>NC_137593.1:22279380-27682652 GCF_963210335.1 Falco punctatus
TTCAATGCATTGGTACCTTTTCAGATTCTCCATCTTCTGCTTACAAATAAATATCCCAGCTTGGCTGGTTTTGGGGTTGCACCCTTTTCCTTTCTCTTACTCTGCTTATTGATCCCTTCTGACTGCCATCTAGAGCCCACTGATTTTCTAGCTCAAGGCAACTCTTTACTGTCTTCTGCAGTGTCTTCAAAACACTTGTCTGCTTTGTCCTGTACTAAGGTATGCTGCTGCTACATTAGACTAAAGGACCACAAAATCATAGCAGATGTAAATGATGTAAGACAATGAAAACAAGGCATAATGATTTGTTTGAAGTATGTTCCACAGAAAGAGTGAGCACGCTTTAATAAATCTGTTTTCCAGTGATTCATAGCTTGTACCCTTCTTTGCTCCCTAGAGAAGTGATGTACTGAGCCTTACTTTAAAGCTAAAATAGGAACTGAAGGCACTGAACTGCTTTTGTTGTTATTAATATTTCTAAATGCTGATGTACTGAATCAAGCAGCTGGTGTCTAGAGAGCCATGCTGTCTTACGCTACATTTTGGACCTTTTATCTTGCATAGAAAGAACAACCCTCTTAAAAAATGGTAAAATAATAATTGAGCAACTGCTGCAATTTGTAGAATGAATAAACATTCATGCACTTAATAATATTAAAAAATCGTGTGCTGGGCTTATACAACTATGTTAATGTTATGAACTTTTCAGAGAATGGCAAAGATCAATGGTATAGTTAATAACATACTTAAAGGTGAAAAGGTAAAATAATTAATTTATTCAATGGAAATGAAGAGCAAAACTGATAAGCCAGGAATACCAAATATGTTGTTTCTAATAAGAGATCTGCTTTTTAAAAAAAACCCAGCAACTTAAAGATCAAGTTACAAAGCATGGATCTGTACTCATGTATCTTCAAGATCTTTAATTTTCATAAATAGATATATTTGGACAGTAGTCATGCCTCCCCCCTCCCCCCCCCCCCCATCAAGTCATTTCTCCTCTTTATTAATATTAACATCACTGTTCTGAAAAAAACCTTCAGACAATACTATGGACAGATTCCATTGTCATTTGAAATAGGGAAAGATCCTAAGCCCAAAAAGAGGCAAAGTTGTGACTGTTCTTAATGCCATTTTAGTATTTCAAAATGGATGATGGCCGTTGTCTTAGTGGCGTAGCTGCAATGGTTTGCATAATATTGTCCTTACAAGTTTTGCTGGATGAACAGATTCACCTGGTATCAGTCACTGTGCTCATCATCAACTTCAGAGCCAGGATGAAGCATCAAAATTTCAGCACAGGGTTCCTGTTGTGAAGTATATCGGTCTTTTTTTATTATACTTTGAAATTTAATTCCAAACGTTTTTTGGTTTGACTGGTTAGTCATTGTTATCTGTTACCTGCAGTTTAGACACAGAGACAGAAGACAAGAACCTACATAGCTATGGCAGCAAATGAAATTACAGCATACTGAAAAGGTCAAAGCAGTGCAGCTCACAATGATAATCTACAAAATACATGAGGCATTCAATTTCAAATACATCATTTTTCTGACAGAAATTGCAAAGAGCACAGCAAATGACAAGAAATGTATCCATCCATAACTGTTGGAATGAAATTGGGAAAAAGTTCAGACTTAACATGTTCCAGATAAAAAAATAACCATTTGCGTATTATTCTCAACAGCTGTACTTGAATTACAGGGAGTTGGTTCCCCCCAGTACACCTCTTTATTGGTCTTCTCTTCAGTATTAACAGCATTTTGCTCTTTTGTAGTGAAATACTCAAGTAATCACAGAACGTGTGTGCAGCAAGGGTATTTTAAAAAGTGGAAGTTTTTCCAGAAACTTAGGTAACATTCATAGTGGAACATGGTTAATCGGGGGGAAAAAATGATAAGCTATTTATTGTTACAAAAAGAGAAGAAACTGAGCTTTGTGCTGATGGACAGAAGCACATCTCATAGACCATGCCATAATGCTGACTGATCCTGCCATTTCAGTGGGCTCCCTGTTCCACATAATATTTGATGTTCATGTTATTTTCCTTTGCAGCTCCTATTACTGTGACTGGCGAATATATATGAAGTGTAAAATGTCATTTCCTTGTGAGAATATTTAGCCGCTACAAACAGGAACTGATCAGGTCAGGGAAATACCATGAGCCAAATTGTTACAGGGAAAGAGAAGAGAAGCAATGCTGAGTGGCTCTGTCTCGAGCCATTATGTTTTTATAGTATGTGACATCTGAGACAGTGAACTGAAACACGCTGGCCAGTAGGGACTGCAAACTTTCAAAACATGTAGTGAGAACTATGTGCAAGGAGAACTCTCCATTCAGTGTTGTCTAACACAGAAGGACAGAATGCTTCAAGCAGTAGTAATTGGCAATCCCTTGTGCCCCTGGTGCTTAAAATGAAATGATGCCTTCAGCAAAGCATACTTTTGCATTTAGTTCACCTCATTGGTCTTGACTGCAGTTGTCAAAATTTTACTGTTGGTGGGGATATGGTTTTCAGTTTACTCACTGGTGACGAAAAGAAGGCAATGATAAGTGATGTTTTGTCATCCTTGTTGTCTTTTGCTAACTCCTTGTTTGGTAAGGAATTTCTTCCCTAGGGCTACATAAGCAGTAAGAGCCTGTGCAAAGGTAGTAAATGTGTCCTCATGTTGCTTGTCCTTAGTGCGTGATGGTGCTATGTTGGACATGCTCAGCACCCAAAGAGCTGACTTTTAGAAGCAGGTACCTGAAGATTGGTAGGACATGGTGACTGTTAGGCCAGACTGCCATCCTCAGGGAAACATCTCTGGGTTGTTTATTTTCCTAACAAAAACTTCCTGTTTACCTGTTCTTTAATAAAACTTCAAGACTGCTAGGAAGTCAAACGCTTTATGCCAAGGGATTTCTAGATTAATTCCTGTCTTTACATCAGATGTGTGCACTTGTTAACTTGTGGGATAGCTTTTATATCTGAATGGTTTACAACTGAGTCTGTTCCATAGTTTACTGTTTGAGTTTGGCTTCCAACAATGTCTTGGAGTTCCAGCTACATGGCATACCTTCCAAAGGTGCATTCTGTATAGCAAACCACATCGGTTTTGTTTTTTCTCTGCAGTGTCACAAGTGGTTTACAGAGATGTAATTTTATATGTAGGTTACTTCATCAAAACTGCATTGCTTTTGCTTCCATGGAAAGTCTCCTTGTCGGTTCTCCAGTTACTCAACCCTATGGGATGAACTGACGCTATATTTTTGTATTAAACTGAACACAAAAGGATCACAACCCAGATAGATTCAATTATTCAATCCATATCTCCTATTGCATTCAAACAGTTTGACTTACGTATTGTCATTACTTTTAATAGTATATAACACTATCATCCTCACCATTTACTTTGAAAAATATATCGTACCTGACAATTTTTACAGTTGGGGGATCACAATTTAAAAAGGTAATTTGGATGCTTATGTTACTTAATTACTTAATTTTCTTAAGCTGAAATTATTTTTATCACTTTAAAGAATAAAAGTTCTCCAGTGAATAGTTGAAGGTTAAGTGTGATTATCAGCATTTAAAGTAACTTTTCCTAACTAAGATCAGGACAGTATGTAATGCTGTTGCAGGCTTTTCTAAAGAGGAGAAAAGTGATAAGGAGCTGTGGTCTCACGGCCTTTGAGAACAGGGTGAATTCACCTGGCTGCATGTCCTAAAAAAGGTATATTCAGAAAAGTCAATGAGGCTTTCCGTTACTGCTTCTAAAGAAGGGAATCTCACAAGACCGATATTCAGCACTGATTCTGGAGAAAGAGGATATTGGTCACTGAGATATTTCCTTTATCTCTTCATTGCCATAAAAAAATAATTTATTCATGGCCACTATCTGGTCCAACTTGCTATGTATATAAATGCCCCCCTTAACACAGTAGGATTTACCATAGCAGAAAGTGTAGTGAGTGACCTCAAGAGCTCATCTTGGTCTACCTCTGCCTGCAGGCAGGATAACCTGTACCCAGTGTATCCTCCCGACTGATGTTCGTCTAACTTTTTTAGTAAAGTCTGCAGTGATGGAAATGTAGAAATCAATTCAGTGCTTAAGTTGGAAGGGTTTTTCTGGTATCTGACACAAAGGCTCTTTCCTCCATAAACTCATTACTTGTCCTTGCCCCCGGCTGGTTAGAGGAGAACAATTTCTTACCCACGTTCCTGCAGTAGCTTTCAAATGGGTGATAACTGTTACCTCCCCTGTTAACGTTATTTTCTCAAGCCTGAATAAACTCAAGTTTTTAATATGGATAAAAGAAATTTTGCTAGTTTTATTACAAATGACTTTAAAAAGTGAAGTCATAATATGGAGTAAATAAATTAATGAAAGCAGGCAGATCTGGAAAGAGGAAGTAATTTACATGAGAAAATGAAACTTGTATCAGCAAATACTACAATAACCATTTAAGTAACCCACTTTTTTGGTGAAAATAAAATGCATGCATCATTTTTACTTCATGTATTGGAATATTTCTAAGGAAAGGTTCAAAGGCTGAATTGACATAAATAAAGTTCAAGTGGGAAACAGTTTCTGATGCTATGAAACTGCTTGAAATGGTGTCTGTGTGTGTGAGTGCGGATTTCCTGAACTCACAAGTTTTGTTCTTTAATTCTATTTTTGCAACAAGCACTAGGACACGTTTACAAGACAGAGTTTTCAAGAAAGTAGAATAGTCTGGTAATCACAATGCTTCTGAGGACTGTGGGGGCCTGTCTGTAATAGCACAGCAAACAGCGCCAGGGCATAGGCTTAATTGTTGTGTAATTTTCTTTAGTTACTATCCATAATCCCAGGGCCAACTAAAATTTTCCTTCACATTCCTCAGTCATTGCAGGGAGGTTAATGTGGAGGATGCACTGTTCCCAACAGGCAGTTCAGATGTACTTTTCTAGTGGAAGAGACTTCAGCCATGTGGATGCAAGCTTTGTCACGCTGGCTGGCCAGCCTCTGAGCCGGAGGATTGCATGTAGCAATATAGATGCGTGAGAAAGAGGATTGGGTTGTTGGTTAGAAAATGTTGGACTTTTCTCACTAACCAGTAGCTTGTGACACTGCTGAACTACAGGTTACTGGGAATAGCATCTCTGTCGGTTGCCTTCCACTTACCCTTTTATATTCTTAGTTCCTGTTCAACAGACCTTTTCCAAGTTCAGTCAGATTTTATTTCTTCCTGGGGAAAGGTTTAGTTTGGATTAATCAGTATCTTCTGAAGAACGTTTTTTTCAGAAGATTTGCAGACTAGCAATAAGGGCAAAAATCTGGCTCCACTGATATCCCTCTGGCTGTTGTAGGTTTCTAAAGGCAGATCATTAACTGTTTCTGTGATGGATTCAGAAAGCATGTCAGGCAGATAAAATAAATGAGTTAACCTTGTCTGATATGTTCTTCCCTAACAAGGTGATTCTTTCTTTGTTCAGTGGTGAACAGCAATATTCTGTGGTGAATGCAAGCTAATTTTAGAGCTCAGCAGGTGTTCAAAACCAATTACAGTTATTTTCTACATTGATTTGTTTGCCCTATCTTACTTTTTTTGGGTAAAATTCAATCTCCCCAAGCCCTTTTTTAAAGCAAATTACACTTGCCTGCATTGTTATTTCTGACCTCTACTGCTTCCACTGTACTCTTAACTTGTATCTATGTCTCACTCTCACAGGCTCATCTGTATTTGTTTCTCTGTTAGGTGAATTCTTCTGTTCAGTGTGGCAAAGCTTTACCTTTATTTCAAATGTCTTCTCTTTCTTCCTTAAAACCCACTCGTCTTGTTGGTGCTGATGAATTCACATCACCTCTTCTCTTCTCTTGCACTGTCACAATCCCCATTGGGAAATGCTGGAACTAATTTTCTGTGTTTTTGTTAATTTATAGAAGAATTCACACAGTAATGACTTCTTAAAATTCCTATCATATAATATAAAAATGTGTGTGTGTTATTAATGCCTGTCTATGCCAATTTTTCACAGTATTTTTTTGAGCCTTACTATTAAATAAAAGTATCTGTTCAATTCCATTAAGGTAGTTTGATTTATAAAGGTGAGGTTTTCCCATTTGGTACAAAATTGCATAATGGGCAATATGTGGCATACTGTTAAGAAAAGGAGAAGCATTCTAACTCTGAAACTTGTCAGAGGTAGATATATTTCTACTTGAGGCTCCTTTGTTGAGATGAGAAAAAGAGTAATGTACAACACAATTCTCCAGTGTGCCAGCCACAGCACGAAAGATAGAGGTCCAATTTCTGTCTAATAATCAGCTTTTCATCCTTCATTCATCCTGTCTAACAAGGGGACACAGAAAGTCTTGACTTGTTTAGACTAGCAAACGGAAGAGGAAGAGGAGGTTACTGCACTCCATAAATATATCAGGAAAATCAACACTAAGCAAGAAGAACTATTTAAGCTAAGGAATAAATAAATATATAAACTTTCTGAGAGTGTATCAAGGCTGGAAATCAGAACATTCTTCATAGTCATTGGACAAATGAGGTTCTGGAACAGCGTTTGTTTGTTTGTTTTTGGTTTTTTTTGGGGGAAGCCCTCTTAGGAGGAGCTTGATCCACTTATGAGACAGATTACATGATGTAGTTATTTGTGATGCTAGAAAGAACTTACAGTCAAGGCAGCCTCTTGCAAATCTTCTGTTCCAGTGAAGTCTCTTGTTAACATATCTCCTTAACCAGCATATTGCTTGGAAAGATGGAGTACTTTTTCATCTGTTTTATCCTGGTATCTAAAATCTAAACCTAAAGATTTAAAATTAATAATTTTGTTGTTATTTCTCATTTGGTCAAAACTTGCGCTTTACACTCAGCACAACTCCCTTTGATGTATCTGGATCTGCTTCTACACAGTGCATCCATACAATACGTTCATGCCCCACTGTTGACTGAATTTTCACTGTATATGAAAATAAACTAGAAACTGGTTTTGGGTAGATGAAACGAGTGTGAGATGCAGGTGGTTTATTGATGTAAATGTCAGTTACATTCTTAAAGTGTGTTGTGCTGGAAATTTACTGCAATTAAATGGATTTGCTGTTTTATTGGGAGGCCAGAATTTTCAGTAGCCACTCAGTATTAAAGTGGGAGAACAACATGTGCCTATCTTTTCTAGTGGGAATACGTAAGGCTTAGAGAAGCTGTTGGACTTTAGGTTGTGGTGTTGCACTGGCAATGCAGAAAGCAGAGAAAGGAAGACAGACAGGCAGGATACTGGGTTTCTAAGAAAAGGATGAAGTGGGAGCAGCTATAGGCTTCTTCACTTTTTGCTTAGTTTATTTATGCCCATGCATCTTAACAGAATCACTGTCTTCAATAGAATATTTTTTTTCTCTGTGTGTCTGTTAATAGCTGAACTGGATCTTCAAGCTACTGTGTCTGAGAGAGGTTTTGGTTGCCAGTGGTATTTAATCCAAACTGTAATAACTGTATATGAGTGGTTGTCTTTCTCCCCTTTTCCAACTTCACTGTTTAAGGCTGACTGAAATTACTACAAAGATATATGTAATCTTTCAAGTGTGATAATTCAAGTACTACAGCCAATGAGCATTATGCTCTAGTAATTGACTTGAAGGTGCTTTTCATTGGCTGGAAGATAGAATAGAATATTTCAGTTAGAAGGGATCTACAATGATCATCTAGTCCAACTGCCTGGTGTTCAGGGCAGACCAAAAGCTAAAGCATGTCATCAAGGTCATTGTCCGAATGCTTCTTAAACACAGACAGACATGGGGCACCGGCCACCTCTGTAGGAAGTCTGTTCCTGTGTTTGACCACCCTCTTGGTAATTGCTTCCTAACATCCAGTCTAAAACTCTGCTGGTGCAGCTTTGAAACATTCCCATGCATCCTAGCCCTGAATACCAGGAAGAAGAGATCAGCACCTCCCTCACAACTTCCCCTCCTCAGGAAGCTGTAGAGAGCAATGAGGTTGCCCTTCAGCCTCCTTTTCTCCAAATCCATGAGATGTTTCATCAATTTTCCAGATAAATGGAGTTATCCCTTTTCTGAAAGAACTCTACCAGATGCACAATAATCCCTCTGTGTGTGCTTGATACATTAATATAAACAAGAAAGCACAAAAATGGTGTCCTGTAACGTTAAATTCCACAGACATTTCCTCAAATGGTGACTTTCCATCTAGATCTTTTAAAAGATGTTTTTGTGACACAAATCAAAGGATGCTCTTATTTCCACATGTGATATAAGCTAATGTTGTGTCAGTTACAAAGAAAAAGTTTATTTCAAGAATGATTTAAAATATTTAAAGGAAGAATTTTGTTGACAAGTTAGAACAGATTGATTATTACATTGGAGGCAAATTGAGAAGCCATTACTTTAATTTTCATTACCTTTTCATTTTTTCCCAGGCAGCCTGACTGTGAACTCAGTGGGAAGGAACACTAAACTTATTTTTTGTCAAAATTAATGAATTTTCCTGGTTGTGATCTTAGTTTTCAGTGCAGAAAATCTGAAATAGCCATTATGGAATTCAGGAAGTTTAGCGATGGCCTACTTGGGAGCAGGGCCAGCTTGTGGACGTTATCTCTTTCAAAAGTGTAGCATATTATACAAATACATCAAATATCAATAACAGAATGCTAAAGGGTCATTTGAAAGAAAGTCCACTCTGAAGGCTGGAAAACTTTCCACAGATAATTTGGATTGAAATGCTACTAAAACTCAAAACTGTCCTGAGAAAATGTTCAGATCCGAATCTCCTTTAAACTCCTTTCTGGGATGGGATTTTAAATGTCATGACATGAAAGGGGTGGATACAAGCATTGCAATTGGAGCCTGTTCATAGGATAAAAATAAAGTTGCTCTGCTTTTGCAAAGGTTTAGGTTACATTGGTAGCTTCTTCTAAGCATTCATTTGTATGCACAAGAGAATTTCTTCTAGAGTCACCTGGGGGACCTATATTTTAAAATTTGTCCCAGTATGTCACTATGAGATAGCATATGATGAACTTTTTAAATACTTCATTTTGCAATAAATGTAATGCTAAGCAGAGATCGTTTATACATTATGTATGGTAATGCCTCAGGAATATCATTCTGGAAGAAAGTCAGAAAGGAGTGCAGTAGAATACTAAAAATCTTTTCAGATTAATTTAAACTTTATCACTTGTGGGAGACACCTCCTACTTAGGTGAGCAATCTCATCACATCATTAAATTTCTATTTCTGCCGTTCTTTAAGAAAAGTTCTTATGTGATTGGATTAAGCTGTCTCCTCCTGTTCTATTTTTATGTGTGTAACCTTTGTTCATTTTTTTTTTTTTTGGAGGGAAAACTACAGATGAGTGTGTATGTAGGCAGTTGATCTTGTAAGATTTGAGATTATTTTCTCTTTCTGTCTGTAGCCCTACTTGTAGGACATCCCAGGGAGCTGTCATACACTTCAGTTGAATATAAAAGTAACTCTGCAAGCTTCCGAAAGTTTCACTCTTCTCCTTTAGTTCACTTCTACCTTCAGGACTTGTCAATTCAGATCCTTTTGAAAGGAAAAAAAAAAAGTCATGGAAGTTAATTGTTTGAGGTACAAACAATTAATAGAGGCTTCTGGGGATGCTATAGTGACAGAGTACTGCAAACTCCATGAGGGGTGTTGCAGTTGTCATATCCATGATGCATGTTTTAATAGCTCCTTAATTACACATGTACTCAATTCAGTGAGTATTTAATTAACTATTTGTTTGAGAAAATATCATGTTTCTGCAAATGGAGTAAATAGGTGATATGGGAGCTTTTGAAAATGCATGTTAGAGGGTTTATGTATGTATATAATGTATATACACACGTATATACCAGGAATTAAGCAGGAAGGAGACTTGGATGCAGAACGCTCTAGGAAATGTTTATGGTGCTGAACTCTGACTTGCCACCCAGTAAATGAAGTTCAGTGCAGAAGTGTTGCCAGCAGCGTGCAGGTGCTGTGAGGCTGCGTGCTCAAGCCCCTGGGGATGGCTGAGGGCCACTAACCTGTGACAGGGCTGAGAGAGGCTGGTGCTTCTTGGGGCGGACTGAGTCCCGCTTCTGTTCTGCTCTTTGGACAGACTAATGCATCTGCCCCCTGTGGGTCCGTTGCCTCCTGTTCTTTATCTGCACCACTCTAGCAGCAGTAGAGAACACTCTTCAAAGCTGCTGGAAGGAATGGCTGAGAAAAAGGAGTTCCCCAGTAATCTTCCTTTAAATAAGAAGTAGGACACAGCCACCTTTTTCCTAATGTTTGGGTACAGAAGCAAATGTTTCCATGAAGAAACAGATATTGGCTTTTGAAGTAGAAAATTATTTCAATATGCTTTGAATAAAATATTTCACTTGCTGTACCTTAGAAAAATCACAGCTTCATTTTTCCAGCTTGCTTTGTGGAAATGTTCTCCTTAATATTCAGTGAAAAGTCAATTATTTCAGCAGGGATTTTCATTTTCCTTGTTTTCGAAAGGCTGCGTACTGCTCTTAAAAGTACTTCAATATCACTGTTGTGGCTAAATTACTGAATAGGAAGCTACCCAGAAAACCCCCAGGTGTTCAGAAGCCAAAGCACAAATAAATTTATGTGACTAATACCACAAATTTGTTTAGAACTTTCTTCTAATGCCTTTAATTCTGTATGGTAAACTTTCTAATGTAGACGATATCAGCTTGTGTAACGTTTTCACAAGATTGAATTTGCACCCAGTTTAAGAAAAATCAATATTTGTTAATAGAAGCTATTGTTTGTTTATCCTTCAGTCAGCTAAACAATCAGCATGGAAGCTGAGGCAGTTGAAAAAGACTTCAGTCTGTTTCAGTCTGTTCCTGAGCAATGTTTTTTCTACAGTAGGAGAACATAAAGACATAAAGGGAAATGAACACAATAGTATGAATAAATAGACACTGAAAATTTGTAAAATAACTCTATTAGCAATGCAAGTTATACAGAATTGGTTTGGTTTGGGTTTTTTTTAACTTGCTAATGAAGGTCTGAAGCAGTAGTAAAACAGAAAAGTCCTGGCATTGCTGCACTGCAACTGTGTCTTGAGAGTAACAGTCCTTTCATCTTCCTTCCTGGGTGAGAGGTGTCAGGTATTACTAAAAGCACTCCTTGTTTCCAATAACTGTGACAAGCTGCTGCCCAGTTTAATGTCTGCATTTCATTTCCTGCTTTTAATTCCCTACTGCTGCTATATAGTCAAAGCCTACAATGTTCTTAAGCACAACTGATCCGGACTTTGTCAAAAGACCCACAATGTTACCGGAGAGTCCTTTCAATAATTGCCTTTCACCAGTCTGGCACTGTGATTTCCCTGCATTTTATGTTTTCATATTATTTTTTAAATATTTTATGCTGTCCTCTAAATGAAACTAGCCAATGTGTTGGAGAATGTTTATAGAGTAATAATTGTCAGTGTGTTGTCTGGAACAATGTTTCTATCGAAAGCATAGCTTAAATGAGCTGCCAACTAGTCTCTGCTTCGGAGTCCCCTAGGCTCCAGCCATTGCTTGTGCATTTTGCCTGTCTGCTCCCCACTCTGTCACTTGATGTCTTCATCAGACTATTGTCCTGTATCCTCCTCTCAATCTTACATTTTTGACCCCTGTTGATCTCAAGCATATATTGAACTTTGGACCTGTTCTATAATCCTTTCTTGAACTGGATGCTAAACATTTCTGAATTTCCTATTCCTACCTCATTTCATATTAAAGAAGGGTGTGTGTGTGTGTGTTGGAAGCTTGGGAATATGCTGTCACTTTGTTTCTTCTCTTAATATTATTTACTATTTGTACAACGTGTAAGTGACATGGGTTCACTTGATACTTGAATTCAATAGATATAATCAATCAATAGGTTAAGCTGTAGCAACTCATTAGCTGAACTGTGTTAAACTGCCTGCATATTTACTATTTCTTGTCTGTCTTTAGTAATTGCCATATTAGTGGTGGTCAAGAAATGAGTCCTACTAGGTGGCATAAATTTGCTTACATTCTTACAGTTTTCGGAGATTCTAGGTAGAAAAATAAGCTTATATGTGTTCCATTTTTCCTCGCCTCCATCTTCTCGTGTACATGAGTACACAGTATCTGCTTAAACAATTCCTTCATTTGGTAAAAGTTTTTGTGCATCCAAGAACATAAAAGTGGTTTTGTGCTTTATTTCAGTCAATAACATTGTGGTGCATTTGTAGCCTATGTACTAACTTGGTGTTGTATTTCATTTTAAAAAATAACATCCGTTACTGAAATACCAAAGTTTTCACTGCAGTAGCTCCAATGAAAGTCATTTCAAGCTGTTCTAGGGAGAGAAAATGGGAAATGAAGAAAGATGATAGGCCTTAGCATTATCTTTATTTCACTGACAAAGAATCCTTTAATATTCAGCTGCAGTCATAAATGGGATGTGAAAGATGCTTCATGAATAAGATACATAAATATTCACTTGAATTTGGACGGTAAGTTTTTTAAACATTGCTGCATGTTTTGCATTTAATTTAACACTGACTATTGCACAATTATTGTAATACAGGTCTGATATCACATTAAAAATACAGTAGTAAATGTGGAATGAAGAAAAAGTGAAGTCTTCAATCATAGCCTAAGGTTCAGACAGTAGATGATAATTCTTTTTTTTTTTTTTTTTTTTTAAAGTCTCTCCATAATACGAGAAATAAAAGGCTTTCTTTGAAATTGTTCACAAAAAATTCTAAACTGCAGTAAACAAGATGGGACATTTTTCCAAACAGTAATTCTGACACAATTAACCAGAATGTGGCCACATATTGAGATATATTTTCACAGCACAGTACAGTGCACTGTGCAGGGCTATATACTGGATCCTGGCAGTACCTTATTAGGATGGTGCTGCAGCTAAAGCTAGATCTAGTGTGTTTTTGGTGTTGATGTAATTTGAGTACAACTACGTAGGAACTTGCATTCTGTGTTCAATAGAATATTGCAGGCATGCCTTCAGGAGGAGATTAGTACTTTTTACAAAGATTTCAGGGAATCTGGCAATACAGCAAAGCTCCTGGTGGATTTATAAAAGGGCTGAAGCTATTTATGTAAGCAGTAAGATTTTTCCACCAACACTCAGCTTTGACAACGGCTTAAGTGAAAGAAAACCTCCTGTACCACGTAACGGTAGTGTAGAGAGGGACTTGTGCACTACAGGAACTTTCTGCAGGGACTGAGTTATAATTACAATGAAGGAAACAATCATGTGGGATGAATGTGTGAACTAGGTTATTTCCACAGTACCATATTTAACCTCAAATATAAGGTTTCTTAAAGGGGCCAGCTTTTAAGTTCCAATGATATCAGTATACTTAAAAAAGCACTTTGAGATGGTTTGAGTTAAAAGGATGAAAAAATATAGAAGATCCATCTGGAAGGTGCTTTGGTGTAGTTAGTGACTGAGGAGAGAGAGGTCCTGGCTCCAAGGCCAGGTGACTTTCTGTGGTGACTCAAGGCAGACAGTGATGATGGAGCTGCCCAAGTTGAGAAATGTGTCTTTTAAGTGTGAACCTGGCAAAAATATGTAGTACATATTTATAATGACACTCAACAGGCAAAAAGTTTTAAAAGGCAAAAAAGCCAACTTCTGGAAGAACATGGAAACAGAAATTCTTGGACAACAGGAAATTATTAGTTTTGTCTGCCAAACCTCATCACTTCTAACTGTGTGTGAGCATCAGTCATTTTTATGCTGTACCTCTTTGCACTTCTACTTATTCTTAGTGGCCTACAGGTCACCAAAACAGCCTCCATGCAAAGCTAAAGTAACAGATACACAGTATCATACATTCCATTATCTGCAGTACATTTTTCCCCACTCAAATCTCTTGCTCTGAACCATAAGATTTGAGTCTTTGCCACAGAACTTCTAACAGCATGTGTTATTGCAATAGACAATTCCAAAAATAAAATTACACATATGGTGCTTGGTAATAATGAATGAGCATCCAAGTTTTCAATTTGGTTTTGGGAATTGCTTAGAAATCTGGGTGTTTATCTAAAATAGAATTAGGCAGATGAATAACGGGCTGGACATTTTCCCCAGATGAACTGTATCATAGGCCTTTAATCTTTTCTGGGCTTCCTAGGAAGAGTAATCTTTTATTCTGGGGTCTTAAATAATTGTCAGATAGCTTGTGTTTTGGTTTTCACCTCTTTCTATTGAACTTTGAGCAAGTTGCTATTCAGTTCTCTGCGCCTCATCTATTTTTAAATAGATAATATGTTCTTTGCTTCATGAGGTCATTGTTAAAGACAAACCCTAAAATTTTTGATCAGCAAAGTACTAGTTATGTAGAAAAGGTGGACATTTAGCTCAGATTTGATCTGAATTCCTGTAAGAATGTTAGCTTTAGTATTAGCCTGAGTTTTCAAATGTTAGTTTTTCAAAGGATCTGATATTGTATAGTGAAGAGAAAGAAATTAAAGAAAACAAATGAACCAGATTCTGTTTAAGCCTGTGAGATCCTATGGTTTATTGACGACTAACCCTCATTTAATCTAAACTAGTTCTTTTATCCCAAACATTTGGTGAATACCAATCTAGTAAGTTTAAAATCTGTTTTGTTAGCTTCTTGTACCATACCCTGTAGTTGATTATCTTGGTGATGCCAATATGCACTATCATGTTTGCAAAAATAGAATTTAATATTGGATCAGAGATTCTCACTTTATGATAATAAAAATTATACAATACGATACATCTGTGGACTTATATATTTTGGGAGTACAGATAAAAGGAGAAATAAAATATCAGGTCAACATAATTTTAGTTGTTTTCATTCTGTATGACAGGAATTGATAATAAAGAATAAACCCAAAATGTACTGAAACAGTTTTACATAAAGTAAGCTCATCAAAGAAACAAACTAAGTTGAAAACAAAATAAAAACTGTCAACAAACTGAAGTCAGCAGCTCATCCACTGCATATAGCAAAATACAGCTGATGGGTGAGCTGATAAAGGCAGGCAAACTTGGATCCTACTTCTCACTAGTTTATCTGTAGAAAATAAAATGGTGATATCATTAATAATCACTGCTGTTTCCTTTTGCATTTGAATTGTTTAGTTGGCCTGATAACATCAAATAACTTGCAATTGATCAGAGGGAGAGAAATCCGTTAATTACTCTAACTGGAATCATGGCCTCACAAAGCTGTGGTAGCATTTGTAGTTGGAACCAAAAAAAAAATTAAATCTAATTTCAGATTTAGTTTCAAATATCTCTTCTCTTTTTTTAAATTTAATTCTTGCAGATTTTTATTTTTGCTATGCCAGTGGTGTACAATCCCTAGATTTCATGTGGAAATTAGATCGTGTTCTCTTTTAAGGTCACAATATCATGTGAATAATCGTAAACGTTAACTCTTATAAAAGAAATAGTTGTTGTTTATTTTTCTTCCTGGTTACATTTTGATTCTCATTCACACAAGCTAATGGAAGGTATGGAATTGGAATATGAATTAATGACATCTCAGCTTAGAGTAAGTTAGTATTTATCGAACAACCTTATTGCTTAACTATCTATTGGGCTAATTTTGAAAATAGTAATTCTATCTGTCATGGCCCTTGGGCATTCAGAAGACCAAATAAGAGGTCCTTTTCAAACTTCCTTCATCTTTTAAAATGTACTTTAATTTTAATTTATTTAGCTAATGAGATTCCCTCACAAAACGCTCAATTCATTAAAAATGGGTGAAATTATGTCATTTTTTTGGAAGTGCAATTTAATTAATTCTCATTGTTTTTCCTTATTTCATACTATTTGTGATAAAGAGCAACTCAAATTTCCTTGGGGGACAAATGCAAACGCAGTGGGATTTCAAAGCAGTAGTGCATGTTCCTTACTCAAGTTTAGGACAGCGTGAAATATACAAAAATAATGCATAACATTTCTTTCTGGTATAAAGTTTCTGGACCCCCAAGATAATACCTTTACTGTCATCTGTCCTGATACTATTCTCGGTAGCATTCACAAGACCAAGGATTTGAATTCATTATATTAATCCTTGGTCTTCTTTACATGTGGTTATGTTTACCTGTTACTAGATGAGGTTTTGTGCTGTAAGCTTAACTGTATTTCTAATTAAGTTTATCTTAGGCCTTGGTAGAGGAAGCAATATATTGTAGTTGATAACACTGCCTTTTCTTTATATTTTATTTCTGGTCATAAACTTGTAGAATTGAATAAAATTTATCAAGTTATAGCAATGAAAAACAGGTGTAAAAAATCAGAATCAGGAACCTCCTTTTTCAGGAATTGATCGCTGAATGAAAATGTCAACTTTACCTCTGCAGCATCTGGCTTCCTGATTATATTTTTGGGTGATGGGGTAAATGTCTTTGATGCTGAGTCCACCATATCTGTTGGCAGATCATTAGGACACAACAACAGGAATAGCTCTATGCAACTCACTATGTTTTCTGAATGTGTGATAGTGCTGGTCTCACGTATGGGCATCTTGGAAGGACAAAGTGCTAGTTGTATGTTACAAGGAGGTTTCTACAGTCAGAGCTCACTGCCAGCAATTAGGTATGAGAAATTTCAAAATCATAACACATACTCTGCATTAGATAGGCATTTTGGAGAATCTGCTGAAGGCTCGTGGAAGGCACTGTTAAGAGTGAAAAAATAAAAAGGAACTTCTACAGTATTAAGTAATAATATATGCACGAGTAGGAGTGCTATACAATAACGTAAGTGTTTTTCTGAAGTAACAAGTACAGAATTAACACATGAGGCAATCCTAGCTCCTTGCTTTGCAACTGAACTGACAGAATCTTAGGGTTGGTAGATGAACAATTGTGCAGACAACTTATTCCCTTACAAGTTTTTCTGGGTGAATTTAAGAAATGTAAACTAAAAAATCCTGAGCACCATCACCAGAGTGTGATTAAAGGAGGAGGGAATCCTAAATTAAGTACATCTTTGATAGTACTGTTCTGCAGTCTTTTTCTGAAGCCAAAATATGCTGTCATGTCCATTTTCCAGTCCATGTACAACTGACTCCTAAACCACAGTTTTAGTTCCAGGGAGTATTTAAGAAAGTAAATGTCTCTTATTGGTATTAACCTCTTATTTCAAAAATTTTAGTATTGTTCCTAAGCAATGTCATTTGGAACTTACACAGTGTAATCTGTGACAGTTTAGAAGATAATGACAGAAAGCTTTTTTTTGTTGTTGTTTATTATTGCTCATGCCAAGCTGCAAACACTGACAAAAAAGTCAGGGCTTCACCAGGTAGGGTCAAACACACTTACATCCCATTAGACAGTGTTTTTCTTTCTTTCTTTCTTTTCTTTCTCCTTTCAGTGCTAGTGGAAACATGCTCTGGAAAGATTCCAAAATGCTTCAAGACTAACATTTTGGGCTGTGAGAGATAAGTGAAATATATGGTATCTTCAGGGCTGACACTTCCAAATGCTTCACTCTAAATAAATTGCATTGGAATTGATGACTTCTTTACATTAGTTGTTCTGGAAAAATCTGTCAGTTTACACAGATACTTTTTTTTTTTTTTTTTTGTAGTGAGATGCATCACAAAGCCTGTTTTGTATATATGATTAACATGTTAATGTGTTTTGTATTTGAAAGAATAATTATTGCACTGAGTTATTGACAGCCTGAAAACAAGTAATTAAGTCATAAATTCATAAAATATTTTTATTGCCTTTTTTTGCTAGCCATTTTGCTTGAAATACTTAGTTTTATTGTCTGAGCTGCATTAGTAATTTCATTTTGAGAAATATACAAGGGGTTGATGACTAATTTTGTTTAAATTATTTTCTTATGCACAGAGCCTTGTTGAATAAATACTTTTTTAATAGTTTTGAGTCACTCTGCTTTTATTTTATCCTTTTAAAAAGACAAATAGCCTATTATCAATAAAATGCCAAACAGCTGTAAGGGAAGATGGCTTTTAAGACAGCGGTGTTAAGCTAAAATGCCAAGGGATTTATTGGCATAGTTCAGGCAGATGTTTTTGGAATTGCAATCACAAGAATATCCTGCAAAATGATAAGCAATTATTAAGCTGGACAGTGACCAATGAATATCAGATATGCTATGTAAAGAGAAATTAATTAGAAATTAATTCACCTCATTTCTCAGTAATGACCTAATGCTATGAGCTTTTATAACAACATAAACTAAAATTACATATTCTTTAAGCATTGATTTGCTGTTTGTAACTGAAGTTAACTACATCTGACCAGAATATAGGAGTCCAAGCTAGGTAAAACGTGCATATCTGTGCAGTCACTGGATGCTTTGTAATTTCTTTGTATATGACCAAAACTTTACTTTCATTTTGTGATTTATCTTCTTTGGTCAGATGAACATCCATTGGAAAGCACCCCATGTAGCATAATAACAGAGGGTACCAAAGGCCTGCTATGCAAGTGAGATTCGTACAGGATCAATAATAACCTCAGATCAATCATACTTGCTAAACAGGTGGATTTTTCCACAAAACAGAACCACTCTCTTGGTACTGAAATCAAATGTTGAGGATATTTCACCCTGGGGTACTCACAGGACATAGCAGCATACAAGCCCTATATATGATTTCTGAGAAGTGATAGCATAATGTGTAAAAGTATGTATTCTTTGTACTGAGATACATTTTTTTTAACTTTCACTTACATACTGGAGAACAGGCAGAATCAGCAGAGTCATATGTTTTTTGTATTTTGCTGATCATTGTATTTAAGAATAAGGAAATAATTTTAGCCTCTGTCTATTTGTCAGAGATCACAGGACTAATTTTTTTAATCTTCCTATGTATCGAAATTCAGTTCACTTTGTAAGTTTACCATTGCATTTTCACTCAGAAGTTTCTTTGCAATTATAGTAATTTAGGGTGTTGGTCAGTTGGTCATCTCTTTTTCTCTTCTGATAATTTCTTGTGGTGTAGTATACTTCTAGTGCAGGCATAGAGTATTGTGGCAAAACATGGCTTGCACATATGCCTGATGTGTAGAGGATTCTTCAACATTTCTGGTACTTAATTATTAAAAAAAAACCAACAACAACAAAAAAAAAACCATAAACAAACCAAAAAAAAAAACCCACCAGAACAAAAAACAACGTGGAGGGGGGGAATAGTAAATTGCTACATTTGAGCAGGAAACAGTGAAATCAGAATATGCAGGGTCCTGGGATGCAGGGTGTTTCAAGCATTGGAGGTCTGATTCCAGCTGTAGTATTTTGTTTACACTCCTGTTGCACTCCATCAGTTAATGGACTTACCTTTAATTTTTTTTTCCTGTAGCCATTAAGCTAAGATTCTAGGCTTGCACAAACATGCTACCATTGAGGAAATTACTGAAACAGCCAAGATGATCTCAATGATTTCTTTAAGAGAGGCAGTGGCACTCTCGGTTTCTCTGTAAAAGCAGATAGCTGATATCAGCCCTGGGCTAAGAAACTTAATCACTGTCTTTTTTTCAAGATTACACTGATGGAACAGTTTTACTGGGAATGGGTTTGTGGAGGAGGGCAAAAGCTGTCTTTATTGTGAGCTAATGAGAAGTACTGCAGCACAACTCTGTAGATTTGCTGGGTATTTACCATCATGAAAGGATATACCTATTGGACCTGCATTTCTGAAAGAAACAAGTCTGGGGAAAAAAAGGTAAAGATTAGGGCAAGAAATGGTTTACTAAAGCTCATTTGAAATCTAATTCATTCCAGCTCGTCCACTGAGATTCTTCTGGTTGATTGGTTTTTGTTGTTTTTGTATTGGAAATGCCATATTTTAGAAGTCACTCTATGACTACGGGAAACATAAACACTGGGTAGATAGCTAAGAATTTCTTAGGATACATTTTAACACTCATTACTCTCAGCAGTGGTAGTTTTCTTTACTTCATTTTGTGAATCAGTATCCTAGTAAAAAAAGAAATGGCTGCTGTTCAGGATTGTAAATAGAGATCCCATGTTTCAAGCAAATAGAAAGAAATACAAGGAATTTGTTTTAAAAAATACGTAGCAGGTTAATTGGGACATTTTTCTATTATTTTTTCTGTTGTTAGCAGAAGTTTCTAATTTGTTGAGATGTTAAAAAGCACAGAAGACCTTCTTGATTAAATGTTTTCTTGGGTATATAACAATCTCTACAGATGAGGGAGGAGAGAGAATATTAAGGATTGATCAGGATAGCCTAATAGTTTCAAAATGCACCTTTGGGAAAAGTCTTTGCTCTGTCTTATTTCATAGATCTTATTTATTTATAATTTATATAATATATATTATTATAATATATTAATATATTATATGTAAAATATTTATTATATATAAATATATATAATTTATATATTATATACAATAATATATATTTTATATATATATATGGCAGTTTATTGATGTGGTTTCAGATTTCATTGGATCTTTATGAAAACTTATTATTTGTTCCAGACAGAGAAATGTTACTGGTCAGTGGTGAAAGCACCAGATTAGGCAGTCTCCACACATCAGCTTGAGAGCTTTTACAATGAGGTTCTTGATGACTGCACTGTCAGTTTTGATAGTTTTCAAAGAGAACAGCACTAACAATAAACATCAGTCCCTTACATGTCCCCCAAAATTCCCTTTCTCCAAAGTGCTATTTCAATTAATCAAAGAGAGTGAGTACAAGCAATGAACACAAGGGATTGGTCATTGGTTTGTGTGAATTCATTGTGGGGTTTTATTCATATTCCGACATAAGGGATCTCTCCAAATTCAGATTTGGATTCTAAATGAAAATGAGCATCTTGGTTAACATGCATTATGAAATTTGCAAAGACTTCTCTGATTTATATAAACAGAAAAATAATTAATTTCCCTGTAATCTGTTATGCAGAGAGTTTTAAAGCAAGGGAGAAAATCAAGTCATCACACTTCAAAGACAGCCATTGATTTGGGAAAGTACAAATACAGGACCCTGCTGATAAAAGTCTTGGGCTGAGTTTTTCTGTTCTGTGCATTTTTCTGTTGTTGGCTGTTCTGTGTAGTGCACTGCTGAAATCTGCATTATTTCTTTCAAGTATGGTCAACAGTAATAAAGAAATATCAGCTAGAAAGTTGAACTATCATCTGTAAGCAGTAGTAGCAGAACATGCAAAATGCAGCATTTATAGACGCTTGGCAATTTTTTTTTTTTTTGCAAAACAATTACTAGCTCATTATTTGCAAATCTCCTCATGCTTGCAGAGATAATAAAGGAACAAATGCTACCAGATATAATATTTACAATAATCTAATATTTCTTGTTTGTATTCGGGTTTATAAAATTCCTCAGCCATGTAGTTTAAAATTTAGGAACTATTTATTCAGATAAATTTATAGAAACCAGGTATGAAACTTTGCCTCTACAAAAATTTTTACACTGTCAAACTGAGGTAAATCACCAGTATTTATGCACTATTTGCTAATGGTTCCCTAACTAATAGTCTGCCAACCCTTTCTCGGGCATAAGTTATTAGATCCTCTTTTGTACATATTGAAACTTTGGCAGATGGGAATTCTGTTAAGGAACAGCTTTTTCCCAAACTCCAGTCATGTGATACCTGTCAACGTTATACCTTGTCACATAGAAAAGGTTAAGTTTAAGCATATTGCCAAGCATTGCCAAAGGATATGACCTTGTCACATGGCAAACTGTTACATCTCAAAGAAAAGTTTCTAGCCCTCTGGGAAGAGGAAAGGCAGGCTGTCTGTATCGCTGACGAATGGATGGCAATGCAGTGCTGCTTTGCTTAGGCAAAATGTTACTGTTGTATATAGCACACAGTCATCCACCAGACGTGGGGCTCTGTGGGAAAAGATAAAACTGATTAAGAATAGAAAGAAAAAACAATTCACAATAATAAAACCACTGACTCCATAGGTGAGTAATGCAATTCTTTACTAAAAAAAAAAAAAATTAAAAACCACCACACCTCATGCATAATATGAAACACGATATGCTACAATATAGATGATACAGAAACCACAAGTTAATAGAAATACAAGCAGAATCTCAAAGATGAATGTCATGAAAATTCTCCAAGAGGTTGAGATAGGTGAGGATTATTCTGCCTTTTCATATAAACGCTGACTTTTTTTCTTACCCAAAGTCATACTAATTTCACTTCCATTTCTTATTTTCCAAATGTTTCTTCTCCCTACCTTCTGTATGCAGCTGAGAAGGATCTGCTGCTACTTATGTTACCTATAGCTGGAAAAAAATATATTGACCAGACAGTTACTGGGTGGATTTAGTTCATGTAGTAGTTTAGTTAATTCCCAGGAGGATTTAGTTAGTGTATGACCTCACTGATCTTGATCACTAGCATTCCTGATCCCCACCAAAACACTGGTAAGATGTACTCCCAGGTTTATGGCTTCTGTTTCTCACACTGAATGAATGATCAAGCTGCAAGAGAGTGGTTACTGTTGTCCTGCAATTAGCAAGCCATTTTCTTTCTATGGCCTACTCATTCTTTTAGTTGCGAAGTAGGTATGAGCTTATCCTTAATGTTCTCCAAACTTCTGCCGTTCTGATTTCTTGTCATACAGCTTTTTTCTGACAGCTTGAAGATTAATGATCAGAGGAAGGCCATTACACGCTATTATTAAGATTTGTGACTTTCTGCTCCAAAAGCAGCTAATTATGCTTTAATTCCCCTTGTTGAGGGGTGGGAAAGGTAAAAGTTCTGGACTATTTTAATTCACGTGGCTTTAAAAAAAGAGTTCAGTTCTACATTTTTTTGGCCAACACCCATACAATGGGCAGCTACTGCGTCCCCCAAGGCCTGGCTTCCCACCTCACGCCCTCGCCCCAGCTGCCGGGCACCGCTTGGCCATCTCCCCTCTCCCCTTGGTTCCCTCAGGCTGTGCCTGCGCTGGCCTCTCCTCACACAGCTGGCACAGTCAAAGGTGAAAGTTATTGGAGAAGATTAATAATTTTTGGTATCTTAGTAATAATTGGGAGGCCCTGGTGTAGCTTAATCTTAGTGTGCTGTGTAGGTGAGCCTGGCCTCAGCGGCTTGCGCAGGCTGGGAGTGGGCTGTACGGCTTGGAGCGCTCAGGTCTCCTCAGAGGTTCTCTGAGGCCTGAGTACCTGCTGCTGCAGCGTTTCTGGGGCTGTGGGCTATCCTACCTTTTCTTGGAAATCAGGCTGAAACAGCAGAGTAGAATATTTGATGCGTTGGTATGTACTGAAACTCAGCATTCCTTTTGTCTGCTTTATCTGGTAATTCATGGCATAGTTTTAAGTATCATAGAAAAAGCGAGAACTGTGCAGCAAAAAAGCCACACAGCAGATGGAAAGCATTAGGCAGCTCTTAGGCAAATCTTTCCAGCCACAGGGTGCCACCATCGCTCCAGCAGATTAAAATTGTTAGATTGACAGAAAATGTGTCACCTGCAGATTAATATGAATTCGAACTACTTCAATCTAGTTTTCAAGCTAATGTTTATGCATTGATATGTTGTAATCACACAATAATAATTTGCTACCTTTGAGAAGCTCTAAAAGAGATGTGTTCTATTTAAATTAGAGAAAGGAGTCCCCAGAGAATTTCACAGTTCTCAGAAACCAATCTTCATACTTTCTAGCATCTATTGTGTTGGCCCGAGTTTGCCTCTGCACTGTGCCTGTGTCAACCATAGAAGCCTCTAAATTTTTCACACAAATAAACAGGCAGTCAGATACGTAGCATTTGTTAAGTGACTGTGCTGAAGAAATAGGTATGTCTCTGCATTTGATAACATTCTTTGTAGGCAATAATAGCTGTTATAGTAACTAACAAGTTTGGATGTTGTGTGGTAGCTCATCAATGTGATGAGCTGCAAAAGCAGAAGATGAAACACTGCTTTAATAAAAGAAGAACTTCACTTTAACCGTGGTATTCTGAAGCAATAACTGTTGTTTTCAGGTATACTGAGAAAGGGTTGAGTAGTTTTTTTTTTCTGATTTGGTAATATTAGTTGTGAGCGCCCACTGAAGCTAGCGAATCTTTCTCAGATTAGTCTAAAGGAGGACAAAAACTTACTCCCGATGTTACACAACCCAATTAAAATTTGGAAAGTGCATGAAAATACCATTGATAGCTATATAAAGCTGAAAGAGTAAGGGAGTGGAGGAAGGTTTTCTGGATTTCAAGTACTGCTTAAATATTTTTCAAAATTATTTGAATTGAAAGCTAAGATGGCATAGGGAGCTGAAGTTGGAAACCGGTACTCTGCCAAGAAAGTCCCATTCTCACTGGAATACAGAGTTAGACATTTTATACTTTATTTCCACCCTTCAAGTCTTTTATTTCCTGGTCTATTTTCACTTACAAATAACCTGCTGGTAAAGATAGCCAGGCATTCATTCCATAAACAGCAAAACTAGTGCTTATTTTTTACGGTAACATATCTGAGCACTAGATAAAAACATACAAATAAGTTGACAGTGAAGGTAGTGACAACACCCTGAAGTCTGTTGCCTCAGGTTTTACCACATGGTTTGTTTTCTGTCTAACCCCTGACACTTACATTGGAGAGTAATTTTGTAAGAAATATCCTATCTGATTTAAATAGCTAATTAATTTAAGTTCACAAGAAGCAATATGTTCCTGTCTCTGTTAGGATTTGTAGGCAATGTAAGATGAAGCAACACCAATGAGATCCAAAACAAAATGAACAGGGTATTTCTATTTATTTTTAAGGTATAACTTAATGACAGAAATGTAATGACAAAGAGGTTTTAGGTTTTCTAATTATTGTACAGCATCACAGCAATTTCAGGTGGGCTTTTAGGTTCTATTTAGTTTGCACTGGTTTGTGAGCTGAAATGATTTGCATAGATGTAAGACTGGCAAAATTGACCGATGAAGCACAAAGGTGCAGTGGACTGTTGATAAATTACTACTGGAGAGAAAGCCTAGATGACTTTTCAACAGGAGATACTCTATTGCTCTGACCAGCCAAATAGCCCCATATAGCCTTTAAAGATGCAGTTCAGTCCTTAGCATTTGGATAGAAACCAGCCCTTAATTTCTTTAACATCCTTCAAGAAGAGTTCTTTGTTCATTTTACCAGAATTAAATTAGTTCTTCTGCAAGAAGCAGGAACCACCTTGCAGGCATCCTAAAAATTGTAGTTTCATAGCATTCATTTACCTCATACTTAGGAAAGACAGCACTGTTGTCCACTTTTTTTTTTGTTGTTTCTTTTTTGAAAGAAGAATGTCAAAGTACCTTTCCTGCCACATTTAAGACCATTCAACCTGTGGTCTAGTATATGGTGGGACAGAAAAGCTGCATTCAGAAATTTATGCATTTTCTGTATTTTGTCCTAGAATTAATGAGGTCTCAGGTAACAGAATACTATGTTTTGAGTGTGAAGGAAGCCATCTTCAGCTCTCTGATTTGGTCAGTCACACAGATGGAGGCAGGGCTCTGTGTGTCTGGGAGAGAGGCTCATTTTGAGCATTTTGCTTTGAACATGAGTCTGGTTTTGGTATCTGCCCTACAAAAGTAGCACCAAGACCAGTAGAAAAAAAAAAAGGAAAAGGGGGGGGGGAGCTACCACTCACTAATCCCACAACCAAAAATGCAAAAAATATCATCCCAATTGTCTATGTAGTCTGGTGTTCTTTCAGGTATACTTCAAAATTTCAGGTTGTTTCAGAAAGATGATAAGTGTCCGTGGTAGACTGTTGCAGTCCACCCTGCTGACATCTACTGTTTGGAGGCAGGTCTGGGATCATGGGAGTCTTTATACATTTCAAAAAGTTTTTGAAATTCAGGTCTTCTGATTGCAAGTGTCTTATAACCACTGAAACGTATGCAACTTTCTAAAAAACTTGCATTTTCAAATGTATGGTTGTGAAAATCATATAGTGTATGGGGCCCATGGGCACTGTGTTTTCCCAGTCTAAAGTTATGTTTGCATAAGTGTATATGGAAATTACAGATAATCTGAGAATGAGTATGGAAAAATGACATACCGACAATTTCATCAGTTGCCTACCTGCTGCAACTGATTCTGTTACAGAATTTCAGCTGAGAAATACATTCTTTCTGTAATTTCTACTAATCTTCTTAATGTCTCAACTGGATTTTAGACTTTCAGACAGAACCTGAGTTTGAGCTAAGTCTCCATAGTAAAAATTTGGCCTGAAGGAGATTTTCATGGCCAAATTATAAACTGCTGGAAAATAAATTTCATATTGAAAAATGTGGATTCAGCCTTCAGTGCCACAGTACTTTGCTTTTCCCTTTAATAACGTAGTGACCTATATGTGCAAAGTTTTTTAAAGTATTTCTTGAGGCAAGTATTTTCTGCACTGGGTGTGATGGGATTTATTATTTTATATAACTCACTTGGCTCCAGTAAACTTTTTGATTAAAGACTTCTGTAACAGTAGCAGATGCTCAGGAATAGACTTTATCAAAACCAGGAACTTCTAGAAATCCCATGAAGTTTAGGCATGGCCACGTTTCTAATTGATGCAGGTATGCACCTATATAAGCTTAGGTCATCCTTTGTGTGTTTTTTCAGAATGACTCTAAAGAGAGTCACATTGTGTTTACTGTAAGAAAAAAATAATCTCCAAATCTATGTAAAATGTAAAGTTTTTGTTGAGACCTACAAGTGAGGGTGCTCATCACTCTGTGATGAGGTATATCCCGTGGGGACAGGTCAGGCCAGAGCAACTGTTTTCACAGTTGGAGTACAGGAAGATACAATAATCTCCATACTCCCATATGTGCTCAGTATGTATTATGTAGCACCTTTTGTATACAGCTTATTGAAGTGAATGAGAATCTTCAAGAAATCAACCTGTTTAAAATAAATATATGTTTATCTGTTTAAGACAAATACAAAAGAATAGGATGCATGCTGTAAATAGAGGATGATAATGTTTAATGAGTCCTTGCAGCCAGAGGTTTTGGCCTGTTTAGTTAGCTAGTTCATCCAAAAAATGATAAATCATGTCAAGATGGAGAAGTAATTTAATTGCTTAAAAATTAAAAGAAAATCTGATTTTAAAATGTCAGGTTTAGGATTTATGAGCAGGATTCCCATAATCAGTCATTCAGAATGAATTGTATTATTTAGGATCTATTTACAAGCAGACAAGCTGAAAATATTTTTGTGTACAATGCCAAGTTTACACTCTCTTACACATCAAAATTGCTTTTCCACCCTACGCAGATAAAAACACACACACAAACATGCACGCACAGATTGTTAGTACTGAGTTCTCTTATGAATTAGTTATAAACTATGACAACAGTGTGAAACACCAGAAGGGGAGGGATTTTGTGTTTTTTTTCTGTGGTATCAGCAGTGGTTGTAGCCAACTAAAAATAATGGGAATAAAACCTATTCTAGAATTGCCCTAGATGACATTTATTAGTGGTAATACTTACCAGCTGTTAGGAAGAGACCCTAATGAATTGGCCTGTGTTGAGTGTCATCCTTCAATTATTTAGAAATATGGGAATTTTGACACTCATTTCCATGAGAGGGCAGGAAGGGAAGTAGCTGGGCAAACTCTAACTGAGCAGATGTATCTGTTCAGATGTGCCAAGGTAACTTTTCATGTTTGAGGAAGGGATTTTCCTTAATTTTGTCTTTTGTGTATAGTAGTCAGTTGTGGCCCACAGTGGGGATTCCTATATGTTACTCTAGTATGGGTATAACAACTAAAACACATGCAGTGAAGTAAATATGTAAATAACAGCTAGAATAGCCACAAACTGTAAATAACACAGTTGATCCTTTATTGGGTCATAGAGTCTCAAGCTGCTAGAATGTCTATAATTTTGTCATCTTTCAGAGCATTCTTATAATCGATTTTTCCTTATCTTTTTATTATTTCTTTGGACTTTTTGGCATGGGAATTTTTCCAGAGAAGCATACCCAGTTCTGTGCAGTCAGAGGTCCAAACCACCAAGGGTTTATGAACTTTATGGGAATAAGAATGACTATGAGCCAAATCAATGCATGAAATAGAACGACAGCTCCACCTATCTTAGTCAAAAATGTGTTTCAGAAACTTTTTTCTGAGTTGCATCTCTCATCATAACTGATAATGCAGAGATTTAAGGGTGAACATCATCCTATACATATCCTCTGAGTAAAGTAATTCTTGTAGTGGCATGACAGGGTTGAAGGTGTTCAAAGCAGGGGTGTTATGATGGGGTTATGGTTTCAGAGAAGTGTGGGTGGGGCACTTACATAAATTGCTGGCCTGCTTAAGTGGACAGTAAATACAAATTCCAGATTATGTGAAAGGTAAGACCAACAGGGGGGAGCATATCAATAGGACCTTGATATAAAACCAGATACAAAAGGTAAGAAAGCAAGGAGAGGGACAGAGATTAGATTTAGGAACACCATATTAATTGTTGGTTTTTAAATTTAAGGACTTTTTCTGTTCGAAGGACTTTACCTGCTTCAAGGGAAGGAAGCCTTTAATGTTCTGATAATGTGGTCTGTGGCCTGGTGTCTCATGTTACAGCTATGGTTCTGTCATGTGTTTGACCACCGTCATTCCTCAGGCTGTATTTGATCCCTCCTCTCTTTCACTGATAATTTTACCTCCTAAAGTACTTTTGCTGAGCTGAAGGAGACTAAGATCATCATCATTGTTGGACTGCCTGTTAAGTCTCACAAAAAAAAAAAAAAAAGGGTTTCTGTTCCCTTCTATGGGGAAGAGTGCATTGGATTGAAGTTATTAAGAGCAAAACAGAATACCTAAAATGATCCTGCTTCTACCTCTACTATCCTGCAGGACATTGCAAACAGTGGGGAGTTGGGAAGAGTAGTTCAGATGATTAAATGATAATATTAATTACTTAAGCAGTCAGTAGTCATGCTTTCACACGGACACACGCAAGTCCATCTGAAAGCTGGTGAAGGAATTGCGAGGGCTCAGTTAAACAAATATTTCAATAACAGGAAAAAACAATCTTGCTATATGTTGAAGAACACTGTGAAAACAAAACCAAGTAAAACTTAGCACATAAAGGAAAAGTAGGAGGTGGAATCTTGGGGTATCATGCCAGATCTCAAAGTGTTAACACTGTCTCCTCTTCATGGGGAGAAAATTGGGAACAGAAACCTGTATCTGATTAAATGAATGAACAGATGTCTTAGCAGCTGAGGATACACCTGTTCTAAGCTACAGCTATGAGTAGATCCATGAAATAGTGCCTGTTGTGAAGTTAAAAAATTCCAAAGTAAAACCCACTACTTTTTTCTTCCTGAAATGGGACCCTGCTTAGAAGATAGGTAAGTTACACCTTAAGTAGTAAGAAATCTATTTATTTCCCTCCATATCACTCAGTACTGCTTTGTATCACTGCACATACTCTATTTCTACACCTGCAGTTTGCAAGAGTGGGCTGTAGGTCAGATTAATTGTTTTGGCACACTCAGTTGCTCCCTTTTTTCCTACTGCTTCTCTGCAAGCAGAAAACCCAGCTTGCTCTCCTTGCGATAAATGAGTGACCCATTTTAAAAAAAAAAAAGTTGGGCACTGCTAAGCTTCTTGGCACTGACACATATCTCATGGTCAAAAATCACTATATTCTTTCCTTCAAAAGTATGCTACTAATTAGGTGAGCTGAAATTTTAATTTGTAGATAGCTATGAACTTGAATACATGCACAAGTTGCTTTAGAGTAAGCCTACTGAACAGTCCTTAGTACAACTGCCTACTTCAGGGCTGCTTTGCACTTCTATTGTGATACTGACTTTTAAAGTTCAAGCTCTTTTAGCCACTCAAACTTTCACATTAATTTTGTACTGTTATCCCTTTAAAATGTATCAGCATGTGTTTCTATGGAGCATGTACTGGACTGGTAAAAAACCTGCATGCTTCCACAGGGAAGTAGAACTGTTATAAAACATTCCAGTGTACCATAAAATTTGGGTTGCGTTTGAAGCCAACCACCTATAACTGCAGTCTTGTAGGTTGCTTTCTTTGTGAAGAGCAACAAGCAAGAATCTCCGCATGAATGATACTATCTAAGGTAAACAGTTTGTGAAGCTCTAGGGCATCCTGTGTTTGTTACTAAGACACTGGTGCCAGAAAAATCAGTTGCCAAGTCAGATGCAGTTTATTTAGGAGCCTGGAGGTATGAGCAACAGCAACATGTTGTAGAAGCTCAGTTTGGGTTCATTTGTACTAAGGAGCAAAAGGGAGAATAGCAGCACCTTGACAGAACCTTTAGCTGTCTGTAGGAGAGAGGCAGAAACCAAGAATGGGATGGGGAGGGAAAAGAATTACTGGATTTCAAAAGCTTTTTCACCTCTGACTTCAGAGAATAATGTGTGTCAAAACTAATGAAACAAGGAGACAGATCTGGAAGAACCTAATGGTGAGACTTTTATAAGGCAATGGACAAAGAAGCTGTCTTTGCTGAATGGAAGCTGACCATAATTTCTCTTGCACAAGTATGGCAACTTGCTGCAGAAGAAAATAAAAATGGTAATGTGTAGTTATATATATATATATATCAAAACACGCTCACTCCTACAGCAGAACACTAGAAAATGGGAGTGCTGGTGACTTTCCTTCATTTAGTAAGTCTATCCACACTCATCGTGTTTCTTGCCACAATTTTTCCAAGCTTAGTGGTCCCTTTTACAGCAGTACTTCCCTATTATAAGCCAGCAGAGCTTCTTCTCGAAGGGGACAAACTAATGTTACAGAATATATTTCCTGTTTTAAGCCAGCTGTACATGTTCTTAAAAAAAATATGAGTAGGTTATTCCACTTGTAAATGACTGATGTTTTACCTGTCCTTCATCAATTTGGCTTGATTTCCTTCTTCTCTTCACAAGCGATGCTTAAAGTACAAGCCTTAACAAAACTGTTTTTGCTGCTCAGTTGGGATTATATAGATGATGCTTATTTTTTCCTGGTCTAAGAAAATTTAGTTGATATTGAGCAAAACTTTGCCTATCACTAAATCTATTTAATGTTAATCTATTAACTATCAACATGTATATTGAAGTGTGAGAAACATTTCCTGTATAGTTGGTCTTTTCAGTATTTTTTTAATTTCTATACAAACAATATATTAGATTCATACAAATTTTGCAAAAATAGTGGCTTTTAAAAATGCCTAGTAAATGACATTTTATGTGGACTTGGTGAAGGGAGATTACAATGTAATGTCACAAATGCGGGTAATATTGTCAGCAGATTCTTGTATGTTTTGGTTGCACAGTGGGTAGGTAAAATGTTTAGAAGAAGTTAGAACTGGTTGAAAATTTCTTGGTCAAAAAATCAACAGAAAATAACTGTTTGGTAAAACCTGGAACATTTCAGTCAAACCATTTCTCAGTGACATACTGTCTGTGAATCCAAGGCAAGATCTTAAGATTGTATTTGTAGCTTCTTGATTTGCCTTTAAATTCTCTGCAGGGATCAGAAACATCAGGTTTTCTGAATAGCTTTGTGTTTACCTCAGTCTTATTTTTATTAGTAAGCTGCACAATATCAAAGAATAGTAACAAAATGCCCTATGAACTCAAACCTCTTGAGGATCAACTGCTTTTGCCTTGTTTGCTCTAGGGACATGAATTAATACAATCCCATGTAGAAATTAAGGAGAAATGGTGTGTGAATAATTTTGATTCTGGCTTCTGATTTTTAGTGAGTGTTTAGAAGTTAATAAGGGACATGATCCTTCATGATACAATCAAAACACTTCAAATGTAGAAATAATTTAGACATATTTAATTAAAGAAGGGGGAACTATCTGGATATTGAAAAAACCTAAGCTGACAATTATGTTCTTAGAAGTTAAATCCACATTTTCTGGGTATTATTTCACTTAACAGAAGTAACAATGTATTGCAACACAAACAGTGTTTGATAACTAAAGAATATGCTGCACCAGTTCAGGCTTCAAGGGACATCTTTACACAGAACTGGAATAATGTCTTTACTGTAAACTATGCAACTGTCTTAAAGCTTGAGGTGTTGGTATTCTCTGTACTTTCTGCTGCTGGATAATCTGTAGAGACATCGTAAGTTTCTTGGGTTTCTCCTGAAAGTGTGTGAAACAAGTGAGGAAGCTGTTTTTACTAAGATGTATAAGGAATTAATACTAATTTGGATACTGTGGCTGTCTCACCTCCTTGATTACAGTTTCTGATCGTATTAGAGGAAGTTTAACCAAAGCCAAATAGGAGGAGGCAAGCATTATTAATCCAGGAATACTATCAAATTATGAGGACTGAGCTGAGGCATCCACATTCTCACAAACGGAAATTGGAAAGGGAGCACAAGGCAATAAACTGTGGCTCACACGTCTTCTGGTAGTAACCTTGATTACTTTTCTCCTTTGTAAGAGCAAGCTGTAATACTAGTGGGATTCATCAGGTGCTGCTGCTGTTGATTTACAGATATCTTTTCCTGAATGCATATTTCAGATCTTGGGGTAAATATTTAATTATCACTTATGGTACATTTTCATTATTGCTAATGTTTTTGCTATAAAGTGTTCTCTGTTTTAGGATCATAGAATAAGCTGGTTTGGAAGGTACCTCCAAGGTCCTTTAGTTCATTCATCTGCTCAGACAGATCTAATGAGATCAAGTTATGCAGGTACTTGTCTTGGAACTTCCAAGGATGGAGATCTTGCTACCTGCTCCAGAATTTGACCACTCTCATGGTTAAAATAAATAAATAAAAAATTCCCTATATCAAATTGGAGTTTTCTAGCTGGAATTTTCAGCTTGTGTCCATTGCCTCTTGTCTTATTGCTGTGCACCTCTGAGAAGTGTCTGGCCTCCTTTTCTCTGTACAATACCATATAAGCAACCCCTTTCAACCAAGTCCTTATAAGCACAGGCATTCTGAGTTGCGAAGAGAGATAGCTCTATCTAACACAATTAACAGTTGCTCCTTCGCTAGTGAAAAATTAGGTGCTAGTGTAGCTTTCATCTAGGTTTTTACTTTCGGACTTTTATCCTGACTTCAGCTCCTTTTCTTGATCCTCAGTTTCTGTTTTGACTTCTGGTACTGAATGTTGTCCTGGTACATATGATGGTTCCAGGTCTTGGGTGTTGCTGCTTTGGCCCCTTGCGTGTGAGGCAAGCAAATATAATATTAAAAAAAACCCTCAAAACAACAAACCCAAAAAAGCAAAAACAATGCAGAGTGTAATGCTTACAGTAAACAAAAGACACACAAACCAGTAATTACCTCCAACAATGTCTGAGGAGCTCTAATTTCATCTTAATCGGTGGGTGCAATTCAGTTTTTGATTAACCTTGCTTCTGTAACAATGAGTTTTCCAAAAAAAATATATGGTAGTCTCACCATAAGTGTATTTGTCTTAAAAACACTCAAAATTCAGGAAAAAACTTCTGGAGAGAGATTAAATAGTCATCACACAATTCTGAGAATTATATATTATACATAGAAAGAAAACACTATTTTTTAAGGTGCTGGAACAAGTTGTTAAAATTGAGAGAACAAGTTGTCCTCAATTCAGTGTACAACTGTAATCAGCTCTCAGTAGACCTTTCTCTATCTCCAAGTGTTTAGTAAGATGTACTTAAAAGAATATAGCTGTTAACTATGAGCACCAGTAAGAAGAAAGGTATTAGATAGCCTGTCAGTCAGCAGATAACTTGAAATCCTGTATCTTTTGATTCTCTAGAAGATAAACTTCAACTTTTTTTCTTCATTTATGTTACATCTGTTTTCTGTAAGCAGAGTGGCATTGCAGATGGCAATATTAACTGGTGACATGATGGTAGAGGTGAAAGATCCTTGAGTACTTAATGACAGAGGCACTGTTTTACCTTCTTACAACGGCATGGTTCTGAGAGGGCTAGGTCTGTCATGAAATACTTAGTAGGGTTTGCAAAGCTACAAAATAGTACCTTGAGCATATGGAATAACAATGAGATTTTAAATAAAATCTGTATCTTTACGCATTTCCTATGGACTATATTTGCATTTCATAACAATTAGGTTTCTTGTGGACTAGAATTGGATCATGTCAAGACAGAAACTAACCAAGAAAGCTGGCAATGGAAGTAAAGGAGTGCTACATGTTGACATTTCACGCTGTGGTTATGTTTCTCAGTTTCTTCAGAGCTAAGTTCTGTTATGGTTTTGGCTGTGTAGAGTTCTGACTGGATTGTTAGAAAGTGAAGCAGGCTGGCGTCTCAAAGGAGGGCCTAAGAATGTACCTTCCAAATAAGAATCCATTCCTTGAATTTCCCCAGTTAATTGCTGCTTTCCTTCCATGTCGTTTACTGCCATTTGGTTTGCTGAAAATTTTAGAAAGCTATCCTTACAAGGTTTGTCAGTGGCATGGGCATACCTGAAAAACCTATTCCTAACTCTTGACAGTCTGCCTTCGCAAAACTCTTTAATCTTCAAAAAGAATAGTGCTTCAAGATAAAACTAACAATAAAAGCAAAGTGAGAGACCTGGCTCCACAAGAAATAAACAAAGGAAAGAATTTTTCAAGAATGCTAGTCAGTTTGCTCCTAAATGTCTTTGCTACTGTGATTTGTGCTTCTAAATCCAAATTTCTGAAAATCTCCAACTTATACTACATCCATCATTCTACATATTACCAACTGCAGAAGGAAATGAAAGGGAAAATCCTGTTATGTGAAATGAGTGTCTATCTATTGAGGCAGATAAAAGTAAGTGTGGATTTGAATTTTTATTGGATAATATACCACCTGTCTTGGAGCCCCAACTGAAGACTGAGACTGTGTAACACATATTTAAATATTCTTTCCTTTTCCTGAACATTTTGAATTTTTTTTAGCATGAATTAAATCTCTGGACACTCTATCTATACATACATTAGCTGCCACTTTTGGTTGTAAAGGCTAGGAAATTGCCCCTAGTGGTAAGTTATGCCTTCTGCTCAAAACTGTTTGATGATAATTCCCCAGCCCCGCTCCCCCCCAGTTTGCTTGTTCAATCAGTTCTGGATTTATAAATATAGGGTAGAAAGTTCTTCTCTACTACAGCATCTATGCCGTGCCCTACCTATTCACTTAAGCTGATGTTGTAGATAGCTGATAGCATTGCAGGAAGTGGAAAAAAAGCTGGAATAATTTACCTTTTTTCAAGGTGCTATGGGACAGGGATATTTTATTTTTCTACCGCCATTCTCTAACAGGAAAAAGAGAGTGAGAAATTAAGTCTCTTTTTAATAAAAAAATAGTCTTAAGTTTGAAAAAAATCTCATAATCTCTGAATACTTTGTGAAGATAACTTCCAATCTGAAATAAATTGTCTCCACACAGTTCTTAATTGTGTCTTAAAAGAGACCCCAATACTCACTTCTAGTTGACTGTGTTGTACACTTCGCGTATTCAATGCCACAAGAAAGTATTTTTTCAGCAATTCTTCTCATTAGAAAACTAGCTTGTAGCAAAGCTGAGCTGTAAATATAGTGGCACAATTAGAAATTGGAAAGAATGAAGTTCACCATAGCAATATTGTTATTCTTTTGGACTATGCAGATACTTGTCATTCAGTCGGGCATTGTTCCAGTAATGAGCTTGATGTTCTCGTATCTCAAATGACTTCATCCTACTATGTCTAAGAAGATCCATTTTATCATCCCACTGTTGTTCTTACTTCAGTTTGCATATCCACTACTCCTTTATTTGTCCTTTAAAAGAACATTTCACAGAAGTACTAGTTTTGGCTGCTAGTTGGAAAACACCCCATTCTTTTTAATTGATGCTAGAGCTCAATAAAAATATCCTCCCACCCATTCACACTGTGCTTTAGGGATTAAATATCAGGCTCCAAACCAGCTCTGGAAAATACATGAGTGGAAGCAACACAACAGACTTAAATTGCTGGTACGTTATTCTCTGGACCTTTACGTTTGACCTCTGTCAGAGGAAGGTATTAGGAAGATGGACCTTAGGCTGATTCAGTTCAACCATCTTTGTGTTTCTGTAATGTTATGACCCAGGCAGTGTTCAAGAAGTAACAGTGTATTTCTAATGATGAATTAGCAATTAATTGATTGCAAATGTCAGAAGTGTACTAACCATTCAGACATATTTAATCACTGAAAGTGCTTGAGTTTTGAAGTCAGTAATATAAAATTAGTTAGGTACATCAAATGCTTTTTTATTGCTTCTTCTGGTGCCTACATTAGCCAAAACTACTTGCGAGTCATCACTGCTGTCTGAAAAAAGGTTTTATTAGAATTCTGCCAGAACTTCCTAATTAGGTGTAATTATAATGTTCCACAGTGATAGCTAAGTTAAAAATTCTCTTTTGTAAGCAACGGAACTAATGAACCTTAGTTTTCTGGAGGTTTGTCTTACATTCCTATGGAAGTAATTTCACATACCCAGCAACATTATTTCTACCTTTGAGATATCATTCGAAGTTTGTGATTTGGCTGGTAAAATAAGAACGTGTGAGAGTGTGACAGATGAACAGATGATATGATTGTGTAAGTCTGCTTTCATTAAGAAAACAGGGCTGAGAGTTCTGGTAGAGCCTTTCTTGAAGCTGACATGCTGCCTGGATCGGCTCTGATGCAGCTTGCCATGGTTTAACAGATTATGCACCTTTCGTCCTTCTGGGTCTGAGGCAGCCTGTCAGGAATGCTTTTGTGGAGAACAAGGAAGAGTATTTTTTGTTTTAATAGAAGCAAAATAATCTTCAAAATTCTTTTTGAAACCTGTTCTTCTGTGTGTTTCTTGGAATTTTGCTTTCTGTAAGTATTTACTCACAGGAAGAAAAAAAAAAAAAAGAGGTAAAGTACTAATGTAAGACTGCCACAGTTCGTAATTTTAAGAAAACTCATTAAAAAGAAAAGATGATTGTGTTTGGTTCAAGTTTCACAAAGGTATTCTGAACAGTTTGCCTGAAATCTTAAAAAAGCAACAACAAAACCCCATTTAAGGTAGCCAGGAACTTCTAGTAAAATTTTTTTTTTCAAGGGAAGTCATAGTATGAAAATTGTGTATATTTAAGAGAAAGCTATGTATATAACTGACTATTTTTTAAAATCATACATTTATTAAGCAGCGTTTTTTTTTCTAGATTCTTGCTCTTCCCTCACTTTTCTGGATTGCATGAATTCAGTCTCCTCAAACTCAAGCAGCACTCTTTTTCATAGGTTGTCTCAAAATGGCATCTGGTAGCCTTCATTTAACTACAGAATTGGGTACCACCTTTACGGCCGATCTCTTCTAGACCTTGTCACTGCTGATATATCTATTTCATCTTTTGTGTTGTGATTAAGCTAAATTGCAATAAGAATGCACCATCTTTGCTCCTTGCCCTCTAACCCAAATTACCACCCAGTTACACATTTATATCTCTGAAAGTCCATAGCATCTAAAAAAAAGATGAGAACAATAATTCACACTTATCCTGCTGTTTGTAATTGAAGGTTTTGATTTTTTTTTTATTATTATTCTTATTATACATATAGACAATGCTATCTATCCAGAAAGTACTTCATGTAGGTCATCCTTACTCACCTTATCTCACCCTGCAGTAGTTATCTTTGGAAAAAAAAATAGATAACTCTATCTCTGATGCCTATGAATCACATCTTACACAATTTGTGATATGATTAGAGCCACTCTGCCATTTCTTCTGTTGAAAATACCGTATCTCAGCATTTTAATTTAAGGTAGGTTGCAAAGAGAGCACAAAAAATCTTCTGCTTGGCTTAGAAGTTTTTATCTCCCATAGCTTTTGTTTTATTAGTTTTTTATCTCTTCTCCTTGTTTCCATATATCAGCAGAAGTATTGACTAATAATGATAAATTACATGGAGTCAGCCAGCACTGTATGTTATGAATGTAGGCACTAAACTCCTGAAAAATATTCTGTGTGTGTGCATGCACACACATGCAGAAGGCCAAGGTGCTTTTTCCCAATTATTTACTGGTGTGTTCTTAGCCTGGCTATAAAAGTGAAGTCGATTGCTTCTGATTCTTGGTAGCTGGTTGTTAGTCAGCTCTGCTGGTTGGCAAAAAAAAATAATAAAAGAAGTATGAGATTAAAATTGTATGATAGTGGATTTTCTAGGTTAACTTGTATTTACCTATAGAATAGCTCTGGTCTCATAAGAATTCATATGTATCATGTTAATAGAAGCTGAGATAATCTTAAGGTTGTCCATTTAGAGAATTGAATTTACCCTATTAACTATAGAAAACAAAAGATTTTTATTTTATTTTCCACTATATCTTTTCTCCCCTAAAAGAAGTCTTTGTAGACAGTACCTGTGAGCCACCAATGGATGATGCCTCACCAATGGATTTAGTTTTTCTTTTGAGAAAACAAATTTCAGCAGATGAGGGAAAGTAAGAAAATTTCAAATCTTATCCCAGTGCTAGTACTGGCATCTTCTATAGTTTTGGATAAAGAATTCTCTCTGCTTTTGCAAGGCACATCATAATTCCTTCACTGACCAGATCATGAAATTGGGCTCAATTAAGCAAGTAATACTTATGATTGCAGTTAACCCTTGCAAATAAGAGCAGAATTTAACATAGTGTTTGCAGAGGACTTAAAAACATGCAATGAGCTGCGTGTGTGTCACTTTGACTATCTGAGTTATAGAGGCTATGCATGGCCACTACAACTGCTTCTATTAGTGATGTTTGGGTGATGTTTTCCATTAAACCAGAACTGCGGGAAGTATTTGAAAAATAGTTGAGTAAATGTGGGTAGCATTTTTATTTCCATATTGACCTTTCAATTGTATTGGTTAGGCTCTGATTCAGTAACAGCTCCTCAGGGGTTGATTACATTTCATTGTATCTTTAACAAAACTCCACCACCACCACCCCAAGATTTTTGCTTTATGTAGCAATAGATATCTCAGATTGATGGGGGGCTGGGGGACAGAATCACAGAATAGTTGTGCCGTATAAAAGGTGTATGAATTCAACATCAGGCTTCAATGAAATGCCAGTATACTTTGGGAGTAGCACATTCCCAAACAGTAAGACCTCCCAAGGTACAAAGAAATAGTACTGATTATAGGAAAGCGTGGTGCCAAGTACTCTTTAGAAAGCAACTGTGAGTTTCTGTCTGGCTTAGAAAACACATTTCATGAGCTACAGTTATGAAATAACAAACAAAAAAAAATATCCATATCAATGTAAACTCGCAGCTTCGTGATCAAAAAAAGTTGAATTAAATGCTTATACATTTTCCAGGAATGTTCTGTGAAGTTAATGTGTTAATGTTTAGTCTTAATTGTAGCATCAAACTGGACCCAGGATTTTTAAACTCAGGCTGTAGTGATATTACAGATATAAGAAATTACAAAACAGGACATTAGTGAAGGATCATTGCATCAAGAGTGAAGGTATTAGAGAAAGGGCAAGGAGAAGGCAGAGGGCTGTAGCCATTTGAAATAAGAATCGTACATTCAAAAGAGTTAATTTTTCATTTGTCTGGTCACCCCTTTGGCTAGAAATTCAGGAGTTTAAAATTCAGTGTGCTTGCTTTTATTGATGCTTGCCTTTGATGTTTAAATTAGGAATGGGTGGTATACATGAATCTGGCTTTAATTTGGATCAGGATTCATGCATTTGAAGAGAATATCCTAATTATCTCCAGTGCTTTTGTTTCAGAGCATGCCAGCTGGTTTGCTCTTGGATAAAACTAAATTAGAAGATGTGTTCGAAGAGCTCACCTGATGTGCCCCCAAACATTAATGAGCATTCAGGTCATAGACTCAGGTTATAAATATTCCAAAGTAATATCCCTAAAACACATATATTCTAGATACTGCATCCTCAGCACCAACAGCTTACCTCTGCAGGTGTTGTACAGTGATCTGCAGTAATGTACACTAACTGATATTGGAGACCTGGCAATGCATTTTAAGTTTGTGAGTATGCCAGTGTGTGAGAACATGATATGAGGGAAATTGATCTTTTCTTTTCTTTTCTTTTCTTTTTTTTTTCCTAAATAGAGTATTTTCTTGCAGAGAATTTCAGTCTTTTTCAGACATGAAAAATGTATGCCTCCCCACAAGTGAAAAGACTGTTTTTAATGAAAGTATTTGAAAAATACAAACAACTGTATTTCTTGTCTTTTGATCAGTTAATATTTGTTTAAACTATGCAGCATGGCTTCTGTGTATTATTTGATTATGGAAGCTTTTATTTTTCTGTGGAGTTGTATTCAATTATCTCTTTCTTCCAGGAATAAATGCGAAGGGTCAAAGTGTTAGAGAATTTCTCTCATTTCCTGCCCCATTAAAGCTGCCTGAAAATGTCACCTTTTAAAAAAAATCATGGAGCTTTTAGTGTCAATTGTTATTCACCTTGGTTACAAATGAGAGCCTTGGGGTCATGTCTTAATAAGGCTGGAACTGAACTACAGGCAGTTCTCAAGTTCACACCTGCTAAAGTGCAAAAAGTTTCAAGATTATTTTTAAGCATATCCATACTTACTGAAACTTACCATGTCTTAGTAATAAGAAAGAAAAAGACTATTCAAGTTAAAGTTTTGTTACAAGATTTTTTTCATGAGATTTGACAAGGCAGGTTTACCACCATAAGCCATATAGGTTTTTCATGCTACATCCTTTTTTTTTAGTAAAACCCACTGCTTTTTTCCCCCTAATCTCAAAGAAAAGTCTCAAAGTCAGAACTGACTGGGTTTTTTTTAGCAAGAGTTCCTGTAGGATCTGAGATGCCATCAAAACTAGAGGGAACAATATGCTTCTTCCATAATGGAGTTTGAGGGTTATATAAGTTTTGCTTTTGGGTGTTTTGTGAAGGTATTTGCTGATGTAATGGAAATTCTGTTTTCTAGGTTAACATTGAATATGGGAGATGTCAGATGTGTCTGTTTTGGTTTTAACATTACTTTGTTGAGGTTTTGGTTATTTTAGAATTGAAATTGAGTGCATTCAAATCTTTTCTGAAAGACTTCGTTCACATAATGGGACCATCTGCCTGATATTCTGCACAGCCTGGGGATCACTTCATCTCACCTTTAAACACCAAAGTTAGCATTGTCTCCTAGTCCTTCCCACAAGCTCAGCTAAGCCATGTACAGAAATAAGAGAGAATTATGGAGAGCTCTTAAAACCAAACAAAATTTGACATGAATGAATACCAGAGTTGTTACAGTGAGACCCTGTGACAGCATTTAAGTAATAAAATTCATGATGACGAAACTGATTTTTAGGGATTTCAGTATAATCACCAATATTATAGGTGCTTCCAAAAATAGGAATTATGTCTTCTTTAGAACCATTTGCAGTTGCAATAAAATTTTGTTGTTCTGAATGTTTGTCTTCCAAAAGGAGGCAGTATTTGCTTGTTATGTTTCCTCTAAAGATTTCTTTCACAGTGTGCCTTTATGGGCTATATTTTATGGTGTGTGCAGATATTATAAAAGGTTTTGCCTCTTTGGTAAATGACGTTTTTGAGATCGGAAGAAAAATATGCTAGTTAAACATTTTCCAAATTTCTCAGAAGGAGCAAGAGTAGAATAGTTACAAACAAGTCAAAAAGTAATTTTTACCAAAAAGAAGCAACTCTTGCTTTGCTGCTTACTCACAAATCTCTTCCAGATTAAACATTTTCAGCAAAATGCCAAACACAGTTTCTCAAAACTGCTTAGTGATTACTAAGTGAACTAATGATATCAAATGGAGTAAGAAATGAATCATAGTACATTGCTCTAATTATGCCTTTTTATTAGAGCTGTAGCCTTGAACTTTGCTGGCCTGTCTAACAGTATTGAGAAAGTAATGTGCTATAGATGAGTGTATCATACCTTCTCTCCTTGTCAGGCTTAGCTGTTGGTTTTTAATTTCCCACTTCATCTTGCAGAGCCTTTTGCTGACATGTCCTGAGCTGGTGATCACTAGGCAGTGCATTGGGATATCTTTTCGTGATGGTAGTAGTATTGCCATTTTACAGAGTGGAAGAAGCCAGCACATGCAGGGCGAGCTCTCTAGAGATTTACATTGCACTTACAATGGTCATTTCCAAGTGCCCATGAAGCAAATCTGTGAGCAAAGTTAAGCAAGCTACTGCAAAAATAGGTCTAAACCACTCTGAGGTTTAGCCTACCAATATTCACTCATATACAGATAGGTAGTGCCTGTCATTTTTCAGGCATTCCATCAACAGACAACATTTAACAGAACAACAATTTGAAGAGGGATAGCAGCCATACTCCCAGTAACCAGATTATGTAGCTTTTTACCACTACCAACAAAGTAGTCACGTAGCCATAATTTCTACAGATATATTATAGGCATCAATACATTCATTAATCAATAAGAAAATTTCCTCTCTATTCCTTAATAATTATTTTACCTTACCATAACGCCCAGATAAAATAAATACACTTCTGAATTGTTGTTGAATAGGTTAAACAGTCAATAAAACCATAAATGCTGCCAGATTCCAGGCACTTTTCATATCTTAAAAATATGATCCAGTAAAAAAGAAACTACTACAAAATTTTCACAACAGACAAATCTCCAGAGAACAGAACCTTAAATCCAGGGAAGCAAGCAAAGAATGTAGTTTAACTGTACTCTTTTGGTCCTTATTTCTTAATAGCTTTTGCCCTGTTGCTTTCTGTTGCAAATACTGAAATCTTTCCTTTCTAGTATTTATCGCTTTTGTCACTAGAAGAAAAATTGTGAACCCAGTACTGAGACAAGGGAATAAATCCTTGGAAGGGTTGGAAGTCAAGTTGCAGCTGTTTTTTCTTTATTTCTTAATGTGAGTCTGTGGCTGCTTGCTGTAATATTTGACAAATATTTGTCACTACTAGGTCCGTGCATTCAATTGTTAAGACCTGAGCACTGTGGCATTCACCCTCTTGCGTAATTTTCATGCTCTTTTCTTGTAAGGTATTTCATACCATTCTTTTCAGCTGCTAGGTACCTTATGGATAGTTGTGCAAAATAACAGTCTAATCCAAAACCAAACGAACAAAGGCCTTGCATCACTGTGTTGTTCAGTGTAGCCAAATGTACTGAAAACTGAGAGAACATGATCAGTCATCTGGATGTGCAGAAGAGAACAAGTAGTTAATTAAATTTCCATGCTTCTCGGCTCACATCAGCTTGCTATAGTTGAGCAGGTTCCTCAATCATTTTCATAAAAGTGCCAAACTTTAGAAAGGTGTACAAAGGATGAGTAATCAGCCACACATCTATGAAAGATACAGTATTCCGTGCCTCTCAATGGCAGTCTGATAAATGACTTTAGAATTGCTTCCACTGTAGTGTAAATCAGATTACCTACCTGTTATCTGAAAAATGTTGTGAGGGTACAGTCTGCCAGGGACTCTAAAAATACATGGCACTTGTGTAGGATTTGAGGAAGGACCTTCAATCACTCACTGCTTGGAAATCTGCGCTAGTAAAAAGTTTCTTCAAGGAAATCGTAAAAGCTAAAGGATGTTATCATAAGTGCTGCACACAAGGGAAAGAACTCAGCAGGGTTTTTCACCTTAGTATTCCTGAACTGATTAGCTATTCAGATACTGTCCTGCTCCCAGCTTCTGCCTGTGATCATTTGTCTGCTTTCTTACTCTCTGTATTTACTATGTATTCCTCTTTCCTAATGTCATCCATTCAACAGTGCTGACAAGAGAAGTGCGCCACCACAGTGTACATCAGTGCCTTAGGAAATATCCTTTCAATTAACCTGTGTCACGAGGGTTGTGTTTATTCTGGGGATAGGTAATTTACTATTGAAGAAAGGCTTTTAAGCTATAATTCACAGTAAGAAATGAACAGGCATGATGTTCTGCCTTCAAGCTAGTATCATATAAATAAAAAAGGGAATGTCTGTACTAAAAAAGTAGGCCAACCTACCAGGGAAGACTTTTTTTTTCCCTTTCCTTCTGTACTGGTTGCTGATGACTTTGAGCAATCACATAACCAAAGAAAGGAGATCTTAGTCAGTGTGTAGTATGACTTTCCTCAAATACCGTATTCAGTAAGCACTAGACCTCTTTTTCTTGAATGTTTTGCTCTAGAGGTTGACACTCCAAATTACAGTGCTTACCAAGAAGGATCCTCCCTGAGGTGACAGTGGCTTCTGGAGCTTAGGAAATGTGGGTGGAGGTCGGCTGCCAAAAGTCTTCTGGAGATAGTGTGGAAACAACGATAAGATGAAGAGTATTGGATGAATGCTAGGTTGGGTACAAACGGTGGCAATAAACAAGGAACAGTCCTAGGAAGAACTAGGTATCGGGGTCCTGATGAGCACTGTAACAGATTCATGCCTTGGCCTTTATAAATCTCTGGGACTGCCTGTGTTCTTGGAGTGGGGGAAGATAGAATTAGTTTCATAAGTTTTGTGAACTGTTTTAATGATTGTGTAGTTTTGGGGGCCTGTAAATTCTGGTGAAGCTTTCTGAGTTTCTAAGGAGAAACACCAGAGCTGTTAGTTTATTTTGCCATAAAGAATATGTGCTCAATAACCCTTAGAATAGTATGCATTGTTATTGCCTAACATTTACCTTAGTAATGATTACCCTGACATTTTTTACTTAGTTCTATAAAACCAATTTTGGGTAACAATCTAATTTAAATAGAGGTAACTTCCCAGAAATGCATCCTATCTGGACAATACCTGTAATAACTAAAAAATGCTTGGTGCCATCACTGGATTAGAGCAGGCATGTTAGCTAACCTATGCTGCACCTTCATATAAAAATTCTGAACAGAGCTTTATTCGGTACAGATTAAACCAGAAAATCCTTAGCTTTTTAAAGCATCATTCCAGCTTGTAGCTGTTTGGCATCTCTTTTGAGGCAGGACTTTTTAAGATAATCAAATAGTTTATTTAACATAAAGACTATTTTACAAAGTATCTTGAAAAATCTGTATCTTCCTTCTTCACTCTGCCTCACATAGTCCTTGTGCTCTTACCCTCTCTCCCTAGCTCTGCTGCTCAGCATTTTTTGCCTAGATCTTACCTTGTTTGACGAAACATTTTATCTTTACAATAGTTTCCCTTCTTTCTGTATTTCTGGTGTGAAAATAATTACATTTGAATTGTAAACTGTTTGCTATGAGATTAGTGTAACCTCAGGTTGTGATACAGTATTTTACAGGTTGTAGAGACTATTTGAACAGCATGGACTGTGCATTTAGAAATCAGTTTCTTGTCTTTTGCCACACAAATGGTAGTCCTGCTTTCACTGCTTTGCATGTGAAAACATCCAAAGAAAGACTGTGAAGACATTTCTTTTTTTTGAAAATATAGGAAAACTTGCAAAGGTGAAATGCTTACACTAGGGTTTCTACAGTATTTCAAGGCAGCAGTAGGTAGGACGTCTTCTACTGTAAGCTACCATAACCACAAAAAAAAAAAAAAAAAAAAAAAAGAGATTCATGCTATTACTTTAGGTAAAAGAACAGATGAACGTGACACAAGACCATTATACTGCCGTCTCTTTTTCAGTAAATATTACTTTTTGCCTTACATTTGACAGTGATTTTTCTTATATTCATGTGATTGTAGAAGTTATTGTCTTAATATTACTTTGTCTTTAATTGCAAGATATAAACATTCTAGTATTAGTAATTCTGAATTTTCTAATATTTCAAAAGGAAAGCAGTACTAAATGTTCTTTCCAAAGGCTCCACAGTAAGCCTGTTGATGACATATCTGTAACGCCAGCCACAGCTTAGAAAGAATTGTGTGGCGTTTTCTAATATGAAATACATCTTCTCCCATGCACACATCCTTATACAGAAACCATTTTAAGAAAAGGAGCAGAAAGTTTACACAGGTTATAGGATGTAATAGAATTGGTGGCAAAATATGAATTTTGTGTCTGATAGACTGCTTCCCCCCTCCACCTCCTGCCTTTTTCCATTACTGGAATGAGAGGGCAAAGTGAAAATAATGATGTAAATTCAGAATATGTTCTTTGTATTTCCCTGTGTTTCTGTTCTCTCTGTGTATGCGTGTGGTGTTCTTAATCAATTACAACAAATAATTCTCAAAGTATGCTCTCTTTCTGAAAAAAATCATTCAGGTTTCTTTTTTTTTTGTTGTTGTAGTTTTTTGGTTTTTTTTACTATGAGGAATTATTATCACTTTTTCTCAGCCCAACCACAATGACATTTTCCTTTCTGAAGGCTGCATTGTACATTAGTGGCATAGTTAAAAGTTGCATGTTCAGAGCAATTGTATGAGTGTGACAATGTATTCTGATCAGTTCAGCATCTTGGCAGGTTTTCTGGCAGGAAGTGTTTTGGGTTTTTTTGTGGGTTGTGGATTAATGATTTAATGTAGTATGCTTTCTTTATGACCATGCATGTGCTGCATTTGATCTTTAAATTTCCAGGCTCAAATCACCATATAATCTATGTACTACACAAAAATGAGTGCAGCCTGTTCAGGATGTTCAGGGGGAAAAAAGGATGAGATTCATATCTACTAATTTAAAGACCAAAATAATTGATTTTAAAAATGCAATACTTACACTACTCTTTTTCAAAAACAGCCATGTATTGTCCAGAACCTTAAGTTATGAGATTGTTTATATATTTAACAAAAAAATGTTCTCAGTTCCAGGTTCCATAGAGTCCACAAAAATCTGTTTGATTTTATACAGGACTAAAATGTTTTAAATGCAATAAAAATATCACAATAAATACAATAAATATTTATTTTAGATATTTAATAAGAAATTCTACCAAGCGCAATCAGAACTATAGTAGAATGGTAAGACCTGGCACAGTTGTATTATCCTTATGCTCCTGTAAGTTTACCCAAAATGTGGAATTACTGGAAAGAATTACTTGCTGACAACTTTGTCTATATCATTTGTCTTGCACAATATGGAAAATAAATGTGCTTTTATCTCTTGTATATGGATTTTATGGACCTGAAAGGAAGAAAAAGTTACCATGAGCTTTTTTCATTACCAAAATAACATTACTTTGCAGGGAGGAATTTCAGAGTGAAAATGTCTGCCAAGTAAGTGACATTTTTCAACATTGACTATATAGGATACATATTCTGTGATCTGCTTCACTTTTAGCTTGGGAAAACCAGCATAGCTGAAAAAGAGAGACACTCACTTCCTTTGTTTAGCAAATTTATCTCTATCTCATAATGCTTCTGCCATGAATCCTGGCAGTGATGCATAGCCATTTTAATTCAATTCTTCTTGAACAGCAGTCCAGTGACTCTGTGACTGAAGAAACAAGCAAAGAGAACCAATCTTCCTAAATGTCTCTCTAAAACATGCTGTGTATAGGTTTTGTGCTTGTTAGCTGCAAAACTTTATGAATGCACAGATGGAAGACCTTTCTGTCCTAATGCATTCAGGTGAACAAGTACATTGACTACAAAGAATGCTGCAAAGAAGAGAAAAAGAAATACATGGGGGGAAGAGAAGGTTAAGAGAGGGAGATTACTGGGAGAAAAAAAAAATCCTTACAGTGGAAAATTGATTAGGGTAGGAGTTTCTTCCTGTTCTGTGACCTCTGAACCTCATAGGTATTTTCTTCTCATTGGAAAATAATATTACAGCGAGTCGTCCAGAACAGCAGGATGCCACCCCAGCAGCCAGCTGTCTATGAACTCTCTCCTCTGAGTGTGCAGGCATTCTTCTTTCTTTTAATTTTTTATTTCACACATCATTTAGTGCCTACTGTGTAATGCTACAAAATGAGTTTAATACTGATGACAGTGATTAACTGCCCCGAGTTTTCAACAAAATCTGATTCAAAATTGTTATCTCTTCCACTTAGGAAAACAAAACACTTCTTTTGTGTTGTGTACTCTTTTAGAGAAAATAGTCAAAGACAGCAGAACTTGTATTGAACTGTAACATACATCAACAACTCTTTGAATCCGATAGTGGTAGGAGCTCTATTTATTGAATTCCAAACTGGTGTTTTTCCCTAGCCATAGGTTACTCCATGGTGCTGTACTTGTAATTGGTAGATCTATGCCTTCTACAAGAAGAATGAAAACACCTGTCTTTTCACATTTTCTCATCTGCAAGAATGATAAATTTAAAAGCTCTTATACCTTTTGCATACCAAGACAAATCACCATGGCTCACCTTCACCTGAATTTGCCCTGAAAGATACACACAAATTTCCTTATTCTTCCTTTTAAAGAACTTTGGATATTTGAAGTACACATATACAATAAGAACTTTATTTTCTGGAACAGGAGATCTGTTATCCTTTTGCTTAGGTGGATAAGAATAACTATACTACTGTAGTTAACAAAGGGAAAAGGGTTATCAATTTATTTAGTAATTTATTTCAATTGTGTTGTGAATTTTTCTTTGTTTTAGTTTTTTTTTAGATGTTGATGATTCCAGATCCCAGTTATGTCACTGAGCTTGCATACTTTGCGTGACAGGATAAACACATTCTAAATATTTTAATGGGTGTACAAAGTCCTCTATTAGGAATCAGAAACCCGCTGCACTAGCCACTGACAAACCTAAGCCAGAGTGGTCTCTTCTCCCCTCTTTCTCACAATTATTCAGTGAAGATAGGAGTCGCCTAATAGCCATTATTTGTATTGCCTCGGTGAACAAATACTACCTGTTTGTATAACTTCTACTTAAGTTATAATAAATGAAGCTTAGTTTTAGGGAGCTATTGTAGGAAACGGGATGTCCTTATTTAAAAAGACTCCATAAATATGGCTAATCTGCTTTCTAATAGTGCCTCCTTGATCATAGTGTTCCTAGTTTGTCTCTTGTGAGGATTTTTTTGTTTTCTTTTCTTGTCTTGCCACCTCCACCCCCCACCCCTCAGTACAATTGCAAAACAGAATTTTACCATCTGGTCTAGTCCAGCAAATCTATCTGTAGCACAGCATGCTGCCACTTGCAGGAACTTTGCCTGAGCCAAATTTAGTGGTGTCATAAATGGTGTAAATTACATGCCAGTAAATCAGTGCAAGTCAGCATGAAGACAATGTGGGTACTAGAAAGTATAGGTTATTAATAAGAAAGAATCCAATTTAGGTGGGTAATATAATGGAATGTTGTGTAATAGATCACTTTCATTAACTTGTATGTTTAGACTCTAAAACCACTGTTTGGAAGGCTGCCTCTAATGGCATTCAACATAACAGAAGATTTTCCATATAAAATCCCCAAAAACTCAACAGTAGCAAATAAGAAGACTTTTTTTAATGATGGCCACAATGACAAGCACAAAACAAGGGAACATAAGAGGCTGAATGCATGGTGTATGAGCTGTGTGAACGAGTAGGGAAGCATTGTTACATCTGTTATTTTTAAAGCTCAGCAGATAGTTTGGCCTTACTAATTTGCTGATTAAGTCTGCTTTTTACTTCCATTTGAGAATTGTCTCAGGATGCTGCTTTATGCTCTTAATTCTCCCAATTAAGTCCATTGCTTTTGTGTATAAATTTAAACTAAAAACTATAAAAGGGGTGGGGGGTTGAAGTGTCCAAACTAAGCACTCAAAGTTAGGACTCAAAGGCAAAGATTTTACGTTCTGTAAAAGGTGGATGTATTTCACAGCTTTAGGCATATTCCTTCTACAGACCCTGATGGGAAATGCATTGCCTTCTGCGGGTGATTGACCCCTCCTTACTGCAGTTGCCCAAAGCAGGCTCTACCTGTGACTGAACCCACCTTTCTCCATTCACTTGAAATGAAGCTCCAGTTGCCAGGCCTGGCTTTTTCATGGTGCCTTTCGCATTTCCAGCCTGCAAAAGCCTATTCTAATCCAGCCTTTGTCATCTATGGCAACCTGTTTTATGGCTAATCTATTCCAGGCTTTAAGTACTGGTAGACAACCATGCATTAGAAGTTTTCAGGGTCATGTTTACTTCACTGAGCCAGGGGTCAGAAGGATGATAGAGACTGTATCTACATTAGTATGAATGTGGCATAAGAGCAAGATCTGTGGAGTGAGGCTGCTGGTACTGAGGATGTAATGATCACAGCATGTGCTTTTTGTAAGCATTTCCCCGACTGCTGGTGTGAGCTTCAAGCATAATTGGTGAGAGCAGTGCAGGTGATAAGACCAGCCTGACAAAGGTAAGTGATGTTGTGATTTGGTTGGCCATAGTTAAGATCAAGAAAGAGTATTTGAACAGGGTTAGAATTCTCCAAACTCTGAATATTGTAAATGCCCTCTAATGTAGCAGAGGCCTTGGATGCTCCTCTTGATGAGGAAAAACATTGTTGAAACCTCCTTTTTTGAGTGGCTGACTCTTTGATAAGGTGAATATTTCACAGAATGGGATTCTCTCCTGCTTGTGTTCAGTGCTGCACTTCTGAAGTCTGTATAGCAGACATTGCCTCCGTTTTATCTCCCTGATTCTGATACTATTTGGAAGGGTGATTTTTGGAAAACACTGAACTTTGTCTCATATATATATGATTTAACACTTAAAAAGAAAGATATAAGCCTGGCCTTTTAGGCAACCAGCTGGAAAGGGATTATCATAGACTACATTTTGGGAACTACTAGCATATAGAAACAGCATTTCGTCCTATGCTAAATTTTTATGTCATTTATTCTCATCACCACTTTATGTCACCGTAACAAACCAACGGCTAGAAATGTATGTTAAGTTTAGTCTTCAATATTTAACAAGTTTTCCCATCCCTTCTTTTAAGTGGCACCTTCAGCAAATTGCCAGGCAGGTACTCTGTTTACAAGAAGATGATGGAAAAGGAACATGGTTAAAGCCAAATAACAGCAGGGGTCCACCTCAGGTGTCATTGTTGTAATGTCTGCACAGGTGCCTAGTCAAAAAGACTGATTCATTTTTGGCATTTAGCTCTTTTCTGTGAAAGGTCTGTGTGAGCATTTATGATAAATGAGACTGAGGTTTAACAAATGTTCACCACAAGGGAAAACACAACCTTGTGAGTGAGAGCCCAGCAGCAGGTAAAGGTCAAGGAGGAAACGTGCTTTATTCTGAGAGCTTTTCATGGGCTGACTCAAAAGCTGCGCGGTCTGCAGTGGTGCGGCTTTATGACGTCTTATGCATCTTCCCGTACTGTGTCATCTTATTGTGAATGAAGGTACTCTAATTCACTGTTATTTTGCAGAGAAAACTGAGGTTATACCACTAAAAAGCATTGCTTCTTAGGGAAAAAAGAAAAAAGACAAAGAAATGGTGAGAAAAGTGTAACTTCTTTTGGCACCAACTGGTTTCTTATAAGTCAAAATTAGATGAAAACTGAGGACAGTACTGCAGAGTACTAAGGTCAAGGTGCTGCTGCAGTGATGGTAACACCAGCTCTAACCTCTTGACTCTCTCCTTGTATCTTTACAGACATTGTTTCCCTCTTCAGTACATAATGGCCTGTTATATCTATGAATAGCTGTATTCACTTCTTCAGTTTGGCTGTTTCTTAGATAAAAAACATCTGCTGCTTTCTCCCAAAGCCAAGCTTCTATGTAAGATGCATGACTGTCTTGAAGGTCATTTCAAAATTGTAATACATAAAATCTACTTTCTAGTTATAAAAACAAAGAGAAGGCTGAAAATACAAAATATGAGCAGTGATGCTGAATGAATGAATGAATGTAGACAAATAGGTTAAACCAATACTAGTATTACAGTGCTATCTGTACCAGTGAGTGTTGATTTGGAAGGCTGGCAGCAACTTAAATGTTGATCCAGCTATATGCCATTGTTTCTTTCAATAGAAATGGTGTTTGGCTGGAAAAAGACTGTTGCTGTTAATGAAACGTGTTTTCAGTATAATCACAGGCAAAATAATGTTTTCTATCTTTGACAACAAAATCAGCACTTCTCTCTCAAAATATTGAATAACAGAACAGAGACTTGGACCAGAGTCCTCCTTTGCTTACCAGAGTGCCTAAGTTATTAAATCTTCTATTTTGAATGTCTTCCTGTTCCAAATAAGTCTGTCAAAACTGATAATACTTCCTTGAAATACTTGAAGTTTGATAAAAAGGTATATTTCAATAATGAAAAAAACCACCATCTATTGATGCAGCAGAAACAGTCAGTTCAGGGTTCTCAGTAATACAGGCACATCTATGCTCACAATCTACATTTTTTTCACATTTTCAGATGCTGTTTACTCATCAAGTTTTTGGAGAGGGTTGAGTTGAATTTTCCTCTATTCCATTTCTGATTTCACCAGTTGAGGGTTTCACTGACTTAAATAAAAGGATTAACTGAAGGCCTTATGTTGCTTCATAAAGCTTCTCTGAGTTACTGGTGATTGATTTCTGAAATAATTTCAGATAGGTCACACTGGTCTTTATCTTCCTCCTTCTGCTGCTTATGCTGAAGTATTTAAACTAATAAAGAACTTATCTGGGCATTTTCTGAAGGACGTTATAGCTTCTAGCATTTTAAAAGTAATTTTTATATTTGCCAGTCAGTACTTCAACTTCTACTCAATAGTTGTAGGTATGACTTGAACTGAACACATATATAGCCTAATATAAAATGCTTGACCATCTCAAGGAGAAATTTTATTTTTCAACTGTGAGTCAGTTCCAATGTGGCTTTCCACTGAGGACTGCTGCAAAATGTTACACACTGTTTATGCAAGATTAAATATGTAAATCCTGTTGCCAGTCTTCTGCCCATACAGTAAGCATGTGGGTTGCCACTACTCTGATCTTACGTGTTCAGAGAGCTTTATTCCCGAGTACTACATACATGTGAATAATCTGCATTGTTTAAAGGGTCACGGGCCAGGGTTGCAGTGATGAACACTATCTTGTCACCAGTTATTGTTTTATTATTTATGGTTTGTTGAGCAGTCTTTACATATTTAGCATTCCTTTTTTGGCTTATTATTAATTTTCAACCACTGTGTTGAAAGGCACTGTAACTGGCCCACTCAAACTCTGCCAGTTATAGAAAAGAAGTAACTGTGCAGGATTCTCAGTAAACAGCCTGATTATGTTTAGCATAGAGTCAACACAATCTTTTTCTTATGAAAGGCCTAAAAATTTGCTTTTTTGTTAGTTTTTTAGTACATTTTGTTTGATTCTCTGAGCAAGATTACTGAAATGTACCTAGGAATACATGTGTTCTTCAAGAACAAGTTAAACAATATCAGTTGGTAGTGACGTGGACTTTGCTAATTCTTTGAAAATGGTGAGATAGATGACTTCTGACATCCTTTTAATCCACATATATTTTTTTTTCTCGTGGGAGAGATATTATATGATGCTTTAATATCTCTGAAGGTAGTACATATTTCTGAAAAACAAAGTTTATGACCCTGTTCTGTTAAGAAATATGGAACTCTTTAGCATGCACGGAAATGAGTTTAAACAGAACCTTCTGAGGGAATTTATCTGTTGCTATACCTGCCACAAATTCTAACGATGAGTCCAATTGAGCCTTTCAGGTTTTTTGCTGAATTAGGTTGATCTCTACATCTTCTTATAAAATACAGGATCTCACATACTGCTGTCTTATATATCTCTAGTCTTATAAGTGACTTTCTTATTTCTAGATATTCCATCCAAAAACCCAAACACCTAAACTGACTGGATATACATCCCTAGTAGGTTAAATATAAGCTGGACACCAAAATTTCCAGTAATGATTCTCCCAAACATGCTGAGTAATATGACAGAGGAAAAAGGTCAGACAGTTAAAGAAAAATATAATCACCATTCTCCGATTTATTTACGCAATTGCAACCCAGTGAAGAGGAAATAAGAGTTTGCACAGTTCTAACCATTTGAAATGGATTTAGCTAGAATTCACATATTCTTCAGTCGGTACTTAGCCATGTACAAATAAGATTCAAGTTTTTTTGACATAAGGAATAGAATTATAGCAATTTAGTCAACTGCTTTAATATGGCTGCCACTCACGGTGCCAAATATGTCTTTGGTTATTGTAAGATGAGTATTTATCTAGTAAGGCCACTGAGGTTACTAGTTAATTGTATATGATAATCACAGAGCTCTGAGACAGTAGCAGCTGCTGCTTGTGACTTTTATCAAACTCTCCACAGATACAGGCTGAAAACAGTTTTTTTCCTCAAAGACAGTAAGGATTTTTATTGCTTTAATCTGTGGACACTGTGAGGTCTTGAAGTACGACTCTTTTTCAGTGGGTGTGATACTCAGCACTTTCCAAAATTCAGAGCTTTACAAGAAGATCATTTGATGATGACTGAAACTGCTGGCTTATGATCATGATTTTAATAGAGAACTGCTCAACCAGACATACAAGTCATTTAAAAACCACAAAGGCAATGTATCCTTCATGTGTTTGTTCTTTACTATAGTTCCATATGTTTACCCTCTTGGTCTCTTGCTCTTTGGATACGCAGAGTTTAAGCTCAGTTTTGCATCAGTGACAATAGCAGTTACTTTATGGTGCAGAGTAACTTCATTAATTAGTTTTCTTTTTCTCAAGGTCCACTAGAACATGACTATGCTGTGTATTTGATGCTTCAGTGAACTCTCTTTTCTCTAGCAGGAATTGAAATAGTACCTATTACTGTGTCAGAAATAGGCTAGTTCTGCTAAGGTTTATTATTGACCACTTCAGTGAAGTGGGATGCTGAGCTTTGGCATCATGTTGAAGTGAGCTGAGACTAAACAAAAAAAATCTGGCTTGGCTTCTAAATGAAAACACTGTGGAAGTAATACTATTCTATTAACTAAAATTTTAAAGGACCTAAAATTAGAAAAGCTCTGGGATTGGCACCGGCGACATGTGTCACCCTGTGAAGTATTCCAGAGATGCCAGAAATTATACTTATGGAAATAACTATAATGTAATGTTAAAGTTTTCTTCTGCTTTGTAATTTGGCTCTTGGGATCTCTTTGCAATAGCAGATCTGACTGGTTAAAGGAGGAAGTAACAAAATGTGTATTGCAACTTTTTGTCATGATTATTTTTTTCAAGAGACTTATTACTGTTCAGACTATTATTATTAAGGTTACAATAGGCAACTGAAATGCACTAAAGACTGGATACCTGAGTAAGAGTCCTTGCAATTGATTGTGTCGCCTGCCAATATTCTTGGTAGCACTGGTTTCACTGAGAGAGAATACCACTGCATGGAGTGGAATTTCTGGTTTTCTGCAGTATAGATGAGAGCAGTTTAATGCCCTCAAATTCCAATTAGTGGTTGACATCCCTTGCTAAAATGTTGTAAGTAGCTTCTGTTTTGAAGGTGACTTCATCATCTACAATATAACTTTTATAACTGGAAACACGACGGCCATTTGGCTAGATCTTTGAGAAACTTTATCCTTAATCTCTGAAGGTCTGTTTTGCAGAGACCCTGTTTTTGCTGCCTGTTGGAAAAGCTGCTTTGTCTGCCTGAGCAACAGTCAAATTAGGAAATGGAATACTACGTTGCTAAGGCCTAATTAGGGTATTTTGTTCAAGTTCTGAAAGAATCAAAATACAGCAAACAACCAGGTTATACAATTGAAATCACAAATGAACATATCCTCAAAGCTTGCTGCTGCCTGGCTTCCCACTGAACAGTTTATTACTTAAAAAAATTGCACTTTTACATCACACTTTGATATGCGTCTCTTTTCACGTTTAAATAGTGTTTGCTATTCCGTGTTTTCTCAGCTGTGCCTAACCTTGTCTAAAATCTTTTATGCAGTAGTTCTCGCTTTTCTCAGGAAATATGCCTCAGTTTTTAACTGTTAATTCACACAAAGTCCTGGAAACTAACTGTGCTCTCACCTCAGTTGTGTGAATTTTTCTGCCATTATAAGTCAGTAACACTAACATTGCAATCTGTCTGAAGTTGCAAATGTACCAGAGTCCTCTAAGACTGAACAGCAGGCCACTCCAAAGTCTCCCAGAAATCTATGATACATGAGTGGCTCTCTATCTCCTGTCAGCTTTGATGGTGCATTGCAGGCAGCAACTACGATCTTTGCTAATACGACCAGTAGTAGTAGTAAAGTATTTATTTTTAGAGCTAAAGTAAGGATGATACTCTACCACACATAGCTGTAAGCAAAATTAACTGCTAACCAAAATTCTGGCTAGAATAGTCTGAAAACTTTGCTCATCGACTTTCTTAAAACTCTTCTACTTTATGCCATTTCTTACCACGTGGACAGGTTTCTCATATCAATCTGAAAATGGACTTTTACCTCATTACTTTGCATATCAATCTCAAAATAACGTTTATAAGGAAACGGCCACGAAGTACCTCTTGTGGACTGTGCTGAAATAGTTTATAGTTGAATACACTGGGCCTTATAAATAGTTCCGGTTATACCAGATATAAGTGAGTTTGACAAAATACTTCCTATGGTTCCATGACACAGGGTTCACAAATATCTTTCCTAAAAAGCAAGAAAAGTTCAGCTGACTATATCATTGGAATGTACTGACGTACTGCTCTGCCCTCACAAATGAAGTCTCCTTCAAAGCATTCAGTTAGCATCTCCTCAGCAAGTTACAATTTTCAGTTTACACCCTGCAGCACTTGAAGAAAGTGTATATTTAGACAGTGACAGAGCAGCAGTTTCAGATAGGCAACTTCATCTTGGTTACTTCCCTAAGGCACCAGATTTGCCAATTTGTTAATGCCCTTTGCCTGTAGCAATTTCATACTTGGGTTGTCAAGCACATTTGTTAGGTATGTTCAAGCAAAGACTGCAATAACAAAAAATACCTTATCCTGCAAGTTCTTCCATCTCTCCGATTCCAAACAGAGCTGGAGCTTTTGCATAGCAGCAGTAATTGATATTTAGCTCTTAGTGGTTTTCATCTAAAGATATGGGAGACTTACAACACAGGAAAGCAATGTTACTAAAGGAAGGAGAAACAAAAGTGTCTAAAGTGTGACAAAGGTCACAGGAAAAGGCAATGTTAGAGGGAAAAGTACAAAACTAGAAGGCAAAAGCAGAGAGGAATGTGTTATCAAGTTGGAATAAAGGTCATAGAGGGCATGGGTGTCCCGATATGTTAATAGGAATTGCATATATAATCACATATATATTATTGTTATGAATATAAAATGCTTATATATTTAATATATTTATATATAAATAAAAACATATTCAGATTGCAATGGCAAGGCTTAAAAATTCGGAAAATACCATTTTTTATTAAATAAAAAACTTAATTTTGTCCATCTTTGCACTCAAAATGAAATTAATAGAGCAGCAATCCAATGGAGAAGCATCAGGCTTTTTGGGCAGTGTAATTAATATGAAATTGCATCTGTTTTAGCGTAATGATGCTAAGGTTATAACATGAACTAAACCCTTACTGATGTCAGAGAAGAAGTAGGAAATAAAACTACAGAGTTGTGTTTGAACTGAGAGCATTGGACTTCTAGCAAAAAGTTGTGTTCAACAAGGGTCAGCCTAATCCGTTGATATGGGAAATTGAAGAAATGCATTAAAATGAGTTGCTTCAGCATAGAAAAATACCTAATTTTCTTAAATCTTGAGTCCAAAAGTAGTAATCCAGTACTCCATAACATATTTGTGGCACTTTATGGGAGGTTACAGTGGGTTAGGCTGTCCCTTGAACACTGCAGATGAACAGCTTTTTCCTAGAAGCGCACATTGGCCGATGATCTTTTTCCAGGAGTTTTTCTGATAGGCTTGTTCATTTTTTTACCCAAATTTTACTTCTGGATAAATAGCCAGTGTGCTGTGTTCAAAGAAAGTGAGGGGCTATTGAGAACATTTGGGAACAGGGTTGTGAGCTGGAGCCTGGCAAATAGCTCTCCCTGTCCCTGTCCTAGCAATAGCCAGGCATTCGTAACATGTCCTGGTTTTTTTGTTGGGTGTTTTTTTTTGTTTGTTTTGTTTGTTGGGTTTTTTTGTTTGTTTGTTTTTTTAAATGTTGGAACATTTGGAATAGCTTGTTCATGTAGTGATAGGATTTTTCTAAAACTAGGATTTATCCCATCTGACCTGGTTAACACAGACCATGGGTGTATCTGGAAGTATTTTGCAGTGCGTTTGGGAGCTATGAGCCTAGAGTTAAGTTTAAATTAGTTGAACTAAAGCAAACCTTTTCTGCTTAGTCATCTGAATATATTATACAGTATAAACACTGACCAGGAAAAATATTTTAAGAAAGCCAAAATCAAGCACAACAACAAAAGCTGAAAAAAATCCAGCCAGACTCGCTACTATATAAATAGGCCCAGGATGCAGAATAAATAATTTCAGTTCCTCTAGCTCAGCTATTGTTTTTGTTTTTTTCACGTCTGTTCTGTAACAGTCTCTCTTGAGGTTTTCACTATCCTATGAGTGCTAGGTTCTCCCAATATTCAGTACCAATGTACTTTTACCTTCAAAAAAGTGGTTTCTGCAGGTTTGAGAGGGGCTATTGTTATTGACTGACATTAGTGGATTTAGACTAGTAGTCCGTGCTTTAAATGACACAATAATAGTACCTCATCTGCAGCAAAGCAGTACACCAACGCTTCAAGAATCAATGAGATCCTATAACAAGTAGTTTCTTGATACACTGTTTATTTTTTGGAGAATAATAGCTATTTCAAAAGCTCTTGGGTACAGTTCTCAGCTGGTATTTTTAAGCCCCATTCCATTGATCTTGATGTTTCAAAGGGAATGGGACCTTTGAGACACTGACAATACAAATCATTGTGTGCAAAGAATATTTCAGAAGTAGCAGCTGTATAGAACAAGTATATGAAAGATCACATACAATGGTTAATTATTCTGTTAAAAAATTCCATTGTGTCTTACAGGTCTCCACAATGGCTATTTTAACATGCTTTCCTTCCTTTCTTCTTTTTCCTGAACTACCTAACATCCTAAAAGAAGTCACTTATGATTGCAGTCTTATGGAATCGGGACAATTGCCAGATATGGTCAAACCACATGCAAATAAGAAATGAAGATGGAAACATTAGACAAGCAATTTAATAGTTCACTTTTTATAACTCCCATTTTACAGCTGTGTCATGTTGCACTGGGTGCACTGTACCAGCTTAGAGCACTTATTTATTTCTTGGCACTTAATTAATGGAGGAATAAAGCAAACTAGAGGAGACAATTGTGTAACTGCCTTTTGTGTACCATGTCAGGAGACAAGGCAAAATTCTGTTCCTGCCCATATGCTGACTTTGAAGGAACGCCATTTGCCAATGTAAACAGAGGTAACTGAAAAAGACAGATTTTTTTGTTTGTGTTTGTTTTGTTACTTTATCAACTTATTTGACAATCAATATTAAAAAAAAACATAATCCAGGGTCCAAAAAAAGCAGTGTAAAATGTCTGACATTTCAACATGCAGCTGTCTGGGCTTTCAGTGGCCTGATGAACTGCTGTTTTTCAATGCTATTTGGAAAGTGTTAGGAAAGTCATTCAGCATGACTGCTCATGTAAATATTCTTATCTAAAAATATTACAGGAAGAGATTAAAAAATAACAGTCCAAGTAGTGTAGTTTTCTGATGGAATATGATATTGGTGGTATTTTAGAGTATGAGATAAATGTTGCATGGATCAATCGATTGTCCGTTCTGCAGCCTCATCATTTTTTGTTGTGATGAACCATTTGTTTTGTGGTACAAGACCTACACCAAATGCAATCATCACTTAATCAGTCTTGAACAGTATGAAGTGTGTAATGGGCTACTAGATCAATCAGGAAGTTAGATCACTTCATCAATATAACAGTACAAGATTATTTTTAAAACTAATCTTTATTTTATATAACATGTTTTATATGTCTGAGGCAAAACTGAGGTCAGCCCTAATTCATATATGGAAATATTTTATTATCAAAACAGCAGTCCTTAAACAGAAATTAGGTTATTACTGAGTCAAATAAAACATTATACAAACAAATGTTGGTGCATAGTGCCATTCTTTATGCAATATTTACATCAAGCATTTGTTCTAATTCATGAATATTTTCTAAGCAATTGCTTGGTACCCAAATTCACTTTTCTTATTTGGAGTTTCACCCCTTAATTTGGATAAATGCAGTTTATCAGAGAGTACTAGAGCAGGCCATTACTGTGAAAAGAGAACATGAGCTGCTGGTGAATTAATTAAAATAAGTTATCTCCAATTGCAAAACCTATTATGAATATTTTCAAATGAACATAATAATGCTGAGCGGCAAGAAGATAAATCATTCTGGAAAGGGATATATTTTAAACCCACGGGGGTTTTTTTGTGGCCTTTGAAACTGCTACAAATAAGTCTTTGAATGACTTCTGGAATTAATGTTGGTACAGTATGGTGTGGGTTTATGTGATGTCTTAACTGTAGTAATTAATCTTATTTTTAAATCATCTGATAACATTTCTGATGGTCCTTCTCTTTGAAGTAACTGAAAAGACACTTTTTTATGATAAGAAGTTTCAAATCAAATGCATAGCATATGTAACTAAACAGATGCACAAATAAACCTATGGGAAAATGTTACAGTTTTGACATAAACTAGTAAAAAAAGGGGCAAAAATCAATCAAGCTGGCAACAGCTGCTCTTTTGACAAGTAGCACTGAATGACTTTGTCACAAAGGGGTCTTAGTACATAACATACTATCCGTTGACCTGATTGAAATCCTATTTATAAGACAATGGGTATATTTCCATGGACTTCCCAGCTGACTTTGAATCAGATCCAGTAATTTGTGACAAGCTCGTCTTTGATCTATGTTCTCTCGTGCTAGCTTTTCTTAAGTTTAACATTATTCCTACAATAATCTAAATATTATTCCTATCTGAATATTATTAGGCCTGTAACAGTCCTAACACATGTTCGGTTACCATTGAAAAATCTCACAAAACCAAAACTTTAAAAATTGAGAATTATGATAGATAACTACTCTAATTTATTTAAAGAACAGCATGAATTCTAGCATGAATTTCACGCATGACTTCTGTAGTTGTTTTGCCATTTAAATATATGCAGCATGTATAAAGTAAGGAAATACTTTGGGGTTTTGCTTATCTCACAATTTTATTCTTTAATTTGAGTATGTCATGGCTTTTGGCAATCATATATGGGGGAAAAAAGCCTATATACATAGGATTGCTTAATTTATCTTTTTAAAAATTATTTTCTATTTGCAGTACTGTCTTTTGGTCATTAACGCAAACAGATAATGGATCTCAAAATAATCTTGAAAGCAGTTCTTTTGTCTTCAATTCCATTCAAAATCTTTTTAAAATAATAATCATTTACCTGTTCAAGCCCAATGGTTTTCTTCAATTTTCGAGCTTTTTTTTTCAGCTTTGAACTTAGATTGTGATTTGATCCTCTGAAAACTGTCTAGAGCTCCCACGGATGTGTTTCAATAAAGCTTTCTCTCTTCACTGCTAGGTAGTAACACAGGTTAAGCTCTCCAGCAGGAGAGCTAAATGGCAAATTAAGATAGAAAGAATCTACAAGTTTGAATCTTTGGTTTCCCTCTTGTGAAATGTAGATTTGTATCATGGGTTTTGCTATAATATAATGTCACATGTACTCCACTGTAAAAGTTTGGGGCCATGCCTAGAGGGCTAAGAATAGTTGTTCTAGTATGATGTGTGAGTAATAATACAAAGGAGATGATCAATGTAAAAAACTGTATGAACAAGTGGTATTTTTAATAAGAGATGTTTACTGTCAGGATGAACAAAGGAAATATAAAATTACTCTATAGACAAATAGAAAAAAAAATATTCCAAGGAGGAGGATGCAAAAGACTTTTATAGTTCTTGTATCTCCTGAATGATTAGGTCTAAACAGGGCAGAAGAAATTCTTTGTATATGTAGTTGTAACATTCAGCTGTATTTGAAAATATCAGTATATATGTAAAAGGTTATAAAGAAGTAAAAATCACCAGGTATTACGGACAACTTAGAAGGTCAGATGGCCCCAGCAACTCCTTTCAGGTGTTAGGTAATATCAAGGGATTCCTGCCTGAGGTATATTTGAATAAGGTAGGAATGAGCCCTTTTGTTGGATGGATATGGGAATGATATTCCTTATAGTCAATAAAATAATCCTTTGTCTTTTTCAGTTTTATGCCCAAAAGCCTAACTTTTGAAGCTTGCCAAGTAATACTCGTGTCTGTCTTTTTTTTGTATCAAACCTTTCTTCCATTGAACTGTCATGATGGATGGGAGGAAGCAGACGAATTGTGCTGCTCAGAGGTGTGAATTGAGCATGGTGATGTCCAGCCACAACCAGTGCAGGGGCAGCAGTGTCTGGGGCAGTTGCAGGGAAGCTGGGGGGGCTGATAGTGAGGACTAGCAAAAGCTGTGGCAAGGTCTGGCTAGCTAGGCAGTGCCTTTTATCAGGAAAATGAGCAGCAAAAACAGTAACATGTCCTCTGTGCAAAAAATAAGTACAAGTACTCTTTGGTTCCTAGCAAGCCCTGAAGCATCACAGCCCTAAGGAAATATTACTAATTATCAAGAAAGGGAAAATTGATTGCAAACATTGGTACACACACTGGGAGCCAGAATTACTGCAATGTTTAACATGATGAAAAGGTAACCCACTACAGTGAATATGGCACTTAGTGTGACGTGACTATGGACTCTGTAATGCACTCAGCTTTTATATGTTTTTAATATGAAGAAGATGATAGAGAGCTAGGCAGTTTGGAAAGAAAAGTGGCATGATGGTATTGACAAGGAAACCAAAAGGAGTATATATAATAAATATTAATTTTCACATACAAACAGAATTAATTTAAAATACTCTCATGTTTGTAATAGTTACCCAGCAACATAATGCTTCAGAAAGATTGGTGTAATTTCTGTGCTACAGAAAGGAACCATCTTATATATACTGATTTATGCTATTAGAAACAGTTTATAAAAAATATATTTACAAAAATGCAAAACCATTTTTGGTTTAGATTGCAGTGAAATGAAAGTATGACCTGCCAATTAATTTGGGAAATTACTGTAAGACTAAAGTCCTGAAAGCATTAGTATTTCAACATAAAATATTTCTCTAAAGATTAAAAATGACAGTAGCTTCACTTTTGAATCATATATTATCCCTCTCAATATAAGTTGATTCATCTTTAGGCTCAGTACTAACAGGAACATTTCAAACAAAGATAAATACTTGGAAGAAAAAGCCTGCTTCTTAAAATGAGAATCAGTATGTATCATATTTAGTTCGTCAAGGAACTTATGATAAATCATTCTTAGCTCAAAGCTGAAAAGTGTGATTAAGTGATCTGAACAACTAGTGGCAATATCCATCCTAATTGCTTTCACTGTGATTGCATAGTATCTTCTGAAAGCATAGCCTAGCTCATAGCAAAATGCAAATGTGATAGTAGACATTTTCAAGCTAGGGCAACAAAGACACCTAGGCAAACGGCCTAATTCTTAAGGCTGCATTACAGTTTTTGTGCATGCATCTATGTTCTTGCAGCATATGGTAATGAAATATATCTTTCATTCTGTCCTTAGAGGAGTCAAGTTTGTTCCCAGAGGGGATGATTTTGGAAGAAAGTCCTGTAGTCATAGGCAGCCATTGAAAAGACTTTGCTTTCTCTTCCCTTCTAACAGATCATCAGCAGAAAGGGGCAGTAAGAGGATTGGTATCTTCACATTTAAAATTGACATTTGCTAAGCCAAAAAACAGAGGTAGAGAGAAGATCTTACTGTTTTCTATAAAAACTTCAGGGATAAACACTGTGGAGGTGGAAGAGCTATTTAAGATAATCAACAATGCTGGCATAACAAAAAATGAGTATACAGTGCCCCTGAGTAAATTTATGGTGGAAATTAAGAAGAACTATGAATGGAATGAGGTTCTGGAGCAGCCATCAACAGGAGCAGAGAGGACATAAACACATTTAGTGTTAGGATGGATTTTATTATGCTCAGAGTTATTTGATGTTGCTGTCTGCAATAACTGATTGGATGACTCTGTTACATCTGATGTGCCGTACCCCATCCTATCTGAGTTTCGTTTTACCCAAAGAAAGCAGCTGCCTTGGGAGATGTAAGCCAGGAGACAGTGGCAATTTTTTAGGTAGTTTGAACTTAATGATCACTACTGTGATGAGGCTTTAAGTTTAATCTACTATATGATAGGTAAAGGATGACATGATTCAAGCATCAAAGCCATGCGTGCTTGTCATGATAAGTATTTGGTGGCAGGAATGTTAGTCTATCAGTCTTGAGAAACAAGATGACTTTCATCCTCCTAGATAAAAAATATCTCAAGATTTTACAGCTAAGCATTGAAAGCTTATCAGGTTTGCCTTCAGTACTATATGTAACTAAGTGCTGGAGATGTTTAGCAATTGAGGGTTCCTACTGAAATCTTATAAATAAAAACTGATGCCCAAGAAGATTAGGACACATTTTACATACCGTGTTATAGTGCTGGTCAGATGAGGTGGCTATAGCAAACACTAGCTCTTATGACTCTTTCATGTTTTAGAGTTTGTGTATATCTTCCTTGGTACTGAAACAGGTGTCTGATTTGCTTCCAATTTCTAGAATTTTATCTGATATTAAGACAATTTTATCCCAGTTCTGAAAAAGTTGTAAGTTTGAAGATTTATTTTTCCCTGAGCATTTTATTTCCCATTTTTTTCACAAAATGCTATTAAAATGTTTCCAGATTTATAAACGTTAGCATATTGAACAGTTACAGTTGTATTTGTGATACAATTTCATAACTTACTGTGAAATAATAGTGGAATACCTGAAGGAGATTAATTGAATTTACTGATGTATGGTTTCCTTAAATGTTTATAGTGCTATATCCTCTGTTAGATTCAGAGGTACTGTGTATGGTCTGTAGGTAGTATAAAACGGAGAAAAAGCATCAGTTTAAAAAATATATGGGTTTCAAAAATACAAAAATGCATAAGTGAAAAAGCTGTGGCATCTGGAAAGCCAGGATAGTATTGTCTTCTGTGATATTTTGATGTCTTCCTATATTGAAGAAAATAAGAGATCATCCAGGTTCTACGTGATCATTGTCTTTTATTAGAAGCATTTCTTGCACTGGAGAGAGACTTATAACTGTATTTCTCTAGTCCTAGTTGGTTAGTCCAAACCACCTCAGTACAACCATAAATGTAATTTGAAATGTGATGACATATTGATTAGTATTGCGTGTCAGACTGTAAAAAATTGCTGTATTTAAATAGATAGCAAAGTTTCCTAAACATAACAAGGTTATAGTAAATAGAGCAGTTAAACAAGAATTTCAAATGAATTCATATCATAATGCAAGGAAGGACTTAGTGAGGGACCTTTTTTTGTTTTGTGGTGGTAAATGGATCCATTGATCTCCATTCAGTGCTGTAACCTACTGCCAACACTTGCTCTATAGTTAATGCAGCTACCGTTTTGTATCATTTTTTTCTTCCTATTTTCAGGGAAGAATGCTTCCTTAGCATATACTGCACACACATGATTAAATGCTGTTTGTTGTCTAGATTGTGTTATAGTACTATCCATGGATAATTCTGAATATGTGATTTCTGGAGAAAATTATAGGTGTTGATTTTAAGAGAAAATCAACCTATCTGACGTCTTATGATACTTCACCAGGGTGTTCAAACCTTGTCATTCTGACATTGTCACTGAAGTATTCTTGGCCTTCAGTTTAATTATCTGAAACTGTTTTTGCAAGATTTACCTGTTCTTCTGGGAAGAGACATAACCAAGGTGGTTAAGAAAGGGACATCAACTCAGAAACTGCAAAGGAGTTTATAAAATTAATTTGTATACTGAAGATAATGTTATGAAAGAAGACAAAATTGGATCATGAGAACACTTGGGAATTTTTTTCTTAATGTTTGTATTTTATTTGTAGGAATTTGGAATTATTTATAACCTGTTCAAAATGTGAGACAGGTAAAATAGAAATACCAATAAAGAGAACTTAAATGTGTGTAAAATGTATATCCACATTGCCATATATGAATTAAGGTAGCATTTGAGTAATTAAACCTGTAGTCAATAAATTCTCTAAACCTGCTTTCAAAGAGAAAGTCCATCTCAGTAGGACTCTTATTTGAGAAAAAGTCTAGCAGAACTTATTCTTTTTATATATACTATTTTAAAAATGGTATAATATACTGGCTGTCACAGTGTTAATAATCTATCAAATTACCAAATCATAAACCCATTTAGAGGCTGCAGTTTATACTGCCTGTAAAACATCAACAGAGCTTTCCTGCACCCTGTTTGCTATGAACTGTCATGCAAGGAGATGGGTCTTTGCTCATGTCATGCCATAAGTGATTGAATAGCTACACATTAAGCAACATTTTTGCTTAAATAGATAGAATTAACTCTTAGTCTTAAGAGCAGCCGAAATTGTATCTCCAGTTAATCGGTAGGAGGATTTTGCTACAGGGAGGTGGGTGCCTTGTTCATCTGGTCATTGATATTTAGGGTCCTGTTACTTTCCTGTGATTATATTATGCACGCAAGTCCTGTCACCTTCTGCACTGCAGAGTGCTGGCCAGTAGCTAGTGTTCCTACGCATCGCTCCATGTTTTTGGTCCATCACATCTATGTCACCTGACAATTGATTGTGTAGCAGTTCAAATACCTGTTTCAGTGGCTGCTGATTCAGCCTTAATTGCTGCTGAATATTGCTTAGTAAGGTGCATGGTATTGAGCAGCAAGCAGAGCTGAAACTAGCTGGGTATCTATTGAATGCCATGAACCATACAAGCCCTTCATTAAATTGAACTCTTCCATTTAAAGAGAGCCATAGCATGTGCATGATCTCCAACCTTTTGGAAGACTTCTTTAGCAATAAGACTTTTTTTCTTTTTTTCCTTTTTCTTTTTTTTTTTTCTATAAGACAAATCTATAACATCATCAGTTGATGGATTAACTAATTTTAAAAGTTTAGCTGAGATTTTTATTCCTATTTAATGAAGGACTGATGGACATGGATTGAATTCTAGCTGAATACTAGCTTAGCAGCTTTGTACTTTTTACATCTGTATTTCTCAAAACAGTGGTATTTGAAACACAAAAATATTCAGCCATTGTGAGCCCTGCACTTCCCTACCAAACAGCAGAATTTAAAGCTCTGAATAAGATTCTAGTTTGTTCTTTCAAAAAAATTGAGAAAAAAAAAAAACAACAAAAAAAAAAACCCACCACCTAAAATGCATAGGACTGTTTTCTCAGAAACATCATGAGAGCAAAAGATATCTAAGTTAACTAGAAGTAAATGCTGAGGAAGTGGATGCTTCTGCCAGCCGTGTAACGAATAAAGTATTTGACTACCAATTAAAAGATTGCAAGTTTCATTCCTGCCTGGCTTAAACAATTTATACCTAAGAGTAATTTGGCACCTGAACTCAGAGCTTTTGGACAGGAAGTCTCTTCAGGTGTGCATCTCTGACAAAATATCCTTTCCCTGTTATATAATTGCATTACTCTTGTTATTGTTTTAGTTGCATCAGTTTTCAAATACCTATTCTGACTGATTTTGAACAGGAACTTTAAACTGGGTATTATGGCACTCTTGAACTTACACAAAATATCTTGTTGCTGCTGTGCCTAATTAGACTGATGTTTAATGTCATACAGGAATCCCTTTTATGTGGTTGTACACTTATGACTGCTAACCTATGTGTTTACGTAGCAATGTAGTTTCAGCATCTGAGAATTTCTTCACCTGAGATTTGAACACCTCTTTCAGAACAAAAAAGTTTTCTTAGATTAACCCTTAGACAAATTAAGAACAGATAAAGTGTTAACAGGGTGTTGTTTCTCATCCTTATAGGAAATGACTCATTCTTTAGAGTGGCATAAAACACTAGCTCTCCAGAGAGGGAAAGACAGTTATTGATTTGTTAGAAAAAGAGTTTAAACTAACTACTGGCTAAACTGAGGTTTAAAAAAAATCCATAAGGCTGAAGGTAAAGGTTTAAATATGAATAGAATGGTAAGGAAGATTTGGGTACCCCAAATTAAGATCCTTTTCCCGGAGACGCAAAGTTCCAGGGTACAGAATTTTGAGCTGCACACTCCTGGGCCCAGGTGTCCTAATAGTTTAATAGCTGGGGACAGAAAGACATAATAGCTATGAAATACAAGAACATATAGACTAAATAAACACATGGTTTTCCTTCTGTTTCCTATATACCTGTCCGTAAACCTGTAGTAACAGCATTGCCTATGTTTGAATTATAACAGTACATTTTATCTTCATTTTTGTCCTAGACTTCATCTGCTGTTTAGGCCGGTTTCTGGGGTAGCATTTCACTGCAAACCATGTGCGGCGATCAAGGTGGTGGTCTGTTCTCACTATGCCTGGACCCACACAACTCCTTAGTGGTACAAATAATGTAAAAGTATTCTTCCACTGAGCAGCATAAACACTGCAAGAGTCAGTAACACTGACAACTGTTATAGAAAATGCGTCTTCTGGTGATTTATGCTAACCATCTAACCTTTTTTCTCTCAAGATCTATCTTCTGTAAATGGAATGTATTTTGGAGCATCCTGACCACTGATAATTACCTAACAGCAGACTGTAGCTGATCTTTTTTTTCTATATGGAGAAAAGGAGGCAGAGCGAGCACAGGAACTCATCAGTGCTTGTCAGTCTTAGGTCCCAAAATATTAGCTCCACTTCATTTTGGATTTTGACTTGTTTGTTTAGGTACCCTTTAACTATCTGATGAAAAGAGGCATTATATGGCTAAACAAAGAAATATCGAGAGTTGTGTGAATAAGATTCAATTAGAAATAAGGCTTAACATTATAGGTTAACAGAACTAGGAACATTTTAAGAATCCTTGCTTGCACTCAGGTAATGTTTTATTTCATTGAAGTGTTAGTAGAAAAAGACAAGTGTAAAACTATATTCTAGTATTTATGTTACTGAAAGTTCATATTTTGCCTCCTCAAGTGCCTAAAGTTTGACATCTAATCTGCATCTAATATTGAGATGCAAATGGAATTTAGGGTAAACCATTTTCAAAATTAGTTTCTAATTTAGATGTCTACTTCTGATGAACACTGAGCATCCTAATGGTGAGCATTCACCATGCAGTTAAAACTAATCAGAACTGCAGCTTTTGTCTAAAAAAACTGCGGAGCTGCTCTAATTTAGGAGTTAATGATAATTTATGTGTATGCTGAAATACTATATACCAATTAGTTTTTTCTCTGAGATTAGAGGTAGTGTTTTAAGTAGAAAAATTTTTTGAAGTACATTATAAAAGGTGTTTTTTGACAGCTGATGATAATGGGGGATGGTAGTGAAAATTAGTTGCATAATTCTAAGTGTTAACTTTCATTACACCTTGTGAGGATAATCAAATTGCTATTAACCGTTGATCCAAAAGGACATGCATTTCCCTAACCTGTGGTCTGTAGTCTCCTCAGGCAGCAGTTCAAGGGGGAGCTCTGAGCTCATGCCTACACCGATGTTGTGTATATGATAATGTGTATGGTGTGGAAGAGCTTCTAAAGGGAAAGAGTTCAAATATATAGAGAGAGAGTATTTATGTGCTAAATGCTTTCATCCAAATCTTGTTGCTTTCACTTTGGAATTAAACTGATAACTCCTATCTCAATCAGAATTTTTCTGTCTGTCTGTTAAACATTTCACAACAATGTTATTGCTAGCATGCATGAGTTGGAGCAGGAGTTGTCCTTAGTTTTCAGTACTTCTTGGTGTGAATGTGACCTGAAAATCCATTACACTCTAGGCTTCTTACTAAATAATGATGTTACAGGCATTGACTTAGCATCTTCAAATCCTATTTTGTAACATCTTATTCCTTGAAATTACACTTAGGTTTCTGGTAGGCTTTTCCTTTCCAATGTACGGAAAACAGCTTCCCTAAGAGCTTTAAAAATTACTTCCTTAATGACTCTATTTCCTTCCTTCATAGTTACTAATTAATTTTGCACTGGCTTGTGAGCATGATGATTTCAGTGCAGAAACATTGACAGGTCAGTAATCAAGCACAGAGAATCCACTGTGCTAGGTGTTGTGGATGAAGACATGATGAAAACAATTTTTCAGAAGGAAAAAAGAAAGTGTAAAGGTCAATATGGCACTTCACACTGACATTAATTTCCTCATTCCATTTGACTATGCAGATCTCAAAGTGCACCAGGGAGATAAAAATAGGATTTATATTGTGAAACCTGGAGTTAAAGCCAAGGACCATACAAAGCCAAACCAAACTCTAAAGCTAAGTTAAAGATCTGCCATGAAAGAAAACAAATGGCATAAAACAAAATAAAAACTACAGCAGGCCAGAATGGCACTTGACCAAACAGATAAACCACCCTGGGAAAACATATTTTTTTAACGTTAGTTGGACAATACTAACAGAGAGTTGGACAACCTCTCTGCTGTGAGCAACATCTTTCACTCGATTGGGTTGCTCAAAACTCCATCCAGCCTTACCTTGAACACTTTCTCTGATGGTCATGTGCAACTTCGCTGAGCAACCTGTTCCAGTATCCTACCACTCCCATAATTTCTTTTTCTGTACTTTCAATGTCATTGTCATTTCTTCAGTATCTTGGTTTTTAAAAGTCATGGGACTTGACAATTCTCCCCAGAAGTGCAACCGAGCACTTCATTAACAATATGTAACATGTTTTTTTACTGTACTGTGAATTAAAGAAACAAAATGGGGAAATTCTACATTCTTCCTCAAAGTCATTCAGGATGCATCTAGGATAGGAGGAATATCACCTCTCCTCTCCTCTTCCCCTAGTAGGATTGATTTCCATTGCTTTGCTTGTGCTCTGAGCTCCCAAATCTAGAGGTTAACTGCAGAGATGTGGCACAGAGTCTATACCTAGCCATGTTAAACCCCTGCTCCAGAGCTTATTCACTTACACCACTGTTGTCACATGGCTATTGGTGGACTTGAAAATAGAATTAATACCAAATATTAAGTAGATTGGCTTTAATGTAGCAATAAATTCACCATTCTGATAAATGGAAACTAAACTGATTTGTACCTGCTGAGGTCTTACTGTTCTCAAACTTCCTACTCAACTCAGTGACAAAGATATTTTAGCCTCCCACAAAATTAGGTAGATTTATTCGCCAAAATAGCTTTGTATGTATTTTTACAGGTTAATGTTCTCTTTTGAAATACATATGTTAACGTGGCTTAGCACATGCTTCTGTTCTACTTCTGAAATCTCAGCCCTGAATTGCATTGAAACATGACAATATTCTACCCTTGCTAAAATCTGGATGAATAAGCTAAAGGTATTTGGCAACAATTACCAAAAGGTTCAACGAGTCAGCTCATTATATTACACAGGAAGGAGAGCAGATTTAATTAAAATGTTGTTCCTTGGTTATGTACAGAAGTTTCTTATCACCCATAAAACAAAATAATGATGTTGAACATAGACAAGCTAAGAATCTAAGATTTGTACAATGTATGAGAAGAAAAAAAGAGAGAAATATAACAGCAAGGTGACATATTACTAATTTAGTACAAAATGTGGACTGATAATAATACGCTTCATATTTAAATGTCTGATTTTTTTCGCAATAGTACACTAAGGCATACAACAATAGGCATTCACTGAAGGCGCTGTGTTCATAGAGCTATGACACCTTCTTCAGAACTAATCTCTGAAAAAGATGCCACATGGATTTTGGAGCATTCCAACAGGTCTAGAAAATACTTGAGTGGGACATTTGTGGATATGTGATGGGGGAGAAGAGGCTATGAATATGTAAAAATAGGATATGGATATGTTTAATTAAATGACTTAAACTTAAGTTCAAATACACATCATAACTCTCAGAATTACATTCTTCCTTGAAGTTATGGTCACTTCTGGAAAGGAATGGCATAATTTGAATTCCAGCGTGTGTCACTGAAACAATGTTGCATGGTAGATTACTTCTTGATGCATTTAACAAAGTTATCACATATCACACATCCTGGAAAAGAGACTATAATAGGAAGGTTGCAGATGGTAGCCTATTAAAACATATTCTTTAGCAAGTCTGGCTAGCCAATGACGCTGAGCCAAGCAATGTGCTCTCAAAGGGATTTTCTAGCTCAGATTATTTACCTTCAAATGTGCTAAGTAATGAGAGAAACTAGGTTATGCCTTCCTTTTGAAAAGAAAGCCACGTACAGGTTTTTTTTTTTAAATCTTATCTGCCCTGGGTAACACATGCAGTCCCTGGGATAAGTGTATTTCTAATAAATGGAACAGTACATTTCACAGAACAGGTGCGGGTATTGCAACATCTGGTTTTTAGGTACCCTGTGCCCACCACAACTTAGCCCAAAGCAGTGAATATATATTCTGCTATGTAACCTGTAGGCAGGAGTTAGGATACTGAGGAAGAGAGGACTGTCTACTTTATAAAGTAGCCAGGAGGAGAGATATATGTGTATATTTTTATCAGGTTTTATGCTAAGGAAAATGAAGGGGGTTTTGTCCATCCCCCCCCCCCCCCCCCCCCTCCCCTTTTTTTTGTTGGGTTTTTTTTGGTGGAACACTGAACATGTAGCAATTATTTGCCAGAAAAGTATAATTAGTCTTCAATTACCATGAAAATGTGGTCCCTTCTCTTTCCAAATCTCTGGCACTTTCATTTCCTCCAATCAATGTCATGTTAACTAATCTCACATTGGCAGGAGGTGAGAAAACAGCCTTTGAAATAAAAATAATTCTTATTTGAGCACCAAGGTTTGCATTTGAAATTGGACTAATGATACAGCTGGATAGCAATTACTTTTATTGGGTGATAAAATGAATGTTATATGCTTTATCTTTAGCTCCATCCAGCCCTTTGTGCAAAGCTTTAGTTGCAGGTTTTTGATCAGATAAGTTGTGGTTAAGGTTGCTCAAGGTCTGCCCTGAAAATGCTTTTCACTGAAATACTGGATTTTGCCAAATTTACTCAGCTTTCCAGTTGCATTTCAATGTAATCAAGGAAGGAAGTTGAAATAATGGAAATGTGACTATGCTGCCCACAAAAGATTTTCTATCACCCGACAAGTAGGTGTTTGGTTGGTTGGATAAACTTGTGATGATTTGATTTCTACTTTTATAACACAGCTAAGAAATGAATGAGGGGTTGCTTGAAGTTTATTCCTCAGTGAATAACTGACTAGGAAAATGTTTGATGAGAAGAGAGAAATTCACGAGAATTTTTACCAAATTACTCCACAGTGTTATAGCCTCATCCACTTCTAACCTCCTACTTTTCAAGTTTCCAAATATTGCTCCTCATAAGTTTTTAATGAAAGACATACCTAGGTTCACTTGGCACTTCTGTTAGAAAGTCCCTTTGCAGATGTCTTATTTTAGTACCATGTATGTTATTTTTTGGAAATGTTTTCATTTTTACATGATTGTAGTCATTTATAGACAAGTTAGGCAATATTAGATGCTTTATCTGGTAGAAAGGAATTTTAAACACAAGTCCAGTATGATGAACTTCTGAACTCAAGTTTGATTTTGCTGCTGAAGAGGGTGAAATTCTGTGCAATAGAGGTATATAATACAGGCAAAAGGTTCTCAGAGTCTCAGAATGGGAGTGGACAAATTCAAAGAAGGAAATCCTTGTGAGCTATTAGATACCAAGGAGCTATCTGTGGCTGATGAAACCCTTAAGCCATACCTTGGAGAATATAACCATTCTTACAGTCTTCTGCTTGCTGCTGATCACTGTTAAAGACAGTGGATAGCACACTAGGCTGTGCATTTATCTAACCTGACTATTCTTACAAGATCAGTCTGTGAGATGTAATATAAGACAATTCATTCAGCACACCTATTGTAAATTGGATCCAGAGCACTTAGAATTCATGACCAAAAGCCACTGCTTCTTTAGCTTAAAAGGAGTTCTTGGAGCATCGAGTTCTGCATCGTTAGTTTGTATTGTCTTATGAGGTTTGAAAATTACTTTGAAAAATTGGTTTCTGGATGGTTAGTTTTTCTTATGGAACCCCATTTTGACTTTTAACCTTCAGATAAACAGTGTTGGGAGAACAACAGTTAGCCTATTCAGAGCTGTCTGTGCAAATCAGGTGTATATTCAGTAACATTAAAATGAAGAAATAATACTTTCTGTGCAGGCGTTCTGATGAAAAGCTGAACATTTCAGAAGGTGAAATTGCCAGAAAATACAATGTCATTTCTACTCAAATTGTTTGCTGAGAAAAAATAAACACAAATCCCTGGGAAGTCATGGATGTGTTCAAATGTTTTGGGGAATGCAAGCTTTGAAAAGGTCTTTTTAAAAAAAAAAAAATAAATAAAATACTTTTCCCCCTTCAGCTTGAGTTTTGTGAAATATTCTTACTGCATTTGAGTTGTAGTAGAATTAATGACTTGATTTTAGATTGACTGTGATTTGTTTCCTGCCACGAGCAGCTAAAAGTAAGCAATGCAAAATCTCATAGTAACTAACACATTTATAAATGCAAGGGCACGTCCAGAAGATTTTTATTTGCAGACCAAAATCCCAGAATTTATAGAGTCTTTCTTAGTTACTATTGTGAAGAGGGGGAAGAAACCCCAGTGAACTCTATTAAAAAGATTGATGCATGGCTGCAAGAGCTCTTGACAATTGAGATTTCTCTCTGAAGTGTTGTTTAACATATGTATGGCAAAAAAATGCAGGGGAAGGAAGCAAATTTTCTTATGAATTTTTAAAGCACTTTCAATGTTGCAAGATAATGAAATGATTGAAACAAATTCTGTATAGCTGAGAAAGCAAACCATTTACATTTTATAAAGCTAGAATTCACACCAGGAGAAAACCCCAACAAAACAAAGCAAAAATACTTCCTAGGTAGTTGAGCTACAGGTAGGCTATATGGCTGTGATAGCTGGGTCTGGTCAAACTACTCTGGTCACTTCTCTTGTTGAGTCACTGGCTGGGGCAAGGTGGTTTTGGTTTGAACTTCCAGGCTGATAGGTTACATTTCCTGTGACCTGCATGCTCCAGTAAATCTCTTTTGAAGAAAAAGTCGTCCTCTTCTTCCTTAAGCTGAAATGTACCTTACTGGATGAGACTGGCTATTGCTGTCCTGTGGACTCTCTCTAATACTGCTTTGTACATCGGAATCAGTTCTGTCTCTGAAAAGGCTTTGCCAATATGTAACCCATTGACTGTTGATTTAAATTTTGTATAACACCAACTGTTTAGGTCAAAGCAGTGAGTGAGTTCTGAACACTGTTGTGACATGACTACCTAGTAAGTTATTCCTTTTCCTCTTAGTCATTTACACCTTTCAGGCAGGTTGTCATTTTATTCTTCCTTTGCCATCACTTAGCTGGATCTTGAGTACCTCATTCTCTTACACATAGTAACGCTCCTGATAATGTTAGTGAAAGCTTGGGGACCTCAGTAACACAAGAGAACAGGATCAAGGTTAATTTTTCTGTGTAAATCCTCTTTGATCTCCAGAAATTTCATTTATGTCTTTAAGTATCAACAGGTTACTGTTAACTTTCAGGTGAAGAGATGTCTAAGCCTGAATTTTGTTCTGGTTACATAACACTTCTGATATCCATTTTGTATGGCAGGAGAGAGTAGCCAGACCTTTTACATTTATGGACATGTTTCCTCCTTATTTTTGTAATTTTTATTTGCTAGTATCTAGTCTGTCTTTTATTATGCAGGTATTTTTGTATCTTTTAAAGCTCTCCATTATCCAGATGATTTTGATTTGAGAAGCATTTTGGGGGACTAAAAGCTGTGGATTTGGAGTTATAAGATAGAAACGGGACTTGGTCCAAACCATTTTGATTATTAGTTCTTTTTTCATTTTTGTGTCTCTCCTAACTATTACTGCAGAACCTCCTAGTTTTTAGAATGTATTTCTCAGCAACACTAATTCACAGCTTTGCAGTCAAAACAGAACAGTTTTAACAGGCTATGTTTATATTTGTGTACTTACTGCTATGCTTTATTTCCTTAAAATGCAGTGGCTTAAAATAATACTTACCTGTAGTTGTGTACTTCAGAATTTCAGTTCAGCTATCAAGTCGCTTTTACGTATTGTACAGAGGTGCAATGTGAGTCTCATCACATTGTGAACAGTAGCTATGTTAGAAAAAACTTGGAATATTTTTCAGTCAGCATTGTCAGTTAAAGATTTAGGTCCCCAAAGACCACTGCCTCTTCTTGTGTAGAAATAATGTCTTACAGGCAGACCGATGTTCTCCAAAGTTCTATAATGGTCTTGGAAATATTCTTGAAGAAGACACTACAGTCCCTTGAATAATATTGATACTAATTACTTCTTGATGGGTTATGCAGCAAGTGATAATAAAATACTGTAATACCTCAGCTTAATAGTTGATGCCTGAGATTTGATACACAGGATCATGGGTTAGTTGCTTTGTGTCAATACATGTTAGGCAGCTGCATCTCCAACCTATCTCCTACTGGCCAGCTAATTTATGATTAAATTACATCCAGGAATAATTAAATTATATACTTTCCAGGAATAATTATATTATTATATAATAATATCCAGGAAGGCAGAGATGTCACTGACTAGATCTCTGTGTTAGACTGGTGTTGGTCTTGATTTCATCACTTAACAAAATTGGTAGCCACCATCAGAAGATTTTCTTTCAAATTGTCATTATTTGCTTCAGCCCAGCTGTTTGCTTGGCTTTGGAGGATGTAGTTTGACAGCTACCATTATTTTGTGATGTTTTGTTCAGCAGGGTTGGTTACAGATATTGCAAGAGACAAATGGTGGTGAAATGAAATGATGGCTCATCTAATATTCAATTACATATACGTCTTTCATTTGTTCACCTTGGCCACCTGCCCAGCATGAATAGATGCTTATTGTTCCCTAAATAAATTACACCGGTTCTAAACTGCTCTGCAATTTGATACTTACAAGACTTCTGTGTTTATTTGCTGGCACAGGCTTCTCTAAAGATATTCAACCTTCTGTGTTTTGGCTTCTGTTACACTCATTACCTTGAAAAGTAATTATGCAAATATCTCACTGCATTAAATACAGGCAGGTTTTTATTTATTTATAAACATCTCAAAATTTCAATTTCAGGGCATGCAGCTGAAAAATTTCTGCACGGGGTGAGAGATGGTGCTGCCTCCCCACCCATTGCTACAACTGAGCAGCAAGCAGTAGATAAGCAAAATCATTCTATTCTTTGCCTTGCCTGCTTATTGAAAGGAATGCAGTAAATTGGGCTGTAGACATCCAGTCCCCATGGGATTTGGCGGTGCTCACAATAGGCAGGCACTGAACTGTATGTAAAGAACCTACTACATTTTTTTTCTCCCATGAAAATAAAGAGGCAACCCTGGAAAAAAAGCAAAGCGAGCTGAGATAGAGATGTTTGAAAGGTAATTTGCTTGAAAAGAAACATAGGCTTCCAGCAGCCCCACAATAATTAATAAAAATCCTAAAGCTTTGCGGGGTTGGACTGATTCTGATCTCTTAGTGATATTGATAGAATGTTCCCTATTCAAGTGATCTGAGGCACTGTTTACATGAAATGGGGATTGGAGCTTTGCTTGGCTGTTGCACAGAACTATGTACTACAAATTGCATCTCTTAAGAACTGCTGGGTACAGAAAGCTATTACCAATGGATAGCCAGGGGGTGCAAAAGGATTTTATACAGTTGATCCAAATTGCAGTCTTATCCATCTACAGAGAATTATACTAAAAGGAATACCAGATGGGTGAGCTTCTGGGGAAATATAGAGCATCAGCAAAAACTCACATGTCCTTGTAAAAGGTGTCAAATGTTGCTGTCTGGGGAAGGGGTTTAAAAAGCCATGAGTATTGAAGAAATAATTGGCCTTTACTATCTGGAGAGCTCAGACATTTTGATTTCTGCAAAAACCTAGCTGAAGTTTTAGGATGCAGGTGCTTGTCATGTGTGATCATCAGGCCCCTTTAAATGTTTCAAAAAAAGCTTCTTAATATCAGACAGTGCTGTAATTGTTCAATACGTTTGAAAATGCAAACCTTGCTTACTTTTAATACCCTTTACCCCTACCTAGAGACTTCATCAAAAGAAAAGTGTGCTGTCATAAAAGACTGCACAGAGATTCTGGCAAGAACATACATATTAACTGAAGCATCACTAATCGCTCACTGGTTAGCACAAGATAGAGAACTAGGTGCTCTCAGAGTTCAGATCTTCGTTTTGTTGCCTTTTGTTTGGACTCTTTTATCACATTAGCCGTCCACAAAGTGTGTAGAATATTACTACCTTGCAGCAACTATGCAAAACTAAACCAGAGCTTCAAAAATGAAAGGTGTAATGGAAAAATTATATATTAATAATTTTTATACCTAAGTTTTATTGTTTGCCTTAAGGCAGAAGGAGGTCCAAGATTTCATGGGAAATACTCATAATACATGATTTTCCATAAAAGTTTATTCTGTGCTGAAGGTAAGACACAAACATACAAATACACAGAAGGGGTTTAAAAGAGCTAGTAGTGGCCCTGATCCTATTTCCATTCCCATGTAAATGCCCTGCTTGATAGCACTGGGGCAAAGAGAGTTGTAAATATATTTAAATACATATATATACGTGTGTGTGTGTGTGCATGTATGTTCAAGCATATATGAAGAGATGCCTATAAGTACATATATGTATATGTGTGTAAAAAACATAGATAGCTAGATATGCATAGCTTGTTGGTGTGGCTGAAGTGAAAGAAAGGAAGATCACTCCTGCATGGAGAAGGACAGTAGTCATTACTGATGATTATTTCAACACAGTAACTTGCTGTGGATCTAGTAACTCCTGCTCCTTGGACCAGAGCTGCTGTGATTTCTCCTGATTTTGCTTGCAGCTACTTTTAACAAATTGGTACTTCAGAACTCACACAGGTGACCTTCACAACAGTCAAGTAAACCTAACCATTACTAAGTGTGTGTGTAAGGAGATAAAATTTTGCCTGCCCACATTCTTGTCCTGCCTGTTGCCAGTGTCCTATGTTTGCATGCGCATTGTGCTTCAGCTGAGTGAGGCTGAGACCGAAGGTGTGTATGTATAGATGAAATTACCCTGCACTTTAAAAATAAGGAAAGTATGATATAGGCTCCTGCAGCTCTTTGTGAATTGATATTGAATGGTCTCATAGGAAACAATAATTGGAATGTTAACTTATAATGCAAATATGTCATTTATTTCCTTTGAAGCTGCCAAGGTCCCTCAAATATAATGTGTTTTATACTATATATTTATGCATGGCATAGCATTTTCCTTAGGTCTTAGAGCTGCATCTGAAAAAAGAAAAGCTAATGAAAAGGCAGGTTTTTTTAATTATTATTATTCTTTGCCAGAAAGCAATAATAGTCTGAAGGGCTCACTGTTAGATCTCTGGTTGCTAATTTCAGTGGGAAATGGCATATTGCATAAGAAAGCATACACATTTTAGAATTCTTCAAGGAAAAAAAAAAAAAAAAAGAATCCCTGGTTTCATTCGTTGTCTATTTGAAGTATGCAAAGTACCGTGAATACTCTTCTGACTCTCCCACCTGTCTTCGATTTTCCCATATTCATCTGAGATGACTATCTGCAAGTAAGACATAAGAATGTATTAAAGTACAGAAGAGGTCCATGTATTTATTATTTGGGGGATAGGATTTAATTAGTGTCTATTTTCAAAATAACTTATCACTTACAGATGCATTTTCAAAGCGGTCAAACTGTCTTATCTATGTTAAACTGTGGAAAGTCTAAGTTCTTATTTTGGAGGAAAAATGGAAATGGTGCTCTTTAAAAAAAAATACACTGAAGACAAGCAACTGTTTGGTGGCAAACATTACAGTGATTAATACAATATATAGTCATTAGGTTCTGGCAGATGGTCATTTAAGGAAAGAGTTTCAGATATGACCACAGAAATTAGAAGCCCACATCCTATTAAAAGTCATTTTGCATTTGGCTTCCAAGGTAATTTTGAAAAATCGCTTTCCAAAGGTTTAATTGAAAAGAGTATGATGAAATGGTAAATAGTAACAAAACCACCATTTAGAATTATCATTTTTTCTGTGGCTGACGGTTTCAAGAGACAAGTTGAATGCAAAGTCTATGGCCATTTGTGGCAGGTCACTGTGAACAGCTGCACCTCTTCCAAGCGTGGTAGTACTGGCAGCAATGGGAGCAAGGATTTCAGAATTTCAGCATTTTCCCTTCCTGGTTTTCTAATTGCTTCTCATTCCTCCTCCCATGGCAAACACAGTTAAATCCTTTTTCTCTGGGGCAACAAATTTTTGCCTACTCTGTTGAAAGTCTCCAAGGAACAGTGAATTTCATCCTTAGAGGATTCTTTGCTACTTGCCTTGTGGCACAGTTTTGCATGGATTGCCAGGGCTGTTTAATACTGCAGTTTGGTTGACAAGGCAGCTTTCAGTTTCTGTCATTCATCCAGGATCTTCCACAACCTCAACACATACTCAAAAATATCCCTTACCCAGGGCAGTGCAGTGTAATTCCTTCAACTGACTTAAATTAGGATCCAGTTGCCAAAATCATAAACATTGTTTGCCAGTTTAGATGTTTGAGTGTAACCTGCCTTCTTCCTAATTGCTGCTCCAGAATTGCATCTTCCAAGTCTAGTGTCATCTGTCAGCCTGTGCAGATAGATTAGGTACCTTTGGGCACTCCCTGAGGCATTAGGAGCCTATATTGAGTCAACTGTCTTGAAATCTTCTTGGGAAAGAGATCATGCCACTGTAGCAGCTTCTGTGATCATGCAAGAAGGATATGGTGGTACTTCCATGGTGTTTCACACACTGACAAATGGCTGTGATTCAGATGCAAGCCAACAATCATGCTCTTGGGCTGAGAGAAGTTCCCTCACTCCTAAAACCACAGTTTTCTGTTTTGCTTATGAGAGCTGCATACAGACTTGGGAAACCTGCTTGTACTGTTAAATAACACCCTATGGCTGAATAACCTCTTTTGTGGGACTTGATATTTTGGCATATCAGTGACATGGCCTCAGCTCTAGTCCAAAGAATGAAATAGTAGCTGCTGTCTAACAAAACTTTCTGTCACCTTCCTTCCCTTCATAGTTTGGTGCCTGGGCTCCTTGTGATCTGTCACAGGCATCACAGTTACATTCCCTCACAGACTTGGTAACTGTTAGACATGAATAATGATACTGCTCTGAATAAATCCCCTACTTAAAAGAAAATATGGCATTGGATTTTAAAAAAAGTTCTTACAAGCTTTCTGTGTAGTGTAACTGGTGAAGTAAAATAGTCTGATATTATGCAAAAGGAACAGAGGTAGTTCTTTTTAAAAAGAAAATTTATAAAAGTCTATCACATATGCTGTCTCATTTTCATTTGATATGAAACTCTCCTGTAAATTACAGCAGATGTTGAGTTTGTGTTTCTGTGGAATATTGATGTGACTGTGCTCCGTGCACAAAGAACAATTTTCAGAAGGAAAATCAGTATAGCATTCCAATGCATTAGATAAAAAAACCAAAAAACAAAAAACCAAAAACAAACAAAAAAACACACACACCAAAAAACCAAAACCTCCTGTGCTCAGTGTTTTAAGTATGGTAAGTGGAGCAGTCCAGGAAGGTGTCATTTGTCATTAAAACTTGTGAAGTGAGTGGGAAGTCTGAATGCTGTTTCAGAGCTGAGACTTTTACTCTCTAAATGTGATAAGGGACAAGAAGCCTGGAAAGGGACAGCACTTGATGCAATTGATATAGGAAAAGTCTGTGAAGCGTGGATGGAACCAGAGAATAACACCTACCATTTTTAGGTACTGCAGCTCCTCAATACACCCTTCACTGAAAATTCACTAAGAGGAAGCATGATTTAAGTGTGTATTTTTTCAGCAAGGCATGAAAAACTAAAGGTGACTTCAGCAAGAGATTTGGGATGCCTAAAGGGTGTTAAAGTAATTAAATGTCTTGACTTTTGACATCTTTTTGAATACCTTCCTACTCCTTCTAACTTTTATCTTTGCAGCACTTTTCCTTCCCTTCTAAAACCACAGTAAAGGAGACTCGTGTCCAAAGGTGTTAAAGAATATTCTTAATTTTCTGTTTATTTCCTCTCTTTTAACGACTGATGCCTTGTTCTAGCATGAAAGCTTTTGGATCTGACACTTCATACTCCTACTCTGTGTGTTCAGAGGGATTAGTGCAAAGGCAGTCTCAGTTCTAAAGCAATATAAATTATAATGACTTGTCTGATGTAATCCTGACACTGCATCCCTGCTAGAAAAAATGAGAAATAGTCTACATAGTTCAAGCTATTGCAAACCGAGCCAGAAAGAGTAACGTACGGAAAAGTCCAGTGTAAATTTTAGTATCACTTACCTAGATAAGTGAATAGCAACATTTTATGTAATCAGTCTCCCTCATATATACATGGGGTAAAAAACAATTGTGGTGGCAAGAAAGTTAAGGTAACTCTATGAAGTATAGGAAGGATCTACAATACCTTACAGATCTTGTTTCCTTCTCCTCAACCACTTGCATTGACAGGATAGACTTTAAAAACATATTCTGTATTTGCATCCAGACTATGTATCTCAAGGTTCTGATACTGGTTTTTGCTTAGCTGGCCAGCTAGTTCTGTCTGGACAATGTTATCAGGACCAATACCAGCAACTTCATCAAACTCTACCTCAAAGAAATCCACAACTTCTGTGAGACAAGTCCAGTAAATCTGTGAAGGAAAAAAAACCCTCTGTAGTACAAAATTAAGTACTCTATTTTTGCTCATTTTCATTTTTGCTTTTTTTGCAAGGCCCCTGTTCGGTAGATTTTAATTTTGAAATTCCAATGCAGCTGAAATTCCAATCATAGCATGAAATGTATGTGAAAGATAAGCAGTTTGTGGTCTTGGAAAATGCTAAGATACCTCCTGGGAATTTCATAATGCCATCTTCTAACACACTAAAAGTGACAATAATCAGCATTTTGCAACATGCATTTGGGATCTTATGCAAATAGCATCCTGATTTTGTTAGTATCTATGAAATGTATAATGAAAATTATGTGGCTATGATGTCATCACATTGAAGGTCAAGACCAGGATCAAATTATTTGATCTGTCATGCAGATATTTAAATACAAACATGGTACATCCATTTCTTTCTGCATTGGACCTTTCCATGTACCATATTTATATCACATATATAATAATGTATTGACTACAGTAGGAATGTGATATGATTCAATTTATGCTTCAGTTTCTCAAAAGGTGAGCTTGAAATACATTGTCTCCTACAAATAGAGTATTTAAATTGATAGTGTAGTTTTATTTACTCGAACTTGTATGGTTTCAGACTCTATAACAGGCTGAAAGTATAATGGTCTCTTGCATATATGTTATAATTTATTAATGTCTTTGGTAGACCTCAAGTAAACAATGGTCTAGTATATAACAACAGGTCCTGCAACTGGGAGTGGTTCAGTGTCTATAAGTTCTAGATATGAAAAGTTAACAGTTTGATATTTTCTTTCTTTTCTTGGAGTTTCACAAGCTGTATCCTGGTACACACACACACTTCATTACTCTGTGTAGGATGATGAGGATGTAGAGCTTGGTCTTCTGACGGTGTTTTTAGGCAGTGCACTGAAATCAAACAAGGAATTTAAAGATGAGCTTTGGAACAATATTGCTTGCTTGGATTTGGGAGTACTGGAAACATGCCTTGGAATCATTACCTCTGGGTTAAAAGAATAGAGAATATTGTTTTTGCTTTAGTTTCTGACTGCTTTATTCTGCTAAGAGATGGGACCAATCCCTGTAAAACAGAGAACAGTTCATCAAAGTTGAGTTGAAGTTTTGTTAGGGGATCTCCTCTTAGACGTGGACTAGGTTAGAAAATGGAAGGAACTGCATTTTCTATTTCTTTCACTAAGCAGTGTGCAGATTGCAAAAAACATAACTTGGCTTTCCCCCTTAGCAGCCTTTTTAGAGTATTGAATAAGGCTATCCATATATGATATCTGACTGGATGTATATTTATGTATTCTGATATTTCTTTTTGTTTTTTAAGTTCTGTGTTTTCAAGCAACTCCATCATCTCCTTTTCTTGTTCATAAAGAACATAATCTTAAGAAACCATTTCTAATCTCCTTTCTTTTGGTGTCCTTATAGGTCTTGAAATGTTTTTTTAACAGATTAACTTGCATTAGATCATTTTTAATTCCTTGGCATACTGTAAAAAAAAAAACCAAACAAAACAACAAACACAAAAAATAGGTCAGTAGTTCCAAATTCGTACTAAAATGTAGTGGTTACTAGAGGCATAATGATAGAATTGAGCTTAGAAAAAATTCAGGTTTGGTAGGACATGGGACAAGAATAAGGATTCTACTATTTTTCTCTCATCTCTGCTCCTGGTAAGCCCTGACAGAAGATATTTGTGTGTGTAAAATTTGGAATTTAATTGCCACTTTATTATTATTTCCTTACTTAAATTTATCTCCCTCAAATTTGGATTGATATTTTTTACTTCATTACATGAGGTAAATCCTGAAGTTTAATTTATTGTAGTTCTCTATTATCTTTGAAAATTCACTGTCAGTATGAGGTTAAAATGATGGCAGCAAATGTGCCTGCATAGCTCATGTTATGCCTGTGGCTGCCGATGCATTCCTCCGATGGCCGTTAGGTGAGGGCGTGATTAACTCTTCTGACATGAAAAATTGTGAACTGTGAAGGAACAGAACCAAAAATACCAAAGGCTGATAGTAAATTCCAGTGGCATTCAGCTAACATCAGGAAACAATGTCACATTAGAAAATCCTGCACAAATATTTCATATAACTTTTCTCAAACTTGAGATTTTTTTTTTCAAAATAGAGAATGTAATGCTTCCAGCTGTTTCTCATTTTGCATAGTTCACTTTTACCTCTCTGAATGTTATTTTCCATGCAACTTCATTATGTCCCCAACATTTGTGAATTTATATGCAAAGATCAAAATTAAAAGGAAGTCATAAAATTGTTTTATCTAGTCTGTTCAGCCCCTTAGCTGCTATGGATCAAGTCTTAGTTAAAAGGAGTGACATTGCTGTGGTACCTCAGAAAAATGTGACCGCTTTGCCTCTTAGTCAGCAGGGGCATAAACATAAAGCTGACTGAAGAGGGACAATCTGTAACTTGCCTGCAGGGGAAGAAAGAAGCAGTTACTGTTCAAGCATATATTTCTGTTTAAAAAATATTTACTGTTTTATTCTGCAGGTGTAATTGGTGTTTACTCCATGCTGGGTCCTGCAGTATGAAATGAAGGTTCCCCTCCCGAGATGGCACATCTCTGTTCCCATCCCACATACATATCCTTCAGTCTCTAACAGCTGAGTCTGGCTCATGATGCTGTAGTTATGGTCTTGTTCCTTCGGGGTTTCTACGGTGGGAAAACCACCTTTCTGACTCCTGTGCTGTGCCGAGAATTAATATAGCTTGTCAACCATATGTTCAAGTTTCTTTCCCGAGGAGGTGTGAGAAGGAGCAGAAATACCCTTTCTAAATTCTTCAACTGTATCAAAGAGGGAGGCAGCCTGTCTTGGAACACATGACTGCCAGGAGAACACTCTTGTGATCATTGTGCAGTGAGTTCTTGCAGAACCCACAGATCAGTTTGTGGTCATCCAGACAGTGTTCAGAGAGGTTTGACTTGCCGTGCTCTAAGCACTGCCACTCATGATCTTTATGGTGAGTTCTGGTGAAAATGTGGTCCTGAGCACCATTCTCACTATGATTTAAATGCAGACATAGTTATAACAATTGATTCTACACGTTCCACATCTTTTGGCTGCCTTCTCTCCCTGCAAGCTTCACAGTAGACAGGTCTTTCACGGTGGTCTAATCTCCTCCTTAGAAAGTCATCTCTGTGCATGTGTTTCTTGACTAGTTTTGCTCCGAGGTAATTCTTCCTCAGCTGAATTTTATTTCTGTATGGGAGGCAATGTGCTTTGCTACACACTGGGCATACAATGATAGAAAGTTTTCACTTATTTCAGCTTTGGTCTTGCTTTTATTTATATACTTACAAATGCAGTGTTTGCGTGGCAGCATAAATGGTTGGAGAAACAATTGCTTACACAGTGGAGAGGCAAGCTGGCCACAGAAAGCATGGCTGGAGACACTCCTTTCTGCTGTAATGACAGACCCATTATTCCTGGTTCTAAACCTTGACACAACATCTTTCGACCTAAATAAAATTGGGAAAAAAACCCAACCAAACAACCTCAAGGACTCAAACAAAAATATCTGAATATAATGGTACCATCTAAGACACAAAATTACAACATAAGCGGTTCTGCTTTGCATGCTAACCATCCTTTTACGGTAGTGGGACTGTTTATTCAAACAACTGGGTTATCACTATCAAGAATCCATTTTTTTTTTCTTCTCCTTTTTGTAATTATTTCACTATATGTTGAATAGTTTTGCCAACAATAACAATAAACAGTCTTTGTAGGTCTGTCTGAATTTGCTGAGTTATTGCTGGTGGCCAAATGAAAAGAATACGGTTCGGTTGGGTTTGTTACAAAGTGAAATGTATTTTGTCTCTTTTTCTTTGATTATTTTTCAAAATAGAAACAAGAAATAACCAGAGCAGGGAAAACCATTTTGTGCAATTCAAACGAAACCCTTTATTTTGTTTCAGAGGGTATTAAATGCTTTCTTTTATGATAATTTTGGTAATATTTTTGGAATATTTTCTTTTTAATGAAAACTTAAGACAATAAATGTCAAAATGTTTTTCTTTTGCATTTTCAAGGTGGAATATTTCCTCAAGAAAGTAGCACAACTAAGTGTTTCACCATTTCCAAAAAAGAATTGAAGACATTTCTGCTTAACATAACATACATTTACACATGATCATCCTAATTTTTAGTCATTTAAGAAATTAATTACCTCTGAATTATTTCTGATTCCTAGAATGAATTAAGTTAATTCTTAGTGTTAGTAGCACCTTTATTACCACTGATTCTTTACATTATTTGCAAAGACTTTCAAATGGCATTTTAAAATTATTCTTATTTTAGTTTAGAAGAGGACTGATTGTCAGGATGTGCTAACCCCTGTTCTCTTCAAATCTTGATAGTCTTAACTTGCCTCTTAGCCTGTGGACATTACCCTTTTGAAAATACAATATAACTTTTATAATACTTCCTTGGATATTTTCCATCACCTTGACATGAGCATCATTATTCAAGATTGACACCCGGTTCTAGGCCTTTATGGTCTGTACAGAGCCCTTAACTCCTGGTGTTCTTGAGTGATGTTGTTCATTGACAGCGCTTCTGCAGCACCCGCTTTCATAATACTGACAAGCTGAATTCCCACCACTGCAGCAACATTTGCAGCCTGGGTCATTTGAACAAAAGCAGCACCACCACCAGCAATTTGCGTGCTCTGTACATGGGTGGTAGTGGTGCTGGCAAGGTTTGTCTTTGTAAGGACAGGGGAAACAGCTGCAGTTCTGCTCACTGATAAACAAAAGGCACCAACACAAGCAGCATTCTTCCTTTCTGCTGTGGCAAGTCAAGTCTAGTAACAGCAGTTTGAGCAGCATGACCAGATCAAACAAGGATGCCATTTTTCATCCATCCCTCTGTCAGATACTTGGAAGAAAGGTCGTTGATCCTTTCACCTTCTTTGCACAATACAGCAGTTGAGGTCTGATTGCTGGGTGAAGCTCTGTGCTGTGGCAATGCGCTTCATTCAGATTGGAAAGTGATGTCATAGTGAGATATTCAAATAAGGGCACAGGCAGAATCTTATGTGTGGGTACCTGATGCAGTGATTACATCATCTATGCATAATGATAGCTATAATTGCTCTTCCTGAATTCTTTGAAAGCAGTTGCCTTACTTTTCATTAACTGCATGGGGACTTTATACACTTGGATTAGATACCCTAAGGCCACTATCTCATTAGGACGACACACTTCATAGGCATTTTATTGACTCAGCTGGGTGCTGTAAGCAAACCCCTGAATCAGGCCCTAGCCAGCAGTGAGACATTTCTCATCAGGCTTGCATTTAAGACTTGTAAGTGTAACTAACACATGGGAAAGAACCTTACACTTGAAAGGCATCTCGAAGCATATCCTTATAACTGTCTTAATTATTTCAAGCCTTTGTCTGCCAGTGTTTGCACTCTTGAAGAGTGTATGGCATTCATTCCCCCAGGGCCTGAAGAAAAGAACTAGACTTGGATTGTAGTTTTGGTGCTTCTGCTATTTTGCTGTGGACCTCTTTTCCCACTGACACCAAGTGTGTTTCTTGCCCTTCCTCAAGCTGGCTGCTCTCCTATAAATGCAATATTAGACATATTTCAGTTATGCTTTAGTGACTTTGTATTAGGCACCTTTTTATTTCATTTAGTTGATTTATTCCAATATCTATGTAGCATTTTTTTACCTATTTATAAACACAATAATTTTAATTAAAAATGAAATTTCTGTAAAGAATATGTGAGCTTCTCGGTATTGCATGCTTGCTATAGTGCTTATATGTAAGTGGTTGGACTCAATGCTCTTAAAGGTCTTTTTCTGCTGTAAATGATCCTATGATTCTATAATGCTAAAAAAGGAAATCTACCCTCTATGAGTTATCTGCAACTGACATGTGAAACAGCTTATTCTGTTACTTGAAACTGTAAAGGACAGTGATATCTGTGTGGTACATATTCAAGGATACTGACTTTAATGCTGGCTTCTCTAACGTAGGTAACTAGATTTTTCCAAAATTTAGCAACTCAACTTGGTTAATCGGTGAATTTATTATTAGGAGTTGCTAAGATAGGTCTTGACATAGTTTATGAAACAGCTCTTTTAAGCCTGTTTGCTCAAAGACTGTTCTACCAGTGAAATTTTAATTCACTGATCCAGAGCCTTACAGATCATAATGGCTGTGTCATTATATGTAACTATTTACATGATGGGCCATACATAGTAGGTTCTTTGGAATGGTTATAGCCTATTTTGTCAATTGGATTTTCATGCATAAGTATTAGATCTGTGTGCTGAACAGCTTTCCATAGTATAACCTGGGCCTTTAATGGATGTTATTACATTTGTCTTTCCAGTTTAATCAATGGTAATGTTTTTTTATTATGCACATTTAATTTTGGGATATTGAAAGGCTTGCGAATTTGATCATTAGGAAAAATGTATCTTATCATGCTAGTCTGCTTTTCTTTTGCAAAAACATTCATGAATATACATAGGGTCTTTTGAGGAAGGAAAGTTGGGGAAGTAAGGAAAGAAACAAAAAGTATGTCTTGTGTGTCACGTGACGATACCTGGACACTTTCCCATTTTGACATAATGCAGAGGTTAATAGCAACTTGTGCATACATCATTCTCAGCAACACATTTCTTTTTCTTGGTGTCTCTGTGGATTCTGTCTTTCCACTGACTCTTGGACAACTTTGTCTTTTGCCCCATATAATTTCCAAAATTTATTTCCTGCTACCTTTAGTGCTCCAGTTTTTTGCTTTACCAAAACTACTTTCATCGACAGTCTTATTCCTGTGCTTTTCCCAGTATAAGTGACCCTCTCTGTAACTCCCTGTAGGCATGCAGCCAGTTCTAAGATTGTCCCATTTCATTAATGTGTTTATCCCCTAGCAGATATTGAAAGATCAGATCAAACTGGATGCCAGAGAAACTGAGTTAGATGCAATAGGTGCAACCAAACTGACGGACTTTCGTGTTTACAAATATCTTCTCCCATGCCTCTGGTGTGGTTTAATCTGATTGTCATTTTCATCATAGCTCTCATGATAGCAGGCTGTGATGTGGCTGATTTCACCTTCAAATAAACTTGCACAATTCAACACCCTGCAAGGTGCTGAGGAAAAAAAACAACAAGGGGGAGAGAAAGAAAATCATTGCAGTGAGGACACTGATTCAGTTGAAATTACTTCAAATTAGGTGTTGTCATTTATGCTGTATTTCCACTAGCTGTCAAATAACTCAGTATAGTATTTTCTACTTGGCAATTTATCCTGTTCTGTCTGTTTTGCAAGATAAGCCAATTGTTGTCTCTTTCTTCTTTCTTCCCCCTTTTGCTCTACCTCTAGATACCTCACCGCTATTTCTAATACTGATATTTCTAACACAAATTTGAGATTGCACAGTGGTTACTAATATGTAGAAAGAAGCTTAAAGAAAGACCATATGCTGTCAGTGGCTTAACCTTTGACTAGTGTTTGTAGTAACACTACATAATTCATGGATTTATTATTTATAAAAGTGCTTTTTCTTTCCATATTTCCAGGCCATGGTGACATGGTCAAATTAGAAAGACAGAAACTAATGAAAATAATTCAGAATTTTTCTCTGTATTCTGTACTCATAACACAACAAAGTAATGCATGACTCCATTGTTCTTTTCTATGTCTGCTAATGGTATCAAAGGTTTCTTTTAGCGTGTTCATTCTGTCAGTTACTATGTAGAAAAACAGCAAAATCTGCTGCTGCCTTTAAGTGCTCCTAGAGGTGTAAGAAAAGCTTGCGAGTCAGGGAGAGAAGCAAGAGGAACTGTTACTGCCCTTAGGGTGGGGAAAGGAATGACCCTTCCTGTAAAATCATGTTGTCAGCAGGATTGACTCTCTAAAGAATGCAGTAGTTCTTTCAATAAATTGCAGTGATTTAAGAAATTAACTGACTGCATAGAAATGTTTGGTCCCGGGGATAAAGTTTTGGATGAAATGTGAGAAGCCTGACATTGTACAGCCCCAAACTGATGCATTCACAATTGAGAGCTGTCTGGGACAGCATTATTTCTGACTAGCTGTGGCTTGTCCACAACTTGCAAGAGAAGGGAAAAAACATCGCTGTCTTTTCTTCATAAGAAAAATCTCAGTTTCTAAAGCTTTCTCTTTGTTTTCACCATCATTTTAAAACAGATTAGAGGGCAATTTCCCAGTGATGGGAATGCCTAGGAAATAGTGGGGTTTACGGTTATTAACTTTTTCTCATTTTCATGATCTTCATTGTTACTCCTTCATTTAACCCTTCACCTGTAGCCAGATGGCTGCCCTTGACTTAAGTTTCAAACAGCAGAAATATTTTGATGGCTTCTACTGAAAAAAACCCAGAGTTGATATACAAGTGTCCACAACTGCTCTCCACCTCTTCTGAGTAGGAATTTGAGATGGCTTAGCTGTTGTGGAGGGCATGCTGGAGACAGCAGCCAGACCAGAGCAGGAATGATGGTTTGCTGGTGAGATTAGCAGCTGGTAAACATTAAGCAACAAACACAGGGTAAACCTTAAGGCTCCTTCATTGCTTTTAAGCTGTGTAAGAAGTGTATCATGCTGAGCTCCATATGCCTTTACCCATGGATAAATAAATGGAGGGAAAATGATAATACATTTTCTTTTACCACTTTTTGCTTATAGATACAAGAGAGTATGGTCTGATTTATTTGTGTAGTCACTCCATTGACTAGGTAATACTGGTATATATTTTATAGTCATTCAAACTCTCTAACTTCAGAAGTATTTCTAAATACTATACACTATAAAAATTGGAGCTGTTATGATTGACTAGGAATGAAAAATGTTGCATTTGGAGGGGTATATTGTTTGAGCCAGAGAGAAAACTAATAGTAGACAATGCCAAATAGTAACACAATTAGCACTAGAAATACATAGCTAAGAACTGTCTAGCATAGAGGGGGAAAAAAAAAAAAAAAAAGAGAAAGCTATATCACACTTACATAAGCCTGATATTGTCAAAGTGTCAGGGCCTGATAAAATTCACCCAAGGAACATAGAGAAATATCTGAAATATTCACAGTGGTTTTAGGAGTTCTTTTTTGAAAACACATGAAAGATGTTGGAAAAGGTACTGGACTAGATGAAATTTAAGATTATGTAATTTAGAAGAAAATCTAAGAAATCTCATTTTGGATGAGATGCATTTCCCACAGAAGAAGTGTTTTCTAGTGTTTGCATGCCAAAGAAATCACAGCATTTCATGCCCCTTTGCACATCTCTCAAAGGCATTAAGTGAGTTGATTCAAAATGCTTTAAAGGACCTATTTGTCATAGATATTAGAGAAATGGAAACAGCATACTACTACTATGGGTCTGCATGCATGGTCTTTCACAACCTATTTCTTATTCCTGTTATGTGAAGCCTTGTCTTATGAATTACTGTCACAATGCAAGACCTGTCATTTTTTGGAACAAATAAAAGTCTCGGCATTTTACAGAATGATTGGAAATATTAAGCATGTATTATCTGTCTTGGCTGATTCCACTCCAGCCTTCACGTGCTTTGTCCTTGAACTGGTGGCCACACACGTTTCCTCTGCCTGATGTGTTTTGTTCACTCTCAGTTCCCCTCGCACTTCCTGTCTGGATGCTTTTTCTTTGGGCTCTGACTTGTTGAGCTTGCTTGTTCACAGAGTAAGGGTGTTCATCTCTTTAAGGTGAGGTGTATCTGTGCTGCTGCTGAGACTATAGAGAAGAAAGTCAAATGTTTTAGCTTGAGCACTTCGCGTAAAGAAGTGTTAGAACAAATGCAGCAGCTGCAAACCAACACATTTAAAATTTAAGGCCATACTACATTGAAAGGTGCTGGACTGCATGTTAAACACTGTCTGCAGTTACAAACCAGCCAAACTTTGAGTTTGTTTAACAAAAAAAAATAATCTTTTTCTACTACAAAGTTGTAAATTAATAGTACCAAGCTTGTTAATACCCACTCTTTGTTGTGATCGGTAGTGATTAGATGAGTTGGTGGTTAGGCACTTGCCCTCTGGGCTATTCCGTTGGTGTATCTGCTTTCCTGACCATAGGACCTAGCTTCAGCCCTACTTTTTAGTCTGTTTTTAATTCTTGTGTTGGTTCTCTGCAGGACATCCCAAGTCCTCACCTGATTAGCCTGGCTCTAAGCAGTACTAACTTATTAGGAGATCCAGCTGAGCAGAGAAATATGCATTAATACCTTGGCTCTGCTTAAAAGGAAAAAATGGGGAAAAAAATTCACTCTATCACTTACACTGCCTAGGGGAAGAGGGGGAAATACAAATGAAGCGGGCAGAGGTGAGAGAAAAGGCTTTATGGATTTAGGCAGTGGATAGCGCCGAATTAAAGCTGTGGTAAGCAGAAGTTCCCTGCAATCAGGGAAGGAGTGAAGTTTCTCCTTCACCCCAGAAGTTTCTTCTTCTCACCAGCTGAGAAGGTTTATAATATATGTAAAAGAAAAATAAAATCAGCGCTTTTTAGAAGAACCTTGAAAAAAGGGCTCCCGGCAAGGAAAACAAGTGTAAACACTCTTTGATTGAAATCTGGAGGCTGGGCTGGCCACTTATACCCCCCTGCAGGGCGGATGCGGAGTATGCCTGCCTGCCTGCACTGCAGAGGGGAAAGCTGCTCCAGAAAAGATGCTTGCCGTGTGCCTAAGCTTGCACTTGAATTAGTGCTGGAATGTTTGTGTCATGGACTGTTAACTTTCAGTTATACTTTCAGGTTTTGCAACTGAAATTGCAAATTATATTTTCAGTTGTACTTTCAGGTTTTGCGACTCTCTGCTTTTTACTCTTCTTTATGCCCCTGTGCTTGCTGTATGCTTATCACTTGTGGTGGGCTGACGCTGGCTGGGTGCCAGGTGCCCACCAAGCTGCTGTGTCACTCCCCTCCTCAGCTCTCACACAGTCTCACTCCTTTCTCTGGCTGCTGCCCCCCGAAGGTTTTTTCCCCCTCTTTTTTTAAATACATTATCCCAGAGGTGCTCCCAATGTCTCTGATTGCCTTGGCTAGAAGCAGGTCCATCTTGGAGCCAGCTGGCCTTGGCTCTATCAGACACAGGGGAAGCTTCTAGCAGCTTCTCACAGAAGCCACCCCTGTAGCCCCCACTGCTACCAAAACGTTGCCACACAAACCCAGTATACCTGTTCTATGAGAATATCAGAGAAATGGTTATGTAGTTGCACGAGGCTCATCTCTACTAGTTTTTTTTATCAGTAGTAAGGTTAAGGATGCACAATCCTGATGAATAGTATTTCCCACTGGAAACCCCACTTCTTATAGCATGAGACTGTTCTTTATGCTGTTTCTTCTGTTCCCAATTTAAGTTTTGGGTATTTCTCTGTCTGGTGTTTTGGAAGTGCATAGGATTCTCTTTATGTGTCTTATGTCCTACTTTACATAACGCAACAGGAGAGGTTTCCTATTGTTGATGTTTTTTCATTCAATTACTTAACAGAGATTTAGAGACTGAATGTCTCTGCCTAAATGCTCAGGTTGCTATACCAACTATTTAAATTATTTTTTCCCTAAAGTACTTTTATTATTGTATTACAGTAGGGGACCTAAATGCATCAGTGCTGTTGTAAGTGAAAAATGATGCAGCATTTACAATCGTTGGGCTTACAGTTGGAGGTGATTATAATGGAATTAACTTAATTTGCTGTTTCATTGTTGGCTGCAGAAAATACTCTGTAATTACAAGCTAGTGTGCTCTATATCTGCCTCTATACCTGATCCACAGACATTGTGTACCTTTCTGTTTGGTGCTGGTTGCTGTTGATTCTTGGGTATTTTAGTCTGTACCTCCTTCAGATAGAAGGATAATATTCATGCTGTAGCAAGGTAGTTTAACATCATGAAATAAAATCTTCACCTGTTGGCACATTCTAGGGACTATTATATCAGAGCAAAATGATACTATGACATAGCAATGCTCACCAGATTTATCGGCTGGGAGCTAAAAGCTGAACTTTATCTCTGGGAAAATACTCAGAAGCATATACCAAAAAATTGAGCATTTTTCTGAAAGACATTTTACTAAATGTGCCCACACTATTTGGTGTAAATAAATGTAGTAAACTTTCCATTTAAGAAACTTCATAGAATGAATCCTCTTTTCTTCAAATTAATTTATAAGAATTTACTGAAAGGCTTGCATGGTGAACTTCAGCAGTGTGTACTGTATCTACAAGCAGTTCACTTGCAGCAGGCGCTACTTGTGGGAATACATGATGAGTCGCTTAAGTCATAGCTTCACCCCCAACCTGCCCCCACCATCTCTGTCTGAATGATAAAACTTTCCAAGCAGGAAAATGAGTTTGCAACTTTCTAAATAAATGAAAGTGATCAGTAAGCATACAGTCTGGCTTACACAGGAATCTGTTCTGATACAAAAGGAGGTATTTGTAAAAATAGCAGGTAAACAACAAATGCTATACTGAATGATAACAACAGTATGTAAAAGAAATTTACATTTGGCTCTGCGTTTGGTTCTTGCATTTGAAAAACCATTATGACAGTTTTCCTGATTGCCATCATTTCACTGAAATAGCAATGCTGAAAGATATGGCTTCTTAAATGTGTTGACTTATTTAAGATGATGACAATGGGTTGAATTTGGGTTTCATTTGATCTCAGTACTGTCTACAACATTTTACTATGAAAAAAGTCTCCTCCAAAGCATGATTATGACACTGAGATGGAAGAACTGACAGAGGAAAACATATAATAGGATGAAATCTTTTTTTAGGTTAAAAATAACTGTATCAAACAGTGAGATAGATTAAGCTGTTATAAAGCTTCAGGAGTAGAAATAACAGTGTACAGCTGAGGCATTTTGAAAAAGCATACTGTAATAACAGCTGGATTATAAATGAACAAAATATTAAAACAGTGGTCAATGATTCCTATATCCTCTTACGGTTAGTTGCTTAGTAGTTCATGGTGAGCAATGGAAAAACAAACTGGAGTTTGACCTATAGCCCTCAGTAAGTAACTTAAACTTGCTGTGCTATAGATTTGATGCATAACTTTCTTTTAGGATACTGGTTGCAAGACAATTTTTAATACTTTAGCGTCTTCAAGATTCATAGGCTTAAGAAGGTTATATACATGCAAAGGACTAATTCAGTAAATTAAGTCATAGGATTTCCTTATGCTGAATCCTACCATCTCATCCCCCACCCCTTGCTAAACAATAAATACTGGGAGCTGCTTCACTTATTTAAGATGTTAGGCACTGAGCTCACCTCCTGAGATGCACATGTTGTTTTCCAGGGCTTCCCCACAGGAGGTTGCAGTGCTTTCAATGGCGCTGGATCAACCCACAGCAGAATACTGATAGTGCAGTGTGGGGTGCTTTGCTTGAACTAGTAGATTGAAAATTTATGGTGTCAGAAAAGTAGGTCTTTGTACATTGACTGTGTGTATATTGGCTATTGCTTGGCTAGCTTGATGTTTTCCTTTTTTTAATTAACAATCAGTCTTGTAGAAGGCTGCATCTGATTATTTTGTTGTTAGTAATGGAAATGTGGCTCAATATTCTACTGCAGTGTTTTATAGCTTTACTTTACGGTCTTGAAGTGTCATACAAAATTACGTGGCTTCATATGTTTTGTTCCCTGTAACCTTTCAATATTTCTACATAATCTCATCATTAAATAAGAAAAAAAACCCCACATACATAGGTTTGGGCCCAAGCTGGGTTTTATGACCTTAAAGGTCTTTTCCAACCTAAATGATTCTATGATTCCATGATTTGAAAAATTAAGTCACTTCATATGCAGACCTGATACAAAACTGGGTATTCAGATCTTTTGAGTAAGATGCAAACAGTAGAGTGTGTTTTGTTAGTTTGTTTCATCCCTAGCACAGTTAGTTCTAGTCAGTATTCTGTTTTTTCAGCTGGATTTTTTTCCTCCCTGGTCTGTGAGCACTATAGCATGTACACTGGAAATCTTTACTACTTTAAAATTATCCTGGTTTATTGCACTAATTTTATTTTATTGAAGTCCTCCCTATCTTTCCTTGTACAACTTTACTTTTATTAGGGTACAAGGCTCTTGCTTTTGAGGGGAATAAAAGTTGTACCTAATGGAAATAAATTCTTTATTAGTTATAACTGAGTTCCTGGAAACTCCCCAGGGAATGAAAGGAACACCAAAGATATTCTTTTTGTTCAAGGAGATGAGCATAGTTTTGGCATTAAAGCTGGTAAAATTGTGAGCCCTTTTTGCATAGTGTGTAAGCCTGGATATTGTCAAGAAGATACTTCTTTCCATGTTAGGGGAGTGCTTGATTTGCTGTACACAAGCAATGGTGAAAAAACATGGTGTTGAACAACGCAAGTTACTGCCCCAGAGTTACAATTTGTGTGGTACTAAAGCTTTACTAATTAGCAGATGTCAGATCAGGGTTTCATCTTAATTCTCATTTATTAGTGTGTATTTATCCCTATAAAGGAATTAAAATAATTCTTCCTTTGTCCTAACCAGACTTAATTTTATTAAAATTATCTCAATGCAGTATCTTGAGCTTTTTGAAGGAAAGGGTTGCCTTTCCACATAAAAATGTAAATACTTCAGGAGTCATCCTGACAAGGAGGAACACAAGGGTGGTGTATTTCTTCATCTAAACAGCAGCAGATACAAAATCAGACCAATGTCAGTCACATGAACCTATCTTCATGTATTTGTAATAACTCTTTGTGCTTTATTTTCTGCTGTGGTTACTCTTGAAAATCTGAAAGCAAAGTTTTTGCTTCCACACTCAGAAAAATAATCAGGGCCACCTAAAGAAATAAATCAAACACCAATTAGTGTTTACAATCATCTTTTTTTCCTTTAATCTGTTGGAACCTTCAGACTATGATTATCTTCTCCTGAATTTACAAATTGGTAAATGAGATGATTTTTTTTCTTTTGTTTTTGGTTTTTTTTTTTTTTCTTCTTTCTAAATGTGCCTTGAATAAAACTGGCAAGTTAATACCAGCTTTTCTTCTATTCTGCAGACCTGCTTCTTGGGTAACTTTGAACAGAAATTAATGGTTTCAACAGTATCTGCATATGTCACTTGTTTATCCTAGAGTGTTTCCATTAAAAAGCTTAATTGGTATAAACAGTCATCATTTAAAGCAAAGCATCTTGCCTGCTGTTTGTATAAGCTTCTTGTGCTCCACAAGTAGATGTAAAAATGGGAGAAGGAAATACTACATCCTAAACAAACAGCTGTGCTCCTCTCTCACATTCCTGTTGGGGGAGCAGAAGGCTCTGGTCTCTGCATTCCCACTGAAGTAAGCTGCAAGTTCAGATGGACCCGAGCTGAAAAGGTACAGCTGCTGTGCTGCATATGATTTCCAGCCTACTGTCTACTCTGAAATACAACTGTCACTGTAAAGCGAGGTATCACAATGACTGAGCTGCTCAAACTGCAAGAGTTTGGAGTACATTCTTCAATCCACCACTTATTTTTGTAAAATGTTTGATTTTACAGTGGGTCGGAAATCGTGTGGCAGAGTCTGTAGAGAAGCAGTCAGAAACAGTAATTTTAAAGCCTGAAATTATATATGGAAATTATATATTGTTCCTCTCACTGTATAATTCCATTTAAAAAGACTAAAAAAAAACAAGCCAAAAAGCCCCCAACCAAACCCATACAGCAGTGTTTAAAATGGATATAACAGCAAAATTCTTTCCAGATTCTGAGGCTAGAAAGTTCAGCATTGAATGGCATAGGCTAAAACCCATCAAGATAGCTGGGCAGCCACTAGCAAACTCATTTTCCATTGTATTGCTGTAATATGAAAAACATAAACCAGTCCTTCTGCTATCTTACTTTTTTTAAACAGAGAATAGCCAGAGATTTAACTGTAAGTCTCTTAAAGAAATGTAGTATATAATACTCAGGAAAGGCAGACTGAATTGTTTTCCTTCTCAGTACAGTATATAGATATGCTGCTGATTTCTGTGGAGTTACAGTTTAAGACTATAGACTCACTTTATGTTCTACTTCAGGAAGGTGTATGTGTCACTAATCCATGACAAGTCTGTGATTAAGTCTAACGCTTATTTTTCATCTTTCTGTTTGAGGAAAAAAAAGAGTAGTGAAACTAGGGAGCAGGCTCATCTGCTACTTAGAAAAAAATTGTTAGCATATTGAAAAGCTAATATTGGTTAATTGAAAAAAAAGCCTTTACGTCCCCTAAAAAGTAGTTGCCCTTAACCTATTGGCAAAGCGACATTCAAAATAAATTCCTAACATCCTCAAGATGTGTTTCCTTCATTTGATCTGTGTTCAGGCTTGCAGAACAATGAAGCAAAATTAATTCTTAGAGCCTAAAGTATCTTTATGGAAACCCATGTTATGGAAAAAAGCAAATTATCTTAATTCATATAGAACTGTAATGTTAGTATTAATACAGATCTTTAGACTTAAACTGGGCTTAGTATTTAACTTTTGACCCATTTTTGCAAATAATTTCAACACTTTCATTAAAAGCATTTTGTCACTAGAATACGTGATCATATGGAAGAGAGATCTGAAGGAGAATCAAAACATATGGTTTACTTTTTATTTCATATGAGAATACTGGTGTGCATAAAAGCTACACACCAGAAACATCAGTGAACTGTGATTTGATGAAAGTGAATCTGTTCTACAGGAGCTAATTTGCACAAAAAAAAAGTTCACATGAACTTGTGATCAGGCCTCAGCTCAGAATAAAAATGTGATCTTTACAGGACTTTATATCTCAAATCCTTGACAGAAGCATTCAGCTTAGTAGTTGGCGCAGTTGAGACATTTAAATGTGTTCCCTTTAAAAGAAAACAAAGGAAAACCATTTTCCTGTTAGTGTTTTCTTATTTTCACAGGCAATTGGAAACCAAAGAAATTGATTTTGTAGAAATTGTATTTATCCCTGTAATTATGTTATCTTCAGACTGGATCACAGTTGTTTGTTCTTCTTGGTACATGGCTGACAAAAACTATTAACATATGGAAAAAGAAAGAAACAAGAGAATAACATTTTCCTACCATATTTAATGTGTTGTATCAGTATTCTAATCTTTCATGACTATAGTAGATGCTAATACAGCAAATGTTGGATTATGGGCCAGCCTTGTCAGCACCTAGAGCAAGAATCTAAATGCATGTTGTTTGATTTAGCAAATCAATTTAAAAATATTTAAGTTCTCCACTGGCTTCTGCATGGACTCTTCAGTTTGGAGCGTGTGTTTGAAGACTCCTGCTGAATCAGCACAAGTGCTCCAGTGTGCTCACATTACCAGGCTTCTGTTAAGGTAGTGTGTGATTGCAAGTCGGGCCTTGGCTGTTTGCCTCCACTCTGGGAAAATAGCTGCCTTCAAAACTGGACTCCAAGGCCTGATTGAGATGTTGTTCTCCATCGTATTTAAAAATTTCTTCTTAAATCTTAGTTTGTCTGCCTTTTAGTTTACATAGCCTTATGTAGACTCTCTTGGGCCAGAAACTTTAACATGGTTTCTATACAGAAGGTAGCCTCTGGAACTGTCTGCTAGCCAAGTATTGTCACTTTATTGACCTGAAGTATATGTACAAATGCAAATGTTTGGAGCATAGCTCCAAACTGAACAGACAAAGGGGAAATTAAACACAAATTGAGAATTCATCCAATTCTCAATAGAATGAAATCAACAGACCATACTAATTTCCTGAACTGTTATCAGACAACCTCATGAGGACGTTGATGGCTACTCTTAGGGAATGTTTTAAAATCTGTCATTATTTCTAGTTCCATAAAGAAGTAAGTATTTGTCTGAATCCTCAGTTTCCACATACAGTATCCTTATATCTACACGCTCTCTCATTTTGTAAGTTTATAACAATGAATCATTGTTTAATATAAGTTGCAGGTCCCTCCTGCTCTCTCAGCTTCTGTCTATAGTTTGGTTTCCCTCTTCTGAACTCCTCTTTTGTGTTGCAATATTTCCATTTGATGTATTATTACAAAAACTGATATTACTTTATTCCAAGTAAGAGCAAGCAGGTGACCTTTCTTCTAAAGACACCAAATCCTGCTTGTGTCAGACAGCTTAGCACTTAGTCCCAGTTTAGAGTAGGATGTATCCTCTAAGGCAGTGTAAGCAACTGTGAAGCACGTAGCAATTTGTTCTGCATAAGTAGCTGTTTGAGTAATTGTTTGTACTACAAGAGAGTCGAGGGAGCCCAGGCATAGGCTAGGACATTGTATGAACCTGAAGATAATTCACCGGTGAAAGTAATTGAATTTGGGTTGATAATGAATTAACAAAGTTCTGAGGATCTAGCAAATAGAATGGGTGGTAATGGACTTTAACATATCCAGTGTCATATTTTGCATTTGTGAATCACTGCAACCTCTTTTCATTCAAAAGTTCTGCTAAATTAGTAAAGTTCAGGGGTAAATAATTGTCTGATAAATCTTTGCTGGCATAAAACCAAAAAGTGTCTTCCTTCAAAATACTATCCACACACTTTTAACATTACAACACAACAAAATGAGATTAGAAGGAAAGCTTACTTTGTTTTCAGGAATATTTTGACTTTTTATTTGGGCTGAATCTTATTTTGCTCAGTTTTGCTTAGGAATATACAGATAAAATTATTGTGAAGGCATTTCTTGTCAAGAAGCAAACTTAGCAGTCTCTTTATATGACTCTATGCTAGACCAATTTTGCCGGTTTTGCTACTAATAGGAAATTAGTTCTTTTCTTAAAGAATTTATAATCTAAATATAACCAGATAAACACTACAGGCAGTAGGCAAATGCAGTGGACCTTGAGAAAGTCATATCTTTGCTTCAGTGATGAAAGAACTTCATATCTCTCAACTTCTGATTCCTTGGCTCCTGAATATGATCTAAAAAGGTAGGGGAAGTGAAGTGCATTTTGTAACGGTTTATGTACTACAAGTGTAGACCCAGGTTCTGTGGTATCTAAACCGGACTCTTCATCTTGACTGCTTTCAGACAGTCATTAGACACTAACTTGTCTGTGCAGGCTGAAGCCTGTGCCACGTCCCGCCTGCAGGAAGGTATGATCTCCTGCAGATCCCCTCGGTATGGACCAAGGTGAGATAACACTTAAGGCCCATACGTAAACATCAACTCTAACGGAACAAACACTCACTAAACACCGACCCTTTCACATTTATATCCAAACAAGCTATGCGGCTTTAAAATCATGGTAGGCCTTGTGTTACTTAGCAGCTGCAAGAGAAGAGGTTGGTTGGGGAGAGAGGGGGAGATCATCAGTCCTGGATCCAGTGTTGGACCTGCCAGTGTGGGTGTTTGGTATAGAGAGCCCCAGAGGCTTGTATGCCCTTATTTATTGGCCCCAGTCACTGGACCTCTCTGGCCCCAGTTCCAGGAGTGGTAGGGACACCAGTCAGTCAAGGGAAGTGACATCAGGCCCCTCACCATTACTGCCTGTTGCTACCTTTGGAACATTCTCTCAGGGTGTTATCTGGGCTAAGAGTACAGTCACTTGGGCCTCATCCTTTACAGGCTGTTCTAGAGGTTTTAGAGAAAAGAATGAGGCCTGAACATCTGGGAGAATAACATTGTCAGTCATAACGGGTGGCAAATCAAAAAATGACTTTTCATGTAAAGATGGAGACTGGATCTTGGAGTACTTACAAATTTCAGGATATTGAACTCCTGTCCTTACATACTGGGTGTAGCTGTATTTGTCTAGTAAAATGTGGGGGAACTGTACACAGAAGTGCATGTTTGGGGTGGTGGGGAAGAGGGGCAGTGACTGGTGTGGTGAAGCCTGTGTGCCTCAGTGTTATCCAAAGTCTGGCTTGAAATTTCTTGTAAAGAAACAACTACATAAGTAAAGGTTTTACATTCAGGTTTAAGGTCTACATAATAACTGCAATCTTTGCTATGAACATGGATTTAACTGCTCTGCGAGCAGTGACACTGTCAGGTCTACTTGTGACTGCAGTATTAGCTTTATCACCACCTTTCATTGGAAAGTTCCTCCTTTATGAACACGCTTTTTCTAATGAATTCTTGTTTCTGTGTTATGTTTAACGTACCTTTATTTTTATGAACATCAATAAGTATACACTGAACTCCTCATCTGGTCACAATATTGTAATTAGTTTTATTTCCTAGCTCGAACAGCTGCTACCCAACCACCACAGGGTAGAGCTGTTTCTTACTGAACCAGATCACGTATCAGCACTTTCCTCATCCCTCTTTTATTCTGTCTCAAATCACTTCCAGCATTGAACAGCGAGTCTGGGCAGGATCATCTCACTGATCATGCCAACATGATGTTACTCAGCAAAGTAAATGAAGAATCTCTTTTCCTGTCGCTGGGCATCATTCTGCCATGCCAAGTTATACACACTTCTCTCTTGTTCTGGCAGTAAAACTGGTAATTTCCAGACTTACTCTTTTGTTATCCTTAATATCTGTTGTACAAACTCTACTGTGGTTTGTAGTGAATACGCAATCTATATACCCACAATGAATGCTAGCCATCAAAATACAACAAAATCAGAACCATTTTATTCAGAAATAGTTACCTGGCAATGAAATATCTCAAAAGACTGGAAGGAAGAAACCATATGTCAACCTCTTTCTGCCTTCTTCAGCTGACCAAAGAGTCACCTGAAAGATTTGTAGGAAATTGGAGTCAAAGGCAATGAAATACTGTATCATATTATTTTTCACTGCAACTATTAAGATGGGGAGCTTCTGAATTACTTTAAAAAAAAAAAAAAAAAAAAAAAACAACAAAAACCAGTGAAATACTGTTTATTGCCTTAAAATTAATTATTTGTGTTTCTTAAAATTAATTATTTGTGTTTGTATGTGCACATATGCATACAAATATATGCATCTGTATAATGAAAACACATTTTTAAAACTACTTTGTTCCAAACATTTTGTTACATTATGGGGTGGGGGAGGAGAAAAAGAGGACGTGGATAGAAGATTCTAGTCTGCAGATTTATTAGTGTGACAAACTCCATAAATACCAAATATCTTTGACAAACTCCATAAATACCAAATATCTTAGAAATACATAACAAAACTTATAAAGTATTTATGGAATTCAGTGGCTGTGGAAATTGTAACTGCAGTATTTCAGGTAGTAAAAGTGTTGTAACTTTTTACGGAAGATGGCATTTTTATTGCAATTGCTGTCTGTAATACAGACATTTTATATTTACACAAAACAATCCTTTACATTGTTTTGTACACAAAAGAAAACATCGTGTCTGTAAGAAAAGTGTAAGGCTTCAATAGTATCTTGAATGAAGAATGTCAGACTTTTTTTATCTTACATATTATACTTGTCAGTAAGTTATGAAATAAATACTATTTTAAATTCGGTTAATTTTAAACTCAACGTATGAAATGTTCACATTATCCTATCCTTGTCCATAATATCTGACACACCTCTGAAGCCATTAGATCTCACAATGTAGAGTAATCTAGAAGGTGACAGCAGTCTGTAAACATTTCCTTCTCTGGATTATCACTTATCTCTGTGACAACAAAGTTAATACAGCATACAGTGCATGAAGAAACTATGTCACAATATGAGTTAGAGATGTTAGAGCATAATAATAATTTGAAATACTCTCCACATTTGTTTACTTCCATGCCATTGCTGTAACAAGCAGATTTTCTGAAAGGACTGCCTTTTACCTGTTTGATGGAATTACTCCTGGACAATGCTGGTTGCTCTGGTTTGGGTTTCAGTATGCCAAGCTCATTTGAGTTTAGATGTTTGCAAGGTCCGTTTGGTATAATCTTAGGACACTTGTCTGCTACCCTTTCACAGACATGACCAAGTTATTCCCGTTGCTGTGTTTTCTCAGACTAACCGGTACATTAATTGCATTTTTTGGATGATAGAAGCAGGTATCTGTTCCACATCTAGTTGAGATTTCTGAAGCGCTTAGTATAATAATAAACACTTCCTCTTTCAGCTTTCAGTATAAATTAGAGCACATTAATACTTTACAGAGATTAGTGTCTATGTTTTTTGGCATACCTTCTTTGCCTATAATAATATAACATTTTTTGTTGCTCTTCAGTCACTTCCCTTCTAACAGTCAAGTTTTTCTCTTGTGTGGCTGCTGAAAGATCTTTTCTTTTTATAACCACAATATTTGTCCATTAAGTCTCTTTAGAACATCACACATTCCCCTGAAGGAAGGGTATGAATGTCAGTCTTCAACAAACTTACTTCACTGGATCTTTATACCTGTCTGAATCCATCAGTTGCTACCCTACCCTGGCCCTCAAGCTCAAACCCTGCAGACAGCTGATTTTTGGTGGTTTGTTTGGGGTTTTTTTTCCAGTAAAGTTGACCACTTTTTACTTCACAAGACCAAAGAAAATGAAGAAAATAAAAGCTTGTCAGCTTTTGCTAAAAAAGAAAACCAAGCATTTTAATACCTTCATTTTCCTAAGGGAGAGTAAACAGCCTAACCTGAAGATTATTTTTTGTTTCGAATAAGCCAATGCTGAGAGAAGTGTGAAGTGATAAGTTTAAAAGACTTGGTTTCTCAGTCAAGTGTCTTATCCTAATAGCTAAAAAAATCATAATTCCCTTTAGGGAAATGGATAAGGAATAGAAAAATGACAGTTTCGGTAATGTCAAAGACAGCAAAATTTGAAATACAGTTAAGGCATTAGCAGTTAAGTTTCAATATCCTATAGTAGAACCCTGATTCTTTTCCGACACATTCTTTCTCTTCCCTTGCTTCTTAGCTCATCTTGTCTCTTTGCTTTGTAAGGTTTCCAGTCCTGACATTTAGTCTGTTTTTTGCACAATGCCTTGTACCATAAATCCCTCACCATGGGTGAGATCAGAGTGTACCACTTAATTTTGTTCTGGCACAGAATAAATACTGCTTTTATGCTGAACAATACCAGCAAGTGCCAGACAAGTAGGAATAGATGGTTGCAAAGACATGCTCCATTAAACCAATGGACTTGCCAAGTTCTCTCTTTCAGGCTTAACAAGAACATTGAAGTCCTTCTGTCTCATTGTCAAGCTACCTTATGTAATTTTTCTCCTCGAGAGAGAAATCTACGACCAAGGTTTCATTTCTAGTGATCCAACTATCAAAAGCTATTTTTTCCAGTTTATTTATTCTTTTTTTGACAATAATAAAAATACATAAATGCAAGTAATTATTCTTTTAAGCACTTGAATTTTCATGAGTAATACTAATTTCTCTCAGTCCTTAAGGAAGTAACTATGCTAAGCATCCTTAGACATAGGGGAGGAAAAGCCAGTTTCCATCTTATACTCGCCATGGCCAGTGGGAGAAAAGTGTGAGCCAAAGTTGTTATCCTGTGTTCCTCGAGGTGTTTCTTGAGTTCTTTTCTTCTCCAAGTTGGTATCTTTCAAAGCCCCTATTTACATTCCATTTAGGGATTTTCCAGGATTTTCTTTATTTGGGGATTTTTTTCAGGTTCTTAGTGACATGGAGCAATTTTTATTGAGACATCAGATGTTTTTTCTAACTTTTTTTTTTTTTTTTTTTTTTTTTTTGGCACAACACAATGTGGTTATCAGCACTTCTGGTTTCAGGAGGTAGGATCAAGAACTCTTCAATACCTTTCTTACTTATGTATTCCCATAACTGAATCAGTCTTCAGTTGTTTCTGAAAGGGCAGTTTCCTCATTCATTTAGGTCAGTTTCAGTCAATAATTTTCCACATTATTAAAAAAAAATACCATGGTGAAGATAACAGGCAAAGGCAGAGTGTATAACCAGAAGTAAAGGCAAATAGATTACCTAGAGCTCCAATACAGGGTCTGAGATATTACTTGAAGACTCTGTGGAGTTTGTAGCTAAAGAAACAAAAAGCGTTTAAGTGTTTAATGTTTATTCGAGGAAATAAGCATTTTCCCCCCCTTCCTATGCAGAATAGCAAGAATAAGATTGAAAAGTGGAAGTATTGATTCTTTTAGATGTAAATTGTGCAGGCTATGGCTGCCCATGTCTTCTGCCTAGCCTATGCCTGCCTTCCCTCAGCAGCAAATTCCCTATGACATTTGTATAGCACAATAATGAAAAGTGTGATTTTGGTTTTTTTCCCCTTACCTTAAAATTAATAAATAGTAACAAAAACTTTTAACAACGAAAGGAATGAAAAAAACTACTAACATCTTTCAACCATCTGTAATCTACATCTAGCTGTAGACAAACCTTGAGGTGGGAACTGGGTTGTCTGCTACCTAAACCAGATTTTGTCTCCGTTGTTTTAGAATATATTCCTGCTGGTTTGAGTTGCCTTTGGTAGCTAATCTGTCAGTGGGAGACCTGCAGGCAGAAAGAAGTATAACATCGACCTGGCTGGGGCATATGCACAGTGAAAAGAAAAGACAGAGGTCAGCTTGTGGTGATGGCAGGAGGAACTGGTAGATCACAGAGATGCACATTTTATTTTCTTAAGAAAATTGTATCACTTTGGCTTTTGCCATCTATTTCTAACCCTTATGCCCCTTTCTGCTATCTTGTGCCCTTGCTTGTTTCCTACAGTGTCAGCATAACAAAGATTTTATTAACAATAATGTACATCTACAGAGTTTTATGAATTCAAGGGCACAATAGATCTGGTAATCTGTTTTCTTTCCTTGCAAGGTGAGTGGCTGTGAGATTTAAATATAGGTTTTGCAAAAGCAACGCAAAATGGAGGTGACATAAAACACAAGATAACAAAAAATACATGCAGTCAGATACTATCAAGTACACTGGAATAGAAAATGCAAAATGTTTTTAATTCAGCACTAATATCGTAGTATTCTTGATGTAGAAGTTCCATGAAGTCCATAATGTTTTGGGGGAGGAGAGTGTGGAGAGCAAAAAGCAAAGACAGAAATCAGAATTCTTTCTAACATGTTCTTTGATGACTAGTTTGAACTAATATGCACAAACTTGCACCTCAGAGATGTACTTTTTAAAAAATCGATTACACCCATTGATGAATTCTCCAAGACTGTATGATTTATACCAATGTAGCATAACTTGATTTCTTGCCTGTGTAAAAAAGATCAATGTAAAATCACTATTACAAAGATTTATTCATGGGTACACAATAGTTTCTGTCTGCCTAATCAAATATATTGTACCAAAACCAAATTTCAGTTGGTGCAAATTTGTGCCCAGACTAGCTGGAAAGTGCTGTATCTGCAGTACCATTTAGTTGTGAGAATTTATCAGTGGCATTCTTAAACGATGAGACTTTAAAAACACACTTTTGAGACATTTCCTTAACATTGATAGTGTCATTTCGGATGTCCTTAATGACATTATAATTTTTTTATTGTTGTTGTTTGCTGTTTCCTTCCTTCCCAGCAATGCCTCTGAGGCTTTTCAAATTCATACAAAGCTCAGAAAAATGTCACACACAGTTCTTTGCCTGCTTCCTCACAGCTTTGTTGTCTAAAGAAAAACCTTGCAAAGGAATAAGGTTTGCCTAAAGAAAATTAGAAGGTATGTGAAGTTGCTTATCTGAAGTCCTAGTTCAATATGCAAAGATGAAAGCTCTCCATTTCAAGGACATATATTTAGGTTTTGAATATAATTACTCTGATTACATGAGTGTGTCTGTATCTGTATAGGGAATAATCTTTTGGGTAAGAGAAAAGATGGATTAGCTCACTAGATGTTATAGCTCACTAGAACAAAAAGTAAAGTAAAATGTGCAAAACTTTTTTATTCTCTCTTTACAGCTTTGCATCCAGTTCAGTAATTTTCTTGAAGGGAAGCAAATGTAGCTAGCAGCTGTTTAGAAGGGGGTATGTATCTAGTCATTTTGTACTGCTACGGTACCACAGATGACCCAGCTAAGCTACAGTGTAAACTGCTACTGGGGGGGGGGGTTTGGTGGTTTTTGTTGTTGTTGCTTTTTACTGTCCTTTACTTTCTTCTTCTCTAGCGTATAGCAGGTGAACTCATGCTGGCTAAAGACTAGCATGCAATCTTCTGGTGGGGAGACAGTGAAGTTCCCTGTAGCTCCCAACTTAGATCTGGATTTGTTTGATTTGTGGAGATCATTTTGTATCACTGCTACATTAACAGGTCATTGCACTTTTACCACGAGATTGACTATTTTTCAGTCTTGAATTTCTCACAGTACTGAATCAGTTTGATGTTTGTTTTCTCTGGCAAACTGTTCCAATGGAATATTTCCCTCAACACCTCCTGTGTTGCATTTGAAGGAGGACAGCTCACAAGCACTTGAGTTGGGAGGTGCACTGAGACCCTGTGGTTTAAATGCCCAGGTGTCATGGAAGCTGGGATGGTGGAGACCTATAGGCATCTAGAAGCAGTAAGAGAACAAGATAAAGAGAATTCTTAGTGAGACCAGAAAAGAACAAAGATAGCTATAGACAAAAATAGCTAGGGCTAATAGTTGGCATTTTGAACTAAGAAGAATACACGGGGAGGCAGAGAAGATGAAACTGATTTGGAAAATAGGGTCTTTGGATGACGTGGTGTAGGATACTAAAGAAGGAAAATGCCATTCAATTAGATTTTTTTTATTTATGTGGTAAAAAATATGAACTAAAAGATTACAAAAATTAGCAGTAGATGAGAATTGGAAGTCAATTGTAAGAACTGTATTTCCAGAAAAAAAAAAAAACAAAAAACACCATTCTTTTTGTATCTTTCATTTGTTTGTGGATACTAAATCACATGTTAAAAATGTGTGTGTATCATTCCTCAAGGCAATTGGGACTCTCAGGCACACTAAGGGAATGTGTTTCAAAGCCCTCTATCTGTCCACTTTTGCCCAAAGCCTCTGGAAATATTATTGTGGTTGCTATCCCTATTCTTCAAAAGGATCAATATGCATCTTCATTTATTTGATCAATGATGTAAAGGTGAAAGTAGAAGGGTATTTCATTTTTAGCAAAATGTGATGCTGCAACAGTCGAAGCAGAAGAAAGTTATCCTTTATCGGTGTATGTAGTCAGCATATGCATTATCATTATATCACGTATCAAAATTTAACATATTCTCCTATATGTGTGCGTTTAATACATACTTTCTAGTCTTATATAGCTTAATACATTTCCATCTCTTTCTCTATTGGAAAAAAAACCCCTGTAATACAAAACTAACATCTTTGGAGATCTTTATTTTTTCATATGTGCCTTCATTTCCATTATCTGTCTGAAGCAACAGATCAATACATTATTTTGTCCAATACAAATGTTTCAGTATTCAGGTATCCTGCCTGCTCATAAGAAATTAGAAGATTCCTGCAATTAGACCCCATCTACATTTTATTCCACTTTGTTATTCTAATAGACAGAATAGAACAATTTACTTGGAAGGAACTGTATAGTCCAGCTGCCTGAGCATTTCCCTTTTCATTCTCAAAGTCAACAATCACACTTTCTGCAACTACTGTATTCAAAAGGAGCCACAAGCAACGATTCAAAAAATTCCATTTAATGGAAGTCAGATGCATGAGTATTTAGAGTCTTTAGAATTGCCCTGCTATACATGGTTACTGCTCCCAAAACCATGAGCACAGTCCGTCCACATAGACTAAGCACTGTACGAATTTGCAACCCGGGCCAGCCCTGAGGAGTTAATAATCTAAGCAAGAAATGAATGGGAGGAATGTTTGTTACTGAACTAAAATAAGTGGAAAAGCTATATTTAAGAGCTTCTGTAGCTTTTGAGACTTTTATGTTCAGGGGATACATGGTTTACCCAGTATCCTGAAAGAAGACAGTTGTGGTGGTGGTTTTATTCCTTATGTCAGGGCCTTCTGAGTCTGATTGCAATGTTTTATCTGTGCCACAAATGTCTTTCAAAATGATAGTATTGACTAAAACAGAGATGACTAATCCTTTCAATTTTTATTCTTAAAAAAGGAAATAAAACCTCTAATTGCTTTCTTGCCCAGAGTGCAGAAAAGCAGAGCTCTGCCAAAATCATCCCTTGTTAAGCACCAGCTCCAAGTCTAGCTATTAGGATGAAACCTTTCAGGAAAGATGTTTGCAGTTGTTTTGGTAAGCTCTATATTGGCTTAAACAGTTAAAAGCAGGTCCCAGTCACAGTGTTTTAGAAACCAGACACTCTCCTATGTCAAGGATGCTTTGGCATAATTGCAGTGAACACTGGGATAAAATTATCATCTTATAGCAGTCATTTGGCAGAGAAGCATATGTTGGTTACAGGTGATAGCAGCATAGTACAGTGGAATATTGTGCATTTCTCCTTTGCTTTTCAAGCTAAGCTATCTTGCGTCTAGACCTCAGCTGCTGCTGCTCAGTCTTCCCTTGTGCTCTTTTCTGGCTTACCCTCGTCACTGTTCTCTTTTCTTCCCATGGAAAGCAGGGATGTATTTCTAGAGCTGGATGCAGCATTGCCATGCATGAGTGAAGCTGGGCCTGTGGCAATCTACAGGGGAGTAATCGAGTGTGGGGACTAAGATGCGAGGCAGTGATTTGAGTCCTGCTGAGAGCAGCAGCTACAATGTTGCAGCAGTAGTACCGAGTGAGCTCACCTGCATGCAGGAAAATTTTAATCTACGCTGAGCCTAAAGTGTGACTAGGTTTACCTATATGTTCATCCCTCTTCTCAAACAGTATTATTTCTTAATTTAAGGAGAGGCACACAGCTCTGTTTAAAATCACCTGGTAAGACTGGAGCTTTGTGATATGTAAAGAATTATTACAATCTTCATAAATGTGTAAGTTTTTGGGACAGGCTGAGGGGAGGAAGTATTTTTTAGCAGTGAGAATTGGCAGTAGGATTAGAATGAATTTTTTATTTGTGTAAAATCTTATTTGTGAGTGCAAGAGCTCCTGCTCCTTTCTTGACTATATCACTTGGGAGCATAGGAACTGCCATATTGCATCAAACCAGTCATTTGTCTACTGCAGCACACCCTTGCCAGCAGTGACTGACATCAAATGCTTCACAAGGCAGTGAGAGAAACCTGTAAGGAGGCCAGAGTGAGAAACACTGATATTGAGGAAAATGTATTTTTTTATTCCTGATTTTGGTTTGGTTTTAACCCGACAAAATGGATTGAAGCAAAGCCCAAAAGCCATTATCTGTTTGTGATGGCATTTTAAATTTTCCCTTTTGAAAATTCATGATGTGTCATCAAAACCTAAAGAAACTGCTTAAATAAGAAGGTAAGGGGGGAAAAAGTGTTCGCCTGCATTGAAACGTGCATCTATTGCAGTGTAGGAAGAAATTATTTTTCTTGTTTATCATAACAAGAAAATATATGTACCGTTGCATCTACATCCTGCCTTCTAGCCTACACTCTTCCAACAGACATTTCATAGTAAATGTGTGTGTGCTTCAGCATTCTTTAAAGGTAGATTCTGCTTCAGCTGTGTTTCCAAAGGGGAATGTCCCCAGGAATGCTTGATAATTTGCCCAAATCTAGGGGCTGTATGTAGCCATAGATACTAAACACATTGCGATGCAGAGCCAGCAGAGTAAGTCGCAAGTTTTCCATCAACAGTGCTCTACTATGTATTGGAAGCTGATGAATACAAAACACTTTAAAATATTTCTTGTATAGATTTTTTTTTTATTATTCCCTCTGCTCTGAAACCTTACTATCAGATTTCCAAGTTTTTAGGATACTAAGCAAACCATTGATAGAAAGTATCTCCATTGAGCAAAAATGACAAAATGGGAACAAATAGCTCATTTTCCAGGACAAAAGTCTCATAAAACTGGTGGATGTGGAAAGCAGGAATAAAAGTGGTCAATAAATCCCTCTGGAAAGGAAAAGGGTCTTTGCAGTTTTGTTTCAAATTGAACAGTAATAGTGAATTGAATTCACTAATAGTGAACATGTTGGTTCTGGTTCTAACTCATATCCATCATTGGATTAAGATATGGAAATAGTTCTAGCTGTCATGGTGAGAACTAACCAAGACTCCTTCTTTTCAAATGTAGATTCTTAGAACTTAGGTTGCAAACTACTTCTGCTCTGTATCTTTTCCATTACATCTGGAGCAAGGTTTTTGTATTGTGTTGAACTGGAGCTTCAGCAGTGATGGTGATCTTCAGTCATCTTGAAAATTTTAAATGAAAGCCAATTCTTTAATGTGATGCAACTCCCTGGGTGGTGACTCCATTTGTAAGTGGTGCCCTAGTTTCATGCATATTATGCTGCATATTTTATTCTTTTTTTGCTGTAACAAGTCTCTGTATTTTACATGTTGGTAAATACCAAAGGGTTGTTTTCTTGCAGACCATTGTTAGAGTCCTCGTTACGAGTTGTCCTCGTTACTGTCAGTTTAAATCACCTTGAAATACAGTGGATTCTTAAGTAGGAAATGAGTACTGAAGGCACTGATTGATTGAAAAGATGGTAGGATAAACAGAAATAGAGAAGAAGGATGTGACTGAAAGAAGAGATCACATGTGCAAACAGCTGGTGAAGAAAAAAAGCAGTGAATATAATGGGGCTAAACAACCATAAAACAGAGAAATGTAGTACTGGCAATGACTTGCATTCCTGCAACATCTTTCATCCAGAATTGTCTTCAGACACCACAGAGATCTCATCATTCATCCCTCCAAAGCAGTCACCTTTCAGGTGAAGGTGAGAAAACCAGATTAGAAAGATACAGAGAAGAAAGATTGCTAAAATCTAAGGAGAGAGAGGCAGAATAGGCAAACCTAGTTTTCAAGAATGTTTTACAAAGCATCCTACTCAAAAGTGAGTCACGGCCCTACACTGAAGGCATGGCTATTACATCATAATTTATATTGTGTCTGGGACCTCATCTTGGAACAAACAGTTGGTGGTGTCAGGTACGATTAAACTGGAAGACCTAATCCCCTTTGAGAACAGTACTTTGGGGCTGGTTCTGCCACATGCAAATGTCATCTCCTAGTCTCGTCCTAGTTGCCCCAGGGATCTGTCATTAGGGAACTGTGATCTCCAGCCAGTCCCTGTTTGGACTGGGGATATAATATACTACAAAGGAAATCCACGTGTCACTTCAGGCAAAATTATAATTTCCATTATAGTTGGGCACACAGGAAAAATATTAAGGCAAAACCCGTTTCTGCCAATTGTTTCTAAGAAATCTGACAAACTTGTCAGTCAGAAGGGTTAAAGTTGGTTCTTCACATTGTGGGTGCAAGGTCTTTCATCTCCAGTCCACCCACAGGCTGAAATCATTGCAGGTGTAATGGTGTACTCAGTGACGGAATTGCAGATATAGGCAGTCCTGTTTGAAAACAGAAGTGTGATCATATCATTCTATGTACATTCATGCCCACAATTCCTAAGCACAGGCAGAAGAGGATTTGTTCTTTCTCTCCTCTGTGAACATTTCACATTCCTAAAGAATAGACTTGCATTTTGCAACCACGAAGTCAAAGCCATCTTAGACTATAAGAAAGAGAGACTATTATAGATCAGGGAATGGCACGTCAGTGTGTCGCTGAATTCAGTAATTCAGTTAAGAGCATTGGCAGTCTAATACACATTCAACTGCATAATGTTGCACGCAGCTGTGCTCAGCCACATGGTGGCATAAGATGGGACAAGCATTTCATCTTCAGCTACACTGATTTTTGTATTCATCATGTGCAGTGTGCTGGGTGCGTGTGGGCTGCTGGAGAAAATTCTATCCAAGTTACTGCATAGCCGTGTCTGGATGCTGACTGATTACACCTGCCACATTTCATTTTTAGACAGGTTCATATTAACCTTCTGTGCTACAAAGTGTAGTCCCCTTTCACAACGCCTCAGACTGAATTCCTGAGAAGATGCCTCATGTTTCCCCTTTAAATAAAAAAAAGGCAGAAGGATATATGCTGTTTAACAAAGTGATGCCGGAGGATTTGAATCTTCTCCGTTTCTCCCTGCCCTGTTTCCTTACTGCCATTCTTCTACCATCTAGATATGCTGGTATGTGATTCAATTTTAAGTAGCACGACTCTGTCAACTGGCACATGAAATAAAGGTGCATGCACAGCCCTGGAGATACATGCATGTGCTGTGCACCTGAGAAAAGCTAATAGCTGTTACTTAGGGAATTATTTCAAAATCTCCACTCTGCCTCCTAGATTTCATTTCACTCAACTCATTCAGATTAAAATACTCCCTTCTTGTTGCTTCTGTTTGTATAGCTTCATCCTTGACTTCACAGGTCCACTGCAATTTTTTTGGTTGAGGAGCAGGGAAAGCTTTTTGTTTTCACGTTGTCATCTAGTTCAGAGATTTATTCCCACTATCTCTGTACTTTTGTTTTGATAATTGATACTTCATATCATCTGAGCTGACATTCCATTGTATCCCATTTTACTGATATTACTCTCACCCATGTGATTAAGTGCTTAACTAACAACTGTGACAAATTAAACTATTTTCTCTTCACTGTAAAAAGAACCCAAAATGTATGTTTAAGGCATTTTTTGCACTATTTTGTTATTATCAGGTGAAGCATGAACTCCAGATTTCAGTTTTGAAAATATTTCTAGCTCTTGAAAACGTCTGCACAAGGTTGTGTTGTGCCACTGGCAAAGCTCCAAACATACTTAAGAGCATTCCTCTAGAGTGTTAGATTTTTACAACCTGTGTAAGTTGAATGCCCTTTCCAGGCTCTGAAGGGATTTCAGTACAACTTGTAGACTGAGAGAGACACGAGTGAACCAGTGGATACTATGCTGCAATGTCTGTAAGGTTGAGTTTGGCTGAACCTTATACTTGGGCAAATTGCCTCCTGCGACTTCTGTTGCATACCTGTGTGGCAACCAGAGTCAAAGGTCTTTTAAGGAATTCATGTCAGGCTGTTGAAAAGAGTGTTAGAAGAAGGCAGACATAAGTTTCCTGGTGCAAGCAGTATCTCTACTGCCATCTGGATAGATTTCAGCACTTGTTTCCTTAATGCATGTATGTAGAACAAGCAGATAAAATATAATACTGAGGCACCTATCTTCCAGCACTCCCATTTGTTCCTGTTGTGCTCTCTATAGCCATTTCTTCCTCTCTCCACACCTGATGACTTCAGTCATCAGTAGCCGACCAAAGTAATACATATGACATGTCTGATGGAGGATGTAGGTTCCTAGATGGGAGTTACAGTACTGAAGCAGTTATTCTTTGCTTGTGCTGGTCTTATGCTTCTGTAAAACAGCACAATTCATATTTTTCCCATGACTTGCACTAAACCTTTCAGCAAATTAGTTTGTGTCTAATTTTGTCAGTCAGGCCATACTAACTTATTTCAACTGACAAATCAGCCTGCAGTTTTACCTAAATGTAAATGTTTTCTGTACTGTGGGAGTTCTTAAATGTAGCTAGTACTTGAAATGTAAACTCTGTGATACGACAAAGATAACTGTGCAGTCTTTATTCAACAATTTTGCACCAGTGAGTGACTTTTTATTCATCTAGCAAAGTAACTTGTTACAGTCCTTGATTAGTTTTTCTATCATTATAGCTTTTCTAGTTCTTTCTTCCTCTCTTTCTTTTAAGTATTTATATTCTAAAGTATGTATCTGTCCCTTAGCACAGTAAAATTTAATCATTGTTTTCTTACAAACAATTCAGCTCATTCAAATGCTCAGCAGAGGCATTTATAACAAGGTCAAAAACATGACTCAATGAAGATCTCCAGATTTCAGTGAAATGATAATGCTGCTGTTGTAGGAAGAGAAATGATCTCTGTTTCTTTAGAAAATATGCAGATACATTGAACAAACACCCAAATTATATTTCTGTATGAAGCAAGCTTTTATTATTCTTTGAAAGCAGGGTAACTGCTTTTCTAAAAAACTGCTGTTATCTGTAAGCAAATCTCATTACTATGCAAAACCCCTCATGTTAAATCTTATGGGGATGTGGTTTATATTAAACTCAGGATAGCAAATCTAGTTGTGGTTTCAGTCCTCTCTAACTCAGATCTATCTTAACTTGGCAATAGAAAATATAATTTATTTATTAGAGAAAATAATATCAGAGGCCTTTTAGCCTTTTGTTTCATTTTTGACTTGCGGTATAATTTCATGAGTACATTTCAGAGAGAGAGAGTTTAGAAGAAAATAGTTTTGTAATCATGAACTGCTGGATCACAGGTAGCAATCAGCATGAAGTTGCCAGCTGTGTCAATGGGCATGATTTATTGAAGGCAAATAATCAGCCTTTATCAGAGTGGATGGAAAGAACAAATTAATATGGTGACACTAGTAATAATGAAGAGGGGAAAAAAAGTTGTTGTTTTTTTTCTAGTACACTACAGAATATCACTGAGATAATGTAATTTTACAATGGTTCAAAAAGCTTGTTTTATAAAGAGTTAAATGAGCAGGGAAAGATTATTTTTTTTTTATGTTACAGTCCTTAGTCCACTGCTTAGTGAACACAAATTGAGAAGAATCTGATCATTTGGGTTTATAGAAAGCACATTCTAAACAACATATAAATCTGCACAATGCTGAAGAATCAACAATTTGCCCTGGGTCAATAAATCAAATTACATGTGAAGAGTTATTTGTTCCACTTCCTGAAAATTAAGCTGGTTTGTTACAGTATTTTTAGAAAGATGCAAAACCGTTTCCACCAAGGACTTGCAACCCTAGCTTATCAAGTCTTATACACACTCGTTACAGTGATCTTCGCGGTGTCAGCCATATGTCCCAGCAAAGCGCAATCAGCTCCTCATGTAAAGCTGGGTATAATGTTTTCCTTACAAGTCTTACACAGGAGTAGAGCTGGAAAGCTGGTGTGTTTTACCAATGCTTCTCTGCAGGCGTACTGTTTTGAGGAGCCATGCAAAGTGGGAAGAAAAGTAATCAGATTGGAAGCTGCACTACAATTTACCAGAGCAGATCATAGAGGAAAACTTCTTAATTCACATAGTTTTAATCAAATCAGGATCAAAGTAGTTAATTGATTTATTAATGACAATAATTAACAAGCAATCAATACAGCATACTTTCAGGATCAGTATCAGCAATACAGCGTAATAAACCATAACGCTAGATGCTTACAGAATGTTAATAAACACAGATTTCTCAACACCCTTCTATAACTAATCTAAGCAATTTACAGAAGTGGAAATGCCAGCGGAGCAACTGCTGGTTGTTTTCAGGCTGTTTTGATGCTGCTGTCTTTCCTTTTCTCTCCCATCTCTGTTAAATATTTTCCTTGCTTCTTTTACAGTCCTTTCAAGCCGACTTCTAATTTTTTTCAAAAGTGTCTCTGTTACAGTTTAATGTGGCTGATGATTGTCTTTCTTAGTGTTACAGTTTTGGGGAAAATGATCTCTCAGACAGTTTGGGCTCTTTTTGGCACACAGATTATTATGCTAACACTCCTGATTTACTAGCCGTTTTTCCAAAAAGGAGGCTGTGTGAATTCACTCCCAGTGTGCTGTCAGAGTAGGTGATATCAGCCTAAGAATCAGATTCAAGCCTACCTTCCGGCTTCAGAAGAGAAAGAGTACCTCAAGCAGAGAGTTAAGTGACCAGACTGGAGCTTTTATTATTTTTATTTATCTATCTCAATGTTTATCAGAAGCCCTTTTTTTTTTTCTTCCCTAAACACATTTTTACTGGCTTGATGCCAGAGGCAAAGTATTAAATTTTCATATTTTTTTTTTCTCTTTGTGATGTGAGCTTTAAAAAATATAGATTATTCTATTTCCTGGATACATATTACTGAAGAGTAACAAAGCTCAAACTCATCACTTATCTGTAAATGTTCTTGAGGATATGGACATTAATGATGTCTCTTTGTTGATGACCCATAAAATTCCTGAAAATTTGTAACAGAGGATTTATATTCTTTTCTTGTATGACATGGTTTAGTGATGTACTTGGCAGTCCTGGGTTAATGGTTGGACTTGATGATCTCAAAGGTCTTTTCCAACTTAAATGATTCTATGATGATCTCTAATTCGCTTTTGCCAGTAATTGTCTATTACTTGACATACTGTCAAATAGTAACACATCTAAAAATCTTTTCCTTCTAAAGTAATCTTTTAATTCTTTCCTTGTTTACAAATGCAATTTAATTTAAACAGGTTCTCCATATTATCAAATTATTAGAATTTCTACAAATGTGTGTTGCTCATAATGTGGAAAAGTAATAGTCTTGTTTGGGATCTAATTAATTATGAACTACTGTTGCAATATTTATCCATTATATATCCGAAGTTTCCCTGTGATTGTAATAAGCTCTGGTCTATTATTATGTAATTTATAGCATAGAGGATTTGGGGATTTTCTTTTTCTGCATCAGATATCATATGGGACTTGATATCAGAGGAAAACAGGATTTTCTAGAATAAACATACAATCTCAAATTTTCAAATTTGTTGATTTCAAATGTCTTACTTAAGTATCCAGTAAAGGTCTGATCTCTCAGGAGTACAGTAACCCAGTTAGCCTGTAAGAATCAAGTACTTTTCCAGTGATTGTAGTATGTTATCTTTCTTTTTTCCCCGTCTACCTCATGTATTTCATATTGAGAAATTAAGAAATTAAACTCTGGAGAATATTTTTTAGTCTTTTTCCCTCTTTACCTTTTTTTATCTCAGCAAACTCAAATACTGTCCAGATTGAATTTTTAAAGTTCAAAATGAAAATGAAATTAAAACCCAAAATGAAACAGATATTAGATAGAATTCTCTCTGGTCAATATTCTTCTGAAGTGATGTGTCATTACTTATTCTTTTGATGTTTTCACTCTCTAAGCTGCAACTCAGTGTTCTGAAATGTTAACAAGGTGAAGGAAAATCCTCTTTTGAATAATCTTAAAAAGGATAGGCATTTATGGATCCAGGATTTCAATATTGTGCGCAAATGATTAAAAATGCAAATATGCCTGTGCATTTGTGGGTAATTTGTAGCTGCAGTTAACATAACTATGCAAAAGATAAAAAACATGCTCCAGTTACCATACACATATAAGTTACCATCTGTACCCAAATTACCCAAAATCTGTGCACATTTTTTTTTTAATTAGGCAAATACAAGATTATCCTGTGTTACAGCCAAGCAGACACATTATATGTGAGTCTCCACTGCTGCCTCCATCTTCTTTAGCTTGAGTCCAGATTTTAATGAAACTTTTACAGGAAAATGTGTCTGCAATGTTGCTCCAGTTATTCCATGTACACCATCACATTTATGCTAAACTTTCCAACCATTTTTTTCTGATGTATAAGTAAAACACAACTGCTTTGATTTCAGAAAGTACAAGACCCAAGTTCTAGTTGTTCACTTACAGAAGCAATGATTTTTTTCCTTTGTTCTCCTCTTTTTTTCCGTCTGTTCTTCTTGCTTTTTTTTTTTTTTTTTTTTAAATAATTCAAGTACCTGGACAAAAACTGTTCCAAACACTTTCTTCTAGCATGATGGTCAAAAAATAACCTTTCAGCATAAAAATCAGATAAGCTTTTGATAACTGAATTTACATGCAGGTTTTATTTTCTACTCTGGTATTCAGAGGGCCATGTACAGTTCTAAAATCCCCAGGGCAGCAAATTCAGAGGAAGTTAGACATAAAAAGACATAAAAAGTTACAGCTGTAGTTGTAAGAATTGTTGTCACCTTTTGTTGGCTTCTGTCAGCAGGACAGGCTAGAGAGCAAGGTGAAAAAAAAAATCATGTACTGAATGGTGACAGTTAGATGCAGTAAAGTAACCCAACATTTTATGTCTTCTCTTAGTTGCTGTTCAATGCTGGAAGCACCCAAAAATCTGTAGATAGTTCTTATTCTACACAGTGTGTTTTGAGATAAAGCAAGGTGTGATAATTCATAAAACTAAGAAAAAAATTTACTGTTTCAAATCAAAGTCTGTTATAGGAGCTATATAAATAACAGGAAGATTAAAAATGTAACATGAAAAAAAAAAATAGTTGGTATGCATATTCCAAGACAAATTAGAAGGTTTGTGAGGTATCATAGAAAGATGCTTGTAGAACATAATCAGGGTGCCATCTACTCCAGTGAGAGGAGTAGCATGTGGGCATGGAGCTTGCAGGTTGGATATCTTAATTCCTAGAAAACTGCTCTCTGGTGAAGGCAAACACATCCTTGATGTGTTGTTGGTGTCCTGGCTACTCTGAAACACAGTAAAGCTTGGAAAATGCTTCTGTCCTTGGGCCATGCATCTGTTTTTTTAGGCCTACATGAGTAATGTTGTGAAAGGGTCTGGGTCATGACCTGGTCTTGAAGAATGCCATCAAAACTGGGGAAAGCTCTAAAGGCAATAGAGCTTCTACTTGTTGAAGAATAAATTTGGTGAAAAAGTCCTAAAGAAGCAGGAGCTTAGAAGGAAAGGTGATTTGCAAGTCTAACACTGGTGATAGTGGAGCACTGTCTGTATGATGTCTGCCCAAAGAAACTTATGAAAAGTCATCAGTATGGTAGAAGACTCTGTTAGACTATCTGGCTTTGCAGCCTTTAAAGAAGTTGCTGATAAGAAGAAGGGTTCAAACTTTCCTCTGTCATAAATCCCTCTTTTTACTCGCAGGGGTGAAAGCAACTTATGTTTCATCTAGATATATAGGAAACCTGTGATGATATACTACATACATACAAAATAAAAATTTGCTATGACTAAGTTAGGAACATTCATGGGTTTGTAATTTGCCAAATTGCTATGAAGAGTCCAGAAGTCCTGTTACAACAGAAATATATTCCTGGTGTATATTCCTTGTAGCTAAGGTGAGAATAACTTCTGAAGCATGTCTTATTTTTTACCAGCTTTGTATACTGCCTGTGAGAGATTTCAATCAGGATAAATTCCTTACTTCTGTCTGCTTCTATGCCTGGAATCTGTGACTTGAGAGCATGAACACTGAACTGAACTGAAAATCAAAAGAGGAGTTTAATGAATGATTACATACACAAAGGTCTCCCTATTGCAAAGAAGGTAGCTATTGGAATTTATGTTTGTGTCAGACTGTTTAGTCCTTTAAAATACATTTATTGTTAAGCACTTGTGGGAAATTTGTCTGTTAAAAGTAAGTGAGAAATTCACTGATTTGACTTATAGTAGGGGGTGATGTCTTAGGCCATTTCCTGTTACAGTAGGATGTGTTGAAACTTCCTAGGTGACTTGGGTTTTCACTGTGCAAGCTACTGTGCATACATGTATTAAAAATGATACATGGTTCATTACCATGCGGATGACAAAATACAAACAAATGACACCACAATCCAGCAGGATGAACTGTCAGTCTTTGCATCCTAGAGAAAGTTAGTGGTAGTGACATGTACGAATCTTAGCTGCTGGTTCTGTTCCCACCCTCTTATATCAACAGCATCAGCATCACTGATTGGCTGGCTGGCTTACTTATAGCACAACTGATGTACAGTTGAAGCATAATTCTTACTAGCTTGCTAAATAACAGCAACTAGCTTAAATTCTGAACAGTAGTAGATGAGCACTGGAATATATGATTCCCAAAGAGAGCATTTGAAAGATACAGAACTGAAACTTGACCTCAATTCTGTTTGTGTAAAGTCCTCCAGTGCTGTAAGACACAGTTATCAATTATGAATTGTAGAAGAATCAAAAAAGGACATACTTTTTCCAAGTTGCAAGAGCTGTGTCTGTCTCTTTGTCCTTGCACAGTGGTGCACATTCAAGAAGTTGCTGTCTGTTACTGCTGGAAATAAAAATGCAGGCAGAAGTATAGGTCCTAAATACACCAATTATTAAAGTAAATCTTAAAAGAAAAGGATCAAAGCTATTGATGATCCCTTTCCCTGAGTATGAAAGAGTTTCTGTAAAATGACTGATTTTGCCTTTCATTTCACTGTCTGTTTATCAGTGTCTGACAGCTCCATTTTCATTATCAAATTCCAGCAGACTGTACTCTTGGCTCATCAGCATATCTCTTGGGTATTTCTTGGCCATGCGATCAAACAAGGCATATTCCCAACTTAGCTACTTTGACATCACACTAGGTATCATTCTTTGGAGTGCTATTCTAGATTGCAAGTCAAGGAGAGAAAGGTTTCAGCCCATGCAAAGCAGCATAGGTACGTTGACTTTGGCTTCAAGGATAAGGTATTGACTTGAAACCAATACACAGTTACGCAATCCTGCCTCTGTGCCTATTGCTGTTTTGTGTGCAGTTTCTGAACAGAATACCTCTCAGCTGAGGGGAAGTTCTGGAATGGAAAGCTTAGAAAAAAACCTGAGACTTAGCTCACTATGTACACAGTTCCTAATGCAAATCTACCTTATGATTATTTTACTCATTATAAATTCTCTTCCCATTACATTTGTTTTCTATGCCTTTATGCAGACTTCGTTGTTGTCCTGATTCAGTAAAATGCATACACGTTCAAAGTACTGGAGTAGCTCCATGTAGAAGAGAAATGCCATTGACTTATTTTTGCTTCGTATCCATGTGCGTTCCAATTCACAGCCTGAATGGGGTATGGAAGTTGAAATGAAAGAAAGAAGTTGACACTTAAACTAAATGTTATATAACAGTTTTAAAACCAGCAAAGTTGTTAAAAGTGTTCCACCTTTTATTATGGCAAAATTTTTTTGCTGATGTGCTTACGGTTGTGTTCCTATCCATGCTGTTGGGAAAATTCTGTACTTCAAAGCCATGCTAGATGTAGAAACATAGGTTGAAGTAATTGGGTCTTTTACTTCTGTAGAGTGATTTATTCTAATGAATCAGAACAGATTTTCTTGTCCTTTTCATACAAGACAATCATAAAGGTAATGTCTAATAAGCTAAGCAGAGCATTCCTCACAGAGTTTTCATTCTGTGCATAGTACAGGTAGTTTAGGATCCCCTAAATAATATTTGCTTGACATAGTAGACTTTCAACAGTTTAACTTCAAAGACAAGGAAGAAAACAAAAGGGAATTAAAAAAGAGACTTAGTTAGTTCTAGTGAGATTAGATATAATTTGTCTTAAAATATCTTTCCATCAATCACATCCTATTCATGTTTTGCAGTGAAGAAGTGCATATCATATTCATGGTTTGCAGTTGGTTTTTGCCCAAGACCTAATTAGTTCATAGCACTTTGTTGCAGGGGGTGACGTATACATTATCAAAATAAAAAAATCTATCAAGATTGCTCTTTGGTTTTAATTAAAAAATAGCACCCAGAATATTACATGTGTCTCACTTCATAAGGCAAGTGTCATGAAGCGCAAATTATTTCAAAAATTTCTTGCGTTTTGTACAAGCAATTACTGTTAGAACATGTTCTTCTGCAAACTGTGCTGGAAAAGAGAAAAGGAGGAAACTATACTTCACTCTAGTTACTTGCTTATATTATTCTACAGTCCACCAACGAAATGTTAAGCCTGCTTCTCTGTTTAGACTATTACTGTCAGAATTTTGATTCAGACAGAAATGAATAAAAGCTATGCAGTTGAAGGAATACAATTCATTTGTTGGTCTGTCTACATGGTGACTCCAGAAGAGTCACAGGTCTATACATACAGCCCTCAATGGTAGCTTTTTTACTTTAGTCTCTAAATTAGCTGGAAGATCTGAAGCCAGAAATGGTCTGCAGTGGCTGCTTTGAGGAGTGCCATGTATTTTTCTTGCCTGAATGAACGTAGGAAATATGCTGTTTGCATGAAAAGGACTGATCATAAGCTGCTTTCAGAGGTGTCTCTGTGAATGACTTGGAAAACAACTCACATTCAGAACATTCTTTGTCTCAGGAATTCTAAGGTGAAGACATGTGAATGCTGTGGTGCTGTAATTGAATAGATGGATAACTAGATAACGGGATAAATATAGGTCAGAAGTTCTTTTCCACCCCTGATGCTGTAATCAGATCTTTGTGCATGTCTCATACATATACATGTCTTTTCTGCTTACTCCTGTGGGGATATATATACATGTAAGGAGATGTACGGGATGTGCTAGCTACGATCCTATGTTCCTCTTGTTTAGGAGAAGGGAAGTCTGTATTCTTATCCCCTCTCTGATGTCCTGTTGTCAACTTATGTGCCCCAAGTTTTCAGTCTGTAAAATGAAAATGGTTTCATGGAGTTTCATCTTGACCCGTAGTCAAAAATTTCCTAAAAAAGCCCTGAAAGTTTGACTTGGTTGCCATCTACAATCTCTGGTCTTAATTTCACTTTGAAATAGAAGACAACCCTCAAAGATATGAAGGAGACTTTTTTTTACAATTTTTCTGCAGCTATCAGAAGGGTGGACTCTTATTGAAACAAAACCAATACAGGTACCAACCTCATTAACTGTGACAAGTATTGTGAATTGTGAATTAGAGAGGACACCTGCAGATATCTTTGCAATATAACCTTATGTCAGCTTTTTGTTGTTAAAAGAACTTGCAGCAAATCCTGCGTTGTATGGGAAACTGCCTGAATCTAAACCAAAGAAAATACTTGCTCATGCCCTTGGGAATCAAAACTGCCGGATTTTATGTAGCGCCAGTTAAAATAGAACATATAACAGATGCTCCGGCTCAAACCCCTCAAAGTTAATTTCAGTACTGGTGTAATACAGTATTTGTCCTTCAGTGCTGGCTTATTCATGAGTAATCAATATTTTATTGTGTTACTTAGATAAACAATTTTGTGTCTGCACCGTGATGTTCTGTTATTGGTTTGGGTTGTGAGAAGCCACACATGCTACACAAAGTTTAATAATCTGAATTACCAAGGTCTTTTAGCAAGAATTTGTTCTGCAAGAAGGGATAGGAAAAATAATGAGGGGAGAGCTTCTGAGATATGTCTATGTATAGTCATTGGGGTTAGCAGCAGCAATTTTGGTAACATGGAAGTGGACTCAACAATTTCTCATCCAGAATCCAAAATTCAAATATAGTCGTGGAGGTAACGTTTCAGTCTGTTTTCTCTTTGGCAGTGAAGAAAATGGTGCCAACTATCCTCTGTCCATCTCTTATTAAATTTACATGTACGCTCTTTGCCTGCATGCCTTAAAGCCAGAAGTAGCAGATTAAAATGGATCTTAGAAGTAAGTTTTGTCTTCTTTTCTCATTGAGCTGTCCATAAAAATGTTAGTGAAGCCATGTGCAGTTATTAAATCTCTTACAAATTTCTCTAGCCTATCAATTTGAGATAACAAAGCAAGATTACTTTTTCAGGAACTCCTTAAACTTTACTGAGTTGTATTATATATGCAATAATTCTAAGTATTCTACTGCAGAAGTAGAGATGAACTGTTCCTCTATGGTTTAACAGTTTCATTTTGATGTATCTGGTTTTGCAACTGAGAAAGGAAGCTACATGTGATGTTTCCATGGGCTTCTGAAAACCAGGAGCTTGCAGAAAATAGGACTACAAATTGAAATGAAGGTATGATTGGATAATGAAACTTAGCCAGAATGGGTAGCAATATCTCTGTAGACATAAGGACATGAATTATTGTAATGTATGTTAGCAATTATGTTGAAAGCCCTGTACTATACGGTCTGTGATTGCCAATACGTTCTAACTTTCTGTTGTTACATCTTCATCGTTAATGTCGTGCATACAGACAAGTACAGCATAAGCAGGCGTGTGATAATCCTCCTTCAGTTTGCTGTGTAGGCATGCTTCCGACCAAAAATTTAGGACCCCTGAATTTAGAGCTGCTTTGTGAGTGCAGAACTCCTCAAAGTTTGGCCCTACAAGCCTTTTGCACTTTAGTTCTATAAAACAGGGTTAATCACAACATTTTTTTTAACCTAGTTTTTGTATTTAGTCTTTATGGCAGGGACAGTCTTTAATAGGGTTCTGGTGCTAGTGAAAATACTGAGATGCCACTTGGTTAGTTGTAACGCGTAACAATAATACACACAATGCAAATATGTCTTTAAAATGTCCAAGTTTCTTTTCACTTCAGCATGCGGAAGGCGCACTCTACCATATTTCATTATCTTTTGGGTTTGTTTGCTATTTTTATGGCTTGTTGACAGGAGAAATGCTATTTGTTTGGGCAGATAAGATTTTTATTTCCATAAATAAAGGCATGTTACAGCTTCACCAAAATACTTTTTTTCTGTTACTATTTTGTTCACACTATTACTCTAGTATATTCCAAGCTGCTTTTAATTATTTTTTTTCCTTCAGAGGAAAAGCAAATCAAATCTACATGTAGTAAGTCAGAGCAAATTGACTGGAAAATATCAGTTGCTGCTGTAGTTAAAAGTAATACTATGTTGTTATAGCAGTAAAAGGTAAAAAATATGCATAGTAACTGAAAAGCATATCCTATAAAGAGCTGCATGAAGTTATTCTTGCAAATGACATTCAAAAAATGAGCCCATTCTCTTTCTTCAAATATACACATGATTTTCAAAACTAATTTTTTATTAAAATGATAACAAATTACTAATGCCGTGACATACTTATTAAAAAGTGACTTGTTTTCCTAAGAAGCTTGAAATTAATTTTGTAGGACATTATTATTGGTTTTGGTCTGATGCAAACAGGGTTATTCTAGCTTTATGCATCTGTTACATGGAGCAGAATGTAACTTTATAACAAACAAACATCTTGTGTTCTAATAGAAATGAACAAATATATACAAAACCCATTCTTTTTTTATTATTGCTTTTTTCAGCAATAGTTGTCATGTGCAGACGTAATTTTTATTTGCTTTTTTCTTTGACAATTTCAGCTCCCCGTCTCTGGGGAAATAAGAAATCAGTGAAACATTGCCTTTGCTTTTTAGCAGCTCGAGTCTGGGAGAAAAAAGGAAATGTAGTTTTGTTTCTGCTGGCTTAGCCCGCCAAATCTCTTTCTTCCATCTTCTTCTTTTCTGTTTCTTTAAAGATCTCTGTTGGCCTGCTGTTCCTTCAGTTTTCTGGCATGGAACATATACAAAACAGCATTGCAGTATAGAGGAGCCCCCTCCATGTCTGTTCCCTCACAGTGAAAAAAGAGGATGAAATGTTCAGAGAGCAGACAGCATGCAGCTTGTTCCAGAAGCCCTGTTCGCTTCCGGTAAGGAGCATCAGCTTTCTTGTTCCAAGGACACAGGAGCAGTTAAGCCAGCCGAAAATGGCTGCAGCTTACCCTGTCGGACACAGAACACCTGAAATTCCCTTTGATCCATGATCATTTCAGCTTTGCCCCATTTCCTATCTCCTTAAGTTTCACCTGACAGCTGCTGCACTGTTGATGCTACAGACTTTATGTCTATGTAAATTCCCATGCTCTTTCTTCAGATCACAATGATCAAAACCTCTGGCATTAAAGGCTATAACCTGGATCTCTTCAGCGCTCTGACGAGGCATGTCTGTGTAGTTGGACACATGAGACGATTAGCTCTGCCTGTGCTCTTAGTCAGATGCATGAGACGATCTTCTATAGATCTGTGCTCCAAGAGAGAAGGATGTGAGCCAGGTCCCTGCTCAAAGGAACATGTAAGTTAACAGGCACCCCTCATGCTTACTCAGGAGCCTGATTAATGAGACTAACAGCTAACAATTCTAATAGCTTTGGAATAGAACAGTGTCCCTGGCTGGAGCACATCTCTTTCCCAGTGCACAAGCAGACAGAAGTGTGAGTTAAACTGCTGCTCTGTAGATGAAGGCTTTTCTATTTCTGTTCTTATCTGGTCCACACATGCTGCAGAGTCTGGTCTTGTTCTACATAAGGTTTATAGTTTTCTGCTCTTGGATATAGGCAATATCAGCATTTCCTGTTTTTTTTTAAGACGGATCTTATTCATCCATCCATTGCAAATGGATGTTTTTGCTAAACTACTTTGTGTTCGTGCAGTAATTTGTTGCATGAGAAATACTGATTATACTTAATTTGTGTTATTTTATATTGTTGAGGTTTTGTTCTTCATTGTATACAAAGAATAAAAACATGACTCCTGGAGATGGAATTGCTAGTGAGCTGGCTTGCTTTGACAGCTCTTTTAAATACAGTTATGTAGAACTAATTGTACAGGGGTTTGTCATTGTCTAGTAGAAAAAAAAAAAGTAGGTTTGTCTTCATGCATGACAGCTGACAGCATGGTGTAAAATGTCAGGAGTAATTAATTAACCACTGGTGTCAACCCTTGTTAAAATCTTCCTGAGAGATCATTGGTCATCCAAAGCAGCCACACAAGAAAACACATAAGCATATTGTGAATAAGCTTTAGGGAGTAATGTGTTAAAGTAATCTTCAAAGTATACATAGCCTCTTCTACTATGCATAAAAGATACCTTTCAGTAACCTCAGTTCCCCTAATTCTGCTTGTTTCATGATTTTGTTAAGCACTTTTAGTCTGAAGGGTTTAGAGTTCTGCCCTTCTCCTTTACCTGGACTGCTTATAAGCAATCTCTACACTGAAGCTGTTTTTTTCTCCTGTTGTTTTTGGTTGGTTTTTTGGTTGTGGGTGTTTGGGTTGGTTTTTTTTTTGGTTTAGGTTTTTTGTTGTTGTTGTTGTTTTTTCTTGAGAACATATATGGCACTTTTACTTGGTTGGATGAATGCATTTCTAGGGCAAATTTATGCATGTACAAGTTTAAACTTAGGATCATTGATACCAGTGACATTTTAATCTGTTTGACTTCAGGGAAATCCTATTTTGAATACAAAAGTAGGCTGCAAAAAGACCAGAAGAGAGCTCATTTAAAAGCTGAGATGAATATTTGCAGCAAAGTCCTTACGCACTTGCAATTGTACAGCACCAGCTTTAGGTAGTAGGATTTTACATTTTTGCATTGATAAAAGGATAACTGGCAATTCTGTTTGTAATAAATACATTTTAAATACTGAGTTCCGCTTGCCAGTTATGAATTTACAGTTGTACAGGTCTACCTGTTCCTATTCTTTTTCTGGCACCAGAGAAAATTGGAATAGAAAGATTCCAGGAAACTAACTATGGGCAGATCTTTGAATTTGGACTTTTTCCACTGCTGCAGTACCTTAAAAGGAAGATAAAAATAGCTGCATTTTCTCTTTATATTGTCCTCCATCTTCCGCTTTTCTAGTCCTTGTGAAGTAGTTTGAAGCCTTAGATGCTCCTGCTGTCTCTATTGAGCTGTTCTCCTAGTGAGGGTTCTCTGGAGGAGTTCAGTAACACCCTTGAATCCTTTGGGCCAAAAGAAACTCCCATGTGCTTTCTAAAACTGGCCGCCTGAAAGGCTGTTCTACAGGACAGAAATGAAGCAAAGGAGATGGTATTAAGACCATTTGACTGCATTCACTTTAGAGACTGCAGGGGTAAAATGCTTTTGTCAGGAATAGTTGCAGTGACAGCACTACAGAACAGTCCTGCTAGTACTTATAGACTAGAACAAAGGGGCGCAGTGGAAAAGATTTTCAGTACAAACAGCTTAAATCCTAAATTAATTTCTAAAATAACATCAAATAAATAGCCTGTAGTGCATAATGCATTAATATTGGTAGTAAAAATAATCCTAACAATTCTGGTATTACACAATCAGATTCCAAATTTCCTGATTTTAAGACAGTTAAATAGCTGAAAGTCAAGGAGGTACAAAATTGTTAGGGAGTTTTCCTTCAGCCAGGATGCAATTAAGCATGTTACTTTGAGAGCTGGTTGAAGCCATAAGTTTAATTAATTAATGGTTCAGGGCACCAGATTTCTGATAAAGCAGACTCTTTGTGGAAAAGAAAAAAACAAAACCCAATATTAAAGTGAAATCTTCTTTTCCCAAGAAAATTAATCAAGTACTGGTTGCTTTTAATGGGTTTTGCCCCTGCTGCCTTGCCCACCCTTACCTGATTTGCTAATTACACTACATGTCATCAAGAGATGATCAAGGCTTCTTGTAAAAGGAGTCCCTGCAGAGAATGCCTGCCTGCTTTAGGCTGGAAGTTTTCAAAACCAGTTAGGGAGACTGAAGCAAAATAAAAAGAATGGAGCTCAGAAGAAATTAATGAGTAGAAAAGGAACATGGATTTTCAAGCAGTTCAGGTACTAATATGTAGCTATAATTGTAATATTTTATTAGTTGTCTTGCTATACAGTGAATTTTCTTCCTTCATCCTTTTAAAGATACCAGTCTCGGTTCATTAAAGTCAATGGACAATTTTTATGGGCCAAATTTGTAAAGTTGTTTTAACAGATGGATCCTTTTTGGAATTAGCCTCCTAGATGCTATTGAAAGTCTCACTAGGTGCTAATCTACATCCCTAAGTGGTTTTAAAAGTCACCACTTAATCATTTTCATTAGGTCTGTGATCAGGTCTTTATCATCCAGCCTATGGTGAAAAAAAGTTTGGATTATTTGAATAAAGCACAGATATATGTAATTTAGGCATTAGGAAAATACAGTTATAGCGAAAAGGAGAAAAGAAAACTCCGTAACAGTCATGCAAACATCCTTGATGTTCCAAATCCCTAGGGTGTCCTGGCTCAGGAGTTCAACTGTGGTGTTTAATTGGATGTTATGTACCGAGACTCTTCAGAAAATCAAAATAATTTCATTTCTAAAATCATTCAAATTTGCTTAACTATGGTAGTGAACAACTGGTTTAAAATTAACCTGATCCATAGAAATCCAGCACCTGCTCTGGGTGCCAGACAGGGTTCAGTCTGCAGTAGAAACCTGTGGGCAAAGCAGGGGATGGGGAACAAAGGAAGGCTAGATTCTCTTTGAGCTCCATGGTTGGGGTGATGATTCCAGCAGACTTCTTTCCTTCCTGAGCTAAATTCTTAATGCTATTGTCAAAGTAAGTGAGAAATGAGTATTCAAATAAATGTTCACGTATGATCATCAAGATTTGTCACGTGCTGTGAATGCATGGTCCAGTTAGGTGTGTATTCTGTCTCAGACGTTAGCCAACTCCATAGGCCTAGGTAAGAATATAAGAACAATGCAAATGTATGATTTCATCTGAATACTCTTCCGGTCTGCAGAAATATGCAAACCTAAGAATTCCTGAACTGGAGACAGTATCTTTCTACTTAGTGGATCTTGATGGTTGTTTTTGCATTTATGATTCGTTCAATTAGTTTTTGAGCTTTCCCATGTCTTTGGAAATCTCATCCATGGAATCACCACTGGCACTAGCTTTTCCTCTGTGAAAGCAAAAAGAAACATCATGCTACAGCCATCACAGGATTGACCAGGAAAAATAGAAAGGGTCTACAACATCAGCTTCACATAGGCTATTCATGTTTTATGACCTCATAGCAACACTATGCTTGCCACAATTTTCTCCTGCCTGCAGGTTTCTATCAGTTGCAGTCTGCACAGCCCTCTATCCCACACTACAAAAACAGGTCAGGGTATAATTTCCAACAGGCTGATCTTTGTGACAGCTACTGGAAAGAGATATTCTATAGAAGTGCTGGACTTGATCAGCTCCTAGACAAATGAAATTAAAACATTATTGAAACTCCCTGGAAGGGAAGATTAATCTTTTTCTATTAAATTAAACTCCTTGGTCAAAGCAGTGGAAGATTCAAAGCAGACATTGTATCAGTAGCTAGAGAAGATAATTATCCTTGAGGGTAGTGAGAGAAAAATCATAGCAATTGAAAATTCCTACCCAAGAGAACAAAACTTTTCCTATTAGAAAATCTTTTAGTAGAGCCTTAGAGATTAGAAAAATCAAGTTCAAATACAGAATAAAGATGCTCATATCCTCCTCTGCACTGTTTTATTGAAACTTTATAGTGTGATACTGTGATACAGTAATTCTTCCTTTTTTTCTGGTTTTTTTTTTATTTTTTTATTTTATTTTTTTTTAGTCATGCAGTAAACAAAATGACAAGACTTGCAAGGCATTTTTTTCTTATGCTTTTCCTCCTGGATTACCAACAGTGCTTTATTTTTGAGGTGGTGGGAAGGGGAGAGTCAAGTATGCTATTCTGTGTCTTTTATTGGTAGGGCCATGTAAACGTAACATGAAGTTTTAGTGGTCTGTGTGGGCAGTGATCACATTCAGGTACTGGTCCTGATTCTCTGTCCTTTTGAACCAATTTTGTATTGGCAGCTAAAGAGTGATGTTCTCACATTGCTGGTGTCCTTCAGGTAAACATGCTCAAACCTATATTAACCTCCTGTTTATTTTGCTTCAGTGTATGTTGTTTAAGTTTCTTTACTCTGCTAATGACATCATCACGTTACGTTGTGCCGTTGGAATTGAAAGACTACTCCTGATCAAGCCAGTTTGTCAATGAGAACATCTGTTTGGGGGTGTTCATGGTGTGCATTTGTTTGCTCCTTCTCCTTACAATCTGAAACACATATTTATATCAGCATTAGGGTCTGAACAGGCAATTCAATTACCACGGCTTAAAAATTATCATCTGTCAGCTAAGGCATATTAACATGTCCATGTGCATGTTATTAGCAGTAAGCATTCTGATTATTTTACTCTGAAGATGAGTGGCAACTTGCTGGTTGTTCTGTCACTTTGGATGATACGGCTTAACCCCAAGAAAGGACTTCTGCAGAATATTAATCACCAATTTTATGAAGGCTTTAGAACCCTAAAGAAAGCAGAAGGAATTGGGTACCTTGGGAATGATTATTTGCAGATTTGTCTCGATCTTCATCAACAAACTGTATTGTTGACCTATGAAATGTAGCTTCATACCTCCATTTCTTTCTTGGCAGAAATGGCAGAAACTCTGTACCAGAACTTACAAGGAAATAATGTAGCTGGCAGCTGGGATTCCTGGATATTTTGTGTAGATCCAGAATTTTGGAATCCTTTTAGGCAAGTCCTGTCCTTTTATAGACCTGTACCAAGTGTTAGGGATCTGCTTACTGTGAGAGTGTCTCCCATGTGAATTAAACAATTTGGATTAGCTGCAGTTTCTTCAGGTAACTACTGACCAATCTTAATGTTTGGTTATCAGGTGAAAATGGGTAAAAAAAGATAATTATTTAACTTTCAGACCAGGTGTAAGTAGGAAGGAAAAATACTTATCTTGGCACTTAGTAATAAAGTGGAAGTGTCTGCAAGGTGCCATTTTTCCTCTCAAAATAAGTGGTTCCAAGCAATGCATAAAAAATATGAGTGTGAGCTATGGAAGTGATGAGAGCACTGTTGACTTAATAAGGATACTCTTTGCTTGTAAATTTGTTTCTCTCATGATTTCATTCTTTCACTTATAAATCACAGGATGTTTGTCACATATTCTCTTACTTCAAGCACAAGTAGCTTATGAAATACCATACATAATGTGCCTATGAGCTGCTTGTGGTCTTTTCTGAATCTGAGGCTTAACATAAGAAATGTCAAAGTAAAAGGCCTTATGTTAGACTTAGGGCTAGAAATATAACAGGCTTTCAGTAATGATGCATGATCAGACTTACACAAACTTGATGAAAACATCTCAGTGGAATTTTGCTCAAAAGTTTCCCTTATGGCAGCATCCTATGGAAGCAATTAAGAATAAAACCAAGAGGATTCTATTGAATTTGTTCCAAAAAGCTACTGTATATAATAAAGAGCAATTGCTCTTTTTTTTTTGTAGATTTTTATTTTAATCATCCTTCAGAAGATCATGAATAATTATATCTCTGCTAGCAAATCTCAGAGGCTGGTTTTAAAATCTGTAAAAAATTTCCCAGAGGAATTAATTTCTGCAGGTTTGTTCAATACGACCATATTCTTTAGGACAGTTACTCATTTCTTTTGTGGTACATTTGAGAATTGAGTATTTTCACATGAGCTAACCAAAGCTTGATGGAAAAGAGCCATATACATTCAAAATCTTCGTTCCTTCAAAAATCCCCTTTGTGTCTATACTTGAAAAATCCTCTCTACTATTCTGTACAGAAAAAATTGCCTGGGCCATAGCTAAGATGGCAATGAGCTACAGTTTTTCTTAAATTGCTAAGAACTTCTAGCATATCCCAAAAATTGTTCGTAGTCATCCCACTTAGGTGTCTGATATAACACTTGTGCCCTCTGCCTGTTCTCGGAATTTTGCAAATCTGTGCACATATAACAGACATCTGCAATTAACCCTGTGACGTAAGTTCTGTGTAGGCAACTTGACTTGGTCAGGCTAGTTGAAGTAGCTCACCGCAGCGCCGTGTTGTGCCATGTAACAGCCAGAGAGCTGAGTCCAGGATTACTTCCATGGCCACATCATGCAGCAAAACTGTTTGGGCTGGCACACAAGAACCTGAATGATAGTTAATGGCAGCAACTTGTTCTAAAATAGTTTCAGTGGGTAGAGTGGAGCCCAGACCCAGTAAGACGAATAGCTATGTTTTAAAGAATATTTTGGTTTTAAACTACACAGAAAGACGTCCCTGTGCTATGTCTAGCCATTTCACATTCTGTGCATTTCATGATACAAAAGTTTTCTAGGGTAAAAGGATTAGATGGTTAATAGTCCTTGTCTGGAAATTCAATAGCTGGAAGGAGATATTCAAGTAGCAGTAGCTCCTTGGGGAGGAGAAAGGGGGCTTTCCTGAAGCAGTCTGTCCAGAAGGGTCACTTTCTTTTCTACCATCATTTCTGCACATTTTTCCCAACTAGTTATATTCCTTTCCATTGTATAGAACTTTTAATATTTGCAGCTTATTACTTCTCTTTGCTGAATGTTAAGGATGATTTCCATGTTTCTTGTAAAACCTGTAATTGATACAGCCTGATGTGGATAAAATACACTATTAGGGGACCTCTGTCAAGCTTTTCCACAGAGTAACTGGGACCTTAGGCACCCTAGATAATCACATTCTGCTTCATATCACTTATCTGGAAAGCTTAGGGAACTGTGGAGTTAACATTGGAGGCCTTACAAAGGACAAGCTGAATGGAAGACTTAGTAGAATGAGGGACTTCTGGAAGAAGTAACATACTACCGTTACAAGATACAGACAATTGAGACTTGAAATATTCCTGGGCCACCTGCCTCACTGCTGTACAATGAGCAAAATAGGCTATGTCTTCTTAAAGTATTTATGTAGCCAAGGAACATGACTGGAGAGACAGGTGACATTTGTCTAATGAGAAATGAAGAACTCAAGTAGGCATGATGATAACAAATGTATCATAGAAGGAAGACAAAATTAGTCTGAGGTGCTAGAATGTGGTACGCAATAATGAAGCTGTTTGGAAGCTATATACCTACAGAGTATGTCAGGAGATACCGATCTTTGAGCCACTCAGGGTCAGCAATCCCTCTACAAAAACAAAAAGGTAGGAATGCTTTGAGTTAAGTATTCCATTAAAGTAGAACATAAACCTTTCCTTGGCTTGCAAAAAGAGAAAGTTAGATGTAACTCAAAGAACACTCACTGGTTTTCTCACATTTGTGAAAACTGAGTAACTGGAAGCAGAACTGGCATTTGAATACCCTCTTCATGTAAATCCTTAAAAGTCAATCACAACCACTGTAAACTAGAGTTGGACAAAATGAATGTTTTAAGTGTCTGGTGCCTGCCAACCCTAACAGGCAACATCAATCAGAGCCTGGCACTGCACAGCACTAATTACCATACTTATGCACCCAATCCATATGTCACTTACCTCACAGACCCTACCTTCATATCCTTCTTTTAACCAGTTTCTCTCTCTCCCTCCACTCCCTTAGTATCCTGCCTCATTGACACTAGGACCTCTCTCTTTCTGTAAACTGCCACTTTTTCACACTAATACCTTTTCCTTTGTATGCTCTGCCTAACCTTGCCTAACCGTGGTGAGACTGAGGGGGAGTGTTCCACTTATTCCACTGCACACATGAGCTCAGACATAAATTACTTCAAGGTAACTAGCTATTCCGTGATAAATTCCAGAGTGGCAGCTTGTTAGTGTAGTGCTCATACTCTTAGAGGCATAAACCTAACCCCAGTCTGGACATGCTTTGGAACAAGGGCAGATACATGAAGCCAAAACCAAGGCCCACGCTTTTCACTGGGTCTTCTATGAACGTTACCCTGAGGTGAGTGCACACTGCTGCTTTCAGTTACAGCAAAACTTCCTCTCTGTTGTAGAATACTAATCACTATTGAGGACCTGATGATCCAGGGCTGCCTCTCCATCTGTAACGTGATTCTGCGTCAATTTGTAGCCTTTGCTATGAGAATATACGTTAGAAAATACGTGAGAAATCTGTACTGATTGAAATGAAAGAACAGCCCAATGTACAATCTGCTCAGTGGGTCACGGCTGTGTATCCACGTGGCCGGAGAGTGATGCAGCACAGCTGCTTACAGGTGTGTGCCTGTTGTGCAGTATGTAGCACAAATCTTTTTTGGGATGTCTGCCTGACAACACGCATCTTAATATGATTGCAGGAGGGGATGGCATATTTGGCAATGGGCAGATGATTAAAGCAGGCCCATTCAGTTGCACCTGGAAGTGCGAGGCAAGTTAGAAGGACCTTCCCTTTTAACTAGCATGTTTTATAATACAGGCTTGTAAAAAAGTTGGATTTTGAGAATAAGTGTGTATTTCACTACAGTATTCACTGTCCTTTTGTGTAAACCTGGAAAAAGGTATGTTTTATTTAAAGGAAAAAAATAAAAATCTTTAATCTGTGAAGGAATTGTCATTCTAAAACCCACCTGGTTCTGAGGTGGATGTACAGTGGAAACAAATGTTCTTCTTCATCTTGCTGACACTTCTAAGAATAAAAATAGTTGTTCCATTTGTCCTTCAGAAGTTTATTGAACCAGGGTTTCAGAGCCTGGTTCACTTCGAATTCATGCTTAATGAAGCCTAAGTTGTATTAATAGCAGCTATTAAATCTAGATAGCATAATAGAAATTTCAGCTCGACACACAGTCTGACAATGGCTCAAGTAGCAAAGACTGGCAAAGCCCAGTTGTGATGCACTCCAGAGATTTCAATTCAGTTCCTCATGACACTGCCCGTGAATCACTGCCCATGTAAGCAGAAGCCTGTTTCTGGATAAGAAAATTCCATTACAAAAGCCAAAGGATGTTTCAACAACAGTATCAGTGAGGCACAATGCACAAATACTTTCAGAGAAGCACACTACAGAATATGGAAGAAAAAGTTCCAGTGAGTGTTACGAGGCCAGCCTGCCAGCTTTGAAAAGCTAGGAGAATGTTTTTAGTAGCCAGTTCTCCGTTTTTGAGGATAATCGAGGGGCTTTGCTATCTTGGATACTCCACTCCAGTGGCTTTTAGTATTGGTTGGGAGAGCAACGCAAACCCAGAGAGGGTAATGAAAAACACCTCAAGGACTGAGTGGAGCTGATCCTCATTTACTACAGGTAGCACTGAGTCTGAGCTAATAAGCTGTGCAAAACACAAGATGAATGTGTGGATCATTGTACAGAGATACCCAGCCTGGATTTATACTTAAACCAGCTCATGCCCAGCAGCCTTGACTAGCCTGAATTCCGTGCTCTGCGAACACATCTGCTCTGCTTCCTGGCAGACCAGGTAGTTAGTGCACCCTCATTTATTTGGCAGTGCACCTGAGGTGCTAAGCCCTTTCCAATTCAGCTGCCTTTGCATCAAGCTATCTTGGGAGCTGCTTCACCTATGGTGCTGTTTATTCACAAATAAACTGCTAATAGGTAATCTGAGTTGATTGTACTTGTCAAGTCAGAGAGGCTAATGAGTGGCTTATGTTCCAAGATCATCCTCTGTATCAGAAAACTCAAAATACTTTACAGTTAACCGCATAACCAATATATAAAGCACATTACACCAGCAGCACATGTATTGTTACATATAGTTATTGATCTTTCCTTGTTGACTGAATGAGAACCTTCGTTTAAGGCTAGATATTCCCTGAGAAGTATGGGAGAAGGGAAGAACAGTATATAAATAAACAAAAATTCTACTGATGTCAGTAAGCAGAACCTGATAACCCCAGCTGATACAGTGCCTAGTTTGGATTCTTCTGGTTTTTAAAGTCCAGAAGTCCAGAATCTTGCTTATCCAAGCTGTAAAGAAAACAGGAGCACCTATTAAGGTGTTATCTAGATACTTGGGAAACAGCATATCTGTCATTCACAGAGGTTCTTGAGGGATCTCATTAATGTGTACAAATGTATAATGTGTCTGAAGGCAGGGTATAAAGAAGAGGGAGCCTGGCTCTTTGCATTGGTGCCTAGTGATTGGACAAGAGGCAATGAGCAGAAACCGAAACACAGGAGGTTCCCTCTGAACATTAGGAAACACTTTTTTACTGTGAAGGTCATTGCTGCCCAGAGAGGTTGTGGAGTTCCATGTCCTTGGAGATACTCAAAAGCCATCTGAACATGGTCCTGGGAAGCCTGCCCTAGGTGGACGTGACCTTGCTTGGGAAGGCAGGTTGGTCAAAGTGACCTCCAGTGGCCCCTTCCAGAGTCAACGATTCTGTGAGGTATCATTAACACCTCTGTTACCTACACAGTACCAGGTCAACAGTAAAATGGTTTAGCTTTTAAACTGTAGTGTTTTAACAGAGGAAGTAGGCAGCAATTGTTTTGGAGTCTTGAGGAATCTATACATCTCATATAAATTTCTAGCTATGCCATGAATCTCCTGGTGTAGTCTGATCAGAAATTTTATGCTTCCTTGGATTGTAAATTATTTTGCAACAGTGACCATCTCCACTGATGCCCGTACCACAACTCTACTAATGTTACTGCAGTTAAAATATCACCTTTTAGAAATGTCAAAATCTGGTTTTTTAAAGGAAACTGATAATTACTTTTTTAAAAGAAAAATATCAGTGGGGTAAAAAAAAAAAAAAAATCTGTAATGAACATAATGCTTTTCTGTTTCTAAATGTCACAAATGCAAAGCAGTCTTAGTTGTCATATATGCCTTGTTAGTGTTGCTGTGCTAACATGTACCAGCCACGTCACTTGCTCCACATATAGATTTGCAGTGCAAGTGCAAATACTCCCAGTATATTTGAACACACAGTTGCTTTCTTTGACTATGCACGTGAGCAAAACCTGTTGGCTTGAATGTTACACCTGAGGACTGTGACTGAATGCTGAATAACTGTATTTTAAATGTTAAAAAATTATTAGTTAATGTAACCTCATCTCCACAAATATAGTTAAGAAAGAAGACAGTAACCCCTGTATTTAAAACTGATTTTCTTCTGTGGTTCCACAAGGGCCTGAGAAACTGGAGAGTTTCTCAATACAGAGGCCAACTAGCAAAGCTTCTTTTTAACCTATTATTGTTTTTAAACCTGTACTAATAGTCATGTCCAGTGTCCCAAACAAAGTCAATTCTTATTCCTCAGCACTCCAGTAAGTTATTCCTTCTTCTCCCTCGAGACTCTGACCGACTTAGGTGTTGTTTCTTCCTTTAACGGTCCCTCATCCATCTCCACATTTCAGTCACATATTCACCACTGTTGTCTCTGATGGTCTGGTTGGAGGATCTGTAAAATCTGGTCGTTGGTCCTGCACTTTCCTCCACTACTCATAGTGCTGCAAGCTGAGGGATGGCAACGATGAGGCTGTCTTACTGTTTATTCTTATTTTTCCCCTTGAATATTAGTAGGCTTTCCAAGAAAGAACAGGTTGCCTGTCAGTGTATGTGCCTGGGTGGGTCTAGTGGGTATTGGTTTGCATCACACAGGGTTTCCGAAGCAGCTGGAGAATAAAGCTGATGCTTCTAGGTGAGACAGTCAAATGACAGTGAAAATGATTTTCAGAGAGTGATTAATGTATAGTGAAAGCCAGCCCACATTGAAGTGCCCCAAAATGCAACCACTTCCAGAATAAGTAGACATTTCAAAATCCTAGCTAATTTCTTGCTCTGTCACTCTTAAATGAAGATAGTAGTTAGGATTAATTTTCCCTGTGATAATTATTCTACTTAGAATGGAGGCATTTACAACAATAGTACAATAAATATCTGTGTCTTCACTGAAAATCAAGTAAAATAACTTGTGTGTACTCTAGACTTTTGATACAGCATAAATAAAATTGATGCTTCCTGCTTTAATAGGCTTTGCCTCAACATTTACTTTGGCTAAATGCCTCAGCTTTGCCTTGGCAGTTACTTAAGCAGCAGAGGACTAATATTCTGCAACAATACTCTAGTCTCTGAAGTAACTGTCTTAGTTATTATTCTAAATGGGACTGAAAGTGGCTATTTGGGACAAATGGCATTTATTTATTGTGAAAAGAAACATAAAACCAACAATGCTGCCATTAAACTGGAGAAACAAATGGGATACAGCCTTTGAACTCAAACTTATGCTCATGCTAATATCACAAATCTCTACACTACTTTCCCACATTCAAGTCTCTCAGTAGCTATATGGTTATTGTTGTTTTCAAAATCTATGTACAATGGGAATGCAATGCTGATGGCTGACAGTTTTATTCTTAGATATTCTTTTAATCTTAGATAGAAGCTCTTGTTCTTATGTTTTAACTGTCTCTGGGAGTATCATAGGTCTAATTAAAAAAAAAAAAAAATTCTCACATTCTACTGTTCACTGGAACAAGGCCTTGTCTGGCAGGAGGATCACCTTGTCAGAGTAAAAGCAGTCATCAGCATATAAATTTTGCTTTTTAAAACATAATGTGCTAGAAGAAGTAGTTATGGGAATTGTGCATTTTGGAACTCCTCTTGCTGTTATTCATGCACCTCACTACTTGTTACATCAGAAGACATCTTCCACCAGAATTATATTCTTTTCTATTCTTGCTTGTGTAAAACCGAGACCTCCAGCATATATTGTGGAATTTAGGACCATAAGGTTAATTACATAAATAATATGATAGAAAGTATTTCTAGTTCATTAATATTTTAGGCGGCTTGCTGTACTTCTTTATATGAAAAATATATTTCATTGACTGAAATTATTTATTAATACTCAGGTTATTATTCAGAAAGACTAGAGCAATTTAATGAATTTCTACAGGTGTCCTAGACGACTGTAGGTCTGGTCCTAATGTTTATAAAATCAGAGATTTCTGTAGTCTTAAATAATCAATATTTTTTTATATTAAACTTATCCTATACAGGGATTGCCATATTTTTATGTATTTGTCATGAATTTAAGGAAAAAAATATTTTCAGTATTAATAATGAATTTCATTAAGACTTGATTGTCACCACTGCCATTATCTGCTTTCCCTGGACATAGCCTTTCACTTCTAAGCAGCTGGATGTCAAAGATTCAGTCTGCAAAGGAACAGTGGGAGAAGAAGATTTGCTTACAACACAATATTTATGATCTGCAGTAGTTGTACCAGGATAGACTTAGGGTGAGCATACCATACATTAGAAAAGCTAACTAGAAAAGTTTTTTTAGTTCCTTTTCATAGGTGGGGAAAGTGCAAAGGAGGATGAAGATTCTTATGAAGATGTGAGGCAAAAAGGGTAGGAAAATAGAGTCTGGGTTGGCATATTTGAGGCTCATCTCTCTCTGCTTTGCCATGCTATGTTCCAGGTAGCATTTGTAACTATTACTGTTATCCATTCCATGTAGTATCATTCATATGATTAGATCCAAGGGTTCTCCATGCTGTAGTCTATAAAACATGCAGTAGAAAAGACTACCCTCAAAACCTAATTATTATCCTATTAAATATCCTAATAATATCCTATTAAACAGGCCTTAACAGGCAGCTAAACATCAGGCAGACAACGGAAAGCAATGAGGCAAAGCTGAGCAGCCTGATAAGGAGCCACCCTACAGCAGCAATTGTCTAACTAACCTTATGCAAATTGCATGAAACAGTGGACAGACTGTTTCAGTAAAGAAGAACACGCACTCTGAAACAATTATCTGCATCCTGGAACAGTCAGGGCAGCAGTCATCTGCAGGGTGGCACAGACTTTTAGGACTGTAAATTAACAGAAACATTTGTTGAAAACATATGTAGGGGATGGTATTGCAGAAGAAGACACTTCAAAATCTAGGTCACTTGTCGTTGCTTGATATTTATGAAAAATATTTTTAGTGTACTTAATATTTCCTAGAAGCCTGAAAACATCCCATTTCTTCCTCCCCACCTCAATGATCATATATGATCAAGGAAAGACCTCACCACCTCCAATTTGAAGTGAGAAGCAAATTGTGAGCACACCACATGGTCACGTAGTGCTATGCCTTTTCATGGAGGGCTCTGTGAAGCAGATGCACAGGTATAGCAAGATAGCAGCCATCATTTTAAATGGCATTTTAAATCAAAATTGAAGGTATAGAGGTGATTTTGCGACATGCATGCAGATCTAAATGTTTTCTTGGATTACATTTTTGAAACTTTTATTCCCTACAGAATGGTTATTTCTATTTTGCTTAATACTTTCACTTAGGGGTGACAACAGATGAAAAATTCAGAAAACAGAGGGGTTCTTTTACCTGCAGAAAGGCAGACTATGGATTTCACTACCGAAGGCTCTTCCAAACATTTCATCTACAGATTTATGGAGTATTTGGTTCTTGCTGGAGTTGCTAATAGTATAGCTAGCTGAGATGGTGATTTGTCATGAATATCTGCTTGAAGGAATGAGACATAATAATACTGCAGTTAAGAAACGTAGAAAGCTCTCAGGTACTACGGTAAGGGAAAAGATACAAGAAGGTATGTAAAATAAGCAGTACTATCAATCCTCTCCATAAACTAAGTCAACTATCTCTTCAACAGAACAATACTTTGCTTGTTCGAGACATTTAACTCAGTTTGAGTCATCACCCTAAAACTGTCTGAAACTCTCAGCATCTCATTCCCGCCTATCTTGTGTGAAGACATAAACCTCACAAACAAGATCTGCAGTGCTTGCTTTTTTCAGTGACCACCACATTGAAAGACAACAAAAGCAAAATCCTTCCTTTACATCTGAATTGCTACAGCCTGCACCCAGGCCTTTGAAAAAAGCAGTTAGTACAGCTAGAAAAGGTTAAAAATAAAGCCCTGCTTACAACTTTTTAGTTATCTCAGAACGTTGAACTCTTTTGCTAAATGCTAAAATGCTAAGCATTTTACTTTATATTTCTGTGTTTTCTGATATATTTCTGTTTTAAGGATGAAATTTGCAATAATGAGCCCAAATATTTTTTCTCCTTTTTCTCCTTTTTATCCACAATTGCATTCCAGGAAGTTATAAAATAATACTTTTTCTTTTTTTTTTTTAAAGGTCAGAATAGGAAGATATTTAAACCCCTGTAATTTAAAAACACAAAACATACTTGGTTTTCCTCACTCCAAGGTCTCTAGTGATTTTTGTGTCTAGTACACATCTCTGTCAACATATCTTTGTAACACCACTAACTTTACTGCACATGGCATTTTGTGAGGTCTTGGGAAATTTGGAGTCAGCTGAGTGTTAATTTTGTTTTACCAAAATCTGTTACACAATTGCTTTTTCTCTCTGAACTTCTGCAGTCATTTTTTCTCATTTGTATATGTTTATAAATCCCTTTTTGTTGTTGCTTTTTTTTTTTTATTATTTTTTAGTAGATAGTTCTGATTGAGGAGTCAGTGGGATTTGCTCAAATCCCACTGAAAAATTTTCTGTTTCTAGGTTTTCCCTGCTAGAAGTCACTCTTTGATTCTCTTGGTGAGCTTTCCCCTAACCCATTTCATGCAGAAGCAGCCAGGGAAATTTAAAAACTGTCCATGGTCTTTCTTTTGAGGAAAAACATCAGACTGTAACTTCTTGCTTGGGGAGAGTGACAGAAGAGGCAGGCAGACCGCGTACTGCTGATCTGGTCAGGTAGCACTGCTGAAGCTGGGAGGAAATATTTGGCCATTGTTTCAGTAAGGCTGCCACAGGGAGTGCATGCGTAGAAGGCAGCAAACCTCAAAGACTCTAGATTTTGCTGCTAGTCTGCATTCCATGAATTTGTTGTACTCCAACTGGAATGGCTGTAAATCACAGCCTCTAGACTGCTAAGCCTTTTGTTGGCCGCTGTACTCTGCAGAATAATCTGCATCACGACAGGAAGGCAGATATAAATCTGTTGGTCCTAAATCTGTCCCTGCTTACATTTTTTGCATCTTATATGTGAAACAGTATGTCATTTGACCAACTACAACATTTAAAAAACATTGAAATCTATGAACTGTTTGTATGTGATCCATCAATATAAGCCACGTAAGAGTTAAATGCTAGTTTCTGTTGCTTTCTATAATACCTGCTGCTACCTTACCTTGCACTTGATCTTGGAGCTGGCACCAGTTTCTAGTTTCATGTTTTCAGTGTGGTAGAGGACTGATGTTTAAACATTGCCATAGTACAAGTAATGACTTGCAAATAAACAAAAAGACCATTTATATCAGTTAACTTTTAATTTCCAATTTTTCGTCCTATTTTGTGTGTGGAACCAAGAAAAAAATTGGTTAAGTTTTGTGCATCTGAAATGTGGAGAATTTCAGCTTCCTAAACTGGGGAATATTTAGCATAGTCTTAGGTTAAGTTACCTTTTTAGACAGACTAAACCCCTAAGATTTGTTGAAGGTTTTCTAAAACCAGGAAGGAAGATCATGGAGGTTGTTGGAGAACCTGCAAGGGCAACAAAGGCTTGGAATTATGATTACAATGAACTAATGAATAGAAATTATTTCTCCTCATAAAATAATACGTAACATTTTTTTGTCTGTTCTATAATAAGAAATATTTTTTTTCAGAGTTATAGAAACTATAAAGATGCACTAGCTCATGCTTCTACTGATTTTTCAGAAGTTTTTCAAGAAATCTTTAAATGACGTGTGAGAAGGTTATGCCTTGGTTACTTGCATACAGTGTTTTCTTGTATTTATTTACAAATAGTCACAAAGGGAGGAAAATTATAGGGTGGAAAATTTTTAGCTCTTTCTAAATTACCTATAATTCATTGGGTTTTTTTTGTTTCTTTGAATCACTGCAACTTCATTGTGATACATTAGGTCTAGTGTCAGGACTTCTGAAAGCTCATCCTGAATTATTGGTAAGTGTTACAGCCCTTTGAATTGCTGTAAACGAAATGCATGGTCAAAACCTGCAGTGACTTCCATGTCTTTTCAGGTCGTTGCATAGTAGAACTATATTTTTTATTAAGAGAGTGCGCCAGGAGTTAATTGTTACTCTGGTTGGGACTGATGTGTGATACAATTTTCTTTCTTTCCTCTTTTATTTTTTACTTTTAACTAGTGACACACAAAAGTATAAATCCAGCTTGCACTGAAGGATGAGAGGAGGAAAGATGGGCAGAAATTACTCTCTAAGGAGGAAAGGATAATTAGATTTAAGAACTTTTTTTTTTTTTTTTTTTTTTTCTATTAAGAAAACAGGCCTTGGAGCTATGCAAACTGATAATGGGCTCAGCATTGCTTGGGTGGTCGAGTCAGCACAGCTACTCCTAAGTAATATATCAGATCCTCAGGAAGTTTTATGGCTAAAAAGCAAAAATGACCATAGTTACTCATGTTATGCTAAAGGGAATAACCCTTCACGAGTGTAAAAAGGTTTATTTAAATGCAACTTCTTGGCTCTCCTTAAGTAAAGAGTAAGTACAACTTTATACTAAAGTCAAGTTTATGTGAATTAGAGTATGAGGGATTTCTGAAGCCCTGGCTACTGTAAAACTCACTCCTGTGGGCTGTTGGCACTGAAAATGAAATCGTGCACCAGGAGAGCTCAAAAACTCTGGGGCAATACTGCTTAAAGTAAAAGAATGAGGCAATTAGTAACGTAACCACAGTAACCCTTGTAAACACAAGCACAGAATCAGAGTCACTTAGGTTGGGACTCACCTTTAGTGGTCATCTGGTCCAACCCCACCACCCCCACCTCAAACCAGAGCCCGCTTCAAAAGTAGACCCAACTGTAAAGCCAGGTCAGGGCCTCAGCCTGTTAAGTTTTGACGGTCTCCATGGATGGAGGTTCCCCAACCACTCTGTTCCAGTGTTTGACCATCCCCATTGTGAATTTCTATCTAACTGTGATTTCCTTGGCTGTGACTTTCTTCTGTGGCCTCTTGTCCTTTTGGTTGTGTCTCCAAGAAAAGCCTGGCCATTAGGTACCTGAGAACAGCAATTAGATCCTTCCTTGGTTTCCTCCAGGCTGAGCAAATTCAGCTCTCAGCTTCTCCTCATTTGTTTTGTACTCCAGTTGTCTTACAGTCCTGGTGGCCCTCTGTTGCATTATCCAGTTTGTTAGTGTCTGTATACTGGGGAACCAAAAATGGGATGCAAAATTTTGGACACAGCCATACTAATGCCAGATACAAGGAATAATCACTTTTCTTGACTTATAATAATAATAGTGTGCTCTTCCTGATGCATCCAGTATGAGGTTAAGTGTCCACCAACAAAAGGATACCCCGCTGACTCATGTTACACCTTGTCCACCTGACCTTCCCCCCTCTAACTCTTCTTCCACAAAGCTGCTTTCTACCCCTTGAGCCCATAGCCTGCACCATTGCAGGGGGTTATTCTAGCCCAGGTGTAGGGCAAGATTCCAGCTAGTCAGCAAAAGCAGATTGGTAACAGATGTTTCAGACTGGCTGGAATATAAATAAGGTATACAGGTTAGATTTTTGGTTTCTCTAAGCCAGAAAAAACTGTCCGGAAAACCCCCTTAGGCTAATACAGTGACTGCATTCAGTTTAAATTTTGTAATAATATAGCTATATTCTTTTTGGAAACTCAAAAATTGTACTCAATTACAAGACGAAGTGTAGGTTATTTTATAGGCTAATTAAGGCCTATCTTCAAAACTGGAAAAAACACTCATATATATTTCTCCTTTTATGTAATTTTTTTTTTATTCAGACTAAATAACAACAGGTCAATAAGATGCTAAAAATTAATATCTGTGATCTGTTTATACATATTTAATTTGCTCTGAATGAGCAAATCACATATTTGGACTCCGAAAAAGGTCATGTTTAGTAAGAGGCCCTTTAGGCTATTGCGCATGTTTATAGATAGGTATGCTAACTTTTATGATATTTTACCTATACTTGACCTTCATATATGCAGACATTTTTTATTTATATCTTAATTGTATAGCAAAGGTATTTTCAAAGTATATACTCTATCCACTCTATATAATATATTGAAATAGCATTTATAGAAAAATATTTATCTGTTCTTGGTGTTGGGGGCAGTTTGGGTTTTTTTTAATGCTATTTTAACAGCCTGTTAGGGGCCTTACAGTTTATCTGTAACAGGAATATTTGTCTTTGTCATTTCTTGTTCAGCTCATGTAATTTTTGTCTTGCAGAAGAATGTAAAACTCTTCCTGTTTGAATTTGTTAACAAAAATCGTAATTTCTAATCTAGATCTTCTAGAATTGGTGTGAAAGCCATCTGCCAGGAGTGTGACAGGTGGGGTTAATCTTTTAGTAAGTAGCCAGAACAGGAGATGCTTCATAAGGTCCCTTCCAGCTCTGTGTATCTAAATTGTATGTTGTTCACTCTCCCAGTATCATTGCTGTGGTACACCAAAGCTGGCTAACAAACTGGAATAGATTGCTAAGGCTGCACTGGATGGGAGATGCAGGGAATGGGGACTTCGGCCTGAAATCTGTAAGCTTGTAATGCCACCCTGTAACCATAACAAAACAGCATCGTTGTCCCTTGCATCTAGGATACAGGCAACATTTTCCCTGAGAGATTTTCCAAAACTCCAGCCAGCCATGGGATGCTAAGCCACTGAAATCAGGATTACAAAGTCTAACGCTGCTTTCAGCACTTGTTCTGTTCAGTACAACCCAGCAAAGTTTGGAGAAAGTGATCAAGGTTTTCATGGTAGGCTTTTGCCTTTCACTAAGACTTCTGAAGTGGGAAGTAGACCCTTCCAAAAATTTGGAATAGCTTAATTGCATCTTAGACAGCTGATGTTAGGTATTTAACTGAGTGTAGCTAATGAGATATATATGATGAAATTTTATTGTGACTTCTACATCATACCTTATGTAACCAGCGTGACATCTCATTAAAGAACTAGATCAAGTCTAAGGAGTTAACAAGGAAGGGAGCTCTAGTCACAGCAGAAGGCACAAAGCAGTGTGGTGTATTGCTACACATGATGAGATCACGTGTCACGTGCAAATATAATTCATTGGCCAGTGACGCAAAATTATGATTTTTTCCTTTGTACTATTTCACAGTTTATGTGCGTAATATATGGTATAATCATCTTTCTCTTTAATCTTTTATCAGACCAAAATGCAGGGTGAAAATAGATGGGTATTAAATGTAAATACCAACAACTCTTCAAAAGGTTCCCTTTCCCGTGCTTCCCTTTTTGTAATCTCAGCAGAAAGATGAAAAGTTACATAGATGCTTTAAAACCGTACTGAGACTTTTGGCAGATGGCCCATTCCTCCCTAGGAATTAGCAAAAGAGCTGACAGATACTGCCCAGATATTTAACCTTTTCCACTAGAGGTGTTAGTGTTTAAGGGTTATTGTTCAGGAAATGAGAACATCCTGATAATTGGTGAAATAAAGATTACAGAACATTATCTTTTATGTGAAATTCTAAAACTGTATTTATTGGCCAATTCACAGAAAGTGCCATAGTGACCACAGAAATGAATCTGATTTTATACATGTACAGATGTACAGGTCAAATTTTAAAATAACATATCTATTTCCATTATGCATTTAATCAATCATGTGGAAAACATAGGGATATTAACAATCTTGAATTCATAAATGACTGTGCGAATCAACATGGCTTTTACGAAATATACCACTATGCCATGGAAAGGGTTTTGTACAACATATTTCCACTACATGTAAAGTTAGGTTTTATGGACTTTACCGTGTGTCAAATTTTACTGTACATTTTCATAAAGAAAAGGTTGGTGGTTGTGGGTTTTTTTTTAAATCCAGTAGATTTTTATGGGTTCAAAAATAATTTTAATTTCAACTTCACCTTTTTAATTGCATATAGTAATTTAATTCAGCACTCTGCATAAATTGTATAGATTAAAAAATTTCATAAATACGTTTAGCATCTGCAACAAGACATTTCAAGATGTGGTTTATGATTCTTTGACACATACATTAAGATGTTTTATATAATGAGCATATCTTCTAGACTGAAGAGCCTGTTGTTTTGAGACACACTTAAGGGGTCACAACCATACAGGATATATTTATTTGAGTTGCATCTGGTATTTTTTTATTATGAATACAAGTGGCCACAACTACACAGATTGGACTGCTAGGAAAGAATCCCAAGCCACAAAATACATGCTATCAACTGCATTTACTGCTCCTCAACAAGGACTAATGCACCAACATGGAAGCAGATCTGGGAAATGATGACCTGTGTGTGAAAAGTTCTACAATTTTGCAGGCAGATGAAGTATTTCTTTTACTGTCAAGCTATGATGAAATAGAATTGTCCCAGCCAATTAGAGCTCAGAGCTCTAATTTCATGATGATACTATTTCTCAGCTCTTCAAATTCCCACACTTTCAGTAACATATATTTCATAACTATATGGTTAATTCTAACTAGAGACAACCCCTTCCACCAAACTCCAATGGTATTCAGGATGAATGTCTTATTTCTGCTCTGCTGTTCATCACAACTGAAGTCATGTTCTATAGTTCCTTGCCCAGGAACTCCTCTTAGTTTTTCTCTCCTTTTGCATTGCAACCTCACCTTGCAAGGTCTAACCATCTCCCCACCTAGATTGTTAGACTGTTGCTCTTCATGCAATGGCTGGTTTTGGAAAGGTAGGCAGAGAAGTGACAGGAAGCTATGATGACAGAGTTTTTTAGAAAACTGAAAGGTATTTCTACTAGGTTTTTTTTCACCCATTGTATTAGCCAATGTCAAGTCAGTCATCTTTCTTTGGACAGCTAAACCCACTGACGGCAATTCACCATTCCCTACAGTATTATTTGTACAATTCTAACTGACACCTCTTAGGGACAGAGATGTGCTGAGGGAAGTGTGTAGTACCTTTGAAGTCAACACTGGAAGGCTTAGTGTGCCTGCTCTCTCTTTAGCATCAATCCTACCAGACAGAGCAAATGAGGAAGATAAGTTTTATTTTGCTCGGGTCTCAGTGGGCTTCTGAACACAAGGATTTCAGTTCTGTTTTGGCATTTTGGCTTTCAGGTACAGAAGGTAGGGGCAGAAGAAGGAAATACATCAATTAAAAGACCAAAGCTGACTTTGCACATCCTTGCTATTTGCCTGTGTAATGAGGCTTCTGAGCCAGAGAGCAGAGGTTTGCTTGAGGCATGCTTGAAAACCAACCATATAATCATCGTGCTAGTCAGAGACCACAAATGCATTGCAAATTTGCAGTATAATGTTAGGCATGGCAGTACCCGGAAAAGTTGGCACAATTCTGTTTTTTTGCAGCAGTTAACATATGGCTAGAAAGTAGGTACATTGTATCAGTGAGATTTGAGGAGAAACAACATATACTTAACCTGTTTTAAAGGAATGTATTGGTAATACTGCTTAGTGTAGGGACACTTAAAAGCATGGGCACATGAATGACAATGTCTGTTTTTAATGATGACAATCTAAATTTAAAGAAATTACTACTTTGTATTATTGTTTGATTGGCTCCAATGTTTATTGGTTGGCTTTGTTAATTCATACCAACATAAAAGACATTGCCAAGTTCATATTAAATAAGAACTTACCCATAGATTACAGCAAAGACTTTTTTAAAAATAAGGTTTCAATATAAATTTATTGTTTAACCTTTGACAACCTATGCAGTGACACACACCAAGACAGAGCACTTTACCAGAATGAACTGACGGACTAATTTAAGGAGATACCAGGGTTTTTAGTTTGTGTATAAATGACATCTCATGAAAAGGTAGGAAATGTGAGGCTGAAGGAATGAATTGGGAGCAGGAGGGATTTGTAGATTCTCTAATAAATGACCAAAGGCAACGAGCTTGATAACTATCTAAAAATATTAAAAGGATAAAAATCACAGTCAGAGGAATTATTTAGGGTGGTGCAGGAGGGTATAACTGGGACTAATGAGATAAAAATTACAAAAAGGATTATTTAAATTCATTACCAAGAAAAGCTTTCTAATGGTGAATTCTAATAGATTCTAGGATAATCTCTCAGGGGAAGCAGTTGAAGCCTAAGGCTTAGAAACACTTAAGTAGGTTGAAACACCCCCCACCCCCCCACCCCCGCCTCTAACACTAGAAAATATATTCTAGGGAACAATTCTGCATTGTTAGCATAATACTCTAGCTGTACTACTTTTTCTGTCTACTAATCTTTATTTCTAGGGTTTAACGAGTCTCACAGCAACTTCTAAACACACTGAAATTTAGATGAAACAGTTATTAGGAATCCTAACCACAGTGTTTATTAATCTGCAAAGCAATAACCCACGCTGGTATATTTTTCCATCCCTGTTGTGATGACCCTTTGAATGGAACTGCCTGTTAATCACAATCTAGTATTTACTCAAGATTCTGGTGGTGCAGTATTTACAATGGAATATATAAAGAAAACATCTTTTCAGATGTACCTCACATTTTTTTGGATAAGGTTGTTAAGGATCTAACAATAAACATGCCAGTAATTGATTCTGAGAATGGAGGTAATAGCTTCAGCTCTCCGAATTGTCCAGGGATGATCGTTGTCCTTGAATTTTTTTTTCTCTTGTGTATTTTCAAAAATCAAGATTCCTAACTATGTGGTACCTTAGGAAAGTGGATTGTTACAAAAAGTTTACTTAAGGGCCTTTGCAACATGGAGTACAGTTTTCCTTGGGTGTTCCCAGTTCCTCATCCAACCTATGTAGTATGTTGGTTATAGAAAATCTCTAAAACTGATCAGCATGGTTGTCTGTGTGCAAAAGTTCTGTTTCTTACTCAAATTAAAATGTGTGGTAACTGTACCATTAAATTTGAGTCACTATAGACATCAGTGTTTTGGCCCAAATCACCATGGGCCTGCCTTGGCCGTAAAGCATTTCCTACTTAACGTAGGCACGGTGTAGCAACGTTTGTCATGGTCTTGCTCCCTTCCCAGCTCTGCTGGAGGTAGCGTAACTGTAACTAATGAAGCAGCTATGGACAGCAGCAACCATGCTAAATAAGGTTATTTACCTTAAAGTAATTCCTCTTAAGGTTCATTACCACAACCACCACCTCCATGCTGGGAATGATTAGGTGATTATTTTTTTCTTTTTATACATATATAAAAATATATATGTATACACACACATATGTGTGCATGCACACACATATGGTCATCTTATAATCCTTCAACATTATATGTTCATTTTCCTTCTTGTTGATTCTGACAGCTGTCAGTTCTGACATGAAAACAGTATGTTTCCATTTTCTTACTGTTTGACACTCAAGCTTATAACGTCCTTTGTTTCTAGAAGATTAAATTCCAGCTTTTCCACATCAACTGGAAACCTTAACTCTTTCTGTCTGTTATTCATGCATTATTCTCTTCTACCTCCCTGTTCACTCTTCCCTAAATAATAATCTGATTTTCTAAAGGAACTGACTGCAGTTGATCCATTCCACATTCCAAAGAGCATGCCCAGTTAAAACAATTATCCACCTTCTCATCTATATGTGTGCACATTAAGCAGAGTGTAGACAAGAATTTGTTGCCAATTTCAGTACTGGTTTGAAATGTCATTGTAGTCACAGACTCGGTCAGGGTTACCTAATCAAATCTTTTGTATCCATTTATATATTTAGAGGTGACAGCACTAGAAAGAAAAAAGACATTGTATTTTTAACAATGTGTTTGGGTTTTTTGTGTGTGTGGTGTTTTGTTTTGTTTTGTTTTGTTTTCCCTTAGGATATCCTGAAAACTTCAGCCAAAACTTATGTTATAGGATAATATGCTTAAAGGAATCTGAAAGAACTTTTATCTGGTTAGGAAGTTTAATGCCTCTGAAAACCCAAATTTGTATTCAGATTTATAAAGAAGAATAGGTAGGCCAGCAGAAACGTCTTTTACTCCCATTAAATTTTCTGAGTTTCTAAATTATGAGGATAGCTTTGTCCCCCATTTGAGGACAGCTTCTCTTTGCATTTGGCAGGGTTTTTTTTTTATTCTTCCTTGCCTAGTGAAAGCTGCACCCTTTTATTAGGCAATGTACTTAACTGGGGAAAAAAAATCTGCTTTGTTCTCAGTACAGACATAAATACCGACAAGACACAGCCCTGTAGCTTCAAGAGCTGCTGAATGCACAATTTCTACATGAGTTAGAGTTGCGAATAGGAATGAGAGCTTTTTCTAAACTTTGTTTTAAATGTTTGTAATGTTTCAAACTATGGTGAGTGTTTCTACATAGGCAGTAACTAATGAAAAAAGAACCCAAAGTTCTTGACTGTAACCATCCTGTCATTGATTTTGTGTATGTATAGGGTGCTCCACAATGGAGAGCTGTAAGTGCAGCTGCAACACAATTATTGAATCGCAACACCACCAAGCTCTTTGACAGTGCTTTTCATCAACAGGGCTCACAGTACTTTGTGAAGGATGTCATTTATCTTTATTCCTATTTACAAGTAGAAAAATGTAATTCGCGAAGCACTGTCAATACCTACTCAAAAGGCAGCAAAACGCCTCTGGGGAAAAAGGGTAGCCCACCTGGTAACTGCCTCTTCATCACCAGGAATGAAGTGGTGAACATACAAAACCTCATGGGTTCATTTTCTTGAGTTAAGCTTCAATAATGTGGGTTAGAATTTTTTATTGTTTTAAAATGCTTTGTTAGGCAAATGAAATGAAAGCCCTTGCTTCCCTTTCATTTTTGCTCAGTTTGAGTTTTGTAAATTTTTATTTTATGTTTTTGTCTTCTTAAAGAAAAAAAGAACCAACAAACAAAAACCCCATACCAGGCTTGTACCTTGTTACTCGTACAAAGGTAATGAAGTATAATTACCTTCTGAAATATCAATGGAGTAATTTTCCTGATAGATTTAGCAGAAATATTTCTTGAGATTGTGCATGTTAATGGAGTATGTGTTAGTCTGCTCTAGCTTGAGCAGTCATCATTCAAAGCTGTCTTTATTCTCCATGCTAATAAAAAAGAATCTGGATTCCAAGAGAGTAACCAAAAACCACCCCAACCAACAAAACATGTTAATGCTCAAGTAAACAGTCTGATCACTGGATACACTTTGTTTTATTGGTTCATCTGAGACTGTCATCTCCTTTGCTGGAAGTCTGAACCGTGCAGCATTAGGGGGCTTGATATGTTTCAGCTTAAAATACTCCCCACACTGCTTACTATGATTTTATTTAAAAAAACCAAAACCAAACCAAACAAAAACCAAAACCCCAAACATTTGACCCAAATGTACAAAGATTTGTACAGATCACTGTTTGCTTCTGGGTGTTGTAGAAAGTATTTGTATTATATTGCAAAGTGTTCCATGGGTTAGATGTGACCGTGGGAGTGTTGATTTTTTGGCAACACCTATTTGAGGGACAAGAGTGGCTGCCATTATGGCTGTTTGGAGTGGCACTTTTACACTATGAGGATTGCAAACTGTGAGCAATGAGGATGTGGCACGAACAAAGCAGCTTGTCATCTTTCTCAGCTTAGTCTGAGGAGACAGAACCTAATGCTATTATATGGTTGGTGATTCTGGCTGAAACATAAGGAAAATCATACTTGTGAAGCACAGCATTATGTACAATTAACAGTAATATTTTTAGTAATTTTGAAGGTGCTTTTACTTTTGCCATCTATGACAGTCTTTTTTAATTATTATTTATTTCTATCTCTCCCTTAGATTTGCCCAACTGGTGTATCAGAATTGCCTTCAGCAGATATTAAGTAACGGTCAGCAGCTACAGGGATCATCCAGAGGTGCATTAATCCCAAGGTTTACAGCCAAAAGTAAGTGAAACATCAAGATGAGACTACTGCCTATCTAGGTTCCCCCAAATATTTCACCTTTTTTTGTTCAGTAATTTTATCAGGGCAGAACCAGAGCTCATTGGCCATTTGTCTGCAATTACCAGTGAGACAGCATGCTGACTAGCATCTGACTGGGATACTAAAAAGCCATAGATTGGCCCATTTTAAGGGCACAGATGCGATATACTTGGATTCCAGCATTTTCAGACAATCTCAGAGAAACTCTAGCTGAGCTGCCTGAATCTATGCAGCTTCATAGAAAATACTGGATAAAACAAGAGGTGGATTTCCAATCTAGATAACACATATTTTTAAATGTATATATACACTCATACATACAATATTACTTAATATTTGTACTTATACAAACTATTGTATATATGCAGTATAATTTATCAGTTTGTGTATATGTTTTCAAAATTCTGCTCATATCACTGTTATTTCTCAGTCTGCCAACTGTCAATATTTGTCCAAAATTTTATTTCATTAAATTATTTTTTTCAACACCAGGATTTCATCAAGAAACAGATTTGTAAATATATTTTAAACACCTTTTTACAAGCTATGACACCTTTATTATTCTGCCAAGCAAGCTGTTCTCTTGCTGTTAACATAGTGGTGCTTTTTAAGAGTAGTGCAGAAACAGTATACAGCATACATTCAGAAAACAGCTATACTCCACCGAAGTGAAGCAAATTTGCAAAAAAAAAAAAAAAAAAAAAAATAAATTTAGGACATTTGTCATGATGTCAGACACCAAGATGGTGAGTGCTTGGCTCCTTTGCCTACTGCTAGATTCCTGAAAATTATTCATATGGAAATTGTATTTTGCTATGAGGTTTTATTGCCATTTTCCATAAGTGTAGAAAAACTGATCAGGATATACTGTTGTTGAGATACTTAATCTAGTCAGCATGTGTGAATTAAGGGAAGAGGAGACTTTTTTGAAGCCCTGGAGATGTCCTCACAGTTTAATTTCCTCTTCCTCTCCAAGTATCTATATGCTTTTGCAAACACCCTTGATTTTGGTATTACAATATATATTCCAGGATACCAGGAGCAGCTCCATGGGTCCAGCCCGCCAGACCTTTACCTGCTGTCACCTCAGAAAGGTCTTTCATTCTTATCTTCTACTAAGCATGGACGGTGGTGGTGATGTGCATGTGCGGGCACCAAAACTTCCAGAAGAGGAAGTGCTGTGTCCCAACCTGCTGGGATCCTCACCAGGTAAAAGCATTAGAGCTGCCTCACAGGTTACAGCTGAGGGAGAGACAGCTGAGACACAAATTAAGTGCAGGGCTCAAAAGGGGTTGCCAAAATAAAGTAAGGGCTGCTACTGAATTACTGGTTTGATCCTCAGTGCTTAACCTGGGGCTACTAACGTCCCATGGCATTATTTTCAGATTAGGGTCAGGCCAGCACAGCTCCTGCAATGGGGACAGTGGATTTCATCCCACTAGAGGAACTTTATAACCCTCTGGCCCCGAGTCTTATTTTCTTCCTGAATGAAGTGAGAATGGTATGTGCTCGCCGCAAGCCTAGCACTGCAACATACCAGAAAGGGAAATAAACTGCACCTTCTCATTAGTCCCTGGCAAGGAAGATCACCACTTAAAAAGCAGTCAAGCCACCACTGCAGGATACTATTGCCTGTTTGAATGAAAAAAATAACATATTTTAGTTATTATTAAAGATATCATGAACACTACATATTTATTTCTAATTAAAACTGCTGCCAGCCAGTGCAGTAAATATTGAGATTAATCTTAACAACTGTGGATTTTAAGATTTACTTGCAAAGATAAAATACCTGTGGAGGGGGTAGAAGTGAAAAAGAAATGTGCGCTATTGATGACAAAAAGCAACTTATGTGGTTATATTAATTCAGATAACACAGTGTATCGCCATCTTGAATTTACATTTGTAGGTTTTGCAGCTTCTCCCAGCCTTACACTACAACTTAAAAAATTCAAAGGTATTTATTGATGTGATGTCATTTTAGACCTCTGGCATTACAGATTCCTGATGTCATGTGTTATGGGTATGTCTTCAGAGATGGGGATTTTTTGGATGCACTTGTTTATTGCTACTGTAAAAAAGCCACCTCTGTGTGTTTTAATAGCTCAACCTTGCATCTGGGCTAATGATAAACATCTCGAAGAGCCAAAGACTGCAGCTGCCATTTCAGAGTTGCAGGATGAACTTCCTGAAGGCTGTGGAAGATCACTTCATGGCACAGCTGGTGAGTGAGCGACTTGGGAAGGCGCCCCGTGGGTCCTGTTGTTTGTGAACAGAGAAGGGCTTTGTGTATGATGCAATGGTTGGAGGCCGTCTTGGGCATAGCAATCATGACATGATAGTTTTTGATTCTCAGGGAAGTTGGGGGTCAGCAGAACTGCCACCCTGGGCTTTTGGAGGGCAGGCTTTGGCCTGTTTAGAAGCCTGGCTGACAGAGTCCCTTGGTAGGCAGCCCTGAAGGGCATAGGAGCTCAGGAAGGCTGGGCATTCTTCAAGAAGCAAATCTTAAAGTCACAGGAACAGGCTGTCCCCATGTGCCAAAAGATGAGCTGGTGGGAAGACAACTAGCCTGGCTGAACAGAGAGCTTTGGCTGAAACTCAGGAAAAAGAAAGGAGAGTTTATGATCTTTGGAAGAGGGGGCCGGAAGCTCAGGAGGACTGTAAGAATGTCATGGCAGAAAATTAGGAGGGCCACAACCCAACTAGAACTTAGTCTGGCTACTGCTGTAAAAGACAATTAAAAATGTTTCCATAAATACATTAGCAGCAAAAGGAGGGGTAAGGAGAATCTCCATCCTTTACTGGATGTGGGACAAAGGTTGAGGTACTTCATGTTTTCTTTACCTCAGTCTTTAATAGTCAGACCAGGCACCCAGCCCACTGAGCTGGAAGACAGGGACGGGGAGCAGAATGAAGCTCCCATAATCCAGGGGACATGGTCAGTGACCTGCTGCACCACTTAGACACACACAGGTCTACGGGGCTGGACAGGATCCACCCGAGGGTACCAAGGGTGCTGGCAGAAGTGCTCACCAAACCCTTTATCAGCAGCCCTGGCTAAGCAGGGAGGTCCCTGTTGACTGGAAGTTGGCAAACGTGACACCCATCTACAAGAAGGGCCTGAAGGAGGATCTGGGAAACTTTTCCAGGTCTTTTTCAACCTAAAAAATTCTATGGTTCTATGATTCTAAACGCTTTATTCAGAGAGGACGTTTCTGGCTTTTGATTAGGGGGGAAAAAAAAGCATGTCTGTGTATGTATGCACACATATGTTCTGGTTTGGTTTTAAGCAAGCAAGTAGTTTACCGCAAAAAATAATTCCTGAAGGGGAGAAATTTATTTTTTTTTTTTTGAAAAAGTGGGATTTCTCTGTTATTCTACTAGTAGGCTTTTGCTCAATGATGCCAATGCTATCAACTGCTATACAAATATTCTAAAGTTCATTTTGTGAAGAAGTATCTATCTCATTCTCACTAACATTTTGTGAAAAGGACTTTTCTGTTTATTTGAATGAAAAATGCTGCATAATGCACTCCAATAAGTAAATCTAAAATAAGTACAGTGATACATTTTATTTTGCTGAATATCGTGTTGCAATCCAAATTTTAGTGATAACACACGTGCCTGTATTACTTTGCTTAGGTTTAAAAATGTAGGTTTATTTACAGTAGAGAAAATACTTTGTTTGCCTCTTGTGTAATATACCAGCATGACCTGAAAAGATTTGCTTCCAGTAATAAAAAGATAAAAATCTATGGAGAAACACACTGATGAAGACATGAACATATAAAAGAATTAAAGGCTGTCAATAAGGTTGTAAATTGCTGTTTTCAAGTTGCCCTAATGTTTTCTGTGATGATAAATTATTTTTTAAGTTTCTGTTATTCCAGATTATTATTATTATTAAGTCCAGTTCTGAAATTGACTTTTAAATATCTCCTTTTAATTACCTGTTTTTCCTGAGCAGAAAGCTTTGCTAATAGGCTCTGTATAATGTTTGTTATCAGCACTAGGAAATGAGTTAAATATTGGAAAATGATCAAGCATAGAATTTCTGTTCAAGAGATTCAGATATTTTAAAACTAATTATTTTATTTAACAGAAAATTTGGCCAATTTTACAATCTCTATTCCTGCAGATAGACTGTATTTATGTGGGCTTAATTCTGCAAATATTCTTGTAAATTTAATATATGTGAGAGACCAGAATAAAAATAAAACAGGACTGCTCACATAAGAAAACCTCTATGTTGCCAGCCTAAACAATCATAAGCCAACCTGATTGTTGGCACAATAAAAAGAGCATGAGGGTCTCTAATTTTAAAACTAATTAATAAGAGTTCTTTTCATTTACTTTCTAGTTATTAAACTCTAAAGTCTAGTTGCTGTCAATCTGTCCCTCCAACTATCAAATGCAGAAACTGCAATTAAAAGAACCCGCAGACCCACAACACACTCTCTACATTCCAGAGCTGCTAATAATATAGTATTGAGGGAGGTGGATACCCTCGAGATCGCTCAAGTTACTCTGCAATATCAACTACCATTCATGGGTACTCAGCAAGGTCCTCTCCTGGCAAGACTGCTTGTTTCTCTGGGAGAGAGCAGAGGAAGCAGCTCATTTTAAACAGCAAATTACAAAAGCAAAAGTCAATGATGAAATTGTAAAGAAAAGGACGTACTTAGAAAAAAACCCAACAAACCACCAGACAAACCACTAGGCAGCATTCACTTCCATGCCATTTTGTTTTTATGCATTAGAACAGTTATCCTAGCAAGTGCTGCATCATTTGGTATGCAGAGCATTTGAAGATGCAAAGGTAATTAAGGAAAGGGGACAAAAACCACACCACACAGACTTATCTACACATTGTATGTAGCTTTGCTTTTTGATTTTTTTTTCTTTTTTTCATTTTTATACTGTGTTTAAGAAAAATATGCTGTGTTACCATAACAAACTAAAATACTCTCTCAACCTTTTAAGAGTTTAGGTTTTGTTTTCACTTCTTTTGGTTCCAGGTAGGTTTTATTTGTTCTTGTTCTTTATAAAACCTTTTCTCAACATTAATGGCTTCAGGAAGAAGTAGTAAGGGAGAATCATGAGCACAAAAGAGCTGACAGTTGTGTATGTTGTCACTTTCTCTTGTGCCACTCCTAGGTGGATAAGGGTACAGAAGAAATAGGGCATAATGTTTTATAGAATACAGTCAGAGAGGAATTCCAGCTGGCGTTCAGCAAAAGGGAGCATTTTCCTCATGTAGAATCACTGCTTAAGTTTCAACCATACATAGCTATGGAGTAATGGGGTCATTTTTTTCCCACTACTCCAGTAAGATACTGCAGTAAGCTAATGATTTTACAAGACAGACGGTTTACAGCTTCAAGTTGCTGCACATTCCTCAATCCATAACTAATGAGCAGCTCTAAAGGTTTTCTGTAAATCAATCTCATTAGAATTTACAGTTTGCATAAGATTGTGTTACTCTATCTGTGGACACAACGATTTTTTTTTTTAATTTTTTTTTTAGTAACCTTCAGCAGCCCATTGCTGCTGGGTTTTTTAAAATCTCTTAAATTTCTATGGGTAGGTTAGATAAAATCCCTGTCTTGAAGGTTCTGACAGCTCGCCTGAAAAACACACTGCCCACTTCTACACAGGCACACATGCATTGTGTCAAGTCCTAGATATTCCCATTAAAAAGACGGTTAACATCCGAGAAGGCAGGACAAGCTGACAAATGGAATTCAGTCTCTGTCACCTGTAGCACTAAAACTCTGCCCTGCTTTGAAGGTGGATTATGTTTTACACCTGTAAGAGCATAAGTCAGTCAAATGGCAACTGTTATTTGGACCCACAGGTAATTCTTCATAATAAGCTGAAATCTCTCCTGTATGAAAAAATAGCAAAGGCAAAAACCTCTATGGATTGAGTGACAGGACTTTTGTCACATATCTGCGGTCTAGAGACAGGAAATCGAGAACTACGCTTGCTAACCAATCAAGTTCTACCTTACTTTATTACTGGTGATGCCAGTATGTTTGTGCCATGTTTTCTCCAGGATTTGTAAGAAAAAGGTCAGTTCTATCATTACCAATTACTGCAACAAGATCATTTTAGGCAAAACAGTTACAGGCAAGCAGAGGTTCAAATCCTGTCAATAAATACATAGACTCTGAAAAAGCATTGTATTGGTTGTTACAAAAGAGCAATGTGGCTGGAGGGCTGTTAGTATGGGAGTGTTGAATCATCCCATTCCAACTGCTCTTGCCTGGTGGCATTCTGTTTGTTTCCATTCTGGACAATGACTTCTTCCTCCTCCTCTTCTTCCTCCTCCTCCTCTTCACTTTCATCTGATTCAGCACTGGTTGTGTCTTCCTCTTCATCTTCTATGTCTTCTTCCTCGCTCTCCTCTTCTGTCTGGTGAGGCTTTTCATATTTCTACAGTACATTTAAAGAAATGAAAGAGAGCCAGTAGAAGAAAAGTGCCGCCTTGCTAGACAGTGGCTGTGAGAATGTGAGCATTTATTCCACATTTAGAAAAGCTAACATGCTGGGAAAATCTGCTTTCCGTCATGTAACTGTTAAGCATCAAATACGATATAATTCAGCAGCAAATATTTAAAAAATACTGTAACAAGAATGGAATGTCAATAAGCAATAGCTTTGTTAGTCCAGCTGCCAGAATCTAACCTTTCAATGCCACTTTCTTTAAACTGCTGATCATTTCCGCTAATTTTAGTGTATTAGTGCTTACATTAAAAAGTTAAAACCAAAGTAACTCGTATCATCTTGGGTACCTAGGATCCAAATACAGTGCTATACCAAATAATTTCTTCACTATCCTTTTTAGTAATTATATACGACAACAAATATTAAGTACTTAATTATGTATTATCATGGTGTAAGGAGCTGAAAACTGAGATGGAGTCCTGAATGTACGTACATTCAACTGTTCTGTGAAACCTAAAAAAGTTTACTCTGAAAGGGGCTTAAAACTCACTGCTGAGCAAGCTACCAGCCCAGACACTAACTCCTAGTAGTATCACGATATAAAACTATGCTTCAGTTATGTACCTCCATGGGGTTGACGGTAATAGTCAGAGCAGAATCATCCCAATCCATTTCGTTTTCTTTACTTCCTTCGTTGTCTGCAGAGCTGTGCTGATGAGCTGTCCGAATTCGATAGACCCCCAAGGTTATGATGAAAACAAGTATGCTCACACAGATTATGATAACGACAGTAGCCACACTTGGAACAACTGGAACAAAAGGTGGAAAAGGGAATGGGCTTATGTTTGTGGAAGATATTCCCTACAAAACACTAAATACATCATCTAGTTTTTCCTCTCAGCACCTCTTCCTTTGGATTGAGAATCAGCCATCTGCCCTGTGCCTGGGACTACAGAAAGTGTTTCCAAGCGCCCACCGACTAAGGCAGAGCATACACAAATGGTGTTTACAGTATCTTATAATGAATATTATAAATCATAACCAAAAAGTGACTATGCCTCCCAATTGTTCTTGAAGCCAATTTATTACAGACGACAAGTAGTCAATCAGTGCAGAATCAATTAGTTTCAGAACAAGTGTTTTTGCAATAAGGTTCAGTTGTCTTACATGTTGTCCCCTTCTGATTACAGCTGAGGTATTAAACTCACTAGTGAGATAAAGTATGTCCCAAAGCTTGTATTTCTAAAGTTTTCAAACACTAGTACTGTGATTTAAATCTCAATCTCCAAGAAATAAAATAACACATTGCAACTCTATTTGCTTGTGTTACAATCTTCCTGGGAGAGACTCGAGGATTCAAGACATTTTTCCTCACTGTTCTGTTGCACTCTGAGAAGCCTCCGTCTGCACCTAGTCACAGGAAGAAATCTTACAGTCCCAGCTCCATAATTAGGTCAGAGGCGAAGTGCTGCCACATTCCATGTACCTTCGTTACCTAGATACAGCAATTCTGGGAGCTACAGTACTTCTGTAGCCCATTTTATCACCTTGCCCTGTCTGTAAGAACAGAACTCTGAAATCAAAACGATATTAAAGTAACGAAGAAAGAACCAGCTTGCAATAGTTCATTATGCATAAATTCAGTATAATATTAGTAAAAATGGTCTGTACAAGTGTACAGAAAAATACAGTAAGCGTAACTGTATATAACTACTTGTAATTACCTACACTTTTCATCAGTTTTGCTTCTTTTTGTATGTATCATTCAGCTAAAAGGATTTCAGAAACCAGCATTTAAACAGATTCTTTGCTCTGGGTTTAACTTCATTGAAAAGGCTTCAGATTTGGATATATATTTTAATTCATATAGTCAAAAATTGCAATTTAAATTCTCTATTTAATATATACTAACACCCTCGCATATGGTTAGGTGGACCTATCTTCTCCCCAGAGAGCTCCAGACTGAGGCTTGGAGAGCAGCTAAGAAATTTAAAAACTAATACAAACATTTCTTCCTTTTGCTTAGAAATGGGTGGGCAGAAATCAATATACCATGGAAATACAGACGTACAAAGACAAAATGAGCATAAATATTATACTTCACATCATTCAGTACTAGAAACAAGACATTTTCTTAACTATGTGGATCATAACCTTTAAAGAGGACTCCTTTAAAGTATCTCTTTGGAAAGAAAGAAGAGATTTCAATGTCACCTTCTTTCCTATCTGTGCATGATCTCTGCAAGGTTTCAGAAGCTGGAACTGTGAACTTCAGTGCTCTATTTGTTGACCAGGCTGAGTCACAAGGGCAATACTGACATACCAGAATGATTATGATTAGTCTCGGTAAAGTTGTCACATACCTGAGTTGTGAACAGCACTTATGCTTCCCTCTGGGTGCTGGACAGACTGGAGAAATTGTGGTTGTACTATTATATGATTTACATGGTCCATGAAGTTGGAGTTGGAGCTGTGTAGAATATTAACCTGGCACAAGAGAAAAATAAGAGCTCAGATAGTAAAGAACACTCGATATTCCAAACCTGTTGGCTCCATACATTATGTTGAACTATGAAGTTCATCAGCAGATAGGAACACTATTATATAGATCTTAAAGGCCAGTGAAAAATACATAGGTTAATATATTTCTCATTTCTAGCACTAAAAATGCATTTTAACATTTCTAGCTGTAAACTATGAAGTGGAACAGAAAACAGTTTCTTTGATTTACTTGTCTGGATAAGTAGTGACTTTTTTTTCTCTATACCAATCAACTTTTAGGTGTTCCCTGAAAGTCAGTAAAAGATTTGTCACTCTGAACACTGACAGAGCATGTATCAAACTCATTGAGTTTATACTAAAACAGGAAGAAAGAATTAAAATAAATTTCAGTTTTTCCTGTGTCACTCCTTTCAGAGTGACTTTTTTTTGAGGAATACCGTATCAGTTCTCTGTCCTACCAATAGTTATAAGCAAAAACTCTGAAGTCATCATCAGGACTGCAGAATGCTAAAGTGAAAAGGATTTTCAATACGACGTAGACATGTAAAAATTTTCAGAGCCAATAATTAAGGTTTGAGCCTATTGCTAACAAGCTCCTTCCCTTTCCTGCAGTTATTCGGTACCTAGGTTCTAGGCTGGATAAGTTGGTTCTTCAGAAGAGGCCCATGATTCCTGCTGAGGTGCGTCAGCAGTAATGCTCAGTCACTGGGTCGTTGTGCTGCACTGGAGTCAGTACCAGCACACAGAATAAGCTCCAGAGAGCTGTCTGAACACTCCTAGGGGAACTGACCATGGCTGGGGAGCGGAACCAATGTGTCTGTTACCCGTATGCTGATTTTCCTCCTCAAAGAAATGTGAAACCATGTAAATTACCAGGAATGATCTCCATCTGATGAAGAACAAATTATAAAACTTACTGTAAGGGATTAGTGCTTGGAAAAGCTGAAAAGCCTACTGCTGCAGGAAAGAAAAGTATGTCAGGCTAAGTGAAGAATAACTAATCTAAGGAAAATAACGAGGCTGTAATGATTTACTTTCTAGCTGGTGTATAAATCTTCATAAAGACACGTAGGAGATTTTACATCATGGAAAAACAATGATGATAACCTTAGCCCTCATCCTGTTTGAACAGCAGTAATTCTCTGTGTTAGCAAAGTTCAAGAGAAGGGTCATCTCATTATATACACAACAGAATAGAGACACCCACATTGAGAAATACCCACAGGAGAACTCAACTTCCTATTTGAATGTAACTTAGAATTTTTCCTCTATTTGGTTAGTTACCAGAGTATGTCAATCATTTTACATATTTTAAAGAAAACTCAGTGTTGCTGAATGTAAGGCTAGTGCTTAGCCTCAGCATTGGAAAAGACAACTTGACTAAATGATTGCTTACCTCCAAGTTAAATTCATTGCTAGTGTAACGTCCATTGAGCTCTGAGCACTTGACTCTGAACTTTCTGTCAAAGGTGGCAGAAGTGTACCAGTTACGATATCGAATCTGCCGAAGTACCTGTTCGTAGTTGTACATGCTGTCCACACCTGAAATGGTGGTAGAGCAGTAATAATCTCAAGGACATGTTACGCAGCAAATGCTCCATGCAGTACAGGAGAAATCACATGTTCACAGAAAATACAAAATTTGGCAGAATGGTCTGAAAATGGCAGTGCATCAAATATTCCCTATTCTCTGTCAAGCCTCTGGCTGACGCTACATTATGTGAGAATATTTTTTGGAAATTAGTGTAGGTCCTTAATGGAAAGTACCAACTACAACAGCAAAGATTTAGAATAAATTGTTTAGTAATCAAAAATTGGCCAGTGAGTTACCAGCACTGTGCAGGAACACTGAGGAATCCCCTCATTCCCACATTCCACTGTGATGGTCCACAAGAACCCCTGCATTTAAAGAAAAAAAACAGTGTTCCTATTTTCCTTATTTGAGGAGCAGCAGGAGGGCTGCTGAGATCAGGACAAAGCTGTGCTGTATTCCAACAGATAAACACAGCACACCCAGAGATAAGAAGTGACTATGCCTTTTGAGACTCAGTCTCCCCTAGAATATTTTAAAACTAGTACATCACAGATTTCTGCCTAATTTCTTTCAAATTAGTCCTTTCATTCCCATAATGTAATTGTTGGTGGGAGGAAATAAAGGAAAGCAAAGTCCATGAACATACCATAGATTGAATATCCTGCCGTGGAATTTGTGGCATCTAGATGTTTTCCTTGAAGCTCCACATGATCTAGTTCTAAACACTCTTGTTCAGGATCTAGTTCTGCTCCAATGACCAAAATATCACAGAAATCCAAGGTGTGGAGCATTTCCTCTAATACCACTGGCTTATTGGCTGTGAACACATGGCATACACCATGAAAAAAAGAAGAAAGGAACTAAGATAAATGACTGTAGAACAACTCAGTGATTTTATGTGCTTTGCATCAGGACTTTCATTTTTTGCAAAAATGGCCAAGTTGTTTTTTGCTGATATTAAATACAGCATACTTCAAGCAAATCAAAAGAGAAGAATCTTGCCTGTTCAGTTGTTATGATGATGAAGACCTACAAATACCTAGTGAGATAGATAGAAAATATATTGCTTTGTAATAAAAAGCATTCAAGAACAGTACTGGAAGTCGAAAATTGAAATTTTATTCTGGAAATAAATTCATATAAAAAAATCTGCGTTTCAATGCTGTATTGATACCAGGTTGGTATCACACGTTCTTTCTTTTCTCAAGAAAAAACAGTCTGGAAAAATACATGTCAAACATATCTAAGCTTGGACGATTGTCTCAGTTACTCTACGGCCCATAAAGGATTTGCATTACCAAGATCATGGCCATCTACTCAAGAACCTGGTATTACATAAATGGCAAGATCCTGTGTTGTGTGACTGGGAGAAACTGAGTTGTTAACTGACTACCCTTCAATATGTACGTTTAAAAACCCAATAATTCTGTCACTGGGAAAAGAGAGCACATTAATTTAATGTTTTAATTCTCTGGTCAACTTAGCATAGAGTGTCTGGCAAGACTGCTTAACCAGCTCCCTGAGAGTACCATAGACACAGAGACTCCGATCCTGCAACTTAGTGCTCACTCTTTGAATTTCATTTTAGAGGGCGTATGGGGAAGGCAGGCACAGAGAGGAAAGTCTCACGACCTAGATTCCCAACTCCTGGTCCAGTGAATTTGGGTATCTAAACTCTAGGTATAGCTCTGACTTACCAAAACATGCAGACCCAACTCAGATTTGCAGGATAGGCAAATCTGAACACTTCGCTCACCAGCTAAGACCGATGAGTTGGACTCTTTAATGGGAAGCCACGAAAGACCGGCTAGAGCTCGCCTGCAGAGCCTGGGAAAGCCTGACCTGGTCAGCTTTGCTGCTCTGGCTCTCAGTGTTGGGCAAACAGGGGAGGCAGCAGCAGCAATTTTAGCCGTTGGCAGGATCCCACTGATTTCTCTGCTGAGGCAGGGCTGGCAGCGACACGTCGGCATTCCAGGTGCCCTCTGCATGGTAAATAAGGCCTCAGAGCCGTAGTCATGCTGGTAGCAACTGCCTGATCTGCTTTTGATGAGAGACAGACCTAACCCGTCCTGTGACTGGACAACACACAGTGACTAAACCAGCCCTCTCAGCCTTGCCACGTGCATCTCTGCTACAGTCATGATGGTAAATTCCAAGTAAGTGGAAAAATGGCTATCGGTAGATATAGGTCAAGATTTAAGGCTGTCTTTGCTTAGATATTATCTGGGCTGACAGAAATGATGATTCAAGCTTGTAATGAAGAAATTGAGACTTAGAATTCTATAACTTTGTGCAAAACACAATTATTCCCAAAGCCAATTACTATCTATCCATTTAACCACTCCTAGTGGAAATAAACAAGAGATGGCACATTAGGAGATGCCTGACTTTCAAGGAATTAAACAGTAGTGTAAGGATTGCTGCTGTTTTCAAGGAGAGACTCTGGCTCTTTAGGCTATAAGATGTTACAACAGTAATTATGTCAATAATTGTATTGGGAAAAAATGGGATAGTTTAAATTTATGAACTAAACTGTATGGCAGTAGTTCCTAATTCACTGTGTGGTTTTGAAGATGCCATAACATCTAGGGACACGGAGTATCACACATGCATCATGTCATGGATAATGATCACTCTTTTCTATGCAAGATTATTTTTTTTTTCATACTGCAATTGTATGCAGCTGATATTATGATATAATACACCTTCCAGCCTTCAGAGGACAGATGCCGTTTCAGGCAAGTGATGACCAGGATTATTACAGAGTATGGCTTCAGGGAGTCCATGCCCCTACACATGCACATCATTAGTGATTTTATCTTTCCAAGAGATGTGCATCCAGTCACTGCTTATTCTAGCCCAACAAATATTGTTTAGAATGATTCCCCAGGTTACTAGGCTTTTTATTTAACTTGCACGCAAACATCCAAAAAGAAAGATTCCTTTATAGCAAATTCTTTTAAACTGTATTTATGTTTCTGAACATTCATCTAGTGTCAAATACTGATACAGACACTGTTCAGCATTAAACTGTCACCATAATTGAAAAGAATCTTTGCAAATTATTACATTTACATTATATATATGGGAAACCGAGGCACAAGATTACTTTCTAAAGTATCACCCACAAATCAGTAGCAGAGCTGGAAACATAAGAACAGCCTAAACCTCCAACCATTAGTCAGTTGCTACTTTCCACAGTACAATTGTTAGTACAATTAACAAAATACTGTTACAAATAGAGAGATTCTAATGAAAATACATTATTCAACAGAATATTTAAAGAGTGCAAAGGAATTATTCTGAGGTAGGAAAGACACTAAATGGAAATGCCACTTTTTTGGGAGCACTTACTCATCTACCACTATTCAACATGTTTTTTCAATGTGTTTAACTGAATGTCTTCACTACAGTATTACTGCTGTCTGACATTGCCTAAATTAACCTGGGTGAAGAGATTTCTTTGTGTTACTTGTTTGCACTATCCTTCAAAAAAATGTGAAAGGTCATGTTACAGAGTAAGTAATAATATTTAAAAGAAATGCACAAACCTCTGTCATGTTCTTTTAAGTCCACCGGATGCTCCCTTTTAGTGACTGTGCTGACAATCCTGATGTCGGGTAACAAAACAACACCTCTTTCACTTTCAAACTGTGCAGCTGGTCTAGCAAAGTGGTCCATCCCACTTATTGTAATCTTGGGCTCATTGGCCTGAAACACCATTACATACGCATCTATATCTGGGATACTAATGCAGACATCTTCACCAAAACATCTGAAAAATATATTATTCATTAACTGCATGTAACACATTACACATCAGAGGTGCATGACACTTGCACTGCCCAAAGCCCACCTGATGGGTCTCATCTTTTGTATTGTCTATTCCATACTGTGACACTGCCACACGTAAGGACATGCATCTGCAGCACTATGTACGTAGCCCAGCAGTGACAGTATTAGCTGTGTTCCTGCCACCCCCTCCCACATTCACAACTATTGAAATTATGTAGGGACGGCTTAGCAAACAGATTTGTGACAAGCTCAGTCTTTAGGAAGGTCACTATGAGATTAATATTTGGATGTTTAATTGACATTTAACAAAGTGGTGAATGGTTAAAAAACCTAAAATTAATTAAATGGTAACAACTGGCTTTTGTAAACCTGACATTAAATTCTCAAAATGGTACTTAGCAAATATAATATAGTTATGTTATGTGGGAACAACAGGGTTTAAATACCCATTTCAATTGGAGCCATCACAAAGTCATTCTGGCACCCCTCCCAGTATTTACTGGGGACAAAAGGGGCCTATATTAGCATTTTCATCTGAATCATCACTGTGCTTTGGAAATTAATTTCCTGACAAACTCTACCTTACCTCATCTTGGCACAAGGCTTTGGTCAGCCTGGGAGTGTGCAGACTGGACTGCTTCCAGTGAAACTACATCAGAAGATGCTCTCCCGACAGTGTGTGAGCCCACAGCACTAGCCTAAGCCTAGTACTGAGTAAGAACAGTAGACGAATGTTTGTAGAACTGATGCTATTTTCACTCTAAAGATCTGCTTTCGCTGCACTGTGTAACAGAGACATACCCTAGGGGAGCTCAGGAGTGGCAGACGGTTCTTTGACTATGCAGAACTGTAAACATTATTCTGCAGGTTCTCTATCGTTGCATGAAAATGGAAGGACCCAGATTTCTGTTTAACACCCAACACCAGTACTGCAGTGGTGGCAGCCATATAAGGATACACTCAAAGACTATTTCAAGCATAGCTACAAATACTGTTCTTGCAGATATGGCATCTGTTAGATGTAACAGGCCTACTATAAAAAGTCATGGCTTTAGCTATCCCAGAAGAAACTAAAACTTTTTAAAATTAACAGTAAAATAAGAATGCAATAAATGCAAGTACTGTTCAGTCCAGACTGTATACTTCAAACTAGAAACAGAAAGCAAGTAAATTACATTAGCAAGAAAAGTTTCTTAAAAGGACAACATCAAAAGAAAACCACAATGTAAATCAGCATAAAAGTAAATTAAATTCATCCTTTATGCTCAATTATATAACAGTATGATTTAGTGGTATAATTTCGCCAAAATTCTTCTTTTTACATGTCCAAAGAAAAAAGTATTCATTAAAGATATTCCTAATCTAATCAGTTCAGCTGAAGTATAACTTACTGGACTTTAGATGAGACTGTGAGACGTCGTACGCCTGCAGTAGGAAACTGTCTAGAGTTGATGTATGAGACCTTTCGGAGAGCTTGATTTATATTCTCAATGTCATCTCCTTCCATGACAAGGACTGACTGGGAAGGGTTGAAGTGATACTAGAGGAAATGCATATAATTAGTATTCCAGGTAGCAGGTACGGAGTAAAAAATAAGATATTTTTAAGGAATGTTGCACAGACCTAAATTTAAATTCTAATCATTTAAGAAAAAAAAATTCTTAGCAGTTTCTTTTTGCTAAACCCACATGATGTTTTCTAAAACATATACTTGTATCAGTCACCTATTTCATATTCTGAATAACTACTGTTATAATTAATTTTATAGTAAACTAATTCCGATTTGCCTAGCCTTACCAACTTTGCTGATACTATTTCTGCAGCTGTGGACTTAACAAACCTTAACTTAGTCATCATTACTGTTACTATGTAATTTTTTTAGGTTAAACACATCCTCCATATAAAAATACTGGCTTAAACCAGACTTTCTGGTTGTTTTTTACCCTGGGCTGTCTTTCTGAGATATATTTCAACATGAATGAACAAAACAATTACAACATTTGCCTCCTATGTCTTCATTAACATCAGACACAATAAAGGGGATTCGCCTTGCTCTGCCTCATGATCAATAAGGGTGTCATGATTTAAGATGGAGCTGCTACTTGTACAAAGCCAGCTGCCCATTTGAGCCAACAAACCTTTCAAAGTCAATGGCTATTCTTGTAGCCCTGATCCTTCTCTAGTCCATTGCATTGAACACGTAAGTCTTGCTGACCATGGAACTTTGCTACTATATTCACATAAAAAATGATTGATTTTATCTTCATCATAATTCATCCTGTTTCCATTTTTTTGTCAGTTATTTTGTTCAGCAAACCATCTGCATTGCAGAGAAAACCAGATTAACCCCCTTGATTTTGTACCTTACTGTTGTCAGCACAAACCACAAAGAAACGCACCCTTCTCTCACATGCAATCCCTTCCCAAAGTTGGACACTGATTATACAAACATGTTCTATTAGATACAGACAATGGTTGTCTATACTTTTTTTATAATGAGAAGGGTTAAAAAGCAAAAGAGCAAACAGACTGTGAAGAACAAAATGAAGCACAGGGTCCTCTGCTGAACAGAACACGGAGGACTGGGTTTGAAGCTTGTGCAGGAAGGTCATAACACACGAAAAGGTATTTTTTAACAGAGAAAGCGGAGGACTAACGTGAGTCATAGCCTGCATACACTTCTTTTTCCTTTCTGTAAGCTAGCAGTAGTAGAGAATAAAATTAGCAAACAGAGACTCTAGTTGGCCACTTAATAGCTCAGCTGCCAGAACAGCTGGAATGCTGCCAAAGGGACTGGAGAAAGCCTTAGTCTGAGCCATTTTTGTCTTTCTTATTAAAAAAAGAGCTAAAAATAGTGACGATTTAGACAGTGTTTCTGAGAGCTGTTACAGATATCTGAAAATTAGGCTGAAGACAAAAAAAGTCCAACACTACCGTGACAGACGCTATTACAGCTGCATTGCTCTTTTAGGTGACTAAAGGATGAAGCTTCATGAGTCCAAAATGCCCAGCAGAAACACCTTCCAACATCAGTTTGCCAACACTGAATCTGTGAAGTGCCGTGTAAATAGACACACAGAACCTATTCATCTGTGCAGCGGTCACACATGCTTGTCTGAGATCAGGTATGTTTATTTTTGACACCTGAAACCTTTTCTCCTTGTTAATCTCCTGTTCAAAGTCAGGTGCCAACTGTTCCGCTTTCACCTGAGCTTCTTTCTGTCAGCCCCAGTAGGGAACTCTACCACAACCTCTCTCCGACTGCTCCTTTCATTTTTGCCTCCTGCTGTTGCACTGACTGTTGAGTTTGCTGCGGAAGTAAAAATGAAAACAGCAACTTTAAAAAAACTTTATGTCTCATCTGTATTTCGGAAAACAAAAATGTTCTGAAGTTTGGTGAAAGAAAGAAAAGGCAGAAAACAATCCCTCATCTTAATTTTCCCCACTGAATTGCCAGTACAGTAAGGAAGACAATCACCCACACTGGAGCAGCAGCGGGTGGTATAATGGATTTTTCCAAGGCTGTGAAACAAGACTTCTTCAATATTGTCAAGTTTCAGAGTGTGACAATAGGGGTGGAATTACTGTGCTTTTAAGTACCACGGACCAAGCGTACACTGCTCTAATTCATGTAAAATCCCAGCAAAGAACTTACTGGTAGACATACACTTGCGTTCCAGAAAACCCTGCCTGCTCTTTGTATGCATAGTCTTTTAAAAATAGCTTTTACTCTTGTGTGTGTCATTTTGCTGGGAGAAGCAACAATGTGAAATTCTTAATGATATCCTTGGCAGAATGAAGAAAAAACATTTCTTTGGGGTGCTTTGCTCATAGGTAAAAGCTAGAGCTAGCAAAATTCCTCCTTACCTTTGCACTTCTAATTTTCATTTTTACCCTTGTTTTCAGAAAACATATTGGTTATACTACACCACTGCAACTTATCACATAGACAGACATTTGAGTGTATTTCAGGTCAGTTTCCTATCTTTACAATGAGAAGATTTAGCTAATAAAATGTAGTACATGGCGTTTCCACTGCATACTCCAGGTAAGTGTTACAGCACCATCCTCCACCACGCTGAAAACCTACACACTAAAGAAGAACCTGTGCAGTTTTACAGGGTGCATAGTCTGCAGCCAAAGTATCTCCCAGCCTGAATTTGAAGCTCAGCTCCTCTGGAAGATGGTATTGCAATTTCTGTGCTGGGAAACAGCTTAACAGTTGTGCTTACGCATTAGGCAGACGAACACCACTTATCTAGTAACGGTATCAGTAAAGGGAAACTGACAACAGATCTCATGTAAGCATCATAGAATTTATAGTCATGATCCTACACATGTATCCAAAAGAACAGAATTTGTCTTAATGAATGCAAAGCAGTCTGGCCACTATGCCAATTGAAACTGGATTTCCCTCTGTCTGCTGTTCTTCAGTCTTAGAAAAAGTGTTACAATATCAGTAAAGATAGTCATATGCATAAAGAAGATGGATAATGATTTATATGCAAATATAAAATTTAATTTCTTTAATTTAGTGGGGTTTCTTATTGTCCAATTTTCACATCCCATAATGTTTTCCTCTTGGAATACACTTTGAATTTTTCAATAGTATTGCACTGGAACTTTTGGCATTACCTCTAGATGAAAGATACTGCACTTACGCTTTCCGTTGCTTTAAAGCTACTTGAGATCAAAATTCAGTAATTCTTTGGAACCATCTCTATTTCTGTAAAACTGCCAAAATAAGCATGAGAACACAACCTGGCAATTCTTAAGGATTCTGAAATACCAGCAGTGCTTTACTTTCTGAGCATCTAGTTTTGCAATAATGGAAACATTTTTCTTTGCAGTGTCACAGCCTTTCTACTGTTCTGCTTTTCCTTTGCATGACTTTATGGGAAATTACATTGCTTCTGGGAGTACATTTGTACTGTGTGTACTCTACCTTGGGCTCTCCACTTCATAAATCAGCTCTAAATTTTTATCAAAGATGATGTCAGTTCATCGCTCACCTTTATTCCTTGGCCAAGACTCTCGAGAGAATTAATATCCAGACCTTCCTTGCAGGCCTGCAAACAGGAAATCACTTTCTGACTCTCAATTTTGCCTGGCCGGATAGTAAGACTGGCCAGGCTGCCATGGAAATACTGTGCAAATCTGGGCTTGGTGACTTCACCTCCTGCAGGAAAGAGAATAGAAAATGATTATTGATACCAATACAAAACCCACACATCTAATAACTCACTTTATGTTTTAACACATTTAAAAGTATTTATATCCATTTTAGCCAAGTCTAGTTGAGATACCATTTATTGTGATAAATAGAATTGCTTTGTGGGTTGCTGGGTGGCACCTAGTAGCAGCCTGTCTTTAAAATTCTTGTCAGTGTTTTACCAGCATTGTATTCAGGTGTTTATAAAGCTGTGATAACATACTGTGAATGAAACATTGGTTCCCAAACCTCTGCCCAAGGAAGCACAGCATTTTTAAAAATGAGTTGATGAGATTATTGAAGTGCTCAAACACGAATTTAAAAAAATGTTTAAAGTCCAATGTCTATTTATACAGAAATGATTTGCAAGCTTTACCATTACAAGATTGCTTACACAGCTTTTGCCTTTCTCCTCCAAAAAAAACCATACCACATGAAGCTCTTAGATGTGCTAAGAAACGTGGCTCTGTGTAAGCGAAGTGCCACGCTCCCTACAAAGGGTTGGCTCTAAGGATATGGTGTAAATTCACAGCAGTGAATGCAGACCCAGGCACAGCACTATGCTAAAAGGCTTTTAGCACTTCCCTTTTAGCCCAAAGCAGCTCATTTGGTGTGACATCAGGTCATTAGGCCCTCTAGCTACGCTCTATTCAGTTTCACTCCAGGCAGCTTCAAAGGAAGACTGATCTTTAGGAGCTGTCAATAAAATGTGATTACATACTGCTTGCACCAGTGATCATAGCATCTAAATTACTCTTGAGATATTTAGTGATTTACTCATCCTCCTCTAGGAGGATTTTTAGAGCTTGTCTTTCCTGCAAGTGTTAGCTATATCAGTGCATGTGAATTACTGCCTACCTTGAGCCTGAGAGAATTTAGGAGAGCCAGGCAACAGTGAGGCCAAGCAGACTAATTGCATTAGCAGTTGATAAGCTGTTGTAATTGGTAGATGACTCATCCCTACTGTGTTTGCAGCCTTAGTGTCAAAGAACCTATTTCTGCCAGACAGGCTAGCTCAAGCTTGAACTTAAACTTGAAGATGTGAGAACTGGGGTTAGGATAGGGATGAAGTGGTAAATTTTCTTTAGGCTGCTGTTGCTACCTAAAAGCCTGAAAAACATCACTTCTAGTCTGTGCAGTATGAGCACTATGAAGAAGACTCAAGTTATTTTTTATAGTGAAGAAAATAACACTGGTGTACTGAGAGAAAAGCCTAAGCAGGCTGTTTCTTCATAGTAGACAGGTTTTGTTCTTTTTTGTTAAGATGGCAGCACAAACTGCCTCTCTTTTCACCCCAAAGAGAGATTATTCTTTTCCACTCTTTCATTCTTTTTGTCCATTCTACAGTAAATTTCCTCTGGGTAGAATTATTGTGAGGCTTCATAGAGAATTTCACATATGCAACTGCTAAGGTGCAGGATTAGTTTATGTTGTAATTTTGGCCTTTCTGATACTTAACAAGACAATTAATTGGTAAATAAATAGTGCATTACGGAGAGATTTACTTTTCAGAAAAAAAAATGATGTTATATTTATCTGTTTACATTGTCTTTAAAAGTGCTTGTTGCTACAAATACAGCAGCAATATATCTGGACAGAAAAAGGTAAGCCAAATTAATAAAATGTAAACCATACCTGTCTCAAAAAAAAGGAGACAAAGAGAGAAAACCAGATAAGAACTTACAGAAGAATAATAGAAATACATTGTGCTGTGATGCTTCAAATTCTTATAACCCTAACAGAATTCTGAAGACACCAAGTTCCAAGGCTCAAACACCAACACTAATCCTGGAGCTTTGAAACTTAGAAACCTACAGTAAATCTGCCAGTAGATCTTGAGCTCTAAGGAGATGCAAAATAAGAAGCAGCCTCCGATAAGCTAATGTATTTAAATGGGAAACTAGGTCATTAAAATGTATAAAGGACTAGACAAGAAGCTAGAATAAACTGAGCGCTGTGGCTATGCCTGACAAACAAGCATGGTAAACTCACTGAAGTAAAGCTACAAAGCAACATGACTAGTGCTTATATCTATGAACAGGAATTTCAGGTTTGGATTTTTTTGTTGTTGTTGTTGGTTGTTCTTTCACTTTGGACTAGTTCTTCTCTGGTGTCATTGACAAAGCACTCACAGTTACTTTGCTAGGTCATTTACAATGACACAGTAATTGCGCGTAAACTATACTGAATATACAGACTATTCACTGTACCCAAGCCCCACTTCAAAAAAATGCTGGTGTACAAGAAGTTGCCACCACCGTAGAGATGGATGATTCTTGTTTAAAGTCATCTGTCTCGTAAGTCATCTACCCAACCACTAACATAAAAGCACGGAAGAGAATATGACTGTTTCCAGGAATAAGCTTTTACAACTGCAAATACAGGCACTATAAAAGCAGTAATGAAGAACAGGCTTATCTACTTGTTCACAGGACTAAGGTTGGGTTTTCTGTAGATGTATAGATCAATTCGGACTGTAAATGAGGTGATGTAATCTTTGTTCAGGAGAAGCTATCAACTGCTATGTAAAAAAGCAAGTATTTCTACAAAACATGAGTGAAAAATAGCTGGGGCTAGCTAGTCTCGTATTATGTCAGTAGAGAGAATCTGCAAAGCTATGCCCATGGTTACGGCAGGGTGATCCGGGTTGGGACAACTGCACTAGAACAACTGATAGCAGAGTCTGAAGGGGCATTGAGGGATGATACAGTCTGTCCCCTAGCCCCAAGACAAGAACCGCTGTACTTCATCCACTCTTGAGAACTGCCTGAGCTGTCCTAAACTCTTCTGAAGACAGAAGCTCCCCAAGGAATACACTCTAATGACCGCTGATCCTCAGAGTTGGAAGTTTATTTCTAATGAGGAATATGAGCTGTCAAAATATGGCTATGTCTTCCCTTTTCCTTTGCCAGGCTGAACAAGGCCTTTTCTTTACATCTTTTAACTAACACTGCAGACTATAATAATTCCTGTTGCTTTTCTTGGAACTCCTGCTATTATCTGAAGCACTCGCCATAACCTAGAGTTACTCTCAATATTATAAGTGTTTTACATAGGACATGCTTGGTAATCCAGGGCAGTGAGAATACTAGCTTTTTCCACATGGAAAAACATGAGAACTTAAAGAGAGAATACTAGCTCGCCCTTCATTAGAAAAAGGACTGCTAAATAAGCCTTCCATAAGCACCTTTTACCAGAGTTAAAGACAAAATTATATACCTGCCAATTTTATCCTCAAAGGTGAGCAGAAGTCATTATATCTGACTCTTATCACAGCTTGCGTTTGCAGCATGTTGACATTTTGATATTCTTATACCTCAGCATTTCGGAATCTTCTCAGCTCAGTGGGGTATGTTAGCTTTCTGGTGTGTTTCAATTGCCAGTAATTATTAGATTGCAAATGGAAAAAATCCAATGCAATAAAATTGGGAAGTGAAAAACAAAACTTTCACTAAAATTGAAGGAATCACCTAAAGCCAATCTGCTACAATCCTGTATTCTAACTTTCGATAAAAAGGATTACTGGGAATAAATCCTCAAAAACGTAAGAAGAAAATATTGTCAGAATAAATTGAGAATCCTCAGCAATTGGCTGTTTTACTCCTGCCTGCATCAATATTTTTTTCATGCTTCGTTCTACTATATTAGTACGTTTGAATGCTGTCTCTCCTTTTGCTTCTGCAATCTAATATTCTTAAAGTATTTGACCTCAGCTTCTCAGGGGGTGCAAATATAGCCAAGGATGGCTAATCTCCAAGTCCTCGTCACTCTAAAATTCTTAGCTCCCAAAATGAGATGAGTATAAATATATGTAATCCAGAAATGGTATTTCTGGATCATGTTAAGGCACAGTGTGCAATTACAACTAATGCTGATAGTACCTTTTTTTACAGAATATTATCCAAATTCTTCTAAATACAGATCTTTTCAAATAGAGATCCTTTGACCCCTAGCATGATACATACCATGCCTGTGAGCGCCACACGCAGCTATAGGCAGCTCAGAGCCACTGGCTTCACTGGGCAGGAGGAATGCTTAGCTCCACTGTCTGAATGTGACTCACCACTGAAATTACCACAGGCTAGGAAACAACTGAGGAAAATGCATAAGTACTCCCAACAGCTCTTTCTCCTTTAAAACAATTTGAACTTAACTTTTGGTTCTGACACCAAACTGAGCCTAAGCAACAATATTGTTGAGATAAAGAAGACGACCTAAATCAATTACATAAGCCTTTGGATCAACAATTCAGAGAACAAAGTGGAGCTTCACTGGTGATGATCTTGAGGTAATCCAAGTGTAATAAAATTTCTTCTACTTTCCAATGTCATGGTGCAGTGAGAAAGTGTTCTGTAACACAGCATCGGCCAGTTTCTATCCAGAGGTCAGGCCACCCAGCTAACCTAGATTGCTTCCGCAAGTTTCATGAGATTTTTTGCTGTCAGGGTCTTTTTGCCCTTTCTTACAAGTGCGATACAGCTCAGCTCCACAATGTTGTAGCATCAAGACCGAAGAGAACATGAAAACTTACTTCTCAGCTGTGTTACGTGTTGTGTAACTCAGCTCTACCTTTACTGATTACTGTGGATTAATACACTGTGAGTGCCAACTCTTGGGAGATAGTCAGTTAGTTAAGACTTCGCCGAATGATGTGACCACCAAAAGAAAACAGAACCTTTCCTACTGTCACGGAATTAGGTTGAGTCTGTAACACAAAAAAGATGGAAACAACACTAGAGAACAATGTTACTTACTCTCATTACAGACCCTTGCATGGCAAATTTTTGAAGTTACTGTTTTCTTTCCCTTCCTTAAATGTAAATGTTGTGGTCAACATCACAATTGTGAGGCAACACAGGCCACAATGTTATTCACACCTTGATGATAAAATTGTGTGTTGCCTTTTCCACTCAACACAGCATGCGCATCCACACTCAAAGTCTGGCAGATACAGGAGGATGGATGTTGCTTTTTTGGCGTTAATCCTATCCTCATAACAAGAAGATGGTGTCAACAGACTGCGGGAGGCATCCAGAGGAACTGTTGGTATACATAATTATTCACTATAATGCTGTTCACTTCTTAGTCATTTTCAAAGTAGTATGCACCACAGTTTTCACCCGCTAAAATAATAACAATTTTCTAGACTGGGATTCTTCTATGCCAGTTCTGACTTCTTCTGCCTGGAACTCTATCAATGCAGAGCAAGTGGGGCAGCCTGGGCACTAGGGGAGGTGGGGTCCCTCCCAGCAGAACTTTACCCAGGGTCACCTTGATAAAGTCTGAGTTACTTTCTTTTTCTGCTAAGCACGAATGCTAGCGCAGATGAACAAGTGCAGCGCACGCACTGACACCAAAACATACAGAGGAAGGGTCTGGGTCTGGCCTGCTGGGCTTCCCACCAGGTAAAAACTATTTTAGCAGATACTTGGGTTCTGAGATAGGGGATCTGAGATTTAGCAGATACAGTTCTGAGAAAGAGACAGCTGAGATATAAAATAGGCACAGGGCTTTGAACGGGCTGCAAAAATAAAGCACATGCTGCTAGTGGAATAATCTAGATAACTAGAATTATCAAGGTCTCCTAATGTCCAATGATCTGAGTTGCAGCTGAGGGGTAGGGCTAGGCAGGGGCACCTCCTAGCCAGGGTCAGGAAGCAGGAAGCCTCTGACTGCTGAGAGTCACCTTCCTCCTGTGCTCTTCGCAGCTGGTGACCACACCAAGCCCAGCACCACAGCACCCTGGAGCAGGGAGCACAAGTCAGTGGAGGGCTCACACACCAGGAGACAGTACGCTGCACCCCACAGCAGCCCTCGCCTCAGAGGGAGCGATCAAGCTGCCAAAGAAAGCACGACCTTACTATACCACTGTTTGGCATATTCCTAGTCACACGCACAGTTACCGCTGGTGCCTGAAATCTCAAACACAAAGGTCAAATGTAGAATTAACCTACTGAATTTTAGATGAGCATGTGGCAGATGCCTGTCCTATTTGTGGGCAGATCAGTCAGGGTGACTCCCCTGTACACATGGACAACAAATGCTTCTAGTACAGACATCACCTCCTGTAAACAGCTAGAATCTCTCAGATGAATGGTAATTTAGGGGGTTAAGGACTGTCATCTACCTAACACCACCTGATCCCAGCCATGAGGAGGTTCTGTTAGATATAGTGTTGTAGGGTCCAGAGGAAACTGAAGATTATCAGGCTTCAGAATTCATAGGGTTAAGGCGCATCCATTAATGAAGCAGAGCCTATTTCCACAACACCATTTTGAGTTTGGTTTTGGTTCATTGCTTTTTTTTTTTTTTTTTTTTTTTTTAATTTCATGTTGGGTTGATATAAAGTATGGCAGAATTTGATTACCACTGAATTTTACATTTGTATTGTTTTGAATTCAGAGATGTAAAGTGCTGCTTACCAATCTTCAGAGAACAATCATGCCTTTTTGTCAAAACAAGTGACTTTATTGAGTTCACAGATCTTCTTTTAGACCTTTTGCTGTACCCTAATAATGAGCCAGTAATTATCAGGGCAGTCTAAGCAGAACGAGCTTTTCACTGAAAATGATTAATCAAGAGAATTTCCAACTGAGATGTGATTCTTTTGAGACATTATAGACTCTGGTTATACTGAGCCAGATAATTAAGGAGTGATCGATTATTCAGGGTCCCAACATAAAGATTGAAGTGAATCTGGAAGCAGCTGCAAGACATTCCGGCTATGAAGTCCTCAGGTCCAAGCCCCTAATTTTATCTCATCTTTTTATTATGGCAGTTTAGGGAGCTAAGTTTAATACCCTGACAAGCAGACTGGCTGTTAAACAGCCTAACATACATTTCAGGAGTAGTCCCAATTAGTGGCTCCAGCTTTTATACTCCCAGACCTTCTCAGCACAAAAAAATTTTAGTATTTTTTTTTCAGACAAAAATTACTCAGAAAATCACTCATCAAACATGGCACTATATAAGTTTGCCCCTGCTCTTGGTCGATACCATAACCTGGTGACCTCAGACAGACAACTTTAGACTTTAAAGCATTATTTTAAATAAGACAAATACACAGAACAGTAAGGGCTACCTGCTCTTAAGTATGCGTATACTAATCTATCTCTGTGCAACAGATCCATAGATCAAAAGCATGATATAACTTATACTACATAAGATAATTTTTCTCAAAATAAGAAAAACACTCTATATAATCTCTCAAAATTAAACCAATACATTTTTGTTATTACTAGGGGAACTGTGGGAAATTATGACAATCACAGAAAAATGTTACAATCTTCTATATCTTAGAGTAAATTGCAGTCCAAGTGATGTTAATGTTGCCCAAAAAACTAAATTCCTATTCTCCAAATAACATTTCTGCTGGTGCATAGTCCCCAGTGCAGGAATTCAATTAAAGAAGGGACATGTACCTATGCTGAATTAGTGACAGATCTGAATGCAAATGCAGCTCTCCAAGAACACACCCTCCCTCCTAAACTAACCTTCCACGAAAATCCCAGGAAAGATCTGTGAAGTGCATTGAAATCTGCTCCATCTTGTTTTTGATAAGAAGGGCAAGAGACAGAGAACACTGCTGCACTAAGAGAAGCATCAGTATAGAGATATTAAGCATCACAACATATTGAAATCTACCCAGGTAGTCTTGCATTTATTTGTTTTGTTCTTTCACTCCACTGAGGCCTCAGGTTGGTGCAAGCTACATCAGCCACCAAGGCACGATCCACTGATGTTAGAATGTACAGCAGGGGTTAATCTTTAGCTGTTGAATATCTTTATTTCTGGGGGAAGTCCAAGCTTGAGTGATACAGCCTGGCACTACTACCACTGCCCACAGTGTATTTGTCTCTCAGTGATCTGATCCCTCTCCAACTTTTAATTCTTACTGTTCTTCTTGCCTTGAATACTAAGTTGGTTCTCTGACTGTAATTTGTGATTGATATGCCACCAGAGTGCTGACATGTAAGGTTAATAAGGTTATTTCACAGAGGGACTCTACAAAAAAAAATTGGTCTCCAGCCTAGGTTAAGGAAAGAGGAAAATGACAGAATACAAAAGAAAAATAGAAATCAGAAATTCCTTAGAAAACAGGAACTACAATAGCCTTCTGCTATATTCATGACAAAGAAGTTTGCCTCTTGACAGGCTTCTCCTGAAGACCTTCCTCTGTACAATGTGGCCAGCATAATTACACTGTGAAGCTCCAGCACTCCAGAATGGGTGGCATCATTAGAAATAATGACTTACAGTCATGGTAAGATACAACATAACCTTGTGACAAGTCATTAACTTGTGTCACTACTTTCCTGACAGGATTTTAGGAATGATACATAAAGAAGCCATTTTAGGAGGGAAAGAGTATGAACAAAAGACCTTATCTTTTCAGACAAACTTGGAAGAAATCTGTTTGCAGCCTGTGGTACAAACAACGATTAGGCTACCAAATTTTGTAGCTCCCCTCACCACGGAATATTCAGCAATAAAGGGATGAGAGTGGGAACCTATAAACCTTGGTTTAATGGAAGAGATTTCTCACTCTGTAAAAGGGTCTATTTGCTATGTCCTCATATAAACTGAATCAAAAATAATGAACTCAGAGGAGTGCTTACGAAGGTAAGCTCCCAAAAAGTGCAGCTCCAGGATAAGCTAACCTTAATTTGTTTGTATTGCTTAGGAGAATGAACAGGACTGCAAAAGCTAAAAGGCAGAATAAGAACAATTTTGTTGTTCATCAGGAAGTTTGATTCTGTTCTTGCTGTGATGCATTTTTTTAAGTGACCAGAGGAAAAATCACCTACTCTCGATACTGCACTTTACCCTCAGAGAGTAAGGTTAATTCTGCTTCCTTGCTGCGGAACTGTGTTACATCTTTATTGTCTGGAATGCTCTTGAGAATCTTGAGCGGGAAGGGCAAAGTTAGAGTATTCTTATTGCTAGAGAAGAGATTGAAATGAGAGCCGGAGTTGAGCCTTCAGAAGCTCTCTGCTGTCCCTATGGACCGTGCCTGCTTCTAACACCCATTCAGGGAGGCAGGGGTTAACAGACAGTGCCAGGGTGACACCTCCCACATGTTTTCTTTGGGGTCTCTTTTGTGCTGGGAAGTACACATACAAGCAAGTAATTTGTTTCCTTTAGACACCCTTGAGAAAGAGTAATTTTTTTGGTCAAAACTTCTTTCACCATTAGAGACAGAAAAGCTTTTGACCTAAATAGCCACAACTACATCAAGATCCCACCCTTGACAATCATCTACGAGACCACTGATGTGAACAAAAAAAAACCTTTTAAAGAAGATAAAATTAAGTTATATCCTTAACCCTATGTACCTGCAGAGAAAGCTGTCAAACTTTAACCAGGGTACATAGAGGTCTTATTTCAGGAACAGCTGTACCAGTACCCTGAACTGTTCATTCCCACCCTCAGTTCACTAGGAGTCCAGCTCGCCTAGTTCTGCAGTCGGTATCACCTTTTGGCAGGCCTAGCATCACTGAATCATAGCTAAAAAGTGAGTTAGGCTTTGCCATGCCCTAAGACTGGCACTTTGCTAGAGACAGGCTGCAACAGATTAGGAAGTTTCCCTCTCCAGCTGTCACTGCTCCAGGGTCACATGTAACTGAGTCAACACAAACAGTTTAATCTAAAGACAATTCTTTATCTTCCACCCTCAAATAAACTACCCCCACCCCTCCAAGTATAGCAGTGTTAAGCATGAACTATACAAATTAAAATACATTTAACTATATGCTAACCATTGTGATAGGACACTAAATCAATGAGCTTCCTGAAGAAACAAGCAAGATTTTTAAATTAAAAAAGGAAGATTATACTAGAGTAACATGCAGAATACATAATTTTAAGGAGAGAAAATAAATATTGATTATGCCAGAACAAAAGGTAAAAAGGAGTTTTTTTAATACAACTTTCCTCATGCCCGATGTGTCATTAAAGCTGGAAACTCCCCCAGGCTTGGGTTTAGGTAACGGAGTCACATCCTGGGTTGCAGTAAACTTCACCCAGTGCCTGACAGACCCTAGGAACCTTCGCTCCTACCACCCTTAAAGCCTGGCTCTGTGCTTTCAGCCATCTGCACTCTGCTTGTCTCCAGGCTGCCATCTACAAATGGGGACCCTAACTTCTGCCTCCAGCACCTTCTTGCCCCCTAGACAAGACTCTGCTCTTAAGGAAAAGGCTATTTTTTCCTCCTTTTAGGGGTCCTAGCACTTCACTCACATTATTTAAAGAAATATTGCATAAAACAAACAAATTAGGCATGCTTTTTACACTGCCAAGGAAAAGGTAAAGATGTAGGACAGACTTGCCCATCACAACTGGAATGCTGATGTAATTTAAAAAAAAGTAAAAAAAAGTAACTGGTTTGATGCAAATGGGACAGCAAGCATATCATAAGCTAAAGTTTAAATTTATTGTGTAAACCTGAGAGATTACACATTTGGTTTGTTTTCATGTTAGATTCAGGAGAACAGCACTAAACTTAAACTGCTTTTATATTTCACTTGAGCAGCTGAAGGTAGAAATAAAAACTAACCTAACTTTTCATAATGGGTGCTATAAACAAGGCTATAAAAGTCAGGAAAGAGTTACTCTGGAATAGAAATATTAATAACAGAAAATATTAATTTCAAAGAAAAGAATCCTCTTTCTGTGCCCGAGACTCTTTCATGACATACCTCTGAGAAAGACAAGGAGCTGCAAGCTCCAATTTGTTACCTAACCTAAGTATCAGTGTAAGTGATGAAAAGACCAGAGCTGCAAGAGTCACTTGTCTCATAACCTGGAGGATTCTCAGATTCCTCAAGAAACAGCAGAACGATTCCCACTTTCCAGATCAGATTGAAAATTGTCATATATGAAAGGGTAAATCCTTTAGAGCAGTAGCAGATTTTCCTATTAAGTGCTAACAGAGTACTTTACAATTATTTTTGTTCTCGATTTTTTGCTTTGCCCTCTAAATACACTCTTCCTGCTCCCCATCAGTTTTTAAGCTGCCCCACAGTCATGATTACTTACTTTCTGCTGAGGAAATCCAAATTGCTGTGGTAAGAAAAAGGAATGTTATTTCTTCTGGTTCATTTAGTTGTCTGAGTTGAGATTGTTTTTCAAATAACTTGACTTTGATAAATGGATACTGTGGACTCAGAACTATAAAATGGTTTAGTAAAGACAGAAAAAAAAGTCTTGTCCTGTCTGAAGGAAGAAGTTAGAATTTGTGTTCCTATTCTGCCAGTGTTTTGATAAAAAGGGGAGGAAACAGTCCAAGCAAACCAGAGCTATAAACTCCTCATGTTCTCTTAACAAGGACTCTCCTGAATGGCTTATGACACCAAAATCACTGCATATTTTTCACAAAATAAATCATTCATGGTTGTAAAGCAGTTTTCTAATGTTTTGAAAATGAAAGGTTTAGACTATTCTTACTGGCCAAAATGTATTACCCTCAGTAGACCCAGTTAGCAGCTTTACTGAAACTATTTATAGTCCAATTGTTTGTTTGGTAAGTCCACTTTTTCTTGAAATATAGGAATTTTGAAAATTAACATTTTGAATGGAATAGATTGGGTTTATATGTTTAATAATTACAGTTCAACAGATTGGAGTGCTGAATCTTATTAACAAAGTGACTTTCCATACCATTCATTTAAAATAGTACGAGATGATCAAAACAAAGCTATCAAAAGATAAGCTTTGCCAAAAGCAGTATCTTGAAATCTTATTTCATATAAGCATTAGAAGTTCATCTTATTCCTGACAAGTGATAGCTTATCAGACTCTTTAGCACAGCATCTTAGCTAAACCTTGACATTTTCATGAGATGGAAAATTGTTTTCTATTTTTGATGAGCTCCAATTCTCACACAATTAAAATAGCTAAAACATAATCTTGTGGCAAATACTGACAGCAGCAGTAGGCAAAATTTCAGTAGTTTAAATCAGATGTTTCACCAAAAAAGAAGCTTACCCTGTATGATATTCATTGAGCCATCAAATTATTCAAGGCAAAGCTAAAACTGTCGACAACTGCAACTTTGTATTTGTTTAGCATCCTAAATACTAAATTTAGTCTGTTGTCTAAATTTATTGAAAACTTATATGAGAAGTTTTACTTTAATTCTTTCTCTTAACAATTTGAGTTAAAGAGACAAAGATGCAAAGGAAACAAGACTATTCTTATTGTATTCAGCTGCGTGGAGATAGATGAAATGCACAGATGCAGCGCTGTGGCACAACTGGCATAGCTCTTGCTTACAGAGTGCGTGTTCCATGGATAAAGCTACTACTCCACGGTTCTCAAAACTTGGCATCTGCACGATGATTAACATGAGATTCAGGTGAGGGCTGAGGGGAGTGGATTCCCACCAGTACTGAGACTTTTAGGAGCGCGCGCACCCCCCCACACCCCCCACACCCCCCAAGGTTGCTATTAGAGAATGATAAAACACAATGTATGAAAGAAAGAAGGGGCAGAAATAATACAAATAATGCACCAAGATACTTATGTAAACCTATACAGAAGAACCTAAAAATAAACATGAAGTAAGGGATTAAAATAAAATTTCTTTAGTATGGCCACTAAGAAATGCTGATTTTTCAGAAGGCAACACTCAAGGATTATTCACAGTCCCTATGGAATTTGCTCATGTCTGGAAAGAACTGATTTTACTCCATTCAAGAACGGCATCTGCATTTGTTAACTCTGGAATTCTGATTTTAAAATATGCACCAAAACTACACAAGAAAAAAAACCCCAACAGATCAAAGAGAAAATTCATGTAAAGCAAATTGCTATCTGTCAACTGTTCATCCCAGTAAACTACTGGCTAAACCAAAGTTCCAGTTTCTAAAGATTTTGATAGGTATTTTTAGCTAAAATATGAGTAACATTCCCTTAGAATATTAACACCTTAAAGTTAAATTGGTTCTGCTATGTATTTAACAGCAGTGAAAAATTCCAATAGAACTGAAGATCATCCTACAGAGACAGAAGCCTACACATGTAAATTATCAGTTAGAGAATAATCGGTCTATAATTTTACAAATACATGGGATTAGTGTCATGCTGGTTAGCTGGCTATCATAATGCTTATCTCAGTGATCAATACTCAAAACTTATCAAATCTTGTTTTTAGAATTAGTGTGGCTTTATTCTGCATGTTGTCATCAAAGTAAAGATTGGATCTTTACCCCAGGGTGCCCATGATCTAACAGCTGTATTGGCTTCCGATACTATTTACATTGAAGAGCTCTGCCATGCATAAGATGTCCAAATTTTGCAGATAATGTGTTGTAATTGAGCAGAGATTAAACTTGCAAGAAGGTAATAACAGAGAAAGTGAGCCAGCATTAAAGATTGAGGAAGAAATATGATCTGGGTCAAAGTATTTTTTCTTAATTATACAGTTGGCTTCACTTCATACTTCGTCTTAAGTGAAAACAAGACTCAATGCATAAATAGAAAATCAACATGGAAGAGTAATGGAGACAACTTTAGAAGAGCAGATGAGCCGAAAAAGAGGACTGCTTCAGGGTTAAGGCAGAGAACAGAAAAAGGAGGAGTGGCAGAAGGAGCAGAAAAAAGAAAGAGAACAACAGATTTATAAAGGTTAGAAAACAGGAGAAACTAATATTTAAGCAAATGCCCATACAAGTAGAGCTCTGGGGTTGTGACTTGATTTTATTTTACTCTTGCTTTAACATCTGGTCTGTAACACAGTGAATTGATAAAATTAGTGGAATTACTGGTGATATATACCCCCATGTGAAGAATGCAGAATCAGGCCATGAGTTATGAAAGAAATTTGAGGCAGACACTAAAAGGAGATAGCTGGAGTTCTTTAGAACAATATTTTGAGAGTTTGCTTAAAGCTGGAGAACAAGGGAAAACCATTAAAAGTGAAGACAAAGGATAAAGAAGGCAATCTTTCATGTTGAATACACAAGCTGTATTAAACACAGTATAATATTCTTTATATATAAAGAATAATATATATTCTTTAGATAGTGGAAATGCAAAGACTGTTGATGTCCCATCCATTTTATCCTTGGATTTGATTCATTATGAGCTCTGGATTTACTTCTGATTTTATACCATAAACCTGTTAGTAACTGATTTACTATGCAATCAGTGACACGAATAGGATTTTTTTTGGTCTGAATTCATAATTCTACAGTCTACTATTGGCTGTCATCTTACCTTGCCAACAAGCACCGACTGTCAGCTGCATGGCTATGTGTGAAGGGTGGATAGGCCAGTCATTGGTCACAAGGTAAGGCTCGTATGTTGTTCCATCCATGTATAATGTAACAACAGGAAACTCAACATTGACAACATAGTAATGCCATTCCTTGTCACAAATCTGAAAGACAGAATGCAAGAGAAAAATTTTAATTAACACTTACTGTCAGGTGACTGATTTTTATAGTCCATATTTTTTTTTCTGTTTCCAAATTGTTTCCCATTGTTTCCAAATTCCACTCATAGAAAAAAAATAACACGATTGCAATTCATACATCACTAAAATTAATGAAAATTAACACAATATTGATAAATACTCATACACTTACAGAATATTTTTGGTAAGTAGAGGCATTTTAAAACACACTCTTTGAAAATGAGATATAGATAAAATAGAAAGATCAGACTATTTTGTATTTGCTCTGTATTTTCACATTTGTTAATACATAATATTAGTTTCTTAATATCTATATTGACTTTAGAAAATACAAAACTATGTCAGACATGCATTCTTGGGATGTATTTGCATAGTTACTGGGGATCCCTATTAGTTTCAAATTAAGGAAATACATAGCACTTTGCCACTACATTGATGAGTTATTAACAATGATTTGATTCAATTGCCATTATTAACTTTTTGCATTAGCACTCAGAAAGTCCCATGCAATGCATCAGGACCTCCACTGCGCTAGAAGGATCTCTGTTGTGCTCTGTATACACACAGATGGACAAGTAGTCTGTCTACCTGATTTGGGCAGGAAACTCAAATCTTCTCCATGTTACATCTTTTGGCCTTGAGATTTTTCCCAACAGTCAGCAAAATGAGGATCTATATGGTTTCACTCATATATATCTCAGCTTTGAAAAGCAATGGCCACAGTTAGAACGTACGTTCAAGACGACGCTATTAGTGTCAAATCTCGTATGAATTTTTGAGCTGCACAAATGGGCATTACTGCAAGATGGCCAAATTCAGTTTTAGTTCAGAAATGTACAGCCAGATGAATCAGTGCCTCTGAAGACAGAAGTCTTGCAGGTAAATACCAATGCCTGCCTAAATCTTTTTTCCTTTGTTTTGTCTTCAGATGTACAAGTTCAAAGGAATAAATCACAGCAAATTGTGGATGGGTGGGCTGTTTTTAAAAATAAAGCAATAGTTACAATCATGCTACTTTCAATTCTGTAGAGATACTTATTTTGATATATTAAGAAATGGAAGTGCTTGAATGCAGATATGCACTTTCATAGAGGCAAGCAGAAAAGTGATGTTTAAACATAACATTTTGTCCTTAGCCAGGTTAAGTGCTATCTGCTGCAATATCTGCCCTTTGAAAGCAAAAGCTAATGTTTTGTTCCAGAAGACATTTCAACAAGCACTTAATCACTTCTGATTCAAACGGATACATTTATTACTGCAGACATCATAGGTCCACAGGAAGAGATAAATGCAGCAAGGGGCTGCTAGAGCCTTTCTTTTGTAAAGCAGTAGACAGCACAAATGTTTTCTGAAGGTTAAATGAACTGAAACCAAAATTGAAAGTAAATAAATTGGAAGACTGAAAACTTTATTGAACAAACAGCAATCACAAATAGTATTATACAGTCTTCCCTTTCAAGGAAAAACAGCTTGCCAAGTTTCCTGACCTGATCATTAGAATGTGATGCATCACAACCGCTTGTGTCAGACGTTTTATATAAAACAAACTGAATGATGTGCCTGAGCTTGAGAGACATTGCATGACAAAAACTATAGGCAGTAATACTTGACACTTTTCAGAGAAGTGTTCCAGAGTACTTCTGGTTTGCAGCCCTAAACTGCCTAACTTGGGATGCCCCAAGTGCTATTAAATGAATACACAACCCTCTTCACATTCAACCAAGAGCACTGTATAGCAAACCCAGACATTTTGGGACATTACACACACAAAGAGCATGATAATGTGCAGCTAGTCTGATTACTCTATTGACCGACCAGTAGGGCAGTTAGATTTCTCAAAGAAATGCTTTCTGGAGACACAAAATTTCACAAAATCACAATCAAAGACCCCAGCAACTGGGCTTCAGACCTTCCAAGCAAAATGCATGTGTCCAACTGCAGATGTCCACACAAGACAAAGTACTTACTAACCTTTATTTTTTGTATACATTCTGTAACATAAGATAGCAGAAGCATAGGCAGCTTGGTGAAGTCCTCAAACCATCATTTGCATTATTTCCTTAAATTTCAACGCATAAATACATCAAGTTTTATTTTAAAGGGAATTTAGGTACTTAAAGTCTCAGCTTGTTGCTTCCTGAGATTTCAAAAGCACCCAGGCTGGTCAGGTGCTTAATTGTCATGCAATTTCAATACAGCTTAGGTACACAGACACATGTATATTTCACCAAAAGATCTTTCAGTTTTTGTATTGGGTCCCAGTGTGAAAACAAATATGCTACAAGGAAGCAATAAAATTAGTTAAAATCTCTGGAATACATCCTCGTCACTCAGCGACAGGTAGTGTTTCATGCCTGCCATTTCACAGGCAACAAAATAATGAAATGAATAATTGTGATATGTCATTTGTTATGCTGCCATTTCAGACACCTTCTGCACCTTCTTAACATAGAAAGCCAATTTTTTTCCCTGCAAGCATTCCTCAGTGGCAACGGAGTGTAATACAATTGCAGTGAAGCCATGAAAATAAAATTATAAAATATACTAGTTTGGCAAATAAAGAAATTTTACTTACATCAAGTAATAACTTTATTTAAAAAAATCTAATTTATAAAGCTATCCTAATGAGATAAAATTACAGATGAGTAAGCTTGGCTTTCAAACATTGCTGGATGGCTAGGTTCATCTAATCACTCCATCATGTCAGTCTGCCTCTAAAATGTATTAATCAAATCACAGTGAATTAACTGGCTTGAAGTGTTAGCGCTGATTACAGGCCATTACATTGGAATATGCTTTTATGAAATAGATGAAAACAGATTCAATATAAATGTTATGAAGTAAGTTTCCCAAGGCATTAAAGCTCTTCACATCTTCTAAATGAAGAATGTCAGAGATTTTTCTGTTTTATATTGGAATGCTTAGGAACAGACTGAAACCAGAGTACTTTGGTCCAAGAGGCACATGCTGCCTAGAAACAGACTTGTTTCTAGCAATCTAGACATTGTCTGCAAAATGTCTCTTTTTATGGCTTTGTACCTCAGAGCTAGGCATGCACACATAAGAACATGCACTTCACAGTTAACAGCATTTTTAGTCTCACTTAGGTCAGCTGGGGCATACTCATGCAAGATACACAGAGAGAACTTGTACTTTGAGAAGCATGCCAGTGCCTCAGCTCAGTACTGAAGAGCCACGCATATTCACAGCCCTCTAACTAGCTTCCTGAAAGTCCCTTAAGTAAAGTTCAGAAGATCACTCTGACCACACAAACCGCTCTGCATATCCCATCAGTGCTACTCATTGTGTACTTTGAGCCTGTCCCTTTAGAGCTGAGAAAGCAGATATTACTCCCATCTTTCTGGTTTGTGTTACTTTGCTGAGGAAGTGTTCTCAGCATACACTCAAACATCTGCCAAAAAAAAAAAAAAAAAAAAAGGCAGTAAGAACAAAGACAAGGCAGCAAGGAAAGCTCTCTACTCACTATGAACAGCTAAGCACAGGTATGAGACACCGACTCCTTTCTGCCCAAGTGGTCTGAACTGTTATGTTCTACAGGTTAAAGAAAGCACCTTAACCCAGCTCTAAAAACAAGAGCATGCCACCCTATTCACACCTTGATGCCTTTTGTAGTGTCTTAACATGCTCTGAACTTCTTCGCACCCCTCCGACCCCTTACTCAGCATTCATTAGACCACATCTAAAATACCTTGTCTAGGTTTGGACCCCTGAACACAAGAAATACTTTGATAAGCTGGAGTGAATTCAGTGGAGGGCCAAGAAAATGGCCAGCTCTTGCCATGTGAGGTGAGGCTGAGGAAACTGAGCTTATTTAGCCTGGCGTGGGGCAGTGTTAAGGGGGATGGTAACAGCAGCCTGCCAAAGCCTGGGGAGAAGTTCCCACAAGACAGAGATAGGCTTTTCCAGTGGTACATGTCGTGGCAAAGAGACAATGGACATAATTTGGAACAGGTTCAGACTGGTAATAAAGCAAGCCTTCATTTCACCACGTAGAGAGTCAAGCAGTAGAGCAGGCAGCCCAGAGAGGCTGTGTGTCCATCCTTGGAGATTTTTCAAGACCTGTCTAGAATAAAGGCCTGAGCAACGTGGCCCAAGCTCATAGCTGCCACTGCTTTGAGGAGGAGGTTGGCCCAGAGACCTCCTGAGGTGTCTTCCCAGCTAAATTACAATTCTGATTCCGTAAACACTGTTGTAGTGAAGGTGATAGAAGGGAAACGGCATCACTCTAATGTGGCATTCTTCTTAAAGATGGGAGATGTTAAAATCCTCTTAGCCACAGCAATTACAGTTCAGGTTTGCTATCTTAAAGGTGACTGCTGTTACCACAAGGTTATGAGGTACAGCAGCAACACTGGCACTGTCTTGCTCTGGCCACAGTTTGAAAAAGAAAGACCAACCCCTCCTAAGTTCTTGCAGGGTGCGTAAGATGTCTCCACGCTCTGATGTGTGACGACTTTCTTATATAGTGGAAAGCAGGATACATAGACAACTCCTACCATGACATATCTGGGGGAGGTTATGTGGACATTATTTCTACATGCACAGTCCACCATATTTTGAAAAATTGGATGTCATTTGTAATTGATGCTCACAACATGGATGTTTATGAATCAGATCCTCTTTAAAGGATGACTGATATATAAGGCTTAAACTTTGCACCCCTTCCACATAAGGATTAGGATTAGAAGATGTTATATATTTATACCAGCTTTGTTGTGAAGTAAAAGTCTAGATGGTCTAGAGAATAAAATCTGTGCATTCATTTCAGAACACGGCTATTGGCTACTCCAATGGACTGCACATGATCTAGCATGGAGATGTTTGTAACTACAAAACATGAATGCAGGTCCTCTCCCAAATGAGCTTCATGCTTTGGAAAAGCTACAAACTTTTCCAAAAGGGAAAAGTTGGAGGCAGACAAACTCTGGCTAAGCAAGGCCTCTATCAAAAATTGCTGTGCCCTACCCCACAGACACTGGCGCTCCCTCTGTTCCACTCTGGCTTACCTGGTGCCAGTTTCACAATACTTCTCTTAATTGCTGAATACTAATGTGAACTGGGAGGCTCACAAGAATAGAATAGAACTGCTTTTATATTTTTTAAAATTCCCTGTTAGAAATAAACCACATCAAATCTTAGATACGTTGTAGAAAAAAATAATCCCAAATAATTGTTTTTCAACAGTCACAGTATTTCATTGCAAACATACTTCAGACATAAAAAATAAAATTGAAAAAAAAAAAAAGGTGAAGGTACAAACTAACAATTTCATCTGAAAATGCTAAAATGCTTTCAACCTAACTGGAGTGCTCTTTTCCATCTTTCTTTTATTGTGATTTGGCTAGTATCAGCAGAGTGGTAAACTCTTTGAGTTAGGCTAAGCTTTGTGTTCTTGAAAGAATCTTCCATTTCAAGTATTTGCAGCCAGCAATACCCTCTGATACATAGCCCTCCCATCTACCTTTAAGATATTTTTCCCAAGCATCTCTATTACTCTTTCCTCTTGCTATGAGTTTTAGCATTTTATCTTTTAACCTACTGCATTTAATCTATTATAGCACCCTAAATATTAACTGACATCAAAACAAGAAATTCAATACCATCAGAGCTTTTTTAAATTTCTGTTATTCCCCCCCCCTTCTGTTTCGTTTTTGTTTTTGTTAAAATATGTTGCTAACAAACTGGTCAGCTGACTGGGTCACATTTTTTCACTAACTCTAAAGTAAATTAGGCTAAATTCCAATCTTATTAACGGATCCAAATTTACATAGTTGCACGTGAGAAGAAATGTATCTAGTATCTTCTGAAAAATACATAACCCCAAACCAGGGCAGAAGGCAGCTGTGTTGTGGTGCTGCTCATGCTCAAAGGTCAAATACCAAAAGAAATGGGGATCTCCTCAAATGGACACTCTCTCTGTACTTGGGCTGAATAAAAGACCGGTTACTGACAGCGAGTTATGCGCTAAAAACTTGAAGATACAATGGTTTACTAAGAGCGTAGTAGTCACTGCGAATAGCTGGGCTGATGAGGCCAGCCTGACCAAAACCTTCATTTCTGTCACGTACTAGAGGTGTTTTAAATCTGCAAACACAGAGCTTAACTTTTTGACAGTGAATAAAAGAATAAAAGACAGAAATCACAAGGGTGTTCAAATATCCTGTCTTTTCCTTTTTATGTAAAAATTCTAAGTATGATTTCCTGATTTCCATTAAACATTAAAATTGCATGAATTATTTCACTTCTACAATTGGATTCTTATCAACAGATGTGACTTAAATTGAAAAAAAAAAAAGAATGTGCACTTCTGTTTGATCAAGCTAAGTTTACAGAATATGAATCACCCTGGCTGAACTGATGCACATCTGCTGGAATGTCACTGCAGGATGTGCTGGCCTTTACAGAACTGTAACTGTTTATAAGACCATGGAACACTTCAGTAGCAGTTTTTCTTCATGGCAGTTGAATTCTGTGTCTCAATACTTCTGTTTTCGGCTGTTTAGTAGTATTTCAGTAAGGAAAAAACATTTAAGCCACTTTATAATCAAGGCTGCACTGGAGAAGGCTGTTACATTCATTTATAGCAAACCAGGATCATTAATGAAGGAAGAAACACATTCACATAGGGATTGTAATATCCAAGCAGCAGGAATACTAATGCTTACCTCTGCTTGCTTGCAAGGAGGTCAGGACTACACTTGGGATTATAAATTGCGTATTTTTGTAAAGTAGCATAATAGAAAATTAGTCATGCTTAGTGTCTTACTGTTTCTGTACAAAAATATCTTCTCCAATGCCTGTGTATGCCCAGAATAATGCAAAGTCTACAGAAGGTAAAGAAGGCACTGTTTCCACTTAATGGAGTGTTGCAGGGCATTGTATCTTCATTAAGAGGCTGAATTATTATCACACTTATTAATTAATAGTTATTATTATTAATCATTGTTATGCTTTTATTAACATCAGCACTTTCCCTTTGGATGTCCATTATACTATATTTGTAAATCTACAAGTCCTTCAGCAAGCAAAACATTTACCTCAAATCCTTTGTATGCTCCTGTACAGAATATGTACGGTGCTTACACAAAACCCCCAACAATGGAATAGTTTCCTTATTTGCAAGCATGTCTCGACAGAGCTGATGGAGGTCATCATTGTAAAAACTGTAAACATGCAGAGGCAACTCAGGCTCTGCATTTTTATCTCACTTCACTAAAGGAGACAACAAATACAGGGAATCTCCCTTTGATATTATGCCTCAATGCATTAGCATTACCCACTCAGTTATAGCACCTAGAGCAAACCCTCTGCCCTGTTCTGAAAGCAGCCACATGCTTTGTAAATCTGCTTCAAAGCATGGCACCCACTACCCTTGTGCAGAGTATAGAACAAAGACGATATTTGGATGGGGATAGGGACATTATTTCCAGTTTGAAAAATACTACTTATTTTTCTTTCCATCTCCAAAATAGTCCTTTCTGAAAGAGCTTTGTAAAAATTCACAAATTTTGGCATTGCTCTTTTCTGTTGGTGACACTAGATACTTCAATGGTTCCAATATCTTTTGATAGAACTTTTTTATATTTTTTCATACATAAAATATTTTACTATGTATTTTTTGATATAGTTTTATAACAGTGACAGAAAACACTGTATTGCATACAAACAAGGACCTCAAAGGCAACAGATTTCAAGGCTCTGAGAGACAATTTTATAGCACCTTTAGTAGGGACCCAAGGAATAGTGCCGCTGTAAGAAAGCAAGCCTTAAAAAGATATTAATTTGGAAACATTTGGCAGTGAATTTCAAGTAGAAGTGAAAAAGTTACACATAGTTGCAATTTTTAAAAGAAAGATGTATATTTACACATGCAAAAAAACCCCAAAATTTCTTCAGTGTTTTAGGCAGTCTAGTCATTATGCAGGAGATTGATGAGTTTTGCATAAAGGCTGCGAATGGAACAGGTTTTCTCCTCTCCCACTCTGGGCTTTGTAACCATTGTCTCTGATGAATGGGGACTTTAAAGACGAATGAGCTTTTATCTGTTACTTTAGAAATCCATCTAGTGTCTTAACTGTTTTCGTATTGTCAGTTCTCATCCACAGACTTCTACAATTAAGGCATTTTAGTTTTAAAAAAGAAAATAATATTCCTTAGGGCATTGTTTTTGCTATAACTCTTCTGCTTTCATTTGACTTCTAATAGATCCTTGCCTTAAATTTCAGTAGCTAAGCTGCCTGCAAAAGCTGATTAAGTGATATAGGGAAATAAGTCACACAGTTCACATTTTATCTCTTTTTCTCTTTGTCTACAAACACCTTATAATTTCTTTGTGCGATTTTATTTTAATTATTCCATCAACAATAAGAACAAAAGATATACTGCTAAAAATGTCCCAGTGTAGACGCCAAGTATGTAATTCAGTATGCAGATACACATTATTCAGATATGCTTACTTCATTGGATTTGCTGGGTCACCTAGTGCATTTCTGTTTTCTAAATTAATGAACAAAAATATATCTCTTCTGTGAATATGCAGGCTTTACAGTAAAAAATTGCTTTTTTGAGAATCAACAGATATGCACTTGAAATTGTCTTTGTGCTACAGGATTATCTACCAGCATATTCATTTTGGGGAACAGCTATTGAAAATAAACAAAAGCATAGTGCAAACACAGATTAACGAAATTTATCCAGGAACATAAATTATTATGTCTTGTGGCATCATACGTTCCATTTCAGTAATGAGCTCTGTGCATTAGGACAGATACTTGCCACAAGTGTTGGCTTTAAGCATTGCTGAAGCTGGAAAGGATTAAAACATTTGTGGCAAAGGGGCACTATATTCTTGACCGCTAAGTGGAGCTGGGCAAATTGCAAATATGTCCCCAGTATCTCCACAACCTCTTCAGGAGACTTTAGAGCTCTAAAATATTAATATTATATACTGTTGGGGTTTTTGGTTTTGGTTTTTTTGTTTTGTTTTGTTTTTTTAAAGATAATCTCTTTGGGTTTCCCTTTCTACTTTTATCCTTGAGCAGCTCCATCACATGACACACTTTTTTTCCTGTCTGTAAAATCAATATGCCCTGCCTCTGAAGTGACAATAGATACAGCATCTATGTAGTAATTAAGGCATGCTGGAAGAAAACTATACTGTATATGGGAAAAGAAGGACTCTATATACTGCCATCAGTTAAATCAATGGACAGTACATTGAATAGCATCATCACAATTTACAAGTTCAGTGTTTTTTCCATAAGAATATCATTGCACACTTAACCTCCACGTAAAACCTGTAGTTTGAACTTTAGCTTGCATAGCCCTGCTCGAATTTGATCACCAACTCTCTCTGAGGAAGTTCCTGATTTCTGACAGCTGGTGGCAGTCAGTGAAGGAAAAATATCAAAACAACCCACCAAATTGCCTTGCTCTGGCCCAGTGCTTTTATGCCTCTGAGCCTAGAGCATCACCACTCTTCTAGTCGTTAGCAGTAGTGGTTGTTAGATGGAGTAATTTGTACTCCTTTGTGAGGAAGCCGTTCCATAGCTACTATCTGTATTGGAACTTGGATGTCTCTAGTACATATGCTGATGTTGTGTTAGCTTCATCTGTGGGGAGGGAGATTGGAAAATTAAATAAACATTCCTCTACACTGCTGTTTTACATCTATTTCTTTCTAAATTAGCTTTCAAAGGCCTTAAAGCAGCTATCTTGTCATTGCCATGTAGTTGTAAAAGAATGTGTATGAACAGTCCTAGAACAAAGGAGGTTGAACACTGTGCAAATTAACCCCTTCTTTCTGGAACCTCAACTAAGTATCAGAAGAACATTAACCAGAGAAGGAAACAGAAGAGAAACTTCCTTGCTACCTGTGCGACTCTTAAGCAAGTTATTGCTTCCTCACAGGGCCTTTGGTGAGGAAACTAGATACACAGCTTATATTTCCTACGTCTAGTTGCATGCATAAAAGGAAGAGAAACCTCTTGGTTTCTACTAAGGTAGGGGAAAGCCACAGGAATCTCATTCTCAAGACAAATCTCATTCTCAGGGCTTTACTGACAGTGGAGCAAGTCCGAGCTCCTAAATGAGGTACCAGTTACACACCCATAGACAAACAATATGAAACCCTGGCAACAACAGCCCTAAAACTCTCTTCAGATGTCACTATATTGACACCTTATTTAGGACGGTAAGCAAAGCAGAAAACATTTTCCATGACAGTATATTTTGAAACAGAGAAACTGGAGATGGAGGATTGGCAGGCACTTCTTTGCCCTTATAACCTCACTAATTGAAAAGAGAATGCAGTTTAATGCTGATTGTTTTAAAATTATATTTTGTTTACCTTACAAAACAAATATTTCAATATATATTATTCAGTGAAACATATCTGAGTACAAACCGAATGGATTTTCTCACGTGCCTTGCTCAAGTAAATGCTATATGCAAATAAGTACATATCTAATCACAGTCCTTCCAAACTGATATTTTCAACTGTTTACTCACTGTCTAGTCCATGCTTTTTCTTCTGCTTAATATTTATACAATTTAGACATTTACTTTCACTTAAGAAAATAAATTTTCAAAGACTTCAGGAAACAGCCGAAAGATTTGTTTGGTATTCTTAAGAGAAAAAAGGGGTAGAATACATTATTAGTATATCTTGAATTCTGACAGTTATTATGCAGAATGGTTTATTTAACATGTCAAACAGCAGTGTGGATGTCCATTAAATCAAGAAGATTTGGTGAGGGAAGTATCATCTTTTAACAATTTTTTTTCTCTTGAGAAATACCCCAAGAATACCAATTAATCTAAAAGGAATTCCTGAAAATACATTTATATAGCATGCTTGCCAAGTATACTTCTTTATAGCTACTGATGTTCTCACAGGAAACACCTTGTTGCATTTTATCAGAAATGCCTATTTAACTTGTAGTGACAAATAAAAGCAATCCTTTTTCTCCCTCCTCAGCACTTCCCCCTCCATGTACATTGAAATGAACGCAGAAGGAAGAGCAAGCACCTAAAAGAGGTGAGTCTGCATTTAGTACCTGACTTACAGAGGTAAGACATGTTTTGCTCTTTGACTTTCCCAAGATAAAAACCTGAATCTCGCAGAACTCTGTAGTGTATTTTATTCTGAGGTTGACTGACACAGCACATGTCTTTCATCTCAAAGAAGAGGGTGAACAAATACACTGCAGTCACTCTGTGGCAACTGGGGCAAATGTTTTATTACTGTGAGTTAGTTTTAATCTCATTTGTGTATCATAGAACCATAGAATCCCTTAGATTGGAGAAGACCTTTAAAATCATCAAGTCCAACCGTTAACCCAGCACTGCCAAGTCCACCACAAGTCATCCTCAGCTTAAAAGAGCTAAGTATATAGATCTGATTCTGAGTTTTCCAAGACTTATTTGGTTTGTTTCTAAATTACCTGCCCCATATACTAGAGAGAGTATCTTAATTGTAGCATTGAACTCTTCTTCTAGGTGGATTCTTTTAGTCTCCCTTGTGCTGTTGGCATCCTGCCATGCAGAGTAGATCACTGTCTTTCATTGCAGTATTCTGTGCCCTCTTTTGTAGTCACAATATCCATCCTATTATCCCATCATTTAATGAAGCCAACTTTATTCCAACCACATAAGACATTTGAGTCATCTGCAAACCAACCTTCAGAGTTCAAAAACTGAAAGGAATTAAAAAAACCTAACAGTAAGCCTCTATCCATTAACTGTAAAAAAAGAAAGGAGGGGGGAAAAGAATAATCAAAGACGTCTATCTCTTAGCTTCTCATTTTGCAGTCCCCTGAAAAGATCTTGCGTAATATTACTGTTGGCCCTTTTCCAACAGAAACCATTCTATTTTGAAATATACCTGGATAGATTCTGGACAGATTCTTCTCCTCTCTTACTCTTAGAAGAGACTAGATTACTCTGTACTGTACCTAAAGACTTTTACGTTACTGTAAGATTAAGAGAGTTGATTGGGTGGGGAAGGATGTATTAAAAACAACTCAATAGTTCCATACTTTCTAGCTTTCTGTTGTACATATATATCTATCAATGTATGATATATAGAAGTACACATATACATACCTAAATGCACAAAATTTGGTGTGGTTTTTTGTTATTGCAACCTAGAATGAAATAAATTCAAAAAAACATTTGCAGAACAGTTATAGATTTCCTATGATTTAAAGTAAATAGGGAACGTTGTTTTCAAAATGTTAACATGGTATGATCACTAAAATTAATAAACCCCAAACAGCTCATATCAATGTGAGTATTTTCTTAGACCAGTTTTTAGTATTCTACCAGTTGTGAATCTCTTATTCTAGTTGTAAAGACTTCAGGGTACTTTCACAGCTTATATCAGAACAAATCAGTTTAAAACCTGCTAAACCCTTCACAATTATCAGAGCATCCAAAGATATATTAAAAGTTTTCAGAGACTAAATATTTAATAACTGAGTTGGGCTGAAATTGAAACTAAACTATTGAAGTGAAACATGGCTAACAGAAAACTGATAACTATTAACTATACTATTCAATAAAACTATTACTGCTATTCCTTCAGCTACCTAATAATAAAAACAGTCTCGGTAGGTAATATAAGGCAAAATAATTTGTATAAACTGTTATAATGATGTCATAAAGAAATATTAATGGGATTAGGACAGAATATGTTCAATATTCTTCATCAGTAAGGAAATTTTCCCTAGTCATTAATCCCTCTCTCTCCCTCGAGTAAATAAGCCCAGTGAACGCTATTGGAAGATGATGGTCAGAACTGGGCCAGCACTCTTTCCAGGCTCTCTAGGCTGAGGGATGGTCTTTAAATGAGAGTATATAATGGGGGCCACTGATGTGGCACCTTGTTTCAGAAGCCATATCCCCTTTTTATAGGGCTGTCAGGAATTGATGCCTAATGGAGGCAGCACTGATTTCAGCAGAAGCTAGAAAGTCAGGACATGAGTGGACCAGTTAAATAAGCATTTAGCAACTTTCTCTACTGCTGTTTAAATAATAAGAATTTTAAAAAAGGTTTTCATTTCAGGCGTGCTTTGTTTTTATAATATTCATTACCTTTAACAGAAAGCTTTACTGAACAGTAACTCATACTGATAGTGTTGTTTTACTTTGATCCTTTCATTTCTTTCACTTTTTTCCTATTAATTACACCACTTGATCATGAACTAACAAAAGGCAGAAAAGTACCCTGATTAAGTTCAAACAGCATTTAACAGTCCAACTGTCAGAATTGGTGATCTCAAAAGAGTATTAGCTGTTTTGTTTTCAGTCTTCTTCAGGAGAAAGGGTCTAGCAGGTATCAGAAAATGTTTGTTCTACAAAAAAATAACCCCTCACAGTCATCAGACTTTCTTCTTAGAATTTTATAAAATATTCCTTTAGCAATGACTAAAACCCTCACAATCTCCATTAGAAAAAATACAACCGTTCCATAATTCATTCATTTTCATGTGCATTCTACAAAGAAGTTGTTCCCAAAACAACATATAACGTGGTAGAAAATTAAAACAAAAGAAACCACAGAAAATACTCAGGACTCACCCTGAACATCAGTGTCACAACAAGCTGTGAGTTCACACTCAATTTTTAGCATAATTATGCATGCTGGCTTTTCCTTCAAACTAGCTTTCTGAATGTTGAGCAGCATCCATTTGAGACTTATACAGCACCCAGTTGAAGTTTTATGCCTGATGTTCCTGATGTAACAGAACTGTAAATCTCAAAAGACCTACTCAAAATTTGTAGACAGATCATCAACTCAATGAATCTCTTAAAATCCCATGTCCTTACTAAATCAAAATGTTTTTATTTAAGAATACTCAGATAAAAATTTTTAACTTGCACAATCATTCATCAACAGAGTAGCAGGCAACTAAAAGGTGAGGAAGGAAAAAAAATAGCAGTGTTTATCAGAAATAACTCTATATTGTCCACACCTAAAGTAGACAATTTCTGCTTAGCTTGTCAGACTCAACTAACCATAACCAACGATGACCAATAATTATATGCTCTGATCTCTTTGATTGAGTGACTCTATCTTTGACTAATATATTTTAGAGCTCCTTCTCTCATCTTTATGGATTATAAAAACAAGTAAACATGCCACAAGCCACCTGGGGCTAGAGGAAGGGGCAATGATTTCATTAATTTAGTTGTTAAAGTTAGATGGGCCTTTTAAGTGTCTCCTCTTTATAAAACAAGTAGTTAAATTCCCTGTAGAGTCTATAGAAAAAAGTGCATTACTTTGAAGACTTTCAGAGACACCTCTAGTCTCCTCAGGTTTCATCAACATAAAATTTTCAAAAGCTCATTCAGTGTCAAAATTAGGCAGTTAAAATGGAGTAGACTTGAAAAATCAGTATTGTCACAAGAACAACTTACTCTTTACAAAACATTTGGCCAGAGGAAGCTTTTCCTATTACCAAAGCCAGAAGATGATCTAGAAAAGCAGTCTATGTGTGTTTTTTTTTTAAACAAGGGTTAACATTTGCTCAGTTCCTGTACATATAATATTTATGGATTAAAATAATTATAATATCCCAGTTTTATTTATGTGGGAACTTGAATTATGCTCTTTATCAATTTTATTCAAAAGATCACCCTACCCATTGGTACCCTTTCAGCTAAAGGCAGCATTCCACTGGACACTCACTGCTTCCCTAATGTTTTCTATTTTAAAGGGGATGGTTATGCTGATGGTCTTTGTAATGATATGGAGAAATAGTGTGAAATGAGGACAATGGACATCGATTGTGATTGTATATGTCTGCTCAAGGAATGTGGGTATGGTGACTAGTCATGGGTGCGGTGTCTGGTCACATAGGCACAAATCCTTGAGGAGACAACCACAGTTTTGAGGAGACGCCTGCCCTTCTTCCTCTAACAAAAGGGCTATTTAAAAAAGAATGAGAAAAGGATGAGAGATATTCCAATGCTATCTAGAGGGAGGGAGTGCTAAGTCTCCTTGCTGGAGAAGATCGGATGGTCACAAGAACATGAATCACCTACAAACCTGCAAGACCACCACATTCCAGGAAACGGACTGATAAGCTAATTAACATACGAAGCGGGGTTTAGGTAACGAATATGTATAGGCGTTAATTGAATATTCATTTGTTTCATTGTATAAATGTGAGATGGTTCGTCACTTCGGGTATGCACGCTTGTGGAGGAGCGATCCCCCGTGCATCTGCGCGCAATAAACATACCTACTTTATAACTTTCGAGTTATAGAGTCTAATTCCGCACGTCAGTAAGGTGCTCTGAGATCGAGCAGTTAATATGATGGTTACTGCTACTTAATTGCAGACCATACCAACATTCCACAAATGAGTTACTTGCACATATAAAAGAATAAATAAAACTATTAAAGATAATGCAAAGAACTTTGCTTTGGAAATGCTGCACGGCCACTGCCAGCACAGATTTGCCCTTTAAAATCTACTGCTGCGCAGAGCGGGAAAAGAAAGGGAAGAAAGAAGCATTATACCTCCCACCATGAAATGCTGCAGCTTGTCAGGCTCAATAAAATATTTCATTGGTCCTATCAGGGTGGGAAACTGCTTCTTTCTAAATGGAAAGAATGATCAATATTCTCAGATAAATGTACTTTCTACCTAATAATGAAACATGGTAATGTTTTTTTTTAAATCAAGTTGAATCAACCCTTATCTATCTGAATCTGAGGAATACAAAGAACAATCAAAATCTTAACCAGAATAAACATTACAAGCTTCATTTTCTGCCTTCAACTTTGAAGGGCTGCTTTATTTATTTATTTATATGCCAGATACCTACACTATGATTTGTCAATATAAATTTTCTGTTAAAGATCTCTTTAAATTACAGAAAGTACTATAAATGTGATACATATTATAAATGTTATAGTGCCTCTATATATGATCAGAGATTAAAAAATGGAAAGATTTAGGGAGACAGCATCTTAGAGAACTACTCACAAACTGAACACATAATTACCACTTAACAAGTAAGAATAACATCACGGAAAAAAAACCCTAACCCCCCCAGATCCTTTGACCTCCTACCTAACTGAAATAGCCCAAATACCTCATTTGTTTCATAGCCTGAAACTTGAAAATGGATTGCCATTATTTTATTGAAGTTTTCAATTAAATTTTAGACTTTTGACTAATAAGGCTTTTACAAAGCAAGAAACACTTTTCTTTCCAAAAGGTGCATATTATGATCATGAACACATCAATGTGAAGTGACCAAATAGGTTAGGGATAACATTTTCATGGACGTCCAAATTGTGTTAGTCTTACCTGCATTATATTAATGTCCTTCCTAAAACTGAGGTATAACCAACACTGAAAAGAAGTGTGGGTTTTGAGCAAACTATATTTGAAGGCAGTTGAAATGAGCTTTTGGACTGTGAATTTATTCCCACCTCAAGACAGCATACATGAAACTCTCCTTTGTCACTCCTGGGGCTTTATCATTCATCTTTGAATCTTATCTGGAATTTAAACCACTTTCTCTGATCTCCAGGATCTGTCTTCTGCTCAGGTGATAGATGCAGGGATTCTGTCTGTTAGATACTTCTATTAAGAGATTACATGTTTAACTAGCCTCCTGAAACATGTATTATTTGCTAGAAAAACAAGGTCATGCTTTTCAGTATGCTAATAATACTTAATTGAAAAAAAAAGTCTGAGTGTTAATACAAAACACGCCCTCCTATTCTTTGCAATTACTTTTCAAATACTAATAAACTGGGTTTTTTTTCAGTTTGCTTCTTAAAAACCTGACTGAAATACCAATACTCAAATGTTAAAGGTAACATTATAGCCAGGCACCTTGACTGCCTGCTGCTCCAAGGACTGAGTTTTCAGGCAGCTAAGTCTGGCCATACACCTGAACCTGAAGGGTATTCAATAACTTAGTATTGTTTTCTCTCTGAGCATAAGGAGCTTGCACTAAGAAAAGGGAGTTTGTCACTGTTCAAAAGAGGATGATATATCCTTCCCTTGCTGTTGGTGTTTGTAACAAATACAATGCTCATCTCAGTGCAGAGAGTGTGATTAATGCAAACTAGGCTCCAGAGACAAAGCAAACAGGCTAATTGTGGCTTGTTTGCTTTTGAGGGGAAACAGTTAGGCTCAGCTCTGGAAACTGGATTTTGAAGAGATTTCCTCTCTCCTCCTCCTCACACATACTCACCTACATGCATCACTCACTTCATTAGACCGAAGCACTAGACTCTCCTTATCTATTCAAATCCCACAGGAAGTGCTATGTGCTATTTTTCATTCATGAAATAAATACCCAGTCTTGATACCTCAGTTCTCACCTACCACCTGGAAAATACCAGGATTCCTGGGTTGGGTAGTCTGCACAGAGATAAAAGCCTACCAGAATATTCCACTGTGCTAATGACCTCTCTATTGCTGAAAATGGGACTGCTGCCTCTGAATGCTTTCCATCACCTGGCAAATCCCTCTTCAAAGGTTTGCTGTCCCTGAAGGAAGTGTTGACACTGCTTGCAGGCTTGTGAGGATTGCTTTAAATGTACTCAGCAAAGGAAGACCGAGCTGACACAGGCATTAAACACCCTTTTACAATTCCCATATTTTGGGAAAGGTGATTTACTTGAAAGATATTTGCTGTGTTGAAGGTGTGCACTGCAAATCAGAGATCAAAGAATTCCTGCTCTTACACAAATCTCACATTAAACTGAGACGATATCTCCACAGAATCACTTAGTGTTATTTGTATGGAAGCCCACTGTTATAATAATTTTGAATATTGCTGTAGTCTAAGATGGAGTTAGCTATAACTGCAGAAAGACACATAAGAAATAGACACTCCTTCCCCATGCAGATTAGTGTTGTATTTACTTCAGTTCCAGCAGGTAATTAGAATCATAGAATCATTCAGGTTGGAAAAGATCTTTGAGATCATCAAGTGCACTGTTAACCCAGCATTGCCAAGTCCACCACCGAGCCATGTCCCTAAGCACCACATCTATGTGTTTTTTCAACACCTCCAGGGATGGTGACTCCACCACCTCCCTGGGCAGCCTGTTCCAATGCTTCACCACCCTTTCAGTGAAGAAATTTTTCCTAATATCCAACCTAAACCTCCCCTAGCATTACTTGAGGATGCTTCCTCTTGTCCTGTTGCTTGTTATCTGGGAGAAGAGCCCGACCCGCACCTGTCTGCAACCTCCTTTCAGGTAGTTGTAGAGAGCAGTACGGTTCTGAGTGTCATTGTCTCCAGGCTAAACCCCAGTCCCCTCAGCCACTGCTCATAAGACTTGTTCTCTAGACCCTTCATCAGCTCCATTGCCTGTCTCTGGGCACAATCCAGTACTATCAGGACATAATGCAGAGAAAAGCAAATGCTGTTTTGTTTTTGTTGCAGAAAAAGGTGTGATGAGTCATATTTGCCTAGCTCAATAATTTCAGTAAAGTGAAGAATGGTTGTATATTCATGCTTCTGTATTTACACTCAAAGATAAGTCAGGAAATTATACAACCCAAACATTATGCATAGTCTCTTTACTGAAATGGTAAGTGCTGGGCCTTTAATTACATAGCTGGCATTTTGCAGACAGGCTGATTATATGTTATATACCATGCAGAGGTAATTAGTTATCAGCTATATTTGTGACTTTGCCAGAGAATGTTGTTATTAATCAGTATATAGCTCTTTTTCAGTACTAATCACAATTATGTTCTTAGTGCCTTTATGGAAGGAAACAAGTCAGCATTGAGGGCCTGCATCCCAGAATAGTTTTGGGTTGATGTTAGAGACATGAAAGAAATAGACTGTGGGAAGAAATTTTCAATATCAGTGTTGCACAAAACCTTGATGTTTCATGGATATCATTAAAGAAATTATCTAAAAGCTCAAACATTTATTCACAGTTGAGCTGGCTGAAATTTTCCTTGTGCAGCACTGTTTTGCTGATTAGAAAAAGTCTGCTGGATTACAGACATTGCTCTAAAATAAAATTACTATTGCTAGAAATGGGACAACTGCTTCTTCAGACAAAAAAAAAAAAAAAAAAAAAAAAAAAGGCACTAAAAGATATGCCTTTTTGTGTTTGCCAAAATGTGGCACAAATGGTTTAGGTGTTTTTAAAATTGTATATCCCTTTCTTAAAGAAAAAAGAGGAAAAGAAAATCTGAATATTGAAGACAAGAAGTCCGATATGCTTCCCTAAAGTACATTATAGTAGACCCAAACCAGTTCATATGGAACTCACAAGAGCAGATATTTCCTCTTAACTTCCCTATAGCCTTTGGCAGGGTCAGGAGGTAATTTGGGATGAAACCTCTGTCCTTCACAGCAGAACTGAAACTACTTTTCAAAATGAAACTACCCATCCAGTAGTACTTTTTGATTTCTTCAGTACCAAAACAGAAAAAAGGGATTATCTATCTGCAGTTTTGTTCCTTGTCATTTTGCTGTGATTCTGCGGATGGCAAGTTCACAATTAAGAGCAGCAATGGCAGATGCCAAGTGATTCAGTTTCCCTCGGGTATATCAGCAGTACATTTTGCTTTCCTCAAAATTATATCGTAATTCTTCAGTAAAAAAGTATTCTTTGGAAACAAAGCACAGACTGTTTATATGGCAGCATCAACCTCTCTCCTCTCTACTTTCCGTACTCATTTTCTGTTTCTCCATATCTGTGGTCATCCTTTTCCTCTCTTGCCTCTCCACCTCATCCCCCTGCATCATCCACGATCCAGTAGTTTTTTGTCATTTTTATGTTTTCATAGCAAGAACTAAAGCTGTATCTATATTTCTTGTATGATTCAGAGATCCTCATATTCAACATATGCTGTTGCTTCACTGCTACTCCCAGCACTCTCAGCCAGACCCAGGAGCCAGCTTTACGCTTTTTGAAGTTACTTTTTGAGTTACTACTCCTCATGGGGAGGATTCAATTGAATTTGCATTTTTTCTTTTGTAAAGTACTCAACAATTCATAATTGACATCATTTTAGCATTTGCTGCTACATTCCACTGAGGGACTAGAAACCACTTGTGCCCTATTCAAATGTAGTGTGCTAAACCCAAAAATTAGTTTATTAAAGACATTAAGTGCACATAGGTAAAGGAAAAAAAAAAAAGGCTATAAAGCGATCACGCACCAATAAGCATTCTTCAGATTACATATTAAAAAGTAATTATGACCAAACAGAGGTAAGGCAAATCAATAGCAAAAGTAACTCTGGCCAATAATTTTCCTGCATACCATAAAGTGAATATCTTTTAGACCAAAACACCCAAAAGAATTCCAGTTTAGCCTATCCATTGCTATGAAGACGATAAATCCCATAAATCATTAGAATTGTGGATGACTCCAAAAGGTAAGTGGAAACATACAAGGTCCAAACAGAACTTTTGTTATTCCCTATATGCTACAGCTATTAAAACTGGGAATGTTGCATGTATGAGATGTTTTAAGTTGTATGACCTTTTATCTTCCTCCTAAACAATGAAAAGGAGATCAGTTGGGTTTATGTAGGTACAGCATGACATATAGGTAGATTACACTCAGCAACCAAATAATATTTCAGATATTAATGGATTATACCCACTTACAGTACTATCTCAGAACTTACTCTATTTGCTCAAGGCTAGAGATTGCTCTGCTTGGTTTGTTATTAATATCCACTACAGCACCACCATGCCTGAATTACTTTATACCATTGCAGAGGAAATACACGGAGTCATGTTCTATCTGAAACCCAACTTCTATGCTCTGAATGAAAATTATGTGAGAAGGCTGAGGTTTTGGATAATTTTGTATAGAAAGCTTTCTGGAAATAAAGTTCACGTATAAAATGCCTCCCTCTCCCTTTTACTCAGATAAGTAGCAGATTTAAGAGATATTAGTGGGTGGCCACCAAAATCATTACTATAAAATAAGACTTTGTTTTTTCTATAAAAAAGAAATTATCAGGTTTCCTTTTTATGAAAAAAAAAATAATCCCAAGAATACATGAGAAATACATATTTTGATATGCATCCCTGCATTTCTTGTCCATCTGTACCTGGATGTTTGTAGAGATCTGTATCTCCTTTTCAGATTTCTTTTTTCTCTAATATTTACTCTTATTCTTAAAGTATGACAAAGAAGCTTCTGAATCATAAGCTTTAAATATCATTTTTTTCATTTAACACTTTTTATTCCTCTAACATTTTAGCTCCACAAGAAAAGATTCTCAAGAGCCTGAAAGGGCCTGTATATCAAATGTTTCATGATGATGACTAAACATGTCTGAAGGAGGTAAAGACTTAGTGGGAGAAATCACATTTACACTATATCTGTCATACCAAAATCACAACTGAAAGCATAGCCAATTTATAATAGCTACTTCCCAGAGAAACAGAAATTCTCTGGGGCAGCCAACTATCAAAGCAAATCTATGAAAGCATCAGACAGTGTGGGGCTGTGTGTTCCCCTCAAGTGCACAGCAAGCATACACTCACCCATCCCTCGGTGCGCAGGAATTGTTAATTTTTATGTAGCATTCCCGTGGCTGATTAGATTAGAAGAAAAGCATCACTGACTGTACAAATTAATTATGTACTTTACATTTAGAGTACGACATACTGAAAAAAAATTACAGAAAAGCAACATTTGCATGTCTTTTGGCTAACAAAAAATACTTGTTTGTATTCTGATTTTCAAATTACGAGTATGAGGTTAAGACATCATTAATGCAAAATCATGCAGGTTTCATATTCTATTACTCTAGACCTAAACTTTGTTCCTAGTGAATAAAAATATATAATACATCAATAGACTGTGTGGATAATTCATTGTAGTAAAGCTTTCATTTAGTGTACTGATAATTAAAATAACCAGTTGTACTGAAATCTGGAAATTACAATAATAAATTCAATTAAAAAAAATTTGACAACCTATTCTATTGCAAAATATAACTGAAAAATATCTCGTGTGCCTTCAGCTCAGATACAGTCAGTGCAACTGACTACGCAGCACACATCTGTCCTACTAAACTACTATCTCAGTTTAAAACAAATAATTATTGTGAGATGCTCTTAAACTATAAGTACCTGAGTAATTTTTGCTGCTAGCAGAGGTATCATGAAATAGGAAACTGATAAGACAGGATTTTTGAAGGCATGAAAATTCAGGGAGATACTTTTCATGGAAGTTCTATGAATAGCAGTCAGAGACACACACAATTTTTCATATCAAAGGTTAAACATAGCACTTCCACAACCCGGAACTTGGACATTTCTAGTAGAACCTAAATATAGTTAGTGTGCAAATTTCAGGAAATATTGAATTGTGGACCTTTTCTTTCAAATTTTCAAGCAAATATTACTTCCTGTAAAGCAACAGAATTTAGGAATTAAACCAAGAATAAGGTACTGGAGTCTACATAATTTTAAAGGATAAAGACAAATTTGGTGGATGATTCTGAGATACCTTGGTCCATGTATAAAATCAAGAAAGGATTCACTGGCTTGCAGAAGGCTTTCAAATGCTGAAAAGATGGCTAGTCACCTAACATCAGGTCATGAGGAAAGGGGCACCTACTTACAAGTTTTTCAACATTTCTGACAAAAAAGTTGAAAAGCATGTAAGAAATCAGAGGATTACTTGACTTTCTGAGCTTTTATGAAAAGCTGTGCGGTGAACAATTAAATTGGCTTTATTCTTTTCCTGAAAACTTCCAAGGAAGCAATTAAAGGCTTTGCATAAATCCCTGTTTTGTAAGATTCTACCAGCTCAAATGTGTTTCCTAAGTCCAAGCCGTTGCTACGTGTAACAGAACTGCAAGGTGGGTGGGAAGGCATTGTTGTGTTTTACTTAACCGGTGATTAATGTAGATTTATTTTTGGGCTGATTCTTCATGTCTAAATTCCAAGTCAAACCAAACCAAACTGCTGAACGTGTATGAAAATTGCAACTGAAACACCAAATCAGAACTGCTTTTCTATGTAAGCACATGGATAGTTTAATGAAATCCACTGTAACTGCTTAAATACTTAAAAGATAAGCCCACAGGTAAATTGTCCAATTGAACGAGAAAGTGACAGTCAAGGAAGGGAAGAACAGTACTGCAAGGAATCCAAGGATGACCTTCAGAAAGGTCTCTTACAGCAGTTACCTGAAGGAAACTGGACATCTCCTGTTACCTTTGCATAAAAACTACTGTGGTCTTCTATTGCATATACACCGGAGTTAGATTAATAAAATAATTTTCTGTTTTAATTGTAGTACACTTAAGTGGGATCCCAATTCTTCTTCTATTTACTTTAGCTGAGCACTGAGTGATAAGTTACTGTAAGAATTTCATTAAATAAACCACATCCAGTTAAATATTCAGAACACAGACAATGAAGACTGAGTTTGAGATCAGGGTGTCTGAGCTGACCGTTGAGCACTACAGCAAACCCTTACTCAGGAGCGCATCCAAATCCAACGATGTCAGCAGAGATGCCTTGGTGAGACAGACCTTGAGGCCACTTATGCAAAGAACAAAAGTTGCCACGCAGGCTGTGTATCCAGTTACAACAACAGTAAATTGCTCTGAACAAGTTTGAGTCCACAGGTTAATTGAAGTAAACAAATTGAATCGGAGAAGGCTGAATTTGTAATAAAACAATCATTGTAAAATTGGAAAATAACTTAGCAAGACCCTGAACTCTGACTAACTACTTGAAAAAATGCAGTAAAATTCTTCAGTGTCTCGAACACCATTAACTGTCCATTTGAAAGAGCACTAGTGTAGGGCTTGGAAGATCTGTACGCTACAAGCCTGCAGGTTTTTGTCCATTTTTGAGCAGGCATGAGTAAATTAGAAACAGGAACTTAACTGGCTGCTGTGAGGTTACTTTAAAACTTGGAAAGTATGCTATAATATGACAGTAGACCTTTTTGTAATAGATATGTGATAGTGATGGTTGGTTTTCTTTTAATTTGGTTGCTGACATAGGATTTTTATGACCTTAATATGCAAATACTACAAAAAAAAGTAGCAAAACCTAATAAAATATTACAGTTATCAATAATAATACTAAAGCACATCACAATTTTCCTGAAATCATGATTCAATAATGTTAAAAATTGTAACTTTAAAGTTGCACTTAGAATCTTACAGTTTCATTGGAAAACGATTTCTGCTAATGAAAAAAATTCAAGTAAGGATCCTGCTTTCACCTGCCTATGAAGCTTCTGTAGGGTTCATTTCCTGCTTACAAAGAACATGGAATTCTAAAGTAAGAAATGCTTTTAAGACACATAATTATTCATAAGGATTTCCAATTTCAGCCAGCACTAATAATACTACTAAAATATAAATGGATTCATAATTATTTGTAACATAGTCAGGGCCAAGATGCTGGTTAATGTTAAGTTTTGAAGTAATCCTGGCTCTGTCATGCTCTGGCAAAGCTCATGAATCCAAGAAAAGCTTAAAGACTTCATTTCTAATGGGTGGCACTGAATTAAAAAAGAAAAAAAAACCCCAAACCAACCTGCACAGTTATCCTGACCTTATTTAAAAGCTGATGATGTTCTTTTTACTGTTACAGAGCATATGTTTCTAAGGTAAGAAAATGAAGGTTTATATTCTCAGCCAGTGCAGTAGCAGTTGCATTGAGACGAAGAGGACAGATTAGATTTCCATCAGCAGATACGCTGGCTTATAAACTTTGCCAATCCTTAAAGTAGCCCTCAGTAATTTTTTTACTTTCTGCAGCATATAAGCCCACTGATATTGTAATATTTCAATATGGCTAACAGATATCAATTGTCATGAAAGTCTGATGATTACAGAAAGTGGTTTTTAACTCTATCTCTTAAGATAGACAATATCTTAAAAAAGTAGAGCTCTTTGTTAAAAGCGAAATTGATCTTGCTTCAAAATCATATAAAAAAAATATTTGGTTTACCCACTACAGTCATTCTTAATATATCTCAAGAGTTCTGTAAATAAAAAAAAATCGGATTTGATGACCTAGGGAGGTGGTATAGTGGGATCTGACAAATCTATAGTAAAGCTAAACGTCTCCTACAGTCTTAGGTGTGGAGGTTTTTTATATGGTCACTTTCACAGGACAAATTACTGATATCACTTTTATTAAACCATTAGCAACCACAATATTTTTTTTTTTTAAATATTAGGCATTAATTAGAGAGTCACACATAACAAGACTGGAAGGCATTTTAAGAAGACACATAAAGTTCATCTCTCTCTGCCAAGGCTGCACCAAGTACATCCACTAAAATCTGAATAATAACTATAAGAAAATAAAATTTAATGGGTAAAATATAAAAAAGGAAGATTAGTAGATAAGTTCTACTTTCATTTTAAGTCACATTTCAGTAGCAAATAATTTGATTTCTGTAAGCTTCAGTTCCAAATCTAATAACAAACTGGATTTACAGACAACAACACAGTAGGAAGATATCCATTCAGTTTGCTAAGCACAGTAGACTGAATTCACTGGAATCTGACCATAATGTGATCTACCATTTTATTTCATTTGCCAGAATTTCCAGTTATTAATGTTACGCTCTTCTCAAACCAGCACCTGTTCTTCAGCTGGGCAAACGACTCCCTCTTGCCATTAATTCTGCTTTGGATATTGGCCAGAAAAGTTTTCCCTATAAGACCATCCTATTTCCTACTGTCTACCAACCTCTATTCAATAAGAAGAAATTCTATTAACCTCAGAGAAATGCATGCCCTGAGGAATCTTTCGTACATAGTGGCCAGCCTGGCAGTACAACCAGCCACATGACCTGTGGCCTAATGGACTTTAGTAATCATTTTTGAGCTTCGTGTAACTCCTATATGTCATATCTAGCATTCCCATAGCACAATGAAAGAAATCCTAAAATAAGGACTTTTTTTCTTGTCTGATTGGGTGCAAGAAAATAACTGCATTAGAAAATAAGGTATTTGGCTTTCAAATTAAGAACCTTTCTTTACAATATATATCCACTGTTGCATTGTGACAATACTGCAGTGAAGAGTTTGTGAACTAATTTGCATGCAAGCTGTGAGCTGCTTTTGTAGCCTTGAAACTCGTAATGTGTAATAGTTATTTTCACAATAGGTTTCAAAAATACGGATGGCTTAATTACAGCTTTAAATAATGAAATTACTTAATCATACTGACAGATAAAGCACCTGAAAGCCCTGATTATGTACTGTAGCTGCAGCATGTCTTTGTGCTGTCATGCTGTAACTTCAATGTGTCTTAGTAAATTAGATCCATAGTTCATTCATGATGAAATAATTCTATTATAATCCACCTTTCTTGTTGCTAAATTGCATCAAGCAAACATGTCAGTTCAGTAACACTTGATGACTACAGTTAGGTAGTACCCTGTGCTTATTTTTTAACTGTATAACTAGAAAGCTGCTCAGTTTTGCATTTTTACATAAGCGTTCATCACATGTTTAAACATATGCATTTCTAGGCTTTGCTGTTGCCAAAAGTCTATCCAGATGCGGAAAGTAAATCAATGGGAAAACGCCACCATACTTTCCTTCCTGAACTGCAGACATCCAGAAACTGTGACACCAAGGTTGGAATAAACAGTGCATGCACATAGATAAATTAATTTATATTTATTGATAACACACACTATTTATCGCCTAACCTGCATCTGGAAAGGATAAAGATGTCAGTCCTACGTCAGTGAAATGCTTCAGACACTGCCTGAATGATCCCAAAGCCAACCTGCTCTTCTTGAAAAATAAACAACATAAGGGCCCTAGGAATGGCTCAAGTAACAGCTCTTGCTCTTCAGCAAAATTTTCAAAATTGTTTGTGCATGTTTTGTAAAAACTCTGGTAGCATAAGTGATAAATCCGAGACAACGTGAAATATAATATTAGAAGTAGCTGACAAATAGCAGTGCAAATGTGACTATTCACCTTCACATGCATAGCTTGATTGGGAATTTCTGTTCTAGGCTTTATATTTCTAGAGTTCTCAGAGTACTGTATAAACAAGACAAGTTAACAGACACTTTAATCCATCTTATTTAGGCATATTAATAATTCTGTATCAAGATATTCTCTATATAAGAATTTAAATTGATTTGGGGGCCTTCCCACAGTATGCTTTAAGAGCGTAAACTCATTATTTCATGGCACTACGGCAAGTTTTAAATTCTTTTTCATTCTATATAGAATTTCTTTCTTGTGTGTTTTTTTTTTCCCTCCTCTTCAATTTGATCAAAAAATAGGTGGTTTAGTGTCTGAAGGGGCCTGTTGGTTGCAATAGTTTAACTTCTAGGTAAGGAGCATAACTATGTATGTTAACAACAGTTTCTCATGTCAGAGTTGAAAGACAACACATAGCAGGTAACATTTTCAGAAGAGTTGCCCTGGTTCATCTAAAGTCTGGGAACTTTCATAGGCCAGCACAAACAGGTCTGAAAATCTTATACCATTGTAATAAAACTATCAGTCAGAAAAAAGAGAAAACTGCAAAATGCAGAATACAAATACACAGAAACACGTCCAAATAATTTCAAGTAAATGCAAATAGATAAATTACAAAATATTTTCTGCAGGCAGCTTGGTTGCTTCTTAACAGCCATAGCAGTTTTACAGAAGCACAGAGCAGTCACTGCATTTAACACTGGACTAGACTGCAGAATTCAGAAATGCACAAACCCAGGCCAGTTTATAGGGAGCACTTCAGAGCTGGCCCAAAGGAATTTTTGTATGTCATAAAGCAATTTCTTGCCAGCCACTGTGATTTGCTTGTCAGGATTTTGTTATTAGAAGTGATATTGCAGTTGCATTAAAAATATATATTAAACAAGCTTTCTTCAAATGGAATCTCAAAGCATATTTTCAGCGTTTATCAGCACTGTTGACTCATCCTTGTGCTACCAAAAGCTCTTTTGAAGCAAGATGCTGAATAAAAATTTATCAGATAAACATTTAAAGATGGAAACTGTTAAATAAACTGTGCCAGAATAGACAGGGCTATAATGCAAGACGTGGGGTGCTAGGGATGCTGCAAAGACTTTTTAAGTCCTGGAATTATTTCATCTCTGTTGCAGGATTAGCATGACTCGTTTATCATTTGTCTCCTACTGGCTTTGTGGGAAAACACCCATCTTACTTCTTTCTGTAATGTTATTAAAGATGCATGCATAGAGCAGTGCAAGTCTGCATACCAATTTGTAAAATAAGTGATTAAGAGCATAAGAAATGATTTTGTGCTTCAAGTGAAAATGAACAACTAAACCCCATCATAAAAATAAAAGTTAATTTTCAATAGTGCATCATGTTATAAAGTATGGGACTGAGAAGCCTGAAGGTCTTTTAACTAGGTGAAATTCAGTGCACAGAGATGATGGAAGTTTGCATCATCCTGTCTCCTCTGTGCACCCTTAACCCTCTAGGACTGAGAAAACTATGTACTTTTCATAAACATTCACTCATTTTCTTTCTCTGAGTCTCTCAAGAAGGAGGCCACTTAGAGCTTTTATAATGTGAATGACTGTCTTCTCAAAACTAGATGCACACAACTAATAATTTTCTAGAAGTCCCACATATAAGAACATATGAGAACAACTTTCACTCATAAACATCGTAATTTAGTGGAAATAACTAATTTAACTAAGAAAAGCTCCAGACACCAAATCCCCTTCATTTTGCCCTTTGATCACACAACACACATTTCTTCAAAAGCCAGTTCCTGCTCTATCACGTTCTTGGACAGTAGCTTATTTTAAAAAGGAAATGGGAATGAAGGGCTTGACTGGACCAGACTGCTTTCTGCAGGTAGAAGACCCTATTGTGTGTGGTTGGTGAAGTGGTTAAATGCAAATGGAGGCCTTGCCTTGATCCTTCAGCACCTACATGCACATACAAAGACAGAACGCATCATCAGATTTACTTAAACCGCTTTCTCTAGCTCCTATTATGAAAGTAATTGTTTGGGGCTTTTCCACAGTGAAAAGCACTGCAGGCTTATTTTATATTATTCAAAGCAATTTATTCCATCTTAGAAAAGAAACAATAACTTTCTGCATGTTTATCTATTTTTTGCTGACTGACTCTAGATTATGCAGTGCATTCCCTGTTTTTAACACGATCAATACCAATTTTGCCTGTGGGCTGGAATACTATTTTCAGGACAGTAACATAAGTATAAAAAAGAAAATAATTTCCCATTGTGAATAAAAGCAAGTATGTGGAAAAAAGTTCATCCCTGGCTAAGATCCCTTCTCCTACTCAAAAAAATGTTCCTATTCTGTTGATTTAGAGGAAGGAAAAATACCTCTTGGCTTGACTATCCTCGACATTAGTATGATAAATGTGATCTATATGATGAATAGAGTGCACAGTACACTGTGCATTGTCCTATTTAATGTTATGTTTTCTACAGTCACCAAAGGCTTGAATTCCTTGGTTCATTATTCAAACTATTATTTTGATTTGGTTTTGTGTGAACTCAGAAAACAACAGTTACAACGGATAGAAATTGTGGAAGACCCTTCTCACTGTATTAACCAGAAATTGGTAACACACAAGAATTGTCACTTTGTACAGCAGGAATTCTGAAGATCAAAAGAGGTTTTTCCTGCAGATGAAAATGACAGAAAGGGGCACTACTTTGAACCTTTACAACAGAGTTGCTGAGAGGTCCCTGAAGTGCTTTTGAAAATATCTTTAATGCTGAAAGAAAAAGAAGTCAGAAGATTTGATTTTTTTTTTTTTTTTAACACCTCTAGGGTGAAATTCTGCCCTTGTTAAAATCAATGAACATTTTCCCATTGATATCAACAAAACTCCATTTCTAATACACATGACCTCATTATAAAGAGATCTCTTTTGCAGTCCTGGTATACTTGCATCAAGGAATTTGACAAGGCTGGACAGGGCACCAGTGGCTGAAAGAGAATGTGATCAGAGTTAAGAAGTTCACCAACTCCCAAGCCTCCAAGGGTGCTTTTGTGCTGTGTGGAGCTCAGAAAGCTCCAGCCCCTACCAGGCCTATCCCACAAGCAGTTATTTCCTGTGTGCAAGAGGAGGCTGTACAATTTGATCATTTTCTTAAAACCAGTCACGCATCCATAAAATGAGCATAGGCATATGAGCATCCCAACAGAAGTGAATCCTAAAATAAATCAACAGCTTTCTAAGAAAAATAAAGAAACAATTTTTATATTTCATGCTATTCTTGGATGGCCAAAATTTATATTTGGCTGCTTAAATCATTCACTTAGAATCACACCTATGTTTCTACCCATTTGAGACAATTAGACGATGATTTAGGTGTCTTTTACTGACTGGTGACAAAGCATTTTGTAGTAGATTCTGAGGTTTAAAGAGTGTCTTATAGTTAAGTATGAGAAAAGAAATTACAAAAAAGTTGACAAACACATCATGATACTCAATTTAAACCTTTGCATGGGAAACTCAGAAAAAAAGGTCATGATTCCAAATCAAAGGAAACACCTGCACTTCCATGGAAATGGGAATAAGTAAATGGAAGGAACCACCTCTAGCCTGGAATCTTTGCAGTTGTTTGGGAAAATCATGCAGTTTTATTGCCCATTATGCATTAGAGACTTGACACTGGTTTTCTTTAACATGGCTCTTTCCATACCTTTTCTTCCAGATTACTAATGGATTATCTCACAAGTAAGATAGTCAATTTCCAAAAGGATCAAAGTGGAGGAAAAAATGAAACCATATAAATTTCTTCCTGTGTTTCTTATAAGTAACAAGGATACCTTCATTTTAAAGTCTGCTACCTCTGATTAGTAGCACTTTTGCAGAAGTACTCATGTTGGCAGTTAAAGGCACATATGCTCACGGTTACAGCACTCGTGGGTCATGTCAGCACAATAAGTAAAATTTAGCCTAACAAATTCCACTAAGGTTAATGTAACAAGTAGGGTTAAAGACATTGAAAGCCACACTGAAAATAAATCCTTAGGTCTATGAACTTAAAGACACAATCTTCCCAGAGCTAACTTGGCAGCCACTACTACGTGGAGGTTTCAGACACTTGCTGCACATGATGGTTATGATGCCTGAACTGCTGCAGATGAATGGCTCGGGTGTAGCTATATAAATGTTACAGGTCTCCTTGTAGTCAGTCAAGATTGGAGCCCACAACTAAGATGTGTGCCACACCTACCAGCTGCAGAAACGAGATCTAGAGAATGAAATTAAGTTTGGAATGACAATAAGCTCACATTCTTGGTCAGTGCCTTGAAAGAATGAGTACTCTTGTGGGCCAGGTAAAGCCCAAAGGAGCTGGTTTAATAAATTTTACTACTCGGCACTAAAAATGATAAATGGTTTTACCAGTTTATGTTTCACCCTATTCCGAGGTCACCAGATTCCTCTCAAGAAAAACAAGCTATGGATTGTTGTTGCAATCATAAGCAAGCTCAGCAATGAAGTACTCTACCACATTTTACAAGGGCTGTGCTTGGTACCGACCCTGAACTGTCTTCCAGAGTCATATATGCAATATGATCTACAGCATCCCATATCACAGTGGGGTGCAGATGGTGAGAAACTGTACAACAGTTAGGTACGGCTTAATTCCCTTGCTTTTCTTCAAAAACCAAGAAATTTGAGGATATGCTGCTACAGAATGAACAGTTTTGAAGGTTAGATTTCCAGAGGTATTGCAGTATCTAAACATACAAATAAACAACCTGTAGGATTTCCAGAAATGTTTAGAGAAATCAATTTACTTTTGGAAATCTAGCCCTAACTTCTCTTCATATTGAGAACCAGAGGAGTTTGTAGTGCAATGCTAAATTGATTTTGATTTGGTTTTAAAATACCCAGCGCTTTGTAAGTTAGACCACTCTAGGTAAACAGTTAGAAGCTGGCATAATTTTACTACTATGAAGTGAAAATTTCTGACGGTCTTGTCTTCAAAATCATGCAAATTCCTTACCAGCCCATTATTCACATATGTTTTATTTTCAGTTTCTTTTAATTTACTCTACCATACAGGCCAGATGGAGCACTGAAGAAGAGGTAAAGAAGAAACCTTTACCAGGTCCCTTCATGACAAACTTGTAACAGTATCACCATGACAATATAAATTAATCATAATGGAAGTCTGGTCACACAATCCATAACAAACTTCATATATACTTTAATCTTATGTTCTTTTTCAGCTAGAAAGAGCAGTTGAAAATATACTGTCGAAATCAACTGACAGTAGCTGAATGAAAGGAAATTAATGATGTGATTTAAAATCCCTTTTCTATCTCTAGTTGCCACCATGTAGGAGTTTTCACTAGTATCTGGGAAGGTTCTCCCCTCAGTGCCCAAATGCAGCTCAATTTTTCTGTAGTGCTACAATCTGGGAGCATATTTTAGTTTACACAAATGATTACTGGCAGACAATTAAATATACAGTTTAAAACCAAATAGTAGAAACGAAAAGAGTTAACATATTAAGCACTACTTTGGACTGCCTTTAGTATATGCTCTTGCTGAGATGGCTTCAACAAAATATCTTCTCTCCACGAACAACTCAGAGTACAATTGACAGAATCTCAAAACACCTCCAAGGACTTATTCAGTTGTCCCTAGTTGAAATATTTAGGTTCCTCTAGGATTTACATCACAAGCAATGAGTTCCTGTCAATGGATATTTGGGATTCTACTTAAATGTCAGCTGAAGACGTGAGAAGTTGTTTGCTAGTGCAGCTTTCCTAGGTTTATTAACTTCAGACAGAATCTGTAGACTTGCCCAAGGTATTCTTTATCCCTTATTAGAGAAAAAGTAGCACTTGTACTTAACTAGTTAGATACACACACTATTAGCACGTTGGTTGAAACAATGTACTCCCAAATTCATACACCTTTCCCAAAATCAACAGACTATCCAGAAGCAGATCTCCAAGATGAGCAGTGCTTCCTGCAAGGAAATAATACTGTCAAAAGAGAAATATAAAGACTATATGTTGCTCATCAATAACATGGATGCTAATCAAGTTCCCATGCTAATCACACACAAAAATTTGCCTGATGTGAAGAAACAATAGTCCAGGATACACTTACTTTTTGTAAAAGAAAAAAATAATGCAGTCTTGTACTTTCTAGTTTATGTCATTTTTCCTGTCTATTTTTTTTAAAAGTATGGAAATGATGTGGAGAAAGTAGAGTAAGAATAAAGTAACTGTACAGAGCAATAAAGATGAAAAAGTTCTTTCACATAATCAAATACATCTCCTGTGGATGGAAAACTATCTTTGACAGTAACTTTTCCAGTATTTTGTCATGGCTAAGTTACAAGAGTTACACACACATTTCATTTATTGAGAGGACATTGGTCCTTTCTCTTTGTAAATGTATAGCAAAGAAGTTGATTGCATTTAACTTTCAAAGTCAAAATACTTAACCTAAACTTTGTATTATCATTAATTTAGATGCTTAGTATATAGTTTAGAAATACAAATCCATCTTCAGCACTCAGAACAGCATGATCCAAGGTGATATCAGTTACTCAAGTTGTAATCTTCAATATGATTTAATGTAAATTTACCCCTTTATAAACACTGTAAGATGTCTATCAAGCACAGCAGATACTGATTCCAAAGAGGTTAATGGAAAAGAAAGCAAGTGCTATGACCATCACAAGGTGTCTTACTACATTCATCTGATAATCACGACAAATATCATCTTTTTATATGCCTTTTGAAGGTGAATTAGGAAAGTAACCATTCCTGTATCTACATCTTCAATATCATAGTTCGGACTGAAAGACATGAAGAAACTTGTTTAGAGAAAATACTACTTTGCTGGTCTGTCTAGCTTCAATCCAAATGATCCTTATCCTGCTCAGAATTAATAAATCTATGAAAGGTAACTCTTATCTGTTTAATAATAATTTCCTTGCAAAATACTCTTCATAATAAGGAGAAATTACACACAGCACAGCAGATGAAAGTAAAAGTCTGCAGATTAGATTTACAGTATATTACAAATGGCTTTCTGTGTGTCAGCATACTCTTTATTGAAAAGGTTTCTATCACTTCCATTGTGCTGATAACGTAGAAATTTTTTTGTTGTTGTTGTTTAATGATAAATGGGAAAACTTTTAGGGAACTATATGCAATGTCATGTCTTTATCCATTGCTGAAGGATATAAACCTCTACTTAAGTGTTTAAAATGACTCAATTAAAGAGCTACTGTATAAAATGACTCAACCAAGTTAACTCATTTGTCTCTTTTTATGTGGATCCCAATTAAGAGTCATAACAGTTACAAGTTGCAACATAATTGCAATAGACTTCTGATTTCCCAAAGCAATTATGCTGTGATTTGCCTTGTTCTCTATGATTTCTAAAGGAGACGAAGAGAAGGATGGGTTACAGATAAGAAAAAAACACAGGTACCTGATCCAGTTTCCAATGGAACTCCGCAGGACGAAAGGTGTCCGCTTGATCAAAGTCTTTGCGCAACAGAAATACTAATCGGCAGTTGTGCACATACAGAGCATAGTGATGTCGGTTCATCTCTGAAAGCAGGGATCAATATGAACTATCATCAACACTTTTGTTTAGGTGACTGTGTTTGAAATCAGCATACACCTAAAATACAAACCCCAACTGAATAAAAACCCCCAAAGAGCTGACTTTTCTCAATATCATAGATCATCATGGTTCTTGGGGAAGCCACATATGGTAAGCATCTTCCTGAATTATGCACTATTAGTTGTGCTCATGTTATATCCAAACTAATAAATAAAATACAAATCAGTATTTATTCTAACTAGTTTCAATGAAGATTTAAAACCATTTTCCCAACATAAATCATAAAAAAAAATTAAACCTAATTTAATTATTTTATCAACTAATTCCCATAAAATCTACAGATGTGTTCAAAGAGATTATCCAAGAAGAAAACCAGTGCTTGAAACTTAGGTAACGTTTTAAGATGAAACTTAGGTAGACATCACTCCCCTCAATAAGCTATCAAGTCAGCAATGCTCAGAGTGGTGCCATCTGAACCTACTAACTATTCTTTCAGACCAAATTAAATCAGGTGAGATGGTAACACTCCGCTAAATTTGTTATGCCCTTTGCCTAACGTTTTTTCAGTACACAGACTCACCTGTCTTGTCAGAATTGCACAGAATAGTCTCTTTCTCAGCTCTTAATCCTGGACTAGGTCCATGTTTCATCCACAGAGTGATGGTGAATTGATCAGTTAAATTCTTTGGGACTATTCCATCTGGGATTTTGGCTCCTTGCTTTCCATCAAATTTAAAAATCATGTCATTGTTATCCATGAGAAGCGCAGCTGTCCAGTTAGTTGTTGCACTGGGAGATGGTAACAGGTCAATGGCACCTGAGGAAGCTCCTGCAAATGATATATAATTAACAACATGATGAGAAACTAATCAAAAAGACATGAAGATTAATTTAATATAGGCCAGGGTTCTGATTCATACTCTTTAAATTATTTTTACAACCCAAATTGTCCTAATAGGTTCACTGTCAAATCACATACACATAAAATACTCACTATAGTAGGCCAATAATAGTTCTTTAGATTAAACATATTGCATAGAAAACTATAGAAATATTTTGAAGTTATCTGTTTTGAAACTTTCATTATTTTCTAGAATTCATTAATGAAATTTCTTCAGTTATTTCAAGAACCCCTGAGATTAAAATCAAATTCTCTACATCCAGCTGGGAAGCTTTACAACTTCCCTCCCTGACAGCACAGACATATATGGTACGTGGGGATGATGTGTCACAGAATACAGTACATGGGGAGGGATGTAGGACAAGCCATCTAATGTCCAGCAGACAGCCATGAATATTCACAATACTGTTGGTGTGAATGTCAATATATACAGAGTATTCACCTTAAAACAGACATCACTGTAATGATGGCTTCTGGCAGATACACAATGGTTGTAACTCCATGTGTTCTTCCCTAATGGTAGATCTAAGACTTTTAAGCAGTACTCACAATTCAGATTAATGCCCCTCCCCGAACCCAAAAGTAAATCATTAGCAAAGTAGTCCCCAGATAGAGTATTTGTTTGTTAGAATTAATTGAATAAAGCCAAATAAACAAAAAACAAACAAACAAACAAACAAAAATAACCAAAAAAAAAAAACCAAAACCAACACACCAACCAGGAGTGGAAAACACTGTGGTGCCAAGATCTGACAAAATAGCACAGTTCTTTTCAGCTCTGTGTTTTCTTACAGATTAACAATTGTCAGACAGTTGTAAAAAACATGCAATGAGCTACCCAGAGCCTTTACTTAGCTGCTGAAAGATAGCATTTAGCACAAAGTATGCTGCCCAGAGTAAAAAGCATGAACAATCTTTATATTCTTGTCGATGCTTTGTCAAGCGAGAATAGGGTGAACAAACTGTAACTGCATAAAACACACCACACTAGTAAGACAACCCACCCTCCTTCAGCATCCGCGGAGTGAAAAAAGATCCCAGCACTCTGCAGGAGCAGAGTAGAATTTTAAGCCAAGAATGTGTGGAATTATATCCTATGCATTTTTTAAAAACTATTATAGTAAGGATATGAAAGCATTCAGGTCATTCAGTAACTAAACTTCTTGGACAGATCTTCAAAATATATTAGTGTAAAAACATTATTTTGAAGTAATATCAAACCTAGCACCTATCTGTTTAGAATCTGAGCACAGAGACAAAGCGTATTTATTTTATAAATTGTAATTCTGGATTATACACCACACTGCATTGGTTTATACAGAGATGTTATCAACAGGAATACATAAAACTCAATTTATCCAGATGGCACAATCTGTGATAAATTTTCTTTTTTTTTTTTTTTTCCTAAATCAAGCCACTAAAAATAAAATTATTTGCATAGGATACAAGTGAAACCATAATTTTCTCAATCAATTTCCTTTTGCATTGATTTTTATGTTTTTTTTTTTTTTAAACTCAAGAGAAGGAACAAAATTGATTACACCACAGTGTATATCAAAGGAAATATGTTTTTAAATGCTTACATTAAGTAAATTATGGCCTCAAAGAAGAAGCTTCATCCATCACTCTATCTACTCCGGCCATTATAATGTGGAAAGATCTATTTCTTCCACTAGAAAGAGTCTGTGGGAAAACTCCTAAATGGAAGTCTCTCATATTGCTTTTTAAACTCTGATTTGGCAAGATGCTCAAGTAAACTACCTTATTTTCCCCACTTAAAGTCAGGCTTGTGTAAGAGAATTTGGGTGATCACCAGCAAGCTCAACAGGTTCTACTTTATCTGCCTGTATTTTTATGGAGATTTATGGGTTACTTTGGAACCTCATCCTGTCAGTGTGTGTTAATTCTGCCCTGAGAACAACTATTGGATTATGTGCTTGGGAGATTTAGCTGGAAGAATTCATACTGTTTCAATCACAATAAATCCAACCAGCATCCCAAGCTGTTCTGCCATGTATGTGCACAGACCTGGAGCAATACAAACAGGATGTTATCTGGAGGCATTCCCAGAAGAGTCTTACCATGCTACTGGATCAACGCCCTTCTAAAATGTAGCAGCTGATCTCCTTTTCTTCTAAAATGCTTCCAGAAAAATGCAGAGGCCACTGCATTAAGCACAGGTTTGGACCCCTGAGGTACCCCTTGCATATTAAAGTGCTTGTTTTTCCAAGCAGCTTACAGTTGGCCCCACCTCCTCGCCCCAGCCCCGCGTGTTTGTGCTGCAGACTTCGTGCCAGGAGAAGCACATACTGACACTGCCTGCTGAATTGGACCAGACTGTCGGCTTCCCTGGAAGCTGACCACCTAAATAAAACCGAGTCCAAATTACTACTTTTCAATCAGATCAACAACTTTCTCTGAGCCTCCTGCAAAGCTACAGAACCCAGGATAAAAGAGAGGGGGCAGGATCTACCCTCCTAGCTGGAGCATGGCCTGGAATCTCATACTCAGTTTACCCTCTGCCATACCTAAGAATTAGCAATCCCATTATTTTGTATTCTACCTACATTTAGAGGGACAGAAGACAGTACCATAGCCATCTTTCCACCATATTCTAGGTTCCTCAACTGATTTTTTTCAACTGATTTTTTTTTTTTTTATTAAGTGGGATTTTTTCTGGATATGTTTTTGCAGTCCAAATTTTGTCATTTATACATTCTTTATTTCCTATTGTCAAATGACAAGGTGAAAAAATGCTTACTAAACTGTTTTGAGGCACAATACTAATAACTCCTTGACTTGAAAATGACTGAGGCGTAATTTAATCATTTAAACTGCCCACCTTGACTGTCAAAGTGAGTACAAAACACTGGGTTATTGAAAAGCAGACTTAAATCACCAATCATATAAAAAATGAATTGTAATGCACTGACTTTAGCATCTGAATTGTCCAGATTTCTCACAGATAAATGAATTTATAAACTGGGTCCTTAATTACAGACAGACAATCTTGCATTTTATATGTCACAGATGAGTATTTACCTGTGATCACTCAGTCCTACACCCTCTGCAATCACACAGTGCTTTACTGGTAGAAAAAAATTCAGGGCCTTCTTCCTTTTCAAAGAATTTATTCATCCAACCATTAGATACAAATAAGGTCATTTCTGAGAGAAAACTGATTTCCACAAATAATTTAAACTGCTTTTGTAAGACTTCTTTCTACATTAAGGATGGTAATAAATACTAAATACCAAAGTGCAAGCCAGTCTAAATGCAATTCTGATGTAAAGTTCATTGTCGTTTACAAACTTTTTTATCAAAGTCTTATTACAAGTTTCTATCCTACCTGTTCCTCTCCATGAAAATATGGAAACCTTGAGAAAAAAAAAATCCTTCAGCAGTGAGATTTTTTTTCCTCCATTTATAGATATCTTTTACATTCCGTCTGTTTTCTTAAGTGCTTCATATTCTGTTCCTTCATGGATGTGCCAAGTACAAACTGGAAGTTCAGCAGTAACATTAGGCAGTGTATCTGCCCACCTGCCCAAAGGCTGCCTGCAACTACAAGGGCATTGACGGACCTGGGGAAATGTTCTTGATCGTTCTGCTTTTCACAGTTTAGGCCTACATATGCTGCAGACAATGAATTAAGATTGGACTAGTATTGGGAAACATTTTGTTTATTCAAGAAAAAAAGAGAAAGACTTTACACTCCCTTTTCTACTGCTTCAATGCCAGCGGGTAAGGCAGTCAAACCACACTCGGCAAACCAAACCCCTCAGACTGCACAACCTTCCTCAACGAAGGAATTTTAAATCAGCAGAAAGTACCTACTTGTGGCCCTACACTTCAAATTATAATATTGTCAGATATAGTTGCTATCTGTGTTTTATGTCAATGTAATCATTTGGTGGTTTAGATCTTGTACATAGTGATCTCCTTGAATGATTGTGCCATTTGCAGTTCAGGTCTGTAACAGGCACAAAGCAATGTTCTTTTTGCTGTCAATACAGGTTCTTAGACAAGGCAAAAGTACTTTAGTTTAGCTATAACATCTTTATTTTTATTAAAATGCTATTTTATGAAATCAAGTTCTTAATAGGTCACATAGCCTTGCTCAATCTGTCGGTTTTAGTGTCATTAACATGATGAAGATGCATATAGTTGGCAGATGGGTTTTCTCCTGCTTTTCTAGGATTCCAGCCAGCTGGATAAAGAAACAGAATTAAAATGATGATTGGTTCTGTAATCTTAACTAAGCAATTTTCAGGTTGAAAATATTCAGATTTTATGAGAAAGCTACCACTCACCATTACCTCACTTTTCCAATTTCCACAAGTAACTGGCAATCGTAACTGCAAACTACATTCCCCTGGGAACTGGCTCTCCATTTTTGACAATTCAGTAACACTGTGAAAATTTTCATTTACAAATTTCTTAAAGGTTAGTGTATTGATCTTAACATATCTGCAACAGTGTTGTGTGGTTATCAAAGCAAATGTAAGCCATACAGCAGAGCAACCCAGACTAAAATCCATGTATTTAAGTGGAAAAAAAATGTACATTTACTACTGTAGCTCAGGCAGCAGCCAGGTAAAAAAGGCATTTTCAAGACGATGAGAATCAATGTTCCACACCATCAGGGCTTCAGATGAGGGCTCTAAGATGACAAAATTTTAGAGGAGTAGGAGAGACAGCGGATCACAAATAGCAAAAGATAAATGGCTTAATGTGTGCCCATTGCTTTGCCATGCACATAATCTTATAGTCACAAAAATACATCAGTATCTCTGTGTTTAATCTACCTTTCAAAATTTATCTTATAGATCATGTTATCAAAAAGCAGGAAAAGGAAGAAAATAATCAGGAAATCTTTCTTCACCAGGATACCTCTTTTCTGAAATTCATGCTTCTTAAATATTTTCACTTAAATGATTGCCCCAGATGTTCCTTTACTTTTCGGGTTTGTTTGTTTTTACTCTGGCACAGTATTTAGCAGCAGAACAGAAAGCTGAGTCAAGAAGACTGAAACACAAGATGGAGATTCAATAGTCATCAAATCCTCTAGCCTTCCTACGATGGCAAATCTACACCTGAAATCTCACTATACTGTCAGACTAGTATTCATAAAAAAGGGAAGAAAAAGTGAGAAAGAAGTGGAATGAAGAAAGAGAAAAAATAGAGAAGGGAAGAGAAGCAGAAGAAAAAAAAGAGCAAGGAGAAGGTATGAAAAAGAGTGAAAACAAATGGAAAAGAATGGAGCACCGGTCAAATATTACCACTCCCTTCATTATCATTTTCATTGCTACAATCCAAAACCAGCTGAACTAAATACATGTCACAAGCAACTGGTGCTTTAACTGGAAAAATACTATTATTAAACGAACTGAAAGCCATATCCATACCACATAATTTCTGTAGAGATTTTTCTGAGTATGTTTCACGATCACAGCCCTTTCCAATGTAATTGGTCTGTAATTCAATGGTGGTATGTATTGAGGAAACTGGTCCATCACACGTTTCTAGATGAATGCTGGGAAACAAAGGTATGCTGCCAGAACCTGGCTTGTATTCAATCCGCTTGTTCCAGTCTGGAAAACAAAAACACAAACCAACAGAAACATCCAAGAGTGATTAAAATTGGGAAAGGAGTTATATAATTGTAAATGACATATTGCTCTCAAAGGTCACTGTCTCAGACAAATATAAAAGTTTTTGAACTTGACATCAATAAGTTGCTGTCCTAAAAAAACTGGGGTTTGTGCCACTTTATAAAAAAGTGTCAGGCTTAATTAAGTAATACTACTGCTGCTAGAGTCACACAAGCATGGGGCACATATCCTGACAAGAAGTACTAATTGGTGTCAGTCTGTATCTCCGATGTCCATGCCCCTGTGACAGACTAATGGCTAGCTCTACAGGGATGAGGCTGTCTGCTGCACTGAATTTGGCCAGATTTCAGAGTTTTATGCTACAGAACAAATATCTCCAAGGACCAGGCTATATACATCAATCTCACTGGACCGTGACCAAAAGCTAATATAACACATCTGTACTGCCACTTCTCGTCTTCAAATATCTTACTAATTTTGTGAAATATTAACGACAAAGTTACAGCTGAAAGGACTACTTATGCTTCCAGCCAGATTTCACTAATCTGTGGGTTTGTTTCACAGCCCACAACATTTAAACAATCACCTGCCTTAGGCAGCCACCTGGACATGCCATACATACCACCATGCTTCTCAACTGAAGCACTGAAATTTTTAAATCAGATTAATTATGGTGTTTGCAGCCTGCTTCAGAGGAAAGCCAAACAAGCAGTGTTAATTTAAAATGTGTATTTCGGCTATCTTTACAGTTCATATTTTCATAGAATTATAGAATGGTTTGGGTTGGAGGGGACCTCTAAAGATCACTTAGTCCCTTGCCATAGGCAGGGATATCTTTCACTAGACCAGGTTGCTCAAAGCCCCATCATCTGATCTGACCTTGAACACTGCCAGGGATGGGCCATCCACAGCTTCTTTGGGCAACCTGTGCCAGTGTCTCACCATCATCACAGTGAAGAATTTCTTCCCAATACCTGATCTAAACTTACCCTCTCTCAGTTTAAAACTGTTACCTCTTGTCCTGTCAATACAAGTAAAAAAAATCCTCTGTCTTTCTAAAGCTCACCTTAAGTATCGAAAGGTCACAGTAAGGTCTCCCCAGAGCCTTCTCTTCTCCAGGCTGAACAACCCCAACTCTCCCAGCCTGGATTCACAGGAGAGATGTTCCAGCCCTTTGGCCATTTTCATGGCTGTCCTCCTCCTCAATGCTCTAACAGGCTCATACCTTTCTCATACATTTTAGCCAACTCTGGCCAAGTTACCATGCCACATTAATACAGAGATGCAAAAAGTTAATTACCTTGATGTCACAAAACCATTCAACTCTGCTACTCAATGTGTATATCTGTAGAATCTGTGAAAAGTACTCTTGCATACACAGCAGAAGTTTCTCTGACTTTTTTTAGACATAGGTATAAAAGGACTACATAAGTGGAAAAATTCTAGGTCCTGGCAGTCAATGAACTCTCTTAAAGCAAATGGACAGAGACATTCTTTCTAAATAGCAGTGGAAGGAAAAGTAATAAAATAGATATACACATTTAGTAGGTGAAAGGTTTTTTTTGTAACAGACCTCGTGTTCAGAAAGCTTGAAAAAAGGTGCTCTCTCCCACCACCTTAAACTGGATTAAAAATTTACAAGATCTGAAAGTTCATGCAACCATTTTGAAATGTAATCACATTAGTCAAGACAAAGGAGATAAGATGCTGACAGTCACTGGTCTGAACCCCAAAATTCTCAGATTTTCTTCATGACTTTTAATCCCAATGGTATTCACATAGCATTTTGTTTTCAAGAAGCTGAGACTTCATGGAACATTCTGAAGGTATGTTTTTTACTAAAATCTTTAGGACTTGTACATCACTGACTAAAAGACAACTATAACTACTTTACTGCCTATGCACACAACAGCTGAGTTGCTATTTCAGTAGTAATTTTCAGGTAATAGTACTGAGCCCATTCATTCCATATTAAGTTATATTTGATCTGCAGTATTGCATAATTTGTCTGCAATTGTCAACTTAAACAGTTACCTTGGAATTTAAAGTAACATATAAGGTACATCATTATAATAACAGATTTCTGCTCCTTATCCATTCCAGAAACTTGGAGTTAACTTTTTTTTCTGATTGAAAAGCAGCAAATTCTTTCAGATAGTTAAGGTCAAAATAAAACAATTTTCTGTTTTATATACTAGCCAATAATATAGGACTCTCATAGACTTTTATTTTTATATTTATAGACTATTAATATTATAAACTATTTATAGACTCTTATTCACCAGTTAAAACATTATATTCCTCTATTGAAAAGGAAAAACAGGTGTCTCATATATACCTGAAACATTTATATCTCAGCAAATTTCACTTTTCAGCCACGTTTTCATTTTTCAGCTATATCAAATTAACAGCACTCATGCAAAATATCCATTAGCATATGTGAGATGTGACTGAATTATTAACTGTAACATATCAGCAACTGCACACTCAGCTCCAGTTACATGAAGAGTGTCTTATAAAAAACATGCTATATAAAATGCCACTACTCACACAAGGAAGAATAATGGAAGACCTCTGTTTCTGTCACATGAATTGGAAGAGGTGTTTGTTTTCACAGTATTACCTTTCATCTTGGCATAAACGGTGATTTGTACCCAGAGATATCAAACCTTGAACGTTCTAAATCACTCGAATTTATCTCAGCTCTAAATTGTATAACACCAACTAGACTTGAACTACTGTATTTGTACTTTGGTCCCCTGCAGTCTCATAGACCAATTGTCACCCTAAATCCCACTACCACTTCTTTCACCAACTTAGTGCAGGTTTAGAAAGTCCATCAAGGCGTCCCACTCTGCACAGAAGGCATTCTCAGGCAGGCAAAAGGCAATACCAGAGTACGATACAATCCTGTGACAGCAGGACAGTCTTAAAGATAGCAATAGTTCTGACACAAATCAACTGGCTTATTTATACAGTATCTTCCTCCATAGCATTTCAGCACCCCAGAGTTGAAACTGAGGCCAGAACCCTCTGTACCTCACCATCAGTAACGTTGGGAAGTGCATAGAGTTAGAACAGGCAACATGAAGTGGGGACAGTGCAAAGAGCTTATTGCAAGAAAACCCCAAGTCTTTCATTTAACCTTGAATGTCGTGAAGATTTTTCTTTCTCTCAGAATAATACCCTGTACTGGACACATTCAAAAGATCAGTACCTTTCCCTCAGGAATGTGGTGGCACTTTTTCCAATTCCTCTAGTACTGACTCAGAGGAAGAGATTCATATAACCTGATTCTCAAAAAGCCTCTGAATTTCTGTTACTTAAAGACTGTATCTTAAAATGTTACTCGTGTCTAGGGTTATGCAGTCAAAAGATATATAATCCCATCTGAAATGGTAGGTTGCACTTGATTAGCCAAACTCAACCAACATGGTTCCATCTTTGATGTGAACTGTCATGCAACACCACCACGTTACAGTGCAAACTTTGAAAGGTGAGCACTGCCTCCCTAGTAGCCGGGGAAGACTAATCCCATGGGAATAGTTTGAATAAAACTAGCCCTGTTTAGTCCTGCAGAAATCAGCTTTTGTTTGGATTCTTTAATTCAACAGGCTCTTGCTTGCCACTTGTGGTATAGAGCTCTTCCAGACAACATACCTACAACATCACAACATTAGTGTGTAAATATTACAGTGTCAAGTTTGTGGTTCAGATTTCATAAATTATAAAAAAACCTATGTATATATACTTGGATCTCAATCTCTGAGATACTCAAACTATTCCAAGACTGAAATCAATCAAACTTCAGGGAGACTTTGAGACTTTAGAAGTAAAACCCAATGCAATAAGTGAATTTTCCTTATAACAGCGGGATAATGTAAAAATGTTCCTTGATCTCTACACTTAGCAGTTTTGTACATCACACTCTCTCCTTTTGATCCATGTATTACATTTTAATTAACTTCTAATGCTTAATGACACTAAGAATGATTTAATCTGATTTTTCCTTGAAGGAATATGGTACCCACATGTGAAGAGGAGGTATGACCTTTTTCATGTCTCCTACACGTGTGTGGCCATGAAATTTGATTCCACTTTGTGACATTGAAAATTATAGCAATTAAAGACAATTGCAACAGAACCCCTAATATGCCAGTGAAATGTAGCACTACTCTCATGCTGCACTGAAGATGTGTATCCTGGCAGCTAGACATAAGATAATATCTACGCAGTGCTGTTAGTGAGTCTCTGCAGCATCGCTACATAATAGCTGGAACATACGGTTCCCAGAGCAATGTAATTGGTAGGTCTTCTGTTTCCCCTACAGCATATTTGCATCTGTGCTATCTACGTAGGCTGGATACTTGGCTGAAGGTTACTGTGCTTCTTTTGTTTGTGGCTTTTTTTTTTTAAAAAACCACAACTTACACATTTCACAGCTTTGCTGAAGGTTGGTGGTTTTTTTTATGAAACATTTTCCTATTAATTTGAAAATCTGAAAGATTCTAGAATAAATAAAAATATCAAGTTTACACAAAGCATTTCAAACAAGATCAGAAATATATCTCTAGTTTTGCCAAAAATTACATTTATTTTCATGATTTATGAAACTCCTTATATGTTAAGAGCAGCAGCCAGGCAGCTCTAGATGCTGTACAATGTATTTGGAAGAGCAGTGCACTGTCCTCACAAAACTAATTTTTTTTTTTCAACGCCATGAATTTACTGGAAAGTGCACACATTGCCAGAATATCATATACTGCAGCCACCTCAATAACTACCTGCTGTTAGGCATTCTCCACATGTGAAAGATCAATGGCCATAAGACATTTCCAAAATGTACACACTTCGGTACTTAAATTTCTACTTTGAGCTAAAGGTAAAACATGTTTTAGAAAAACAGACACAGGGTAACAGTTCTATCATATATCCTCTTGGACAGCATTCTCTCTATGTTTATGGACTTATAAATTGTATCAATCTAAAAAGAAAACCCACACCAACATTTCAAAGGGTTTTAATTTCCCATTTCGCAAAAAACCCAAACCCCAAGACACGCAGAGGAATTATCTGTTCTGCCCCCCCATTTCCTGATTAACCCTCCTCAAAACTTCTGAAAAAAGGATAATCTTACACACACAAAAGGAAATCTCAGCCTTCCAACAGACCTTTCGAGAAACTGAGTGTTGTTTCTTGATGCAGATTACAGGTGAACAAAACTGAGCTAACATTATTATTATTATTTTAATATTAAAGTATATCATTAATGTTAAAATGGATCATCTGCTATGCCTTGTCATCTCAGAAGGAAAGTTAGAAAAAAAGACTAGTAGTGCATGCAGGCCTGGCCCTTTCTTAAGTACCTCTGTTTCTGAGAAGATCCTGAATTACTTAAAATAACCAGGTCTGTTCAGGTTGTCTAAGCAGTTTCCCATTCGTGAAATTGTTCATTTTACAAAGGAGTGAATTTCGTAGGATGCCCCCTAGTTAACTGGCCACAAACTGGCTAGTAAGCATCAGCAGAATGCTACTTCCAGGATCCATCAATGTCACTGCATGCTGCCCAGAATATAATTTTCTAAAACCAATTTGCCAAGTTTTAAAGGGCCAAGTAGTCACCATTGACGCAAAAAAAAATGCTTTTTCTTTTGGGAAGCAAGTATGGAGCTTTACAATGGTTGTCACAACTCCTACCACTGCTAGGATAATGTATTGTGCTAGGGAAGTTTGGTAGAAATTATAAAAAAAAAAAAAAAAAAGACTTAAGTATCAGCTAGGAGGATGTGAAAACTTGTGTGGTATGTCTGCAGTTTTTGAAGCCCATGGTGTGAGAATAGGTGGAAGTTTCTACATGCAGAGGAAAAAAGTAATGATAGGGAAAATCTTCATAACTGGATATCCTGTAGGGCTTTAACTCCTGAGCAGAGGAAACTTTAATAGAATGACCAGCTGTCAGTTACATCTCAGAGATTAGAAATTTCTCAGTGAAATAACAGCCCCAGTGAAATTCATGGACATCTTGCAGTGAAAATTAAAACAAGGAAAGACTATTTTTTTTAGTTGCAAATGCAGAAAGGTGAACAAAGGAGTTAACTTCCACAAAGGTATATGGAAGAATTTAGTTAAATAGGTCTAAAATGAATGGTTTCTTGCATATGTTAAGATGGAAAAGACAGGTTGTAGTATTTCAATTGTAACCTATATACAGAACTGCCTAAAAGGAGGGCAATCGCATGTTACTTGGAAAATGTAAAGTTCATGCTACACAGAGAAGTAACTAGTAAAGATCACTGTGAATCTGCCTTGGGATTGTTATTTGATATTTCCATTAATAGTCTTGGCACAAAACCAGGACTGTGTTAGTTAATTCTGCTAGTGACAAAACCAGAAGGCAATTCTACATTGGAAGTCAATATAGAAAGAGGATATCCCAAGCACAGAATAAGATGACCTTGAGAGCTGGTGTTATAAAAATATCCTTCATAGTAATAATGCAAAGTGCCAGTTCATGCTCAGGAAATACAGAAACTGGTAAGTATCACTGAAAAATGACACATGGAAAAAGCTGATTCCATTAAGTCAATAACAGCATGTGCACAATCCACTAGTCTGATACAGCCAGGCAAAACAAAGACAGTTTTGGAATATATAAAGCACTGTGTTTCCAGTAAGCAGCTATGGTAAAAAGAGACATGTGAAAACACCCAGAGTGTTCAGGAAAGATGTATTTAGCTGTAACACATACACAGAATTTTGCTGAGGAAAAGAAAGAGTATCTGAAAATTGGACTGAAACAGGTTTGACTGCTTTCTCTATTACTGGTAGTCAAACAAAAGGAAATTTAATGGTGATACAAGTATATAAATATGAACATATGTAAACTTTAAGCTCACAAATCAAAAGTACTCAGAAGTTCAATTAATTTTCAGATGTCTGAAATTGGTATGTAAAGAGTGGGTATTCCACTAAAATGGTGCCATTCAAGTGAATAGATGAATGTAAACATTATGTTATGATTACCTTGTTTTAGGGATGTATGGCTAATGCATGCCCAACAGCTCCAAGACTAGACTGGCATAAAGGCTCCCTGCTTTGCAATAAAATTCATTTTTAAAAATATGTGCAAATAACTTATAGCTAAGACAGCACAAGTATTGCATTTTAAACTGCTAGGTATGTGCACAAGAAAAATAGAAACTGATTTATATTTATTGCAGAAAATATTTGGGCCTTTAAAACTGTTCCTGCAGACTAGGACTATTATTCTCATAAGCAATGTTTCTGTACTTGACCACCCTCTGCCAAACAACCAATTGCTTTGGTAATCATATTGCTCCTTGTTAAAAGCACCGTCAGCTCAAAAGCCAATACAGTTTTGGTTTTCCTCTGTAATTGAATTTTACTAGAAAGCCCACATGAATACGATTCTAAAATAACTCAGCACCTACTGCAAATAGCATCTTTGACTCAGAAGCGATCTAAGATCATTCTTCTACTAAGAGAGAAGGTCCTGCCCTTCTCCGAACAAAAAGATTATATTTCAGCAGAAAAAAAATGAGCTGATCTATCCTGTACATGGCCTATGAATGACTACTGAACATTAAAAAGGTGGTAAGAACGTGCCTTTAGATGGTAGCAAAGCCCTGGGTCACCTTAGTGAGCCCTACATGTCTTAAAATTTTAAGATGTAACATGTAATATCCTCGATACATTAACTACTCTTATTAAATGTATTTATAATCTACAGGGTCAATAAGAAAGGAGACTATTTGGTTTCAAAACTATTTTTAAGCAAACATTAAGTGGAAAATCACTGAATTTTTAAGGAACATCTGTTTTTTTAAGATCAATTTTTAAGCGATTTCTACTTTATATTGTTACTGAGGTAAAGCGTGCATTTGGGTTTCACAGGACTTGAAGATGTGCAGGGAAGTATAGAAAAGCTTTTCAAATTGGTAAAACACATCGGGATGGATGCTGTGAAATCCCATTTTCTAATCAAAGTCCTAATTTTGTCTTAAACAGGAGGTTATGAGCATTGCTTATGCAAGGGCCATATTAAATTTGGCAAGAAAATAATTAAGTCCTGTTTAGTCAGAGAAGACAATTTGACTTTTAACTTTTTAGACTGTTGTCTTTGCTACACACTTATCTTCCCAAGGAACAGATTCAACCTTCCCTTGTTTGGTTCAGGAAAGGCAGAACCCTCTGACACTTCACTGGGGTGTTCAGCTGACTGGTTTAGAGAAGCTTTTTGGTTCTGTGCCTTAATAACTACCTCCCGTCTGAAATCGATTGCGTTTTAGGTAACAACCCGAGTTTTGGATTGTCAATAGTTGAGCAAACCAGTCTCAAAATATATTTTAAGTGTTTGGGGACATGATTCTACCCTTCATTTTTTGAGGCTAAACTCCGCTATTCCCACATTGACCACAAGACAGTTTGGTACAGGAATAACTGTTTTCAACTTTCTATCTTGCATCTTTCAGCACATTGTTTTATGTTTTATTCCCAGTTGTTATCCTACTAGGGGGGACGGTAACTTCTTCAGTTTTATGAAGACTGTTCCTAAAAGCAGCAGAAATAAGAAAAGATGATATTATGGTACCATAAATGAGCTAAGGGAAACAGGGTCTAGATTACAGGGTTTTGACTGTTTCTTATTTCACCTCATGTTTTTCAATGAAAATACTATATGACTATTCAGTACTGTGTTGCTGTAAGTCTGCCTACCTTGTTTTGTATAAGGCTGAAGTAACTACAGAAATCAGTATTTTTTAATAATTATATATATATATATAATTGTGATATTAAAACTACTGTAGTGAAAAGAACAATACTGGAAATGAATCTATAGGAAAAAGCGTAGTGTCTGCTCTGTGTCCATAGAATTGAAACAAAGGCAGAGCCCTGGAGGAATCAACAGAACCCAAAAGGGAACGTGCTGAAGATAATAGGGTTGTTCTTAGTACGGAAACTCACTAACAGTGTTTAAAAAATATTTAATCAGAAAACAGAAATATCTTCAACTGTAAATCTACCCATTATGGTGTCAGAAACACTATCGTGTAGTTTTCTTTATAATGTAGTCTCTTTACTTACCTGGCAGTAAGTGATCACTCCATTGTTTGAAAATCATGGAAAGCATATAATATTATGATATAATTGTAATATAAAAATTTATTATAATATATAAAATAAATACAGAGATAGCATGAAGAGAATTTGTAGCATAGCTATAAAAGTCAGTTGACAAAACTCACTAATGAGAATTTCTAATTAAAGTAACTGATTAGGAATTAGTTCATTGATTTACATTTTTAGCTTGCTTCAGATACTAATAACATTTCAGAGCACTCGGCCCAGAATGGTTTGATGACAGTTTGGATCATCATACTTTTTAAAGTAGCTTCTAATAGCGTGGAGGATTGTAGTTTGCTGAAAATACCTGTGTGGCAATGCTTGCTGATTGTATATTAATGTACATCTCAGAGAGTAGGGAAGTAGCGCCTAGATTTAATGAAAACTTAAATGCTATTAGCCCAAGGGAATCTTGTTTAAAGGATAGTACCTTGGCTTGTTGAGTCTAATTTGCTCTGCTATACGTCAGCCATATGGAGTCAGGCTCTAGAAACAGGAATAATGTACACTGTTTTATGTAAACCTATTCTTCCCTGTCCCACCCCTGTGCAATAAAGATTATCCAAAGGGTACCTGCACTGAAATTTATTGCACTGAAATGTTTAACACTGAATTTGCATTAGACTACAATCTATAGTCACTATAGTCACAGAAAGAATTGCACAATGTTTCAAATTACTAAAGCCAGTAACTTTCAAGAACTAAATACCAATACTATAAATTGAAATTCCAAATATTTATTTGTTCAACCTAATACTGGAAAACAAGAGAAAAGTCATATATCCTATTTGGGCAACTTCTGTATTATAACCAAAGGCTCAGAATATTCATCTTTTCTGTCAAGTAAAACATTATTGTACCTCCCTTAGTCATCCAATCTTTTCAAATATATCATTATTTCAAAGAAGATGGAGCATACCTGCTGGCTGCCTTTTTTAGGGGGAGGTCACAGACTAACAGACACAGGGAAGAGAGAACACTACAAATATCCTCCATTCCCAGGCTCCAGATTTCCTCTTCAGTACTGGAAATACTATTAGGAACTTTTGCTTATTTGGTGTGGGTTTTTTCCTTAAACCAGTTATTATTTACAGATACTGTCTCAAAGTGGAAATAATATCATCTGTGTGATTATCTTCACCTTTAAAAATAAGTAGGTCTAAAAAAATCTCGTTAAGAGTAACGTAGAAACTTCTGGAAGTATTACATTGCAGCTCATTTTCAAATTGTAATTAATGACTTAGTAATTAAGAACTTAAGTCATATCTACCCAATTGTTTACCTAAAGACCTTTTACCCTGAGTAGGCAAAAAACTATCCACTTGCACTTTGTGCCATTTGACCTGGTGACATGTCAGCGACGTGAAGCAGCTGCTTGACAGGTGGGAAGGTACGATTCCACATGGATGGCACGAAATACGCTAGAGCAGAACATATTGAGCTATTCCATATTTTTACCTTGCCTACGATAAAGACCCATCATAAAACTTTATTAGATGAGAAGGGAGAAAGAATATTTGTGCCAAATTGCCACAGAGATAAAAAACCCAAATTCAAGCATAATGAATGCTATCAAAGCATACCCTTTCCTAGCTAAAATGGTTTAGACAAGCTGCTTTAAACTTTTCTCATGTATTGCATTTTTTCATGTATATCTATATATATCTATATATATGCGTGTGTGTGTGTGTGTGTGCTGTTTTCTCTATTTTCTCACCATCACACTAAAAATAACAAGCTGGCAGCCTCTCATATGAAATACCTAACATTACCAAAACCATCAGCCACATACAGCTTTGACTTCTAGAAGAAAACAAATTTTACATGCATAAAATAACAATAGCTGAATCCCAGCTTTTCATTAAAAGCTTAAATACCTTGTAAACAGGTCACAATCAAAGATAAACAAAACATTTTAAAAAAAACCAAACCAAACCAAACCTTTCTTGAGGCTCTTTCTATTACTTTTATTGGCTACCTGGTGTCTATACCCAACTGATAGGACCAGCAATGACATGTGCCCTATAACTGATGCTTGAACTATGAAATAAGGATGACAATATTGAGCAATTTCAACACACCATTAGTAAGGTATCTTTGCAAAAATTACTCACTCAATCAAATATCTAAATGGAAATAATCTGGAAATTTAAAAAAATAATCAACAATTGCATCAATATTATTACAAATTCCAAGCTAACTTGGGAGTATTTAATTTGAGATGACTCTATAACATGGAAACAGAACATTTCTACAGTGTAAAGAGACTATATTGGTTTTATAGAATAAATCATGGGGGTTTGAACAATAACATCAGCTAGAAAAATGTGGAGATAGTTCATAGACGTTCTATTATTATTTTAAATAAAAATGCTCTTCAAAATACATGGGTGGGTGGGGAATAGCACATCCCTGAAAAAATTAAGATGTGGTTCTGCTCTAAGTGATAACTGTGAAAATGGAATCATGATATTGCACACATTTCATTACAACTCGCTCTAGACCAGGGCTTCTAATTTAACAAAGAAAACCTTTTTTCTTCCTAAATATCAGTCTCCAAATTACCTTTAAATACAACAGCCAAACTGATTTTTCCCTTCTTAATCATTCTCTTTAAAAATTACAGTTACGATGGTCAGGTTAGTTCTGAATGGCATTTGCATAATGTGGTTACATCCAGCTGGTTTGTCCCTAATCCAGCCCTCATTTTCATCTTAATTCCTTAGAATTTGTGGCATATTTTCCTAGTACATTGCCAGCTGGGTTTTTCTCCATTTTAGACAGGATAGACTGTAGATCCTTACAAGCTTTTTAGAAAATCAATTCCTACTGAAATGTCTCAATATGAAGACAGTAATCAGGGTAAAAAAATGCCTTTCACTCTCACTGCTGGTTGAGTGTGCTTTGACTCACGCATGCACGCACATGAAAGCCAATTCTGTACCTGGAACAAGATAATCTCAACAACTCTGGCACACGTGGGAAAAGTATCTTGTCATGGTGGCTTCAAAACTTTTATTTAAAGGAATAGTAGGAGAAAAGCAAATAGCAAGCATTTTCTTAACCTTCAGTATATTCAGAGTGAATTATAAGATTTCTTATTAAAATAAATACTTATCTTTTTTCTTTTTTTCTAGTCTGTTTTTTGTTCTGACTAGAGAAAAACATGGCAAATTAAAACCATCTTGGGATTATTATCCTCTCTTTTGACAGGCTTGGAATAAAGCAAGCACAAGACACAGCAACAGTTTTCTATACCACTGCAGTAAGGACCCTAGTTTCCTTACTGTGAGATGAAGGACAAACATCAAAAAAGGAGATATAAACAAAAATTTTAAATATATAAGCTATTAAATCTTACCTTGCCAGCCTGGTTTGCACACTGGTTTGACATTAACTCGTACTAAGACATCTTCCGTTGCATGTTTTTGACCACAGTCAAAAGCTGTTACCATTATCTCATACTGCTGCTGTTTATCATAGTTCAGTTTCTCAGTGTTTCTGATGTTACCTATAGATTCAATACAAGACAACATTCAGAAATTCATTCTTGGCTAAGCATATACAGGCAATAACATTTCAGTCCTGGTTAATCAAGTCCTTTGTGACCAGAAATCTCTTTGAAATACATGGGACATCTGCAGGCAGGAGAGTTATGAGAAATAGGAAGCATTTTCTTTCAAACCAATGAGAAATAAAGAAGTTCTTAGGCAAATATAAGATGCTAGGATTATAACATGGGCATATCTATAGTCAGCACTGGTGAGGTCACACCTCAAATACTGTGTTCAGTCTTGGGCTCCTCACTTCAAGAGGGACATGGAGGTACTGGAGTGTGTCCAGAGACGAGCAACGGAGCTGGTGAAGGGTCTAGAGAACAAGTCTTATGAGTAGTGGCTGAGGGAACTGGGGTTTAGCCTGGAGAAGAGGGGGCTCAGGGGGATCTTATCGCTCCCTTCAGCTGCCTGACAGGGGGCTGCAGGCAGGGGGTGGGGGTCGGGCTCTTCTCCCAGATAACAAGTAATCGGGCAAGAGGAAACAGCCTCAGGTTGCACCAGGGGAGGTTTTTGGATTGGATATTAGATTGGATATTAGAAAAAATTCTTCACTGAAAGGGTGGTGAAGCTTTGGAACAGGCTGCCCAGGGAGGTGGTGGAATCACCATCCCTGGAGGTGTTGAAAAAACAAATAGATGTGGCACTTAGCAACATGGCTTAGTGATAGATTTGGCAGTCCTGGGTTAACGGTGGGACTTGATGATCTCAAAGGTCTTTTCCAACCTAAATGATTCTATAATTCTATATAAGGAAACATCTGCTCAACAAAACTTTCTAAGTACTGTAAGACTAGCTGTTAAATCTTGAAATGTAAAAGTATTAGTAGATGCAACCTAATTTTCCACATCTTTCCAGGATACACTGCTTTAACATGACAACCACATTCCTGAGATCCACTGCTGAACATCTCCCCAGCCTAAGTATCTACCTCTTTTCCCCTAAAGCTATTACCCTTTAGGTGAGAGAGATGTTTAGCCCTTTAACATCTTTCCCTGGGTTTTAAAAATCATAGAAGCCCCAGAATCACCTTCTACATTAGAGCTCTCACCAGTATTTGGTATGACAGCACAGAGTTATCACATGGAAAATAACACTCAACAACAACAGAGATTATCTGCTGAAGCTGCCACATATATAAAGGTGACATGTTACCTTTGGGAACAAAGGCATTACATCTTTCAGAAGGAAATGGAAAGATCTTTCTCAGAGTACTTCCTGCAGGACTGGAAGATTATCATGCAGAATGTGTGTTTTTGTAATGAACGAGTTCACCATTTTAATTCTGCCCGGTTCCACTGGACTGCACTTCTTGCTCAAGTTGTAACTTGAGACTGTTTAATACATTTCACACTTTTGCTCTTTTATCCCATTGCTTTCAATGAGAATGTTTGTTCTGGGATTCAAGAAACAAATTGACTCTGGATCAATGCTATGCATAACAACTGCTTTCAAGCACGGATCTGTAAAATCAAGTTGTTTCAGCTAAAATTGGCATGGGGAGAACCCAAATCCTGGAACGTAGTCAAATACAGTGATGTGATTCCCATAGGGGCTGGTGAAAGTGTCTGTCACTAGGCATGCTGGCACTATTTGGCATTTTGGGTGTGAGGCTTTTTTTACTGTTCAAATGAATGAGACAGGCAAAAGCAGACACATGTAGCTTCTTAAAAAAGTCTTGGTAAACCTCCGTCAGTTTCTCAAGAATTTCAGCAGGTGTCTCTTTCTGATGCACACTCCTTACCTTGTCAGGGCCCAATGCTTTTCTGACTACTACTGCCTTAAAACCAACACTAGTAGTTCAACTGAAACCAATGCAAAACTGTTCAGATGAGGTTCGAGGCTTGAAGAAAGGCTGCTTTTGCAATTATCGCCATCTTCTGGTTCAAAAATTGTACTTTAAACAGACCTTTACATCTGCAGCTATAAATCAGGCTGAATACCCTATTTTCTGTTGACTTTGAGTCTTAACCCCTCCCTTTCTGAGCAGGGCACAGAGGAGGACAAATGCTATCAGTGTTTTTATGTCTCAAATGGAGAAGCAGAACGACCTGGTGAAGGCTAATAAGAAAACAGTACTTTGTCCAACAGCTACGTTGGCTCTCTCTCAGGCACCTCACCTTACCAGGCATTTTTCAAGTCTGCCATGCAGATAGCTCTTCCCATCATAAAAGCAACTGCAATAACGATATCAAGTACTTCATTATTTTTGAGTTAGCAATTGGCAAAACAAATTAACCTATCCATTTTACTGTCTTGAGGTGCTTGATTAGTAACTGCCAAAGAGGATTTAATCAAACACTGCCACCGTATACTGAACTATTCATTTAATATCTGTTTGGTTGTTCTTTCCTTTCTGTGTTATATCTTAAATGAATGTTTATACTTCCCTCTCTGGTTCCCCTTGGTATTATTTCAGTCCATGATCAGCAGTGACATTCTCAAGAAACCAAAATTTTCAGAATCTACACTATCAGACTGCTAGAATTTGTGTGGTGCATTAACTGTCATTTAAGATTCATAAATCATAACAACACATTCGCATTTCACTAAATCTATCTTCCAAGATTTGTATTTCCCTATGGTCTTTTAAGATTTGAACTATAAAGATTCTGACTATAACACGTTACTCTGGAAGGTCATTTGGAGATCTTTCAGATGTTACCATAGTTTCTTGATTTCTTAATTATTCTATTTTTCTGTTACCTCAGATACTTTATGCTCCTTTTTTATTTTACAATTTAAGCAGTATGATTAAAAAGTAGAGACAGAAAGTAAGCACTATAAATACAGAATAATTAAAGTTTAGAAATGATAGTGATAATTTATATTTACATCTCACTCACAGACAAAATTGCAATCAATAACATTAAAACCAGAAAGTTTTAATGGAGAAGTACTTTTCCGCACAGTTCAAAATTAGGCCATAATTTTTTCTTTTTTTTTTCCAGTCTTTCTATATCTCTGCCTTTTCCTGGAAATACCTAGAGCTATAATAGATTTAAAAAAACAAAACCCAGATAAGTGACAACAGGAATATAAAAATTCCTGCTTGAGGATACACACATTCAAACCTTTGTTTCCTCAGGGTCAGTTTTGAGGATAGTTTGACACAGACATTCCTCTTTTATGGCTGTCTTTCATCTTGTTTTAGAGCAGTCACAAGAATGGGGAAAGACTTGACTAATTTACTGTGGCAATTCCCTCTCAAATTCCATACTTACTCCCTGTGTGTATAAGTAGTATAAAACTGAAACTCTTAACCCTTAAAAGTGATGAGGGCTAGCACTGCTTCGTGAGTGGCCTCTGACTACAGTCTGCTCCCAGGAGCAGCAGCCCAACATTCCCAGCTGCCAAGAGCCACCAGAAGCTGTATTTGACCATAACTCAACTGAAAGATTAGAATTGCTTGTTGTCAAAAAAGTGCACTTTTCAGTGACAACAGAAAGAAACTGTGGTGTAATAAACAAATAAATATTGCATGCAAATGCTTAACTATAAAGTTTCATTATTTTTTTGACAATATGAAGTTTGTACAGCTCCTAACGGATTTCAGAGCTGTAAAGGATGACCTTGTGAGATTCTGTCAACATCTAAGATAGGTAACTTAATAGAACCTGTGCTGACTGGACAGGAAAGTCAGTAACTCATCTTCCTATTGAACAATCTGAGCATGTATTTGTGAAGTGCTTCCCAGTGGTGGGTGGCAAATACAGTTACTCCCATTTTAGAGAAGAAAGTAGGTCAGATCCGTGGTTGAATTTGTATCTCTATCTGAATTCTGTGATTATCTGACTGTGATACCTGACAAATGAAGGCAGAAAATGCATAAAAACGTTCTGCTGGCATTACAACAGATCTGTGCATTGTGGTTTAATTCTTCTGTTACCTGAAAAAAAGCCTACACAATATTGATATGATAACTGACTTGATTGAGATTCTCTGCTGACAACTAAACTAAGCTGCATGCAAAAGTCTCTTAAAACATGTATTTTATACCTTTAGTCCCAGTTCTTTGCATAGCAAAGCACAAATTTGTCCTTTGCCGTTACATGACTGTATTTTATAACCAACAGTTCATTACCTTCCAAGTTATGCTCATCGTATACAAGAGTTAATTCTCAGTGTTATGGTTTCATAACACAACATAATTTTATTCACAAAGAAATTACATACCACGGGTCAAAGCTGCCAGGTGTAAATGGGAAGCTTTACGATACCTACCTTTAGGTGCCTAACTTACAAAGTCTACAAGAACTACACCTGAGCTGAATGCTGCTTCCCGTGCCAGTGCTGGGTGCTTACGCACTTCTGCTTCACACAGTTTGGCGATGTGCACTGCTACGCTCTGGAAGATTCTCTCTTCCTTTCTACAAATGTTCCCCAATGTGTAATACAATTTTTCAAGACAACAAAATGCTCCCCGGGTTGTTGTAGACACAAGAAATAAGTTTTGCCTAAAAAGACAATGGTCTGCCAAAACAAAAAAGTTGGTAGAATAGCATGTTCATCTTTCTAAAGGCCTCCATTTGTGGTTAGTTTCACAGGCTGCTGGTGATCAGTCTCATCGGGGACTGACAATGGCATGTTTTCCTCATGCACTCCCTGCTTTTGCAGCCCTCTGCAATATTTAGGCTTAATTCTAGAGCATCCAGTTAAATACTCTTTCTAGGCAATGATATTCCACACATATTACTAAAAATAGGAAAAAAATCATAACTTGCAGAAGACACAAGAACCTAATTTGTTTTCACAATGGGCAGAATAACTATAAACAAAATCCTAATTAGTACAGTATTAACAGACAGTCCCAGGCATCTCATACATCTATTTTAAGCATCCCATATGTAACAGAAACAGGCACAATGCCAAAGAATTTGCACCAGAGAAAGTTTATATCAGCTGGCATAGACATTCTAAGCAGTGAAATGTGTTGGAACTAAGCAACATATTTCTGTCGCAAAATAAAAGTGCAACCATCTATTCTAACTCTGACTCTAATCCCAGTGGCTTTAAGCAATTACCATTATCTAAAAAAAATCGCAAATTAGACTGCAATTACTGTTGATTGTGGCAACACTGTTCTTTTAATGAACAAATAGATCAAAAATATTAATTGAATTCATGACCAAGGAACTGCAACCATTACAACTTAAACCAATTATTTACTGCAGGCTTTAAAGTCGTGATTTTCTCATTGCCTTTGCTGAGAAGCAGGTCCCAGGTACACGAGGACAAAGACGTAACCAAGGATTCCTGATGCTTCACATGCTTTTCATCATCCCTCCAACTGTAAGAAACTCATGATCACTCATGAGCCAGCTGCACTGCGTGATAGGAGCTGAAAAGGCATAAGCACTAGAAATGCCTGCTCTGTGTCATGCTAATCTCAGTGTATTATTTATCCACGATATCTCTGAAAAACCTGGTAAGAAATTATGAAACCACCTGCGACTTGTGTAAGTAACCAGCCCCATACTGGCAAGTCTCATGGAGCTCAGGAAAAATAATGGCTTCAAATAGAAAAACGGAGAATTTCCTTTTATGACAGGATGGTAAATCTCACAAATAGAAAAAAAAATAACAAACCCATAGAGAGGAAAAGCTTCTAGAGACTTGCACACAATTATCTATTTCCAAATACCCATTTCCAGTAAAACATCCTTTGTGCTATTGCTCTGGCAAAAGATTACTGTGCCAGCTGACCTCATTTACTTAAACACAAGCATACTTGTTAAGATTATACCTCCTGTATAGTATACTTGCCTCCCAGTGGAGAAATATAACAAGGTAGCTTTTTTCCTCAACACCATTTACAGTTTATCAATGCCAACAGGTTGATATCTTTTGATGCTCAGCAGTGCATTGTGCAAGAACTGCACAAATAAACATGACTAATTTTTTAATAGGGGAAAGATTTTTATGAAACATTCCAATGTGAAAATGACTGCTTAGAGAAAACAGTAGCTCCATGCATACTTTTGATTTCCAATTTGGCCAAAAATCAATTTCCAAAAAGTATTCCCTTCCTACATACAACATGGATTAAATACTTCTGTTAGGAAGGATAAATCAGAGCATTGCTGGGCGTGCACACAGGGTGCTTAATCCAGGGAAACAAGTTCTGTGAGCACGGGAATTTCTATTTGAACTTCTGCACAAGTGAATATCTATAACAAGGACTCATCTATAAAGTGATGCCAATATGGGACTGCTGAAGTATGTGAAAGACAGAGCTACTATTTTGTATTGTCTGAATCGAGCAGAGAATGGGAGGGAGGATCTTCAACACATTTTTAATGCAGCCCAGCTACCTCTCCCGAACTCAGTGTCAAGTTCTGTGCTTTTCCCTGGTGAGAGTTTGACTGGGAAAAGTGGGAAGCTGGCAGACAGGGCCACCAAAGTAAAAAATTGTTGCATATGGAAAACTTAATATGGTTTATTATTTTTTTTATAATACTATATAAATCAGAAAAATACCTAAAATATGTAACCATTAAAAAAATGGTACTTCTTGTCCAAAGCATATTTTCTTCCATACCGCAGAATAACAGATCTGCTTTGGGAAGCACCACAAATGGACCCACAGCCTGCAAGTTCTAATAAACAATAAACATATCCAGAATGTTGTAAATTCTACATTAGACTCTGCTCCAGAAAGTTCAGAAAAATGGCACCAGCTATAAACCAGTGAATAAACCCCGTTAGGTAGGGCTACATGCTGCATCAGGAAATGCCATCACTTGGATGGAAAACCACATCTGAGACAATTAAGATAATGGACCGAGTAACAGAGAAACATACTGCTCATCTAAAATTGGGGGTTTAATTCCCACAGTACATTACTGTACTACTTTCTGACCAAATCTCACATAAAAAGGATGGAATTTCCCAGTGTGACAGATCCTTCTTTCTCTGAGATGAGGAAAGGATTACTCTCTTGAGTTAAAACTCAAGCCAGGTTATCAGCTAGTATCAATAGGTAATTACATCACTTACAGAAATTACCGCTGTTGCAGAGCTCCTCCTCCATACTCACCATTTCTGTCAATGGCAAAAGGAACGTCAGTTGTGACAATTTCATAATTGCAGATCTGGCTATACTGTGGGGAACAGTCCTCGTCTATGGCTTCTACCTGCAGTATGCTGTCATAGATCTTTCCCTCTGTCACGGTGGCCTTATATACACTCTCCTTGAAAGTTGGTGAAAACTCATTGACGTCCTTTACCTGGATATGGACCACTGCCCTAAAACAGGTAAACATATCAAAGAGAAAAATTAATTTATTATGACACATCACTCACTGTCTGCTTTCAAAAAAGTTGAAAAAAACTAATATATCTAGAAAACTCTGTGAGCATCTGCTAAAATGATATATTATTGAACACCTATGTTCAATTTGCCCAGCTTAGTATCTTAACGTAGCATTAGGTAAAAAACTATTGCCACAGCACGTAGAGAGAGGGCTTCATGGTGCTCCCTATTAAAATCACTCTGCCTCTTAAAATGGACCCCAGCAGAAAGTCAATGATATCATTGCAGTATAAAATCAGTTAACACCCCCCCCCCAAAAAAAAAAAAAGAGGAAGAGAATTACAGTAGTCTTACATATTCATTACCTAAAAATGGTCAGTTAATGAACATTCTTTGATATTAAATAAGGCTCTCTCCTTCTGCTGATTATCTCATCCTTTAATTACTTACACCATTGTACATGTACACCATTGAGGGTCAAAAATATCAGGCCTTTAGTATTTAAAAAGCAAACTCTAAAGGCCTGCCTTTGAAAGAATTTGGTATCTGTTCTGATAGGCAAGGTAACAGAGGCACAGAGCAGTGAAAGGACTTTCTAGTTCAATGCCAGAGCCAGTAGTGAAGGCTGGGGCCCCAGACAGCCCAGCTTACCATGTGGTTTAGTATACAAACCATTACAAGAAAGCATAACAAAGTCTGGTCCCAATGGGCCAGGTTTAATTTGGTCAGGATTTGACCAAAATTTTCCACAAACAGAACATACTAGCTTCTTACTGACATGCAAGGAAAAAACATTATAAATTTTAATAATATGAAGCAAAAACTGTTTCTGTGATTTGATGGTTATTTGGTACTACAGGCTTCCTTCTAAATGTGTATCCTTTTTAAATATCCTGAAAAAAGTTCAGCATGCATTATAAAGCTAATTACATTTTTAATTGTCATGTATCCTGAACGAGCAAAAGGAAGAATGATTACTATTAATCATTTATTTAAATGGCTTTCAGCAAAACGAACAATTTGTACAGCAGTTACACATCTACATGCGAGTTAAATTAATCTTTAATGACAAATGGTCTGGAGCTTGGTTTCATGAATTGAAGGGGAAAAAAGGCACTGCGCTACTGAAACTTATGCAGTGAACTGGCTCCACCGTAAAAAACACCACCTACTAACCTCCCGTACCCTCCTCTTCCAAGAGTTTTTTAATTCTTCTTAGACTTGCTGTCCAAAAGCTGAGGTCAGCAACACACTGTGCAAGGGCAACACTGCTGCAGGTTATATACATGAGCATACGGGGGGGAAAAAAAAAAGGTGATTTATCTTTTCTTACCATTAATGAGATAAATGGAGAGGAAACCTATTTAGAACTTTTAAGCATCAATTAAAAGCTATCTTTCCATGTCCTGGATGATCTGTTTTTAATGTGAAACCAAGAATGGAAAAACAAACCAAAACTGAGATGCATTTTCCACTTGAACAACAATCCTGTTAAAAGCTTTAACTGGAACCATTGCAGAATGGGTCAAACTGCAGGAGGCAAAAAAAGAAAAATACTTTCTAAAAGAAAAAAGGAATAAAAAGTGGATGAACTATTGCAACAATGGCTCATCTTAGTTTTATTTGCTTTATACTTGACTACAATAGAAAAAGGAGTCCTTCAACATTTATCTGTACTGTAAAGTAAATGTATACCAAAGTAAAAAAAAAAAAATAAAAAATAAATCTTTTAAGTTTTACCCACTTGTGAGATTTTTTCCAGTTTGTTCCACCTGGTCCCGATCCACAATCATAGGCCTGGATGATGAATGTGTATTCCTTCTGCAATTCACAGTCAATAGAACTTTTTGCTTGAAGACGACCTTCTCCAGATGTCTTGTTTAGCACAACAGCTTCAAAGGGCATTTCTTGTCCATGGATTTTAAAAGCACAAATTTCACCTGTGGGAAATAATATAAAACAATCATAACCAGGGAGGTCTAAGCCTTATCCACTAGAGCGACACTGCAGAAGTTAGCACTCACTTGTATTTCACATGCTGTTATAGATGGGGTTATTACAGACTCAGGCATCAGTTTATACCCCAATCCAGCAGGGCCATTAGCCATGTGCTCATACAGCCTGATCTGGGGAGCACAGCCCTGGTCACGTACTTCCCTCTTCCTCTGTCATTACTAAATGGTTCCTAAAAGCCCTAGAGACTATTCCCTAGTCTAGTTTCCTATGGTACTAACATCAGTGTTGAGCTAAATTAAGATGACTGTATTTAGATAAAGAAAATAACAGAAAGAAAAATAGATAATATTTTAGATGTGGTCTTCTCTAGCTGCTGTCACTCCTTCCTTGAGCCATTTGAGCTGCCAGGTGGTAGCAGATGTTCAGATTCTTGCAGTTTATAGTTTCCCAACAGTGAAAAAATTAATGATGCAGAACATGGGCACATTCAAAATACATCTTGCTTTATTTATAGACATATATCATCTTTGGAACAAATCAGTTGAAAGAACAGAGACAAGTATCCCTTTTGTACGCCTCAGTTACCCACCCACATTCACACACTCACACATGAATGCCTTCTTGGCAGCAACTCACTCTGCCTCCAAACTGTCTCCTAATATAATAGATCCATAGCTTCTCTCAGAGGAATATATAACAAAGTAGATGATATAGGAACGACTAAAAAAATTTATTTGGACACAGGAGACAACATAAAAAACTTGTGAGAAAATGAGTCTAGAAGATGGAAAAAAACCCTGTTTCTGGTGATTCTTTTTTTTTCATCCTTCATACTGGTGGCAAGGATATGCACACTGAATTCATTTTTAGCCACTCCAGAATCCAACTTTAAAAATGAAATATTTATACAAAGACCAATGTGGCTTAAATATTTTTATGACACATTAAACACATGTTCCTTTATGAGCAAGTTAGTCTTGGGACATATATTACGGATTCAAAGCTGTCCCCCACTCACGTAATCCTTTTCCATTTATTTCCAATTTACAGTTGCAGACTTTTAGAAATCTCCTTGCCAATCATATCTGAGTCAACTGCCAAATTCTAAATTAACTCTGAATCTGTGACCTCTAATTCAAGCCTGGCTCCTCTCTCTCTCTTTCTATTAGAATACACTGTTTATTTTTAGAGAAGAGAGTAGACAGTGACTTTATAAAAGTGCTGGAGTTCATAGTTCATATTATGTGTGAGAAAGAAAAAATGGGAAGGGTATGTGTGTGGGGAGAGTAGGATTAGGTACAGTCAGAATATAAATACAGGCATTTTAGGATATTCCCTCAACCACCACCACAAAGGTTTCTCTTTATTATGATGGGAGCTGAAGCTGAGCTCAGCTACATAGATTGACATTTAGACAGATGAATTCCACACCTAACAATTGTAAAGACATGCATAGGACAGATTACAGGACCAGTGCACAGTTGTTTAGGTAATTAAGAGGCACTGGGAAGATACATTAAGTATTTGCTTGGACATTAGCTTGCTCCAACCACTCACTCAAGTGGCATGAAGGGGTGCGGTGGTTTTCCAAGGCAGACGAAAGCTGCTCTTCCCAAAGCTCTTTTACCTTCACCCTCAATGAGGCCAAATACGTGGGCTGTAGAAGAAGGAATGGATTTTACTCTCAGAATCAGATTCTGAAAAAGACTAATACTTTGCATATCCATAAAAGCAGACTCCAAAATGTTTGTGAACTGTTGCATAGGAAACAAAGCATAAGATTAAGAGAAGGCTGAAGTGAAGCAGTTTGTTCAGCTTTGATTGTGGGTATCGATCACTTTCTCATAGATACCTTTGAAAAAAAAGTATCCTAATTTTCCTGCAACTTCAAAATGAAACATTCTTGTAAAATGATATTGTAGATTTCAGTTTTAATTGAATATAAAAATAACAGTGTAAATGTGGGGAGTCTAATGGAAAAATACTATTTGTTGTATTCTATAACAGTGGCCTTCATAGTTCCTCAATGACAAAGTTTTGCTCAGATGCACAGTCCTTCAACAGAAATCATAACTTCAGTGGTTTATGTTTATTATTTTACTGATCCTCTGTTTGACTGTAAACAATACAGCATTTGCAGACATCCAAGCCTACTGTTCTCAAAAAAATAGAAGTAGCTCAGGGCAGAAAATAAGTTCTCTCAGCCTTAATGTAAACGTTCATCATTATTTCCTCTCCAAATGCAGAGGCCTGATGCAAAGTAATCATAGAAGCAGCACACGTTTTAATTAGTTCTCAGCAAATATTTTAAGTCTCTCTAAGTCCTGCTCCTATGCTAGATACTTCAGCTTTATATATAACTCTAATTTTGACTTTTATATCTCCATTTGACAAAGATAGTGACAGCTGCATGGGTATGGGGAGATATTTGCAAACACACTGTAAAAAACGCACACACTCTTCCAGATTCTGACTACAACAACCTACTTACGTGAAAAAAAACTGTGTATGTTTTAAAAACTAGGTAATTTTTTTCAGAAGCAAGATTCTACTACTGTTTCCAATGACATGAGTTAACACAGTTGAAAAATGAAAATGTATAGTAAAAAATTATTCTAAAAAGGTGCCTTAATAACTATATTGGAAATTGAAATGGTAACAGAGTTGTAACAGCTGTAACAAAGCAGAAAATTAAATAAGGTCCAATTTACACTGAGACACACATCATACATTTACAGATATATAGAACTACTGTTACTAGGCATGAAAAGTAGTGTTTTTAAAATATATTATTTTTCATTATTAAATGGAGCTACAGGGCTTTATTTTAAATCCAGCTGGGCTGAACCCAGACCTACATGATATCAATAGGAATTCTGCTAAACTTCTATTACAGTAAATCTGGGTTCCTAGCTATGTATTTTTACATAATTCATTTGAGGAAGAGGAGACAGGCTCTCTCTCTTATTCCAGCTCACCATTCCAGTTCCAAAACCACCACATTCAGATCTTGGAACCACCCACCTTCCTTCTCCTTTGTAAGGCTGAAATAATTTGAGTGCAAATTGGCACACTATTTTCTCTACAACAGACAACACAGCAAAATATTAACCCTAGTTCTTACTTTCATTTGAATGAGTTTGGGAACATGTGGATATAGGATTTAGTGATCATAAAAACGGTGGAGAGAGGGAGCTGATAAAATAGGGATAACTTGGTGAAACCACATCAAGGTAGAAGCACAGCCATGAAAACCTATAGCCGTTGTGCTCAGGAGGGTAGAGGGAAAATATCTCTTCTTCCAGGGTCAGGATGTACAACTTGATGAATTCCAGTTGCTTCCTATAAAATTTTCTGGTTACATGGTTGAACTTTACCAAGAGTTGATTCATTTCAATTTGTGTGTTAATTAGATTCTGGACATTATGTTTTCTCTTCAAATCATTCAGACTAGCATTAGCCCAAAGCACCCACAAACTTTGAAGTCTACATTATTTGAAGTTGAGAGCACTAGTTACTTGCTATATTACAATCACCAGGATACTATTTGTATTTCCTCTGTAAAAATTATAATTCCCTGAAAAAGCTATTGACAGTTTATAATTTCTGAAAGATAACCAACAAATCTATCCAATGTTTACAAATTGCTAAAGACAATGTTTCACATTCAGCAACATCTACATGCAAGATTTAGCGATTATAAGCCTTAATCAACAAAATTTTATTACAAATTACTGCCTTTTATATGAAAAGCAAAACTCACACTTCAGTAGAAACAAAAATCCCCAATGTTACTCCTTCAACAACTACACAGATTGATTTACTTGAACTCAATTTTGTAAGTTATTTAAAAAATTTCATGCTAATTTGGCCTTTCACAGCTACCTTTGCTTTTTCTTCAGCTTTCATTACACCAAGATTACTGAAGACTTCAAGTGAAAAGCTGGGATCTCTGCCATTTGATCGTTTTCATCAATAGTTAATAAAAGCCAAAAGTTCTAAATGACACAGGAATCACCAAACGTTTCATTTGGTTCTATGAGATTCAACGAGGCTCAGTGCCTGGTCCTTCACCTGGGTCACAACAACCCCAGGCAGCACTACAGGCTGGGGGCAGAGTGGCTGGAAAGGCACCTGGCAGAAAAGGACTTGGGGGGCTGGTTGACAGCCAAGTGAACATGGGCCAGCAGTGTGCCCAGGTGGCCAAGGCCAACAGCAACCTGGCTTGTACCTGAAATAGCGTGGCCAGCAGGACAAGGGCAGTGATTGTCCCCCTTAGCCCTGGTGAGGCCGCACCTTGAACACTGTTTTCAATTTTGGGCCCTTCAGTCCAAGAAAGACATCAAGGTGCCGGTGTATGTCCAAGGAAAGACAATGAAGTTCACAAGGGAACCGGGATTGTTTAGCCTGGAAAAAACAGGAGACTCAAGGCAGACCTTACTTCTCCCTACAGCTGCCCAACAGGAGGCTGCCATCATAGCAAGTGATAGGACAAGAGGAAAGGGCCTCAGGCTGCATGGCGGAGGTTTACATTGGATACACTGAAAGGGTGGTAAAGCACTGGAACAGGCTGCCCAGGGAGGTGACTGAGTCACCAGCCCTGGAGCCATTTAAAAGACAGGTTGATATGGCACTTAGGGACAGGGTTTAGTGGTGGGCTTGGCAGTGCTGGGTTTACTGATGGACTCAAGGATCTTAAAGCTTGTTTCCAACCTAAATGACTCCATGGTTCTATGATTAACTCCAAGCAGAGTTCCCTGCATGTTCTATCCTCTGCATTGACCTTATGATTGCTTATGGAATAGAGTTTACACAGCTGTGTTCAGGACACGTCTACATGTGTGAACATACACACATGAATTTGTTCCTGCCATTAATTCCCACAGCATTTACTAATTTCGGCTACATTTTAAAAAGATGAGTTGTTTCCCGCAAGTGCTATGAAATTACATAGCCACACAATACAGAGAAGCTTCAGTAATAGTGCAGGGGTGACAGAGACCTTGCAAAAGCTCAACAACAAAAGTTTCAATTCTATCTTGCATCTTTTTGGTACCAGTAACTCAAATACGAAACTCAGACCCGTAGGAAATCAGGTTTCATTAGTTCACTGCTGACAAAATTACTCATTTATATTCATATCCTGTTCTGATTTTATTCTCTCTAACCTTTTATTATACTTTTATGTGTGTTTTCCTCAGACACACAAATCAACATAGCTGATCATTTATTTAGAATAAAGGTTGTGGTTTTATACTTCCTGAAGCAAGCACAATGTCCCTGAAAGATCCTGAAGTGCCTAAGAATCAAAGTCGTGTGATCACAAGCAAATCCACTCACACTTTAGAACAGACAAATACTTCATTCAGGATTGATGCACCTTGAGTTTCAATTCAAGAACAGAGACAGGAACACCATGACCAAAACATCACAATGACCTCTTAAGAGTTGCATATGAATGATAACAACACTGGTTTTTTTTCCCTTTTGTGTGTCCTTCATCCTTTGTGTGATTCAGTTACATAGATTCATCATGTCATAACAGAGGTATTTGACAACCATGAGCAATTAATATTCTTCATATACTACACGGCAGAATTAGGCTTCCAAAAATTTTATAAAACATATGAATTCGCTTGTGGATAAGACTTACCCCTTGCTATGACTACAGGTTTTAAAACCACTCTTGTCAACAGAATCAAAATACTTTTAGTCTGAATCAAATTTGAATCTTTAACCTTTTACGCATGCTCTCTCCACATACAGATGGACATCCAAACACACACACACTGTTCTTTGAATATCAATCACCAAAGATCTCTGTTGGCAATTGGAAGGAAATCTGCAAATAAGCAATGCAGTTCGGACTACTGTTCGACTCGATACCTGTTTTCTCAGACATGCAACATGGATCCACTGTGTGCAGTCAATGTTGGGTTTTTCAGTAAATTTGTATAGGGTTTGCCATTTCTCTTTGTTTTATTTTTAATCCAGCCTTCCAAGATAACAACTGTACACAGGCTTCTCTGCCGGAATCCTGCAAACAATTCCTGCAGTGCAGAGCTGCTGACTTTTATTGTCTCCATACAACTGGGAAGGTTTACTACTTCGACAAGTTTTTCTATCATAAGCTGTAGCTACTGTTTAAGTAATTAGATAACATAGGTTACATTTTGAGGGAGGAAAGGGTAGTCGTTTAGGAAAAGGAGGCAAAATAATAATTAGAGATGTAAAATATCTTTAAGGACTGGGGGGAAGTAAGGCAGTAAGTAGTGTATATGCTTTTCCAAATCATTGAACTCAATGCTATTAAACTCATACTGAAATACTAAAATCCAGGAAAGCAATACTGAAATCATAAACAGAGGAATGTATTCATATCTTAATAAAATACAAAAATTATTATTTCCTCGTATCTAATTTTATGGGCAACAAGCTCTGCAAAGCAAGAGCATAAATCCACTGCTACCCTTCCTATTCTATGGATTTGAAATTGGAAAGTGGAGAAAACTGCACCCGCACTTCAAGTGATTCATTGTTGCCATAAGCTCACACCAAACGAACCAGACTTCATTCTTCTGCTGAAGCAGGGACCAATTGCTTAGGCTAAAATGATAGTTCTGTGGGTAGCATATAAGCAGCAGTCGTATCTGTGTTTATTCCTGGCTCCACAATAAGTTTCCCAGGGAAATCACTGAGGTCATGAAGGCACTCAACAACCAAGCACCTGAAAAACCTACTCTACTCTTTTTTTTTTTTAAAAAAAAAGCTTGTTTAAAAAGTGCAATTTTTATGGACGTGCTCTGATTACAGTGAGATATATGACCATGTTGCTCTTGTTGGAAATGGGACCACCACTGCTTAGATGCAGAACAGGTCATATTGTACACTTGGATCTGCACAAGAGATCCTTGCACTACAGCTTAAATGATGGAGAACAGGTACATGTTTATTTGAAGACTGCAATAAATATTGAGGTGGATCATAACAACATATAACAAGGAGATAAAGGTTTCTGCACATAAAGATGTGCTTAATTAACTAATGGCTATACAGTTATCAAACACCTATTCTAAAAGCATATAAATATAAAATATTGCCAATCATTCCTCCCATCAACCAAATGCATATCAAATTTAACATTCTACTGCAAATAACCTCAAATACTTCCTAATCTTTTCTTCTTTTTGAAATCTTCAAGATTCAAGAGAGAAAGAAAGCAAAAAGGAATGATTTTAAGGACATTACCAAGAAAGTATACTATTATAATTAATATATGGAGATCCACGCCCACCTGCAGCAATGGGAGGCTTTTGCTAACCTCGTGTTTCACATTTAAAAGTATCCTGTGCATTCAGCAATGCATCTGAGTATCACACAAACACACATTCAACCCACAGAAACAGCTGTCCAATTTAGTAAAAATGCTGCAAGGCAGAGCACAGTCACTTTTAACAGTTACATGATCATTGCTGAGAAACATTTGACTTGCCATTTTTTAGAATACCATATAACAATGAACTATTTGAAAAATAATCCTGCAACTACACAGTTAAACCTGCAAAAAAGCACACTAATAAAAGGAACTTTATCATCCAGAAGCTAAGTGGAGCATCATTACTCTGTTCCCAATTGGGTTATTTTTGGACCTACTTTTTCACAGGTATCAATAACAAACACATGTAGGAGTCATCATCTCCACACACACTACCTGCGTTATTTGATTAGTGTTCACTTGAGGCTGCAACATTTGCAACCAGCGATTGCAGATTTCCTGCTGCTGTAGCAGATGAAACATTGCATTGCTTCAGACATCATCTTGCAGTAAACACAGAAGCCCACATGCTACCACTGCCCTAATTCCACATCTGTGTCTGAAAGATGGATCGGGAAGCTATTTCACCTTTAGATTAGTGAGGTCTACACTGAAAAAAAAAAGAGATAACTTGTCTAGTGAAGCACTGACCCATTTTACTGTGCGTATCCTTTGAAAAGGGTGATCCTATTTTTATAAGAGAGACTTAGAGGCCTCAGCATGTCAGATTAAAATGGTTATTACAACACTTGCAATAATTTCTAGCTACTAAGTATTGCTCAGCTGTTAAAGGACAAATGCTAATAACATACATAAAAGTACGTAATTATGTATAATGTGACCAGAATTTCAAATTCAATGAAGACCTAGGATTAGGAATGTTGTCTAGCAAATATGTACTGCTTACAGAATTCCTGCAGTGTGGGAGTCAAATCCAACACAAATATTTTCTGCAGCAGGACAGGTGCACCAACACGACCTGCTAGATTTGGCTCCCTTGTGAGATATACAGAGATAAATAAGAAAATGAACAGCATCATGTCACACTCAGATTAGGAAATCAGCAGCTGTTTAGTCTATTGAGGACTCAGAAGACTGACAGAAAAACTTACTTTTTAATTAAACCACTTTCCCTGGGGCCCTATATCAAGGCAGAGAATTTCTGAAATAAAGCAGCTTAGAAAATGTTGCATTTATTAAAATTATTCCCCTGAATAATTTAAAATGTGTTGTTTTGGAGTATAGTTGGCTAACTCAAAGCACACAGTGAATGATCAACTCACTTTTCTGCTTTTTTTTACTCAAAGGTATCAGTCAGCTTTAACCTGAGAACTATATCAGGAACTTTGGACTGGTTAGGACATAATATAAGCAATGGACTTCACTGCACAAATCAAAGGAGAAGCAAGTACTAGGAGCTAGGGATGTCTTGCAAAAATAATAACCATACAATAATTCCAAACACGTAGACCAAAACAGAAATTAGTATTAGGTTCTACAGAAAAATGAGGCAGAAATAAAGGGTTGCTACTGGTTTTCAATAGACCTGTGTCCTTCTTCCAGCATGGTAATATTTTGAGGGCACCATTCACCTTCTTTTTTTTCCTCAGATTTGTAATTTGTCAATGATAAAAGAATGCCATTAAAAAATCACCTGAGAGCAATGGATGATCATTTGAGGCTACGTGCAAATGGCAGTCTGCAGCCAGTTGGATGCCACCAGCTCTAAGCTAGAAATCAAGAACTCACATTAGAAAGGTGCTGTGCTTGAACGAACAGGTGCCGATTCCTGCCTGTCTCATAGCTAGAAAGCCTGCAGTGAGAGCACTCTGGATGAGCACATAAGACAAAGAAAGGACTGCAAGTTCCTCCTGCAATTTTTTTTTCCTTTTTTTTTTTTTAAATGAAGGACTTTTTTTTTAAATGAGAACAAAGTGAAATTTTATCAGAATTTTCCCCAAAGTCTGTATGCAGACAAATCAAGTTTGCAAAAATATGCATTGGAGAGGTGCAACGCGAAATACCTTTGGATAATCATGGAATTTTCACAGCATTGGCAACATATGACATGAGATAAAAAGGAAATGATGAAGACTGGATCTTTTCACAAGCTTCTAAACTCTTGTTAACATGCACAGTAAAATATGTCAGAGGCACATTAGGTATCTCAGGACTGTTTCAACCTTATGCCCATAAAAACACTTGTGAGAAAATATGGTGAGTGAGAGGTTATGAAAGGGGTAAAGTGCTTACACATCCCCAAGATTTCACTCAGGGATTTACTCTGCTATGGCCTCTTCTTACAAAAGGAGATTAAATAAAAAAGCTTAGGAATATTAATTTAATCTTGGCATGGAGCCTGGGCACAAGGGTTTAATCTGTGCATCTTGCAGACGTGCAGTAGAGCACTGAGTTTAATTGTTACAAAAGTACCATATGGTTTCCCCTGATCAAAGCTTTTTTTCATTTGTTTTTACTTCCACTTGCCTGTCTTTAAATAATCTGAAATACTCAGCTCCAAGTATAAAGTCATAAGTTGAACTGCATCTCTAGACATGGTAAGTTACTTTGAACACATATGCTTCTACTACAAAGTATCATCACAAATGAAAAATAACATCATCAAAAATATAGCATCTGTCCTTTTATCAGAATGGAAATAACATAGTGAAGATAACAAATTCATCAAATGAAAAGGTAAATGCAGATCTCTCACCAGAACATCATTTGCACTGCACTCTAACTTAGAATTGTTATCTATAGATCTAAAAAGATACATTCAGTTTAACTTACTCGCCTCAGCCTTAAAACCTCCTCTTTTTTTTTTTTTTTTTTTTTTTTTTTTTTTTTTTTTCCCCCTGTATAGTTTGTTTCCTGCCATGGTTTTATAAAGATAAGCATCGGTGTCATTTTATACTGTGCATACGGTTGCTCCCCCCACCATCACCAGTAAGTTATCAAATGGTCCAGCCACTGACCACAGCTCAGTCAGCAAATGGCTGCGGTTTGATGCAGACAAGGTTCGTAGTGAATTGTCGCTCACAGGTAGCTCATGAGAAAGCCTGGGGTTTAAGCACAGAAATCCAAGAGAGACTCCCCACCACAGCTTTGTCTAGGACTGCCTTAGCTTGTTCATGCTTAATATTTCACACATTAGAGATGTGAGAACCTCAGGTGTGTGAGCTGCCCACCTCACTGTTTCCAGAGCTGCCTTCGAGCAACTGATTCTGCTAATAACAGCACAAATACTTAAACAGCACAAAATCTCAGGTTTCTCTGAGACAATAACTTACACCTACTCAGAATTTAGTAAGATCCTTGCTTTTTAATGCACAGGTGTCCACCACAACAGGTCCTGATATATTCAGTGATTCAGTTGGAACTCCAGCCACCAAAACAATTTCAGATGCACAGACCCTTGACATAGTATTTATAATGGTAGGTGGTATGGTGAACCAGTAAATCTCAGGTTGATTTGAAACATTACTTTCATATAATGGTATGATTATTAGTAGTATAAAGTATATTTTCCCATATAGAAACTTGGATTAAGTTTTTATACTTTCACTGCTATGAAAATAACTATACTGGATATACAAACTGCATCTGCATAAAGCCTGTAGATACAGGGCAATCATGAAGAACCCCATAAAAAAAAATTAGGGTCTCTGTTGCTTTTAACATTTTACAATGGGATATCTTATGCATATTAATTATTCAGTAATGCAAAAAAGCTTCTTTTTTAAACAGTAAATTCAAAGCCGTAATGAGCTCAACATGCTGGGTTTTGGGTTTCTTTACCATCTAACATACTTGAAAAACCCTGCTTACTTGCTGTATCTCTTAGATGTTATCCTGTTTGCTGCCCTCACCTTTTCTCCTGAGCAGGAGCTATACACAGGGCATAAATTGTGTTGTTCAGCTTTGAAGATCACGTTAGCTTTTTTCCCAACATGAAATTAAAAACAATTTAAAACTTTTGATGAAACTGAGCTGAATCAAAATAGCTGTTTTCAGAGAAAGGTCATATTTTTCAATTCAGTCCTCTCAAAAACCCCATCAGCACTGCAGAAATGGCAGAGCTATCAAAACACCCAGAAAATACTTCTACTTTAGTAAAACGGTATTTTTGATAAATCATATTTTTACCAACTCCATTATAAACATTTAATGACTTTGCTCTTTCTCTTTGATTTCTGCTCCCTCTCTGCTGCCTGTTTCTGGCTCTATTAGTCTGAGAGCTGTTGATGACACCATACCCAGCTGCATTTTGTGTCCCCTTTTTTTCTTTTTAAATATTTTAGAAAAATTATGCTTCTTTGCTTCTTTATACATGTAAGACACTGGGAATGCTAGCCCTTCTGCATACATGTAGCACTTGTCATAGATTATAACGGGTCTAGAATTTCATCCTTGGATTTAATTCCAAATTTCTAAGAATTTCTAATCACTAAATTTCTTGTGCTCAAAACATACAAGATCCTTCAATATTTCAATATCTGGTGATGTAACAGGGGTGGTTCCCTCACCTCCCGCCTCAAATCAGTGTCTGAATAAGTCACTTGCTCACCAAAGTCCTGAGGTCCATGCACACAGGAATGACTAAAACTGGACGGAATTCAATTGATAGCTTCTAATTGATCTCAACATGGAGCAACCCACGCTGTGGACACATGTTTCAGTTTCATCTCCACATCAAAATATTCCTGGGTTTATCTATTCTTTTAAATTACCTAAAGTCTTTGTCTCTTTTGGCATATTTTGCATCTCTAAGAGTTAAGATTTATGTCAGAGGTTTGAGACGTATGACTTTAATTACAGACATAAGTCTCTGCCCCTTTAAATGTTTTATAAAGTAAACTCCCAAGGACATTTCTGTATCTGTCTTTTGAGCAAATGAGATACCACATTAAAAAAAAAAAAAAAAAAAAAAAAAAAAAGACTACTTGAAAATAGAGTTGAAGTAAAAAATACAGCCAGGGTCTTATTGAGTAGGTACAAAATTTACGTTGATTTCAATGACAAAAGGCAGTACCTTGCTGAATACTGCTAAAATCCATAACAGCTAAAGGCTAAATTATCCTTGATTAACTGAAGCACAATAAAACTAAACCTTGTAGTACAGAAATGAACACAGATCTCACAGTTACCAGATGCTGTTATGTATAATGTTGCAGATCTTGCTGAGAGAACAAATTATTTTTCTACTTAGTCTGTATTCCATCCCCACTTTCATTCTAGAAAGTGAAGAGCAAAGCTTATTTTTTATGCTTTAGGAGCTATGACTGAACTTTCATTGCAATTTAATGTTTAATTTGAAATTAATGGAATGAAGGATGCAACTATTAAAACCCAACATGTGCAATATAAAGCAATAAAAATGTAACGCCATGAAAATTGCACAATAATAAATCATTTCAGCAATTTAGAAAGTGCAAATAAATATCTATATAGTTTCTATTTAACTGCTCTTCAACAATGTAAAGAAACAAATTATATTTGCAGTTTCTGAAGTAAATTATAATATTAACTTGAATATATCTGGTAGGAAACACAAACAAAGTATTTTATCAAGATGTAAAGTTAATTCAAAGCCATATCTGTGGTTAACACTAGAGATTATTCAGTGGTATTTGCATTTACACCATCACGACTGGACAAAGAGAATCTGACTGGCTGTGCCAGTACTACTTTGTGAATCCCTGGCTCTAGCCCTGGGAAGTAAATCCTGTGTTGGCACAGTTTTTAGAATAGACATTTACAGACTTGAATTTTGGGTGGCAAATGGTCTTCTGGAAGGAGGAACTGACTAACTGCTTGTCAGGGCATTTGCTGAAAAGAGCTTCTCTGTTAGCTATGCCATGAAAAGGCTTATATATTTTGGAACATTCTAATTTCATCTAAAGCCCAGTATTTTCGCTCCATGAACACAGTGAGAAGTTGTCTTCTAAAAATGACTGATAATGGCAGTGTTATCTGGACTACTTTGTTTTCTTTACTCAGAAGTCATACCTGCTCACTCTCCTGAGACAAATAACTGTTTACAGTTGCTTCTCCTACTAGCCCTGCAGCACATAACTAAAACTGAGCGAACTGGATCATGCTTCTTCTTGCACATAATTAACAGACTTGTTTACAAAAAGCCTCATTTCCAGATAGATTGAGTAAATGCTGATCCTCTGGACTTCTCTGAAAACTGCAGGTGGTTACAAAGCCTGAAGACCAGGCCAGCTGTCATCGTATTTGAGCAAAATAACATGACTGTGCAAGTATTTTTAAGGGCATAGTTTGAAGACAAAGGGATCGAATGATTGTCAGTGAGAGCCCAAGGAATCTTTATTTCCAGTAAATCTTTAGATAAAATTTTTTCACTTTATAAGACTGAGCTGAATTTATAGATGTAACAGGAAAAAGTTTATGATTTGTTTGCAAACTGAATGCATAGGAAAATAATGAAACACAAAGAGAGACAACAACGCACTTTAAAAACATAGTACATAGCTCTGTTTGCATCTTAGGCATTTTTTGCAAAATATGCATTTTAACCAGTTTCTCACAGGTTAAACTGCTCTTCTTGTGGGAAATCCGTCCCTGCTCTCACACACCCAGTGACCTCTGGCCCTCAGGAGCCTTTCCAAGGTCCTTCTACCACCATGAGCAGATAGAGAGATCAGGTTGAAAAAAGCATTACAACAGCGTCTGATACCTCACAGCAAAGGAAAACAACACCTAGAAATGAAATAATACGGAGGAAACAGCCATGCTTGTGCCAAGGCTTTTGTCTGTAGGGCAGAGTTGCACACAATAAGGTGATGGGGGCCCCCCGCACAAAGCCTAGCAAACACCTGGGAACAACTTGGAGTCAGGACCAAAAATTGCTCACCCACATACCCACTTATTTTTCTGGCTGCTTCATGAGGCACTGGGCACAGCGCTGTCCCGTGGACCAGAAGGAACCCAGAGAAACATGGTGCTCTCAAGTAGGTTAATCTCACCTGAGTAAAGCTCTTCAAATAGTCCAAAATGCATTAACATCTGTTTCACGGTTAATGAAAAATAGTCAGCCTCAACTGGCAAAAAAACCCCAGTAACAATCATCATCCTCCCTGTGTTGTTATGTAACTAGTATATTACGACTGTCAAAGTTACTCGTCCAGATATTATGATAGCTCACTTAGCAGATTTTAACTACTTAAACAGCTATAATTGTACAGAGATATGTAGCCAAGTAACCCTTGAAGAGTTTTGAATATTATAGGTCTGATAAATGAGATGATAATGAAATAAAAAGGTTACTAAAGCACTGATTTTTCACAAGTTGTGATTTTTGAATCACAACTTTGCATCTACAAACCATGTTCAGTAAATAGGGTAAAAGAGCTTCCCAGCTGTGGCACTATACAAGTTTAAGCATTGATATCTGAAACCAACCGGTTTGACACGTTTCAGGTGATGTAGCAGCTCCTTCTCCTCTTCATTGGAATTCTGGGAATTCTCAGAAGAGTGTGTGTATGCACACATGTGTACTGCAGAGAGCAAGTGGAAAAATACTGGCAACTAAAAAACAAATATATAAAAGAACTGTAGCTCAAAAGCAGATGAAACCTTAGTATCTGCTCATCAACATCAGGTAAATCAGTGACACTGAGGAATAACTAAAACTTCAATTAAATATGTGCCAGGCTTAGTAGGTCTTTCGGAATGGTTTCTTACGGTTTGCTTTCTATAGTGGAACAAATGTATAAACATGCAGGCATTTACAGACAAGCTGCTTACAGGACTGTCCTCTGCTCTAGTCCATAATTTCATTTTCCCCTCCTCCCCCTTTTTTCTTTGTGCGGGAGGGGGCAGCAGATGGTGAGGGGGAAAGAAGAATCAAATATTTTATTAAAACCGTAACATAACATTCTGTTTCTCAGCTGTACATTCTGGGTACAGGGTGATCTGGTAACAGAACTGATAATGAATTTTTTTGTTCTTAATGATGAACTAGATCTCTCACATCCGTTTATTCACAGGGTTGTTCCACTGACCTCAGAAAACTTTATTTTTACAGCTGTAAGGGAACAAAATAAGCACAATAATCCCTAGTAACAGCTGCAAATGTGGCATTTGGAGTGGAAATTTCAGAGCATCAATGCCTTTTTTTTAATGTAAGCAACTCACCAACATTTATTGTTTTAATAGTGCATACACACTGTACATGTAAAAAGCTGTGCAAGAGTCTTGTGTAAATACCGGAGACTGCAAAAGGATAACTTAAGAGTTATTTTTACCATTACACGGTCACTGGCACGTTGAGCTGTAAATCAAAGATACATGAATACAAACACACCCAAAAAGCGATTTTGTTGGCCATGACACAGGCATATACAGGTATTTTTACACAGTGTCCACAGTGTATCCCCCTGACTTTTATTTTTCTAACCTGAAAATAGAAGTAAAATACGGTCATGGAAGAGACTGTATTAAAACACAACCACAGCCCTACTTTGATAGAGGCTTTGGAGAGATCTTTGACAGACTGTGCTATCAACACGTGACATGTGCTGTCACGATTTCCTGAATTTAGACACAAACACACATATTTTTGGAACTAGAAGTCCTGCCCCCACCCGCCGATTTTATCAGCTCCCAGGGTATGTGAGCAAGATCTAAAAATCTTGTTCATTATGAATACAATGTGGCCATTTGTGACCACTCTCATCAAGGGATTACCTGAGATACAGATTGCAAGATCTGGTCCTGAACGAGATACCAGGTATGCTGTGGGGCCTGTTCAGGCTCAGGAGCCCACCCTACCCAGAACTCCACAAATCTGTGCCCTCTTCCCTACTGGGTACCACCAAGAACCTCATGCTATGAGATGCTCAGGACACTCTGCAAAAAATATTAAAGGCAAAACTACTGTGCAACTATTACAGACATCAGCATCTGGTCTGCAACTCTGTCCACAGATTAGAGATGCAAATTTTGAAAGTTTTACTTCAGAAAAGGAAACTTTTTTTGTATGTTAAAGACATTTAAAATGGAAATTGCTGAGGCACAATAAACACTGGAGCTACATCTCCAGTTTTACAATGCCGTTATTCATGCAATGACTCTCCTTTAAAATACTTTTAAAGAAGTACCTAGGTTGATCATAAAAATCTATGTATTATAGCCATTATATTTCTTAAACAGTAATTTTGTTTAACATTTAAACTTGCAGTGACAACAGAATGACTAAAGGTGAAATGGATTATGCTGCTCATGGTTTAAGTCAGACAAAAGTTCCTATTATATAAAGTTCCTGTTTATAAAGAGGGTTCCTAGACCCTCATATTTCTTTTGTTCTGATCTCAGTTTCCCTGACATGATTTCTAATGTGCTCTCTTCTTCAAATATATCATCACACCTGATTCAGACACACACACAAGCTCTGTTAACAGCAGTTCTGCATCCCCATCCCACTTTTTTTCAGTGTTCTGTTTAATTTCAATAGAGGTTTTAAAAAGGGACGGTGGACTATGATAACCAAATTTGATCAAAATTTCATCTTCTGAGGAAATGAGTATTGGACATGTTCAAGAAACATGGCAGATACACGCAGTCCCAGGTGCAGAGAGCATGTATTGGCTGAGCAGGATGTTCCATTAAATCTCTTATCCTAATCTGAAGAATTCCTTAGGGTCATACTAGATCTGAGAACTGGAATACAGGTTCTCAGTGCTTCCCTGCATGCCATTTTCTGCCATGTTTAAAATTTTAATAATCTTCCATAAAGGAGAGAACTATGAAACTATATAAACTAATGCTTTCTGCTGGACATATTCACTCTCACATTTATTGCAGAACACAGTACTTTATGTCATTTTATTGTGCACTGGTGGTAGTCAGAGCATTCGCTAAGATCTAAAAGTAAGAAGCCAGTACTAATCCCCAAGTCTTTACACAGTGCTACCATTTTTAGGGCTCTTATAAAAGCGTATGTTGTTCTATGGGAAGTGTGAGAGCACATAAAAGATCGCTCTTTCTTACAGTCCTGCAGTGCATAAGAAAGATACTAATCATGCAGACCTATTATTGTCTCTTCGGGGTGAGAGGACACTCACAATGACCTGGCAACCTCACTCCCTTTTACCACATGAAGTTCTAATAAGGAACATCCGTTCTTTCGTAAAAACAAAACAAACCAAAGTTCTTACAGTGAGAAAAAGGATCAGAAAAATAGTTTAAAAATAGAGGGGGAGAGGAAAATTAACCATTTCCACTAGACTTACTCAGTCTCAGATACTCTTTTTGTATGATAGACTAAGAAATCATACCTCTATTTTGTTGGGTTTTGGAAGTCTTTTTGATATATGTTTGATTTGTCATCTTATTCCTCCCTGGTCCCGCTACCTAGCTTTCTGTATCTGCCACTCCTTTGTCTGATGTCAAGGAAAGGATCAAAAGACTGATAACAAGGAAAAGAACTGGAGTGGCTGATCATACATGGTGCATGGCATCCAATTATTTCATGCAGCTTGCTTAAATTATTGAAGTCCCTCTTCTGTTTAAAATCTTGTGAAGCTTTCTTTCCACAACAGCTTTTGTGGTAGCTGATTTAAAATCAGTAAATACAAATAACTGGATGATGTCATTTAATTGAGGATTTAGATGACTCTTCAAAGAGCCTGACTTCTTACGGTATTTCATATTCAAACCACAGAGTTCTGCCTGAATTGAAAAGAAACAATGTCTCTCATACCAAAACTACTGAATCAGATTACAGAGGAATATACTTGCTTGCTCCAAAATGATTTTGTTCCCTGTCAGCATTAACTTAGCAGCTGGACCTCACCATTAGTTTTCAATCTGTTCTAGCTGACAAAAGTGAAAAGTGCTAATAAAGAAGCAAAAATGGGTGAAAAAACACATGGGATATAAAGCAGTCACAGCTCAAAGACTCAGATTACTCATTTTCTCCTTCAACAAGTCTATCCTGCTCAGAATAAGAACTCAAGCACATTATGGCTCTGAAAATGAAAAAGGGTGTTTTTTATCTTCTAAATAACCAGGAAAGGAAATATGAATGTAGAAGGAAAAGAAATATAAAGCATGCATAACATTCATAGCCAAAATGTACTATGGAGATAAGAAGTTGCCCGTCACCATAAATGATATGACAATTTCTTTCAGACAGTACTTTTGGTATTCCCCCCCCCCCTCTTTTTTTTTTTTTTTTTTTTTTCCAAATATTTACTATGAATTTGCTATGAAAAGAAATACAACTGTTCATGTCCAATTGCCCACTACTGAATTCACAGAATGGATGGACATGACCAGATCTGCTTTGAGCCAACTTGGGGCATTATAGATTGGTAGACCAGAGAAATGTTTCCTCTTAGATTTTCAAATTATTATTCCTAGGATTCATTTTAATGATGCAAGAAAATTGCTTCTGTCAGCATAGCTTTCTATCTCAAAACAGCCACCAAATAGGTCTTAAAGTAGGAATGTCATTAAAAAGCTAGTTTTCTGTGTAATACACAGCCAGCTGAGTCTTGACTATATGTAGGTGTAAAACTTCCAAGGCGAGGGAAAAAAAAAAATCACAACCCTAGAGAATAACATCCCTCTTAAGATTTCTTTCTAACCAATTTTCAGCTTCCAACTAGTGTGGATTTAATGTCCTCTTCAATGATACCCAAAATGCCCAAGGAAGACTGAACTATAATGAGAGTTTTTCTTCAGATAGAAGAGAATGATCTTCAAAAAATGAATCAATACTTTTCTCTAGATATAGTTAAACCAGCAGTAAACACATCTTATCAGTCCAGCTTCTCTGGATTCATTTTTCAGAATAGATTTCTGCTTATAGTAGTATTTATTTGCTGGTTCTCCATAAGCTTTCCTAGTGAACAGTTTACAGTTTTGAATCCTTTTATCCATACCAATTCCCCATAAAAGAGTGTAAGAAATATTTTGCAGAATAGGAAGTGAAATACAGCATCAATGACTTCAAATTAAATGAAGCCACTAGGGAAGCAGTGAATTCTACCCAAATCACTGCCATCACAACTGCATTTTAAAACTGTTGCTAATTTGCCATTTCAGAACAGATGATTTTTTCTCTTATCTTGGTCTCACCTGCTGTGTTGTGGAAATCTCTGGTCACAGAAAGCTTCTGATGAAGAGAAAACCTTTCCTAATCACCAGGCCTCCTTAGACCCCTTATGTGATGTTGATTGGAAAGACAGAAATAATATGTTTATGACAAAGAGATGCTTGACCCAAAAATCTGCAGCCCATTAATATGGATCATTTACTTCTGAAACTTGGTCTAATAGACAGCTGAGTAGGAAAGGGAGCACAAAAAAGGGAATTTTTGTAAAAAAAAAGGAAGATTTGGCCCAGCCTCCAGAGTTGGGCTTGAGGCAAAGTGACACTTTTCACTCTCAAAATAAAAAAACCAAAGCTTAAACCGGAACAGGATCATGTCTCACTGACCAGTCTGCACTTGAGAGCAGGGCATCTCCTTGATTTGATCAAGTGGTCTTAATTGTAATTTGTTCAATCTAAGGACATACTTGAAGGCACTCTGGTAAATATATCGAGTTGAATTAAGCATTTCTGTTGTTCTCCCAGAGACAGCTGTATTTCCCTGAACACATGACTGCATAGGGGGTTAACTTTTAAAAACTTCCAGTTGTTTAAGTTGTATTTACATAAAATGGGAAATAGGGATAGTAAAGATAGTAAAGATTTCCTTGTCAAATATTCCAAGAATATTCCAAGACATTTTTTTTCATTATTAGAAATTGTTTTCACTTATTGAAACTTAAAACACATTCTAAAGTTCTTTTCTCAATTGTCCAGTTCATTAACTTGGAGTATTTTACAGGACTAAAACAATATTTCTGTAATATGTTAGTGACACATTTTTATATATATGAACTATACATTACACACTTAAGGGTTCTATTTAAAAGAAGTTACTCAAAAAAGGAAGCAAAATTTCCAAAGAGAAAGTTACAAAAATGAAAAAAAGTATGATGAGAAAAAGGGAAAAGAGAAAGTGGGAAATGCAACACATTTTAAAATAACCATGGATTTTAATTTTTCATTTAATTAGTTCCTCCATAATGAAAAAAAAAAAAAAAAGATGAAATATGCAGTGCATTAGGGGAAAACTATGCACAGTTTCAAGATTACAGTGCGGAAAAATTAGATTTTTTTTCATCTCTATGCAGTTCAGTCTGCAAAGTAATACATATTTTAATACGCCTCACCATTTAGCTTCAAAGGAGTGTCCTTAATGGCAGGGTTTCAGTTTTTCAGGAAAGAGAGATGAGAACTAGATGGAATGGAAACATAGTGGAAATTCTGCTATGCCAAAATAGATATAATTCAATTAGCACACACGGCTGAAAGCTCAAATGAAATTAATGAATTGCAACGTCCAATATGCCTTTAAAACAAGGTTTAAACTAAGTCATTATTAATGGAATAATTAATGTTCCTAGTAATTGACAGGCCCTGCTTTAATTGCTATTAATTTATTCATTTACATGACAGGCTGTTCTTTAGTATATGGAGACTGATTTTGGTACATGTTTTCCATTAGGCAGGAAAAGGTTAAGCAGCGGATGTATATGGATATTTAAAACTAAATTATGTTGCAGAAAGTCAGTCAATATTTGCCAGCTCCTGGTTTGTTAAATACTCTGCTCCACAATTCTATCACAATTGTGTCTTGGTGGATTGCACTTGGGATCAATCCACTGCATTTCGCAGATGGAAGAATGGAATCTTCTTGAAAACTTGATAGAGTTTAATACAGTTTAAAAAAAAATAATCAAAGGAGTATTCACGTGGAAGACGAATGGATGGAAAAATCAGTTAAATGGCACTGAATCACAGTTAAAATTGCTTTCTGCACATCCTCTGTTGTACTAACATATTGCAAAACCTTTTCAATACAGTGTTTGTATAAGATACTACAGAACACTGCCCAACAACCCACTGAATTTAAAACTAACTCACTCTGTGGGCAGCATGAAGTTTAAATTCTTGCTGCCTTCTTACATTTAGCCGTTAGAGGGCTGTAAATGCAATGTCCTCTTCACGAGGTTTGCTCCACAAACCCTGGAGGATTAGTAGAAGGAAAGTATCATTTGGCATCTCTAACTTTTTAGTAGTTCATGCAGTATTTAAAGTACAACTGTGTTCAGTTGAAAAGGACTCCTTGCACTGTTTTCTCACTTTCCAGTAAGTCTCTGGTTCAAACCCAGTTTCTGTGTGTAAACACCAGATTTTTTGCTCTGGCCAACTCCTACCTATGAAATAGGAAATGCAAAAACAAATTTAGAGATTTCATTCCATTAGATTTCTTCAACTCACCAACCAGAAACCTGGAATGACAGCTCTGGAAACTGGGGCTCATATAAAACTGTTCAGTTCACAAAGAATCTGTGAACATCCACAAAATCCTGCAGTCCATCCTAGACCTTTGAGCCCTGGCCAGGGACAAGGATGACAAACAGTCACAATTTCCTACAGTAATTTACTAGAGGGTCCAGTTGAAAACATGTGAAAAGACACATCAGAATGGAAAACCCAACATGATGCAACTTCCCCAGCCACTATGTCAATGCTTTTGTTTCCATGGAGGAAGAAAACATAATATGGACACATTTAATTAGATGAAGCCATATGTTTAAAATTGCAGCTTCTTTTCATCATGAGAAAATAAACTTCAAATGTTAGAAACAAAGTTATACAATTTATGATTTAAATGTTCATAAATGAACATTCATTTATGAAAATAATCCATTTCTAGCAGTTGTACTACTGAAAAAGTACATTGAAAGTATAGAAATCATCCATGAATTTTCATTACACGCTATCAGGATCTGGGTTTCACTCTTCATCTTTTAGAAACTCAGATTAAATCACTGCTGTCTCCCAAAATGCGTTAGAATACCCTGACTCAGACTCTTGCAGACCAGAAAAAAACCCAAAGCCAACTAGCCTAGTGGCTTGTTTCATAGATTTTTCTACTGCAGTGATTTAACATGCTTATGCACAGGTTAAAAATTCCCGCATGACCTTCAACCAGGGCCTGAGCAGAAAGCTTATGTCATCCATAAGCAATGCTGTGTGCTGCATTTGGCTCTAGTGGGCAGTTCACTGAAACACAAAAGTAGTTCGAAGAAACAGCCCAAACTGAGATGGTAGCAAGACCTCATCCACACAGAAATTTAGCTGACATCATTCATTAATTCCTTAATTCTGCTAAAAAAACTTGAGCTATATTTAAGTGGGACATGATCTCAAGGAAATAATGCTTTAGGAAGAAAGTCACATCCCTGCCCATGGCAGAGCAGTTGGAACTAGATGATATTTAAGGTCCCTTCCAACCCAAACCACCCTATGACTCTATGATGATTCATCATTTATTATTTTAGCCAAATTACTTACAATTACCCAGCATCAACATTTCTCCTTTTATAAACAACTGTACAAAAAGAATATGGCAAAAGGGGAGTACAACAGAAACACACAGGAATAGTCAGCACCAAACTACACTTCACTAGAAAAATCTAAGCAGCCTCTGTCATTGGAAAGCTTTTGTCTGAGATACAGAATGAAAGAATTGTTGGAGAGGGAAGGTAAGACAGGCACGTTTTCTCTCCTCTTACCGGAGTAAATTGAGAAAAGCGTCTAGAGGCTGTCACTCAAGAGTTTAAATCAACTTGTCCTGGCTCTGAGTTGTGATTTTGGAAATAAAGCAAGCCTAAAAGAAGGGCAAAAGACTTGGAAATGAGATTTTATTCTCTGGTCCTGGTGAAAGGAAACGCAAATGAGCTTTTGCATGACTGGACTTCTTTAGCTCACTAGCGTGATTCTAGGCCAAAATCACAGACAACTATTTGACTAAGACATAGGTAGGTCCACAAATATTTACCAAAACTCCCCAGGTGTGGAAATATGTAGGACCCACGTTGCCATCTTTTTTTAATTGCCATTAAAAACAAATCAGTCACTGATGGCAGTGGGAACTGAGCTTACAATTCAGCCCTGTATTTTTCACCCAATAAAAGAATACATGCATATGCTAACCTTACTGGGAGAATGGCTAGGTCCCTACATAATGACAGAAAATATCTACCACCTGCTAGTAATGATAAAACTGTTTTCTTTTCAGCAGGTCTACATAACTAATCATATTGAAATATAACTTCTTTTCAAACCATGACAAATCTGACATACTGCTGGGATCTCTTAAAATCAATAAACAAAAATGGAGTATCCAATGCCCAGAAATAAAAACAGTGGGATTGTTGAAAAAGAAAGGTCAAGATACAAGCCCACGTAATGGGGAAATATTTTTTGTCCAGAATTCATTAGTTCCTGAAGTATACTACTAGTGTAATAATTTACATTTCTCTGCAGTTACTTAAAGTCTGAAGAAATAAGCCATGAATACTTTAATAGGCTTTTGTATTGCCAGCTGAAATTGAACACAACAAGTAAATGGGAAAAATTATTTAATGCCAGTAAGTTATCATTTTGGCCCAGCACTGCTTGCCTGCAAATGCCTTTTAAAAAGGCAGAAACAGAACCTGAAATAATTCTTTGAAATTTGTGATTTATGGAATTTGCAAAAGCCTCTTGAAATATTTGTTTACTACTCAAAAACATAGAGTACACAGGCAATTTGCAAATTATTAGCATAGTAATATTATGCTTTTGATTACTTACCAGAAGATCATGAAAAATATTCTGAGATGGAGTTCATAATTTAGTACATATTTTCTGATTGACAAAAAGGGACAGATAAGACCTTTTTCACAAGAAGGGATAAGCATTCTCTTCTTTCATTACACAGTTCAATCTGTAAGCAAAAATCTGCATTAATAGTAATGTTCCCTTGCCCTTAAAGGTTTTCCGATTTTCTACAGCAGAGAACCAAAACAGACTTTCTTTTACTTAACTAAAAGAGGTTTTTTGAACCAATATAAAACACCTGTAAAACAATCTCACAAAACAGCAGTTTACTATGTGAAGAAAACCCACAAATAAATGTGAGGTTATCTATTAAATTATTTATTTACCTATAAAATAGTTCTCCTGTATACAGGATTACCTGATTGAATTACCTTTATTTGTTTGGGATTTTTTTCTGTACAGATTTCCTTTCGTTTTCCCACATTTAAATCAACATGCAATTATATTGGCATTTCTTTAATGTGATTTTATTTGTTGCTCCAGCCTCTGGAACTACATTTGATAGCACAGTGAAGTCAGTAAAGCCAGTCTTCTCATTTCACTGTCTTATTTGCAGCAAATAAACTTCTAAGACCCACAATTTCTCTCCCAAGTGACCTAGTGAGGTAGAAAAGCCCTTCTTAGGCCACGCCTACTCACTAAGTTTGCCAAGTGACACCAACACACAGCCACGGCCCTGATTCTCACCACTCATTCTCACACCCCATACTACAACGTGCCTCTTCCTCAGTTTTTCACAGAGAGATACTCATGGGAATGTGTTCTGAAACAGATTGCGAACTGAGCCAGGTTAAAAATAACTTAAAAAAAAAGAAACACCCCAAGTATTCACATTCTGACATAACCCTCAAGGGCTTAGAAAAGCCTTTTTAATGCTGTTTTCACGTTTGTTACAAACCCATCCATGCAAAAAACAAATACTAGTTGGGTTTTGCCTTTAATTCTTATGCTCATCTATGCTTCGATTTCACAGACAAAAAAATGTAATTTAGGTTTGTAATCTCACTGAAGGCTCTGAGATTACACCTAAGTATAACTAAAGGCAGCAAATGATTAGTGGAATGTCTCAGGAGCTAACCTAGATTGACTTTCAGTTCCCAGGTTTACAAAGAAAAGTGTCTGGATTTTCTACAGTTTTTGATTTGGAAGGCATAGTTTGCTCATGGAACATGGGTCCTTTTTCAGAGGAAATCATGCTTAAGTGCTATTTCCCTTAAGAGAAAAGCTGTCTACTTAAGCTGAAGGGTTGAATAATTTTATGAGCCTGAAAATGTAACTTCTTCCTTTCTCCTTTGTGTTGCAGGAGTGATGAGGTTTCTTCACTGTTCCTATCTGTGATCCAAAGGCAAAGGGGGAATATTTTACAGACATGCAGCCTTTCTTCTTTAGGGAATGGAGTCAGGTGAGAACAGCAAGAAGCTGTGCAGTCAATTACAGTGGGAAAGGCTATGCTGAAATATAATCCACAAAGAAGGAAAAGTACTAGTTACAGCAGGTAGCTAGTATAGTTCAAGATTATGTGGATACACCCACACGAAATTAGATTAGCAGATGAAATGTAACTCAGAAAATATTGCTGTTCTCAAGCCTCATTCATTTTTTTTAGCTTTTTAATAAATAAAAAAAAACAACCCAAACCCAGAAGTTCAAATTGCTCAGAAAGCTTTGAGTGCAACATGGTGTAACAAAACACTAACTATGAAGAAAAATCCCCATAAATTAATGCCAATGGCATTGAATAAAATAACAATCGTGGAAACAAAACAGAAATTCACTCAACTAAACCTTCTACAAGCTTTTAACAGGGTTGCTTTGCAATAGTTGAAATAGAAAGTCAGGTATTCAGGTAGTACAGAAAAAGGTGGCAAGCATGTAAGAAGGTGGCACAGGCATGGTAAGAATACAAATGCAACGTAGTCACAGGCCTTATGAGTCTTTTCAAGCACAAAATGGAATGTTCATAAAACTTTTACAAAATTAAAAAAGCACTTAGGAATGGATCCTCCTTAATGCAACTTCTATCAAAATAACAGAATTTGTGCTGCTAGGCAAGAACTTGTTCTGTTGTTCACGTGCAGGGCATTAAGAACACTTGAAGAAATACAGAATCATTAAAAATTAAACAAAGCATGAAACAGTATGAGCCTGGCCAGGCTTTAGCACTTTGAGTTGTTTGTTGCTGTTTTCTAACTGCCCTTAGATTTAAAGCATCCACAAATTCTAATTCGAGAACCATTTCATCAGGGGCAACAACAATTGGAGGGTGGGCAAACAGGAAGAGAATAATGCTACAAGGCAACTTGTGTACATTGCTGAAGAGGATTAGTATTTGAGCCCTATAGGTGCTTGCTCATTAGCTGTTTGGCTTGGGAGGTCAGTGTAATTTACTGTTAGGTACCTGCGTCAGCTATGAGGTGCTCAAGTACTTCCCCCCAGCTCTGCAAACTCCAAGTAAACCCAAAACGCTCTTTCCATTATTTTCCTTTTCCATTTCTTGGGTTTTTTTGTGTTCATAGAGACAGAGTATTTGAAAGAGCAATGGACTCCACAGAAAAGCTATGGCAAGTAGATGCAAAAAGTATTTATGTGTGCATGTGTGTCTGCTTCTCACAGGTAAAAACAATGCTTAAATCATAGCAATTCTGCAATCAAAATCAGAACTTGCCTAAGGGCCAAAGATTTATTTGATATACAATGAAACTAAAGATGATTTCTTTAAAAGTAAAGCATTAAAAAGCTTAATTGTGTTGTGATGGCATAAAAAGTCCTTTCATCCACTTCTATAACAGTAGCTCCTAGCAACCAGAGTTATTCCAACCTCTCACTCCTACCTGCCAAGGCCCAGATATGGGACACAATCTGTGATAAAACTCAGAATAACCATGCAGGAAATTGCAAAATTATGGGCAATTCACTTCCTTTGTGTAAATAGCCCTATTTCCAGCATCTGTAATTTGAACTACAGAACTATAGCATGCCAAGTAGGTGTCAACCATGGGTAATTTGGGGATTAAATAAGTAACAAGGGCCCTAAAGGCAAGCATAGTCTAAAAGCTTAACACAGTTTTGATTTTAAAAGTTAAGTCATGCAATATTTTATTAGTGAAAAATTTCAACAGTATTCTGAAGTAGAGGCATTATGCTCTTTATAAAGACTTTTTTTCTTCCTAATGTGCCTTCCTAATAGAAGTCATATTAGAATTATTTGGGGTTGTATTGGTTTTCTAATCATAAATTCTTAAACCTGAATATTAACATATTTGTTGTCTAATATGTGACAGAGGACTCAACGGTAGATCTCAACTCAACAAGCAAAATGGACTTCTATTTCAAAAAGTGTATCGTGCTATTCTAATTTTTCACACCAGTTTAATTCTGTGCCAACTGTCCTAACTCTATTAATCACCTTTGACACCATCATAATACCTAACACCATTTTCCCTTCCATCTCATATATTATCAGGAGAATCTCACAGGCTTTTTACCCTGTTATTCTTCTGTCCTTGTCCTCTTTGATCACAGATCACAAAGCAATGACAAGCTTCTTATCTACTCCTTTTATCAGCCTCAGTAAGACATCCCCTTACGTCCTTTAACACAAATTTCTTGCCCAGCCTGATAAGTCTCCATCTTTTCTCTTACAGCATAAGGGGATATTACTTTTCCTTGCCTCATACAAAAATCAAACAAAACCAATCCCCATCCTTTTTACCACTTCCCTACCCATAATTTGCCTAGCTACTTGGCAGCCCTGATGATTCAATGTGCTGTTTTTTAAAGCTGAAAGTCTTCTAAAAATTCCACTCCACCCCACCCACTCTCAGCATTTACTGAGATCAGCTGAAGACAGTGCATCAGTGCCCATTCAAAACACCTAAGGGGTTTGCCTGCAAGTTCTCATGCAAAGAACATTTGAGATTCTTTAAGCTCACAACAATAAGGACCTCTCCAGAATCTACACTACAACATACATTCGAGTTTCATAAACTTATGAGGTTTCCTGTCTTTGAGATATTACTCCCTTACTAATTTTATTTACAACTGGTCAAAAAACTACTCTTAGGCTGACAGGCAGATACAGACTGATTACAAAAACCTTTCTTCCTCAGGAACACCAACCAAAGATAACTGCAGGTATCTGCCAAAGTGCAAGTTACAAGTGTATTTATCAATAAAAATGTTTAGATAAAATGTTAAATCAGAAGTTTAATAATACTCGGATAAACATTACCAGCATATTTTACTTATAAGTGTACCACGGCTTCTTAATACCTACTGATGTTCTACAAGTTAAAGAAAACCACACTCACTTTAATGTGCGTTTTTTACTGCCTCAATACTGCTTAAATATACAAGATTTAATTTTAAATTGCTTTACTTTTTAGCTTAAAAGAATGCATTGAAAATAAAAAATTGAGAAACACAGTATAACATTTTGGCTTGTGAGAACATATAACCAAATTAAACCTGTAAGTAAACTTCAGACAAGTATCTGACCTTGCATTAAGCAATACTAAACATGATCTAAAATGTTATTTAAACTTTTTCTTTTAATAATACATTAAGAAACATTAAAATAGACATCAATAATCTCAACTATATTTTGCACAATGCTATGAGTGCCGAACACATTAATTCTGTATTTGTACACCTAAATGCTAAATACAAACCAAATATATGCTTTTTGGTCTCAGCACAGTTTAAGGTATATATCTCAATACCATGCTGATTGCTCTATGAGACTAAAGGTAAAACATAAGAAGCCCAATTTTCAACTGAAGGAGACTTAGGTTTGGTGCAACAGGGCCCGGGATATGATTAAGAGAGAAAATATTTGCAAAACTCCTCATAAACATTCTTTTCCGATTTTGTTACTTTCCTGGGAAACATATTTTCCCTAATAGATCACAAGTGGTGCTTGCCAGGGCTCAGTATTGGGGCCAGTCCCGTCTAATATCTTTACCAGCCATCTGGACAAGGGGATCGAGTGCACGCCCAGGTAGCTGCAGATGATACCCAGCTGGGTGGGAGCACTGATCTGTTGGAGGGCAGGAGGCTCTGCAGAGGGCTCTGGACAGGATGGACCCATGGGCTGAGGACAGCTGTATGAGGTTCAACAAGGTTCAGTGCTGGGTCCTGCACCAGGGCAGAACAATCCCTGGCAGTGCTACAGGCTGGGGCAGGGGGCTGGGAAGGGCCCGGCGGGACAGGGCCTGGGGGGCTGGCTGGGCGGGAGCCCCCCATGTGCCCAGGTGGCCAAGGTGGCCAGCAGTGGCCTGGCTTATATTAGAAATAGCATGGCCAGCAGGACAAGAGAAGTGATTGTCCCCCTGTACTTGGCACTGCTGAGGCCACACCTCAAATCCTGGGTTCAATTCTGGGCCCCTCGCTGCAAGAGTGACATGGAGGTGCTGGAGTGTGTCCAGAGATGAGCAACAGAGCTGGGGAAGGGGCTGGAGAACTAGTCTTATGAGGACCAGCTGAGGGAACTGGGGGTGTTCAGCCTGGAGAAGAGAAGGCTCAGGGGGGGTCATTTTTCTCCCTACAGCTGCCTGACAAGGGCTGCAGACAGGGGTGGTCAGGCTGTTATCCCAGATAACAAGCAACAGGACAAGAGGAAACAGCCTTGAGTTGCACCAGGGGAGGTTTAGGTGGGATATTAGGAAAAAATTTCTTCACTGAAAGGGTAGTGAAGCATTGGAACAGGCTGCCCAGGGAGGTGGTGGAGTCACCATCCCTGGAGGTGTTGAAAAAACACATAGATGTGGTGCTTAGGGACATGGCTTGGTGGTGGACTTGGCAGTGCTGGGTTAACAGTGCACTTGATGATCTCAAAGATCTTTTCCAACCTAAATGATTCTATGTTTCCAATGAAAAATTATGTATTTGATATTATTTTCATTTTTATGTCATGTCTGAAGGCTGCAACATCTTTCTGGTTCAGCTGAAAATGAAACACTACTTTTCCACAGCAAGTACCATGAAAATTATGAAGGGACTCGACAGTCATATAACTAAAGTGGTTGTTGATTAAAAGGGCTTGTTATCTATACTGCATGGTTAGACAGCCTTCCAGCTCCATGGCACAAACTGACTTCTCATGCCTTCAGCAAATTCTTCGTGCCTCTACATTGTATTTCTTCCCCTTTGGTTACTACCATTGCACTTATAAATTTATAAGTAATTTTTTGGGAGAAAGCAAGACAATTAAATTCTTAGCCTATAAACAGATAAGACTTCGTAAGTCTATATATTTACTGCTTGCTTTTGTGTGAAGATGCAGCACTGTGTTAATCACACACCTACTGCTGCCATTGCTCCTGCTGCTTTCATGACTGCTACCTCTGATACTGCTAGTGGCACAATGGTATCAGCAGGAAAGCTGCTGATGGTGTGTAGGTTCAGTATTTAAAACACAGCCTTAGTTTTAGGCATCCTTTTCCAAGAGAGAAATGTGCAGTTTGTACACCAGAAAAAACAGTAATGGACCCCAGCAAGATAGAAAATTTAAGGCTAGGATATATAGTAACTATCGAGCAGAAAACTTATTTCTACTAATCATGCACTATGCAAGTGCTTACAGTTAAATGAAACAGAAAAATACTGCTACAATCACACTGTACTGATGTGCAACTGAACAAAACATACAGATAGGAAAAAAAGGCTAACACAAGTGCAGACACATGTAGAGTACATAAGTGTGCTTTTACAGTATAGAAAAAAGCCATTTGACTTTCATCTGGCCTTCCAACTTTATTTAGTATGTAGAATTTCTAAATACATTTTTAAGAACTACATGCAGTTCTCAACCCTTTTATTCAATTTTTCTTAAAAATGCCTCAAGTTTGCATATAGATTGCACATAGGTGGTTCCCCTGTAAAAATATTTAAGTAACATGTAAGTGTCACTCCTTGCTTTTAAATATTAGATTGTATGTGGAAAATGAACCAATTTTAACAAACAAACATAACTACACCATTCATTAGCCAGATTAAATTAATTCGTGGGAGAAAGGAACGATTGATGAATAATTCCAATTTGATACTCAAGATGTGAAAAAGTTACTTCCTAGGTCACAGAAGGCACTTGAGGTTTCTTTGCAATGTAACCTTTATCATACAGCCTATTTCCTAAGCACAGACAAGGGGGGAGCAGTAGCCATTGTTCTTCTTGACTTCAGGAGGGTTTTTAACACTCTCTCCCATAACATCCTCATTGACCAACAGATAAAGTACAGGCTAGATAAGTAGACAGTGAGGTATATTAAAACCTGGCTGAACTGCTAGGCTCAAAGGTTTGTGATAAGCAGCCTAAAGTCCACCTGGATGCCAATGACTAGTGGGGTACCCAAGAGGTTGATACTGGGTCCAATGATGTTCAATGTCTTCATTAATGACATGAATGAGAGGACATAGTGTGCCCTCAGGAAGCTTGCTGATGATGCAAAACTGTGCGTAGTGGCTGACACACCAGAGGGTTGTGCTGCCACTCATAGGCACCCTGACAGACAGAAACGGGCTACCAAGAACCTCATGAAATTCTGCAAAATCTTGCCCTTGAGAAGGAATAACCCAAGGCACCAGCACACACACCAAGGGCGGACTGTTTGAAAAATAGTTTTGCAGAAAGGATCTCTGGGTCCTGGTGAACACCAAACTGAACATGAGCAAGAAATGTACCCTTGCAACAAAGAAGTCTGATGGTATTCTGGACTCCGTTAGGACTTCCAGCAGATCAAGAGAAATGATCCTTCCCCTCTACTCAAGCCTGGTGAAACACATATGGAGCTCTGTGGTCATCCTTGGCTCCACAGTTCAAAAGAAACATGGTGCAAGCCCAGCAAAAGGCCACAAAGATGGTTATGAGACAGCTGACACACAAGGTGAAGTTCAGAGAAACTGGATTTTTCAGCCTGGAGAAGGTTCAGGGGAGAAGACAGAGCCAGGCTCTTCGTAGGGTTATCCAGTGGAAGGACAAAAGAAAATAGGCACAAACTGAAACACAGGAAACTTCATTTCAATACACACCCACCCTTTTTCACTGTGAGGAGGGTCAAACCCTGGAACTGCTTGCCCAGAACAGCTGTGGAGTCTCCATTCTGACGGATAACCAAAACTAAAACGGATGTGGCCCTGGCAACCTGCTTGAGCTGATCCTGCTCTGAGCAGGTGTTTGGACTACATGACTTTTAGGGGTCCCTTCCAACCTCAACCAGCCTGTGATTCCATGAAAGCTTCAAAACAGAGTCAGAATAGCAGAACAGCAGGAATAAAGCAAGAGGTGGCCTTTGACAGTCTCAGCTGTAACAGGCTGCTCTATTCTGGCTTAAATTGTAAAAGCAAAAGAAAGTTAAAAGGACTTGTACACAAAATGGTTCTTTCTCTCAATGTCACAACAGAGTAGAGATCTTTTCTTCCAGTCTTCCTCTTTATTTAGGAGCTTTCCACTGTCTGCATGGCAAACAAACCTTTCCCAGCCCCTTCATTAAAGTGTCTTTTCTCATTCTCATTAACTTGTGTGTCTGCTTCCAGCTCTTATCAAAGCAGTATGTCAGTCTCCATTCTTACTGCATGCCCTACTGTGCTCTCTACACCTACTCCAGGTGCAGATATTCAGTTAATCCCCAAAACGATCTACTTGACCTATTGCAGAGTAAACAAAACCAGCAAATAAGCAACCTTATTCTCTGCTCCCTATCAAACCCCTTTTTTAAAAGAAGGTGATTTATGTTAACATACAGTAGGGATGGATAAACAACTCTCAAAATTACTCAATCTGTAACAAGCAGGCTGACTGTTAGACCAGCTTCTGTGACTCACCAGCAGCTCACGATCCCTCTGCAGATCTAGGAATTTAAGGGAAACAAGAACTTTACGGTGATGCTGGAAAACTCTGATATGGTTAAAGCACAGAAAAATGTCAAATCTAGTTCATATTCTACATGAACTGTTTCTCTCCTAACATTTTCAGAATAGAGATGCATGTGATTCCTATGAAACTGTTCCCCTTCAAAAGTACACATTCTTAGGAACCTTGTACATAAAAAAAGAGCAATAAACCAGATCATCTTTCAGCTTCTGATTGATGGATCCGTTGATGCAGAAGAACTGTATCCATCTAGCTTGGTAGAAGATCTGACTCAAAATAATTTGTAAATTAATTAAATATCTGCAGCAAATGTCTCTTCAGAAGCTTCTACTGCTAAAAGAGCTCACATCCTCTTTGCTCTTTTCCATAGTAAAGCCCTGTAAGTAAAATCAAAACACATCCTACTTATCTGTGGTAGACTTTGAAACCACATGAATTAACCACATTTCAGTTAAAATCTCTGATGTCAGATGTTACCTAACACTGTATTTGATAATACACTAATTTGAAAGGAAACAGACTTATCCTGATATCTGGCAGTGTGTTAATTAAACAGTTGACAGAGAAGGATATTCCTAAAATTTAGTACATAAAAAATGACACTGAGACCACGGTGTTACAAAATTATCATCACAGGATAAGTGCCTAGTAAGGATTACCGATAATGTACGGTTCTGACTGAGAGAGCCAGATCAAAGACTGCCTATTTCCAGATGCCTCTGCCCCTCTTCCACAATGAATGTTTATTCACAACCTTAGATTTAATGTTTGAAATCTGATTTTTTTCAGCTTTATAATCAAGTTAGATAGCTCAATTGATCAATCCATTCCCTTGGACCTAATTCCATCTCCCATCTGTTTCTGTTCAAAATTGGTTTCAGCATGTGATAAATAAAATACTTAAAGTGGTCACTTCAAACTTGGGATTTATCCTACATGCACATTTGGCTAACATTTTACATCACTGACAGAAAATATCTAAGCTTAGAAGAGGAATAATAAGACAGTACAGACAGTGACAACCGGAAAAGAAACAATTTTTCAGGTATGCTGACAAGACTGGACTCACTATCTAGAATGAAAATACTTAACAGCAAACTGGGTGAGAATAACACAGAGGTGAACAAAGGAATCAGAGAAAATAAACGTTGCAGAGCTCCTAAGCAACATGTGATGTGTGCATGTTCATTATTTAATAGTATGATTTCTTAGAAAGGCATTTAAGTAGGAAATAAGCCACATGTCTTCTTGGACTTTAAATATGACCAGACTGTATTACAATTTATATCCTATATAAAATACGTAGACCTAGATATTCTGAAACTAAGCAGAAAGTGACACACCATGTAGTGATTCAACATGTATTAAAACATCACAGCATTTCCCTAGAGGCAAAACATAGTTACTATTTTAAAGGATATGTGAGAAGACAAAGGAACTACATGTTATCAAAAAATGTTATTTTTTTTTATATTTAAATTGGTACGTTATCAGTAGAATGGCCCCATTCCAGTAGAATTAGGCCACCATGTGTTCATTCCAAATGAAGATAAAGAATTTGATTTTGCCATTTTGTATTTTTGATGCAGAAAATAAGAAGGCATTTTTGTCAAATCTTATGGAAAAGTGGATCTGAGGGAAGGAAAAATTGCATGAAATAGCAAACAGTTTTGTGGGCAAAAAAACCTTCAAAGAAACATTTTGACCAGTTTCATACAGCTCTGATGAATACCATAATGAAAGAAAATGAAGCCAGGTGCTACAGAATTGAGTTATCAAAAATCTGGATGAAAGCATGTATTGTCTTTTTGTTACTGTACTCTGAGGAAGTAGAACATTCATTTACTAGAAGGAGGGGTATTAGAGATCCTGCTTTTGGGAGTCAGCAGTCATTCAGAATGACATCAAAAAGCATGTGTAAAACAAGTAAGATATCAGACTAAGAAACCACACAAGCACCAGTATAAAAATATTTTTCAAAGCACTTGGTTTAGTCATAGTGAACAACTGTGTATAAGGAACAAGACATTCTCTATATCAATTTTACAATTGTCTCTCCTGTATCTCTACAGAAAGGATAAAATATGAGTTATATACTTTTACAAAGATGCTTTGGGAAAAAGACGGGGCCTGCTTTCACTTTTTTTCTAGCAAAAATATGCTTAAAACACATTTTGCAAGAGTACATTTTGAAGGATTGCTGGATAACATTTAAAAAAACCACAGCCTAAACTGTTAAAGTTATAGTATTAATAAAAAATGCTCTACTGTTAGATTTGGAATGAGTTGAAATGTAACGCTACTTCACCTATACCACTGCTTCCCAGTATGTAAAGTGTATACTTTAATATACATCTTAATATACTTTGGCTTCCTTGAAAATCTCTGGCTTTGTTCCTTTTTTCTTGGTCTTTGGCATCTCTCTATTCAAGTATTTCTGCTAGACACATTTCAGGGAACTCATTCTGCTAAATAATTAATGTATGCCATGCAAATTACAGTAAAAAATATTACATAGGTTTCTACTCTAATATGTACATTTTAATAATTTCTTCACCCTGTTAGTTACATCACTTTATATATTATTTTACAGTATACAAATATTGTAGGGTACATGAAAATCAACCAGCTGCTGGAAGTTTTCAGGTTTATCCTCTGTGTCCTTTTATTGTGTACTGTCTATAGTAAAACAATTATGCTGATGCATTTTTTCCTCAACGATGCTACAAGGCACAGAGCCATCAACATACTGCACCTTTTGCTTTATACGCTATGAGCATGTACACATGGACTCACCTTTTCATGTATTTACCAAGCTCGGACATGGAGTACTGGTCTTCATATTTTCAGCAACCAAAGAGGTGAGTTAGTATAAATGATTTTCTGATAGCTTCTCTTTGGTGATTATAAAAATTCCTTCACTATCCCACCTATGAGATTAGCTCTATTTTCAATACTACATACTAAAAACTCAAACCAAAAGAATATTGAGTTATGGACCTTATAAAGTGTCAGAACTGAGCTAACAAGGTTACTGTCTCATGTAGAAGTCATGTCTGAATTACAGAGCGACACTGATATTTGTTTCCATGATATTCAATGAAAGCTCCTTGTTTCTGTCTTCTCTTAGGCATGGCCACACTCATTAGCCTGTAAGCTTGGATGATTTACTGCTGTTTCATAATGGACAATAAGTATACACAGGGTATTAAAAACTTTGGCAAATTTGATCCAGCAGTTTTTATTGTATGGGAAATGATCGACGTATCTCAAAGACATGTAGTTTCCACCTGCACTGAAATCTCAGTAAATTTCTCAGCTCGATTTTCTGTCTGCTATGACAGAAATTATTTATTACAATAGTATCATATAATTTCTTATCTTCAGGAGGAAGAACAAGCTTACTCCTGGTAAGTACAGATGGATAGACAAATAGTTATACAGATGAATGACTGGGATCAAAGGCTCTAAGGAGAAACTGTCTGAATCACTGCTTGGGTATGCTCTGAGCAACAGATCCAGCCTCTGTGCTTACCTTATAGCAAATGCCAACATCCTTCCTTTACAATAGTGCTAGCATTTACTTAACTACTCATTTCAGAATCACTCTCAAGACCTTATGCCACTTTGTTGATAATGAACACTGCAATCAGTGTCTGAGGGTAGAGCACATTTAACCAAATTTATTCACCACAGTTGAGGACCAGCGTTGGCCTTCAGGTGCTGAATCCAGGCTGAAAACTCCCAACAAATGAAGGTACTAAGGTGCAATTGTCTCATTATGTCTTAAGATGCTGAAGAAACTTCTCCCAATTTCAAAACCTAATTTAGTTTTCCTGGTTACAACTATACTGTAAAGACACTTTCCTTATCTAAGACTAGTGTAATGAAAAACAACGGTGAAAAATCCTTCTTTGCTTGGGCGGTTTGTGTGGGAAGCTATTTCTATCAGTACACACTGCATTTTTGTGAGATACATCAACATCTTCACAAAGCAGGATATGGCTTAATGAAACAGATCTATATATGCACATATTGCCTTGGTCTCTATTATACGTAGAGAACTCTGGGGAAGCGCAGTGCTAAAGATGAAGCTTCATTGTGTATAATTGGCCAGAGCCATCAGCTTGTCCCTTCACTACTGCACTTACCATCTGCCCATTTCTTCTTTCCTGGTGAAGGACTTGTTTTTGATGGCTGCAGCCCAGCTCTGGCTGACAGTCTGCAAATTGAAACTTGCATGAGATAAAACCTCCACACATGGGGATGGTCCCTCCAAGTTGTGCTTCTCTTTATATACTTATGAGCCATAGAGCTGCAAAGTCCTAAACCACTTCAAAAAATTACACTTTGGCAAATAGCGAGGCAGCAGCGAAAAGGCAGCTTTCCCTCACGTTCATGAATAGCTGATTAAATATTCATCAGTCTCTTCCAGAATTTTTTGCTCCAGACTACTGCTTTTGAGAAGGGAGAATCAACTACAGAAAAAAAGTAAATCATTCTGATGAGCGCTGGTCTGCTTTGCAGATTCAAAGCCCTGCAGCGTGGTGGGCCAAACTACACCCTGCTTACTCCCCCCTCCTTTTCAGTGCAGTGTGAATACAAGGTGTATCTAACTATTTTGTGCACAAAAAAAGTCACTAGCTTGCTTTAAGTAGTACTTCAAAAACCAGTCAGCTGACCTGTCAGGAATGTGGATCAAATGCTACTCAGACTAAACTTAGTAATGTCAGGAAGACTTGTCTTCCAATATCTGCTGTCAGCAAAACATCTTGTGTTGTATATCCTACCATCCTGTTATTTGTCATTTAAGAAGATGTGACAGTTTTCAACCAAGCAAGGCTGATTCAACAAGAGTTAACTTGAGCAAACACTGCAGAGAAGACAATCCTGTAGTAAATAATCTTACAAAAGAAAAACGTTCTCCAGTCAACAGGATTAATTTTACAAATTACTGCTCATTACAAGCTATAACTCTGGATCTCTCCCCCTCTTTATGTTCCAACACATTCTTACATGAGAACATGGCATTTTGGATCCTGCTTAAGCACATAAATATCTTCAAGTACATCTCTACTCACTATCACCTGCAGTCAATCCACTGCATTCTGCATGTTCACCCATCATTTAATTTCAATTACCTTTTTAATGGCCTCTCTACGTAGAAAGAGGAAATTACACCATATCAAAAGAAAAACAAAAGCCTACTTGAACATAAATAATTATTTAATGAAGAAAGAAAAAACAAACATCAGTAACAAAAGCAGCTCTAGACAATCTTGCTTGGTAGATGCAGGAGAAAATAAACTAGATTTTGTGAAGACTTATTATGCCTTTACTTCATTTAGCACTGGAGGACCATCCACAATAAATGACAACAATGAAAAACTGAGAAGGGAGTAAGCCAGCTTACCATTGAGTAAATAAAGCAAACAACTCCCTAATTTAATTTACTAAAAAAACACAGGGAACTATAAATTCTATATCTGAAGCATGAGTTGAGGCAGGATGTTATCTCTTGCTCCTGGGATTCCTACAGAGTTTCAAGTTAAGTCCCTTCTCCATGTTTAACGCGGTCACATTCCAATTCCTCGTCCAACTCATAACAGTGTGGAGGAAAAATACTGTTAGCTTCAAAAGACTTATGCAATATTAAAGGAGAAGTAATAACTTTCTCTCACCAATGTCCAAGAGTTACATCTTGCATTTTATAGGTCTAGGAACTGATCTATTCTTTTAGTCAAACATCATCTTCAAATGCTTGGATCCACCTTACCACAGATGGTCATTCTCAAATAAATCCCTTTGCATCCCTTTACTAGATATGGTAAAATGTGTCAGTTATTTGAGTTAACAGATTTACTTTTTTTTTTTTCTTAAATAAGAATCAAAAGTATATCCAAAAAAGTGCTAAATAAACAATCTTTTTGAATGGAGCATTAAATGGGTAGATAGTGGAGAGCAGCAACTGATAAGAGAGCAGCATCTTGCCCTGACACTCTTGAACAGAACCTACTCAAAACCAGAGTGGGAAGATAACAGTCTCACACAGCAGGACAGAAGGATGTACAGGACAGAAGAGTGAATGAAACAGCGCGTGGGGTGGGGTGGGGTGGGGTGGGGTGGGTGGGCATGGGGGCAAGTTATGTACTGATATATGAGCTCGGGTGCCATGATCTCAATAGGGTACCGAGTAAAAACTATGTTAGCAAAACAGTGGAGACTCTGAAGAGAAAATTAAATTAATCTAGCTGTGGTGCCACCAACATAATGTGGTTATTCTCTGAACAGCCCAACTATCAATAATGTGCTCTACATGGTCTTAGAAATTTCTTTTTTTTTTTCTTTTTTTTTTTTTTTTTTTTTTTTTTTTTGTGTGACAGCAGTGGCACATAAGCTAAAAAATGAACTGTTTGTAAACACAGCTTCTTTCATATCCACTCTGGCTTTGGATAATGTTTCCCAATTTTAGACATATTTCCCCTTTGTACAATATTTTCCTATAAATGCAGCAGACTGTCCTCAATGGGCATGGGTCCTTGATCTCATTATTGGTTAGTGATGGTACAGGTGTAACCTGAGCAAAGATTAAGCCCTGAGGTAACAGCACACATATCAAGCTATGCTGTTTTTCCACAGTCATTTTATTCTGGATATCTTTCACTGACATCATAAAGTGGATGGTTCTGTTGGGACAGTGAAGTAAATGGGGGTGACTTGAGGCCAAAAAAGAGGAAAGAATGGAAACAAGAGAGAAGCGATGACAAACTCATGCTTTACCACTGTGTGGTGTGTTTAGCCACCGTAACTTAAGTTCTTGTAGATGAACGCAACAGACACACTGACAAATACACCTTTGCAGTAAATTACATGATCAGTTGAGTGGGGGAGGCAGCATTTACAGCTCTTGGTTAAAAACAGAGTAGAAAAATTTTAGATTAGTACTTTAAAAGCTAAAACTCAGAAGACAGACATCATACACAAAATACGGTCTGAACAAGACAAATTACACAGACAAAAAGCACATCAAAAGCTATTAGAATAAAATAACCCCAACATTCTTTTGTATTCCAAGAGTTTGAAAGACCTTGAAAACTCCACTCAAGTAAAAATCACACCTCCTGTATACAACTGCAGCACAGCATTTATTTCTAAATCGGAGGATGCGAGCTGTATTCAGTGTTACTCTGCAGGTGACAAATTAAGGCTAGAAAGTAATTCTTCACATTGGAGTGGCAGTACCAGCCATATTTAAGGCCAGGGAGACTGAAATTAATGCATTACCTGGATAATGGTTTTGTTGTGAATACTAACTTCTGGGGAGACAAACTTACAAGGCTTAGTACCTATTATGTTGTAAAACTTATCCTGCAAGGGTATAGCTTCTTACCGAAAAGCTACCTATTCAGGCCCAGGTCAAGAAAAGCATTTTACACAAGTTTTAGTTCATATAAGTAAAGTAATCATGTATCTGCCATTTATTCGCAAAAAGAATGCAAATAGTACTACATTTTCTTTCCTTAAAAATATAATCTTTTAAACCTTTAAATGAAAGAAAATGTCATTCTACTTCTCTACACAGAGTAACACTGTGAAAATTTCCAAGAATATATATACATATATGATTTCCAGCTATTTCTCATGTGGCATTTAAAGTCAAACCTTTAATCCTTTTGGTACAATAGATAATCCCATCAAAAAATTAAGGTTTGAAATCTTAGATCTTGTACATTGTACAATGCTAAAAATAAGTCTGAAAATAAGGCAAGTTTCCAAACTAAAAGAGTCAAATATAGTTAAAGAGAAATGCATCAGACACATAAATCAGTGATTCATTTCCCCGGAAATAAGTATAAGACTCGGAAGAGCAGGAAATGAGTACACTGATTAGGGCACTTTGTTAGCGAATGAAGCTGTATTTTCTTATTTACATGCTCTGATTAATGCTGAAATATTAACTTACATTCTGTGAATTTCTAATTGTATAATTACTATGTAATAATCACTGAATCTATGAGCAAAATTTTAAAGCAAAGATTCAGTAGTCACACATACACAGAATGAAAGTCTCTTTCTAAGTGAATTATCCTACAGTAACTTCTGAATCTTTCTTCCTCTGAAATGTTTAAGCAAACCATAGACTGAGGTACTCCAAAAAGATATATCCATGCTAACAGGATATTTGTTACGGTATTATATCCAAGAAGATGGAAACATAACAGAGTGTTGTTACATTTATCTTACACTTCAGTTCATCAGTAATTCAGTTACCCATATTCTTTCATCAGTGTCAAAGGACCAAATAAACCAAAATTAGACAGTTTATTTGATCACCCTCCTGCACCCCAATGAAAAAAAAAAAAAAACCAAACAAAAATTAAAAAAGGAAGCATCCAAATGTCTGTTGCAGTAGTTGAGAAGCAAAGGCCAATTCCTAGGTGTTTAACCCCGATGGCTGATGCCTTTGTGCTAAACGATACACAGCTACTGGTTCGTAGAAGGCACAAATTATATTAACTTCTGAAGATAAACTTACGGTAAATATATATATTCACAGTATGTGGGGAGGTGAACGCAAACACACTCAGTGGGGTACGCCATTTGATAGCGTCTAATTCCTATCTGATGGCTGTTTGCTGGACCACAAGATCATTCTGCGTATACACAACAGAGTAAATACCACTGCCAACATCTCTGAACTTAAAATTAAGGAAGTTTTGCTTTTAAGAGGGAGGTTTTAAGCAAGAACTCTATAGCTACTGTATATTTTCAGAGAACAGAAGTTATAGGTAAACAATTACCTCTTTTTCATACACACACACAAATGTATAAATTACACATGCTGTCCACATAGCTGTTTGTGATCTGGGACGGTAGATGAATGACAGCAAAGATTGCTAAACATGCTATGCACAACTAGGGACAAACAGAAAATGATCATCAGCAAAACTAGGGATGCATGCAAGTTTAGAAGTTCTGAATATAATCCTACATATAAATACAGTAGCTCTTTCATTGCACACTGGTATATCATTTGATAAAACCACTCAAAATACTTCTCTTATTAGTTATTTATATGTGCAGAACAGGACAAAACTGAACTGTATTTTTCCATCTCTACTGCCTTCACAGTTTTTACACATCCTCACTATAACCACTCTAACAAGACAATGGATTTTTACAGACCAATTCACAGAGACCTTGACACTCTTCAATTATTTATACTATCAAAGAGGTGACCTTTAGCTGTATTCCCGCAGTGAAACACTTAGGTATTTTATAAAATCTATATATGCATATTCACCAAAGTGCCTCTGTTAACAAAAAAGTAAGTCCATGAAATGAAAAAGACAAAAGAAAAAGAAAAAAACAAAACTAATTTTAATAAAATTATACTTCAGATTGAAATCCTCAGTTTAAGGAAATTCATGGAAGAGATTCACACTGTTGCTTCACATTAAGTCACTAAAGAACCTCTCTGGGTTGGGTTTTTTTTGGTAGGATGTTTTTTCCCTTTTGGTGCAGACAAGATAAAACCCAGACATTAGGTTTTTGGGTTTGGGGTTTTTTTGGGTTTTTTTAATGCTTCAGGTCACAGTCGGAGTTAAGAACCTTTAACAAAGTAATGCACAGCAATTAATGCCCACTGCCAGAAGTTACCAAACATGTGGAAGTTTTGGGTAGGGAAGAAATTCATAAATGTAGTCTGAAAAGCAAATTTGAGAAAACTTCCAGCTTTGCTGTTCCAACAAGTCACTTACCAGAGCAGAGCCTTTTCAAAAAATCCTATTAAAAAAATCTCCATAACAGCATTCAACACGACATGCCATGATGCTAGTAACGCTCTTCCTGCTTATTGCACATACAGGCTATAAACTTCTTGGATCCTTGGAACTGAACTCCCCCTCCATCTTTTATACATGGATATCAGAAAATGAGAAGGCTTACTGGCTAGTTAGGACTGTGAATTAATTTTATGATTTTTTTTTTCCCCTTACAGCTATTTCTTTTTAAGGTTCTTCATAAAAAGTAACCTCAGAGACACCTTACAAACTGTGGACGTTCTAAAGGCACTTAATAGATTGGGATTAGGTGTGCAGAGTTGGGCAGACTACGAGCTCCCATGCAAGGAAATCTGGTATCACTCTCCTGTGCATCTTTGAAAGCATCCTGCAAGTGAACTTCACAGCTTTTCTTATATGCAAATAAATCAGGACAGAACAATGCATGACGTTTCAGTGTGCAGACTATCCCAGATCATATTTTTCTACTGCAGCTCTTCCTTTGTCTGCAAAAATTAGTTTCAAGAGCCAAATGCCTAGGCTTTTTGTAGGCAGTAATAATACTGTAGGTAATATGAAATTACACAAACTGCTTTTTCATCAGGCTTTTAGATCCTACATATTTGTGAAAACCTGGATGTACAACGGCTACAAATCTAATAAAAAACACGTTCACTAGTTTTTTAAGTAGTCTGCTGAAAATTGAGCCCAAGATGCCATATGATAGGAATCTGTAGAATTTATTTGTTCTACTCAATACCCTGATAGGAATGCATATATTTTATTTATTCTGCTTTCGAGTATGAACTGACCAAGGCAAGACTGACCAGGAAAGCAATTGCAGTAATTTCTTAGATTTAATAAGTCAAGACAAGAAAACTAAGGTTAGAGGTTTGGCTCAGGCTGTAAGACAATACTTCCTTCTCTTGTCTAACAGGAGAGAAAAAATTGTCAGGAAAAAGACAAAAATAGACAACAACACACCTTTTTGAAAAGCATTCATAATAAAGCAAGTTAGAGTCACACAGGAAGCTGTGTACCAAAAAAAGAAGGGAAGATGTGTAGTTCTGTGCCCTGGCTTTGCCCCCAGGTCAGTAAGAGAATGTATTTCATCTCCTGTTTGCCTGCCTCAGACTGATGTCTCTTATAAGCTTCTGAATGAAGATAAATCAGAGAGGTGTCCTGAGTCTATGAGTCTGTGTTCCAACAATTTCTATTCTCCTACTCTCATGTTTGTTCCAGTCACATCTCCCCAGTTCCATCCCTTCACCAAACCCTGTGGCTTTCCTACATGTATTTGTGTGTGTTTACACAACTCATCCATGGTGCACCAAAAGAAGCTATCTACCACACAATTTAAACCTAGTCCCAGTATGTGACATAAGCCACCAAACCAACACATAAAGCTGTATTAATCAACTCCCCTGGGAAGTAAACCTGACATGTTTATACTGATCAGTTAGATACTGGACAAAGCTTTTGCTCACCTGCTTTGAACCCTGGGTAAGGAAAAGGATAGCTACCACAACAAGCGCATTTCCCTATCCCACAGCCCCAGGGACCTGTATTTGCAGTTTTTCAGTCACAGGTCTGAAAAGGTGGTGGTTAACAGACAGGGTTGCAGATGGCACAATGGATGAACTGACAGTTGGTGGTTGATTGGGTGGTTTTTTTCCTAAAAATGAAACCTGTTACATCACATTTAAATTGTTCTGAAGATTAAAATCCATAGATCTTGTGTAATAAAAGCTAACTTAGCAAGAACTTTCACCTTTAATTTATGTATGCAATGATGTTTATTTCAAAAGCTTCTTAACTAAATTACTTTGAGCAGTACCATTACAATACATAGTTTTACTTCTAGGAATTAAACTCTGAGAGATCATAATTATTTAAAAGATTATTTTGAAAGATCATAAACCCTCTTAAACATATCCATCAAAATCAGTTTGACTGCCAATTATATCATTCAAGAATATATAATTTTATTTTACTTGCAACAACAGGCACATCAGCACACTACTTGCTGCTAGAATTAATTAATGACACAGGAACTGCATTTGCAACACAAAGCTGTGAAAAGCGTACACATATTAATGTTACATGCTATGTAACTAAAGGATTATAGTCATCACTCCTCTGACACGAATTCAGACATTCAGATTTTAACTGACTGAAAAGCACCTCTAGAACTACTTCCCTTTCCACTCCGCTCCTCAAACCTCCTCCCACCCCCTTCATTTTTACATAGCATCTTCCAAGATTTACTTCTGGTTCCTAGCACGGGAATCTTACCATAACCTAAATGAATCCTTCCTGACCAAGGAGAACCATAAGAAACAACCTCTTTAATTGCTATCAAATAAAATGCTTCATTTGACAAAAAAATAAACAAAACCCCAATTTCAATAGAAAAAGGAATATAGAAAAATAATATAATCAGATAGTCTGCAATGACTTGCAAGATAATACTTCTTTTGGCACGAGGCAGACAGCATTATTTCTCCAGACAGATGTCATTAAGCTGGAAGAAAATAAGTGAAAGCAAGCAAGCACAGGCAGCATAAGGCTGGACTGAAAAGGCTTTAAGGTGCAGCATGCAAGGAGGTTGGAAAGAAACTCAAACCAGTAAAGCAAAAACAACCAGGATAAAATTTGTAGGAAGACAATTTAAAAAAAAATGCTGAAACATGTTATTATCAGTATAAAAAAGGTCTTCACAGCATCCATCAGTATTCCCTTAAAGGCAGAACATGATCCCTCATTCATCCCTGACTATCAAAGACTACAACCTCCAGTATTTTCACTGTTATTAAATTTTTGGATACTTTTTTCTTTGAATTCAAACCACAGACATATGCTTTGGAAGAAAGCTGTCTAAATGCAACTCTTTAATTCATGATACACTGCAGAAAGAAAAACACAGAACATTTGAAATTTCTGTATGTTACAATATTCTTCCAGTTTGATCCTGTCAAGATGGATGAATGGAATTCAAATGGAGAAAATTATGGTCATATTTGACAGGTGTTTCAGTAATGTCCTCAGTGAGGGATTTTCTGCCTGATTTCTAAGAGTAAGAACCTTTGCAACCCCACCCCAAAACCACAAAACACAAAGTGGCAGCATTTTGAGGTTTAAGAAGTACTGTTCTCTGGCCTAACACTATTTATAGAACGGACTACAACAGAGCCATACTCAGCTAGAGCTTCCTAGTAATCTTTTGACCATTCGGAAATTCTGGCAACACTGTGAAAAAAGACAGATGAACTCTTATTCCAAAGGAGATTTTCCTTTAGTCATTAGCATCATGCAACTCAGAAGTACTAGTCTGCTGAAAAGCTCTTTAGAATAAAAAACATCTTTTCCTTTACATTTTAATATGACTGAAGCCTAGTTTAATCCAGGGGCATTTTAAAAAGGACATTTCCTTTAATTAAAAAAAAAACAACAAACAGCCCACAACAAAACAAACCAAGACCATCCCATGAGTGACATGGCAAAAAACACAGTAACACAAATTATGGGATTTATATGCATGGAGAAAAGTAATAGAATTTTAATCTTGCATTAAGGGGGACAAAAAGCACCAGTAATAGAGAGAACGGAAAGGCATATTTTACAATCTGAATAAGCTTTCTGTAAATCACACCAAATACAGCAGTACTTATTTCTTCAAACTCTTCAACAAAATGAGAGTTTTCCAGTAAAAAAAAAAAAAAAAAAAAAAGAGTTTAACTGTCTCAGCCACTCTATATTGACTGAATAAGAGCTAAAGTCTTTAATATATATTAAAAAAAAAAAAAAAAAAAGTTGAATTCAAAGAATCCCCAGCCCCTCCAAGCCTTTGGGCATGTGAAGTCCATATAGGCCCACTGAGAAGCAAAGAAGGCAGTATGCAAATTCCTATTACAAGTTGAAGTTTATAATATGTATCCATTAGAGAAAACAGGATAACGACAAATGTAGCAACAGGTTTGAAATGGCAAGGTAATATTTTTTCCTTCAGGCATATGAACTCAGCGTACAGAATATTCACAGGCTATATTTGGAGCTAATACTACCAGCATTACGCTTTTTAGAGAAGGAGACTAGCTGTTAAACGGTCTGGTGTAATACTGCAGACTAGAAGTAACAATAGTTTAGACAAGTTCTTATGTAATGTCAGATATTTTCCACCAACTAAGGAAAAGCAAGCATGTTTCAGCTCCCATCTAGTTATAAACTTTGCATCAAGCAGGTATACAGTAGATCGCTTAGCTATGTACATATTTACTTTGCTTTTTTTTTTTTTTTCTCCTTCTTTTTTCAGAATTGTAGATCCTTCATGAAAAGTTTCAGGGTTGCTTTCCTTCTGTAACTCATGCAGAAAAATCCTGATAGATCAGTGCCACAGCTACAGAGATATAAGATGAAATGTTATATACAAATTCTCTGTACTTGGGGTTTTGTTTATCAGTAGTGATGAAATTCAAGGAATGTATCTAGATTACAAATACAGTTTGGTCAGATTTTTCACATCTGAACAAGGCTAGGATTACTAAAGAGTAAAGCACTTCATGAGCTACAGGAAAAAACATTTTTCAAAAGATGCTCTACAAAGTTGACAAATGCATTTTCCAAAGCAGAGACATCAGCTGCACAGAATACAAAGAGACCTGAAGAGATTAAAAACTGAAAGGCTGTATCCCTTCATAACAGGTTTTCCCCTCCTTCCTCTCCCAAGAACACTAAGCAGTTTATCTAAGAGCAGAAGAAGCGTAGATCAGATAATACAAATGCAAAACTTGTAGAAGAGATCTCAGGATTCTGGTAAGTATTTAACGCTCCTTACAAAACAGAAAGTTCTTTCTGCTCCTTATAAAATTCAAGGAAATTTCACTCCTATATTTTAGGAACCTACTCTTGGGGTTTTTTGGGTGGTTTGTTTGGGGTTTTTTTTTGAGTTTTGGGGTTTTTTTAATTGCTTTTACGAATACTGAAGATACTGGTATAGCCACAAATGCTAACAATTCACTATCACTGACACTATCACTTAAAAACTGAAAAATTCATTGGCATCTGAACAGTTAAACAAATTAGTTAATTCCAGGCCCTCCCCCCCCCCCCCCCCCCCCCACTAATAGCTGAGCTATCTGAAAAGGAGTGGAAAGTCTGGAGAGATAATGCCCTAGTGATGGAAATGTAGCAGATAAAACTTCCTATCATGAGGAAAGGCAATTCACCTTAGAGCCCTCAGAGTTTTAAAGAAGTGTCCACTGTCAGGAAACAAAGGACACATTCCTTCTTCAAGTATGAAGCCTGTCATTTATTTCCTACTTTTCAGTGCCATTTACCTGAGATAAATGAGACCCAAGAACAGAAAGAGCCCTATTAACCATGTATCCCTCTGCCGTTTTGTGAAATTAAGTTTAATGACTCATTAGAAAGTGAAGAATACAAGTACCACAACAACAATACTTCCAGTTCTTTCTGGATATCCTGCACTACATCCATGCCTGATATAACTAGGCTTTTTGTGATGATGGAAGACAGAGCAGAAGTTACTCTCATACCTCAGCCCAGAAGAATGATATGTGCCCTCCATATTTCTCATGCAACATATCCTGTTATTCACCACAAACAGTTCATGTCTGTAGCATATAATATGCCAAGACCATGAAAGCAAGAACAGAAGCTACTCTTCATACATTTTGCACATATAATTTGGAAAGCGAAAAAACTAAGAAAACTAGAAATGAAGTAAGATATTCTAAACAGAGTCCTTTTGGGGAATTTTACTCTCCCAAAAGCTTTCTTGTGCTGTTCATTGCATCCTGCCATTAAGAGTTGCACAACTGGATGCTCTACATGCTTTTTCTGTCATCTTAGCTTTCATTGTTCCCTTACAGCCAACTGAAACGCCATCAAGTTCTGAAACATTTAAGGAGACTGAATTTGGGATTTCTCTGTTTAAAGACAAACAAGCTGAAACACCTTTCCTGAGTTGAACTGGAATTCACCCGTACTGTGATGTTAAGCTAGACTGTGTAAAACATAACAAAGTTATGATAAGCAACCGGCCACAGACATCTTTGTCTGGTCATTTTGGGTTCTTCCACAAGAATCAATTAGCCCACTGTCCTGTGTTGCTGCAGGCTGCATTAGTTACCTGAAATCCATTTATACTGTCACATTCTTGAGACTTGATAAAAACAAACTGTCACAATGCTGTTACAAATGCTCTTTAGCTTTGGTGTTGCCTTTTCTTTTCTGTGCTTTTGCTGTTCTGAAATCTTATCCACTCACCAAGGAGTGTTGATTATAGAGACTCACAAAGAGAAATGGTTCTAGTTGTGTACAAAACTGCTTTGTAAAAATTTGCTTTCATCTTTTTCCTCAACCACTCTTTTTCCATGTTATCATATATGGACACTATGCATACAGAGTTAATTAGATGAGTCTCAAGGCATTGTTTTATTTTATTTCCTTATCTCACAGACAGCTTCCCAGAGGTGAAAACAGAATAACCAAGCTCTGTTGGAGAAGATATTGTATATTCTGACTCCTGAGTTAACTTTTAGAGCCTTTCATTTATGTCAGGGCAAAATTAAGGATATTTCTTCTTTGTATCTGAGGAGCTGATACTGTACAATTCAGTGTTAAACTTCAAGAAAATCCAGCTGATGGGTACCATTTTTCTTCTCAGATCTGTGCCTCACAAGTTACTAGTGGCAAGTAGGCAAAAATTTACAAAAAAACCAGAAAGATAGGAAGATGTGAAATAAAAGAGGTTTTTTTCTAGTAAAGTATTACTACTAAAAAAAAAGAGAATACTCATGTATGTGAGGGCACTCATTTCTACAAGATGAAAACTGGTTGTTGAGCCTGCCCATGATATTTCTGTCTTCTTGCTCTGGTAATATGTGCTGCTGGCAGACAACTTTAATTTCAGAGCAAGGTTTACATTAATTTAGTAAGTTCATAAAAGAAAATATTTGACATTAGTAAATGTTAGCTCTGTTTTCTCTCAGGCACCTTTGCATACAGGTGGATTAACGACATGTAACCGAACTGACATATTGCTGCTTCAGTAGTACATATCTCAGCCTGGAAGAATAACACATTCTTGCATTTTTTTCATGCTATATTATCTTGCAGTAATTTCCTGCAGCTTGCTTTTTTCTGTAGCACGTAGCAGTAAGAAGCTTATGGATTCGGTCCATTAAAAATGTTTGATCTGTTCTTCTGTATTGTATCAACAAGGAGGTACAGATTTAAAATCTGGAGCCAGAAATGCAAAAATTTAGACATTTCAGCCAAACTAAAAAGTGAATGCCTTAACCAGGTTCTGCAGATTTGTAGAAGTCCAAAGTGTGTTTTACATGTAATCCTCACTTGTTCTAAAAGACCTCAAACACTGAAAGGTCTGTAGTGCCTGCTTACTATTTGCCACATTTCATTTTTCTCTAATAGAAGTCAATCAGCTTTTTTCCAGTCATTGTCAGTGTAGCAAGGGCAGACTTTCAATCATTTGCCTAAAGGAAATCTATTTTATATACTTGTACATCATTGTGTGAAATCTTAGATGCCACACCTCACATACACTTCAGACTTGAGTAACTGCATGGGCACTAACAGTAGGTTGCACCATAAATGAGTTATGTGGGAATTAAATTGTAACTATAAACAAGCAAGGTCACTAATGAGCTGAGACAGAACACAGAATTGCTGGCTCCCTTTCAAGTTTATAGGAATATTCAAACGGACGTGTTATACTTGAGACCAGAGAACCAGATTAGTGTAATAATGAATTCATTGTTTACTTGAAAGCTGTTGAAAATTTCAAGGGTAATATCCTGAATGCAGGAAATTAGAAGCTGTGTCCATTCTGTGATCTAGTATTTATCACAGCAAGAGACCCAGAAGCTGTCACATAGGTCACAATTGGACATACAAATGTGAAAAGACAACTATTTCAACACAGAGAACCACCACACATTAAAAACTATTGCAAATGCATCAGAAACACAATGTCATGTTAATCCATGTATAAGAAAATGACTCTGATGCCCAGAAGTTGTCTTTGCCACCAAAGGGAAATGCAAATAGTGTCCTGATGACATTTGTTTCTGTACAAAGAAAAATCAGAGGGGACTGAGGTACGCAGGCCTCTACTGGGACAAGTTCAGAAGTGGAGGCGGGGGGGTGGGGTGGGGGGTGGTGGTGGTGAAATAAGCAATTATATAAAACAGAAATGTTTGAACAGATTAATACCATTTCTCTGTACACTGAAGCAGCAATCTTAAAAAATCCCTCTGAATTATTTTTCCTAATCTACTGGCTACTAGGAGGCTATGGAAATACTTATACATGACTTTCAGTTTCAGATTGCAGTCTGACAGAAGACTATGGGTAGGCAGACATAATGCAGAGTAGGTAGCTGTTCCCCAACTCAACCCTAATATATCAACAGAAAATAAATACATATTTGTTCCTCTTCATATTTTATTATGAGCTTGCTCAAAAAAAAAGGTAAGTGATCAGAGATCCCTACTGAGGTCAGAACTTCATATTCTTTTATGGAACAGCTTGTTAAGTCACTGTGTTCCAGTGTGCCTTTTCAAAGGGAAACATATGACACTGGCTTCCAGGAAGTGAGAAAGGTTCTCAAATAAAGCAGGAGAGAGAAGATACTCTATCCCAACTACCTTCCTCCATGATCAAAAAACATGAATCAACTTTTAATTTCCTCTGTGAATCAAAAGACTGAGCCATGACACACATCACAAACCCCACTTTACTGTGTGTAGAAGAATATCATATTAAATACACAGATCTGCACTCTACGCTTTGCACAACAGGATCTATTTGAAGCAAGACTGTTTGTTATTCATGAAGTCCACCAATATTTAATATAAGTAGCAATATGGCCACTGCTTTCAGTAACATACTCTGACAGTACGAATTATTTTTTAAGTTCTATCAGCATTTATAGAAGAAACAAATAAGCCTTTTCCATTTTTTTATTTACAGTGTTATTAAATAAATACCTTGATAAATAGACAGCACCATTTACTGTAATTTAAGTCAAGCAGCACTTACTGTAGTAAAACAGACAGAGCAAGCATAAAGGAATCTATTCTTTAAACTAGACTCTAATATCCGTACATAATTTCTTTTAGGAGTTCTCTCTTAGCATGAATGCAAAAGTTGGGGATTCAGAACACGTTAGCATTTTACCTGTACTCCAAATGAGGTCAACAGAAATTTAAATTACCAATGTTAAAATGACCCTAAAATTGTTACATTACTATTGAAATAGCATTACATATTTCATTAGATTAGCAGTTCCAAACATTGCACACTTTCAAATAGGCTTAATGAGTCCATCATTTTATATAAGTGATACAGGCATCACTGAAAATCTAGTGCTATTGTATTTTTCATGCTAAGGCTAATAATGTATGTCTCTTGATTCAGAGCCCAATTCTCAACATAAGCAGTTGAACTGAAAAAGTATGCATTTTTTCCTCCAAAAAAAGAAAAAAAAACACCGAAAACAGGTAGGTTTCTTTTTTTACTTTTGAAAAAAAAAAAAAAGCTATTTAATTGTTTCATTATTTCAAAATAATTTTAGCCAAGCCATCTCTTTCCGGTCAAGAAGTCATAAGTAAAAATTCATTCGATATTTACAAATCAACCTAAGTATTATCACTTCATGAAAAATTAAAATAGAATTGCGTAAGGAGAAGAGTATTTTGAAGCCCTTTAGTACTATATACTGGCAACAGATTCAGATACACCCGCACGCAGACACGTACAGCACAGACTGTTCACAGCATGAGGAATGTTACTCAGCAGACAACACTCATCACAGTTTGCATGCTTTAATCACGGAGGTGATCTGTACTTCAGGACCAATCTGAAACTTTGACTGAAAAATGTGTAGGCAGCACACTGTGGGCTTGACTTCCACAGCAGCGGTGTATGGTGCTGCATATATAAGCTCCAGTTAAAAAGATGATGATTGAAGTTGAGGAACTTGATCTCACGCACTAGTGAAAGTGTTACCGACAATTAACATAGCCTAGGAGGGGATGGGGAGCACCTAGGCACAAAGACCGAATAAGAAACAGATGCTTGGGGAAAATGCTTAGTTTTATTGGAATTGAAAGCTTTTTGGCTTTTACTTAAGTTTCTCTGTAAGATTTAAAGTTTAGACAGAAGATATGATATCAGTCATCCAGCTCTAGAAAATGGAGTGCATGCCCTCATGCCTATAGGGTCTTATAAAACTTGATATTTAAAAGTTGGTACTAAAGTATATAAAATTATCTGCCACTTAACTAAACTCAAGGTTACATATTCCTATTTAGGCAAAGTTAAATTCTTATAAAGTTCCATAATGCACTTGAATTGCAACACCTAATACTGAGAATTAGTTCTTTCTTCATGTATGAAATATGTTTTTTCAGATACAGGGAATGTAAATCAACTAACTTCTACAACATCAAGGCTAGAGGTAATGAGACAGCTCAAAGAAAGATGAAACCTCAAAAAATGCATGCTTCCCTGATTATCCCTATATTTTCCCAATATGGTACATTAGACATCCATGTTCAAGCTTCAAAGCTGATATTACACTTAGTTTGAAATCCTTGAAAACAGGAGTTTATGAAAGAAACTTTGTCAGACCTTGAACAACAGCACCTCAATTCCTTTGTAATGCAACCTGACTGCTATTGATTTGAAGCTGCTATGTATTCTGCCTAGCTCTGCCTCTTCATTTGAGTTTCTTGTATTATCCTCATTAATTAAACTGGTTCTGAGTTAGTGCAATGACAGCTGAGCTGTACCTTTTGAATACCCAACTACTGTGCTCTCTTTATTGGCTTCCTTCCATGACTGCTAATGGTCAAGTTTTGCATTAGTTGATACTCTTGCACCACTACAGCACAATTTGTATTGCTGCTTTCAGTGTGCCCACATAATGCCTTCAATTGCCATGCAGCAATACACTAAGGCGCTCACATGAATTGTATTCTCAACGGAGTTAAGCTTAGAAAGGTATTTTCATTATTTTGACATTCAAAAACATTTAAAATGTTCACAACGGGTTCTATTTATCAGCCTTATAATATGAAGATTGCTTACAGTTCCAAGGCACAGTCATAGTAGATGGAGATCAGTCTACTGTGTTCACTGACAAGACAGATCATCTTCCCATAGCAGAGCACAGACCATGAACCAAGCAAATTACTGGTGTTTATCTAAATGCTACTTTATTCCACTCATTCAGTTTTGTCTGTCTTAATTGTAAAAAGATAGCTTCAACACTTCCCAACTTGTGCAGTTTGGAGACTTGCCCCTTGCAATAGAAGTTTAGAATTAACTGATGTTAACAGTTATGCTTGTGCTTGAACATGGCTTCAACAATTGTTGATAAAGACTTATTTTCAAACCATTTTCCATAGTGATGTATCTCCAAAGAAAATGGATATTTTAAGATCTGAGTATAAAAGTATAGTAGTACTGTGTAAGCAATGTAGCACAGTACATACACCAAATTATATGAACGAACTCTGATATTCAGAGGACTCCAAGTATACAGCTGCACCATTAATCAGCAGTTGTATCAAACACAGTAGGTGACAGTCTGTAGCACAGTATTCAAAATAAAAGTTAGATATTTTCTTTTATTTGATACAAGAGAAAACATCACCATTCAGTAGAGCATTTAGGCAAATGTTTTTTCTTTCCTGATGAGAATATCAGGATTCAGAAAATAAAACATAGTTTTTAATCCAGACCAGAAAAAGAGAACTGAGGAACAACACTGTTGTGCAGTTTTGCATTAAAGATACTGAACTGAGTCTTACGTAAAATTAAATAGAAATGCTACTGCTATGCTACATATATGAGAATATGTCGCTATTTGGATTGCTTATTGTGTCTTCCAACTCATAAAACTCAGAACATGCTTCAACTATAATTGTCAGTTAGTGGTGTTCAACAGTTCAAATTTTATGCGACTTTTCAGGCTTATGGGCATGTGGAATCAGACATCTGAACTGGGAAGGGTGCATTGCAATATCTGAGTCCATCTTTCTTAAAAATGTAAAGCACTTACTGAATGAGAAGTCTCTAGAAAATACACGAAAAGCCAATGGCACTGCTTGAGAACCAACAAGCCAGGCACTGCATTTAACCTTTCAATTTTCTTAATGTGCAGACCTCTTCTCTCATTAAAAATGTGGAAATTACCTGAAGTTGCTGCCATTATTTATACCTCTCCAGTTCTTCCTACTACTGTGACAATCCAGAGTTCTGCCCAAAATATCAATGCTACCTTCCATGTTTTTTGGTTTGTTTTTTTTTGGTGTGGTGGGTTTTTTTTTGTTGTTTTTGTGAGTTAGGGGGGTTTTGTGTGGGTGTTTTTATTATTATTATTTATTTATTTTAATTCTGGAGTTATTCTAGATTTTCAAATAGCAAGTACAGCTAAGCACATTCTGTGATGACAAAATGTTTTCCTTTAGTAACCCATACACAAATTACCTGATGCTAGATGACAGCATAAGATGTACAGAGAATTTCATCCTAAAAATCACTTGGGAAATGAAGACACCTTAGGTTACAGCTGCCTATCACTGAACCATGCTTCTTAACCACAACATACAATAACCCTCCTGATGGAGATAAAGGTTTTGCTGAGTCATGGACTCAAAAGAGCATACTTTCATTTAAGTTCTCTTTCAGGATCACCTGTGACTGGCTTGAGTTCCACAACATGTTTGAGTAAGAAGTCAGGTTCAGCTCCAATTCAGGAGGAAAAAAACCCACAACTTTTTTGAACTAATCATCGATTCAGGGTTGCACTCAAGAGAGCTGAAGTTGGGATCTAGGTTATAGTTCAGCAGAAGCAAGATAATTGTAAGGAAACTAGTTTTTCTTTGCATTCAGTTTGCCTCTGTGGCTTAGGTATTAAACAATTTGAAGCTCAAGAAAAAAAACATTACCCATCCAACCAGCTTTCCTAGTGCAGTTACAGTCACTTAAGCAATCACATTTTGGGTTGCCATGGAAGAGCTGAGAAATTCCCAAGGAGTGACAGTCATCCCTCAAAGTGGTTTGTTGTTGGGGTTTTTTTTTTTGTTTGTTTTTTAAATGTGTAGTTTAAAAAGCAGGGACAAGCAATGTAACCACAGCTGTAAGGAGACCTTTCGAAATTAGCTACCATTACCACAGGTCACTGTACCTCACCTCTGGAAAGGCAAATATAAACAGCCAAAAAGGCTTGAACTGTTTAATTCCATGCTTTCCAATGGAGACCCCAACTGTAACTCATCATCATAAAGAAGTCTCAATGTCTCAGACTGATCAAAAGTTGTTGTTTGTATTTGGTTTTGCTTTCCTACTATACTACTTTACACTTGGAATAAACAAAGTGTACTTGTATACTTTAAATTTATGTGTTTCTCCCCAGTCTGGTGATTCTACGTTCTCAGGATTTTGAAAGATTAGGGACTTTAAATAGAAATGACCTTTCTGTTGAAATATTCACTAGGAAGATTTTGCATAAAAATACTGTGCACTTGCAGTTGAACACATACTAACAGTTTTTGAAGAAATTCAAATGTTTACTGTAACAGATCTTTGCATGGAGGAGGATGACATTTAGGAAACTAGCTTTATGAAACAAAGACTTGGGAAATTGAAGGCTCCCTAAACAGTAGTACTTTGTGATGCTTAGTATCAAGAAATATAAATAGGTGTGTAACCTGAGAATCTGTTTCTAAGAATTATCTCTCAATGGTTCTTCAGAGAAATTGACTTCAAGTTAGTCAACAGAAGTGCCTTTACAAAAAGAGGGACAGTACAAACTAACATGTAGGCAAAACAAAACAGAAAATAAACCAAGTTTACCTGAACAAACACAATATTTAAGATTAGTATTTTCAGTTCTTGTTTTGTGGCAACACCTATAATCACCCTAGATACCGGTTTAAAAAACAAGACTTACTTTTCCCAGCCCTTCTCTCTCTTTTGTATAAAGCATCAGACCTGGTGCTTGATCTATTTTATCATAGCTTACATACAAATGTCTGGTAGCAAAATTTAAGATTCTAGGGAAATATTGAGGCAAAAAGCCTACACTTCTGCAATAAGGAACACCAAATATTTCTGTAAAACACTGAAGAAAAAGGAAGCTGAAATTCCCTGTGATTATTTTTTAGATTGATGGACTTCTGACTGGGGATCTTGAATAACCAGAGCAACCTACTCTAGGGGAAATAATTTGCTCACCAAAAAGAATTTTTTCATCTTAACACCAAAATAAAAAATTAGTTTACTAAAATCACTATAAATTTTTAAAACCATGAGGAATAGGAGAATGTAAAAAAAAAAAAAAAAATGACAAGGCCATCTGAAATGTGCTTAGAAGCCTTAATTCTACTGATCACTATTCTCTACAAGACCATCAGGGCCTCAGTTTAACAGGTTTCTGTGAATACACACAGTTTCTAATTAGCCACAGGACTGGAAGAGACCAGAACTGACCATCTCTGCATAATCTGAGAAGATTCTTATTCCTGAGATAAAAATCATCAAACACCTTACTGACATCTGTAAAGTTATGTCAGTGAGGGCTTTCTTCTTCACTCTCAAACCCAGTATCACAGAACTGCATGCATAACCACCATTGTGTCTCAGCAGTCAAATATTCAATTATTTATTCAAAAGAGTTAAAAATTACCTTAACTCTTGCTGAATTAGTGCTCTGTCACCACATGCTACCTACCATATCCTAGACCAGGTAACTTTACAGAAATAGTCAGAAATATTTCTTCCCCCCCCCCCCCCCCCCCCCGCTCCGATTGCTTTATAGACCCATCAGGATGCTTTACATATCAAATTAAAAGGACTTTGTATGTTATTTCTTTCCCAATTTAGTAGAATTTGCTTTGATGAAATAAAGCTACTAAACTACACTCCACTCTACATACTGCACAAAAGATTTTTTAAAAAATTCAGATGTCTATTAAATGTCTAGAAGAAGAAATCAAAGGAAAAACTAAGAAAAAGACACTTCAGGAATCTACACTTAAGTGTCTGAAGAAGCATTTTTCTTCAACACACAAGAAGTGTTCACGTGGCTAGATAAGATGATCCTTAGGGGATATGGTAAATTGTATTCAACAAACCATAATAGTAGCATAAACCCACAAATTTAGTTCTGGAGATAACGTTAAGTAATACTACTGAGAAATACTTTGTAATTGTGACAGTCTTCGTTTTAGAATCATTATAGTACAGGAACATGGAGCTTATATCTAGCAAAACCTCTAGAATCTAACAAAGATCTACCAAAAGCTATATTTACAAACGTTCAGCTTCAACTTAAAAGTAGTTATTAATATAATCCTAGTAGCCAAAACAGAACTGGACTTTGAAGCATAGTTTTCTAACCACTTATTTGTGTATTGCTGTAAAGATACTATATTTTTTTCTCTTATATGCTACATTTATATTCAAGGATAAGAAACTCAAAAGTGCCATTCAAAGGCAATATGCCCATGAACATATGTAAATATGTAAGTATTTATTTGCCATTTTAACTTCTAGCCATTTTCTGTCCAAATTAATAAAAAATGCACAGATGCTGTCTCTTTTATTTTCCCCTGCCCAGATGTCATCACAAACCAGCCTCCTTTTACAGGGAATTTCCCACTGCTATTTTATTCTAAGAATCAGCTTTTATTTGCAAAATACCCATAACCAAAGAGGTCAAAAACACCCAAGGAAGAATGAAGGAGTACATTATGAAAGTTTATGTGGAAGCTGCCTCTCACACAGTTTCTGTTCATGAAGACATATGCCTCTGCCAACCTCAATGTTTTGTCACAAGCTCAAGATGGTCCATCTTTCAAGACAGTAAAGAAGACAAAAAAAAAATTAGGGCTCAGAAATTAAATTTCAGTGTCAACTTAAACATGAACCCAAGCATTTAAAATCTGACTAATCACAAAATTCATATCCAATTATCACGAAATACACCAAGTTAAAAATAAATGCTACAGACTGGAACTGTGGATGTCTCCGATTCCTTCATGCTAATGAGACTCTTAATTCCTACCTTTTATGTTTTGAAAAGAGCATTAAAAAGGCCAAAAAACCACATTTGATTTTAAACTTCTAAACAAACCTTGAAATCATTTACAATTTATTGGTGGAGATGCTGAAAGGTTATTCAATGCAAAGCACAGGGTATTAAGTCCTTTGTTCATAGAGTGGAAAAAACAATTTAAAATGGCAGTTCCCATTCCTCATCAAGGATTTGTTCAATATGGCCACTAGTAAGTAAGAGGGCAAAGATTTCCCAGAAAAGCACTGGAAAAGGCCCACAAGAACTGGCAAAGGAAACCAACAGAAAATGGCTTTCTAGGGAAGGAAATGAGGAAATCCCCATTATATTACACAGTGCAATAAACTGTGACAGACAACAGATACCTTAAGCTAAGCAAACAACAGTTCAGCTCTTTTTGAATCGCACCATATTATATGTGGAAACGTATTGGGTTTTAGCTATACAAATGTATATATATTCAGAAAAGTTTATTTTTGAAAAACTTTTAAGAGCAACAGAATACTCTCTGAAAAGGAAATATACATATGCACTTTTCTAAAAGTACACATGTGCTTTTCCTGTTCTAAGATCTGCAGTTCAGAGGATACACATGGGCTAACTGCATATTTTGACTCAAAAAAAGTCCTCATAAACCACAGGCAGCTGCTTATAGAAGATACAGTTTGGCCGTATTGTCATTGCTATGGAGACAGCGGAAGCTAATAAAGCAGAAAATAACGAGAGGTGAAAGTAACAGTGGAAAGCAACGGGGAAACTTCTAGGACTTGCATTGTTAAATCACTGTAAAGTAGGTTTTTAAATTTACTATTTTTAGTGTGCACTGATTTAATGAAAACTGAAATGAAAGGTTGGACCACTCCAAATACTAATGATTACAGAAGCTACCACTTCCACCGGCTCTATTCATACTCCAGGTAGCAAAACTTTAGAAGTAAGCATTACAGATACAGACATTAGACATTAGTTTTCACGCTTCTGTCCCATCACCTCCAAAATACTGTGCATGTGAAAGAATAAAATTAAGATCAACTTCACAACACAGACAAAACCATAAAAAAACCCCAAACAACCACACATCAACCCCCTGCTCCCAAACCCCAACATAGTAACACACACAACAAATCTCTATAACTGCAACCAAAACTTATGTAAACAGAGTACTCCACAGAAGGCTGTATGGGGCTGTATCCAGATGCACTATCATATTACTACTGTTAGCATTGCTACAGTCTTCCTTGGATCTTCTGTAGAAGACCAGGAGAAGAAGCAGGCCTTGCAACCTCCCACAAAGAAGTGGGTCCAATAAAAGTTCTCTTAACTTCTGTACTTCCATCTGTGACAGTATTAGCAACAAATGGAATAAAAAAAGCCAAGTCCTGATCATATTCTGTCCTGCTGACTTTCACGGAAAAAAGGTACTAAGAAGGGTGAAAAAGGCACAAAATACTGCACTAACTTTGGCATTGAACTAAGCCTCCCACAAGTCACGTCTATGACGGGGAACATATATCCTCATTTTAAATCTGAGAAATGCATTTTTTTCCAAAGACCTGAAGCAACTGAATACAACAATCAGTTGTGGAGCCAGTTAGCAACATTTGATTAACATCCAAGCCCCAGGACCATGAATAATTCTCACAAATATGATTAGATGTAGGCAGCTTAAGAATACAGATTGTGTATTATCTTCTTCAGTATGACAATTTATTCCCCTCCCTCCCTTGTATTAAAGAAGCCTGGAACAAAGCTTCACTTTTATATAGAAATTATGTGTTTTGTAAATACATAAATTATAGATTAAATATACACATGAAACTTACGCATATATATATACACACATACACATTTCACTTTGAAAGACCGATTTGTAAATCAGAAGGACCAAGAGACAAATCTTAGGTAAAAGTTACTTTCTGAGTAGACTCTTTGGAATCAGTACATTTGCATAAGTCATTAGTATTATCTTAATATTTCCCGTTTCAACTTATTACTAGAGTCACTACAATCACCTAATTTCCATAAAAACTAAAGGACCAAACCACATTTATTGCAAGCTTGGTTATTTGTGCATTGCAAAGTATTACCCCTAAATATGTAGAGACTATCCATAAAATCTCATTCAACAGTTTAAAAAGAAAAAAGTACGTAAGTATTGAAGTTAAAATATATAGAGAAACACACACTTAAAAAAACCCAAAACATAGACAACTTGTTGTAATATTTTGCAAGTAAGTATCATGCTATCAACAGTGAAAAAACATCTTTGTATATCCAACATGATCACAATATTGAAAGTCCAGCAATTTATACAGTTACACCACAAATACTATGTACTAAAAAATACATTTTAAGCATATATTAAAACAAGTTCATGACCTTACAAAAGCTTCCTATACATAGGTAACATTCGCAAAAACAATTTAGAATTTTAAATTATGATTTGATTATTTTCATATCTCTTTCTTCAGCAAAATGATTCTACCAAGCCTACAGGAATAAACCACAGGTTTCTGTTGGACAGGAGTGAGAAGTTACATACCTGCACTGCTCTGGGAGCTTCAGATTTCTGCCCAGTACTGCAATTTGTCACACCACCATACCAAGCTACAGGGCGCCATTTCAGAACTTCATATCACACTATATTATATTTGTAGTGACATACCCTCCGAGACTTACTGAAACAACACTAGATTCTAAATCTTAATGGAGAAGTGCACTACTTCTAGGCCAGGAAGAAAAGGGGACAATTCAGTATTTCTATGGTATTCAGAAAAAGGAAGACTACCTTTAGTCCACACCATTCTGCATTCCCGGACAGAATCAGAGCAGGGTGCTGGGAACACAAAGTCCCTTTGTAATCACTGGTCTGCTTCTAAAGTGTCTGAGTTAGAGAAGTGACAAAGTACTACAAAAGTTTCTGTCATCAGGTGTTCATCCTGGTGCCACAGTCTTCAGATAGTTCTTTGCCTTAGCTTCTAGGGGGACACAGAATATGACTACTTGAACAACACTCCTAGCAAATACCTTTGCTCATAGCAAATTCTTTGCTCACAGCAGTAAGTCTTATAAGTAACAAGCTATACCAAGCAGCATACATACTTCATATGCTTGAATTTCACATCTGAAACCTCTCTATTGTATTTCAAAAACTTGCCAGGGAAGATTCAATGGAAACCGTACAACCTTATTGAAACTTTACTGCACAAGACTTTATATATTTTTATATATGGTACATTGCACACTTGCTGTATTTAACAATGGGCCCCAGGAGACCGCCTGTATTGCATAGCTTAAGGTCACAATGTCACAAAAGCTCATAATACAATTTATACCCACCTTATTCTAGCACATACTTTTCCCACAGTGCAAAAGTAGGTTCTATCTCCACAAAGAGAAGTGAAGATTTGGAAAAGTTAAAAAGTGGAGTTTCAGAACTTTAATTTCTTGTTTCCATTTCAGCTGACCTTTAAAGACAGTTCCCTGTCAAGTTTTGCCACACCTGAAAGGTATAACTGTGACACCTAATGATTAGTATGTAAAATGTTTTAAACACCATTTTATTAAAAGGAATGGAATTTATTTCATTACTGAGATGAAACTGTCTTTGCTGCAACACAATGATAATATTTCAAAGTTCTGTGGGTTTTCTTTCCCTCAGCAATGTGGAAGAATATTGGAGGGAAGAAGAGGGGCAGCAAAAGAGTACTTAAGAAATAAACATTCTTCAGAGTCATTGACCCAGTAAAATATAACAGCTGCTAAAGGATGTGACTCGCACTGTATTTTATCACTTTTCTTCAATGCAATGAACACTGGTTTTAGCGTTTTTACAATATTTAATTCTCCTTCCATATAAATTTGCTGGTATCAAAATGGGATTTTTTTTTTTTTCCTGCAAAGGCTTTGAATGAAGTTAATTCATTTTGCTGGAAGTTCAGAAGAAAAATATATAACAAACTCTGTTTAAAGAGTCTCCAGGACAATAAAACAGCTTGGTTTTATCACATGTAATTTTCACAGAATCCTAGAAGAAAAATGGTGGTTTTCTTCTTTAGCTACTTACCTGCCTATTTTCATGTCCCATGAAATTAACAAGAAATGGGGATAAATCCTGGCTTTTTGCAAGATTCAGTGCCAATAAGTTTATTCTGTCTGAGGAGTTTACTAGGTGGAAACGCACCCTAAGAGAGACAAAAATGCCAAGAACAAAATTCCTTAATAAATGTCCTGGCATAATTTAGAACGTGAAATATTTATTACATTACAGGAATTATTTTTTTTGTTTGCTTGGTTGGGTTTTCTAAGATTTGCTATTTTAGTTTCGTATTAACATGCCAGTTCAGATCAGGAGCCTGCTTTAGAAGGGTATTTCCTAATGGCCCTATCTGCCTTGGTTCACATTCACAGAGTGGTTTCAAACCCAGTTTTGTTACATAGTGCTATTTAGAACCCCTCCAAATTACTTTGTCATTTCCTCTGTCTCACGTTAATTCTTTTAGTTTGTTTCCTTTACTGGCAGCAAAAGAACTGCAGCAATCAAAACTCAGCACTGCCTGACAAATATTCACAGCAGGGCATCCAGAACAATTTCTGATTCCAGAAAGATACATGATAGTAATAGTTCAGGTGACCCATTTTTCACTAGCCTAATCTCAAAGGATACAAAACTAAACTGTCATTTCAAGAAAAATTATCTTCATTTTCAAGACATTTCTTTTCTCATTACAATCTACTTTTTCTAATTTATTAATTTATTTTAATGAAGAAGGACCAGGGGGAATGAGAAAAAATAAAATCACTGCAAATAATGGTCTACTACTAATACATGAGGGCTTTTAAAACTGCATTATTTCAAAAAAACCCGCTGATATTCATTTAAGTGTCAGAGCATTCACCCTCTAATGCTAAAATGTAAAGTCTGATGAGGAATGCTTAGCATTTTCTAGTCTGTTCTGTGCTGAAGGTCTCATCCTACATAGCACATCCCAGGAATGGTGTGTGATGGCCCATAATATTTCAAACACAAAATCTGCATCACAGGAAACGGTCCCTTGTCTGCCCATCTGCAGCCACCACAGTCCCTCATGGGCTGGGGGAGGTGAAGAAAAGTTTATTTAAAGCACAGACAGCAATACCATTTGCCCTACTTTGCTTTGTTTAGCCCCAAAGAGCAAATCAAAGATGATGATGATGTGACTGTAATACTGCAAAAAACCCAACGCAGATGGCAAGATTTAGAGTTACAGGAAGGTTTGAAGGGGATGGAGAAAAGATAATAGGAAATCATTTATTCTTCAGTAAGGAAAAATTTGTAAAAATTTTAGTAAGGTTCCAATTCAGGAAAGCATTTAATCATGTATGTTTCTTCAAGTGCATATATATTAGGCTGAACCAGGTATTCCATCTTTGCAGTGAGGTAAACATCCTTCAATCACAGCGTAAGGGTGAAGCAGCAAAAGAATTTATGCCATGCAATCTTGTTATATGTAAAAATTGCTGAAACTTGTAATGGTTTTAGAAGCCCTATGATTTCACAGCATTGCTGTCTTTCACAGACTTATGAGATGCTCAGCCTTTCAACTATCAACCTGAAGAAGGTTCTTCCTTTATTCCAAAAAATAATACCATCAGAATCAAGTCACTTCTACACTCTAGTGAAGAGATTATCCTTATAGAATTTGCTGACAGGCACCTGCTTCAGTAAATATTTTCTGAACCACTCCAACCAGGTCATTTCAGTCTACTGTAGTCCTCCTCCTTCTCCCATGCTGTTTAAGGCCACCATATGATTTGAGGAGAACATGCCAGAATGAAAGTGATACTACTACACCAGAGGAAACAGTACCAAGCATTGACCTGGTTGCGGAGTAACACTGATCAGAACAGCAAAGGCACTTAAAGGGAATTCACCACTCAGCATCCTGGTGCACCCTGTTCCAGGGCAGAAAAAAACAACATGGCACAGTCCCAAGGGGTGAGCAGCTTGAAGCTCCTGAAGCAGAAAGGGGGAACTGCTTTGTTGGATTTGAAAAGGTGGTGCTGAATGATTCCTACCAACTTCCACCAAGAAAAAGACTCCCCTTCTTTCTTAAATGTAGATCCTATGTAGCAACTCAAATTCCCCAAAGGCATAGGCATAAGTAGTTACTGCACCAAAAGTTCAAAAATCCAAACATCTCCAAAACTGGATTAAAACTCAAGTCTTTAAATCAGTGTTATGACCTGCTGTGGTACATATGATATGTTAAGTCTCAAGGTTTAGCTCTGACAGCAGAGAACCCTGCTGCAGCGTGCCGAAGAGGATTCCCCGGATAGGAAGGGAACAGTCCCAAGTGCCCGCAGCTCTCCAGCTCACCCACTGAGAAGCACAGATTGCTATACAAGGTATTACTGCAGAGAAATGCGTGTGCCCTAGACTGGATTAAGGAACTGGAGAACAGATTGCAGACTATGCTGTTAGAGCTGTTTCCTTAAATCACCCTCACATTAAACAGAAGATGTGGGAAGGAAAATCTGCACTAAAATCCATGAAAAGACTTCTTGCCATTTGGTCCTTCATGCCAAAGGGAGAGATGAGCTCCAGATTTGTATGTTAGATATTTTTATTTTATAAAGCTGGTCTTTAATTAGCATAATAGACTAGCCACAGCGAGGGATGCTGGAATGAGTAGTAAAGTGTCCCTATCCAAAATACACTCATATCAAAGAAAGAACAGATGGCTTAATAAAAGAAACTATTATGCAGCACAAGAACTTTCCCCAATATTATAATGATTCTCTTTATTATTGGAATTATTAATTTCCTGGGAAGTTTGTGATCAAAGTAGTTAAAAAGTTGGCTAAGCTAAGCACTCATTTCCAACAAAATTGTTGCACCTTTTTACTCAACTGATTGAAAGCCTACTGCAAGAATAAAACCTGGCAATATTGTTCTAAAAGACTCTTCCAATTTCATGTCATAGCTTTGATATCGCAGTAGAGAAAGGTGGCTACATTCACTAGTAACAGATGGAGAACAGAGTCTTACAGTAAATTGCTTGTGGATGATCTCTTTAAGGAATACCTTGAGGATAGAAAAAATGGTTATTTCTAGAGGCTGTGCATTCAAGTTTGGCATAAGCCTTGTTCCTGAAAAATCATCATATTCGCTTCACCAATGAGACCTCAGTTCAAATGTTTAACAGTTTCAGGTCTTTATTACCACTTCTACCATTAAAGTAGCACTCCCTAGGATTTAGAGACTCAAAATGAAATTTTCATCTTTTTCCAAAATGATCAGGCAAAAATAAAATTTATGAAATAGCCTATTAACTTTCACACAGAGGTGAAAATGTAGTTCACTAGGAAACTACCTTTTTAATCGTTAACTTTCCTTCTCACCATCTTTTATTTTATTCTTCAAATCTAACTGAAAAACCTGAATAAAGATCCCAGGAACTCTGCCGTATTTGTTACAGAAGTAAGTATATTCTCATATTATTATAAGACCTGAACAATGCCATCATACACACACACCTGTATCTGCCTGGAAGCCTAAGAAAATCTTGAGGTGTCTGTCATGTAAGTTCCCTAGGAGCTCTCACTTGCTGCATGAACCTGGCAAGATCATCTCTCAAATGCATCCATTGAAACTATTGATTGATCCTACATTTACAGGGCATTAAGAATATAAAATTAGAATAGCAACTCCTAGATGTCCACTTCATTTTTCAATCAACAAGCCCCTCTAAGGAAGCAGACTGAAACAAAGAACAAAAAAGCAGGATACCTTCTTTCTCATAAATCTTAACTTTCAAATGTATCCAATGACAAGCAATATTAACTGTACTCCAGTTTCCAGTTTCCCAGCTGCTGAGGTTCTCAGGAATTAAAAAGTCCCATGAAGACACAAAAACCCATCAAATATCACTTACAGATAAATGTAATGCAGCAGGTGCAATGAAATAAATTCCAGTAAACTGATGCTGTAAAGTACTTGCTATCTTTTAACTTTTCATCTGGAAAATCTGTATATGCCTAGAACTATCTATTGTGTTACTACGTCCTGCCTATTAAAATAAGAAGTAACCTGTAAGAGTGCTGTAGAAAGGAGTTTCTGACATTGCAAACCTTCCTTTGTCTTGTAAAAGGATGAAATGGAGACCAAAAAGATGCTTGGCGAAGGAAGAAGAAAAGAAACATCATATTATTTGGGGACATAAATGCCTCCTTCCCACCTGCAGTGCAAACTCATCCCTGCCCTGCCCTTCACGATAAGACTCCCTTTGCCCTCTTGCGACTAGGAAGGACAACTCAAGGTTGAAGGAACTTCTCCACTGGATATAGAAAACTGTCATTAAATTGTATAGCATGAATCTGTATTTTCCAATGGAAAAACTAATCTAAAGCTACTAAATAATTAGCTACAGATGTATTAGACTCTGAATTCATCCCATAGTCTGGAAAACCCTGAACACTTCAATAAGCTATATTGATTTTATTCTATCTCAACTATATCAAACTAAATCTCACTGATAACAAAGGTAAAGACTACTTTCCCCCTCTTATTCAAAGTACAGAATGCTTCTGCCCTCACAGGTACTGAAAAATTTTCCTATTTATACTGATTTTGTTGTTGTTGCTCCCTTGCGTAAAAATTGTAAATACAGGATATACACCATCTATTCTCAGTTTATATATAAGTACTGAATTACAATACCCAGCCCTCTACTTAAGATTGCTCTAAAATATTTCTAAAGGAAAGGCAGACCAGGGTATTTTAAAAAATGGAGGATACTGTCCATTTCATTAACACCTAGCATTTAGTAAACAACTGGTAAAATGCCTTAGAACATAAATTACCCAAATCAAAGAGAACAAAAAAATACATAATAAAAATTAGAATGAAATAGTCAGCTCTGTTGGTGAACAGTTCCGAATAGGAAAAGACCAAACAGTGAAGATTTACAACAAGTACAGCAGAACCTTCCCATAGCAAACACAGTTGCTTGTACTCTGCCTGCTTTCCAGGCACTCGTAGAAAAAGATGATAACAATTCGACTCTGTTTTGCTTTTTGATTTCCTTTCACTTATTTTGCCAATTTCTAAATCTTCTTTTATATACTTCAAGAACACAACAGTGCTGCACTTGCTTTGTAAATGCAACATATTTGAGGGAAAATTGCAAGCATATAAAACAGAAAAATATCTAAATCTATTAAATCAAGAAAATAAGAGAATATATGGCTATGTATTTTCATTTTCAATTAATGGTCTGGTGTATATACTCATTTTTCTATGGAAGATAAGAAAAATCTGCATTAACAAAATAAATTTTGATTATCATTAGGCTTTCCTTATTACCTTTTTTGTACAAAACATCAAAGGAAACCATGATAAATCTAGTAATACAATCTTCCAATAAAAGACAGACCTTTCTCTGTATCAAATCAGCAGTGGTCTACAAACTCAGGAGGAAAACAAATAAAAGTTTTCCTAGTGAGTTAAGAGTACAAATGTTAGCAACTAAAAATAGCATAAAGCAAACTGTGTTCTGAGACTCCAAGTGGGCTTCTGGGAAGCAAGTTTTCTTTTTCCCTTTTCTTTCCAATTATACAGATAAACAGAAGTCTTAATATAAGATGCTAAATCTCAGATTTACAACCTTCAGACACCATAAACATTGCCAGCTAATCTGTATTTAAGATACAAACCTGGGAAACAGCAAGACTACAAAAAAGGATGAGCTGTTAATAACATTTTCTTGGGAGAAACTGAGCAAAAATAGAAACAACAACAGAATGACTCTGAGGTCAAAATACAACTTGTGGTTCAATGAATGTAATTTCACAGATCCAGTACATGGAATCTGTACTGATGGCTACAGTATTATGCTGAAGCATATGTGGATGTTCCAGCTGGTGGTGTTGCACAGGGGTTAGGTAGATTATATCCCAACAGAAATGAAAGTCATAAACAGCCATTTGGAAGACAGTGGCTGCAGAGGATTCACTTGAACTATCAAATAACCGTCATCAATTATTACAGAATGTAATTGAGTGCAGTTCCTTAGAAATTACCACATACATTAAAAAACTTGAATTAACATGATAAGGTATCAGCTACAGACTGACTAGTATAAAATAAAGTCTAGAAATACCCAAACAGAATGGAAACAAGTCTAGGTATTTAAGACTATGCTAGCTCATAAGCTTTAGGAGGCACATGAAAAAATATTGCCCTATATCAACATGGATACTATGAACTAAGAAGTTCCTTCTATAGTAACTGAATAGTCTGAAATGTTGGTAGAGTCATTTTTTTCCACTATTTTCTAACTTATTTTGTCCTAGGTATAGCATATTTTTACTGCAAGGATTTCAGATTATATGATGACAACTCAGCAGTGCCCACTTTTAATTTAAGATCAACAGAAAGCATGGAAATTAAATTCACTACAGTGGACCACAGTAAACATTAATTCTACATTATAACATCTGTGAACTTTGTAAGTAAATGTTGTCATTAGTAAAGGTAAATTTCTGTAAAGGTAAATACTGATTTTGAAATGTTTCACCAAACCACATTTCTTTTTGTAATCACAGTCATTACAACTCTAAAACAGGAAGTTAACAAATGCATGCAGTTCACTTGTCTTTGAACACAGAGCAAGTCACACCTAAAACTCGGGACCATTCTAAGTCCAAGTCCAATACAATCTGTTGCAGTTGGACAACCCTACCCAACTCTGTTTATCTCCTTTGCAGTCACTTTCGAACCATCAATTTAATCTCTCATGTCAATTGGGCTTTTATTTTATTTTTTAATTCCCAAAATGCAACTATCAGCTACCTTCCGGCCCAGACTGTTTCCCTGAGATTTTCTTCCCAAACTGAATGGTGTTGCGTGTCTTTTTAGTCACGCTCATTCAATCTTAAAGCCTTTGCACACCCAAAATGATACATCCCACAAGGCATTAAACTCTAGTTCTTTTGAAGTCACTAAGAAAAGTCCTTAAAGACATCAGTGGAAGCACTACTGTTTGTCTTTCCACACTCTGATGTGACCCTGCTCTGCCCCCACCAAGAAGAAAAAAGCCATCTCAGAACTCTGACATGTCTGGTAGCCTGCCTATATCTAACAAAATGTTCCTTATATACAAGCATGGTAAAAACCAGACAACTACATTGGTACAGTCCCTTACAACACCATCTAGTCCACAGCACTCTTCCTCTCTCATCTAAAGCAGTCCATTGTATTTCTCTGCTTTTACTGCATGTAGAACTCAGGTAGCTCCAGCTTTTCTAGAAATGTTACTTCTGTCACCAAGGCTCAGATGCTCAAAGGATAAGTGAAAATGAAACTCCCACAATGCCACCAGTGCAGCAGCACCACAGATGTCTTGCTAAATGAAATCAATACTCCTACAAATGCCATCAATCAGAAATACAAAAAGAATAGAACCAAAAGATGACACCCTAAGGCCCTTATTAATGAAAGCACATTAACATAAAGCGGCAGCTGAACAAGTACAGTACAGGATACTTCAGTTAAAGAGGGTTCTCTTCAAAACTGTTCTTGGGCTTCAGTGTCTATATGAAGATAAAGAAGAATCTGGATAATGTTCTTAACATAATAGAAAACTTATCAGTAAAAATTGCTAATGAACCCCAAAAGAATTTTGAAGCAGAATTATAATCTTAGCAAATGAGAATCCAAAAGAGAATAAAGTTTATCTATCCAAATTAATGGCATTTGAAAAAAGTAAGAAGAGAGGTGTTAGTACGGTGGAACAAGACCCTATTATGCACCATAATCAGACGTCAGTAAGCATTTTGTTGGTTTACGTGCTAATATCAATTTCTAGGGAAATGTTTTATATGTTTAGACATTTAAGCTGATGCTATACATTTTAGTTATGATTATCAGAACTGAAAATTAACCTTTTTTGACAGGCTATTATTTAGGAGTTTAATTCCACAACCACAAGTGAACCTGGTTTGGATACAGCTGCAGTTTGGATGGAGAGGGCATTTAGCAGCTTTTCTGGCATATGAACAGAAGAATGTACAGCTTAGAACAGGTAATCAAACATCCCAGCAAAGTTCCAGTCACTTCAGTGATCCCCTTCACATATTTCATGGACTTCAATTAAGTAGACTTCAGTGAAGTCAAGTGACTGCAACTATTTGTGTGCTTGTAGGATCAAACTCCACAAGTGCAACAAGTTCAAGTCAGGGTAATTTGGTGTTTCTGCTGGTAACTAATAAAAAAATACTATTAAAAAAATAAATATCCATTAAAATATACCAAAATATTTTAGCCCCCCCTATTAACTAAAGTAAGCATATGAACTGACAAAATACTGCTGACAACCAACTATTTTGCAAAAGATCTTGTCCTACTTCACCAATACTTTTTATCTTCAGTGCTAAGAGAGTTCATTCTTATTTGTAGAGAATGTAAGAGATCTGCCCCATACGAGGGAATGTCTTTTTGCTTTCTATGTTCTTTGAGGATGAGGGTACATGACAAACCTGCAGGAAGCTGAACAGTGTTACTCAAAGCTTCAATTGCTCTTTTTGAGCTCCACTTGAGAGGAGAATAGTTTCCCTCTCCCCCTTACTCCCTGTTAACTTTATCCTGTTTTAATCTGAGCATTGAAATCTGATGTCTATGGATTACATATAATTAGCTGCCTACAGAAAACTATGGTTCAGTTTTCCTGATATTATAAAACATTGATGATGTTGATTTATAGCATTACACAATGAAAAGGTAGTCTGAGAGGATGGCTGAGTGGCATTTCAATTTCATACAACAAAGAAAATTCTAGGGTGCCAACAGAGAGAAGTTAAATACAAGAAAATTATTACCAGGCATGGAAAATTGTTACAGTACCATATCCATTCACACAGCACAGATATAAGCCTATAAGAAACTTGGGTTTAGTTTTATGCAAGTACTTGACAAACTTATTTTAAAATACAGTGTTCAATTTATGAACTATCAAAAAAATATATAGTTATGACATTCTAAAAAGCTGCAATCAAAAGGCTGTTTAATGCTGAGGATCCTACACACTGTCTTCTTTAGGACTTTGCAAAGGCATTGGAATGAGAAACTAGTATATTCTGTTAATGAAAAACATACTTGATATGCTATTGATAAAATGCTTTTATAAAAATATTAGGTCTTTTATTATTTAAAAAGAAACACCAAAAAAACCAACAAAAAACCCCACTGCTGTGACTGTAGCCACTGTTGAAAATTCAGGGCCTCTTTCAGTGTTCAATAAAAATGGTTTTAAACCACAGGCCTTAACAAGAAGCCCTAACATCCTATCATAAACCCTTCATAAACAAGGATATTACTAAAATAACTTTAGAGGGTAAATCTAAATATAGACCCTCACAAAGTAGTAATACCGGACTGCTGACCTTATTGTGCCAGCAAGAGTGACCACACTGAAACATTTTTCAGAGGCTCCTTCCTCCAGGAGCAGTCTGCTAGCTAACGCAATCTCTTTCAAAGTAACACACCACAAAGCTGATGTCTTGACTGATGGTGGCCACAGACCCAGACACTTCCCAGTTGGCAGTACAGTTTGCTCCACATACCCTACCATAACCACCATGCTCCTATGATTTCCAACTATGCATTCTCAGCAGTTTGTGAAAAATCAGGAAACAAAAGCAGCCATACAAAAGCCCCCATGCTTAACCTCTTTCTCAGATGATGTAGCAACAAAACAACTTCCCTAGGCTACCTGACACTGCAACAGCCAGCTGATGGGGCTGTGGTGATTCTGGGCCCTCCAAACAACCCTGGGGCAAAATGCTGGCAGCAGGAAGGGAGGACACAGCCTCCACAGGCTTTGGGAGGACTCTTGGGGGTGATTGTCCCAACTCAGTGCTTTCAAGCTCTGTTTGCACAAACAGGAAACACGCATTTTTACTATTTATTTCAATAGCTCTGAGGAAACAGAACCATTATGGAAATGTGAGCTGGATTCCATCTCCAAACAACCAGGAGATGCCAGCTAAGTTTCAGTTCCAAAAACATTTTATTGGCAGTGGTTCATGAATACAGCTTGACTGACATCTCAAGCTGAGCTTGTAGCATTGACAAAACAACAATAACAAGAAATCCTGAAGTGCTTTACTTTTAAACAAGCATATCTCAGAAGCACTTGCCTAAACTAAACATCAAATGATATATTGCTGCACACTCAGATTCAGGTTATTTCATCTTTCACCTTAAAAAAATAATGCAACTTTCCCTTATGGCATATGCAGAACTCAAAAGTAGAAAACTGGTCTACAGTGATGGCTTTTGCATTCCTTTTCTGCCCATGTAAGAAAATAGCTTAAGTCAACCAAAAAGAGTTAATCATCCTTTCATACATCAAAAGAATCTTCATTACATTATTCAATACTACATCTCAGAAAGAGGTAAATTTACAGTAGATGGTAAAAACTGGTGATGGCACATGCCCCAGGATGTTTTGTTTCTGAACCTAACTGGAAGTCAGAGGAATAGAAAAACAAATTCAGAAAATGTAACTTTAAGAATTCAGGAAAGAGACAGAAGAGATAATAACAAAGCAGATAAACTTTTCAGTTCACATAAAGTCCAGATAAATTTCTGGCTTAGTATGGAACTTGTTCAAGCTTGGATTTTAATGAACTGATATATGTACAGATATATTCCATATTGTACCAAGCATCCTCTCTAGGTCACCATCACTGAGGTATACATTAAACCATACCCTTCGGTACCAGCTACTCTTTAGGAAAAAGGGTTTCAAAAGTAAAAAATAAGACAACTGGTCTCTGCAGGAGTCCAAGAATATCCAAACAATTTTTTCCATCAATTCAGCTGTGGAGGCAGTAACCTCAGCTGGAAAAGCAATGAACATCATCTGAACTGCAATAATATTTTACAGCAATTATCTGTGTATCCTTATCAAGAAACGGGAATTATATTTCATCCAAATACTGTAACTTGCAGGGATTTGGTCCGATTTGGGAGGAGTGAGTCACTTTTCCTCTTTCCCTTCTGAGCAACCAGAATGAGAAGTCTTCCACTTGTCCCTGTAGAGAACCACAGCATTTCTTAATCTCACTGTTTTCCAAGGCAGAGCTGTATTGCTTTGGTACTGCAATCTTAGCTGTTCAGGAGGGCTGCAGGTTATGGAGAGATTTTTCATCTCCTTTGCATCTTACAGTGAAAGTATTCACTCTCCTAGCAGATTCACCTAATGTTATAGCTGCTCTCTTTAAATTAAGTGTGATTCTGTAGTATGGGTAGTCGAATATGTTTCCAAAAAGCTCTAACACAATTTTTCTCTGCATATAACAATATTAAGGGAAAACTGCTTTCATCATTTTGGGACACTTCTTTGTGTATCATTATGAGACTTATTATGTTAATGTTTTGCACTGAAGCTCTAATCCATCAAGGATCTCTAGAGTGATACTGTAAGGAAAAATAAATAACTACCAGCTAAAAGCATTAAGGTACAAGGCAAAAATGAGAAATTTTGGGAAAACATTCTCAAAAAAATTAACAAGTCCATTCATACCAATTGAAGAAGCAGAAATTAAGAGGTTTTTCTCTAGTGTCCCATAAAATAGAACTTGCACCATTTAGAAACATATCATTGGAAGGCACGGAAAAAAACCCCAAACCCTCTGAGGATTAAATATTAGTGTTTCTGTTCTGTATTTTATAAATTATCTCACCATTTCAACACTGATTAGATCAGTAAAGACACCACAGCAGTAAATCAAAGCTCTGAATGAAACAGTAATAGTTAGGAATTAAGGATCTAGGGGGATGATGAGATTTTTAGTACCCATCAAGCTTCTCAAACAACAACAAAAAAAAAAATCACAACTTCATTGTTTCACATTTTTTCCACATTCCTTACAAGGAAAAATATTTTAAATAAAATAAAATAGCATAATCTAGAATTGAAATAGAGTTCAACAAAACATAAAAAGAAACATGCATGTTTTTAAGATTGTACCAGAGCATTTAAACAACTTGCAGAGGAGAAAGACTTTGCAGAACCACTAGCAGTTTGTTCATTTATGCTTAAAAAAAAATATACTAGAACACTTGCAATGATTAGAGTAACAGACAACTGAAACTACTGTATACAATGTATACAAAAACTGCTCTGATTTGGACACCTGCTGTTCTGAACTCCACTGACATAGTTGGGTACATGATTATGAGTTGTTTAATTGAATAAAGACTGGTTTATAGTAGCAAAAGAAATGGTAAATAATTATGCTCATTTAATTCACTTGGGATTCAGCTTGTTTTCTGCTTCCTTGATATTAATGAAAAGAAATCCAATTTGTTCTACATGGCAAGATATGTAATTTAGATGCTTATTAATGCACAGTTCTGGTAGCAGCTCTCTGAGAAATGTTGTCTTTAAAATGTTTGCTTTTTAAGTCAAGGAAGTTATAAATGTAATAAAACAACATTTTGCATCAAAGTATAACAAAATTGGAAACAAACATTGTTTCTCAGTGCAAGTAGGCAAACTTGTAGACTTTATCATAACTTGGAAAGAGATCTTTGACAACAGCATGATTGTTGCAATATATAGAACAATACAATATTTTATAACATTTACTGTAAACCATGCTTAAGCAATGTGATAAAAAAGCCCTCTTATAATCTGTAACATTTCACAATACACACTGGACACACAACCACCACCTCCTTGGAAAAAACATAGCTTTTAAATAATGAGGAAGAAAAAAAAAAAAGTAATCTAGTTTGTTCTAACCAGGACAATCCTTTATGACACTGCCTGTATTCTTGCTACCTAAAGAATACTTCCAATTTTCAAATGCTTCTAAACATTTTTGCTGCATGTGTAGAATTAGCGCTGCAAGCACTGTAAATTTTAGCTGCACCACAGTTTTAGACACAGGGTGGCAAAGCGTTATCAAATTGTACCTTGAAATTAAGCAAATGGCAAACAACTACCATTGCAGATCCAACTTGCGATCTACCCAGCATAAGACAGAGAGAAGAATATCATGACATGAGAGTTCCTGTGATCATACACAGCCTCTGGCCTGAAGGTAACTAAGTCTGAGGAATCAAAAGAAATAAGATTTCTTTGGCTATGCTTAGTTCACAACTTCAAGTTTTATTGCTAACTTTAAGAGGAAAGGGAAGATGCATTGTGGAATAAGAGAGGAGAAAAAACAAAGAAAGGGAGCTCATTCCTTTAGATACACTCAAATACCACGCTAGGTGACATCACAGATGTGAGAAAATCAGTGTGATATGAAGTACTTAGTCTTGTTTGCAAGACAGTTAGGCATGACAACAAACTTTTCTGACACAATCACATCTGTACAAATTAAATGGAAAACATGACCGCTATTTAATACAGAATTCTGACTGGGGAGAAAGTTCCCAAAATGCCAACATGAAGTGCAAGTCAGTGAAACACTAAGTCATTTTACTCTAACTTCCCATTCAGCTGACCCTAAAAAGAATTGATCTGGATACAGCAAAAGCTGAGAAAAGCTTCATAGTCCTATTTGGTGAGGCCCCATAACCTCCCTAGCAGAACGATATCTCCAAAAAGAAACGCTGGCCTGTCTCTGTGGCTGCACCACTAATGTTTCCAGACAGTGTGGTCCAGAGAACTGAAAGGCAGGAGAGACAATGACACAAGTTCTAACTTGATATAGAGATGAACATTGACTTAATTAATCCACACAGACCATTTCATTTTGGAATAACTTGAAGTAAACACATCGAAAAAAATATAACCACCACTATCTCTGTTGCTCTGAGGGACAAGAAGTGACAAAATTTCCTGCAGGGTAAAACACTATTTTTCCATCAGGTTTGGTTTGGTTTTTTTTCCCCCCCCCATGAGAAGGATGGTTCCTCTTAATCTTCTCAATGAACTTCTGTAGATGTCAGTGCACACATAGCATGCCTTTCAGGAAGAATAGATTCCTGGAGCTTTGTACATTGCCAGTGAGAAGAACATTAACAGTATTATTACTGTCATTTTTTTGGTATCTATTCCAAAAGACTTTCAGCTCTCAACAAGTGACCAGGCACGCACATAGATCACATCAGTTTACATATGATCTTTGTGTTGGACAATCAGTAGTTTCCTTCTACTCTCTATTTTAATGTACTTGCAAATTACAGATACACCATCAGAACTACTTGATGTCAGTGTATTCTTAGTTTGCTTTTTTGGTTTTGGTTGTTTGCTTGGGGTTTTTTGTTTTTTTTTTTTTTTTTTTTTTTTTTTTTTTTTTTTTTTTTTTTTTTTTTTTTTTTTTTTTTTTTTTTTTTTTTTTTTTTGGGGGGAGGGGAGAGGAAGTATTTCAATGAAGTTACATTTGAGTAATATGCATCACAAGATGAGTCTGTTCTTCTCCCCAAAAGCTGTTGTTTTCAAAGGGGATACAAAAGAATAAAGATTATTAGGAAATTTCTTTTTTCTTTATGCTCTTGGGGGTCTGTGCTTGCCTACTATTTAACTTTTCTGATTGTGTCAAAATTTCCCACTTTTGATACTACAACAGAAATTTTAAAATGGGCGTTAGCCTCTGCTATACTATGCTGCCAGCTGGGATCTCCACTAAGGCTTTAGGAACCCAATAGCAGATGTTAAGAATGTGGTATCATCACCAGGAATATAAATAAAAATTTATTATAGATTATAACTTGTTTTCCTTAAGACTTCCATAAGACTGAGGAACCATTTAGCTTCCACTGTGACTTCACACTGAATACTAGAAGTATTCAATAGCCACAAATTTAGTTCCTAGAAGAGAGTTCCGCTACCATATTTCTCCATTTTTTGAGCTTAATTGAAAACGTCACATTATTCAGCTCCAGATGCATCACAGTCTACACCTTTCCCAAGCTTATATAGTTATTGAATGTGTTTTGAGCAATTTGATCCTTAAAAATAAATAAATAAAGATTACTTACATGAGGAAATACAAGGTCCACGGGACACAGGCATGGACTTATAGCACAAGTCATTGTTGATAACCACAGCTAAACCCTACCACCGCTCACGAAAAAGGGGGGGAAAGACAACTAATATCTTCTGAGTGCATATGCATATATCTATGTATCAGTAGTTACTATTTATTTCTGTTGCTTTCTAGCAAAATTATATATTTACAGATTAGGATGGTTTACATCACACATATTACTTTTTCCAAGGTCATAATTTAGCTATCATTAACCTAACTGAGCAATATTTCAGAGAAAACGCATGTGAAAAATTTAACCGGTCATGCAAATGAAGCAATTGCACAGAAGGAGATATTAAAGGTATGACCACCTAAACTGGGCATGAGACTTTAAACTGTTCCTGGGTTTTCTTGGAATTGTCTTTGGTTTCTGGGTTTCTTTAAGTTTTCCCAACATGCAAGTAAGGACTCTCTTTTTCACAGAGTGAAAATATTTCTTACTATTTTTTGGCTGTTCCCACAGATATTTTAACAAAGAGCTTCATTGCACAGATCAGAAAGTTTACATTTATTTACATTTTTTGTTCATTTGTTTTTCTGGTGCCATATGGGATATGAATGTCATTGTTAATCGTATTCACTTTAATATTGGACTTCATGTAATTGGAGTGCTGCTATAGATTTTACCAGATTCTGATTCACACTCAGTTCATTACCTTTTAAAGGCTGTGTACTCCTGTCAGTTGTGCGCTGCATTTCATGGAGTTTATGTACACGAGCTAAGTTGTGTATTACTTGCAGTAGAGTGGGACCTTGTTATTTACGCCCCCAATTAAATCCATTCTCTTACACATCTGAATGCAGTCTGCATCCAACAAATGTCCAGAGGTCACTTACTCTGTTTGGAAGTCATGCCAGGCCCTGAATACTAACCTCATTAGGTTTTCGCTTGGGAAGGACAGGTTTATAGTCAAGTAAGCATATTTTGAAACAGAGGAGACCTCTGAATACATGCTGGATCAGGCCTGACCCCATCTATCTGGTCCAGGTGTTCTCCTCTGTGACCTACTACTAGTTGACCTAGTGGTTCTCCTGTGTGATCCCACACCAGTGGGATCAAAATCATGGCTAGTTTGCTCAGTACAGGAAATTCCAAATTAGTACTGGACAGTTTTTGCAGAAGTAATTCAAGCACACTAGCTTATATTTACATCAGCAAAACCAGATCTACACTTTCCTTTACCTCCTGTACAACACACAACTTTCATGCTTTCAGGAGGGCATCCTTGACAATCCACCAGCTATCCTGGGTCTCTCTAATCTCCAGGGCAGCCTCCCATACTTGGCACATATTACTTGCCATCAGACCTCCCTGACTGTTGGAATGAGAAAAATCTCTATCTATTGCTCTGAATCCATAGGTTTTTAAATTACCTGATTAAAGAGTCTAATTTTCAATGGAAGCTGTAGTCACTGGGAGAAAGAGGGAGGAGGGGCAGGAAGCAATCACAAAATTCTTTCCCCAAAATTCAAGACTCTCTCATTTAAAGTCTCTTTAAATAGGTATATGTTTACTTATACATACATGCTTCAATATATGCAAATGAAAAAGACCTAAGACTAAACACATGGAACACTCACATCAGGTTAACAATTAAGTTAGTGTATTTCTAGAAACTGAAACATACCATCTTGTTTTTAACCTGTGCTACAAACTTTTCTATTTTGTTTCTCAAATTCCATTCTATTCCAGCTAATTGTCTGGTCTGCTAGCTGCTAATTAGCTGCAAGTCAATAACTGAAGTTTCTGTAAACAATATCTGGATTTCAGCTATAAAGCTATGAAAATTCTTTTCCACTAGCGCACCTTACAAATCCTTCCAATTAGCTGCCTTTTGTCCTGATTTATTCCTGTGGGATGAATACTTATAGTCCTGAATGTTATTTGTTGCTGCACATATATAACCAGGATTATCTTCCAAAAGCCTATTTACGCTTTCCTTTTATAAATCATGTCTAATCTATTTCCACTAGGCTGGTTGCCCTTATAATGCTAAGTGATTAGTATCTTGAACACTGTTTCATAATAAAACTTAATTTGCAATAATTAGAAAAAAAAAGTTACTTGGATTTCTAAAGGCATTTTGCTTGGATGGTAAAATAATGAAACTGCATATACATGTCTTCTTCAAAGTAAAGATCCAACATACAGCCTCTTCAAAAACAATGTATGAACACAATATATTTAAAAACTGAAATATAATTAAACTTTAAGCCACAGTCAAAAACAGTTCAAACAGAAGTAAAAGCAGTTTCACTTTTCTTTTAATGTAAACATCTGGAAACATGAAGGCAAGTCACATTTTGTTTTTAGATTTCTTAAATCCTTTTTTCCACTCATAGTAGATTTTGTAGTGACACAAAAAAATAGAAAGTAATTTTTAAAATATCTTTACCTGTAAATATAAAAATACTGGACCTATTTCCTTCTAGTAAATTATATAAGCTTTATGCATGTAGCTAGCATTTGCTGGCTTTAGTTATAGGTCCTTCTGAGGTGGGAACATCATCTTACATAGTGAATATTGAAGAAGATAGGATTCACAGAAGGAAATTTTATAGCAAGCATATCAAAAGCACTGTTTCACAGCTGAAAAAATATACAAAAACAGGAGAAAACACTGAAGAAGAATTTTCTAGGCTACTGTAAAAGACATTATTTTTGTTCTTAGATCACTGCATCAGATGGGCTGCATTGCAATAGTATGTTAAATAATGCCTTGTAGCATGCACAGTTGAACTACACTCCAAGTAATTTACACTTATATGGTATTTGTGTAGTTATAAAATTGTAGCAGTATCCATATTTGATCAAGAAGAGGACAGAGATGCACAACAGGTACAACTGATATTGGGTCCAGATTTTGCTATTATATTTGTATACTGATCTCGGATGGGACAGCAGAAGCATTCACAAACTTGTAGGAGAAAAAAAAAGGGCAATAATGAACTTAGGTTTCCCTCCAGTAAGTTACACATTGTGAGATGCTTCAGAAGTGAAAGATTTGAAATGAAAATGAGCAGAACATGAGACTACACTCCAGAAAAATAACAGGAAAGTCCACTGGGTGGCAGTTAGGTGTGAGCCCTGTATCCCAGGTCTCCAACAGTAAACCATGACTAGCATTCATCCAGTGCCTCACTGTTATGTTATGTTATGACAAAAGCCTAAAAGGACTATGAGGCTGCTGGGTACTTCAGGCACTATACCGGGTATCTTTCACACAGTAACTGTCATCTATAATTGCACTGATTTAGTGCCTTTAGAATTGTGGCAGATGAAAGATGGGAGAATATTAATTTGAAAATTGATGATGAGACAGAGATCTGAATAGACTACAGAGGTGGTCAATTACCACCTGTATGAAATTTAACAATGGCAAGTGCAGGATTCTCCATCCTGGATGGAGTAATCCTGGTTATACATACAAACATGGGGACAAGAGTCTGGAAAGCAACCCTGCAGAAAGAGATCTGTTGAACATGAGCCAGCAGCGTGCCCTGGCAGCCAAAAGGCCAGCCATGTCCTGGAGTACCAAGCATGGCATAGCTAGCTGGTCAAGGGATGTGACTGTCCCACTCCACACTACACTACTGTGGCCCCACCTGTGAAGTTTTGGGTGCCTCATTATAAGAAGGACCTCAAACTGTTTGAGTGTGTCCAGAGGAGATTGACCAAGATGGTGAAGGGTCTCAAGGGCAAGACTTAAGAGGAGTAGCAGTGTTACTTGGCTTGTTCAGCTTGGAGAAGAGAAGGCTAAGTCGTGACCTCATCGTAGTCTACAATTTCCTCATGGCAGGCAGCAGAGGGGAAGGTGCTGATCTCTGGTGACCAGCAAGAGGACATGAGGAAACTGAATGAAGCTGCATGAGGGAAAGTTCAGACTGGATGTTAGGAAAAGGTCCTTCACTGAGAGGGCGGTCAGTCACTGGAACAGGCCAGGGAAGCACTCATGGCACCAAGGCTGGCAGAGATCAAGGAGTGCCTGGATGACTGTCTAAATCAGGGGTCCTCAAACTTTTTAAACAGGGGGCAGCGCGCAAATGCAGTGGCAGGCAGTCATCTGTGGCTGCTTGGTTTCCCCCCCCAACCCCCGGCGGGGGCAGGGGGTTTCTGTAAGTACCGGGGGCCAGACTGAGGACCCTGGGGGGCCGTATCCGGCCCATGGGCCATAGTTTAAGGACCCCTGGTCTAAGTCATATGGCTCAGTTTTAGGTAATCCTGCAAGGAACAGGCAGTTGGACTCAATTCTTATGGGACCCTTCAAACTTGATATATTCTATGAATCTATGGTAGCTCCATGTACAGACGTATATTCTAAAACCTGGAAGAAAATAACATCAGAAGTAACAGTACATGGCACTGGAAAATAAATCAGCAAAAGATTCTCTTAGCAAAGAATTTTTTCTCTGCCTCACAAGGGACTATTAACGTAACCTAAAAAAGACTTCACTTTCATCAGAGGACAAAGATCCTCTTCACACAAATACAAAAAGGTTCTTCTACAAACAGATGAATTTAGACATCTGCGTGACAGAATATGATGGCCCTCTGCTGAAGGGACAAAAAGTACCAAGAAGGAATTGAAAACAATAAAAGCTGGTAAGAAAAGCAGAGCTTGAACAATATTACCTAAACAGAAAATCTTTGATAGCAAGTCTAATTTTCTGGAACACAAAAGAACCCCTTAAATCTGAAATACTACAAATGTAAACATGAAGTCTGCTCAATTCTGCAGGGGGAGATTTGAATGACAAATAAAGACAGTACTCTGGATGGCTTATCCAGGAAAGGCTGAATTAGATATGCGGACTAATACAACTGTTGTGTACTCTCATAACATGAAGTACAAAAAAATATTACCTACCTACCTTCAGCACATCTCAACCTAGGACCTCAACAAGCTTTACTAATATAAAATATTTGCATCACACAATGTCCATGTGTCTTGGGAAATAAAATTTGTATTTCACTGGAATAGTCAACTCTAGACTAAGGACTGTAGGGGAGCAAGACAGCTGCTCTGGCCAAAATATGGCTCAAACTTAAGTAGCAGACCAGGATCCTGCATCTAGTGAAAAATGCACTCTAGCAACCAAAAATGCTTAGAATTTGTGTCTTATCCAGTTGATAACTCTCTGTCTTTTCCACACTGCCTAATACCATTATGGGTTACTGGATCAGAACCATTCGACTTTCAGAGACAACTGTTCTTTCCTTAGAGATTGTTCAAGCACAAGGAATAAAACTCTACTTTGTGGAAGGTGGTGATCAAGAAATTAAAAGCAGAAAACAGACTTCTGATTTCCAATGTTTCTAATTTCCTGGATTTCAGCTAAAGTATACGAAAATGTAGGTAGGACTGAATAGTGCAGCAGTTTGGGGGTGGGGGCGGAGAGGGGAAGGCAGGCACAAAGAGTTGTGTTATTGGATGCGCTGTGTCTGATAATGCCCTAAAGGTCAAAAACGTCAGCACACAGTAAGAAAATCACTTTCCTCCCCCACTGCTTTTGTCATTGGGGAATGCCTCCACAAATGACACCAGCAATTTATTTCTCAAAGGTATCTTAATTTTCTTCAAAGCTATTTTACTCCCTTTAGGACCACCAAAATGCTCAGGTAACTATGTCCATGTTCTAGTCTTGCCACTGAGCCTCAGAAAATGGCTCTTCCTCATTCTGAAGAGAAGCCAACCCAGGTTAAAGACTGCAGATACACTTTTCCACATGAAAAATGTTCTAGCCTACACAGCAACAAAAGTTTAATTTCCCATGTTTCTTAAGGTACAGAGAAGTGAAGTTTGTGGAAAACAAGCAGAAAAAAAAATTGGTTTAGGCTAACCTGAAACCTTAAAATTTGCCTTCATATACAGTTTCCATCTGCCTTTGAAGAAATCAACATTAGCTTCAGTACTTTTACAGTCATTCTTCTACCACTGATCCACAAGTTATTGCAGCAACCCAGTTTCCAGCTAGATCCACAAATTGCAATGGACTATGCCTCTGAAGTGAAAAATGTATTAGTGTGGTTGAGGTGGAAGACACAAAGGAATTTAAATCTTGTGTTAACTAGTTTCTTTATCTAAAGACCTGTTTTGAGATTCCATCCAAACTCAAATATACTATGCAGTGTAGAAATATCACTGGAAACATCCGTAAACAAATTTTCAGAACTTGGCCATCCACCTTTTGCTAATGACTTTAAAATATAAATCATGCTACAACAAACATTACTTCCTCTAGGGTAAAGGCCTTTTTTATTATTATTATTTTTTGTTCAAGACATTATCTCACACGGCCTAGCAAGGTTTAGTTTATCTCAGTCATCTTTTTAAGTTAAATCACGAGTTTGTAAAATGTGCCTTCCGATCAGTGCCTTAGATTACTCATATTATTAGAGCTAGTGCCGGAAACAAGATTCTTGGCATTCTAGTTATGACTTATTTAGGAAATTGATATTGGCATTTTCTGCATCATTTGCTTTCTCTCAAGTGAATTACTTTCCCGACTTTGATTCTCCTAAAGAAATTTCAACCTTAAGGGAGAATAAAACTAATTAAAAAAACTGGCAAATTTAACTTCAGGCAGAGAGTCTCAGCTTCCTCTTAGAATTAATGTACCTATTGATCTGTTAAAATAATAAACTGAAAGTTGCAGTCTATCAGAGAAAACAGTAAGGTGTTTGAGGTCAAACAGTAATTTATCCTTTAAGGACAAGCATAAGTTTCTTATAACTATATGTTAACCTGGCAGTTCTCCAAAATAGGATGGATAAGAATAAACAGGAATTAGGTTCTATGAAATATACAGGAAAATATGTAATATAAAAACTTTTTTTTCATTTACACAGGCAGAATATGTAGTATCTTTGTACTATTACAGAGATGACAAGTAGTAGTCATTATTTCAGGGATATATTTATATTTTAAAATATCTAGTGGTGGGCTTCTTTTTCTTTCTTTCTTTTTTTTTTTTTTTTACTGTTTTAGTTAACAGAGCTTATTTTAAAGCAGTCTTAACTCTGCCATCTACCTGTGAACTTTTTTCCTCTTCCCCAATCTTTCCTGACTGCAGCCGCTACTATTACACAAGTTAGGAAGAAAAAATCTGCTTTAGATTTTCAATATCAAAGACAAAACAAATCAATTTTAATTTCTCAAGAGATGAAACTGCTGATGCAGAAGGTCATTAAATACTGTCTGCTCTTCAGTGGCACTGGAGCCCAGAATAAAGGATCTTACAAAATGACAATCACTGAGACTGAGAAGATGAAAAGAAAGGAAAAGTTTGTGTTGGGGAAGGGGCACCGTAGATATTAACAACAGGTTCATCCTCTTTGTTAATCATGTGTTACCAAATATATGCACTGAATAGCAAAATGCTAGCCCAGTGATACCAATACTTCAGTAAAACAGGAATTTATGACCAAAAGCTCCAAAATAAAATTAACCTTTGCTGTTATCTGTCCTTCACTGTCATCACTCTGTACCTCAGCAAAATTTTAATTATAAATAAAAAAATAAACATTGTATTTTTGTTTCAACCAATTCAGTGATTGGTTTGCCTCTGGTGCCTTTTCCTATGGCATTTTTATAACAGGAATTACCACAGAAGCATATTCAAAATTATTAAAATTCATGTAAGTTGTCGTATCAACTGGAAGCAATGATGGTACTGTTTAAACAAAACCACAGAAGCAATGCTAAACAGAAGAGCATGAAATCTAAAATTGGCATCTATGATTTAGGTCCAACATTGGACCACAATCTGCAAAGATGATGTATAGCAATTTACATATCAATTCTTTCTGGAATCCTTTGGAAAGCCTTATCAGTATAGCTGCCATTCCCCCAGTCTCCTTGGATTCTTCATAACACCCTTGATTTTTTGTTGTCCTCATCAAAAGGAGAGCTTTTGTGAATAGATTACATATTCATCTCAACTTTAAGTCATAAAGACCTGAAAACATCAGTTTGGTTTACCTTCCCTTCTTTGTCCTTTTTCTTTCTCTGCCTACTTTCTTTCCTTCTATCCTTTATTTGCCTTTTGTTTAGCAAGTGTCAGGTTTATCCAGACAAGACCATCTTTCACAGCGCTGCTCTGAGCCTGTGACCAATGACACAGTCAAGAGCACTGACCTAAACAATCTGACATTAATTCAAGTCTGTCAGGTCACAAAATTTCTAAGACTGTGAGCTGTGCCCACGTTTTTCCAACAGTAGTACTACAGTAAAAGTCTGAATGGAAAAAAGACAGACAATGTATTTTTTTCTTTTATTGTTGTTTTCTTCTCTCCTTACCTGCATAAATGTAGGTTTGACTCCCGTAATAACTTTAGTCCTTCACAAAATAACTGTGTCTGTAAACTCTCCCTCACCCAACAATCCCTACAAGGAAGTTTTTTCATCTCAAAATATATCAAGTTGGTTGTTGTTACAAACTGTTATTCCTTCTTTCCCTGTATCTTCAGAATTAATTTAAAATATTTGCAATCATGTACTAGCCTTAGGATTAAACTGGCCTAAAGCCCATATATTTGAAACTGCAAACCATACTTAGCTGGTTAGTGTCAAAAGCAGGCTACCTGCAATTCTCCTAACCTGTAATAGTGTTTGTATTCGGTGTTTCTCCCTTCAAAACAATGCTGTTTCTCTAGAGCAGCACTGCATAAATTAATTTTCAACATCTACACATTTAACCCAGGTTACCTAGTTTATTTTTCTAAACTCGCTAAATTCCACAGCCTCAAACTGGAAATGGATACTCCATTTTATCTTAATATCTACAGTGATCTTGCATAAATGCTATAGCTGGCTCATTAATCATTACACACATTCACTTCCAAAAAAGCACATGGGAAGTGGTGTGTAAATGCCTTGAAAGTGAATGAACAGATTCTCAGATGTGGAACTAATAATAAAAGAGTATTACCCACACTGCAGTTGTTAGCACTGCTGTAATTAGGATTTTAACAATCAGAGTTACCATCTAAATTTCATAGTCATCTTTTTACAGTTACATTAATTAGGAGAACATTATAAGGTAAGCAGTACCATATGCTTCCAGTGAATACTTATTTTTTGAAGTTGTCATGCCTTCAGCATATGACATTGAATGTTGAAAAGTAGCCTTTCTAAAGCAATTTGTATATTAGCAACCTTATGTAATATTGTAAGCGTTTAAACCGTGAATACAACTTTTCACATGTCCAATATTTAACCAGAGTATATTTCTGAAAAGGAATCCTACTGGATTTCTTAGTTTTCTTGAGTGACTGGTACAGCAGAGTGGTACTTGCATGCCTGGCCTTCCATCTCACAATGTATTATTTAAACAAAAACCTAAACTAACTGTACAAGTTCTGTAGGCCACCTTCTACATATAATATCCCTCTTCTGTAAAATGTAGAATTAGATGTGCCTTTTTGAAAGTTATCCATGGTATGAAACTACAGCAAATTTAGACCCCTCTGAATGACACCCCTGCCTTTGAGCATAATGACTGGTTCCTCCAATTTGGTTTTATCTACACACTCCCCGCTTGCGCAGTCATTAACCTCCACCAGATTACTGCTATGGATGTTAAAAAGGACAGGCACTGGCAGCACTCCACTTGATACTTTAACCAGATAGAATAGGATGAACTGGCCACCACTCTCTGAGCCTGGCCATACCCACCTATTTATCCAGCCAGCCAGACTGCAGCACAGGAACATGCATACAAGTGTGTTGTGAGGAACAGTGCTGAACACCTTGCTAAAGTCACGGTAAATGATATCCACTGTTCTCCCCTTGTCCACAAGTCAAGCTATTTCACCTTAGAACATAATCAGGTTGGTGAGGAATGATTTACTCTTGATAAACCCATGCTGACTGTTCCAAATGAATGCCCAGAAATGTACCAACTCAACCTATGATTTGCCTTGGGACAGAAGTTATGCTGAGTTACCTTCAGACATTAGTGACACAAGCACTTAGACCAGGAGATCATTTAGCATCATATAGCTGAATGTGGCCTGTCCAGCTCTGAAATCAGGTTCAGAACTCACACAGGCTGAAGTGCAACCCTGACTTTGCTGAATTTCTCAGCTGCGAGTGCTCAAGCTATTTGTGAACTACTGAAAGCCACTACTGCATTAAATGACAGGACATCTCTATTAGATGCCACAGTTAAATATTTTTGTTAGCCATTAAATGACAAAACTTTGATGATTTAAACTATATTTCAATCAATGTGGTAAATACAGTAAATTTCAAATTTCATGTATTATGATAGATAAGTCATTCTGAATGGCTATAAACAAAATGCAAATGTGTCATCCAAGAAGATCAGGAAATAGCATTTCTCTTATTCTACCTATATAAGCATATTTTGAACAAAAATCATATGAAGATCAAGTGTCATTCCACAATATCAGTATCTATCAAGTGACAGCATCTTCCATCATCAACTGTTTGGTATAATGGAAATAGAGTCCCTGGAATACAATGCTTTAGCAGGATAAATTACTCCCATTTTGGAAATAAATCTTTCAGCTTCACCTCAACGTTTATTTCCTATGAATATCAAGGGGATGCTAAGACATTCATCTAGCAGTGGGAGGACATTATCCCATTGTAATGGTATGTTCTGACATTCTCTTTTAAATCATCCAAATTTTATTATCAACATCCCTGTTCTAATTTCCAGAATTATTACTCCCACAGCTTAAAATATGCTTCCATGGACATAACATCATGATTTCTAAATAGCAAATGGGAAGATTCCAAGATGAGGAAAAAAGGAAAAAAAAGTTATGCTTTCTGCACTATTTTGGAAAAAAAACATGCTGAAATGCAAAGCTTCATCTTGCAAGATAGGCACAAGTACACTGGGACAAATCCTAGAAGATACTCACAGAATAGAGCTTTTTCGAGAACATGTTACCTTGAAAATGAAAGCTTTCCTATTAAGTGGCCTTCTGTCCTTATCCAGTGTCAAATGTGCAAGGAAAAAACAGGTCACACAGTTTTTAGTGTTTGATTCAACTAAGGCCCAACATCATTTTTTTAATCTTATATCTCGAATATAATTTGGTAAATTTGCTTTTTGAAGGCTGATCACTGTATGCACCTTAAGTTGTTGAACATAAACCCCCAGGTATTTATTTTAATGCTGCGGAGTTATTTCAACTCGGAAAAACATTTTGTGAACTCATAACAGTGCTCCCATCTGCAGAGATATGAGCAAGTATACAAGTCTTTTGTAGCAGCAAGCATTTAGCTAAATACTTTCCTATGATACAAAATACAGCTGAGCGCAGAACACTGAAAATGCTCAAAGTGTACAATAACATCACCTATTTCATCTGCAAAAAAGGCCACTGACCTTCCCTTTCACACCTGTCACTTTCGGATTCTGAGAGCTTGGTCTAAACTTTCTTCTAACCCTGTCTATACAGTCTCCAAGTCAAACTGGTAAGACTGAAGGAAAAAGAAAACCTTTATTTCACCAGATACTGCAAAAAAGAAATGATACATGTCTTTTAAGGAAGTTATCAATTCCATTATAAGGCATATTATCAAATGGTAATAGAAATAGTTAAAAGTGAATGTTTTTTGTCACACAAAGGAGATGGCAACATTTATCTAAGTAGCAAACAATCTAAATGCGCACTGCCTTTTTTTTTCTTATAGAAGAGATACAGATTGATTTATTCTCAAAGAAATCAAATGTAGTAAACAAATTAGGATCACAACTAAGATACTAGTAAAATGAAGATTTAACTCTACATCTATTTAAAGGCATAAATAAATCAAATACTGACAGGATATGGTGAATAACATCTTAATCTCCTAACGTTTTGATCCTCAAAACATTTTTCCTGTTCCTTTGTGCATTACAAAATCTACTTTTCCATGTCAAGTATAATGCAATTGTAGAATAGGTGACTTCTATTTTTAGACTTAGCTGAAAACAACCTCTCAAACCCTCTTTGAGCCACCTTCTCTGACGGCCTCTGGTCGGTTCTATGGTTAAAGCTTCTGCAGCTGAAAAACGTGGCTGTTAAAGCATTCTACGATAGAACTACATCTCCAGAGATATTATCATCATTAAGGTTGAACCACCATTCAGAAGCAGTTTGTACATAACTGGAATTTCAGCTTCAAGATGCTTTCAATCATTTAATTTCAAATAATTTTATTTCATAAATTTGGAATACAGTCAACCTGGAACTAATTTACAATTAAGAGTAAAATAATAATATTAATTTCATATCCACATAAGATGGGAGGAAAAAAAAAAAAAAAAAAGAGGAAAAAACAGAACAAAACCAGGAAACATGCTACCATTGAAAACAATACCAGGATTTCCACCTGACCTAAACCCATTTTAAACACATGCATTCTATTTGATGTATGTGTAGAAATATCTCCAGTTCTACAGAATCTGCTTTAAGGCTAGTATAAGACTTGGAACTATTCCTAGGGATGCCAGTTCTTCAGTGGAACATGCCGAATGTGCACACAAGAAAATATTTGTCTCTCTTTCTGCATTTGGCAGGGGGAGGGGAGTCCTCAAAAACTATAGCTTGGCAAAAACAAGAAAACTTCACCCAAAGTTTTGACGCTGTCAAAAAGGAAAAAAATAATAATTCTAAAAGCAAAGAGATTTGCTGGTGCATAAAATGCCAACATCAAACTAATTTTCCAAGTGCTACAGGACAAGAAAACTGGTCAGAAAAGGCCACATCTTTTGCTCCATGGACTGAAATATGCAGCACCCATGCCACTAGAAAATTGTTAAAGATGCTAACATTTTAAAAACTGCTCTTCTGCATAAAGATCCTTTCATAAGCTTTTTAGAACACAGGTATAAACTATTGACTTTTTTCCCTAAGATTTCCGTTGGGTTTATACATAAACTCAACACTTAAACTAGTAATATTGATTTCAGCATTGTCTACCAAGAGTTGACACACAAGTAAGACTATACTTGAAGAGATCTAAAAAGATACTGTAATGAATTTTAATAACATCCCCATTGGTATGTTATGCTTGCAGATGTCTCTCCATCCATGATAAAATTCAGTTCTCTTTTACTGTAGAATTCAGATATGTCCATAATTTTTTCTTATTTTACTCCATATATTAACAGCATATACTTTACTAGATATTTTGGCAACATACAGATGCAACTACTGTAAATTCGTAGCATGAAGTGCATGCAGTAATGCATATTTCAAAAAACGGTTAACACATTTTTAAAAGGAATACAAAAGTTCAAGCTTATATACTCCCATTTTTTTCCAGTTTTCAGTCTGACCTATAACTAAGTTTTAGAATTTGAAACAGTAAAACTAAGATGCAGGAGGACACAATAAATAAATACTGCTTGGGACGATAGGATGCTTTAACCTTATGTGTCTTTCACACCATCTTAAACAAGTTAGACCATGCAGCAAAGTATTTCTAAGAGATCATCAAGGACTATATCAGCATCATGCTACATTTCACTGAAATGCAGTCACCTCTGGGATAAAAACAAACATCTATTTAACAGTACACACTCTCCAAAGTAGTTAAAAGAAGTTTCCAAAACTGCAGTGACATGGTAGGCAAACAAAGCTTAATTGGCCTACTGTCCACTTCCTTGCAAAATTCAGCAGTGATTAAGTGCAGCAGAAGCCTGAATTTATTTGTGTTCATATGACAGACTCCTATGACAGCAAAACCTAACAAAGTAATGAGGTTCTCTTGTGGTTTCATCATGTGGTCTCACCATAAAACATTCAGACACAAACATTTCTGAAACTGGAAAGGTTTGAAACCCACTGATTACATAACACTGTCAGTATGTTCAGATTCAGTTATACCCAATAAGAGGATGACAATATTAACAGGGAACATGGTTTGTTTTGAAGTCCTAGGACAAAATTTCACAAGAAAAACTATCTATAAATGTGTCTATCAGATACTTGAAGCACATACAGGGTACACATAAATGTAGAATTATGTGCAGAAATACTAGGGTTGGAAATAGGTACTTTATGATCCCCCATATCATTTATCCCTTACCCTAAAATCAAGCATAAATACCAAGGGTGGCATATGTAAGCACATTTTCCCCAGCATCACTGGGAAGCTGCAAGCACCCAACCCACATCATACCATCATGTTAAGTATTTATATAAAATTTTATTAGTTGCAAATTGTTTCAAAGATAATCTGTAAATGTTTCTTGCTAATTTTAAAACACTGCATAGCAGTACTGTGAATTATATGTAATTTTGTACTATAGCTCAAGAAGAACATTCAAGAAGAATGTTCAATAATTCTGGTCAAATCAATAAGGCTTGAATAATAACCAAACCCATAAAGAGCCCTCAGGGAACCTATTTTTACTATTAAGGAACTGCTTTTGCACCTAATATAAACATACAAAAGACAAAATTACATTTCTGAGGTTCTTGTTAATTGCCTTGTTATATATTTTATATTTGTTAGAGTTCTCAAAGTAGAAAATTAAGCATCAGTTACCCATTCTTTGGAACACAACCTAAAGTGTTTGACTAGGATACATAATTTGCCTATACCTATGTATTTTCTTTTTAATGAAGAATTTTCTGAAGTACTGTAGCAGCACCTTAATTTTTATGTCCAACATTTACTGTCTGTAGTGTTTAATAATAAAGCTTTAAAATCAATAAGATTAAAAATTTGTAGATAAATAATACCTCTTACACTGCCTTCTGGTATTAGCACTGTACTTTTAGCAGAGAAGTATATTAAAAAGGGTAGGTTAAAAATAAAATAATTAAAATAAATCATCCCAATTGTTCCGTTATGTATTCCATTAGGACTCCTTCGAATGCACTTACATATAGCAGAATTAAACCTAAATCTCCATTATGAATTAACCTTCCTATTTTTCAAGATGAGTTTTTTTTTTTCTTAAAGTAGCACCAGGGTTAACTTACAGAAGAGGATTTAGATAAAGATACCCATTACCTAAGTGAAAAAAGCATTTGCCGTCACACCTGTTGTGCTCAAATCCTTCACAATTCCAGAGACTAAAATCATGATTACAGTATATTGCAAATTATAAAAATTGCCAGTATGTTTTAAAAACTTTGCAACTTGCTATGTTTTGTTGCTTTTCTTCTTTCTCCCTCTTCATGAAGATTCCAGTTTTCATTCTTCCCAAGCTCAAAATACATGTTTTCCTTTCACATCTATTTACCGAGTTCTACCTTACACTTCATTCAGTCACTTCCACATAGAAAATCTGCTATAGATTTTGCTGCTTCTGAACAGTTCCTCCCATTCTTCTCTCATCCAAATTTTGTCCACCCTGACACCCAGCTAATCACAGAGAAGCAAAGCAGATCACCTGCTACCCAAAGCAAAGCATCTGCCCGTTCTTTGGCTATTATTCACTTGATAAGCCAAATGTTGAGCTACTTGGTCATACAAAGGTTTCTTAGAGGAAGCCTTTAGGCTTCATTTTTAATACATATCCCCCTAAGTACTGATAGTTTGCTAAAACTCTGTATTTTCTAATTGACAAAACGCAAATATTTTCTTCCTATCTTCCTTCCCCAACATTAATTGCTTCCATGATTGAGGGAGAAGGAAGCCTGCATTTGGTATTTATGTTATTTTCTGAGTCCCCCCTCCAGCATGTCTCACAAGCTCCAGCACGGACGGGATTTTTCCAGGTAACAGCTGAATGAAGGCAAGGTGTGACTTCTGCCAGGTTCATTCATGCTGACAAGAGTTTCTAAAGCACACTTTGTTGATTTTAACCAGAGAAAACTTTTGCTGTCAGCAAACTGAAGCATTACTTACGCGAGCTTGCTTAGCCTATGCCAGACAGGTACTGACTTGTAAAAAGTGGCAAGCCTGCTCAAGGGGACAGTGAGTGTTTGGGGATACAGCACCTCTGAGGGAATAGACACTACCTACCCTATCCTCTGCAGTAGCCCAACAAGCCCAACACCCCCATGTTCCTGTTCCTGACGCTCAGTTCCTCTTCCCTTGGAAGAAGGAACCTCACTCCTCATCAGGAAGGCTGCAAAATTTAATTTTGTGAAATTTTTGAAGGATGCTGGGGCAGCTCTGAATTAAATCACACTACATCTTGAAAAATCAATGAGCTACTGTGGTACTGCCCATCTGCAGACTAAAGGGAAACACTGCATTAGATACACTCAATTTGCCATGTAAATTTTCTGTTCAACACCATGGACTACAAAAATCCTAGTGTTAAGAAAACCCTATAAGCAGTGGTCACATTACTCAGAGTATGTAGCAGAGCATGTATTTTATATTTATCTTGCATGAGCCTCAATACAAATAGCAGGCCATCACATTTCAGCAAAAATATCTCAGTAAAAACAAGACTAAAATAAATAGTCGAAAGGAACGCCAAAGTGCACAGTAGCAAGAGATTGCTCTTCTGAAGCTACCAGTTTTAATTACTGAAGTAAAGCAATGAGAAAAACAAGAGAAAATGTCAGATGTAGTCACATAAAGCAAGAACCACAAGCTACAGGTCTGGGAATGTAAGGTGGTCAAGTACAACAACAAATGCCACAGCAATAAAATCTTAGGCTGTAGACTTAAATATTAAATTTCTGTCTACAACCTTCATTTTTTAATAGACATCAAATGCTGGTAGTCACACTTATCACTGCAGGTGGTTATAGGTACTGAAGAAAAAAAAAACAACAAAACCAACCAGAACACATTCAAGTGTTCAGACTGTGAAATTTATTTGCCTGAACTTTGATTAAGTGTTGATCAAAGAATTCTAAACCTTACTGGTTTACACATGCACTTTTGTCAGCTTTGCATTTGCTTGGTGAAGGAAAACACAAACCAGTTTGTGTCACAGTCTAACAATGTTGTTGACCAAATTCTTCACAAACAATTGCAGCATCCCATCAAGCCAACACATATGTTCACTATAAGTGCAAGAATTACCACAGATCACTCCAGAGTATCTTCTCATTTAGTGCAAAGTAATTATTTAAACATTAATATTGTTACATGTTATTTGTATCAAAAGAGCACTAAAATTAAGGTCATGTGAAACTACAAAGAATTTCTCTAGGTAGGTATAAAAGCCAAATATTCTAGCATTCATAACAGGGTTCTGGTTCAACATGCCAGTATGGAAGGTCCAGTCACTTGGCACCCTACACAGCTGAATCTGTTGTTCTGTTGTTGCCTAAATCAATGTACTAAATGGGATGCAAATTACATTAAAAATTTTATGACTGCTTTAAACAGTTCTCCCTCATCCTCTAATTAAAGATGAAAGCATTTATAATCCACCACACAACTCTTCTCTTTAAAGTATCTTCATCTATAACCTAGGGCTGGCAAGATGAAGAAAAGCTTACAGAAACTGCAAAATTATGACACATTTCCCTCTGAAGCAATTCAAAGGTTCAGATATAGCACTTCATCCATTTTAATAGCGTCTTTAGGAAACTGAAGCAAAAGTAAGTAAAAAAAAGAAACAACAATCCTGTGAAACTTTTAAACTTTCTCATAACCTACAAATCATTACTATTATACAGCTGCGCTGTTTTCAAAAAACCACTCCCTTCCCCTTTTCAACAAATAAACATAAAAATAAGGATTATTTAACAAAAAAACCCCAATAAAACCCCAAAAATGGACACACAAAAAATTACTGGGGGAAAAAAACAAGTAAAAAAAACAAACCCAAAAACATTTACCCTCACATTTACCCTTTGATTCCCTTCGTACTTAACATACTACTACTGACTACTTTCTCATCTTCTAAGAGAACAGCTTTCTCTTCTTAAAATGACCATGTAATAACTATGTTTAATTAAAGATCCCTAAAATGCAACAGCAGTTTTTCTCATCCATTCTTAGCACTGCTAAGATAACATAGCAAGTCTGATTTTCTCCTGCATTTTAGTGGAGAAACAATCTAGTTAATAGATTAAAATACAGGTCCAGGGGAGATGCTGTTGACGACCACCCAACCTGAGCTTTGCCTTCACACAAAGCTAACACAGCTCAGGGTCTTCAGCTGAAGGCTCCCCATGGAGGGGCATGGGCCACAGGGCAGCTGACCTGTTTCTCACCTCCCAGCCTGACATCCTCAGGATACTCACAGCCTGGCCGAAGATGAGTGCCTGCCACCATAAGCGTGAAGAACTTGGCTCTGCAATGGTGTGAGGGGTCCCAGCACCCAGACAGACTGCCTTGCCTCCCACCGGCACATGGAGCCAGCACAGCCCTGGGTGCTGAGGGGCAGAGCTGCTCCTCCCCATCCTCCTCCTACGCTACCCCCCATATACTGAGAAGAAAATTTGAGAAAGCACACCAGGACTCACCTGCACTCAACCTGGTGCAACGAAACCCAGGTTCAAACACTGCTGAGGGCGACTACGCCACTGTGGGGCCCGGCAGAGCTGCTGAGGTGCCGCAGGGCAGCTCACAGGCCTGACCCCTCACCTCAGGGCCCAGGTGCTCCAGGAGGGGCCGCCCCACCCCCAACCAGCTGGCACCGCCTGGCCTGCACCTGCTGCTTCTCTGCCAGAACCTTCTCCAGAACAAACCGTTGGTGGCACAGGTGTTTCCACTGAAAACATGTGTGAGTACCAGAACACTTAATAGCAGCCAGCCTCAGAACACAGGTGAGGTGAATTATTAAGAAAGCTTTACTTTACAGTCAAAATAATTAACATAAATGCTCTGTTCGCTTCATTTGCTACACTAAAGCTTCACAGCAAAGCTGCCAGGGATAGTTCTTCAGGCAACAGTGATAAACCTTGTCATTTCCAAGTGGGCAGGGGGTTAAATGTTTTTTCTTTTTCCCAATTAACTCCCAATAATGTGAGTTCAGCACGTTTTGCAACATCCACGATGTTTGATAGCATGAAATGGGAGGCCCGGACTGATGCCTGCCGTAAGCAGTGCATGGTGTCAGCGACGCACCACACACCCCGATGGCTTCACCCCGGCGCTGAAGGCCAGTCCCCACAGCCAGCCCACTGCGGTACCCTGCGGCGCACCAGCTTGTGGAAAGACCACAGGTGCCGAGACAGGAAGGCGAGTCAAAGCTTCTTCAACCAACGTGTTTCTGCTTGGATGAAACAAGAGTCCCATTATCTTAGGAATTAAATCGGAACTAAAGACGTATGTCCAACCCTCTGGAAAAAAAGCTGTTTTGCTACACAGAGGGCAACACAGTTTGTGAGTGTTGAGGTTCTCCAACTCTCAAGTCAGAAAGAGTTTATAGATCGCTACAAGTATTTAACAGCTACCTGGAAGGACTAAATTAATTTCTTACTCCTCAAATTACTCCAAAAAGCCAAGCACACTTCATTACTTCCAAAAAGGACATACACAGGGATTTTATTTTATTTTTTTAGAACTGCAATGAGCAAATGTTAATGATTTTATTCATTATTCTTGGAAAAGAAGCCTGAATAGTCTTCATGTTTTGAATATTTTTAACTTCTAATCCACTCAGTGAAACTTGTGGGTGAGAGAGAAAACAAGGTGATCACAGCTGGAATGCATTTTACATCATCACAGCAACACTTTGCTAAATGCAAATGAAACAGGTGAGTAATTGGGCACCTTTAAGGGGGGTTAGATGGCTGGCTGGCCAAGGCAGCGTTACTACTCTATAAATGATCATAAAGGTGTCAATTTAATTCTTTTTACATTTATTCTTCGAAGGTGCTTGCCTTTTTGCACCCACACTAAGTGCTATTTTGTTATGGTGCTTTTGGCACAGAACACGTTCTGCAGTGCTTCCACAAATTCCTCACAGCAGCTTGAATTTTTCAATATAATTATAATCACCTCTATAAGCAGACTGGAGGAGCTCTTAAATATGTATGCAAACTTATCTGTAAGGCAATAATGGTGTGTTTGTAGGTAAGAATCTTTAGTGGTTAGAACAATACCTAAAGGTTCATTCACAAATGCACACCCCTTCCTTATTGTGGTACTCTGAATCTAGCCAAGAGAAAATCAAGGAAGACAATTCCTCTTAAAAGTTTTTTTCCCTATCCCTAAAAAACACTGACTCTCATTATACAAACCAGTGATTTTATAGAGAGCAGTTTTATGTAGATATAATGTCTACCTCTCACCACAGCTCTACCTTTATTTATTTTTTATTGGTGGGTAAATTCTTACCTTTGCATTCATAGTGTTCACTGGCTAAATGAATTTAGATTGAATAAAAAGTGAAGAAAAGGACACTAAAAATATACATTGTGTCCTCCAGATGACAAGTAAAGCAGTATAGAAAGGCAGCTGTTTTCAACAAATTGCCTATAGAGCAGACAGTTCTGGCATGTATGAAGGGACATGCTCCAGTGTCTGATGAAGCTTAATTTCCTTTTGCTTATTGCTAACCCAATTTCACACAAATTATTTATCCCATACTCAGAAAGGTTCTACTGAGGAAAAACATGCCTTTTGGATGTATGCTAAGACACCTGAAAACACCAGAATATCCTTTATTTACAGATATTCCTTCCTCACAATTCCTTATGCAAAGACTAGACAGGTGTCCGCTTTTCGCTTTTGCAACTGTCTTAATTCAAACACGGAATAGCTGATAAAACTGTTCACAATTTCTTTTAAAATAATTTATTACATCAGTGATTAGAGATGTTAGGTGTTCAGAGTTACAGGCAAGATGAAAAGCTTTCCTCCTAGATATGTTTAATGACATAGCTGTTTATATCCACAAAAAAACCTAAAACCCAATAAATTCCAAAACGCCCAATCACCAGGGCTAAAGGTCAGTGAGATTGGTTCTTAATAGGAATACAAACAACTGCAGGCACACCAGTAACTCACTTTTGAATACACGAGCGCTCAAGCAAAACTTGAATGTTGGACTTTAACCTTGACATCTAACATTAAAAACTTAGACAATCCTTTGCCACCGTCATTATTTCCATGTGTTCTAGAAGACACTGAGGGCTCCAGTCCTTAGTTGGTATAAATAGCTGCTCCTATCCTTTCTGTATTTCTCTTGCATCTTGGCAGCATTACAGAGGCTTAGTATCATGAGATGCCGTGCTCTCCTTCACATAAAAGGCCTTGAGCTTTGATTCTCTGAAGCACATTTGCATTTGAAGGATAAGCCAGAGTGTGGCTGTGGTAGGGTTTATGATCTGACAGGAACGTCCACTTTAGGAAATCGTCAATATGACTTGACAGAAATTAATCAATCTTCAGCTGCTAATACTGTACTTTTGTGACCAGGTAATCTCAGTCCAACACTGAATCAGGTTTGTATCCCTACCTTGGTCTAACAAATATGAGCTTACACACTCTCCCAATGAAAGTGGAAAAGCTGACAGGAGAAAATATTGATTTTATTTTAACCCTTGCTCCAACTCATTTAGCAAGGAATAATGCTGTGCTGAACACATGCCCCAAACTGCCTTTCCAGGTCCTACCTGTCTAAAGCAATGTGCTAAGAACTGTGGAAGCCACACAGTACAGATCAGACCACACAAATACATTTCATTCTTTTAGGATTTTTCACAACCCTTTGCTTATCTCCCACGTTTTGTAAAGGAAAGAAAATACAAGTATCATGGTGTACTACGTGAAACAGGATTCTGCCACATCTAGCTAAAGATTCCTGTCTTTTCCTGCACCCGCAACTCAGAATAAACATTGTTATTAGTTTAATCCAGTGTAAGCAACCAAACTCATACCTTTTAACCGAAAAAGAGAGAGAAGAAAACACACACTTCAAATCTGTTTCTAAAAGAGATAGCAGAGCTGCTACAAGGTCACTTCAAAAGGTCCAGTTAGCCTTTCATACCATTTGCTAAATGGGGATTCACTCTTATGACTTGATTCAGCTTTCCAGTACAGTGCCTTTCCAACACAGTGTTCATAGAAAGATCAATATAAAGACAATAACTGAAATTTTCAAAGCTATACTGGAACCTGGACCGAATTTTTGAAAAGCTGCTGTCTCTCAGGATCAAAATTCTTTCTGGAAGTGAACAGGACTTGTAATGCATTTAGACACCTCTGGCTATCTTACTACTCATTGAAACGACTGAAATTTCATTTAAAACCATAAAACTTCCATGATTTTCAGCCTAAGGTATGACTAAGATGGAATTTATTTTTTCTGACATTAAGTTTCTTGATTTTTGCTGTGGTCAGTTTACAAATTTTCCAAGAAACATAACCTAAGACGGCACAAACACTAAAAACCTTCAGCACTCCTATTTATACTGAGTAGGTTATTTGACCTTTTTTATTATTGAGTGCAATACATATTTCATATTATTATTATTTCTACTTAAAAGTTTCAGGAAATGTGAGCAGATATCTATTTTTTTATGACACTAATATGTTTCAGTTCTGCCTGTTAGCACACAATTAATTCAAACAGGCCTACTAGAAGATATATGTAATAACCAAAACAATAACAAGAGACAAAGTGGTACCTTAAATACAGGCAGATTAACCATAATTTGCTTGCCTATTTGGGCAGAAAAATGGTCTCTTCCTAGGCTTTTACCCTGATAAAATACAAAATTGCTAGAGATCCCCCTCTACAGAAAAGTACAGAATGAGGGGATAAAGATGCTTGGAAATGAGTCTTTTTAGTTCTAAGACAATGCTACAACAAGCAGGAAATGCTGTTTGAATGCACTGTAGTCAAAAGATCCACTTTATATAGGCCTGGGTGTGTAAAATTTTGCTTTGTTATCTATTGTTTTTGCTTGGTATGTACCTTTGCATCAATTATGTTTTATTTTGAAAAGGTTGGGTGTTAAGGCAATTTGACTGTCACAAACTCCAAGGAGGGCTTAGTGACTGATGCTGTGATTTCCTGTGGTGTTATCTGGGAAACAGTGATGTAGCCTAGGAATTATGACTTTTTCTTGTGGTTCTTAGAACAGAAGGCAGGCAGTATGGCCAAAACTGGAGGAAATATGTTTAAGTCCTGTAAATCCACTATTCTTAAAATACATTGCCTTTCGGCAATGAGAGATGTAGAACCACATGGACAGTTCTATAATCCAGGTATCTTTATTATATTATGCTAGAAGACTGTTTATATGTAAAAAAAGGGGAGAGGGAAAGAGTTGGTCTTACGAGATTTTATAAAACCCTTTATCATTCCATCTCCTTGTTATTCTACTCACGTACGTTTTTTGAAAAATATTGTAACACTTAGAATATCTCAATGACAACAAAAGAAAAAAAAATCCTTCACTTGATAGTAAAGAAAAAAATGGAACGTAGTGATTTTCAGAACTCTGCTTAGAATGGTATTAAGTTTTATCTTCTCCCCTCTAAAATTTTTACTTCACCACTGTATTGCATCTGTTTTCTGCCTGATTTTTCCTCCTTTTTGAGTTTATTTTCTGTTTTATCTTTCTGTTACATCTATAATTTACAATCTTTCCTTCCAGAAGCATAATTTCTTTGCCTTGCTCTATTCTTTTCTAGCAGGTCTAGTATGAGAAATCATAAGAAAATGGAAAGGAGTGTAATGCCAACAGCAGGCAGATGATTTATCATGAAGATTATAGGCTGAGAGGCCAAGTCAAAACCTGTAAGAAAATGTATCACACAATCTCTGTGTTAATGTTTTAGTGAGCTCCAAATGTTACATTAGAAAAAAATATGACAGGTGATAATTGACAGTATTAGCATGGTGATAAAGCTAACTGGAAATATGATGACAGTATCCTTAAATGTTACAAAACATAAAAACGGGCTTCACACAGACAATAACCTGAACTATCTGAGATTTTTGTGTCAGAGTCAACATGACAGAAACCAATGCAGCAAGCTTCACTAAAAACCAAAGGGTCCTGCATCTGGCATTATGGCAACTGGGCAAGTGGAGACCTACTGGCAGGCACTCCAATGCATGCTTGAGGAAAAGGAAAGGGTAGGCTGGGATGAGCTAATGGGGTCACGTATTTCTCCCTAGAATCCTAGAAGTGCTTTTCAGTGGGGGTAGCCTAACCTCGAAGAATGTATGCTCTCCATACTCCTCCCTCAATTTCTACAGACTTTTTATATAGTCATTGCCTATGAACAAGCCATTGATTCACACACAAACAGCAGAAATCACTCCTAGCTGGTGAATTGCAAGTCAGTAACACACAACTGTTACAATTGATCAGCCAGAAGGACTATGTAGCCTGAGTCTCCCAAAAATACTGCTGCTCCTTTTCCATCTTTTAGGCTGAAGTTTTTCATTATTGCTCCCTTTTTTTTTTTTTTTTTTTTTTTTTTTTTTTTTTTTTTTAGCTCTGTCCTTTGTATTCAATGCAAAATAGAACAGGAAAAACACAGAGGTTAGATTTGTGTAAAGCCTCTTGCTCTCACAAATTATACACCAGAGAATTGCTAGCAGCAGGCTTTCTGAAAGATTTTCCCCAGAGGGAAGAACACTTCTAATACTTCAAATAGAGCTGAACCAGCCAGTATTTCCAAGTCTCCTACAATGGACTTTAAGTGGGAAATGGGAAACAGGAAACTTGTATCCCTGAATAACATATTGCAAGTGTTTAACCTTCGTACCTTGATTTTCTGGTAATTCCTAATAAAGGATTATTTGTTCTGTAAACCTAGCTAAATGAACACTGAACACGTGAGCAGCTGGAGAGTTTTTTCAATAGCTTTACCTCATAACGATAATTCTGTCTCCATGTGAAGGAGAAGTAGGGCATCGAGGTACAGTTATTGCCATCTACATGGAAGGTGCCATGTTCTGCTTCTTCAGTTCTCTGAAGCACAGGCTAACAGTTCTATCAAAGAGACATTAGACTGTGTAGAGGAACATCTTACAGGCTTGAAAGCACCCTGTTAATAAGTCTAGCTCATCTTTCTAACACCTGACTACCAACAGATTCAGAGTTTTATCCAGTTGGAAAAGAACTGAGGAAGTGTTTACCTTCCTCCCTCCACAGCACAGAATGATATTTTGCTAAGGTCACACAGAAATCTCTCACCTAAACCACTCACCGCCAATGCAGAAGCCCTAAAAGCTGTTAGCACTCCCATCTCTTTTCATGACTCACAAGTAGGATAGCTTCCAGAAGTGCAATGTTTGATTTAATACCATCATCCTCAACATAGGTATATGAGTGTAACATAAGCAATCTAACAGAACCTATGACATCATTTTTTTTTTTTTTTTTTCATGAAGCCATGAAAGCCAGACTGGTCCTGGGCCATCAGTCTAAAGGGGCAGCCTACAAAATCAGGCAACAGAATGGAGTAGAGGCCATTGATAGCTGTACTCCTGTTCAGCCTTCAGTTTGCAGAGCCAACTTGTGGCATTATTGCCTTTAGGGGCAAAAATGAGTATGAAATAGTCCCTTCCTTTAATTATTGGAGTTGGTTCACTCCAGTCTAGACCCAGATTGCATGCCAAGATGTTAAGTGTGTTCAGTAAGATGGCTAGACTTCAGCTGCAATCTCTGTAATCGTGGCATAAACAGACTCATGAAAATGGAACATGCATGAGCCTTATGCAATATTTTTTCAGCAAAAAAGGAACTAACTAGTAATTAATGGTCTCTGAAAACAGAAGAGGTAGGCGTAGTTATATGATAACTGACTTAATTATTTTAAAGTTAGTTGAAAATTAACAAAGTTGAATATCATATAACCCACAAACATGAGTGACGCAACTTATTTCTGAGACTGTAAAATGTCTCTGCTCAGTAAAGAAAGGCTGATAAGTCTCATGTTTCTAAAGCACAGCAGTTCATCCTTTTTGCTACTTTAATTTGAAGTACTGTTATTTTGACATTCAGTGCTCACTACCCAGCTTAATGTAAAGTCGTAAAGTCTAGGAATATGGCAGAACCCATCAATCTTCTCACTTGTATTTTTATTAATTTTTGAATTTTAAATTAATTAAATACTTATATTAATTTAGTAATCTCATAAAAGGGAATTTAGTTGTTATTTTCAGATTAATTAAACTCCACTGAACTCATTGGCTGCCACATCAGCAAGGCTTCAAGGGTTCATAAAAGTAGCTGACAGTCCTTGTAAACAATAGCTGTTCCTAATAAGACCACATTAAGCTCTCTATTCCACTGAATTAAGAAGCATGAAATAATTTTAATGATAAAAGTTATTATTTAAACAAAACCTATAATCCCAGCATTCTCTCTACCAGTTTGGAGGTTTTTCTTATGTAGTTTGTTTCTATTCTTACAGTCTGTCTAGCAAATTAAGGAGGGTCCTGTCATTTACGAGATGTGACATTAAAATGTGTGGCTTAGCACAAATGAAGATAGTACTAAGAAAATCAATTGCAAACCCCCAAAAATATATTACAGGGAATTAGGTCTTAGCTGTCGCAATGTGGTATTCTGATGATAAAATGCATTATAGACAAACAATATATAAGATTCACAGTCTCTGTCATTTATTCTTTAAAAAAGGTTTTTTTAAACTGTTTCTTCATTGACTAAACAGCTTTGATGAAAAAGAAAACAACTAAATCAAGCACTAGGGCTGGCTTCATAGCATCAAATATTTAATTGTGGTAACATTTTAAAATATGCATATATGGAAATGTTTGTATTAATATATCCAGTCTCTGCAGAACAGCCATTAAGAGAAACAAAAATCTGAGAGGATACATGCAACTGCTATGACACTTTTGTGATGTGTGGGTTGCTTGTGCATCCACTGTCATGCTTGCCAAGGCTAACCGCTGTTTTGCCATGATCCCTCTAGCATTCATACAGAAACCCTATTATTTATTTGTTAATCGGTGATGAGAAAAACACAAATAAAGAGACGATTCTTATTCTCAAGAGTTTACAAACTGGAAGGCAAACTAAATTTAGTTTATTGGAAAAAAAACTATAAAAAACAATTATGACAATTTTTAAATACTAAGGGCTCTCTATATACTTCACATGTTACGAATCTTACAGCACTTAATGGTTTTTAAGCACTTATCATCAGGGAGCTAGCAGTCATCAGAATCTCATTACTCAACCAGTCAGCATCCTGATTGCTATCATCAAACAATTCACTAAATCAGATATGAATATTCAGTGAACCACTATCATATAAGTGGGAGCCCTCAGGGGAAACTACCCTTGCTATTTTACTATATACAGAAGAAATGGTCTTCTTTTTCTTTTCCTTTTTTTTTTTTTCCCTCCTGTATAAGATATGTAAAGGTTTCTGAGCCAGGGGTTTATAATGCATTATAATTTATAAGCAATTGGGTTGGCTAGCAGCTGTCAGAAAGATTAGACAGTTGCATGATCATAAGGAAAATCTAATCAGCTCCCCAACTAGTATCAATTAATTTCAGAAAGAACCAAGAAAAATTGTAAAGGATAGCAAAAAAAAACAACTAAAGAATAAGACAACATAAAAGGATAGTAAGTAAAATATGAAGAACAGTATTATTATTTAAGTCTGTTCATAAGAAATTACTTTAGATAGTTACAGTAAAGGGGTAATTATATGTCTGAGTAAAGCACACATAAAAGTTACACTAACCAAGATTTAGAGCATGATATTTAGCTACAGGTGATAAAAAGGTCACAAAACAGCCATAGTATCCTGGATAGATTCTGAATCTGAACATTTCTGCCCCACAGAGTGGTTAACAGGGCTTTTTTTACTGCACTAAGGGAAGAGTGTTTGCTGCTGTCCTTAATTTGCATGGCTTACACTTAGCTCTATTTTTAAAATGGCTCGGTATTCTACCATTCACATGGAGACCCAGTGGACCAGCAGCAAATACAACATCTTTCAAATAGGATACCAAGCTGTTCCCACAACTGAAAGGCCTAAAAATAAAGACATTTAAAGATTCTAACACTTAAAAAATCAGCCCAGTGAAGCTGACGTGCTCATTTACACAGGGCACTGAGAGCATGCCACACCAATGCTTTGTACCACCAAGGTCCCTCTGTGAATACTGATACATTCAAGAGCCTTCTCATCTTTATAGTCCTCATTAGATTTAACTGACTGTACCTGAGAATGACCCAAAGCTCCCAGAGAAAGCTGTGCCTCAGTCAACAGACAGGAACTTTGGGATATACCTGGGTTTTCCCCTTGCAGATAGAACACAGAGAACACAACAGCCATAGCTCTGGTATCAGGGAATTAATTGTAAGATGCCTGTCAGTACAAGATTTACTTTTGGAAAACCTAGACAAGACTTAATGTTCAAGGTATGTACTGTGTTACTGAATATTATGCTGGTTAAGAAAAGAGATTTTAACTTTTAAGTTGCAAGAAAAGGCTGACATGGCTTTTTTTCCTATTTACATTTCTATTTGATTAAAGTATTCCAAGCAGTTTGCCTTCAGAACATAGGCTCTTCAGAGCGACAGATAACCAGCTCATCTTACAGAATGACACAACTGGACAAACACAACAAACAAAACACAGTTACATTAGAACTAGATTATGTAGTTATAGGAAGTCATTTTCTAAAAATCACACCAAAGAAAAACAGTGCAGATGGAGACATACATGACATTTTATAAACAGATACTTTTATAAACTAAATGATGTAAAAATACCTTTCTAACTCATTTGAAAACTTAGAAGAATTGTATCTATCTTAAGGACAATCAATCAGGTGCTGAAATACCAAAACAGCTCTTAGTTAATGCTTTACATTTTTTGCTGTGTGGTGTCTGGGAAAGTGGATACAAAACTGAGGGAAGGCTGCAGTATTAAAATGTTTTTTCTAATTTTTTGTGATGTGCTGACAACAGTTTTCAATGGAAACTAAAACACCAAGAATTCAAACTGCTATTTCTATTCTTGTCACGGAAATTGCATTGCTCAACACCACACAGAAGACTCTTGCCATATGCTTTTAACCCTTTAATATGATGAATTTCAAATCCTTCATAAAATAATCAGAAGCAGGCTGGAAGGTGTCTTAAGAGGTTATTTACTCCAGCCATACCTCTAAGCAAATAAATTTCTAACATAAACCTTTTTCAATATCTACTTAAAAACTTCCAGTAACAGAAATGCCACAATCCCCTAACCCATCTAGTCCAACATCGGAAGATTTTATAAAATAAAAATAGCAATAGATCAGAAGTTCCCTTGCTGTACTTTCAAAATACTACTCTTTGTCCTAGTCCTGGTACACAGAGAAGTGTATCCCTACCTTCCTCTTACCAACATTTTCATTCCTTTATTCCATGAGCCTTCTCTTCCAGAGACTTAATAACCCACGTTCTTTCTAAAATCAGATTTCTTGGGATCTCTGCCCATGCTTCTTGTTCTCTGGATTCTTCACTTAAGACATTTAAGATGAAACCTAAAACCACTGTGTTTTGTACAATGACTGTAATAAAGGTCATACTAAATATCTCAAAATTCCATTCAAACTTGATAGAAACTTTACACTACATTTATTTCATTGCAATTTGCAAACAGAAATCACCACATTGATTTAACCTGTATTTTGTTTCCTTTCTTTACAGTTGCCTTAGTGTTTTGATGTCATACACAGCTGGCATTATTACAGCTACTCATTGCACACACTCACTCTTTTCTCTCTAGGTGTAATTATCATACTGTTACTAAAAGTACCCTAAGAATGGTCGCAATTCAATCAGAGGAAAGGCCCTTCTGACCCAGTATCTTCCTCTAGTAGTAAACAGTGGGAGCTGCTTAGGGGAAGCAAATAAGAACAGGGAATAAACAGAAAAGGGGAAAATAGTAGTAAATCTGGCTTACAGCAATCTGCTGCTTAGGGACCTCCTGGGCCAAACATACTAACACTGGCAAGAATTTAAACAGTAGCAAGCTGACATCTTTTTCTTGATTTTTATTATTTTCCTATTAATTCTTCATATTTCATTGGCTTTTTTGATTTTTGATTGTTTTGGACTGTGCTGACACTGCCATGGAACTCTCTCAAATAGTGTTTATAGAAGGTGACACAGTGATAATTGCATTCAAATGTGTCTTCAGGTTTCTTACTGGAGTCAGTGCTCCAAATAAACTGCTTCTCACTTAAGAGAATTAGCAGTATTTTTGAATGCCTCTTTTACTCTGATGGAGTACAGGTAGTACATTCAAAAAGAAAAAGAGAACATTTTTAACACTGACACATAACAAAATACACTATGAATGAAAACTGCCTACAAGCACAGTAAGGCATTTCAAAACCCTTCTGTTTTTCTACCTCCACTGAAATAAGCTGTAAGATTTCTGTTGCGCTAAAAAGGAGGGTGGGGGTGTAAGTGAAACGTACCTTTTTATAACAGCTCAACACCCTTTATAGAACAGAACTGTTTATTTGAATCAAGCATGCAAAATTTTCAAAAGATCCATCGGATTGTCACCTCTAACACCAACAGCATGACTGTTCTGCTGGATATTGTTGTTCCTAACCAAGGAAAGGAGGGATTTCAAAGGACATATTTTAAAAGCTGTATCTTTACACAATAGAAGATACAAATACCTCTTTAAATATGGAAGTTTCTAATCAAACTTCTAGAAGTTTGACTTCTGGGATTTAGCTCAGTCATTACACTAGTCAGCATGATTCCTTAGCCCAACTAGATACAGGGAAGAATTACCTGTCATTGAAAATATGGAAAGTATAGTTATTCTAGAAATAATCCAATTAACTGAATATACTAAAATATACACTCTAAATTAAAAAGACTTAAGGAATGCTGTGGATGTCCCATCCCTGGCAGTGTTCAAGGCCAAGCTGGATGGTGCCTTGAGCAACCTGTGCTAGTGGAAGGTGTCCCTGCCCACGGCAGGGGGCTGGAACTAGATGATCTTTAAGGTCCCTTCCAACACAAACCATTCTGTGATATGGCACTCCAAAAAATGCCTTGAAGATGAAGCTGAATCCACTAGTCTAGGTCACCACACTTATCCCCATGGAGATACTGCCAATGCTACCAACACTGGACTACCTCTCACCTAGTGATAACAACGACTGGCAGTATCTTATTAAAGTTTGAATTTACACTACCTTAACACCTTCCACACATCCTATGACATCATACCACGTGGTTTAACAGGCTAAATGATTACGTTGACACTTTTTGTGGGAAGAATGTGGCAGGGAACAGACAGGTTAAATAGACTGCTTCACTTTAATTAAGGAAACTTTGGTTTTGTTATTTGGACAGCAATTATAAGGCTGTGTGCTGCTTTTTGTGAGTGTCATTTGCCTTATAAATCCAATTTTCCGATTAGTTAGTGATCACATATAGCTTCTGATTAGATATATTTTTGGGATCTCAAGTACAAGAAGCATAAACCTATTTAAAGTCTGAATTCCTAATAAGAACAACATGGTGGCTTGGGATGTTGCTGGCTTCAGTGGGATCTGAATCCTAGGGAAGGCAGGCAAATCATAGGGTCTATGTAAAATATGAGGAGGTTGGCAGACAGTGTACAATTAGGATCTGTCTCTGAAAAAGAAAATTATCCAAAACAAATTCACTTGCACACATTTAGCATACTTTTGCTCCTTCTTTTGCTACCATCATACTTTGTCTTTATTTCAGAAGCTTTATATTCATTAAATAATAAAAAAAAAAGCCACAGCCAAAAACCAAAACCTCTCTGTGAGCCTGGTTAAGTAGGCTCTCTTCTCCTAATCCCTCTAACAGAGACCACTCAAAAGCCAAGTCCTTTTATTACACATTTAGGTGCTCTTCTCCATCATGTAGTAACCAGTCCATGAGGAGTAAAGGAAGTTTACTAAAAAAAATAAAAAGCAAAAAACCAAACTACGTTTTGAAGTTAATTTAGATAAATGTGACTATGAAAAATTCCCAAGGAAAAAAAAACCAAAAACCCCCACCACAAAAACCCCCACCACCTTTATTTTAAATATAAATTCAAACATCTTTGCTATGTGACTTGAAAAATACAGGTTAATGTCTCAAAGTATTCCTGCTTTAACATAGTTTTTTCATAGCCTTAGGTAGCTAAAATTCATACAATATATCCTAATATTTGATAAAATACCAAATAGTGTAATAGTATATATAGCATGTGTGTGTGTATATATATATATCGTACAGTATACATACTATATGCGGTATAGTATATAATAGTGTATACATATATATAAATAGCTGCTCATAAATAACAGAAATCAACAAGTCAGGAATCCTTGTGTTTACACACATAAGGAAAGGAATAATAGCTGCAAAACTCAACTATTAAAATCAGTCTTTATGTTTTTTATTTCCTTTGGGAAAATTATCTGAATAAAGTCAAAAGTGAGAAGACTTGATCCTACAAGCCAAACCACATTTAATGCTTTTAAAGACCTTTTGAACAGCAGCAAATGGACAGCCTAAGATCATCTAATAATGGGTAAGGCTGGGAGGAGGGAAAGTTCAGCCAGTGGAATCACTGGCTTACATGACAGACAGTATAGACATTTGATAATATGATTTAAGAGTTGATTTTCAATCATATATAAGTTAGACAACAATCAAATGGCAAGAACACACAAAACTCCATGATCCAAGTCCAGCGTGAATTTCAACAGAATGCTAGCACTTTCAGATCACGTTCTGTACACTCCTCTCAATGAGACTACTGGCAATTAAAAAAGATCGATAGAATCAAGTATGCTTCGTTGGCCATATATTTTCTTCTTTAAAAACATAAGAGATTTCCCTGATTACAGGTAAGGCACGGATCCAATTTTTTTTTTTTTTTCTGTAGACGTGTTGGTATTTCCAGCTAGTGCTATGAAAGAGATGCAAGACTATGTAGAATGTTTGCCATTTCTAGGGAGCATTTTATTCTGTGAACGATTCGTTACACTTTAAAAGATGTATTCATCAATGAGAATAACACCCTAGGGTGGTGGCAATTCTCTCACCTGTTTTTGTCTTCACTACTTCTCCACTCCCACAAATTCATTTCAGAGACAAATCTAAAGAAGGAATATTATGTATTGTTATTTGCCCATAACTCAAGCAGCTGACCAATTCCTAATTTATGTAGCTGTTGAAACAGCATTTACTCTGAAACAACTGTATAAAAATGTGAAGGAATTGGATTTTATTTTCTAATAACAACAATGTACCATTTTTACAGATTAATGTAACATTATTTTCTTAATCCATGCATTTGTACCCAGCTGTGCACAATCAAGAGTATTTTTGATAGAACTACAACCCTAAAACTTATTTTAATTCAAAGGTTCTAGATATTTGCACAATGAAACAATTACAAAAGCTAAACCTTTATCTAAAATGAAAGGGCAAAATTATTTTGGTATTGGTGTAGAAAAGTTCCTTGACTAAGTATTTTTATTAGATATAATATAAAGTCATCAATTGTAGGTCAAAACCTGCAGGTTTGCAACTAAATGTAGTAACCAAAAAATATTTTTGCATTACTAAAATATGTCTAGAGTGTATTAATATTACAGCTATTATTTCTTAAAAGGATAGACAGTTAAACACCTTTATTTCATACCAAGAGGCACTTAGTACTCTGAGTACTGACAAAATGGATTTATAACGCTTGTTACTTTTTCACATATCTCATCTATATGCTTCTTGTACAAATACTTAATGATATTGATTACTTAATGGAAGCATTTATAAGTTCAGAAATATATTCTAAAGACTTAAAGATCTCAACTATAATTCATGAGGATTAATATGTTTATTTGTAAATCCAGCTGAAACGCTTTGCATATTCAGTAATGTAATCTAAAATTACAAACCAATAAAATTTGCTATGTCAAATTTATAACTAGAATGAATAGACATATTTAAACACTAATAATTTATGCAAACTTTAAGCAAATAAACACATGAAGAGCTAATTCTGAGAACAATTATAGAATAAAGTTCAAATAAGTGGAACTTATTTAGTTTTCTGCATGCCCCAGAAGGTCAAGGTAAGATTATAAAAACGTACAGAGTTTGTTGTCTGTGTGAATATGCCATCTAAAAATAAATAAATATATACAATCTTAAAACACAAGCATGCATAAAAACTGCACCACCTATGTTTAATGACTCCTTTCTTCAGTACAATTGGAAGAAATAGGTAATGCCATCTTGGCAAACCCATGAAAGGTCTCGAGTAGGGAGTTATAAGTGAAAAATGAAAAAATAGGCATCTTAGGCTTTGATACTTTTTAATTCCAGCAAACTGATTCTAATCTGAACATTAATGCATACATATATATATATCAATATAAAAAAAAAATAGATCAGCCTACAACAAAGTTGAAATGTCTACTTTTCAACTCAGATACTAAACAAAAAAAAATATGTTAGAGCAAAACCCTGGCTGTTTAAAGCTTCTGCTCTGCCTTAAGGCTTTCATTATTTTTATACATTATTCATTTATTTCTAGCAGCGTTGAATATCTTATGGATATTCACATCCTACTACTTATTTACACTAAGAATGCTTAATCATACTAAACTTTGATTAATGCTTTTCAGGATTTACTCTGCTGATTTTTATTTTTGTATTTTGGCAGCTTGATAAATATTAGCTTGCACATTCAAGGAAAACAATTAGCTAAACTGATTTTTCTCCCTTCTGGAAGTAATTTTGTTTATATGCTTACTCCCCCCAGATCTTAACCATAAATGGAAAGTTCCCACTTATCAAAAAGATTTGGAACTATAAATTGTAAAATTAAATATTTAGACATCTTAGTAGAATGGATCGGATTTTAACTGTCATCTAATGCAAGGATATATCTATTAAAAATACATTTGATAGTAGATATTGTCTCCTAACACTAAAAAGCTGGGAAACAAAAAATTCTTAGAATATTACCAAACTGAAAGCCATGCATAATTCAGCACTCAAATTGAATTTTAATCTTTTTATAACACTTAGGGAAATATTTTATGCTTATGAAAACTAAGGGAGATGAAGAACATTACAAACCAAATCATAGCTTTTATGTTCAGTCAGAAACGATACAATTGCTAATAGAAATCAGTTCTTTGAATCAGTGATAGAAATAGGCAGCACCCTGGACATCATGACAAATTCACATCCACGTTTACAGGACTGTTCAAGGAAATTAAAAAATATGGTATGAGGGCTTCGGGAAACTTTTCATCATAAAAAGGAAGAATGAACCCCTTTAAACAGAGGAAGAGCTGAAAGCAGCAGCCACCCATTAGCAGATTTTGCTGCGTTTTCCTACTTTGCTTCTCCACTGAACTACCTTATGACTATATCTCTCGTTTCAGATTGCTTATGACTGCCTCTTAGAGTGCCTCCTTTTTCACAAATCGCTGGTCTCTACTAAAATACTGTTTTTTCTTTCATAGCCACCAAGGGAGAGGGGATTCTCAGTCCGAGAGCTATAAAGGACAATACTTCCAAAGCCACTGCCCTCAGGATTTGTAGAAGGACAGACAGCAACAGCAAAGCAATCAAACAAAAAACGTTAACAGTTAGTGTCTGCACCAAGAAAAATAACAGCAGAAAGAATCAAGACTGGCATTCCATTCACACTGTGAAAACACAGCATATTTCTTTAGAACTGTAATAACAATGCCCTTCTTAAATTTATGGTTATTTATTCTGATTCTGTGACATTAGTCAAACCACCACAGAATATCCTAGGATATATATATCACGGACTATTTGATTCATGAGTAACCCCACATAATAAATTGCTGTTTAGATCGGCTCAACAGGTCTAGCAGAAGCTGTTTGCAAAAAAAGCAGTTGTTTCACCACCTCAACCCCTTCAAAACACTGTGAAAATGCCTGCATGGCAACACAATGCTAGTACATAAAAAGGGCTTATTAAAAGACACATTTATTAGACTTACCATATAAATGTACTCTTTCTTCTTCCCTTTCTCCCCAATCCTCATAACATGGCAGAAATATTTTTTCTCAGTTCCTTAGACAGTTTTGTACTGGAGTCTTCAACTTATACCCAAAGCCATTCCTCGACAGACAGGGTAAGTCTTTTAGCAGCAGGGAAAGACATCTATCCTTTCTTCTTTCACTTTCTGGCCTAGGTATTTTGTAAGGTTTCTGATGTCCAAGCAAACTGTTTCTACAGATTGAGTCTTTGGGTCTGGGTCACTGTCTCACCCCAACTAGCCTGCAGATGAGTGTGCTAAGGCAAAACGCTTAACTCTGCTGGTACCCAGTGAACAATGAACTGCAAATCCAGGATACCTACTTGAATTAATAGTGTCCAAGATTTCTATGCCATGTAGTTGCCACACATGCTGATGCAAATCCCAACCCAGATTTTCTTGGATATTACTGCTGGTTTCGACAGACAGTTACACATTCAGAAGAATTAGTCATGGTGCTAATGGAGATGAAAATAATGCAGAGTTGGCCAAAACCATGTTTATTTCTCTTTTACTACTACTGTTGCTCATTCTCAGCCACATCGGAGATATTATTCTCATATCAGTGATAAAGATTAGCTGTTTTGCTGCAGCAGTTGATTAATTTTCCTTTATAGGTAATTGGATTTTGTTTGATATTCAATTTTTCAGTTAAGTACTACAATTTGGAAGACAAGGTCCATCAGGAAAGTTAGCCCCATATATTTGCTGAGCATTGGAAGAAAGTTGCATGCTAGAACTATACCATTTTTACCGAGACTGGGAAAAAAGCCAAGGAACTGCTGACTGCATTTCACTAGAAGAAATGACAACTGGATCCCGGGCTTGAGTAATCATTAACAGAGCAGTGGGTTTAAACAGCTCTTTAATATTTAATTTTGTATGTATAATTTTAAAGCCATTACACTTTTGATATTTGCAGCTATAACAATCATTTATTTGCTGCAATAACATGGCCACAACCATAAAATAGAAGATGCAGTGCTATTCCAGCAAAAGAGGGGAGGCAGGGAAGGTGGTTAGGATTTCTGGCTCAGTAAATTTTTAGTTGCTTTTATTTCTCAAGAGTAGTTTGGATAGTCAGTTTTCCCCAGACAACACTATTTTTTCTTCACGCACTTCAGACAGACCAAAAGTGAACACTGACATATTTTAGTAGTAGTAGGTTTTTTACTCATTAGTGCTCTAAAACACTGAAGCTGCTTTATTTACCAATGAAGCAATTACTTCACCTTGGAAACGAACAGACACATCACTTAAATTAGCCACAGAACTGAGCGTTTGTAGCTGTCCACTCTTTCAAACAGTTAGATCCATTAACAAAAAAGCCATACGCATGTCCTACTGTTATTTCTGAAAGAAAAGGATTCACTGAAGTCACAGTGTGTGCCTTTTTGTTCTTGTCAATTATATAGTAAATATGACACCATTAAATACTTTTGGCTTTCTGATACTTAGAAATTCCTGAAAAGGGACTTCTAGAAACAAAGATATTTTCCTGATTAGAAGGGAGAATAAACTAGAAAAAATTATTGGGCCAGGTCCATATTGTTCTCACTTTTTTCAGTAGCACAGCATTAACTCAATGCCAGATGAAAATCTGACTTGTTATAGTTTCAAATGGATCTTGTCCGTTTTCTGAATAAACTGGAGTTAATCTATTAAGTGCACAAATGGCCTGTAGATTATGCAAAAGTGAACGCCAAGAATGACTAAAGAGGTTGTTTCCTTTTATCTGAACAGAAATAAGTGTCAGTCTGTCTTTGTGAAAAGCATTTTGTTTTTCTGTTCTGAAAAACATTCCTGAAGCAAACAGCAAAGTATTACAGTGTCAGCAACTGCCAATACTTGCAACAGTGATATGAGTAATCCTCTTTAGCTATATGTCAGTGCAAGTCAAAAGGTCCTGGTTGTACTGGCATGAGGTTCTAATGTTACTGATGAGATCACTATTCGATCAGAAATTCTATGATTATTACAGTATTGTGTGACAAGACAAAAAAGATGGGAAAACAGACCATAAATAACACTCACACACATGTATTTGTGGTGTAACAAATCCTCATTTAATTTTAACAGCCTACTAAATTAAATGAAAAATAAATTTCCATCACCTATGATGAAGACCACTATACCTAGAAAGAAGCAAAAACGTAAAAAGCCTTTGTATATATACCTCTTAAACCTACACATTTACGTTGAAGTGAAAATTACTAGCTGAGAATACTCTGCCCCTTGCATGAGGGTCTCAGCACCCAGCAAGATGTTATTCTATTGTAGCAACAGAAGTAACGTTCAGGCTTCCGAGGTTTTTCCAGGATTATGGTATACCACATTTCCAAGCGCGGGGAACAGGAACTGGGTAGGATAACACACAGCACGAGGTTCTGGATATTTTATATGCTTGCTGACTTCTAAAACTTTCACATCTAAGTGAAAAGTTTAAGCATCAAGCAAGCATAGCAAGTGAATTTAGAGTCAAGTCACCTTTCTGAGCTAGTGGTCTTTCTGTCATAATTTAATAACACTGAAGTCAGAATTACTGTATTGTCTAAACTTTAAAAAAAACTTCTAAAAGTGCTGACCAGATGCTATGGACTGTTTGTGAAGAAAACCAGTAATCAAAGTATTGAAAGTAACTTAATTTCTCTGTCTTAATCACAAACTCTGAGAGAGGCACAAGGCTGGGGTAAAACCAACACAATAGGAAGACATTTAAGAAGCAGTATTAAGAGCCATAGGCAGCAACGTTATTTTCCCTCACCACATACACACTCATAAAATTGCCATTCTGTAGATATTTCGTTGTTAGCCTCTTGCATTTGTATGTTCGGAAATACACCATTTATATGGAGCGCTGCAGCTTATATTTTCCAGCTTTGCTCTGCTAACCTGTGCTGCTCAACACAGTGCAGAACAGAAATGGCTTGTCTCGCTTAGGAAAAGTCATTCCTTCTCGTACTAATGGACTGATTATATCTGGGATAATTTGATAGACAACAGAGCATTAAAATTGTGTCTGTAAGCTCTGTTTCAAGTGTAGACTAACATAAAATAAGAACACTAAAATGAAATGCTTATAACATTGAGGTAATTGAAAAAATTTGCAATAAGACATGAGGTAAACAGCTATATTTTAGGATTACCTGTCTCTTAAGTTTCCACAGTAAAAAAAATTAAATATTCAGATGGTTTTATATTGCTAAGAATATTTTTTCTTTATGCTTAAGGAGATAAATATATACAGACGCATGTCCTTTGGATACATACTTACAGGAAGTTAATGTGTATGCTTGTACTTTGAGCAGTTTAGATAGCATCCTGAAACTGAAGCAACCATACTTTTGGAAATGACAAAAGCCATATTGCAAACCAAAAACAAGTATACAAGAGAGAAAAACTTCAAATGAAGGATGGAATATGAAAAAGGAAGGACTTCATACTAAAAGTCAATAGGTTTGTACAAGGAACATGAAAGGCAGTAATTATATTAATAACAGTAATTTCAATAGATTCTTAAGTGTCCATTGATGGTCATCTAATAATGAATGGTAATCAAACTGGACACTTAAGTGATTGCCCAAAATCTGTGTCAGAGGAAAGAACTAAATTTTTATTTCCCAAGTTCTGTGGGATCTATTTCCTTTAAAGAACAATTATACATACATACCCTGGATAAAAGAGGAAAATACAGGAATTTGCAATTCTTAGATAACATGAAAAAATGAATGTATGAGAGAACTGGCTGGCAGCTGAGGTGTGAGGTGGAAATACACGCCAGCAGATCACAGCCCTTCTTAGTCAATTCAAGTTTTTCTTGACATCTAATGGAAGAGAGGGAAGGCTTCTCTCTTTCACTCCTTTTCTAAGTCGTTTCCATTGTCGTCAGCAAAACACCATGTAATGGCTTAAGTGCAAAATACTGAAATATTAATTTCTATGCCCTAGTTTTGTGCTCTGTGCACCCTCCTGAAGTGTGATAGGTTACTTATTTTGGTTGCCTGATAAAAAATTGATCAATTCTGATCAGTGCAAACCTCTTAAAAAGCGTGGTTTTACTCAAGTGTAAACTTAAAAGCCAGCACAACAAAACAGCTTTGGTGCATTCAAAAAGCAGAAAAGCATAGTGCAGTATCACGGATGAAACTGAGTTTTCAATAAATTATACTGAATGATAGCAATTCATTCTTTCAATGCAAAAGAGTATTAAGTCTGAAAATTTCACAGACTAACTCTGAATAAATGTTATGATTATAGCATTCACTAAATTACCTGAAACATGCAGCACCTATTTCCTGTTGTGTGTTCAGCCTCCTGTTTCACAGAATTTATTTACTGACTTATCAATCTCAAAAATTAATTATAAGCTAAGATCAGTACAGATTTTCTCAGGATCTTAAATTATTTCCCATTCGTTTTGGGAATAACAATGACTCTGTTTTCACTTTTTTTTTATTCAAAGCTGAATCTTCATTCTTAAATCTGCTTTCACTTCTCTTCTGATCTTTGAATTTTTGCATCTTTTATATAGGAAGAGTTCAAAAACTTACATTTTCATAATAAAAGTATCCAAAAATTAATTAATAAGAAGCTGTTGATATTTATTTATGGTTTAGACTTGTAATCTTAAGAGAAGTTAGTATCCTCTATGAATAAGAGTCCCTCTTAAAGCTGAGCATAAGAACTAATTTAATCACCAGTATAGCAATTTCAAAAAATGGCTTATGAAGTGTTATTTTTAACAAAGTGGCTGTACTTCAGTCTCTTATTCTGGATCACAGGCTAATTCATACAGAAATTGCACTGTGGGTAAAATATCAGAGATAGTTCACATTAAGTTAAATTATAAAAAACGTTTAACTACTACAGCCTTTACTTCACAATGGCAGTCAGTGTTGTCCTTCTAGAAGATGATTGTGAAAAATGCCAAAATGTACAAAGCCTATGGTTCCCAATGCTTCACCTAGTTATCTAATGCCTTTGACCTACTGTTATGTTATTTCAAACCTTAGCAAACCTTCATATGGTTGGTCAGTCCAAAATACATCAAAAGAATTTAAAAAATCATATTTTAAGATAGTATAGAGCTTTCTGGTTTATTAAGAGTTTTTTCCACAATCTTTAAATATATTTTCAGAGGTATTAACTAGTTTTCCTACTCTAAAAAATACCTTGCTGTTTTGAGAAATCAAGTCTTTTTTAATTTTTCAATTAAATTTTCAATTCTTAGGAAGTTAGGCTGCCACCTCTACACCTGCACAGTTACAGCATTAGGGCAGACACGCATGGCAGCATTCATCCCTGGGCAGTTTGTTCCCTTTCTTCTAATGAAGATACCATGATATTGAAATAAAAACTTAAGAATACATCAGCATGAGGGGATTTATTTCTATATCTAATTCTGCTCAAAGCCACAGTCATAGCCAAGAAAAGTTCTGACAACTCTAACTCACGGTATGTCAGACCACAAAAAGCAAACCGATTACAGAGACTCTAGAAGAGTTATGATTTTTGTTCTCTGCTTTCACAAACAGTATAAAAGCACATTTTCCAGTAGAACAATAGGCAGCATCTTCTACGTAAATCTTGAAGATTGCAGCATATATAGAAGACTATTTCATTGAGTGTTGTGTTCAGCCCCATACCCAACAACCTGTGGCTTCTCCAGTGACACTGATACTCTGCCATATGTGACAGCCTACCAGCAGCACACCCCTAGAGAGGCTGGACCAAGATCAAAAATGTATTTTGTAAAGGGCACTGAAAAGCTGACAGATGGCAACAGCTAGGCCAAATTTGATTCAGAGAGGCACTTTTTAATAAAAAATTTTATATGAAGTTTATGGGGCTTTCCATCACACAGTTCTTTTCCGTTGCATATGATTTCCATTGCCTTTCATGACACTGCTCCTAGTATGCAGTTCCCATACACCAGCTAGTTTCCATGAATAAGGACAGCACCAGGCTAGCATAAATGGGCAAACATCCATGGAAGTCAACACAGCTACATAATTTTCCCCTTTGGCCTCCCCACACTTTTAGGGAAACACTGCAGGAGTGAAGTGTTGGGAGAAGAGGCTGTATTGAAACACAGCCCCCCAGCTCCAGTAAAGTTGCCAGTTGAGATGTAGGAGCTTTGCCATCCTAAATAAAGAGTCCCAGTCCAAAAGCATCAAGAAGATGATGATAAATTACTGTCATCCTTTCAGTTCTAGCATGCTTATCAATTATAGTGTTACATTTTTCATTTAATGCCTGTTCTATGGATTCCATATCAAATACATTAGTTGTTCCTATCTTCATTCGTAATTTTTTTCATTAGTACACCTGGAACCTCTCCAAGGCAAGCATCTCAGTAAGGAACTGGTCATGTCAGAAATATCCATTAAATTTGTCACATGTACTAACAAATCAATCAAATACCAACATGCCTTTCAAAAAAGTTATTTTTAGCAGCTGGTTAAAAAGGGATCCACCTGACCTTACAACACCAGCACCACAACACAATAGAAGTACTGTGGTTATTAGTTGTATCTACTGCTGCAGAATAACAGTCCCTTAAATGTCTTTGTAATGTAACAGGAACACATTAATTTAAAATGCTTGATTTTTTATTAAATTATTAAATAATTTTAAAAGAAATCAATTAAATTTTAATTTAAATGTATTTTTCTTATGGAGACAAATCTCTATAATAGGCTGGTAATTGTGCTCATTCATTATTCCAAAATATTTTTCCTGTTTTAAAACTAATATGAAAAGGCAAGTAAATTATAGTACATCATGATTTTTAAATCAAGGAAAAATAAAAAAAATTATAATCCAACTCCTTCACATTTTCAAAGGCAATATAAGTCTGGTTTGCAGCAGTTTTATCACCATACTATTTGTACCACAATAAAATGGAGTCACATTTAATCAGATAACTAAAAATCAATCACTTTGCATAACTAGTTATTTTGCTGTCAATCTTTACATTACTTTCTAATCCTAACATACAAGACAATGCTAAAACTGAGGAAAACTGACCTATGATGTGAATTACTTTATAACAAAAATAGTGTAATACAAGCATGTGTTTGTATACAAAATGCATACGCAGGTTAGTTTTGTCCAAAATATGCTATTACACAACAGAAGTTTTATAACGTGCATCATAAATGTCTATTACATACGTACCCATATTTTATCTATTGATGCCTTTATGGTTTTCTAGTAAGAACAGAATGTTACAAGTTCAGTGTCATAGAAGGGCATAAAAAACCAAGCCAATTTAAAACCTATTAGACTGAAACTAATACTGGAGAGGGTGGAGAGACAGTGAGAACCAAGAGAGTAAGAGTGCCACTACCCACAGAAACGGATTATGGCATCAAAAAGATGACTGAAGCTGCATAGATGGCATTGGTTGGAGATTTCACATCACTGAAACACACTACCATGTCCCCCTAAATTAAACTGCTGACCCAATTAGCTGGGCAGCTCTCGTGTTCAACATCACAGCAGGTGCAGATGATAATGAGGGCTCTGCCATGCTGGTGAGGTGGTAGAGCATGTAATACTGTGAAAGACTAACACAAATTACCTATCCAGTTTTCGCAAAAAGTTCTGAAGCCCCCTACGTTTCTGTTTGGCTCTCCCCTCATGATGGAGGTGGCAACAAAACCCCCAAAAGAGAAAATCTCTCTCCACTGGGAGCAGTATTGGGACAACATCGAGCACTTCACAAAAGCCTCCTGGCTTGTACACAGTAAGCAATTTTTCTACCTGAAAGGTGTCTGTGACATGAGTGCAGGGTATCGGTTCTCAGCCAACCTCCTACTTCTTTATTTTACCTGTTTATAATAAAACCTTCTGGTTTAACAAAGCTTTAGGTTAGGTTATGCTCATGCATATCCTCACTGCAGAGGAAAGGTTACCATATTTACTTTGAATGCATAATTATCCTTAACTCAGTATAAAATGACTTCGTAATAAGAATTGTGATGTACAGAAAATTTGCATAGATGTTTCCTTCTAACTTCTGCAGTCTTTACACAAAACATTTTTGTCTCTAATTGTCTTGCAGAAGAGCTTTTAAGGTAAATCAACAGAATACTTTTAATGCAAATAGCTACTGACTCGAAGCTGAAAAAATACATATTTCTGCTGGAAGTTTGTGTCTTTCCCTGCTTAATTAAGCATTTCCAAGGCACTTCTAAAACCATGTTTGACTTTTATAAGTTTTTGTTAAAATCTAATTAAATGTTCCATGCACATTAACTACATCAAATACAGATAGAACTGCAAGGCAAAAAAGCCAACAAACAACAACTTTTAAGAGCTACATCTAACCAAGTATTGTTACTCGGAATAACCTGATCCATTGCCAAGGACAGCCTGGCAGTACAGATCTCTGACAGCATAAGAAGGCTTGCTCTAACCCTACTGTCTTTCATTTCTTTCTAATGGCATATCATTAATGCTGTGTTTTACTTGCTCAGAAGAGCAACAAAGATACACAATACAAAACCACACAGGTGACTAACAAGGTAAGCAGATTTGTTCTAGATTTCTATCCACTACAGGTCAAATAGAGATATTTGCATGTTACAATAAGCCAATTATTGGCACAAAATAAACTGTAAAGAAAAATCTCCATTAGTTTCCTTGAAGACCAAACAAGAACCACACAGAAGCAGGCTGAGGATTATGATCAGCAGGGAACTACCTTTAAATAGAATAGAACAGAATAAATTCTTACTGCAATAATGTACTTAAAAGCTACAGATTTAAGCAAGGAACTTAGAAAGTCACAGGAACATTTAACGACTTGATAGTATGGCAATAATCTGTCAAGTACAAGAGAATTGCCACATCAATGTCAATTGTGAACAATGAACAATTTTTCTCCTGTAGCTTAAAGGATTCTGAAAGCAATTTAATTTTAAATACATTACTTTTCTAATTTTACAAATAGTTCAGACAATTTTACCAAAATAATCTTATTTCTCCACGCAAATTATCTTACCAATTTCATGTAGTTAGATAGGTATAGCTAGTTCATGAAAATGTAATCTTCACTCAAACAAAATCCCCAATGCCTCCATAACCAAAGCATATCTTTCCTCAATCCAGTACACTTGCTTCTGAAAACAGCGGTGAGTATTCAGAACATTCAGTTTTAGGTGGCTTATCACAGAAGCTGTCCAGAGCCTGCCTTTGCCACCCAGTCCCTGGAGCAGTTTCCCACACCCCACCGCCCGAAGACTGGTGAAGTTCTAACCCATGAACAGTCTTCTCTACATTGCCTTTCAGTCTGAGAAACAAGAGTCATCCTGACACCAGAGAACATTTTAAATAATATAAAGACTTGATCCATTTAATACAGACGCATCAGGCTTCACTTTTACATGGAGCAGTTGTTTCCAAATCACTGAACAAAATTCCTATGTACTAGTCTAGTGTGACTGGCAAAGAACCCAATCAGTGAAGACACTAAGGGATTCTCCAGATACCCAGACCAAGGTTAGGTATTCCTAATTGTGCCATTCTTTTGGTTTGGGATTGATTTTTTCAGCTAAAGATACAATATATTTGGTACTAAATTAATATTCCTACCCAGCATCCACTTTCATATCCTTTTGGAATTTTGACACAATTCACTCCAGAAGGTATCTTAAGTGTTATGGTGTCATTGTACCTGTACAATTTTTGATGGCATTTTCACCCAGTAACCCAGACCAATGGGCACTTAGATGACATTTGGGTGTTGCTACAAGTATGACACCCTTCAAAAAAAAGGTTTGTACTATTTAACAAGAACAAAGGAGTATCTCATCTTTCTTCAGAGTAGTGCATCACCATGCATATAAACCTATGCATTTACAGTCATGCATTTTATACAATAATTGCACAGCAGTAATTAATGAGGGTTTTTTTCTGCCTGTGTCTCCATTAGTACCACCACATTATTATTGAAGTTCATTCATTCCTCTCCCTATTTTTTCAGATTAAACACATAATAAAAAATGAGTAGTAGAGACATCTTGGTATAAGACTATCACTCACAACAAGTCAGCAAAATCTACCCAGATCTGTGCAACTTCTTTTCTTTAAACATCCATGTATTTGTAAACACAGTGATACAAAAAATACCACAAAAATCTGGACTGGTCTTATAATGAAAGAGGCTTATAGTAGGTCAAAGAAAAATTAAAGGAAATTTTCAGCAACTTTTGAAGATATTTAACTTAAAATTCCCTACCATGAATAGTTGAGAAATGTGTAGGGGACAATAAATAATGCATTCTGTGAAAAATGCCATTTTATATTAGTCAACACTGTTCACGTGGTTTTTCAAACCCAGTAAGTTATTTTGGACTAGAAGGTTCTACACCTTTGGTTAGTTTATGGCTTAAACTTTAAATGAAAGTAAATAAAAAAAGCTATACAAGTCAATTAGTAAGGAGGATATTTCAGCATAACATGCTGAGGGTAATTAATTCAAATAAAATGTTTTCTTCAACCCACATACTCAAGACTCACTTCCCTAAAGAAAAGATCAGGTATGAAGCGAGCCTGAACAACTCGGGGAACTAAAATTTTCTGACTGAAGTGAAAAGCTTGATTTTTTTTCTTCTGCTTTTAACTGCAAAAGATAAAATGTAACAAATCAAGTTACACTCCAAGCAGTAAGATTATCAAGGTTGTTTGGAGGCTTTTTGTTTGTTTCGGGGGTGTTTTAGGGGCTTGAGTTTGGTTTTGGTTTTTTGAACAACTTATCTTCTGTCACTGAATCTTCTGTCATATCTGAAGATCTGCCCTGGTTTCAGCTGTGATAGAGTTAATTTCCCTCCCAGTAGCTGGCATAGTGCTGTGTTTTGGATTTACGATGAGAATAACGTTGATGTATCACACCGATGGTTTGATAAGCCATGTTTACACCAAGTCAGGGACTCCAGCTTCTTATACTGCCCTGCCAGCAGGGGGGGTGGGGGTGGGGACACAAGGAGATGGGAGGGGACACAGCTGACCTAAACTGGCCCAAGGGATATTCCATACCATATGATGTCATGCTCTCTCTATATATATTATATATACATATGTATATATATATACACATAAACTGGAGGAAAGCTCGCCATCACCAGGGACCACTGCTCGGGAAACGTCTGGGCATTGGTCAGTGAGTGGTGAGCATCACTTGTTTTGCATATTCTTTCATAATTATTATTGTTTTACCTTCTTTTTTTTTTGTCCTATTAAACTGTCTTTATCTCACTCACAAAGTTTATTTTTTTCCCCAGTTCTCTCCCCCATCCCACTGCAGGGCAGGGAGGGGAGTGAAGGACCAGCCGTGTAGTGTTAAACCTACACAGTTAACCAGAAGTTAGACCAGCCTGCTGAGTTAAACCATGACAATATTAAAGGCATATAAAAAAGCCAGAAGGGACAGTACGTGCAGTAAAAAGTCCATTATATCTGGTAATAAAATCTTTCTTTTAAAAAGCTGTTTAAAATTAAAACTAAGTTAATATATTGCAATTAACCTGAAACAAAGACAGATGTCCAACAGCACGACAAGTTTGAATCCCTACCCAGTCTGTTTCACAGCCTCTCCAAAAATTTATTCACAACAACAATTAACCAGAAAATTAAGTCCCACTGGGAGACAAAGTCCCCAAATGAATCAAGGGCAGACAATACAGCTTCTTCTTAAAGTGATATTCAACTATTTAAGGACTGCATTTTAAGTATTTTAGCATGTCTAACTACTAATTACATTTATCATAAACTGTCATCTTGAAAAATAGTAAGAGATGTCTGATATTAGTATCTGCTTATTTTTGATACAGTCTCTAAAAGTCTGAGAGAATGACATATAAAAAAGTACTTACATGATATATGCTGTCAAGGATCACAAGGAACATGTGGCCTTTCGTGACTATTATGTGCTTATAGTCAACACAACTGTTACAAAAGATAATACAGTCTGGACATGAACCGTTGCCGAGGTGTTCACTCAATACAATCTGGTCGTTTTGCCATAACAGTTAACTGTAAGAGTCAGTCTGCTGTCAACTGTCTTCAGTGTACTTTTTTTTTGGAATTTTATATGCACAAGACACATAAAGAACATTTATGGCTCAGCAGCCATATAAAGTTAAACAACTGGTGTCAGGAATCTTTATTGATAACTAATATTTTGTAGGCCTCAGTTTTTGTGTGTATTCTACGTAGCTATAGTAGTTAAAAGAACAGTTTATATAAAAAAAAGCTAAGGATCCTTTTAAAAAGTAATTTATTGTGAAATAAAAGCATCGCTTCAATACAAAAAACAAGGCTTACACTAAACAGTGAAGCCCATTCTCCTCCTCTGACTCTACTGGGAATAAATATATGCAGATAAAGAACGTTGCTAGCTGACTTCAGCCACGTCACTGCTCCAGAGGTCCAGTCTCCTTTCCCTTATCGAATGGCCTTGTCATTGTCAGCACAGTCACCCACTTCAAACCCCTAGAAAGCGAGTGGAGCATCTTTCTGATATAGCATTACAAGCAGCCCATGTGTCCTCCCACCCACCACGTCTTTTGCAATTTAATTTCTGAAAGAAACATTCCAACATCATAAAATCACAGGATTCATAGACAGTTCAGGGTGGAGGGGACTTCAGTTCTCTGGGCCAATGTCCTGCTCAAAGCAGGGGCAGCTATGAACTCAGGTTACCCAGGGCTCTACCCAGTTGGGTCCTGAAAACCTCTTAAGGTGGCTTAGTCTGTCTAAGCATCCTGATCCAACCTTTGACTGTCCTGGTGAAAAAGTTCTGCCTTATATGCAGTCTGAACTCCTGTTTCAATTCCTATCTGTTGCCTCTCCTACTCCCACCATGAAGAGCCTGGCTCCATCTTCTCAGTCGCCTCCACAAAGGTGTCAGGGGGCTATACTGTTCGTTCCCCACAAACTGTCTGTTATCCAGGCTGAACAAAGCCGTTCCCTCAGCTTCTCCTCAAGGGCAAGTGCCCCAGTCCCCTCAGCAGTCTCACTAGGATGACTTTTATTTAAAAGCAGGCCCATTTCTTTCTGTGGTTTAACATTTAGGTTCAATTTTACAAATACAAATAAATTGTGATCACTATGGCCATGAGTTGACTTCCATTTTGTCTCTCTCCCTGGAATTTCATGTTGTACTAAATTTGCACAGTGCAGCTAAAGAACTGATTTCATTCAGGAAAGGTGGAATAAACAGAACAGCATACAAATAAACAAAGCTTCAAAATATAAAAATAGTAAAAGAGAAAAAAAAATCTCACTTCAAGAGTCTAGTTATCTACTACATTTTACCCGTAAAGGCCAATTACCTGAATGAAATGGGTACGTATTTTGTGTAGCAGAATACCTAATGAGAGAAGAATTTAGGTTATTAAACCAACCTGACATACCTTTTATACAGGCAGTAAATGCAAGATGCAACACCACAAAAAATAGTAGAGGCCTATCACTTAGGAAAAAAAAGGCAATGTACACCTCCTTTGTGCCAAGCTCCTTCTTGTGCCCAGTGCTTGAACTGACTGTGTTACAGCTGGCATAAGGATCCTGACAACTGAACACATCAGATGTACTTGACCGTGTTTTGCATTTCCACATGTTGCAGCTACATCAAAGTCATCCAGCCTCTCTGGATTAGCAGATATCTGAAAACGCAGGCAATTAATCTTTTTAAGTCCCTTGAAACCTAATATAACAAAATTCCAGCAGAACGAAAGCCCAGCAAATCCTAGATGTTACATAGCCCTGTTGTTCTCAATATGACTCCTTAGAAAATCCTGCAAATTCTTAACTGTATTTCTCACAACTTCTTCCTGCCTCACTGTACCTCAGTGGGATCAGTACTGTTCACAACATCTCAGTGACACTTCTCCATGCATGTAACACAATTAAGAAAATACTTGGTCCTTTACATCATGTGTTACATTTTCATCATAAATAATCAGATATTTTTTTCTCTTGATATTAAAATCTATAATGGCCAAGAACAAATACAGATCTATTAAATGACAAGCACATCTAGCTTATTCCAACTTTTTTTAGTAAATTTCTTCTTCACAAAACAGAAACTCAAGACTAAACAGTCAAAAATTTATTTTTAATTTTGAGAAATAGCAACTGTCAACATGTCTACTTGACACTCTTCAACCTTTTTGGAAGAACACATTTTCTCCCTTTCTTTTCCCCACTCCAAACTGGAGAAAGTATTTGCCAGTACTTTCCCTTCATGTCTTATATCTAACTCCACAATGTCTGTCTCAGCAATGCATCCGCCTTAACTGCTGCTGTGACAGCCATAGAGACAGAGCTCTGTAACCACACTGAAGTATGGCTCTAGCAGGACTGTTAGCTCAGGTTCAACACCCACACTAATCCAGCTGTTGCACCTACTATAAACATACTACATACCTATACCATAAAAGATTATGGAACAGAAAATAGGGACAGCTGCGACCAGCAAATCCTCCTTGTGCTTGATGTTGCACAAGGAGACCATTCAGTGCTGCACAGTCACTAAGATAAAAGCACTTAGGTTTGGGGTTTTTTTTTTAATATTCTAAACAGAAAAAAAAAGGACAGTGGAGGAAACCCTAGGCCAAGAGAAAAAATTGGTTCGATCCACTTCACACAGCCAGAAGCAGGAGAATTGAGTAGAAAATCAATGTCCTAAAACACCTGTCCAGAGTTTGAATTCTTTATATTCTCCTTCCCCATCTTGCTTCATAAAAGCAGTATCACATGCATTTTTTAGGCTACCCTAGCAAGCGAAGGGAGCAACAGCACTTACGGGCTATTGAGAGAGTTTATTCTAGGCCAGAAAAATAACTTTTTCACCTGTGAGAGGAAAGTAGCAGATATAAAGTAGGGGTTTTCAACTGTTCTTTCCATAAGAGAATTGCTGACTAATAAGCAAAAGAAACTCTAAAGATTAAATAATTACCTATTTAGGCTGTTCTTTTGATATTTTTTAATATTTAAAAACCATTTCAAGTAAACTGCAAAAGTCTGCTGCCTTACACTAACTGAAATAGTTCCATTTTGAGGAATATATTTTAACATGGTATTTTCCCAACCAGTTTAGCCTATTAATTTTATTTTTAAAGATAACTGGAATTCTGCAGTGCCCATTTTGTTGCAGTAAACTTCTAAGTGGTGAAAATTCCAAGTCCACTTGTTACGTCATTAACACTTCACAATATTACAAATTATTTTTCTAGGTCTGCATAAATAACACTTCATGCTTTCACAAATGATTTTTTAAAAATCTATCATCCACCTAAGAATATGACAACATAGGAACACACACAATGAAGGAAATAGTTATGTGAAGAAGGTAGATGTAATTGAATTAATGGACAGACCATGGAAGGAATGAAAGCGTGAAGAGAGATATTAGAGTGGAAGTTGTACTATTTTACTCAGAAGAATTGTTTATTCTTTCCCCCGCATCTTCACACCACTTCTTTCAGCCTCCCTCTGAGAGTCCTTTATGTTATTGTAGTACCAGAAATAAAGATGGCCACAGATTTTGAATTCCCAGGTTGACATAGCCTTGCAAGCAAACAGGGACAGGTCAAGTTTTCTACTTTTTGAATACCAAATAATGAAGAGAAACAAACTATGCAACAAGAAAGAAAACTGTAACGCGGGTATCATTCCTGCTTGTTTCAACTTCTTCACTGTCCAGCTTCATGCCATTGAGTTATGCCTGCTGTCATCATTTTTCAAAAAAATGATATTTATATCAATAGATGTTTTAAAATATTTATTTGTACCTGAAATTGTAAGAACGTAAGCAATTATTACTGCAAGCATAATGACAAAGAGGTCTAACTACAGCAGAGTTTTGTCACACTTTTCACCTGCTTACACATCTTTGGCAAGCACTGATTTTAAGAAGATACGAGGCTGTTTAAACCTAGGGCAGCCCTCAACATACCACTCACACCATCATAAGAGAATTACTCCTCATCATCATAAGAGAATTACTCCTCGTTCTTTTTATCACAGAAGATTCAGAGGCAATGCTTTTATTTACCTCAACTACACACGTGCTGCAAATCAGCATCAGACTGAAACTACCAAATTTTAATTCTAATAATAATAGTAATTCCTTAAATAAAAATTGTAAGTTTGCTGGCAAATCTGTTCTGTCAATTTGGGAGTGTAGTTGGATCACAGAAGTCCCATTTTAAAGTGCCTGAAGTCACTTAACATCACAGAAGGGAAAATAGTGTGTACTTCTACGACGCTGTCCTTCCTCTAAGTCAGAATTCAAAACTCATAGCTGAGGAAACAGTACTGATTTTAGAGAACTGCTGAAGTGTGTAGAATCTGTCCTTACCTACATAGCAAAACTTACATCTCAAAATCAAGTTAATGTCTTGATTCACTCCAAAACATTCCATTGCAGAAAAGAATTATTTAAGTACTACCTCAACAACATAAAGTAGTTCCTGCAGCTCTGAAAATGTTTTATTGAAAATTAAAAAGTAACTGACATAGGTCACGGAAATAAATTACTTTATATCATAATTGCAGAATCAGGTACGTTGTTCACACTATAAAAAAATACACAAATACAACCGGATAATCACATTGCTTGGTGTCACTCTATGCAGCTATATCCTTACATGATGGGCCATCAGCACATGGGACAAATTACTACAGTATCACCGAGTTTAGTTCTACCAATTCAAGATTTACTATATCTTAGAAATGTCTCTAAAAAGGTGTTTATTAGCAACGTTTTATGTAGCCTGTATCACCTTCACAAGTTTGTTGAGATACAGTGCCAATATTTTAATCAATCAAGAATTGCCGATAAATCAAAAACATCTATTGATGCTTTCACTTCACTTTCTAACAGTCACATAAGTATTTTTTTATAAATAAAGTAATATTTAGAACAAGCTTTGAAATTCCATTAATAATGCATTAGCAGAAGCCTTTAGAAAAAAATTATTGTTTTTATTGTTTAGAAAAAAAATATTGAGTGGATATTTAGCTTTGCAAGTAAAAGCAAAATTCATTATTTGCCTTCAATGATTGTGGAAGAAAAAAGCCTGACCAATTTTTGCAAAAAGTAAAATATTTTTCAGGTCAAGCAAAATTCATTATTTGCCTTCAATGATTGTGGAAGAAAAAAGCCTGACCAATTTTTGCAAAAAAGTAAAATATTTTTCGGGTCAAACCCACAAATATTCTTATGACTAACAGTATAATATCAAAGAATAAAATAGAAAAGCATGGACTGTTATTCTTTTTAAATTCCCTGTAAAATTTGTCTGATATAAATAGATCTGGTTAAGAAAGAGTTTATCATTCCCACAATATTGAATTTTAGTTTATTGGAGTTTTTTTATTTGATTCTGGATTCAGTTCAAATAAAACAATTGTCTTCCAGAATTGTCAATGACTCTCTATTGCATTTCTATCTGTCACAACAATTAGGATCTTAAAGGTGAAGCTGAAGGTTTTTAACAAACTAGGAAGGTCTAAGAAAGCACACGTCTCCGTCTCCCCTGCCATGGACAGGGCTGCTGAATAACAATAATTCCTACAATAAATCTGAATTTGGCACAGATCTTTGCTACTTTGAATGGAACAATTCTATGCATTGGTAGTGTCGTCGTCTTCTCTTTTTTTTTTTTTTTTTTTGAAAGCTCAACATTAACAAGTTGTTAGAGTTTGTATTCTTAATTAAATGTAATGCTACTCATATGGCAAGCCTTCATTAGTTTCAAAGGCATGTGGCACAAAATCTACATCCATAGTCAGAGCATACTAGCAGCTACCAGTTTTGGGACCTATAGGTTAGCAAATCCAGTACTTCCCATTTAGGTTTATCTATAGTGTTCCAAACATTCCAAAACTTTTAACAACTGACTATTTTCCTGACAACTTCAGTTACAAACTGTTTTAATTAAACAGTTTTTTAATTAGGTAGTAATTTACTTCAGCACAATAAAATGCCAGATTCTGTCCCTGTCCGCATGTGTATGTTTGCATATCCACAGTAATATTCTGCCCTAATTTTCCAAAGATCAAGCCTTATTTATAAAGAAAACTATTCAAAACTGTTCCAATTTATTTCACATCACTATTTTCCATAAATAGTCTAAAAGCCCAAGTGAATATCATCAAACCATAATTAGCTGGTTACTTTACTTGCTTTTTTTCTGGCTTCGGGTAATTTAGCATATTTAGGTGCAATAAAGTTTATCTCAGCATTCTCATTCATTACTGCTTTTGTCTGCCAGAAGCATCTTACATTCACTGTACACGCATTAAAGTCTAATTTTCTTCCTAACCACTTCCTGCAATGACAGACCACTCTGCAGCTACTAAAAGCTCTATTAGAACAGTCTGAATTTTTGAACCTTTCGTCTTCTTCCGAGACATTAACGTTGCCTACTTTTATTTCACTACTGTCAAAATGACTAAGAAAAGCAATTGAACTTAATTGGCAAAAACTTCAAGAACAAAAAAAAAAAAAAACAAAAAACAAAAAAACAAACCAAAACAAAAAAAACCAACACAAAACCCACAAACCCTTCATCCCTAAACTTCAGGGATCAACCAACAGAGGTCACTGTCAGAGTGATTTTTTTGGTCCATTCTTAATCTGAAGCCTGAGCATTTATAACTCTATTTTGCTGGATGATGAGCAGCAGTGCTTAGGTCAAAGCCAGCATCTCTGGGATTGACTGTGCTATTGCCAATCTTTTATTCTACCTGAGGTTATGATCACAATTAAGAGATTCTTTCTTTTGCCTTTAGAGGCTACAGTCTTAGTTAATTAAGCTACATTAATAAATGTAAACTTCAAAAGCAGAAGTTCAAAAAATCAGAAGGTGATTTATTATAAAGAACTGCAATACTGCATGGCTTCGCTTACAGTTCAGATTTTTTGGTTCTGCATCATTTTCACAGTGAAGTATTTAACACCAATGAATGCTGGGCATCACAAACTGACAGCGTGTTTTAAGTCTGGCTGACAGTGAGTTAAAAAGGTTAACATTCAGAGTCACAAGTTGAAAAATAATTTCCATATTTTTAATGTTCTACCAAAAAGATTGTTTCTGTTATTAATGCCACTGCTTATCAATAACAACAAACAAACACGGCTAGACAGCTTCACAGTTTGAAGCAGTGAAATAGGATTTCGCGTGCAGCCCCTGGGTGTAAGTCGACTGACAACTACTGGATTTGCTGCTGTACAGCTGAGAGTACACACTGCTCTGAACTGCTAAAATAACAAAGATGATTTGGGAGAATTTGTGGATGCAGCCTGTAGTTTAGTGAATATTCAGACATTCTTCTTGGCTGGTTTTATTATCTCTTTATCCTTCACAGTGGTTTTAGCACAGCCAAAATGAAGTCGGACTGGGATTTCATCTACAAAGGTTGCAACTGCTTCTGAGATACAGATTACCTGTCTGTGTGGAGCCAGGAAGACACACATCTGACCTTTTTTAAAAAGGCTATGTGTAAATCTATCAAGAGCATAAAAGCAACTTAAGATTTAATGGGCCCAACTCACTGTGGTGAAATTATCCAGCTTAACCTTGGTGCCACACGTTGCACTCAAATGCAAGCTTAACAGGCTAATACTGGTGACATGGTGAAGAGTTGGGCTTTTCATTTTCAAGGTGAAAAGGGCATTTGTCCTCTCACTGTTGCCTCCCGTTTCTCTGCTCTACGTCTGTATCAATAATGCAATGGACAGCTGAAGCTGCCGCGCCGCCCCCCCCACCCCTGTGCTGTTTAAGATGCTCACCGTGCTTTTAGGGAGTAACATAAAAGGCTGTTGCTGCAAAAAAGAATGGGAATCATCTGCTCTGCCTAGCCACGGTAGATAGAACAAAAACTAATGGGCTAAAATTGCGGTACAGAAAGTTCAGGTGAAGCATCGTAAGAAACAGTGAGTATGGTGAAGCATAGAATAGATAGCCCAGGGAAGCTGTTGCATCTCTGTCACTACAGGTCTTTAAGATTAGGACAGAAAACTATTTATCAGGAATGACACAGGTATAATGGGTCCTGCCTTAGGCAGGAGGATGGACTGGAGACATCCTAAAGTTCCTTTCAGATCTATTGTAGCACAACATTGCTGATGAAACGGAGCTGCTGTTACTGAAACGCAGACAGATGTCCCTTCCAAATACCCTTCCAAACTCCTACAGCATTTTGTGAGGGCTTCTTACTACCACAGAAACAGAACACTGTCAAATTGATTCAGTTGATCTCACCTTGTTTCTAAGCCAAGCCACTCCTAAGCCTGAAAGTCAAAGCACTGAAGCAACTTCCAGTCTGTAAAAGCATGTGAGAGCCGACTTGTACGGCAGACCCTGCAGGTTGGTGCAAGTCTAATTAAATTTAAATTCCTTCTTTTGGGTGGATTTTACTATATTTATTTTTACATAGAGATTTCTCCAATGGATTTCCCTAAACTAGATAATAAATAAGCCCACACTGCACCTACACAATACTGTTTGAGAGAAGGATGGAAGGCATAACCTTGCAGTTTCTTCATGTTTTGGGGGGATTTTTGTTTGCTCCAGACTACTATGGTGAGTTTTATTTTAAAGATCAACAGTATTGGAAACTATTTGTATGACTTCTTGCACTTAACCATTTGCAATGGTATTTTCAAGCTTTCCGTCAAAGCTATGGGTCTGAATAATGTACTTGCATGAAAAAAAAAGTGAACTATCTTCATACCATGACAATTTTCAGAACCATGATTTTACATATTCTCCAATTATTGCACCAATTTGCAGTAAACTCATACGATAAAGAGATAGCAAAGACCATTCATTACAATCTTGTGAAAGTCTTCATGCTCCAGTTATGAAATAGGCTGATCACATTTGACAGCCAGCACTTTCACAGGCACATTTAGTCTTGTTAGTCTCTCATTAGTCCTTCCTGGAAACGCAGACCTGTTGAGAGCATAACTGCACAGATTATTTTTTCTCCTGTCATCACTCTTGTGTTTAGACATTGGATACAGGTGAGGGGGAAAAAGTGCAGATTATAGTAATTTTCTCTGGTGACCGCTCCACGAATAGGGGTTTGACGTGCACCATAATGTGTGTACTACTAGAAGGGGTTGACAAGACAGTTAATAAAAGACTTACCTTAGTAGCCATGGAGAGGAAAAAAGGCACAGGTATTAGGAACAATGTTAAAGTTTCCAGAAGAGAAAACAAAAATACTGCTTATAGTTTGGAGTAGATCTATGCTACAACTCACATTTAAACTAAAAAATATGAGAACATGAGAATGGGTATTGAAAAAAACCCCAAGTACTGAGGGCAGATAAAAGCCATTGAATACCAAATGCACCTTAATAGCTTAGTTCTGCCTTTGTGCTTCCTAATGAAGTAGTTATTAGGTGAAAGATTATTTGCTCAGGTGAAAAATATAAAATGCATAAACTACCTGTGCACTATGGCAATTAACAGAAGCAAGGTGATGCATATGTTGCTCAAAGCATCCCTGATAATACACAGCTCTGAGTGGGAAAACCTGCCCCACTTCCAGGCTCTTCGTACTGAACTGGGAGCTTTTATAGTAAGTGGCACCAAAAGCCCTTCCTGGTTCCTTCAGGCCAGTGCTGCTGTACCTCCCTGCACAGAAAGAACAGTGCAACCTCATTAACCGCTGGTATCTGCAATTAGCGGAGCACGTCTTGTCATCATAACCCTAGAGACTGCAGTGCCAGCCTATCTACAGATAGCCCAGACCTCAACACCAACTTTTTTTTATAAAGCATAGCACAGACAATTTGGAAGCAAAACCTCAGAGAGGTTTATAGTCTCCAATGCATGGCCCCGGCACGCTTGGTTTGACATGACATACATTCTAGCTTGACACTGATGCACCTCCTTTCTGAAGCTCTCCTTGCCTTGGCCATAAATATAAGGATACCTACCCTTACTTCCAGAAGTTATGCATGTTTCCAGAAGAACTAGACCCCCAATAGCAAGATACAGATATAAACATGGAATATATAGATATAAATTAGTAAATATCTGTATGAAATCAGGATGCATTTCACCTACTGTAACCTGTCCCCCCTTTCAATGATAAACCCTGTAAATTTTTCTCAGCCTGTCACTGATGGAAGACGACCACTGAAAAAGGAAGAAATTTTAAAAAGCTTGAAGATTACACTGTCCACATAACATCTAGCTATGCAGCTATACAGGCATTCTCCAGGAACATCAACCTGGTAGTTAACTTGAGAGTTTTCTTGCCGTTAATTCAGTTTTGTTTCTATAGGACTTACACCCGTATGAAAACTGAAAGGATATATAGCAGCTGGGCTGGGGTTTTGTGTTTGGGTTTGGTTTGTTGGAGGAGTTCTTTTGTTTGGTTTTGTGGTTTGTTTTCTTTAAAGTCAAATACACACTGATGTCATTTTTTTGAATTAAAAATATAGACGTAAGCTAACATAAATACTGATGGAACAGCCAACAATCCGCTGGTAAGCTATTGCAGCAGCTGTAGTTCCACAGGAAGAAACCATGTACCTTTAGTCTTAATATAGTTCATTCAAGGAGATATAAGTAGATATCTAGGCACATGTCAGAAACTGCCCCAATATATTCTTAAATCTAGGTACATTAAAAAAAAAAAAAGGCAAAACAATGGAAAATGTTTCAAAAGGCTACGTTTTAATATTTTTTTCAACAATAGTTGGACAAATAACCAAAAATATTAATAGGGTGATGAGAAAGGAACTTTTGGAGCTCTGATTATCTGGTACAATTGAAGACTGATATATTATAATGTAGAATAAGTTTTCCCCACTAAAACAAAATACGGCCATAGAGGAAAATCCACATCACAATACAATTAAATGTACAGCTACTAAATATTTTTAATTTTTAGCTGTATCCATTTTCAGTTTTCTCCTACTAAATGCATTACACAAATTGAATTTTCCCTAAAGCTCTATAATAAAATTAATGAATTTATGAAGTGAAATAAAACTACATGATATTAAAGCAGAAATTTAAAACAGAAATAAGAACTTACTCCAACAATTTAAAAAGGCAAGTCTTAAAAAAAAATATAGGTTTTTTTCCAAACAGGCAGGGAACCCAGGCCCTTCAAGGGAATTAAGGGTTCAATCAGTATCATAATATCGCGTCTGGACTGCAGATCATGAGGATAAATGTACAATATTACCTGGAAATGAACTACTAATATCAGGGAATACACACCAAGTATTTCCCCTCCTAAAATCCGTAACACTTCTTAAGATATAAATAATTCAAATCAATAAATGAAGAAACTAAATTAAAACTACCATCTAATATAATCTTTATCGCAAAAGCCAAAGCCTCTGTGCAAGTTCAGTATTTCAAAGGATGATTCTCTACACAAGCAAATTACTAATTCATGGAAAACATGTTGATTGTTGTCCCAGTGTAAAAACTGAGGAAAATAATCAGGCTAGCAAATCTCCAGTCAGTAAAGTGTTTGTAAAACTATCAGTGGAAACAGCACATGTGATTAACATCCCAGCAAGCATCCCAAGGGAATGCAAGTGAAAGAAGCAAATATGAAAAGAAACATTCATAGGAACTGAAAAATCCCCCCAAAATGAAAAGGGCATTTTTTTCACTAGGAATCAATCTTCATGCCTAAATAACTGCACCTGAAGATCTCACAGAGAGGTTTACTTTAGCAAGGATTTCATCTAAGTTTACATTACTGTTTCGTACACTTTTGAAAGAATGAATTGCATGCCTACGAGAAAGTTACCATTATAAGAAAAAAGGGTACTAAAATACATTATGAATAACAGCTTACCATTCAAACTCTCATTCTGCACTTTTTCTTTGTTTTAACATATATTTGTCTCTTGATGAATGCATTAAAAAAATAATTTGGAAATAAGTAAGCTTTCCTTTCAAAAACTAGTAACAGAGATAAGGACACCTTATGCTGAGCATCTTTGTATGAAGTATGAACCTACTCTGATTATAATTAGCACCTCGCAGTTAGAGGCTGTCTACTTACCTCTGAATGGACGTTGATTATGCCTCTATTAACAAGCAAGTCGGTGCCATAGGAACTGATCAGCAGACAGAAATGTTTCATGCTGAGGTTGCTGTATCCATACATATATGCTATTTGAGGCTTTTACCTCTGACTAAATTTAGTTGAGTCCCCCCCACACTGAACATCTCTGGTGCATATATGGTTGAGAAAGAAGTGTTCTGTGCAACCAAGAAACATGGGGCGACAGGAGTGACAAGCCAATCTTGATACTGAAATGGTGCTCAATATATAAAAAACATTTGTGAATCCCTGTTTTGCAGGGTATGAGTTTATGCCAGTATATGTGTTTGGTGAAAAAGGCTAATAACAATTCTTACACGATGCTGTAAATTGCTATTTGGACCAAATATTTTGACTTACTGCTTACCGAACATGACTGTATTCCACAATAATGTAACATAAAACAATATAATCTTTTTTAACAACTGCATCTTTTTAGGATCTTCAGAACAGCTATCAAGCCTTAATATTATCCCTTTTCTTCAAAAAATATTTTTAATGGAACAGGGAATTTAAGCGAAAACTTGCTTCACATGCAAAAGTACTCTTTTCTGCTTACGGAACTCATGACAGAATAAGTATCAGGAAAAATAGTCTTAATACAAAAACTTCTATATGACATACATCTATCATACAGCAATCTAAGCAAAAATCTTTAACACCTCCACTATATTTTCTGTCCAAGTCTTGACAGTTATAAAGTACTAACAGAGTAACATAAGATTTGAGCAACTTCAAATATTTGTCACATATTTTGTCCATAGGCAGGGAACAGAACAGGAAGAGAAAAAGGAAGGGCTGTTATTTTTTAAACAAAATTAACTATGTATTCTTACTTTAGGCAACTATAATGATTCATTTCTATAAAAGCAAATCAAAATTGAATTATCCAATTCTCGTGTTTTCATTAAAAATGTTAATAGCGGAAGCCTGCTGTATTATGCTCTCTATTATCACTTCTGCTTCACAGCAAATGAGCAGCACATTCATTGCAAAAGAGACCTCATTTCAAGGTCTAAGGGCCAGCGGTCAAGTCCTAAGTACTCAGATACTAAACAGTCCTTCAGATTACGTTATCTCTGCACTGCAAATTCATGCCTTACAAATGCTAGTAACTTCATAATGCAATCCATAAGCTCAAATGCTGCTGTTAACGCATGTTCCTACCTGCAAAGGGAACAGGTGCATCTTTATCCAAAGCAACAAGGGGAGGATCCAAAATTACAGTGTCATTGTTTTCAGTTATGATCCCATGGTACGAAGTCTCAATCCAGGGCTTGTGTTTGTTCACTAGAAAAGAAACAGTATGCCTAATTAATTTGATTTGTGGTTTACATCCATTTAGCTCATTTTATCTTTAAAAAGCAATTATTTGACATACAACCAACATTAATGTTATTACTCAAAAGCCACTGAAAAGATCCTGAAGTACTTTATAAACAGTCAAACATTGAACCAAAATGATATATGTATTGTACTGCAAGTCACTGATAAGAAACCAAACACTTAAAGACATCTGTCCAATTAAGACACCAAAATAAAAAGCCGATTTTCAAAATATTTTTAATGTCTTCCCAACTGTCAGACATAATTAGACACTTTTGAAGGAATTGCTTTCAGCTGCAAAACTGATGCAAGAGAAATGACTTCCAGAGAAACAACTCTTTTCAAGATACAAAGGCAAGCAGAAAAGCAGGTGAGAACATCGGACTCTCAGTCAACTTCTCATTTTATTTTTTTGGAAAAATACCTGAAATTACTTTTGTGTTCTGTACATTGTAGACAAAAAATAAACTTCTACATTTTAATCACTCTGATAAAAGCCACCACCTCTTTCCCGTTTAACCAGCTTTAGTTATGCTTAAATGGGATCTTAATATTTTCTGAAAAATCTGTCCTTCAAATACAGCTGTTGAACATTAAGATGTCTGGTGTTGAAGTAGAGCGGAAGATTACACAAAAAGACACTTTTAAAGTAGGGGACATACCACGCTATCATCAGATTGTCTTAGTCCTGAACCATTTCAATGTGCATCTTTCTCACTAACCACTCCTATTCATTGGACAGTATGAAGACACGTTTTTCTCTTCCTTTTTATTTTGTAAGAGGCTTAGCTTTGCTATGCTTATAAATAGCATTTTGTTCCCGCAGCCACAATCTGGATGTTAGGTTTTTGGAACTCCTACGTAAGTAATACAATGGTGCTAGCCTAAACAAATTGCAATTTGAAGAATGTACCGCCCCAGGCATGAGGGAACACTGCGCTAAGGAACATCTACCATATTTTCACTAAGTCCAGATGCAAGGTGATTTTTGTACATATTTAGCTGTATGTGCCAGATGCTGAGGAAAACATCTGGTGAAGTAACAGAATTCACCTCAAAAGATGGAGGGTTGACACTGAAAGCAAAATAAAATTGAACCAGATGGGATTATTTAAAATAATGCCACTATAAAGGCAAACACAATACAGACACACACACCCCGCCCCGCCCCCCAAACTCTTTCCTGCCCTGTCTTCTGCAAAACTCCCAGACTAGAATGAGTTTCAAGCTTCTTCCACAAGGTTTCTTCTGTGTGAAGGAAGCAGCAATAAAACAACAGAGAGGGCGCTCACCCCAGCAGAAGAGCTGGACAATTAACAAGTTCTTTTGATCACTGGCTATTTGGAAAAAGCAAACATATGTTTATGGCAAACTGAAGTTCATTCTTTGTCTTTCTTGTTTCTTTGTTAAATCATTAGGAAATTGTGGACTCAGGAAAAATGATCAGATGTCCTTGTAAAGTGTAATTACTTTGAATTCAAACCACTAATATGACAACTTTGAGTTCATTTAGATGTTGCAATATATATGCTTTCAGAAGAAAACATATTTATCTTCACAGTGGTTTTGTCCATTTTTGCACTGACTAAGCAATGGGAAGATTAAACTGGGGATGTGTCAGATGAAGGTAAAATGGAAAATAAGGAACTCAAATCTCTTCATCTTGTAATGATTGTACGACTAGAGGAGAGATGGTGAGTTGAGGTAATAGAATGAAGGCCAAAAGTCTTGTCAATGTTGAAATATGAGAAGTGATAGATGCAATTTCAGAGCTTTGTACGCCATTTGGGATTCCAGTTTGCAGGACAGTTAAAAGCATTCTGTATCAGTTATTTGAATACGTGAATTGCCTGAACATCCAGACACATCAATATGCTGCACTGGTACTCTGACATGACTCAAAGGCTTTGACTGACACATGCTGTACAAAACAAAGGGTGATCTCTTGATTGAAGGCACTTACAGTTTACCAATAATGAACTAGCAAATAGGATTTTTCAAGAAAAGGGAACTCCTTCTTCAACTAAAAGTGCCAAGTCCAGCATTCCCTTCCTCCTGGTTCTGTTAATTTTCTGAGCTCTCACAAAAACAAACAAGCAAAACCCCCAAAAATCCACCACTAAGCAACCAAAAAAACCACCTCCACAAACGCCCCTCAAAAAGCCAAAATAAACAAAAAAAAGAGCCCCCCCAACCCCTTTCCTCTTAGTATACATCGTATACAAAACAGAATAGTTTTGATGACACTTTCACTTAAGAAACAGTCCCAGTATACATTGACGGCAGTTCTACTAGCCTTATCTTTTTTCCATTAATGTTCCATGAGCAATAACAACAATTAAATGAGCAACATAATTCCTTAAACGAAATTAGTTGGGAAGAGAAGAATTTCTACAATTTAGCCCTAGACCTTAAGAGACCAGTATTAAGAATTATTGAAATATTTTCACATCATAAAATTATTCATCTCTAACACCATGATTAGTAGTTGGTGTTCTGGTTGGGGGGCTTGTTTATATTTTCTCTGCTAAAGGTTGCCAAAATGTTAACATAGAAACTCTTACTAAATGCACACACCACCACACAGGATTTAATAAGATACTAGAATCTAAAAAGATCACCAGCAAATATAACATGATTAATGAATACTTTGCATTTCTTCCTTCAGGGCAAAAGGTCAGCTACAAAATATTAGACTGGTTCAAATCAGTATTTACCCACAGGTTAACACACCTCATAAACCTCTGATGTTTTCCTATCCCTATGCAGCATCTTTAAAACAAATAGAATTAAAAAAAAATAATCAAAAGTGTTTTGTCCTGGTTTATTCTAGCTATTGATTGAAATTCCAAGATATTTGAGAAGTACATATTTTGAAACATAGATTAAATATTCTTCCAGTTGTGCCCTTTTTAAGAGCATTCTTGTCCCCCCTTACCTGCTTTCCCTACTTTTATAATATTAATGCATTCAAGTAAAAACATCACCTGCAACTTAGCCACTAATTCCTCTGCCTTGGAGCAGGACCTGCACCTCAGAACATGACCTCCTGTAACTGAATCGGTATTTCCTTTTACCCTGACCTTCAAATATTACTTTTATTACTGTACAAAACCAAATCTGTTTGAGATAGACTAGCAGGCATTTAGATCCAGGCTGTATTCATGTTCAGGGGAATAATTTCTATTTTAGACAACAAATATAGAATATTGACAGAAAATTACAGAAACCCCATGAGCCAAGTAGATTTTTTGTTAAGAGCTTTACCTTTTTGACAGATACCCAAAAGGATATATGGGGGGGAAAAAAAACGTTTCTTTTTTTGACTATGATTGGTTAGAACCTAAAGACCCTAATGTAAATATATACAGTTATGCTTTTTTGTTTCAATCCACATTTAGTTGAAAATGCCCCCAAACTATGTTAAAGTTGCATTCTTTCCTCAGTTACATCAAAACCAATCACATTTCAGGTCAGGTTTCCAAAGACACAGTAATGCCACACTGTATTTATTTAAATACCACAACAAAGAAGGTTTATGACGCTGTCTTTAGACTATGTGAAACTGTACGTTTAAATAGAAAAATAAATAATAATAATAATAATAATAAACAAAAAACCCACAAAAACCACCACATCAAAATTCACATTATTTAAGAAACTATGTAATTCCCATTATATAAGGTGTTTATTAGAATCTCTTGAAGATTAACATGTACATTTTCAGAACGTCCATAAACTTTAAGGTGGGAAAAGTTTTGGTTTTTTGTTGAAATGGAAGAGGCACAAATGGTTAAAATACTTTAATGTTTCTCAGCAGTGCTTAAAATTAACATTCTATAAAAGAAAGTGATAGGCAAACTACATTTTTTTATTTGTATTTGCTAAAAATAGTGGAAGAAATCTAAATACAAATTTGTATGTGAATTTTCAGAACTATGAGAGCAGAGTACTGTATAGGAAGCAAAACTCAAAAATGTGAACAAGCTGGGATACTCAGCAGAAAAGAGCTACACAGAAAATTCTTTAACCTCTTAAGGTGTTGTAAGTTGTAGTGCACATATTAAAAATGAAAATATTTTGTCTTTTTTACAAAGGATCTTCTTTGAAAGCATTTATTGTTTACCTTTTCCCTTGCATTTGTCTAGCTGGCTAAAAGCTAAAATCAGTGCAATGCTTTCATGAGTTCATGCACATATCTAGTTAAGATGTACAGATGAAATATACCTATGCTCTGGGTTGTTTTTTTAAAAATACTTGTTTCTATTCCTGTAATTTTTTAGTCACACATATAAAATCATAATTTAAATAAACTGTAGCATCTACTATAAAGCAATTAATCTTTTCCTTTTATTAGAGCTAGAGGTCAATTCATTAAAATTTGTATGCACCATTTACACTGCATTTACATAGTCTGTCTCACCAAAGCTTGTGAATACAAGCCTTTGGATGTAATTAAACCATCTTGCTAGCAAACTGCCACTCTGTGTTCCATCTGCAAATGCACTTGGCACGTAAAACAATGGAGTAGAAAAAGGCAAAATAAAAACAAACTCATTCTGTAGAGTCTGCAGGAAATCTCATGCCCCCAGGAATGTTGTCTTGAAGTCAGTTCAAGGACAATCCCCAAAATATAGCAAAATTCATACAGCAAACACCAGAAGCTTAGAACCCCCAAAATATGCTGAACTCCTACCGTCTACTTCAGTGCCTTTTCCCACCCTCTGCACGATGCCCTGGTTTTTACCCCTTCCAGATGGCATGCCCAAAACCCCACACTGCTACCTGCCACCCGATACACGGTAAAAAACCCACCAACCCCTCACACCAAACTCCCCTACAAACTATGACTGCATCCAAGCACTTCACACCTGCACCTAATGGCCCAGGGGAAGCTCCGCAGCAGAAACACGGAACAAAATCCCTGACAAGACATGGATACATCAGCAGTAGGAAAAAAAAAATAAAATCAACCACCTCCCATCCCATGCTCTTTGGCAATACATACCAAAAAGCCCTTTCCTATGAGTATGGCTATAGGTACACAGACCTCTGCGTCTGTAATGCCTACAACGTTAGAACAACTGCCTGCTTTATCAGACTGCAAGACATTTGCAGGGCTTTCTGAATGCAATCATACTCTATAAATTAAGTCTTCCAAGTCTCAATGCCTGTGAACAGAGGTGCAATTTGTCAGTGCAGAAATAATATTATAACCAGTCCACAATACAGACAAAATGTATGAGGACATCATCTCACGAGGAAAGACAACATCTTCTCTATAACCCAGGATAGACACTTGTTTGGGGCGGGGGGAGTGGGTGGAAAGCAGCATGTGTACAAGGAATACAGTATAATGGCATTTCCAAAATTCAGCTGATTTCTGACTTAAAATACTTCAAAAATGGCACTGATCCAAAAATAACACATTATAAAAGAACTATGAAAGGGAAAAAGTGAACATTAGAAGCTTTAACTGCCGATACTAGGGCAGAGTCAATACTGTCAAGTTGATTTAACTGCTGATTTCTAAATTTTAGGAAGTTACAACTTGAGGTAGCAAATTATAAGGGTTAGGAATTGCTTTATGAGAGTGGTTTCTTTCTTTCTTTTTTTTTCCAAAACAGCATAATGGATCTATTTGCCATTTAAATGTACTGATGTTATCTCTATCTGTCTTAAAGAGGTTGTTGATTCCGGTAGAATTAACAGAAAACTTAGGCTTTCTTACCACTTGGTTCAGCTCTCAGTCCTTTCACCACTAATTTCAATGATTTTCAGCTCAGCCTGCTGGAATCCTGTCTTTCTAAGTGTCAAAGGCCTGCCCTAAAAACCAGCCAAATTGAAGATGCTTAGGAAGCGTTTTAAACATATGCATGACATCCCGTTCAGTTCTGTGTAAAGTAAGAGAGCGAATGTCAGGCCTTACACAGTCTGCACTACAATTAACAATTCCTTCCCTCGCACAGGAAAGAAAAAGAATGCTTCTAATGCCCGTTTAGGAGGATACTGCATAACATAAATATCCTAAAGATGCAGATGACATACCGACTTCTGCAATGCAACATCATTACAGCTGAAAAAAACCTCCTCCCCAGATCTGGATGCCATTGGTTTGGCAGTTCACTCCTCCTTCGGGGGGACACTTTGCTGGGTAAATGCCACAGTAAGACTTGCAGGGCCAGCAAGGGCCAGAGTTCCGGCTCATTGCTTCAGGTATTTCAGAAAAACAAAAGGCTACTGAAAAAAGGAACTTGTCCATTGTTGAAATCCAGTGGCCTTTTCTCTGGATAGTTTTAACAGCCCTGGGCTTTGGATGGAGAAGTAAAAACTTTAAATGGGAAAACAGCGAGGTCAGAGGATGATTTTGATTTACAAATGTGCCATTTTCACTCTTAGATGATCAAGCCAGAAGTTTTGAAAACTCATACCTTTAACAGAAATCTGCTAGCACCTCCAGTAACTCCAGTACTCATAACTGGAATATTTCAAAGATTGTGTTTTCAGTAAGCAAGTCCTGTTTACATAGTTCATACACATGACTATATGCACATGTAACTCCATAACACAGCACACCTCCATTCCTCCAAGATATGACCAGAGATGCAAACCTGGATTTCCTGCGTGGCCTGCTCCTATATGGGCCAGGGCTAGAAACCAAAGACAGAACAAAACCTGAAATCTCAGAGTAGCAGCAAAGAACAGATTGCAGAAGACAGGCCGATTTGGGGGTTTAGGTCACTAAAGAAATGAGGAATAGAAGTCTGGTAAAGAATTTAAGTCTTCCTCTGGAAGGCAGAGAAAAGAAGGGCATGGATAAATGTATTTTAAGGGAAAAGAAACTAAGCTAGAAACAGAAACTGAAAATGGCTGGAAAGTAGAAGTAAATAACTGTTTGCATTTTACAGGATTAAATCTTTCTCAGACTGAGTGAAAAAACAAGAGTGCCTATACCAGCATAAAACAGAATGCTACGTACAAAAGTAACAGGAAACTTCCTGAAACTTTTGCATATAAAACACATTTTATACAGTTTTGTCCAAGACCAATTGTAAAGAAAAAATTTATTCCTGTGTCTCACGTGCTTAGGTCTCCATGTGATGCCATTGTCTGCATTACTGAAAAGCCAGCAGTTATGTTCAGGGTCTACTTTTAGATAGATAACTTCAAATCATAATGCTTTATGTGCTTTTACATAAAATAATAATATGAAATTCCTGCCCCAATTATGGCAATGTGAGTTTCGACACTAAGTTCAGTTTAAGCAGAATTTATGTGATTTATGATACATGATTATGAGATGTGAACTCTTTGGAGAACATTTTAACTAAGGAATGCATTACGAGCAGTGCACCTCAGCAACAATAAATTACTCAGTGGAGATCCTACAGATAAGTTAGCATTGATCATACTGCTCAACACAAAACCACTCTGCACAAAATAGGCTGCAGAAGAAAGTCTTCTTCCATAAACGTACTATCTGGCCCCCTAGGGAAGACCTTTCAATAATGAGAATTTCCATTAGCAAAATTTGTTCTTACATTCAAAAAGGGGGAAATCTGAGGGAGAGGACTCCTTTGTTAGTAGCTCATCTTACTACAAGCTTATTTGACCAAAAGCATCAAGTGCCTTGTCTAATGGTCTTGATAATATTAGGTAGCAATCTACTGGGCATTTCTAAAATATTTATTCTGACCTGCTTAGAAGTTTACGTAGCTATAAATACGCTTGATCCTCTTGTAATTTTTTAGTCTTGAGTGGAGAAGATATTTTTTATGCTGACGAAATCAATATTAAACATTTAACAGAACCTTACTGAATGCTTTGGTAAACCCAGACCTGTACTGATCAGGAAAAACACTCTAGCTGCAAATTACATAAAACTCTACTCACAATATTGATATGTAAAACTTTAGCAGCACTTTTACTTTTGATCCATATTTCTGAAAGGCACATTCTGAATTTACATATGCGTATAATAATAAAATATCACGCTGTTCCCCATTGTTATCTTTTAGGTAACAGACCACGTAGTTTTGCTCACTGTGCCTTAAACTGTCTCTAAGCTTACAAGTTATTCTTATTAAAAAAAAAAAACAGATTTCATCTCAAGATGCCCAGTCCTTATAAATTTATCCACTGATATTGATCATAAGAAACAGACTACAGAGAATTCTGAATTCTGAACTACCTACATGCCTCAATGTTCAGACCAAGAAATTGCCTGTGTACTATATATAAAGAAACAAAATCAGAATTAGATGATGAGCCTGTCCCACACCTAGGATGGGAACCGCACTAGCACACATCAGGCTGTGTCCTCACACATGAATTCCGTGCAATTAAAAATCTTGGGGAAATCTAACAGCATAAAAATGTTTTTATTCACATCACAAGGACAGAAAAATGTCAAACAAATGAGGCTGTGTTTTCCTATGTGTTTAGCTGTAGTCTAAAACCATTTCATTCCTCTTGCTTACCAATGCTGACCTTTAATTCAACACTAATTTCTTATGAGAAGCCTCATTCTCATTTAAAAATACATAAAAGCCTGAGAGTCACAATATTTATCCCTTCTATAATTTCATTTAACTTTTGTTAATATTTAATAAATCCATGTTCGCTACATGAAGCTACTCAATCCCTACATGCTTTTTTTTTCCTTACATTTTTTTTTGTTTGGACTGAAAGCTGTTCAGAACATAAATTTATTTTTTCATTATGAGAATTTACAGCATGCATTTTAAATAAATCTGATTCTAATCGTCATTCCTTTAATCAACAATGAAGAAATGTCCTCTGAAGAGTTTTTATTCAGATGATACTAACTGACCAGGGATTCCAGCAAAGTTGTTTCATGGACTGGATATCAGTATCTTGTAAATAATCCAGACATTTAAATCAATGCTGAGGAACATACAGATCACTAGTAAGCATTTTTATCTAGGCCGTGTGTTGCCATAGGAAACAAAAAATATATATAAAAATACCCAATGATTACGCAGAAAATCAAGAGTAATCCCCTAACAGCACCAAAGAGAGACCTCACTGAGGAGTTACCAGATCTGCAGGATGTCCTGTTTAACTAAAGCAAAAATTTGCACGTATAATGCCTGTCTGATTGCCTGAAATACTAAAACCAGGGAACTCCAACTGCTGGCATTTCTTCCTATGAATGATCTCAAATATGACACCTCTAAAATGAACACTGTAACTATTACAGAACACTAGACATTTTAGCATTTGCTGAGCAGTTTTCAACGGTACTAGTTTTTCAGCACCTTACCATTCAGGTTAGCAACAGTTTTTCTTTGCAAATAGTAACTTAAGTTGAAGTTTCAATAATTAAACTTCTAGAGTAACTTAGTTTTATGCAATTATGTCTCAAGAACTTCAGCACTACTGTGCAGTTGAGAATGGTATTTTGAAAAATTCAAAGTTAAAACCACCATTAGATTATGAGGTTAAGTGAAAAAAATCTTAAACTGTAGCCTTTATAAAATTTTGTGCCACACTATTTTGATAGCAAAGACTCGAGTGTTATCACAAATATAATCTCACTAAAATCACATGCTCCTACACATAAGCCTACACACTTGGAAATCTTGGGAAATGAGCTAAATCACAATGCCATGGATTTTAAAGGAGTAGTTTGGGTTGTTTTTAAAATATTGATGTTCACCTCTCCATTATTTGTTCAAAATTACAGATTTCCATATAGCAGAGGCTGAAGAATATTCCAGTAGACAGAACCTGATTACATGAAGGGCAGGTATTGCTTCAAATTACCTGTCCTTTACTTAATCCAGGGATATGGGGCCCCAGGCTGTCACCCTGAAGGAGGTAGGGATCTTTTTCTGTATTATGGCCACCACTCTTCCCAAATTACCTATGTTTTTGGAAGAGCAACTGCATTACCGAAAGACATGCTTTATTCCCTGATGAAAATCAAGAAATTCAAATACTTTAAGAAAAGAGTACAAAATAGGAAAAGTGCAAGAAACTGAGATACTGGTAAGTTCTAGACGCATTTATGTGAGCAAAGGCTTGTGAAACTGAAAGGTTAAGGGAAAGATGTGAACATGCACAGAAACAGAGGTTGGGAGCATAAGAAAACTTTACAGTACGCACAACCTCGGGACATCTTGTACCATTTTAGGATTATTGTTAAACCACAAACAGACTACATATGCCAGAATCACTGTTACACTGCAAGTTGTCCACATGTAACGTGGTATACATCTGTTATATACAAATCACAGAGTTTCACGTTAGGACATCCTGTCTAATATTCACGTATCAAAACCCACATATTAAACAATTAAGTGTAAAAATAACTCCCAACAGTGTAGGCAGAAGCGTACTATAGAGAAACTGAGAATAAAGCCCATTGGCAAGTATTTCCATATTTTCTGTTCAGATGTCTCTTAAACTGAAGTGTACCTCAAACTAAATATATTAAATGACTGTCCATCCTCATCCCAAAACTCTCCCCAGAATATGCCTTAAAAGATTGGCATTTATTACATGATCCTATACATTAATAAAATTATGATTACATAACTTTTACTAACATCAATGCACAATGCAGATGGTAATTGATGGTGTTGTCTCTCTCAATCACAGCAGAAAGCAGAAATGTAGTCAATAACGCACAGGGAGGATAAAGATAATGAAGGAGTGTCATTGGGTTTGGTATCACTGCAATGTGATTGTATCCATGATGGTAATTTATTATAGATTGTCTATTTTCTTCTAAAGAACAGCAGGGTTTTGGGACAGGGTCCAACTTCTTCTCACTTTTATAGAGTGCCTCTTACTAGTTTGTGGTCCTTGACTGAAGCTTCTACACGCTCCAAAACAAATAATAATCTGTCTCCCCAAAAAATCAATAGGAACGTGGGTGTTCCAGAAATTCTAATAGTCCAGACCTATGTGTTTCAGCTATCCAGACAGAATAACGTGTGTAGTTACAGCAGTGTCCTGGTTTTGGCTGGGATAGTTAATTTTCTTCTTAGTAGCTGGTGCAGTGCTGTGTTTTGGATTTGGTGTGAGAATAACGTTGATAATATATTGATGGTTTTAGTTAGCCTAAAAGCTACTTAGCAACATGTCAAGGACTTTTCAGTTTCTTAGGCCCTGCTGGTGAGAAAGCTGGAGGGGTACAATAAATTGGGAGGGGGAACAGCCAGGACAGCTGACCCAAACTAGTCAAAGGGATATTCCATACCATAGGATGTCGTGCTGAGTACATATAAACTGGGGGAAAAACAAGGAAGACAGACGCGTTCAGAGTGATGGCGTTGGTCTTCCCAAGTACCCGTCACACACGATGGAGCCCGGCTTTCCTGGGGGTGGCTCAACACCCACCTGCCCATGGGCAGTGGTGGATTAATTCCTTGTTTGGCTTTGCTTGTGTGTGCAGCTTTCGCCTTCCCTATTAAACTGTCTTTATCTCAACCCACAAGTTTTCTCACTGATATTCTTTCGATTCTCTCCCCATCCTGATGTGGCAGGGATTGAGTGAGCAGCTGTGTGGGGCTTGATTGCTGGCTGGGGTTTAACCACAACAACAGGCTATATAATCACTACGTCAAGCTTAGAGACATCCTGCTTTTCATAAAAATACATTTTGCAGCATATTCTAGCTACACATTAATTTTTTTTCTAGTTCATTTATTTTCTTCTAACAGCTTAGTTTAGACTTAAGAACTTCTAAAGCTTTGATACTGTTTCTGATTATAAGCAACTCTGACTCCATAACACAATGTTTATTTGGTTTTTGTGCTCCTCCTCATTTACTAATGCAGCCTTTATTTTTTTTCCATCAAGGCAATCTTGTTTCTCTCAGTATATTTTCTACAGATTTACACCTAAAGTTATCACTTACCCTGTTTGAATATTTTATTATTACCTCAAAACTCTCTCACCTACCTCTTCTGCATTTCAACCTGAAAATGGCCTCTTATATTCTCTTTCTTTTCTTCCCCCTCAATATCCACACTGTCTCCTAATTTCTAGATTATTTAAAACATATCAGTTTATTTACATAGAAAGCAGGTTGCCAACAGGCTAGTTTTAAAATGCAATGCATACATTAGCAAATACTCCCTCCTCATATTCACATTTATGTATTTAAATAATATATTTTTGGCACGGTTGGTGTTCAGAGTGATAGTGTGGCAGAATTTGCCTGTATCAGGAGTCAGAATTACCGAGCACTGAGCCCTGTTCCAGTCAGAGCTGGACCATGACATTACACTAATGCAGAACACGTTCCTGTCCCCATACCACTCCAAGCACAACACCAAGAGGTTTTTTTAGATTTCAGCATCTTCAGGAATGACAGCAATCTATCAACTTCCACAGTGATTGAAGACAGGCTTCCACAGTGCTCCAGCTAACCTCCCTGTACAATTGTCCCTCTAACTTTAGCCTGATCATATAAACAAGTGAGAAATGAGACATCCAAATACAGGAAAGAAACCTATATAGTGCATGAATATATGGGTTCTCTTTTTTTTCCTCCCTCTGTTATTAAACATAACCAAAACCAGCACTCTGGGCTCTGCATAGCCTTTTAGATACAAACATAAATGTTACTTAAAGGATTCTTTCTGGGTTTTTCCTCCTTTAGAAATTATTAGTTCCTGTCTCTGTTTCTGCCCTACTCAGACAATGCCAAAATGCTTTTATACATATGGCATACTGTCCACAGGACATCACAGTAAAGAAAAAACTATGCAAAGACTGACCAATCTTCCTGACTGTATAAAGCCATGTGGTAGAATCTCTTCATCATTAAAAACCACAGAAGGTTGGCAACTGGGTCACAGATGGGAGATGACAATGCCAGCAGGTTCCTTTTCTCCACTGTGGAATGGAATGCTTCACTCACTTGCATGGCAACCACAGGACATCTGCTACAGTGATTCCTACTTTGCACTTCTAACAACAGGAATTAAGATTAGCCGCCACCTCCTTTTCCAGCACAGCCTGCTGCTTGTCAGATGACACATGCACTCCGGGAACAGGGATCTCCTGCACTCCACAAAAGTCACCCGTGGCCCATGAGTTATGGGCCAGCCACTAAGTCTACTGACAGGAATAAAGCAAATAAAGGAAAATAAAACGATGATGGAAAACTGTTGGTTTGAGTGTTGACATAAAACACCATCTTGTGTTGGGGGCTACGAGGATGACCAAACAAACGAGTAAAATAATCAGTGGTTAATCAGACAGGACATCCAGCCCTCAGGCACCGCAACCCCTTTGCATGCATACTGTTTAGAAGTTGACAGCTCAGCTATATTTCTCCACCAAAACCAAAATGCACGTCTCGGAGAGAACATAGAATTTTGAGAATCTCTGAAAGACTGGATGCAATCAATAGTTTCTTCCTCCAAAGAAAGGTATTATATAATTGTTTATAACATGCGTACTTGCATAAGATATTCTCTTTAAGTCTATAAATTCATTCAGCATTCATTTCTGTCTGCCTAAGCTCAAAAACAGCTGAGTTTCAATTCATTACTTATCAGCATTCCTTGAAAATTACACAGATCATTTCTTTATTACTGCTACCTGCTGTAAAGAGAATTGCCAGGGCTTTGGCCAGTGCAGAAAAACTTGTTTGTCGAACAATACAGATTGATGGAACAAAAATGAAATTGCATCTTCTACACATTTTGGATTTTTTTTTCCAGTTAATTGGTTAAGTCTCATATCTAAGTACCAAATACTATTTTTCCCAGCTTCATCACTTTGCCCTTAATTATCAACTACTTCTATGAATTGCTAATAAGCAAGATTGATTTTGACCCATGGCATATCAGCTTTTGTCCTACAATGCTGCAGATGGGACACATTTTATTGCAAATTTCATTTCATGCTTTTTATTGCAAAAGGTATGGAACAATGAATGATAATTATATATTTTACAGTTCATTCACTTCAGATTGATCATTTGATATTCATTACTTCAGTGACAGACACGTCCTGTCAGTTTTACCCCTCATTATGCACATATCATCTGCATTTGAGCAAGCAACTGAATTTTGAAAGGAGACTTCAAACAAGTTTGCATTTGAAAAAAAAAAAGCCACCAGCATACCTTGTCACGTTAACTCTAGCAGCTGCTGTCAAAGGAACAGTTGTCTGAAATCGCATTCCTGATACTTCTTACAACTTGGTTGAAAATCTAGGTTTTCAAGATAGAAACTTTTATTTCAATTTCTCCCAATATTTCAGATTTTATAGATTTCACAACACAGAAATCATTATTTTTGGTATTTCAAAAGGTTGCCCTAGCGAGAGCCAATGATTATTTGAAAAGCAGGTAACTTAAAGGAGGACACTTTTTCTGGGCTTCCAGCAACAACTCCAGAGAGTATCTATTTCAAGTAAGAGCTCTCTGGATACTCTTCTTCTGAGGCTTCTTTCCTCAGAAATAATTGCTGATAATCAGAATCTTTCATCCATTGATTGCATATTCAATGATGTATTCAAAGGACACTGTGCCCTCACAAAATTTGAGTTGCTAATAGAAAAGTGGTCTGACCTTCTTGCTTTTAACATACCTACGAAGAGGTTCTGGCTCCAAAATAGGAGGTTATAACGTAAGAAATATGACATGTTAAATATAAATCCACGGAACAAGTGAATACAGTTCAAAGGCAAGCACATATAAAAAGCTGTATCAGAAAATATACCTCAATACAAACCAACAGAGGATAAAATCATGCTTAGTGACATGCACAGCTGAACCATATCAGTGAATGAGCATATATGCTGGGTAACAACAAACAGGAAACAATTAAGACAATCTGTTAACTCACCAGCCTTGTAAAAACATTCGCTATTAGTTTCTGCAGAACAGGCAGGCTACAGCAAAACTAAAATGGTGGGCACCCATCAGATCACTCAGGCATTCCTGACAGGAGCCAGGACCTCTATGGAACAAATAAGCCGGAATGCATAAGAAACTGCCTGCAGCTACATCGATGGAGAAACGACACCGTATCATAAACAGTAAGGCATCAAAATATATATTTTTCAGGGGTTGACGCTGATGGGGTTTTTACTGCCCGATTTGGAGAGGCTGTTGCTTGAAAGGACAAGAGAAGGAATGAAGCAAATCACAGTTCTTAATTTTATGTAATTATTTGCATTTTGCAAATAAATAGATGTACTAAAAACTTCAGCCTACTCATACTACTCCCTCTGCAAAGACAGAAAGGTCTATTGACATGTCCTCAAGATGAAGTATGCAATTTTTACAAGTTTTAGCTGATATAGAAACACACTTGGCAACTGTCCACTGCCTCTTGTGGATTAATAAAGTAATTTAAAAAAACAAAAACAAAACACACCACCACATGTTTTTTTATGACTTTGAAGCTTCATTCATTCAAGATCCTTGCACAGTAACTTGACAGTGACACTTATAAACACTATTACCTGTAAAAGTATAACAAGAAAAAGCAGCGTTAACTGAACGTTTGTATCAAGCTTGGGAACCCAGGAAAGTGCCTGCAGCTACATAAATGCAGAAATGATACCACATCATGATGTAAACATGCATTTAACAAGGCTGATGCAGGGATGTGGCAACTGGCTGTGTTTATATCAGCAGATCTTCAACACTACTCATCAACCTTCACTGTTACAGCACAGATAAAAAAAAAAAAAAAGGCAAAAAAAAAAGCACCAAAAAAAGGAACACAATTCAAGGTAGCCCATGTTTCCTAAAACAGACAGTGAAAAACGTCATCTATAATTTTCCTTCATGAAGTCAGGCTAAATAAGAGAAAAAGACTAACTCTGCTTTAGAAAAAAGAAATGTTTTACAGAATTTGTATGGGTAATAGTATCTACAAGTTCAATTTACTTCATGTTTAAAGCAACTGAAGCCACCTGCCTGGCAAAGGTCAAAGGACTGTTATAGTTCAGCCAAAGAGGGCAAGAGGGGACCACTTACATTTGACTGGTCTCATATATCAGTAGTCCCCAAATGCAAGGGAGAAGAAATACTTCTGTCAAAAATGACAGTCTAGAGCAGGGCTTAGCAACCCTTCAAAAGCATCTTCTTTTTCAAAGCAAAACTTTGAGTGCCTTTACATCAAGGATGCCAACCTGACTCGACCAAGAGTAGCAGGAGCTCACCACTCCTAGCCTTTTCTGGGTTTGATCCCAGCTTGGAAAACAGCGCACTCAGATCACGGAGGGCAAACAGCAGGGCTCACATGGCGGAGATCTTACAGGACAGAAGCAAGGCTGGGGGGGCCACTGCTTCTCATAGATACACATCAGACAAGATTATTCAAATGTATCAAATGCATTCATACATTTTAACAAGATGCAGGTGACAGAAGGAAATGATGACAAGCAAGCTGCCCTAACAAATGCTGCACATATTTTCATCAATCTCACCACTGATACTACACAGCACATTTGTATAACAAAGTGGTAAAAACATATAGGCCTTGTGCTTATATCATTGTGGGGTCACAGAAAAGTCACTGAATTTGCTAGATACAGCCCCTGTTAAACGCTACCGTAAGTAAGAGCCATGTTAACCACTCACATGTTTTCTCCTACCTCACACCAGCAATAATTCTTCCTTTCACCACTCTGCTAAAATTAAAACTGAACAAAAAAGAAAACACTAAGATGATTGTACAGATCACATGCTCACTGAAAGTAAGAATAAGTAAAATCCCAGGACTTTAAGCAACTGATTTAAACATGACAACAAACCTATAGAAACTATAAACTCAAAAGTTTGCCATACTTGCAACACCAGATTACATCTGAATGCCTGAAAAATCTTGTGCCCTGTCTTTTACCCATGTTTTTAGATGGGTAACTCAGCTCCCCCAAGGCAGGGACTTGGTGTCCAGTTGTGAATCAGCTCTTGAAGTACTTCAAACTTCTAGCATCAAATTTTAAAAAAAACAACTCTCTGCAAAGCAGCATCTCAACTGCTTTCCACATTCCTCCCCTTGACCACAAACTGTCACTACTATTTAAAGTCTATCAACATTTTGCCATCTAGGATTGGGAGGGAGGCGGGTTGTGGGTTTTGTTGTTGTTCTCCATGGAACAAAGTTATTTTGGTTGGGTTTGTTTGTTAGCACTCTTTACAGGAATAGAGCCTGTTCAGGTATCCTGACAGGGCAGTTTACAAGCAGAAGCACTTTCAGCAGTCTCCATTCTTTCACTCATAATGATCCTCAATCCTTGAGGAGCAGGTTGAGCAGACAAAGTGCAAATGCTAAGGTCACACCTGGTACACTTGCAGGGAAAGCACTGCAAGAGGAAATTATCCTCTTTTGTGCATTATAAAGCTATGTTGGCATATAATCATGCAGGAGGCATGGGGCAAAAGCACTGCCTTTTTGGTGGAGATCCAGCAGTCGTCTGCAAAGTCTAAGAACTAACAGAGGGTTGAGGGAAAAGGCAGGTCATTTTTTCTGCAGTAGCAGCCTTTAAATTTGCTGCCACTGACTGAAGAAGATTGTAAAAAAAATGGTTTTAAAGGAAGAAAATGAATGTCACATCAAATCAATCATAACCACTGGATTTAACAATCAGAAAAAAAGTATTTATAAAAATTACTCATAGCGTTGTGGGTTTGGTGGTTTTTTTTTTTTTTTTATTTAAAAAAAAAAAAAAGAAAAGAAAGTTATATTCTATAAAGAAATGTTTTGGCCAGATTCTTTACTAAGCCTTTTTTGCCAAAAGCAGGAAGAGTGACCCTGTGCGAGCCATAATTTCATGGAAACTTGAAACCAATAAAAGTCAGTGCTATCATCAAGTGTCACTGGCTACTGTGTTCACGTAACCACCATCTTGTACCAGCATCGCTCCACAAATAATGACAACAAAAGCAATAAACCATGCCCCCACCCTCCCCTTGCAACGGTTTCTATTAGGAAGCTGACTTCATTTGGAGGATGTAACAAATATGTGGAGAATTCTGCAGATTCAGAAAGCTTCTGTGCAACAAACAGTGTTTCAAATTCCACACCTCAGCTGTAACAGAGCAAGCTGAAATAGTGTCACAGACTTCAATGAGGTTACTCTAGTTTTAGGTCAATATACCAGTGCCGGTCATGTTTTCACACAGCTAGGAGACAGGATTGAAAAATCTTTGGTGAATTAATCCCAATCAGAAGCCAAGACTATGTCTAAATTAATTTGAAAAGTCACTCTGTGTTATTCCAGCTTCTGATACTATTATCCTATGGCCAACTTGCACTGCTTGCAACAGAACCAGGAATGAGAAGCAGTCCACGTGAATCTTCACCCCAGGTACCCAGTTTGGGCTGTATGCCTTCAACACAGATTATCATCTTGTTCCACATATATTCTGCAGATTGAACAAGGAAAACTGGTTCAGCTGCTTCCTCTTCAGAACAGAGCAGAATCAGGTATATTAATTTTCTTTTTTTTCTTTTTACAGTCCTTTCCTTTGGCATCTAGACAAACAACATACACGTGTCTAGCAAGAATGCACAAGGAAATAGATTTACAATTTTTTTTGCAGAACTTGGCACTACATATATTACAGTAATTCTTTTAGTCCTTGGACACAAAATCATTAGGTATGGGCTATTACTTGCATTATTGCTACATTACTAGATCGTTATAAAAAATAAAAGTTCTAATCAGCATGCACATTTATGAAGTGCAGTGGTTTGAATCTACCCCCTGTAACAGCCTAAGCATTAGCACTAACCAACATGAGTAACTGGGTTTCCTTCTGAACCAAACAAGGTTAAAATGAAAATCTCTTTTATACAAGAGATCATGACTGATGACACATGGATGAGACAGTGTTCAGATCCAAAGAACGTCAAAGGATTTACAATGTCATTCAGAATAGAACAGTTTGCTAGCAGAGAGACCAGTACACAGAAAAATACTGCTACTGCAATGAACCTCGCAGGACTGACTGTATGGCGCATAGCCACAATGAGCTTTGTTATTCATCAGGATTTGTTCATAGCAATTACACAGCAAGTTAAAAATCGAGTAAGATTCAGGCATTGGGGGGTTTCTTCTTGGTTAATTGTTTGGTTTTTTCCTATTGCCTGTGTAACTTTTTTGACGGTAAACACAGTGAACTTTTTTTCCTGTATTCATTTCCCCTCATCTGTTTCTGATACCGGTCATAGTATACTTACCTTTTTCTCACTTTATACATCAATATTTTCACCTGTTTCTCTTTTATATCAGTTTTGGCATAATTTTATGTAATGCCCACAATATCTCAACACAAATTTCTCCTCCACAAGGAATGGTGCACATTCAGATGGATCAGGCTGAAGCATGTAAGGGCTACAGTGAAAACCAAAAATGGATGGGCAAGAGTTACAAGTACATTTTTATGCTTTTAAAATGTCTCTCATCCAGTCTTCATCTGGCACAGCAGTTACATAAAGGGGCCATACACAGACAGAAGAGACATTTTTTAAGGTCTACATTATATCAGACTTGTACTGGAGATTCTAACACATTAAGCAGTCTCATGGAAAACCCTGAAGTGAACGGTACGACCCCTATTTTATGAATAAATATGTTTCTAAATTATGATAATTAAGAGTATATTGCAATCCTCAGGCTACATTTCAGAATTCACAACACAAAAGAAATTGCTTGAGCTGTAACTGAATTTATGAATGTCCCAAATCCCATTCCAGTGCAAAGTCAAAGCTTTTCCATCAGTTTGACTTTGCAATGCAAACCTGAGCACTCATGGGGTCACTTATGCCTCAGGAGGAAAGCAGGAACCACAAGTGAAAGGCAGAAGTCTCTACCTCCCAACTTTCACAGTCCCAGTACTGGCAGTTGACAGTATAGTATGGACTCAAAACCGGCACAACAGGGAGGTACGCTCTAAGCTCAGCAGAAACAGGCACACAACTGATGAGACCAAATGCTTCTACCTCATGTGGATTTGACAGAACCAAATTTTGCCGTCCAACCCTAGTCCTCAAACAGGAGTATAATTCTTCATGTGACCACAGGATTCAGTGAGTTCTGTGTTTTCAAATGAGCAAAATCTAGACAAGAATGAAAAAAAAAAATATCTGCAAGAAAAGCAAACCTCAGCTGCCTCATAGCCCTCAGCTGAGGGCCCCCGAAAGGTGGCTGTCACAACTCACAGAGGTAACCAGCTGCTTAGGTTTGGTTTTGTTTTTAAAGACCTTTAATCACTCACAGGTGCTCTCAAAGCCCTTAACTACATCTCCCCAAATTCCAAAGCAATATGAAAAATTGATGGTTTACATTTCAGTGGCATGATACCAGTATGCTGGATGAAAAGTGATTGGAACGTAACCTTGGGAAATTCCCCTCACAAAGCAAACTTGAAGCCATCAGCACCATTCCTCCTGACCCCTTTGCTTGCCCCATATCCCTCACTTTCAGCTCTCAAGCTGATGTTTAACCAGTAGCCCTCAAATACTTATTTAAAATTATTTTATTCAGACAGTATAGTTTTTACAGCTTTTACTTATAGTCATAATTCTGTTCCTTTAAGTAGTATCATTTCCTTGATTTACATGCAGTTGTCAACAAATTTTAAAGATGCTAGTCAGGTACTTGAGACCTGTAAGCCCTAATTCTATTTATATGAACATTTATGTGTTCATAAATATACTCTTTTTTTTAACTGACTTTTTTTTGGTACTTCAAGCAGCAAAAAACCCTAAATCTATTACTATTTGCACTAACAATGGCATGAAATTTCTTTTTTTTGAGATCTGTACGATTAAAAAGTATGGACTTGTCCACTTGTATTCTTTTTTACGAACATGAAAGAGGTAGAGCTATGTCACTAGTGAGGAAAATATCTATTAAGTTGTCAGTTATGGTATCATTTACTTTAATAATGTGTAGCAACTGCAAGCTCAAAAAGTGACAGATAACGCAAAGACATGTCACAGAACTGAAATACAGAGTACTAATTAGCACAGCATAAAAGAATGTGGAGATGAAAATGAGGAGGGGGTAAAAACCCTTACATATATATATGCAGTGTAGATTCTACATATACATAACATAAAACTAGAAAGGATCATGGAAAGTTTTGTAACCATTGCTTTGCCACTGGATAAAGAACCTGTCCACTTTTTGCTACTGACAACTTCTTCTCAGGCCACTTACTAGTACAGCTGGTGCTATTTGCACCCCCTCTGCAGTAACGGAGCACAGAGGAACTAGTCCAAGTCCTCCACTTGCTCCTGGAGAAGTCCAGCCACATTCCCCATTGAAGAAGAATATGTTTCTAGATAGCATGGTGTATTGAAGACATATGTATAATTGTTCCTGGCTGGGAATAAGAGTCCTTTCTTCCCTACGCCTGCCTTTGAAGTAGAGGAATGAAACCATTCTTCTTATGCAAGGTGACAGTCAGATGAATGTATTCACAGTAACTCCGTTTTCAAACTAACTTGAAGATTATGCAACACACAAGTATACAAATACAATTATTTCTATTAACCTTATTATAATAACATTTTTGAAATGCGTGAATGACAGAAATAAAAGGAATAACTTGCCTTTGCAGAAACTTTTTAATCGAAATTAAGAGGTAAGAATAATGGTCTGTCAGTGTTAGATTGCATCAGCCTCTAAGCTGTATCTTTCTTTAGACAATGCAGTTGAAGTAGAACGAAATGTTGAACTGATAAAAAAAAAAAAAAAGACATCCCTTTTTTAAGAGAGCTGAAGGAAAAGATGACCACAACATTTACTTTAACAACCTCACCCAATTTTAAATTATTAAAGTTAATTACATTTTAATCGATTTTTTTAGCTTAAAACTAAAACATTAAAAGTTAGCTCCATGCTAAGTTGAACAGTGAGACAACAGGGCAATTCCCATCTCTGCTACACACTCCTAAGTGAACTGACAAAACTGTAATATTTAGGGGCAACAAGAAGAATATAAAATCTTACCTAGATTTTATACAATATACATTAGATACAATTAATAAAATGGATGCATGTTCAAATAGTGTTGGCTAAAGAACGTAGAACACACTCAGCACTCAATATTCCAGTCTTAAGTCTTTTAATATGAGTTAATTGACTTATGGACATACATCTGTAGATTTCCAGCATATGAAGACAGATGAATTTGCTGGATCAGTATCTGCATAGATTATCTGCCATGTAAAGTGCCAAGCTGCCAGCTGCAGAAGATAAGCCTGTCAGAGACAGCTCTTCTTGCATCAACAGTAGTTACAGGAAACATCATTTGTAATCCTTCATACTGGTTACCCTCTTTGCTAGAATAATTTTTGTTTTGTTTTTATCCAAAAGGCTTCATGGAGTACACTGGGATAACTTTTCAAATGGAGAAGAGATGGGAATGCAAAACCAGAAGCATCGAGTATGTATTTCAACTTGCAGGCAGTATCCTGTAAAAATCTAAATAACTTAAAAATTCTTCTTTATCTGTCAAGTTATGATGAATCACAGTACACACCTGCAGCTGGGAAAATCACATACAGAAGACCCCAAAACTTGATTGCCAGAAATGAATACTCAAGTATACGGTCTATGCATCTGTTAGTCCAGTTCTCTCCAATGCATTAGACTAGCTGCTCTAACCTTGGCATACTAGATGCAAATTTAGTGCTGCACCAATATAAAAGATGACTATAACCACATTAAAATCTACTTGTACATACTAAGATGGTAATGGGATTATCTGAGTAGGCGTACAGAAAAGATTTCATTTCTGAAAGGACGTTATTTTCTCCCCAGTAATGAGCTACCATCCTTATAGCAATCACCTTTAGAAATTAATACAATTACTTATTTAATTATTTGGGCATGTTCATACTTGATTATTATTTTTCCTCAAGCAGGGTGGTGTTAATCTACCCCACATTCACCTATATTTTCCCCAGTAAAATTTCAAGTACATATGGCGCTCACTGCTTGCTCACCCCTACAGGGAACCATGCATCACGCTATGAGGTCACACTGTAATATGACCATTTAAATGACTTCAGGATCAAAATAATTCTAAAAAAAAAAAAAAAAAAAGGAAGACTAGAAGAAAAAGTGGTTTTTTTTACCCACAGTATCTTGGAATCACATGGAAATCACAACTGTATGTGTGGGATTTGTAAAATACAAGCCAGACAGTTCAAGATAACAGGATACAAGCTTAAACAAAGCTGGGCAGAAAAAAAAATTCAAGATCAGTCCAGCATTGTTACAATAATCCCCCACAGTACAAGGACGACAGTGGAGTAATGAAATGCAGAAGCAGAAAGGACCTGCCTGTGACAGGAACTTTCTTCAGCTTTACTACTGATAAAAGCATATTCCAGAATTATTTCTTGAGAGTGTATGTCATCCCTTCCCCCCTCCTGAAGCCCATCTTATATTCAGGTTGAGAATAACAAGATTGCTAGAGTTTTTAAACTCACACTACAGAGACTTTATGCTACAGGGTCCTTAGCATCCAGGTAACCCTTTCGCGCACAAGCCTGGACTGTGGCTACTGCACAAACACGAGCAGAGATATCTTCAAATTCTTTCATTCCTATTTCAGCACCCTACTGAGAGCTGCTGTATATCCATCAGCATGATTTCCTTCTTTCTTCAAAGAGAAAGAATGTAAATATTCGCTTCATATCTATAAAACAGATCAATAAGCTCCAGGACAAAGAACCAGAAGAGATTACACTAAGTAGTAAGTTTTAAACATACACCCCATGCATTAGTTTGAGGTAATATTAGACTTCATCAGTTACAATCTCATAAACAGCTCAATGCCCGCAGTATTTTCACTCAAAGGAGCCAGAGGCAGATACAACTAGATGTGTAATAACAGATTCCCACAACCACCTCAGTCCCTCCAAGAGATACTGATTGTACATGCAGCTATCTGCAAGAACTACCTTAATGAAAGCTCCTTCGGTCAGTCTTGAGGGAAAGACCTCCCTCTCAAATCCCCACTCCTTTATTGCAGTGAATAACTTTCTCTGTAATATCAGCTATGACACCTTCCCTTGCTCAGACTGATTGAGATCTAATTTGCCATCCCAGGCACCTCTACAGTGCACACAATTACAACATTCTTGTGTTCAGATGACTATGACTTAATGCCTACACGCCAAAGCCGCAAATACTCAGTGCTCTGGGATTACCTGTATCCAAGAGCAGTCCTTCAAAATAACGGATGCTGTACATCATCCCAATGAAAGATCCATAAGGAACTGTCATTCAGAAAAGCACTTAATCCGAGGAGATAAGAGATCTCTACTGTCCTTATGTTTGAGGTACTGCTTACTCTGCTTGCCATATTTACCATGAAGACTAGTTTGCCACCTCCTTTTATTGCTTCCCGTATAGAGATGTGTCAAACAAACCCCCTCCCTTTTGTGGCAGGATGACAATTCAAGCAGCCCTGAGCACAACGACCAGGGGAAAAGAAGCCCTTGTTCTCCTCCACAGCTATAGGAGGACAAAGGAAACCAGGCATTGCAGGAACAGCATATGAAATGAGCCTGATAATGATGGCAAAGAAATAGTTTCCTGGGTTTAGAAAGCATTCCAAAATATATTCTATTTTGTATCACAAGAAAACTAAAACATTTCAATATTTATTTTTTAAAAAATAATGAACAGAGCAAGACAACACAGCAGCTGACAGCAGGAAAACAGTTGTAGCATGAAGGTGGTTCCAAAATAATTGGTTGGGCTATGAACAATTCAGATGAGACTCTACATCCCACATATAAGCCTAATACATTAATCTCTACGCTACGAGTTTGATGAGGATCTCTCTCTCAAATTATAACTTTCATCAGAGACTTGAGGAAATGCTTTTGACAAAAGGGTTATCAAGGCTGGCATACTTCCCTGTACATTTTCAGAGTCAGTAAATCAGTGCTTCTAATAAAGCACAGCATGCTGAAAAAATTATAACCTGCTCTTATGCAACATTTTTTGTGCTTCCTTCTAAAAAAAGATAATTTTTTTTTTCTGTAGAAATGGGCTTCCTCTGTAAACGTGCATCATTTTAATAGAACTTTGTTTCCATAGGTGCTGGAAGGTACAAAAAAGCTGTAGGACGTTATGCCTACTGTGACATAACACAAAAGCAGCTGAGGTTTTGTGAACTGCAACACAAAGTATTCAAAAAATCGAATATTAAAATTCAAAATATACATGGAACGACTTGTTAAAGTCATAGTGAAAGCTATAGATAATATGGTTTCCCAGACCCACAACAACACACAAATGAACTTGACAGCTCCCTCACTGTAAACACTGCACTCTAGCTGTGCCTTACAGATGAGTGAGCTCCAGTTTAACATCATCCCCACCATTCCTTGAGCCCAGAGTCTAAAAAAGCCACCACAAATGCACTATCTGCTAAAGATCCCAAAGCAGTAAAACCTATCACTGACAAAGTCTGAGTAACTGCCCACCCGCCTGCACTCTTGGGTAACGGCTCAACCACCACAGTTAAAAACTGACAATGGAAAGAGTTACATAAAAATTGCAAGTGATATTAAAAATGTTTCCTAAGGAAGGAGGCCGTGTTTGCAAACAGGTAATTTAATTTCCTTGCACTGCCTTGTAAACCTAAATTTGTTAAATTAAACTGAGATTTGTTTTCAAGCTAGAATCCACTGGGAGGCTGATTATGCTGAAACACACTTCACTAAAGTGTTGGAGGAACAAAGAGGAATGCAAAAAATGTTTCAATATGTGGAAACTGCATATTAAGTAACTTCTTGATTTTCCTAAATGAATACACTAAAATGAAGAATATTTCTTATACAGCCAAATGAAGATTTAGCGCAGAGAAATGAGTAACTGCAAGTAAAATTATAGCTCTTTAGCCAGCTCACTTTATGTTAATTTCATTGCTAAATTCTTTGAGGAGGATTTCTTCTGCAAGAATTGTGCTGTTCTCCTTCAATAAGGCAGGTGCACTGGAATGGGATTTGAGACATTTATAAATTTAGTTACATTACCGGTCCATGCTGTGGACCATGCACAAGTCTCAGCTGAATTCTTGTCTTCATTCCCACAATGATTCTTTTCTGTCAATTCACATCCCATGAAATTTTTATGCCAGTTTCATCCATGTGTATAAGCTATCAAAAAATTAGGAAAACAAGAACAAGAGAGTTCATTTGATCCAATGACTGCATTTATCATCACATTAAGAAGTGAGTTACTCTACTTGTAGGTATCAATCATCTGAAATCAAAATGACAAACCTAGATAATGACAAATGAATATTCAAATGACTCCATTATAGAGATTTCTTCCTAAATGAACTTCAAGAATAAACAGAATCAACAACTACGTTTCTCTTGTGCTACGGTCTTCTCTAGTATAAAGGTACTTGAGGTTCTGCCATTAAAGTACCAGGGAACAGCAGGACCATCTTAGCATCCGTTCTCAAGAAGTTCCATGTGGAAACCCACACTAAATCACACGTCTGAAAAGTCTAAATGAAGGCACAAGCCAAGAGCAGTATGGTCCCTGAAAGTGAGATGTCTAATCATTACACTGAATGGTCCTCTGCACTTTTGGTCTGAATGATGACGATGTTTTTCCTTCGGAGAACCACCACTGATTCCCACCCAAATCAGTTCAGGACACTCAAGGCTAGCATGAGACACTGTCTCTTCGTAAACTGGCAATCCAGTTGACTGCAGGTTTTGGGATGTTTTTGATGCACAGGACATAATCATGAGATTGAAAGGAGCCAACTGCGTCATCAAGTCTAGACCCTCACTGCCAGATGTCAGCTTGTGTTACAACAGCGCAAAGTTGTGACTTACTCCCATACTCATATATAGCTCAAGATAACCAATATTGCCCAGCAGCCTCTAATAGCTGGTAGATCTGACAGTAGAAGACCTCTGATGACAACTAGGCTGCAGCACATGAGAAAAAACAGATCAGCTGTGAAGTCACCATCATGCTACATCACTGTGTATTGGGGACTTTGTTAGGAAATGTCCAAGGAATCCTAGACTCTAAGTGCTACAGGAGTAAATCCCCACAAGATCCTCTGCTAATCAAACTCAGGGGAACATTTCCTTCCTGATCCAAATATGGTCATGTTATACTTTAATTCTAAGAAAAATATAACATGTAAGCACCTAGAAAACTTTAATAACACTGCAGTTATTTTCATTGTCGCCTATAACCCGTGCAGAGCTACAATCAGGTTTCACAATATGATCAAACCCATCCTGACTGGAGTCCCTTTCCCATCCCTCCCTCCCTCACAGACAGAGCAGGAAAAAAAATAATTATCTTTTCTGATCTCTTAAGCACATACCAAAATCACACCTAACTCAAGGTGCATGCAAAATAATCCAACATGATATCAAAGTTGCTCATGAATAAAAAATTCAACAAATATTTTTTGTTAATTTCTATAAATGTGAGAGTTTTGGTTTAGTTTTAATACAGTAAATTTTGAAATACTTTTCCTGGAAAATTGGAAAAAGGTCATCTCAATAAATGCTTCTGAAGGGTCAATTAAGAAAAATAGCAGGGATGTCTTATCCTCATGGAGCTGCAAGAGTTTAAGCTGAGAGTATTTACTTTCAGTTGTTTTCTAAATTATAAATGAATTAACAGGAAAATGGCACAATCATTAACTCACTGGGATTCCGCACTGCTTTGGTACTTCCAACAAGTCTGAAAAGACTGCCATTCGGAATCTTGTCACAGAAGATGAATTTCACTCAAATGGCCCCATCTGTAATTTTTCATTTGTATGGTTGCAGCTTGAACTCAAAGAACACCTACGGCACATTTTCATGAAAATACCTTGCTAAGCAATCCAAGAGATGAATGAGAAAGAAGAAAATGCTCCAAATCTTACACTAGGCAGAGAATCCGACCCAACCAAAATGACAATCTGGCAGATTTGTTCAAGCTAAGAGATGGGAGTAAAATATTCCCCTGCTCCCTTCACCCAAGCAGCTGCAGAGGTATTTGGCAAAGGGATTTTTTTTTTTTCCTCTCATTTGCAGTTTTCCAGGGTTTGGCCATCTGTCCACTGTTTGGTCCCTTTGAATGAAAAACCAGTTTAGAAGCATAGAACCATTTTCACAACTGTTGTCTTGCAGGGCAGATAAGGAGAGAAAGGGATGATTAAAGCTTTTGCTAGTTAACAGTAACAAAGCAGGAAAGGGGAAAAAAGAGCTGATCCGAGTCTTGCGAGACAAGGTGGTTTCAAACTACTGCCATCCATAGTTAGTCTATCTGGAGGAATGGAATCTATGCCACACTTGGCAGCACAGCAGTTCAATTTTATATTTAAAGTACCTGGGTCTATCAAAATCCTGTCAGTTCAAGCACATCCAGTCAGACACAGTTCCACTTCCAGTGAGAGCAGGTGAGTAAATACAGATGGTACGCACAGCTACGGAGGACAGAACTCCACCTCTTCATAAAGAGGCACTTGGTGCTCATACCTCCCGCAGCACTCTCCTCGTTCAGATGCAATTCAAAATGCTTGCACCTAGCGTAGAACTTATTTCCTCCTCCTTTATTTTCTTTTCTCTCTTGAGAGTTCCACCAATATCAGTTGAGACACTTATCAAATAAAGTAGAGAAGGATAATACAAGTTTTCTGATAAGGCAGTACTCACACAGTCTGTATCAGGATGGTCTCTGGATCACAAATGTAGCGTACTAGTGTAATGAAAAAAGTAGATTTGACTAGAATGAAGAGCTGTGCTTTTCAAAAACACATGAAAACCATAAAACACACAAACCTGTTCAAAAAAAGTCATGCTTTTTAGAAACGTGATTAATTTAAAATAAAATCTGTGAGCTGTCCGCATTACCTCACCAGACTATGTGTCTTTATAAATTGAAGGTAAGCATCTATTGCCTGGCAAGCGGCACAGCAATCTGAAAGATATGCAGGTGTGATATATGTAAGTGTTAGGAACTGCAGGAACTTGTTTCTAAAGTGTGCTAGCCCTAAAGGAGCCCTGCTGCCTTGCCCCGGGCAATACAAGAAGGGCACACAAAGAATGAGGCAAGGAACCCGTAGTGCTGAGTGCTCACCCAACAGCAGAGAGCTGTCTCCTACCAATTAGCAATTGGTTGGACTTGGCACATTTCAGTTTATTTTTCCTTGCATAGGTCAACAAATTAACAGTCCCAGCTAACTGGGGAGGTCCCAGAAGACTGGATGTCAGCCAGTGTGACGTCCATCTACAGGAAGGGCCAGAAGGAGGATCCGGGACACTACGGGCCTGCCAGCCTGCCCTGGGTGCCGGGGAAGGTGCCGGAGCAGACGGTGCTGAGCGCCATCACCCAGCACGTGCAGGACAGCCGGGGGGTCAGGCCTGTCCAGTGCGGGGTTCTGGCAGGCAGGTCCTGCCTGGCTGCCCTGATCTCCTTGTGGGACAAGGTGACCCCCCTGACGGGTGAGGGACAGGCTGTGGGTGGTGGCTGCCCGGGCTGGAGCGAAGCCTTTGGCACCGTCCCCACAGCATCTCCTGCAGCCACCGGCTGCTCCCGGCCGGGCCGGGGGGGCTCTGCGCGGGGTCAGGAGCTGGGGGGCGGCCGGGCCAGGGAGCGGTGGGGAATGGAGTCACATCCCGCTGGCGCCGGGCACACGGGGGGTTCCCCAGGGCTCAGCGCCGGGGCCCGTCCTGCTGCGTGTCTGCACCGCCGGGCTGGGCGAGGGGAGCGAGTGCCCCCTCAGTCAGGGCAGGGGGCACCCAGCTGGGGGGAGCTGAGCTGCTGGGGGGCGGGGGGCTCTGCAGGGGGGCTGGGCAGGCCGGGCCGAGGGGCCGAGGCCAGCGGGTGAGGGTCGGCAGGGCTCAGCGCCGGGCCCTGCCCGTGGGGCACAGCGGCCCCCGGCAGCGCTACAGGCTGGGGCAGGGGGCTGGGAAGGGCCCGGCGGGACAGGGCCTGGGGGGGCTGGCTGGGCCGGCTGGGCGGGAGCCCCCCGTGTGCCCAGGTGGCCAAGGCGGCCAGCAGCGGCCTGGCTCGTGTCCCAGGCAGTGTGGCCAGCAGGGCCGGGGCAGTGACCGTCCCCCTGCGCTGAGGGAACTGGGGGGGTTCAGCCTGGGGAGGGGGAGGCTCAGGGGGGCCCGTATGGCTCCCTACGGCTGCCTGACAGGGGGGTTTGGGCTCTGCTCCCAGATGAGAAGCAAGAGGATGAGAGGAAACAGCCTCAGGTTGCACCAGGGGAGGTTTAGATTGGGGATTAGGAAAAATTTATTTACTGAGTGTGTGGTGACGCACTGGAACAGGCTGCCCAGGGAGGTGGTGGAGTCACCATCCCTCGAGGTATTTAAAAGACTTGTAGAGGTGGTGCTTAGGGACAGGGTTTAGCGGTGGACTTGGCAGTGCTAGGTTAATGGTTAGACTTGATGATCTCAAAGTGTCTTTTCTAACGTAAATGATTCTTTGATTCTATAAATTCAAAAAAAACATGCATGCCTTTCATGTTTCCGCCAAACCTCAAAGCCCCCCCCTTTTTTTTCCCCTCAGAAAAGGACCCTTCTGAGATGCAGAACATACACTTTGACACCAGCCTCGACCACTCATTTTTCCTTGACCGCTTCATACTGGCATCCTAATCATCCCTTCAGATCTGCATCTAAACACTGGAAAAATCATACTTCTTAATATCAATAGGATGATGCAAGTATAAGTTCAGCATTTGTACCAATGCTGAAACTCCAAAGCCATAAGAAAGTTGCACCCCAAAGAGTACACAATGAAAAGAAATGTGTAAGACCTATCTCAGAGGAACAATACCCTCACAGAAAGCAATTCCAAATGCTCTCTATTAATGCAGAGAATTGCTATCAATAATGACATTTCTGTTGGCATTTTAAAGCTATTTTATAAGTAGACCGTTTTATACACATAGATATTAGACTATAATCAAGCGAATGCCAGCAATACTTTAGTGTGACGAGATCAATCCCAGGCATCCAATAGCTCAGGTAATCGTTCTGTTAACTCCAAAAAATTGGAAGAATTCAGTGGCCACACTTTTCTTAAACTTAGTCTCACTAAACTACAGGAATATGCAAAGCATTTTGTAATGCACAGTGAAGATAACACTTATAAATATGAGAGGAGCAAGACAAAAAACAGGTAGAGCAAGAAATTATGGAGGTGAGATCATAAAACACTGATGGAACTATACAGAAGAGCCTGCATACCATCCATCCACAGCAGGCCTAATCCCAGACAGTAGTATCTCAGTTTTATTAATAGTAAATTCCCCTCACACTTAAAAAAAATTACAGAAGTAAATTAAAAATTTAACTCTATATAACGTCTCTATATATACACATATGTTGCATATGCATTGTAAAAAGAGACTGCTGATGACAACGAGAGCCATGAGAGATTCACAACACAGAGCAAGGTGAATCATTTTACAAAATATACTTAAGAAAGCTCAACAGGGAATACGTAGAGTGGTGGGTAATTGCTTGTTCCCTCAACAGTGCTGCATTTAGAAATGAACGGTGGTAATAACATTCATAATGAAAAACCCTTAACTGTTTAGAGACTGCAAGTCTAGGCACACTATACACTGACTACTGTATTAGCAATTTTTCATAGGACAGGGAATTTTCAAGCACAACCTTTGTTAGAAATTACAGTATTTTATCACTTAACGGCTGTTTTCTGTCCTCTAAACAGTCAAATCAGTCTTGAAAAAAAAATTATACAGAAAAGTTACAGTAATCAGACAAATTCATTCACCCTCAATTTTGTCAGCATACTTTCACACTTAAAGTACCCCTCAAGACCTTAGTAGGGAAAGACAAATTGATCAGCTGAGAAGTCTGGGCTACTACTGAAGTCACCGGGCAGATTTAAGGTAACACTGAGACAAGGAGAGATTGCAAGTAAATGTGAAGACTTTTCTGAAATTCTTATCTTTGCTTTGGAAAAAAAACACACACACAGATAACATGCGATTCTTTGAATTCAGCCTAGGCAACTAGTTTCTTCCCATTCCACATTCCTACAAAGGAATGCCACTTTAACTTACCTGCTGTAGAAAGCAGAGCTTGCTGTTAATCACGAACTTTCCGCATCACTTGAAATTTACAGGCAAACCACTTTTTTTCACTTAGTCAAAACCTTATTTCAGTAAGAAGCTGGGTAAGGTTTTGACATGTTTCCCCCTTTTTGGTCTGATTTAAAGCTCACTGCAGTCAAAATTAGCTTTTCTGTTGACTTCAACAGAACATAGGTTAGGACTTCTACCTTGCTCCGTCCCAGGCAGCATGAAGATTTTAACCAGGTCTCTGGGAGTTATTTCCAAAAATACTACAGCATAGCGCCTTGCAGAGGAAGAAGGGAGGGGAAGGCAAGAGGAAAGCAAAGCTATTTAGATCAACCAATCAGCTATACCTTGCCTCCTCCTATAGAGAAAACAGATAGGGCACATCAAATAGTTATTTTGTCAGGCTGAGGGGAAAAAACTTCCACATTAAATATGCACTGATTGTCACTCAGAATTAGGCAGCTCACCATCCACTCCATTTCAAATGTGCCTATAGACTCATTTACTAGTGCCCAGGAAAACGCTCAGCAGCTATCTCCCCATGCAGATCCTTCTCAGCAACAGCAGCACAGCTTTCTGCCACCCTACCTGAAAAAACCCGTATCCCACCCAACTTCAAATTCTTTGTACCTCCCTTGCCAAAGCCATATCTTATACTTCAGCATTCTGAAGGACGACTTGCATTATGATGGTCACATCGCTCTATCCTAGGACAAATAACACACATTCTGTTAAGTCAGGATATTGCCTCACAGCATGAGAAAGATTTGCACAAAGACTCTGAAACAGCCCATTTACCCAGTTGTTGCAGAATACAGCATTGGGATCTTCACACAGATTTTCCTATTCAGATTCAGACACGATGCTGTCATGCCAACCAAGACAAATTAGACAAATTCATAGTTTTAATTTGAAGGTTAGCACAGGCAGCAAACACTCAGGTCCAACTGTACTTGCCAACAAAGACACACCTAATAATTCCATTCTCCCAACTTTTTGTTTTTAAGGACTTTTTCTGTATGTTAAAGGCAGCATAGTAAAAAGGATATTGCAATGACTTTCATCATTCAGAAGAATAAAAAAATACAACTTAGCAATAAGATAGGTTTCTCACAATCAACTGCACAAGGATTTTACCAAGTATGAAAACTACTTAATTGATTGCAAATTTGCAATGAAAATAATTACAACTCCCCGAAAAATGCTGGGAACGGTATCCTAACACATTATTTTAACAAACAACAGAATCTCCGTGTATCACATAGTTCCAAAGTGCTGCACCTGCAACAGTGTTGCCCAGATAATCAGGTCACTGTTGAACCAGATACAGGGAAGATGATAAAATTTGAGTTCTGTCTCATAGTTCCACTATTGCCCACTGAAAAAAGCCATTTCTGCATAGAATCACAGCAATGATAATGAGGCCAGACCCTTTAATCTTCAAATTATATTATCAAATTAAGTAAGCTTTACTGGTCTATTTTAAACATGGGGAAAATGTGACAAGCATACCCACTAAAGGTCAACACTGTTAATTAGACTCGAGAGCCATGTGAATTAGGACCAGACTCTGGTGACACAAATTTGTTTCAGTACAACTGACTATTTGAGGCAGGGTGTAAGTACTAAGCTGGGGGTAATGTTTATGGCTTTCCAGTTTTCAGTCCAGTACTCTATGTCCAAGAAAACACTCAAAGACAAAATATCTAGGCAAGCAGCAGATTAGCATAGTAGGTTTGAAGATACTACACCTGTTCCAGAGACAGCACAACTTTGTGATCCAGCCTTATTTTGAATTTTCTTTTCTTACTTTGTACATACTTTTAAGCCTACATAAAAGTTTTAGACAAGCCAAGGCTCCATGTATGCACGTTGGGAAGAAGTCTACAGCCTAACTCAACAGGATAAAAAAAAAATAAATCTATCATCCAGGACTAGCTGTACACAGTGATATATTGCTATTTCCTTTATCATATTTTGAAAATCACCATTTCAGTCCCTCATGTAAATGTATTTTGATTCTCATTTATCAAACAGCAGCAATGTCCTCTTCTGCTAAACTGTCCAATGTCCAGTGGCTATCAGCTTTTACCACAGCATACTAAACAACTAAGTCTGTATACTCCAAAAGATTTAATCACAAGAAGGATAAAGTGTTTACCTCTGACATTATCATGATAAGACTGGTTTACATTACAATACCATCACCACTTTGGGCTACAGTAAATGGATAATTTTGCTTTTACAGCTTGTTTTCCCCTTAACATTTTTATGGACAAGATCTAGAACAGAGGAGATTAATTGCAGTAGAAATGATAGGATGGTGAGTAACAAAAAAAATAATCTAATTTTAAAGCAGATGTAATTTTAAAGATTTTTGGGATACAGGCCTAAGTCTTATGTCAGTCCTTCTGTGTAAATAAAGGTAATACTGTAGTTTTAATGGTCATTATAAAGCATCTTGAAATCATTTCCATTAGCATAATACTAAGCTGCTATCAATGTGTTTTTCAATAAACATCTCTCTCATATTCATTCTTTCCATCTTAGAGGGATTTAGATTATTTTCCTCAATAAAACAATTTCATTTGAAGGATTTTATCCACATTTCACAGTCTGCTCATGACCTACTTCTTTCTATTTGAACTAAAACTAATCATATCTCCCATGCATTTTACAGAATAATAAGATCAGAAACAGCATATTAGAGAGAATGGAAAAATACCACAGAAGATGCTTCCACACTGCTTCAACCAACCATGGAACAACTCTGTCCACAAGTCTGAAACATTAAATTTCGGCTTTGGTGGCATTCATAGCTACTCTGTACCCCTACCCAAGGGGATGTCTACTCGAAACACTGTAACAGTGATGCCCGAGTTGATGTATTAACATAATGCAGCAGGCTGCGTGCAAAAAAAACAGCCTGAGTTTTTAAAAAACTACATTGCTTAACACAGAACCATGCCTAAGCAAAAAGCCCAGCATCCACAGGAGAGTGGAAAACCCTTTGTAAATACCATTACTTGTAGTCGAAATGAAGGTGGCTGTTAGCCTTGTGCAGTCCTGCACCATGTTATTGGCACTCTTCCCAAGCCCACCTTTTCATTCCTGGCTCCATCAGTTCCCAGCAGCACCAGCCCCAACAATTTGCCCCAGCTTCCAATGCTCAGCATCAACAAGCCCAAAGAGATTTAGCCTTGCTTACTACCTTGTCATCATCTCAGTAACATTCTCTGAGACCTAGGCCAGATTTTTAATGGTACTTAAAATCAATGAGATCAATGCACTTCAGAAAGTCTCAGTAAACAATTATCAGTATTCTTGACCAAGCCGAAGGGTCTAAAACAAAAAAAATATCTGCAGATTCTGACATTCTTCCATTTTCCAAAGGGCTTGGCAGCCAGGAAAATTAATCCTGGGATTGCAGTCTATTAAAGAAAAGGACAATTTGAGAATAAAATCTTGCAAAGTATGAAACAGTATTTCCCAGTAGGGTATACTGTAACAGCAGTTTCACTGATAAATATTTAAGCAAAATAAATTATGCAAGTTTGCTAGGAAGAGTAGAAAAGATGTGACAAGTGCAGTCTATAACACAGGGGTTTTTTTATAAAAATAATTTAAATGAGCAAATTCAACTGAGCACCTCAGTTTCAGCAGTATCAATATACAGCAGAGATATAAATTCCAATAATGATCTGTCATTTTCAAAATTTTCTAGGATCTCCTTATTAACCGATTTATAAAATACTGACTTTTTTTAAGCATGCCTTTATTTCTTTAAAGTGTACGGAACAGCAAGCATGAAATTTTAGATACAGACTTTTTCAAGTTGATCAGAAAAACTGGCCAGTTTGTTGGTGATGAGCACCATACCTGGCTTGCACCGACAGTCTGAAAAGTTATTTTATGTGCTGAACCCTATTGAAAGGATGTCCAAACTCTAGACCTTTTATTATGTTTGCAAAGATACATTTAATCATCATTGCTTACATTTTCAAGGCCAAAATGCAGGTATTTAAGGCTCTTTAAAACTTTTTGCTCATGAAAAGTCAAACTACTAGCCTTCTAGCACTATGGTGATACAAGCTACTTACTGTGCATTACCACAGTGGACTGAATGATTTATTAACACCCCAGGCTCTCCTCTTCTATTCTGTACCTGGCCACAACAGAATCTATACCAGATCACAAAACATAATGACCTGTGACCAGAACCCAAGGGCAAACCTGCCACTTTTAAAGATACATACATGATTAATACCTGAAAAAGGAAAGAAATGCATGCGTTATTTGCTACATTAAATCATCTATTAAAGAGTGTTCTATTTCAGGTTGCAACAAGTAAAATCACAGAGGAATACAAAAATCTTAGTCTGACATTACTTCAAATGCAATACAGAATGACAATCCGTGGACCAGCAAATTCAACATCACCACTTATGTTCCTGTTTTCACTATGCCAAAAGAATAAGTCCTTCACTCTCCTTAATAAATGCTTTTTCTTGCTAAGCAAAACAGAAATTTTAATAAGAAAAAACACGATAATCTGTTTAACAAGAAATTAAGTATGAAGTAAGAAAGAAATTAAGTACGAGATGTCTTGGTTTAGGCTGGGATAGAGCTCATTTTTCTTCCCAGTAGCTGGTACAGTGCTGTGGATCTGGATTTAGGATGTGAATAATGTTGATAACACACTGACATTTTAGTTGTTGCTATATACTTTACGTCAAGGACTTTTCAGTTTCCCATGCTCTGCCAGTGAGCTGATGCACAAGAAGCTGACAGGGAGCAAAGCCAGGACAGCTGACCCAAACTAGCCAAAGGGATAATCCATACCATAGAATGCCATGCTCAGTATATAAACTGGGGGGAGTTGACTGGGGGTGGGGGCAATCGCTGCATGGGGACTGGCTGGGTATCTGTCAGCAGGTGGTGACAAATTATATTGTACATCACTTCTTGAGTTTTATTCTTCTTTCTCTTTTTGTTATCTCCCTTTTCACAGCAATTATTATTAGTAGTAGTACATTTTACTTTATTTCAGTTACTAAACTGTTCTTGTCGCAGCTCGTGGGTTTTGCCTTTTTCCAATCATCCTCCCCATCCTACTGGGGTGGGCAGCAGAGGGGGAGGGGAATGAATGAGCAGCCACATGGTACTTATTTGCCAGATGGGGTTAATTTTTTTTACCTCATGTCATGGTTTAATTGTCTTAAATTGGGTAAGTCACCTTTTGACAGTGCAAAGAATACAACGCTCCATCTCTGTAACATTTTTAGCAGCATATGAGCCTTATTTTGTCAGGAAAAGTGAACTGATGTGCTCTATCTAAGAATTAAGGAGCACCTCTTGCCATTTCAGAACTCTATAGATGAGACAACTATGCTGCTTGAAGAAGTTCCAAGACCAAGTGTTCTTTATCTCACTGCATGTCATCTCTTAGCAGATTCTACAGTACTAAAATAGTACATTCAAACAATTTTTAAAATTTGATAGTGTTCGCAATTATTCGTGAATTATGCCTTCCTTTGTCACAATTAATACAGACAGAACAGAGCTACATTAATGGGTTTTTATACTGTGGTACGCTATGAGGACACCTACAAAGCCATACTACTTTTATACTAAAAGCTTGAGCTTTTGATTCAAATTGGCAAGTTTAAAGGTTTCAAAACTACATAGCTCCCATGAAAATATGATAGGTACAAAAATAGGAATGGGTTCTACTTTTAATCAGTTCTGTTTGCATGATAAGTGACAACAGCCTTTACCACCACTGCAACTGATAACAGGATACTTGCTGGGCCACCTCATTACAGTTTTTTCCAAACTCAGCACAGGCTACCTTTGACAATAAATTGTACAGCTCACATCCTACCGTTCACAGGCAGGGACTGGGGGCAGCAGCATTTACACAGAACAGAAGATGCATGAGCTGTCGCTCCACTAATCAGGGCAGGAACATCATATTAATCAAAAGATCAGCAACAAGGCAAAACATCAGACAAGGATCCAGATGGTAACTTTGCAAAATTTTGAAAATACATTACCTGTTTGCAGGCTTATACTGCAATATTATACTCAGACACACAATTCAGGGAAGACAGGTATATAATTCTATGCCAAAATAGGCTAAAAAAAAAAAAAAAAAGTATTTCAGGGAAAATTCTTTTTTTTCCTTGAAAGTATGAAGATACACATGCAGAACAGTGGATCTGTACTTGCCAGTCCTTTCTTCTGCACTACCCTCAGCCCTTCTACTCTGGGAAAAAAAAATAAATCGATTTGATCATATTGTGTGCCCTCACCAATCAAGCACTAAGAGATTAAGGCTGTCAGATACCTTTGTTTTCTAAAAGAGCACCACCATCTCCCCATATTAACTAACCTCACCCCAACTGTAATCCCAGAACAGTGAATGTACGTAAGAAAAGCAGGAAAAATTGAGTTATGTGGCACAGGACAAAACAAACAGAATAAATGTAAATATAAATCACTAATGACCAACTCTCAGTACCCTCTAACTTTCTACAGGATTGCTGAAGGGAAGATTATAAGAAGAAAAAAAAGAAAAAAAGGGGGGAAATCCCTACCCAACCACAGGACTTCAGGAGCCTCTTTCCCCAGGACAGCTAGGCGGGTGGGATGCATCCTACTCCCTGTAAGACAAAGGATGTTCGCCTTTGCAGAGTCATGTGACTGCCCAGGAAAAATCAAGTCACTGTAAGGTTCTGTGTACTCTAAAATTTTGCCAGGTAATGCCAGTCAGCTCAGAAATGCTGCAAAGCTGCTACGTCTTCAGCTACTACTTCATCTTCAGTAAACTCATGAGCATGCCACAACACCTCATCAGCTCCACCTGCATCCTCTTTGAGCATAGTCCTCATTTAGAAGCATCTTCCTATTTCTCAGAAGTGATTTTCAGTTAATCCTACCTACTTTAGAGAGACAAGGTCACACTCACCTTTTGCAGCCATGACTTCCCAAAGTAGTGATAATCCATCAAAAAGAGATAGTTCTGATTTCAAAGGACTGACGTTTCAAAGTGCTAGCTTAAGTCAGCAAAATTCAGTCCCAGGTGGGACACAGCCAAGCTAAACCAGATTAGGCAGCTAAACTGGAAATCCATCCCCCTGCCCCCAGATGAAAATGAAAAAAGAAGAGAGTGTATGGGAAAGCACATGCAAATGAAATAGCCTCTCAACTGAGATCTGTTTCCTGACGGTTTCTATGCGTATCTCTGCAAAGTAGTGCATGAGATTCATTCTACTCCAACCACTTGTGACTGATAATTTAAAGATTGTCACCACGATGGCAGAAGGTCCCACAGGAGAGAGATCTCAGGCTCAACTAGCAATTACTGGGATTTTTTGTAAACGTTGAGAAAGTCACCTACTGCCTTTCCCACCCTTTGCACCGCTTTAACACAGTGCAGAAAGATAGCGTAGATAAAGACAAATAGTTTTCAAAATAACCATAGCCATATGTTGTGAGAGTTGTAATCACTTAATCACTGATATCTTGGACAGAATATTCAGAAAAATAATTTTCAAGAGAGGAAAAAAAAGGGTCCTCTGTTTCCAGTTGCTCAGTGGAAATGAAGTTTCAAAGTGCTGAGAAACAATGCCTTTACAACCAAACACTTCTCAAAAATTTTGCTTTGAGCAAGAATGCTGAAATTTCATTCATCCCGCTGAAAATCTGATTTATTATGTAGAAGCTTGTCTCTTTAAATTTGTTCTAGCTGTCCTAAGGCTCATACAAACTCATGTGTTGCAGTTGAAAGTTGCAGCTTAAAATATACTATAACAGTACTTTCCCTTAAATTTAAATACAAATGGTACATGTAATTTTAGGACATTTTTCCCACATTGACACTGACTAGCCATGCTGTTAGATAACTTCATTAGTCTTCAAGATTGCTCTAATTGTGCTTTTCTGAACTACCTGTGTGAATGACTAACAAAATACTGAAACCAGTACTACAGAACTGGCTTTAGCACTTGCTTGATTTCCCATGGCCAATATCAATAAAGTTTCAGAAAGTTATCAAAGCAAACACTAGACACATTGACATTCTACCTTTCAATTCAAATAAAATATTAAAGATTCATCTTATTTACTTAATCGGAAAAGACTGAAGTAATTAGGTTAATATCATAAATATAATATAGCATAAAAACTCGGTGGATTTCTGACTATTATGAGAGAAATTTTGCTACCTGACAAATATGTCTTCATATTCAGGATTTTTAATGCAGGTCCAGCACAAATAGGAAGACAGAGCTGCACATGATTTGCACCTGTAGATCAGGTTCCCAAATGCCTCCAAGCAAAATAGTTGATACCAATAAATAGTAGTTGCTTTAGAAAAAGGAACTGATTTCTCCTCCTGAACAGCTATCACAAATTATGTATGTATACTTAGGATATTATTCTGATCAAAATCATAATGTGTATGAAAGGCCAAGTTTCTCCTGCACTAAAACAGCTGGAAAATGCAAATAGAAACTTTATATGGAACAATTTCTCACTTTTTTTCCCAATTCAAAAGAATTGAAGCATCTTTTTTGTACTCCCCTCATTTTCTTACTTTACCGAAATGAATACCCACTTCAGACAAGCTACAATATACAGCCCCCCTGGAGAAGCACACACAATTCAAAAGAAGACAAAACACCAATATCTGGTGTGCCCACAATAAAAAACACCCTTTGCATTGTTTTTTGCAATCTCCCTTCTAGTATCTCATCTCTCAGAGAAAATCATCTTGTGAGCAAAGGAGTTTCAGTCTTTTGCGCTGCTGAAGAAGGGGTCACAGTTAGGTCCTATTAACTTGGAATTGCCTGTGTTCTATTTCAGACACTGACATACAGGACTTGGTCTAGCAACATGCTGCCAAAATGTTCAAGGAGTAGAAGAACATGACATATGAAAAGAAGCTGAGAGAGCTGGGGTCTGGTCAAGCTTCAGAAGAGAAGGATGAGGGGGAAAAACATGCAGAAAATACACCCAAGTGCTGTCATTCGCAGTCCTTGTCCTGACTAGAAAAATAAAGTTAACATATGGCTTCTACACAAACTCTATCAATGGCCTCAAATCTCAATGCTGCCATGAATATATTTATATTTATGATTTTTGTAAGACTTAAGACATGCATAAAACTTTCAGAAGTGCTGACCTAATTTAAAAGCTTAAGAATCATCACTAGAAGTGACTGCAAAACTTGGAAATTCATTAAGAGATGCCGGAGATCTTTATAGGTCATCAACATATGTTTACAGATTGTTTATTTAAAAGACACAAATCTTAGCTTTTCCAAAGTCTTGATTATTTGAGTTTCTTCTCCTGTTCTATTTTTGTTTCTAACTCCTGAAGAGCTGAAATCTCAAATTCTTTACAATTTAAATGGTGTAGAGTGTGCCAGTTACAAAATGAGTCTGTCATTTGCAAAAGCTTAGCTCAAAAATAAAAAAACGCAGCAGGTGCAATAATTACTTCATTTAAAGAGGAGGTGTGCAGAAATGAAAGTTACGACAAGATCAGAGAACCTTTTACACTTATTTGAGTTTAAAAGGATAACAAGAATAAGTAATCCTGTGAACAATTACTAGTACGGTAATCGCCACTAATGAGTAATCATTAGAAAATGCTTTCTAACATCTTGAGGGATCTCAGGCACGTAACTCCATGAACAGAAGGAAGGAGGTATGAATTTATGGAATATGGATATTGACAGGAACGGGAAAAGTCTAACCATCTCAATAACAGATTTCTCTTCATAGAATAATTAGACCATTTCCATCTCTTTTACCTTTAATTTTACATTTCAGAAGTTATTTTAGGAACCTTAGTCTAATGAAAATATAGTAAACACATGCCTTTGCAGGCTCTGTCATTTATTAGCTTTTACATACGTAGTAGAATTTCAGCATACTAAGCAATTGCAACCAACATTTGTACAAATCAGATCAATGTTGCCTTAAGGTAAAAGCAACTGCTCCGCTCCAAAATCTGCACTGAATTGCAATGCAACGCAAGCAGCTTTTAAGCAGTATCCTTTGGGTTGTGTTATGTCCTGGGAGGGTTGTATGTCAGAATGCACTTGGGTTAATTACAACCAAGGTCAAATGAAAAGTGTTTCTATTTTATTTTATTAGTAGGTATTACATCAAATTTCCTAATATCAGCAAGTTGGAGGTCTAAATTTGAGCTACAAAATTAGTTCTAAACATCAGTTAATTTAATAAGGGTCATGGAAAGGTTAATATCTATGTAAAGGAATAAGAAAGTACTAGTGGGTCCTAGACTTTCTCTTGAACCTCCTATACTACGTCTGAGGGTTCAGAGCTTCCTTAGCACATTGTTCTTTTTCTTTCATTTGTATTAAGAATTGTAGATAGTTAACAGGAAAAAAATCCATTTACAGAAAACCGTGCCACGTTTAAAAACTTAAAGTATTTACAGGTATTCTTATCTTACCAGTATTCTCACAAAAATTAGCAAGCAGGAGGAAAGGAGTGCTCCAACAAATGTTTAATGTAAACTGACTAGATTATTTTTCTTTCCAAGGTATACTCTAGAGCCTGGTTTAAGCCTGGCTTTATTTCTTGTTCTGGGAAAAAGAACCTGCAACTCAAATGAAGGTAGGCAAAGCTCTTCAATGTTCTGATTGCTGTGGGCATCATGCCAGCTTTGTTGTGTAGGAGACACTCACATTCCTATGGAAACAGCACTGAATATACCAGAGAACTGACAACCTTCAGAATTTGGGGAAAATGTATCTCCCTGAATAAATTTTACTTAATCTAGAGTACCCTAGATTCTACAGACAAGTCAATTTAAATCTCAGGTTTGCTATGGGTATGCTCCAAATCACCTCAGTTTTGATAGATTTGTACCAAATCCCATCAACTTGCTTCACAACTACAATTTTGAAAGCTTGATCCAGGCAGTATTTGTGTAGCACATTTAATGCTTTTCTTGGATTGTTTACATTAGTAATCTCCAGTAAAAATCTCAGGAGTGGCTGCAATTACATAGATGTAAATAAAACAAGCTTGATGTTTTCTGAGGCCTCTGAATAGAAGAGCAACCTTAAAAATTACTTGCTTTTAAATTACAGACTCAATTAGAGAAGGAGACAGATGATGGCCTCTGCTGCTTTTCTAACTAAGGGTTGGTTTATTAGCATTAATGAATGATACTTAACCCAGACATCCACAGAAAGATAAAACCAATATACTTTTCTGAGAGAATGCCCTTTAGTGACCTATGTTGGAAAGAACTTCAGATCTTTAACTTAAAAATCCGTAATTATAAAAACAATGGTCCTTCAAGGTCTAAAAACCTGACCAATTTCTTACATTTGTCATAAGGAAATGTTCATGATACACTAAAGACTCATGGTACAAAACAATCCTCCAGCTGTGTCCACCAAATTCATGGGAGATCACAGGGCTCATGGTTTCAGGCAAGCCTGAAGACACTCTCATTTCCTTCATCGTTTAACCACCAGCAAGGGTTGCTCTGCAAAGTGGGTCAGATTCTGCTGCATTCCCTTTCCAGGGGTAATAGCTGCCCTGTGCTCCCACAGAGATTGGGTAATTGATTAATCTTCCAATCTAGGATGTTTGAAATCAATAGGTTTCTACCCTCAAATCCTTCTTGCCTACCACCCTTTCTTCCTGCTTCAAAGGTTATTTAATAATGTAATGGGGTTCCCCCTCCAAAAAAAAAAAAATATCCCTTCTACAACCCAACCAAAACAAAAAAAGTCAACACAAAATTGAAAACCAAACCACATACACAAAAAAAAACCCACCAAAATTAAAACAACCAAAGTAAAACTCCCAAAAATCCCCCAAAAGCCACCACTTGCATCCATCAACTCTTCCATGCCTAAGTTCTCCCTCCCACTCCAAAGGTGATGTCTTGGTTTTTGAGATGCCATTATTTTCATGTTCTTTGCAGAAGCAGAGATTCTTGTCATTCAGCACAATTTAACTTCCCTAAATCAACAGTCCAAGGCAGACATCTCATATGAATGCTCTGCCAAATTATTTTTCAACTTGAAATTCATCATTTCCAAAATCATACTGAAGCCCTCATTTAATTAAAGCCTCTTCATTGACTTCAATTACACAAGTACTGATCCTGTTTCCTCCCAGACAATTCCCCCATAATCCGATTACTTTTCACTGTAGCCATCATATTTTTCTTTTGAATACATAATCGCTCAGAAAATTTTAAATATTTCTAACATACAGACTGAGCACTGTTAGCCAAATGTTGAAAAAGTAATGAAAGAAGAGTACAATGTGCCTGCTTTGAGCAGATGAGGAAGAGCCCAGCACCTTCGCTGCCACGTGGAGGGCTGACAGCAGTTCACAGCACATTGCTCTTCCAGAGGACACAAAACGGCAACCTACTTCAGTAGCCATTCTCCACCTACAGTTCACTAAGCCTGGAAACAATTATGCCAGTAACACATCCATGTGCATCACTTGGGACAGACTGTTCTGCCTTGGGCTGATGCTGAAATAAATACAACCTGTTCACAGACTTAAAAAAAAAAAAAAAGTTTGAACCTCTCCATTGCCTTTCTCCCTCTTCCCAGTCTGTCTAGATGACATGCCATGTCACGCTGTGGGATTCTAGATCCTAACTAAATCTACCAGACTCTTAAAACCAAGAATTCGCTCCTTATAGCATATTTCCCAGTGCTTTCCCAGTTTCAGTTTGAATGTTTCAGATGATAACACTTCCATTGAGAAACTCCTCAGCAGCACGAACAGCATCTACTTACAGGGGTTTTCTTCCTTGGTGTTTGTCTTAATGATACCCCTCAACTGCCCACCTTGTTGTAGAACACTAAAAACAAAACAAGTTCTTTATCTGTTTACATACAACTTGTTGACAATTCAATTAACTATATGTCATGGTTTAACCCAGCCAGCAAATAAGCCCCACACAGCTGCTCGCTCACTCCTCCCGCTGTGGGATGGGGAAGAGGACTGGAAGAGTAAAAGTGAGAAAACTCGTGAGTTGAGATAAAGACAGTTTAATAGGGCAAGCAAAGCCGAACAAGGAATTCATTCACCACTGCCCATCAGCAGGTGGGTGTTCGGCGATCCCCAGGAAAGCCGGGCTCCATCACGTGCAATGGTTACTTGGGAAGACAAATGCCGACAGCCCCCCCCCTTTCTCCTTCCTCCTCCAGTTTATATATACTCAGCATGATGTCCCATGGTATGGAATATCCTTTTGGCTAGTTCAGGTCACCTGTCCTGGCTGTGTCCCCCTCCCAATGTCCTGTGCCCCTCCAGCCTCTCCCTGGCAGGGCCTGAGAAGTACCTTGACTTGGTATAAACATCACCCAGCAACAACCAAAACCACCAGTGTGCCATCAACATTGTTCTCACACCAAATCCAAAACACAGACTTGCACCAGCTACTAAGAAGAAAATTAGCTCTATCCCAGCTGAAAACAGGACGCTATATTATTCCCATTCTGCTTTTCAATCTTTCCTTGAAGTGTTCAAACTTCATGCCTGGCTTTCTTCAATCCTCTTTAATTTTTTAACTTATTTTTGCTGTGAACCTGGAATTGAATGCAGGATTCTCTGTGTGGAACCAGAACTAGCTATAGCCTCAGCTCTAAACTAAATGGGTGGTGTGTTACATCTACTGGTTTTGCCAATATTTCTCTTAGAAGTCCCCACCTTTTTTTTTTCTTGTTTTTACCTAAAGTCACAAATAAACAGTTCTCCAAACTGTTCTTATCCAACAAATAATTTTTCCCCCCACAAGCCTTCCATAGATCTACATGGTATCATCTTTTTCCAGGTGGCAAGTAATTTTGATTTCTACCTCTACCACGCAGATACAGCCTCTGGTTTTCACTCACCAAAAGATTTGTGCTGCGACACACATTCCCTCTTCCAGATGCTTAATAAAGTTATTAAGTGAGAAATTATCTAATTTAGCACCTCACTAGACATTTCATGAAACCCCACCAAACTACCTCAATCTGTCTGTGTGTGTATGATATTTCATCTGGTTTTCTAGAAGTGAAGCTGCCAAGTACTGGATCAGAATAAGGGCAGGAGCATGCCTGCAGCCTCAAGAGACTCAGGGACCAAAGGTAGTAAAACAAATTGGGTTTGAGACTAGGAGTAGAGAACCAAATACAGAAGCAAGTACTGACAAGTTCATCAATAGTTTCTTCCATCAAGAAACTATACAGAGTTTGAATGTTTCCAAATGTGGAAAAAAAGCAGTACAATAGAAGACGGGATAAAAGTTCTAAAAAGTTATTTTTAGGGGCTTTTTTTGCAGCAACAATTAGGGTTTCCTGCTCTTTAATCCTGAAAAGAAAGGAGGTTTTAAGTGGACTTTACAACTTAAAATTGCTACTCTTTCTTCAATAACTTTACATGTTTACAAGCTGCTGGAAAACCATGCTTTTCTCCAGCAGAAGTGGACATAAACGTTGTCCAACCTATATTGTCCTTTTCGCCCTGAAAGTTTTTTCTTACCCTAGTGCCTATTATTGTTTGACTATTTATCATACGGTCCAGTAAGCCTCCATACTCCGAGTTGATCCTTTTAATAAAACAGGTCTCATCCTCAATTATTCCAACAATTAGAGTAATTATAAACAACTGTGAGTACGTGATCACACAGCAAAGGCTGTGAAAGTACCTTGTGTCACACTGCATCCCCTCTGACTAGGGAAGAACTGTGGATGTGACCTTCCTAGATGAGCAGAGTTGTCTGATGGATTAAGTTTATCTTTGCTTTAGTTAGAAATATCAAAGAACGAGCATAAGCAGTGGTGTGTGGATGTTTCTGCACACCTACTTAAGGCAGCTGACAGCATGGTGTGAAAGGCAGGTGTCACACCTAGGAGATTGCTTTGCTTTTCCTAACCTCAATCCTTTGGCTGGAACTTACTGCTGTGTTCAGCAACAGAGGGTTCGTACTAATTAAGCCAGGAAACCGAAGTTAAAACTGATTTAGTATTAATTAATAAAAATGTGTCATAGAGCAGCCCTCAGAAGTCCTGCAAAAGCATCTACTTGTAAATTAAAGTGATTGAAGTTGCTGGGCAAATAAAAACTACAAACACTCAGTACTCCAGTAAGCAATCATTAAGCCAAGCCGCACATACTGTGAGCATCAAGTTACTGGGCATAAACTCATCTGTGGTAGCCAACAATGTCATAGCTCATTAATGCTCTTAGCCCACAGCAAAGGCAAGAAATGCTGAATGAAAGGACCAAATGCAGATTACCTCCTTATATGCTGTATTTGCTGCTGACACATAAGCAGTTGCTAGTGACTAGGGAGGTATATGCATGTTTACATCCACTGTCCTCAATGGTACAATGAGGTGGGATTCCAGAATGACATATCCTGAGCTGGGCAGGGCTCTGAAACCTGCTCCTGTATTCCCTACTTAAATACAAGGACCTGTAGAATCAGTAGATGAGCAACAAATACATTATTCCCAGAAATTTGTTTAACTGAAGTCACTTCTGCTGTATTTTGTAACAGATGTTGAAGCCGCTGCCCTGAAGGTCTTGTTATTCGGTTCATCAGAATCTACCTTTAAAATTATAGAATGCAGTAACCAAATTGTGCTACAAAGCAACAAAACCAACAAAAATAGGGATTTTTGACAATTTAACTAACCTGTTGTTATTTTTAAAGCCTCCAGAGTCTGTAAAGATATACAACTTTTCAGTGTGAGTGAATAGTCTCACTGATTCAACATATAAAGCTAATAATGCAATTAATCCTTTATAGAATGAGAAAGCCAATTCCAAATTTAGATTTTTCATTTTACACACTGAAGTACTCTGCTATACAACAGAGACGCAGGGCATATAACAAGATTCAGCATTTACATTAATATCAAACTAGAGATTGCATCTTCAAACCTTTGCTTTTTGTTTCCCTGGTATGATTTTGTATTTCTGCAGTTACATAATTGTATTTATTGACCTGAATTACTACAGTATGAAATATGAAGTTGCCTGTGACAGTACCATTATTAAAAAAAACAAGTGTTACATATTAATGGGTAATAAAATATGGTTTTACTGTGAAAATTATAATAAAAAATATTCCTAAACAATAAGCATCTACTTCCTCAGTAGGTAAGAGCCACCAAGAGTGACAAGGCATCACCTGAAGATGTATTAATAGTGGAAATACCGTATTTTATGGAAAGATAAAACACAAACTTGGAGAAAATAATACTAAACTGGAAAGTTTGTCAATATTACTTACTTACATGAAACAATCATATTCTCCCCTCCATGCCCCTCCCTCCCAGGCAAGAAACACTGCCCCTTCCCAAGCAACTGCTTTCTCAAATCTTCAATATGAACTCAATTAACAATGAAGATATACAGGTTCCCTTCGGATTTTTTAAGGCTGTCAGGGAAATGCTACTCATTGGCATACTCACAGTGCCACAGGCATACTCACAGGCACCCCACCTGCTCAGACAGGTAGCCTTAGAAGTAATGCTTTTATCAATTATCTGGATACAATCCCAAATACCACATCTTAGAAATGGGCCTCTTATAATCAACTCCTTTGTCCAGCAGCATGTTTTTAAACGCACAGGAGGACAAGTTTTACTGGTTGAAAATAATGTGACATGGCACGCATTGTTTGAGCATCCCATTGCTAGACTTTCGGAAAAGGGAGGTCCGCTTTTGTGCAAGAATGAACATTCAGATTTAACCCAAAAATCTGTGTTTCTTTTGAAAGTTTTTTTCAAACTGTATTCTCAAGTAACAGAAGGGTCTTCAGCTCTCATCAGCTGCCTCAGGCTATTTTTCTCATGGAAAATACAGTATGCAACCTAGCATGGTTCTGGATTTGAACATTATCTTTTGAAATGGTCAGTCTTCAAGGTTTATAGGTCAACAAAGTACATTTTGCAAGCACTCGTCTTTTGCTGCTGTCGGCAATTTGAAACAACCTAAGTGACAAAGGCAGAGAGCCAGGAAGGATTCCAGTTTACAGGGGCATCCTGGGCTACACAAGTTAAGTGCATACTTGTGAAACCTTCATCTCTGTTAAGGGATAACATGTAACATACCTCCAGGATATTAAGATGAAAGTTGTGTTACTGACAGACTGGTTTATTGTAGTTCTCCTCAAATCTCAGGGAGATTAAGAGGTTGTCAGAAAGGTACCATGGAGTTGTTTTCTTTGATAAAAATTTTACAGTTGGGATCAGTTGAAAGAAGTATCAACCACAAAAGAATTTAGTCTCTGTTTGGAAGTCTTTTTAGTCTCCAAGCACCAAGGTAAGCTGCTTAGTTCATCTTTGCAAGGAGTCAAGCAAATATTCTTTGATAACACACAAATTACAAAGTTTTTAGCATGATCTGCAGCCCTAAAAAGCAAGCGGTTTTCACACAGTAAGTAGATAATGATTACATTTATGCTAAGTTTAATCAAAAAACTACAAGAATTAGAAACTATGCAGATTAATTTCATTTCCATGGAATAATTAATGCCTATGAAACTTTCCAACATTTATCATCACTTCTTCAATGTACAGTCAGATAATCGATGACAAACGCGTGGTCTGAAAGGAGGAAAGATAAATCATCTCTCAAGTTAGATCTAGGCGCAAACTGAGATGCTTGTGCAATAGATGTATTTAAGAACAAAATGTGATGTCTTTGCTCTAAGTTTTATTCTATCAAAATGTCATGGTTTAACCTTAGCTGGTAATTAGGTACCACGTAGCCACTTGCTCACTCCCCCCTCACCCCGAGGATGGAAAGGAATGTAAAACTCAAGGGTTGAGATAAGAACGATTCAATAATTGAAACAGAATAAAAAGAATAACAACAACAATGGAAATAACAGTTGTAATGAAAAGGGGGAAGGGAAGAATATCATCCAGAGGAAAAGGAGGAGAGGGACAGGTGGTGTACAATGCGACTGCTCACCACCCACTGACCACTGCCCAGGAGTCCCCGAGCAATGACCCCCCCACCCCAGCCAGCCCCCCAGGTATATATAACAGGCATGCCAGCCCATGGTATGAATACCGCTTTAGCTAGCTCGGGTCAGCTGCCCTGGCTGTGCCCCATCCCAGTTCCTTGTACCCCTCCAGCCTTTCGCTAACAAGGCCTGAGAAACTGAGAAGTCCCACGACAAAGCCAAAGCACAGCACTGCACTAGCTCCTAAGAAGATAATTAACTCCAACCCAGCTGAAACCAGGAGACAAAACCAACATTTACAATATGAACTTGGGTAAAAATAACTAGGCACTTAAAATAATTCTGTCTTTTCTAATATTTGGAGGGGAGTCTCTTGCTCATTTGGCTTGTGTTCACTTTTCAGTGACATTATAAAAAGACACAATTCTCAGGACAGTGGAAACTGGAAGGATATAGCAGAGGAAGCGATCAGTCTACGATCATGGTTTTTTCCTTAACTTTTTCTCAAAGCATACCCCACCTTAACAGCATGAGAGACAGAACAGGACTCTACAGTGACCCAATATGTTCTCATTTCGGAGCAGAGCATGAAATTTCCTCTAAAGAATGAGCTGAAGCTTCGGTATTTTGTGAATAGGGAAGCAAAGGCTGTCGTCCTTCATATGCACTCCTGAGATACATGCTTGAAGTGCTAGCAGACTTCAAGAGAGAAAAAAGAAAAACCATTCAGCCTAAAGCTATGAGGGTGAATGTCAGCTCTAACAAACGCACAGGAGGATTGTCTTCTTCCTAAGATTAACTGTTTGAGAACACAGCTATGAATGGATAAGGAACCTTCATAAGCACAGTCACTGCACAAGCATTAATATAAAAAACACTAGGAAGAGAGCTGGGGCCCGCTTTTGTCAAAGGCACACACAATACTAGCTGCTTCTAACTTTTAGTTCTTTATATGCAAAGCACTATCAACAAGAACCTTCGCTACTTTATTCAAGCCCCTTCAATTAGAAATATATGTTAGATATAAAATAGTAGCCAAATTAAGCAATGCTTTACCAGTAAGAGCTTTCCTGCTGCTAATCTATGCAATGTAAATTATCCAGAATAAAAACTGGCACTATATATGTTTCTGTGGAAAAGTGAGGACTATAAGTGTATGGTCTGCTGCAGTCGGGAGACTTGCCTGATCATGTGAACTTTGGTTGTCCACAAGTGTCATGTACATGGCCCAGAACCTATCACCTGCAAACAGCTTTGTGGAGAATACAGCCAAAATAGAAACTGGTTTCTTTCAGCAAGGCAGAAATATCATTTTACTCATTTGTCTGCAATCCTTTTTCTACTCCACTTTTTACCAGACAGCCCAAGAAGATCCAAGTTCTTATGCTGAGATCACATCTTCATTTCTTATTTTCATTTTTATCACTGATATTATCTAAATAATGCTGTTAAGCAGTATAAGAGTACTAATTTTCTACTGATTCTTAAACAAATAAGAGCAAAGTGTGTCTTTCTGGCACGTATTTTCCTTGCTAAATGTAGTTTCAGGTATGAAACAGCAATGTATTCAACAGCTTTCATCTCACATGAAACAAAGCATTGATTAAAATGAGTTTAGCAGCTTTAAAGCAGGGAACACAAAAAGCTGTTTGTTCTGACTCACATGTAAATAGCAACATAAGATGGGCAGAGCTTTCAGCCTAGGAGTTGGGACAGATAGATTCTACTTGTAAAATCATTACCAGGTTCACAAGTTCTAAAACCCAGAAGTGAGACATTAACGGTATAAATTGCTTGGGGGTTTGGGGGGCCTGCTTTTTTTTGCTGCTGCTGTTAAAACAGGCAGGGGATGCTCAAAAGGAACACAGAACTTTCAGAGGGAACTGGAATGTTTTAGAACACTGAAGATATTTTACAAAATGGCTAATTTAAAATACACATTTTTCTTTCATATAAGGTGTCTGCGCTGAACTGTACCCCACGCTAATTACAAATCACCATTACAAATTTTAAATCACATATAAACTCCTTGCTTCTTGCACAGATTTACATGATTATGGAAAGTGTATTAATGTCTCAAGGCAGGTATGTTAACAAAAATTGTGTTTAAGAGCACATTTAAATTTATACACACAAAATGCTTCAATTCTCCATATACTAACCATCCCACACAGGCCAGAAACCATCCCTTTCAAATGAATGATGAAAAATATCACATCCAGTAAAACATAGCATGGCTGTTTGTTAGTCAACAGTAAAATGTGCTGCAAATATAGTATCTTAATATTCACCATTGGTAGCTTAGTGCTAAAATCCTGTAATACAGCTAATCACTTGGAAAGTGAATCCACCAGACAGCGGGACGGAGTTTTCTGAAGAGATTCTTCAACTTTCTGTGAGAAATGAGCGCTTGGCTCAGTGATCTTTTGCACTATTTTCTTAACCAGCTACAGAATTACTATTTCCCTTTGTCTTTTTCTAATATACCCTGTTATCTTATGACTTCTGATACATTGAAACGATGAACTGTGTAAGAAGAAAAAGAAAATTAATTACTTCCTCTAAGTTTCATTATTCTTTTCATGTTAAAGAACCATTGTTTGCATGATTACCATACTGGAACAATCACAGAAACAGCTGAAATATCCATTTTGGAAGGAGTACAAAAAGTTCTGAATTCTACAAAATTATAAGTTCAGCTTGAACTGTTCAAGATTGAACAGAAATCTGCATTTGTTAAATATTTTAAGCATTTCATTTTCAGAGTTTCAAAATTGAAAGTAAGATGGAACCTAAAATACCTGGTCACCCAGGTGTGCAGTGCTCGGCCAGGCAGGGAGGAAACCCATCAGGCTTTCAGAAGATGCTTACACGAATAAACCCCGACAGAATGCTGGGCTAGCATCTCCTGCTGAAAAGCATTATAGAAGAAAACTGCTACTTAATTCTATTAAATGGTCCTAATATGCCCTCATTTGAATTTTTATAACTTCACATTCTAATAACTGAATCTTATTACTGCTTCTGGGTGGATGGGGGGGGGGGGGGGGGGGTGTAGGTTACAGGGCTGCTTACTATCATGAGTCTCTCCATCTCTCCCGTATATTGGCTGTTATAGAATCGAGTGACACACACACACACACACACACTCAACTTTCCATAAAATAAAATCCCTGACAGACTGAGATGATCATAAGGCTTAGTATAAAGGACTTTTTCTACACCTTCCTCCTAACTGAAAGGCCTTTAAGATTTGTATATTCTGCTTTACATAAGAATTGTTTATTTGGATAGCTCAGCTGAGCTAATTCTTTTCTTTAGCTATTTGGAACATGTCACTGTTCCTCTTCCCTGCCTTACCTCCATTTTCCTTTTTGAAGTAAATTTTAAAGACAGATCACAGTGTTTTTGTATCTACATCTGCAATGCCCTTTATCTGAGCAAATACAGTGCGATGAGGCACCACATGCAGACCTCCCACGCCGGCTCACTGGAACGCCCCTAGGGTCAACCTTCACCATCTCTGCAGCAGGCAACCACCTTCCTGGCTCCAGCCACCAGCTTAAAAGCTGAAAGTCACAGACTCATATCAGAAATCTATGACCAACCTTTATAAAGCTCATACTTCTGGAAAGTCTTCTGTAACAAAGTGAAATCGAAGTCCAAATCATACATCCTGAAAGCACAGCAATCCTTACGTTGGTAACTGCATCAGCTGTTAGCCCTCCAGAAAATAATTGTGATGGATTTTTCTACCTTTAGTTCCTATGTGCTGCAGTACCAAAAAAATAAGGCTGGATTAGTGACCTGAGCGACACCTTCCCTTCAAAGTGTCTCAAAGGAAAGACTGTTCATGCATGAGAACGCATTTGCTCACCAGAGGTGCCTGAAACAGGGGCACTTCAGAATGCAAGTCACACACACACAAATTATCTAAACAGTTTTTACAAGCTCTGAACGTTTCCAATGTTCAGTTCCATAATTCCCCAAGCTGCCCTCCAGCATGGGTACTCCAAACAGCAGAACAAAACATGGATGCAGATCAGGAAGAACATATACTACTTTCTTGTTGGGTCATAAAAAAATTAATTCAATCCCTTTTCCTTCCTTACCCCTAAAAAAGAAAGAATTCATAACATCAAAATGCACTTTTTGGAACAAGCCATTTAAACTTCACTATACTTCTGCAGCCAGCTGCGTGCACTATGGCAGGCATGGATGTTGCGGGCCATATCCAAAGGAAGTTTAAGGTTATTATGTAAACTGATTTATTATACATTAAACAAGAAACTGAAAGTACATGGACTCAGAAGCAAGAACATCTGGCATTTGTTTTCCATGAGGCTCCAATTTTTATCACGTATCTCAAAAAAAGACCCCAAAACCCCCAAACAACTAGTCTTTTCACAGAACAGTTGCTGGCAAAACCAGACTACTGGTAAGGAACTATTTGCTTTTTTCTAAAGATCAACAAACATCATTACAAGAAGTCTTTTAACATTTTTGTTTGTTTGTTGGCATTCTTGCTGTAAAGCAATTAAGTCAAAGCATGATTGTGAGGAAAGCTTAATTTGCAGAGAGAAATACATATTTCATGAAAGCTTATAAAGTGTTTCTAATTGTGGAATTACATTAACTCCAAAAAATGCTGCAATCTCTTCTTTTGGAGAGGAGGGACAGATTTTTCTGTATGCTAAATATCCACCCCTATTGAACTAATTAGTTGGTGACACATGAGATTAGATATCACCTGTCAGGGTGACCTTGTAAAGGTCTTTGCACAACCTATTCTTTAACGTACATTCCGAATAACTCATCAGGAGGGTCACAGAACTAGACACAGAGCTAAAATGCACTTAATGAAGAAACACATACATGTCTTATTTTTTTGTAGCTATATATTATTATAGTAGCAGGTCATATTTTGAGCAAACTTCTGTTAAATCTTTACTTTTAATGGAGTTTTTAAGAGATGGAAAAGCTATTTAAATATAAAAGCCCTCAAAAAAGGTTTCTTTGCTTTTTACTTGATATGCCTAGATTACTATGCAGCATTCTATACCTAGATTGGTCAAATTATCCATTTCTAGAGTGAGATCCATGTGGGTAGAAACAAGTCACTTTACAGCATCTCACACTACCAAGCCTCCAAGAGGCAAAGCAGCTCTTATTTCCCCTTCTGAAACATTCAAAAACCCAGGGAACACCCCTGGTGAATGCAACTACAGTACTCAGAGAAGAAAGAAGTTAAGGTAATATCATCTCAGCGATTCAACATAGCACCTGGTCATCTAAGAATCCTCCATTTGTTAGCTTGGTAGACTGAGATAGTGGAATAGAAAACTTATTAAATGAGAAATCCTCAGGCTTTTAGTAGGAAAGATGGCTACATTTTTATTTGTAGAAAATAAAAAGTGGCTACTATAAATTTGATTGGAAACAATAAAATATAATAGCTTAAGCATCTGATATGACAGATGATTAATGAACAGGGGGGTTTAGTCTGGATCATAGCAATTTTTTGCTGGTAGACACAGGAGGCATGATTCCAACAAAACATAAGCAGCCTTTGGTTTCTACACACTTTAACTTTTACAGTACATTTTCTCCCTTTCCCATGGTTCTGCATAATGTGGCACAAACCCTGTACAACTACTTCTATGTCCTTTAAGAGGCTATGTATCTTCTGTAATTGCAGAGGATATTTAAATGTCACAGGGACAATCCAACACAGAAGGCATATATATAATCTCTGCTTGTCCTTAATCAAAAATTAAGAACTCTACAACAGCAAACAGCCATCTCAGATCATCCACTTTCCTCATAAATCTTCCTACTTATTGAGTTAAATAAATAGTAAATAGATTTATAAACTGATCAAAGGATAAAAGAGGAAGACAGAAGATAAATAAGCTCTGACACAGCTTTTTAAATTTTTTTTTAACCAGGCAGCTTCTGCTTCTCTGCAATGTATCAACGATCCTAGCATGTGTGGCTATAGGCTACTTGACCAGGGAGATTAACTTCAGCATTCATGACTGAACATGCAGCCTAATCACCTAGCCATCTCAGCTTAATTCTTGTTACAATTTTGAATTTAAGCTGGAGCTTTCTGATCACATGTGATACATGAATAAGAGGCAATTACCAACATTCCTACTCATAAGACTTAATGATCCCCATTAAATATCGGCATGTGTAAACTATTATCACAGTATTGTGTAAGCAAATACAATTTAAGCAAAGTGAAGTATTTTCTAGGAGACTTGTGGGATAAAAAAGTGTAAGCATTGACATGAGAAGTGAACCAGAACACATCTCTCGGGACAAGGAGGTAAGTCAACTCAGGTTTTTGCCTTACTATAGCTACGCCTGGGGACTAACAGGATCAAAAAGTCAAGCCTAAAGACATTCTCTTAATCTTAACTAGTCTGTCAGACATCTCTTTCTTCTCCCAAAGCGAATGGCTCAGGAGGAGGATGGGTTGAAGGCTGATGTACCGGCCAGGCCAGGTCTTTCCTGATGAAAGATTTCAGCAAACTGTGCAGATAGCCATTAACAGAGCCCAGGCAGAACAGGCTGCAGTAACTTACTTCCATAGTCTACTCTCATGGGTTAGCTTCCAGCAAAGCAGAATTTATTTTAAGAGAAAACTCAAGAAACTGGAGGGAGATTTTGATTTCAGTTCAGCACAGACAGAATTCTGGACAGAAATTACAGAATTTTTATTTTGTGATGAAAGAGATTTGAAAACATTGACAGACATTTTCATCAACATATCTTACTGCTTTCAACTAGCTCCAGATGTGCTAAAATATCCTGAAAAATTGATATTTTTTAGCAAAAATCAATTAAAAATGAAAAATACTTAGATGAATTTTTATATTATTATTTTTATTAAATTGTTAAAAAACCAAGTGGGCATGTCAAAAAATTCACATTGTGAAGTTAAATGTCTTTATTCAATTCAAGACTAATAATACAGTTTGTGAACTATCATAAAAAAAATAATTTTAGAACCGTGCAGCATAAAAGAATCTCTCTAATTCCTATAAATCCACATTTTTATTGACCCTTGCAGCAGTATCTGTTAGGTACGGGCCCAGAAAGGTGCAGAGAAAGCTGTTTCCTGATACTGTGGCAGCTAAAATTGAGAATTTTCTAAACTTGCTATATTCACCCATAAAGGCTACTAGAAAAATCAAGCCAATTGACTGTCATCAGGTGTCCCTCCAACTTCTCTTTACTCTGAGGCAGAATAACACCAAGACTGGCAGAACAGAAGGCAGATCAGAATCAAGACTGCAGGATAACAGCAGAGTTTTTAGTGTTTTTTTCACATAGTAATCACATTGCAGCCTTTTTGGTTCTGGGGAAAAAGAATGATGCTACAACATCTCCTTAAAACCTACTCCTGTGCAATTTGTTCTCCAAGTCAAAAAAAAAAAAAAAAACAAACACAAAAAAAAAAACCCACAAAAACCAAAAGCACAACAAAATGAAGGCATCTAGGAAAAAAAAAAAAAAAGAAGAAAAGAAATGTAGCAAAATCTGCCATGCCATGCTCCCTCACAAAGAATAATTCATTACCTTTTTAGTAAACTATGGCCTTGAGACCACTAAAGTAGTCATTAAATTACTAGGCTATATTTACTCTATCCATTTATAAAACAGAGGAAATGCTGAAGTACAGAAAGGTTTCTCTATCCAAGCTTTTTCTACATTATTAACAACTAAACATTGGGTTTGTATTTGGAATTTGATAAATTTTACCACTGTAAGTTTACACGTTTTAGTGAGATGTTAAAGGAACCCGGTTAACAGAGAACTAAGCTGACATTTGGCTTGCAAAGCCTTTGGTTCGAACTAGCAAGTGCATTAATTCCACTGCAAACATCCTAAGCCCACAAAACCTTATGCTATTGTTCCTGAATTATCCACAAGCTTTGAACTAGCACACTAGAGACATCCCAGAGGGTCACAGATCATTGATTGTACCTAGACTAGTCTTGAGCAGGCTGATCAATAAGAGACCTAATTGGAAGGTCTCAAATAATTGGAAATTTCAAAGGAGTGCTGCCATCTCTACAACACACAACGGGTATAGGAGCATATAAAAATATCAGACCTAAAAGAGAGTTTGAAACAATCCTCTAGCTTCAGCTGTTAGAGACTTTTCCCATTCAGAAACACCTTCCTTCATCATTGGTAGCCAGTAATTCCACCCAAAATTTTCTGAACATAACTACTTTTGAATTATGAATTTTATGTTATGAATATTCAAGATTTAGGTTATTCAAGATTTGAAAATTCTCTTCCAATTTATATTGGAATAGCTCTGTCAATTTCTGGGACAAAATATAGTAGAAATGCTTTAAGGACTTTTTTTGGCAGAACTGGCAAATTTCAAAGAAAAATCAAACCCAAACAAATGAATTTACATTTTTAATACAAGGTTTAGAGTACATCCTGGTCTTCCTGAAAAATAAGAGTTCTAAGCAGAATAAATTCCCCTGTCCTTGCTCTCCCTACATTATAAGTCTATCTAAGCCCTGAATTGAGATGACATATGGGACATGGTGTTAGCATCAATGAAAGCACAAGAGTTGAATCCCCCATTATCGTATGCCACTAACAAACTTGCAAGAACATTCACACCACAGTGGTTTTGGTGGAAAAACAAGCTGCTGATGAGGTGTTGCCTCATTTTCAGGACAAACTTTAAAGGTTCCACCAATATCGTAATGACATACCATTCGATCTTGCTTCATCTCTACAGTATTTCTACAGAACGGAGAAAAAAGCAAAGGGTTTGACTGCTTCTTTTCTGGACTTATTACTGCCTGTACTTTTGTCAGGAATATCATCTCCTGCCAGTCCCACTTCTAAAATGCAGCCATTCAGCACGTTTTTGTTGTTGTTGTTAACACCTCACTTCTTCCTCAAGATCAGACTACTATTCATCATCTGCTTGAAGACTAATCTTCATTTGAAGTAGGGATTAATTGCCAATGACAAGACTGCACTTTAAGACTGCTCATTTCATGCTGAAGTGGTCTGAAGAGGGAAAGAAAAAAATTTCCAGCAGAGTGCTAAGCAGAGGTCAGATCAGCCACGGGATAACAAGGCTGGTGCAGGTTTTATGATGTGTCACACCGATTAATGTATATTTTATTCTGCCCAGGGGATGCCATCAGGAATGGGAAAAAAAACATACAAAATACTTCTTTCCTAAAAAGTTTCCCATCCAAGACTATGCTCTCTTTCAACTGGAAAGCCATGCTGGCAAAAGGCAAACCTGCAGCCAGCCGTGTCAGGCAGTGCCACGCTGACCTCTCTGCCCGGGCTGCGTTTGTCTAAGTGCCTGGAGGACAGCCACTGGTGGAAAAATGCTTTGCTCCCTGCACTGGGAGGCACAGAGTCTGGAACAGGAATGGGATGGAGAAAGTCTGCAGGGAACTGTGTTCCTTTAATTTATACCTTCCTGAGGCAGGGGCAGGCTCTGCTGCAGCCGAGTGCAGCACGCTGCATTGTGCAGAATGCACTGCTCAAAACTGAATGCCCTTTCCTGGCTCCCACCACAAATGGCCATAAAGCTCTGAGTTTTTCTTTGGAACAAGAGTGCTTTTACATAAGAATGAAAGAAAGGATATTCACCCCTACACACAAATAAGAGCACAGGATCAAAATGCTATGCACCACGGAACAGTGGCTTCAAGCTCTTGATAAATTAAGCTTTCTACAAGAGTCAATGTGGAGGGCAAACCACGCTCCAAGCTATGGTACGCAGACAAATGCCATGTCGTAACTTCACACACACAAGTTCAGGACTTTCTTCTATCATTCATATTTAAAAATTAATTGCACCCACAATATCATGCTTAGTATAAAAATGTGATGCAGGAGAGTATCAATCTACTTTGCAGTAAATATATTTCATTTTTTAAATAATATACGTGAGTGATTACACCTGTTTATTATACGCAGAAAAAGTATACCTTGTGAAACATGAAAAACCAACCTCACACCAAAGGTCTGAATACTGTTTGCATTTGGCAGTAAGTGCTGATAAAATACACCTTGTCCAACTATCACTAACCAACACTGATCCTAACACCTTAAGCATTCATACAGCATTTAATTGAAGAGGTTTCTTCTGTAACAAATAGAAGGAAAAGGCTTTATAGCACCAATGAAAAATGCTGGACTTTCAGTTTGAAAGGTACGTGCAGTTTTCATAGGAAGCCAAACTTGACAGAATGTATTTTTCCTAGCCTTCAGCATCTCCATTTATGCCTGGCCCCACACACACTTCACCCGTACTACGGATGCCCTGCACATCTGAAATGCAAGGCCACTTAAACTAGGACAACTTGCCTAAGGTAATAGCTTCCTAATAAAAAAGCAGTCATCGATCGTGACACATTCCTTCCCACCAAAGCACATGATTTCTCACAAGGCTGGCAAAAGACGAGAAAGGTGAAGTACTGGGAAAACCAGGAGCCCACAACAGAATGAGCACCACCCATCAGCTCCACCAGCTGAACATTAACTAAATAATACCTAGTACTTTATCCTGCTCTCAAAATACTCATTTTTTGTCACTCTCTGAAATTACATTTTAAATAGGGATCATGACAACTGTATGTTGCATTTTACATCTCCATTTGAGTTCTCCAAGGATGAATGTATAGGTAGGTATTCAGTTTTGAACCCTCTCTTCAAAAGAGGTACACATAGTGACACCAGCTAAGGTCTGGGGGGGGGGGGGGGGGGGGAAGGTTTGCTTGGCTGGTGTTTTTATTTCAATTTCTCCCATTAGCAGAAATTACATCTGACAAATGTGTACAAGTGAGACAGAAATAGTTTTTCAGAAATTGTGACTTTTTAATTTTTACATTTTAAAATGTAATTATTACTTTAAAAAAACCACACCTCTGTGCCTTTATTCACATCACTCAAACTGCTCTCAATACCTCTCAAACTGCCCAAAAAAAGCCCTGCCATCCTTACATCAAACTAGTAACATGTTCTACCCCATTCTAGCAATAGGGCTCCAATGGAAAAGCAGCCCCCATACAGACAAGCATTTTCAATACCCACAGAAAGAGGAAAAACAATGCATCTTCTGGAAAGCTGTTGACTATTAATGCTCCACTGCACTTCTTGTTGAACTAGCCCCTGTGGAAACAACATTTCTAGGAACTGAGAGTTTACCTAAAATGAACGGCTTAAAACACAAATCTTGAAACTCAGCATTTCTTGATGTTTAACCATCCTAAAATATGAATCAGTCAATAATGCAAATTTAAATCAGTCATGAAACAGGAAGGTAAAGAAAATTGGGAACAGGGGCCAAAGTAGTCAAAGGAAATACCACATTTCAAAGATGACTGTGATACATTTTAGAATATTTAAAGACAAAAGGTAAGAAATTAATAGAACTGTTGTAATTAATTGTCTTTGAAACTACAAACACATTTCTATACATTTCCTAACAAACCTTTTAGCTAGCCATTGATGTCATTTTACAGCTGCTCTCTCTGATAGCTTTTAATGCCAAGCTATTTAACTGTGACAGCTGGTGAGAAATCAGCTTTGCATTTTCTCATTAAAAGTAATGCTGTGTTAGTAGCCAAATACTTGAAAATGTGAAATGTTAAAATTTAATGATGGGGAAAAGACTTGTTCCAACTTTAACAAAAAAGTCAGAACTTTACCTTTTTCAGAAACAGTAGTTTGTTACTATTTATAAAGGAAAAAGTTTTAGGTATTAAAAAGTTTATCAGGAGTTTGACAAATTTCCAAGAAGTTGAAGGTAGATAGTCAAAAAGAGCAAAGAAACAACTACAGTCACCATTTTCAGGACAGCTCTAAGCTGTGAAAATATTGGCTGCATCCTCTCTTAAAAGACTTTCTTTTGACCAGTGTGGTTTTTGTACGAGCATCTTAGCAGTGCAACTTGGAATTTATTGTTTGCATTTTGCTTATGTTTGTCGAGACACAGACGTGTTTTGTTTGGGCCATCTTAGCTTTGGGTTTCACAGTAGGAAGCTATAAAACCATACAGTGCATACGTACACACAATACAATTCTAACAGAACCAGGGTTCTTTGATTAGGTGTATGGCAGAAAAAGAGACAAAACTTACAGAGCCAGAGGAGGTTCCAAGTGGCTTTTTTTTTTTTTTTTTTTTTTTTTACTGTAAGGATAACCAAGCTTGGGAACAGGGGCCCAGAAAGGCTGTACAGTTCTTTCCTTGGAATTCTCCCATCCGGACAAAGCCCTAAACAAACCCCTCTGGACCCAGTGCTGAGTCTGCTTTGAGCTGGAGGCTGGAGCAGAGACCTCATGGCTCTCTCCAACCTGAACGATCCCACGGCCATAATTCAAGAATCAACCCTGCAATTGGGAGCAATGCTGAAGTTGAAGTGTCAAGTTGAAGTTTTCAGGAAGGCTCTGACCTTCCTGAGGTCACCTGAATGCACAGGAAATGTATGAGTTCCGTCAGCTGAGAGGACAGTTCACCCTGCCCTTACTGGTGACCCTTACCCTCCCTCAGGGATGTGAAGCCAGTTACCTAACTCAGCCTTCATATCAGTATCTCCACCTGCCAGAACTTCATGAATTCTCTATACTAAGGGGTTTTTAATTGACAAAATTTCTTTTACCATTTTCAGTTTGTTCCAGTGACATATTCAATTCCTTTTATGGACTTAACATTGTAGAGAACCAATTAAGATAGATAAACAAAACTTCAATTACTCTGCTTTAAATTTGATGTGAAATATTTTCATCTCCTGGAAACATTGTAGGATTTAATTTACTTTTATATATTTTTCACAAATATATCAAGAAATGCAGTTTCCTTTTAATTTATTTTTTTTTTTTTTAATCAAGGAGCATCATTTGAAATATTTTTAAACTCTTGTAAGAGTAATTTAAAAATTACATTAATTTGCCCTCATCTCTTCCACACTCAGGAAACAGGCTAAATAGCTAAATAAGAGGGTGGAGGGAGAAGGATAGAGTTGGAAAATAGGTACACATTTATAACATGCCATGTAGAAATATTATAATTTATGACAAAAAAAATATCTGAATATTGGGTCTTTTAAAAGAAAAGGTTAAGCAACCTTCATTACAGTCAACAGCACAGCTGCAGTACCTTGGCAAGCAGTAGCCCTGATCTTTATTACAGCCACTGCTGTGTGATATCATCTAAAATGCAGCTGCCTAAATCCACACCTTCAGTCTCTTAGGCCATCTCTAGCAACAGCTGGCAATCATGATCTATGCCATTCAATAGTGGAAAGTACTTAATAAATGAAATCATCTCTCTCTGCCACGGTCAATAGAGGGGATCGTAACACAGATATCCAAAATCACAAGAGGATAAAGACGGGGGAATCACCTCGGCTGCAGCTCTCAAAGACAATCTAGTCACTTAAATGGGAAAAAAAAGAGTAATCTAGATATCAATTCTCCATCAAATTAAAAAATTAACAAGTGAAACATCTTGAACACACTACAGAAGGATGGTAAGGAAAAAAGCCTAAGTAGCAAAGCTGATACTTTCATAAAACACCACATCCCTGTTAGCCAACATCTCCCTCTCCACTTTCAAGAATATTTGATAAAACATTATCAAGGAAGAAGCAGCATTTGGATTCCACTATTTGTTTCTGAACATGAAACACCTTTTGAGAAGTTTTCAAGTTTGATCAAAAAACCCTCTAAGGCATATTACATTCTGAGTAGGCAGAAGGGTGAGCTCAACTAGGATCAAGATTAGAAAAGCAAGATTCTGGGAAAAACATCCTAAGAGACATACTAGAGTTTGTATAGGTATTAAAAAACCCAACAAACAATCTTCAAGTATCTGCTCTGTAAAAAACCTATGAGTGCAAATGTGCCTCGAAGCATCTATCAGATATCAGAAGACATCCCATTCTAACGGACATTCACTAAATCTTTCACTCTTAATGGAAATCATTTCCTTTAGGGGACATGCTTTTATGACAATGCTATTTCTTCAGAATAAAACTAATCTCACTCTTACTTTAACAAAGCAAGTTTACTTGTGCCTGATTTTGCTCGGGGAAAAAGAATAAAAGGTTATGAATAGGTTACTAAAATATCCCAATCAGTAGGAACAACAGGGTGCACTAAGTGCTAAACAGACATACCCCAAGCCATGCAATATTCCTCCAATACCAAGCACAAATGAAACCACCCCGTATTAACTACCACTGCTATTCACACAGGCTGCGCACTTGGTTAAGCTTTATGCAGCCAAAGCCAGTTTTAAAAGACTAAATGATAATTACAAGTTGCTTCTGCCTCCTGCATCCAGTACTAAGCACGCAAGCATCAAGGGAAAGCAGGATACAGTTCAACAGACATTAGTTCAGGCGACAGAATCAATAGACAATATTTACTGGTCAGCAGAGTATAAGCCTTAGCTTTAGGACCAAAATCAAAATTATTGACAACAGCAATTCAAATAACTTCACCTCTCCCAAGTGTTACTGGAACTTGCTTTCCTTCTGCATTAATTTCTTTAATGAGAGTTTTGGGAGTTCTCAAATCCAGATGGCTTATTTAGGTGTTTAATTTTAGGCATCTGAACTTGCTGTGATGCAAGCTTTGAGAGAGATTTATACATGTTTTTCCCAGTTCACTGAACCTACTCAGAGTAGCAAGCAGAATACTTTCCAGGAAGCATTTACAGGAACAAGCTTCACACAAACATTCCTATACTGCTTTTGTAAGCTAAAGTCACCTGCACGTACAAGGTTCAGTACAAGCCCAGATGATAGCAAGATATACATTATATAAACTCAACTTAAAATTATGATGTCTCAAGAGAACCGTTGAGAGATTCCCCCTGTGCCACACAGGACTATTTTAGTTCTTGGTTTAAGAACACAAATCCCAGTATGGTTTTACCATCGATAAGCCTTCAGAACACTATGAGACATCACACTCTCATTGAGTTACTGATGCACATGATTTCAGCAAATCCATCACCAATACAAAAGTCACCTTTAATTCTCCCTGTGTCCCTTAGTATATCTGCTGCCTCACCTATATGCCTGAAATAAGATGATTACTGCTTCTACTTTTTTTTCTCTTCTTCTTAGTTTCCTTGGTATTCACCCAGTCACATAACCACTCCTGCTCAGAAAGGGGTATTACTTTTATCTATTCCAGGTAACAGCATTGACGCAGAAGGATCCTATGTTCAGATGCAGACACAACACCACAAACAGAACAGTTAAGTCTCTATCATTTTTGTTTGTATGAAAATAAAATTTTCTATTTCTTGAAAGGCTCAAGGTTTATTCCACCACTGTGTTTCTCAACAGAAGCGTTATTACATTAGCCTGTGTGGCCTTTCCACAGGAAAACAAAGGTTGTATTTAAGATGAATCTGAAATACGTTTTCTTTTATTCAGAAACATATTTTCTAAAATATTACTTACTTTCAGCTAGAAGAGCGTTTTCTTATTTTGCCTGTGAAACAGTTTTCAACTATGGAAATTCACTCATGAGAACTACAGGCAGGTTTTAAATGAAACTACCATCAACCACAGCCATGCTCTGCACCACTTCCCCAGCCTCTCAGTCTCTACCCAGTAGGATGGACTAAGCAGCAGAATGGTAACTTCACCTTACCATGACACCATCTCAGACCCAGCCTGCTGTAGTAGCACAACTCGGAAGGAACTCAACTAATTGTTCAAACTTAGTTGTCCCCAATTTGTCAGATACAGTGCTTTGCTCACAAATTCATTATTTTTTTGTGTCTAGATAACACTGACATTATTCAAGAAATTTTGTTTCCTTGGCTTTATTAAAAGGGGATTTCATATTCCAGCTCAAAAACTCAACAAGTGACTGCACATAAGCTGATCCCCAGCAAATGAATTGTACAACTTTCAAACTTGCAACAAATGTAAGGTAAATTGATTTTCTTATCCTTGCTGTGAAGGCTTACACACATCTTGAAAACAAAAAAAACATTTACTTTTGAAGAATTATCCCATTCTTCAGATATTCTACAGCACTCTTTCCCTCACAGCGCATTAGGTGACGATGTCCTCCCCACACTTCTCACTGTTACCGAGTCAGAGGCTAGTATATATGTAAATGTACATATGTAAATATACACATACTTAGCTAGCTTTTTATTTTAAGACTTCCACCTCCTTCAAGTTGCAAATGCATTCTAACTAGACTTTACAAGATCTTATCCCCATTAGAATTCTACTTAATAGTATCAAGACATCCATAGCTCATTAGCTTCATTGTTACCTGTGTTCAAATGCTCACAAAACACAATGCTACCTAAAAGAAATGACAGAATATAACTTGAATTTTACATGCTTTAACAGCATAACTTTAAACTAAAATATCCTTTGGACTAACAAAACCTGTATTATGCCATGTAAGAGCTCTCGCCCTGTATTGATGGGTCAGGTAGACCCCATAAGGTTAAGGTCATCAGAAATAGTTCATTTTCCAGGATCAGGCCCATCAATACCGGTAGTCCCGTAGTTAAACACTCTCCTTTGAGCTAGCACTGGATGAACATTAAAAAAAAAAGAAAACAAAGTAAATCTAGATGTTTGGCTAGGTACTAGCAAGTACTACTGCCGCATTCCATACACAGAGCTTACCACTGACTATAGTTTAAAAAAAAAAAACATACACATGCGACTGAAATGGGGCGCAACAGATTTCCCTGCAGTTCAAAGGCCCACAGGAGCTCTTCACAGTGCTTCACAAACCTTGTCCTTGCTACACAAACGGTTATGGATCCTCTCAAATTACGAACAGCAATAAACTCCAGTTGATCTTCAACTTTTGTGGACAGTGGTATAATTTGTTGCTGCTGCAAGAAACACCTAGCCAACAGGCAAAAGAAAGCAAGGCTCACAAAGCTGAAGTCAAAGCTTGTGCTGATTACTGCCTTTTCAGCTGCAAATTAACTTTCTTTAACAGCAGCTCCTGGAAGCCTTTCCCCTTGTAAAAGGGAGCATAACTCTATCTAAAACCTGTCAGGCTCCACACTCTGTAAAGGGTACCACCAACACCCAACCAAATTTGTAAGAAAAATCTATGACAGTGAAATTCCTCTGCCTACAGGAGATCCATATCCTCACTGCTACCTTACCTTTCCTTAGATAATTCGAACTGCTAGCATGGGGTTGGGGCACACACTGCTAACTTTTGTTGAGGTTTTGTATTTCTAGAGATCGTTCACTGAGGTGCATAGCCATCAGATGAAAAAATAAAATGGGATCATATCTGTTCCTTCCATGACAAGATGTGGCCCAGACTGTGAAACTTGGGTCCTGGAGTTCGGTCCCAATCCTGCATCTGTGATTTGATTTGGCCAATAATCAGATAACTGCAGGATTAACTACTATGATTTACAAAAAGTGAATCAAATTAACACAAGTGGAAGTCTAAAGTGCTGAACCACTTCTGTCATAAGCTCAGTCTTCCCAGTTCTCTGAGCATGGTTTGGGTGCTCAAAAAGCCTAGAAAACAAACTGATGCACCTGGTTTGAAGCAGGACATGCTTTTGTGCTGGAGGAAGCAAGGGAACCAAGATTTCCCATCCCAAGTTTCAACCATGAGAAAACAGTACACAGCACCACAGTTGCTGCTACTTCTGATCATGATTTGCAAGCATTTTTATTGTTAAATTAAGACTATTTGCAGTGTGCCAAATGTGCACACATGGCACTGTAGAATTTCCAACAGCACTGAACAGTCTGCACAATTTTGCAATGTAGTGCTGATTACGTTTTACTGTAATTGCTCTTTCTAGCACATGCTTCAGCAAACTGCAGTGGTGCAATTACAATATGTTGATAATCAAGTCTTTCCCACCAACCCAACATTTCAGGAAGTTTCACCCATTTTTATTTATTCTGTGAGGAAAAATATGAACAATGTAATTATTTCTCTTCCTTTTGTCACTTCAATATCAAATCAACTTTTTACCCCAAAAAGAATATCAGTGAGACTTTTTATAAAAAAAAAAAATATCTAAGACTGCACATCTTTCCTGTTTTCACACTCTTCAACTTTGTGAGCTCAAACTGAAGCAATTGATGGGAATTCCCAAAAGAATTCTCTTTCAAGATACTCAAACCAACTCAACTGATAAAACTTTGATACTGGTTTCCACTAAACAGTGTTAGAAATTTGATCTTGCCAGTTTTTAATGTAAATGGCAAGATGCTACTAATTCAACACTGTATATCCAAACCAGTTCCGTAAATAAAATACAATTCCAACAGGTAGTATTTTTTAGTCAAAGAATCATAGTCGTGGAGTAACTTCAGTCACAAAGAACCCCTCAAGACCACCTGGTGCAACCACCTCTTTAAATTAGGGCCAAATTGAATTAAAATCCACTTGCTCCACTCAGCCTTATACCCCCAAGTTTGGAATATCTCCAAGGATGGAGACTGCACAGCCTCTCTTCTCCCTCTCCATCTCTTGCAGATTTACATGGTGCCTCCCTTTGGCTTTCCTTTCCTATTTTATATTGATTTAGACAGACACAACAAATACATTTTTATACAGTTATGTGGCCTTGAACCGCATGTTAGAGACTCATGAAATGCATGAGACTACCTACTCAGCACCACAGACTGGCACTGTTTTGATTCTGTTCCAACAGGCCACTGCTTAAATGTTCTTCTACCTTGTAAGTCTGCTTTCAATATTAACTCCCTATGACAAAGAAAATGCTTACAGTACACAACACAGAAAATGGATACCTGTACTGTAATAAGATGTACACAGCAAGAGTAGTACAGTCTGCAATGGTTTAAAGTGCATTAACAAGAAACAGTTTGCTTTTATTTTCTCAAAATATCTATTATTTTCACAAGCAGTTTATATTCAAGTTTAGTACATCAGCTCAACAATTTCTACAAAGACTGGAAAAGCAGGTTTAAGTACAATTTTCCCCACAACTTTACTAATATACTTATCTTCCAACATTCTGTGCTGTAGTTATGGAAGAAAAGGATTGAGGTTATCTCTACAAAGCTATGGGAGCTTGTCACCTCTCAGTTCCAGCTGGTGGAGCATTTCCTTCCAGTAAGGGATGTGTGGAGAGAAATTATCTATGGGGTTATGAATGAAGCATGCACTAGAGTCATCACCTACAGATCTGAAGGGATTTAAAACACTAAATCAGATTTTTACAAAAGAACACTAAATCCAGAAACATTCTTATGTTTCGGTGTTACTCATTCTAGAACCTTGAGAATACAACCTTGGAAAGATAAAAAAGCTACTACTGTGAAATAAAACAGGCCTGTATCATGTAGCAATCCTTTGTTATTTCTACAGCATCCCAGAACTTAATTTTATGTCATCTGCTAATTCAATTGCATTAAAATAAAATCATTTTAAAGAACAAGACCTATGAACCAGTTATTTGCGATGACATTAAATTTTGCAATTCTGAAACTGCACCTGTTTCTGAAAGATAATGAAGTCAAAAAAGTCCAAGCAAATAAGAAATGTACACTGGTTTTCTCCATCCCCCCCATCCCCAAGGTTTTCGAAGCATGCAGCCCAGCCCCCCTCCCACCAATGGGGTATATTTCACAGCCCATTCTTTTATCAGATCTCTCAGGAAATCTGGTTTGTACTCTCTGCTCCATTACACACATCTTACATCCTTGAGGATATGAAATAGAACATACATTCTTTATGGCAAACCTCCAAGTAACCATCTTACTCTACCATGTCCTTTAACACTATCTTATTCAAAGGTCTCTAGGTTTTTCTGTATACTACCTCCTGTTGCAACCATATGATGACACAAAATCTGAAATGAGTTCAATTTATGCTGCCCCACATTTTTAGTTTAGTTTCACTCAGATCCTTTTACAAATTCTGAGGTGAAGGACTAGATAACTGGATCAGGTTTGGCTGGACTAAGGAAGGTTGGAACTGATGTCTAATTTTATGTCTATTAGTTTGTCAACAAATACTAAAATTTGATGCCAATTCAAATGCACATTTTTAAAGAACAGATGGCAAACCAACCAGAACCCTTGAGAGCTGAACACTGTCTATTTTACTGTTCATATTAACCTAGATCAGCTTATACAAAACTAACGATTTGTACACACCAGTTTACCATACGGATTGATCACAGTTGGAGTTTTATGTTCAACCATAACCACTCAAAACTTTTTTTAACCCCTCCTTCATACATAAAAATACAGGATCTGCACCAGAATTGCACCAATTATATCCAAAGCCAGGACCCTATTCATTAATTTTTTTCTTGTTGCAATAAATCCAAACAAAATTTATAAATATTTCGCAGTAAAAGAGCAACAGTAAACAGCACCTAAAATCAATTTTTAAAAACATAATTCCACTCAAATGCATGAAATACAAGTACGTGAATTCTTCACATGCATCATTTTAGTTTTAAATGGGCAATAGTCCGTTTCCTTCTACCTTGTCACCACCAGAACTAGGATGAATATTTTCATGCAGATGTAAAGAATGTCTTACATTAGAAAGGTTATTTCTTTACCCACTATGAGTTATTTTTAAAAGTCTAAGTAACAGAGAAAAAACAAAAACACACCAAACAAACAAAACCAAGCAACCCACAAAACCCCAACATTTAAAAATGCTTAATTCCTCCTTCCACTATTTAGGTGTAGACTGGTATGATAATCAATCACTAAAACCTCCCTCAGCTGCAGCGATGTCTAGTTTGAAAAAACCTTGAAACATCAAGTGAATCACCCTCATTATGCAGTTTTACTCGGATTTTATACATTTGGAGCTCAGTTATTGCAAAGAATGAGGTTCTTCAAAGTCAGTCTTCCACAAGTCATCATTTCTATACATTATATACTCCCTCATGTCAGGAACAACCATCCATGACACATTTGTCTGAATTATTTGGAGCCGTTATGAGAAGAATTCGTTACACCTGCTTAGCAATACTTTCCCAGGCCATATGTTCTCAAAATAGTCTCTTTGTATCAAGACAAGTATAGCATAATGATTCACTAGAAAGGTGAATCAAAGTCTGCTTGAAATTTGTTGTGAAAATGTCCTTACACCATCAGGATCTCTTTATGTTTTGATAAATTAATTTATATAAGTTTTGTAGCTGGGGCAATAGTTGCCAAGAGAGGAGTACTTTTAACCTGAAGTTGTTTGAAATTTAGAAAAACTTAAGGAAATCCATAGCGGTTTTCTTTCATGTAATTCCATGCACAAAGTATACAATATTCCTGTTCATATGACCACAATAAACAAATGTAAGTCTTATCATTCATGATTTCCAAATCCCAAAGACCATGACTGCATTTCCTAAGAAAGTATCAGATACAGCATTTCCTTCCAGCATTTTATTTGGGCAGCATATGAAGATTCAGGAAAAAAAAACAAACCAAACCTAAAACAACTGACAACCAAAGTCCTCATGTTGTTGATTATCAGGGTTCATTTATAGCAGCATTCCTCCAGCCTTTGAAAACCAACAAAATTAAAAATAACACAATGCTTCAAATGTAAAGGGTGATGTCTATAATGTAGATCATTTTCCCTTTCGTTTAAAGGGGTGCTGAAATCACTCAGTGTTGGAAACAGGCGGCTACCATCTGCAGCTCTGTTTCAAACTTCCTAAAAGAGTAAGTAAAAGGTATTCATTGGAGTATTTGTTGGGGTTTTTTCATCATTACAGCTGTGTTGTTTACTTGGTAAAAGCCAGGATTTAAAAGAACAAGTCATATTCATTTGTCAACTCTGTCAAGTGCTCCCCCTGATGAGAGATGTTATATTAAAACTTACAGGGTCAGTCTATTACTTCTAACCTTTCATTTGAAAAACACTGATTACAGCTTATTAAAATTCATTTCAGCTATGAAATAAATGCCGTTTACTTGCCCTTGCAAACTGCAAATTATCTAATTGAGGGCTTTTCACAGTCAAGATAAATACATACATAAAAGGTGGTGATATTTGCAGTCTTATCTTCCTAACTGCTGAGCACAAGCCAGATGTGTAAGAGTAAAAATTTTAAAGCCAACACGAAATCAGAGCGGATCCCTGGTACACAGTGAGCAGGTATGTATTGTCACGGCTATCAGCACCTCTCAGTGACCCAAGTGATCCCACATCTGGTTTTGGGCTGGCATAGTGGCCTGCCACAGAAGAGAAATTACACTTTTTTTTTTTTTTTTCTAATCCTGGATGTGAGGAAACTTATAATACAAAATCATACGGTGAGAAATCATACTTATTTATTTTTTTACCATTCCTGTAACTCGGTTACAGCTTCTTCCTGCATATCTACTTTTCTCACATTATAGATACCACTGAAACACTGACAGTGATTCTTTGGGGGGAAAGAGTGGTCTGGTTCATATATATTTGGCATACCCTGGAATAACAGATCTATAATCTTAAGGCTTTATGGCAATATTAGTGTAAGAGACTATACTGAGTCTGGCAAGGATAAAATTTATTGTCTTCCTAGCTGGTACGCCTTATGGTGCTGTATTTTGGATCTGTGAGTAAAACAGCCGTGATTACACAGCAGTGTTTTGGCTATCGCTGAGCAGCACTTGCACATCATCAAGGCTTTCTATCTACCTCAAGCTATAAGTATTCTTGCTTTTGTTCTTCCTATCCTCTCCCTTTTCCCGCTGGGAGGGAGGGAGGAAGCAGCTGCACGATGCTTGCAGCTGCTGGCTGATGTCAACCTACCAGAGACAAACACCTTAGACATACCTTCCTTCATTTACAGCAGAAAAATATTTTCAATGTCCAAAGGAATTAATAACTTAGAATCACATTATGCGTAGTTTGGTGCAGCACATCTCGTAAACCAAGAACAGTGCAAACAGCCACTTAAAAAAAGCACATTTAAGTCTTCTGAGCTTATGTTGGTTGTTTGTTTTTTCAATAGATAACTTCCCAGAACTCCTCCGAAGTCAGCTGTAACTACCTTTTCCAATTAGGTGTTGGTTAAGCTACCAATCCAGTATTATTAAACACTTGCAGGTTTTTCCAGTAAGAGCAAGAAGAAGCTTCATCCCTGATATGACTATTTTAGCCAATATTCAGACTTGTAAAGACTGTGCTATTCCCAGTTCAATTAAATTCTCATAGAAAATGACCACAAGTAGCTGACTGTGTGTATATGCAGTGACTGCGTGTATATGCAGTGTACAGTGTGGCATATGCCTAGGACCTGAGTTATGTCAGGCGATTAAAACAGGTATGAGGGCTGCGTGAAGTATGTCACACTGACCTGACTATCCTGCTTATAAAAATCAAACTATCAATTTAGCTCTATTTCATGCATCTCTGCCTTGCAAAAGAGAAACATGCCCATGGAGAATGACCTCCATGTTCCTATTAAAACAACCACTTCACATCTGTATTACACCCTTAGGTCAATAGGCTTAGATGAAGCTGGACCAAGTTACACATTCACACCCACATACAGACTGCTACTGGCATCTCAGAAGAGAGAGTTTCTTAAGATGAGCAGCTACTGGATGGTTGCCTGTTAAAAACACAATGACACAGTTACCAGAGCAGTGACAAAAGGCATGAAAGACAGGAGTTTCAAGACTTCCAGGGCAATTCTCAACACTGGTAGTCTCACTTTCCAGAAAGTAAGATAAAAAAAGAAAGGGATAAAGTCTCGGAAGACAGCCTGTTCTTCCCCAGCCCTGTACTCTCTTCTAAAAGATGGGGCAAGAAGAAAGATTTTTCTCCTTACTATCCAACGAGTACATCATCTTTCTCTCATATTGTTTCTTTCTCCTTTTCAGTGGCATAAGTCCTTCCTCCCAGTAGTTCTGGGAGCAAAAGAAAATGGTAATAACTACTACACTGAACTAACTACCTCGCTTCTCCTCTCCACCCAACAAATCCATAATTTGCTCCTAACACAGATGCTGTTCTCTTTCTTAGTAAAAGTCAGAGCCAAAACCAGTCTCCAAATGAAAGAGAAGCTGCTTTTAACTTCACAATATCAGAAGTAATTTTCAGGTTTACATTGTCTTTAACACAGGCATATATTTATATTACAGTAACTTCCAAAAATATTTATTAGATCATACTACTGGAGGATGATCTCTACCACCACTAATCTTTTCCATTAATTCTCCTACTGTGATAAAATTTATAATTTGAATTCCTAACAGTTACATTTGCATTTGTTGTTGAGAAATCCCTCTTCATCTTCACGTAGGATTTCATTCTACTCTAAAAAGAGTTGTTATTTGCAAATTTCAAGATAGAGCACAGATTACAGTAACTATTGACTTTTTTTAAATGACAGCACATTCTTAGGCACTGAACAATCTCAACATGGGCAATAGTATAATTCTCAAGGAAAAAAAACTATCATTATAAATTATAGAAAGAACTAAAGAAAAAACCCATATGTATTAAGCATGTAATTCTGAATCTGTTAAATACTTCAAACACTTCTCTTATCACTAGGGCTTTTGTAGTACATTTTCATAATTCTCAGTTTTAAAAAAACGATGACATAATTGTTTTAGGAAGTACAGTTCAGCAAAATTTAATTCAAATTCACTAATTCTGCCTTCCCAGCAGGCTTCTAGTGCCTAAGACACTCACCTTCCTTTTTGTCTCCTAAGTACAACCCAGCACGGATTACAACATGGGACCCTCAAAAGGGTACATGAATTCCTATGGCATCACTGACAGACAGGAACATAACAGCAGAGAAGACCAGACCTTGCAAGAAGGCTAAAACCACCCTCTGATGGCTCACGAGCCAGAGTCCCAAGCACTCTCCCTTTGCAGGAGCCTGGCTGGCTGGGGCCAGCTACCAGACAAGAACTACTCTAAGGAAAGTGCTGGAAGGAATATCAGTGGAGGCTGCCCCCAGATGGCTCAGCTTCAAGCAAGGGCTCTCCTCGTCTTCGCCGGGGAGTTGCAGTGAGCCCAGCCCGAGCTCTCCTGCAGCTGTGCCTCACCGGCCACCTTGCCGATCCGGAACGCCACGCACAGATCCCATGTGGCGTCACCGGGCAGTCGGACCCTGGCTGAACCCGGGCCTGCCCTGCGCGCCCAAGCTGCTGCGCGCCTGCACCCCGGCGAGGCCACTGCCTCCCCCAGCCCCTCGCGGGGCTGCGCTCCCGCTCCCTTTCCCACAGGAGCTCCTTGCCTTCTGCTGCTGGGTGGAGGCAGCCCGGCCAGCCGGCAAGCAGTCGCCTTTCTCTAGAGAATCAGCCCACAGACCTAAGACCCACACCTGGTAAAGCATACCGTAACTTCAGAACATCCCTAGCCCCAGAGGCCAGGCCAGTTTCCCTGAGGCTTTAGAGCCTCTCACACTACTGAAGCCTAGGACCGACCCACCGAAAGAGATTATCCATTTAAATGGCACACAGAAAACTTGATAAGGCCATTAAACCAGGAGCATTTGCTAACTTATTTCAGATTATCTCAGAAAGCATTTGATTTCTGAACCCCAGAATTTTTCTGACTTTGGGAAAAAAAAATATTTCAGACTATAACAGAAATTATTCTATCAAAACAAATATACAAAGGTTATATGAATATGTAGATCTTCCCCTTCATCCTAAAGATGGAGTTCAGCCACTGATATCAAACTATTCCAGACTCATTTCAAAGAGTACCTATGAAGACATGATTTATTGCCATACCTTTCAAAGTGGAGAAGGAACTGGTCAACTTCAGATGGCCAGAATATGATTAGGTATGTTCACTTTCCACATTTTGTAGACTAACTGCTTGAAAAACAAGACAAGAAACAGAGGAGGGGAATAATATCTTTAACACAGAATCCCTTCTATGTGGAAAAAATTCCTTTGAGATGTCAAAAAGAAATGGCAAGCAAGGCAAGGACACAGTCAGGACACATTAATGAGGGAGAATAAATGGAACATTAATACACTGCAGAACAATTTTTAAGTATTTGCAGGAATTCAGAGCCTATTACTTTGGCTATTGATAGTATTTCTGCCTGACCTGGCCATCATTGCAACAGAAATCATACCTGCAAACAGAAAATAAGTAATACAAAGACCTTGGCTCAAAAATATCAAGGCACTTGAAGAAAGAGCCGATATGCAGTGAGGGAAAGGGGGAAATCTAAACAGAATAAATGGGAAAAGCAAGGTAGATCTGATGTCCACATTTTTAACTCTAAAGTAAGTACATCTTGAATGACCACCATCCTCATCTAACAGTAGTCAAAGCGCATAGCTATTACTAAATAGCTAGTTATTTTTACTGAATCCTAAAGAAAGTATTTCACCAACTGTGTGGTTTTCTTCCCTCAGTGTTTTCTTGGAAGACAAACTTTAGCAAGTGTATGTTTGCACAAACTTGGAAGTGTAATGCTGATTTTCATGTTAGACTATACTCATGGACAGTACCCAAAAAAAGGATTCCCTGTGCATTGTAAAGCCGGAAACACCCCAATAAAACAAGCATGTGTTGCTTTGTATAGTGCCAAAACACAGGTTATTTTAGAAGACATTCCAGTTAAATAAGATTAATGATTTAAAAATACAATTTGATCCCCGTAATTATAGGGGAGGTTTGTTTTGTATCTGAGTATTAGTTTGTAATTGCAGTGATAATTAGGCACCTCATTATCCTTGTACAGCTTATTTTTAAGAAGGAAAGGTACCTCTCAACATGTTCTGACCAAGACTGCTCTTGTTAATATATCGTTGAAAGTAAACACTACAACACAGGAGAACTTCCAAATAAATTTTACTCCAAATATCCAATTAAAAAAGAAATGTAAATATGAGTAATGTGGCCATTAACATTTATGAAAATGCTACGTAGATAATAAATCACTGAAATGCGCAACTAACTCAGTGATCTCTCTACTGTGCACATGGATGTGAAAGGCAGCAGCATCATTTACTAACCTCTTCAGCCTAAACAAAAGGCACAAGGCCCCTTCCAGTAAGTTAAAACATCTCGCTCCCATTTATCTGTTCCTAAACGACCTGTCACCTGAGCATATATCCAGTTACCCTGAAAAGAAAACTCACGTTGTTTTGTTAGTGCTACACTGCAATATTTTACATAAACAGCAAACCAGTTACGGAAAATGCTGCAGGGCAAACCATTGTCTGACAGAGGAATGCAAGACCTCTGTCAGAGCATCACTTTATCTACAATTTCCATCATTTCTTACATTAAGTCATAAAACTCTGGGGGAAAAAATAATACATTTATATTTCCTAAAACTCTTCTTTTATTTATGAGTGGTGCCAATTTTTTCAGGATGTCATGATTTTTCTTGATAATTTGCATGGGAAACAGAGGAAGATGGCAGCAGCAAGAGCATCCCAACTAAACAGAAGACTAAACTGAACTGTGTGGTCTCTGCAAATGAGTAGCTGTAATAGCACCTAAGAAGAATTTGTGGGTCAAAGAAACGAAAGGACTCCTAAGTTTATTTTTAATCAGCATGAACAGGAAAGAGTTGTGGGATTACAATAATTTTAAAAGATAATTATTTTACCGCCATATAACAACATTCTAGATTTCAACCTCAATGCAAAATTCATTTGGCATAAACATTATGGGCAACTCAGAAGACAAAGCTGCTCAGAGCTCTAGAAATAGCTGAATATGAATGCACTCGATATGATCAGATCAATTCCTACCCTACCCTTTCTGAACAGCTTCTTTATAGTCTGATATATATATAGCCTAATAGCCTAAAGAATAGCTTCTTTAGCAGAAGTAATATGCACAAACTTCAGAGCAAATCATTACAAACCATACTGGCAACAGACAGAGAACCAAGCACTACAAGATTCCCAGCTCAGACACACACAGTGTTCTACAAATGGGAAGTCTAGAAGTGACCTTTCAACTTCACTGACTCAAATATTTCCATAATACACTCTTCTTCAGCCTGCTATCATATAAATTTCAGTAATACCTTGCAGCAGACTTTGTTGACTACAGTTTAATGTAAAGAGCTTCTGACTGAATTTAGACAAGTTATGATGTCTCCTGACCTATTTGAGCCTAGAAAATTCAATTAAATTGAAATTAGTTTAATCCTAAATGCACATTTTCAGATGCATACTATAACAAAAACAAACAAACAAAAAAAAAAAACACAAAACCCCCAATGCAAAAAAAACAAACCAACCCACCCCACATGCGTCCTTGATGATAATTCCTGGATGACTCTAGGAAATTTATATAGCAAAGGAAAAGTGGGACTCCTCACTTAGGAATTCCCAGACTCATTTTTAAGTTCATCATAGTGATAAAGGGAGCAATAGAGAAGAGAGAGAACCAATAGTGGTTTTACGCGAAAAAGAAAAAACAAAATTAACACTTTCATAAAATCATTTGGAAAGAAGACTAAGTAAAGGATGTGTAATGGAGTTAGATCTAAGATGTCCATAAACAGTAGAGTACCAACAGAGTAAGAATTTATTATTTTTTTAAAAAAGGGGAATGCAAGGCACTAAGACAAACTTGTATGACTTCCAAAGCAGCTGACTGATACAGTGACACTTCAGCCAAAGAAAGGTGCAGGTTTACAAATCCCAAGTGCAATTTTTTTCTTTTTCTGAGAAATGAACTCCCCTTTTTCAATTACTCTTGGGGATTTAAAATCAAGAGTCTACAAATGACAGGAATAAGCCAGTATTCTCTTCTTTTTTTAGTTACTAAGGTTGATTCTAGTGTTGGGGAAAAAATATATTCTTTGTTTACACGTCTGTATTTGTTTGTTTAACTGTTGCTGCACAAGAATACTGCTCCCTTACAGTGGGAACATCAATCTTGTTTTTACATTCACATGAAGTTTGTTAAAAATTCTAAAGTTCTTTAAATAATGTATTCAAAATAGCTTTGATTAAAGCTCTCCAGAGACCAGAACAGGATTACAGACTACTTCACAAGTAATTTGTGTGTCATTTAAACAGACCTCCACTGAAATAGGTTTGAGACAATACAAACTGGAAAAAAGCAAAACATAATTTTAACGGCATTTCTGGCTAAACATTTATTTGTTTGCTCTGTTTTTGCAGTTCTTATTTGACTGTATGAACTTTTTTAACTGCTTTGGGCTGAAGCAGCTGGATGAAGGGTGAAGGTATGAAACATGCTACACGAATTAAATTACTAGGTTAGACATGCAGCACACCAGTTTCAATTCCAGATGGGAAAACCAAGATGCTTCCACATCACTGCTGAGAGGCAAAACTATACAATATAATGCATATCTCAGAGAAATGGGAGGAGAAGTAATAGGAGAGAAGGGATACTGCAAAATATTTCGGTCTTACAATAATACAACTAGGGAATCAGTTCAAATCTGGTTTTGTGGATTTTTTTTTTTAATACGCTGTTTTATGCTTACCTCAAAATTAACGTTTATCTACAGTATAATACATCATTCTGTGCAGTTCCCTGCCTTTGAGCAGACCTGCCATACTTTCAAGCAAAGAGTTCTTCTGTAGAAACAGGCACACAAAGACAAAACGTCAAAAAGCAGCCAAGCACGTACACCCTTCCCTAGCGAAGGCAGCTGCAGATCGCACATCACAACAGAAAGTGTTAGTTTCAAAGTAGAAGGTAACTTCTTGGCGATTATTAAAAAATTTACATCCTATCCATGGATTTAATTACTTCTCTAAATATTATTGGAACCTTCTCCAGCTTGCACATTAGTCACAAGTGCAGAAATTGATTTGATATCTTGATACAGTAAAGGGCTTGAAGAGCAGGCAGCTGGAGGCAGACATGCTAAGAGGTTCAGCCTTGAAAAGATTCCAAGACTGTGTATATATTACAGAAGAACACGGAGCAATTAGACCACACTATCAATTCTAAGGTTGTTAATAATATTGGATAAGTAGTTTGAAGACAAAGGTGACAGAACCTAAATCTCCTTTATGTATGCGAGGCCACACGCAGCTTTTCCAAGAAGATAGAGAAGAAGCTGTTGCCAAATTCAAGCAGCCCTGAGCATGCTCTTCTGGCCCACCCCAGACAGGCTCCAGCTCTGGCTCTGCTTCTCAGCACTAACCCCACCACTGCAGGCTGGCTGCCTGCTTATCTTCACGTACTCAACAAAGGAAATATGGGGTGGTGGTGGTGGTGGTGGAATTTAGTGTGACATTTTTTTTTTCCCTACAGTAAGATCCCAGCTAGCAGGTTCTTATTCCAACTTTAGCAAAGAACCCAAACCTATAAACAAACCCATCACTTAAAAACATGCTTCAGCAGCTCATCATTTCTTTTGATACCTGCTCACCTTACAAAACTGTCCCCATGGCTTCCCACACGTAAAAGCTGCCCAGTGGGTGAAATGCCCATCAAAAGAGGAAGCTGAAATTTTACAGAAAAATTGCCAAGTAGGATTTGGCTTGGCCTTTGACTTCACAGAAATGTGCCCCTGGCAGAGTTGTTCACCAGCTCCTCAAAGCACAGTATTTTGTCAAAATTTTGTAACACATGCCTGAAGCACTTCTGGTAGAGTAGGATGGGGATAGTTGTGGTGAGCAAACAGAGGTGACAGGCTTAAATCAATTAAAATTCAATCGACCTAGGATGGCACAAAGCCTTATCTTAATCATAATTGTTAACAGGCACCTACTTAGTAGAAATGGTTAGGAAACGAGGCTTTAGAAATCTTAGGAAATGCTGCAAATTTGAGATTCTTGTCAAAGGAAGTGATGAAAAATCATGAAAACTAAAACATAGAAAAATGAAAGGGTAAAAACTTTCAGTTCTTAACATGTCGTGCTGTTCTCTGTTGGGACAGAGTTGTGGAGCTGCTTGTCCCACCTGTCTCCAGAAACTACTGCAGAGCCTGACATTTCTCCTGGCACACACAAAGCCAAGCTTTTCAGTATGGTCACCACGCCAAGGATCAACTGATCTGAATGGAATGATCCAACTCTTCTCACTGAACACTTGTTCAATCGCACAAGGGACAAAGCAGGGTCGGGGATGGTGAAAGTTCAGATAGGTAAGTGCAAAATAGATCATCATTCTGCTGCATTTACAGAAACGTAGCAAGCTAGGAGAAAGCCTGCTGCTATCGTACTCGACATTTGTTTGGAATCCTATCATCTCCCAGATGAAGCAAGGCTTTGCCACTGTATTGAATACAGTCACACATACATCAAATACTCATAGTCCTTCACAAAATCTCATTTACTTGAGAATGAGCTAATCTCAGTTAAATTAGCTGTTGATGGTTTGTTAAGTTCCACAATAATTTGAAGAGCATGACAGAAAGAAAAAAAACACACACACACCCCACCCAGAAATAAGCCTAGTAGTGAAATACACAGTTATTGGCAGTTTGATTGAGGATAAAGCATTTATGTTTCTTACAAGAGACACTGGAGGTAATAAAACCAAGCAGGTGTTATCCTTAGCCGATATTCTTCTTTTTCTTTTATTATATATATTATTCTTGTTAAATATATCAAGTATTTAAGTTTTTACTACGAGCTATTCACTGTCTACAATCAGTGCAACTGCTGTGATCTGTACTACAGCAGAGATGAAAACAGCATTTGATATCTGTCTATCAGGAACTCACTAAGAAGAGGCAATGGGTATCCTCAGGACTGAATATCTTATGTGCTTCTGTGAACTGGCTCAGTAGGACTAATTGCCTAGTAAGTGTTTGAGGGATGACACCTTTGAACCGTGTGGTTCACACTGATGAGAAAAAGGAGACGAGTACAGTGAGCAGCAGTTCAGCAAATTCCTCCAGCACTTGAGCTAAAGCACAACACAATTAGCTACACTTCCAATTTACTTTGAGTGATGATGGATCAAATCTTCCACAAGACTGACTGACATCCTTTGAAGGATTAATTGAACCCCAAATTATTTTGGTTTAATAAGAGCTTCACAAATACAGACATGCTATGCTTTGAGTCAACCTAGCTCATTAAATCATCCTTAACTGACCAAGATGACAAGTGAAGTATGCATAAGTACTGAACGTCACAGTACCGGCAAGGTGATGGGGCAGCACAGGTTAAGATTTCACTTATTTTCATTGGAAAAGATAGAATAAAGTTAGTTTAAAAATCACAACTTGTATCTCAAGCTGACTTGGCAAATGGAAGACACTCTCCACTTACCCTCAGTATTCTTGGTTTTGTTTACCATGTGAAAACTGCACACGATTTCTAGCATATTGAAATCCAGAAATGGTATTTAAATCAGATCTCTGACTGCTGAAACCAAGGAAGCTTAGTTTGGTTTTAGACAATAATTCTCTTCAGCTTCTAGAGATGCATGTCAAGATTTCTCAAACTCTCAGTTCATCTTTAAATTAATAAGCAAAAATAAGAACTGGCAAGCTATAATGCCCACCTCTTGATGCTGAAAGGAAATGTTTTGAAATGCACATTTCAGCTGCAAGAGTTGCTGAAGTCTGTTACAGCTCCACCAGCCACACCCAGCAACTGAATACTTTACACACTGCTTTTTTTTTAGCCATTTAATATCAGCAATATTTATATGCTTAATTGTAACAAGTGCTCTTATAAAGACTATATTCAGTTCTAACTAATGGTTAGAACAACAGTTGTAAAAATCTGGATACAGTCAAGAAGTCTTCACCTCTTTCCACGTCCATTTAAAAGCTAAAGCTTTTAACACTAAAGCAGTAACACTTAGGAATTATGTTTCTGTTCTACTTAAATTTTATACCTTATTTCCAAACCAACACTGTTGACCATGTCATCAGTTCCTAACTTAGGCATGGATTCTAGGCAAAGACCAAGAATTAGGACTTAGCATGTGTCCCAATTTAGAAATAACAAAACATGTATTGCTTAATACAAAATAAAATTTGAAGATTTCAGCTTAGAATAGGCAAGGAAAAGCCAATTCAATAATACTGGAGCCAATTCAATAATAATATTGGAGCTGGCAAACGAATATTTGCAAAAAAGTGGTTCCAAAAACATCTGTACAGCAGGTTTTCTATTTTTAGTTGCATTTCACAGATCTCTCAGTAGTAGTTCTGCAAAATCACCATAGGGAAGTATCAGCTGAAAGCCACAGTACCAGTTACTCTTGAGTGGCAGTAATAATTATACAGGTAGTTTTCAGCAATGCAAAATTCACTATTTATTACTTGTAATTTAGGTTTCAGCTATTCATTCATTACTACATCCACTGGTATCACAACATTCCCTTCATTTCCAACAGCATATTTAAACTTTGGCTATTTCTCTCATGTCAGCGGAATAGAAATGATGTTTCCTTTGCATTACAGGAAAAGATAACAGGACACACTTCAACCATCACAAAACTTCAATCACAGCAGCAGTAAGCCTCAAATGCTCTTCAGCTCCCCTGTTTTCTCTGTTGCTATCTATCAAAACCAACCCAGGAAGTTTTGTTATAAAACAAAGGTTAAGAGGGCTTTTCAGGATTCAGGTTTAGATCTTGGTATACTCATTATCTACAGAAGAAACAACCAGCAACATGAGGATTTGCATGGAAGTTTCATTTCTAAGGCAGTTTTGCAGGTAGGCTTTGGTTGTTCATATTCAAAGAGGACTGCAAGAAAATTTTGACAGAACTGACTGTGCTGTGTCAATAGACAAGTTTAACTCAATTTGTTCAGTGCACTTTGAAGAAGAAATACTTCAGCTAGATTTCTTATTGCATGGTATTTAAAGGTTATTTCTATGAATCCATGGAGAACCTGACAAAAGCCTGTTGTTATACTCTTAAAAAGATACAAACAAGCTATTATGAATTAGAAAGGACTGGATACATAAACACTTTATATATATATATATTTAGCAGCCAAACAGAATGCAGAAATGGTTAACCTACCTGTGAGAGTTGAGGAATTTAAAACAAAACTCAAGTCTGGAAATATTCATATGAAGACAGTTTGATAAGACAACGCTAGCATAACAAAGACCACGGGATCCTCTCCACCTAATTCCTATCTGACTTGAGCATGCGCTTGCATCAGATGAGTGGAATGGTGAATTCAGTGTTAATCATTTCCCCTTTCTTGTATCTGTCTTGTCTGAATTTTGCTGGCTGTATGTTTTCTTGTGTAAGACTTCATATAGCTCTTTCTTCCTAGACTGAAGATCCCTCTTTCCTGGAGGGATCCTTTCATGGGTAACATGGAATAACAACATAAAGAGGAAGCCTTCAGTCCCTCTGAAGAACCATTTAAAACCAATCAAATGTAGGTGGTTCTTTGAGCTAAACGGCCTGTTTAAGTGCATGACATCCTATGATATAAAATACTGGAATAGTTTTAGCAAAGTCTCTACAGGTTTCTCTGAGATTAAATATAACTCAGAGCCTTTGTGAGAATTATTTTCTTTGTCCAGAATGGTCATTTATATCAACTGTCTACAGAATCTGAACGCTCAGCTCCACGTGCATAGGGCATGGCTGAAATTATGCTTCTTGTGCTTGTTATAGATGCAGGTTCCCAAAAGACAATTTTGAGAATAAGATGAAAGATTTCATGGGAAAAAGGTTACTTAAAATTAATAAAGCTTCCTTCATGCTTCCATATCCAGCCCAAGATTCAAGTGTGTCATATTTGGGTCCTCTGTGCTGCATTTACATGTTGTTTTCAGTAATGGCGACCTTTATGACGATACACTGCTGATGCTCTGTCTTATGGTAAGCAAATACATTTCCAGTAAGTATAAGCAGCTAGTTAAGATCAGTGCTACATTGCATTGTTAGAATTCCCACTCCATGGACGTGGTGCCACGGGCATACCTCTCTACAGTTTAGCTTTAGCTTTTAACTGCAGTTAACTACACCCGGGCCCTCCACTGTTTGTACAGCCTACAACTATACTTCTTGTTGAATTAAACCAAAAGCAAATCTGAAGGAATTGAAGTACTTTTATAAAAAAAAAAAGTATATAAAGTCCATTTCAGAACTGGTCTGACTGCTGTACAGTAGATTTACATCTTCAGTAGCTTCAGACACTTGGCTTCACCGCACTACCATGTTACTTTACTATTGCTGTGACTACAGTAATCTGACAGATGCTTTATCTTGCTCCAACTCCAGCTCCAAATCAACTTTAAAAATAAAGATGGTATGCTATCAGTTCTCAGTAGATCTGAAAAGTTAGCAGCACCATTTAGGAAATTTCCTTCTCACAAGCAATTTCTTTCTTCTGTAATTGCAATACCTTAGTCACACTCAGATTCCAATAGACTAGGTGTAGTCCCAATTCAAACAACAAAAAAGCAAATTAAAAAGTAAATGCACCTCTTTACATCCAGATTTGTGCACTGTTGGAAGATGCCAACATGGGCATTTAAGTTTCCATTTTGAGAAGTGCTGATGGAATCATTCAAATCAACAGAACAGTAAGTTTACAGTGACATAAAAATTTCAGGAAGTACTCAAGGCTAGTTAGAAATGCCAAACCATTTGGGGTATATATGCAGGTAAAATACTTTAATTTCCTAATAATATTGAAGTCTCATATCATAAATTTAGAGCTACCCATCACTAGCAGACACCAATTACCCCCAATTCTTTTTAAGTCATAGGAAAGTCATTGTGAATTTATGTAAAATCTTTTCAATGTTGTTGGCATAATTTAAAAACAGTGTGATAAAAAAGATGGGCAACCAGTTGCCACTGTCTCCTTGTTAAATAAAGCACTGTGATACACATGACCTACTATAAGGATAGAGAACCCTAAGCACTGTTTCATTAATGGTATGAGCTTGGATCAAGTGCAGAACTACCATGGCCAGAGTAGCATGATTGTCATCTCAAAAGGAGTAACTCTTGGTGTAAGCTTAATAAAACCAGAACAAGCAAGCTGCACAAAAGAAAAAAATACCAGTGGTAGCAGGAAGTCACAAGAAGCCTGTATCAATTTTCTCACAGGCATAAAAAGGGAAAATTCTTAAAGCCAGAGCTGGATCAAGATTATTGCATCTATAGTGAAAAAGTAAAAGTGACAAGGCAGGGAAAGAGGACTATGAAAACGACAGCATCTGATCTATAAAAACTAGATGATGCATAAGAAAAACAATTGGAAACAGCATTACAGGCAGAATAGTTTTGGAGAGGATTTTATTTATTAACTACACTTTTCATTTACGATACACATGGCTGACGTGACAGTGGAAGAGCTTTATACAGCAACAAAGATGGAAGATAGTCAAGGAAGTCATAATACGTTCCAGAGACTGAGCAAGCATCAAGATAAAAGCAGATGATTGTTTTTTTCTTCTGAAAAATAGATGGCATCCTAGATAAATTCAGGGAAAAAGCATAATAAAGTACTGGAGGTTCTTTCCTGAACAAGAGGACAGCAAGACTTCACTTCTGGCTAGTCTGGAGTAAAAAGCACATCTGTTCACTATTGCCTTTCTGTAAAACACCTGCAGATGTTGTGTTTTAACCCCAATTAAGTTTTAACAAGAAACTAAGTACCATGCAGCTGATTGCTCACTCCCTGCCCCAGTGGGATGGGGAAGAGAATCAGAAAAAGGCAAAACCTGTGTGTTGAGATTAGAACAGTATAATAATTGAAATAAAATATAATACTGCTAATGGTAATTGTAAAGAGAAGGGAGATAACAAACAGAAAGAGAAATAAAACTCAAGGGAAAAGAAAAAAAAAGTTATGCACAATACATTTGCTCACCATCCACTGACTAGTGTCCAGCCAGTCCCCCAGCACCCCTCCCCACCCCCATTTATATACCGAGCATGACATCCCATGGTATGGAATATCCCTCTGGCTAGGTCAGATCAGCCGTCCTGGTTGTGTCCCCTCCCAGTTTCTTGTATCCCTCCAGTCCCCTCACTCGCAGGGCCTGAGAAGCTGCAAAGTCCTTGACTTGGTATAAACACTACTTAGCAACATCTGAAAAATCACTGTTCTCATCCTGAATCCAAAGCACAGCACTATACCAGCTACTAGGAAGAAAATTAACTCCATCCCAGACAAAATCAGGACAAAGATAAGGAATAATAAGTGTAAGTTACAACTGGGTGAAAAGTCATAGAGTCATGACCATCTTCTCACCTATTGCTAAGACATTCCTCTTGGATTTTAAGACAAGGGCTCTTTCTCCTTTCTCAACTGATTCCATTGAAGACATTAACTGATTCTAGTACCAATGCTGAAAATAAGGAAGAGGAGTTAACTCCTGAATAAGAGTTTATATATTTCATTATCAAGTATTGTTTCTTCTGATAGTTACCTTTATCAGCAGTTAATTCCTCAAGCAACTCCAAAAATGGATTTAACTCTTCGTATTTTTTCAACATTTCTAATAACCGTCTGTGACAGTGCTAACAATCATACACTACACCACATAATTTTACCCTTCTCCTTCCTAAGAGACACCAAGATGGGACCAACCCTTTTGTCAGCTGAAAAGTAAATTCTGTATCATCTGCTGGATTCTTTAAGATCATTTTAGATACTCCTTCAGCTCTCACGCTGGATGAGGGAACAGTTGAAAAAAAAAAGTCTTCTCTACAGAGCAACTTGGCCTGGATATGTCAGAGACTTGAAATAGGATCTAGCTAGTTCATCAATTTTACCTATCACTGGCTCAACAGAAAGACCACCAGCTGTGGAGAATGCTGAACCAGCAGATCATTCAGTCAAAAGGACAAACAAATCTGTATCAGCCAGACATATTATGAGAAACTAAAATGAGGAATAAAATCAGTAGGTAGTGGTTTTACATTTCCTGTGGGTATTATCAAGGTAAAAGGTCAAGAAGCTATTTCAGAAATCACTGGAAAAACAGAAAATCTAACTTGCAACCAAAAGCAAGAAAACAGAAAATCTAGGTCTACATAACTTGAAATGAATCTCAGTGTGTTTCCTACGTGTCTTAACTAAAAATAATATGACAGACAAGAACCTTCACTGTGGTTCCCACTAGCGAATCTTTAGTTTTGTACAAATCCAAATTAACCTTGGAAAGATGTTCTGATTACATTTTTCACTCATATAAAGCTCCAAAACCCACCAGTGTAACAAACGACTGGCCATAACTCTGATGGAAAACTGGTCAAGATGGACTTTCCTCTATAGCTAAACCATCCAAAAAGCTTCAGTGAGTTTCTTGAACAAATGCCTAGCATCACCTATTCTTATGGTGCTTATAATTTACGGCAAGCATATACTGTGAAGAACTCTGTTCATGAACAAACTGCTTTCTTCAGTGTTCCTCCCCATTCACTAATTTTTAAATGGGATTGAAAGAAAATAACTAAAGTGACATTCAACATGCCATAGGTTTGAACAGCATCAAGGGTTTGGTTGTTAAGATTGACGATGTGGGTAGGGGGCAGAAGATAAAGTTCCACTGTGGTAAAAGGGATAAAAAGAAAGATTGCCTATAACACCAAGATAAGCAAGCCCCTTCTCATATTTCTGCCTAAATTTTTGGATCTTTGGTGATATTTCGGTGCCAGGACTTTGCTTAAATGTAGCAGGTTTTATTGACCAGAAAAATATATACAGTTGAGGTGTCCTAGGTACTACAATCAAGTTCTACCCTGCTTCCAAGACAGGCTGGTGCCAGGACGCTGCAGTGATTCCAATGTAAAATACACCGATGCCCCTCGGGGATATCAACACATGCTTCTAAGCATCAGCTATCGTAAGCAAGATAAGGTAACTAACTACAACACAGAAGACACCAGTTTTATAGATTTCTGATTTCTGCATGTGCCATTATGGCTTAAACTGGAAAAAGATATTTCTGTAAAATAATGAATTCATTAAAAACTATGTTTTCTAAGCACTTTGAGCCTCTTACATGTTACAAGATTAATTTTCTACGTAACTGAACAATAAGTAGTATCAAAGCAGAATATCAGAAAAGTCAAAACACAGTGGTTTGACATCTCCTGAGATATGTTAAAGGAACTCACAGTGAAGTACAGTAACAAAATACAGAACTGAAAGCCAGTTATGCTCAACCTGCATTTAGGATAATCAGGATGCAAGATTTGTATTCAGCTTTCCCTCACAGGTTCCACACCTGCTCCAAAAATTTCAATCTATATATTGTATGAAGTACCATGGCCACTGTGTTGCGAAGTGTCCTGGGACATGCTGCTGTTCATTATTCTTTTGAATCTGTTTATATTTTTCAGCAGTTCTTAAACATTCAGTGGGACAAAAAGAAATATTGTAACATTGTCAAGTGTTACAGAACAATACTACAGCTTGCACTGAACTGAGTTTAACAATAAATGGAACCCTCTAGAAGCCACATAGACTATTTAAGTACTTTTTTTTTTTCTTCTTCCTTCTAACACCAGAGGCAGAAACACCCATAGGTCTTCTGTCTCCAAGAAAGGTCCCTAGATGAAACTTCATAAAAATCACACCAGCTGAGATGCTGAATAATGACAGACTAATAAGTTAAATAACAACTTCTGAAATCTGGACTTCAAGGGTAAGTACAATATTTAAAACATAAATAAATGTTCTTCAATTTAGGATATTCAAACCTGGAAAGGTAGCTTGAAAATGTCACGATAAGACATTCTAGAAGTGTATGAACTGAAAACAGAGCTGGAATAAAAATCATCCCACACTGTTGCTATAGCAGAGAGCCTTGCATCATATCACCAACATTTCCCCTAATGAGCACTTGCCAGAGCAACCTCGTCACAGGTTACCTAGGCAGATTCCAGTTTAGAGCATAACTGAATGAAGACACTTGTCATTATCAGAAACAATAATCGTTTTTATTATGACCTGAGCAAGGGCTGTCTCCCTGGAGGTCTGTAATCCCAGTCCTGGACAGCCACTAGGGTGTAGTTAACAATTCCAGTGGTGGTGTCTAGCTTGACAGGGTCGTAGTGCAGGAATGCTCCAGGGCAGGATGGATAATTAATACCATAAGCCAAACAGTATTTTTTAAAAATCTGTATGTCTCACCACAGGGTGCTTCTGTTAGGAGAAGGCTTGCATGTTCCTACATGAAAAAGTAATTTCTCATCAGTATAAACTCTGAGGAGCGTCCTATGTATCAGCAAACATATACATACCATAAACAGTTTTACTCTGGCTGTTGTGATTGCAAAGTGTTTATCTCCTGATAATACACTCTTCTGTTTTAAGCAGATTTTAAAAATCTCATTTATTTAAATGCACTCATTTTACTACATAAATACCCACGGTCCACGAGTCCCAGGATTTTGTTCTTAGACATTTCCTTTTTTGGTTTTTTTTTTTTTTTTTTTTTTTGATTAATCATGACAGCTCTGCGGCTTCTCCCAATACTCAAAAATGCACTAGAGACATTTGAAATGTGTACTCCATTTATGTCAAAGAAACATGGTACGTAGCTCCCGAGAACTTACTGGACCCTATGAAGTGCTGCACAAGCAGCTGGCCCTCACGTTTGCAGTACAGACAGACTTAGGCAAATACAAACTATTACAAGTCTCCACACACCTCATGCCTTGCCTGAAGTTATGACATCTATTCCCCGATGTCTGTGATCCAGGGACTGTGTGTGACAAAGCCATCATTTCATCACATTTTTTGGAACAAAACCAGTCTTAGTTATTATTTCTATGTTATTCTGATCTAACAAACCTGAAGCCAAGGTTTGTATGCCTACAGAGTTACAGAAGTCCTCAAAGAGCTCTGCGTACTGACTTGTGCAGCTGCATTTCCAAACCTAAGCCTTCCAGCTTATTCCTAGCAATGCATTTCAGACTTTCAAAACTCACTTCATCATTGTCATGCAAGTTCTCGTAGTATTGATATTCATTATTCTAAAGTCTTCACAACGGTTTTGCTCACCACTACCTGTCACAGCTCTCAAGAGGCCATTCAACATCCTGAATATTTGAATTACGCACTAATACCAGGGTCCCGTTGCAATGTGTTGGGTGAATATGGAATGGAGGTCTTGCACTTAAACCACATAAATCAATGAGGCATTTCAAAAAGGTAACATGAAAGATTTATTACCCAATTTGCAGGGCTCACTTATATTGCTTCCTAACAATAGTTTAATAGTGGAGTATAAAATGCAGTTTTTGGAAAGAATTCATCATGTTCTGCAAAGATTTAGATTTGCATTCCAGAGTACTAAAATCTCAAGCTCAACTTCATACTGAATTCTGAACACTGCCCTTCTGCTCTGAAATCCTATGTATTTCCCATTTTTAGCCCTTTCCTTACATACTAATCCCTCTTAGCTCAGTAAGTGCTTTCAGCAAGCAACTCACAGAGAGCTGTCACCAATAATATGGTTGACAAACCACTGGGACCAACAGCATCCACTATGAACCGACATCCAAGATCCTCCTTGTGTTAATAGCTGTTGATACCTCTCAACAAGGGTTTCTTAGTGGCCAATACTATTCACTCGTATTCAGACAGGCTCTCCATCCAAATAAGCAGTTCCCTGTGATCTTTTGCATTAAAAGGGCAACAGCTATTATTGTCCTATGACTGCCTGAACTGAAGTAACACAACGTGCTAACACTGCATTGGTAGCAACCATTCAATATCCCGCCCCACAGTCGTTCAAAAATCAATTCAAGAAGTGTATCTCTTTTTAAATGAGGTACAAGGCCACACATATGGGCTGCACAGTAAACAGCTGAAAGCACTGTGTCCTCCAAAGCACCACCACCACCCTTTCTTTTTTAATCTCTTTTTTTATTTAAATCTGAGATTAACTTAACCCCGATAACGAACACACCTTTAAAAAAAAAAAAAACACACAACCTGTTGGACAGACTTTAGTTTAAAACTCAAGCATAAAATACTGCCTCTTTTCACAGCCTTGAAAGTTTCCTGAACTCACCAGTCTACTGTGCCGGGAACAACAGGTATTATTCCCTTCCCATTGCAAGAAAAATAGAATTGAAAAAGTAAAAGCCTGCCCAGGCCAAAACACTAGAGTACAGCAAAATAAAGAAATTCAGAGACATATACTCTCAACAAGTATTTAGGGATAGAGAGCCTAGAGAGAACAAAATAAAGTCTGAATCACTGTACAGCCTGGGTGCTTTTTCCTTTCAAGTGAACACTGACCGGGCATTGCAGCCTAAACAGCAACGAGCAAAATTTAAGGCTGGAAACGAGTCCTGAAATACAAATCTACACTTTCCAAAGATGTTCGCATTTAATTTCACTGATGTGCCATATTACTATTGTTATGAAAAGATGCTGCAATTAAGGTCAGCTCACCTCACAGTTTTTCAGGCATACATAGAACTCAGTGCGTTGCCCAATACATAAGTGGCCTAAAAATATGTTACCACACTTTTCTGTATGCTGTTACTTCTAGCCAGCAACGTGTAATTTCTGTCTGGAAAAGATATTGGTTATAGTGTGTTCAGCACTCCTGTCCAACAAAACTCTTCACTATAAATCTGTGTTCCACTGTGTGACTAGTGGAAACACTCCACTGCAATACTTCATACTACCGATATTTCATGGCAATGTATTCTCATGTCAAAAATACAGAAGATGTGCAACTTGAACTCATAAAATAGAATCCATCAATACAGCATCTAGGTTTGAAACCTAATTTATTTTGTGCATCTACTGAACACCGATGGAAAAAGGGTTCAGCTGTGTGAATAAGCCATTTATTTTGTTGTTCATAAGAAAACAGAGTAACACTTAATCAAAAACTATGTATTCATTTGCTTAGACACTGAATAAACTTTTCGTCCACTGATAAGAACTGAAGATTCCCACTAGTTTTGCCTCCTCTGTGAGTCTATGAAAGTATACGCTATCATAACTAAGCTATAAAATGCACAGATTGGTTGATAAAACATGTTCCACACTTTTATAGACCTTAATCTAGCAAGAGTCACTCTTCAGGAAAAAAATGGGGACTAGTGTTCTACATTATGAAAACAGGTCCCTGTAACTTAGAGTACAGCTGAATTCCTATCACAGGTTCAGGTTGCTGCTAACACAAACGTAGCAAAGATTTACCTTGGTTTCAAAACCAGTTTAAAAATATTTTTTTCTACTCAGGCCAAATTCTTCTTCATCAGCACCACCACAGCGGAGGAGGGGGAGCAGAGCAGAACGCTACAGACTGCTGGTGACTCCTTACAAGGGGGTAACTCCACTTGACCTAACACTTCAGTGTCCCTCTTATTATTACACTGCATTTCTGGGCTGTCCTGGACTCACACACTTTTAGAAGTCTGTATCTCCTGGTAGTGTAAATGGGAAGCTGAATTTCCAGGGCGTTACTGCTTGTTTAATTCTGTTGGATTACTCCTGTTCTATCTGAAGTGTTTAAATAAAGCAGAACACACTGAAGCCACTGCAGCACATCCAAGTTCACTGCATCTCACAGTTTGAGCCGAGAGCAGCTTCTCCCCCCTCTTAGAGCTGAGCCTTAATTGACCAACGCATCTCAATGACAGCACGTGTACCAGAAAGACGACAACTGGAAGTACCAGGACAAATCCGCAAGCACCAGGACAACATGGCCCATAGCCAGATCAGGTAAATACTGTAAAAACAAAGCTATCTGCTACTTTCAGAAAAACCTATGATGAAGCAAGCAATATTCCAGGGAATACCCCACCTGGGAAATAGCAGAGTACTCTCTCATCTGAGACAGTACCTCTACTTAAGCAAACACAGTTGAGTGTTAATCAGGCTCATCTAAGCCTGGGCTTTTAGCAGCTAGAAAAGCGCTCTTGTATTTCTACTTTATCTTGTTAAGTAGCACCTTAAAACAGATAGAACAATAGGTTTAATGATCATTCTACTTATCTACCTGACAGTAATACGCACAATAGTAATGTCCTCAATAACAGGGAAAGCTCAGCAAGGTATTACAGGAAGCTCTGGGTTCGAGGTAGAGTGGTTAAGGTGACCAGGAAATTTACATCTGAACTAATATGTAAAAAACCCATATTTTTTTAGTTTGGAACTAAGATGTAAAAACAAAAACAAAGAAGCAACCAAACAAAAATATTCCCCAGTGGTTATTCTGAACAAACCAGCTCCACTCAGCAGACAGGATTTCACAATACCAAAAAGCCTCCATGATTTATAGTAACCCTCTAAATGAACACTTTGGCACTAAGGATTTCCCCTATTTGTCAATTCCATATTTTGTCAGTAATATTTTTATACAAAATAAATCTTAAACATTAAGACTTAAAGATCAAAGATTCAGGAAGAATGCTTTCTTCAGGGAAAAGTGGCTTGCATCACACAGTAGATGTATGTCATCTTGTCCCTCTATCCTCTGCTTGCTCTGAATCCACAGGTTGCATAGCAAATTACTGTAATCTGTCTTCCTTTTCAACTGGACAGTCACTGTATGAGCCAGTTTCATAGTTTTAATTGTCTTTAGTGACCTATTTACTATAGATTTATACTGCAGTAACATATAAATGCACCTATCCAGCAAGACTGCAGCTACCGGTACAAATTGTCCCAGAGTTCAAATACAATCTCTTGGGAATAAAAAACTACAAAGCTTGAAATTGGCAAAGGGAATATTTATCACAGATACTGCACTGATCCCTGCTTGTAGGAACGTTATATCAGTCAGATACCTGTGTACACCCTACTGAGGCAACTCACAGGAGTAATTCAGAAGTGTACCATCTGTTGGAGATGATACACAGTTACACAGCTCGCTGCCTAAAATTCCTTGGGTTTCCCCCCATCATGAAGAGCTGTTCCAGTATTCTTTCCTTTTAGCGGCTAACAATCACCTAGTTCTCATGGTATCTAACCTAACAAACAGATTTTCTTTTTTCCTCAGCTACAGCCCAGAAACGTGCATTATTTATGTTACTGGCTTGGTAAAAGAAGAGGCATTAATATACTGTGCTCTCCAATCTTTCACCTTCTCCAGACTAGTGGCCCAACTGAAGAAAAACAACCTGTTGCTTAATCCATTGTAGATAAGGAAACTTCCTCTTCAGCACTGAAGAAACCGTACACAAATCCCATGGTAGCTACAATCTTCATTACAAACAAACTAATTCCACACCTTGATTCCCAAGGTATTTCGAGCAAATTAGCAATAAAATTGACTACTCTCTTGTTCTACATTAAGGTGATCATTAGCAACATGGTAAATAGTCCCCTTGAATTTTGCAAGGGGTAGCAGTAATGAAGCTACATACCAGTCAGCGTACACCACATGCTTTCTGCAGTGACGCAAATTATAATTCCTTGATTTAAGTAATGCAGTTCTTGTCCCCATGATCTCAAAAAAAAAAAAAAAAAAAAAAGTCATTGTCCTCTGCTACAGTGGAAGAGTTTCCCCAGTTATTATCTTTTTCCTGCAGCAGCTCTACTAAGATGAAGAGATCACATCTTTGAAACATAATCCAAGTAATGTAATTTGAATAGAGGACCTTGGGATTCTCATTTCTCCTTCACTTCAGTCAAGCACTGGCAATGCAAGACACCAGCATGGTTAAATGCACCAGCAGCAGCTGACAGCACTGAGACCATGGCCTCCAATAAGTCTTTTGTAATTTCACAAATTTACTGTTTCCAAGGAGCTACTACCCATACACACAGAGCAACAACTTCATTTATACTTCCGTCAGAGTCCACATACCACAAAATTTAGATAAAACACATTTGTTTCTTTTTACCTCAGAAGTGCTTTTTAGAAGACGCACAATGTCACTAAATATTAATCCACTTAAACTACTTATTTTTTTTTATTTAGACTTTAACTTCCCAATCTTCTTTCAACCACACTTTTTAAATTTATAGGACTCACCAGTGGGCTAGAAATCAGTGATGGATAAAAATTTCCTTTGCCTTACTCTGAAATTTACAGCTTTGTCTCCAGGAAATCTTGAAACATTGCATGACAAATGGTCCATGACTTAATGGCATTTTAGCATACCACAAGGGTTGAGGCTGAAGATTTTAAGCCTTGCTGAGCCAGCCCATGGTTGCATTAAAGATTTAGCAATTCTGAGCTGTAAACCACAGTTTATTCATTCCTCTGTCATAAGTTAAGTACCGATGCTTGAGCTCTGGAGTAAAACACTAATGCTAATAATTTTCATTTTATAGTCCAAGCTGTTTAATCTGTTGCTTACACGTAAAATTGCAACCAAATCCATTTCAGAAAGGTCAAAGAAAAAGATAGGGCTGAGCACTCTGCATTTTAAGAGGAGTTTGAAAAATCAGCATATTTTCTGGTGAAGCTGAAATAATTTCATCCTCTCAAAAGGAGTGCATTTTGCTTTGCTTCAAGACCAATAATTCATTTTCCATTTGAGCAAACCTCAAAATACAGAGAGATTTAACTAGAATGAGCACTCATGGCACTGAGATCCTGCTAGCTAGCTACAAATTACTTTGTAGAAACAGAAAATATACAAGCAATTTGGAAGCTACACACACATTTTGCTACCCACTTATTGCAACTGGTTAAAAAAAACCCAAAACCTAGAACTCTATGCAAAGCTACCTCCTGTCCCACTTGGCTGGCTTTTAAAAAATATTAATGCAGCCACTATTCCTGATCTGTAATAAGATACACCTACAAACAGTCCATGGCTAGCACAGAAAGTGTTGTTAAATGTTTTCCACTTCTGTTTGCCAATAGCAATGTTGTGCATAGGTCTACAGTGCAGACATAAATAAGCATGCAAAGGAAGGATGGAGTTTGATTATGGCATGAGAAACACATAACTTTCCTTTTCCTTCAGAATTGTCTGGGCAACCCATTAAGATCTTGGTATTACAGACCCCACATATCTCAAAGTCCATTTGTGTATTAGATGCACGCTGTGAACTCATGAAACAGCATTAGAGAAGCCAGCTCTTACAGTGATGAGTTTATATAAGTACTATGAATCAAATATACTGATATTTACCACTGTTAACATTCTAAAATTCTAGAAAGAAATTACATACATACAATAACGCCCTATCTTCCAGTGTTCACTGATTAAGATATGACAGATTCCATAAAGAAACAAGGGCATCAAGGATTAGTGCATTATTTTGCCTTATATGTATCTTTACAAACTTCTGTTATTTATAAGGCTGAGGAGAGTCCCTAGGTTTTCCAGTAGGATGCAAAACAAGTAGGAAATTAATGCAAATCCTAGTGAATGTATTAAACCTGAAGTTAAATCTTTACTGACTTTAAAATGGTCCAATAGAATCAAATTGCAATCCAATTCGATAAGACACAAGACTTCTAAAATTCCCTCTGTGATAATTATTCATAGAAGGCTTACATTTAACATTCAATCCCATAAAATGACAAACTCTGCATTTAGAGCATGAAGTTCTAAGATTTATTCTCAAGATACTTCTTTTAAAGCAAATTTGTATGGAAGGGTGACTTTACAAATACACAATAACCTATGAATTTCATCACCAACATGCCATTAGACCAACTGAAACATACACACCTAGCAAAAAGAGAAAAAAATAGAATCTGCCTGCCCACACCAGAACAGCAAAGACAACATGAATTCCCTTGCAATTATGCTACTACAGTAAACAAGCAAATTTTTCTCTGAATCCATAACTAATACTACAAAACTCATCACATTGTGGCTTAATAAGTGTTTATTTATGCCACATACATGCTTACATATTGAGACAAAGTACACTTCAGGTGAATGAAAAGACTACCACTTATTCCAAACGGCAATGGAGCGTGCACAAAACAGAAGCATACTAAAATTCAGGAAAGTTGGGCAAGTCATCATAGAAATATTGGCACATATCACAAAAGATTAGCTGCCTTTTGAATGTGCAATAAACATTTCAAATTTAATTACTGACATTCAGCTATGATACCATTTAGTCCTATCAGCATGATCAGAAAGATGAAAATACAGCCGAAAAGAAATCTGCTTTACAGAAAAATATAGCTTCACTCCTTCATTGCTTTAACTTTCACTGTCAGTGGAAGAAAAATAATAAAATCATACAGCTAAGCCACCTGCTCACTTTCTTAGACACTGGAATATAAACTTACATGAAACTGAAGCATTTTACATATACACATACAAAAAACACTATTTAGCATTTGCATGCTAAGCATTTGTAGGAATAAAAAATTAAATTTGACAGACTGTACCCGCTTCAAAATGTTCAGACTCAATATGTATCAGTTTAGCAGTAAGTCATGAAAAATGTAACATGCTAATGTACTTACTTTTTTTAATTACATTTCTTTTAATTACTTATTACTACAGCATATTACTGCACCTACAAAAAAGGACACAGGAGAAAAATAGTGGAAAAATTTATGACAGAAGAATTTATTTCAGTATCTGTGTGGATATGATGTTTAAGTGTCACGCTCACTCAAATCCTGGTTATATGTGGAATCACTGTAGAAGCGTCATAACTGGGACATTAATAGTTGTGGATATACATTAGCCTCTGGAAATCAGAAATTCAAGTTGTAGAAAAGAAAAAAATTTTGGTAGAATATTAACTTTGACCTTTCCAAAAAGCATTAATGATATCCAATGCATAAAATTAATCATCTGAAAACCTCATTTTCAAAGACTACCACGCCTGCAGAAAACACACTTCAACACCTATCAGCCCACTCGTACACAATTGTCCACCGTGTTTTATAAAATCTGAGCCACCTTTTGATATGCTACCTTTCTTGCAGTCGTGGACCTCTCTGCAAAAGACGGGCAAGGCATCTGCTCACAGATACCTCAGCTGAAAGACAGCTGGACGCAATCCCTCCCCACATACAGCGTACCTGACACAGAAACAGCCCTTGTGTGGGGCCATGATTTCCTGTCAAGATAAAAAAGTAGGCGTGTGAAGAGAAGAAAATAATTTTTGAAAAGGTAAACAATGCAGCATAAGCCCAGAAGTGTCCACAAAAATATACCAGAAAAAAAAAAAAAAACAACACACAACAGTAACATAGATGGAGACAAGACCAGAAGTTATTCAGAACTAAGCAGAGGAGCACAAACTGCCCATTATTTTGTGTCGGCGAGGAGGGGAAGCATACAGTCATTAGGCATACAGCATGACAAAACTGAAATTCCATCTTTAGCAGGGATTAAAAATGCAAAAAAATACAAATTGATCAACTGTAAAATGGAGATGACCTGCTATTTAGAGACCTATATACTATAATTCGGTTTTATATATATAGGGAGATTAACATTTGTTTAAACTCTGCTGAATCTGCCAAGGAAAACAACTTCATCTAAACAATGGAGAAAAGTCACAGGAAAAAAAACCCACAAACAAAAAAAACTTGTGAATTAAGGCAGTAGAATCCATATTGTTAGTCTTGTAAAGAGGCAAATTAGTATTTAACAACATTAAACAGTCCTAAAATGTCTATAGGAGAGAACATTTATCCTGAACACTTGGATAATTCTGGAAGTCCTCCTGGGTGGCTATATTTTCAGTTGCCTAGATACTTTTTAAAAGGCTGTCATGTATCATACATTTTTATTTTCTTCTTATAATGAATAAAAAATTAAACTTTCTCAGTCTGGAAAGGTTATCAATGTATAGACAGAAGAGTAGACTGACCCTCTTTCATGAAAGAGTCATTGTCTACAAAGCTATCTTAATTTCTGACCCCGCTTCAGTGGTTATTACTGGTCACTACGAAGCAACGGAACGGTGAAGCAGGAGGCTGCGCAGGGTTTGTGTCCCTAAGAACGGCTGGTAGCAGCGGCAGCTGTGAGGCAGAGCCTCGCTCGTATTGTAATAGCGAGACAATTGTGCACTGAGGGAATGGGGTCTGGGACAACAGGGTAAAAGGGCAGCTACAGATTTAGTTCTGCCCAAAACCAAGAGACATAGCACCGATATAAGATAAAAAACAGGCCTGAATACTAATGAAACTGTGGTAATGGAATAAGACCAGACAGGAAGGTTACTAAAAATAGCTCTTGATGTTATCTCCTGAAGATAGTTCCAGATTGAACCATGAAAATCACTGAATAAAAATTCAGAAGCTTTTCAGACTAAAAACCAAAGGCGGCAAGATAACAGCAACACTGATAAATAGCATTACAAATAACTCTGGAATCAAGAATCACAAAGATCTGAGGATCATCACACACCTCTGCAAAAGACCTGCCACCAATGGTGTCTATAACCCGTGCACTCGTGGCAGTTGCTGCAAAAAGACTTAGAGATCCAATAAAACATTGTAAAATTCAAGGAACTCTTAGCAGCAGCTCATTCTGCATCATCTTGATCGTAACATGCTGGGAAAGCAGACCATTAATACTCTGCAAATAGGACTGGGTGCTGTTTTATTACAGGATGGTGTTCTAATTGTCCTTGTGGCTAGAGCAATCATTCATATTGGAAAGCACTTAACCCAAGACTGACTAAGAGGCAGTTGCTCTACTAAGAGCTGTGAAAGGTTTCTTTAATATGTTTCTTTTAAAGAAAGTACTTTGAGGAGCTAATGTGAAGCAGATGTTTCTGAATTACCCCAGAGAATACAAAAATACCTATTCCATTATATGGAATAAGATATTACCCAAGGCAAATGCTGGTAATAAAATTTCCCCCCAGGATTCCTGTTGATATTAGGGATATTATCTTATCCTAAATATAACTATAATTTAATTTTCGTAAGTGAAGCAAGTACACAAATTTGCTGGAAGGCAACAGCAAAGACATTAAAGCACCTTTGAAAAACTAACAGGTTTCCTACATAGTCTGCAAGTGGCAATGTTTTCCATAACTTCTTTGAACAATTTCTTCAATTTGAACGATTCCAAACCCCAAAAAGATATATTTTTTTTTAATGTCTAAGAAATGGGGACTGCTGCAATTCTAGTAATTCCCAAAAAAAAGTCCCATAAATGCCACATCCTATTCCATACGTTCCCTCAAGTCTAACTTTACTGTGCTATGATTAAACATGGTCAATCAGCTAAAAATTCCCAAAGCTATGTTTGAGGGTGGATTCTGTGGAAAAAATCTCATACCAAGTCCTGGTCTAGACACGTTGATGTGAATGGAATAAGGAATTTTGAGTCAGCAGGGGTTCAAGGTAGTTCTACATGAGTAGTTCCACTAAAAATATTACTTCTTTTGTTAAAATACAGTAGTTTCAGGCGAGGGAGCTGCCAAGCAAGCATGTTTCTCCATAAAAGCTCCAAGAAATTAATTTGGAAATTCTGTAGAGCAGAAACTGATACTCCCCCCCAGGCTGGGTAAGCAGCCAGGCCATTCCCCTCCCTCACACAGAGGTGGGCTGAGGAAGGGGCACAGCTCACGTGCAGCCCTTCGCACTCAGAGGACATCACAGCCACAACTGCAGACAACCATGCCAAGTAATTATCTTTTAAAAAGGAACAAGGCATAGCAATCTATGAATAGATATTGTCTGTATAAATAAGCTTTAACAGTTTTTATTTTATACTCATGAATCTGTAAATAAATGACAGCAGCTTTTTGCAGTGTCACAGAGGACACTGTTCATGGAGCTGGGATTCTACTCGTTTTGCAGGTGCAACCGTCTGGAAGTAGATTCAGACCAGCAAGCTCCAGTACATGCTCATTTAAACTAGTCATTGCAATCCACTGGAGCTACTGTTTAGAAAAACAAAGACTTGGCAAACTGCAAATCTACCACTGGCTGTAATAGCCATCAATACCTCATTTGTAAGACAACATATATAGTGATTTTACCTGGGCATCTGACCCATGACCTGCTTTTACACCTCACTCACTAGTTTACTTTCCCAGTTATTTTCAAATATAACTTGATAATATAAACTGTGGACTCTGCCCTTTAGAACTAAAGTCAGTGAAAGCATTCTGAGTCCACAAAACATTTCCTGCGGGACTTAAAACATACAAAACTATTATACAAGAGCTAGAAAGAAATCCTTTTCCCTCCTTTTTGAACAACTATAGTTATTGTTAATATGTTTTCAATACATAAATGTTCTATGTCTGTAAAATACGAGAAAGTATCAGTCAGTATATGGTAATGTGAGCATGGAAGAAAAATACACTATTGCCAGGTAACTATTTATGATGCAATGTTCTAACACAGAATGTCAGGGCTATTAATGCAACACAGAAGAATGATTGCTGCATGAAAGTTTGTATGAAGATCACAGCTTTGTTTTTATTGTTCTCCACTTATTTGAAACAAAAAAACACAACACTTATTTCAGCTGAAAATACAAAAACCAAAAAATGACACTTCCATTCTGAGATTAATGGCTACACATTTTTAAACAAGCATTTCTGAATTTTAATCTGAATATTTCAGTGCATGATTTATATTTACCCAATCACTTGCAAAATCCTCTTTCATTCATATCCTACCATTTTCCTAAAGCAAAAGAAAGCAACATTTCAGGAAATTACTTTGCACTTCTAATAAAGAGGTATTGCCATATTAAAAGTCTGGGGAACAACTACAACCATAAGAGAACACAAGGTAATATTTGTTATATTATAGTAAAAAAAAAATAAATAAATAAAAAAAAAATCAATGAACAAGTTGGCCTTAGAACCAAATAAGCTAAAAACTTGAAGGATGACAGACAGTCCACATTCATTTCCATTGCACACATATATGTTACTGAAGATCCAACAGGATTTTATGAGTAGCGCTGACTGGGCAAAACCTGTTTACAGTTTTAAACATTATCTGCCTATTGCACAATTTATAATACACCTGCATCTTTATTTCTCCCAGACCTATTTCTTGAAATGCTATGATCCTTTTTATCATTATTTCCCTCATATACAAAGGCTTTAAAAGCATGAACACGCAGACACAAGCATACTTTTTATCCTTGCTTTTGAGCTTTTAGCACAAACCATGATCTCCATGGAATCAAGGATAAGTTCCTACTCCAAGTCAGCCACTTGATGATTTTAGCAGTGATCATTAGGCGATATAAACAGGGGTATTTATGTCTTTATTCCCCCTGAATAAAGCCAAGTATGTGGCTTCCATAGTCTGGTAAGAAAGTAGAAGCATTCATAGATACAGCTGGAGAGAACTTTAATTTTAGTATTTGATTCTTCAAAATACTCCAAAACCAAAAAAGCCTATGTATTGTGATTACCTTGGGAACAGGTATGCTACCTCAAAACCATATGCTACATGAAGAGAGCAAGAATTACAGAGCAAGAGCCCACTAAATCAGATTAGATGCCATGGTAGCGTTGTTATTGACATTCTTGTTTAAAAGACAACAGTAAATCCCTAGCAGGCAAATCATATTTTGTACGTCACTTTCTGACTCTGCTGGGTTGAACGTAACACCTACCAACATTTACTAGTAACAAAACCAAAGGGTGACAACCCATTCTTCCACTGGTGGTTTGTAACTGGTTTCAATGTGGTTCACATGGATGGCTGTGCAGTCACGAAAGCAGAGCCAGCTGCACAGGGCATTATCAAAGGCTACTTTCAAGTAGCAATCTAATTGAATAACAGTGCTCAGTCAAAGTGGCGACATCTTGCTCAAATGTCATTTCAAGAACCAGGAAAACATCATCTCAAATGTCAACAAGCAAGAATAAAGAAAGGCAACTACTTGAAACCGTTTAATGAGAAAACAGAAAAAAAAAAACACAGGGGAAAACAAAAAAACAAGCGTCACAAAGAGAGAAAAATTCTTGGGAGTTCTGTTTCAGAAAAACCTTTGTGCTGGTCCACATCAGTTCACACTGGTTTTCCACTTTTCCTGCTATAAACAATTATGTCCTTTTCAGAACTACTGATCTCGCATACACACACTACAGTACTTTCTTCCATTATCAATTCAACCTAAGGATTTCCCACAACTGCAGGTCAGACAGTAGCTGACCGCATTTAATGGCAGTATGCATTGCAAATTAACAACACAGATTTACAGGAAAAAAAAACCAGTTACTAAAATTTAGACAAGAAGCCATACTCATTTGAGTAGCAGCCAAAACCATTCTGTCTCTATAAGGTATTTTCTAGAAAACAATATTTTTCAGGGTACAGCCACTCTGTAACAATCCAATGTATGCAGGGAAAAAATGATTACAGCAGATCACACCTTCCCATCCCACAGGCCCCTAACCTGTTTTATAAAAACCAGTCACACCACTTGACTGCAGTGTATTTTCCCAGCTAGAAGCTGCGTGGTGCAGAGCAGTAGGGAAGCAAAGGAAATGCCAGCTGAGGACGTAGAGGGCCTGCGCTACACAGCAGGATCGTGGGGACTAAGAGGTCTGTAGCAAAATACATTGTAAAAAAGCTGTTCTCCCTTCATTTCTCTATACAGCTTTTGTTTATCACTAATATATTAGCTTTTCTTGTGCAACATTTTCACCAAATAAGGACTTCAAGAGCTTTTTCGCAATGACTCTTCTGCCAGGCCACCTTTGTCTGCTGTCCTTGGTCACACCTGATCCCTCCCCACTTTCCTGTCAGGATGCGGGCCGGAGGGACCACTTGTTGCAGTTTAATGGCATTCCCGACAGAATGTGCTGAACCCGTCAAGCGCTGACACCAGGGGTCTTACTGACATCTGTTTAAATTAAGACACCCAAATTCCTGCTGATTAATTACCTTCTTCTGTGAATAAACAGGAGTATCATGAGTTTACTAAGGTACATGTTCAATTAATCTAACTGGTATCAGGTGCACTGCTTCATATCCGATGCAAGGAGAGAGAAATGCCTCACTGCTTTGGGACGCAGAGTGCTACAGGCAGTACACAAAACCTATGGTTTTATCTATGTAACCACTGTGATAAACACACACTCTTGCAAACCACAAAATAAAACAGTGGACAAACTAAATTTATGCTATCACAGATTCAAAAACTACTCTTCAAATGAATTTGGCTCAGTCTTAAAGCCATGTATTACAAGCAGAAAGAATCAACCAGACACAAAAATTCTAGCTGGCTTCCTGCTTAGCATTTCTAAAGATTTATATATTTTTAATATGCATAACTTGAAAAGTGAAACTAGCGACTTCAATGTATTAGCTTTCAAGAATTAATACAGTAGTGACAACAGAGACTTGATCTTCTATGAATATTCATGGCCTGAACTATTAGCAAGAGCTACTTTCCACCTGTGCTAGGTCCTCAGCACACCCCAAAGGAGCTCCTGCCACCATTCAAGGGTAATATTGCTGAGGAGGTGCAGGATCTCCCAGGTAAGCACGGCCTCTGATTACACATACTGCTCCAGTGAATCATGCAAGAGCCAAGCTTCAGCTCTGCAGGTCTTCCTACAGCTCTGTTTGCACAGTTCATTTGCTGCTCAGGCTTTCCTTGCTGTAGCATCTCCAGTATTCATACTGAATAAACAATACAGATTCCACCCCAAAAATCATTCTTGGCTATACTCATTCTATCCTATTCTACACTGAGGACTGTCATAACTCTGGTCAAGATGATCCCCCTTCACTCTGAACAATAAAAATAATTTTTTTTTTCATATTGGCATTAAATCTACAGTATTGCTCCAGAAAGTTAACCATTTCAAAATATTTTCAGAGACTGTCATGAGACATATCAGAAAATATCAGTAATATAATATGAACTGAGTTATCCAAGAACCCATGTCACATTCACGTAAATAAAGTAATACAAATTGTTAAAGCCGGTCTATTTTTTTTATATCAGATTTAATTTGGGGCTGGAAGTTGATACAGTTTAGAGCTAGGAGAGCTATGAATGTCAGAGCAAAGAACTCAGTTTTCGAAATAGGATCTGAATTTTAAAAGCTAGAATACAACGGGTTATAAAGTTTATATGCAAGTTTCCAAAGAGGTCACTGTTCATTGTCTCCGGATCACTAGGTTAGATTACAGGAGCGCAGGTGGTCATTTCTACAAGACTGATGTTGTAAAACAAAAGGCATCACTGTCATGACTATTGTCAAAAATACTAACGGAAACCCTAACTCAATATTAATAGAAAGAAAATGTGATGAATCAATACAAAAAGGAGCACAAGCCAGAACCTTCACTCCGAAATGCCATAAATTTACCATCCCTGTAGTCACAAAGGTTTTCAGAGTGGAACACAGCAGTGTTTTTACTACCGTCTTGTGTGCTCTTTAATACAGACGTTGCTATTGCAATGCTTTGCATGGTGTTTCTTGGCTGCGGTTGGAGATAATGCATTGTGAAAATATTTCCAAGCTATTAGGCTTCTAATCCAGCTTGTTCTACATCTCATTGAAGAAGCTCTGATAAAACCATACATTTAACTCTGATTTAGTCAGGTCCAGACAGTTTGAGATGACTACAGCCTTCTTTTCAGACATACAATACGCTGCTGCAGAGCCCTTAGCGTGTTTCAGGCTTTGAAACCCTCCATAGACACACCACTGTTTGATACTGGGGTGTGCAAGGATCAACCAAGGTGCTGGTCTGAGGGCACCGGTTTATGTATTTAAGTGGCCTTATATTAGCATTTCTTGAATACTTGATGGCATCATCACCTTTTCATCTCGCTCCTAGTCTGCATGGACTTTTCTGAAGATCACTGCAACTTTGTAATAGACAGCAAACATCCTTTAGAGTCTTTCCATGAGAACACTGCTGGGACATCTTTACAGAACAGACTGCTGGACTCTACTTCCTGCTACTGTCTCACTCAGTTACCACCTACAAACCTACCTCCTCCCAGAGACCACAGGCTGCTTTTCTCTGACTTTTCTTCTGTGTATTTTGGTTGGGAGGGCTTGTCTTTTTACTGAGGGATAGTGTTTCAGATCTAAAACCCCATCACTGCGAATGAGATTTTCATCCGAGACCTTCTCTCAGAGTGACTGAGCCAACTGCTTGGAGGCAGCAGTCACACTCAGCCTGGCGTCAGCAGCCCCACAGGAGGAGCCCTGCGGACGGTGTCATTCACAGCTCATGCCAAAACCCAGGAATTACACTGCACATTATCAAGTACCCTGTAATAGGCTCTTATTTATTAAAAACATCCAGACACAGACACTCCAAACAGGAGGAGATCTGGAAATCTAAAATCATCTTCAACAGTGGGGGGAAAAAAACAACACAAAGCCAACCAATCAGCAACAAATAGTAAAAAACTATTTTCAATTAGATATTTACAACCAAAATGGGAATTTACAGAATGATATTTTCAGAGAAGCAAAATTATTCAGTAAGATTAGGTAATACGGATTATTTTGCATCCCGAAATGTATAATTAAGATAGTGTTTGGAGGCTTTTTATTCTGCTAAACTTTTCTACATTTGTCTCATACTTCTAGTGATTAAATAATGGCTTAAGGCATATTTCCAGAAATTTCACATGCATTTCTCCCCACCTCTTCTGCACGTTACAGCAGCTTATGATAAAATTTACTCACATTGTCATTTTATGTCTACTAAGCAAGAAACTAAAGCACATTATTGTCTATTCCACAGCTTGTAGCAAGTTTTGATCTATCCTTGTGAAAACTCGGTAGTATCAACATAAAGATGCTTGAAAGCATTAAGTAGTATCATTACATTCCCCTAATCAGCAGCAAAGAATGTTGTTGTTCTAACTATACACAGCCTGTTTTAAGCGACAATGCTACTTACAAAATATTTTAAAATAGCTGCTATATTTAAAACCAGTTTAAGTCAGTTTCTTGCTCCTTTTGATCTTAGCATCTTTCAAATGACCAGCTATAGGTCTACTTTTCTAACACATATGCATGGGCAAATACTCTTTCTGTACAACAATAATTGTGACTTCATGTCATAGACCTGAAAAACTTCAAGGATATTTATTGTCTCCCATTAAAAAGGAATTGTGTCCCTCATTCTTTAGTCTTCCCACTTTGTAAGGCAGATGCCTCTCTCTTCCATTAGTATTTTTTCTTTCCATTTTTCTCCAGCTACAAACAGCCCTCCTTCTGCCTCCCTTCTGTTAGTTCCCCATTGCTTCTATTCCTCCAGTCTTTCCAGTTATACATCTATCAGCCTACTCTCTCCCAAAAACAGAGAAACCTTCCACCTGCCATACTCTGAACATTTCCTTATTCCCAATCACCCTAAATCCTATTCCTTAAAAAAAAAAAAAAAAAAAAGAAAAAAAAAGGTATCCTTTAATAAAGTCCTGCCCTTACCTTCTACAGGTATTTGTGCTTCGATTTTAGCAAACTGAAGGACCTGACAATCACCTGAGCCAGAAATGACAAAGGATGACAGTGTATCTGCTTCAAGGTCCATTTTCTATCAGATATGTTATCCCCTTCTCTTTTACAAGGCCTGGAAGCGGACAAGAGCCTTGTCTAACTCACAGCACAGCTTCAAATGGTAACCCCAATAAAAGGTCAGAGGAAAGACGTTACTAGTCCATTAATGACCCGAGTCCACACTTGGTCTCTTGTGTATTGTAGAAGCACATCCAAAGCGGATGAATGAAGGGCCAAAGGAAACGTTATGGTGATAGGCAATGCTTAAGTCACAACAAGGAAGTAAGAAGACTGACAAACAAGAAGGCAGGTTACATTTCCAGTTTGAAAGAGAAAAGTGCTTCCTTCCCTGCCTACTGTACTCCAGTGACCTCCCAATTTACTCATACAGCCACATCAGACAACCTTCTCCCATCCTCACTTTCCTTCTTTTCTCCAAATTACAGACCGAATTTGGGGGAGTTGGGTATGAAGACAGAGAGAGATCCTGATCTCCGAGCTCCTGAAAAAACCACTGAAGGGCACATTCAGCAAAGGCTGTACACACTGTACTGGATGCACACAGAAAAAAATTCTCTCCAGAACAGTCATCTGGGGCCCCCATTGCAAGCCCCTGTTATGGTCGCGAAATAAGACATTCGTTAAGCTGCGTTCACATTTATCTGATTAACGTCACTTCATGAATTGAAAGTGAAAGGAACTGAACTCAGGGAACAACCACTTTTAGAAACAGAAAATTCTCATATCTTCAATCACAAAATCAGGATTGCCCTCAATAAATGCGTATTTTATATGAACATACGCTGCCTTTACATGTAAGATGTCTTTTCAACAGTATTAAGAATTAAGCCCCTGACTGAATGAATGCTGAATTATGAAGAAAAAAAACCCAAACCTTAATCTTTAAAAAGCATTATTGCTTCCTAAATCCTGGACTGGGCTAATAAATCCTTTTATCATTTCAAATATAATTTCTGTAAATACTTTATGAAAAGATATTTGAAGTATATTTTTTTATAGTTGTGCCAAACAATTCAGGATATGTGCTTATTTACTTAATCTTGTTAAGTTCTAGCAAAAAGAAGGAAATTACATTCACCTGAAAAGAAGAAAATACTTCATGAAAGGTCTTTCAATTACTTCGGTAATTTTGGCGCATAAACCCCAAGTGTTTGAAAAAACTGCACCTACTTATTTAAAAGAAGAAAAATGCTACATATACAAAAATAGGCAATTCAGAGTTCTGTTGCTAAAAATTCATGGCTGATGTCTACTGAATTATATAAGGAAGGGGAACATACTGACTGAGGCACAGCAGCATACACATGAAGCTATTCCTGGCTTTTTAGCCACCTTAAGCTTTTGAAGAAAATGTGTTGTTCAGTAGAACCAGCTAGAAATCCGCTTTTCAAGAACTATCAGCAGTTATAGACATACTTTGTTACAGTTTCAAAACTTTTCTTGCTTTCCTCTCAATTAGCTTTTATCTAGCTGTTGGGAGATGATGATAAAAAAAAAAAAAAATGGTGATGAAACCCATGTAAATTGCCCCAAGATTTGATTTCCTCTGCAGAAAATAAGCCTTTTATACTTCTAGTGGAATCTTAGTTTTATTATATGAAAGAGTTCAAAAAAGCAGATACTAGCCAAAAGGAAGCCTTCATCTAGCAACATTGAAAAAGGTAGTTATATTCTAAAAAGTCACTTAACATCACACCATTTTGTGCAACAGGATCCTTATATCTCCCTCTAAGTGAGGAAATAATTTATTTGTATATTTTTAGATCTTCTTGATCAAGAATACATTTATTTTGAGGAAAAAAATGTGGATTTTTTTCTGCCCCAGGTACCATTTTCATACACATTAATCAGGTTACTGTTGCAGAAATAATTTAATCTTTCGTTTACTCTGGTGAATTTTCACAAATGCAATTAAAAGCAGGATATTTAAGTACAAAAGACAATGATGGATTTCATAACCACACCTTAAGGAAAAATGCATATTTTTGCCTTTTGATTTCCACATCAAGAAATTTTATTTTGAAAACCATGCAGGCACAATAAATTTATTTGAAAATAAGTCTCCAAAGTGGCACTATTCTTTAGCTCTCAATGCTTTTACACTAATAGCGCTGTTTGAAAGCATTCTGCCATCTCATATTGTCACATAATTCTGAGGAGTGCTAAACTTCAAATCAGATATATCAAGTGGATAACAGTGAGAAGTAGCAAAGATTACCCTAAAATGTGAGAAATTGCAGCAGAAAAGGTCACTAAGATGTTAAAAGGGTTCAGGATTCTCTTGATTGACACAGGAAGATACGAGATCTCTCAGGGACAAGGTGGAGATCACGGTGGACTACAGGAGAAACTTCAGAAATCTAGTCTATACAAGACATTGCTCTTCCCCAAGGCCAAGCTGTGAAACTTTTCTTAATAGTTCTTGAGGACGCAGGCAATTATCACCAACCCCCATAAAACACCTTATTTCATTCTGACTGTAGAAGATGTTTTCAAGTTTCACTTCCCCCCATCCCCATCTGAGAGGGGAAGTAAGTGTTTCTGATGAGAGAATATATAGATTCCTTCTTCAACTGAGAAGAAACATCATGATTTTCCCATTCAACTAGAATACGTAGGCCCCAAATCCTTGAACAAAGAAACAGAGAGCATGTTTGGAGCACATCTCTTCGAGATAGCAGGGCAGTTGAGAACTACAATTGAATTCGAGGACAAAGGAATTTATGGTACATATTTGTTAACATGGTGAGCTCCTTTAACTGCCTGGACAAATTTAATGCCTGCATAGGAGGCTGCAAAATCCACTGCTTCTCAAACCAACTGTTCCCACTAGAATTTAAGTCATTCAGGCAGATTCTAGGGCTTTTTCAGAGAAATTCATCTCAGCTCCTTTGAGTGTGCAAAGATGGCATTCAATCACTTGAAAAACAAATTATATTCTTTCTTTCTCCCAAATTAATGTGGAAAGTTTCAAAAGGCTTCCAAAATGGATATCTGCTCCAAGCTTCAAAGTACACCAACACGACACAGCTAAAAAGGATGAAAGAGCAAGCACAGAAGAAAACCAAAGAGCAGCAAAATGCAAATGAGTGCTCCAATTTTCACCCTAAACATGCAGGGCAGACACAAGCAGCTGAAACAAAAGCAAGGCACAAGTTCTGTAGTCCATGACACAGGGAAACGTGAACAAAGACAACAACATAAGCAAGCCCCCAAGAACTTAGTAGAAAGTAATCAGACTGTTAAGTACAAATAGCAATTTAAAAAAAAAAAATCAAGTGTGGCAGATGAAACATTAGAAATCTTAAAGCCATATTTCTAACACTAACACATGCCTATGCATGCATGCCACACAAGTACTTACTCATATAAAGACAGACCACATACACAAATCACTCACTCCAGGAGTATCATTCCCCCTGTATTACTCCCAAATTGCTCCTCACCATGAGAGGAAAGAGGAATTTGAGAAAGACTGAAGTTGTCTACAGGGCCCAGTAAACTCAGTCTAGTTGGTATAAAGTTAATAGATTAGCATTTAACAGATTTATGTTGAATGTGTCTATTACTCTTTAATAGCACCCATGATTTTTGAGACTACACCAGGTTGGGAAGCATTTAGGACAAGCTTAGAAACAGAAAGTCTGAGTTGAAAGTTACTACACAGATCTTTTTGGATTCTGTTCCTTTAGATAAATATGAATAAAAATTGAAGGTAATCTGGAAATACAGTAACACAACAGAAAGTCACAGAGGGAAACAGTAATATAGAAGACTAGTTATACTAACAGAAGAACCAGTAATCTATGTTTGGTACCACCACTGACAATAAAAACAGGTTCTGAACACACAATACCATGTAGGAAATGTTCCTCACACAGTAGCAGTTACAGCAGAACCCTTGGTTTATAAAATTTGAAATAAAATAGAAGGATAGTGATGGACTTGGCAGTGCTGGGTGAATGTTTGGACTTGATTATCAAAGGTTTTTTCCAACCTAAAGGATGCTATGGTTTTATGATATACTTACCGAAAGAGATAATGCAGTTACAATAAGGTGATTAAAGTGTAAAACAAAAAGGCATGAAGCACAATTAAGAACATAATATTCTATTATTCTTTAACAGAGTTACTTTAAAGTGAGGTAAAAGTTGTTTCTGGTATTTATTTTTTTTCCTTAAGCATTAAAAAAAAAATCTATATTGGATACTTTCCCCTTCTCTACCCTCTCACACAAGATTTCCAATCAGAAGAGGCACAAAAGTTCATTTTTTTTGGTTTTACAAAGAAAACATAGTAAGGAAAATAATTCTCCAGCATGCTCATAAACAAAGCAGATGAAGTTATTTAACAGCCTCTTCTAGGTCAGGTAAATGAGTAAGAACTCTTAATTTGGAATGAAAACTTCTCAGATTTGACTGAAATAATCCTCAGGACATTGAGTATGCACTGATTTAGTTGACATATCCCTACCCAAGAGACTCCTCCGATTTACACTTATTCTCTGAACAGGTGTGCAGCGGAGGGGCAGTGCTAAGATTAAACATATTGCCAGACTCCTCTCTGTTCTCGCTTTGCCTACCAAAACATCTACGTCAACATACCATTTATTCTTGAAAGTTTTTTTTCAAAGCCTAGAATAACACCTCTGGAAAAATCCTAGCTAAAACAGGGTAAGGACCTTAACCACTTTCAATTTAATAAAGCTAACATTACAAATTAACTGCTCTGCTTGCACGTAGACAGCAATAGAGATTATTTACTCAGTAGATTTTTCCGATTTAAAAAGAAAAGGTAAGTGAGAGAAAAATTAAAATAATCTATCTTAAAATGACAATGTATACGCAAGCCAGTTAAATAAAGAAAGTCACCCAAAGGAAATTTTCCCACAATTTAAACAGAAAAGAGAACTTAAATATCTTATAATCTTCCAGCTGGGTCACTTAAAATACCCAAAGCAGAAACCTTATGAGAAAGGACAAAATGGACAAATGGAAATTAGTGTTTCCTGTGATATGAAATCATGCCCCATAACAAATAATTTGCAAAATCTGTCATGCAGCCAAAGAAACCAGCACTGTATAACCCTAACAGTACTATGACTCGTTCGCGTTCAGCTATCCAATCATCCTGGAAGTCAGAGGAGCACAGGGGACCCCTTCACAGAGCCTAGCACTACCCCAACACTTATTTCCACTGAAACGAGTAACCAGATTTGAGCAGGAAACGTAGCAAGGCAGCAATTGCCAAATTCTGAAAATCCTAGATCAGGTGGGGGAGAAAGCAAAGGGAGAAATCTTCTTTATCAATGTCTTTATTTACCTTTCTCCACTTAAAAAAGTGGATATAACTCCATCCTGTGCCCCCCACAAGACGCGGCTATTTATGTATCTGAAAGAGATGTGGAATGCCTATAGCAGACTGACAGGTGTCAGCCTTATCACAGGTATGTCTTTAAAAAACATTTCAACCATATATGCACTGAGGGATTTTTAAAGCTTTATTCATGAGAGTTTGAAAGCCAGTTAAGGTCTGACTGGTTCTGCTATCAAATCACTATCCTTATTAACGACAACAAAAATACTGACAAATGTCAGTAATTGTCTTTATTATTAACCGAACACTTTAAATAATATAAAATAACTGATATAATATAGAATTATACAGGTTCACTTTACGAAGAACAAAGTACAACGTGGTAGGAGAATGCTAAGGTACTATCCATTCAAGCTTAATTAAAGGAAGGCTTATGTATGGTTTTAGCAATAGATCTATACAATAAGTTTCATCAAGTAGAAGAGAATATGTGCATGAAAAGCTTTGAATAATACAGTAGTGGGCACAACTGTCTCAAATGGATAAAAACACTTCCACGTGAGGAGAAAAGACACTACTATATATTAATTTTTTTTTAGGGGGCAGAAGGGCATACAAACAAGGCTGCACATAGTGCCTACATACTACTTTGGGCTGGAAATTACTGGAAAGTTTCTGCTGTAGGTACACAGCTAAAAATGATGATTGCTCAGAACACCCACAGCAAAGCTGCAATCCGTGGTACTTGGGTTGTTAAGATTTCATTCGGCCTTCATAGTTTGCATACAGAAATAACTTGCTTTGGGCTGAGGACAGGGTATGTTTAATGCAGCTGTGACTGAATCAGCAGGTACAATTCTCAGGAGTTGTAAAAAATAAAGTAGTATACACTGAATTACACTTCACTATAGTTAAGTTTTATTAGATACAAATACAGTTACACACATCTATGTGTAAGATCTTTATCTCACTTTAGAAACAAGCTTAAAACAACATGGAAAAACTAAGCCCTATTTCAGAACAAGACAAGATAACAGCAACCAAAACGAGCATTCTAGATTAGTGAACTCTGACACAGAGGAAAGCAGTCACGTGCCAAAGACCCCCTAAAATTCCAAGTCTACTTTTCTCCCAGTACTTAGGTAAATTTTTATAAAATTTGACATTTCAGTTTCATATGCTATGCATTGCAAATTATAGAAAAATGGGTAAAAGTAGATCTCAGTTTTTCCAATACACCTTCTTCACTAAGAAAATGAAGAATGCCTTTTAGAGGAGTGGATACGAATAGATGAGCAAATGCACACTGTAAGCCAGGAAAAAAAAAAAACAAGTAACAGAAATACTTTGCATTAGCTTGAAGACATTAGCAACTGACAGAGTGCTGCCTGCCAGAGAAGGAAACAACCATATAATTGTAAAGAGGGTCTGGGATTACTGGGAAGAAATGCAAGTAACCGAGTACACCTGCCTGTTTTATATTTTCCCCCTGAACTGTAGGAAAAAAACCCGGCTTTCTCCACTCATACACTACTGCCAGCTCAGGTGCCCCAGGTCAACAGCAATGCCATACTTCTTCGGCAGACAGAGGACAGAAGGGAAAGCAGCAGACTGGAAGGTGCAGGACTGAACTCCAGAAGGGAATCATGTTCTCCTGTTGTGATTGACCAGACAACAAGGAGGTAGTGAAGCATCCTTATTTTGGATATATATATCCTTATATATAAAGAATAAAAAAAGCCTTTGATTGGATTTTACCTCCAATCAAAAAACTGTTTTGGTTGGAAAAGACCTCTATGAGCATCAAGTCCAACCATTAACCCAGCACTTGCCAAGCCCACCACTAAACCATGTCCTTAAGTGCCACATCTACATGTCTTATAAATACCTCCAGGAACAGCAACTCGACCACCTCCCTGGGGAGCCTGTTCCAGTGCCTGACAACCCTTTTAGTGAAGAAATTCTTCCTAATACCCAATGTAAACCTGCCCTGGCACAACTTAAGGCCATTTCCTCTCATCCTAATACAACAGACAATTTGTGCAACTCACCAGCCATTAAATGTCTATTCTCAGTTCAGAAACAGAAGGCTTTTAAGAACATTGCTCTTCACCTCTAGCTTTTTTTTTTGTCCAAGCTGAGCAAAACAGAGTGAGCAGCCCTCCCTTTCTTCTTGGGAAGAAAATAAATTTCAATTGAGAACTGTTAACAAAACACTAGTCTTCAAAAATATTTATGAAATACTGCACAGTACGTCCTTTAGAATCCATCTACTTAATACTGTAAATCAGGTTTTATTTTTCTGTTTTAGAAAGAAATTTTTAAAACCGTATTACTACACAATATCTTAGAAGACAGTTCACAACATTAATCTTTCATACGCTGTGCATTAGTAATTCAGATAGACCTTACAGAAATATGTGATATGAAAATATGCCCTTACATAGCATGTGAATAATTATTAAAATTAAAAGATACAATTAAACTGTACTCTGCAGTGTAACCAACACAACCAGTGGGTAATCTCTCTGCATGGCTACAGCTGGTATCACTGCAATGATTTCGGCTCAAGTGGAAATTCCCAACCTCGCTCCAGAATAGTCACCTGCAGCTCAATGGAACAACTGCTCAGCGAGCACCCAGCACCCAGAGATGCCGTACAGCACCCAACATGCCTGCATAGTGCCAGCCAACAGTGTAACGGCTCTAAGCAATAATGGCAGCAGAAGGACTCGAAGGATCCACTAATATTTAGGATGACAGAGCCCTGTCCCTAAAAACACCTAAACCAGTTTTAAGATATTAAACACAGTTTGAAAACCGAGAGGTCATCTTAGCTGCAAAAATCAGTTTAACAGTTCAAGCACACGCTCGGGCAGTTATCCACGCCGAGTTTGGTGCTGACACAGCGTCACCCCCACCAGTTTACAGACACTGCAGCCGTATCTACACAAGCTGCAGTGACAGCACCAAAAGCACACGGACCCCCCAGAGGCAGCACAGCTGTAGGTGCCCAAAGCCAGATGCTGCTGCAGGAGAAAAAGAGCAGCTTCCCCCATGGCCATTAACTGCTCCCGGCCTCTCGCACGAGGCTGGAAAGTGTGGCTGTCTTGGCCAGCTTGTCTTCTCAGAAGAAATGGCTAAGAGCCAAAAGGAAAACAAGGTGAATCAACTTGGAGTTCTTCTTCTCGCCTCATCTGTTCATTTCCATTTCCCTAAAAACGGATCTAGTTTCAGATGTTTATGTCTGGCTTAAAACTTAGATAAACCTGCTTTCTTAAGCATTACTAAGAATGAGGTAAATGCAGCACTTCAGGTCCCGTGCTTTACACTCACAGACCACCCATGAGAACATGCATTCCCCGAGTCCTGAGTACTAGAGATCCCCTGAATTGAGGGAGTGCCACATAGTCTTTCATATTAATGAAGTTAATTAGGCAGGAAAAAAGGATAACAGAGCACGTAAAGGAAAGAAACATAGCTTTGGTGATATATTTTTTTCTGAAAATCCAAGCTAACATTCCTCCTTCTGCACGAAAAGCTTCTTTCCATGTGTATACCAGGGACTTCACTAGCAGAATACTGCAAATGTGGTAATGAACGTGATAAATTTGCAAGGACAAATCAAAAGCAATCTAATTTTGTTGTTTCAACTAAAGTCAGCTCAGTGACTAAGCTCTCTAAGGGTGTGGAATATATAGCCTTCCCCCCCCCCCCCCCCCCCCCCAATGATTGCAACCCAATTTCTGCCACTGTCAGTCACCAAAGAAAATCCTAAATGATGCAAGTTTTCCCATTCTTGAGATAACAGATGATGGAATACAAGTCTTACCTCACTTGAGTGAAAATTACAGTGGTACTGATTTTAGGTTTTTTAAAATTTGGCTAAGGAAATAAAGGTTTTGTTATTTCTAGTTGATTGGTTTCAAATTTCTGTGGTTCCATAATAGCCATTGCAGCCACAGCCCTGCATCCACATGTCACAGGTGATAAAGCACTAGGTCTGACCCATGACATACCATTAAAAGAGATGGCTTTTTCCCAGCTTCCACAAGAATCACCTTGGCCATACAGATGTTTTCATGGTCCAAGAGAGAAAAACAGTTTTAGTCCATGTAATCTTTATTACTTGATATACTTCAACAGTAAAAAGATTAAATCATCGCATCATAAAGCGATCTCAACTGTTAACTAACCTTTCATTTGAAACTGTATGCAAATTCACTAATACGTTACACAGGGTTTTTTTCAAACCTATACATATTCAGAGTTCAAAATACTGTTAATTAGCAAATACATTATTTTATTTAAATAGCTTTAGGGAATGTGCAAATGATTTTCCCTTTAATACATTCTCCCAGCCTTTTTGCCTCAAGAAACCTATCAAGTGTTAATTACTCAGTTTTGTGTATACCCAACTAGTTAGTAATGCTCAAAAGGCTTTGAGAAGGTACATCAGTTTATGCAACCCTCTTAGCCTTTTATGACTTTGTGAAACTATTTTACAATTTTTCCAAACTATTTTTGCTCTGAATTCTAAAATGCAATGAATTATGAAGTGACAGATGTAACGCACACAAATGATTACTCTTTTACACAATAATTTAAGAAATTCTGCACCTTTAGTGTTCTGTACTCAAATGAGCATTCTTAATTTTTTATACTCCCTATCTACATCATTCATGTCTTATCTTGGCTCTAAAACAGATTTCTTCAAAGGATCTGTCCTCAATGACTCCAAAATATATTTTGTGATTGGCAACAGGTCACTTCGGTCCCACCATGACAGGGTTTTTTGAGTTTATTTTTTGCACATTTCATAATTGAATTTTCAAATTCTGCTATGTAAGTAAAAAAAAAATACCAAGCAAATTTTGCTAGTATAAAGGATCTCTCACCTACTACTAAAATTATGTTTCATCTCAGATTTGACTATGAAATTTCTTCTTTTCCAGAAGACCAGAGGGGCTTTCAGAACTAATTATAGACTAAGCCATAAGATATTTCTCAAGACAGAAAGAATTCAACAACCTGACCCAAATTTGACCATGGCAAGTGTACAGCTGTGAAAATGGACTTTAAGTCTCATAACTACCTGAAATTGTTGAAACACTAGCTGAAATACTAGCTTCATATTTTGTCTAAAACATTTGTCAATATTATATAAGCATACAGAACAGACTCACACAATGAATTATTAATGCTTGTTCCTACACCTCATGCTCAAGTCTTCCATCCAAACCCTGACAGACACTGTTTATTTTCTATGCCTAGTCCGCAGTAACATTGATTCTGAAATAACGCACTTCATTTTTTTTAACTCTTAATTCTACAACAAAGCAAACAAACAGAAGTAAAGCCTATATCTAACAAAGCTTTGTTCACTACAGGTTACTGATATCTGGAAACAAATGCTTGTGATATGCTAGTATTAGCTATCTTTAAATAAACTTATTCAAGGCTGTTTAAACAACTTCCAAAAAAAATTGCTTCTGATTCTTCCGTGACAATCCAGCAAGGTTCACAATGCTGCTACTACCAAGCATACCAGTATGTGGCAAAATAGTGTAGTAGGTGGCGACGCATTTGTTTTCACGAGTTCATTTGTATTGTACAACACAAGTTACCTAGAGCCTTTTTACATGTCCCAATAACAGACGACCCCTGAACAGCTCAGGAAAAAAGTCCGTGTCTTTCTCTCAAGTAATCCTGTTTCTCTTAATTTTTTATTTTTTTTCCCCACATACAACGCATAGACATTTGGCTTTCTGGTCTGAAGGTACTAACTGATCATTGCTTTATTCAGAAAACATGCTTTACACCTGATAGTTCCGTCATGAAGTTAATTTCATTGTGCACGTCCTTCCCATAACACAGCAGCAGGTCTGTGTGTGCAGCGTGACTCCTGGAATCCACAGGAATGCCCACCAAAGCAGCAGAATTGGTTGCAGCAAAACATCTTCCTTAGTCTGAACAATACTTTCGAGTAGGAGTCCACTAACTAAACCATTTGGACAAGTTTTCACGTTAAAAAAAAAAACAAAACACCAACAACAAAAAAACAAACTTTTAAGCTTTGTTGCTAACTTTAGTAGTTCAGACACATGAACAATAGCTGGTTTTCCTCTGGTTTTGGGGGGAAGGTAAGTACAGATCAGCCAGCACTGTTGGCTTGGCCTCCCCACTGCAACAGCTTTGCACAGTACTGTGAATTATACCCTCCTCTGCGATTTACACATCAATAGGTAAACTCCCCTCCTGTACCTGAAAACAAGGGCCAACAGTTGTGCTTTTAGATTGTTCTCTGACAGAACACTAAGCCAGAATGCTCTTAAAAAAAAAAAAAATCCCAAACACCCTGGGAGGATTTGGGAGGTCCCTCTTTACTTATGGGGGAATGAAAAATTGCCCCAAGTAATTTAACTAAGGAAGCCTTAATATTTAGCACCTTCTAGCAGGAAAAAAAAAAATAGTTTTACTAACAGAAGTGGTACTGCCATGTTTGTGATGTGCTGAACCTGAGGATTTGAGGGAGAGGCACGAGGGGGCAACAGGAAAAAATCCAGGTATGCACAGAGTGAGTTTCCTCTAATGCAGGAAGCTACTGTAGCACAAGACTGACCCAGCTGTATAAGAAAAATACACTTTAAAAATCTCAGTAAGGTGTAGAGGTTTTTTTACTTTCTCTCAAATGAGAGAAGATACATTGAAACCCTTGTTCAAGTTCTGCAAGAACCAGCGCCCTTTCCAGCAAAGCTTGTAAATAGTGGGAAAAGCAAAGTAAGGGGCTTGCAAGTGCCACCAGTGTAGCTAATGCAATACTCACCAAGGTAGGCACCATGCCTACACACCTGCACAGCTTGCATCTCCATCAGCAAGTACTGTTGCACAACAGCAGACCTCTGACAAGTGAAACAGTTGGGCCCCAGGACCAGAAATAATTCTGCGCTACACCCTGGAGGACTTGGATTTAGATCATTAGCCAGACCCAGGAGGCAGAGCACCCACCAGAAGCTGGGCACGCTGGGTGTGCCTCTGGGGCACACCTGTCCCTTTGGGTTCACCCAAAAGAACATATCTGGCATGGAGCAAGACCTTGTTACAAATGCAAGTACAGCAAGAAACCTCCTCTTAGTGATTTGCTTTGAAAGTTCACCTTGATCCAAATAAAGGATTTCCCAGAGCCAGCAGATCACGTTACTTGGGAACCTCTGCAACTCCAGACCTCTCTGAGGACCAGAACCTTAGGTCTCATCTCTACCTACAGAGCGCTGCTAGTGTCATGTGTAACTTGCCACAGAGGTTAAAATCATGCAGAATCAAAGTGGGGATTTGGTGCATTAAAGAAAAATTCCCTAACATAATACAGGAGTCATGCCTCAAATGTAAAATAAAAGCTGCTTTTTGTTGTTATTTTTTATTATTTTCCTTTGCATTTAAAACAGATTCAGGAATGGAGTAATCAACTAGTCTTTTCTCCCTACTTCATGCAATGTCCTCTGAGCCATACAGAATTTGTTTTAGATGCTATACAGATATGCACTATACAATGCCAAATTTCCTCCTTTTTTACTGGAAGAAATAGTTAGATTTCTGTGTTCCACTTTTCCATTTGCATTGCTGTCAAATTTTGTTTGTCTTCACTGGCTGTCAAGCACACCTCCAAGCCTGATATTCCTTAATTCACCACTTTAGCTCTACTTATTACCTCCTCAAATATTTTTAAACACTTGCTATGCTCTCCTACATAAAATTCCAACTAGCCAGCTGGGAAGTTCTACATGACAACTAGTTAGATTTTGATCTATGTTTAAAGCAGAGGAATCCAGAATATATCAGAATTTTTTTTTTCTCCTTAATTGCCCCCTTGTAGTTTCCTGGGTTTAATCATAACTCTAGCAGCACTATCTCATGTTAGTGCTTCAGAATAAGCATGTCCTTCATTAATGACATGGTTTACAAAAAAATTACAAAAAATAAAAGAAAAAAAACAAAACACAAGTTCCGATATGCTGAACAAAATGCTAAGCAATGGTTATTTTCTTGTCTTCCTAAAAAGGGTTACTATCAAGGTCTAGCACTTGCAACTGATCTTGGATGTTACTATTTATTACTTTGTACAAGAAAACAGTACTAGCCTGGGTTATCGTTAAGCTTGTGTGCTCACATCGCTCTGCACACTGCACAACCAGAATGTAGAAGGATGAGCCCTGAGAACAGAGGGGAGCACAACTCCCGGGCAGCTGTGGGCAGTGTAACACCACCAGTTGGCTGAGACTGGGATAACCTGGCTAGCCTTTGACATGCAACCACTCTGCTAACAAGTGCTACCTTTTTATTACTTACTTGACCAGCTCACTACTCCTGCAGAGAGCTGTACTTCAGTTTGCTATGAAAGTAACAGCTCTCCTCACCGACATCATGCACTCATAACAGAGCGGAAGAGCAGAAGATGGGAAGCATTACCCATCATTAACTACTCTCCTGCATGTAACTGTGACTTCTAGCAAAATAACTATTTCATAGCCTGACTTGAACTAGACCCATTCCTTCCCTCCCTATTACAAGGAGGTAAGTGGTCCTTGAAAGCATGATTATATACATAATATATCCCCTAAAAGCATAATAAAATTTTTACTTAAAGTAATAGAACACCAAGATTGAAGGTGCAGCAGCAAATATGAATTTAATTTTATAATGCAGTTCAATTCCAAAATTACAGGCAATTACAAATGCACTTAATGAAGTCACACCATTAAAATATGGCACAACCACCCAGCCAAACACCACAGCCTTTATTCATTCCCACAATATTTCTGATACTTTGCAAAAATGCTTCTGCCATTTATTTAAATTTGAAGTCACTAAGTCTGCCTCTCACATGGAAAGTTAGAAGAGCAAGAAAATTTTCACATCCATTAAGAGATGAAGATATACATTCTGCCAATTCAAACATGCCACAAATTCCTACAAAAAAGGTTTTATTCTTTACCTTTCACACAGTTATCATTAGGGGATGGTCCCACATGCATATCTGGATACTCAGCTGAAACCCACATCATCCGTGCTACCTGTAAATTATTTCTTTAGAGATTCCTTTGCTGCTGTTGTCACTTTGGAACTGTGATTGGAATTTAGTAGAAAACATAGCAGACAACCCTTTTGCCAATATACAAAGTTATAGAACCTGCTTTGTTATTCAGTTGTTCTTCATTTGATTCTCAGATTAGCAGAATAGCTTTGTTACCAACCACTGCTTCAAGTTATTAGTTCAATCACAGTGCATCTAGGTGATTAGGAAAAACTATGCAGGAACTGACAGCCACTACCAAAACTTTCAGAACTGGGTTTGAGAGGTTCTAGATTACATCCTCAGCAAGAGACTGGCAGAAATCACAGCTGGAATAGAACAACTGCATCATTACACTGTGATTACAAGTAAAACATTAAAAGTACTCCAAAGGCATAAAATAGTTCTTAAATCATGTAACTGGAAAATAAATTAGCTAGTCAAAAAACTACTTGAAAAACATAGCACTTAGGAAGGGTCAGATGCTTATTTCTCAGCCATCTGCTAATCTGCCAAAGGGCATGAGCAGTGAAATGTATTTTTAGGGAGCCTTTAGAATAGCAAATATAACCTCTCATTCCATTTCAGATAGGGAAACTCTCGATATATTGCATTCCTGAGCCACTCTACCTGACAATATGAACCTCTTATTACAGTCCATCAATAAATAACAAAGCAGTAAGATTGCACACAGCAAGCCAGGTCCAAAATGGAAAAAGTGAAAAAAAACACACGATGCTGGGGTTTTTTTGAGCAAGAAAATAGCCACATGAGGGTGAAATTGAATGACCAGGTTGGCATCAAATTCTCAGTTTACAAAGTCTGAAGTTCCACAAAACACAAACTCTCAGCTGTAGAAAGGCAAGTAACAATAAATAAAACCCAGTTTGCTAAACATCCCAAATCATATGACATCTCAGAAAGCTGTAGCAGTAACTGGCTTAGAATGACAGGGATCTGCAGAATCTGACTGACATCAATTCCACCTCCTGAAAATTGGGGAAATTTTTGCAGAGGAAAAATTATCACATGAAAATGGAAAATGCACAGCATTATTTTCTTTACAATAGAAAGAACGGTGAGTCAATGTTTCACATTATCATTCAGAAGTGAATAGTCACATAAGAAGTCAAACTAGTGTGGGAACCTAATCATCCCTACAGCAAGCTATTACATTTGAAGTGCACATAGTCACTGAGATAAAATGTGGCCAGCAAAAAGTGTAATTACATCATTGCATAATAGCAGAAATAGAATAATTGGCAAAGCTGAACACACCAAACAAGAGCAACACCAAATCAATCTTCCCCAAGAAAACGAACTCATACCCTATTTCATCACCAACCAAAAAATGAGCACCCCAGGGGAGGGGGGGAATAAAAGTTCTCTGTATCCTAGGTTTCTACTCGAAGACTTGCTTTAAGGGAATAATTCTTTCCAACTACTTTCAGATCTCCGCAGTGCCCCTAGAGCTCTTACTAAGGGCTTCCTGGAAGGACTCTGTCCATGCATTCACTTCTGCAGCAGGTGGAACGAACAAGGTGCTTCCCTTGCATCTCGAGATGCTGTCAGAAATCAGAACAAGTCTGATGGCTGCAACATAACTGGATTGCAGCAGTTAGCATAATAATAAAATCCTGCTAATTATGCAATCAAACTGTATCACAGGCAAATGCCTGCCTACTAAAGCCTTGCCAACTTCCTTAGTCATTTCACGTGTCCCACTCAGACTCCTTCATCTTGTTGACTTAAAACAAACGCTCATTTTGGTTACAAATCTTTCCATCAGTTTTAATCATCTGATGGTAGTCTACTCGATTACAGTCTTAAGAGATACTTTAGAAGTTATAGATCTTCTACAAGACACTACCAGGAAAACAAGAATATTTTCATTTCTCTTGGCTCACCTAGCCACTTTGGGGTACAGTACTCTTGAAGGTATAACGTGACTGAACAGTACCAAAATAACATACAGCCAAATTTAATCTCTCATTACTCTGAAAAAGACTCAAAGCTGTACTTCAGAAAAGCCAGGTATCTTTATAAACTTAATTAAAATTGATTTGGCAAATGCAAGAATACCATCTGAAAGAGTGAACTCCCTGTGTTCCTTTTATTAGTCTCTCTAACCTCACTAACCATTTAGGTCTCTTTCTGTATCTAATTAGAATTTAACTACAAGTCATTGACATTTCATTAATGTCTGGTGTTCCCTTAGCATAAAAAGAAAACTAAAGTAATATAATATTAAGACTATACCTTCCCAGAACAGCAAAAAAATAACTATTAAAAAAACTTAGCAGATATTTCAAAAAATGTGAATAACAACAAGTTTTACCAATAATTGAATTCACACTATTGTGTTCAACTTCGCAATTTTTTCCTCAACATTTTTTTTCCCCCCCTTCTCTTCAGACTACAGTGGCCATTCAGCAGCCATGGCATGTCATGACAGAATTTTATTCTCTTGGTACAAGGTTCTCACAGTCTATTGTCATTCGGGAATGGAAAGTAGCCTTGAGGATTCTAACTTCATGACCTCAGGGAGCAGTGTCAGCCCACACATTATGACAATAGAAAAAAATTCCAATATTTGCTTGCAGGAAACATCTGATCACAACTCAGCAATTTAAACATGATGCTCTCCATAGGGGCTAGCAAAACTCATTAAAATACCCCATTTTGAACACTGGAACAGAAGAAAAACAGGAACTCTCCTTCCTAAGCAGATTTAGGGACACATGTCACTGTCTATTAATATCTTAGATTCTGCTATTGTACCTGTAAGTTTTATAACTGGCAGAAATTTTGCTTTAAGGCAATACTCAGTAAATTCAAATTTAAACAATATACCATTGTTTTAGGATCTTTCTACTCACAAGTTGTTGGGAAGGTGGATACAGTTCTCAAAACACAAGTCTTCATTCAAAAATCTGAATTCCTTCTGTTTGTTTCTTAGTTGCATTTTCCTAAGGGAGGCATCATTCATTAATTACTCAGGTTCAAGAGATCCATTCCATGCACTGCTGGAATTGCCATTGACTGATATGACACAACATGAGCTTCTGCACTGTTTCAAGCTCATCCTGGCAAGCCTCAGTTGGACCTGTCTATAGGATAACCGAGCAGTCAAAAAATTCCTTACAAATATTGATCCTCTTATACCCAGGGGACTGGAGAGCCAGGGCAGAGCTCTGCCTGCCAGCAAGCCGCCTGGTATTCACTGACTTAACACTATTCCTTTTTATTCCAGTCCCTGAACAGTGTAGTTCCCCCCAACTTGTGAATAATTTTTCCAAAGACAGGGAGGCACCCCTATGCAGGTGCAAATTTCAGACTTTCTTCATTATTTCAATACCAGCAAAATGACCTTTAACGAAGAATGCAGGGAGCAATCTGTGAACAGGATTTTCTGTGTGTCGTAACTAACGCATCTATAATGGTGAGATACAATAAGGCACTTTTTCAAAGCACTCTTGCAGGCATAGTGAATAAGTATAATTAATATGCAGTTTTATGAAAAAATTCAGGAGAATTCCTGAAGAGTGCACACTCGGCATTAACTAAACTCCTTAGACAGGGATAACCTTATGAAAAGACTTTTTTTTTGCCACTGTATAATAAATAATTAAAAAGCTCACAGTGAACATTTATGTTTTACCTCTTAAATCTTTCACCATGTAAAAGGTAACATGTAGAAGTTAAGATCTTGTACCGCAGCAAAGCACAAAGAACACTTACAAAAAGAAGTCTTTCAGAAAGACAGATTAGACTGATGTGTTTCAAAATCTATTAAATTAGAAAAAACTTCCATTAGAAAATTAGAAAACTTTCCATTTTGAGGGTAAACAAGGGTCTTAAACTGAACACTGGCTGATTATTTTAAATAACGCATTTTTCCCCCTTTGGAATGCAGATCTTGCATACAGAATTAATAAACATGTAAGCCACGCATTTTTCTTACAGTTATCTTACGGTGAGAAAGGATTTGTCACAGTTAAATTGAATACTTTTGGAGTATGTAGTCAATGAAAGTATGTGTACACAAGTTTAATTTCCAAGCACCTTCTTTGTCCTCTCTTTCCTCCTCCCCATCACCCCCTGCACTGTAAGATATACCGCTTCTTGCTGAAGCACACAGCTGGCTCCACCTGTTTGGGCAGAAGGAAGAGCTCATTTTCAGCATAAAAGCTGCTTTAGGAAATGAAACAGAAGGTTCATAATCATCCTAATACTATATATACAGAGGAACAATATTTGCTTCAATCAAACTTAATCAATTTTGACCTAGTCTCCTACCTCATACTCACATTAGGTTGACCAAATCGAAGGATGCGAACCTCTCTAGATTAGTAAAATAAATTAGGACAGGATTACCCAGCATTCTCTTCCTTGTCTAGGCAAGTTCTCCATGTAGTCCAGTGTCTATCCTAGCGGGTATGACTTCCTGATGTACCAAAACTCCACAGCTGCCTTGACACTTTTAGTTGGACCTTGTTTGTTCCAGATTTCAAAAGAATTAATGTAACAACATAGTGGCTAGCACTTACGAAAGACTAGTAAATGACCCTGTTCCCTTTTAAGGCCAATCATATTCTACAGACTAAATCTATCTAATACAAAATGACATGGTTAGTTTCAGGCTAGACATGGAGCTGTAACACAGAATGCTGAACGTTACTTAGAAAGAGACCATCACTATAATGCATGTCCCAATTTCTGCTTTTAGGTTTTTATGTCTCAGATGTTTGATTTCAGTATCAGTTGACACTTCAGAAATCAAAGCAAGATTTTCAGACCACTTCAGATTCAAGTCTGAATTTCCAAATAGCTGTAATCAAAATCCAAACAACACCTAAACGTATTTGGAAGTGAAACACATTGTGCAAAATCAAAATGACAGTCACTGGCCCCAGTGATGCTCCACACTGTTCCATTCTTGGGAATCTGTTCCTTTTCAGGCTGTCACACAGGCTGAATGGGTGGTGTTCTTCCACCAGTTTGTTTCAGAACAGTATGTACAAAAAAAAAGTTCAATTGTTATTTCTAAGATCTTGGGAACACAACTGCTCATTAAAATTTAACTCCAACAACTTAGTGGTAATGATTCTAACTGAAGAAAAAAAAAAAAGCGGTTCTTAAAAAAACACTCAGTAACACGATTAAGAACAGCTTCCCTAGCCTGGCTCGGTAACCGTTAATGAAACTGAGGGGCACTGGGCACACAACAGCAAACCCTCAGTAAATTAGCATCTCGCAGAGAACAAGCTGAAGAGCCAGTCCTACTAATACCATTCCCATCTTAATAATGATCATACAAAACACATTTTTAATTAAAGGCTGAGTTCAATTTGATACAGCTTGTCCTAGTAACATTAAGTCACTAAACAGTTGTGTTTTTTTCCTTGTGTTGAGAAAACTGTTGGGAGTTTTTCTACTGGATTACCCAGTAACACCAACCAGAGATACTGGATAAAGCAGCAGCTATGGTATAACTGTCAATAATGCAGTAACAAGTATTAGAACTAAAACCTTTGTCCTAGCATGGGGTTTTTAATGATGACGTAGTAGCTCCAAGGACTAATCTAGCAATCTTCTACAAAGCTTATTTCTCCGCCTGTAACTTACAAGAAGGCATTTATGATCCTTCCTTAAGGAACCACAAAACCAGAGAAGAAAGCTATAGGACACCTGGGCCATCCCTACGAAGATTAGCTATATCTGCTCTGAAATGAAAGCTTGCAGAATAGTGCTCATCATCTGTTTGCCATCATCTGGTTATAGCCCCTTCACGACTTGCAATGGTATAATAGGAAAGAGAACAGACAGTCCCAATTAACAGCACTAATTTATCCTCTGTTCAGCCAATTATAGAAAACATATTTGGAGTTTAGTGAACACTCTTAAGTTACAAGAATGAATCTGAAGTTTAAAAAAAATACCCAAGTTACAAGAATAATTTCTGCTAGCATCTTTTCAGCACGAGGACCTTGACACTCCTTTAACAACTGAATTTTGGCACAAAAACCACCAGCAATCTGAAGCCTTCTTTCAGTGTCCTTATAAGCTGAGTAATTATGACAGTCAACATTTGTTAAAATATGCTATTAACAGTTAGCACTTTAAAACAGTTGATAGATTACAGAAAGTAAAACAAGGCATACGAGCTGCTGGTAAACAGCCTGTACAGTACTGAGAGGTCAGAACAGCCATCTCAGCCCACAAGCTCTTCTGCTGCTGGAATCTACAACACACACTCCAGTGTCTGAACAGGTTCGTTTCGCCCTTTCTTTGCGGGGAACACTCAAGTCTTCCCTATCTAAAGCTAGATTTATTCAGCTCAGCTACCAAAGCAGCAGTTACAGATTTCTTAATGTGGCTCAAGGTCGAAACCGTGCCTCTTCAGCTCAGGTCAGCCTTGCTGCTCTTGTATTGTAAATCAATGTCAAGAAATTTCACTTCCTCTCATGAAAGACAGAAACAGCTAATTTCACAACTGACAGCAATATCACATATAGCACAAATAGCAAACAGTGGCGGTTCAGCAAATGTGGCATTCACTTTCCTTCCCAAAGACCATTTCTGGTGGTAAAGAGATACTCTATATCAAGTTACCTTCTCATGCCACATAGCCAAGGCCAATGAAAGCTGAGATAAACTGAAACTACTCTTGTTTAAGGTAAATATTTATCAACTTTATATGAAAATATTTCCATAATCTAACCCATGTTTTCTCATGCAATCTTTTATGTACAGCACTTCAATTTGTTTGCCCTTGATTATAAATGATAAACAAGTAGTGAAGTGAACTAAGGTCTCCTTCTCTCAGAGAAAAATCAATCTGAATAATTAATTACCAAGAACCTACCTAGCTCTTTATGCAGCAGTAGCACGCTGAGCAAGTTCAAAATTTTTCCATTTCGTAATCTAAACTTAAGCCAGGAGACAACTCCACTTACTTTAGCTATAAAAAAAGAACAATTTGTTCCATCTCTCTAGATGAGCCTTCCTCTCCATATAAATATTGATTAGAGAAACAGCTTAGAAAGAATTTCTAGACAGCTGAAGTTTGTAAAAGGGGTTCCTGCTAATATACACAGTTTAGGCTGAAAAAAAGCTCAGTAGGAAAGGCAATAAATGTACAGATTCAAGATCTGCAGTAAAAGCCAGTCACATAAAGGCAAAAGAGCAATGCTAAATACACTGAAGTTTTCAGCTGCTCACTCCAGAAATGGGTTTCATGGGCAAAGCAACTATTCTAGCACCCAGCAAAACATGAAAGCATGCAGTAACTATTTCAACCCACTGAAAGAGGACCAGAGACTAGTTTAACAATTGGTATATCTGCAGATTCACCACTGCACTGCCATACTTTCAACTTTAGGTTCAAACCTAATGAATTAAGCCTTTCCAGTTAGATTATTACACATTTAACTATCCTCTGAAGAAAGAAATTCAAATCATCGTTGACCTTTTTCCAGAACACTATTTTGTGAAGGAGAAAGTTAACTGCTAACAAAAAACACCCCTTTGATCTCGTAACATTATTTATAGAGGAATACGCTAGATTTAGCGGAGGAAAGTAATATACTTTTACTAACAATTTGGAAGCTGAGGGTTACAGTTAGCCTCTTCCTCTATTACAGCTATTTTCACTGCAAGAGCTTATTTCTACATCATAAAATTAGTTACTTCCACTGACAAATCTATATAAGTTGAAATGGGATAGAAAGTTTTTTATTTATTCATGATACACTAGAAGAAGACTAACGTTGTAGCACGGAAAATACTCAACCTCTATAAATATCCACGTAATTTCCATAGGCACCTCTGTGTATGATCCCCTATGAACATATGGACATGTAAGATCCGTAAGAACACGTGAACGAGTTGCATTCAAAGCAGAAGATTCATCTTCACACCTTAGGCTATCACACTGCACCAAGCACATAGGCAAGTACACCAGGTTTCCTTAAGATACAAGGTGTCTCAGCATGCAGGTTACACATCACCCTTCTCAGGTGGCAGTTAACGCTTCCTCCAACACAAAATTGCCCCCTACTGGGAAGCAAATGACTGCAGCCTCAAAATGAGATGGTGTTTGTGTAACCACATCGTAAAGATTTGGGGTGCCTATTGTCATAACACCTCAGAGCTTATTTCACATGGAATTCAGCCAAACTAACTCAAAGCATGCTGTCAAGTGAAAGAGCAATAGACCCTCCTATGAAGACTCATGCAGAAACAAAGCAACATCTGTACATTGTAGCTTAATCCCCTGCAGAGCAGCAAATGTAATCACCATTTCCAAAAAAAGCATCCAGACAGGGTCAAAGATAGCTCTAGCACTTATGGAGACCCTGGGCAGAGATTAAGGCTTGAGCTTCTCCACCCCTCCATTCGCAGAGCAGATGACCCACACCAATACTCCTCCTTAAGCTGGTTAAGAAGCCAGCAACGCTTTTGGCTGTTTGCCTCTGCCACCCATTCACACCCAGCACCTCTTGCAGGGATGGCGGCAGGTCCCAAGTACTGAGCCACATGTCTCCAGATAGAAGAAAAAAAAGTTTTTGTATTTATGCAACAGAAATCACCACACAGCAGGTACATGATTTGGTCTTTCAGTAAGGGAGAGGCTTTAGTGCAACTTTGCCACAAGAACTGGGATACCTAGCCAAACCCGTGAAATACCACACCCTCTCTCAAGCCCAGTGTGATCTTCCTTACCACATACCAGATCACTGGATCCTACACCAGGCCAACCACCCACCAGTGGTACACTGGATATAGGATCAGGGAAAATGATGCACCATGGCACTTGCATAGTAAGCAGGACATCTGGAGTGACAGGGAAGTCTAAAAGGGGATTTAAATGAGTACCACACAACATCAGAACTAGCAGACCTGCATACCAGTTTTCATACTGATGTGCTTAAAACATCACAATTTCAGCTGATTTTCCATCAGTTTTCCCAGTTAAGAACCATGAAGACAAGGCCTAAGTGCCTTAAAGCCTCGTCCTCACTGACAGTCAGGATTTATCCCGAGGCTACAGATACCAATCATCAGATGTAACACGGGACTGGATAGAATACTTCTTCCCAACTTTTCCAGCATTTCAGCCTCAGGGAGCTGAGATGCAAGAACACAGTGTATGACGGAAGGCGAGCGCTAGCAACATGAGACAGCAAAGATGGTCCACAAAGTAGGTGCAAGCCACCTCAGCGGACTGCAACCACATCTCCATCAGCTCATTTCAAAATAGAATGGTGTTGATGGTGTGCACACACGTACATGAATAAACTATAAAAGTAGACTGGTATTAAATTACATTTTAAGTGAGCATAGAAATGTGTGTAATGGAACTACTAAACTATTTCCATTCCCCCCTCCAATAACAGATAGTGAAATTAAACTTCTTGTGCAAAAACTTCTAAAAGATTGCTCTGAAAAGACAAGACAACTAGTCTTCACTGGAAAAAAACCCTATCTTGACGCTTTCCAAAAAAAGTTCTGCTGTGTTCAGCAACATCACAATTACTTTGGAAAGTTTTTAATTATTTTTATTTTTATGTTCTTCTATTCCTTTCTGATCATGTCATAGCAATGTCATTTCAGATCAATACATTGCCCAAGACATCAAAAGAACTCCAGGGTTAGACATACCATGTACTATTATTAATCCTCAGAAAGAACTACTGCTCTACTCACAAAGCAGAGATAATACAAGAATAGCTAGATCAAAATTGGAAGAAATCCCTTAGTCCTTAAAGTTAATGGCTTCTCAGTACTTTCTGGGGTTTTTTTTCATACTACAGCTGACCATGGATGGCCTCCACTATTTCACATGATTAGAAACAGTATTTAAATTCATGAACATTTTAGTTGGTAGTGATTAAATTTTAAGTCTTTTGTGGCTACCCTTCTACTTCATTTTAGGATGGTTTTGAGAAGAATAATGTTCACCCTTGCAAATAACTATCTGACTGAGGAAGGGGAAAAGAAGTTCACGCCAGTTCATGAATGAGAGAAGGAGAAAGATGAAACAGAAGGAGAAATCCTGAAATATCTAAATGGAGTTTAAGCCTTTATAAACTTCTTCACGTCACATACAGCTTCAGTTGTTACCCAAGTTTCTAAAAAGTCCTGTAATACTAAATAAACTTTGACATTATACAAGTCTCCAAATCATCTCTATGTGCTTAGTATTTCTGTACAAATCTATTTCATTTATGCCTTAAAGTGTATGTATTTTTTCAGTAGCAAATTAGAAGTCTGCAGACCCTGCTTCAGTATCAGACTCAAATTCCGATTCCTCAACCATCCCCAAAACAGGTAGCTACAAAAATCAGCTAGTTTGTGCTGGTGAACCAGGAGTAACAAAAGTCTCAGACAATGCAGTTAAGAGTTTTACTCCGAGTCTTCCAGATGTTTAGAAGACAGCCATATGTTTTTCTTTGGTTGTGTATTCGTATACAACAACAGCAGATGCATCCATGTTCCTGCTTCCAGAATCCACACCAACATTTTAAAGCTGCAATCACTCATATCCTCTTAACAGAAATTTGAATTCACTGGAAGACTGATTCCTTACTAATTCAGTCAGTAATCTTTACATAGTTATCAAGATTTTCACTTTCTTTCAGCAAACATTCTCCCCTACTCATCATTAATTTTAATTTCATGGATTTGAGCTCCTCAATTCTGCTTTTAAAGGCAACAGAGTAATTCTATCAACAGCACATTTACATCAACATGATTTGGCAATATTGCCTCACAGCTGCAGAAAACAAGTAATAGGAGTAATTGATTGTTTAATGCAACTGCCAGAAAAATGTATTTTGGAAGAATGCAGACCCAGCTGTGTCAGGTGCTGCACATGGCCCAGCCAATAGCATGAATAATCCCATGAAAAACAATAAAGCAATTGACAGTTTCTTGAACTAAGATCAGCATATCTGGAAGGCCTGAGCCCCAAGAATGCTTTAGACAAGTAGAAGGTTCAGAGAAAATCCTGTGGAGGCCAAAACTTTTAGAAGAGAATGTATTTCAAAACTGTGTCAAGCACACAGAAATGCTACACGGGAAAGTCAACCAGATGCCAGCACGTCCACCACAACATAGAGCATTTCAGATGAGTCCTCTGATGATATTTTACTTACTTTTCCAGATACAGTCATATGTCTTTACCACATCACACAGTAACATCAGACCTCATGACAGGGGATGAGGGAAGAGAGAAGCAAACAGAAGCAGACCACAGAAAGCTGTATGAGTTAGGTCAACTTTGTTTCCTAGAGCAAGAACTAACACTAAACAGCTTTCACTGGTTTCTCCATCTGTTTCATATTCACTCCTCAAAATCAGACTGGTAGGAGCAGACCAACTGGAAAAAAACTTAACATTGACAGCAGTATTAATTTTCTTTCCCCCAAGTTCAGGGTGTAGCGTTATGCTAGTCACAGTCTATGCCCGCTCATCTCTCTGTTCTACTTCTGCCCTGCCCAGGCAAACCTTAAAGGCCACACTCACCTGAGCTTTATACTGCAGGCACTGGTGCAGCCAGGAGCATGGGTTAGAGACAGCTGTCTGTTAACGTAAGCTACAACATCTGTTGAGGAAGATGAGGACGCTTCCATGCTGACAGTCTGTGTGTTTACCATAACCTCTCCTTGTCATCCCATCCGAGAGGCGCACAAAATCTCTTACAATTTTTTTAAAGGAAAAGCCTCCAAGTACCTCTGGACAAAAGTACCAAAAAATACAACCGTGGACACATGCATAATAATATAGAAACCATGTACACGCAATAGGAGTCTGCTTTGGGACAGCTCATACGTTGCTTATTCTAATTAAACCGTTCAAATTCAAGTGTGAGTCATCTGGGCTAACTACACGGCAGAAACACATACAGTGCAGAGAGCAAATCCTTGTTCTCCCCGATTATAAAATCACACTCCCATTGGCTTCCCCAAGAAAGCAGAAATTCTGCTTCTCTTGCCTACTGCCTTTAGTGGCTTTCCAGCCCTGCACACCCTGTATTTACATCTATAGCACAACCTCCACACAGAGGACACACTGATATTCTGTTACTATTTTTACAGCAGTACTTGAAGAACCACTAGCATAAAATTGAGGAGTATTTCTGATACAGAGGCTTTCTGTTCTGATCCACAACAAACTTCTTTGCTGAAATTAAACTCTCCCTTCAGAAACTGCAAGTTCTGCTTAAATGAGGACTATAGAAGTAATCCCCTGCTATATTAGATAATACAATATAGGGCACACAGTACCTCTAGATCATTGCAGGGCAGGATACAAATGAAGATTAATCTTTTTCACTTTGACATGAAGCAAAAACAGCTGGGGTTTTAAATTATATCATCAAATTCACCAAGACATTAAATGCTTAACAGTATCAACAACAATTTTCAGTATTTAAGTGAAGGGAAGGAGTACATATTCACTAAGGTGCTAACAGATTTTCACAATTTAGGGAGAGATGCACCTAGCATCATCTGCTTTGCTCTTACTGCTAAACCTACTCACCAAAACTCAATCGGAATTGCCCTTGCCCCCACCCCTTCTGGAAGAACTGTTAAGCTGCAGGGAACTGTTCACTGACTGTAGTTTGTTAAGCAAAAGAACACCTAAAATACACAGATTCATACTGGGAAAGTAGCTGAACAATTACACAGGGATTTTGATTACCACAGACATTTAATTTTATTGAAAACATCATTCAAATTTGAACATGGCCTGAACATTTCACACTGTTCAGTCAACAGCAATATTTTCACCTCCCAGCGGGCTACAAGCTAAGCTGTAGCTTCATGGCACAGTGTGTGGCAGAAGAGTCTAACCACAGAATTATCCCATTTATCATCCTAATTATGCCTAAGAAGCTGCTGCATTAACATCAATATCTGCATCAAACTCCAGGTGTCACTACAAATTGTCAGGCAATGAGCAATGTCAGCATCTGAAAGAACCGCCCAGGCAGAACGCAATGGAATATTACCTCTTTTCCTCTTTTTAAGATCCTAATCAGAGGAAGAAATACCTGTGTTTGATCCTTACATCTAAGAAGGGCCCCACCTGACTTCACGTGCAACTCCACATCGCTGCTTATAGAACCCCGAGAAGAACCCAGGTCAGTAACTTACACTTTTTCTCATGAGCTGCAAAAAAATGTTTCATGCAATACTTTTAACAGACATGAAAGGAAAAAAGGAAGAACCCTTACACAGCAAGTATATGTAGACAGCTAAAAAAATAAACAGAACATAAGATACTCTGTAAAACATGTCCTGGAAACACAACAACACCGTTGAAACACTCCAAGTATGTGGCCAGTTGTGACCAACACCAAAGGAAGCTATCATGACAAGGTCACAGTGTTCACAGACTGGAACCACTTAATGTCATAATAAAAAACTAGACAAGGTTAAGAAAAGATTCATATGAAAACCATCCCCTAAACCCATTTGAAAGCAACACAAATCCAGCTGTGAGTGTATGGTTTTGTGTTAATAGTGCTGGAACATGGACACCAGCAAAGAAAAAGTTATTTAAAATGATCCGCTCCGAGTATCTTATCAAGGAATAGCTACAGCGACTGCAAAGAGAATAAATACTGACCCATATTCTTCACCAACATATAAATTGTTTTGTCATCTAGTGTGGACAACAGCACCATAAAACCCCCAGCTTCTTGCTACACAGCTACAAACAGCCAAAGCAGCAAAAATGGGGAAACGGAACTTCAATGTATTAATTTTTCTAAAGAGGAAAATGTATTGCTTTCCCACAGATTAAATAAATTCTCCGATTCAGATCTGAAAGACCCTTTACATTTAAAAGCAGCAGACTTTTCACTGCATTTATGTTAAACCCTCAGACAGGAAGTTTTGTTGATTAAACATTCAATTGCCACTGAGTATCACTACAGCCTTATTATCTTCTGGTGGTGTCTGAGAATGAATCAATTTAGCCCACCACTAGGCCTGTAAATCTTTTTCTCAACAGAATTTGCTATTTCATACTTGTGCAAATGACTAATTCACTCAGCAGTAACACTTCTTTGCCTGCTATAATAATAAATCTAAAAAAAAAAAAAAAAACCAAAACACACCAACCCACACACACAAAGAAAACCAACACCACTACAAAATCCCACACACCACAGCCAGCATAATCAAAACTAGCACATCTTAATGGTCCTAAAATGAATGGGGAGCTATAGGCAAATGACTGGAAACAGAGACAGCAGCTTTCCTTTTTTATTCATATATTTCTATTTACTTTGGAAGTTTCATTACAATTTAAAACTTCACATGAATATTTATTTGAACTGTAACTACACTTACCTGATAGCTTACGGTATTTCCAATGTTTTTCTCTTACCAGAACCCATCATATCATTTTAAAAACAGCCATATAAAGGAAGGACCATGCAAACTTCATGTTGTCCCACTGGTTAAACCACTACAAATCTTGATTGTATTTGTAGTATTATAACCTGCTTCAAAATCAACTTGGCTTATTTGTTTAGTAATATTTATTCTTAGTTAACAAAGGCTAAAATCAAAAGCAGCATTCTGACTGCAGAATAACTGTCTGCATGGAACAAAGAAACATTATTATGCTGATATTAAAGTACACAGGATAGAGGAACAGATTCCCTGTATAAGTCATAACAGAACCACAGACACCTCTGTTTTCCACATACTATATGAAATGTTACAGGAGAATCTACAGAGAGCAATCAGTGACAGGAGCTGTAATTTAAAGTAAAAACAGTCCATGCACAGACTGAAACCAAAAGACAAAGAACACTTGCAGGAAAAACCACTTACTTGCAGCACAAGGCGGCCTCATGTTAAAGAAGAGTTATTTTCAAATGAAAAATATAATACATTTTGAAAACAAGAAAAAGCCAGGATTGGGAAAAACTTCCACATTACTATACGAATTTACTTATTTATTCTTATGAAGGCTAAAATAAAGGTTTGTCTAAATTTTGTTCTGAGACCTCTTCTCAAATAAGAAACCATCCCTACTGTTGCATTCATGGCTATATTATTCCCCCTTGTATCTTATCAAGAAAAAAATTAATTTAGGAAATTATTTTTTAAATGGTTCACACATGATCTTACATTCCCCTTTTATTCTCCTGAAGCGTTACCCACCAAATCTGACTTCACAAAAGGACATAAAGCAAGATTAAAAGGATGGAGACATCATCCTGGTTCTCATTTTTATACATCAGATGCAAACAATGAAGTTATATTTGATGTTTTATCTGTCGGCTGTTCCTGATAAAACAACATGGTACTTCCACCTAAGTAGTTTCTGCCACTTACTGATTTTTCTACATTAATATTTCATGGTATTAAAAAAAAAAAAAGAAAGAAAAAAGAAAAAAAGCTTAAGAACAAAGTCAGCAGTAAAATAAGAGACCAAAGAGTCATTTGAGGCCTCATTTTCTATTCATGGTGTGTAGTTTAACAAATAATGTGTCTGCGTTTGATTTTATTATGTTACTGTGTGACCTGCAGAATTCTCAGGAGACCAGCTAAGAAGAGAGATGAACATTATTCCATTAGTGAGAAAAATCAATAGTAGTAGTTACACAGTTTATGCAGTCTTTTGCAAAACTTCTATTTTTATAAAACCTTAATTCATATTGAATTTTTAAGGAGAAGAACACAAAAAAAAATCCTTAGCTTTCCCTAGCCAAAAAAAAGCGAAAGAAAACCATGTTCCATTCAGAATCAAGGCCAAGCGTCTTGTTATGCATAAATACATAGAATGCAAATGTAAATACCATCCATATTGCAATACAGGGTTGCTGCTGGGGGTTGGTGGGTGGTATTTCCCCCACCACCACCCTTCAAACACTTCTTATCTATAAATTCATACCTATTAGGAAAATCATCCATATTTTACACTCTCTAGAAATGCTTGACTGAAAACCTGCACAAATGAAAAGCAGAGATAACAAGAGCCAAGCATAGTGCCTTGGGCAGGGGTGGTGGGAAGCCAGGAATAAAAAAAAAATTAGCTTGTAATCTTTTCTCCCACTCCTGTTTTCTTAGTTCCTTTAGTTGTTTTGTTAGAGGAAAAACTTCACCATAAATTGAGCTGATAGGAAAACCAGCAAAACCTTAAGAATAGAAATATTCTTGAAGCTCTGATGACCGATTTCCAACCACTCGATAATCACCACGTGGTTAACTGCACATCCCTACCTCAGTAATGACTAGATGCCCCAGTCACCAACTGGGACCCTACTGTGTGAGTTAAAGGCTAGCATATTTTAATGACATTGTAAGCATACAATATAAAAAAATGAAAGAATGTTAGCTTGTACACTGCAAGAGTAACTCACAAAACAATAATTAACAGCAATTTTTACCATTTGTAAAAAAAATAATTTTTTAAATGCACACTAATAGTGCAATTTCAGGAAGAAAGTATGCTCAGATAATAATAGCTGCAAACAATAAAATAACATATTTCTCAGATGGTGTGGGAATGCTTAGAATAATGAAAATCCCATCTTCTGCTGAGAAACCACAGAGCAGAAAGACACATAAGTTTCGAGAAAAAGCCACTGTGTCAAATGCACCACTACCAGAGGCTGGGAAGATACTCATCGATAGGACTGCTCTGTTCCCCTAATTATTACTCTGCCAGACGCAGCTCTGCTCACAAACAGAGTGCACATAACCTGCCTCATTACCCATCGGTTGCTATGACATGATGTAAGAAAGCCCACAGAGGCCTCTCGCTTTGTGGAACACAGGCTGAGAGCACCCAGTCCTGTGACAGAGAAGCTGCAAAAACACATACTCCAGGAGCAGTTTTCATCCTTTGGACCATCTGGAGAACAAGCCGGAAAGCTGCTCAAATTCCTTAACAAATGCAGCAAACACACCTTTTCTGCCCCAGCTTTTCCAGAGCCTGTGAGGAGCACCTGGCCCTGGAGAGTGCTGCAGAAAAGGCTGCAACTGGTACCATTAAGCACCAAAACACTGGTGTATCACAGGACAAACAAGCTATTAGGCTGCAACAAGGCTTTATCCTCATCAGCCAGATTCTCCTGCCCATGCTGCTTCCCCTTCCTCCAGAGGTCAAACCACACTGCTCCTCCTATGTCCAGCCACCTCTCCCACCATCCTCAGGGCTATTTAACTACTCAGTAGGAATGAGCTACACCTGCACATCATCCATGTCAATCAACCCACTGCCTTCCAAGCAAGGCCACAGCTGCATGTCATCAGTGCTAATCAACCCACTGCCTTCATTCCTCTACACTGGCCTACTGAGCTGGCCTGCTCTCTAGTCCAGTACAGAGATGCAAGTTACTTATTAATTTTGATCACCTCAAGAAGTGAGTGTAAATCAACTTTATCATACCTACCAGTTTCAATAAAACATAATGCAAGAGAAAAAGAATTCTTTAAACACTGCCATAGCCAAAGGAAAAAAAAACAAACAAACAACTAAAACACTGAACAAAAAAATCCCAAACTGTTTCTCAAGAATAGGGCAAAATCCTGAGTGAAAGGATGGGAAGAACTGTAGACTGGAACTAAAAGCACCCACGGTGCCAGTATCACTGGTACAGTCTCCACATCAGCGTTTAGAAATGCAATTGAGTCATCGCACTTAGAAGGGAAAGCCTCCAATGTATGCCATTAAGGACAGCTGCAGATTGTAAGAAAGCAAGAGGAGGGGGAAAATGACTAGTTTGAGTGCCTTCAAGCTAACTAAACGTTTTGGGATAGGGCATTTGGGCTGTGGAAGCTGTTTTCTTCACATGTTTTAGTGGAAAATAAACAGTTTTCATCGCGCTACTCTAAAAATCAAGGTTCTTTTTTCACATTTGTTTTAACAGCAGAGCTGAGAATAAACGACTATGTGTTCACTCTACCACCGCCACCCAGTTAGTTTATGACAGAATTTAGATAGTTATGCCCATTCACAAGAATAAAAGAGGCAGATAAAGCTCTTGTTCTGGCTCCATATAAGACAGCACGTATTGCTTGCTCTCTTGTGCACCACCTCATTCCTCACTCCACCAGCTACACACACCGAAAACATCTGAAGAGATGCCCTGGTAGCATAGAACAGATGACAGCCAGGTATTCACAGAATAGGGCCCAGCTCTTCAAGCACAGCATTTTAAATAGAAACTGCATCACCTCTTTTACGAAGAGTAAGCAGCAAAGGAAAATAAACTTCAAGCAAAATCCTACCTGCAGAATCTCATGGAACCAAGAAGGCAGCATGAAGACCAGCAAATCCATCATGTCCCACGAGTGATCTCCAAGCCCTGCACCCAGAGCCTTCTTTCCAGTGCAACATAATGATTTCTCAATAAGCAAAGTCAGCTTATTGAGAAATATGTGTTTACACCCTCCTTAAAAAATCCAGAGCATATTGTTCTGTACTGCACTGGACCCTAGTCTAGATCTGCAGAACAAGCACTATTATGATTTTACAACAGAAAGGCCAGTTTTGATCCCTTTACTATCAACTTCATTCACAAACCACCCTACTGACTTCAAAAGAGGAAAAAAATAGGAAGAGGCATTAGCCATCATAATTAAAGGGATTAGAAAGTGATGCATATTAGTCCCAAGAGCCATCCAAACAAACCATAAATATTGCGTAGCAAAAAGGCAGGCATTACTTTATGTTTAAAAGCTTGTCTTTTCACCAAGTCATTAAGAAATGCTTAAGACATGTCTGCATTGTCTGCACTTCAAAGTATTTACACATCTTGCCTGCAAGAATTTCAAATGAAATATTAACAAGTTATCAAATTCATCATTCCCATTTGTAAAAACAGTTGCCAAAATGCTCTGTGGATTGACTAGTTCTACTTCTAAATTGAAATGGAAGAGCACAGTTGAACTCCATATATAATATTATATTCAGAATATGCAAGGTACGGACAGACATAAAAATAATACAAGTTATGTAGTAATGACAATATTTTTAAAGTAAAATTTTTACTTGAGTGCTCAAATCGTATTACAGCTTTCTTCAAGAAGTCAACTCAAAATGGTAACCATTTTCGCAAGTCACTCTTCCAAATGTATATAAAAGGAGCTAACAGCATGAAAATTATTTTTTAGGGTTTGCATAAAAGAGTAGCAAATGCATTTACATTCTAATCAGCAATACATACACCTTAAGCAAGCCTAAGCCTTGGACTGAATAATTTCCCTTAGTTGCTGGTGCCACATTTTGTATGAGAGGTTTTTGAGTTGTAACACAAAAACTGCACAAAATGCATGCACTAAATTTTATCCTTTTATCAGCTGCATTCAGATGTATCTGTGATGAACCTTTATTTAATCCACCTCCTCTTCAGAAGGGAGTACCATGCTGAGAAGCAACCATGTCCATCAAGCAAGCAGTAAGCATCTTAAGCTCACAGTGTTGACCAAATCATCAACTGCCTTTTAAAAACACAATTTTCCTTCTGCAAAAGCTATTTTCATTAATCCCACTTAATTTTAATAGCCTTGCCAACTGCGTCATGATATTGATTGCTTTTGTTAGGATGCAATCAAAAGTTCACAGGGATGAGTTAGGAATGACAAGTCTCCTTGTACAAAATGTTTTATTGCTTAGTTTGACTGGACTCCGTGGAGCCAAGGATCATACCCCTGACTGAAAGGACTTGGTATTAAATAGTTAAGATGCTGACAACCTGTGCAGGTTAAGTACAAAAGAACAGCGATAGGTCTAGGCAGGCTAAACAGCCTTTTTCAGGAACAAAGGAAAAATCCGAGCCTAGGACAAGCATAAAGCAATACTTTTTGGTACACACTCCCAGTCTCAAATAATGTTCATCTCAAAGACTTCTTTAACCAGGGACAATATCATCATTTTTTTCTTCTCCTGAACATTACAATGTATTTGTTAAATTAAAGGGTGGCTAAAACTAATACAACAGAGATACTTTCCAACTCACCACTAGCAACCACGCTACTTGGCCAGGCAGTAATTTGATCAACACAAGACTACTGAACAGATTTACAATCTTGACTCACATAAAAATAAAAATTTTAAATAAATCAAACTCTTCCATTCTATTCTAATATTTTTAAATTAAAATTTTACTCTCTAATCTTACAAAGCCAGGAAATATGCAAACATGTTGTCATTACACTTACCAGAGTTACAAAGAGGGTATAAGGAAGCTGCAGGAGACTTCAGCCCACCTACTCCAACTTTTCATGTGAACAAGTCACAAGGCCACAAAGTTCTCTTGACTGTGCAGAAGGCAGGTTATTTTTAAAAACTGAAGACAAAAACCTGGAAGGACTCTTTCTGAGAAAAGGCCTTCTTCATTGTCTGGGCACCAGGTTGCAGAGTGATTCTGCCTTCAAATATGAGCAAACTCACACTAAATCTGGCTCCCTGAGCTCACCTGCAAATCAGTTCTGTGCACACCTGCCTGTAATGAGGGACATGACCAAAGCCCCCCAGTGAGGGACATGCCCACAGTTCTGTGCGCACCTGCCTGCAATGACGGGCTTGCCCAAAGCCTTCAACTCCAACATCTTAAATCCTGATCTGGGAAGAAGAGACATCAGATGAGCATGGAGGGAGTAAACAGCTCAGTGGAGTGTGAACTAGCCGCAAAGGTGCTTTGTTCCACGTAGGCATATTCCAGGGCAGAACTTGGGTGGATAAGCAATTGTATATAACTGGCACTTATGTATGCAATGGGGGATCTCACTTGGGGTCCGTGCCTTCATATGCCACAAAAAACAACTTCACCATTTGACAGCAGAGATGTTAACTACAGAAAGAGGAATAAAGTCAATTATATTTTTTAATTAGCTTTCCAAGCTATTCAGTGAATGTTGGTACCCACAAATAGCAATCAATACTGCATTCTAGTGATTTGTCATGCAAATAAAGTACTTCAGCAGTATTATCCCATCCAAAAGTTAATACCCTTAATTGTCCTTACAAAGGAGAAAGAAAGAAAGAACACAGAGAACTTTACTGGAATTTGAGCTAGTTCTGCAAAGGTACCTAATTACATTCAGGAACAATTTCCACAATTTGACAGGAAGATTTGGATACCTGGATGCTTTTGAAACACCAAGCCCAAATTCACAAGACACTGTTCAAGAATTATAGTAGAAAAAGTGAATCATTAGCATATGTAAAGTGTGTTTATAGTCTTAGAATAGTAAGAACAAAGCCAGTATCTGCACTTTAAATGTAGGTGAAAAAAACCACCCCACATTGATACTGGTCACATCAAAGTCCAGCCTGAATGCAGAGGAAGAATGGATAAAACTCATTTATCCCTGCTATAAATGCTAGGAAAAGAAGATGGGCTATAAAATCTTAGCTGTTTCACATCTTTTATATAAGCAGAGAATAACAGTTGCTAGGGCTGCTGGCTCACACCTTGCGTACCCACACACAGCAGGATTTCAAATACAGGCACATGTAAGCATGCAAAGCCAGATTTTACCCTTGCATGTTATTTCCACTGGTATTTGAAAATATCACATATGCAGCTGCATAGTAAACATATTAAACACAGCTACTGATAGGTAACATCAAGTTAACTCTTAAGACATTGCAGTCAGGGGCTGATGAGAACTTACTTATAAATAACCCCCTCAAAAGCATTCTTTTTTTTTCTCTACAGATCAGCTGAAGTCCATAGTATTAATAGACTATGTTCATCTCCAGCAGCAGTCACATGTTTTATGGGGCACATAGAAGTTTCACTTTAACATACGCACATTTAGACAAAGTATTGCAAATATCACTGGTAAAACTGCTCCATCATTTCTGCAAATACAAAGGAGCACAATCCCACTATTTTAGGTCACAACAAGCATGAAGTGTTGTTTCCTTCAAAGGCTATGAAACATTATCAACAATTTCTAGTTGACATTTTGAATTTTCCTGTGCAAACCTGCAGATTAACAAGTGTTTGCACACAGGGCCCGATCCAACACTTCTATAGTTAGTAGAAAGATCCATTGGTTTCAACACAAGCCAATGTACCACTGAAGTCAATGTATACTTCAGAATAATACCTCCCCGTTCCAGAAAGACAAGCACAGGCTTTTTTCCCCCCCATTTTTTGCTAAATAAATACTGCACTGAAAATTCCCTGAAGCAAAAGCGTCTCCAGTTAAATCACTGCAGTGAACAGTGCAGCAAATTTTCAGGGTCACACTATTTATAGAAACCATTTGGATACATAAGCTGGCAATGACACCTGCGCTCCCTTTATGCAACTTGGTGATCACGTTCAGGTACTAGGATAGGATGCAGAGAAGGAATCAATAACAGAATATGATGCCCGATGTGCTCCTATCCCTTTTCTCCCTATGTGAGGAAGGACTAGCACAGCTATTAGTGCTACACAGGAACAAAGCAAAACAATTCACAGGGAGCAGCCCACTGGCCCTGTTCTTCTGAAAGTTCCTACTGTACATTTCCTTGCTTGCCTCCCCGTCATCAAATTTCTCCTACTGTGCACGCAACAATAGCTGAGCAAGATAGCTGCATGTTATACACATGAAAACACTGAAGACATCTCCCTTTACACAGATTATAGCCAGTGTTCTCCAGGTCCCAAGTGATTCAAATCCCCAGTATAATATTTGGCTCAATTTCCTCCTTTGTTCAATGCAGTCATTATACTCACTGCAGCAGAAAAGTTAAAAGGTCAAAAGTGTATTCTGGGATTATGATAATTTATATCAGAGTAATTGCTTATGTGGAATACTAGTTATGTCTCTAATGTGGAGTCAGCCTAGAAGAACTGGGTCAGACAAGATCTGGAAAAAGGTACCTAAGAAAACTTTTGCAAGGATAAACTCAAAAATCTCAAAAAAACTTTACAATAACGCTATAGTCAGCACTTCACAGAAGGTATTTTAGAAGAGAAAGAGGTAAACTTAGATAGACTAACATTAATTTTCCTTCTGTGTCCCAGTTTATCCCTCAGCTATTGTCAAGGTCCAACTAAATCCACTAAACTGCCAATACTGTTAAGCCTTGCAAAAATATATTGGGTCTTATTAGCTTCCTTCAAACAGAAGCTGACCGATAATTAAATTTCCATAACATATCTTATTCCCTTGTCCTGATTTATTTTTAGGATTTGAGACTCAGTGAGGACCCCTCCTTGAAATATAGTCAAGGCAAGATACCCCAAAGTTTTCAGAATTTCAGTCTTCCCATCAATCTTTGGAATCTGAGCTCACGAACACCAAGGCTCCCAGCTCCTTTCTGTCTGTTAAGGTTTGCAGTGCTGAAGCCTTAGGAACCTCAGAATGTGAATTGGCAACATCTTCTTATCAAAATAGCAAGCTGCTTTTCCACCTCTGTTGATCTTGCTGTAACTAAACACTCTCTGTTGCACAAAGTAAAATGTATTTGCAATGGCTACTATGAAAGACTTCCTCATACACAGCCTGTTTCTGTAGAGAAAGTATTTATTAGCGTTCAGTTTCAAAGATTCCCAAAGAATGTTAAGCTAAACTATGCATGAGTTTAACTCTCATTTCATGTTCAACAGGAGAGTTTAAGAAATTGTTACTGCATTTTAAGATTTATCCCCTAGTAAATTCCACTATAACTTAAGCAATATACTCTCTTTGAGACTAGGAAACAAGAGAGACAAGTTTTCATTTTTTAAAATGTAAATTTGGAACTGGAAAAAGCTAAATATTCCCCTGAAATTATGATGCAACTACTTTTTTCAAGATCATCTCAAATGAAAATACTTCCCAAATAAAGACTCATAGAATCATTTAGGTTGGAACAGACCCTCAAGTTCATCAGGTCCAACTGTTTAGGCAGTCCAGGACTGCCAAATCCATCACCAAACTATGCCCCTAAGCACCACAAGGGCCCTTCCAGTTGCACAGCCAATTAAATTCTCAGAGTACTGCATATCTTCACCTTGTGTCACTGACATTATCCCTTGCTTATCTTCATCACACCAGTTGCTCCTTACTAAACACTTCTGTACATATTGAACATATGTTTTAACACCCCCGAGAACCAGTAAAGGGTTCTGCAGACACAAACACAGGCTGCAGGCACGCAAACATCATGTTTTTCTGCTTGCCCATTTAGCCAGCATGCGTTCCATGTACCAAAAGATGCTCCCCTGCAGAAAGGGAAGGTGCACAGCACAACACTGTGACTGGAGTGCACTTCTGTTAGAGGGGAAGTGTTATTTAAAAAAGGAAAACAGAGAGAAGCATTTGTAACACGGTAGAAATCCATCACGTAACATTTTATTGCCCCCTGTATCCTAATGCACAATGCACCTCCCAATCCAATGTAACCAGCTGAGCACTGCAATCCTGCCAAGCACAGGATCTGCCACCTGCAAAGCACAACCAGCAGTACATGCCCACATTGTTTCCACCGCCCAAGAAAATATACCATTGCTGGTTTAGCTCCAACCGCACAGAATAAAGGTGGGGGTGGGGGGGTGGCGTATAGCTTTTGAACCAAGCTTTGTAAGACAGACATAATTAGACTTTCAACACTTATCCTCCAGTACATATACACCTAAAGAATACCAGATCTGTCTGATGAGCTGTTCTGGCAAATGCTCAGTCGAGAACTGAGAAAAATTACACAGAACACTTTTTTGGAAGCTTATGACAAGTTAGAAAAAAAAAAAAAAGACAACAAACACATCTCTGTATTCAAGCATACCCTTAACATAGGACCACAGCCTCAGCTGGTGTGCACTGCTGACTTACACCACCTGAAATTCTATCCCCTGTTTTTAAAGGTATACTCCTCCAGTTTGTAAGTGAAGATGATGAAATTCTTACCATATAGATTTAGGAGGCTTCAAGTATTGAAACTTTAAAAAAAGACGTATAAACATTTGGAAGCATGCAGAGAACAATTTCAGTTTGCAACTTACAAATTAGTTTCAAGTGACTATTATTTCCTAAGTCTGACATCTTGAAACCTGAAATAATTTTTATTTTATATTCAAACCTACACAGATTAAATGTAAGTTATAAAATAAGGGATTCATATTAGACAATATATAATTCATTATTAGAACCAGTCACATATCCAGTTAACAGACTGACACTTTTTGAGGTCATGTTGACCCAGCAAAAATACTCTCCCAGGTATTTTTGGTAATCTTCACAAGGAGCTCTAATACTTTTTGATTTGTGGGTCTCTACAAATTTAGAGATGGACAGCTGAATGGTAATACAAGCCTACTGAAAATAGATCTGTTTTTCTTGATTATTTTTTGCAGCCACTGGAAGCGGTCCACAGACCTCAAAACACCAAAGACTATAGTTAAAGGAGTGCCAAAGTAAAAAGGAAAAAAAAAAAAAGAAAAAAAAAAGATCTTTTTCCCAAAATAAGCCTTGAAACATTACTCTTCAAATTATTTCATCTCAAGAACTGTGTCTCTCATCTTGTGCCTTTCACTTCAGTGAAACGTCGAAATACTTGCACCTTGACATCTACACTGTTTACACTCCTTTTGAAGAAGAAAGTGATGGAAGCCAACTAGAGTATCCAATGCTTTTCCATTTATCACATGAAATCAGTGTTAGTCTACCTTAGCTAGATTTATAGCCAACTATCATAATGCAGACTTTTTAAAGCAGCTTAGCATAAATCACACTGATTTAAACCTTTCTAGGTTTTACTTCTCAACACGAATTTAAAATTCTCTTAACTAAGACCTTAAAAGTTCATTTTTTCTTCCTAAGACTGACAACAATGGCAAATACCATCTGTTCAGCTGTAGTTCAAGAATTCTTAATGTAGCTCTGAAAAGAAAAAGAGAAAAAAGCCCTTCAAACATGATTGCCATAGTTTCTTCAGAAGTAACTCAAATATCATTGCTAATGCATTCTGTCATATATTAACCTCTGCTAGCCGCCTTTGTGAAACTAACTCCAACACAGATTTTAGAAATCAACAATGTCTGTCACAGAAACCTTAAGACAGAGCTCACACACTATTTTAATTTTGTTTCACCAACACGTATTTTGCAAGCTCTGCTTATAACCAAGACATTCAACCCAATTACTGCAATTTTGCAGCTCAGTATAGACAAGGTGCAGAGACGTTTTCCAGCTACAGTCAGAATTTTATTGTATTTCAAACAATCAAGTGTAGGAAAAAAAACAACAACCCACAAAGTCGAGGGAAATGCTTTTTACTACATTTGTTTGCAAGCTTTTGTGATATACCTGTCTTACCTTTCTACTTTTCCCTCATATTACAAGTAGGATTTATTATCTTCTAATGAATAAAGAATTAGTCTCTTATTTCAGAAGTTGGGGATTTAAGGGGAAAAAACCAAATATCTCAAGTCAATAAAAACATCACAAGTCATTAAATCCTTGTAAGCTAATAGTGGTCAGAGATACATGCAACACATATATAAACATACACACACAGAGTATTTATAAGCATGTGCATATTTCATTGAGAGAATCTACTGAAGTCAGAAAGCAAGACGAAATCAGTCTCAAAATAACCGGAGTCCAATTTTTCTCACCTATTTTACTTACTCTAACCTGCTAGCAAATGAGTGATAGATCAATGTTGATCAGAAAACACTACGGTCTTAATATTTACATTTGATGGCAGATTTCCTCAAATGAAATGAAGGTGTTCCACTTCTTGTTAATCATCCTAAGATATGTATAGGAAAGTAGCAGTAAGGTAAATAAAACGTCATTCTTAATTGTTATTTGAAAAGCAGACAAGTACTATCCATATTTGGGATATACAACTTCACGTGATTAGTCTGATTTAAAACAGCAACGAAAAATTTGACAAAACGAGTACAACTGAAACCCTGGGAAACTGCAGCATTGCTCGTCTTTCCTGTACTCATATTATTTAACCAGTAACAGACAGGAGTCATGGGGATGGGATGGAAGACAGTCAATGAGGAAACAAAAAGGAAACCAGACTGCCTCCTTAAAAGTATTTTGAAGGTCAGCATGGAAGAATTACCATACTTAAATCTGCAGGACAGCCATCTCGGTCAACACTTCACTTAATGGTTTGAAGTTGACTGAAAAGCACTTTGAAAAGAACAAAAAATCCCAAGAATTGTTCTATTGACTCAGTGAAAGCAGTTATTCCATAGGAAGCCATAAGGTGAAAGAGATTAAATCAAACATTTCTCCTGTTTGGATAAAGGCAACTATTAGCGGAAGAACATTAAAAGCTTTGAAAGAGCTGTTTACATTTATAGTAAAACACACAAAGGATGAAACCCCGATTCCACTGAGATACACGGCAAATCTTGCATTGATTTAACAAGGGTCAAGATCTCACATACAAAGACCAAACATCTAAATAACAGCATTAACTGCTGGGAAACTGCAATTCCATGCAGAACCATCTTTAAAATCAATACAGAGAGAAGTCACATTAAAATGAAGTGTAATTCAGCACATACACTTCTTAGACTCAATTCCTAAAAATGTTTTTAGATAATGGGCAAAACCCTCTTTCATAGCCCAATAGTCCTAAATGATGCATTGGTCAACTTGCACTCCAGCCGATTGATCTTGAGATTGCTCAGTCCCAAAAGGGCCCCCAAAAACTGAACCATTTTTACAGTCTCTTTCATTGCTGCCAAGCTGGAACACCTCGTACAAACACCAACTACACCAAAAAGCCAAAAGCACAGGGATATTTCGCCACGAAGCAATGGAATATAAGATTATTACACACCCCAGCAATTCCTAAGTAGGATCACCAGAGTGCGGGTGTAGGCGGTGTGAATCCCATATAGATTCAGTGGGTTTTAAGCACTGAACTATTTTTTAAGTGTCAATTACTGAGAATGACAAATGTCAAATTAAGTGATATAGATATACATATCCATATTTTTCCGACTTGCTGATTTGATCAAGTTGCTTGTAGTTTTGATGCCGTGTTACAACACATAATGTTTTAACAGCTTCCTCTTAACTCATTCCCTTACTCAACAGCTACAAGCAGTCATTATATTCATTTTTACTGGAATACATACAGCAAAAAATAGGAAGTAATTTAGTGTGCTCTCCTAAAGTACACTTTAGAAATCTACACTTAAACATTTTCAATATTTAAATTCCCCCCATTAATCTATCTGTACAGTAAATTTGCAGTTCATGAAAGAAAACAAAACACTGAAGCATTACAGGCATCCTTGTAGGTGTAAGCTCAAAGCCCCACAGCGCATGTGCACAGTTGTTTCCAACCGGGTATAGCTGTTAGCATGCTTAAATACCCTCATTACCATAAAACTAAAAACAGAAGTCTTCCCTCTACAGTTTTGCAGTCATTCAGAAGCAGCCAGATTACATGAACAAAATTCATGAAGACATAAACAAGACAAAAGTTAAGGCTCAGTTTCCTTCTTTCAGCGGGAGGGTTTACTCCGAATAAATAACTGCATCCAAGCACACTCAGCAAGTCCACACATCCCATTCAAGGGCTTCAGCACACTCCAGTCTTACACGAGATGTGCCATGCAAAACAAACCGTGAAGTTTTCCTTTCTGGTTTGTATCACGTCTTATACCTCACAGTTAAGCACGTAGGCACATATGTATGTACACAAAATTAAATCTGTTTAAAATAAATATGGAGCATACTATACACATGCTTTCATATACTGTTTCTGAACACTACAGAAATGATACACCAGACATCCTGTTATGCTGCTCTGCAATAAGTAACTCGGAGTACCGGGAAGCATGTGATGCTGCAGAAAGCGCTTTATGTACTACATTGTGAAGTGACAGACAAGTAGCCCTGCCTCCATGTACAGTGACAGATTTAACAGCTCTTCAAATCACACCACAAGTGTCTCTTGCAAAATTCCTTCTAACTTATTTTAACAAACACCCATTCCAAATCATAGCAACTTCTCTATTTTTAAATAACCACAACATACTAAACTCATAGATAAAGTCTAACGATATCAAACCACAATCTTTAAATTTAGTCAAGAGAATATTTTCTTTTTGCTATCACAAATGTCTTTCTCAAGTTTGGCATTAGACTTCTTTTCCTCCCTTCTAGTTCTTTTCAAACTGTCTTTTTACACTTACAACTTTGACTCATGCTTTTCAAATTTATCTATAAGGTTCACCTGTTCTCTGATTCTAAAATTTAACAGATTTGGATTCCAGATTCCTGGTCACCCTCCTCTCCACCTCAGCTGCAGTTATCAACCACACCAATGCATTTAATACCAGCTTGCCAGTGTGCTACTTAAAACTTGCATTTATGGAAATGAAAAAAAGGTTCCAAGCCTCAAAAAAGCAACAATGTTCTGTAAAATTCAGCACAAAACCCTAAACATTAAAATTTGTGTTCAGCAAGCGAGCTAGTTTCAGAAGTCAGGACCCCTATTTACTGGGCTGTCTGGCAAAGACCACAGGAAGTGTCACCTTCGAGAAGCAGGCACAGCTGAAGCTGGTATCCCTGTCTTCTCACAATGGCCAACTGCAAGCGCCTACAGAAAAGAAAAAATCACACACACAATCGCTCCTGGACAGTGTCCCAGCCTCCAGCAGCAGGCTGCAGTCACATCACTTCAACAAGAGGTTGTGCCTTTGTATTTCATGCACACTATGGATTTTTTTCTTTCCTTTCATGAAGCTGTACAATCATTTGCTGAATCCATCTGAAGGTTTAGCATCTACAACACCCTACAGCTTCTCCTGTAGAGAAGGGTTTGGGGACAAGCTGGTGCAGTGGGTTGACCCTAGCTGGATGCCAGATGCCCACCAAAGCCGCTCTGTCACCACCACCACCACCCCCCCTCAGCTGGACTGCGGAGAGAAAATGTAACAAAAGGCTGGTTTCTTGAGATAAAGGCAGGGAGAGATGGCTCAGCAATTACTGTCATGGGCAAACAGGCTCGACCTGGGGAAACTAATTTAATTTATTGCCAATCAGAGAAGGGCAATGAGAAATAAAACCAAATCTTAAAACACGTTTCCCCCCCACCTCTCCTTTCCTCAACTTCACTCCCGATTTTCTCTGCCTCCTCCCTCCCAGCAGCACAGGGGGATGGGAATGGGGGCCGCGGTCAGTTCATCACATGTTGTCTCTGCCGCTCCTTCCTCCTCAGGGTGAGGGTCCTCACACTCTTCCCCAGCTCCAGTGTCCAGGTCCTCCACGAACTTCTCTAGTGCGAGCCCTTTGCAAGGGCTGCAGTATTCACAAACCACCGCAATGTGCACCCCCCACGGGGTCACAAGCCCTGCCAGCAAACCTGCTCCAGCGTGGGCTCCTCTCTCCATGGGGCCACAGGCTCTGCCAGGAGCTGCTCCAGTGTGGGCTTCCCACGGGTTCACAGCCTCCCCCAGGTGCATCCACCTGCTCCAGTGCAGGGTGCTCCATGAGCAGCAGGTGGATATCTGATCCACCGTCAACATCCATGGGCCGGGGGGGACAGGCTGCCTCACCGTGGGCTGCAGGAGTATCTCTGCTCTCCTCACCCTCCTTCTGCACCAATCTTGGTAACTGCAGAGTTGTTTCTCTCACATCTCACTCCGCTCTCTGGCTGCCGTTCAGCAGCAGTTTTCCTTTTCCCCCTTCTTAAATATGTTATCCCCAAGGCACTACCACCGTGGCTCTCTGGCTCAGCCTCAGCCAGCTGCAGATCTGTCCTGAGGCCGGCTGGCATTAGCTCCATCGGACAGAGGGGAAGCTTCTGGCATCTTCTCACAGAAGCCAGCCCTGTAGCTTCCCCACTACCAAAACCTTGCCACACAAAGCCAGTACAGCTGCAGTTGCCTGTTTGGTCTCAAAGATGTGAACAGCCTAGATGATTGATTCAAGCAGCTATTGCTAGACTGTGATTCAGAGCAGTACTGTAGAGAATAGCAGGAGATACTACTTCACGCAGCTGTCAAACACTATGCCTTCTGAGGACAGGAGGAGTTTATCAAGAAGAACACATAAATGAGGGCAGGAATATCCCCAAGAGGGACGGCTGCAGCAGCTGTCACTGAAGGAAAGCTGCTAGTCTGCAGCCAGCACCTACAGAGAAGCCAAGGAATGGTACAAGGTGCCTGAAGAAGCATCTCAAGTGATAAAACATTTTATTGTGCCCATATTGCCTCCAACTCTCTTCTTTCTCCATCACTAAAATCACTGCAATGTTTTCTGGGTAGTTTGAAACACAGGTTTGGGATGACCTTAGGAGTTCACTGCATCCAGTCTCCACCCTACCAGAAGGTCTCACCCACTATATTGTTCCAAACAGTTCTTACAGCTCTCCAGTTAAAGGCACTAAAACATTGTAAGAGAAGCTTTTCCTGCATTCTACCCTGAATCTTTCCTGTTGCTCTTTACTTTTTGTCCTACCCACAGGGAGAATGGAGAACATGATTTTCTTCTCTGCTTTGCGGGAGCTTTTTATGTACCTGACAGTTGTTGCCATGCTCCTCAATTCTTTTTCATTCAGCTAACCACAGCTCCTTCAGCACGTCAGGTCACTTTTTCTAGATACCAATCTCACAGTTCTCTGTTGGAACCAACTCCCGCTGGTCCAGATTCTGCTTGAAGTGCAACATCCAAACCCAAACATTTTTCTCCAGCTGATTCTTGAATAAGGAAGGTATCTTCCAACTCTGTCACCATCCTCTAAACTACCCTGTTAAATTTGATTGCAACTAGTTTGAAGGTTTTTTGTTGTTGTTAGTGTTAATTTTTGTTTAATAAATCAAAAAGGATAAAACATTTGAGAGTGAGAAACTGCTATTTGAGCACAATCACTGGGAAAACCCAAGGTAAGTCAAGATCCCTTACATGTATCCCCTACCGCTTATTTTTAGACTGCTCTTTTTTAAGGGTACCAGAGGGAAAACGAAAAAAGTCTCCGAGAAGAGCTACACTTAGTTTATGGTCCTCTCCGCAGACAAACTCTAAAGTTTGCGTCATGGCAAATCTCACTGCTACTGGGTTTTAAAATTTGTTTTTTAAACTTCCACTTACACAACATTAAGTGACATCAAACATGTTTTGAATGTCAGGACTTGATCATCTGCCATATTTGCAGAAATAGGCTATAGACAACAAGGAACTACACCTAACACTAGCAATTAGCTTGCTATAGAAACAATGCATTTTATCTTTCATTTTCCCATTACTTATTTCACAGTAAGGAAGCGCTCTCTACTAAATGAAGTGCTAGCTACACCACTCAGACACTCTATAGGAGCCAGGCAAGCTATTTGCCGCCTTCTAATACAACCTTCTTGGAAACAAAACCAGAAACAAATCACTTTGAGGCAACTAAGTCGAAATGAGAACCAACAATATACATACGAAGGGAGGAAAGGAAGTGTATTTGAAGCTGGAATTAGACCTTTAAATTACTTTCCCAAAGCATCCTGTCAATCTGACACAGAAAAACTGATAAACAAAAAGTGTATGAGAAAATTTACCCTCTAACTTTTTTATCAGATATTAAACAACACCATCATGAATCTTTATTTTCAAGAGCCCCAGGAATAACATGTTTCCTAACACACACCAAGCTATAACCATATATAAAACTAGTAATTTACACTCTGCTTTTTCAATGCCTAATGGATGCTCAGGAGTACTGGATCATCAATAAATGTTTTCAGTTAAACAGTAAGTAATGTAAACAAGGTGACAGTGCCTCTGACAGCTTCTAATCAGCTTTCACACATTTCTCCAAAACTTTAAAAGGCAGAAAAGGAAAACGGAGGCCACTTTCAAGTGTGCAATTTGGCCATGAGATGGTCTATTCATGTACAAATGCTGCCTTTGAACTATGAGGGCTGTCACTTCAAGGAAAAAAAAGCAATGGAACTGTAACTCCACACTGCTCTCCCACCACCTAATATTCGGTGACAAAAGACATGCTTTCCAGGGTGTTCTTTACGTGGCACGATTGGCTTACAACTGAAACATGCTTTGAAAGCTCTGAAGCTCTTAGATTCCCAGTTTTGGCAGCTTTACCAATAATGGAATTAAAATTGGTAACGATACGATTATGGCTGACAAATAGTCTCTAGCTTCATAATGATAACTTAAACATAGTTGTCAGTCTTCCATGCTGAAATGCCTGAATACTAAAGCAGTTATCAAATACTCCCATTTTTGTCTTTTGAGACTTCTGAATCATTTCATTATCTTGACACCTAGACTTTATAATCAGACAAATCTTTTATCCTATGAGACAGAAGAGTCAGTTTTCATGAACTGCTTTTAAATCAAAACACTTTAAACAAAAAAAAAATACCACCACCAGACTTTCTGAAAAGGAATATTCCTATCTTCATATGTTGATGAGAAAACAAAAATATGAAGCCATGTAGATGTCTTTTCCAGGGTTTCCTGGTGAGCTACAGAAAGCACCAGCAACAGAAAGCAAGGTTGCTTCATTTTCCACCTTCTGACCTAAGCAGTGTGCCAAACATCGCATCTCGTGTATTTTGGGTGAGGATGAAAAGAAGGTTCTTATTTTTCTATTTGTCTCCTTTAAACTGGTATGGAAAACTATTTCATTATTATTTACTACAGAAAAAAATTACCAAAAAACATAGCATTACACAGAAAAATTCAGACACTGGGATCTGTCCAGGATGTTTGCAAAGATTTTCTTTTCCTTCAGTTTCTTTTCCCCCAGGATTTTATTTTTATTATTATTATTTTAAACACAGAATATGCTGGCTCTGTCTCCCTGGGTTAGTTGTTTTTCTGCTGCTGATAGTCATATCAGATGTATTCACATAATAGACTTGCCAAGCGGGACTGAATGTTCCATTGATTTGGAAATGTCCTGAATGACTAAGACTTCAAGTTTTGCCCATGTAATTAATTTAATTGGAATCAAATATTCTTAGCTATTCAGATCATTGAGATGCTTTCAGCTGTACTTAAAAATTAAGATTAAAATGATGTTTATGTTAATGATAAAGTTCAAATACAATCAAACTTGAAAGGTTGACTAATTGGGTCTCACAAGGAATTTGGATATGGCAACCTTTTTAGGACTTCACCAAGTAGTTTAATACTGCATACTAGAGTAAGATAATAAATTATTTAAGAGATCAGCCTTATGCATAGATTTGTGGAGAGACAGAAAGACAAAGGGAAATGCTCCAGGTAGTATTCCTCCCTGCCTGTGACCACACGCACCTATGAATTTTAAACATGCTGAGGAGAAAAAAAAAAAGAAAAAAAAAAGAAAAAAAAAAAAAGAAAAAAAAAAGAAAAAAATCTTACCCTTCAGCATATTATATTTTACAAAACTAAAGACTATAAGACTGTCCGCACAATTTCCAGACATCATTAATGCAATTCCAATAATGGAGAAAGTGTGCCACTCTGTCTTATTGAACAAAGCTGTCTGAAAATAATTTAAATAAACCATTTTTCTGTCCAAAACAGTGATTTTCATTGGAATTTACGATAAAGATCCCAGGGTCAACAACCTGCTAGAAAGCTAACAAAGCTACAAACCGCATATGAATATTTAATACACAGATTAAGTTCTGTAACTGACCACCTACCAAACATTCTGAGGTTACCTTTTATATTTGATTTTCCATGGAAAACTTGGAACCAAGCTTCTCGATTGTGTGTGAGAAACCCACAAAATGTCTTCCGACTTAAAATTTGCATCCTATAGAAAATTACAGTGCAAGGAGAAAGCAGCAGCAGACTTCCTGAAACAAACCCTTTCTTCTCTCCTCTACTCATTGGGGCAGGGGTGGGTGCAGGAAGAGTCCACAGAGATAAGTATATCAGATATTAACTGCATACAGTGTCAAGATATGTTACATCACTGCATTATAGTCTCTGACGCTACCTAATTTTAAGAAACAAGGTATAAGAAACTGATAAAAGAAAACCTAAATCCCTTAAAAATTAAAACAAAGCCCCTTAAAATGACTATTTTTAAACCCTAAGTAGTGGTAAATTGTGGCTAGTTATCCAAAAATGTTCTTTGCAGCCCTCCAGTGGTCAAATACAAAGTAGAACACAACAAGAAAACAGCTTTGGCTGCTGAACTCCTGCAGCATTTGGAAAGACACCAACCACGAACCGATAACTCATGCTTGTCTACAGAAAAGACCTGTACAAAGGAGAGAATCACCTGCAAATACATAAGAAAGTAAGCAGGAGGAAAATTATTCCCCTCCATCAAAACGTTTCATGTTATTTGTTATATCCCACAGTTAATCTGCCTAGAGAACAGTGCATCCCGCCAGGACCCCAAGGTATGGGTTGGGGTAGTAACAGAAGCAGCAATTCGTTTCCTAGAGGTACTTTCTGCTACTCACAGGTCAGTCCGGAGAAAGTTAAGGCAACATTTGCTGGAATCGGTTTCCTCTCCAAGGCAGGACTCATGCAGTCGGGTGTTTTTTTTTTAAGAAAACCAACACCAGACACTGAAGTTTTCCCTTCTCTCTCACACGCATGCACAATAAAAGAAAAAGTAGAGCCACGTATAGAAGTAAAAAGATTAGACGCGCTTTTAAATAATAGAAACTCAACGGAGACAGAGTTCTCGGAGCTGTTTGGAAAACTTGGGGCTCAGAAGTCAGCCCAGACCTGCAAGCACCAGCGCCGGGGGACATGGCGGGAGAGCACGGCCGGAGGGCGGCAAATGCTGGCCCGCCGGGGAGCGGGCAGCGGCCCAGGGATGCTCCGGGGCACCTGCTGCGCGGCCCCCAGAAGAACTTGCCGGTCCCCGCCGCCCTCCCCTCAGCCCTTGCCGACCGTTCCCTAGAAGCGGCAGACCCCGACCGACGCGCGATCCGCCGCTTCCAGCCGCGCCAGAGCGGCTCCGCAGCCCCGGGAGCGGCACCTCCCGCTCCGCCCGGCCGCCACCGGCGCCCCCCTCCCGCCGCGCCCCGAAAAGTAGCGGCACCGAGTTGCACGCCCGCCGAGGGAGCGCCCCGACCGCAGCCACCCGGCCGCGGCCCCGCCGCCCCCCGAGAGGGGACCGCGCCCCCCGCCGCGCCCCCCGAGCACCGGGGCGCCGTCCGCAGGCTGGCGGGCAGCGGCACCCCCGCCACGGCGCTCCCGCTCCCCCCGGGGCCCCCGGCCGCGCTACCTGCCTTTGGCGGCGAGCAGGCTGCCCAGCCCCAGCCCCAGCAGCACCAGCGCCGCCGGCCCCCGGCAGCAGCGCCGCCGCATCCCCGCCGCGGCGCCGGCTCTCCCCGAGCGACACGCCGCCCTGCGCGGCGGCTCCCGGCGGCGGCTGTCTGCGGGGCCAGGCGGGCGGAGGCTGCCGCCGCCGCCGCTGCCTCATTCGCCCGGACTGCCGGCACCGGGGCGGCTCCGGCTCCCGCCCCGGGACCGCGGCGACGTCACGGGGAGGGGAGGCGTGAATATTCATGAGCGGAGGCGGGGGGCTCCGGGCGCCACCGGGGGGGGCAGCGCCACCGCCGGGCCGGGCCGTGGAGCGGGGGGAGGAGGCGGGACAGCCCCGCGCACCTGCGTGTGCAGGTGTCTCCGTGCCCCGCGGCGGGGGCCCCCCGGGGGGGGAGGGGCGGGGGGCGGCCAGGGCGGGGACGGAGGGGAAGGGAAGGGCAGGGCAGGAGGCTCGGGGATGGAGGGAAGGGCACCGGGCAAGAAGGCACGGAGGTGGGGCCGGCGGGAGGGAGCAGGCCGGGGGAGGGGAAGTGGCAGTGGCAGGTCTGTAAGTGTGGAGGACAAATAGGAGACCTTGGGAACCCGAGGTGGGAAGGAAGCCCAGGGTGGGAACGCGAAAGGATTCTGCTGGAGGACAAACGGCAAAGGTTTTGCTAAAGCGGTGAAACGGACGAGCAATGGACGAGACTTCAAACCTTAGGGACGGAGCCCACGCCGGCGGCGCTGGGCCGGGGCGGCGGGGACAGGGATGGGGCTGGGAAGGCCGAGAAGCTGCGGTGGGCTCGGAACGATGCCCAGGTGGGGCACGGAGTCAGGGCTGCAGACATCTGAGGTGCCCTGGGAGGGGAGCACCAGTGAACGTGAGGACAGTCACTGCAAAGTACGGACTATGCTTTGCTGGGAGAGCTTAGCGGCACGAGGAAGCATTGCCGGGGGGCTTAGGGTAGTCCATGCCCCGCCAAGTCCCCTCCCTGCTTCAGCTCTTCTCTTACTCGTACTCTCCCATAAATTACTTGTCAAAGCCACCTCACCCTGGAAAGCAAGGACTCGCAACAGAGTGGCAACTCCAGCGTACGCTTGTTTATCACCTCACTTTGTGAGGGTTGTCATCGTGACAGAGAGCTCTAAGGCAACGGGACCAGTATGAGTCGAATACTGGGTGCCAAAGAGCAAGACCGGGGCCCATCCCACACAACCCCATGCAACACTTAACACAAGACATCACAGTCATGGGGTAAAATCATTTGGATTTGGCTTTTTTACCATTATTCCTTTCCATTATCTTTCTTTATGTACTGCTAGAAGCGTGATTCATTGAGCAAATAAATCACTTTGAGTAGATGGAATATGCAAGATTCCCTCCTTCTGACCACAAGCACAGAAAATGTAGGATGGGACACAGACGAGAACCCGAGCCCTTTTCCAAACCTAAGATGTAACACTTACTCTGCTAAAGGAGGAGGCTGCAAATACACATTTACTGTTTTACTTTATCCAGACAAATAAAAAATTCAAGTTATATCTGTTGGGACAAACTTCTAATGCTTTTTTTTGGTTGCTCATCTAATTAGTTAGGGAATCTCCTTTCCTATAATCTCTATTGTGAGCTGGAATGGAACAGGCGTACAGGAAAATTATGGAAAATCAGCAGTAAAATAATTTTGCATACCAGACAACTATGCACAGAAAATTATATATTATTTATTTATTTAATTTTTTTTGGCCAGCATCCAGTTGTTTCTCATCTTCCTACAGAAGATTTTTTGACGAAGAATTCAGCTATTATAAGTCACTGCTGTTAGTCAGGAGGAAACCCCTCCATCCCCAGAGTGTAAAATGTTCCGAAACCATGTTTGCTGTGTATGCACAGTAAAGGCTTCCTGCAAACGGCTCAAAAGCACTTTCAGTATGTGAGACAAGGCTCGACCACGCTTCCCGATACCCAGCTGGGAGCACGCCACTACCTGCCTTGTGAAACCAGCTGTGTACACTGCAACTGATTTTTTTTTAAAGATGCACTGCTGTGCTGAGTGCCCAAGCATCCATCACCAGAGGCAAGTATTAAATATAGTGCAGAGAGCTTTAACTACCAACGTGAATGGGAATTACATTAAATCCATATGGTCCTGGGCAAAATTGTCGACATTTAGAACAGTCAGACTGACAAAGACTGCAAAGGCATAGAAGGAACTTTTAAATCTATAGGATTTTTGTTTGCTAAGTAAGAAAAAAAATATATGTGGCAAGCAGCAACAGAAGTCCATAATGCAACATCCCACTTTCTGAAAGGTTAGAAATACGACCTATGGACTAACACATTGAAACAGTGTATATATAAACACAGAAACATAATTCAGAGGAGGGTGTTTTCATACAACGATCTAGCAAGTATTTGAGAAAGCTAGAACTGGAAAATATTGCTTTGTGAGTATTAGCCTATTATTAACAATTCATAATCAACTGATTTGGTGGTGGTACGTAAAAAGCAGGTTTGCAAGTGAGATGCTGTATAGGAAGACACATCTGTCTTCTCAGCCAATTTATAGTCTAAATAAATAAGACTGATAACAGAAATGGAAAAGGACAAATGTTACCCCATTCCACAGACAAGGAGCTAAAGTACAACAGATGAAGAGACTTCACCGACAGATAGCACTATATTGGTGTCAGACTCAGAAATTAATTTTAGCTCTGGTACCTTAATCAAAAGCTGTTCTCCTTTTTACCTGATTGTATTTGTTTATTGACGTGACAGCCTGGGTGTTCTACAGTCTTCTGGTGGTGTCTTATACAGGTGATGGATGTAGATGGATAGAAATATTTGCAAACAATAATGGTGACCTGGCACTATGCAGAAATTTAAAGTAAATAATTGCCATTAAGACCTATATTTTATACTGATTTGCAGTCAGGTGTGTCCATTGACTTCTACAGCCTTTACCAGGGTTTAAGAAAGCACACTGAAAACCCTTTACCCGTCTTACTCTTTCTCTCTAATCATTGTGTAATTGAAGGAGTGTATGTTTCAGTTTTTGCTTATATACATTTTTGACAGAACAATTACATTAGGGAAATGTATTATTTAGTCCAAACAGGACATGGCTGAAGGATTGTCTCTGACCTGAGATCCATCCATTCACATGTCTAGAACCACCACTTTGTTCTGACATGTTTTATTGGTCTTGTAAAATAGAAATTCTAAAACAAGGGGGAAAAGGTCACAGCCATGCATTCACTGTGAATTATTGACACGGACCTAGCATCAGAGGCAGTCAATCAGAAAGATCCATTTGAGTCTAGAGATGTAAAGATTATTTTTATCATAATTTCCCCAGTGTGGATTCCAGATACTGCTGAAGGACAGGATTTAACCCTGGCAAAGTTTGCCGAAGAAACCTGGGTAGCTCCAAGGTCATGGTCAAGCCTACCTAATGAAACATCAGGATATTTAGCTGGGAGTTGTAATTATCATGATTTCTGAATAAAAGCTATTAATATCACAGCAAATATTAGTTTTTCTAAGTAACAAAGAAGAGAGAGTTTAGCAGTAATATTCAGGTACAAAGTGGTATTACTCTACCATTAAGAGTATTAGACTCCATTAGCTGAAAAACAACTTAACCTTCAAAAATAAAGGAAATCATAACGCAAGATTATTTTTCAACATTATAAAATTCACTTTGTCATACATCCAAAAGATTTCAGGACATAAATATACATAAATCAGATCCTATAGCAAATCCCATTATAGCATTTGTTATAGGATCAGGGTCTAAGGTTCACTGTTCTTCACTGCTTTATTTTAGGGCATTTTTCTGTAACACCAGAAATGGGAAGCACATAATCCAATTGGGTGCTAAAGCCATGATTCAAACAATGTTAAACGTAATGTACAGTTAAAAATAGCTAAATAAATAAGCCACAGGAATCTAGATTTGATTACATGTAGAAGCATTTACATATTACCAAAGAAAACGACAATATGTTTCCCTGTTGGGAAAACAAAAGGGAAGGCAGCATATATGCCATTTTAAGGATAAAAATAAATTTAAAAGATAGCATTCCAGAGCATGATACATAAAAGTCTGGTATTGCAATCACAGGGTAGAGAAATAAGCATCCATTTTTTCAATAGAATGGAAGTAAAATTTGTTTTTGCTAGTCATATAAAGTAATGGTTTTTATGTGTGCCAAATGCAGCAGCAACAACACTGATGTAATTTATGTTTCTTTACAGCAAGTTCGAACCAGGCCTAGGGCTTTCCTCATTATTGGCTCTTTTGCTCCCTGGGTTAAAACTTGCCTTGAACGTTAGAGGACCTGAACGGAATGATGTAGCGTTTCACTGCTGCTACCACAGGTTTCATTGCCTCTCTAGAAGGTTGCAAGCATTTCTCTAGAGTCTCTCTAGAGCCTTATTCATGCTAGGAGCTTTTCATAAATCGGTAGGGTGGCCATCAAGTAGAATAGAACAAACAGCCTGAGAAATGAGTATAAATACAAATATTACTTTCTGTATAGGCTGCAACTGCTAATGTGTTAATTAAATAGAGGAAAATAAATTATTTATTCTTAATAAATGAACCATCTGAATAATAAATACATGTATTCTGTAATCATCAGGAAGTTTTTTAAAGAAAAGGTTCTTTTGCAGCAGGAAGAATCACATGGAAGGGTGGGGAAAGAACCATATTTGTTTAAATAACATTAAAAACCCAGCTGAAGCCCAGTAGCTATAATGTTGGCAATTAATACTGCTGACAGTCTATTGCATTGTCCCTTATAATTTGTTTATACCATTGTAATTCCTATTTAAGAATGCAGATTGGAACTCTGGAAGTATATGTAACCCTACCTTTTCTAATCAGTATAATGGAAAACGTGCAAATAGTTCCTCAGCTCTGATATTTAAAGCCTTAACACTGAAACCCTCTGATTTTAAACTCACTGCTTTTGTCATGCTCTTAAATTGCAAGGGACATCGATCTTATTTTGGGCTCCACAAGAGGAACATGCTTTTAATTCTTATTTCAAAAGCAGAATTTGTTCTAAAAGTATTATGAACCTTGTTTGTTTTTTATAATGAGGGATCACTAAATAAAATCATGTTACATGTTAAGTTAACCTCACTTAATCACATCAAAGTAGCCTTTTAATGGACACCTGTATAAAAGACTTGTGTCTGGCAGAAAATGACGATGGTAGTTTAGTAGGAGATATGACTCACATCTGAGCTAACATCCTATTTACGGTAGTGGTTCTGGATGCACTTTGGAATTAGGTAATAACAAGTCTTGACAGCACATTCTCTCTAACAATCCTGCAGTATTTTTTGCAAGAGTAGGGATCTTCTACCTAAATTCCATCCTGACTGATTAGATACCACCTACTTAATTTCCCCAAAAAATTTTAGTTGGAGATTGTACTTTTCCATGTTCACAGACACAATGATTTCATGCACAACAGTGTATAGAATCTCTAAAAAGATAAGAAAGCAATGCTAGTCAGGTAAGCAACTGATGGAATCCACAGTGGAGTGCTTAAGTCTGTATTACTATTTTTATTTTTTTCCTTAGCATAAGAATCTTATTTTCATTCAATTTTAACATTTACCAATGAGATTACACCTGCTAGATGTTTGCCTTTTCATCTTCAGTGGTGAGATGAATTACAAAGTCCTGTTACCCTTCTTTCATGTTATCTGCTTTGGATCTTTCATTTAAGCCATTATTTTACGTAATTAAATCAGTGTTGGGAAGCAGAGATCATGTATTTTTTTCGTAGTATTAATGAGATTATCAGCAGAGTACAAGGAAATTAGCAAATCTTTTGCAAATTTTTAATGAATGTAGCACAGGGTTTCAACCTTGACATTGGATCTAAATTGGGAAAGATACAGTTAAAATTAAAAATTAACACATGGAACAGCAAATAAGTATTTTGCCTACAGCCAAGACGTAATTTCAACAAACTTAAACAGGAAACAGTTAATAAATATTTTTTTTTTATTTTGTGAAGTTGGTCCTTGAATTAGTTTTCAATGCCTTTTGCCAAAGGTGTCAAAACCACTAGGTGTAAGCCCCTATTCTGGTTTGCTAGCTAGAGAGATTGATACCTCCAGCATAACTACAGTTGAAGCTTCCCACATCCATTCACTATCTATTACTTCCTCTTCTAAAAGGATAGGCAATGCAATCTTACATTTACATTTACACTGTTGGATGTTGTTTTCAGGTAAGCTGCTATGTTTTCCCTTTGGTGCCCCACCCTTATTTTATTCTTTTGAGAAAGATTTCAACAGAAAAGGTTAATCATAAAAACATGATTTCAACATACCTAGGATTCTCCCCTATTTCTTTTGTGAGAGTATTCACAGTGTTATTCTTGCTATTAAAAAGGTAACTACCCTTTTCATCTCTCCTATTCTGCATTAGCAATTGAGCCCCAGAAGCAATAAACCAATTTTTATTCGGCCACTGGTAAGATACGGAATGATCAAAGCTGCCACAGTGGGCCACAGCCCCTAAATCAGCACGTGAGATAGCACAGTATTATTGCCCCACTAGAACGGTAATAGATCAGCACCCACACTGTGGCTTGCATCAAACAGAAGATGAAAAGTTAATGTACGGTGCCTAGCACAGGGGTATAATGCTCTCTTCAGATTATTAGATCATGAAATTGGTGCTTCTGTACAAGCTGCTCAACTAGAGCCTTTCTTTGTGACCATTTTGTCTATACTCAGGCAAAAACTTAGTCGTCTGGATCACCGTGTCAGCCCTTCATGAGATGGACATCATGCTTGCTGCACTTGGATGATAGCACTTTAGATAACTTCCAATATTCAGAGGAAATAAGATCAACATGCCACCAGAACAGTATTAGTTCTTGGAAACAAATGCCATCACCTGAAGGCATAGTAGACAAATCCTTTACCTCTTCAAAGTGTTTATTTCTTCTTCCTAACATTTCTTTCTCATATTGCCTGCCTTCAAAGCAATCAGCATGGTAAAGTTAGAGGTGTAGATCGGTACCCTGTTGCTAGGTTTGTAGCCCATGTTAATTCATTATATTCTCCTTTCAGCTTTGTATAGACTTTAGGGGAGATGTGAATCCAGGTAGGGACATGAATATGGCTATTTTAATGTGTGGAGGGGGAAGAACAATAAACATACAAGGCGACCTTTGAAGCCTAACTAAAAATGCCATTTGACAAGTTTTGAACAGTACTGAAGAGAAAAATTAAACTATTTCTATCTTTCCTGAGTGGACTTTATGGCCCCATCAGACTGCATAACAAAATTTCTGTAGGATCTGTTTTTCACACCCTTTGCCTTTTTTCAGAACTTTTTCAGTTCTCATGCCTTTTCCTGTATTCTAGAACTTTTAAATTAACATTTAGTTTAGATTATTCACCCTCAACACTTCCCATATTAACTTTTCAATTAATCAACACTTGCTGTTCCTACCTTCTTCTAGTTTCTGGATATTTTCTTAATATTTCCTGAAGTTCTAGAACAAAGTGTCAGACTCTAAATTAGTGCAAACAAACCTAAAATGTGTGAGCTTTCCCCATCATATTTATAACAAACATGAGTCATTCTAAACTAACATTCAGATAGCTTCCGTTTATTTGTCAAAGGCTAAGCACAGCTTCCCTTGACCAATTCACAACCTTCAAAATGAAAAAGCACACCTTTGCAGGAAAAGAATATTCTAATCCAAAAATGCAGTCAAAGCTTAGAATGGCTACAGGCTAGTAACATCCTCGTAACTGCCACCTTTCCTGTAGTGTAATTACCAGCTTATTATACCAGACTGAATACCAAAAAATGGTGATGCAGATAAAGATTTTCCAGTCACTATAAAATTTCCTCCTCAAGCTAAAGTTGAACCAGTTACTTTCAACAGCTGTCCCTCTTTCTTTTTTTTAAGATAGTTTTTTACAATTCCCCACCTTTTTCTCCATGTCTAGTTTCTCTTTATTACAATAATAATACCTTATGCTCTATTTTGTTTTCTTCTAATGCAAATTTCTTGATAGTAGCCATTTGAGATTTAATTCTCTTTGAGTTGAGTTGCCAAGAGCTCTTGCATTTTGGCTGATCACTTAATAGGATATTTCTGATATTTACAGGAGCAAACCTTTTCAGTGGGAACACAGGTAAAGAGTGCCATCCAGAGACAGTGAGCTCTAGGCATATTGGAAATGGAGAACCACCTGATCGCTGCGAGTTACAGCACTCTTGGGTTTTCTCCCCCGTTATGGGAATTAACGCAATCTGGATTTTATTTCTTGAAAGACCAACACAGATGATTTGTGTATCTCACAGGAAATCAAAGTACCTGGATATTCAGCAGCACCTCACATTGTGTGCTTGTACAGGTCATGACTTCTGTTCTAACTGTACCGGTTTCCTTTGCAATAACTGAACCCTTATATGTAGAAGAGAAACTATGGTGATTTTTGTGGTTTTAAACACAGTGACAATATTACACACAGATGAATGAAAACACGGGATTGGAAACAAGTCAGAAAAGCTATTACTGAAATACAATGTGTCCAAAGATGATAAATAATGGAAAAATTACATCAGAGAGATTCAGTGCTGAAATGTATCCACATACCTATCCACATGAATCTCTGAATTTCAACTTTAACAAAATTCAGCTGAAACCAAACAAATGAATTGCAGTCAAGCCCTTCTAAAAAATTAATTTGAGAGGCCCAGAGTGACTTCAGAAAGGAATCGCATATACAGGGCAGAGATAGCAGATTCATCATTCCAGGAGCTGAGATGAATTCTTAAAAATATAACCTTATTCATTTGATTTTCTGAACTAAAGGAAATAAAATCACCTAAGAGTTCACATCCTAGAACAACTCCAAAGGCCCTTTAGTATAGATTTAGACAAAAAGATAGTTTTCTTACTCACAGGAAACTATAAGACATCCAAGGACAAATAAGCTACTAATTTAGTCAGAGATCTTCAGATCTGCAGTGTTCATACTATTGCTTGATAACTGAAACGTAGCTATAGCAATATTCCACTTACGTCTTAGCTCTCTGTAAAGACTTCACTTCCAGAAGAACTAATCCTTTCACTGTGAAAGTGACATTTATTGTAATGATTCTTAATTTTCCAAATGATAAGTTTTACTATATAAATACAACCTGAGCAAGAAACCTTTTCCCACACATGAAGTGATTCAGGGCAAAACATCACAAAGGAGGCAAAAAGGATTCTTCTAGATGCATTTTGTGATTGAGATTTGAAGTGTCCCCCAAAATTATCCTGCCTTGTTGACTGACACTAGATGACATATTAAATGGTCGTTCTCAACAGATGACAGTGACTTGGATAAATACTTCACTGAAATACAATGCATCCTCTCTGTCCCATTCTCTATCACACTCTTCAGTGCTAGAAAAAGATATTGACCTGCTGCTTGAGTCAAGTTACATGACTTACTATGTTTTTTTCATCCACTCACTTTCTGGCAACACAACACAGGACTCTAGATTAAATATATATATATATATATATATAAAATATCATTAGTGAAAATGCTCTGGTTTGGAAATTTACATTTTGCTACACATTCATGGAGAGTGTTGGTCTTCCAAGTAATTGAGAATTGACTGTTTTGAGGACTGTAAACTTCAGCAAAGCTTGTGCTGGGCAATGAATTCAAAATGAACATATTAGCCCACTAAATTACTCAAATACTATAATAAATGGATTAACAAAATAAAAAGGAAAAGAAGCAGAGCTTTTTCACAGAGTTGCATTTTCTTGCTATCTCATTAGAATCTTGGTGAAAGGACTGCAAATTTCCCAGTGAAATTGCTCATCGCCAATAAAGAGTGTGCAACTACTGTTTAGCAGCTGCCCAACGAATGACTGGCATTTGCATTTCATCCGTCACTTGCAATGAAAAAGTGGCCCTTATGTTTTAGTAACTTAACAGTTTCAAAAGGCTGCAATTTAGTTCTGATTATATGAAAAAATATTATTGTCACACAAAAAATTAATACCCTCTAAAAGCTCCTAGAATGTAATAGCTACCAATTCATAGATAAAGCAAAATATATGATTAAAATACCAGAACAATTAAGCAGAGTGAAATTGTTTCAGATACCCATGGATCAATAATGAATAGTCTGTACTTTGAGCAAGTTAAAATTGTCTGTTAATCAATAGGAATAATTGCTTTTCCCAAAATGTTTTTTTAATAAGTACATCATTAGTTTCCCTACTTTGTTTGGAGGTTTGCAATGTCAGTAAAGGTTCTGGTCTTCTGAATGCTCTGAATGCAAGATGAACACAATTCCATAGTGAAAGAGAAAGCAAACTTCACAATCCCTGTTCCAAGAGGGCCACATAACTTTTTCCTATCACCATGGGGAAGACCTCAGGAGCCTCCAAAGCAGCAGGAGGACACCTTTGGAAAGTTGATCTATGACTAACCAGAATCATCACCTCTACCGAGTTCTAGGAAGGCTAAGTGGAAAAGGAAGTTAATGCAGCTGAGCCATCAAAGCATCCCATTTTATGAAGTTCTGTCACAACAGAAAGAATTGTGACCTGACAGAGGTAGGAGCTGCTTTCCTTCCAGGGACTGAGACATTACTGTGCTTGAGAGGTACTATGGGGTGGGGATGACAAGTATGGAGATAGATGTTGGCCACCAACAGATTTCATCAGTTTCATCTGGACTCACCGATACAGAACGTTCTCAGACAAAACACCCCACCACAAACTCGTCATTTAGTTTAAGTAAATTCCATCACATCATGCCAAGCAAATTGATTGATTGATTGTTTAGAACAATTAAAACAAGCTTTCATATCTCAGCTGTTTCCACCTTACTAAATCAATCAAAATAAGTGTGATTTTATTGCATATTAAGCACATCAAAAGTTTGTGATAAGTTGTTTTTGTAGGTTTTTAGGTTTTCTTTAATTCTAAGTGCAGGATCAGCAGCAAACTAGGTAATAAAATCATTAAAACAAAACAAAATATTTTGATAAAAGAGAGCCAAGAATTAAAATGTGCATATATGTTGTCACTTTAGTTCAGCTCAGGTGCACTTTCCAAGCAAAGCTAATTGTCCCAACACACTAGTCTCTGTTCACACCATGGAGCAACTGCAGAATACATGAACTGAATCCCTGTCAAGACACATTAAAGCAGTAGATGTGGTCCATATTTACTCTTAGTGCACTCCAGCTCGTAACTGTTGCTCAGCCCACAGGACCAGACTAGGGTAAAACTGAAGACTGAAGTTAGATCCATGAAATACATACAGTGTGGTTCTCAGTATCATACTTTCATTAGACTTCTTCCTATTGCACAGCACTCCTTAGTAGTATATACAAAATTTAAGTAGAATTTAAAGGTATGTAACTAATTTCACATATTTCTCTTCAATACCAAACACCAGTCTGACAAAGATTTTATGTGTTTTTTCTCTCATTCAAACATCTTAAAATCATAGAAGTTGATTATCAGGAAATCTAGGTATTTTTTACTATTCTATAATAGTTCTTAAAACAGTCTATAAGCCCTTCTCCCTGTTTACCTTGCCTGAGGTATCACTTCTAGGGGTATCATATAGAAGGACCTCCTTGGTTGTAGAGGTTGCACTTACATTTCTCTCCTTACATGCACACGAAGTAATAGTGCACATTCATCACCCTAGATGTAAAATGCGCTGTCAAGTATTGATCTGATTCATTTAATTGGTTTTGTATCTTTGCTCTGGCACAGCAATTTAGTAATCCCATGGTGACAAGCATTTCTGCATTCTATATAACTTAAACGCTATCCGGGCACCTGAACATTTTAAATGTGCATATTTGAAGTTCACATTCTGTAAACTTTTCAGTGATTAAAACTTGATTTCCAAATGTTTGTGGGAGTTAAACAAAGTCAGCTTGAATTAAATTTTCATTCCAAATTAATAACGGTAGAAGTATTTTTACAGTGGTTATCCAGCTTTGCCCATTTTGCCTTAGTGAACATCAGCATGGTAGATGTAGGCAAGTCGTCTGCTACCAATTTATTGTATATATTTTTATGTCCTGAATAAATGTAAAAGGATTCTGTATGTTTTTCAATGCATTTGCAGTAGAAAGTAAACTCTTGGGAAAAACAAAAAAAAAAACCAAACTCAAGCTGAATTAATGATGAACAGATACTCTTGGTAAAAAACAGCAGAGGTTGCTGTAACCTGAGGAGTACCCTAGCCTTTGTTTAAGAAATTACATGCAAGTCACCATCTTGTTTCTATCCGTATCTTGTCATACAAATTATTCTTTGACAGAGAGCTGATATCTCATGAAAAACCATTATAAAAACATAATTACTACTTCTGCATCATTAATCTGAAATAGCAATATGTTTCTGCATAAATGGAAGCGAGTTAGGAAGTTCTGCCAGTCTATGGTCTCTCAGATGTACAATAAAATTGTTAATTAACAGAACAGAGACCTATATAAGGCCAATATAGTTTTGTAATCTCCATGAAAAAAAAGCAAGACGCAGGGCCAGACTGTAATTCTGGCTGCGTTACCACTTTCCTGGAAACTTCTGAGAGCAGAAGATATCCTGCAGCATTCTCCTGTGGCTGGTACCATTACCTGTTCCCTGATCAGCTCTCTCTTCCCTTCTTACTCTGGCTCACTGTGAAATGAGAACCGGCGTGAGACCTTTCCTCCTCACCACACTATCTTGTTCTCACAAGTGCACTCAGTTTCCCAGGAGCATGTTTGTGCCTAAATGCTTTCCAAGGAAAATTAAATGCACCTTTCTCACCCACTCTTGAAGTTATTTATTCCTTTCTTTTAATTTTTCTTTGTTCATATTTCTATCCTCCAGTATCTCCATATCATGCAATGACAAAAAGTTATGTACAAAAACTGGATATGATTAGTCTTGAACGTGAGGTAATTACCAACTTGTAAATACAGCATCCTGTCATAACAATTTTACAGTGTGCTTTTGCAGATTAGCATACCTCTTAAAAAGGCATCTGATAAAGTAGCACATGATGAGACAGCTATTGGGAATGGCAAGGTAGAAAGAAATGAGAGAAAAAATCAGGAAAACTGAAGACAAGGAGATCAGAGGTAAGGATATTTTGGAACTATTATCATCTTGCCAGATCAGACAGCTTTACATGAGAAAGAACTACAAAATTTGATCCTGAAAAGAGTAACAATACATTAAGTTTAGAAAATATATGAGAAGCTGTAATGCTGAATGTTGCCAGAGTCTTCAAATACATTTTTTTCACTCTGTGGAAAAGTTACTGTTCTGCTATTGCTGCTAAATTATCTATAAACACCTCCACTGTGGTGCTAGTAAATCTTTTAATATGCTAATCCTGGTGCAAATTATAAGGAAAACTACCAGAATATGCTCAGATTTTGTGCATCCACCGTTAGCAGGTATGAGAGCTCTAAAACTATAATAAGGGAACTTCTACAGAAGATTTCTGAGCTAATCTTAGCATTATTGGGAGTTATTGCCAGGAAGCAATGCTGATTTCACTGAAGCCAGTTTCCAAATACTGCAGAATATACTATATTTCAACTCAGATGTGAAGAGGAAGCATGATTAACTTGCTGGGCTATCACACAAGAAATAAAATGAGACTGGTTAGATTATACAAACAATAGTTACAGCTTTCATGTTATAAATTATATTTTGTATCATTAAGTATTGATTATGTAAGGCTGCTGAGGAAAAACTTGGTTTTCCTATGAGAAGATACACCAACATTTAGATTTTAATTCCCATAGTGCCCCAAAACCACAGGAACAGAAAAATTAATAGTGTAATCCCATGTGCCCCTCCCCCAGTTAACATCATGGGTTTGCTCTCCAATTACTAGCATAAAAACTACAATATTTCATCCTAGCTTGTTTATTACTGCCCTGATAAAATAAGAGCTTTATTGTAACACAAATATTTAATCTGTAGAGGTAATTTATTACAGCACTATTAGTAAAAAAAAAAAAAAAAAAAAAAAAAGAATGCAAAAAAGGTGCTCATTTCAGACCCACAGAATCAGCTACCAGTGATCTCACTTGAGTTTTGCCTTACAGCCTAATATACAAAGGCTTGGAATAAAACTTCCAGTGAGTTCAATGAGGCTGAGAAATCACTAATCCAGTTTGAATTAAATCACATATGTGAAATAAAGCAGAACATAGTCCAAAACTTAGTTTTCAAAACCACTTTCTGTGGTTTTGTTGTGCATAATTTTTGGGGTTTTTTTTTTTTGTTTGTTTGTTTTGTTTTGTTTTAAATTCAAATCATTCTGCAAATGAAAAGCAAGAGTCCGAGTGCTGACTGGACAAAAGTGGTGAATTATCCTTTTTTTAAGGGGCTTTGTCATAAGTCATTTGTAACCCATTACTTCATGGTGCAAAGGCTTAGGGTAAGCAGCACTCACCAAGCAGCACTGCGTGAGTACTGGGTCTCAGCGGTATCATATATGCTCCTAATTAAAATAGGTTCAGGAAATGAGCTCAGGCACTGGCCAGCTGGTCAACCATTTGCCTGCCTGCTCGCTCCCCAGCCCCCTGTGGGCTTGTGCCAAGTCATAGTTTCCCAGACTGCAAGGGCACAATCCAGAGAACAGCTTGTGCCGGGGACCATTCCCCTTCCCCACGGACAGTGGGGACAGCAGCTACAGGGAGCCAGAGGAGATGCGAAGCCAACTGCACTGCGGAAGCCACCTATATATTTCAGAAATAACCATGTCCTATTTTGTCCTAGAGATATCTTGGCTACTTGCTTTTCTATAACAAAACATTGTATTATACACTGTTCTTTCCTGGCATATACCATCTTAAAAGGTTTTGGGTTGGTGTGGTTTTTCTGTATTTCATCTGATCTACTAGTTTCTCCAAGTTTAAGAGAAAGCTTTACTAGTTTGCTCAGTGTTTACTACTCTTATTGCAGGTAAGAAATATCTTTGTTCTGTTCTCCTTCTGTCTTACTTGTAAAGCTTTTGTTCCTTATACAACTGCTTGTATTGTAAACAGTACATTCCCTTAAAGATACTGCAATTCAATGAATATGGATGTTTTACAAAGCTAATTACTGTGTATGTAACAAGTTAATTATTTCAAGGCATATAAAATTGATAATTAAGAGAAGTAAGAAATAATTAGAAAAACTATATATGAAATATGTATGTAAATGCTACTCCATTACTGGAGGCAAAAATGTGCATGTGTCAGCACACAGGCTGCCAAAAAAAAAGGATTATGACATTGGGACTTATTTAAAAAAGATAAAGTCATATTCAAGTCAATCGTTTCTTCTCATTTGAACAATCTTTATATTAAAAATATTGCCTACATTCTGAGTCATATCAGTCAGGAAAAAAAAAGAAAGATCAAATCAAGAACAAAAATTGGTTTGAAGAGGGAGGAAACCTAAACTGTCTTCACAAAAATCCAACAAAGAATCAGCAAACAGTCTGAAAAATCAGTATCACACTACAGTCAAGGCACCAGGCAGACTGGAGAGACATTATGTATCGGCAGGGCCTACTCATACAATTTTAATAAGGAACCAGTTGCAGCTTATTGTCTAAAGGCAAATAAACTGTGCATTCCAAGATGGAGAAATTTTACAAGAAACTCCTCATCAATTTCTTGCCTTTCCTGCCTGCTTCCATAGATTCTCTAAGGATGCATAAGAATCTGAACCATACTGTTTATTAATTATACTAAGGCAGCAGCTTCTACTAAAGGACCTCAAAGCATCTTGTCAAACATTTTAGTCTCACCGTTCAGTTCGTCTCTCTTCAAAAAGGTGTCAGCAACTTTTTACAGAAAATTTTTCAATAATAAAAGGTTTCAGTACCCTAATAAGATCACACATCAAAATCATTATGAAACTGCAAAACTGTTCTCAAAAGGCAGAGGAGCTGGAGGACAGGAGAAAGGCACCACTGGACACTGTCTTTGCACCAGTGGGAGGGCGCTTGCCTGAATGCACCTCTTGGAAACCATCCCACCTACTACCAGTGACCATTTCTTTCTTGTAGAAAGAAGTATCTTACAGGAATGGTGTGTATTTTAGCAGAATGAGTAGGAATTCCCTGTAGGATTCTCTGGTTGAAATGGCTTACGGATCCTTTGATGAACAAAGAGGTGCATGTCAAGCAAGGGGAGTAAAGGGGGAGATACCATCTCTGTGGAATATTCTAGTGATGCTGCCTCTAGCATATCAGTTTCAGTACTTGTGTCCATGCAGTGAAAAAGCATGGGAAAAAAGCAGAGGGATTATTGAAAAGCTACAGGGATGTCTAGAGACCTGAAAAAACACGTTTTGCACAGACCAAGTAGGAAGTTCAATCTATTCATTTTGTTCAAATGCGTTGTCAGGAATCAGTTAAGTAGAATAAAGATAAGTAAATTATGAAGCTATTTAATTTAGAAATTAACACTAGAAATTTGGCTTAAAAAAATAATAATTCATTACTTATTGGAACAGATTACCAAGAAAACTGACAAATTTGTCAACAGCCAACACCTTTAATGTGAGCCCAGCTACATGTCAAAAAAAAAAAACCAAACCAAAAGACAGCCTACTGGAAGCTGAGTGTAGCTGTTAGGTCAGCTTAATGATCATAATGATTCTATGTGACCTTAAAGTCAATGAATCACTATAAAGCACATGACTTCTGTGCAGATGCTTCCCAATCATGAAAATGTTAAGCTGATTTAGTTATTTGGTGTAATCTTCCTACTATTTCAAAAGCAGCATATCTCAAATAAACCCCAATATTTGAAGACAGACATCAGGAGAAACTTCACATTAGGGAAATTTCCTGGTGTCCGTGTGATTTCTTCATTTGTTTCCACAGTTACTCCTTTAGTGTTTTTTTTTTTTTCCTTTTTAAGTATTAAATAGAGATACTGGCTTGGTTATTTTATTAGTCATTCTTCTTAGCTTTCAGACTCATCAAGAAGAGCATGAACTTCTTAGTCCTCATTGCAATTCATTATCTGCATAGTCTGTGAATAAGAAAGCCTGTTAAATAGAAGTTGGGGACTAGAGTTTTCGGTCAAATTCATATGGTTTAGACCTGTGTCACAGATGAAAACCATGGTGTAAACCTGCTACTGTATAACCATCGTAGGTAGGTGGACAAGACAAAGTATGAACAACCTCTTTTTCTCTCCCTGGGTTTTGGGGTTGTTTTTTGTTTTGGTTTTTTGTTTTGGTTTTTTGTTTTGGTTTTTTGGGGGGTTTTTTGTTTGGTCTTCTGGTTGAGCACTTTGTGGTTGGTTTGTTTTCTAAAAGGCAAATTTTGCCACAGTTTTCCTAACAGCAGTGTCAGCCTTGCCAGCACTGCAGGCAAAATAACTTCCTTCTGTTGAGCACATCCTCAGTGGTAGCAAAAGTCACTTTTTTTTTTTTTTTTTTTTTTTTTTTTGCCATCAGAGAGGGGAAGAAACTGGTGCTATGAAAAGCAGCCGTGCCTCCCCCTTCCCCGGGTGGGGGGTACCACTATACACTCCAGCTTTCCCGGAGAAGAACAAGTGCAGCCCAGCTGTGCTCATGCTGCTTCCCAGGCAGGAGTCAGAGCTCAGCTCTGTGCTTTCCTCAAAGGTCAAAAAAACCCAAGGGCAGTGCTTTGCTCTCATCCAGCTGGGCCCTCTCTCCTCCTGCATAAGCAAAGATGGTACCTTTCATGCTGCTGTTTTACTCCCTGCCCGCCCACCCCCCCTTTCCCCGTAGTTTGCTGCCCATTTACTTTAGCTCTGCCCAGTTTCCTACTATTGACACAAAATTGACAGTTTCCATTAAAATCAGTATGAGCTACTATTGATAAACAGAAGATGGATCATGCCTTTATGCAATGCAACAGGAGGGGGAAAAAAAAAAAAAAGATTGCTATTTACACCATTTTCAGCAAGTGTTTTGTAGGTATAGATTTGCATCTGGTAATCTCCACAGGCCCATTGAAAGTGAAAACTACAGTCCTCCTCAGAGTAATAACTCTCCTGGGTACCCACAGAGATATGTAGTGGCCTCACAGGTACACAAACCAGGAAATTAAATGAATGGGATAATGAAGAAAATCTGAGAAGAGGTAAAATATAGCTAGACATGGAACATACTACATTTTGTTATACCACAATTTATGTCCATAAAAGTGTAAAGATAATATAAGGATTACCAAAAAAAAGCTAATTTAAAGTTTGTGCTATTTTGGGCTCTCCAAATCTGCCATTCTAGAAGAGTTGAAGTGCTGATAATTAAAGAGTCACTTTATTCAGGGCTTTGACAAAAAGCTATATACAGATTTCAATTTTGCATTATCTTGTCCATGTGGCAATATCAGACTTTTATGCTGCAGGGATGTCATGAGCACACATTAATAATGCACTCGTTTTTATCCTCTCTGCTTTAATTTTGGTTAATATGATAATCCAGAAGTCAATTTTCTTTGGAATAAAATATAGGTGTTACAAATGTAAGATGATTGCAAAGGAATATCCTAAACCAAGCTACATGAAATCATTTAAATCCCTTCTTCCCATTTCCTATTTCTGAACTAATCTATTTAGAAATTACCTTGAGAAGGAGGAATCATTGTAGTTCTTCCATTTATTTGTATTCCTGTCAAATACATGGTATACAGGTGACACTTCCCAGGAACCTAAGTGTGGAAAAGTGAAGTCTGGAAGACTTTGCAGGTTCTAATTGTAATGCAAGTATTCACCTTGAACCCTTGGGAGTTTTCTCTCATGGCACAAAAATCACTTTCTTTCCAAGCAGGGTGTTGCGTAGCTTTTCCTTCTTCAAGAAACAGAAAATATCTTCCACGTGTGGCAGCAGCAGCAAAGCACATGATCGTTGGTATCAAATACCTGGGTGCAGTACCATCAGGATGTCACAGGGTTTCTCTCAGAAGCGTAGAAGGGAGAGGCTTTTTGGTAATGCAGAAGCACGTGGTGAGAAGCACAAGTGACCTGGGAGCTTCTCTTGATAACAGTTACAATGTAGGTACCAAAGTCAGGATTATAAAGGGAAGTAGGTGACTAAAGGTGGATGGAGAGCTCTAAAACCTGTGCAAATTTAGCTCTAAACTATTCTGAGTACTTCAACTTCATTTTCCAGTGAAAGCAGCTCTGGTCTATAGTCCAGCTCCTATATGGCAGGACCTTCCATGCTGATGTTCCTCAGAGCCTTAAATTGTTTTATGAGGAAACTATCTTCTCAGCCTGTCTTTTACTGTGAGAAGCGCCTGAGGAGATCCCTGCAGGGTTTACTGAAAGAGGAGGCAGAATGGTCAGTTCCTCTACTCTGCACTCGATTTCTCTTGGCCTTACCTGAACAAAATGCAGCAAGAAGATGGAAAGCTTCATTTGGCCACTTAAAAATAAAATAATAAAAAAGACAATGATGTTATCCCAGAATAATTAAACTGCTAGTGGCAGGATGCATAATATAGTCTGACAGCTTTTATTTACAGTGGTTCTATATTTATAAAATGTCCATGTGTGACAGCCTGAAAAGACTTTTTGCCCCAAGTGATACAGAAATTCCTGTCTTGAGGCTCATCACAGACAAGAAACTTTGGTCAAGTGATTGGGGGATGGGGGGGAGGAAAGGAAAAAAAAAAAAAAAGGATTGTGCTGGTTTTGGCTAGGATAGAGTTAATTTTCTTCCCAGTAGCTGGTGTGGGGCTGTGTTTTGGATTTGTGCTGGGAACGGTGTTGATAAAACGGGGATGTTTTCCTCACTGCTGAGCAGCGCTCACACGGAGCCAAGGGCTCTTCTGCTCCTCACCCCACCCCACCAGTGGGGACACAAGGAGCTGGGAGGGGACACAGCCGGGACAGCTGGCCCCACTGACCACGGGGATATTCCATACCATGAGATGTCTGCTCAGCATATAAAGCCGGGGGAAGAAGGAAGCAGGGGATGTTCAGAGTGATGGTGTTGGTCTTCCCAAGTACCCGTCACACGCGATGGAGCCTGGCTTTCCTGGGGATGGCTCAACACCCGCCTGCCCATGGGCAGTGGTGGATTAATTCCTTGTTTGGCTTTGCTTGTGCGTGCAGCTTTTGCTTTCCCTATTAAACTGTCTTCATCTCAAGCCACAAGTTTTCTCACTTTTACCCTTCAGCGATTCTCTCCCACACCCCGACACAGGGGGAGTGAGCAAGCGGCTGTGTGGGGCTTAGTTGCTGGCTGGGGTTAAACCATGACAAGGATAACAAAGAAGATGATTCTACTCAGAAGAACAAATTAAAATGAAATAAATGCAGTTCAGACAGAGTCTAAACTTTAGAAGACTTGAATTTCTTGTATTCCCAGACCTTATTGTTTACTTGAAATGACATTTGTCTTAAATGGCAGCGGGGAAGGGGGAATATTTTAAAAACATTGCTGGAAAATGCAACCACAGTGTTCTGCAGGAGGAGCAATGACTATCATATCAGTCTGTGCAACAGTGCTGGGACTTTCCGCTTTTCTCTTCATATTACATCCTCAGGCAATGTTTTCTGCAATTGACACAGGAAGACCTGAGTATTTTTCCTTGGGTGACAAAGATGAGAATTTAGTTTCTTACTCTCTCCCTGGCAGCCCTTGCAAGCAACAAAACAGCACTTCAGTTAATGTGGTCAATTGAGGAGCATCTCTGAGCTTACATTACATTTGAAGATTGCAAAAGAACAAATGAAATCTGCCTACATAATCTGTGGGCACTAAGCATATGTTGGATGCTATGAAGAGGTAATAACTCTCTAGTAATACTACTTCAAGGCTTCTCTTTTTCAGTAGGATAGAGTGCAGTATTCCCCTACTTTTAGGCAGGGTCAAAGCTTATATCTGCCTTGAGAAAGTATGAGCAAGTTCACAAAGCCAGGCATAAACTAAATTCATTATAGTAAAAGAAGGAATTGCTAAGCACTGGAAAAGAAAAATGTCGTTCTTACCTCAATGGATTTACCAGCCCAGGCCACAGCATACCTGATCTTTACACAAGTACACAGCAAGAGCTCTTAAGAACCTCTGAAAATAATAGTTCCTACCCTCAGGGGGAGGCCAGGATGTGATCCCTACCTCTTTTCTTGGGAACTCAAGAGAAGACAAATCCAGAGTTCCCATCCCACATGTTTGCATGTTGGCTCACCATATGGATGAGCACATCCCCCTGTAGCCGTCTCTGTGCTGCACCCCACCCAGGCGAGTCAAGAGCAGCCTGCCCCCATGGAGCAAAATTTATCCTGGACCTGGAGAGGGAAGCCCCACATTTTAGATGCCAGATTAGTTGAAGGCAGCCCTGGTCTATCAGGGAGCATTACAAGAACATCACAATTGTTTCTATGCATACTTCTAAGTTTAATATTTAGATTTATACAGCACATTTTCATGACTGTTTTGAATATCTGGTTCATTTTAACGCTTTCTTTTCTCCCAGGACACTTCACATCTAAACTCCTCACAACCAACAGAGATCTCTTATGCCACATCACTCAGCCCCACAACTAGGCTGATCCAGAGATGTGCTTTGATTTTGTAGGCAGAACTCCCTGATATCAATAGGAAGTTTTGCTTACAAAAAGGAAAAGGGACCACAACTGGAGACTTATAACAGATATAATCTTCCCTTTTCCCAATGTTGGGCTGTTGACTGACTATCAGGATACCTCATCTTCCTTAACAACATCCTACAGACTCAAAGATTTACTTTCCTGCATTTGCCTCTTTTAAAAAAAGAATTTAATTTTTTGATTTTTTTTATTATTATTCTCCTTTAACAAAACGATAATTCTCTGTCCTAACTAATCCATTCTCTATCCTAACCCCCATTAAAACTCAAAAAAAGACAATTGCTCCTGTAGTTGTTATAAGAAATCATTATTTCTCTTAAGGCTCTCAATATTTTGCTTTGTGCTATGAGACCACTACTGGAGAGAAGAGTTGGATATATTGAAAAATAAAAATAAATAATCAGAGGGATTTTTCCCTTTTCACAGTAACTAATGCTAGCCTGTCTCAGAAGATTTGGAAAAGGTAACCTGCTTTCAAAATAGATGAAAGGAAAGATACTTGAAAGAGATTAAAATCTTTTTGATATCAGAAACAAAAATGGCTAATATGCATCTTGGTTTCCAGCTGAGATTTAAAATTGATGCACTGTTCCTTATGAACCAGGTATTCACAAAAACTGTTAAAAGTCAGCTCTCCATGAGCACCAGAATCCATTAGTCTGAGTGTGTGGAGCAGAGGAAGCAGGAGTCTAACCAATTTGTCAAAGTAATTTTCAAGTTTAATTTTTTCACAGTTTATAATAATCATAGCCATTTCAAGCAGTGTGATAAATCTGCAGATGTGTAAATCTTTGATTCCAAAGTGTAACACAATAGGTAGCAAATACTAAGCTTTGGAAAAAAAATGTTTGCATAGGAATACAAATCTTCTTTTCTTAATAAAGAATACATAATTCCTATAGATAAGAATACCAAACAGCTTCAATTACAAAACATCATTCTGATTTATTTATAACTCCACAAGCACTAGCTGTCTGGATTAAAGTTTTGCTGGAATTCTACTTCATGGAAAGTTCCAACAAAAACTGTTCAGCTTTTTTACCAAAATGAGATTTGGACAAAGCATCTTGACTTCTTCATTTTAAAATGGTCTCATCGCTGCATTTTTAAGAGCCCCTAGAATATCTCTGTTTTGGACTACCTGAAAAGGGTCTGAAGATTAAGTTCTGTGTACTTTGAACATGCTTTATCACAGCATTTCAAAGATTTTTGCCTACTTTTTCCAGCACGAGGACTGCTGTGGTCTGTACACATAATACAAGAGCAGAGACCCATCACTCCTGTGCTCCCCAATCTGACCCCTCCACGGGTAGAAAGAAAAAGGAGGAAAATCCTGATGGAAATTGGAAGTGTTAAGGAGCTGGCAGGGAGCAGAGGCTAAGGAGGGGTTGTGATGCAAAAAGGGACTTCAGTGACTGCTAGTGGCATGTTGGCAGAGTACAGAAAAGAAAGAAGTATTGGGATAGCATGTAATTAAAAATTATACTGTAATACATAGGAAACTAAATTAAGTACAAGCAAACTTAATTCCAGCATGTATGAGCTTATTAATATTTGACATGGAAACTGTAGGAGCATGATGGGTACATGTGGGAGCAAGAAGAACAGAAAAAGAGCAGAATACAAAAGGAAGGATATAATTATTATTTATTAATCCTTAGATTGGCTTGAAAATTGCTAAGCACTGTAAAACCTCAGTGTAAGTGACAATTCCTGTACAAGCATTTAAAAATCTAAAAACTTATTACAAGGGAAGATGTAAGAGGCAAAGCACTTAGTTCAAAGCCCCCTGCCTGTGTCAGCAGCAAAGGAGTACTTTGATTTGCTTTATGGGCAATAAATAACACAAAATCCTAGAAGATACAGTAGGACTGACAAGACTGTGCAATCCTTACTGGACAGCACACACAGCTAATGAAACACATTGGCTCATTGCCTCCCAAGCTTCTCTACTTTACAGTCTTCCCCTACACCAGAGTATTCTTGGTTGAAAATGGAAAAGGATGAAATTATAAATCATATCTAGAAATATAATGAGTTTGGCACATCCTACATATTAATTCATGCAAAGCTTTTACAGAACTACTGAAGTACCTAAAGAAATGAGCAAGCAGCATCTGCAAATTAATATTTCTTTTGCTACAGAACATAAAGTGCTGCTTTCTAAAGGCAGTGAGTCAGGAAGGGACATGATGCATGAAGAACATTAAGAATTTAGTCTCCTACCACCTCAAATGAAAAGGCCTCTCTGACTGCAGGACACCATTACCCACAACAGCAACGAGAAAGCAGAACCGAAGGTAACACTTGATGATCCTGATCCTATCTCCACAGGAAAGGGGATTTTTGCTACCAACTCCGAAGGGTGCAGAACCGCACCTCCCTTTCCTGCTCTTCATTCACATTCCATCACCTTAGGTGTTCTTGACATAGCATCTAAGGCAAGTATCCAATGATCTTGAAAGGTGAATACATTTCCCTGTGCACTACAGCAGATTAAGTACCATCACATTTTATTAGAGTTAACAGAAAAACTGCAGGTCTTCATACCTGGTTGAAAATATGTTTTACATTGCAGTGTAATACTCAGTGATGTTATGTTACCAAACACTGGGCAACCTGACAGATACATCTGTTACAAGTATAATTACAAGAGATAAGTTGTATTGGTGTCCCTCTCTGTTAAACAAAACAATGGATTTTCATTCAGAGGGGCACCTTGGAAGATTAATGGTAATAATGAAGCATGAAATATTTCCTTCCTAGCATGGTTAATCTGAAACAGAGGAAACAATCATTTCACCCAGGAGGGATAATCCTTTGAGGAAAAATTTCAGTGAAATAATGTATTGCCATATCTTATCCCGTGTATGTCAACAAAGAAACTATCAGTATTGTGCTTAATGCAATAAGGCCAACAAGCACAAGAAAAGGAAACAGAATCAGCACAGCATAAAAAACAGATACACAGTAGTGTCAGCAGGAGGGAGCAGACAAGGCAGGAAAGCGGTGGCAGAAAGCAACAGTATAAACAGCAAAGGAGGACAGAGACCAGGAATTCAGTAATAGGGAGGGAAGATGGAAAGAACTGTTCAAATAAAGACAATGAGGGGGGAGAAAAAGAAAATGTTTTACGGCAATTATTAAGTTAGCTGTGTGAAACATTTGTCATAATGAAGTGGCTGAGGCAGGTCTATTTACCAGGTGAGGGACCGCAGTACGGCCGCTCCGCACTGCTGCAGCTTGGTCAGGAGCTGTAAAGCCTGCACAACGCGCAGCACCCGGGCAGACACTGCGCCTCGGAAATTGGCTCCTCTCACCCCTTCATACAGATGGCACTTTGGCAATACTGCTGCAGGACTCCTGCCCTCAGGTTCTCCCCAGCTGATGTGACAGCTTCCTGATGGCACAGCAGTTTAACATGGGCTACATCAGAGACTGGACCGAGATATGGTTAACTTCAGAACTGAGTGGCCACAAGCATTTTCTTGACAATCTATACCTTGAACGAGCTCTACCAACTAACACACACAGAGACAAGTACATGTGGATGTGCTTATATACAAGAAAAACAACATTTTAAAAAAATATTTTTTTTAGTAAAGCCTTTTCAATCAAACGGTGTCCATAGGAAAAAATCTCATGGTATCAACTTATTGGAATCATCCCCGCAGAGTCTTACTTCATCTTCAAAGAACACTCACAAGTCTTTCATTTTTGGCAGATAGGCCATTTGATCAATATTTTCAACATTAATCAAGGCCAAGAGTAATTTCATTTCTACCCTTTCCCTAAACTGAGTTGGAATGTAAGCAAGTGCATCACTGTGTTACTTTGCTCATGGTAAGTAGATTCAGCTGAAGGAGATAGAAGCTTTCAGTGATAACTAATTCTGTTCAACTGATAATACTTCATATTTATCTTACATAAACTTTGGTACAGCAGAAAATGTTACATTTTCTCCAGAAAAAAGCTCTATTAAAAAACTATATTTCTAGTTTCTGTCTTTAAAAGATAAGTGCCTTTTTATTACTTGAACTGATGACTGATGTTGTCCTGATAATTTTTATTCTGCAAGATGTTTTATGCTTACAGTATTCTCGGTGTGAAGCACTAATTAGAATCAGAAAACCACTCTATTCTCACTGCCTCTTTGCTGTCCATATTTATTGCAGGAAATGGCTTTCCTTTAAAAACGTGCCTTTTCCCTTGATGACTGGGAAGCTGGGCGAGTGTTGGGACTGTCACATCACTCTGTTCAGCTCCACCAGGAGAAAGTTACGTCCCGCAGCACAGAGAGCAGTAGCTGCCTGCCCTGAGCTACAAACAGAACGTTCCCTAGAGTTTTGCCTACAACCCATCCCTCTGTGGTGCTTTGTTTGTTCAAATTATTCAATACTTATGACACACACTACACAGCTTGAAGGCAGAGCAAAGCCCAGGATTTGAGGAAGCTGAAGTGACTAGCACTGCCTTGGCAGTAGGTTTCGGGTATTTTTAATTGGACAGCTTTTGTAGCAAGAAATAAATCAGTTTACCAACTAGATTGGTCTTTGGCCTTACTAATAACCTTGTCTAGATGCGGCTGTGCCCATACGAACATCTACAGCAGAATGTTTTCACTAGCACACTTCCTATTCTTGTGTCACGCAGCAGCCAGTACTCATTACTGCCAGGAAAAGGGTAAGGAATAAAGCAGAGAGCATATCACAGAGACTATAAAAATGCACTACCATACTTCACTACACTAGAAGGAAATGAAGCCTGACTACTGCAAGCTCTGTAGCCACCCCATAGGTTTGCCTTTGGCTTTCAGAAGGCCATTTTGGCTTTATCCCTCTGCAGTAGACAGTTTAAAACATGTCACACCATCCGGTTTTTACCCTTTGATTCTTCCTCTGATATTACAACATAAAAACACACAAAAGAAGAAGTTCCCTTTCACAAACATCTCCGGAGCTAACAGGAGCTCACTGAATGCTATCTGCTGTGCAAACACAAATTTAAGACAACTTTATGGGACCTGTTATTCACCCAGCTGTAACAACTTCTTTGTTAGTGGACAGCACTATAATTATCTGCTTTTATCATTAATACTTTGAGTTAGTGGTTAATGCAGAGGTGACAAATCACTGAAATGCCTGACAGTTCATGGCTTTCAGCACTAAGGGATGTCTATTTTATTTCATAGCCCCTGTGTGTATCGTATTTCCTTTAGTCTTTTGTTCTCTTATATACACATGCACATTCATAATTAAACATATTTGATCCAATTTTTTTCACACACAATCAATTACCAAGTCTCTGTTGTTTAGTGTTAGCACATATTAATTAAAGTTTGGAAAGTGGTGGAACAAAAGGAAAATTTCTGACTCAGGAAGTATCAGAGTAATGTCTTCGGTCTTTTAAGTTGGCTCTGAAGCATCATCCAGCAAATAAAGAAACAATACACATCTCATTAATCTTGCTAGCCATCAGAGAGGCCAGTACCCTCAACTAAACTCCACATATGGAATCAGAAGGTTTTCAGGCCAAAAGCAAGAAAATGTTCGACTTTCCCTACAAACTCAGGTACCTGTGTTTCACTTCCATCATCTTGCAGAAGTACAGGCACATATACCAAAGATCTCTCACCAAAACCAACGCTAACTCTGCAGAGCAGTGTGCTGCAGACCACAGAGGCCTGTCCCAGGAGGGGCTGAGCTGTACATGTCAGGATCAGAAGAAAGAACATACATAAATTTCCTTCTTCATCAGGAAATACAGCCAGCTTGTGACACCGTTATTTATACACGGAGTATGTCACTACATTGTGTAAGTTTCACCCTCTGTATAAGCATAATTTGCCCCCTATGATTAGGTTTATTTTCCTCACCCTCCTGCTCCCATGCTCACAGAAACACACACGCAGCTCACGATGAAATGCAACCCCTTGTGTTGTACCAAGACTGTCACTTTTGGAAGCAATGAGTAGCAACTGTTAAAACAAAACAAACTCCATTTCAAATCCAGCGTGAAGTAACGGAGCAAAAAAAGAATGAAGCAAAAATGACCTTACCCATAACTATAGCCATAAGGCTAGTTAGGATTCCTTCTGAGTAAAAAATAGAGAAGAACAACTGGCAAATGTCAGCCTCATTATCACGAACTCTTTTTAGCAGCGAAACAAAAATTAGCCTTTAGATCTTTTTCCAACAGACTAGACCATTCACTATGTTAGAAGCCTTTCCCTTTCTTTTGAATAATTATCAAGTTATGGGAACACCTTTTCCTTTTAACATTAAAAGCACGTTTCAGCCTTAATGACTACATGCACGCTGTATTTATCTTTCCACAAACACTTATGTTTAAATAGTTTGGGCATAATGTTGTGAAATATAGTGAGAGGGGAAAAAGGGAGAAGCTGAGCAAAAAGAACATTGAGTTTAAAGGTAATTGCTCCTGTGTGATACATGCAGTTTTTCAAGTTGTCCTTTAGAAATACTCAAAAAGTGGAACATCCCAGCTAGATAAAAGAAATCCTGAAACACTTTCTTATAACACTAGTGCCACTGTTTAAAGCCAAGATACTGTTCTTCAATCTATAGTCTGTAGTATATACTCTAGATAGATAATACAGTTGTCCTTAACCTGATAGGTATCAATGGGAGTTTTCCAAAGTATAACTTGGTGAGAGGTCAGATCCTAACCTGTTGCAAATTATTGAAGCTCCAGTAGTTAACAGAATTGTGCCATTTCATGCCAGCTAGGGCTCTGGCACAATTTAATTTAATCGAGGCACTAATTGACTCTATCTTCTAGCTGGCAGTTCAACACTAATGCATGTTTTTACAAGTCCCTTGTCTAAAATACACGGCAGTTTCTTATTCTGGGGGGGGGTGGGTGGGGTGTGTCTGGCATATTTTTGGTCATTTATTCTTTGACATTCTCCAGTATTGGACCTCTCAAGTGGACACCCATCTCTTCTTGAAGACCAGGGCTTTAAGTTGTGACAATCCATCCCAGATATAACTCAGATAAAGCTTTCTGGGATAGTGAAGGAGCACAGCCAATTTTCCCTACTCATGTCATCATAATTTACCATTTATGGGAAGAGATATTGTTCATATTCATCTATAGGTAATGCTCAGAAAAAAAGACCAGCTGTTGTTTTTTGTTTGGTTGGAATTTTCTTAACTTCTGTCCTTGTCACGTAAGGGCCATCTCTGACTGTAACCTCAGGACAGGATTAGTTGACTGAATCCTTCCCCACCCTCATTTGTCCAGCTTCCTGAACTGAAACAAAACAGCATGAGTCTTATTCATGTTTACCCACACCTAGGGATTTGCATTACTGAGCCAGGAGTACAAAGACATCTGACCCCTACAGCTCATGTTTCTCGTTCCACCACTGTGTAAATATAAATGTGAAACTGAGTTTTCCAGGTTTCTATGCATTCAAGATCTGATAGCCAGAGTTTCTCCCTGGAATCACACACAGCTGTACCAACTTCATGTGTCTCATAAGCTTTGGTACAAACACATTTAGGCTTACCCAGCTGTAACGGCCCTGCTTCAGCTGGCTTCACCAGCTTCCACTGGGCACTCTGGGTCAAGAAACTCAATTCCACATGGATTTGTGGCAAAATGAGATTGGAACTAATGTACATCTTTCTGACAGCTGACCAGGGAGTAACAGAGAGGAGAAGACGTTCTGCCTCCATCCTCATTCAGAAAAGATCCCTTGGAGTCAGTTCCAGGCAGCCAAGGCCATCTCATGTTTTCTGTGACTCCCCGGAGAGCAGCATAAACAGTAAGCATCACATGAGACATTTACCATGTGAAGGACATAAGGACTCCACTCAGCCATGAGTTTAAGATCAGAATATGAAGGCTAAAGAGAACGTCCCATAAGATACACCAAAACGTCAAATTTCATATTTGAAAAAATAGGAATGATGATACTTACTGGCTCCAGAGGGATGTTATGAAGCTCAGTTTATTCTTAGTAAAGTTCTATGTGATCCTCTGATGTGTCCTATCAATGCCAAGTAATATTACCTCTAAAGAAAACAATCCCCTGATGTCTCTTGCCAAAGTGTGATTTATAGAACATGCCACAGAGCAATCCAAGGGGACGAGACTGATAGATGCAGAAAACAACAGCCTGTGAAACAAAGGGTGCTGCTGACATGGAGCTAACAGCCTGTAGAAATGGCTTCTAGAGAAACAAAGAGGACTGGGTCACTTAACAGCTGCCCTGACTTTAGGAGAATGCTAATAAAACTTCCAACATTTATCCTATTATGTACGATGATCATCTATCCTACATCCTAATGCTGGAAATGGGTGCTTTACAAAACAAGATACTTTTCACCTGGACTTGCAGATACATTGGTTATGCTATCTCCCCTTTCATGACAGCATCAAAGAAAGTCACAGCTGAAATACCACAGAGTTTCTTGAAGCCCCTTTTCTCGAGGCTTTAGTTCAAGGCAGCAATAGATCACTCATCTCCCTGAAGTTACTTTTAAAATATTATTACAAGCATATAGGACAATATTTTCCATTTTTTCCTATGAATCCAGAAAATACAAATGCAAAGTCAGTTGCAGAATACAGCTATCTATTATCCGAAAACACTCTGTTCCTTAAATATGATCTCAAATTATTATTTCAAGTTACTTATAGCTGATATTCCACCAGAAAACAGCGAGATTCACAGTACGTCAAATATACTTTACAATATAAAAGATTCATAGTGATGATGCAGCATTTTTAACAACAACTAGTAGAAATGAAAAAATTCTCAGTAGTGTAACTCACGATGAGAGTCAGTAATAACCAACTTCATTGCTAGGCAGGGACACTATTAACTTGTAGCCCAGTAATCTAACACCTGTAAAATAAAGTTTTCATAGTGGAAAAAAAAACCCAAAACAAAACAAAACAAAAAAAAAAACAACAACAAAAACCACTGCAAAAAATAAGACTGAACACGTTGCTTATAAAATGTTTACACCCACTTTAACAATTTCTGTAGTAATGATGCTTAAAGTATATTTCTCCTGAATTGCTTTGAGATGCTAAACGTAAAACAAGAATTACAGGACTTGAAAATAGAGAGCAGATAATTGCTACCAAAAAAAAGATGGCATCAGCATATTGCACATACTCAACAAAATCCATATGGCCATGGCTATTTTCAGCTATCTCTGTAAATTCCATTTTGTGCTTTCTTCTGAGTTTATATGTTCATGTTTTCAATTAAATTTCCTGCAACTGTTTGCGTTTCATGGCACAAAAATGGGCCACATTAAACTTGGAAATCAAGTAAATCAGCAGTGTGGCAGCTGAGAGCACAGTTGCCATCTAAAAAGAGGTAAAGCACACGAATATCCTGGAAAGGTCATAAAGGAGCAAGTGCAAAATTATGGGTAGGGATAGAGGGAATAAGGCAAGGGGAGGTGGGGGGCTGCGTGGCACCTAATGTCACTGCTTTGTGGGATGAAGCAGAACAGAAAGGTACCCTCCAAAACTTCCTTAGGCAAAGTTTTCTAGATTTCAAGAGGAATAAAGAAGAGGCCTAGACTCCATAGGGTTAGCTGAGTATGCACCTGACTTATTAATGGGCTTTTCAGTATATTGTAAGAGTTCTTGTGCATGTCTTGACTCTTTTGATATTTTTTTATGTTCATGTCAGAGTCCTACTCTGGAAATCTTACTTTCCCAAATTTGCTGTTGTAGCTCCTCAGGAAAAAAAAATGTTTTGCTATTTTATGAACTAAAACATCTGTTTTGTCAAAGACTAAATAGAAAAACTTGGTTTTTTCATATAAAAAAAACACAACTTTTTTTTTTTTATTGATTTTTTCTGTTAGTGTTTGTAATGGAAGAAGTTAAACAGATAGTACTTTCAAATATTTTTATAATCCAGAAAACCCCCGTTTTCCACATAAAACGCCTTGTGAACATCATATGATTGGAGTGTTGGAGCCCCCAAAATGTCTGAGTAATCTTTTCTGACCTCTTTAGAGTTTCTGTATCACAGCAAAAGGTGTGGGCATGGATACAAAAATGCATGCATACAAAAAAACACAAAACACAAAAAAGGTTTAGAAATTTCTGACATAGAAAATACTAAGAACAGAGACAGCAGAGAAATGCCTACAGCAAAAGCTTGCAAACAGTGATGTTAGGAGGAGCTTTATATGTTTTGCTTCCAAGGCTGGATATAACAGTTATATGGTTGGGAGGGCTGTGCACCCACTCTGCTATATAAGAGGGAGCACTTACCGTACCAAAACAACCTAGTGGAGAAACACAAGAATATATAATCCTTTTTCCCCCAGGAAATCTGATTTGCTGTATGACCAACTATGACAAACCCTGTAAAGAAAAGAAGTGGAGATTAGATCTTCCCAGGGTGTCTGTTCTGATGGAGCTAGATGGAAACTCCTGCTGATGCCTGATGAGAAAGGGAAATTGGAAATGTATGCCCTCTTGTAAACACAGGCAAAATGGAAGATATGCTGGCATGGAAGGTGATATGATTCTCTGAAGCCAAATAATATCATCAAATAGAAGAAAACGTTGTCCTGAGAGCAAGATTTATTAGCCATTATGCAAATTGCCAGCAGGACCTGAACTTTCTCAGATGAAAGATGACTGAGAACTGGTGTTTGTTTTTCTCATGATCATTTTCTGAGTTCGTAGTACCCACAGCTAATAAGACTTCAGTCTGGAATTTCCTACCTGGCAAGTATCTGGAGTGAAAAGTACAGACAGATTACAGGTGAGGAGACTGGTACAGTCAAAGAGGATGCAAATTTGGAAATTTTAAAATGGAAGCTGAAGTTTTATGCTCAATTTGCACGACCATGAAAACACTTTTGATATGACATCCGATGGGCATTGGTGATATAGCAGAAACTTGGAGACAGGAAAAACTAATATCTCTCCCTCTTTGTGTCTTTCCTGAAGGAGCTTCTAGCCCCACACAGTTTCTTGGCTTCAAAACCCCTCTATAGCTGCAAAGACATCTCTGAAAGCTTGGTATTTTAACTCTAGAACCCAATTACCTCTTGTTTGGCCATTGACTCCTGATTTTATATACATGTATACACATCTGCAGACATGCATTGCCAGCTAGAACGTTACACATTGCCTATATAAGAAATTCTATTAGGACACTGAAGTGCATGAAGTTTAACATAGGAAATAGCTCAGTGCTCCAAGAAGATGTAAAGCTTTTGAGGGAAATTTGTAGCAAATGACCACATGCCAGACAAACTGCTGTGCAACAAGTGACTGATGTCTTTGCTGATATCCCCTATTTCTCTGCCAGCATCACGCTGCAAATCCTGCAGTAAACTGGCAGATCCACTCAAGTGAATGAGGCTGAGATAATTGATATCTGCTGGGAATCTGCCTCTTCTCACTTATGTATTTCTTTGGGCAGCTGCTTACATCTAAAATCTGCTCTTGGAGAACTGAGGTAGCACTGTTTCACCTGTAAATATAACCACTTAAATTTGTCCTCCTGCCCCGCAAAATGACAGGGATACTTAAACAGTGCTGCTGAGCTTTTTTCGAGCTGAAGAAATGATGCTTGTTTATAGCAGCTAGGCACCTACACCTTCATTAAAAATTACAGCACTCCTAGTTGAGAGCAAACAGCCTGCATTATGTCATGGGCGGGGGGGGGGGGGGGGGGGGGGGAATAAATTTAAAAAAAATAAAATAAAATAATGCATCCTTTACTATTGGGACTTAAAGACTATTGGAGTAACTCCTTGAGGTGCCAATATGAGTAAGGTCTTGATTAAGACACAGATTGATGGGCAGGCCTGAGCACAAAGGAAATTAGCTAGTGACAGTTTCTGTATCCACATTCACACAGCAGCTTCATGGCAAAGCTGAATGTAAGACACAGGTGTTCTGATGACAAGTCCAGTATGCCACTCACCTTGCCAGCAGGCACTGTTCTGGAACCCTCTCCTCCACTCAGATCCTGAGGCAGCCAGTACCAAAAGTTCAGTGCTCATATGGGAAGACACTCACGTCATGAGGCTCGTGTGCTGGATGAAACAGAAGTTTCTTGGCTACTGAACATGCTGTATTTTAAGAACATGTTAAACATAAGAAATACTTCAAGGGAGATGAATGGATGGACAGGCAACTAGTCCTAGCAGCACTAATGCAATTCAGAATGTGCAAGAGCAGCTAAAAATGCTTCAGAATTAATGACAATAAATAGAAAACCATGCTTAAGATAAAAGTTTCCACCCCACTTCATCAAGCACAGGTACCATATTCCTTAAATAGTCTTGTTTAAGTGAGGTAACATCTAAAGAGAAATCATTGATGCTATTACTTTTCCAGCATGTGGAGTATATTCCAAGTACATGATCTGTGTAACACTTGGAAGGAGAACTCAGGAGAAACAGAAATCTAAACCATAAAATATGGTAAAAGCATGGCTTATAAATAGATGTAAAACTATTTGCCGCAGTTTTTCAGATGTAGAAAGTTCTCTATATAGGATTCAGAAAGTTCAGTCCTAGCTTTGAGAAACTTCTTTATAAACAGTTCATTTACAAAAAATTAACAATAACATGAAATTGTATTACAGATATTGCATTAGTTACAAATATAGTTCTCAGTAGAACTGGAGAACCCAGACCATCTGCTCGAAGTGCCAAGCACAACTGCTTTACTTCAGCAAACATAAAGAAAGATGTGCCATAAAGACAGACCCACTGCAGTTTAGTAGATTTGCTGTTAAAAAGTGAAACTGGTTTGGTTTCCAAGCACCTGGCTGATGCAGCTTTATGAATGAAATAGTGAGATAACAGTATTTACTAATGAGTCCTCATCAGCGCTTTGATTGTTTGTTCTTCTTGGCATTTATTAACATGATTATCTCTGAAGGGGAAGAATTTTTTTTAATTTTTTTTTTTTTAATCTAAGCATTTCACATGGGTTGTGCCAAGTTTAGCAGTTGCCAGTTTTAAAACAGCAGAATATTTACAGCAGGCTCTAACAGCAGCCACAGCTTATAGAGACTGCCCCTGGCAAGCTGTTGAAGCTTTTCCTTGAGCAGTTCTTAGCTAAACTGTAATGCATGAAATCATACCTTCAGTGCACAGCAATCTGGGTTTGGGGTTTGTTCTCTTCTATTTTAGATTTTGTTTTATTTAAATGCAGCCTTTCAAGTCCCACTACTGATTTTTTACAAAGATCTGAACGAAACAAAACATCAATTTGAAAGATTAAGAAAATACATTCTGTCTGTTTCTATGTTTTTTTAAAATCAGTTTTATGCAGGCTTTGACAGGGGTCTATTAAATCAAAAGCCAAAGATTGAAGTGGCAGTTCCAGTAGGACTGAATGAAAGCTAAAATAACTGTGGTCAAAGAAAGGGTCAAAGCCTGTGTAATGCTTTAAAAGCAACTTTCTTTTATTTGTAACAATGATTTTTAAGCTGCTAAATATTGAGTAAAGAAAGATGCAGATAAAAGGTGCTGTACTAAGGCCCAATCCAAGAGAAGCTTTCCCTGGTTGCAGTCCCTATGGACCTGGCCCAGCATCACAATCACATCACCTCTTCAGAGTTTTTTCTTTAAAAGCTGCATGCTCTATGTACCACCACAAGCAATTTCAGCGAGAGGTTGACATTTATCTCTGAGGAGGCTCCATCCCCCTCAGTTTAAGATTCCATGCTTTGGTACATTAAGAGAGCACAAGTGAAAACACAAGAACGGCCACACCATGTCAGACATGGTCCACTTAGCCAAGAAGCCTGTTTGCTGTAAGAGATGATTCAGGAAAGAATATAAAACCAGGAAAATGTATTCTCATGGGTTCCAGCCTTAAACAATAGCAGCTTTGAGATAAAATTTAGATGCAGACAATGGTGTTAAAAAAACCAGAAGCTATTGATCCATCATTACTTTGTGAAAGATACTTTCTCTGTTTTTCTAAGACTGTTGTCTGATAACCAAGTGGAAAATCCTCAAGGCTTTTCTTGAGAAAAACTAACGTTTTTTCCATATATATATATATATATATATATATATTTCTATTAATTCTTTTCTTCTTCATGCTGTTACTGATCTTAAAGACCTCAGATCCTCTGACATTGTGAGAAATTAAACAAGCATGTGCAAGTCTGAATGATATTCTGAGTTGTGAACCTGTCTCCATTTCATGGGAGCCCTATTTCATACTCATTTAATGATACCTAAAGCCATATTAAACAACACTACAATCTAGAAAAGCCCAGAGCATTGCAAAAGCACAGGTGTTCAGAGGAAAAAAGTAAAACCCCAATCAAATTAATTCCACCACCTGAAAAGAAGCAACTATCCATGTGATATTAGAACTGATGGTTTTACAGTGGTCACTGTCCATACCTAAAAGTATCTGATGATCTCCTGGTAAACATCACTGTAAACTTTTGTCAAGATGAGTGAGGAAAGTGAACCAGGAGTAGAGACTCTGTCATGTTTATAAAAACATTGTTTGGTTTGTTTATAACATCTGGTTTATTTTTCCAATTCCATAAAATACGTGGTAAGAAACAAAATGGATTTCACGTTGCACCTGTCACCATGAATTAAAGACTTTCCTCAGCGTTAATGTTTCACAGCAAACCACTTAACTGGTCAAATGGATGTGTTGACCACCTTGCCTTTTCTTCCAAACTTCAGCCACTTTCCTCTCACCTGGAGACCAAGTAACCTGGTTATCTGACCAATATCTTTAATTCCTGATTTAGATACAAACTGCAATGGCTCTGCAAGTGATCTGACTCTAGTGGCCAAAATTATACATGAAAGTAATTCAGACTCAAGAGAGAGAGTTCAGATCAGAGTTATTCTGGTTTTTATTACATCTTTCAGGTTTCTGGTCTTCCTGTTGTTTTTTTTTTTTTCTTCTTCTTCAATCTGTTACTATGAACAGGCCTTCTATTTATTGTCCATTTTATCGTACTGGAACGGGAAAAAGGTGAAAAGGAGGGGGGGATGAAAGCAAAGGAGAAACCCCAAAACTATTTGCTACTGGAGAAAATCTGGAAAAGTAGAAGGCTGGTGAGACTACTTAATAGCAAAGCTACCTACAAGAAAAAAGCCATATTTCTAGTTTTTAAGAAAAAAAAAAAAAAAAGAAAAAAACCCACCAACATGAAGGAAAAAAAACCCACAATTAAATACAACCCCCTGAAAAACATCGCTAGATGAAAATACCTTACATTGCCAGTTGATGGAACAAGATTTTTGGTGATTTTGCCCACTAGATCCCTCTTCAGAACCTTATTTGCAAAATGTCTGTAAAAATCACCTTCACAAGACCTAAGGAAGTCATCTGAGTAACGAAAACTTCACCATAAACACCATCACAGCAGTGGAAAGAGCTATCTGACCAGGTTCCCCTGGGTAATGACACAGTGGAGCTTCAGCCACACATGCAGCTGAGTTTTATAAAACCCCCTGTGGAGTCACTCAATACCTTTTATCTAAGAATTAAGTTACAGGAAACAGCACTGTCTGTTAGGGGCAGCCCTGCAGTCCCGCTAACCATGCTGCCTTCAGCGGAGCTGGAGCACATCCTCCGTGGCAAAGACGGAGCACCCAGCATGAGAGCTCCCAGGCAGGCTGCCACAGGGCAGCAACGCTGGTGAGCGATGAGCAGCACTGAGTGGGCTAGATGTTTACAGCCACTTCCAAAGGCTGCTTTTGCTCTGCAGGACAGGTACAGCCTCCTACCAGAGAAGGGCTTGGCATGCGGCTTCTTCAGGAGCACGTTTTGTGCCAGTACGCGTGAGAAAGAAGAGTATCTTAGAGGAACCATAAGGCAGATCTTTAGTTGATGCTTTAGCAGACTGTCTTTCAGGCCAGAACAGCAAATATGTTTTCAAAACAGCTTCTTAGCAACAGCTTACCTATTTCATGATCTCAAAGAAAAAAGCAAGTGCATAAAGCAAAAAAAAAGAACCATGAAAAACACAAAAGCAAGAAAGGAAAAATACTATCTCCGGCTAAAAGGTGTTACACAGAGATCATAATGGAGAAGTGCATAACAGATAAGCAGCATAGTTAATAATGACTTCCAAGCTTTTAAATGGTCATCAAAATGGTGGAATTTATATAACACAAATGAGTCATGGTCAGCAACGGAGAGAAGTGTATTGCACACTTAGGAGATTAGGGGAACTTTTTCTGAGACAAGAAAGTATTTTTCTGTTTTTCTTACATAGAGAATTTGCTTCTTAGTTGTTCAGGCATTCTTTTATTCCAAGCCAAGGACTCAGGCATTTAATCCAGCTGTAGTGTTTTTATAATATCTCTGTATCAGTATTTACAATGGTATCAAATACCTTCCCTTCCTTAAAAAGAAACAAAAAAACCCCAAACCCAACAACAAAAAACACCACCAAAAATATGAGAAAATAAGACTCTGTGGCTGTATAAGAAAATATCTTTCACAATTTTCTATTTAAAAGAGTAACTAAAAGATAATAGCAGCTGTACACGAGTATTGCCATGCTCATCAGCTCCCGTCATTTCCTCCAGGATAGCCCAGAGATCAGCAGCAGCCAGAGAAGTGTTTTCAGATGGAAGGGTCTGCAAACCCACGAATGATTAGCATCCCAGACCTCTCAATTTTTTTTAGTATATACATCTATACACATAAACATGGTCACACACTCACTGCCACTTGCTGTGGGGCACAACAGCACATGGTGGAGACAGATGGCACTTTTCAGACCTCTTAGTTATGGCAAGTGAAGGGCCTAAATAATTGTTTGGGGATGCTCTACTGCACCCTGTTCAACTATATACAGCCTATGATAACACCTATTGCTCCTGAAGCAGCTTCACCATTTTCCTTATTATACTTCACCAGGCTTTTTTCCTCAACTGAAAAAGTATTTTTATTGTTTACTTTGAACATATTCACACTTTCCCTTTAAAGAATTATTTGGGAGTGCACATAACTACTGCTAACGCACGCTATTAAAGCTAGTAAAGAGTTCTAGGCTAGCATGCAATTGGAGCCTGTGCAGCAATCTGCTCTGATGTAAGACAGGCCTGTAGCATTCCCTATATGAAGGCAGCAGAACTAGGACACGGCATGCTGGAGACAGCATTTTTCTAGTTCTCCCAGGATGGAAGAGTGATGCACAAACCTCTCAGCTGGGCTTGAGGCATTTGTACTGCCATTTAGTCCTTTAAGTCTGACTGTGCTGTTGTATCTAATTGGTCAAATGGGAGATTAGAGACCAGAGGGAAAGGAATTAAGAGACCAGTCTGGAAGACAGGAGAAGTAAAATTGATGTTTCAACCTCTCCACAACCTCCTTTACTTCTGCCTGGAAAAGTTAAATACTTTGGTAAGAATCTCCACGGGAATATCTGAAAGTCAAGTCGCAAGTTAGTGTCCTGTCATTGTTCCCTGTGTCCATGAATAAATTGTACCCAGTTTCCAGAGAAGCTTTTGTACAAATATTTCAATACAACCTATTTATCAGATGCTGTCTCTTCCCATTTGCATGTTTCTCAGGAACACACTTTTCTTTTATATTAAAAACAAACTAGGACATTGTTTTAAGATTTCTGTCTCTGAAATTTACTTGGACAAAGAAAGAGCACAAGACAGTTCCAAGATTTGATGGTTATGAGCTGAGAAGATTACTTTCTGGAAACATTCTATAAAATTTCAGTAAGCATCCCATCATTTACTAGAACAATTTTAGAAAGTAAACACAGAAAAGTGAGCAACAGAAGGAAAGTAAATTCATTAGAAGATTGAGCTGCAAATTCAGAATTCCTTCAGAGAGCTCTGGCATGAGCATTGCATCCTGAAGCCAGCAGGGACTCCTGATATACCCCTTTAACATCGCTTATCTTCATCCTGTGTGAGGAAGTGGTTCATGTAGATAGCAGCCATGTTGCTTGTGCTAATTCTGCACCATCTGACCATCCCCTTACATAGAAAATGGACAGTTTAAAAGATAAAGAACGAATGTTCAGTATTCAAGACGTGGGATTTTATTTTTCGTATGGTCAGAATTGTACCAATTACTTAAGCTATGCATTAATGAACTTTAGGCATGGCTAAACAAATAATTGAAAGGTTCTAAGCAGTTTGATCATATTCACAGTGTGGATGGTGTAAGAAATTCCACACCATCTTAACAGCAAATGATCAGGGAACAAAACACTAGGCAAGATCTGGATTATAAAATTATAGGACCATACACAAAGCAAATAATTTTTCATCTTATTCATATATCTGTTGGCTCTAGAAGAATGCAGCTTCGTGGAAATGGCACTGTTATGAACCTGGCCATCAGGACACTGCTGCTCAGCGATGCAGTGCCTGACACATGTAAAGAAATACTAGGCTGTTTCACTGACAGACCAGGAACTTATATGAAATGCACCTGGGCCACCACAGAGGCCGAAGGCTTCTCTCCACCTTCATCATCAAGTTCTAGTCTTTACCACACAAAAGAGATTGATTGAAGAGAGTGAACGGTTTCAAGCACAGATGAAAGAAATACTGGTCAAGGAAGATTAGAGGAGGAAAGGCAGATTAAGAAAATATGAAGCACTCCAGAGTACTAAAGAACAGAGTGCACAGTGCGTTACATAAAGGCACACATGGAACAAAAGGGAGAAAGATGTCTTACGAAGAAAAACAAACCCACAAAAATGAATGCTGAGGAGCACAAAGTTGACATGGACCTCAGTGCTGAAGGGTGGCAATTAGACCAAAAAAATCATGGGTTTACAGGCAGCGCTAAGGTCATGGATCACAAGGCAGATCATTAAAAACTTTTGTTTTAATCTTGGGTAAAAGGTGAAGTGATATTATTGCAAAATATTCATTCTCTGCTGGTAATCAGAATACACATATCCTTAATTATTCTCAACACTGAGAACTTCTGAGAGTTTCTAAAGGAGATATTTGTCTGCTGCTAGAGACTGGCAGCAGGGGCCAGGAACCTGGCCAGCCCTTATAATAGCGCCTATGTTACTTATACATAAAGTCCAGAAATATGTAAAGGAGTAAAAACTAATACTTCCTCAAAGTTTAAGCTTTAATGATACAGTAGAACTGTTTTAAAAAGATGCACATCAAGTCCCAACTTTTTGAAGATGACCTCTCAGAGACCTTGCTATCTATTACATCAGTTTAGAAATGCTTTTGATATGACATGACAGCCCGATAAATCCACATTAATAACCAAAGCCTATGTTTTAAGAAAGACAAAAAATGAAAAGCATTTTACCTTCCATGAATCATTCTCTGATTGCATTTCAGTTAGTTTTCAATCAAAAATTTGAACACATTCATTCTTAAATAGTACATGTATTGAAAAATTGTGGCCATTTTCTTTCAATTGTACAACAGCAGCATTTTCATTCCTCTATAAATTAAGCAATATATCTATGTGTATCCTCCCATGGCTTCAGATCTCCACTCCTGGTGGTGCAAGGCAGGTAGATTGGTGCAGGTTGTGTACTTCTTTCTCCGATTTCATGTTAGGTCTGACAAAAACTATACACTTGTCATCCTTTTTCAGACACTTACTCCTTTTATCCCAAGGCCCAGATGCCTTTCATTAGATTATGCTTCTCCTACAGCTTTGATCTCCCTTTACAAAAGGCAGAAAGCTATGCTGTACAGGAATGCGAAAAAATCCTGTAAAAGAGCCTCAAAAATATTGTATCTTCCTTCCCTACTTTTATTTTTATACATCCTACTCTTTCTGTACTTTGCCATAAGGTTCCTCATAAAATATCTGGACGAAAAGTAAACACTTTCAAATTAATTTCTGACACTGAAAAGTCTTTTTTTTCCTCAGATAACCCCAGGGCACTAATAAGATCTTTTTATATATTCCTGCTTGTCTTCCCTTCCATCCATTAAATCTCTAGATCAAGGGTTCTTGGACTCAGCTTGCACAATCTTATCATGCTGTTTTCTTAATTTAAATGCTTGTCTTCACTCCACAGAGTCTAATACTTCATCTGTTCATTGCAAGTCTCCTTAATTCACTGAGTTGATTAAACATTTAAAATATATATATATTAAATATTCATAAGAATCAGTCATGTGTCCCCCCACCCTGAGTCCTGCCCTGGAGAAATATAAACAGTCAGTATGGTTGATTAGTGCAATCATAAAGGCATAGTCCTCTCCCCCTTTCCCTCCATCGGAGTCATCTTGTTTAACTTTTCACTGGGTCACATCAAAACATTTGTTCACTTCTACACTGTTCTCATTCATTGCAGCGGTATTTTCTTCACCCACCAGAAGCATGCTGGAGACACTGTTCTTAAGCCAGACGTACTGCTGTGTATTTAAATACCAGCCATAGACAGACATACTGCTGTGGACCTAAATACTGTCCATGGTAATAGACCTTTTTTCCCTTTTGAAAAACCAGTTAGCCTGTGTTGTAGGTCAGGCCAATTAATAGAATGGCAGTGTAATAGACAAACTATTTTTACGTGATATGCTTCTTTCCCAAGCACCAGCTAAAATGAGTTATTCAAAATGGATGGAGATTCAGAGAGAGGAACACAAGTATCAGCCAAGTCTGAGAAATGTCTGCATACCCCGCTGACAGAAGAGGCATGCATTAAAGCACAGGACTAAACTGGGCCAGCTTAGAGGACACCCGCTTTCTCCCACCACCAGCTGCAGCAGGGGTACCCTCCAAGGGAGGGGGGAGCTGGGAGCACAGACGTTTCCTAAACTGCCACAGATGTGCATTACGGCTGAAAGCTGATACTTGCCACCACTTAAAATCAGTTGTCCTAAGAGGCATCCTAAGTCACCCAGTTACTGTGTGCACATGCTGGCTTTGGCTTCAGGTAGACTTCCAATAGATTAAAAAACGTTGCCTCATATTCGCATAACATGAAGAGATGGGAGAACTGAGGAAAGATAGACAGCACCAAAGGTTATTCAGACTCATCAACCCCTCCAGATTATCTTCTAATTTCAGCACTGTCATATTCAAGAAAATTTCAGCAAGATCAGGGGAGCTAAATTTAACTCAGTCGCATTGCTGAAAGGTGCAATCTAAGGAGCTTTTTTGAAAATGGATCTGGACGGACTGACCTGTTCTCTGATGTAACAGAGTGCACCATCAGATCATAAGCATGAAATCAAGCCTCAGCAGAAGTCAAAGGGAGTTTTTTCTTCAATGAAAGAACATTTTCTCCTCAAGCCTTCAGCACTGCTTTTTAAACCATGAGACATCTGACCAGCCGTTCAGTTGCTATAGCTCTGGTCACCAAATACACAAGGAAAGAGTGGGCAGTCATGCCGTTATGCATTTTACTTCAGAGGTCTACAGTTCTGTGTTAGATTATTTTGGGGTTTGGTGTTGTGCTTTTGGTTGTGCTGTTGTGGTTTTTTTAACAAAACACAAATTAAATCACAAGCTGCATAACCTCCCTCTAGGGAAGCAGCCTCATTTCCTAGGCAGAGGGAAAAGTAGTCAGCAGAAAAGAGCAATATTCCTGGAGATTTCCAAGGCCTTGCAGGAGACACTGTTCATGCCTGTAATATTCCTTTCATCCCAGGACTGACTCCTGCTGTCCAGTCAGCTAACTTTGAATTCAGTTTTATTAATGGAAAATATAGTTCTATTTTCCTCCCACATATTATACTTACAGAAAGAAAAAGGGACTGTAAAAAAAGTCTGACTTAAGACAGAAAACTTTAGAACATTATATCAGAGTTTCCATCTCAGTGTTTTTTTCTAATTAAAAGATTTATTTCCCACAGAAACGCAGTTTAAAAATATATTCTTGCACTTTTTAGTATTTTTTCCTTTGTTAAAAAAAATAATTACGTTAGTTTAGGAAGCTGGATATAATAAGATGCTTCTTTGTATCAAAATTTCTTTTATTGTTGCTTTGAATCCCCAGTTCAAGAGGTCAAGTTGTCCTTCACAGCTTGTAACAGTCTCAAATATCCACTTTCCAGAATCCATAGCAACATCCTACCTCACCCTGCTACTACAGCTTTTCTGAGTCAGGACCACCATACACTACAGAACTATATATTAATAGTAAAATTATTCAGCGTCTCCAATGAGATTCAAGCCACTACTACTGAATACTGATGTCATGTTTAAATAAGTACTGTATTAAAGCAGTGAGTGGCTTTTGATTATTCCTAAACTTTGAGGTATTTTCATACTGTAACTACAGCTGCACCACAAACATAATTAATATTTCTTTTCTGCTGTCACCTTCTCTCCTTTCTCCTCGTCCCCCTCCTGCTGCTGTAATTCCTTCCCAGCTGCTATCCCACCCAAGCTCCCTCTGATTTGGAGCCACCACCTGACACAGGCAAGCTTTAAAAGCCGAGTTTGTCTTTATTTTCATCAAGAGCAATCACAGCTGCAAGTTTCAGTACCCACAGAGGCTTTTAACTGTAACTTTTTATTAGAAGTGCTAAATTGGGAGTAATAAAAATTCCCAATTTAATAGTTTAATAAAAAGAGGAAGTTAAAAGCCAGCATGGCTGTGGAGGAGCAGCGCTGAGACTGGAGTTGCCAAATATTTGGGTTTTAAACAGCTAGGCTTTCTCCTGTATTTTATGATAAGGAAAAGCTCTCCAGCGAGATGGTTGGGGCACAGATTACTGTACCCATATGAACATCGAGGCTACTCCTTGTATGCAGCGTAGCTACATATGGTGCCTTTTGCATAGTAGCTGGGAGCAAAATGTACTTTGAAGCCCTAACTAGGATTTTCTAATGCATTCTGCAGCCAGACACAAGGCCAGGCTCTTTGAAAGAGCAAAGGATTTATCTATAAATACAACTTTCCAGGATTTGGAAAGCCAGCTCTTCATATATTTTATGTTTTAAATCTGACCCTTATTTCTTGTAAGAAATTTGGGTTTGTTTTTCAGCAATAAGGTAGGCTTCCAAATTTGTTTTCAAACAGCAAGGGGTAACCATGACAATTCAGCAAAGTTGCAACTGGAAGCCTGCACCCAAGTAGCCAAACGTAATCCATATTTCTACCAGTGTCACATTAAAAGGCCAGACTTCCAGATCCAAGTATTGCCAGATCTCCCTGATTTGTGGCCTGGTAGCATGTTATGCTTTCATTATTCTGCACTGCCATAAATATTACAGGGGTTTAGTCCTATTTTCAGATGTCAGAACTCAAGCTAATACTCCATCTCATAAGGAACTGGATTAGAAGCAGTAATCGCAACATAAAAAGCCCAAAATCAGATTAAAAAAATCGAATCTGTAAGAGGAAGTCAGGACTATCCCTATGCATATTAATGCATAGTCATTAGTTACTCTGGCAAAAGGGTGCTGCACGGCTACATTTACCACCTTTAGCCAGAACACTCTCTCCTGCTTGATCCCCCAAAGCAGTGGGAGCTTGCCACCAGCCAGCCCCTGAGTGTGCTGAGCCTACAGCAGGTCCCTGGGGAGGCTGTACATCCGTCATGGCTCCAAAGGAGAGTGCAGAAGAGCTTTTTGTAAACCACATCACTGCCACAGCAAAGCCCAACAAATGCCGAACGCAACTCCCCGTCCTCCGTGCGAACCCAGGCCAGGGGGGATGGAGCTGGCTTCATGAAGAGACGAGAGGTACAGCCTCAACTCTTCACACTACTTGATGACTTTCATACTACATCTATATAATGAGATCCTCACAGAAACAGACTCCCTGTGTTGAGGTGCTGTTTCTGACTCCTTTTTTCCTTCTCATTTCCCACACACAAAGCCACCTGCTTCACCCTACCCAATTTCTTCAAGAATAGTGAAGATTTACCGGAGCGAAGTCCCCTCATTTGTCCTCCCTGATGCATTTCCTCTCCCATTACCTCATCAGCTTCTCCCTTCAAGGAAAAAGCCCAAAAGACGACATGACAGCACTAAATCATGCAGCACAGATGCATCTCAACACATTGCAGGAAGACTGAGAACTGTAAAGAGTGATTACAGTAGAGGAGTTTATAATCAGATTCCCAACCTGGTTCTGTATTTGCCCTAAAACTGCTGAATATTTTGAGCTTAAATTAAAAAAAACACAACAGGAAAAGGTTTCAAATGTCAAAATTCCTGATGGTTCTGAAATGAATGCTTCCTCCCAGCCTGTTCTTCTCTTTTCTTTTTTTTTTCACCCTCTTTTTTTTTTTTTTTTTTTTTCATTTTAAATAAAGTCAGCTTTGTGGTCCATAAAATCCCTAATATTGCATGCCTTAAATGACAATGAAGCAGTATTTTTGGAGAAGGTCTGGTTTGGTCAGAAGTCACGTACGTGCACAGCTACACATGCTAGCTACAGAAAAATCATAAAAGGCCCAAGAAAAACATAATTTAAGTGACAAAATAAGTTTTTATTTAAAACCAATGGGCAACTCTGCAACATTTATCTAAATAAGGATACATAATTTCTTATTCTTGGGAAGAAACAAAGGACAGACTTTGGCTAAATTGTGGCAGTTGTCCTCTGCAACTCAGTGCTCTCAGTACACAATCTCTGCTTAAAAAAAAAAAAAAAGTTTTAAATGTCACTTTTGTTTTAATTATTTCCATATGCTAAAGCAAGGCTAGTTTCTAGACTTCAGACAGTTGTGTTCTCCCATACTGTAAACTATGACTAGAGTTTTCAGCATTCTGAAGGTTCAGATGAAGCAGTTCTAAAATGTTATACAATAAATTTTACAGGTTTATTTAATGACTCCATTAAAAAGTGCTTATTACAGTGGGAGTATACAGAAGTTAACAGGCAGAAATTATTCAGAGCCACCTACCATGCAGCATGAAGAACTATCACCATATCAAAACAACAATCACTGCTGGACGTCACCAGAAACTTACAAGGAACTGTGAGGGGAGGAGGAAATTTTAAGGAAGACTAAACCAAGTGAGCAAGTCTTGCCTCAGTCCCCGAGGGTCAGGGAGATCTGAGAGGCAGAGTGAGTGAAAAGACACAAACCCTCCGCTTGGGCAGCTCTGCTGCCAGCCTTGGCAAATTCCCCTGCAGGGAATGAGCAACTCAGATGTGGTTACTGCTTCCAGTCACGCTTTCGGTTTTAATTGTCAAAATCCTCCAAGACTCTGTTCCCAGCACTGTTCTCCAAAGATGCATATATGTATATTTCTGTCACTTGACTCTTCCACGCAAGAACAATTCCATCCAACCCTTCTGTGAAAGCATTTGTTTCACCCATTTTAGTATTTGTCACTTGAGAAGTTTCTGTTCCCTCCTCTTACTAGCAACTGCTGGCCAGGAACCTATGTTAGTTCCTAACCTTTGTTAATTCCCTCTTAAATGACATCTCATGGGTCAATGAAGGCAGACTACATTTCAAAACATGCCATATGCATTAGCAGTACCTATGAATACAGAACAGTATCAATTGCTGCAACGAAGGAGGGAGCCCAGATAGTGTATTATTAGAAATGTGGGGCTTATACTAATTAAAAGCAGCAAGTAGAGTCAATACCAGTTCTTGTATTTGTTCCACTCAGTACATTTCAAATCCAGGTAAATGAATATTACCCTGTTGCTTTTGATTTTTATAAAGTCTGATTTCTGAAAATAGTACAGTTATCATTAAAATATTTTTTCACAAATTCCCTTTGTAAAGACAACCACATACATTTGATGTGTTTCCTAGAACTTCTAGCATCTCTCTTTTGATAAGTTTTGCTACTCTTTGCTTGGATCTGGGAGATTTTTCTTACATGCTTTGGATTAGAGGATGGATTTTTTTGATAGCACAAAAGGTATCAGGTTTTTTTCAGTAGTAGATGAATAAAAATTGTTAGGAATTATAAAAATAAATGGATTTTCAATAGAAAAATATTACTTTGTTGAAACAGATACTTTCTTACTAAATTTTCATGAAAATTTTATCAGAAAAGGCTTCTGAGGTTAAGGATTAAATCCAAACCCACAGCATAAGAAGCTCTGTTGTGGTCCCTGAACAACCAATTCAAACTTACATTTATACAAAATGAAAAAGGTCCCAATGAAAAGGAATTCCATACTTTCTGGGCAAAGACACTCACCATGATGCTAGACTCAGAGGTTTTGGCCTTTTCTCTCGGTCAAACAGACAACGTTATTATCCCAGATTGCAAGTGCTCTATGTTTAAAACCAGAATAACTGTCATCTTCAGTGTTTCAGAGCCTTTTTTCCCCAAACAATATCAAACATTTTCAAATTTCAAATTAATTTTAAACACAAGTGAAAACTTCTTAAAAAAATCTAAACTATTTCCTGAATTCCTTTTATGGTGATTTCTAGAGCTGGTAAGTTGAAATTTTTCCACCACTTTTTTGCCCATAGACATATACACACTATATACTCAGGTTCCTTTCCTCAATTATCCTTATTTCTCAGTAATTGATTTTTAGCTCTGCTTCTCACACAGGCTGTCCTGACTCCCAAAAGGGTGGTATTCCCTACTGTATCACATTTTTATAAAGCTTTCTCCACAGCCTGCTGCAAATGACAACTGCTGGATTTCTATGTGTAAAATTCTGCAACCCTGGCAAGACCATTTAATTCATTTGTGGGCATGGATGAGATGCCAGGTGGGTCTGTCTAGAGTAAGAAAAGTTTCATGAGGCTGCAAAAATGTAAAAGATGGAAAAAGCCACGGACTGGTAATTCTATGTCAATAAATGTCAAGGTCATCTAGAAGTGACAGTATATAATTAAAGGGCATAACTGTACCACTGGCAAATTGATCTCCATCTTAAAATTCTTTAAATGAAAAAGAAAATGAAGACAACTGTTTTTTTAAAATAATACTTTCAAGGAATTTTTAAGGTCTGGTCACAGGCTTTCCAAAAAGCATCATTTTCTATTTTCCACCTCTGATCTCTTCTGTTATTTACAACTCAGACATTTTATTTATACACCACTACAACCCTACCTACTCCTTCCCCACCCCATCCCACAAAAAAAAAAAAAAAAAAAGAGTTCCTAGTATTTAAAATATGCATTAAAGGGATGGTAGGATAGTAGGATGTTAAAATCTATTTTTGTCCTTGTAAATACTGCTTTGCTCAGGGGAGTTGAAGCATTTTGGAATCCAACTTTATTTGGCATTCCTATTTTAGAACAAGAGTAGTCAAATGCCAGGCATAACATCTAAACCAAGCAGGAGTTCTCTCCCAACGCACACCACTAGTATCGTGCTGAGAAGAATTGTCTTGGCACATAGCCTTTCAAAAATAGTCAGCTACTGTTACCCACCTCATGAATATTAGCAACTTAGTAAATGAAAAGCAGTACAACATGCTTCTGGAAAAAGATTACCTCTCGCTCCTCTCATAATACCCATGAATGATTTACACAGCAAGGAAGTTTCAGACCAATAACTCAGTAATAAAGATGGATATCTTTTATGGAAATTTTATAACATTCTCTTGTACCAAAAACAAGTAAACTGCTATTTCTTATCATTCTTTCCTTTCTGTGCCTGTTGATACCTGCTAAAGAGCGGGTGAACTTGGAGCTAGCTCCCCAAGTTTCTTGTCTTTAACAGTTACCTAGATGAGGAAAGATGGGGGACCATCTTTACTTTCTCCAGGGTTCTACCTATGGAAGTATATTATCATACATGGAACTCACAGACTTTTCTGGCTCACTCTTCCCCTCAGAGTTTTTCCAAACTGTTTTTTCCATCTGCTCCTACATATTTTTCTGAACATTGCCATTTGTGCTAAATATTGCCAGACACAAGGCAGTATTTTAAAGGAAACAGCACATGTAAATGTATACATGTATACTTTTAGAGTTTTGCTTCTGGTTTTCTGTAAATAACAAAGAAAAACAAAATTTAAGAAAATCCAAACCCTGTTATTTAATTAACTAGAAACATGGAACCTGATAACAGAAAAAGCTATAAGTGCTTGGGGAATGGTACTAAAATACCCAATGATCTCTAGAAGAAAGGTCTGAAATAAACAGGTGCAACTCAGTGAGGATAAATGCAAAGAATTACAGTTAGGAATAATCAACTGAAAAAAAATACCCCAAGAAAAAAACCCAAACAAAATAAAACAAAAAAAGCCAAGAGGGGGAACAATGCAATAAGCACAAATTTTCAAGATAGGGATACCGGAGTTGTGATAGATCACAAACTGAAATCAGCATTATAAACATAAAGGAAGTGTCATACATAAGATGCATGAAGTAATTCTTCTATCTAGCCTGACAGTGTTTCAGCTGGAATATATTATCTAAGCACTGCATTTGAAGAAAGATTCAAATCAACCACCAAATGTCCATAGGAGAATGATAAGAACTACCAGAGACCCAGCAAGTTGTCACACAACCATAGGTCTATTGAAAGGTGTAAAAAAAGAAAAGACTGAAAGAATTGGGATTGTATATTCTCTGAGAGGATGCTCTTCCGTAATTCTGACTGTAAATCGCTGCGTACAAGATACAAAGGGGAAGAGAAGGAGTTAATAAATTGTTAGTCCTCTGAGTGCAGAAGAAGAAATAACTGGCTTAGCATTCAGTGAGAGAGATTCAGGCTAGACACTACGAGAACTCATGCAGTGAGGGACAAGGGGAGAACTGCAACACATTGCTTTAGCACTGAAGGATTTTGAAGAACATATTATAGAAAGATTTGCCAGGAAAAGCTTGGTAGAAGATATCTTGCTGTATGGAAAGGTATAGACTAGACTGTGTCTTGTGTTTTTTCAAATTAAATCTTCCCATAATTTACTATGATGTTTTCAGAAACCTGAAATGTGTATATGTCTGCAAATTTCATCATCCACTCCCATCCATGTTAGATTAATTGGTAATTTCTTCTTCACTTAAATCTTCTCTCAAAGCCCTGTGCCATGGTCACCCATCTTTATAGCTGACTAGAACGCTGTCTGGACACTGTAAATATTTGCCCCTTCTCCTAGACTGAGCCCAGCACCCTCACAGGAATCCCAGCCTCTAGCATAAGGAGTAAGAAGTTGTGACTGGAAAACCAATCAGATAGAAACCTTCCACCGAGACTGGATGCTGTACTTATTTCCTTGGAGTGTTACCACAGTAATAATTCACAGCTATGTTCAGTGGAGCTGTGTAAAGCTTCTTGGCGGCTTGCAGGGTTTCATTACAAAACTGCAACCACACAAAATTAATCAAATGTTTCAGCAGATCAGAGTGCTTTAGTACTAAGATTCTCTAATTAAATATGGAGGAGGGAAAAAAGAAAAATGTTATTTTAGGTAGGAATTAAACAAAATGTGACTTGATGCGTAACCACTTCAACTGTTAGCACCTCTGTGTTTTATCAGCAAAATGTGTTAGAAACAGGCTTGACCTGGAACTTGGATTACAAATATCCAGTTCAAGAGGAGCTAGCATTTAAAACTGAACCTAAATTTTCATTTGACAAATGAAGCTTCTTTGGGCAAAACATTTAAGAACTTTACCAACTTCCCTACTTAGTACAGTATTTACTAATAAATTAAAAGGTTTAAAATTATGATTTTCAAGTTCCTCTTTCTTGTTTCTCTTGCCTGTAACTTACTCCACATTAGTTGTTTTTCTCCAAATTCCTGGACAGTTTCCACCAGAGTGGAATGGATCTCAGTCCTTACATTTTCATTTGTATTTTCCCCAGTCAATACAGACACTCCCTAACAAGCCATGCATCCAAAAATACCAACCTAAACGTCCATTTATTGTATCAACTGGAGGAACTTCACCTCTCTGTTCACCCTCCTAACATATCCAGTGAAACAGCTGGCTCTGAATACGGATTTCACTGCAATACAAATAACTCCTAACAGTCCAGACCCACCAGTCGGGCACTCCTGCAGAAGGAAGTTTGACTCAGAAATCCTCTCTGCTTGTACTTAGAAAGTTTGTTTGGTTTTACTCTCATATAACACATACCATTTGCTGAATTCAAGGGTGTTTTCCAAGTAGACATTTTTACATAGGCCAAGGAACTCTCAGACAACATGATAATGTTAAACTAATTAACTGGACAGTATTATTCAAACAGAAGACAAGAAGACAGCATGAGGTTTTGGGATGAATATAAGGAAATGAATGTAAGAAATGAATATAAGGAAACATATTTGGAACAAATAAAGGCTATCCCAACTTCCAAGCCTGGGTTTTGTTCTGATCTAGAGAATCAGCAGGATAATAACAGCAGGTGCATGGGGTTTGAAATGAACAGACAGAGGGAAAGCGATGAATCATCTGCTGTAAAACGCACGTGATCCACATGTATGACTTTTGTTACCAACAGCCGCAGATTTATCAAATGAGACTGCATACTTGTATCATTGTGTCGTGACACAACAGGATACAGATTCATGAAGTACTTCATATTAATTAAACAGCACTACAAATCAGATTCTGTACATTAGATTTGTATAAGACTGTAGGATATATGGTTTACAGGCTGCAATACACGACGAAGGAAACTATGCCTCTGTCTTTGTGGCCCACTATAAAAGTTGCCAAAGTCTATCTGCACTTTTCTTTCCATGAAGTTATTTCACAATCATTCCAAATGACCTCCTTAATGTCTCTTAAGTTCAGTTTTAAGCGTAAAGAATCTCTGGGACAATCCGTAAAATAAGGATATGGCTTCCCCACATGAAACTGTCTGGCAAGGATCCCTCAGTAATTCCGTAAAGCATCTTGGAAGTCTGGGAAAACTCTGCTTTAGGAAGGCAGTGAGTTACTTCCCTAGCAGGAGGTAGTACAAGCTACACGTTCGGTACTTTTGTCTCTGCATACTTTTTAGGGTGGGGGCTAGGCCTGGTGTTCTGGAAACAAAATTATTATTTTATTACGTGAGATAACTGATGGTCTTTTAAAACAAATTTCAGTGAAAGTTATTTAAATTGAATTTCATTATTTGCATTAAAAAAGTCCAAAACCGTACCAGTCCTCAGAATCACAACAGTACTTCAAAAATAGTCATATCTATATTTTTTCCAATAACTGATTGTGTGTGTGACTATTTTTGGCTTTTTTTGGTTAAAAAACCTAGTAAATTAAAAAAAAGTCATAATAATTACATAATTCTCAGATTCCATTAGGAAGAAATGCTCAGAGTAAGCAAAGGGAAACTCAAGTCATCTTGAAAAGGATTTACAACCAACAGAACTAGCATATGTACTGGGAAATTGGATTAACTGATTCTCTCTTAAATAAAGACATCAAATCTACCTCTTGGCATTTCTACTACAATCATCTAATTCTACTCTCATATAAAATAATTAATCAGTTTAAAAAGACTTAGGCACAAATTCTAATGATACAGTGCACATCAAGTATTCATTTATTTTATATATCATAACAAATTAAAATGTTTAAATAACAGTTTTACACCAGACCCTAGCCCTGTATTAGCTATTATTACAAATCAGAATATCACACATTAACTATTCCCTTAGAGAAAAAGAAACCAATGAGGAACTGAGACAACACAGATCCTGATAATAAATTATGCATATTCCTCATTCTGTCATCAGTCTATTTCTCATTCTGTTGTCATTTCAGTTTGAAATTGAGTGATGGAAATACACTGTTTTATCCCTGCTATTACAATTAGACTTAATTGGTGCAGTTGAATACTGCCAGAATTCTAATGCTGAACTACTTCAGGAAATAACCCTTTGTTGATCAGAACAAAAATTTAAAAAAAATAATAATAATAATCCAGGGTGGAGTCTTCTTCATTCGCTGACCAAAGTTTACCTTGCACCTACACCAAAGTGCAGAAGGAGATACTGGTGTCTGCATAAGGCAGACCAGCCATTTTGCAAATTTACATGCCTGGCAAGAATGCCCCAATTGTCTTTCAACCTACACATGCATATAGCCTTACTTGCTCTATAGGAAAGGTACCCAGCATAGGCCTTAACATTAAAGAAAAAAGGGTTCAAAAGGTACCTTAAAAATCTATGATGGTCATTCTTTCTGGATTCTCCAGGATAAGTTTTAAGCCCATGCTTAACCAAAGCCACCTCTAGTTACTCCTCTCACACCAAACAGAACTCTTACTATGACACTTCTGACCAATCATACCTCAAACACCTGAATTAAATACCAATTACCATCTCTAAATCCAATTCAAAGAATTACTAATGGCAGAAAAAAATGAGTCAGGTAGTTATAAATAACAGGAACTGAAGCTTTTTTCCCTAAGATGGTGTAAGTAGAGAAAGAAGCTAAACTCAGAGCCAGTACTGATGGAAAGCAAAGATACAGCAGATTTTATGCTCTTCACAAAATGCATCAAGAATCTCAATACTCAGTCTATCACCTTTTCCTAACGCATTGTCTCTACCTTAATGATGACACAGAAAAATCTTTGCATGCAGTGTGTTTCTGCAAGATATAAGGATCTTACTTAGTTAAACCTTTTACCTCTAAGCAAACTCAGAACTCTGATGCCTTAGCCCAAAACTGCAAGCCAAGTAAACAGGAAAAACACCACAGCTAGTTTACTGAGACACCAGAAAGACATTTTTGAATTAAAAAAAAAAGGAAGAAAGAACAGTTCCTGCATCCATGTTTTAACAACTTGTTATATTATCTGCACCAAAACCTCTATTAAAGCTCAGCTGGTCAGGCATGCTTCTGTTTAATGCATTTTTTTGTCAAAACAATAACTATTTGAAGAAAAGGATCTGACACATTTCTTGACTTAGTTTCTTAAGTGTTCCATATTCAACAGTACAGATAATCGGAAATTCTTCATCAAAAAGTATTAGTATAGGGGGTTTTTTTCTGTAAGGAAAAAGAAGAGTTTAAAAAAAAAACCCAGCCAACAATCCATTAATATAAAAATAATCTATTTCGGGTTTGGTTTGTGAAAATTAGAAACAATTAATTTAAGAGTTCATTTCCAATCAAGCACAGATTAATTTTCTTAACTTTCAATTTTCTTTTTGGAAACCCCATCCTATCTAACTCCAAATTAAGATGCTCCTGCAGCTTCCCACGCCATAAATGCTGAGTTGCTCAGTCTAATTTACTTATTCTCAAAATACTAATACAGAGTAAGGAAGTGCTGTAACGCTCACGCTGCAATTAGTCACTGCAGGTGAGTTTCAGTGCCCTAAACACAGGCATGTAATACCATTTGGATGCTCTAGGTTAACTCACCTTTCCTTCAGTTGCCATCTCCCAAAAAGGCGTGAGTCAATTGCCCATACCTCCCATATTGTAAAGGTCTTTAATAGCCTTTAATTGACCTGAACAGTCTTACCTGGGACTTTCAGCCATGTGCCCTCCAGCTGTGGGCCCAGGAGGCCCATATAAGCTCCAACCTGGACCTTTAGGCTTAGCTTAAACCATGTTGTAGGTTCTTGTTTCTTTTCCTCAACCATGTTGTAGGTTCTTGTTTCTTTTCCTCAACCATGTTGTAGGTTCTTGTTTCTTTTCCTCTTCGTTTGGTGTTTGAATTTGGTACTAGGTCTGTTTTGTTGCCTTACTTCTGTTTGATGCTACTGATGGGAACAACTGCTACTGCTGTGCTTTCCTTGCTCGGTGCCTGTGCTATAGGACCGTGTCCGGCAGCTGAGCTTGTAGCCTGGCCAGTGCTGTGGCTGTTCTTGGCTCCGTGCTTGCCTTCCCTTAGGAAATAACTCTAGTCTTACTGTTCTCTTATGTTATTAGCACAACACAGATGTCTGAGATGCTCCTGCATACCTGAATCTTATCCTATAATCCTTTCTTTTTTTTTTATTAGAGAAACATATATATTAGTATCCTACTCATAAACCTTATAGCTACTCAAGTCTAATAGTGTACTCTCAACACCTCTGCACAGTTGCTGTCTAACAGTTGAGGTACCTCAGCTTTCTAACTGCTTCCACTTTCATTACTGAAGCTCCATGGCCTTAATTCAGGCTTCAATGGAGCCAAGTTACTTAATAACTAACCGTAACAGCACTGCCTCCCTACCAGCACTGCCTACGGGGTTTCTTGGCTATATTCCCACTTAGTAGCATTTTGGGCATTCAGTTTACCCGGTACTGCAACAGGGCTGTGGGTAGCAGTGTACTGCAAATCCAAACTGGTTTTGCAGTCCCTAAATTACCATTCATCCACGGTTACACTGAAAGTGACAGTGTAGAAAAATTAAGTCCTCTCCCTTGAGTGACGGGCTGTACTGATCACTGAACCATACTTCCATTTAGCTTCCTCGGCAGAAAATGTTTTGCCTTTCATTAACTGTCACTAAGTTTGAAAAGAAAAGGAAAAAAAAAAAAGGTGGGCAGCTAAAATCAGGAGAAGGGAATCATAATTCTGATTTAGTGGATCACAGGATTTCTAGAATGGAAATTCTACTGGCTGATTTCTCCGTGTTATACTTGAGCTTATCCCACAGAAGAATGGGAGGCTCTGGGGATGGGTCTTTCAGCACTGGGTCACTGCTGTGAATCCAGCTCAGGTCAATAATAATGGCAGTTCAGTTGCTCATGTTAATTTTGCTGGTTGCTTCAGTCCAGGTCTGTAGAGGATCGATAGCTACAAATAGCCCATCACCACAAGTCCCATTATTCAAATGAGTTCATCGAGAATATTAAATACCAAACAAAACGTACAATGAACCTTATTCTTATTAACAGGCTACTTCTAAGACTGGATCTATGCCCATGAGTGGGTTTCCTATAAGCAGGAAGAATATATATTTTGCCCCTTCTTCAGTGTACCTACAGCAGATAAGCAGTCATGATTTGGTGACTTCAGCTTGGATATACTTTTGCTTAAATGGAAGTTCTATCTTATATAACCAAATATGAGTTTCTTTTCTGAACATAAAATTATCTTTGAATAGCGAAGGATTTTTCCGTTATTTTAGTTTAAGTTTGTTAAAGGCTATACTGTCAAATTTAAGACCTCAAGATTTCTTTGGTCTCAGTTAAACTGTAAGGTAAGAAATGCACAGCCAGACGATATTAACTATGCCATTTAAAAATAACACAAACAGGAAAAATAAATGGGTGGACATAACCTCTGTATATTCAAGAGCCAGCTTCAGGCCATCCAGCACTACAAATATTAGACATCCATAATAATCATAGTTCTTGCACAATATTGTGACAGGGCAAACTCAGTTTTATGAGTGCTTTAGCTACAGATGTTTTCTGAATCATTTGGCTATTTTTTGAATATAGCCTTAACTCTGAATACATTTTCTCTATAATACTTGTTTAGGATACATAGAAAAACACTTGCCATGTTTAGTCTTCAATTATCAAGGTGTATTCAACTACAATATCAGCTTCTTTTGCCTGGGAAAACATTCTGAGTTCTGCAAGTACAGCTGAATACCGGCACTGCATTTATGCCACATACAAACATAGGGAAACAACTGAAGTGCAAGAGGGCAGGAAGGTAAGGCTGAATGCTTTAGACCTCTAGTAATAAGGCACAGTGCATGCACTAGAGTGAGGAGGATGCGTTTGTGTTATGTCTTAACTTAATCTCCCCAACCACCACGACTGAACACTGGGAAGGCAGCATTAGCAGTTCCAAAGGGAAAAAGAGCTTTTCACTTCTGCTAGAGTGATCCCATCTGGCCTAATTAAATGATCTGCATTGACAGACTTCTGGGGAAAGTCTCATTGTGTTCTCCCAGCTGGAGGATGAAACCGCAATTGAGGCCTGCTTGAAGGAAATAATATGGAAGTGTCTCCCAGGGAGCTGGGATGTGTCTGATGTTTTTAAAAATGCAGGAGCAGCAGGTGAAGATAAAATCTAGGGAAGCATCATCCCAGTTTCACGAAAAGCCAGTGACCCACTTTCTGCTTATGATAAAGGTATCACCTGCAGGTCTAGGTCCTCCACAGTGCACAAGGCCAATAAAGAACCAGAAAGGAAGATATCCTGCAGGAGAAAATGGTACTGAAACAGAATATGAAGCACTGAATGCAAATTAAGCTATGGCCAGTAATATTATAAGTAGCCTAGAACAAGAGCAAAATGAGCAAATGATAGACTAATTATGACAGAATATGAAGAAGTGCCAGCATCAAGCACTTGATACTATAAGTCAGGTCCCATGAAAATCATCAGCCACTCTAAATACGGAGCCTTTTCATCTGCTGTCTGCTTTTGCTGAGCTCTTGGAATAACTTTGCACTTTTTCTCTAACCCATGGTAAAAAATTGCTTTTCCCTCATATGCATTGACTGTCACTTTTTAAAATATTGTCCTGTGGTCCCAGAAGGGGGATATCAGGCTGGGATGTTTAGCCTGGCATAGTGGCGCGCAGTATTTTTCCTCCCTGCTTACCCAAAAGTTCTGAGTGCTACAAAGTCCATAGATTTTTCTTTACACAGATGGAGATGCTTTTGAGCTTGCTTTTTAATATGCCCCAATATAGTTAGAGGATTGATATATTTAGATCATGAAGCTTTTCAAGTGACATTCCCACCTGTTTAGTGACAAAAACGTTCAAATAAGTCTGTCAGTGTATTCAGGCAAGAAAAAGTATTCCTTGTCTTTTGTATTAATGTCTTGTTCTCATCAGTTAACTCTGTCAATTGGATTTTTTATAAAATGTTTTGCAAAATACCCAAATACCACAACCTGTTGAGACTGAGATGCACTACATCTGCTTGTGAAGTGTTGTAGAAAGCTGTTTCCCACTATATATACACACACTAAATAAGGTTAAATGTTGTATTTAAGAGACTTGAACTGGAACAATGATGATTTTTTTGGGCACTGCAACAAGGAGACTGAAAGTAATTAAACTAATTCTGATGAATCACGTTCAGCTTAAAGGTATCTGCTTTAAAACTGCAAGTATAGAGCTCTAATGACTTAATTTAATCCATCAGTATTGTAGCACATTATGTGAATAATGCACAAATTACAGCACATTGACAAAGATCTTTGCATCTATATAGCATTTTCAAGATTTGTATTACTTAGCATTCTTGTACTTATTGTGATGTAACTCTGAGAAACAGATTTATATTAAAAGAGCTGATCATAGACCTGGCTCAATCTATAATTTATGTGCAAACCAAGGTTTTCCGTGAATTTCAAATGAACAGCATGATGTTACATTGAGTAGTGGTTTTATTATTGTGTTAATATCACTCTGAAACATAAGCTTCTTCAAGAGGTCACTGAGTTTCATCAACTGTCATAAATTTGAAGGTAAAAACCTCAGTACGTATGCAGATTGCACACATCTAATGACATTCCTTTTTAACTGTATTCTCAAGTAACTGAATAAAGATCTAAATCTGATTACATATCTAAATCTGCAGTGTAACCTAGATGATAGGCAGATGCAACCCTAGCCATCAGGTTATATGTTCAGCCAAAAGAAATCTGTGTGCATGAACCTCAAGTGATAAATATATGATATTGTTCTTAAAAGAAAAAAGCCTCAGGATGAAAAATTTGCATATGCATGTGATGCTTTACCTCATGATTGCACTCTGCACACAGATCTGCAGGAGGCACATCTGTATTTTTTTAAGGTCTTTTTCTATTTATTTGATTGTCCAGTTTATCATAGTGCTCTTTTAATCTTCCCTTCTGTCTGTTGTAATGAGTAAACAAATTCATTTTAAAATCCATTTTTTCCCCAGCAAAGATGCAAGTTCTCATAACTAAGGAATGTGCCATCAGTGGGGAAAAAGAAAAGACATGAATATGATTAATGAATAGCTCATTCAACTGAGAATGACGGGACTTGAGCAGAACTCCGTTATGTTCCTGTATTGCTGCAGAACCTATGGCAAATCAAATTATTTCACTGCACCTCCCCTCTTCTATTCCTTCTCTTCTGTTTTGACATCCATTTTCAAGGCTTCTACTACTGCCTGTATGAAGAGAACTGGGGACTACAGCATCCAAACTGTATTTCAAAATGACTTGGCCACAAAACACAAACACAAAGCTACTGCTTTCACCACAGTTGGATTTGGTTTAGTTTTCTTTTTTTTTTCTTTTTTTTTTGGCAATATTGTCTACAAAGTCAAAAGAAAAAAATTGAAAGGCTCCCTCCTACTCCACTAGGTTTTGATTCAGATGAAATTCAGAGTACAGAAATCAGATCCCCCTTTTTATTCTTTTAAAACACAGCAGTGATCAGAGCTGAAAGCTTTCTTTTAATGCATGTTGGAGTTAAGACTCTAAAAATTTTACAGTAAATCTTCACTCAATCTCACTAGTTCCAGGCTTAATGGCTTTGATATTTTCCCCATCTACAAATCCATTGCCATCAGTGATTCTGAGCTCATGTTTCTCCTGTTCACATGCTCTAGATGCAGATGTTCCTCCCCTGGAACTATGACTCTGTTGGTGTCAGCACCACTGTCAATTCCATTTCTATGCAGCTAAGTTTCCCTTAGCAGTTCTGGTTCGTTAGCGCTGAAAGGAGTAAACTAAACTAAACAAAACCATGCCTAAACTGAATAGAGTGAGACTGCAGTGGTTCTGTATTTACAGCAAATAGATTAGTTAGGCAGGGAGATGTCATCTTATGTAGCCACTCTTCTGTTCACTACAGTTCTAACCTGAGGGTATAAAACCAAAACTAAATAGAATTATGAATTTAACAGGCTCCAGAAAAGACAATGTGGCTTCTACTAGTGCTTATGCTCTTCAATGTCTAACAAAAATCCAAAACTATGTACAAAAATCCACACCTATGGTGATTCAATGTTCTCATTTTCAATGAGAAAGATATTCTTATTTCTCTTTATAATGGCAATAACTATGTCCAGATCAGACAATCCCTATTGTTTAATGACCAACTAGGTTAAGTACCTCAGGCAATGCCAAAAGCATCGTATCTTCCAGCCAATCAGCAATTCCTAGGAAATAACTGTCCCTGAAAATCATTATCCTTGAATACAAAATATTATACAGAACTGTAGAAAAAGAGGATGGTGTTACACTTGCTTACAGAACTCCACCTTGGAGTTTCTTACCTACTACTTTTTAAAATTAGTGTTACACATTCTCTATGGGCATATATATCATAAAACCACTGCTTAACTAGAGGTAGAAGAAAATGTAGGATCAGTTTTTATTAGGGAATTGCTCCTTGGGTGTGACTTACAGTAAAGGCAAGACTAAAGTCCCTGTCTTCAAAATGAAACTGCTATCAAAAGTATATTATATTAGTAATTTTGACCCGCTTCTCAGGTTTTGTGGGTACAGAGGATACGGTGCTGGTTTTAAGCTAAGAGCCCTTTTCCTTCAAATACTGTAGTTCTGATCCATAGAAGCTATTGATCTGGGTGCTCTTTTAATTATATGAGCAGGGTAACATTCTCCTGAAAGATTTTTGACTCAGATTTGTTCCACCCTTTCTTATGGGTTGCATGAAATATTCTAATTGTGTTAATGTTTAGAATGCACTATAATATCTATGAACTTCCTCTCTGCTCTGTTGAGGAAGATGCAATATGAAGTGATCATTGGTGGGACAAGAATATCAAAGCCTCAGTTGTGTGTGAACAGCATAGCTATAGATTTTCATTTTTATTATACACTAGAGGGTTTTAAGCTCTCCAAGTACCGAACACTAACAGTAATTACATAAGGTCCAAATAAAGTATTTTATTCAGCACAAACTATGATGTTGCAGTAACAGAATACTTTTGTACATAATTAATGAAATGCAGGAGTTTGCTTCCAGTTTAACAATGTGAAACCTTAATATATTTTTAGCATTATTAAACAAACACTACTTATCCAAAGAATGAAAATACTTAATTGAGATATTTACAGTAACTTCCCACAGAAGCACAGCTGCTAGGTAGCATCTGATTACCTATAGTCACAGCTAGAAAGGAGATCCAGCAGTTTATGTGGCACTATTATTATGTGAAAATGAAAATAACAACTGCTATTTTTGTGGTTCAACATAGGATGCAACACCAGCTATTATAAAATGGTCCTGAATGGATCCTTGTTGGCTCTACAGCATTCCAAAGGGCTGGCCTAATCTGCAGGCACCCCAAAGCACAGCTGAATTTGAAGTCCAGGACTCTGTACCACCATCTGTTCAGCATTCTGAACTGCCAGGCTCATCTTCTTCCAGCCCAAAAATACAATTTTTATGGCACAAACGTATTTTTCTATGAGCAATTAAGGCAGCTCCAGGAGATGGATTATTATAAGATGCACTTAAGTCACTGAAATGTTAATTGGATATTCTGGACCAGCCAGAAGAAAACAAGTCCATTTTCCAAAGCTTAACTGATTTAGAAGGCCTGGTGAAAACAGCCCAACCTACTGTCCTCAATAAAACAAATCCAGTCCTGCTCTCCTAGTTCCACAAGTGTGCACTTTATCACAGCTATATATGAATATGCATGCAGATTATAAAATTACCAGTGTATAGTAGTACAAGCAGCAGAAAAATCATTTAGCATGCTTCATGGAGAATTTTTGATAGCCATCACCTGCTGTATCTGGGGAACAAAGAGGAAGTTGGGGAAAGGAGTGGAATAATATCAATGCTGATGATAACAGCTATTAGCAACAGAATTTTTCTTTACATTGTAACTAGCCAGGATAATTTCTTAGTGCTACAAGCACTAAGTGTGCCAGTAAAAAAAAAAATAACAAAACCCCACCACCTTTTGTGAAGTCTGATTTTACACGGCATACTTCTGCTGTGCTAAAGCATGGAATACATTCAGCAAGTTTCTCTGTATTTTTGAGAATATATGGTATGGTTTGGGTTAGGTGATAAATTATTTGTACTCCCATTAATGTAATGTTTCCTACTGTATATAATACGATTACATTTAATAAAGATATTTAACATAGTGGAAGTGACCCAGGACCAGCACAAGCGAGTTTTGCACTGGGGAAACTCCCGTAGTGCTTACATTGCTGTACTGTTTCTGTTATCCCAAATCAGAGACCAATATTTATTTCACTGTGATGAGCCTTTTTCAGTGTGTGTTTTGTTGACTAGCTGACCTATATGTTAAGCCGTCATTTTTGTTTACTTGATATGTATAAATCAGTATGGTGCCTATGCAATACAAATGAACTCTAAGTTGTGTGGGGGAAAAAAAAACCAATTGTCTGAATACAAAGCAATCAATTCTCTGAATACAAAGCAATACCAAGTGATACCAAGGCAAACAAAGCGAAAATTCTACCTTCTATAAGCACAAACGCTGCAGTCACTTTTCCCTGGAGTACCATCTCTATGGTACTAAATTCCAGCTGCCTCCTTTCTTACAATTTTATTCTAAGGAATTTGTCATGATGAAGATATCGGAGCCCCTAGGGAAGTTTCCCCACTTCTACACTGTGTCAATGAAAAGAGGAAGAGGATGTTGGTGTACAAGTGCCCAAAATGGCTCCAAAGCCCAGGCGGAGAACACAGGTGGTTTCCAATAGAACCTGCCACGCACCTCATTGTGTCATACGAAGACCAGGTACCTCAAAAGTTCATTCTACAGTCAACAACTCTGTTAATTGTGACATTTCTTCTCAATTCTCACTTACAGCTGCAATTTCATTTAACCTGGTCTCCTCAGATGATATGACAAACAAAATCCCTGTTTTCTCTAGCTGTAGTACCTGTAAAGTCAGTCTTTTTTTCTCTGTGTTCAGGCAAACCTCAAAATCATAGGACTGGGAGAGACATTCAGTAGTTCTAGGGCTGAATAACTCCAGCTCACACACCATTAACATTTTGTAGTTAGTTATTATTAAGAGACAACAGCAACATATAAAATATCATCCACAGATAATCCACCAAGAGTTCCTTTTCTGTAAATTTTTCAGCACCTCTGGTCTAGCACAGTCCTCCCAGAAGGAATTCCTTGAAAACAGGAACACTCACACCTTCCCATGACATGGCCCAGCTGGTTCCCCAAGTTAAGGACCAAGAGCACCTCATGCCAGCTGCCCAGAAGCAAGGAGTGACTGGTTCTGGGATCATTTACACAGCAAAACGCAACTGCAACAGCAGCTCATAGAACCTCTGACTCCTGAGTAACCTCCCAGCCAATGTAGTAGAAAATCAACAAGGTTTCCAGTATAAATTTGTCTACGACTTCAAAAAGATTTATCAAAACTGTGCGTCCAAACAACAGACAAGTGTTTTTAAGTTAGATCACACTTCTCAGGAAGATCACCAGATGTGGCTTTTCATCCCCTGACTGTTTCCCCCCCAGGGCCATACTGGGCAGGTCCAGATTTTTTATACCACCCCTCACTTCCCCCCTCCTAGTGGATGTTGGACTTGGGATCTGGCCAGTCAGAGCTTGCAGGAAATTGCAGAAGTGATCTGTGATTAATGCTGGTTTTTTTAAAGTATATAATGTTGTATAATTGCCATTTTAGTATATCATGTTGGAATCCCAGCCTGGAGCAACTGGGTGGTAATTGGCTTCCAATTTTTTCAAAAAAATTTGGAAGTAAAAATTAATACGTCACACAGCCCCTCCAAAGTAATATCCATTTCACTTCTTTGAATATATTATGGATTCATTTTCATTTTTAAATCACTCTGTCAGCTCTTGGCTATCAGTCCTCACTTCAATTATTCAGATATTAATCAGTTCCTGTCATAATCTACACAGTGTTTGTTCTCGAAGTCATAACTGTTACACTTTAGACACCTATTTCAAAAGGTTTTTTTTACTGTTGGCTTGTTGCTTTGGGGTTTTTTTTGGGGGGAGTCACTTTTAGCAAAAGAACTGCCGGAGGGTTTCAACCAAATTTGAGTTTACTAAAGCAAAGAGAGTAAAGAAAGCAATTCAAAGTGCAAGAACGTATAGAGCATAGTGTTCACACAAAAATGAGGGGGGTTTACTATAAAAGTCTGTTAAGTAGCACATTCATTGTCTTACAGTACTGCAATTACAGAAAAGTCCTACTTTTCATAAAATCAGTTTTTAAAACCAAAGTATTATCATCCTGAAACCCTTGTAAGATGTAGCTAACATCAAGCCTAAATAGTTAGGAAAGAAAGCTAAGTCTAATGTGCTTTTTTATCTACAATTTGCTTTCATTTTTCCATGCTTCTGTCCTCTCCATTAACAACAGTTTTACTGGCTGAAAGAATCTATGGGACACTAATACTACCAATCATTTTTTAAAAAAACTGAAACCAAAAGGGAATGAAAACAAGCAAATATTTAGCTGTATCACTCACATTGAAAAGAAAGCTACCTTGTAATACCAGACCCGTTATAATAGACTTCTCCTAAGTGCTGCAAAACAATCAGTACTATCTATATATCGACCAAATATTTATGAACAGCAAAACACAACTCAAAGGACACTTTAAGCAAAACCAGCCAACAACAGAGATCCATAGGCTATTTTCTCAATCTTAGACTCTTATCATCTTAATCACAGATGGTCAGTCACTTGTGAAACCACCTGTCTTTAGGATTATATAAATAACATCAGACTTCTATTTGTATTAAATATACAGAAAATATGATAAAAATAAAATATCTCATTGCATAATACTGTGAGGGGCAAGCCAACACCTCTTGAAATACAGACTGTCACCTATGAAAGAATCCCTGGAGTATTTGTTCCCTCATATCAAGACACAGATTACAGCATGAATACCAACAAGCTCAGTTACATGATCTAAAGGCCACCTTAACAAAACGTATGAGTAGATTAGTGTGCATTTTCCAAAATCTTGTGTTTTGAATGCTCAAGCATCTACTGTTAGAAATTCCATCCGGGCAGCTGGAAGAAGGAAGTGAAAAATAATGGATTCCCCATCCTTGTCTTCCTCTCAATACACAACCAGGTAAGAGCTGTCAGTGCACTTGATAAAATTTTTTAGTTAGTCCTTTAATGATAATTTATTCTCTCAGGTTTCTACAACCTCTGTGACAACTTCATTTGCTCTAAAATTACAATTATTAGAGCCAGAAAGGGAACAGCTTTACAGTTCCACCAAAATGTTCAGATTTCAAATTCTTCCTTTCCCTTGCAGAGTTTTCAGGGAAGCAGCAGCACCTGGTCTCAAGAATAGCTCAGTGCTGAAGGCACCCACTAAATCTTTACCCTGAAATTCTGCCAGAATGTCCAATAAACACACTCATTACCAGATCAAGTTAGCAAAATACACTGGGATTCAAGATCTGCTAATTTCAGGCAGATGTCCAAATAGCTTTTCCAAATGCAGATCAGATTGCCCAGTATTTGTTTACTAAGATTGAACCTTTTTTTAAAAAAAAAAAAAATCAAACTCACTTATTTCCACAAATTCCTTTATTTTTGTTTCTAGCAATTTCAGCAATGGATTTAAGACAATCTGAGGAGCCGCTCCACTGAACTAAGGTTGACTTGGTGGGAGGTGTTTACAGAATGGCAATTATTTGATTTGACTTCTGCATTTTAACTTTACAATTTGCACAGATGTTATTGCCCTGTGAACATGAGATATTAGGGATGCAAAACTGAGAGAATCTTATGATATGCAAAAAACCTGAGGTTTGGCATTTCCACAGAGTTGTCAGATTCATGCTGCAGAATTGTTCTGGGGTCTGTAAAAAGAATTCTGCATATCTCCTGAGAAAAATTATAACACTGCACATTATCTAGGGGAATTAAAACTTTCTAAATTGCAAAACAGAGCAAAGATCAAAGAAATGGAAAAGAAAATGAAGAGCAAAGAAGATTTATGTGTAGAATAGCAGATTGAGAGCTGTCTAAAAGACTGAAAGAAAAATAGAAGCACTGATCTTTATATATTAAATTAGTTCAAAAAATTATGGAGAAGCCACATATAGCATGACTGATATTAATTTATTAGTATTAATAAAGATAAAATCACATTTGAAACGCCTACCAAAATTTTTATTAATTAGCACTACTGATCGTATCTTGCCCGCAAATGCCCTAGGTATCTCACAAGGCACATAGGACTTGTGAACTCTCTATTCAAGAACTCAGCAAAACTGAGATGATAGACGGCTGAACTTGAAACGCTGAAATATCTAACTGATAAGACTTTCCTGGCTCTGTAAAATCCTAGGCAGTTTCATGAGCAAAATTATTTCATTGTAACATTTTAATTAGTTTACCTCTTCTAAAGCTTTCTGACAGATGTAGATTTTAGAGAGGGATTTGAATGAGAGTGAAATATCTGGCAAGTAGATTCTGCACCTAATGAGTTTGGAATCTAACGCACATTGGTTTGCCATAGGACATAAGCTCCTGAATCACACTGCAAAATTCAGAATCATTGAAAAGAAACCTGGTATTATTTTTTAGAACAGCCTTACTTTTCAAAATGTTATTAAATTTTCTCAAAATCAACAACTTTTTTTGCACAATTTAAGTATGGGACTTCTAAAAGTGCCAACAAGATATTATACAACCTTAACATCACGGCACAGATTATTGAGTTTGTGTCTACTTCCTATAAAATACCTCCACTGCTGCTTCTGGTCAGCTCAAGGCTTCTCCAGCTGTCTAGAGCCTGAATCCAACACAATGCCTCTCAGTTTTACTTATGCAGACCAGGTCCTGAAAGGCAAACAAGAACATGAATAACGGTTACATTAGAAGCAAAAAAGAAGCAATAGAGGTTTCAGTTCAGAGCTAAAGCAAACATACACTTGGAATTCATTTTTGCAGAAACAGGAGCTATAAATATAGACAAATATTGCAAATTCCTTTCCCAAACAGTTGAAAGTGTTGCCAGTATTCCCCTTTAATGAAAATTTGAGCTACTGTGACAGATTCCCCTTGCTATGTCTACTATACACACTACTATACTTTTTTTAAAACCTTTTCTCCTTCTCCCACTTCCTACAGACTCACCGAGATAGAACAGAAATCCAGAAAAACTGGCATTAAGTGCTTATCTTTGAAATCTAAAAGGCGAGTGGATTTGAAATCTTACAGCTAGTTTTACAAGAACTGACTATACAGTGATACAAAGTTGTAAGCATGTGTGTGAAGACCAGATCTGCTCTCTCCACCAGGAAGTGTGAGGATTTCTTGAGATATTAAAATAGCCATTTTTTTCTTAATATTCCCCTTCTATATTGCCCCAGAGACAGGCTTTCCTTCTTTTGTTTTTTTCTTTTTTTTTCCTTTTTTTTTTTTTTGTCTAATAAACAGTTTAAAACCATTTCCTATTTCTCAGATCCACAAGCCTGGGGGTGCTCTTAACAAAATGAGATCTTTCAGCTGTCATTTAGCAGCTGGATGTGAACCTGACAACTGGGAACCTAAATGCTCTGTTACCTGCTGCTATTGCCACAGGAACAGTTGTCAGACTGCAAAACTGAGTGAGTGATTTAAAACAATAATTGTTTCCAAACTCTTGTTTACTCCATTTTCAGCAGACTGACACCTGTTGCCACGGAAACAGTTGGAGACCAGAGCAGCAGAGAAGTCAGATTCTCCCACTTGCTCACTACAGCTCTATAAAAGAGACAGACCATGAAAGTGCAGCCCCCAATGGTCCACATTAATATCCAACTGACTTTTTCTGCAATTCCATTCTCTTCACAACCCAGCCGCCCAAGCAATATAAGACAAGGTACAATTTGGCCCAGAGTTTCTAGGATTCTTCCAGTTCCCATCAATTTAACTACAACAATTTTTTAAAAGTATCCTATATTTGTTGTGCCTTTAAGAAGAATCAGCAACATGTCATTTACTCATGCAGTCATAAAATTGAGCTAAACTGCCTGTTTTCCTATCTTTAAGTCGGTCACCCAGTCCCAATTTGCATTAATGACTTTTAGGCTATACAATAACACAAGCATTCTAACATCTGCAGTACAGCCACCATCTTCTCACAAGGTTAGAAGAGCATCTGCCTCAGCTGGGGATTTCGCCTTGCACAGCTTACTCTGACTCTGCTTCTAACACTACATGCAATCAGCTGCTTCTTTTCATTATGCTCATTTTGTATCATTAAGATGTGAAGAAGTCAGCAACTGAGTTGAGCAAACAGCACCTAGTAGTTTACAGGACAGCAAAAAGGATGAGAGCTGTCATGATCACCAGGGAATGAAACAGATGCTGTTATCCTGAGTGAAAATTAATAGTCTGGAGTCAGACTGACCTGAAATTCCGAGACCAGCCCTGGAATGGTTTCTGCTAAGCACATCCACTTCAATATCAAAGGCTTTAATATATTTAAATATTCATTAAGTAAATCTTAAATATTTTAAATTCTATGTGACAGCAATTATTCTGGTCTTTTGATCACGACCTTTTATTTTTGTTGTTGTATTTCCATAAAGCCTCAAGAGATTTGTACCTACAATTTCAGTGCTCAGTTACTGTAGTGTTGATTTAGACCAATGATACCAGAGGCAAAATTCACAAGGCTCATGGATGATGGTTATTTTCCTTAATGGCTGTTACTTACTGGTAAACTAACACTGGGAAGCGATTGGATTGCAAACATACTACAAGCAATTAAAAATGCAATGCAATGTCTGATAGACTTAAAATTCTACTTGGGGCAGCAGATGCAACTTGAACAAGAGATTGCTCGTACATCAACATCACGCTTTCATTCTGCACTGGTAATAAGGGCAGGAAAGTACTGAAACACAAAGCCCCTGCAGTGCAATACCCAAACACAACTCAGTCCTTACTCTGTACTCATTAAGTATGTCAATGGGAATACAGTGAATGATTGAAAGTCAACAATTTACTGTGACTTAGTAGGTTATCATCCATCAGCTTCAATACATGACCAAATGCTTGTTGTTAGCTTCCCTCAGTTATGAAGCTGTATGGATTAATTTACACCACCTTCATAACTGAGACAACTAAGAGTATACCCATGGTGACCATGTGACCTGTGGCATGTCACCATACAGGCTCCACAGGCAGACAGCTATCTGTTATGCCACAGGAACTCATTTGTTTTTGATTGTATGGACATACCCTGTATAGCACATTGACCTCACTGGAACAAGCAGGAGCAATCACAGAGACATTGCTATGCACACTTTGGACAAGACACCATGAAACCGATTAGTCAGAGAGATATTTTTGATACCTGAACTATTTCCATTCTGATTTAAATCAAGGAGAGCGGCACCAGGTCTACACCAATGCCTACTAGCACCCAGGACAGCTCACCCTTGGTTTCTTTTGGGGATGCTCAGCAAAGGAGTAGGAGTATTTTTTTCTCTTTTTTTTTTTTTTTCCCTCAATATTCAAGATTTAACAAAATACCTATAAAATCACCCTGTGTTTTCAACATGGATTACACTATGCACTGCACAGACTTTTGCTGTGACACTTTGATGCAGCTTGCCAAATGCTTTAAAAGGTCTCTGGTTTGGGGAACTCAGGTTCAACTAATTAAAGCAAATGGAGAAATCTGAAGTCACGAAAACCATAGGACATCAATAAAACATAAAGCCTAGTAAGTCAGTCCAGAAGTCAGCAATTCCATTTGCCAGCCACTGAATAATGACAAGGATGAGGGATGCCAAATAGCAATGGGAGCTTGTGGCAGTAACAAGAAGAAAGGTCCACTCACCCCCACATTCCTTGCAGAACAGAGAGGTATCCAGATTGTCCTTTGTCACTGGATTATGAAGACTAAGACTGTCCCCTGAATGGGCATTTCTGATATGTCATCTTATGTTCTGTGCCATTCTGCACCCACCAGCTGAGAGCCTGACCCAAGAAACAGAGTACTGGGACAGTATTCCAGAGACTGGAGTTCTATCCTTTGCTCCAGCCCTTTATCTAAGTGACACTGGAAAAGCCACTGTCTTTCTCCAAGACTCTGTACATTTTATTTATCTTTGCAGAGTGAGATTAACTGATGGAAAGGAAAAATCTAAGTGTTATTTTCTTAGTATGCAACAAAAGAAATTAATCATCTCAACAACGGGGAATATTATCCTCTCAGATTGTTGTTGCATCCAACTGTCTCCACATCTAAGCTATTTTAATTGAGAATTTTGAAAGGTAGGAACTTTCCTGCAGCTTACAGTCTGAACACAACAAATAACAATTAGAAACAGCATAGGCTATATTATCACCTGCTCCTTCAGCTCAGCTACTGAATAGAAAGAGGAGGGGAACTGCTCTTATTTGCTCTGTAATAAGAGCTCTCCAACTCTGCCCGAACCCACACGGTGTGGATGTACATGTAAGTGCATCTGTCTGTCATACGGAGGCACTATAGTCTTACACAATCTTGCTAGTGGATGCTGCTAGCATGGACCATCGCACCTGGCTTGCTTTTCCAGTTTCATATTGGCTATACAATTTGCTTGCCTTTCTCTTAATGCGAGCTTTTCTGTCCTGTGAAGCATTTTATATTGCTATCCCGGTAATTTCTACACGTTCTAACAGAGAATGGGTCTTCTTGTACTAGATACTGTACAGACATAGCAAAGGCATTCTCTGGCCTTATGGAGCTTCTGATGAAAACAGACAACATATAAATGGGAAAGAAAAAGTCTTCTTATTTAGAAATGCTACTTAAATCTGCTATCTTTGCGTACCCCAAATCCCTTGTTCACTCAGGAGTCTACTTCGTATGACCTTGGGCAGGATTATATCAAACAAAAGCAATTGAGTTAGTGCCAGTACATCCACACAGCAGAATGTAGCACCTGCATGGCAATACCTGCTTAGGACCCACTGCTATATAGTTATGATATAGCAAAGGCTGACAAATGCAAGTGGTCTGTCACCACAGGTCAATGCTTTCCTCTTCCAGCACTGTCACAGCTCAGAGCTCTCTGCCTTGTGCAGTGGTTTTAGTATGAACTTGGCCAAGGGTAGGAGCAATTCACCCACACACTAACCAGTATCTGAGATGAATGACCAGTCACCAAAACAACTACAAGTTCAAACTTTGGGTACTGGAAAGAGCTAGGAAATAATTGCTTACATTTAATCTGTGAAAGAAAAGGAAAGGAGATGAAAAGAAAGAAACAACAACATTTTAAGAAAATGTTAATTTCTTGAAGCTACCTGGATGAGACTTTGATAAAAATCACAAAGTAATTGGATTCTACCAGATTAAAAAGAGGCCATGTTTGTCAAGAAATTACTGTGTTGCTAATTTATAAGTTTGACTTTATAAAGCATCCTGTAAGGCAGTTATTTGTTCTTCATTTCTGGTAGGTTAAGAGGTGATTTATTGGGAGGAATTACAACCTGTTTAGGAAAAGGTTGTAGATCATGAGGAGGGAGAAATAAAAGGTAATCTGCTTACACATCACATTTCTTAAGAATATCTCTTCTTGGGACCAAGACCATGTATATACACTTCAGCTAGCATCCATAATGACAGGCATGAGCCTTTTATACATGTCCATAATGTGTCACATTTATTTATTGTAAGGAATTCAGTAGAAATGGATCATTAAAAGAACATATGCAAGGAAACCCAGAGAGATCAAAGTTTGCATGGAGAGCTGACAGAAAACAACAGAGAGAAAACTATGCAAGGAGCCAGCAAATGAGCAAGAACTCTGATGGAGCAGACAGAAGCTATTCTGTTGAGCTGCCTTTCTGTGCTTTGCACTGACATTGCACTAAGGTGAGAAATGGCTTTAATCAGGGCTTTGGGGTCTGTGCCTGGCTCTGCTATCAGCCTGTTCTGTTGCTGGTGCGCAAGTCATTTCACCTTGCTGAGAAATCAAAGTGTGGGGTGGAAATGACAAGTGCATCTTGAAAGCAGAATTATGGGGACACTGCAGGAATCTCCTGACCAGTGTAGTCAACAAAGTCTGTGTGTCTGTTCTCTCTCGATAAAATGATGAACCTCTTTGCAAAGTGATAAAATTCTGCAATGCTACTTTCTGAAAAGTGTTGCAGATACAACAATGAAAAATGGCTTTAATATCTTAACCAATAATATCTAGAAACATCAGTGTACATTTGCTTGAAAGGCAGTTAAAACTGATGGTGTTTTATTGGAAACAAACCATGACTTACCTGTTGTTTTCTCCCACTAACAGTGGGAATTACAACAAAGTAATTATCAGCTTTATCTATTAAGTTAATCCTGTTGAAATACAATGCAAAACAGCATAAAGCCTTCTTCTGTAAGAGCCATTTCATAATGCAAAAAAGGGCGTTTCTTATAAGTCCCCATATTGCAGGTAGCCTGCTTGTCTAAAGGAACACTCTACAAAAAGGTCTTGCACTCAGTGACCTGGGGATTTTTCCCACATCATCAGTAGCTAAAAATGTAATGTTGTTTTTTTGCTTTGCAATGGAAACAAAGCAACATAATTCCAGACACAGGAGAGCCAGATGACACAGGAGAATGAATAGCCTCAAACGATGGCATCCAGCCAGGCTGCCCGAAGTACTCAGAGCCAGTCTGGCAGCTTGAAGTATCCATCCTGCATTAGGCCATTATTCTGCAAGTCTAAATATTTGCCCTTAGCAGCCAGAAGCACCAAATATTTCAGTAGGAGATAAATCCTTCCTCTGAAAAAGCTAGCAAATTGTCCTTCATTTGGTTAAAAACCCCACTCCTGACTTCAGCCCAAGACCACTGGGGCTTGATTTTTATACTTAATCTTGAGTAATTGCACACTTTAATGATCAAAGGATTCTTAAATTCAAAAAACTACTACATTATTTGTTTGAAAGTGGAACGTTCCACACTGAACATTCACCTCATTTATCCTGGCAACTAAAAAGATTACCCATAGCTTGCTTCACAGAAGAAAAAGTATTTCCAATTATTCCTTTAATGCTGAGCATCTTTCCTTCAATACTAACCATGTCTCAGATTTCAGGGCCTTAGCCCTAGTGACCATAGAACATAGGTTTGCAGTGAGGTGTCTACAGCTGTCCTGTATGGAAATTAGTGTGCAGTATGGCATCTCCTCATGTGCACCGTGATGATGCAAAGTATGTTACAGGCAATTCACTTCCCTTTTAAAGAAAACATAAACATCTGGTACCAGGAACTCCTAATCCTCATAAGATTAAGGGAATGTCCAGGCTGGAAGGTGGTATAGGGTGACTAATGCAGTCTAAATTTACAGCCTATTGTTCTGAACACAACATTCCAGCCAGCGACAAAACTCCAGGTATTGTAGTCAATTCATGTGCATCAGACCACATATAAAGAACTGCAAGAAGAGGGAGAATGGCAAGTAATTTTCATCATATCTCCCAGTACAAGAATTATAGAATATCAGATGGAACAGTTTTAAAACAAAGAAAAAGAGGTATTTTTTTCAGCAACATCATTATATTATGGATCTCCCCACTGCATGACATTGTTGATGCCAACAGTTTACATGATTCAAGAAAGATTTAGATAAATTACTGGCAGAAATAACTAAGGATTATTAAACAATATCATATGATACAAGAAGCTGCAAAAGCATACCAATGAAGAATTACTGTATCTTTGCTATTACACTTTTTTTAGGGTTTCACTGGCTGCACAGGACCTGCTAATGTCTGTCTTACACCTTTGACCTGGCTTCATATGGATTCTTAGGAATACCTACTGTGCCTTACAGAAGTAATTCTTAGGCTATGGTTTGTGAGGCTGTAACATGGGATCCCTGGTTCATTCACAGGTCCCACATTTAAAACCATCCTTCCTGCTGAGGTATTTCCACTGTATTTTATGCAGAATTGTGGCTTCTCCCTTGATAAGTGATGCAATATACCAGACCTAACCCCGGTACATAAAAAGCCCTGCACCAAGCTCTATTGCTATATAGTGATTCACACACAAAACCAAAACAAAAATATACTTGCAAACACAGATTTAAGGCACTGTAACTGTCCTTCTCAACTATTTCACTCTTATTTTCTTTTTTGTCACTGCCAGATGCATCATCTGACTGATATCAGCACAGTTATATTGATGATTAGTTTTGCTCAAAACCCATATAATCTTTACAAGCAGAAGAAACAGCACCAGAACAACAGCTCACAGCAGCTGAAGAACCATTTTGATGGATGTTAATTCTTCAAACTAATGAGAAATATGAGTTAGACTATATCTAACTTACAAGACCTATCCTCTGTGTCATAGCTGAGAATGAGGACTTGCAAGTTCAGACTTTCTAGCAGCCTGCTAAGGTCTGACTCTATCTTGGATAACCCCTAAACAGCTTCTATAAGACAAACAAGATTAATTTTTTAACTTGAATTTCTCATTTTCAACTACTGGTGCAATTTTCTATCTTGGGTGCCTTAAATTCCTCATCAAGGCACTGCCTGATACTGCATCACCCACAGCAATGCATTATGCTTTATGATTTTGATCTGGTTGTGAGGCCTTTCGTTACTATACTGCAACTAGTGTGTAGACATCACAAGGGACTTCTGGAATCCACCCCAGTGAGTGAGTGACTATCTGGGACTTCAGTTCTCATCATCAAGCAGGACAGTCCCAAAGAACTGAATCTGCAGATTTTGTGTGCAGCACCATCACAATTATATATGCTATATAATGAAACTTGATAAACCTAATTATATTTACACATGCACACACACATACACAAACAGGTGCATTGCCATCTCTTCCCATTATGAAATGTTCACATGAAAGTTGAGGTCTTTTTAATTTTTAGGACATCAGTATCAGGGTTTTTTTCAATTAAATTCTACAAAAAGACGTGCTCCCATTTAAAATTTCCTCTGCCACACTGTATTTTTTTTCAAGGGTTTTCTCTGTCTTTTTCTGCTTGCTTAGCAGCCAGGTTCTTTCTCCCCACCCCATCCCCCACCCCTTTTTTCCCCATTTTAAATCACAGGACAATGAGGTTAAGTCCTCATGACTATTGCTTAGAGCTTGCAGTCTCTGTGCTCAAAAATGTTTGACTCTCTCCTGTTGCTTGCCTAGAGTGTATTTAGCTTCAGAAATTAACTGCAGGTGGGAGATGGTCCCAAACTGGATCCAGGCACTAGAGATGTGGCAGCCTCTGCTACTTAGAACTAAGTGAACATTGTCAGTGATATGCTCAAGTACCCCACCTCAAAGCTATAATTTCCTGTCTTGCATCACCCTATGATGTGATTCCATTTATGTAAACCACGATACATCTAAAGTAGTTTCTTGAGATGGCACTGCTTATCTTTGTTTCAAATTAGGTATCTGCAGCAACTTCTAATCAACGTTAAAAACAAAAGCAGGAGTATGTGTGAAAATGAGCATTATCTTTGTCTTGGCCAGTAGATAATAATTGCTACTAAGTATTATATTCTGTTTCAATGAGAGTGCAAATCCAACAAATTTTGGGCCACAATTCTCAAAATCAAAGTTATTCAGATGTGTTTAAGCCAGTTACAAGTCTCTAAATATAAAATTTGATTTTCAGAAGTGCTGGAGACTTGCGATCGTTTGTGTCAACACTGGCCACTAAAAACATGCAAGAGTATGGGCTAGATCTTGATGTCTTACTTTGACCAACAGTCTTTTTATTATCCTATATCCTGTAAGAATAAGACTAGGCTTTGTATTTTTCATATACTAAATTTTACATTGAGTTTTTCTCCGCCAGCTCATTTTTAACTATCCATGTCATTCTTTGGCTCTCCTACTATCCATTGCATTATAAATGCCTAGAGCTGATAAAGCTGCCAAAGCACACTTCACATTTATTGACAAGCAAAGCTAGTTCTCTTCAGGTATTTACAAATATAATCTAGGATAGCATTGCAGCCAAATCTTTCAGAAATTGCGATTCAACCAATCAGCTTTCTTAATCATCCTTCATCTCTTCTCTCAGATTATAATTTATATCTTTTCTTCTGATAATTTTTCTCTTTGCAAAGCCAAATAAGCTTTTTTTAATGAATGGTAGAAGGGTCCTCTTTGATAATGCATTGTCTTAAGCAAATTAGCTGGGCTAGCCAAAATTGCTACTGGGCTAGCAGTGCCTCAACTGAACTGTATGTTAGTTAGTGCTACAATATAATCAATATGCTCTCAACTTCTCTCTTCCTGGAAACGTGACGCCTAAGCATCAGCCTGTTAAAGTAATAGAATGCTTGGGCGTGTTAAAAGATTGGGGATGTCTTGCCATTCTTCTCTCAGTCTTTTCCCACATTCCCTACCTCATGGGCCAGCATGCAGTTCTCGCAGTCTTTTGAGATGCAGACCCACTGAGAGTTTTCACAAGAAATGCAAAGAAAGATCCAACCTGACCATTTTTCAGTATAATCTCTTCCTCAGACTCAAGGACAGGCCCAATTAAAAAAGTCTTCCTTTCAATTTCACAAAATTATTAGTTATGTCTGTACTGATTGTCAGGTTGTAGGCCACGAAGCAAGCTAATGCAAATTGCTACACAGCCCATACCCACATATCCATGTTTTTAAGATGCTGCTGCTTAAGTGTAGCACGTCCACAGTATTCTAATGCCAAATTTGAGTATTCTTTATATCACACCAACCCTTGCTGCATGAGAATTTAGAATTCATGAGGAAGAATTGTCAGCCCTGTCTGCCTGATATCAGTGATGTTGCTATTAGATTTGTATGGCACACACAGAATGAGCATAGTCATCTCACCTACACACTGTAATTAGATGTATTGGGGGTGCCCTGGAAAAAGCACAGGACAGATACCATGTGCTGGTTTGAGCTGGGGTAGAGTTAATTTTCTTCCTCGTAGCTGCTGTGGGGCTGTGTTTTGGATTTGTGCTGGGAACAGCGTTGATAACATGGGGATGTTTTCCTCACTGCTGAGCAGCGCTCACACAGAGCCAAGGGCTCTTCTGCTCCTCACCCCACCCCACCGGTGGGGGACACAAGGAGCTGGGAGGGGACACAGTGGGGACAGCTGGTCCCACTGACCACGGGGATATTCCATACCATGAGATGTCTGCTCAGCATATAAAGCCGGGGGAAGAAGGAAGCAGGGGATGTTCGGAGTGATGGCGTTGGTCTTCCCAAGTACCCGTCACACGCAATGGAGCCTGGCTTTCCTGGGGATGGCTCAACACCCGCCTGCCCATGGGCAGTGGTGGATGAATTCCTTGTTTGGCTTTGCTTGTGTGCATGGCTTTTTTTTTGCCTATTAAACTGTTTTGATCTCAAGCCACAACTTTTCTCACTTTTACTATTCCACGATTCTCTCCCCGACCCTGACACAGGGGGAGTAAGCGAGTGGCTGTGTGGGGCTTAGCTGCTGGCTGGGGTTAAACCACAATACATCAGTTTTCTCCCTTGCAGTGTTCCAGGACTGACATACGCAGGGAGCTATGTGGAGTGCAGTTAAGCAGTCTGGATGCAGGGCAGGCAAAAACTTGTGCATAGAGACGGACTTATGCTTAAAAGACATAGATTAGATACTACTGAAAACTGTACTTAAATCTTGCTGGCAGGAAGACCAACAGAATATTGATTCTGTTGAATTTTCCAACCGCCAAGATTTAGGTCTACTTTAGAAGAGAAGCAATTACTAAAAAAGAATGAGATCAGAGTTCATGAAAAGCACCCAATTAACTAGCAGTGGAACTCCCTGATGTTTAGGTTCATCCCCATGTTATACACTATGAATCTGTAGACATGATAGTGGAAAGAGCTGTACCTGTCAAATTTTTTGACAATTAAGAAGTACCATGTTAGGCTTGGAAAAAAACCACATATACGAATCTTAAAGACAGATATTTTGATGAAAGAAAAAGCTAAAAAAAAAAAATAAAATTGACTCTTCTGTTAAAGAAGCAAACAACATAAGCTTAAGGACCCAGCTTGCTAACCTATGAAACTACTATTCAACTAGCATAATAAACTACATACAATAGCATGCAAGTACTAAAATAGCTGAAGGCTGCCTTATTATTATTTGAGATGTGACCACAAATGATATTCTACTGATGTCTAGCCATCAAACTACAACTTTTTTTATATCAATAAGTGTGACTGAAGGAATGCTTTACACAATTCACCAATATGACTTTGAATTAAAACAAGAAGTTTGTTCTTCTAAAGATTGTCATTGTAACTTGCACAGAAAAATGTTCAAATTTTGTGGAATCATTTCCATTTTCAGGAAGATTCATCAGTGAGACAGCTGAAAAATTCCCAATGCCACTAGAAATGGACCTTCATTAACTACTTTCTCTTGTTCTTTCTAACCTACAGGGAAACGGAATCAGAAATTTCTCCATATGGCTTTATTTTTATTTTTATTTAATTAAAGAAAATCTGGAGTTTTGAGGTGTTTGAGGGTTTTTGTTGCTGTTGTTGCTGGTTTTCCACGTACACGACTTTCAAATCATACAAGGCTGAAGAATTTCTTTGCCAAATTTCAGTAAGGACAGACTATTTTATGTCCAACTTATAAAACCTCACCAATTCAAACCTATAAATACCAACAGAAGGTGTTAAAATAATGGAAATGCAAATGTTAGCACTGTAATAAAGTAACAGTAGCTATCTTTTCACATCATCAATTGGCATCAAATGAAGAAAAAGATGACGACAGCTTCAAATATAATCTTTTACTAGATTCATCAACACATGATAAAGACATGAATTCTCAGTTTACAAACTATAATGTTTCAAAGAGGATGTAGCTCCTTACCATGCTCAAATGAACTGACAGGATGGGAAAGTCATGTGTTTACTGTACAAAGCTGAAATTCAAGATATCTGAACAAACTGTTTGCTGTGTTCACTAACAGTGTAATAAGTGCAACAAACTTACTGTCTTAGCTATCCTTTTTGTCAGAAACATTTGGCTTCTCCTGCTGGTCGCCTTACCCAACGTTGCCCATTTAATTTCACTGTCTGGCATAATAAAGGCTTTTCCTAGTATTTGCTCCTATTTTACAAATCATAACAAGTGTAAAGGGAAGGAACCACCTTTTCCATTCTTTATTTTGTTTTGAAACGCAGCCTCAAAGAGAGGAAACGCAGATAATCCACCCTACATCCCTCTCAGACCTCTGGGGCTTGAATTTCTTATGGGCCAGATCCCTCTGAAGACTCAGAACAAGATCATAAGAATAGCCATTCATAAGAATGTAGTTGGAATTTAGGCTGAGAAAAATCTGAGCTCAGATCAACAAAGTACTGGTAATTAGGACACGATACCCTTAGTCTCTTGTTCAATATTAATATAGTCAAGGCAAGCCTGGTGAGAACCCCAGCCTAAACGGAAAGCTGTGCAGAGATATTGCTGTAACCATAACGTGTAATTCAAGAATCCACCCCACACAGACCATGCTAACAGGGAGGCTACCCTTGCTTTGTGAATTAGGTCAAGATACACCTTAGCTACATCGTTTAGCAACATTTTTCTGACATCCAGTCTTTGCCCCAGTCCTTCCGTTTCCTATCTTCTCTGATTTCTGTCCCTTCCATTGCCTTAAACATGCAATGTGTTCCCTATTTTCACAAAAAATGCAGCCTTTCTCCCTAAAGCAGACTCCAGCTGTGAAGACCACAAGGTGGACATAAAATATTTTTCACCATTTATTAAGTGATTTGACATCCCTTTGGAGGCAAATTTTTCCAGGCAGGGATGTACAGACACTACAGAGAAAGATGGATATATAATCAATGTGGCCAAACACACATGGCATACTTTAGCAGCAGGAACACCACATTCCCATCACAGCAACTCAAATGTTTTTTAAGACACCAGTAAAGCTTCATGCCCTTAAACAAGATGAGAAAAAATAGCCTACAAGTATAAACTGGTAGATTTATTTTTGCAACCAACAGCATTCTGGTAGTTTAATAATTTTAAATGGCATAGCTTTGGAAATGAAGCAGGTCATCTCTCAGGGCATTTTTGAATTCTCTATCTTAGGTCCTCCTCACCTAGAATATAATGTCAATGAAATTTAATCTCTCAGGAAAAAATGCTTCAAGTTTGCTCATTTTTTTCTTCCTTTAGATTTTCTTTTAGCCAGTTTAGCTATGCTTTTGAAGTAGAGTTGGAAATATTGTTGAAAAAACTACACCAGGCCCACTTTTCAAACTGACTGCAACTTACATAGCACACTCATAGTTGCAGCTTTGTAAAAATTTGATAAATGAGAGAGAAAATACTGGCAGACATCTCTGTAACAACACAAGGAACAATATTCCAAAGATAATTTTAAATAATAAAACATACTTGTGACTGTATTTGAAAGGAAAAATCTAATTAACAGCAAATACAGAGAGGAATTGAATCTAGTGCTGTCCAAACTCTAACAGCGCTCAACCTTGCATTTCATTTAAAAGACATATTCTTGCCTGTTTAGGGATTATTCTCATTCTACCTAATCCTCTTTTAAGTACCACAAAACCAGGATTTGAATGTGAAGCCAGCAGCATCCCCTGCAGAGGCTGCAGCTGTCACTTCTGAAACAGCATTTCTTTGGAAATCAGTAAACAGCCTCACCTTTAACAATCTGTTAGAGATCATATTCCCAGGGTGCTACCTATCCTGTTTTACGTGTGATCATTGCCCAGTTTGTTCTTACTATGTTACGAGTGCTGAAAGATGTTTTCCATTAGATGGTGCAAGCTTTCAAGTTCTTGCTGGCTAAAAGATGAAGTTAAAGGCTTTCAGCTCTTAAGGGAGAGACATACTTTTAAATGTTTAGTTTTTATGGAACAGATCTGTTTTGTACAGTAGCTGTACTATTTGGATTTTGAGGTGTCATACATGACATGAAACTCCAAGTCTGTCCAGGATTTTTCTACAACAGCCCTAACAACATCATAATACTTAACAAGAGAAAGAAGTCTGATCAATGTATTTGAAATTATAGCTTAGAAAAAAGTTTGCCAGAATACAATACTCAGTAATACCAGCAGCAGGTACAGACAAAGCATGACACATAGGAGTGGCTAGTGCCATTTATTTCAATAAAATAATATCGTTTACCAATTCAAAGGAAATCTAGGCGGTAGTAACTGACAGCTGCTCACTCCTGTTTGTTTGCTATTCAATGGTCAAAGCAATCAGAGTTTGTGTAAAGCACAGTTCAAAACAGACAGGTGTTCGTATTACAAAAGTATTCATCCCAGTTAATGTCTGGATTGCCAGACACGTTCAGAAAGTCAGCCATTTAATAGCCATGGAAACAATGTATTTTTATATTTTACTGCAGCTCTTCTGTGTTGAGATAAAAGAAACCAACTGGGTGCTGTCTGCTACCTGTGACTGCTACCTTCACAAAACTGCAAGAGCCTTCAGCTTCTAGACTTAATCTAGCATTACTGTAGGATGCAAATGAATAAAATAAACAAAGATAAAATGTAGGTCCTTAACTTGCTGAGGAATTCCTTATTCATACATTAAGATGTCATTTTATTTCATTCAACAAAGAAATAAAACCTAGATCACAATTCCAATGCCCTTTGTCAGTAGAAGTAGCTTGTACTCTCAAAGCACATCTATCTCAAAGCCCTTTACAAAGACATACAATCTTTCCCAATTAAGAGGTGACAGTGAAAGTGAGGTGACTGCCCAGTACCATACTGAGTCTACAGAAGACACAGAACTAGAACAAGATCTCATAGTTCCTTGTTTCTCCTGCTACATTCATGGTGGATAGCCAGTTTGGTAACATTTTTGTAGGAAGACATCTCCCACCAATTGTAAATGTAAATAATTGAAACATAAAATACTTACAGGCCAAATAGTGCAATTTTATGCCTATATTGAGCTATACTTTTGTGACACAAAACTCAGCAAAGTTTTTCCATTTCTAGTGACAAGAATTAATTCCCTTTATAACATTAGGGCCTTTACTCTCAGTAAACTAAGACCAATAGCACTGAACTTGAGCGAAACACAGTGCACAGATGTGGAAACTTCACTACACAAGCCCTGCACTTTGTAGGAAAGATGTAGTTTCTCTGTTAGCACAATCAAAAACTGACAACTGTGTCAACTTCTACGTGACAGACATAAATGTCACCTAGGCATTTCAGATTACACCAAAGTAGTTCTATGTGTGAATGAACTGCAATTTCCAAAAGTACAAAGCTGTTCATGTATCCATTAGAGCCCAAGAGCGCCTTCTCATTCCCTCCTGAAAAATATGCTGAACTGAAAGGAGCTACAATAGTAGTAATGGGAACAACCTTATCTAACTTCAGTTCTCAGGCACATGTGCTCATGTAGTTATATACAGATGAATTAGATTTAATTTTTCTTTTTATATTGTTCAAGGGAAGCATCTTTTCCCTTCATTGGCTGATAGAGCACAATTTCCCCCAGTGTCTGTACAAAAAGATTTTGCTGGATCAGTTAGTCAACATAAAGCTATAATTTTGGATTAATAACTAGCAGGCAAGATGTCAGAAAAATTAATTCTATACATTGCTTTGAAGTTGCCAATCATACATATGATTCTGACAGTTTATAGGTAATGGGCATCATCCTCAGTACAAAGTGTCAGAGGAACAGCTACAAGTTTTGTTTTACATGAGATACATGTACAGTAAGTTGAGAACATAAATACACCTTTCTTTTTTTTTTTTTTTTTTTCTGTTTACTACAAGTCCTATTTGTTTTCCCAGGTTTCATGAGACAAACTGTTTTATTCTCACACAGAAGTTCTGGAATGACCATACTAATAAAAAAGTAGTCTACCAGAGTTACATGATTAAACAAGTAGGACACCATTCGCAGGAATTCAGTGCAGAATACAGAACCTTATTTTAAAATCATCTTGAGAGTACATACAATACGATGTGGATGTGCAAGTCCATGATGTCTCCAGTAAATCTGCCAAACTATTTGAGTTCCATGTACCCTCACATTAGCAACTGAAGGGAAGGAGGACTTGAAAAGGTAATGCATTGCTTATAAGATGAAGCCCTAAATAGACTCCAAAACTCCAAAAGGTTCTATTTAAAATAAATAAATAGCTCAACTGGCTTAAAACAATCAATATGTAATCATGCAAAATTGTATTTTTAACTTTAAAAGATTAAACATGTCACAGCCACCAATCCTATTCTTGTCTTAAACAACAACAGTTGCTGCCAAAACCTAGGGAAAGAATACTTCATTGTTTTGTCCCTTCCTACAGCACCATTATTTGGCTCAGGTAATTACATTGGATGGGTCTCCTCTACTTCAGCACATAAATGATTAACTGACTTGATTAACCCTAGTTATGATGTGATGTCTAATTAAATTTAGGCAGCTCACAAGACTGTCCTGGAGACAAATCCATAAAACTTGTTACAGCTGTAAGACACTGTTGGAATGAAACTCCTAGAAACACATGAGCCAAATGCAGAATGTCATCCTACTTCAGCTGTGGTCAGTCAAGGTGAGGCTCCTCTTGCCTTCCACAGCAGTTCCACCAAGTAGAAGTGTTACGAGTATCTGCTGAGATGGGTGTTATCACCTCTTTACAGTGCTGTACACAGTGATGGAATTAGCCTACTGCATGGCAAAAGAGTAATGTAAGCAGTTTTTTCAATGGTAGCTAGAATGGCCAAGGTATGAATTACATTGATAGCATAAGTTTATCAGCTCAGTTATCGTAAAATTTCCATAAAATACATTAAAATAGAAGCAAAGAGATCCACACACTGCTCTATTCCTAAAGGGACTACCCACAGTGCCAGAATCAGGTAATGTATTTCTTCTTGGCTGTATCTGCCTTTCTTAAAAGGGGAAGGTATATAAATATTCAAAAAATGGTGATATTTAAATGTTCTAAAATTTAGAAGACACTTAAACAATGCCCAATAGTATACGTTCCACATTAAATATATTTCAGAAAGGCACTGAAGTTACTGTCCAATATGACAGCAGATACCTAGTCCTAATTTCAGTAAAAGGCTCTTATATTTTTAAGTCTGAAGGCACTGGATTGGGCCCGCTGGGTAGAGAGATAGGGTCTGTGAAAATCAAAATTCATCACTGTAGTGATGCTAACCAGAAGGCCATTGTAAATCAAGGAGTTAGTGATCCACTGAACAGTTTAACCCAAGGAGGCACAGGATGTGCTGGGCTATGCTGCATGAATAGCTCGACCTTCAGGTCTGTGTTGTGCTCCACATATACCTTGGCTGCAGAATTAACTCAGCCAGCTAAGGGCAACAGGAGGCTGTAGGCAGCTCCCACTCAGTACCAGTGATTCCTCAACCTGTGTGTCCTTACCTTTATCTAAAAGTGCCACAAGTTCTTGTGTGAACATCCTTTTTGTTTGACAATAGAAACAATGAATAGAATTATTTTATTTTAAGAAACTTCTGCAAGTTCTCAAAAAAACAAATCAATGGGCAAATTTTCCACACATGGGATCTGCCTGGCATGCTGCACCCTGGTTGGAAGCCCATCTGTTCTCACACAATTTGAGGTGCCCGGGGTCTGAAGGGATTGTAAGATTTTATATACTGCAAGCAAAATGTATATAGTATTCTAACCAATACAGAGTCCAAGTATCTTTTTTACTGGGATCATAACCAACCATCACCTCCTGGTGCAAAACAATGACATGGAAAACAAATCAGTCCTTCAATGTTTTCTTTCAGATTTTCCAATATCAGAGTTTTCACTTTGGCTCTAAGCCTAGCTCCGTAAAGTGTGCTGACTACTGCTTGAGCAGCTTAAAACTACTAATCATCTTTCCAGAAAGGCATATTTAAATTTTTACATCTCACATGTAAAAACATAGGTAACCATTTAATTGCTGATACCTAGATCTGAAATATTCAGTAAGGAGGATGAATTTAATTATGCCAAAGGAAATACTATATTTTCATATTCAGAACTGAAACAGATTCCTCGCCAGCACCTGTTACTACTTATTCCAATAAGATACAGATTTAGGAATACTGAACTATGAGAACTCATTGGGACTATAGACTGTCCAAACTCTGTCTTGGTTCAAACTCTTGAACTTGAGATAAGTACCGCATGCAGAGAGCCACAAGGGTGCTGTACGGTGGATAAACTCAAAGACCAGAGAAACTGAGCACCAAGAGCAGCCTTGAATTCTATATAAAAATCAGGCTGACAAGGTGACTGACTAAAGAATACAAAGTAGGAGGTATTTACTGCAGGAAAATTGTTAATGCCAAGATTTTAACCTGGCAATATTGGTGATTATTTCAAGCAGCAGAGAGCTACCTCAGTAGATCATGCACCTGCCTTCACATGCTAAATACCGAGCCTTGCCCCTGTGAAACACCTTTCTCACCTTAATGGCCTATTAGCTTCTGCATGTGGCAAACACAGTCTAAGTGGGCTGAATCCTTTTTAGCCTCAAACTCTGATCAGATCTCTGTATTGCTACTATTTATGATCCAGAAAGAATTAAATAAATCAGAGAAAATTAATTCTTAACTATTTTGAAATATTCCCATATTTTGATATATTAATCTCATAACACATTATTTTAATTTTATTTCCTAGAGAGATACAGAAACAAAGTATAGAAATAGAATATGGATACAAATAAAGGAACACAGAATAATAGCCTGAAACTTAAAATTACAGTAATAGATCTTTCAGACCCAAACTATAAGTGGTTTTAATGCATGAAACAACTGGAGATTAAAATCCAATTAATTTCTCTTGGGTAAGAACATTATGCCACTTAAAATTTTAAGTCCTGTACTTTAAACAAGTTCAGTACTTAAAGACAGATGAATATTGGGAAAAGGCCCACGAATTTTCCTTGCCAGGCACAAAACAGGCTGAGAAGTTTTGGTATTTCTGCTTCTGTCTCTTTAGAGTAGATGGGGAAAAAAATGTTCTGTCACTTGCACAAAGAGTCTGACAGTCTCTAAAGCCTGAGACTCTCTCAGCATCTGCAGCAGGGAGCCACAACTCTAACAAAGCAGGAGGGGGCTTCTTTCCAGTGCCAAGTTTTAGAGGTGGCCTTATCTTCAGAAGTCAGTTCCCCTTGTCTGGAATATCCTTGGTTAGGTCACAGTGCATTTTGTCCTGTTACTTAAGAGCTACATTTCAGCTTTCTCAAAGCCTCAGAAATTCCGATTTTCAAATTGGCTGTTGTCTAACACAATTGCTCAAAGCCACCAATATTCCATAATAATTTCTATAAGTTATCAATACAAAACCCTCTTCATCTGATGAGAGAGATAAAACCCAAATTCAGAATGTACTGCACTACTGCATAATTCCAGTCATACTCTCTACTAAAATTTGCATTTCTAATCTTAATTAACTACCCTAGCAATATCAAAATCCTTGTAATTTATAAGCCATACTGTGATCACATTATTGACCCTGATGAGCAGTTTCTCATTGAAATAGCTTTGTTCAGGTCAGTGGAAAAGCTTGTGTGAATGATTTACCAGACTATAATCTGACTAAGTATCTCAAAAAGCTTTAAGACTTACATTTGTTAATATAACATATGAAGATGTGATGGATAAAAATTTATGATGTAGAAATGCAATATACCCTATCAAATACCTAGTCCTTAATATGTACATTCAGATAATGGTCTAATTTAGAAGCTTATAAAAACCTTTATATAACCAGTTAGCATTTATAGCAGTGCCCAATACAATGATCACAGCAGTGGTAATGGCCTATATTATACCATTATAGATGTTTGAGATAACTTTGTCAGAGATTACTTAGTCTTTTTCATTATCATATTCCGATTTCCAGTGTGTTCTGAAAGGTTAAGCATGCAGAGTGAAGCTTTCCATATCTCAATTTTGTTTGGGCTTTAGGAAGTTTTACTTTGAAGGTCAAATAAAATATGGTCTTGCCATTTCTACAAATGTGTTCTGGAAAAATTACAGTATTTTTACTTGCTTGTAAGAATTCTTTCAGTGGATCCTGAGCAGTGCCATTATTTGGAGCACAGAATGAAATTCAGCAAGGCAGCATTTCTCATACGAAGTCTGAGCCTGTTCCCATGGAAAGCTGTGTACACTTGCTCAAATCTTTACTTTTAGAAACACCTCAGTTTATATAGCCTCAGATTTCACTTAGATGTGGCATTTTCTATTTCCTCGGTGTTCAACTTTCTATTTATCAGGGCTCTTGGTCATTAATTTTTAATGTTTGGCAGCAAACTTAGAATTCAGTGAGATTTTTGTGAGGATTACATAGACAATGGCTTCCTAGCTATATACTGCGTACTGTCAAAATAATTAGACTGTATATACTGGTGTTTGTTAGGCAGATCATTTACCGGCAGACTTCATTGTAATTTAACTTTTCTAGGCTCAACCCCTTCTAGAAGTTGGTCATTGTCTGTGGCCTTACTGTAAGCACAAAAACTTCACAATACCAAATACCGTACAATGAAAATCAGCAGATAATTTTTAATAAAATACAAATAATGGGCTTGTAGACACCTATGAAAATACAGCAGACAAGCAAAAAAATCATTGTAGCAATAGCAGTTTTTAAACTGTTCCAAGAAGTATTATGAATGTTATGACCTGAGAAATAACAAGTTCATGACTGATTCACTGGGTGATTCATTTTAAAAATTCATCCCACATCATTTCAAGTACTCACAAATCAATAGATTTCATACCTTCAATGAGCTATCAGAATTAGATTAAGTACAAGAGATCACGTGTTCTTGTATCTTGGGTAAATGTGAGTTTCCAGTCAGAGGTATCATTCTGGAAGTCTGAAAAGCTTTATTCCAAAGTCAGCAAATTTCTCATCAATGTCTGTGTGGTGTGGGTCTGCCTCAAAATAACCAGTCCCTCACTCACTCATATTCCATGACTTACCATGACTGAAAAAAATATGTGAGATGTATTTGCTAACATCCACTCTTAGCAATATACATGCTTTTCTAATAATGTAATGTAATCTTCACACTGGCACTTGTATAAGAAAAATCAATGAGCTACAGATAACACCATGAAATCATTATTGAAAGGAAATTTTACTTTTTAAAAGTAGTCTTTTCTCCAATACTCATGAAATAAGACCTCAAAACTGAACTCCTGATTTAGCTGCATTTTTCCAATGAATGAAAACAAAGACAGCTCACCTATTTGAGGCCAGCAACTATGACAAACCTCTGTTGACATGGATCTTCCTCTTCAAAGAAAAGCATTGACTTTTATTCCCCAACAAAAATCTTCTGGTAACCTCATGATTGTGAGGGTAAACTCTCAGCCACCAACTGGCTCAAGTACAAAAAAAAAAAAAAATTAAAAAATCATAGAATCATTAGGTTGGAAAATACCTTTGAGATCATCAAGTCCAAAGATAAATCCAGCGCTGCCAAGCCCACCACTAAACCCTGTCCCCAGGTGCCACATCTACATATCTTTTAAATACCTCCAGAAACAATGACTCAACCACTTCCCTGGGCAGGGACAACCCTTTTGGTGAAGAAATTTTTCCTAATATCCAGTCTAAACCTCCCCTGGCACAACTTAAGGCCATTTCCTCTCATCCTGTCACTTGTTACCTGGGAGAAGAGACTGATGCCCACGTCGCTACAACCTCCTGTCAGGTAGTTGTAGAGAGCAATAAGGTCCCCCACGAGCCTCCTTTTCTCCAAACAAAACAACCTCAGTTCCCTCAGCTGCTCCTCATCAGACTTGTTCTCTAGACGATTCACCAGCTTAGTTGCTTTTATTTGGACACATTCCAGTACCTCAACGTCTGTTGCATAGTGAGCAGCCCACAATGGATACATACATCAGAAAAGACCTAACAATGCCAGCCATGGAAAGGAAAGTCAAAAGATTGTTGATGATGTTACAGTCATTATGAGTCTGAGTAACAGCATAATCGAGCTGCAGCTTATTTTTACTTCCCAATTAGAATATTCAGGACAAGGTACTCTTTGAACTAAATCATCTCTAGTTAAAGTCCTGCTAAAGAAAAATTAGCTGTAGTCACTGTCCATCACAGGACAGACTTTTTAGTCAGTTTTTTCCTGTTAGTCTCCCACCTACATTGGTACATAGGATTAGATGGAAGTTCAATTCATCAACTCTAGATTCCTAACATGGTACACATACCCAGATGTACACTCTCATCACCCATCTCTAGCATATCATGACCGATGAAATAGCCAACTTCAAATATAAGGTTCCATCTCATAGAAAAAGTTATTTTAATTAGTCTCTATGTGTTTGACTTTGTACAATTAAACTTTATTCCATTTCCATTAGTCAAGTCTACAAGGTCATATAAAATTTGTGGATGACAAGATGAAAAAATATTGCCAGTATTGGAGGAAGACTGGATCATAATTCAGAAAGAATTATTCCCTTAAATCCATCTAATCCTTTCTAAATTATGACCCAGTCCTCCTCCACAACTAGAAATACTTTCTGACTTTTTGTCAGCCACAAATTTTATAATTGCACCTATCTCATTCTTGTAACAAGGTCACTAATTGAAATATTAGACAGGATTGCTCTCCAGACCAAGCCTTGAGAAACTGCACTAGTAACTTCTCTTCAGTCTGGTAACTTTCCCTTCAATATAATTCACTGAAGCTTCTACTTTAGCAAGATTTTTATCCACCTCACAGTTTTTGAATTAATCCCCATTTTCTCATTCTTTAATAACAATTTCCCTTGGGGAACTATATCAAATACTTTGCTTAAATGTAGACAGATTAGATTAATTGCATAATCCTTGTTTAAGAAGTCAGCTATCTTATCAAGATATTAAATTAGTCTGATAAAGCCTGCACTTTATGAAACTATATAGTATGTTATTCCATTTACCTCTGAAACCTTGATTACCCTTTCAAAACCTAGAGACTCTGCATATCCTTGAGGTCAAACTTATGAGTTTATGCATTGCTTAGATAATTTTTACATTCACAAAAGTATCATGTCTGTTACTCTTCACTTTATAGTATCAGTATATGTAGTGGCCACTGCAGAAGAGATTTTAACAAGAAGATAGTGATTTTAGGCAGAATCTAGGCAGAGATTTAACCACAGTCCTTGATTGTGGAGATCTGTATATTAACATGAGTGACTGCTATATAAGCCAAGCACATACCATGACAGTATGAGCTGCCTTTAACACCACCACCTGAGTGTACTGCTTGTAAGAACGTGTTCCTGTGAAGATGTGTAAGTGCATAATGCTCCCACTGAACCTCAGTGTACCAGAAAGTTCAGTTTTGTAAATGTAAAAGATTGATAGCTTTATTCATTTGGAAGGATTTTCTGATGATGTGAAGAAGCTCACCACAGACAGGATCCAAGCAGCAAGCAACATACGGAAATGATCAACGTGAAGGGTCTCATCCAATGCTGCATACACCGGGGTTTCTAGTATCAGAAGAGGTGTACAATTGCAATGACCTTTTCTACTATTTTTATTGTTTACACAGTAAACTAGTAACCATCCATGAATAAGCATGCTTTTCTTACTGAGATGCCAAAAGAACCAGGACCACCCTTAGTACAAAACAGTATATTAAGCTTCTCTGTACTTTGAAAACAGTAGTGCTTTAGTAGCATAAATCTGGAGTAACTGTATGGTGAATAGACTTTCACACTTATAAAAATCATCCTACAGCTTCTATTCATGCTCACAAAGATTTGCCTAAAGACATTCTGGAAACTGTAGAAAGACCATGGAAATATTTGTAAGATCAGGCAAATAGATTTTATTATGATTTATTTTTATACAATCATATATAATGTGGTTAAGTTTTATTATTCAAATTCCTTTCTAATGAAAAACAGGGCCCCACTTATTTTGAGTTTTTGAATACCATTAAATTTTTTCTTCAGTAATTTTTTTTTGCCTTTCTTCCAGCATATTTAACTGACACTACACATAGCTAGACATAACAGTTTTCTCAACAGGGGAAATACAACTTTGCTGTAGGAAGTGCTCTGTGTTGAAGTGACTTGAAAGGAACAACCACCACCTCTTCCTCTGATAAACTTAAAATGCAATCGCTTTCTGCAGGCATTATAATATCCAGAGCAACACGGGGAAAATATAACCACTATAAAACATATAATGAGTAGTTTCTATATGGGAAAAATTCTACAAGCTCGGGCCAGAGCTCCTTTATGAACTACAGATTTTTAAGAACAAGTCACCAAGAATGAAATGGATTTTGTCATAGCCTGCATGAGATCAAGAGCTCAACAAGTTATTGGTATTGATTTGGCATTCAAATGAATGCTACCCTAACTCTTTCAAGAGAACCTAACTCAGCAAGAAACACAGTAGCATCATTCAAGTTGGGGTCAGAACAGTTTAACACCAGAGTTTGAGTTACTTCAATATCTGTCATTGTCAGCTTGAAACATTAAGCATGCAGATAGATGAGTAAGGAGGAAGCGATTTTTGTGAGAGATGGGAAGACTAGAGTTACTTCTTGACTTCAGCCTATTCATTATTAATTAGTCTTTGATACACTTAAGAGGTAAAATTGAACCAATGACCAATTCAAAGCCCGTGCGTATTGATATTGGTAGTATCCTGGCTCAAAATCATTTGAGATAAGATTAGAAGACACAGAGCAGACCCAAGAGAATGAATTAATCATGATAACAGCCTTAATTCATCTGTATTCCCACATGTAGCAAGGGTAATCAGAGCTATCATCGATGTTAGAGATACCTTAATAAGGCCAGGCTCCCTTTCTATCTATGTTTTCTTTCAGTTTTGCATCACATCTTTCCCACTACTGATGTCTACACTGATTCTTAAAAAAAAAAAAAAAAAAAAAAAAAAAGTGTCCCTGTATATTCCCCATCTCTCTTCACCGACCATTTTTTCTACTTTATTTGAATTCAGAGAACCCAAAATCCTACAGTGTCATTTCCTGCGAGACTTCCTCCACTGAGGGCATAGTTTCACGTTATGAGACAGTTGCCAAAGCAACTGTTCATTTCCATCCCCACATCCTTCCATGCACCTATTGCCATCTGCTGCTTCCCATTTCCTTCCTTGCACTGGTCTCATAAATGGACAGTTGTGGTTCAGTGAATCATATCATTTCCCTGATCTGATGGAAATCACTTACAAACACACATTATTTTTCTTTAGGAGCAACAAAGTGATCAACCTCACCAAGCGATCACACAATCACTAGACCTGAAGGAGAACAGAGCTACACCCTTTCAACAGCTGTTTCAAGCATAACGTGAGACCGTGCGTGGTGCCCTTCACACCTTATCACTTTCAACTCCCTGTATTAACATCCAGTGGTTTTTTTGTTCTGCCTCCAAGGAGATTACATTTCTTTGATGTCTGAAAGGAAGCTAAAAAACAATAGATCTCTAGTTTGCAGTTCTCTGCACACAAAAATTTACCTGGATGCTGACAGATTTAGACAACCTCATCTTACATAAATATTTGTGTGACACTCTTCTGTTCCCTTAACACATGTGGTATGAGACAACACAAAACACAGCTATACAACACAAAGACAGCTATAAGGCACAAGGATACTAATTCCTGTTAAAAGAAACATTCACATCAAGTCTAAATAGATTATTTCCTCAAGGAATTAATGTTAAATACGCTGCATCATTTGAAGGAATTCACAGCATTTATTTCTGCTATCACTTCCACTCGTTTTTCAATCTATAACAATAATCTATTCAGACTGTTGATATTATAACAAAAACGTTTCCCCTATGGCTGCATGTGAACCCAACAGAATCTATACATCTCATAGGAAAGAAACTTTAATGCAAAGCTTCTAGAGAATTTGTGGTGCAGGTTCTGGTCACTTTCTATTTTATTTCTCCAGAAGTTCTAAGTCTACTATAAATTTGAGAATGTACATTAATAAGACCTGTTGCATATAAAACCCCCAACCTTTACTACATTAAATAAATAAAAACATTTAAAAGTTTTTAAATGTTTTACTAGGGTATCTAGAACCGTATTGGTTCAGATAACTTGTTCTGGTACTGACTCTGCAAAAATACACAGTGAAATTGAAAATCTGAAAGCACTTCCAAATTAAAACTTAACTGATCACACTTCAGATTGGGGTAGTAGGGGAGGGGGAGAAGCTAGTATTCCTACCAAGAAGCATACTTACACCCACTACTTGCAAGAAGGACTGCTCCAGAAGCACCTCAAAGAAGCAGACTTTTCCAGTAAAATAATAAGTTTTGAACAGTTCACTCCTCTCCAATGAGAGCAATTTGACCTTTATGAACACACCAGTCGCAGGTACTGTAGTGTTGCCTGATGTATTTCCAGTTAGAAAGCCATGCCATATGTGTACCCTGTAAAGCAGTGATGTGATAAAAAGTGAAACATGACTGTGCCAGGGGAAAGCCTACAAATCCACTTAGAGAGAATGCTTTTCGTGTAAAGCTTCTGCAGCATTATAACAGGTTGCCTTTTTATTAATCACGGGCTCAGGTCTCTATGGGAAGTCAATAGCTGAAATAAGAAAACTATCCTTTCTGATCAGCTTACTAACATACTCATAACAGAAAATCAAAAATAAGTATTTTGCTACCTGTTTCATGCTGTAAATGTACTGAAAGGCAGAGAAAATAGATTTTTTAAGTCTGTGGTACTTTGCATGATGTTGAGAGGCAGGTTGACTTAGGCTCTACTTGCTGGGCTCCCTCTCCTGGTGTACACAAGGTAGTTTCAACAGTTCAGTAAGGAGGGGTTTGGTACCTGAACTTCAAGCTGCATTTCTGATATTCTCATTCACTCCCTTGCATGAAATACAAATTCCCTCATTCTGAAATTCCTTTATATCAGAAGTTAAACACATTTAAGCAATCGGTCATGAAATAAATTCTCTGCTTTTCTAATTAATACAAAAAAGGCAGTGCTTGCAGAAAACTTCCTTCTAGGCATTTTTATTGTCATGGTTGGAGTACTGGATCCAGCTCTAGAGCTCTCAGCACAGGAACAACATGGAACTGTTGGAGCAGTTCCAGAGGAGGGCCACAAAAACAATCACAGGGCTGGAACACCTCTCCTACGAGGAAAGGCTGAGAGAGTTGGGGTTGTTCAGCCTGGAGATAGCTCCAGGGAGACCTTTTTGCAGCCTTCCAGCACTTAAATGGGGTCTATAACAAAGATGGGGACAAATTTTTTAGCAGGGCCTGTTGCAATAGGACAAGGCGTGATGGTTTTAAGCTGAAAGAGGGTAGATTCAGACTAGGCATAAGAATTTTTTTTTACAGTGAGGGTGGTGAAATACTGGAACAGGTTGCCCAGAGTGATGGTAGATGCCCCATCTCTGGAAACGTTCAAGGTCAGGTTGGATGGGGCTCTGAGCAACCTGATCTAGCTGAAGATGTCCCTGCTTATTGCAGGGGATTCAGACTAGATGACCTTTAAAGGTCCCTTCCAACCCAACCCATTCTATGATTCTATGTCCAGTTGCACTTCATTTGTGCCTTTTTTTTTTTTTTTTTAATTTCTTCAAATGGGAAACAAGTGAGGATTTTCTTGAGTTAAGGTGACAGGCTGGTATGATGAAAAGAAAATGAAATCCTGTACATTTTGGGGAGAATTCCAAGCCAGAACAACATGAGAATTTGAAATATTTACTGCTGGACAATGGAAAAGTCCCCTTAGGGTCCTTAAAAACCACTAAAATTTGGGGACAGGCTCATCCCTCTACATCCCACACTCAGAGAGGAGAGATGACAACAGTAATCAGAACAGTGATTCAGAGTCTTTCTTACTCACCCTTAATAAAGGCAGGTATATGAAATTCAGTCACCTGTCCTGCCAGTTTTTCGTATTACCTTACTCTGATCTAATATTAAAAAAAACAAAAAACAAAAAACTTGAGTGCAAATGGATTAATTTTTGAATGCTATCCAGCAAAGATTGTTATTGTGAAATCCCTGTTTTCCAGTTAACACAAAACACCTATTTATGGGCTATCGCCATTTAGCTCCTATTGCTAAATTATACTGTGTGATTTGGAGGATGGCACTTATCAGTCCCATCTGCTCTTCAACTTTTTTGCTGTCAGAGGAACCAGGAGTTACAGAAATCCTCGACAATTATTGAAAGAAACATGAGGCATGAGTTACTTAGTGATATAAAAATAAAGGCATCTATTTCTGGATTTGCTATAGCTCCAGAGACTATTTCATGGCTAAGGACCTTCATTTCCATTTCTGACTACATTTTCTGTGTCAAACTTCACTTGGATTGTCTCAGAGTATAAGAATTTTTCTGGCCCAGTTCTCAAAGAAGGAAATTTCCATTGCATTCTGCAGGTGTTTGGGCTCTGGTAGGACTAGCAACAGGGATCCATTTCCCTGCCTTAAGGAATGAGAATTTCATAGAATCATAGAACGGTTTGGGTTGGAAGGGATATCCAAAGATCACCCATTCCCACCCCCACCGCCATAAGCAGGGACAGCCCCCACCAGCCCAGGCGGCTCCCAGCCCCGTCCAGCCTGGCCTTGGGCACTGCCAGGGATGGGGCACCCACAGCTGCTCTGGGCAGCCTGGGCCAGCGCCTCACCATCCTCACAGGGAAGAATTTCTTCCTAACACCTAATGTAAATCTACTTTCCTTCAGTTTAAGGATATTCCCCCTTGTCCTATCATTACATGCCCTTGTACAAAGTCCCTCTCCAGCTTTCTGGTCGCCCCCTTTAGGTACTGGGAGGCTGCTCTGAGATGTCGCCGGAGCCTTCTCTTCTCCAGGCTGAACAACCCCAAGTCTCTCAGCCTGTCTTCATAGGAGAGGTGCTCCAGCCTCTGACCATCTTCATCAACTCCAATGCAGTCCCTCAGATCTGGTGGGGACTAGGACCCTTACAGATGACTTTGAGCAGCCTAAGGAGGCTAATTTAAGCTCTCAGGTACTCCACAATCCTACCCAACCCTATGTTTACTATATGAGTAGCTGCTAGAGCTCAGCATTCCAGTCTTTTTGGTAATACGTTTCTTATCTCATCATTATGTAAAAGCATTAAATAATTAATATCATCACAATGTCATATAATGCTATAATTAAAGAAAATTGTACTAGTGAAAGACCAGCATGCATAATGATTTAAAGGAAAGACAGAGTGCCATGTAGGATTTTACAAGTGAGTGACACAGGAGATGCCAAGATAATTCCTAACATAACCTTAAAGCAGATCTGAATTTGAGACACCAATCATCCGTCACAGCAAAATAAATGTTCTTCCATTCCACCTGCCAGATCTCATACCTCTCATATTTCTGCTTGTAGCATACCCCTCTTTAGGTAACCAAGCTAACCAGAAGGCCTGATGAAATACCTTATTCCTAGGGACCTGTTTCATTCAAAGTATTTTGACACAACATAGTGAAAAGCAGCAAACGAATGCCTGATAGCACATTAAATGGAACACTGTTCTCTATCACCAGCTGTTCAGAGAGAAAAATGCTTCCTGGCATAGCACAGGTGGCACATACAAAGTGCAGATTAAAGCCAAGGCTTCTACACAGCAAGGGTGGAAGTCACAGCAGTTGTGCTGGGCTAGTGATCTGTGCCCCTGACCTCTGCACAAGAGAGTGATGAGATGGGATGGAAGGACAGGCAAGAACAGGGCCAGAGAGCAAGCATGAGCAGCAGGGTGATTAAAATCTAAATGCTGTGCTTTTTGATTTAGCAATATTTTAGTACCTGTAAGAGATGTGTACATTCAACTATACAGCTTATTAATATTTATTATTCCCCTAAAAAAAACTAAAAGCTGTACAGACAGTTCTGTACAGTCAATATTAATGAAAACCAACCAATATCCAAACAAACAACAGCTTTTAATTTCCATTGTACCAGAACAACTTCATATAGGTGAGATTATGCCAGGTTCGTTCTGACACCTGAAACACTAAAGATCAGATTTGCTGATACATCAATGGTCTGAGCCCTTGTGGCAATGCAAATCAACCACAAAATCAGCTCAGTCAATAGCAAGGACTCTGGCTCCTCTGTACCAAAGAGGAGAAACTGCAACAATATACTGGTGCCAGTGACATAGCATGAACTTCCTCAACTGAAAACAAGAAGCAGCAAATGTGACTTTGGCCACATTTTTTACAGTGTAGCTGGAACATTTCTTGTATTTTCCAATGTGGGTTGTTCACTTTTGTAGGCCATTTCATTATATATTTGTCAGACTGCCTTTTTTGCTACTTCTTTCTCTCTTCTGTATCAGAAGGAATTTAGTCTCAGAGCACAACTATCAGGGAGACAGGGGTAGGAATACTTATGTGTGAGGGAAATCAAGAAAAACACATACTTTCAAAATATGATCATAAAAACAACAAAGCTGAAACTGAAAATCTTATGTGCAGAAGACACAGTCTTTTACAGATGTGAGGTCCTTCCTCCTTATGTGCAATGAGCAGTAATATTAGTCCCCATGGATCAGAATAGACCAAAAAGTATTCACTTTCCACTTCAGAGAAAGAACTGGTTCTAATAAAACCTCCAAAATTTAGTATGGATAAATGTAACTAAACAGGGCAATTTTCTTAGCATTATAATAGGCAATTCTTACAGCTATCCTTGTAGGGATCTAATGTCTATAAATCTTCCTAGTATTTTAATTACACATATATTATTAAAAAGCACAGGCTAGCACATGACAGCCCTTCCTATGTCTTGGGTCACTCCTCAGGATAATCTGAATGTTTGCAATGAGAAATAACTTGAACAAAACATTATGTTGTAGAGAAACTGACTTAAAAATCCTGCAATAGACTTTAAGCATAATTAGACTTTGCCTCTTCATCTCTCAGAGCAGTTGTTCTACAAAGGTCCTTAGCTGTGTTTATCACAGCTGTTACAGCAGATTGCTGAGGGATGGCCTTTGAAATACCTTGCAAAAGCTTTAAGACTAAAGCACAAGATCTTCAGTTGAATCTAAGATCAGACAAAATGCCAGTACAGCACTGGGAACTCTGCTGTGTGCGTTTTCCCTAATTCAGCAGCTGATCCCAGCTTGTTAGGCTAGTTGTTGTCATGCAGTTTTCCTAACAGCCAAACATTCAGCAAGATGCAACAGTAAAAAAGAAATAGTAAAAAGGGGCTATTTCCAATCAAAAATGACTGGATGCACAGGAAGGCGGTCGAAACAATTACTCTAAGTGATGCAGCCTGTTATATTGTTCTAGATACATTTATCTGTAGATTTCAGTGAGAATCTGGATGAACAAAGCAGGAAAATTAGTATATTCCAGCTTTACAGATTCAGAGGTAAATTAAGGAAGAAACAAATACATCTACATCCCTTAGGGCAGGACTGTGCCACTTATGACAGCTCTTTGATATGGGAACAGGGAATTTTCAGTGTTAACTGTATACGAAGTTAGCAGAATGGTTATGCACATATAGTAGAAGCACAATATTATTTACCTGTTTAAATTTATGATATGGGGAGAAGTACCTTTGTACCTGATGTGCAAGAGAACTGCTGGCGATAGCCAATTTGGGAAGAAATTATGAAAGATCAGACATCAAATAAAAAAAAAAAAAGACAGTATCTATAAGTTTGGTGGTATCTTAGGAGCTTTCGCTATTGTCAGAGCAGATTAAACTTGTCCTCTCACTTTACCACCCTTTTCCATACTGTTACTATTGCATATACAATAACTCTGGCACTTACACCAAACCACATGAGTATCTACGTGAAATGCAAATCTATCACAAAAAAATGGAAATCTTATTTTTGTCCTGCTCACTTGGGCAACAGTAGTTTTACCTAACTTCTAATATCACGTACTTCCACATGTAAACACTAGAACTGGATCAGGGAACAGCACATAAACGACCCCTATGGGACTTCATTTTGGAGTACCAAAGCGCATCTGTAATGGGCAAAGCTAACACAGCCACCCACAGTGGGAAGGTTAGCTGTGTGCTTTTCTATTTTGTGTTAAACTGGAGGCTAAACACCATACACAACAGTCACCTCCTCAAAGTAAATGCATTTTTTCAGGCCTGTGCTTCTCATTAATTCATTCTCTCTGAAGCAGCTTATTATTGTTCTGTTCTCCAGTGCATCAAATGTAGCTTTTCCCCACATACTTGCTTTAGTTACGGGCTTTTTGTAAATATTGCATGGATTTCTTATTAGTGGTGCCAATGTTTCATTTCAAATATTGCTAGAGAGAATTCTATTCTAAATATATCAAAATCAAACTATATAGCACTTTAATAGATTAGCATTAAATACATTAAAGTGTATCTGAGGAGAAAATGCTCACTGGACCTTCTGTGTAAGTTGCACTACTGGCACAATTTCGATGCTAACTAGGATTTTACCCATGTATAATTTTAATAGAGTTTGACATATATTCCATTACAGACTCTGCAAAGAGTCATTCATAATATTTGATTTTTACTTTGGTGGCTTTTCTTTCATTCTCCTCTACAGATACATGAACCAAGTTACATTGTCCAGACAATTCAGTCTGGTAGGTGGCATATAAAGTGGCAGAAAGGTACATGTGTAGGAAGTAGCTACCAATAACTTCACCCTACAAACATTTGGTACAATTTCCTTCTGATTTTGATAACAGTTGTTTTATCTTTTCTTTGTTTATCTCCTCTTTCAGTATTAATTTTAGGTATTGCACACTGTACAGCCCAGGGATTAATATTGAATGATACAGACCAAGATTTCATTGCCTGTTATTACTGCTAAGAAGGACATGAATCAGTTATTGTGTTACATACTTTGCTTCTGTATCTGCTAGTCAAAAAACATTTTAACCCTTCCTTTAACCCTGCAAGACAAGAGCAGCCACATTTTGGAGTAGTTGCATTATATTTTCTTAGATTCTTTCTTGCTTCTTGGAATTAAAAACTCATTCTTCACAACTACTGTAAGAAATTCTAGTTAATGTTGTTCAAAAATATTTACATCATTTACTAAAATACTTTGGAGGAAAGTGTGAAAAAAAAGTATTTCTTACTGACATTGGTCACAGCAAAATGTCATCTTCACACAGATAGTCTGTTAATAGCTAGAGGAGTTCTGCAGGGCAAGACAGTCCACTGCCCAGACAGTTGGCCTGAGACTCAAGTTTGGATTTCTATTGTTTCACAGATTTGCTCTTTTACCTTGGCTAAATCACACAAACCCAGGCCTTCAAGAGTTATCCAGATGCTATAGATTACTTCGGGATTACCTACCTAAACAATTTTAAGAATCTGTTACCCATTTTTTCCTCTCTACAACATAGACAGTATGTCCTTACCCAATACAGATGTTAAGCTAATAAACATTTTAAACATCATCAGTTCCTCTGTAATAGCTGTCAATGATTGATAGGAGAAAAGTTACCTAGGCTTTTTGAAGCATCTCTTTTGAAGAATTCGTATTATAACTTAAGGGCAAATTCATTTCTTGAGTAAAGCAGTACCACTGTCATTAGCCTCACTGAATTGCAAGTCTTGGCAAAAAAATCCACCTTTCCTACTATTGCTTTGATTCAAATTATTCATGTATAAAGAAAGCCAAATTAGTAGGAAATGCAAATTCAGTTCCATAAAGCAGTTTCAGATGTAACAAGCACCTGCATCCTCACTGCAGAAAACTTTACAAGAGGAGCCCTTATTGCCTAGCTCACAGTTCAGCATTACTATGCACGGGCTCAGGAAGCTCTAGAGAATAAATTTAATGTTAACTATGTTTCCTTTAACCTAACCCTCCTTTAATACACCCGTTTCTTGGAATATCATATCCATAGATGGCTGAACAGTTCTTGGGTTAAGAAGATTTATTTTAGATGTGAAAAGATTTAAATCGAGTATTACATTCCCTAGCTATTAATTCTTTATTGTTTTTCTGGGTATTTTGTTTAAGACTTCTCTTAAGGAAAGTTCATTACCTTTTTAAGAACATCAGGTATACTTTTTCTTCTTCGGATCTGTTTACCTCACTGTGCCATTTCTTGCAAATTGCAAAGAAATGGAGTTGTTCTAAATATGGCACTATTGAACTCACTGCATTTCAATGTCAACACATGAAGTTTTGGAGTATCTTTTCCCTCCTCTTTACTACTGTTTTACACTCTGCTTTTCCTTCCTTTCTGACAAAGCCCAGCCTTTTCTGTAGCTGTTTGACTATCTGTACTGTATACATAAACAAAATTTATAGGTTATAGATGCAAATGTTTTAATCTGTTTGCATATGCAAGTACTATTTCCTCCAAAGAGACACTGCTCTTCTTATGCACAATTGTAATTTTATTTTTAACTCGTCCTTTATTCAATGCTGTGCTTTACCTTGAAGGTTCATAACTTTTATCTTATAAAGAAATCTGCAGTCATTTCCACTAGGGCTTACAGAATTAGATTCCAAAAGACTAGTAGTCCTGCAGCTGGCACTGACGTTGTTCACTCATGCAACTTTAAGGGCTCTGTGCCGCTGTCGCACTGCTTCCAGCAAATACTACTACCAGGAGGAACGCAGAGAAACTGAAGACAGGAAGGAATGAAATACCAAATTTCAGCAGTACATAAGGGTTGCAGACTTACTGTAGCTTTAACAAAAGTCAAAATCTATTTGTTATACTCATAAGGCTCAAACAAACATTTGCAGAAAAGTCCAGATAGGACAGAAGAAAGAAATTAAGAATTAGTAGGTTCTTTCCTTCTCTTTTTCTACAACATTAGCAGCATAAAGAAATTACATACAGTAATGTTACATCACTCTACATTGTGCAGTTATGCAGTCTTTGACCATGCAGGCATCAATGAAGATCCAGATATCCATGCAGGATCCAGAGAGGCCAATGGGGCCCTCATGTAAGCTTAGACATGTAGAACCAACAGGATTGAATCTCTGTTAAGGTAAAGATACTGCAGCCTGGAAAAGCTCCGGGGATGCTGGAACAAATGGAATTGCTGGTTTGTTTTTTGTTTGTATTACAGATGTCTAAGGGAGAGAAAGAAGCAAACTAACTAGTCTGCTCTGCACGTCATGAGTATTTTCAGCAGAATTGTTGTTTCCTCTTCCAATCCAAGCAGCACTTGAGAAATATCTTTAAATGGGCTGAATTTCTTCTCCTGCTACTGAAACAGCTACTAGTTTATACAAGCCTTAGCTTATGATTTTAATTAACTAAGTATGCAAAACCTGATTTTTCTGTCTGTCTTGCTACATTGAAAAAACCCAACACATGTTATTATGATTGCATGTTTGGAGGAGTTTTCTTATTATAAGCATTTCTTAGATTAGCATAAGCAGTCACTAGAGGAAACAGTGAAATTGCTCAGTAGAGCGGGAGGAAAGTGAACCTGAAAAAGTACAGGTAATGTGGATAAGCAAAAACATCAAGCTAAGTGAAAAGACTTGGACAAGTTGCAAGCAAAATGAGAGTTGAACTGGAGAATAGTAGTCCTTAATCACTGGAGCCGCTCTGTTAGAATATTGCACTGTTTAAATAGGGGATACTGTGATATCTTTTCAGACTCTCTTGGTCTCCTGGAAACAAAGTTTTGTTCAGGGGCAGAACTCAAATAACCACTTTCCCCAGGACCCAAACAGGTAATAAAAGACACAAGCAGATTTCATGCTAAGGTGGAGAGTCCTAACCCATCACATCTTCCTATCCCCTCTAAACCAAGGTACCAAAGCTAGGGCCAACATGAGGACACATTGTTCCCAAACATCTGAGCTACCTCAGGACTCCCTCCAGGACTTAATGAATTTGTGAGTGAAACTGGATCTTTTCTTTCAGAGGACATGAGAGAATATCCATGAGAAAGCTTTTGAAACAGTATCTCCCCCCGAATGACTTTTAACATGAGACAATCATTGCCTGGAGTACAACTAAGCAGATGCAGACTTACTCTGAGGCTTGTACCTGCAGCTACAAAAATATGAGCAAAAAATCTCATTTGACATAAATGAACCCCTCCTTCACACCAAGATAGATTCATATTCCAGACAGTTCTCACCATCCTCTGATCACATCATTAATCATAAAGGCCCCATAGCTAACAAAATATCCTCTTCTTCGGGAAGAACAAAACAATACCAAAAGGTCAATAGAAGTAACAGCATGAATCACAATAGCAGGCAATTACATCTGCTGTGGTATCAACAAGGTACTCAAAAAAATTGCATCAGAAGTTGGTTGATCAATGACTGGAACAGAAGGATAAATGAGCTGATGATGAAAGCCTAGCTGACTGACAGCTATAGCAAATGCCTTGACTGCAGGTGCTTGAGGCTTACTACTATTAATGGCGGTTACCACTCGGATGCCTCAGTTACAGAATCCCCAGTGGAATGAACGGTTAGTGGCAAAGATACTTCTTCTCAGAGCTTGGTTAGAACACTGAGGTGTTGAAGGTTAAGAATTAATGGAGTGTTATATGTTGAGGATTTGGACTAGTAATTTTAACTACACTCATTTGCTAAGTTTTTGTTAAAATCTATTGTTAAAGTCAACTTCTTGAAGTTCACTCAGATGGAGTAATCACAAGATACCATGCTATTTCAGATAGCTGTTTTTAACAGCTAAGTGTGACTTAAATATTTAAGATCATGAAGAGAAACATGATACACAAGCTTTTTTTACGCAATCATGGCATGTTCTCGTCATGTGTTTTTCTGCAGTAAAACCTCCTGCCTCCATTATCCACTTGGAGATGCATTTAAACACCTTACACGGAAGTGGAGAAATGTTATCCCACCTCTTTTGCAAACTTTCCTTCTGTTTTTACATACCAAGTAACTCAACTAAGAACTTTTTGCACATAACCATATAAAATATTCTGGTCTTTAGTGTCTCACAAAACAACAATCAGTGAGGGTCAGCACGTTTACAAGAATACCTTACAAGATTGCAGAACATCTAATCTTTTGCATTCAAATTCTAGCAGAAATGTCTGGAAGAAAAGGTATCTCAGAAAGCTGGGCATGAACAGTCTCCACTTCTGAATTTCTGCCTCTGAATTCTTCTACTTTCATACAGATAAATTAACTTGCACTTGTAATCTCATTAACCAAGAAATTCTCGCAGTATCTTACATACCGTTACACATTTTTTTTCTTTTTGTTGCATATAACAATTTATACATATAAAGCCCTGCATTACACATATTCCTTGTTTAATATACACAAAAAATCAGTAATAACTGAATATAGTCTCACATACTGTCTAGGTCTTTTTGGAAAATAAAGTAACAGCAACCTGCTGAATCTTGCTAAGGAGAGATTTTGTGATTTTTATTGGACCATGCAAATAACTGTGATTACTTATGCTGCAAAAAATGTTAGTAAAAAGTATTTTGAAAGTCACAAATCAGGAAATATAATCTTATAAACCATGAAAATATACATAGTAATATCTCAATTTACTACACCTAAATATACATAGTAATACCTCAATTAACTACACCTGTAATTACATTTAATGCAACAGAGAATAAAGTTCTACTAAAACCCACTTGAAGTCACACAGCCAGACTGACACACCTCTTTGTTGATTTAAACTGTACCTTTAAACATACTGCAATAAACCTGCAGCTTGCCTAATGTTAATAAAAAATACGCACTAAACCAATTGTCATGGTATATAATTGTAGTAAAATAATAAACAGCCACAGCCTGAATAATGTTTGTAGTTTGTTTAAGTCAACCATCAGTCAATTGTCAAACACTTTTTTTCCCTGAATAAAATCTTTACTATAGATTTAGGAGAATGAACAAGAGTTAAAACCTCATGCAGGTGACATTCATGAGATATTTTTCTCATCATCCAGCAATAACTGATTTACTTTTTTCTTCTTCATTTTATTCAATCAAATTGCTACAACAACAGTTATCAGGAGTTTTACATTGTAACATTTACCTTCATGTGTGGTCCTCAAAAACTTGTTTTTTCTCCACAAAACAGAACATTGACAATTGGATAGGTTATTTCTTGAGGGCAGTGAAAATAATGTTGTTTACTGCTATTTTTCTAGATTTGTACATATAAGGCAGCCCTGAAATTAGCTCCTTGGGATGGTTAAATAAAGTAAAGTAAGCCCATTCATTGTACAGCAGAACCAATAACTCATTTTAATCCCATGTTAATATACTTTTGCCTAGATTTTTTTAGAAATAGACTGATTCTGTTCCATTCTGGTGCAAATTAGGTACCCTATGCACATTCTGAGCATGCCTTGATAACCACAGATTCCATTATGTGTTTAATAATTGACTATTCAATAGAGCATTGATGCATTTTTGTCTGGAACTAATTCACCTTTGTCTGTGTATCAGCATGAATGTACAGTGAATTACAGATAGGGTCTTGAAATGTAAAGTCCATATGCTTTATTCAGCCAAGGTTTTTTAAACTACATATTCATGACAGGCACTGCTTGGAAATTAATATCCTAACTTGTATACGCTAGTATAAATACAAAATGATTTATTAGAGCAATGATTCATTGAAAAGCACCTTGGACCTTTATCAGGAAAGCAGCACCTTCTGTAACTGGTCCGACATCGAAAACTAAATTACTCATTGCTGTATTTGCAGAGATGTGTGTGACATAGCATAACAAATAAAACCAGTGGTTAAGGTATTTAAGGCATCAAGTTAAAAAAAAGCCACAGAGACTATTGCTATTATTCATACACGTGAATATCTTTATGGTAGAAAAGTAAGCATAAGAAAGCCCCCACTGTTTCATGTAGACCTGTTACCCCATCATTGCCAACTCGGGGAAAAAAATGTTTGTTACAGAGCACTTATCCACAAACACAGAATGTTGTATCTCACAAAAAAAAAAAAAAAAAAAAAAAAAAAAAAAAAAAAAAAAAAAAAACCAAACAAAAAAAACCCACATCTCCATCACCTCTGTTCTTGCCAAACAAATCTAAGCAAGGTCAACCAGCCTTGATAGTTCTGAGCACAAACTTACTGATTTAGGCCATACAACCCCACTGAATTCAGTCAGTATTAGCTAAAAATGAAAAATAAGACTGAAGAAAACAATCTCTAGAATTTTCAACAAATGACATTTAATCTCAAGAAGAAAGAACAGTTATTTTTCTCCATTGGGAAAAATTATCTTTTAGTTGTACAGTAACCAAACTACTTTTTCATCTTCAGAAGCTGTATATCTAAAGGTGGAGTTGGTCTATAATATGTCTGTCAAGCCAGCATCTTATAGAGCAATAAATTCATATAAAAACTGCATGTCACTTTGCCATATAATGATGCCTTTGAGTTTCCTCCAACGATAGCCAACGCCTAATGCTTCAAAAGTAACCAGCAAAGCCCTGAAGTAAGGTATCAGTTAATTTTATTCTGATTTGTAGAATACAAATGTTAGATGTATTAGCCTGTTACCAGTTCTTATAAAACACCCTGCTTGCCTCAAACACAGCAGTAGGTCAGTGATATCCTACGGACAATTACAGACTATAAGAAGTCTTACTCATTTCAACTACTTATTCCAGATTTGCTGTCTTCACTTTCACTTTGGGTTGCTTCTGGTCATTAAGTAGTAATTAGTAAGTCCTTCATAGTTTTAATTCCACCAGTCAAATCTGGTGAAAGCTTGCTTCTATCTTGTAAATTCATCTGTTATGCTATCTTATAACATGTATAGGCTGACATAAATCATGTTATAATATATGGTAAACAAATTATAATATTCAATTTAGCATTTCAAGATATTTCAATTACAGAGCATACTACTACTTTATCACTATTAGCAAGTATTTATTCACAGATAACTGCACAGCACGCTACTATTTCAAACATCTCTTAGCAAGTTACCTTAATTCTTACTGTCCTCTCAGCCAGCCATCCCAGTTCTTTGGTTTTAACCACTTAATGTGTCCACTCTAAACCATAACAGACTTTCTTCCCTTACTTTCCAGTTATTTATTTTCCCTCAGAAGTTTTAAGGCATACTTTAGAATATAAAGTACCTTTTATTTTGCAAGATAACAAAAAGGCACTGCAAACATTTTTAACCACCAATGTGCAGCTGTATGTTGAGAAGCATTTAATTAAACCGGATCATGTTTTGCAAAAGCTATGGTAGAAACCACTATGATGATTACTCTCCAAAGTTCCTATGCAAGTGCACTGTTTCAAAAGCCTCATTCAAAAGGGCACACTATCACAGCAGTAACTCACACTTGCAAGTTCAACATATACCCAATTGGATGCATTTTTAAATTCTATTTTATAGCTGCTACATTTTGTTCAATAAATACTTTTTGTAACCCACCTGTGGTTGTTGATGACCTAGGCAATTCCTTCAGGTATATGGAAAGAATTTAAAGTCTTGTCAGCTGCAAGCTATTGGCTCAGGTGTAGCAGTGGGGCCACTGCAATTACTCCATTATCTTTTAGGTCTGGATCCCGTGTACAGAAAACGAAAAAAAAAAAAAAAAAAGCCAACAAACCACTGAAAGGACTCTACCCAGGATTTTTAGGAATCTAGATTCATTGACTTCTAACATATTTGCAATGTCTAAATTTTATTTCCCTGGGAGCTGCTGGTTTGACTACACAGCTATCCAAGTGTTAAGCAGCTTCATTCTTGACTGGATGGTTGTCTGCGATTGTGTCTTATCTGTTACTGGTGGAGCCCTCAACAGGAAAAGTCAATTTAGCAATTTTCTGAAGCAAACGATAATTTATAAGATTCAGACTCTATTCACGGTCCAGTTAGAGAGTTGGGGAAATCTCCCCAGTGATTTTTCTAGAAGTTTGATGTGGTCATGTTATACTTAAGAATATTTCTACTCTTTCACACCTTTCTTTGTTGAGAATACCGTTGAGAAGTACCATTGATTCCCAGTGATTTATTTTGCTCCACGTTTGTTTAACAAGATAGGCTCTTTACCTATTTCTATGGTATTACAGCCCTGATATGTTGCACGTTCACACCCATACTTTTGTTTTTGTTGGGACTGTGATTACAGACACATGGACAACAAAAATACTGAACATTAAGATCTTAATTACATAGCCTGTTTTTCCTTGATTTTTTTCTTCAGGACAACTGATACTCATTTATAACACAGAAAGCTGCTCTTTTTCTGTTTGCACATAACTCTGGTAAGTTGTCACTGCATTTAGCAAAATGTGTCTCGGGAAAATGATAAAAGGGAAAATGCTTTCAATTGAAGACTTTGGGAGATAATGTAGGTTCTGCATTAGCTGGAAAATTACTGACATTTTATTGCATGAGGGATGCTGTTTTCTAAGTGGATACTTCACCTTTTAAAGGGTTTATTACAAGGTTGGCTATACACTGTACCATTAAACACAGATTTTGTCTTTCATCAACAATGGCAAGCAACAACACTGTTCTAAAGCTCTAGAGATATTTCAGCTGCTGACAGCTTTTAAGTAGTGAAAATAAACCAGCAGCTTCTCATTCCCAAGTTATTTTATGCTCTTCATAGTTGGCTCTCTTGGTTCTCTGTATGCAGTCTAAACAAGTTGTCAAATGCCCCACCCAGGACTAAAATGAAAATGCACTCAAAGATATGTAGGAAAGGAAGACTGCTATTAAAATATTCCTATTTTTAATGAAAAATAGACCAAGCACTACTTATTGTAGTTTTCTGTCTCTCTTTTAATACACATATATTGCCAGTTGTTAGCACATCACTGTCAGCTACTCTATTTTCAAATAATAATTAACAATGACAGTTATGCAAGATTTTATAGCTCTCCTGAAGCAAAAAATCTTGACACAGCAATAATGAAAAGAAAAAAACCCTTAGGTCTGCTTTTCACAGAGCTTCGTATAAAATATTCTTCTCTGCAAGGGTTTATTTCACCAGTGATCTCTGCAGGAAGAACAGAGCTAAAGATAAAGTTAGGCACTGCCATCAGATTCTGAATTGCCTGTGTACGGACAAGCCAATTAGTGACTAGCAATAAGTCATCAGGTGCAATTGAAAAGAATATGCAATCTGGCTTTCCCTTTCTCAAGAGGCACTTATCTTCTCGTCTATTGCAGCTATAACTTGAAACTCCTCTGCAGTTGCCATCTGGCATGTAAGTGTGGATCTGGGCCTAAATGAGAAACAATAAAGATGGATGAAAGCCTTGATGCTTTGCGCTGCACAATACTGCTTTGTAAAAGATCCTTTATATTAAATTATACTGAAATCAAGATTTTGAGCATTATATTTATGCCTCACCATATCATTTTAAGGTTTATATAAAACAGATTAAATAATCTTCTAGCCAAGTCATTAAAAACTAGACTGGTGGGGACTGAGAGAGAGAGAAATCCCCTTGGTGACGAAGATAACAGAAACCAAGAAAGAGAACTATATTACAAAATGGGTAAAATGTGACATTTACATCACATTTAACTTTTATGCTGTGAAGTACAATATTGCAGGCTTTAAAAACTGTATAAATATGGACAGAAATTTATATATTTTTAATTAAAACCATACTGCACATCAATAGTCCTTGAGGGGGCTGGCAGTATTAGCTACACGGGAAAGGCAGGCATCTGAGTGACATTAAGGGCTGGCAGCTGACCATCACCTGAGTAATGCTTCCCACTGCCTGGTGACATTGTACAGATTTCTAAGAGCATGAGTACCATCACCACGTGTGCACAGAGGGAATTCTTCTGTGGGAAAAGTGACATTGCAATAATTCCTCCAAACACAAAAAACACACAACTGACCACTTTGTATACAAAAATCCTGGTGTACTAACCATAAAATCGGTTATGAGCAGGCAAAAATTCCTTAGTTTCCTCCTGACATCAGTAGAGGAGGAGCAGAAAAGGAGGTCACGTGGGGAAAAAACATTGTAACTATGGTTTGCTCCCAGAAAATAGCAACAAACTTGAGCATTTCAGCAAACCTGTGTGGCTCTGGCAGCAGGAATCAAAGCCTGGATTAAGCCATTACTTAAGAGTGGAGAAATAATGAGCCTTTACAGCAATTCCTCTTAGATAAGGAATAATGAAATCCACATATTAGACCCATTTTTCTGTTACACAACTCCATGTTACAGAGAAGCTATTCTACAAATTACAGAGCTCCCCAAAATATGACAGTTCTGTTCCACAACAGACCTTCAAGATTTTGAAATTATTCTCTGTTCTGCACTGAAAGAACACAAAATCCTCTCAGTATCTTTGTATAATGGAATTGTGTCAGATACTCAATTTTATGAAAACCCATATGCTTTCCAGTATTAGACTTGCTTTCTTTCCTCTCTGCCCTATCTGTGCAAGAGATCAGTGAGCCCTATGCAGTCAAAACCTCATCAGAACAAATATACCGCCATGGTACATTTCAGTTTTGACTAGTGCTTTATTTTAACTAAAAGTAACTTAATTAAAATTATTCTGATCATTACAGGACTGTTCCCTGCACCTTAAACAGAATCAATGCCCAAAACTTTGTTATTCCTCTCAAGTATACCAGTGTAAAGTTAGAAAGGTTCTGTTCAGGCTAAGGTGGCAAAGAAGTTATTGTCATCTATCAGCATATAAGTTTCTTTTTGATTCAATTTAATTCTTGGTAAAAGATGTAAATCTTATACTGTATTCTCATGGCAACCTTCTTTACTACTGGAGTTTCTGCTCAAGAGACTCGGCTGACTTGGCTCTCCCCACACACTGCTCTGCTCATAGCTGTGCTCCTACCGCCTTTCCCTCGCGAGGCCACTGCCCAACTCAGCACAGGAACATCTGTCCAGCCACATCAACACGCAGAGATCCAGCAAGTGCCAATATGGGATCACATCACTGAAAGAAGCTTTAACTCTGCTGGTACGTACACCCATGTACCACAGTGGGGGGCATTATAGTACTAGTATTTTTTGTCTTGGTTCTTTCCAAATTTGAACAGAACTATAACAGCAAAACAGGAATGGTTTCCCTTTGGTAACAGTATTAGTCCCACTTTCAGCTATGCAGAACTATTAAATCTCAAACTTCCAGCGATGTGGAGGCTTTAGGTATAGGAAGTCTGTCATTTGACAAAAATGATGCTGTGGTTTCCAGTACAATTATTAAAAATTCCTGCAGGTAAAACTGTAGATTACAGAGGAAGAATACAATAGCTTGCTAACATCCATCAACAGATATCCCCAAGAGCTTAAAAATGAAAAGCAAGGTGCCAGATACTTTTTAAAAATCCACTTGAAAAAAACACTGCCAAGTTTCTTGTATTAAAAAATCAATTTTTAAATGATCATACAAAGATTCTCTCGGACCGCATATATGTTGTTGTTGTTACTTCCAGATACAACGTTGCACAATTTTTTTTAAGAGTCATTAAATTACCAAACATAACCCTAATGCTGAGATTTTATCAACCAATTATACCACTCACTATGCTGGAAAGATATGGAATGTTATCTGAAACATCAATGCATACAAAACAAGCTATTTTAACTTCACTACAATTCAAAATACAAGCAAGTAAAATCAATGACCAAAAGGAAAAGACAAAACAATTGGAAGACAATGCTTACCAAGATAGAATCGATATATATTGACAGAATTTTACAAACAGTGGAGGATTAAGCAGAGAATAAAAAACCAAAACAAAACAATTAAAAATGCATGTGTGACAGACTCTCTAATAAAAGAAAAAAAGAAATGAATCAAACATTCCATTCTGTTCATCTATGACAAAAAGCTGCTTTGATTGTCACAGAAACTAAAACAACTGAGAAATTTTTATCTTCTAGATAAATCTTCATCTTCCTTGCAGCCAAGTTAAAAAGTTTTATTTGTTATTTGAGGCCTTTTACATTGTTGGGGCTTTTTCTTAGCTTTCAAATAAAGCTTTGTATTCTGCCCTATCTCTACCTTTACTCATTTATCTTCTGCAGCTTCAGAGGAATATAGCACACTGGAGCCTGCTTTGCTTTGTTTCTGTACTGCTTTTTATCCTTTCTGATTTCTACTGCTCACCTCAGTAACAATGGATTTGCTAATGTTTGCCTTTAATTCCAATAGCAATCAAGCAACTGAATGATTTTCATTTGCAGGAAGTTAACGTTTTCTTGTCCATCCGGATTTGTAATATTTGATTTAATGTTCAAACTAACCGTAACTGCAGCATTTAAGTAATGTAAAAATAAAAGCTTGTGTATTTACTTCATAGATTAAGCTGAGTGAATGATCACCTCATTGTCCAAGCCAAGACTTCAAGCTAATGCTTTCCAATTATGTTATGGAGGGTAAAGGTTAATGAAGACTTCTCTCATGTTTCTCTTCTCCATCTCCTCCCAATAGAATTTTTTTCAGATCTGAACTACGCATCAGTAAAGGGCAGATGCCAAGAACTAAAAGATTATGCTGACTTGTCATGCTGCTGTTTTGGCAGATTTTACAATTACAAGGCCTAATTCTACAGCCTTGATGTGCATAGCTTATGTAAGAACCTGGGAGCTTTGTGTCTCGAGAACTCCAGTGAATGCCAAATTTCGTACAGCAATTCATAGCATCTGGAACAACTTTGGCTTGGAATTTCATACTTGTAGTTTTACACCTTGACATGGGTATTCTAACTCATGTTTTACTTAAAAGTAATAGAAGAGTACCAGATTAGTCTTGTTGCTCCCAGCTCCCACTGAAACAAGTCCAGAATTGAAACCCATGAAAAAAAAACTAGTGTGATAAAGAGAGAAGCTGGTGCAGTGGTTGCCATCATCTTTAGGTAATTGTCAAAACATGACATGACTCTGTAGTGGTAACTTTGTCTTAATTGCTGGAAGACAGGTTTTAATTAGTTCATTTTCATAATTAGCCTGGAACTTTCTGTGGTTGGTTGTTCTTCCCTTGCAGTGTGGCATCTCAGTGCTTCAGCTCTTGCACGCTTTCTTGTCTGATACTGATCTCTTCCCATATCATCTCTTTTACATCGCTGCACTTCAGGCACAATTTGCAATTTCATCCACTTTCAAGAGGGCTCAATGGAGAACACAGTTTAGGATCAGACCTACTGCTCTGTTTGGTTACCATCAGCAAATTATTCCAGATACCGCTCAGTTCAAAAAGCATTTTATTTATTAAATAGTTTCCTAAAAACTCTAATTTGAAACGGAAAAGTTATGTTTAAAGGCAACAAGGAAGAAATACCTATTGCTACAACTATGATTCAGTTTACAACAAAAATTATGAAGGACAGAACCTCGGCTACCATAGAACTGTTCCCATTGAGGTCAGTGGAGCCACATTAATTTGTGTCAGATGCTCACCCTTGGGTTTCAAGCTTGATGCACAAGATTCAATCTTTGAATTGGTTTTCTTTTTCGTAAATGAAGCACAATGTTTCCTTTTATAGGGAATCTTATTTATTCCCAAAACACATAAAAGTAATTCAAAATCTGCAAAGAGGAGGTTTTAATTCTAGCTACTCCTTTTCAGAATAGGCTTTGTATGTTTAGTAAGCCCGGTCAGCAAAAAGAAATGATCCATTATGCACTAGGATGTCAGCTTCATAAAGTTTTTCAAAATTGGGTTTTTTCTCTCAAAGGGAGTTAGGGGAGTTATTTTTTCTGTAATCCCTATTGTTTCTTGCAGATCTGTTGATAAGAAAGATTATTTATACATAAACATTAGTTCATTTCAAAACTGCCTATCTGGCTTTTCATCATTATACAATCCCACAGCATTTTAAAGCCTGTGCACCTATAGTCTAGGCTGCTTATATGTAAGAACTTGTTTGTGTAGTCTTTTTGCCTGTATTAAATGATAAAAACCCCACTCTACCACTAACAATACTGTTCCCCTAAAAACTTGAAAGTTTGTGGGAATAGGGTACGGCAAGGAAAGAGCAAGGAAATATCATGGAAAAATACATAGCCACACACAAGCAAACAACAATTTCAGTACTGCCAGCACTGCTACTTTTATCATCCTGAGGTACAGCTCCAGGGATCATTTGCTTGTGTGAGAAATTTAGCATTAGGGAGAAAGACCCAAACCCATATTTATATACACTTAAAAGCAGAAGACACAATACTTTATATACTTATCTGGATCATTTTTTTTTTCTTTTAAGCTTGTGCCTCCTCTGGGGAGCCCAGTTCATGATTTCATACTTTCTAAAGTTATGCCTAAAAAGTATCTACCCTACCCCCAGTCACAAGCCAAAGACCCAGATGCTGAAACCATTCCTTGGGTAGCCTTCAGCAAGGCCAGCCAAAGGTCTGAAGCACAGCTCATGGCCTCCATGCAGGAGTCAAGTTTTATCATTTACATGTGCATTTCACACAGTAAAGCTTAACAGTACAATCCACGACCCTATTTATTTTTTACCACAGTGTCAGACAAGAGGAATTGTTGTGCTTCCCTGTAACATTATAAAAAATAGGAGGTTTTGGGTAGATTCTAAAACTAACTGGTGACATTCTGTCAGCTCAAGAAACTAGATTTTACATGCCTAAGAATTAAAAAGAACAAGCAAATGACTTAAAACTCTCCAGACTTCAGTTTTTTGCTTAGAACCTATTTAACACACATTTTATGACATTTGTTTCTTTTGCAAAATATTAAATAGCTGATGGAGCAGAAGGGGAGTCTTATCCATCAGAGAAACTGAGCTTCGTTATTGCAAGCCTCTGAGAGAGCCACAAGAACGGGCAAACTCTTTTCGGCTGCAAATCGATCTCACAACCCTGGGGCCGCAGAACCCATCCCTAAAAAACGAAATAACAGCAGGATGCCAAAAGTTTAGAACGTCACATTCAGGTGAATACAGGAGTTAATGCGTTGCCTTCCCCGCTCCCTACCAAGGGGAGGCCGCCCTGCAGTGTCGGCTCAAGGGCAAGCGGCGATGCCCCAGCCGCAGGGCTGGCAGGGGCCAAGGCAGCGCGGCGCCAGCCCCGGGGCGAGCGGCACCGCAGGGCCGAGGAGGGGCCAGCCCCGCTTGTCCTGCACGGCGCGACACCAGCCCGGCAGCCGCGGTAAGGACGGCGGGCAGGATGCGGCGGGCCGAGGGCAGGCGGCGGCGGGAAGGAGCCGGGGGGTTGGCGGCGGGGCCGCGGCCCTCCCGTGGTGTCGCGGCGCGGAGCTGCCCCCGCGGGGCCGCGCTCCCTGCGGCGAGGCCGGGTGCGGCCCTTCGGCAGCCGCCTTGCCGCTTCTTCGCCCCCCGCCCCCCGCCGCAGGCAGCTGGGCCCGGGGGGAGCCCGCAGCGCGGCGGGATGGCGGCGGCGGCGCTGGGCCCGGCGCTCCGCTCTGCTCGGGCCGGCGCCGGGGCCTGGCGGCTGTGGCCGCCCCGCGGACCGGGCGAGGGAGACGAGCCGCAAGCGTGGTGCGCGGCCGGGCGCCGGCTGGAGGAGCGGGCGCACGGGCACCGGGGGCCGGGGCGGCGGGGAACGGGCCGGGGCGCCGTGCCCCTGTGTCCCCCGGGCACCCTGCGGGCTGCCGTGCGCCCCGCGTCAGCTGCGCAATAAACACAGAGCCAGGGCCATATTTACAGTAGCAGGTTAAACCTTTTTATTTTTTGCCTTTTTTTTTTTTCTTTCACCCCCCAGAACACCCACTCAGGTGCCAGTGAGAGTTATAGAAGGCAAGAGGATTTTTGGTTATTTTTCTTTTTTAATCTATCTGCCTTTCGCTGTGTAACTTACTCATATTTCTCTTCCACGTTAAGAGGTTGTTTTCCCCCCTTGTGCAACAGCTGTTGTTTAGTTTTATAAATTCTCCCTGATGTTTGTTTTCTTTACGCTTTGCAGCAATACAGCATGTGTGAGTAGTGCATTTTTCAGGCGTTAATTTTTACTAAAGTCTAGTTACATTATGTGATTCTAGCAGTAAATTAGCTTCATGCCTTTACCTTCAGAAATGCAAATTTTAGAATTTAGCATAGCTATGATAAGCTAATTAGCGTTCAGGTGATCTGAAAGACCTTTGAAAAGCCCAGAGATGTCGGGGAGGGGGGGGGGGGGCACTGAGGACACAATAGGTGGCAGTCCCGTCAAAGGGGAATTTGAGCTATTTGAGGTTCTGCCTTTTAAAATCATTTAATGAGACAAACCAGATTTCATAGCAGTGATGATTTCTAAGGTCATAAAATGTTTAAGTGGCGTAGCAGGTGAAGCTGGCTGGGTGATGCTGTTGGCCCCCAGCTTGCTGGCCTGTCTGTGGCCAGGAGGACTGCCGGAATTTCAAAAGACAACTTCACAGCTGTGGTTTTCCCCCCATACTGTTTGTTTAGTGCAATGCTCCACTCAAAAAAAATGCTGTAGAAGCCTCTTTACTCACCAAGCATTGTGTATTTTTCTCAACAATAACAAGAAGAAACCAAGAAATTAGCTATTGTAGGCTTACAAAGTTAACAGAGATCTTCAAACACATCAGAAATGCTGTGCTGTGTCAGACTCAGCCTAGCATCCCAGGAAATGGAGAGAGGAGATAGATCCAGTTTAGGGAAACTGACCTGGCCACATGCTGCCCCTTGTACTCCTGCCACCAGCCACAGCAGCTTAGGGACACCACACATGCACCTGGCCTCCCAGTGCACACTTCAGCCTGTTGTAAAAGTTGTGTTCACTGGCTAGCCCCTACATCTAGTATTGCAGGGAGGTTTGCACTCTGTTTATCTAGTGTCTTCATCATTCTGTAAAACTCAGCTGTAGCTTCCCCCCAAGCTTCTCTTCTCCAAACCAAACAGTCCCAGACGTTTTTTTGCCTCTGGGATAGTGGTAGCTCCATTCATTTGACCATTTTAACTACCCTTCCTGAGCTGAGACCAGAACTGGTCACAGTAGTCAGAACGGGGGCCTGTCCAGGTTTTCTGTAGTGCTAAAACCAATACCCTGTGTAATGGTCTCAGTACTTCCCTCATGATGCCCAGCATTTTGTTGGCTTTTTGACTGTCCCCCCAAAACAGGGGAGGCGCTGTCACAGTGTTGAAGATGGTAAAATTGTATGGTTATTAATATTTATTTAAATTATTATAAGAACTTACAAACATTTAGGGTGATAGTTGCAGTGTGATTGTTGTTGTAATGAGGTACATAATTTCATAGTAGTTGTTTCAGAATCTTATTTCTTTTTCTTTGGATAGCCAGAAATCCCTGTACAGGTGAGATTTTTAAAGAGCAAGCAAAACAGTTTGGATCACACAGGTTTGTATCATTTCCTTGAATTCTTTGGTTGTACAAGATGAAGCAAGTAGAATTCTAAATTGATCATTTAATTAAAATATAACGATATCAAGCAATGTGAACTCTTGAGCCTAGGAGCCATTTACTTAAACTGCCTCATTGCTATGCAAAATCCTCAGTGTTAGTAGGCAAATTCACATATTAGTGTAAGCATTATGTGCATTCCTTTCACTTTGATGGCTTAAAAATTTAATTGCAAATAGCCTTCTCACTGTTAAGTGTGCTACGCTGAGGATACCTGGATGCTACTGAATTGGTGCAGGAGGGCATGTTGTTTCAAACAGCAGCTTTATATAGTCATTGCTAACCTTAGCTGTTCGTTCAGTTGAGTTTGTTGACTCTGGCAGTAACTAATGGATCAAGTTCCAGAGGAAAATGAGAAGCCCTATCCTGCATTTAGCAAACTGAGCAATGCTATATATTGCAGAATTCCTTCTTGCTTCCTGGAGGTGGTCAGGTAAACCTTGAAGCATAGAAAGATAGCTGCCTGAGTCAAGTTTTTAGTTTTAATTCTTTACTTTGATGGAAGACCTCTTCCATATAACTGTAGAGCCAGTGAGATGTTGTTTTCTAACTACATAAACAGTGTCAGGAGTTATTTATATATATACTATTATTTTGCATCTGAATGCTCTGCAGGAGTACTTTTAGGGGGTTTGTTAGTTTGCTACCTTTTAAAACCAGCTTTATAAGAACAGATTTTAGTGATTGAAGATGGTTTCTTTACCACTTAGATATCTTCTATTTGTGTGCAAGCTGTATTTCTATTACAAGATTTGCCTTAGGTTCTGCTAAATGTATTTGGCTAATTGTAAGAAAATTGCAGAAGACGTTGATAGAGGAAAAATCACTCTGAATGGCTTCTCAAAAGGAACTCTTGAAGTTTTAGTACGGAGTTTGTTTGGACAGACAAGTTGGTACTTTTACTAAATCAGCAGTTTGTTTGCTTAAAAATAGCCACCCTGGGTTGCAGTTCTGCATGTATCCTTTTTTCCTAGAAATCAGTATATTGTTCTTGTGGATGACTGAGTCATACATGCCAACAGAAGGATGACTATTGGTTACTTAGAATCGTTTATGCAACTGTAGAAGAAAAAGCTTATTCATTAGTGTGATAAGGGCACAAAGAATAGGAAAGGAGCTGAGTGTTTGGTGTTGAGAGATCACTAGGGATTATTGGAGAGATCACTAGGGATTATTGGATAAGCAATTCTAAAGATCATACTGCAGCGAATACAAGAAGATGCCAGGAGCTGATTGTATTCTTTTGACCTTGTTGAAATGCTACACAAAGGTGCAGAGACTGCTGTTGTGTAATGCAGGCTGAGATCCTGCATTACCCGGCAAACACTGAACGTTTGTCGTTTGCCAAGCTCGTCTTTTTTAACCTATTTTCTGCATAGTTCTGGGTTAGCGTAGTATCATTTGCTTTGTAACCAGACGAAACTGCTACAGAGCTCTGTGTCTAAGCATTGCTGAATGTTTTATAGGCAGTTAGAATGAAATGCCTTTTTTAGAAAATGGATGTTATTCCATGTTTTTCCCAGACAATACAGAGAAAGAATGTAAGAGTGTTATGCTGTGGCTTGTCTTTAAATTTTTACTGTTCAAGGACAACAGCTAAATCTGAATGTATATATGCATGGCAACAATATAGAAGTTCACTGTTGAGTTGCATAAATAGTGGTTTTTGAACTCCGTGTGGCTGAGTTGCTGAATTCCATGTTGCTGATCAGGCAACAGGCACCCTGTACACAGGATTATTTTGCAGGACAAAGGTCCAGAATAAGAATATTAAGGAAAATACATTCTACAGAATACTGTCATGCAAGTATCTATGGACATCTTACTGGCTTGACTCTGGGCACCAGGCACTTTTGTGTCCCACTATGTGATTCTAGTTATAAACCTGCAACTCACAGACTTAAAAAATTGTGTTGTAGTTGGCTTGAATTCACTGGCACTATTTTGTGTGTGTTGAGAATAATTCCTTAGCACAATGTTAAAAAAAAAAATCATATTCTGCTTAAATTTTTTGCACTTGAAAATTATTTAAGGAAATACTGTGTTCATTATTAACTTGAAATTCAGTTTTAGCATGTGTTTCAGACTGTATGAGTCCTGTGGTCATTTTATTATTTATATGTTTCATACTTTGGCCCTGTGCACTTTTTATAGTGAACTTTCTTGTTTAGTGCCTTTCAATCAGTTTCTTTTTGGCAATGGAGCAGAAATGATTTGGAATGGAAATTAAAACCAGAGAACTAGTTTTTATTTGGAAGAAAAAAATCATTAAAAGTACAAAACAAGTGGAAGTCATAGTTAAGTTGATTTCAGAAATGTAACTGATGAAGAGGTCTTGTTGGCCCTTCTGTGAGAGGGGATTTCCCCACTGATACAGCCTGAAATAAAGAAATTGCAAGAGTGAAGTATTGTCTCTGGAGAAGAAGAGAATTCTGCTGAGGCTGCTTTCTCTGTTAGCCGCCAAGGCACTTGGAATTTGGGTCAGAGACATGTTGCAGTTTTCTGTGAGGTAACTTGTCCATGGGTAGCTTTTTGGTCACTACCATTTGCTGGGAAAATTGCTGCCTAGACAAAGCTGAATTAGAAATGTCAAGTACCGCCAAATTAAGCCAATCTTAAGCAAAAGAACCCTATGTGTTACTAAAGACAATATTTGTTGTGCTTTGGGCCATTTTCACAGGCAGACATGAAAATGTCTGGATGGTTTTATGAGGTTGTATAAGCTGCTGCTCTAGTGGAGACTGCAACGAGCTTGGAGGTGATTAGATTTGGGAGTTTATTTGAAGCTGATTTAGAAACTGCAACGGGACTTGCATTTTCTGATTAGAAGTCTGGTGTGGGCATTGGAAGGGGCAACTTTATACTTCTGATGTGCTGAATCTGATAGAAAGTCATATATACTATCATACGTTTTGTTAATGACTTTCCAATAAAAGTAAAAGAAATGAGGTACACCTGACTCACTGGAATTTAACAATAATATGATCCATCATGTGGCCCTGAAAAAGCTATTTTAGAGGATTAGAGTGTCATATTAGGCTATGTGTAGTATTTATGTGCACCTTGTAAAATTCTTCTTGGCTGGGGCGAGTAACTTTTTGATGAGCAAATAAAATATCACCGTAGATTATATATTTTTCATTTTTTCTCTCACCCAGATATTTATGTTATGTTCATTATTAAAGTGGAAGGTGGGGATATGCAGGTGAATATTTGTCACTGTTGTGGTGGATTAATTTCAGTGACAGCACATGCTGGGAGCTTACTGACTGGAGTAACTTTTGTTATGGCAGTGGCTCTCCTTAGTGACAGCATGAGAAAATCTGATACCTGGTAATATTTTTAAGCGATATTTGTGTACTGTGGTTTGCTATGATTTGGGTCAGCTACTAAAATGTATTTTATATTCTGACTTTGAAATTGTGTCTTGCAACCGTAACAACCTTAATGTCACCTGGTGTAACTCAGCTGGGCTCGGTGCAGCTACATGAATTTATACAAGGTAATGATGTGGGCCAGTAAAAGAATGGATGTGGGCAGCTTTGAACTTGTTCAAGTCTAAATTTCATCTAAATTAGTCTAGATTCACCCTCACAGAAGAAGATAACACTTTCATCCTGTGCTAGGATTCAATTTATTTCTGCTCTTTGCAGAAATTTTAGCTCAAGAGTGGGTCTGGCTCAGAGCATGCACATATCGGTGTCTTGTCCTCCAGTTTACTAATTTAACAGCTCATGAATCAGACTGCACTGCTCAGCACACCATTGTGCTTCTGATAATTAATCAGATATGGCTCTAATTACTGACTTTCAGCAGTACTTAACTGTGGTCATCTGTAATGTCATCTATTATTGACATATTGTAGGAATATAGACAACAGAAAAAGAACTTGCAGGAATTTTCTAATGAAAATTAAAATGAATGTTCCATCATAAAGCCTTTTTTACATAGCTTGAGCATGGCCTCCTCATTTGAAGGTGTCTGCCCTTGTCTGTAGACAGGTGATGTACCATACTGTTGAAACCTGTTCTAAATTGCAGACACTCATGTAACTGGCGTTTATTAGAAGACCCCAGCCTGGCCAAGGCTGTGGGTGCATGTGCCCAGAGCAGAGCACACTGACGCAGAAGCACTCACCAGAAGGAGCCATATGCAGTTATTGCATGAAATGGGATCATACTGGAACTTGTCTCCTTCAAACCTTATTTTCTTGTATCTCTTTCATCATTAAAAACACCACCTATAATATTCCAAAGCAGCAAACCTTCACAGTCTCTGGTCAGAGCTGTGCTTTCTCTTGCTTCCATTATCTATGACTTTTGAAGACAGACGGGAAAGATGACAAAAGATGTTATCTTTTACTGATTGGAAGTACAACAAATGGCAGTGTCTGTCATGTCTGGAGGGAAGTTGCACAAACAGGACATGTATTTACAGAGTTTACTGACTTTTCTTCATGCACAAATCAAGCATGGTTGTTTCCTTATAAAACCAGAATTATGCTTAAAAAATTAAGTCAGTTATTGTACTCTTAATCATACAAATCTTACTAATACTGCTTGATAATAGTGATGTTTACTGACATATTCCTAAGGTTTCGTCAAATGCTGGTAAACTAGTTGAAAGTAGAAGGTGCAGTCTTGCTGTACAAATATTATAGGTAATTATTAAAAATATTAATCACATCTGTCAAAAAATGCTTTTATAGCTCAATCTGGCATCTGTGTCTCTTGCTTTAACAAACTTTTTTCACAAACACACCGCAAGTATTTTCTTTAGAATTCTGAAATACAGGGGTTTTTTTCTAGTGGGATTTCAGGTGCTTTGAATTTATTTGATCTTTTGAGGTACACACAAAGACACCATACTGAGGCAGCAAAGACTCGAATAGTGGAACAGACTTTGCTAAAATCTTGCCATTTTTAAGCAAGGCAGTAGCAAATCACTTCAATCTTATGAAGGTGGTTTACAGGTATAGTAGTTATGGGGGTGGTGGGACAGCCTTAGTACAAATGTAACTTTTCCATGATTTTCTCACCCTTCTCTCAAGAAACTGAGGACTTGAAACTGGTTTGCCAGGTAGTGAATACCTATCGATGTAAAATGTTACCATACAATTTACTGTTTCTGCCGCTTGAATGAGAGTTTGGCAGTTGCAGTAAATGAAGAAATGTGGGGGTTTGTCTCTTTCAGTGCCAATGTCTAAAAATTGTTGATTAGTACTAATGAGAGACTGTAAAAGAGAAAGGTTGGGTTTTTCCTATAACAAGTTTGATTTGTTAATACCACCACCTTACAAACTCAATAAGGGAGTGCAGAGAAAATGATGTGAAACAAGTGCCTGTTCTCGGAAGTTTTGGTTGCATTCCTTCTCTGGAGCCTTAATCAGTGTCTAAATGCACCGGGGAAGGTACACAGTGCTGTGGGTAGGACATAAAAGATCCTAAAATTGCATGTGCGTAACAATGCATTATTCCTTGTAATGCATACAGTATTTTTATTAAAATAGAGGTGATACCAGTGTTGGAATTTCTTCCAAATAAATGCTGCCTGTATTCTGTTCCTTTCAGTTCCTGAGTAGGTGGAATATTTTGATGCAAGAATAATTTTAAGTACAAAAGGGATTCCTTTATAGAATTAATCACCCTCAGAGGATTTTTGAGATGATCGTTTAATGATTATGGAGCACTTGCTTGTATGTAACTTACACGTAAAAGCATTAGTTTGTCACAGATGTAATAGGGAGAAGAAGAGAGTATCTACATGATGAAGGTATCTACAGGTGCAGTCACTTCAGTTAAGGTATGTGTGAAGCTAAGTTCAGTCTCTGAAATAGTTGAGGATTAGTTCTGATTTCACAGTTATGGGAGCGGAAGCACCGAGGTAAGGACATGAATTCTGTAAGTCCTGAAAAACTGCCATCACAGCACTCCTGAAAGTTGGGTACCAAGGAAATCCCAGAGAGGAAGTCTGCTTCTTGGTTGCAGCCCTTTTTTAGGTATCATGCTGTGTCCATTCTTCCCCTCCCAAACTATGTGTGGTGTGCATTTTTAATTATTCTTTCCTGTTGGAGATCAAGATACGTGTTTCTTACTTGGAATTTCTTTTTACAGCCTTGCAACAAGACTGCATTAACAGTTGAATTATCCATGTGCACCTTCTTCAACAGTACTTCGTATTTTAGCTAGACTTGGGAACAGCAATAGGAGGAAACAATTCTGTGTTTTATGGGGCACCGTTAATGGAATATGCATTGTGTAGGAACAATTGCTAGGGAGCAAATTAATCACAGATTATTTATTTAACAAAGTACATTATTGATGTTACACTTGGTTGACCTTTTGCAAACATACAGCACCTAGTAGGTGCAAATTGGTATTAGCATATTTAAATTGATGTAAAAACTACTGCTCGCTTGGTCTGTAGACCATTTGGCAAGAAAGATGACTTACTGCAGTATTCAGGACTGGCTTAATGGCTTATTTTTATGGAACAGATGAAACAGAAATGTATTGCCCTGGCACAATGTGCACACTCAGTAAGGGCCTGATAACAGCACACTCACCTACTTGTTTGTAGTTTATATTCAGTTGGTAAAACTAGTTAGGTAGCCTGCTTCCTGTGTGTAGGTAAAATGCATACAACTTTGGACTGAATGTAGAAGTCTGTAATTGTAGGAACACTGGGATGCTGCAGCACTTTAAAAGAAGTGTGACTGCCACTGCCTCACATAAGATGAACAGGTCAAGAGGCTATCTCCTCTGTTTAAAGATCTGTGTTTAATGTTTTCTATTCTGTTTGATTTCTCAAGAGATCCTAGCTGAAAAATCAGTTAACTTTCCTTTTTTCTGTTATTTTAAGTGGTGTTATAATGATTTTAAACCTTCAGTTAATTGATACCAGCTGAGATAGTGACTGAATCAGAAAGTTTTGTTTGAAATCTTAAAAGTTGTACTATACCTGTTGAATAAGTTTAGGATACACTATTTTGAGGATAGAAAGGATAAAAATGCTGCTGTCTTGATTTTTATTTACATACATAGATATTTTATATATAAGGTGTTTGGGAGTGAGTTTTCACCATGTATATATTTGAATAAAAATATTCAAAAATATTTTGAAATGCTTCTACTACATGTTTACTTTTAGTACATTCTTGGTTTCCATTTTTTTTTTTCTTTCTGTTTGTTGCTGTTGTTGTTTGCGTTGAAGTTTTTCCTAGAGACTGCGAGGTATAAATGAGTAAGAGCTGCAATCAAACCATCCAACACGCTTCAGGTGAGAAATAGAGAAGTCTATAGAATTAAAAGCTTCTTTAAAAAAAAACAAAAACAAAAAAAAAACCCCATGCAGTTTATAACTTTCAAGATGTCAATGGAAAGATCAGCAAAGGAAATGTAAACCGTATTTCATCAGTATGGAAGAGACCGTATCAGAGCCGTCAGCTAGCAGATGTAAGAGCTAGAGCTGCTATTGATACATGGAATAGGGAAGAATGGGGGTGTGATTTTCCACCTGAACATGTATTTGTGTGAGTGAGGTGCTGACTGATCCTGCTTGGCTGTTGGGTAAAGTTATTTGACTGTGTCATTGGTTTTAGGTTGTAATATAAGATTGTGTAAGCCTGTTTGCAGGGCTGGATGCTGGTAACATCGTTGTAGTTATGCTGTAAACAGTTTCTGCTTCTAGAAAATTTGTAGTCTAGAATTAATTGATTTATCATTGAGAGTGCAGCATTGTCTAATCTGTGGCAACAGAATTTATCTAGCAAAAAGTTGGGACTATAGCAGAACACTTAGATATTCTTGCAATGACTTTTCACTTAATCACAGATACTAATGTTTTGCTACCTGTTTCAAGGCGAAAAGAACTTTCCCCATACAATGATGATACATTTACAGAATTGCTGACATTGAATAAAAGAACACTGAGTTTGATCTTTCTGAGTGAAGCACCTATAAAGTTTGCATACAGTTTTCATGTATGAGTTTGTTAGGTTCTACACAGGGATAGTATATCAGAGGAGAGAGAGGGTGCTGTGAAATGTGCTTCCTACAGCTGCGACAATTGTAGGCCATAAGATTGTTGCTAACCTTTAATGGCTCTACAGCCTGCGAGTCTTTTCTCCCCCAGTATATCTCCCTTAGTATGATGGGAGATTCGAGAAATCAGTAAAATGAAAACATCTAAAAGAATTTTAGTATATATGTTCGGTACTAGATAGTCAAGCTACAGTAAGAACTTCGCAAACTCCCAACATGTCACAAGTGAAAATATTAAAACTTATTGCTAGGTGCATTGAATGCTGTTAAATGGTACAGTCCTACTCCTCAGAGTTTTAAATCCTCTGTAAATGAACTGATAGAATTGGCAGCTATAAAACACCAACTTGATATTGATTTAACCATTCTTGTTAATTTTTTCTAAGTAAGAAAAGGGAAAAAAGAATAAGGGAATATAAGGACTGGGAACAGTGCGGGTAGGCTCTGAGCTACAGTGCTTTGGTACACTGCAGATGGACAGTAGGATCTGGCTAAACAGAGCACAGAATCCATACCGGCTCCAGTCTGTTAACCCAGGACTGACTTCTGAAGTTTGGGATTCATTTGTCTTCTGCAGAAAGACTTACACTTGATGGAGAGGGCTGGAGGCCAGGAGAAGGGACAAGAATGGTGCATGTATGATATATGGGTGTGAGCATTGTAGAGATTTCAGATCCTAGGAAAAGAGAGCCCCATTTCACAGGTATATACATGGGACACAACTGTTTTTAATCATGCCAGATATATTCTGGATTCAGTGGTAAAAAGAGCTATGCAAATAAGTAGCTCCAAGCACAGTGACTAACTTAAACTGATTTCCTCTGCATTTTATTGAGATGACTGACATTCTAACTAAATTATATAAGGGTTGTTTGTAAATGCACCTGCAATACTCCTAACAGCATTGCTCCCCCCCCATTCACCCTGTTCATTGCTTTTTAATGTCCCTGGTGTTTTTTTCTGTAACAGCTATAGTTTCTCCTCCGTGCTGTTCCCTGTTGTTGATCCACCATCATTTGTTGTGCTATCCAGCAAAGAAACTACGCAGGACATTGCTGATAACCTGGCTAGAAGTATTTGCCACCTGGCTGGCTGGCTGGCCACCAGCTGCTGCTTGCCCACCTCTAAGGAAGCCAAACGTGTAGGTTTGGGTGTTGCATGTGGGGTTTGTCATCTGTTGTAAAGGTACATTGTAAGAACTTATTTGAAAAAAACAAACAATAATCTGCTTTTGTAGCAGGCATACAGGCTCCGAAGTTATTAATAGGGGGTTGACAGAAAGACAGAACAAACCCTTGTTTTCTGACAAAAGCAGGTTAAAAATAAAAAACATGTATAAAACCTGACAGTTTTTAATAATAGTCATAATACGAATTTCTAGAAATACTTTCTAGCCATCCCTGTACGTCCTGCACGTGGGGAAACAGAAGTGCTTGATGCTTTCCAAATACCAAAGAACACGTGTTTGTGAGGTAGTACCTCCTGCATGCTGTGATGGTACAGGGGACTGATCTTCTGATACTTCTATTAGTGTTCCAGGAATGCACAGTTCTGAAAACAGTGCTCCTTTTACTTTGAGGAACAATAGACAGACTGGTCATTGTCAAGTTTGTTTTTTATTTTAATAATATTTTTTTTCTTTAGGATGGAGTTTTAATGTTTTGATGTCAGAATGAAGAGCAGGATACCTGTCATTCTTCTAGCTTGTGGCTCCTTTAACCCCATCACAAACATGCATATGCGTTTGTTTGAGCTGGCTAGAGATCACCTGCACCGAACAGGTCAGTAAGGTGGTGTTAGGATCACACGCATGTGGTGGTTTACTGTGAAAAGGAAGGATTTTTAACACTCGCTATAGATGTTGTCACTTTACAGCTGGCTTAATTTTAATATTCTTTATTGATCATTCAGTATGAGGCTTTCATGGCATATTCAATATAGAAAGTGTAGCATTACATCTTCCTTTGGCTCAGTACATAAACAAGTATCATAATGACTGTTCATGAAAATAAAATGAAAGTTTCATCAGCAGTTTTAGGATCATATTCATGGAACAGGCTGACTCTTGTGAAAGAGTATGGTTAACAATTTTGAAACTGAGAAGAAACATTTATGTTCAGATTTCATGCTTTTATGATACATTGTGTTTTAATATGAGGAAGTGTTACAGTTAGCAGTTTTGGCAGCCCTGTGAAACAGGAGTATAGAGGAAACGTTAATTATTCATTATCCATCTTCTCTAAGAGGTAGAAATTATCTCCCCTAGCTAAATAATTTCCTCATAAAGGAGATGAGAAAAGTGAGATGTCAGCAGGCTGGAAATTTTTGGCAACAAAAGAGAAAGGTGGGTAACATAAGGAACTTAAGCAAAAATCAGAATAGCTACTGAGGAGCATTGAACTCTTAAGTTTAATCAACTACTTAGTTGCAGAGGCTTTTAATTTTTTTCTCCATCTGGCAGCTAAAATATACACATATGTTTCTGCAAGAGGTTGAGAGGGAATCACAGTTTATTGGAACTATGACAATGAAGTTCCTAGGGAGGTGATTCAGTAGGAACCTGAACAGAAAATAATAGTAAAAGGAATTTTGCTGTCAAATTGTAGGGTGGCGGGGAGAGAATTTGGTAACCCACTGATACCGTAGTGCAGTAAAAGCAGCAACTACACACTCACCACATACTGTGAGACTACTTTGACTTTTCTGAGGAAGAATTACAGAACTGGCTCTGAGGGCTGCCTCTACAAGTCTCTGTTGTCCTGTAACTACAATGACTTTGTTGCTCCCACAGAACAAAAAGGGTTACAAAGGAGTTTGAATTGGTTTTTCTTACTGTAATTTTATAACTGCTTCTGCTGCCCAGGTGTGCAAGGAGTAGAAAGGTAATGTGAGACCAACTTGTAATTCTGTTTAAGCCGTATGTTAAAGTCCAGTAACTTATTTCTTTACTTTGAAAGATGGATTGAACTGGGAAATGAATTATGATTCTGTCTGAATCACAATTTGTTGTCTGATCTGCTCCAGGGACTATGTAAGAAGGCTCCACCTCTTACTCAGAGCAGTTTACTTGAACAAGTCTAGTGAAATTCATATTAAAAATGAAATTTTGAAAGGCTGAAATGGAAGTTGTGTGTTACATTGCACTTGTCTAACATCAGTGCTTAGTTCTGGATAGGATGTGACTTGCCTTTTGACATCTATAGTTTAATGTATGGAGTATGAGTACATCATGCATTAGAGAAGGGGATTTCTTGTGTCTGGGTTGCTTACAGTGAAATCATTGCACTTTCTGAATGCTTAACCCAGGATGTCTACAAAGCAAGAATCCTCAGTTAGCTTGTGGAAGCTTTACCCGTGCCAGGTAGAGGTAGCTTTAATTGAAGTAACTGTAAATGCAGATGTATGTGTTTATATGTATGGATACAGAAACCTGGTATATGGTCTTTCTTGGTATGGTGAAAAGAGTTTCTCAAACAAAAGGGGTTGGCAACATGCTATAAAAATGATCAATTCTGGATGCCTGTTTCATGTCAGAACCTTCCCACCAAGGAAATTAATTGATCATTCTCTCATGTTTTAGTCATTTCCAGTTCTGCAGTTACCTAGGGAAGGAGGGAAGAAATCAGAGCTTACTTGCCGAGAAGAAGCACTAGTTGCAGACTGGGAGCTGATAGTGAGGCTGGAAGACAACAGTTACACATGCCTAAAGCTTGTTTGAAGTAGCGGTCTGCTACATTCAAGTTAATTCCCTTCTCAGTGAGAACAATGCACTTCTGAGATAACATACACACTGAATGCCTGAAAATCTAACTAGAATGAGTGAAGAATTAACTAGCATGAGGGGTGATGTTTCCTAGGCTGTAAGAATTACTTACTTCTGGTGCTATTTCAGTATTTCTGCTTAATCACAAATCAGGCAGAAATGGTAAGTTGTGAAGTAGCTTGGCTGGAGTTGACTTCACAGTCAGGTTTTACTGTTATGAATGACATGACTATCCCTGATGTGCATCCTGACTGACATCTCCAGTAATTCTGTCTGCCAGCTTTTTGCACAGCACTTCAGTTTCAGATGCTGTCTAATCTTATTTTTCATACACCCTTATCTTAAATAGGGAATTATATTGAGTTTCTGATACTTTAAGCAGTTTCATTGCCACACATCAAGTAATTCATCCTTTTCCTGTTAATATCAGTCTACATGTGACTGAATAACTCTAATGATTCTCTTTATCTGGATTTTGTCTCTACTCATGTGAATTTGACTCTACACATCCTCATGTATAGCTAGAATTTTCTCAGATTCGATCCCTTTTTTTAAAATTGTTTCTTGAAACTTGTACTAGCTGTGGCAAATGCCTTTCCAGTCTGTTAAAACCTAATGTCAGATGCTTTTATTTCTCTTTGACTGTATTTCTCATTTGACCACAAAGGCAAAAGAAATAGTACTAGAATCAATCTAAGATGTTTAAAATCTTGTTTCCCAGATATTGCCAGTAGAGGATACTTAGATCACCAAGTTTCCAGATAGGACCAAAAGGGATAGAGGACAAAGGAGGTGGTTATGAAAGATAAGCTGTTTCCGTCTGTGACAAGACGGATGCGAGGAGGAGGTGAAGGACGATGAGTAACTATCTTATGAAAACTTATGAAAAATGTCGACACAATCGGTGGGTTGTATCAGATGCAGCACTGGACAGAAGAGTTAAGAAGTCCAAGAAGAAATAACTAGTCACTAACCAGCCTTGGAAATTTGGAAGTTTATGTTATTCAAGAGCTGCATCTGATTAAAATAGACTGATAATTTCAATAAAGGGAAAAGAACAGATTGGAACAGCAGCAAATCAGCATGAATGCAGACTTCAGTTTGATTTTCTGAAACAATTCTGATAAGTGGAATTTGAAAGAAAAGAAAAAAAAAACACAAAGAAAACCCAGTTTAATCCTACTGTTTTGATAGTGTGTATAGTAATACAGATACATGATTGGAATAGGATCAGATCAGCAGTAGTTACTGTATATACAGTAAATTTTGACAGACATCAGCTAAAATTAAATGAACTTAAAAAATGAAAAAGAAACAAATCTTTGATTTTGGGGGGTTTTTTTCACTACAAGATTTACAGCAGTGCTTGCTTAAATAGAACAGCACTTGGTTAATTGTATTAGGCTTTACCCTTGAAAGATGCAGGAAGAGGAATGCATGTGTGGCTTAGCATCCAGAAAGAATTAAATCTATAGAGTGCATTTTGCAAAGGTGAAAATCAAAGCAGCAAAAGCATAAATGTTAAGACATTTCAAGACATACCATATCCCTAAAGGAAACACTTCTGTTCCATAAAACTCAATTTTCTGAATACTGTTATCAATACAAATAGTTTAGGTCCTAACCATTTTCTAAATTTAAGGTCTTCTTTTCTAAGTCAAGAAGTATAGGCATCTTTCTGTTCCACAAGTTTTATTGTCTTACACTAAAACCCAGCAGAATAAAGGGTGGGTGTCCCCTGCTTGCAGTGGTATTTTCGATTATGCTTTGTGTTTGACTTTGGAATCCTAGTCATCTGTTTTGCAGCATCTCTGAAGAGAATCATTGCTTCCCAGTCATGTTACATGGCAAAAGTCATCTTGGATGAGAGCATTTCAGAATAAGGTGTCCTGTGAGTAGAACTACAATACTTTATTATTCACATTGTTACTCTCAAGGTGGTGGTTTTACCCTTCCTTTCTGGAGGAAAGGCTCATTGTCATGCCTTTCCTTTTTTTTTTTCTAAAGCTGGTAGAAGTGAAGTTGTATTTTGGGGTCCTGATACAAAATGTTTATTATAGATGTGATGTGTTGAGATCATTCAGCAATTTTTGAGGACTGATTGTTGTGCAGCCTCAGCAACTCAGCTGTTGGAGGAATTCCTGAAGTCACAATGTATTTGAGTGGCTGTCTGACTACAGAGGTAAATCTCCATCTTCAGGCCCTGTAGTTCACTCAACCAGGTGGATATGATTTATGTTTGTCTGGGTACTCATATGGCATCTGTCACCACGATTTTTGCACACCTCATCTAGTTCAGTGTATGCATCTTTCAAACACTCTGAAGTGGTGAAGGTAAAGTCATCCATCCTATGGAGAGCTATCCTAAAAGGTTGTCCATTACTGCTCTGATGTATTTGTTGTTTATGTTGACTTTCAATCCAATGATTGCTGAATTGTTTACCCCTTTGATTTTCCTTCTGTTGAATTCCCTTCACGGAAGGTGACTGAAGATGAAGTAAAAAAGTCTTGCCTATTTTATTTTCCTTTTTCATGCTTGGCAGTCTCTACATGTATGTCATGGGAGGGTAAGCATGGGCTGGTATTTTGATATTTAATCTAAACAAAGATTTAGATACTGCTCCCTCCACCCCAGTGTATTACAACCTATAAATCAAATTAACATTTTTGTTTAAATGGAACAATGAAAAATTGTTCTATTAGTTACCCTAGCATTAGTAGGCTGAGGTTTCTGGGAGGATAACTGTTGATTTCTTGTGGGTTCAATGGAAACCATTACTATTACCATGTGATTTTAATGTGTGTATTCTCACACACAGAAGGCTGATAAAAGAAATTAAATAATCCAGTTAACTAACTATATTCATAAAAGCAAGTGTGCCAGTGGTTGTTTCTGTGAATAAATGAAAAATGAATTAGTGTAAGCTCTTATTGCATCGTAGATGATTGAACATGAGGTTGTATTGTAACTGTTTTCCAACATTGCTCACTTCTGATAGCAAATTTTAAATTGTTTTATATTTTGAAATAGCTGACACTTTACTCATGAAGGAGGACTTGACTCATCAACAACCAAAGTGATTTTCGTTATTTATGTATGTCATGTATGTACTATGCAGTAAAATTTAAACTGTTCATCAGACTCACTTTGTTATATCTTAGAAGTGTAGGAAACTTTATGCTCTTAGACCAGGCTTAATAAAGCAGAGAAAATGCTTATTCCTGGACAAACCCTCCAAAATCCAAACCAAAAATTTGCAATCCTGTGTCTGGCAATTGTTTACATGAATGCACTAATTTATAGAAGTTAATCTCTTGTCCAGTGCTGATAAGGAAATTGAGGCAGTCTCCAGAAAAAAACCCAAACATGAAGCCCAGGGAATTTTCTTTGGCTTATGCTAATAAACTTTGGATTCATGGGACAGAAACCTTACACAGGCCATGAGTTAAAAACTGTCATCTTGATTAAAGTTTATTGGGTTGTGGAGAGGATTTTTGGTGTTTGGTTTTCAGTGGGGTTTGTTTCTTTTTCATGTTTCATTTTAAGTGGGGGTGTTGCAATGTTTGAGGTTGGTTTTTTCTTTGGTGTTTGGGCTTCAGGGTGGTTTGGGGTTTGGTTGTTTGGTTTTTTTTATGTTCAGTGTTTTTTGGTTTGGTGGTTTTTCAGGTTTTTTTGCTGTTTAGGTGTGGGTTTGAGAGGGGTTATTGGCTTTTCAGGGTTATTCTGGTTTGTTTGGTTTTTTTTTTCCCCTGTGCATGAGCATTATATGGTCTGTAAACTAATGTCCATATCTGCAGGAAGGGAAAAATTGCATATTTGAGTTGGTGTCACAATTGATATCATAGAAGCTACCAGCAATTCTAACTCTGGGGTTTTTTTCTGTTATAAATGTAAGTTAGGAGAGCTGAATACTGAATGGCAAGGAGTTTCATTCTAACCTTGAGATGAGATTGGCATTTGTCTGTAATATTTTTATGTAAGCCTATATCAGTGAAACTTTTAAAGCGTTGGAGTTTTAACAGGAAGGTACCAAACTACCTTAAAGTAAGTGTGTTGGCTTATCTGCTGTTTTCAGTTATACGTAACCATAAAAGCATGAAACACGCATCTTTCGCTACTGTCATTACTTACGGCTAATGTACATTGGTACTGGCTGTTTATAGTGATGTGCTGTAAATCTAAACTCTTACCTAGAAGAGATACTACTTGGGGTAGTTACTTTGTTATAAAGAACCAGGCTGCATAAACAGATGTGCCTAATTCTCAGTTGTCATAGAAATGCAAAAGAGGCTTACATTTTGTAGGCACTGTTCAGCAGGGAATAAAGTTTCTAAGAACTTTGTTTATGCTAAAAGAGTACTATTTCATAGTACTTGCTTAACAGTATCTTGGAAAAGGAGGGAAATAAAGCAGCACTTAGGCACAAAGTCCTGTTGCAGCCTGCTCTGGAGGTGGCAGAACAGCAATGGGGTCATTCCTGCCCGCTGGGCAGGTTAACACCATAAAGCTGCAGAGCTTCACAGTCTGTTGTGGATTTTCCTATGACACTGAGAGGAAGATGTGTAGTGGGCAAGAGTTAAATGTATGGAAGTATTTCTTTCGTTTGGTTTTTTTATAGTGATTATTTCCTTTTATTATTTACTTTTTATACGTATAGTTTCTAGTAGTAAATCCCAGACATTATTACTAGGAGAAATTAATCTTTAAAAGCCCCACCAAACTACACATACAATTTTATATGAAACTAGTGTTTGATAAATTTGCTTTAGTATTAATAACCTAATTCAGCATTACAGTTTGTGTTAGTGTTTGTGACAATTTACAGTGACCTTTATTACAGAAGAATAAATATCTGTTTTCCTTTATAATACTGTTTCAACATGTTTGAGGAAATTTTTTTGTTTCATTATTTTTTTTATTCTTAGTTTTCTAAACATTTATCCTAAGCAGTTCTTAGAGAATATAAATTCATAGCAAGAGGAAATTTTTTGCTGTTTTTGATAGGATTGTTTTGAAAAGCAATGCCACTTAAGAGCCTGGAGGATTTTATACATACTTGGGACAAGTAATAATAAATACTTCATGATGAAAACAAATAGCATTCCAAAGAAATAGAATTTGAAGTTAATTCTGGACCAGGGAGGGTTTGAAACTACCTGTAATAATTTATGGGACAGAGAAGAGAATTGCGGTGAAAATTTAAAAAAAAAAACAAGGTGGCAGAATTTAATTATTTCCTGTTTGCATGTCTGCCAGAGTTAAGAAGCATATTTGAATAGGTGAAGTTTTAAGTTACTGTAGAGGACAGAAGTTATTTAGAGCCAGTAATAAACTGTTCTATATTTTGAGTACTAAAGCTTGCATTTTTAGGTGGAAAGCTCTCACGTACATCATGTTTGCATAGTGCTGGGTTACTCAGTTGTTGTGAGTCATCTTGGTTATTGTATGTGATTTTAGGTACCTTAAGTGTTAGCAACCTTGATTTTTCTCTTCCAGTTGGTTTTATTTCTGCTTTGGAACAAGCTGATATGGCCTCAGAAGCTCTTATTGATATAATCCAATTTATGTGGTTCTAGGCCAGACTCTAGACTGAAATCTTTACAAATCGCAAGAATACGGTAGAGTTGCAGTCATTCTTGGCTAGCATGATCTCATACAATTTTAATTTTTACATTTAATGTTTTCATTTAAAATACAAGGGAACAATTTATATCTAGAAACTGAAAAGAAAGGAACTGAAATTTGGAAAATAAAATTATTGTGTGAGGACAAACCTTGTAATAAGGGTAACATTAATGAGTTCAGACTGTAATGTCTTTCCCTTTAAATGAGAATGTGTTATAGCATTGTATATTATCAAAGTACCAGAAAATAATTGTAAGTCAAGTGAAATTATTTCCAATTTCAGATCAAGAGACGGGCTTAATAATATACACATATTTGCATGCTTCTGGAAAATTTTATCTTGGTCTGTTCATCATTTTGCTTATAATGAGGATGTTTTAAAACAGAGGATAGTTTGGACTGACCTTTCAACAGGAGACAGGCCTGTAAATCTCACTGAATCTTAATGCTATTTTGTAAGTCCAACTCACTTAAGTTCTTTTGAAAATTTTACCCTATTATATCAAAACAAATATGAAGTTACTAAATTGTCATTTTAGAATATTAAATTGTCATGTGCCAGTATCAGAAATTATGAGTCCAGGTGTATCATTTCCATTACAAAGCAACAGAAGGAACTTGCTGCATTTAAGTTTCTTTGTTGAAACAATTGAATTAGGAAAAAAGAAAGAGGATTTTTCCCCCTTCAGTATCATATTTGTTGTAGTTATTTAAAATGCTTGTTACATTAGAAATCATTTTGTTTCATTTCTGTTTATTTGAAACACCCTTTCTCCCCTTTCTGTTACTGGAGGGGTGTGGCCCATATCAGTGCTCTGTTTCCCTGTTGATTTCTTAAAATGAGAGCTACAGTTCTGTTCCCTGAATTTAGGCCACAACTGCAAAGTCTAACATAAAAAAGCTTGTGTTAATGATTACATTATGTTACAGGAGTAGAAAAATATGGGCATTTTTTCAAATTTAATCAACATCATCAGCCAGATAGAAAGGGTCTTTAATAGCTTTTAAGCTGGTGTTTGGACCATAGTGCTATAAGTCTAATTTGAGATTTCATTAGCCCCATCTTTGTTCTTGAATCTTCTGATTTGTCTGAATCATATTAATCACAGCTGCTGTAATTTATGTGCTGTAATTAATATGCTGTAATTTTGGCTTTAACACAATGAAAAGGCACAATGATTTTGATAAATAACAAGCATCAGATGCTTAAGAACAAAGCAGTGGTCAGTTAAGTCATGCATTGCTCTGGCTATATAACAGCTGCACTTACTGGAATATAAAACTTAGTTATATCTAGCAATTTTGATGGTTTGCATCATAAATTGTGAACTTCTCTACTTGCTTGAAAATGATATGTTCATCCAGCTGTCCTTTTTCAATCATCTAAAACAATAAACATTGATAGTAATTGTAAGCAGTTCACAGAGGAGCAAGGCTGCTTTTTAATTTTTGTAATTGCTGTTTCTGTATTAAAAATAATACCTAAATGAAGTTGTTCATAGCCTGTTATAACTTTGATGTTAACTGTGTTTTGAAGAGGTTGGACTAGATGAACTCACAAGGTCCCATCCACCCTAAAATTTCAAGATTCTGTGAAAATGACATATTTTTCCTTTTTTCTTTTCTTTTTTTCAAAAGGAAGGTATCAGGTGATTGAAGGTATTATGTCTCCTGTTAATGACAGCTACGGAAAGAAAGGCTTGGTTTCGGCAAGGCACCGGATAGCAATGGCTAAACTAGCACTGGAGACGTCTGATTGGATTCGAGTTGATCCATGGGAGAGTGAGCAGGAGACATGGACAGAGACAGTAAAAGTATTAAGGTAATTACTTTTTTCTCCCCTTTTCTTTATGAAGCTACTGATTGCCAGAAATCTGTCTACCAGATCAATGCACAGAAGTTGCTCCTGTTAAAACCCCCGAGCAAAGCAGAACATGTCTGTTTATGGCATCATCTGCTATGAGATAAAGTATTATATCTGTGAGCAATGAAAATTCACATCACTTTCCTTCAGAAAGGTTGTGTAGTCAGTATTCCCCATCTGGAGTCTTTCCTTTCCGAGTGCAAAGCAGATATGTTTTCGTCAGGCCTATGCAATACTGTACAGTACTGCACTTTCGCCATTTAGGTAGGTAGATGCATGTTGGAAAGCCTCTGCCAAGAAAGGGTCTTGCAAAATTATAGTTGCTGAAAGAGTTCTGCAGGAAAGTTCTTGGCTGTCATGTTATTTCTCTTGGGTGTAAGCCTCTAAGCCTGTAATATAGGTATCTTAATCAGAAAGTAAGAGAGTTTACAAACAAACCTATTCTTCAGGAGCATTCCTATTTCAGATTAGCTATGTTGGCATTATTATGCCTGCAGGTTTATCTAGTCACACATCCTTGAAAAGTTTTCATATTAACTATAATGGCAAGTTAAACGCAAGCCCATAACTGCTGATGTTTTCTTCAAAATTACTGAGTTGGCTGTGGTTTTGTGCTGGAAGATAAAATTAAAGAGTTTGTCCCAAACCTGTTAACTTGATGTAAGGACTTTGAAACGTACCTTTTTCCCATATGATTGGTCTTGGTAATAAATGCAGGCGAGGTATGAAAACACAAACTTCTTGTGCTAGCCACTCTTTTGGAAACATAGATGCTACAGCATTCAACAGATACTGTTGAAGTGAAAGGCTTCATTGATGTCTTTCAAGAAAGCAAGTGTGCTATAAGAACTATCAATGATTCCTCATTTCTATCCACATTTTCTAGGTTACTCTCTCACTCAGAACAGTTGTACATGTAGCTTAAGGCTCTAAAATGTGCCTTCCAACAACTGCCCAGAAAGCTCTTGTGGTCTTTATGAAAGCAGTTAAAAACCAGACCTGTTATTTTACAAAAGCATACATCAAAATACCCTACATACTTACCAAACAATTAGTGGAGCCTTTTCAGTTCTGCTTCTGTTTGCTTCACTGACTGAACACAGACATCCAGTTGCTTATTCTGTGCCTTCCAGCCAGCCAGTAGAATAGGATCAGAGCAGAAGGAAGACTAGGCAACGCTACCCTGTCTTTGCAGAAAACCTTTCTGTTCCTTTCTCTAATCACAATTGTATATTCCAGTGTGAGAAATCACCAAAAGGTCTGTCCTGCAGTATTCGTCGGGTATGGAATTTTTCTCCTAAACTTCAGTTTTGTAAAACTATTTTCCTCTGGAGAAGCAGCTACAAACTTAAGGATCAGGTGATCCTATTTACAAAGGCACAGCCTCAACTGAAGTACTATTTTTTGGTTTGTAAACTGTAAATCCACCTCAGAGTCCTTTAGGATAAGAGGTATAATAAATAAAACTTGTATGTATAATTTTCTGCTCAGAGAAAGTAGTATCGATGTCGTACAGACAGCCAAACTTCCTGTCTGCCTAGAAAGTTTACACAAATACTTTAGAAACAAAAGGAGGGCTAAGGATAATCTTCATCCTTTATTAGATGCGACAGGGAACATTGCCAGAAAGGATGAGGAAAAGGCTGAGGTACTTAATGTTTTCTTTGCCTCAGTCTTTAATAGCAAGACCAGCTTCCCTCTGGGTACTCAGCCCCCTGAGCTGGAAGACAGGGATGAGGAGCAGAATGTAGTCCCCACAGTCCAGGAGGAAACGGTCAGTGACCTGCTGCTCCACTTGGACATGCACAAGTCTATGGGGCCAGATGGGATCCATGTGAGGGTACTGAGGGAGCTAGCGGAGGAGCTCACCAAGCCACTTTCCATCATTTATCAACAGTCCCAGCTAACTGGGGAGGTCCCAGAAGACTGGATGTCAGCCAGTGTGACGTCCATCTACAGGAAGGGCCAGAAGGAGGATCTGGGACACTACGGGCCTGCCAGCGTGCCCTGGGTGCCAGGGAAGGTGCCGGAGCAGACGGTGCTGAGCGCCATCACCCAGCACGTGCAGGACAGCCGGGGGGTCAGGCCTGTCCAGTGCGGGGTTCTGGCAGGCAGGTCCTGCCTGGCTGCCCTGATCTCCTTGTGGGACAAGGTGACCCCCCTGACGGGTGAGGGACAGGCTGCGGGTGGTGGCTGCCCGGGCTGGAGCAAAGCCTTTGGCACCGTCCCCACAGCATCTCCTGCAGCCACCAGCTGCTCCCGGCCGGGCCGGGGTGGCTCTGCGCGGGGTCAGGAGCTGGGGGGTGGCCGGGCCAGGGAGCGGTGGGGAATGGAGTCACATCCTGCTGGCGCCGGGCACATGGGGGGGTTCCCCAGGCTCAGCACTGGGGCCTGTCCTGTTTAATACCTTTATTGATGATCTGGACAAAGGGATTGAGTGCACCGTCAGGAAGTTTGCAGATGACACCAAGTTGGGGGGAGTGTTGATATGCTTGAGGGTAGGAAGGCTCTGCAGAGGGATCTGGACGGGCTGGACCAAGGAAGGCCAATTGTATGGATTAACAAGGCTCAGTGCCAGGTCCCCCAGGTCCTGCACCTGGGTCACAGCAACCCCAGGCAATGCTACAGGCTGGGGAAAGAGCAACTGGAAAGCCACCTGACAGAAAAGGGCCTGGGGGTGCTGTCTGATGGCCAGCTGAACACAAGCAGGCAGTGTTCTCAGGTGGCCAAGGCGGCCAACAGTGTCCTGGCTTGATCCAAAACAGTGTGGCCGGCAGGACCAGGGCAGTGATGTTCCCCCGTACTTGGCATGGGTGAGGTCACATCTCAAATCCTGGGTTCAATTTTGGGCCACTCACTTCAAGAGGGACATGGAGGTGCTGGAGCATGTTGAGAATGGCAAAGAAGCTGGTGAAGGGTCTAGAGAACAAGTCTTATGAGGAGCAGCTGAGGGAACTGGGGCTGTTCAGCCTGGAGAAAAGGAGACTCAGGGGACACCTTATCGCTCCCTACAGCTGCCTGACAGGGGCTGCAGGCAGATGGGGGTCAGTCTCTTCTCCCAGGTAACAAGTGACAGGACAAGAGGAAACAGCCTCAAGTTGTGCCAGTGAAGGTTTAGATCAGATATTAGGAAAAAATTTTCCTTGAAAGGATGGTGAAGCATTGGAACAGGCTGCCCAGGGAAGTGGTGGAATCACCATCTCTGGAGGCATTTAAAAAACACACATAGATGTGGTGCTTAGCGACATGGCTTAGTGGTAGATTTGGCAGTCCTGGATTAACGGTTGGACCTGATGATCTCAGAAATCTTTTCCAGCCTAATTGATTGTATGATTCTATGAAAGTGAACCTCTAGTTTCATAAATAAATTCACAAAATGTTAAAATGTATGCCTGTTAAGGAGAGAAATGAGCTTAAATAATTTTTTTCCTAAATGATAACCTGTATTAATGAGCTGGACCAGTGCCATAATCTGATGTTGAACCCTGTCCCTTGGATGTGGGAAGTAGCATCCTGATGAAACAGTACACGTAGGTGTTTTGGCTTTGTATTTTATTTTAACTGTCATACATTAATATTAAAAAAAAAGAGGCAGCTTTAAGGCTAGAACCTTACCAAGTATAAACAGGCAATGGTTTATTGTGAAGTTGTGCTTCTTCATAGGTGTTGAAGGTTAATCTAGAGATTCTTCCCTGGTCAAGGAACCGAGAACCAATTGCTGCCTTCACTATAATCTCCCTCAGGTGGGAACTTTAGCACCAATAGAAAGAGATTTTTCTATTGCAAGGCAAAGGCAAAAAACATTATTGTACCTAAATGTCTCTTCTTATCAGTATTTTGAATTGTATGCTTAGCTGCAGTAGAACATTGTGTCCTGAGACACGAGTGGCCTTTTCCTACAGGACTTGTTTTACCTAAGCGCGGTGAAAATGTCATATTTCATCAGAATCAGTGGATTTTGCAGAGGGTCCCAAATAGTTATGACATAAAAGAATTTTAAGGAGCAAAGGTCATATCTCACTTGTGACAATGCTATTAGTTGCCTGTTACGTTAAGTGAGAATGGAAATTTTGGAGACTATCTCAAGGCTTTTTTTAGAGAGGAGGAGGGAGCATGATAGAGCTATTTCCCATGTTGTTTGTGAAAATTCTTCCTAGACAAGAAAACAGTACTGTCAGAAACCAAAGAACTATATTAATTTGTCCTGTAATGTAGATTTGATTGTGGTGTGGATATGCTATGAATTAATTTAGAGTTGGCAAAGATGTATCTTACCCAACTTCCATTAGATTGTACTTGTGATTTAATTATATAGTTATTCAAAGCTTCATGCACTGTTCGGAAAACGCTTGCTAAACTGACAGTTGGTATACCTTTAAAATAATTTAAGCCTCCCTGCCCCAGCACTTGAAACACATGCTGAACAGACCTTTTGGCAGTTAAGATTTTGCAGAGCTTGTAACGTTAGTCCTGCAGCGAGCTCTTTGCCAAGAGTTCTTATTTTTGAGTCACGGCCTAAGAATTTCAGCCTATCGTACAAAGATAGTGTGCTTGACTATGCATAGCATCAGCCTGTTTACAACAAGGCAGGATTAAAAATAGAAATGTAGGAAAGTACAGGCCAAGTTACTGCTACTTACACTCTACTACTGTATGTTCCTCACCTCTTGTCTCTGCAGTTTCTTTAGCCAGTGGCTGAGCATCAAAAATTACTGGAGATTGTTATGCAGCCTGTCTAGGTGTGGATTCCTGACACTGATGCACCTTATTGCTGTGACTAGAAGTATTTGCATGATTTGGAGTGTACATTTAAATCACTAAACTGTAAATTCATTCCTTAGGCCAGACGTACAAAGGGTTACCTATGGCTTTGTACATGCACTGAATTCAGACTGTACCTTGTAACTCATAATCTTTGCTTTGATACAGTTATATAAGACCTGATGCTCACTTTGGCTATATATGTACTAGACAGAGACGGGACACTGGCTTGAGCCTGTGTCTGCCTGTCCTGTTCAACCGCAAGCTTGTTTCCTGAAATGGTTTTGGCTCCTGCTCGTATGAGCAGTGCCTAAGCACGGCCCAGGATGGTGCAAGTTCAGTACTATTCCAAACAGGCAAGGCCATGCTGATTTGAAAGGAAAGGAGTTCAGGTGTTTGGATCCAAGATTAGCACTTGCTCTCATGATCAAGGAAGGGGTCACTACCATGACATAATAGTACCAGTACTGCAGTGAGGCACCAGTGACGAGGAACAGCAAAATAAAAGTAATAGAAACGTGGAAAAACTGTCGAAAGGGTCCTTGCCTGCCTTCATGGATCTGAACTCGCTGAAATTAGAAGCATAACAGATGTCAAAAGTTTTACAAGAATTGTATGTTCTGGCTTTCTCAGGATTATGATTCTTTTAATTAAAATGAAAGGGAAAACCACATGGTGTGAACTCAGGGAATATGTTTTTATGGAGGAGAGGATGAGAGAGAACAAGAATGTCTCCTGAAAACAGCACACATTATAGAAACATCATCATGAGGGGTTGTATTTAATCAAGGAATTCAATCTAGTGATTAAAGTGTGATTTAATCCTGTTTAAAGCAAAAACCTCCACAATGTTTTAAATGTAATGTTGCTACCAAAATTGCTGTAACGGTAGAATTTCAAAAAGGAATTAAAAACCAGAATGCAATCATTATGGAGATTGTTTGTGAATTCTGCGTAATGTTAACTGCATTGATACTAATCTCATGGTAGAATGAATATGCTAAATTCTTAACAAATTTTATTCAAATCCAAAGTGCATAAAGCAGACTGTGTTCTTGAATCTGAAAGTGCCAGGTAATCGCTTTGTGCATCTCTGAGAGGATTACCTCACACAGAAGCCTTTATTTTAAATGCAGGCACCATTACAATGAATCACTCAGATTGCTCCAGTCCAAGAAGGAATTCATGAAAAACAAACAGCCCACAGAAAGATCTACGGAGGATTCCCTTTCTTACCAGCACTCAGGTTGGTTCATAACTGTAAACCTGACTCTTTTGTTTAGCATTAAAACCAATACAGCTTTACCAGACTAGACTAATTGACTAAGTTGAACACAGTAGCTGGTAAATTTTGAGAGTTGGAGCTGCCTACCAAAAACAAGCCATGCCAAATGCCAGCATGACTTCTGGTGCAGTTATTTTGTAGTAACTCCAACAGATAGGAGACTTGTTTTGTTTTTTTTATCTTGGTTTTATAAGCATCTCTTTAGCTGTGTCAGAGATGTATGTTGTGGCCCTGCTGGTTTTGCAAAGCATAGAATATATGAATAAAACCCAAAAAGTATAGGGATTATTTAGAATTGTAATTGTTAGAAGATGGGCGAAGTATGTGGATACCACACCAGTGATGCTGATGCATTGATGTTTACTGCATTTCTGGACAGAAAAGCTTCTGTTGACATTAGAAGTATGGCAGGTTCTGCAAATGCTGTTCAGTTTCGGGTTTCCTATTTTATTATATTCCCTAGCCCTACAACTTGCTGGGATGCTGCTAAATTTTTGATACGTTAGATTTTTCCTGAAGTATTGCAGCACTTCTTGGACATGAATAATGCATTTAAGTTGTTCATGGTTATACAAAAGTTTCAAAAAGATGAGGAGTTGTATCTTTGTAGGTGGTAGTGAAAAAGAAGTCTCAAGGCATTTGGACTGCAGTGGAATCTTGTGTCTGATGGGGTTAATGATTGTTAGCAAGTGGCAAGTCAGATTATTCCACATTGCCACACTATAGTGTGAAAGTAGTAAAGAATATTTTAATTTTCCATTACAAAAAATTATTTTGGCTATTATTTCCTGTAGTTATTTCAGTATGTAAAAATGGTCAAGAAAAAAAATGTTAAAACTAGTTTTTCTTTCCCAATAAAGTTTCTCAGTTTAGAATTCATCAGTCATCATCACAGGATTCCTCTACGGTCAGAAACAAAGTGCATGGCAAAACTAGGTGAGAAGGAGGATGCGCAAGAAATGGGTTTCTCTGTCTTGTACACAGTGGCTGGATTATTTTTTAATTTATTTCTATCTGGCATCAATCCACAAAGAACAATCCCTTAGTCAGAACGGAGAAAGGCTAGCATCCTGTTGTTACGTACCTTTTCTGCCTTCAGTGCTTTGACTGACTGGGCAGTGATACACATTTGGCTATATTAAACATGCAGCCCACCCAAGAGGGAGTGGAATGACTTCTTTCCAATTCCTTTGATCACTAGCATGGTATGGCATGGGAAATGGAGAATGATCAAGAGCTACGGAGAACTTCAGAGCAAAGTAGATTTCCTTCCCTTTCTCATAAATAAATGTTGGTTAGCACAAACTTTCTGATATGCAACTGACTCAATTCCTCCTCCATGCCCCATTCCCACCCCCAAAAAAAATCCCATCCCAACAATGAACTCTGTTGACTTGGGGTTTTCTGTGAAGTTTTTAGAACAGCTCAGTCACCTAATGGAAGCTTTCACATCAGCTTGATGGCTGAATTTAGCAGTGGCAAAATTCAATAATATACTTTTTTCCTACTAAATGTGTGCCTACTAAACTGTAAGATGTCTTTGCATGGTCCTGAACCTCATGATTTTGTTCCACATGAAACAATCAGGTCACTTTAATGTATATTGCAAATAAAAAGGTTTACTGAGGACAGGTGTAGACAAATTATTGTAGTTTTAATAAACTTAGCATTGTTTACTAGTGCTAGTCATTCAGGAAGAAGATGAAAACAAGAATACCGAGTTAGTCTTCTCTGTTTTTCAGTGTCCAGGGATTTGCCATCCCTCCTTGATTCACTAAATATAGATTCATACGCAGTATTTCTTCTCCTGCTTACAAGAGATGGTTGATTGTCTTCATTTAATTTTTAATTGAATCCCCTGCACTTCTGGTCTCTCAGTTGCCTTACATGAATGACTTTGTTGTCACCTGTTGAATGCTTTTCCCTGGCATACTTTATCAGCAGTCTCCCTTAATTAGATATTAAATCCCGCTACTTCCTTTGTGTTGATAGTTATTTCTCCTTTAGCTTACCTTCTTCCTTTTCCCTGAACACTTCAAAGAATGGAAATTCATTCTTGTCCACCATCATCAACTGAGCTACACCAATCAAAACCAAGCAAAAATTTCCCTGATCCAGCCATACCATGGCCTGAAGTAAAGGCTATTGTACTTACTAAAAAAAGGAGCGCTGCAGCAGCCATTTGGGTTTTATGCCATTATCTATAGTGGAAGCTGAACATCATTTAGCAAAGTGCCCTTGAAAGGCCAAAGACACATTTTTCTCATTGGCACAGATGATGTGGGGATATGCAGAGATATATTTCTAAAATTGACAATATTTTTTTAAAGCCTACAATCTATTAATTTAGCTTCTGTTAACCTAGAACTGCGATGCATGTTCACGTAGAGAAAACCCATCAACACTATAAAAGCTCTGGTGTAACACTAGCTCTGATACAGCTTGGGACAGAGCACTGTTTTACTGTGGAGGTTGCTGATAAGTAAAAAGCCGTGACATGAAACCCAGGTATGACTCTGGAAAGCAGGAGACTGGAAACAGTCCTAAACATGGAACTGAGGACAGAGAACTGGACAGGAGGAGTAGAATCTGTGAGTGGGAAGACAAGGAAGATTGGAAACAGCTTGAGGAAATAGATGGGCGTAAGACAGCTTGGAAGGCATGAAGCAGAACTGATCAGCTGTGTCATGACAAAGTTTCCAGATTTCCAGAGTTGTGTGAATCTTCAGGTTCTCGGTGTCTCATTGTTCATCAGCTGTCAGAAGTATCTGGGACATTCTTTCAGAGCTTCGTACTCTTGTAGCCCTGGTCCACACAGGGATCACAGACAACTTTTGCAGGTACTTCTGCACTAGCTCAGGTGTCAGAGATGAGAGCATTAAATCTAAAGGTTGCAACCTTGCAGATGCGGGTATCAAAATAAAATTTACTGGGTCGTTTGTGGGGAAGGGGCTGTTACAAAAATTTCACATGCCTACCAAATGCACTAATTATAAACTCTAAAAAAACCCAGAATTACATTTTGAAATATCTGGACAGTCTATGGTGAATTCTGTCAGACATGAATACCATACAGTCCTCCTTCTATAGTAATGCCACATTGAGAGCACGGGAAAGTGTAGTACGTACCCTGTCTTTGTTGTAGGGGTTGCAAGGTATGTAGTGAGGGGTGTAAGAGGAGAAGAAATGCTTGCTGTAGTTAACAGTACATACTAAATCTCTGCAAAACTGAGTGTATCTTAAGGCACTGAAGGTATGCTTTTCATGCATCACCACTGGTATGTTTCTTGTTTTTCGAATTGCTGATTTAAGGTGTTTGTATAAGACTTGCAGATGTGCTGTTTACAACCACAGATAAATGTAAAATGGAGACAATACACCCATCCTTCTTCTTCATTTCACATGAATGCAAGGCTGTGAAAATACCTAGTCAATGTTTGTAAAATACTCAGATGGTATAATGATGAGTGCTGTAGAATAGACTTTGAGGAAAGAGTTCTGTACGGAGGCTTAAGCAGTGGGCAGCAAATAAGAAATGGAGAGAAAACAAACAAAAAAATGTACTACTAAAGTATCATTCTTGGTCATTATTCAGATAGCAAATTTGGCTGTAGATCTCTTTGTACTAGAACAAGTATGCCATGGCCACATGACACGTTATCTGTATAATACTCTTCTGGTTCCAGTTTCTCTAAAATTAAATAAAACTTAGTAGGTCAACTAACCAGCTTATTTTACCAGTAAGGGTAGTTAGATTAAATAGTCTGTCATGTTTTAGATTATATAGGTGCACAAACCCAGGTGAAATTCTGTTGTTCTCTGGCTAATGTGACAGCATGCAAACATTGTGCCTGTGTGCCAGAGTGCCGTAGGGCAGCTGCTTCCTAAGGGATGGGGAGCCATCAGCCATCACAGTGGCAGGCAAGGGACACACTAGCTGGGGCTGGTCCCACAGTACCTGAGCAAAACAAGCAGAGCAGACTGGAGTGCAGTAGCCTGGTTCAACCAAGTCTAGTCCTTGCGATAAAATAATTATCTTCTTTATTTGCTTCTTCCCCTTTTTGGCTTGCTTGAGTGGAGGAGTAATTTTCCTTTAACATTGTACAGATAATATTTGATACACTGAGTGATGATGAACTAGGTGATAAAGTAATTGTGACCAAACATATAAAATCCAAACTAAATTTTGCTTGCAACTTCTTGAAAGAAAACCGGAGTAAAGGTAAATGATTAAAAAAAACCAAACCACCAAAGCCAAACCAACCAACCAAACAAACAAACAAAAAAAACAACAAACAACAACAAAAAAAAAAACACAGAAAACAAACCAGACCAAAAAAAAGCCAAAACAAAACCAAAAAACTTAAGAATTAAAACCCCAGTTTTAAGTGTAAACTTCCTAGAAAACCAAACAAGTGTAGAAGTCTCTCATTTCCTTTTGTCTTTCCAGGTCTACCAGAATTAAAGCTACTCTGTGGGGCTGATTTTCTACAGACATTTAAGACCCCTAATCTCTGGAAGGAAGAACACATCAAAGAAATTGTGGAAAAGTTTGGTTTGGTCTGTATTAGCCGTGCTGGCTCTGATCCTGCTCAGTATATTAATGAATCAGACCTTCTAACTAAATTTCAGCACAATATCTTTCTGGTGAAAGAGTGGATTCAGAATGAAATCAGCGCAACACAGATACGCTATGCCTTGTGCAGAGGGTTAAGTGTAAAATATCTTATACCAGATTCTGTTATATCCTACATTGCACAGCATAATATCTACACGGAAGAGAGTGAGCGGAAGAATGAAGGTGACTTGCTTCAGCCTCTTAAGTTGTGTAACACAACAGTAAACCCACTAAATGACTGATGTCTGTAGTGTGTGAAGTGGGCAGACCTGGCATTTTTTCATATAAAGTTCTTTCAAAATTTATTTCTTGTTAATGTACATCAGTCCAAAATTTCATTCATTCCTGTGGTGTTTTAACTTCATGTTTTTGTATTTGGAAATTGGGATGTTCAGCTGTGTAGCTTAAAATATATAAAGAACAGCTTCCTTGTGAAAATAAAAGAAATAAGATCTTAACAGTAAATATGACTCTCTGGTAACACTTAAGGGTCAAGCATAGTACTTTCCTGAATTGTAATTCTGTAATCCTACAGACAGCTTTAGCATGAAGATGCCTTACTGTTATGAAGCAGCAAGATAAAATTAACCATAACTTTTCTTTTTATATATATTTATTTAAATATATGACACTGCTAAACTTTGACTTTTTAGGACCCTGAATAACTTCCTGTGTTTTGGCAGTTTGGACAAGAGGTGGAAATAAATCTTTCTTTCATGCAAGCACTTAAAAATGCATGTACCATTCATGTAATTTTAAGCCTCCAGATTCACAAATGACAGACAGTCCTCATCCCCAGATTTAAAGTGGGTTTCTTTGCTTCTCTGATCCAGAGTCTTCTGTAAAAGTAAGTAATTGCTGAAGCTCTGGAGTAGATAACATATCCAAGAGGAACTTCAGCTGTACCATTTGAATATACATAGTAGAAAATAAATGAAAATAGCTAAGAGGCTGTCTCAGTATTTGAGCCCTAATGTTAGCTAGAAAAATCATTCTGTGTTGGTTGCCTAGTCTCCTGATTCAGTCTATGTTATTTTTGACAGAAGACACCTTCAAAAACTACAGAATCCATAAAGTGTTACTTCTGTGTTTCAATGTTGCTTAAATTAACTGAAAGCATACATTCAGTAGCGATATACAGGATTAACCACTGCTTCTTGACACAAGTTCCCATCTAACTGGCTCTTTTTGAGTGCTCAGGTGGCCACTGGTTCTCTAGAATTAAGAAGCTTGTGGAACAAGGGAAAGTAATGCCAGAGACAAATCGCTTTCACTGAGTCTGTATGATCATTTTCTAAAGAGTAGGTGGCATAAAGTAGTAAGAACATATTCAAGGAAGAAAGATTTGCCATAAAAAAACCACACAAGCACTTATATAGCTTTGGCTAATATCCTAATGTAAAGCTATTTAAAAGGGTATTTTTTTTTCTGAGTGGCATGAAAAATGAAGAGTAATATGGCTAAAATGTATCTCAAGATAATCGGAACCCTTATGGAAGTTATGTGGAAGGTGAATGTTTCTATTTAAATCAAGTCATCCTGCTGTCACTAGAAATTGCAGAGGTTCAGCCTTGTGGAAGGGTTTAAAGGCAACACTTCAACAATAATCGGATTAGAAGGACTTGCATAGCTACATGGTCTAAAAAAGAGATAAAAGAAACCAGATTTCAAACTTGCCGCAAAGTAAGGCAGTGAACTGTGTGGTGCAGAATCAACACACTGTTCTGAGACTTTGATTTGACAATTACCTGAAGCAGGGATGCCTGCAGATTTCAATGGCTACTGGAAAATGGTCAGCAATGACAATTTTGAGGAGTATCTGAAAGCACTGGGTAAGGTTTCCTTTGTAATTCTTTAATAAATAATCAATACATGCAACCTGTCTTAGTCTTTACATTAATCTGTTTTTTCTTGTACAGCCATAAATCATTTTTGTGAGAAATATTTTGGGGGGGAATGCACTTTAAGAATTGCCTTATGCAAAATTGGTTTGTCTTAAGCAGCCTCTACTTTTTACCATCTTGAAGCTTTCATTAACAGAGATTAAACTACATAGCTTGAAGAAGTGACAGATTTCAAACTTTAAAAAACAACCATAATTTGAAAAAGAGTAAATTTTTTATGTGTAACAAAGACAATGGTGTACCTAATGCAATATCGTGTGTTTGCATTTGATGTAAAGTGCTAGTATTTCTATAAAAATATTGAAGGCCTTATTAACTGTCAAATATAAGTGATATTTTTTAGGATTTTGCATAATCAGAAAATCAAAACATTAACTTGCTGAAGTTAAAAGAATTAGGTTATGTACTTTTTCCTGGTGACAAAGCTGGCCTGAAAGATCTGGACATTTATCTTTGTTTGTTTTAGTTCTCCGAAGAGCTACAAACTTCTTTTTGTGGTAGACTTTACTGGATTAAAATAATTCTTTTTCTTTTTCAGATGTAAACGTTGCTGTAAGAAAAATAGCAAACTTGCTAAAACCTGACAAAGAAATCCTTCAGAATGGGGATCATATGATCATTAAAACTCTAAGCACTTTTAGAAACTACATCATGGAATTTGATGTAGGAAAGGAGTTTGAGGAGGATTTAGCTGGGGTGGATGATCGCAAATGCATGGTAAGAATTAGAACTGTAACAACGGACAAAAAAAAAAAAAGAGTATTAATAATCTGAGGCCTTTCACAGACCACATCTGTTAACCATTTTGTGTGGCTATTTCTGTACTTCTCAGTTTGCCAATATCTGCAGACAATTTTTAGCGTGCCTTTACATTAAAGGAAAGCTAATTTTAATCAGGAGCACGAAACAATGAATGAATGAATAATAACTTCAGTGAAATGTTACTGAATTATACTCGGATATTTGTTAGTCAAAAAGACAATTGTGTTCAGACTTTCAGAATCTCTTCACTGAATAATGTTTTACAGTAAAGGAAATCCACAAGAATGGCCAACTGCTCAGAAATTTACTTTTCTTTCTTGTTCTTGTTCCTATGCGTGCTCCTTCCTGGCTGTATTTATTAGAGTAGATGCATTAATTAGGCTACTGAAACAAATCTTATTGCAATCAATAAGCAAACACTGAGGATTCTGCCTTATGAGCTTGCCAGAGAGACAATATTTTCTGACTTATGACTGATAAATACCAATTAACAGGGAAAAACTTGAGAATACCAAGTTCTTTCCTGTTAGTTTGAAGGCATGACACCTGTAATATCCCACAACGAAGAAGCTGATGAGCAAAAGAAAATTATCTCACGGGGGCCTGTAGAGGAGAAATCACATAAAAGAGAATTAATAGGTTTCCATTCTTAGATAGTGCCATTTAAAACCGGTACTATTCACTACCACTAGGATATGAAAATTTGCTTTTGCTCTGGTGATGGCAGGAAAGGGAAAGATCATGAAGATCAGAAAAAAAAAGAATGGCTAGCTAGCTAGCAAGTGCCTCAACTAATCTTTCTGTACTCCTTGTTACAGAGGCTAGAAGCATGACAGAATGCAGAATACAATATTCACAGAAGGGAGAAGCAGTGTGTATTTGTATAGGAAGGTACGCCAATGTCATCATGCATTTTTGACAGCTGGAGGGCTCTTAATCAGGGTAATGAAGTCCAGATCCACTGAACAGTTATGAGCCCAAAGGAGGACTTAGACTTAGGTAGCCAAATTACTGTCAGAGATAGCAATGTTCAAAACATCTGCTTAGGCACTAAAAATGTCTGAAGTCCTGAGTGTTTGCGTCTGTGAATTACTGGTTTGTGTGTGTACAGAAATGTCTCCATCTAAGCATTATCTGTACTTAAATACCATTAAACTCCATATAAAGGAGGACTAAAACATCCTCTACATGGTGGAATGAAGTAATTATGCTCTGAGGCTGTCTAGCATGTACCTGCAATGAGTTCTTATGAAATGTGTCAGCCAGCCACTGTGCTGAAAAATCAGCTTCAGAAGACAGGAAAATGTGGTCCTTGCCTAGTTCTGCTTTTGAAATGGTGAACAGAAGTAAGACACAACTCTTGATTTCCTGACAAACACCCTAATTATTTCATTATTTGTACAAGGCCACAATTCTCTACCCTATTTTGTTAATTTGAGTGATAAGGAAGAATTCAAAATGTTGAACCAGGAAGGTGAAATTAGAAAATTATTATTATAGTCGCTACAACAGCTATTTGTTTTGGAGTGGAACCTAGTTCATCCTACTTCCAAGGGTTGCTTAAATATTTCACCTATTGGCTGTTTAGTGCAAAATGCTTACTCAGCCTTGGAAGCAGAAGATACCAGGATCTTCTTGCCTTCTCAAAAAAAATTCCCAAAGGGTAGTCACTAACCCTGACTTAGGCACATAACACCACAAAAACTTTCAGAAATCCTCCATGTCCCTTGGTGGCGTCCAACAACAGATACCAATGGCAGCTGTACAGTTAAGGTCACTGATCACTGATTCTCTATTTGCCTTGTAGCAATGTATCATACCTTATTAAAGATTTCTACCAGACCTCTGTTTTCTCAAAGACAAAACAGTACAAGAAGCTGTCTTTCTGAAGGCACTTCAGCTCAAATCTGATAACCATGATGTCAGGCAAAACTTGCAGTTATTAAGCAACAAAATAACTCCAATGTTCCAGGAGGAGTCTTGTGAGAGAAGGGTCATGGGGGTGATATAAGAGATACTGGACCGCTCCCTGAGTGGTGTTATGAAGGAAACCACCATAAAAGCAAAGGTTGAATATCGTCCTTTTCTCATCTATAGCTTGAAACTGCATGCCATAAATAGCTTAATTGTTAATAATCAACCTGTGTAATGGGAGAGATTGTGAACCAATTATTGTTATTTATATTGTGGACTGAGCAGACTACTGGGCAAGTTTTATCCAAGTAGCTCAATGTATGAGAAGTACAAAGTAACATCAGTAAGACAAGTTACACATTAAACATTAATCTATATAGCAGAGCAATCATCAGGAGACTAGCAAAAATAACCTTAGAAGTTAATTCATCCAGTAGGTATAGATAATTTTTTCTTTTAATGAAGAATATATCAACTAACTAGACTTAACGTATCAGTAAAAATAGTATTAGCACAGGTTAAATCTTGTGTATAATTCACTGAAATTATATTCACCTTTCAGTTGTAGAACACATCTTTGATTCAGTCAGTGTGGAGTGTAGCTACAATAATTCCAAATCAATACTGTGATGAGTAAAGGCTAAAACGTTTTGCTGATACTTACTTTGGAAGTGAGTCGATGACAGTAGGAATTGATACTCCTGTGATAGTATAACCCCCCTCCTTCATTTCAGTTAGGATTTTTTCATCTGTGTATAGTTGGTCACTCCTGGAAGCTTGTCTGAACTTTCTGGAACAGTGACTTAATTGAGCTGGATAAACCTTAGCAGTTTCAGTTTGTCTTTTTTTTGACCTTTAACTGTTGCTTTGGTGTATGCACATGATTTTAGGTGGTTCTGTTTTCTTAAGGGGTATAGGTAACAGTAGTTGGTGATTTTAGGTCCTTTAAAGACTTTGTTTCTGTTTTAAAGTTAAAATTTGCTACTTTGGAATCTTGAGAAACTCAAAAGCCCTACTAGTTAAGTTAAAGATGCCATTTCTCTGTTTTGTAAAACAGAAGGTTAGGCTAGTTGACCACACAGATGTGCGGACACAGGGGAGATCACTGATCACAGTGCAAGGTAATTCCAAGAAGGCAGCGGATATTCAGTGTGTTCTAAGCATTGCTAAACGCATGTATGGAGCAAGCTGCAGCACAACCTGGTCTCTTAAGAAATGCAAACAAGACATCTGCATTCACTTAGCTCCATAATGCTATTGTCCTTCTCCTGGAGCTTTTCCACAGGGATTTTCTCTCCTAGATAAAAATTAAAGAAGAATTTCTCTGTTTGTTTAGCAATTTTGTGAAAGATGTTTCTGCAAGTTTAATCATACTTAATATTTAGAGTTGTTAAAAATCTGGCAGTTTGGACTACAAAGGTAAAATGAAAGTTTATGTATTCAGGAGCATCTTTTATTCTTCTTTGCAAATGTTACAAGGTGCATGTTAGATGGTGTATTAAGAAGTTTAGAACATTGATACTGTATTACATTATTTCTTACATGGTGCGTAGTTTGATTCAGACCATGTGATAAAGTTCCCATTACTTTGAAGTTTGGTTTTAATTGGTAACATGCATTAGATGTATAGTGTACAAAGACAGAAATTCAAAGTTAAATGGATAACTATGGCTTTGGTATTTCCTGAACTATTTGATCCTGCTGTCTTCGTTCTCAGTAAAGCTCCAGTGTCATAAAAAAAAATCCTCAATTTTTAAGGTAAATTCTATAATCTCTAGTTGCTATTAATTTGATGAGCATCTCAGGTATTGCACTAAATATAAAATCTTGTTTCATGCACATAAACTTTACTGTGGAAAAAATTTACTGTGCACAAAAGAGGCAAGACGTTATTGAAACAACAATAATTGAAAACCATCTACAAATGTGTCTCATTCATCACCAGATAATTTTGCCTTCTTTTTTCACCATCAGTAATAAACAGTGAAGCTGAGGAAGCATCTGCAATGTGAAATATGTACCAGTAAACATAAGAATGGGGCTAAAGCAGAAAAGTTAACCTTATGTGCCTTCACAGTGTATTTGCTTAGTACATCAATCAAAAGTCTTAAAAAGCTGAAAAAACTTAAAGGCTGAAACAAAGGCTGAAGTTTCATGTTCCAAGTCTTTGCAACCAGTGACTCAAAGCAGATCGAGAATGGGATAGCTCAACTGCAAAACTTACTTCCCTAAAATTTTACTTTTCTAATCATTTTGCTGCTAAAGTCAGGGAAGGTTTTTGCATTATAATTTTTATGTGCTGTTCAAGCATTTGAATGAGACTGAATTGCTTTAGCTCAAGCTATTCAGAATGAATCTATCTTTTGACAGAGACTAAGAGCAAGTGATCTGATTAAAAAATCAAGGAAGATTCTATGTTCTAAATATAGAACAGGAGAATTTCTTGGATAACTGAAAATGGCATTAGTTACATTAGAATTGAGTATTTAGTTAAGCAAATGAAGGATGCTTCAGTAATTCAGAGCCTTGTGCTCTTTGGCATAGTCATTTCCTTCTTACATGGAAGCAGAAAAGGAAATGACAATGACTGGGGACTGGTAAACAGAATCTGAAACTGAAGTTGGGAAATTGTTCATGTTAATCATTTAGTTAACCAAAACAGAATAAAAGCAGAGTAGAACTAGATAAGTTATCAATTGGGTGTTCAGAGTTCTATTGTTGAAACTGATATAATTTTTAGTCATAGTTAAAACTTGTTGGGGTGGTAGGGTAAGGAGGATTTGGGAGTTGTAGAATTCACTCATCAGATCTGTCATAAATCTTACCATCTTCCTGAAAATATACAGTCATTTAACATTTAAGACAGCCACATAAGGATTGTTCATAGGCACCTAACCAGTCTGTCTGTCACACAAACCAGTGCTAGTTACATGTGCTATATCCTAGTGAAAGGAGGTAAGTTCTTCGAAACTGATCATGGCTCTGTTTTAACTAACAAACATACCTAATGTGAAACTGATTCCTCTCTAGTTTGTATTCAGGAAAAAGGCAACTGAATTTAGTTGTTCTAGTCATCATTTGATTTATACTGCTGCAAGTTCAGAATAAAGCCCTGTTGCAAAATAACATGGCTCATGAAGCTTATTTACATATTTAGGCAGTTTTAAGCAGTGTTTGTCAGTTCCACAAATGGAATTCACAGCTGTTAATCTAGTTAAGAGTAGGTGTTGGAATGAAGACTTTGCTGCCAGAAAAACAACAACCAACAAACAACATTCCAATACTTGGAATTCCAGTAGGGATTCCCCACAGGCTGAGAAAGCTCAAAATAAATTGTGCTTGTCTAGTAAGATGCAAGATCAGCAATATGTCTTTACTTGATCCCTCTGATTCAACTATTTTCTTTCTTTACCTCTTCAAATGCTGTCCTTTTTCTTTTTGGCTTGTAAGTGTTTTCTCATGTACTTTGTTGGAACAAGCATTGTTCTAGATTGGCTGCTGCTGGGAGGTGGTTTTCTGTCATTGCCTGTGTGTATATACTAGTCTTCTCTCAAATCCTATGCCCTCTGTCTCTGCAGTACTGTAAATTCCCCAGCTCCTTATTGGAATAATTTCCTATTGATACTTCTGACCTTTTACAAACTGCTGTCCACAAGTGAAGAACTGTCTTCCAGTCAACCCTTCTGAGGCTCCAGAGAACAGGTCCACTCTTGGATCTGCCTCAGGCTGTCTAAAACTCTAGTTCATTCAGTCTCTGTGCCTTAGTAAAGAGGAGCTGTTTCTTTTTTTCTGCCTCGTTTCACACTGCATGCTCTTTTGCCATTACTGTTTATTACCTGTAAGTGATATGCTCAGCACATTTGCATGGTGATATCAAATGAGATCTCTAGAATCTTTGGCCATATAATTTAAGATGTCATTAACTTCAAATTTTGCAGTGCTGGATTCATGTGTAAAACCTGAGACTCATCAGAAGCCTTGATCTAGTTATTCACAAAACCGCTGTGAACATATGAAGCTTTGTAGGAGAGATGGTTTTGGATGGGCTTAGCATTTCAGCTTTTTGTGAATCCTAAAAAGCTCAGAGAATTAAGAATGCAGAGTGTGCAATCAGAATCCGCTGAAAGCCTGAGAACCAGACTTAACAAATCCAATTTTTAATGACAAACCATTAATGTTATGTACAATTTCATCTTGCTAAAATTACGCAAAGGTTAAGTCAATTATACACATTAATTTAAACAGTGTCTTAGAATTGATTCTGTTTCTTGCACAAAGTGAATTGAATGTGCTGGGTTTTACTTTTTTTTTTTCCTGGCGTAGGATATACAAAAGTTTTCCTATTTTTGTATTTGTATACAATTTTATTTCAGTAAGAAAAAAATAAATCCACCATTCCTAAGAAATAAAAGATTATGCACTGTCCAAAATACTGCTTCTACTCTTCTTCCCACCTACATAGCCTGGAGCTTTGGCACTTACTTTCCTACTACCTGGAACATGTCTCTAGTCATTGCTTTCCTTCCTTACTCTTACGAGCAAGCATTCAAAATAAGGAATTTGAACATTTAAGATCTGATCCTATCTGACAGCAGCTTACCCTTTGATCTAAAATTTGTCAATCCAGTTCTAAGACCCTTTGCTAGCAATGGAGATACTGACAATCACAGAAGCAAAATACTGCTTCTAGAAGTGTCTCACTTTTTGACTGCAGTGAACTTCAGTACACTTATCAGTCGGGTACAGACAATAACAGTCTGAGCGAGTTTGTAATGGTATGAACACATTTCAGAGTCACGTAGCTATAGATACCTATTATGAGACGTGGTAACTGCCAGCCCTGCAAGCAGCTGAGAGATGAGTTGTATTGTACTACCAGCTACTTCCTATGCGTTAACTTTAGGAGTTCTGTTGCTGCATGGCTACAAACAGGAATGATGAGGTGGGAGATTAGATTTGTAAGTGCTCCTACAGGGTTGAACTGAAGTTAGTAAGGGAAGGAAAGGTTGGTATAGACTTTATCATTCGACCTAGCTACTGGATGGCTAAATATGTATGGCCTTTGTCCAGCAACAGTTATCTTGAGATGCAGTCCAGGAATCCTACCACTACTTTTTCTGTTGGGTTTGTTGTTGTTTTCTCAGTAGTTTATCTGTCTGTCACCAGCCTGCCAGATGCAGATTTGATGAGATAAAAGGAGTTACAGGATAGGGAGATGACAGACCCCAGACATAGTTGTAGCCCTTGTTAACAGTGTGCAGCACGCCTTCTACAGGTCATAGGTAGTGGCTGCAACATTACAGAACGCGTCTTCACAGACAAAATACAGTGTAACTGTGATACCAATATTAGTTTATTCCATCAGCACTTAATTTGATGAAAATTTCCCCTGCAGACTGCTTACCAGAAGTTTTTATATCACTTTGATACTTAGTACAGGTGAAAATGCTTGATCTTGAGAAGCTGTTCATGGAATCATAGAATGGTTTGGTTTGGAAGGGACCTTAAAGATCAGAGTTCCAACCCCCCTGCCACGGGCAGGGACACCTTCCGCTAGACCAGGTTGCTCAAAGCCCCATCCAGCCTGGCCCTGTACAATTCCAGGGATGGGCCATCCACAGCTTCTCTGGGCAACCTGTTCCTGAATCTCACCATCCTCACAGTTAAAAATTTCTTCCTAATACCTAATCTAAATATACCCTCTTTCAGTTTAAAGCCATTTCCCTTCGTCCTATCATGACATGCCCTTGTAAAAAGCCCCTCCCCAGCTTTCTTGTAGCTTTAACTACTGGAAGGCTGCTCTAAGATCTCCCTGGAGCCTTCTCTTCTCCAGCCCCAACGCTCCCAGCCTGTCTTGACAGGAGAGATGCTGCAGCCCTCTGATTATCCTCATTAGAATTAAAACTATTAAATATCTTGTTGGGATATATTACCATGTTTGACTAAAAATTCTGGGATATTTTCACAATACAGGGCACAGCTCAAATTGGATTTTCCTATGTCATCTGACCTAAACAATTACTTTCCATTGCTTATTCCTTCTTAAATCATAATTACAGTTGTTAAATGACTGGTCATTCTCATAAGCAGAGAATTACTCAACTGAGATGGAGCACACGCACTAGGAATAGCCAACATGGGAATGAGAAACATCGCCTACAGCCAGCATCGAATGTTTTTGCACATAGACCTCACTGGGAAATGCAAAGTTCTCTGATGAAATAGTTTGATGACTCTTTCAGTAAATTACAGGTCAGCATCTCTGGCTGTGGGTCAATATGACTTGCCAATAGAAGCTGGAAGTAGTATCTGTTGTAATTCTGCAAGATTTCAGTACTGTTGCTGCTACTAGAGAAAATGCATAGTCAACAGATTTGCTTTTACTAAATATTTCATTTAATAATTCTACCTTGACTCATAACTGAAAACAGTGACTATAATACTTCAATTATCATTTCTTCTAGCTTTAATTTTCAGGAAGATGGTGTTGCTATGCACATGTATTTAAATCTTTGTAATACAGAGAGATAAAATCACTAACAAATGTGAATGGCCAAGTAATAAAAAGATCTCTAAGTAGTGTAAGACTACAGAAATCATATCATAAAACTAAAGAAAATGTAAACATTTTTTGTCTTCTGAAGCTTCAAAGGCTTCTTCATCTCCCAGAGAAACTCCGTCTGTTATTACACCTCAAGAACAAAGAGTATATAATCCAAAAGATATGCAATATTGGTGGTTAGAATTTTTGAGAAAAGTGAAATTGAGGCAATTTCTTATTTATCTCTTTGTTAACTCTTGTGCTCCTTCAGTATTTTTAATCACACTATTGACTAATCAAATTAATCACTATATTCTATTGAAGTTTCCTACAGAATTATATGCATTTGAATTGAGAAGTATTCATAAATTTTAGTATGATCAGGCAGTAAGCAAGCAAAACTTAAGCTTCCTTATGACAAACTAGATTATGTACTACCTAGTTTAAAGGAATAAATGAAGTCTTCCATTTATCCTACAAGTAGTACGAGATACTCAGAAAGGCAGAAGCCTTCAGTTTTAGAGAAATACTATATTTTCATCTAGTTGGTTCTGTTGCCATCAGGAAACTGCAGCTTTCCAGTGTCCTCAGAGTTTGTCTGCTCCTTTTGCTTGTGGAGGAAGATGAAGAATAGGAACTGTCTGCCTGGGGATGCTCTGCTCACCAAACCCTGGTAAAGATTTTCAGTCATTCCAGATAGGAGACAATAGCTCAGTCTCTGTAATCAGACAAACCTTAGGTAATGCTATTACCAAAATGGTGGCAAACAAGATTAATTATAAAAGCCTACTTTTCTAAGAAGTTGCATTATATAGAAGGTGAAGCATTCCTTTATCTTGATAGTAAGTATGTGCTGGGAGAGGAAAACAGCAACTAAAGGTTCATATAGAACTAGCTTACTAGTTTATTCAGCTGTTTGACTCCTAGTTATACAATGGTGATATCCTGATCCAAGTTTAAAAAATAAATCTTTGCTCTTACATACAACAAAAGAGATTATATTTACCAACATTTGTCCTACAGTGGTATTTTTGGAATATTATTATTATGTTCTGACTCAGCTATTTGGAAATGTTCTAAGGCAAGCATTGCTATATCTCGGCTGTTGGCAAAGGGTGGAATATTAGCAGCCATAGCAACTCCAACCTCAACTAATACTCAATGTGTGTCTCAACAGACATATTTGGAATGGAAGAATTTACTTCAATCTGAGTTAGAAGAGAAGTTTCTATCTTCTGTATTAGTTATGTCTTTTATTATAAGAGACATTACAGTTTGACCTAAAGGAAAAGAAAAGAAAAAATGCTACTGGTTAATCTTGCTGTCATAAAGTGGTTGTTCCTGCTAACAAAGAGGAGGACATTATGTTCTCCTGCAATATATTCTGTCCTTTACAACATTCATAGCAAAATAGCCACACACAAAAATCTGGAACTATATGGTTTACTCCTGTCCCTTCAGTATATATATTTCTGAAAGGGAAGCAGAGGATGATAGCCAAGAATATTGGCTGATAAAGCAGATTGGTTAACAGTCTGTGGTACTATAATCTGTGGTTATCACCAAATTGCCAAAAGCAATATCTAATCTTGACTGGAGAAAAAAGAAAGTCAGAGAAAAAAAGTGTGTTGTTTTCTGAGATGAAACAATTTCAGTCACCCTTGGAGGCTGAAAAAGTTAACATTTCCTTGCACTGCTACAAACATTTGCCTCCAAGTGTACTAAGCTAGTGAATATTATCAAGACTAATCACTTCCAGAACTTACTTCAAACTTTAGTAGTACAAATAAAGTTGGATCTTACTTTATTTATAATTATGCCTTTGGATTCACCTATAAACCCACAAAATTTAACTATTAAGCTAGTCTAATTAAACTATGCTGAGCTAATACTCCATGGATAAAAATGAGTGTGGTTACTAAGTAAAGTCACATATAGAGATGCTTCATTCCACAGTATCCCTCACATCTATAAGTCATTGGTAGAAATTATGTTCATTTTCTGATACATTAATTTTTAGAATCATGAGAAATTCTTAGTTATGCTAACTTAAAAATTAAACATTTTTCACTTTGACTAGTATAATTTGTTACCTTCTGTCTCCTATGGAAGAGGATTTAGGTGATGACCACATTAACTACAGCTTTACCCAAACGTGTTGGTTTTTTCCTACATTAGCATTTTATATATTAAAAGGATATGGGTTTTTTAAAATGTTATCTACTACTCAATTTAAATACATCCTTTTATGAGAGTAAACAGAAGAACCTGTGAATGCATTTTCCAAAATGGAGAGATTTTTAGCAAGGACACATGAGTGTGTCTTTCAGAGACCCCATATGGTGCAAATAGACTATGTGGGATCAATAACAATGCCTTGCATATGATTATCTGTGCTGGCACTCTTTCTAGTCATTCATTTTCCATGCTTGTTTAGTCTAAAGCATCCCAGGGGAGGAGACTGCTGGGCTGTACTCATTTAAAGATAGTGGCTACCATGGTTATCAATTAAGAATTAATTGTTTGTGACATACACAAATTAAATAAATAGGGCTGTATAGTCCTTGAATGTTGAACAGGTTTTAGTTCCCGGAATGACAAATGCAGGCTGACTTCTTTTCTTAGAAACTACACATGATGTATCCAGTAGGTTTTCCTTTAATGATAAGTCAGAATTCATCTTCTCTCTGTATTTGACTACTTATACATGCAGTGGCTGAAGACTTTTACAAGGTAGACATTAATTCCATATTTGGTCCTCAGATTCACTTCAAGCAAGCTGGTTTAAAAGCCAGGTGCTAATATTGATGTTAAACTATCCTCATGGAGCACAAATTGTCAGTGCTCTTCCCCTTCCCTCTTTAAATATTTTAGAGTATTGCTTCTCTTTATCTTAGGGACACGTGAAAGGCAAATTGTCAGTAAAGACTAACCAGAGTAACAAGCTACATTGAAGTTTTTTTATGAATCAAGTTCTACTGAACTACTCAAGACAGCACTAATACTCACAAAAGTGCTATGTTGAATCCTGCAATACCTTACTCACTATTTCTTAGTCTGCCAGTCCTGGTTCAAGCAGTTCTCCAGCTACAGTTACACAAAGCAGGATGCTGGCAAAGTTACCAATTTGCTGATATTTCCAAACCATTCTGCTTGATAATGGAAGGCAGATTTAAGACATGGGGAAAACCGCTCAGGATTTGAAAGCCTTGTTCATCCATAGCTGCCAGTATGTGGGTACTGTTTTCAGGTTTAGCAGCTGGGGAATCTTTCTTATGGTGGAAAAAAAACCCCGAATCCCAAGTTTTCAGCTTCTTTTGCAAATACAGTGTTAGGCTGCACACCCCTTCTGCCATTGTATTTGTCAGCAGGGAGAGAGGAGTGCACTCTTACACAATGATTTTTTTTAACATTTTTTTTTCTTTTAACAGCTTTATCTCATCCTTCCAGGTTTTGACAGGCAGCTGGCCAGCAACCTTCTGTTTAAGCTAATTAATTTTGTAATTATCCTAAGTGTTACAACACTCTACAGTTATTCTTCTTAGGAGATACATTAATTATTTATTATGTTAGAGAGAAGTTTTGCTTTAAGGAAACCAATCATAATATCAGACAATACTACAGTAACACTGAACATGTCTGTTTTGTTAGACCACTGTATCTTGGGATGGAGATAAGCTTCTTTGTGTACAGAATGGAGAAAAAGAAGGTCGTGGTTGGACCCAGTGGATTGAAGGAGATGAAATGCACCTGGTAAGATCATGTAACAGTTTTTAAATGCCAATCTATTAAAATGGTTAAGTGTAATGCAGCAGGCTGTGGGCTGTTACCTTGGCTTACTTTGACATAATTATGTATTGGTGCAGCATTTAACTTGTTTCTAAAGCAACTACTTCATTTGGAGCCATTAAGCTTTTATGTCCTTTACAAAGACTGTTTGATTTCAGAGCAGTACTCTTACTGTATTAACTGTCTGTCCAGACACACCAGTTTGAAATGTTTACAATGAGGAAGACATTTAACAGAATGTCCTTCATACGGTCCGTGAAATACACAGTATGGGAGCTGGTGAAATTATGCATCCAACAATAAGCCATAAGGGGAAAATACACCATTGTTCTTTTAAAATAATTACAGGCAGACTGCATTATAGCCTAGAGAACTAAAACAGCAATTAATTTTTTGAAATGTCATGTTCTTTCAGATCATAATTTTTATCTTTTTAAGTTAACAGGATCTGAAAGAAGATGCCTATTCTTTTCTCACACAGCTCTTCATAGCATCCTCACTGTCTCATCAGTGTGGGCAAAAGGCAGTCTTCCTGCTGAAATAATAAAATCCAACCTCCATTTCTGTTCACTGTTCAGTACTATTGTCATTCAGTAGTCTAAATGGATGTTCTCTAAATATTCAAATCAGTAGCAGTTATGAATTTTTTACAGAAGTACCCCAAACCCCTTATTACTCAACACAATTTCCATAGAATGCAGGTAGGGAGAACGTTACTGTGTAAGTGATCACTTTATAGCTGAGGTCATCGGCTCACTGAAAATAGCAGGGGGAAGTAATAAAAATGTGACTCCAGAATTCCCTGTGTATACATATTCCTTCTATCTATACACAAACACACGACAGTACTTCCATGCTACCTCCCAGCTTGACAACAGCTGGTGCCATGGAACCACGCATCAGCCCTTTCAGATTCTTTGCTGGCAAACAGGTTGCAATTAGCTATAGAAGTCTGGCCTAGGAATTCAACTGCACTTATGTGTAAATATATGAAGCAACAGCACTAGTTGCTTTTGGATTTCTCTGTATTGGCATCCTGGTTTCTGTCCCTTGCCAGCTCCGCTGTCATTATCTCTTCCCATTTCCTGTCACCAATTTCTTTGGCCCTGATTTCTGCTATCCTTCCTCTGATTTATGCTCTAGCCATGCAACCTAGCCATGGACCTCCAGGCCTGACCACTTTCTATACCTGTCAAGAGTTTGATTTTAGAAGTATAAGTTCAGATTCAGTTGCTCAAGTATATCTGTCTAGTGCCACTTTACATACCCCAAGGTAACCTGACTGTTCTGAGCCTGCTTTTTCAGAAGGCTGTGAGGAGTTCTGTATCATACCTGCCAGCTGATGCAGTCATCCATGCTCTCATTGGCACTCACACCATTTATCACAATCTGTCTCACATGTACACAAAAGTCAGTACAAAGTTACTTCATGCAAAAGAAGTAACAAAGTAAGTTAGAGGCCAGTCCCCAATATTTCAATTTCATAACTTTATATTTCATGAACTTCAAAAGATGTCCTCTTTATTTCTCTGAACCCTTGTTAATGTAACTCTCTCCATTAAACATACACTAAAAGAGTCCCATTTAGTATCTTGTTTTTGACCAGCTAAGATTACTAGGTTCTGTACTCTTGAGAGTCCTTTGATACAATGGGCAGTTACCTCTACAAAACTGATACTTCAATAGCTTTATGATCCTATTGAACTTTGCACAATGAGCCAAGTGTTAATTTAATTTTCCACAGTTCTGTAGAAAGTAGTACTACATGCTTTAGTAGTTTATTGCCTCCTATTTTCCCCATTTCATTCTATGGTCTGTACTTTGTAGTTCTTTTTCCTCCTTAGATTCTATTTTATGTGAGTGACTTATTTGACCATTCTCCATTTCCTTTTGAGTTTTATTGCCTTTTTCTACTGTATTGATTGCTTCTGCTCTGTAGGTTTTTGTCACTGTCAGCAGATGTCTTAACCCTTATTGCACACTCCTTCTTCTGGGTTATCTATATAGATATATATAGAAGTGAACAAAACAGGTCCTAACGAAAGTTATTGTATCAGTCTGCTTGTTTCATCAATTCATCATGAAGCACTTTCTTTTACTAGGGATTAGCAACACATGCCAATAAGGTTATTGACTTAGTGTAAGGTTTTTTTAATATGCCATTTTATCAAAGTCTCCCTTGAGAAAATGTGCATAACTTCCCAAGAAACTCTGCCTCCTGTTCACTCAGAATATTCTGACAGCTTTATTAAAAGTCTTATCTTGAAATAGAAAGTACATCCCTTCTGATAGGCCATACATAACCTTTGTCTTTATGTCCCTTAAGAAATTCCACCCCTTTTTCTTTTTCCACCAAATCCAGGTAACACCTCCACACATATTCTGTGCGTTTCTCAGGTCTAACTTAAATAGTTTCAGGAATGGAGCAGATTAAACTGCATCTTCAGTGAGATTAGGTAAACAGCAATAGGGCTCATAAATCAGTGCCCAAGATGCTTATGCACAGTTCACGATGATCCAAGGACTAGCAAGTAGGGTTTTTTGAAAAGCTCTTGTGAAACACAAAAGAACAGTAGGCAGCATCAGGCATCCAGTATGGTCAAGTTCAGTCAAAACTCCCTGCTGTGCTGTGATTTATAGATCTAGATGAAATCTTCTGTACACAATTACCTGTCCTTTTCTAGCCATGTTCGTTGTGTTGCTAGAGTGGGCTTTCAGCTGATTTCTGGTTTTGTAGGTTTGAACTACGAGTCATCAATATACAGATCCAGAACTGGTTATTCAGATCCATCCCCAGATACCTTCTTCATGTGTCCAAAATAGAGAATGCTCATTTCAAAGACCTAAGCAGTTGAACATACTGCAAATAGAGAATAATGCACCAGGAACATGTTTGACCCTTTAAGATCCGAGATCCCAAAATAACTTCTCCTTCTCTGCCTTTCACCAGAAAACAAACCCAAACCAGCTGGTTTCTTTTAGGATTAAAAATAGGCTAAAATATGTACAAGCTACCCAATCTAATTTGATAGAAAATTGTGGATTTAAATTAAGATGGACATGCACATGAATGTATAATGCATTAATTCTATGTAAAAGTTGTATTTTTAAATTATTTTCTCTTCCTAGGAAATAAGAGTGTGTGGAGTCAAGTGTAAGCAGGTTTTTAAGAAGGTACAGTGAGCCTACTACTGATACAGAAGTGAAGAACGGTAGAATTTACAGACTTGCCACCAAATCTCCAAATGCTAGTAATGAACATCATCAGTGATAAGAGCAAATACAGAAACGAAGATCACATTAGAACTGTATAGTTAGAATAAATTATTTTTAACAGATCATTTTAAAGAAATAACCGCAAATAAAACTATTTTTAGAACTGCCAATTAAAGATACTGATTACTATAAATGTGTGTGTACTGTAATTATTAACTACACCAAAATAGGGCTGTTTGGTATAGAACGAGATACTAGAGTTGAAGACCTTGTAAGCTAATTTTTTACTTAAAATGAAAATCACCCTTCCATAGCCTTAGCAAGGGGCTTTCAGGTAGTCTTCTTTTCAATATTCAGTTGTAGTTGTAGGGAAATGAATGAAACCTGTAGTATCTGGCTTACACTTCAATCATGAATTCACTGAAGCCAGTGGGAGTTTTACCATCAGCTCCAATGGAGCAGTACTTCACTGAAAAGTATCCTACCAAAAATAAAAATCTGATTGCTCAAATCAAAACAAGTAAAGGTATGGATCGATAGTCTGGAAAAACAGTACTTACAGATGCATGGCCAAGGGGCAGTTCTTTTCCAACTGCTTTAGCCCGTTCTTTTTTTTTTTTTTTTTTTTTTCTTATTCTGGAGAAAGTACTGGTAAGATCACTGCTAGAAACTGTATATAATTCTACACAGTCCACACAAAAGATTTGACTAGCATTGCTTTGTACAATATAATATGCAGATTTTTTTACAATCCATTGTAGTCCTCATGTTCTCATGCAGACTATGTGTGTAACAAAGCATTGGCCTAGCAGTTTCCAGTGCTTATTTAGTCACTGATTATAGTAGCAGTAATTTGCAAACCAAATTGCCGTATTTTCAGTCTATTGACACACCAGATATACAATTAACAGCACCACTTTGCATCAAGTTCAAAAAGACGCAAGGACACAGGGGCCTGGTTGGATCAAACCTTTAGCACATGACACAGTATTACAATTGTGTCCTGTAATGACCATTATTAACCATTTTCAGGGGCTTAATCATTGGGGAAGTCACTATGGCAGAGTTTGAGGTTGCCTAAAGTAGGAACACACCTTTCCCTACTCTGCTGCCAGCTCTTGTGCATAGCATTGCTTTTGCCTTCTTTGGGAACCCAGCACTGAGACAGAACAATTTTAGACATGTAAATGGGAACAAATGCCACCATTCTCAATGAAACAGAGGCAGTTTTAATACACGCACTATTATTAAGCCTGGTTAGAAAAACTAGCAGCCTGATCTAACATGAAGAAATGGAGGCTCAGAAACAGTCATTGTAAACTATAAAGTTTGTACAGCAAGGATGCTAAACTTCTTAACTATGGTATTTCAGCCATACTATACATATTGTGAGTGTAGCATCAGATGTGCTGCAATGGATACCTAATTCAGTTTTGTAAAGTTTTGGGGTTTACTTTACAACAGAAAATACACAGAAAATATTATCCATGAAGACTTAAGCATCCATATGTGATAAACAAGTGAAAATAAGCCCTCTCTGTAACTTCTTATGTTACTATTGCAGCAGCTGTGGCTCATAGAATTACAGACATATGTAATGCAGTTGTTTAGGTTCCCTTGTAGTTTTTTTCTTGGCAATATGCAATACACCTAAGGAAGACTCTGGAAATTATACTTTAGTCAAGCATACACATGCAGAAGCTGTTTTTCTCTCCTGGAAGAGTGTGTTAGCCATTTAGGGATGTTTCCACAGCTATATGCATATTCCTCCTGACCAATATACAGACCAGCAGTTAAAGGTGATTAAGTTTTCTCATACTTGGAGTGGGACAGGTCAAAACTGGTTGCAGTTAAATACTCTAGAAGGTTGTGAGGGAGGGAAAAGGATCAGAAATCTGTGTATCTCAGGTTAAAAATACTGCTATGCTCTAAGTAAAATTGCAAATACCTGTCTACTTAAAATGTTATTTATTGCCTTACACAAGGCTGGGGATATCCCAGTTGCCAAATCTCAGTGCATCAGTTATTTGTTTTTCTTGAAAGATTATTGGACACAGAAACTTCTTTCCTTCAAGTTTCTAAATTACTGATTTCAAAACCATGCACACCTTTCCACTCTTCAGCCCCAAGGAAAGCAAGATAACAATGGAAAATAAAGAATGAACTCCAACTTCTCATTATAACAGATACTAGTTTTTTCAGATCACCTATATTTTCCTTCTCATGTGAAAATTGAAACTACACAATAGAGATGGTTCACACAACTATCCACAATTAAACTTTGCATAATTACTTTTAACATTCAGCATTGACTGAGACCTTTTTTGAAATGTAGTTTTCCTTCAATAGAACTTGGCAGTTCATAACCTTTAATTCACCACGTCTTCTAATTTTTGCCTGAAGCTCCCTGCAGTCTTGTGTAACATTCACAAACTCTTTTTGCAGAAGGTTGTAAGTGGATCAATTAACATCTAGCTAAGTAAATCCAATTGTTAAAAGCTATTATTATTGTAATCAAACAGACAGCTTTTCCCCTTTGGGTCATTTGGTACAAGGGCAAATTTAGCACCAAACTAATAACTAATGGCTTATCAACCAGGAGCAATGTAACCTGCTTCTAATTATGAAGAAAAGGCAAGCTCAGGAAGCACTACCACAGTTCACATACATAAAGTACAGAAACTTCAGAAATATTTAACTTTGAATACTTTCTCTTCAAATCATCTCAATTGCTTGTCATTATAATTGCAACCTGTTATCTCTACTGCAGCAACAATTTCACTTGGAAAAGGAAATCATGTTCGTTCATTGCTTCCATGATGATGCTCTCCAAATAGTGCATATAAAATTAGCAATGCTGTTTCCATAAACCTTTAACAACTTGTTATCATAAAATGTAATTTAAAACTTCCTCCATAAAATAGCTACTTACTGAATGTATAGCATTCAACAATTACTTGACAAACATGAGCCCCCCTGGCTACTTACAAAGCTACTTAGTAGCCAAGACCTCCACAGTGAATTCACATCCAGATTTTCTTACTAGTCAGGAATCAAATGCATGTTACTTTTATTGATCTTCCACAGAATTTCAGCTATGGTTTTCCAATACCAACCCTGTATTTCTGCACAACTGCATTGCTTCCAGATAATGGACATTTTTAATTTTGTAAGGAAAGATCAGTGCTTACTGATCTTAAAGCAGTGTGAATGGGAAGGCAAAAAGTACGTTTCATCATTTCTAAAAGTTAATCCAGACCTGATATTATGCTCAATCCAGAAAACTCTAGGTGACAAAAGCTAAAGAGTAAATGAAGGCCAATGTTTTCCATAGACACGATTGTTCTCCTTCTTCAGTTCCCACAGTTTGGGCTTTCATGTTCCTTTTCTAGGTGAGTATGATCTTCTGAAGGTGACTGGGAAACTCACTGCTACATTTTGTATTCTGTGGCTTCTCAGTAAAGGGCACACAGAGAAAGAACACATACTTGCTGTCTTAATAGCACGTGAAGGCATGTTGTGCATATGAAGTTTCGGCTTTATGGAAGAAGTAGGGAGAGAACCATGTTTTTACCAAGTGTGGTGCAACAGAGCAAAATTGAGAGCCTGAAAGTTCAGGAGGGCCAAACGTACTGTGAAAACAGAAGTAGCAATGTGTAATACAGCTGTGAGCAACCTGCTTAGCTTTCCTAAAGATACAGATAATTAAACAAACATTAGGGATAAATCAATCTAACTGAGGTATGTAACAATACTATAGTGATAAGCTGATCCAAGATTTCTCAGATATTCACCTGATTTTTCCAGCGGAAAAATTAATTTTGCTTTGATAATGTCAACTTCAACCTTCTGCAACACTGTTGAAATATTTTGTGCAGATCTTTTCATTATAAGCCCCTTATACTGAAGTTATATCTACTTTTGAAATGCATCCATGTTTGGATTTTCATATCTCTCTTATCCTTTGCATTATTGCTTGCCCATAAATTCAGTCCTTTCTTTGCAGATGGGAGTGACTACAGCTTAGATGTAGAAATTTTTTCCAGTCCTGGGTATTCAACCTGCTATTAACCTCCTGCTCCCCTAACTTTCTCCTGTTCCTCTTCCCTCTTTCCCTTCCACTCAGTATCCAACAATGTTGCATATTCTGAGCAAGAAGGTTTGGAATACAACTAGGTTTCTACTGGCTCTCTTGTAATTCATTCCTTCCCCCCTTCCCCCCACCTAAATTTCACCATTGTTCCATACGTTTTTATAATTGTTTTCTCTGGCAAGTGCCTTACTGTACACAAGGTTTCCTTTTCCTCAGGGAATACTGCCAGTAATTAGATTACACTCTTTGCTGCTCGCCCTGTCCAGCAGAGGGCAGTCTGCTTGTTTGGACAATACACAAATTTGGGGCTTATCCCACCATGGACTCCCACACAGCTTCCAGAAGGAGCAGAGCATGCCGCATTGGTGACACTCTCCATAGCACCAAGTTTCAGTGCCAGAACTGGGCAAGTAGCCTGACAGCTCTTCCTAAAGCCTACAGCTCTGGGCTAGAGGCCACTTGGACCTCAGAAAGCCCCCAAACAGGGTGCTCCATGGAGGTACTTGCTTAGAAGCACTAACCTCATTCTTTTTACAGAAGTCTTTCCTATAAAGTCAAAGCAAGGTGCATGGAGGTGTTAAAAAACAAAACCAGGATTTTGGTATAAATTTGCAAAAAGGGACTTGCTGACTTAATGGCCAGCACAGTAGCTATTAAGCACAAGTTTTGAACATTCAGTTGTAGTTAAAGACAACATCAGTGCAGAAGTCTTCTTGCTTGATCTCCATTGACCATTGGTTATACACTTTCAAAATTGGACTCTGGGCAGCACAGGGGAACAGAAAACAGTCATTAAATCTTTTTATAGCAGTTGAAAATTAAAATGAAGTATCTCAAGCACTGATTTCTCAAGAATTATATTTGCTGAAGTCTCACTTTTGTGAGTGTAGTTGCAGTATTAAATTAGTATTATATTAGTATACAAAGTATTACATTACGTATTTCCACCTCTTGCTGCAAGACCTTGTTTGTTTAGCTAAAACTTCATTTTCAGTGTTCAGACCACAGAAGACAGAGAAGTTGGTTGACAGTTTTCTACTGTCCAATTCTTAGGACACTGATACAATAGTAGGAGTCCTTGAGCCACATGCCTCTTAGCAAGTACTTGAAGTATACTGTGAATTCAGAGAGGCACAGACACACAGACACACATTTCATCAAAGCAGAAACCAAGTTTGGAAAAAGAGTCTAGTGGTACAATCATTAATGAATTTGTGGCTTAGTTTAATCTGCTATTCATTAGAAACTTTCTCAAAGCATGAGGCATAGGAGACCGCTAGTTTCCACTCTGAACATAACACTTCATGTAAAATATGTTAGGCACCAAACCTAATTACTGATTAACTAGTAATTATTATTTTACAGTTCTCCATGTTACTTAAAATTACAGTTCTAAGATCCCAGCCAATTTAGAAGTTAACGTGTTACTGCTCTAGAATACTGATGCAAAAGTGCAGTGCTTCACTGTGCATATGTTACTATGTCTGTGCAAATCATATAAAATGTAAGATCAGAGGAACTGCCTAACTTGAAGTCAACAAACTTAATGCATGGCAACATACAACCCACTGTTCTAGTACTTCAGGTAGCAAATGGTAAACAACATCATCCAACATGGTATTTAAAGCCTAATGAAGAGTCCAAAGAGGATACTTGTTGAGAAACCAGCAGAAACAACTGGAATATACTGGAGGACCTAAGGAATGAATGGAGTTTATGAAAATCTTTGCTAGCATTGTAGGGGGCACAAGATAATGCTGAGATGAGTCTCTTGAGATCCTCATCACATTTTCAGATTACACATCTGTCTCTCCTACTTCACAGATACAAGTTGAAAGCTATTTCATTCACATATCACAAAGACAATTCTTACTTTTTCAGAGATAAGAAAACTTCTAAGACCATTTTATAAAATGAAAGTTAGGAAATACCAAAATCCCTACTTTCCAGAATTATACAAACATTTATTTTAAACTTCATTGTGCTAATCCAAGATTCCAATCACTTTAGTAATTTCTAAATACACTTTATTAGTAGTACTAAACATTCTTACAGGTTTAAGTAGTAAAATGTCCACTGTCTCACAGTGGATGACAGATTAGGCAGATGAATAACAGTTTAAGAGGCTCCTCACAGAAAGGACACTTCTGAGTCCTGTACTTCCTTTTCACTTCATCTGTTTCTCAACCTATTTCAGCAATAAAGATTAAACATTTAGTGTGACCCTCCACTGCCTTTTTCATGGTATTTCTTATTGTTCACCTTCTGATCTACCTGTCATTACATAAAAAAACAAGGAAAATGATTAATTCAGGTTGTGTGCTTAGAACATGCAATGATTAAGAAATAAGGCTTTCACAGAGTAGAACATGAAAGAAGTTTCAGTAGGATTTGAAAAGCATAAAGTATCTGCAAATGCAAAGGGGCAGGTACAGAACTGAAACACTTTGTAGTGGTATGATCTGTAACAAAAACAGTGGTCTTTTAAGAGTAGAGAAGAGGGAAGAGTGAGAAAGAGAGAATTAGAATTAGCAGCACTAATGCTCTTTAATAAGTTGACTATGATCTAATAGCACAATCTGTACAGATGATATTTTCATTTGGAAAATTATTTGTTTTCTGGTTTATATGAATAATTCAAAACAAAGACATTGATTTTAGTGGGGCAAATAAGGGTATAAAACATTTTTCTCTACTTGAAGACTGGATATTTGATAGGAGTGCAAATCTAATCTAATCTATACAAAATACATGTATGTCTAAGGACTGATAATTTTTTGTTTCTGTATTCTAGAAATCCAGATTTTTTTAACAGACACCGAAATATTTTCCTGGCACAAAAGGATACAAATTAAACCAGATTCCATTACCTAAAGAGGTATTTTAATATTAATTAATATCATTAAATACATGGGTTTAATTAATCTTGTGACATGCCTTTAATGTTGCTTTAATTTTATCTTCAGGTATATTCTGTAGTGCCATTTATGCAGACTGCCACCCTCAGTGATTTCCACGTAACATGACTAATATTATACCACAATGCTCGCCCAGCCTTTACAGATCTGTAGCTCAAGGTAGAAGATGTTATCTCTGTATTTAATAGCCATCACCATATTTGTCTTTCATAAAACTCTCCAGTCACTTTTTGGATCAATGGAAACTTTTAACAAACACAACAGCCTTTGTCAGTTGTTTATAAAACACTTCTTGTTTCCATGAACCTGCTGCCTACTATTATAATGCAGTTCTTCCTAATTCCTGTACTGCAAAAGATACCAACCGAACAGCCATTCCTTATTTTGTCCATGACACTCAGATTTTCTTTAACCCTAGTATCTCAGTAAGATAAGTGTTCTGACAGAATCAGAGTCACTAGGCTGATTAAAGAGTATAAACTTGACTGTTTTCATTCCTAGAGGCTTTTGTTTAAAACACCAGAAGATCATAATGTTCCCATTTCAGTCCAAAGCACTGAAATACTCCATGGAAACACATGGACTAAGTGCAGCTCTTACAATCTAATCCATGGAAAACAGAACTGAAATAAGAGTTAGGGTGGCACTCTATATTTATGCAACAGTCTAACTGTGAAAGATGGGGAAATAACTGTTTAGTGTCATCTATGTAACAGTTTTATTGCAAAATAAGCATGAGTGGACTGAATGGCAAATACCTTAAAACAAGAAGGTGCAATAGGTTCCTAAAGAGTCTCTTATGGAACTAGCAGTAGAAGGTAACAGTCTACTGGCATGGAATGAACAATGTTCTCCTTAGATACATCTACTTTCATCAGTGTCCATCATTTGGTTGACTCTACTATATTAAATTTAAGTGGACAGTAAAAAGCATGAGTTCTTCAGTACAACATTAATAAAACTTCCCAGTATGTATCATATTGTTTTGCAGGGGTTTTTGACAGTCTCGTCTGTAATTGCATAACAGATTCATGGTTATTCATCCTTTCATCCTCTTAGTAACACATTTGTCTTGGAATACTACCGATGTGGTACTGCTATTTCTATTTTAAAGAGGCTTTTTTAACCTCCGAGCAGATGTTTATTTAAGTAATTTACTTCTGTCTAGCAGAAGGGGGCATAAAAGTAGAGTCCCTTCACTACCCTGTGTTTTATTACCAGGGCAAGCACTTTCCCTATATTAATAGCTATAATAAGTATCCACACTGAACACTTAAGCAGAACAGCATTTCAGTTCTTCACCAGTCCCTTCAATCGAACTTCCTGAAGATTAAGTTTCTATACCATGCAGGCAAAAAAAATTTCTCTTTTTCAAGGGTCACATTCTTATTAAAGGAAGGGAGGAAAGAAGGATAAGAAATGGTCTGTGGCTATAGACTCTACAGTTATTTATGTAACAAGACACCATTTATCTCATGGTACAACAGTATTCTAATGCTGAGCAAATTAAAAAGTCAATATTGTGACAAGAACATTTCAAATTTAAAATATTTTATTTGAAATAGTTCAGCTATTTGACAGTTCAGGATTAGAGCAGAAGCATGAGCAGTTAGTTATGGGTGCATAAGCATTACAGAGCAGCCAACATTTAGAACTTATTTGTGCATGTGCACAATATACATATATATATGTATATATACAGAGCACAATATACATATATATATGTATATATACAGAGCATGATTATCAGCAGTAAACTGTAAAGATGTGCAGTTCTTAAAAATGCTTTTATCAACATTGAGGAATCACTTTAAGAGCTTTCCTATAACTGTTTGGCTGGCCTTTCTTTCCACTCCCGTCTTAGCTACACAGAGCAACGGTACAAAAGTGCAGAGTTGAAATACAATAAAAGGTGAAGAAAGAGCTAATGCAAAATTGTACTGGAATTTGAAGTTACACTTAGACTGAAAGGTCTCTCTGTCCTGATATTTCCACTGAATTTTTTACAAGTGCTAGTCAGTGCATTTACTACAAAAAGGATATATTTATAATGCAATGCAATCACCATTATAATTTATTAGGGCTCAGAACCATAGCATATGGGGTGAGCTCACTGAAATTTAACATTCAATCAAGTGCAACAAAACTCACAGGAGTTCATTGCTCCCCTTCTCTAATTCTAAATCAGCATGATTCAGTTTATTTTTTCTTACCAAGACACTGACGCTTATTATCCATAACCATTACAATTTCCAACACTTCTCTCCAGCTGGGCATGTTAAGGGCATGCAGAAGTTAACACATTTCACTAGTACTTCTCTGAAATGACTGTGTGATCTTTCCCTCATCCTGTCAAAAAACATGCTGCCATTCTTGATGCTGACATTTTCAAGTTTATTTTTGGAGAGGAAAAGTAGAGAAAAGTGCCATTTTATACATGTTACAACAACACAGCAAAGAACTTGCTTAAACACACTACCAAGCAGCTCCTCCAAACACTCATTTTTAGGTACAACAATGTAGTTCACTATAATGCAGTCAGTCCTCCCCTCTGTATCACTGATACCACTGTTCATCAGAGACTGTAACTCAGGACAATCCTTAAGGGCAATATGTGGTCTAAATGCCACTGGCTGGAAAACTAGTCATCACTACTGCTTTATTCCAACACACATGTTCCATTATTTCAAATATAAATACAGATGCTTTCTCAGTTCCTAAGAGCTGCTCACAGATTACTCTGAAATAATTCTGAAAGAATTACTTGTGAGTTTTAGACCTATTACAGCTAACAAACAGCAGAAAGCACGTAACAGACTTTCACAATGCTCTGCAGCAGTAAAACCTCATACCAACTTCATCTGAGATCAGCTTCGACGAATCTCAGACACGGGGGCTGACTTAGGAGCTAGACAAACAAGTACTGCAAACTAGGTTTCACACTGTCCTAAATGATGCAGAAACAGATGACTCATTCCCTATCAAGCAAAACATAAAATAAGTCAAACATCAGAGTTCCATAGCAAAACAGTCTCCAAACAGTCTGGTGCCAGCTCCTTAAGGACCAAAAAACTCCAAATTTCCATTAGAAACTTTCCTTGTCATCTTTTGTGGAAGGGAACACAAGGCAAATGTTTCCCAAAAACATATGAAGGATTATTTCAGAGAATTTTTTTGCAACATATGTGCAATCCTTTATAATGTATTTTTCTTACACAACAAGTCTGCCTTATAGACATTTGAAGTACCACATTATACAAAATTCAGTTTCTGCTTCCAGCATGATAGCATATATTTTTTACTTATTTCCAAATATATTTTGCTGACCAAAGAAACAGATAGGCACTTAAACTGCTGAAGGTCACTCCAAAACCTTACAAGGTGCTGAACTGTTTGTTAAAATTAACAGGTAACAGGTACTTAACATGCTTGAGCATCATGTAGACTTTTTTAGGAGAGCCTTTTTCCCTCTTCAGCCACACAAATGCTTTGAAAAGCTGGCCTAGTGTCATGCAGCACTTCCCACTCCAGCTTTTGTAACTTCAGGAACATCATGTTGCCTTCTCAGTCACGTATTCCCCTAAAGTGAATGGTTTTCAGTACAAAAAAAACCAAATCAGTGTGGATTAATCAGATTCTTTCATCAGACTAAAGATGAAGCAGGAATGCCTAAATCTTAGTGAAGTGGAGGCAAATGTAGAGTACACCTCTAATTAAAACAAATAACATTATTCTTCTATTAAGTCCCCCCTGCACAATGAAAATAAAAAAAGCCCCACCACAACAAAATCATCAACAGCAAAATAAATACAGCTTTCAATAACAGAGCACACAAAAGGTTTACTACAGTTCATTTCCAAAGCATAAAACCTCAAGACACTGGATCATGTGCCTGAATACAGGATGGCAGACTTCATATCTTGCCTTGCAATTCCTCCCCGTAAAAGTCTGCGTAAGTCAAGAGAAAAAATAAAGGTAACAGGTATGCACAGAAAAGGGCACTTTTTTAGTATTTCTTTGTGAAGTAAAGTTCTTCCTGCTACAACTTTTCTGGAGCACACTATGCAACATGTGCATTCCAGAGGACAAAAAAAAGTGTTCATGAAACAGTTTGAGCAAAGCAAGATTTCCCTTTACTCATATCTCTTTCCTTTCTGGTACAAGTCCTCCTTATTTTTAGAAGATTCAGCCTTGTAAATCTATACCATGCGTCATTTTGGTGCTTATTTGCTGATAATTTGATCTCTTTGCAATGAAAGTATTTGCTGAAATAAAACTTTTTTCATTATTTGTTTTCCTTGAAAGAATAGCAAAACTACGTGGACTTGCACCAAGGATTTCAAAAGTAGGTTTTTCCATGTTTAAGATTAATGCAAATATTTTTACTTGTTGTAATCAGATATCTAAATTCAATCTACTGTCTGCATTGCAAAATGGGATTCTGCAAGGCACTGAGATCTCTACCTTGATACGAAAACTTTAAACACAATGCTATGCACTGACAGAAAGCAAACAGTTATGTAGATGTGCTGGCTAGATAAAAGGCAGGTTACTCAGCAGCCTGCGTGGTCAGATGCTAGTGAAAGATGTGTTAATGGGGCTAAGGGGAACAGTTTTGGGCTGCTTTTGACAAACCTGAACTTTCAAAGCATCCCGTTAGAGACTCAGTCTAAAGAGTGCTCATTTAATAGGCATATATAAAAGGTTATAATAAAGATATGATGTCTTTGAAACTTTAGATATCTCTGATTGCCACGCTGTAATATAACCTTTACTCACAAGTGAAGGATATGGTGTTGAACAGAGATAGCAAATCAGCCTTCAAAGAGAACAAGCATCCTCCAGTGAATGGCAGGAATAAAGCAGTTTTACAACTGTCCATTAGTAGGGCTCATAGACCTTCCACATCATGTTGTACTTTGCCACCATCACTGTTACACCATGGTGTTATTTGAATACTTAGGACTGCTGGCTGAAGATGTAGGTATGTTAGTTACAAGGAGGAAAAGGGATTATTTTCTCCTGTCTCATGCTGAATATTGTTCTAACAGACCTTTTTTCTACCTTTTAGTGCCCGTAAGTTGTAATTTCTTAATAGCAAAGATAATTTAGGCAGCAGTCTTCTCCCCAGCAAGTTTGTCTTTGAACTGGGAAGCAATGGAGCACAATATCCTGATCACCAATACACTTTCTTTTCCCTGACAGGGTTGTCTTTTACTAGCCACAAAGGCAATGATAAACATCATTCCAGCAGATATATAGTTTACTGCAAAGACTTCTGTTTATTTTTGCAAGTTAGAAGAAACTACCGAGGTATCTGGGACTTTGTTTTCCCACTGTCAGTCAGGAAGGGAGACTCCTTATAAGGAGCCTAATGGTACTGAAGAAATACTTCCCAGCTCAAGCTCTTTTTTCACTGTTGCTATCACAGGGGGCAAAGCTGATGCTTCACTTCCACTGCTTTCACACACCTGACAGTCTGTGTCTATGTTCATAAAAAGGAAATACTTGTTTCCATATTGTTTTTTTTCTCTGCTCAAACCTCAGATCATCTGGAAATTCCCATACACTCAAAATTAAGCCAAACAACAAATAACTATCACTTCAAATACAGTCTGAAAGGGGCAAGTGGGGAAAAAAAAATCTCTAGAGACCAGAGGGGTTACTTTCATTTTGCACTTATACTACATGGTTTTAGCAAGACAGACATAACGTGGTTCTTCTGCCTTATTTATTCAGCTTCCTTAAGTTCTTTTTGGCAACATTCTAGGCAAGCTGTTTTACTAATTATGTAGTGCATTACAGATAAAAATATACTTTTATATCCATCAATAAGGACTCTTTCTTTCTTTTTCCTTCTTTATTTCCTTTTTCCTTCCTTCCTTCCTTCCGTCCTTCTCTCCTTCGTTCCAGATTAAACCCAGTTAGTATATGAAAAAACTTACTGGCATGGTTTTTGCCATTTGTAGGAAGCTTTTAATTGCAATTTGGAAAAGTAACTTTCAAATTCTCTCTTAAAAGTAACTCTTCTATCAATTTGTTTTAACTTGCTTTTCACATATAAACTAGACAAATGTCTCATCATGCTCATGAGACTGAACTTCTGGGGAATCTTTTCCTAACCTGAGATTCTATTTAGTCCTGGTTTTTCAATTTGGATATCTTTTTGTTCAATTCTTTTTCTCTTTTCTCTCACACTTCTAGTGAAAGACAGTCTTCCATTCTGTTGTATATTTTATATATTTATTTATTTATCTATATCTACATCTATAACTTTTCTTCTAAACTACACATTTTAAGACATTTTATTTTCATTTGTATCTTCTATATAAATGTACTTATCAAAAACTGAAATTACTATATTTATCAATTCCCTATTTCAATTCAGACATCCAGTGGCAACATCAATAAATCAAATACAAATGATCCTTCTCCCTGCTTTGCATGTATGTGCATCCAGTTCCTGAAACCATAGGTATCACTGCTATGAAGAACCTATCCTGTCAGATGTCTGGGAGAATTCTTAACTTCAGCATTGTGTCCTGAATTATATTGCTTGGCTCACCACTAATGATTCTTAGATTAACTTATTATAAACATGCTTAAAGACCATCTTACAGTGTCAAGTATGTTGCATTTGCATTTTAGTAACACAGAGTCTACCAATTAATTTACCTGCATTAGAAAATATTTGCATTTTTCAAATTCCATTTTGTTAAGATGATTATATATTTCCATGTTAAATGATATTTCTATCAAATGCCAACTTAAAATGAGAAATTCACCACAAGGACAGACAGACTTCCAAACACCACTGTTACTACAACAGATTATTTTCTAATAAGTTCCAGGATGCATTAGAGAATTAAACCTTTGCTTCATTTCTCAAATAGGATATGGTAGAATGAAGTCAGAGCCTTTCCCACAGCAGGAGTGCTGTTGTGGACTTGGAGATGCAAGCAAAAAAGAATAACCATACAGCACTGTGAGAGGAATAAATTTATGAGATTTACAACACAGAACATCCTTAAATCTACAGGAAATAGAGACTTATGGCTGTGTTTTAAGAAATATGCAACAACACAGGATGATAGCATTCAGTTACCTAGAAGATCTTGCTTCTGGGCTACAGAGCTAGTAATTTTTTCTAACTGAAGTGGTAAAACTGATTTATGGCAAAAATAAAGCATTCAGGAAATAGATACATATCTAGGAATTTTCATAGGACTAGGATAACTGTTCTGTAACTGCTCTGCACTGGTAGCAACATAGTGAAAGAAAACAGACAGAATATTATTGTGGGGTTTTATCAATATATCTGGACCTAATTTACAGTCCTTCTGGGACCGTGGCCTTAGGTCCTTAAAATTATCACAAGAATGGTTTTAATCTTTTTCTAAATGACTATAGTGAATTCAAAATTGTGCACTAATTGCAACAGTTGATATCACTTTTTCTGTTCATCTGGATTCTAGAACTTTAAGCAAATCTTTCCATCACCAAACTATACCATGTATGAGGCTTGTGAAAACAAGGTCTAAGATATTTGGAAGTATCCCTATAAAGTATTCTCCAGATGAGGTAAAAGGACTATCTCTGTTTGACAAAATTGATTCTTTAAAATGTTATTCTAATGGATGAGACCCTCCATTAAAATGATATTTCAGCTTTTATGGTCAGACCTGAACAAGCTGAAGGAGATACACATTTTCTTAATTGAATTGTGCTTCTCATAGAAGCATCAAAGAAAAAAACCTCACACTGCTTTCTACAGATACTTTTAATTCAAAAAACATCAATCAGTATTCCGGTTCAATGTCTGAGTAATGCAGCCTTTATCTGATGAAGATAAGTGGCAGTTGGAATTACAAAACTTTACCAGAGAATAAATACAATTAAGTTATAGATTACAGTTACAGATATTAATGCATAGCTCATGTGGGAATTCAGATCCTGAAAAAAATCTTTGAAGGGAAAACTTAGGCAGCCTTAATGGCAGTGTTAAGGCAATGACAAAGCACTTAAACTGGGTTCAGGTTTCCAATCTGCATTAAAGTTAGCCCAGGAAGAAGCATGCTTTACTGGATAACATAAAGGGTTATACTGGCCAACTTGCTCTGACTAGTGGCTTATTTCATGACCTTGACCAAACCATATCACTCACAAAGTTTTTCTGATTTTACAAAGGCTAATGATTTTTACCTGCTTCCTTGAAGCCTGTAGATAAAGATCATTGAATAAGTGCTCAGGAGAATTAAGGAATTAATAAATCCAGTATACCAAATTTCTTTTGGAATTCATTATCAGCTTTGTCCATTGGCTATTATTTCTCAACAGCGTTATTTTTCAGAATGCAAACCACTTTAATAAAAGCGTGTTCTTAAACAAATAGGGTCCACTGGATGATTTTTTTATTATTATCAGATTCAGTAACATGATCACTAGTGACATTATGAAGTCTGTAAGACAGGGGTCCTCCAACTTTTTAAACAGGGGGCTTTTAAACAGGATTAAGTGGCAGGAAGTCATCTGCGGCTGCTTGGTTTCCCCCCGAACCCCCGGCGGGGGGAGTGGCGGGGGGGGGGGGGGGGGGGCAGGGGGGGTCTGTAAATACCAGGGTCCAGATTGAGGACCCTGGGGGGCCATATCCAGCCTGCAGGCCGTAGTTTGAGAACCCCTGCTCTAAAAGCTAAGCCAAAGTCCTTAGTTGTCCTTAGTTAAAGAGGAGAAGGGTTTCTAATTAATAAAGTGTTTGTAACACCTGCATTCAACTCCATCAGCAAAAGCAGACAAAGAGAGATAAGAATGACTGAAGATGAGACAGTCATTAATCAATAAAAAGAAAAAATATCCATTGGCAGAAAGCCAATTATTTTATTTCTAAAAGAGTCATTACGAACATATTTTTGTTAAATTAAAGGTAAACACAAAATGTGCCAGACTGGCATAACTGCAAGATATGTGTATGTCCTGACCCTACCACAGCATTTGCAACCTGTCCCTGCTCTTCGGTCAACAAGATGTCAGACATGTTCCTCTACTGAGCTGTGAATGAAGGAATTCACATTCACAATTCCCTTCTTTTAGGTGTCAATAAAAAGTTTGTTCCTGCAGACTTCTGTTTTGGCATGATCAGCTAAGAACTGACATTAAAAACCCAGTGTTTAGCCAGCAACTATATGTACAACCAGTCAGATTTCCATTCCTTCTCTGTAGGGTCCAGACCTGAACAAGCAAGCAAGCTTTAAGAGTCTGAAGCCAAAACCCTAACTCCAAGACACCGAGCTAGGCTTGGTTATACTTAGTTGTATCTGGCCTGGCCAAGAAAATTAAAGCTAGGGATATTCAAGGTAGTTTAGTGCTATTTGATACTGGGGGAGGGCAACCATTACCATCTGGGCAATAAAACAGTTTGCTGAGCTCATTTCACAAATACCACCTTCCTGCTGTACGTCTCACCTACTGCTCCTGCCACTTCTTAGTAAATTCTCTGCCCAGTAGCTGATGACCCAGCTGAATCCCCAAGGCCTGTAAGCCATCTTACACACTGACAAGAAGTGGATTGCCTCCCTCCAACTTACTTTTAGTTGTCATAACATGACTACTAATGTTTGTGCTGAACAGAGCCCCAAGCCTGGTGAGATAGCACCTCAGACAGTTTTTGCAGTAGCAGCCATCGCTGAATACATTTCAAATGATTAATTTTCTTAAAAATAAAAATGTACCTAGGGAGTATGCATGTGCTAAAAAGTTAAAAATAATAACAGCTGTCTGTGACCATGCTGCTTCTGTCTGAATCCTTCAGGGGAATTCAGTTGCTAAGAACAACTTACGCAGCTTGCCATATTTCTATGTGTTAAACAACAACCAAACAACTATAGGCAAAAGTCCCAGCTGTCAAGCAGGAGGAGTGTAGGGGCTGATTGGAGGAGTACAAGGCATTTTTGTCCTGTGTCATATATGCATACTTGATAAATTTGAAATTAAAATGAAATGAGGCAAAAATAGAGTAGGAAGCATGCTACTGTCTCTTCAAAATACCATGCCCAAAGGTTTACAGAAAAAAATTGTTTGACCAGTAGCTCTGTTCTTTATACAGTGCTCCTACCAGTGCTTTACAGCATAATCTTTCCCAAGTAGAGTGCACTACCAGCTCTTCCAAATAGCAAGAAGGATGAACTTTGTTCAGCTACCCATACAGGATTTCTCTTCTGGGCAGGTCTCAGATACAGTGAGAGGAACTGGAGGCAAGGATTAGAAGTAGCTTCCATGGATACATTAAGGCCTTGCTTTTCAATCTTGTCAGTCTCATCTCTTTTTATGAGATATTTTGTTTCAAACTGCCACTAATCAATATTGATTTGTAGGACAGTGGCAAGAAAAGCCATCTTTGTTTCTTCACACACAAATGAAGACTGACAAAGTTACTTAGGGTCTTATAAAAATCTTTTGATTTTTCATGACTTTACTTTATTTCCAAGGTCTTACTACTCAGCCATAAAACTTATGCCTGGGTTGAAACCTGACACACAAGCTATGAGCTCAGAGCTTTGGTTTTTAACATAGATATTGGAAAACCTGAAGAAGATGCTTCCCTCCCCCAGTTCCCAGGGTTCAATATGCGCTATACATGGCATCCCTAGTGATTTTACTGGTGGTCTTGCAAGGAAAGGATGCTGAGAATGAAACAGTCATGACAATTAGGAAAGGGCACCTTTTCATTTTCTCAGACTCTCATGGCAGAGGAAGGAAATACTGTTTTGCCATTTTGAGAGTTTTTCTCTATGTAAGTAGTATATACACAATAAACACAGAGCAAATAGAATAATTTCTAAGATTTTAAGTGGATAAGTCATCAATATTTTAAAGCTGAAATGTGACAAGAAGCAGGTCAGTATAACGAGAAGCACTGATGCCAGAGAATGCTGAGGCTACAGTGTATCAGTGATCTCCAGAGTTACAGTTATCCACATAGGGCTTTTTGAAAAATTGTGTTAACAGCATCTGTACTGTCTCTTGGCTCTGTATGATTTAGGCAGGCATTTGAGTGTGGTAGAAGTTTTACTGCCTATCAAGATATTGGTTCATAAACTGAAAATTCTCTTTGTGGACCTGAACAGAATGTTCTTTAAAAGCTCATGAAGCATCACAGAACTCTGACAAGTCAGTATTTCATGTTTTATTAATTCCCTACTTAGGCAGTTATTTGATTAGTTAAATCTAGTAAACCTCCTAGTTGCATGTTTACCTGAAAAGTATCACAAGAGCTATTTCAGGCTGGTGGATAAGCATATACTTAGAGAATTTCTAATATGGAGTTTACATAACACACACACTGAAAAAAAAGTTATTTCATCAAATAATAAGGGATAGGCATTAGCAAAACAACGTTGTGAAAACCTGTATAATTATATGTGTATGTTGTTAAATAGTAAGGGCCTCATATGTAGAGGATTTTCTCATCTCAAAATTAATTTTCTCAGGATGTGCCTAAGCTTTGCATATATACAGCAATAGAACCATCTATTTCTTTATTAGTTCTTAATGGGCATTAATTGTTGATCATCACATGATATTCTTCAGTAGCTTCCACATTTTACCAAAATTACTGTTATATAGGAAGCAAACTACCTCAGAACTAAAATCAATGAGCATATAAACTTCCTCACCATGAGCTTCTAGCATATGCTTTGATTTTAGCAGATGATTGTAGACATTCAGACTGATTCATCTCTCATAAATCCATCACTAGGCATTTGGAGAGGTAAAACACCGAGTACCCTTTAGTACATTGAATAACTTCCAGTTGGAAAAACAGTGAGGTAATGCACTTAAAGCATGTGAACAAGGAAACTGATGTTGCTTACACAGCTGATTTTGAGTGGTTCTGAGTGGTTGGCTTGGGAAAAATAACCTTTCCTTTTTCTTGTTTTTATAGGATCTTTTAGTACATACATAAAACGTATAGATAGTAATAATTTATTTATTAGTGTTCACGTAATGGGAGGCTAAGAAAGTAACTATGCAAAGATAAGTAAAATCAGACCTATTACATAACTATTACATACTATCACTACGGAACAAAGTTTTAAGCACAAATTTCACTTTCAACATGACATCATTCATAGTGTTTCATCTAGAAATTCTAATAGTGGAAGCAAAGACATAAGTAGATGTGTTCAGCCCAATAAATTGTGCTTGAAATGAAGCATGTTTTAGAAAGACACCCTCTGCCTATTAAAAGATTTCAAACAGTGACTACTGATTTCCCTGGGTAAACTGGTCTACAGACAAACAAGATATCCTACCTTTAACAATGCAGATATCTTCCTATGTGCGTTCAACATAGTAATTCGCCTAACTTCAAATTTCAGTCACTGCAGTTCCTTAAGCCTATGTCTGATGTCTCATTGAAAACCCTCTTCATATCTCTTGTAAGTATAGATTAAGATACTTCTTTTTCTTCTTTTAAATTAACTCCTTAAGTAACATGCAAAGGCATTTTAAAAACTCAGCTCCCAGAAGCTCTCGACTTCTTTTGCTGTTTTCTTTATTAATCCCTCTATAATTTTTCAGTAGTTGTGGAATTTTACATTAAACTTCAACACAGAAAAAGCATACAGAAGACATCATAAGATCAGTAACTCTTCAATTTACTTATTTCTGAGTTGGAGTTCTAGACCTTAACAATTTTCCAGTAGTATTTTTAATATTCCCATTAAAAGAAAAAAAAGTAGAAAAGAGAAACAAAAGCAAGTTGTTTTGGACTCCTGATCACTTAAATTATTCTATCTGTAGAGCCATCTGTAAGTTAACTTGACTCATTAAAGCCAGAGAATGTAAAACCTTAACTTATATTAATTTGCTTTTAGTGCTTACTTTAAATTCCAACAAAGTTCTGCAAATTCTCCATTCAGATGCATTCTGAAAGTGTTTATTTGCACAACTGAAATCTGTGCTTTTCTCCACAGCAATGTAATGCTGCTAGATGAAAATTACCTAACACAAACTGCTATGTTTCAGAGTACTTAAAAAATCATTTTTAGGGTAGGATTGATACTAATTATGATTGATTTTGATCTACTTGACATTTGCTAAACTTGCTGTTAAATTAAAACAAAAATATGGAAGTGCAGTTGGTATAAGTGCAGCTATTGGTATACAGGTATTTTTAAAATCAAAGGAAAACAAAATTTTTTTCAACAGAAATATTCCCTTTTCTGCCCTGCCTTGCATTTATTGCACATTGAAAACTTCCACCAATTTTAAATGTGAGTTCTGGGTGTGTCAGCTCTGTAAGACTGGGTCTTCATTGGAAAATGTGACACATAGAAAGGAACTGAAAAAGAGAATTCACCTTGGAAACTTTAACTGGATTGTACAAGTTAACACTGTGTTCAATGTATTTCAAAATTATCCTGTAATAGCTAGTAGTTCATTACAAAGGTCACTGTAAAATCATATCCTGTATTGCTACATATTTCAGAAAGTCTTCCTTGTCTGCCAGCAGTTCAACTGAACTTTGTTAATGAAGGAGAAGTTTTCTAGGGTTATCACTCTGAACCTTAAACTATATTATCTAGAAAACCGTAAACCTTATTTAAAAAGATATGAAAAGGTTTATAAAACATTTTCTTAGCAGATCCTGTTTCCAGCTTCACCTTTTGATCTGAAGTTGGTTTTAAGCTCCTGCCACCATGCCTGCTGATTACAATGGGACGTGGGAAATGGAAGCCAATGAAAACTTTGAAAACTACATGGTCGCTTTAGGTAAATCAAAAAATATTAACTATATAGAGATAAAGATAAAGTGTTTCAGTTTAAAATCCTTCTAAAAAGTAATGACACTATTTGTATAATGTGCATTGTGGCATAAGGGTTTCTGCCAATCACATTAAAAATCAAGTAATTGCAATGTAGTTCTAATTACAATGATCTAAGTATATAAGCAAGAGACTACTTGTAGCCAAAGATATTATTTTTTATTCAGATAAATGGAAAAACATATACAGACTGAAAGGAAATTAAAAAAAAAGCTTTCAGACACAGAAGTTCTATTTTATTCCTGGTATATACTTACTGTAACAGTCAAGGCACAATCTGGTTGGCTCTGTTAAAGAGGAGTAAGATATTATATATCACTAAAGCAACAATAGTGTTTAGTACATAATTAGTGCTCTGAACTAGTACAAATTATACGTACCAGAGTTGCATGGTAAAGGCAATAAAAGCCTTTAAAGGCATATAAAAATAAATGGGCAGGTATTTCTGACAATTTTTGTGGGTTGCATCCTTATATAGCAAGTAGGTCACAGGATTTCTTAAACATATGTTTACATGGTTAACTAAGCTTAATTTCATTTGTCTACAACCATCATTCATGACAACAAAATAAGTGTACATGCAAAAAGAGATGTTCTGCTCTTTAGGCAACTTTCATTTACTAGTTTGTTAGCCTCTCTATATCTTTAGAAGCCCGATAGCTACAGTTGGTGCATCCATTGTATAGGATATTAAGCATACTCTTTGTAGATGCTAGAATACTACAACACTGTTAACAACTGTAAACTGATAATGCAAGCAATATCCTTGTCTGTTCATATCAAGATCAAGTTTATGTTTTTTCTAGATTTACTTTTTCCCCCACTGACATACTCAATTTTTGTAATGACTGGAGATAATTTTGTGAGAGAAATGTCTTCTTTTGCTGCAAATATTATTTTCAATATAAATTGTCTTTCAAGCATTTTTGTTCTTATGAAAGGCATAAATTTTTTGCTCCAGGTCATTATGATTATGCAAATAGTGTGCAGGAAATCTTTCCTCTACTTAGGTTAGCAGAGATGTAGATCTTTAATTTGCTGAAAAGAAGAAATAATAGAAGACATCAACATTTCTCAATAACATCTTCAGTACACTCTGGATTGGCATTGAAAGAATAGTTATCACCTTTCCACCACTGAGGTAATGTAGCTGCATTCCAAAAACCACAAAAAAAAAAAAAAAAAAAAAAGAGTGGAGTTCAGTTTATACATGCATGAGAAGTGTAATCTTTAGAATCGAGAATCTTCTCCTAGCTGTACTATATCACAGACGAAGGGCATAAAGGACAGTTATTTCCTTACCACACGTGATGTCTATAAAACTTAGAGAAGAAAAGCAGTCATTAGAGTTGGTTAATTTAACTTAGATTGGAGGAGTCTGTCTGGCTCTGAATCATAAATTAGCATGTGGCAAACATCAAATGTGTATTTTATTTTTATGCTTACAATTGATAGCCCTCAGGGGCCTGACTGAGTCTATGCACTTCTCATCCCCAGATGCTTCATTGCTTTCTATCTGGTGGTCATTGATTTCTATCTTCTGTTCCGCATTTGTTCTTCTTACTTCTCTGCCTTTATACAGTAGCTGACACCACCGTAAGAGCGATGCTAATAAACAAGACTTTTTTCAGGTCAAAGTACCTTGCACTTTTCATCAGAAGACAAGATCAGACTTGTGGCTTCTTGTGCTTTCTTCAAAAGGTGTTGAGACAAGTTAATGGACATCTAAAGAACTTGATTGCTCAGATTCTGAAACATTTACTTGTAAGGATGTAGTTATAAAAATTATGCAGTGGTTCAAAATCAATGCATACACTGTATATCCATCTTTCACAAGCTAAGAAAATGTGTTTGTTAGGAAGAAAAGTCTAACACAAGGAAGGTAATCAAGTAATGAAATCTTAACAATTTTCAGGTAATTCTCAATGTCTACACTAGTGACTGGTTTAAGGATAACTAACACAAAATCCTTAACTGAGATGAAAAATTTGATGCTCTTAATGATTTTCTACTAGTTTTACTCTCATCAAGGAATCTTAATGCTAATTTATTTATCTGTTCAGATCAAAAGAGAAGAAATACCCATAAACACATAAAAATAAACTCTTATCATTATTCAACAACAATGGAAAATAGTTATAATTTCCTCAAAGCTGCAACTCTTTTAAGAGAGAAAGGCAAGTTTCACTATTTGTAGTTTTTAGCCTTTGCATTTAAAAAGAAAAGCTCAGTAACTTTAGGGAAGTCTGTAAATACTATACACATACACCTGCAAGGTACAAAAAAATATTTTAAAAAATAATAATGGTTAAGACAATATAATGAATTTTAGGAGAAAGATACACACTAACTGAAGTGATTTGAGTGCTTTGGTTTGGCAATTATGCCAATAATTAATAGTTTATATGCAACTGAAATGTGATTTCAGCATTAAATATGCCAAATGCAAGGGAGCCATGGGGTCTGATGGTCTGGATGATACTTAAGTCAAATCCTGGTTGTCACAAATTGACTAGTTTAGACTGTCTTCATCTACCTTAGGCTTCTTTCACTGCCTGCCTCAGCTTCTGGTCTTACCTAAACTCTTGCCTCTAGCCTAGTTTTCTCTGCTTTGGCTCTGCATCAGTCCTGTCTCAGCTCCTTGCTCCAAGACCTGACCTTCTTTTGCAGGGTGTTATTCTAACACCAGTCATGATGGTCAGCCTACTCTAGTTCTACCTTGCTTTATAATGATAGATTTAATCATATTCGATAATTCTATTTTTAATAACTATCTTGAGAAAAATCTCTTTACTTTTCAGGTTTATTCCTTCCTTATTTTTTAGGATGCAAATTAAACACTTGTGGTGTACATATTTCCTTTCCAAAAGGATTTGTAATTACGGTGATATTTTTTCATTTGGTTGTAGTGGCCATGTCATTGTTGTTTTTTTCTTCCCTTCTAGGGTATCATTGGATGAGATTCTTATATTGTTTATTTCAGTTGAGCTGTAACATTTCACTTGCATTTACCATAAAATTCAGGAAAAATGTCATAGAAAAGGATGTCTGCTGCTAATAACATGTATTTATTTCAATTTTAATTTACCCACTGTAGTATTTAAACTGTGATGTTCACTCAAATTCAAAAAGAATTTAATATCTAACTGTCATAATATAAATATTGTATCAGCTTTAAACTAAACTTTAATTATTATCATTCTTGTATCCTGATCCTTTTACAATCAGTAATTCATTTTCCAGTTTTATATTTCTTTTTATACCAGCTTATGCTACCATGAACTGGTCTATAGCACTTCCCCATTGCATCTTAGTGGCAATCTTTAGAACCGTTTCAGTCAGTGGATTAATTATGACTTTGTTATTATCAAATCAAGTGCATTTTTGATGCCTTTCTGATCTTATATATCCCAGTGGAAACTGGGAGAAAAATGGATGGATTCAGCCTACAATGGGGTCTGGACTACACTCATCCAATACTGGGAAGCTTGCTTAGAAAAAGAGAGTAACAGTTCATGAGAACAAAGGAACTTGACCCACTCAATACCCTGAAACAAAGCAAGAGGAAGAATGTGTTAGAATAAGGAATGCAATACAGATGTATTTTTCCTGGGAAATACTTTGACTCATTGCCTACCCTGGGCAGACTGTATTAGAGAGGTGTTCACTGAATTTTGTGACAAAATTTTCAATCTACTTTCCCAATAAGAATGCCAGCAACAGGTTGGGATGAAGGAGCTGTTTGCACCAGCTGTCTGGATCTGGCCTTTCATGAGTACATAATGATTTTTTATGTATACATGCACATATATATTATAAGTTATATTAATTAAAAATTGCCATTAGAAAAAGAAAAAACACACCAAAAACAATGCAAAGATGCATCTAGCTATAGGTGATTCTCAGAATGGAAAGAAACTACGTGGAAAGGGTGAAAAGATACTCTTCTGTTTCTCACAATTTTATATGTGATTTAAGAATTAAAGTGCTCAGGTTCAAAGCACACTGAGGTTTTGGATTTTAAAATTCATCTATCCTTTTAACTAATGCATACACATTTCTATACTTAAATTAAAGAATAGTTTTGCCCTTTAAGCCAGAAACTTTGATTTTATCATAAACATGTTACAAAGTATTTTAATCTACTATAATAGAGCAATACATCATTTTTAGTGCTTGTATTGTTCAAAATGCAGTTATGAAAACCATGCTTTAATAAAACGTCCCCCAATTTTTCTCCAGGAGCTACAAGACTAATATATTAGTCAGAAATAGCATTTCTTTAGAAGTCTAGACATGTTTTTTCCTCAGAGGGAACTAAATTTTATATTACCTGGCTATAAATCAGACCCAGAGTTACTTTTAATCCACCATAGCAGATAAAATATACCCAAGAAGTCTTGAATATAAATACTGACCAAGAATATTATTCCTCATGTTAAAAAGTCACAATTTTTTTCAAGCCAATCCTCTTACTCAATTCGATTAGTACTTCACGAGTAGTATAATGAAACTACCAAAAGAAAAAGGGCTCCATTAGTGTGTGGCATTGCTGAGCTGACAATGATTAACTCACATGCAAAACCACTAAAGGATGGCTAACAAACCAAACCCATTTTTCACTCTCTTGCAGAAGCATGTGAGATTATTTCATTTGCATATAGCACCATAATAAGATTCACTGCCAGCTGGTCAGAAATATTTATTGCAGATGGTAATGCAGCTGGCATTAGGTGGATTGTCTGGGGCAAACTGTCATCATGGTAATATATATTCTCCTTTTGGTAACTTTCAATGCATTCAGTTGCAAGCGGTTGTTTACATTACAATGTTAGTCTTCATCATGAACAAAATAAGGATGTTAAGGAGATCAGTACTCCATAAAATGTTGACAGAATATTAAACAGGAACTGTCAAGTGCTGTACTTTTGATACTTCTTTTGACTTTTGACTTTGAATTTGTCTCGTTTAACATTTAAAGTACTTTTTCCTTCTGTTTCTTCTGTCTAACAGTAATGGATGTCAGGCTTTTATTTGTTTCTTTTTTATTCATTAGTATCATTTTAATTGTTTTAATTAATTAATTAAGCCCTAGTATACTTCCACGGATTATAGGTTCATTATAAAAGTAAGATGGCAAAATCCCCTTACTACATACTCATCCTAATGTGCTTATTTTCTGAAAAGAAATATTATTCTGAGATCCTGCTTTTGGGGTGGCCAACATTTGTAATCTTGCAGGACACATACCAGTACCCTCATGTCTAAGAGCTACATGATTTACACTGCATGCTCAGCAAAGGGAATGGCTTCCAGGCATAAGATAATAACACTGCTGGCATCCCACAGCTTCCTGTGTGAGTGAGGCCAAAAAGTCAATGTCAGTATTAATAACCCCTGTTATTTCACATTCTCTACAAAGAATGAAAATTTGGGTGATTTAACACACCAGCGTCTATTCACAACTGGTTGTATGTTGTAACTCTGCTCACAACATTCCCACAGATATCCTGTTAACAAATAAATTTATAATTAGTGGAATATCCCCAAACTGAAAGTCTACTTGCAAACACAACATTAATTTTATTTGAAATTATCTTTTTCTTTGCAAAATGTTACAGGTAAAAGCATCATTTGTGGAGCTACGTTGCACACAGAATGTATTTTTTTGTTATATGTAAATATAAGTGCTGTGGGTTTTTTATTTTTGGTAAAAAATATTGGAATTTTCATTGTGATGCTCTTTGGTTTTTTGGCAGGTATTGATTTTGCAACTCGTAAGATTGCAAAACACTTGAAACAAACAAAGGAGATTATTCAAGATGGAGATAATTTTAAAACAAAAACACTCAGTACTTTCAGAAACTATGAACTGAATTTCACTGTAGGAGTCGAGTTTGAAGAACATACCACAGGACTGGATAACCGAGTGGTAAAGGTAAAAAACTGATAGCTGGTATCTGTTTATACTACAGTCAGCACAGGACTGAGCAGTTCCAAAAATTAGCTGAATACATGAAAAAAACAACCCAATATTTTGCAGATACCAGAGGATTTTTATAAAGTAGAAATAATTTGCATCTCAAGACAGTTTTCTTTCCTGCTACAAGCATTTATTATAAAAGCAAATCAGGATGGTTACTCAGATATGTGAGGACATTCATTAATTACATGGTTTTCTACTAGGGGATTTTCCCAGCTTTTCTATGATACACCTTTATGTATTTAGAAAGTGGCAAAACCGTATCTTTACTTGTGTATTTTCCTTAATGAAACTGCAAAATCATCCCTTTGAATTTAGGACTTTCCCTGTGTCAACATAAATTCTCTAGTTTTGAATGGCTAGGTTCACTAGGTGTCCACCGAACCTGCCTCAGCCTCGGTTGGACATTTTAACAGCTGGACACTTAAAAATAAACCTTCACTCAGCTATTAACCTTAAGGGAGGTTTGGGAAGGGACAAGAAAAAAATGTGAGCCAAAGCTACCACTGATCTGGGTGGCAGCCTACTGGCAGTGGTAGACAGGCAAGGAGGCCCAGAAGTATATGCTTTAATAACTTAAGGATTATAGAAGTAACCCGAGTTCAAAATTCCTCCAGAAAACTGGACATATGTTCAGACACCTTTCAGTGAGATACATGTACAAATAATGTTTGAATGAAAGACCATATTGTGTGTTAGCCCATGCCCTGCCTCCTACAACAGAGTCAACAAAGTCTTCCTGTGAGGCACTCAAACAAGGCTGTATCAGAGAAGTCAGTGAGGAAAACAATACGTACTAGTGCTAATTGAATTTACTTACTGAATTCAGCTTCAAGCTTCTGTATCAATACTGCTTCTGTTTCACTGTTCTCACCCCTAACATGCTTAAGCAAGATTTTCAAAGGTAGAAAGGCTAGTAGATCTTAAATTTCCATTGACTGTCCCCTTCAGAGTCTTGCTCATCTTGTATCACCTGCCTTTGTCATCATTCACAGAATCTAGCCATATCAACTGTCAGCTCTCAGCTCTCTTGCTCTTCTCCAGACACATGCTGTCTTTCCCATCAGTATCTTCTCAATAAACAAGGTTTCAGAACTTGTTGCCAAACTCTGAGAAGCTGAGATCAAAGCTCACTGTCAACAAAACCCGTTTTGTTTTGGCAATTGACACAGGAAATTGGCAGCATAAAGGACATGTTTACATTTGAACTTACATCATCCTTCACTGGAGTGGCACAAATTTAACAGAAGACATTGTTTATTCACTATGGATCACTTTTCATTCACAAACTAACTTTGTGCAGTGTAATTCCTGTGACTTCTTCCAAATTATTTATCATTCATAGCACTGCATGCCATCAAATAACAAGACTCATTCTTTTCCCAGCATTCTGAATATCCCTGTCCCTAAATTTTCTTCCTATCACTTTCTCCAGTGAGCACTGAGTGGGACATATTCCTATGATAGATTTTATTCCCTTAAAACATTGCTCCCACATCTCTTTAGATCAGTTGAAGGCATTACTAAGGATCTAAGGACTCATTAGTTGCATCACTCCTTAAATCCATGGACTAATGCTCCTCTAGTGCTCTTTACAACTATCAAAGCCATTGCCTTTCTGTGCATTTGCAGACTCTCCTCTTCATTATCAATTATTTGGAAGGAAGGAAGGAAGGAAGGAAACATAGCTTGTACAATTATAACCCTACCCGATTTAATCATTTTTGCCTAATATTATTAACAAATGTTATTGTTTCTAACGAGGAGAAGGAAAAAGGAACCATGTTGTGCCATTATCCTCTGGACTGCTCTAAAAGAATTTTCCAGTCATTTTATTAACAAAACAGTGCCTCAAATACATTGAAGTTAGATGAAGGCAACAAAACTGTTAGGCAACATTTAAATGTAAAGAGGGCATGGATAATTTAAAGAGCATGTAGCTTAAAAATTCTGTAAATAAGGAAGAGGTTAACTGAAATGGAATGAGTTTTGTCTCATTATTAATAGAAAGCTCCCTCATAAGAGAAATAAATCATCCAGTGCTGAACTAGAATATGAATTAAGCTCCCAATAGTCTTGGAGCTTTTTAATAACTGAACTTCCACTGACTGTAACTGGTCTCTGATGAGGATTTGCCTATGATACATGGTTAAATGTCTCCCTAAAGTACAATGGTTCAAATCCAGAACAATTAAAACAAAGTTGCTTTGAATGTACTCAAGCATATCTGAGTAAAGAATTTAGCCTGTAAAGAGAACATTTGCTTACAGATATGGTCATGCTGCTCCCGGACAAGAATCAGCATACCCAACACCCTGTTTATTAATGATAGACTGAATCACATCAAATCATGAAATGGTTGAGGATGGAAGGGACCTCTTGAGATCATCTAGTCCAGCCCTCTGCTCAAGCACAATCAGCTACAGCATGTTGTCCAGCTTATGATCATATCTCTTTAAAGGTCTTTTGTGAAAGTGCATGAAAATAGTTAAATAACTTTATTGTGTGATATGATATTAACATACACTTCCTCTTGTTATTTTATGCAGAGTTAGAGAAGGTGTTGGCACTGCAATAGTTGGTAAAAGCCCCCAGGTCTTCACTCATGAAACTTTACAATCTTTTTATTAGTGGCTTAAAACATCAAGAAGAGAAAAATACAGTTTGCATACATTGGCCAAGTGTCTTTTAATTCACTCAGCAATTCACTAGTTGGTATGAACACTTTATATTCATGTATGTGAAGAAATACATGGAAATTACAATAAACGATAAAAGCTTCACATCAAAATGCTGTTGTTATCCTGAATGCATTTGCGTTTGGGTTGAATGGATGATTTGGGGGGTTTTAGGAGGAAGATGAGGAATGATAGGAAGCAACTGTAATTGTGTCTTTTCATTGTTTGATTGAGCTTATTTTCATGTATTCATAAAATTCTTATTAACATATCTGAGTTAATTATCTGATTCATGCAGACTCTAGTGACCTGGGATGGTGACAAACTGGTATGTGTTCAGAATGGTGAAAAGAAAAACAGGGGCTGGAAGCACTGGATTGAAGGAGACATACTGCATCTGGTAAGGGCTGCTAGACAGAGATAGAACACAGAGCGGAGGCCGTAACAGAGTACGGTCTTCCATTTCAAAGGGTTTGTTACTTGCTCTAGTTAGAATGGTCTTTATTTAGACAGCTCTGATCTCTGAACTCTAAGGAAATCCCCCCCTCTGCTACAATTCAGGAATGCTCAATTTCTTTTCACCTGTTCCCAATTAAGTCATAACCCTGCGGTGTTTTTTTTGCTGTGGTCCACTGCCCTCCAGCTATTAACCCTTCTTGTTACATTCCACCTCTAACATTATCTCATTCTTATATAATCACTGGTAGAAAAAAGAAGGTAGTATGGGACAGACTGCAAGAAAAATACTATTTATTGTTCTCAAAGAAGCACTGTAAAATTTTAGCATCCTATGCTGCAATACAGATCAGAAATCTCTGGATACTCAAGAGGATCCTGCAAACAACCTACACTGCAATTACTTTGTGCTAGTACAATAAAATAGTCAAAACATTCATACATCTGAGCCCAAAGCTGGAGCCCAAAGATAAATTAGGTGAGTCCAAGAAAGGCCAGCAGAGCCTGTACAGGAAACAAGCAATCAGTGAAGTCCAGAAAGATTTCAAAATAATAGACACATAATGACAATAATTCCAGAGTTCCTTGGGAGGGTGATCAAGAAATGGGTGTGATCATGTTGGATGGTGCAATAGGTGGCTACAGAAAGATTATGGAGGAGAGCTCATTGTTCTATCTCATGGTTTGCATCTAGATAACTACTCCTTCACAAGTTTACCCTACAGATAGTTAGTATAGCCAACCACATTGCCTCAAGTCTGTATGCTTGAAAGGTCAGTGATGAATTAAAAAACACTATCTGCCACTTAACTAAAAGCCAATTGTCCAGTAAATTACAAATCTATTTTAACACATATTCAAAAACTGACCTAACAAAGTTTCTGCATGCTCATACCAGGATTGAGGCTAAGACTGGTAGAAACAAAGAGAACAGGCAGTTTCTTAGAACAGTCTCCAGAAACTCTATTGTGGGTTTGGCCAATTGCTGGCCAAAAAGGCAGCTTCAGCTCACTTCAATTTCTTATTTGGCACAGGAACGCCAGTTAATCAGAAGACTTAACCAAACTGACTGTATTGCAATGTGCAGGTATCCTGACCTTTAAGAGGTTAGCTGCAACACTGGGTGAAAATGGTGTATTGTTCTGGCCTCTGAAAAATGGCTGGGTGTATCTCTGAAGCAAATGTCATCTTTTTAAAGCATCCTCCTTTTTTATTATTATTATTTCCTTGTTTCATTGCTTCTCATTAATTATGAGGTAACATGAATTATAAACTATTAGAGTATATTGTTTTAATAACAGAGCATGAAAAAACCTTGCATTAAAGAGCAACTTTTTTGCATTTTTCATGTTTATTCTTCTTAGAGCTCAATTCAAATGCCAAAATCTAATTACTGCAACATGTGGTGTGTGCCTGCTGTTTGGTTACATATAATACGCTATTCTTTTTGTTCCCTTTCTCATAAACATCCCTTTTTAATGCAGTGGCTCAGTTGTAGTAATTTCTGGTGGAATCTTCTGTGTATGCAAAATACAACTTGTACCACTGTGTACTTACTAGTTATTTTAATACTGTAGGAACTGACATGTGAAGACCAGGTGTGTCATCAGACATTTAAGAAGAAAAAATAAATGTGACCAGAAAGCCACCCAGATCTTCATCACACTACTATGCTGTTATGTTTTGTCTAAAAAGAAGAACGAAGCTAAATTTGTAATAATTCTTTGACACCGCTATGTGAAAGTATTTTGTGCCTGTTTATGGAAATAAACACATTTTATAGAAATAACACCAGTTACAAACATCATAAATTCCTCTGCTTTTCAGCCTAGAATTAAATAAAAGTAATTGACTTTCAAATAATGCTTTCCTACATCTTTGTAATAGTTTCCAGAGGAATGTCCTTTAGCCACAAGGCTGAAAATTAACAGTCACAATTATCTCAACCACAGTATATCTCTCCATAGTGCTATAATATCATAATATATTTGGATGACTGAGTAAAATTGGACATTCATTGGACTGTTTCTATTTAATTTAGTCCTGGATCACTAAGTCCATGGTTTCAGGCAACAGAATGGCTCACTGAACACAATACATGGCATTTCACATCTAGGTTATTCATTTGAATTTGGCCCAGGTCTGCAACTGCTAGTAGTTATCACCTGATAAATGACTCATGGCCAATGTGAAATGCTGTAGCTCCTTAATACAGTCCTAACATGGATCACTGACAATGCTGCTAACCTCCAGTTAGAACTGCCATCCTACTGATAATCCCAGTGGAGAAATCCACCGTTTGAAGCAAACTCTCCATTCAAGAGTTGCTCTATGATGTGAAAACTAAGGCATACTTATGGCTATAAGAGGAAAACTGGAGTATACACAGACTGCATGTACTCTGTGCAAAAAGAGAACCCAGCATGCTGCAGTCTTCACCTTATACCTGCCTTTCAGAGACTTTGAAAAGAAAAGTAATTTCCATACAACTTTTCTCAGTTTTATTTATGGTTTTTCAAAAGAATTCATGTTCTTTGCTAAAGGCAAGTTTAAGTTAACCATGGATGGTGAGCACTACTTCAGCTGAAATTATTCAACAAAATGTGTGCACACATTCCACAGAACTGAAGAAGGGTTTTTATACCAAAAGTTCATCTGTTCTTTCCCAACTATATGAATTATTCTAATAAAATATACTGTCTTTCCTACAACCTTGCCTTGCAGATATATAAACTGTCACATAAACTTTATCATTATTCAATTCCCTCTTCTCCATAGGCCCCCATCTTCTGTTCAGTATTGGAGGAGTAGAAATTCACTAAATAGATCAGTGGTAGAGAGTTAGAGAAGAGATGTGAAAAAAAACTGCAGAAATGAAGGAACATATGCTTTCTCCTCACCCCCACCTGCTGCTTAGCCTACTCACTGTCAATAGCTCAGAATAGGAAAGGAGTGAGACAGTCTCCCAGCTAAAAACAGGGTTACATCTGCAAAAACCCAAGTCTGATTAATGTGTCACTAACACTTACATGACCATGGCCATTTAAGTACATATGTAGGAATGTTTTTATGAATTTGACTTTGTTTCTCCTGATATAAATTGACCTGGTACCAAACTTCCTATGTACGTCAGCTAAGCAATGCTCTAATGTTAATTCGCATACGAGAAACTGTACTTGGAGTTGGTTAACTTCTTTTTTTTTTTTCTTATTCAGCCTTGATCTGGACTTTCCAGTAGAAATATATTTAATTCGTATTTCTAATCTCTGCTAGTTACTAGGATAAGAATTACCACAGTTCATTAAGCTTTCAAAATGTTATCAGAACAAAGTGATCACAAGGAAACAAAATGTGCATGTTTTAATAAGTGACATTTCTCATAGCTGGCTCTTGCCAGGAGTAAACCTGCACAATCCAGGATTTCATAACTTCACATCAAATCATAAAACAAAGGAAAAGCTTTCATGTATCACAAAGAATTATTGCTAATTCAAAAATTATGAGTTTGAAGATAGAAAGCAAGCATTCTTCAACTGATTTCTCGTTATTCTTACTAGTTTTATCTAATGTATATGTTTGAGAAGTAAATGAAGTAGGCAATTTGGTACCTGAGTAGACTTTGATCAGGAGAAAACTAGATCTGATGCTATTTTTTTGCCAATTTTGGAAATGAAACTTTATGACATTTTAACAGGAAGTGAGAAGATGTGCAAGGTTTTTTATGCTCCAAAACAACATCTTCTTCCTGTACACACTGATATGCAAGGATTTGCAGCATCCTTTACTACTGTATGCATGGAACTGGAGACAAAGGAGATATTCAATATTTTGTATTATAATTACTTCCAAAGGTATACTTGTTTGTATAATATGTATGATGTTAGGTTGGTTTCTAAGCTGTACAAAGTCCCTTATCTCCTGTCAGCAGATTAAATACTTGCACTGGAGGAACAGACCTCACTGGTAAATCAGAGAGTGTTCATTCACATTTTTTCAGCCCTCTGGTATGCAGTGCTGTCTCAGCTGTTCTGAAGGATTACCTTTGCATTGATTCTTTTCCTCATGGAGAATATTACTCAAACACAGCTAACAGGAAGGGAATTTACCAGCAGCCCTCCAATGCAGAAAACAGAAAAACCTGTACTATAACAAAAGCACTTCCTAGTGAGTACAGTACTGGACAAAGAGTCAGTGCCATTACCTGTGACTGGACTTTTCAAATAACAATGACAAAGGTATGTGTAAGAAATGTTTATGGTGGAATTTCTAAAAATCCTCTGCATTGAGCCAATTTTCTCCCTAAAAGTCAACTAGCATTTTCTTATCAACTGTTAGAAGAAGAAGTACCACTGCAGACAAATGCTGTAGAATAATGTTGCAAATGTTCCTACCAATTATGTTCTTTGGCTAGTTCCTAAGATGCTATCTTTCTATTAAGCTCTGAAGGGTCACCTATGTACTGTAGGCACAGAATGGCTTTCAGATTTTCCAAGAATATCCTATGCGCTCTGCTGATTTGCTGCTTGTAAAAGATGTCTACTCCACTGCCATCTGGCACAAAGTCTGAGGTTTCTAAATCAGCATGTACTTCAAGATCTGATGAAGACAAATAAAATTTCACAAAAAAAGTTGTTTAATTACATTTATTTGTATTCCTTTTAAGCAGGGGTACATATTTTGCCTTAGTAGAGAGAGATTAACAGAAGGGATTTCTGCAGAAGATTTTTTTGCCACTAGAACACATTCTTTTCGGGTTTAATTTGTGATAGATTTGAAGGGCAAAGGTTGTAGATATTTTAATTTCAGCTTGCTGATTACACTTGTTACGCAGATGGTGAAGATTAGAAGAAATCATTTTGTGAAAATGAGATTTAAAATAAAATTAACCAGACAAGCTTTTCAATAGCTGCAAAAATTTTGTCAGTTATTCTCTAAATATCACACTTGCTTTAATTATAACTCACACTGCAGTGCTTCAGTCATCATTAAATACAAATGGAAATGCAAAGATGACAGTACATATTCCAGAGTTCCTAGAGGTGGATGAATCCATGAAAAGATTAGGATCTTTGCCTTATGTGACAGCAAACAGAGAATCCATTTGGTGTAAGAACGCAAATATGAAAGGTCTCTGCTAAAGGAATGAGGGCACACTATCATCCATACCCAAAGACGGGAAAAGAAAGACAGGACAAGAAGTAGCAGATTTAAATTGCAGCATGAAAACTTCAGGTGGACATTAGGCAACCCCTCTGCACTCAGAAGATAATAAAGGACTGGAAGAGGCTGGCAGATAAGGTTGTGGAGTCTCTATGGTCCAACCATAGTATCCACTTTCTACCATCAGCAAATCAAGCTGAGTCTTTCATTGTACCTGCAGTAATAGCTGACAAAAATACTGTCTGGAAGATCTCAAAGATACTATATTCTTACTGCTTTTATGGGGTGAAAGATGGTTAGTGCAATAAGAGAAAGGCTACAGCATAAACTCATGTTTACTAAGACCCAGAAACAAGCCTTAAGAACCACTAGAAATTCTCTTCACTTGTTTCCACGTTGCTATACTTTGGACTCCTGCTGGTTTTAGTTTAGGTAATGGTCTGTAATAGAAAGGCTTTCTGAAAATCAGATAAGCTCTTCACAAAGGCTTTTCTGGAAAGCTTAGTTACAACTTCAGAATTAAACCATGGCATGCAAGTCAGAGTATCTCCCTGTGAAAGCTGGAAAAGGCATTCCTTTGAACTGTTTTTAATATGCAGTGCATTTTGCTGCCTTTCATCACTGCACCCAAAGTCAAGTATTTTCCTATAGTTTCTTGATTTTTTTTTCCTGTTACCTCTATTTCATTCACTTTTGGATTTATACATATGCATCTTTACACAAACATGCATTTACATGTGGGGGAGAGGGGTTCAGTAGCCTCATTTGTTAAGAAAATGAAGCATAGGTGTCCATAATATTTGTTTGGCCACACCCCTACATTTTTTGAACCAGTTGCCCAGTGTAGATTGGCCAACCAAATCTAACAAAGGATAAAGACTCCCTAAGATATAATGGTACTACAATTTTATATGAAAATTAATGACCAGATAGAATGCCTTCAGTAAAAGACAGGCTACAGGGTGAACTCATGTTTACCAAGTCCCAGAAAAATTACTCGGGATAAAAACATGATAAATGCCTGTAACCATGGAAAACCTTCAGCTGGAGTTCAAATCTTGATGCCAATGAATTCAACCATGAGACAAAATCCATAGGAAACCAAGCTTCAGTAGTTCTGCTGGCCACAGTAGTACTTTTTTTATTGACTAGCTTTTAATGTTAATATTTTTGCTACTTACTCAATTCTGTGGTTTTTCTTTTTCTGGCTATCTATCTCCAGTATCTGATCACTCGTTTTTTCAAAATTTGCTCATTTCTTCATACACACATGTAGGGAAAAAGAACTTTAATAACTAAAGAATAAGTATATGTTTTTCCTGGAGGTGTCCTAAAGCCAAAGATTGCTTAAATATTCTGGTGGCCAGACTAAAGCAATGCTCTTCAAACATGCCATCCAATGCAGTAGTCCTAACACCCAGCTGAATACTTTAGTATGTCTTTTCAACACGTTCATTCATTGATTGAAAGATACCATACTCCATGTTCATACATACTATCTTGTTCAGAGAAAGGCTATTGAGTGAATGAAGTATTAATAAAATTCAGTTGGTATGACAAGTGAGCCATTAGTATATTCTCAAAATATATAATTTTATCTTTTCTTTATAACTTTTTAATTGAATATCAACTTTTGAAATAATTATAAGGGCCTCTAACTGTAGATTGGAGCTAGTTTTGCAAGTAGTTCTACTTAAGTCAGAGCCCTTCTGTGGAGTCATTTATTCTGTTCAGCCAGATCAGATTATGAGTCAGTTCATACACATCTACTGATAACACAGACTATAGACTCTGCAGCTGCAGAATTTAATGCATTCAAAGTATCAGTGTCAGAAAAAAGGGTATTACTAGTCTTTGTTATTGGTATCTGCTTCAAAGATTCAGCAGCAAAAGAATGCAATCAACTTCCTGAATGTTTAAAAACAGTTCAAGTTAAGCATTTTTCTTTTCACTTAGCAGTTCAAAACGTGCATGTAAAAATAAAAGCCTGTGACATATGGCGATTTTTTCTGTTATCTCAAAAAAATACTTGAGAATTTACATTTATCTATATAAATATATATCACATTATATTTTTTTAAATAAATCACCAACAACTTAATCTAAATTAGACTCTCATTTTCTAAACATTTTTGAGAAGCTGATATCAGTAAAACAGTCAGAAATAACACCTGGAAGATGAGCATTACTGGTTAGAGGATTAAGGCACAGTTGAATGGCTTCCTTTGTGAAATAACAGCCTTGGTTCTCTAAAAACACAGATTGCTGTTTGCTGCTAATGGGTGCCTTGAGTAGCATTACAGCAAATTGTTTTCCTTGATGGTATAAACTGAATACACAGAAAACACGAACACTTAGTTAAAATGTTAGCACATCAAAAGTCACTAAAGGAAAATAACTGTTTTCCAGAAAAGGGCTTTGTATGATCATAATTGAACTATTTCTGTTTTAGTGAACTTGTGCCATTTAAAAAGGGAAGCAGAACCAGATTTTCTACTGACATGCTGATTGCATAGTCATTCTGCAGCAGAACAAAATGAACGTTGACTGTGACTAAATCACAATGGCAGGAATTAATCAACTGTTGGCCGTTGGGCTGCAGGATCCAGTGTGGTCCCCAATGGAAGTCTAGAGAGCTTCAGGCCTTGCCCTGATTTGGACTTCCAGATACATCCGCTTACAGCAATAGGGTTATCAGACTGTTTTGGCTACCTCTTCCTACCTGAATCACCTCACTTCGCTTGTGTTGTACCTGCGCGCTATGAGATTCTAGCAGGGCAATGCAGTACTACAAGAAGGTAATACTTATCACGAGTTAATCTCCTACCATCTGGCTGAACTCTTTCCATGGAACACAGTAACTCAAAGGAATTACAGAACATATTTTAGTAGAGTAGTTTAAAACTCTGTAATGTTCCATTGACACAGCATGAAGTGCAAGGTGATAAGGATTATGGTCCTTGGGCTCAGACTTGGGTTTACTGATTTTCATAACCTGTTTTTTCACAAGGATAAATCTCTATATTCTGTTGATACAGTTTATGTTTGTCTTTTGTTTCAAAGAAGAAAGTCAATCCTTCCCAAAGTCATAAATAAAGAAAAAATCTGTTTGACTTACTGTAGATCAGATCTCAATATAAACAAACTATAAGCAAGGCTGTGCATAAAAACATATAAAGACCTCTCAGATATATGTTTTTATTTATAAAGTATATGAAAGAACTCTATGGCTATCCTAGTGAAAGTGATTTAAATAAAATGAGACCAAGAACATATTAGGAATCTTCCAAAGAAAAGTAGAAAATACTTTGGCACCTTGGAATAAGGTTAAAAAAGGGTGAATTAAAATTAAAAAATTCACCTCTCACTGCAAATTTGTTTCCTAATGGAAGTAGACACAGATCAAAATCCTTTCATCAGAATAAATCTATTGGATATAACAACTATGTAACAACATAAAAATAGGGACCTGCAAAATATTTAAAATGTATGTATTCCTTTGCCTAGATTATGAACTATAGTAATAATCAAGACTTCTAAATATATACACTCTGGATATAATTCTGCAGTCACATATGTATATCGACTCACACAAAACAGTCAGTTTCACCTTAAGAAATTTACAGTCCAAATCATTTTCTCAAATATTAGATCAATGCTGGAGCATTTGGGGTGCATGTTTTAATTGTTTTCTGGATTCCACTTGAGCTAGAGAACAAAATATGGAAACATTTCAATCAATTGGTCTCAGATTGTTGAAAGATTACAACTTCTTTTTTCCTGACCACTCCATTAAGTTTTGGTAATGAAAACCATTACTACTCCTATCCTTTCCTGTCTACTGCATCAGCAGTAATTAATCTCCACCGACTGAAGAGCATAAAGGTAGCCTGGTGCTTTTATAACCCTTTTTTTCCCCCTGTGTTATAACGATTATGTATTTAAAAAGATGCCAGAGAACATCTTTAGGAGGGAGAGGATTCAATATGAGAACTTCTGAATCTAGTTCAATGCCAGGTCTTATCTGGCAGTACTAGAGAGGGGGTAAAAAATAAATCTTGATTTATATAGCTCTCCTTAATGTGTAAGATTGTAACCACATCACTGCATGGTGAAATGAGCTGCCAAGTACAGCATGCCTGTCCTATCTAATGTATGATATAGATAAGCTTCCTTAAATACTTAATGCTAATATGCTCCATGGCCCTTTATGAAGTTACTTGAAGCCACAGAAGAATTTGCAGCATCTTCTCTGAAGACAGACGTTTTAATTTAGTGATTATTTTTAATAATTTATATAACAACATTTTTAATAAAATAAATAATCAATAAGCATGTATTTTTTCTTATACTATCATCTTCAGCATAGAAAAATTGCCTTAAAAGTCTGGTCTACACTGCAAAGGCTTATTGCCAGAAACTTTCTTTTGTCACTGAAAGTATAAATACAAATCTGATGTAAGCAAGTAAAGCCCAGTTTTTGTCTTTTCCAAATCAAATCTAGCTTCCCAAACAACAGAATTCTTTCAGCCAACATACAATCACCAAAAATACTGTTGAAAAATAACACTGGCTCCCAGTGTTACTTTGTATAAACTCCCAGCTTCTGTTTGTAGTCAGAGCCAGTCTTCTGAGTCCCATCTCTGAGAAACCCCTCAAATCCATCACTAATTTCTTTGATAACAATATTCATCAGTTGTCCTGAAACAGCTGACATAAAAAATCAGATAGCATTTTTTGTTAAAGTCTATTTTTAAAAAATTTGAAACTTTCAAACAGTAGATAGCATCTTCTCCAGTTACAAATCCATCTAATGAGTCTGGATTTTGTCAGCAAAACAGCCAAGTATGCACAGGAAGATGGCAATGACCTATCATACAAGTTCTGTTACAGTGTTTTGTACAGGATGGCCTAGTGCAGCCTTTTGACACACACAAAAAAAAGATGATCACAAAGGAAATAGTTCCTGTTGGTCATCCTGATGCCAGGAACTGCTCACGTACAACTGTCCAACCGCATATATCTACACTGAAGTACTGCTTAACCAAAAACGAGGAAATTCTCCATCTTTCATTGAAAGGGAGGCTGTTGTGATTCTCCTAAGATAAATGGCAAGAAACTACCAGGTAGAAACATGCACACAGTTTACTGTGGAGCAGCTGACCCATGTTCATTTGTTATATTGTGGTGACCTGCTGGTATATCACAGGCTACATACATGAGGAATGGGAACTACAATGCTAGCCTTGATCTCTGGTTAAATATAAGATTTCAGTCTCTCTCTAGTCTGGTCCACACAGGAATTATTTATGGATATAAACATGTCAGTACTAGAATCAGTGATAATTTTTAGAAATGTATGAGTACATATCATAAAATGGATACAGCTATGCCAGTATTAAAATGCTTTACAAAAGCACAGTTTATTCCCCCACACCCTCCTGGTAAGGAAAAATGTGTACCAAATGAATACATTTATACAAGCATTTATCCACACATGCTAAATATCTGTTAGTAAGCAGTGTAAAGGACACTATCCTGAGCTGCTTCTACTTTTAAGTTACAGTTGTGAAGCAGAGGGACATGAACACAAAAAAATTAACAAAAACTCTTTTTAAAAGGGGGCTTGTCGAAGACAAATAAATTATCAATACAATAGAAGAAAATTGCTGGGGGTGGGGGGGAGGAACCCAAAAAACAAAAACCATCCCAAAACCGGCTGGAATTAAAAGAAGCAGTGAAAATAGAAATAATTTTATTTACTTCAGTAAAAGTCCTTCAAAATTATTGTTTAAAAATATGTGAAGAGCATTCTTTCCCAGTCAGATTTTCTAAAGAATTTCAGGACTTCAGGTTCAGACATCAGCATGGAAAAAAAAAGCGATGAACAGAATCAAGGCGTCATCTAGCGGCTACTCTTTTAAACACACAGTTAAGGCGGCATCCTGTGGTTTTATGTTTCCTGTCCTCTCCACAGACTCAAAGAAAAAAAATACTGTAATTATTGTAATTTTGTATCTCCATAGTAAATTGAATAACATTCTTATACCTTTTTAAGAACAGAACTATTAAGACAATGTGTGTAGTCTAAACCACATGGCAACTTTCTAAGTGCTTTTACTTTGAGGAGATCAAATTCCAATTTCCATATTGGCTACATATTATTAAAATTCATCAGTTTTAATTTGGATAGCCGTATAAAAATAGTACATATCCATTTTTAATAGGAGAATTCAATGTGCCTCTTCATAAAGGATATAAAGCCATGGTGACAATTGTTATTACTAATCGGTGATTGTTATTACTAATTGGAATGAGGGGGGAGTCAACTATGTGTCAGAGAAAGGTAGCATTTTCAAGAAGAGTGATGTAAGAGGAGTTTAACCAGAAACCTCTAGGAATAAAAGCCCAAACTTTCTTAGCTTGATCCTCACTCATCCACAGATTATATACTTCATCTTTGAGAGTTAATTTGTCCAGAAGATCTGAATGCTGCAAATCCTATGTGAGGTTCCATTTATATAATACATCGACAAAGGACTGAAAAGCTAAAAGCATTAATTTCAGCAGTCTGAATTTAAAAATTTAAATGTTGGACAGGGATGGTTGTGATAACTTGCAGTCTTTAGACTAGATGAAGAGGGTACACAGCACACGCTGTTACTATCAAATTACATATATGACAGTATCTGAAAAAAATAGCAATTCAGATTCTACTAAAAACAGGAAAACAAAAGAAGTAAAGCTTATATAGGACTTGTATATATAAATACATTGTTACATTTGCCTCTGGCAATACATTATTTATGTGTGATTATTATAAAAGAGCAAGCTTTTATCACTGTCTGCTCTCTTACACAAATAACTTCTTACTGTGTCACTGAAGAAAAAGCTTCAAATACACTGATATACATTCAGTGCTACAGAAATGCCATATACAGTCCTGTGACTGCTAATTGTTTGAACTATAGTGCAAACTGAGAAACTATGTAACCATGCAGCTCATCACGAAGATAAAGAGGTCTTAAACTTTCCTTAAAAAAATACCCAAATATTAAAACTATTAAAAACAAATAAAAAAAATAAAATGAAATTTTTAAAAAGCTTCAAACCTGGTGACAGAGCCACCATTTGACTGGTATCTCTTGAGACAATTGTTCTGGGTTATGGTCACATTGTGGGTTTCTCAAAGCTTCTTCTGACACCCTGCATAAATTAGCTTGAGCTGAAAACAAAACTCAGTAGCAGGGTTTTGGTTTTTGTGTGCCTCGCACACCACAAGCCTGACCTGCATTTGAGTCCGTGGTGAAACAACTGCTACCAAACTATTAAAAAAACGGACTGCCCATAGCAAAGCATTAGGTCATGTGGCATGAGTGCCTAAGCAATAAGATCTTAGTAACAAGCACGAGTGCTACTCTAACCTCAATTTCCTTCTTTTTGTTTGTTGAGAAAATACACAACTGAAAGATAGCGTCTTATATCATCACAATCCCATAAAAGTAGTTTTAACATCATTACTGTTCCTTTGACACAGATTCTAATGTAGCATATTTAAACATTAATACTGTTTTGTTCATTTTAGCCAAATAAAAGACATTTTGGTTCTGTATTGTTATGTACATTGTATATGCAGAGATTATATCAGAGGCTGAAACCTCATCTCTGCATCTGGAAAACACAAAACTGCCTGATCAAGAGAAAACAACTTTGTTCATTCACAACTAAAGGTCAATTATTAAAGTCTGGCCACTAACCTTTCACATTGACTAAGTGTCCAGAGTACTGTTCTTAAACTCCCCTTTTTTACCACTTTGTATCTGGATAAAAAATAACTCTACATCAATCATGCCTAACATCAATAGAAAACAAACACAGTATTTTCAATCCAGAGTGCTGACAACAGATCATTCTGATGACTGGTAATACTATGCAATAAACATTTTTTGCAAGTTTATGGAAAACCCTATGCTGAATCATTTTCCATGCGCGCTCCAACACTGTGGTCAACAGTGATAAGGTAGTAGTATATAATGGCAATTCAAAGTGAAAAGGAATCAATAGGTTTGTCCTAAAATCATGAATATTGCTATAGAAAATTTTAAGTAGCTATTGGTCTGACATTCCTTAGATAAGAAGAAATCATTTTATAGGTTTTCTAATTCATGTTATCTCAAAACTATATTCAGGGCAAACTAAACTGCTTGCTGCATCAGATCTTAGAAACAGTTTGACAGATAGGTTTAAAGAAGAGCACAGAAAATTGAATAAGTTTATCTGGAGCCTCAAAACTCAATAAAAGAATATTAATACCAACATTCAACTATAGTGGAAGGCATTGTAAATCTGATAAAAAAACAAATTTTATGCTCTGAACTTGGAATACCTGGGAGGATATGTACTGCTGCATTCCAAACCACTTCCGTGGTTTTAAGGCCTGCCCTTTTGCCACCAATCTTAATGGAAGTGGAACCATGTCAGAATTGTGCCTATGGCCTCCAGAAAATAAAATGCATAGAAGAAAGAACTAATAAATCAGAAATATTAGCAGGTCAATCATTCCTGCTAAATGATTACATAAGTGACATAAAGACAGCACTTACCTAATGAATCAAATGTACTCAAAAAATCTGTAGCATAAAAGGGTAGGAACTGGAACCTTTATGTCACGTACACCACTTTGTTCACTCTCAATTATAAGAATTTTTTGTCAGAGTTCCCTGGTTTTGGACATCTCTCTCCTCATTATTAGCGTGTGGGCAACTTACTGTGCTATCATGGTTAATATTTTATGTTGTATTTTCTGCTTAAATGAAGTCCATATCAGATGCTGCTAAAAATATTGATGATTATCCTGTTGATGATTTTAAGGAAGTTGGTATTTTGTGCTCCCTTAATACCTTTTTAGAGATGACTAAAACTGTCTAGTGAAACTTGAAAATACAAGCTGACATAGGTCCCTTGTCCAGATAAAAACTTCTAATACAAAAAAAAATCTAAACCCACACAGCTGAAGTTTGGCAGAATTATAAGTTGAAAAGGCAGGCCTGTAATGAAAGTGTCAGGTGATATTATTTTAGATGACTTCAAATATAAAACTTCCAATCCCTTCTTTACGTACTGCAGTATCTATTTTCTCTGAATGTATCACATATGATTGTATTTGAGACAACAACCATTTTTTGAAACTATCAGTTTATGCACTATCAGGCTGCTACTGGCAGGTTGCAGGTTTTGAAGAGAATGGGATTGTTTCTTTCTAATATGAACTCTATGGTTTTGACAGTTCTGCTAAAAGTTCTAATTTCTTTACTGACATTTAATTCATCATTATCTTAGTGAGTTCAATACTTTGATCTCTGTATGCATCAGGACTGTATCCAAGGTTAGTGTGTTTCCAAGAGAGTGAGAAGAGACAAAGGCTGGGCATCTCGGGCAGAGAGACAAACTGCATTCCCCAACAGCGCTGTATCCCTGATCAGCAACAAAGTGAAATACTATAGTTTCAAGGGAGCTTTTAATTCAGATTTACAGTGGGGTTTGTCTCACAGCTCTGCCACCTACATGTTAATAACACTTTTTCTTTAAACCCACTGTGTTCCATCAGTCTTTACTATCTTCCAAGTTAAGGGTGCAATGAGTTTTACTTCAGTTAACTGCACTGCAAGTATTAACTCCTGGCAATGAACAGCACTTCACATTAATTTTGCATATGAAATAAACACTTTATAATACTATAGAGGTGACCTAAATACATAAAAGCCTCTGTATATTCTAAAAGAAAGGATCTAATGAGAACAATACAGCAATTCAGGATAAAGATAACACACAATACTTAGGGAATTAGTAAGCCATCCATAATACTACCTCAAGATAATAAAGTTAGTCAAGCTCAGAAATGCTGGCAAACTGAGCCCCAAAGTGAAATGCAGTGATCCTGGGAGGTGCCATATATCCCCATAAAGAAAATAAGCCATGGCTGAAGCCTGGAGAAACAATTTACATAACAGGGATGGCGTCCTGGGTAGAAAAATCAAGGCAAAGAATTACTGGACCCTCAGGACTGAGCTGCCTACTGCAACAAGAGCAGCACACACTATATTTATTACACCAGGTATAGATCTAAGAGCATCTGTTAGATTTTTGCCTGAACATGAATTTCCAAGCATATAGAATGAACCATATGGATATGGCTCTGAATTCCAGACCTCTAGTCTTTACCTCAGACAAAAAGTAAGTGGACTGATGTTTTATTGTTACCTTCCCCTTCTCTGTTGAAGTTAATTTGGTACAGTGAGGATAAATTATAGGTGCTTGTGATCGGTATCCTAGACTACTTTAACCTTTTCTTTGGAAGAACAATATTGTACTATTTTTTAAATTAAAATGCTCTATCCTGTTTCCAGGAAACTTTATATTGCATACAAATTCAAAACCTGCCAATAATTTCATAGCTAGAAGGATCTAAGCTGAAATCTCAGAAAAATAAGGTCAAATGGATTGGCTATCCAAAAAGCAAAAGCCTTGCAAAGAAGAAATTACCAGTAGGCTGAAACAGTACCATAGTTGCTTCCTCCTTACAACTGTCATATCTCTTGCTACAGTCCCATTATAGCTGCTGTGTTTCTAACTAAATCACCAACAATAAAAATGTGTAGAATTCCTCTACTACAAACTCCAGTTCATTTTTTAGCTTTCAAAATTTAATGTGTTAGAATGCAATTTCTCCAACAACCAGCGCTTAGCTGGCCAGTTGTTTAGAGCAGCCTTTTCTTGTAATAAAAAAGCTACTTTTTAATGCTTTGTGTTGAGATGTTTCAGGAGATTTAAAAGTAGCTTTGCTACTTTGCTACAGGAAATGTGTCCTGCAACACCATATTACCAGTTCCTTTATTATACACTTCATACATGTGCATAACCACACTTCACAGAAATGCTGTTTTTTTTAAGAAGGCAGTTGTAGAACAGTACTAGATACTGCATTGTAAATATTCTGTACAGCTTTATTCTGGTCTCTTAAGGAAGCAATACCTGTGATTGCACTCTACTGATCTTTAGCCATCTCATCATTTGCCCTACATCATTCTCTTCTCCCCCCTTTCCTTTAGTTTTAAACATAACAAGTAACTACAAAAGTAACAGGAGATAGACAAACCCAAATTTGTGTCCTTCATCCAAGATAAAGAAAATGCTAGATTTTTTTCAGGCCCAGGAGGAAGTAGCTAAATGCCCAGCATGCATGTATGTTGCTCCAGGTAAACTGCAGCAAGTGCTACTGCATAGTCAAGCAGGCAGCAGCATGAAATGGGCAATGAGGAACTTAGAGAAGGGCAATACCCCCCAAGAAGCAAAGTTTCCTCTGTTCCTACTCTGGAAGAAAATTTTGTGTTGGGTTTTTTACTTGAAAAGTATATTTCAGTAAATAGGCATAAGAATAGCTGTTGGGTCACATAAAAGAAACCAAAGTAGAGATTTTGGTCTTATTTAATGTCTGTATTGAAATTCTTCTCAGAGATTCCCCATGGTTCTACCTACTTCGTATATAACCCCCAGTGAAACAGTGGCTAGTACAGAATGTATAGCAAAGAATATGAAAGGAAAAACAAATACATAATAATATTTCCTCTGTATGCCCATTTAATTTCCAGTAATTTGTGGATCATTGTTTTCTCAACTCAGAACTGGTATCCTTGCATCTAACAACTGTGAGGGATATTTCTTAATGTCATTGCTTTATTTCATTGCTTTTCTCCTACTCTAAGGTCAGCCTTGGCTTACACCCTGTGCCTCTTTCCTACACTTTAGTTTTTCTATCATTACATTTTCCTGAGAGAGGCTAATAGCAAAGTAATTTCTTGACTAAAAAGCTCTATTCCTTCATCCTTCACTTACCTTCCTTGCTGTCTTTGATTGCCTTGTAATACCCTCATGTACGTCTGAACAGGCCCTCATTGAGTGTTTTAAGCAAAAACATATGTGTGCTGTTCATCCCGACTACCGACACTCTCTAATGTGGATATCCTCCCCCTACATCTCTTCTTTCAGTGTTCTACTCTGTTTCGCTTTCAGTGTTCCGCCTTAGCTGTCTAAAAACCATGAATTAGACTCAAAAGTCATAAATTTTACTCAATTACTTTTAAGCTTATCCAATTTCTACATCCTGAAAATCTGTACTCAAACATTTTGTTATTCTACCGTCGTTAATATAATGAATTCAATGTGAAAAAAAAAAGCCTTAAAGAAAGCTGAAAGTCAAAACTCACCGATAATGGTTGACAACATTGTGCCCCTTTTCTTGCTTCAGGCATTTCTCTTCTCCCTTATTTTCATCAGGCTTGTCTTTTTTGGAATTTTAAGTATCTATCTGTTCTGTCCTTGCTGTCTTGGAGTGAAAAAGAGTCACCCTTTTGTTTGTTTATGTCCTTCAAACTGTAAACACTACAGGAGGATGTAATCCTTCTTACTGTGTTGTAGGATAGAGCACATGGGGCTCCTAATCCCCAGGTGAACACTTGTATCAAAAGGAGTATTTTCTTTAAATAAATCCCTATGAATACAAATATTTTCTATGTTATTCCTTTCCTTTACACAATGAAATGTGGGGGTTGCAATTTTTAATTAAAGATGGGACTTCAATCTGGCCGCAGTGCTAGGAGAAATTTTCTCAACCGTGGTTCCTTGTGCTTTGGTGCTTCCCAAAGTCTCACATTCCCCGTAACTTTTCTGCTGGGTGCTGTTTGGGGTTGCAGTATCTGTAGCTTTAGTTGACAAAAGGATGAAGAGAAATGTGTCACATAGCCTTTCACATCCACAAGGTCTGCAGGACTGACCAGGCTCCTGTCTTTCAATTGAGCCGGAGAGGCAAGCTGGGCTCCTTCCAGAAGCGTGCCTCAGGGCTGTCACCTGGCCAATGTCACCATTACACACACTGAGCAGGCAAAGGGGATGGGAGGATCCGACCCTTCTCTGGGTCACTCACAACTGGGCAAAGGCCGGTAGCTCTCCACCTCCACCATCACCAGCATCATTATCTGCATTATCTGCATTATCAGCATCACCATCTAACTGAGAGGCCGAAGGTCGCGCAAGGCGCTGTGGCTGAGGGCGGGAAGCGCCTCACCTCAGCTCACCTCAGCTCACCTCAGCTCAGCTCCCGCCCGCCCCGCGCGCCCCAGCGGCCACTCCCCCTCCCTGAGGCGCGCGGCAACTACAACTCCCAGCCTGCCCCGCGCCGCACCGCCCAGGCGCAGCCGACTACATATCCCGGCACGCCGCGGCGCCCTCTGTTCCCGCGAGACCCGGGAGCTCTGGCGTGGCTCTCGCGAGAGCGGCGGGCCCGGAAGTTCCACGTCGGAGGGTCGGAGGCCGCCCGAGCGCAGCGATACCTCAGCCGTCGGTGCTGCCGCGGGGCGACGCGGGGCCATGGTGAGTCCGTAGGCACCTCCACGAGCGGAGCCCGGCTGCCCGGGGAGTGCGGCGGAGAGGAGGTCTTGCCCCGGGAGCCCGGCCTGGCCCGCAGCGGGCGGCGGCCCGTTGTAGGGGGGATTGGGGGCTGCCCTGGTGGGCGCCGCGGCCGTCGGTGACCGGCAAGGCCGTGCAAGGCGGCAGTGCGAGGGGCCGGGAAGCGCCGTCCTGAGGTGTTTTCGTGCGGGCTCCCTTAGGCGGGGAGCGGGGGAGCGATCGGCCCGGCGGGGTGGGGGCCCGAGCAGCCCCCAGCAGCGAGACAGCGCTGGGCCTGGCCCGGGGCGTGGCGCCGGGCGGGGCCGGCCGGCGGTGGCTGGGCAGGCTCCGGGGCCGCCGTGTGCCCTGGGCTGCCCCGGCCCCCTGCTACCTGAGCACGTCGTAGTGCTGTTTTGTGCTTTCAGTTAAGTAACTTAGTAAGAAGAAAGCAGTTGTAAATCCCCTGGCATCACTGTGCCTGAAGTAACGGAGCAGATCCCTTGGGCGGTGTTACCGCTGTGGTGCTCATCAAACAGACCCAGCGGTTGTCACAGCATTTTTCAGTCGGGGTCGCAGTTAACCTTTTCGATCGGCTGTAGTCTGGGCCTTCGTACCAGTAGGTAAGAGCAGTTCCAGGGATAAGCTGAGAAGCCCATGGAATTGTCCTGCCAACTTTTCCGGTATTTATGGCAGGAGAAATAAACCGCAAGTTCATTCTACTGTCAGATGTCACATCTATAAATCACAGGTACTACACAATAGCTAGGTAACTCTTTCTTCTGCCAGTGTCCAACATATGTAACTGCAGCAGTTATTATTGTTCTGCTACTAAACACATGCAGCGTTCTTTGATCAGATAATATTCATTAAGTTCTCGACAATTAAAACGTCAGCAGCATTAAGTGAGCTCAGTGGTCTCAGAGTATCTAAACATATCTATAATGGCTCTGTTAATTTAAAAAATAACTCTGCTGTACTTCATGCCTTTTAAATACTCTTGCTTTACATTGCCTGTGATGAAAGCGGAAGGTCAAAGCCTTCTTCATAAGAGAAAGACTGAAAATTTTCCCTCCTCCCAGTTTTTACAATGTAGTGTTCTCGTCTAAAACTTATTATTAGAATTGTGAATGGAAATAAATTTGTAACTGTCAAATGTTGCTTGTTCCATTATGATAACTGGCTTTTACACTTGTTTATTTTGAGGTGAAGTAGCGGGAAAATTCATTTTCTATGGTTGTATCAGAAGCAAATTCTTGTTGCTTTGCTTCAGTAGTTAGGGACACCAGGAATATGTGCAGCATGTTTTGGTTTTATTTTTTTACTGTGCTGGAGATACTTTTTACAGTATGAAAAAATGCTGACTTTCACAGAAGTAAATTAAATAGACCCATTGCCATTGGTGGCATTGCAATGTTTCCAGAAACCCCTACAAAACCAGGTAAGCAGATGGATAGATAATAGTAGTAGTCTTCTGTTTGCCTGAAAAGCAGGATTGACTCCTTTTGTTTTAAGGTTTTAACTTCCATCATATTTCTGTGCCAGTTTCATGTTGAATAACTTGTTATTCTCAATTCTTTCCCAATCTAGCCTCTCCGACTTGATATAAAACGGAAACTAACAGCTCGGTCTGACCGAGTGAAGAGTGTAGACTTGCATCCCACAGAACCATGGATGTTGGCTAGCCTTTACAATGGTAGTGTCTGTGTTTGGAACCATGAAACACAGGTGATGCTTTTGGTTTTCCTTTATTATGAAATCTTCATAACTGATATTGTGTAGATGTATAAATTGTATTTTCAGTACTTGATGTACAAGAAGAATCTTAAATCGCTGCCACTAATTGTACTCTGTCTCATTAAAAAGTCACTATAGTAATAGACAAGGAATATCTTTAGCTGTGACTTTAATGATGTTTCATTTCCTAGAGGTTTATTTTTCAAGGACTGTCTCCTTTGTGGATTCCTTGCAAACTAATGCCTTTCCTTCTGAAGGATTAGATGCCTCTGTCTTGCACCAACCTTCTGTATTTGTGAAGGTTGTAGGATCTTTTAGACCTCTACTTGTCTGTCAAGTATGATTGAAACTGGGCAGCAGATCCAAAAAATATTTGGAGGTGGGGCTGGGTTAAGAATGAAGGGAGAACATAAAGGTGATATTAAAACATCAGAACAAGCAAGTATCTCCCTCCTTGGACAGGTGTATTCTTTTTAAGAAGTGGACATGTAGTGTTGTAGGATTCTTGGGGAATTGCCAAAGGCAACATACTGGACACTTTTAAGGAAAGACAAAGACCTGATTTCAAATCTCGTATTTTCACCGTGCTATAAACTTACTATTTTTATCTTTAGACTCTGGTGAAGACTTTTGAAGTGTGTGACCTGCCAGTGAGAGCTGCTAAATTCGTGGCAAGAAAGAACTGGGTTGTTACAGGAGCTGTAAGCTATTGTTGTCTTGTGATTTCCATATGCAGTAGTACTTTAGTTCATTTTCATGCCATTCCTTTGTGCATCGCATAATAATATGATTTTATATGAATTTGTAGAAGAGAAAGGAATACTTCTCTACAGTTTCCCAGAAATTTTCTCCTTTAAATAAAATTAAAATTTAAACTTTCTTTCAAAGGAAAGCTACCTAATGTGGTGACTAGTTCTGCATGTAGTGCAAGGTAGATCTAGATTCAACTTTTACTGTCAACTGGAGAACACTCAGCACCTAATTTTGACTATATATTCGTAGTGCTACTTTAAGATGAAACTTTTGACTATCCTAGGTAAGATGACTTACAAGTTACTTTCTACTTGTGTTCTTGGTTATATCAAAGAAGTTTTTTGGAGTTTTACTTGTCTCTAGAAAAATACTCTGCTTTTATTCAGTGAGTCTACTTTGAGAGAAATAGTTTTATTCTAATCTTAATAACATGCTTTTCTTGATGGAATGAATAGGTTTTGTTGAAATTGAGGTAATGCCTAAAATTTTTTGTCTCAGATTTTTTTCTAGTCTGCTGCCCTATACGTGGAGTAAAACATTTATTGTCACTTCATTGTCTTATGCTGCTGTGACGCAGTTACTTCCAAGTGTGCATAAGTTAGCTGTGTTTCCCAAGAAGTACAACACTGCCTCTTTGGCAGCACAAGAGTTCAGACAGCTGTATGGGAACTGGTGGAAATTGGTCTCAGTTTTTATTTTTATGTGCTTAATTTCACCTGGATTAGTTTCTTGATCTGATTCAGTATGCAGCTGTTTCTGTCCTAGCTTTCCCATGAGAGGCTGCAATGCAGTGGCCAGAAACGGTAAGGAAAGGGCCAGAAACAGCAAGGAAAGGGCAAGCCAACTGTTTTCTGCAACAGGGCCAAGTCTTAGTGACTATGAAAATGTAATGTTAGTCATTGCTTATTTGTGTTTCATGTTCATCATGCTGATAGACTGGTCTCAAAAGAAAATAAATTTATCTTTTTCCACCATTCTAAACAAGTGTTTTCTGTAGGTGTTGCTACTTACAGGCACGTGTTTGAAAGAGGAAAAGGCAAGAGTAGAAAAGTAAATGCTTTGGATAAAACAAGCAGTGCAGAGTTTATCACTGTTTAATTTACTCTGATGGCCTTGTAAGTTGTCACTTCTGAAAGCTTTACCTCATGTTTTATTCCTTGTCAGATAGTTCTTCAAATAACTTTTTTTTAAGGGTTTGGAATAATGCTTTTATTAATACTTTATCTGAAATAACTGTATCACACACACACCCCAAAAAAAAAAATCTCAATTCTAAAAAATAGTTGAAATCACCTATCCATTTGACTTTGAGCTACAGCTCCTTTCCTTTTGGCCCCACAGCATTAACGTCATAGTAAATCTTATGTTAGAGAGCCTTGCTTTTCATTTCATATAAAGCATTAATAATTTTAAAAGCTTTTTTTCACTTAATTTTAAATCAAAAAACTATTTTTAAAATGAAATTTTAGTTGAAGCTTTTTCCATTTCATAAATGCCTTGGAATAGGGTTGGGTAATTTATAGACTTCTGAATCAAAGCAGAATCTGTATCAGTAGCAATGTACAGAAAATACATTTTCTTCTAACAACACTTTGTTGTTAGAGGCTCTTAAATGATCAAATGTTTTTTCTAGCTACCCTGCACTGAATATAAGGTGTATTATACGAAGTCCAATTTTAATTTTGCCTTTTCTTCCCTTTCATAGGATGACATGCAAATTAGAGTTTTTAATTATAATACCTTGGAAAGAGTTCACATGTTTGAAGCACATTCAGATTACATTCGTTGTATTGCTGTGCATCCCACACAGCCTTTCATACTGACGAGCAGTGGTAAGAGTTCTTTGGTATATTTTTATATTTATTAACCAGCTATTTTTAGGCTTCAATTTTCTATCTAGTAAGGGATTGCACGTTCTTTTCCTTTTTCTGCTGAAACAGGAGTCCTTGAGGTTATTTCTTTGCTGCATGCATTCATGTTTTGTAACTGAATAGCAACTGTACTTAAAATATAATATCTTATGTTCTTGTCAGAGAAGAGCAAAGTATGTTGTTGTTTAATATCTGCCAGAGGAAAGATTCAAATATGTGTGAATCGGCTGGTTTTTGAGTTTGACACGCTGAAATTCTGTTTGTGTTTTAAAAGAAAAATGCATAATGGAGTGTTTTCAGCTGGCAATCTGACTTGAAACAGCAGGTAACTTTCATGTTTTTCCAAAAATACTTCTGAGTTCTCTGTTATTTGAGGCAATCTACATTACTCAGGGTTGGAAGATCACAGTATCCCAAAGGTCTTGCCCAAGGACACCTACAATGTGCCACTCAGTACCTTTCATTCCTGGAAACCTCATTAATGCAATCAGAGCTCTGCAAGAATGCAGAGAGCCTTGTGAGTCAGAAGCACCATGTCTTCTGTGTTTTGCAGTTGAAGCTAGTACACTTACACTCAAAATAAAGGTATTAGGAAGCCAGCTTGGGTGTCTGGTTCCTATTCCATAGTGCTCATCAGAGTAGGTGCTGCAGAAGAAAACGTGGGTCCAATTCCTTAATATCTGCCCAGTATTTTAAGATTAATAATTCGATACCTTAAATCTTAATCTCCATTTTTAAGACTGATTTATTTCTTCCTTAGTTTTATCGCTTTGTCATTTTACTGGACAATCTTTTTGCGAAACTTGTACTCCTTGTGGTCCTTCTGCAGGGAAGGACTGGTGATCTTACAGATGAAAAATATCTTGAGTATTAGCAGTGCCTCCCTTCAAAGGGGGATGGATGAGTGAGCCTTTAATGTGAAGTTGTTAAGGATTATGTAGTGTCAGAAGGTAGGTATCAGAATATACTCAACTAATGGAAGCTGGCTTTTTTTGTTTCTTGGTTGTTTTTTTTTTTTTTAGATGACATGCTCATTAAACTCTGGGACTGGGATAAAAAGTGGTCTTGTTCTCAGGTGTTTGAAGGACACACCCATTATGTCATGCAGATTGTTATAAACCCAAAAGACAATAATCAGTTTGCCAGTGCCTCTCTGGACAGGACAATCAAGGTAGAGAAACTGTATTTTGTGGTGGTTTTTGTCAGTTACTAAGTAATTACCAGAGTACAAAACACAGTAATACTCCATGGACAATGGGTCAGAACTTTTAAAAGTAGGTGCAATAATAGAATTCTTATTGAATGAAGACCTGAATGTTAGTCGAGTTACTATGCACCTACTAAGTAAATCAGTAAATTTACAAGATTACCTGTCCTCTCTAATCATTGAAGTGTGGTTGTCTAAGTGCTGCATTTCCATTTGGATTCCATTCAGAAATATTGAGGAGGAGTAATGGTTACACTATCAATGAGTAGTTTGGGAGAATTGAAACTGTATGTATATAGCGTGTAAATCTTTTAACTGTGCATTTAAAAAAGTAAAAGCATTTTGCCCATTATTTTCCTGTCCTTGGCTTTCTATCTAAAGGTATCTTCAACCTTCTCATGGTAGACCCTGATGAGTCTTATTTGCTGTGAACTACTACTAAATATCTGGGACTACTGATTTACAGTTATTTCAGCAGTGAGACTTCCTCGCATTCCCTATAAATTATAAGCATATTGGCTGTAAAAAGCCAGTTTTGATTTCCTATGTCCTCAGATGTTGAGATTAGGTGCATATGAATGTTGATTTGATGTGGTAATCGTGGGAAAGTAGCAGTCCGTCTGTAACTTGATTTGATTCATTTTGAGTCCTCATTTAGCATGAGATTTGTTCATTTAATGTAACTGGAAAAAGTAAAATTCAGGACACAACTGGGGCAACCCATGTATGCACAAATAGTTGACTGCTTTTCCTAGATCTAATAGTTAATTGTATAAACAGATACTACTTCATATAGTGTCTTACGTGGTTTTTTTGTCCTTAAGAAAAAAAAAAATAGCTCTGTAGTTTTGAGCTGTAGAGCACAGCATGTACAACTCCGTTATTTCTGCTTATTTGGCAGGGAGGTGAGGATTAGTAGTTTGGTAAGCAGTTCTTTACCTAAGAGAACAGCAGTGTCTCTGGAATTCCATATTGTATATCTCTGGAATTGTAAAGTAAACCTGAATGCCTACTCTGTTTGGCAAGGTTGACCTGGATGCCAAAGATGGATAACTACATGTGGCTGGGTTTGATTGGGTTTTGGGGTTTTTTTTCTGGCAGGTGTGGCAGCTTGGCTCTTCTTCACCCAACTTTACTTTGGAAGGGCATGAGAAAGGAGTGAACTGCATTGACTATTACAGTGGAGGAGACAAGCCATACCTCATCTCAGGTGCAGATGACCGGTTGGTTAAGATCTGGGACTACCAGGTATGTGTTCAACTCTTCATAAACATTTGTGCAGAGTGCCATAGCAAAACAGTTAGTTGTGTACATCAGTTATGTAGTCTAATCTCGGTTGTCTCAAGCGGAGTAAACTTTGTTCATTCGCAAAGTTGTGGAAGAGTTCTTAACAAAGACAGTATTAGGTCTGTCTTCACCTGTAACTAGATTCAGTTGTTCTGACTTTTTGCAGTGAGCTCTGCTTTCTATCTTGCTTTAATCTGTTTCTGCTATATAACTCTGAGAGAGTGTATCTTCTAGGCAGAAACCCATCTGAAAATAGGAAAACGGCTATGTCAAGGGAAATAAATGTTTTCTTCTGTGGAGGAGATATCAACTCTACAATTATAGTTTCTAGTATATCTAATGCTGTTGTTGCAGCATCTTGGAAATAAATGTTACTGGAAGAAATCTAGAGAAAGATGTTTTCAGGTCTATTTTGGATATGGGAAGAAATTTTGGAAGAAATGAAGGTGTAAATTTAACAACCTTTTTATTATCTGTACCTGTACTTCTGACTCTTTGCAGAATAAAACTTGTGTACAGACACTGGAAGGACATGCTCAAAATGTGTCGTGTGTCAGCTTCCATCCTGAGTTGCCTATCATTATCACAGGCTCAGAAGATGGTAATTTTGTATTTTCTGATATATAAAGGACAGGGGAAAACCTTACGGGAGAACTCTTCTTGTGGTGTGGCTACACACCTCCTGCCCTTGCACGGAGAGAAGAGATGAAAGGCATGTGTTTCTTTTCCTCTAGGAACCGTGCGCATTTGGCATTCAAGCACTTACCGCCTGGAAAGTACCCTCAACTACGGTATGGAGAGAGTGTGGTGTGTGGCCAGTTTAAGAGGATCCAATAACGTGGCTTTGGGATATGATGAAGGCAGCATTATTGTTAAGGTACAATTAATAATTTGAAATGAGAAATGGTGATTCATCACTGTCCCATGTGCAGAGCAACTGATTTCTGATTCTGTGATACATAAAATACTGGAATATTTGGCATTTAACTGATGTTTTCAGACAGAGCCAGGGTATTTTACTAGGTATGTTCAACTGAAAAGAAAATCAAGAATGTATTTTCTCCATCTACTGAATTTCTATGCTACACTTTCTAGCTTGGTCGTGAAGAGCCTGCCATGTCCATGGATGCAAATGGAAAAATTATTTGGGCTAAACATTCAGAAGTCCAACAGGCTAACTTGAAAGCTATGGGAGATGCTGAAATCAAAGATGGAGAAAGATTGCCGCTGGCTGTAAAGGATATGGGGAGCTGTGAAATCTATCCTCAGACAATTCAGCACAACCCTAATGGACGGTAATAGATTTTAGAATAAGATACTTAAGCATTTCTGATTTCTTTTTTTTTAATATTTGAAAAGTTTTGATCAAAAAAAATTTGTTGCGTGTGTGCTGGTAGAGAACAGGTATATCAGAGCCAGGCACTGTAGTCGAGTAATAGATGGGCTGCACCTGTAAGAGCTCACAGCTTAAAGAGAAGTTGGACACTGTAAGTAGGCAAAAAAGTATGCAAACAAAATGTATACGGTAATAGCAGCAAACAGCATTCTTTGATCGCTTCTCTTGAGTTGTTTTTTGTTAACAGATAAGCTAAATAAAGAGAAAAGTTTAAGGCAGACAAGGTATAAGAGCTGCTCAGTGGAGACCAGAAGGAATAGCAAGTAGCTAACAACATGACACAGGGAAAAACTGAGTTCTGTGACATTTTTGGAATATATGAAGCTTTTAAATTCTGTTGGATTTGCAGTCGCTATATTGGTCTAGGGGCCGTTTAACTGTTAATTTGTATCCTTGATCATACCTGTGTTCAGTTCAATAGGCATCTGACAGATGCATCTTTCTTATGCTCTAGGTTTGTCGTAGTGTGTGGTGATGGTGAATATATCATCTACACAGCTATGGCTTTGAGAAACAAGAGCTTTGGTTCTGCACAGGAATTTGTATGGGCACATGATTCTTCAGAGTAAGTTTTGCAGATTTTTTTTTTCTTAAATTTGCTGATGATGATTTTCAAGCTGTACAGATAGTAAACTGGCCTGAAGATATCCACATACACCTGTGTGGATAATGAACTTTCAATAACTGTCCTGCTTCAAAATTTTCCATTTATAGCACTGCTAATTTTCGAAGACAAATCATATGCAGTTGTCTTGTAGTAGCTTACAATTTTAATAATCTGATACTTTGGAAGCTGAGTAATTTTATTTTTTCTTGTACAATGCAATCTCCATTTAGATATGCAATCAGGGAAAGCAACAGTGTTGTAAAGATCTTCAAAAATTTCAAAGAGAAGAAGTCTTTCAAACCTGATTTTGGAGCAGAAGGTGAGTATTTACTTACAAAATAGATGTGTTGGCACATATTTTGTACAATGTTGAAGAAATTTTATTTCCACCTTTATTTTCTTGCAGGTATCTATGGTGGTTTCCTGTTGGGGGTCAGATCTGTTAATGGCTTGGCGTTCTATGATTGGGAAAACACAGAACTGATTCGCAGAATTGAAATTCAGCCCAAACATGTAAGTGAGACTGAAGGTGTTTACCTGTCTGTGCGTACTGGTTTGTTTTTTTGGTTTTTTTTGCAAGGCTGCTGATTTTCTTAAATGAAGCCAACCTGTCAATCATAAAGTAATAACTTATTAAGTTTATCTGCCATGTAGCAGAAGGGGGAAAAAAAAATCCCTGTATGTGTTGGCTTCTCAAGTCCTAAAGCTTTTTTTATATTTAGTATGTTTTAACCTTAATGTATATGTCCTTGTTTCTTAACCTGGTGTCTCTAAAACTGTTGTTATTAATTCTGATGATGCAGATTTTCTGGTCTGACTCGGGTGAGCTTGTCTGCATTGCTACAGAAGAGTCATTCTTCATTCTGAAATACTTATCAGAAAAAGTTGCAGCAGCCCAAGAAACACATGAAGGTGTCACTGAAGATGGAATTGAAGATGCTTTTGAGGTACCTTCTATTTTAAAAACGGATTAGGGTTAGTGGTCATGTAAGCAAGTCTTCCCAGAGTATAGCAAACCTAATCCTTTACATAGTCCTATTAAATTTTAGTTTCCAGAACATTGAGTACCACACAGTATATGTCTGCCTGAGGAGCACTTAATCATTTTATTTAGGTTCCCTGGGGAGAGTATCCCTGTTGAATCCCAGCATGACAGACCTTGATGCCTGCGTTTCTCTTCAGACGTATTTACTATTCTTAGAGTTACAGAGGTTATTTTTAAAACACACTTGTTTGTAGTATGTTTACATAGCTTCATTTCTTCTGTAACTCAAATTTTGAAATTATTGAAGTTTGAGAAGTGAAAAAAAACCCTCATGCTGTGAAATGTCAGAAAGAAAAATTTCAGAAGGAAGGTTGTCTTTGATTATTTTGCTTAATGCTTAGTTTGGTGCTTGTTTCCTAGTTTTATGATTGGTTTAGTTAAGAATTAAGGTAGAGATTTCCTGTGTTACAGGATTTTTCTAATACTAAAAGCATTATTTATGTATTTCAGTCTGTATCTAAACTTATAGTTGGGCAAGTTGCAAAAATTTACTTACGTATGGAATATTGCATTTTCAAATTAAATGTAATAGTCTTACCGCTATCTAGAAGTACCTTGATATATCTACTTAAACTTAATTTGCAGGTTCTTGGTGAGATTCAGGAGATTGTGAAAACAGGCTTGTGGGTAGGAGACTGCTTTATTTATACCAGTTCTGTGAACAGACTCAACTATTATGTTGGAGGAGAAATTGTCACTATTGCCCATTTAGACAGGTAAGTTGCTGCGTCAGGTTATAAGCACATGTTAAAGGTTTTTTCAGTGATGTTAGGACCAGGTGAACCTCATCACCTGCTTGCTGTGCATCACTGCTTTTTCTTAAATATCATGCTAATGTATTCTGAGGCAGTAATACAATCTTGGAGGGAATAAACAGTGTTATGTGAAAGTGTACATAGTAAAAGTAGAATTTTCTACCTGAGTATTGTTGCTACCATAAGAACTACTGTTTAGGTGGTTTTGTGTAGACTCTTTGGCAATTAATATATTCAACGTGAATATTCTTTGTTTTGTTTCAGAACAATGTATCTTTTGGGGTATATCCCTAAGGACAACCGACTTTATTTGGGTGATAAAGAGCTAAACATTGTTAGCTACTCTTTGCTGGTCTCAGTGCTTGAATATCAAACTGCTGTGATGAGAAGAGATTTTGGTATGGCTGATAAAGTTCTTCCCACAATTCCGAAAGAGCAGAGAACCAGAGTTGCACATTTTCTTGAAAAACAGGCAAGAAAACTGCTTATTGGTAGTAGTATTAGTATCAAAAACTTGGTTTATTCACTTCTCTAATTGAGTTGCTAAGCAAAACACAATCGTCATCTGTAAGCATAAACTCTTGTTAATCATCTGTATTTATTTGAGAATACTGTGACTTCCTGTTCAGGGGGGTTTTGTTAGAACATCTGGGATGCTGGTTGACCTGATGGATCACAGCCTTACTTTCAGATTTATATTTTAGGGCTTCAAGCAACAAGCTCTTGCAGTATCTACAGATCCAGAGCATCGTTTTGAACTTGCCCTTCAACTTGGAGAATTAAAAATAGCATATCAGCTTGCAGTGGAAGCAGAGGTAAATGCACAACTTCTAGTGATTTGTACTAATTCTTAGTATTAGCATGAATCTTAAGAGACCCTCTAAGAAAAGACAAGGGTATGTGGGGACAGCTCCCTGAACACCGTATAAATGCCTCCAACTTCCTTGATGAGGCTCTTCTGCCTGTAATTCAAAGGAATCTAAGGTGTGGGATGGGGACAGAAGAATGTTGTCCCCTCAGAAAGCTACGGGAACTCCTGGAGAACACAAAACTTGACCCAGGAACCAAGCCTTTATCTCCAATATTTAAGAGTGAGAGGAGGAATGATAGGACTTGAAGCCTGTAAGCCTTTGTTCCAGCTTTGGCAGACTTAGACTGGTGCACTAGGAAGACTGACAGGTAGTGATGTGTCCCGTAGCTATTATGCAGACAATTGATGTCGCAGTTCCTGTTGTAAAATAATGAAGCTAGTGATGAGGAATGTTAACTTGGTTACAGACACAGATGCCTTTCTTACATTTTGATGGTTAACTTGGGAGCTTAAGAGATGATTACTGTTTAAATTTCCAAAGTTATTTCTACCTCCTCCCTCCATGTTTAATGGAAAACTATCTATTTTATGTAATGGCATAGCTGTGTAATGATCTGCGTATAACACTGTGTCATGCTGTGAAGTAGCAGTAATTGTACCTCAAAGTGAAGACAAGCGTAATGATACGGTACAGTACGTTCACAAGTAAACATGTTTTCATATTGAATGCTCTAAATATCTTTAAGTGTTGTTAGAAATGTGAGGGTTATTTTTTGTGGGTTTTTTTTCTCTCTCCCTCTCCCCTTTTCATATGATCAGTCAGAACAGAAATGGAAGCAACTTGCTGAGCTTGCCATCAGTAAGTGCCAATTCGGCTTAGCCCAAGAGTGTCTCCACCATGCCCAAGACTACGGAGGACTACTGCTTCTGGCCACAGCCTCCGGAAATGCCAGCATGGTGAATAAGTTAGCTGAAGGAGCAGAAAAAGATGGCAAGAACAACGTTGCATTTATGAGCTACTTCCTGCAGGGAAAGTAAGTAGCAAGAGAGAGATTCGGTTGTGTTCTTTTCTGCTTTCCCAAGTGCAGGGAACCTCAGGTTCTTTAAATGGTTAACTACAGCTAACAGAACTACGGGGAGAAAGATTGTGGCAGGTACCTTTTCAGAAAAGCTGATTCTATTTTACAGTGGCTGCTACTTTTAAAACCTGAAATGAAAGCACTTTAATGGAATAAACAGGTGATCTGATATGAAATTTTGTCTTTATTTTTAAATTTACTGGTTAAAATCACACTTTAAAATCTTTTAGGCTTGATTCGTGTTTGGAGCTCCTGATTAAAACTGGGCGTCTCCCAGAAGCTGCTTTTCTTGCACGGACGTACTTGCCAAGCCAAGTTTCAAGGTAACCTCAAAGCATTTGCAGAGCATGAATAGTGTTGTCAAAATTTAGCTGTACGTAACAAATATGGTTTGCATCTCCAGGGTTGTTAAACTCTGGCGGGAGAGTCTCTCTAAAGTCAATCAGAAAGCTGCAGAGTCCCTTGCTGATCCAACAGAATATGAGAATCTTTTCCCTGGATTAAAGGAGGCTTTTGTTGCTGAAGAGTATGTTAAACAAAGTCTTGCTGACTTGCGGCCAGCCAGGGAGTACCCCCTTGTCACTGTAAGTCAGAAGTGGGAGTTCTTATTGTCTCTAGAAAAAAAAAAAAAAACCTATGTTGCTGTGTAAAATCAGCTTTAAGCAGATCAGTGCAACCACTTAAACATTCTGTGAACGTGTTTTGGTCTTTTTACTGTTAGCCAAATGAAGAAAGAAACTTACTTGAAGAAGCAAAAGGATTTGAGCCTTCTGGAGTAATGGCATCTCAGGTGAGTGTTACTACTAAATGATAAATTCTAAGGAAGAGGCAACTCCTGCCACTGTATGGCAACATCTGCCCTGGAGAATACTGCAACAATGGACAGATCATTGCTTTTATTGGCTCGACTGTAAGCACTGCAGTGCGGAGTTCCATGTTGTTTTGCCTCGGACTCTTCTTAATCTACTTCTGTAACTAATAATGACTTACTGACTGTGAAGTTGCTTCTTTGGCGTGGTTATTGGTTAGTTTGGGTCATCTTTTGTTACTGTGAGTAGCCATAGAGTCTTACCATTTAATTCATCCTGCAGAAACCAGTTTCAGTTGCACAGACAAATACTAGTTTTCTAAAAGCTCAGTAGTTAGAACCTGGAAACTCTAGCATATTACAATTAAAAATGCTTTCTATTCTTTGCTAGTGTGCATGGTTATGGAATAAGTATTTCATAAGTAACGGACTAGGAATCCTGCTCAGTTACTTGCTGATGTTCCAATCAGTATCTGAAGTAGCTGAAACTGAATTTTTTTTTTTTTGACCACCTCAGTTGTCCAAGTATTATGCAGAAAACACATGACTTGGTATAAGGTATGCACATAGAGAATGAAACAAACACTTAAAATGCTTTTCAGGGCTTAAACAGAAGATGACAACTTCAGATTATTGCTTATGTCAAATACACTTTATGTTTGAACATGAAAATCAGAATGAGAGTTCCTTAAAGACAGTCACGTTGGTGCAGCTCTTAGAGGCTGTAAGCTTCTAAAAGAACTGCGCTGGAAGAAACGGTGACAACTCTCCATTCTGTCCCTGTACTGTTTCCTCATAGGAGATGTACTGCAAAACTTCACTGACTGCTCAGAGAAGGTAGCTTACTTTCAAGTAGCTTTAGTCACTGCTTTGTGTGTATCAAAGCAAGTATCATTAAAGCAAAATCAAACTTGTGTGCACATTTGTTGAAGATACAGAAATGGCATTGCAAAAGTTACCTAACCAAGTTTGAACTCGCTTGTATTAGAAGCTGAAAACAAGACCACAAATGTTAGAAGCATATATTTGCATTCAGCTAATGATTGCATGGAAGCCCTTAAAGCAATAGCTGTCTTACAGCTGAGGCTGAATAGGGCAAGTTTTGCAGGAGATAATTGTATAATTAATTTAAATATGGTTAATTGAATGGTACCATTGCTTTGGTACCAACTGATGAATTAACTGTCGCACAAGTTTTATATCAAGATAAGGGAAGGATGTTAAACCATTATAGGGTATGGAACACAAAGCCCAGCAACAGCATTTACTGACTTTGTCACAGCAGTTTCAGCAATCTCAAGTAACTTGTTTCCTGCTGGGGACTTTGAAAGTCACCTACTTTCTAACAACACTTCAGTATCTCAATTGAACAAATACAATGAAAACAACCTTCAGGAAGTATCAGTTGCATTATCAACTGCTTCAAAGAAAGCAGGCAGGGAAACTGTAGTCTCCAGTGGAGCAAGGACTAGAGTGCTTACTGCCTGTGAAGGTGTGGCTCAAGAATTACTGAGGGCAACATTGAAACAGAACCACTGGGAGAGGGGGTTTAGAAGTCTGCTGCTGTTACTTACTTTTGTTGGAAATACTTAATTTCGTAAGAACTTAAGGAGTTTTCTTTTTGATTAGAAAAAGACTGAAGAACCAGTTCCCTCTCCTAAACAAGAAGTGATGAAAACAGTTTTGCAGAACTCTGATCTTCTTCCAGTAAGAGATCAAAAGGTACTGAAATACATTCTTATGAAGGGAAATACAAGCACTAAATTTTGAATTAGACTTCAGCTAATAATGTGATTGCTGGAAAATATCGCCTTCTGTACTAATAGACCCAGACAGCTTAGAACCAGTAGTGTATGGATCCCTTCCACACTGCACAGTAATATAGACCAGTTCCTGCAGCCTTGTGGACTTACAAGGAAGGAAAGGTGAAATCCATACACAGCTGCTCAGGCCATGGTAAAAAGTTGCAGCTCCAGGGTGCTTTCTTACCAAGAAGGTAGCTTTGCTCTACAGCTTATTTTAATATTTTTTACCCACCTGACTACCTCTGCTTGGTGTTATGCAGAATGTACAAATACATCACATGGAATCATGTCATAACTGTATCATATCCCCTTGATGTAATCATGTCTTTTTCTAGACACTGCTGGACTTGGAAGATGACTTGGACAACTTGGATCTGGAGGATATTGATACCACAGATATCAATCTGGATGAAGAGATCTTAGATGAGTGAATGTACTTTTTAGATGACCACATCAATTACTCCAAACAGGAAGGAAGTTCTATGGACTAGTTGTTTCAAGTTATTTTGATTTTTATACTTTGTGGACCATGTACATTTAGAAAGAAGGGTTAACCCAGCAACTGTACAAAAAAAAAAATCACCTTCCATGAGGTTGAAATTAAAGATGTAGGCCTGTTCCAGTACATACTAAAAAATGTTTTCATTTATCAAGCAGTTCAATAAACCCTCTTAAAACATTGTATTCCTCTGTTCTCCATTTATTAGCAATTCTACTGTTCTTAATTCAGTACTGTATATTGCAAGAATTTGAAAGAGGAGCATAGTAGCTTAGGCTACTGGGAAATACACAACTACATACCTAAGCCCAGATGCTGAGACTAATGCTGTTGGGCTTGGATCTGTTAAGCAGTAGCTGAGCTCCTCTTAGCTCTTTTCCAGACAACACTTTAGCTATTAAAACAGTAATGTGTCTCAAACAATAGATGTGGTGTTATATGCTCTCCTCAGTGAAGCTAAAAAGACCCTGCTGACCCTGCCTTTATTTCAGTAAGGGAATTGGGGGTAGCTCCTTACAGTGAAGGAATTCAACTAAGGGTATATTAGAACCTGAAAAGCTAGAAGTTGTGTAGTAAGTGCTGTAAGCTCACTCACAGAACTTCTGAAAATAACAAGCAACTGTACTGATCCTTATCTGTTTTAGTAAAAAACTTTTTATAGAACAGTCAGTTCTTTAAAGCATTTATTGTAGAATCCTACAGAGAAAATGTTTATAAACAGACTTGAACCTTAGTTCAGCATAAGCTTTATTTCATGAGCCTGTAGAAGTAGCCATTGCTTCTTCATAAGCCTGGAGGGCCAGTTGTACATAGCCTTCTTTCTGTGATTCAGTTTTCACAAATACCTGTAAACATGGCAAGAGAGTGATGTACAGTTAAGAGCACAGTTGCATAATAAGAGTTCATCATCCCAATGGTAGATGAGCCAGCTACAACTGAAATTCCAGTACAGCAAAATTATGAAAAAAAACCCCACAACTCTGCACACGCAAATTCTAGGTAAATACTTGTTAAGGTAAGGAAAAATTTGATCTATTAAATAGGCTTCTGCTAGTTAAAAGCCTTCTCTTCTGTAGTTAAGTAGCTCTAAAGTAGAAAAGCATACCTTGATCAGATCAATTCCTTGAAGTTTCTGTACTTTAGCTTCTTTTGCTGATTGACATTCAGGATGAAGCATATGATACAGTGTAATTAAACTTGTAGTATCATCCAGCCTAAATAAATCAAGCAGATTATACAATGTAATTAAACTTGTAGCATTACCCAGCCTAAACAAATAAAGGCCCATTTATAGCAATTACTTTCTCTTAATACTTGGACTATTTGGAGAAAGTGTACTTTGCACACCACACTTTCATAAACATCTGCTTTCACTGAGTGTACAGTCAGAATATACAGCTAAACAGGCATCCCATCAGCTATTGTAATGGCAACCCATTCATAAGAAAAAAAGACAAGAAGCACACAAGCACCAAGGTGCACTAGGTAAAGGTATGTAAACTTATGCATACTACAGTTTAAGCCTGATGTTCAGCAGTAATAAAGTAATGATGAATGTTATATATAATATATAAACATATGTATATATAAAAAAGTAATAAAAAAATTGAAGCTCTGTAAAGTGAGTGTTTAGCAGAAATCCATCCATTTAAAGTGACAGCATACCTATCTGCTCCTAAGCTACACTAGGAATTGCTCTTAAACCCAGTGTGTCAATCTTAAAAGGCAGAACTGAGCTCAGTAGTACAAAATTATTGGGCTTTAAGATTAGCACTGCCCAGAGCTGGAATTGTATTGAGAATTACATGGGGAAACAAAAATACCCAGCAACCGCAAGAGGCTCATTTCTGCAGAAGCCTAATTTAATACCCTACAAGTTCATAGACTGTAGCTGATGCTTCCATTCAGCACCTATATAGCTAAAAGTTACAGCTAGCCTAAAATTTGATGAAAATGACACTTTTATACATCTTACAGAAATACTGTTTTTAATTTCAAACAGTGGTACTTGTTTTCTGATTAGACAAGCAGAATTAATGTGACAAACACCACTTACAAGTCTCTGTGGATCATATCTATTAGTAAGCCATCCGTTTTCTTTCTGTTTACTAGATACCATACCATTCCTCCAAAGTGTCTTGTTGAACGGAGCAGATCATATTTGGCATGTTTCTCAATATCATCATATGTCCGATGATGAACCTATAAACAGAAAGGGTTTCTGTTTTAGTAAATACAGCTTGGTAACAGTTTCTCCCTTCTACCTCTCACTTGAGTTTTTAACCTATTTCCAGACCTCCCTGATGTGCAGGAGTGAACCAAAGGCTGAACCATGCTGCCTGAAAACTTTATACATGATTAATTGAGGGATAACCCAATTCTTTGTACTTAAGCATATACATTTTTATGTTAACAGAAAGCTAAATACTAGTATGTACTGAAAATCTGGGGAGGAAGGGACATAATCTCTGAACCTTCATTTCACTCACTGCTTTTCAGTTGTAATCTATTCTTTAAAGAGAAAAATGCTAGAGCAAAGAGATGAAATTGTGCTTTGAACAAGAGGTACTTGAAAAACCACGTAACAGAAGTTACATTCTCAGTGACTAGAGAAATCATCACAGTTTAAAGAGAAGTAAATGTTTTAAAGGCAAGTGTAGACTACCATGTTCACCAGTAACTACAGTTACTAAATTTAGATTTCAGCTATAAGTGTATCTTTGTACCTGCGTCTTTGTCAAAAATAATACTTTATATACAGTGCTCTCAGGTGCACTTACTCAGTTATCTACCTGGTCCTTTCAAATTCTAACATAGTTAGCATGACTGTAGTAGCACAACTCTGGTTGGAGCCACTTATGGGCATTATCATCAATACCTTTATAAACACTATTTTTATGTATCTGTAGTTATTTCTGTACTGTTGGAAATTTCTTAAAACAATCTTGTTTTACTTCTTGGCAAGAAAAAAGCCTATAAAACTAATCACAATGATAGCAGGTGATCTATATGGGAGGGAAAAAACACATATAAACGCCACCTTTGATCCCCATATAATACTTACATTTACAGAACAAAACTAAAGTTCTTCACAAATACTATTTTTTTGCTAGAAAACTGAAAAGTAAACTCACTCTGATATAGTCAGGTGAATCTGGCTCAAACTGAGCAATGCACATGTTAAGGAGATCCTCGTGACGGTCTTGCCGAAATACATTCTAAAACAACAGTTCAAATTCAGGAATAGATTCTATATCACACCATTCCAACACCAAAATAAAAACAGCAGCCACATTTCTGTTCCGGGCACCACTTAACCGTGAGTATCCCCTTAATCACAAGACAAAACAAAAGTACAGTAAGTGCTGTGATAACATTAATACAGTGTTTCTTTTGTTTCTGAAAGGCCAGCTCACGTTTTCAGATCAAGCAAACATTTTCATCAATGCATAACAATTAAATGTTGATTTCTAGTATGACAGAATATTTACACCAACCCAGGACTGACCTGGCCCTAACCTGGAACTTCACTGTAAGTATTTTAACTAAGTCATAATGATAAGCAATTGTTCAAAACAGATTTCAAGCAGCTTAAAACATGCAAGCAGACTGTCTTATTCAGACCTACTCTGTCCAAATCGCATTATCAGAGCTCAATTCAGTAAAAATGATCAGTTTTCAAAACCAGGAAAACCTTACCGGAAGGTGTTCATCCTTGAATATCACCGGGGGAATAACTCTGCGCCCTTCTTTCGGGAAGAATATTTGTATCATCCTGTCTCGTTCATCCCAGGTTGCTTTGCGTAATACACCATTTGGTTCTCTAACTACAATGAAACGTTCCTGGAAAGAAGGTAAAAAAAGAGCATTATGTCCCAAAGGGTTCTCTCTTCATAGCCAGAACCACCATGTAAGAGATGGTTACTTAGCAAAGTCCTTCTACACCTGAACTCACACTAACAGTAGCAACAATCAATTAGAAGCTGGTATGTGCTAGATTCATCCTTTCTCCCTTCGTACCTGCTAATTAAGTGCTACATTTACACCTTAATTTTACTGTATGACACAACTGCATGCGCCTACACTGAAAGCTACAGCCCTGTGAAGTTTAGACAAATAACTAACACCCAGAGAAAGGAGTTAGCATTGCTGCTGGCCTGACTTTATGCATCTAATAACACATACTAAATTAAGAATGCAAGTGTCTTGAACTTTTTTATTTCAGAGGTAGGTGCTAGAATCAAGTAAGGGCAAGTGCAAAACAAAAAATACAACAGATAAAACAAGATAATTAAACAATATACTCAGATCTGTTCACAGGCATAGTTGATTTGAGGTGGCAGACAGGAAAGCTTGATGGGATGAGGAAGTTTTTAATACATTGAGGCAGAATAATAAATAGCAGGTTCCTGGAGAAAGCTCTCAGACAGTGTAACAGGTGGAAGACTGGGCATTTCATTGCACAGGATCATCACTATATGCATATTTGAACCATGAAGACTTCTTAGAATCATGAATATTTGTCAAGATTTTTTCCAGCCTCTTACTACTGATACTTGAGACAATCTAGATGTTTCATTATACAAAGAAATCTTTATCCCTATACTCCACAATTCTATTTGACAACTGTTTATTCAGGTTTTTTATTAATTCATTTATCATTTCCTCAGCTTTCCACCAGATCTTTACCGCTGTGAAAGAGCTCCATCTTTTGGTCTATGCACAGTACTAAGTAATCCAATTCCACATAAAGCTTTAAGGAGTAATGAACCCAGCACTCCTAGCACATCACAAGCATCTGCTTTTAAAATAATTATCTCACAGCTTACACACACACCTGCTTTTGAGTACTGGAATGTCATTTATTGTTATCAGTCAGAAGCAAACATTTAGAAATAAGTGTCTTTGTACTACTTGTACCAGCCTGCATCTACAACTCCTCTGCCTTTTTACAAACTGGTGTAACTACATTTTATTAAAACCTAAAGATTATTTTAAAATTAAAAATTAAAAACTCTTAAAATAAATTAACGCATTGTTACTTACACGATGTGGAACAGAGTAAGTTAAGTCTGTAAACACATATTTTGTAGTTTCAGTTCCTTCAAGGAATTTATCTTCTGCTAACACATCATCAATTGGCTCTCGTTCATTCAAAACAGGGGGCATGACTAGTTTTTCTTTAGCTTCCTCAATGGCTTTTCTTGTGGCCTTGGGGAAAAAAAATAGTTTAATTCTACAATTTTTTAAAAAGTCATCCTATTGGAAAGCTAACATACAATTTGGGGACAAATATTTTCATTTGGACAGAAGTTTTTTGAAATCTTTTTTTCTCCTTTTGCAGTTGAGAAGTGAAACACTAATTCAATCTCCAGATAAATGAATTGCATGCAAACAATATACCACTACTGGAACTTGGGCAAATTGCTGGAGGAAGCTCCAAAACTAAAGTTGACATATGCTACTGCAAACACCAAGTTTATTTCAGGTATTTTTCCACCATACATTTCCCCCAAAAGCATGAACCACAAGCAAAGTGTATCTATAGCTGCGACTGTGGTTACAGAAGAACAGGCTTAGGGCCCCTTCATCATCCTGAACCACGGCTAGACAACAGGAAAAAAAAATAGTAGTCAAAAGGATTCCCAGGGCTATCATTTAAATACCAGATGAAGGCATTTAACACAATTAGGAAGCATAAGAAAAGGGGATATTAAAGAAAAGCTATCACTACAGAAAAAGAAAAGCAAACAATTTCCTTCCATATTTCATAAAAATAGAGAAACATTGGATAAATAAATCTGGCTCTTTAAAATGAAGAAACACTAATTTACACTAATTTAGGAAATTACCTGAAACAAAGTAAATAAACCGAAGTGTTTCCAACAGCAGCATTAAAGGAAGGGGAAAACGGCCTGTTACAGGCTGTTTGCTAAAACCAAAACTTGACTCAAAGCGAAGCAGAGCAGCCTACCTCTTCCAGCTGAGCTTCTGTCATCAGCTTGTACTTGGGCGGTTTAAGCTCCATTTTCACCGGCCTAAACACCTTCTGCAGGTTGAGCCCCGTCATTTTGCAGAGCAGGCTTTGAACTACTTCATCCGTAAAGGCGGGCCTGCCGCCTTCCCCTCCTGCGGGGGCACCACACCGCCGTCAGCCGCCCTGCCTGGGCCGGGGGGGGCCGCCCGCGGCCGAGCCGCCCCCTGCCCTCACGCCAAGGCCCCGCGGCAGCCCCCCCCCCGCCACCCCACCCCCCCCCCGCCTCCCCCGCTCGGCCCACCATGAAGGGCACGGGTGGCCCAGCGGGCGCTCCCAGTCCCTACGGCGATGCCGGGTGTGGGGGCGCCCCCCCTCGCGTACCGCCCGCGGCTCCCGCCTCCTGCCCGAGGCCCCGCCGCGCGCGCCAGCCCCACAGCGTTCGCGCCACACGCCGGAGCCGCGCGAGCCCCGCGGCCGAGCCGCCCGCGCCGAGCGCCGCCATCTTACGCACTGGCGCCCGCCCCTCCCGCCGCCGCGCGCGCCGGGACGCGCCCCGAGGCACGCCGGGAAATGGAGTCTCCCCCTCAGCGGCCCGTCGGCGGGCGGGGGGCCGGCTCAGTCAGAAAGAGCTGCGGTGCCCCGGGCCTTTTCCCCAAGGGAATAAAGCGCAAAACCGCTCCCAGCGCGTTTGCGTTATTAAAGTGCTGCTGAGGCGGAGGTGAGGGCCAGGTTAGGGCGGGAACCCGTCCCTGTGCTCCAGTCAGAGCTGGCGGCGGGAGCGGGAGGGAGGTGGCGAGGGTAGAGGGGATAGAACAGGGCTTTTAGTGCGGCGAGAGGCTATTAGGAAAAGAGGTACTGAGGCCACCGTGCACGCTTACCGCTGGTAAACTGCAACTGCTTGGAGACGAGGAAGGGTGTGAGGTGGAGGCGGGTGCACCGTACTGGCAGCTGCCTGGCGGGATGCCCCTCCAGCCTGCTGCCTGCCCTGGCTCTTGGGCAGGCTGCCTGAGAGGGAGAAATACAATGGTAATCTGTAAAAATTCAAAACCTCACGTGTCTCTGTCTGCTGCTTTGGCACTTGTGTGGTGACTGAAAGGACAGTCTCATTGTCAGGTGGCAGGTTTTCTGTCTGGCCCATAATCTGGGGGAACACCAAAGGATACAGCAAGTATTCCTGGCTCAAAGTACTACCCCTGGCCTCCTGAGTCTGGTAAAAACAATCACTGCCTTTGGTGGTGGTGAGTTCAGTCGTCTCATGTTCAGGTTTTTGTAGAGGAGGGAAAACACATAATGGTATTCAAGCCTAAAACCAAAATTAGATCTTCTATCCAATAGATAGAGCAGAGCAGATCTAATAGCTGTGAAGAGGGAGCGTGCAGTTGAAATGTGTATGTCATTTCGTTAAAATACCTGACTTCTTACAACTTAAGTATTTCAAGGGGTTGGAAGTTTATTATTACTTGACGTTTATTTTCTGTAGCTGGTCTATACCTTCTATTTTGAATTTCAGTCTTACAAACTGTGGTTAGGGGTGTGCAGAAAGAAAGCCTATTGTCAGCTGGCAAGCCTCTGTACAGGGACCCTGAATGCTTTAAATTTTAAAATGTTCAAAGCCACACATTGATGCAAGCTGGCTGATTTCTTCCTGTTGAAACAGTAAATATTTCATCTCCAGGAGGGAAGGTATGGAAACACAAGCAATGAGCTTAAATTCTGTAAATTTCCAATTGTTTGAAAGCTTAGTGGGTTGTTCATTGCTTTGCCAAATCAAAGTCTAAATTATGTTAGTTTTGAAAATGGAGATCTGGAGAAAAGGAAGACTATAGCATAGATTGGTTTTCATTAGAACAAAGTTAAGCATCAGCTGAAAAATATATTTGTTTCTAATAATAGATCTTCATTGTATTGGGGAGTATTCCCATTTTCCTCAGCCTTATTCAATATCCAATCCCTGTGCTGGATTGAATTTTATATTCAAGTTTTTCAATATCGTGGCCTTTGCATTGTCATAAAAGCTGCATGAGGGCATACTCTTCTCGTATTTGTATTGGTACAATTAAGTTGAAGTCACTGAGAACTGAAGAGTGGAAATGAACCCTTAATATTATTTTCATGTAATTTTGTGCATAATTTATTTAAATAATGCTAAAAAAATGAAAAATATTTTTTAGGAAATGGAGAAGATGATGTTTTTCAATTCTTGCTTGGAAGATCTCTGGAGTGAGAGCTATACCCTATAAGGGAATTGGGAAGTTATTTGGCGACTTGCCTAAAAGCCACTTCAGACCTGTTCATGAGTTTGGATGGCAAGCCAACATCCATTTTAATTCACAGAAGTGCTTAGAAAAACAACAGAATTTATTGGGCTGTATCCAGGAGAGGTTAAATTCACATTCATTCTGTACTGGAGTAGTAACAGCTGCTGTGAGGATTAGCCTTTTGGCTGGTGGGATGAAAGGAAATACTAACTAACTATACTGTAGATGGTAGTATAGCAGGTCAACATAATTTATAAAATAATATCAATTTATCTATGATATATATATCAATAATTGATTATATTTTATTTATGGTTTATATTTTTACTGAGGTAACAGTTTTAAGTAGGTTGTTTTATACTGGTATACTTAGAAATACACCAGCTTGAGGAATCAGTGGTGTAAAAATTGATAATGAAATAAAGAATATTTCTTAGCTTTTGTTACTGTTTTGAATCCTGCATCCCAGGACAGTTGCTGTTGGAAAATTACAACCATCTGATGATGGGTGGATGTCCCCTGTGAAACACATTGGTGGTCTAAGTCTGGATTCTATTGGAAAAGTGTCAATACGAAATCACCTCCACAGTTGGCATTAATTTCCTTTTTGTTGGTAGTTTCAAGAGAGCAAAAAGATCAGATGGCTGCTGTGAGCGAACCAGTTTGGTTAACATCTCAGGGAAAGTGAAGGCAAATGGGGAGCTTAGGAGCTTGCATTGTTGCTTTACCTATTTAATTGAAGAAATAAGGGCCTGTAGTTTACGAGTTTTTCTGAATAATAAATATGCCAAATTAGTAGCAAGAACTAGAATTAATAGTGGAAGTAGAAGGAAGAATTCTTTCTTGGGAAAAATACAGTGAAAATGCAAAATGTAAAGTTTGGTAACTGTGCATCCAGCTGCTGTAAGAAGAAACAGAATGCACCCAGTCAGGCTGTGTACGTATCCACAGTCGATGACATGAACTTTTTAAAATTAATGGTTGGTTCTGTTGTTCTCTAAGAAAGAATCTGGCAATCCTGTGGAACATTTTTCTGAGGAACACAATGGACCAGGTTGGAAGCTTTTTTTACTGAACCTGCATGAATTAGTCTGAAGAGAAATTCTTTTTCACAGAGAAGGCAGAGAATGCTGAAGTAAGAGAGATGACACAACCTTATTGTATCATCAAATTAGTCTTTAAAAAAATAATATATTCCATATGGTTGGGTTTTTTCCCCATGTACATAGGTGGAGCGGGTATTTTTTTGCTAAAATTATTGGAATGATAATTTGCAATATGATTACCTATTTTCAGGCATCTTACTTGCAAGTATCTTATTTGTCAGATTCTTTTGTTTAAGGGAGAGAGTATTATTTTCTCTGGAATTGTTTTTTAAGGTTTGTAGCCATGGATTTGCATTGCCATCCAGAGCCCTGGGCAGCTATTTTGATGATGGTGGTGATGACGGTGTATGAGCCTTTACTAATATAATACATTAAAGTGGCTATTTTCTATTGTAAAGACCATATAGATGTGTGAAACTGTTTTATTTTCAAATATCACTTTGATACTTGACAGCAGAGGCTGATCAGTGTGGCTGTAGAAATCTATCCCAAGCTGCTGGGCCAAACTTACCTGAGGCAGAGTTATGGGTAGTTCTGCTGTACAAAGATCATTTTTACAAATAATATCTGAGATACCCGCTGAAAGCTAAAGTAATTAAGCTCAACTGTAGCCATTATTATCCTGCATGAACAGCTGTCTTCTGTTGCCTATATAAATATCTTTAGTGAGAAGGAATAAGTGAAATATTATACAAAAGTCTTCTGAGTTTTTTTGGTGCGGTCAGTTTTAGCAAGTGCTAATAGTAAGCATAGGTTGAAGAGCAAATGTCTCTCTAGATTTTATTTTTGCCTCGACTATTTGACATTTGTCTTTCAAATTTGAAGGAAAAATGACAAAACGAGAAGGTTTATACGTGCTTTTTATTTTTAATTTTCAGGCTAGTTTTAGACTTCTACTGGGCACGTGTGCAATATTCCTACGGGCCACGGGGGGGCAAGATTGAGATTTTAAACATGAAGAATGAAAGTGCCTGAGTAGTTATAGCGGATAATGTAAATGAGCTGTTTTCATTAATGACCCAGATTTGCCTCTGTCTCACATAAAGCTGCCATAATCTCACTTTAATAATGATAAATTAGATATATCCAAATACTGTCTCCAGTAATTAAGATTACATACATTATTTATAGTACAGATATAAATCCCACTTCAGTTTATATTGTTTTCTTTGCTACACTACAAGGGCTTGAGCCAAAGCCCATTAAAGCCACTTGAAGTCCTTCCCTGACTTCAGCAGACTCTGAATTAAGAGTCCATATTTTTAAAATTTTATTGTTCCTTTCTGCTTTTGTAATACTTTTTAAAAATGAATTGTCAGGGGAAAAATAGTAGTAAATATTCAGTATTATTCAAAGTAAGGTAGGATTTGAGTAATTGTTGTTTTCCTCTTTCTTAATAATTTTTTAACCTTCTTCTCATTCCGTCACTATTTAAAGTCCTGTCCATCTGAATCCAAATACTCGCTAGGGCATTGTGAACTAAATCTGGTGTCCAGCACAAATTGTTACGTGTGGGCAGAATGGGATGTATCTAATACCTTTATTTCCACAGTAGAAGGACAGAGCAAGGATCCTGGCAGATTTCTTTATTTGTTTCGTTCTCTGAGGACAGGAATGTTTGGAGGAGATGGCACCCTCCAATTCAAATGTTAATTGTAATTTTTCCCTTCTTTACTGTTGCTAAAACAAGCAGTTAATACCTTTCTCCCATAATTGTACTTTTATCTGTTTTTTGCTGAAACATGACACCTGACAGAATATTCTGAAACCTAGACTGTCAGGATTAAACCTAGATGTGTAGTATGCATATTGCCTGGCCTGCTGTCAAAGGCTTCATAAAAATGCAAATCAGATGTGTCTACTTGTTGCACTTTGTCAAATTTTGTCACTCTGCCGAAGTAGCCTGGAGATAGGATTTTCCTGCTTTATTTATTCAAGTTTCATCAGGACTATTGTATCATTTTATGTTTTTTCATTTAATCATTTTATCAATTAATTTACCTGACACAGAAGCATATCCTCCTAGTTATAAACTGTTCTAATACCTTTTCGATGGTAACTGCAAAATTTTGTTCCTTCGAAGGTACGTGACGGGGCCAACTTTTTTTAACCTATTTCTTAACCACACCAGACTAAAGAATTTTTTTACACTTTTTAAAATAAAATCCTCTCTCTTTTAAAGGTGGCACTGGAGGGCAGTGGAGGGGGGTGTGTGTTTTGTTCAGGTGGGCGGGGTTTTTTTCTTGCCTTTGGATCCAGAATGTAATAGAAATTAAATTTGCTTAGGCAAACCCACTGTGCATTTAAAAAAGTCATTATAAAGACAGCATTCTAGGGATCTGACAGAAAAGCCAAAACAGCTGTGCTCTCCAGTACAAACAACACATAAATTTACAGTATCTTCTCTTCATGATCAAATAGGTGAAAGAAAAGGCTCAGAAAGTAGGAGATATTTTTATCTCACATAAGCAGAGCTAAAAGAATTTAGTGTCAGTTTAGATCTCAGCCATTTTTGTTAGGCTGTTAAAAATCTAACATTTTGTCATTTTTTTTAAGCAGAAGTATTTTGATTTGCCAGCCAAACAACTCTATTTGCCCATTTAATATGAAGGTTGTCTTTAGGTTCAAGGTTAAATGGTTATTCAGCTCTTTAGTGAAGAGCGTACCTCAAAAGAACAGTTTCCAGTTGTGTTTATTCTTCTACTTTCTTTCCATCCAAGCAAATCAAGAAAATCCTAGAAACAAAAATAGACATAGAATTAATTTTGTCAAATAGTTATCAGATTGTTTTCCCCATTTATTTCCAAGTAAACCTCTTGACATTTATTAGGTTACCCGCTAGAGTTAATAGGAAAACTCCCATCCATTTTTGAACAAACTGTTTGAGTACGAGATGTCACTAGATGATTTCCAGAACAACATGGACAAAAATTGGTTCAGATGGTTCTGTATCTGCTTAATCTGGGGTAAAATATATATGTATATTCTTTACAAACTGTTGTAAAAATGTGCACTGAATGAATAACTGCATTTATGCCTCTTTTGGTTATCAGAGTATGTATATGGGTAGAAGCCTGTACACTGTGTTACCGCAGCTCTTTCTCTTGTGTACCCATAATCCCTGTATGCTTAGCCATGCCATTTTACAATACATGATATGATCATTAACATATGTCAATGTTTGTACATTTGGACTAGAATAAGTGCTTGGATCTTTATGAAGGCATATATTACATATCTAAATAAATAACGTAGCCGGGCAGCTGGAGAGATCTAGTAGTGGCTTTATAAAATATTTCAATGGAAAAAAAACAGCAGATGGCCCAGCATGCCTGGAGAAATATTAGTGACAGAAACATAAAAAGCACAGGCCTAACTGTGCCCCACGCACTGTATGCAATGTGCCCCCATTCATCAGCGGGAGGAGTGTGTGAGTCACAAAGTGTGGAATTCTTGCCTTGTTGGGGAAGGGGATGAAAAACAACCATACAGCAAGCAAGTAGACTGAAAATTAAGATGAAAAGCTAAAAGTGTTAGAAGTCCAAATGTTTGTATCTGGTTAGATTATTTTTTTGTTTTGTTGGGGTTTTTTTGGTGTTTTGTTTTGGGGGGTTGTTTTGGTTTTTTTCTTTGACAACTGCACAGCAAAGGGGGAATATCTTGGTCCTCCCTTTTATTCACCCTGTTCTGGGCTGCCTGCTTCTGATTCCTTCCCTTACACCCACTCCATACACACACATCATAGCTTTTCATAAACAGTCTCAGCTTATTATCCCAAGTGGAAACAATAATTTTCTTTTAGCTTATTAAGCTGAATCAAGTCACAGGGGGTCTAATGAGTGCCAGAGCCTCTGATGGAGAAAGAATGGAAGCAGGATCTTCTCATTGCATTAGCAGCAAGCCTCCAGATTGTGTCACAGCATTTCAGGTAACTATAGCCTCAAGATGCGGTTTTATAACTGGCCAAAATTGATCTAAGGCCATCCTGCCCCTTTGTTCAAGCCCTCGCTTGGGCTGTTTAGCTTGCTGGAAACATTTTGGCCTTCATGACAGTCATTAAACAGAGTCAATAATTTTCTTCTGAATTTTGAATAAAAGCACAATAGTTTGGACCACATACAAATTCAGGAGCCGACTCTGAAAGGAAGCTTATATGCTGCATGGAAAAGCCAATCAGATTCTATTCCCTTTGCGTCTCTGCAACAGCACAAAGATTTCCTAAACCTTACAAGGTATTATTGAGATGCAGCCAATCCACATGATATTTTACAGTAGAATTTTGCAGCACTGAGATCATTTGTCCTGTGTGCTCCAATGCAGCAGAATTACTTCCAACCCAAGTCCCATTTACTTTGTAAGTAGGCAGTGAAATTTTTGATTGATACTTACAAATTAAGTAGGCTTTTTCTTGGAGGGATTTAGTTTAGATCCAAAACCTTAATGGGCAATTTGAGTGCTGAGGCAGCAGAAAATTAGGTCTGATCCTGTGAGCAGGATCAGTATTGTATAGTTTGGAGTAACTGTGCTGAAATTAACTGTGCATTTGCTGTGCATATTCATCCCTAAAGACTGAATATTTGCCCTTAAAGCAAGGCATCAGTTTAATTAGTTATTCGCTCTTTCTCCCTCTCCTCTCATCTCTTTATTTATGGTATACCCACTCAAACCTCTAAATGCTGGTGCAATATGTGATTTTGTGAAGTATACTATATGCTCTAAATATGATTATATCTCCTACTGATGACATTTAGATGATGCTTTACTTTATAGTTACACTTTTTTGCTTTCTCCTAGTAATTTCCACAGTGCTACTAAAAAAAAAAAAAAAAAAAAAGTAGTCCATTACAACATCGGCTTTGTCAACTATTAGATGTGATTATTTTATCACATAGTACTGTATTTCTTAAAAACAAACCTAATCCATGTTTATTATTGTGAAATAATTTGAAATATCCTTTCCAAGTTCTTAACGTGGCTCCCTGCGTGGCCACAGAACACTAGATGGCACTGTCTGGCTGTGTGTCACACACAGCAATGACAGTAGCAGAAGTCTCTCCAACACATGAAAGAATCCTTATCTTTCAAAAATATTTGTAATATTGCCTTTTTATTATGAAAACAAAACGTGTAAATGCTCTGTTTTTACACTCTAAAAGCATTGCAAACCTTTTTCCTGCATTAGGATCACATGGGGAACATTTCTTAATAAGGTAGATCGTTGAGTACAATATTTGCTCCTTTTTTTGGTCTACTGTAAAGCTCTCCAATCGATTATCTACCAAAAGGGAGAATTTTCAGTTCCTGATACCATCGGCATGCTCCTTACCATAGAACAGGAAGGAAGGAATGACAGCTAATGTGTTGCCCTCTTATACCTCCTCAAATAACCTTTTACTCAGTGCCATGGAATTTATGAGAATGGACATTTTAAAAATTAATAAAAAGCAAAGGGTGTTAGGTAGCAACAGCAACCTTATACCCTTATTTTGAGTTGGGGTCATCTTGAAGACAACCAGTGCAACAGTTGTTATTTTGTCACAACTATATGTATACCAGGTATTTGATTGGTTTTGCATGACTTCAAAACAAGTGGTTTCAAAAGCACTCATTGTACACAGCTGACCTGTTACTCAAAAGGCCACGATCCTGCATAGGCTCTTTAAGAAAAAGATTGATTGTGGTTTTGTAATTTAGTTAAATCACATGTAGTGATTTCCATGTCATATCCTACCTGTGTGTCACTGCTTTGGATCTCTGTCTTCCCCAGTCTGTGTGGGTCACTTTTTATCAAGATAAAAACAGTTCCTAGCAAAGAGCTTGGTTGGGTTCTGTTGAAAACTGCCACAGACGTCTTGGTGACTCGGGGTCAGTCACTTTCTCATTTGGTGTTTCTTTATTCCCTTGGCTTTAAAATAAAGACTGATTGGGTGGATAGTAAAAAGGAATTATTATTGTATGTATTTCTACTTTCAGTTAGGCCTAATGAAATGTATTCATTTTAAAAAATGATTAACATATTTCATGAGTAGCTGTCATGTAAGTTTGAGGGCTTTTGACCAGGTATTATTTTAACTTCTAGTAGAATTTTGCAATAACCATGCAATGTCTTTTCAATTTTTCCAAACAGACTCACTTTTAAAAATGCTTCCTCTTTATCCAGCAAGTCTCACTCTGACCTATGTTTGGCAAAGTTAATTATCTCACTCTACAGGCATGTAGGCAGAAATACTTTTTAGAAGAAAGAGATGACAATGTAATTTCAATTTTGCACACAGTGTATTATTGCTGTACAAACAAGAGGGAGATTTTTAATGGTGAAGATCCACCAAGAATATTACAGATCGACATTATGCCTAAGACACCACAGAATTCATTCCATCTGCCCACTGGTGTATTTTTAGTGGGGCAGGAAGGCTGTGCATCTGCCTCTTGGGACAGGGGGATTAAAAAGCTGCTTCATGTTCTACTCCAATGAAACTGATTGACTGTCCATGGCTTGTAGTTCCTATTGGATCGTAGGACTCCATGATAGTAGGATGAATACAATGCTGTTTCATTTTTTCTCTTATTATAGGCAATGCTGCTTTCTATGCTGAAAAGGAAAGACATAGTATAGAGCAGCCATTTTATTTCCAATTCCTCTGCTTGCCTTTTCCATCCTACTGCAGCATCCAATTCTGTCTTGTGGCAAACACCAGCCGTCATTCTGTTTTGGAAACCTGGCTAACTGAGGAGGGAGAATATGGGGGACGGGAAGCCTGCATGGGAAAAATAAGTTGTTTAGGGCCTTTATTAATGACCCTTCTCCACCCCCAGTTTCTTTTTTATGTTGGGCGCTCTGCTCCATGTTCCCCACTGGTGCTTTATTTTGACATTTTTGACCTCTCATGCACTTCCTTTTTTCCACCCATTGTCCCTTTCTCTCCTCTTCTTTTCCTGGTAGAAGAGCATACCCCTGTGGCGTATAGTTCTGTCGGGGTGATACCAGTCCCCACCAAAACCATTTTTTTTTATATACTCCTCTTGTAATCACTGTGCATAAGTGTGAACTGTTACCTCTGGTAACTACAAACCTTTATTTCCAAATGAGGGACACAAACAAGGAAAGCCCTTGCTCAGCACAGATGAGATTTGGGACTTTCTGCAGTTTGCAGACTGATCAGCTGTGAAATTAAAACTCAACATTTTGGAGAGCAGTACTAAAGTGAAATAAATATCACCTATCAGTCATGAACGAATTTTCCTGAGGTTTGAACTTATTGGGTATTTTTCAATATTTCAAAATAAAATTAAAATCCAAACTAGCCACAGAGCTGCCTCCATCCTCTTACAAAGCAACCAGTCTTTTAAAACAATATATATTATGAGCAGATGCTAACCCCAAATTATGTCCCCAATCCTTTAGAAGCCAAGGATCTCTTTCTTCCCTCTGAAGGGGAGGAGTATGCATATATCTTGCTGGGTTAGAGGGAGATGAGGCCCACCTGCTTGGTGGACCAAGGCACTCAGAAGTGCTGCTGCTTTCTGCAGCCAGCCAGGTCAGGGGAGGAGCTCAGCCCAACCGCTCTGCCGGAGCACCACTGCCAGTAGCCCACAGGGCCTGGCTGGGCTGTGTTATGGTTTGGATTGAAAGACAACCAGGGACACAGATATTGCTTGGGAACAACAGCTGTGTTTGGAGATTATCTCAATGACCAGAATGTATCCCATCCTTACAGAATGATTTTTTTCCCTTGTCCTTCCCATTGACAACACCAGAACAGAGGATACTGAACTAAATGTGCTGTGTCTTAGGAGGTGTTTGTGCCTCAGGATTCCCAGCTGGTGCGGAAAAAACCTTCAAAATACCCTTTCCAAATCAGTTTGGTTTAATAGCAGCAATATTAAATGCTTTCAAGTCTCCTACTGACGTTTTCAATGAGAAAATGGCCAAGCAATAACCCAAGTCCTTCGCAGAAACAGGACATCCTGAGCTGTGGCAGATGGGCTTCCTTTACAAAATTTTAATGAAAGTTTTCAACAATAGCTCTGTGTATGTGCTTGTGGGGGTTAGCATGTGTATACACTTTTATACACTGTGCAATGCTACGCAAGCTTTTTAAAGCAATATACAAAATGCTATGGGATGTGTATGTTTTGTGGGAAGAAACGTATCTTGTAAAAAAATAAAATAATATTTACTGTGTTATGGCATAAGGCAGGATTAGGTTGAGAGAAAATTTCAGTATGTGGGTGGCCACAGTTGAAGGTCTTACAATAAGTGTTCAGTAAAATATCCTTGGAACACAGAATTAAAATAAATGAAGAATAAACTTAACCAAAGCATCAGTGAACATAAACACATCTTGATGCTAAATAAATATTCAGAGGAAGCTAACGTACAATAATTAGAAAGGGATAATTATGCATTCTCTTCTTCCTAGAAGAGAGAGATTTTTTTTGGATTTCCTAAATACAAAGCAAAAATAGCTAGCATAAGATGCTCGTGAAAGGTGACAAACTTCTGTTGAAGTCTCTGATGTACAGTTACTGCTGTAATTTAGACAGGAATGGTGGTAAAGTATGTTATCATTATTGATTAAGTTGTCTTTAACTCATAGCTTTTCACACAGAAATAATGTATTGCAAGATGCAAGAGGGAAAGATGATACATGAACACAGTTTTTCAGAAGTTTTTAGTTTTTATTTGCATTCTATACCTGGGTTCCAGCTCAGGCATCATTTACTACATGTGATGCTCTGCCACAGAGGGCCAGAAAGCCAGGATGAGCTTTCCTGGGCCATTTAGTCAGCTATTGCAGCAAAAGTATATCTTCTGACACGAACAAAACACCTGAGTACCTGGGCTTCTGTCACTAAATGATCAAACTGGTGCTTATCTTTTCTCAGTTCTCACTGCCTTTTTTTCATCGAACAAATGGTACAAATCAGTGAATAATTGTAAATGATAGCGATATGTCAAGGGCAGTACATACTGCATTTAAATGCAAGGTAAATGCTTATAAGAGGACTTTTAGTAGTTGTCACAGAAGCTTAAAAGTATTCAGTTTAAAAAAAAAAAAAGTTTTGTTTCATTCCATTCTTCATCCAATTTCAGATAATTTGACCTTGTCGTGTTTCACATGAAGTAGTCAGAGTTCAAATCATAACTTTGGCAGTAACCTGTATGGTCAGCACTTCTGGCTCAGCGTGGCTGTTGGGTGCTGACCTGGCTCTGAGGGAAAATGGTTGGCAGCCATATCCCTGTGCAAGTTCTTTTGCTGTAACTCAACTTTGGTTGTAAGGAATGTCATGGTGTTTCACCTCTGGATAAAATTTTGCAAACTGGTAGAGGTGAACACCAAAGAAATGAAAACCCTTTTAAGGTCAGTTCACATAGAAAAGATGTTTAAATGCAGGGGCATCAACCCACACATGTGCTCGTTATATGTCAGTACTTACTGGAAAGAATTAAACTGACAGTGCCCTACTCAGGCCTGGCATCTTTTCAGTGGTCAGGTAAAGAAGCTCCAACAAAAAAGTTATATTGAAGACATCAGTATATGGCATTTTTTTCCATTTTGCATTTTTGTTAATAAATAGCAGGCTGATTCATGATAAGAATATTTTATTCCTTTTAGAATAAGTACAATTACTTTATTTTACCTGATGGTATTTAAGAGTATCATACAAAATGTATATAAACTCTCTCCTGATTAGTATGCTGACTTCCAGGAATTACTTTTGTCTCTTCAGAGCTTAGAAAAAGCACACAACCTTGTTAGAGAATCCTATGTTAAACAGCAATTAAGAGAAGTGAATTCAGGAAGGCAAAGCGTAATTACTACAACTGGAATTTGGCCAGAACCTACCCCTCTATGATTAGACCTTATTTCCTTACATTAATCAAGATCATTTTGTACCCATATCCACACTGAATCAATATGAAAGCCAAGACTGTCAATTGAACGTGTCATCTGAGACTCAGGCACCCCTAAATAGCTGCCCTCCGGATCTGGGAATCAGATCTGCATGTAGAGCAATAACATGGTTTGGAGGAGATTTTTATTTTTTTTTAATGTTTGTGATTGTTAATTTTAGTTCATTTCTGAGGTGCCAGTTTTCTAGGAAAGACAACAGATGAATACTGTTGTGGTGTCATTATCTGGTACATCTCTGGAACTCAAGAGAGTTTAGATTTTCAAGGAATGCTGTGAGATAATAAACTATTCTTATGATATTTTAATAAAATGGTATTGTTGTCGAAATCCAGTAACAGCATGAAAAAATATTCATTAAAAACTCTTTTCATTTTTGTCTTATATGGTAAACAATTTGGTTTTCTAATCCTTTCTGGATGAGTTTAGATTCATGTTCATGCTTGCAATACCCTAGTCATAGCCACACTGGCACCTTCACCCTCTCTTTTAGTTTCTGATGTACCAAATTCCCAGAATTAGATGCCCATTGTGCTGTACGTTACACAAGCATACAATAAAAAAAAAAAAGACAAGCCCCAAATTCAATATTACTGTAGTCGAGGGGCTCTCCTATTGTTCCTATTAGCACAGTATGCTTTACACGATGCTTTAGACAGGATGACCAAAGCTAAAAAAGAACAGCACTGAAAGGAATGTTTGGTTTAGACATTTTGTGTCATCATTGAAACTACAATAAGGTAAAGACTTCTTGTTTTTCTTCTTTTAGATGAAGACAAGTCTTTCTCATTTTGTATTTGCAAGCTGGAACCTAGTTTTCATATTCTTGGGGGACAATGGAATGTGAACAGGAAGTGTTTGCTTTTGAGGAGAAATGCTGTGGTGTGCCACATCAGCTGGAATCCCTAAGCCCTGAAGGTATAAAACTGTGTAAATTCCACTTACTGTAAGCCAATAAGACTAGCCCCAGGTAGGTTACAATTCATTTAACACAAAATGATATAAAGTAATAGGGAGAAGAAGTAGCAATGCTAGTGCTAGAAAAGATGGATATGTGTGAACGAGGTCTATGTAAAGATAGATGGATTTGAATTCTTAAAAAGAGAACATAAAAACTTAAACAAAATGCATATCATACAAAAGAAAGATTTCATAATCTCATGAGTTAATTTTTCTAGAGATTTGACTGACTTGCATCTTACACTCTCTGAAACAAGGGAGTTTTACCATTAACTTAAATTTCCCTCTGAGAAGATTCGTAAAAATTCTGATACTACACCAGAGGAAAAGAATAATTGGAACAATAAATGGCAATCAGATACATTTCACTGGGACAGATATTTACATGATCCATGCTATGTCCAAGAGCAATAGAACTTAAACTGAGACATCAGGAAGATGTTGGATATATACCTTGGATCTGATCTCTGTTTATTATTGACCTCTTTAGGGTCATGTGGATTTAAACAGAAAACTTATGTCCAGAACATTTTTGTTCTAGTGTCCTTAGAGCCCTCAGGAAGAGAAAAGCACATTGTCAATTATTTTGGTGTGTTTTAAGTGCTGTACCTCTTTAGAATCAGGGGAATGCTTAATGCCTTCTGATGGATTATTTGGCCTGACTTGTTATTACTCAGAATCTTCCTGTAGGTATATACATAAGAGATAGTTAAGAGGAAGAGGGCTGAATGCTGGGCCCGAACCAGGAGAATGTCCTGTTTGGCATGATGTTGGAATCTTCTTCGTGACTGCCACCTGGAAACTGGCTGAGCTCTTGGAGAGTCAGGTTGCACATAGGGCTGAGGAGAGAGGGTGAGTGTGAGCAGACAGATGCAGCCATTGCAATGCAGTGAAATAATTTGTAGGGATGTATTTTTCTTCCACGCCAGATGGAGGAGACTTAGTGGACAAAAGGCATGTGTGGCCCGGTATCCTGAGCTTCCTGTTATATTACAAAGCTTTGATTTTGAGGTTTGCATTTACATCTCTCTTCAAATCTGATTTCAATCCTGAACCCAAAGCTCAGGACGCAAGCCTTTATCTTGCTTCCTGTATTATTTTAGAGTTGTGCTTCTTATGGGCCAGAATAGAACCAGCATTCCCTTGTTTCCAGTTAGGACTTCTAGTGAAATGATTGGTTTCTCACAATTGCCCTGCAGATCCTGCTGAGAGCAATGTTGAAGAATTACAACTGGATATCTGTGAGAAACCAGGTGCCTTATTTCCAATGGTTAAATGAGGTTTCAAGTCTACTAGAAATACAGTCACAGTCTAAAAAGACAGTTTGTTAACAAAAGTCGTGATTTAGGGTTACATGGATGCTGCTGTATGTTGCCACATCTTTCATTTTTTAGGACGATTTAAAAGATTGGGATGAAAGTATTATATTATGACCCTAGTGTCTGATTCCAGTCTTTTCTTTCCCTGAAAATAAAAAGTTGATCAAGTCATTCTTTGATTTAAGATTTGATGTACATACTAAAATAAACCACTTCATTAGTTTGGTAAATTCTTCTTTGCATGGATCAAATTCAAAATAAGGCTTTTTGAGATAGCATTTTCCATTGCCCAAAATATTGGTTTTTATTTGTTTACTGACTATAAACAACCAAAAGTTATAAGTGCATTGGGTTCTCTGTTAGTATCTGAGCATCTATCAGCATCACTGAAACAAGTAAAATACCTACTGTGATTTAATAACCATATTGACTAGTTGGTAGGAAATTCAGTTGAGTGATGCCTTGTTCAAGGTGTGTGCCACTAACATTGAGAACAGCATTGAGCAGTCTTCTTGAGGTTTTATTTCCCTTGTAGGTAGCAACATTGAGTAGAAAGAAAATAGCTCAGAACGTAGGAGATAAAAACGGATCATCTGAGAGCACTGGACAAGTGACCTAAAAGACAAGATGGTTGATTGTTGTCAGTTAGTTATTTTGATGTTGGGCTAGTCCTCAGAGAATGGGTGGAACCCTCTCTCCAACCAGAAGAACCCAAAAGCTCACAACAGGAACACATAGGATTTATTCTATTCTGCTCAAATCCGAGATGCTAAGCCACCAAGGCCTGATAAATAAAACTGACCTGTTGAAATGACTGTAATACTTTGTGTAACTGCAAACTCTGCTGATTTTGTAAAGTGAAGTATCTTATAGAAGAATGAGTATCTTGGATTCCCACCACTGGAGGCTAGATTTCATGAGGAGAATGTGAAAACAGCAAAGGACGTATAGTTTAAGAAATTACAAGCCCTGTATTTTCCCCTTAGGTTTTCTTCTTGGAAGGAAGCAGGGAAATGAAGTGTTGGCTTCCAGTGAAAGTAAGTTATTGCTTCCAGGTTCCACTTATGTAACAACTGCACCAGTCAATGGTTGGAGTGCATGTTCTTTTTATTCCCTCCCTGCTAGCTCCTGGGAAGGGGTATGTTGACTGCCTTAGTGTTTGTACTTCTACTCCCTAGCCTGCTTTTGATCCTGTTGTTTCACCTGTATTAGATCCTGACTTTGCTGTTGCTTCTATACAAAAGTTGCACTGGTAACATCTTACTTGTTGTGTTAATTAGTTCACACTATAAAGGGGTTGTCAAGATGTGGGTACAAGCTGCTGTCAGAGGAAAGAAAGCCTCATGGCTGAAGTTAACCCCACAGGACTTTCTCAAAGCCACACAGGAAATCTGTGACAGATCCCAGAATAAATCCCAGATTTCCTGTCTCTTCCACTTGTGCTGTAACTACAAGGCCCACAATTTCTTAGCTGAGGCAAGTGTCGTACAATATCATCTTTCTTTTTCTGGCATACTGTTGCTTCAGTTTACACTGGTTGCTGCCGTATGTTAGGCTGTGGCAGTTCATCCCTGTGACTCTTTGTTGTATTTTGTGGGATATGTATGCATACTATACAATGAACAGTATTAATGCCAAGTACCAGTACTGTTCAGCATTTAAGCAAATAAAATTAAATAAAAGAAGGCATTATGAGGTAACTATGGAGTATTTATAGGTACAAATAATTTATTGTCTGATTCCCTCTTCAAAATAAACTGCTCACATTTTTTCTAATCTAAGTAGCTTTCAGAGAAGCAGGTTTGGTATGTATCAAATGACAGCTGTGCTAAAATAATACATTTTGATAAAGTTAAATTATTTTAATAAATTTTCATTATTGCATAACTAATTTGGAAAACTGACATTTCTTAAGCATCAGTCTTTAATGAATTATGAAATGATAGGTTTAGCATTATTAAGGGAAGGTAATTCATTGTGGATCTATAAGTGAATGGGATGCTCTTTTCTACCTTTTACTATGGCTTGATAAAATAGAAATAAGAGACATTTGGCGTGTTCATTAGGTATCTTAGATGTTCACGTATTCAGATGTATTACTGAACATCTAATCTTTTTTTAGATACTTTGCCGCTAGGTTAAACTTTAATAGTTTTCATTCTGTGCTTTCTCAATTTGCCCTCATATGGTTCTTCTTTAGATAACATTACTTGTACAAATTCCAACTGAAGTAGAATCAGTAATCTTCAGCCAGTCTTGACAGCATTTCTAATGCAGTACAGCTATGGAATTTTATTCTCTCTTCTTTTCTAAATTATATCTAAATAACTGAACAGAAACATGGGAACAAATAAGCTTTGCTAAAGACCTTCTTCTTAATTTAAAGAATGACATTTAGAGCACTTATTAAATGTTTAGTCATTTTGAATGCAAAACCTTTGTAGACTTCAGTGGGAAATTCCACAAGCAGTAAGCTGAAGGTTCTTGCTTCACAAAAGCAAAAAGTAACTTCCAGAACATTTATTAGTATAAGCATTCTCTCTTTCTTTCTCAATAAAGAAAAAAACCCAACCATCCCATGTCAGCCATTGGCACAAGCTGCATCTGTCTTTAGAAGCAAAATAAGGGCTTAAAATTCTCTTTCTGCCCAGTGATGTCAAGGTCAATTTTGTTATTGAATTTGGTGAGAGGAAGACTGGGACCTAGAGGTGCTATCTTAGTAAGGTCCTTAGGTGTGCAGCAAACTTGCAGCATATGTTTAGTCCACTTGAAGTGCTGATACTGTACAGATGGTAAAAGTTGCACATACACCCAGGTGCCAAACAACAGGTACTTAACACAAAACAGGCTGTAAAAACATTCTGGGGGGAAAAAAATGACACTGTTGAGCTTAGAATAAATAGAAACATGAAATGGCTGTACTTCTAAAACCAGTTGTTGGGTTTTTTAGAAAAATACTTTTTGCCTTTTCTCATAGGATTTTAAGTCTCTTTCTTTCTGCTGTGAAGCATCATGATATGGTATTAGCATGTAAAACTTCGAATGCCCAGGTGCGAACACCACCACCCAGCTGCTGGATTCCACAGATATGTGAGATTTAGAAGACTCATTTTTTCAGTTAAGTTGCAGTAATGTCAGCAAAACTTGCTGCTAAACAAAGGTTTCACTGGCATGCAGCAATAGGCTAAAAGTGACACAAAATGATAGTTAATATGATTTTCGGAGAGGCCAGAGAGTATCTGAGAATGAGCTGCAGTTTGGCAATTAATTCCTATAGGCATCTTTGAATATCCTACTCTTTAAGTCTAGCCTACTAAGTTTTTCATTAAGCCCACTTAAGAATAAAAATGAACAAAGATTGTGAATATATTAGGCAGCAAATCTGAACTTATAAGTATTTGTATGTTCCTGTAAAAATCTGCAGGTAGGTTTTTTTTCAGATTACGGTAAATGGAGAAGCAGAAGCATGCAAAGTTAACTAGGCCTTTGCTGATCACACAAACTATGCCGTGGTCATCAGGAGTCCAGAAGCAGTATAGCTGTACTTGCACAACTTAAAGAGTTATCACACTGCAAACTGGATCTGACTTTGTTTAGAGCAAGTCTTACCAGTGTTTCTGGAACGGTCAGCCCTGTGAAGTGCAAAAACAGTCTGGTGCCTTTGCAGGAGTCCTAAGGGACCATCAGTTTATGTCCACTCATGCTGGACTTGAGTTGGCCTGGGGTGCCACAGAAACCTGAGCAGCCCTCTGGGGGTTCTAAGACGATTCAGTACTGCCAACTCAGCGATGCTAAACCAGAGCATATGATGAGCGGTGCAAAGACTGACGCAGAGCTCTGCAGGGACCTGCTCTGAGTGTAAGCTAATTAGTGCTAAGCCAGAGAGACACCCAAAGAGAGCTGCCTGGGCATCTGTGCACCCTTCCCAGTATTCTGGGTCCCGAGAAGCTTGTCCATGAGGCAGACATGGTTCCACAAGAGGGATGGTGCTCTGCCACATCCACTGGTTTCTTCTACAACCAGGAGCATGGCTGTGCAGAGACTTTCCTCTGCAGGAGTCGTTTCAAACCCAGAGGGAGTAGTTGCCTCCAACTCTTCTTTATCCCTGTTGGATCTGGGCTGGCTCCACACAGCTGTGTCTGCACCATTTTACCTATGTTTTTTTCCATTACTTTTACTGTCCTAGTTCCTATTTCAGGGATGGTGGAGAATCAGCTGTATTAGAGTTTTTTTAATGTAAGACTGGTTACTGTTTGTGGTGGGAAGACTTATTCTTTGGGGTGGGTGCCACCACTGGTGGCAACATGCATGCTGATTCTGAATGTACTGCCTTGCAAAATAAAACAGAAGATACCATATTAAGGAATGACACTGCTCACTTAAGCTCATTGCAAAGGAAGAAGGATAATGAAGATTTAGAGGATGACGGTGTTCATTTTCACACACACACACAGAGCTTTAATGAACGTGACAGTGACATGGCACAGATCCAGATATTGAACTCCAGCTTATATCAAAGTGGAAGGCTTTTAAGCCAGGTGGTTATCAAATTATTAGACTGTAACAAAGCATTAAGAGAGTTATCACACAAAAGATAAAACTTTAGCCTGAATATGCTTTGGAGAAAGGACTGTAGTTCTTCATTAATTTTTCATTTTATGAAGGAGAAATCTGTAGATATCCTACCTGTCATCTCCTGAACAGTGCTTTATATTGACCGCAGTGTTTGCTATTCATCTTGTATAAAGGAGGCTAATAGTTCACAGCAGTCTCTAAATAAGGTGAGTGTGAACTGGCACCCAGTCTTTGAAACATTTTTCCGCAGCTGCTTAATTTCTGAGCTGGGGATGCTAGACAACATGAGCTACCATGGAAATAACCATGTTAGCCTTTCAGTTCCTCTTATTAGGGTGTCTAGGAAGTCAGTCCTGAATGGAGGCACAGTTTACAACTGCTGAATATGTGGTTCTGCACGCTGAGGAACTTACAACCTAAACCTTTGAAAGTGGATGCAGTTGGGAGAGGGATATGATAATACGCTATCTGGTAACTGGTTAAGAAACTATGTACTTTCTACTTAAAGGGAAAGATACTTACCTTAGCACTTCTATTTACTTTCCTTCATCTCTCACCCCAGATTTCTATGTTTGCTATAACATGTAAAATACAATATACTAGCCCTAGAAAAGGATAGAATAGTCCCAAAAGCAAGGTCTGCTTGTGTGGAAGAAGTTCATCTAGTGCCAATACTAGATGATGTCCCCTAGCACATGGGACAAATCAGTACTTGGTCTGGAAGCAAGACAGTCTTGCCAATAACAGGCCTTGAAAATGACTGAAGGCATTTGTCTCCCAGCTGCTGATGCCCGGTGCCTCAGAGCCTGGGCACCCACGCTAGCAGAGCTCTGCTTACACTGAGCTCCTGAACTCGATCTATAACCAAATTTTCATTCAGTTTTCTAAATCAAGTAATTACATTTACAGGAATGGAACAGTCTGCTAAATGTCTGTATTAATAGGATATTGTCATGAATTAGCAAGTAAGATTAATAGGAGCAGAATAATACTGAACTAATTGTACATGAATTGACATGACCTTTTTTTTGTCCTCTAGCACTTAGTGTTTAGCTTAGACTTTGAATATGGAAATGTATTTACAAGCTGTTATTCTATGTGAATAAGGACATGCCTCTTTCTGGGTTGGAGATTTAAATGATATCAAAAAAATTTTATGACCTATAATAGTCAATTCTGAGATCCGTTACTTTGCTCCTTACTCACGATGGGCAAAGCACTACCATTCCTCACACTGTGATGGTACATTACCCCACAGATTAGTGCCAACTTCTGATTGGACTCTCTAATGTATTAAGGAACAACAGGGGATAACAGGCTGGTCAAAGGTGATCTGGAAGGGATACCGAAGTTGCAGAGAGACAGAGGATTTTCTCTGACAGTTTAGAGCTGAACTGCTTTGTGTTCATTTGATAGTTGTCTCTAGCATCTTTTATCTTCATGGTTTAAAAATACTTGCATGTCTCTGTAGCTACAGAATTGTTCTTAAGGTTGTGGTGCTTTATAAATCCAAAGTCATATGATTAGCAATTTATATCATTATTTGGATTGCAATTAAGACAAGTTAAAGAGAATACAAACCAGCTTCAGCTGGAATGTTACATCTTTCACAGAAAGTATTCTTCATTTAATTTAGTTGTTTACAATGGTTCCGCCTGGTTAATGAAACTAGATGCAATAGTGATGTTACCATAAACCATTAGGTCTTTTTATGCTGTTGTTTTCAGTAAGTCTGATTTCTTGGTGAAAAACAGCTGTTATGTACTTTGACTATCTGAGTTCAAAGACATAATCAACAAACCTCGTAGATCTGCAGTCAGAAAGCCATTTAGTTCTATGACACTCAGTACTGATTGCAGAATTAGAAATATCCCTAGTAACAGCTGGGCGCATCTGGAGAGTTACACAGCCACACTTTTTTCATCTCATTACAGTTGTTGGTTTCTATCTTTATATTTTCTTTCTAGATTGATTTGAGATGCAAATAATTTTTAAATTTTCAATTTAATTCCCCAAATGAAACTTAACTGAGATGCTTTTCAGAATTAAAGAAATATATTAAAGAAATATAACCATCATGTAGCCATATGGACTTTGCAAAGTAAAAGAAAACTCAAATATTACTTGCTTTGTATAGGGGCATATGCATTAGTAACGCATATTATAAATTGGTATCAATTAAAATTGTAATCAGCCATGTTTAACACAGGCACAGGAGTTCACTTTTCTATGTGTGGTGAAGGACGTATACCTTAAATTAGTATAATAGTTGCAAGCAGAAGTACCACACCACCTAGTCAGTACATATAATAACAGCCATTCTCAATTTACAGGCTAAAATGGCTATTTTTCTCCTAATAGCCCTTTGTCCTTCATGTGCACTCAATCATTTGGATGCCTGTTTCAGAGATGAAGACAGACTGTTGTTTTAATACCTTCCTGATCTGCAAAGCCAATTCTGCTAGGCAAGATGGAGCCGGGTTGGTAATGGGTTTCTGCAGTAAACATGAATCTATTCAGAAGTTGTAGCAAGTGATCACCTGAGTAGCTATATAAATGAATTTATATATGCTTTACAAATAAAGCAGGTGGCTGGAGAGTCACCTCTAGTAAGGCCGTTCCACTTTGTCAGAGCATGCTTTTCCTATATGCAGAACTATTAAGGAAGAACACCAGTTTACTGGGTAAGGGTTCTGTCTTCTGCAGGTGGATGCAATCTCTGAGCTGATGAATATGGTGTATTTGGTGGCAGGAAGGGAGGCAGGATCTGAGGCAGCGCAGCTGCAGTGCTTTATCAAAAAGCTTAATAATCTACCTACTGCTTGAGCTTACTAGTTTGTGAATTTGTTTGTATATCAGCACTTGCAGTTTAAGATTCCTTAAGTCCTTAATGGCATGAACGATATGGAATTATGGTGATATTTTCCCCCCAAATAATACATACAGTTCTGCATTCTTTGTAAAGCAATCCTCTGAAGCCATCAGGTAGGTTTTCTTTTACTCAATGAATGTATTTTACTCATTTAAATACTAATATGTAGTAAAGTCCTTTGATTATGATTGGTCTTCTTTATTTTGTCTAATAATTCCTTTTAAAAATGAATTGTTAATCATAGCACTTAAATGTTTTTATAAGGATTTATCATTAAACCACGTATACCCAGTGGTTTTATGTAGGCTGATTATCATTAGCATAGTATCATTTGGAAAGGAAAAGGAATCACTCCTAAAATAATCTGTTATTGTGTCACTTTGTGAAAATAGTTGAATTAAATTAATTTCTCAGAAGCAAAGGTAAGTGTTAAAATTAACAGTAAATAATCAAGAAAAACTGCTTAGGTTACCAGCTGTATCCCAAAATACCTTAGGCAGACAACAGAAGACCACTTTGCTTGCAGAGCTTTTTGGCTTAAAACTCTTTTTAATCTTCCGAGACATAGAAGCAGTGCCCCTTATATATGTTTGAAATAGGTAAGGACAAAAAAAAATAGTATTTTTTTCTTCCTATTTGTGGCTTTAAAAGAAATGCTGTGTTGCTTGACTAGATGCTTTGGAATTACAAAAAGCATTTTTAGTTTCATTCCAGTGGATGTTTTCTTTTGGCAACGTTTGTTGCTTCTAGCAGACTGACCCTCTCTTGAAAATCTTCCTGAAACTTTCTTGATCAAGAACTGAGTTCAGAATTTGTGCAAACTTAGACAACAGTATTCACAAGTGATAGCTGTGGTAGCAGCAGGAGTAACTCCTGAAAGACTGTCCCTTAACTGGAAGGATCAGTCTTTAATATCTCTTCACTGTGAAGGAGAAACTAGATCAGAAGCAAGGCAAAACAAAGCTACTAGAGTTATTTTAAGATATTCTTTCCACTGAAGCCACCGCTTTCCTTTACTAGAGAAAAGGCTGTTTTATACAGCATCCCATTTCTCTAAGCTTCTTAGAACGATAATGAAAAGAGTAGGATGTATCTGCTGAGTCAGCAGCTGCTTTATTATAAAACTAAGGGGGGGGGGGGGGTGCAGGAAGTAAAAATACCCTGGTGTAGAGAGTTCACTGCAGAGTAAGTTCAATAAAACTTGTGCTTCCCAGTTCTGGCAATGCTTTTGGACATTTCAAAGGGCTTGATAAACAGCAATAGCCTCATCTCCCACACATTAAAGCTTCATCAACGACATTATATGAAAAGAAGAAAAACCTGGCAGAACAGTAAAGCAAAGGGTAAGGTGTTCCTTGGATGGGTCAAGGTGCTCTGAGTTCTTTTGCTTCAGTGCAATAACAGCATTTTTTTTTCTGGCAGCAGAACATCTGTAACCTCTGTCTGTGTCGAAGCAGCACATCTGTTCACAGTTATGGGTCAGTACCCATACAGGAAGCATAGTTGTACTGCACCCAGAGATGCTGGATCGTAGCTCACAAAAAGCATTTTTATAACTTTAATTAGTGAAGGGACAGGAGGATAAAATAAATGCGAGTCAGATCCATGACAGTTAAAACACCCAACAACTGCCTTCAACCTGATGAATGTCTAGATAGAGCTATAGGCAAAGATAGTAGATTTTTCATTCAATGCTGTATTTTTTAAAACTGATTTTAGTTAAAAGCCCTGATTCTAAAAAACCCCCAAGGAATAAAATTTGTATCAATAATGCAGAAAAGCACATGATAAGCCTGGTGGGCTATCTGATTGTATGGACTTCATGGCACAATGTGTTTTCTGAAGTTATTTCTGTTCTGTCAATCCACAGCTGTTGTCAGTGTTTCCCCTCTGTCAGGTAGCTTCTTGGAAATATTTCTAACTTTAGAAGCAATATTGAACCATACAGTGCACAGTTTGCAGTAACGTTAAAATCAGCTTACTGTTGCTAGGGTTGCCCTGTAAAAAACACATTTCTCTTGGTTCTCTTACCTCTGAAAAGATATTTTGAGAGGATTAAGGTGTTTGTTTTCAGTCTTAAATATGTAGGCCTATGTAGATGCAGCTGTAATCATAATATCAGCCATGAATCATGTTGTTCTGTCTGCTTAAATTTAAAAATGCAAGTATATCAGAAGAATAATAGCATCAAAAACTTTTGTCCTGTGGCAGGAAGGACTTGTTAAAAGGCAATTAAGAGACCTAAAATTTAAAATACCGTTCTATTTCATGAAATGAACAAATGACTTTGTTCAAAAGAATTAATAGACTTGTTCTGAAATACACAAACATTAATAAAAAGTAGACAAAGCTGATGTTTTCCCTTTGATAGGTTCTGCTTGATAACACTGACTATGAGGCTGACCTTCTTCTCTACCTTAAACCCATTTAATGCAGTCCAGTTTTATTGCTGTAAGTTAGAATCAGGTGATAACATTAAAATTTGACTAATAGTTGCCCCGCTACCCAGCTACCCAGCTGTTGGAAGTCTGGTGTTAATCTTTTATTAAAAAGGAAATTACACTTCTATTTTCGTAGTTCCTCAAAGCATCAGCACACCAGTATTTAAGTGTTATAGCAACGTCTTTTTTTTGAAGTCTAAATTCCATCAAAAAGTCCTTGAATTAAGGTCACTGCTGTAGAAGAAAACTTCTAACACACCAAAAGTTGTAATTACTAAAACAAATTAATTTAGTGACTGATCATTCTTAACTGATAATGGTAACTTGTAACAGGAATAGTCATTGTGATATTGCATGCATTCAGTTGTGTGGGCAGTAAGTGCTGTATAACTTTAAGAAATAATGTGTAAGATATGACTAGGACATAACCATGTCTAAGTTATTTACATAATGACACTTGGGACATTTATAATTTACTCCTCTCTGGCTTAACTGTCTTCTAATTGCAGTTAATAAAATCCCTGCCCTTCCCAAAGTTTGAAGGGCAATAATGTTCATGCTGAGTAAGTTGTAGCTGAACCTCTACCTCCTGAGAGTTAGGTAATATACTATCCCTGCAGTGAAAATTTTCTTTCTTTTACTGTTGTAGGAATAGTCTTGACATGTCTGTCCACTTGCCAACCACATACTAGACACTAGAGTCACTATCTTGCATTAGATACATTCCTGCTCTGATTCAACAGAATTTTGGGATTCCCTCACCCATTTAAGCAGTTACTGCAAAAGTGCCTAACTGTGAGACAGTGTACTCAGTCATTGGGAGATAACATGATACTGGTCTTATTGTCAGAGAGTCTGATGTTTGTGTTTATAAGACATCTAAACATTGACTCTTATACATTTGAAGACAAGGCATATTCTAATGAATCTTCTTCTGGATTTTGTGATAAATTTTTATATAAGATTTGTGTTGCCACCTTCTCCACTGGGGATAAATTCTACAAAAACTTGAACTCAAGCCCAAAATTTATGCAATTACACATGGAGATATTCTTCAGATATTATTGAACTATACAACTCGGTCCTTATAAGATGCTTGAATATCAGCATTTTTTCCTGTGTAGTTTTGGATACCCTCAAAGTGCATAAAAAGAAAATTAATCATACTGAGACATGGTATAAAACTAGAAGAAACATTTGCAAATATCTAAGTATTTGTACTTTTATTAACAAATACTAGCAGTTTATTGCAAGTATTTGAATAAGAACAGGTTAAGGTTTCAATTGATAGAGCTTTAAATGGAAGACAGTGCAGTGAGAGGGAAGAGCTTTCAGCATAGATTCTACTGTGTTGCATGTATTTTGTTGTTTTTGTGAGCTTGAGAAACAAATTTTCAGAATAATTTGTCACTCAAAACTGGCTTCAGACATCACTTTCCAAAAAACTTTTTGCACAAGCCAGCTGAACCTATATATGGATTGCTAGCTTGCACTGGAATGCATACTCTGGCATCTCTACTATTTGATGATTAGTAGTTTTTCATGTCTCACCTGCAGTGCAGGCATATTTGAGCATGTTCAGTTTTGCATGTGTTGCTGCAGTCATGAGGCATTCAGCAGCTAAAGCTGACCTCGTGCTTAGGCTGTGGGAAGAAGTAGGTTGAATCAGTCTGCTTTTATACAGCTTTCCACAAACAAGCTAAGATACAGGGAGACTTTTCAAAAGCAGACACAATTGTATTTCTCTTACTTCCCAATTTTTTTTTAAAGTAACTACATTAAGGTTACACTAAGTACTACAGAAATAGAGGCTATACAAAAAAACATTATATACTTACTTTCTGGGCATAGTCTAGAAAGCAATAGCCATGATAAGTTTGGATTTTAGAGGATAAGCAGAAACACAAGCATAACAAATGTAACTGCAATTGCTCTTATGGCAGCAAGGTCAGAAAGCTACATAAGAGGCAACAAGTGTCTAGTTATATCTAGTGATCGTAATAGAAATCAAGCTTGTTATCTGCATTAACAAGCTTATTTCAGAATCAGTAAATACAAAATTCCTGTGGGAAACTAGGCAAAATTTATCAAAATATTTTTGAAGGCTGTAAATCAAACTGAAGGGGTTTCCATACTCTATGGAGTGATATTCAAGGCTTGTTACAATAGCATGTGTAGCTTGAGTTTCCTCTTAAAATATAATTTCGTCTGTCATTGACTAAGTGTGCTGTCTGGCAGGAGAAGCCAAAATCTCAAAGTACATTATGGGCTGCAATGACTAAAAAAGATCAGTGTAGTAGGTTGTTTCATGTAAGTGTTTCTTCCAAAATATTGGGAGCAGATAAATTTTCATGCTTGCTTTCTTAGGAATCTGGAGTGTAATAGTTTCTATCAGACATTTAGCAATGTTCTTATTTATCAGGTTTAACTAATCATCAAATAGAACTGCATGAATAACATTATATGGAGTGGAATCATTCAGAAAATGGAATCATAAAGTTTCGCATAGGTGAACCATGCACCTGTATGCCTTGTATGTCATTGATGCTGCATGTTAAGCCTGTAAAGATTTCTTCAGTAAACATGGTAGCATGTGAAAAAGAAAGCTGGCAAAAGTGTTGAAACAGTTAAAACACTGGGGACTATGATTTATATTGATGTTAAAAACAATCCTATGCTTCTCCAGCTTTATCGAACATTAGGAGTTTTCCCAGAGAAACTTTGCTGGGTCTGTTGATAAGTGTACAGCTGACCAGTTGCTTTTAACTCTAGTAAATTATTCTGTTGACTGATTGCTCAGTTAATTTCAAAAGTAGCCTTCTTGCTGCAGATGCAGCTGTGAATTCTAATCAACTGAAGCAATTAACTGCTATCTCTGTGGCTGCAAAGGAGCCAACTGGAGAATCAAATGTACTGAGAACAGACTTTTGCAGATAACAGAGAAGAGTGAATTCATGCCTAACATTTACTCCCTATAACATTCCCTTAGTTTCTAATATTTAGTAACTGGATTTGTCTCTATTACTTGATCAAGATTTCGATTTTCATTATATTTAGTTCTACTTAGTTTCACAATTGGTAAGTGGGATTACACAAGGAAGACCTTATGTTGTAAGTAATAACTGACTTCCACATTTTTAGACCGGATAAAACTTAAGCACTCTATCCTGTGTCCCAAGTGGACTTTTAAAAATAGTCTGCAACAGGCTTCAGTGACAGGAAGCTTGATACTAGGAAAAGGTAGAGTAGTTAGTGTCAAAGTGAGAGAGAAGAGTAAAGAAACATGTTCTAAAGCATTTGTTTTCTGTGAGAGGAGAACCAAGGGTCCGACCACATGTCATCACTTTATAGCCCCTGGCAACTTTTTAAAAGCGTGTTAACCTTAGTGTCCTGACCAGAACTCATCTTTGTTAAATAAGACTTGCCAATATCAACTACTGCTATAGATTCAGTTTGTTATGATGCGGGTTTTATTGCCTTTCCTAGGCTTTTAAACTGTAGCCATACTGCTTTGCTTTTTTTTTTAATGTAAAGCAAAAGAGTGGCCAACTTCAGGATTCTTTACAGTTCATTTAGTTTTGATGACCAGGGATCTTAATGGGCCTTCTCCTCTTGAGAATGACTTGAGACCAGTTCTCCAGACTATATCAGTCATATAAAGCCCAATGTAAGTATATCAAGCCATACTGGAGTAAAAACTTTTCAGGGCTGCATCTTTATCACTTGGTGTTCAGATGCAGAAGTCTTAGTATTTCTTTACACAATGTAACTGCTAATACATGACGTGAAAGTCACATGAATAAGAAGAACATGAGAGAAGCAGATGTAGTTTTTCAGAACTGCTGAACTACAACATAAAAATAGTAGCACCGAGTAGAATAGTTAACCTGACCTATAATATTCTTATGCACAGAGATTTTCACTAAGTGAAAAAAAACAACAGTTCTAAAAGAAAAGAATGGCAATCAGTTATTTAAGAGAATGATGATGTAAAATGTTTATTTTATATGAGCTTGATATAGTAATATGCCTTCTTTTTATATCCTATATAAATAATATTTTTTCTATTAAAAAATCTATATATAAAGAAGTCAGGTTTTGTCAACAGGCATTGTACTTACCTCTTACAGCTGTCACCCTTAAGTAAAACAAAGACCCAAAATAACTGTCACAACACTAGTTGTTTCTCATCCTATATATTGATTTTCATTATCGCATTTGCATTTTGCATTTACAAACTGATAAAGGAATTGTGCCCATGTTTCAAGAACTAGGGTCTACCTGGCCTCCACCGGTTCCTGTTCTTGAAAATTGCAAGGTTGTAAACTAGCAAATTAAGATTTACCAGACTAGCTGAATTGTACTGGCTTAGAATTGAACTAAAAGAAATTGATGCTGTTGCTGAGTGTTTTAATCTGGAAGCAGAAAGAAGTGGTTACTAATTATTTTTTTAGCAGTCAAAATTTTAGGAAGTGTTCAGTGTGCTTGGGACAATTCAAGAATGTATTCTACAAATACATTCCCTGACATGCTTATGGGTAATGTTGCTTGGTGATTTGCTAAAATTGCTTCTCAAATACGTATTAGATTATTTTTCCCTTTTTTCAGAACAGGGCAGAGTTAAGGTTAATAGGGACATTTTGACATGCTAAAAGCACATACCTTGATATGTGGAGCTAATCTTGCTTTTGGAGCAGAGGTGAGGGAGACGATTGTGTTTTAATCATTACCTCCTTTCTTTTGTAAAAAATAAAGCCTATGCTTAGACTACTAGAATATACCTACTAATTAAAATATAGTTTAGGATTGCCTTAATGCACATATTTAGCTTCAAGAACTCAATGGAGTATTTTTCTGGATCACACATACCTGTTCCCTTTCCAAATATCTTAAATCTCACCTTCTTTCAATGGCATGAAGTCCACCATTCCTGTCAGGGTCCTGAGGGCACTAATAGTCTGAACAGCCCTGGTCAGCTGCCTCTGGGCTATACAAGCACACACACACCCCTCTCCCCCATGGGGCCAGGAGGTTATTCCAGCTCAGCCTGGGGCCTTTCCTCCATGCCTGACTGTGTTGCAGGAGTGCCTGTCTGCAGCTCTCTTGCCTGTGCCTGTGTCGAGCTATGGACCTCACTGATGCAAATTCTGATCTGAGGACTGGTTTCTTGGTTTCACCTTGGCTCTGCCTTATCACTTTGCCCTGCCCAGCAATCACTAAATTACCAGCAAACCCTGGTTACCAGCATCGGGCCTGATCCTGATTTGTTGACTTGTGTGGCTGGCTAAACTTCAGACCTGCCTGTCACCATGATCTTTCTTGGTGATCTGGACTTTGTGCTGTGCCCGTGCCCATGCCCTGAGACCTGCATTGCGGTGCTCAGCTCCATGCCTCCTGCACAGCAGCTGGTCCTGCTGCTCCCTGACAGTTCCTTTTAGCAAGGCAACTATTTCATTTGCATGCAGGATTCATACCTGGGTCACCCAGTAATTTTAAAGGTACTTTCTAATGACACAGTAGGGAAATTATAGTTTTAAAAATCCATTCATCATGGGCAAGAAATGAAAACAGCAAAATGAGCTAGAGAAGCAGTTGAAGACAGCTGTATTTCATTCAGAGTAGTCCAGAGAAGTTCTATTCTCTTTTCTCTCACAGATAGCAAACCATATAACTTCCTTTAACATGCATTAATACCCATCCAAGCTTCAGTGTGCGACAGATCGTATGGTATCAGTCACATAGAGGAAAGCAAGCAGTGTGGGAAAAGGCAAGCTTTTAAAATCTGGCAAACTTATTCCTCATTCATCCAAAGTTAAAATTAACTGCTGTTGGATCAGTACTACGTTATTTGTAGAGGTAGTTTCTCTGTTTTCAGCTTTTAAAAATCAAGACAGCTTTCCAGGGGCTGACTAATCTATGCATCCAGCTCTTTCATTTAGTTCAGTTTAGAAAACTAATTCTGGAAAGACTCAGAGTTCTAGAGCCAAATTTATATTGGGCAAGTTCCACTGATGGCAAGAGATTTCCTCTGGTGCAGGTTTGACCTAGCTTTTGAACTGTCCCTTTATAAATAGCTTTGAGTATGCCAGCCCACTAGCAGGTTCACTGCTGGTAGACACCCCAAAAATGGTCTTTTCATATGATTACTTAGAATTATAAAAAGCACTAATATTTTTTAGACACATAGACACTGTTAATGTTTATGATAAATTTTGCTTCCTACTTCATGTGACTGATATTTACCTTGTTTGTTTTGGTTTTTTTTAAATAAACTACATCTCCCCTTCTATGCCCTAAATCCATTATGTTTTGTTTACTATCGTGGCATAGAATAACCTTCAAGAGGGTAGAAATAATTTCAGGATAACTGAAATGCCACTTTTTTTTTTCTCCATTAAAAACAAAAAAAAAAAAAAAAAAGAGAGAATTATTTTAACTTCAAAATATTTGGTCAAGATGTACTGCTGTACCCAAATAAATTCCCTGTGTTTGCCAAGAAAAAAACCAAGCCTGTAGAACAAAAGAAAGTTTGGAATGAATAAAAAGTTCAATAGGAGTAGATACTATCAGAACTGCTCTTTTATTTGAAGGGAACATGAAAAACCTTTTGTAGTGCTCTTATTAAACTCTTAGAGGACACTAGCTTCTCAGAAAAGTCCTCCTGTTTGCAATATAGGTATGCATCCTCATTGACTCGCAAGGTGGAAGAGACTTAGCATCTCACTCTTAACCTACCATTTTTTGTATAATTAGGGGTTTACAGGTCTACAGCAGTGGTTCAGTGAAGCACTGTCCTTGCCAGAGATACTGCTGGAAGGCATTCCTACCCTTTCAATTCCAACATTTTGCTCCATGCCACAATCACTCGTCCCTCAGTTGTCACAAAAAGCACAGCCAGGTTATGAATAATGCCAAAGAACTGTGTTTAGGAATAAACACGTTAGCCTGATTTTTAAAATTACTATTGAATCTGCATCTGACTTTACCCTCTTCTTTCTAGACATCTGGATCTAGAGTACTACCTTTATCTCTTGCAGTTGACAAATTGCTAACAGATATGCAAAAACTGGAGCACCTCTCCTATAAAGACAGGCTGAGAATTGGGGTTGTTCAGCCTGGAAAAGAGAAGGCTCCAGGGACACCTTTTAGCAGCCTCCCAGTACCTAAAGGGGGCGACCAGAAAGCTGGAGAGGGACTTTGTACAAGGGCATGTAATGATAGGACAAGGGGGAATATCCTTAAACTGAAGGAAAGTAGATTTACATTAGGTGTTAGGAAGAAATTCTTCCCTGTGAGGATGGTGAGGCGCTGGCCCAGGCTGCCCAGAGCAGCTGTGGGTGCCCCATCCCTGGCAGTGCCCAAGGCCAGGCTGGACGGGGCTGCAAGCAACCTGGTCTAGTGGAAGGTGTCCCTGCCCGTGGCAGGGGGATTGGAACTAGGTGATCTTTAAGATGCCTTTCAACCCAGACCACTCTGATTCCATGAACTCTGTAACTTAACTTCTGATGTTCTGAGTTACAGATTCCCTTTTAATAATGAAAGGTTCTTTTGTATTTTGAATAGAACATTAGAACACTGACATCTGTTCTGACAGTCTTGGTTCAGTGTTTTCATAGTAATTATTCTCAAAAGAGGGACAAAAAAAAGTTTGAAGTGCTACTCTAGGCTGAGTTCCAACTGGGATAATTACATGCTACCTCCCTTTAATCCCCCTCCAGCATTGCTCCTTATGATGTTCCTTAGCTGTTGTCTTTTAAACTACCATTCACTGCTGCTCAACAGAAGCCACTGTTCCTTTCAGAGATGGAGATGGTTCTTCCCTGACTGACACAGTGTTTGTATATCATTATATTTATCGAGGAGTCCTGGAGTTTCAAAATTGCTCAGTTTTGATCTACATTCCATCAGGCAGACTACAACTGATCCAGAGCAAATCCTACTTTAGCTCTTCACACACAGAATCTTAGAATATCTCAAGTTGGAAGGAACCCATAAAGATCATCCTATAGGTAGTTGGTATACTACCACAGGTGGACTTTACTGCTTTTATTAAGGTGAGAAGAAACTGGAGTAAACTCTTCAGCATTTATTGGAGAAATCCAGATAGTTTATTCATTAGCTGTGGTGACTTTTTCTAAGTTGAAGACCTGTGAGCCTGCTTTTTGCGTGAATGTGCTGTCCAAGAAGTAAGACAAACTGCTGATGGCTCACAGTGTTATTGACCCAGGGCAGGTATACAGTGTGATCAGAACTGATTTATTCTGTCTAATCAAAAATATCAGTCTCTCTCTCGCCCTTGCTTAATCTGACCAACATGTAAAATATCTTCTTACCACACTAATAACAAATGTATTTTGAAGAGTGGTCATATTAATCCTAACTAGCATTTTATAATAGCTCTTCTTTTTAAAAGACAAATTATTTTGAATTTTTAATCCACAAGGAATGCAGGAAAAATGACACATCTTTCTTTCAGTGTGATTTGGCCTCTGTATCTGTAAACGGTCCTCCAGAAACTATAATATCCTTGCTTTTGTGGCACCTCCCCTTTGTTTCATGGTTGAGATGAGAGTCTTGTAGCTATCTCAGAGAGGGAAAGGCTGTTTTGTTTCCTTTAGCCAAATCAGTAGCCTTGTTTTCAGAACAAAATGTCACTGATGGGAATAACAGTTCTCTTCGGTGAGAACTGAACCGGTTCACAGTGTAACAACTGTGATAAACGTCGCCTCTGTGGTTTGACTGAACCAAAACAACCTGGCATTTCCAAGCAATTAAAATGCAAGCAATGAAGATTAGACTGTATTTAAAAAAAAAAAATTAAAAAATTGAATGCAGATAATTAAATTGCAGCTGGAACAGGTCAGATTCACAGTATAAAACCTGGGCCAAAGTCCCATGTGAATGTAGAAGGGATGAGCTAGTGACTGATAATGTAGGAAAAAAGAGACACAACCTTCCTCTTTGGAATTTTCATCCCACTGATGTGGCATGGGCTCACCTTGTCTCTTCCAGAAAGTTCAACCACTTTACTATCTTTTTTCCCTTCCTATTTATTGAAGGCAACAGAGAACAAAACAGACTTGAGAATTGTGTTGCAGATGATGTGGTGGAATTTGGAGGACATGCTGTTTGAGTTAGACTGTTTGCAGTATTTAATTCCTTTGTAAGTAGGCAGTGGATTCAAAAGAAAAAAACAGCTTCCTCAATATTGTGCCTTTTTACTGTCTTTTAGACCCTTCGTTGGACTTGCTAACATCTAACAAGTTTGTGAAATCTTCACAAACTGTGATTGATTACTGGTTATTGTGGCACAGCCACAATTATCAGTATTATAAGGTTCTGCTGCATATCTCTCCCATTTTTTTCCCTCTCTCTCGCTTCACTGTAGTTTTGATGGCATAAAGTTTCACATGGATTGAGCTTTAAAGATGGGAGCATTGATATAAATCACTCTTATGTTCCAGTGACTTCCATGGAGCTACACTGGTTTTTATGTCAGTTGAGGTCTTGGTCCACTAAGGTGATAAACACTGAAGGATGCAGGAGAATAATCCAAGATTTGCTAAGGAAAAGGGCTAAGGAAAGAGAAAAATGGGAAGGAACGTGGAAGATGTGATATACTGCGTTTCAAGAGTAGCTGACTGAAGAATCATATCTGGTACCATTGAGAAGGGAATTTAATATAGACAAAAATCACTGCTGGAAGACCACTGAAAAGTTTAACCACATTAGTGGTCAAATTGGCAGGCTGTGTAAGAAAATGGGAATTTTCCAGAGAATATGCTGTCAAAAGAGAGGAGAAGGTAGCATGGACGAGGAGACAAATCCAGTTCCCAATATAAATGCCATAATAGAAAAACTCCTTGGAGAAAAAGACAAAGAATGTTAAAAATATATAGTACATGTAACAGAGGAAACCATTAAAGTAATAATGCTGTCAATCAAATGAGTGTGTGATGACTGATTCAATAGCTGTGAAGTTAGTGACTTAATATAGTAAAAAGCTTTAGCAGCTATTGTTGTATTTAAGTTTACTGTATTTTAATATGTTATTAAGATGTGTAATTTACTTGGGCTTTACTTCTGCTTAATTTAAGATGTTAACATGCCCTAACAGAAGTTATCCAGAGAATGTAAAATGAAAGTTTTGTTAGCTCAAATCATAATGACTCATTTGTAAACAAGTATAAAAGCTTAGAGAAATAAATACATAGCTTTAAGATCAATGGTAAGGTTGGGACTTATTCTTTGGTAAAGTTCTTTGGAACTTATTCTTTGCCCAGTCCTAGTTTATGTGGTCTCGGAGATCTAAGTTTTACTTTTCAGTCAGAAGTTTATGGGAAGCATTTTAACAAAAAATAAAGCCAGAGGAGTTTCACTTTAAGCATAGTGTATCTTATATGAAAGGTATAATCTTCATTACAAATTATGTAGCTTCCCAGGCTTTGATAATGGACATTGTGCACCAAGAAAAAAAAAGTTAATTTTGCTTTTAATTCATGGAGAAGATAATGTGTTTGAAATCTGGGTGAATTTCCATGTTCAGAGCAAAACTGGCAGATACATACCAACATTCACATATGTCTGTGTACACACACCTCTGTTTAAAATAATGAACTGAAAATTTTCAGGCTTCCAGAAATTTCATGAAAGTAATTTTGATATGCAGAGCTGGTTCAATTATTTTACTTTTTTTAAAATACAAAAATCACAAATACAGAATATATTTGCCATTGCAAGCAGGTCTGCTGTACAATTTTAAAAATTTTTGCAATAGCCTATTTTGATGTTTTTTGAACCAAATGACATTTTTTAGGTTGAAAGTACTCTCATAGCTAATGATTCAATTAAAATTATTAAAAATCTGCATAGAATCACTCAAATTTCTATCCCAATTTCACATGGGGAGAATTTCTGAAACCTCAAGCATAGTCATATGACAAAAGATAGTTTTCCATCTACCCTTTTTTGTCATTTTGTAATTTGAAATTGCCCTGATTGGCTACACTAGAAATACTTTCACATAAATTCCTTGAATTTCAGTATTATGGGAGATAAGTCTCTTAAATGTAAGCCTTACTGAATAGTATAATATCCTTGATAAGTGTATCAAGGTGAGCATCACTATATTGAGTTCAAAGTGCATCTTCCAGTAACGTACCTGAAAACAAAACTAAGACACGAGAAATAATGTTTTTGAATTGCTCCTTTATATTATCAACTTCAGAACAGAGGCCCCTTTACCCACAGCCAATATATTTTATCATCTGCATAAAAAAAATGCAAAATCCTATTCAGACTAATCCAGTCATCAGGATACAGTGAACACACTGTGACTAGTACTAGACTAATTGGAAAAGGAAATAGATTGACTGATTGCATCTTTTGCTCCCACAAATTGACTATGTGACAGTCATGAACTTTTATCTCATTAATCCTGATGTTTTACCCTCCTTGTTGTGTATAGCTAGTGAGGAAATAGTACCCTAGGAACAATAACAAGCAGACAAGCTTGAGAAGAAAATGCCGTTGCTGCAACAGTTCTCAGTAGGAAAATGCCTAAAAAGATGTACCAACTAAAACTAATTTCCAGTATCTTTTCAGTGTTTTTTGATAAATAAAAGAACTCCATGAAGAATGCCAAGTAATAACAATATTTTTAATTCATTAGAAATTTTTTCTCTTTTATGTAACATTACTGTTTCTAGAGTCCTATATCAGAAACCTTTAGCTTTTATAGAGTGTGAACTATTTATGTATTTACAATCTGTGCAGTGTGGTCCCAGTCCCAGAGTACCCCAGAGTTTTGCCTTTGGTTCCTTCAAGGTGGTTTCAGAGAACCTCTACTCATTTAAATCATTTACAGTCTCATTTATCACAAGCTTTATAAAATACTTAGTTGTAGTAGTGTGCAGAGCTACAGATTCCAGAGAATACTGCTGTAATCTTGTTGGTATAAATATAAAACTGGGTTCCTGGTCTTTCAAAAAACTTTTTATAAGGTCACTGTGAAAGTTGGACATGTCTGGAATGCAATAACTGTCCAATTTATTTTCATGGTACTGTCTTCACTTTTCAAGCACAAATAGTCCTTTTGGTTGCATAATTTAAGATCTGTTAAACCCAGATCTCAGCAATGCCCAGCAGCAGTGTTGTGCTGTAGGTACACCAGAAGAAATTGTATTAATCTTTTGACCCTTTAGGCAGACCTATCATATCTGAAAGATCTGCCGCTTTTTGTATAATTTGAGACATTGACTCAAGAATTGAAAGATGTGATTGTAATATCCAGGAAAATGGCCCTAATATTAACAGTGTGAGTTTGGGAAGGTATAGTTGTTGGGGTTTTCTGGAGTTGTTTTATTGATCTTATGCTATTTTAATAAAATATGAAATATCGGGGGGGGGGGGGGGGGAGTGGAGTGTTAGGTGAGGTTTTGAGACCTCTTGTGTAGTTTATTTCTGATCACATGGAACATCATATGAATTACCTGTTTTTCTAAGACCAATTACCCACAAATTCCAGTATTTTTCTGGCAATTTTGTTCCCTTATTATTCCCTTTTTTTTTTTTTTTTTTATATAGATTCCGTAATTATTGAAGGAGCATTGACACTGGCCTTCTAGGGACAGCATAGGGACTGGGCTATCTGTGGTGTACCATCCACAGTAACTGTTACTGTAGTTCCTGAAAGCTAGTACCGGGAGAACTTGATAGGCAGTGTGCCAACCCATTCTGAAAATCTGGGGGTAGCATTTTCTGCAGAAATATTAATGTTAGTGGATAGACATTGACTAACAGAGACAGATGGGTAAATAGAATGTGTAAAAGCTACAAGAGCAGCTATTTAGAAAAGATGACAGCTATAAATATAACACATTGAAAATTAATATACAATGTTCAGCCTGTCTGTCCCACTTCTCTGTCTGGGATCTATGTTAACGTTATACATTTAAGACATTATATCATTATTCTTATTTTAGTGCATTTCATGCCTATAGATTTAATATAAACAGAGGTGCTGACAGGAGCTTCAGTTTAAACAGGTTTAAATGTGAATTTGACTTTATGATTCTCATCAGGGAAAAAGACTAAACAGTTTAAGTTGATTAAATTTTCTTAAAGCTGCAGCTAAATATAATGAAAGCCATTTGTGCATTTTTTTGTAGGAAAATTGAGTGTCTCAATGTTGGTGACTGACAGCTTCATGCAATGAATTCTTTTCTTGTGAAACAGAGTCAAAACAGTTTCTATTTTTCATAAACTTCTGCAAGGTAGTTTCAATTTTCTGATTTTGAGTGGAAGCATAGCTTTGCCATTGACGTGTTGGCTTATTAGACCAAACTATATATGTCAAATTACTGAAAATACAGATCATATTAGATATTCCTTAAATATTATGTGTTCTTATACAATGGAAATCACAGTGATCAATTTTTTCTTCCCTTTTTTTTTATTAAATTGCCCCTTTTTATTGTTATTTATGAAGTGTTCTCATTAGGTAAAGCCTAGAGTTCTAATTCAGTCTGAATACCTCTTTAACTGTGGATCAGGTTCCAAGCATGTTCAGTCGCATGAAAAAAAGAGGGTGTTCTGAACATTAAAAAGAGATAGCTAACTTGGGCTCTGGCTAAATTTGGTATGTGTTTGCTGGAGGTTATTCTTTCACATGAGAAATGGAAGGTGCTAAAAACTTTGGTTAGAAAGGGGAAACCATGTCTCTGACATGTTGAGATGAGTCTTGGAATACGCCTTGTGAAATTTTCACGTATGCTGGGTCAGTTTTTCTTAAGTACTTCAGACCTTGCTTATGGTGATTGCTTGTCCTTGTATACTTTTTAGGCGGAGTAGATTAACAAACTGTGGGGGTTTTATCTTTTTAATCACTACTTTAAATCATTAATATTTTGGGAAGTCATCTGGAAGATCATAGGTGCTTCCTTTTCCTCTTGATTCTTAAGACAGACTAGGATTTTCTGTTAGAGAAATACAAAACAATCATTTTGGTAGAGCAAAGCAGTTGAACATATAAGGGGCTTCTAGGGATGAACTAAGTGCAATGAGCTGTTGTGAGCTCTGCCTTTGAACTTCTCCAAGAGTTTTGCAGCACTTGTCTGTGAAAGAAAAAATTATATTCGCGAATGCAGAAATCCTTTCTGCAAAGATCACATGGGCTGATGTTATCTGAAACAAATGCTGATTTTGATCTGTTTATGCCTTGATGTTTGATCTCTGTTTGCCTAAAGGCTCTATTTTCAGGGAATAGTACTTACCTACCCTTCTGAGAACCATTCAGAGTTTGGGCATTCAACAGTTCAAGCATTCCCAGATCAGTAATACCTTGGGATGATACACTCAGCTGTTCCAAATACAGTCATTCCTTGGCTTTGTACAAGCTGAGAAAAGACATACAGGAAGCATGACGAGTTCTATGTTGTCCAGCTGGTGGCCCAGCAGGCAGATTCAGACTGTGTATTGCTTCCATCCTTCCTGCTGCTTCTCCCGCAAGTTCGTAGAATGATCTTCTGATGTCTGATATGGCAATGGCTAAAGTCAACATAAAGCTTCTACCCTGAAGCAACTTAGCTTGTATTGGGTGTAAAAATCTTCTGGTAAAATGTACCTGTCTATTACAAGATGTTTTCCTTGACCACAGTTTATGAAAAGGTCTAGGAACCTTTAGGTCTGAGTAAACCCTGGGGATTAGAACAAATTCATGATATTGCCAACTCTGTCATTGCCAGTAAATGGCAAACAACAATAATTTGAATTATCATGGCAATATAATTAAAATGAAGTTTTTCATGTCCTGAGTGTCTTCAGTGTCAGGTAATGTATAAGGTCCCTGATCTGCAGCAAAGCAATTTAAACTATAGTCAAGGGGAATAATGTACACAAATGCAGGCTTTTTTTCATCTTGTCACTGGAGCTGGCATTTGGGGTGCACTGTGTGGTAGATGCATTTTGAATATCATTGCCTGCAGTCACTGAATGGAAATAATACCTTTGGTATTCACAGCTGTACAATTGTACAGTATTTTGTAATTGTTAACAAATTGCCCATCACAGTGAGAGAACACCATCCATGTATAGAGGTAACTTTGGAACAAAAAACCCCAATGTATTGGCTCAACAGTGAACATCTAGGAGAGATAAGTACCACTTAGGCAGTCCAAGAGATTCTAGACTGCACCCATACACAAGTCAGTTTTCATAGAAGTGGAAATCTAGGAAAAATTCAGTTTTATTTTTGTTCAGAAAGTAATTCATCCTCTTCCTGTTCTTGCATATTAAAGAAATATGCTTGCTCAAAAACTCGATCCTTTTTGACATGTTCTTGGGAATTATTTAATATTCCTGGCTCCAGTATGCTGTTTCATAGGACAGGAACTCTGAGACAAATGGTGTGTGTCATAGCAAGTTTTAAGTTGCCTGAAATACAGATTAGACATCAGGGACTGTGTCACTCTTCAATGCACATTATTCAATTGCAACATTTTGTTGCAAGTTTGTTTGACGTCTTTTGCCCTGTTCATGTTAAAAGTCATGCAAGACCAATGATGTTAACTTTGAAAAATAGCTTTCTGTAATAAATCAGTTTAACTTATGATCCTGGTTATTTTTTCTACATTTTAAGTGATAACTTGGATAACTGGTGCGTTAGAACACTTGGGCACTGGTTCTCTCATGAGAAATCACATTGTTGCTGTGTGCCTCCATTTCCCTTCACCTCTACATGTACTGATTTTGCCAAATCTTGTGTTTAAAGCAAATTTAGAAATTTAGAAGAGCAAAATTGTTTTGCATTGAGCATGTACATATCAGTTAAAATTATTTTTTTCTAAAGTTAGAGTTATGTGGAAAATAAGAGAGATTCTCAAGTCTAGTGTGTCAACCTTAGTTCTGTTAGTGACCAAGAGTCTGTGTATTTTAAATGTCCATTTAGATGGACATTTAAAAGTCTTGCAGGCATGTTTTCAGATATTCTCCTGATCAACACAACCTGCATTCCAGCTACCACATTGAGCAATAGAATCTGTTTTTTCACCAGCTTAAAAATTTATCATTACCTCTGTCATCCTCTAATATTTTAGGGGATATTTTTGGCATCAGTTCCTTAGGTTTTGGACATTTTTTGAGCATAAAATAAGACTATAGCAGCTTCCATCCATGCCAGGCCTGCCATAGGAAATATCCTTAGGGATAACTGTCTCAGTATTTGGAAACATATCCCTCTTGTGTCTAGATTGCAAGTTTCCAAGGATATCTTTGGATAGCTCCACTATTAGATTTATTCAGAAAGTCAGAGAGGTCAGTGAGTGCATGGGAAAGAGGATCAGTAGAAGCAGTAAAGGCAACCATAAGTAACGATTCATTCCAGTAAGAGATTTCATCCTAATAATAATTACTCTGGAACCAGTGCTTGGACTGTTGCCTTACAACTCTTTAAGGTGTTATAACTAATGAAGTTTTTTGATCCCACTACATATCTAATTCAAAGTCCACCCTGTTTTGCTCAGTTGGGTGCATTTGATAGGAAATTCTTTTCCTTTCTTGAAGGAAAGATTCTCCTGGAAGCATTGGATCCAGAAAACCAGTTCCACATACTTGGTTGGGTAGCATTTAGGCAGTGCTAGAGAGCAGGCAAGTGCAGGGCTGTGTGTCAATGAGAAGTATTGCCCTGCTGCCTGTGCTTTGCTTGAGAGAGCTGCCATGAAACATCATCACATAGTATGAGCCATTGTCTTATATGCACCAGTACAGTACAATAATAATGTGCTTTCTGTTGGAGAATGAACATACTAAATACATGTATTTAATCAAAGCCTATTGTTTAGTAATAGAATTCATTTATACATTTGGTTATTACTGGAGACAGCATGAAAAATCAGGCAAAGTAACTTCAGTGGTAAGTGGATTTTGTCTTGCATAAAATGACCATCTCTCTGTCAGCTATCAAAACTGTGAAAGCGTGCTTGGAGACACACCAAATATAACATTGCTATTAACTTCCTCTTCACTTAGCCGTAATTGCCTCAGGAATGGGAATGTACGACTCAAACTGGCTTACTTGGGGAACAAAAATCTTCTGTTCTTGCCATGTAGAATAAAATAATAAGTAGTAAATAAAAGAAATCTTTTTTAATTATAAGGAAGTTTCTTTTTCTGTGAAGGCTTTCTAGTGGAAAGTAGTAGATGCAGGTTTAAAAAAAGAGAGCTCAGTAGTGGCCTGGGACAAGACATGAAAAAAATATTAGCTTGAATCCAATCCACCCACTCATTTGTGAAACATGCAGTTAACTAGATCTTAAACAAAAGGCAATAAACAGCTGGACTCTTAACAATTAGCAATAAAATTGGTCATGAGTACTTTTTTCCCCTTGTGTGCAAAATTACTTTTATTGTGAAAGAGAATCATCCTGAGTGGCTTTTTTAATGTATATTTGTAAAATGCATTCACAGGAACATATTACTCAAAAATGCTTTGGGCTGCTTGTTTGTATCTGCAGTACCTTCCCTGACGAGCAAAGGCCTCGCAGGCTGCTTTGGGATATGGAGCCGTTCTCTCTAGATATTTTTTTTTCTGTTTTTCTTCTTTTGCATTATAATCTAGGTTTTATATATCTAGTGTGAAGAAGTATAAAATTGGAAGGACTGCAGAGGGCATGGATTTTTAAATTACTTAAGGCTTTTACAGCCATGGATTTTTTTTTTATTTGTACATGTTAGTACATTAGTACAAAAAAATAAAAAAGCAGTTTTGAAATGGCTTGGATAGTTTTGCTGGTGCCCTCCATAAAACCCTATGGCAATTAATGCAAAGACTCCAAAAAATTTCAGCAGAACTGAATTCGATCATAAATCTTTCAGGGATGGGGACCTATATATATTTTGCATATACCTATAGCACTTAGCAGATTATTAATATTCAGAATAATCTCAGACTGCACTGCAGTGTAGGTTATGTCCCATAGCCTCTGCATAGGCCAGGACAGGTGTTCTATATCCAGTGTAATATTTTGGGAATCCCAAAGGGCTTGTTTTACGATAATGTGTAAATTTACACTGCAGGTTGCTTTTCCCTCAGTCTTTTCACATGCTGAGCTTCAGTTGTATCTCACTGCAGAGTAAGCCATCTCAAAGAAAGACAGAGTTAGTGTCTGTGCGAGGTGGGATTCATCTGATCTGTGTTTGAATGTAGGAAGTAGGGGCGCGGGTGCCTGAGCCATTCAGCTGTGTTTTCGTTGCATCTGTGTTTTCTATGTAGTCAGTAGAGAGAACTAGACAGAGAAGTTCATCTGTTTCACTTACCTACCTCAGGGTGAGAGGAATTGTGGCCTAAAAATGTCTGGTTATGCTTGCTCTATTTCCAAGCATCATCATTTTGAGGAGTAAGCCCAGGATATCTGTAGATGTTTGGGACATTTGTATTCTGTGCTTTAAAGAAATATCAAAACGAAGAGGAAACTGAGAAAAAAACTTTCCGATAAAGAAACTTATCTCAGTGTATAGATTTAGAGCACTCCCTGATCCAACAATGAATGCTGCACAGTATACAAGTGTGATAATAAAATTATGTTGACAGCAAAAGTGTTAAAAACAATTTAACTGAACTTTAAGACCCTCCATTACTACGTGGCCATGAGTCCATAACATTATTCCAACAAATGTGGAAATGAAAACAATTTAATACAAATATTCATATTTATGCCTAAAATGGCATCAGAAGTATAGTTTGTCACAAACTTCAGGCAAGAAACCTTATGAAAACTACAAGTTTGTATACAGACATGTGAATCTAGTAACTATAGAGGTTTATTTTATAAGCATTCACTTAACCACTGCACAACAAAAATGTAACACTTCACTATTGCTAGTCTCACATTTCATAACAGTGCACAGAGAATTACATTTTGATGTTCTCCAGAATTTATGTGATGTCTACGTTTAAGAGAATATATAATGCACTGTTCTGCTGGCATGAAGTAAATTGTCCTTTCATGTTTATTGGACTCAAACAACTTTTTTGAAAAGGAACCCATACTGACGTTTGTGCTGTGTAGGGGCTGTATCAGGAAATACGCCACTACTCCTTGGCTTGAGAAAACAAGGAAAGTCTGTGTATTTCTGGATCTGCTTTTTCCTACCAGCCTTCTTTGGTATGAGGTTTTCTAATGTCCTTTAAAGTGTGAAAACAATTCTTTTGTAATCCTTTCTTACTGGCTTAATGAAGCCCATGTACACCTCAGCTTCCCTATCTTCATGGGGTATAGTAAAGATTTGGGGTCTTCTTTCCTCATCCACATGGTATGATGTTGATGTGGGATTTCCAGAGAGGAATTTAGACTCTTTTCTTCTACTTAGGCCTCCCATGCCTTCGGTATTGCAAACAATCAAAAGTTTAAATTCTCAGACTTGTGGCTATCTCTGATCAGCCAGACTTAATTTTGCTGTCTAGCAAGCCCTCTTAAAAGTTCGCCCTTTTCTAAAGATCATTTTCCAAATAAACTACCTAGATTTCAATCACAAACTTTGATTCAGCTGAACACAACTATGTGCCCCTCAACAGTTAGATCTTGCTAAACTACATTTCTCAGCACTCTTGGGAGCCAACAATTAAAGTCACTTTCCATCCACACAGACAACCACAAGTGGTCTGAAGACTTCGAGTGTCTTATAAATGTGGCTTATGCTACACATAATGAGTTTTCTTGATTCAGCTCTCGCTGATTATTTAAGCAGCTATTGAAATAGTAGCTGCATGTTTTTAATCAAACTCTACACTCACTGAGGTTACTTTCAGTAATGATACAAATTTTAGATTTCCTACCAGAATTTATTTTAATAATTACAAAAAATTTCAAGCATGTCTGTCAAACTGAGTTCTACATGACTAAACTTCTTGTTTACTGAGCAAGCAGAGGACATAAGCACCCTTTTCATCCTATTCTTCTCTGTCTTCTGAACTGTGCAATCTAGAATTCCATCACAAAATAAATATATATTAACAATTTACTAAATATGTAAAGAGCTTATAATGGTGTATATTCTTCACAGGAGCCATTCTGTAAAAGATTCATTTAGGTACATAAGCCTAAATTCAGAGAAAGATAACCTTTTCTGCTTATATTAAATTTCCTAAGTGAAATCCTATGACTCCTCAGACACTGGAAATAGAATCATAGTATTTAGGTTGGAAAAGACCTTTAAGATGATCAGATCCAAGCATTAACCCAGCACTGCCAAGTCCGCCACTAAACCATGTCCCCAACTGCCACATCTACACATCTTTTAAATATCTTCAGGGATGATGACTCCACCACCTCCCCAGTTCTAATGCTTGATAAGCCTTTTGGTGAAGAAATTTTTCTCAATCTGACCTAATGCTCCCCTGGTGCAAGTTGAGGCCGTTTCCTCTCATCTCACCACTTGTTACTTGGAAGAAGAGACCGACCCCCACCTGCCTGGAGCCCCTGTCAGGTAGTTGTAGAGAGTGATAAGGTCTCCCCTGAGCCTCCTTTTCTCCAGGATAAACAGCTCTGCTTCCCTCAGCTGCTCCTCATGAGACTTGTGCTCCAGACCATTCCCCAGCTCTGTTGCCCTTCTCTGGACATGCTCCAGCCCCTCAGTGTCTTTTTTGGGGCGAGGGACCCAAAACTAAACACAGAATTCGAGATGCAGCTTCACCAGTGTTGAGTACTAGGTCATTTGATATCTCAGTTAGTGGAAACTTCCCCTTGTTCTTACATGTGTGACTGATTCGAATACTAATTTAGCAGTATTATAAATATTGACTGCCTCACTAAAAAAAAAAAAAAAAAATAGGGTAACTGTAGTAAGTAATTATGACTTTCATCAGGTCTGTAAGAGCTGGAACGAGTATAAGTATCTCCTAGATGAAGAGATCTGTAGTTTCATTTGTTATATTGGTTTCTGGTAGGACATTCTTAGATTATAAACAAAGATTAACTGAAAATAGTATGGGAAGATATCATCAGAGAGTCTAGATACCATCAACCACAATGAGTGAAAAACTTCAGAAGTTGAAAGTGTGAAGTGCAGTTCAGTATGTTTGAATACACCTGTTCATTACCCAGAGGTCCTCCTAAATACAATGGGCTTCTTGGTAGGTAAATCCCTTTTCAGGATCAAAGCTTAAAGAACTTGAAACGTTCGTATTCGTTCTACTAAATAATACATTAAAATGCTTTCTTACCAGTGTGGAATGCATCCTAGCACAGCCTTTGATGAACAGCAGAAGGTTGTTAAACACCACCGTTAAAGAGCTTCTAGCATAGTATCTTATGCCTACATAAGCAAACAATTTGTCAAGCAGGAAAGAAGAATTTTGGTTCTGTGCCATCTGCCTGTTTGAAACCTTGTCCCACTTGCAGCACAAATGGCTTAATTCTGCACTTAACAGGGCAGGAGATATTGTTGCCAAAATCGCTATCTCAATGGCCACATTATTTGTTTTTATTACCATAGTTCTGCAATGAGGTTTTGCAGCTTTACACTCCCCAGAAAAAAAAAGTATAAATACAGGCTGCCACAATAAAGGAGGCCTAAGAAATCTGAGAAGACTGAGGCAAAACTGTTCTCATTTACATATTCTTATTCTGAAAATCTGTGTTTCTTTCTTCTAATATAAAATACCAGTGGGGAGGGATCTGTGGAGAATTAATCAATGGTGTGATCAGACAGAAGCGCAGCGAGAGACTGAAGAGTGGCAGAGAGACAGGCTTTGTTGAAGTCAATAGAAAACCTGTCATTTATTACAATAAATGCTAATTATTTTTATGACTGGAGCATTCATGATCCATTGATCAGAAACACTGGGAGTAAAGCATTCTACAAACAGAGCAAAAGATGGTCTTGGCCCCAGAGGGCTTACAGTTAAAGTGTAAAAGAAACATTAACAGAATAGTTGGAGATATGGGAAAGCAGAGGTAAGTCACTGTGGGTCAATATGGGGTGAAATTTCCTTTAAAAATATGTTTCAAGATCTAATGAGCATATGAGATAGCACGTGTGCTCAGCAGATTCAGTTTTAGTATTTCACAATAAATGTTACTGTTAAGGAATTATCAGGAGTATATCTCAAGTTACAAGAATTTATTGATGTCGGAATGGGATGAGCCCTTTAGTAACCTAACACTTTAACAGAACTTTACCTGTAATGTTAATGAGCAGATAAATGTTCTGTAAAAAGTTTCAAGATGGTGCTTTTAGAGCTAATACTCTTGTATGGGCCATAAAAGGTATCCGCTTTGGATTTTTCTGCTTTATGAATTCTGAATTATGAATCTGTGCCCTTCTAATAGACAATTGGTTTTGAATACCACCTGCGTTTCCTAACTGGTTATGAGGAGGCACATATATATACATAAGTCTCTTTCCGTATTCTCTTTTTTTAAGATTTTTTTTCTGATCTCTGAGTATGTTGAGCCGCATGAAGGTTTTTAAGCAGAAACCTACAATATTAAGTTTATGTATCATCAATAATAACCATTTTGCTGTTGATAGCATGTGCAAATTACCTTTGAGGGTCAGTGGGTCTGTTTAGTGTGGTGCCCATTGTAAAAGAAAGAAAAATACTTAATTAGCTACCATAAAATAATAGCAAAGCCTTAAATACAAAATAAAGTTCAGTAAATGTAAAATTTAATACAGGCACATGGAAAATATTTGCAGGGCTTCTCTATAGCTATACCTAATAATAAATAGATTTTCATAGTTGTTCAAAAGATGTTGTAATCTGTATTAGAACTGACAACGCACATTTATTCAGGATTGGACAAGAGAATTTGTCAGTTGAAAACGCTGCCCTCTGCACTTACTACTTCTGTGTTTTACATCAATATTTGAGGATTTTCAGAGCAGACTTGGAAAAGTCTCCAACATCTTACAAGGCAGAGTGATCACGTTGTCCTAATTAGGACTTTGCTATCAAGTATTCCAGAGGTTTGGCCCCATGTCTATCTGCTGGAGAAGGTAGGCAAACTGCACTGTAGGAAACAGCATGTGTCCATTAACAGACAGCTTTTGGTCATCTTTTCTCTCCTTGGCCATAAATACAGTTAAAAAAAACCATCATATGACTTGTTTCAGTCATACACATCAGGTGTTCCCTCCCCTGAAATAATTTCCTGCTAAAAGTTCTCAATGATCATCCTCCTGTTCCCTTTTCTGATCTGTTCTTATTCCCCTGCCCTCCTTTCTCCTAATTCCTTTTCGGCAAGCAAAAAGTAGTGTGTGATGACCAAGCCAAACATTTTAACAAATGGTTGACCCCTTCCTTGGCACTCAGTTCATATAAGAGATTGAAAGGACCTCCCTGACTATGAAATGGGAGACAGTAGGAGACCCTTGGACTGATTGTGTGAGAGCTTGACTATAGTCTGAATAGAACTGAAATCGAAGGAAACAAAATAATTATCCTTGGAGGCTGGGTACTGTGTTGATCAAATGCAGCTTTTTTTGGCTTGTGCAGTGACTGCACTGCACAGGCAGCAATATTCTCTCTTCTGAATGCTTTTTAGCTAGGTTCCTGCTAAGCAGCTACTGCAGAAATAATAATTTTAAAAATCTCTTAGGCTAGGTGCATGCACTTTGAAAAAAAATGTGTAGCATCACTTTCTCAGCAACCCTCATAATTTGGATGTGGCCCTATATCACACTTGCAGCGTATGGGCCTTTTACAGCATCAGTACTTTGATGTTCTGTAGGTTAACAGAACTGCAACTGCCACATTAGCAAAGATGTCACACAGTCATCTTTTGCCTTGTAAGATGCAAAACCTTGTGGATACATTGAGACTGCCATCCTTCCTCAAAGAACAAATATTCTGCTCCCTTGATTGAGGACCCCTGTAAAATTCTGTCACCTCGCTGAAGAATGCAAGGGTAGCTTGCAAATCGCTGATTTATGAAGGACAAGTACCAAAACTCTGTTTTCCTCTTACTTCTGTGATTTTGTGAAGGAAGCAAAAATTATTTAAACAGCAGGCTCTTAAGAATAAGCTTACACTAATCTCAGCCTTGTCAAGTTTTGACTCCATTTTATTTCCTTTGGGCAAGGCAATGCATAGTTTTCTAGTGCTGATAATGCTGATTTCTTTGTGCCTTTACAGTCCTTTGTTCCACCTCAGAGTTCTATTAGGGTTTTTTCTGTGGTGTGCATATGGTTTGGAAAGTCAAGTGATGGGAGAACCTCTCAGACAAACAAGGGCCTTTGCTTAAACTAGCAAAGGAAGGCTTGTTAATGATACTGCAAAGTCCCAGCATTTAAAAGTATCAAGTTCAGGTCCTTGAAACATCAGAGGAGGCTTAGCAATTGGTGGAGTTTAAAAAGTGGTATTTGGTATATGTTTGACTTCTGGTTTTGAAATGCTTGGGTGCTTAGGGGTTGTACCATTAAGAATTTTCCCACAGCTGTGAGAGTAAGCGATTTTCTTTAACTAAAGGAGTATAGGACTTGTCAAATTACATGCCTTCACAAGCTAGAAATATCAAACATTGTGCAACGAAGTAAAATACTGGGAATTTACAATGTTGAAATTAAGACCGAGCTCTTCAGTTCAGCTTTGGCATGGATGTAATCATTGCAAAACAAATTTGACTGTATTTGGGATATGTCTAGGCATTTATGATAGGATTACTGTTTGTTGCACATTGGCTTTCTGGAATAAAGAGCTAAACTTCAACTATCTGTCTGCCAGAACTCAGTCGATTTAGATTGGAAGTGAAGCTGCGGCACATGCATTAATCATTTTCTCCAGTCGCTTGTTTATTCATTTCCATTCTGCCACTACTGGGTAAGAGATTTTGGCAGGAAGGTACTATATTTGGGAAAAAAAAAAAACAAAAAAACACATGTTCTACCGTGCAGTGTATTCATGTTACATATAACATACATGCAACAGTCTACATAAATGCTTTAAATTGGCTCAATCAGAAGTGATTTAATGCTTCTGGTAATAAAAGGCTACACAGTGAGTCAAATTTTCAGGAGTTCAGCATTAGCAGCTCTCAGTGAAATGAATACAGCCATTGCCCAGCCGACATGTGAGTCCTAGCCTTTTTGTGGTACCTGACAAAGGACTTGAGCTATCCTTAGCCTCAATTCTAGGCAATGAGTTTTTGCAAGTTTAGGTATATTTTCAGAGGCAGATACTTTATTGTAATCTTCTAATTCTCCAAAAGGTGATCCCTACCAGTCCTTGGAAAATGGTGTTAAGTTTTGTAAGTGCTACTTGCTTCATGGCAGATTTTCTAATGGAAATGGTCCTCTTTTTTGAATTATGCTGATACTGTGGTGGTGGTGTTTTCTAAAAGGAAAGCACAATTACTCATTAGCCATAATGCCAATCTTCGAAGGGTTGTATGTAGTAATATTTCTCATGGTTTGTGATGACTTCATCATCTACTATAAAATAAAAATTCACTTCTCTGACCACCGCTAGAGCATTTGCAGAGGAGGAGGGGGAAGCAGACCAGGGGAGCTGCCTAAGGCTATGCCTTTTAACAGTAGCAGAGCTGAGATCAGAGCTCAAGACCTGCTTGTGCCCAGTTCCCCAGATACACCTGCTACATTGTCTGTGCCTAAGGGTGGCACTGACAAGAAAGACTTCATGGAAACAATACTATTTAAACATTTTGGAAGAAGCACACACTTTATCACCCAGCTCTAAAATGCTTTTGAAACAACTAGTGTAGACGGCAGCTGTCTTTTATAGGTGTGGCCTAAATTAACATTAACTATACCTGACCTCTCAATCTCATCACTTACTACCATTTAAGCATACGTGCAGTAGATGTATTTTGAGTAAAAGTGTTTGTCTGAGGTTTTTGTCAGGGTTCTCCATCAGAAGTAACTAAGCTTTTGCTAAACTACTGGGTTAGAGTGGAGAAGAGGCTAGTGGCTAGAAAATCTTGCTGTAATTGTTGCAACGTAGATATTAAAGTCTCAGTAAACTGGGAACAGAGCTCTAAAAAAACCCCAATCAATCAAACAAAAAGCCTATACATGCCACTGTCTAGGGTTTTTTCTCCTTTCAATTTCAATTTTGGTTTTTTCCAAGTTAATATTGTGGATCAGGGTTTTCACATTTCTCTGAATCTTCATATGCTGCAGGACCGCACCAAAGGCCCAAATTTGCAGGTTTTACTTCAATGAAAGCCCCATTCAGAAGGAACATTAATATTATTTTTTCAGACTAGTATTTTGCAGTATTTCTACTATTTTATTTCTTTTTAACAGAGCCCATTAGAAGTACCCTGTGGCCATATTTAAGACATGAAGCAGAAGAAATGGATTTAGTTGTGTATTTTGTAACTGAAGCTAGACTGATTTCTACCTTGTTGCTTATGGAGTAACATGATGTCTAATTTGACTAATTTAATTTCAACCATTAAAAAGAAAAAGAGGGGAAAGTGCAGTAATTGACAAAACATAAATGATTATTTCTCTGAAGCCAAAGTGTCACTATATAAAAATGAAGTTATTCTTTCATTAGAGATTCCAGGATTAGGTTTCTCTTGGGTTTTTTCTTCTATATTTATTTTTGGTAATTTTTGTTCTTTATAAATTTTGAGGAAAATATGTAAGGAAATATATTCAAATTCTTGCTCCACAAACACAAGCAAAAATTGTCTGATTCATTACGAACAAAATAGGAGGCTTATTAAAGTCTTTTTTTATTGTTTTACACAAAAATTATTATTCAGGCAGCTGTTTCTTACGAAGATACAGCCAAGCAAGAAAAGAAAAAGCTATTATAAATCCTCTCATTTGCAGTGGACAAAACAAGTAGAAAATAAAGAAAATTTTCCTTAGAGAAGTAAATATTCCTTGTTTTTATTTTCTACTGACTCTACAGTGTATCTGTTTTTAAACAATTATCAGAAAGTACCAAAGCCTCCCTCTTCAAAATCAAAATATTCCTGTCTAAACCAAATGTATGACTTGTGGTATGAAGCCTTCAGTTCTTAAAACATAATCAACAAACAAGAAATATTTACCTTTGGGCCTGGAATAGGAGTTAAAGAACCGTGCCACAGAGTTCTTTGCAACTTTCCCAAGAAATTTTAACGTTTTGCCTTTTACTTTTCAGCATTTGTATTTTAAGCTTTTTTAGCCTTATATACCTGTGGGTATCAGTAAAGCTAGTCTGAAGAGTATGTATACTAAATATTAGCTGTGAGATATGTCACTGCATGTCAGTGTTGCAGCTTATATTAAAATAAAGTCATGTTTATGGGAATAGAGAGACCTTGGCCCGTTCCCATTCCTGTCACTGATTGCTGGGTGACCTTGGGCAAGTCACAGACTCTGGGCTTCCGCTTGACTTCTCTGTGCAATGCTGGTTGAGTACCTTTCATTAGCGGATACTTGTACAAGGTCGTGTTATTCTTTGAGAGTATTCTGGAAGTTACTTTTCTATTCCCCTTCGCCCTGATAGACATGCACTCACTCTCTAGATTTAACAAGCCAAAACACCCATGTGAAGTATCTAAATACATATAATTTCAGTTCTCTCTAGCACCCACAGGGCATAGTTGTGCAACAGGTAACCAGAATCTAAATAATCACAGGCAAATTTTTATTTGAAAAGCAATGTATAGGTTACACGTGCAAGGGAAGAAAGCAGGAAATTTTGAAAGACGCAAATGCTCGTTAAGTACCTACCTTTCTTTCATAGTCACTGTATTCTATTTCAAAGAGAACTGGTAAAAGTTCCCATGACATACAAGGCCGTGGTCTGGCCTTCCTGCCCCTTCTGTGCTATGTTCTCTGCCTGTAGATGTTTTTTTCTGATATAGGTGTGCATGTCTGGGTGTGGAAAGCTCCATGTAGGGAGGAACAAATATACACAGCACTACAAGAAAAGGCAGAGGCTGCAACTTTTATTTTGCCTTAGGCTGCAGTAGAAGATTCTGAATTTTCAGGTAGTCTGACAGTTGGATTGAGTTTCATTTTACCAGATGGCCCTTCTGAATAAATGCTTGTTCCTCTGTCTTTAAAAGGATGAATTGAGTTTCATCCTCTATAAATAACAGGTACATGAAATACTTAGGGTTTCAGAGAGTTTATTTTTTTAAAAAGCTCAAGGTGGACAACTGAGGAGAGGCTTAGGAAATGGTATGCCTCTCTTTGTAATTGTCCTACAGCTCTGATTTGTGTGATGAACATTCCTCCCTGCCCTCTTGCCTAAACTTCTGCCTCGGGAGCAGTACACATCTTCCAGGGTTAACACACTGCTGAGAGAGAGTATGGGTCTGTTCCAGGGGGCTGCCTAGTACAGACCCTGCCCAGGGAGGAGAGGGGGCTTCTACATTTAATAAGATGATCTTTCACGTGAAGAATTTGGAGTTGGAAGACTGAGCTTCAGCTTCTGCCTGACAGTTTCTGTTACTAACAACTTCTTGTCTAACTTCAGCAATCACTCAATATGCGTAGCTCAGTTTATGTCCCCAAAATGAAGCTAATATACAGAAGCATTTAAAATTAATCTGTTCATGCAAAAGTGATGTTTACAAAAATGATAGATAAATACATAGATAAGTAGCTTTAATGAGAAAAATGGTTATGAAGTTTCAACAGATGTGAATCTTGCCTTTTCTCCCATTGATGGTGTCAGCTTAGCGGCATAACCACACTGCTAGCTATCACAAAGAGCATTAAAAAGAATTATTCTTCACATGTCTATTATATATTACATAATAATTTTAAAAGGCTGTATGTATAAACTAAAATGCATTATTCCTGTGTAAAACAAATCTATAGAAACATACAAATGGAAGCCAAACATGCATATATGTGTACAAAACTTCTAATATTAATTTAGTACTCTCTATGTATATATCAGTTACATCCTAGCCATATTCCTGGTACTTAATTCAGTCACTGCAGTACTGTAGCCATGTACAGTATGTCACAACTGGCAATCATAAGCTTCTAGTGAGAGTTTTTGTTCTGCATCGTTTTGGGCTGTATTGTGTAACTGAGTTATAACTGAATTATTGCCAATGTTCATGATTTTGGCTGATTTTTATAGTCTCTTCTGTTGCCAGCTGAAGAAACACTGTGGACCTTCTTTAGGCCAATGGTGCCTTCTACTGTATAGTCTTACTCCAAAATTTGCACAAAGTCTGAGGACTTACCTTTTTGATGTTTTAGAGTAGTGTATGACAGAATACCTGTAACAGTTGCATTTTGTTCTGCCAGACATAACAAAGGCCTCTGATGTTTCTCTCCAATGTATTTTCTTTCAGTTATAGACACATGTTGTGACATACAATGTTTACCTGGGATCCTTCTTCCTCCCTGCGCAGAAAGTAAAGTCAGTTCAGACATTCTAACACAGCTTATACTAAAGGACTCCTCCTTCTGTGAGCACTCAAAGTGTTTTGTAACTTGGACAAGTTCTACTTATTTAGCTCATGGTGGCACTAAAATCAGAAAATGTTTTATGTTGAAAAAAAATAGGAAAGTAATTCTTTAAAGTAATATATTGAGCTATAGCTTTAAAATTAAACAGCATCCCCCAAAACAACTAAAAAAGGAACTTAAAAACTTTGCTCATTGCAATAAAATGTAATGATCTCTTGCAGTAAACTGATATTATTCTAATGTTTTTTAATCTGACACACTTTCACAAGAACCTATTCTCTCAGCGTAGCCCCCTGACATAGAGCTAATTTAGAGAAGATTTGGGAGTATGATGCAATATCAGCTGCGTTTGCATAACTCATCGCTGTTTTCATTTGAAATCTCTCGTTAAGACTCATGTTACTGTTTGGAAACTTACTTGATTCTTTCCTTTTCAATGACTGGGCTGATCTGGTAAACTTCTAAGTACATTAAATACGCTGGGAATAAAAAAGAAGCTTAAGAACATACTAGTTATTAAATTATAGTGTTATTCATATCAAAATAAAGATTTCAGGCTAGGATACTAACTAAAAATTCCAGGTTTACAAGTAAACAATTCATTTTTGTACACAAACAAATAAGGGCGTGCAGTGTCCACATTATTTTCTTGTTATGATTTTTGTTCCAAGAATTCAGTTTTCCTGAATCTTTTCTTAATTTTTGCAACTAAAATCTGAGCAGTTCATTTAAATGTCTTTAAACACCACCTAGAAAGTGTTTTATCATTTCAGTGTTTAAAAATGTGTATGTTCTACAATATCAGAGAAAAGCCTGAAAAAAACTAATTGGCAGAGAGAAAATTAATTTTTAGTCTAACAAATGCTTTATTTTAAAAAGCTCGTATACCTAGTATTCCCAGATTGTCTGCAACTAGTTTTGCAGTTGAATTTTCTCCCTTACATTATTATATTGTTTTATTCTAGTTAAAGCATAAACCATCCACTTGTTTTCCATTAAAGCTATTGTACAGAAAAATGTGAAGTAAATTAAATCATCCTTTTATGCTCTTTCTCCTTAACTCTATTCATTAATTTTAAAATCAATAAAAACTTGAAACTCAACAAACATTTTTCAAAACGGTATTTATATGCTTAAAATATATTTTCTTACCATTTACAGTAGTTGAAATGATTCAGTTACACTTAAAATATTTTTAAAAGGTCCCACAGAATTCCATGTGAAGTATTACTCAATCTGTCAACATTATATATTGAGTTCATAAAATACCACTAACCAAAACTGAAAACACCAGGATTACATTGCACTTGTTCTCTTTACATATTAAAAAATTGTTAAATGACCATGTATCAGAGAAAAAAAACCCAACCCTACAGCATATGCAATTAAGAATTTAATTTAGATACCAAAGTTGCTGACTGCTAAAGCTGAGTCAATAGAGTTTGTATTAATTGAAATTTGGAAATGTGTAGGGCAAATGTTAAGTTGAAATAGACAGCATTTTAAATCTGTTTTGCCATTCAGATGCATATAATCCACTGAGTTCTGACAAAGCTGGGCCTTGTAGACCTTACAGATTCAGCCCAGGGTTCGACCAGTCAGGTTAAATTTCCTGACCCACTTCTGCTACTCTGATTGTGACCATTGCTCAGAAAAAAAAAAAAAAAAAAGAAAAAGAAAAAAAAAAAAGACACACACACACACACAGATCCTCCAAAAGGATCATCATGGAAGTTATATTTCTTTAGTGAAATTTCTTGTTCAACCTGTTAATACAGAAATTCATTAACAAAAAAAAAACCTGAACCAAGTCTTCAGTGTCTGCTTTTATTACTAAAAAAAAAAAAAACGTGCTTTTGAGAAGGAAAATCCCTTTGATAACAGTATTGAATCTTGTTTGCATTGAAGTAGATTTAATAGTTTTCTTCTTTTGCTTTGGCTTTTATATATATATATATGAAGGAAGAGAAAAGCAGTGATAAAATATCTAGTAAGTATTCAGGGCAGAGAAGTTGTAGAAATCCATGTCAAAAAGGGAAGCGCGTGTGAGGATGAACACACAAGCTGGGAGTGACCCACTGAAACAGATCCGTGTTGCCTCAGCAGCTTTACCCAAACACTTGTGTTTGGGTACCAGCCTGAGGGTCTCTCCCAATGTCCCGTTGTTTCAACAGTGAAATTATCCTGTGGTCCAGATACCTTACATCGTTAGGGTCTGCAGGATAGTTACCCAGCCCAAACAGAAACAAAAATCTACTCTGTATTTTCCTAGGAAAAAACAAGTTAATCTCCCATGAAACTTCCTTATTTCTTCACCTGACTGTTTTTAAATGCATGTAACATACATATGCGATACCTTTGTTTTGAACATCTGTTGTGAGATTAAAATAAGATCTTAATTTCTGGTATGCTATTGATGTTCAAAAAATGTAGGATAGAAAGCGTTATTAGCTATCTGCTGGTTGACAAGAGGGCAGGATTAGGTTTCTTTAAGGGAATTACACTTTTGATGACCCCGCTACATATAAAACATGTTAGCTAATGGGGGTGCAGAGGGGGCAGATTTAAGTGTTTGATCAGGAAATCCTGCATGAGCATATTGGATGGAAATTTGATTAGTAACCTTAGTGACAAGGGGATCAGATCCACTCTCTACATACAATCAGATCTGGCAGTACATGCTTTTTTGTCTCTTTGAAGGAAAGGAACATTTGTACAGAATCAAGACAGCGTATTGGATAATTTAAAAAGCTGTTACATATTGAAACCTGGAAAATCACCTTCTTCATTTTATTTTTGAAATATGCTTGCAGTTATCCTGGTGTGTTTTTTCTTTAGGGAAAAAAATAAAAAGAGGACAGAGTAAGGCATTTAGCATTTACAAGAAATATTTTTTTTAAAGTAGGCTTTTTCTAAAAGCAATTGTATTTTCCCTCAATGTTGTAAAGAAAGTTAGAAAAAGAAAATGAGAAAAATAATACTTTCATCTATATTTACCCAATATTTGTGCACGGTATCATTATGTTTTTATACTGGTTGTAAGCATTATATCTGTTGAGAAAGTTGATTTAGGTTTGAAATCCAGTTTATTTTTTTAGATCATTAGAGTATGCTATCATGTTTTTAACGTGTTAAAAATAAGTATTTCTGTGTTTTGATAGCCAAGCTCTTTTATTTGTGTTTGATTTCTGAGGGGAGCTCAAACTGACTGTAGCAATCAAAAAGCCTCCCTTTTCTTTGGTGAGAAGTGTAAATTGAGGATGATAATGTGGTGACGCTGATTCACACTAGCCAAGCATCTGGACCCAAGTGTTTGTTTTATAAAGAAAGAAGGAAAAACTAACTACCTCCTGCTCTCAAATACCTTGTGCATGAAAGGGACCAACATTGCATGTAGCTGCACAACGACTTGTGCAGTATAGTGTAGAAGTATCCCAGTCATAATTTCCTTACACTGCTGCCTGTACACATTGATAATAAAGCGGTTTATTGAATCCATGTAGACTCCTTAGCTGTGAAGAGCTGAGTATCCTCTGCTTCATGAGAAAAGGTGGTGAGGCCTGATACACCATTGGCATGCGAGGCAGAACATTTTGCTGATAATGCACTGCCATACAGAGTAGAGGACCTGGGTTCAAATGCTGGCTCTGTTACTGACCTTAAATAAGTTATTTCCTATCTCTTTGCTCCCTCTTCTGCTGACCTACTCTGTTTTGATTTCCAGTTATCGAGGGTGCGACGAGGGCTTGGAGCACCTACCACATGTCAGTACAGCATTTAGCATCAGTGGCTCTCGGGCTGTGGTTGAGTGTCAGGATGCTACTGTATTATAAATAATATTTAGTTGTCACAGGAAATCCTGGCACCTGGCAAGGCAGGCTGTTCCTGTGCTTTAAACCGGGTGTAGACTTTAGCTCTCACTTACTTGGGTTTTTCATATATTTAAGGACAGTAGTATGGAAATTCAGGACATGAAATCAGCCTTTGAGTTTGAAAGGAAAAGCACGTCAAATTTTCCAGTCTGTTGTGGAAAAAAATACTCAGAGTAACCTTTTTATATAAAGTCCACTGCTAGAAGTAATTAAGTAATAACATCTGATGACACAAGGACTGTCATCTGTTTAAACTCAAAAAACTGGAAAGCTCAAGGAGCCTAGATATCAGATAACAGGAATGCCTGCGTTGTGGAGCTCCTTAGCGACTCTATTCTTGGGGTGGATGAGAATTAACAATTGAAAATGCTAATTTTTAAAAAGCCGTGCATTCAGGAAAAATAGAGAAATGGCATGGGAATGATTCTCAGCAGCCTCAGAATATTAACTAGCATTGCCTTTCTGATATCAGTGGAACATTTTATTCTTTATATGTATGTAAACTACAGGAGAATCAGGCCCTGTGTGTGTTATCTGAACCCAGATGTATATACAGTCTTGGGACACACTGAAGAATTTGCAATTTCTTTTCTAAAAGTAGTTAAATGAGTATTAGCCTTTCCAGTGAATTTGATAACATTAATTTGCATTCTGTTTATACAATAATCTCATGAGAACAGCCAATACTTTCATTGCAATTAATTCATCTAGTAGTTCAAAACTAACACACCCAGCAGTTAAAGGCCTCCTGCCCTTAGGATACAGTAAATGTTTGAGGTTGTTTTTTTTCATTTTACTACCTGATGTCAAAATACTTAGAATTGTTTTCTCCTTATAGCTAATATTAATTTTTTCGCTTTTTAATACTGTGGTCCTAATTGCAGAAGGAATGACAAAATATAGTGGAAAAAAAGATTCTGATCGGATTATAAAGGCTAACAACTAACCAGCAAAGTGGAACTTTTTTTTAACACCATCCAATGATGTCACCAGTTTGAGGTTTCTCTGGGACTTTATTAAAATGTTTGTGACAGAGCCAATGTAAACCATCCTAAATCTAACACAGAGCTGAAAGGACTGATTTTAGGGAATGCAAAGATATGGATCATTGGGTCTGTCGAAGCGGCATCTTGAGCCAATTATTGGTGTCATCTTGAGCCAATTTAATCAATCCAAGGGGGACTCAAAGGGGGTGGGGGTGCAGGGTTGCAAGTGTTGGTCAAACATCCTGGCAAAAATGCATTTGTTGTAACAGCAACCAATCTCTAGTGTGTTGACTTACTTCCTATACATCTTGGTTTGTGCATACTGTAAATAGCTGATCAATCATTTGAACTGCTTTTAGGTTTTTAATTGCTGGGTAAGTCTTTAGATGATGTGATTGTATGTACACATATGTGAGCTTAAATTTATTTAAGACACTTCTAAAGTGGAGGTAATTTAGCGTAAAAGAACCTGAAATACCATACAGTGTTGCTTTCAAAATAGTAAAAGTATACAAATATATTTCTAAAGAGTAACATCTGCTGACATTATCTGAGCCTAATCTTGTACACAAGTAAGCTTGAGAGTTGTAATTCGTATAGTATAAACTACTCAGTGTAAAGGCTACTCAGCTGAAGAAAGATAACCTACAACACAATTATTACCAAAAGAGAATTTAAATGAGAAGTGTAGCTCTTAAAGCTTAATAATGTAATTTTGTTTTATCCTGGCAGATCCATAGCAATGATTTGCAGTTTGAAAATATATGTGAAAAATAATTTAATTTAAATTCTAGTCAAAGCCTCTTTTAAAGAGTTTCATTTTGCTTTTTTGCTTTGGGATAACATAATATCGTGGTACGATTAAGAGAGTTTTATATGCGTTAAAATCCTGCGAACTCTTCCCCATTCAGTAACTTCTAAAAATGAAAAAAACCAACCAACAGGGAATCCTCTTCATCATTTGGATTTTTTACCTGAATAAGCATTTGCAAGTCAGAGTACTACAGATATTGTCTTTCATAAGTATATAGACAGTTGTAATTTATAATGCATTGATGCTTGGATATTATTGAAATTTTAGGTCACAAATGTTTCCTAATAGTTCTGCAATTTGCATCTTGCATGATTTTAAAGGTAGAGACATAGTTAACCTGTATACATTAAGAACTGAGAGAATAAAATACAATAGATATAGGTAACAGTAGAAACAGCATACAAATTCATGCGTATTAGGATTTAAAATACATTTCTTAGGTGTGATAAATGTAGTATGTGTATTTTAAGTATATTTTATAAAGATTATCTGTGAATATTCAAATTAAATTGGTGAGAAGGAGATATTTGTTTTGGATAACGTATCTTTGGAAAAACAATTTACATGTTTTGGAACCGTTAACACTGCAGCAAGTTATGTCACACTGCAGCACAGAAACGACTGAATGCAATGAGATGGAATGTGAGATGAGCTGATAAAATAAAAGCTAAAATTTAAAGAAATACACACTCAACTTTACTATTGCATCTCTGCTGTTAAAAAAAAAAGGGGGGCTATTTCCTTTAGCATATCCCAGCAGATGAGGAAAAGAACACTTAGGTAAGTGGCCAAAACCAACCTTTTCTACCTTACTGTATTCATTCAGAGGGCCTGTTCTCTCCCTTCAAGTCGTCTTTTTTCTTTCCTGCTAAATACACATTTTAAAAATAACAGTGAATACACTGAAGAATGTTTGTAGTGTGTTTACTTAGCTCTACACCTATGTTATTTCTTTGCATGCCCACTGTTATCAGTGCATATTTCTCTCCAGGATAAAAATGGGAAAACTTCAGATGGGTAGACAGGTTAAAAGCCGGTCACTCCTCCATCTGTTGAGGGTATTTCAGAATAGGTGAGCAAATCTCTGCAGCAAGATCTGCTTCTCACGGTAGTGCAAGGAAAAGGTGTGACAGCAGAGCAATAATGTTAAACAAAAATAAGGTGAATCATAAATGCACTACTTATATCATTTGAAATTGGATCTTTCAAATAAATATCTTCTGCAACACTGTTGATTTGTTAGACAGTGTTCTCTATTTCTATATGTCACCAGCTGAAAAATGTTGATTTTAAATTTAAGTTGTAAGGTATGTCAGCTTAAAAGAGTCATATGTAAATTCTTACTCTTCAGTGCATTCACAGCTCAAAAATTATTATTAATATTTAATTTGTCAGTAAAATAACATTTTTGTTACATTTACAAATAGTATTATACTTTTTATCACTCCTATCCAATGTACCTTTTCATCTTAGATGTAGCAACATATTTATGATGGTTCAACTTCAGCTATAATCTGCTGGCTCTAGGTCTGTAATTTATTATTTGCTCTAAAAGATCAGGTCCAGAGTTTAAACGTCCCTAGCTGAAAGTTTATACCAGTCAGGACAGAAAATTATTCTCTATGCCTAGGTTGAAGTACATTACTTCTTTATTGAATTAATTATGATAAGGATCATAACTTTAAACTAGGGGTGAGGTGCTGGCTTTCTACTAGGATTGCTTGAAGCAATTTTCATCTGCACATATTTGTGGAGTTATTGAGTCTGGCAGGTCTGAACTTTATGAGAGAGTAACTTTCTCCACAACTTGAAAGACGTTGGACATTGATCCAGGCAAAGGTTTACTATATCCCATGGCTGTAGCCAGAAAAATTTGCACTGCATACTGAACAAATAACTACAGGACCAAATTAAACACATCTTATGAGCTTTTAAAATAAAAGCAATGCTGGCCCTTTCCCTGAGGGATCGATCAGGGAACTGAATTAATATGACAGTTTTACTTCTTTTTTGTTTGTTTGAAGTAGAAGTCTAAAATGATTTCTGGTCAAGAAGGAATTAGTCTACTAAACATGTATACTTGAGTCTATTGGACCACGTACATTCAGTGAGAAATTTTATATCTCTATCAGATTGGAAAAAGTTGGGTTTCAAAAGCAGGTAAAGATGTTAATCCTACAGTGGCTGTTTCCCCCTGACTGGATTAAAAAGCCTATAAACAACAGAAGGGAATTACAGATCTTCAAATCATTAAAAAAGCAGTTAAGAAAGAAGAAAAACACTCCATTTGAGAAAAGCAGGTCCCAATAGCTGTTCTGTTGTCTTGAGTCAAACACTTGGAGTTTGTGCAAGATCATGAATAAGAGGCTCCCTGTGAAAACTATGGTTTAAGTGACTTACCTGGAATTACAAAAGAACCCTATGGCTCAGGTTGGATTAGAAATAATTTACTTGGGTGAAAGGTGACTATCTTTTCATCCACTCTGTGCTGCATTACCTATGTTACACCTACATTTTTCAGAATAAGATGGGAACAGGCTGTCATCTAATACCCTCAGTCATGTAACTGCTCAAAAAAGTAAATAGCAACTTAGTGTAACATTTTGAAATTTCACAGCTGTTTCTATTAAAGAAGGCTGAATCTCAATTGAACTTTTTTTGGATGTCATTTTATAATATAAAAGATTAATCTTCCAAATCTTGAGAATTTTTTATTATTTATTTCCCCCTCTTTTTGTGCCACTGAGTCCAGTAACAGGAATAATGTCCAAGGTATTCTTTTTTTTTTTTTTTTTCATTTTTATTTTGCTCCTTTTCCAAATTTATGTCCTGGAAGTTTTAGAGTAGCAAATAGAGAGACAGTAATCTGTGACAAACCCCCCTCTACCTTTTCAAAACTTTACGGCTATGGAAAGGGGCAGTGAGGTGGGGTGGAGAGTGTTCAGCCTTAACAGCATTACTTTTACATACATTTTCATTTCAGATCTGTAATTTCTTTGTTCAAAAAATAAAAATACTTTTTTTCTATTACAAACAAACAACAAGAAATCTACACACAGTTTGATGTTATAAATTGTATAGGAATAATATTGAGAGCTGAAGTAGCAAATACAATTACCATTTTAAATTATAAACATCATTAAAAGCTTTGTCTTGCCATGAGAGTGGAGATGAGAAGGAGGATATGCTGTTTTACTACAAAGAGATAGGAGATGCCCGTTATTACTCAGTGGATTGGTATTTATGGGTATATATATATATATATATATGGGTATATATATAAGACCATCTATAAAATGTTCTTGCCTCACTGAAACACTGAAATTAGTGGTGAAAGTCCCCTTGTCTTCTGTGGGCTTTACTAAGTCTTATGTTACAGTATAAATGTAAGTTAATTTTATTTGATATATTGATCTTCTACCTTGTCAAGTCAGTAAATATTTTAGTTCTGCCCCGTTTCCCATTATTCACTAACTGTTCAACATTGTGGCAATACAAATACAAAACCTGCATTCCACAGGACAGCGTATCCTGTAAGCTACACTGGCATTGTATCTTACAGTGGCAGATGTTCTCCTGTCCCATCACAAGGGAGATAAGACTATTCAGTGCTTGCTGGGCACATCAGGGAAAAAAAAGAAAAAGGAAAAGAACATTTATGCCATCCCTTTTTGGGGGCTACTTCTGCCAATTCTTTAAATCCTTAAATCTAATGGAATACTCGGTGCTTAGCTGGAGTAGAAAAGACAGCTGCAATACCAGGCAAGGAATTGATGACAAAAAAGAGAAATTCTACCTTTGTGATGTCATCCCTTCTTAAGCAGTGCATGCAGATTTGGTCATCCCAGCTCAAAAATGTATAGTAGATCCAAGATCCAAAAAAGATGTGGAATAGTGCAACAATGATAATCAAAGGCATAAAACATGTTCCCTCAAGGGAGCTAAACAGAGTAGGATTCTGTCTTGAAAGAGATAATTGCTGGGCAGACATTAACTATGACAGAAGTCTATATAAAACATGCAATAATATTAAGTAAGTACTATGACGGAGAGTTAAAATGTTTATTCACTGTTTTTCCCAAAATAAGAGTTATATGCTGTCCAGTGAATTTTTCAAGCAACAGATTTCAAACAAAAGAAACGTGACTTTTTTCATGAAGTGAAAAACTATATATTGAAATTTGTAGCCATCAGATGTTTGGGGGTAAAACAGGGTTTCAAAAAGAAACTACACAAGTTTGAAGAGGGTAGTAATCAGGGACATCTAAACAAAGTGCAGACGTCATCTCTGGAAGCCCTTCCTCCGTTGCTTTCTAGATGATGGGAGGTTACACCAGAGAACAAGCTGGTCTCAACTTCTGGCTTTCTTCAAGACTGTACTAGTGGCAGCTGTGGAGGACTGTAGGCTAGGCAGCTGTCGTGGTTGTTCATAGCTACTAGCACTATCAAAGTGACTATTACTATTATCTTTCTTCTACTCCCAGCTATACTTCATGGGGTCTGTTGGGTTTGATCTTGAATAGATTTTCAAGATGTCTACTTTGTTCTGCGTCTTGTTCCTCTTGACTGTGCACCCTGTCTAGATTTGGTGCATGGAAAACCCAGCCTTTAACAGCCCTGGGTCCAGTGCCACATTCAATGCCAAATATAAGTGCTAATAGTAATACAAGAGAGAATTCAAAATACTTACAGTTCACTAAAAGGGTTCAGTTAGTGTTTGAGATGCCCTGAGCAATTCTTCAGAAAAGCGCTTATTTGAAGCATCAGTGCTACCAGACTGTAAGTCCCGTTACCTGGTTATTTCATGTCCTCGTGCCCTGTCATCTCAACCTTTTGAGTTTGCTTCTTGCCTGAAGCCACTAGGCAAAAGTAGCTTAATCTTTTCTGGCATCTGTGTAAGCTTTTCCTCCATCGGAGTTGGTCTCCAGGACTTACGTAAGCACACTCTTAGGTTAATGTCTCCATTTGTAGCCAGTTTCTAGCCATAGGGGTGTAGAACAAGAACATTTACAAAAGGTAGTGGAGTATCTCCGAATCCAAAATCGCGTGGACTATTTCTGTTTTCCCTGTTACCTGTGGGTTGGCAGTCCTTATTAATTTTGTTATCTTTTTCATATGTGGTGCCATTTTGGTTGTCCTTTTTCTTCCTGAACAAACCATAAACTGGTGAAAGGCAATATCACAATGTTGTTACTTATAATTTGATAGGAACGTATCCAGGTCATCATCTGATTTTCATAATGCTCTATTTAGGCAGTTAGATATTTTGGCAACATTTTCCACCAGTCCTACATGAGAGGATGACTGGTCTCATGCTTCTATTGCCCTCCTGCCTCGTGGTTTAAAGTATAACTATATTTTAGGCCTTTAAAATTTGTAGTAAATTTTCGAGTATCTCATTTCTGGTACTGAACATAACCAAAATGACGTGAAAATGGTATGATGTCTCTCAAACAGAAACCTGAATATGCAGAAATATATGCATTGGATGTTACTTCTTTATCTTTATTTATAGTGTATCTAAAAAGGTATTTATTTTTATATCCTTTTATTTATATGTATATATACTTGCATTGTTTCTTTTCTGGTTAAACGTAGCTATAATCTCTAATATCCAGTTAGATGGAAATAGTGTTTTGTGTGCTTCTGGGTCGATGTCCCAGACACTGACAACATTGTCCATCACTCTGAAGAAGCAGTTTTGCTTTTCCCTTTTCTACCTAAGCAGCACACCCTCCACTGCTGCTTAGAAGCACTTCCAAAGGGACATAATCCACTGAATTTCTTCTAACATTTTTTCCTCCTGCCAGGCATTTCCTTAGCTTGAGATGGCTGCTGCAATGTTGTTGACATGATTGGGTTAGTTCTGGTGAACTCTGTCTGTATTCTGCCTTTTTTCTTACAGTATTTTGGACTCTGTTTAGGTGATACTGTATCAGAGCTGGCTGCTTCCATGCACTCCATTCTTGGACAGTGTGAATTTCTTCATTTGGCAAATGATCGTTCCTGGGTTTCTTATATCTCTTTCCAAGAGTTTTGCCCTGAATTTCAATAATGATCAGATCTTTTATCGAGGACTCACCCTTTCCCCATAATTGGCTTCTTAGTTTACGATTAGCAAAGTCTTTTACTACCACCTTTTTCTATTTTGCTTAATGTATTTTTCTTCTGTTTTCTTTATGTCCTTCAGTTTGGGTCTTCTCATTCTTTAGTTAATAGCTAGCTTGCTCCTCTTGATTAACACAATCACCCTAAAGCAATTGCTATCAGAAATACAGACCAGTTCTGACTGTTCTCCCTCTGGCCATAGCCCAGGGTTTGCAGGTTCTGAGCACACCTGTAAGAACGTTTGCAGGCTGATTGCTCTGTCTGTCCATACTGGTCAGGAGCTGTATCCCTGTGCTAGCCTGAAACCAGACCTGAAGTAGTAAGTCCTGCTGAAACTGAACCATATTTTCAGTCCATACTTCTGGGCCTTCCAAAACCTTTTTTTTTTGTTGTTGTTGTATGGCAGTGATTTTAAAAACAGTTGTGTCCTTCGATCATTTGTCAAGGTTTTGTTTTCTCTAAACTGTCTGACATGTAAGGTGACTTTTTTTAAGAACCTGAGGAAGCAACTCCATTGATAAAAAAGTTGTGTTCGCTAATAATATTGATAATGATGGGTCCTGTGAGGTCTAGCTATGGTAGCAAATATTTCCTATAAAAGGGGAGTCCAAATCTTCTATTTCACTCTATCCAAATAATGGTGCTTCTGCCAGATGGAGTAAGCTCAGCGTTCTGCATGCAGCTGAAGAGTTCTGAACATCTGCCCTCCATGTTTTGGTGACAGAAATGAAGTTGAATTCTCTTGAATGCCCAGGCCTTAGTCGCCAATTCTGAGCATTACTGAAAACCAGGTCCCTTTAATTCCACTCGCTAAAGACAGCCAAAGGTTTCCCCAACACCATATTTTCCTGAAGTCATTTTGCTGAAGATTTCCCCTGCCTTTATGTCAGATGTCCAGTGCGTATGCATATGCTGAAGGGAGAGGAGATTAAACCAAGACACTGCTTCTTGCACTCCACCAATGCTTCTACTTCTTCAGACCTTTGAAAAAGAGGAGAAAAAATTTATCTTCCATGAATATTTCTTGAAGATAATAAATATAAGACAATAACTAGAGAAGTGGAAGGAGCTGGTTTCTGTTGTTCTTTTCCCTCTATAATAAGGAACTGATTAATCATAAATGAGGATTTTAATTTCTGTTGTTTTATCACAAATGGTTTCCATTGCAACAAAACACGAGTTTTTTTCGTAAGGCAGTTGCAACGCTTTTCTCACAGACAGATGAGTTCAGTCCTGATGTGCAAGACTGCAAAATCCCTGAATTTTGCAAGTATTGTTACTGCATCCTATTTTCACATCAAATAGTCAAAAAGCCATTTGAAAAAGCACTTTACATGAAAAGGTTTTGCAAAAGTGCTGCGTATGCATTTGGCTCTGACAATCTGTTTTTATGCAGGCATTTAGCCTTCATCTTCTAATTTTGAAGTACTTTATCTTTTTATCGTGGTGGTCCATAGTTAACTTTGCCAATATGGGGTTTCTTCTAGTGTCACCATATATTTTGTACAGGGTGCAGAAAGCCAAGTTCTTCTCTTAAGAAATTAGTTTAGGCTTTATAGTATACTAATACTACATTATTGATATTTGCAAGACTGTTTTTCATGTTTGGAAGCTATCGCTGCATTTGATTTTAATTTTGCTCTGCTTTTTGCACTCTACTATAGATTAATGCAGTGTTTAAAAGAGACGGCGACCTACTTTAATGACATTCTTAAGTCTCAGGCCAGATTAATTATAGTATAGTAAAGTTTTTGCCTTAGTAACAGCTGAAGTGGGTTGTGTCAACAAGATGGAATTTAACTCACTTAGGCTGTAGCACCCCTTTTTAGGACTGCATGTAAATGATTATGGTTACAGAGAACATGTGGACAGTGAGTGTGTGTTACTGTGAACTCGGCGGTGGATGAAAAACATCTGCCTTATTAAGCATCCTCTTAGAGACAACCATCCAAGGTATGCCTTTTGAAATCAGCATTCTTGATTTTTTTGCATCAGCCAAGGTAAGCATAACCTTAACCTTCTCAAGAAACCATTTCTATGTGTGGTGCTGACAGGGATTATGAACCTTAAAGACTGGGTATTACATTATCTGTTTAAAGCACATGCAGTTCTCTAAATTAATGATCTACCATGAAAACATCAGAGTGCTCTGGGCAGCCATGTTTTTATATAACTGCTGGAAGCATGTGTTTTGGAACTAACTAGACCTTTGAGAAGACACTCAGACTATGTGTGATGGTGAGGGTGTGCACTGGGCCTACCATGAGTAACATGTAGAATTTGTCCTTAACTGTGTATAAGCTGTGGGCTCAAAAGCGCTTAAGACTTGATAGCAAGCTTTCTGTGGTGAAGCACCTCTCTGTGAGATCTGAGTAAGGAGAAAGTTAACCAGGATGGTTGCAAACAAAGAACTAGTCTGAAGTCAAGGATTGCCACCTTTTCTCAAAGATGTACTTATTTTGTGGAGACATGGCTTTGTGTTTGTCATGTGTATGCTATGACTCATGTTTGTTGTTTTGATGTGCTTCTTGGCTTGCTTACCATCTTCAACCACCAGTGCAGGTGAGCGAACAAGCTCTATACTATGTGCTGCTGGAACCAATAATTTTTGCCTCTCAGTAGGACTGAGGAACCTGAGGTTCAACAAACATAATCTGTGGCAACCTGGCTTCTAGTCAGTGCAGAGCACAGTGAGGAATGGCCTTGCATCTGCTTGCAGAAGATGATGGAAACAGATGCTACCTTTTACAGCATCTCTCAGTATCACATCTGGGGTCATCACTCCCAAGAAAAAAAAGTAGTATTTATTTAGCCAAATCACCAATGATCAATCTTTAGCATATATATAAAGGGTGTTTTCAGAAGTATTTGGAAGCTAATGGGAGAAACTGAAACACTTCTAAACATTTCTTTGGGTGTGTGTCTGTACCTAGAAACCTGAAACTTGAAAGCATCTTAAATCATTAAAGCACTGTCACACCTCTTACCTGAACTGACTTTTTAAAACACTCCAGAATGTGCAAACCTCAATTCCTGGTGCTCCAGCATTGAACTGAAACACAGTCTCCCCTTGGTTCTTTGCACCAGTTTTGGTATTGTTAACTTTATAGCTCTGAACTTAAAACAGTTCAGTCAATCCAAATGCCAATAGATCTGAGCCTTTGAATACTATTTTTTTTAGGTATTCTCTCATGGGTAAAAATAAGATTAAATGTCAGTGACACTGAAGTCCAATTTAAATAAGCTTTCATGATCAGTAATAGGTTTCACTGAAAATAGCAAAGCCTGATGAGAAAATACTTGTGATTTACCAACAGTGTCAATCCCTGGTACCCTATCACTGTTAGCAGAAGATCCTGTTCAAGGACATTGCAAAATCCTGTTTGTTTACATTTCATATTAAAAACAACTGATAGAACGAATTTGAAATTTATCTTGCATGTTAAGGACAAGCCTCAACAATGTCAGCATGATCTCAGATATAAACTCTTGCAAAAAAAAAAGATAGAAAAATAATACTAATTTCTAATACAGAAAGTATTTTAGCTTGCATATTCTAATTGAATCCTCCTTGATGCCAGCTGTGAGACTGGAGTGTATAGTTGGTGGCAGTTATTCATACACAATTTATTTGATGTCAGTAAGATGTCTACACATGGAAGAAGGCCACAATCCATCAGAACTCTTAAGAGCATGTTTAGTTTAGCACTGAACTGACACGCTGAATGCTAAATGCGTGCTTAAATGCTGTGCTGTGGTCAAGTACTGAGCAGAAACCTGCTCTGCTGTAAAACCCAGTAAATAATGAACACTTGCTCCAGATTAATATAGAGATTTTTCTCTTAAAACCAAAGTCTATCCAGTGCTGGCCCAGCTTTCACACTTTACTTTGCATACAGATACCTCTACTGTGACATTTCTGATAGCAAAGCATTGCATTGCTGAGAATGTTAAAATATCTTTAGCTGCTTTGAAGCAGAGATTTGTAATATTTTAATGGTGGATATTATCAAGAAATAGAAGCTGAAGTGGAAGGTCCAGTCTGTCCTACAAGAACAGCTGATCTTATGAAATATTTTTGCTAGCACAGTTCTGAGTCTCATGAGAATTGCACATAGTTAAGTTCTAAGCTAATAAGGAAGTGATTATTCTTAAGATACAAGTAAAAACTATTCAGGGCTAGACATTTCTAGAAGCCTGAGGAGAAGCTGCATTTGTTGTTTGTGGTACTAGTTGCACGGAATGTGTCTGAGCCAGCTTTCTTTAAATCCAGGTTTTCAGCAGAAGTTAACAGTGAACACTGGTGTCAGAATAATTTCTATGCCACACGCTAAAGGCCAAACTCTGATGGTACAAACTGGCAAAGCTTTACTCAAGTCTCTCTAGCTCCAATTTAAAAATTGCTTGAGCAAGAGTGTTACAACTGGCCGGGTTTTGCCCAAGTTGAGCCCAAGGAAAGAGCTCATGAATCAGAGAAAAATAACATTTCTGTTTAAGGTCTCTGTTTCTTTTAAATAGAAAAAGCCGTTTGGGGAGAACAAAAATAAAGGCAGAATAAAAGGCCCTCAGGTTCAAAATCCAAAATCTTACTCTGAGCCACAGGGAAGGAAAGCTGCCCCATGTTTGTATTTTCAGTATCAGTGCATGAAATGTTTCAGTGGCTACTTGAGGCATAGCCAGTATAACTTCGCTAGATACCTGAGAATAAAGCAGTCCTGGGTTTTCTGCAGGAGTGCTGCAAGTGAGTGACAGGAGCACGGGGCTGTAACCCTAAACAGTATTGTGAAGGCCTTTATCCAGAAGCCAAGTTTACAGATTTTGCAAAGACATTAAACAAACACTGTAACTTTTAACATAAACACAATTAACTAACATAAATATTTATGCAATTTTCTTTTCATTGCACTCAATGCGTATACTGCACATGAATCAGAGTTTACCCTTAAACAGTCAGCTTCAGGATACTATCATTCTTATCAATAATTACACTTCTCTGAAGAAAATAACTTCCTTGCTTAGCACAAAGACATCTCCTGAACTTAGTACCTGCTCCAAATGATTTCAAGATTTGTTCAGCTTCTTAGACTGATGAGCTGTTAGGTACAGACAGCTCCCGTCAATGTTCAGATAGACAGGAATCCTTTTTTCTCACCATGCTGAATCTCCAAATATTCCAATAGGGCAACAGAAGTTTTGCAATGTGAAAGGAAGGATTGAGTAATGGATATAGAAATTTCTCTCTTAAACCAACATACAGCATTACTGTAATAGCATTAATATAATCCCTATTGTATTAGTAAGATGTCTTACTGTGAGAAACAGTTTAGCTGTACAGTCAGCTAGAGGCACTGTACAGATACAGAGCCCTTGGAGAGCGTACAGACTAAATGCAAGAGGTGACCAAAGTAACTACTACTGTCCAAGCAACATGGAGTCATGGTCAGTCCCACTGAATTCAATGAAGACTTTCAAGTTGCATATCACTACATGTGACTTAACAAGGCTGCAGAGCTGGAACTGAGCCCCATGGAGTTTTATCTGGGGAAGATAAGCATCTCCCCCAGAAGATATTCCTCACTTGATAAACCTTTCTAAATTTGAACAAAAAAGCAAAATGTTTTATGGATGTAGAAACTAAGGTACAAACTTTATACAAGTCAATCAGTCCCATGAAAAAACACCAGTTAATAACCACAGTGGCTTGTGTATATACCAGCATGATGAGCAGAAATCTAAAATTCAAGTATATAAGTACATCTGGCTACTCCCCTTTTTATCCTACACCTATCAGAGATGTCATTTGTTTGCTTTTCCTGTTTTCCTTACCCTGACAGGCAAAGTGGATGTTCCATTTAATTATATTATGAAGAGAGTTCTCTTTTTCTTCTTATGTACTGCATGGTTATTGAGTGTCTCTGGGTATTCTGATGTATTATGGCTTTGCCTTCATCAGAAAAAGCCTCACTGCTGAGGAATGACAGAGAAAGAATGGAAGTCACTGGCAAAGCATAAAAGACAAACAAGCATCCTATCCAGTGTGCCCTTACATGGATCCAATAGCCAAATGTCCTTAAATAGCTCTATACAAGGAGCGTTTCAAATGTTTTCCACTCAATAGCTAAGTAGCTCTGAAAATGATTCCATAGAGAAAGTAGGATCTCTCCACAGCAGGTAAATACAATGACACTCTCTTCATAGGAAAGTTGAACTTCAGGTTGTCTGGACTCAGGTCACTCCAGAATTGAGGGACAAGTTGCTGACATTAGCTTTTACAGCTGTTCATAAGCTATCTTCAGTTGCATATTCCATTACCTGCTATCAAGGATTTGAACATCCGTACTAAACCAAAAAAACCAGAGTTGCAACAGGGGGTTGGTCATTCCAGCATTCAAGAGTTAGGAAATGTCGGGATTAAGCTTGCATCTGTGACTCCTAATCATCCCTCTATATATATACATTCTTAGACTGTTTTAAATTACCTGATTTCATACTATTTTTCCCATAGTACCCAACTATATTTTTGAGGAGAAAGTCTGAAACAGAGTGGGATGGCTCAGGATGATGAATCAGAATCAGTGTTGTCTCTAGGCTCCCTTTGTTGCACCAGCTGGAGGACTTATAGTGAACGATGCAGAGGTAAAAGAAATCAGATGATAGAAAATCTAGAACTGTTACTGTATTTCATCATATTAACACCCACAAGGGTCATCAGCAGACTGCAAAATAAATTCAACTGAGCCAAAAATTGCTTTTTATGGAGATCAATATTTAGAGTTTACCCCAGGTCATTTTTGTGATTGCATAAACAACAGTAAAACTATTTTCAAACTACGGAAAACTAAAAAATGTTCCAAGCCCTGGAAACTTCAAACTGCTTGTATGACTCAACCTTATTCACACATGCACACAAAAGGAGTCTTTCTGGCCCCAAATGAAGCAATGTTCCTCCCAGTACCTAAAGGGGCCTACAGGAGAGCTGGAGAGAAACTTTTTACAAGGGCATGGAGTGATAGGTCAAGAAGGAATGGTTTTAAACTGAAAGAGGGTAGATTTAGATTATTAGGAAGAATTTGCTTACTGTGAGGGTGGCAAGACACTGGAACAGGTTGCCAAGAGAAGCTGTGTATGTCACACGATGTTCTAGGCTGAACTGGATGGAGCTTTGAGCAGCCCAGGCTGGTGGAAGGTGTCCCTGCCTATGGCAGAGGGGCTGGAACTAGATGACTTTTAAGGTCCTTTCCAACCCAAACTACTCTATGATTCTATATGTCTTTTCAGGCTGGTTAGTGGATTTCAGGGTGTTTCTTGGAAGATTGCTGGATTTTAATAGCCTTAGGCTAAGAAACTCTCTTTCATCTATGTATATGGCCTACACTGTAATGGTAACTGAGGCTTTGTTGTACATATCCTTGCAATCGTAAAGAAATTAACATCACCCCCATTTAACAAAAACCTTCAAGAGTCTAAACAGCTCTTCCACGTTTACCCTGGAAGTCAATGTCAGACCAGGATGTAGAACCCAAGTCTTCCAAATTCATTGGCTGTTACCCCAGAAAAGGAAATACCTTCATTAATTACCAATGTAATTACAAAATTCGTAAGGCATACTGTGATTTCCTTACATAGGTTATATTCTAAATATTTCAGTAATACCTTGTCCCCTACATCAACAATTAGTAAAGAATCATTAGAGGATCTCAATAAAGGTGGCAGGATGTTAACCAGGTATTGTCATTATAACATTCATATTTATATAATCACGGTGTCAACATTCAAACAACTTGACACATCAGGTTGCTGGAATTGCATGTCCTTTTACAGTGTCTGGTAGGAGTAGCCTTGCTCATGAAAAAAGACTTCTGTGTGTGCTTCTGCAAAGAGTGTGGGGAAACAGAGTTCTGCTGTTGTCTAAGGGCTCAGAAAAAGCCAGGTACCAGAAACTCTGGAGCAGTTACACTGACTCTGTATTAACAGGTTGATGAGAACCTGCTTTTTCTAAATCCTGTTTTCTGTGCTGTTGGTTCTCCACTTTTCTAAATTGGGTGGCTCGCTTATTAACATAATATATGAAGTGGTCTCTTCCCCAGTGTGCTAAAGAGAGGAAAGAGTCAATGTACTGCTGAGAATTCACATAGGCTGTTTACTCAGAACATCAGGGGTACCAAAGTTTAGGAAGGGTCTTCTGTCCTCATTCATGTCTAAACTGGTGGAGATATAGGTAAAAATGAGTTATTTAACTCAAAAAAGCAGGAATTCAGCAATGCCACAAGACCCATTTTTCTAGGACTCTCATCATAGAAAACCTCTGAAAAGTGTCCCCACTTGTTTTAACTTGTGCTGATTGCTTGTGCCACCTCATGTGTGAATTTTAAGATCAGCTGTATTGGGTGAGAGCAAAAGTCCTGTTAGCCTACTTTTCTGCCTTAAATACTCGAGAAATCCCAGGGAAAAGGGTGAGAACACAGCAAGTATATATTTGTCTTTCATACCTTCCTCTTTTTTATCTTCTGTAAGACACTTTTTGAGCCAAAGTCATGGGATATCAAGGGGAATGCAGTTGATTCGTCCTCTTTCCCCTGATCTGAGCAGATTTTGATTAAGCTGGCATGTATGTCCCTGGTTCACCAACGGAATTGATCACTTGTGCATAAAACAGTGAGGGTTTATATAAATAATAAAAAAGTCCAATCTCATTCCTTGACTTCATTACATTGGCAGTAGTATTGTACAGCATTTAAAATTCATATACATTATTTCCAGTGATAATCTCCACGAGTTACATTATGGTTTCATGAACCTGCTTATGTGGTATCTTGTGTCCTGTCAAAATTATCAAAATAAATTAAATACAGAAGCTTTATGATACACTTAAATGAAATCAATACTCTTATCCGGCCCCATAAGTCTTAATACAGATGCAAGGACTGAGTAGGAAAGTGGCTATCAATGTGGAAGCTGTTTTGGAAAAAGAGGAGAAAATAAATGGAAACAACTCTTGTGGTTTTACTGATTCTCTTGTTTTCTGAGACACTGCCAAATCAAATTTGAAGATACCCAGAGCTTAAAAACAGTCTTTGGGAGCTTGTTGAAGTATACTATTTCTTTAGGTGACTAAGTATGGACATGAGTTCTTAAAGAGAGGATAAACATTCTCTTTTAATGTGTGTATGTACTTATCCCTTCCAGTTAAAAGTTTGGCGAAAGATATGAAGAAAATGTGTACTACTTCTGTATTAATAATATCAAGCTGTGATCTAGGAAAAAACGGCATACAAAGCCATACATTTATATAGTGGAAGGTTATCTGTCAGTTTCAAATAATACTAGTTCAGGCATACATTGATGTAATGAGGAATTAAAATAGAAATAAAACAGAATATGTATATTCTATAAGACCTTGTTTATTTTCCGTAAGAATATTGAAAAAGAGTTCTAAGACACAATTAAATTAACATTATCTTTGCAATCTATTATATCTAAACAGATTATTTTTGTTGCAGAAGTATATTAGAGCACTTTGTGCAGTGTGAGTGGAAAAAAATTAAGAAACATCTTTGAAATGTAAGATCCCTTAACTGTGGTTGGTTTCAATTGTCTTTCTAGAATTTTCAAGATGGCATATAACTGTGCAAATCAGGAATTAAAACTTTGTGGCATTGTTTTATGTTTGTGAGGCAAAACATAGACATGAATTTTATCTGTCACTGTGACTGTAAACTGCTGTCTTCACACATCCTACAGTTCATTAATTCACGGGTAATACTTAGCTGGAATACACACCTGCTCTAAGAGCTGTATTTACAGTAATAATCATTTGAAGCTATCTTCAACTGCTTGATTAAATTCTGCCAAGCAATTTCAGATTATTAAACTCATGTATCCAGTTTATATAGACCAAAATAACATCTATATTTGCTTTCTGAACATCTTCAGATGTTGTGAAATACATATGTTTTAATTTACTCCTTCTATGTTTCCTTGTTCTTTCCATATAGGCCAGATTCAGCATATTCTATCAGTGAAGGCCAGATTTCTTATTATTACAGGAATATAACCACAACATCACAAGGTTTTATAGTCACCAGGCAGTATGTTTAGAATCAGAGAAATGACTGAGAAACAATATAGAGGATGATGAGAAATATAAGGATATCTTTTTTTCGAAGCTAAAATATAGTTGTATTTAATTACATAGTATTTCTATCTTGTGCAATACATATTCCTTCCAAACATAAAAAGAAACAAGCTGGAGTATATTTAAATGTGGTCATCTGGTGTGAATGTTTTAGGCAACTAACTTCTGCCATTATGATTACTTTCCATTCTCACATGCCATTTAATATTGCAGGAAGCAAAATAGTTCTGTGTGGTTGTAGTCTATCCAATATCAGTGTGTTACTGGGAAGTTAAAATCTCATCTAAGCCAGAAATGTAAATCTGCCAGACCTCCCAAGAATACTGAAAGCTGCTTTTTCTCTCTCTGTTCTTTAAAGGATGGAAGAGATAACATCACTTCTTTTGTATCTGGGAAATCGTTCTTTCTGCTTATTTCTAGGAAGTTGTCCCTCTTTCAGATCCTTCTTCAAAAGAGGATTGCTTTTCTAAACCCTCTTGGTTCCTTTTGAGTTATCCTTTCATAGCTAAATAGAAATTACGGTGTGCGGACACAGAAATTATGTAGGCTCCTCTCATTTTACCTGGAGGGTCCTGTCCTTTTATCTGGAGTCTTTTTAAAAACTGTTTTCAGCTAGCGACCTTTTAAATTTCGTTTATTAGCAAGGAAATGAAAATGTCTGAAGGTTTGGGATTTTGCATATTCTTTGAGTAAATACCATACACACCTCACTTTACCTATGTGATGTTATCCTGTTCAGCTTTATAAAGATAAATTAGGAAAGACTAGGAAGGAGAAGACAAAGCATGGCAATGAAAAGATCACATCATAAAGTATACTTTGATGCTTGAGGAACTATATCTAACCAAGCTAGCAAGGCTTGTGATGCTTAAGCTGGAGTCTATGAGGAAAGAAAATGCAAAAACATTAAAGATACTGTCCTAGGAAAGAAGAGAAATTAAGAACATCCCAAAGGAATGCCAGGAGCATGCTATAGTAAAACAGTTTGCATCTTCACAGGAGCTTTAGCATAGGCACTGTAGCTTATCAAAGAATGCAAAGATTAGCGTCTAGTTTAGTAGCACATTCTGCATGCACAATTTTGTTGTTTTAATCTTTTGCTGTGTATCTTTGGGTGAATAAACAAGGTGAATATATAAGGAAAACTATACTGCAGTAATTTTAATAGCCTTCCCATCACAGAATCCCTGCACAGCTTACAACTCTGTGCGTCAGGTACACAGAGCCTCCACTGCAAAACTAAATGAGCCATTTCATAAAGGCCACAAAAGCGCTTAACTGGTGGAGGTTTCAAGCTTACCACGGTGGCTGTGCTAATATTATTTATGTAAGGGCCAGCAAAGATTTTTTTCCTAAGAAAAATTGTAAGACTTCCCAATTATATTTCTTATTTCTTGTAATTCTTTAGAGAAAGTTTAAACTTGAGTATGGACAGTCACAGCATTAAGGTGCCTGCGTGAACTCTGCAGAGAGCTTTTAAGCTATTAGGAATAAGAAGATCAACTTGCTCCCAAGAACCTGTGGTCAAGTTTCTGAAGTATATTCTGATATAATAAACGTAAACTGGGTCTAAGCATGCGGTCATTCATCACGGTTGCCATTTGGAAGAGCAGACTACATAGGCTGGGGTCTTGCCAGTGTAATTGCTGTGTTTCATGCTGTGTTTCTATGAACCAGTGGGGCAAATTAATGTCTTCTATGATAATTCCATTAAAGGATTACTGTTTTGTTAAATCATGGCAGGCAAAGGTCATGATTTCCTGGGAACTTTGATTTGTAGCTATTTTGCTTGGGATTTCTATATTTAACTTTACTGTTGGGTTACTACAGACTTCTGCATTGCCTGTCTTTCAAGTTTTATTCCTCTTTTACCAATGATTCTTGAAAACATCTTGGTTACTTACTTTAAAAAATGTAATCCAGAGAATTATCTTCTGTAATGTGTTTTCACCTTATCAGTATATATTAGGGAGAAAATATCAACTGGAATAAAAATTCTTTGAGGTCTTTAGATATGTTTTACATACTAGGTATGTTTAATATAAAGATACTACTGAGAACTGAAAGGTTAGTTTAGTAAACACCATTGGTGAAAACATGGGGATCACGTCTAATTATAGAACTATCTGAGAAATCCATCTTGGAGAAATATCACCTAAAATTTGTCATTTGAGTAATGTATTCATTATGCACAAAATAGAAGCAACTAAGTGTCTTTTACAATGGTGATTGCTCATCTTCAGAATGCAAGCACTAGTTATTTGCTGCGTTAGGGTAATTCAGAGTAATTTTTAGGAATTACATCTACTTCTAGAAGGTGGTTCTTTCCAACACAGCTGTTCTATTATGACAGTACAAAGCCTGAGTCTGACTGGAGGGCATGTGATTTAAGATGACATTTCCTTATACTGTGGTATATATTTGATGGTTAATCCATCAGAAGAAAACATGATGGATGGGAGAGTGCTAGGACTCTGTTCTGAGGTGAACTTTCATTTGAGTGCATAATCCTAGCAAACATCCTACCACTGCTCAACAAAGCTGTGCTGACAGGAAGAGAAAAAATAGTTTGTTGGTATAGGTTATTCTATTCACAGCACTGGAAAAGTTGTATCAACAACCATTTTATAACAGTATAAGTTCCATCTCCCTTAAGGATGCAAATGTACTTTTTTTTTGAGCTCCAGCTGTTCTATCTGAGCAGCATCATGGAAGGCAAGGCAAGGGGCTGGCTGGACCCTCTTCCTTTTCCTCTGACATTAAGGACAAGAACTTGTGTGTCTAAATCAGAGTAGGATGAGCATGACCCCCTCTCAGGAAGCATAGCTTTGTAATGAAGAGATGGAAGCACAGCAGGAACACATTTGGCAATCCGGGATCTGCTTGTAGGAACAAAATGCCATTTTAACAGTTTAAAACTACCTGAGACTGCATCCAACACAGCCCTGTCCCTGGGGACTGACCAAGACAGTTTTAGCCTTTTTAAGAACAAAGAAAGCAGAGGCCTTGCTGCAAGAGCTCAGTGCCCTTTCACAGAGTTCCTAGCAAAGGAATGACTATTTATTTATTTAATGTCTTCAGCTAAGCTTTGATGAGAGGTTCCTCAACTCTTCTGTAAAGGCTAAGTTTCCTGTCTGAGGTAATATTTAAGATGAAGACTGACTCCTTCTCCTGTTTCCTTCCTACAGACCGAAAGGAGACCCTTTCAAACTACACATTCTTTAATCTAGAGGCAAATCCATGTCCAGTTTGTAGCCCTAATCTCTTCTGCAATGACTGATGTTGCTGCTCACAGGTAACGGATTTCTATCACATCTAATCCTTCACTTGTATTTTGCCACAGATTAATTAGACCCTTTTTTATGCTGTGCTTCTGCTTGTGTATCATCATGCCATTGTGGATAAGTAAACATAAATTTAAACCAATAAATTAACATTACTTCAGCAATGCCTTTTTTTAATTTAGTATGGCAGCAATCTTACAGCACATTTAATTTTTAAATTAAAGGGTGTTTCATTAACAGTCTTTAGATATATATAGATCAAATTTTGCACAAATATGCATTTATTTATTTATTACTTTATTATTATATTATTCCTAATACTTCTACTATTGATAATATTATTCATTCTATGTGAATTTTAAGGTGTAAGTCACTAGAGAATTTTTCCACTAAGAAACCAATTTGACGGCTATTGCAAATAGAGGAAAACAGTACTTAAGACTTCACAGGATGCTGGGTTAAGCCTTATTGGTCATATTCTTTGTATTAACCAGCTGTGAAATAAGACACATTCTCTAACAGCATGGTATCCATGTGAAAGGCTTTATAGTCTAATGAATAATCACTATCATCCTTTTTATTGGCCAAATCGTTTCGTTGATAGCCTGTAATTAAGGAGAGAGAAAAAAACCCACTACTTTAATATATATGGATATCCCTTCCCCTCCTGCATGCTGACTAACATGTTGTTCATTAGGTCATTGATTAGAAAACACTTTTTTCCTCCAATGTGATTTGTGATGTTTCTTCTCCAGTGATTTCTTTGTCTTGAAGTTGTGAAAGCTAGAAGCTTACTTATATGACTTAGTAGCAATGTGAATTTTACATGTAAAATTATATCTTTGAAATTACTTGGTATATTATTTATACCTTTTAAAAATTGTGCTCATTCACCTGTAAAATTATTAAAATACAGAGATGTTTTGGATAAGTGTATTTTACTGTCTCTTCTGCCCTCTTATGGAACTGCTCATCACATTAAGGACTTCATCCAATTCCCATTCAGTGGGATATTTGCCACTGATTTCAGTAGCAGTTGGATCAGGCTCTACATTTGGAGAAAATGAATAATAAATGCCTTATAGAGAGATGCTTGGAACGGGTGAATAAGGTAGGAACAAATGAGTGGAAGGAGTTGCCAGTAGTTTTTCTTAACAGAATAAGAACAAACAAGTACAATTTACATGTGCATCATCACAAGTATATGCATTAGACAGCTCCAGGGCTGGGATTATTTCTACGTATTCCTAATCTTTTTTTTTTTTTTTTTACAAGTTGCTGGAGGTTACTCTGACTGTCTTCATTTATGGAAACATGTTTCTTTGTGTCACTGTTTATGAGAGTGTGGTCATGGAGTTCAGGTCCCATGTAGCTGCCAGTTTCATATGTGTTAAAAGCAATAGTATTATTTCTCATTGGTGGTTGTTCTGTGAAATATGCTTCCCTTCCTCCTCAGTCCCAATTTACACAGTGAAAACTGAGTAAATCTGTTGTTTGAGCAGCTGCTTCTGTTCAGATTCACCTATTTGTTAGAAGATGGAGATTCCAAAGGTTCCAGCACTTTCTGAAAATACACAGGCTCCTGATGTTCACACTCTCTTGCATGTTTTTCAGTTACTTTCTTCCCAGCTATTTTCTGCTACCTTCTAGAGCTTACGTGTGGCAACTCTGACAGGGGGGGAAGGCTTTAGTCAGACAGGGCAAAATTACCTGAGAAACTCCAGTGGACAAATAATGCTGCATAGCTAAGAATCAACATTATTCATGGGGAGCTGGTGGAGAAAACTTCTTGCCCTTTTCCTTCATTAATCATACTTAACATTAAAAATTGATCTTGTAAAATACATGCTGTACAACTAAATCTTCATTTTGAAAGTTGCTTTTTCTTGTATCCTTGAAGGACCTGTCCAATTGGAGAGATCCATTTTTAAGAAAAAATGAATTAAGTTTTCAGTAAAAATGTGTCTGTCCTTCAGTTTACATATATTTTAAAACTCATTGAAACTTACAGTGTGGGTTGTATCACCGAAAAACAGTGATACATGTAAAATCATGGCCTGTCAATAAGGAATAAAATGAAAATCTAGCAGAAGTATAGACCAGCATCCCTGCAACATCCCACAGAGGAGGGAGGAAAGTCCAGTGTTAATCATGGGAAAAGATAGTTATAAAATATAACAGAGTTGGTACTTCTCCAAAGCATGTTTTCTTTTAGGTGTCCCTTAGAATTTTGTTACAGGGTTGCTATAAATTCTTAGCACTATAGAATGCCTTAAAGTTTTCTTGTTAAATTTCATAAGACTGACAGAAAAGTGGTTGATACACATTCATATTGTGTTGTCTAAAACAGGATGTAGAAGAGCATAATTTTTGGACAGAAATTATAGACTTACAAATCATTAGATAGCTGCTCAACACTAGTCATGCAAGTAGTTTGAGTTCAGTGGAACTAATTTAAGTATGTGCAAAAGTTTTTGCTAGACCAGCACCTAAGATATTTAAGATGTCTGCATAGAGCTAGATAATTTTACAAAGAGGTCAATAAAATTAGTTCTGTGAATACAGCCATAAATTTGTGGTGGTTTCCTGTATATCTTACCACAATAGCTTGGATTAACCACAAATCCCTGCAAAAACATTTCTGTTCTCCCAAATCCTTGTTCCACCCAAACATATAATCCATTTTACCAGAACAATTTCTGAACTGTACATTTTTCTTTCTGATCACTCTATCCATCTCTGTGGTTTGGTGCACTAGCTCATAGAGCTTATAGGTGTGAGAGATGCAAAGATTTCTTTAAAAGGAAGGTGTGTTCATTTCTTCTATATTCAGAGAGGCAAGATGATAAATAAAAGTAATAAATAACAATACATCAAAAAGACACCTAACTCCTGTCACTGATTTCTCATGTTCGTGGTAGCAGCATCATGAGGCCTCACATACTGGCTGTTGATGCAAAACTGAGGGACACTGGTGCAATGGGAGCAAGAAAAGTTAATTGACTCTCTAGTGCAATATACTGTTAATCCTTCTAGAACATTTTCAATTGTTTTCTCTGTGCATATGATATAGAAAATGGAAGCATGAAATGAAAATACTGTGTTTGGAAAAGCTGAGAATTCTGTTTGATAAACAGGACTTAAAGCATTCGTAAGACTTGAACATTTCCTTTTTGGGTCAATGCCTTGTCATTTTCTTCCCTTGGGCTAAAATCTCAGCATATTCTCAGGCATTCAAACCATGACCTGAACTCACATACGAAGAATGCGGGGTTGAGGCTCATAGTGCGGCCATTCTGTTTCCTCTGTCTAGCTGTCTTGTTAAACAGGTGTGCCCTCCACTTTGTATGCTGGTCCTGCCAGCAAAAGACCAACACGCATCAGGTGTTTTGCTCCCCTTCCTTCTTCTTCAGGAGACTGAAGTTAGTCCCTCAAATGTTGAGATTCAAATGCCAACCCTAATTCCCATATTTTATAATGTCATGGAACACAGTCGAACACAGATTGTCCTCATCCTTCTCTCCACCCCACTACACTCCTTCCTCTTCATACTCACTCAGAACTTTTGCAGTGGCCCTATCCAGATTTGGAGATCCAGAAGAGAAAGATGGGAAACTGTGTCAGTTACTAAAGGCACTTTATCACCTGTGGATGTTTAGCTGCAGAACACACTGTGAAAAGGAGCCAGGGGTTCAAATGCAAAGGCTAGGTCAGAGCACAGCGGTGTTGTCCCCCCCATCCTCTACACCTCATATGTCATGGTACCGTGGGCTCCTGCTCCCTTCTGTGGTAAGGTTAAGCTCCTCACTCCTACAGGAGCATGAGCTGAAGAAAGGCCCAAACCTGCAGGAGAAATTCTGATTCTAACAGAATTCAGTGTGGTAGCTGAAACTCACACATATTACTCTATTCTTCTCATGAGATCCTGATTTACAATCACTTTTTGATAGAACCCACTGGTCTGGGGTATTCTAATGTACACATCATGGGCAACAGGCTGCCCAGACAGTCCAGTCGAGGACCTACCAGAGTCAGGGGAAACAATATTTTGAGCTCTCACTTTGGTGTCTACCACTTGTATCTGCACCTATTTGTAGCTTACACTGACAACAGTCCTATTGTCTTCTGAGAAGCAATTAGTAAAATACCATCTTGTTCAGCATGACCAGAAAAAAAGCCTCAATATTTGACCTTTAGGTAATTGGAAGGAAGCGGGGTAGAGAGAGAAAGGGGAGAGGAGAACTACAAAGGACATCTTTTAATGGATTCAGAGTAAAGATCTTCTCTGAAGTCATTCTGTAGCATAAAAATAGCAGTGAGATCCCAAACTGGTGATCATCAGCAACTGGTCTTTAGAAACTGATGGCAGCTATGTGCACAGCCAGGCTGACTTGCATGATCTGGCTGCGTAGCTGTGCTATGATTCCAGCTTTGCAATAAGCAGACTGCAGTAGGATGGCTTTATTACAGACGTTTTATCTAGATGAAACTAAATTGGTACTTACTGAATGTAAACAACTGCATAATATGAACACCCCATAATTTATGTAATTAAAGATTGGTACAGAATGCTACTTAGAAACTTAACGTTATTTTCATTGATGTTCTTACTGTAGTGAAATTGAACTGACCAGTCTCCCAAAATTTACAGACGCACACAAATTTGTTGTCATTTATGGATATCAAATTATGCACATTATATTATAAACAAATCATCTTACCCCTATGGGCTTTACTTTATTAGCCTCCCTTAGTTAGAAAGCTTTTTATAGTCATATTATGCAGCAGATTAAACATTCATCCTTACTGCTTGCTTTCAAAGCTGTCTGTCAGTTGTGATCAGACATGCTGTACGCTACAAAGCACAAAACTCGACCTGATGCCTTCTAACTGGGAAAGCAGTCGGCAGGAAGTTCCAGCTGAGGTTCACAGTTCCAAAGTCCACAACCTTCTAATATTTTCAAGGTTTCATGTGTTTTACACAGGTCAACACATGGTCTGCTTCTCCTAAAAGTTCACCAACAGTTTAGTAACATCGTGAGCTCCAGGGTTAGGAGAGAGAGAAAAGTACATTTACGTAAAATATCTACTGTTATTGTAATTTTTATAGCCTAGACATTTCAGTGAAATCTCGTGAGGAATCACATTCTCAGCTGTGAGAAATACACAAGTCAGTGAAACAGTTAATTTACATCAGGTGAGGATCTGACCTAAATTTGTTTCAACTCTTGATTTGCCAGTGCGTACGCTACATTACTCTCACATATGGAATCCTATCACTGCTGTATCAAAGATGTAATTAAAAACCTGCCATAACAAATGTGCACTATGCCCTACCGAGTTCTTGTGCTGACAAACTGCCAGAGGGTAAGAGTTTGATCTTTTACTCAGTGTGGCTTGCCGCTGGTCCTAAAGGTTTTATCAAAGAACTTGAGAGAAGCAAGCCATGATGGAGTAGTAGGGAGAGGCAGCTTCAAGTAATCAGTTGCCAGGCTATCCGGCCCTCTTGAGTACAACTTGCACACTGTTGTAGCACCAGGCAAAAGATAGTCAGAGCAAAACATTGAGCACAGTTTGTTTTATGGTGATAGCAGCTCCTTTCTACTAAGGATATGAGTAGCAGAGTTCTGCACCAGCTGGTACTTCTGGGTGGTCTTCAAGGCTAACTTCAAATACAGGCCAGTGCAGCAAAACAGCATGGAAGTGTCAAAGACATAAGTAACTCTGGTAAGGTCCTTATCAGCAGACAGGCCTCCATTTTTTGACCAGCTACACACTGAGAAGGAGCATAATAAGCCACCATTCCTGCCTAAAAATCCTAAGGCAAGGGCGCATATAAAGAAATAGAGTAGGCAGAGTGTTTCTTTGAATAAATGAGTTCATAGACCGAGTCCCACACAGTAATGATCTAATGCTAATACGTGTCTTCATCTGCCTTCCAAATTCATTAATCTCTCATGAAAACACAGCTGATAAATACAAGCTGGATTTGAGGGGTGGCAGGCAAGAGGATGGTCATAGAAATTGTTCACATATATGAAACATCCAATTCATTTCTTCAGTTCTTTTTTGTGTTCCTGTCAAATTTTTCAGTACATCTCTTAATGCCACCACTCAAAATAAATTCCTGTATAACCATTATTTGCATTCTTTAATAAACAAAGCTGAAACCAACCTAATCAGAATAAGTATAAAAAAACCCTTGATGTTAATATCATGATTCCCAAATGACTACTTTGAGAAAATTGTAAGAAACAATTTTGTCAAAGGACTATACCCAAGGTCCCCAGAATGGGAATATTTTTATGATTCACATCAGACCATAAATGCATATTTTATAAAACATATCAGTTATTTACAGCAGGCAGAAACCTTTGCTTTCTTTGCATGGAACTAATGTATTGTTTCAAAAGCACATGGAAGAAGATGGCTGCCTCTTTGTTTAGTAAATTTGTAAAGCTTTAAATCAGTGGTGAAGTTTTCTACTGAATTTACTCATGAGGAACTGGACATATATGTGAGTAAAATTATTAGAAAACTTCACCACTGATGTAAATAGACACAAAATAAAATATTATATTGGAGACAGATATCTGAAGTGATATTGGAGACTGATATCTGAAGTGATACTAAAGATTAAATGCTTCAATTCAAAGAAAGTTTATAAGATCTGATAGTTTTATCATTTACTTTTCTGCAATTCCTTCAAAATAATTAAATTTTAAAATAGATGTTACTCTAAATAGTATTGCATTAATTTTGATAACTATTTTTTTCATAATTGCAGAACTTAAAAGGTATCCAGTTTTCTTTTTGCACTAAAGGCTAATACAAAAAAAAAAAAAAAAGCCAAAACAAAACAAAAAAAAAAACCAAATCGCTTGGGAATGTTAAAATTCAAAGACCTAAATGTATCTATGACATATTCCAGCTGTATACAAAATGCACTTAATCCTGTACTGAGAACTTGGCATTCAGACCAACAGCCCTAATAAACAGAACTGCGTGTTTTCATTTGCTATTAGTGCCCTTCACTTTTGTCTGCTGAGGGAAAGGTTAGTTTCAAGACAAAGCTTTGGTTGGGCAGAATAGCAGAGCACTCTCTGTCAATGTTATCAGTGTCTTTCAACGTGGAACATATTTAACTTGACACAGGAGTAAAAAGAAAAATAGAAATAGGACTTGTGAACTGAAGTAAAAATATATTGAGCTATATTACGTCTCTCAGGAACAGAGAGGCAGTGGCACCTTCAGCATCCCACATCATGGAGGAAAAAATACTTTTGTCAAAATACACTGGGGCAAAGCCTGGATTTTTCCAAGGAGCCAGAGTTCACGTCCAGATCCTTTACACAGCTGAAGGGGACAGAACCCAACAGAAGTCTTTACCAGCACCAATGGCTGGCAGGAGAGAGCAAGTCTCTTACTTGACAGCTAAGCTGCAGTTCTCTTCTGAGACCCATAGCATGCTCTTAGTTCTTCAGTGGCATTTGTACAGTTACACCACAGCGGTCTCCCAGATTTCTGTGATAGTTAGAATACTTTCGGTGTTCAAACCTGCTCACTGAAAAAGTCATGCCTTTTTTTGTTTGCACACTGATGGTACAAAAGCTCCTTTGGCTCAAAAATGAAAATGTCTGCAGTTCTGTTAAGAGTATCAGGAAGCAGCAAAAACAGGGGGACAAGCCAGGAGTCACAGGTGGCCACAGGTCAGGCAGTGCCCTCACTGACTGCTGCAGCATCTGGGCAGGGTGCTAGTAACAGAACCCACTGACAGCCCCAGGCAGGGTGAGGTAGGAACCAGGTCCGACATAAGCAGCAGGGAATAGGACTAGAGAAAACACATGAAACCAGCTACAGTTTGGGTCTAAGAGATCAAACTAGAAACAAAGCTACAACACATATCCAGTAGCTACACAGGAGTTAAGAGCATAAACAAATCTGAACTAGGTACAACTGCAACATAGGTCACAACAAGACTAAAACCCCCAGCCTGAGTTTAAAGGGGGTTGCTTGAGGAGTGGCAATGAGTATCAGGTTAGGCTAGTAAGGGCAATTAAAGCTAATTAGTGTAGTCACCGCCCTGACCAAGGCTAATGAATGTGCATCTTGCCTAGAAAATGGTTTCAAGTTCTTAGTCTTGCTGGCTAGAAGCACAGAGGATCTCAGTTAATAGCCATTGTTTAGTGAATTTGTTAAAGGTTTAGGGTAAAATTTTAATTTTTGCACATAGTCATGTTTATGTATCAGAATATTTATTCTTTGTCAAAGTGAAGAAATTCTAACATACAGCAATAGTCTTTTTCCATCCCTATCCACCCCCACCCTGCCCTGACCCCATTATAAGGCAGAAAAAGTTTTTTAAGACTCTTTTCCAGGTATGCAAAATTTATTAGTGTGTCTGAGTTTGTCTTGAGTACAATAACAAATTCTGTATGGTTATAAAAGCTGTTTTAGAAAAGAACAAAATATTAGAGATCCTGTCTTTAGTTTACATTATTGTTTTTCAGGTAATTTGGGAGATTTGCTTGTTTCACTATAGGTATAGCATAAGCTGAAGTCCTAGAGTCTGGAAGAACTGAAACAAAGCAGGTTGTCACATCATTATACCTATCTAAAGCAGCCAATTGCTACCTAAAAGAATGTTTTAAAAAAGCCAGATTTCAGATATGCCTAGTCCTAAACAAATCTGGAAATTAGTTTATAACAACTTACAAATGTTCATTACAGTATTTCTAGCCAAGAAGTCTATACTTTACGTTGATACCGATACCACTGCTCCTGCTACTACATGAAGTTGAAAGGAAAGGTTAATGCAACTTTTCAAACCAGTGATGACAGTGAAATAGATTTAAATTCTAGTATTGCAACTTGGAGTAGTTAATATTCCTTTCAGCTCTTCCTCTACCGTGTCACAGAAGCAGAAAGGGAACTGCTGATTGTACGGCTGGTCAAGGGAGGAAAGGCAGAAAGAACCTAAGAATCTTTTTTTAAATGTTGAAGTGAATGACTTAATCTAGCACGCCACTAAATGCATTAACTAAATTTGCAAGATCTCAAGAGCATTAAGCATATAGCTTAATAAGTATCTGGTTTTGTATAGGCTTTTTACCCATTTTTAAGGCAAGAAGATATTTGAATGAATCCCTGAGACTGTCATGTTATTGACAGAGTTCCGTCTTCCACCCCTAAGGACCATACATGCTCACAAGACTAAACCTCTTTCCCAGACAGTTCCTCCATGCAACGTAAATCTGTTGCTGCTTTTATAACGCTGAATTCCTGACACCAAAGGTGCTGTGTAAGGGGATACATAAGCCAAACTGTGGTCTGAGGCTTGCTGAACAGTTTGTCATCTCCTGTAGTAACAGAAACAACTTCACCAAACAGTGTCTCTACGTTCTGGGTGTTTGTCTCTATTTTCTAAAGGAAGTGCAATTAGAATAAAGGAAGAAAAGTTGTTTAGTCAGTTGGGTACCCTGCCAGCTAGGTTTGTGATTCCTTTCTTTGGTCTCTCTCTTAAATAGCTTAACAAGGTGGTCTAATACAGTAGCATCAGCTTCTGAATTCATGGTAAGTCTGTGATATTTTTCTTTCATTATTTTGGTTTTTCCTTTAAATGGAGCTTTCTGGCACTATATTAACATAGAATTAATAAGGGAATCTTAGTACTAATAATTTCATAGCCTTCACAATGAAAAACAAAAGCTTCTAACAGTGGAAAACTGCATCTTTAGAAATAAGAAAAGACAGTTCCTCGTAAAGTTGTATTTATTTTTTTACCATTTGATTAATTTAAATATAGTAAATTTTTTGAGAGTGAAGGTTATCAAGACTAGATTTGTTTCTTCAGTCCTGGGGATTAACAGTGAAAGAGTGGTATTTCAGAAGTTTGTATTTCTGAAACCACGTGATTCATTTTTATCTCTTTATGTAGGGATGGTCTGGCCTTATGAAATTCTTGTTGAAACACCATAAGTAATATGTATGTTGGTCCTTTGTTATTGAGAAAAAGCTTATTTTGGTCTGAAATTATGTGCAGAATAAAGATTTCATGTCTGATTAGTGAATATCACACCTTTTTAACACTGCACTCTATATGTTTTGATTACTAAAAGCACAAATATTATAACAATTACTTTATTATACATTCTGCAAATATTTATTTGTAAGATTTGTCTGTCTGCTGTTTCATACTTGCCCCTCTACTAATATTTAGGGGGAAAGCTTGCAAACAGTTACACATTAGGTTAATCTTAAGTGCAAAATATTCTTCCTGAGACCATGCTTGATTTAATTAATAAAAAAAATCAGGGACAGGAGTGTGCTGGCTTGGAACATAAATTTCCTCAGCCTGATTAAAATAAAGTATCCCCCCACTGATACTTTAAAGCTTTTGAAGTGAAGAACAGCATTTTATATTTCTGTGGGACAAGGCAGTCCTCACAGATGATAGAACCTGCAAATCCTTTAATTTTGCATAGTTTTGTTGCATTTAATGAATGAGGCTACATGTGGGCTTCAGGTTAATCATGCATACCTCTAATGCAAAGGGCTCTCCCTGGGCATCTGCTGTGACATCTACTGCAGTGCTCTAGTCCTTGTCCTGGGGTACCCTGCTAGTCGGTGTAGTTACGTTCCTTTTAGATGCTTTGAAAATTGCTTTGCAAGTCACCTTTCAACAGAAAAAATATTTGTTAACATGCTGTGTTTGCAAGTAACATTTAAACATTTTTATCATATAAGCAAAAAGATGTGAGTAGCATTTGGTAAAAAGGAAATCTGCAACTTGGGAGATCAGCAAATGTAAAGTGACAAAATTCTAGTGAAACATTTTTGTGTTTCTGGATATGTTTCCTATCAGAGACTTAGCAATTATCCTGGTTAAGACGAAAAAAAACAAACAAAACCACCCAAACTTTGTTTTCACTTCATCATCAAATAAATGCAATTGTCATTTGCATGTTTTCAGAGGAGCTTGGGAGCAGCATGTTTTGTGCATTACTAAAATGCCAAGTGAGCAAACTGCTTTTTACTTCAGGTGCTGGTTTGCTGCATGAAGGTGAACTCATTTACAAACTGTGTTTTACTGTGGTGATGTCTGTAAGTGACATAAGTATAGAGTAACAATTAGTAGTGGCCAGAGAAGTGTTGACACCAACTCCTAGAGGAGATGATTTACTCTTAGCACTGACCTGTCAGTAAACAATGCTCAACTTCACCAAGAAACAGCAAGACTTTAGAGTGTAAGTGCTTCTGTTCATGAATGTTGCTGAATTTTACTTTCCATCTGGCCCAGGTCCTGGGGGCTTTATGGTTATGCCTAGTGATAAAGGCCAGGTGGTCAAGTTTTGGGAGCTGTCTGTCACTTGCTCAGAAATGGGATGTGGCTGTAGTTGAGAGAAAAATAGAGAAACAAAAGGCACTGGCAGCTGGGGTGGGCAGGGGAGCAGAATTCCTCTCATTCCCAGCCCCTTCTCCTGTTCAAGCTCAGCAACACCTGGATGTTCCTTTGGTAACGGCTGCTCTGGGGATTCAGGCGAGGCTGTTGTGAAAGGCTGTAGCCTCTTTTATCAAGCAGTATCTCGAGAGTGTGCGGTGAACACGTTGCACTGTTTCTATTCCTCTGTGAGATACTTGTGGTAGCTGAGCTCTTCTGCCTCGAAAGCACTGTTTGCTGGTTTTTGCCTGAGAACCTCCTGAAATGATATATTCTCCTTTTCAGGAAAGGATTTTCATATAATGTATATAGTTACTGGCTATATGGTCTTGTTAGTCTGGTGTCTGTAATAACTTCAAGACATGTTTATCACAGCTTGCTAAACGCATTAGCTCGTTTTTGTACAGTGTGAGTCCCTATCTTGTTATTTCTACTTAACTGAGATGAATTGCGTAGGACAGAAGGCACCTCATGCTCTTTGTCACACAATGTACATGTACAACTTAAAATCCCATAATGTTTCCATACAGGGCGCAGACCTCTAGGCTTGCAGTAACTCTCAGCTGCTCTGCTTACAAGGCTTGACATTGGTGAAATCTATGTCCTCTTGCACATAAAAAAGCCCCCAGACAGGAGTAAGATGTACAAAGGCATTCAGCAAAATGCAGCTTTAACGGCGATTAGGATATACATTTTCTTTGGCTCTTTGCAATCAGTGAGTCCGTGTTCTGGCGAAGGCAGCTTTGCTGAAGCGAGCCCAGTCAAACCTACACTACCAGTTTGAAGACATTGTGAGTGCACCTGAAGGAGTCTAGCTGGTACTCCGCTTTCTCAGCATCATTCCAATGAACAGGCAGCTATTTACAACACTGTTTGCTAAAGAGGTACTTAGGATAATATTTACTAAGAGAGTAGTGGAGAGAGAAAGCAACAAAATGTTTTGTTTACTCTGGAATTTGTCCCTTGGCAGCATGGGAGGACAGCGGTGAGGCTGCAGTTTGTTTTCTTTCCCTTACAAACTTTCCTTCTTCAGCTCCTCCCAGAGAACAAGTGATATCCCTTACTCCGATTGTAATGAGTAGATCCTCTGCTAATTAGCTGTAGTGGAAAGCAGATGATCATGTCTACTTAATAAAGTCTCACTGAGACCTCACTGAGGGGCGGATTGAACTTAATTCCATACTATTTACATATTACAGTGATCCCTTGAAAGTTTATTGCTAGTAATTTTCCTTTTTATGTTGACTTCTATAAAAAAAAAAAAGATTCAGGTGTTGCAAAAGTACTGAAAGTAAAACTAGAATGTGTGTGCTTACCAGTGCTTTATGAAAAGCATCTTAGGGATTTAAATTTTCGCAAGTTTTAGAGATTCTGCTGGGATAATTTTTTTTGTTTGTTTAATGCTTATGAAGTGATCCAACAGAATGCATTTCTCTTTCTGCTTGTGAAAACAATTTTGAAACACTGGCTCACTTCTGTTCAGTCGGAGAAGTGACTGATGTATTGTATAGCTTGCATAGTACCAGATACTGACCATTATCCTCAACTCTAGTTCTGAAAGCACAACTAGTTTTTCTAGTTTAATGTTTCCATTACTTTTCTTCCTCAATAAATATAAATCATAGATTTGTATTTAGTAGTTTCCCTTTTTCAATTTTGAATGTTCTAAAAATTTATGTTATTTTAATGTTTTATTAACTCTTCATTATTCCACCCATTTCTAGGAAGTTAAATGCTTCTGTACAGTGTTTTGATAAATGCTGGTAAGTTTGACTTGCAGCTCGAAAAGTTCTGGAGCTTATTAGGCACTGCTAGATTCAGCAGAGCTTTTCCATTGCTTTATTTAGGAATTGAATCATGTCCATAGTCTGTTTTCTCTTCCTCTGAACCTAAAGGACTTTCAAATCTTGATCATGTATGGGACTGAACTGAGAAAGAAAATCCTGATTGGGTGCTTAGTTAAAATCGGACTGTAAATGCTTAATAGGTGTCAAAGTAGAAGAGCTGTGTATCAAGTGCTTGTGAAAAGTTTGATCTCAATCCTGACCTCTTTGAAATTCGATCATCTGAGTATTCGTTTCTTTCTTACATTGAAACAGTGAATTTGTAAACAAGCTTTGCTTTGCAGTAGCTGTGAAAATGGTCAAAGCATGAAGTCTTGGTAGTGATAATTGAGTAATATTTTCTTTTGAGTAATATTTTTTTTTTTAGTAATATGTTCAGCAAGTCAGGGGAGAGCACAACAGTAACTGTAACATTGCTGCTTCTGTAAAATAGGAAGAGTAATTAAAAATAAAGGGTACTACCTACCATTCTTACCTTTTCCTGGTGTTTTTTTTCCCTGAACTCTTCTAGCTATGGCTGTCCTATATATTGTGTTAAGAATACTTAGAACAAAAGTGTCACAGCTGCTTGCATATATGAGATTGATTATTTGAAAGTTTACAACTTATTTTAGGTTATTGTATTGCTTGCAGTCAACTTTATTCCCTTGATAAGAAATTTAAATAATTTAATAGATAACTGCTGAATATACCAGTTAAAATGTTATATATATTTAGTTGCTCAGCTTGTAACTGTAACCAATTAAAAAGGAAGATAATTTGATTAAAGCCTGTAAGTTAAGGGTACCATACAGGCATGTACCCAGAATGGACCTCTGGAAACTATTGAAATGCTGGATAAGACAAGAGCAGCATCGGAATGTTTTGCTCTCAATTAGTTCGTTTAATTGGCTAGTGTCAGAGGAATACTGTAAAACAGACTTGCAACGTGACACCTATGAATGAGTAGATCTACCTTCAATCTTAGACACTAATTGATGTCAAATAATGTAACTGGAAAGCTTACTTTTGATCTAATTTACACTGCTTTTAGCTTTCCTAATGCAGATTCTACCCACCTTTTATTGTAAAGATTATATAAACTTACCTGTTACTGGCTAGATCCCACTTTCCCTGGAAAAATAAAATGAGGAATAATAGCCTCTTTTTTAAGACAAGCTATTTGGTGAATGTAAAAAGAAAAAAAGTCTGGTTTACAAAACCTTTGTGCAAACTGTTAGTTACACAGTTATTCTTGGCTTGAGCTTGATTTCAGTTTTGTATTTATAGAAAACAAAGGAACAAAAAGCACTGTGTGGTATGAGGATGTGCAGACTGAGCATGGCTACATGTTATCCGACATACTTACCAAGAAATATGATTGTATTTTTAAGATAATGCCTAAGTACTTAAGCATAGCATGTAATAGTTTGATCAACATTCTGCAGTTAATTCAACACTTTTCAGTACCGAGTAGAAAATGAGCAGGTTTATGCATATAGGTAGTTATAAACATGGAAAACTACTAGTGTACATAACTTTAGTTTGACTAGGAAAAAATGAAACTCAAAAGTAAATTAAAAGATAGTTTATTATCTTACATAATAGTCATGTCTTTAATTTCATGTTCGTAATGGAATGGTGATAATATTAACATCTGTAGTGCTTGCTGTAGGAACAGGATGCTTCCAAAGATTTCAAGAGCAGTATTTCTTTCTGTTGAAGTCTGGACAAACCTACCATTGACATTAGGAGGGCAAAACCAGTTTGGAAGCAGACTCCTTACAAGACTAGGATAAAAATGAGAGACTACTAGCAAATGTGAAACATGCTGTTAGATTTTGGACCTTTCAAAGAAGTGTATTTTGAGATAAATGTGCAATAAAGCCTGTGTTTAATCTAGGAAGAGGAGCAGTATTCTACTGGTAAAAAGCAGAAGGAAAATAAATTGCATCATCTATAACCTTTGCAGTCATAGGCTCAGTGAACAGAACATCAAAACCAAATGTAAGGAAAACAAGCCTCTGTATTCAATTTACCTAGTGATATCCGGCCTTACAAGAAGCTTTAAGTATATTCATTCTTTTAGCTACAGTGTGAAAAAATCTGTACTGAGCTCAGTCTTCAATGGATGAATATATCCAGGGGAAAAAAATTGCTTGGAGCTAGATCCAATGTCTGTCAAAGTGACTGGAAATAGTCCCACAGACTTCAGGGGCTGTAGGTCAGGCTCTTAAACATGTAAATGAAAGTTTGATTTCTTTGGGTGAGCAATATTTCTGTTAATCATCCAGCAAAATATATCTGATTATTTGGAACAGCAAATAGCCATTTGGTTTCTGACAGAATACAATGTGTGTTTGAGCATATCAAATGTGTTTAGAGTTAGTGAAGGAAGAATCTCAAGATGTTTGGGTTTGGTTTGGATACACATCCAAAATGCGCATGCTTAGCTAAAGCTCTTCAGTCTGCAGCAAGAGTTTGTTGAGAAATGAACAATCTGGCCAGGCTTTTCCAGTGCCAGCGAGCCAAAAGTGCCAGAGCGCTTGGTAAGGAGAATAAGAAACTGGTGGGCAGGGACAGAGGCTTTTTTGAACATGCAAGTGCCTTTAAGGAACAGTTCAGCTTTCCAAAGTGCTTGTGTAAAGATAATAGTTTGACGCACTTATTTCTGCTTTCATGTAGGAGAGCTGTCTGAGGACGCTGTCCACCTCTGAGAGATTGTTCTCCATTTCTTCTGCAGGCATGGCTCTCTTGTGCCCTGGGCTTCCTGTGGGTCTTTTGGCTTTGGTGCCAACACTGAAATTTCCATTTTGGAGTAACATGAAAATCTTTACAGGTGCCTTTCTCTGCAATTTCCTTTCAGATGTCTGCACATGCATGGAGGCATGGAAGGGAGATGGTGGAGAATGCAATCTGGAATTTTCTTTACCTTCCAATCCTGTCCAGGTAAAGGTCTGCCCCAGTGGTGGCTTCACAGCTCAATTCACGCTCCCCACTGGTTGCTGGAGAACCACTGACCTCCTTCCCCTCACTAAAGTTAGGAAGCTGGAGTTGTGTGTCCAGGACAATCTGAGTATGGTTGGGTGTGGTGAAAAGCAGAAGGTACAAACAAATGATATAGAGACAACAATTTCCATGTTATGCCTGCTTGCTTTCTGTTGGAAAAAAGCATTTGTGTTCTGCTGCTACCTACTGCAGCAAGGACGAATATGAAATAAGGAGAGTGATTCCTTCAATGTACTGTGCTTGCATAGTTCAAATTATGCTTTATACTGCTGCCAGTGTTATACCATAAAGCTTAAGTTTTGTGCTCATGCAAAATACCGGTATTTTTCTGCTCGCAAGATAGCATAGCTCATAGGAGATGGTACCTCACACAATCTATGTTGATAAAATATCTGGAATTCCCATTTTTCACTGGGATTAAACTGACCAAATGGAGCATGTCGGATACCTTAACTCATAGGATGAGCTGAAATTGCGTTTGAGTGTGTGTGCTCCTATTAAATTTGTCACTAATAGCTGAAATTATGAGTCTGACAATTATTTCATGGAGTTCTGTCACTAGTGACAGAATCTGCACCTGATTGATATAAGTTTTTCTCTTCAGAGTATTCCATTCTTAAACAGAAACTGCCCAAATTAATTTTGATAGCTAATTAGAGTACAAGTAGGTAAATATGTATCTAACTGATCAGGCCATGGATTAACCTAAGCAAATTAAATGAAGAATTAGTTTCTTGTTTCCTTTTGAAAAGGACCATAAAAAGTATCGTTTTGAAGACAGCTGTCATCTTTCATTGGCCTGAATGCCTGTGTGTGTTTTTTTGTTTGTTTTTTAAGGGGAGGAGTAGAGTCATCTTTGGCGAGGTTTCCTTGTCCAAGAATCTCTGATTATGAATGTTGTGCTTTAGCTATCCTCTGTGTCTGGTTCGGTGCCAGGATTTATCAGGATGGAGGATGTTCTCAGTGGTGGTGCACGTCTTGCCACTAGCAGTGGTTTTTCCTAATAGGGCAAGTTTATAAGACTCATTACCAAGAAGGGAATAATGGGAAAGGAAGTTTCGGTGTGATTTTTTTGTTTTGTTTCGGTTTTTTAAAAAGTGAGACGGAGACAAAGGATGGAGTTAATATGCAATCCTACTCTCCAGTTAGCCTAAAAGATGACCTGCAGGTTTTGGAATTACGGTATGTTCAAAGATATGTCACTGAAATAATGTAATGCCACAGACATTAGGCCATAATGACCTAAAAAAGTATGTGTTTAGTAGTTTGCAGCTGGAGTCAAGGAAGGAGCAAAACCACTTGAAGTGAGCCAGACCCACACATTCTGAAAACCATTATTACATTTAGAGTACTGACTAGGAAAAATATTCATAGCTAACAGTTTGCCTTTGGTTTAGATTAAATGTCACATGATTACTGGCTTGCAGCGGTCCAAGGAGAGGTTTTACAGAGGATTTCTGATTACATTTTTTTTAGTGTCGCTATCAACTGTGATCTGAAAGATCACAACTGTGGTCCCAATCAATGCTGGTCTGGAATTTTAGGGGATGGGGGTTTTGGTTGGATTTTTGTTGGGTTTTTTTTTTAGCAAAGATAAAGGACTTATGAGAAATAGGAACTGATATGGACCACCCAGAACAGGTAAAGGATCCTCTGAGTGTCTTGAAACACTTTCTGATGATTCAGAAGGTCTAAATAAGCAAGATATCAAGGTATGTACTCAAGAGTTTACTGAATTAGGGACTAACTTATGAATATCTTAATTTCCAAGAGTCTAATAAACCCTTACTACTTTATTGTTAACCTTGCTATGCATCTGCTAGCCTAGAGTGCTCATGGTGCAAACAGCAACACGAAGAGGTAAAGTCACTGTTCATACTGACATAATTATCATACTGACTGCCTTAGCAGTGGGAGAACTTCAGATGTCTTAATTGCCAGTCCTGCGCGCAACAGCCAGATGGTTTTCCTGAGAGGGCACTTACATTTTTTGGTGTCTAATTCACCAGTGCTTGGCATGATATATACAGGATTTAACATCAGAGCTCCCTTCTGGAGTTATTTTTTTTATCTCCATGTGTTATCTTGCTCTTCCTCAGAAAAGTTTTGTGTACCTAACAGCTGAAAAACCTATTTTGAACTGCAGTACTCAGTTTTTAAAATACCAATGTAATAAAAACAACCCCATCCACAAGAAAAAAAGATCACAGACCTAATTGGAATCTGTATTAGCCACTACCAAACTTGCAATAACTGGTTTGGGTTGGTTTTCCATATCCTAAATGACAAAGGATGATAGTTATTAATTTATCCTTATAAAGCATCCCATAGAACAGTATCAGAGGGTACTTGACAAAATAAGCAATGATTTTATCAGTGTGGCACAAGCAGTTAAATTCTACAACAGCTCTTTACAAGGAATTTTAAGAGCACATTGTAGCATATCAAACAGGCAAAGTCTATAGGTAGACTGTGTGGCTTCCCACATATGCAGTGTTACAAGTACAGCAAGCAAAATACCATAAATACTCAAAGTAAATATTCACTGAAATGTAGAAAAGAAAAAAAAAAAAAAAAGAAAAATTTATCAGTAGTGCCAACTCTTTCCCTATTTGTTATTTTTAAACATCCAAATATAAATTTTGTAACAGACAAGCACATATTAGAAACTAATCTTATCAGTACGGACTGTTAGCCTGGACTATGCTGGATTTGTTATATATTGGATAACATACTAGCTAATGTAAGTTGGATAGGTTACCAACTCTCTTGGCAGATTTCTGACCTAAGGTAATTAGACAGGCTTTGTACTGATCTGATTTCACCATTGCAGCAAGAGCTACCTCTTCACTCCCAAGAAAATGTTAAAATGTGGAAAGGATTTGACTCTCCTGGGCTTTGGGCTTGTTTTGCTTTGTTTTCAAGGTTTCTGTTTTGATCTATGTCATCTTTGATTCAGAGTTTAATGACTTTACTATACTACTTGGTAAAATGTTCATACCAAATACTTCAGTGAAGTTTAAGTTTTAATAAAGTTTTAACTTCACAGTCCTAGCAAACCTGTTTTAGGAAACATTCTTGAAGTACTGTTATGCAGTAAATGGATGAATTGCCCCTAGATTCATCTGATGGTGTCTTTTTGTACTTGCTTGTAAGTGAAACCAATAATCCGATGCTCTTGCCTTACTTGGTTTGAGTTACTAATCACCTAATTACAAATGTGGGGTGTTTCAAAGCACCTATCATTGCCCTGCTCCACAAGTGAGTACAAATTTTAGTTTGAAGATTTTCCTGAAGAGGAGTCAACATTTTACAGAACCTATCGATTTGTTCCAGTGACATTGGTTGAGCTAATAAGAGCTCATCTATTCCCACGTATCTTTTTATCATATAAAATCAGACTCCTCAGCAGTTGTCTCAAAAGTGAAGGATGTATAGAGAATTAAGTAAAAAAGTGATTCTGATGTGGCTAAAAAATATCTCCTTTGACCTTTTTCATTTTTTTCCTGGAATATTGATGCTGTGGTGCTTGGGTGTTCTTGAACAGAAAGTGTTTTGTTTCTTCCATAGTAGTCTGGTCTCCGTATGTTAAGCAATTCCATGGACAGTCTGGTCCAGAACATCTTTGGTTAATAAGAAACTGAAAGATAAGCCTTGTGATAATTGATAAGTCATTAGCAGGACTCTAGTTCATCAGATAAGGCAATTAATGGTTTCACATTTCCTAAAAAGTGGCAGTGTTGGGCTGAGTCACTACAAGATGTAGGATGAGGAATTCTTTCGTGACATAGTTTGAATGCAGTACAGATGTACATCCAAGTGTGTTTGTTTTCTGCAATACATACTTTGGCTTTTCAATAATTTTTGTTCATTTTCAGTCTTCAACTGGAAGTTCAGTGCTTGTGTTACAAAAAAATGATATTTTAGTTGCTCAGGCTTTGTACGGCTGGAGCTGTCATTTATTCTCTCATTTCTCTTACATATGCTCATCAGTGGGCTTTGCCATTGGAAAGGTATTTCACTTTTTTACTGTATAGGCATTAGAAATGTTGCTCATGATTTGTGCATCACATCAACAAGCTATTCCATAACTAGATTACAAAGCAGGAAAAATTTTTTCAAGATTTATTCCAAGTTTCTTACAGATTTTTTTAAAAATCTGAAATCAAAAATATTTTGGCTGATTGGAATCACAATTGTCACTTCTCTGGTATGGTGTAAAAGTTCAAGATGTAGTAAAGACAGTAACATAGCATGACTTACACATTCAGAGCTCTTAATGTTAGTACTGAAAGCTTTACCCTGCTTCAAACACAGACAGGTTGAAGCTTTGAATCTTTGAGGCAGTGTTTTTTAAAAGAACTGGATCTATTTTATTTCAACGCATGTATGTGTTGAACTGAACTATGAAATGACAGTTTTGATGGAGTGTTTGTGTCTTGCAATGATTTAAGAAAGGTCACTTTTAATGAAGTGATGAAATAAGTCAGGAGTGATATCTTAAGAAGTTAGGGTCAGTAGGTTTGTTGCTCTTGACTTTGCGTGACCAAGATGCCATCTCAGACACTTTGACTTTGTACTGCTGAGAGGGACCCTGACAGTGGTGACTCCCACCAATGTAAGCTGTGGTGGAACTGCAGCCTCAGTTCTCCATTTCTGGAGTGAGCAATGACCAGCAAGACAACAGGTTACTTTGGGAGTCTTTTTCGTTCTTTCTTTTTGTGTTGCTTCAATCACAGCTGGGATTTTAAAACACTATTGGTGACTGGAATTGCACCTCAGTCTCCCAAAGGACCATTCAGGACTGGTGATCTGTAGCAGTTCTCTGTCATCTAAGGAGATGAATGCTCCTTGCTGTTCTCTTTCCATCCAGTCCTTCCATATTCTCTCAAGAAATCTTCCTTAATGTTTCATACTGGTTTTGATGAATTAGCTTTTTATATTGAATAAAATAAATATAATTTCCTACTGGTTCTTAGTCTAACTGATTTTTGGAAAGGACTGCCCAACTGGTACACAAATTCCTTACTTACAGTGAAGCGAAGATAAGAGAGGAGATAACATCCAAGCTGAATTGAGGTATGAATTCTGATGGTGTTGCTGTTGAAAAGCGGGTGTATTTGTAATCTGTTTCTCTCTATCCATAAGGGTAAGAGCTTGCTTGATCTAGCAGACATGTCAGTAGCTTTGCAATACCTGTCACTGAAGGTTTAATCTATACTTCAGTATCTTAATTTAAAACACACATTTGGCAATTCTACAAACCAGTGTACAAATGTTATTTTGTTCAAATATTGAGTAAATTTTGCCTGAAAATATTATGGCTGCCTCCCATACTATGAGGAGGTCCTCTGGATATAAAATAAAGTACGATGCTTAACTACTGTAGCTGCTTTAAACATATGTCTCTGAGAGTAACAAAATTCATCTGTTATGTTGTGTGTGAAGGCTGAGGACTAAGCACATGAAACTTGTCATTTGCAGTGGGAAAGCTGATACCAACTGCACAAGCTGCTTCTCTACCAATGTAGAAGTGGTGTAGCCCATGTCCAGAGGGTAGATAAGGATGGTGCTCATATTAGCATACAACTTAAGGAGTTAATTGCAGCGCTTAAGAGAGCTGATAGCATCTCAAACTACAGTCTTGAAAGTGTCAGAGGAAGAATAGCATTAATATGACTGTGTGATTTAAAGAGATGGGAACACATCCTCGACTGATAAAAGCCAACATCACTGGTGTTGCCAGAGTTCAACTTGCAGTGCAAGGCGATGTCAGAAGTTACTGGGAAGAGCTGTTTAAAGCCTGCCAGAGCTGGAACCTATCAATATATGTCTTGATATGTGTTAAAGCTCCCTTATGATTCAGTATTGAAGGTACAGCTGTTACATAAATAATGACTTATTTTTATAAATATTGTACTCCTCCAATAATCTTTTTAAATTACTTGGAACATCCTAGACAAATAGACAACTGAAGGGTGGCAGAATCTGGCCTCTCCTTACTAGCTTTGAAATGCAGTTCAAAAGGTACTATTCAATTTTGATATCACTTTATCTGTAACGTGTATTGTGTGGAATGTAATATAATACAGTTTCATTCATGTTAAATGATGCATATGAAGTCATTTGTGCTATGTCGAGGGCACTAAGCTTCCTAGTGTAGCGGGTGGAAGACAGAAAGGAGTGCAGGGAGGAGCGAGGTGTTGATGTTACTAAATATGTCTCAAGATCTGTCAGGTCCAGACAGGTCACTGGGAAATCTGAAGACAATGCTTTTTAGCTGGTGCTTAGGGCTAAGTCAACTGACAGACAGAAGTGTAAACACTGGTTCTTAACTCTTCATGGAGTTGAAATGTGTTTACTGTACTTACTGACAATTTAATTGGAGAGAAAACAATAAGAAAAGATAGCAAAGCACTATCCTATTTAAATTAGTAATTTGTAGCAGCCACTCTTGGACAATCCCAGTTTAAGGTCCTTGTGACAAAGTGTGGTGGTGTTATTGTTCTGTTACATCAGTGTGTAGTGACTTGTAGTACCTGACTGCTTCGTCTTAACTTTCCCTGGCAATAAGGACAGCATTACCTGAGCTGCAGGTCTTTCCCAAGGCTCAGGCTCCTTCTGTGGCAGCACAGCTGTGTACCCTCTTACACAAGGCTGAGCCAAAAATGCTCAGCCTCAGCCTTTGGCAGAAGAGCTGTAGCTTTGAACCTTTATAATCTTCATTAAGGTAACTCGTCCTTTTTTCTTCAAGTGCCTTACAAGAATTTTATTCAGCCTGTGAATATGTAAAAATCGAAAACATTCCCTTGAAGTGCACACATTTCTAATTAACAATGGAATAATCTCCTTCATACTTTTTTCCCTTCACAGACAGACAGTTTCTGAAATTTTGTCTTTATTACTGAGTGGTTTAGGCAGTGATTATTCACAGTAACCACTGCTGTTTTCTTTCCATCTCCCAGATCAGTTGATACAGATGATTCGTAGGAGCACTGTTGTCACTGTTTAATCCACAGTATATACTTGCAGGAAGGTAGCAGAAAAGTGCACAAGCCAACTTCAAAAGACTGTCACTTGAAGAAAAAAATCAGCAGTCTTTATAGCAATTACTGACAATAGAGGCACGCACCTGTGGTGAGGAACTTTGACTCAAAGAAGCTGATCTCAAACCTTTAAGCACTGTGGATTCCTAGTCCTAGATTTGAAGAACTGACAGAAATGACCTGTTCACCTCTGAACTGGTGACCTACAGGTGGGAAGAAGTATTGTTAGAGGCATGTAAGCAGAATGTAAGGCTGTGTTATTTTGATGTTTAAGCTATCCATTTCATCTAGCTGCAAAGAATAACAAAGAGGCGGTCTGGCTGATGAAAGGCAAAAACCGCACTTGAGTTAACTCAGCTAGAAAGCTAACTTTTGCAAATATTTTTACAGTCTACGTGGTGGAGATATGTTAATTCATTTGTATTTAAAACCAAAGTCAAGAATTTTAAGATTCTTACTGTCCTTAACCATATACAAGTTCTGTAGTCTCTAAGCCTTTTTAACCTTGTTAAATAACACAATTTTGTTTTAAAAATTAATGATGTAGAACTCTTTGCTGTTGACTTCAATGGCCGGAGGTTCAAGACCTAATATTATTCAAGAACCTTGGTTCTTGTCATTCCCCAGTTGTTTCACCAGGGGAGAAGCAAATACTTGGATAGTGTGAATCGTGTTATTAAGGCCCAGAGCAAAGTGGTCCCAAGAAAATGACATGGCAGTGAAGCACACTGCAAAACAGTTCATTTAGGAGCTGTGTTGTTCATCAGGGAACTAATGACAGCCAAAAGCCAGTGAAGTCATAAGCAATCTTCAGAAAGGAGCTGAGAGCAGTCAGCTGCTTCAATATGGTGTGTGCATGCTGGATGGATATACTAACTACCGTTAGTATTCCAGGAGCCATAAAAGGAGAATTAAAGCACTACCATGTTGCCCAAGGTGAAGGTAAGGACCATCACTGGTTTCTTCAAGTGCTTGAGCTTGGCAGAAATCTCATAAGTGGTCCTCAATGCAATATTTTAAATTGGGTAGGAGGAAGGGAGAGAAGGAGATGTATGACTAAGCAGAATTTGGCTACTGAAGTGTATTAAGACGGCATAAAAATTATAAAACACTCAAGTAAATAATGTGAAGAGTCATTTTGTGTATACCACTTAACATGCAGTAGGTTGCTTTTAAAATGCTTGTTTACTCCTGGAGAAATCAAAGGGAATGCTCTCTCATGTTTGTAGTATTATTCCTTCAAAAAGAAGGAGCAGGCATACCCTTTTCCAACAGCCTCCCCCTTCTCTACCTCCTGTTCCAAATAGAAGGAGCGTTTCTATAATGTAATCTTTCTGATGTCAGTAGAGAATCCACCTACACTTAACAAATACGGAGAATTTTGCTTTGACTGAGCTTTAATGTGTGCTTATATACCTGGGGAAACAAACATGAACAACATTGTGAATCAAGCCGTACACGTTGCTTGATGCCAGTACCAGCAGATGCTAATGTCAGGCTGACCAGTGTCTGTGTAAGAATTGCATAAAACAGAGCAGTTACTTGAAATGTTTAACAGAGTGGCTAATGATTGCTTCATCCATACTCTTACTTATACAACATTTCTCAGAATTAGCAAGTAAAACAACCCAAGCATGACATACACATATTTATCTAATAATAAAGAAAAGAAATATTGTCTAGAATGTCCTTTCATTCTAGTATCCTCTAGAATTGTAAGCCCACAGCATCCTGCAGAAAATATTCAGTATTTTTCAGCAAGGAAGCCTTTATGTTTTTTAGGTGATAACTCACTGGAAGGGATAAAAGGCCCACAAATGGCTATGTGTGTTAGTGAGTAACAAGCAATCTTATTTAAGCATTAGCTACCAGTTACTGCTTAGAAATCAATTCCCAAAATGAATTAAAATGGCAAAAGTGTACAGTACCTGTCTTCCCAAACACTTACCAAGTTTTACAGGATACACAAGAAAGTCACATGAAACTGGAGTAGCTCATTTCAAAATCATTTTAATAATGACTGATCCATTTGAATTTAAGCAGATGAAGGATAAGCCGAAGCAGGGATAAACTGAAAAGGCCATGGGCTGAGTCCCTTCATTATCTATGTGACTAGAAACTACTGCACTTTATCATCTGCTGTCTCTTTTTGCTATCTCCCTCTTTAATTTTCCTAAATGGCTGGTGCACTGCTGTTGAGATAAGGTATTTAATAAGGGAAAGGATTTAGATGTTCCTGCAAGACCAATCTAGGCTCCTTTTTTTTAAAATGTCATCTTGATTTCTGCTTTTTTCTTCTCCCTAAGTAATAGGCATAGGGATTATGAAATTAATCTGGAAGATAAATTCCACTAACAAAATCCTTATATCCACTAGTAACATAAATAAAAATTGGTTCGTAGTACAATAATCCCAGATAGTAACCACTATGAGAAGACACATAAACTGAACCACCTCTTAGGTGGATTACTTTTAAAATAAAAACTTTGGAAGCCATAGGGCTACATATATTTCATTTGAAATAAAGTTGTCTAATTTGACTTGTTTATGACTTTTTTAAAAAAAAGCAAAGGAAAATATTATTTAATATGAAGAATCACCCCGTAACAGATATATACCTGCTACTTCCATGTCTTAAAACTCACCCTGTAGCCATCCCATTGACTTAAGCAGGTACTGCAGTTCGGTTTCTACCCCAGGAGTGTATTTTAAGGAAGCAGTCCTAATAGTAAGCCATATTCTGGCATCTTTACAGATGTTGAATAGCGTCTTCCTCCAGATGCCTTCTGCACATAGCTAGGAGTTACCCCAGCACAGAGGTGGTCTGCACATAAGGATGTGTCCATGCTCACCTTTCAGTGTGGATCAGAAGTGCATTTCTGAAGTGAGTTTCCCGAACATCCCTGCTTACTGTACGTTGATTCAATTCACAGGCCAGTCTTGGAGCTCGCAAACAAACATGGAAAATGTGCTTCAGAAAGACAATTAAAATGCTCTACCCATTAATGGATGTTCAGTCGTGGGGACCAGATTAGGGACAGTTTGAAGTAACACCCTCAGACTGAGAATAGTGTTGATATTGGGTCCTCTGCATCAGCTTCTTCACCCTGCAGATCTGTTCCTATTGTACAGCAACACTTGCAACTGCAGATAGAGCTTAAGGCTGACAGAAAATACAAAGGCATTACAGCAAAGTGTTCATATTCAAAATAGTTCATATAACTTTAACTCTAGCCCCAGTGTTTGCTTATCATGTTAGTCTTCAATGTCATGATTGTATGTTGAGTTGGCGTGCGAGATTTCTTGCCTCATTCAGTGCATTGCAGTGGCTTTTTCATTGGGAAGGAGGCAGTAATTCAGTATTTCATTATCCATTTCAGGACATTTTTAAAATTCACATAACTTTGTCGCTGTAGAATATGTTTTCCTGTACCTTCTTGCTTTATCATTGGTGAGGAACATTCTGGCATTACCAGTCTAAGTCTTTGAGAAGTGCCAAAGTACCTGGGCCAACTCAGAGCCACAAGAGAGTGGGGTAGGCTATGGTGAATCAATTTCTATGCAAATTCTCACATCTGCCTGTGCAGTGCTAAGGCTATAAGGGGGCCCAGAGCAAACTTCCACTGAGCTTCCCAGTGCTGCACAGTGCAGGGACAAAAACGCTGCACAAGGAGACTAGCTGCATTCGGAGGGTGCTGAGCCTGAGCATGGCATTCTCTGGTTCCCACCTGAGCTAGAGTGTCTCTGCATGGTGCTGTGCTTGATCTGACTTAACTCTCCTTCTGTTGTGACCCACTGTGTACTTATAACACTGCAACTGAAAGACTGCACTGAAAACTTGCTCGTATGACCAGAAGCACTGAGTGGACAGTCCCCTGTACATGAGGTGAGAGTGTTTAACTAGTCATACATACACTAGAAACTCCAGAGGTTGAATCTTTTAATAGGTATTTTAACCTTTTTGGTTTAAAGTGTAAGCTTGAAGGGCCCCTAGGGGAATTGCTTGTTGCATTCATGTAGCAGACCGTACTGGACAGGGAAGGATTTGATTCTTGAATAAAGTCTGGAAGGCTGAGTGGGCCAGTGTTGGTAGGTAGAGAATTATTTTCCAAGGCACTAGAGCGAGCTCAGATCACACAACACAACAGCAGCATGGTGGTTACTTGATTTTCCTGAATACTAGGCCAAGGGGGTGGAGAGTTTACACCATAAAAGTGTTTTTTTTTTCATACATGACATCTTTGTCAACAGCTGTCTCAGAAATTTAAATTAATAGTTTCATTTACTGTTTTGCTATAGAAGCAGCTCTTCTAGTACGTGAAAGAAGCATAAGCTTGCAGTAGCCTGTTCTGGAAATTCTCTGGTACCTTTCTGTAGCTAGAGGGAGGAAGTTAATGGATGCGGCTGCTAATTCTATATTATAATTGGAACTTTTTTTTTATTTGAACTCAGCTTATGCTGAGTTTAATGAAATCCATTATCAGGAATTGTATGTGCCCCTCCAAACAAGTACATGATTGAAGAGTGGGAAGAAATGAAATGTCACTTCCATCTTTTGAATAGAAAACTGAGGGCTAGAAATGGAAGCAACTTACTGAAGATTTCACAGTACTGAACTAATTTTAACTTCGATCTTCTGAGATCTGTTTTCAGGTATGTTTTCATGGATTCACATCAGTGCTTCTCAGAAAGACCTGAGCTAACTCAGGAATGAAGGAAATAGAGTTGTAGAATTGCAGTTCTTGACCTGTGCCAGTCAGTCACGTTCTAGCAGAGCTGTACCACACTGCAATCCAAACTGGTGTATCTGCACAGCCCCACACCGTGCCTTACACAGCCCACACACCACTAGTGCCTTAACAGTTACATTTCCATGTGGCGCTTTCTTCCAGATTCTGTTGGGTTTAGCTCCCAAATCCCTCAGCTGCTGTTTACCTTTGGCATCTACCTTACCTGGAAAGTTTGTTTATGCCCAAAGAAGAAGGTACAGTATTAGCTAATGAAGTGAACTTTTTTTTCCTCTAGACAGAAAAGTGGTTCTAAAGTTAACAAGTGCCTAACATTATACATATAGCAAATGGTTCATCAACATTGCTTTTTACTTCTATGTAACTGCTACAAGAACACAAATTGGGGTGCTAAACTTCAGGGTGGGTCTGCGTCCCTCTTCTGAAGTCTCTATTATTATCTTTTTTGTGTTAAGTGATAAACTTCAGCATGTAGTTTTGTGTTTTATGGAGAGGATTGCCAAAACCCTACTTGGTTAAATGAAATTAAAAAGCAAAAAAAAAAAAATCAAGAAGCCCTTATATAAACCTCTCTTCTGTCTGGGCTGAAACTGCTTTCCTTCCTCTTGATGGATGCATTGGTGTTGTAAGTTGGCTAGTTTAGCTTCTGTTGTGTATGAGAGTTGCAGTCAGCTTTTGCACATCTAACTTTTACGTCCTTTATGTCAGTGAACTGAATGTAAACTTAAGGCTGGAAACAACTGATCTACAAAGCAGTGTATCGAGGCTGGCTTAAAACGCCCAGCAAATCTTTAGTAAATGATCTGCTTCTTTAAGGATGTGAGCCATTCCTGCAGAAGAACTCGCTGTCAGCAAACTTGTGCAAAATGCTGCACAAACTTATCCTAATTCAAGCAGCAGGGCAGTGGGACTTAACTGTTACTATTTCTAGATATTGTAGTAGAACGCTTAGTCTCCACAAAATCAGAATGCCATTAGTATTATCGGCAACTGCTTTTGTAACCTTCCTCCTGGGAAGCAACAGGCTTGCAGCTTGAGCAGTATCACAGGCACAGCTGAGACAGGAGACACAGGCACAAAGAGGTAAAGGGGTCCCACAGCAGATCAAGGGCAGAGCTGGGGATGCAGTCCAGATCCTTTCCCTGCTTGTTGGCATGTGCTGCCCCTCGCGCTTCCATGTGGATTTCAGCTCTGTACGATGTGAAAGAATTTTATGTTACCTATGCACTTCAGGAATATTGGATTTATGATGTAGTTCAGGCTATGTTGATGGAAATAATTTAAAGAACATTTGAGTCTTACAGAGTAAAGGCCTCTAGCTAGATTGATTGTGATGATAAGGTAAAATGCTAGGAAGTAGATTTTTTTTTTAGTTTGCAATAATCAGAACTCAGTGTTTTGAATATTAGGTATTTATAGGCAGCTCAGCTAACTTTTGTTTCTACAAGAAGAACAGATGTAAATGAAGAGGGTTTTTTAAAGTTGTAATCTACAATTGACAAAAAAGTTATTTTGAAAGGTATGCAGGAGAGGTGGATCAAGTTATAGCCTGGAATTGCTATTTAGCGTTTTCATTTGTGAGAAGTTATCACAGGCAATCAGCCATCTCCTTAGCTTTAAGATGAGGGTGTTTTGAGGCAAGTATCAAAAGATAACTCTGGAGACAAGCTCTGACATAGATCTCATTTATACTTACCTTGGAGCTGGAAGATGTGTGTGCTCTAAGGAAAGTAAACAAATGAAAGCCGAAGAAAAGAGTGGAAGGTAAAACATAAGGTTGTTAGGGAAAATTAGAAGTATGGAAGATCACCTAGCCAAATCATGTTGTTCTAGTATAATACCACAAATACAATGCTGTGAGCATTTTGAAGCCTTCTTCATTATAATTCTATACCATATGCTGAATTTTCATTTCTGTCATTGAGATCCCTTGGAGTCATCCCACCTTGATCTATTTTACTGCTTTACCTTCAATATATTATGTAGGGGGTTGGGTCTTTTTGGCTTTTACCCTGCTGTGATGGTGGAGATAATGTTGGCAGAATACATGAAAGTTAAAACAAGGTGTGCTCTCAATCTTTATGGAAATTCCAATTATTTTCTGCTTTTGCTGAAAACTAGTGGTGGAATCATTCAAAAACCAGCACACAGGGCTGAAGGTCTTTAAAACAGCTTTGCCTTCTGTTGAATTAATAAACAAAGAAAAAGTAAGTATGCTTTCAATTTTTTCTCACTGCTGCTAATTCTAGGACAATGCATTGCATATGAATAAGTAGAATAAATTTTCAGTGAAAGAATAGAAAAGTCTGTAACATTGGAAGATTATAGGTCTCAAATTTGTTTTGAAAGGTTGTATCTTTGCTTAAGAAAGAAAACAGTGTTGTGTCATGGTTCTGGTAAGGGACTTGTGCTAGATTCTCTGAGGATGTATGCTGCCCTTATCCTATTGTAGTTGATGAAGCTTGGAAAATTTATGTTAGCAGTGCCTCAGCTTTTCTTTTGAAGTTTTAAGTATTCCCCTGTAAAAAAAAAAAATACCAAGAAAAGTAAAGCTTTGGAGTGCTGCTGAGTTGTTCTTGCACAGTATCTTTGGAAAGTGCAGCTCAAAAGAAAGAAACTAATATTTGTAATGGGATAGCGTCATAGCTTTCAAAATGAATACTGTAGTTTGCTTGTGTTAGTGAACTCAAATGCGGAAGAGTCTGCCTCTGTGACCTTTTCTAGCTATAGTGATCAGTACAAAGACTAAGTAGGAAATGAAGAGGGGGCATGAACAGTCTTGTTTACTCAGTTAACCAAAAGTTGAAGTTCATACAAAAAGGGGTAGTTAATACCAGTGTGATTAAAACTAGTGGGGAGGCCTGGCCTATGGTTATTTGTTTAAATCATCTGCTATTGAGAGTGCATAAAAGTACATGAAGTCCTAAAACCTGGTAACTCAGCCTAAAAGTAGTACAGAATAACAGTTCCTTTTTCCTGTCGAGTAATTCACTACACCAATAAAGCTGAGGGAGGATTAAGGTGGAGTTGTCCTAATGATCTGAGTAAATCCTAGATGTGTTCGCTTTTGTTTCATGAAGTTACTTTTTTATATCTTTTTGGTGACTATTCTTTAAAGTCATATTATTAATCTTTGTCTAAAATACTCGCCTGTGAAGTTAGGAAAAATTCACCGAGGAGAGCTTCAGAAAACAATTTCAGGTTTGTGAACAACTGGTTTCCAGTATTATCAATATTTTCAGAAAGTTGTTCCCAGTAAGATTTGGCTGCAAAATGCTGCCTGTTGAGACAGCTTTATTTGGTCTTGCATTTTGCTTAGCATTTGCTAGCATGTGAGTTTTCAGCATCCAGCAGTAAGTCAGAGAAGGCTAATTGTTTTATTTTATTATCTTACCTGAGATTTTCCATTATAAAATGCTCTTAAATCAGTGTCTGTCGAAGAATCAGATTAGTGCCTGATTAGATCTGTCAAGTTTCATATTCCACTGTGTTTTGTGCCAGATTCAGATTTGAGAGCGAGTATTTAGAGTATTAGAAGTTAATTTATGATACAATCGAAAGCTCTGTTGGGTAGTTACATTTTTCATTTTGAGTTTGTTACCCTAACAAGTATAGTAGGGCACAAATTAAAGGTTCTAATATCAGATTTACTGCATGATGTCATACGTTGCATCCCTCCCAGAAGAATTCATGTTAATTGTCACACGGTCTTGCCAAAATCATGAGCAGTGTGCAGTAATGAAATCCTAATAGCAGCCAGCTGGTTTTAAAGGCACATACCCGATGGCTTTCAAATTCTTGAAGATACGTTTCTTCTGCAAAGGCTAGCTCTGAACTCATGCCTGACCTGTGCAAGTGAGCGAAGGGGTGCACCAGCAGCTCTGCAGAGCCATGCAGCCTCCGCATGTTCTGTGTGTGGCAGAAAAGGGGCAGCATACGCATCTCTCTCCCAACCTCTCTCAACTGCTTGGCTGAGCCAGAGCCAAATGTCTTCTCTCTATGTTAAGTTGAACTGCGTCACGGATTTCTAATTAACCCTTACCTTCAGTGCCCTCACAGATCTTCTATTTTCCCAGGCTCTAGCCCTGGGAAGACCATTCTGTGATGGATGCTTATTTATTTATAAATGGATCATTTCCATGTGGCTTTGACCTCTCCGATTGGCTTCAAAACCTGTGCTGCGTGTGAAGGAGTCATGGCAGACATACTCACTCCCTGTGTTTCTTAGGATGGGGAACATACCCCAGCAAGTATCTTGTTTCTTGAGACTGACTTGGGGATTGTAATGAAATTTATGAGTTCAGCTTCCTACCAGTCAGTTTGTTCAGCCTCACGCTTGATAGTCGTGGGCAGAGAGGAGGGAAGCTGTGACCGCTGTTTTGGCATTAATTCTCAAAAAAAAACCCAACCAAACACACAAACAAACAAAAAAACCACCACCAAAAACACAGCTTCTGGGGTATCTCTGTTATGCTGGAGTTTAACAATGTGTCTTAGGTTGTCATCCTGACTTCCCATTGCATGGTCCAGAAGATTGTAATGCACCAGTTCATCTGCTGGTGTGTTCAGGCTGTGGAGAAGTAAACTGCAGGCAGAGGTATTCAATGGTCAGAGCATCAGTTCATGGATCAACTCCTTTCCTGCATGTAGAATTTGATTTCTCCACACCTGTTTATCTGTCACCTGATAGCGTGACAAACTTAGATAAAGGGCATAAAGGGAACATGTTAATATGATGGTCAAGATCCAGGTGAGGACTGCAGGTTCCAAGCATTGCCATGCGGAGAATTATGCTACTGAATCAGTGATGTTAGAAGATGCTCCCTGGGAATGAAGAAATTTCTCCAAGTCCATTAAAATATTTGGAGAGAGAGATTTGGGAATACCCAAGAATCTTTTAATTTCTAAAAAGTAGGTGATTTATCTTGGGTAAATAGATCCTTTCCTACACTATACATCCTGGGGAATTTTCAGTTTATTTAGGCTTTATACATTTATGTCCAGAACCTATTGAGTGTCTTTCATTTTTACATACCCTAAGCCTGCACTAGATGTTGGGAGGTATGTCATCTTAGAGGGATACAATGTTAGGAGATTGCTTCCAGCCTGTGACGTCTTCAGGCTCTGAGGCTCTTTAACAAGAACAGCCACCACAGTTTTATACACTATGTTTTACCAAGACAGTGCACACTCAAAGTAGTGTAGTATTAATCAGCTTAGATCTTTTTTGCTACTTCTTTCTCTCTATAATAAGTAATAGTGTAAACCTGCCATGTTGCACACGTCTTAGCTGTGCATACTGTCATATTTCACATTTTTCCTTTGTCATTTTGATAAATGCTCAAGTAAAACAGTATTAGAGAAGGGAATGCAACAGTTGTTTTTAAAGAGATATGCCAAATTGAAAATAATAAAGCAGCCACTCCACTGTCAGAGGCATAGCTGTATAAACAGAAGTTAATATTAGATCATCTCTAAATTCTGTGGGGGAAGAGAGTGGAGAGATCATGCTGATTATTTTTCCTTTTACACATCACCGATGTAATAATTAAGAGCAGTAGCCTGAAAGAATGAACACATGCACATGAATAAAGGGATTGTTTTTTCAGGCAAGTGAGTGATAAAAGGCAGAATAGAAATTAAGAATGAAGTCTATTCAGCAGTGGATCTTGGCTCCCAGCAACTGGATGAGGGAGTAGAAAGGTAGCTGCCTAATAGAATTAAACTCCTCTTTACACTGTTTTTATGTAAATATATATATTAAAGTAGATGTGGAAAATATGGAACTTATAATTACTCTGACAGCTCATAACAAATGAGGGAGTTGGACATGGATGGGTGGGATCAGCTCCTTGTGCTCCTATAGAGTTTTCATCGTGTCCTGCTGATGCCGCTTTCCTGCCATGTTGTGCTTCAGTGTGTTGGTGCCCACTGCCTAGGCACAGGGCTCCATTCGGTTCTGCTATGTGTACTGAAAAAGTTCAGAATACCCTTTGAGGCAAAAGGTCTGTGTCTACTTGCTGAAGCACTGGGTGCCTGCTGTCTGGCAGACTAGCAGTAATACAGCTGGGGTTTTGTTTCTTGCTGGGTTTTTTTTGTTTGATTGGTTTTCTGCCAGCAGAGAAAGATCACTGTATCCAGTTCATGGTACGTACTAAAAGAGGAGATTGCTTAAATTCCCTAAATGTAATTTTTGTAATAAGTTCAGCAGTACTTTTGCCTCTAATGTGAAGGGTATCTTCTGCTTCCATAGCTACCTTTTAGTATCTTTGTATCAGAATAATTAGTGGTATTTTGGTAAATGGGATGTGGGGTGTATATATTTTTCAAATGTACTATGATTGTCTTTATCTGATTTCTGTGGGTTTCCTCACAAACCAGAGCAAGGTCTGGGAAAAGAAAAGAGAATTGCTTGGAGACGAGAACAGTAGTGAAAAGTCTTAGCTTTTTGTCAGACCTTACAGTGCAATATCCAGCTAGGTCTGTCCGCCTTGAACCATTAGATGACCACCTGTGCGGGAGCCCAGTTCTGTGTGGTGGTGTCCTAACAGCACCCTGTCTGTACTAATAATGATGTTTGAAGTCCACCTCACTTTTAAGGCATTCAGAAGAAATGAATGTGGGCAAGCTCAAAACCTCAGTGCTTCTGTTCTCTTCCTAGCTAGGTGACCACGTTTTCAGTCTCAGCCTGTAGCTGTGCAGAGTGTTTCCATGACTTTCTGTGATCATGCAGGGAGGCTGTTCTTGATGAGATGTCTCATGTTACAGAACAGCCTTGCCACATGAGTTTAGTCCTTAGGCTCAGTCTCCTCTTCAGTGTGGGCTGAAGCACATCAGTTTTCCTTAATAAGCCAAATATCACCATCTAGAATTGAAGGAGTGTTTCTAATCTCCTCACTGTTAAGAGCTGGTATAATAAGAGGGAACAGAAATGACCTCTGGAGTTTTGTGCAGCCTGATGAGCTTTCACAAGGCTTTCAAATGCCATGAGTTCCACACAAATGACTATAAATAATTGCCTAGGTTGGCCTGACCTCGGGTTGTCTGAGAAGATGATCTGATAATGGCACGAGTGACTCTGATTCTGTTCTGAAGTTGAGATCCCGTTTAGGATTATACTTATTTGAACTCTCTGTAATTTAAGAAGAAAGCTTTCTGCATGTGCCAGTACTGGAAACACATTCTGAACACAAAGGTCACTGATGTGGCAGTTGAAATTGTCATGAAATAAGTCACTTGGGACATGAGTTTAAGCAAAACTGAAAACTTACCTCCTGTTTGACAGTGCAGTTTTCTTTCCCTGGTCTTTCAGCCCTGGTCAGAGTTGCCAAGTTTCACATTAACTCCACCGTTCTGCAGACCATGTATCAGGCAGATCCCTCTTTGCAGGATCTTCCACATGGAGCTTTGCATGTTTTGGAGTACACATCAATCTGAGAGCAGCCTGCAGAAGGGCAAGTTGGGTACCACCTCTTTGCCTTGAGGCATCCTTGCCTACTTTCCCTTTCAGTGACAAGTGGTGAGTATTAGTTTCCAAGAATTACTATCCCATTTCATAAAATGTGGTCCATGAAAGAAAAATATTATTAACAAAAGCAGCCTTTATTACAAGCTTGCTTAGTCAGTCCTTTCATTTTTTCCTGACAGATTATAAAGAACAAAGCTAACAGACTTGATGATCTTAAAGGTATTTTCCAACCTGAATGATTCTATGACTTTTTCTTAAACTACTCTTTTGCAGAATGAATAGTACTAGGAGTAGTCCCATTACTTGTTGTCAGTCCACCCCAAATTGCTCAGAACTCACGGCATTTTGTCAGACATGATCTTGATATATAATAAAGCAAAACAAAAGAATTTTTCTGGGTTTGACCTGTTACAATGCCCCTAGTCCCAACCAGAAAGATGTGAAACTTGTTTTTTAATGAAGTTGTCAAAATTTCCTAGTTAATGTATCCTAAAAAAAAATCTTCAAGGGAGATGGAAAATAGTGTTAAAACGCTGGATTTGGTAGCAGTTTCTGCGTATCAGCCATGCCTGTGACTTGGTATGCTCTTGGTGGGGAAGGGGCTGGAGCACAAGTCTGATGAGGAGCAGCTGAGGGAACTGGGGGTGTTTATCTTGGAGAAAAGGAGGCTCGGGGGGACCTTATCACTCCCTACAACTGCCTGACTGGGGCTGCAGGCAGGGGCGGTCGGTCTCTTCTCCCAAGTGGCAGGATGAGAGGAAACGGCCTCAAGTTGTGCCAGGGGAAGTTTAGATTGGATATTGGGGAAAAATTCTTTGCCAGAAGGGTTGCCAAGCATCAGAACAGGCTGCCCAGGAAAGAGTCACCATCCCTGGAGGTATTTAAAATACATGTAGACGTGGCACTTAGGGACATGGTTTAGCGGTGGGCTTGGCAGTGCTGGATTAACGGTTGGACTCAAACTTAAAGATCCTTACCAACCTAAGCGATTCTGTGATTCTGTTGTTGTAAATTTTCAGGTTTTACAGCAAGTAATGATTTTTAGATCGCTGTAGGATGTAACAGCTTAGATAATGTGATGAATGTACTACCTGGAAGGGCACAAACTAAAACGGCACACAGCCTGGCAAACAAATGGGAGCTGATGCTGCTGGTGAAGGTATTTGCTGTTGCTGATGGTTGTACATGCAGCAGAAAAAGTTTGGGAACTCCCTGGCTTGGAATAAAGAACTCTCTGAAGGTAGATGATCCGTACAGATTAACTGTGGCCTTATTAGGCCAGGCTGTTACTAAATTGTTTTGTTACTGGTACCATCTGAAAATCTTTAAACCTCATACAAGACTAGGAGAAAGCTCCAGAGACATCTACGTATTATTTACATATTTTCTTTTTTCCCAAATTGTTGTAAAAATAATGTAATATTACTATTTTGAGGCATCTCCTAAGGGACTCATTGAAAAAATTTAATTCTTCAGCACCAATGCCTTTTCTGAAAGACAGAGCTCTGTTCACCCTTTCTTTCCTTAGCCAAGAGCAATCCACTGAGGGGCATAACTATGTATTTGGGGAAGTCTTGGGGCTGTTTCATGTTGGCTGTAGTAATGATATGAATCACAAATAAATCAGGTTGCACTATCATAAACAGAAGCACTTGGAGGGGTGTAGATTTAGTTAGGAATACCATGTGGGGACAGAAGAGGTTTTATAGGTGTGATAAGTGACGGACGGCAAAAAGGGCATTCCACAGCCCAAATCTGAGCTCTTCATATGCTGTGTTGCTAGCAATAATTTGTAACCTATTAGCTGAGATTTTTAAAATACCTGTAGGATTTAGTCACGTATTCCATTGAAGTGTAATGGGCGACAAGTTTAAGTACCATGTATTTAGAAAAGAAAAAAAAAAAGATTGAAAACATTTTCAGTCATTACTGAAGCGTACTATAGTACATTTGTGTGAGGATAAAGAAAAGACAGGTGAGATCTACTGTATGGGTAGGCAACCATCCAAAAGCATTAACATTTTATTTTAAGAGATGAATAAAAGCCTCAAAATTGCTCGAGACTTGGCAGGTAAGGATTGTTATGCTTCATCTTGCCTTTTGGCCAGAAAGCTCAGTGAGTGGGAGCTTGCCAGATACGGCAGTCTTCCCCACTACCTGAATTTAATTTAAACCATTCTGTGCAGCCCTGATTTTAATCCTTTCATTTTGGTTTTGAGTTACCGCATATATGGCACAATGGAAATATTTTTTCAAACTTAAATTAGAAACATATTTTAGGAGACAAAAAAAGTGCCTGTCTTCAGTGCAGAATGAAACATCTCTAACTGTTAGATGAAGTATAACCATTGGAACATTTTACTTGAAAAGCTTGATTATCAGTAGAGAAATGTGGTTTTTCCGTTAGGTGCTTTTTGTTTCCCCCTTCCAGCTTGCGCACATTGCACAAATTGCTTCTTCAGGATGGCCAAACTTTGTGATAGTTCACAACAAATGTGTTTTTAAAATAACAAGACAGAAGTGTGATGTGTCAAAAGTAAAAAAAAAATAATAATAAGTGTGCTCATCCTATTTTATTTTTATGCTCTGCATCTATAATAATGGTGGGATTTTTATTAAATTCTACTGAGATCTTTTTATTTGTCATAAATGATGGCACCTCTAAGAGTACATGTTTCCAGGATGTGCCATCATCTTTTGCTCTAAATACAGCACAGAATAGGAAGTACAAATGCTGCAAACATCTGAACCCAAGTAAAAGTTGTGGAAAGAGTACAAGTTGCACCTTGATCTTGAATTTTGCTGCCAAGCCTGTGTGTGAGAAGCATAGTGGAAACCTGTATTCAAGCCGTTATCAGCAATTCACTGCCAAACAGAAGGATCTCTAGGGTGGGATTCCGCAGAGACCCTGGGTATGGCACATCCATCAAAAATGTTGTTGAAAGATTAGAGTACAGATTGAATCTGCAGGTTTCTAGTCAAGAAGTATGAGTGTGAGGTAGCACCCCAGGACAGGAGTAACCAACTGCATAAACTAACAATAGTCAGTGACTAATGTAGTATCAGGTACTACAGCTCCTTCATCTTTATGTCACACTGAATGTGCCTTGACACTATGATGCTGTTGAGGGGAAAGGCCCACGCTACACTGGAGTATTGGAATGTTACTGATGAGACCTGTGAAGTAACTACTTTATTCAAGCAGTGCTGGAAAGCGCTAGGCATGGGGCATCCTATGCAGAACAGATTGTACCGATGGGGGTGATTCGGTGTTGAGCACTCAGGATGTTTTGAGGTCTGGAAATGTCACTCAGGGCCTAAGTCACTGTGATAATGCTCATTGACTTGTTACAAGTAATTCCTAGAATTTGATAAAAGCAAGGTTTGTTTTTTTTAATGGGCTTTGTCTAGCATTTTAAACATGCAGATCTGTCAGTAAATCAGGTATGTATTAATATAATCAGTGCCCTTTTTTTGTGCTTGCATGTTGGCAGCAGACCATGAAAATAGAAAGGAATAGCTGCTCTGCAGTTGCGGTTAAAGGAGTGCGAATACTTAGTTCTTTGAAGGATCCTTTAGAGCCTACCTCAGAAAAAATGTGTCTGCACAGCATGGCTGTATGGACACAGCAGGATGCTGTGTTGTGACTGGGACTACTGGAACCTAGCATATAGTACCAGCTAGTTAGTTGTCTAGATGACAAGCTGTTTGTCTATGGGACTGTCTTACCAGGCTGCTGTTGGAAAGGTACTTGTTTCAGAAAAAAATATGAAGAACATTTGATATACATTTACAAAGATCACTTTGAGAAGGTGCATCTTTTAACAAATTATGACTATAAATTCTACCAATGAAATGTGTCACTTATTGGCTGAGTCAGGTAATTACTTATTAGGTGATCTTATTAGTGATGGTTTGGGGTTTTTTAATGACGTGAATGAGGCCACTGGAAAAACCTCTTATTTCTGTTGTGCATGGGAAATGGTGGAGTGCCCAGATTTAAATGTAGCTTCCATGAAAGCCGATATGCAGAGAAGGTCATTAAGTCACCCGTGGGTGTGGGCCAGCATCACATCTGACGTGATCACGTTTAAAGGCAAAGCAGAATGAAAGAGAGGAAGAAACCGACAGGGTATCGCTAGTGAAGAAAGCTTATCTCTGGCACGCTGGCTACCCCGGCAAAGTGTAAAAAGGCCAATTAGCTCTGCTTGTCCTTCCCTTCCTGTTGTTCCTGGCCCGGGCGTGAGCCACTCACAACTTCTCCTTAAGGCTTTGAGCAATTAGTTGCTTTTTCTAAGGACGGACAGGAAATCATTTAATAAGCTGGGGGGAGGGAGAAGTTTCCTGTTCTAGTTACTCCCTATGTAATTCCTAAGCTAAAAAGAGAAGACAGTTCAGCGGGCCAGCCCACCAGCCCCAGCATCCTTACATGTGCTCCTCTGACAGTGAAGGTCTAACCAAGCTGGTCACGTCCCCATGGATTTCACCTTCATCTCAGCAGGGCCCCTAAAAGCTCTAAATGCATTTTAAAGAATGAATAAGTTGAGTGTTTTCTTTAAGCTGCGTGTTAATACAATGCGAGTGCTTTCAAGGCCATGACTGTGGGATTAGCGCTGCATGGATGGGCTGGGCTGTGACTGTGGAATCCTTGTTGGAACCCCACAAACATTTAATGGTGAATCAGTTTAAGTTCAAGTGAAGCCTATTTTGCAATACACATAAGAAGTGTAGCTGGGATTGATATATCTCTGTCTTGTCTTACACCATCTAGAAAGACAAATGCAAAGAAATTCACTCTGTGTGTGAGTGCCAGTGACTGAACAGTGCATGCCCAAGTTAAGTTTAAGGCACTAAAAATCTACATAACCTCTTTCTGCTCACTGCACGGCAGCTGGGCAGCTGCTCTTCACTTACCGGCTCTGTGCTTCACTTTGGCACTGGAAGACTGTAGCCATTTCTGCATCTGGACACACTGGGGTAGTGGGAACAACCGCAGATCAGTTCTGCTCTAAAGATCTAACCCTATCGGATGGCCAAAACGCATAAGGCAGTTACATAAATCTTACTAATGCTTTTGATGTGTTTATCTCCTGAATTTGTCTTGTCTTACTCTCAGTCCCACTAAACTCAAAATACACTTCTGCATTCACTAAAGAATGTACGTACTTGTTTAAGATTGTGTAAAAATATTATTCTATTCATTTGAGTGTATGAATAGTAAACATAAATTTTGTAAAAAGCACATGGTGAATTTAGAGATTTAACACTTTAACAATCCTACTTGAGTGGCACAGAAAGTGTAGTGTATTAAAAAAAAATAAAAATTGAAAACTACAGCAGTTCTGTAACATGTCTGATAAACTCTGTCCACTTCATTAAAGAAAACTTTCTAGATAGTATTCCATATTAAAAGTGGTACTGATTAAATCTGTGCTATTAATGGAAAAAGATATACACTCAGCTGTGCTTCCAGGTACATAAATAGTATTATTCAATACCCGAAGACAAATAATTTACTAAAAGCATAGTATTTGTTTTCTGAAAGAAGTGTGTATTTGTTTCTTGAACAGACATCCTCAGCAAGGCTGAGAAACCTCTCAGAAAGCGCAACACTTCGGAAGGGTCCTGAGGAAGGATATGACAAGGTTCTGCAAGCTGTGACATCTGGTAGATGGCCTGCTTCCAGTGACCCAGGGACCCTGTCAGGTACAGTGATGAGCTCAGTTTTATGGAGGTCTGCAGCAAATTTCAGTTGCTGCAGTGGGCAGCACAGAAAACAAGTTCTGTTTCAATTGTGCTAGTTGTCACTTGATGACACTGAAGGATTACTGATTTTTTTTCTTTAAAATCTGAAAGAGAAATTTAGTAGGCCAGAGATGTAGCATATATCTTTAAATTAAGCTCTCTTTCTGATTTCTGGGATAGCTGTCATTAACATGAACACAGTCTTATCCTTTCTAGCTAAATTTGAGTGTATTTATTGTTGTAGTTTTACATACTTGCATTCCTATTCTGTAGTTAACCAAAAGTTTTTTTTAAAAGTCCCCGAAATTGTGAGATTCACTTAAAATGTATCTCAATGCAACATACTTTACTGCATTTATTTTTTTATCATTTTCTACTTCTAACTTTTATCTGCAATCACAGGACGCAAACCCCCTCACCTTTTAAGTGGAATAGGTGATCGTTTGCAACGTAGAAGCTGCAGTCTTCTGTGACTGCAACAGCTGAGGCTTTCTCAAAAGTAGTAGGAATTACAAAAACAAAGAAAAACTGAGTTTAGTCGAATTCAAACTGGAACTATTAAGTAATCCTTGCAGTGTTGTGAAGCTGGCAGTAGGAATGTTTAGTTTGAAAAGAGGGTATAAGGCACAGATGTGTGTGACAGAGGACAGGAATGCTACTTGGTCATCAGTACTTTAAAAACCAATTCCAGTTCCACTGTTCTGACTGTGTCCTCAGGAAAACTGCAGGAGAGACAAGTGAGAGAATATCTTTTTAAAAACAAGTATCTGCAACCTGACATTGAGAATACAGCTGGTTGCAAATGCTGGAAAGTTTTGCTTGGTGTTACGTTTTCCTTATGATCATTTTGAAAGTGAGTTAAAGGAAAGCATTATTCTTTTGTTGTTTCTGGTATTTTCGACACTGATCTTAGCAGTTTAGCTTCAGCTGCTTCTCACTGTAACCCCAGTAGATAGGGCTATAGTCACCTCTTACCTCAACCTGAGAGGCTAAAATCAACCTGAAATTAAAATCTGCAAGTTGAGGGGGAAAGCAGCTGAAAAATCAATATTTTTCCACTAAAAGTAAATCTTACCAAGCCTGTTTCTGTTATTTTGCTTTTATATACTTCCATGAATATTCTATTCAGAAGTTACAGATTCTGTATCCTTTGTGACTTGTCCCAAGTCGTTCCAGTAAATTTTCTCCCCCTGTTATTTGTTGTGGCTGAGCTACTCAGGCAGAAGGCTTGATTGCTTGTTTTTATTTTGTTTTCTTCCTGAGATGTTCTGCCTGGAATTTCAAAGCGAAGGAAATTTTCTGTATGTGTAAAGGGGAGAAACTTCTGACGCCCAGGCTTTGAGTGGGTATTTCAAATAGCTGTGATAATTGCAGCAGGGACATAATTATTAATAATCGTGAGGACGTATCAATCTGCCAGTAGTTTGACTGGGATGCAAATATGCAGGCACATTGATTGAAATGTTTGACCTGAGCTTTTGTATCCAGAAATAAGTTGTTGATTGTCTCCCATGACACTGTCAAAATACCTCCACCACAAATATGTATAACCTGTGTTTTTTCACCACACTTTCCTTATTTTTTCCTGAACTAAATTATTGTAAGTTGTCCAGTTCTTGATATAAACCCACTTGGTCTGCCTTCCCCCTTAGCCCCAAGGATTTAGTCCGTCGGGGGAAGTGTTTAAAAATAATTCCAGTTATGGTAGAACAGCCTGTATCCTTTCTATAGAGCAACTGACATCAGACTTCTGAGTTCACAAAATGGTCAACAAAAGATCAGTAAAAACATCTAAGGATTCTGAAGGACAAACGTATTTTTTTCCTCTTTCCTTTAAAGGGAAAATGTGACTTTTCAAGCAGGAGTAGATTTTCAGACTGTGGAAGCCTGAATGACATACACCTTTTATTAAAATTAGTATGATCATATATCCTGCTGAGCTACCCACCTTCTTAAAAGCTTCCTCTCTGAGGATACACATAGCTCTTCTGTAATACCAAATTAAAATACAGATTAAATCCTAAAGGGTCCTGTGAATGAGTGGGACTAAAGAGAGAAAGAGGCTTCTCTCCTTTTTTTCTTTCTTTTTTCTTTGTTTTTTTCTTTTTTTTCCCTCCTGACTTAGCAAGAGAGACACACCCCCTGTGCCGGCTCCTGGGATGGGGTAAGGGTTGTATTTTGCTCAGGTTAAAGCCAGGAAAGGTGAGGAGTTGCAACATGAGGCTGCAGGCAGAAAACTTCTTTAGACCAGGGAGTATGTGCTTCCAGGAAAAACCCAGTGACTGGCTGTGGCTACTGGATGGCTTTTCAATGTGGGAGAGCATAAAGCAGAAGCCAAGTGAGGCGATACTAGACAAAAGTTGAAGAGGAAGTGGGGATGTAGGCAGGATTGGCTAAAATAGAGAGGGAGCTAAGCAACTTGATCCTGTCCTAGTACCAGGAGTGTGCTGAGGCATCATTGCCACCCAGCCAGGAGACAGCAGGAGGCTGGGTGTAATTTGGTGCTGTCGTGCTCAGAGTTACCTTGCACAATTTTCTCATTGAAACTGAAGGGATTTTGAAGCAGGCAGCTGAAGTGCGTGGATGAGGAGAGGGCAAACGAGCAGAGCAGAATATTTGCTTTGGCTCTGACCTGGTGGACTCTGAAATTTCAAGGCAGATATTCTGCAAGGGGCTTTGAAGAGCATCGCTCAGCACTTCATGGCCAGGTCATGGTGCTTGGCAGTACCTGAGGCAAGGATGACAACAAATGTTTGCAAACACATGTATTTTAAAACATTAGCTTACTACTGTGGTCCTTACCAAGAGCTGGAAATGCAACAGTACTGCAGGTTTCCCTTGACTTAATGTTTTCCCTGCTATTTTTAAAAAATGTTGAGAGTGGCTTTGGAGACTTTGTAGGAATTAATTTGAAAGCACCATTGGATTGTTTATAATAGTGGTATTTTTAACACATGCATGTGCAATTGGAAACTCATCAGTTAAATTTTCTCTCTCCTGTCTTACAAAGCCAGAACTTCTTATGAATTGATATCTGCTAGGAACAATATTTCACACTTGCCAAATTTCTTGGCTTACTTTTGAAAAACCAAATCTTGAAATAATAATTTCCTTTTAAATAGAAATTTAAATTTCTTTTTTTCCTGGCATATAAGATTAGACAGGGAAGATAATACATGCTTTTTCACGCTTTTCCCCTAATCATTGGCTACATTCAAACAGCCATGCAAAATCTTTCTAAACATTAAGAGTATATTATTTCCTTTCGTTGCATGCTAGTAGATTTTTCTAGCTGCAAAGATAGTACTCCTGTTCAGAAGAGAAACTGCCATATCTGTTGCTTGGCATTTTCTTAGTGTTTTCACTTTGTTTATAGAGCATAAGATCTTTGGCAAGGCCGGGTGAAAGCTCAGGCTCCTGCAGAAATGCCTCAGCAGGCACTTTGCCCTGCTGCTGCACTGAGCTCCTGCCTCACCCCGGGCCCCCTTCCACCGCTCACCGTTTCACTGATGCCCCCTTCTGCCCTCCTTGCCTCACATCAGGGAAAAATCTTCGTTCAGGACTACCCAGAAACAGGAGGAGAGCGGAGGGCACTGGTCCTGGGTGGGAGTGCTGGTGGGTACGTTCTGGGGACGGGTCCATCCCGATTGCTTTTGTTTGGCGAGTCCTTCATCAGCCACTGGCATTTCCTGCAAGTAGGAACCTGTGACTGCGTGAGAGGGGGGCACTGAAGGAAGGAGGTGTAAACACTTCATCTATTAGATATGTGTGTGTAATATTAGATCTTTGTGTGTAAGTGTGCAACCAAAAAAGCTCTAAAAAGCACATTCAGCTACACTCAGTTTGCAGTTGTGTGTTCACCTGTGCATTTTTAGCTCAAGCATCACATCTGAAACAAGCTCCTCCTTACAAAACAATTAAGAAGTTATCTTTGAAAAATTAGGACCAATCTCTACAGCTGTTCTTGCTCACATAGTCCTTCCCTCTCCAACAAACCCTTTAATGTGACACAAGAGTGTGTCTACCCTTTTGACTCCAGGAGCTTCTGTTTGCTGACCAGTGTCCATGCCATACTTCCCCTGTGGCAGACAGCAAAAGGAAAAGTGTCCCAGCTCCAGGCTGCATTTCTCCATTCTAGCCCTAAAGATCCGGTGTTACAGAGATGAGAAAATGACCCAGATCCACATCATTTGCTGGAGCTGCCCCTGAGGGTTCAGTTCCAGTTGGTTGCATTTATGCAGCCTGCACTTTGCTAGCAAAGAGAGTGAAACCATCAGTTTTCAGCAGTTTTTTTTAATCGGTTTTGGGATGTAACCTTGGCACTGAACAACTTCAGACTTGAAGGTCTGCCTGCTCTTAGCAACCTATTCAGGAGTGGCTCCTCTGCCAGGATCTTGTGTGGATCCTAATTGTGTGTAGCACACCAGGGACTCTCCTGGGAGTGTTGGGAACGGCTGTTCTGGGAAACATCTGCCTACAGACAAGTCCTTACCCTGTGAGGCCTGTCCTCCCCAAGGAATTCCAGAGAGCTCCTTCTGTATAGAAAACTGAGAGTTCCTGCAAAGATGAATACTTCTGTAACACAGACCACAAGTCTAAAGAGTGCAAGTGCTCAAGTAATAAAAAAAACCCAGAAACACTGTTTGCAGGAGACTTTGTCAATTGAAAATAGGGGTAAGAGGGTAAAGGCTGCTTTGATTCAGCATGAAGGGGGGGGTGGGGGGTGAACAGGACCCAAAACATTTCCTCAATTTTAGGAATTTTTAGGAAAAAGATGTCTGCAGAAATGTTTCTGAATTTTTCAAATGGAGTGCAAAGATTGTTATACTGTTTCCCAACATCAGTTGCAGCAGTACAGCACTACCGTGGAAGGCAGTTTCAGTCACGACACTATCTTTGTTTTTACAATATTAAGTGCAGTTACCGCTTAGCATGGAATGATGTCTCTTCTAGGTCAAAGTCTTCTGTTTGTGTTGCAATGACAGCTTGACATAAAATGACTTGATAACTAAAAAAATGGTACAATATTTCAATCCTCAGATCATGAACAATCTAGGAATTAAAAAGCATAACACAGAATTAATGTATCTTTCAAAAATTTTGGATCTGTTTACCTGATTACCCTTTCGGATCCGTTACCACTGACAGTTCAAATTAAACTTTAGTTTTAACAAAACACATATACGCTTTCTAAGGAAAAAAAAAACCTGCAACCAAATTTAAAGCCTCTGTATTTTAAGTTTTCTCCTATCTCCTGATATAGCTGTCCCTCAAATAAAACTCCGGCTGCTCACTGTAAACAGCAAACAACATGAACCGACAGAGATAGCGCCTTCCCACCACCTTCTGCTCAAGAGATGTTGACATATAGGAGTGGCAAAGAGGAAGGTGCAAACAGATGAAAATCCCAGCTGAATGAGTGGGTTTTTAATCTTGCACCTGTTTCCAGGAGGGAGTGTGACAGTGATAGGGTGCAGAAAGGAATGTTACAACCTGGGCAGCAGGATGTGGGTGGAGGTACAAGTCCCAGGGGGGGAGAGGGATGGGGGAGGGAGGAACAGGATCTTGCATCGCATTTCAGACCTTGAATTTGGAAGAACTGTGGTATTGAAGACAAATATTTTAAAAAGCCAAATAGTTTCAGAGCAGTGTTTAGGTATGGAGTTTCCCAGGGGAAGAGAAGTGTTTCCAGCACAATGTGAATGCAGTAACTTTGGAAATAATTTGCAAAAGCAATTGCTCTGAGACTATAGTAATGACTGTGCTGCATGGATTTCATGCACAGCAGAATGCCACCTGAGCTGCCTGAGCATGAACTGGGGCTCTAAATACTTAGAAGTAACATGTTGAAAATAAAAATTGTTCCAAGTAAGGTTTGCTGTTAGGTCGGAACATACTGCAGCCTCTGCAGAAGGGTCTGCCGTGAGGATGCTGATACCCTCTTGGAGATGGGAGTGTGCATGGGAGGAGTTGCTAAAGTCTTTTCAACACCACTTTATTCACGTCCAGTAGTACACCCCTGATGTCCTCATGGTTAATGAACCGGAGCCCAGGCTTTAGAAGAGCGTGGCTGGAGACCAGGAAGGCACCCTGGATTCCCAGCTGTTTGCTCCTCAATGTTCTTTTTCACTACAGTCGTAGAGTTGTAAAAATTGGCTAAATATTCTGCTTTGCGATGTTTCTGGAAATTTGCAAACCTCCCCTTTTCCAATATGTGGAATCTGGATTCAGATGCAATCCAGGCTGGATCCTGTGCCAGGTACTTTTATTGTTATATAGTGATGTACACACATTGTATATAGTGATGGCGACTCTTAAGGCAGTGCAGGTACTGCTTAACACTAGTCCAGTTGCATTCACAGTCCTTTGGAATGATGCAGAGATGAATTTCAAATGGTGTTTAAAATTCTATGTCATTGCTATAAATCCTTGGGTTTTTTCCCTTTAGCTTTTTTTGGGTGGACCCCTAATAAGTTTGACAGGAGCACGAGACGTTTTTGATACATGGCATCAGGTCCGTTAGTTCAGAAACCCCACACAGAAGCTTGTTTTTAGAAAGAGAGAAAATAAGATTAAACAGGACAGGGAAGGCTGTTATGAAGGAATGAAAATATTTTCATTACCAGAGTATTTGTATGTCAACAGCTGATAGGGAATGATGTGAGACATTCCCAGAAGGACTCCCAAAGATTTTTTCCTTGTGCAGTAGACCAATTAGCAGAGCTCAGATTAAATGAGCAATGTCACATTGCTTCTTGCATTAAATTTGTGACATTCAGTCCTTTTATCTAGTAAATATTTGCTCTTTTTTATCCTTGTGAGTTTTGTTATACTACTTTCAACAGCTCTATGTTCCCAAATAACAGGGGGAAATGTTAGCTTGTCCAACACAACTTCAAGACATATAGATTTCTCTTGTGTAATGTATATTTTTAAATATTTATTAAGAAGAAGCTCTCTACATGCACAGAACATGCACACATGTGAAAAGGAGGGGGAGATTAAACTCTCCTAACCTAGAACTGTAGTACTTTTAAACTGACTTCATGAGTTAATAAAGGAGCCAATGAGCAAATTCATTTTCAGACTGCCACTCAGCTCTTCTGAAGCAGCACTTGAACCAGCCCAAAATCAATTATTTGACTTACAGTTGTTTCCCAATCTTAATGTGGTTTGGAGAAATTGTAATCTTTTCCTAGAGAAAACAACTGAATAATTAAAGGTAGCTAAAAAATTAGCACTACGAAAAAAAAACCCAAAACATTAATTTGCAGGGGTGCTTGATTTTCTTAGCAGCTTTTGGATTTCACCACAGAAGTGGTTGTGTTTTGGTGACAGGACATTTTCCAGCCTTTACTCACCTCTAATTTTATGAAATAATGTTGGTTTGAAGTGGGTAGAGGAAATATTGCTATAGACTTAAAGGGCATTAACACTTCATTGAATTTAGTTTTAGAATATCTTTTTCATTTCAACGTGCCCAAAGATTTGCATAACTAAATATTAGTTAATGATTCTGATCTTTCTCAGATAACCTTCTACTACTATTTATGTTATAGTTCAGAATCAGATGGCTCCTTTGAAAGTGTTGTGATCTGCATGGCATGTCACTTAGGTGCGTTCATTGAAAAAAGGTAGAAATAGTGGAATTGTGTTCTATTTTATGTTAGTTTTTAAAGGGCTTGATTCCACAAGGCAGTCTTATCTGTATAATTCTTTACTATGTGTTCATCTGCTGATGTTTTAACCTCAGCTTTATCTTCTCCCTCAAAGCTGTTTTTTTGCTAATTGCTATTTTTAAATACAAAGCACGAGACCTCTGTTTCTCAGGTCAGAGAAACGCTTGAGAGATGAACAGTTAATTCCAATAGTGATATTTATTAGTAACATTGCAATAAGCTCCAGAATAGGCTCAGGATCCTACTGTCCAAGTCACTACATATACATATTGTCATCATTTCCCTGAAAAAGCTTTAAATTATGCCTAAGCTGGGAATTTCAAAAGGGCCTAAGTAATTTTGCATTTTCTGTCTTCACATAGGCTCCAGGAGGTCTTTTGGAGATACCAAAAAGTTGCTTTAGGACTAAATGTAATTCCTTCTCCTAATGCTTTTTCAGATTTTCTTCAAAGATTCATGGATTTTTCTTCCTTTTTGCTGACACCATTTCTTGAAGCTGAGTTCTGTTTTGCTGGTACCAGCTACAACATGGGGGGGGGGGGGGATGATGGGAACATGCCTTCTGTGGAAAGAAGTCATAAAACGTGTATGCTAAAAGGGAAGGTTGAATTGTGTCAGAAAGCACCACTTTACTGTCAGCTCGTCCTGACATACCTTAGTTTTTTACAGCATTTGTTGCTGCTTAGCACCTATTTGATAGTGCAAGTCTCAATACATCTGTGTGTTTCTTTTGCAGTTATTCTGTTGGGGGGGGGGTGGTGGTGCATATAAATGTGTCCCGGAGAAAGCATTTTTCTTCTAATACCCTTTAAATGTTTTTATCTACTGTTTATGGAGAGCACCTCTCTAGAGCAAAGCTGAAATAATACAACTAGAACTGTTATTCCTCCCCCCTCCCTTTCCCACTCAAAAGATCCTAGAATATGAGGGTACTTCCCTGCTAATGAAGAAAGCCCCCTGGATATTGCCTCCTGCAGGGGAAACGGAGCAGGCTTATTGCAAGTGTCAGATTAGTGGGCTGCTGCTTTCCATAGAGAGATGAGTGTGAAACTGAAGAAGTTAAATCAGTATCTAATGTTGATTATCTAATAGTCAGGTTTGAGACAGGCTATTCCCACCCCGAAGCATTGCTGGGGTCACTTGGAAGAGGAGCAACTGCAGGGATTACACTAAGGGTGGGGATGCGCAAACAAGAATGCAGTGAATAACTTGACAAAATTGTGCAGCGCTCAACCCCTTGCAAAGAAGCCTTCACCTATTGCTGGAGTTTTTTGGCATCTAGAAGAGCTTATCTTCAAGTAACATGTAGAGTGTAAGGTGAATTGCAAAAGAGGAATGCAGACAGCTTCTCCTATCAGCACATTGTTTTGGTTAAGACTCTACTGGAGTTTTGTGAAAATGCAATTGGGGGAGGGGAAACAAGACAAAGTCAGCATGTCCTCTGCCTTTTCTTAGTTAATCAAAGCAGCTTATTAGGAAATTAGCACTTCTAGGGTTAGAAAAGGATTGTCAGGCTGTTTTAGTTCTCATATAACTTCACAAACTGTATCCAGCTGTCTAAAAAGCAACCAAAGAGAAAAATAAGCTTTTGCAGCTCTGGCTGTAAATACAAAGGTGGAGGGACAGGAGCTGCACTGGCAGCAGCAGTATGGCTGGTTTATTTTGAGAAAGGAGTATTTTTAGGTCTGACTTGTCGTGGGTGGCTGTGGATCTTGCAGCACTCTGGATGTTGGCAAGAGCAAAATCCTCAGCAAATCACCTTTTCTATGAATTTTGCTCCTTTGCTTTAGTGCTATCTGATAACTTCCACATATATTAACTGTTCTTTCATGACATGTATAAGAAGATCACTGTAAGAACTGCCTGCTCGCAGGGCTGGGCAGCCTGTACTTCCCTGTCCTGCCTAGATCAGTGTGATTCTTACAGGATCCCTCATGCAGAGAGCCTCCTGGAAAATTCAGATGTGTTTTTCAATGGTTGATTAGAATGTGCTCGTGCATTTTCTAGCTCATTTTTGCAGACAATTAACAAAACAAAACAAAAAAAAAGCATGAACCTGCTTGATGTTGACTTCAAACTGTTGACTTCAAACGAACTGTTTCACTGAAAATCATTATTAGCTTTGTGGGCTTTATCCTTTGCACTGGAGACACTGTACCTCTCCTCCCAGCATGTCGGTGGTGGTCTCTGCCCAGAATAGCTCAAGTAGTCACCTTGATCTGTCTTTTACCAGTCGTGCCACCATACTGTCTAGTTCTCCTCTTCCTTTGCTCCTGCCATTTCTCTCTCTCTTCTGTGATAGTTCTTAACCAGGTTTTTGTCCGCAGAGGATTGATTCAGTGGTTGCTGACTGTTTCCTCAACTGTTTTTATACACTTAGTGGCCTTTACATTCTGTGGTTTTGCAGTTTATCCTCTGAGAAGTAGGACCGTATTGCACTTCTCAGGTTACTGAAGCATGCAAAGGAAAGCCTCTAATTTCAAAATAATTTAAAGATGTGTTAAAATATAGGGTACCATTTTGGTGACAAATCTCATCCGTGCTTCATGGACTTCAGAGTCCCATACAGCCAGCCGGAGAGCTTAGAGCTTTCTGTGCACTTCTCAGTTTTCATAAAGAAAGGAGTGAGCTGGGGGAGGCATATATGGTTTCTTTCTTTTTTTTTCCTTAAAGATTTGAAATAAATAAATAAGCAAAATAGCAAATGTCAACATTGCTGGGCAGGAGGGGGCTGTAGATATTTGCACTAGTTCTGCGATGTAGAAATTAATGAACACTTATAAATGCTTGAATAAGGGGTGCTGTGATCTGCAGAAGCATCCCAGCTGAGTTCTGTCCTTTATCCGTGGATGTCCCCTGTCCTGGTCTTTATTCTCTTCTCTAGGGTGTTCCTACTGAAACAGGCTCCCAATGAAATTAAGGTTTATCTATTGTGGTCCAGTGCCTTTAATGAAACTATTTGAATGAGTAAGGGATAGTGTGTGGGTATGAGTCACCCTGGAACTACATGTTCTCTCCAGGACAGCCTTCGGGAGGAGGGGGCGGGCAACATCTGCAAGGATACTGGGGAGAAGGTTACTGCAGGCAAACTTTGTTATTTGATCACTGGTGAAAAGTCAGAGAGGGAAACTCTCAGCTCGGCAGACTGGCGGTTGCTAAGCTGTATTTGGACAGGTACACAGGTGATTATATCTGAGTAATACCAAGGAGCATTACAGTCGTTAACAAGACAAGATTTGCAAATTCCTTGTCAGCAAATGCCTTTAGGAAGTGTACAGCAGGAAATAAAAAAAGAATTCCCTGTCTTGTAATTCACAGCCATTTCTGTGTTGCCTGAAGACCTTTTTTTTACCCTGTGTAGTTGAGAGACGTTTCCTGAGTGCAAACACTGCTTTGGGACTAATGCACTTGTGTCATTCTGTAATACCAGAAAAATAGACCTCACTGTGGCATGGTGTAGGAACATATTTAATGTACAAGTTATATCTATAGCTGTGAAATTCAGCGAGTTGCAAAGGCTAAAAATGTAAGTAAATAAATATAAATATAAATACTATATATCTCATAAATGTATTATTTCAGTCTTAAATCTGGATTAGACAAAAGCGGGATGATCAGCAACAAAGAAGCTATTTCCCAGTAGCTGATTTTAGTGTCATTCCAGACATATGAATATGTAACTCCCTCCTATCTCATCACGTATTTTTTCCTGAAAATAAATTGTGTGCCAGGTGAAGCTCTCTTTTATTTATTGTAAGCAGTGTAAATGTATACAGATTACCAAAGAACTCTTAAAAAGCAAATGTTGAACAGAAGGAACTTTTAGCTGAAGCAAGGTTTGATTACTCACTTGTACTCTTTGATTACTCAGAGTTTGGCTAGGCACATATTAGAATAACTCCCATAAAAATCTAATGTGGTCAAACACGTCTCTGTGGAAATCCATCATGCTGGATTTGACTCCTTAGCTTTCTTTTTTTCTCTTTTTCTCTTTTTCTGTTTATTTTTCTCCTTTTCTCCTTTTCTCCTTTTCTCCTTTTCTCCTTTCCTCCTTTCCTCCTTTCCTCCTTTCCTCCTTTCCTCCTTTCCTCCTTTTCTCATCTTAAATGGATTTTTGTTTTATGGATGAGAAGTAACAGAGAAAATTCACTGTATGCCTCCGCATTCAGAGGGAATCAATGAGGTTTTACTTTCCTCTTGCTGGAGCTGTTGACCAAAAAGGAAGGTATCTGTAGTGTCTCACTCTTTAAAATAAGTGTCTATTCAACCCTGGTTTAAACTATCTGATAGAGAGCTGTAGTTTCTTACAGTTGAACTTCAGTTCTTCACAGTAGATTAATCTTGGAGTGTTCTATCCAGGGCTAGATTCAGCTTCCTTGATTTCAGTGATCAACAGCAAATAATTTGAGGGAATTAACTAGCAAAATAAAAGCTCTGGGTCTAACAATCACTTTGCTTAAGCTTTCTCTGGTTTCCCCACTTTCATGTTGCTGGTTTTACCCTTTCCTTCACCTTGAAGGGTCTAGTTAAATGAACCTGTTAAGTGGCTGGACTGTTCTCATATGACTATATGAAGCCTCTCTTTTTAAGGGGTAAATGAGAGTTCAGTGTTGGTAAGAGTATACTGTCCCCTTTTGCTTCCTGGTAATAAACTCTCAAAACCTTCTAACTGGTAGTACTTCTGTTCCAGAAAGCTGCCCTTTTTTCCCAGGAACTGAAATAAATTATTTAGAAGCACCAAATTTTGCAAAATAGCTGCAGGGTTTATTACCAGTTGGTACAACGGCAAAAATGAGACACAACTTAATGCCTGGAATTTCCAAATTGATGACATTGACTTCTGCACTTTTTCACACCCTTCACTGACAGACACAGGTCACCCTGTTCTGACCACTGCTCCGTACATCGCTTCTGAGGGCACCCATGGTACGGCTGCCCGTGTCCGTGGCTCCTGCGTGCCCAGTGATGGTGTGTAGCACCGCTCCGGTGGATTCCAGCTGACTCAAGTTCATGTGCACGTGCAAAGTCCAATACATAGCAGCAAACTTACTAGAGGAACACCCCACATCATCTGAATTCTGGCAGAGCTGCTTTTTAAATCAGAAGATTCATTTACTGTCATGAAAGTCCTGAGGTAGCCTAGGGAGATAATGAACAGAGAATGTATCAATTAAGTCGTAATGCATGTAAAAATGCAGACAATCTAAAAAAGATAAATTGAGTCAGCACAACAGTGGCAATTCCTTCTAATTCAACTACTTTGACAAGGAAACACGCTAAAATACTGAAGAACTAGCAATGTTATTCTTACCAAATAATTTCAGCATCCCTCTTGAAAATCTCTTTTCTTCCCCATCCTGTGAATAACCTGAGTTAGAACAGCTGGAGAGGGAACAACTCTGTCCTACAGATGCTGCAATTCATATTATATTTTATTAAGCTGAAATGAGAGACATAGCAAACTCTCCTAGGGAGTTCAGAAGTTTCCACCCTTCTAGTAATTGCATACTGTACAGGAAATGGAGGTTAAAAAAAATACAGAAAGTCATTCAGGGTATCTCTAATAGAGTCATTGCCTCGAAATAAGTTCTCATCTCAGAAATCCTCTGAAACGAAAGAATTGGGGAAGTCTTTTGGAAGTTCTTGGTATTTGTCAATAAAGAAGAGTGGAGGAAGGTAGCTAGTTCTGAGATCTAGTGCTGTCTGTTAGCCTCCCAGCCCTGTGTGGGATACTGCATTGCATGCCTGTATTTAAAACTAAACTCCACACCTCCGCCTGCTCAAATCCCTGCACAGATGTATTGCTTTCTTCTCTTATCACAACTGCTCTCCTCCATATACACCATCTTTTAAAAAATGCAATATTCACTATTCCTACAAAGTAGAATTGAAAGTATTTCATACTGTTAATCCGACATACAAACAGACAAGAGCATTATCAGTGTGCTGCTTTCATCTCAGTGGAGTGATGTAACATAAAAGCTCAGCACTTGCCTGAAACTAGAGATTTGGGTCACTCTTGAACACACCAAATCTTTGTCGCTCTGGGAGTACAGCTGTGTTAGATGCTTCAGTCCAGCCACCTGTACTCCAACTAGATCTTAAAGGGGGAGCAACCTTTTTCCTCTTCCTTCCTCTCCTTCCACCTCACCGCAACTGTTTTTAAAAGATAATTAAATAAATAAATAAATAAACACTCAACATTAAGTCTGTACTGTTGGCTCTTGAGAATAAGGTTGTTTTGGCAGTTGCAGACCATGACAGTCAGTATAAAAGGGATGCTTTATACTCAGTTTAAACTTTGTGAGGTAATCCTCCAAAAAACTTAGAGGACTGGGAGTGTTTCATCCATACTAGTGCCAGAATGATCGGTTTCCTCTCTCAAGTGGAGGGAGGACTATCTGGGAAGCTGAATGCTTCATTTTTTGTTTTCTTCAGTGTCTGATTCATTAACAGGTGCATGGCTGAGGATCAGAAGGTCCTGTATTATGTTCTTACTTCTTCTAACTGCATGAAATCTACCTCAAATTGACTATCAGCTTCATGTACATTAGAGGTGTTGCATAACCTCTCAAAAGGAAGGAAATAATTGCTTGCAATTTATAGATGAGATACTTTAAGCACAGGTTTCACTCTAACCAGTCCAAATTGATAAAGCTGAGACTCCCCAAGGTCCAATATACAGGTTTTGCCCACAGGATTATACTGAAATTGCTTAACGCTTCTGTAGGAAATTGAACTCTTTATGTAGCAAGGTTACCTGAACTTTTTTATGTGTGTCAGGTGCTTTATGATCTGTCAATGAAAAGGTATTGTGGATGCTAATGTGTTTTGTTTGGTCTATTTTACAGAATGAACACAATATTTAATATATTCCATTAAAGTACCCATATTTGAGTTTAAATCATTACAAATGCAAAAATCTTTTTGGGGGGGGTGGTGGGAATTATAAATTGTTGCATTAACCTAATTGTACTTCCTTCGAGGTTCCATTAGAAGAGTAAAGTAGTTGCTCTACAAATCACTATACTATGCAAAATATTTTCTGGTGTTCTGTCTTTGTAGTATACCAGGCCAAAACTGGTCCATGACCATGACTCTTACAAAAGCTGAACAATGCATAATACATAAATTAAGCAACAAAGAGGACTGGTGGGATTGCATTATTTTAAAAAGTACAGCTATGTTAACTCTTGCAAGAGTAGTGACTAGTAGGATATTCAGGAAAACTTAATTATGTAATTAATAATGTAGATTTCAGATTAACATCGTGGAATGTCCTTAAATTGACATGAATTTCTGATTTAGCACTCTGTCAGTAATATTAATATGCATCAGTAACTATGAGAATAATAAGTTATCAATACTTATTCTACTTCTTTCTTCCTGAAATTGTGTGTATAGTTAACAGTAGTGTCATTGACTTCATCTGGAAGAGAATTTGATTCTTACATGGTAGCAGTAGTCACCAAATCAGTATTCATTCAGTTAAATTTTAGTCAAAAATGACATTTGGAGGTTGGCTGCATGATAAAACCTGTCAAATCAGGAAATAAAACAGATAACCATCTCTAATACGCATAACTAGCTGAGCTAGATAAATGGGTGATACAGAAATAAACAGGCTCAGTGCTAATAAATGCAAATCCATGCACACTGGAAGTGAAAAAGAAAGTGTTGACAGGCACTAGATTGACTTGGTTTACATTGTTGAATCTGAAGGGATTGTGAAAGCTTAAAATGAAGTTATATAAAAGGTGATGTGAAAAATCCGCAGACTTGAAATTTTATGCTTCAAGAAAATAACTGTTGTACACTTCTATCTTCACATTTGAAGCAACATGCATAAGAAATAAAAAATCCCACATACAGTGTGCACTATACTTCCATCTTTACTTTTAACAAATTCAATTTTAAATTAAAGGTAATTATTAGAATAAACTGTAGCCTGCGATTTTACTTAGTTTCTCAGAATTCATTCTATTCTTGCGGCTAATTTAGGTGTAAAAATTCAACATATATTAAAGGAGCAATAAATTTGTATTATTGCTTCAGTGAAGGCTGTCAGTAAGCATCAACTGGCTCATTTAAGTACATGGAGATTTTATGCTCCTTTGACATTAAGCCAATAACCAAATTCCAAAGGACTTTACCCTGGCTCTTCTGTCCTCTTTGAGTGGTAGAAATGGCTTATAAAATATGAAGTTGAAATCAACTCACAAAATACTGCCAGGACAGAGCATTCAGTCACATATCTGACCAGTTCAGCAAGGGAGACAGATCTTTGCATCTATATAATGAATCACATCTGAGGGAGAGAAACAAGGTTGTGGGGGAATGGATTAGGATCATTTGTTGCACTGATATCTTTGGTGTACTTAAAAGCACGTAAAAAAAGTAAAAACTCAAAACACTGTGGGCTGGGACCTTCTGATTCTCGTGTCAACCAGATGTTTGCTGGCCCTGTCTAAATAGGCTGAATGTATCAGTTTGGCATGTGTGGAGGAGAGGAAGCGGTTGACATCAGTGAAAATGTTGTCTATAGTAGGCTGCTGACTGTCTGTCCCATCTGAGGCTGCTTGCCCTTTCAGAAAAGCTAATGTGAGCCTATGGTTTGTTCTGAGACAGATCTGGAAAAGACCCAAGCTGTGTGAGGAGGAGTCCTTTTCTTCCTCCTAAGCCAGCGGAAGATTACAGGCTGTGTAGACCATGACCCTCAGATCATGGCCCTTAGATCTTCCCTTGTCCCTCACATTCATACAGGATGCTCTTGCTGACAGATGATTTACAAGACAGAGGGTGTTGCGAGCAGAGGAAGAGCAGTGACTAAGTTCACCGCCTCGCAGGAAGCCCACAGCCCTGCGCAGCACTCCGTGGAGGAACCGCGTGCATGTTTCCTCTGTTGGCCCAAGGCATGCAGAACGGTGACTGGAGCTGGTTGTCATGGTATGTGCCAAGCTTACGTGGACGTCACCAGATTTCAGTGTGTCTTCACCTCTCAGAGCTTCAGTATGTTCCTGAGAGGACTGGTTACACTACATATGCTTTCTAGAGATGTAGGTGCAGTGTTATATCCAACCCTTTGGGCTGCTTTCACCCTTACAGACAGTCTTTCCATTGTGAGAGCTTCAGCAGCAGAGGAGAAAGGGGTTTTCTGACGCCCAAGCAGCACACAGAAGTTGTTCACTGGAGTTAAACTCAGAAAGATTGTGAGCTGTGCTCGAAGGCAAGGCATAGGTTAGCACATGATTCCTGGGGAACAGCAAATGTTCAGATGGGCAAGGAGATCAGAAAGAACAGTGAGGAGGCAGCTTAGGCTGGGTGTGCAAGGACAGTTATGTGCAACCACTTACATGTATGGAAATATTAAGATCAAAGAAGGGAATAAGGAAGGAGAAAACCCAATTTAGAAGTTGCTGGAGTCTTAGCCATCCTGGTCTAAAGCCGGGAGTAGCTGGACAAATAGACTGATCAGGGCTTGAGAAAGACAGGCATTAGTACAAGGATCTAAGGCATATTTTGTTCATCTTCTCCACGCTGCTAAGTTTTATTTACTTGATGTTGAGTCTTTGTCAATGGTGTATTTTTCCTTCCTGAAAAGTCTTGGTCTATTTTGTGATTTTGTTTGTGAAAGATGCTCCGTATCTCTCTTTCTGCCCTTGATTGTGCCTGCTCCAGTTTGTCCTTTCTGAGATGGGGCCAAGCAACATGTTGTATTCAGTATATGAGTGAACCATGGGTATATGGTAGTGATATAAGAATGTTTTCCCTTATGTTCCTTACTCTTTTCCTAATAATTCATAATATTCCACCTGCTATTTTATCTGTTGCTGGGTCCTGAGCTGATATTTTTGTAGAACCACCTATTTCAAAATACCTCTGTTGCATAGTAATGGCCAGAGTCCATCACTGCACGTCTAAAATCGAGAGTATTTTTAATCACTCCACATTTATGAAAACTTGAATTTCATATGGCGTTTTATAATAGATTATAATATTGTCATGTAATTCTCTATGGTTGGCTTAAGGTTTTTACTATATTGAAAACCACATATCATCATGAAACTTCATCTCACTCTCCACCTTCTTTTCTAAGTCACTTACAAATACATTAGACGCCACAAGCAGATTCTTGTGGAATTCCGTAGTTTCCTGTGGAAAAGGACTCCTACTGTATTTTTTGAGAAGTTATTTATGAATGTGAAGACCTACTTTTTTTTTTTAATCTTTCACCAACTTAAAGCTGAGAGGGAGAAGAACTTGTCATGAGCTCTTTGGGGATGCAGGTAGGGTATATGAGTAAGATCACTTACATCTGTGTTTACTGACTCCTGAAAACAGATTTCAGAGATATAATGCCTTCTCACAGGGGGAATCTTTATCTGTACATCTCATTGCCCACATGTCTCATGGTTCTATTCTTTCATATTCCTAAGTATAATTTCTAACGGTATCTATGCCAGGTTTACAGGTTTGCAGTTGGATTCCTTCACTTTCCAGAATCTTTTAAACTGGGTATCAGCTTTGCCAATTTCCAGCCCTTGTGAGAAAAATTAACTGCTGCAGTTTCACCGGGACTTTGGTTAGAGCTCATACCTGTCTTGTACTTTCCTGTTCTACTGTTTTATCAACTCATTCTAAAACTTACACTAGCAGGTAGATACATCACTCATGACGTACCCTGTTAGGGAAGGTTGTGTCACACTAACATCCTTCACACTGTGAACGCTGTTGTAAGAATTCATTTAGTCTTTCTGCAATGTTGTTAACCTCTTTAGTGAGCCTTCCACACTTGCACCATAGTTTGGTCTCCTGTAGGCTTTCTGCTCTTGATGCATTTGAAGGAGGAGTGATTTTAGTCATTATGGCTGTAATATGTTGTTCTTTAAAGTCTATTAGACCTACATCAATATGCTTTTACCTTTGGCTTGCCTGAGGGTTTTTTATTTTCTTCATTTGTACCCAACTTTATCTTTCCATAGAAATATTCTAGCAGACCCTTAGCCATTCCAGTCTCTTGGGTCTTTCTCAAGTCTTTTTTTGATAGCTGTGCATTTTCTGTCCATTGACATGTGTATTTAAATATTCCCGTAGTCTTCAAATCATGTACAAGAATTTCTGGTTTACCTTCTAATTTTAATTTTCTTTTAACAAGCTTCATACTCTGTAATTAAAGCACTAGTGTAATGGATGTTCTGCTTCTACAAGCAGCAATGCGCTATCAGCGTTAATGTTCTTGTTAGGAACATTTTGAATCAAGTGATGTTCATGGCTCAGGAGCCAGTAAAGAATTGTTTCTGTTCTTGTGTGTTTTCTGACCAGCTGGTCCACAAAACTTTTCTGGAGGGATGTTTTATTTCTAGAATATATCTATATCTAGAAATATAGGGTGAGGTTCAACAAGGGTCCTAAGAAGTGAGAATATCATCTTTGTTAGACCTTGATATTTTTTTTTTTAAACTGGGAAAATAAACTCTTGAAATAGATTTTTCAAAAGCCCAACCAAATGATCTCATGTGAAATAAAATTATTACCTTTCATTTCAAGCGGTTTTCCTTGAAGATAAAATTGAAGATGACCTCGAGATGAAAAGACAATTTGAATACAACACTTTCATTTAAAAAAAAATTAAATTAAGTATTTTGTTTAGAATCTTTTTGCTTTTTTGGCATGAACAATTAAACAAAATCCTGACAAATTTGTAAGCATTCCTTTCGTTACTGCTGAGTTTGTAGTTTTGCCCTTTTTCTTCCTTTTTTCCTCACCCCAACATAATCCGTATCTAATCAAAATTACTTACTTCATGCCTTTCTTAGGTTCTGGCAGGGATTAAGAAATCCAAATGTCACTATAAGCTCTACTTCATCTAAATGCCAGGTGCCTCCTGAAGGGCTGGCGTGCCCCGGATTGCCATCCTCATACTACGGGGAGAAGGCGGCTGGCGGCTGTTGGCGAGTGCACTTTACAGAAGCTGTGCCAGACCGTGTCTCACCACCCCAGAGACCACCTGGAGGGCTCTGCAGTGCGCTGGGCTGCCGCACAGCACGCCACGCCAACAGGGAGCAGGAGGTGGTTCACCTCATTAATTATCTGGGGAGCTGGTGGTCTAACCATTGATTATAATGTGTGCATGTGAGAGAGTAGCCGCTGGGTTAATGCTGTTAATGTGTGGTTTCAGTCCCTCCCAGTTGTGGTGACTTGCTTCCCAAAGCCAATCCCCTGTCTTTAAACTCATTAAGCTGTTTGAGCTATGTCCTGTGCTTCCTTTATTTGTATAATGACACTGCTTTTTCTGAGTGAAACAAAGATGATATAATTAGTGTAGATCGCTTAGTTCTAGATTTTTCTCTTCACATCTTTTATTTCATAAGGCTCTCTGGTTCCTGATTGAATTCGTGCTCTACTTGTTTGGAGTTGGACAGGTGACGCTTCCTCTTTTGATGCCGTTTGAGGAGGATGGTTGATTAGCTCTTCTTTCACCTACCACCTCCTGAATACAGCATTAGGTAAACGTGGTTGAGTGAGTGTAGTACCCTCTCTGCAAAGTGCCTCTTACGTTGCATGGACGAGGACCGGTTTCTCAGGAATGACAAAACTCAGTGACAGACATCACCATGACACAGTCTGTTGTGATGCACGTGCTCCTTCTCATTACCCAGTGAAGCAATTAACTGATGGATGTGATTGATACATTGAACAAGTACCAACTAACCTACAAATTACAGTCCTGACAAAAGCAGCATTGCAACATCTTTTGGAACAGCAGAACTTCCTCCTTTTCCCTGATAATAGTTATAGAACCCTAAAGAAAGTCCAGAAAACCATTCAGTAAAACCACTCTAGAAATAAGGGATCCTTCTACCAAACTGATTTCTAAAATTATTTTTAACACCTCCACAAGCCTCTGGGGGAATTCAAACCCATACATGAAACTAAACTAGGATGAGCAGCAGTGCCTGCCCCGGGCATTGCACATGTTGAGTGGGTACTCGGTTCAATCTCTTCCCTCACAAACTCATCCGAAATAACAGAGTTTCAAAGGGTTTGAGGGAAGAATCCCTTTTCAGATAATTAATGCAAACCGATTTAACAAAAAAAAAAAAAAAATCCCCTTTCTTCACAAGTGCCATCCCATCCCCCTCCAGAAAGCATTAGTCTGACATCTGCTACTGCTGCCTGTTATTATTTGTCTTAGAGCCTCTGCCCATTCTTTTGCTTCTACAGCTGCTGCTGGTGTTTCCTCTTGGTGTTTCCTGCCTGCCTGGCCGAAATTCCATCTGACACCCTCTTGCCCCTCTGGCTCTCTGCCCAGCTGGTTAAGAGCTGGCATTCAGTTGACTGCAGCGCTCATTTCTGCAGTAGGAACATAAAATAATATTTGGGTTTAATTTTCTTTTGAGGAGCTCTTCAAGATCCTTTAATGAAGGTAATACATTATTTTTTCATGCTGACCCTTCAGTTTGATCTTTGATCTGCAGAGAATCCTGTACCCGTGTGGGAATTGCCGATGACTGTAAGGACTGCAAAGAAACGTGTGGCAAATTTCCTGCTTCTAAAACTGTGATGAGTTGGTTTGGTTGCGGGAGGTGGTGGAATAGACAGTTTTGTCCTTTCTCTTCAACAGTTTCACAGTCAAGATGACTCCACAGCCTTGCTCTGGCAGCATCCCCATATCTCTGCTTTTTGTAGCCACTTGCCAGTAAAGGTGGGGGGATCCGAAGTAGGAATCCAGGCTGTGCGTTCCTTCTTTTACCTTGGTGCCTCTCTGAAACTCCAGAGAGAAAGTGGTCCATGTTGACTACCTCCTTCACAGCACTCTGGGAGACACTTACTCCAGTCTTCAGGAAAAGATAGAGCTGAGTAGTGAATGGCTGTCTGGGCCTTTCCATCAACAAAGGTAATAGTTAGAACTGGGTGTATGGAAGAGGCAAGTAACTGGAAGTGCAACATCTTCTCCTTTGTCACCTTAAAGTTGTCAAATTTAAGGCATTTGAAATGTAGTACTGAATTTAACCACAACATTGATGACATGGCCAAGATCATCTAGTTTGTAAGAACTGATAGATGAAAAATTAACCTCTGGAAGATGAAACATCCAAGAGAGTTCAGAGCTTATGGCAACAGCTTATCAGCAATATCCCCTTATTGCTGATCGATTTGAGGTTTTTTTCTAGCTTTATTAGATCACCTAGGAAACATTCCTGTCTTCTGTACTAGCACTGGTCCCTGCCGACATGCTGAAGGTGAGGAACCTGCTGGCCTGATTATTTGGGAAAGGCAGCTTTTTTTTTTCTGTCCTGAATCTACCAGCCATATTCTGTTGTTGGACAAAACAGAATTCTGATGTAATATTGTCATTCCAACTGTGAAATAGCCTCTATCCCATGTTGGGTTTTTAAATTTGGAACCAAAATAAATCCTGGAGGAAAAACTTCCTAAGCTACACTGCAAGTAACCTGATGTTGGCTGGTACACAGAAAATAATGGCTTGCTAGAGTTAAGCACTACATCTACAATTTGATGCTCTCCTGCTGTCTGTCATCTATATGCTGAGCATCTCTTTGCACTAGATGGTTGTAAGGTGTTGTCTTAGGAGGATAATGACATGCAGTCTAGTAAACATTTTTATATAGGTGAAAATCTATCCTGAACAGCATACCAGGACTGCTAGTACAGTAGAGAGATTACCAGGGAAAGATTAAGTCTGAACTGAACATGGGTGATATTCTGACTGATGCACAGTCATGGAATTGTGCTCCACAAAATCATGGCCAAGAACATCTCTCCCAACCTAAAACATGAAGACTCGGAAATGGTAGGGAAATGCCAGTCAATTAAAAGGAAGAGATGGTCCCCTCTCCCTTTCTCCTGAAGCTAGCTAGTTAGCTGTGTCGAAGCAGCTGAATGCAAGAAGAGACACAGGTCTGAAATGTGCAAATACCAGATTCTATAAAGAAGCTATTTCCGGGTGGAGGGATCAGTCTGTTCGGAGGCACAAGGTTTGTTTCATGCAACTGGCCTTCAATGATTATTTCTCAATGTTTTGCTCTTATCCTGCCCACACCACAGTTAAGCAGTATTTAAAACATTCCGAGGATTAACAAACTAATGAACATGGAAAAATAAGTCTGAACTTCAGGCGCAAAATTTTGTAGCCTGTAAAGCATGTACTCTTTATGTAATTTTGTGTCAATACAAGGTATTGGAGAAGAGCAAGAGTAATCTTTTGCTTAAAAAGCCAGTCATTAAGAGGACCAAGGCTGCTGATCACTGTCATGTTGCACAGCATATATTTTTTAAATCTCCACCTGCCATGCTGAGATTTCTGTCACCAGATAAGAAAAATACTGCAGAGAACGTCTTCTAGCTTTTAGGAACATTGAGTAAAAACCTGAAAATGTAAGATATTGGTAAAAGTGCACTGGAGTCCTGCAGGATACTTCTGGTGAACTTCCACCAAAGCATTTCTTAGTGACTCTCCTACTCCTGTGTTCTTGGTGTGGCAGTGCCATGGGTTTCAGAGGTAGGTGCTACACAGGAAATTATATTGCCAGACACAAAAAGTAAGAACAAGCACAGGAGGGGTTAATTTTAACTTCTTGGTTCATTTTTAGATGGTATCTTGGGATTGTGCTTGACAATCTTAACGTGACACCTGTATATATATTTGTTTTTATTGGAACATAGAATTACATTGGATTTTAAGTGATTCCGTTTGGTTTGTAAAATGATATTTTGTTTACATTGGTTCTTCTGGTTTGTTTTCAAAATGTTGTTACAGTGAGTTCTTAAATATTTTAATTAGCAGCACATTAAAAAATACTGTTTTCAGGGAATTAAGTCATTTAGAACTAGTTAATGCCCTTCTGTATCACTTTAACCTGAATCTAGGCTGCTAATCCTGTTGAATAACAAAAACACTGAATTTCCCTCCCTGGTTGTACAGTCAGATGTTTGCTAGTAAAGTGCACCTTGAATGTCAGTCAAGGGAACAAAATCTAATTTTCAATAAATCTCTAAAATACAAATTAGCTTTGCCAGAGTGTCAGTCATGTAGGCTAGTGGAATATCTGAAATTCCTCAGGTATCTACTTCTGTTTTATACAACATTTTCTGGTGATTTCCAGTGAAATACTCTCAGAATGTCCCTGCTATAGTATTCAAACTGCAAAATGCTTTTGGTTTTTCCATATTTTCAAACATTTGAGTTTCTTGATATTATTACATAGATTTTAATATCACGTATTTAAAAAAAAAATATCCCCAAATCCCTTAGGTCTCTTCTGATTGCTTTTATTTAACATGTCAGATTTTTTGAGACCACAACAGTATCTCAACATATAAAAAAGCATTCTTTACGGCAATGTCTGCAGATACGGCTATTCAGAACTCTAAGGCATATAGTACAATTCATATGCACATGGTGTATATATAGCTGAGTTATATACATATATATATATGATGTTTGGCCACATCAGATGCCACCTTCTCTTGGACAGGCCCTCGTCGTTCTCTCTGGTGTCGTGTGCAGGTTTTGACCCTCCATCCAACCCTGTGCCAAGCTGCACACCTGCCCATACAATTGTGTGGTTTGCTCCATTTCCACACCTCAATGCGATTCTCTTTTTTTTTTTGGCTTAGTCCTTCTCTGTGCTAATAGACTAATAATTTGTGTCATTTTGTTATATTCTTTAGGCTGATACTGAGCTGTGAAATACTGATTGAAATCCCTTCTTCCCACCTTCTCTACCATTCTTTGCAAAGTGGACCGCTGGTGTCAGCATGGGAGTTGGGCAGCAATATCTGAAAGAAGTACTGATTTTTATGAACACGTGAGAGCACCTTCTGTTGTTTTGTGGCCCTTACTGCTCTCTGGCCTCCTCTCATCCATCTCCCTTTCCAGAGCAGGATAGTCCTACCACCTACCTAAGCATCTGGAGCTCAGACAATTTCTGTTTGGCTACAACAGCTCTCTGGAAGAGCTGCTTTTTGGTGTTGTTTTTGCTGACTGTGCTGAAACCCAAGGCAACTGGCGTTCAACATCGGATGCCTAAAGCTTGTTGGTCCTTCACACTGCCAAGATCTGCAGTTTTAATGATGGCTTGTCACATGTTTCAGTTTCGTGCTGCTGCTTCCTCTACAGTCCCCGTGCAAGTGCAATTTTCCCACCCAGAGCCTCCTAGATAAAGCAGCACAGACTCAAAGCCTCCAACTTCAAATAGCTCCATTATTCCCCGATGCAATTCAAAACTGCCCTTCTTGTTTGTAGGCCTCTCCCCAGGATTTCTTGGGCTAACTCCAACCTTGCTAAATAACCTCCCCTCTTTGCTCTCCTCTGTTCAGCTAGAAGTGGCCTTCTCTCTGACCCTGTTGCTTCTGCCACCTGGAGCAGCCTTCCTGTGTCTTGCTGCCTTTCTGACTCACCACCTACGTTTCAAATGCCATGTGAAAGCCTATAGTTTCAACCTTGCCTTGTAACAATCTGGAGCAGCTTAAGGAAAACAACCTCTGGCTGTTACCCAAAGAGGGTTCAATAATTATTTCTCTAACCCTCCTAAAGTAAAAAGGTTGGCCACCAAAAACAAATAGGAGGAGGACCCCACACACGTTATCCATATTGGCTATTTTTTTATTTGAGAGGTAACAAGAATAAAATCAGACCTTAACAAATTACCTCTGCTGCCTGGCAAATAGCACAATACAAAAAATACAGAGAGTGTCCATGCAAATAAAATAGATTTGTACATTGATTATTTTTTTTTCCCTCTAATGTTCCCATCAGCTCCTGTTCTTAAGAATCATTTAAGAATAGGTGTGTGTAGGGTGTGGGAAGGACAGAGAGAACTCTTCAAGTAGAAATAAAGTTGAATACCTACCAAGCACAGGATGATTGGAAGGACTGACTTAATGAGTTCACAGTTCTGTACTGCTGAAATGTAACACTGTCATTGCTTCAGACCCACCGCCCATGGCAGCAAAGTTCTCCCCACACATCACCACAGGACATGGACACACTTTGCTGTTTAGTTCGTACGTGAAGTATTTTCCGTACAGTGCTCTCTGGCAGTGGATGTAACAGGACAAGGTAGCACAGGACAGGCTTTCAGGCTTCAGCACAGTTAAAGGTAGTTTTACCAAAGTGAATGAGGCAGGCAATAGTAGTTTGAGAACCAGTTTCTATTGAAATCCATGCTAATGCCTTTGGGGGCAGAAGGAGGAAGGAGAAAAACATACCCTGCAGATCACAGTCAACCCCAGTGCTTGTGTCCAGCATCCTTTTTACTGACTGCTTACTGGTTTCCTTTCTTAAGGGCCCACTTTCCCAGTAATTTCATGTATTTTTCCCACTGCTGCTTGTGGTTTTGCTTGCAAATGCACATCCTAACCAGCCTCGAGTGCCTTCTTTCTGTGTGCTTGGGGAAGGCAACACCCTGCTTCCAATTAGCAAGGCAAGCTGGCTGCAGAAACCTCTTTCTAACTAGAAACACCTCTGATGCTTTTTATTTGTGTTTGGTGCCTACCTACCCCAGTCAAACTCCAGAGGCTGCTGTGCTTGGAGCTAGATATACAGATCTTGTCTTCATTAGGAAAAAGGGAGTTTAGGTGTCTCACTAAAGTGTTCCAAAAGACTTGAGCTTAATACAAATTAGTTGTTTTTCTAAAGGGGTTTGTTAGTTTTAAATAGCTAAAAGAGATTAAAACAGCTGCTTTTTGGTAAGACTGTGGCAATGGTTAAAATCAGGAAATAACTGTTAGGTGGCTCAGCCAGAAACTGCCGGACAGGCTCTGTAGGCGAGTCATGTAAGCTCTTGTTTCTGTTGCTGAGGCCAGTTAAGATTTACTTTCCACGCATGCAGAACTGCTTTGTGTGAGTACACAGAGCTTACCTCACCTGGCAAGTGTTGTGTAAGACAGAGCAAATTAATAAAGTTTGAGCAAGTTCCTCATTTCTCTAAGTCTAATTCTTTGTCGCTGTTTGTCCTGTACGAGTGCACAATGGATAGGAAATTCTTTCACAGATGTTGACATAGCCACAGCTTTGCCCTTAGGCCACTTGGCAGAGCTGAGGCAGGCACGCAGCCCCGCTAGCTGGGCACCCCTTGCTGCCATTGTTCCCCGTGTGCTTCCTCCCGGGAGAGCTCCTGGACCCAGCCCGGGTGTGATGCTTCAGCCGCGCACCCCGCCATGCTGCAAGGAGGCCTGCAACACGGCGTTGGGCTAGATGATTTCTTTTCAAAGGTCTCTTCCAGCCCAAACTATTCTATGATTCTGTGTCTTGAGCTCAGACCTACATTGCAAAATTTGATTTCATCGCTGACGCTTGTTGTTTGATAGTGTGTATTATTCTATTACCAAAATCCTCACAAGCAGGAATGTCATCTCATTTTTAAATGGAAACTTTATCTTGCTAAAGTTTTATGTGAGAAGGAAAAATTGTGTGGCTGTAAGAGGAGAGAGGAAATGTGTCATCAAGTAGATCTGAGTGGTAAAATGAGGTATGTGTTTTACCCATGGTAATCAACTCCTTTTTTCTGTAACAGGCTAGCCAACTTACCCAGATAGTTCAGTTTATTGCAGTAACTGTCCTGCAAAGTATGGTACTCTTTCTGCTCGCTTTTATTACTCTGAGCGTTGCAACTGTTGATGCGAACTGTTGTTACTCGACCATTATATCATTTATGTTATTAGCTATAATATATGTTAATCTAGCTTCCTGATTAAGCTTAATGTGGATATAAGTCCTTAACATCTCTTTAATGTTTTCTTCAGATACTTCAATTACTTATTCTCTGAATTAAAGTTAGCTTACATACTGCTATTATATTTAAATATATCATTTGTGTCTCTGTGGATAAGTGCTAGTTTGGTTGCAATTGTTGCATTGCAAGCCTGAGGCTAGAGTGAGGTTATTGCTTAAATAATATGTTAAAGGAAGGAGGCTGTTTGGTTTTACTAAGAACCCTGGGGCGATCATTTGTATAAAACCACCGAAGGCTCATACAAATGACACCTGTATAAGCTCCAGGGAGAATGTTCGTCTCAGTCCATGCTGGAAACCCCAGCCTGAGAGTCATTAGTGAAGCAGGAGAAAACTTCCCTCTTAAATATCTAATAAGAGATTCAGCAATTACTGAAGCAGCTAAGAAGTATCACTCATCACTGCCCCAAAATCTCAGCGCAGAGTGGGGGAAGAGTTAAGAGGCTCTTGGAAACTTTTGAAATAATTCTTTTCATGCTTTAAGGGTTATATTTAACCTTCATTAGATGTTCAAGTAAGTGAATATTTTGGTTTATTTAGTGGAGTTCAGGTTGCAGTATAGACCACCACTCATTTCTGCTTTAATCTTTGCACTTGTGGAAAACATTTACTAAGTTTAGGCAATATTTAATCTCTTCCTTTTAAGTCTGTTATCATAAAACCAGCAATAAAAAAGCAAACTTTAAAAGAAAGTCCTCTTTGCATCTGATATAAACCAAAACTGTGTTAATATTAGCGTTTCAGAATATCTAGGAACTCATCACTTCCTGTTTTCATAGACGTGATCTCTGTGGGCTGGGAAAATTCCCAGTGTATTATTGGATCCCAGTCACGGCTGACATGCACAGCAGCAACCTGTAGTAGGGACTTGTGAGGCCATCCAGCGCTACGTAGCACACAATTCATGGCATTTCTTCAGAGGGGGGAACCTGAAGTGGGAGTGTTTGCAGTGACTCCCTCCCAGGGCTTATCCTAGGATAAAGGCTGCATCCAGGTTGTCCCAGTCAGGATTTCTGGAAGGTACCCGGCAAGGTTTGGTTCCTGGAGGTTCCACAGCATTTTATCTTTCTGATCAACTCTACCTACTGGAGTAGGATTTGACAGTGTGAGCTTGCAAACTCAGAGACATGAAAGAAGTACCGAAATTCTTTTAAACTAGCTAGACCCGCTTCCAAATAGCTTGCCTGGTGTTCTCATCCTGCCAGAGACTAAGAGCTGTGGAGCTATAGATCTCACAAGCAAATGACAAAGCCATGATTCTTGCCCTGAAGCAGCTGTAAACCAAGACTCCAGTCCTGTGATCCGGCTGTTGCAAACTGCCACGAGCCATCCAAGAGCTCCGTGCTAGTACTGCACTTGGAGCACACACTCTCATTTTTGAGACTGACTGCAGAACATCAGAGCCAGATTTCTTAAGGTGGTTGGTGCTGAACTGCCGCAGGCTGGGGAGACTAAATGCCTTTAGACCCTAGCTGGGAGTTCCCAAAAATACCCCCAAACTCTTGATTCAAAAGTAGCATGGCACCGTAAAGTTTCTTTTTAGGCAGCAAGGGCTCGAATCTGCCCTCTGCATGCACAAGGGCTGGATTGGCTTCAGCAGGAGCCAGCACGCTCCAGCAAGGACTCCGTGCTGGAAACAGCATTCTGCTCATTCTTCTGCGTATTCGCATCAGTGATATTTTCCAAGGTGAAGACAGCCTGTACAAATGGAGAGGGAAAAGAGCAGGCGAGGTTATTTTGGCCTGTGTTATTTAGGAAGTCAGACTACATGTTACGTGATCACCTTACAATCTATAAAAATTAAATAAAGTACTAGGGCTAGTAAAGTTTACTCTGGGTCACACATCTATTGGGACTATAAAAGAGCGTGTACAGCAAGCTTGAATACATATATGCCACTTGTAGAGAACTCTTATCCTCCCTGTTACTCAAGTCTCCTCTTCTACTGTGTCTCTGATTAGGCTCGGGTCTTCCTAATGTCCCTGTACTCCCCATTAATTTCATGTGCAGAGTCTGAGGAACTTCCCTGGAACTGCCGGGGAGTGTCAAGTTCAGCCTTTGTGTAAGCGCTGGCAGGCGCTGGGAGCAACTGGCTCCGGAGCTGTTTGGAGCGCTGTGATGTGTGGATGTAAGACATATGGCAGGGAGGAGACACGACAATGCTGTGGAGCAAGACATGGAGGAGATCCTCCGTAAATGAGCCTGTGGCGTTAATGCTGAGCTAGGCTGCAGCCAGGGAGAAGAGGATTTTGCCATTATTTTCAGACCCTGAGTTGCCCCTGCAGCTGGCTAATTCTTTACTCATAAGAATGAAAACCTAATAAACCAAAACAACAACAAAAACCTACTAATAACCAAATTGTTCCCCATATAAACTCAATGTTCTGTCTCGCTTCGTCTTGAGTGTTTTTATGCACTTCTAGTGAGCTTTGTGATTTCTTCCCTGATTATGGGCAGTGTTATAGCTAGAGTTGGTTACCCAACTCTATGCCTTTCAGCTTACTATTATTGTTCACCAGAAATGCCAGTTCCAAAATCCTTTACTAAAATTAAAACTTCTAATGCATAAGGGAATAGATTTTCCAAGAAGCATTTCTTGCAATATTTATATAAAGTTTACATTTCGTAAATGAAAAGACATTTTTATTTTGAAATCCAAAGTTTTAATTTAGGTAACTCTGTAAACTGGCAAAAACTGAAAAATTTAATCAGAGTTTCACCTTGGCACAGGTAAAAGGATTTATTTAACCCACTACAAAAACAAACAAACAAAAAAAAAAAAAACTTCTGAAAACAGAAATTCATTTCTATGAGAGCTGGAGAAAAAGTTAAAAAATTAGTTTTAAACTTTTGATTTAGTTAGTGAACAAAACTTCTTTTGTTCCAGTCATCAATCTTTTGGAGCTAGTGAGGTGATAAATATTCATCCAGCTTCTGTTCAAATAATTAAGACACATATTACTTATATTATGTTCCCTGGTAATATGATAGCTTCATTTTTACATCAAGCTACTTCAGGATTTATAAGACTGGAGGCAATTAATTCTAATATAATTATTTTTTAGTGACTGGAGATCATTAATAACTGCACAGACTAACAGGTAAAGGTTTTCAGAAAGCAAGGTTATAAAGATACAAAAGTGATTTTTTTTTCCCAATTGATTTCTTTAGTAAATATTAATAAAACAGAGATTTGAACAGAAACAAGTCAAAATAAGCTCTATCCTGGCAGGAGGGGGCACTGGCTGCAGTGAAGGTTTACTGACCTACACCACCTGGCAAGCTATGGAGAATTGTAAAGATCTCTACTGCAGCAACAGGGACATAAGCTGCACTCTGGTATAAATTCTATCCATGAATAAATCATAACAGTGCAGGCATCGTGTAGAGCCCGCAGCTCTACCCATGGCCTTGCTAAAGTTTTTACAATCAGTGAGCTGCTTATTACCTATTAACTATCCCGTCTCATACAATGCCTATTTTTAACCCTAATTGCCAAGTTCAGGAAAGCCTCAAAAATATCTTTGGTGATCAAGTACTGATTATCCACTGCACATGAATTCAAAGGTCCTGTTCTATAACCTTTACTTGACTTTGAAATGTGCATACCATTTCAGGCAGCTTTTGAGTTTAATGCAATCTGTTTCCACTGAAGGCAAGCAATACTGGAAATATGATTACAATAATTGTATTATGAACATGGTATTGTCATGATCAAGTGAAGGGCTCCAAAATGTAACTGATAAAATTGTAACTTTGACCTCCATCTTTAGCTTAAAAACTTGATATAGTTCAAATATCACTCTGTATTAGCCTCGTTAGCTCAAAAGCAGCCCTAATAGTTCAATCCCCACTCCCATGAGTCACTTCACAGACAATATTCATGTAAACAAGAGCTTGTGGGAGGGGAGAAACAGGATCCATCTTTTGATGTCTGTTTAGAGCGTAAAAGACTAATTCATGTGCTGTCACAGTTCCATCAATTCCCCAGAGTCGGAGCAGCAGAGAATTCGATTTGAAATTCCTGTGTAAACACGCCAGGGCAAATTCATGGTTGATGTAAATTGTTGTAACTTCCTTGACTTTGACTCGCTGAAACCAGTGGATTGAAGGCAGCTCATGCTGTGTAAGGATCCGTCCCCTTCATAAATATTTATGCAATAAATAAAGTTATAGTAATTTCAAAAAAATTTTAATATGGTGTTTCAAATCATGCAGAATGTAGTAGACCCCTTCTGCTTTGTTTTCTTATTCTCCAACTTGATTCAGGTCCTATTTTGAACTTCTTAGCTAAACATGGATAGAAATGTGTAAATTGTACCATTCCTACCATTAGCTTCAGCTCGCAGAAGTGCCATTGATAGACTTCTGCATTTATTTTGGGTGGAAAGCGTCTATTTAAATTGTGAGATCAATCGTCAAATTAGATGTGTGACTGCACACATCGTTCCAGTGTTTATTTTCTTTTCTGGCACACTTGTGGCTCTTTGGGATTGAAGAATGTAACTCGATTGGAATGAGCCTCAGTGATAAAATGGTCATCACATAAGATGTCTTTGTGTTGTCTTGAAATGTACTATTACAAGGCATTTTAATAAACTTTGTTTTTATTTTCCTTGATTAATAACACATTTGCTTGTGAATTTTCTGGGATGTTTGATTCATGGTCTTTCCTTTCTTTTCCTTAGAACTCCTTGGTGGCAGCAGCCTACAGGAGGCCTTATGGGACTATCCCATGGCGATCTGACCTGGTTCTGGCTTTGTCCAAGTAATTTTAGTCGCACTAACACTTTTGACCCCTGGTGTCATTGATAAGCTCCAGAGCACCGAGTGCTGGGTCAAAAAAGTTTTGAAAGATCTACAGAAAACTAAATGCTTAAAGCCATGTGATTGATATTTATTTGTTTTAATTATAAATATGGAAAATAATACTCTTATCACTTTCTCTTTCCTGCATACTCACCCAGATAGAAAAGTTGTTTTAGGGATAGTAGATGTGTTACATGTATTAAACATTGTCCAGCAATGTAAAAAAGGATAGTTCTGTTTCAATCTTCTCTGTTCAATAGCTGATGCAGTTTTTACCACTTCCTCAACTGCATGATTTAGTGGGGAAGACACTGAGCATCGTGTAAGGCATTAAGCAACAGCAGTTGATCACTTGTACTAATATGGTTTCACTATGAAGTACTGTCATCTTCTTTTGATTGGCATTTGCCTTTCATAGAATTGTTTGGCTAATGCAGTGCTTAATAGTTTCATTTTCTCTCTCTCTCTTTTTTTTTTTTTTTAGTTGAAACTGGCTTTTATCTTTAAACTGTTTTTATAAAGCAGAAAACTGCATTCCTTTGAACTCATCCTCTGATGTCATAAAAGCTGGAAGCTGACATGAATTACGCTGTAAAAATACTGACATTTAGAGCTAGGTACCAGCATGTACTAAAATACAGTAACACATGTTGCGTTCAAGAATATTTTTTAACACACTATTATTAGTGGCAGGCTCTTTGGTTTGAACGCCTTTGATAAGTGAAATTAGCACACTGTTTTTCCAGTCTATGTATGGTAAATTCTTTTCCCTTTTGGGGTCAAAAAATATAAATATTAAAGAAAACTCCAAGTGTCGCTATTTGCAAGGTTACGATGTTTGTTATTAGAACTGTGGAATATGTTCAATCTTTTAGGCAAGATAGTATGAGGGACCCATGAAAGGACAGGAAACCTCTATATTTGCTGGCAGCGTGCCTACATTAAACATATTGCTCACAGTGCCATCCTGATGGCACTGTGGGGAAGGACAGTTCAGCTATGCAGTATGAAAACATGCCATCATATCTAGATTTCATAACATAGCACGCATCAGTCAGTCATCAGTTTAAGTTAATTAGATGAGGCTCTTTGCGAGAAGCCAGTTCTGTGGACAGCTAAAAAACCCGAGGTTGTTCAGTGGAATTAGGTCCCTAATCTTAATCCCCTCCCAGGAGAAGCAGCAAAATGCAGGAAGCACTTCGCGCAAGGCTTCCTCTGGGTCCCCCAGAGATGTCCCACAGAGAAGCCTGGTTTTAATGCTGCATTCCTCAGCACAAATAAAGCCCAGCTTTACAGCCTTACTTGTACAAGACTTTGAAAAGAGACTCTTACTGTACCCTACAATGTAGGTACAGTGAGGCAGCAGGAACAAGTACTTTTTCCCTTATATTTTTTTTTTTTAATACAACAGTATTGTGCCATACATGAAGACAAAGTGGACTTTTTATCTTAGGAAGCGTAAGAAAATGATATCATCCTGTGTTTACTGAAAAGGAGGCTGAATTTAGCACCATTTATTTCCACCTATATGGTATCATACCAGTCCTCTAACTGTTGCTTGTATAAACAGTTTTGATTCCATCAGGCAATTTCACTGATTGTGTTAATGGAAATTACTCTTCCCATGAGTATATAGAAAGCTTGGAGATGCTTTTCATCTCCCTGTTTGTCTTATCCAAAGAAAAAAGATCCAACCAACCAAAAAGCCCCCAGCTTTTTATTTTTTGGAATCTAGTCCATAGCTCCTGGAACTAACTAAAACAAGAGAAAAAGAAATCCAATGCATTTGTAAATAATTCCAATTAAGAATAGCAGATTTGGCCGGCTGAGGATGCCTGGGCTGCGTATGGAAGCAATTCGCCTGACTCCGTCCACTCTTGTCTGACCCAGCTGAGTGTGGGCTTGTCCTCGAGGTCCCTGCAGGGCAGTGCACAGGGCAGATGCCCTGGTCTCCCTGAGGACCCTCGGTGCTAAGTGTCCACGACGTAGAGCACGGCTGGCTTGCTTCCTTTGTGTTGGGAATGCCGAGGACCACCACAGCCCCATCGGAGCTCAGCCCATCGGGTCTGTGCTGCAGGCAGCTTCCAGCCCTGTTTGCTTTGTGATAACAGGGAGAGCCTTATGCCTGCAGCAGAGACCCCATGTCTCATCACACACACACCCAAGGTAGTCCCAAGCCCCTGAGCTTAATCTGAGAGGCTGCAGGTGGATGTAGATGTGTGAAGGAAAGAGCAGGGGGCAGCAACTGGAGAAGACTGGTCAGTGGGCTGAGCCGAGCAGCACAGCGGTCAGGCGAGGGTCAGTAGCACCAACAGGGCCCCCTTCAGCTTTGCCCTCTCTGTGTGGGCTGTGCTGTAGCAGTGGGTGAGCTGCACCCTCTCTGCATCCACACAGGAGCATTAGGAAAAGGAATGAGCAGAAAAGGTGCAAATGTGTAGGTAAGAAGTGATACGGAGGATGTATTGGTGTTTGTTAATTGTAAATAATCATTTCAACAATAATTGCACAGCCTTTATCAGTCATCTTTAACAATTGCTTCTAGCCAAAAGCAATTATCTCTGATAAAGATTTCTGCTATTTGGAGGCAGGCCTGGATTTAAAACCACAAGATAAAGTGATTATATTCAAAGGAAACTGTTGCTACTGAAAGAGCCTACAGAAGAAGGATCTTGTGCAGCGCTGTGCTCTTGTTTCATGCCCTGTGTTGCTGCCTATACTCAACTAGAGTGGACCCAGCTCTAGAGCTGTACTCAGCAGGAGGACACAAGATGCCGGGTTTGCTCACAAAGGTTTTCCACGTCCCCATCTTCATCCTCCCCCCCATACCACTTCATCACACTCTTGACCACTCTTTTCTCCCCCAGTAGATTAATGCAGGCTGCTTGAAAGAAAACACTGATAGTTTTGATCAGGTCAAAGAATGGTGTTCTGTTAAACATACTTTATTTTCTTTAGAGTCTTTTACCTTAATTTTTGCCAAAATAGTGTGAAAGACATAAGGAATTTTCTTCTTTTTTCTCCTAAAACAGAAAAAAAAAGGAAGAAAATGCCATAAGAAATAACCAAATCCAGACAGATGTACTTCAGCTTTAGAAAAGGAAAAGCAAAAAGAAAACAACTTGTGATATGTTTTTCCAGAAATTAACTATTTGGAAAAAGGAGAGTTGCTTGGTTAGAAATAAAGAAGGATGGGAATCATTAGGAGAGAAGAAACAGTGAGAGAAGAAACTAGGAAAAGGAAAGTGGAAAGAGCATGAGTGATCATAGGGACATAGCAGGGGTGGAGCAAATGCACACTGGGGGACCTCAGGGTAGCACATGTGGCTCATGAGCTGATGGTCTGTCATCTTCTACCTCCCTAAGTTCCCTAGTAAAGTCATTCCAATGGGAGGGATGATTTTCATCCCCTCCAAACCACTCATAAAATTCTGAGAAAGAAAAAAGAGTGAATAAAGGAGAACAAGCCGGTAGAACTTGCAGCCTCAGTAATTCATAAGAAAAGAATGTAGGAGAGGTTGAGAAGGGCAAAATCCCCCAAGAAAGGAGGGATATGTGTCTGAGCTCAGCAGTGGAAGGGAAGGCACTTACAGAATCGTTTTGCTGCAAGGGTGGTGGGACCTGCAAGGCACAGGATATAGAAAGGGTAGAGAAGAGGTGGAAAGTCAAGCCTGAATGTACTGATGATGAAAGACCTTTCAGAGGAATTTCCATGAGAAAGAGGTCAAAATTAGGAAAATGAGAAGGCTATGAAGAGCTTTGACAGTTAGAAAATTAAGAAGTTTTGCAGTAGAAGCCTATGTCTCTGCTACCCTCTCTTTGCTGCTTTTCTTCTGAGAATTAGGAAAAAAGATGAAAGCTTTGTGTGTGAGCTGAATTTGTGCTTAGCTGTGTATTGAGAGTGTTCAAGTATTTAAAGCTGGGAAGAATCACCTGGTATCTAAGCTGCATGAAAGTAATCGCATCCATTTTGCACTTGTATGCCATCTCAGAGAGGGTTATAGCAGGAAACCCATTTTCTCATTTCATCCAGTGAATCTTACGTAATGATTTCAGTATCCCCTGAGCTACACATCCCAGTGCCCATGCTGGGGTCTGCGTTCTCCATACATCCAAAATACCCGAAGGATCCTTCCCTAGTATTTTCTGTATCACAAATGTGGGCTTCGGACTTTTCTTGGTAGCACCATAGTGCTATGCAACTGCTGCATCTTTCTAAAACTCTGGGGAGTTTCAGCATAGAGAGGAGGATTCTTGGATGCCCCTCTCCAAAAACCCAAAGGTCTGTCACTGGCAGAAAGAGTGCCACAGGCTTTGGGGGTATCAGGCTTGAGAATCTTCTTCTGAGGTTTCCCCATTCCCACTCGGGCAAGATCAGACCTTAATTCACAAGTCATCAAGTGTTAATCACTACTAGTACACTCAAATGATTCCTCTCAAATCATCCCACCTTGGTTCAGCACTGCTGTTTACACCAAAATTAAATTTGTGCTGAGTCCTAGGTGGAGGGGATTTACAAAGTAGGAGAAAAGACTGTGAGTTGAAGTGCAAGCTCCTGAGAGGTACAAGCAACAAATTGCTGTCAGGAATCCTGTCCTCCATTGCAGTGGATGGATGCGTTACATTAATACATCACTTGTATACACAAGTGAAGACATCTGTGGGGATAAAAGATCAGTCAAGGCAGCTAAAAAGCATTGCTCTGAACAAGTTGCCTCCCAGCAGGGAGAACTGGCTGGAGTATTGGCTTATGAAGAGGCGCCTCGGGGGACTGGAAGCTTTTTCTTTACTATTTGAAAACCTGTATTGTGTAAAATTGTCTCATACTTACTATTCAATTGGTTTTGAAGCGGATAATTGTCACTGAGCTTTAAATGCACAGAGGCTGTTGTTGGAGCTACAGATTTTCTTTGTTAATACTAATATTATTTATTCTGGATAAGGGTAATCTAGTAATGGGGGGAAACACCTGTGATTGAACTGCTGCGATAAGGATCTCTGCTATACACTTCTACTGCCAATATTTTCACAAGCTTCACTATATTCAGTGGTAAATAATTTTAATTTATTTTCCACTCCTTTTGTCTCACAAATTTGAAAGTATTTGATGCATGAATCTTTACAATAGGTTGTAAACCCCAATTCACGTCTTTAAGGACCTGTACTAAATTGTTTAAGGAGTTCTGTCTGATGGAAGCCCTTTTTTTCCCTCCAGCACTAATTGGGTGACGATAGTTGGGTTGCTTTGGGAAACACCAGAGCAGGAGAAGGCAGCTGGAGACAGTGTGTGAGGAAATCCAAAACCATGCACAGATTTAAAACTTTATGAAGCTACAGCAATATACTATCTCCCTCCAATAAGTATTACCAACAAGCAGTTCCTCTCTGTTTGCTTTGACAGCCCCTTTTGTGTGGCTTTTTAAAAGGTACATAGAGGGTAAACTTTCTACTTGAGAAGTGGAGGATGAAGTGATGCGTTTCTCCCTCTGACAGTAATATACTCAGGGAAACTGATGCTGAATACCTTTGTTATATGTATATGAACCTTAGATGTTTCTGCATCTAGCATTATGTATTATATTTTCCGATGGGAAATATCTGGTAATTGTGTTTTTTAAATGTCTTGCTGATACACCGTGCATAAATTTAATTATTTCAAATAGCATTTTGCTCCAAAAGAGCTTACACTTTTTAAAAGACCCTCCAGAAGGGAACAGTTTGTGTCACTGATATTTATTAAAATAATAATAATAAAAAAATATAGCCTATTTACAGCGATTGTCATACACCCTTGTAAGCATCTGATTGCGCTCTTGCCTACATGAAAGTATTGCACTTCAGTGAATTATTCTGAGCTTTGGTTTTTATAGAAATAGTAATTTTGTATAATTTTAGTTGCTGTTAAGACCCATGTAGACCTGGACCTTGTAAAGTCAAGGGTAAATTTCCACTTGCTTTAGTGAAGCTGCAATTTCTGTTTCAGCCTTGCACAAAAGGCAGAGGTAGCAAGTGATCTGTCAGAGGAGTTTAAAGCAGGAGCAAGTGAACTGTGGTCCCAGCTTGATTCATGTGTGTGTAAGGGACCTTGGGAAACTGTGTGATGAAAAAAAGCTCATTCTTTACTTTCTGTCCTGTTCTGAAAATCTGCTTGATCAGAAACTACCCACATCCTGAATTATTTCAGCCCTGAAAAGGCAATTGCAGTTCACGCAAGGGGGGACATTTCCACAGTAGCCAGCGCTGCCTGATTCTGATCCCAGCGCTGCCTGCATGCATGTCTAGGCAAGAGCCATGTGCTTGCAGCAGAGCACATTTAGCCTCAAACTCAGCTTAGTACGAGGGCTTTGGATTTACAAGTGTGTCTCTAGCCTTTTCCCCTCTTGTACTGTTTTGTGCTACTATGCAAGTGCAACATAAATAGGAGTATTTATTTGCTTCCATTCAAGCAGTTTAACACCCACTGAAAATAGCTTTGTAATGAAGCTCCTGCTTTGAGTAGGAGTATAGTTTTGACAGCAAAGAAACTCAGTGCTTCTGTTTTCCATATTCTGTTAGCTGCATTATGATCCCAGGATGTATACAAAGCACTGAAAGGCAGCAAATACTATTTTCATTATAATATAAGCAACAAATAACATTTCCATAATAATTTCCATTGCCTTTTAAATAACTTTTTGATCAGATTAAATTTATTTGAGATAAAAGAAGCATTATATTGCTGCTTAACCCACAGATGCTCTTGTTTTGTTTTAGCTTGTCTTAATACTGCTTTAAAGGCTCCAGTGAAATCTTCTATAGACTACTGAATTTCCAGGAAATGCGGTATGCCTTTTCTTCTGGCTTTCAGTTCTGGTTATGTTCTCTTAAAAAAAGCTTGTCTAGCTAGAAAACACAGCCAGTTTAAGAGTACCTTCCTATGTATCAAGTCCTTTATTCACATATTAAACTGCGCAGTAACTACTATTTTTGTAACTGACGAGTATAGGCTCTGGGACAAACATTTTCTATTGTAATTATTTTTTCCAGAGCTGTGGTGTCTCTATGTAGCCCTGTTCTCAAATGTGAAATAGGCAGATGAAACATAATATGTAGATGAAATCTAACAATAGCGTGGAGGTTCTTCTTTTTCAGTTCACTGACTTAGGCTGTAAATGGACTTTGCGTAGTTAAGTCATCCTGTGAAAGCAGGGAATGCAATGGCGATGGTTGGCAGTAACAGGTTGGCTGCTTTTTTGTATGGTTGTTTCTAAGGAGTATGTAAGTCTGGATTATTACTTTTAGCCATTGTAAAGCGGTAAACAATGAAGTTAGAATCTCACAGACAACATTTGCATCTTTTTTTTTTTTTTTTTTTTTTTGAGTTGTTTTCCTGTGTGAGCAGAGGGCTAGTCTGATTCTCGGTCAGGTTCTGGCCAGGTCTGCCAGAAGTGTTCCACAGCACTTAGGGCAGCGGTAGCAGCAAATGACGGGCACCACATCTTCATTCTGTAAGTGGAAAGTAGGAAATAAGCTGGGTTAGGGAGCAACATCTGGATTGTCATGTTCTCTAGGTGTCATCCATATAGTCGGATATGGGTAACAGTTCCACATAAAGGAACACAGAGTTTAAATCAGCTGCCTTTGAGGCCTCATCTAGAGGCATGATGTGCGTTTGTTTTGATTATGTTTCCATTTGAAGAGGGCCACGAGGGCTGCAGCGGTGTTGCAGTCACATCTCAGAGAAACCTTCTACAGACTGTCCTTTGCAAAGCTCCCACTGCCTGTCACACTGGGTGCGTGCTGTCTGCTTTTGCAGTTTACTATTGTTGATGCAAGCAAGTATGACAAATACTGAAGTCCGAATAAATAATTTATCTCCCTTTATTTAAGCTTTTGGATTTGCAATATTTCACAGAAAGAGCTGAGGGTTTTCCTGTTAATGTAAGGTGTTACAAGCCACCTAAACTTGAGGCCAGCTGACAAGTAATAGACCTTCGTTGACACAAACCATTTATTTTTAAGCAGCAACTGAGAAAAGAGAAGCAATGAGAGATGTATTATAGTAAACCAAAATTCCAACCAGAACAAAAAAAGCCAGTAGTAGTGGATTTGGTACACTTCAGTAACTGTCAAAGGATCCATGTTGGTAGGCCTGTTTTCCTACAAAACTGGTTCCAGACAGACAGGAGGAGGATGCCCATGTCACGGCTATCACCAGGTAGAAACACACACATTTTTACCTGCTTTTGTCTTAACTCTTGCAGCCAGACCTGCCTGAGCACGGGCAGCGCAGGCAGGCAGTGAGCCCAGGGATGGGGCAGCAGGATCCCTGCACTCGCCCTGGGAGCAGCTGAGCCCCCGTCCCGCTGAGCACCAGAGCCAGGATGCCCTGCTCCCCTCTGCTCCCCCCGCGAGGGCTGGGGACCCCCTTCAGCACACACCTCCTGGGCTCCCGTGGTGGCTTGGCAGGGCTCAGATGGGCCGTTTTATTCTCACTGGTTTTATCAGATTCTTTGGGTCACAACATTGTTTTTCTTAAACTACTAAGAAGCCTGGAATACCTGCAAACACTTTCAGGTGATTGTATGTATTACACCGCGGGCCAAATACTTGTGGGGGAGCATTCTGATTGGAGAAATTTCTTGCTGCTGTACTTATGTTTGCTTAAAAAACAGCATATTTTCAAAGCTTGCTTGTACAGCCCTCATTAAATGATCTGGGAATATTTACCAATATTAATTATTTTCTTTGTTTGCTTAGAAATTACAAGTTTACTTATCCAAACTCCTTTTTCTGTGGTGCCTTAGCACTCATTTACATAGGAAGGCTTAAAAAAACCCCAACAAATTAAGTGAAGATGTGACTTTAAAGCAAACTACTTTAACGCCATTAAAATGCTGTGTAGGAATTCTTTTTAGAATTTGAGTGCTCCAAACTGCCTCTAATTTAGTTAGCTTAAAAGCCTCTTGGTTGTAAATAAGTTGGGGACTGAGGCCAATTAATTAATCCACTTTAGGCATTAATTCAGTATCATTTCCTGAGTGTGTGTCTGTAGCCAATCCTGAGGAGTACAGGCTGCAGAATCGGAAAATAATATGGATCTTTCTTTCTTTCGAAGGATTTTGGTTCCCACCTAGGTCTGGTTACAAGTAGCTACATTTGAAAAGAGCCCAGCAGTTTAGACTTTTTTTTTTTTAAGTATCTGTTTCTTAGAGTCACAGTGGTACCAACTGGGTGCTGAGCACTCCTTAAAGTATGTATTTGTGCCTATCTGTGTGTGCTCAAGTCTTCAAAATCTAGTCCTGAGCTCTTTAAAGTTTCTGCAGTGACTGCGCTGTTGGAGAACTGAGTTTGTTACTGTCCTTTTATATGGTCTCAGTATCCTCTTCTTCAGATTTTCATTAAGCATTTGACTAAGAAAATTCAGTTCATTAGAGATGTTGTCCATGTCAGCCTTCCCAACTATTCCTGAGCCTTTTTTTAATCTAATGTAGTGGAACTTAGAGAAATACTGTGAGCTTTGTAGTAAGTCTTGAAAGGAAAATTCTGTTGGCAGAGTGTAAGACACATACCAATCATCAGCATTAGATGCTTCTTTGGTATAATCTGTGCTGACCTTAAAAAAATCTAGAACATAGCCTGGTGGGGGTTGTAATCATGAACACTGTAAGCTGTGCATCATGGTGCAGAACTGTTTTGTGCAGTTTCTTCTCCAGTGACCATTTCGAGGCTTTGAAATTCTAATTTATCCTTTTCCAGTATAGAATGCAATAGCATTGCTGTTTAAAAAAAAAAAAAGTATCTTGAATTTATACCAAGTATTTAATGGCAAAATCACAATTTTTTATTCCACTTAGCAATTTGGCAGTAGAAAGGCCCTACTGTGTTCTTTCTTTGAAGTCCGAAAAAAAAATCTGGCCTAGGTTCGTTATTTGGGGAAAAGAGATTTGCCTTGTGTAACAATTATTCTCCTAATGCCATGGGACCCTCGGGGTGCGTTGTGTTTTCCTGACACAAATATTTAGCTCATCTTTTGTTTTTATACCAATGGCTACTCAGATGAGACTTGTAGAATTTGGAAAGAAAAGGAAAGCACCTTCTAATAAGGGATTGTCTTCTCATTAGCCCTACTGCTTTTCCAAAAGATTTTGCTTTGTGTAATGCATTATAATTATATGACAGGAGAACAGTGGAGAATATGGCATAGCATTTCCCATAGGTTTCCTTTCTGAGATAAGAAAGATAAACATTCTGCTTTGCTTCTCCAAGAAGGACAAAAAAAAAAAAAAAAAACCCTCTGCAGTTTCCTGCGAGGCAGTTGGATGTGAGCTGCTTTCTGGAGCTGAGGCTTTCCACTGCCAGACAATGATCTGTGTCATGTGGGGAAACTGGGTGTACAAAGTAAGGAAGCCCCCTGGACTGAGGTGTGTGTCCCTGGCTTCCTGAGAATGTGCTTATCGCCCAAGGGTCCCTACACACTCCGGGGGCTTTATCTGCGCGGCTCCCGGAGGGGGAGAGCCGCTGTTTATTTTTCCAGGGCGCTCTCTGTTCTGGGGGAAACAAGGGAGGCCTTTAATTGGATCTCGCTTTTGTTCCTGGATTGCTGCGACTTCAACGAAATCGGGAGGATCAGGAGCAGGACCGAGGTCTGGTTTAGGGTATGTGTAGCTTGACTCTAAATGACCCACCTCTGTTTCAGCCGTGACACCCGGGCCAGGGAAATATTTTGCTTAGACTGGCTTTCCTAAAGCAGGGAGAGAATCTCTAGTTACAGAATGAAGCCAGCAGCAGCAATGCTTTCATTTTTTTCCCCACTCTCTAACTGCACTTTTACGGTCTGAATTGTGCATAAGGGGAAAAAAATACCCAGGCATCGCTTCCCCGTGCCAGCTGGGAAGCATGTGCTACAGTTCCCGGACAGCCTGGGTGGGTGAGAGATTTAAAAGCTTTAGAAAGGTTCAACGGGAGAAGCTGTCAAATTGCAGGAACGCTCCCAGTGCCAGTGGTTACTGAGATAGCGTCACAGAGGGATGACCTCCTCGATAGCTTCAGAGCGTTGCAGTTCCCTGCATTTTTGGTTTCTTGTTTAACTCTCTCATTCGTAACTTCTTTTATTATTCTCAAACCAAGTTTTGTAATGCACTGACATCTGCTGTGTGTTTGACTAATGCAGCCACTAAAGAACTAAAATAAGCCTTGCAGCCTACACATGATGGGACTCGAGAAATCACATTTAAGGAAAGGGGGAAGGAGAGTGGGAGAACGTGGTAGCTAATTATTGATACAAGGAGGTAAGAGGGAGCAAGCCACCCTGCCCTTACGGATCTTATAATTCTTTTATTGGAAGAAATGGCGCAAAGTAAGCCAATCTCAGTCATACAAACAGCAGTTCTATTGATTTACTACAGTTATCACCATTTAGAAAAAGCTACATGAGCTCGATTTTTCCTTTTTTTTGGTTTAATCAGGGTTGTAGTGATGTGATAGCCCTGATGTCATGGGCATACGAACCTGAGAGAGAGCTTTTCTGCCAATTTTCAGAAACACTGAAATTGAGAGGAAACACTGTAGCTGGATGACCCGGCTATTTGCACAATAAGCACTGTGTCCCTTACAGCTGTTTGGCAAGAGGGGAGCAGCCTCTAACCCACCAGCAAACAACTGTAGGTGCGATCGCAGGAGCTGCTGCACAATAACATCAATTTTAAAATACTAGACCAAACTGTGAAAAAGCTCTTCTGGTTAGATAGCAGCAAACATACTGCTGGTCTAAAGCTTCCCTGAAACATTTTATCTGGTGACTGATACCTGGCTGGGGTGTGAGGCAGTGGAGGTGCTCCGTGGCAGCAGGAGACAAGCATCTCACCGCTGCCTGTGGGCTGAAGGTAAAGCCACAGCTGGCCCATGCATCGCTCAAATCCAGCTGCCAGCCTCTGCTCCTGCCCAGGGTACTTTTCAGCTGGACATTTCAGAGACACAGGGCAGTACTGATCAGAAATCTTTTCTCAAAACAGTTTTAAGTGAGAGGCTGACCTTTGCCCAAAGGAATAGTTAGGCCGTTTTGCTTTTTGTCAAAAATTGACCGTATTTCTAATGAAAAGCTAAAGCCAAGCTGGGATTTTTTATTATGTTGTTCAGCTGAAAATAGTCGTTTATAAAAACACATTTTCTTTTTCAAAAACAAAGTGTTTTACTCGCTTCAGGGAAGAATCTCTTTTACAACAAAGATTAAAAATCTAACAGTCTCTCTGGAAAGGGGGGAGCCTCCTAACTAATGATTTCTCAAAATACAGGCTTACACCAGCTCCATGAATCAATTTGTTTATGGGGTTGTCCCTCACATTAGTCCTTCTATAGGTAACGTTTAAGGTAGTAACTCTCTGAGGTAGGTTAGATTCTATGCACAGACAATTGAGCAAGAAGGGATAGATGGCCTTACTTCTTTTTTTTTTTTTTCCTGTCCCAAAGCTGGCTGTAAAAACCTGGTTTCTAAGTGTATAGTTTACTAGAAAAACTAGGCTTCAAATTAGTCACAAACTGTAGTTTCTCCTTTTGTTAATTCCCAGCAAATGTGCAAAATGGCTGTGAGGCCATTATAATGCTGGATTAACACCTCACACTACAGAAAGAACTGAAACAGAAAAGTACCTTTTCATTATGAAGAATCTTAAACAGTAGGGGAAATCCTGTTGCCCTTGAGAACAAGAGGGAAATTCCTCTTTAGCTTCAAAAGAACCAGAATTTAGGTTTGTATCTGAAAGCCTGTTTTAAAGCCCTGGTGTTTCTATCACTTTGCTGTCCTACAAGCAGGGAAAAGACGTACAGCTCTTTACATCCTTAGATCAGTTTTACAGGTCAGAGAGGGTTTGCCTCTGGGCTGGTACTCAGGAACATTTCTTCAAGGGCATGTAACACATGATTGTTACCTTCTCTCTTTCTTTCTTTGGTTTCAGTGGGAGTGATACCTCCCTTGAAAGTCTGCTGAAGTGCCCTTCATTCGTTATTTTTAATGCCTCTTATCACCAAGTGCTACATTTTCAAACTGAGATGTCTGACATTAGCAATCTTGACCAGTATTTAGACACATGAGTTCTCAGGTGCATTTAAAGATACCGTGCATCACCTAATTCTGAGAAACCGCACATACAAAAAAGTGCCATTAAATGACTACTGGAGGATCTAACAGCAAGTGAAACTCTGCTTTATGTCTTCCAGCAATGATGCTGTTTGTAAAATACTTGAAGTGCCCGAAATGTAACATGCTGCCTAAATGCCATGTATTATTCCAATCACAACATCAGCTAATACAGACTCATGCTTTAAGGAGAGTTGTAGTTGTTGATGCACTAAACTTATTGGGTGAAGCTGAGGAGTGTAAGCCATGTATAGGGCTGCAGCTGTTTCTTGATATGCACTGCACATTTTCAGAGCTGCTATCTGTAAGGATGCTAGGATACACAAAGCAAAAATCTTTAAGAAAAGAACAGAACAGAAGAGAAACAGCCAAACCCCTTAATTTCCTCTGCTATTGATTTAAGTCAGATAAAATCAAGTTTTAAAAAAATCAAGCCTTCTGCCCTGCCCATAAAAAATGAACCACAGGAAAAGAACAAATTGTAATTTTTTTTAACTATTATTCCGACTAGCTGCTGAAGATTTTAGCACACGTTGAGTGCAAGACATGCCTCTGTATTTATTGGGCACTGCAAGAGCTAAGCCAAATGTGAAGCCATTGAACAGAACTGGTTCAATACAACATTCAGTCACGTGGCACACTGGCTAGTAGCCTTCCTATGCAAATAACATTATTTTATGCTTAATATGAGACACCTATGGCACCAGGAAGATGAAGAAGGATGATACAGAGCTAACTAGGTACCTAACGGGACAAGGAAGAAGTGGGAGAGAGATTCATTTTGTGAATAATTGCATTTTGTTGTTAAAGAACGTAAGTGATGTTTATATTCTGAACCCCACTACGGGCATCATGGCCATCCTTACAAGCCCTGAGGGTTTTTACCCTTCATACACCAGTGCCTTTGGCCAGAGTTCTGCAGGAGCTGCTGTGGCAAAGGTCTCTGGGAGATGGGCTGAATCTGTGAAACTGAGGGCATTCCTCACCCTTCCCCTTCCCAGGCAGCGTCGTGGCGGTGGGCAGCGCCGGCCAGCCCCGAATCGCACCACTGGGAAGGTGTTAGTGGTCCTGAGCATGCAGAGTCATTGCTCGCTGACCAGGTTGTGCTGTGGCTCTGACAGAATCCTTGGCTTGAACTGTTGGGTCACGGGGTAGCGTTATTAGTGCCTAGCACAGGCTGGACTTGCCTGTGAGCCTTAAGTTCTTCCGACAGCTATTCTTATAATGGGTGTATCTCTTTTATTTGCTGCAAGGGAGAGCTACAAAATGGATGAAAAAAAGCAAACAGGCTAAAATGAAATTATATGCAAGTAAACCAACTGTAATAAAATGAAGAGGCTGAACTTTCATCTACATCTCAACTGGATTTGAACCAAGCCCCTTCTGAGAGTCTAAGAAAGTTTGGTTAATTATTTTTTTGTTTGGTCTGCTCTGCATTTCTTTGCTTTCATTGCAACCAAGAGCAGAAATGCTGGAAAACTGTGAGCAACTCTGATATGCTGTTTCTGGCCAGGTCAAAAGTAGGACAAGCTGGAAATGTCATGCAAATTCCTATGCTTGGTAGATTTCCAGTTCAGGTTTGCATACTCAGAAGGTTGAAATAAGATTGAGATAAACAAAAAGACCTTGGGGTGATTGTGCAGACAAAAATCAACTTCCAGAATTTAGGTGGCTGAGCTTAAACTGAAATACTCAGCTTCTTCAAGGTTTCTGTTCTTGCTGGGAAGGGAAATCTTATCGCATTGTGCTTCCAAGCCCACTGGCTGGTTGGGACAACACAGGGACTTAACAGGTGTCCGAGGGTCAGATCCACCTTCCACTGGCACCATAACCTGTATCTCCAATGACTGCACACTTTCAAGTCATACATTCAAGTTTTGGGGGGACTGTGTGTAATCTGAAGTTGACTTCAGCCAAAGTTTAGCTCTTTTCCTCCAGGAGGAAGACAATTACTTCCATCACACCACTTTTTAACCCCATTTTCTAGACATGGTATGTGGTTTGATCCAACAGAACAGATTTGTTCTCAGAACAGACCTAATTATATAAGTTGCAATCTCAGAATCATTTAGAAACATAGTAGTTACATTTAAAAGGAAACAGACCTGTGCTTCTAATGGTTTTCAAGTGCAGCAGGTATTGAGTAGAGGCACAGCTAGTGCTGGGAGGGGGTAGATTGTCCCAAGTGCACCAGTTCCAGCCAGGGAGCTTAGAAAACAGAAGTGGCTTTACTGTTCCAGTTTGTGCATACTGCGTGTACAGTGTGGCAATGGCACGTATTCCTCCTGAGCATGGGCTGCATCTAACACTTCCAGTTTTTAAGAGGAGGTGGATGCAGTTTGTTAGGGGCATGGTAGTCCTCCCTCACCTTAACTCTGCCCTCTGGATCTGGCAGGATATTCTCTGAGTGTTTCAGCCAGGGCTTCTGTTCAATAAGCAGATGGGGAGAAGCTTGTGTGTATGTGGAGTTATTCACAAATTGTTTATGTAGGTAACATGTACATAAACTCCAGATGTGGACAGTCTATTTTAAAACAAAAGCACACTGTTTCTGGCTAACCTAGCCCCTTCTACAACCTCTGGAAGAGCTTGGGACATGACTACTTAGCTTTAACCAAGTCCGACTGCTTCTAATGCTCAGAAATGGAAAAGGAGCATGACTTACATGGCCATTATACAGACAGCAAAATCTGAGTAAACATGTGGATCTTACAGTGCGTTGCTGTATCTGTATAGCTTTGCTCCCGGGGCAGCACCTCCCCTGCAGGAGCCTGCAGGAAGTGGACAGAGAGCACTGAACATGCCCTGCACAAGTTCTCAAGAAGCTGCTAAAGACAAAACTTGAATTCAGATTACACAGATCTCCTGCCCAAATTCAGTGGCCTGAGTGAGTCACCATGAGCTGCTCACTCAAACCAAAATCGGCGTAGCTGCAAACATGTGCAAGCATGTCCCTGTCTGGCCAGGTCTGTTGTAGGAGTGGGAGCCTCTGGCACAAGATTCAGCTTGAAGATGCCTGTGTCCTGCCACAGCACAGCGCTGCCAGTATGGACGCAGCTAACTAAGTGTCAACTGCTAGAGCTTACTTCAGCCTCAAGCCTGGTGTACAGGCTCTCCCGATTAAAACAGCTTTGCCAGTTCGGCTGTCTTTCTAAAAGGGCTTTTGTCAATCAAGTTCTATCAGATGAGGGATTGCTCTTCTCCCAGTCACTAACACTCCAGTGGTGTGATGTTATGTTGACGGATCTATGTCTCCTAAATTTAGGAGTTGCAACTTGTAACCTGGATAACCTTTTCAAATATTGTTTCCTCAAAGCAGTAATGTCCTAGATCCTAGATGAAAACAAACCTAAGTAGATTATATGAGTTCAGAGAGAATCATGGCTGTAGTTTGGGACCCATGTTCCCAGAGAAATAATAGAAGACATAAATTATCTTTGATGTCCCTAGGTTGGTTGGAAGAATTTTTCTTGAAACCTTTTTTTTTTTTTCCAAATAATCTGAAATTTGTACCATTTTCCCTGCTTGGATCTTTAACAGTGAAATTTTTGAAACAATCTAATCCAGCATGCAGATCTTTTATTACCTAAAAGTGATCTGGTAAACAGTGTGTCTCAGTAGCAACAGTAGGAGAAGCCTGCTTTGGCTCTAATTTTGTTGTACAATGCTATTAATTTGCAACTTCAGGGTGATCTGGACATGAGTGGACTTGTATGGTTCAGAGGTGGTTTGTTCCTTATTTTTTCCCCCACCCATGTTTTGTAGAAAAATAAGCATCAATTTTGACGTGCTAGAAAGAGCCGCTTGCTTTGGAAGTTGTCAGACTGATACAAACGATATTTGCTTCGAGCTTCCTAAAAAGACATAATTTCTACTCTGTCTAAAAAGAGGAGGCTGGCTTGTTTGTTTTTATTTGCAGCATTCGGCAGCATTGCTGTAGGCCACTAACTGCAGGATGGCAGTAACACAGGATTATCCTGCAGAGACGTAACCAGTGAATCCATAACAGCCAACCTGAACTCTGCTGCGGGCTGCCATTTAATACCACAAGAAACTGTTTGCATTTCATCATGTAACCGGTTGTGTGAATTCAAGAACCTTCCCTGGATCAGGCTGTGTTTTCAGATGAAAGAGAGGAACTACCAAATGGTAGAGTGAAATATATAGTTTGTTTTCCTGTAGGCCTGTCCCCTAAGCATAAACAAATATACTGCAGTGAAGACTCTGGCTCGGGCTACAGAAGAGAAACTAAGTAGAGAAGAGATGGGAAGTAAGAACACAAGAGGGAAAAGGTTGGGGCTGCCTTTTCTCATGAGATAGATTTCTTTGATATTGAGGCAGTAGGAACAGGCTCAGAATGAAATGGGACAGTTGAAAAGTATCTTCATAGTGTCGGCTGAAGGGGGAAATCTACTCTCCTGATCCTAATACCTTCCCTCGAAAATTCCCATTGGAGCAGGTATAAAATTGAGCCCCTTTGTGACTTTTCCCTCAGGCTCTGTTAGATGGACTTTTATTCAATGGGATTTCAGTCCAGATCATAATAAAGTTGCTCTGTTCCTCATGAAACTCACATTATGGATGTACAGCCATCGTGGTCTATGGACTGCTTAGTTTTCCTGTAAAAACAGAAATCCTTGTACGGCTGGGAGCTTGTAAAAACAAGCCTGAAGCTACCAGAATTTTTAGCTTTACAGTATAAACGAGAAACTAAATTCTCCACTGCAAAACATATATGCACCTATATATGCTCAAGGGTTTGACAATGCGACTCATTCATGCAGAAGAAGACACTTTCCAGGTGAATATTGCCTTGTTCTGGCGTCACACGCCAAGTAATGTAATTAAAGAGCGTTTATGAAATGCTCAGGACTGCGCTGCTGGGATTCCTGACCAGACAGGAAAGCAGGATCGTGTGTGTTTGTGGTGTCCCTAGATGAGCGAGGTGATCTGCAGGCCAAGTGGGAGGTGAGGTTCTGGAAAGGAAAGCTTTTCCAAGCCAGGGTTCAGGCTCTGGAGGGAGCGACAAGGCAGTTTCGCCTCACACAATGGTCGTGTTGAGGTTACAAAGGTTGTTTTTCCTGCCGCTGAGCGGCACCTCCAGGATCGAGCCCTGCCTTCAGGTGTCGGATCGAGAGGGGACCAAAAGGGCAGCGGGGAGGGAGCGTGGCGGCGGCCCGGGCCGGGGGCGCCGGGGCTTGCGGGGCCGGGGGCCGGGGGCACCCCGCGCTGCTCTGCCCGCAGGGACACGGCGCTCCCGCCCGTAGCTAACAGACGGACATGCCTCTGCCTTCCAGCCTTTTAGTAGATAAAGTCTGATTAATTTTCATTGAGGCCAGAATATTTTGTATGTCCCGCAGTACTTTTTGTTAGGTCTCGGAGCGCCGGCGCGCAGCACACACAGACCCCCGCATGCCGGGTTTGCGTGTAACCTTACTCTCCGGTGTTTGCTACGGTAACGCATACTCCCCGACCCTAAAGACTAATAGTATTTGGGAAAAGAAGGGGAGAGGAAGGGCAGAAGCTAGGAATAGCTGGAAGGGTGGCGCGGGGACCCGTCGCGGCTACTCCGGCGAGGAGCGGCGCCGCGTTCGGAGCGCGCCCGGCCCTGGCCGGCTCCTCGCCGGGAAAACGGGGCTGGGAACGGGGCTCGCCCGGCTCCCTCCGCCTGCGGAGCCGTGTCCGCGCCGTCCCTGCGCGAGCCGAGCGAAAGCGCGCTAAAGCGGTGACGCCGCAGCGCTGCGAGCTGAGGGTCCCCAAAGGTGGCTCCTACACCGCGGCACCAGCCGTGCGCCCGCCCGCGGGAGCTGAGGCGCGGCACCGCAGCGGAGCGGGAGCCGGAGGACAGACAGAGGGGCCGTGTCGCCTGTCCCCGTCCGGGTCTGGGTGCGGGAGGAGGGAGCCCGGCCGCGGTGCCTGCGGGCGGCGGCTTGGCTGCGCTGGCCGGACGGGAGCGGGGCGCGCCGAGCCAGGGGCGTCCCGTCGCTCCCCGCCGGAGACACGTTTTCTCTCCAAGACATAAAAAAAAAAAAAAAAAAAAAAAAAAAAGGAGGGGGTGTTGCGGAAAGGAAGCCTGCCACATTTTCAAACAAACCGACGCCAAACTTTCCAGGTAGAAATCGGCTTTGCTGCCTGCATGGGGGTGAGTAGGAAAAATCCACCCGGGCTACTCGAGTGTTACATCGCGGCAGCTGCGGGCACGGCCGCCGCGGGAAGCCCTGCCCGGGCCGCCGGCGCAAGGCGGGGGCGGCGCTCACCGCTGCCCTCGGCGGAGATCCCCGCAGCTTGCCGTGCCCCGCTTCGCACAACGGTGCCACCCGCCAGTACGGTCTCAGCCGCTTCCCAGCCAGAATACCGGACTTGGGGCCGCAGCGGAGGGTCCCGTGCTCTGTTTGGGAAGGGCGACCCGGCCCGGCTCGGTACCGGAGAAGCAGGGCGAAGCCCCGATTCGCAGCCCCTCGCGAGGCGCTTCTTAGCGGGGTTGCGTGGCCGGGGCTGAGTCCCGCTTTGCCCGCCTCCTTCCCGGCTTCCCTGCACCGGGAACCGGTTTGGGGCCGGGACTGTTCCGCCCTCGTGTGAAGAAGGCGAGGGCCCTTCCCCGCCGCGCCTCAGCGTCCCGCGGTGGGATCTGCCCCTCGCCCCAGCGGGCCGGGGTCCGGGCACCGGCACCGTGACCCCCCGCCACTCCCAGCTCCGCTCCTGCCTCCCCTGTCCCGCAGGCGGCTGCAGGCCCGGCCCGGGAGCGGCTCCGGCCCCTTCCGCGCACCCTGCGCCCGGCGCTGTCAGAGCCCGGCCCGGCCTGGGCAGCGGCGGCCGGCGGGGCGCGGGCTCACCCGGACGCACCGGCACCGGCAGATCGGGCCGCTCCCCGGGGCCGTGGCGGCATCCCGCGCCCCTTCGCCGGGGAAGCGCTCGCCGCGCCGCCGTGCTCGCTGCCCGTCCCTGCGACATGCATTCCCCTCTCTGCCACATTTCCTAGTGCCGTCAGCACCTCGGCTCGCCGCGTAACTGCAGCGACAGTGCCCAGGCTCGGCTGCACTGGCGTGCTCCTACGTTTTCAGGTGGTTCTTTAATGTCCCAAGAAAGACTTAGCGAGCGCTGGGGAGGGGGGAGCGCCCGGCAGCGCCTGCCGGCCCCGGTGTCACCCAAACAAGTCGCCGCACACGGGGCTGCGCGCTCACCTTTGCCGCCGCTCAGCCCGATCGCCGCTCCCAGCGCTGGGCTGAGCTTCTGCCCCGGTGTTCATCCGAAATCTCCCTTGGTGGGGCTGTCAAAAAAAAAAAACCAAACAAGCCCCTCGGATGCCAAATGTCCTCTGCGAGCCAGCGAGCCCTGGTAAAGAGCTGCGCGCCCGGATTAGGAGTGGAAAGGGAGGAATCTGCCATTTGGCGGAGGTGATGACACACGCAGCAGTGCTGTTACACCTGCACCGGCCCTCGCCGCGGAAATGCCTGCGAGGGGGAGCGCCCAGAGCAGCATGGGTGGCCGGCAGAAAGAAGCCGGCCCCGGCCCTGGGGAGCCCGGCAGCCCCGGCCCCGGGCGCGCCGCCGCGGCGAGGCACAGCTGGCTCCGGCTGCCCCGCCGCTCCGCGCCCAGCCAGCCGCCGGGGAGACGCCGGGGGCCCGCCGGGCAGCGCAGCGTCTCTCCGGCGGGCCCCGACCCGCCGCGGTTTCGTTTGTGTGCGGTGGGGGGGTGCTGAGGGGCGGCGGGCGCTGTTTCGCGGCTGTGCGTGGAAACACAGGGGCCTCGTTCCTGCCACCGAAGTGATGCACCCCGGGTTTCAGACGGTGCGTTTCTCCGCCGATTGGAGAGAAGGGATTCGTTCTATGGCTATAGGCGAAGACGCAGAAGCGTGTTTTAACCGAGAAATATAATAATATCTATAATATATAGTAGCTGCCCCAAGGGCTGTTATATTTCTCGGTTAAAATACGCTTCTACATCTTCGACAGCCTTCTCTCACAAACAACCGCTCCCCGGGAAGGCAGCAGGCACCCGTGTGCCCGTGGCCAGGCAGAGGAACCCGAGATCCGTGCATGGGGTGCCGAAGCCCCGGGGCACCCCTACGGGAGAGGCGGGCTGCCCCGGGCAAGCTGCTTGAGAGCTGCTGGCCCTCCAGGCTTGCGTCCGGTCACGAAAACTGATGCAGCACGCAAAATGCGCGGGGCGGGGAATAGCGCTGCGCGGCGGGTCTCGTTCGAGAAGGGCAGAAGCGAGCCTGAGGGCCGTGACCTGCCGGCCCGCGGGTCTGCGGGTGCCGCCAGCCGTGTGAGCTCCTCCGTGGGTCGCTCCTGGGCAGCCCGAGAGGGGAAACACCGAACTGTGGCCGAGTAGGGGAGGGAAGGTCGGGTCCGTGCGGAGCCCGCACGGGCAGCAGCAGGCTCACTGCAGAGCCGCGGCGGGGGAGCGCCGGTGGCCCCGGCCCTGCGGGACTCGGCCCGGCTCCTGCGGCTGCCGGCGGCCGCGTTGGCTGATGGCGAGGGCGGGGGGAACAAACGGGGCCGGGCTGCCCCGCTCCCGGGGATGGGGCCGAAGGCTCCGTTAGAAATCAGTGCAAAGTGTCTTCTGTCCGCTCCGGCACCCGCGACTGGAGCGGCACCGTGTCAGTGATTTGCTCTATTACACGACACCTCTGGTGCTCGGCTGAGACTGCCGTTCTGCGGCTCGGGGGGGCTCTACGTGAAGGCAGGGAAGGGGAAGAAGCAGGGCAATGTCAGTGCCACATATGCTGCTCCAGGAACCGTGAAATAAGCCGGAGCCCCGCAGGGGAGCGAGCGGGAGAGCTGCCCGATGTGCCGGCCCCCGCCTCGCCACCCTGCCCGGCCCTCGGGCGCCTGCCAGCCCTGCCGCCGCGCTGCTGCCGCCGCGCATTTTGCGGGGGGGCACGGGGGGCGCCCCGACACCTTTCGCTCTCTGCCTCCTGCGCATAAGGGCTGCAAGAACCGACTTGCCGGGAGCGGCAACAGTCTCCTTGTGATCCCCGGGCGCGATCAGTTGGCGGGGCCGGGGCCAAGACATATAAACGCGACCGCGTGTGCGGCTGGACGTATGACAGCCGGCGGGGCAGGGGCGAGCGGCGCGGCTGCGGGCACACCCCCTCGCACCCACCGCCTCCAGGCGGCCCCTTGCCGGGGCGGGAGGGCAGCGCAGCGCCGCGGGCCCCGCCGAGCTCCCCGGGCGGGCGACGGAGGCTCAGCGCCCCCCGGACGCCGCCCCCCCCGGCCCCCCCGCCCCCGGCGGCGCGGCCGAGCCGGGGCGGTTCCGCGCCGCTCCGCGGGGCCACGTCGGGCCGCGTGTGCGCGGGGCTGAGCGCGGCGCCGTGACTGCGGGGTGAACTCGGCCGTGCCCAGCGGCTCGGCGGCGATAGGGGAGCGGGCTCCTGACGAAAGCGGAACTCGGCCGGGCCCATACAAATCAGAAAAGAGCCCGGCCGCCGCGGCAGAGGAGAGCGGAGCCCGCGGGGGCAGGGACGCCGCCGCCGCCGCGCTGCACGGACCAGCGGCGCCGCGAGAGGCGCCTCCGCTCGCCGTCTCGGCTTCGGCTTCGACCCCGGACCCGGTCCCGCTCCCGGTCCCGGCGAGCGCGAGGCGAGACGGCCGCCAGCACCGGGCTCCGCGCACCGGGCAGCACTCCGCACCGCGCCCCGGGCGGCGGGGCGGCGGACGCGGGGCACCATGATGAGCAGCTACCCGGACGGCGAGGAGGACACAGTGGCACTGCTAGCTCATGACACCAGCGGCAGCAAGGAGCCGGAGCGGGGCAAGGAGGAGATGAGTGCCGACAAGGGCCCCGAGAAGCCGGACCCCTCGCAGAAGCCCCCCTACTCCTACGTGGCCCTGATCGCCATGGCCATCCGGGAGAGCGCGGAGAAGAGGCTCACGCTGTCCGGGATCTACCAGTACATCATCAGCAAGTTCCCTTTCTACGAGAAGAACAAGAAGGGCTGGCAGAACAGCATCCGCCACAACCTCAGCCTCAACGAGTGCTTCATCAAGGTGCCCCGGGAGGGCGGCGGCGAGCGCAAAGGCAACTACTGGACCCTGGACCCCGCCTGCGAGGACATGTTCGAGAAGGGCAACTACCGCAGGAGACGGAGGATGAAGCGGCCCTTCCGGCCGCCCCCGACCCACTTCCAGCCCGGCAAGACCCTCTTCAGCCCCGACAGCTACGGCTACCTCTCCCCGCCCAAGTACTTGCAGTCCACCTTCATGAACAACTCGTGGCCGCTGGCGCAGCCCCCCGCGCCCATGCCCTACGCCTCCTGCCAGATGTCTGGTGGGAACGTCAGCCCCGTCAACGTGAAAGGACTCTCGGGCCCGGCGTCCTACAGCCCCTACTCGCGGGTGCAGAGCATGGCGCTGCCCAGCATGGTGAACTCCTACAACGGCATGGGCCACCACCACCACCACCCGCACGCCCACCACCCGCAGCAGCTCAGCTCGGCCAGCCCCGCGCCGCCCGCGGCCCCGGCGGCGAACGGAGCCGGCCTCCAGTTCGCCTGCGCTCGCCAGCCCGCCGAGCTGTCCATGATGCACTGTTCCTACTGGGAGCACGACAGCAAACACAGCGCCCTGCACTCCCGCATAGACATCTAGGGAGGCCCCGGCCGGCCGCGGCCCTTGCGCCGGCCCCGCTGCCCCTCTCCGATCCGACGTCTCCTGCGCTCTCCTGTCTGTCTCCTCCTCTCTAGCTGCGGACTTTCCTCCCTCTGTGCCCAAACTGTTGCGGTGGGGAAGAGCAGCCCTGCTCCGGGTGTAGTGTCGGTGCCGGAGCCGTCCCACGGTGAGGAGAAGGCAGTGTGAGCGGGGGTCCCGCCGGGCGCAGCGGAGGCCGGCCCGGCTGCCTCCGGGCGCGCTCGCATTTACCGTTCGTTTCTCTGCTCGTCTGTTTGTTCGTGAGGGGTTGGGGGGTGGGGGGTACGTTGTTAAAAATAGGCTGTTTAGCCCTCAGAATTCTGCTCCTTTATAATTAGGCCGTCATCTTTTGGGGCTCAGTCTCGGGGAGAGTGAAGCGCAGCTTGTAAATAGCGGAGGCAGTTCCACGCGTGGCGGTGCGGGGCTGGCGGGCCTAGCCAGCGCCCTGTGCCTTCGGCCTCCTCCTCTTCATCTTCTCTTCCTTCCTCCTCGCTCTGCAAAGCACCGCGCTTCATCCAGGCTGGGTCTTTTCGTCAAAATAGTACTTGTGTGAGGACTGCTGTAACAGCAGAGATGGGCGATGTTGCTGGTTATTAGAAACCAACAAACAAAACACACCAGGGTCACTCGTGAAACGTTTCGGCAGTGGTAAATATATTTTTTAAAGGAGACAATGTCCTCTGAGGTCTTAAAAGTAATTTTATACAGGTCTAAAAAAATATTTTGATGTTATAAAAAAAATAGAAACGGTTTCCTGTAAATTGGAATATTTTTCCGTGTGCATATTGTTATTAATAATGAAAGTTTAATCTATCTTCGGGGTTTTTGACCCCAAACCTGGCCCAAAATGGGTTTTCCGGTAGGTTCTGCTTTTGAATGCTTGACCTTTTTCTTAAAAAGTTTTGATCCTTCAATTTTACATAGATTAACGTGGAAAAAAATAGCGTTTATAATACAGGGGCCAGTTCATAGCGATTTTGTAAATGTTTATGTAAGCTGATAGATGCTGTGGCATAGTACCATTTTGGGACCAACTTTTCTAGAGTGAACTAGCACTTTTCTTGTACGTTCTAGCATTGTAAAGTCTCCAATAAAACGCCTTTCCTTCTTTTCATATCGTTTTATTTCTCTCCGCTCCTCCGTGCTGGCGGTCGCGAAGCGGCGGCGGAGAGCGGGGCGAGCGCCGTGTGCCGGGGCCGCTCCGCGCTGCCCGGCCTGCTCCCGGCACGGCCCCGCTCGGCCCCGCGCCCCGCCGCCGGGCTCGCAGCGCTCTCCGCCGCCGCGCCCGCCCGCCCGCTCCGCTCCGCCGCGCCGCGGGGAATACGCGGGCTGTGTGCTTGGGCGGCGGAGCGACTCCGTTACGCGCACCGGCGGGAGAGGCCGGCGGCCCGGGGCTGTCCTGGCGGCCGCCGACACGGTGCGGGGACGGTTTTGTTGGCTCCGCGGGCGGGACGGGGAGCCACTCCGCTCCGGGGCGCGGGCAGCCGCCGGCCCCTCGCCCGTGGGCCCGGCCCGGCGGGGCGCCGGCAGGCAGAGCCCCCGGGCAGTGCCGGGGGCTGTGCCCGCCGCAGACCCCGGCTCCGCTTTCGTTTCTTCCCCGCCTGCTCGGGGCCGCGGCGCCGGGCGATGCCGCGCAGCCCCGTGTCGGCCCGGGCCCGGCCCGGCCGCGCTGCCCTGGGTCCCCCCCTATCTGCGCCCCGGCCGGTGCCGGGAGCCGCTGGCTGGGCTCGCTTTCCTCAGCCGGGTCGGTGGCTCCGGCAGCGGCGCTCCCGAGGCCTGGGCCTCGCTTCGCAGCCTGCCCACGCTTGCAGGCAGCGGCCCCTGCGCGGGCGCCCGGGGGCTTAGGAGGGGACGGAGCAGCGGAGCAGCCCGGGTGGCCTCCACCCGGTGCCGGCCCGGGACGCGACCGGTCCCCTTGGACGGCAGCCCGGGCCAGGCCCACTGTTCCACAGGCGGGAGCGGGGATGCGGGTGTCCCACTTGTTCCGGGTTGCACGGGCAGCTTGGTCCCCCGGAGAGGGGGTGTCAGGGCTGAAACCGGTACCGGGGGTGAGCCCCCCATCCCGTTACCGGGGGCCTGCAGCGGGGGCCCACCAGAGATGTGAGTGCAGACAGGCCTATTGCCCGGCTGCCTGAGGCTCTCCCTCCCTACCAGGGCCTTCTGCAGGCTCCCTGCACGGGAGGAAGCGGCAGCCTCCTGCGCCCTCGCAAAAATCCCGGGGGGGGGACGCGGGGACCGGTCGCCCCTCGGCTGCGGCACTGCTCGGCGGGCACGGCCAGGGCAGAAGGGCTCCGGGGCCACCCGCCGGGCCGGCACGGCTTCAGGGCGGGCTGGATGCCCTGCTTTTCCCCCTGCCCCCGCTCCACATGCCTTGGCCCGGACAGGAGGGCTCTGGGAGTGGCGGTGCAGCCGAGGGGCTTCGCCCCCGGGCGGGCAGAGACGGGGGGCTGCGGCAAACGGGGTCGCTGTGGGGCGCCTGTGTGGAGGAGGCTGCGGGGCCGAGTGTCTGCCGCGGGGACCGGGAGGGAAGAGCGAGCCTGGTCCCTACACGAGCACTGATGTAACGGGAGGCAAAAGGCCAGGGTGGGCCGGCGGGAGGCCCCGGGGCTGCCAGCGCACATGGCACACGGCCTCGACTCACACCTGGGCCGCCCGTGGCCCTGCCGGCCGCGGCGGGAGCGGGGCTCGGGCTCGGAGCCTCAGGGTGCCCGGGCCCGCGGGCAGGACGTGAGAGGAGGCATCGCTCACGCCCCGAGCGGTAGGGTCAGGGCCTGGGCTGCCTGTTGCTGCTCGATAGGTACTGCTGGTCCCGCATGTTTCCTCCGGGGTACGTCGGGGCCACGGCGAGCTCGCCAGGGAACCCCCTCCCGCCGCCGGCCGGGGTCATGGGGCGATGGGAGGGCGGGAACGCCGTCCCGGGCCCTGCGCAGCCCCGCCAGCGTCCACCAGGCTCCTTCCCGGGCTGTGCCATCGCTCGGCCGAGCTGCAGCGGCCTTGGCAAACGCCCCGGGCCTCGCCGGCCTTGGGTGAAGCGATACCTGGCGGTGCCTGGGGCCGGGGGGCGGCGGCGGCAGTCCGGGACCGGGCAGGGCCGTGCGGCCCCTGGGGCTGCTCCGGTTCCCGCGGGGTCTCCGAGCGGTGACGCCGCAGGGGGAGGGCCGGGGCTCGCCGTGTGTGACCGGCACCCGGCCGCGTCAATACAGAGGGGCGAGCCGCGCGTCTGACTGCCGTTCGATCACCGGTAGTCCCTGCCTCGGCGAGGGTCGTGCCCCCCCCGGCCCGGGAGTGCCCGGTGCGCGGGTGTGGGGCATTCCTGGAAGCCGGCAAAGGTGCCCTCGGGGTCCCCGGCCAGCCTTCGCCCAGCGGGGGCTCTCTACTGCGGCTCTCCGCGACCTGGGCCCAGCAGGGGGGAGATGCGGGCAGGCAGGGTGGGGGGACACCTTTCGTCCCGGCAGCCCGGGGCCTGTCCGTCTGCCGGGATCCCTGCGCCCGGCCGGGGCTCTGCCGCTCACCGGCATCCGTGCATCCCCGAGCCAGCCGGTACCGCCGTCGCTCCTGTAGGATGTTTTCACGATCGTTTTCTGTATTTTATAAACAGAGGCTGCACTGAATGTAAACTCGCGTGGTTTACTGAGCAGCCACCGTGTCCTGGGCATGGCTGAAGCCCCCTCCTTTCACTGGCTCCTCAGGACCGCCCGGGCAGCCCCGGTGCAGCCCGCTCCCCCGCCCGGGCCCTACGGGGCCCCGAGCTGCCTCCAGCCCCGGCCGTGCCCCGGCAGCGCCTCCCCGCTCTGCCCCCGGCCCTGCGCGGTCGGGAAGGGAAACAGGAGCGGAGCCCGGCCGCCGTCCCGGGCCGGCCTGCCCGCGGTGTGCGGGTACCGCCGGCAGCAGCGCGACCTCTGCTCCTGTCGGGAGCGACCAGGCCTCCCGCCCGGGTCCCGCCGGGCTGCGAAGCGGGGCGGCCATCGCATCCCTGCCCGCTGGTGCTTGCCTGGGCCGCGGGCACCGGCCCGCCGGGAGCCTCGCTGGGCGCTGATAAACACCCAGGTGTTGGCACGCAGGGACCCAGCCTCCCGTAAGGGCCTCGCCTCGCCGCGCCCCCGCGCCCAGGTCCGCTTGGCGAGCCTTGCCGGGGTGCAGGATCGGGCCCGCAGCGCGGGACACTGGCAGCTGGGGCGGTAGCCGCTGTGTCTGCACCGAGCCCACGTGCAGGCAGCCCCGTGGGCACGAACGGCGCCGGGCCAGGGGGTGCCCGCGGCGGCTCAGCCAACGTCGCCTCGCCCCGGGCCGCCGCGCCTTCTCCACCGCTCCCACCACTCCCCGGGCCGCCCTGCACCCAGCCCCGGCGGCCCCTTACGAAAGCAAGCGGCCGAGCGCCGGGTCCCTTGGCCGGAGCTGGGTTTGCGCGTTGTGTAAGGCCGTTCCCCGTTACATAAATGACAGCAGGAGGAACGCTCCGTGGAGCGGGACGCACTGGCCGGGCCAGCCCACGGCGCGGAGCCTCCTTCGGCCTCGGGGACGCCGCCCGCCGCGGGGCAGCGCCGGGGGCCGCAGCCGGGGCAGGGGCGTTCGGGGCGGCTGACCCGCCCGGGCTGCCGCCGCTGCCCTGCCGGAGCGGACCAGGTTTATGCAACGCTGGCGAGAGATGAAAGCAGAAGAGCGACGGCTGTTTTCTCCCTGCACGGAGCGGGCGTGGAAGCAGCCTGTCCGCCTCGGCCACCGCCGCAGCTCGCCGCCGTGCCCCTCGGGGGAAGGGGAGGGTTCGCTCCCCGGGGCTGGGTGGGCTCCCACCGCCCTCAGGCCGCTCCAGCCCTCGGGGCAGTGCCAGTCCCGCGGGGCTGTTTTGCGGCCGTAGTTTTTTCTTCCTCTCCGGTCCTTTGCCAGCCGCCGTGCTTGGAGGGTGGCAGAGCCCTCGGCGCCGGCAGCACTGCCCACCGGCACGGCACGGCACGGCACGGCACGGCACGGCACGGCTGCCCTCTGCCTGCGGCCCGGCGGGAGCGCGTGGCCCGCCGCCCGGCTGAAAGACCCCAGGGGAGCGGTCGCGCCCCGGGGCATCTCGGCTCCGCTTGTCGTGCCCGGAGAGAGTGGGCGCCGGTGCCGGTGCCCGTGGGCAGGGCAGTGCCGTACTCGGGGGTGGCGGTGGGGGGCACACACAGAGCTCTCACCTTGCGGCCCCCTCCCGTCCCGGCCGGTGCGGCTGTTTAATACCGCCTGATTCCTGGTATTCTTGTCCGTGTTTTAAGTGGTAAAAAAGTCATTTCCAGTCCCATGGTCCGCGTTTCACCCTGAACTCATTGAAAAGAGAGTGCGGGGTCAGGACTGTTTATTATACAACCAATTAAAACAGGAAAATATGCAAAGGCTTCATTCAGCGAGATCCGGCTATTGTTAAGCCGAAAACGATATTTTTGTTTCAAAAATAAAAAAGTACATTTGTTACTTAAAAAATCTCCGCTCTGCGTGTGTGACGGACGCGGCTCCCGGCCGCTCTCCCCGGCTGCCGTGCCCCGGCGCTCGGCAGCGCTGCGAGCTCCGGTGGCCCCGACCGGCCGCCTGCCCCGGGCCGAGCCGCGGGTCCTGCGCTGCCGGAGGGCAGCTCGGCGGGGCGGGCGGCGGGCAGGGACAGGGGACCCGGGACCCCTCCTCTTCCTCGCCCCCACCCCGCCCCGCGGGGTCCGGTCCTGCCCGCTCGCAGCGGAGGCCGGCCAGCCTCAAGCGCAGGGGGCCAGCTCCGAGCATGGCCGGCCGGCGTGGTGCTTTTTAAGGCAGTGGAAGGCGGTGGGAAAAATACTGCGAGGACGAAAAAGCCAGGCGCTGTAGCGAGGGACGGACAGGGCCGGGGTAACCTGCCTGGAGAGCCCCGAGCCGGCTGCGGAGCCCCGGGCGCATCCCCAGGCACGCCTCGGGCGGGGGTCCCGCCCCTGCGGCTCCTCTGCGCCTTCTCCATCCACCTACGGGCAACCCCTCAGAAACGCATCCCCGGGTCTGCGGGGCATCTTGGCAGGGCTCAGCTCTGCGGCAGCGTCACATCTGCCCCGCAGCAGGGATGCGGCCCCGCGCCGGGCAGGCGGGGGAGGGGGGGGTGTCCTCCCGGCGGGGCTCGGCGCCCGCCCGCTCCGCTGCCCGGGGCCGCCGCCGCCCGCCGCAGGTAGCCCCGGGGATGTGCTCAGCAGCGGGCCTGGGCAGCGCTCACCAAAACAATCGCTCAGGCTGGCCTAATGCAATGAGTTTATTTTAGTCCTTGAGCTGTATTGAAAACATTAGCTCTGCTTCTTGTGGTTGTTTACAGTATGTTGGTCTCAACATCACAGCCGCCCTTCTGGAAAAGTCTTGCAGGATTCAGGCAGAGGGAAACCAACACAGAAGTGATTCGGAAAGCATGATGGCAAACGATTAATCAAATCAGAGACAGGAAGGCGGAGGTAATCAATGAGTTTTCACTTACAGTTTACTCGGATGGACATCTTTTTCCTTTTTCTTTCTGTAAGTTTAGAAACCGCATGGGGTTTTATTAGCCAAACAAGCAGCTGCAGGATTTGGTGGGCTGGTGGGAATTCGTTCAAGATCAGCTGCATGTTGCCTGAAAGCAGAAATCGGCTTTCGACAAAACCTCGTGCTTGCTGCCGCCCCAGCACACGGAGCCGGGCGGCGGGCACCGAGGCTGGGCCAAGCCCACCCGCTCCCCGCTGCGGGCACCGGCGCCTTGCGCAAGGCAGGGGAGCCCCGCTCGCCCTCAACTTGCACAGCGAGCAAGCACGGTGAGAAATCCCGTCAGGTGGGATGGTGCACTGAAGCACTGGCTCTCCCTGCCCGGCCTTTGGGAGGGAGCATACCCTGCCCTCAAGTCCCGGGGGTCCCGAGCACGGTTTCCCCGGGAGCGCGGGCACCCCGCCGGCTCCGCAGCCTGCCCGGGAGAGGAGCCGCCTCCCGCCATCGGCGGGGGCTCCCGACTGCCCAGCGGCTCCCTGCCAATGTCACAGTTTTGCTGGCAGATGATTTGATCACCTGCCTTCGTTTAATTTATTTCTTTCTGTCTTTCTCTAACGGGATTTCCCCCCTCACAGCACATGAACAGCTAACTGGGAGCGATTACGAAGTAACGGGATGGAACATCACATTTCTCATTCCCGTTGCCTATTTTCGGTGACATTAGGAGCACAGTGTGGATGCCCGCACGGGACCCGCCGCCTGGCCCTCGGGGGAGCATTGCAGCTGGTGGGAGCTCTGGCACCTGGCCGAGCCGGGGGGGTCTGAGCAAACCGTGAGGCTTCGGTAAACGGGTTCTGGACGAGGGAGGGGACAGGAATCGTGATTCCTGGGCTGGCGGGGCAGCTTTCAGCTCTTCGGGAAGCGGCGTGCAGAGACCCGGGCTTTGGGGGCTCACTGCCAGCTCCACAAAGCGGAGTTGTGACCCGCTGCTTAAGATACCGCGCCTGTTCCCCCGGGTTTTGCTCACCGTAACTGTGATTTTTTTTATTACTATCGTTCTGTGAAAACCCAAACAACCGGTGGACAGGGCGAGGCTGAGCACAACACGAGGCGTAACGTCCGAAGTTATCAAAAGGGGGAAGAAACAAAAAGCTGTCACGCGCCGCCCATCGGTTTTCAGGTGTCGCTTTTAACGAGATGTTCAGAAAGATATGATAGCGGTGAGCACACGATGTTGCCGATGTGCTGAGCTTCCTCTGCTCCCTGCTTTCAGGAGGCGATATCGCTTGGCGCTTATCAGCGACAGCGTCTCTGGCAGCCGGCACAGGGCTGCGGAGCGCTCCCGCAGCGGCCCCGCTGCCCCTGGCGGCTCGCACGGCCCTGGCCACCCCTCAGCGCCGCTGGCGGGCGGGATGATGAAAGACACATCCCCCCCCGGTGAGGGTTTCGGGGCTGGCGGGCCGCGGGAGGCGGAGGTCTGGCAGCTGCAATTTTCCCCGGATTCGTTTGCAACAAGGTTCTCAGGGCGTCCCGGCGGGCGCTGCCAGCCCCGTCCGCCACCGGGGCAGGAGGGACCGCACCGACCGGAAGCGGCCGCTGGGATGCCCGCGGGAGGTGGATCCCCGGGACACCTCAATGCAATGCGTGTCCTCATGGATTGCCATGACAGCGACCTCGCGTTCCCCGGGGCGCGGGGCAGGGGCGGCTGTGCTGCCCGCCGCCCCACAGGTCGCCTTGCGGGTTCCTGTGGTGCCCCCGAGAGGTGGCTGCGTTTTCCAAACGCAGGGTCCTTGGAAACACACATCCTGGATCCCACCTCCTGCCCGGCGGCGGCAGCTGCACCCCACAGAACAGCCCTTGCTCGGCTGCCCCTTCCCCGGGCCGGTGCGCCTGCTCTGGGAGCCCCTCGGTTTGCCTCTTCTGATAAACTACCGTTCAGTTCAGCCCAGAGCAGCCAAGTGTTGTCTGGGACAGTCACCAGTTGCCCTGCAATAGAAATGGGAACCACTTGTTTAAACATCCTAAGGTCCCAAAATCTCGACGAGCCATCACAGAAGGCTTGGGTGGATTTTTTTTCCCTTCCCGGAGCGGGAAGGGAGCGAGGGGATTACAGGGAGGAATGTCTGCCCAGGCTGCTACAAGCACCATAAGATTTCGGTTTGCCTTTTTTTTCTTTTTTTCTTCTTCTTATTTTTTTTTGTTTGTTGTTCCCCCGATCAGTTTTTCCATTCCTTGAGGAAAATTGTTCAGTATCTGAATCAAAGTGCATTATTCCAACTCTCTTTTTTTTTGTTGTTTTGTTTTATCTTAGCCCTTTTTCATGTTTTCATTTAAAAAGTGACAGATTTGGTAGAGCTCTCAACTGTTTCCCATTAGAGGCGGAGAGTTCACCAGTGTGCCTTTCTGATGTTCCACATTACACGTTTTGGAGTTTAAAGCAGGAATACAGCCTAAGTAGTTACAGTTGGCCCGATGCGGGAAGCCCTCGCGTCCTCAGCTCCCTCCCCGAGCCCCGGCGGCCCGGCTCGCCCCGCCGCTGTCCCCCGCTGCCCCCCGTCCGGCCCGCCGGTGTCCCCCGCTGCCCCGCGCCCGCCCCGCTGCTGACCCCCGCTGCCCCACGCCCGGTCCCCCGCTGCCCCCCGCCCTGCCGGTCCCGCCGCTGTCCTCCGCTGCCCCCCACCCGCCCCGCCGCCGCCCCCCGCCCGCCCCGCCGCTGACCCCCGCTGCCCCCGCCGCTGCCCCCGCCACTGCCCCCGCCGCTGCTCCCCGCTGCCCCCGCCCGCCCCGCCGCTGCCCCCGCCGCTGCCCCCGCCGGCCCGTCCCGGCGCTGCCCCCTGCCGGTCCCGCCGCGCCCCGTCCCGGCCCCGGGGAGCGACTCCGCCGGCGCCCCGTGCTGCTGCGGCGCGGAGGGGCTGCGGGATCCCCCGAGGGAGCGGGCGCTGCCCGTCGCCGCCGGCTGCTCCTGGGGTCGTGCGGCCGCCGGAAAGTCACGGGAGGAGGGGGGCAGCTCCTTCCCGCCGGCCCGAGCCGCGGGGGTCCCGGGGGGGTCCCGGGGGGTGCCGGAGAGGTCCCGTGGGGGTGCAGCGGGGTGCCGGGGGGTGCCGGAGGGTTGCCGGGGGGGTGCCGCGGGGTCCCGGGGAGGTGCCGCGGGCAGGAGCGCGCAGCTGCCTGTCCCTCGCCCCTTTCCTCTTTGCTGCTGCTGTCACCGCTCGCTGGCTCTGACACCGCAGGGCTGCATGGAGCTCTCCACCCTGACAGCAGGCTTCTGCCATTTTACAGTTAGTCCATAGTTTTAACAACTAATCTCTTCTTTAAGGAAAAAACCCTTTATGTAACGAGTCGTTCTGAGTCCTTGTGTTTTACAGTGTACAAATACTGTACAAACACTAGTAAAGCGGTGCGGAGAGCAGCACTTGGTAGGAGAGTTAGAAGGTGTCAAGTAATCATCACAGCCCAATTTCCTTGTAAATACCTGCGGGGTACAATACCTGTTTATATAAAAAATCCTCCTTTGGCAACTGAGACCTTATAACTATAGAAAAGGGGTTTGTACTCGTGTGCAGAAATTTTTGGTGATAAACTTTCATTTTATATTCCTTAGACCCAAAAAGTCACAGTCTGGTCCATTGATCTTGAGCAAATGAGCACATCTGTGATTATGAAATGTGAAATGAGGAAGAAAAAAAAGGCTGTAGGTGAAGGAAATACCCCTTTCCATACATTGCTCACGTGTGCTCATGTACGGGCGCAGGGTAGCGGCGAGCCTATAGCAGCAGTTTGTAATTTACAGAACAAAATCACCGAGCACTGCAGTTCCTGCTGTAGCAGAGTTTAAGGTGCTCACAGTTTATTAGATCCTACATGAATTGTAATGTTCTTTATATGATCAGCTATCGCCTTTTATTTGAAAAAGAAGCAAATATTTATAAAGTATTAGGAGAAAGAAGATTTGCTGGAGAAAATCCAGTGCGGTGGGTTCGAGAGAAGCACAAGGCACAGGGAAACAGTTCAGGCTGCAGAGGGAAGTCCTGGTTTTCCCTGCACTGACATGGGCTCGGCCAAGGAGGCCTGCCAGGGGACCTTCCCCCTTTCGGTTCTGCGCTGGGGCTGGGCAGGGGCGTGTGGGCGCTGGCAGCAGGGCTGCCGGGGCTTCCCCACCTTCCTCTTCTCCGTACCCGCTGAGGAAGATGACGGAGATGACTCCAGTCCTTGTGCCCCAGCAGCCGGCCCAGCCAGAGGGTGAGCTGTGCTGTGAGCTGTTTGCCAACACCAAAATGTAAAACCGCTGCGGAGCCCCCCCGACACCCGGCAGGGGTGAAGCACCTTCCCGCTCAGCCTTGACCGAGCAGCACCACAGCTCTGACCGTAGGATGTCATCGCCCAGTGGGAAGGGCTGAGCTAGGGGACCTCTCCACCCTTAGCGACCCCCCTGATTTCCTAGGGCTGTTTTTTCTTTAGATCTTTCATCTTCTGAGTGCCAAATAAAGGGCAGAGCAGAGCCAAACGGTAGACGCATAGAGCACCCACAGCTCGAGCAGCGCAGTGGGTAGATGGGCTGCTGGCCATTTCTGAGAGGGAGGCACTCACCTCGCATTGGGAATTCCAGGGGGAAGGGGAATTTTTTTTGCAGTTTATGTTTGTAGCTGTTGTTCTGTTTGTTTACTGTTCAAGCGAGGTTGGGGCATTGCTGCAATACCACAGTATATGAAGCAGCTTTACATCTCAAGGTTGGAGCATTGCTGCAATACCACCGTATATGAAGCAGCCTCACGTCTCGAGAACCCTCCCAGTCAAAATAATTCTGTGATGTTTTTGGACTGCTGGCTGCCTCAGATGGAAGGATGCCCTGCAAGAGAACTTGCCAGGACTGATGCTTCACTGGTGCAAGTCAACACAGTAGTTAACAAAGTCAGCACAGCCTCATCATATTAGATGTGGATTTCTACTTCTAGTGACATATTCGGTTAATAGTACTTTTCTCTTTATCCTGTGTTCCACATCGCTGCAGCACAGAACAACTGTCGTGATTTAACTTTTGTATGTAGCACAGAACAACTGTCATGATTTAACTTTTGTACTTTTTCCCAGAGAACTGAGTGAGATGGATTGTTTTCTGGTGGTCACTTGGTATTTTCTGGCTAGCGGTCAGAAGGAAAGCTCATCCTCTTGAAACCCAGGTGGGGCAGGATGAGGGTGGGAAAGATAAAGCTCTACGCGCCCTTGAAGGAGGGTGCCTGTGGATTCGGCACCAGTGGATCTGACACAATGTGAGAACTGTTTTTCTGTATCACTTACATTATAGTTGAAATGTGAAATGAGCTCCATGTGGCAGCAGCCAAAGGAAAGAAAAAGGGAAAGAAAGGAAAAAAAAAAAAAAAGAAGCCCTCTCCAAAAGTTTCAGTTATCCCTTGAAGCTATATTACAACATATACTACTCTAATTGAATCAGTGTGAGAACTTTTCCCCTCCATTTGGATCAGTGCTAGTCTCTGTCCACTTTTCCCTGGAGATGCACACATTTGATACAAAGATGTGCTGGGGACACCTAGGGTAGGATTCCAATGTTTGGTTTCATGCTTTAACTGCTGAAAAGGAAAGGTCCGTTCTTACACACCTTTGCCAGCATCCGTGATCATTTTCTCTCTCTTCTCTCCCCTTCTTTACAGATGTAGCATCAGCGTGTGATGCAGGAAAAATTTTGTCTGAGTAAATGCTACTAGATCTGCTCTGAGGATGCAATAGATGAATTGGTCATTTCTAGGGATGTATCTAAGGATTTATTGGGATGAATCAATAGACCCTAGAAATACCTGTGGTGTCTGTGAAGAGCCATTAACAAGGCTGATGGTGGTGGGGAAGGAATGTGGTCTGGATGCTGCTCAGTCTCTATCATCCTGTTAGCCCTGTTAGGCAGGGAGTCACCTGTGAGTGCTTCTTTCTCACCTGTGAAAGGATGCCAAACCAGGTCCCCTCAGCACTGTGAGCCCTCATTTGTTACATTTACAGAGTATTTTTAGAAGTATGGAGGAAATCTCTGCATGTTGCAAAGTATCCATGCTATTACATAGCACAAAATTAATTGACAGCTCAGAAAGCAAAAGCAATTGATACCCAAATGCACGTCTGTTCTGTAAGTATTCACATGTGCGAAACAATACGTGATCCTCAAGAACATATGGCTCCTGTATCAAATATGTGGAATCAAGTTGAATTATGAAGACTTTGAAAAGGTCCTCGGTTTAAATGTACACGTCTTTCTGAAATGTCCAGCTAAGTTTAGTGCAACAATTAAAAACAGATAGATTGTCAGCATGCATAGACCAGGGGTAGAATTAATTCAGTATGAAAGAAATGAGTGACTGGGAAAGACAGAGAAGAGCAGAAGCAGCAGGAAAGGAGTAAGAATGAGTGGAGAGATGAAATGCTAATGAGGGGGGGTAGGCAACACCAGGAATAGAAGCGGGGAGAGAAAGAAGTAGAAAAAAAAGAGGAGAAAAAAATTAAGGAAAGCTATGAGATAGGAAAAAGAAGGAAAGCAGCAAGAAAATGACATTTTATTGTGTAATCTGGAAGCTTTCACTTTAGGAGAACAAAGCCTGGAGCAGCCCTAAACAATACTACTTACGTATAGAAAGTATGTGGGAGGGTCTTTCTTTGGTGGTTATGTATCTTTATGCATATAGTTACATAAATAAAATTACATAGAAATTAAAGGCTTCCTGGGGATCTCGCGCTATGCCCCAGAGTCACGGTTTTCCCCAGGCTGCCATGTGTCCGGCAGCAGCAATGCCCTTCCTCCGTGCCACGCTGGCTGTTTGGGTTTGCTGTTTCTGTCCTGCCTTCTCGGAGCTGGAAATGGTGTTTCTGGCTCCCCTCTTCTGCGGCCCCTGGTGAGATGAGAACCTGATATGACCTCGGGGCTGTCCGCTGCAATATCACTGGTGTTTGCAATCGCTGCTTCCTTATGTTGATATTTATGGCAACATTTTCATTTCACACTGGCCGATCCAAATTACATCAAATGTTTTATTGTTGAGTTAGTTGGTTTGGTTTTTTTTTTTAATTGTTTCTGCCTTGTCTGTCCCTCTACATGCAAGCTGCTAGTAAAATGGCATAACTTCTCAAACTTTTTTGGGCTAAAAAAGTCAATAAGTGATATTTTAATCGATCTATTTGTTAGTTTAACAATGCTAAATATTGATCAGAATCTGCCTCCTTTAAAACAGGCCATTTCTTATCTTAACATCACATTCTACCTTTGGCTTGGGGACTTTGACTAAGACTATTTATAGTCATGCCCAGTTAACTGTGCTTTGTTACTGTGTGAGGAGTAACATACTTGGCAAGCAAAAATGGATTTGATGTGGTCAACCATCAGGCTGTTGGAAGGCTGTCTCAGGGGGATGGGAGCAGTAGTGAGGCTTCTGGCTTGGGCAGATCAGTGTGACACACATTAGACAGCTAAGCATCCCAAGGAATTTCTGATGCCTGCTGGAGCAGGTGTGCTGCCCAAACCTCTCTGCCAACTCCCATCATCCATGTGCTGGGCTGACTCTTCTCATTAAACCAAATACATGTGTTTTCTGGATCTTCTTAGCTGACCACAAGGTTCATTTCAAAGCTGCTCGTGGTCCCTGTGTGTGTTCTTCTCTTGCTCGAGGACAAACTGTCACACCCACCACACCCAGGGTGTTGAGGATAGTGGCAAACTGAAAATTTCCTCATCTTGTGCAGTGATTGATTTGTGGCTGGATGTCCATGTGGGTAAGCATCCCCATACAGCTGGGTCCTGGGCTTGCACTGGTTCCTAGTTTTGGGTCAGCCATTCCAGCTCCGTTTTGTCTTGCCTTAGAGGTTCTCCCCAGGGTGTGAGGAGGCTCAGACTCCTTTAGTTTTAGTCCATACATTGTGGAGAGCTTCCTCATCTCAGAAGGTATCCTCAGGTCCTCCCACAACTGCATTTGTCGCTTGTTCCTCCAGGGAGGGCACCTTTTTGAGAAGTCCAGGGGATCACTATGTTTGTAGTTCTGTGATGGATACTTTATTTCCTGGTGCTGTTAGACATGGCACCTCTGCATTTTGTTAGTGACCTGTACTGCTTCATTCCTATGCCCTGTTACAGCTGTCACTGTTCAAATTGCCTTTTCTAGAGTACAAAGTTTTCTATTTAAGCATGGTTTGCATGTTCATTAAATGTTACATGGTTAATCTGTATTTTTTCTGGGTGGTGGTGGCGGTGTAGAAAAAAAAGGTTTCCAGACACTGCTGGGCCATTTCTGAATGTCTTTTCTGCTGTTTCAGATAAAAATCTGAGTTAAATTTTGCCATTCTCCTTCATCATTTCCCTGTTTCATTTCTCATCATTCTAATAGGCCTGTTATGAAGACAAGAAATAGAAACATGGATGTTTAACACTTAACAATGTCTTATTGTCTCATTGCTTTTGGAAAAGGGAATGGAAGAGGAAAAACCTCCCATACAGCTATAAACAAAACAGAAGGAAGTGAGTTCACCATCACTGGAAAGCACAGCTCTCCTGCGAAGGAGGTTTTGCAGTTGAGGGGAAATGCACCACTGCTCTGGTACTGAGCAGTTCTTTTCAGCAGGCTGCAATGCTGAAAAACTTGTCAGGAGACCCCAACTATGCCCTGCATACATTGGGAACATTTCTGATGAAGAAGGTGATAGTGCACCAGTGTGAAGTCAATGGCAAATTCATACTGAGTTCAGCGTTGCACACTTGGGCTTGCTAGGGAGAAAGAAATACCATATTCTGCTTTTTCCAGAGGTGTCATCTTTAGTGTCCCCATGAATCGGACCTCTTCTAGTCCATATTACCACCCCAGCTGTTGCCTGCCAGCTCTTGGCCTCCTTAGAGTCCTCTACCTTGTCCATGTCTTGGGTATTACTTTACTTTGTCCTCATCCCTGACCTGCCTCTGGGCATTATAATAACCTAGAAACCCAGTTGGGTCAAGGGCTAGGCATTCCCAAGCCACTGGAGATCAGGGTTGTCATCATCAAATATAGAAAAAAAGTAGAAGTTAGGAGTTCTGAGGTGGTCAAAAGGGTTGAATGGTGTAAAGAAATTCCCTATGTTTTAATAAAAGAAGAGAACAAAGGACTCAGAATGAAACAAGCTGGCCAGATAAAAGCTGCTTCTGGAGTCTGAGGTGGAATCAAAACATCATTGGAGAACTGGGGATGAAATGGTTAAACACACACACACACACACACTGAGTCTACAAACTTATCGATCTTTATGTGAGTAGCAAATAAAGATCAAATGACTAAATGAAGTACATATGCCATTACGGTCACTACTGCGTAATGCAGAAAATCAGTCATATCTTCAATTTAGAGCCTCAAGTGAGTAACAGAAGTGGGTGTAATGTCATCACAGCATGAGCTTTCTTGGGGATACCTGCAATATATATTTCAGCATAACTAAAGAAAGGGGTTGAGATAGATTATTTAATGCCTTAAGTTTGATCAAGCACAAATACAATTGAGCATCCTAATTTTATTTCCTTCCTCCAGAAGATGGCAAAAGTTAGCTGGATTTAACACAGACAGATGCAGAAAAATGTTTCAGGATCGTTTGTACTATACTGTCGATTTCAGGTCACCACTGGTTTAGTGCTCCAGATGGAAGGGTTGATCCCAAACGCACTGAGATAAGCGGTTGTTGGGAGCGATCCCTCCAGCCTGGCTGCAGGGCAGTGTGCCGGCTGGGATGCCACACTCCGGGCGGCAGAAGGGGCTGCGTGGCTGCAGCATGAGCGTGCTCTAGGAGCCATGCAAGTCCCATCTTAGGCTGCACATTTCCCTTTGTCAGGGGGGAAATTGTCAGTGACATCTCCATGGAGATCGCAGCCAGAAATGCAGCTGTGAGAAGTTTAACTTTTGTACACAATATATGAAAGACATGAATTGCAGTATTTGTCAGTGCTCTTAGTATTACAGACCTTCTGCTGAAGAAAAATCCCTTGGGACTCACTCCTTGAGTACTGACAGGTTAGTTCCCACTAATATAGCACATATTTTGGCTAGGACGATGTGGAGAACTTGAATTTACAGAGCAACCTTGACTGAAAAAAGGAAAGAAAATATGACAAATACATAGAAAGAAACATCAGATTAAGTACAGATTTGGCAACAAGGATTTTTTTTTTTTCCAGCTCAGCAAGAAACTCTAGAAAAAGGAAAGAAATATTATTAAAAAAACCAGAAGAGACACAAAATAAGCTTTTCTTTCTTGTACATGTAGTTGATTTTGTTCCTATATTTAGCTGCTCTGGCAGTTTACGATTTCAGCATTAGGAAAATGTAAGAGTATTTGAGTAAAGTGATATGCTGAAGTCAAGAGGCTTCCTGCCAGCGGACAAGGAGAACTGAGGACTGCTTGTTTAAAGGATGCTCCTGAGGTGGTTCAGCTTAACCTGGTGCTTATCCCACAGTGAAGTTCTAATTTGATTCCAAACAAATTTGTCCTCACAATTTTTTCAGCGTAAGGGTTTTGACAGCTGCTGTAGCTGACAGGTTGGTGCTCGGAGCAGATTTGTGCCCGTGCCCTTGGCAGGGAAGGGAGCAATGGGTCAGTCTGGAGGACATTTGAAACCCTTGCAAAAGCCAACACATCAGCAAGCTGCGCTGACAACTCAACAGCCCGTGACAGCTATTCTCCTTACGTGTCCTCCAAGAGGGGGTAGGCTGCCTCCCTAAAGCAGAAAAGCTCCAACTGTCTCCTTAGAAACCTTGCAGCAGGGCAGGACCAGAGGTGGTGCAAGGGCATGTGAACTCTCCCCTGAGATGCCCAGACACTGAGTTTTGGGTTTGGATAAGATGCTGCCACTTGAACACACATTTTCTCCTTTGGACGGTGTTCAGCGTATCAGTCATATTGCTTAAGACCCACAGTAAGGTAGTGATTGTATCTTATGTTATGAGAAAATGTTCATGTCACAGTTGACTTCTTTAAGGTCATATCCTTATTATTCAAGCTGACTGGGAAATTTTAACAAAGTGATTCCCTGGCCCTCCACTCCCTGAGGAAATGCAGATTTATCAGAACAAAAACTTGATTTTTTTCATTCTGAAGACTCTTGGTATGTCAAAGAATTTTGTTTCCCATCCAGAAGGAGGAAAAAATCTTGTTATCTCAAATTTTTTGGCTGAGCTCAGTTTTCAGGGTAATACAAATGTGCAGAAGGAATATTGCCAACAGGCTGTTTTTAGCAGCATGAGAAACAATGCCAACCACGGGGAATGACCCTGTGTTGCTTTCATCTGGATGACTCAGCAATACTAATTGTCGAGAACCAATTCCAATCAGGTTGGCAGAGCCTTGCAACTGCTGCTGGGTTAGTTCAACCCCACCAGCTGCGTCACCGATGGTTTCCCTAGCTGTGCGGCAGAGGAAGCAGTGGGACAATAGCTACAGCGGTAGGAAGCTTTCTAGCCTCACCCCTGCTTCCTCCCGGCAGCAGGGGTATTACCTGCTTGTCCGCTCCTCTCTGCAGGCTTCACCTTCCTATAATCCCTCCGCTCTGGCGGCTCTGGTTTGGATACAAGGAGTTGCATTCAAAACCCTGCAGGAATGAGATTGTTCTCGAGGTATGTGTTTACCAGCGCGCTGTTGCAAGCTCTGAGGAAGCTGTTGCAGCATTAATAGCTCTAACTGCTGCCAGATGAAAGGAGAATATTCAGATCTAATAAATCAACAGATGTTAAAGCAATTTCTGCCTTCTCTGTTATATCGCACATCAACAGGAATGTGCTAAAGTGCTTTTTTATACCGTTTAGCATCTGACATTTCAGCACATCTCCTAAGTGTGCATTAGGAGAGTGGAATGTTGCTATATTTGTACTTGCAGATTTGGAATGAGAATAAAATCTGTGGAGAGATGCTATGCGCACATGAAATGTTTTCCAGAGGGGCTGAGGGTGAGGAAATCCAGCATGGTGAAGCTTGATCTGCCTCGAAATTTCAGGCTGCAAATGCAGGGAGACAGAGCATGTGTCGCTTTTGAATGGAACAGAAAACTGTTGAAACTTGCAGCTGCTTCTCCAAACCCTGCTTAATTGTGGGGTCACAGACACCATTGTGAAATTCTGAAATAACATGTTTGATTTTTGCAGTTACTCTCAAAATATGTTGCTCCTTCCTCTTTTCTTCTAGGGTATCCGTGGTGGCCCTCTGTCTAGTCACTTTGGAAGGGAGTTGTTGCCGTTGCAAGTGCTGTTTTCAGGGAAGCTGGGCTTTTGGGGCCATGGTACAGCGCTTCCTTGCTGCAGCCATGGCGCTGCACACCAGCACGCCCTCTCCCCGTGCTTCTGCCAACTGCTCCATGTTAGATCCCTCCTTGCCTGTCAGTGAGGTCTCTGGAGTCACCACAAAGCTGTAGTCAGCAAAGCTACTCTCTTGCCATGTCAGGCCCCTGAGATAGGCTCCAATTAGCCTGACGAACCTCAGCCGGGCCCTCCACCCACACCCCTGTCCGTGGCCCAGGAGCCTCTCTCAAATCATCCCAGAACCTTCAGTCTTGGTCTGAGCTATGTGGCAGACGTGCTGGTCTCCAGCCCTGGTCACACCAGTGTCTGGCCATGAACCCCAGCCCACAGGCTGATGTCACAGCCTGGCCTCAGACCTGCTTTGTCAGTATGGACCTGAGGGGGACAGAGGTGAGGAACCAGCAGCCTTGGCTGGGCTTTGGTGTGACAGGCAGCCCTTGGGAGGTGGGACTGGTGTTTAACTCGACCGTCCACGTGAAGAGACAGTGAGTTCTGTCTGGAGGTGAAGAAACCCTTCTGCGTAAGGTGCAAAACTCCTTCCTGGCAGGTTTGGGCGGGGAGGGACAGTGTATCCTAGAACACAGAGATAATCGCAGAGGCAAAAATGGTGGAGTTCCTATCTGTTTTCCCCTGTTTTCCAGTACTTCTCCTCAATCATCTTGTTTGAATGTTGCTTTTTCTTGCTAGGTTCCCTTCTCTGCTGCTGCCTGGACTCTGCTTTGTCTTTTTTAAGAGCAACATCAGCTTTCAGGTCTCCTTTGCTGCTTCTCCAGCCACCTGTGCTGTGCTGGCAATGTTCCCTGTTTCCAGCAGAGGCTGCTGAGGCTGCCCTTACAGGTAGTACTTGCACCAAGGAGGGGCAAGGGCCTCCTGCTTTCTCTCCTTCCAGAGGGCCCTTGGACTTCTCCCTTTGATGGGAGAAGCTGAACTGAGCACCTTAGGCAAGCCCACAGCTCCAAGGGGTTTTCCATTGCAGTTCAGCTGCTTCTCAGGCTACCTTGCCTCATGGCCAAGCTACAGGAGGATGTATCCCTTCCCTCCTGCAGTCCAGTCCCATCCCCTTCCCCCTCCCCTCCCCCTGAGCTACAGGGGTGACGAGGGGCAGTGCTGAAGGGGGACTGCAGCCCCCCCGCTTACCCCCTCCCCGCAGTGTTAGCTTACAGGCAGTGGGAAGGAGATTGGGCCAGGAAAGGCTGCGGCATGTGCAGGTGAAAACACAGGCATAGGGGGAAAGGCTTTGGGTGTTGCTGGAGCCTGGATGTTGTAAGAATGTTTAATATGGCTTTTTTTTTTTTGAGGAACAGATGGGTGGTTCCAAAGTTCAAGAGTGGTATCAAACCATGCACCTTGTTTTATGGTAACAGAAACCTGTTTTTTTGCCCCAGATGTGAGGAATTCCTCTCTCGGTAGACCTGGAATCCAGCACTGAGCACTGGTTTGCAGTTTGACTGTTAAGAAAAGGGCCAGGTGGCCAGAGAGCAGAGCCGTGGGCTGTTATGGAGTGCCCACCAGAGAGTGGCTGCCAGCTGCTGCATCCTGCATCCCTCTGAGTGTGGACCATTTGGATGCTGGAGGTGTCCACCTGAAGGCACATAGGCAGGGGGCTGTGACAGCAGGACTTAGCGAAAGAATGAAACTACTTGTCTTCACCTCTGCTGCAGTGAGCAGCGCGGGAGCCTGTGTGCGAGGGTGCTGAGCTGCAGGACACAGCGCAGCATACTGACTCTCTTGGGCATCACTTCGCCATGCCTGTGCTTCTGCTTGTAAAGGAGAACCTTCCACGGCATCTTCTCTGTGCTGATTGATATTCGCCTAAGGCTCCTCCGAAAAATCATTCTGGTCCCTGGCTGAGCATGCCTGCGTGATGCCCCGCTGCGCCTCGGCCGTTCAGCCTGCTTTGCAGCCCTTATTTCACTAAGCGATGCTGCCTCACGACACGCTCGGGGGGATAAAAAGCTCCGTGCCCTCGGTTATCTAGTGCGTTCTGCCTGTGAAATGGTGACCCTTTGGGTGAAGGGCCCTTGGGGAAGTGTCCCCTGGCACCAGCAGCCTCCGGCCCCGCGCAGCAGCCGCCGGCCCCGCGTAGTTGGGCGCGCTGCCGGGCCGGGGTGGCTGCGGCGGGACGTGCCGCGGCACGCAGCGCTGCCGCCGCCAGGTGGCGCCATGGGGCGCGGTGGGCCCTGCGCGGGGGCGGGGCGGGGCCGGGCGGCCGCAGCGCTGGGGGGGCTGCGGGGCGGGAGCCGCCCGCCCGCACCGGGGCCGGCAGGGACACACACACCCCCCCCCCAGCGTAGGTGTCCGGGGCCCGCAGCCACTGCTCTCCCGCCTCCTCCCGCTGCGGCAGCCAGGTGAAATGATGGCTTTGCTGATATCCCCGGTAAAAAAAGAAAAAAAAAAAAAGGGGGGGGGGGGGGAAGGTGGGAAAAATGAAACAAAATGAAACAAATTAAAAATTAAAAAAAAAATCCCCTCAGGCTCTTAGACTTAACCTGAAGGTGTATATGTAAAGTGCCTGGCATAGAGGGGCTCTGACTCTGCTTGGAAAAAAAAAAAGAAAATTAAATAGATAAAATATATTTTAATTTTTTTAAATTTAAAAAAGTATTTTTTCCCCCAGGTTCTTAGACTTGACCTGAAGGTATATATGTAAAGTGTCTGGCATAGAGGGGCCCTGCCTCTGCTTGGGGGAAAAAAAAAAACCAACAAAAAACCAAAAAACCCCAAACAAAACCAAATGAAAAAAAATTAAAAAATATTTAAAAAAATATTTTTTTCCCCCAGGCTCTTAGATTTAACCTGAAGGTGTGTGTGTAAAGTGTCTGGCATAGAGGGGCTCTGACTCTGCTTGGGAAAAAAATAATAATAATAAAAAAATAACGAAACAGATAAAATATATATTAAAAAATGTTAATCTAAAAAAGTATTTTTTTCCCCCCAGGCTCTTAGACTTGACCTGAAGGTGTACATGTAAAGTGTCCGGCATAGAGGGGCCCTGCCTCTGCTTGGAGAAAAAAAAAAAGAGAAAAAAAAAAAAAGGAAAAAAATGAAACAAATGAAAAAATTAAAAAAAAAAATTTAAAAAATATTTTTTCCCCCCAGGCTCTTAGACCTAACCTGAAGGTGTGTATGTAAAGTGTCTGGCACGCAAGGGACCTGCCTCTGCTTGGAGCTGCTGGACAATAAAAAGACCCCGACCCTCACCCCGCCGGGGCCAGCAGGGTAAGGACACCTGGGTGACGGGCAGGTGCTGGGTGACCGTGTCACCGGCGCAGTGCCCACCAAAGTGGCAGTGAGGCCCTGGGGGCGTTGCTGCCAGCTTCCGTGGAGGCAAATTTCAGCTGCGGCTTTTGTTGAAATCGAGTGTTAGGGTACAGCACTTGTGATTACGGCCTCTTGGGTCTGTCACGCTGTATTTGCTCGTTGCGGAGGTCCTTAGGCCTTCTGGCATGTTCTCCAAGGGGATTGGAAAGGATCATTTACAAATACCTAACTGAATGTTTACTACCCTTGCCCCAAGTGGAATTGTGCCGGTTTATAAATACGCGTCCAATCCTTCTTGGATGCAGAGGAGTCTCAGCTCAATTTAAATCCTGTGGGGATGAGTTCCATACGTTGCGTATGTGCTGGATGCAAAGGGATTTTATACGTTGAAACATTGCCTTTCGAACTGAAGTCATCTTGTTCTTGTATTATTAAAAGGGGGTAACCAGTCAGCCCAGAGCTGACAACAGAGACCTTAAACTGTGCATGTTAGTGTCAGAACATGTCAAGCACAAACAGGACTTGGGTTACTATTCACTGTTGTTAATGTCCAGACTCTCTCTAGACTCACTTAAAATTTCTGTGTGAAACAGTGTTTCCTCTGCTCAGATTTGAGTTTTGCACCCGTTCCACTTCCTTGCACATCCGTGTATTCAGACATCAAGACAGGAGAGAGCCACGTTCCCATTCCTGTGTCAATCCTGTTCATTCCAGGGTGTGCTTATATCAAGTTTTCTCTCGCTTTTCTGTCCCGAGAAGTCCTGGCCTTTCAATCTTTGAATTTTCCCAGGGCCTGTATCATCAGCATCTCTGTGAAGATGAAGTGGCAACAGCTTGAGGGCGGGTGTTTTACCCCGTCACGGGCAGGGCTGTAACCTCCCTTCCTTCCTCGTACCGCTTAACACTGCTCATGATTTTTTTCCATAAGCTGAAAGAGTAGCTGTTTGATTTCACATAGTCACAGCTGCATGGTGCTCACGTATCTCAGGTTCTTGCAAAGATATTTTATTTTTTCACTGTCCTGTACCTCAAGCACCCAGATGCCTTGCTGCCTTCGTTGACCATAGCTACACGTTCCCCTGCAGGCTTTCCAAAGATGTTTGCAGTAATACTCAGGTAGATTTTGTATCAGCACCATTAACTGTGAGCAGCAAGGTCTGAAAACAACCATGCCTAATTACTCTACTGAAGTACAATTATCTCTTAAAATGCCCGGACCAGGCTAGCCTTCATTTTATCCCCTATAATTGAAATTTGGCTTGAAGTGTTTCTAACTACAGCCAGTAAACAGGGAGAAAACCCAATTCCTCAGCAGTAACTCATTCACCCGTTGTCCACCGCTGTCTCCAGTGCTTTATTTGATGACTGTTGCTTGGCTGTGTACCAGGTGGGGTGAGCATCAAAATGATGCTCATCAGGACAGATAGGAGTGCTGATGAAAAAGCAGGTTCAATACCGCTGAACGATTTGGAGAGTGTGTTGGAGACTATTGTATATACTGAAGATCGAAATGTATGTTTCTCAAAGGAGTAGGAGATGGTGTCAAAATACGTGCATCTTTAAATAAGCGGGCATCCAGATTTTGTTACCCTTATTTAAGGTTAACCCAACAGGCCAACTCTCAGACTTTATTGAAGTTTGCTCATATAAGGACTGGGTTCTCTTTCTCCTTGGATTTTGTCCAGAAAAAGTAGGGAGCAGCCATCAGCGAGCTTCCAGTAGTGCTCCGAGTAGAGGGTATGGCCAGCACATAGGAAAATAAGATAGCATTACTCACTGTAAGAAGTGGCAAATCTGGCCTGTAGATATCACCACTATTTTTCTACTTATACAGAGTATTGGTCATATGCCAATAGAAAGAGCTGCCAACTAAAATGTTTTAAGAAAGGAAACACTGTTTGAAGCCTGGCAATAAATGTTTTGTTTCCCCTGAAATATGTGCTGAACATATATAGAAAGAAGACTCCAAAGAAGTGCCTAGCGAGGTTTAACATTTTGTAATTGTATGGATGGATCTGCTAACATTTTGCACACTTTGTTCTTTAATAGGTGAGCATTGTAACTAACATTGTTTGGTTAAAAACAGCAATTAAACACTGAAAACAAGAGATAATGTAACGCAGTTGGATAAATCCCTGAAAAAGGCAAGAGTGTAACATTAAAATGCCAACACCATGAATTCTTTGTTGGTTTAAAATTCCTTTGCTGTTCTGCCACTTTCTTTGTTTCTTTATGCTGCTGTTTTTTCTTGTAACTGAAAACATCAGATGACCACGAGTGATGAATATGCAGCGGTGCTGCCTCCCAGGATGTGTAGCTGCAGCCTCTAAGCCCAGCGTTAGGGCAGCAGTCAGGATCCACGTGGCCGATTGTTTTGCAGACATAATGGTGGCGTATTTATATATTTCTAAACTTGTTTTTCAGGATCTGTGGCTGCCTGCGTATCGTGAAGCTCGCTGCTTAACAACAGAAATAAAGCACTTGTCAGGCAGAAGCAATGCGTCAGTGCGAAATGGAATTCGCAAGACTAAAGTTTACACGAGGCAACAACAAAATCTACTGTGCCATTCTGTTAGGCAACAAAGGTAATTTGTTATGCAATATAATGAGGACTTGTGTGTGATAGACGGCAGCGGCTCTCGGTTACAGGGCGTTGACATCAACAAGCACATGCGGCATGCAGATATAAGAGAATTGCTCTACATAGCAGAGAATTCAAGAGCTTTGTTGTTATTACGGGGGGGTGTCCAACTTCAAAATCATGGAATAAACAAACACACTGAGACCAGTCCTGCAGTCCTCTATGGTCTGGGTAGGACCTTCATCGTTTCCTTTTGGGTTGGTCCGTGTCTTAGAATTGACTGTCAGCCTAGGGGCCACAAGGTCAGGGCTCACCCGTGTCACGCGTTTCATGTGGCTCTGACACATTTGGCAGCCCTCAGGATGACAAGGGAAGAGCGAGTGGAGGGGGAGAAGTAAGATACACTCGCAATGCTGCTTGCCGCTGCCCAGAAGTCCACGATGTCTAATCCCACGTGCTCCTCTGCTGCTGTTAGCATATATGCTCCTACAAGTCGGTTATCCTTCCTGTAGGGAGGCAACGGTTATTCACCCATTCCGTACACAAACTGCCAGCAAGAGGGCTGTGTACAGAGCTGGGGACAGAGCCGTGGTTTAGCAAGCAGCGAGGTTCATCTGCTTTGCTATATCACCTTTCAAAACAAATCTACCTGCTGGTGCGATTTGGCCTCTTGTTTATGATGACTTCGGCTGCTCTCTGCCTCCGGAGCTGGGGCTAGACCCAAAGATCCTGTTTGCTGACATTCCAGTGCTGTCTTGCAAATGTTTGTGTAACTCACTCTCAGGTATGTGTTCTCCTGGCCCACACTGAATGTTTCCCTTGTGGTTCAGCTGGAAAAGAGAGTCTGGGAGCAATCTCTTCCTGAGAGCTGCAGGGATGAGTCTGGGCTCAAGCTTCGCTGGTAAATTCATACAGGAAAAATAAGGAATCGAGGCTGTTGCTACATGGCATGTAGAGGACTAAGCTGAAGTGGTGTTGGTAGCTTTTGCCCTGGTGATTTGTGGGGTTGATTCTGTTTTTTCAGCGTGCATGTAGCATTGTACCTTACACATGATATTCTGGAATAGTTCATAATCAAGCGAAGAGTTTTATTCCATGACTGCTGTGTTAATCTGGAATTAACACTTGCTTTTTGCCTCAAATCATGGTCAAGCCTGGTTGGCCCAACCACATTAGGGGAAGCTGCTCCTGTAGAAAAGTCGAAGATGCCCATTCCCGTGTGTACTGTGCCTTAAGCATCCCTGCCCGTGCCAGGATGTCGGAGTTCTGACTGTGCCAGTGACTCAGCAAGGGCCTGATCCGTTTGCTTCTACTCCAACAGGAGCATGACTACTCAGTGCAGTTATGGCAGCAGTACAGTTAAGTGTAAACCACTGAGTTAGCCACTACTTTGGTCAAACTACTTTACCTCTCGGTGGCTTGGGCTACACAGGAGTATCATCGACTTACTGGCTGGTGCTTGAGGGTTTAACCAAACAGGCTGAAATAGCTAGAGAAAAGCTGTGAAACAAAAGCTGCTTTAACGATTTACAGAGTAATGCTGGGCATGACACTCAGGCTGAGGTATTCAAACTAGTAGGTGATTGAGAAAAATTTTGCTTTTGGTGCCAAACAGGCAACCTGTACTCCTTTTCCTGAGATGCCAGGCACCTGCTATTCAGCAGTGGTTTTCCCACATTATAGGGCAGATGGGATTGTCTGGCCCTGTTTTTCTTGTGCATTTTTTTTTTCACAGCCTCTTGAACAATAGGAATCTAATCATGATGGAGATATTTTAGGATATGATAGAAATACTTCATGATGATACTGGTTTGTTTTTTTAATTTAAGAAATGTTAATTTAATTACCAACCAAAGTAATGAAATTAAGTCTAATCAAATTAGTATTGCATCATAAGAAGCAGTAAGATTCCATACTGTGAGGATAAGAAGCAAACCAACCAACCCTTCCTTTCATGCAGAAGATGCTATCTGGCATTTGCATAGATATTGTATATGTAATTAAAGCCATCCTTAATACGTAATGCTGTTACTAAAGCCCTTGCTATTTTGTACCAGTTGGTAGACCTTATAATGAAGAAGTATAAAAATATCCCAGGGACTCTAGAAAGCATTACAGCAACTTTGCAGACAATGACTATCTTAAAGCAAACCCCAGAAGCATCCTTACTTTTTTCACCGGGAAGCATCTTGTTAGCATCCGTCAGTAGGAATGCCATTTTGCATCAAGCAAATGCTGATCATAGAACAGCACTGAAAGCTCACAGGTGAGTAAGCCGGCTGGCTCACTCTGCAGTGCAAGTGCAGAGTGTTTTCCCGTTCGCAGTGCTGCTTGGCTGAGCCTCGGGTCATGGGGAGGTGAGCTGCTGTGCCAGACAGCCCCGGTGAGCCGCCATCCCGGGGGTACCGCGCTTGGCTGCGCGGTACCGCGCAATTATGCAGAGGTAGGTGATCCCGTGTCGGATGTGCCGGAGGGTTGTCTTTCCGCCTGAATGCAGCGACTTGCATATGTAATGCTGCTTCGTTCCTCTGCAGCACTGCTTTCAGGACCAATTCAAGGTCAAGGCTGTTAGCCGGGCTGAGTGCAGCGCTCCCTCCCAGGCTGTGAGGTCCTTGGTACAGGGGGGATTATTTACGATACACTTGTACGGTACCTAGTACACTGAAATACTGCTTTCCTCAGCATTTGCAACCTGCCTAGCAGCTGCACAGTTCGTGTGCATTTTGTGCAGCTGTAAGCCCTGCTGCCTGTCCCCCAGGGTCCCCAGGAGGGCAGCTGGGCTACCCCAGGTACCGTTCACAGGGGGCAGCTGGGGGGATCAAAGCCAGCTTCTGGGGCTTCCTTCACCAGCCCTTCCCTTTCGCAGGGAGCACACAGCCTCGAGCAGTGCCAGCACGCAGAACCACTTTTGGACCCCTTACCCAGCCCCGAGGTCTCTCTGTCAGCACTTCTTTCTCCCTCACTTGTTCTTTCATCTCCTGCCCCTGTAGCAGAGGATGCCCCACTACTGTCTCAGGTCCCTTGCCCTGTTCTGTGGAGATGTGTGTTCCCTTTCCAGCGCTACTTGAGTCACGTACAGCAAGGTGAAGGAACAGCAACGTTTAGCCGAATAAAATATCACACACAGAACTGCACAGAACTTGCACCGTTTCCATCAGCAGCTTCTCAGAATATGAATATGATTGTTCAAAAGCCACATTAGGGATTTTCACAAGTAAGCATTTGGACCAAGATTTGGGACGGTGGCAGATATATGTGTGGTTTAGGTCTCTACTGTCTTCAAGGTACTGCACTAGTGTCAGGCTCATCTGGGCCGAAATGGTGGAATTTGCTCCTTGGAAGGAAACCTGCCATCTGATTGCTTCATGTTGTTTTTCATGCACATGGTGTATCTGGAGTGCTTCAAAGTCAGCGTTGTGCCCAAACTGCCCCTAGAGAAGCCTTGTCAAACTTCAGGAAATGTGTCCATAGCAGGATTTTATTTTAATGATTAAAAGGACCAAAAGTTAATAGATATCCCTTAATCTGCTTGCAAGGAACACTGCACCAGGTGAGTGTTAGACACAGGAGGAGTGGGACTGTTAAGGACTGATAGGTGACCAACTTTAGTTGACCAGATTGGTGGGTTTTAAATTGTAATTTAAATTGAGGTTCAAAGCAGGTGTGTTAGAGGTATTTGCTAAGTGCTAGGGCTCAGTAAGTGCTGTTAGTAAGATGAAACTTTGAGTTATACACTTTGAAAGTCGGAACAGGTCAAGTGGCTAAAGAAAAACTAAAGAATGAAGTTAGTGGGGACAAGAGAGCTCCCACCAGAGCAATAACCCAGTCCCTGAAAGCAGCCAGCAGCCTCTGTGGAGGGAGTCAGCGTGCTCTCTTCCTGCTGTGGAAGCTGTGGCTTGCCTTAATTTTCATTTTGTTTGTTGTCAGCACAGGCTGATTTGAATATGGCCCAAGTAAAAACAGTTAAAATCTCAAGATCTGCCTCCGAGAGAGTTTCAGCTGTGTTTGCAGAAGTGGCCGTGCACAAGGGTTCTTCACTTAGTAGTCTGTTATTGCATAGCCTTGTCTTACTTTTGTACCTCTTAGTTACAGAGCAAGAAACACTCAGAAATCCACTGCGTTCATCGTAGACAAAGATAACTTACTGAAAGGGAAATGTTTGGGAGTAATGTGCCAGTTTTCCCCAGCGTTTCCTTACCTAGGGCTTGGGACTACCAGGAGTTACTGCAAGCTCGCTCTGCCTCTCAGCCTGCTGTCTCCTTCCCTTTGCTCCCCTGGATCAGCTCATGGGTTACACTGAACGCTTCTTACAGGGCTGCTCGCTCCCTGAGGCTCACTGCTGTGCTGCTGCTTTACGTGGACGTGGACGGTTGGGTTTGGCTGCCTTTTCTTCCCCCAGGGAAAGTGAAATGCTGGGCACCCCCATTGCCCATTGACACAGGGCCCCACGCCAGGGCAGTGGGACCTCTTGGTGGTGGTGCCAGACACTGACTCGAGCACATCTTCTGGTGGGGGTATGTGGGGGTGTGCGTGTGCTGGTTTGGGGTTTTCTTGAAAGATGCTTGACCTTTAAAGTTATGGTAATAAAAGAAAGTGTCAACCTGAAAAACAAAACCCCACCCCCCATCCCCCCAACATACCAAACCCCCATTTGTAGTCCTTATAAAAAAGAAAAGAATTTAAATGAATAATATATTATAAAATATAATTTTTGTCCGAATGGTTGCATGAAAAACATTTGAGATGCAGCTGTAACCTAATAGTTCATGCAGAAATTAACTGATAATTAATATGAAAATGTCAAACCTTTAAATCCATTTGCATGATTTTTAAATGCTATCATCTTTTTAATGGCTAAATTCAAGACTACGATACTGTTTTTCCTCCAAATAATGTAAATATGTAAAAGTATGTTTAATACTGTTAGTTAGTATGTTTAATACTGTTAGTTGATTAGAATTGGGTGAACATACGCAAGCAAAAAATACGGAACTACACAAAGTCATTTCCTTGCAGACTTTACAGGACCATCAGGACATTCTCACTGCTTATCAGAAAATATGTAAATAGCTCCTGGCTCCCTTACTTCCTCAGATAGTGAGGCAAGATCTTTTTCTGTAAGCCTTCTTCCAGGAAACTCACCCTTCTCAAGGTGTGTAATGAGATAGGACAGTAAAAAGAAAAAACAAGAATAAAAGGCAAGGCTGGATAATGACAAGAATACAAAGATCCTGGGAAGTGGTGAGGGAGAGGCATGGATTGCCAGGATCTGAAGAATGCTAAATGTGCTGATAAGTGATAGTTGGAGGAGATGAAACTGTGGTCAGGAGTATTTAAGTTAAGCCAGGCAGACAAGCTGTCTGTGGGCTGAAAAATTCAACTAGGCTAGTGGACATTCAAAGTAAGATTTCTTCACAGCAAGGGCAAGAACCTGAGCAAGTCAGTCTTGCTCTGCAGTACCTTAGGACTTATTTTTACCCTTTCAGGTGATGCTTGGGTGCTGCAGCTGTGTTCTGTGCATGGGGAACAGCCTTGGGGAGAACCATCTGTGCAGGGGTGGCTGGTGGAGGGTGGAAGAAGTGAACCATTAAGCTTGCTCTGGGGGAGGGAATTGGAGATTTGGATTAAGGAGCTGTCTGAGGGACACTGAGTGAAGAATTGGAGCCAGCAGTGCCTTTGCTGCTGGTAGTTCTCTTGGATTTTTAAGTTGACACATTAGCTCCCATGGCGTAGGTGTTCATACCGGCGTGTCAAAAGGAAGAGGAATCCTTTCAACATGTGGTTTAACCTACAGATGCCATAAGAGCTGCTGGTAAAGTGCTGTCAAAAGTCAGTCATGGAGATCTATACTTCACTCAAAATCTGTCAGTTCTGATGCAGATATAAATTCAAAACCACCAGTAGCCTCTGAGACTTAGTGGTGGAAAACAATTCATAAGGTCCTGACCAAAATTATTTCTCCTAGTTGTTCCTTCTCAGCTGCTTATAGGGTTTTCAACACATCTGCTGTTGATTTTTATAGGTGTTAGGGTAGGTACCTGAAATTAGATTATTAAACAACCACTTCCAGATACAGAAATTAATACTGGCACTTCTGTGCTGTAAGAAACCAGCAGAATATGTTCTTTTTCCTTTAAGAAGGCAGTTGTTAAGGAGAAGTCACAAGTACATTGGGAAAAGAAGCAATAAGCTCTGGTTTAGCCTGGGTTAGTTCACTCATCCCGTTTGCCCGGTGGCAAAGAAGCTTGCAACAGTGGAAAGGAGGTGGCAACGCAGAGAGCATCAGTAGTGGGCAAGGGAAGGTGGTGTCTTCTTGTGGTGTGGGTTTATGCCAGATGAAATTTTGACTAAACTCTGGCTTTACTCTTTCTGCAACTCCAGAAGGAAGCTGCATGTCCAGAGTGCCCTGAAGCACTTCTCTGTAGGGAGGGTGAGTTGCAGTGTGGTAAGGCAGTGATGGTAGGCAGTGATGTTTGTTCAAGGGGAGGGGAACCAGCACCCTGCAAGAAATGGCAAGGAGGCTACTGCTAGCTGGATTTTGTTCTCTGTCGGTGAAGAGGGAGGGTTTTGCTCATTCCAGGGGATGGGGAGGCAAGACCTGTGGCACTGAGGATCTGCAAAGCAAACCCATGAGCATGGGCTCCAGAGCAGCCTGGAAAAGGAAACTCCAGGTGGAGGCTGCTTTGCGTTCTTTTGTTCTGTGCCACTGGCTTTCCTGCCCTGCTCAGACCTTCTTTGTGACCAGTACAGCTGTAGAAGGGAGTTTGGAGTTGCTATTGTTCACTGCAGCCTATTGCCCATACCAAGCATTAAAAGAATGTCAGGCTTCACAAATATGTTGCCGCATTTTTAGTGTGTGTTCCAACTTTGTAGGCTTGAAAATTCTCATTAAACCTTTCTGCAAGTACTAAAATTTGCAAAAGACCATTGCCTCAAGTTCCTCTGCTGCTGAACACTATTCTTGCTGCTTATGACAGCCGATAAAACAGGAATATGATGTTCAGCTTGCCCTGCGGGATGTTCCAGGCCTCCTGCTAGGGCACTTTTTTGGATTCATACTTTTCTTAGAAGCCACATTTGCGTTTGCTCCCAGTGATTGAGGCCACCCCTTCTGTGGGGGCTGCTTACTGTCCTTTTCGCTCTAATAGTTGTCTCCTGTCTCCTACAGCAGACACCCCCCGCGGCCTTCCCACCAAACACAACCTGCAGCTCACAGCAGCAAACGTTTTGTGCTCGACTGTGCTCAACCTGACATATTGCCAAACGTGGCGACCGCATCTGCGCATCCGTGAGCCCCACACCCGAAGTTACAGGTTTGGACTTATTAAAATACCGTTTCCCAAGCGGTGGCCTGAAACCCGGTGGCTGCATGGCTGGTGAAGGTTGGCACAAGATGCTACTGAAGTGCAGAGGAGGGTGCTTTGCGTTCAGGCATTTTGAGGGCCAGAGGCTAGCAAGATGTGTGTATTTGACTGTGGGTAGCTGGTTTCTGCTGATGAAAGACATGCAGCAGTACTGGGCTGCCTCGGGCAAGCCGGAGCGTCCCCTGGTCTTGCAGGGCTGTCCTTGCGGGATGGCGTGTGTCAGTCTGAGGGGCTGACAAGGGGCTTCTGCATGAGTTTCTCTGGTAGGCAGAGGCCTGTGGCACGTGTGACATTTGCGAGGAAGGCGGGTACCATGGGTGGCTGGCTGGATGCACCACCCTGAGACACGGCTGGGAGGAGGAGGAGGAGGTGTGAGATGGCAGGGATGCAGTGCCCTGGGCTGGCCATGGCAGAGCTGGGGCCTGTGTCCCGCATCGGTGTCACCTATTACCTGGTCCTTTCCAGGCTGTTCCTCCGGAGGAATTGCAGACTGGGGTGCGACCAGCCGGCAGTTTTTATAGCAATAATCACCTTTCCTGCGGGAAGGAGATAAAGGGGGAGAGAGAGCAAGGAATAGCTGGGCAGCATTTGCATGACTCCGTATTTCACTACCAAGTGTAAAGTCATGGCTGAATAAAACCGTGCTTGAAAACCTTGAGGGCTGGCCCGTTGTCCTGCCCGGGGGAAGGCCAGCCACTGTCCCGGGCGGTGGCCCGATGGCCGCCTGAGCGGGGCTCCCTTCGGCGGTGCTGACCCGGGCGGGGAGCCAAGTCGGACCGTGCCGAAGCCCCGGGGGGAGCAGGGTGCCGGGAGCCCAGCCCGGTACACCCGGGTGCGATAACCCCGCGGTCCGGCTGTGCCTCGGCTGCGGGGCCGGGCCGAGCAGCAGGAGGAGGAGGAAGAGGCGGCGGCCGGCCCCGGGGTGGGGCGGGCGGCCGGTGCCGCCGTGTGGGTGCGAGCCTGCGGCAGACGGGTCCCCGCCAGCACAGCCGGGTAGGGCCGCGGCGCTTGTTCCTCCTTTCCTTCGTGTCCTGCCTCCCCCCGACCCCTTCCCAGGACCGGGAGCCCCGGGGCGGGCTGCGGGTGCCGGGGGCTGGCAGGGCGGGACACGGGCTCGGCTTCCCTCGGAGCGCGGCTCCGCTCCGGGGGGCTGGCATGGCACGGCTCGGCATTGCTCCGGCTGGCTGGCACGGCTCGGCTCTGCTCCGGGTGGGTGGCTGGCACGGCACGGCTCCGGGTGGCTGGCACGGCTCGGCATTGCTCCGGGTGGCTGGCACGGCTCGGCTCTGCTCCGGGTGGGTGGCTGGCACGGCACGGCACGGCACGGCTCCGGGTGGGTGGGTGACACGGCTCGGCTTAGCTCTGGGTGGGTGGCTGGCACGGCTCGGCTCGGCTCCGGGTGGCTGGCACGGCACGGCTCGGCCTCGGGTGGCTGGCACGGCTCAGCCCTGGGTGGCTGGCACGGCTCGGCTCGGCTCCGGGTGGCTGGCACGGCTCAGCCCCGGCCACGGCCACGGCACAGCTCCGGGTGGCTGGCATGGCACGGCACGGCTCGGCCTCGGGTGGGTGGCACGGCACGGCTCGGCGCCGGGAGGCTGAGGGGGAGCACATCCCGCCCCGCTGCCGCGCCAGCCCGGCCGCTGCGGTGGGGGAGCGGAGCTGGCCCTGCCCCACCGCGGGTGCCCCCCGCCCCGGAGGTGCTGCTGGGGGCCCTGCCCGGGCTCGGGGGTGCGCTGGGGGGCTGAGACTGAAACAGAGGGGGGGATGCTGCTGCTGCTCCAAAAGAAACCGGGGGTGGGGTGGGGTGTGGAGTTAAAACCGCCGCGGAGAGGTGACTGCAGAGGCGAGCTCGGCAGCGAGCAGTGGGAGCAGGGCCTCCAGCAGGGAACCTGGCGGCTGCCGGGAGCGGGACGTGTGGCTGGCAGCGTGGCTGAGGCTCACACCTCCCGCCTGCCAGCGTGTGTCAGGCTGCTCAGGGTGTTAATGGGAAGAATTCACCGACTGAACATTTCATCTTTTTTCCCTTAAATGTTTTCCATGTGTGCTGTCTTGAAGAGTAACCTCAATTTTTTGTAACAATGTAAAGCATTAGTGTCACCTGTCTTCTGCAGCAAGGTGTTTTCCTTAGCGGTGATTAATCACCCTGTTTTTCTGTTCTAATTAAGCTGCTCGCTTGGAGCACCGAGACCATCACTGTCTCATCGGCTAAGCTGGTCTCAGAACCACAGCAGGTTTGTGCCTCAGATTGAACTCTTGGTAGGCCGGAGGTATTTTCAGTTTCAGGTTGTTGTATTTTACTGGCAATTGTAACGTGCGGGAGGTTGCTGGTGTCGGTGACCTGTTCCAGCATGAGCAGGCTGGGAGGGGTGTGATAAGAGCAGCGCTTGATTGCACACCCATGGGTGCGCTGGGGCTGGCTGACACCTTGTGAGGGCGCAGGCAGCTGCTGCGGCGCCATGGGCCACTCATTGCCCTCGGATCAGAACCTGTGTGAACCGATTGAACGCGATGTTCCAGGAGTAGCTTTTGTACATTAAACACAGAGCCCAGCCAGTTAATCTTTGACATCGACATCGTCAGGGTGATGGGCAAGGTTTCCTGGTGAGCTTAGTCCCCTTTGGCAGTACGAGTGGACTGGTGCTGGAACCCAGTTGCTTGCGGAGGGGACGAAGTGGAGGAGGAGGAGGTAACTCCTTGCAATTCCCAAGCATGGGAAGAGTCTGGCAGTGGCTCCCATTGCTGGGGCCTCCTGCATCCTGGTGTAATTGGCTCCATCTTTAGCAGTGGCAGCTTCAAGGGTCCCCAGAAACGGTGAGGAGCACACCTGATCACCAAATATATTATTTTGCATAAAATTTTGAAGTGAGACAGATTACTTTTACTGACACTAATGGTATACATATATATATATATATATATATATTTTTTTTTTTTAAGTTTTGAATACTTTTGATTGGCAGGTTTGACTCAGCTGCAGACTGACTTCCCTGGCTGGGCTGTATCTCCCTGGTGGTGTCACCACCCCCCTTTGGGTGCTGTCACGCTGCCCGGTGGGAGGTGTGCTCTGGTGGGTGCTGAGCCGCAGCCCCTGTGAGGCACCACTTCAAACTCTAGTTTTTGTTGGAAAACAAAAGGTAGCAGGTCTTGTGGGTTTAGAAATGAGATACTAGCCAGAGTGAATGCTTTTAGTGGAAAGTTTTGGGTTTGGTTTTCATTTGTTTTGGGTTTTTTTGGTTTTTTTTTCCCCTGAAGAAAGCCACAATTTCCAGTAGAAAAACATAGTGAAGGGAGTTTTTGGAGCAGCTCCGGGCAGCGGTTATTCAGATCCAATATTAATGGAGGGATGGGAAATGAATGCAGTTGATCTTGTCTGTTTCTTGCCTTGACAGCAACCATGAGTGAAACGCTGACTGCCACGTCATCCCAGTGTGGCACTTTCTTCCTGAAGAGTAGGTGGCCTGTGTAAATCTTTACACTTCGCTCCCAAAGCCTGTGTGGAGTGTGTGGCAATACTAGTCCCTTTCATGCCTTGCTGAATTTTGTACTGTTTGTGCACCAGTTGCCTCCTTCCTAGGCTAACAGAGCAGTGAGTAGCCAGGTTTATTTTCCATGCTTTTAAGGCATAGATGAAAGTTTTTAGGACCTGAGAGTTCTGCTGGGATGCTGTGTGCTGTACCAAGTGTTGTTTTCAGGGAAAAAAGTTCTAAACTTTATGACCATGGATGTCACGTTCCAAGCAGTGGATCTTGTTTTCTACCTTGCATAATATTTCTCTAACTTGGTAGTGAATTTTAGCAGAACTTCTTTGGCCTGTCTTGCAGGAATCGCATTTAAGTCTGTCAAACACTGGCTGGGAACTTTCCTCTGCAACATCTGGATATGAGCAGTGCTGGAAACAAGATCCTTGGCAAAAGCGAACCTTGCCTCTGAGCCATTGTGGGTTTTTTAATGAGATCAGTTTGCCACCTGCATCTCACTGGGTTGTGACTTAATTTTAGAGATACTGTAAATGTATAAACAACCTTCTGACCTTCCTCACTTCCATCTTTTGCTTTATTCTCCATTTCCTTCTCTTCCTCTTCATCCTCTCTCACAGCCCTGTGTCCTGGCAGGCGTTCCTTATTGCTGGCTTGAGACACGTTGCCAATTGACCATTGTTTCACAGCTACTTCAAACAAGAGGAGGAAGGAGCTTGTGCCGTGAAACAGATTGCCTTCAGCATTTAATGAGCACCCCCTGAATAGCACAATCAGCTAAGCTCTGGTGTTTTTGTTTTTTTCGAAGGCATCACAGTACCCTGGTCCTCGCCCTCTGACTCCTGACCATTTGCAGTGGCTTGGCAGAGCTCAGTGGTGGAACCTCTGCGTGTATATATCGAATTAGCTTCTTCATTTCTGGATAGAACGGACTTTAAAAAAAGTTGTGAACAGTGTGACCAGAATTCCCCAGTGGCACTGTGATCCAGGAACTCAATTACCCTGTGAGAGGTAGGTTTATTATTATTTTTAATGGAAGTTTTTCAGATATAAGGAATTTATGTGCAAGGCCTAAATATTTGGGATAATATTTTTTTATTAATTGTCATCAGTCAAAACAACATTGGCACTGAAGCTTCTGTGGGAAGGTTGTTTGTGAACTATTAATTCTTTTCAGTCTACCTGGCGTAATGTGAAGGGTTATTAACATAACCAGTCTTGCAGGTGATGAGAAATTCAACAAGCATTACTTCTACTTTTTAAAGAGCTTGGGTTTCATTATTATGAATCTTTCACATAGATGCCCTCTTCCAGCTGACACAAAATCCTTTCAGAGCTGACCTAAACCTTGTAATTTGTCAGGAATCTGAGATAACTTTTTATTTAAAATACAATTTCCTCTCTTAACGTAGTGACCAAACCCAGGGCTTTCATTTCATCTTGTTGAAAGCGAAACACCATGACATTATCTCAACATTGCGAAGTTACCTTACATTCAACTCTGTGTCTTACCAATTAATCTTAAAAGGAATAAATGTCTGTTAAATCACAGGGTAATTTTTGTCATCTTTGTCAATTAAATACCTTCCCTCACCAATATGGTCAGGAGGAAAGTTGTTTTCGGTTGTTCCTGTATATTTACTTTCAATACTGAGTGTAGCAGCCTGAATGGCAGAGGTCAGGCTGAGAACGGCCGTGATGCTGGTGAGGAGGATCTGTGCATCTTGGACCAGCTTGTACTTCGGATCTACCTACAGCCTCCTTCGTGGGGTTACTCACAGCTCTGCCTGCCATAGTACTGTCAGCACATGCGTAAGCATTAAATTGCTTTTGTGGCTTTGATGGACATTTGTTTGGGTGAATATATATTAGTTTCTTGCTGCAACTAGTATCCAGGTTGAAATGAAAGACCAGTGATGTAATCTTACTCCTTTTACTGCATGTGTTCAGGTCATTTCTAAGCGTGCGTTTGCTGTGCGGTACCATAGTATATTGAACCCATGGGACACCTTAGTAGTCAACGACTTTTGAAAATGCAGCAATAAAACATAAATTCATAAGAAAGTAACAGATAGGCATTCACATTATATATTGACTGAAATGTATGTGTGAGAAAAGTTAGCCTTCTGATAGCCTAAATACAGAGCTACTCGTGTGCATCTGTAGGAAAGAAAAAAAGTTGTTTCCCCCCGCAGTCTTATTTTTATTAATAGTAAATACTTTTACCTTTTCCCTTATTGAGCAGGTGTAGTAATGCTATATCTGTAGTTATAGGAAATTAATCTGTTCTTGGTTTAGTCGCTTGCTTGTTTTGGGGCATCAGATGAGTGAAGGTCACTTCCCATGGTTAGAAGTACTCTGGTTCTGATGTGACGACAGCATGACTCTTCTGATGAAAACATACCTTTTGGTATCCCACCCTTACAGCTCTTTTATCAGTGACTTACTGAACTGTCCCTAGCCTAAAAAAAGCTTTGGTGCTGCTGTTTGTGTTAGTCATTTCATTGTAGACACAAGTACTTTTTTTTTTGATTTTTTCAGTTCCACTGAAATCTGCCCTGCGTTGTTCTTTTGATACAGATGGCTTTGTGGAACTTGAATTAAGCTGTCATGAGAAATATTGGTTATTCTAAGCTGAACTTAAACAGAGCCTTAGTGCTTAGAGCGGAGAGTGCAGGCATACCCTACAAGCAGTGATGACATGTGTCATCTCCATATGTCCTTAAGTCTTTTTGCTTCCAGTTAGAGACAGAAATGTGTAGCAATGTACATAATTGCTTATATCCCTCTTTTCTATGTGCCTCCACAATTAAAATGCTGTAGACAAGTAAATATTAAAAAAGAATGTCTATTTCTTGTCTCACTTTTAACTCAAGTAACATTTCAATGGCAAATTTCTATCCTTTCTATCTGCCGTTCTCCTTTTGTGACATGGTCCAGCAAGTAAGTGTAAACTGTATTTAAAAATACCAATTCTAAAGAACAAAGAGATGGCTGGGAGAAGCTGGTATTGCCAGTACACATTTCAGGGCTCCTTCAGGAGTACAGGTGACACCAGAAGTCAGCAAGTGTCCTCTCAACTTTGTTTCCTCAAATACAGATTCAGCTGAATTTCCTTTGCCCGATAACTGAGCTCTCAAGGCGATGGCCACTTCCTCAGAAGGGCTCCAACCTGAGTTAATACTGTGGGGAACTTTCTTATGAATGACCTAAGTGAATTTTATAGTCCTCCTTTCAATTTTTTTACTTGCTTTTCCCAGCTTTTTCAGCTGCGTGTTTTACACTATTTGCACTCTGGTTTTGGTGAGCAAGGTGGGAACACGGAAACCCCATTTTTCGTGTTCCCCAGCTGCACAGCCGGTGTATTACAGTTCCACCTGTGTTGGCAGGAATTTCCTGTTTTAGAAGCTTAATTAGAGTTGAGTAACTCTGAGTTCCTCTGAAAGAAATGGTTTTCCTTTCCTATATGGCAAGGGAGATCACAATCTTCTGAGGCTGTAAACTTGTTCATACCTATCAATGACGCAGCTGTACTGTTTGGAGATGCCTGCCTGCCTGGTTTCAGTTCTGTTCTGGTACATGGATGTAAATCTGAGTAGCTGCTGGGGCTTCTTTTACCTCTTTTAGAGATTGTTGTCCTCGTAGCCAGATTTTTTTCATCCAGCTAGAAGTTTTCCTCTCACTCTCTCTTTTTTCCAAGGCAAAGGCTGCTCTATCTGTATTTTACTACATCTTAGAAAACGACTGTCCTGGTTGGCTTCATAACTTTAATTCAGCAAGTGGCACAAAAATGGTTTCTAACATAGCTTCCCAGTTTGGATGTCCCGCCGGAGGTATTCATGGGAAACAGTTTCACTTGTGTTTTGGGTTGGGGTTTTTTTGTTTGATTTGTTTTGTTTCTGTTTTTTTCCTTTTCCACTCCCCGCCCCCACTGGTTGAATGGCTAGTGCTTCTGCCTCACCCAGCAGCTTGTCCTGGTCTAGTTCCAAAAGTCAGAGGGTGAGGAAATGGCCTTTTTCCTGGTGAATTTGGCCTGTGACAATTTTTCTCATTCATGTCTACCGCATTAAATTGGCATATTTCTTACCTTGTTATGAAATAATATTTGAACATAGCTTGCTTAAGAGAGCTAGATTCTGGCTTTGTACCCATTTTGTTGGGCTGTCGTTGGGTGTGTGGTACCATTTGGTTTGAATATCGACATTTGGGTGCACGTCCTCATCCCCTGGAGATGCGCTGCCAGAACCACAGTACAATTAGCCTTGATGTACCGATGTCTGAGGAAGCTGAAGGAGCCGGTAGTGGCTGTGTTGCAAGACTGCCTGCCTTTCACAGTGGGGTGAGGGCAGAATGTATAAAGAAGGCAGCGCCGAAGCCTTCTAATCCAAACCTGGACCCAGCAGACAGATGAGACGCATGCAAAGTGAAGCAGCAGGGATGTACGCTGGGCTTGTTTTCTGAAACATGTTGTGGTGATAAGTGAACCAGAAAGAAGGCTCTTTCCACATGGTTCTCCCCAAAGCCCAGCTGTCTACCTTTGCTAGCCTGAGCTGCAACAGAGGTGCTCGGCTTCTCGGGCAGCGGCCAGTGGCAGAGGTGCTGCAGGCAGCCAGTGCTTGGGCTGCCGACCAAAAGTTCCTTCTCTGATGCTCTACAGATCTGTGAAACCACACTGCAGCAACAGAAGCACATGGCACGCATGGCGTGGTCTTATTTTCTTCACCTCTATAATACAAGCAAGTAGGAGTCCTATTGTTGAATATTCCATTACTACAGTTACTATAAGGCTGTTACAGGGAAACATAGGCGGCTTGGTTAAGGTAAAATAACTGTGCCAGAACCTGCAGCCAGGCTGCTGAGTTCAGATGTGCCCTGAGAAGGCGGCCCTGCCCCTCAGGATTTCTGGCATAGTTGTGTAATTATGGTTTCTGCATACTTCCTGGAACGAAAATATTAAAAATAATCTTAGACAGTTTAAGCTGCATCTGCTGCTGGCTTCTGCCAGTGTAACTTCATCATTTTGCTTGAAACTGGGAACACTCGGGAAAGATAACACCATAATTTTAAGGAGTTTTAGATTTTACTGTTTGTTTTTGGCTGGTTTTTTTTCCTTCTGTGCTTTTTATTAATGGCTTATTTGGGGGAGGCAAGATGGGAAGGTCTCTTCATAGCTGGAAATTGCCAGATTTCCAAAATGCCAGAACTTGGTGCATCACATCTCTGAATCCGGTATGTGGTTACAAGTGAACATGAAGTCAAGATGCAGTAGGATGGGAAGTGTGGAGAGACAAGGGACAAGAAAGGATGAGAGGAAGAAAAAAAATAATAAAGGGCACAGTGTGTCATCCAAAATGAATAGGAGAATGTGGAGAGAAGGGAAGGAGTTCATGAGGGACGTTGAGATTTTAAATCTTGTTTCTAATTTAGGCACTAGATATAAAAATATATGTATTCATATTTCTCTCATGTGACTTGCTTTGAAGGCTAGTAACATTTTCCATGAATAAAGCTCTTTGTTCCTCTCTCTGACCTGCCATGCTTAATCTGTTAAAATAGTTGGGATTTAAAGAAGATATTTGAACTAGTCTCCTGATTCCACCCGAGCATCCAGAACCAACACACCAATCAGTGACTTAGCTGTAAGAAACAAGCAACTTGGTCTGCATGTGCTGTGGGCACACAACTTACTGGAGATGGCAGGGCAGCAGGATGGGATGTTGTCCTGTACTATTTTCAACAGATCTCATCGAGCCCAGATCTAGCACTGTTGATTTGAGACTACTGTTGATGTGAGATTAAGAAAGAAAATGATTCTTAACAAACACTTGGGAAATACTGTTCAAGAGATGTAGTTTTTCTCCCACTCCTGCTCTGTGTCTAGGTGGAATTTTGGCCACAAACCAGGCTTTTGTGTGTTTTTTTCCACCATGCACTTCATTTGTCTCATGCAGTTTGAAAGAGTTAGATTAAAAGATGTTAGCTCGGCTAGAGAGCATTTTTTTGATCTGATGTAACAAAAATAATTTGATACTGATTTTAAAACTCACACTGACAAAAACTGGAAAAATAACTTCACAAATGACAGGCCTGTGCCAAATGCTTTTGAAAAGGTCACAGTCAGCCAGCCGGTTTGGAGAAACACTATGGAAAGAAATTGAGTCAAGCTAGTTCTTGAATAAATTTCCCCTTAATATCATTACAATGTACATCAGATAGGAAAAACTGAAAGGAAAAAGGTGAATCTGAAACCTTGGAAAATCATAGTCAAGTGGATGGAAAGGCTATAAACAGATGGGATGAACTGGAAAAGGGCAAAATGTACAGAACCAGACATGCACTGAGCGCAGGCTGGTTTGGAAAGGTGGTTGAACTTGGCAGGATTGCTCGTGTGTGTAAGGTTACGTGTGCGGGTATGTGGAATCGATCACTACAGACCCAGAGTGCAAAACAAATTATGATTTTCTGTCCATTAAGAAGGCAGATTGCTAATTAAGATACTCAGTATCTGTCAAGGAACTCGAATGAAGCAACAGCAGTAATGCAGATCTGGCAATAAACTTGCTATACAGAAGTTCGTTGGTCATCTTCTGGCTTTGGTAACCTTAAATCTAATCCTAATGCGTTTGTGTGCTATCAGTTGCAAAGTACTCGGCTAATCTGCAGGTTAGTTACTTGCTACTGAGTGAATTGGTCATGTGTATCAGCTGCAAGTGCGTATTCCCATCAGTGTGAGCTGCAGGTGGGAGCGAGAGCTGATTTTTAGCGTAAGGACTGGGAGGAGCTGCTGTCAGGATCGCTGAGGTTGGTGACAGCCTGCAGGCAACGCCACGGGTGCCCCCACTGCGCCGTACACCTTGCACGTGCTCTCTGCGCCGGCGTGCTTGAACGTGGTGTTCAGGGCTACCTTACTGGGCAGGTGATTTATTCAGACTTTGCCCAGCAGGATTTATTTCAAAATTCTTAGTTTCAGGCAAGATGTGTAGCACGGGACACCGGCTTGTCCTTTTCAAATACACTACAAAAGCGCCTTTCAGGTATATCTTAGCAGGGCGTGGAAAAAATCAGATGATGGCATTCAGCCTGCTTGCAGTGCTGGAAGGGGCAGGCGTGCGGAGGAGCCCGTACCAGCTCCGGTGGGAAACACAAAGCATCTTTTGTTGAGTCTCCCTATATTATTAGTCTAATTCAGGGTTTACACAGTGCAACAGCCCCACTTCTTTATCAGATACTAATTAAGATCTGTTCATATTTTTTTATCTTTTGAAGGAGGTTATCACCTGATCTTTTAACAACTTGAAATAATCAGTTTTTTAATAGAGTTCAGGTGGCCAAGCCACTGTAGAACTGCATGTCTGTTCCCTCAGCTGTTGTCATGCGGAAGGAGAGAAAACAACAAAAGAAAATCATGCTGTTTTTCAAGTTATGTTTATGGTAAACGACAATTTAGCTGAGCATCATTAACTCCTAAGTTTGCATAAAATGATTAAGCCACAAAGTGTAACAGCATGTTCTTTGATAGGAAACTTGATATCCTGTTTTTCCATATCTATGTGTATTTCCATACCTATTTTCCATATCTATGTGTATGTCTCTTTAACATATATCTGTGAAAAATGGTAATTTGAGATGTGACTAAGATTAGAAGAGGTGAGGTACATTATTCTCTCTAGTTCTTTACTCAAGACAAGACTTTTTCTCAGAAGACTGTTCAGCATTGGAGTCAAGATTTGAAGGTTGACTATAAATTTTTAAGTTAAATTTTTAAAGGAGAGCACTGATGTTAAATTGTAGTGTTTTAAGAGGTTATTTTGGATATGTTATATGAAGAAAATGGCATAGGATGGGTTTTAAGTTTACAGGCCATATTTCACAAATAGAGACTTTTTTTGCTGCAGTGTGGAGATTTTTTTCTGTGTTGTGGCTGTTCTAGGTATTGGATCCATTTGTTGTTAGTGGTGCTTGAGAGCAAAGATGGCATTTTTGAGGCGCGTGAGATCTGATACTTGATACCTTTTGCTGTTGTGAAACACCTCTCTAGTCCACACTATAATTGATTGCCCCTAACTGGAGTTGTGCTTGGGAGAAGAAATTTTAAAAATGGTTTAATGACAAGGTAAGGATATGTTTAGAATTTCAGTTTAGACGATTCTGTGTTTGTACCAGTTGTATGGTGACGTTAGAAATGCTGTTGGATTTGCGTGGGATAATTGAAGGCAGTGTGCTCTCATTTAACGTCATGGCATCACTGCTCTGCTCTAGCAGCTCGCTGCAGTGTCAGGTATGGATCACTGCAGCTGCAACAGGCTTGCCAAAGTCCTCGGCTCGAGGCTCTGTGACTCCGCGTACAGCAGTAAGGATACAGATCTATGGGTAGACAGGGTAAACATCTCAACAGGCTAAATGTGTATGGACTCTCGGTACCGTCCAGTCTTGGCCTTCCGTAGTCATCGTTATCTCCCTGGCGGGCTGCGGTTACGGAACTCATGCGGAGAGGGCACGGAGGCTGCGCAGGGGCTCTGCAGTCTTGCCAGGCACTGCTTTAGAACAAGAAAATGATGGTGGACGTCAGGCTGAGGTCTGTCATTTCTTGCATGTACTGAAAGACAGAAGGCCAAGTTGCGGTGAAGTCGCAGGGAGGTGTGTGTTATCGGGTGGGTGATGTACATCTATGCGTGTGCAATGTGCACACCAATAATACCCCTCAGGAAAGCCCCTCTCCCCTGTCGGCAGTGCTGCCCCTGCTTTATCCCAGATGCTGCTGGTGCGGAGGCTCCGGCAGAACCTGCCTCTCCCCCGGATCCCTGCAGAGGCATCTCGGGGCACGAGCCATGGAGACGCTTCTTGGCTGCAGGTGGTGGTGGGTGATGGGGGAAAAAGGAGAGTGCAAATGCATTTCTTTACCTGTCATCACATTCCTCCTGTATAGGGAGTTTATACCTGAGCTCTGGGGCCCTGGATGAAAAATCAACAGCTTTTCAGTTAAACAGAATTTCTTGAAAAATCTAGAAGCCACTGGTCTTTCTGAGAGTCCACTTAGCTCTGGCAGTAATGTTCTTAGAAGCCTAGAAAGCTGACATTTTATTAGTCTTTCACCAAAAAAGCTTATTTCATGGTACAAAGAAGGATGAAGAATGCCTTGAGTTACTCTTTCTTAGGAAAGCAGCAGTGGCTAGCCAGCAAAGGTGTTTGTGGGTGGGTTGGTCTTTCCAGTAGTTCCTCTTCTGTGAGGGAACTAAAAGCAGCAGGGAAGTAGCATTCAAAAACCTTTCTTTAAAAAAACACTCCTTACTGAGCACTGGCATTCCTGCGATAGCTGTAATGCAATCATTAACTCATTGCTGTGTTGCTGGAAACAATTTTCTGAGCAAGACAGGCTCATTCTAGCGTGGTTTTTGCTTTGTGCCTGTCCTGATCAGCCCAGACACAGAAATAGGCCCACATCAGGTACTGAGGTGTGCACAACCATGTTCCTGTTATTGTGATCTGATTTTGCCATGGTGGCCATGCTTTGTTTCCCTGTGCTTTGCTGTCTTTGAACAGCCTGTGATGCCTACGCTGCAGGTACCGTACAGAGGTGGACATCTACTGAGAGCTGGTGGCCTTGGGGTTGGGAGCTGTGACATTCAGCACCATTAACCCATGACTTCTCATCCTGGTGTGACAGATCAGGCAAAAAAAGGCTGCTGCTGTAAGCAGGGGGAAAGAAAGAGCGTGGTAAAGGTTGTCCTCTGGTATTTCTGCTTTCCATATATTGCCCAAACAGAAGCACATTTCTTACTCGGTGCAGTTGGTCTCTGGGAGCAGTCTTGTTGCAACTCCATAATGAAGCCCAAGGAAACTCAACTCACTTTAAGACAGTCTTCCAAAAAGTTGTATTGGAGCTAAATGATTAGTGAACATCAAAACAGGTTATTAATCTTCTGTTCTTTGGGTATTTTTATGTCTTGTTGTGCCAGAAGACTCCACGTGTGTCATTGTTTACAAGCTCCTATAAAAATCACATTGAAACCCAGTGTTAGTTCCAGCTTGGAAGATCAACTGAGCTTTTTCCTTTTCGAGCATCTTTGAGTACTGAGCAAGATTTTATTTTATTTTTTGGGATCAGTGAGACCCTTGGTTCTAAGCAATATTTAGCACTGCTGGTGTCATGCCCTCCGCTGGGCTGCAAACTGGATTGCCAGGAAAACGATTCCCTTAGGCAAAGGAGAGCAATCCAGCTTGCCCCACAGCTCTCAGCCCTGTGCAGCTAGCAGGCATTAAAATACATTTATACTTGGAGAAAGTTGTAGCAAATGCATTATTTTACCTTCCTACTTAACAGCTCTGTTCAAACTTTTCACCCAAACACTTTCCAGAGTGGAATTTGGTGTGTTTCCTAGGAGTTCCTCAGATACATGACCCTAGGTCAGTTTCTTCTACAGAAACCCCTTTGGGAAAGTACAAATTCCAGTGGAAAATCCCAGAAATTTCCTTTGGCAGTTCTCCTTTGGGATTAATGGTTCTCAGTCTCATGAAGGTGATTCAAGAGCCCGTTTTCACCCCAGTGATGCTTTAGCTGTTCAGCATGTCCCGGTGGGGGTAGCTGGCTCTGAGCCACGTTTGCCCCTGTTGCGGAGTGTCACAGACAGCAAAGGCAAATGAATTACTGGCATATGCTGTACAAACCGTATGTGCCTGGAGCGGGACTAAATTCCAAGGGGATTTCCTCTACCAGATTGAAAAGGGCTGTGGCTTCCCAACACTGTGCTCTCACACCCTTGGGGAAAAATATGTAAAAATACATAATCTCGAAATTGATTGGCCTGGGGAGGGGCACGGAATATTGTTGGACAGTTCATGTTGGGAAGCCAGGGGTTGATAGAAAACATCCTTGGTGGCATGAGAAGAAGCCAACTCGCTTCCAATTGGAATTTGTCATTTGTCCTGGAGTGTATTACCAGAACTGTAATACTTTTGGGACGTCAAATTACCCCATTGCATAGGCTGTAGGGTCAATTAGGGGCTTTCAGAGAAGGACATCTCTGAGTAAGGCATCATTAGATAAGTTTTCGAGGGTTTAAAAGTTTTATTGAGAGATAGGGGAGGAGGAAGATTTCCGTCAGTGACTGGTAGGAAATGCCTCATTAATATTAAGCTTTAGGTGCAGAAGAGCTAAGGAAGTTGTTTTTCCATTATCACAGAGGGAAGCAATACCAGTTAAGCCAAGGTCTGCAGTGGGAACATTTACTGGAAATGTTTACATGTTACTTAATACCTTGACATGCATTATTCAACTTGTGTAATGTCAGCTGGGGTGGAGCAGGGGCGAATGGCTTTGCAGAAGAATTCATTTGCTCCCCATGGAATATTTTCCTGAGCATAGCTACCTTCTTTGGCAATGAGGTACATTCCAGGAATAAAAAAAGAAAAATGCTCTTCAGCCACGTTTTTATTAACTGCTGGAATGTGTTCTCTTGTAAAGGTGACCTAACTGTGTCCAGCTGGCTAGCCCTTCTCTGGGCAGTGATATCCTGTCAGTCTGTCTTCATAGGGCAGAACAGTAACGAAAACCCCCTCTGAGCCCCTTCTAAGCAGGAGGGCTAAGCACTAAATGGTGGAGCTGTTTAAATGGATGCACTTCTTGTGTTGGAAATGAACACCCCCCCCCATTCCCTCTTAGAGGCATACGCAGCAAGCATGCACTCCTGAGCAAACCCCTTAAGCAAGTGCTTCAGTTTTCCTGATGTGTCTAAAGGACTTTCTGAACTGCAGCCAAATGGGCTGCGTGTGCAGGGAAATCAGGCAAGAAGAGTTCGGTGCTATTAGCAGTGCCACAGTGATACGGCAGGGGAGATGGGAAGGAGGAATAGACTGGGAAGTGTGAACTTCAGCTGGCATCTCCCGGCTTCCCTCTCTTGTTTACTTGGCATCCACAGAGACAGGAATTTCATGATTCACCTGCTGAATGATTTGTTTCGCTGACAAAGCTGTGATAAATAGAGACTTGGCATCATTTGCATAGTTGTTTAATCTAAAGGCGTATGAGTCATATAAATGAAGCTTTCAGACTTGTTGTGATAGATCGCCAGACAGAGTGGGTGAAGCGCACACATATTTTGATTGGGTTTATCAATACCTGGAAACACTGTTGTAAACAAAAAGTGATTTAGCACAAAGCCTGGAGTTTCCAAAATAGTAAGGCAAGCTTAATTTGTTAGTTTTGAAAGTAATAATAATACACTTTTCCTCTTATGCCACAAGAATCTTTTTTTTTTTTTTTTTATGGCATCTAGCCAGGTTTAGTAATGTTAACTATTAAGGACTAAAAAAAGATGATGATGCATATGTAGCTTGAAGAAATTGTCTAAAATGTAATTCTTAGAAATAACACGAGTCTTTCTGATTCAGGATGACTGGATTGTCTTGCAACAAAAGGTTGTCCGGAGTATTGCTCCCAGAGATGTACTGGCACTTTTGGAGTATTCCCAGGATCTCTCCTGCGTTGGTGGTGCAGTGCCCGTTAATAGCACTTTGTGGGCACTGTTCTGGAACGTGTCAGAGTGCTGGATTTTCTGAGGGTGGGACTCATGGCTCCTGATCATGGGAATTTAAATTAATAGAATTGTGAGATGAAAGTGATTTTGTTTGTTCCAGCACAGCACTGAATGTTCTTGGTTCTCACTGTGTCTTTAGTGACTGTTTGCACTGATCCTAGTGTAGAAGAACAGTTTTATAGCAAAAGAAACATTGATATGATTAGGTGCTTGTAAATTAATATTGGAGAGGTTTCTAGACACTTGAAACATCCTTAATAAGAAATCTTTAAATGCCTCTTAGCTAGGTAGCTGTATTTTTGATAGTTCTTTTAAAAATAGAAAGTCATAAGTAATATTAAAATGGTAACTCATTCACCAGAGGGAAGAAGTTCAAATCTGAGATTTTAAATAGGGATTGAGAATAATTATCCATTTCTAGCTAAGAACTGATATTTTTAGAGGAATGATGTTACATATAGTATTTGTTATTTTTCTTCTGCTTATTGTTTTTTAAAATATCACATGAACTTTTTCAGTTTGTCTTGATACATAGGTATAGATAGATACAGATGTACTAGCTTTCCAGTAGTGTGTCATAAGCAATGATATTAAAGCAATCATGTTTTCCCGTGGGCTAGTGAAATGTTAATGTGTACCTGTGTTCTATGGTAGCAGCAATATATTGCATTTGCTTTTCTCTCTTTATTTGATTTGCACGTGACTTATAACTTGCGTGAGATAAAGATTTATTTTTGAGCAAGTCTTTCATGGTTCGCAAATGGTACGTGACCAAAATCAGAGGTGATGTTCACTGTGTACTGCAGGTCAGTAAATGTATTTGACTCAAAGGATAACTACATCGGTGTGATTTGGGGCTAAAGACTCGTGTTGTTTTCTCTCTTATGGCAGTTCTATGCAAAATGAAGTCTTGCTAACCCTGACTCACACCGTTGTGACTGGCCAATGAGCTTCTCTAAGCAAACTTGACAAACCATGAGTTGAAAGTCTTCTGCAAGGCCAAATCCAGAAACAATATAGTGTATTTCATATCCATAGTCATTAAAAAGTGCAGTAGGCTCAATAGTATTCATGATCGTGATTCGTTTTCACAGTTGTTACATCTATTCTGTTATCAGAATAGCCTTAGGAAAAGGCCAGCTATAAAATAAATATGTAAAGAAGGTGGGAGAGATATGGCTTGCTTTAAACCATTTGTGTTCCAGTTCCCATAATGAATCTCTTTCTAGTCTTCGCCTCTGGCTGAGAATAGTAATATACCATTAACCCAAGAGATGTAAAACATGCTGTGCTGTGCTTCGAAGGGTGTCAGAAACTCTTCCTGTAAGGATGAGAAGGTATTTTACTGCCTTTTCAATTGTTGGATAGTCTAATCCTAGTAAGCATTTTAGCAAAATGGAACTACTAAAGTAATTGTGAAGCCTGATGTTTGATCTTCATCATCAGCATCTTGCAAAGACCAACTGGTAATAAAGCTGTATCGAGCCAGGTACGGCAGCTATTACACTTGAAGTGCTTTCTAACACATTACAACCTGCTGGACATTGAAGCCTATTTTTAGTAAAAGAATAAATAAGCCAGCTGTGCCCTACTTTTTGTCAAAATGTGTCATGGGATCTTTATATTTGATTAGAAAAGTCAGCAGAAATAACACAAGGGAACTCAGTGCCTCATCTAAAAACTGGCAGTTCTAACAACGCAGTGCTGCTCTTTATTACAGAAATATGTTAGTATTGGGTGTGAGGTCAGACCCATAAAGTGGGCAGAGGAGAGAATAGCTGGTGGGGTACTTGCCTGTGTGGTGAGTGACGTTACATGTGGACAGAAGTCCTGGTTCTATCAGGCACCAGCTATTCACGATGCTTTTGATGAAACAAGTTGTTTTGTATTGATGAATGGAACTATTTTTGCAAAATCTGTATTAGGAAACTGGAAAAATGAAAAACTGTGTGAAGGTATTTATATAAAAAGAAAGAACATTGCAGCAAAGTCAGATGGACTCTTCAGGACACTCCTGATCTTTGTAAAGACCTAACTCTTCCTAATTCTGGGCAACGTTTTTGATCTTCATTGGCTGATACAAGGTGGGTGTCCACATACCTCAGGAACAAGCTGTCAAGTGTGGCCGTATGCAGAAACCTCTGTTTGTCATGAGCAGATGCAGAAAATAAGCAACTACATATACAATTGCTGTAGTATAGAATTAGTGACAGCAAAGTGCTTTGAACCAGTTTCTCTACAGATACGTGATATAAAAAATCAGCTGCTTTATTACAATAGATTTGGCATAAAGTGATCAAGAATGTCGCCATGCCTAAGAGCTCCTGATGGTGGAAGCAATATGATGATGTGTCTTCCAGGTGTGGATTTACAGGGTAGGGTAGGCAGGTTCAGCTCCCAGCTCTTACTGGCATGCTTGCAGCCTCCATACAGAGGGACTCTCCAGTTCCCCCAGTCCACAGCCCAGATTTAGGGAGCCTGAGAGAAGCAGCCATGCTTGGTGGGATCACAAGCAAAGCTGGTGCTCCAGAAGGAGAGCTTTGGTCAGTTAAGGCCTCTCTTCAGCATGGACCTGCTGCTGCATGCCAGCTCACACAGCTTGCCTGAGCAGGCAAAAGGGGAAGGAGCTCAGCCCACTCATGCGCAGCGGGGCTCTCTCTGCCCTGACGGGTGAATCAGCTGACGTGCTGGTACTGCTGGTGTGTGCAACAACGGGCAGCGGAGGTCAGGGAGGTTGAGGAAGAGGCCCTCTATTTCAAGTGGCGTTACGTCATTTACGTTAGGCTTAAAATTTTAAAATGAGAGGCCTCAGACACCAAATTCAGTAGGGGGAACGGAACAGTAAAGTGGCAGGGTGCTGAATATTTGGGTATCAGTGCTGCTGGCTGTTTGAGCTGCTGCTGTAGATAACAGGTTTGCCTCTCTGGCTCCTGTACGTATGCTGTAAGTTCTCAGAGAAGTTTTCCACTGAATTTTACGCATACCAAATCACTCGGTTTAGCAAAGCACTGTTAAAAGCTGCTTGTTCTTGCTGCAGGCTGTAGCTTCATTAGCCAAATTCAGCATCCGTTTTGTCTGACATCTGCATTTGCAGTCTGGTACTGAATGTCACTCAGTCCATTATTTGCTGCTGCCTCCCCCTTCACCGGAGTCAGTGTGGGAAACAAAGAGAAGCTTATTATAGACACACATGCTGGTGCAAGCGCAGGAAGAGAGACCAATGCACTGTACAGGACACGTTTAAGGGAACGTTATGTTTACAAAATTGAGCCAGAGTGACACACCGCTTTTTTCACCATGCCATTAGCACTTTATCAGTGCACCGTGAGAGGCCCTAATGGCAGTGGCCAGCTTTGCTTTCACAGCTTGGTCTAACATCTGCAGAGATGGGGAAGGTCCAGTCCAGCAGGCCAGCTTCTATTTATCAGCTGAGACTGTTGTAGTGTCATGCTGTCTGCATACCATATCTTCTCTGTCATATCATTCATGTATGTTGTAGTATTTTAACCTAATGCCTGAAATCATGTATAGACTTAGTAAATGTATTTTTAACAAACAAAATTCCTTGGGAATCTCTTAGTGATTCCTTTTTAGGAGATGAAATACAACTTTGACGTATAACCTGATTCTTGTGGTTTATTTTTTCTAAACATGTTGGCTTGAAATAGTCACGTCAAAATTATTTGCTTGCTTATTAACACCTCTTAAATTTCAGTGACTAACCAGCGATTCTGTCCCCCAAATGGTAACAACTGACACCTTAGGCAATGGGACATTTTTTTTTCTTCTAGTACAGATAAAGGAGGGACTTCTTCATTTATGTCAAGATGAAAGTTTTGTTAATTCTAGATAAGCTATTTTTTGAAAGTTATAATCCAAACTGGCTTTCCTTTAGTGACTGCTTAGGAGGCTGTCATGTTATTTTTCATACACAAGATGTTCTAAAGCCTTTTATTAGGATGACAGTAGGCAGCGTGCTGACAAAGGAATGACTGCATGGTGTAAAGTGGCCATTCTTCTTTCTACCATTGCTCACACAGTTTTCATGTATTTTTTTTTTTAAGAAAGAAAAGAAAGACTCATGAGAGATTCTCATCTTATTTTGTATTCACCACAAAACATTCCTGTGCATTAACTACTCCAAGCTGATTTGGTTTGTAGATGTTGCCATTGTATCACTGTATCAGACACTAGCAAGTTGCTACGAACATTTACATTTTGTAATAAATGATTTCTAAGTATCTCCTGCCCAGTATTCAGCTGTGCTCTGGATCACTGTGTTTTAGATTTACTAACTTTAATTTTTCTCAGACCAGCTTTTTCTATTTTAGGCCAAACATCCTTCATGTGGCATTTCACTTGAATTTTCTTTCTCGCTCTGTCCGGGTCTGCTGCCACAGTTCTGTTATGTCTGCAGATACGCAGACAACTTGAGTGTTAGTTCCTTTCTTCTGATCACTGCAGTGACACAGGGCTGAAATAATGTAAACCCAGAATGCTGAAAATGACACATTTTCAAGTGACCAAGAATATGCCCTAGGTGTACAGCTGTTTCACATGCAAAGACATGACTCAGATACAGCCTTACAGCCTTTTTAGACAAAACCCTTTTGTTACACTGAGAACACATGTAACAATAGCCGGGGGAGGAGGGGAGAGAGAGAATAATAGAACATTGGTTGTTTTGTGAAGGGAGGTAGGAAGAGAATCTAAAGATAAGGAAATTGAAAATTAAAATTTTATTTAAAGTCTGTTGGTTTTTTTTCATTGCCACGTAGGTATCAAAACATTTAAGATGTTTCAAGACAAGTTCCTTATCCCTATTGCACACACTGTCCATAGTAACTCCACGTGTGACAAGAACATGAATATATCATGCAAGTGGGTCAACTATAATATGAAGTATCTTGATAACTACTGATTGAGATCTCTTTACTTCCACTGCTAAATACTGATATTGTTTTTGCAGGCATTAAGACACAAAATGGAAAGGAAGTTTGAAGCCAGGGATTACAACCCTACAGAAAAACTCTGTGTGGGCAGATTTTGTTGAAGTGCATTCATAGATATAGCAGAAGTTGTTTATACAAGACAATTTTTAAGTGCTTGGGGCTTTATGCATGACAGACACTTCAAAGTATCATTATTAAATTGAAAAGATGGCAGCACAGACAGATTTTCAAGTTTCTGGATTGTAGCCCTTTGCTCTGTCTAGTAAATCACATCATAGTTAACTTACACTTCACAAAGACTGCACTGGATCTAGTAGAAGAGCAACATAATGTTGCAAGATCCAGAGTCAGTACCTCTTTTTCTAAAAACAAACCCATTATCTAGCCTTTCCAGGCACAAACGCATTTGTCATCAGTGAGGCCACCTAGCAAGCCACGGCTTGAATGTCTAGGCCCAGACTATCTGGAATATTTAATGTCAAACCCACAAGTATTAGGATGGTTTGAAAAGTTACATATCTGGGTCTTTTTGCACTACTGGATTTCATTAATACCTTATTTTTTCATATATATATTTCAGTACCAATAAACTCTAAACAAAAAGAGACAAGTAGTTCAATGTGTTGAACTGAATTTCATTATATAGGACATGATCCACAGAGATGATACTGTCTTTGTATGATCCGTACGCTTGCCTGAGAAACTGGTTACTTTCATTTGAAATCGATTGGCTTTATTTTAATTTTTTTTCCAGGAATAAGGGAAATCAAGTGAAGTTACCACACCCCTGCGGTATGAAGCAGCAGCATGACGTTCAGCAACAATGCCTGTAGTACTGAGTGGCCTTAAAAGAACTGGCTAAAAGCAGGAAGGGGAGCTGTTAATTGAAACAGGCAACAGGCGGGCTGTGGAGGCAACTGGTGGTAGGCAAGGTTTCTCATTAACTTCTGCCCTTCCACTGAGATTTGCCTAGATGCTCTATCCCGTGGTCACCGTTCCTGAAAAAATCCCATTTGCTGAAGTAAGTGGGGAGATAGCTGTCCTTCCCACGGATCCAGTCAGTCCACGTTGTAGTTGTTTGGAACAAACAGCTAAATATTCTCTAGATGTTGTCTAATTCAAATTTAATGAATTTTTAGCGCCTTGAGGATCGGCAGGCAGATGAAGTTGATGAGGAAGTAGATCCATCCATCTTTCTATTGTCAGAACTGGAATAACTGGGAAAAGGAACAGAGTACACTAGACAAGAGTTAATAACACAGCAGGATTATTAGCAGAGGGATGTTAAAATAGGCATAACGTGATCACAGTCCCCCGGAGCGCGGGCAGGGATGGGGCGCTGGGCCCGTTCCCTCACGGGCGGTGGGGACGCTGCTGGTTTGGGGGGGGGGGGCGGGGCCAGCTGCCCCCCAAAGTCAGTGGCTTCATTAACGGCTACATTCCGCCTTCCTTTTCCTTGATTGCTACTTTTAACCCTTGGAAACCCGCCTGTTTTTCACGCGTGCTGGTTTCGCGGCAGTCACTCCCGACAGCTCAGCGCCGAGGCCTCCCGCGAGGGCGCAGCACCGAGGCCGCGGGCCGGGCAGCGGGCGCCTGGGGCGCGGGCCACGCTGCTGCCTTCCCACCGCCGCTCCTGTGCACACAGGCAGCTCGTCAACCGGCGGGGCTGGGCGGCAGCCGGCCGGGCCCCGCTGGCGGCGCTCCGCGGCACGGCCCCTAGGGCGCACGGCGGGACGGGCCACCGGCCAGAGGCGCAGCGGGTGCCCGGGGCAGGGCCCCTCGCGGGCCAGGGGGCGAGGCCGCGCGGCGCGATTGGCCGCCGCCCGCGATTTGATACCGAAAGCCGCACTCGGGTTGGCGGCCCGCGGCGAGGGGGCGGGGCGAGACCCGGGGGTGGGGGGCGAAGCTATTGCCTAGGTAACGCGCGGCACCCCCCCGCGGAGAGCCGGCGGAGGAGGCGGCAGCGCGCGGCGCGGCGCGGCCGTGGCCGGTGGCGGCGTGAGGGAGCGGGTCCCCGCTGGCGCCGGCGCCGCCGCGCTGGCTGGGGGCGGCGCAGGGGACGGCGGCGACCGCTGCCCGGGCAGGTGGGTGTGCGCGGGCGCGTTGGGCGGCCCGAGCTGGTGGTGCCGCGGCGTGCGCGCCGCGCTCTGAGGGGGACGCGACGGGGCGGGCGGGTCTGCGTGGCGATGGGGGGTGCGGCGGGGCTTCCCCTCGGCCAGCGGCGGCGGCCCGGTTTGGTCCCTCCCCGCCCCGCGCGCCGAGCCCCGCAGGAAGAGGGCACTTCTCGGCTGCCGCCCGTTGCGACACGGGCAGTTGCTCAACGGGGCGGGAGGCTCTGCCCGCTCCCCGGCGCGGGGAAGGGCCCGGCAGGGGCGGCCGTTCTGTCAGCGGAGAGGGGCCGGGGGCGGCGGGGGCCGCGCTCCGGTCACCGGCCGCCTCGGCGGAGCGGGCGGGAGCCTTTGTGCCGCCCTGCCGCCCGCCGGCGCTGCGCAGAGTGCGCGGCGGGAACGGCCACCGCAACAAGTGGCCGGCGCGACCCCGGGGCTCGGCAGGCGGTCGGCCGGGGCTGGCCGGGCGGGCGGCGGGCGGCTCGCAGGGCGGCCCCTGGGCCCCGCGGGTCGGGTGCGGGCTGTGTCCCCTTGTCAGAGCCCCGCGGGGCCCCCTGCGCGGCCCGGCCCGGCGGCACCTGGCAGGGCTCGGCGGGCCCGCGGTGCCCCGCCGGGGGGCTTCCCCGGGCAGGCTGGGTCCCTGCGCTGTGCCTGCCGATCTTTACGTTTCTTTTTCCGAGCGATAGCTTTGTGATCTTTGTGACGTTTGCATTTACTTCTGGCTGTTTTCAGCCAAGTTTCGAGCCCTGTTTTCCTCCCGAACCGCAGGAATGTCCGCGGCGAGGCAGCGCGCCCGAGAGCGGAGGCTCCAGCCCGCTGCGCCGTCCCTGCAGCCCAGGGGCAGCGCGGAGCCGCCTTGGCAGGCTGCTGTCATCGTGTGCTTTCCAAAGGGACAGCTAAACCCTTCCCCAGATGAGGGACCTGTGTCTGTGTTAGGGGGGAATCAATCTTCATTAGTCTCAAAGAGTTCCTGAAAGAGAATCGGAAACTTTTTGTGCCAGAATCGCTGGTTTGTCTAGCTCCAACGCATGTGTGCTTACAGACTGGTGTTGGATACCTTCCAAAATCAAGAAAGCTTTCAGTTTGGGTTTTTTTTTCTTTTTTTTTTTTTTTCCTCCCAGAGCTTTCTGCGTTTACAGACTTTTCTTGTCACCAGATAGGTTGATGAGTTTTGTTCATTTGGAACTGACGGCTGTAGCCAAAGCAAATGTTGTGCACTCTCTTAAGTCAACACTGCTGTTATGCTGTTGATACTGAACTTTATTCAGGCTTAAGGAAGTTTTTGAAGCTGGGCATTACTAGAGACCCCAGTAACACACCATTTATGTTTTCAGGACTGTAGTTTAGCATTTCAAGTTATGTGAATACATGAAGGGTGTCTTAGAAATTCGATCAGCCTGTGGTTTGCAGTATTGTCCAGGGACTCCCACAACTATAGGTCTTCAAAGGTTAATTAAAAGGCAAAATAAAACTGTATAATACGCTTGCTTTTAGGAAAATTGCATATAAAGAAATACTGAATATCCATGCACTTGCTGAAGCGTTGTGAAGCCTAGTGGAATGCATTAAGGTGGCTGGGGAATCAAATCACCAGGTCACTTGGAAACTTCCATCTAGAAGCTTCACTTCAGACTGATGGTTTTCCAGACTTGGGAAGTTTCATGCCAGCAGGCAGCTCTTCCCAGACAAGTGAGAGGAAGAAAAGGTTTATTGAACAGAAATTCTTTGGTAACTGTTTTTTTTTTTTAGCCTTTTAAAAAATAACGTTAGGGATATTGGTAATGTTAAAAATGTTTTGTTGTGGATTGATTTGGAAACATGTTTGGGTGGGGTTTCAGCTTGTAATTCAAAGTTTTTGAAAAAGTTTTTTAAAAGGAGCTTCCTTCATATGTGGTCTTAAAACATTTTTGTTGATGCCATTTAAATACATGGTTTTTTTGAATAAAATTCACTTCCGTTAAATCAGGTTTCACTTCCTTGGAATATCTGTTGTCATAAATTCACCAGTTCTCCAATTGTCTATAGACTTGGCAGAACTCCAAATTCTAGTGTAGGAGAGCCTTCTTAAAAAAATAAAAATTTCTTTGATTCTTGTGATATAGTAAAGAGAGAATGTATCCTGCCTCTTCTACTCTACAACTCCTTTCACTTTCTTGGAAGTTGAAGGCAGAGTCAATAGGCTTGTGAAGTGTGCACGCTTTTTTAAAAGTTCACAACTGACTGCAGTATGTTCTGTTTTGCAAATGTGAAATTTAAAACCAAAATCCAGTAAAAATGCAAGCCGTCGTAATGTTATATGTACAAGGAGGCTACAGGAAAAAATACTAACCGTTGTAATTTAGAACTTGGGTGGAAATGCATGCTGGTGTTTTGGCGGTTCAGCTGGAAAGTTGGTATTGTGTTTCAGTGACAAGAGCCACAGAGCTCAAGTAGCTTCAGTGTTTTTTCATAGATCTAGAGATACATATGGAAGCTTTGCCCTTGGTTCTTGAAAAGGTGCCACCAGTTAACTTATCTGAAAATAAATACTTGGGTTGTTGGGCAGTGGAATGTGGCGCATTGTATTTTATGCAAAGTCCATAGGGTTGCTTCGTTTGAGGTGGGCTTTCTGAATTGCCACACTTGGTAGCAGCAGACCATTAAGTTATGAAGTTAACCCTTCTTCACAGCTGGCGGTCTCTGTGAAAGCAGTCCAGGAGCAAAAAATCTGAAATAAGTACTATTTAAAAAATTACATAGAAGAGCTTGCTTGTTTAGGTTGTTTTTTTTAGTAAATGCGTGTTTGTACTCAAACTGATACCCTTGGAGCATTGACACGGTATTGTGTACTACATCTCGGTTATTTGCCTCAGAATATGAGGACTTTGAATCATGGAGGGCTAAAAAAAGTTCAGTTTCAGCATCTGAGTGCATTAAACAATTTGTTTTGTGGCAGTGCTGTTACTCCTCACAATCACTCAGCAGTGTGTTTTGTTTTGGTAGCTGAATGCTATCTGGTGGTAGAAATTATCATGCATTAGAAATGTAAGGGGTTTTTAAAAAGTAATTCTTAGAAATCACAGTAGTAACTTGTCAGCAGGCGGTTTTGCTTCAGGTTGTTGAGGTGTATACTTAGGGTCCAGAGTTAACAGCAGGTAACATGGTTCTGTCAAAAATCACAAATCTGAGATTCTGCAAGGTTAAGGTGACATGTATTGTATTTGTGTAATACCTGAAGTACCGGTTAGTTATGTGCAACATTGACCAATCTGTGTTACAATCTGTCAGATTTACATGGGTAAATTTTTGTATCTCAGCCTTTGGTGGAAGTAACTTCAGGAATGGGGTTTCATTTACATGTATTAGAGCTGCAGAGTGAGGCCTTCATGTGCAAATGCTTGTGGATATGTAGCCACCAAAATAATTGAATTTACATACTGGCTTCAGAAGATTAAAGAAACAAATAGTGACACTGATGTGTCAAAAAAAGCTTCCTTGGAAAAGTAGGATTGGAGCAATTATACTGTCTGCCACTGATGATTTTTTTTGAGGGGCTGGGGCATGCACATTGTTTATTTGTTTTGGTTTGGCAGTTTTAGGTAGCTAAAGTTTAATTGCTAGTGTGCTACAAAATACAGCCTTTTGTAGATTTGGTTGTGCGCAAATAAGAGAACCCAGACTGTCCTCAGGTACCATCTTTGCTATTTCCACTTCAGAGCTTTGGCTGTTGGCCATGGGGGCGGGAAATGCCCCAAATCTTTTTCACTTGTATTAAAAAGAGAAGGGAGGGGAAAAACCCAAACAAACCAACCAGGGAGAGGGCAGCTCCGAGAACTCTGATTATTCAGTTTCTTACCTTAGACACTCTTGACTTAAAATTGTGAATTAATTGAACTCAGGAGTAATTTTGTATCTTTGGAACTAAATCTAGATATATAGAAATAATTTTTTGTATTTACTTTAAAAAGAACAAAAGAATTATGAGTACTATAATTTTTCTCTTGATGCAAAATATAATTAATACAAATTTGCTACTCACAGCTTGCTTTTGTTTCTTTCAAAATTGTCAAACTTGCATGTTTTTGATAGGTGCTGTTGCATTTCATTATGAAGCTGAATTTAAGGAGTGCTCTTTTGTTTCCTGAATATTTTGCTGCTATTTGCAGTAGTTATTCTGATTTTTAGAATAGCTCTGTGAATTCTGCATCAAAATATCTTACAGGAGCTCCATCGTATATATCAGTGTCTATAGTTTTATGTTTGTGTAACTTAACTCTCTCTGTTGCTGTAATACTGAACGAACGATCCCCAGATTTTTTACTACTTCACTTTTTTTTCCCTTCTTTTTTAAAACAGAAAATTTGAAGAAGTGAGGTACAGTTCCTTGGGGCAGCGGTGGACTGAGTTGACCAGGTGGGATAGATCTGCCTCTAAAAATAAAGTACTTCTAAGAGATTATGAAGTATTGTGAATATTGCACATTAAAAAAAGCTGTATAAATACACTTTTTTTTTCTTCTTCTGGAAACGATGATGATTGAATGGGAAAGATATGCCCTGTAATGGAAAAAAAAATTGCGTTGTGGGTTTAATTTTTGTGCCAGTATGTGATGGTATCTTTCTTTGCATGAGTTTACATGTAAGAGGGGAGGAGGCGACCATCCTGTGATTTCTAATTTGTTTTTACAAGACCCAAGTAATCAGTGTCTGCGTGGTACTGTCTTTTGAAGTTCACTTTTGGGGATTACTTAAGGTTTGGACTGGAGAGTTTAAACTTCCTTTCACAATGTTCTTCTGAGGCTTTTGTTCCCAGATTTCTTGTATCCAGAGCAGAGGCTTTTGTTCATGTGTTAATTTTGAACCAATGAACATTTTTGTCCGTTAGGAGCTTGCACTGTTTGCTCTCCCTTTGGGTCATTCCTGTCCTCCACTTGCCCCCAGTTTATTTTATTTTAATCCACTGGATTAAAAAAACCTGAGGGGATTCAGAGATGAGTTAGATGATGTAAGTTTTGAGTTCACATCAACTGGCAGCATGTGTGCAGTAGCTTGTTTGGTTAATAGAGGTAGATAAATGTTTTTGTGGAAGTCATGGGAGTGTTTGTCAGTTTTGTGTTGTCACTTTTATTAAAAATAATAGTGTGCCTTTGGTTTTATGATGTGGTATTGTTATGAAGCGTTTGCTGATTTTCAGTGTTTCTGAGAGTCCTTTGTTGTCTGAATGCACAGAAGATATCTTTAAGAAGGCAATGAAATATTTAAAAAATAAGCATAAGAATAGTCAGTTGTTCCTAAAAACTTTTGTGTGGAATGTGCAATAGATGGTGTTCTGTAAGACTGACCTGAGATGGCAACAGGCTCACAGCCCTGCTGTCAAGTGGTTTTGTGGCAGATTTAATATGGAAGACTTGTGCTTGTATGCAGCTACAGAGTACTAGAAGCAGTTTTAAAAACAGAGTAGGTAGATGGTTTTGAGAATCTTGTAAAAAATCTCTAAAAAATAGAGTAACTGGTAACATTTGTAGTGTTCTTGAGGTTCATGTGGTAGTTATGTATTGAGCAATGCCTTTTTATCTTTTGTAAATAAGGTGCTTGAGAGATGGATTTTGATGTTGTTGCATCTGAGATTGAAAGGTGATGTTTCAAAATGTGCTAGGGTCAGTTAACAATTTGACGTTTATCAGCATAGAATGTTAATAACAGAATAATCTACAGCATATCTGGTTTTGAAAACTGATTAAATCTGTGTCACTACAAATAAACCCCAGAAAGACTGCTTTCGGGTGCTACAGTATGATGGTTTCTGTCAGTGGTGTAGTGCTGTGCCCTCCAGAAGGTAAGTTAGCCTGTGGTCTGTGTATATGCACACAGGTACGTACGCACAGAAGAGAACCAGGTAAACAAAGGTAAATGTTGTCAGTAGAAACTCAAAGCTGAGTACAAAGTTGATGTGGTAGAAAGAAACACGTAAAATGTTATTTAAAAATTGTATCACCTTCCTGATAGGCTTCATGCCTCAAATTCCTCTGGTTTTGAAAAGCCCTTTGGTCCTTACTCCTGTACTTTTTTCCACTTTGCCTACCTTTCAGTATTCCTGCGTTTTTACTTTTTTCCCCTCCTCCATCTTCTTGCAGTCAATCAATAAATTTACTGCTCTTGGCTTATTCCTTCTCCCCAGATCCCCCATTATTTCCCTCCCAACCCACAATGAAACTAAGACCTGTGTGTTAATCAAGTGTGAGTCTTCACTGAGTGTCCTGTCTTTTTAGAGTGCTGTTCCTGGAGGCATAGGTTAACGTTCCTTACAGTGCTCTGCGGAATTCTGTGGTGAGGGGGTGTATTGGAAATAACTTATGCTTTACAAAGTATAATATTCTGTAAAATGGAATCTGCAGAAGCAAGGACTCTGGTGACAGCTGTAGGAGGGAAGGGAAGCAGTAGTCACAGATGATGTCCGGACTGGGAAACGAGTGGACTGCTATGGTAAGGGCTCAGCAGTCTGAGGCTAGAGGTATACTGGGGAGGCGCAGGGGCTGGTGTGGTGGGAATTGTGATACTGGGAGACCTGCTTTTGGATCCTCTATGTTTCAATGTTTAAAGTGGCTGGCAGTAATGTATGTTTTCTGCTGGCATGTTGTATGGTTTCTTTTTATTTATTTATTTATTTTTTTAGGTCCCTGCTAAGGTAGCCAAAGTCTTTGGGATTCTCCATTGTGTGTGGTGCTCTGAAAGTCGTGTGGGTTTGGAGTGTTTGTATTCCCAGCCTTTGGTGCTTTTGTTTCAGCTGATACAGAGGAGGACATCTGAATTTACTGTCTCGTTATCTATATGCCCTCCTAAGGATGTAATTCAACACATCTGTGAAGATATTTAAGGAGGATTGTCTGAGTAATAACTGGGGATCCTCTAGGCAAAGAACAGTTAGTAGGTGGTATATAGACAGCAGTAAACCACAGATAGATATATGTGTGTATATGTGTATGTCATATCCATATAGGCATATGAAATAGCTGGATATCAATGAGACACAGTAGGATGTAAGTCCTGTTACTTATGGATGGAAATCGGCAAGAATAAGAAATGCAATAATGAGTTCAAACCTAGTAGGAAATAAAGTTGGAAATGTAGCTTTGCAAGTACCTGGCGGGAGGTTGTAGTGAGGTGCATGTTGGTCTCTCTCCCAAGTAACAAGCGATAGGACAAGACAAAACAGCCTCAAGTTGTGCCAGGGGAGATTGAGATTGGATACTAGGAAAAATTTCTTCACCGAAAGGGTTGTCAAGCATTGGAATGAGCTGCCCGGGGAAGTGGTTGAGTCACCATCCCTGGAGGTATTTGAATGACATGTAGACGTGGCACTTAGGGACATGGTTTAGTGGTGGACTTGGCAGTGCTGGGTTAATGGTTGGGCCCTTTGTCTTTTCCAACCTAAACAATTCTATGATTTTATTCTTTCAGTTTTCTTATGTCAGGTTTGCATGGAAGTTTCGTGTGCACCATGACATTAGGATTAAGCCATAATATCAGGAGGTGAAGAATGCTTGTCTGTGTCTGTTGAAGTATTTTGAATTATTTACTTCTAGTAGTAATTTAAATGTGAAGAGTCATGTGTATGTGGGTGTGGAGAGGAGCTGTCTTGTTTTTCTTTTCATGGGAGGACTGTATTCCGGAATCTGTAATAAATGCTGACTGGAAAGTGAGTAGCAGTTTCTGAACCCTCTTGAGTGAAGAAAAGCATCATTAGTCTGGCAGGTTGTCAGCAGCAAATGGTACATTAACTTTTGGCCCAAAACTCTTGGTAGCAAAAGAAGAGAATTTCCTTGCTGCTGTTAATAATAAAAATAAGAAGGAACTGATTCTCAGCAGGCAGGTATTGTTCAGCTTCTTTCTAATATCCACATAAGAGAGACAATGCTTTTGATAAAGTCCTTTTATATTTTAAAAAATACTTCCTAGTATACTGATAATCTGCATCCATCTACATAACTAACTTAACTTTTCTTTAAATAATAAATCTATTATGACATAAACTATTACAAACTATGTATAAACTATTGCAAAATTTCGAGTGTTATTAAAAGATAAAAGAGATACCACTATTAAGTTGTGTATTAAACTGTATGGAATATGGTAAGCTGTTATCCTAGGAGCAATTTTACTTGCCCAGTGCTTCAGAAGTACTGTTTTATGTCTACTAGTAGTGGAAATAATATAAGGAAGTCATATTTTTAATAAAAATATAATTGTTTACCCTTGAATTAGGTGATCTCTAGCTATGTCAAATTTTACGAAGCTTGATGATTTAACTTTATTTTTTTATCTGAGTAATAATAAAAGCATTTGTCTTTAGTGAATTGTTGCTTTAAGTGTTAGGGTACCATTTTCTACTACTAAATGTGATACTGCCTAAGTTCTTAGAGCTCTGATAGCACAAGTACATAAAGATTGTTTATTTTTATATGGCAGTCTGTTTTGATAACTATAGTAAATTCTGCTTCCTTTAAGTGCTATAAATAAATCTGGTGTATGAAGAGCTACAGTGATTAAGAATAGCGATAAAGTATTGCAATAAAAAGGAGAAGTTATTAAATAGGAATTGAGTTCTTCAGTAAAAACAAGATTTGCAAGAATGTGAAGATGAAATTTTAAAGTTAGAAGTGATGTTAAGGCCACAGTCAAGCCTTTTCCTCATAATTTCTGGTCTGAATTTGTAGTGGTTTCATCAAGATTTGCAGGAGCTCCGTATCTTTTGAAACTGAATGTGCATATTGTATGCTTTTATAATTTCTGACACTGCAAATGTGCTGGTTTACAACAAACTTTGTTTGATTCGCTGTTCACCACAGAATGACAAAAGGCCTTATCTGTTTCTGCTTTTTAAATAAAGAACTTCTGTTTTTCCTTTACTCCATTTTGTTAAACTTGAAAGCTTCAACTTAATTTATTTGGGTGAGAAGTACTGTGGGTAGAGCACTGGCTGGGGATTTCTAATAATTAGATCCTGTTTCCAAGTGTGTCACACGGCTGTTGTTTGAGTTTAGCCAAGTTTGATTATCATGATATATCTATGTGTTGGGGATGAGGTGGTTACTTTTTCGTCCATCGGTGTCTTTGCTGGATAAACTTTTGTGTTTATGTCATTGAATGTCTATAATGTCATCTGTCATCCCCGGAGGTATTTAAAAGATGTGTAGATGCCATGCTTAGGGACATGGTTTAGTGGTGGACTTGGCAGTGCTGGGTTAACAGTTGGACTCAATTACCTTAAAGGTCTTTTCCAACCTAAACAAATCTATGATTCTATGCTAATTCAGGATAAATGCAAATGCTTAATTGAAAAATACTTTGTAGCAGCTATGGTTGTTGAAATGAATAGCAGATAGGTTTTATGTGCTTTATATTAGGATGGAGAAAAGGCAAATGTATTTTTAAGTGGCCTCATTTAAAAAGATCCATTTAAATGGCCACATACAATCGTCCCAGCTGATGTACAGCCTTGTGTTGCCTAGTATCTGTGAAAATGCTTCTGTTGAAAGAAAATCTCGGTTACTGTGTTTTAAAAAAGAAATAAGAGAAATTACTCATAAAAAGTAGGTAGAAGCAGACTGTAGTACAGCTGCTAAAGTATTTTCAAAGCATCACATTAAAAGATTAGCAAGTTAGAATCTTTAGTGTATTGTTGTCATGGGAAAAGAACTTTGAATGATTAACCCCCTTCTATTTATAGCTGTTTTCTCTGAGTTAATATTCCCATTGCAGTTAACTTCTAGGTAAATTTTATGAGAAGGCAGAACAATTCTTGCCTTAGTCTATCACTGCAGCTAATCATTTTAGTGTCCTCAAGTTACTTTTTTTAATGTGAATTTCAGAAATCATGTCACTATATTTTCAGATTTGTAGTTTGGTAACTTGTCAACTTTTATTGCATGCAAGTACAGAATTTAAAGAGGCCTTCAGCATTTGGTGGCTCCTTTGGTCCTCCCATCACTGCTTGATGGTTTTTAAAATACTGGTGTATCACCGATTAAGACTGATCTTGTGGGGTTATTGGCTGATGAGAACGAGAGGTGCAGGCTATGTGTGCTATACTGATATGGATCGAAAGAGCCAGACCTAATATATACCAGTTATTATGAAAATTTTCCACCCTCTTGATGCCAAAAGTTCCTTCTTCATTGTTAATTTAGTTGGGGCTTGTTGGCCAGGAAAGTAGCATGCTGCTTTTACACTGGTTTTTAACACTTCTTCGTGGGGTAATAAAGTGTTTCTGCCTGCGTAATGGTGATTTGCTTGAAAAACAGGCAGTGAGATTGGTCAGACCCCTCCTGTAAGAAGTCTTCAGAAAGAGCAGCATTCCTGAAACTTTCAGCTCAAGCTTCTACAGTTTGGGGATTAACAGTTAACCTGAAGAAAGATTTTTTTGGGATGTGCTGGCAAATGAAACGGTCTCAGTGTTGTTTAATTTTCTGTTATTCTGTGATGCATTATTTTTTCCTGTAATTTACTTGTGAGAAGTAAAATAGGATTATAGAGGGCCTTTGTTTTCTTTCTGGCTTATCATGGGAGAGAATTTGAAAGGAGTTAAGGCAAGTATTTTTTGAGTCTTTACTCAAGATTGCACCCCTTGGCCAATCACACTTTTGTTGTCAGAGGTGATGGTGAGAAATACTGAAAAAAAGCCTTTGCTTTCATTTGCAAGAGCCACTTTTTTGCTTTCTGATTTTATGGCATGATTTTAAGAATAGTTTTCTTAACTACAGATGCTGCTGCTCCAGTGCTCTTCTATGTGCCCAGGTTTATATACCTTGTATACTATCACTGCTGTTATTTGGAGGTGAAGCAACATGCAAAAGAAAGTTGTTCTGATGTGAAGTGGTTGTCAAGGTCTCTAGTGGTTCACTGTGGAAGGAGGAGGAGCTTATTCTCATTTATCAGAAAGAGCTGTTTTTAGGTGCATGCTGCCAGAAACTGATGTAAATATTGATCTTGTAATTCAGTGGTAGCAGGGGGATAAAAGCATTCTCCAGAATGCATCTGCTCCTCATCTCCTCAGTCCTTCCACACCTTGCCTGGGAAAATATCAGAAAATGTATGATTTTCAGTCCAGCCTTTGTCAGGTTCCTCTTTTGTGGTTTAAGAGGTGTTACACAGAAGGCTGACGGCTGTATTTTATTGTCCGTCTTGCTGTTCATGGTTCATCTCCGTGTCAGGAATCGCTTTGCAATGTGAACATGTTGAATACAGAATGAAGCCGGTTAGAGCAGTCCTGTTCACCATGGCATCTACAATACTATGGGTAAAAAGGCGTTCATCTATCTTAGAGATCTGCCAAGCAGATTGCTCTCTTTATGGAGGAAGCGTATTCCCCAAGTATTTCTGTGCTTTGCCAGTGCTGCTTTCACACGGGGTCATAGCTGTTGCTACTCTTTGTGCAAAATTGGCTGAGGGGAATACACATGGCAATGCACCCAAAAGGGCACTTAGAGCGAAGTTTCAACTCTAGTAGTACTTAGCTCTGTTCCCTCTCAGCATATAGAGGTAAATTTCTCATTGCCTTGTTCCCTGATGCCACAAAAAGCTTTTACTTCTGCCAGAAATAAGCCTGTAGAAAAGAGAGTTCTTCAATGTACTGAAACCTTTTCGTTAATGAAGGAAGCTGAAAAAGGTCATATAGTCTAAATTACCATGTTGAGCATTGCAGCTGATGAAAACAGGGGTTGGTTGGTTGGTTTGTTTCTTACATCAAGTGTTATAATTTTAGGTGATATGTCTAAAGGCAATGTAAAACACATGAATGCTATTCAAACCTGGTCTTTGGATCCAAATCGAGATTTGAACTGTTGATTTGATGAGAGGAAGGCTGTCTTTTGTGGTTGGTTGGTTTGTTTTGCTTTTTAAATCAAATACTCCCCTGCTCCTAGCCTGGGAGTAGTGCAGATTTAGGGTTCTTAAATTATGCAGTATTATGAATTGTCATGCTGAAATTACACTTGATATTTTTACATATTTTTTTTCCTGAAAAACACCCAACAACCAAACAACACCCAAACCTCAAAATACCCACCCAAAACCCAGCTAAACTTCCACGAGCAGAGCTGGGTAGCTGCATACTTGTTGAGTTATTCTTCCTGTTCTTGATACGTAGTGACTTTAATGAAAAAACACAATTAAGCTTAATATGGAGGGGATTTTTTTTTTTTAATAAAATTTGTTGGTGATGCTAGGAATTATCAGCTCTAAGAAGACAAATCTTTGATCACCACACACTTTTTCTTGTTAAATAATGGATGTACCAGATGATTGAGAAGGTTGTGGAACTTTTATGTAAAGATGCGTTAAAGAAGGCGGTCTACCAATATGTATCAGATTGCAGCTTTTATTATATTGAAGAAAAAGTAGTTAATTAAAGGGATGAAATAGCGTTGCTATAACTATAGATATTAATGTGAGAGGTTATATTACAACCTGGGAATATCATTGTTTAATTTTATATTAGAAAATTTGCTCCCAAATTACTCCCAGGTACATTCTATATTGTAAACTGTGCACCGCCAATCTTAAATTCATACATACGGACTAGAAGGAATAGGGATATCATAAAGCTTCTGTCATTTCAATGTTTCAGAGGAAGTGTAAGAATTGAACCAAAAGCCCAAACTTTCATTCAGGCTTGCTATTAGTTTTCTGTTCAGTTTCCTTGTTTTCCCCCACCTTTTAAATGCATATCAGGCTTGCTGTTGAGCAGCTAGTAGGAGCAGGAGCGCGGCTGTCCTTGCTTTCTTCTAACTGCTCATCTTGCTTCCATGTTCCCCTAGTGATACTCTCCCTTTCCGTTTTGTAACACAGTTGAGGTTCTTGAAGGGTTTCCATACATACACTGAGAACCTGAATTTGTACGTTCTGGCATAGAACATGCAACTTCTTTGCTAATACCCTGAGTTTTCAGCACTGGAGCATGAGGCCATAGAAGTCTCACTACCTGAGAAAGGGGGAAAAGAGGAGAAAGAGCGAATTAAAATGCAGTGTTTCATTACCTAGAAGACCTTAATAGATTTGCTTTTGAGTGTTGGATATAGCTGAAGGTAAACTGCTTTTGTTAAATGCCTGAAATTTTCCTTCTCCAGCACAAGGAATAGTGATTACTTTTAGTTTCAGATGGTATTTACTGTATACATGATGTTAATGATGAAATACTGTTGATGCTTATCATGTGGTGATACTTGGAATCAAACCAAGTGGGTAAGTGGGACCACAGCAGCATGTCTTTGAAGTACACTTAGCTGGATGCTGTTGTGTTTGTTCATATTCTTTTGCAATCCATGCTTTGGAGTTCGTTTTTTTTGTAAAGAACAAAGCCTTTATACTGGTACCTGGAGTGGAGTGGGAAGCAGCTTTGCAAAATGGTTCGTAACAATTAATTACTGAAAAATTGTTTATTAAACTCCACTAATAGTTCTCATTTATATAAAATTAAATGTGCACACACCAAAAAGCAGAATTTGAGAACTAACTAGAAGTAAATTGGTGTAGTTTCACCATATTCGGCATCTAACAGAATGTAAATGGGAAGTGAAACATCAGCATGTGAAAGTAGCGAAGAAAATAGACTACACAGAAGGGATCACAAGAAACAGAAATCACGAGTAATCCTATTAATAATGTTTTGAGTAACTAATTAATTGTGATGAGATCTTTGCAGAGCCGAGATGAAGACTCACTGTTTTATTTCTGTGCTTTAAATACAAGGAAATATTTATTCATTTAGTAACTTTTGGGTGGAACCAGTAGGTTTTTTTTGCAGTGTTTTTGCAGTCTGACACACTAGTGAGTAGTAAATGCATCAGCAATAAGGGCCATATTCATGTATCCTGAGTTCTGAGGAAATGCCTGGTCAGTGAGAACTATGCACCTTAAGGCTTTCAGAGTTTGAGCCAGAGGGAGATCGTGGAGAAGGACTTCTTCATAAACTTCAGCATGTCTGAAAATGGCCCTGAGCTTATTAAATCAATATAAGATTTCTTTATCAAAAAATAATGGCATGGAGGCAATTTTATTCCTTAGCAGTTCCTGGTGTTCTGTGTTATGCCGAATAGTTAACTTAGCTTTGAAAGTAGGTTTTAAAAACAAAGTATGGGGCATAATTGTGGTGTGATACAGGACCAAAAGAGCCAGTGCCTAACTGACATTTCCCAGGTACAGCAAATGCTGTGCTGCTGGTAATCAATGCCCCCCTCCCTGAGGCTTCTATTTTGAAATACTGTGTTAGATGTAGTGAAAACCCATGCAGAATCAAATTCTTTATTATTGCTTGCAATCCATTTCAGTATTCAGAAAGGTGAATTGCAGTAGTGTGACTGCTGAGGGAGCACAGTGCTTGCTGACCAGCTGAGTGGCTGTTCATTAACTGTCGCAAACATCTCTGTAGATGTCACAAGGTCTTGTGTGGGGTGGTGGGTTTGTTTGCACCTGCCTGAACTACTGTGCAGCGGTTGTTAGCTCAGCCTCCAGCCTTTGAGCTTCACGCTCTGTGTGTGTGTGCATGTGCGTGCACGTCTAGGTATGGATTTCTTGGAAGAGGAGCACTGCTCTGTGACCATGACTTCTAATTCTTTACTTCTGTGAACCAGGTGTAGAAAAACTGCAGCACTGCCTGGAGGTGCAAGTGATCTGTGGGCTCTGAGACAAGGTGGACAACTATCTATCTACAAATCAATGTTAACTGTTGATTTCTTTGTCACCAGCTTTGGAGTTTCTGAACCAGTTGGGTAATCGCTTATGCACCGAACGGGAAATGAGTTGGAAAGTGCTACTCATTTGACTCCATGTTTATGAATCAATGTAAAGCAAATCTAAGCACTTATTTGTGAGTCATCCGAAATAATAAAAACACTGCTGTTTTTAGAAAATAGTCACATGCAGCCTAGAACTTTGTGCTTTTTGAACTATAGAGCAGCCTCGGATCTAGTACGTTCTCCAGCCTGGAATCTCTTCTAGGATGTGTTGGTATTTTGCAGTTGTCACTGTAAGTTGTCAGCATGGCAGCCAGCTCTCTAATGCTGAGCACATTTGCAGGGTTTCCCCACTTAGAGAGACTTTGCTAATCTTGATTTCAGCACACTACTCTCAAATCGGGGAATGTTTGTTTGACCAACAGAGTGAGAGGAAAAATTTGCCATCTACTAGAGTCTTTTTTTTTGTTAAGCTTCATGAACAGTGATGTCTTCCCCTTCTGCTTTGCCCAGAGGCATTTCTTTTGAAGGTGGCTGAGTGGAAGAAACATGGCTGAATCATTTGGGGAAAATAAACATGAATTATTTTTGTTTAGGTTTTTGTTGTTTGATCCTGACTTGTGGAGGTGATGATGCCTTGTCATCTGGAAGTATCTGTGCTTTGCTCCTTTAGTTGCAAGTCCTTTATTTTCCAGTGCCGGTAAGAACTGTAAGATTGTAATTTGCCTCACAGTTTCAACGATACCGAGATCTAAACTACAGTGGGTAGGAGGATTAGTGGGTTACTTAACCCTGAGCACCATCGAGATACATCACTGTGAAAGAGCGATTTGCTTTCCCCACACCCTCCCCTTAAATTTCCATGTCAGTAACTGACACGCTGTTAGAAATCAGTGTCAAAATAAAGAGTTGATGAAAACCTGCAATGTCTTTTTAGTATTGTCTTACAGTTCTAAAGTGAAAGGAATTCAGCAGTGTGTGTAACAAAGTAAAAAAATTTATTGTAAAATTGATTTATTGTAAAGCATATTAGTATGTGCTTGTGTGGAGTATAAATTTCTTTTAAACAAGCCTGTTAGACACTGCAGGGGATTTCACAGAGGTGAGCCATAGCTTGGTGGGGCTGGCTCTCTGGGAAGAGTGGGCACGGCTTCGTTAGAGGGCAACTCATTGCAGTGGAGTAAAGAGCTCCTACTCTGAATCACTGACTGGATAAATGTAATTATGATACAGAGTTCTTAATGAAGACATGACTGAATTTACATGTTTCTAACTGTTATCTGTTTAACTTAAAGAATAACACTGACCCACATCTTTTAGTTATTCATGAAAATGCTCTGTGGTCTTTGTTTTGTCCATCTTGAGAAAAAAGAAAGGCTGTAATTTGGCTTGTAGTTCTGACGTCGATCTCTCTTTGCAACTCATTTGGCTTAGAGCTTGGTTTTCAGCAGTTTCTGTCTCTGCTGGGGTTTTCTTTGGTTTTGTTTTTTTTTTTTTTTAAATTTTCTGTGGGTATTTGTACGTGATGAGAGCTTGTAGCTATATGCCTGATTTGTTTTGGTTGAAGAGATTTTATACAAGATACATAGGTTTTGTAGAGCAATTGTGTTCTGCATTTTAAAGTGTCATATTTCAGAAAAGGTTGAGGCTTTTTTTTAAAAAGGGTATTACTGGTTTTTGACCAACCACCACACCTGTGAAAGTAGAACATAAGGAAGAACACTGCTGTGCGTACACTGTCCATTAGCAATAAAATATTTTGTTGCTTGATATTACTGCAGAAATATATGCCACCTTTAAAAGGTTAAAACTGCTCTCTGATGAGATTATGGACACTGCATAATTAGGATGATGCTTATGTATAGTTCTACTGTTTGGATCAGTTTGCATGCAACACTGCAATATATAGGAAATAATTTTTTCAGATTCAGGGTTTAACTTGCATTTTCAACATTTACGCCAAGATGTACAGTATGTGGAAGTCAGAAGTTGCTGTGATTTAGCCAAATGTGCATTGCTGCAAGTTCTTTTTCTCACTGTTTTCTGTTTCTTTCTCACTGTTTCTCACAGGCTTAATTACTGATAGTGAAAATTCTTGGAGAATTTTGTGCCTATTATTGTTGAAACTTAAGACTGTAGAAGGAGGGAAAAGAACGTTGCTTTATATTTCTCAGTATTTTTTTCATTTGAAGATATTTAGTGTATTTACTGACGGTTAATCCTCTTCTTGTCTCGGACTTGGTGAAATGGTGAGTTTCTTCATTGCTGAGTGGATGCTACAGCAGCTAATTCAGCTTGACATTTGCTTGTCCATTCTTCAGTGCTATTGAGAGCATGAAGTGCATGAGACAACTTTGAGGTAGCTGAAGAGGTGAACCAAAAGCTATGAAATACCCTAGCTATATGTTTCTCTATGTGTCGCTGTCCAAAACATCTGCTAATGTTCTCAGTGCTGTTCCTGATGTCTTCCTCAATGTATTCTTCCAGAGTAGATTTATTTGCAGAGAGGAAGATACTCAAGAAACTGCTCTATCATGTCATTCAACCCACTCAGAGTTCCTTATCCTAAAGCAAACCCAGAGCATCCTCTCTAACAAACGGTTTCTTTGTCTGCTTTGGCAGAATTCACAGAGGAGCCTGGCTGATGCATCTGGGACTTGTTATAGAGCAGAAGACCACAGGGCCACAATTAGCCCAGTAATTTCGATGTGGCACCTTTATATTGCTTATTTTTCTTTTTTGTTCCCGCCCCCCCCCCCCCCCCCCCCCCGCCTTTTCTTTGCAAGTGGCCTACTTCCCTGGCTTATAACTGTTCCTGTTTTACATTAGATGCCACACAGGAATTTCAGGCAAAGTTTGTTGTATGTTTTCCCCCTTTCTTCCCTTGTGGTACAGTATTTTTGGTCATACATTCATAACTGTTTTTGGGGCCAGAAAGAAGTATAGAGGGTGTAGAAAGTTTTACTGTATTGTCACAGCCATTTTGATTGCCAGCAAACGATTTTATGATTCCTGAATTACTTTGTAGGACTTTTTTTTTTTTTTTCCCCCTATAACAGTTATGATTTGCATGAAAACGGTATCTATGTAATAAAGGTGTACTGAAAGGAGTCATGAAAATGATTATTCTGCACAATACAACTTCTCATGCAGAAGTTGCAAGTTGAAATGGAACAGAATTTCTGTTAGGTCCCTGGTGGCACTTTCTGCAGAAAGGCTGTGGACCCAGGGGCAGGGTCCCAAAGGTGGTTCTGTGTGATGCTTTTGGCTGAGCTCGCTGTCAACAGAGACCCATGAAGGAGGCCCTGCTGGTACCATCCAGGTGACAGTTCTGCTTTTCCTGTGTTCCCCAGAAAGATGCAGTGGGGAAAAGGTGTGTGCTGTTTGTGTTCCCTGCTTGAGGCAGTTGCTTCAGGTCTTTCTGATCTTTATTCTGTTCCCAGAGGTTATTCTTCTGTATTTCTTGTAGTTGGGAGTTCTCACTACCTGTTTATGGTAGTTAAAGGGCCAGCAGAGTTTGTACCTTGGTCTGTTAGTCAAAATAGCTGCCAGCCTTGGAAAAATGTTTCACTCGTGCTTTGAAGGCAGCAAGTGTACTGGCATATGAAAGGTTGACCGTGATGTGATCTGCAGTTATATGATAACCATCTCTCCTAACCTCTCTTCTGCTGGTCTGAAAAACAAGAAGTGTTGATTAGCTGGAAAATAAAGCTGCACACTGTCATCCTGTAATTATTTGTTTCTAATGCTTGAATACAGTAGCAGGTAGTTTGTATGCATCAGAAACGTTTGAAGGTCTGGAGGGCTAGCCATTCCCCTGGCTATCCCCAGTGTACAGTCGGTTGCAGAGGACCAGCAGGAAGCCTGTTGTCAATGTCACGTTGGAATTGCAGTGGAAATGCAAACTACTGTGAGAATAGAGGGGAGGAAAGGACAGAGAGCTGTAGGGAAGCGAGCAGAAATCTGGCAGGTAAGAGGCTGTGGAGAACACAGGAACTGATAAACTGTGACAGGAGCTGTTCACGATGTACTGACTTGTTAAACATGTACAATTTAGGGACCCTGAGTATTTTCTGGGCTTTATGCTTGTGCCCAGCTCTTGTATCAGACACCAGTACATTGACCACTGTGCTAATACACGTTTCTTTTATTTCTTAACCAAATTCTGAGTAAGGCATGAGGACCATTAGCTCTCCTTGCCTTGCTAATGTCTTGGAGATGCATACAGCGCAGGAGGTTGACTGTTTAAGATGGGGATGATTTGAAGCACGATGGGAACCAAGCAGCTGTCTCCTGTTCCAGGTCACAGTTCGCCCTATGTGGTGTGAAGAGAAAGGAAAGAATGAGACAGAAGAAGGTTCGGAGCAGAAATTTCAGTGCTAATGTGACTGCCTGCTTTCTCTTCTGGTATTTATTTCACCAAGTGCATTTCATTTTTTCTAGTGCCAACTCTGTGTGTGTGTGTGTGTGTTTCAAATGCACTTTTAGTCAAGAAATCTGACAACATATCTGTGTTACATTTTTCCCATTTATGAACTTAATAAAAAGGATAGATAGTATGGTATAGGGAAGGAATAGGGTCACAGTTTTTTCCAGTATATCAGTGCTGACATTACAAAATTAGCATTGTACATTTTGCCTGTGATTCCCGTGTTTCATTTGGGAGGGTCCTCTGTGGTTTGCCAACCTCTATGGATGTGGTTGACTGGTGGGTGGTAGAGTAAGTTTATATTGTAATACCAGCAGTGGCATATATGCACTTTCAAAACGCTGTTCTTTGCTATGCTGGTAGGTTTCTCGTGAAAGGTTTCCTGTGAATTTAGAGTGGTGTGTTAGGCTCCCACCATCTGACTTGTCATCACATGACTAGTTAGCCACAGACCTCTAGAAGGTTGGGATGTCCAGTGTTGTGTTAAAATAACATCCTGCTTCTGCCCCATGTTATGGTACTTCAGACATACACTGTGTCTCCCTCCCTCCCCTCTCCTCCTTTGAGGGGCCACAGATCATAAAAGATTGCTTCCACAGGTGGAAGTTCTGGAAGCAATGACTATTTATCTTCTATCTATAGTATGATGCGTTTCACACCCTGTCCCAAGCGTCTGCCTTCTGGCCACTAGCTTTTGATTCTGATTTTTCTGACTCCATAAGCACAAGTTTGACATGGCTGTCAACATTAATGCGAGACTGGTACTTCAGCATTGGTTCTAAGAAATTCACACTGTTCCTTTGTCCTTGCAATTTCTAAATTGTGTAAGGCTGCCTTCATTTTTCTCTAGTCTTTCATTTTGTCTGTTGCCTGCTGTAGGCTCCTGGGCTTTAATTGTGAGAAGTTTCTGAACTGGTTCATACCTTTTGAAAACAGCAATGTGGTACATAAAGGTTGTGCATGGTGCGGTAACAATTCTTTCAGACTTAAACAGATGGGGCAGCAACTATTTTCCCCTCAAAGCCACTGAATAAATGTAAGTTGCTTCAAAATGCTCTACATGCTGATCCACAGAGAGGTTCTGCTCTGCGTGGGACTGAGGGAATGATAGTTCCTGATCGCTGTATGGAATTGTGTCCCTACAAGCACTGTGTGGACTGCTTGGTGTGGTTTAGAAAAACAATTGTTTGTAGGAGGAGGAATGTAGTTACATGCCTTGTGTTTTGTGGCTTAGCCTACAAACCTGTAGATAATATCAGTGCAAACTGATAGCACTACTTTGTTCTCAATGGGGTTTTAAATTATTTTTTGTTTATTTCAGTTTGCTGAGAGTCTGGTTTGCAAGGTAGAGTTAAATGGAGATGATATCTTGGCTTTGTGGCTGCATTTTGTCCTGTACATCTGCAGGATGTTGGTAAGGGGAGATGTGTTGAACCTTTCTTCTGCTGCTTCACAAGTTGAAATATGAATAGGAAGATGGGATCACTTGTGTCATCAACTCGTATTCTCCACAATAGAACTACAGATGGCATTACACTTAAAAACCCACACCAACAAACAACCAACAAAACAAAAAACACCAAAAAAACTCACCAGCTTACAGCCAAGTGTAAAAGAAAAGATGTGGTTAGGAGAGCAAAGGCAACTCTGATTCCCTTTCTTTTGTCTTTAATTACAGTGGATGTCTGTTGATCTCATCCACATTGAGCATACAAAAATTTACAAATATTTGTAGCAACTAAAAAATGTTTTTGGCTACGTAATTCATGATTATGATGCCTGTATTGTTAAAATTACATATTTTTCCCTTTTTTTACTTTCTGGTAACTGAGTGAGTATTTGACATTCGTTTAATTGTTAGATTGTGTAATGTGAATATGGTACTGTAGTATCCAAAGATTAGATATTAGAGTTAATTCGATACTTCTGCACGAAAAAGTTTATGGAGCTATTAAACCAACTATAAATTGCTTGTTTTCTCATTTGGTTAATTACATTATGTTGTGTTTTGCTTCTTTAGGTCACATTTAGGTCACCTTGCAGAACCTTCCGAGAAAACAAGGGTTATAGTAAGAAAGCGATGTTTAATAGCACTATCTTCACTACACAGTCAGACTGAAACAGGAACAGGTCGTCTGGAGTAAGTATTACGGGTTGTGGTTGGCTGTTTTGGTGGGTTTTTGTTTGTTCTGTTTTTTTTTTTTTTTCTTTTCTTCCTGTAAACTCAGTAGCATAGTTATTAGGCTATTATTGTATTTAACTTTGTTATAGTTGCTTTTAAAATAAATCCATCAGTGACTCCATACTTATTTCATTTGATCAGCTGGTAATGGACACTCTTTTGGACTCTTAGTGAAGCGTCTCCCATCTTGAAAGCAATTGTGTCTTATGAAATTTAGATGGGCTTAGGATTTTTCTCCTGTGTATTCTGGGTATGGTTTTGAGCGGGAAGCAGCCTAGTGTCGATGTACTTACGTATAACCCCAGATTTGCTGGGAAAAGTTAAAGCCCTGCCTGTATCTTCCAGGGAATTTGAAAATATAGTTGTTTTTTTAGCAGTAACTTTTCCCTCCTGGCTCTTTCTGTGTGATATTCATATTTTTGTTGTCTGTTTGTCTTGTATTGCAGTTCCATCATCCATCAAACTAGGATAAGTCTTTAGTTATGGATCTCAGATATGTCTTTTCTTTGCCGTTTGTAGGTAACTTCTAGCTTTTGTAAATTCTAGACTGTGATATGTCTGTCTCATTTATGCTACATGAAGCTTAACTACCTAACTCAGGGACTGTGGATTGCATCTTTTGGTAGTAGATACCTAAACATTTATATACTGATGCAGTGTAATTCTTAATTTCTTTGTGCTTCGCTTGCTTGAGATGGGATATGTTATCATTTTTCTGTCACCTAGTTTGCATCAGATTGTAAAATGTTTAAACATATTCTTGTAGGGGTTAGAAACTGGGAAAAATCTGCAGCATTTTCTGTCTGATGCAGATTTTACTCATGCTGTGTGATATATTCATGTAATTCTGCAGGAGTCATTGGAAATACACTTGAATGCATAGTTAGGAATGAAAAATATCTGGCCATTAGAACTGAAGGGGTGTGGAAGATGGTTTTAGTGTGCAAGAAGTATATTTTGACATATTGCTTTATTGCCAAGAGGAAATGACTCTTCTTAGCTTCTTCTTTAAAAAGGGATGTGTACATGGTGTCATAATTTGGGCAGAAAAATGTCTGTGAAACCTAGTCAGACAAGCTAAACTTCCTACTTGGTATTTTTCCAAGGTGTTTTTAACTGGCAGGTTTGGATTTATAACTTTTTTTAAAGGCAGGACATTTTTATAAAATTTTAATTAAATGTGGATTTGAAGAGGTCAATGTGTGTGCTAGTTCCCTTTCTGTAAGTACTTGAAGCAAATGCTCCAATTTTAAGTCAGCACATGTAAATTTGTATCAGTTCCTGATCTAGGCCATATGTCAAGTGACAGGTAAATATACCGGTGAGAGGTTCTTGTAGCACCTGATACTTGAATTCTGGCTTCTGAAGTTTTCAGAAACTGTGTTTTGTGAAGTTGTTTGTCTTTAACTGACTCACCAGACAACACAGTAGAAATACAGGCACCTGTTACAATGTCCTAATAAAATAACACCTATTTGCTCCTTACACACTATTTTGACAAGTTAATTCTTGACTCCAGTAGTCAAGTTACTCAAATGGTTGGGCAATAGAGTTGAAACTGAGCTATTCAAACAAAGGAAATTTAAAAATGTCTACTGGAGGCAGCATTAGTCATATTAAATAGTCATATGCAGGCTTATTGCAGGCACAAAACTTGCTCATGGTTTTAGCGGCCAGTGAACTTTTCAGATGCTGTAACCTAAGATTGATTCTAATTTTTCCTTTTTGCGGAAATATTTTTGAACCCTTTTTGTTTGTTTGTTTAGATTTGGACATTTGAGTATGCTTGTACAGGTTTCAGTCATCACAAAGTATTTTACAATTGACATCTTCCATTGAAGTAGTAAAACAATTAAAATAAAGTCTGAGTAGTGTCTATATTCAAGATAAAAAGCCAAGTGGAGTTCTCACAGTGTTTTAAAAGAAGGAAAGGAGACAAAGATCTTTTACTAGAGATTTCCACTGCCTGAAGGAGGCTGATTATAGAGAAGATATGGCCACGTGTCTGCAAGGTGGAGGGAAAGACAGAATGCAAGTGGCAGAATGTGCAAGTTGCAACAAAAGAAATTCCAGTTGCACAGGAGGAAAAAAAAATCACTATGAAGGTGGTTAAGCACTGGAGTGGGTTGCTCATGGAGACTTTTAAAAATTAACTGTGCGAACTCTTAAGCAACATGCTTTAACTTCAGTGTTGAAACTGATCTTGGGAGCAGTAGAGTCCCACAGGTTCCTTCCGACCTAAATTAGTCTGTGATTCTTAGATAATCTTAATTATTTTTGGTCCTTATGATGAATGGCCAGGCCTACTTTTGGCTTTATTACCATTAACTTCATGACAAAAGCATTGTTTGTGTGCAATTTTTAGGATTGTTCTTTTCTACCAAATAGCATTATATTTCAAGTTGACTTAAAAATAAGTGTAATGAAAAAGGTGTATAAAATATGTCTAAATATTTGCATTAGACTTGAATTGTTGGCTTTCTTTCAATGCTTGTTCAGCATTAAACAGTCCTGTTCATATAACAAACAGCTGTGAAACAGCCACCTCTGAATCTGTATAGTGGGTGACATGGAAGCTGGTGTTGGAAGAAAACTAAGTGCAAAAATCCAGACCAGATCGCTCTGTGTAAGAAACCAGCCCGGTCAGGAAGAATGTCTGACGGAGGATGTAAATTATTATTCTATTTTTTCCTTAAAGGGCATCTTTTTAGCTTTTAATATCCGTAGCATCTCTGTATATGAGACTTAAGCACAGTCTGCTTATGTGACGGCTCTGTGTTTTGGTCTGTGTGCCCTCCTTTTTGGACAAAATTTCACTCCTCGTTAGTTTTCCACTCTTTAATTATTTCACTTTTTTACCTCTCTTTCTAGATGCATACAATCTGTCTGCTGGAGAATAACCCTCTTTCCTAGAGGTTTTGATTGAAATATCAGAAATAATTGAAAAGTGAATCTTTTAGTCCCTGTGTGAAGAAGTATCTATATATAGGAAAACCTCAATTTCTAGTCTTAACTTTTTTTATAGTAGAAAGTCATTAGCTCATAATTTAGAGACTTAACATTTTGATAGCTGAAAGAAATAGTGAGCTGCTGGTAACACTTAATGGTCTAAGTCCCTTTGTACAATTCAAAAGGAGAGGAAATACTAACCATACATTTATGTATTTGAATGTATTGTGGGTGGAATATTTCCTTGTCTTTTCCTCTGTGTTTACAGTGGGACAAGTAATTACTCTTGAGTGGTAGAACAGATGAGAAAATACTGGGGAGCAGAACTAATACTTACTTAGTATTTCCTAGTCTTTTTGTTAAGACTATTAAGAATTCTTGTATAATTCTTTCATAGCAATGTGGGGATAGAGACCCTACAGTTTACTTAATACAGTAAATCAATAAGAGCACAACTCCAGATAATTAATGCATCTTTTCAAATTCATGACAGACACATTACATGCTTGAATAATAGCTTGAGCTGTTATAATGCCAGGCCTTTAGGCTGTAGTTTTACCTGCATTTGTTAGAATGAGCTTAAGAACTGTAAAGTGGCAACCCAGCCCTGGGGCTGGAAGAAGCTGTCACTCTTTCTCCACCACTCATCCTGCTTCTATTTACATCTTCACTTTGCTGGCACAAGCAGTTATGCAGCTTTGTAGGAAATTGTCTGACTCACCTGTGTTAAAATGACATCTTTATTCTTGGTTAAAAGGTTCTTCTGGGCTGAGGTTGAGCTCTTTCGCCTCCTTTCCCTTGCAGTCTGACTGTCCAGTCCTCTTTCTTCCCTTGTGCCAGCTACATTCACCTTTTTTGTTAAGCTTGATTTTTTTTTTTTATTGTTTAAAATATCTATGTGAGCATTCCATCATTGAGATGTTTAGTAGAACCTTTTTCTAATATTAGAACTCAACATATCCTAAGATTTCATGCTAACTTTCCCCTAGTACATAAAATTATCTACAGTGATCTGGATTATCAAAAGCAAATTATCTAGGTTGTGAACTAACCCGGTCTAATCTTCTCTCAAATCATCATCAGTCTCACTTTACTCTCCTGGAGCATGCTATACAGAATGCATTGGCCTTCACGTGAGGTCCCACTCTGCCTGCTGCTATTTAAAACCTGCCAAAATATCTAAGAGAGCTGTTGACACATTTTCCTAGAGGTGAGCATATGAGATGTTCTCACAGCCCAGTTGACGTAGAATGCTGAATTACTTGACTTCTGCTTCATTTGAGCTTCTTTCCTTCTTGTCTCCCTGACTGTTGGTTGAGGTGTCAAATTAACTGTTACTTACATGACAGTGCTCTTAAAATCTGCTGTTTTCTTCCATTTCTTTATATTCTTTATATTCAGAACTGGAATCCATTGAGCTGAAAGGGGATGTTTTCTTATAGCGGCCCCAGCTTCAGTGTGATCCCTGATCAAATGCTTCTAAAGACAATTTCAGGCAGTAGCATTTAAATGTGAAAGAAGTCTTTATTTCTCCTTGCCACTCACTTTAACAGTACAATACAAAAAGATGACCTGAACTCCTTATTTTTATGTATGTATTTCAGGATAGAGCAAAGGATAGTCATGAACTGGCTGTGAGAAGCTGTTATGTTACTTTCATATTTTGTGTTCCTTGTGAACGATGTGCTGTCTGAAGCCTATCAGAAGCCTGAGCTTAAGTTTTATTAGTTTGGTTCATTGAGAATAATATCTGGAGGGAGCAGGAACTGTGTTTAGTTACCTGAGTATAAAGTAACGAAGAGTAATAATTTCCTTTTATCCTTGTTGTTCAAACCAGTTCTGATAAGTCTTCTGAGCCTGGACTACCAGTTTAATAGTGTTGTTTCCTACCTGTAGACTTGTTTTGCAGGAAAATTTTTTCTGAAGACGATAATCTCATTTACAGCTAGTTTTAAAATTACACTTTAATTGAATCATAGAATAATTTCCATAAGAAGGGATGACCAGAGGTAATCTAATCTAACCGTGTGCTCAAATCAAGTTGCTTAAAATTGAATTAAATTTTAATTTGAAACCAGTTAATGTTGGCATTGTTTTCATATCTCTTTTTAGTGGCATTAATATCAAAGTAGAAACTCCATTTATTGTGGTTTTAAAATTCTGGCTTTAGTTTTTAAAACTTACTCTGCAATTCTATAGGTACAGCAGAGGAATAAAGCTACAGAAGATGAACAGGCAAAGTAATCGGGGACCATGGAAAAAACCCTAATTTAATTCTTTGTGGGAAATTAGCTGTATTTCATGAGGAACATGAGAGAATTGAGATTTGAATGGCTGAGAGACCACTCTTGGTACCAGTCTGAGCGTTGTGAGGGAATCACATTTAAATAAGTACTTTCATGTTTCCTATGCATAGATATTTTTAGAAAAATAAACAGCGATATTTTTATTCTGATTTCTGCAGGAATCCTGACTAAATGGACACTTAATCTTCCATTCCATAGGGCCAGCTCATGTGGCAGTTGAACTAAACTGCTGGGAAATATTTATAGTACCACATGATCTTTAAAAATAACTTTACAGGCTACGCTGTAGATGTCTTGAATTCTTAAAATCTTTGCTATTGTAGATAGATAACTGTGACATTTCTGGAGTGGGAAAACCTTAGCTTTGCTGATATAGGCATTTGTATTTATAATCAAGTTGTTTGTATTTATTTTTAAATTAGTAAGCAGTTTAGATTGAAATTCACCTGTGCAGCTGTAGAAGGCCTTGAGCGGGTTCACTTTTTAGGACAAAACAGGAATTTCAGTGGCATGGTGTGAAATGACATACAGCATAAACTTCAAGTGTCATCATCATACACTAAAGTGTATCAGATCCCATGTTTAGAAGAGGGTCAGTACTGATCCTGTGTGAACTGTGAGGTCCAGTGAACAGAAAATACAGTTTTTAGTAGTACGTGTGTTGCTTAGCATAGGTGCTTTCTCTTGTCATACTAAACCTTTAAACAAAACCTAGGCTGTAATTCTGCTTTACACCTGACTTCACCCCTGTGACTGGTGCTGGAGGGTATGGCAGTGTTGTCACCTCAGCATCGCTTCAGATACGATATCTGCTTGTCACAGGGTGAGGCAGATCGAGGCCCGAGTTGGTGGAAGACTAGTAATATTTGTTCGTGCTGGTTTTCCGTTGTGTGGCTAGGCAAGTGGGGACCAGCCAGGAAGGGGAAAATCGTAACAGTGCTGCTTCTCCCTGTGGGCTGCCCTCAAAGCGAGCTACGGAGAAGGTGAAAAGGCACGCAGGGAGCGGTGTGGCTTACGAGGGTCAAGCCAGTGTCTGAAGTGATGCTGTTGCAGATTATTATATGTATAAATAGAGCAGCGTCAGCAGAGTGGGAGCCCCTTGCAACCCCGAGGCTGCTGCCAGTGTGCTGACTGCAGAGCGGTCCTGGGCCCGCGAGCGCACGGGGGTGCCAGCAGCTCTGAATTTGTCACAGGTTTGGGAACAGAAGAGGATGCAGCTCTACAAAGCCATGAACTGGCACACAGATTTTAGTGTATGTATTGTTGAATTCAGAGCCTTCAGAAGTCTGTCAAATACTATGAAGGAGGAATTTTTCCTTTGATGTTTTTTTCAAGTGTCTGCTAAGTTGCATAGGACATAAACCTGCCTGCGTATTTTGACTCCTTTTCGATCTTTGCTGCTAGATTCTTTTCCCTTATTTGTTCTCAAATATTTCCTTTATAGCTCGCTCATCTTTTTATAGTTCTGGATGTTTGCGTAGTTAGAAAAACGATTACAATGATTTTATTGTGTAAGTGCTTAGTGTTTCTCCTACTTACACGATGTGATATGCTGCTGCTGTTTCCTAGAAAATTACTGTGGTCAGATTGTCATCTAGTCTGTTCTGGACAGTGAGATATTGTTTAAACAGTGTTCTTGTGTGCCTGGATAGGGTGGCCTTTTTCAACTGCTTTCACTGCTACAAGACTTTTTTTTTTTTTTTTTTTTAGCCCCTTGACTGCCACATGACAGAGCAAGCAGTAGATAAAGAGCTGTATTGATCACAGTGATGATCTCCTCGAATGTGGTGCTTAACAGTTGTATTAACTTATTATATAAAGCAAAAATCTGGATAAGCAGAATACTCTTAGGTTTTGCATAATCAAAACAAGCTAGTTTCTGAATATTTGTCCTTTATGTAAATATTCATGTTTTTAGTGAAAAGAAAAATAAACCCAGGTTTGTATTTAACATGCAGAGCTGTAGATACTTCTGTGCCCTTAAAATGCAACTTTGCTTGAAAGAGGTCGTGTAAAATAAACTTAATTCTTAAGGAAATGGACTTTTTCATACACATAATCCTGCCCCCCCCCTCCCCCCAATTTTGCCATCTATTTGGGATAGCATGCTTACTTCATCCTGTGGATTGTGACCACATTTCAGGGATAAGTGACAATTTCAGATGTCTGAAGACTGGATTTCCTTGGTGCTATGAGGCAGCCCAGGAGATGCTATGAGAGGTAACAGGGCATCAGAGTTTTCCTCTAACACTTTATTATATGGGTATTTATATTCACCAGCTTCCTTGCAGCTTCTTTTACTTGTCTTTTATTAGATTCTTTTTAATTATGCTTCAGGATAATAGGTTGAATGTTCCATTGGATTTTACATTGACATTCTTTTAATAACAGAAAAATACACCTCAGAGGATGAGCGTTAGGAGATTTGTGGTGAGTTCACAAGTAAAGGAGAATTTCTAACTTAATGACACAGTGTGAGATTTCAGAGTTGGTGCATTCTTCAAAATAATGTTTGTTTCGGAAGAACTTACCTGACAGGGATTAATGTTGGGTATTGATAACAATCTATGCATATTTGTGAGTACTTTTTAACGTCTAAGTCTTTTGCTGAGATGATAAATTAGTTTCAAAGGGAAGTTCATTGCATTGTTATTCCACGTCTTAATATTTTGCAGTACCTCCAGACAGGCTCGCTTTCTCTGCGCATATTCTTGTTGAGCTCTTAATTTGAGGATAACCTTATAAAATCTCTCCTGCGCTTCGTTTCATCCTTCATACCTTCTTGGTCAGTACTGTTTCATGTCAGATATTTGCACCTTCTGGATTTAATTCCTTTACATGAGCAAGTTAACTACTCGACGCAGGTAAAACTGAGTTTACCAGCTCTTGTAGCAGTGGTGTTGAAGCCTGTGCAGCTGGGTGGGCTCTCACACTGCCTTGTCCTGAAGTAGTCGTGATGGAATTGAGTGTGCCACAAACTGGTCTTGCCTGCCTTCTTGGCAAAACGGGATTAGCTTCTGAGTGGATGGCTTAGTAAGGCAACTTGGCCCCAGCTTGTAACCACAGCTTCTGAAACCCTCCTGATCCTTTAGTCTAAAAGAAGTCTTGTAACTCTTGGAATGTTGTGAATGCCTGGGTTCTGTAAATTTATACTGTGTAATGTTCTGGTGGTTCTGCTAGTGACTGGCACTGGCTGGAAGTGTTGCCTATATTGTTTTACAAGCTGCTTTTGTACCTGCACTGTACAGCCCAGGCACGCATGGTTCTAGTTCCATGTTTTGGTTAGGGGAAAAAAGATGAGTGGGCTGCAATTCACCGAAAAACTTCTATAGCTTACTTTTGACTTGTCATCTTTCCTGAAACCCTTTTAGGAATCAATGAAGAAGCAGCCTGCGCCTGGTAGTCCTTTTTTTTCCCTGTTTGGTTAGTTTTTTTCTGTTTTTCCTTTATTAGTGGTCTCTTTGGCTAGACGATGAGAGATACTTTTGTTGGGGGATGGAGAGGAAGTTACAAGGTCTCTTTTCTTCTGGAATAAGGCTGTTGGAACTAGAGCAAATTTTTCTGTCTGCCTAGAGATGGTTAAGTCCTTTAAAAAACAAAACGCCCCCCAACAAAACAAGAACAATAAAGAACTCTGCACCTGGGAACACATAGCTGTTCTCAGTAGCTGTTCAGGGGCTGTGGCCTGTTGGCTGGTCTCTTCTGCTTAAAATATCTGATTATTTTATGATCAAGGTCACAACACAGAGGAAAGACAAAGTTAAATTCTGTAACTTTCACATTGGTTTCACAGAGGAAATTCTCACTCTCTGCAGGAATCCATAATGGAGACAAAAATATGGTACAAGAGGCTGGTCCGTTGGTGAAGCAGTTTCAAGACAAGTGAATGTTTATGGAAGACACCAGTGATGAAAATCTATGTAACTTATTGTATGGTTCACAAGATTCCTCCCTCCCCTTTTACCGAGCTGGAACTGTGTTATTATGTGAAGTACGCATTTTGGTTTAGGCATTTAGAGTTTTAATTGCCTTTTATTTGGGAATTCTTTCTTTCTGGTGAAAGCAAATGAAAGTGTTATTTCATGTGTCGCTTCAGTTGTTCAGAATGCAGACTGCTGTCCGAAGGGATGCTCCTGCCCTGCTCCCAGCTAAGTGTTACCACCACCTTCTTTCTGTGTTCATGCAGCCTGCCTGCTTGGAAAGCTGTTCACTGAAAACTGTTCTTAAAGAAGAGAAATACCTAAAGTCTCAGTTGGATCAGTGCTCTTACCACGCTGACAGGAAGAGCAGTGTGATCTCCTATCAGTTTTAGCCCACTGTAGAGCTGCGTTTGAGGCCCTAGTTACCTGAAGCGCAGTGACACAACCTGGGGCCTTGCTGCTGATGGGAAAGTCCTGCTTCCATTCCTCTCCTTTCAGAGGCTCTGGCACCCTTCAGATCCTTCTGTGATTTACTTCAACTAGATAACGTGAAGGAAAATTACTCATTGATTCCACCTGGATGATAAGCTGATACTGTTTGTGAGGTGTGCTGGGGCAGGATGGGGCAGCCTGGAGTAGAGGGAGCAGAAGCGGGGAGGTGGGCATTCCCCTCTAGCTGTCGGTGGGCCGGGCGTTGGATTGCACGGCTCACTTGGGAATGTGTTAGGAAAACCGTATTATGGTGCAGTGTGGAGGCTTACAACCTAGATGTTGACAGCTTGTAGTGATAGTTGTTCCACTTCAGTCTTAACGCTTGGTGCACATACCAGATGTACGGATTTATAGATGTAAAAATTGCAGGCAGTTGTCTTGGTTTGAGAAATCTTGTAGGGCTTCTTGTCTGTGTATATTAAATATAAAGATGAGTGTTAAAATTTTCTTTCTGTCTTTCCTGTTCTGCAGATGTTTTGTTTCTTTCCATTAGTCTAAGCAGCTCTTTTGGAACTGTTGGTATATTAAAATATAAATTGAGCAGTTTTGAGATTGTATGTGTGTGTCACATACATATATATGAATCTGAAAATAATAAGTCAAAGTTTAGAGATAATTTACAGCTTACATGGGAAGGTTTGAATGCTGTCTGTCAATATTACATACCTGTGACTTAGAAGAGCATTTAATATTTGGCTTAACTGCTATTAAATGCAAATAATCATTGATTAGATACTTGAGTAGCCAAGATTAAGTACTCTTTTAATTACTTCCTCCTTTTGCATGAGAAGTTGTTTTTACCATGACAGTAGGCAAGAATAGCTATGAGGTTAACAGCCTGAAATAGCTTTTTATTATTATTTTGATTGTTCGTTTTTTCCTTTAGCTGGAAGTTGTTTAAAATGTCTCCGGTGCTATTGCTCCCAATCCAGATGGCTTTCTGCCTTTGTTTCAGTTACTAGATGTCAGATTGTTAGTCACTAGTGCCACCACACATTTTACAGTTTGGCCCGTGACTCATTCTCACAGCCGTCTTATGTTGGCAATCAGTGTTATTCTCAGTATAAATACTTGTTCTCTCTTGACCCCTGTGATGTCAGCTACTGGTGGAAACTGGGTGATGACTGTGTAAGACAGTAACCTGTTTCCTTGAGGAAGGAAATATTGAGTAAGTGTCTGAAAGCAAGAATAGCTTCCCAGCATGCTCAGATTGATGTGATGATTTCTCTTCCCTTTTTAGTTGAAAATGGAAATGTAATTTTAAAAGATTCTGATGTTTGTTTTGGAAATCCATAATTATAAACAAGTGTCTTACAAGAAGTTTATAACTCTGTGCATTGCGGTGCCTAGGTTATAGGGTATGTAACAGCATTTTTGAGTTTTGTTTTTTAGAACGTTTTAAAATTTTGCTGATGCGCTAAAGTGGTTTCGACAATTGCAAATGTGCTGGAAAAACATCCAAAAGAGGATGAAAATAGAAAAGGTCTTGTGCTGAATTAAAACAGAAATGATAAACAAAATATATTCACCTGTTCCTTGTAGTTTTTCCTTGCTGCTGTACCTGTTAAAATAATGCTTTATAATGGTGATACTGCTTTATTTTACCATGATGACCACAGATAACTGAAAATATACCATGTCCAAGTATGAAAAATTTTTAGTTTTAGATAATTCACATGATTTTTTCTGTGACTGCTGTTGTCAGTTACAACAAAATTGCAGCCAAGATGTCACGGGTAGAAGTAGCTGGATGAAAGAAAAGAAATAGTTTCATATTTAAGTAGTAGCTTGTTAAAGGTATACTGATTGATAGTGAGGAACTATGCGTTTTCTCTGGACTTTTTGGGTAGATGCTATGTTATTCTAATAGTGTAGTCTGTGTTGCATGATGGGGTTAAATTTTATTTCTTTTAGACAATTTAAAGGGATCATACACCATGCTAAACTTTCCACACCCATTGATGGGTGAAGGATGGATGGATTTGTAAAGATCTGGTAATTAAGAAAAAATATTTCCATATCTGATCTGTTGTTTTTACCAGGGCCGCACTCTCACCTCCAGTTCAGTTCTTGTTTTGATTCAGTCTGGTGCAGTGTAGTAGATTTTATTTTTGGGTGTGAGGACCCAATGGTGATAAACTATTATTCAATAATGATAAAGATTGGAGCTCCCTAATTGTTGCTTCTATTGAGTAAAAATATTTCTCCTTATTTTATGCTTTCTGAAAGTTAGAGGGGGTTTGTTTGCACTTCATTAAATTTCTACTGTATTTTTATCTAGTACAGGCAAAAAATTAAGTGAATGCATATTTAGTGTGGTAACAAGTTGTGTTGGCAGCAGTCATGCTTGTGTGGGTCCTCACAACCTTGCTAAGACTGTATGGAAAGGTTTTGAAATGACTTGGGTCTCATTATTCAGTGTATTTACGTGGCAGTTAGAGGTGAGACTTAAACATGTTCTCTCATACCTAAGGCAGCTTTGGACTAGCAAGCCGATAGTAGCACAGCTGTGGTACCGAGTAGCTGCTTTGAGTATTTAGCTGGGCTCCATGGGCGTGTTGGACTTGCTGTGCCTGGTAAGCCTTAGGACATTTCATTCCTTTGTAGCCAACCTTCTTTCTCTGCTGAAGATTTTAATCATCTGAATTTTTCTAAATGTCAGATGAGCGATTTTATATATTTACGGTAACTGGAAGTTGGAAACCAGTACTTAGGAAGCAGAGATGGACTGTGAATATTTTTAAATGGTCATTTAAATGATACTGTTTGTTTAACAATGATGATCATTAAAAGTTGGCACTGAGCAGCTCTTTATAATATGTACAAAATGTCAATAGCTTGTTTGTCAATAAAAAATTAGTAATTGATTTTTGTGCTGCTGGCATATTCTGTTACTCATTGTAGGCATATTTAGCTTTCCCCTATGCTTTCTTGTTTATTTATTTCATTGCAAGCTGTTGGTATCGAGCAAGGGATTACAAAGAGACTTTCTGAAGTACGACTTCTGCATTTCTGTTGTCAGTTAAGGACAACAATGCATATGACAATGAATTGTTTGGTTTAAAAGCCTACCAATTTACAGAGTTGAATTTTTGTGAAATAGGAGTATCAAATAAATTTAACTGAAAATATATGAAGCATTAACTCCTGCATATCGTAAAGTTTGGATTTAGTAACTGGCGGTGTGATTTTTTTCCTGAACTAAGCTGTTCTTTATAAAGAAAAAATGTAAGCAGGAGATGAATGAAACATCTTTCTTATGATGATGTAGTTGGTTTCCTGCAGTTTTGTGGGGGGTTCAACTATGGTGCACTATAAAAAGATTTCCTCATTGCTTGTTTTGGGGACAAATAGTAATAAAGTGCTTTGGGATTGAACAGCTGTGTTCATAAATGCATATACATTTGGAAAGTTTGCATACAGTGCTAATTGTCTGTAATTCAGTGGCATGACCAATTTAAGCAACGTAGTGCAGTATCTAGTTATACCCTTATAAGTTCTGTAGAAAGCATTAACCTTTGAGAATGGATTTTGCCTAGTGTCTTAACAAAGGGGAAAATACTGTGTGTCAAACATTTTTTTTTTAAGCCACGTACTCAGCAGTAGCAACTGGATTTTAGAAGGCTGTTGTGCTACATCTTTTTCTTTTTCTTGTTTGAACCTGCTCTGTGATGTATAAAGAACAGCAGCCCTGTGTATTGGTTATATCCTGCTTTTTCTACTGGTGCTGTAATAGGGGAAATACATTCAGTTAAGCAGAACCGGCCTATTTCAGAGCAGGAAGGGCATCGAAAAGAGAAGGGAAAGAGTGGCAAATGTAGTGGAAAGCTGTAGCAGTCGTGGAGTTGCACATACTGGCTAGCTTTTTTTTTTTTTTTTTTTTTTTTTACAAATGGTGACTTCCGACATCTTGTGATGTCTCAGAAGAATTAAAAAGGTGTAGGGATAATGTGTCCTTAGTGGAGAAGTGCTTTACAATAGTGTTTTACAACACTTCCTAGCCCTTTGTCAGCTGAAGAGCATTGTCTGGATGAAGAGGAAGGTAAATACTTCAGTGAACAGTGAAGACACATCTTTAGAGAGTGGTAATCAAAAAATAAGACTTGGAAGGTCAGAAAGCCTAGTGGTAGAATGAAGAGTAAATAAAAAAGTCTTGAAATACAAGGAAAAGTAATCGGGAAGCCAGTGTAGTGAGTTGAGGTAAATCACACAAAGGGTTTCCTCCTATCCTGCAGTGGATGTAGTTTACACAGTGCGTTGAATTCATAGGAGGTGATCTTTATTTAAGGGTGAAAGCAAATTGCAATAAATGTCTTTAGAGGGAAATGTCACTTTGTAATAGAGTTGAAGGTGATTTTCCTGTGTTAATCTAGACTTTCAAGTTGAATATGTCACTTTGGCCACATTTATGGACAACTAATGGGAAATATGCAAAAACAAAATTAGGAAATTCATCATGTGTTTTCATATTAAATGTTGCCATGCTTCATCCAAGAAGGTTGTTTTGATTGTATTTTATGAAGATAAATTGTTTTAGAGAAAATCTAAAATGAATTTCAGCTAACCTCTAATTAATTATTTCTGTTCTCGTATCACTTTATCTTAATGACATAAGCATCTCAACAATAGTGCTTTACCAGGCAAGTGCTTTTATTACGCATTAATTCCATTTAGTATAAAAACTATGCTTATGTGTTTGCAGTATTGGCATTTGAGACCCCAGACTTGCAAGCTGAGCTGTACAAGCAGGCTTATGTAATCTTTCCAAAGGCTTTAAAATGTGTGTCTAATTATCGAAGGTTAAATATACTGAATTTTAATATTTTTTTTTCCCCCTAAGGCCATGTGGTTATGATATTATTGAGATTCCATAATGCCTCCTGCCGTGACAGACAGCCTTGACATCTGGGCGGTGGATTCGCAGATTGGTGCTGATGGCTCAATATCTGTGGACTTCCTGTTGCCCACTGGAATCTACATCAACCTGGATGTCCCTCGAGATGCCACCATATCTCATATTAAACAGGTAATACCAAATGGTCAATTAACTTTGAAGTTAAACTTATATTTGGAATGAGTGCTGTTTCTGACTTTTATGTGCTTTTTGGAAAATCAAGTGTATTGAATGTGCATGCATAGCAGATTGATTAATAAAGGTGTATATGACTCTGGGGGTTTGGAATGTTTTTGGGCAGATGGCAAGGTTTGGAGAAATTGCTTCTTGCTGTTGGTTACACTTCAGCAGAAACTGTTCTAATAGCCCTGTATTAATACTGTGTTGCTACATCTAAGCCTTATTTTAACACATTGATAGTATGTTGTACATTGATTTAACATGTCTCTAATTAGTGTGCAAAGAGAAGACACTGTGCCTGATTTGATTTTTAATGGAGAAGTCACAGGTTGTGCTCCTGCTTCTTTTAATTGACACCAAAGATGGGTACTTTAATAAAAACGGCGTATGCCACTTCTTACAAGTTGTGCACAAGTGCCTTGTTAGGGCATCACTTAAAAAGTGAGGGAATACTCAAAGCAAAGGAAGGGGAGCAGGAGGTAAGGAAATAACCACAGATATTAAAGAGTAATCTACTGACCTTTCATCAAATAATGGCCATGTGAGGGCATTTAACCAGGGTACTGTGGAATTATGTACTGGGTGAAGTACAACACAAAGTAATCTGCTCCTTAAGCATAATAAACTTCTAAAAGAACATAAAACGTGATTTACTTGCATTGCCTGGTAAATAAATACATTGTTTTTCATTCCTATTCAATCTGACAGTATTCACTTGTTTATAGAAATTTTCTTTGTACCAGTAGTATAATTTATTGTACTGTAATTTGAAACATTCTAGACACTGAAGTATTATTTTTTTTTTTATTCCGTGGACCATTTAGTGTTTTAGAAGAAGTGAGAGTGCCACTAGAAATTGAAGTGATCCAAGAAATAAGTTGTGTGCTATATGCAAATACTTGAAATGATTCTTCACTGGAAAAATGTTAATTGTTCTTTTAGTAAAAGGGTAACCTAGGCAACTACAGGTTAATTGGTGGGTAAGATAATGGAATAGCTGATTGTGATTTCACATGATAAAGAATTTAAAAAAACAAGTGTGTAAGTGACAACAATAAGGGACTTGAACTAAGCTGTTTGGTTTTCTTGATGGTTTTGGCACATTAAAACTTAATGTGCTATAAACAGGTACTGTTGATATTTAGCTCTTTTTCAAAGAAAAGGGATGTTGATTATAACTACAGAGGTCTTTCACAGAAATCACTGTATTTGAAAACAAAACAATAATGAAGACTTTGAGGGCAATACCGGATTAGTAGCTTTGCTCCCACCACGTTACTGTGACAAGCCCAAATTGGATGTATAAAAAGATGACTTGATAAACTTGTTACTGTAGTGACAGCCGCAGTCCTGCAACTTTTGCTGCAAGTAGGACTATGTTGGGTCAATCCCAGGATAAGCATCAGGTTGAGGGTTAGTGCTGCCCTTCTCTCATCACCTCATAGTACTTGTCCCTATGTATTTTTTACCCCTGGGATATTTATGCACACAAGTTGCTGCTTAAAAATAACCTCAAGGTAGAGCCTCCAAACAAGAAAAAGTAAATATGTAACCATATATAGGGATAAAAATGAACCAAGTTAGGCAAACATGTTATTCTTACATTCTATTGGGAATGTAAATAGAAATTGATGTTACCTTCAGTGCCATAAGATATGTCCATGCTTTCTTTATTTACTTTCTTTGCAGCTGTTATGGAAGCAGGCACATTCCTATCCGCTCTTTCATCTCCTCATGGAGATTGACTCTTACATGTTCTCATGCGTGAATCAGACTGCTGTACATGAAGAATTAGAGGATGAATCACGGAGACTTTGTGATGTTAGACCCTTTCTTCCTGTCCTTAAACTAGTGACGAGGAATTGTGATCCAGGAGAAAAGTTGGATTCCAAAATAGGTGTCCTTATAGGCAAAGGTAATTACATTTAATTATTTTGAAAAACAAAGGTAAACTTTGTTTTGTATTGAGGGTCTTAATAATTGGGCAGGGAACATGAAGTATTTCCCTGACAGAATTTCCCTTTCTTTGTCTGATACTGATGTAGTTTAAAAGAATTTAAATACTCAGGAGGAAACATTTGAAAGTTGTTGAAAACTACTTTCTCTATTGTGTTTTGGCACTGAATTGTATTACTACGTCAGACAAGAGCAAATTTTATCTTACTAGTTGAGGGAGAAATCTGTACTGTTATTACCAAGTGAAGGAAAGCATAATCCCTGAAAAGTGTTGTCATAAATAGCCTAATAGCAAACTGAAGGCGCAGAAGAAACTAGAAATTATTGTGGGTTTGTTATACATGGTTTCTGAGTTGGTTAACAATATGATTCTTGTTTTTACTCTCAATTGTGGCGCTGATTTTCAGCAAACAATGAAAAGCTATTTTTAAAAGTTTCACAGTAACTTGTTTTTGATGTTATTACAGAATTTTTAGCTTTTAAATCTACTCTGCTTGGTTATACAATCAAGATTGACAGGGTCGTGTGAGGTCATACCTCTTGTTTTAAAACAATGAACCATTGTTAGCTCTTTTATAAAGACTGCAGGTTTTGTTTAGATTTCAGTAGTACACTGTCTGCCTATTTGTTAAAACTGACAATGGAAACAGTTAGCCAGTTTAACCATTCAAACATATTCTGACAGATTCTGAGAAATTCACATACTTTAATTGAGTATTTTGCTTATTATAGCTGTGCGAGATCCTTCCTTAGGCAGCCCCTCTTTTGTACCTTAGGAGTGGAAAAAGTGGGTTCCTGTCTAAGCTTCTGAACTTAGCGGTTTGTTCTCAAAAGGTGTTCAGTTCTTTGTGTAATTTGGACGATGTCCTTCAAATTTCAAGAGAAAAGCAAGAAACACCCACTTGCAGGCCATATACTCCCTTAAGTACCAAAGAATCGCAGCTGTGTGGACTCTCCACTGTGTATTCTCTCTTTATGTGTTTTGGAAAAGGAACTTGACTGGTCTTGAATTGGTTGAAATTTCAATCCTGTCATTTTGCCTTGAGTAGAAGATTTTAGTCACAAGGAATATTCAAGAACAAACGTATCTATTTACAGTCCCACTATTGCCCTTTTTTGTCTTTTAAACAAATCAAAAAAGATTGTTGGCTTTCTGTGGAATTAAAAACCCCCCTCGTTTGCAAACACTTAGTCCCCTCTATGGTCTTTATGATGCATTTGCTCGTGTGAGGAGAGGCTTAAAACTTTCCAAACTGTCTTGAACTCAGGGTGGGGTTGGCTTTTCCATTTAATAGTCCCTAAGAGAGGCATTGGTTCTTGCTATTTGAACTAAACTCTTGTGCCAGGTTGCATGGGAATTGTGCAAATAACTTTGCAAGTCCACTGATGTACAGAACACCATAGAACCCAGCTCACTTTTGAGCACCCATTTTGGATGTGATATCTGAATGTGATTCTGTAACCTTAAAGATAATAAAAGTTTGAGTGGGGTGGTAAATAAATGGGCAGTGTTTGTCTAGGTAGGTATCCTTTTGCTTGCTTGAATTCTTTCAGGTCTCCATGAGTTTGATGCCTTACAAGATCCCGAGGTGAATGACTTCCGAGCTAAAATGCGGAGAATCAGTGAGGAAAAGATTCAGTCGCTTGTGGGTCTCTCCTGGATGGACTGGTTAAAACACACTTACCCACCAGAACAGGAACCTGTTATTCCAGAGAGCTTCCAAGATAAGCTCTATAGTGGAAATCTTGTAGTGGCTGTTCATTTTGATAACTGCCAGGTAGGAGTGGTTGTTCATCACATTTCCTGTGCTGTTCTTGATCCTGATCTGAATTAACATGTGATTGATCAAGGACATAATGAAATAAAATACTCACATTAATGGTGTTTGCTTTAAAATGCGAATTCTTTCACCAGGATCCTTGACTCTTGAAAGAAAGTGAGGACACAAACCTGCAGTTGTGAACTGAACTTCTAAAGTCAAATTACAGTTCTGCTTCTAAAATCGAAATGTGTAACCTGTATATTCTATATTATTTCGCATTTGTTTAAATGTAAAGTGTAATTCAAAATTGTCAGGACTTTTTTGCCAGCTGTTACTGTGTTGCTTCGTTAGCATTCAGTTTTAGGCTCAGGGGATGCCGGTGAATTGGGAGGCACCATATTCAATGCACTTTCTGTGATGCATTGTTGAACATCTTTGGAGTTGATCTGCTAATGAGGTTGAGGAATACATTTAAAAAAAAGAGGAATTAGTATTCCCTAGACTAGACATGCACATAGACAGATAAAACACTAGCTAAGACTTAGAGGTACCTTTTTGTATTAGCTAACAAATTCCTAGTGTATTTTTAAAATAAAAACACCTGTGGTTTCCACCTGGAATTATTTAGTCTCAGGTTTTTGGTATTGAAGAGGCTATAATTCAGTACGAGTCCAGATTCCCATTACTCATTTTCGCACTGTATTCTTTTGGGTAATGGTGAGGGCTTAGCATTGGAAACCTTAAAATCTCACAGGTGTGTTAATATCTCAGTCTATATTTGGTGTCCATTTTGATCCAGGTGCTAGATACTGATTTACTAATGATTCAGCTGATTTTATTTACAAAACTTTATTATTTCTGATACTATCTTTTTTAAAAATTAAAAAATAAAAAATTCCAAATGGTAAAATCATACCTGACTCTGGAGACACTTAATGCAGAGGTGAATGCTGAATTTGGTCCAGTACCACTAGCTGATGTTGGATGCATAGGTGTTTTTATGACAAAACCTTTTTCCAGTCCTCTTGGGTTAACAGAGGACTTGTAGCTGTTTTGGAGTGAGAATATCTGTGTTTGTCAGCTTTAGATTAAAGTATTTCATGTGTATATATATGCATATGATAACAGTACAAAAGCAGTGCAAAAGTTCATGCTGGTGCAGAACGTATTTGCCTGCCGCTGTAATAGTTTAGGCTGCTGACATTTCAAATGTTTCGAATGCTTCTGCTGCCAGTTCTGACCTTCAAAACTATTAACAGTTCAAATCTGAGCTGCTTTTTAGAGCAGTAAACTCTGTTCCAGAGTGTTAGAATCATCTGAGTATCAGAATAGTCTCACAAGAATTAAATAGGAAGGTATGGGGGACTGTTGTGTTCTTTCAGTAGGAACGCTGCAAGATTGAGAGAAGGGAATATTAAAATATTTTTTATCTAGGATGCATGAGTGAGCTATAAAAGCTACCTGATCGTCTCTGGAGCAAGAGAAAGAGACTGATCCCCATTTCTGTGACCTAAGTGCAAAGACCTACAGTTTGGAAGTAAGGCAGCCGTCATAGCTGTCCCCAGCTTCCTGGGAAGGAAAAATGTCATTCCCTGTCTACCCACTACCAGTTATGACAGGAGAAGAAAGCCTTCGCGGTTTGGCAGCTTTCTGAAAGGGGGAAGCTGTTGTGAACCATGCAGAACCTGAGAAAATAACATACAAAGTTAGATTTTTCCATTAGGGCAGCTTGGCTTCTTACTAGTAAACTTCTATATAAATAAAGCACAAGTCAAAAGAATGTAAGCCAGACAACACTTCACATTTGTAAATGATTGCTTTTAGAATACTTACATCTTCAGGAGTGTGTCTGTGTGTAAACAAAAAAATAAAATCAAAACAAAACCCCAGAACTTGCTGGATCAACCTTTGCAAATAAGCATGTGCAGAGCATAATGTGGTAGATTAAGGGAGATAAGTTTTCACAGAAGAGCTTTTACATTAGAAACTTCAAATTAATTTAAAGCTTTTAAAAAAAAATTAAAGAAAAATGTAACTTCTTACCTTTATCTTTTTAGAACACATCAAAATTAGAGATACTTCTGGAAATATTTAGATAGTCTCTAAAGGTCTGATTAAAAACTTTCATTGAAAATGCAGCACCTTTCCATGTTGTATTTGGAATGCTACAGGTGTTGGCTGCTACCCCTCTTTTCACAAATCTCCAAATAAGATGGTGGTTTTGTACATAAATCACATTAACCGTTTCTTCTGCTTTATTACCTGAAGCTTTCTTTTTCTTCTGAGTACAGGGGTACCTAGAAAGAGGATAACTTGCTAGTAGCGAGAAGGAAGAAAAATTTACACATCTAGTACAGCTAAATACCTTGAAATATATGCATGGTTTATTGTCTCACTCATGCGCATTGTAAAATACAGGCTCCTAGATCAAAATTAAGTTCTGTGTTCTTTGAAGTACTTCTGATACCATAAAAGTTTGGGAATTTACCCTTTTGCAGCTTTTAGGGTATCTGTTGCTCTGATTGCACTGAAGACGTAGACATTACCTGTGAGTGTTAAAATAGACTTTTTAAGTTAACTACTTCTGCCTATTTTATTGTGTGTGCTAGAATTTAAGCCTTGTACCTCTGACTACGGATATTCAGTATTCCTGTTTGTGTTTTGTTAGGATGTATTTAGTTTTCAGGTGTCTCCTAACATGAATCCCATCAAGCTGAATGAGCTGGCAATCCGAAAACGTTTGACTATCCATGGAAAAGAAGATGAGGAGGTTGATCCTGCTGACTATGTGCTGCAAGTTAGCGGACGACTGGAATATGTTTTTGGTGATCACCCATTAATTCAGTTTCAGGTAAATAAAGGTCTTTGAAACTTATCATAACAGTTCTCTTGGTGCCTTGGCCAAAATTGGACCTTGCTTCTTGTGCCACTGAATGGTCACCTGTGCTGAGCAGTAGTATACTTCCTCCTCATGTCTGCAGCCCTCTCCAATTGTAAAATACATATACACGATTTCCTTAGTATCTTTGTAATGTATTATGTTTCTTTGACTTGAAAGTTGCCATAAAAGTAGTCTACTAGCTGATAACAACTGTTTCCCATGGGCTTTTAGTATATACGCAACTGTGTGATGAACAGGACTCTTCCTCAGCTGACTCTAGTTGAGTGTTGCACCATAAAGAAAATGTGTGAGCAGGAGATGATTGCCGTAGAAGCTGCCATAAACCGCAAATCATCCAACCTTCCTCTTCCTCTGCCACCAAAAAAAACAAGAACAACAACTGTAAGTTGATATACGGAGAATATCTAATACCCCAAAGAAACAGTGACTTGTGGAATATAAATCACAGTGCCTGGGACTTGTGCTACTACTGCTGTTTTCCAGTGTAGGTCTCCTGGGTCTCCTTGGAGCTTTCTGTTGCTTGTGAGGTTTGCATCAGAAATAGCAGAACTTGAGGCTTTTTGGAAACTTCTTACCTTCCCTCACCTCATCCATTCTCCTTCTCCCCGCACAGTCTCCTTTCCTATTGATTCTGCTTTTAATCACAACCCAGAAGAGTTGATCAATGTAACAATGATCTGTTACCACCAACTGGAGAAGTTATTGCAGAGAACCTGGATTCTGCAGCCTCCCTGCAATGTGTAGGCTCCACTAGCTTGGGTAGTAGTGGTCCGACCTTACACATTGTGCCAGATACCTTTCATGGTGTTGCGACTTCAGTGATGGCAGCTTTTGCCATAATACACATCTAACATCTTTTAACATAGTGCTTCCTTTATTGCTAGACTTATGGCCTTACAGCACAGTTAGGATTTATGTACTGTCACTCTAAGAAATGTGGACAGACTTGGCTCTGTTATGCACGCTGTATATATTCACAATGAATAATAAACTTGAAGAGTTATTCTGAATTGTCAGCCAGTAGTACTCAATGTAATTTGCCAGCCCCACCCCACTCACCTTTCAGCTGAGCGTTTTCTCCAACTTTTTTCCCCATTTAGGGCATCTTGTATACTCTTGTATTTATGGTAACTGATTTATTTTTTAACATTCCAAACTTATATTTTTAAAAATGCATCTTCTTTTAGTTGGTTTATGGCTTTTGCTTAAAACACTTAGCTTATAAAATAGGTCTGAATATGTGGCATTGATTAATGATGAACTTGTGTATCTTTGTTTCTTTCTCAGAGTGTATGGGATATTTCCAACCCTTTCAAGATTATCCTATTAAAGGGTAATAAACTAAATACAGAAGAAAATGCCAAAGTAAGTAACTATGCCTAGTATCAGAAGATATTTTGTTCACCATTTTAATGATTTATTTTGTTCATAATTTTAATGATTTTCAATGTTTAGTGAACTCAAAATCATAGATTTCAATTTGAACAGGTATAAGCTTTTTTAGTTATTCACAGTTATATTGGTCGCGTTGGTTAAAGACTTGCTTTATTGCTAAAGTTTTGCTTTTTTGTCTGAAGTTGGGTATGTGTATTAGAACATTATCAATAATTATGGACAGTGTGATGTGAATGTTCATATGGTACTGATCTTATTAAGATGGTATCTGTAAAGTACTGATATTGGTGTCAAATAAGTTTATTTTAACTGAACTGCTGTAAACATCTGACAAACAGATGTAGATTAAGTACTAAACATTTTTCAATGGAACGTAAAGTATTTTTGTAGTCCAGAATACACTCTGTGTCTGTCTAAGCATGGACTGCATGCCTCTATACAATCTGTCTTTTATTTTCTAAACATGCTGAACACACACAAAAAAAGCTGTAGTATCGCTTCCTGTAAAAATGTACATGACTGGGCTTCTGACTGTTTCACAGACCACAGGTTGTTAACACATGGGAATTTGTTACACAATTACTTTAAGACCTTGCAGGACACTTGCTTGTGAGGTAGCACATTGATTTCCTTTATTTTGTTTGGCGATCAATGAGCTATATAGCTTGTCATGTAGATTAGGAAGAAATTTAATTAGCCATTGAGGTTTGCTGTTCTGATGCTTTATTCGGGATACTCAGTGCGTTTTTTTCTTTCAAAACTGTTGTTACAACCTCCTTGTATATTAGCAGTACTACATTTTACTGTCTAGCTAAATGAGCCGTAGTTACAATTTTACTACCCGAGACATCATGACTGTGGAAATGGATGCCTGCAAAACCAGCTGTTTCCCTTTTCTTTGTCTAAACCATTATTTAGCTAGGTGTAATATCTTCTTAAGCCTACAGAATGTGGACTCTTAAAGTTTTCAAAAGAAAAGGGAAGGGAAAAAAGAAGGTGAATTTCAGAAGCTTTCAAGTTTGTGGGTTTTTCTTCTCCCATATTTACAAAAAGTGAAGTTTGGTTATTTGCAGTATGCTTCTAGAAGAAAAAGAAAATATGTTGATTGTAAGCTGGAGGAGAAACAGGAAAACCTGACAGTTCTTTGGTATTGGTGCCAGTGGACAGTATCTAAATATTATTTAATATTTTGAATGCTTTTTAATCTTGAAAACTTTAAAGTCCTGTAGTTACCAAGAAGGCGTGTAGTAACCTTCCAAGCTTGTGCATGTTTCCCTGCATTGTCTGTCTATGCTATTATGGAATTGTCACTATTGAGAACGTATTTGTTTCCTAGTCCTGACTCTAAGGCTGTTTAATTCACTGCCATTGTTCTTTTAGTTTCATTGTGCTTTGGGTCAAGCCAATATTCATCCATTTTTGCTGAAACCACCAACAGGGTTCATAAATGCAGTGTTTGTAGTAGGAAACAAAACATTTGTCAGATGGATAGCACTCCACTGATGTGAGCTCAATTGAGTATTTTCACCTAGAGCACAAGTGACTTCATTCAGCTGTCTAACACCCAACCATATACATGACATTTGAAATTGCTTTTCCTTTTGTCTTGCTCTTTGGCTGCACCATTGGTACATACCATTTCATTAGTAAAAGTGGAGTGTCAGAGTGAAAAGAATAACAATAGGATCCAATCTCTGACATGAACAGGATGGGAAAACATAGAATTAGAACTAGCCAAAAGGCAAGCAAACCAGCGATGTGTTCCAACAATACAGTGCTTTTTTTACTGTCAAATTTTACTTGATCACTTACGCTTTTTGTATTAATGAAGTATGAGAAAAGTCAGGGAAGTGTGGTGGCGTATAAAGTTATATTATGAGATGAGAGCAAGTCAAAGAACGGTATTCAAAATTATGCAAATGTGAATAAACCCCTGATTTAAAAAGAGGAATCAACAGGCAGAGTTTAGAAATCGGTTCTACCTGAAGATATGAATTTGTATCCAGAAAACTAGTCTTATCTTTTTCATTCTGCTTAGTTCTTTGTTTCCTACAATTTCATTTCCTTCTGTGTTAAGTACGTTGTCAGAAGCATTTGTGTATTCTATTTATTACTACAGATGAGTTGTTATTATTAGTCATATGTGATAGTGTAGGTAATTCAGTACTGAAAAAATTGGTAGCCAACATTATTTAAACAAATATGTTTCGCTTTGGCCAGGAACATGAATAGCAAAGTAAAAAGAATTTGTTCTCAAGAATTGTTTTGTTCATTTTAAAACCTAAAAATTAGTATTTCTTTTCAGAAAGAAACATTGATGTAATGCATATATGTATGTTCTGTATAATATTCTGTGCAGAATTCTGTAAGTTCTGTGGCAAGCTTAAAACTTCTCATTTCTTTATTGCAGGTTCATGTTAGGGCTGGTCTTTTCCATGGTACAGAGCTCCTTTGTAAAACAATTGTAAGCACAGAAATATCTGGGAGAAGTGACCACATTTGGAATGAAGTACTAGAGTTTGAAATAAACGTCTGTGATCTGCCGAGAATGGCAAGGCTCTGCTTTGCAGTTTATGCTGTGATGGATAAGATGAAAACTAAAAAGTCAACTAAGGCAATGAATCCTTCCAAATACCAAACCATTAGGAAAGCAGGAAAAGTGGTAATTATTTAATTATTTTTTTTCTTGAGCGTACCTCTGAAGTATATTGAAACGAGTATTTGGAAACCTTCAATTGACCTCACTTTAGTGTTCAAGAATGCAAAATGAAAAAAAAAATAGCAAAAAGAGTTATGTATCAAGAATTGCATGTCTTGGTTCGAAAAAAACTTCATACTTCTCAGACACTGAAAAAGGCATGAAAATTTGGGTTGTAAGCCAGCTGGCAAACGGCTATTTAAAAAACTGTGTTTTAAAAGCTTGGGTTTGATCTGAACTATAGATGAGTTGTAATTGTGAAAAGATGAAAAAATTGGCATCTTGGCACACATTCAGGGAACTATGTATTTTTACACTGGCAGAGTGACACCCTTAAAATTAAGTTTTACTCTCCTCAGTGGTACTGGAGTACATACTGAAAACTATGGATGTGTTTAGCTGCTTTTCTGAAAGGTATCACCATCTAAAAAAACCCACCCCTCTCAATTGTCCTTAACATTGTAGTGCTTGCTGCATAGTAATGTTCACTGGCATCTTAATTTTCATGTAAAAATTCTTTCCTTTAACAGCATTATCCAGTAGCCTGGGTAAATACCATGGTATTCGATTATAAAGGACAGTTGAAGAATGGAGAACTGGTGCTGCACAGCTGGTCATCATTTCCTGGTAAACTTCAACTTTTAAGATTTAGACTTTTAAATAGTTATAAGACTGAAGAGGAGAATATATATTGTATGCATGTCCGGTTCTTCTGTCATAATCTCTTTACTGCTTGTACTTTTTATGTGGATAAATATATATCGTCTTAATCTCTTTTCTGAAAGTATTGAGTGTCGGGAAAGAGGAAGGGCAAGAGTCTGCTTGGAAATAGTACTCTAAAAGTTTCATCTCTTATGGAAGGAAGATCACATAAAAGTAGATGACACGTTTATATCTGGTGTACCCATTTTTAAGATGCAGTTTAGGTTTCATTTGATTTCCCGTACTATGCTTCCTAAACTAAATAGGTAAGCTATAATGTTTTGCCAATGCAAATATTGTCACATACAAATAAATTAAATTTTTTTTCCAAGTCTTTCTTCCCTGGCATCCAGATTGATTAGTAGCAGTGTCTGAAATCTCCATTTCACTCTTCATTCCACCGTGAGAAACACTGTATGAGCTTGCCTGTAGTGCTTAAAGAAATCTGGCTCAAAACTCTTTTTTTTTTTCCCGTACTATTTGATACAGAGGCAGTGTGTGTACTGGTTTACAGGAGCTGCAGATCTTACTGGGATTTGGTTCATTATAGGGGTATCGTGGCTTCCCTTGACTGTTACATTTGTTTTGGAAAGAGAAACAGTTTCTCACTGAGTGATAATCCAACACTTGTGAATGTAGGTAGCATGGGTAGTTTATGCTGGAAATGCAGTGTGGTGCAGCAAAACATGTTATCTGTCCGTTGTATACAGTAAGCAGTTTCTTATTGTGTCTTTGCCTTTCAGATTTTTTAATTTTAATGCATGCCTAGCCTATGGTATTAATTTCTCTGTCTGATGTTTCAGATGAACTTGAAGAAATGTTGAATCCAATGGGAACTGTCCAGACTAACCCTTACACTGAAAATGCAACGGCTTTGCACATTCGATTTCAAGAATATTCAAAGCAGCCTATTAATTACCCTCCCTTTGATAAGGTAAGGTATGACATAAAGAGCAGTCATGAAAGCTTATGTGTAAATAGCTATTTCTTCTTTCCTTTCAACACTGGTTTTCCTGCTGAATTCCCCATTTCCTGCCTTTTAGTTAACACGCTGCAGTTTTTTAAACGTGCATTGCATGAGAGTGCCAGTGCCCTGACTTGAGGGTCTTCAGATAGTGTTTTGAAAATGTATGCTTTTAAAATACTCTATACATAGTCTCTTGAGGGTCAGAAGCATGATCATTTTCCCACATCAGTGGACTTAAAAAAGCTAAATTTATCTTCCATTCTGGAAACCTTAAAGCTGTGCTTGCCTGTGATCTAGAAAGATCTGTTAAGTCTTTGTACAAATGTATCTTACCTATCTTTGGGACACTTCTTTCCTCTATGAGGTAAAATCCTTTTAAGGATAAACAGACTTGTAATAATATATGAAAAGGGATTTCTGAAGGTCTGCTCTTGAACTAAATCCACTTAAGTTGTCCTGCACTTTTCTACAGATACAGATAAGAATATCTGTCTAGAAAGGAAGTATATATTTGGAATGCACATGGTAATGTCTGTAGTGTGAACGCTAGACAGCAAGTTGTTCACAAACCAGCAAATAAAGCTAAGACCAGGAAACAAGTAGTAAAGTAAGTGTTAAAACAGACAGCTAATGATGCATCAGAAAACCAAAGTTTTAACTTGTAGATACATTAGTCTGAATTTTGTTTTGGGGAAAGGTAATAGCCACTTAGAGAATTTACACCCCCCCACCCCCCCACACACACCCTACTTTTTTTCTTTAAGGGTTTTGCACCTTTGTGGGGCGTGAACAAAAAGACAGAAACCACCAAGCTTTATCAGTTCGATCAAAGAGGGATTTTGGATTTAAGGTTCATCAAAATGAAATCAAATAATAAGACACGTTTTTCAGTTTTGAATTTTTGGTGTTCTGGGCCCCGTCAGCATAGTGCTTGTTCTTCTATTAAAACAGCATTGGAAATGCCTTAAGAGCTAAAAAAGTGCTGACTAATTGCTGCCTTAACTATGGTTGAACCAGCTGACTCTTCATACGGGACATTAGTTAGGTTTTTTTACTGGTTTGTTTGTAATGCTTGTAAGTTTTTTACTCATTACACTATATGTGTTTAATTTCTAAAGAAAAACACTGCTTTTATGTGCATATTACAAACATGAAAGTGTGCTTCTTAAGTAATTGTCTATTTGTTCTAGCTCTATTGTTCCTTTTGTTTGTACCTGTAATACCAAGTATGCGGTATGTTAAAAGCTGGGGTGAATACAGACAAGATTTTACTGAGTAGTTACTTGATATATTGACATTAAGGTAGTGTCTGATGGTCTTTACCATCCCTTGTAACTTTAGTTTGGCTGCTAGCTTTTTTGATTTTGTGGCTTTGCCCCCTTCTTGAACTGTACCTGAGAACATCCTGTGTATCAGATAGAGGAAAATCCCAGAGCATCTTTATAAAGTGATTGCAGAGCTGATGGTGAAAGCACTGAAAGCATTCAACTTTGAGGAAATGCCACAAAATGTGCTTTTTTTTCAGCAGTTCTTAGTTTTTCCCAGTAACTTTTGCTACTTGTTATTCCCTAGAGTTAAACTGTTTTGCAGTATCACTGGGAAAATTGGAACTCTAAACTCTATGATAATTTGTTTCATATATGTGAGTATACTGGCATTTCTCTCCCAGAAGAGTCAGATACCTGATCTCTGAAAGATTCTCTTGTTGAAGGTCTTGTTGAATCAGGAGTAACATTGTAGCTGCTTGAATTCTATCAGCTGAGAATCTTGTTTCTCAACATTGTCCAGCTGAGATGTGCTTAGTGTACGGCTGCTTCTAATTTTCCCAGTGTTTTCGCTTGTTTCTGCCAAGAAAATGGACAATCGGATGCCAAATCTTTTATTTTAAGAAACATAATGTGCGAAAAGATTAATCTTTTCAATCATAGCATCAATCTACTTGCAGAGAACAGCTGTTTGGGGCTGAGTGGGCAAAAGTGCTTTCACAGTCAATAAGAAAGCTGTTGTCTAATGCAGGAGCCGTATATTGGGCTGGTTAATGATCAGTGCTGGTTAATGATCAGTGCTGCTGACACTGAACGGCTTGTGGTTCAGTTGAACAAAGCTGGACACTGACAGTTTATTTGCAAACCAGTAACTCTAAAAAGCACAAGGAGGCAAGCATCAAACATAGAATTGGGACATACTTGTTTTGTCCTTGCATGTTTTTCACGCACAGTATGAAACAAACTTTGTAGCCAGGCAGCAGATGTGATACATCATATTAATAAGTATTTCATACAGACAAAGAAATAAAACAAGTTAGCATACCTTTTTAAGGATTTTAGCTGCTGGGTATTTATGGTCTGATTATTGTAGTCTTTTGTTGTTTCTCATATTGCCTTAGTAAAGACAATACAAGCCTTGCTGAATCTGTGTCTGAAGGTGCTGGTATATTCCTGAGTGATGAGGGAGGTGGACCTCTAAGGGAAAGGATGTGGTGAAGTTCCTTTGATGACTTTCTTAATTGATATTTCATTTTATGAATTGTTTCTCAAAGCAGCATCATCTCACAGCTATGGGTATACCTACTTGACAAGTTCAGCTGGTCTAATTAGCTTAGGCGCTCACCATTCTAACACATCTCTGTTGGTTGAAATTGTGTGCAGAATAAAGAACTGTATTTACACCTGTACTTAACTACCTATCATGAGTTATTACATGAGCTTTGAAAAAGCAGCAGAATGTTCAAAAGGAAAAAAAAAAAGGGCAAGCGTAACTTGGAGCTAAGGAAATGTTGCCTTGCTGTTAACAAAAGTAGCAGTCCTTGTTGCTGAGGGTTACAATGTATTAATTGCTGAGAGCTTGTTGGTGGAATATTCATGTTACCATTAGAAGTTCTTGTTGGAAGCTGATTGTTCATGGTGTTACACAAGGGAAGATCCTAGATTTAGGGAAGTGACTGGAAATGGAAACGCCAATTGAGTTCATATCAGCAATCTAAGGGGATGGTGTAAGGAGTAAGTTTATGGATTTGTAGTGAAATAGAGAGCTGGAAGTATGGATCTGTGCGTAACAGGTATGACTTTTGGAAGCACTGCCATGAGAAACAGCAGAAGGAGAGATGAGAAAGCAAAGGATGATTTATTATTGAGGAATTGGTTTGCTGTACTGAAAAATCTGGAGGAAATAAAAACAGAAACAGAAAACTGTGCTATAGGGAAGACCATTTAGCCCTAGCCCAGGAGTGGTGAAAAAGAAGAAAACTGAGGTAATCATGAGTGCTCCTGTTCTTGATATCCACAGTCCTGCAGGTTAGAAAAGGGACACAGTGTAGAAGTTCATGTTCTTATACCACTGTATATACAGTACTGTATATATATAAATAGTGCTGTAATTACCTGGAAGATAGCAAAATTTCCTTATCTGGTTCATTTATACAGTATTTGTTTTTTTCAAAGCTGTCAGCTTTGTTTTTAAATCTTATGTATTTAAAAACATCTTTTTGCAGATACTTGAAAAGGCAGCTGAGATTGCAAGGAACAGTGACAATGCTGCAATGGCGGTAAGCATCTGCTAAACACCATATGAACAAAAAAAAACCCCAGAGAATATTTATTAAATCTTCTACATCAATCTATAAATAAATAAATCACTGCTCCGATAATGACAGTTCTATTGACTCTGTTTTTTAATCAGTGACCCACCTTACAAATCAGGTATATATCCTCCTTTTCCAGTTTATTTTGGACTTAATGGCTTTTTTTGTTAAAAAGCACAGTTGCAGATTTGGAAGCCAGGTAAGATTTATATTCGATCTGGAAAACATTCCTAGGGTCCATAAAATATTGCTGGAAAATTGCACGGTTTTATTAAATGTGATCATTTGCTTGTCAGATATTTCCAAATAAGCGCTCTCAAAAATGGTCATTGATCTGTAAGATGTTGTTTCTTAAATACAATGATTATATGCTCTTATTGAGGAGAGGGATAGTTCTAAATAGATAGGACAAGTTTTGAAAAAATCACCAAAATCTGAAGGTGTTTTCTTTGTATTATGTACAAAAATACAGAAGATCGCAATTTAAGATGGTGAAAGCCCATTGGGATCAACAGTAATAACTGCATTTGAGAATAATTGAAATTGCTAATTGAAAAATGTGTCAGTTACAAAACCAAGTGCCTAAAGTGCTCAGGAAAAGTAGAAACTCACTGCTACTTTGGGTGCAAATAATAGGAAATGTTAAATAGCAGCATGCCAACTTGACACTACTGTGAATTTGAAAGCTTAACACTTTCAAATACAAGAATCACCTTATTGTCCAGACTGTTCGCTTATTTTGGTACAGAAACAGAGCATGTGCATAGTTGTTATAACTAATTATTCCCTGCAACTACTGCCTCCTTACCCAAAAGCAGCAGTTTCTTTTGCCTCCCTTTAATTTATGGAATGCTATTGTTGCCGGTATCGTTGCTTTAATTTCTGCCCTTGCAGTTTGCATAGGGGTGTGGCTGGGAACGGAAGGCTTATTCATGCAAACTGATTTACAGAATCAGTGCTAGTGTTAATGTTTCAGAGGTATACAATGGAGCAAAGTGTCTGGAAAAGACAAGTCTGGATTAGTAGACAAAAAAATAGGTGTTTGTATACTTGGCAAACGTACTTCCCTTTGGTTATTGTTGGAAAAGTACTTTTTGGCTTTTAATAATTAAAAAAAGTATTTGTATGTATAACTATTAAATCTGATCACCTGAAAAACAAAAAGAGAAAGTATATGCATCATAAATGAAAGTTCTCCATGGTAGTTGGAAAATAGAATGTTGCCATCTAGTGTCATTAACTCTGAAGTTTAGTTACTTTTTCAGAAAATTCTATACACTCAGTTTTGAATCTGTTAGTTGCAGTTCTTACGGCGTAAGAAATCTGAAAGAAAGGCATGGTAGTCATTCCCCCTGTGTTTCATGAGTTTTAGATGGTATTCTTCCTGCTGTAGAATTTCTAGTATTTGAGCTAAAATGCAAGAACCTTACTACTGAATATATCAAAACAGTATATGTTTCTTATTTTCTAGGGTCGAGGTGGTAAGAAGTTTCATGCTGTGCTAAAAGAAATAATGGAAAGAGATCCTTTGTCTCAACTCTGTGAAAATGAAATGGATCTTATTTGGACTTTGCGCTATGACTGCCGTGAAAATTTCCCACAATCATTGCCAAAACTGCTGCTGTCTTTAAAATGGAACAAACTTGAAGATGTTGCTCAGGTAAGGGAAAACGCAGTGATGGTGGGGAAAAACACTGGAGCTGAACCACGAGTAAACAGGGTTTCTTTCCCAAGTATAGACATTCTGAAATGGTACTATTGTATAAACCAAAGTTCATTGTATACCTTCTGTGGCCTGGACATATAAGCAAGAACTTGCTATCTTAAAAAACCTGCAAAACAAAAACAGAACCCAAAATACCTATCAGAGTTCTCTGAATGATGAGAAAATCACAACAATTACTTATGCAGGTTAACTTTAAAATGTTGTGCTCAACTTCTAAATGCAAGGAATTTCACAGTCATTTGTGTTGGAACGGTGTTCCTGAGATCTAGTCCAACGCCTGTGTTCAAGCACAGTCAGCTAGAGCAGGACTGTCCCGCTGAGTTTTGAGTATCTCCATTGATGGAGACTCCACGATCTCTCTGGACAACAGGTTCCAGTGTTTGACCACCCTCACAGTAAGGACTTCTTCTATAAGGTTATCTTTAAAAAAAATAATAAAAGTTTAAGTTTGTAAATCAAGATCTGAAATAAAGCTTCTTACAAAAAATGTTAAACTGTTCAAATACTGTAAAAAACCCCCCACATCTCAGGCTGGGTATTTAAACCTCGTTGAGTCAAACCATTTTTCAAAGAGCTATGATACCCACTAGTGCTACAAGATACTTTATTCTCATCATGTTGACTGAGCAAATAGTATCTTTTTAAAGTAACTGTAAGTAGTTAAGTACTTGAAGACTGGTGCTGTGATACAAGATTACATTTTCATTAAAATTGTATCATTTGTTTGCTGTATTGTTATGCAAGGTTATTTCATTATACAGTAAAGTAGTTGGTGTAGCTCCCTTTTTCTGTACTTACCCAAATAGAATCCAACTGTTGTGATGCTTTTTGGCAATAGGTGCAACTTTGATATAGGAAAAGTTATATGAGTTTATAGTGAGACCATTGGTGCTCCGTAGGCTCACTTACAGGTAACAAAATGACAGATTAGTATTGAAACTTTTTAGTCTGATTGTGTACCGAGCAGATGGGCAAAACTATGAAGTCCAGCCAGTGTTAACAAGCACACAGTACTCTGAGGGCTGAACCCAGACATTACTGTGTTCATCTGCTTATCCTGACAGAATTGCATATTTAAATGACACTCAACTTCTTGCAGACTGTTACACTGAGATAAGATTTATGTCTTTCCATGACACTCATTTTTTAAATTGAGAGCGATTTTTTTTTTTTTCATTTAATTTTTAAAAAGCTTTGAGCTAAAAAGCATTTGCTGTGAAGGATTATGATGGATAGTATAAATTTCTATTCTGGCTTAGTATTCTGACCTTTGCCTGTTACAGGCTAGGTGTTCTTGGAAGAAAAGGAAACCACTCCATGAAAACTCAACTTCCATCTAGTCATCGTGTGATTTTTTTTTTGCGTGTGTGTGATTATCCAGTTAGTCAGAATCTTAGTTTGTCTCCAGCACAGGTTATTTTCTATTATATCCTTCCTACCAGCTAGATGTATATGTTCTGTGAACTTGTAAAAATAAATGCTCATCCTAGCTCATTCTCCATGGCATGAATGCTACATAACAAAATGTAGCACCCACACATTCCTTGCTCACTTGTATTCTTTCACATGCAAGAATCCTTGTTCCTTAGTATTTCCATTGTGTGCTTCTGAATTTAATTTTAAAAAGTTATCTGGAAATCCAAACTGTAGAAATATAAGCAGGTATTTGTTTACTTATTAAAATATGTGAAGGTAAAGGCATTCTGATTGCTTGCTAGGGGCTGTGAAATATGGCCTTTGGTAGCAGAGTTTTGGGAAGGTGTGTGGAGTATGGATATTAGCTGACAGCTCAAAATCCTTTAAATTTGGAAATAGTAAAAAATATGTATAAAGCATAATATTTGGACAGATGGTTGAAAATACAGTCATCTTGCTTGTTACTGTGTACTTTTTGGAAGGAATGTAGTATTTATGTTTGCTTATGTATAGAAAATAACGTGGTTTATATTTTAATACTGTTTTTGGCAGCAAGAATAGTCTATTTGAAAAACGAGATCTTATTCATAGCCATGCCAAATATTTCTGTAGTACATACACATGTAAGTATTTCCAATGACTTACCTTTGCAGATAAGGCAAGACAGCATCATCAACTTTATGAATCCCAAAATTAGCAGGGCTAATAATTTACTTCTCATTAAAATTAAATATATATAGTGCTAGCTGTATGGTGCAATATTTGTGCTGGTACAACATGCATGCTGTGTGCCAGACATTTTTTTAAGGCCTGTTGTTAGCTGTGTTTTGGTAAGTCTTGACACTTAAGGCAAATGTTTTTAAAAACCCAACCAAACAAACAAAAAAACCCTAAACCAAAAACACCCCCAAAACAACCAAACACCCAGCTATTTATAAGAAAAATGAAGTAAATAACTGTATTCCTGTTTCTATTAATGCAGCTCCAAAGTAGTAAGGTTTTTTTTGGAAATGGGGTATTAGACCATCTTTAATCTATTAGTTCAGTGGTCTGTAGAGTAGTGTACAATGGATTAAAGCAGCTTTCTTGTATTATTTACCATATAGATTTTTTCCAGGCTCTCATTGCAATATATTAGTAGAAATTTGCACTGAAGGGATTCTGAGGTGTTTGCCTTTACTGCTGCCATAACCTGCGCGCTCAGCAGAATAGTAGGGGGGCAGAACTTGTTAGCAGGAATCACAACAAGTATTTATTCTCAAAGCAGAACTTAGCCATTATTTAAAAAAAAAAAATAAAAATCCACCCACTTTCAAGTGAAGTGATACCGCCACTAATGAGAACTAGAGAAAGGACAGCTAATCTAAATATTTGAAGTAACAAAGGAGGGGAAAATAGTGTTCTGTGCTGAATTGCATTGTTTCTTATAGTAAACTTGTTTTGTTAATTATAGTTATTTCTTTAATGGAAAAATATTGATACACTGAGACCAAACTTGAGTTTTCTCTGATAAACTTGTAGATGGTTGTTGAGATTGCAGTTTCTTTTCTCACTGCTTCTCAGGAGCTGCAAACCATGTGAGAGAAATACGCAATATTTCACGTGTGTGGCATTTTATAATGTTTGATATTGCAGATAAATTTTAAGAACTGGAAACGCCTCTTTGAAATGTAAAATTTCATCACAAAAGACAGGTACTTGGAAGTTCTTCTTGGTCACTTGGAGTGACCTTTCTGTTGCCGAAGCAGATGAGGGCATTTCATGATGCATGTTTCTTTGGTCCAAATGCAACAAGTATCTCTGAGACCCTCTCCTCCTCACTTTGAGAAGCATGCAGTGCGCCGGGGGTGCGCAGCTGGCTGGACTGTAGGCACTTGGGGAAACTTTCTTGGCTGTTTTCATTGGTCATTTAGATCTTGCTTTCTCTAAGCTCATACCACTTAACATTTTCTCGTTGTAATAACCTCTGAAATAATTTCAGCAGTTAAAGTGAGGAGGTCTGTATCTTCAAATACAAACTTCACAGTTAATGTGCAGATTCATTGCCTGATATGTGAGGTATGTAAGGCCGCTTTGACTCGCCTTTTCAGACTGTATTTCAGGCTCTACGTACATTTTGATAGTTCATTAGTAACAAAAAGTTTCTATATTTTTGTTGTTTTCTGCACCTGATTTGAAGTAGGTTGTCTAGAAGTTCTGATACATTTGTTTTGAAGTTTCTTACTGTGCCTGACAAGCATCGTGGCCGCTTGCATTTTCAACATCTGTTTTATGGTATTAAGTATCTGCTTAGTGTTAGTATTTCTTTCAGAATTTCATGATTATGTGTTTAAGCATTCATGATACGTAAATGTGGATGGCTGTAGTTCTTCTTGACGTAAGGATGGGTGTCATTGACCCTTACTGGGCTATGGATTGGATAGATTTTTGCCTGTGTATTTTTTGTGGGATTATGACATCTACATTTAAAAAAATATTTAATTTTACTTCATATCATTATGAATCTTGTATATGCCATACCAGTATTTGCCCGTGAAAACCATTTAATTGATTCTCCGGCTTCTGGAATTGCAGCATGGCCACTGGCGTTGCATTGCGATTGATCTGTGCCCGTTTCTTGCTTTCTGAATTTCACAAAACTGCACAGATGAACTAGTTCAGAATATGACCCCCTAGTTGTTTAAGTAGTGTTATGACCATGCCTGTTAAATGCAGGCTGAGACTGTGAACTCAGATGTGTTTGTCATACTTGAGCTGGATGCATTAGTTGAACTATGACATATGGTAGAAATACAGATTTTTCACCATCGGTGTAAAACGATTACGAAATCAGGAGGACAATAAGGTCTTCCTAATCATTCAAATTTTCTAAGTTGTTATTTAAATACGAAATACCTGTATTATCTAATTTGTGGGAAAGGGTATTTTTATCATGACTTGTGACTTGTTCCTGTAGAGAGGAAAAATTTTTGTGTTGTCGATACACTGCATTTATGCATTCAAGTTGGTTTATTTTGAATAATAGTGTACTGTTTTAGTTGTACAACTATATACATATTATAAAAAATATACTCTCAGTGGGTAGCTTCATTAAAATGCAGTAAAACTAGCTTATATTGTGAGACCTTTAGATGTTGTTCTTCCTTGGTAGTCCTAAATAATACACTAGTGTTTTCTCTAATTTTTTTTCCAGCACATCACTACCTTCAGTATTGGGTTGTTTTTTTTTTTTTTTTTTAATATATCTAACCTGAATAATTCTTTTTGCAATTTAAGCTCATTACTATTCACAGTGCGTGTGAGAAAAGGCTCCCTCAGTTGAGCTGGATAAATACTTTTGGTAAAGATCTCTTTCAACAATGTTTTTTAATGGAAAACTTTTATCATTACCAAAGTGTTTATGTATTTATGAGAGCACTTAGAAAACAACGTCTCAATTTTATTGGAACCCTTTCTAAACCATACATTTATGGGGCTAGCTAATTGTTTCCTGTGCACTGTGTCTGTATGTGAAGAAACAGATTTTTCACACTAAGTGTAAATGAAGTCTGGTGCTAAAAAAACAATCTGGATCATTGTAAAGGGTAAGAAACTTAATCGGGAGTGGGCCCATTTTCCAGAATTACTTTTTGCTCTTTCCCCCTCCCCAAGCAGCCTGTAACCTCCTTCTGTTAGTATGAACAGTTTCATGAGCAGTTATACCCATCTGTTTTCTTTAGTTACTTTATCTGTAACTTAATAGTTGTCTTTTTGGAACAGCTTCAGGCTCTCCTGCAGATATGGCCCAAGCTGCTGCCTAGGGAAGCGTTGGAATTGTTGGATTTCAATTATCCAGACCAGTACGTCAGAGAATACGCAGTGGGCTGTTTAAAGCAAATGAGGTGAGTATATTATATTAAGCGTGCATGGGTTTTTGAGATGAAAAACTGCGTTCTGTTTGTTTATGGTTATAACAGAGGGAGAATTTAACAATAGCTGAATACTATAAAAACTGCCGTCCAGCTACCTCACGTTCTATGTCAGGTATCGGCTGTATTATTTAACAGAAATGTAAACTGTAGCATACAATAAATGCCCAGTTTTTCACAGTAGGCTTTGTTATCTGCAGTTCTTCCTTTATAGGCTATAATTTTGCTTTTCACTGTAACCTAGGGCAGGATTTGTATAACATTATCATTTGCAGCATTATTGCATATTTCCTGTCCTTGAATGTGAAATTCTCTGTGGTGAATAGTTTAATGATTAATTTTTTTAAACGGTCAAGGCTAGACTTTTGGGGTAAAAAAAAAAAAAGAATATTTTGACTTCTTTCAAATGCAAACAAGCTATTTAGCTGCTGGGCTATCCTAATATTACTGAATTGCTGCATCTGGAATTATGTTGAGAATTCTCAGTTCTGGCTCTGAAGCAAAACAGTGTTGGGCTGGATGTCAGAAATCAGCTTTCAGCCTTTTTTAAGTCTGATGAAGGCAGCTGGTAAAAACTGTAACTTAAAGGTGATCCTGTTAGCTGAAATAAAAAAAAAAATAGGTGAAAATAAATACAACACAGCATAATTGAAAGTTTTTACCTAGTTACTGAAGTTTTCCAGAGTAAGAGAGAAAGAATTAAAAGAGTTCAGTAGTTGCACCTCTGAAGTCTTCAAGTGATGGACAGAAGAATTTCTACTCTTTTCCTTCTATCTTAGACAAAGAATTTGAATTCTGCAGGCCTTTCATAGTAGAAAAGATACTAAAATGTGTATAAAAGATAATAAAAAGTCAGGGAACATTCACATTTGTTCTAGAGTAACATAATTGTCAAGCGTGAGAGGGTTTTGTTGGGAGGCGAATACAGGATTTTATAGAAGATTATTCGGAGGTTTTTTTACTATGTCAGAATATTACTTGAAGTAGTTAATTAGCATAGAGGCTTTTCAGAGGTATGTTTATGAACTGTGGCTAAATACTTAAATTGGCACTTTGAAGTAGTTGTAATTTGGGCACTGTTTGGTTTCTCTTGAGATGGTGTGTTTTCCCTTATCTTCTCAAAACCTTCATGTTGTTGGTATGATTTAAAGAAAGAAAACAAACACAAAACCCCAATCAAAACATTTTGGCTAAATGGATCACTCTGTAGCTGTTTCTTAATAAATTAACACCTATTAACCGACAGGTAGTAACTTTTAAAGACAGGTCAATTGTATTGCTTTTGGTGGAACTTCTCCCCCTTTGTAAGCTGAGTGACTTTGATAGGTATATGCAATTAGTACTTTGATAGGTATATGCAATTAATCACTATTCTTGTCCATACCCACCCAGCTGCCTGCCAGGTTACAGGCATTCTTTATGTGGTTCCAAAGATCCAGCACATCAGTCAGAGGCTGAGTGGTCAGAGGGAGCCAATATCCACTTGGAAATAATTGAAAATAATTAATCTCCCAGATACTTCACTCAGACTGAGATCTTGATCTTGTAAAAGCCTGTGACAGAACAGCAGGTTTTTATTCACAGGTTTGAGGGCCTTAAGTTCTGTTAGAGGTGTAACTTATGAATTGATCAACCTGGCAATTGCACTAAATTGTGTATTATTGTCCTCCTCTGTGTGACTGAAAAATTGGGGGACACTCTTGCTGTTGAAACAAATCTGTCATTGTTGGATTTGTCCTGCATCTGAATTTCTGGAATATCATGATCTAGTTACTCTGTTGCTGACTGCTTTTATGACCTCATTCTAGTGATGAAGAGCTCTCTCAGTATCTTCTTCAACTTGTGCAAGTCCTGAAATACGAACCTTTTCTCGATTGTGCACTCTCCAGATTTCTTTTAGAGAGAGCGCTTGCTAACAGGAGAATAGGACAGATGTTGTTTTGGCATCTAAGGTAGGAGGTTTTTTCCTTATGTCTTTTTGAAACGATTGAGCCTGATTGGACTTTCAAATATGATTTCTTGAGGGTTCTTCTAAATGAGCCATCATTGTAGTCCCCTACAAGTCCTCTCTGTTTCTTCAACTTTTGGCATTTATACATCAGAGCAAGCCTATAATCAAAGGATATATTACAATGGGTTTTAATCTACTGTTAGAGCTGAAGTCAGGTTGGAATACTTTCATCAATCTGATAAGTTAGGTTTGAACATAACCTTAGTGTTTGTTTTGGCTGTGTGTGCAGTAAAAGTACAGTGTTTATACCTCACAGTTGGGAAAAATGTATATTGCTGAGAGTCTAACACAAAATAAAAGCAATTCTGTGTGTGGTTGCTACTTTTGATGACCAGTTCCATGAATTGCAGAAACCTTGCAGAATGGGCTGTAGGCTGATTCTGTGTCTTCAAAGCACAGTTTATTTTAATATTTCTAAATAAAAAGAGCAAGTATGTTATATAAAAAATGTTTTGGAGGGTAATTGGCTCTGATATAAGGTTCAGTGGTTTGCTTCAAAGTGTTCCCCCCTCAGGCAAATACTGGCTTTTCCCTTACAAAGGTTGAGAACACGTGGTTTAACATCAGCCCTGACTGTCAATATCATCTTCTATGACTTAGCATACTACTTTCTTGTATAGGAGGAGTTTTTGAAAACAGATAACAAATTGCTACCTTTCAACATTGCTTCAGAAGTGACAGAACATTCTGGAACTGTTCTGAGGAAGTAATCTGGCTTTTTGTTTTATCTACGTGACCATGAGGTGTTTTGGTGTTTGGGTTTTTCAGTTTGTTCTTTGGGTTTTTTTGTGGGTGTGAGGGTTTTTTGGTGTTTGGCTTTGGTTTTTTTTTAAAGTTTAATTTTAATGACTTGGAGAATGCTAATCTGTAAATGCTGTGGTCTGATGAGAAGCTTTTCTCCATATAGGTCGGAGGTTCACATACCTGCCGTGTCTGTACAGTTCGGTTTGATACTTGAAGCTTACTGCCGAGGAAGTGTTGCTCATATGAAAGTGCTTGCTAAACAGGTATAGACTTCCCTTTTTCTTTAAATCTTGACCTGTCCTAGCCTGTAACTCAGATACTTATTCCATTGCTCCTACGGGGCATGTTGGTTACTTTGACAAAGTCCATCTGTTGGGGAGCAGGGTTCGGAAGGAAGGATGGGGCAGAGAAATAAAAGGGCTAAATGGAATGATGATGGAGCAGTCCTCCCTGGCACGGAAAGCAGCTCGTGCTGAGGGCTCAGAGGTAGGGAGCTGTTTTTTCATGGAGTTGTGAGATGTGTGAGATACTTTCAGCAGTACACATACGTTCTGAATGGAACAGTACAGTATCTGGATTATTAACTGAAAAAGGGTTTCTGTGCACTTAAAACTTGTGACCTTTTTTCCCCAGTAAGGGTGGCTTGTTTGATACAAACTATTACCTTTCTATCTAAACTTTATCTAGATGACTCCAGGACTACTTTCTGCAGCTTTGGCTTTTGGTAAAAGGTGATGCAAAACCCCCTGAAGTTGTAGTATAATGTAGTACTCCCTGGAAACAGAGGTGTTGAAGTAAACCAAACACTCGTTTTTGTGTTAATATAGGTATGCCATTTGGAAAAAAAAAAAAGTTTACTTTTACATACCCTAGTAAGTGTGAGAGGTTTACTTTTAAATACACTAAATCTATAAGCAGATCTTCAACAGACACTCACAAAACATGTTTGAAGACTCTAATGCAGTTTTAGCAAGTTAATTCAGATTATGACCATAGAAATCTCTGAAAAATGATCTCTGGAATGAATGTATTTGCTGTATCAGGCTACAGACTAACTCGGTAGGTGTCTGTTTGATGAGTGTTATTTCTAACAGTTTTGATACGGTCTACATTGAAACTACGCTTTGAGAGGCACATGGAACAGGAATGTACTGTTGTGCTCTATTCCTGCAGTTCACAGGACATTGAAAAAAACCATCTCTTACACATGTGTGCTTGTTAGTATTGTCAAAATCATAAAAAGATTAGGTGATGAAATGCTTTAAGCAATAGACCTAAGGTCAGTAAAGTTTTTGCGCACTTCACAGGAAACAAATGTCAGTACAATCAAAGAAGGGGCAAAAAAATTCCCAACTGTGCAAACACGGAAGAAATTCATAGTAGAAATACTTCAAAAAGTTCCTGTTTGTACAACACAGGTTCCATTTTGTTCCCTTGTCAGTTATGTTTGTACAGCTCCTAGAATAGTGGAAAAGCAGAGCGCTTTTGGTTTTGACAGATGGCTGACCTGGCAGGTCTCCATTGCCTCGGTTTTATAATCAAACTGCATACAATTTCCCCAGCATCCTGCCTGACGGGGTTCTGTCTGTCTGCAGAAGTGCTAAGTTTTGACTCAGCACCTTGTAAGTTAGACTGAAGCTTCCTTCTATAGAAATCAACTTTTGTAATTATTAAATTGATGCTGTTTGCTAGAGAATATGTGTGTTACTGAGTGTAGTAACGGTGGCTAGTGCAAATACAGGTGATTGTTATAACAACTATTTTATACCTGGCTAACAAGTTGCTTAGATGTAGATGTAGAAATTTGTATTTGTTGTATGTGCTATCTAGGTTTGTTACTGAAGGTGTTACGTACATTCATTCACATCACTAGTTTACTTGTTTTCTTAGAAAGTGTGCCAATAGAAAACTTTCCAAAACCGGAAAAGGGAGAGAAAAAGGGTTAAACCCACCTGTATTGATTGCAAATAATTGCCTTGACTTTTTACACATTTTTAAGGTAACTATTGCTTAGATGAGATATGATATGGAACCTCTTCATTGATTAGAGCATTTACCTCACCCCTAACTTCAGCAGGATTTTAATGAGCAAACTCTGCTCTGTAGGAGTTGACGATGTCTAGTTAAGTATATGAAAATTCTCTGCAAGTAGTCACGTGGCCATTTCATATTGTATGCAATTAAGTGAACATGTGCAATGGAAGTATCTGCATCCATAGCTCGTCTCAAATAATGTTTGGTTTTGTTAGCAGTATGAAGCACTCTACTTCTGTTGACTTCTGTATAGATAGAGGCACCTATGTTAGGTGCTTTGTTGAATTAGCAGACAAAAGTTGTGTTTTAAGGAAGGAATTTATGTAAACCCATCGTACGTTAAAATGCCTCATTAATTTTTGGAGATGTTAAGTCATGCTTTAAAAAGTGATTCGACGCTTAGGAGCTTTCATCCCATCAATGGCTTTGTTACTTATGACAATGGGATTTCTGGGACATGAGCAAATTAAAAAAAGGCTATTCTCATATTTTTTCAGGAATGCCATCTTAATTGGCATTTTCCATTTCTAGAAAGTTGTAGAATTATTTGTTACTTTGTTGTGTTTTGAAATGGGATTTTGCATTATGTATAAAATCAGAGCAATAACTTCTAAAGATAAAATATCTCTTTCAGGTGGAAGCCCTTAATAAAATGAAGACTTTAAATAGCTTAATTAAGCTGAATGCCATGAAGCAAAGCAAAGCAAAAGGAAAAGATGCAATGCATACGTGTTTGAAACAAAATGCTTACAGAGAAGCACTTTCTGACCTCCAGTCGCCTCTGAATCCTTCTGTTATACTTTCAGAACTACAGTAAGTTGAGAATGAGTGAATAGAATGTCGCTGTAGCTTTTGCACAGAAACAGTAAAGCAGAAATGCATACTTGCTTTGACTTCCTTTGGCTGTATTGTTCAGCAGGTATGCTGTCAGAGGGAACTTTTCCTATAGTGAGAGAAGGTCTGTTGGGAATCTTCCTAAGGTTAAGGTATCAGTTAAGTCAGAAGGTTCTTGTGATTTGCCATGAAACTTAATACTCTCTTAGCCAATGCATTACCATAGCTTAATATGTTCAATTGTAAGCCTAAAAGTGAGTTAGACTGCATTCCTGGCTTCTGTTTGTAACTATAAGCACAAAAGCCATTAGAACCTTTAACAGCACTTAGATGATGGGAAAGTATATAAAGAAAACTTTTCCCTGAAAATGCAGATGCTTAAATTAAGTATTACATATGTGCGTGCTAATCACGGTGTCTGTAACAGGTATGTTCATAACTTGGTATGTGCTCATAGCGTAGTAGCAGGACGAAAGCAGAGATAACTTCAGAAGTTTTAAGTCCTTCCAAACTGAAGTGTATGTGTTCTGTTGTGTTTTGAACAATGTTTAGACCTTTCCAGTTGGATTATTCTTATTTGACTAAAACTTTTGTATTTTCTTCTAGCGTTGAGAAGTGTAGATACATGGATTCTAAAATGAAGCCCCTATGGATAGTATACAACAATAAAATGTTTGGAGGAGATCTTGTAGGGATCATCTTTAAAAATGGTGATGGTAAGCAATGCTAAAAATTTTTTAATTTTTCCTTTCCTTTCTTCACTCCCACACTTGCACTTAAGCTATGTTGCTCTGTATTGCCACAATACAAATGTGGTTTACTCTAACATCGGTAAACAAATTGAGCATCATCTTCTAACTAGGTTTCAAATTATAGACATTATCAGCCATGAGGATGCAATTATGGTTAATTCCACTTTAATCTTTAGGCTTGACAAATATTTTTAGATACCTTTTCCTGAAGGCCTTTTAAACATTATAAAGTTTGTCTACAATACACTGAGAAATTGAAGTAGCCATTTCAACCTTTCATTACAGATCTGCGACAAGACATGTTGACGCTCCAGATTTTGCGTTTGATGGACATACTTTGGAAAGAAGCTGGTCTGGATCTCCGGTAAGGATCTTGAGGGCTACTTTATTTGGGTGGAGAGTCCACTTTTAGCAGTAAAGCTTTCCTGTTTTTTAAATACCTACCCTGCTGTCCCCTTTCTAAACATCTATATCGAAGCCCAGAAGTTTCAGTTGTCACAGCCAAGGTGAACAGGCTGGAGAAGGCAGTTGCTTTAACTAATTAGATGGCTTCTGTTTGCACTTCATTCCTTAGATGGCCCACAGTCCAAAAGAACTTAGCCTTAAAAAGAAATAATGGAAGAGGTGAAACTTTGAGATTTTTTTTTTTTATTATCAAGCAGCATCTTTTTCCTGGTGCCCCCTGTCTCTTGTTGTTTAACTCGGCATACTGATTATAAATTCCACTCTTCTCTTACATAGTTTACTGTTTTCATCCTTTGGAAAGCATCTAGATAAAAAGCATTGTATGAGGTCGGGAACCAGTTCTTGAGTTAAGGCTCCAGCAGGCAGGTTTTGTGCCTTTTTATGTTTGTGTCTGTGACCTTCCCAAACGGAGGCGTTTCATAAATTCCTCATGTAACCAACTTACCTATTAATGGTCACTAATTTTCCAGGCATGTGCAAAAATGGGACTTTAATGATTATGGGAATTACAACTCTTAAGGTCTAAGATACACATGTGCAAGTGAGGTATAAACACAGAACATGTATCTGCTGGTCAGGTATTAGCTGCTGAGGATTGCACCTGGAATGCACCATCAAGACTCTCTAATAGGTAGAACTAATAGGCAAAACTTCTGTAGAAATTAGTACTGGTAATTTGGGGGTTGGGGAATAGAGGGCTTGAGGTTCTTTATAACAGAATTTCATTTTATGGTTGAGAATAATCAGATTTGTGGAATGCACAAACACAGGTTCTTCTTGTTAACATTTTCTTATTTCTCTTGATCTTACTTATTAAGGGCATGCATGGTTCGTGCTGCCATAGCCACAAATTAACGTATTACTCTCCAAATAAATTTTACACTTGTGATCTATTTCCTACAAAATTTAACAGAAGAATATCTGTCTTGTATTAATTAAATGACAAGCCTCATGAAGATGAGGGTCTTGGGAGAGAAGTTAGTTACTTGTGCTTCTCTTCTAGGAGAGCTGTTGTGCAAAGAAAATGATGGTGATTGAGAACAGTCGCGATGGATTTACCAAGGGTGAACCATGCCTGACTAATCCAATGGCCCTCTTTGAGGGAAGGGAAGAGTAGTGAATGTCCTTACCTTGACTTTAGCGAGGCTTTTGAGTCTGACTCCCATAATATTCTTGCCTCTTGAGTTAGGATGTTACAGTCTGGAAGGGTGGACAATTACAGGCTCTTCTACCTGAAAGCTGATGCCAAATGGCTTATCACTGGATTCTGTATGGAATTTTGAATGAAATTCATCTGTATGTGAAAATCTTAGCCTTGTCAGTATTCTGCGGTGGAAGACTTATATTATTGAAGTATGTATGTAAGAAAAAGTACTGCCATCTGTTTTATGCTTACCACCCACTAATGTCAATAACACTGCACGGTTTCAGTTGTATTTTTGAATCATGATAAACGGTGCATAGTCAGCAGCAAGACAAGTAAGATGAGGTTGACAGGAAAGGCGTTATATTTAGAATCAATACTATAGCGGGGGGGGGGGAAATATGTTGCAGTTCCCTTGAAATTTTCAATGCCATTGCAATGAACTAGTTCTAACCAAGCCATTATAAAGACAGTGGAGAAAAAGCATGATGTTCTGGTGCATTTGTACTGAAGTACTAAAGACGTGTTTATGGTGTTGAACTCACTTGTGTTTCATGCTAAAACTTCCATTTCTGCTTCCTTTAGGCAGGTTTTGTGAGGTTGTCAAATGCCTGATTTGTTTTCTGTTAAGACAGAAGTCCTGTGTTTAGAAAGAGTCTTCTCATTTGCTCTGCTGCTTCTGCAAAGCCACTTCTTTCAAAATGAAGTAGTAAAACCTTTCCAAGATGCCATGAGCACAGGAGTTTCCAGCATGTGGAAAACTTGTTTCATAATGATGAGGAGGGTTGTGGGATTTTCGTTTGTTACTAGTTTATCAGTCAAGTCTCTAGGGCGATATCTCTTCCTATGTAAACTAGTCACTTTTAAATCAGCAAGTAGCAATGAACTCAGCTATTCTTTGTAGTAGCCATTTTTCCTTCCTTCCGTGAGCAGCCCACTGGTTACACCGAGACTGACGGTCATTGTGAACATCAACGTACACTCTGAAGTCCCACTTTGCATTTTTTTTCTTGATAAGACACTATCTGGATGTCAGAAAACATTCTTCAGACCAGAAATACCTTAGTATCTTCCAAAGTCTGTTGCAAAGCTGAGATAAACATGACTTCTTTCTAGGAATAGGAGAGTATTCCAAAGAGCAACAGTATTGGGCATTGTTCGGTGTTACCGTGCAACCCTCTGGTTCTATGTAGGGAATTTTCCCAGCCAAATCATGTGCCAGTTTTAGCTGATACAATTCTCAAATTCTAATTGTTTTTAGGAGAATAGTTCTAAAGAAGATACTGGGTGTCACATTATTATAAGCCATTAGGAAGCCATAAATTCAGTCTTGTATGCCTGTGAAAGAGCTGTAATCCTTTGTGTTTAATTTTTAAGTGTTGTTTATAAGGTTAAAAGTACTTATTTAAATATTACTTGAAATATTTCATTTGGATTCTTTGAGCTAGTTTCAAATTTTTTGTGGTTCGAATGTAATAGCGGGAGCTTCGTATCAGCCTGCACAGATAAGTAAAAGTATAAATTTGCTACTTACGTTGCTTAAGGAAAGATTCCTCTGAGTGAAATATGGGATGAGGGAATTAGGAATGTGAATAATAAATTGTTTCTGGAAGTGTATGTTTGTGATGAGGTGGCTGAGTGGGTGTTAAGTTGAACGATGATTGGAAGAAACTTCAGATAATTCATGTCATTATAAACAGACTGCGAGGAGACTGATCCAGCGTTTAGGAGCAAGGACAACCTCTGGCAGCTGTGGAATCCCAGATGAGGCATACTTGTGCTGCTGCCTTCCCAGAAGCTTAGGTTGTGGTTCTAGCCTGGGCCACACACTGTGCCTAGCGAACAGGAATAGTGATAAGGAGACATCAAATACGCTTTTCTTGACTAAGGCATTTTTTTAAACTCAGCAAAGGAAACCGAAAAAATAGCTTGTCATGCCCAAGATTTCTCTTAAAACTCTCAGAAGAAAAAAAAAAAGTAGAAAGGGGAAGTTCCTGGTGAGACTTGAAGTTCTATAATTGGCCTCTTCCATTTATCTACTTAAGTGGCAGCATTTTCCTTCCATTCATCCTTTCATAGTTATGATTATGAAATAAAATGCTGGGATTGAGGCAGGTTTATAATTCCATATCTGACAAAGAGAGGTGAACCAAGAGAGATTGCCAAGAGAAGGCTTGAAATGGCCTTAATTGAAAGGAAAATTTGACAGAACCACCACTCTGCACACCTGGAGCACGAGGATGCAGCTAAGAGGGTACAACTTTGTGATCTCTGTGTTTACAGTCTACTTGCCTCTCGGGAAGAGATAACTTCAACATCTATGAATTAGCAGCAGTGTTAATGAGTTCTGTTGCCGTGTGTGAGTCGGGACTTGTTGGCTTGCTTCTTTCTGCTTGGGTAAGAGGCATGGTGTCAGACAAAAAGGTAGTGTCAAATCGATGTGCTTTCCTGAAAAATACAACTTCATACGTCCATACCAATGAGTGAATTCTTTTCTTCTCACCCCGTGTCGTCCTTGGAGGCTTTAGTTTCCCTGAAGCTGTTGCTTCCTTTTATCCACGACAGAAAGTCTGATAACTCTATTCAGGCTTCTCACTTGTTTCACCGGTGTAAGAGCGGAAGCAGTTGCTGTTTGCCTCTCTCTTCGATCAATAATACCTAGCCACAAGCAAATCGTACAGCTTCTGTGAAGCACGGATCAAATGGCAACCAGTATGCTGCCATCGAGGATTTTGGGGTGGGATCGGTTTCCTTATAATTGCACTGCAATCTGCAGTTAGTTATTTAGTAGTAATTTAAAATGAAATCTTAGCCCAGTCCGTGCCTAAAGCAAGCACAATATTCCCAGTGGCATTTCTCTGCTCTGGAGAGGAACACAAAATATATATTGCTTTTGAGATCTCCAAAGCTGAAGAAGGAGAAAGCTTGGTTGGTTGGTTTGTTCGTTTAATTGTCAACTGATTTGTCTCCTGGGTAAATCACACATGCTGTGTTTTGTTGCCTAGGTTCCCATGTGTGCGTTCTGACTAAATACCAGAACAAGATCAGGATTTGTATCAGAAAAGTAAATATGTGTAGATGAGAGGACACAGCCTTGAACTGCAGTAGGTCCTTCGTCCTGGGCTATCGCTGGATGGACTGTGGAGTGCTCGGCTGGGTAGAACTCCAGGTGTAAATTGCATCTGCTTCTCGGTGCAGACCCGGCCGTTAGACAGCAGATGCTCACCCAAGACGAACACAGCTCTGTCATTTAGAGAAGTCTCATTCAGAGTCATGTTCCTTAGACATCAGTTGTTCAAGTACCAGAGAGAAATGAGAAAACCAAAAAAGGATATTCTTTAATTAATCCCCATACCTATTCATTTCTAAGACAAACTACTATCTGAAAATTGAGCAGGAAATAGTTGGCCTAAGACATTACTAAGTATATGCAGGCAAACTTCCTCAGTTCTTTCTGTAGTTTATCTCTAGTTGTTTCTTCAAATATGGGCAATTGTGGAACAAACTTAAGTCAAATGGTATTTATATTGAGGTTGCATCTGCAGAGAAACGAAAAGCCTTTCAGAGATTCAAATTCCCACTCTTCAAGTTAATTTGCTTTAAAAAATTCTACCTCCGAAGTCATGTGTATGGACATACTCATAGTAGATTAAATAACTTTCTGTTATTTCAGTGAGGACTGTTTAGATATTACAAATACATGTCACAGCAGAGAAGCATAACATCTGTCTTCCTAAGCATGCTGCGGGGTCTGCAGCATTGCACCTCTTAGGAGAGCGATCCCGGCATCAAAAAGAATTTTGGCTGCTTTACTGATGTTATAGCATCGAGATGGTGTTAAGGGAGAAATTAGTGAAGTAACAGAGCAACAGAAAATCCTAAGTCAGAGGAGTTTAACCTGTGTTGAGTGACCTCTGCTGTGGTAAATTGTCATAAAAGTATTTAGTACATGGGTACTTTTTGAACAGATGGGGGGAGTTCCCCAAACTATTTAATTTCACTGCCTATTTATAGTGAGTTTTCATTTTCACCTCCCTTAATACGTGTGAAGTTTGATAGTAAGCAGCTGTGTATGAATGAAGTCTGAGTTCACAAACACACTGAAAAATGTATTCGTTACAAGTCTAAGGGATGCCATTATTTTTAATTAATGCCTGAAGTTACAGAGAAGATGTTGATAAATTGCTAGAGCTTGGTGTTGTATTTGGAAAGATACTACTTTGGAGAATTAAACTCTCGAAATCAAGAACAGTATTAAATGGAGCAAAGAAGAAAACTCCCTGTCCTGCCCAGGACTGCCGGTTTGATCTGTCTGTGGTCTTTACTGGCATTACAAAGCAGGGAGCATATCGTGCTGACAGATGTTGAAGTCAGAAAGACCAGGATGAGATGGAAAGGGCCCAGAGGATTTGTCCCTAACTTGACTCCTGTCAAACTGTCTCTCTGACAAGGATGTTTTTTCCTGCGGTTGTAAGCACACGGCCCTCAAGGGGCTGAGTGCTTTCATCATTGCTTGCTTTTGAAGGGGAAGTTGTTGGACATGTGCCCAGTTAAGCTGTGAGTAGGGTGGGTTGAAATGCCATGGAAGAAGGCCAGCGTGCACTTTAACCTAGCAATATTTGGCTTACATTTGTCGTGTCGTGATAAGGATGGGCAGTGCTTCCTTCTATCATGAACGCTGGTGCTCAGTAATTGCAGATACCTTTGTGGTCATTGTGAGGAGCCTCTACTCTGGTTTTTAATCGGGGAAGTAGATTAGAATAGACGTGGGAAGAAGGTTCCAAATTTTCGCTTCTTTTTTTGTTTTGAAGTTGAGTGTTCTCTAAATACTCTGTTGAATCTGGGTTTGAGTTTGCTTTGTGGCCAGTAGAGAAGAATCCCCAACTATACAGTTACTACTGCTTGTGCTGCTTCAGTTGTGTGTTATCACTGAGGTGGAGAAACTGTCCAGTTATCTAGTAGCTGTTATGTCAAAGAGCTTGTCTGCAACCTCATTTATTTTTCTTCTGTGGCTTGGGATAATAGGCTGTGTCAGTAAAGAGACGTGGTTCTGCTTTGTAACAATCAAGACTTAATACCTGTTTTATGTATAAATAACTAACTACTCCACCAGCAGTGGGGTTTTATATATCTATGTCCATATATCTATACACATGCACAAACACGCAATTTTTTAGTATGTCCTGCAATTTTTTTGTACAAGTTTATAAGTTAATGAGTGCTAGTCTATAGCTTGTGTACCGCAGTTAGATTTGCACAGGCATCCATTCTTTAGTACGTGAATTCATGCCCAGAGTTGAGGTAACATTCCTGACCTGAGATGCCTGGCGTGAGGGTAGGCACCTCCCGTTGTGGTGCAATGCCTTTGAAGAGTTTGCTTTAAGTTCCCATTGCATACGTTGAGCTCCCATCTAAGTTGCCATTCTGTTTAGCATCTGGAGTGAGGAAATGTGTTGGAAAAACACTTACCTATTTAAACATCTCTCTCCTTCATTCCTGTCTTTAACCGTGTCTTATTTTAATGTAGTGATACTGGTGTATATATTTTTACTAGGCTTAGTGTATGAATGCACAGGAATATTCTTAAATATCAGGTGGGCTAAAAGATGTACTCCTGGTTTTCATTAGGTTTCAATGCTTAAAATCAGTGAGAATTGGAAAATGTTATCTCATGCTTATATTTATAAGGTTTGCTAGCTTTTTAAGTTGAAATAGGAAGAGTGGGGGAAAAGGATAAGATTATTTTTTCTCATTTACACAAATAATTTAGTCCACAGTGAACATTAGTGTCACTTAGTGTCTGTTTAGCCAGTAAATTTACAAATGAAAACAAAGGGCTCCATCTACGGTTCCTCTTGTAAAATTACAAGTAAATGTGTTCTTAGTAAAAGGGAAAAATTAGGATTGCTTGTAAGTTCTTTTTTTTTACATAGATAATAGGAAAAATCAATGTTTTAAATGTATTGCTGCTATTTGGACTTTGCAAGCATTATTTGTGTGTTAACCTTTGAGAGTTTAATGTTCACGTTAGCACGAGTATTCAGCCTGCTCAACATATTGCTACACCGAAGAAACATTCTTAGTGTTTTTTTGGTTTTAACCTAAATCTCTGTTTTGTTTCAGGATATTGCCCTACGGCTGTTTAGCAACTGGGGATCACGCTGGCCTTATCGAGGCTGTGTCTAGCTCAGAAACCATTGCTGACATTCAGTTAAATAGTAGCAACGTTGCTGCTGCTGCCGCCTTCAACAAAGATGCTCTCTTGAACTGGCTGAAGGAATACAATTTAGGGTAATTTCTACAGTTATTTGCTCGTAGTGTAAGCTACAACATTCCTGTAACTTTCTTTTTCAGTTTTGAGGAATGTGTGCCTCTTCTGGCTGGTTTGTTACTAGTTATTTTTCTAGTATGTCACATTCTGACTCAGTTTCATGGTGCCATTAGAATTCAAACAACGATTGAGCTGAAATTCTGCCATTTGCAGCATTTTGACTGCATGTTGTTAAGTTTTACTAGATTTGGCAAAACAAAGAAACCCAAGAAAAATACATGGGTCTCAAGTCTTGATGTTGTTGCCTTTCATAACATTTGCATTTCTCCTATACAAGAGAGTATTATTTTTTTTTTACAGTGTTTTCTCTCAAATAAGTCTAGTTTTACAGCATCCTAATGGGTTTCTGGTTTAAACAAGCAAAAATCCTTATTGAGGCACGACATGAATTACCAGTAGCGTGCACTAATCTTGTTTGTCTTTGTGGTTATAGAGATGACTTGGATCGAGCCATTGAAGAATTTACTCTGTCTTGTGCTGGCTACTGTGTAGCTACTTATGTATTGGGGATTGGTGACAGACACAGTGACAATATCATGGTCAGAAAAAATGGTCAGGTAAAAATCTCTTCTGTAAGCAAAATGACTGCAGTATCTGTTGTGCAAGAATTATCTTGAGAACTTTTGATTTCTTTAGTGTCTCGGTAAAATCAAATCAACATGTTGCAACTGATGTCTTTGTTTACTGAGAATTGGAGAGAGCTTCAAAGAAAGGGAATGTAAGACTAGTGGAAGGTCCAACCAATGCCTGTTTCGTAAGCACTTTGATATCAAGTGAGGCTGTTCTGTAGAACTCTTTTCAGAACATCCAGATGGCCTGTTAATGGTTTGGATTCCTTGAGTAAAAGTAGTCATTCGAGCAGTGTAGTTTTCCTGGAGTGAGTCTCTGCAGCCCACCTGTGCAGGCATTTTCGATACAGAGCTCAGTACCAGCGTGATGCTGTGACTGAGTTTCAATGCCTAGAACCTAGGTAAACTTAGAAATGTATTTTCCTGTTTAATTGTTACTTTCTACTGTAACTTGTCTCATTTTACTTAAATTATTCTGCCTATTAAACTAGCAAAGATTATGAAAGTGAGAGGTTTATAGATATTTGCATTATTCTTTTAAGTTTTTACCTACTAGAAGAAAGCTGAAGTGCTCTTTGACTGTAAAATGGGAGAACTCTCACAAGTTTCTTGAGCTTAACTTAATTTCTGCTAGCTTTGCTCCTGTCTTTTATGTAGGAAGTCCTTGGATATGATGTTGAGCCTCAGGGGCTTATTGTTGGGCTCGTTGTTGCTCATTTTTCTATCTGATGTTACCAGCAAAGATGTCTGTTGGCAGACATCGAAAGCTTAAACCTGAGATAATCTTTTGCATGCAGATTTGTAGCAGTGGTCCTTGTAAGACTGTGAATGTTACCACTGATTTAAAATAAATTTTGGAATGTTTTAAAACTAAACACTCCCAAGGGGTTGAAACCATGGGCTACGGAGAGCAGCATTGTGAATTAACTGTTCTTGATACCAGTATCCTATGGAGAAATTAGAAAAGTGAAGCATTTTACAGAGGAAATTAATTTTCACTTCTGGTTGCTTTTTAGCTTTTTCATATAGATTTTGGGCATATTCTTGGAAACTTCAAGTCCAAGTTTGGAATTAAAAGGGAACGGGTACCTTTCATACTCACCTATGATTTCATTCATGTTATTCAACAAGGGAAGACAGGGAACACTGAAAAATTTGGTCGGTGAGTGTTATTTCAATCTCTTCCTTTTGTAACCAAGATGATCTCTGGTGATAAATTCCAGCCCACCCAGGAACCTGTCTGGGTTTGGTTTGACCATTTGTACTGGTGTGGGAGTGCGCTAATAGGCGTTTAGAATCTACTGATTGCATAGACATATGCATATACAAGTGCATGAATGTGCATTTGCAATTTACTATCTGCTTCTCTGCCTGAGCTAGAGTATATACACAAATTACTTCGTACAACAGAGGTTGCAGCTCTGCGGTGGAAAGATAGAGTTCCTTTTTATCTCCTCTGGCAGGAGATGGCACGTTCTTCTGGGCTCATCTTGTTTTACCTTCAGCAGCACTGGGCACTAGGGAGGGATTCCGCAGACTGTTGTTCAGGCGAGATGAAGCACTGGAGCTGGGAACAGGCTCCCTTCTGCCCTTTCTGCACATCGGTGCACATCCAGTCTGCTGATGGATCCCAGCCTTACTTGGATGCTTTGGCACATAGAGCCATGTGCTCATAGTCCAACACTTTGACATGCCCCTTCCCATCTTGGGTTAGAGAGCTGCAACGGAACACGAAAGGGAAAACTACCCTCTGTGATCCCGCCTGTCGAGGCAGATTTTTCTTTTTCCTTTCTGTGTCATTCTCACCAATGACAGGAGGGGCATTCTGAATGTTTTGCTCTCACTTTGCTATCAGTTTGCACAGGAAGAATTTATTAACAGACATACGGAATGAAGTACCTGGGTATGGCTTGATAAATCTTACGGCTGCTTCTGGTGGAAGAAGCCTTACGTTCGTTTGTAACGGTGTGTCTAGTAAGAATGGAAAGCAACTGCCAGTGACCCGTGTCTCTCCTGGAGAGTAAGGAAATGACCCTGTGGCTCCATTTTTAAAACCATGAAGTAAAAGCTCTTAGGTGACTGTGCTGCTGCAAGAGCTGTGGAATATGGAGTACTTTAAATGGCAGTAGGATTCCACTTTCACTTGAAAAATTCCTCAGAAGATAGTTGATTCTTTGAAGTATAACTTGTCATCTTAGTCTGAAGGGTTTTTCCCATTTCCTGTGGAAATCTACGGATCTGACAGTGGACGATGGCACATTTGGGGGCACGGAGCAAGTTTTCCAATGTCTGCACAATGGGTCTTTGTGCTAGATGTGGCTGTCGGTTCAATTGTGACCGTGTTTGCAGGAAGGAATTACATTACAGAGACAGGCTGGATTGGTAGGGACTGCTGGAGGTTTTCCTTTTTCCACTGTAGATTCATCATACGGAATCATCAGGGCATTTCACCTAACAAATTCTCAGGGAGGCAGGACACTGGCATTACCTTTGCTATTTTTTTGTTCCTTCTGAAGAACAGTGGGGTTTTTGGTCTTGAGTGCTGATGCTTTAAGGACTTGTTGGAGAGGCAAGGGATATTTTGGTGAGAATACACTGGAGGTTCCAGAGACATCTCTGTCCCTTCTGTTACTGGGTTCCTATGATGTATGTGTTAGACCAGATAAGAGTTGTTGGAAATAGTTATATGTGTTTGTCAGCTCTGTAAGTTCTCATGTGTTGTCTTCATTGCATGTGCTTTGTGGGTGAACGTGAAGGTTCCGCCAGTATTGTGAAGAAGCATACTTGATTCTGCGAAAACATGGAAACCTATTTATTACACTCTTTGCACTGATGTTAACTGCAGGGCTTCCGGAGCTAACCTCTGTCAAGGACATCCAGTATCTCAAGGTAAAGTAAGATGTACAGCTCAGCAGGACCTGGCATCTCTCCAGTATGTGAAATTTGATTCTAAGACAAATACGTTTTTATTGTTGCCCATTTCTGTCAAGATTTTCCCATAGTTCTCAAAGCTTTCAGCTCTATAGAACAAGGTCTGTGGTCAGTCCTGGTGGTCAAAGGAAACTATGATATGAATGTATGTTCCTCTGAACCATTCTGTAATGAGTTTAGCATTCCTGCATCTATGCTATGACTGTGCTATGACTACAGTCATTTCAGGGTGTCTTATGTCCTGGCTCATGCACAAGCATCTGTAAAGATGAAATTTATTTGCTTAATTCTTTAGTTTTATATTAAACCCAGAAAATATCACTGATGTATCACTCGATGAATAATAAGTGAAAAAGTGTCAAAACAAAAAACCCCAACAAAACAGAATGTGGTTTATGTGGAAAGGTGAAGGAGACCTTAACTGTGGCTTTCAGAATTCCTAACAGTACTTGTTTTCCTGTCATTTTAGGACTCTCTCGCCTTAGGGAAGAGTGAGGAAGAAGCACTAAAACAATTTAAGCAAAAATTTGATGAAGCACTCCGTGAAAGTTGGACTACTAAAGTAAACTGGATGGCTCACACTGTTCGAAAAGACTACAGATCCTAGAAGATTTTTGCATTTGCACTAAGCTGAATGTTACCTTGATAAGTGTTTTTAAGGGGGGTCTGTAGCGTGGACCAACAAAACTTATTTTAAACAAGAAAGAAAACAAAAGATCAGCAGAAAGAAATAGGCTGAAATAATTCCTGAGTCTTTTGCACTCTGCTTCTGAATGCTTCATTCCAAGACTGTCTACAAATATTGAACATCCTGGATAATCAGTTCCTGCTGACTTTGCACGCTGGGAGCTACTAGGCATTTTAAAAAATTCTCTGGTACTTTATGGAGGTGTAAATATTTGGTTTTATACGTTAGGGTAATGTGCTCTAACATACTCGGGAGGTTTGAAGACCTCGAACGAAACTGTTGTTTGTTTGAAGTTGGGACTTGAAGAGTAAATTTTTTTTATATCCTAATCTGGCTAAAAATGACCATATTGTGTATATTTTTCATACAAACCCTGCCCTACTGGCACAGATGCATTAATTCTACTGTAAATAGCAACCACAGTATTGTTGTACTGCAGGGAGCTGCTTAATGTCTTACGCTGCTGCCGAAAGAAGGGTGGGTGTTCGGAAGATGTGGGCGGGGGGCGATGTCACCACCAACACACCTTGGAACATGATGCAGTGTCCAGATGTTCAGGGTTGCAGGATTTTGTTCCTGTGACACACACACACACAAGAAGCCCTTCAGTGAGAGGAAAATTAGGCCAATTCCAAATATGCCTGAGAATCCCTCATCGGTAACACTCTCCCGTTTGGCCTCTGGGGCTTTGTTTTCAACTCCTGAAGAGACACAATTATTTTGGGTTCAGCAAGAAGCTCCTTACAACCTTACGTTGGAATTCATATCTCAGATTAGTTGTGCCATGCAAATGTACTGACTTATGTATGGACAAACTTTCATTAAATGTACCACACAGAGTGATTTTTAGAGCAAACATACCAAAACCCCCAATTGTTTGGAAAATGAAGTGTTTATGGAAAAAAGATCATTCTATAAAACACCAGTGAGAAGTTAATCTTTTCTTTCTGTATTTATTAAAAACTTGCAGTAATGTTGCTTTACCAAGATATATATGTTGAAGATGGTTGCTGAAGAAACTGGATTTGTTTTAATTTATTTACTGAGGTACCAGGCTTTTAGGTGCTTAAATGGAGAGCAAATTTGTGACGTGCAATAGGGAACTGCTGGTTAAAAGATGTAACATACTGTTTCTGAACATCAGCAAGGCAGACTTTAACTACTGCTTGTTCTCCAAGGAACACTGGTAGCTCTCAATTCTTGTTGACGTTTGAAAGAGAATTAAACATATATATTTACTTTTTGACTAAACAGTTGTTTTGCATAGAGATGTTGTTTTATGTAGGAATTTAATTAAATGTGGTTTTACTTTGTTGAAAGTGATTTATTTTTGTTGTTGTTTTGGGGTTTTGTTGTTTCTTTTAAAGGTCAAGAACCTTATCTGGAGCCAGGAAAGCATTTTATGCAGTGGTTTGGTTCTTTTGTCCTCAGCCTTTGGGCTAATCTCTCTGGAAAGATCTCTGCTTCTAGAATATTGTGAAAGAGGTTTGATTTTGGGTTCTGGTTTGTGGCTTGTTTGCGTTTTCTTTAAAAAATAATACAGTGGCATTTAAGGTGTGGCATGTCCTCCTTTTTAATTTTTGTATTTTCCATTTTTAAAGCAGGTGGGAGGAAGGGTAAAGAAACCTGCATTGCAGGTGACAACTCGGAATGCTTTTGCAGGTTCACCTCTCAGGGATGAGCCTTACACGAAGCAGTGTTTATAAGGTCACGAGGGTTAATTTTGTGATAACTTCATGTTGGAGTACTGGTTTGCTGAATTGTATTAGTAAACAGATCACCACTTTCCCTGGGTTTCTATCATCTGTGCTACAGCACACAGGGTTTCATTCAGAAAATAAATAAATAAATAAACTGCTCTGTACAAAGTAGGAGGGAAGGCCTGTTCTCCGCAGTGTCTCCTCCAAGAGGAGAACGCTGGAATTCTGTCACGTGAGCCCGTTAATTATTTCTGTACTTACTTCCCAATATCCAGCTATACTGTTAAAATGGTAAGTTAATTTGGGCTGAGTGGGATCGTACTTTTTTTCTTTTAAGCCATTAATTTAGACAGTTCGCAGAATTCAGAAGGCATCAAATGGTCAGATTGTAATATGAGAGTTTAAAGACTTTCTTTGTAACGGTGAGTAGAAACATAACCTTTTTAAATGTGGAAAGGATGTAGCTTTATGCAGGTGTAGAAAAGAAACAAAAGTTATAACTTTGGTCTAAAATACCTTCAGTTGAGAAGGTCTCGCATTATGTTAATTACTTCTAATCTAGACTGCGCATTTCCTTGGAAAAATTACCTTTCTTAAACCAACTCTGCTCCTCAAGGCCACCATTGTACAGGACAGGGGGAAAAGATACCTAGACTGCTTTAGAAACAACAACCGAAATGTGGTATATGTAGTGTGTATATCATATACATTATTCTATTTGTTTTTTCTTTTGATTGCATGATTACTTGATGGGTTTGCTTTCTTTACCTTGTGTCGTGTGATTTGTGACAAATGGTGATGACTGCTGCTTTTACAGTCCTGCTTGTCCTGTATTTGATTTCCAGGGAAAGAGCTCCTGTGAATGTGCCCCTCACCACTGGAGCTGCTTGCTTTCCCTTTGATGCTTTTATCAGTTTTATTGATGATGTACAGATTGCCAAGTCATTCACGTTGTAGCGAATGCCTTTGACAGAGCCTATTCATATATTTTATATAATAGAGTCCAATATTCCTCTTTAATCTCCTAGAGCTATTGAAATTGGTTAATTAAATAGTACAGGCTCTTAATAATTAATATGTCAGGCTATGATCATAGCTTTATTCTTTAGGAATGATTTCAAGCCTAAATCTTTCAAGTATGTAATCAGTATTTCTATTACTCTTTCACAATATATTGTATTAATATAATAATTATGTGTCTGGGCTGGCTTTAAAATCTAAAACTGAAATTCTTTGCTCACAAAATGCCCTCCAGTTGGCAAATTTTCTTAAAATAGTTTGTCTGGCATAATACTGCTGAGAGGCGGGGGAGTGGAGCTGTCCTGATGGAAAGCAAGTTTTATGAAGTGCTGCCATACGAGACGGCAGGGCTGCATTGCTGTTGGACCTCACGGTTTATATGTGCCTGTGGTGGTTGGTGGTTTTGGTTTTTTTTTAATAGACAAATGTGCCTCATTCTGGCTTGGCTCACGATAAAAGTCAGATTGAGCTCAAGGTAGTGGTTTATTGCCTGATTACAGCACTCACTGATGACTATTTAATCGTTTGAGGCACATCTGCCTGCTGTTGGCTGGGTGGGTATCACCTGGGCTTGCGGTTAGTAGTGAAATTGTTTCTCTAACTGGAGTATCTTTGCAGATCAGTCACGGTAAGATCATAATTGTAGACTCTCCAGTGATTAAATGGACATAGGAACTGCTGGTCATTCATGTTTTGGCCTGTCAGGTTGGAAAACCAGCCTTGCCTTTCCTTAGAGAATCCGTTCCGGTGGCATGGATGCGAGAGCTGATGCTGTCTGTGGGAGCAGCGTGTGTAACCGTGCCCACACGGGTCACTGCCCTCGGGGGCACAGCCCCGTACCCCTTACTTCAGGGGCTGGTGACTCAGCAGAGCTGGGGTTTCTAACGTTTCTATGGGGATGTTGAGGATTTTTTTTGTATAAAACCGAGTGCACAGGTGGAGCAAGAGTGGTCTCAGGAATACGCAGGACCAAGCAAATTTTGTTAGCCAGCCCAGGAAAGATGCAGTAATTTCAACAGCTAATGCTACTGCGGAGACTTGAGTACTGCGCTGCTTGCGCTGCCTCCGCGCATAATAAAAATCTTGTCGTTATTCCTTCCAGGCCTGGCTCCACGACTGACCAAGAAGAGGGTAGGTGCTCCTGCTGGTGCTGAGCAGGGAACTGAGGTGCCTTGCCCACGTTACTAGCTGGGCTTCAAACAGCATTACGGCAAAATAGCACGAGCTGTTGGTGAAGCCAGAAGAGAAGGGTTTCCCTTTGAGCTGGGTGTCCATGCTACGATTATTTGGGTGCCTTTCCAGCCCAACAGCCCACGTGAGGAACTCGCTGTCTGTCCTCTTGCAAACCACAGGAGGGAATTCTGCCCGTCGGATGCTGTTAGAACCGTGCTTGTGAAGTCACCTCTAGAACACTTGGCTAAAAGCCGGCTCAACTGTGTAACCTGTTTTAGCAGGATTTACTGGATTGGACTGTCAGATGTAAAATAATGCTACTGTGATGAGTCCTTTGTCCTTTCGGTCTGTCACCTTGCTTTTCCTCGGGGGAGTATCTGGGGAAATTTCCCTTGGATTGCTTGATGAAGGGGGATGGGAATTAATATGTATTTATTAACTCTTATTTCTTAATTTTTATATCTAAGAAATACACATTTCTTAATTTCTTATTCTTGGGAAACCTGTGAAGGGTCACAATTTCAGAATAGCAGTCAGAGAGAAATGAAAAAGGTTAATTCTGATTTGCCAGGCATCTTTTGGCTTTTATGAAGCAAATGAATGGAAGCCACAGTCAAGCCCCATGGAAACGTAGCACAAGGATGTTGGTGAGAGGTAATGTTAATGTTTGGCTTTAGAAGTCTGTGTTTGGGCAGGGCAACTGGGCACGTGCTGCGGGTGCCCAGAACCATCCAGTCTGGGCAGAAGTGGGGAACCTGGTAGTGGTTTCTGATGGTGAATCCTGCCTGAGGTTTTCTTCTACGGGTCTGACCTGACAGGCTTTGCCCCGTGAGCCCTCTCTGAGCGTGCATTTGCCATCTGACCGCCTGTGTGACATGGGCAAAGCAGCTCATTCTTGTTTCTGAAATTGTCTCTTCAACTCCGTTGCATAAGGAGCACTGGGTGTCCTTTTGACATCCCACGGGGGGAGCTGGTATTGCTTAGGATACTGCGGAGTGTGGGAATGTTGTGTGCGCAGCTCTGGGTTCCTCCTGTCAAAACCCTTTTCCAAGGGGAGGTGCAAAACCGCCACACAAGAATGGATGACGGAGTTGAGTTAAAGTGCTCTCTAGGGACAGAAAAAATACAATTTGGATTCCAGTTCCCTTACCAAACATTCATTGGAACAAAAATGGAACAGCGCCAAAAGGGGAGTGGGGAGGACAGAGTCCTTTCCGTTGTGGACTAGTGGATTGGGAACATAGGAAAAGGAGTGGTGAAACAGAGGTCCAGACTCCCCGGCACATGTTCTGTCTGCTTGTCTAAATAAAAGAATCGTTAATATTAATGTCTGTGTGAGATCAAGTCTGTTTAGCCTGTTCCTTACCAAGTAAGTAGCCAGGAATTCACCCTGCGTACGGAGTCGGGCCGGTTGGCCTGGGAGGAGAAGATGCGTGCTGCTAGGCTTGGGGTGACCCGCTGCAGCGGCTACTTCCACTCTTAACCTTTTATGGATTTTATATGGAATTTATTTTATATGGAATTTATGGATTCCATAAAGGCAAATAGTCTCGTGTATGCCTGGACCTTAATGCCACCTACCGCTGCGTGTTGGCTACTCACCGTGCTGGGCAAGTCCTTCCATGCGTTGGGAAGGGAATGGGGACAGACACCTCAAGGTGTGGGTTCCACTGGTACGCTTCGACTTCCAGCGCTGTTCTACTTGGTGCTGTACTACACAGACCTTAAACCCAAAGAAAGCTTAAATACTTTGTGAGCTGTGATCGTTATTGCTCCTTTTAAGGAGAGGTGCTGGATCGTAAGTTAGGAGTTGAAAGTCTGTAACAAAGTTCGGAAGTTCTAGAAGGGAATTTGAATGTAATCTACAATTTTTGTGGCTAGGATAGCCTATAAAAGCCCCCTTCTCCCATCAAATGGCATACCAGTGTTAGTTGATTTAAAAATAAACAGTTTAATGTTCCAGAACACAAACAACAGCGAAACGTACCTAGACATTACAAATAAGCGTAATGACCCAGTGGTTCTGCATTTAATACTCACTTTCTCTATTGCAGCTCAATGGGATAATCTTGTTTCCTCAAGAGGAAAAACAAAACTCTGGAAATGTTTCTGAAACAATTCCCTGTTCTTAATAGCTCAGAAACTTTTAGCTCCTACTTACAAATCTTTGTTCGCAGAGTTTAAGCTAGCTGAATTAGTGATGGTACATTTGCTACATAACTACAGCATCGTTGTAACTGCTGACGCACACAGGTTGCACAGACCGACGATCCAGTCAGCCTGAACGGATCCCAGCTGTAGCATTTTGGATGTGGTCAGGGACCAGCAAGACACGCGCAGCAAACCTTTAATCGCCTCTGCATACTCGACTCTTTGCAACCAACATACTGGAGCCAGCATTGTCTCCTCTGTCATAATGGTCGAGCAGGCTGTGGGCAATGAAGCTGCTTTCCGAATGCAGCGTCTCGCATTTCTGGCAGACGAGGATTTCACATTTCGGACACATTTTCCCAGAGGGCGGCTGCCTTAAAGAACATATTTCCTCCCGTGCTGGCTTCAGCTTTTTGGAACCTTTCCTGTGTAAACATCTCCTCTTGTCTTCAAAGAGCGGACTTCTTCCCTGAGGCCTAGAACAGTCAGAAAGGTGAGGGGTTTAACCTGTGCGCTCCCTAGATGGATGAGATCAGCAGGAGCAGCTGGTGTGTGAAGTGTGAGCCCTTCCCGAGGCTTTTCCTGGGACAGGAGGAGCAGGTGCAGCCTGTGGGCACCCCCAGAAAACGGGAACAGACAGGAAAAGGAGAGTCTGGCTCTGGTGCTGTGATGGCAGTGACAGGGCATTAGTTTCAGAACAGGGTTAAAAGGATTGTCACCGTTTAAACAAAAAAGTAAAAAAAATTAAAAAAAAAGTCATCTAGCTAGGTAGGAGCTTTCTACTCAGTTCTTTAATGTACAGCTTTTCTCTGGCTGATCGTGGCATGAGCCTCGTGTGTTTGCATGAAGACAAATTTCATACAGCTCTGTGTGTCTGAATTACAGGCTTCTGACCAAGTAGGCTTCACCTATGCGATCATAAAGGTTCTTTTTATACTTGTCATGCACTAATAATTATGCTGGCTAGTAGATAAAACCCTGTATTACACTATCCTTGAATAGAGATGGAAGGGTTGAAAGAAAAGCACTCTGGATAGAGTTATTTACCATTATATTATATAAAATCACAGAATGGTCAGGGTTGGAAGGGACCTCTGGAGATCATGTAGTTCAACTCCCTGCTAAAGCAGGTTCACCTAGAGCAGCCTGCAAAATAGTATGTCAAAATCAGACACTAACCTACATAATCCCTTACAAGAGCTCACAAATTGGTGCTGAACTGTAGAGATTATCTGATTTGGCTACAGCACTGTGAAAGTTGTAGGCCCTGATGACTTAATGTTTATAAAAAACAACTGCTATGCAACATCTGTGGAAATACATCCAGCAAAGTCTGAAGACTGGCTGACTTTCCATTAATGTGAGTGTACCATGGGACAAGGATGCTATGTTACTGTTTTGATTTTTATTTTTTTTTAATCAAACTGGGGAAAACCTGCATTCATCACTTAAGACTAAGGATCAAGGCCTAGAAAGCATGATTTTACTGCTTTGTTTGCACTTGGCTGTCTCCCAAATGTGTGCTTCAGTAAAGTTATGGACAACAGGGAAAATTCACAGCTGTAATTCACTAATTCCTTGGATGTTTGACTATGTTTCCAGTCCAGTTCCTTAGCAGTGCAGCAAGATAAATCCCAAAGCAAAGCCCTTGGTATTGGTTGTTCTGCAATTGGATCAGTCTGAGAGAAGAATGTGGCGCTCAGGATCATTTCTGGCTAGTGTATTTTAATCTTATGTTGAGCTTGTAACCAGCTGCTGTGGCTATCAAGCTTAATGTAGTTAGCTGAGTAATTGCTGAGACTTGCATGTACTTCCTGCTAAGACAGTAATTTCATGATAATTATCAAAGACAGACGCCTTTTTAGGAGATCTGTGCAGAAAACTGCTCTTGTAATGGATGAGAAAAGGCATTTACTGGAAAACTACTCCTGATCTTAGCATGATGCACACACCAAGTTTACCTAACGTTAGGGAAGAATAATACTAAGTACAAAGACGCAAGAAAAGAATTTCAAATCCTGTAAGAGTGATGGTGATAGCTGAAAGCTAATACATGCACAAAGTAGTTAGCTCAAACTCATTTTTGCTTTGGTTCATCTGGTTAAAAAATGAATAGTTTTGAATTGCTTGTGTCTCGTCCATCCCCCATCCCTGGTCCCCCTTCTTCTTCATCTATCTGAAAAGTAGTAAGCATAAAGGCACTATTACAGGAACATAAGCAATAATTATGTTCTGGTTCAAGAGAATTGGTAGTACTAACTTTGTCAAGCAGTGATTTTTGGCTGCTGCCCATATGTTGCTACTGCCTGTTACACCCTGGAGCTGGGTGTACTGGCGCAACTAACTGCGGCAATGTTGTTCCTAGAAAATTGTCCTGGGTTGTCACACCTGGCAGCGCCTGTGTGTATGCGGAGGAATAGAGATGCTGCCCCTCCAGATTTCTCTTGCTGGGTGGGAGAAAGCATAGGGAATTGGTTACATGGCAAAGATGTAGACACACAAGGTCTGGAGACCTGGATTTCATACCTACTTCTGCCAGTGACTTGCTAGTTCTTTAGGTTAAGTTATTTAATTTGCCTGTAACTGTCCCGTTGTGTGTGGGACAGCTAATCCAGCCTGGGTGACAAAGGGATCTGTGGCTCTTTGAAAGGTGCTCTGGGAATACTTACAAAATTTTTGTTAAAAATGTATACAAAACTTAGCCTTGGATGTACTTACAGTTTATTCTTAGGAGACCCAGAGAAGAGGCTCAGTCCAGAAAATCTCTTCTTAAATAGCCGTGCTCGCTTTTTTTGGCTGTGCTTCCCATCTCCTGTGCTTTCTTCTGGGAGTCCCTTCTTTCCCTTGCGCCAGCTCGTTTCATCTGCCATAACAGCAGCACCTGCTCAGATGAGAGCAGAAGTCTGAGTAGCTTTTCGAAAGCCTCTTTCTAACTGTGTTGCGCCTGGTGACGTTTGGATCTGTTCCTCTCCAAACCTGAAAGTGTCCAGAGTTACGCAGAAGGTTTAGTCAAGATCAGTGAGCAGCCGCTTTCTGTCAGATGGAGCAAATACCAGCTTCGGAAAATCCTGCAGATACAAGGCGACTCTGGATATTCTTTCTCAACCACTGTTCCACGTAATTAGAGAAAGTAGGCTTGGACATTAAATACAATAAATATTTCCCTCTACGCGCTCACTTTCATGATCAGGCTGGTTGCTGAAAACGAACAGAGGCGGTGGCTCATTTGGGAAAAGCAAAGAACCAGGAGCCAGTGAAACAGTTTTGTGCAGAAAACAGAAGCAGTAAAACAAATGTGAGATGAAGCAAACACTGCAAAGCAAAAACCAGAACCCTTGAAAGATGAAGAACCAACAGGGGATTTTAGTTAAGGCTTGGAAATTATTTCCTTTTTCTTTTGATAAAGCAGTTGATTAGTCTGCATTTCCGCCTTGCATTGCTTTGTCTCCAAGAATTAGCCCGTTGGCCTCTCTGATTGAATTAGTCTCTCTGCTCTACATTTGATACTTGCTAATTGCATTAACTTTTGGTTGCTTGAGGTGGAGGGTCACATTCGCCCCGTCCTAATGACTGGAAGTGGTTCTCTGTTGCTACCTGTTCAAAATATTTTCCACAAATCATCCAAAACAAGTCACACAGCGTTGGTATGCTTAAAAACAAAATTGGCAACCGTTCTGAACTATGCACTCTTCTGATTTTACTCTTCATATCCTCCTCCCCTCCCCAGCCTTTTAAGAACAGTTCTCTGACCAGTTCTTACAGCGGGACATACACAGGCCGTAGGGACTCACTATGCAAATGCTTTGCAGGATCAACATGTTTTGCATGAAACAGTTTCTCATTGTGTTAAAATAATTTACCAAAACCGTATGTTGACACCTATTAAACAGAAACTAAAATACCTCGAAGGAACGGAGTGACACACCTTGCTACTCCTGCTTGGTAACAGGACAGCCAGCTTTTTAAGAGAACCTAGGTAAGCTGGACCTGTTTATCCCACAGAAATGCCAGAAAAAGGCTATTTATGAAAGAAATTATAAACAGTTCATTGACCTGTAAAAGGAAGCTGTCATTAAAGAATGGCTGTGCTATTAAAGAACGAATAAAAGTTGGGAATGAAAGAAAATGACATGCCTCACGATGCTAGACTTCAGATTTTAATTTGTGACAAAACGATCTGCAAGTTCAGGACCCATTTTAGGCACACAGTGGTGCTGAGGTGAAGCTTTGCAGAACAGAGCAACCTGTAGCTAATAAACCCTGCAACCGGGGAGGCAGGAATCCTCCTTGCTTCTGCCAAGTGAGCTTCAAAGGCATCTCCTCACAGATCTTCCAGCAGTAATTCTGCTTGTCTAAAAGATCAAGAGAGGAAAATGTAATGTTGAAAGTACATGTGTACGTACGCGGAAACTGGTGACAAAGAATTGAAGGTACACAGAAGGGGTTGTTTATACATCCTTTTAGTAAATTTTTTTTTTCCAAAAAATTGTACTTTGGACATATATTGTATAGTATTTAATTTCTTTTCTTTTAAAGCTGAAGTTGTCTGGCTACGTTGGGTTTCCAGCATAATTAATTCTAATGACATAGGGGGAATTCCTCCTGTACTTGAACCCTATGCTTAAATGTGTTGCCAGATCAAAAGATTTGAATATCCAATATTTGAATAATTAATTTATTTGCCTTGCTTTTCTTCTCTGCTTGAATCTGGTGAAATGTGACTACTGTTGCTTTCAGTGCACCAATTAATTGCCCTCACCTTTCTCACTTAACAACAGCAATAGTGCTTTTTTGTTTTGTGAGCCAGATTAACCAGTAACTGTTGCTGTGGTTAGCCTTGAGATTTATTGTATGGTCAGCCTGTTAAACTTACAGATTACATAACAGGTCTTTAAAACAGGAATCCTACTTGTAGATCTGGGACAAAACAAGTTTCCTTCAGATGAAGATTGCACAGAAGCATTTTCAGGAACCTCAGCGTTGTACATGCAGGTTGTCGCTAGTTAATTTTAAGCAAGATCTAGTACCTGCAAGACTTCAGATGTCAAAACTGATTTGCACTGATGCTTGCTGTTGACGGCTTTTATCCCTGGACTACCTGAGCAGTGTATTGGTGTCTCTGTGACTGCCATTATATTTATAAAGATGACTTCAGGACAAAGTATGAATTGTGGATGGGGTTAGAAACACCCAACAATTTACAGATGGGACTCACAGGCTAAAGATGCAGGAAACTTTTTCAGAAACGGACCGTTTCCACAGCCGTCCCTCCAACTGCAGCAGCACACAGCAGCCCTGGCCGGGCTGATACCCCTGGGGTAAAAGAACCAAACAGAACAAGAGGTAAAATCTTTGTGGCAGGGACTGTCATGCAAACACACAGGGTAAAAGATGTCAGACAGGACAGGAGGTCTGGAGGGAGGAAATGACATGACTAGCAACTTGGGAAAGATTTCTTTGTCCCCAGGATGCAGTTTTTCTGATCCAGTTCTGTGTCTTAATTAAATAAAATTTGTTTGAACTAATTCTGATCATATTATTTTTCCCACCACAGGGTGTCTCTGCATCTCTTCTTACACCAAAGGCTTTGGTAGCCTTTCATGGCAAGCTGGGATCTCAAGGGAATGTAGGGTTAAAGGGAAATGTCCCCCACTTTAACTGTGGACTGACTTCAGGATCGTGAGCCGCCTTGGATGGGAATGGTGATGCCTTCATTAGCCGGCAGGAAATTCTTCAGCAAGTAAGGTCTTAGTCCAATGATGTTATTTAATTTGGTTTTGAGTGCTCTCCCGTATCAGATCAAAGCTGTGGCCATATGATGTGGTGCACTGATCTAGCTTAAGTTTGTTCTGCATTACATTCACAACATTTGAAGCATTATCCCTGCACTGGCACACTTCCGCTAAAGCAGGCGATGCCTGTCTGCCACGTTACCTTTATGCTTACATGGGTATTTTCTGTTCTCCTTCAACTGGGATAAAGCTGGCACGAAGCCAGCATGAACACTGGATCGTGTGCTCTGGATGGTTTGTATATTTAAACCGTTTCATGTTGGGTTTGGGGGTTTTTAGGACTTCCTTCAGTCTTACAAGCTTTGGGCTGGCATCAGTAGTTACTTGTTCCACTCTCCATATAGCAGGGACATGAAGCCACACTGCAGGAAGGTCTGGGCAGTGGGTGCTGCTGTCCCAGCAGCTCCTGGCCACGCCAGCCAGCCATGGCTCTTCACTTCCTCGGGATTCCAATGTGGTTTGGGTTTGAGGAGTAAGGAGATAGTAAGTAAGGAGTAGCAGGTGCTCCAACGTTGGGGTTAAGTCTGTGTGTGGTTGTTGGCGTGGCTGTATGCTATAGGCACATTATGTAAACATATCTTTGTCTGGGAGGTCTGAAAAGTAAACCATCGTCAGGAGGGAAGAGTTACGGAGGAATTCCAGATGGGAAGTGCTGAGCTAAGCGGTCTGTGGATGGGTATAGCTTAAAGCTAGTCAGGAATCTTCTAATTGTCATCAGGGCATGTCAGCTGGTTGAAACTCCAGCTTTTTGTAGAGAAAATCCAGTTTGAAGTGTTTTTTACTGCCATTGGGAAACGTTTCCCAGGGCCAGGCTGTTATGAGTGCAATATGTGAGCGAGCCCTCAGCGATGTGGTCGAATGTAGAAAACTAGAGCTCAAAGTGCTGCCCTAAGTGATATTTATTTATTCATGCAAATAATTAGCTTCAGTGGAAGAGACAGAATCTCACCCTCCAGTGGCAGTAGGTATGATGAGTCTTCCACGCAGTGAGCAAGCTCTGAGTTGGCAGAGGCAGAAGGTCCTTGTGGCCCCGCTGCTCTGGGGTGTTGCACCGCTCCAAGGGGCTGCTTCCCCGTCTGCACTGGTGGCTGGGGGCTCGCACCTGAACCAGGCTGCGACAGCACCTCAGCCTGGATTTAGGTAATAGCCAAGTGTCCGGTGGCTGGGCTGTGTGCCACTGCTGTGGGTGCTGTCACACGCGCTGGGTACTTTCTTTTTCCATGAAAATATTCAGCTGGTTGATGATACCCAGTTTAGAAACCAGGGCTGATGCGTCGCTCACCCCTAACGCCTGCACCTTTGCCTGTTGCTTTGAGGAATCATCGCACGCAGAAGACACAGATTTGATGTGATAACGCAGAAGCGTTTATCCCCAACAGGAATCCCAGGATCTGAGGTCCAGATACTTGCAGAAGCATCTGTTCTGGCTGTGTTCTGGGTAAGCCCTCGCCCTGCTTGGGTGGATGCCTGGTTTTAAAGTCTTGTGCTAGCTGTCACTGAGGCTGGCGGAAAGTTAGGGACAGCGGTGACCGGTGGAGTGTCTTTTTACAATTAAACCGAAGCAAGGTGTCACTGCGGACAGCAACATCAAGGTCCCACTTCTTGAGAAAATGACGGCGTAGGCTTGCCGCGTCCTTGGTGTCTGGCTGGAGCCCGTGATGGCCGCAGAGGGGCACGTTCTGCCTCGGGTGTTTGGCCCCGCACCGGGCCGGGGGCGAGCGAGAGCAGCGCTGCGCTAGCCAGGGGGCTCGGGGGAGCTGGGACGTGGGGGCTGCGAGGAGCCCGAGCCAGGAGCGCCGGGCCGGGGCCAGGGCGCTGTTCCGCCCGAGGGACGCCCCTGCCGGAGCACCCACGGCTGCCCTCGCTGCCCGCCCGCCGCCGGCTCTGCCCCGCGGTACCCCCCGTCACGGCCCCCCCGCCCTCCCCCAGCCCGGGGGGGACCGGGCCGGTGGCTGCAGGCACGCACGAAGGTCTCCAGCTGGGACCCCCGGCGGGATGGCCCCGCCGCCCCGGGACAGCTCCCGCCCGCGGGGGGGGGGGGGGGGAGGGGAGGGGGAGGGGCGGCGGCGGCGCCCGTCCCTCCCGGACCTGCCGGGGGTGGGGAGGGGGCCCCGCCGCTCCCCGCTCCGTGATGTGCGGCGCAGGCATGCTCAGTAGCCGGTGCCTACCCCTCCTCTCTCCGCCGCCGCGCCGACGGTGCTAGGAGGCTGCCGGCAGCGGCGCCGAAAGCCATCTTTGCCGGAGCCGCCCGGCGCCCCTCGGTCGCCGCCATGTGAGTAGCGGGGCGGCCCGGCCCCCCCACCCCCCACCCCGGGGTGCGGGCGGCCGCGGGGCTGTAGGGCTCGGGGGGCGCCGCGGGGCGCTGCCCTGCTGCTCCCGCAGCCGGGGGGGCGGCTCCGTGCGGCGGGGGGCTGGGGCTGGGGGCGGGAGGGGGCTGCGGCGCCCTGAGCGGGGGTCCCGGGCGGGGCCGGGGGTGTGCGGTGCCCGCAGCCCCGAAGTCCGGTGTGGTGGTGCTGCTGCTGCTGCCAGCAACCTGCGAGCCTCGGCGGGTCTGCGGGGCGTACCCGCCCGCCGGGCAGCGGGAGGGGGTGGCTGGCACGGTACCGACCCGGGTCGGCCCGAGGGGTAGCGCGGGGCCGAGACCCTCGACAGGTCCGAGGCAGCGATGCAGAACTGCCTGAGTCACCCGGCGGAGCCACGGCCAGCGGGTCCTGCCTGTCCTCGCTGTTCCGTGAGACGTTCCCTCCCCAGGACTGGCAGCCTGAGCAGCTCAGCCCCATCCCCAGCACCCACGGCCTCCTGTCAGCAGCGCCGGATAATAATCCGTTTCTTCTTGTTTGCATCTCTTCAAACACCTCTCCCGAGCCTTTACGTTGAGCATCAACGCTTTAATTAACGCTCTCTGCTAGGCAGTGCTGAACCCCCCAAAGTCAGTGCTGAAACAAGTAAGTAGGGGCGGATCAGCCCCCTGTTCATTCACAAAAGAATTCAGGTGGCTTAAACGCATCATTTCACTATTGTCTCAATTCGCTGTGCATTCCCAGTGACTCCTAAGGGACCGCCAGAGAAGATGGCTAAAGCAAAGAGTCACTCATGTGCTGGTGTATGGGACCAAATATCTGCTGGTTTTGGGTGGTCTTGGAAGAACTGGAGCTTGGTTGATTCAGAGAAGATAAGGAGTGGAAACAGTCCTGACAATCTGTGATTAAATTACTATTAAAATATTGCCAGTAACTAACTGTTCTTCACGAGGGGTTTTCAGAATAGTCTACCATCACATATCGTGAAATGTTTGCTTTTTTCTTTAATGTTATTTCCTATATAATATCTCAGACAATAAGCTTTTGTCTATGTTGTCTAAAATGTTTCCAAAGCAAGGAACTCCTTGGAAGGAAAAAAAAAAAACTTATCTAAAAGAAGATTCCTTAGGTAAACACTGAACTCCATCTAGCAAAAGGCAGTTCATTGTAAGCTTCTGTTGCCTACTTGTGCTTATATCAGGAGCCAGATGATGACGTCAAATACTTTTATTTATATGTGAGATTTTTTTCTATGATTAATACAAGAGTTTGCTGCCGCGGTATTATACGATCGAAGCTGTTAAGACACAAAGCAATAATTCAGATAATGTTTAACTCAGTCGGTATATGTTTTGGTTTTGGTGTGTCTAGGTCTTCAAGAGAGCCTTTCTAAATAAAGCAGAAAGGGTGACACTAGTAGAACTTGGTCATACCTCTTCTATAGGGGACTTGCATCAGACTTCTGACAAAAATCAGAAGAAAAAGAGAAGGCAGTTTTTGCCTACTTTGGCCATATAGACTTCCAGTCTGATAATTGAAACAAAGCCAAGACAAATAAGCAGCTTGTCATTGTCAGTTGGCTTCTGTTTCATTGCCAGATATTGTAATGAAAACTTTTTTTTTAACATCTGCATGAATATCATGTCCCAGTACCTTCTGAGTTACTGATGAACAACAGAGATAAATGTGTATTAGCTACTGACTTGTAGCAGCAGTTTGTACAGTTGTAGTTCACAGGGCTGTAAAAGCTAATTGCTAGTGAGCACCAAATACTCTGCAGAGGTTACTTCTAATCTTACACCGATAGAGTATTGCAAACACGGACTCTTCTTGCGTGTATACAGACATGCGCATGAGACATGACGCTGTGTCTTCAGCGTGTGGGATCTAGTGTCAGTGAAGAACTCCTTTGCTGGGTCAAGTGACAGATCCATCTCTCCTGGTGTGCTGTCCTCTGAAGTAGCTAGCAGGGAGTGCTTAGGGGAGAGTACAAGAAAGCAGTGGGTATGCAGTGGTATTCCCAGAATTCTTCCCCAGCTGCCAGACATGTAAGGCTTGGGGAGTGTCCGAACCTGAGGAGAGTTCCTTATCGTTCCTGACTCGCACTGGGTTTTGTTGTTCTTTCAGGAAGGTGTCCAGTTGCTCCATTTGCAGTGTACTGTGGCACAGAGCTCCACAGCTGGACTGGGCTGGGTGCGAAAGCCACGTCCTATTGTTTCTGAGCTAGCAGGTAGCAGGTTCTGTCTGACCTTACTCTCATGTTGGAGATCAGAGAACAGTATTCCTTATTCACCATCTTCTCTGGGGTTCATGATTGTGTGTCACCCCAGCGAACCTGCACTGATTTACGTGAGGTGGGAATCTGTGGTCTCTGTTGCAGTGAGTACGATCCAGGGCAGGTAAGACACATTCAGGTAACAGACATCTTTCACCTTGGTGCAGGCAGAGGAGAGGATGCTGTGGCATAAGAAGATTGAATGAAAAGATATAAGAGGGATCTAAAGCAAGAATGGAGATGGGTTGGACCATACCAGTGCTGCTAGGAAGATTGTTCCAGGTGTAAGGGAGAGCACGCAAACTTACTTAGAGGAGATATGAGGAGCAGTGAAGGGAGATGAGGAGAAGAAAATGGTGCTTAAAGTTGGGGCACTTATAGGCTTTGTTCCTCTCTGGAAAACAGACTGACAGCGGCAGGTGAAGTATATTGGTTTGTTTCTTTTACAATGGTCACATCTCAATAGGTAATTATATATAGTAGAAGTTCATGACATCATGGCATCTGTTGTTTACAGATAGGTCAGTGAGCAGACAGCAGGGTGCCTTTGATTACATTAGTCCAATACAAATGTGCTCTATGGCAGGGTACAACTTTTGTGAGACAAGGAGCAAAGCAAAGCACCTGGCTCTCCCCCCGGCGGAATTGCCTTGCTGTATCTCATTCCTCGGGTAGCAGTTAGAGCTTTCTGAAAAAAAAAAACCAAACCACCCAACCCTTCTGCCTATTTTAGAGCAGCAAGGAGTAACATCCTGGTGGGGATGGATAGGATTAAAATGGTTCCAGCAATTGTAATGAGTCTGTTCTGGTTGAATGTCTATTTGGTTTCTCTGAAAAGAATGGCATGGCCATGGTCTCCTGCTGTTAGTAGAGCAGTACTTAGCCCTGGTTTTGTGGGCATAATTTTATGAAACTCAGCAAAATCTCCCTACCCTGCCCTTCTCTTGTACTGATCAGCGGAGACAAACCAATTTAGTACAGCTCTCTACCCAGTCCTGACCCCCTGCTTTTGGGGAGCTCGGTGGCTTACAAAAGCGAGTGCAGCCAGTGCATGTCCTAGGGAAGTATAACTAGTGTAAAACGGAGGGGTACATTTTCTAAATGGTACATCTGTTCTGTGCTGCTAAGTGTCTGTGTTCCCTTAGAAATATGTTCTAAAAGAGCTCCGGAAATCCACGGTGGCAAGAAGATTGGCGTCCACCAGAGCTCTCAGGGTTTTACATCTGGTGGCCAGCTGCCTCAGACCCAGACAAGCTACATTCAGTCTTGACATTTTCTGACTGCCTCCCCCATCAGCCAGAGGGACCAGTGGTTTTGAGAGTCCTGTAGTATTGGTTCACACAAGCATAGTTGTGACCGAGTGGGTGGTTGTTCTCATTTAAAGGATGTAGTGGAGCTTGTAGTGAAAATAACCAGGCTGTACTTGATGGAGCACAGCTGTGTGCAGGAGAAGAGGATGCTGAGGGGTGAAAGGCCCCCGTTTTCAGCATGGTTCTATTCTGACCCTTGTTTGCTGGTTCTAAGACTCACAGCTCTGAGTAAGAGCCTTGAAGTAAGGGCGTTAGGAATAGGAGCTATTGTTGTTTGCCACTTTAAGACCTCAACAGAGGGATGTATGTGTTGTGTTCATTGTTTTTTTCCCTTCACTGGCTCTTTTGTGGCATCATGCACACAGGCATCTTCTTTCTGTCTTGCATTAGAAATAGATGCTTCCAGCCACATGTTAAGTGTTATTCCTTATACGCTTGTCATTTGAAAGAAGGGTGGCCCGAGCAGGTCATAAATCTTTTGGATATTTGGGTAATGAGTCTTTTAAAATGTAGAGATCAAACTGAATGGTGTCTTGAGGACCTCAGTGAAGAAAATAATCCCAGAATGGGCGCAACTGGGAATTACATGTGACAAGTACAGACAAAGTGAATGTCACAATAAACATTCTTCAAAACAGGGTAACATGAGGTGCATGAAACCCAAATATATTTAGTCCAGTGGTCCCTTTCCTTGTGACTTAGCGCTCATTCATTGTGTTATGCATCAGCCATAACTTGTTGCTGTTGACTTCCAGGCATTTTGCATGGATAGTTCCAGCTGTGGGGTGACTTACAGGACACTTAATGTGGCTGTAGTGGAAGCTGAACTGGTTAACCAGATGAGCATTTCCCCTTTTTAGATGCTATTTAGATAATCAATGTCTTCCTGAAAAATCAGTAATTAGGCTGTAGAGCACCAGGCACACCCATGTTTGTGTGGACGGCTTGGGATGAAGAGGCATGGCTGAAGAAAGGAAAGCGATGTATGAAACATGCTTTCCGCTTCCGCTGCTGTTCTGCCACCGTTTGTAGGATGCAGAACACATGGAGGTTTCTCACTGACAGCTTTAGCCAAATGCCAGTGGTGCCCTGGAAGGGCCAGTACAGGCTGTCCCAAATAAGTTCAAATTGACTGAACTGCTCATTTTAAGCAATTACGACTTAAAGAGAATATCTCCCACCTACGTCATTCAGTGCTCTCTACTGTCATTATTTGTAGTCATTACCAGCAGTTAACTAGGCTGGTGTTTTGTAATGATGCAATTCCTTTTTCCCTGATGTTTGTACTTGAGCCCTCTAAACTCTTTTCCATTATCCACTGAACACCCACCAAATGATTGCAAGGTGGTGTTTTGGTTTTTTTTAACTGCTAAGTTATGGCAGCCTGATGTTTTTTCTGTGTAAAGTAGTAACTCATTGAAAAAGATCTGTCTGTACATTTGCAAGTAAGTGTTTTGTCAGTTGCAATTATATTGTAGCTTCTTGCACTGGGTGAAATAATTAGAATGAAAGTTCCTGACCAAATGATCTGAATTATCTGATCAAGTTCCTTTATCTCTTCAGATGCAAAATTCAATGAGAAATATGCAGGAAAATGCAAGTATTTTTATTTCAGAGTAAATGAGAAAGAAATTTAATTTATCATGTGTTACCTTACAGCTGCTTGAATCAGTATCGCAGGGTCAAAAGGAACTCTTCTAGAAAACAGACATTCTCCTACGATAGCCTTTTAGAAGATAAATCCCACATTGTTTCAGAAATTGGGATGCTGGGGTGTTTGTTGTTTCTTTGTTTTTTTTAAAGTACATTCTCATCCATTGCAGCGGTCTCTAAAAATGTATTGGAATCAAGTGCTTTCACTGCATGTTTATATATCAGAGCCATAGCTTGCTTGCATGTTGGAAGCACCAACTAGCTGACAATTTGTGTTTGTGAGGAGTCGGTGCTTCACCAGAGTTTTTATTATTATGAAACACGTCAATACCATGCAGAATTGAGACAGCCTTTGCAAGAAGCTGGAGACAGAAACAGCACTGGTGGGAATACACCAAAGGCTGTGATGTGTCCTGCTTCATTAAATGATGTCCTTGTGCTGGAGTCTAAGTAGGAAAGGAAGTGTCCACAGATTTTACAAAACTCTTTACATGGTCCAGAAAAGAGATTAAGAGAGGAAATAGACAGCAATAAGTGCTGTACTGAAGTGTTGTTAGTGGCTGATACTGGATAGATGCTGATTTTCTTTTAAGATGCTCACACTAGATCCAGATGGGAATTTATATAATGAAATTGAAAAATTGAACAGTATTAAAAATGCAGTCATTGTAAGGAAATGCTTCTTATGTCCCGTTCTGGATACAGCAAAATGTGCGTTATATTACAAAATTATCAAGACTATTTTGCATTGTTTGAAGTTCAGTTGCAAAATTTTGTTTTTAAATAGCTTCTTAAAGGACTGTATTGCATCTCCTGAACAAGGAGAGATGTTTTGTGAAATATTTTTGGAGGGATTAAAAAAACTGACTGGACAATGTCCTAAGCAACTTCATCTAGTGGGCCCTGCTCTGAGCAGAGGGCTGGACTAGATGATCTCCAGAGGTTCCTTCCAACCTCAGTGCTCCTGTGCGACCATTTGAAAAGGTCAGACAAAACTGAATATGTTGAAGGTAATTAAACTAATGTTTGGCTGTATTCCAAGCATCCAAGATATTGACTTTTCATCCATGATAACTTGGTAGCACTTTTATCTTTAACCTGTTGGTAGTGGATGCCACAGGAATACCTGTAATAGAAGGGGAAAACATGGTATTTGGGAAGGGAGGAAATGTGGGAGTTAAAAAAAAATATGCAGATCCCTGGAATGCATTATTAAATTTGGCTTGAATGCAAAAGTTTGTATTTCTCCCACAGGGAACAACCAGGTTTCTTGCAAGTGAGCTTTCTCATCTTTCATATTCCATGCAATCTTCTCTAGCTTGGTGTCTGCTCCCATCTCTCTACACCATGTCTTGCAGTAGCTTGGTAGTTTGCAAAAAGCTATTGTTCTGTTGCCCTGTAAATGCTGTTCTCAGTAGTGCAGAGCGCACATTTTAATAAAACCATATGTGCTTACATAAAGTTAGAGGAGACTCTCACAGTCGCATGCAGTGGACTGGAAGAGAGAGGAATTGCTGGTAGTAGGCAAGGTTACGGAGTTGTGGTGTGCTGACCAAGACAGGAGTTCTGACCCACTGCTACAGAGCTGTGGCTTTTTCAGCTCGGTTTGTAACTTCTGGAAATGGTTGGTTTAATCCCTGGTGTATCTACCAAAATGGTAGCTGATGAGTTAGCACAAAAGACTGTGTTGCTTCAGGGCATGGCTGTGGCGGGGGATCCTTCAGCTGTGGAGCGCTCCTTATATCCATGCTGGCAGCAGGTATCTCTTGGGTTTGGGCTGTCAGAAGCAGGACAGATCCTTAGCCTAGCATCTTCCCTGCCTCTCCAGATCTCCTTCCTCAGTCTAGATTTCACGTACCTCTGGAGAAGAGCGAGGAGTGAGCTTTCCCAGTAAGCCCTGTGAACTGCAGTTCTTGCTGGAATCAGTCTCTGAACTTCCAAGTGAGCCCCAAAGTACTCTGCTCTACTGAAACATCGTTGCCTCTGTAAGAACAAGCGTGGATCTGTGAAGGAAAGGACTTAAGAATTGGCTCTACAGGCTTCTCAGCATCTCCTCTGCACCTGCAGAAGGGCAGGGGTCTGGCTCTGGGAGGTGGGGGTGTTGTAACGCACTGGTTGCCCTTTTAGACACCAAGGTCTTGAGTCAGGCAATGTGCCAGTGTTTTAGAAATATATGGGTTCTGGTAAAGCTTTCCTAGAAACAAAGAAAATCATTAATTATCCCTAAACCCACTCGTTATCTGCTTCAGGAGGTTAATGGTTAGAAATTACATTTGTTCATTTGAATTCATATACAAAAATAGCTCCTCTTTATCATGCTAGTGAATATGGCCCTGCTCAGGGCCCTAATTACGGTGTGCTGCAGGAAGGTGAAGGGCACGGCTGCTTCAGAGCATAAACCTGCAGCTGTTGGCACAGGCTGTTGCATGGGATAGTGCTTTTTTGTGATAGTTTGGGGTTTAGAGGGGAATTCTAAGACTGGACATTTCTTCTTGTGCACTCACTCTCTCTCTAAGTCGATCTGTGGGAAAGCTTGCTGAACTCCAGCAAGGTTTGCCAATAGCTCTTATAGAGAATGGTCCCCCCCTTCTCTTTCTTGTGTCTCCAGCAGTATCCATTTCCAGTGTGTGCACAGAGAGAATAGTTGCACTTAACAGCTGTCACCCATGGTGACAATTCAGAAGGGGAAAGGGGAGGGGAAGCAAAGAAACAAAGAGCTTTAATCAATAGCAGCAAACCCAAAGTTGTCACCTAACCCTGAAAAGCATGGAGCACTTTGTGCTATCACCAAGCAGCTAAAGTGACTGGCATGGCACTTTGTGCTGCCAAACATCCTGAGTGGGGTCGGAACTTACCAAACAGTTGCCACAAGATAGTTGGAGCTACCTCTTGGTAAAGATGCCAAGATTCCTAAATCAGCATCAGATCGAGCATCAATAAGCAAAGCTCTGGCAGAATGACCTTGCACCCCTCGTACAGGGTGAGGGCGGTGGGTGCTGCAAGCCGGATTTGCTAGCCCTGGTTCTGGGCAAGTACTCGTATTTGCAGAGGACAGTTCTGTATAAATATACCTTTGTTTGTTTTCCATCACAACTGCACCGAGTGACCAAACAGTCCTTCCAGAAGGCTTTGGGTAGCTGGTTGCTTCCTACACTTCAAAAGCTGACTGAGATTTGATGATGACTTATAGCCCATCAGCTTACTTGAGAATTTCAAGGCAGAATTCTCTGGGCTGGTGTCAGCACTGCGGTTGAGAGCCTTTCTGCTGACTGGGATTCAGGGAGAGCTCAGCTTGAGAGCAGGTACTGCCAGGATGAATCAGCAGATATCTTCCTGGAAGCAGTCAACAGTCTGGATATCCCAAGTGTTTAGCAGAGATCCCACCAGGCTATAAAAGTCTGCTTCTGAAATGTTTGACTACTTGTTTCCAGCAAGGAGGTGTACAGTCATTCCCTGACAGCTGTGATACTGTCTCCCACACATACATGAAGATCACACGGTGACATTTTTCAGCAACTTTGTTTACTAGATGATATAAACACAAAAATATTTCAAGCCACTGAAAGCTTTGATGCTTTTTTCCGTTGAATGTTTCAGGGAGATGAGGAGAAGGGAATGGAAAGGTGGAGTGTGCCCTATGTGTCTTGGCGTGTTGACACTGACCTGCACGTTTTGCATGTCAGTTCTCAATTCTTTCATGTATGTGAAGCAACATGGTCTCTTGTATTTTGTCTTTGTAACTGATTCATGGCCACAGCAGCAATGTTAAAGCGAAGAACCTTGCATTAGCATGTTTGTTGCCCTTGTGACAATTCTGTGCAGTTAACTCTAGGAGAGAATGAGGGGGATTTGATTTTAAGTTCTGTGCAGACACTGAAATGCTTTAGCGGTAGAATGATCTCCTTCAGAAACCACAGCTGACAGGTGCTCTTCTTGTTTAACTCCGACCTGACAAAGCCAGTTACGAACTACGCAAGTTAGTATTTTTCTGGTTGCTGACTCCCAGACAGCTGTTTGAGGATCTCCTTCACCACCACAGTTCTGGAAATAAAGCCTGTTTTCAGTCCCGAGCCCCTCTCCCAGCCCTTCCTATTTCCTGAGCAGTCTGGATGGTGAAACTTGTTAGGCGGGAAGAAGGCACTTAGACTAAAACATAACAATTACAGAATCAAACACTCTCTATACCTGGGCAGAGGAAAGAGCTGAACCGGTCAGACAGTGTGTGTGTATGAAACGAGGGGGCTTGCACCTTGGGGAAGGGAGCATTGCGCCCAGAGGGAAGAGCAGAGTTCCTGTCTCAGAAACACCTCGTTCCTGTGTGTTGTCAGTGAACAAGAGGTACCCAGATTTCCAGGTAACTTGCCGTAGTCTTGGAGGAATCCGTAGTGCTTGTAGCAAGGGCAAGAACTTCAGAAACCCTGAGTTTGATTGCACTGAATGGTTGCTGGTTTTGAAGTCCCTTAGAAGATTAAGTGCTACCCAGCAACGAGAAGAGGAGTCTAAGAGGTCCTATCTGTTTAGGAAGTTAAATCCAAAATCCTCAGAGGCACCGTGGCTAATGGCTCTAGATCAGGCTCAGCTCAGAGCTAAATCACTCTGTACAAGGTACTTTCACTCCGAGATGCTGCAGTAGCATTGCACAGCTTGAAGGAAAACATTTTAAAAAGTAGAAAACATGTAGTTCAGAAGGTAATGCTTAGCAAACCAAGCATTATGTACTTTGCTGAGTGAAACTGAAAAATCCCCAAATATTGTAAAACATTTAACAAAACTTAGCCAGTGACTACCTACATGTTCATTTAATGTAAAAGTGCACCTTTTGGTTTTGATGGGGTTTTTTAATAGTTTGGTGATGGTGCTTGTCTCTGGGTTTGTTCTAGCATTGTTTGTCTATAGGACTGAATCTGTTTTACAGCAAAGGCAGCTGTTCCCCCAACCTGGACCAGAGTAGCTGTGCTTCAGTGTTTGGATATACACAACCATTTGCAAAGCTTCTCTAGTTGAAAGGACTTTTTTTTTTTTTTCCAAGGGTTTATGTTTATTTCTATAGTCTTTGGTTTGCTTTGAAACTGATTGTGCAGGTTGCTTATAGGTTTATGCATGTAAATAGCAAAGGAAGGTACTTGATAAAGATTTTTCAGATCTTTAAAAAACTTGTCATCTGGGATTTAGGATAGAAACTGAGAAACTCCTCTTATTTGGAGGGTGGTGGGGAAGTATTGTGAGTAACAGGCAAGGGATAGCAACTTGGTGAGTGATGGGGAAGAGGAGACAAGTGTAGGTGTTTACCCTTGCGGCTTGCTGTGCCGAGCCGCTGTTAGTCCCTTGGCAGCTCAGACACAGATCAGTGGCGGCAGCCAGGTGTCTCCGGCAGTGACTCATATGCCCAGTACAGGTTTCTGTTGTTTTCACTGTGGTCCCTTGTTAACCTGCAGCTGGTCTCTCTTGGAATCTGCCTTCCCCTGCAACTTCCCAGTGGTGAATGTGGATGTCCACCCGTATTTGAGACATCTCCCTTCCTGAGGTGGCTTGGTTACAGGTAGGTTATAGGTTCACCAGCCAGCAAGCGTCAACTACAGCTCCACGTGCCAGAGGCTCCTAGCCTGACTGCCCATGGAAATGGCCTTCCTCTGAATCTCTGCTGGGACAGTAGAGTGTGTTGTGGGGCTCTAGCAGCACAAACACATCAAACAGGCTGTCAGTGGTGATAGAAGACAGAATTGCAGAAATTCCCTTGTGTTGTTAAATAAACAAAGGGAATCCCTCTGCTCTGAGCCACAATTGCCTTTAATTTGGTCAACGTAGAATAATCTGAGTTTATTCTTCTTGGCTGTCTCTTTGAGCGAATGAACTAGGCAAACTTGGTTGCATTCTTTTGTAGCAGAAAAGACTTGTAGGCTGAGGACAAAAGAAGATTAATTTAGAATATGTAAGGAGTTAAGGTGGGGGCCTTGACTCCTTATGCCAAATAGAGCTTTTGAATTTCTGAAAAGCCTTTGCATTTTCTGTTCTGCCAAGCGCCAACCTTGTAAATCCTTTTCTCAGGAGCAGTATAGAAAAATGAAAATTGTCAGGATGGAGAAGGCTTCTTTTACTTTAATCCCACATCTCAAACAGCAGCATCGTGGATGCCTCAGACATTTGCAAAAACACTACGCACACAAGAGATGGTGAGACCTCTGAGCAGATCAGCCCAACAGTCCAATAGTGTTTCGTAATGGAGACTTGGCATTTTAAGCAAAGCTTTCTCTCTCCCAAACTCTTCTAATTAGCTAGTAGAATTCTAGGTATTCTTGCTATGTACGTGCAGAAGTAGAGAGGTGGTCGTGCTAAGCCATCCTTTCCCTGTTTCCAGTTAAAGAGCTTTTTGGACAAAGGCTGACTGGCTTTATATTGAACACATAGACTGGGAGTAGAGTGAAAAGAAATAGGATCTCTGTCCTGCTAAAAACGAAGAAACAAGATAAATCTCCCTACGTAGTATCCATGCAGGAACTACTATCTGGGCAATACCATTGCTTCTACTGCTAACCCGTGTCTGTCAATATAGCAGGGCTGAATCAGGATCGTGTGTCTTTGGGATGGAAGAAATTGCTTCTGATTTCTTTCTATTATAGCTACAGAGAGACTGAGCAAAGAGGACACAAGGACAGGCTGGGGGGCATAGCCCACTGCTACATTAGACATCACACCGCCTCGAAAAAAATTGCTGCTGTCTCTGTCCTCCTGTCTTCAAAGTGGAACAAAGGGAAGATATTGTGCTTCTCCCTTTTAAGTCTTTTTTGACTTAAGGACATTGTTTAGTTATCTTTAGTTACTAGACCTCTGCCCAAGTAATGAGGGGTGTCTGGAACTGGGAATTCCTTGTAGTTACTGCCATAACCAAAATAGGGCTGTTCCTGAGAAGCTTTTACTTTTCCAGAATGTAGTGTATTTTGTATTTCCAAGCACAATATAGATTTTATATAGAACTTTTTCTTGGGCATATTCAGTAAGTGCTCAAGATGCTTAACTCAGAGATCAAAAAGCCAAGTAAATTGACCTTTTTGTAAGATCAACTTGGGGATATTAATGGTCCACAAGTGTGAGATTTTGAAGTGAGAAGATATTCAGCACAGAAACAAACACCTCTGACTAGGAGCATGCAGAATTTTTTCAAATTGCAAGTGTTTTAAATGACAGCTGCTTTGTGCAAATGTGTGTAGAGAATGCTCAATTTAGATGTTTCCATGATGCCGTGCAACAGCTATTCTGCATATGAGCATAATGATGCAAAGCATGTTCTGTTTGACATCTCAGTGTTTTGCTCTGTCTTTAGAAGTAAAATCCTGAGAGGCTGGTATTTTTTGCATATGTGTGCATTAGATGGGTTGTTTTGGGATAGGCAATTAGTTTTGTTTGGGTTTGAAACTATCTGAAATGGAGAAGTTGTTTGACAAATTAAAATGTTGGAATTCAGCCTCTTGCTTTTGGGGCCTCATCTCCAGTCCACTGAGGCAGCTGCTGTCCCAGTTCAGGCAATCTGCCTTGGAAGAGTATTTGTTTCTTCCGAGTAGTACTTTGCTTTAGACAGGATGTGTTGGTGCTTATCTTCTCTACGTGGAGGTCTCCGTTACAGCAAGTTTAATGACAACAAGACAGCAAGAACTATTCGAAGTTATGTCTACAGCATCAGAGTAATAGAGAATACATTTCATAGAGGGACAGTGTGTGGCTATTGACTGCACAAGAACTAGCCCTGTTCATAAAAGCCAAAGGTTGTGGACTGTGTAATACCATACTCGGTAGAAGAGGATGCATCTTGCTTATTCCTCCTTGTCCCCAGTCTGCAACATACATGTAAGTAAAGCAAACTGATTCTTGGCATATAGCAATAGTCCTGTCTTAGCCACATACAATTGGCTGAAATCAAGAGAAATGTGTAAATAGCTCCTAGGGCCTGGCTCTCTTACATCTGGTACCCCAGGGCTGAGCAACAACATGGAGCAGACAAGCTGGCAGCGATTTGAAAGTTCAAGAGAATGCATAAAGTTGAAAACTCCTTGAAGAGATGGGTGAGAGATTTCCCTCTAAAACTACTTTTTTTTTTAAGTGGGGGAACAAACAATGAATTTTAATTAGGATAATGGTTTTAATAGGCTAAAACCAATCAAAATACCCCTCTGTGTCTTAAAGACAGTGGTACTGGCAACCTCGGCACTGCACAGATTTACACTATATAAACACTGACAAATGAACCAAAGAATTCAAATTTTGTTGAAAAGCTAAGACAAATACAGCCTTTTTATATATTATATATGCCATTTTTTATATATGTATGGATTTTTTTCCTTCAGAATTAGCAACTGTTAATGGAAATTAGGAGAGAAGATAGAATATCCTGGTTTAAATGTAGTAGCGTGAATAAAAGTGATTTATATAGTTCTCTTACATGCTTATGATTGTCCCAGAGCTTTAATGAACATTTGCTGATGTCCTCCAAATTTGTCTCACAGAATTGAGTTAGTGTGGGATTTTGTCTGCATCACAATGCTCCAGAAATTGACATTTTAAAAGATTTTAAGACTTCAGTCCTCTTGCTTTGAGAGTAACTTCTCTCAAAGTACTAGGAAATAAAACAGCCTGCCACAACCCTTACTGTTTGGCTGGGAAGGTGGCTTTTGGGGTGTTGGCTTCTGCTATTCATGGTTCTTTGTATCCCCTGCAATGTGCTGGTGTTTGGTCATACATATGATAGTAAGTACCAGTGAAGTGATGAGTGAAATAGAGGAATAACAGGCTGTAATAGCACGCTGCTGGTAGAAGGAAAGATGTTCTGGTCCAGTCAGCCTCATGTGAAGTGGGTTACTGGGTAAAACATAACCATCCCTGCCTTGCCCTTTCTTTTTTGCCTCTTTCCTCACCTTTGATCTATGACTAGCTCTGACTACCCTTGACTATCTTCTGCTCCGCCTTGCAAAACCTTTTGTGGAGCGCATTTGCTCCAGCAGTGTGTGAACAATGTCTGTCTCTTAGATTTTTTTTCATCAGAGGCCACATCTTGTACCATCAGGAATAAAATTGCCTGGCTCACTTCTGATTTGAAATTTGATTTCTTAAATGTCATTAAATTAAAAAAAAAAGGGGGGGGGGGAAGCAGTCAGGCTGTGACATGTGAAGGGAACAGAAGTTATGGACTGGGGAAAATATCTTCTCACTAGAAAAGATCTTTGAAGAGAGAAAATAAATTCCTTATGGAAAGATCAAAGCACATGAAGGTGATGGATTATGACAAGATAAAAAAAAACACCTGGAGAAAATGGTAGGTTCAAACATAAAAGAGGGAAATAGGACAGTGTGTTTTTTTGTTGGAGATAAAGGATGGTTAGATGGCTAGCTAAGGACTTGAGATTATATGTTGTAGCTAAAGGACTACTAGCACAGGAATAGGGATTTCTTTCTTCATGCCTGGCACAGCCTCCACTTAGGTGGCGTTGAGGTAACCTTGGAGTTGCAGTCCTGGATTCCTGCTCTGCTGTGGTGCTCTGTGCTGGTGACTACAGCCTAATGCACTCTGTAGTGCAACCAGACCTTCTCAGACTGATGTAATCATAATAATTCTTAAAGTCACTTGAACAGTCTGATTAGGTCCTGCTATGGTCAAAAAATAGGAGGAGTTAAAGAAAAAAAAAAAAAAAAAGGCAGAAACCCTTCTGGTGAGCTAGGAAATGTTCACAGGTGAATAACTCTGGGAAAACTTTTGTTCAGGTTGTTGTTATCAAAGGTCATCTGTACTGCTATAGGTATCTATGTGCTTTCTTCATTGCTGCAGTGTGTGATGCCTCACAATCATACAGAAACAGACAACTACAGCTAAGGCACAAAGACAGATCCTCAAATATCTTGCTCTGTGGCATACACATCTGTGGGAATCGGACGTTTGAAATGCCTCTCGAGAAGCTAGGATCAGGTGACTTTACCCAAGGCTGTGCTGGGTTTCTGTGGGAAAGCAGAAGCTGCACCTCGCTTCTCTTATTTCATCACCCATCCTTCCCCCAGTCCCACCACAAAGCAGAAGTCCCAGGGGACTTGTGCTGGTGCTTTACATGCACCACGAGGTTCACCTGCACTAATTGCAAAGTTAAGTGTTGGACCTACTGAGAGTTACTCAGCCACCCACAGCTATCTCTAGGTGTTGCTGTTTGTCCTTCTGGTTTATTTCTTGGTATGTTTGAGTAGTTGGATCTCCACAAACCTGCCAGTTGTTTCCTGGATCAACAGTGATGTCTATGTTGAGTGAGAACCCAGCGTTTGTTGCCTGCCCCTCTTAGCAACACCCACTTTACCCTCTGGGTCTGTTCCTCATTTTCTTTTTCACAGTTCTTAAGAAACGACCTGCCTCTCCAGTGACTGGAGGCAAGAAACGTTTGTGTATGTGAGACACCTGCGTACTGATGATCTGGTGGAGAGCTGATCAATACTGGAGTGTATTTAGAAGTGCAGTGTCTTGCCTGTGACTACATGCTATGGGAGAGGTGTTGTTACCAGATGGGGCAAGGGAGGGATTAAGACCCGGGTAAATCCTCGTGTCCCTGACCTCCCTCCTTATTAATACTGCCTCTGCTCTATGATATTTATTATTTTTTAAACTTCCAAGAAGTGGTTGAACTGTGTTGCTTCCAGCTCACAGGCAACTTCAAATTAAATATATTTAACTTAATTAAAAATAAATTTGTCAGCTTTTCGTTTTGTTAGACAGCTTCACATTAAACTAGAAATACTTTTTCCGGTTTCTAGCAGCTGTGAGAACAGTAGTCTTTCTTGTCTGTCCCTATGATGAGAAACAATTACAAAAAGGCATAAATTCTAGTGGGTGAATACTCCAGAAAGAGTAGAGCAACATGAGTACAAAATTCAGTTATTACTGGCAAAACACTTGTTTCATCTATTCTCTTAAGATCTTGTTTAGCGTAGTATAGGCCAGAGAAACAAAAAACTAGATGCAGCAAAGCTGGGTTGGATAGAACAAAGGGGTTTTGATTAGAAATGTTATTACTGTACCCAGCAAGAAATGAGAAAACAAGAGACCTAGACCTGAATATCTGATATTCAGAATTCTTGATAATAGGACGATAATAAAATATAGAAGCAGTAATTGGACAGCTACCATTGAGTAACTTATGCAATATGTCAGTAACTGTTACAGTATTGAGGCCTTTGCCAGCTCCGAGTATGATGTCTGTGTTTCTCTCACCTTTTCTAGGAGAACGGGTCTGTTATATTCTTTTCTGTGTCATGAGAAAATTGTGCACTTTATGTTATGGCTGGCACCACAGTTGTATCTTTTGCTTTTATTATCTAAAATAGATGTTTGGAGTTGTGGATCTTAACCAAACTCTGCAGCAATTGCGGCTTATCACTTACATTCTGGGCCTACACAGATGTTTGTATATAAGGGCTAGTAGCTTGGCACCTCATAATTTGCAAATTCCTTAATTTCTTCAAAAGCAATAAACAAGGATGTTGAACAAAGGCTTTTTTTTTTTTTTTTCCTCTTTCTATTTTCTTAATCATGGTGGTGCCCTTCTGGCATGTGGTGTTCCAAGTCCAGAGCCAACTGACCTGCTCTGTGGAGTAAATGGGGTGCTATTCCCAAAGATCATTCACGGGTATAAATGTGCAATGCCGCCTCCTCTTCCATCTCTTCATTTCCCAAAGTTATGTATGGCTTCTCTTCTGTACATTGGCAATTTTACCACTAATCATTTCTGTTTCTGTGCTGAAGTATGATAGATGATAACATACAAAAATTGCTGCAGTAGGGTACTACTATGAGATGATGCTGGCAACACATGCAATTAGCTATATTAATTTCTTCTCTTTTAATAGCTGGGAAGAAAACATATGGAATTAGTGAGCAACAAAACCTCAGTTTTCATTTGAAAAAGGAAATAGAGAATGATTCATTCTAAAACCATACGCTCCAAAGGAGGAAGGCTTGAATTATTAACAACATCTCTAAACATGATGGGTGCTGACACCTTTTATTTTTACTGCCATGGTTTTTCTTCACATGCAGTGAAAGAATTTACACTATGGGAAGTGTTAATGGTCTCATGCTTCCTACCCATTTTTAGCTGCCTAATTTATGGAAAGCCATTACTAGGTGAGTCACTGCTTTCACAGGATTAGTGTGGCTGAGATAGAGCATTAGGTGTTGCTTTAATTTTCATATTTTCTTGAAAGGAACAACAGATCCACATTAAAACTGTTAGTGTTTGGTATTACAGTAGCGTTCAGAGTCTCTGCTTTTCTCGATCATGTACAAATATTGCAAGAGATGCTCCCTCTCCCTATAAGCTAACAAGCTAAACAAAGATACTTATCTGTGTTACAGATGCCATGAACCAGAGGGTTTCATTGTTCAGAAATTGTGCCTAATTGGATGGGAGTTAAATACTTGCAAAGACTGCAAACAGAAGCAATACTAGGACTCTCACTACAAAGAACTGTTCATCCTGCAATAGCTATTGCAGAAGCACATTTATTCTCTTGTTGATCTTAAGAGGCTTTGGTTAGACATTCACAAGTTCCAAAAACTAACAGCCAAGCCTGAGAGGACCAAGGTTTGCCCCTAACAGTAAATGAACCATGGGTCAAAATACATTTGGGCTGTCTTTATCATGAATGTAACAGTAGAAATGGTGTGTAAAATATTCAAGCACTGAATAAGGTATAGATTTCATAGCCAATACTCTTTGTAATAAATAATTCAGAAAGATTTGCTCAATTTAGAGAATGGTCTCCAGCAGGCAGTTACAGATGAAATTTGAAAAAAATCCTGAACTGATTTTTTAAACTAGTTTATTTTTCTATAAACCTCTTGTCACAAAAGACTTGTGTTGATCTGTTATGAGTATCTCACCCAATTAAAAGTACTTAAACATCTACAAAGTTTTTTTTCCACTACAGATTTTCTGTACAGGTCTACCTCCAGAGGCTGTTTGTTCCAGTTACGTGTAGGCTGCTTCGTTAAGGAGCCCATATCTCACTGTACAGCACATACCAGGGAGAGCAACTACCCGTCTGTAGCTTCCACATTTGCCTTGCTCAGAAGTCTGTTGTGCAATTGACTCAATGTGGACCTGCGGCTGGGATAACTCTGAACTACTGTCCTAAAGAAATTATAGTTTTTGGATGCTATCTGTAGATAACAATGAAATGAGGCACCACTAGTTCTCCCCCTTTGTTTTCCACTGAGAGTCTGTGGGGGATGAAACTAGAGAAATGATGTTACAAGTAATTTATTGCTCAGGGTTCTTTTTCTCTCCCTAATTTCTTTCTATTCTGTCAGCTTCTTTCTTTTCTCATACCAATTACTTTGACTTAAGAAATTACAAAGCTTTTCTTAATAGTGCTTGAAGATTGCTGTGTTTGCTGTATAAATTCTGAGGCAGATCTCCAGTTGCTACAAAGTGAAGTAACTCTGAAGCCACAGCCTTTTTTTTCCAGCTAAAAATCTTCCGTATATGAGCTATCCACTTCTTTCTAGGCTGGAAAGGTTTGAAAAAGGAAAGGAAAAAAGTAAAATAGAGAGTGATACATATAAGGTTGGGAGACAATACTGGTGGCTTGTTAAATGCCAAGTTGCAGAAACTAAATATAGATTACATTAATGGATTGGTGTATGCACATGTCTATGTGTGTACCCCTATGTTTAACACTTTTGAAAGAAGTGATAGAAAATAAATCCTAAATGACACTTAAAATCTGTCATCAAAGTGATCATATGAGAATGGTTAATAAGTAATGTAGGCAAGTGCAATACAACATTCTTCAACTACTGTTCTGCAGAATGGGTCTGTGGTTGAGACAGAAGGCAATTGGAGTTGACTTTTCTAAGCAGATTTTTAAAGTACTTTGAGTATTTAGAACTGAACTGTTCCGTCACGGTCTTCCAGAAGGATTTTTCTTAATGGATATGTCTTTGGACTACATATTATTATTCACTGGCCAAGTATGTGGATTTTCAGACAAAAAATATTTTTAATTTTATTCTGAACTGAAATCAATACAGACATTTGTGGTGGATGCTTTTATTTCTAGTTTCAAAACACTCCACATTTTTCATATTGTTCTACTCAGGGCAGTTGAGTGACCAAATACAGAAGAAAAGAAGAAAAGTGAAAGCTGTATGATAGCCTGCTCATTTGTTATATGACTTCTACATAAAATGAACAGTGTCTTCCTCTACTGGAGAGCCACTGACGTGACTGAGGCACAACACATGTTTGAATAACAGTAACAAAAGTAGAGGCTAAAAAGAGGTGTCTACATGCAAGGCTTTTAAACGGTGCTGGCTTTGTTCTGCCTTTCCAAGGAAACACAGTTTGTGTCGTTGCCTCTGTACTATTCTGCTAAACTTGATAGCGTGGTTGGGAAAATCTAAAATCTAAAACCTCAAAGCTGTTGGGAAATCAGTGGTTAGGTGGAGATGAGGCCCAAGTTATTGTTGCCAGCTGAGGAAAAGTTGGTAAGAGAAGCAAGGAGCCGTTGGTTACTGTGGTTGGCTGAATGCAGGGATGGTCCAGAATTCGCCACACCAGCAAATGCTCTGATGCTCAGTAGAAGGGGAAAGGGTGGAGGAGAGCTAGTGGATGGGGCAGGAACTGGAAGTATTACGAGGTAGCAAGTCTTGCAAGATGGTAAGGGAGGTAAGTTCAAGGTATTTTGGCTACTGGGGAGTCATGTAGCAATTTCAGGTATGAGGCCAGGCTTTATTGGTTTGGTTACTCATGGAATAGTTCATCATGCAGTCTGCAAAGGTTGCTTTTCAATGAATGACGTCATAAACCAGGGAATAAATGGAGTAATTCTGAATGTTGCTGGTGTTTTAGACGAGTAGAAGGTCTAAGACTCAGTCTTGGTATCGATAAAACTCATTGGGGACCCTAACCACAGAAAAGGCAGAAACTGTATACAAAGTGTAGTAGTCTGATAAGATACTGTGAGCATTTGTTCTGTAAATAAATGAGCTAGTGGATTGAATATTTGTTCTGTTTTGATGCATTTAATTTCCAAGCAAACTAACACACAAATGATAAAAATAAGGCAAGCCATTACTAATACACTTCTTTTGGCACCTTTACTGAAATCTATGTTTCATTCTGTGGTGTGTACCACAGAGAAATTTCTGAGTGAGTCCAATACATATCTTCAAAGTAATAACTGACAAATCAATAAAAGAAAGGATTAGCAGACCCAGACCTGCCTCTTCTTTCTTTTGACTCAATACATTCATACAAGGTTATACATTCTGGAAAGTGTGTTTAATGGATACAGTCAGAATAGTTTAATGCCTACGTATTTGCTGCTGCTTGTAACTGAACCAAGCAAAAATATTCTTTCCTTTTGGACATTGACAATTGTCCCCAGTTGTACCACAGGACATCCAAAATGGTAAGATGGAGCTATACCCTACGATTAAAAGCTCCTTGGACATTGCCTGATACATTGTGGAGTTGTGACAGTAATATTTTACTATAATTGCTTTCTTAAGATGATGACAGAGTGCTGCAAGTGCAATCATTTTTTTCAGTATGAGTTAAACCAAATACGTGTGATTCAGGCATATTCACTTGACAGAATGCTCTGAATTTACATGATTAGAAAGCTCTTCAGATTAAATGCAATTCATCAAGGCATTTCTCACAACTAAAATACCTGTGTCAGATTGGCCATTTTTCCTTTATGATGGTAGGAGAGTAATCTTACTGAATTCAAGAAAAACCTCTGAACTACCTGCAGATGCCATCATGTAGGTAGGTAAAAAATGTCTCTAATTAGTTCCAGGTGTAAAACTGCATGTGCAAGATTGATGGCTGAGTTGAAGTTCTTACAAAAAAAGGAAAAAAAATCCAAACCAGTACAAAGTAGTACTGCAAACTTCTGAAATAGTCTTTTCCAGAAAATCAGGCTCTGCAAATCTACTGAATCTCATAAAATTTTAGTCAAAATATTAATAAGAAAAAATGCTTAGCAAAGAGTGTTAGAAGGTTCTCTATCGTTGCAGTATTGTTCAGAAAGATTACATATAGCAGTATGCAGCAGGTTTTCTGGAATGTTGCCATAAAACATAGTTATGTGGTCTCAAGATATCGATAGCCACTTACAAACTGTTCTCTTACACTAGTTTCAGGCTCCTTGCAGAAATACTGGTATTAATCCACATATGCACAGGTAGTGCGTTACTTACAATGGCTGCTGGTAACCATGTAAATGCAGCACAACTGTTGCAACCAGTAAGAACTTGCATTAATTTTTAAAAAAAGCTGTTGTGCTGTGCAACAACTCAGATGTTTCAACATTTTTGAGGTCCTGATTCTGCAGAAAACTTACTGGAGAGAAACTATGAGTTTGGTACAGCTTTGTCCAGAGAACATTATGATAGAGTGCAAGAGTGGAGTCAAAAACTATCAGGTTCAACCTCGATAAAAGAAGGTGGATCATCTTTTTTTGTTGCATTTACTTTGCTATGTGAGCACAAAGCAAAAAATAGATCTGCTTTAACTACGCTTGGTTGGATGAGCGTTGCTGAGATTGTGATGATCACTGGTTCATTATTGGATACTGTGCTGTTCTTTTGACTCATGAAAGACTTAAGAATCTCTGTTAGTGTTTAGTGACTTTATATAAAGAGTATATGAGCAAAATAAATAGAAAGAAAACCTTTAAAATAAGCAATGCCCCAGAAGATGACATTGTTAACAAAATTGGTTTTTCTGCATGTTACAGATTAAATTTAATTTTCTTAGATAACTTGGCTGTAGCAGTATGGTGAGATTAGCATAATCACCAAACATATGCATATACTTTATGCTAAATTTGATTTAGCAGTTATTGGTAAAAATAAAATTAATTGAAATAGAGGGTTGTTGGTTTTTTTTCAAATGAACTGCAGCTTGGAGCACAAACTAAAGCCAAAATTAAATTTTGACTTCTTGTGTCATATGGCTATACTATTTCACAGTTTACTTTTTTAATCCATTAAGAGTTTGAATTACAGCAAGGATTGGTTTGTTGATGTTCAGGTTTTTAATTTGGAATCTACCTTTCATTTAACCATTTGAATTGATAACCCTCTAATCTTAGACCATTATATTTTGGTTTGCTAGACTGAAGAATTTAGCATCTTCTCCCTGAGCTTGGATGGTATGTGGTTTTGATGTTTTGAGATACGTACACACATAATATACACATGTGGAATTACTTCAGTTTCTTTTAAATAGCCTGCATAACAAAGTCTTGCACTAGTAACTTTTATGGTTTTTGAAGGGAATCAATACTTCACATGTTATTATTTCTTTGATTTTTCAATTTGGAATTGCACATGAGAAATCTGAGCATCTAACAATTTTTCTTAAAAATAATTTGAAAGTAATCTCTGAGAATTTTTATTCAGTGGATACCTCACATGCTGTATAGTTGTTTTTACTTGAAATCTGATGGAAAAAACTGAAATGGTTTGTTCATTTAGACTAGACTAATTCTGTAATTTTATCTTCGATTTGAACACTAGAATCAGGCTTCAAAATCTGCTTTCGCAATAACATTGTAGTTTATCTTTCTGATAACATTTGTCTCAGTTAACTCATCTAAATATTCAGAGACAGCAGGTACTGAAATTTTTTTTTTTATGAGTATGTTAATATTTTTAGGAAGTTACCCAATTCTAATTAAGACTAGGAAACTGAATTAACCCAGTTTTAAAGAGATCAGGCAATGAGAGAGCTCTGCTTTGACTTAAACAGGTCCCTTTACAGTTTAAAATGTATTTTGCAAAAAGATTTTGTAGATGCTTCCTCCACAGCCAATGTGATTTCTGCCAAACTTAGCAAGGAAAATTATTTCTGTTCATTTCTTGTGCTGAATTGCTCTGTAGATGTTCAGCCACTCTAGGACTTCATGGATAAAATAAAGAGCTTGCTGTTAAGGTTTCCATGCAGGCACACAGATTCTTCATATTCACAGCTTGCAACTCTTTCTTTTCTAAATCTTCTAGTCCATCAGCTGATTCATGATTGAGGGACCTATGCTACAGGTACGCTTTGGCCAGCCTTTACTTAGGGGCCCTAAGACCAAATATTGCAAAGCCTACTTGCAGGGATTAATGGCTCTGTCTGGTGTCCTAGGAGCTTTGCTTGAGGTAAAAGCACTAAATGAACCATGAAAATATCTGATACAAATATTACTGGGGGGGAAACCAGACAAGGCTGAGGCAGACGGACCTGTTTCAGACCTGAAGGAGAAGTCAGTCCTGCCTGGAGATAAGGCAACGGTCAAGATAACTCCCGAGGCCTTTTCCAGATAAATTTTCTATTTTCCGTTATTCTGTTAGGGTTTGAGGGGGAAGGTAAAACTTCAGTCAAAAGGATGTCTCCTGCCAGAGACACTCCCAGTTACGTCAAAATCTGTTGTTTACATTGGGAACTGACTGATCTTGTGTGATTGTACCCCACTTCCCTTTTTCTTAGTTCCCAACATTTTTACTATCTGTCCAAAGCCTAAGGATTTCGTATTGCAATCTAAATAAATGTAATGTAATTATTGGCTAATTAACTTTAAGGGAATACTTTATTGGTATGGAATGCTTAATGCTACATGTTGACTGTGCATCTAACGTAGCAGTCTTACTTCTAGGCTAACACATCTATTTCTGAGAATGATAAGACATGACTCCTAATTGTATCCCTTTCAAGCACTTATCATTTATTAAATTTTGCTGCATTCAGTGACCACGTTGGTTATCTGGAAGCACAATGATTCTGGGGCTGTGCATTGTCAGGTCACTAATCTCCATCCTGCGCTCAGCCTTTCAGCCACACGAGGATGACTCACTCCCTGCAAACCTCCTGTTGCTTAGTAGCTGTTCGTAATGTGAAAGAGTTGGGCGAGTAGCAGTGAGGTAAGAGGAAAAGGGCTGGGAGGCAGTGTGTTCCTGGCCGCCCAAAAGGAATTTGTGAATGAGGGTATTATTTGACCTTCTAATTGGTGAGGAATGTTTCTGTTTCCGCACAGATACAAGGTGCATGAATTTACATGCCGTGCCCCTTTCTGTTCTCTGTAGGATCTAGGAAAGTTAGTCATGCTGGTGGGCCCTTATTGTATGCGTTTATTTATTTACCACTCTGGTGCCACTTTCTCTTTTAATAGTATCTCTTTGTTACCTAGGGAACTGGTTACAGCCCTGCACATTTCTTCCTGTTTGGTGCGTCATCGTGCTCCCGTATGCCATACACAAGGTTCCCGACAGTGCCTGAAGAACTGTATGTCTGAAACCTGTTGTGCCAGGCCTGCGTTACAGCACTGGCACCAGCGTGATGACTCAACTAGGAAAGGATACAGGAGCCAAAGAGGAAGGGGAGGGGGGGGGGGGAAGAAAGAAATTAAAAAAAAGCAATAGCTCTATCAATGCATTGAATCTTGTTGTAGGTAGGCTGAATTTGGGGTGGACAGGTGGATTTAATTCCCAGTGTTTAGCTGGGATAGCTGTAGAAAGTTATTTAGCTTTTTTAATAGAAAAACCCTGCACTAATAATATTTCCTTCTAAACTAAAGTATGTGTTTGTATCCCAGTCACAATAGCAGGAGGTAATACTTTGCCCTTCAAGGGATGTAACACAGATGGAAGACTGAGAGCGCTTGCAGAATAGCTTTGAGGGCAGGAAACATTAGCTATGGGAATGCTTCAGTGATCTGGCTTTTTCTTTGTTAATATAAACAGGACTTTATGGTTGATTTTAAATGGATTGCTTTGTCCAAATATGATTCTCACCAATTTCTTCTTTTCACTTGAATAACATGGACAGATCAAATTTTGATTAAGTCTTTGACTTTTAAAGCATAGCAGGTTTAAATTTCAAACATTTCTCTTCAGTCCTAATGACTTTGTTGTTTTCAAAAAGGAGATGAGGAAAAAGTGGTTACTTTTGAAGTATTGTAAAAATAATTGACTTCCAAGTTTCAGATGAATGCTAAGCACAATAGCAATACGCACTCGGTAGACATGGAGGAGAATGTTTCCATTTATCTAGCGAGCCCCAAGGGCTGCTTATAATGATGCAACTCACAACAGATTCTCAGGAAAGCGTCTAAGCAATTTAATAAATAGCAAAAGACAGTCTCTTGAGTGTAACAAGACTAAAAGATAAAACAAAGATAAACTGGTCTTTACTGAATTAGTAGAAGTTTATGGATTTATTTGGGGAAAAAAACACAAAATCGAAGTTCAGTTTCTGGACTGTAGCAATTTGCAAGTGTACAGGTGTGCGCAATGTTGATTTAAATACCTCAACTAAATTAGAAAATCAGATGCCATATCTCAGCCTCAGCATTGATCTACAGAGTATGTCTGTAAGCTTCTGAAATCACACTAAGGGTTCTGGAAATGTGATTTAAACATAGGTCTTTCCGTAAAGTAGAGACAGTCATTAAAAATTTTTGAGGAAAAGACAGATGGTAAGATAAAGATGGGAGCACTGTCTAAGGGGAAACTATGAGGTATGCTCAATGATTGCATCAGGATAGGGAGTTTGAAGAGTTTAGGAGAGATGGCTGTGATGACATAGACAAATGTTATTTTACATGATTAAAGTGCTCAAAACATGTTTCAATATAGTTTGTATAATTTTGTATTAGGCAGTATTTAATGAATTCGCATTAGTTTCCCAAGTGCTGTATTTGGCAAAGTAGTCTTCAAGAGTTTCTTTTAAAAGTTCTTGAAACTTCTGGTTTTGTTTGATTTCAAAATGTTTTGGGATTTTGGATTTTTTTCATTCAATGAGAGTATGAAATGAGAAGTTGCCTTTTATTACTTTATTTGATTGGTTAACTGGAATCTAGTTTCCTTGATGGATGTTGAAACTGGGAGAAAATATTTTGCATATGAATCATAATGATGTGGGACGGTGGAGCACCTGTGATAAGGGCATGGTCACTTGCAGGCAGTAGCTGTGTTTCATGGAAGCTTTTCAAGAACTGAACATGACACTTCGTGAGAAATAAGGATGAAAGTTTGGCTTTCTGTACAGTTATTTTTGCTGTTCTCTCTTTAACACGTGTACATACTGTGTGACTGCTGTTTAAGTAATGAATAGGTGGGATAAAATGTTCACTGTAGTTCTCTTGGCCAAGTAGTTAGAGAAGATTTAAGCTTAATAAGCCTCCTGATAATTAAGTTTAAATATAGGTAAGGGTGATAATTATCCTATAAAATTCAGTTGTGATGAAACCACCAATGAATAGATGTATATAGCAAGGCTACAAGACCATTTCACTACTGATGGAAATGTGGCTTTCAGCTGGTTTCTTGTTGCTGGGACTTTTCTAAACAAACAAATAAATAAATAAATCATGTTAATATCTGATTTCCTTCTGAAGTGCAACAAGAATGCTGGAAAGTGAATTACAGGCAAATGGAAATCCCCCAAGCCTCCTAGGTTTTCATTTGGGTTTCTCAAAAGACAGGTACAGAAAACCTCTTTGATCCAAAAAATGTTACTTAAAAGCAGGGAGAGCACATCAATTCAATCCTGCCGCTCCTTTGAGAGTCTTCCTTGCTCCTCTGTATCAGAGTTAACTTTTAACTGACTGCAACCAGCAACAAATTACAGCAGTTTCTTCTGCACCCGTACATGAGTCAGTGAGTAGGGGATGGCTGAGTCAAACTCTGCCCTCCCACTCCCTGCCCAGCTGTTGCCTGTTTACTCTTTTGGGTTTAGCCCATGATCCTGGAAGCCTACACAGAAAGAAGCTGGACATAGTGGACGCTCTTACTCCTCCGCATGAGAAATATAGGTGAAGTCTAACCACAACATACCACGTGAGCATGAACTTGAAGTACGTCATCTCCTGTTCAGAAGTAGGACTTGGGACCTTAGTTAAAGCTGACCATTTCCACTGAACTGTGTCCTTAGTGATTGCTCTAAATGTCAGAAGCAGAGGTTTGTGAATCTGAAATACGTACCCGACCAGGTTGTTCAACATCATTGGCCTGTTCAAATGTGCTCTGGCTTTAGAGTCCTGAATTTTTGAAACATTTCTCTAGCAACATATTTGGTATTTACATATATTTCTCCTATAGTTTCCAAGACAGATTGTGTTTCTTCTTTTTCTTCCAATACGGAGAGGAAAATGACAGCAATGATACTGACTGCATTTTCAGTGTTTGTATTGATGTATTCTTGAGCTGTTTCAAACATATCTTACTAAGGCACTGCGTGAAGTTTTATTCTGTTGGGCTTCCTCCCTCCCACAGCCTGGTGTGCTTTGGTGATTTTCTGCTTTAATCCAGTGTTGTTTCAGTTGGCGACTGTTTTTTTCTCTCCCTAATTTCAGGTCAGTAACTTAGAATAGGAAAAATAAATGCTTTGTGTTATCCAGGATTTGATTTCTCTGCTGAATCTCTTTTTTGTGTGTTTTTATTTATTTATTTACTTTTATGCCCCGTGGAAGCACTCTCCTATTTATAAACTAAAATTCCTTTAATTAAGTTTTCTAGGGAGAAAAATGCAACTCTTCCTGTAATGGTCAGTCTTTGTGTTATTTTTCCAGATGTGTAAAGTAACTTCCAAATGTGTAAGACAGAGTTGTAGTAACTGGAGAAAGGCTGCTACCAATGCACCTTGCAACGTCAAGAGCTGTCAGGGTTGGATTTGAAGATGACATCAGCTCAAATAGGCTGATTAAGATAAAAACATACGGGACTGATGGAGCATAAGGAACTTTTTTAAAGTGAAATTCTGGTATTTTCTTGTAATGGTATGTACATCAACCTACACCTTTGAATTTATTTGAAATTGGCAACCCATGCTGAGTGCTAGATTTAATCTGTATTCAACTAACTTGAAATAGTGACCATTCTGTGACAAAATCAGATCACAGAATTGATCTTTGTGCCAGTTTGATTGCTGTTAGTCCACATCGTAACCCAGACACTCAAAGTTAATAGATTGAGAAATGTCAAAAAAAACCCCAAACAACCCTCAAAACACCCCAGCAGCTTGTATTCTTTCAGTTAATGAAGATAAATTACTGTAAGAGCCTGAAACCTGCTAATTCTGAAATTTTGTAAGAAGCAACAGAAGGTAGTCAACACTACCTAGGAAGCAGAGATAATACTTTCTTTTTAAAACTGACTTGAAGTGCAATACAGTGTTTTGGTATTTTTCTGTGTAGACATTGCACTGAAGATATTTTTTTAGTTATTAACTGCCACGACTATTTCACATGACAGGTTTACAACATTTTTTTACTAAACTGTAATTTTTATCCAAAACCAGCCTGATGCAAATTAAGAATTTAAACAAAAACAAATTAGAAAACAATAAATTGCATTTCCCTTTTTTTCACAACAGTGTTAATGCCAATATAAACATGAAGAGAAAGATTTTATAACTGCTTACGCTTGTATTTACTTTCATCCTCTAATTAAAATAAACCTCATTTAGTAGAAAGATTGCAGTTAGTTTCAAATCAGCAACTAGTAAGAATTAACCCTTTTCTAAGAAAAAAACCACCAACATGGGACTAAAATTAGCTGAAGTCACTGGTCAGTCTGATGAAATGACCTCAAAAGGAGATTATTTACTTTAGAGTTATTTAAGTGTTTCAGTTCTCTGTGTTTAAGTATATTGATTTGCTGTCACTGTAGTTGCAAAAAAAAAAAAAAAAAAAAAAAATCAGAAGTTACCCAGATCTGTAGCTAGTGTAATGCAGAGGTTTGTTAGGGGCAGCATCCGCTGCTGCTATGAGCAGGGCAGCAGAGATTCCACATGCAGCGAGGTGCTGTGGGCTGCCCCACCAGCTAACCAGCTCCCTTGGGTGCTCAGTAATACGGGGGTTTTCCTTCCCTCCTGCAGTTGTTCCCAGAGTGACCTAATTTGCTGCTCTGCTCCTCTGGGAAGAGATGAGGAACCCTCATCACTGCCGCTGCTTTTGGAGAGGCAAGTGCTATGGTGCAAAAATTAAAACCCGTATCATCTGGTGTTAGAGCTCAGATTTGGTTAGTGTGGTCTGGGTCAACACAATTCCTAGCTGTGATGTAAGTAGCAGACTGAGCTTTTTTAAGTGGATCAGGTATGTTAAGGTTATAATGGTAACTGTCTACTTGGTTGTCTGCTTTGTTAGTTCCATATGTTTTTGTTAAACCTTTCTTCTGTCCAGTTAAATGTGGAGATGAGACTGGTCAACTGGGATCTAAATACACAATAGAATGAGTATGTACATGCAGGTACGTTTTGGATAGGTGATCACTTAACACTAGCATATGTTAGATGATTGACTTCTAGAGCATAGTTCTAAGTTCTTAATCTGTGAATATAAAATGCGTACGCTAACGCCCGGAGTCATCTAACCCTTCATCCTCCAAGCAAATCCATGGAGTACTCTGCAAAGTGGGGTCAGTGGTGAACACAGGAATCAATATCCCTGCGTTGTGTTGACTTGATCTTACACCGCAGCCTTTGCAAAAGATGACAGCAAGGGGAAAGAAGGACCTAAAAAAATCTGTAGTGTTGATATTTCAGAAAAGGAATCCTGCCTCGTGTTCCTTTTCTGACTAACAGAAACCCTGCCTGAGTCACTGCAACTGGTTGTTGTGAAGAGTACAATTTAGAGAAATTACAGAAATAATGCAACTCTTTCTGGCAAATTCTTATGTTTGTCACAAAAATAATTTGGCTGAACTAATTGGCTTGATTTAGAATTCAGGTGCTTTAGGCCTTGTAAGTAATACTTATTTGGCTTGAATAGAAGATAGTGGAGAAGATAAATCAGTCAGTCATTACTAGCATAAAAAACGATGATCAGATTAAAGATGATGTCTTAAGGTTCCTGTATTTTTCCTCTGTGTGCATATTTAGCACCAGATGGTTAATGCAGCCATAATAAACTGGTGGGAATATTTAATTAAATGTGTTCCCAGGACATTAAATGTAGGGTATTATTCTTTGGCTGATGATCAGAGTAAATATTTTGTAATAAGGGTGAGTCCTCGCAGAATATTGCTAGTAGTATATGAAAATCACATTTGGGAACAGAAATGTGTTCAAAGCAGAACTTTCTTTACAAAATTAAGACATCTGAAATGCTAATTCCTTTTATATTTTTTCTACCACGAATTCACTATTACTCATTACTACCCAATTATTACAAACGGCATGAGAAATCATTTTAAAATTGATAGTAGTAGAACAGAATGAGCCTAAATTAAAGTCTGTAGCCATTTAATTGGCAATAGTCACGTTTTTACTGAATACTGGCAGGCTCGGATCGAATGCTGGAAAGCACCGTGCAGAAGATCTGTTAAAGCGGTGATAGTTCCCTGGTACTGAAGGAAGCCTGTTTGCTCTTATTGGGAGTTAATTCTGCTCCCTCAGTGAAATCTCAGAAGACTGAAAACATCTTTCTATAGTCTGAAAACCACTCCCCCCAAGTAGGCAAATGTCCACTAGCCCAGCAGTGATACTCTTTTTGTCAGTAACGTAATTATCTTTTCACCCTAATTATTATAAAATCATTACTTTCTTTACTGTCATAGAGGAGCCAATTTTTTCCCCAATGAAAGTGACATTAGTAGAACGAAACCAAGGATAATCTTGTTAAAACTTAACTAACTTATAATAGGTTAGTTAATAACTGGAGAGGGGAAGATCAGCTAGAAATCTGAAATGCGTACAATTAGTGGGCAACTGAATTGAAAAGCAAATTACCTTACTGAGTGCATCTGTCTCAGAACTGGGTAGGTCATGCTCTCTAGCCAGGGTTTTCTTTTGAAGAGGTTCTCTCACTTTACAGGCAGAGAATATAATTATCTACTTGTAAGAAGGCTGAGAACCTAGTTCTGAAGGCCACTCAATTTTATGGGGACATTGGAAGGAAGTCATCTTTTCTCTGAAGCTCTCCTGACACAGTAAGTGTGTGGTTTTGAAAGAGTAACAGGATCTGCTGTTTGACACTATCCCATTTCACTATGGGGAAAAGCAAAAATTTGGGTAGGAGGTGTTGGGATGGATGGCTAATGTCTCTTGATTTCTAGATGTACACATCTATATGTTCCCAAACAGAAACATCATTGTCCACACACAACTGTGTTTAGGCCTGTACTATTGCTAAGTTTGTACACTTACGCACAGAAGTCTGGAAGGCCCAGAACTTTAAGGAATTTAGATATCAAAGGTACCAATTTCTTTGAGAAATAGCATGTAAACAGGCTAGCACACAGTTTTAGCCTGGCCTCTTTAGTTAGACTGGATTTTGTTAGGACTGTGTCAAACTGCCTATAGCCAGACTGATTGTTAAGAAAGCTTTTGTGCTACTTTAAACTGACTTTCTAACAGAAATAAAATCCTATGTGGTAGAATCCAATTAACAGGAAACTGGAAACTAGCAAATCCCTCCAGAAAGCAGACGACTCTACGTGTTATCAGTAAAAGTCCCCCTTTGCAAATTAGCAGTAGAAACATTGTTTTAGCTATTACTGTATAGGTATAAACGATGCAAGTTCAAAACTAACAGCAAACCCCCAGTGCTATAAAGCTCCTTTATTTCCTTAGAGATCCTCTCTGCCTCAAAGTTTTCAGATGCGTCTAAATCCACATTTATTTGTGAGAGAAGAACACTCTCAGCACCAGGGATAATGTGAAAGTGGTTTGTTTCTACAGATACTGTTAGGTCCAGAATCTTCCCTGACATCCATAGTCACCAAAGTAGTATATGAGTTTGCATTTTTAGCTAATTTTAATAATTGTTTTAGAGTTAAATCCCAAGAGTATAAAGGTATGGAAGTGTTCTAATTTATTCTATAATTAAATAAAATTTTGTGATGGTAGGGGTTTTTCTAATGCCTTTGGAACCACAGACTGTCAAACCTCACTTAAGCAGCGAAGCCCAAATAGGTAGCGTAAGGGTCCAAATGAAAGAACAGTGTCTTAAATGTACATGTTTGGTTACAACAGTAGATATTTACTACATAAATATTTACCTGGACAGTAAAAAAATGAAGGGGAAGAGAGGCAGTGCAATTTTATGTTATATTAGAACAACAGGGAAAGGGTTTGAGGAAAGAGGAATCAAACTGGGATTTGTAGAAAATTGCCTCCTTCATTTCACTGTTTATAGAGATCATTAGTCAAATCTGCTGCTGCATTGATGCACTTTCACTTTCCCCTCCCCTGAGCTTTGCCAGCTGATACCAGCTAAAGCTGTCTGATGTAATTCTCACTTTCTTCATGCTGTAACCTTTAACTGTGTGTTTCTCGCTATTTAAGTCTGAGGGTTAGAAAATAACTCCTGCTATTAGAAATAGGTTGTGAGCTTTGATTTGGAGTCAGTAGCTGAAGAAAAGGGGAGCAGAAGGTTGGCAATGAAGAGGCCTGGGCTGCTTTGCCACAGGCTTTCTGTGCCACTGAGCAAGTCACTTAATCTCTCTGTACCTGTTGCCCAGCCATATGCTGGGATAATAGCTTTTCCTTAGCTTATTGCAGTATTGTCAGGATAAAGACTTTGAAGGGATTAGGTCCTGTAGCTGGAGGCTTTAAAGAACACTTTGGATGGATAAAACAAGCTGCTGAAAGCAGCTATTGAAGCCCTAATGTAAACTGTACCAAAGTCGCAGTGGTGGCCTGGCATCCTCCTGGTATTCACATGTGCATCTCCCTTCCCTAGCCTGACTAACACGAGGTACGTGTCAGGCAGCTTCCCAAAACATTAGATACATAGTCATCCTTAATGTTCTTTCAGCCAGTGCTGCAAAGGAAACAGTAACACTGGATCTCTCTAATTCTCTCTTAATTAGAGTTGCAGCTCCCTTTAACTGTCAGAGCTAAGTAGATTGCTTCCAAAACAATCCAGTTGAGATGAAAAATCTTTTAGTCATGATTTTGACCTACCAGTTTCAGGCTCAGCAAGTAACCAGAACAACTGAGGACATCTGAGTCAGCTGAGACCATTTTACTAAATTACTAGGACAGTCCCCAAATGTTTCTTTCTAGGTGGCTGCATACATACACAGATCTAGCACCTGCTTGCAATCAGCCAGATTGCTCATGTGCTAACTGAAACAAAATCTGATATGGTGGGGAGTGAGGATGTCACCAATGTTATATGAAGAATGGCCTAACTACTGAGACTCTAAAGGTGTGGTACAGTTGTCCTGAAGTAAGTGTACTCATCACTTTCCCAGAGTGTACCCCAGTGCTCTGATATTGCAGCGTGGCTGCTATTTAGGAAGAGTTGCTAGGGTTTTATAACCTTTTTCACGACCGATAATGGAGCTTTGTTCCCCTTCAAAATTAATTTGACTTGTTCTTAGGGGTGAAGATTCTCAGCATCAATGGTAACTTTTTTCTTTTTCCTATTAACAAAATAAAAACAAATAAAAAAAGTACAGGTACACAAGTCTGATGGCTAGAGGCCTAGTGATGGAGTTTTTATATTGATTTTGCAGTCTTTTGTAGCTCACCAAAATCTTGCCAGACTGTGAGAAATTGGACTTTAAAGTTATGTTGCTTCATGTATTTCAAAAGAAGGCCTTTCTAATATAGTGCTAATGTTTTGCATGACTTTCTTTGAATAATGCTTCTGAGAAATTGTAAGCTGATATGACGTAGTGCAGAGGCAATAATAGAAGAATTATGTAAATGTAAGTTGGACTTCCATTCTAGCATTTTTGCACCAAGATGTTCCAGAGAATACTGGTGCTTTCCAGTGATGTAGGTCTTCAATTCTCTTTACTAGAAAACTTATGTTCAAAGACAAACTCTTAACAGATGCCTTGTGGCACTGGAGTCATGTTAGCTCACAGAGGTACTGCCTTCTGCCCAGCCAGGATGCTTTCTGTAGAGCTCAGACATGGGGTAGGGCTGAGCCGGAAGTATGGAGACCCCTCTGTCCTGTTCTGAAGTGCCTTGGGAGGCTGGAAGGGGGAGAGGTGATGCAGGTATCTTAGCGCTTGTTTTGGATATTACACGCTGCCTAATGACAAGAAAGGGCTCGTGCCTTGTTAACCTGCAAGAGCTGCTGGTGGCATTAAAGTCATGTGCTTAAGGACTGACTTCCTAGAGCCTCTCTGGGAACCTGTGCAGTCCCCTCTGTAGCAGGTGCTGCATCTCTTCTGGCGAGCGCTCTGCTTGTGGCAGCTCATTGCTCTGACCCGTGAGGCCATCAGCAAGGCAGCTGCTGTTGCTGTGTAAAGAAAGCGCAACTGCAGAGACAAAAGGTTTTGAGAGAGTAGCGCTGCACTGCAGGCAGCAACCAGCTCTGGTTACTTTTATATTAGATTTTATTTAATTAATTAAGATGGGTGTGTTAATTACAAGCTTGCTGTACCTTGCCATAAAGATTGCCATTTCTCTTTGGTAGTTACAGTAACTCCTGCTGGATGGTCAGGGCAGCTGTAAAAACAGTCATTCTTCCCATCCATTCCCTCCTCACACAGGGAGCAGAGAAGCCCCAGGAAACACAGTTGAAATCAAATTAGATGGCAGCAAGGATGCTTGAAGAGAGCAAACTGGGAAGTATCTACTTTATGCCAGATCATTTTAAGGACAGTTTGGGAGGTGCAAAGAAAAAAAAAAAAAAAAAAGAGGAAAATTACTGGGCAGAAAAGGTATATTGCAGAGCACTGACCTTCTGAGTTAGCACATAGCTTTGACCAGGAATACTGCTGCACTTAGAAGTGATACTTACTAACGAAAACATGTGGCCAGGAAAAACACTTCTCACCTGCTTCCCTTCTGTAGTGTCTGGGATGCTAACAGTACATAGCTCAAGTGGGGGAGCTCTGTTGAGGTTTGTAGTAGCGCACAGTGTGACACAATGTTTCCACAGAAAAAATTCTGTTCGTGTTGACTGGGAAAAAGAGTATTTTGTTTCCTGACTGCAAAGAAATTTTACAATTTCAGTTTTAGCTCAGTTGTTGTACCAGGAACTCCTTCTGAAGTTGTTAATGCTCTAGGGAGATCTTGTTTTGCTTTGAGTCTGGAGTGATATTTTGATCCTTTGTGACAACAGCGTAAACTCAGAATAAATCCTGTTGGGATTCTAGCTCATGGCCCTTCAGTGAAGTAATTCCATTGCAGGTGGCAGCATCACCTGGTCTTTTATGTAATCAGTAGTGGCTGTGAGGTCCTCAAAGGATGAGCAATTTGTGTATTGCCCAAGTTCTTTCCTTTTAACTAAAATTTGATAATGACATTTCACCCACAGTTGAAAAACAAAACAAAACAGAAGGGTAAGATAGAGCAGTGCTCCGGGTCTGCGAACAGCTGCTCCATCACTGGAGTCTGTGAGGGTCAGTGTTATCTGTAGGGATCTCAGCCCACAGGCAATACTGTCAGACTGAATTTTGCAGCTTAAGGTACTTTCAGGGAATTCACTTTAGTGCCCCTAGGCGGTTTGACAATGTATTAATGAGCCCATAATTCCAGCAGTATTAATCAGACCCCAGGATGTAAAAGGGAGTGATTCACAGAGAAACACTGTGTTCTTTCAGTCTGTCACTGTGGGAAGGCATTGGTAATGCGTGAGTAGGATTGGTGATATTTTTCAGTTTACATGCTTAGGGATTTCCTCTGCAGCTTCAGGAAGGGGTTTATTTCTCTGCAGGAAGAAGTGACAGGGGTCCTTTGAAAGGAAAGTTAAAGTTTCACAGGTTAAAGTATGGGTGTGAAGAACGACTGGCTAAGGTTGAGGGATACTGGTTCAGGCCAGCAGGGCGACTTGTTTGCGCAAGCTTGTGCACTGAGACAGACTGAATTTGTTGTTGGATTTTTAAGAAACTTTTGTTTTGTCTTTTGTTTTAGAGCAAGCTGGGGAAAGCCAGTGTTGATGCTTAAGAGAAGAGCTAATGTGCAGGAGATCAGGACTCTTTTCACAGCATTGGTGCAAATATTCATCCAGGGTCTATAGCAGATGTTTGACCCTGGCCAGCTGCTCTGGTCGGCCATTTGGTGGCCATCAGTGGGGTGGTTAAGCATTGCTGAATACCTGAGATGACAAACCCTGTGCTGTGTGCAGTTCTCACCCCCATATCCTCCTCCATTTCTTTCTCTTCTCCTTTTGTTTATCTTTACTCGGTTAACTTCCAGCCAAACTCCAAGAAGCGGGGAGTGTGTCACTCAGCACACAAGAGGAAGGTAGCGTCACAGCCCTGGCTCCTATAGCATCCCCACAAAATACCCAGAGCAGTCTGCTTCCTTAGTAGGACATAAACTTTGCCCTGCTAGTCAGGCCTGAGATTGATCAGTTTTACTATTGGCCTAATTTAGGGTAGATAACTGGAATTGCTTGCTGTTTAAAAAGGCAGCAAGGGAGGGAAAGAGTTAATATGGTTCTATCAAAAAACAGCATGAAAACTAATTGCAGAATGGGAGGGAGTGGGACACTAGGATTGTGATTCAGGAATGGAAGATGTGGATTTGAGACAATGGAAAACTCCTTTTAAGAGACAGGTACTTTTGACTTGTTCCAGAAAGGAAGTAGTGAACAAATAAGGATGGTTTCAGTCACTTCTTATGTTCTCTGGTTTTGATCTAGGTCTGCTCCAGTTCCTACCCAAGGTCCCCCCAGTGCTGGGGCTGCAGGGCCATCTCCTGCTACCAATGTGTCAAGCAACAAACGGCTGCAGCAGACACAAGCCCAGGTGGATGAAGTAAGTGGCTCCAAGTGATTTGTTGCTCACCACAAAAGTGTTGATGTGTTGGGTCTTTTGTTTTGGTATTTTTGCTCCCAAGTGATCCAGCAGCTCCTGCTCATCTGAAGGTAGCGGATCTAGGAAACAAGGCTTACCAAAGGATAGCATTTATGAGGTGGCAGATGGTACAAGAGAGATTCTGGGTATAAATGTCTTCACATCAGTAACACTTCTGCAGAATAAACATGGGCATTAGTGCCAGTTCAGGAATTCATCCTAATCAGTCAGGTTAGGAGGAAATGTCGTAGTGGAACCAACTCTTTTAACATGTTCTCTGCATTTCTAAAGGTTAGACACTGATCTTGCAGGCTGTTTCACGGGGACAGACCATTGGCTTCTCATAGATAGATTCGAGCCATGAGAATTGCACGCTGAGGGCTGTGTTCAGTAGCCAGAGCTCTATTGATTATCATCATAATTTATCCCCAAAGAAAGGCACCCACACATGATGTCATAGCAGCAGCATCAATAAATCCACACTCCTTTCATTGGTCTTGTTCCAGCTTGGATTCTTAAATTCTTGTAACATACAGACTACTCTGCCACCTCAGCTGTAATGCCAGTGTCCGTCTAACTGCTGCGATAATGGGAGTAAGCGGGCATGCCACTGTTCATGGGTGTAGTCCCTGAGCACACTGGCAGTACAGTAGCAGCTGCAGCGTCCTTGCACATCTGCTGTGCAGATTTGTGTGCTGGGTATTTATGTATAGTTTTGCTAACCCCCTACAAAGACTTAAGTAACTAGTTGCTTACTGTCCTTGAGGGTGTGCCCAGGCTTGTGTGATTCTTTAATGCCAATTCAATAAAATACACATAGGAAATAGCTATTTACATGCATGAAGACCGCTCTTTTCAAAAGCTCCAGGAATACTTTAAAAATAGTGGAGAAGACCTCACAAAATCAAACTCAAATGCATTTTTTAAGATGAATTAAATACACCTGTCAAATCGAGATTTGTCTTTTTGAGAACTTTTTCTTTGCTGAAGATCTGAAATGAGTCTTTCTGGCCTCCCCATTGCTGATGCTTGGAGCTGATCACAAGAACATCCTCTGGCTGCAGAAATGTCTGCAGAAATTTCTAGGCTGAGTTCTCTCATTACCACTGATTTTCACATCACACTAACTTCATTGACGTTAGTGGAGTGTCTCTTGCAGTGGGGAAAGGAATATTACATTTCAGCTTTTATCTTGGGTCAGAACAATGAAATAAACTTATTGTCCTGAACATATTACATCATGATGGTGCTGTAATTGTTTATGTGAGCTACAGCAAAAGTAATTCTCCCTAGAAGATGAAAAATAATTGCTAGTTATTGTCTAAAATGAGCAATGCAGGTCAGATACATAGGGCTCTTTGAGCAGATCAATGGAGATGGCTCCAGTGAGGCTAGTGAACCCCCACTTTATGTTTAAGATACTCTGTATTCTGAGACTTTTCATCAAGCCTATGCAAGTTTATCATTCTGTGAAGCATGATGGTGTAATTTTTGCAGAAACCCTTACCAGTTTGAGGGGAAAGCCAGTAGCTCTTGGATTTAAGATTTATGTGGGTGATAATCAGGATCCAAGTTTTTTTCACCTCCTGTTTGAGGGGGAGGCTGAGGTTGGTATGGGTTTGAGAGGATAGCACATGGTCAGCGGATCCTTGTTTACCAGGGAAATCACAGTACGAGAATAGCCATGGGAGAAAAACACCACTGGTCTTTCAGCACGGTGAAGCCACTTGGGTGAAAGTGGTTTCTAGCACCTAAGGATTTGATCTGTTAAGCATTGCTTTGACCTTCCCACAAGCATTACTTCGTCCTTCCGACTAGATCTTTGGTTGTTTTTCTTCCATGTCTTACGGGAAATCTGTAGGTGGCACCAAACACCGCAGCACAGCACCACGGTCCCCTGGCTGCTCTGCTCCCAGCGCTGCTCTGCACAGCACTTCAGCCTCAAACCCGAACCTCGGCCACACCATCACCGCTTTGCTTCCCAGACAATTTTTGGTCTGAGTAAAACAACTTCACTTAGTATTTTGCTATACAATACAATATTATTTTTAATATTTTAATATTTATATTTTTAATACTATGTCAATGCTGATGTAGTATTTCAGCTATATCCATGTTGGGTTTTCCCCTCTGACTTCTCTAGGCATGCTAGAGCTTATTTCCTAAGGCCCAGATTTTGGGTTTAGTCTAGACAAACATTGATTTCTTTGAAAGAAATGCACTCTTATCAGGACAAGTGTTGACTGCAGTCAGGTTAAATTCAATAAATAGTTCTGGGGAAAAAGTGAGAGAATGGGTAGGAAATGTTGCAGTATTTTGTTTCAGCATTTTCAAACAGTTTCAAATTTTCACTATGAAACATTGTACCAAGACAAAATTCAGCTAAATAAACCTTTTGTTTTAATTGTTCAGCTAGTATTTATTTATGTAATATGAATTTAAATGCTTGGAAGGTTTTTAGTTTGGAAAAGCAACCAAGAAAATTTGGGTTGCCAAAACATTTGATTTTGTTTTAGGTTTGGTAAACAAATAAAACAAATCTTTTGAGTTTTGGAACACTATTTAGCCTTCTGCCAGATTTAACCTTATGCTAGTCCTTTCAAAGATTCGTTCATTACCAGTTTCACCTCACTGTGTTTAAATACTGTATTTTTGTAATAACTCTTTTTGCAGGCTGTAGTTAAATTACATTAAATACAAATAACATGGACTTCCTTATTACAGAGTATGAGAAGTAACAGACCATATTCACTGCTAGTATAAGTGGACACAACTTTACTGAGATTGGTGTACTGTTCAATTTTTACATTAGTGATGAATTTGAACAGGATTTCTATTTAGAGGTACTGGCTTGCTAGAAGAGGATTTTTTGCCTAATGCAATGTGTAAAATATACGCACGAATGGGCCTTACCTCTTGTGTAACGCTTTTTCACTGAGGCTGTGCAATGGAGTGGCATGAGCCCCCTGCTACACTTTCTCAGGTAAAATTTTCTCCTCCTCCACTTACAAGCAGAACTTTAAACTATGGCTGGGAAGTCATCTTGTCCAAGAAAGATCTGCAGAATAAGTAAATTCCTTGGTCAGGAAATACGTGCAGTTCCCTTTAGAATGGCCTTTACCTAGCCAATTTCTCTAGTTCAAGTAAGGAAGTTATAGTAAATGTATAAGAAAAATAATGGCTTGGTCTTAGTAATGACTGGACGAATGTCAACCAAATTGTAGTATAGAAGTACTGGTCTCCATTTTTTTGTATCTATAGTAAGTAGCTAGTTGTAGGCTAGAAGAAATCAAAAGCTTTAATGTAACTAATGATGGTATTTCGTAATGTCCCTTTTTCCCTTTAAGGGCATCTAAGCACAGTATAGCTATGTTCATCTTGTTCTTATTGTGTCTGTTTCCATAGGCATGGGTTTTTGAGGCACTGGCCGGGTAATTGCTACCACATACCAAAATGGCAAATGGCTGGTTTCAGTATGATATGTGATATTCCAGAGTGTGAACGTATGGGTGGCCTTCACCTTTCCTGTGTGTGTCATCTAACGTGAGGTTGTACCTTTGCAGGTGGTAGACATCATGAGGATGAACGTGGACAAGGTGCTAGAAAGAGACCAGAAGCTATCAGAGCTTGACAACCGGGCAGATGCATTGCAAGCAGGTGCCTCACAGTTTGAAACCAGTGCAGCCAAACTGAAAAGAAAATACTGGTGGAAAAATTGCAAGGTAAGGGTTATAAATTCTTGTTAAGAATCGCTTCATGGCACACATTACTTTCACTTGCATTTAATGGGACTTTGCTTGCAGGATGGCATCTGCAAGAGGTATCTTCTTGTCAAGGGGAGAAAGAGATGCCTTGCCCTCTAGGTTCCAGGATAATAAGTCAAGCAACTATGATATTTACCAGAATCTGTTCTTTAGATAATTTCTGCAGTACATAAAACGTAGATACAAATTTTGATGCTTCAGTCAGTGCCTGCAGATAGGATTGGGATAGCATTCCGTGTTAACTAATGTCAGTTCCCTGGGTGAATCACAAAACCTGAACAGGTGTAGTGAATATTAGTAGTGGGAGAAAATAAGCTTTTTCCTTGTGGGAGATCATCAGCCTCTGGACCTTTCTTTAGGATGGTAAGCTACCAAAAAAAATCTTGGTTTCACAGACCGCTGTGAGAAGTGAGGAAGTTATGGTAGCTTTTAAAGAGGGGCAGATTAGGATAGAGGAGGACTTCAATCCACCAGCTTTCTCCTCTTCTGTCTTCAGTCTTATTCTTCTCCACAAGCAGATGGAACCTTGCTCTCCTTTGCTTTTTCAGACCTCCTCCAAGATTGTCTTTTCTGGACCCAGAAACTTCATCTCCTCTCATGCATAAAAGACCACATATCCTTGCTTCTTTCTACTTGTGCACCACCACCATGAACACTATACTAAAAGTTCAGCTCCATTTCCATTTCTCTTCAATACCATCTTTGCTGTTGCCCATTCATGTCCACCCAAATAAAACCACCTGCTCCCAAAGGAGAATCCCACATATATCCCTCACCAGTTTGTTGCCTGCTTTGCCTCTTCAGTTTGCAGTGCCATGAAATGTAAAGCAAGGCAAAAATATTCTGGGTAAACTACATATACAAACACTTCAGAAATAAGTGGATGTAGGTTAGAATCTCAACCGAGCAGTTCCTCTGTGCCTCTTCTAGCTGTTGCCCGGTTGCTTTGCCTGACAGTGCAGGAAGCAGGGCTTTTGGGAGCTACAGACACAGATTTTGAGTTCGGTTCATGCACGCTGACTGCAGGTACCACAGCAACCTACACAACATTAGACTTTCAGACCTACTCTCATTCTCCTTTCCTCATTGTCCCTTCCTGCTTTACCCTGGCAAACAGAATTGCCCTGTTCTTCCTCTGGCTCCCAAACCATGGAAGGAGGGGGAAAAATAAATATATCTCCTGCAAGCCCGTGGCTGGCTCTGTCCTCCAACATATGTTGGGAGGAATGACGTGTCCACGTTTGTTGTTTTTCAGTCTTTCCATTCTCACTGGGGTAGTGATAGGAATTGGACCAACATCTCTGGTGGCCTCATTAGCATTCAGCAGGTCTCATGTGGGGGCCTCTACCCCACACAACTCTGTACTGGTATGGACTGTGCACAGCTGGCTCTGATGTATCTGTTCCTGTGGGAACAGACTTCAACTTTGCAATGAGCTATTTCCAGGCTAACATGTTAGAAACCGTGCTGGCTAGCATGGGCTACGTAGCTCTCTCAACAGCACAGGTTCACAAAGCCAGCACAAGTAGCTGCTAGGCATTAGACATCCCCAGCTGCCTCTCCCCTTACTATGGGAACGTGGTGAAAAGTGATTAAGTCACTCCAGTATAAAGTGGTACATGGCCATGTGTGAATCCAGCCACTTCAATCACCTCTGGAAGCTGTTTTACTTTGGAAGTTTACTTTTTCTTTGCTTTACTGCTGGAAATGGGTGAGGCCATCTTAGCTGATGGGCAAGAACTTGCTGGCTTTGACAAGAGGTTTGACAAGCCCATTGCAGGTTGTCAGCCGTTCCTAAAACTGACACTAAATCTGGGGCCTTAACATGTCTGTTCAGTGAGTCTTTGCAAGGACTAACAGTGCAAGAAATAAGCCACTAAGTAAAAGCAAAAAAAAGGGGGGTTAATGTCTTTCATGTGAAAACCTGACTTTCTCTTTTTTTTTTCTCATAACTTTCTTTTTATAGATGATGATCATCCTTGGTGTAGTATGCGCAGTCATTCTCATTATAATTATAAGTGAGTAATTATTTTTTTCTTTTGTTTCTGATCTCAATAGCTCTGTGACTTATAAAGTGCTGATATATTAGAAAAACAAAAAAAAAAGGCTGTAAAATATTTCAACTGATTAATTTGTGAAATTCCCCTTCTAGTGTCATGCTGTTATAGTGAGAATTACTGCAAACTCTCTTGACACTTCTATAGGTAGATTTGTTGACATTTAATGTATTTCACATTAGCACATTACATAACTTTCCCTAGGATTAAAGAATTCTCCCTTTTCATATTTATATAAATTTTTGTGCAGTCTAATATATCTTCCTTTCATTGCAACCAGTGCCACAGTCCTGGTGTTTTCTAGTGAGAACAGCAATGCCTGCATTACCTTATGCCTATAAAAAGAGGGTGAAGGCCCACATGCAAATGGACATCCAGTTAATTTTTTAAAAGCATGTAGATGCCCTCTTCCCACCAAATCAGCTGGAATTTGAGATGGTGCTTCTGAAAATCCCTTTGCATCCTGAATCCCTAAATATTGTTAAAAGATGGCCCAAAGTCTTACTGATTCTTGTCTCAAAAGATCATCTCATTCCAAACATTTCTTACAGAAAAGACAGCATATGAATGAATAATAGCAGTCCTGCTGGTTGGGAGCCAGGGATCTTGTAATGACAGGAACTGAACATTTTATTTATGTAACCTCTGTGTTAACAACAGCCATTATGTGACATAACTGTAACATGGCATTAACTGCTGAAAGGGAGATTTCTTGAGTTAGACAATCCCGCTAGTAACCCAGAAGAGATTCACCAGGAAGCTAGACAGTAGATGTGAATTAATTCCCAGCTCTCAAATTACATGCCTTGCATTTGGCATGTTTCCATTTTCCTCTGTTGCTTCTGTAAAGAAGGCTTACAGAATCACCTGTAAACATGACTAAATGGATTGAGATATACATGCGGCAGTTTATTAGTCTTATGAATGCTGGCACCAGAGTGACCCAGAATAATTCTAGGGTTTCGTAACACTGATACGGCAAGAGTGGGAAATGGCTAGATATTAATTAACTATATTAACTGGCTTCAAGGGAAAGATGGGCCTTTGTTCTGCAGTCTAGGGCAGCAGCCTGGGAAGACAGATGTGCAGCCATTGAACTGATTGCTGTGTATATATGCATCATTGAGCATTATGTGTATCTTAACATGAAAGTAAAAAAGCAGATAAGATAGCTTATAATTTCTCCTTAGAAGTTAATTCTGAAATTGTATATATTATATAATATATTCAAAACAATGAAACACTGTTTCCCTCCTGGTTTTAAATGCTGAGAGCCTGTACTGGTAAGTTTAGAAAAAAACATAGCAGGTTTGACATGGCTCAGGTTGGGTTTAGGGTATTTAACCACAAACTGAGTGTCACATCATCAAACCGAGGTCATGGCTCACCACAGTGAGATCTAGTGCAAATTTAGTGAGATTTAAATGTGTCTGGATCTTATATTATTTTTTCAGTCTATTTGATCCTTCTGTAACACTGCCTAAAGGTTGCAGCTTCAGGAAGGACCTTGTGTATTGAACTCGAGGATATATTTATTTACAGTAGCTCTGAAGTATATGTATAAATTCTGTTGACATCAAGCGTCCACGTGCTGTCACAGACAAGGCCTGCATGGCTTCTCCAGTTGCTGATTTGAATGGGAACAAGGTCGTATCCTCTATGCAGGGCTGGCTACAGATGCAGATAAATTGGGTTGTTCCCTACAGCAACAAGCTGCTATGGGTGCTGAAATGGCCCATGCCAGGCTATCATCCTGCTAGTGGGGCCCTGGAAAAGCAGGCTGCCTTCCTGCTGAAGGAAGAGTTAAAACACGTAGGACTGCAGGTATTGCTGGAGCTGGGGATAGTGGCTAACACCACTATCAGCCCTTGCCCTTTCCATCTTTTGAGCTGCAGTCTCCCCTGTTTTCCACTCCGGTTTCCCCCTCCGAACTCCTTTTGACACAGGAGGAGCATCACCATTCCAGCTAGGAAGGCATACCTTGTGCAAGACATGTCACACTCTTTCAGCAAAGATGTGTGAAAGGTGTTTGCCATTCTCTGACAGCACATGCTTCTGTGAGATAAAAATGCAATGGTAACTCTGTAATAACTGTTGGTTTATGTATTTTTTTTCTCCCCTCCACCTTCTGCTTCCTTTCCCAGTTTATTTCTCCACTTGAAAAAGCAAAGAAGGAAGACTTGGCACAACTTTGTTCATATCAACCAACAATATCAGTGTTCCTTTGTTGAACTCCGCTTTTTAATTCCCAGTGTTTTGGGATTTTTGCTTGTAATAATCCATAAGCATTCAGTGTGGTGTGTTTTGGAATTCTGTTGTTTCCACAAGAAACTGTACCAGCTAAATACTGCCAAGTAGTTCCATACACTGTCTTATCACTGTGTCTTAAAATATGTACGCACTGACCTTCAGAAACTGTAGTATATGAAAAGTATCCTAAACATCTGAGAATCAGAGAACGCAGTTATGGGGAAACTCTTGCTTAAAGGGACACTGTCAGGTGGATTGGACCCAAACCTAAGGTTGCAGCAAACATTAGGACCAAAATTCTCAATCTGAGCACCTAAAGTTAGATGGCAAATCCACTATCAGATCTAACTTTTTGAGGTAGTAGCTGCTACTCCCATCGAAGAAAGCGGTACCTACAAGTATTCATGTAATACACCTTAATTCAACTTAGCCAACAAAACACAGATTTTTTGAGATTAGTTGTAGTATCTGAGTCTAAAAATATTGCCTGCAGAAAATAAATAGGATTATAATTCTTTATGGATTTAAATTTTTCCTTATGAGGTGTTCTGTACAACCAGGATGGCGCGGTATGAAAGCCTGAAAGAAACTGTATGACAACCAAAAAAGCATTAGCTAGCACAATCTTGAAAAAGCCAAGTGAAATGCAAAAATGGTAATACAAGCATCATAAGTAACCAAGATACAGACTCTTGCTAAAACTCAATGCCTGTTTGTCAGATTTCATGGATCTCTCTTGAATGCCAATCCCCAATACTTATGGCCCTAACTTAAAGCACATGAACAACTTTGATGATGTCTGTGGCTTCCCAACACAATTGTAGGAAGCTACTTCTGCATCATTTTGCAGAAATGGTCCCCACTGTGAGGATCGTTTAAAAATAGGAAGAAGCAGGTATGGGTAAATAGAGGGAACAGTGGAGAGAGGCTGAGAAAGGGAAGGGTGCCTAGCAAAGCTTTCCTGGAGTAGAGGAAGGCAGAGAAACACTGTTCCAAAGTGGTGGCATTAAAATGCTTTTAAAAAATTTAATTTGTGTATGTGCGTGTGTATAGTTCATAAACTATAGTGTAGTCTTTGTAAAGTGTTCAGCTGAGATATTTTTCATACTCAACTAGTTTAACATTTGATGTAATTAAGAGAATTTATGTATTGTGGTTTGAGAGAAAGTTCTTGTACGCTGTTGTTGTATCGTTTCTCCCAAATGTTAAATTCCTTGGTTTTTCTTATTTAAACATTGAATAGTTTAATCATAGTTAACCAATCTAAAAATGAATTATCAAATTTTGAGTCAGGAAATTCTGAAAGTGTCTTCGTAGTATAACTCCTTCAGGATTTCTAAGAAGAATTCACAGAATTAAAAAAAAAAACACATTTTTTTTTTGTTTGCAATTTCATTAGGGCATGGAAATGGTGATAATAGTAGTGTAAATATTCCCACTGTGGAGCATCTCTCTTGATATGGTTTTAGATGAAAAAAACAGAGACCCAGACCAGTTTGTTGCAATGGATGTATATATAAATTGTGTTTAAGTAGAATTTTGCAGAGACAATAAGCAATGATCATTTGAAAGGTTCCACTTGCATTTCCCCCCCTATTTATTTCTTTATATTCACATGTACTGTTTCATTATCATTAAGTAGTAAGTGGCCACAGTCTTAATGAACTTATCTTTCAAAGTTACTAATGTGCTACTGAACTCCCCATTATGCCCTGTTCACTTCAGTCCTTCAGCTGAGTGGGTACATAAACAGTTCTTAAATCCTCACGGGCCAGACACAAAACTCTGCTGTCATAATGGGCCCGACTCCACGAGGTGCCACAACCGAATGCTCTGTATAACTGAGCCTTTGCTGGAAGAGGAATGAGCCATCCAACTTCAGGACCCTTTTTAAACTGCTAAGATATCTGGCTAGCTGACATGAAAGAATTATCTCCTAAGAGTGAGACCCTGCCACCCATACCCGTGTTGAGCATGGCTTGATCCTCGCTGGGCTTTTCTGCAGGAATGCTGAAAGGACTCAGGAAATGAAGACAGCTTTCACTGGAGATGGTACAGTCAGTAAGGTTATACGCTGATACAGATCAGATCTAGAACAGATCTACAGTGTAGATAGTGCCTTCTGCTATGAGAGTCTGAACTGACTACTTCACTTTGAACAACTGCAAACACACAGCAGTTTGAGTCCTTTAGCTACAAAGATGCAAAGCTTCCAGATGAAACTGCTGTAAGGATGCAAAGCTTACATCCTCCTAGCTAACATATCTCAAGCAAGTTAATAAAGTTGGGAGAGTGGAGAAGAGAAACTGCTGGTTGTGGAAGCGTACTCATTCTCTCTCAAAACAGTAACTAGTGGGGAATACTGCTAACATAATAGTGAGAATTTGCAAGGAAGAGTTTAGTCAAGAAACCTAGCCTCTAGTGGGTAGCCAAATGTTTGTGAAGAGACAATTTCCTCCCTGTGTAATGAAATATGCTAAATTAATGTGTTTAACTCTCAAGTTGTTTGCATAGAGTGTGTTTGTGAATGCTCAATGTTTGCTAGTTGTGCTGTGCTGGTTGGTTGCAATTGGCAAGATAAGCCATGTAACATTTTTAATTCAGCTGGGGAAGCATGAACAAATATGTCCTTCCCTGATGCACAGACCCAGAGTTGAACTGCTCCTGCAGAAGGTTAATTCTTCTGCAAGGAGCACATGGTAATACAGGACTGTGCAGGATCATCGATTGTGCAACATCATCACATATAGGTAGACTGAGGATGATCTATATAAACACAGTTGGAGATCTTATTTGTGTTGAAGCCAAGATCGATTGTTTTCCATTCACTGCCTCTACATTTAAAATGTCCATGTAGTTACAACTGCCTACTTGTAATAGTAAATTTCCCATGAAAAGGTTAACTCATTCTTGTTTATTTAGCAATGTTTAAAGATTCAGTTACTGGATAGGGTTTCAACTACTACTCTTCATCACTAGCTACTGCCTAGGCTTTTACCTGGGGCTGCTGAAAAGGCACAGAAGGGCTGCAGGTCCAGCAAACCCTTGGGGAACTGCAAGGCTGATTGCTTTCTGACTGATATCCTGGGGACAGAATGGAAGAAGAGATTTCAGTATCTTTAGCTAGAGTTAGACATTGTTTGAGGCTTGCATATTCTATCCTTGTAAGAAGCGCTTACTCTTTTTCTGCTTTCTGGGCTCCAGCTGTGCAGCTGGGATGCTAGCATGGCATGCCATTCAGGAACAGCATCGCTGAAATGGGATTGTTAGGAGCTGGTCTGTGCTCATACCACGGCTGCTGTTTGGCTTGCCAATGAGTGCACGTCAGCTTCTGAGGCTGAAGAAATGTTATTCGCAGCCACTATCTACAGGCTGGTAAGGTCCTGCTTAGGCACTACACATCCTTCCCTCTAATTTTTGCAATAATATAAATGTGGCTTGAAACCTAAACACATTGGTACACAGAACTTGGCAGGAACAAGTAGCATGGAAGTCCAAATGGGGCACTTGACCTGATTTTCACTTGACAATATTATGTAACAGCACAGTCAATCCAACATAGTCCAACATAATCCAATATTATTAGAAGGAGGAGGGGAGAATCTGATAGAGATTCTGAATATAACCTAGGCTCTGTAAGACTAGGAGTGATTTAGAAATGTAGTTAGTTTGATTTTAAAGCTGGCGCTGTAATTCTATTGGAACCTGCAGGAGGTTAGCCCCAGGAACAGTTCAGGCAAGTAAATTACTTGGCTTTTTTCTTTTTAAATAGTGATCTGCAATAAGTGACTTAAACACAGACAATGATGGAAGAACAGGACAGTATTAACTGTGCAAGGAATTAATTAAATAGCCACAATCTGCTATGTTTTTGTCTGGGTAGCAAGACCTTTTGAAATTCTTCTGTTTCTGTGTCTCATTTCTGTCACTGCTCCTCCGACAGGGCTTCACATACCTTCAACTTTATGAACAGCTGAGCTACTTCTTTTCTGAACACAATAGGTTTTAGCCCTTAAAAGCAAATTCATGACTTAACATCTGTGTTAAAGCATACCTGTAAAACTTTCTCAGAAGTGCAACTACCATGGAAGAACATGACTTAAGGAACTTTTAAAAGCTCAGATGTTACTCAGTTCTTTTTCATGCTTTTACAGAGCAAATTTTTCTCTATTCCGTGGGAGGTTATCCACCCAGTGGGAGTATGTATAATCTACCATTTTTTAATGACATCGCCTTGATCGCACTCGTTGCTCTAGACCTTTGCAAGAAAACTAGAGAGTGCTTGGATGTGATCCAGGATTTAGATCACAACCCTGCTTCTCCTGCCCTTTAAACAGGGAAGAGGGCTAAACCAGTAGCCATGTAAGGCACTGGGCTTGCTCCCAATATACACAGTAAGTATTGGAGAAAGACCTCGAAGAGACCAAAGTCTCTTTGGTCTTGATTTGTGTCCTGACCTGAACTGTAGACCCGTAACAGATCATAACCTTTGGGCTTGCTGTGTAGTCAGAAGACTGAGATGCTCTTCCAGCCAGTTGTTCCTCTTGTTAGACAAGATACATTTAAGCATGTAAGCATGTGTTTCTTCATGCAAGAGAAAGCACAATCACCCTCAAATCACCTTCTTTAAAAGCAAAACTGAAAAGGCTGAAGAATGTAGTTTGAAAAAAATGAATTGTATCTAGAGAAATTATTGGCTGAAGATTTCTCTGAGGGTGATATTAATTTCAGGAGAGATACTAGATTGGAATATATGAAACAATCAAACCAGAACCTCACATCAATTTTTCTTTCTCCATCTGGTCTCCTTTAGAAACACTTCTGTATTCTGCTTCAAGAAAGGATTTTGTTTTCCTCTTCAACTACTTTCTCTTCCTTATTTCATTAATGTATGTCTCCAATGATGTGCTCAGTAGCCTTTTTTCTCAGTTAAGACCATCTGCCTTTAAACACATGCGTAAAAAGAGATTTGAGCCATCCAAGGAGTTTACCTTTCTTCCTGATGCACTGACATTTAAAAGCTACATCTTACAATAAAGCAGAAAAACTGTGGCAGTCCGGTTACATGCAGTTTTGGTGGAGTAAACACTTGATTATTCAACAATGAGTCATTTCTGCAGTAACCTCATTCTGTCATGACTGTATCACATCTACTAACTCTCCAAAGCAAAAATCATAACCTGTACTGGTTTAAAACATGAATACAGCCTCGTGGTTCATACATAACACTCTATTCAACCAAAGAAACCATGCACTATAAGTTTAAAAGGGCAAAGTACTTGTTCTCAAAGAGAAAATATCATCGAGAACAACAAAGGTATTTACGAAAAAAGCTTCTCCATTCTTCAGTTCTTCTCACAGTGTCTGGCTTCTCCATTATTCTTGAAGTCTCTCTTCATTCTCTTAGAAAGCCTTTTTGTTTTGGAGCGTAGTGTATTTGGAACATAGCATATTGGGGCTAGGGTTGTTCTGCTGCCCTCTGAGCTGACCCCTGCCTTCTGCCGTATGGTTCTTGTTAACCCCAATCAGAGCTGAGGCAGGCCTGAGTGGAGCTGAATCTCCTCCCTGTAATGCCCTGCTGTCCACAAACCAGCCTCCACCAATGGGATGAGAACACTGGAGGCAGGATATAGCTCCTGGATCTTCAGTTGTTTCAAAATGATGTAATACAAAAGAAGGCTCCTTGACTGCTAGACAACAGCATTTTTGCTACACTACTTCAGCTGCAACACTGGACTTTTAAAGTATTTAGCATTTCTTGTAAAAGAAGTTCCATCAAATTTGATGGAAAAGAGAGGACGTGACAAATAAGGATAAGCGTGATAATGACAAGATAGTAAATTGGGAAACAGTTTATGTGAAATGTAGCCAACATTCAGTAAACTAATTTTTATAAGTGTCTATACCTAAGAGCACTTTTCGTACGTTAAAACTAAGCAGTGCTAGTGTATTGAAGTGCATATGGACTACTACTTAAAATGAACTATGACAAACAGTAGCTGAATTTACTTCCTTTCACTTTTCTCTTGAAAACACAGGAGAGAGATGCAGGAAGGATGAGCTAGTATTTTTTGCGGAGTGCACCATTTGGGGTATACCATCCAAAGACATTCTGCTGTTGTCAGCTGCAGAAGTGGTCGAGGACTTCAGTCAAATAAGGGCTCCAGCATGCTTGCTGCAGTAAAGATATATGCCGAATGCTGGCTTTCTTGTATAGCATTTTGGTCTCAGTAACAAAATCTTGACGCAGCATCATTGTTTCACTTATCCTTGTTCCACTCTAGCATCTAAGTATCTCATATCTGAATGGTCTAAGGAGAGGATGGAAAATCCATTACATTCCTGTCATGTATATGTGAACACATGGTGGTGGTCTGAGCTTTTATAATGAAAATAGTTTAAAAGAATTAAGGTTTCAGTATTTTAGTCTATTCTTTAAAATTAGTTTCTCCCCCTGATAAACTGTTTAAAGGGTCTATTTTAAATAAGAGTAAATAATGGCAGCTGCTGCTGTTTTCTCTGTAACATCAGCGTTTGAGATAGTGCATATAATGGAGCTATAAATTCATAGATGCACAATGCATAACTAATTTCAGAAGTTCAGCTATTAATACTTACAGTTTTGACCTGAACGTTTGCAACAATTTCTCCATTAGTCATACTAGTGTTGGCTGAACCTGAAATTCAGTGGTCAGCGTGGCTACCGTGCAGCCAGCAAGATACAGTGTACTAAATAATGCAAGTTCAGCCTTTCATGAAACTTAAATGGAAAAAAGATTCTGAATAGCAGTAGAAATATATAGTAAGGGCCATGGGTATACAGTTTAACAATTCCTTATTGAAGTATTATTTATCTGTTATTTAAGTGATTAGCAGCTATACAAATAGTTGAATAATTAGCTTCCAAAGCCTATTTATTGATGAAAGAATGTTTTTTCTCATTAGAAATGCTAAGTTCAATCTATGTTCCATTTACTTTTTCCCCAGATTGGAAATAAAATAAAATGATATTGTAGCTAAGACACACAGGTCTGCACGATAAAATGTTACTGATAGCCCACCACTTGTCATGAAAAATATCATTACTTTGTCATGGAAATGAAAAGTCTTCCGTCCCCCAACCACATACGTGGTAAAATATTAGTCACATTATGTATATCAGCAGCACTGAAAGATTAGAAATTAGTACCTCCTACTCAAGAGCGGGGCTTAAAAACATCCTTTGTTGCAAAAATACATTTTGAGGGGGAAACACCAACTGTTGTAGAGGTTAGATTTTTATTTGACAATTCCTGTTCTCTTTTCTTCCCCCTTTCCAAAAGAAGTGATTATATACATAGACATTCATTTGCCATTTGGGTGATACGTTCTATTTCCAAGTATGAAAGAGATAAAACATAGCCAGTATCTACTGTGAGCAACCTTTAGTTTGTTTTGCAGCATAAAAAGTTCTCTTACTGGCAACATATGAACTCTTATTATAAACTTGTTTTAGTCATCGCAGGAAATGAGTTTGTAGCCAGGTAATTAGTACTTTCCTTAATGACTTATGCTTGCGTCTTAACACAGAAGACCAGCCTCTGGAGGTGCTATCCAATCAGTTCAGTACTGTAGACTTAAAATGAACAGATGGTTGAGTATTTCACACTCTCCAGCCCAGAGTGAAGAGCAAAGCACACCCTGTTTGGGAAGCGACTTCAACATGTGCCTAAGTATATAGAGAATTTCCATTTTCTGATTAGAACAACAAAACCCTCCTCATTTGTCCTTACTAAATCCAGGCCCGATATGGAATCTGTGCTGTGTTCTAATTCAAGAAAGGAAAAGCCTTTTCTTTGAATGACACAAAAATTAGGTTGAAAAGAACTCCGGGGGTTTATCTAGTCCAATCTCCTGCACAAAGCAGGGCCACCTTTGATGTTGGATAAGGTTGCACATCATTTGTTTTGATGAATTTTGAAAATCACCAAGGCTGGTGATTCCACAGTGAATTTAGCCATTGGATATATTCTCTGCCCTACCAAGGCTGATAAAAGTGCATTGCATCTTCATAAATGCATGCAGTTTATGGTTTTGCTTTTTTTTTTTTTATTCACTGATCTTAGAGTCAAATTAAGAGCTAGTGGGATTATGTGCAACCCCCATTTTTCAAAGAGCTTCCTTGACATCAAGAATTTTTCTTTCTTATTTACACTGGAGTAAGCCAGATCTGATCAAGCTGAGGGTATCGGTGCATTCTCTCCCCTCTGTGCATGTGAAACTGGCTCCTCTGACACTGAAGACTGGTACAGGATCAGATTCAGGACATCTAGTAAAGTCTAGTTCTGAGGTGAGTGTCAAAATCTTGATTGGCTACTAAGTTACTAGACTGGCCCCAAATAAAGAAGAGGATTTACTGAGATCACTATTTCTCCTCACAAGCAATGCCACCCCTCTTTCAAAAGGTGCTGGAATGGCAATACAAACAAAACTCTTCCCTCTACCTCTTTCCTTTTAATTCTTTAAGCTTTACTTCCTCTAATAGGAATAACCAGAAGTAAGCTTTCAGTTGCCCTTTTAAAAAGTAAACTCCAGATCAAGTCTTTAATTGCATCCTTTTAAAGGCCACACAACAGTGTTAAGCTATGTAGTAATGCACTCAGGACCTGAAAGTCTGTGCTGAGAACAGCACCTCTCACCTCATAGACTCAGCTGTACTAAGCAAGAAATTGTGAGTTGTGCCTCTACAGAAAACATTCCATTTGTATCATATTAGAGATACCTGGGGAGGAAAAATAATGTGGAGACCAGGAAATTTCTTCAAGTGCTTTCTTTACCTGGAGGTCAGTGGAATTCCATTTATAAATAATGAATGCATGCATTTTGATGCGAAAATTGTGATGACTTACACAGTTTGATATTACTGTACTTTTCTGTGGACAGTGATTTTTTTTTGAAGTGGTGAACATATTTTCCAAGAATATCGTAGACATTTGTAACATGTATGTTTGTGCCAATAAATCTTGTTTTAAGAAGTTGCTTTTTGTATCATATCTGTTCCCAATACACACAGTTTAAAGACAGTGAAGCAGCTTTCATTCCCTCTCTGTGTAACGTGCTAAAGACTTCTGGAAAAAAAAAGATTTTCTAATTCACACTGAGTTTTTACATATTCAGTCCAATAGAACAGAAAAAAACCACTTCAGTTGTATAAACAATAATGAACTCCCTACAAAAAGGCAAGAGGAGACAGTGGTACAACCATTAAAGAACTATGAAGAGGAGCAGATGGGAGAATGTTTAGTGCATTTGACCTTATTTTTAACTTTCCTAATGGTAACACAGGAAAGGAAATTTTCCGTTTAATAGGGCATAGTTAACTCAGGGAACTCATCGCCACAAGATACTGTTAAGTCACAAATTTGGTGTACTTTGGACACATCTTTTAAATGAAGAAGGATTCTTTGTGAGAAGGGGATACAGACTCTCTTGTGGAGTCATCTGCCTCAACTTTAAACAGCTGATACTGGCCACTGGTGTGATGGCTTAATGGGGCTTGGTAACTGCTGTGATCATTATTCCTAATATGTAATTAAGCTCACTGAAGGGACAAGGGTTGGAAGCTGCTTTTCTTCCCCTCCTAGTGACTACACCTACATTTTAAAATACATAAGCATCACAGTAACTCCTGACTAGCTCTGCACCTTCATGTATATGAGGTTTCATACATTTCAACAGCTCTTCTAATTTTGTTGCAAATCAACTCTCGGCACATATAAAGGGTGCTATATCATATCTCCCCACCCAAGCACACCAAAACCAGGTAATGTCAAGATACTTTCTTGTATGACAGTGCTTTATTAGTAAGAGTATAGATTTTTCCTTGGTAATTCTTAGCATACTTGGCAATAAACCGGGGGCAATTTGAGTCTATAAGGAGAATCTGGGAAAAAGCAATTATTGATTTAATACAGTGCATATTCTGGTCTATGTAAAATAGCAAATAAAGACTAAGTGAGAGGGTGAATTAGGTTGATAGGTGCATATGAATGTGATATTGAAGAACACAGGAAACTGATCAAAGCCAAAATGAGGCTTATGCTAATAATTAAGAGAGCACAATGGGCTAATACGCTGTTGGCACTCTTACAGCCAGGTTGCGTAGTTAGCTCTGTTTTGTTGAAACAGAATGTCCTGGTTCCTGACTTTCAAGCTTACAAAGAATTCTAGCAAATTATAAAACCAAGTTAAAAAGAAATTATGTGTAATGTAATGGAGAGATTAACATGGACATGGCAGAATCGGTAAGATTACATGACAAAACTAATGTATTTTTGCATAATTCATGGAAGTTCAGGGAGCAAAAAGAAGGACGGCTGCTTAGGAGTTACCAGATTATGTGGAGTGAATCGCTCTGGGAATATGCTTTGGAAAATCAACAGGAGATAGTTCAAAGACAAAAAACCTTGACGTGGCTGTCTATATACTTTGCTTTGTGAGCTGAAGTACACAGAGGTAAGTGAATGAATAAGATGCTTTTAAGCACTCCTGACGGATGTAAAATTTCAAAAAAATGTCTCGGATGACTGAAGATGGTCAGAACTGCATTCTGAGAAGCAAAGCAGGTAATCTTGAGCCTGCTAGAGCTCTACATGAGAGAGAGCTAGGCAGTGATGATGACTACTATAAAACCAAACCACCATTTTTTGCTTTCCCAGTTATTTCAAATCTAGAGGAACACAACTTTGTAACACCACCTGTGGTTTGAGCAGCTATCATCAAAAGCTCTTACCATGAAGTGGTAGACAAATGCATGTTACTATAGAATCATTCAGGTTGGAGTGAGAATTTCCTGGTACCAAATGCACTGAGTTATTACACATTTAAGCAGCTTTTAGAATGATCCTGCAGAAATAACACCCTTGCCTTCTCCCTTAGCATCTGAACAGTCTTAATAATAATTTAACAGCCATTAGCTGAACTGCTTTACAAAGCCAAGTAAGCCTGGCTTTTCTACCTTCTGTTGGCCGTAATGCAGCTTTACTATGTTGAATGTAGTAAGTGGATTTGATAATTAAAGTTGTAGTGCTTATCTAGTAACTGGCAGGTTGTTCTTTTTACTAGAAGATGTACAATATAGTCATGTTATTTACATATTCTCTGAGTTAGCCTAGAAAACACCTGCTCTATAGTCCAGCTTCACCAGGGACCTGGAAAGGCTTCCCAACACCACACAGTGCATGCTTCTGTGATATAATCTGTAGTGAGCCATAAAGACAGTGCACTGAAAGAGCTGGATAGATCAAGGGTGTCACCAGCATCATACAGCCCTGCAGCAACCCAGGCTTTGTTAAACTTCCTTCCTAGTGATCCAAGAAAACTACAGAGGAGAAAAAAACCCAAAATTCTCCCTAGTTTATGTCAAATGACCAGGGGGGTGGGGAGGAGTTCCTTTTCTCAGCTCAGAATCCAGTGAGTTACTTTAACTGTGAATAGGATGCAGAAAGGAAGCGTCTGAAATTAATGCCACAGGGAATACTAGGTTAATAGCACCTGAGTAGCTGGAAAAGTAAACCAGTTTTATATAGCTTTCTAGACAAAGGAAGCCTTGAAATACAGGGTTATTAAAGTGTGCATGTTGTACTGGCAAAGAACTCCTTTCAAACCACTTTGGAGACACCTACACATTCCAGTGACACAGTGCAATTTGTTTTTTGTCACCAGGAACTGTCTGGATTAGTTTTGCCATCCTTTTGCCTGCTTCTCAGGCACCGTGTGATAACTGCATACACTCTTGGCCCCCCTTCAGTCCTCTAGAAAGCTCGATCTGAACTTCATTCCTGAGCTGGCTAGAAAACACTTTCTCATGTCCTGGTTACTATTTGGGAACCATGTATAGTTCTTACTCTTTTGTTTGCTATTTTTCTTCAGTTTGAGTAGCCCATGTCCTCCTTAATCATCCTGACAGTCCATCTCTGCACAGTTTCCCCATTCCATTGCTTATGACCAGAGTGGCAGTCAATGCTTGGGTCCACGTAAAGGCTTGCCAAATGCTGAATGTGGTGGCACAAACATATTGTTGTCTGTATTAAAGAAACCTGAAACATCCTACTACCATATTAGTATTTCTCACAACCGCATTTACCCTCCCATCCCCACAGCAGTCATGCAACATCATCCTGTGTTACACCTTTTGCTTTTTTTGATCATTCTCTTATCTCTATAGTTTAGGACCCAAAATATTATCATTGGTGCAACAATAGTAAGGAATATCCTCAAGGATGAATTTGATCCAAATTCTCCTGCCTCTACCACCAAAACAAATCCTATTGATACCTCCAGTGCCTAGCCAGATGACAGCTAGGTGGCCTGAGACACTGCCTATGTCAGGCAATCAATAGTTTCATGTCAGAGTCTTGTTTAACTTAGAATTCTCAAAGTTTGAGTATTTTTTTCTCCCCAGAGGTGTTAATATAACAAAAATAAAACTCTTGCTTACTGCACTCACCAGCTTAAGCATTTTTTGACTACCCAGACATCTCTGTTCTCATTGAACACAAATACCAGTTGAAAGCCTATTATTTTTGAGATGCCTAGGGTTGGCAGCTAGGTGGAAAAAATATAGTAGCCGTTTTTGCTGAGGAGAAAAGGTGTCTGTGGGGAGCTGTAAGCAAAAGCAGTATTCTCAAGGTCTGTCTTTAGATGAAGAGCCAGCCCTCATGTTCTTCTACAGCTGAGCCTAGAACTTGAAGCCCTATGGAGTGAGAAAGCCAAGCTGGCTTTATAAAGCAGCATTGCTGCATTTTGGTGATGCTGTGCCCATTATGAGCTTCCCTTGGCTATCTGTAGACTTATCAGCCCTCAGGTAAGATATTGAAGTGATTTCTGATGCCATTAAGACAATGTCATCTTACAGGTATCCCTGTGTCTGGATATTATTTTAAAAATGGTCTTTGGGCAGTTAGGTCATTAATACATGATTAAGTGCAGTGTGAACTCTTCTTCAGCCTTGTATAGCTGTACAACATATCAGAGACCATGATATGTCTCTGAAAGAGAGAAGAAGCAAAAAGACACAGAATCATTGAAAGGGAGCCTGTCAGCATGTAACTTGTCTGCTCCTGTTTGACCCTGACCCAGACACAAGGGAAGAATCAAACCTCAGCCCACTCAAACTAGCAGCTTCTATTCCTGATTTGTCTTCTCTTTGCAGACCATTGCAGAACCTGTGGGAGCTTCTACTAGAGATTTGCGAAACCACTCTCCCCTCCTGAAAATGTGTTGACAAGAGTGGGCACATGCCAAAGTATCTGTGATGCCAGAAAGCAGGTTGTCTTTTGAACTTTGTTTTCTCTTAAATCAATAAGTAAATACTTGAAAAGAAATCTTGCCTTGCTTTTAAAACCACCTTAATCGGGGTGGTGAAGTCATGTTTTCAGATTTTAGGTCGCCAGCAGTGCAGCTGCCTGCCTGCTGCAGTGCCTGGAAGTGAGGTTGTGCCGGGCTCAGGAGGCATCTGGCCAGCTGAGCTGCGACCACCCTGCGGTATGCAGCCTGGGGAATGTCAAACAATGGCAGCTGATGTAGGAGGCATCATCTGCAACAGCATGGGCACCATCAGTCAATGCTTATCATTCTAGTGAATGATGCTAACATAGACCAAGTGTCAGACTCAACCTCAAATGTAAAACAAATTTGGTGACAATTTGTCTACATGGGGTTAAACTGCTTTGTCCATCCTTCGGGTTAGCCATTCTGCTGTAACTGGCATTCATTTTAACAGTTTCTCAGATCTCTTTTTTTTTTTTTTTTTTGTCTCCTGTACATCAGTTACTTTAGCCCAGGCTTCAAATTTCTCAGGCATTCTCAATGCATTTCTTGTTGTGGTTTTGGCGTTGTCTCATTCTCCCTCTCTGCTTCATCCCACCTGTTCTCTGTTTCATGGTGCTGAATGAAATATTGTTCTCCCTTTTGTCTACAAGGGCTATTACTTCTCAAGTAATTTCATTGAACTCTTAAGTTCCCCACTTTCTCTATGGAAAAAAAGAAATGAGAAGATTTGTGTCTAGCCACAACAGTTGTGCACTTGGACTAAGCCACTAAGGTCTCTGTATTCTCCTGATGCTTCCAGGGCTGCTTCCCACACACTGGCATTCTCCAGTTTGGCGTTGCTCAGAGCGGCTGATCACGTTGTCTCATTTGTCCCTAATAAACTCTTACAACTCTTGTTTAAAAAACAAGTATACAATAGAAATGCACCTTTGTCTTAGAAGGAAAGGCTCTAAGTTTCTCATGTGTTTTAGGTCTTTGTTGTACTTTTGCAAGTATCAGAACACACGGCATCAATGTGGAGAAGTCCCTGTTGATGCCTCCATGGAACGTCTCTTAAGTCAGGAGCCTACATGAAGCACGTTGCCTGCAGCTGTCTGTACAAAGGCTCTCTGTGTCATGTGCTGCATGGGAATGACCTCACCGGTTGAATAGAGCTACTGAACCAGTTACAGATGTAGTCTGACAGTCATAGAACAAACATGACTCATTTAAGAACATTCCCTACCTTTCCTTTTAATAACTGGTTTTACCAAAGTCAGTAAACTAGAACTGAAGGGAGAACAAAGAGTTCTTCAGTCTGCTCTGCACAGCGTTCTCACACACTACTTACTCTGCTGCAGGAGCATGTTTGAAACAACTGTCCCTCCACAATTAAGTCTTCTCTGATGATGTCCGAGCTCTCACAATGAAATCACCTCCAGCAGCAGATACCGACATGCCAATACTAACAATACTAATACTAGTACTAACAAATGAACAGTTCTATGTCCTGGACTTAAAACCAAAAAGCTTTAAAAATGCAAAATGTCGGTGTGCTGAGACATCATCATCTGTGATTATGATAATAGTAATTGTGTTGAGATGAGCACAGGGTTCCGCAAATAGGAGATTTATGTGGAGTTTGACCAAGCCATCAAGGCTTGGTTGTGTGACGTCACACCCAAGAATGCTCAACTTCCACACTCAGTTTTCTAAACAAGGTGCTAAGAAATTAATTCCTGCTATGCCTTTTCTTCTCCGCTTTGTGGTATATCAATACTCACTTCGATAAAGCTCTTTTTGAGAAGGTAGATAATAGAAATTTTAACATGTCAGTGTAAATATTGAAAATGTGAACTTTTTTTGTGAAATATGTTTAGTATTACTAAATCCTAACTCCACTGATAACAACAAGATCTCAATCATACAAGTGGAACTGAGGCTTCACCTCAGATTAAGCTATTGCAGCATGCAAAAAGCAGCATAATTTTGTGAATGTACAATACATTAGTTTTCATACTAAGTCTTCTCCTGTTGTTTCAATTTGATTGTAGTGGACTGACCCTACATAATTAACTTGCAGTGGCATCCTAAGTTGGAAATAATGGAGTGCATTCACTTATTCAAAAGCCACCAGTAATGGCTGTGTCCAGATGGGCACAGTGCAATTTTCAAGTATATTTTGTTACTGGTTTCCCTATACAATTTGTTATACTGTAATTCACCACATGGCTGGGGAAAAAATTTGTCTAAATAGATTTGGCTCCTGTAACTGACATTCACATGAACTCAGTGTGAACTACAAGATGCTCCACCTCAAGATCTAAGGCACGGTTACTTCTAACAGCCTCATGACGTTGTGGAGTGCCATGTCTCTGGTCTGGAGCACTGATCTGCATTTCTGAGGGACCTGAGTCCAAGCTCTAAAGATCAAAGCTTGCAGTGAGATAATGGCTTTTAGATAGTGACACAATGCACTTTGACTGTGCTTTAGAGCTTGAGGAGATGTTGTCTCAGCAGCCAGTTAGTGTATGACAAGAACAGTTGATTCATTGGTTATTGGGTTCCAGTGAAGTATAAAATCTGTCATTTTTAAAACTCCCTTTTTTGGTTTGCTTTCTGAAGTGCCTTGAAGAGTAGCACATGTCCTCTCTGACTAGGCCAAAACACCTCAAATTCTGCTGGTGTTCAGACCTACCTTGCTCCTTCTACAGGTAAAGCAAGCAAAGGCTTAAATTGGCCTGACTGATTTTTACATTCTTTGACTTGCAGGTAAGGGCAAACTGATGGCTTAGTTTGAAAATTATTCATTTTTTAGTTTTGATAAAGTTGCTTGAATGTCACAGTAGGGAAATTACCATATATATACTATGCGGGGTGGTGGTGGTGGTGGTAGGAATTCTGCTGAAACTCAGATTTGCCTTCCATGCTGTAAGAAGAGATGTGCACATGCCTTGGGCTAATTCAGGTTGAGAGCAGCGATGATAAAACTTAGCAACTAACTTTGGTTAACAGTTGAAGTAGATAAGTAGATGAGCCTAGTGTTTAAATACAAGCTATTAAGTTTAGTCAAAACATGTTTTATCACTTTTCTTGACACAGCGAGGTAACTCTGCTAATGAATCCCAGTTAGGACCATATGCAGACTAAAAAAGGCATGATGTTTTTCTGCAGAGGGAAATTATGCTCCTTCTAGTAGTCACATGAGCAGGAGAACACATAAGGAAATACTTCAGCAAACTTGTTAGGCACCAGCACTCAGAAGGATACCAGCTGCAAGGGCTGCAGTAGAGACCAGTCTGCTCAAACCTGCTATGTGCTAACCAGCTGGAGGAACGCCCTAGCAGAATGGGTTAAGTGCCTCGGCACTGACTAGGCTCCTTGGGTGGGCTTTGCATCCACAGAGCCCTGGATCTATCCAGGGAGTTTCCACGATTTTAAAGCTGGCTTGAATATGCTTCCATAGGCTATCCCTACAGTGCAGATGTACTCTAAGGCTGCCCCAAGTCACTGTTTTCCCTGCACTGTGTTCATTTAAAAAAGAACAAGAATGCTATTACTGCATGAGAGGAATTGGCCTCCCTAACTAAGCGCTGCTTTCTGCAGTGTTAAATGAAGCCAGCAAAAGCTACTAGCATTATTAACAACAATAGCTGGTTAGTAAAGCACAGTGAAAGAGCAGGGCTGGGGACACAAAATAATAATTGTAAATTACCCAGATCGATAAAAGGGCTGAAAGGCAGCTAGATATGTTTTTCAGACCCACTAGAAAAAAAGAAACCCTGATGCTTACCCAGCTTTCTACCCAGACACCAAGGAAACCATGAGCCATACAGCATTTTCATAATTGCTTACAGGAGGCATATCTCATGGCTCTGTTTTTTGGCAAGGTAAGATTTCTTTCAAAATTGTTGTTTTGCTTTAACTAACCCTTTTTTTTTTTTTTTTTATCAAATGTATTTCCTTACCTTTCCGGTAGCACAGTTCTTTAAGATGACAACAGCTTTTCCTCTAATGAGCCACAATTAGCTAATATTACTTAGGATTACTAGTTCCTGCTTCCCTTTTATGCCCTTTAACCTTTCTCTTTTAAGGAGTGTAAGGGGTGTTTTTTTCCCCCTTTTGACTGAATTAAACCACTTGTTTATTTTATTGTGTAGTTACACAACAGAAGCATTGAATTCCAAAGTTCTCCTACCACAGTATCGCATGTTACAAGTGGATAGAATGTGTCTCATTATGACAATAAGTACTATATTTTAGTGGTTTTCTATGGAAGTAAGGCTTATGTGATCACTTTGATTCTTTCTGCTGGCATGCTGCTCCCCATTCACCTAATAATTTTAAATTTATTGGCTGCTGTCTACAGACAGGTAGAAGTCCCAAGGATATTTCAGCTACATAATTTCCAAGAAATTATATACCTGGGAAACCAGGTGGATGAGGAAAGTCTTCCTAGAGCTGCACTGAGGAAAGAGCTGTAGTTAAGCTCATACCAATTAAATACCAGCTAATGCACAAAGATGGGAAAGATTTCTGCCCTCTTTGTTTCAGTCACTGTCTCCTTTAGAGCAAGTTCCCAAAGGTATTTAAATCAAAGGGAGTTATCCTAATAGAATTTGTATCAATCCTTCACTCTTTGGTGCTGTGTATCAACAAAGTGAGTTTCCTTTCTCTTTTTCTTTTATTAAAATCAGAAGAATTTCTGATTGCTTATCAGAAATTTCTAATTTATTTATGAACACAATCTGTGAAACTTTATTTACTGAAATATCTTGAATTGACTTAGTCTACAGGGGACTTCTGCAGTGCCTGAAAGACTTATTAAAATCTCTACTTTGTTTTCCAGTAGTGTAGCCGGGTATGTCAGGCTTCTCTTGCTGAAGCAAACTCAGCCGGTCAGCATATACCCTCTCCTGAAAACAAGACCAAGCTTCCACTGACTTCAGTAGCAGCAACGTTCAGTTCAAAACAGCTTATGTGTGAACTAACGCTGGAAAACTAATTGAGGCAGAACAGTAATGGGAAACTGAATCTGAAAATGAAGTGTTTTTAATTAAGAGACACTCTTCAGAATTATACAGAAAGAGGCTCTTTCTCATTTAAAATTTAGCTCTTCCTTCCTTACCAACTATAAATCACTGATCTATAATTAGTATTCTTGGTAGAAGCAATGCCTGATTGTCTGGCTTAAGTTAGGCCTATGACTGCGATGGGGAGAGCTGTAGGTGTGTTGGAACAGATTCTAGCTAGTCTGCTACTTAGCATCCAATTTCTTACGCATGTTTCTGTTATAATCTGTTAATGTTATAATCCGTTTCTTAAAAATGAGAACAAATTAAGGAAGAAGTATGCCTCTAGATTCCTAGTAGCTAAGACCAGCAGTATGACTCTGTGGCACGATGACTGGGAGCTTAACTGGAAGGAAGAAAAGAGTCCAGCTCAAATCCCATGCCAAGACCTAGTGCAACATTTTATGTACTGACTGTTTAAAAAAAAAAGCATAAATGCTCACTGGTGGGGAAGCCAGTACCCAGATCTTCTCTCTCTGTCCTTATTCTATTTTTAAAGGAAGGTGTGACTCTTACTCCATTTTGTAAGAGACTGATAACACTTCACCGAAGTAGGTCTAAAAGGAGATCATAAATGCAATGGAGGACAGTAAACTGACTCTGGTCAGCAAATATGGAGCTTAAACCAATACCAAAAGCATGCATTGGTGGTTGTGGGGAGTCAAGGGGTGGGATACATCGTGTTACTGGCCCAGCACAAGGTCATAGGCCCGGCTGCTTAGGTGCTTGAGGAGGCCGGGCATCTCAAGCTATGTGTGGCCATGTTTAATCCAGAAAGCAGTGGAATCCATCAAAAGGTGTGGAAATATTATTCATTGTATCATTGCCTTCAAAAGAGCTTTCCCATGCCCTGTCCATGCTATGCATGGACTTGGAAGCATACTTTCTCACCAAGGGATCATTCAGTTGCTTGGCAGGCAGGAAACGAACTCAGAAAGCTTTCTGACAGATTGACAAATCAAACTGCTGACCGAGAGGCCAAGTAACTAGCAGCGTGGGCAAAAGGGAGGATTGAGACCATGTAACCATGAGTATGTGGTAGCAAGGTGGTAGTGGTGGCAGGGATAGTGTCCCTGAGCAGCACTGCCCCCCTCTTGATGAAAGCAAAATGTTAGATCAGCTCAGAAGCCTTGTGAAAGCTGCCTTTGTCCTCTAAGTCTGGATAGTTTTGAAATGTGAACCACTTTCTTTCAGGGCAGAAGAGGTTGTATAAATCCAATGCAGGAGGCAGGAATGAAGATGTACTTCTCCACTTGGCACCTTTACCAGCTCTCTTATGCTAGTCTAATGACATGCAAATTTCATTTTAAATGACTGTCATTCCATGTACAACAGGTCATGGACCCTTGCTGCAACCCAAAACCTATTCTTCCATCCTATTTTGTTTTGACTTCTGTGCTCCTGCAGCTGTGATGTGATCCAACCAAAAACTTATTTCATGGGATGTTTTCACTCAGTTTCCTAATCTGGTTGACAGTACAGTTGCATAATCTCAAGTTTTTAACCTGGTGGACGTGGTAGGACTGTTCCTTTTGGTGAATGTTTAAGGTCTTTGATCACCTTAGGTAGGCTGCAAAATCACAAACTAGCACTCTCTGAGTTATACAAGAAGCTTAAAATCCCTTTTCAGCACTGTGGATCCAACTTCAGGCTCTCTTCAGCCTTCCATGAGGCTGACTGTAGAAAATGAGTTGCTAATAACATTAAACAGCAGGATCCCGGATCTGGAGTGCTTAGAGCTGTATTTTGCTTCTGAATGGACTTGAGGATCAGCATGTGTAGTTACAGTGATGAGATACACCCCTTCCATTTGTATCCTTCTAGTTGTTTTAAAACAGAGCAATTTAGGGCTCCTTTACGTGTCACTTTTCAAGACATTTAGAACTTAAAATTACCTTGAAGTTGCCAACAGAAACTGAATTTAATAAAAATAACTCAAAAACAGTAAGAACAAGGACAGAATGAAAAACTACATTCCCCAGAACGCCTTATGGAAGGTTTTCTGGCTGGGCACAGCTGTACACTTTTGCAAAGGTCACCTGAGCTGCAGCATTCTTCAAGAACTTGCTACTTGAGTTGGAGTCCTTTATCATGTTTCCTGCGCTCCTTTACATTCAAATTTTTCAAGACTGTATGGATACTGCTATCTTTCTGCTTTTTATAGTTGGTTCCTACACTTCCTAATGCTTTTAGAAAAAACTGTCCATATAGTCACTGGTAATGAGGAAAGCGGTTTATTTCTTTCCCTCATGCTTTGCCTCTACAGAGAGTAACAGTGATGCCTTTTGCTCATTAGCAAAAAAGCCTTTCCGGATCTTTGCAAGAATCAATGACTGTCAGCGTCACTCTAAGTGATGAGTAATTAGACTTAGGAAATGAAAAATTAGATGTGGGCTCCAGCTGCAAAATATTGATTTTTTAAATTTTTTTTTAAACAATATACAGTTCCATCAGTGCTGTGATACAACTTACAACAGGTAACTTCTGCAAGAGGACAAGTGGGTAGGGAAGCATAGTTACTTGAAAAACATGAGCCCTATTTCTTTAACAGTAGCAAACCCAAGCAAGCAGTCCTCAGGTAGCTCTTCAGGAAGTCTCAAATTCTCATTTTTTTTTCTTTACATTAAAAGACTTGATTTTTTTCTCCCCAAGAAAATGTTGATACTGCCAATATGTTGCTGCTTATCAGAACTGATTGAAATACTTTTGTTAAGCAAAACCTCTTTTTTTTCCAAGTATGCTGGGAAAAGTTTTAGCATTTTCTCTGTGTGGGGATGAAGTCTCATAATATTGGAAAGTGGGAGAAGCAGGGGGAGTTTCATAGAAAAAGCTTTTCTAAATGACTTTTCCCCATGTAAAATCCTTGCAGTAAAAAAAAAGAAACAAGAAAAAGAAAGACAGGAAAAGGCCTAGTTCTACCAATTCATCTTTTGTGATTTCAGAAAGATACTGTGCTGGAAAAAAAGCTAGGCAAGGAGGATATTCAATAGCACGTGGAAACTACATATTAGCAGTGCAGTTTGAGCAATGCTAGTTGTGCAGTTAAGAGAAAACAGCAAGGCCCAAACCTGCCTGCTTATGGATGGACTCTACTTAACAAGGCCTGCTTTCTTCCGTGGTGTTTCATGGAAACCTTTGCCTTGCAAAACCAAATAAGGGAGCCAAGTACAACTTAAAGCAAGCCAGTGCCCCACATCACCAACCGCTTTGGATGAAGGTTAGTGTGAGATGTGATGTTACATGGTGAAACAGATGTATATAAAGGGCTTTGCCTTATATATGAATGACTTGTTCTCAGCATGCTCCAAGAGCTACAACTGAACAGAAAACCGTAAACAAAGCTGGACCCCCCCCCCCAACCATGTTGTTTTTGTTACAATCTTTGTGTTCTTTAAAACTTTTTGTCTACGCACACAAAAATGCCTTTTACTCATGCTGCTATTAAAATCCGTATGCCACATCCACTTTACTAGAGTGACCTTAAAATCAAAACAAACAATATTGTCCTGTAGTGTTTTGCAACCGTTTTCTTTTGTCTTGTTTCTTAGCAGATGAGCCACTGAGTCAGTAGTAATAATCACTCCTCTAGAAGCCAAGTGCCTGCCGCCTTCTTATTTCATATTGGTGTTGCCTGGAGTAACTTGAGTCTCTATACACAATTGCAACTTTCAGAAAATGGGCACAACAGTAAAATTAGGACTGAACTGGTTCAAGATGTGCAATCTAATTTGAATAACACTTGCTTCTCTTGTTTTCTAGAAAATTAAATAGAAAGTTGTAAACACTAAAAGGTGGCAGGAATAGAACTTTAAAATTATTCCTGTAAGCTTGATGAAAATAAATGTTTAGTATCCCTTTATAAGAAGTAGAACTCAAGTAATGCCTCTGGTAGTTACTAGGAAGGAAAAGGCTGTTTCTGGTGGTGGTGATTACTGTTTGCCTGCTAGAACTGGCATGCTCTGCTACAGTGATGAATGTGTCTCCTCTTCTGTTTGTTCTGAAAACTCATCTAGCTCTAGTGCAGTGCCATAGTTTGCATCCAGCTCCTCGTGCTTGTGCTCTGATGGGGCAGGGTGGTGGTGGAAATCCTCAAACTTTTGCCTTGGTTGAAGTGTCTTATTTCTAATCTGTGGTAAGAGGTACAGATAGCCCTTAGCACACAGCCAGAGACTGCTATTTCTGGCACATAAGGTAACAAAAAACATCCCATGGAAACCAAGAATGTCATTTTATGTCCCTCCAACCCAATCAACCCTAAAGCAGAGAACTTAAACAGAAAAGATGATGAAATTTTGGATGTGAAGTCCTAACAGCAACAGCAAGTTGACCAAACTGTACCAAGAATATCTAATTAGGATTAGCCTTTAAATTAGACCCCTCAGAGGAGCGCAAACTAAGAATGGGATCCTGATAAGCTGACTTGTGCATCACAACAAATCCAGTTGAAGAATCTGGTCCTAATGCTTCCGCTGCCCACCCCCTCTCCTCTCCAGCAGTTAAATACTCCACCGTACTTCACTTACGGGCTGTTTCTGTAACAGTCATAGCTTAAATATCTATGTACCTAATGGACTTATCCCTAACACCACAGAGAGGGAGGCAAGCGGCATTAACCTCATTTTGCAGATAAACAGTGGAAGCCCTGATGGCTCTCTACCGTGTTACATCCTGTGGAACAATTGCGCATACGCAGCAAGCATAAAAACACTGTTACACCAGGCTGCTGTATTCACACCAAGACTGGCTGAGCTTCAGCATGTCCTCTGTTCCTTCTTTGCACAGCCACGTATGACTATGAAGATAAATGAAGTTCAGAAGGTGGATAAGTTATCATAAATTTCTCAGCTACTGATTGCTCAGCTTTGGAAGATATGGAGACTAGGAGAGTGCCACTCGAGGTGCTGAACTGTTCACAGTGGGTAATCTCACTGCTGAACTGTAGCAACTCGAATCTCAGGTTCTCTCCCACCACAAGTCAGGATGGCACAGGGGGCTGAGCAAAACGCTGTGTGACCAATGTGACAAGAAATGTAAAAAGAAGTATTTTTTTTTACTGTAAGAGGGAAACGTCAATACTCTGAATATTCTCCCTGAACAGATGGGGAAAGGGTTGGGTTTTTTTTGAATAAATATGAAAAATTGTTTCTTATACATTTGGAATGGGAAATAATCGTATGGTAACAAGCTTGTCAGAAGCTGGTTTTCGACAAGAGAACAGTACATACCTGCAATGCCTTGGAAACTCAGTCTAACCCTTTTTGCAGTTACTCAGGCTGATGCTAACTGGAGGGTGCTGGCGGGAGGTGGGGCGCCGCTCGCCTCGCCTGCCCTTTGCTTTGTGACCCGGCAACCCCCGAACCTACACGGGGGCAGTTTCGAAACTTCGGGGCGTGCACCCAGCGCGGGCGGCGACACCAGGAAACGGGATACGGCCGCTCCTGCCTTATGTAAGCGAGCCGGGCCCCCGCAGGCCACGGGCCGGCCCCAGCACGGCAGGCTCCGGCGGGCCCAGCTGCGGCCCCCGCGCCACCGCCAGCGCGTCGATGGCCCCTCACCGGGGGCGCGGGGCTGCCCCATTTCCCCTTTGCCGCGCTCCGGGCCCCACCCGCCGGTGGCGGCGCTCAGGCCGCGCAAGAGCCTCTGCCCGAGCGGCCTTTTCCTGCCGGCGGGGGCGGCCGCCCCTCACCGCGGCCACGGGCCACGCGCCCCGCCCGGCCCTCGCTCCCCTCAGCGGGGCCGAGCGCGCGCCCCGAGCCGTTGGCGCCCGGGCCGCGCGCGCGCTGGCTTGCCAGCTGAGGCGGGGCGGGGCGGGGCGCGCGGCCGGCCGCCAACGCTCACCCGCGCGCCGAGCCAGCGGGCGGGCGCGCGCTGACGTCACGGGCGGCTCCGAGGGGGAGGGGCGGGAGCCGCTTCCCTCAGGCGTGATGTAACCTCTGCCCTCCCGGCCCGGCGGCGGAGGGGCAGCGGGGCGGCGGGCGGCGGGGCCGGCGGTGAGCGCTCCGGTGGCCGCGCGCGGCCGCGGCCGCATCGGCGGTGGGGCGGGGGAGGGGCGGGCCGGGCCGGCGGGGCAGGCTCGGAGGCGATCGTGGCTGCCGGTGGAAACATGGTGCCACACGTGAGGCTTATGTAAAATGAGCGGCGTCCGGCGCCGCCAATGGGGGACGCGCGCGCCCCGCCCCCGCCCCCGTCCCCCGCCGGCGTCACGCGGCCGCGGCCAATGGCCGTGCGGGCGGGGCGGGCGCTCCGGGCTCAGTCACGTTTCTGCCTGTATGAAGTCGGTGCCGGGCTGCGCCGGGCTGGGCGGACGCGGTGCGCGCGGTGAGTGGGGCTCCGCCGGGCGCTCTCCCCGCCGCCGGCCGGGGCTGGGGGGGGGCTCCGCGAGCGCCCCGGCGGGGATGGCGCGGGGCGGCGAGCGGCGGCCGCGGGGGGCAGGGGGGCTCCTCGTCCTCCCCCTCCCCCTCCTCCCCCGCCCGCTGGGCCGAGGTTACGTAACCCCCGCGCGCCGGGGCTCTCCCGTTGCCGGGGAGACGGGACGGGGCCGCCGGTGGGGCGGGCGGCACTGCGGGGGTCCGGCCCTCTGCCCCCGCTGGGCAGGGGGGCGGGGGGGGTTCCCTTCAAACCGGGGAGGGGGTGGCCGTGACACGCCTCCCCCACTCCCCCCCACCCCCATCTCGGACCGTAGCGGGGGAAGGGGGCGCCGGCGGCTCGGACTCGCTGGTCGGAGCGGGGCGGGGGGCTCCGGGGGCGCGTGTGGTACGGCTCCCGCCCGCCTCGGAGCTCGAGGGGGCGTCCGGGGGTGGTGGGGGCACACGCACCCCCCGTCCCGCAGCCGAGGCCGGGGCGGGAGCTGGGGGCTCCGAGGGGTGCTGTCCCGCGTCCCCCCAGCCGTGCGGAGCCGAGGCGGCGGGTCCCCGCTCAGCGCGGGGCGGCAGTGCCCCCGCGGGCCGGGCCGGGGCGGGAGCGCGGTGGGGCGGCCACCGCTTCCCCGCCCCGCGGCCGGTGGGGGCCCGGGGGCGGCGGGGCCGGGCCCGCGGGGCTCCGCTCGGGCGGCCCTGGCGGTTGCGGGGCGCGGGCTGCGGCCGCGTCTGTGCCAAAGGTCAGCGGCGGGGCCCGGCGGGAGCGCGGAGCAGCGCGGGCAGCCCGCCCGCTGCGCATGGGCCGCCGCCCCCTCCGAGGGGACCGCGCTGTCCGCGGCTGGAGGGTGGCTTTTCTCACGTGCGGGGCGGCGTGGCACCAAGTAACAGCCTCAGCTCGCTGCTGGCTGTGAGCGCTACAGGTAGAGCGGGCAACAGGTGCCTTGGATTTCTTTTTTTTTGCCTTGCCTGTAGTTGCAAGGACACTTTGTTCCTTGAGACCGTGTGGTTGTGCTGCTGTTGACATTAGTAGTGTGCTATTACATGCGTGATTACAAAACACTTTATGTAAGTACAGTTTCATGCAAATAAGTGAGCAGTATGGTAACAGTGAAGCTGACACTTCGCGACGTTTTGTAATAGGTTAGGGCAGGATATGGCATTTCTTGGGTACCGCGGGAGCTCAAAAAGCCCCCGGTGAGGCTAGCGTGAGGCCTCTGGTACTTGGAAATTGAAGCACTTTGAAATTGTATTCCAGTAAAACAGTAACTAGCTTTGAGATTGTGCATATGCCTTCATGTTGGTTTATGATTTTAGGCTGTGAGATGTCTCTTGTCTTTTCGAAATGTAAGACTCCGAGGTTTACAGTCTTGTACGTCAGAGACTGAATAGCTGCAGCTTATATATTTACAAGGGGGAAAGGTGGAAATTCTGTAATGATTCTAATGGTAAGATTGTCTGGTCAAGTCAAAAGTAGAGTAAAAAAACCCTGATTTAGTATAGTGAGAAACTGTTTCAAGTTGTCAGTATTGTTTTAACCACAGAATTTGTATGCTGGTAGCAGTTAATGTCAGTTAACATTTTTCAAAACTGCAGCTATGTTTTGGAGAGTTGCCTTTTGGTGGTTTTTACAGTAAAATCTACATTAATCTCAATGATGGCAGAGAGGAATATCTACTTGAATGCGAATGGTTGGTTTTGATAATGCAGGGTTGTTGGTAAAACTTAAGGATGTCAAGGTGACAGCTAAGGCCTCAATGGTGTGGCCCCATTCCGCAAACAGATCCTATTGTATATTAGTTAGTTTTGGGGCATTGAACTTCATGCAACTTAAACTTCTCATACCTTCTAGGGTGCCTCAGTGTCTGTGTGTGTCCTTGATCTTCTCAGCCTTGGGCACTGTGTTGTGTTTGCGCTTTACACAGTGGCTCTTAAATACAAAATCTGGGAGCAGGGCCTAGAATTTGATTCACGTTAGGGAGAGCGCCCGCATCGTTGTGCTGTAACTTCACCCTTCTTGCTTATGCTTGTGTGTGTTTGCATGTTCTTGTGATCTTTCTTTTTGCTCCTTCTTGCTGAAACTTGCATTATTTCTGTGAAGTGAGGAAGTTTCAGTGGAGAAGTGGACCATGTCCTTGCTTCATCCAAGGCTTGCTGTTAGCCTTGTGATTAGGACACTGTTCTGAAGTGTAGAGTCCTTATTCTGGACTGTGGAGGGTTTTTGCCTACCTCTCTAGTAAGGCCTGAGGGAAAGAGAGGGCTTTTGGCCTAGAGTAGAAGAAAAAAAGTAATATCCTTCAGTTTTGATAGATTTTTGTCTGTTTCAGTTGTTTATGTCAAGGTAGAAAGGAGAATGCTTTAGTTGGGTAGTTGGTATAAGTGTACAACACTGTGCAGTGAAGCAGCGTGGCCTGTCCTGTGCTGTGAAGAAACGTAGTTTGACTTGATCTAGTCCAGAAGGTAAAGGTATGGAAAGCAGGATTGTGGCTTTCTTGCACTTTCTGGTTTCGTTTATGATCCAGAGACTACATGGTTTCGGTGGGCTTTTTGTGTATTTGTTAGTTGGTAGGACTTGTTGTAGGCTTCCTATACTTGTCTTAACACATGAATGTTATCTGTGAAAATCCAAGTAATCTTAATTTATACAGTTTACTCTTGCTCCTTTTAGATTTCCGTACAGAGGTTTTAAAGAGAGCATATTGTGGCAGCTCTTGGCGTAATACCCTACTTCACTCTTGCTTCCCTCTGCCCGCTGGTCATAAGATTAAAATATGGAATGACTTAGTTTATCAAGTAAACTTACTTGAGCCTGTCCCTGGAAGAATCACCCTGTGAAGAATCGTGTTTTTCACATAAACTGAGATTTTGATGGTGTTTAGCCATAGTATGGGAATAGAGAGAAAAGTGGAAACTGATTGGAAGTAAAGTTACGGATTTTCCTTCTATCTCAGACTTTATTATGACCAGGAAGTGTTTGGTTTAGATAGACTGATAAACCAATTTTCTTTTTCCTGGGGTCTTGCCTCATCTGTATTTCTCTAACATCTTTACAATATTAAAACGTGTTTTATGGCTTTCTTTAAGAAAAGCTTTTTTTAACCCCTTAAAGTTGCTCATGAGCAAGTGACTGTGGGATGAGGTACAATTGGTGTGGTTTAAAAGCAAGTAGAGTGCTAATAGCCAGTAGAACAAGTAAATTATCACTAGCCTAGATCAACTGTAGTGTTTTATGTAGGGTTGCTATGGCTGGCCTATGTTAAAAGGGAACATCGAGTTCTTAGTAAGGCGTTGTGTAATATTTGGCATGAATGTCCTGTAGACACTGTATTATAATGTTACCACATCATAATTACTAGGTGATCAGGTGTTTCTGAAAAGGAATTTTTGTGTCCGGTTTTGGTTGCATGGCCTAAAATTCCTCTATGAGGATGGTGGGTTACAGCAATTTTTAGCAGGGTTGTCTTGCTGCATTCATACTTTCTGCATCTAGTTATATCCCTGTTGTGCAAGTTTTTAAACTGCTTGAATATTTATTATGTTAACCTAGCTTGTCAAGCACAGAACAGCAAATGGCTCAATATCTGTATTATTATTTGTGATTTAGTTTTATTACTCTGAAGGGCTTCAACTTGCACTTTTGGGTACACATGAAGTTGGATGCAGAAAATGTTGGTCTTGAAAGTAATACCACTGATGTTTTGTGTACTGTGCAAAAGGAGTCTGTCCCCTCCTGCTTTAACTGCTGCCTTAAACTTAACCACTGCTGTAGTCATGGGCTAGGCTGTTAATGTTTCATGTGTTGCTGTAGTAAGGTAAAACTTCTGCTTGCTAGTTGTTGGTTAGTAAAGAATGACCTCGCCTTCTGATGTTTTAGAAGAGTTTTTTGGGGGTTGTTTCTTTTTTAGCTACAGGTGACATATTTCCTTCTGTGAAATATGTTTAAAGGGCATGGGAAAAGAGGAGGCAGCATTCAAAAACACACTTCATGGGCTAATGGTTTTGTGATCTGTTGCTGAGATTTCTTGTGGCCCCAGGCCACTTTTGCAAAATAATATTGCAGAGAAGACCAAAATGAGGAAGGGTCAGATGGTTTGGGGATGTCTGCAAAGGCTACGGAGAGGCTCTGAAGCTGCTCTTTAGAGCACGTTCTGTTCAGGCTGACAGTGAGCTAGCAGCCATATGTAGTAGGAAAGCCCCGAACACATGGGAATCCACATGCCTGAGCATATGCACAGTGATCTGGCACTCTAGTAAGTGGCTTAGTAGATCACCAGGCATGCTCGTGCAGCCTGCTTGTACTCTGCCTGCCAGCAGGGCTGGAACATGGGCAGATCAGGCTTCTGTGCTTCTATTTTGTATTTCTGAAGTTACCCTTTATGTGTAGACAGGGTCTTTATGTCTGAATGCCTGCACTGGACCTGTATGAAGTCCAGTAGAGTCCTGTTACTTGGTTCTCTGGCCTTGAAGATTATGCTGCTACAGTCCTGCAGGGCCTAAGTTTCATGCGAGTTGCACAGGCAGTGGTTTTGAAGAGTGTGCTTTTCCTTGCTTATCCACATACGTGAGAAATTTTTGTGTGTGTGAAAGCTATTGTAAGGTCAAGAAAAGATTTTGTACAGGTGTTTTCAGCTGTGGCTGAAGTACTGTCTGGTGGTCCTAGAGGAGCCTTCTGATTTCACTGACTTTTTTTTGGTAGTCTGATTTAGACATCTTTGCTGGTAGGACACAGTAAAAAGTGAGGCTAAACGTATCATCCTCGAGATACGTAATTGTGGAGTATGATCCCCCTGCCCCCTTCATTTTCTCCCAATAGAAAGCAAAATTTTATTGGGGGTGCTGAAGGGGTAGAGACTCAGCGTGCTGCTTACGTGACAAAGTGAACTGAAATACACAGGGAATGTGTTTCTTGGGGCAAGAGTAGAAGGTTATTCTGAGAATTATGTGAGCAGGCTGCAGAAATTCAGTGCAAGCCGTACTGATGTTCATCCTGAATAGATGTGATAGTGGGAGAGAGTGCTCTTTTGAACATCAAAATCTCTGGGAAACACTTTGGGGTTTGGCTTCCAGCTGTTTTGAGTGTACTATAGTAATTCTTAATGCTTGATTTTTTCCTATAGATATAATTGTTAGATGTTTCCTTACCTAGATGGCTTTTAAAAGTAGAACTGGCTTTTTGAAAGTAGAACCAAAGCTGTACTGGCTTTCAAGCATCCTGTCCTAAAACAGAGGCACTTCACTGTTAATTAACACATGTAATTTTTCATAATTGAAGCTTAGGGAGACAAGATGAAGTGGTGAGGATGTCCAGTACTTCTCCTTTTGTTGACCTTGCTTCCTGTGCTCCTTATTCCTTGCAGCTTTTGTATCTTAGTATGCTTTTTGTGCTTGACCTTATTACATGTGCTTTTATGTTTCTGCTACTTAGTTTCTTTAATTGTACAAAGATCTTCACTATAGAAAGCGCTTCTTTGATTTTAATTACATCTCTACCATGGGTTCCTCTTGTGACTTCAGCTCTTATTTGAGTACTAATATAGCCAATTCACAGGGCAAGTACGCTGTGTTTGTTAGGTTGCCACACTTTGTGGAGTGTATTACTGAATGCAGTGGGGCTGTATTAGTAATAGTCAGAGAATTAACTTGGCATAGAGCCTTCCAGAATGGGACTTTCATTCTGACTGAAATCGTTAACTGGGTATGAACTGCAGCGATGTCTAAAGAGCAGCATTAGCATGGAACTTTGGTAAATGTAATACCCCATGGTGAAATTCTGCCCCTTTTTTAAGGGAGGGGAACAGTAGGTTTGCAAATATACTCTTTAATGGAGATATCAACAAATATTAAAGTTGAAATGCAATGTTGTAGATATTTTAGATCTAGTTTCACATATAATAAAGGTCAAATATGTGACTGCATGGTGGGATATTTTTTCCCTCCTTTTTGTGACACTTCCTCAAATGTATCCTTTTTGTTATTTAAAAGGACAGGAGTTCGCATATGCAAATATTAAAGAGTTCTGACTACTGATCTCCTGCTCAGTAATTTCTCCAGTTCCACTTAAGAGGAGAATAGTGTTTTCAGTTTACAATCAAATGTCTTTTTAAATTCACACTTAATACAAAGAATTTTAGTTCACGTTTAGGAAGGTACCTGTTGTAAGACTGGAAGGAAGTACATCTAGAAGTTTTCATGGGGCAGATAAAGGAGACAGTGTTTAGTTTCTTCACAAGATGTTTTGGCACAGGCTGTAATAATCTTGTCTGTCAGGGGTGTTTTTTTTCCTCTATGGCAAGTACCCAGCCTGCTGGCAATTAAACTTAGCTCTGGACCATGGCTTATTATTCAAGGTGAAGGAATAAACTTGAGAGAGACAGTTTCTCTTGGCTCCTGGGGGTGATCAGTCCACATCCACTGTGGAGATGTGAGCCCAGGTGGTGGGCTTAGCAGAACAAGGAATAATATACATGAAAGGGTAAAATAAGTGCTTCTAATCTGGCAGAAAAGAGAACAATTCCTGCCAGATAATGGAGGGGTGGCTCTGACTGCTTTTTTTGTGGTGGTGGTGTGGTAAGAGGTTACACTAGTACGTGGCTTCTTATGGTTACAGGAAAGCAAATGATGAATCAAGAGCTAGCCCAGGTTGGTGAGCACAGCACAGGTGAGACTGACCCTCCACGAAGTGAGGTTAAGTTCAACCATGTGTTGGTACTGTGCTATTCATAGTAAAACTGAGTTGACTTTGTCCTGTTACCTCGGGCTAACTTACAGCTATTAGTTACTCCACAGGGAGAATAAGCTGCTTTAAAAACAACAAAACCAATCTAAAACCGGAAATTAAATCATAGCGGTGCCATGGCTGCTTATAGAAGTGACTGGTGACATAAGCTTAGGTCCATTTAGGAATCATCACTTGAGGACCGAGGGATTTATTTTTTCCTGTTTGGCCCTCTGGGACATAGCTAAGGAAGCTTCTTTCTGTGATTTTTTTTTTTCTTTTCTTTTTCTTCTTTAAACAGATGAAAGAAGCATAAGTTTCAGTAAGCTGCAAACACCTTTTGCTTTAAGAGTGCATACTTGTATTTTGGAATATGAAACTAGTCTTGGTCATTATGTCAGTACTTTCACTCAGTTGACTTAGCTGTCTGGAGAGTTTTTTCATCTCCTAAGGCTAATTTGGAATTTGTGTTTTGGTGGTGAAATGTTTTAAGATTGTAATCTGTGGAAAAAGAAACATAACTTCAATTCAAACATGTGATCTCAAATTTTGTGCTAGATAATACTCATTCTTCTGCTTGGATGTGTTCAGATGAGTGAGTGGTTGATTTTGAAATACTGTGTTCATCTTGGTATTATCTAAATGTTCTAACAATAAATGAAGATCATGGAGATGGAATTTTGGGGGGTGTCATGTTTATAAAAGGAACAGAATTCAGTGAACAGTTAGTTATTCTGTGCATTGCTCAAGGAACCAATTTAGAAGTAATGTTTTTAATCAGTAAGAATTCTTGCATTTCCTCCCATTTTGTATTTGTAGTATTTATAACTGTTCTTCATCTGCATTTTACAAGATGAGACTTGTATTGCATTGTTAGATGGACTTGATTTATGTTTCATAAATTTTTGTCTTATAAAACTTGGTGTGTTTTTTTTTTTTTTAATAGGAATATATTGATGACACTTTCAGAATTGGAAAGATAACGATTAGTACCTTCATTAAGGTGAGTGTCTGATGCTGTCCCCAAGAAAGTGATTTATAGTGTCGGTTCTTTCTCAGTGAGTCTGAACTGTTTTTTTTGTTGTTTTTACTTTGTATGCTTCCTTTGAGCTGTAACATCAGAGTGATGAAAAATAAAATATGTTCAGAGCATTAAATTTGTAATGACCTGTTGTACATCTCATGGAAGCACATGGAAGTTCTGCTAAATCTAAATCTTCAGGAAACAAATTTAGTGTAGCATCCAGTATCAAGTGCTACATCTGCATTGCTTGCTGTGCAGAAGTTTTTAATACCTTCCCGTCTTTTGATTGCTCTTGCAGGTGTCATCAGAAATTTGAATGATGGTGAAAATTTTGGGGTCCAGAAAACAAAGTAGCTGGTGTTAGATAATCAGGATGATAGCTCAGGAGAGAAAGGAAAATGTTATGCTTCTAAGGTTTGATTTAGAAAGCAGGTCATAGGTCCAACGGTATTTTTTGGTCAGTTGTGCTCTACTTTCTAACAGGCTGATACTATTCTAGTCTCTGAGAAGTTGGACACGGCATCAGAGATACTGACTTATGCATGTTTGTGTGATGTGTGAGAAGCTGACAAAGAAAAAGCTCACTACAACTCAGGTGGGATGTGTGGTGGATTAAGAAAGCAGAATAGATAGTCAGAATTATGGACATATTTTGAAAAGGAAGAGAAGTTGATGGTTATTGGAGCAAAAAAAGGAAACAGCTGAGAGCTTAAAGGAGATCAGTGGAGGCAAATAATCTGTGATGCAAAGAAAACCTATTAAATAGATTTTGTTACGTATGTGATCTGATGATGGGACAACATTGGCCCAAGAAAGGAAAGGAAAGCATAGCAGTTCTGGACAGTACTGTAATACTGCAACAAAGATGAAATTCTGACTGAGATTTTGAGGGTTAATACTGTACTGTCTGATTAGTCTAAATGACTGGGGGGGAAAAAACCCATACTGTGTTTCTAAAGCTACAAAATGTGACCTGAATAGGTTGTTAAAGCTGACAACATTCTCTTTTCAATGGTGTAGGTGTGACTTCAGTTCTCTACAGAAAATGAACTTGGTTGGGCTCCTGTTACACAGGTGTGTTCCCTAAAGCACCTTATTTATTCTTTTCTAATATTTGAAGTCTTCAATGCTTAGAATAGATATATTTCAATATCAAAGGAAATGTTGTTACGAGCTCTATATTCTTTGTATACTGATGAAATTAAACTTCCTTTTGTGGAAAAGACCTTCTTGAGATGCCATACATGAATAAATTCTTCTGGTTCTTTGGCATTTGGGCACACTCAGTCACCTGTAAGTTTCCTCTGATAACTAATAGAAAACCAGAAGATTAGATTTAACTGACTCTAATCAAACTGATAAAATACCTGGTTTGAAGGACTTGTATTTAGTTTCAGATAAAAATCCTTTTGTAGTAGATTTGGGTTAGCTTTCAGTTAAAATGTAGAAAGGCTTATGAGAATTTTAAGTAGTTTGCAAGGACTGTTTTTTTTCTTAATGTTTTCCAAAATGCATAAGTAGGTGAAGCCAATGTAACACCCAATTAAAATGGTACATACTGCTCCTGCAAATATCCTCTTCAAACCTAGACTCTGTTAAAACTTTTTTCACCTATGAAAATGTCATGATGGAGGTCATCAAACTACAGAAGTGCTGTGCCACTTCATAAATAGTCAGGCAAGACGTTGTGGCTAATTACTTGTAGATCTTGATTAGCGAAGGCAGAAACTTTACACTATTGAGGAAATATAGACTACAGGGAGATGATGTAGTGTAAGGGAATTGGAAGAGCTGTCTTTAAATCAGGATTTAACTAGTGTTGAAAGACATTCCACATTTTCAGTGTCTAAGCTCAAAACTGAAATCTGCAAATAGCTCCAGATATGGCAATTTCTAACAGCTCTTGTGGTCGGAGATAGAGAGCTTATAATTTAAATCCTGTTTTATCGATTTATGATAAAGATTGGTTCTTTAAATGTTTTGCCTCTATGTACACAGATTTTTATCATAATCTGAGACTTGTAGAACTTGTAGCAGCTCTGCAACGTTACACAGAACGGAATGTTGTGAATAAATTCTTCCTTAGGTCTGGCCAACACAAATGTACTTTTAACAGTTGGTAGACGTGCAGCATTTTAAATTAAGGCATGTTAACATGGGCTGTCTTCCAAAATGGTTAGCTTGGGATTTGAACACTGTTCCAGACATTTTTGTTCCAAACATTCCTTCTGCCTATTCAAATGAAGCATTTAAACTGACATAATTGTTTGCCACACAAATGTTGATCTTCTGGCTTTTGTTCTACTGTTTCTTTGTGTTACATGTCAGTGGCATGTACCAACAGACTTAGTTTCCTAGACTTAATAAAATAGGTTTCAGATTTTCTTTCTCCTGTTGAAGTTCCCAGTGTCTTTCTTGGGAAAGTTTATTAGGAAGAATGATAATGTTGATGGACATTGCTAGTACAGACTTCTAAATGTAGTCACTTTTTTTTAAACTGTGAAGGTGACTGAGCATTAGCACAGGTTACCCAGAGAGGCTGTGGAACCTCCATCCTTGGAGGTATTCAGAAGTCATCTGGAGGTGATCCTGGGCAGGCTGCTCTTGCTCAGTGACCCTGCCTGAACAGGGCGTTGGACAAGATGACTTGCAGAGGTCCCTTGGGACCTCAACTTTCTGTGAATTTAAACTTTGTAACTGCCTAGTAAACTCTTTAATGCTCGTACCAAGCCTACAGCTATGTAGATGAGTTTAGATCAGGTGTTAAAATGGTGTTCTAATGAAACTTCTTAAGCACTTGGAGCTCCTATTGACCACATGAGGCATTTTGCTCTATTATCTACTGGAGAGGTTGGCCCTTCATTCTTGGTGGCTGTGTCAACCCATGCAGACTATGTACATACTACACATGTACACAGCACGATACCATACCGACAGTGAATCGGAAGGGTTATTTTTTTTCTGGTGTAGAAGATTCTGTTATTTTAAAGCTCTGTAAGACCTTATTTTAGAACAAAAGTGTTTAAAATGTAGACTTGTATCTGATTCTTCTGCTGGCTGACAGTTTCATGTTTAACCAACATTTATCTGCATAGGCATGGCATAACTCTGAGCATCTCTCTGGTATCTGTTTGAAGAGGACACTGTTGGGGGGCCCAGGTATTTCTTTTATATTTTATAGTTGTAGAGGTGTCCGGACTCTGTAATGGTCAAAGATTTCCAGTGGAAGAGGATGAGACAAGAATTAAATGCATGTGGGAGACTCTGGACCTAGAGACTTCATGCTTTTGATGCTAGCTGGGAGGGAGCTTGATAAACACTTTAACCAACTTTTCATAGAAAAAACAGGTAAGAAACATGCATAACTGTTAAAATTCACGTTAGTAGAAAGGTGCTTTCCCTCCTGCCCCCTCCTAGAGCTTATGTAGAAAATAGATTGTTCTGTGTTTATCTTAGAACTGTGGTTTCAGTCATATATACAAATTCAGAACTATTTTTTGGGTATAAACTGGGAGTTACCTGATTTAAAGGTAAAACATTTTTAGTCTAAAACCGTACTTATTTTATAATTCAGGTTTGGTTTTTGTTTGTGTGTTTTTTTTGTGTTGTTGGTTTTTTTTTCTTACTGAGGTAACAATCTGGTTGGAAGTATCCTGACTTATGGATGCAATGGCCCTGGCCTGGTGCTTATGCTGACCTCTTCCTGTATAGGTCTGCTGTAAATTCAGGATGGTGCTTGGATGGCTCTGGACCAGGGCTATGTTTTGATCAGTTCCTCTTGTAAAGTGGCAGCTGTAAGCAGTGGTTAATTAGGATCACCATTATAAAGATATGGCTAACTTTTACTTAAATAAGAATCCTGTGTTCAGGATTGAACTGAATGGTAAATTCTTATCAAAAATTGTGAAATCAGTGCTGCAAAATTCACATTTTATGGAAGCACTGGTGATATTCTAGGTGTTATTGTTATAAATAGAAAACTGAGTTATACCTCATTCCTTGTTAAGAAAAAGAACAAAACCTGTTTATGATGATTTGCAGTGAGATGAGGACTCTATTAAAAAACCTTTCTTTTTTCATCCAAAAAGTCTTGCAGGAAATTAAGCATCTTTTGTGGTGCGTTGTTGTTTTTTTTTTTTTTTTTCTCCCCCTTAAACTGAAGTCTGGGAATACTGCCACAGTCCCCACCCCCACCCCCCAAACATGTCCTAGCGAAGGTACTCTGTTAATTGTTCCATCTCCTGCCACAAAGCAAAGCTCTCTGTTATTGCTGGTGAAGTTGTGCAGTTAGACAAGTCACTTCTTGGGTTATTGTTTGTTTTTCCACATTTTTTTCCTAATGTTTTGCTACTACCAAGCATTTAATTATTGTCTAATTGCACAGGGAGAGTACATTCATTGTAGATGTTAATTTTCAGTTTCTCTGAAATTGCATGATATGATTAAACCCCTGCTAGTTGTTTGTCATACAAATGAGAAAACTTCTACCATTTTGCAAAGCAACCATCCAGAGGACATGTGGAAAGTCTTATTGTTCATAAGATCTTTAGTAAAATTGAATCCTGACCCTTAGGAGTGGCTCCTATTCATGCTAGTACAGTTAAGAGTCCCCAAATATTCACCTGTCTAGAGTCATAAACTGTGGTGTGCCTCTTGCTTAATTTGGGAATATTATTAAGTTCATATTAGTTGCAGATTTAGACTTAAATCTTCAGATGTTCACCTGTTATTCAGTTATTGAACTAGGTAATTTTCACTCTGGATTAGTTTTTCATTCTTTAAATGCCAATACCAGGCATATTTTTTTTTGTATGAAATCTGGAGAAATCTGTTTTCTGAATGTAACCAGATCTCTGATGAAATAAGATTTTTGAGTTTAAATACTGTAATTTCAAAAGAAATTTGCCTCCTTGGTATTCTAAGTCCTTCTTAAGAGGGTTTTTCAAAAGCATAAACCTGTTAGTTCTTCAAAAGTTTGTCCATACATATTTTGGTGTGTTTTTTCTGGGGATGCTGAAGTTCAGGCATTTAGGAATTAAAGTTCCATTGTCTTATGGCAGGATAAAGGAGCTGCTGTAGCTAATGAATAACCAGAAGACATTTTCTGCGTATCTAACCCGGCATATTAATGCCTACTTTTGTCCTTCATGCTCAGTGGAAATACGTCACCTTTTTCTTACACTGCATCAGGATCTTAAAGGTTTCTGGTCTTTGCCAGAGTGACTTTGGGAGGCTTGCTCTGTCTAGAAGAGCAGAATGGCTTTTGTGAGCCAGTTGCCTTGAAAATCAAGTTTAACTGGTGCCAGTTTAAGATTTAAAAGGAAGTTTTTATTTACAGAGTCAAAATAGGTAACATCCCTTAAAAATTTAGAAAGATGGAGCAGAAAATAAAGACAGACTGGCTTAATGGACTTCTCTGAAGATCAAACCTAAAAGAGCTAGCTCTTCCTTTGTTTCCACGTGACTGTCTGCACTTGCTTATTGAACTTGGTATACGATGCAGTTACCTTCCTCAGACTGCGGTCACAGGAGAGAACCTCAGGCTGGGAAAGCATGCTAGCTTTTACCTTTTCATTCTTGATTGGAAATTTATTCATGCGTATAAGTGAGATGAATATTTGCAATTTATTATGGCATTTTGACTCTCATTAGTTTCAACGCTAATGAATTTCTCTGGGATGACTGACCCTCTGTGCTCCTGAAGTGTTTGCATGGTGCTTGCGTATGCATGCAGATGTTCCACTTAAGGTTGTCTTCTGTTTAAGAGTAAAGTCTAGCTAGATGCATTAGTTCTTATCTAAAATAACAGACACAGAGCATGGTGTAGGGTAATTGCCAGTCTGTTCTTTTTTCACAGTTATTCCAATCTCTTCCTAGAAAAATCTCTCTGAACTTATGGCATGTCTTAATAATATTGCTGCTTTGGGAGACCTTGGTTTTTTTATTTATTATACAAGCTCTCGTTTTAGAAATGCTCCTCTTCCTTCTTTTCCTAGAAGCTCTTAGAAGTCTGCCATAATGTTTTCCCTATTCCTTCCTATTTATTCTTCCTGTATTCCTTACTCTGGTATGTGCCTCTGAGGCTTTTGAGATTTTGAAACAGAAGATATTTTGTGCAAGACCGACTTTCAGTGACATTAATCTTCCAGTCCTGCCTAAGAACACCATTCCATCTCAAGGAGTTGAGGCAATTGTTTTTGAAATATACCTTTAAAAAGGTCAAAATTGTATCATCTCCATTACTGGGATACTTATTTTTGGTTTTGGCATTGTTGTCTTTGGGCTCCAAATTGTAGTCACTGTAATGTAGTTATGTAGGAACCGCATAGATGCTTACTGCGGGCAAAGCTGCAGAAGCACTGGCATGTTGCTAGAGACAGAAATAATGCAACTTAAGCATTTCGTGGGCACAAGTTCCTGCCAGGTATCAAGAGGAAGAAAATTTACATGGTATCTTCTGTAGGTCAGTACATATTTCTCTTCCGTTGGCAATTCTCTTAATTTGAACTCACTGCTTAATATAAAAATAATTTTAACCCCCCTGAAATCTTGACTGTTGTTGAGTTACTCAACTCTTGTTCAAGGAGGCACAGGGAAGCCCTGAAAAGTTATTGGACAGTTTATATATCTGTCTATCTATATATATATATATGAAATTATTCTCTCCCACATAAGGAAGCACTCTTGAACTTTCCTACGAATACCTGGTAGAAGCTACCCTAGGTGCCAGGGAAAGAACAGAGGAGACAATAAGTGATACTTGGAGGTGGAAAAAATTCCTCATTAGTTGTTCAGAATTTCAAACTGTAAGACTCTATGTGCTAGCAATGGCACAATTTCAATGACACTTAAACTTTCAAAGTTTACAAAAAAGACTGGGGAAATAATTTCCCAAGTAAACATTGTTCCAAACAATATTTGTTGACAACTCTTGAGGCTAAAAAATACTATGGCATATGTCATACTCTTTGGCTTCAGAATTCAGCAGGAGAGGTTTCTCACACTTACAGACTGAAATAAGAAATGTTTGCATTCAAAGTAAGAAAGCTGTGGAGCTGTTAATTGCTCCTCCCATAAATAGCACAATTTTCCTGATACATATGTTACTGCAATGTTGGGCTAATTATTTAAGAGAATTCAGGGCTACGCTAAGTGTCTGTCTTCTGCCAGTTAATGCTTATGATCCTATCAATAGCGATTTATATGATTTTCTTTAAGGGATTTAAGTATAGCAGCCTAGAGTTGGTCTGTGGGTTTTTTGGTTTGGGTCTGCTTGGTTTTTGTGGGTTTTCTTGAGAGCTTTTTCTCTACCTCTAAGGAAATTATATAGCATAGTTTACTGGCAGATAATGTTGTTTCAGTTATGGCAGTATGTTTTTCTCTTGTATCTAAAGCTCTTTCTGAGTAGCGTTTGGTTAGAAAAATAGGAGGAAACCCCTGCCTTGGGCACAGAATATAGCATGAAGAATATTCATTTTCACCTTAAAATTCCTACATGTCAGACTTCCTTTTCAGGTGGCTGTCTTTTTTTCCCAAAAGCTTCATTTTAATCATAATGGGGTTAATTGGTGTAATTTTGGTATGCATAAGATAATTATTTGAAGTGGGTAAAATGCTGTAGATGATCGATCTCCAAGGTTAGCTTTAACCTTCTAAGGGTAGGTAAAAAGCCGTCCTGTTGCTAGCTGAGTAGTTTGCTGGAGTACCTTTACTCACTGAATCCTCTATACGATACTATAATCTCAGTGCCCTCTCGAGAAACAATAGTGCAGATGACATGAGAAATGGCTTCTTGTGGGTGGGCTCAGTTATTTAACTAGATAGATGCTCTTATTTCTGCAATACTTGAAGTAGTGGTAAGAGCCTTTCTTGTGTGAGAATGTATTACATCTTAAAAATGCTCCTTACCTTTACAGTAACAGGAGGCTTGTCTCATGTGCTGTCCATGTAGGTATTCCCAGTGCCACCTTCAGTCTCCTGAGCCCTTTGATGTTTTTGGTCACAGTCAGACAGAATGAGATGTGGCTAGTCCAGCGTTGTTAAGCACGGGCCATGATGCTGCAGATAGTAGCATGGGTACCACTAACCAGTTGGGCTCATTAGGAGCATGTGTGGTGAGAGTAGACTATATGCAGGGACAGAGCTTCATTAAAATGTCTCACTAAGTAAAGCAAGTGAAAGTGCAAGCTCTATCTGCCAGAGAGATTAAATTGGAGATGAACTGTCTGATCTAGTTAATCCTTGGCCACCAGAGTATGTGCCATTATGAAATAATACTATAATTTCATCTAAAAGTAAATATTCTTTTGTTGCATGTTCCAGTTATGTAATTTTAAAGACAGAAGTGGCTTCCTTAGTGCAGAAAAAAACCTTACTAGAGCTACTAAAGTGTAATTTACTGCCTTTATACTGCTGTTCAATACAACAGCGTAACAGGAGGTCTGTTTAGTCTGGATTAGACTACTTGAAGTGAATACATGCAGAAGTGAAATGTTGTTACTTTTTACTCTTCCCAAAGGGGTATTTTTTTATGATTACCTATAGTGAATTACTAGTGAATAATCTTGTAAAGAAAACAAATATTTATTTATTTATATACCATTACTGATGGCTTTAAATGAATGTCCTTAAACTACACTTCCTCTTTCAAATGAAAACAGATATCTTGCGTATTACTCTGGCCAAACGAGGAGACGAGTAGTATTTTCTTCTGAAAAACTCAAAATAAATGTAAAATGTCTGGAAAAACAGCAATTAGGAGGGTAAGAAAATAGTTTCAATGTTTTTTCTGGAGGGGGGGAAGTTGAATCATAGTGTGTTTTAAATGAGTATTAAGTTAATGTTTTCTGTTACAGGCTTTGTAAAAAAAATTTCTAAAAAAAATTGTGTTTAAAAGGAAGCTGTTGCAGTTAATATTAGCTGAACTTAGTTGCAGACTTTCTCATTGACTTTGTCATTCCAGTCAGGGGTTTATTAGTCAACAATTGTGATCTTGAATATTTTAAAGGAACAAAGAAGGAGGAACAAACATGGTACTGTTCTTTTACAAACAATCCTTTTTTTTTTCCTGATGATGCATTAAATTGTTCAAGAGTCTTGATTCATGGTTTTGAGGTATTGGTGTCTGTGGATTGCTGAAATATACGAGCAAATGAGTCAGATTGAGTATCTCTTTTTTTATTTATGAAGTTGAACTGCTCTCTAGTACTTCTCCTTTGATGGGTCTTCATTATTAGTCTGTTCTTAGTTCATTTCTGTATACGCCGATTTTTTTTGGGGGGGGCCTGGTGTGTTGGAATTTGCTTTAAAAGCAGGGGTATTTTTGTTTTGTTTTAAGATTACTTTTTTAAACAATGCAGAATATCCCCCCACAATTAGTGGTAATCAGTAGATAAAATTATTCTTAGGCTTATTTGTTGATAAATAGGTGGGTTTGTGTACTTAGTTTCCCTGTTCCTGATATGTGTTCAGTCTACCTACCTATGTGGCGTACAAAAAAGAAAGTGAAGAATTTGGTCAAAATGGCAGAACAGCTCTTAAAAGAAAAAAAATCAAGACTATGTATTAAAAAAAAGACAACAAAAAACTCCAAAAAGCCCCCCCCCCCCCCCCCTCCAAACAAACAAAAAAACCCCAAACCCACACAACCTCCAAACCAAGTAAGCAATCCTCTGATGTCTGAATGGAATCTTTTTGTTTGTCAGGGTAGACTGGAAGACAGGGAATAGTTTTGCTGAAAGTAATAATAGCTATTGTCCAAATTGAGGCAGTAAAATTGTCAAGTATTAAGTAGGAGAATAGAAAACAAGGATTTAACTTTTAAGGAGTTACTCATGTTTATTCCACTTTTTGTGTGGGTTTTTACCAAAAAATAAATACCTTTTCTACGGTAAAACACTGTTAGGTGTGCAATTATGTTTAACTTAAACTTTTCACTGTTCAAATGCTGAATATATTAACCATGAATATCACTTATGACTCTTAATTTCATCAGTCAGTGAGAATTCCAGTTTGTCAGCAAAAGCAAACAAGGAAATTAATTTTTTCCCCTCCTTTCCTTCTTCCTCAGATTTGTGGGTCTCTATGTCCAAACAGAATTTGTACAGAGAGAAAATTCTGAATATGGCTTGATTTGCTCTTGATCTTCGTGGTGTTTCTAATGAGTCTCCCATGGACTCTATCAAGTTCAGGGGGTTCTACTCTAGCACTGAGGAGCAGAACCCTGAGCAGCAACCTGGTATCAGTGAAAACATTTCTTTGTCGTTCTCTTTAAAAGAGCAACAGAAAATGAGCGATTATTCTGGACTTGCAAAAAACCATAGCCAGATGATTGCAGAAGATTCAGAAATTCAGACAAAGCCTGAACACTCTCACGAAGTTCTTCAGGAAGATATTGAAATGAGCAGTGGATCCAGTGGAAATGACTTCAGTGGAAATGACACAAATGAAAACTACTCAAGTGGGCACGATTCTCATGGCCATGAATCTGATGAAAATGGGAAAGATTCAGCGATGCTCATGGAAACTTCAGACTGTCATAAGAGGTAGTAGCTAATATTAAATAAATTTCACTTATTTTTGTCATGAAAGTGTTTCCTATTTGAATATAATTTTTGAGTAGTAACTATGCTATAAAGCGTATCTTCAGATTGAAGCTGAGTGTTCTAGTTAACTTGTAGTCTTGTATGGTGTAAATTGTAATATGTTATAATTCGTAAAGAATTACAGTGTTTTGCAGGGCCACTCAGTTTGAATCTTCTCATAATTTTGTAGTTAAGTGGCCTTACTTATATACTTTGTTGTAAACCAACTTCTATAATTGTATATAAAAAGTGTCAGTCTATTCTTATACATAAGGATGCAATTGTGCTATTTAATCTTTTGAATAATAGCTTAGTGTACAGAGCAAAGCTGCAACAAGAAGAACCTTAGACAAACATGTAACAACTATAGTTCCCATTGTGCCAGACAGCTTTTAAAGTAGTCTTTTCTTCTGGATAGCCAGTCATGAATAGGAAAATACAAAGCTAAACAGAAGTTGTTAGGTTTACTAATATTAATCTCTTTCTATTTTTCCTTATTCTAGTTCAAGCTCAAACGCATTCAGTCTGATGATTGCAAACTCTGAACACAATCAGTCTAGCAGTGGGTGCAGGTAAACTAATGTGCATATACTTTCAGTGATTTGCATGTATGTAATGCTAAATGCTGAAAACTAAATAGTGTTGTATTTTGATTTTTTGTTTTGTTTTGGCTAAATCTGGAGGAGTATGCAAGAAATGCTATTTTTGACTCTCTTCCTGTCCATAATCAGTAGTGTGTCCTATTAACCACTTGCATGGAACAGCAACAAAAAGCTCTAATTCAATCAAGTTATGTGATAACCTTTCAAGTCATCTTACTTTGATTCGGTAGCTTAACTCCGTAGTTTTGTGTCGTTCACTTTGAATGTTGCTTCAGCTCTAGTGGTTCGTGGTTTGGTTTGTTTGTTGTTGTTTGGTGTTTTTTTTTTTTTTTGAAGCTTTGCTTCAAATTTTCTGCTCTTCAGAATTTAGTCTGAAGATCTTGCCTGGGGACAACCTTAGTAGTGTTTTTAACGTCAGAATTCACCCATTGATTTGGATGTGTTCTGATGTCCAGCAGCCATATCATCTACCTCTCCTGTGTTCCATTCGCCAGGATTCAAGCCTCAAGTCTAAGGATAAACCAGCATCAGCTGCAGGAAACCCTCTGTATGAACTCTGCTTCTGACCCTGATAGCCTTGAGAAACCTGGTGGCACTGAAGGCTCAAATCTGGACACTTCAGAGTGCCCTACTGTACTTGTTGGTTTTTTTTTAAGTCAGCTTTTGATCAGGAGACCAAAACCTGATCCTGAGCAGATCAGGGATATTTAGCTATAGCATACTGATGTTAAGACCTCTATCTACATGTACCTACCTGAAAGTGTTTCTACCTGATGCCATTCCTAGAGAAGTGGTAAAATAAAATTACCCCTTTGCACCATTTGGTGCTTAGTGAACTTTTTTTCTGTCTGCCTTGCAGGCACCTGGAGATTTTGTTCTGTGCTGTATTTTTCGATTGGAAATTGTGTTCTGGATTTCGTGTTGCTTAGTGTGAAAGACAGTGTGAACCAAAGGCATTTCTTAATCTTCCTCTCCCATTGATGCAGTATTGTTCACTGCAGGATTTTGGGGGGATTACTTATTACAGTTTTTCTGATGCCTCTTTATTTTAAATTTCATTAATAGCTCTCTGCTCAGAAATGAAGAAGAACCCAGATAGTACAGTGTCTTCCCCAACTGCCAGGCACAGTGCTGGAGGGTTACAGAGCAGAATTTGATCATCTTTTGGGAATGAGGGTATCTAGAGAACGATCTTCAAAGACAAGGCTAAAATAGGTTGATAAGCTATAGGTTTAGTCTTTAATTCAAAGACTACTGGGCTTTGGATTCACTATTGGTACCAACCGCCTACTCAGTTTAGTATCTGTAGGTACTTTCCTAGTTAACTCTCCATATAAAGCATAATGGAATGCTCCTCTCTTTGTAGAACTGGCTTATTCTGTCCTCTGCAAGTCATGCCTTGCCTGTAGTTTTGGCTACTGTGCCTGATGCTACTGATCTTTGGAAAAACATTTTGGAGTTGTATAACCTATTTTCCAAGGAGGCCCATCTTCTATATTTGCGGCTGCTGTAGACTAATTTTGGAAAGGTTTCTTTTCTTGCACGAGTCCGCTTTCAGGAAGCATACTCTGAGAGTACAAAGACAGCAGTATGCTTGGTTACTTCATAATCTTTTTCTTCTCTCTTTTCCCCTACTGCCAGCATAGGGGGTTCTTTGTTAACAAGGCCCTGTTAGATTGCATCAGTCCAAACTGTCAAGCCACATTGTAGATGTGGTTTTAATATACAGCATGAACATAATGTTTCCCCAGGGAGTACTATACTCTTTTTGTCTTATCCCTGGCCATTATTTCTCAGTACAAAATGACCACTGATGAAGTGAATGCTAGGTTTCGCGTAGTAAGTTGTGATGTAAGCAAGAACAATGTGTATTCTCTAGTACAAGCCAGCTTTGTCACTTTGCAAGCATTTTTGGTGAAATATGCCCAACACCTGTCAGATGATTGATCTACCAGAAGAACTTTTCAAACTTGTCAGAAAAATGTTCAGAATCGGTCTTGAAAATTACCTGCAAGTGGAAGCCACTTTACTGAGCACTTCAGACAGTACGGAGCAGTTTCCAAATTTGTTTCTACAGTGGTTCTTAGGGTTACAGCTTAAGAGACTACCAGCTATGACAATCGGGTGGTAAAAGGAGACCTGCCTTTTGATGGAAAAGAATTTATTTTCAGGAAGGTTTATGTAAAGCTCTAGAACCCTTTTGATTGTTGGGACTGATTAGCTTTTAAAATCTACTACAATGAGAAAGACGAGGTGATTTTTCCATTTTAACTGCTTCCTACCCACCTGCCACCCATCTTTGTCATCCTCCTCCTCCCTTCACTCCTTTTCTCTTCCTCTTTGATTTTGTCAGTGCCTCTTAATAATGGGGAGGGATACAAGGAACTGCAAAGGCAGGCAATAATTCTCTTATGTTGGCACTAATAATCTCTGTAGTTTGACCTTCTACACTGAGATAACGCTCGTGAACATGCACCTGGGAAATGTCAATGTAGTTTGTCTCCAGTCTCCTCTGATTTATCCCCACCCCCACCCCATATTTAGTCAAGTTTCTTTATCCTTTCTAATGTATTGCCATGCTTAACTGGGATACGTTGTTCCAAGGATTTCTCCATTTGTTTTGTTAACTTGATGCTCTCCCACTGCCATTCCCTTTTCAGGGACCTTTCTTATGAGAACCTGCTTGAACAGGAGGTGAAGACTTGAATGGACCTCCTGCTTCTCTCCTTTGAAGTCCATGAACATTTCTATTCGTTTGAATTTGAAAGAAACTAAGGAAAATACCACTAAAAAGGGAGGCGGGAGACTGGCAAAAAACCCTAAATATTATCTGGTGCTTGGATATATGTACTGTTGTACATGCAGAGTACATTTTACAATAAGACTTCAGGTGGTGGTAAATCTTTCATTTCAAATGGTTCTAGCTAATTTAAGAATGATTGTAAGTTCTGAATATTGATATGAAGTGCTGGAAGGGTTAATGTGGCTAGCTGTATGAATTTAGGTATGTGACAAGTGTCAGAGTATATTTGGGCTTCTATGAGGATTGTATGTCTCTTCAAGCATTCAAGTGACATTTTTGTTTTTTGTCTTTAATCTTACAGTAGTGAGCAGTCCACGAAAGCCAAAACACAAAAGGAATTGATGAAAACATTACAAGAGCTGAAAGCTCACCTTCCTTCTGAGAAGAGAATTAAAGGCAAATCTAGTGTCCTAACGACATTGAAATATGCCCTTAAAAGCATTAAACAAGTTAAAGGTAATCAAGTATGATACTACCTTAGATAATGCCAACCACGATAAAATTAAATTTAAAATAGGAATCTAAATGTGGTTGTCTGTGTAAAGCTACATTTGTTATGTTTGAAAACATCTCTAAACAGATGTTTTCATGGTGTTCCCATTTGCTGGCTCTGTTAACTTGTGTTCCTTTGGGAATTAAAGAAGCTCTCTTGTTGCTTGATGTTTTACTGTTTTTGTTTTTTTTTTTTAGTTAGAAAATTAATTTGAAAACAATTTACAATTTCATATTATTTGAACTGTCAAACAGACCAAAATTTACAATCGTGCACATATGGGTTTATTAAGATGAGTTGATTTGTTTGGCTTACTGATGAGGAAACTCTACCAAGGAAAAACTAATTTGGAGTGCTACCTAGATTTACAAGCTCCCTGTTCTGTGCTCATGCCAGAAAAGATTGTGACCATTTACCACTTCCAGGCTGGATGTTTATTGATGAAATTTTTAATTCTGAATATAATTTGTTTAATGTCCACATGTAGCTAATGAGGAGTATTACCAATTGCTGATGATAAATGAATCTCAGCCTGCTGGACTCAATGTGTCATCTTACACGGTGGAAGAGGTTGAGACTATAACCTCAGAATACATCATGAAAAATGCGGTGAGTATGGTGACCAAGTCTACAGTGTGTATTGAAAATGTTTTCTAGAACTGGAATTCTTAGACATGTCTTAAACTTTCTTACCCAAGGTAAGGGTTGGTAGCTAGGCCAATAAGCTGAAGTAGTTGGCTTTTGCCTTCCAGGGGGTGTTGAAACTGAGCCTTTGCAGACTTTGCCAATAGCAGCTGGCTCTAAACATTTTTTCTGACAGTTAGGTAGAAAATAAGTAGTCTAAACTCCTTGGTCCTCTGAATTTTATTTTGTGTGTAGAGACAATGGTGTGACGTATCTCAACATCTGTGTGAAATAATGCACTGAGAGACAGTTTTCATTTTAGAATAACCTCTAAAGTTTGAGAGTAACTCTTTACAAATTTTAGTTGAGTCATGCTGTGAATCGCTTCAGCTTGCCATTATCAGAAGGGGTTATTTGATGTTTCGCCAGTTCGTTGTGTTAGTGTGACTGAAAAGTGATGAAAGTGTTGGAATTAGTGTTGTGCCACCTTCTATGGTATTTGTCTAGTTCTTGTAGCTGGTATAGGCTTACTGTGTGATCCAGTGATACTGTGTCTTCTTGCCTAGATAAGAATAGCTGTGGTGATCAGCATAGTTTTTAGCAGTAAAATGTTATGGTGAATGATTTTTTTACTTACTCTCCACATTCCTGGTACTTTAGGTATATATTATGGAGTATTCAAAAAATAATTGCATCCAAATTTATTAGACTACCTTCCACTGTTTGGTTTGGGTTTTTTTTTTCTTTGAAGCCTCTGCCTGAATGTATGAAGTTCTGAAATCAATAACGTAATGTCATGATGGGGGATGTTCCTTAGCTTGAAGTAGGTGGGTTTTGTTCTATCTGTGAATAGTAAACGTTGCCCATAAGGTAAAACAAGTAAGAAGTCTAGAGTACAACTGAGAACTTCAGCCACATATCATAAACATTGCTCAGTTGATTTGAAGCATCCGAGTGTTTCAAACTGGTGTTCTGATGACAGCTCCTAAGTTTGTGTATATGGTTGTGGTAGTGGGTGGAGCACTAAAGGTTATGACGCAGGAATCTCTTTTGTGTCAAGAAGAAAAACAACATGAAACAACACAGGTGGGAGCGTGTATGGTAGTTTGGGACTTCTCCCCACCCCCACCTGCCTAGTCATTATTTTACCAAGTGGTTTAGAGCACTTTTTTGATTTTGCAGTGGATGAACAACGTAAACAGCCTTTCACAAAACAGTTGAATTACATAAATGTAAAATATGCCTGTAACAAGCACAAGGAAAATGGGCAGTTTTATAGCTAGAAGCTCTTTAGTTCTTAATTTGTTAATTCGTTCTGCATCATAAAATTTTAGGCAGTGATATTTAGGGCTTGTAACCTGGTAAGGTGCTAGCGTGTTATTGCATATTTCAAAAAGTGTACTGTCTCTGTCTACTTCAAAACCAGATTAATTTTATTGCTCCCTAAACAGATGCAATTTAACACTATTTCCTTAAAATTTGTTTTAAACTTCTTAATGCTTTTACATCTTCAGTGCTTTTCTAATACATACATACATACTGGATTGAAGAATGTTTTCAACTAAGTAACTTGAGATTTTTGTTTTTAGGATATGTTTGCTGTAGCTGTTTCTTTGATTACTGGGAAAATTTTGTACATCTCTGATCAAGCTGCTTCTATTCTCCGCTGTAAGAAGGGTTATTTTAAAAATGCCAAATTTGTGGAGTTCTTGGCACCTCAGGATGTCAGTGTGTTCTATACTTCTACTACACCATACAGGCTACCATCATGGAATATTTGCAATAGAGCTGGTGAGTAGTCTCAACAGCAGATATTCTCTGACCTTCTTTCAGTCATGCAAATAATTGAAGATTTTTTTTTAAAAAATATTCTATCCTTCTCCATCACTTTTTGAGGGTATAACGCAGATGCATTATTAGAACATCTCTGAACCATACATGTACACTTCTATAAATCAGCAAGGATTGTCTGTTGGCTAAAAGCCTATGAATGTCATTGTTTGTTGGTTCTCATGTCCCTTTCATCCAAATGATGAATGAAAACCAAGTAGGTATTCATGATGAATAGTAGGTTTGCTTTCCACTTTTACAAGCAATCAAATGACCACCATTTTTCTTTAGAATTTCTTTCCTTCAGTTGTAAGGGAGATAATTTTCTGCCTCCTTCCTTTTAAACAGGTTATGATTTGAATACTGGACACCTTGAATACAGTGTAGAAAGATGTACTTCAGCCACCACTACTGTGCACTCACCAAGTGTAATCATGTCTCTGTTCTTTTAGCCTTAGAAAAATTGTTAGGCATGCTAATGGTGAGAATCAAATGTCTTGGGGCTCTTGACATTTGTTTGTGGAAGGATTGTTTTACTAGTGTAGCTACAGCTGTTAGGAATTAAGAGGTAGCTGCCAACTATTTTAACTAAACACTTGAAATCTGAGGTCTGCTCTAAATGTTTGAAATTCCAATCCATTGTATACTAAGTCTATAAAGTCAGTGTGAACCATATTTAATCTGAAAAAAGAATTAGCAATTAGTATATACTAAGTAGTGTTTGTATCAAGCAGGTTGGAAGGGATCTTGTGAGGTTTGTAGTCCAACCTCTGGCTCAAAGCAGGGTCAGTGGTGTGAATTCTGACCATGTGGTCCAAATTACAGGTAATATTCAGTTATGCATTTTTTTTCTGAAATATTTTCCGTAGTTTAATTATGTTTCTGTATAGCTTCAAACTTCAAAAATGCAGTCATTGGAGCCATGTACGCTGTTCCATATATCAGGTGCCATAGATTATAATATCCAAAAGTATTGCGTGCTGAGGCCTTTGAAAGACCAGAGCTTGCCTTGAAAATCAGCCGGTGGCTACTCTGGAAAAGGAGGGAAATAAGCTTAAAAGGTGAGGGGCAGCCTTCATGAAAAATACTACTTTTTTTTTTTTTTTTTTTTTTTCCTGGAGGTAGGTGAAGGGATGGGAAGTGGATTTGATGGTCTAGCTGTCCTAGTGCCTTTCTAGGGAAAAGGTCAGATTTTGAGGTCCCAGATAATAAAACATTTTTGGTCAACACTATAGAGTACACTTGGGAAAAACTACTAAGAGTGAACAGCTCAAACTGAAGAACTGTTTAGATATGTTTTTGGCAAAAGGCTGCCATGTTTAGATATGTTTTTGCCAAAAAGGCAAAAGGCAAAAAAATCATAAGCAAGCAGCTGTGATTCACATGCCAGCCTCGGAATCTGAGTGGTATTCAGATTTAGTTGCCTCTGAAATATATGGTTTAGTAAATAAATGTGGAGACTTCAGGGATCGCAAAGAATTCAGCCTTATCATCAAGGAAGAATTCCTGTTTTAAATATAATATTCTCATCGCAATTTGTAACTTGTTATGAAATATGTTTAATATTTCTAGAGTCTTCCACCCAGGATTGCATGGAAGAGAAATCTTTTTTCTGTCGCATCAGGTAAGACAACAATATTGTAAAGCTTAGTATTGTATTATGAAAGCATGCGTTACAAAAGTATTTGACTTTTATAAGAACCATATGGTGTGTAAGTTTCTTACTTATCCATAATGTGAACGTAAGGCAAAACATATGCATGTCCTCTAGTTGATAAACTCCTAGAAGCTGCAGAGAAAACTGCGAAGTGATCTCGGGAAGCTGCACCTTGGAAGTTAATCAGTGTGAATGTTGACCTTTGCGCCATAGAGGAAGCTGATTTGTTGTCTCCCACTGCTATGAAAAGACTTCAGTCCATGTTAACTGGACTGTGCTGTTCAGCACCTGCTAGCGTCCCTTTCCTTCTAGAAGACAAATGTCTAATCTTTCTCTATGGGACACTTGAGATGAATTTACATGAGGGTGGCTTGACTTGTCTCTCTTGCAGTTACTAGATGACACACTTCCTTCTGGTTTTGTGTTTTTTCCCTTCTTTGCCTGCCCCCACACCCTGTAGTTGCTTTTGTTTAGGAAATGCTGGCAACTTATTCCATGTTATTTCTTGTGCAATTTGTTCTTGCTGCTATATTGCCTTTCTGCAAGCATATCTGAGAACAAAATATCATGGATCCTATTACTTAACTACTTCTGGAGTAAATAAATATTTATCCTTAAGGTAGTATGAGTGGCCTTAAAACAAAATAAAGACAATGTGCTCACCACTCCAAAGCGCTGAATTGAATGTACTGTAAAAGTGCTGCTGATGTTATTGCAGACTTTTTTTTTTTTCTCCAACTAACATTGGTTCCAAAAGCTTTAGTTTTGTAAAGCTTTGCTGTTATAAACTTAGTAAAACTGAAATATATATTTATATTTTTTTGGTCATTGTGTGAATGGTGGTTATTTTCATTACGATGCTTTTGATTCTTAAGCAAACAACTATTACTATAGTCAAGAATTTCTGAGTCGTCTTTCTTTTTAAATCAGGATGAAAATTGAGTAAAAAGGTCTTTATGTTAACTGAGGGCATAGAGCAGTTCATAAAATACAACTTTAAATTCATCCATCTAAAGGGTCTAATATCACAAATTAAGGTTATTGGATCAACAAAATAACTTATTCTGTCACAGGAGGTGGGTTTTTCTTTTTCCATCAGATTTCCATTTAAAGCAATTGTGGATCTTTTTATTTCAGGCAGTTGAGAGGACAATGTATTCTTTATTGCACTTAGTATGCAAAGGATGCCATCAGAATTAGCTTCTCTTCTACCAAAAAAAAAAAAGAAATCAGAAATTTAAGTTCTTGGGTGCTATTTTAGGAGCTATTGTGCAGTTATTGTCATGAGGGAATTACAATAGATAAAACTTTTAGCATAAGATGAATCTGTTGAAACAATTAACTCTGTTTAATTATTAGTGCGGGAAAGGAGCGTGAAAATGAGATTTGCTATCACCCATTTCGGATGACTCCTTACCTTATCAAAGTGCAAGATCCAGAAATCGCAGAGGACCAGCTTTGCTGTGTGCTGCTTGCAGAAAAAGTACATTCTGGTTATGAAGGTAATCCTTTGAATGCACAAAAATCACTTTGGTTTCCTGAAAGTAAGACCTGTTCTATGTTCTGCTACAGGAAATTCCATGTGGTGTAGCGCAAGTGAATTTCAGACTAAGAAAGCCAACTATATGAATTACTGTCAGTGATCTCAAGTTTTATTAAAGTGAAGGATAATTGGTTCTGTTCTCTGCCCTTGCTGAGGAGCTGTGGGCTGGCAAGCTATTCTATATGCTCTTAGGCAGACTTCTAGGCTTTGCTCAGTATTGAACAGGAACATGTAGCTTGAAGTACTTTATATATGCAAAAACCCCAACTTGTTGATCTGCTTTTATCTTTCTCTCAGCACCCAGAATTCCTCCTGACAAAAGAATTTTTACAACTACGCACACACCAACCTGTCTGTTCCAGGATGTAGATGAAAGGTAACTTACAAAAAATACTTCTTTTTTTTTTTTTTTTTTTTTTTTAATTTGCTGATAAGCAAGCTATCCAGTATCTTCACAGGTATTTTTAGAACTTCAGATGTCTGTGTAGGGTTAAAAAATTATGTGACTCCGGAAGAGGGTTTAACCCAAGCAAAGTACATCCCCCAATATTGACTAAGCATGAAGACACATTGTGGTATTTTAAGTGGAAAACTATCTGTCTGCTAACAACTTCTTCTTCCATTTTCCTCCCATCTGGGGCAAATCTAGACGTAAACTCAATGAATGAAACCCATGGTCAGGAAAATTCAGGTGTTAACAACCATTACCAGCATGAGATCTATAGTCTTTAAAGTTCGATCTGATTAATAAGAAACAATATGCTGCTTTCCCAGATACAACTAGAGGTGTGTCTTTTAGATGCAACATTAGGTCTTAAAAAAAAAATAAAAAAAATTGTGTTCTCAGTTCAAACCACACTCTTCATAGTTCTTGCTGTTTTTTGTATACCAAAACTGCTCAAATTCTACTTGCTGAAGACTTCACATGGCTTTGACAATCATGGAAGCTGATTAAGTGTTCATATTTCAGATTTGCTGCCTGTGATCTTGCTTCAAGAACTAAGGTGTAAACCAAGCTTTCCTTTAGTCTTCTGGACTGCTTTCGCCTGGGGCCTTTCAGGGAGTGTTTAGGTGATGAAGAGGCGAAGTCTATGGAAAGGAGGGAAGATAATCCTTCAGAGTTAGGAGTGTACTTGACTAAGGAGGATTTGATAATCTCAACAACAGGAATGCACTCTGGAATATTGCCGGATTTTGAAGACTTGACTTAACAAGAGAATTCACTTGTTCCTGAGTTGAAAACAAAGGCTACCTTTCCCAGTCTTTCTTTTCCCTTGTTTTACTTGATATTTTCTTCATAATATTTTCTGATGTGCCATATGTGGGATTTTTTTTCTTAGTTTTCACTAAGGAGGGGAAAAAAAAAAGTTTGCTGCAATAGCAGCATCTGTATTCTGAGATTATCCACTCCTCTTGTTTTTAAGCATTCGAAGAATGCTAAAATTTTCTTTGTAGGTCTAGATGGGGAGGGTGTCTGCAGATAGAGTGGCGATACAATGAATAATTTTGGAATTCTGTGGTATCTTTTGTGAAGGAATCTTCTTGTTTCTGAAGAAACATGGTGTTCGTGGCAAAATCTTTGCAGAAGAGAAAGGGATTAGGGGAAAGGAGGTTACTGGGAAGCTTGGCTAAGCTGAAGTTCATAAGGCAAAAAAAATTACTGTTGCTTCTGAGGCAGTTTATCTGCAGAGAGGTCAGACACATCAGTGTTACTGCAGCAAACATCTTTTTTTTATTAAATGAGAATTGCAAAAGGTAGCTGTTGGAGATAACTATAGAAGAAGACTATGGCTAATCAGTGCGGGGTAAATTTGGACTTTAAGGTACAGCTGGTTTGGGCTTACTTGTGTGGACATTGTAGCTTGGCATGAAGAGTTCCCACAGGATAGAAGACAACATAATGCTGACAAACAGAATTTCCGTGGTGTAATTTATACAGTCTCTCTAAACAGTTTCAGTTGACAAAAGAAGTGCTTAGTCCAGTATAGTTCTGTCATCTTCATGGATTTTTCTCCCTCCCTCATTCTCACACGTGCTCCAAGCCAACTGCAGCTTTGCAGGGTAGGTTTATCGTCTCAGATAGGCTAACGGCACAATGCAAAGCTTCCCTTCCTCCGTGCAGCCCAGTGTGTTTATTTCCAGTAGTCACTTAACAGAAATGGCAAGATTACTGAACGGGAAACTTTGCCCTTATTCTTGGGCTTGAGTGGAGTGAGTACAGTAAATCCTTTCTCGATGACTACTATGGAAGCTTCTTTCCAGTTAGGCTGGTGTTGTCACTTATTCTCAAATACGATTTTTGAACATTCACAGTGAGGGTTGATTACATCTTGGTCTGATATTAGGACTTTCTTTCATCTGTTTCTGTCTTCTGATATATGTGGTTGATTTTGCTTATTTAACTCCTGAGAGCATTGGCAGCCAGATAAACGTTTACCAAGATAGGCATATGCAGTTTATTACTCTTAAGCTCTCCAGGGTTAGGTGGAATACACAAAAATAGATTCTTGGAGAAAGTGGAGTCTAATATTTAAAAATATACAACTGAACACCTGCTGCCAAGTGAGAATTGTTCATAATACAACACTGAAACTATTGCCTGACTTGCATAAAATAAATTCTGTAATCTGTATGTGTTAATGGGTTGGAAAACTGCTTATTTGTCCTAAGTCTGCAAGTGGATCTCTGCATAGAGTATGTTAAGTAAAAATAATTTCCCCAAAATTAAATGGATCATTCCTGTATATATGTCTTTGAAATGTATTTGATACTTGATGTGCATGATGGGTGTAAGGAGTTCTCTATAGTTCACAGTGGAGTGAGTGATCTTAGTAAATGAATTTAAAGCAGTTTCCTGTTTAACTTGCAATAATATAAAGAGACTTCCTGTTCGTGTTGTTTTGACACTTAAAATGTAATTGTATAAAACACAAACCAAACTTGCTGCCTCTCCTCATCAGCCGTTCTTGTGCCATATGTGCATTTGCCTTCATAATATGAGTTTAACAACTTCAACTCTTGAGTTATTTTTCAGTTATTCATTATGAGGAAGCATAATGATGCTGAAGTACTGCCACTAGTAGATAGTAAATTAAGTATTCTCAAATACAATACTGTATAATCACAAAAATGCTGGTTGGAAGGGACTGCTGGAGGTCACTGTTCCATCCTTGTGCTTGAGATGGAACCGTTGCCCAGTTCTAGGTTAGGGCAGCTGTGACCTTGTCTCAGTAATGCCTGAAAACCTCTTAAGGACAGAGATCACACAACCTGTATGGGAAACTGTTCCTGTGTTGAACTTCTTGTCCTGTTAACAAACTCTTCCTAACATCCAACATAAGCTTTCTGGGCTGCAGTCTGAGGCTGCTGCCCATAGTTTTATTGGCTGGCATCACCAAGAAAACTTAACTCCATCTTTGTAAGCCCTCTTTCCAGTAGATGTGGGAAGCTCCTGGATCATTCATTGTTCTCCTCTGCGTCAGAACAGATGAGCCCAGCTCAGTGTCTACTCATTGGTCTTATATTCTAGATGCTTGACTCTTCCAGTGATCTTCATATCTGTATAAAAATGCATAGGGGACTTCTTACTTTTAATAGAAGTGACTGAATTTGCATCTTTCTTTACAGCTAGGTTAATAAATAACAGTTTAAAGTTTTATCCCTTTTACGGTAGGTGTTCTGTCAAAACTCAAACGTAAAGTTTGCCAGGCTTTAATTAAGCAGGTGGCAAAGAATAGGGACAGTGCTGAACAAAACATCATGTTTTCTTCTACTTCTTACAATATTATTTGAAGTCCTAATTGAAGTTGTTCAGAGCTGATTGTTATTTTTAGCTATTGCTACTCTTCTAGTAGCATAACTTTCCTTATGTGCTTTGAATTGGGCAGCTTTTCTAAATGTTGGTGTGTCAGAATTATATCAATTGGTATGAGTTTCATGCCAATTTCAGCTTTGTGAAGTCATTTGCTTTAGATCATCCACAAGCTTTTAAGACTCCTTAACTAGTTGATAGCAACCGATGCCTTACTGAAGGATCACTTCCCCCTGAATATCTCAGCCTCTTTGCCAGAAGGGGATGTTTGGGGAGCTGATCTAATTCCAGTGGGTTGTTTGGAAGTGCGATATTGAAAGCGTTTGTCTCATAACGCTTTAGAGTTGCAATGCGACACAGGTTCTGTGTCTGTGGTGCACTGCAGCCAAGCTCTTTGTTAAAGCTGGTCAGACACTTGCTTTCTGCTCCTGGGTGGGCCTTTGTCATTGAATGGGGCGGTGGGGGAAGTTGTACCGCACTCTGAGTTTACAAGGTGACTTGGTGGCATCTGGCAACTTCTCAAACATTACTGAGTGGTGTTGGCTTACACCTCGGAAAAAAATAATGCATTGGTTTTGGCAGTTAGCTTGCAGGGTAAGGTGCAAGCTAACACTCGTGAACTTTAACTCTTTCTACTTTAGTGTGAATGCTTTAAGTGATCAATGAAAATCACTTCATCACAAAAATTAGTCATTCACATTGTTAGAGGTAATAATGTGCATGAATTTGGTAACATTATTTTTAATTCACTGTTTTAATTAATAAGCTTGCTTCCTTGCAGCTCCGTTATGAGTTGAACTCTTAACCTGCCTATGAGAAAGTTTTCTGGAGTCCTAGTCAGCTGTCCTGTTGCTAGTTCAGCTGTAGTAATCCTGTGATCCTTAGCCTTGGCTTGCAGCCCGTACATTGGGGTACTATTTCCCTTCACAGGAGCTTTACAAGATTAAACTTTATTAATGCTCTTTTAAAATTAGGGTAAGTATTTATCCTGTAGAGCTAGGTAGCATAGAAAAGACAGAACTGCTGTAGCAGACTCCTTGATTTGGTCTGGTGGTGTACTTTTGTAAAATTACTAAAAAATCACAACCATGCCACAAACAAATAAACCCCCTCTTCTTCAAAGAGTACTACTGATATCAAGTTGGCCCTGCTATTTCCCCAAATTTAAGCTTAAACTTACTCATTCTCTTTTTTCTGTAAAGAGCAAATAAACTGAATGGAAACATTTTAAAGATTAAATATACTTTTATTCAATTTGATTTTAATTTTTTTCATTTCTTTTCTTTCTCCAGAGCAGTACCTCTGTTGGGATACCTACCTCAGGACTTAATAGGAACACCAGTCTTGGTGCATCTTCACCCAAATGACAGACCCTTAATGCTAGCAATTCACAAAAAAAGTATGTAATCTCTTACTGTGCAGAAATATAATTATTTTTTTCTAAAAGAGGAAAGTGACTACAAAGACCTCAGCAAGTAGGAGGTGAAAATTAATTGTGACTGAATTTTTCTGCAAGTAAATAATGAGTCCTTTATTCTACAACTTGGTTCTTGATGCAAGTAGTTGAAAATGAGAAATCGCTCAATGTCATTTTTCATAGGAAGCTTATGTGTCTGCTGTAAACAAATTGACTGTAAATGAATATTTTAGACATAAAGAAAATTTTCTTGGGAATGCAGTGATAGAAGTTGTCATACGTTAAACGGTAGTTTTCTTATTTCATAAAGGAGAAAATAGGAGCGATCCTGGCAATGTTCATTTATTAAACTTTGCAAATGTAAAGGTGTTTCTTCAGTCATTGTTAGCTTGTATTCTGAAGGTGATTTTCTTAACGTAGTCCAGTAAATAATGAAGGTCTGCTTATTCTGGTAGCACAGTATTTCTAAATGTACAGACACGTCTGGTATTTTTTCCTTCAAATATCATTTTCCTTTGCAATGCATTGTGAAATCCTGAATCATTAAGTAGTGTTGTGCAAACATTGATCTGACTCTTTTTTTAACTGTTCCCTGCAGTACTGCAGTACGGAGGACAGCCTTTTGACTATTCACCAATCCGGTTTTGCACTAGAAATGGAGATTATATAACCATGGATACTAGCTGGTCCAGTTTCATCAACCCTTGGAGTCGAAAAGTTTCATTTATTATCGGAAGACACAAAGTTAGGACGTAAGTCAACAAACTGCTGGACTTTAACATCTTTCTTTATTATATTTTCCCTCTCCTTGAGTTTATATAGTGATCCTTAGGAAAGACATAAAGGATTGCGGGGGGGGCAGGGCAGGAATTACACATAAAAGTTACATCCTTTTAAAACTGGATTTTGTGATGTACTCACTGATTTAAAAAAAAATTAAAGTCCTTCAAATGCTGCTAGTACTGTGAAGAGTTGCTTCAGAAGAGGGAAGTCATGGTCAAAGTGAGTTAAGGGTATGTATTCTAGATATGTATTTTATATAAAGGTTGTAGATGCAATAGAATCAGGATCCGTTTCTGTTGACTGTATATAGAGATGGTAACTTGCAGTTGTCGTCTCTCTGTGATGGAAGTACTTGCATTTGTAATGAATGGGCTTATGTTTGGTTTATGCAGTGGTCCCTTGAACGAAGATGTCTTTGCCGCTCCCAACTATACAGAGGATAGAATCCTTCATCCCAGCGTTCAGGAAATCACTGAGCAAATATATCGGCTATTATTGCAGGTACAGCATGTGCTTTAATGTTACCATTTTCGTTTCCCACTGAAGAAAGGTCATTTATCTTTGTGTGATGTTTTGGTTAGCTCTCCACTCCTGTAGTCGAATTTGTGGCTACAATCCTGGAAATTACTTTACACTCGTGATAACCAGACAAGACTTAATGAAGTATCTTAAAGCTCCAGTTATTATTTTAAGGATTTTATGCAGCTATGGAGTCCTCACAAAATAATAAAAAAAAAAACAATTAAAAATATCCTAAAATAAATCTTTTTTTTTCCTCAGATGGAATTGCTGGTAACAATTTCATTTTGTTTAAAGCTGGTTTGCTAGGATATATGTTTTTATCTATATTTTGTTGTTGTTAACAGCCTGTACACAACAGTGGATCCAGTGGCTATGGAAGTCTAGGTAGCAATGGTTCACATGAGCACTTAATGAGCGTGGCATCCTCCAGTGACAGCACAGGAAATAATAATGAAGACACTCATAAGGATAAACCAGTAGGTTTGGTTTTTCTTATTCAAGTGTGTGGCACAAAACAAATGTGTAAAAGTGGGCTTTTTTTACTTTTAGCATAACTCTTTCAAATTAGAGATGGAAGACAGTATAAGGAAAAAGTAATCTATTTTTTTGCTTAATATGGGCAAAATCTGTCTAGGGGAATAAACACTTCTGATGTAGATGAAGTCTCAGGACACTGAAGCATAGTTATAGGTGTGAGAGTTGGTGTGCCTAAAGAATTTAAACCTATACAGTATGTTAACTTACTCTTATGTCCATTATGTGCGATATGCTGTGTTTCTGGGAAAAACAGCTGGATATTTGAAAGAAATTCCTTTTGGGGGGGGAAGTCTTATTACTATTTTCCCACATGAAACTAAAGATAAAATAGTCATACATGCATAGCCAAGTGATAGCTTGACCTTGATTGCTTTTTGTGTTGCAAAATCACACTATATAATATGGAATTAAATAAATGGAATGCAATAAAATAAGGGTTTTTTTCCAGCTTAAACTTACCTTTACCATAGATTGGGCCATTGCTACATGTAGTTGATAGCGAGATGTAACTTTTCTAGCTCCATTAGTCTGAACTAAAGAGCACCGTTAAACTTGTGCCTGCGCTTAACAGAACTATTCCATAGGCAAAGTAAATCAGATGGATGGTAACGTACTGAATGTGGATGTAGTCAAAGGAACCGCACCTTTTAACATCTCGAGTCATTTTGGCTTTCCTGTCGTTCTTGGCAGATTTGCTGTAAGCTCATTGAGTTGCATTTAATTCTGAAAACCAGAATTCCTTTACTTAGTTATATTGCTTGTAGGATAATTCTCCAAAATCTGTTTTCTGCTTTTGTGATCAGGCATAGCAGACTGCTGCTTTTGCCAAGGTGGTCATCTTCCTGGCTTTCAGTCCCTAAACATTGGTGGCTTAAGCAGATGAAGTATCTGGATTTTTTGTTTAACAGATAACTCGTTGTATTTCAGAGCTATGCAGAAAAGTAATGTTTAAGGAGATCTTGGTTTTGAGGAAAATAGTGAAGATGGTTATCTATACAGACAGTGAATACTGTTACAGTATAATTCTATTAACATCCTGTCAGTGCTTGGTTAAACTTCTAGCACAAAAAGTTCTGCATCTTAGGAGCAGTTTTTTTTTTTACCAAGTGATGCTCTTTTTTTTCTCTTGGAGTCGTCTTTGTAGTGTATCCTTATATTTTCCTATCCAAGCTATTCAACCATATGAAACAAAATACCGAGTAATTGTCTACAAAGAACATGCTTTAAATTTATTCTTTCCAATTCCTGAAATTCTGCTGCTGCACAATAAAATTCTATACATCAGGATTTCTCCCTTGATCAGACTAATTGTAAAATAAGAGATTAACTAAGACTAGATTTAGTCTACTGAGGAATCACTATGCATGAAGAGAAGGCTCCGGGGAGACCTTGTAGCAGCCTCCCGGTGTACCTAAAGGGGACCTACAAGAAAGCTGGGGAAGGACTTTTCACAAGGGTGTGTAGCGATAGGACAAGGGGGAATGGCTGGAAGCTGAAGGAGGGCACATTGACATTAGATATGAGGAAGAAATTCTCCCCCATGAGGGCGGTGAGGCGCTGGCCCAGGCTGCCCAGAGCAGCTGTGGGTGCCCCATCCCTGGCAGTGCCCAAGGCCAGGCTGGACGGGGCTGGGAGCAGCCTGGGCTGGTGGGGGGTGTCCCTGCCCGTGGCAGGGAGGTTGGAACTCTATGATCTTTAAGGTCTTTTCCAACCCAAACCATTCTATGATTCTATGATGTTTTATGTCAGAATTTTGTAATAACTCTTTTCAATTATCTGCTTTCAGGAAGTTTGTCAAGATGCACGTAAGGTCAAAAATAAAGGCCAGCGTATTTTTACCGACAATAGAGCAAAACTGGAACATAAGAGAGAGTCTTTTGCAGGTAAGACATTAGGAAGTTAATTATTAGTTTGTGCTGGTGTCTCGTAGAATATGATAGTAGGATTTCTCCTAGTTTAGTTCTATTCGATGCATAAAGACAGCATTTTTATGAATTAAAACTATAGACTTGTGTGTCTCCACTGTGTTCAGGAAAACATAATGCTCAGCTATATCTGAATTGGTAACGGTGTAATACAGAGTTAAGGCATGTCCTAAAGCTGTTGTTCTGAAGTACCTTAACTGTAGTTTGTTTGACTTTGAAAACATTTTTCTTTACTGTGAGGATGGCAAGATGCTGGCACAGGTTGCCCAGAGCAGCTGTGGGTGCCCCATCCCTGGCAGTGCCCAAGGCCAGGCTGGACGGGGCTGGGAGCAGCCTGGGCTGGTGCAGGGTGTCCCTGCCCGTGGCAGGGGGGCTGGGAATGGATGATCTTTATTTTTCTCCGTCTAACAGAAAATCCTAGAATCGTAGAACGATTTGGGTTGGAAAGGACCTTAAAGTTATGTATGTCATCTTTCCTGTTTGTTGTAACCTCAGGAATTTTTAAGTTGATAAATGAAAATCTTGCTAATGAGATTTTAATTCTGCATACATTAATGTATTGTTCTAATAACTTTTTATAACTTAATGCACTGGAGTTGTCCTCATAATGAGTGTGTTTCAACTCTAATGATATCTATTCTGTTATAGCTGTAACGTCTGTTCCCTTTGAACCCATATGTATCAACCGAATTAAACTTCACGCCTCCAAGAATCCATAAGGACAGGAAAATATTTACAGAATATTCATCTGTTAGTGTGGAAACCTCTCGCTTGCTTTACAGTGGTTAACTTGTGACTGTTAAGAAATATGTTTAAATGAGAAATTTTACTGTTGCTCTTGGGGGAATTTGCAAGGTTTTAACGCCTTAATTGCATAATAGCCATGTTTCTCTTCACAGAAAAACAAAGTGTTCCTGGTGGTCAGGTGAAAGACGTAGTGGGAAAAGATACTGCAGTAACAGCCGCTCCTAAAAACGTGACCACTGAAGAGTTGGCTTGGAAAGAACAACCTGTATATTCTTATCAACAGATTAGCTGTTTGGACAGTGTCATCAGGTAAGCAACAAGAGTGTAAATTACTCTTGATCTCCGGACTTAAGACTTCTGTATCTAATATTACTAAATTATTATGTTTTAGGTACTTGGAGAGTTGTAATGTGCCTGGTACAGCAAAAAGAAAATGTGAACCTTCATCAGGTGTTGCATCACTGAATTCTGGAGTTCATGAACAAAAACCAGCTGATAATGCTGTACAGCCCTTGGGAGGTATCTCTACATCACAGCTTTTTTCTTGATTTTTGCTAGCAGCCGGTTGGGTTTTATTTCTTTGCAGAATAATAAGTGTAGCTTAAGCGTGACCTCATAGCCCGTTGCTCAGTATTAGATGTTGGGGATCTAACTCTTACAATAAAAATCTTCCCTACAATCAAAATACTGAGTAGTTGATACAATATCAACGTTGATACAAAATCAAAAATTGTAGATGCAATAAGTTTTTGTACTATACAAAATACAGCAGAATTTTGAGTTCTAGGACTTGAATTATTATAAAATATAACAAGTTTGCTTCACAGTTGGGATTTTTAAGAACAACCAGATGAGGAACTTGGTTGAACCTGAAGAACCTAGACAGCTAATGAATTGCAACAAAAATACGCATATGACACTTCTGTTTCTTTTTTGTGGACATTAAAAAATATAAGGGAACAAGAGAGGGTAAAATGCAGCATCGGACTGCTCTGTGCTGTGTTAGGCACAAGAACCCATAGGAAAGCGATGTCCAGCCATGAAAATAAAAGATGGGGATTACTGGGGATAGCTATCTAAAAAGTCTGCTGTAGGCAAAACCATTAACTTGATTTGTTAGGACTTAAGTGTAGCATTTGACACTCCCTGTCTGGGTGGGGAGCTAAGGTGAAGAACGTAACTGTTTTGGTTTTTTCAGTACAAGAACTGAGAGATTGGTAAATTGGATATGCAAATGAGAGACATGCTGATTCAGCCTTGCCGTTGTATCAGGCTGAAGGGGAAGCCGTGTAGTGGAGTTGCTCAAAAATTGGTTTTGGGAATGATCTTGTCTATATTTCCTTTTGATGAGCTTCAAAAAAAGTTCGAATGCAGCTTTTAGACTCAAAGTGTAAGGTATTAGCATAGATAGGAACAATGTCCTGTAGAAGGAACTCAAAATGCCTCTAGAACTAGAGAGGAAGAAATGGTGGAGCTAGCATCATGCAGTTGGGAACATAATTTCTGCTGTCATTTGGAGTCCATGCAGTTATAGTTGACAGGAGGAGGTGTGGAGTCACTAGCTTTTTGGTGCAGTCATGACTGAGAACGACAAAACTACCAGCATACTCTAGTCAGGAAAACACAAAACTTTAGGTCTTAAATATGTATTATGCCAAGTATTCCTACTAGAGAAGGGATGTTTTAATACTGTTTTGTGAGGCAGTGGTATGATCTCTGGTAGATTGTTGTGTTTAGCTTTCAGGTGAGAGAATTAAGTAGAAGGATGCTTAGAAGCAAAGCTGTTAGGATGAGCAGCTAATGACATAGATTAGTGTACAACAACATGGGAGCTAGGTGGGACTTAATCTTAGGCTGGAAGAGGCTAGAAACTTCCTTCCAAAATTGTGCCATGAAAGAAGAGTGAAGACCAGAAAAGAGCAAGAAGTCCTTCATTGGAAAGATTTGGTTTGGCTCTATGTGAAAGTAGAGGATTGGATTTGGTTGCTTAGAAGTCATTCTATTCCTAAAATGTTCTTGGTGGAATGCATTAAGTAAAGTAGCATGTTAATCTTGTGTCTTGTCAAGCACAGTTTAGCCTCTACTGTTTTGCAACCATAGCAGCATATAACTTGTATTTGCTCTTGTTTATGTTCATAAACTACAACTTTGTCATTTAATAGATCCTGCTGTGTTGAAGGCATCTGGTAAATCAAGTGGTCCCCCAGTGGTTGGTGCTCACTTAACATCTTTGGCTTTACCTGGCAAGCCTGAAAGTGTTGTGTCTCTCACAAGTCAATGCAGCTACAGTAGCACCATTGTTCACGTTGGAGACAAAAAACCACAACCTGAATTGGGTATGATTTTTTTTTTGCTAAAATTTTCTCCAAAATGGCGATTGCAAGCAAGTGTAAACTTCAGACATGTGAACAGCTAGCTTCTGCTTGTAATCTGTATTTTTCTTACAGCTAAAATGTTCCTATGGAAATGGAATAAATAGGGACAGAATGTGTATCTTAAACTAGCAGCAGAATTATTACAGGATTGTCGTAGCTTAAATGCATATACAGAGCTTTCTTCACTTTATTTTTTTCCTCCTGTTTCTCTAGAAATGATAGAAGATGGTCCAAGTGGAGCAGAACTCTTAGATGGCCAACTTCTTGCCCCTCCATCCAGCTCTGCACATGTAAATCAAGAAAAGGAGCCATTTAAAAAACTGGGACTTACAAAGGAAGTCCTTGCAGTGCATACACAAAAAGAAGAGCAGAGCTTTTTGAATAAGTTTAAACAAATAAAGAGCTTTAATATTTTTCAGTCCCACTGCAGTTACTACTTGCAAGATAAACCAAAAGGACGGCCTGGTGAACGAGGTACAGCAATAGTTTTCACAATAAAACTTTTATTTATATAGGAAGTAAATCCTGTTGAGAGAGCATTTCCATAGTGACAGTTGCATGCTATTTTTAAAGTCCACAGAACAATTCTTTCTGATCAGTTTTGCTCAAAGATTGAGAGTAGAACATAGCTTTTAATGTAATAACTGACACTTTAGTTACTAATGTTCTGATTTTTCTCTGTTTACTATACTACTACTGTTATGCATCCATTTTCAAGAGACAAAAAACATGCTTTAGCATGTTTGCTTTATTGCATCTATGCTTTATTCCCCTGCTTTTCTTCCTGTCTTTCCACCTGTGGTTTTTTCAGGTTTGTGATTTTGTTTTTCAGCCCCTTCACTGTACATCCAGCGTCCCCCATTCCACTATTATGTAACTGGTGAAACAATCTAATAGTTGTTTGGCTGCCTTTAAGTTAATAATGTGATCAGTGGGATGGAAATGGCACAGGCTAGCTGTAATGGTGAGGTTGTTTTGTTAATTAGGACTAGGAGCTCCGGTGGCATTTTCAGAAGTGCTTGATACTGATCTGACTTTGTTCCTGTTTCAGTCTTGACCTGACTTGAGACAGAAGTTAGACACTGCTAAGCATTTTTTGCAGATTCTTATCTTTCATTTTTTTATTTAAATATTTATGCAGGTACTTGATTTAGGAAACCTGTTCTGGAACCCTTTAGTCCCCTTGCATTCTTTATACTCTATAAACTTTCAGCCTATCTAAATAAGCTTTAGACAAACTAAAAATTTGAGCAGCTTTTGGTGCCAGAGGTATTTTGTGGATTTTTCTCATATCTGTAATCAGATGAACTGACAGCCCTCACCTAGGGAGGAGTCGTTTGGTGAAGGTTTCTCCTAAAATAAGGTTGCAAAGGTAGCATGCTTTTTGCCCCTCAAATTTTTTTTTCTTTCAGTACTTCATCTCCTGCTTTTTTTTTTTTACTCACCTTTTTCAATTACAGACCTGCATGACCTTAACACTCTAGAAATGCTTTCAGTCATGTCCCATACTGCTTTCGTTGTAATTGCTGGAGTAATTATAAGTTTGACCCTCTGGGAGCCACTCTTTTGCAGCTTTGTGCTGTTTGGGTGACACACATTTGAGCCTGAATTGATCCGTTGCTGCTGTCTTCCACGGTGTGTCAGCGTGGTTTTGATTGCCCAGTTAGCTCAGCTCTTGTGCTAGAGGTAAAATGAACCTGACCCCTTCCCAAATGCTTCCTTTTAGGTCCAGAGCTGCAGTTCTGAGCAACTTCTATGGTTGACAAGGTAAAAGGAATCCATCAGACTGCAAGTAGAATCCTTCCTGATGCCTGCTTTTTTTTTTTTTTCCTCCCCCACAGGTGGCCGTGGACAGAGAAACGGCACTTCTGGAATAGATCAGCCTTGGAAGAAAAGTGGAAAGAACAGGAAATCCAAGCGCATTAAACCACAGGAGTCTTCAGACAGTACAACTTCTGGAACTAAATTCCCCCATCGGTTCCCCCTTCAAGGTTTAAATACTACTGCCTGGTCACCATCAGACACTTCACAAGCGAGCTATTCCGCGATGTCTTTTCCCACGGTTATGCCTGCATACCCGCTTCCTGTTTTTCCAGCAGCAGGGACTGTGCCACCAGCTCCTGAGACTTCACTGTCTGGTTTTAATCAGTTGCCAGAATCTGGAAATACTTGCCCTATGCAACCACCCCAATTCTCTGCGCCCCTCATGACACCTCTTGTAGCTCTTGTGCTCCCCAACTATGTCTACCCAGAGATGAACCATAACTTACCTCAGACGCTTTACCACAGCCAGCCCACCTTCCCTGCCCATTCCACGTTCTCTTCACAGACAGTATTTCCGACACAGCCAACGTTTGCTACACCCAGCCCTTTCCCACAACAGGCGTTTTTTCCAACGCAGCCATTCCATTATAATCCGCCAGCAGAGTGTGAAAAGGTTCCTGTCGCAGAGCCACGAAATGAGCCATCCCGTTCTTGCACTCCACAGTCAGTGGGTCCTCAAGAGCAGGCTTCACCACCTCTGTTCCAGTCAAGGTGCAGTTCTCCTCTGAATCTTCTACAGTTAGAAGAAACCACAAAAACAGCAGAAAGTGGAGTTCCTGCAGGTTTACATGGAGCTTTAAGTGAAGAAGGAGCCATAGGCAAAATCGTGACAACTGATAACTGTAGTGGAAAGGGATCCTTACCAGTAAGTGTGCTGATGGGTTCTGTGGTGTTTGGTTTTTTTAAGTATTCACATTCTTGAATGTATCTGAAGTTGTTAATATGCGTAGATACCTAAAATAGATAATTTACCACCACCACCACCTCTCAACCTTTTCTGTCTCTGCTACATCATCTTCAGTTCTTTCACTTCTGGGACCTGCTTATTAATGATAGACAGTAATTGGTCAATATAATGCCAGGAGATGGACTCACAACTGTAGTTAGTAAATTCAAACTTCAGCAGCCTGAATAAACCATTAAATCCAGTCCTTAGAATGGTCTTAACTTTTAAAAAATTAAAACCACCTTGTTCTTCTAAAGTTACTTTAGGAAGCTTGGAAATACATCCTGAGACAGTTTTGTTCCAGTTTTTAAAAAAACCTAAGGATAAGCCCACTGAAAAGCAGTGAAATAGGTTTAAAATAATAAGATCATTTTAATTTTTAGCAAAAAGTTTTGGGGTAGTGAATTCGTGTGGAAGGAGGAAATAATCCTTAAGTGGTCTGAAAGAAGCTGACTTAAAATAAAATCACATCTTTGTTTACAAGCAAGCAACCAAAGTAAAGGAAGAATGGATTGTTACTTGCAGACCATAACTTTTTTGTTTGGTGCACTAAAACTGTGCCGAGCTATTTGGCAACTTCAGGGTTTTTTATTTTTCTGGCTCATTCAAATTTGTGGAATCCGTTCAACAGATAACCTTACAGAACCTTCAGCTGGAGCAATATGTCCTAAAGGTTAATGTGACAGAAATATATAGTCTAATATTGGTGTTTTTTAAAGGCAGTACAGCATGTCTTTATAAACGCCAAGTCACTGATGGGATGGAGTTGTCTAAACCTTTTAGACTGGCTCCTTTCTCCCTCCTGCTTTTCTTGTGCTGTGGTTTGTAACTGGTCTCTGCACCTAATGGTGCAGTTACAAAGTAAAACTTGCATTTACTGATGATTAAAAAAAAAAAAAAAAAGCAGGCGTTGGAAGGTGGGGGTGGCTTTTACTTTTAGGAGTGCCTGAGAACTAAGTTACTCTTAAGTAATCAGTAAAAAGCATTGTTAGTGTTGATGCTAGCAGCTGATTAAGATTACTTTCTTTGCGCAGTGAGTCATAAGCATGTATCTACATTAGAAGTTATAAAGGAAGAGGAAGGAAAAAATTCTGAAAAAGCTTGTTCCTCACGCTGTGGGGAGCATTTAATCTCCATGTTAAACTTTTCTCCCAGGATATTTTCCAGATTATTTATTTTACCTATTATTCTCGATAGTGATTCTTAAGGGGGACGAATAGAGGGAGAACAGAGAGAAATGGATTTTTGTTATATCTATACTTTGCTAGAGAAGCTTCCAAACTTGTTTGATACAGTACAAAACCTTGTCACATTCTGTTATTACAAGCTTGTTATCTTATGATCTTGAGAGCAAATACATCTGGCTTTCATTTTAAAAAATTCTCTAGCATACTAGTTGTGCAAATGTCACTTATGGAGAAATTTCCAAGGATATATGCCTCCGGTGCCGTATTTGTACTAATGTATTCTGTGCCCTACGTAACAGCTCTGAAATCTTGACTAAAAAAACTTTTGACTTGTCCTGTGGTATTGCAGTGTGTCTGTGACAGCCTGTAACTTATCTGAGATGCCTCAGCTGGAATAAAAAGAGGCTTGATTACAAAACTTTACAGTAACCGTTTTGCTGGCAATTTCTTTTGAATTTCCTTGAACTGTTAGTTCCCATAACTTACAATCCTGCAAAATGTAGCTTTCTCTAATTTCCTCATCACTTACTGGAAAATGAAGACAATATGGGTATTTGTTCAGGAATGTGTTAAGGGTAAAGCTAGTGCTTTCCATTATTATGTATTTTGCTAAGTTCTGTCAAGCTTAATTTCTAATATTTAGTCTTCAAACTGACTTGCAGTGAGGTTTTGCTTGTGTTAGAAGTCAGTGTAGTTAATGCTTTTTCCCTTAAAAACATAAATATATTATCTTGCCTAGGAAGCTTGCATCTGGGAACACCTTCCTTTTCATCATGCTTTGAGAGTAGTAACAGTGGTGGACCGCTGGTGCAAATCTCTTTGAAGTAGATTATAGTAGGAGCAACTGCTTGTCTTGGGTGGCTTGGATAAATTCTGACTTGTCCAGGGTAGCAGGGGCTGGCAAAACTGAATAGCAAACACGTTCCTTACATCCTCACTAAATGATTTTTTTTTTCTTATTTTAAGATAAATTGAATTCAAATCTCGTTATTACTGGAAGACCACTTGTCTGCCTATAAGTCTACTTTATTATTTCTCAGTTGGTCTTGGCACATGTTATTGGTGACAGTCTTTGAATAACTGTGTAAATATATTAGAATATAAAGTGAATTGGATTAAAACTAAGTGTAAATGATTAGTAACGAAATAGCCTTGAGATTTTTTTCATTATTTTTTTTCCCCCCACTCTCCTCCTCACTACTAGGCTGAATCTCCAATGGATGCTCAAAATAGTGATGAACTCTCAATGTCTAGTGTCCTGCTTGACATTTTACTTCAAGAAGACGCGTGTTCAGGCACTGGTTCAGCTTCTTCAGGGAGTGGTGTGTCTGCAGCTGCTGAATCTCTGGGGTCTGGATCCAATGGCTGTGGCATGTCAGGGAGCAGAACAGGTAACAATTCCAAAGATGGTACTTGCTGCCAGAGTTGGAGCATGAGGGATTGCGGACACCACTTGAATATCAAGTACTTTATGGAAAAACTTCATTATCTTTAATCTTCATTGTATAGTTTATTCTTTCTTTTTTATTACATAACAGGAAAATGTTTCTTGTTGCCTTGATTTACAATATAGAACCATTAAGTGTGTGTAAAATAGCCATTAATATATTATTATTCTGCCATACCTAAATGAAAATAGCTTACTCCATGTCTCACTTCAGAGTTTTTAATTTAAGCAAACTAATCATTCTGTTGAAATGTAGTGCAGACTTATCTTGAGGATTTGAGTTTTAAAAATATTAGTGCAGTTACTTAGGGTTAGAAGTTCCCTCTGATTAAAAAGCCAAATAAAATAGTGGTTGTATTTACACTTTCAGTTTTCTTTAATCATATTTACTTTCAAAAGCATTCAGATCATTTATGTATTTGACAATTTCTAATGAAACTTTGAATTTTCTTTTTAAAGGTAGTAGTGAAACTAGTCATACCAGCAAATACTTCGGGAGTATTGATTCCTCAGAAAATCATCATAAAACCAAAATGAAGGCAGAAATGGAAGAAAGTGAGCACTTCATTAAATATGTCCTTCAGGATCCTATATGGCTTTTGATGGCAAACACAGATGACACTGTTATGATGACTTACCAGATACCTTCACGGTAATTCCAATGTTGTAGTCCTTCATGAACTGCATTTATGTTGGGGGGAGCAGGGTGAACAGAAAGAAAAATATATTTGAATCTCTGTCTCAATAGAAGTAAATAGGTTTTAATGTTTAGCTTGGTGTCAAGAAGAGTTCTTGCTTTCTTTGTATCTTTTGTATATTACACAAGAAGCTTGCAAAAAGTGAAAATTTTTTCATTAAGCTTACCTGTATTTTTAGATCAATTACCTGAGTTGAAATTAACTAGAAATCCTTGTAGCCTGATTAATAGATCCTGGCAAGTCTGCCTAGATCTCATGATGGTCTGTAGTGTGGAAAATCTGTACACCCTGGCAGTTGTCCTTGAGATGCCACGTTCAGTGGCACGCTGCTTTCTCTGCCTTGTGGCTTGGTGGTTTTTTTCCCCTGCGTTATTAACATGTTCATTCTTTTCCATAATTTCCTATCCAAATATAATAGGGAAGCAGAAGGTAAAAATCATAAGGCTTCTAATAGGAAAACTTTATTAAAAAAAAAATTATTCTTTGCTTCAGTAGCCAAGACAGATAGGGGGAGAGGTGGTGACAAGTATGCGTATTTTTTTGATCATCTTGTTTATATTTCTTGGGAGCAGTGAATGGTATTTTGAAAGGAATAGGAAGTTTCAGTGAAGATGCCTTTTGGAAGGGAAGGAAAACAAGCTTTCGAAATACGGAAGCACAGGAATGATGGGGAAAAAATAAAGAACATCTAAGAACTTCAGAACTTTTCCCTAGACTTAAAAATACCTTGGCATTTCTAGGTTTTTGAAGCCTTAATAGTTGACAGCTATAGATGGCAATTCCAGTAGACTGTAAGAGTAGCAAAGCCTGCCAAGGAGAAAATAATACAAAACAGGATATTGTGATAAGAAGAGTTAAGCTTACTGTCAGTGTGATGCCCAAGGAGAGAGGTGTAAAGCCAACCTGTCTTAGGCCTGTTGTAAGGAGCAGAAATAGTACTGGGTTTCTTGGAACATGCTTTTTATTGTCATCTTTTGTAGAGGTATACAGCTTGTAAATATTTTGTGTGGTGTGGGTGGGTTTTTTTAACTTTCTGAATCAAGGTGTGGCACCAAGGGGGGAAGAGAGCTTTGACTACTGAAATAGAGCAGTATTTTGTAAATCTCTCCCTCTCAGTCCTGAAATTTAATCCTTTCTTGATGACCTTCTTAAACATATCTTACTACTTCTGCTTTATTATCTCATACATGCATCTAGCGTCCATTTTGGGTTGTCCTCCTAGTGAGAGGGAACTTGGAACTTGGTGCAGCAGCAGCAGAGGGAAACAAGTTCTTCATGGTTTCACCAGTGGTGCTGCCTGAATAGCTCTAAGGAAACTGTTTTCACTGATGGGATTTGAAAAGACAAGGAGCCAACAGATGTGTTAAAGCTGTCTGCAAATGCAGAAAGCTGCTGAAGTAACCACACTTAATTTTCTTCCAATATGATTTGTAAGCTTAACATTCCAGAACAAAAATAAGTCTTTAAAAATGTCAGTGTTTGACTGTGTAACCTTATATAGGCGTAAAGCCCAGAAACTGTTGAAGCTCAATTTCTAAATACATTTCATTTTAGAGATTTGGAAACAGTTTTAAAAGAAGATAAGCAGAAATTAAAGCAAATGCAGAAACTACAGCCAAAATTTACAGAAGAACAAAAAAGAGAGCTTATTGAAGTTCATCCATGGATACAGCAAGGTGGACTGCCAAAAACTGTTGCTAATTCCGTAAGTTTAAATGAGTTGGTTATTTTGCGTTGCTTAAATTATTAGCTGCCTATGTTAGATTTTTCCACTCCTGTTTCTATGAAAGCTTGGTCAATTATGCAGAGAAAAAAATTAATTCAAGCTTCCATGCAGTGTTTTTTGGCTTGATTTAATTTACCATAAGCCTTCTTTCCAATGGGAGTTTAAAGTATTGATGAATACAACACAAGAAGTTTCCTTCCTATTTCTAAATTTTTGTGTATGTTTGAAATCCTTTATCAACACAGCCAGAAATTTCACTACATAAAAATCTGTATTTTGTGCACAGAAATTTATGCCTGTTGCTTTCTAGGAAGTACAAAATTAATGGGAATATGCTGGTCCTTTTTTATATCAGACTTCTCACATAGGATCATCTCTTGCTTTAATTCTAGAAATAGATTAATGGCTAGAAAATAAAAAAAGAAAAGAGAAAACCAAACCAAAACAAAGCCTCCTAGCAGTTTTGTCTGTTTTACTTATTCACACACAAACACCTGATGGCATCAGTCTCTTCAGCACTGCAACTGACACGAGCATAGTACTGCAGGGTTAGTAATCACATGGAGGAAAAGGTGATTGGAAGTGCATGTAAAATGTCAGCGCTGTAAATGCTCTCCGACAGAACTGCTTCCAGTAGAGTTCTCAAGTACTTGCATTGATTCACTACACGTTATAAAATGATTTTGTGGGGGAAAAGTTGGGGAGTGGAATATATCTGGTAGTTGCAGCATGGGTGTAAAGGCTCCCTTGGAATCGGGGATCATATGCAAGTGGGCTGTTGTTTGGAAAAGCTTTCTTGCTTTTTTTTTTCCTTTGACTTATGAGTGTGTCTTTTTTTTTTTTTTTTCTTCTTTTTAGGAATGTATTTTTTGTGAGGACAATATACAGAACAATTTTTATACATCATATGATGAAGAAATCCATGAAATGGACCTTAATGAAATGATTGAAGACAGTGGGGAAAACAACTTGGTTTCCCTGAGTCAAGTCAGCGAAGAACAAGCATAGCCTTGGAGCCTGTTGTTTTCAAAGCTGCTTCAAAACTACAGTGATGATCCATAAAGGTTTTAGTCTTGCGTCCAGCGAGATGAATCCGGTTCATAAAAACAAATGTGTGGTTTTTCTTGCTCTAGAAGAGTCACTTGTGAATGAATCTCTTCTTAAATGGTGGCAATCTCTTCCCAGTAAGGACATTGTTGAAGATGGTATAGCTTTTCTTTAAAAAAGACTCATATTTTGCACTTATATGCCTCAAGTATTTCTTTATAAACTATAGGAACTGTCATTGATGCCTACTGGTTTTTGTAGAGTGGGTTAATGAGTACTGAAAATCCCCCTACATACATACAGTTCTTCAATTCTCCTTTTGATAATGATTCAGCATTATAAATTGTTCTAGCAGTTTTGCTTAGTGGCTCTTTAGCATTGTTCTTAATATTTGAAGTGGTCCAGTGTAGTTGTAGAAATAACCTTCAAACAAATCAATTCACATTTTGCCCTTCTCATACCAGTTGATCTCATCCTCTTTGTTTCCTGTATAGTTTTGAATGTAAGAACCTTTTCTGTCCAAGAGAAATGTTGAACTAATTTTGAAAGATGGTCTTGGGTTAAAATACTTCATGTGAATGTGTACGTATAGACGAGTGCTGACAACTTTGTAGCCTTTTATTTAAATGGACGCTGCAATACTATGAACTGTTTATTACCTTGAAGCATCGTTTCTGAGAATTTATACACAAGAAATGTTTATGCTTAAAGATTTTAAAAACTAAGACCACAGAGGATGACTGCATATGCTCCAGTGACTGTTAAACAAAACTTGGTACAACTTTAACCTTTATTTCTGATTTGTTCTGTCAGGAGATTGGCCATCAGTTTTTCCTGTGTAGCTAAGCAAGCATCAAACTTGCATGTGGCAAGAGAAGGTTAGACATTTCTTGTCACTTGAAGATAGTTCTTATGAAAAAGTGATTTTGAGAATAGTGTTGACTTTCACTATATTTGAATTGCATAATCTAAAAAACTTAGCGTGGCTGGAATCCTTTGCTGTCAAGGATTTAATTTTAATGCCTCTGAGATTGTATTGACTTGAGTATGTGTACTTCATGTTCTTGTGCTGTTTATGTGTTGGATGTGGGAAGAGAACACAAAAGAGCAACTTTTAATATATTGGTTAGTTAAAGGACATTTAGTTGCAGTAGTGCTAGATGTCAGCTGTAGGTCTTGGGGTGAAAAACATACGGAGAAATTCAAATAACTTTGATCTGTTTGTCTTGAAATATTTTTCATGGAAAGCATTTCCTTTTTTTATTGAGGTAAAATTTCTATTCACTGAAACTTAAGGTTATTTTCATTCTATAAAAATACTTCTCTTTGCATACAAAGAGGATGCAAAGTTAGATCGGACACCACCAAAAACATGCAGAAGTGGCTGGTATTTGCTTAGTGAAAGAAATAATTTGTGTAAAGCAATTAGTTATTAATTGGACAGTGTCATGACGAAATTTCCATTGGAGACGGGTTCTGCAGATAGCAGAGTGTGTGAACTTGTGAAACAAGTAGAATCACAATGTAAAAAGTATCTTAAATGTAGTGTGAAGCACTACCCAGCAAGATCTGATTCCTGTCTTTAATAGCTTAGCAAAGTCAAACTTAAATATATGTAAATATAAACTGAATGAGAAATTTTAAAATGTTGGTGTTCAAGTATGATGTATTAAATGTTTTAATCATAAATGGAACAGTGCAGCTATACCAACATTAAACATACTCCGTTTCTACATGTAAACACAAATAGTTTTAATTGGACCAGGGTTTGGGAAAAGTAAAAGCTTTATATAAAAGGAGTGCATCACAATTAAACAAATTATTTTCAGGGACTTCTCAACCACTTTGAACTTCTTTGCTTTAGCATGCTTTTTTTATTTGTTCTCATTTCTTTTTTTTTTTTTTTTTTTGATGACCATCTTGTAACCATAACTTAGTGAAAGGAAGAGAAAAGTATATTTAGAGCATTTTGTGGATGTGCTTACCTACAGACTTAATCTTGCATCCTTAAAGTGTTTGCATTTACAGGGTGGTATTAAAATATTTTCCTGTAACTTTAAATCTACATGCCTCCATTTATAGATAAGATTCTGAAGCTGTAATTTTTCCAAACTGTTGTAAAAGGATTTATTTGTGATGACACTTTGTCAACATGTCAACAATGTTTTCTGTACACTGTGCAATATATTTTGGTTTTGCCACTTGTGACTAATTTTTATGACTTTGCTTTTTAGAAAACTGGTAAATAAAACAGATATATTTTTAGTTGCCTTTTTGTTCCTTGAGGCTTCTACTCCATATAAGAAGCAAAAAAATATGCATTACTGGAAAACATGTGCAAACGTACTACCTGAAAGAGCATACGTAGCTGGTTTCTGTGTGTGTGTTGTTCAAAAGCACCAGGAGATGTGTCGTCCTTTTTGTTTTGTTTATTGTCAGTTATGGATACCTTTTCTCCTGCAGCTCTCTGGTTTTATACTGGTAGATTAGAGGTAGAGAATTCCAGTTGTTGCCCTTGAATTTGCTTTGTATGATGATTATTACTCCTCTGTTGTGAAGTGTCGTGTCTTCTGAAGGTTGCTGAAACTCATCAAGCTAGTGTACTTTCTTGTTGGTGTTCTTGTTTCATACTCTGATGAGTGGAGAAAGCAGGGAGGCTTATTGCTGTTCTCTCACTTTGAGCAGAGATGTAGTTTAGTGGATATGGGATGCTACTACTTTGGACCGCCCCTCCAGTTTAGGATACTCAAGTTATGAGACCCTCATCTGGTCTTTTCTTCCATGACTCTGTTTTGAGAGGTTTGAGGGTTTTTTTAAACAGAACAAGCTGGTGTAAACCCTAGTTTTTGGTCATGGGGCGGGGTACCCAGGTATTTGTGAGCTGCAAAATCGAGGTGTTTCTGTACTGCAAAACAGTTCACCACACAGGTGAATTGCCTTCACACCGAGGGTAGAATTGTAGTGTTGTGCACGCTGTTGCAGAGAGATGCATTTTAAAGCATGCTTGTTCAACACATCATCCAAGCGCCTTTGAAGTCTTCCGAATGGACCCTAAATACATGAGCAGTTCTGTGTATGTGAAGTCTGAAAACACTTTTTTCCTAACAGCACCGTGGTTCCTTGCTTAGCCAAACATACAGGGGAGAGATGTTTTGATGAAGCAGTTTACAGAACTGCCAATCTGAGCATCATGCACATACACGTGCTACCTGTGCAGCTCAGCAGAGAAGATACTGCACTAGCATTTGGATGTAAGCTTTGGTAAGGAACATGTAACGTTGGGAGAGCTGAAGTGCTGCTGATGCAATAAATTACCAGGTGATGTTTCACAGTTATTTCTGTTGCTGGTAAATTTTTTGTAATTGTAAATGTAATAAGAGCACGAGTTAAATGTGACTTCAGGTGTTCATGTTCTCCTCCTTGCTGATGTGCGTATGTCAGCACTCGGACAATGCTTGCTTTACGCTGCAGAGCTGTTGGGTGTTGGCTTCGTCAGAGTTTCTCACAGCTCAGTAGCCCCTAGGTGTCACTGGTGTCCTGTGATTGTAGTTGCCAGGTTGGCCACCCTATTTTTACTCTTCATGTATTTGGGGGGTGTAGAATTTGCTGTGACATTGTTTGATGTAAAGGGGAAGATCTGTAGCTTGAATTTCAAATAAGGTGATGAGAAAATTCACAGGGAAGAGTTGTTGGCCCAATGACAGTGAATGTAAATACAGACTTTTTGCTTGGAAAAGCATCAGATTTTAGTCCACTTAAGAGTTGTCATGAATTTGGAGGGGGAGGGGGAAAAAAGCTCTCCTTCCTGAAAACCAAGATCCTTTATTGTTCTTTCGTCTCTCCGACAAGGTTGGAAAGAACGTAACGCATTGACAAGCCTCTGGCTCAAAGAACATGGTGAAATGAGTTGCGTGCGTCTGGCAAAGTGACAGACAGATGGCTTAAAAGGAGATTAATGTTTGTAGGAAGTTCCAGAAATTCCAGTGTTTACTTGTTCACAAGTGGCTAGGAACATGATTCAATCTACCAGGTAATGAACAACTTATCAGCTCTTTTTTTTTTTTTTTTCCTTGAGGCTGTGGAAGAGGACAGTATTTTTAGGGGTGGGTACACAAGGCTGTAATAACTTTGTCAGTGTGCTTCGCACTAACCCACAAAACCCCAACTTATTCTAGGCTTCCTAAGTGGAAAAAGAAGGTTAATTCTGGGTAGAAACTAACACAACTGAACTCTTAATCACGTGTATTTCTCTTGGAATCTGCTGAAAGATCTGAGGTGCACCAGGCTACTACGTGCGATAGGATTGTGTGTGATGGGGCTTCATTGTAGTGTATTTCTGGCTCTGGATTATAGCTAGTAGTTGCAGACAAAAAGAAGCTGCTGTGGCAGCACATGGATACTGGTTAAACTTTAGTGGACAAACGGAAGCATGATAACACTTGCTGTTCACTAATAAAGAAAGTGGGTTTTAGCTGAGGCACTGGGTTTTGTGAGGCACTGGGAAAGAGCAGTTCAGGTGGCAGGCCCTTTGCTTCTGGTGTTGCTCACAGGACATGTGTTTACATCTTTTAAAAAAACCCAAACAAACAAACAAACCAACCAGAAACCCCCCAACAAAACAACCAAAACCAACCAAAAACCCCACATACGACACCCCCACAACAACAACACAAACCAACCCCCCGAACAGCTGTTGTCAGCACTGGATTTACCCAGCTGAGCAGGTGCGTGGCATGGCTGTGATGCATTTCCAGTGGTGAGTACAATGATTTCTGTGTAATACAGGGTGGGGAAGTGCAATAATGAGACAGTTCTTGAGCACCTGCCACGGCGGGGGGGGGTGGCTCAGTGGGGGAGCCCTCACGCCATCAGCCTGAGGGCTGTGCTGCTTTGCTCTGAACTGGGTAAAAAGAGACAAATCTAAGGATGGATCAAAGTTCCTGGGTATTCCAGGGTCTGTCAAGGTGTACTCTCTGTGGTCTGTGTATTAATACAGTAAGACAGAATATAGTGACTTTATTACCTTCTTTACACTGTTACAATGGTCTTAAAAGTAAATGGCTCGCGTTGCTGTTGCACTGTCAATTTCAAAATTTGTACTTCCATCCAAGAAAAATACTGGCTGTATTTTTTTTAAATTTATTTGGCCATTGCTTATCTAAAGTAAGGTCTGCTGCTTTCCCTTCTGTTGTCACCAGCTGACTCCCTTTGGAATCTCTTGTGGCCTTTTTGCCTAAGGGAAACAAAAGAAAACCAAACCTAGAAACCAGAAAACCCAGGAACCTGATCATAAAAGTGCTGGATAAATTTAGGAAATGCATTTCTCTAGTTGGCTTTAATCTTTTAATTTTCTGAGCTGCAGGAAGCAGAAGAAGGTTTGAGTGCCCTGCCCTTCGCTCTGTTCCAGTTTAGATGAGCGGTAGGACTGGAGCGGCCGGCGCCCTGGCGAGACAGACTCCGTCCTTTCAACTTCGCAGGTAAGAGCCACGTCCGTGGTGTGGGTTGGACACCGGTATTTATACTAATAATTTAATCTGAACTATCTGTCTGTTCTGTGTGCTGTGACTTGGGCTCCTGCACCTCTCTGGCTTTGAAGTGTTTGCAGTTTTGTTGGGGGCATATACAGAATTCCTGCAGCGTATAAAGACTGAAGCTGATACTTAAATTGGCCTCAGCACTGTTCTTATGCTGGTGTTAATAAACTTCTCCCACCTCTCTTTAACTTTCGGTTTGAATTTTGAACACTGAGAAATCTGCCTTGCTGTATTTTGGAAAACTCTTTTTCTCGTGGTTTCTAAATTTAATTAGATTGCAGACCAGCTTCTTTGTGCGAAGCAATTAAGAGTGAAAACACCTGCAATGCAGAGGTACTATTGCTTCTAGAGTCCTATAATACGTAGTTTGTTTCTGGAGCAATAGAGAATCCTAAGAAATAATGTCTTATTTTTATTTTGCAGTGACAGAACATGTGAATTTGTTATGCTAACTAGTATAGTTTAGTATTAGGTGGTATTTAAGTGAACTTTGTTGTGTTCTTTTTGTTGTGCAATGTAACAGCTATCTGCTATAATTATTTCTATTCTTGTTTGGGTGAAATGAGGTTTTGATTTACTAAAAAATAAAAATAAAAATATAAATCTCCAGGAAATAATGGAGCTGAAGAAAAATATGTGTCTGCATCAGGGCATGGAAAACCCAAGAATGGCCTGAAACTACTCTGGCTGTAAGGTGGTCTCTGGAGCGGTGTAAAGGACCAGCCCCAGCCCTGCAGCTGAGCTCTGCGAGCCTTCAGGCCCTCCTGCAGAGCCTGGCTTACCAGCCTGGGGCCAGCAGTAGCCTCTGAAGGATTGCAACTTGTGCCTTGAAACAAGCATATGGTGTGACACAATGCAGAAGGAAGGGACAATGTGAAGAAGGTGGCCACCGGGAGTTCTTCCCAATGTCTATACGCAGTTGTCTTTGCGAGCCCCTCCTGGTTTTGTGTTCTGAAGAGCTGCTGCCTGCCTGTGAATAGAGCAGACTTTGTCCCAGCTGCTGAGGGCAGGGGAGAGGGGAGGATGAGGAGGAGTGAGTGCCTTCTGTTGTGGTCTGATGCCTAGGAAGATGCATACCTCTTCGGAAACCCCACCTCCCTGCGGCGGCTGAAGGCTGGGAGGCTTTTGTTCGCTGTTAGTTGCTTTGAAGTTCTCTTTTGCCTTCCCTCCTTTCAGAGGCAAATCCAAATATAAATACATATATTTTACCATTTGTAAATTTGTAACAGCTGAAATCGCACGACAGCAATAAAGGATTGCTGCATCGCGTAAGGAAATGGGAAATTCTTCCATTGCCTTTAGCTACATGTGTACAGAAAGATGGTTACCAAACAACTTCAAATGAAGGCTCCTAAAGCTGTGGATGTAGTCAGGAAGTGTATTTAATGTTCTTTTAATAATAACTATAATAATATGATAATAATTTAAATGAGATCAACTACAAAGACCTGATTACAAAAGCACACACAGCGTTGTGCTGTCAGTCCTGCCAGTCCACCAAAAATCCCTTCCCTGTCCGTGCTCTGCCGCTTTGGGGTGATGCTCAAGTCTTAACGAACAGAAGTTTCAAGGATTTCTGAGGAAAATCTGCTTGCTTGTTTGTTTATTTGTTTGGTTTTTTTAAATAAAGTTTTTCTGATAGTCTGCTAGCTAATAGGTTAGCAAAATAAAGGTGCCGGTATCCTAATCTGAGCAAACAGCTTATAGCCTTGAATTGATTTCACAGCAGAATGATACAAATGGAACTAGGCTGTGTACTGTAAATGGTTTTTACAGATTTCGCTTACTGACAGAATTAGTTTGACGAAGTGATATATGACTACCTTTGTCACCTAATTTAGCGTTCATAGGCCTGTGAAGTTTATGGCGTTAACTTTTACTCATTACGCTGCCAGCAGTGGCTTTACAGGTAGGGTCTTTTTGAATGTATTTGACAGGATCAAAGGGTCCAAATGCTCAGGAAGTTGTTGAGCAGCGAGGCTGCCCGTAGTGCCTCCGAGGGGACAAACTGAAGCCATGCAGGGGAAGGCTGGGGTATCTTGGCCACCGTAATGTAAATCCTCCCTGTGTCTGAATGAGCCGGCAGTGCATTAGGTCCGGGAAGCGTAGCGCTGTGTTCAGATTTGTTTTACGAAAGGTCTCTAAATGGAGATGGTATTTATCACCGAGTCGATTTATACAGTCTTACTCAGCCTTCTCCAAAGAAGACTCTTCAAACATTCTGATATATAGAATTTGTTTCTCAATGGAGAGAGAAAAGTCCCCGTTGTTCTGCAGGGCTCTCCTCACGTGGAGGGATGCGAACAGCCTTCCCCAGGCTTTGCAGGCTTTACCGACTGGCATAGTGACGGCAGGCTGACTGCCAGAACTTACTGCGAGTCAATTGCTGCAATTAAACGTACCCACAGCCTTCCAAGCGTTGTGTGTTGCCATACCTCTGAGCCTGTTAGATAAGGCTGGGGTTGAACGGCGACACCTGGGCTATATATAGAAGGTGACAGTTTGCTGCTCTGGAAACATTTGGGTGGTTGTGCTCTGGTTTGTGACTTTCGTGAAAGAATTGGAGGAAGAGGATACTAACGCGGTTCCAAAGGGCACTGCCTCTTCTTTGAAATCACGTAATGCTACCTTTTTAAAACTAGTTTTATCAATGGCAAAACACAATTTTATCTTTCTCTGGGTGAGATGTAGCAGTTCCCTCTCAGAGAGAGAATTTGAGAAAGAGACGAAGCCAAATGTCTCTTGAGCCATGTGGATATTTGGACCTTTAGAAACAGTTTAGTTGAACGGAGATGGGGAGTTGTTAAAATACAGAGACAAAAGGCAGGCACAGGGTTAAACCTGTGTGCCCCCATGAGCTGTGACCATAGCAAATGAGAAAGTTGTCAAAACGGGGAAGGTTGGAATTGCCCTGTCTAGACAAAAAGAAGGAGAAATTTTTTTTTTTTTTTCAGGAGAAGGAGAGAGAAAGTGATGTTTAGAGCTTTTGGTAAAAGAAGCTCCAGCTTGCAGAACCCAACCCCACAAAGGGCTGTGTCCACCCGGGTTCTCTGCTAAGGTACATTCCCAATTTGTCAGAATCTCAATACAGATCTGGGCTCTAAGGTAGTGTTTATAAACTGAGCTAAATCAACATGATGTGTCTGGACACTTCAGGTGTCTTTGAAAACCAAACCCCAAATAAGTAATTGGACCACTCGGATCCATGTATGGCTTTAATCAGAGCAACGTGTAAGATAATTTTGTCTAAACAGTTTCTGAGTGTTGAATGTTCTCTAAAACCAAAACCAGTAAGTACAAAACATGTAAAAAATTACACTCTTTTTGTTTCAGGGGAAGCGCAGGGGAAGTGGAAGCCCTTCCGCTTTTGAAGGTGTGCGGTTTTTATTTCTCGCAGCTCAGATGCCATGGTTACAAGCACTACGGAAAACAGGCTGCTGATACCAGGTGGGCTCCCCTGCTATTCTCCAGCAGTCAGGATTTTTTTTTCTGCCCATTAGTGGGTTTCTAACAACAAATGGAGTGAGGCTGGACACTGATGCATTTCAGCAATGGAAAGGGCCAGATGTCAAAAACTTCTGATTCGGGCCAGAGCGCCAAACCCTCCCCATTGCCCTGTTGGATTCTGCTACATTTCTAAGGGATGTGTCTTGTGAGCAACAGTTTTGTTTGGTTTTCTCCCCAATGAGAAATGAAGGAAAGGTGAAGGCAACACACTTAGCTGGAGGCTTGCCCACAAACTGATGGCTTTTCCCAGAAGTGGTGAAATGAACTGGGATCCACAGCTGAATTCCTTACTTCTTGTTTGGCCGGGACCTGTTTGTTACAGGTGATTAATGTGTTGAATGACTCTGTTCTGGCGCTGGCTGTATATGCTGGACTGTAAAAGTAACTAACAGAAGGATCGCCAGACTAAAGAGGCCACCTGTGTGCATAGACAAGATGTAAAAGTACTCGGCGTAGCATCTAATGTATTCAAGGGAAGGGGGGTAATGCTTGAGAATTCCCTTGGTATCACCAGCGCTGCGGGGATCCATTTTCCCAAAGCAGGCAGGCAATATGCTGCAAGCACACTATTTGGGAGCAAAAAGGGAAGAATAAAAAATGCACAACCAAACCAAACAACGCTTGAATGCACGGAGCATTTTTTTCATTCCTGATCTACTGATTTTAAACCACACTGATTATGTTTGCTTGCATATTTCATTTCCCATCTGGCCTGTGTCACTTACATCTATTTTACATGCACGTGTGTGGCAGAGTCAGAGTGGTCAGTGCAAGGATGGCCTGGGAGAACTTGTCTCTGAAGTGTTCAGGGTTGGATGGGACTTCCAAAACCTGTTTGGATGACCAAACACAGCAAGAAGATGGAGTGTATGCATCTGTCATGCCCCCTAGATACGACAACACTTGCTATTTATGCAAAGGCTAAAGGTTTTTTGCCCAATACCTGAGTCTTACAATATTATAGTCATAGGAGACTTCAGAACATAACTTTTTAGGAGGTTTTTTTCAGCTGAATTGGCTAGTTAGGCAATAAAAGCCCTACCTTGAGAAAGAGGTGAGCAATTTTTCATTTATTGGTTCTGGAGTTAAATCCAAACCGCATGAATAGAGAATAGAGGGGAGGAGTGTCCGGCAGCAGACTCCATCCTAGGAAATGGAGAAGCCTTTGCTTGCTTTGAGTATATTTACTTGAATTTCATGCATAAGACAAATTAAAGCACAAGAAGTCATTGACTATATTCAACAGCAGTCACTGCTGCGACTGGCAGGAAGAACCTTTATTTCAGGGACAACCTGACAGTTTTTAGAGATGAAGGAAACGCTCTGGCCTTGCAGGTTCAATCTCCCTCTTCGTCTAAATAGAGTGTCCTTCACTGTAGCCCCCTTCCCTTGTTCCTCTGGCAAATAAGAAAGCTTTCTCATCAGCACCTTCGCAGGGTTTCTCCCCTTGTAGCTGTGCTATAAAATCATCGATTGTAACAGCTGTAAATTGGTGTGTAACTGTATAAACCCACAAAAGACACAGGTTGGCAAATTCTCTTTTTATTTCCTCTTTCCCCCTCAAAAAGACCTGAGATAATACTTCTCCCTTCTTTGTGAAGCCTTGCTAGAACTGTACAAGAGCAAAATGTCATTGGTGGTTGCAGCAACTGGCATATCAGTATAATATTTTTGCTGCATCTTTTAAACTTCAAAAGAATTAAATAAATCCCAAGGTGTTAAGGCAAGCAGATAGATATTACTACTTGTCCTCTTTGGAAGTGCAGCTAATAGACCTTCTAGCAAAAAGCCAAGAGGTAAGAATCTGGCTGGTGTTCTTTGGTTTGAGTTTGTTCTGTTTTGTTTTTATAAAAGGGGTTCAGGGAGTAGATTATAATTTCACAAACAGAGGAGTGGTGCTTCTGGGAAGGAACCGGGGTGGGAACAGACTCCTGAGTAAGCACAGAGCATCAGGATCTTGGGATTTTGCATTGTATTTTGAAGAATCCCCTTGTCACTGGAGTTTTCTAGCCTTGCAGTGACACTCTGGTTCGGTGTTGGCTGGAAGGATGTGAATCATTTTTCCTGCTTCCTGCAGCAGCTGAAAGCACGGTCTGTCCGGGTGTTCCTGAGTCACCCCAGCTGGTGTGCTCCGTGGCAGCCTGCGTGGCCACCACTACGTAGTGAGGTGCTGCTGGTAGCACACGCAGCAGAGGGGTAGCTGCACGGACCTGTGGGTTGGCGTGATTGTTCCTCCTGTGCATGGGACAGTGCTGCCCTGGCATGGTTGTCCCTCCTGTGCATGGGACAGTGCTGCCCTGGCATGGTTGTCCCTCCTGTGCATGGGACAGTGCTGCCCTGGGCAGCTGCTCCTGTGCACCCCCCTATGATGTGGGGAGTAGATGTGCCCGTTGGGTCTTAACCCTCTTTTGAAGACCAAGCACATTCAGGAGCTTTGCAAATTATGTGCCACTTCATATGAAGCTTCCCAGGAATAGAGGATGTCCTGGGTGCTCGGTACAGGCACCCCAAAGCTCCTGAGGAGCATGTCATTGCTCACTTGTAGGCTGCGGTTGTGGAATTCACTGAGAACCTGGGTCAACTTATTAAGAAACTGCTGGATGAATGGAGGGGTAACAAGGCTTGCAGCTGCTGTGAGAGTAGCAACTACTCGGTGGAGATTTACTCCAGAATCCCAGACTTTGGTAAGAAGCTGTGCTCTCCCTCTGCCTGGACGAGGGGGGTCACAGTTGTTTTCTGCCTGGTTCATCTGCCTCTGAAGGACAGAAGGAACCTGGACGAGGCTCAGGTGTGTGTAACGCAGTCATAGACTCCTGGTACTCTGCAGGCATCTCTTGAGGGTCCGTTGGGTGGGAAAGGAACCTGCGTATGTTGTTTTGGAAAGGGGCGATGTGTAGGTAGGTACCACCCGTGTTAGGGGTCAGCTGCGAGTAATGAAGACACCCTTGCTTTATGAAAGCTGGTCACAAACACCAAATAGCATCTGCAGGCCCAAAGGAGGTGAATTTGCTAGAAACTGGTGTGATTCAGACCTTGGTGAGGCATGTGGGTGCTGTGAAGAACCTCTGCCAGTCGGTGGAAAAGCTTGATGGGGCTGGTGGTAGAGCTGATGTGTGTCTTCTGGGCTTTCCCCCCCTTCTCAGCCTGTGGAACACCACCTGCAAGGGTGACAGTAGAAGGTGTTTTATAGTGACTGCTTGGCACGGGTTGGTTCTGGTGAGCTCGGTTTAGGGTGAGGAGAATGAAATTCCGAAGCTATACTGGTGTGCCCGAGTCACGGACGGTGCAAAGCCCAACACACAGCGAGGCTTCCACAGTGGGGGCCACTGGCAGCTGAACCCCGTTTGGAAACCCACCTCTGGGTGGGTGTTCGGGCTCTGCCTGGTGCCCAGGAGTTTCCTCTCAACAGGCACATCATTTTGAAGGATACTTGCCTCTTGGGTGATTTTTCCATGAGGCTGCTCTACTTTGTACTTAGATGGCCCAGGAAAGCAGAGTTCAGCTGAGGGTGAACAAACCTGGGCAATTCCTGAAGCCGTCTGCAAACACGTGCTTGAAGATACCTTAGCTCTGCACTTCCTCAGGGGCAAAGAAAACTACTCGCTGTGCTTTCAACCTATATTTTAGCCTGAGATCAATGTAAAAACCAAAAAACCACAAATTGAGGTAATTTTAGACTTAAGAACTAAGGCCAGAAGGGATCATCTAATGTAATTGCCCTATGTTGTTGTTTTACTAAGGAGTTTTTGTTTGCAACCAAAGCAACTTGTATTTGCTCCTAGAAGGATGTTCTTCTGTCTCACTTGACCTGATGACACTAAGAGAAGGGAAATTTCATGGCTTCTTCCAGTGTCTGATTTAAACCTTTTCCCTTCTCATCTCAAACAGCTTGGACCCACTACCTAGCTCTTGGCATTCCAGGCTCTACTTTGTGGAATTAAAAGACTTTTTGAACCCATGGCTTCCTCAGCTGGTAAGTGAACAATATAACATACGTATATGCAGTATAACTAATCATATTACCCTCAATCACCATCTTGTAAGCTTAAAGTCTCTTGCTGTAAGGTGTATTTTCATGTTTGAATATTTTCTGTGCAGGCTTTGATTTTAATATTTTTTTAACCTTCTTTAAGTGCAGTGCAATGAATTGCACTTGCTGAGAACAATAATGAAATGCTGTTGTTGTCTGGGGAGCTAAAAATCCCATGGAAGGAGGGAGACTATTTTTTTTCCCCCTCTTTAGCTTAGCTCATGCAGAAGCCGAGAGGCTTGGAGTGCATAGTTTAGTGACATCCATTTAGGTAACTGTGGCCTCAGGAAATCTCTATCAGAAGGAGTGTAAATGCAACTTGGAACCAGGCATCTCATGCAAGAAAGTTCATTGTCTTATTCAAGACTTCCGAAGTATGTCTTGGGAAGCAGAGGTGGGATAGGCTTCTGTTAAGACAGCTGGATGAGTGGGTTGTTTGGATCCTTGGGTTTTCCATGACCTGGTTCAAACCATTGTGCCCACCTGTGGAGCAAGAAGCTGGCGATGTCAAGACGGGACGGCCCCTTGGGGGTGTTATCTGTGGAGAGTTTACCTGATAATACTGGGGGGCCAGGATTAACCAACACTCATCCCACCACGCCTCTTTGAGAAAGACATTCTTTTTTATGCCTTTTTTCAATAACATACTGCTACTGATGGCATCTCCAAGGGTAAGAACTGTAAGCTGTCTGTCACAGGCAGGAATGAACTGCCTGCTTAGCAGAAATTTCCCCCATTATGCCCGGATTCCCTAACCCTACTGCTCAGGGCTGGGCTGAATTATGAATAACATTCTTCTGGTTTATTTTTTAATTGGAATAGAGACTGAAACATGTGTTTATTTGGAGATGAAGATCTCTAGAGACCTACGTGATACTTGGTGGTGGGGGACAAAGGAAGATGTAAGTTGATTTGGGCAGTTGGAAAGCTTGATTTTTGCCTCCTGGCCAGAGGGCTCCAACAAAAGCCCTGGTGGTGTTGCCAGGAGGTCAGGAGAAGGTTTGAACCGTAAGTCCTCCCAGCTGACCTGGTCTAACAAGGAGCAGTTTTTCCCTGCAACAGGTGTGAATGACTGACATGCGAAGAGAAGGGAAAACGAGCCCTTCTTTCTGTTCTTCCACTGCATATCAAATGGGAGTCCTCCTGTTAGTGCACTGCCCCTGTCTCCTTTTACAAGGCGGTGCACTGTCAGATCAGATAGTCTGTTCGTATTACTTTGGAATGGAAAAGAATAAAGGCAGTTTTTATAAAGAAGAACTTGAAAAGGCTTCGCTGGTTTTTCATCAGAGCTGCTGGAAACCACCTTTCCCTCCCACTGCCCCTTCCCCAGTCCCGCCCCTGAAATGCTCACCTCTTCCTGCCTTTGTCAGGGAAGTGTCAGATTTGACACCTTTGCAGTAAGGTACAGAAATGCAAATGGAGAAATCCAGCAACACCTAATCAGAGGATGTAAACTTTCTGTGAACCTAATTTGTGGATTTAAAAAAAAAAAATAAATATTGCTAGCACATTTCTAAAATGCTTTTGATGCTTAAAAAAATTTCCTAATAGTACTGCTTTGACCTGACTTTTTCTTTTCAGCTAATAAAGGGTGGAGAAAGTGCACAGGGGAAGGGGGCTATTAGCCCTCTGCTGTGGCTCTTCCTAGCCATCCTGGCTTTGGGAGAGCTGCTGGCTCTGGCCAGCAAGCTCACAGCCCCTCTGCCCATTTCTTTCTGCAGCGGTGTGGATGTGATGAGCCCGGGTCTCCAGCTGTTGTGGCAGATGTGCAGGGAGCTGTGTGGGTTACCCCAGGTGTGGGAAGTGCAGCAGCACTAGCAGTGATATACATAGGAAAGGGAGCAGCAGATAAATGGGGAAGGCCAGCTTCAGCTTGGATTCTCCAGGGTCGATACAGGAGGAGTTAAGCAAAACGGCGGTGATGCTGCTTTAGCAGAGCTGACTCTGCTGCTACCCCTCGCCCCCGTATACACTGCTGAGCCAAAGCTGCCACTTTTATGTTGACTCTTGGCTGTGTTTCTGTCACCAAAGTGTCAGGATTTGCACTTGCTTTCACAGGAGCGTTATAGAAGAGCCCTAACCCGAGGGTCTTTCATCTCATGGAAATGAAGCCAAGGCAAGCCGCCTCGGTGTTCCCGCAGCTGCGGAGGGGCTGGAGCGGCTGCACCAGCTCAGGATCAGCCCTGGCTGTCACACACAGCCAGCTCAGGCAAGTGTCCGCAGCGTTAAGGCTGCTGTGTGTGCGTGCTGCTGCTGCGAGCCTGGGCTGTGTTACTGTGTCAAGGAAGGAGGCTGTGGCTTCACCCCCTTCCCAGTGCCTTACAGCAAGGAATGTTTTCTAGATGTTAAAAGCAAGGGGCTCAGTCTTAGTGGTGTGGTAAAAGCAAGGGGTTCTGTCTTAGCGTAGCAGGGTAACATACTGCAACATGTATGTAATGTGTGAACTTCCCCTGGTGATTGTGGCAAGGTAATGAGAGAAGTGCAGAGCTGAGTATTGAACATGTGATACCTCAGGGAAGTAGCTTTATAAAAATAAACCCAGCCCTAAGCTGGGGAGAGAGAGGTGCAGGGTCAGTCTAAGAGGTCATCTTGTCTGTAGGGTGTTACTTTTAGTGCAAGTGGCTCAGGCTCCTTTTTCATTTACACTTCAAAATGCTAACCTCCCTCCCTAAAGCAGAGAGGTCACTAGAGGAGCTCTCACCTCCCTCTGCTCAGCTGTTTTTTTTGCCCTTCTCCCCCCAGTTCAAAGGGAATTTAGCACAAAAGGGAACAAGAAGGCCCCAAAAAACCTGATGGCCATCTGAATAAGAACACCCACCTCAGGTAACTTAAAGAAAATTACAAAGGAGAGGTCTTACCGGTATCTTAAGTTTCCATTTTTATTATTCCATAGGGTTTGTTAACAAAAGAAAGTTACATGTCTAGTCCCTTGGTAGTTAGGTTGTTTCCTTTCTTGCTTGTTCTGTGTTTGGGAACTTCCACATATTAAGCAACTTTACAATCCTTTTTGTTTTAACTCTGTACAATGACAGCTCTCTGAAAGGTATTATCACAGCATAAGTAACCTGGCATCTCCCAAAGGTAGTAACAGGGGAGGTGTCAAACCTCACATACAAGAATGCTGGGTGTCCCTCCCCAGCCTCCTGGAAACTTTTTTTTTTTTAATTTCAAAGAATACTTTCCAAATCCATTGCACGCTCTTCAACTCTGCATTCAAGAGAAAAAAAAAACAAAACACCAAACAAAAACAACCCCAACTGCAAACAACCAAAACAAAAGAAAACCACCGAACCCAAAAAGCCTGTGAAGTCATGCCCCAGGACAGGGTTTGCCTAGCACTTCTGAAGTTAGAACTGCAGCTGGGTATGAGCAACACCTTCAGACGGCAGATCCAGTAGTGTAGGGTTGAGGCTGGCAGCCAGAGAAAGCCAGCCCAGCGCTCTGTGGCCCGAGATCAACCTCACACCAGTGTGACCTTGCTCCCTGCAACAACTTAAGTGTCCTCCAGTATTAAACAAAAGAAACATTTGAATTCCAATAGCCGAGCTAACAATGCTTAGTACAAGAATTAAGTGCTTAATTATCAGCATTGTTTCCACAACCTATACATATTTGTTAATTAAGTTAACAGGGAACCATATTCTTCATTTTTTAAAAACCGGCCACAAGCTCATCATGCTCAGCAACACATGCCATCAGTTGTGAATTCAGTATTTTTTATTAAAGATTAAAAATAAAAAGCATTTGACACCCTAATATACACAAAGTCACAATAAACTCAAATGTGCTAAAAGCAAAATGTGCATGAAGACAGTCATTTCTAAAAGGCACCCTGCCACCAACATCTTTTAAATGTTCTCCTAATTCCACCAGGTTTCTAGTTTTTTCTTCCTTCACTGAAGGCGAGACTCTAGAGTGCTACGGAGCTCGGATGCTAACCACGCCAACCCCTTTCAGGGATCTTTTTGCTATCACTCGAATACCAAAAACAGACTTCACTCGAGCTTCTCACGGAGTTAACCCTCACGGTTTCAAAACGCACCAGGGCTTTTTCTTAAAAAGGAAAAGGTAGGGCTAGTCGCACCATTTATAAGGGCCAAGAGAAAGAGACAGGGTTATAAAATAACTGCTGTGTCCCCACCGAATAGCTTTGCTAATAAAAACCCAACTCCCTCCTCCCCCCCATCCCCTCCCAACCTCTCATAAAAACAGCCCCTAAAGTTACAAAATGCCACACACGCACACAGAGGGATGCAATGTTACCGCGCTCAGCTATTAGCCTGTCGGGGCGTGACAGTGTGCGGGTACCAGGGATGCCGTGCCACGGATGCAGCAGTCCCGCAGCCACACATGCAGTCCCGCAGCAGGTGATGCCTGCAGCGCTCAGGGGGGTCCCAGCTGTCCCCACTAGGTAGGTCTGCGTCGACTCCCGCCTGCTCCACCGTTACCAGGGTCTCCACATGGATTTGGGGAAGCTAGGCGATGGCAGGCCACGCGTCCGCGAAGCATCCAGCCCATCGGCAGCCGTCTGGCCCGGCTCGGCCTCCGCCTCATCCGAGTCGGAGCAGGTGTCCTCGCTGGGGCAGGGTGAGAGGGCAGCGGGGGGCAGCGCCAGCCCCAGCCCCGGGGGGGGCCGCACCGCCGGGGGCAGCACCTCGCCACCAGGCCAGGGCCCCAGGGCAGCATCCGCCACAACGTCCGCGATGGAGTCCGGGCAGCCGCCCTCGTTGAGGGGCATGGACTCCAGCAGGTGGTTCAGCAGCTCGGCGGCCGTGGTGGCGTCGATGCCGGGGCAGCTGGAGACGAAGGTGTGCACCTCGTGCATGCACTGGATGTAGCCGGCGGCGAAGCGCTCGCTGGCCTCGCGGTGCAGCCGCCCGCCCTCTGCGCCGCGGGAGACAGAGAGGGGCGCGGGGTGAGGTGCGGCCGGGCCCCGCCGGCCCCTACCGCCGCCCCGCCGGCACTCACCGAGCGAGCGGCGCTCCAGCACGGCCTGCACCCGCCGCACCGTCAGCTCCAGCACCTCCGCGTTCTCTAGCTTCGCCTGAAACTGACCGGGGCGCCGCGGGCCGTCAGCGCGGCCCCGGGCCCCGCCGCCCGGCCGGTCCCTGCCCCGCCGCCTCACCTCGCTGTCGGCCAGCAGCAGCCGCAGCTCCTGCAGGCTCTCGTTGATCCGCGCCCGGCGCTTCTTCTCCACCAGCGGCTTCCTCGTCTGCGGGGGGGACAACACCGCCCGTCAGCCCGCCGCCCGCCCGCCCGGCCCCGCCCGCCGCAGCGCCCCCACCGCTCACCCGCCGGTCGGTCCTGGCCTCCGCGCAGTCCTCGTCGCCCCGCGGCGGGCGGCCCTTCCCGGGCCGGAAGGAGGGCGCCATAGCGCGGCCCGCCCGCCCCGCCGCCCTCCGCTCCACCGCCCTCCGCTCCCCCCAGCGGCTCCGCTCCGCTCTCCGCCCCGCGCCGCCCTACTTATACCCTCTCATTTGCATGTCAATGAGCCCATTGGCCGCGACGCGCGGGCAGCCGCCGGAGCGTTGGGGGAACGGGCCAATGGAGAGCGGCCGCTTTGTCTGCGCCGGGGTGGGGCGGGGCGGGGCAGGGGGAGCGCGCGCCGCCAGCCTTCGGTTGCCGTCGGCCGCCGCGCTGCCCCCGGTATTGTTGGCCCGGCCCGGCGCGGGCTCCCCGTGGGCTGGGCAGCAGCGCGGGGGGGGCGCCCGGGGGGCGTCGGTCACCGGCAGTGGGTGCCCCGGCAGCGGCGGGTGCACAGCCTTGGGAACGGGGAGGGTGCTGGGGCGTGGGGGCTGGTGGGCCCGGGCCCCGTGCCAGCGGGCCGGGGGGGGGCGGCTGGGCTGCCCGTCCCATCCCCTTCCCCCGCAGGGGGGGCCGCCGGGCCCGGGGCGCACCGCCGCCCTCCGCCTCGCGCTGCTGCCGGGCCGGGCCGCGCTGTGCGGTAACCCGATGCCGCCGGCAGTTGGCAGCTGCGCTCACCCGGCAGGCCGAGGCGCATAAAGGCGCCGGGGCTCGTCTCCGAGGAGAGCGACAGGTGTTCGCTCCCGCTCCCTTTGTTCCTCCTTTTATTCTCCCCCCTCACGCATGTCGCGGTTTTACCGCCCCAGGAGACGGGAGCCGCGGCCCGAGGGGGCCTGGGGGGGCGGGCCCCCGCCTCCGCGCTCCCCCTTATGCCACCTAACCGGGGAAAACCCTCTGGTTCGGGGGGTGCTGGGCCCCGGGGACCCCCGCCTCTGTGGCTTTGTACTGCTGGCTTACGCCGGTGTTGGGCCCGGTGGCCCAGCAGCTAGTGGCCTGGTGATCCAGTGGCCAGCAGCCCGGTAGCCCGGTGGCCATGTGCTCCAGGAAAGGCCGCGGTACTCTCCATCGGTCCTGCCATTCCTTAACGCCGCTCTTCATCTCCAGCACGCCTGTGCCAGCAGCCGTGCCAGCCACATGCTGATCCGTGGCTGGTGGAAGAGCAAACTGGGATGGAGATGTTCTGTGGGGTCCACAGCCAGCATGGCGGGCACCCAGCTGCGGGCCCAAGCCCAGGTCAACCCTGCTCTGCATATCACAGCAGACCGGACATTTCCCAAAAGGTGCCCCCCTTAGGTTTCATCCTTTTATTTGAAAGCAGCGATGCTTGGGTCAGGCAGTTTGCTCTGCGGGTGACGTGCCAGGCCGGAGCAGAGCAGCATGTACCTGGGGCTGGGTGATGGTCCTGCTGCTCCTGCTGGTGCCGGCACCCCACGCATCGCGACCTGGAAACTGGCTCATCCTTCTCATTGATGCCATTAACACAGAGTAAGCAGAAATGCTATTTAGGCCAGGCCAGGCAGGTAACATTGTTGTCTTTAAGCAAGCAGAGACACTTGTGACTGTGTTTTGTGTCTAGTTTATTCCTGGTTAGCCTAAATGAGAGAGGAAAAAAAAGGCAATTGTCCAGGCTGCAACTACAGCGAAGTAAGGGGTGTCACAATTTTGAGAGAGTCATCTGCTCTGAACCAAAACTAGGCACGTAAGGTCAGCAGACATATGAAAACACACACACTTTATAAAATGTGCAGTACCACACTGAAGGTACGGTAATCACATGGTAAAAATAAAGTCCCAGAGCCTGTGACCTTGTTTTCTTTGCAGAGACAGCTCAGCTTTTCCTGGTGTATGTAACGAGCAATGCTCAGGCAGTGGGTTTTACCCTGGTGTAAATTCTGCTGATTTGCATGAGAAACATTGCACTGCTGTGGCTGCAGGTGCAGTCCCCAAATCCATCAGGCCACTTTACTGCAGTTGTCTTTATCCGTTGTGTTTCAGATTTAGGTTAGAGATGCTGCAGTGCTAATCTGGGAAAACGGGAAGTGAAGGAGCTCCTGAATTCCCCTCGGTCATGGTTTGGATGTGTCAGGACTTGGGTGATAAAATGCTGGCGCCTGCTGAACGGCACTGATTTCTCACCAGCCTCCAATGTGCATGTTTTTGAGCAGTAAGGAGCCACAGGTGCAGGGTGTGAGGACTTCTGGATGCACGAGAAGAGGAGGATACTGCAGCAGCGGGCTAGCAAATCTTGGCCAAGAATAGCCAAAGAGCTGGCCGTGGCTGTAACATCCTATTTCTGTTCTGACTTGGTGGGTGCTGATGGCAAGGTATTTTATACATTGCTCGCTCTTGCTCTGCAGTGTGTCTTTTTGTATTTTCTTTGAAAAGTTGCAGGTCAAATAAGTTGACAAATGCTGGAGCCGTTTGTTGGGCATTAAAAACGTATGTGTCATAAATATCAATGCATTGCTAGAGCTGCCGGTCTGGAGGAGGGAGTCACTGCAGGCTATCTGCTCCAGCCCACAGGGATAATGTGACATTTTTGTGCCACTTTAAACAAGTTCTGTCACATCAGGTGAAGCGAATCATGGTAACCTCATGCATTTTAATGGAAATGTCAGCAGCAATCTAGTAAAAGAAAATGTTCTTTAGATACCTTGTCCAATACCTCAGTGCTTGCCCATGCATGGTGGTTTCTCGAGATTTCACTAAACCCGTTGGCTTACCCGTATCATTCTTTCCAGGTTAAACCCATCCTGCTGTCTGCTGATGGGAATGTGTACGGGCTCTGCTTTCTGCTCAGCTGGAGGGTGGAAGTTTAACCTCTGCTGGAGCAGGGAGCTCTGCCTGAGGCTGGTGCTCCCACACATGATATAAATTACAGTTTAGCCAAGGAGCAGCACAGTTTTAGTGGTGGTAACTGGATCGGTGCCTCACTGCACGTGTTTTCCTGCAAGTCTGTGTGTAGAGCAGCATGTAATAACGGGGTTTAATTCTTTGTAGATCACATACGACCACTAATGCAGCTACAGGGACAGTGGCCGAGGCAGCTGTGGGAGGCAATCGTGCAGCCTCAGCTACTTGCCGCATGTTTTGGGGATGCGGGTAAGTGGCAAATCCTCATGAGATGGGACAGTCTGCCACGTAATGCCTCATGCACTCCTGTCTGAGCTCTCGGGTGTGTTTGAAAGGTCTCAGGCTCCCAGATGAACATCCACAGAGCCATAATGCAACTCTGAAAAGTTTTAAGGGCTCTACAGGCAAGCGTGCTGTCATCCGTGTCCCTGGGCCTGAGCCAGTAGTCACCCAGGCTCGCCGTGGGTCACAGAATCAGAGCATGGGATAAAGACATGATGAGCGTGGACAAGGTCCATTGGAAATGGTTGAGTAGCTTCTTTCATGAATGGTATAACATCTGTTGTCGGAGGCACAAGTTCCTGTCAAAGAGACACGTCATCCTCATAAATATTAATGGTGCATCTAAATGGTGGTGGGTGTGAGCTGTGGCGGATGTTAGGTTAATGGGTGAACTGCTTCTTAGGCACCAGTTTGCTGTCAGCACACTTACTTCTGCACTAACAGATACAAACCGTTTAGGTGACAGAGCCAGCACCGAGCCATCTTCCCCCTCCTCCTCTCCCTGGTGTCCCTTCGCAAACGAAATGTGTACTGTAATTAGTTCCTGCCTTGTCTCTGATGAAAATTAGTCCTGCTCGCAGAACCGAGGTGGAGGGAGCATGCCTGGAGCTGGAGAGCTGGTGGCTGTAGATGATAAATGAAGCGAGTAAGGAAGGCTGTTGGAAGTTTACAGCATTTGCTGTCGGTTTGGTCCTAGTTGCCTTTAGTGCTATCGATTTCTCTGCTGTTAAAAGCAGATGTTTAAGAGGGAAATTGGGTTGACTATCACCACTGAGCTGCTTTTGGGCTTGGATCTGTTTGTTACTGCAAACTGTTTGCTGCCTTGAGCGTTGAGTTTCCGTTGCCCCTTTCAAAAACCATAAGGCTTTTCCTATCCTTTTTTATTTACCAGCAGACTTGGCAGCGGTGCTCGTGTTCATCAGCTGGGGCACAGAAGAACAGTTCATGCCAGCCACGACGCTAATGAGTACCATTCAAAAGGGTCTTATGTCCGTTCACAGAAGAGCCCCACGCCTGCCTGTGCCGCCTGTGAAGGCTCGGGGTCCCCTTTGGCTGGGAGGCTGGGAGCTCTCTGCCGTTTCGGAGGTACTTGTGGTGATGCCCAAATGCACCGTGCTGAGCAGGTGGTGAGGACGGCAGAGCCTCCCCCCATGGGGGAGCGATGGATGGGGGTTGTGCACTGGGGGGGCTTCCCCCAGCAAAACCCAGTGTGCCACTTCAATTACCTTGTCGTTCTTTCCCCTCAGCCCGCTGGGCTCCGGTAGGGAGATGTCTGAGCTCGTGCATCATTGCCAGCTGCTCCAACTTGTGCCATTTAGCCCCTGGTCCCTTGTCAGTGGCTGTTGCAGGGCCCCATGTCTTGTGAGGCTGGAGAGACTGGCACTTGGTCACGTTGTGTTTGTGGAAGTTATTTCAGGGAGGTGAGGATAACTGTCTGAAACAGGTAAAGAGTTTTTTTTTCCGGTTGGATTAAAAAAAAATAATAAAAAATCTGCGTGTGGCACTTCAGGGAGAATTTTTGTGGTGTTTCCAGGGAAGCGCCTTGTGTTTGGTTTCTCTAATATTTTTGGTATTTGAAAGTTACCCCAACTGCAGGGCTGACTTCATCATAGGCTTTGTCCTATCTTTGTAGCACTGATGCATATATCACTGGTCCTCCTCTGCAAGATATTTTTATTAATTCCTAAATGACTTACAGGCATCCTCGTTAAAGTACATTTTCTTCAGAGAAGACGCTGAATCCCTTAAACACAGTCCTGACTAAGGCTGAAAGCTTTTTTAAGTGTGTGCCCTTCAGAGTGTATTTATTCTGACATGCAGTGCATGGCCAGGGTAACTCCCAGTCTGTACCTCTGGCAATGACACTCCAAGTTTGTTGACAGGACACAGGTTTTATTTTTATCAGATTAACATGTACATAATCAGGCTCTGAACTTTGCTCCCCTGTGTTTTGTGAAATGCTCTAGAAAATGCCTGCTTTCACAGCCTCTCACGGGTTTGCATTCACATTGCAAATTACATGTCTGTAGGTGGGAGAAAAAAACAACCCTGTGCTCTCAAGGGAATGTTTGTGAGACCCTTTTTGGCGATGACAGAATACATTTCACAGTCAGTTTTGACGAATGCTGGTCCTTTCTAAATCCAAATGAGAAATATTTTACAGGGAGAGACTATTCCCCTTTACTTGAGAGTCCCGGCTCCCATTTTTGTGTTTTGTGTAAATATTGGGTTTGACTCTGTTGCAGGAGATGCCTGATGCAGTTGGACTGCACAGACGAGTTTCCTGGAGGTACCCATGGACAACCTGGCACCCAACCACAGTAACAGGTATTTGTGGATCTTGCCTTATCCGTGCCATGCTCCCACTCCGGACTGGTTGTTTCTCCAAGGAGGTGACACTTCATAGCTGAGACTCCCTTTAATGATATGGAAAAGGACCTTCCTGAGGACTTGGTCTGTTGTGTACTATCGAAGAGGATGTCTTTTAACTACTCTAAGTTTAGAACGGATTTTAGCCTTGGTGTCCTGCACAGCGCACGCTGCTCAGCTGATTTATGTTGGTGGCTGTGTCCCTTAATCTGCTGCAGAAGCTTCTTACGTCCATTTTGGTGAGGAGCCATCATTTGGAGGGATGCTGGAAGGCATTGATAGGAGGTTGCGTGAAGAAAGCATAGCAAGCAGACTTAAAAGAGGTGACGAATGCTGTCATTCCTTCCTTTCTGTATGTGTTTGCCCTTCTTTCTGGAGAAGCTTAGCATAGTTTAAGAGGAACGTAATGTTTTGGAATACTTGGACTGAGAAATAGCTCTGGAGCTTCAGCACAGAGCAACATAAGCTCTGCAAGGTGCTTCTTCACAGCTTTCCGATGCAGGCAATGCACAGTTGAACCCAGCCAGCTACAGAGCAAGGGGCTGCTGCCGGCTGGAAACCTGATGCCTCCAGTTCAACTGGGAGACTGGCAAGTCAGTTCCAGTAAATTTCATTTGGCCTACTTGTCGGTGTCAGAAATGGGGTGGAAGCAAAAGCATTCAAAGACATTGTAAACTATGGGTAGACGTATTCTCTCTGGATGGGGCCAGTGTATGGTACCTGCCTGGGTCTCCCATTCCCAGAGGCTTGATGGGTTCCCAAGGCTCGTGAAGGTGATGCAGGATTACAGCTTGCAGAGAAGATAATTCCTCGGCTTGGGTAGTCATTTTCCTTCGTGTTTTTTTCTAGTGGAACATAGGTGTTCGCAGGAAAATGCGGAACGCCTTCCTGCTGCGTTTTGTGCGCTGGCTTTGGCCGTTTGGGACTGCTCCACACTTCAGCTCACCTCTCTGCAGTCGTGGGGTGCTAATGGAAGGGACCTTTGGGGGGCTGTGCCTCCAAAATCTGTAAGAGACGCCTGCTGTTCCCGTGTTATGCCTGCGGCAGTAGGCACAGGGCACTGCAGCTGGCTTGTGTGCCTAGGCACAAATCATGTAAGCAACGAAACTCAGGGAAGAGCAATGGAATCACAGGAAGTCAGGAGCATCACGTGGAGTCTTATTTGTGCTGTGCAGGGTGACTTAAAAGAGGAAAAAAATGCTAGTTGGTGTAAAACAACATTGTTTTTTCTGGAGAATTAAAATGCCTTTATTCTATTTTGGGGGTTAGCTTGGTTTTTTACGCTCTGGAGGAGGGGCAGCGCTGTCCTCTGCAGCTTGCCTTGTTTCGTGGAGCATGTGAGGGAGGAGTTCATTTACTCAATGAATTCAGGATCCAGTTAACTGGGCTCTGAAATGGCCAGTTTTGGGGGGGAAGCCATTTTATGGGCTTCTGGGGATTCCTTGATGTTCTCTCAACTCCATTAAAAGTGTCTTAGCACAGCTGTAGCTTCTGTGTCCTTGCAATTAATAGGCAGAGCAAACACCGAATGTGCACACATGCACAATCTGGGACTTCTGAGCAAAGTGGTAGGACTAGATCCACTAGAGGCTAGTGCGTGTTGCTGTGTCAAATAAAAATCCCAATGATGTACAGACTAAAACTGTAATTAGAGGGCAGCTCTGAAAAACGATATACAAACTGAAAACACAAGCAACTTTGGTACGCTGTCTGAGTTACTCTTCTTGGTTTCCTACCCTCCAACCCCTTCCAGACGTGTGGTATGTGATCTGCCAGGGCTGCATGAGAGCAGGGGTGGCTCATCCCCAGAGTTGCCGAGCTGCCTGCACCCCAGCCAGCTCATCTGACAACACTGTGCCATCTAAACCGTGTATGGATAGAAGTAGGGCAAGGAGAGGTAGAAGACCAGGCGTTTGAAGAGCTGCTTGTCCCTGGTTAAGTGTTTGATGAGTAACAAGGAATTCAAAGAGCAAGATGTTGGGGAGCAAGAGCGCTGGGGTTGTGGCTGGTGACTTCCTAAACACATTTGTGTCACAAGTGGAACATGCTGGAGAAGGTGCAGAAGGTGGCCCTTGCTCCAGGTGGTCCTTAAAATGCCCTGGGCTTATAGGGGTACATAGCACAAACTTTGTTAGGGATGTGGTTTCAGGCCATAGGAGGGAAATCAGTAAAGCTTGGCTTCAGAGATGCTTCTAGCCCCTGCTCTGCTGGCCACCTACTCTGACGCCTCCCTTAGCTTTGCTCTTGGAGGTTTTCTGGCACAGCTTGGCTAGACTTCAGAATCTGAGAAGAAATCATCTTAGTCCCACGCCTCCATGCTGTGTGCCTGGGATCAAACCATTTACCTGCAAGATGCAAGCTCAGTCGGCCGACACCAAACCCACAGTTGCCTGGTCTTTGAGCAGAGCCCGCTTCTTGTCTCTGGCACCTGTAATTAGAGGCAAGCCCAGAAGGAGAAACAGGACTGATTCCTTGAAGATCTCATCTGGAGGATCAGGAAGGACAGAGCAGATGGCTTCTGTACAGGCTCTGAGGTAGGCTTAAGCTGGGTGGTGTTAACCCTCAGGCTTGACCCTAGTTGTTGGTGTAAACAGTTCCTCTGGGGACTTTCATTATGGAAAGCATGGGCAAAACTGCAAGTCCCTACCTGTCAGTGCTTGGAATCCAAACAGATTGGGCAGGTAGGGCTGAGCTGCCTCCCACCGCGCCGGGGCACAGCAGCCTTGGCCTCGCCTCGCCAGGAGTGGGGAGCTGGCTCAGCCCTGGGCCAGGGGGGACCAGTGCAGCGCGGCATCAAATGTGCCTCTGCCGGGCAGGGGATCAACAGGTCACAGCATCCTCCAGGAGAGAGTCCTCAGAGATGTTGGTGCTGTTTCTTACGGAACAAGAAGGCAGGCCCTTTGGCTTGGCACCGGGCTCCACAAGATTAGAGCCCTTCTGTCCGAGCGGGATGTGTGCCTGCCCCGCTGCGCACCAGCTTTTTCTCCTTGTGAGGAGCAGGAAGCCCAGGAGGGCCGGTGATGACACGTGGTGGTGGCAGATGCCTATTGAACATGTTTCTGCCTGGTGCTGTGATTATGGTCTCTGTTGTGGGCATGCCACGTGTTGTGGCATCCTCAGCTCCTTCAGCTTCTCACCTTTCTTCCTCCTGCCTCTCCTGGACAGCTTTGCACCCGCTGGAGCTGGGTTAGATGGAGGCATGGAGGTTCTAGCCACACTCTTCTGTGGCTTTGCCTCCATCAGCTGATAGTCACGCATTCCTTAGAATTCTCTATACTGCCCACAGCATGTAATGTTTTTTTTGGAAACTCCTTTGGTAATAAATGCAATCCAAAGGGCAGCCGGGAGAAGCTGTCACAGGTTCCTGCTGGCTGTTGTGTGGGTTGTTTAGCAGGTACTGTGGGTGCCAGAGCGTGTGGTTTCCTTCAGTGTCTCCCCACAGCTCTGCTGACACAGTCCTCTCTCCAAAAAAACTTCTTCTCCAGGATTTTCTCTTCTAGGAAAAGTTCCTTTATTATGATGAGTGTTTCGGGTTTACTTATTCATTTATACCTTATGGCTTTATATAGAATGAAAGAGTTGCAAAGACAAGAGTTGAGCTCCAAGAAGAAACTTAAACATCTACCATCCAAACATTGCCTGAGAGTTAAGTCTCTTGAAAGGGACGTTTGACAAATCCATGTGCTTAGCAAGAAGCTGCTTGGGAACTGTTGGTAGGAGACATTGTTTGGATGTATCTGAAGCCCCCCTGACCCCTGGAGTTGATTTAGGGCTTCAGACGGGCACTTGGCCATTTTGTATCTAGACCCATCTTGTAACGGGTGGGCACGCACCGCGCTCACGAGCAGTACTGCTCCCGTCGGGATAGCTACTGCCTTCGCTGTCGTTGTCTCTAGGCGAGCCCAGTTCTGCATCAAGCAGGAGACTGGCTTTCAATTTCTCCTTTCTGGCCAGGCAACCCACCCCCCCAGGGTCTGTGAAGGCAAGGATGGAAGGACAACGTGGGCTGTGGGCTAGGGGTGAGGCGAGGGGAGCTGTGGGTTTGGGTCCTGACTCCAATGCCTACTTTTATTTTTTTGTGTGTTGTGTTTCCCAGGAAAAGGCTTTATGATGCTTGTGTTCAGGCCCACGTAGGGAGGGCAACTGGCTGATTTACTCCGGTGCCATCTGTCACTTTGTTGTATCAATGGAGTTATTTGCACGGAGTTCACCAGAAGGAGGAAGTGATCTTGAAAGCTTCTGGTCTAAATCAGAGTTTCCTGCTCCTTTTCCAAACTGAGCCTCTACCTAAGGCTCCCCAAGGCTAGAGGGGCCCCATCATGGTCTGTGGTGAGTCCCTGGGGAGAGCAGGAGAAGGACCCGTTGGTCCTTGAAGCAGATGCTGTCCCGGCGCAGCAGCATGAGCAAGGCTGACATCCTGGACCCACACATTTTGCATTGGAGCAGCTCATCGCTAGATGATGGAGCACCCTCAGTGATCCTATTCTCTTTATTTAACCATTAGAAGTTCTCTTTTCACCCTAGGCTACCCAGTATTTCACTGCAACACCTCTTCACTTGCACTGGATGGAAACTGCCTGTGTGAGACTACCCAGCGTCGGGCTGCTTCTGAGCTCCAGAAGTGCTGAGTGCTGGACTATGGGCAGGACTGTGGGATTTGTGCCAGCGGTGAGTGCAGCAGCGTCCAATTTTGGGACCCTGGGGTGAGAAGGGTTGTGAGAACATGGAGGGGGGGCTGTTAGGGAATTACCAACATGGTCAGGACCTGGGGGAGGTGGGCTTGTTCAGTCTGCTCAAGAGGAGGCTGAGGGGGATCTAGCAACATCCCACAAGTGCTGGAAGGACGGTTACAGAGTTGGTGGAGTCAGGCTTTTTGCATCAGTGGCAGGTGATAAACCAAGGGCCAGTGGCCACACAGTGCAGCTTGCAAGGTTCAGGCCAGATATTGGGAAGCCCTCTGTCCCACGGGTGTGGTGCAAGCACTTGGACAGGTTGCCCAGAGAGGTCGGGGAATCTCCCTCCTGGACAGCTTTTGAGTGTCAGCCAGACAAAGCTACAGTCCCTCTGGTCTCCTGTTGGCGATGGCCATGCTTCAAGGAGGTTTGGACTGGAGACCTCCAACAAGCATTTTGGTCACTCTCTGCATTCTGGTAAGACCATCAGCATGCTGTCAGAGTTTCAAGGAGAATTTTGGATCTAAATATCTGACATTTTTTGTTTGACACAGTAACCCAGATCTAGACAGATGCTGTCTGCTCCAGCTTACTAGGGTAGCATGATCTCTGTATGAAGAACATTGGTTTGGGAAGTGGGGTAGATGTGGAAAGGAGTCACTTTTGCCCCCTGACCAGGAGGTGGGTGCGAGGGAAGGGAGCTGTTCTAGCAGCCCCTTCCAGGTGGCTGGAATTCCATTTGAACCCACTCTGAATTTTGGAATAGGAGCAAGGAAAAGTCTACTGTGGCAGCAGAAGACCTCCTGTTGTGTGTGTGCAGTGCTACATGCAGGAGTCACTGGGGCAGTTACCAGCTGCCTCTTTAGCACTGGTGCAGCACAAGTAGCCAGTGAAGGCGAGGAGGGGTGACATGGAGCTGTCTAGTAGCTTTCTTGATGTACTGTGAGCCTCCAGGAGAAAGTCTCCTTCCACAGTTGCCAGCTAGCAAGCTTTTCTGGGAGCAGTGAAGCTTGATTCCCCATGGCTTTGTGTAGCGTGCTTGCACCCCCTCTCCTTTGTGCCCATACTTTGTTCCTCTGCATCCCAGCAAAAGGCCAAGTCCTGCTGCAGGACCTCTCATCTCAGCCCAGATGCCCACGTGCACAGATTTTGCAGGAACTTTGTTTCCTCATAGTTTTTTTCTTCCTTGGTCCTTTGTTAAACTTAGCTAGAGAAGCTGTACATTGGGGGGGGGGGGGGGGGGGGCGGGGATGGACTGACTGGGGCTTGCAGCAGGATTGTTTCCTTAGGGCAGGAGAGGAGAGCAGAGATAAAAAGAGAGTCCAGGGAACCCAGCAGCTTACCCATGTCCTCTTATCTGCAGATCTTGAACATAATCATCACAAATATGTCATCATGGCTGAAGTCATAATTAAGTTCAGCATTTTGCTGTCAGCATAATTGCATGAACCATCTTCCTTTCTTGCTATGTCTTGAAACACAGCCTGTTTTATAGACTCTCTGCCAAGTTATTCCATTTTAATGCCGTTGGACTCAGGTTTTGAAAACGCACCTCAGACACAGTGAATACATTGAGTTCCCAGGCCCTGCCTTGTTTTTGTGTATGAATGAGATCAACCGACCAAGCCAAGCGTGAAGATGTGCGGTTGAGCCCTACGGAGCGGCTGTGCACTTGGCGGCACCAAGCCATCCCGCCGTCCCCTGGCTGTCCTGCAAACAGCTGGTGACACTCCAGCTTTTCCAGGAAGACCTGTAAAAATCTCCTTTTTCCTTCTTAAAATCCAGGCTGCCAGAAGAAGCTTGCCCTCTAGTGAATTGCATTCCTTCAGCCTAAATATGTTTTCACAGCATAGCCTGGTCTTTGGGGAGTTAAAATGAAATGGCAGCTGGCCCTGCAGGGTGTCTGGGGGGAGGGTGGCACCAGGGGCACCCCGAAGAGAACCCTTTTGCCCCTCTGCGGCTGGTAAGTTGTGCTGGGATGTGATCTGTCTGGACAGCCAGCCAGCTCCCTTTGCCAGGATAAGCTGTAGCTCAGCAGGGGGCTTTTCTGGCAAACACTGTAGAGTTCTAATTAGCCTTTGGTTGGCCTCCAGCGTTTGTTTGTTTGTTTGCTTGTTTGCTTGTTTGTTTTTCTTGCACTGAGTCTTCTTACTCCTAAGATACAAGCAACATGTCCAGCCAGCATCCTGAGCTGCCTGTTTCAGATGTTACCCGTGTTGTTGCTGATAGAACCATCCCGTAGAGAAAAGAGGGGTAACTGTCATCTTCCCCCCTCTTAATGCCTGTCCCCTTTTGGAGTCCTTACGGCAGAAAGCTGGGTTTGGAACACAGCTCCCTCTGCTTCCCCCTTTGCCTCAGCTGCGTCGGTGTAGGATACGCATGGAGGAGCTGAGGTGTGGAGAGAAACCCCCGGGGTCTGCATCCCCTGGCTGCGCGGTGGGATTGTGAGGAGTAACAGTGGAATTGTGAGGAGTAATGGTGTGTGGCTCCCCTGCCTGCAGGGCCTTGGGCACCGGGGGGGATGGAGCCAGGAGAGCCGAGGGAAGCGAGGGTGTCTGGAAGGGAACCACACACGTTGCCCCATCCTTGGGGTGAGGGCGAGAGTCACCTCCTCCAGGTTACATCCTCTAGAGGCTTGGGGGCTGTGCATGCCGTTGGCGAAAGGACGGATAGCCTGTGCCTGTGCTTGCTGCAGCGTGCGGGGAGGGGGGCTTGGGGGGTGGGCAGTGCTGGCTGACGGCTGGCTGGCCTCTGTGCCTCTGGCCAGCTCTCTGGCTTGCTTTGGGTGGCGCAGGCCCAGGAGAAGCTGCACTGTCTGCCCGTGAGCTCTTGAAAATCACATCTCTTGTTGCAGGAGATGGCAAGAGGAAAAGCAAAGCAGAGGTAACCTGCCCCTTCCAGATCGTAAGGTCGGGCTACATCCCCAGATCGTGGGCTACATCCCCAGATCGTGGGCTGCTCATGAGCAGCAGCCGCATCCTGCACCTTCTGGGAACTGTCTGGAGATCACACCGCGTAGGTGAAGTTTAGAAGTGCGATGTGAATTCACTGCTGCCCTTACAATCGGATTGCGTGACCCTTTGCTTGCAAGCGTACCGATGATACTTGTGAAACTGTATCCTCCATCAGGGCTTCCTTACTGCTGGATTGCTTTGTTAGAGCACTAAAATTGGATGTCTCGTCTTCTGTCTCGCAGCAGCCGTCTCTTTTGTTGGATGGTTTGTCAGCTGCTGTCTGACGTCCATCCTGCCATTCCTTCCCCTCTTCCAACAGAGCCATTGCATTACAGCGGCAGTCACACCTCTGTGTATACGATGCTGTTGATAAATTCCAGTCTGGCTCAAGCAGGAGGCATGGTCCTGAGACAGCCCTTTTGAAGGTCTTCTGTGATGTCTCCCTGCCAGCTGGCTCAGGGGTATGTTCTGTATTAACGCTCCTTGATCTGTCTGCTGGTTTTGACACCGTCGACCAGGATGCCCTTGTGGAATGCTCTGAGCAGATGGTGCATCTGGCTGGGGCTGCTTCAGGTTGATTCAGATCATATCTTGGGGAGAGCTCCTCATTTGCACATTCCATTCCTTCCAGTGGGTTTCTGTCTGCTGCACGGCCCTCTGAGGGGACCCTCCCATTTTGGTGCCAATTGATCTGTTTTGGCTAAGCCGATTAAGCACACACTCACTTCTGGCTGCCTTTGGGCACTCCCCACGCTCCCTGCTCCTCTCCCCAGCCTGTCTCTCCAGCAAAGCAGGGGCACGTTTGCAGCTTTTGGGAGGGTATGTCAGTGCCAGTAGTCGGTCTTGGTGGATCGGTACCCTACGAGATCCAAGCAGTGCCCAGCCTGTCTGAGGCAGGGAAGGATCTGAGTGTCTTCCTTGTGTGCATTGCTCCAGATGTGTACACCTGGCTGCTAGTATCTCTACTGCTATCTCCACCACAGTGCCAAATCTGAGTGATGCTGTCAGCCGGTGACTGGTTTGTTATGCCAGGCGCTGCCTCTGCTGTTGCAAATCCTCAGGGGATGTTCCCCTGGGGTCACTGTCTGACAGAGGTGTGCCAGCAGCCCCAGGTACTCGGGCTGTAGGGTTGCTCACTTATCACCTGCTTGTTGGTATATGTGGGGGAATTTTTGGCTCGCCATAGTATTTGGATGCTGTTCTCTGTGTAAAACCAGAGCAGTGTGACATTACAAGGATTGACAGGCCAGTATACACCTTTGGGCTTTAGATGTGTGTGAGAGCTGTGGCCAGAGAAAACAGCTCGTTTCTGAATACAGCAAACAGAAGTTACCTGGGCTTGAGTAGGCCTATTTTATGTAGAGGATTTCTGTTTGTGAACGTTGTCATCTAAATACTTCCATAGAACTGGGAAAGTGAGGTGGAGAGGTGACGTGACTTCCCCCATAGTCACTCAGCAGGCAGCTGGCAGGCGTAGTAACGCCCCAGCCCTACCGACCGGAGTGCATTGCCGCTGTACTCTCCCTTCCTGAGACGCAGCCCATGGTATTCCTTCATGTATATCCCCTTCCCTTGTTCCTTCTTCCAGCCTGTGGGGCGAAGTGGAAGGGGGATTTGGAAAGTCTGGGTTGCTGAGTTCCATCTGGAAGACAGAGCTCCACAACTCACCCTACTTGCCCCCAACACCCTGCTCCAGGATTCCAGCAGAGGAACCAGGTGTTGACAGGGATCAGCTTGGTTGGTATGTTCTTACCATCTCCAGCAGTGGGCTAAAAATCCCCCTTCTCCCCGAAGGTGACAAATGCTGCCGGTTGTTGTGCTGTGCATCCGCGCTGTGCAAACCCTCGTGCGTCAGAGCAGCAATTTCAGGATGAAACTCCGGAGGTTGCTTCTTTATGGGCTACACATTGTACCTGAGCTTTGTCACGAGCGAGGTGATCCTAGCCTCTCTGTCATTATGTTCCCCACCTGGAATTCCCCGCGCAAGCAATAGCAGCGTAATAAAAGCCAACAGACGAGCGGGTTGCTTGGCTCGGCTTTGAAGTGGGAGCGTTTGGAGCTTTGCCATGCTCACATCGGGGCTCCGCCGTGTGTCTGCGTGGGCCGTGGGGCGAGCGGGTGGGTTTGGGTGCTGCACAGCCCCTGCTCTCCTGGGCTGGAGTGGGGGGCCGTCAGGTGGGAAATAAAGAGAACCTGCTTGCATCCCTGCTGCAGGAGACGCTGCAGAGGGAGCTCAGCCCCGCTCAGACAGCAGGGAACCCCACACTGTTAGCACGGCACAGGTCTGGGGTGCTCAACAGTTTCACCCTTCGTGGAGCCGCTTTGCTGAGTTTTTCTCTTTCAGTTCATCGTATTTTTTCTTGGTGAAATCTGTCTCCTGAAACTGCACTAAAGGTATGCACCAGAATCACCTGATCCTCTTGAAATCTTCATGCATCAGCTCTGGCTTTAAATTAGCTGGTGTCCGGTGGAACTCTCGGCAGCATCTGTCATGCCTCCCAGGGGGACGTATTTTGGCAGCTTTGCCTCTGAATCTTCTTTTATCTGGCTTTTCACCGAGCCTAGCTTCACCAAATTTAGCAGGACTTCATGTGGATTAAGTGCTGTGTGCTGTAATTTAGCAGAATCCAGCCTGCTCAAAGCAAACCTGGGCCATTTTTGCTCTTCATTTTCCTTAAGTAAAACTGTGCTGCATAAAAGCTGGTCCCGGGATGGTCTGAAGCCAGGAAAGGGTCGGGAGCATGGCACGATTGCCTTTCACGCTTGATGCAGTGTGCAAAGGAGGATGGGGGAGAAACCGATCATTCAAACAGCAATTAAAAACACCCAGGGGAAAGTTTGTGAGCTTTTGTTTGGGGTTGTGCGAGATAACCTCTCGCTTGCACTTTCAAGGGGAACGGGACAAAGTCCTCCCTGCCTCACGTGCAGTGCCAGGAGCCGGGGTGAGGGGCAGTGCCAGGGAGGTGGGGAGGGGGCTGCACGTGCAGGAGGTGAGCAGAGGGAAAATGGATTACTCCAGCAGCATCGCAGAGGAAAGCAGTAGAGAGCTGAGGGCAGGGCCCAGCCATCCTGCGTGGTGCTGTGGGACTGCATGTTCTCCCTCAGGACACCGAGGGGTTGCTCCGTTCTTGAATGACTGTGTTTCTCCTTTCTCCAGATCATAAACTGGGTGGCACCTGCAGGCAGCCAGCTCCCGCTCTGTACGGAGGTACAGCCAGGGCCACGCATGCCCACACCGCCTCAGAGCAGCTCCCCTGGGCTGGAATCTGGCTTTGCTCCGCTTCTACAGGCATCAGTTGCTCTTGCAATCAGCGGTCGCAGCTCAGCTGTCACCTGTGGGCTTGTTTCCTAGAGCTTGTTCTACTGTGATGTCAGGGTTTCACTAGGCTTTTGCAAATAACACGCTGACTTGAAGGGGAGAAGGAAGGGATGCAGCTTTGAGAGGAGAAAATACCTGTGGGCATTGCTTTTTGGTGGCTCCTTCCTTGAAAACCTGGTGAAAATCCCTGTGCTCTTTCTTTTCAGAGCCCAGCAATCGCATGGAGTGTTTGCCCTAGCTGCCAAGAAATTTTGGGTAATCCTATGCTTGGTATATTTACCTTCCAAGCGGTCTGTGATGCAGAGGGCATGCAGCAGCTGTCGTACTGCGGTGTTGTACAAACACAAGGCAGGTGTGAGCTGGCATCCCGTCTCTCGTATGTCGGGTGTAATCGCAGGAGCTGCCACATTTCCGCCAGCTGGGCCAGTCCCCAGTGTATTCTTGTGGATATTGTATTCCCGTAAATATAGATCGTCATACCACACTGAAATGCTCTCCCCATCGGGATGCTCCCCACCAGTTACCGCGGTGGATGAGCCCCTGGCTGCGCTCTGGTTTCAGATACCAGCAGGGAGAGGTTGCAAACCCTGCCCACGCTGAGGTTTCCCTGTGGGGGGCACGGGGAGCTGCACCGTAGGGCTTTGCAGACTTGAACGTCTGCAAAGGATGCAGCACAGACCGGGTTACCTTGGTTTGGAAGGGGCTGCCCATGGTCGGCACCGCGGCAGGCTCTGGTTGCTGCTGGAATTTCTGACTCTTGTGCTTTGGGGTTGGGATGTGGTCCTAAGTGGAGCACAGCCTGTACGGGGAAGTCTTTCTCGGTGGCAGTCATTCCCATGCTTGTTTTTCTCACAAGTGTGATGTACATGTATTATTGTTGGCCTCCCAAAGCAGGTTTTGCAGTCAGCCATACCGCAATTACATGTGAAAGGAGGTCTTTCAAAGAGAGCAGCGTGGAGTTTCTGCTCCCCTGGCCTGCCTGTGCTGCATCTCCTCCAGAAGACACTTCACCTCCTTTTTGGCAAATCTGTGCTCCTGTAACACAAATGAAGAAACCACCTGGAAAGCCAGTGAGTGCTCCCCGTGGGCTGAGTTGTTGTGGGCAGCTGGGGAATCATGGATCTGGTAAAGGGGTTGGTTGTGCAGACTTTGGACCAGATCAGAATCCCAAATTCCCCTGGACTGGGGAACAGGTAGGGTGCCAAAACTCAACTCTGAAAACAACCTTTCCCCCTGCGAACAGCCAGTGCTGGTGTGAGCTGAGAAAAGCCTTCAGCCCCTGAGCAGATGAGGTGAGATACGTTCCTCTTTGGGGGCAAACCTGCAAAGGAGGATAACGTGGCAGGAGCACAAGGTGTGACGAAATTGCTGGAGAAAATGGTCCCCAGGAGTCAAACTGGGAGTTCCCGCGTGCTGCAGGCATCAAAGCAGCCCCCCGAGTGCAGGTGGGAGCCTGAGCCGGCCCCCGCGCTGCGGCCAGACTCCACATGCCTCTGGTTTTCTTACTCATGCCTTAATCTTTTTATTCCCTTAGGGAAACTCATAAAAGTAATTGTAAAAGCTTTGGCAAGGCAACAGGAGGAGAGGAGAAGCACAGGGGAGATCTCTGCCCCAGCTCCCCCCTTCCTGGGGGCACCCGTGCAGGGACCTCCTGCCTGGGCTCCCCCAGCTCCCCCTCGTAGCTGTGTTGGCTGATCAGGAAACTTTCCCTGGAGAGAGTGAAGGCCATGGAAACAAAATACAAGTCCTCACCCCATCAGGGGTCCTCACCGACGGGCCTCCTGATGGACTGATGGAGAGATGCTGCTGCCGTGGCCGCATCCCCCCGACATGGCAATGCACCAATGCACCCCAGGGGCAGGCTTTGCTGCAGAACGGCTTTTTCACTTGGAGGCTGCACCATCACTTGGAAAATAAGATCGGGGCAAATACTTTTGTTATATCCCCCAGACAAGGGCGCTGAGCTGCTGGGTATGCGATACATCGGAGTGATGGGTCTCGCAGCCCTCTGCCCTCGTGGCAATGGGCAGCTAAGCCGGGGTGCTTAGCATCAGGAAATGCCTCATAGTGCAGCAGTCTTTGAAGGCAAATGTGACCCTTTGATTGGCAGCCCTAAATCTGACTGGACTTAAAATAGGAACACCAGCGCTAGCTAGCTATCTGAAATTTAAGTCTCCATAATCTTCATTTTTTTTTTTTTTTTTGGCCCTGCTTAATTCTGATTTCAACATACAGGGATTATAAATAGGCAATCTGCAAATGGAAACTGTATAAAAATGGTAAGGGGGGTGGTGGTGGTGTGCTGTGGAATAACAGCTCTGTGCTCGCCTCATCTGCTCTTTCCCTGGGCCATCAGAGATGGGATGCTGTGTTAGGTGGGCTCCCGCTTTCATCTAAAGCCATTCGTACACACTCGTATCGTAACAGGTATTTCAAGCAACGGTGCAAACAGGGGAGATTCCTGTCTCTAACCTGACTGTTGGACACCAAACACTCCTGCATGTGTACATCCCCAAATTTGCACGGTCTCCAGGCCGGAGGCCAAATACATCAGTCCCAGGGTAACGGTGAGCAGAGCCTCATGCTAAGAGCCCTCCTCTGCTTCTCTGTCGTCCCCCATTTCCAGCTGCTTACGGTATTTTTGATTGCTTACAGCAGCCAAATCACCTTCTGCATCTCTATCTCACCCCAGAGATGAGAGTTTTTCACTGGCCATTGAAATAGTCCTTTGTACCTGGATCAAGCAGCCCCACGCTGTCAGGTCTGGTCAGTCGGGACGTTGGTGGCAAAGGTTTGTTTGTTTGTTTGATTTTAATTATGCTGCTTCACTGCAAAATCCCTACCAGTTATACCAGCATAAAAGCGCTGGGTAAACGAAGCTGATTTTGCTTGTCTGATGTGTTGATTCCACTGGTGGATTTTGCTGTGGTGGGGAGTTTTGCCAGTATAGCTGCACCAGCAAGACTGGTTCAGTGCAGGTGAGAGGAGCTGGACGCGTATCAATTGATTGGCAGCCAATACACTGTACCTCCCTGCTCAGTCGCTGCTGGCTCAGTGATGGGGAGAGCGAGGGTGCTTCTTCCTAAGGCAGTATTCAGTGCTTCGTGGGTAAGGCATGGCCGATCCATGCTTGTATCTGGAAGCAGGAATGTGTGGTGGGCTTCCATCATTTGGAGCAGAGTATTCATCAGGGAACCCGTTGTATGCGCCCCTGTGGGTCCATGCTCACATGCCCATACCCCGTCCTACCTTGAGGTTGAGGGTTTCTCTTGAGAGTGCCCCAGAGCCAGATATTCCAGCACCCAAAACCTGAGCTCTCAGTAAACCCCAGGTCCTCAGGCACGCAGGGAGCCCTTGGACAGTGCTGTGCCGTGGGCTCTGGCTGTGTCCCCCATGGGGGTCTGCACGGGCTGTCTGCATGCAGGCAAGTCGTTTGGCTGATTGTTTTTGCCGCCTTGACTTGCATTCAAGCACTTGGAGAGTCATCTGCTGGGGAGCCGCCACTCGCATGCTGCTTGGGTCCGGGTCATGCACAGACTTGCAGGGGAAAACATTCCTCCCCTCCGCCTCCTTATCTCCCCCGGAGGAATGCAGTGTCTCCTTCCTTTAATGTATACGCTCCGTGCTCTGTCACTAGGAATGGGCAGGGCAAACCAACCTTTGGAAACGACTTTTTTTGAGCTGGGGAGAGGGGGATGCTAAAGAGGAGCTGATGGTTTTGAGGGTGCTGGAGAAGGCAGGGAGCACGGACATAAATAGCATTTCTATCCTTTTTCCTGAGAATGGTGGTCCTCCTGCTCTTACACCTGTGAAGTGTTCCTGCAAAAAAAAGACATGGCCCCTTCTCCACAGCAAACAAGCTGCAGAACCTCAAAGCCACTTCATCCTGCCTGTGAGCGCAGGAAACCTTCGGAAGCCCAGAATGAAACGTGCCCCGGCTTCCCACCCGTGCCAGGCTAGCTGCCTGCATGCTGCACAAGGGGCGCCCCAGGAGCTCATCCTGGCTCCTTCAGCATTCCTGGGGAGTCAGAGCACACCAAAAAAACGCCGTGGTAGGACTGATGGCAGCAGGTATGGGGCAATTTGCTGCTCACCTTACGCTCCATTTATTTTTCTTTCTGTTTTTTTCCCTCTGCTCCACACTGCAGATTTCACCACTGCTTCGGGCTGGTTCTTCTGCCTGCGGTATGGTTGGCTTTATTGTGGAAAAACATAGGATCGTGGAGAAGCAATTGTTTTGTGTACTGGCTTTACTCTCTTCGTGTTTTGCCCTCTCCTGATCTTTCTGTTTCCCAAGCAGTTTGACAGATATTTCTTATGTGGGTATGTACAAACATGCATGCACGTACACCTCTCTCTCTCTATGTATACACATGCACACAGAGAGACGCACACGTATGGATATATATGGTGGGCCAAAGAAACCGTGTTAGTTGCTGAGTTACTGCCATGTCCCTTAAGATGAGCGTGTGTTGCCTTCACATATTTATTGAGAAGGGCTTTCCACATATATTTGAAGGGGTTTTTGGAGGTGGCGGCACCGCAGGAGCGGTGAGCGCCGAGCCCCGGCAGGGCTAACCACCATGAGGGCACCTGCACCACGCGGCAGTGCGGGCAGCTGGGGGCCCGATTCGGCCACAGGTGCTTTGTGCCTCTGAGGCAGCTGGAATCTGCTGCTCCTCAGCCCTTTGCTGAGAAGAGGTGACAAGGCTGGAAAGAGTATTGTGGAAGATGTGAAAGCTCAGCTGGGACAAGGACATCTTGTGTTTGAGGAAGCAGGTGTTGTCCACCTCGCTGTGGTTCGTGTCCCAGCTGTGGAAGGACTTGGGACCTCTGGCTGAGGATGGCAGAGACACGCAAGTGCTGGAGTGAACCTGCTCTTGTTCTAAACCATACAGCTTGTGTACCTGCTCTCCTGGTTGTTCATTTTTCTCTCTGCATTTCCTCTTTGACTGATGAAAGCCACTAAAACCAGTATTTCCCATTTCAGGCAAAATCCCCAATAAACAGAGAATTCTGTCCTCCCAAGCTGGCAGCAGTCGGTCCGTTCAAGGGAGACCATGCTGCCTGCTTTGCTCCTCTGCTGTGGGCACTTTTCTGACGCCTGCCTCAATCTGCCCATCCTCTCTCAGGATCCACCCCAACCACACGAGCAGCGGTGGAGGTGCACGGTGTGGAGCAGGACCCCCTGCTCGCCATGGGACCCTGTCCAGCAGAGGACAGGTAGGTGCTACCCAAAAGCATCGCAAGACTGTTGGCCCGGCGGCCCTTGGGGTGGAGAGGTGTGCCCTGGCAGGCAGATCCCTTCCCGCTCAGACTTGCTTCCCCATCCCTAGGGTACCGCAGGCTGGCTTTCTACGTGCAGCTGGAGCAGCGCCTGCCCTGCGCTGAGGGAAGGAGAGCTGTCTGCATGCTGGGCGAGGCAGCTCTGATCTGCCTGCCAGGAGCTGGATATAGACACAGACAGCTGGATGAAAGGGGAAAGGTGTGTAAAAATCCCCCCCGAGGGGCTAGGATTAAAGCTGTGAAACCAAAAGTTTGTGGAAACACTTTAGGCTCCATCTGGGGTACCCATATTTCCCTCCAAAACCAGTGGGAGCTGAGAGATCATAGGCTCCAACTGTACTGGCGTTTCATTTTGGAGCAGCCATGTGGCTTTGAAGCACATTTCCGAGTTGTCCCCACTCTCTGTGCTCCATATCGGTTGGCGGCGCCGTTTTTGTGCACACAAACTGAGTTCATTTTGGTGGAAACTCGATCAGAAGTTCTGCTCTGAGCTTGCACCAGATGTTCTCCAACTGCGGAGGAAGCCGTGGTGGTTGAGAGCAGCAGCTGGTCCTCTGGGCAGCTGTGAGCCACATGCGTGTCCAGGGTTTTGGTCCAAGTGCCTAAATCCAGCTGGAAGTAACGTCCTTGAGCAGCGTATGTGGTAGATGTAGGAGCCTCAAACCCAGCTCCTTTAGCCAACTGATCTCCATTATCACACAGTTATTTGCTGACGCAGACACTGCCCTTGAGTTTATGTGACCTTCAGCCCTCGGTGAGTAGTGGTCTCAAGTGGGTGTTGAAGTTTAGCTCTCTGGGAACCACAGGTCACCACGCTTGTGTCCCACGTGTACACCCGCAGCATGGCCTGCACTCAAGTGTTTGCAGGCTCTGCCCTGCCAGGGCGAGGGCTGAGTATTCCCCCTTTGCAGCAGGGTCAGCGTGGGCCATCAGGAAGAACATAGGCTTCTTTTTTATACATTGGATGTTTCTGGGAATGGCCAGAATGGTTTTCTTCTTCCATGTCTGTTTGCTGAGACCTCCATCAAGACCCAGGTTTCCCTGGGATTGCTGTGGTCTAGAAAGTAACTGCGGCCATCCTGGGATTCCTTGGGAAGGTTTCTGCCACCCTCTCCTGTTGGAAAAGCTTCTCCCCGGGAGAAGATCGGGGTAGCGGAGGCGAAGGGCTTGTGTGTTGGAATGTTTTGGTGGCAGGGGAGGTGCGCCAGCCCACCTCGCTGCCGGCAGTACCGCTGGCTGGTGTGCTGCATGCTGGCGGTGCTGGGGCTGGGCTGAGCAACCTGAGCGAGAGCTGCACTGTGCCAGGGACCACCCCCGGGACCACCCCTGTGCTCGCCGCCCTTGGGCTCTGACCCGGGCTTGGCAGCGTACTCAGCCGGTGGGTGCTCGGAGCAGTGCTGGGTTCCCTGCAGCTGTCAGAGGAACAGCTGGAACGGACAAGGGCTCTTCTCAGCTTTAATGCCAAGGCTTCCGCACTCCTCGCTGAGCTGCCGGTATCGCCAGAATCACCCGGTGCCCCAATCCATCCCTAGCGCCTGGAGCGACCAGGCACCGCCGCCAGCTGGAAGGGGCAGAGATGCTGGGCAGAGCCTGCTGCTCTGGTATGGGCATTGCCTCCCAGCCTGGTGGAAAGGGCCAGGGCTGTAAAAAATCCCTTCTGAAAGAAACAGAGGGTCACTCCACTAAAACAAGGCATCTCCCAGCCACAAATTAACCTTCCCAAGCGCAGCTTTGTGCTTGCATGTTGCCTTTAGGTCAGCTGTGGGAGGACAGGCAATGCCAGACCTGGCGGGGGACATGCCCTTCGTCCGGCAGGGTGAGCTCGGGCAGGGCTGGTGCTGTGCACCACGTCAGCCGGGCAGGCTGGGTCAGGTAGCAAGACCTGGGCTGGCCGTACCGTTGCCCGCACAGGGCAGGATGGTCGGAGGGCACGGGTCTGGCGGGATGTGCGGATCGGACAAGGCTGGGCGCTGCGGGAAGGCTGCGCCAGGCACTGCCCGCGCGGTGGGGAAGGCTCCAGCAGTAGCAAGTGTATGTTTGGACGGAGGGACTGGGAAAAGGCAAGTGATAGAGTTGGGAAGAGGGTAGAGAAGTGATTCATATGGTGGCTGGAGAGGTGCTTTTCAAGTTCTGCCTCATCTCTTTAATCTGTACAATCCCTGGCATCTTGCTAGGGCTTTTCATCTAGAGATCTCTGAGATGAATACAATCATCACCCCCAAGTAGGAGACTGGAAAAATTCAGGTGCAAAGCAGCTGGAGGTGAGAGCTGGGCTTAGAACAAGCTCAGCTGTCTGGTGGGGCTGTGCTTAGCTGCTGCAGCTGCGGCTGCTCGGAAAAACCATGGGGCAGCTGATACCAAGTCCAAAGCCGTGGCTGAGACAAGCTGTACCAAGGCTCAGGGCGTTCCTCTGGGGTTTTGGGTCTGTGTTGGAAAGTGCTCTCAGCTCCTGGGTTCTTATGGATGAGGGAGGACAAAGCCTTGGGCTGCCACAGAGATCTTCTAATAGGTGTGTGTTCCTGAGTGCAATGCCGAACTATGGGAATCGCCAGGAGGCATCGGTCTCCTTTTCCCCAGAGGATTTTGACAACGCATCTGGTTTGGAGAACCTGTCTGTCCAGGTATTGCTTTCGTTGTGTTCAATGGTCTGGACGGTTCTCCTATCACACCTATCAAAATAATATCTCAGCACTTTTCAGGAGTGCATGAAGTGGTGTGATCGCTATCCCAGGTGGATTGCTTGTTCTCACAGCCTCTCCAGTGGGAAGGTGCATACCTTAAAGTGCTTGCCTTTGTACTTTAATACTCATGTAGGCTAACTAGGGTAGGGCAGGGGACAGAGAGGTTTGAGGTTATGTGGTTGCTCCTGAGCGGTTCTTCCCACAGCTCCAGAGGGACCCAGGAAGTCCCAACTCCTGCACAGGGATGCTCTGTCCTTGCTGTGGGAGCTCCTCCATCCCAAGGAGTTCAGCCATGGCTCTCCTGCCTCACTTCACCATCCTGCCTAACATCTGCTCTTCTGAATTCTGTGGAAATGCTTATTTCTTTCTCCCTTCTCAGTCACAGGGAGTAGAAAGAAACACCCTGAGCTGTGAGAGATGGTGTGACTGCGGGGGGAGGTTGCTGGGGGGAAGTAAGCAATTTGCTAGGCTCAGTTTTGCACATGGCTTGTGCTGCAGAAGGTTACCTGCTCCCTGGCATGATCCATACTCCATCCACTGGCTAGCTGGGACAAAAAGGAGTGGCCTTCCAGAGCCGCTCTGGGGTTTCTCCTCACCTTGCAGTTCTGTGTCTGTGTAGGGCTCGCTTCTGGCTTTACAGTTTCTCCGCTGAGAAATATTTTTAGTGTAGCAGCCTGGAGTGAAGGGTGCAGGAAGGTGCTTCCAGCAGGGTTGGCTCCCTTCAGCAGCCACCAACAATGATGCTCATGGCCCACAACGGTCTGACCTCCACCTCTCTATGGGATGCATCTCCTGGTGAGCGCTGGGGGCTTTGAAAAGTACCAGCATCTCAGCTAGAGGTGGGAGAACTGTGGTGTGATGTCCCAGGGGTCAGCAGTGCTGGGGCTGTGGCAGATGGCTCCTGAGGGGCTAGCCGGGTCCCTGGGCAATCCTGTAAGGGTGCTGGGCTGCGAGGGTGAGCGCAGCCTGTGTGGGAAGGCGAGGCGAATGCCACGCTAGGACTGTGGAAATGCCTGTGTGTTTTATGTAAAGCCTTATTTCACACAGCTGACTAAGTCCTGTGCTTTAAATACACAGAGTGTGCCAGCAGTACACCGGAGCTGCCAGAAACGTCCGTATCAATAGAGGATAAAAGTAAGGAGGTGAGCGCTTCATCAGGTGGCTGTGAAAGGCAGTAAACTGGCTCCTTACAGCACAGGACAGCATTTCTGATGGGGTAGCAAGACCGGCCACGGGGTTTCTCCTCTCCGCCAAGAAATTTGCTGCGGAGCTATCTGGGCCTGCTGCACAGAGGGAGTTTCAGGGCTGCGGGTTTAAAACCAGGTCGCATCCTCACGCCAGTGTGAGTGAAAGTCATTCTGCAGCAGAGTGCTGCTGCGCGGGTGTGCTGACCGGGTGCTGGGCAGGGGCAGACGGAGAGGGGAGAGGATTTTAGGAAGCTCCTAGTGAAGGAAGGGGTAGCTTGGCAGTGGTTTCTCCATCCTTTCTCTAACCCCAGCCAAGCTGTTCCCTGCCGAGCGGCTTGTCCGCAGCCACAAAGCTTCTGCCCTGCCGTTTCCCCTGGCCTCCTTGGGAAGGAGACCCTGGAAAGGAGGCACCATTCCCAACCCTCCTGAAAAGCGTTTACTGTTTGACAGAACCAAAGGGACGGTTCTCCAGCCCCAAAGAAGAGCCCCTTTGAGTCATTTCTAGAGGACCAGCTCTCTCTGTAGCAGCAGATGTGGGATCGACTGAAGAAGTCCCTTTGCTTGGTGGTTCCAGCCGCAGGAAACTGGTGAAAACGCTCCAATGTGCTTTTTAACTCCAAACGTGCAGTAGGATTTTTAACACCTAATGCAGGGACCGTAGGAGAGTCTCAGAAGCAGAGCAAGTTCCCAGGCTCTGGTGGGTCTGTGGTGATGCCTTGGGCAGCGAGCCACATCCTCCCCAGGGCTGTGAGTTATAAATGAAACATCTCAGCAGCGCGGAATGGATCCAGGGCTGGCTTCAGCTTCTGCTGCGTTATTCATGAGTATGTGAAAGCTCTGAAAAATGTGACAGACTTTGGGTTAGGTTCTCAACACAACGTTACTTCTCATGAGATGAAATATGAGCGTGTCCCTGTTAAGACAGGAATGTATACACTGGGAGCTGAGATAATGGCATATATAAAGGGAAAGTGAAGTCTTTGGTGTTGTGCTGTCGATGGGTTTGTTTTCATTTCCCTCCCAAGAGAAGTACTTGGCTATCGAGGTACAAGCACTGGCAGCCACAGCAGTGTGGTGCAAATCAGTCTGAAAATGTTTTGCCCCAGAATTGCTTTTGGAGGGGGTTTTGCAAGGTGGCTTGCTTGTGGGTGCAGATGATCAGGAGCCCCTCCACAGCTCCTGGAGAGGTGACGCCGGCAGCCCGGAGTCTCCTCTTTGCCACAGTGAGCCCTCAACAAAGCAGTCAGCTGAAAATTTGGCTCGCGTTCCCTTTTTAAGCAGCGTGTTCAGCCCTCTTGGGTAGCGATCTGCAGGGGCTCAACATCACTCCTAAATCCCAAAAGCATTTTGAGCTGGTTACTGCAGGTGACTGTGGGACCATATGGGCAGAAAGAGGTTGCTCCAATGCCCTGGGGTGGGAGGAGGAGTAAGGGAAAAGCCAGGGATGCTCAGAGGCCCCAAGGTATGTGTGTGTCTGGGAGAGGACAGCATGGCAGGGCCACAAGTTTTCTTGCATACTCATGAGCCTCTGTGCTTTCCGAATGGGAAAGGATTTAGTCCTGTTTGCTGAGAAATAAGTTTTCCTGTTGGTTTCCATGAGAGCTGGTCTAGGAGTGCATTTAATATAAAGGGAGATGCTACACACGTGGGTATTTCGTCCACCTGGGCTTACGTTATTATATACATCTGTAGTTGCTTTGTGTTAAAGGCATATGGGGGTCCTGAGCCTCAGGTCCAGCCTTCCCCACATCCCCGTGTACATAGCAACTGGCCTCTGCTTTTTAATGCTCTGCCCACCAGTACACATCTGGAAGAGCACTTTGGCAGGGGACAAAGGCCAGACTGGCACCAGGCTGTCCCAGCCCGGCGTGCGCTGGGTGAGATGCGATGCATCTTGCAACCGCTTCTAGCAAACAGGTCTGTCTGGCCATGCCCATGCCGAGGAATCTGGTCTGGGCGCTCGTCTTGGCCGTTTCCAGTCTGCATATGAGGCGAAGACCTGAGTGTGCAGCATCCCAGCCATCTGTGCCTCCAGACCCCCGGTGCCTTGGGCACACAGTCCCAGGTGGGAGCAGTGGTGCAGCCTTGAAGGTGCCTCTTCTGGGTGCTGGGGGACTGAGCCCTGGGCTGTGCTGTGGCACACAAGAGGCACAGCTGCTGGCGCCTGCTGCAGAGGTGAAAATAGCATTTGTACGGATCCTGCTGCTGTGTCCAGAGCATGTGTGACGGTGCAGCTTCAAACACCAATTTATGAGGGCAGTGCTATTTACTCCGCAGCAGCCAGCTGGCTGGGGGGAGCTGCTCTATGCCTCCTTTTTCTTGGGGAGAAGATGGTAGTAGCTGGCAATGCGTTTTGGGGTTTGGAGAAAAAGGTGGAGAGGTGCCTATGTTGAAAAGCAACATATTATCGCTCTTGTACATTCCTGGTTTTGGTAAAACCAGGTGGGTTTGAAGTAAATACAGAGTTCCTTTGTCAAACACAAGTAATAGCTGAAACTTGTGTGTATGAAGTGCTATGAGCAATCTTCTGCCTTTCTGGAGAAGTGTTTTCTTTACTGAAAACTAGTAATTTACAATGGGTTCCTGCAGCATTAGTTGGAAATGTGACGGGGAGATCATATGAAAGGTCACCATCGGTTTGAAATGAAGGCAATGAAAAATGAGCATCTTGTACTAAAACTGTTCCTGGAGATTCTTGGCAAAGTATTGCAGTCTTGATTTTCTATTTTAAAAACTCTCTCACCAGCTGCCATATGACCCTTCCCTCCACACCCACAACCGAAAAAAACCTACTGATTAGAAACAGGAAATAATAAAACTCGCTAACCACAAAGCATTTTCAAATGCACAAAGTAAACAAGCAGAGATGGTAAGAAATATGTGTTTCCCACTGATCTCTTTTCAGCATGGTAACCCTAGCTGATCATGAGTCACTGGGGATTTACAGCTTTCAGGGGGAAAGTATGTTTTTGAGCTGATGCTGTGGAACCATAGTAAAATATTTTAATCACAGCCTCTCCTAGCGTAGCAATAAAGCAACCACAAGCGCCATGAGATGCATTACTGACACCACCTAGAAGTAAAAGAAAGCTTCAGGCCACCCTTGGGGAGGGAGCTGCCCCCCTTGCCTGCCCCACGGGTCTGCGGACCCCCGCACCGGGCAGCAACGGGTCCCCGGCGGGTGCAGCCGTGGGGCTCTGGTTCGATGGGGGCTTTACCTAAGCTCAGCAACATGCTTGGTAATAAACCGGGGAGGTCTTTAACATCTTTCCTCTGCCTAAATTCTGTGGTTTGCTTCGCCTGATTGTTTTCTCTGCCCTGAGTATTCTGTGCGCTTTGCTGTTTGCTGCATGGTTGCGGTAGGGTGATTTGGGTGCATTTGCTGCATTGATGGTCACTCCGCAGGTTCCCATCAGGAAAGGTGGAAGTCCTCGTTCCTTGTTTTCAAGCAGAGGGTGGAAAGTGATACTGCCGTAAAATCTGTACAGATCTGTGCTTTTACCTGCCTTCAGACCCCACGGCTGAAGAAACCTGCCTTTCCTCTGCGCAGCCATGTGTAGGCCAGTTGTTTCTCCTACCACCCTTACGCCACCACTCCTAATGGCTTTTCAAGAGGGCTGGATAAAAGGGAGAGCTTTACAGAAAAATATGCTAAACCCAGAGGTGATGCTTTTCACTCCTTCGGCATCAAATAGATCTCGCTGCATAATGAGCCCCTCTGAACTGCAGGTCCATTAATTAGTATGCACAGTGTTTGTTTAAGGCTCCTTGCTCTTTTATTTTAACTGTGAGGAACTTTTAACTGCCTTTGAGATGAAAAACGGGACCAAATGTTGCCAACAAGCTAAGCAGATTTGTCCCGGTCTCCTTGGTTCAATTTAAAGGGGATTTTACCTCCTGCCCTTTAGATTATCCCTGTGATTCCCTTACAAGTAAAAGCTGAAGCGTTGATCCAGGCTGATAGACCCAACTCCTGATTTCTTTCGTAACATTTTAAGCGCTGCTGTGATCCAGGTGATTCTGTCTGCGTGTGTGTGTGTGCTACTGCTTCTACAAAGCATCAGGGGCAAAACCCAAACCATCTCTCTCAATTGGATCCAGGAAAACCCACTGGTGAAAGGAGAAAACAAAAGCAGATCCCCAGATAAACAGCAGATCTGTTTATTCAGAGCAGATAGGACAAGGCTGAGAGAAATATCAATCATTATATTTCAAAAGTTTATTTAGAACTTTCAGTTACAGAAACAAAACCATAACCCCTAAATATAACTATATGTAACATATATATATATATTTATACACACATATAGCTCCCTAGTTCAACAGTAATGTCAGGGCATCCTGGTGGCTGGGAACAGCACACCCCAGAGGGAACAATCCAGAGAGCATTTCTAAACAGCCTAAAAGAAGTCCAAGTCTCTCCCATTTGCTTTTTTTTTTTTTTTTTTTTTCCTCATCTCTGCAGCATATTTACAGGAATCAGAACCGGAATCTCATACAGCTGCACAAGGATAATAATCAAAATAAAAAGTAGAAGAGATCGGGCCTTTACCCCTTTATCCAACAAAGTGATCTCCGTGGCGTGTGTGAGAGCCGAGAGGTAAGCTTGGTGCCAGGGGGGGTGGTTGCTTGTTGTCTTGTATTTTTATTAATAGGAAGTTAATTATGTTAAGTATGTAAGACAAGAAAGCTGTATAATTAATATACACTAAAGAGCACGAGAGGATACTATACAATAATTTAGATGTATTAAATAAATAAAAAATAATAGCAGCCTTCTACAATGCAGGCTACACATAGGTTTACTTCGGCTTGAAGTACCCTGGTCTTTAGTACACCTACAGGAACAGACTTGCTCCAAAAGTGTTTTAAAGAAACATATCTATAAGATACATACGTGCGAGTGTCTAAGGTTAGGATAAGCATTTTAAAACACACTTTACCACGGTCTCCACATATCTAATGACCCCATTCTAGGGTTGTTATGGGAAAAATTTGGCTGCAGGACCTGTCTGGGTGGTACAGCATCAACCTGGCTGAAACCTGACAGCGATGGCAGCTGGAAGGAGTTTTTCAAAGCCTGCTTGTTCTCGGCAGGGTAGAAGCGCTCTTGTGATGGGGTTGTGCCCCGAGTGCTCCCTTTAGGGCTCAGGGGGCTTTTTGGTGTCAAGACAGGCTGCTGAGAAGGGCTGGAGGACCTGAGTGTTGCTTTGCAGGTGTCTTCGCCAGACCTGGGCAAGGATTTCAGCAGGTGGTTTAGCAGCCGTGCCCCGAGGGTCTTGTCCACCCACTCGCAGGTGAGGAGGAGGTTGTGCACCTCGTGCATGCACTGGATGTACCCGGTGCTGTACCTCTGCTGCGCTTCCAGGCCCACTTTGGAGTCAGCTGCGTTGGGGAGGAGACAAAGGGGAGCTGGTGAGCGGGTACAAGCTGCGTGGTGGGTCCTGCTTAAAAGCATTGATCAGGTTTCCCTTCGCCCACAAGCTCCCTGGAGGCTCGTTGAAGCCCACCGGGCTTTATTACGAGGTGAATCATTCGCAGGGCACAGGGGGAAGGTGAGGCAGGGTGTGAGCCACCCAGGCAGGCAGCCCCCACGTCCTGCTGCCCACTGCCAAGGGCAAAACTAGACCAAAAAGCAGCTCTGGAAGGAAAAATAACCTTCCGTGGGTTAACCTGTGCCCAGCTCCATCTCCCCATCTAGTGGAGAAAGCCAAACGGAGCCGCAGCCCGGGCCCCAGCAGGTTTGAAAGATGCTTTTTGTGGAGCGGGCAAGGGATGAGCGCTGCTGGCACCCCTGGCAGGGTGGGCGCAGCGGGCACTCACCCATCAGCTTGCTGCTCTGGATGTTCTGCAGGTGCTTCACCGTCATCTCCAGGATGTCTGCTTTCTCCAGTTTAGACTGCTGAGGAGGAAAGAACGTGGCAGTTAGAGGCAACAAAGGGTTTGTACCATGTCTGGTTCTCAAAAGAAAAGACACCCCCCTCAAAAAAACCCCAAACCAACCAACCCAATCCTCCACCAACAAAGGGACAAAAAGCAGCAAAAAAATGAGCACTTACATCCAGGTGAAAAGCACCCACCACTGTCTCCTTCAGCTGGTCCAAGCAGTTATTAATCCTTTCCCTTCGCTTCCGCTCAATGAGGGGTTTCCTTAACTGGCAGGGAAAAGAAAAGGGGGGAAACTTGCAGCTGATATTTTTTTCTTCCACCCTGCTGCAGTTCAGCGAGGGCAGAGCCCCGTCCCCGGCATGAAGCCAGCGTGGGGTGAGGCGATGCTGGGCCGGGACAAGGTCTGGATGGAGACTGCACCACCCCCAGCTCTGGTCATGGCCTGTCCCTCAGCTGGGAGCAGCTCCCACTTCTCCCACTTCCATTCGTTTTAAGCAGAGTTTACCCGAACAAAACAGAGAGAAGATTTTCTAAAGCTGAGAAAGGAAGCAGCAAAACCACCCACGCGGGTTAAATTCAGAGAAAGCACCTTTATAATAAAAAGAAAACAAAAATTGTCCCCTTTCTGTTTCCTAGAAGCAGTGCCTGTAGCCGCGGCACTCATCATGCCCGGTGCTGGCATCCCTGCGGATGCTGCTGCAGCGGCGTGGAGGGGACCTACCTTCCTCTCCTCCTTGGTGCTGGCGAGCTTGTGGGTGCCACCGGCGGTGGTGGTGGCGGTCATTCTAATCCAGCCTGGCCACGCCGGGAGGACGGGATGGGAAGGAGGCACTTGGGCGGTGGGTCTCTCCCTTTCCCGATGGGCTCTTTGCTGCCGTGCGGCTCCTCTGCTGTATTTATAACCCAGAATTAGCATGTGAAAGGGGACTTGCCTTGGCGGGACTTCTTTTCCCACACGAGGGGTCGAGCCCGGAGGTTTGTGGCCATCAATCAAAGCTGACAGGTCACTGCTTCTTTTCAATGACCACGCCGGCCCCCCCAAATGGCGACAGATGTCCAGCCTCCGACGCCGGGCTTTGGAGGGATCTTTTGTTAGGAAAGAAGGGAAGGAAAATGGGCGCGCTCTGAGCAGCTTGCATGGCTCCTCGCTCAATTTGCACAGATTCCCAGGGAGGCAAACAATAGCCGAGGAGCGGTTGAGTTACACCTGGGAAAATGCCTTCTGCCCATCTTTTCCCCTTCTATCTCCTGGAAGCGATGCCTATTTCTACCTGCTAACCTCAGCCCTCGTCATTTCACATCTTTGAAGCAGCCTCTTCATTTCATAATAGAGTGCTCGAGCTAGGAGTTCCTGCTCCCAGGAATTATTATTACAAGGTAATGATCGATTAAAAACTGTTGACAGCAGACACCAGTAGGAAGGTTGTTTCCATCACAGAAATCCTCTAGGGAAATCATGGGAGCTTTATTTATCTCTTGGGAACTTGAGTTCTCTGTTGCACACGGACGGATATAGGAAATACAAAATTTTTTCAGTTTGTGGCTGCTGCGTGGATTTTAGTATTAAACTTGCAGGCTGCTGCAGATGCAAATGAATGTGGAGGAGAGTCAGTTCTGTGGGATTTTGACTACTTTAATTTCCCCCCCTCCCCATGCTGCAGGGAGGCCGGGTGGCTTTGGGGGGAAGGGTGTTCTGTTCGCTCCTCTGAAATGCTAGTGCAGAAGCAGATGGGCCTTTGGAGCAGACTTGGCACAGGATGAGCCTGCACTTTTATGCTTCCTCACTCCTGCCTGGTTTGGGGGAGGGGGGGGCGGGGGGGGGGGGGGGAGGAGTATGAAGGAGTTTTTCGTGACCCTGCTTTTGCTTTCTGACCGTTGCTTTGCTAATGAGCAGGATTTGGCAGCGTCCTGTCGAGTCCCGCAGGTGAAGCCCTTTGGGTTGGTGTCGAATGTGTCACCTTATTGAAATGGAGAGGAAGCGGCCACAGCGGTGCTGAAGGGCTGCAAGCCAGCCCAACCCGTTGGTGGGATGCCCCGTCGGTGGGACACGCCATTGGTGGGACACGCCGTCGGTGGGATTGACCCGTCAGTGGGATGCCCTGTTGGTGGGATGCCCCATCGGTGGGGTTGACCTGTTGGTGGGATTGACCCATCAGTGGGATGCCCCATCGGTGGGGTTGACCCGTTGGTGGGATGCCCCATCGGTGGGGTTGACCTGTTGATGGGATGCCCCATCGGTGGGGTTGACCTGTTGGTGGGATGCCCTATTGGTGGGATTCCCCAGCAGCCAGTGCAGTGCCGTGGCTGCAGAGCCCTCTCCCTACCTCTGGCCGGGGGTGGGGGTGTACCCCAGCAAAACAGCGAGGACATCATGTCTCTTGCTTCAACGCCACGTGGGTGTGTTTTTGCCTGTGTGTAAATGCAAACACACTTGCAGCATGGCTGTACGCCCTGCTGCTGGGGCTCGTGGTGAAAACATGTCCCCAGACGTGGTATCTCTCAGGCAGAGGTTGTTTGTCAGTCAGATGCGGAGCTGGGGTGCAGTTACCTGGTTTTATAAGCGCCCTACTTGGCAAGGGCCCAAGCAGGGCTGGTGTGGCTGCTGTGCTGGGAGAGGAGGGCTTGGGAGGGGAAGGTGAATAACTTCTCCTTTGTGCCAGGTACAGGGAGCAGGGACAGGCTCCTTATCTCAGGTGTGTCCCCCACACAGATGGTGAAAGCAAGTCCTGTGCAGGAGCCCCTCACGGCAGCCAGCCCTGGCTGCTCACGAGTGCAGGCTCTGTTGGTTTCTCAAGCTTTTTCCAGCCTGCCTGGGGAGGTGGAGCGTTGCTGGTATTTATAAAAGGCGTAGCTGGGGCATCTGTTTCACCGCATGACTCCAGCAGCTTGGTGTGGAAAAGGGGGTGGGTGGGCTGGGGTAGGGCTCTGCCCTGCGCGGGGGTAGGGCGGCATGGGGTGGGCGCAGCCCTGGCTCTGGGCACTTTGCTAGGGTGCTCGAGGCTGGAAGCGCCTCCCTGTCACCTGGGCACAGAGCTTCCAGCTGGGTTTGGCTCAGGCGAAGGGTGGGAGAGAGAAGCCCCCTGTGCCGCATCCCAAACACCCTTCTACCAGCACCTTGTGCAAGGAACAGGCACCTTCCCAAGGCAGCCAGGGCAGCAGGGGGAAGCCTGAGACCACTTTGGCTCCCAGTCCAGCTGAGTTGGCGGAGGTGTCAGCAAACGCAGAGTTACCTAAAAGCTCTGTAGAACATGTCCTGTGCCTGTCGGCATCCCTGGCCAGGCACAGCTGAGGGTCCTGCTAAGGAGGCTCAGGGGGGCCCTTATGGCTCCCTACAGCTGCCTGACAGGGGCTACAGGCAGCGGGGGTCGGGCTCTGCTCCCGGATGAGAAGCGACAGGACAAGAGGAAACAGCCTCAGGTTGCACCAGGGGAGGTTTAGATTGGATGTTAGGGAAAAATGTTCCCTGAAGGGGTTGTCAAGCATCAGAACAGGCTGCCCAGGGAGGTGGTGGATTCGTCATCCCTGGAGGTATTTAAAAGATGTGTAGATGTGGCACTTAGGGACAGGGTTTAGTGGTAAACTTGGCAGTGCTGGGGTAAATGGTTGGACTTGATGATCTTAAAGGGCATTTCCAACCTAAACAATTCTATTCTATGATTCTCTGTTAGTGGCCCAGGGGCTGGCCAGTCACCAGCACCACCAGAAAAGGTCTCTCTGCTCTCTGTGGTGGTGGCACCTTCTCCTTCACCCTCCATTTCCTCCTTGGCCCAGACTTGCTGCTTCTGCCTTACCCTTGCTCCTGCTTTTCTCACCCCGTGAGGGGCGAGGGGGATGCTCTGCCCGAGGGTCACACACAGGCTTCCTCAGCAAAGCGGCTTCTGTGAAGCAAGCAGGCAGAGGGGTGCTGGTAGTGAGATGGTGGGTGCTGGGGACAGCCGGCTGTGATGGGGGCTAAGAACAGTGTGGTGGCCCCTGGTGCTCAGTGACAGTCCGTGCCCAGCCCGCCCAGGGCAGCTGAGCCCCCAGCCTTGGCAGGACGGGGCCCTTGGCGTGCCCACTGACATCTGCTCCGGGTGAGCTCATTTCAAGGTTCATTTGTAAGACAGCACCACAGTGAAAAAGAAGAGCAGCTTTGGCTGTAAACAGTTATTTTACACCTCTCAGTCATGGCAAAGGCCTTTATTTTGGAGGCAGGGGGTGGGGGGGTGGGGGGTGCAGGCGGGAGAGCTGCCCTGGCTTTGGGGGAAGGCTGACATCTGTGCTGGGGATTGTAGGGACCCAACAGGCCAATGCAAATGAGCATTAAGGGGAGCTTTCTGCAAATTCCCGCTTTCCTTTTGCATTGCCCACTGCCAGGTTTCACTGAAAAGGGGATTCTCCTTCGGAAACAAAGCCTCCCTTTTTCCTGGGCTTTCCAAAAAAAAAAGGAAGAGAAAGGGGCGAGCGCTGCGCTGCTTGGAGTTTTCTTTTTTGCTATTTGTCTACCTTTCACACCCTGGAGAAAGAAAACAACTTTTAACATCTGTTCCTGCGCTCTAAGAGGGAAAGAAAGGCTCTTGAAAAGGGGAAAAGTGTGGCAGATGTTGGCAGGTTCCCTCCGACGCAGATGTCTTGCTCCGAAGAAAACTTTCTTTGGGGGTTGGCAGCCAGGGCTCCTCTTTGACTCAGGACACGCGACTGCCTAGTGAACGAAGGGACGTGGGAAAGCGCTGGCAAACAAAAGGCCTTATTCAAACAAACCTGAGAGCCGTGAACAATCTAATAACCAGCAGAGAAATGGTCAGTGGCCCCCAGCCCCACCGAGGAGGGGTTCAGGGCAGCCGGTGGCCACGGGATGAGGGAATTTTGCCGTATCCCCAGGGCTGTGAGCAAGGGTGTCCCCTCCTCTCCCCCACCTGCTCTCTCTGGGGCACCCAACGTGGTGCTTTGGCCAAGGACCGGCCTTCTGGAGGTGCTAAATGGTTTCAGCTGGTCTGCAGGGCCAGCTGCAGGGGGGCTGGCTGCCCCAGGGCATCAACAGGTGGAGGGCACTGGCCCACATCACTGGCTGAGGACCGGTGAGCCCCCGGCCAGCCACGGCAGCAGCTATGGGGCAGCAGGGATGTCTTTCATTAAGCTTTTAAATAAGAGGTTCTGCCAAGATAATAATTAAAAAGCCCCTGACTCTATTGATTAGGACCAGCTGAAATATCCTTGTGAAACTGTTTGGGGAAATAAGGTTTTTTTAATGGGAGGCAAAAGTATTGAGAGAAAAAAGGATTCTCGGTGAGCCTTTTGTTTGCCCTCTTCCCTTCTCAATGGCTGGTAAAACGAAATGATTTAAAAACAAGTTTTTGCCATGAAAGCTGGTAATATTTCAGTTTAGGCACTTCAGAGGAAAAAAAGTGAGAAGCCTAGAGAAAAGGCAGCAGAACCAAGAAAATTCCCAGAGGAAAGTAACTAATTATGGTTTGCTGTTAAAGCTGAGGAGCTCTATGATTATTTCTCTTATTCCTCCGAGCTTTGTTCTGCCTCATCTCTGTCCCAGTCCGTTTTGTCTGGGCTGCAGAGCTGCTCCTGCCAGCGGGGCTGCCTTGTGCTGGGGCAGCCGTGCCTCCTCCCTGCTTGGGGCTGGAGGGGAAAGCCTGGTGCGCTGGAGCTGTGTTGCCTCTCTGGAGGTCGAGTGCTGGGGCGAGCACCCCGACCCCCTGCTGTGGGTGTCCCCTGTGTTTCTCCTGTCAGCAGAGTCCTCCCTGCATGGCGGCTGGGAAGCAGGAGCCATCTCAGCTGGGCTGAGGACCCCTGTGCTGCAGGAAGGATGCTGCAGGTCACCAGAGACCTGTGCACCTGCCCTGGCCGGTCCCTCCTGCCTCTTGCAACACGGGGTGATACTGCAGGCACCAGCTCACAAGCTGGCAGGACTAACCAGGAGGCCTGTGCGGCACTGAGGTTAGCCCCTGAGTCCAACCCAGGCCCCCGGCCGGTTAACAAAATGGCCTCGTTAATGCGACTGAGCCTTTTGGGGGGGTGGATTTGCCGGGGGAGGGTGGGAGGAGAGATGAGCAGGTGCTCCTGAGTGCTGCCCGGTCTGCTGCACGCGTGGTTCACGGCAGGACCCCCTCATCTCCTCTCCTTTGCAGGCTGGGGCTGCATCTGGACTGGATTTGTCCCCAGTTAAGTGACTGCTTGTCCTCTTCTGAGGCATCTCTCTGGCTGGGTGTGGGAGCGAGTGTCCCTGGCCCGCAGGAGGTGCCGTGGGCAGGCTGTCAGAGGGATGGACGGGGTGCTCGGGGTGTCCTGCTCCATCCAGCACTCCCAGCTGTGTGTGAGTTTGCTGCCTCTGCTTTTATGACAGCAGCTTTGCTTTGGGCACATGCAGTAATGTGGGGTTTGTGAGGCGAGGGGCGAAGCACGGCTGCGGGAGAAGTGGGAGCAGGCAGGGCAAGGCAAGGTGGGGGCAGTGGCCGCGGCTGGCACGGAGAGGGGGTCAGCCCTGGTGTGCAACCACAGGGCACCCTCCACTCCCTCCCTCGGGGATGGGCTCTAGTCCCGCCTTGCCATGAGCAAACATTCACTGAGGAGAGTCTGTTTTACAGGGCTTTAGTCATTATGAATAAAGAGGGTTTTGTCTGGACTTTTCTGGCCAGTCCTGGTTCAAGGTTGAGGTCTAAAAACGAGGGGTAAAGCTCTCCTTTAAAAGGTTTAAATCTGGAGGTTTCTCCATAGCTGTGAATCCCAAGCAGGCTGTCCCAGAGCCCCGTGGCACCCAGGGTGGTTTGCTCCCAGAAGGTTCCAGCAAGAGCGGGATGTGAGGAGCAGCAGGACATGCTGGCGCGGTGACTGGACGCGCTGGGTCCGGAGGGTGCTGGTGGTGCCTGGGCAGGCAGGCTGGCTCCCAGTATGGAAACCGCCGCCACATGGAGGTTACTCACTGCTGGTGACGCACCAGGGCTGCGTCTTCAGAGCAGCCTCAGTTCGGGAGGTTGTGCTCACCTTGTCCCATCGCAGGCTGGTGCAGGGTCCCCAGGGGGACCATGTGTCCTGCAACCCAGCCAGGATGGGACAGTGCTGGAAGTAAGCTGGGGCAGAAAAATGAAGGGTTGTTTATCTGTGCTTGGGGCATGGAGAAGAGCATTTGCAGTCATTAGCTGTTATAAGGAGAGCCAGCTGAGAGCACAGCCCTGATGCGGCAGATGCCATCCGTGATGGCACACGGGGCCACAAGCCCCCTCCGAGCTCACAGCGAGGGGCTGCTCCAGCCACCCTTTGTGTCAGAAGGCTGTATCAGTGAAATCCCTGGGGCTGGGTGACACCGTCTGTACCAGGTCACTGATTTTGGCAGAGGGCTGGGAAGCGATGGTGGGGCATGTGGTGTGTGGGGAAGAGGCAGAGGGGATCTGGGAGATTGGTCTCAATGTCTGTGGCCAAGCGGTGGGCTGTCAAGGCAGCACTCTGTGTGACTCCCCATGGTGTAGGCAGGGGTAGGAGTGCAGCTGGAGGTTCACCGGCTCCAAAGACATTTACAGGTGGAGTGAGGGAGGACATACATGTCACTGGACAGTGCTACATGCGGTATTTTCATTATAGGGGAAGTCCAGCTCCAGAAGCAGCACTGGACACATGGAAATCCTGTGGATGCCCCTCGATCCAGCTCCCTTACCAAGTGCACCGAACCTCACTAGCCCCAGCTTGGCTCGCTCGGTACCAGCTGGCTCTGCCATCATCGGCAGTGGATTCCTGGCATAGGAAATAATTACGAGGCTTGTACCCCCTGACAATTCTCAGCTTTTCTCTCACACCCCCCCATCCAGCCTTCCTGTTAAGGATCAGCTGATGCTCCTGCCGTTGCTCAAGCCCATCTCCCTCCTGGCAGGTTAGCAGGGCTCCCGGCCTCCGAGGAAGTCCTATCTGCTCCTTTGCAGCTAGAAAGCTGCTGCTTGCAGCTGGGCTCCTGGGCCAAGAGCACCTTATAGGAAGAAGAAAATCTGATAAGCCGTGTGGGTGGTGACGGGCTGATAAGGGTGAGCCCCTGGCTGGTGCTGAAGTGGCGGTACAAGGGGGAAGAGCCAAGCTGGGTGGAGAGGGTATAGGGGGCTTTGAAGGAGCGTTCAAGGGGGTTTTGAACTTCCCTCATGGGGCATCCCAGGAGTTGTTTCATTCTGGAGGGCAGCTCTGGGCTTTCTCACACTCTCTGTGTGATGTTACCAGATGTCACCTGATAACAAGCCTCATCTATAATGCAGCTGGTGCTTGGTTTATTCAGTAAGCTTCACTTTCATGGCAATGTGGGTGCCTGGTTCCCCAGATGTCAGAACCCAGAGCTGAGCACCCCATACCCCAGCCTGTATCTCAGCCCCTGCACATCCCAGCACCTGTACATCCTGCACAGTCCATTTCTTCTTAAATTCTTGGTTCCTAAGGCCATAGAAAGATCTGGGTTAAGTTTCACCTTTGTGAGACAAATATCTCTTCTGCAACTGTGAGTAAATGCAGCTTTCGTCCCGGCTTGGCCACGTGCCCGTAGCAGCTTTCTTTTTATAGTATGTGCGTATACGTGTACTGACACCACATCCTGACCCCCTGACACAAAATACCTTGTCAGCACGAACGAGGCCACCCATCGCTAACGCTCCACAGGGAGGGCCACTTGCAGCCCCCCTGCCAGCTCCTTGTCCTGGGCCGTGGGCAGGGGGGCTGCTGCCAGGGAGGCAGGACGGCCGGGGGGGCAGCAGGCTTAGCCACAGCCATTGCCTACATGCTGCTTATTTCTGGTGCTGCAGGGCTGGGATTGCAGCACCCCAGGAAGTGGGGAAACACTCGCTTGGGTTTTTTTTTTTGCACTTGCTGGTTCAGTCTTGGGACAGCCTGGCTGCTGGTAGGACAGCAGAAAACACAGGGGTGTAGGATGGGAGGGCATGAGCTGCAGGGTGCCTGGTCTTTGTGAGCCAAGTCCATCCTGGTTGTATGTAAAATCACATCCTGCTCTCTAAGCTATTTTTTTTTTTTGTATCTGCATTTTTACATCTAATGTTTTTACCAATTAAAGCAAAAAAAACTTATACTGCTTTTTGGTTTATAAATACTGTCTGGTTTTAACCATATCTCCCCCCTCTTTAATGTCTTTTTTTTTCCTCCCCTCCTCTTCAAATATATTAGGAGATTGTCCTTTTTTATAGGGATGAGGATTTCATGTTCCTCTGGAGGAACCAAAGGGTGTAGGAAGCCCTGCCAGCTCTCGGGGCATAGTTGCTGGGTGGAAAGCAGACCTGAGCCCCAGTGGGGTGAAGAGCAGCCAGGAGCTGTGAGAAGGTGGGTGATGCTCCACGGGCCAGTCTGTGAAGGGCGAAAGCAGGGCTTGCGCTTGTTTCAGCTTCTCCATAATGAGGCATGTAAAAAAAAACCAAACCAGCAAACCCCCCACTGTCACAACCCTTTTTTTCTTTCTTGTCTATCTTTAACAATAGGAGCTGTGCCCTGGGTTCACTCTGTCAGAAAGCGAGAGAGGCCACGACACATGTGAGCTCCCCAAGGAATTTTCCAGAAGAACACCTGGGATCAGCTGGGTGTTTTGTTGTGTTTCAAAGGTGATGCTTCCTCCCATCTCCCTGTTCCATGTGCCTACATATACACATGTGCAGACAGCAACTTCCTCGCACACGGAAGACCTTCAGAAGATACAGATTTCCCCGTAGAATGGGAATGAACTAATTCTCTTTCAAAAGTGAATCCTACTGAGCTGGGAGAAAGGGGCTCAGCCCTTCCCCAAACCAGTGCCTGACTTTGAAAGTGGGAGCAGGCAGAGCTCTGGAGTGCCCTCCTCCTCGGGAGCCAGGGATCCCATCAGCAGGAAGAGGAGGAGGATAGGCACAGAAAAGATTTGGAGAGCTTCAGGGAAGGTCCCCCTATGTATTTACTGGAGTGGCTTGACAAAGATTTACGTGTCAAGCGACATGGCAATGGCTCCTGTGTTAACTCAGCTCCGCAGCAGCTGAGAGCAAACCTAGCCAAACAGCAGCACTAAACCCATGCCATTCACTGCAGCGGTTTTCTGCTATAAGAGCTAATTAATTAGTTTCTGAAGAGTCCTTTGAAGGGGTAAAGCACTAAGGAAGTGCATAGCAGTGTTATCCAGAGGGTGTGGGCTTCAAAGCTTAATGGGCGCTACTTAAATATGAACTGAATTAGTAAACTTGGTTCATGATTTCTTTAAAACATAAAAAAATAGGGAAATCATCGGAAAAAACCACCACCTTTCAGTTGTTTTGGTAGTGCTGAGCCTGAGGAAGTGTTGAGCAATTGGCTTCCAGTTCCCCTTCCCTGGCTTTCAAGTGTAACCTACCGGCATAGCCAGGAAAAATCTTTCTCCTTCAATGATTTTCTAATTTTAGAATCAATTTGGTAAAAGTGGGAGAATAAAAGTGCTGAGAAATAATAGAAGAAAAGCAGTCCTTTTGGAAAGATCGGTGGTGAAATTCAGGTCGGTAGAGAAAGTTCCTGCCGTACTGCTTTTCTCCCAAAGCCTCCTGAATTTTTTGATGTGGCAGCTGGCCCTTGCGCGGACACGTGGAGCAAGGCTGGCTCACGGGGATGACGGTCATTCAGGCATGTTGGGTGACCAGCAGGACAAAACATTCCCCACCGAGAGCACTCGCGTGGGCTGCCCGCCTGGGGGGCACCTGCACAGGTTCCTGGACTGGGGCTGCCTTCTGCCATTGCTTACCGTACAGCGGCTATGGGTAACGGTATAGGATGAAAACTAAAGGCACCTGCCAATGTATGGAATATCCTTTTCCATTGTTTCACCAGTGTTCACTGCCTGGTGTCTTTCCTAAATGATTTGCGATGCGCAGATGTATTTGCTTCCAATTCTATCGAATTAATGGATGTATTTGTCTAGGTTTTTTCCTTTTATTTTTTTAACTCGGGAAATACATTCTTACAAGGTGCTGTTTTTCAGGACAGCTTCTGTTTCTATCTTTCATGCTTACCACGCTAATAGAAATCTTGTTTTGCCTTTAGTAGTAGATTCCAACTTCACTGAATGCTGCTCTTTATAGGTAATATCCAATTGCTCCACAGTAATAAAAAGTTTATTAAAAGGACATGGTTCTGCAGAATGACGTACTGCTCTTCTTGCTGTCCAGGAAAGGAATTTGCAACAAGTTTGGGGTTTTTTTTCCTATGATTCTTCTGGCAATTGTGTTTCTTTTCTGACAAATTATACATGCTACCCTTAGTTTTTGTGATTTGCAATAACATTTTAAAAATGTGTTTTAATTCTGAATTGGCACCTTGATTTGGGGATAAATCAGCACCCCTGTGAGAAAAAAACACAACCACCCAACTGATATGGCTGGCAATTACATTTATTTGTGCTTTCTACTGTAAATAGGTTTTTTGGGGTATGAGCCTGTTCATTCTGTATTCGTTGGATGAACTGGAAGGTAACAATATGCTCACCTAGAGACGTTTCTTTGACAAAAACTTTGAGAGCCTGCAGTGAGCATCCTCAGCCAGTAATGGGTGAAACGCAGCTCCAGGAACAGTCGCAGCACTTGCGAAACCTGGGTGATTAAATTCAGCCACTTCAGCTTGGTCCAAAGTCCACGGAAAGGCGCAGGATTCTCGTTCCTCCAAACTTTTAAGAACAGGAGTTTCGGTAGGACTGGCATTTATCTTGCTTGGGGTTGTGTCTGTCTGGGCTATGGGTGCTGACATCCAGAGGCGATGGCAGGCTGCAGAACCAGGGGGGATGCTGTGTGGGAAGCGATGGGGGCACTCGGGACCCTTCCCCTGGCAGCAGGGTGGTGGGGGAGAGGAGGAAACACCCTCCAAGGGAAAGAGCATGTGTGTCCTGCTGCATTATAGACCTGGAACAGATAAAAGATAAATGAGGCAATGAGTTACTTCACCTGCACAAAGTGCTGAGGAAGAGGAGGTTGTAGCAAAGGGATTAAGAAATAAGCCTGGACCGCTGGGGAGGGGTGGGACAGAGACCCTCGGGGCTGCTGGGGACCTGCTTTGAATTGGCATTTGAGAGGCAGCTGTGTTGCAGCTCTCTTAGGGAGACCAGCCGGGTGTGAATGACACCCTGTGAGCACGATGCTCTGGCATCGCAAGAGGGACGCGTCGGGCCAGCCCGGTGCTTGGCCGAGCCACAGGAGCTGTGGCAACCTCCCTGCCTCCACCAGCCCTTGGCCACTGGGCAGCAGAGGGAGCTGGCCCGGGGCAGCCAGCTGCTGCCAGTCAGGACCTGGCATCCTGCATGGGGTATGGCCAAGGGAAGAAAAGAGGTGGGCAAAACAGAGCGGCTCAAAGGAGGATTAATTTCACAGGATGGCATATTATTTTTCTCTACTTTTGCCATTTGCTGGTGTAGGATGGTGACTGGAGGAGCAGAAGCTGAGCAGCAGGGCTCCCCGGGCCTCAAACCAGCAGCAAAACCCCCTAGGATCCCATTCTGTGTCTGTCCCTCCCAAGCAAAGCACCCCAGTACTTGCCTTTCCACCTTCTTTTTCCTGGTGAAGTAACTCGGATTTTTTTTTTAATGTTTATTCACTTCCTAATTTGCAAGGATTAATTAATTCACAATGGATGTCTCAGTCGTGGCTGTGAATTAGCAAATTGCTAGTGCACTAAGAGCTCTCTCACGTGTTGAATTTAATTCCTGCTTCTCAGAGCTTAGCAAACCCACGCTCTCTCTGCTGGGGGATTTCCCTGTGGCATACTGCGCGGGGATGGGAGCCGCACCGAACCCATTACTTGCCCCATCTTTTTTCCAATGGTCATTGGTAAAGCGATAGCTATTTTCCAGGAGCTGGTGTTGAATCCCTGTACCAGCGCTTGCCTTTAATTCTTTCTTCTTTCTAGTCAGTACCCTGAATATTATCTGTTTAGACTTGAACGTTTTTAGCATAATTACAGGTTAACAATTTCTCAGACATACACACCCTTTCCACGCTGGCTTTGAAAACAGCGATTTCCAGCTCACAAGCGGGATATACGAATGGCCAGCATTTCGCTGACTGCGTGCCACGGGCCCAAGCTTGGCAAAGCCATTCCCCAAGGTCCCGTCACCTCGTACAGGCAGCGTGGACCCAGAGGTCCAGAGCTGCATCATCTCCTGTATCTTTATATAAGAGCATGTATATGTTTGGGGGATATAAGCAAGTATATACAAATATATACACATATACACACACGCTCGCTCTTGTATCTTTTATTTTTATATATATTTGATACATATATATATCTCTGTCCTGTCCCGTGAGGTGCTGAGCACAGCAGGGCTGGCAGGGGCAGCCCCAGAGGCACTGGTGCGCTGCCAGGCTGGACCTGGATCCCGCCGTGCTGGTCCTGGATCCCGCGATGCCGGTCCAGGGAATGATGTACTGAATGCAGAATGACATACTGCTCTTCTTGCTGTCCAGGAAAGGAATTTGCAACAAGTTTGGGGTTATTTTCCCTATGATTCTTCTGGCAATTGTTTTTCTTTTCTGACAAATTATACATGCTACCCTTAGTTTTTGTGATTTGCAATAACATTTTTAAAATGTGTTTTAATTCTGAGTTGGCACCTTGATTCGAGGATAAATCACAGCATCCCTGTGAGAAAAAAACCCAACAACCACCCAACTGATATGGCTGGCAATTACATTTATTTGTGCTTTCTACTGTAAATAGTTTTTTTGGGGTGTGAGCCTGTTCATTCTGTATTCATTCAGTACCCACTGACCCAGTGCTACTGCAGCTGCCCGGCTGCACCTCCCGGTGCAAATTCCTCTGTGCTTCCATGCTGTCAGCTGCAGGGATGGCTGCAAGCGTGGTCAGAAACACTTCTGTGTCCGAGCTGGAACACACAGCTGACTAAGCAGGATGATTCAAGAAGACTGCTGGCCGAGCATTTCACACGTTCTGTGAGATCTTTCCACATCAGAGAGGGCACCAGGAATCTCTTCTGCTGTCAGGAGCTGTTTCCCACAGCGTGTTGCAGGCAAGTCAAGGGAACTGGAGGAGGGCAAGGGGATCCTGAGCAGGGAAGGCGACGGGAGGCTGCAGGCGGATGACATGCAAAGGGTCCAGGAATGAAAATCCATTTCACAGGGGTGAGAAGCCGGACTGTGAAATACTGCAGGTTGCTGCCAGCCTGCTAAAAGACACAGCTAGCGCTGAGTACGCAGGATCTGTATCGGAACATGGAACCCAGGGCAGCGCAACGGCTGAGCACGCTGCTTGGGCACGGCAGCCAAGCCCCGCCGGGCTGCTGTGCTCTCCCCGCACAGCTGGGGATGGTATTTGGTGCCTGGGTGTGAGAACTATTTCTGCTAACGTTGGAGGGTTTTTTTTGTTTTGTTTTTTTTTTAATGTAGTAAACTTCCAGCTTGGGGGAAGGGAGCACCTGCCAGGCACTGGGGGGGCAGAGGAGACCCTGCAGTCCCCAGGGGAGCGCGTAGGTCCAGCACCTTGTGCAAACCCCATTGCGCTGGTGCAGGTGTTGCTGCACAAATTGCTTTTTGCCTTTCAGCTGCCCGGTCGCCTCGCCACAGCTGGAGTAAATTGTCACTCTGTATGACAGGAGCTCGCTCAGCTGTGAGCACGGCCTGAGCAAGGGGGGCTCAGCCCCTCGGTGCCTGACAGCTCGAGCCACCCAGTAGGAGCTGCAGTGCCCAGTGCAGCATCCCAGTGGGATCATCCTGGTGGGATCATCCTGGTGGAATCCCAGGGCCTACCGCAGCCAGCTCTGCCCGCTGATGCCGCTCGCTTGTCATCCAGCAGGCAAGGCCACGGTGACCCGTGAAGTTCAGAGAAGCAACACGCTGCTGCGGGGAAAAATTACGGCACGGAGAAGGCCGACCCAAACCCTCCCCAGTGATGCAATGAGGGAGCGCAGGAAGGCAATGGGGAGAGGCGTAATTAAAAAGAAGCTGAAGGCAGATGCTGTCGCTAGAGCCGTGGAGTGCAGCAGGGCAGGAGGAGCTGCAGGACATTTTGAGAAACCAGGCCGGCAAGCGTCTGGGCACTTCGGGAAACCAGCAGGCAGGCTGCACAGCAGCAGCGCATCGGTCCTGCCGGGTGAGGCTTCACCTCATGGCGTGTAAGAAATTCATGACTCGTTCCGTAAAAATGTATTTTTCTGCTTCAAAATCTCCTGGTGCGTTAGACTGCGCTAATGATCTGTGCCGGGACAGAGGTGGGCTTCCGTCCATCCAGGCTAATCCGTGTTCACACAGCCGGGGCAACGGGTGCCTGTTGCCCACCAGGGGCACAGAAATAGCTCGCAGCTCCCGCAGCCCCTCTGCGCCGCGCTGGGAACCTGCGGGAACCATCGGGGCTGGGACTCCCCGGCCATCGGGTGGATGCAGCGGGCTGCCCCCAGCCCCGGTGCTGCCCCCCAGCCCAGCGCTGCCCCCCAGCCCCAGTGCTGACCCCAGCCCCAGCTCAGCGCTGCCCCCCAGCCCGATGCTGCCCCCCAGCCCGGCGCTGCCGCCCAGCCCCACGCCCAGGTTCGCCAGGCGGGGCAAGGGGCTCACGGCCGGTGCCAGGGGTCTGCAGGAGGGCAGGGCAAGGGTGTGTGTGTGTCAAAATAATAAATAAAAATTATAAAACGATAAATACAATGCTAAAATACTAATAAAGAACAAAAGAGCAGTCATAAAGAACGATAATAATAATAATATATTATTAATATATAAGTAGAATACTTATTATATATTTATCAATCTATAAGAATATATTTAAATAGAATAAAATAATACAAGAATAATCAACGATGGAGTTCGGGCGATAATAGTCACAGGAACGCTAGTAAGGAGCAGCGCTGCAGGCCCAAGCGTCCCCGAGGTCCCGGCCCGGGGGTCTCCGGTCACCGCCCCCGGGCTGCCCCCCGCCCCCCGCGCGCCCCGGCGGGAGGCCGCCCACTCGCGGCGGGCGGGCACGGGGCTCCCTGGGGCTCCCCCCTTCCCCGCGGGTCCCGTGTGAGCGCCGCCCTCGGCCCTCCGCGCCGCCAGGGGGCGCCGGCGTGAGGCAGCGGGCGGAAGCGACGCCGCGCTCCGCCGCCCGCCGCCGCCGCGCTCCGCCGCCGGGCGAGGGAAGGGCCGCTGCGACGCAGCAGAGCGCGGGGCGGGGGGGGGGAGGGGGCCGGGCGAGCCGGGGCCGCGCCGCGCCTCTGCCTGCAGCCGCCGGAGCCGCGCCGCCAGCCGCCGGAGCCGGGGCGGTCGGGCCGCCAGGGGCAGGCCCCGCCGGACACGCCGCCGAGGAGGTGCCAGGCCGCGCTCCGCACCGAGGTACCGAGGCGGCGCGGCAGGGCGGGGGGAGGCCGGCGGCGGCCGGCGGCGGGTCGGGCCCAGGTCCGGCGGGCGGTGGTGAGGCGGGGAGGGGGGTGCGGGCCGGCGAGCCTGGCGCGCATTGTCCGCCGCTGCCCCCCGGGTCGGGAGGCGGCGCCGCCGCGGCCCGTGCGGCCGCTCCGGGGGAGGCCGGCGGGGAGCGCGGCCAGGCCCGGCCGGTGCCCGCCGCTTTCGGGGCCGTCTCCCCGCTGGGCGGCGGGCGGTGCTGGGAGGGACCGGCCGGGTGCTGCCGGCCGCGCTGGCGGGGAGGGGGGCTGCGCCGCGGGGTCTGCGCCGCTTGGCGGGGGTTCTGTGTGAGAGCCGGCGGCAGGCGGGGTGCGGGCCCGGGGTGCGGCGGCGCCTTTTCCCCAAGCGCCTCCGCTGCCGTGCGCGGGTGCGGCGGATCCGCGGGGCTGCGCAGCGCTCGCCTCAGCCCGCCGGCGGGGAGCCGCGGCCGGCCGGCCTGTGCTGCGGGGTGCCGGGGGGTGCCCCGGCCCAGCCGGGCGGCAAGGGCACGCCGGTGGGCAGGCTGCCCCCCCCGGTGCCTCCGGGGCAGGGGGGCACCCGGCCGGCTTTGTTCTGGCCTCTGTTACACGGGCTGGCTTGGCGGTGCGGAGCAGGCACTTAACGCAGCCTCTCAGCGTCCAGCTCCGAGGCCTCTTCCTACAATTGTTACTCCTGTAGCCCTGATCGGCCTTTGAGATCCTCGGATTTTTGCAGGCTGTCCCGTAGAAAGCTAACACGGCGAGATCACTGTCTTCCATAAACGAAAAAAAAGTTTTTTTCCATCGTTATTTTCTTACAAATCTGTGAAATGCTACTAGTATTTAAAGTAGGGTGTAACCAATATTTTTTTGGTTTATTTTTTAAATTTTTTAAAAAGAAAATTTAGTTTTTGGTAGGTGATTGTGTAGGTGTGTAGGATTTATTTAAAACCTATATGCTGTCTTATGGGAATGGTGTGATTTAATTTGCATGATGAGTCAAAGATTAAATTACATGACCTAGGCTCTGTAATTTCAGTGAGGCGAGTAACGAGGCTTGGAAGAACAGTTTAAATGTAGATCAGAAATACAATTTGATTAGCATCAAAATATTGCAAAGCTTTGTGTGCGTGTGGTTCTTTAAACTTACCTGTCCGAAACTCTAATTTAAGGCCCTGTGTTTTCCTTTCAGCAGTGCGGTTCATCATCAGGAAACGTGTCTTCCTTTTTAACGCGAAGAGCTCATGAAATCATATACTGTCAGAGGAAATTTAACATCCTGAGCTTGCACCTTGGCATCTAAGCTTTTAAATAATAGATTTTTACTATTTACTGTGTACTTTTAGTTAACACTTATTACCTGTTGGTGTGGGACATGCCTTTAACTGCAGAGAAAAAAAAAGGCCAAGAAATAGTCTGTGAAATAGGATAAGGATGGTACCTGTTTCAAGGTCAGAAATGACTTCATGTTTTCTTTTTTCAGTTGTTCTGTATAAATTGGCCGCTTGTCTGATCTATAAGAGTGGCATGATGCCCCATGGCACGTGTTTTGGTAGGACTCTGCCATGGACTCACTGCTGTAAGAGTATTGTATTTTACAGTTAGCTTTATGGTTGTCTTGTGATGTGAGAAACTGTTGGGTCAGCCAGCTAGTATACACGTGGCTTAAATTTACTTGTATTTAAACTGTTATCTCGATAGCGGTGCGATATATGTGTTGTTGGGGACTTTCCTTGGTCAGTCGGAAAAAGTACTGGTGGCACCGGGAGCAAGCGGAATAAAGGTCTTGTATGTGTTATCAACACTGTTCTCACACCAAATCCAAAACACAGCACTGCCCAAGCAACTAAAACCAAAATTAACTCTATCCCAGCTGAAACCAGGACAGTGGACTAACATGCTGCTGAATATTTCTAAATGCTGAGAGCACTGGGTTTTTTTCCCAGTTAATTTTATTCTCTTATTTATGTTGATGTGGAGTTCTGAAACTTTGATGCATTTTGTAGGCATTTAATGCATGGTTGTAGATGGAGAATTGTAAAACAATACTTTTTTTTTTTTTAGGATATGTTTTTATACAAAAGAGACTAAATAGAAGTGCCAGTTAAGTAATACTTTGTGACAATATGTTTATGAGAGATAATTATGCACTTTAGATATTTTCAAGTGCAGACAAATGTGTATTCCCAGTGGGGTGTGATAATACTAAGAAAACTCCACCTCTTGGAATTCTTTGATTGCTTTTGTGAAACATTTATTCATGGGGGAATGGTATCTATTTTGCGTTCTTTCGTGGAAGCTAACGTGTCTTTTATTAACGGGTGGTAGTCGAACGAGACCTTACTGTTGTGCTGTTCATGCTGCGCTTACTAGGTTTCGTGGCATTTTTCTGAATATTAGAATTTATGTGACCAGTGTCCTCTCTTCTGAATCAGTTATGTATTGAGTTTGCAAATTTTTTTAAAGAGATGTTTGCAGCCTTAATTATTGAGTAATTTTTTTCTGAAGGCTTTGATAATCTCTGTAATGCGCTTAGAGGCTTTAGACACATCACTAGAATGATGTCTTTTTTTGGTACTGCATGTAGAGTTTATGAATGGTGCTCTAAAAGTTGATGCTGGTTTGAAGCAGGGTGTGGGAAGAAGCGTAGATGACCTTTTGAATTCTCTTCTGGCCCTGCTTTTCTGTACTTCTGACACTTTATAATATAGTTTAATAACAAGAGCAGCTATTAATGTATGATTATCTTTGGCTAATTGGAGGCATCTCGCAGCTTTCTATCAAAAATTTGATTTGACTTATTTGCCTCTTCAAAATTAGTAGTACTACAATATCCTGAAGCTATTTATGTGAATAACGTGCAAAGGAAAAATATGAGTTGAGTTTCAAAACCAGTATTTTCTAGATCATGCAGTTGAAATTTTGTAAGTGTAGCAATCTGTGGTAAGGAATTAGTGGGCTGCATGAACTTTTTCACTTCTTCTTGAGTGCCAGTTGAAGCCAGGTATTAATGACATTGGAGAAAAACCTTTTTAGTTGGTTGGTGATCATAAGTCATAGCATTCACTGTAACTGTATTTTTGTAGCTGTAGATAAACCCCAAGAATGAAGAAAAATTCCTTTTGTTATTAGGGCTTAAGATTTTGTGCTGTTCTAAAAGGAGAACTTTTAGAACACTACTTCCCCAATTTGGTTTCTGATTTAGGGTGTTTATTAGTCTGAATTGTTTGGAAGTTCAGCTCTCATTCCCTTCCATCTGGGCTCTCTCTTTCCCTGTATTTTCCACCAGTACCGTGCTTCTTGCACCGCAAGATGCAGAGTTGTGAGCCAGAAGGAAGCTGAATGTCTTCACTTAGAAGGTGAAACTTTATGCTGAGATCCCGCCCTCTTCCCCTCCCTACCCCCCCCCCCCCCCCCCCCCCCAAGTGCAAACACAAAGGTTAAATTAGAAGATGAGGCTGTCTTGAATTATTTTAATGGAGTTGAGCTAGGCTTTTAAATGCATGCTTCGGGAGTACTTAGGGCTTAAACTGGTGTCATGTGAGTTTGGTCTTTCTTTAGCCTGAGCAGATTTATGTGCTTTCAGAATTCCACCTTATGATAAAATGGCACTTTTCGTTTGTCCATATTTAAATACTCTTTTATAAAGGATTGAGTTCAGGATTGATCCAAACTGGAAGCAGCCAAAATACTGTGTGTTTGCAGGAGTAACTGTGGTCATTCTTCATGGCCTGCTTTTTTTCAGACAACATTAATTTAGAAAGTAAATTGCTTAGGTTTAAATAAACAACTGCAGTTTGCTTTCTAACTCCCTTGGTTTTAGTATGCTGGCTAATACTTCATGTATGTAGTCAAAAGACACTAGAAAAAGTTCCTGACTGTGGACTTTGGATATGCTAAAAGGAAGCAAACTTTAAGCCTGTTCACAAGGGCATAAAATTCTGGGGGAAATCACTGAATGTTGTAGCTAATCTTTCTGTTTATTGGAAATCTACTACTTCTAATAAAATACCTAGGTCTTTTGTAGAGATCTGTTTGCTTTGTAATTCATTCCTCCCCTTCAAACACTCAGATAATTCATCACTAAAAAATCAAATATAGCAAGACAGTTAAAAATTTGAGAAGTTATCATTAGTACAGAACTGTAGCGTGTAACATGTTTTTCTAAGTTCAGAAACATCTTTGGATGAAGTTATTCAGGAGTTACTGCTTGGAGTTACTCTAAAATGTTCAGGTATACTGTCAGATATTTCACAGTGAAATGGCTGCATCAGTGAAAAATTGCTGTGTGCTGCTTTTGATCCTTACCCCATTGTGTATTTTTTTAAAAAATCAATTTTTATTGATAACAAATCAGGTTTTCTCACTAAAAGAATGTAAATAAGTTTAACTCCAAACCCTGCAAGATTTGCAATGTGACACTTAAAAATAGCTAAGATGGAACCTGGCTATAAATTAAATTGAATTAATATGTCAGCTTTTTGGGGAGTTGAATATGCATGAATGTGAGAGAAGTACTTAGGTTCAGTTGTTTGTGTGTGTGAAATGCCTGTCATTTTTCTCTACTTCCCTGGTCAAGAGCTCACCTGGGAAGGCTTACAACGGATGGATACCTTTTTTTCAAGTATTCGTTCAGAGCCGTGCCAGCTTCCCAGCTCATCTGCTGAGGAGGTTGCTTTGAAAAATATGCAACCTGTAGACATTGAATTATCAGTAGCATCTTGTGTGGTGTGGTAGATGTGTGTGCTGACACGTGCAGAGCATCCTGCTGCAGTGGAGTCTCTGAGCTTTTCCTCTGGGTAAGCAGTTTCAAGAGTTTTTGTTAACAGTTGTAGAAATGAGGCAAAAGCTACTTGTGTAGTATATTTTACTTTGACTGTTACATGTGAAATGTGCCCTTTACTGCTTTGGCAGATGATGTTCCTTTTAATATATATACCAAAATATTTTTTTAGTTCTTTTTTTGCCTTATATATTGTAATGATTTATAAAATTAACCAGCATATAACTTTTTGACTTTATCAAATACATTGTAAAAGCAAAGAAAAAACAAAAGTTTGTTCACAGGAGTAAGACTTCAATGTAGGGGATTTTATTCTACCTAAATGAGACCTTAGTGATAGGCTCCATGCGTGTCTGTAACACAGGTGATGCCTGAGAAGTTTCTCCCACACAGTTGATGAATGCATCGTTCTTCTAACTTGTAACACCTGCTATTCAAGTCCTAAGTTTCTTCTGACTGGAGATTGCTAGTGATGGAGAAACTTTACAGGGGAATTTAAAGTGATACCTTGTAGCGGAGAGAGTTGAGGCACAGTTCTTGCTAAAGACTTTGTATATGCTCAGTACTGTATTAGAAAAATGTTGAGGAAGCAAATCTCTCAAAAGTAACGAAGAATTCAGAACCTCAGTTTGCTTATACTGATGTGGTGCAAAATGTTTGCTTATGTGTTTGTTTTCAGGTAGGTTTTTTTCAACAGAACTTTTTTTCCCATCAGTGCACGAGAACATGCTTGGTGCAGAGACATCCTTTGTGTGTACTCGTTTAGTCACAAGGTAGTATTTGGTCTTCTGCTTTATTGCGTGAAACTCAGGTGTCTGAAGACAGGAAGATTCCAGATTTTTGAGCTTTTCGTTCACAGATAGTAATGAAAGTACATTTCACAGTGTTCTTCAGCAGCACGGTGATTTTCCCACTTTTCTTCAGGTAACGATGCTGAAGCACAAAGAATTTTCTCCTGTGTTTGAATGTGTGATGGTGTATGTGTTGTCTGGTGGAGCACTTGAGAGCTTACACTTCCAAACTTTGTTTCCAGTGGCATCAGCTCATGATGTAAGATTCAGTTGGCTAAACATAGATATCTAGCGTCATTTTAGATGCTTCAAGGCCCAAGACAGGTAGGAGGTTTGTGATTTTTCTGAAGGGGCAGTTGGGAGACCAGCTGTGCTTGTTCTAGTGCATTTGCAGTGGCATTCGTCATTCAGGCACCTGAATTCCTGCAGTGGTACGAGTTGTTAGTCTCAGAATCTCATTTTGGGCTCCCAGAAGAGGATGGATAACTTCAGCAGTGACCATGAATTAGGCATTTGGATTATGTGTTGCCTAATGAGAAAGGATGATCTGCGGTAGGATTCTGCTGTCTGGGGCAGTACTTTAGAGTCCTGACTGAAGGACCTGGTTTGCTGTCCTCTGCCTTGTTGCATGCTTTCCAGCTTCAAAATCAAATAAGGACAAGTTGTTATGGAAGACTTGTCTTTTTTGTAGTCCGGTGTAATTTGTCAGTGGAATGAATGAAGGCTTCTCTTAAAGTGCCTTTGAGGAAAACTGAAATAATTACAATAATTAGAAAACCTTAAGTCTTGATGTGTTGGATGTTAGACTTGAGGGCCTTGCTACTTGAACATGAGAAATTCAGCTTGTCTTCAGATATGGTCTGAAAGCAAATACAAGCTCCAGTGACCAGTTCACATTGTCTTTTTCCATAGATTTCACATAATGTTTGTCAATGAAGGAAGCTTCTTGAAATATTCTAAGTTTTCTGAACAAGTGCTTTTCTGGACATGATTATTTAGATTCGTAATCTCTAAGAAGAGTGGTGTATTGAGTCATTGGTATTGACTAACATAGTTCCGTTTTACATCTATAATTGACATTGAGCAATATTTAAACTGTGCTAACTCTGTAATAGGGTGGAGCTGCAGTAAACAGTTTTTCTGTTAGGAACTGCATCCATTCACAGAGCATTTTGAGCAGAGTCCTGGCACAGCTGTGCAGTCTGACTGGTGTTACTCTTAACCTATGTGTTATGGTGAGGGAATTAACATCCTTCGATCCAAAAGAGCCTCTTTATTTCAGGGTTATGGATTTTTTTTCCAAAAAAGTTACAAGAACTCCAGGGCATTTGTGCATGATGGCAAACTTAGGACTATTTAAGTTTTAAATTCTGTGAGATAATTTCATGTCAGTTTTCCTCATTCCTTTAAGTTGGAAAAAACCAAAGAGCCTCCACCCTCCCCAGCTTTCTAACTGGTGATTATAATTCCTACCTGTATATGTACCTTTTTATTTATCTTGAAAGAGAAATGAACTCTGTTTATGGGGTTTCATTCTTCTTTGGGAACTTATATGTATATATGCCTGTGTGCACTAGTATAAATAAAAAAATGTTAACAGCCATATAGGCATGGATTTATAGTGTACATACAACAGAATATGGATTTTTTTTTTCCTTGGAGACTGACCGTGCAAGGCTTTTTGCTTCCCTTAGGAATTGTGCTGAATATGGTCTCAGCGTTGCTGCAGTTGAGTTGTTGGCGTCTGCAGAGCAGTTCTGCTCTCCCTCTGGCATTGGCAGTCTCCCCTCATGTATTTATGCAGGCTGAGGACTTAAAAGTATCACATCTAGGAAGAGCTGTCAGATCTGTGTTGCAGAAGTAGCCGTTCTTGAGCTCTTTAGCAAACAAGGAGAAGGATTGCTGGCCAGAAGTACAGAATCTTTCCTCTCTAAACAGGTTATTTTTAACATCCATAATTACTTGAAAGCATTGAAAAGTATTAGTAAGTACAGCAGAAGTTTCTACAACTTGTCACTTATATTTATTATGGTACTCTTAACTTGCAGTGTTGTGGATTCATGCCTCTGAGATGTATACCAAAAGTGTGAAAACCTGGACTTTGATCAAGTCCCTAAATTAGATAACCAGACTAAACTAATTTTGAAATGATTTTGAATGGGAAAGTTAAAATGACATTTCAGGAGCTAAAAGGGAGATCTGGATAATACGAAAAGCAATAGTGTCTTTCACATTGTTTATTTAAATCTTGTTTGTCTTGATGAAAAAAACAGTATTTTAATAGATACCTGAATTCTGTGAAGTCCCCTGGTTTACTTCTGTAACTAATGGATGGTTGTTCAGATTCCAAGATTGTTGCTGCATGCATTTTATTTTTGTTATTTTTAGAAATTTTAAAGATACCATTACAGATTGTCTTATAGAATTTATAACCAGTAGTACATTTTGACTACAGTCAAACCTTAAGTTACAATTTTAAACCAGAGTCTTGAAAGCATAACCTTACCTTCTCCTTCTTAAACATAGCATTTTTCTAAGATGTTGATGACTTTTGTTGTTAAAAATAGAACTACAGTATAGAAACTTTTTTCAGAATTATGATTTCTTTTGGCTTGCCTATGTAATTAAGAGAAGTTTTTCAGCACAGAAAAATTTCTTTTTTTTGGGAAACAATTAAAGCTGTTGAATAACTTCAGAGTTTACCAAGGTTGTGAATTTTGATAGCTGCCAAGTTTTGTTTCTGGAGTAATTGATGGTTTGATTGAAGCCTCTTGGTGATGTAGAGAGCCATAACGTTATTCTGTTGTAAACTCCTATCAAAGTAAATTTTGTAATACCTTCTTCAAATAAAACTAGTGTTAAGCTGGTGCACCAATTCACAATTTTAAAGGTTGTTTTTGTTTTATGTTTCTCCCTGTAGCTCTAAGGAAGAGAAGGGGTTGATGGGATACTGATGTGGCTGAAGTAATTAATAATACACAGTGCAGGAGTATAGGTATCAGCTAAAACGCATTTCCACTTGAGCTTGATGTCAGCCCTTTGGAAGATCTACTGTCCTTTGGAACAGTTTTTTACTAGTTGCAGAGATGATGTGTGATCGTTCCTTGGGTAAACTTGTAGAGATGATAACTTCTGATAGTGTTCAAGTTTCTCTTGGTAGTGTTACACAGTAATTGCATTAGAGGAAAGTGGAGAGCTCTTATTTTAGTATTGCGAAACAATTTTGTAGTTCCTTTTTTCCAGTCTAGTGCTTCTTAGCAGATCAGATAAGGAAACTGTCCCTCAGAGATGCTTCAATTTTTCCACTGTGTTAGTTGGCCTAATATTAGTCGCTTCTTATTACAAGTGTAATTTTTTACTTGCTGTCTCTAGACTGCTAGCTGTCAAACAGTTTTGGTTTGTGGACCTCTAGGTGTGTTGCAGGAGAAATGCTGACTCATGTGTAGAAAATATCAACAGTGCCAGTTTTGCTTACAGTTTGTGAACCTTCTGGGCTGTTCTGCCTTCGAGAATCACACATTTACAACAGCTATTGCTAGCCACTTTGAAATAGAAATCAGTTGGGAAGTTTTCCTTTTGGAAAGGTACCTTTCTGCTGTGGTATCCCCCCCACCTCTTTTTTTTTTTTTTTTTTTCTTCTTTTTCAGTGCCAAAACAGTTCTTGAAACTTCAGGGCAGCTTGTCTTTAGTTCTAGCAAGCAGGAACTGTAATGTATTTTCTTGTGAGTTTTGGCTGGAATTAATTAAAATGTTACAGTTTTTATGAAGACCTTTTACCTGCCTGTCCCAAAGTTGTTATTTCCTCATGTTTGTTACTCTGATGGAAGCAGTTTTCTTGTAAATTGAGGTCTACTGGGAGAGATAACCCAAGTGTCCCCAAAAGGGAAAGACAGATGAACTGCATCGTGTTTGTGTATCTGATGTATCACAGGCATCTGGCACATTGTTTCTATTCTGGTTCCATTTAATGTACAAATAACTTTCAGTAACTGGAATTCTCAGCTGGTGTCGGGAGGGAAGAGGACTTTCACATGGGTTTTTCAGGAATATCTGGCTTTTTGGAGCATGTATACTGACATACCCTGCTGTATCTTAGATCTTTGGACTGGTGTCTTGTGAGTCATCAGGACTTTTAGGCTGGCATGGTAAGAGCTTGGACACATTTTGGGGGCTCATCTAGATCATTCCCCCTTCTTGATTCCTATGCTGCAGAGCATTTAACAGCATGAACTGGAGTTCAGAGCTAAGTTGAAACTCTTCTCCCTCTGCCTTAGAATATACAAAAGGAAAATAACAAGGGCATGGTGTTAAAAGTTCTGGCTCTTGCGTCATCTCTCCTAAAGGTTTGTGCCACGGATAGTTCTCCTAACCCTGGTATGCATCATCTCTGTCCTTAAATGTATCTTTCTGTGCTCTGTGATCTGCCTTGCCCCAAAGGAACACACCTGTTGGCAGCTGAGGTGTGATGTGGTTTATGTATCTGAAATTGGATCCTTTAGTGACTTTGAAGATTTAGACCAAACATGTGAACTGGCAGGAGAAACAGAGATGGTTTGAAGGAACTGTGTAAAGGACACATTTATTTTTTCTTTTTTTTTTTTTAATGGCTGCTTTATTTATATTATGATCTTGAATTTATTTATGTGGAATTTCTGTATTGCTGTGGCTTTTTTTTTTTTCTTGGGAGAATGGAGTGAATTATCTGTTAAGGTTTTGTTTTGTTTGCTTATTTGTTTATTTTTTATTATCATGGCACACAGTTTGATTGTCAGTTCAGTGATGACTAGTTTAGTTGAAAAGTGAGATTGTAATATCATTGTATTTTCTCTTTCCTGAACCCATGACAGTTTTGTTCAGGCTAAGTTTCAGCCAGTGACTTTGCATAAGTTTGTCTTACAATCACACTGGTGTCTTGGTAGCAATGAGGTATACATCTGAATGTCACAGATGTGTTCTGGCCTATAACATATTGGGTTTTTTTTTCTGTTTCAAGAGATGCCTGTGAAGCTAATTATCTTGGGTATTTAGGGAAAAAGAGAAGTTTCTCCTGGCTAGCCCCTAATTTTGCTGATCTTTGCACTGTTTTCCCATCTGCTGTGTTGTCCTTGGTATAGGGTACTCCAGAGGAAGCAGGGATTTTCATCTGACAAAAGCTGGGTGAAAGTTCCATATTAAAAGATACCTCCACACAGCTAGCTTGGGAGAATTTGATTTATGGTTTTACTGCTGTTGGTTGGCAGTGTGAAGGAAAGAGCACTCTTCGTAAAGGTACTTAACCAGTAAAGTCCTAGCACAGTTGCAGTTATCATGGTCAGAGGTTGTGTTTTTTACTAATATAAGCTGTATCTGCACTAGTAGGATTTACTAACAGAGCTGTGTCAGTAAACCCTTTGTATTGTCATAAAAACTGTTTAAGTGCCAGAGACCATGGCATAAAAATAGTTTGACAGAAGGCAAATTTGTCAGATAGATAGTGACCTTATGGATCAGCTCAGATACTGTCTGTAGATCAGCTCCTAGTACTGGGTGAGAGATAATTTAAGGAAAAAGAATTCACTGAAGAACCTTTTCACTTTACTGAATGAGGATGTAATGAACGAGAAGGAAAGGATTCACAGCAAATGCTGGGGCCGTGATTCTGAGTCGTTTATTGATCACCCTCCTGCTTTCTGTGACTCAGTACATAACTCCCAGAGGATATTTGTCAGGAACTCCCTTTCACAGAGGAGATATGTAGTCATTGAGTAACGTGCCAAGTTCTTTCAGTTTCATGTAGCAAGAATCAGCTTGGATTCATGAGAGTTGATCTCAGAATAATTTACATTTTAATCTCTGCGTCAAGCCAATGAGAATCTCAATAGAGGTAAGAATGGCAGAACGGAGGAGTCATCTGCAGTCTCAGAGTCACCTCTGGGGAGTCTGAGCATTGACTCAACTTCTCTTTGCAGTGCAGCTTGCTGTGCCTGTTCGTTTTGGGTTTCAGCCCTACTTGTGTCAAGCTAATGCGCAGAAGTAAACCCGGAGACATTAAGCTATGCTTGGTTGCATGTCATCTCAGGTAGTTTGTAAGGGGCTGTTGGGACTGAGGTGAATTGTACAGTAGTCTAACATAAGCAGTTTTTAATTGTGAAATCCCACGTTGATTGTTTTGGAAGGGAAGCCTGCACAGGTGTAATATGTCAAAGCAGAGACTGATCTAGTTTGTTATATTCTGCCTATGGCAGGGGTCAGTAGTAATCAGTTAGGGAAGATGCATACTCCAGATGTATTTTCCCAGTTCTTAAGTTGGTGTTTTTAGGATGTTCCTGGGCTGCATTGGGATCACTGTTTTACAGCCCATTAACTTCATGCTTTAATGTTGTCATTCCTTAAGTGTTTTGTTCCTTTGTAGGCTATGTTTATTAAAGATCTGTTGTTCTTCAGATAAATTAGGTGAAGAGCTAGGATAAGCTGAACTTATATAAACTTAGGTTGAACAGTCAAAGTTTCTAGCAGGGCACAGAATTTGGTCTCCAAAGGAAGTAAAGGAACCATGGGGAAAATATTATTGATTTTCTTAAATGTTATTTTTAAAAGTAATACTATGACACTGTTCTTACTGAAGTTACATTTGGGTAAATACTTTTTTTTTTTATTTTTTTTTCCAGCTTTGTTACTTGGGCTTCTAGAGAATGGCTTTATGTGTGTTTTTTTGGTTTATTGAGAGAATATTCTCTAAAGAAAATTGCACCTTAGAGGATTGCATCTGGAGCAATCCTAGGACCATTCTTGCAGTTTAATTGCTCTCTTCAAAACAAAATGCCCCAAAAGCACACGTGCATTTCCCTTCCTATTTTGTGCTAGGACTTAGGATTCTCATCCTCCTTCTTAAGTAACTAATTAATGTTTTAGATAATCTATTTTTCCTTTGTCTATTGCACTAGCTTTCTGGATAAAACTAAATGCTGATGTCATGGTGCTGGTGGGGTTTCCTGCCCTTCGCCTGTGCAGTTTCTTGATAGTCATACAACCATCTTTAGTTATTGGAATGTTGTTAACTGTAGACCGTATTGCACTATGTGAAATGAAATGAATTCAGAGATAAAACTGCAGCATACTTTCTGCCTCCCCTTTTGCCAGTTCACTCTCAGAATTAACCCCGAGATGCATATCAGAAGTCTCTAAGTAAAGAGAAAACCTCTGGAAAGGAATGGGTGTAATATACACCAAGGAATAGAAGTAGTTACAAAGGAGATTCTTGCTTTGCATTTTTGCTTCCAAGGGTGGGTAGAATGGCACGTACATAATTGCAGTATTTTTTGTCATGTAGCAAATATTCTGGGTTTTGTGATGATGTGGTAAAGGCATCTGAGCCAACAGGGGATTGACTCTCATGCCAGGTTATGAGAAAATTATTTGAGCTTCAACCTGGCCAGAAGTGGGCATACTGTCTGACAACTTCTCTTGAAGCTTGAAGTAAGTTCTTTATTGTGCATGTGTGTTAGAGATAGCAGCTACTTTTTGAGGTGAAACTTGTGATTATTATTTTTTTAAAATACATATTTACCAAGGAATGGGTGAGGCATTTACATGCTTGTCTGTATACCATATTGCAGTATAGCAGTAAGGTTTGTGGGGAAATGCATGGGTGGGGTAACTGAACAGTACACCAGGGAAAGAAGCTGAGTCATAAGATTTCCCTGAATATGGAGAAAGAGCTGGGATCTCAGATACTGAGCATTAGTATTAACAACCTTTTATGCTTATGCAGGATCTCTGAAGCCCCTTAAAAGCAGCAGCCTTACTTAAAACCAATTTCTACTTAAGTTTCTGCAAAGGCTCTGTAGCTGTGTGTTACTGCAATGACTATATTAACGTACAAGTCACAAAGCGTAACGTAGTTAGAGGAGGCTGTGGTGAGCTAGTAGAGCCTGATGGCAGTAGCTGCCCTTCGCTTCTCCCAGCGTGGGGCAGGTGTCTGCTGGAGCGGTGGGCTCTCGAAGAGGCTGAAGGATCAGTAATTGAATGGCAAGAGAGAAGCCTGCTTAATGAAAGGAATCAGCTGGCATTTGGTGCTAAAGAAACGAGCAGGACTGTGAACTGCTGGGAACTGACTTGCTTTGAAATTTTCAGAAAGTGAGAAGCGATCTTACATTATGTATTTAATTTTTATATAGAAATTTATTTTCCAATTTTCTTTTTTCATGAATCCATTGAATTGATCTTTTTTGTTCATTTGATTGTGTTACAGCAGAGATTTTTTTCTTGATTTTCATTTTTCTCTGAATAAAGTTACCATTCTTAGGGGATTTTTTTTTCTCCAATTTTAATCTCGTAAGTGGCTCTCACCACAAATAATTGTGATGCAGAGTTGTGAAACCGCTTTTGAATCAGATTAAAGCTTTTGTGCGCTGCAGGCTTGATAGAACAAGTTAATAGTGAATTTTAAGAAAGATGCTAGGGTTCAGTGGTGGATGCAACATGCCAGATATGAGATGATCATGCCTGTCTTGCAAGAAAACTTACGTATATAAATTATGTTCCTCGCAAAATATCGCAACGGATTCAAACAAGTCACTGATTGCCTTAGCCGTTTAGTATGTTGAATGTTTTACTTACATGTGAGACAGTTGCTGCAGCCCTTCTATCTGCATTTTAAAGTTATGTTGAAAGAAATGCTGAAAAGGTGTGCAGAAGTATTTAGAGGATAGTAAAAATGCCTTGCAGCTGGAGTCTACTCTTAAATTTTGCTAGCTGGTAGTGCCAGTAATTACCATTTACAACCATAGCCATTCTGTTAATGGCATGCTTATGCAGGTAAAGCCATGGTTATACTAAATAGTTCATGCTGGAGCCCTGAAGTAGATTTGAGGCGTGGCTTCTGCTTTTTATCAGTCTTATTTTCACCATGATAGGAAGGCTTCACATGTGAGGTTGTACTAATAAAGTACACTGTTCAGATACGTATTTTGGATGAGAGGCTGTCGTGTTTCAATTTGTTTAGCATATGAAAAAGAAAATGGAAAAAATTCTATTGGCACAATGCTGAGGCTCTAGAAAATTGTTTAATCTTGTGGGAAACCACATATCCAGAACCAGGATACTGAAAGACGTAGTAGAAAAATAAGCACGTGAGAAATGTGGAAGAATGTTTTAAGGAGGAATGTGAGTACTCGGTTTGAATCATAGACTGAGGAAAATAATGGATGCTGCCTTCGGTCAACTGTACTTCTGCAATTAGAGGTGGTAAGGCCTTTCAGGAAGATGTGCTGTAGCCAGGAATTTGCAGCGCTGAGCTGGCAGAGGTATTTCAGATGCCTCAGAGGGGCACCTGGCTGTTGTCATGCCATGGCAGCTGCTGTGTGTGCCTTGGTGCAGCGTGGGGCAGCTGCTGCGCTTTTCACTAATGGTACTTACGGAAAGTACAGTCAGTAACTTAAGTCTGGCTAAATATTCCGATAACCTGTAAAATTCTATAATCTTGTATGTTAGGGCTGAATAGTTAATATGCTGTCTGCTTCTGGCTTTGAAGTACTTGAATATTCTTTTCCCAAGGAGCATGGTAGCTTGCATAAAAAATGGTTCTTGGATCAAAGGAATGGCTGTCAGTCCTCCTTTTGGAGTCTGAGTGAGGCAGTGCTTTTAAAAATGCATAATTTCTTGATCTATTTCTGTTTTTATCATTCCTACCAGACTTCACAGCACTGAATTTTAGCAGAACTAACAACAGTGAGACCTGATGAAAACTGATTTACGTTATTGTTTTCAATACTGGCTTAATGATCCTTGTTAATCCAAGAGGCAAACGACAAAAAAACAGGTTCTGAGGGGAAATCATTCCATCAGGACAGACACACACTGCTGTGTTGTATTTTTAATACAAACATTGCCTCTTTCTAGCAAGATGCAGCATGTTTTGTCAGTAACAGACTGATAAATTGTAAATTAAAAATCTGTATGCAGAGTAGACCCAACTGTTTATTGTGAATCTAGGTATTTTGCCTTTGTAGACTGATTAACTTGCTTAACTATACTTGCTTAAGTCAATCTCCGATGTGTTATTAACACTGTTGAATGTAATCAACACGATACAATTTCGGGGTAGAGATTGGCAGCCTCAGTCTACCTGGAGGAGGAGGTGGAGGTGGTGGTGGTGTGCCCTTCCCTGCCTGCCCCAGCGCTCACCTCTTGGGCTGGCTCTGGTGCACAGCTGAGGGTGCCTTAAGAACCTTCCAGAAATCTTTTTTTTGGTTTTCCCCTCATGTTTCTTGGGTTCTGCCGTTTTGGTGAGTTCTGTCAGCACGCTGGGCATTCAGAAAAATATCAGACAACTCAAAATAACTGATGGAGAGCGACCTTCCCCCTTCAGTCCTCCTGTTGATTCAGCTCCAGCCTTACCATGAATTGCACCTATGGTGAGATCACGAGATGGGGGAGCTGATTCACAACTACTTGCTGTTCAAAGGGATTTTTTTTTCTATATTCCCCACACTACTCATTGCTTAATTTCCTTTTATGTGTTAGTTTTCTGATAGCTTTGTGAGTTGAATCAGCCCATAGATGGATCACCTGGCCCTGGTGTAAAAACGGAGGAGGGTGTGCAGTACTGGGAGCAGAGGGGGAATGGAACCTTCCCATCAGTGTCAGCCAGCTATTAGCTCATCCATCTTGGTGAACCCTACCGTTAATTATTTGGCCTTTTTTAAATTATGTTTGTTTTGTTTGATCTTCAGCAATTTTCTTATACACACATCAACTGGATGTTACATGTGCTTTTTCACTAGGTTTGGATTTTTTTTAATGTGTGCAGTTCCAGCCAGGAAGTGGCTGAAGGTTTTTTTTTTTCTCTTCTTTTCCTTGTTAGGAGCTTCCTAGAAGTAGTCACTGAATTCTAGCTGAATTTATATATTTTATAGATTTAGATCTAGCTGAAGACTTAATATAGTGCAATTAAGCCACGAGGCCTACAATAGAGTAAAAAATGGAGTTTATTGTACCTGGTTGTTTCATAAAATAGGGAATGTAGTTTTTTGTATGTTAAGTAGCATTTTGCATGGGAGATGGGCAAATGTTTGCTCTCCTGAGCTGGAATAGAGTGAATACTTGAATTTGATGCTTTGTTTATGGATTATACTTCTATGCAGAGAAAAAATGTTACAGCTTTTTTATGTTGTGGTAATTTATGGGTATGTCATAAGCAGAAAGGCTGAGTTTGATTGTGAATCTTTGTGAATATGGCTGGTATTCCTTTCCCTTCATTATAGCTTTAAAAGCCTGCATCGGTGAGACTTCACTACTGGTAATTTATTTGTCTGTGGAGTAACTCTGCACATGTCACTGCAGTCATGAGTATTATTGTACTATTTCTTGTACTGTATTTCTCTTGGAAATAGTCATGCAGGCATCTTACAATATGCTTTTTTTGTTGTTTTGTTTTTGAAAAAGCAACATACCACCTACAACAAAAAAAACCCTTCTGTTAAGTAATCGGGTTTTAAACTGTAGCACACATTTCTGTTACATGGGTAATGCATTTTCTGGGTCTTTGAATAAGAAAAAGTTAACAGTTACAAGAGAAAGCATACTCCAGGCTAATGAATCTGTTCTTTAGAGAATTAAAATTTATTAGAAGAGAGGGATTTGTTTACCATGCTTCTGTATTTGTTCTTTTAGTACTTTTTTGATGCAAGAGGGCTGTCCTCAGAGAAATGGCTTTGTGTTGTCTGTTTGGTTAAAAAACCAATCTGACATATGGAATGTGTTATTTTTAAATTGGACATTAATTGATTGTGTGGTCAATGCAGTGAATAAAAAAATCTAAAGCCTTATGCATAAAGCAAACTCTGCATGGATGCATGCTGCATTGACAGAGCTGGAAATTATATACTATCTGAAACAGTGGGGCTACTATCTCTTGTTATCACAAAAGCCCAAATGTCCCAGTGTGCCTGAGTGCGTGTCAGTTCCTCTGTGTCAGTTGAGCTTAAATCTCTGGGTATTTGGCTGCATGCCATATTGTTATTTGACGATCCATTTGGATTTATAACATCATTTAAGATTTCTAAATGTGGCCATGACACAGTGCTTTGAGAACCTTAAATTTTGTTATGTTTGGAATGCTTGAGTATCGGTGAAATAGAATGCATGCCTAAGAAAGCCTGAGTTTTGTATGTTATCATTCATGGTCTCTTTTAACAAATGGATAAAAGCAGTGAGGTTTCTGGGAAGGTAAGATAAAGCAAAGCAGCCCAACAGCACAGAGCTGTCCGTGTACTTGTTGCAGTTTAACTTTTTTAGAGTCCTGTGACCCCTTTCTTAAGCTACAATCAAAATTTTATCATGAATTTGCAAGGCAACCAGGTGCTAGTAATGTGAAACAATTATCATTTGACATGATGTAAAGTCTGTTGTTATTTACAGAAAATGTCATTTGGTGTTGTTTCCTTTTTTTTTCTCATTTTGCAGATGTGGGTGGTTGTGGTTCTTTCCGATCTCACACAGATGTTGTCATTGTCTATTGTGCACAGAGTTCTGCTTGGGGTAGTTTTGCTGGGCTGAAAAGGGAACAGCCTGTCTATGTTCTCCTCGTTGCATGAAGTACAGCTCCGAGAGACAAAGGACTGCTCCTGGTTTTTTTGTCTTTTTAGGATGTGGCACAGGTTCTTCAGTAACAGAATTTTGCTTCAGGGTTGGTGGGGTCTTCAGTCTTGAGGCCCCAGGTGATGTATGTTCCTGGCAGTGCCACTGCATTCCTTCCAGTAATAAAATTGAAATAGCAGAAACAATACATTTATTACATTTTGATACAATAAATGAAATGCCTTGAAGCAAAATGTCACCTTCCGTAATCAAGGATGTAGATTTCTGTCTTACCGGTGTTGGCAGTCATTCCTGATTTTTCTAAGTTGCTTTTGAAAAATTTGTACAGGAACTGCTGATTTGGGGAGAAATGCTTAGTATAAATATATGCTAGTGAAGTTTTATTAATTGATTATTTTCTACTGGATATGCTAGTACATACAATAAAAATTATATGTGACTTGTGTATGTATGCATTGCATGTCTGTGTATCTGATTTATGCAGAAACAAAGGTTTCATGAGTAAGTAAAGTTGTAGACTATTTTTAATTTAAAGAAGAAATTGAGCTCTATCTGGAGGGAGATGAAGTTTTGCAAACCCAGACATTGTGCACACCATGAGGACAGTTGTTTGCCATTACAACATATGGAAATATAGGATATGAGTTGTCCATATAGCCTTTTAGTTTAGAAGCAACCTAGTTGTGATCCAGCAAATGAGTGTGCAGAGACATTTTCTTGGCTTTGATTTCTTTGTATATTGCTGTAATACCAGTTTTGTGAGTCCATAGAATCTTTTTATTTTCTCAAATAACTGTTTTGATTCCTACTGGATTTTATCCTGTTTTAACACATAATCCAAGGAATTAAGACTAGCAACTTTTTGAACTAATCCTGCTGTTACATGGGCATAGCCTTTTTTCAGAATGAGTATGCTGAGTAGTTGTTAAATACTATCATTATCAGTGATGATATGCAAGTGTGAAAGGATCCAGCTTTGTTTTCAGGGCTCATCTTAATTTGGCAGGAGTAGTAATCAAAGGGAGAGATAAAGGGACTATTTCAAATGTTGCTGTGGTGCTCGAGGTATGTCATCTATATTGTGGGGAAGTTATACTTATTTTCACACCTGTCTCATTCTAGAAAAAAAAACCAGCCCTGTGTGAAAATACTGTAATTTTCAATAAACCTTGTTTTAGACGCTACTATGTTTTCATTAAATAACAATGAGCAGTCACGCATTTCTTAAACATCGATTTCTGTTCTGCTACGTGTGACCAAGTTGAGGCATAAAATTCTCTTGTCTAAGGACAGATGCATGGGCATTTTTATATCTCTTAGGCTACCCGTCCTGCATTTGTAATTTCAGTGTTACAACCCCTCCTTTGTGCAGATTAACGAAAGATTACTATGAGACAATTATTATACTACAAAATAGAAGTAACAGAATGTCCTTGTGATCTGTTAAGAATGGAAATGGCTGGTGGAAGGTGTTGTTTCAACCTTTATAGAATCATTTGGTTTGGAAAAGACCTTTAAGATCAAGTCCAACCGTTAACCCAGCCCTGCCAAGCCCACCACTAAACCATGTCCCAGAGTGCCACATCTACACACCTCTTAAACACCACCAGGGGTGGTGACTCCACCGCTTCCCTGGGCAGCCTGTTCCGATGCTTGACAACACTTTTGATGAAGATTTTTTTTCCCAATATCCAATCTCAACCTGGTTGATACTTTTATCTGAAAGTAGTCTGATTGACAGCTACCTACTTTATGGCTTTTATCAGCTGTGTTAGGTTAGTTGCAGCACTGGAACAGTGAAGGTACGATCTCTGTAGCTGGTTACCAGTAATACCTATTTATGGAAATTGTCTTGGCTAAAGATCTGCATGCTTCTGTTCTTCACCTTTAAATTGTTGCCCAGTTGCCATCCCAGCTTGTTTGTGTTAACAATCAAAGTAACTAAAAAATAGCATCAAATTGTTATTGTTAATCCTTAATCAAAACATGATTGAATAAGATCAGGATTAACATTTTGGAATTCATGGTGAATAAGCTGGTATTTTAATTAGGGATCAAAGTGCATGGTATTAGATAAGAAACTTTAACATGGGCTTGTTATAGTTGACTTGGTACCAACTTAATGGATATTGTATATGTAGAGAAATTACTGATTTTCAGGGTAGTATCCCTTCTTTGTAATGACAGCGTAGTCTGCTCTGTCAGCTTCAGTTGTCCTTTGTGTGTAGCAGAAGTAGCACTGTCAGCATTTTTAATACAGGATTTCCTGTTCTTTTCTGTGTAGATTAGAGTTATAGAAGTATGCTTTATGGAATTCACTTGTAAGAAGTTTTTATTGTTGTTTAAATGGGGGTGTATGTGTTGAGCATACAAAAGCTTTTGTTACTGATTTGTTAGAAATACTTTTCTATTATGTACACAGAAGTGAATGTGTGTGTGTGTGTAAAAGCAAATATATGTAAATGTACAGAAGAATGAAGGCATTTAGATTCAAGAGCCAAATATTTTTAGGGAATGAAAATTGCTCCCATAAGACAAGTTTTATCTTTCTGAAAAAGATCCGTATCAGGTGTTTGGGTTTAATGTTTTGAAGTGCCTTATCTACATCCTGGTTATTAGCGACAAATTTTATTTCCCATAAAATCAGTGTGGGTGAGACTGTATTTCAGTATGAAGTTACAGTAATACTGATATGAGAAAGCCAGGACATACCAAGAGTTTTGACATAGGAATAAGCTGCCATCTGTAGCCTCGTCTGCATCATGCTCGTAGCTCCTGCACTAAGGTGCAGGCTTTGCGGTTTACTTTGCCTTTGTTGTGGAGTGAATAGGGGTAAAAGCATGTGTCTGGACAGTCATCGCAGAGCCACTGAGACACGATGGCTTACGTGTCAAAGACCTAATGTAAGAAGGCATTTTGCTTGGCAGCATTAATTGAAATAATTTATTCTTGTTAGTCTTGCCCATATGTGGCATTTGTACAGCGTGTGGCTTTGGATATAATTAATGTACTCTTTAATTTGTTCCTGTAGCATAAGGTGATGATCTTAATGTGAGTTTTTAGATTCTGTATCTTCTATTTTAAAAGGATTGGAAACACAGCATTTAAGTTTGTCATAGCAAGTTCTAGCTCAGCTGTCAAGGGTGGTTATTTCACATATAAATGCTTTTGCTACTCTCATGATCTTCGTGTGTGTTGTTATACTGACCTCATATTTCTGTTTTTAACATGCTTTTTTTGCTCCTCCTCTCCAGGTGAAGCAGGAGCTGTAGAAGGAAGACCTTGTGGCTCGCAATCATGCCATTCCCCTTCGGCAAGTCCCACAAGTCTCCTGCAGACATTGTGAAGAACCTGAAGGATAGTATGGCAGTTCTAGAAAAGCAAGATATCTCTGACAAAAAGGCAGAAAAGGTACAGTTGGGACTTGCCAGTTACTGAAGAGTAATTGGTGGGGTGGGGGGCAGGGTGAGAAATTATTTACAGCTGTTGAAACTGAATCAATTAGGAATTATTTTGGGGCTTTACACTCTGGTAAAGGGTAAGTTATTATGTACCTTTGAACAGGTGTGTTTCATGTTGGTTGGCTTTGCATTTTTATGCCACTGGCAGCTGATAGGATACTTCAAATAATTTGGTTTGGAACTGTAGGACATTGCACTCTTTAACAAGCAGCTCACAGCCATACAGTGTTCAGGTGCCTGTGTCCACCATAGTGGCTTTACTGCTGGACATAGTTCTGTCTGTGCTTGTCCATGCCAACATTCACAGACCAGAGTGTCTCTGTTACTGAAACCGAGGAGCTCTGTGTCTCCCTGGATGTTAGTAAGGGGATATGCTTTTACAATTCCTTGCCTTTTCTTCAGCCCACAGGAAGCTGTGCTGTAAAGTAGCTGTGCTGTGAAGTTCCTGTGCTAGTGCAGTTTCTTTTAGATAGGATGGTTTGCTGCTTCAGGATCTGTACCTGTTGACAGTCATTTGCTTCTCGACTGGTAGTCTTGATAGCTTTACTGAAAATTACCTTCAAGTTCAACCTGTGTGCAGCTGCATCCCACCCTGTGACTTGTATGATAGGGGTGTTTACTATTTAGATGAAGTTTTTCTTGAAAATCTCAGCACAAGGGCATAGATTCCAATACTTCCAAAAAAAACCAACGCAAAACTAAATAGAAAAAACCCAGCAAACAAAACATCAGCCTCTTCAATCTACCAGCTTTTGAAGCAAGCTGTGATACCCCACTTGGATCCTCTCCCAGGTTTATTTAACTGTTTTGTGCCATTCTTGGCATTCTTAGAGAGTCCCATATAGGAGTTAGTCACAGTCTTTTTATGTTCACCAGTATTTTTAAGCAGAATGTGGCCAGCTTCTGTACATCCATTTTCACCTAGATTTGGCAATGCTGTTTCAAGTGCAGGAAAATCCAGGTCTTAACTGAATTGCCATCTTTATCCCAATATTTTTTTTTAAACCGGCATCTTCTACCCCAGTGCCAGCATGTGGTATGTTCCAGATCTCTTGCAGTGTACTGTAGTATTTTTCCCCTAATACTGTTTCTTCCTGGAGAAAAAAGTATTATGGCCTGTTCTGCAGGCCTGTGTGGAGACTGAGAGGATTTTCATTTGCTGCTGCTTCTTTCTCTAATGAAGACAGACATCTGTCAGGGGGGAGGGGTAGGTGCATTCTGAAGAGTCTGTGATGAGACATGGCACTGCCTCCTTCATCTCAGCCTCATTATTAATTCCTGGAGATGTGGCTTGATGTTAAAATCCGTGCTCTATTGTATCATCTTTTTCTTTTTGCTTAGACCTCTAATGGGGAACAGACCAGCTTCATTCCATTGTGCATAGCTGTGCACTGTATCACATGCCTGTGTTCTTGATGCTGTAGCTGAAGATTATTATGTACCATTTGCTTCTTGCTGGCCTTTAATCCCATACCTCCATCTTCTTTAAAGGCTTTGTTTATGTGAGGCTGCTGCTTTGGTATGAACTAATATGCTAAACCTGTAAGTTGTTTCTCCTGTGTCTTATAGAAAGCAACACATTCTGCTTGAAGGAGGAAAGAAGGCAACCCATGTTCACTAGGTTAGACTAGTTAGGAGGGTTAAATACTGACATTTACAAGACTGAGCTGCATATGGTAGTGCTGGCCTCTGTCATCCTCATTATTCACAAAGGAGATGCCGTTGTTGAATCTGAAAATTCACAACAGCGGTGTCCACATCTTCATACAGAGATTCTTCAGAAAGTAGTTGTTTCATTGGCAAGCCAAGGCGTCCGTGAAGGTGACTCTGGTTGTGGCAGTTTATCTCATATTCTCAAATTGTTTGCTGGTCTGATAAAGTTCTTCAATATCTTATGGACCTGTCATCACATCTTTGAGAGTATGGCCCTGATTAAACACGCTGAATTCTTGCCTTCTTCCTATCCAGTCTATAGAAATTTCTGGAATAACTTTGGAGTTAAAAGACAGCAAGAATCTGAGCAGTAGCCATTATTAAAAAAGAAGAAAAATTTCTGCATTCCCATATCTCGATAATAAGGCATCTTTTTATCTTTCACTACCCCTTTTATTATTATGATCCTTTCTACAGTGTAACATTCCAGTCTCCTTTGGAGAAGAATTCTGTGCTGATGAGAGGGTGAGTTCTCTGGCTATTAGTGGAACAGAAATAGAAAAACTCACTGCACATAAAGCACATAAATTATTGCCCTTTAGGAAAAGGAGAAGAATGCCAGAGTTTTTAGCTTTTTATAATTCCATTTTATTAGTGATTAGACTTGTATAGAATTCTCCCTCTCTCTCCCCGCCCCCCACTCGCCCTTAGCAACATGGTACATAGTGTTGATTACTGTTTGTGGTAAAGACACCCTTTTGGGTGCAGGGAATACTTAAGTTTTCCTATGCTGCTTTGTTTCATAAAATTAAGTACACATAGTTGCATACTTTTGCTACTCTTGAGCATAAGGAATTTGAAACATGTATGTAGACTAGGCTAAAAAATATTTCAGCATGTGTTGAAGTGAACTGAATGTTTCAAAACTTAATTATTGTTTCAAATATTTTTACTACAAAATGAAATTAATTGTAAATGCTCTTTTGTGTTGTACCTTATGGCTGGCTGAGGTTCCAAAGGTTTTCCACTGTGGTACCACAGTGGGTTTGGGTTTAATATGTAGTTAATTTTAATTCCTACTGTGCATTAGCAGCACAATGCTGTTATGAAAATACTTTGCTGCTGTGTAGAGGATGCGCTTTGATAGTTTCCTAATACACTTGGAAATACGTATTTGTAAGAAAATTAGACAAATAATTTCCCCTAGAAATTAAAAGTGTAATTAATTATGTTTAAACAAATAACCTCAGTCTTTTTCAGTGCTGAGGCTGAAATGTAAAACTTTTGATGTTTTGTGAGAAGAAGAAAAAGCAAAGGAGGCAAGAAAGATTTTTAGAGCTTGGACAGTGTGTATTCCTGTGCATTCTTCATAATCAAAATTAAAGAGGCTCTTCAAAGCCAAAGACGTAAAACAGCAGTGGTGGTCATGACACACCTTTTTCAGTTAAGAAACATTGTACCCTGTAATACTGGAAAATTTGTTTTATAAATAAAAATCTGAAATTTGAAAAAGTGAATTCTAGTGTATATTAAACTACCTTTTCTTGAGCTCTCTGAATACTGGAGAAAAACTAACCAGGTAATGCTCCAGGTCATTTTGAAATGTTCTTTAAGTTGGTGGTACCTGCTTAGGAACTGAGATCTGAAGTGGCTGTAAAAGCTGGACTGTGCCTCGCTGCTGACAGTCTGCCTCGTGTACCGCAGCTCTGGTTGCTTCTTGGCTGCAGTTTTGTACTTAGGGTAGGGGCGATAGCTTGCTGTCTGTTAGCATTTTGGAAGGGAAACTTGAAATGTCAAGTGCTTTGTAACTGAAAACACATTCATCACATATGCTGTTAGTTTTCTGTTACTTGTGTTTTTTCAGAAGGGGGGGCTTAAAGGGAAGGGGAAGGAAAATTTCATATAAAGGACCTACCCTTGATCTAGCCTATTACTTAGTCTTTTATTCGCATCTCTTCCGCCTCTTTGGCTGACATCAGCATTTATTTTTATACTACCAGTTCACTTGATTTGTGGCACACATTTACTGTTGTAAAGGTAAATATTTACTCATGTAATAAACTTGTTCTTCTCTACCCTCTAACCTTGAGTTAACCTGCTCATAACAGTTCCAGTTTTGGCTTTTGGATAATTGTTTTAGACATGTTGTTAACCCATGTCATTTGACTATTGCGGGCATTGACAGTGTCTCTTCTTTAAGTTACCAGCTTTATACAATGGACAGTATAATATATGTATGGGACAATGTGGTATGCTATTTTGATTCAGCTGTCCAAATGTAATATTATGTTGTGTTGCCGTAGATCAGATTTCAATCAGGAGTTTGTCATTTACAAAGAAGTAAAATTATAAATTTGTTATGCATATGCATAGTTAATTTATTAATTTCTCTAAGTAAAGGCAAGTGTTGCTTCATAAAATTCAAATACTCCAGCTGTACAAGTCTAAATGAAGTTTTTGGTATTGGCACTGCTTAGCATTTAAGGAAATAGTAAGTTTTGGAAAAAAATCAGTGAAATACCGTAGAGACTGGAATAAATCATAATGATTCATAGCTCTAAAGACATGCAGCTATTCTGGTGTGACAATCATATGTGTGACTTAAAGGTGTCTAGTTTGATTTTTAAATAATATCTTCCTGTCTTTGATAAGCATAGAGAAGTAAGTACTTCCTTTATTTTCCTTATTTTACATTTTACTTCTGTAATTTGACTTGTCCTCTAAATGATATTGATTGTCTGGCACCATGGAATTTCAAATGTGACTTGTCACAGAATTTTTCGCTGAAATGCTGATTGCTCCATGGTTGCTCCTTCTCAGTGTTGGGAATATATATATATTTTTTATATATATACACACACAATTTTACTATATAAAATACATAATGTATTTATTTATAGACTATAATATGTAGAGTATATATAATATATAGCACATATATAAAATATATCTGCTTATGTATTGTATTACTGTATACATGGTGTCTGATAGTGAATTCTGCTTTTGATCGTGGGTTTTTGAATGAACTCCATTGTGCATGTTAATTTTTCTCTAGAAATTTTTTATTTTCTTGTTAAAAGCAAGCAGTGCATTAGGCAATTATTTAGATCTCAGTACCTTAGGAAATCTTGCAAGTAATGCTAGCTAAGATTCTGTTTGTCTTGATTTCTTTTTTTACTAGTTTTTCACTGGGCCTTAACATTGATACTTAATGTAGCATTATATTTTTCACTGTAGCTATCTAAATTCCATGCTGCGTTTGAAATAGCTCTGCACATCGCTTATTTGGAATATGAGAGTATGGAATATAGAAGAGTAGATTCTAGAACAAGTTTGTAAGCATTTATTGCTAGTCCTTTTGGTGTTGAGTTTTAGAGTACAAGAGAAGGGAATATAGAAGTATCATTTTTTATGGAATTGTAGTGCATCAAAAGACACTACTATCAGAAAACCTTGTATTTCTGTATTTGTGGTGCGTATCCAGAAATGATAGTTTGTCCTAAGTTGAAGTGATGCAAGCATGTATCTTTTCATGATGAAGGTGGTCAGACATTGGTAGGGGTTGCCTGGAGGGGTTGTGGAGTGTGCATCCTTGGAGCTGTTCAGAGCATGGCTGGCCATGAGCCTGATCAACCTGATAGGACTCTGAGGTTGGCTCTGAGCAGGTGGTGTGATTATTAAAGTATCGAGAGGGTTGTTCTCTTTTCTGGGGTTTTCATATGAAAAATTCCTCACTGGCATTCTTTTTAATTGCAGGTGTGCCCTCTGTATTGCCACCATCTTACTTAAAATAGGTAGCTACTTGAACCTCTGCCTTTCTTCCTCTTTCATCTTGCTTTCTAAATTAGTGTGCAGGGACAAACTGTAATAGAATTTTTATTACTGTTTCCTCTTTTCTTGGTAGCCATGCATCAAAGGCATCTCTTCATATCTGCATTTGACAGATGTTCCTGTTCTTTTCCTAGTAAAGAGGTATTTCATCTGAATTTTAAAGAAATAGAACAGTTGTGTGGCATAATACCACTACAGTATGGTGAGCTGGCTTTCTCATTTTACGTCCTCAGGAGCTGTCATGAATCTAAGCAGTCTTACCGAGCACCTGCTTCTTGCTGTCTTACTAACAGTGCACAGAAAATCCTTTGGAATTCCAATTGAGGAGGAGACAACTGGGACTAGGAATTGCAATTAGCAAGAAGAGGGAGGCAGCAGGGAGTGGAAAGTTGTGGAGGAGCTAAAAATGATACGGAGCCTCCTTAAAGGTCATGGAATCCTTACGTGCATACCTAGCAAAGCTGGAATGGCTTTGGCTTGAATAGTGCATGGGTCATGCTGATCTTAAGCCTCTCTAGATGTAACGCACACATGTGAAATCTTTGTAGATACCCCTTATGAGACAAGCAATATCCAGAAAGCGATCATTTTTTCACTTCATTAATTCTTCATGTGCTATCAATCATAAATACTTCACACTGAAGTGTATGCATACCTTGTTGGTAGGTTCATCTAATTACTAAAAATTAGTGCACTTACAAGCTATTCATACTTTTTAGGCATGTGAAGAATTAATACAATATAATTAAACCAGCTATTTATGATGATAATTTTCAGCATTTTGCCCCCAAGCTATGTAAACATATCTATTAAAAGGAGTAGTGTGGTTTTTTTTTTCTCTCCAAGATAACTGTGTTTTAAGATTCAGAAGGGATGTTTAGGAGTGTTCTTGTTGATATTTTTTTTTGTTTTGTTTTGGGTTTTTTTGTTTGTTTTTAGTTTTACTCATGAGATAACTCTGTTTCCGCTGCTGAATGCTGCTCCAGCCTGTCACAGCAACTTAAGAATTCTGTACACTAGCTTCCCTAAGTAAGAGGTCAGACCTGTCTGTCTTCTATAAGATGGGCTTCAAATAAGAAGCATCTTAGACTTTTAATTGTCTCCTGTATCGCTGTGTTCTTTCAAGTGCACTTTTTTAGGGGTCTGTTTGCCAGTTTGTTCTTGTATACTGAGATCACTTGAAAATTAAAGGAAGTTTTGTCAGTTGGAAAGGAAAAATTTCATCCCCACTGACTGGAACATTATTTGACAAAACCTGATGCATGCAAAATCTGTACGAGGGATACATTTGGTCTCTCTGAGCAGTTCACTAGAGCCAGGCATGTGTCTCCATGTCATTTTCCAGTCTGGTCCTGTGTACCACAGTTTTACAGAATGAACACTTTGTTGGGTTCTTTTAATCCCATTGCTATTCTTTAGGGAGTTTTTGAATAAGGAGTTTAAAGGCAGTAAAAAGGAAGAGGTTTTTACTTCTGCTAACTTGTCAAATAAATTGTGTGTCTTGCCTCTGCCTTTTATTTTTTTTTTAATACCTTTAACTGTCTTATTTGCAGAAAAGGATTATCTGGGTTTTTTTAACAGGTTGTCATTTCCTGATGATTTTTTTTTTCCCTCTAAATGGAAGTTTGCAGATGTTAAGAATAATGAGTACAGTTACAAAGACAAACGTCATTGTGCTCTAACTGTATTCTTTTCCCATTTTCTTTAGGCCACTGAGGAGGTCTCCAAAAACCTTGTTGCCATGAAAGAAATCTTGTATGGCACAAATGAAAAAGAACCCCAGACAGAAGCTGTGGCACAGCTTGCTCAAGAGCTGTACAACAGTGGTCTTCTTAGTACTCTAGTAGCCGACTTGCAGCTAATTGATTTTGAGGTAAGAAGTTTGACATTTCTTATATTGTATATATTAATATAAACACATCTGAATTCCTACCACTTTAATTGGCTAAGACGTCTCTCAGTGTCTTTTCTTCACTGGAAGGGTGGTCAAGCATTGGAACACCATCCCTGGAAGTATTTAAAAGACGAGTAATGTGGTGCTCAGGGACATCGTTTAGTGGTGGATTCGGCAGTCCTGGGTTAATGGTTGGACTTGATCTTAAAGGTCTTTTCTAACCTAAGTGATTCTGTGATGTTTTATTTTCTGTCTGTGCTCCAAACTACCTAGAAAATTAAGCAAATATAGAATATGAAATCTGTGAATTTAGGCACATAAACCACACAACACTGAAGTAGATAAACCTCTAATACTGATAATATATTTCTGTTAAAACGATGGAATAATTCTTAATTGTTGTGTGCACAGTAGGGTAATCTCTTAGTAGTAATACCATTAAGTAAACACAAACTATAATACTACAAGGCATGTCTGTATTCTGATCTCATTAAATTACGTGGAGAAGAGAACTGTCATAACTTTTATGAAGGGTTTTAAATAGTTAAATAGTTAGAGCTGTTAGTTTTATTAACAGTCCTGTGTTTCTCTCTCTTTTTATAAACAAGTGATACAACTTTTTTCTGTTTTCCTCATCTTTGTTCTGTTTATTAAAAAAACAGCAAACCCAAATATTTATTGAGTACGTCAAATAGCAATACTTATTTCTATTCAAACATATCTCTATAAAAACCTATATCTGGTATTTGCCACCACATCATGTGGAAAAATTTAGCTTCCCAGTGCCATAGTGAAAAATCACCCGATTTATTTATAAGAAATTGCGGTACGATTGGATGTTCCTGTTTTCCCTGAGGCTCTGCAGGAGGTGTGTGGTTGCCTAGGGAAGGACCCACACCCCATGTATCTCACTCTACAGCCTTGACCATAAAGACCATCCCACTTAAGGTTGCTTAAAAATGGGATTGTTTCACAAACAAGTTGTTCACGATGCAAACACAACAGTTTAAAGTCCTGTTGTATTATGACATTCCAAAAACAATGGCTTTTCCCCTGTTCTTTCTTCTCTTCCCCTCCACCCCACCCATAACTCACTCTGATTTGTCTTTAATTGTAATATGGTGGGGTTTTTCCCTACCCGCACAACTGTTTATACCAAACATAAAACATTCAAGTTGTTAAATAAGCAAGGAGACCTGGGAAAGCTGAGCAGGAATGCTGAGATGTAATGGCCTTTAATTGCTGGAGAAAGGAAATAATGAAATGTCATCTGAATTCTGCTGACCTCTAGATTCTTATCAGCTTGGTGTTTACTCAGCCCACTTATTAGCAAAGGAAACCGTCATTATCTCCTGGTAATGAAGAATGATAACAATTTTTACAGGCTTGCTCTCAGTAAGGAGAACTATTCATTTTACAATAGGGGCACTTGGAAAGACTGCAAGTAGTTTCCTGCTTGTGGACTTTCTGCTGCTTTGTTACACCAGGATATGACGGTTCCCCCTTGAGAGAGATCAAGTCATTCATGCCACTTTCTAGGCTGGACCACGTCTGCTTTTTAAGGATGGGATCTGGCAGACTGTCCAGCTGTTGTTGTTCCCTAGAATCAATGTCAACACACCTGTGCTCCCATAATGCTTCCAAGCTGTTACAGCATCAATCAGATGTTAGCTTTGATATCCCACATCTCTGTGGTTGGGGCTTTACTGCATTTGAAATGATTTTTCCGTTACCAGTGGAGATTCGAACTTGGTTTCCTGTTGGTTCTTAAACTTGAAGAGTAGGTCTAGCATTTATTCCTTCTGGAGCGCCCCCCCCCCCCCCCCCCCCCCCCAGCTTGAGGTTGTTCAGTAATGAACTAAAGGTCTTTTTTTAAAAAGTTTTTTTTTTCTTGCTTTGTCAAGAACTTCACTGTCATTCCTGAAGAAGGTTTCCTTGTAGAACAGGAATAGATAGCTGATTAATAGACAGGGACTGTTCACTCTGAGTCTTAAAACTGTCTGAGATGTATTTGAATCTGAACAACATGGTAAAAAACGCCAGAAAAGTAAGAAAGTAAAAATCAGAAAAGTAACAAATTTAATGTTTTAATTAAGAAACTGTCTGACTGTCCAGACCTTGCTGTATGCAAAGGCCTGTTTAAAAGTATGTCCTTGTCTGGAAGTTTGCTTTCCAAGTAAAGCAGTCAACACAACCATCTACTTGCCAGTCCTACCAACCGGTCAGTTTTTTCCCTGCTGATCTGTGCTAGTGTGTTTGTAGAAGAGATGGCATCCCTTGTGGAATTGTGGGGGTTTTGTTCTTGTTTTTTTCAAACGAAGAAAAAAAAAAACCACCCAAAAACAAAACCTCCTTTTGCATAAGGGAGCCTGGATCCTTCTTGGAAGACAATACTAGCACAGTCTCCCTCTCACCTCTCAGAGTCGTGACTATTGGCACAGGGTTCAGTGTCTGTTTGCCCTTGTTGGGCCATGAGATCACATAGTAATACATCCTTCTAACAGTAACTAGCTTTTGGTATTACTGTGTACCACTATCAGTTCAATTATGTGCATAATAAGGAAATGCTGTTCTTGCTGGCGAATCCAAAGCAAATTGTGAGATCCAGTGCAAAATTGGCAATGTTAGTGAATGAGAGTTGATGACTATATTATGTGGAGTTTGAGTAAGGCAATTTCTGGAAACACTGCTCTACTCATTTCAGAACAAAGAGTTCTGGTGTTGCTTTGGGCTGGCTTTCAATGGAATTGTAATTGAGAAAACAAGCGTTTACAAACAAACTCTTATATCCTGAAAACAACACTCTAATAAAACTGTCCATGGTAATTCAAAATCACGCTGTTTGTAAAACTACAGTCCTACTTTTTAAAAAACATTTGCTTTTTTTCTTACACAGTCTTCTTGATGTTGATTAGAAAACCAAAATAATTTTAAATAATTGCTGCTGTTCTTAACATTCTTGCTAACTAAGTATGCACTGCTTTTTACTCAAATATAAAAACATTTGTACATTACTGAAATGTGAAAACAAATGTAAAAAATGTAAAATAGACTCAAAACATTGAAATGCTGATGTTACTCAGGGCATCTATAGTACAGGTGGAGATTGTCAAGAAACACCTGTGTGGTTTTTGTGTATAACATTCAGGGAACCTTCAGGTGGAGTTGCTGAACAAGCCTTTATTTGCAAGTCCAGCTTAGTACACGTTTGCCTAGGCTTTTTCTGGATTAGATCTGATAACACATAGTCCTGAAGTTGTCTCTATGGCAATCCAAAATTAAAAGTTAATTGCCGAAATCTGGCTTTTAAATGGTGCATGTGAATGACAGTGAAAAGTGCTTATACTTATAATCGGCTTTTTGTTAGATGTCTGTACCCATTTGTCACTTTTAACTATGGTGTGATGGAAGAAATACATAGGAGATGTATGTATGTTCAACAGAGAACATTCCCAGCTCCTTTAGTACTGGCTGGTGCTGCCCCTGTCCGTTAATTTGTGTATGATCTGTGCTGGTTTCCCACGTCCTGGTCTTCCTTACACCACTTTTGTGCGTTGGAAAGTGTGAGACTTGTATTTTAGGTCAGTGGATGATTTGTCTTTGTAGTTTTTATTTATTTATTTTCCATAAGTTACAGTTTTAAGTTGGATGTTAACACTGCAGTCAGAAATGCTCTGCACACTCTTAATTATGTATAATTAAGTGTTCCTAGGCAAGGGGAGAGGGTAATGGAATATTGAAGAAGCACGCTTCCAGGCAAGAACAGAGTTAAAAAATGGTATGTGATTAGCAAAACGAAGTATAAAACACACTCAGGAGATGGATGCTACATAGAAATATCTGATGTATCTTCAACTGGCCTTTCTTAATGTAAATTACATCTGGCTGCAACATGATGTAATGTTTTGAGCATTTTGGCATATCTGAAGTGGGTATAAAGAAACAGAATGTTTGATCTACTTAAGTTCATGGTGCAGGGGCTGACTGAACTGCAGAACTCATGTTGTATGAATGTCTGAGATTATCATAATGTTTAATTTTTAACTTGCCTAGTGGACTTAAGTATTTTGTTTAACTGCTGATGTTTTTGACAGGGCAAAAAAGACGTTGCGCAAATTTTCAACAACATTCTCAGAAGGCAAATTGGTACAAGAACTCCCACAGTTGAATACATCTGCACTCAACAGAATATATTGTTCATGCTGTTAAAAGGGTAGGTACACTGTGAAAACATAAATATGCTTTTACGTAAAGTAAGAAATTTTTAAATTCATGGAGAAACAGTGAGTTCTGAGGTGCTTTTATTTTCTCCTTTTGCTTAGTTTTGTTGTTTGTTTTGTTTTTTTTTTTTGTCATGGGGTCTGTAATTCCCCTAAGTAAAGGAAAATTTGAGTAATAAAAGATGAAAAATACGCTACTGCTTGAAGTATAATTGAAAATTGAGAACTGTTAGTGACCTAAAATATTCTTGCTGGGGTAATGCAGACTTTTTCCATTCAGTATACTATTTTATCCTATTTAAATTATTTCCTTATGAATTTATTCATCAAGGCTTGAAGGCTGGTGGTTTCTTTTCCCCCTGTAACCACTGTCATTTCCAGTTTGCTGTGCTACCCCAGGCTTAGTTTGGTCTTAAACTTTTTATTCATAGTGATTTATATTGCTGTAGTGACAGAAATGCACTCAAACTTCTTCAAACAAAGAATGATTTGGGGCGTATGGTGTATGCCAGGTGGCTGTGGCTTCCTCTATTCTTTTATTATCTGGTGTGTTGGATATTGGAGAATCATCTATGCTGCATACGTGTTGCACATGTAGAGGTGTGGATCTCAAACATGAAAGCAATAAGATGGTGTTAACATTTTCATGTTACGATCATTTTTTTTTAGAATAATTGTGAATGTGCTCTGTGTATTTAAAAAGAATTGCTCGTGTTTCTAGTAACATTAATGAAGAAAGGTCTGAAAAATGCAATTCCATTGTGTTATTTTGGGATAGAAAAGTTGATCACACACTAATAAACTTTTGTAAAAATGCAACTGTTTCAAGTATTAGTTTTACAATTTTTGTTAAAGCTGCTGGGTAACCTTGCTGCAGCTGAAGAGTACTTATTCCACCTACTGGGATAGCTAGAGGCTGTATGAAAAGGCCATGCTGCTCATTGATGTTCTTGCCTTTGTTAGGTTGGTAGCATTGAGATATGAGGGCGATCAAGTATATTTTAAACATGAAGCTTTATTGTGTTTTTCCTTTCCCTTCTTCCTAGTTCATAGTAGTCATTAGAGAGGCTGACTAAACTGCCACATACATGGCATATTAGGCTGTTTTACTGTGACATCTCTGCCTTTACCTAATCTTGGCCGTTTGTGTAAGGCACTGGAAGATGGATTGTAGAAGAAACTTTCTCTATGGAGAAAGCAGGAATTTTACATCTTTTTGTTTCGTGCTGATTCCAAAGGTCTAGCACCAGAGGCAGTGTGGAATATTTGCTTCAATTCATACAAGTATAAGATCTACACTTGTCTGCCAGAAGTGCTCTGTTGGTTTGGGGTTTTCCCCCTGATTACAGCCCTGATTTTTTTTTGGGGGGGCGGGGAAACGAGATTTAAATGTTAGAGGTACAAAAAGATTATTAATTGTGGTATAACACAAAAGAAAATACTGGTTCAGTGCTACTTCAAAATAATTTACAAAAGAAGGCAAAGACATTTGAAGCGCAGAGAGATGAAACTACTTTCTCAGCATGCTGTCGTTGGTAGGTGACTGAATGAGGGCTGCTACACATTTGTCCTAATTTTTAGTCTGTGTTGTCGCTCTTCAGAAAGCGTTACTCTGACAGGGATTGTTGAAACACATATTCATAAGTCGGGGTGCTTGAAATGGGCATTTAGTTGGCTTAGTGACTTAATGTTACGTTTGGTATCCAACTGAGTCAAATTTATGTAAATTTAAACTATGGAATGAGCTGCAAAAAGTTCAGTAGATTTCAAATCACCACGACAAGTTAAATGGGAAAGTATTGCAGGATTTAATGTGAAAATTAATTCATTAGAAAATGTTTTTGTAGAGTTATATAGTTGATGCTTAGTATGCACAGTGATACTTTGCTCCTGAATTATTCTGGTGAATTTAAATTAGCTGCCAATGATGTACAAAGAAGGATTCTTTAGGTGGGAGGCAGGAAAGTATGTAAGAACCTTTGACTGCTCCAAAACCAGGTAGATTTTCTGTAGTCTGGGATAGCTTGTATTGCACCATGCTGAGATGAGTTCTTGGTTTGAAAAGGCAGTTCCATCTTCACCCAGGGTCCACAAGGAGCTAGTAGCAGTTGCAAAGGTTTATTTCCATCAAATATGTCTTAAAGACACTGTTGTGAGATTTTGACAGCTGCTGGTGGTGTACGCTAAAAATGGCTGAGAGAACTCTGTAGTATTTGAGCAAGAAAGCCTGCCAAGGAAGTGTAGCAACAATTTCTAAATGAAGCCATCAGGGATGGCTTCATCGCTTCCATCGAATCGGTGATGGACATATTCCAGAGGTCTCTTGTAAGAAGGTGCAGATGCTTCAGGAGAGGCAGTAAAGATTCAGGCACAAGAGGTGGTGTTTAATATTGTCCTTACAATTGGAGGACGTTGTTGTCAGAATTTCAAGCTTGAAGCCCATGGTGTGTAGAGTGGTTGCTCATTCTGACAAATGGTTTAATGAAAGAAGAGACATAAATTTATGTCCGGTATTATTAACTCTTCATGCTCATATAATGGATAGCTTTATGTGAATTGCTGTCGTGTGTAAGCAAACAGCTTTCAAGACAGAAATCACTCCTTGCTTTTCCAGATGTCTGCAATCCCCCCAGTATGAAAAAAGAGAACTGATTTTGAGTATGAAGAAAATATTTTTTATTTAGTCTTGTTTCTTGGTTTGTGAAGGTCATTTGTATTGGCTATAATTTGGCGTTTAACTGGCAATGATTTCAGTAATATTTTGTGGAAATATTTAGAAGTGCAGTTTAATGCAGAAGTAAGTACCTGCAATTTTCTGAATTTCTGTTTACTTGGTAGCACTGAGAACTGTAATTGGCAATGTGGTGTTGCAGTGCTAGCTTGTGAAAATATTATACAGAATCTTTGATTTGTCTTTTTTTTTTTTTTCTTCCCCAATAGGTACGAATCTCCAGAAATTGCTCTAAATTGTGGAATAATGCTTAGAGAATGCATCAGGCATGAACCACTTGCTAAAATAATCTTGTGGTCAGAACAATTCTATGATTTCTTCAGATACGTGGAAATGTCAACATTTGACATTGCTTCGGATGCATTTGCCACATTCAAGGTAATTTACACACAATATTTGAGTTGTTATTTCTGTAGTTCTTGGCTGTGTGAACCCAGATGATATGCGTTATGTTCTTGGACAAAACAAGCCTGGGGCAGGGAATAGGAGTGATGCAGATGGGTAGGCTTGGCACTTTTCTTCCTTATTTCTCAGAACGCCAGACATACCTTTAAATACATATAGTATGTTGCCAAACTTAGTTCAGAAAGCAAGATTTAGACTGTCATGAATTAGCTGAGTAAGTGTGCACTTTTATTCTAGGGGCTTTTATATCTGCCTCCAGCTCCTCAAGTGAGCAAACGTTTTTGTTCTGTTATGAATCTGAGTATATTTGATGCTGACGCTTTGCCTGGGAAAATTCTTTGTTGTCCTAAAACAACCAGTTATAGGACTATAAGCATAATATTTACCAGTACTAAATAGTGAGTCTTAACCTTGGTTGTGTATAGTTTTGTGCAGAGCATAGCCTTGATCCATAAATGGCATTTATTAGTGATAATTCCACAGGCTATTTACCTGTATGATTTAACATAACACATCACAGACCTTTCTAAAGTGGCGCCAAGGTCCTTAGCGCAGTGTTCAGGTAACTGCATTCATGTCCTGAATACCTGTGTTTAATGAAATAGCAAAATTTTCTATTGGATGTCTTATGTGTACTGTTTAATGAGGATGTATATGTACTGCTTAAACATTTTAGTGATAATACTGGGTTTGTGCTTTTTTACAGGATTTGCTTACAAGACACAAGTTGCTAAGTGCAGAATTTTTGGAACAACATTATGATAGGGTGAGCAGATACATTTTAATATTGAGAATTTTCTAGTGCTGTGTATGTTACTGGAAGAAAGCAGTATTTTCATTCCTTGTTTAATTTTGTTTTTGGACATTTACACACAATATTAAACCAACTAAACTTACAGTCATTTCTGCCAAGCAGTAAAATTAAGGTCAAGACCTTATTGTTGAATGCGGAAAGCTGTAAAAACAAGAGAAGGCAGCAGAAATCTATTCTGTGAAAACTGGATGTGATTTTTCCACTAGAGGGAACCCTTGCCTTGTCTGTCTTCTGTCTGTATTAACCTGTAACATCCAAAGGATACAGGATAGCCCTCCTCCACCTGCTGAGGAATCCTGAAATTAACGAACAGTGTTCAGTTCCAGGAGCTGTTATAGTTTGAGAAATAATGAGGTAACAACTTCCACCACACTGCAATCTAAACATAAAGGCTTCTAAAAGTAATTTTTTTTTTAAGCGTATACAGTGTGTTAATAGTAGTGACTTCCAGGAACCTACAGAGATTTCAGGTTTTGTTTACGTTTTTGTTACGGATTTGCATCTCCTCCAAACTATTATTATAACAAACTGGAAGAAGTGTGTGTATGACACTTGGAATAACCCTTCTCTTTATTCTGTGTTTAGTTCTTCAGTGAATATGAGAAGTTACTTCATTCAGAAAATTATGTGACGAAGAGACAGTCACTTAAGGTAAGGCAATTTTACTTTCTTCTTAAATGCAAAGTTAGATAATTCCTTTCGTTTCAAGCTGGGTTGACTTTAATTGAAATGACTTCAGTAACTGCCTTGGATGGTGTGTTTGTTTTAATTTTTCATATGTTTTAAATCTTGGGATCAGCTACTCTTCTTTAATGTCCAGCACATACCAAGTCATTTCCCTCCCTATGCAGAAATGGCTGTATGCAAGTATGTTTATTTTTGTTGGGTTTTCCTTCAACAAATCAGGACACAAATAATTTAATATAGATTCACCTGATATGTGACTAGAGCAGTGCTAACCTTACAATCAAGTAGGTAAGAAATAATGAGCATAAATATAATAGGTAACATAAATATAAAACTTGTAGCAAGGGCGGTACTTGTGGGGAACACCCTTTTACTCTCTTCTGGACAAAGAAGGTAGCAAAAGAAGTGTTAAGTATTTCTCATTGGAAGTACTAACTTTTTTTTGTAACACATTCTTATTAGTGGTGTATAGCTTCTGTAGAAATGAAAAAAACCCCAAAGAAATCATGGGGGAAAAAGAATGAAAGACTTCCCTTTCAATTCCAGTTTATAACAAGGAGTGAACAAAAGGTGATTTTTCACTTTTTGAGAAATAGGAGAAACTGAAATCATTGAAATAAGAGGACAATGCACCCTGCGCTTAGAAACTCAGGACATTTGCGTTCTATTGTTACTGTATTTATACACCAGTGTGTTTGAAAGCACTTATGAAAAAGTTATTTCTTATGTCCAGTGTCAGTCATTTTTTAATTTGGTCTTGTTCTCCACTTTCAGCTTCTTGGTGAATTGTTATTGGACAGACACAACTTCACAATTATGACGAAGTACATCAGTAAACCTGAAAATCTCAAACTAATGATGAATCTTCTACGAGACAAGAGTCGTAACATTCAGTTTGAGGCCTTTCATGTGTTTAAGGTGTGTTTAAAAAAACCCACAATAAAACAAACAACAAAAGAACCCCAACAGAAGTTGTTTAATTGAGTAAACTACTTAGCTGGGCCTAAATGGAACTTATCTTAATGTCTGCGAAGTGGTTAAATGAAGAGAGAGCAAATGTTTGTCTCTATTATGAACCATCTTTACAAGTAGCTATCTTTGTATCTTTTGAAAACTATTTTAGAAACCACTTAGGGACTTTCGTATGATTGTCAGTGTGATCTCTCAGAAAATTTTGGAAATAAGAAAAGTGAAGTGCAGTAAGATAAGGAGGAACGCATGATTTCATGTGAAATCATGAAGCATCCTGGTCTTCAGAAGTGTTTTCATCATGCTGCGTGATCTATGAAGGACAGCAGTATTTTAGTCGTCACCTAAATTTCAAAGCCTAATTTGCAAATTATAAGAGATATCTTATGACTTTGCAGCATACAAGCAAATAGCTAAGAGCTTGGAGATACAGCTTGAGGTATGAAAGTTTTCAGTGAACTTTTATGAAACTGTGCATTTGCTACAGAATTTAACTGTGAGGTGTCTTTAGCGGTTTCTGCAGAGAGTATTGTGGTTGGTCACCTCCCACAAATTTAATTTACTTTGGTACTGGTGTTCAGCTTCTATTCTAATAGAAATAAGGAGTAATTTTATTTTAAAACTTGCATTTACTCCATTATTTTTTCTGTAGAGATGCTAGGATATGGATTAATTAAAACATCATTTTAAGTTATTGTTATCACTGTTTTGTTGGCTAGGTTTGTTTTCTAACTTAGCCTTCTGTTTCCTACTCTTATGCTAAATGCCTTTTATTTTCTTGCAGGTGTTTGTAGCCAACCCTAACAAGACACAGCCTATATTAGACATCCTTCTAAAGAACCAGACCAAACTTATTGAGTTCCTCAGCAAGTTTCAGAATGACAGGACCGAGGATGAACAATTTAATGATGAGAAGACCTATTTAGTTAAACAGATCAGGGATTTGAAGAGACCAGCACAGCAAGAAGCTTAATCTCCAATAAACCCTTAAAATATTAAACCCAAATTCAGCATTTGCTGTTAGATATTCAGCATCAGGCACTCTTATCGATTCATGAGGAACATTACTGCTAATCTGCTGTTCAGTGAACGGTTTTTGTTTTTCTCTTTTCTTTTTTAGTCCAAGTTGAAAAACATAGCTGCTGCTTTCTTGCACAATGTGGACTTTCTTGATATTTGTGTCATTTCAGAATTCAAAGACACTGCTTGTATTAGGAGTCCTGAAAAAGAAAGATTCTAGGTTCGTGAAAGCAAACATATAGATACTAGTTTGGTTTAGGAGAGAAGGTATTAATGTAGTTAAGTAACAGGTTGCATGCTTGCAAATCTGAATAAATCTGTATGTTTGCACTTACCTTGTTTGAGATATGAGCACAATGTGACCTGTGCATACCTGGCACCATACTATAAGATTATATGCCTTGATTTAAAAAAAAAAATGTGCAGTGCTTTATTTGTAATCAAAGGGGAAATGTATCTAAGATGTGAGCTTATTGGGATAAACAGTTGTCTTGCAAATAAACTGATACTGAAACTTAGCAACTTTTAAAAGAATGAAATCTCAAGGTTCATAAGGAAAATGTATATATGCCTTTCACTGCTTTATAGATTTTTTTTTTTTGACATGATTTGAATTTCCTGAGAATTTACTTGTAAACTTGGAAATATGTTCTAAGGGTTTTTGTTAATTTTACTTTAAAGGTATTTCAGACAGTAGACCTAGCAGTGACATTTTGCATTTCATTTCAACAATGCTTGCTGGTTTCTTTTGTATATAACTCCTAGGCTGCTCATTTCTTTAAAATATGATTTAATTTGTACAGCAGAGGAATGTTATTGTATTAGTCTGTAACTATTACCTAATATTGAGTTTTGCAAAATGAATGCTCATATGTAATTGAATACTTCAGATCACATGGAAATGCTGATTTAACAATCTTAAGTACTGCAGCATTAAAAGGAAAAAATACCAAACAAAATCTTTGTATTCACTTATCTAATGGGGTGCCATCAGTTAGGGTAGGCTGAAATAGAGAACTGGAACCCTTTATACTATGTTCTTACTGAATAATATTGGCCTTATTCAATTAAACTAGCATTATGCTCACCAGCTCTGCAAATGGCAAAGATTATGCTAAATTAATATTGATTCCTCTTACTTCTGGGGAGCCTGCAGTGCATCATTTCTTTCTTACAGTAAATAACTCAGTACGGTAGTTGTGTAAGTGAATGATTTAATTCCCTTCGACGTCACGAAAAAAATTCATACTGTCCTAGGGTAACAAAATTATTTAATTTTGTTGATTTTGTTCTTTAATGCTGCAAACTATCAGTATTTATAAAAACAAACCCAACTGATTTTGCACCATGTTTTTGTTACTGTGACCATACAAAAGGAATCTACTAAATATAGCTAAATGATGTTATTAAAATTGTATCTATCCATCGTATAGTAACGCTAAGATCACAATGAAGCAAACTTAACGGGTTGGAGTCTGGAAGTTGAAATTCTGCATGGCTGACTCTGATTGTGAATGCTATAGAAAATGTTTGTTGCTTCCTGTCCTCTTCCCAGTTAAAATACTTCGCAATCCAAGCTAATTTGAAATCCTTCTCAAAAAAAAGTCAGATACCTCCAGAAAATTGAGTGTTTTCACTCAGTTGTTTAAAGTTGCTCTGAACGTTATAATTGGTCTTTCAGAGGTTCTTAATGTGTCCTTTGCAAACCGATTCATTTTGCCTACAGGAAAGAAAATAGCTTACTCTTACCGAAGATCACAGGCAAGCAGAATTGGCCGTGAGATGGTATTATAGTTCAGTACTAACAGTCTATTATATTTTGGTTTATCATAGCCGAGTGGAGGAAAACATTATTTGCCAAGTTACTCACCATAACATTTAAGGCTTCCTCTTTAGAAAAATGTAGACGTGCTAAAGATTTATATATGTAAAGAAGTGAAAACATTTGGACTGGGGTAGAGGTTACTCTATATTAGGCATTGGAAACAATGGCTATGGTGACTTTTTTAGTATGTGGAAACATTTGAATGTTGGCATTTGAAAAGAAGTTGTATTTAAATTAAAGCTCATTTGACGTGCTCTTCGTATTAAAAAACTTGTTCTGGAAGTGGTTTCTTATCTGCTTGAAGGCTTAAGGGTATTACTAAAGGTTATTTAAATGTGAGCTTTTTTTTTCTTTTTCTTTTTTTTTTTTTAAATAAGAGATGTATACAATTGTAATTCTACTTCCGTGGTATCATTTCATTTCTCCTGAGGAAAACGCATTTCTTATCCAAAAGATCTGGCTGGCCCCGTAATTTAAATTGAAATAAAATTTTGAAGAAAAATGTGTGTTCTTTACTGTGTTACTGAAGAGGATGAGTTTCCTGTGGATGTGTATCTGCTCTCCTTTATTGCCTTAGAGGCATTCATCTTTCTGCCTTTTAAAAGTGAAGTAATTTTAAATCATGAAAAACTCTAGATTGCAAAACACATTTTAGGAATTAAGACAGAGAGCTGTATTAGAGATGTAATCAGTTTTAATTAATTGTTGGTATCCTCTCTTTTATAGCGTTATTAGCTGATTCCCTTCCTTTTTTGTGTGACCAAGGGCAAAAGGAGGAGGTGCTGTTTCCTGCATCATGTCTAGAGACGGGACCCGATAGGATAAGTGAAAGTGAATCCTTGATAATTTTTGGCTCTTCCCTTCTCTTTAAATTTCAGGAGCCAAAAGTGTGTGCAATTGCTAACTCTTTCCTTAGGAAATCTTATGGTCTGTTTGCCTTTGAAGCTGGCTGCCTCTGTCCAGTTTTCACAGGTAACACCCCGAGTGATGCAAGGTGCAGTCAGAAGTGTGTGTTACATTTAAGAAAAAAAATTATGTTTTTAATGCAGATTCTTAGCATTGTTTTGTTTAGCAAAATTACTGAAAAATCTGATTTCCTGCTAGGAACGTACTTACCTTGCAGAAAAAAAAATTTGGTCTTTTATAGCTCCCGCTGGAGGCTACACCTGTTTGAGGTGTTAAACTGTTAGTATTTTTCTCCTCCGACAGTAAGATCACAGGTTACAAGGGGAAGGAGTAATTTATACTTGTAGTACAACAAATAGCAGATTTTAGTTAAAAGGTTACTGGGGTACTTGACTGGGTGTTCGGATGAAATGGCCCTGGTGGGAGGAGGCATGAGAAATGCAAGGAGCTGTTGCACTGACTTAAAATGTGTTTATCTACAGAGCTGATCAGCAGGACCTGCTGTAGGAGCTGCCATCTCTAGGAACCGGAGTAAAAGTTGCCCTTGGAGCCTGTGGGAACAGGTCATGGACAAAGTTACTTTCAGTAAGTTTGTTTTTATTCGTAGCCTGCCAAGTCATTCCTAGCAGGCAACTTCACCAGTTTTTCTGCTGCTGCTACCCTTTCCCCCTCCCCGCCTTTATTCTAGACCTTTGCTGACCACTTTGTTAAATAATTTTGCTGTCCATATTGCTTTCCCTTATGTGGCTGTTCTCTTGAGTTGATGCCATCTCGTATGGTGCAGTACCTTTATTTCCTGTCATCATTTTGTTTATTCTCATGATACATCTGTACCCCTTTCTCCAAAGGCCGTTTCACCTGCTGTTTCTTTTAGCTTTTCAGCATATTGTCATTCAAGTGGATGGTTAGTATCATAATGAGGAAAAAATAACCCTACTTTTCTGTATGTTATCTCTTTCAACTTAATCTGAGCACATTGAGCTTGTGAAGGATTGTTTCCAGTGTATGTAATCTGTATTTACAAGTGTACCTGGGTAGGTCTAAGTTAAATATCATGTGACTGGAGGCAAGTCAAAATATCAAAAACCAAAAAATACGGGAATAAGTTAAAAGGGAGGAGAGGGACACTTCAGTATGTTGCATTTTTTGAAGGAAATTTATGAGAAAAAAGACCTGTTCTGCTTCCTATTTCAAGAGATCTGTTGACTCTCCCTTCTGTATTTCAAAAACCACCAACCACAAGATCCTGAGTTACACAGCCAAATTATAGTTAGATTTTTAAGTGTGTTGTATTCACAACAAAATACAAAGGCAAGCTCTTACTTAGTGGGCTTGCACTGGAGATACTGGTTTATGCAACAAAAGGAGGGATGTTTTGTTTACTTGCTCAGAAATGCCATGTTCAGAACTGGCATTCCGTCACTTTTCATGGATGGACCCTTTATGCTAAAGGTTTCCATACCATCAATCACAGGAGTTTTCCAGCTGTGGTGTGGGGCTGAGTGTAACTCCGGTACATGGGATCATGTCTGGAGGTGATGATGGAGGTTCCTGATAATGGTAACGCTAAAGGAGTATCCGCAGGGCATGTTTGGAGTGAAGGAAGATAAACAATATGCTGTAATATAAAGATACAGTTTAGATATGTTTTAGTGGGGGTGGGTCTATTTGGAAAAAAGTGATAAATACATATATGCTGCTTTTTATTGAAACAGCTATGTATGTAATATTTAAGATAAATTATTACAAAGGGAGTTAACCACTCTCTTTGCCTAAAATTAAATCAACAGTAGGTGTTTTTCCATTTCTTCCCCAGCAAATCCCTTATACTGAGCTGTCATGGAGGATCCTGCTACAGTTCTTCGTTTTGTGGCAGCCTTTGGAATGTCTCACATCCCACCATGAAGGAAGAGTGATAAAAATGTGAGTGTCACTTAACAAGGTTCTATTAAAACATACCAAACTGAGTTTAATATTGTTTAGTGTTATTTAGAGACTTGCAGGAGAGGATTAGGTTTGCATTTAATTTGAGCAAAAAAACAGAATAGAAGCTGTTTGGGAAAGTTTAAGAATGTTGTGTATTCTAACAATAAATAAGCCTTTATAACTATAATTTGAAGCATCTAAATAAGGCATGCAGTATGTGTAGTATAGTGTTTAAACAACTGAGGTGTGAGCAGGCCAAGTTTTCTCAGCTCTTTAATAGCCTCTACAGATTGTGTGGAATTAAAGGCAAATGTGTCACTAAGAGAAAATCAGACTGTATTGCAGACTTGTAGGCATCCAGACAGCTTGAGAAATAGAGTCTGGAGAGACTAAAAGGTGCAAAGGTTCACCTGGCTGTAAAAATTAGCTTGCAGCAGCTGAATTTCCTCATCTTTTTCTGTCTCTGGAATTAGAGTGCAGGGTTACGCCAGCTAATATCCAATTACATGAAAACAGCGTTTAAGAATTTACATTAATACTACATTTTTTACATAAAATGTATTTGCCCTAGAAATTGTTTAATGAAGTAGGAGAACGATCTCGCAAACAAAAGCAGCGCGTTGCCAGAGCTAGGTTCTTGTAACGTTTCTTCAGGCTGTTAGAACCATAGGGAAATCCTTTAGGCTTAATTTTGTGATGGTCCACATGCTTCGTGTTCAAAGAGCCCTTATGAAATACAGACATGCAGGTTAGGGTTGAATCTTGGCTGTGACTCACATTAGAGCAATATTGTAGAAAGAAAAAGATTCTGTATTGTAGAAAAAACAGATAAAGCAAACATAGCAGGAACAGTTACAAACTTACAGAGCAGCATAGGATGAGCTCATTGGAAGTTGTGAATAGCTTTTAAATATCTGTTAGTTAATTTAAAAGTTTAAATGGTTGGCCATACTTGGCTGTAGGCCACCAGAAAGTAATACAAGTAATATGGTACATGCTATATGACAGAATTGGAATGTTGGCTTCAGTTTTTCTAATATAAGAAACAGATATTTTACAAAGAACAAAGTGCAAGAGAGCTATGATGGGCAGTGGCTGAAAGTATACTTGCTTCTTGGTGTTAGTTGGGAAGCTGGAGCCCAGCTCTCCAATTTCTAATGCCAGTCTTCCCTTCTGTTGGGTATTCCCCTGGTTTGGGTGAAACCTGCAAAGGTGGAAGGGGAGAGGCATGGTGACAAAAAAGAAATTATTAAAATATCAGGGGAAAGCACGTGTTCTCATTCCTTACTGCTACTTTACAATTTTTAAAATGTTTCCCCTTTTTATCTTTGATATGAATATAAACTGAAGGCTAGTACGGGGTAATTTGAACTTCTGTACAGAAACTTTTAAAAGAGCATTGAGTTGTGAGTTCATTTCTTTTAGCTGAATGTTTTTTCTGAGCTATGTTTTGGGTTTGTTTGTTTTTTTTCTTTTGGCCTTGACTGTTGTAAATTAAATTTCCCTTGACTGTACCTTGTGCTTTTGGTAATTGGTAACACGTGACAGCTGTGCACAGGTAGTGTTAATGTTTGTAGTGTTCTCTAGTATAAGGTTCATAGGGGGAAAAGCTAGTAGGCTAAATTCATAAGTGCAGTAAGTTATTGGCCATTTTAGACATCCCAGTTCCAAAAAGAAAGTCCTCCTTATCTTACTAATAAAGATGTGCAAAACCTAGGAATTGCTAATAATTGTATTGATGTTTATGTTGGTTGATGGCTCTTCAGGACGAGCAGTAAACCACAATTCGGTTTTGAAGAACATCTGCCAGGCAGGTAACACTCAAGGTGAAATATTGTTGTGTGGCTTGTGGTTTCAGCTCGCTGTCACCAGCTGTACGGGCTCTGCTGCCAGCTTTGAGCAGGAGGCAGTTGGCACTGCTGCCGGTACAGCTGCCCCTGGCTGCCGAGTCAGCTCTCTGCGAGTCTTCTGGCCGACCTGGCAGTTGCCTCATCCCCCAGACCTCTTTCCCGTTAGATAAAATACTCCAGGAAAAAGAATATGGAGAAGATAGGGCAATGAAGCAAAGGGTCAGAAAAGCTCCAGTTTTGGAGCCGTGTCGGTGTTCTTGTAACACAGCGCTGCAGTGTGAAGAGCAGTGTTGTGTTACCTGTCTTGGACTCAGATAATTGTGTTTAATCAGCCATGTGAGCTGAGCTGTTTCTGTTCTGGGTTTGTAAATCTTCCTTATCTCTTCAGAAGCAAGGAGTGGGAGCACCAGAACTCCCAAGTTCACAAAGGCTATTTTCTGCAGCTCTGCTTTGTTAGTTAATCCCTCTCTTACAGAGTCTGATTTTTCACTTAAAAGATCCCAATCCTCTTGGCAAATCACTTTGTTCCACTCTTGCCCTTCCCTTCTGATATCTGCTATTTGTCTTCTGAGTCCTTTTTCCAAGGGGCTCTTACGGATATTTTGGGAAATGTTCTGTAATTGCTGAATCTCGTGTAAGTAGTGCAGTTATTTTTGTCTAATGATTTTTTTCTGCAGTTGTAAAGAGTTTATCACCCAGTATGATTGCTGCAGGCAACATGTGGTTTCCTATAGGCCGCTCTTTGTATATCATTAGGAAATAGCAAACACGCAAAGTGAGAGTAGATTTAGTATAGCACATATGGGGCTCACAGCACTGTGTCAAGTACAGGAGAATTTGATGTGATGTGGAGATGGATGGGAGCAGCACTAGCATGTTTGACCACCATGATCTTTACTAATGGTTGAGGTGCCTCAGGTTTGGCATAGGGGTTGGTTGACCAGATAATGTTAGGAAGCCAGGTGCTACCAACACCCACACACAGCTGTGTGAGGCACGCAATACCTGGAGTTGATAACAGATTTATAAAGCACCCAGAATTTTACCTCTGCTTTCAAAATGCTGACCTGTTTGTATAAACCCGTATATTTGGGTTCCTAGCGTCAGCAATGGGCTCTGTCAGTAAAGTGAGCTTTTGCAATCTTTCCTGTCACTTCTGTGCTGTAGGTAGGTGACTGGGACAGTCTCCTTCTGATCTCAAGCTAGCTGGCAAGGTGTTGGTACAGGTGAACCTTGCTCTCCAAAAAGTCAAACTGTATTTGCATCATCCTGTGACCAGACAGCAGTCTGCATTTAATCTTCTCAACTCAGCAAAGGAGATCAGATTTTTGATTTCCTCTTGTCTCAGTCCATCAGTCCTAAAAAGACTTTCTCTGCCGCAGCAGGTTTGATTTGCTGTGCCGCTGCCAGAAGTGACAGGTACGTATGCCCATAGTGCCCAGGTTCAGACTGACCCTTGCAATTTGCAGTCAGCATCAGTATTTTGACCAGATGCTGTTTCCCTCCACTGCTGTCTGTCTTACTCAGGATAAGAAAAGTCAATTGTAAATCAAGCAGTGTTTAAATTGGTACACCAAAGGGACAAATGAGCTCGAAACATTGCCTGGACATGGCTTTGTAGCTTAACATGAAGGCTGTTCTCAGGACTAGTCTGCAGCATCTCCTGGAGAGCACTGCACGATGATACCCATGTCACTGTTATTTGTTGCTTGAGATAAAACGCTTTTTGCACCAACATTTCCACATCTCTCCAACCTTATCCCCTAGCACAGTTTAGAGCTGTTTGAAGGCTGCTGGAAGTAATGGTGTCTGGAGCACTCTGCTGGAGTGAGGTCCTTCAGCCTGCAGCTGCTGAGCTTCTGGACATGTGTGGTCTGCTTCTGAGAGGTCAGCAATGTCTGCAGGTTTACATTCACTGTGCGGGGAGGTTTTGCTTTATTTGGAGGGGAAAAAAATAAAAGTCCACAGATTGTGTCAAAAGTCCTATGACAGCTAGGAGATGAGTTTAATTTGATTGTCCTTATCTTAACAGCGTGGCCTTTAACTCCAGGAGGCAGAAGGTACATGAGAAGGCATCTCTACCCCGATACGAGTACTGGCAGCTCTGATCTGAGGTTCTCCACACCTCAGAGAAACCCCTGCGCCAAAGTGGGCAGTTTCCTATCCCTTCTTGTCTCCACAACAGCAGAGGGTGCAGAAGCAGGTCTGGGCCAGAAACTGGCTGCTCATGGTTGCATCAGTTTCAGGTTTTGGATCTGTCTTCCTTGATGTTTCTGTGCATATTGTGGTCTGATCCAGAGCCCAGTGAAATGTAAAAGACGACTGTGGGTATCTTGGAAGGCTTTAGAGCTGGCCTGTAGGACAGTATAGGCCTCAAGGCATTCTTGATCAGTACTCAGTGGGCAGAGGAGGGCGTCCTTTTAGCCAAGTGCAAGAGGTCACTTTTTTTTTTATTTGTTTTTTTTTTTTTTTTTGTTTGTTTGTTTGTTTTTATTTATTTTTGTTTATAATGCAAAAAGAAAGAAATGAAAGCCAACCCTTGAGAGCGTTCCCAAATGTAGCAGAAACTCTTGCTCTATAAGCACAGGACTGGAGGGAGTCTGCTTCCCAATGGATTTGTCTCCCATTCATGTTCCTTGTGACAGGCTTACAGCTAGGAAGCACCATGGGGTGGCCGCTGCGGCTCTGCATGTGTGCATTGCTCGGTTTGCTGGTGCCAGGCGGAGTTTGTGCCTCTGAGGTGAAGGCAGCCAGCAGAGGAAGTGGGATGGAGAGGAGGAGATAGCTACAACCATTCCCAGTGTCGATGTGGAGCTGCTGAGTGGCACCAGCCAGCCGGGATGTTACTCTGGAGTGGGAGTCGGGGTACAAGGGGTGAAGGGATGGGAGCAGAGAGAAGATAGGAGAGATGAGGATGCTGTCTTCTCTGGTGGAGGAGGTGGTTCCAGCAGGGAGGAAAGGACATGGAGGTGAAAATGCTAGCTCAGAAGGCATCTGGGGATTACTGAGAAGTGCCTCCTCCGTTACTGGAAAACTTGTGCCTGGGCCCGTGTCTTGCAGGTGGAGATCCCTGCATGGGGCTGTTGTAACATTCTACCAGGCTTTGTAACTGGGGAGGATTATTTGAACACCACCACCTGTTCTGCAGGCACCTTTGATACTGGTGGCCACGGCTGTCAGAAATGAGGCAGTTGCACAGGGCCATCTGAAAAGCATAGTCACAGCCCTCGCATTGTCTGAGTCTGGGCTCTCTGGCTGGCCTGTCTTCATCTGAAAGTATCCAAAATTGATAAGGATCCTCTGGGGCATTCCACAGAACCACATAACCATTTGGGTAGTCCAGGCCAATTCAAAATTACGTATCGGTTTTGGATCCTCTTTACAAACTAACCTTCTAAAACATTTTATGGCAAAACCAACTTTTTTCCCCTTATGGAAAATTTCCATTTTCTCAGAAACAGAATTCTCTTTCAGATCTCCCCTATGGAAAATTCCCAGCCAGCTCCAATTCTAAAACTTGATGCCAGAAAACATCTAGCAGGCGTTAGCAGAGGGTGACTTGGCATGTAACGTATCATTTAATCCTAACTAGGGCAACGTAGCCACATGAATTTGAGAACACAAGCAGGCGCTCAGCATCCCTAGCTCAACATGCAGTAGGCAATCCACCAAACCCACCACATCAGCAGAACAGGGGAAAAGTTGTAATTTTTTCACTTTTGAAAGCTTAGTTCTACCCTGAGAAAGAAGCTGCTAAAATGTCATAAGATGCCCCGTATCTGCTTCCTCTTACTGACTTCTACATCTTCCCTTTACAAATAAGATGCCTTTTTGTGTTTTTAGCAGATAGTTTCACCATCAGCCAGTATGAGAGAGAAAAAGGATTCCTTCTCCTATTAGAAGTATGCTGGGGAGAAATTTATCTGGCATGTTTGCAGGCACAGCAGACTTCAGTGTTGAAGTTCATTCTGTTGATGCACAAGTAAGTCTCCAGTTTTTCTCCCGCAGCTCTGCTGCTGCTTTTCCACTCAGAAAAGAGACCACCTGACTAAGAAAGTACTGTTCCCTTCAGCAGAAAAAGAATTTGGGATTCAAGCCTGTCTCAAAAGGTAACTTAAAGCCTATCTAGGGAAGCATTGCCCAATTTAGCACACATCCTGGGGAATAAAAGCAGGCTTCTGGACAGAAGAAATGGCTTGGCAGTGCAAGACAATATCATGTTGGGAAGAGAAAAGGAGGGAGAAAAGCAGGTGAAGTGCTTCAAGATGAAGTAATGCTGAAGTGTCCTTCCATAGTGCGTTGATGGGTCTCTTGTTTTAGTCTGAACCATACAGGTTCATTTTTTAGGGCTGAGCTCAAGTGTCTCAAGCTCGTGTCCCAGACATGGACTTTAGTGTTATATTAAGCCTGTCCAGACGCTGGAGTACTTTTCATTCTCTAGCTTCAGTATAAACTGCTGGCTTGCCTGCTGGAGTGGCTCTGGTTCTGGTTTGGATACATGGTGTCATGGCCAGCACTTGGACTTTAGCAGCAGTCCAGCGTTGCTCTGTCAGCACAGCTTAGGGATAGAACTTCTGTTTTGAAACATACGTGGGTGCAAGTCAGCTTAAAGCATTTCTTGGAGCCTGGGAACAGGCCAGGCTGTTACACAGTCGCTGTCCTGCTGCTGCTCACTGAAAGTCCCAATAGCACAGGCGATCTGACTAGATTAGCAAACTGATTACTCCTTTTCCTTAAGGGGGACTTCTTCCAGACACACCTAGAGAGACTGGCTACAGACCAGATTGCAGTAAACATCCAGCCACAGACCTTCAATATAAATTGTCAAAGGCAACGCAAAAGGCATTTTATTTATCACTAATTGCACTTCAAGTATGAAGGACAGGTTTCCTCTGCCCAAAGATAGCTGTGAATTTATGGAGGGTGTTATTTTTCTCAAAGTTAAAATTAGCAATTTAAAGATGTTAATTTTTGCACTTTTAAAAATATTTGTTGCAGCTAAACTAAATTTGGTTTAGTTTCGGTTTTGAATCTGCATATTTATTGAGTTTCACCTGCAGCCTTGAGAATCAAATGCAGGATGGGCACTAACCAAATGTCCTTACCAGCGTGCCTCATCCTGACTTGTGCATGTCTTTTATGCAGTTTGCCTCAGAGCCTTCTGTTCAAGGCAAGACTTGCATTTTTAGTGTAAAAGAGAAAAAATTCCTTTCAGAATGAGAAAGAATTACCAAAAAAACCCTTTCATGTCCTCTGTGCGTTACAAAAAGGGAAGAATAGTCCAAAGGTTCTGTGCCCCCTTCCTTTGAAGATCTTTTATGATTTGTTCCAGCAGTTCTATCCTGTTTTTTGGGTTTTCTCTGGTGTGAGCCTTCCCCACAAAGAAACAGATGCGTAATGTTTCTCTTGTTTGTTGTTATGTAAAATACGAAGCTTTATGCTACTGCCTTTCAGGTGCTGTCATGAGCTGCTCTTGCACTTTGAAACAACAGACAGAATCTTTCTGGCTTTTTGTGTTACTGCATCTTAGTTTTGAGAGCAATAAAAGTGAAAGTCAAAATGATACGACAGTGTTCAGGACCCGTTTGATTTCTCACAGTTACGGAGTTAGAAGCACTCAGCATTTCACTGCTCCTCCAGGAAAGACCAACCAAAGGCTTAATGAAGAAAGTCTTGTTTCTGGAGAGTTGAGCATGGTTGTAATCTCATAATGGTAAGATTTTCATCTGAGCAGCTGTTGGCAGTTCTGAAATGTTCGGTTAGCCTGTTATCTCCTGCAAATATATAAATACATATTTCAAAAGAAAAATGTAAAAAGTAATAGGAGGTTAAGTCATGCAGGGTGATATGCAAACCCCAAATGTTCCTTGTTTATCTTGTGTCTTTGCACTGAGCGCAGTATTCCATGATGTCACCCGTGCTGAATATTTTCTCTAGTGAAGTGATGCATTTTAATTAAATTCACTGTTCAGTTATTCAAAGTTCAGTTATTCATTAAAGGCACCCAGCTGTCCAGAAAGACATGCTGACCTTGGGTATACAATCCTCTGAAGAGGGCTGTTAGGGGTGTGAACTAGAAAAACATTATTTCATGGAATTCACACATAAAAAGCCATGGAGAGTTTCTTGGTCAGTTAACTACAATAGATGCATACTCTTCACCTCTGCTAACGTGTCTGACAATTTCAAAGTGACACGGTTCCCTGACATCAGCAGATCGGGGTTTGCGTGTCCTTTGGTGTCTCTCTCACAGAATCCGGGCTTTGGTGCTGTTAGCTGGCTCTCACAGCCAGGGCTGAGCCGCAGCCCCCCGGCAGCTCCAGCCTCTCCTCTGACCGGGCTGGGAGCCCTCGGGCTTTCCTGCTTAGTGGCTCACCTCTGAAGGGTGTTTTCATGATGAAAGCAAGCAGATACAAAAGCTTTGCAAAATTCAGGCTGTATTTATCCACAACAAACAATGTACAGTTCTCAGCAAACAATAAAACTTTTATTCATTTTCCGTGCTCTTGTTTGCCAGTGCTCAAGTGTTCTCTGTATTGAGGTTGAACCTTTCAGGGCCCAGTAGCCCTCTGCCAGCAGATGTCTTCTTTCCTGAAACAGAGAGGCCCTGTTTTCTCCTAGCATCTTTTGCCCTTGTCTAGCCTCAGTGTAAAATATCCTTTGCTGTAGAAAATGTTTCTTATTTCTCTCATCTGCCCAAGGTTGCCCTCTCTATGAATTCTGTCTTTTATCTTCTCGGATCCAGCACTACTTTGATCTTGTTTTCCACTGCTGGTGTTATCCCATCGTCAGCCAGCGAGAGATGGACAAGAAAACTGGCTTTATCAGGAACAGAGTTATTCTTTTGTTCTCCAGAATGACGAAGGACTTGGCTTCTTATGGTCTTTGCTCAACCCGTGCATGGATAAAGAGGTAGAAGACACCATGGTATTTACTCAGTGTAAGGAACACGGGGCAATAGGCAGTCAAAAGATAAGGAAGCAGACATAGAATCATAGAACATTTAGGTTGGAAAAGACCTTTGAGATCATCAGGTCTAACTGTTAACCCAACACTGCCAAGTCCACCACTAAACCCTGTCCCTAAGCATGGCATCTATGTGTTTTTTAAACATCTCCAGGGATGGTGATTCCACCACCTCCCTGGGCAGCCTGTTCCAATGCCTGACCACCCTTTTAGCAAAGAAATTTTTCCTGATCCCCAATCTAAACCTCCCCTGGTGCAACCTGAGGCTGTTTCCTCTTGTCCTGTCACTTGTCCCCTGGGAGCAGAGCCTGACACCGCCCCCCCCCACCCCCCCCCCCCCCCCCCCCGGCTGCAGCCCCTGTCAGGCAGCCGTAGGGAGCCATACGGGCCCCCCTGAGCCTCCCCCTCCCCAGGCTGAACCCCCCCAGCTCCCTCAGCCGCCCCTCACAGCACTTGTGCTCTGGACCCTTCCCCAGCCCCGTTCCCGTCTCCGGACACGCTCCAGCCCCTCCATGTCCCTCTGGCCGTGAGGGGCCCAACCCTGAGCCCAGGAGTCGAGGGGCGGCCGCAGCGGTGCCGAGCGCAGGGGGACGGGCACTGCCCCGGCCCTGCTGGCCACACTGCCTGGGACACGAGCCAGGCCGCTGCTGGCCGCCTTGGCCACCTGGGCACACGGGGGGCTCCCGCCCAGCCGGCCCAGCCAGCCCCCCCAGGCCCTGTCCCGCCGGGCCCTTCCCAGCCCCCTGCCCCAGCCTGTAGCGCTGCCGGGGGCTGCTGTGCCCCACGGGCAGGGCCCGGCGCTGAGCCCTGTTGAACACTTAGGTTTCAAACACATAAATTTGATTTGGGAGGTTTTCGTGCCTACTGAAGGGTCAGCGAAGCTGTAACAGCTCACTCTGCTTGTGAAAATTTAAACTGCAGCACAAAGTCTGAGTGTGCTTCGATAAGGGTAAAGGCTTGACAAAGTACGGCGTGTTTCTTTGGTTCTGTCAACAGTGTAATCTACTATCTAGGAAAGTGTGATCAAAGAAACTGTCTTTGGGGGTTGCAGGTATCTGCTGGGCAAGTGAAGTGAGTGATGCGTAAAGGTCAGAGCACTCTTGACGAGCGAGACGTCCTGAAAGGGCAGGAGAACCACAGAGGGCTTCCTGTGCCATCGCAGCAGGTGAAGTAGAGAGTAGCTGAACAAAGCAAACCACAGCTATGACGGGATATTTAAAGCAAAGTGGGGAAATAATGAATCATACTCATTTATTGTAGTGGAGGAAAAGAGATTTCTGTCTCAGTTAATTTCTCTGTGGGATATAAAGGCAGCCTTTAACAAAAGGGGGGGAAAAATCCCAATTCGGTTTCATTCCCTTTAACCCAACAACCAAAATCCCTTTAAATTATGGAAGTTACCAGTTATGTAATGTTGTTACGAAGAAATCGGTATTTTTCAGGAGTCTTGGGTTTAATCTTTCTTTGTAATCAAAGTGATTTGTTCCTTAGTTGTAAACAAACACGTCTGTACTCATGAATGTGTCTCGTATATCTCGAATTAAACAGCATTAGTGAAACCAGGTAGCTGAGGGCATGTCCTCGCCCACGTGCAGTGCTGTATGAAGGCACCCAGGCTCCCTCTGAGCTGGAATCAGCGGTTTGATCCCCCCGTGTAGCTCTCCTGGCCTTCACCCAGCTGGGGGTTCAAGGCAAGCTCATGGACTGCTCTGCTCTGTTGTGCTGTGAAGACTTGCTTGCAAAGCCTTGAACAGAAAGCACAGGTTGGTTTGGAACAGATCATCCCTATGTAATAGGTAAGTAAATTCCCAAATTACTACATTTATTGGATTTGGTGTTCCTTAGTGGAAGCTTGACTTCCCAAAAGGAATGCTTATTTGGGGGAAGATCTTGCCAATGCATTTTCTAAGAGATTCTTGCTGATTTGTGTGGATTTATACTTCAGACCCTCTAGTATGTTAAGTGACCTCTTTGTCCATCAGAAGCTTTTCTTGAGAGCTTTTATGGAAGTTCTGTTGCTACCTATTACACTGGTAGTAAATCAAGTTCCATGTGTTGGATGCTTAAGGTGCCCAGACCTTAGACAGGTGATGCCCTCTAAAACAATCTTTAACAGAGCAGGCTGATGCTGTCAGGCAAGCTCACTCCTCACGGAGACCATCCATATGGGCTGGTACTCTCCGTCTGTCGGTAAGCAGACAAACATCTTGCAAGAAATTAAGGTCTCATCATGTGCACAGTGTGTCAGCGTGTATAGGGATAGGTTAATGTTGACATCATTAATACTTGGTCACCTAGGTGATGGATCCTGCTGCTATAGTAACCTGGAGGCTATATTACTCATCAAGTAGGAATTTTAACAAACAGGGATGTTTTAAGGTGTTTGTATCTTGTGTCCCCTGTAACTGTCTGTTGCCCTTTTTGAAATATTTACAAGAATTGTAAAACGAGACTTGCAAGTAAAGGTTTTATTTTCCATTCTTTTTTTGGAATTGTGTGTCCTGCAAAAGACATGTTTATGCCCAAACATCGAACTTGGGATAGAGATTTCTGAAGAAAAGTAATGCTGCTGTTTATCACCTTCTGAACGTTTGCCCCTCACTAAGGAAGCTGATATTTTGGCTTGTATCCAGAGGAGTTTGAGCCAACTCATCATGTATATGTCTTTAGGCATCCACGCGGACTTCTCATATACTTGTGCCATTGCGCGTACCTGCAGCCCCATACTATTCCAGGGTCATATCTGGAACATGAATATTCTACGTATAGTTTGTGGTAGATTGTAGGACACTGACTTCTCTTTCTTGACCCAGAAAATAAGTGACTTGAATATATGAGGTTCTTTCAGCTCATTAACAGCGTAGTATGTGCATTCAGGGATGCAAGCTTATAGGCCTGCAGGTTAAGAGATTTTCTTGGAGGTGGGATGTCGATCTCCAAGTAGCAAGTGATAGGATGAGAGGAAACAACCTCAATTTGTGCCAGGGAAGGTCTAGATTGAATACTAGGAAAAATTTCTTCCCCAAAGGGGTAGTTGAGCATCGGAACAGGCTGCCCAGAGAAGTGGTGGAGCCACCATCCCTGGAGGTATTTAAAAGACATGTAGACGTGGCGCTTAGGGACATGGTTTAGTGATGGACTTGGCAGTGCTGGGTTAACGGTTGGATTCTATCTCAAAGGTCTTTTCCAACCTAAATGATGCTGTGATTCTGTGTTTTGGTGTGTCTCACCGAGATCTGTGAAAGATGATTCAGAAGTCACAAGAGCACAGAATGGGAGATCAGCTCATAAGACTACTGTTTTTTTTTTTTTTTTTTTTTCAACGACTAGATAAAAACTGAATGTGTGTTTTCAGGAGTCCTACTGTATATGTCCTCTATTACCTGCAGTGTGTTGTCTTTTTCACTTGGGACAATAAAGATCATAGGAGATTTTAAAAAAAAAATATTCCTGTATGGTGGTACTTAATGCAAGAGAGATTTTTACATTTCTCTTGGCAGAGCAGGGTGGGACAAGGGGAATATGTCCTCGTGACTTGCAGAGGGCCAAACTGGTATATCCTCCACAGTCTGACCTAGCTGAGTAGGCTTTCTGCTTTTTGGAAACTTATGCAGGGGACAAATACGAATCTGGAAAAACACTAACGAAATGAGAACCACGAGCGATTAAAAATGAAACTAAAAACTTCCTGTCCCACTTATGCCGGGCACTGTAGGCTTACCATGAAGGAGGTGCATGCACACCCCAGGGCTTCACCAAGACAAACCTCAATGTTAGTGGGGAGCCATGTGTATGGGCAGCCCATCGATCAGAAGCAAACCTGTGGAAATACCCCAAAGGCTAACCCCAGTCACGCTTGAAATGTCCTTGAGTGTGCTCTGGTGTCCCACCCTGCCGTGCTGAATCTTTGCCTGCTCCTGGCACAGCCAACTGTGTCGATGCAGCTGTGTTTTTTTGAAAAAAAAATGGGAAGAACGTATGTTCATGGCATCTCCAGCTGTAACATAAACCTGAAAATGTTGCTTCTGAGCATTAACAAGACTCTTTAAATGCTCTGCTGACCAGCATCTTCACTGGCAGAACAAGGACTAGCTGTGTCCACATGATCTACTAACTGATGGTTTCTTATATTTAGGATTAGAGCAGAATACACAATCTTGGGAACAGGGGTAATTGCGGGGGCGGGGGAGGGATACAATTCAATAGGCCTTGAAGATGGAAACACAGGGGAATGGAGGCTCCCATTGGAGGGTGCTGTGTACGTAAAGTCATCTGGACTTACTGTGTCTATGCTACAAAGAGAGAGGGGAGAGAGAAAGATGGCAGCGTAGTTTGGGCATCCAATTGTAATCTGGGGCATCTGCTTCTAATTACTTGCCCTTGTTCCTGGGCAGAACGGTGTCAAGCAGTGTAGGGGGACAAGAAGAGAGTACAGAGAGATTGCTTTAGCCGTGTGACTATTAGGCCCATGTAATTAGCTGGATTAGAGCTAATTACGTTTTTTCATTGCTTGTCCATTGGCACTATTGGTTTCTTACTGCAGTGCGGTCCAGTTGGCCCCATGAAGCAGTCTCTTTAATCAGTGCGTAGCTGCCCTCTGCGTCATGTGAGATTAGGCCAGTTTTCAAAGAAACAACAGTGAAGTGTGTGTGTTTGAGAAAGGTTTCATAGAAGATTGTTCTTCTAAGTGTTTCACCATTCAATATTATTTCTTACTCAGTCCCTTAGGAGGTGATTCTGGCAGAAAGAATTTGCGTGTGGCTGGCAAGCTGGGTGAGGATGAAAGTCCTGGAAAAACACTGTTCATGACTGAATTCTGCAAGGGGCCCTGATCTCAGTCCCTGGTCTGTAAGGTCACCAGGCTGAAGTGCTGCTGCCACATTTGTGAAGCCAGAGCCCTGTCACGTGAGTGTACCAGACACTGTAAATAGGACTGAGTACCTACAACCCTTTTTTTCCCCAAAGGAAAGCCAGCTGCTTTTCCTCTATCCCTTGGAAGATAAACCCAATTCTCATGTCATCAGCTGAATTTCAAATTCTACTCCATATCTTAAAGTTGTCAAGGATAGTTAATAGTAGTAATAAGTGAAGAGGGAGCATATATAACAGGCAGGAATAGGTAATGCTTCTAGCCCTATATTGAGTTGCTTATAGTTTCGTGGGGCTGAAGCAAGGGAAAGCTGAAGGCTTCTAGCCCACATGTTTCCCTTTAGCTCCTTCAACGTTGAATGTGTTTCAGCTGGTGAGTGCAAGGGGAAGTGGGCAGATCACTCCCATCACTTAAGACCAAGAATAAATTCTGGTACCCTCTTTCTTCTTGGTAGGTAATTTTCCTCTCTTAGAGTTGGAGTAGTGGCTTGTGGACACATCTGCCAACAAAGCAGTTTTCTTTGTTCACCAGAAAAGCTGATGGGTGTTTGGGCCAAGCCAGCCAAATTGGTGGGAGTAGTTGGGGGTGAAGGTGGCACTAATGAGGCCATGCTTGGTGCTTTGTAAAGGTAGCTGGCCTCAGAGTTAAAAAGCTTCTGTGGTTAGAGAAGTCAGATGTCCTAGATATAGATGCCTGCAGTCAGGGTTTGAACAACAACTGGTTTTGGTGAAGGTGGTCTTCGATGTCATCTTTGTTCCGTTGTCCCTGGGACCGTCTGAACAGGAGTATGGCAATTACTAGATGTGGTTGAATTTGCTTGCTTTGGCTTTTATTTCATTTGGGCTGCAAAGCAGAGAATACTTATGTAGCAAAGGCTGGATTGGTTTCTGCCAATTGCTGACTCCGAGCTTGTGTGAGTTTGTATAATATGTGCTGATGCTATAAATAAAAGCGGTTCTGTCTCGTGCACCAAAAACTCTTTTCAACCATGCAACGCTGAGATTTTGTTAGTTGCGGGTATGTATAGGATGCCATGTGTTGCTAAGAGGGATGGCAGATTCTTTCCATGTGACCCAGTTTACAGTAGGTTTGGTATGAGAGAGTGTCTGAACAAAAGGGTTGTTCACTGAGTCACCCTCCCAAAAAGAAGGTGAAACTGAGGATGTTCAAGCAGTTGTTTGGCTTGGGTTTTCAGTGACACATTTTTGTCTACGTGTCTGTCTAACATGCTGGTTTTGTTGTTACTGTTTTTTCTCCTCTTTTTGGTGTGTATTTTCAATACTGCGTTCAATGGCAAGGCACCGAAAAGTGCCAAATCTAAGGAACTAGGGCAAGAAGGGTGGTGCCTGCTGTACAAATATTTTGGGCAATCAATGACTGGGCACCAGGCAAAAATTTCAATAAAGACAGAAGAAGGGAAAGGGGGGAGAAGAGATTCAGGCTTTCTCTTGCTCCGTCCTGCAGCCAGTTAACATTGAACTCACCATCTTCTAAAGATTATTAGTATTATTACAGTGTCCTGTGATACTTCATCCCCCTTGGGTTCAAAGTAATGTTAGTTTTCTAAATGTGTAACATAAAACCCAGAGATGTTCATCAAGATCTGCTAATCAAAGAGACAGCAGACTCATTTAGAGGATGTGGCTGTCATGAAACACCACAGCAATTATCTCTGAGCTTTGAAAACCCATTCTTCAACAGTGGAACTCCTGGAAAGAGACAACATTTTCTTTCCTCCATCCCTGCATAAAATCTACTGGAGAACAGGTTACACTCGTTTCTCTTCAGTGTGCTTTGCTCTTGCCAGAAAGCATTTTATTCAGGCTGAGCATACTCATTGCTGACCCTTAGCAAGCCCTGAAGAAGAGGAAAACTGAGAGATAAGAAAAAGGTGGGGTCGCCTTTGCTCACAGTATGTTACTTGCATGATGGATGGGCATGAGCTGGTGAAAACTGTGGGCTGCTGGTGTAAGCGAATAGACACCTCTTGAACGTACCCAGCTTTTCTGTAGCTGGCTAAAATGTGCCTTGTGCTCAGAACTGGAATTGCAGGCACGTTTTCTTGAAGCCAGGCACCTGACACCATAGAAACTGGAGTCACTGGTGCTTCACTCCCCACATCTAAGACTGATGCTATGCTACATCTGCCCTAAGAAACTTCCTGTGATGAGCCTGTTGGTTCAGACACTGTTTTGGCAGAGTACGTGATGAGGGGACGCTTGCCTGCACCTGTCAGAAGACTAATGACCTCATGATGTTAGTCCTTATGGTATCGTATCAGGTATGATATCAGCCAGCCTCCCAGAATCCCTTCCTGCTCCTTTGGTTTGCACGACCCTGGCAGGAAGGACGGCACTTTCGTTCAGTTTGTTGCTTCCAGAGAAGACACATGCCCTGGGCTTTTCCACATCAGCTGGCCTCTTTCAACATCAGACAAGCGAAATAATACAAGGCTGGGAGCAGGTGGAGGAAAAAGTCCAGTTCTTGAATACAGAATTAGAAATGAGGGGACAGAAGGGAAAGTAAGAGCTCAGGTTGCATCTTGTCTTGTACTTGGGGGTCCCTCTTTGGGACTGCGGAAACTGGGGAAGGATGCAGCTGAACTCTGTGGGGCGGAGACCTCCCACTCACCTTCTGCCAGAACTACTTAAAACTAGTCTCATGCCTTTTATTTTCTTAAACCAGCATCTCCTCTTCATTCACTTTCTCCTGCTTTTGTTCCTAATCTGTATTTTAATGCCTGCATCCATATGTAAAGGTGAGGAATAGGGCCCTTCCCACTTCCTGGGCTTTCTTGGCTTTTAGGTTTGTTTCCCATTCTTTTCGGTAGTGCTTTCCCACCCGCTGGAATGCCCTCCCTGCAGCTCACAGCCTTTCCAGAGGTGATACAAAGTACCCTGTGCAGTTTTCTGAAATACTTTGATTTGTGGAACCCCTGACATGTTCCCAGTTAAATTGCGGATACCTCTGTAGAAAAAAAACTCCCTCTAAATCATAGGAAGTATAAACTGTACAAGAGTTCAGGTGATTTTGCCGTCTCTGATATGCTCTCTGCTTATCCTGTGACATAAACCCACAGACTGGGTATTTAGGGTGCTGTCTCCAAGCCACCTTTTTCCTTCCCTTTCTCACCATCCCTCCCCATTTTTTCACACATACCTCTTAGGGGTTTTGGTGCCACAGCAGGCAACCAAATGTTAACAAGCGTCCTGGCTCTCTGGCTCTGGCTTGCAGCGGTCCGTCCTGCCAACAGTGAATATAATGGTTCAGGTCAAATCTGTTGTGCATCTGGTCTGTGTGTACTTTTTGAAATGTAGATACTTTGTTTTTTTTAATAGTGACCAAAGAATGCTAAGTGCTAGCCATTTGTAGACTAGAGTTTATAGAAGAAAGATAACAGAGGTACCTGGAGCATGCTAGTTTCCAGAAGGGAGATTTAATCCAGGGTAATTCTTATTATTAGGAGAAAATTACTTGTTATTTTTGAAGTACATAATGGTAATAGATTGCCATTTACCTTCCTAGGTGGCCCAGGCTTTCCTGCTGCTGCAAAACCATCAGTTTTGTTTCAAAGAGGAGAAAAGAAGGAACAGAAGACTCGATCCTTGATAGCTGTAGTAGGGATTGACATGTTAGCCTGGCTGGTGTGGCATGTACACCCAGGAGTGACAAGAAATTCAGCTAAGTTCAGCTGCAGGTGAGTGCTGTAACTTTCCATGGAACCTACTGGATTGATTCTCTACCTTTGGCTACAGGTAATTGCTTCTTGCAATTATGTGGGCTAATTAGAAGTAGGTTACACAGGAAAAACCATCAGTGCATCCCTCTGCATTTGTGATCTGTTTCTTTAAGAGTGATTATGACTTTTTTTACTTATTTTTTTTGTTTAGCTCAGCCTGTCGCTTGCTTTCTACCCAACTGATCAGGCACAGGAAGGTAAAATAGAAGTATACTTTCAGCATATTACTGAATTCGGCTCATTCTTGCAGCACACTGTCTAGTACAAGTCCTTATGGGAACTGCAGTGAAAAAGCAGAATGATTTAAGGACTTGAAAATTCACATTTTCTTCCAGCCTGATATAGTGAGGGACTATAAATACACCAGGCAGACCTCTGAAATAGATGCAGCTCTGTAAATGACAAACACATTTTGCTTGGCTCAGAATATATTAAGGCAGTTATCTTGTGCACTCTTTTTAGTATTTATTTTTTCTACAAAAAGTGGTACTTTTTTGAGAAGTGGGAATTGGCAAGGTAGCAGACAGTTTCTCTGAAAGGTTTATAAAGTTCTCACCGATTCATTACTCGAGCGTGCTATCATGCTGCTGTGCTTAATGAAAGATCAGTCAAGTAAATTGTTCCTGGGATTCAACTTAATTACATGCAAGAGGTGGAAACTTTGTTATCAAAGACTAATAAAATACCAGGCGGCTTTAATGAAGTCAGTAAGGTGGCAGTTTTAAATTGAAACCTGCTTGCTTAATAATAGAAAAGACAGTAGATTTGAGCAAGATGTTTTATAAGCAGCATGTCACTTCTCCACTGCAAGGCAAGAGACGCTTTTTTTTTTTTTTTTTTGGAAGCTGCATTAACAAGAAACATTAAGTTCATTGCCAGTGTTTATCCTCTAAGCCTCAGACTGAAGGACCTATAGCTGGAGGAGATTTCGTACTGAAAAACTATTTTAGTTTGAAACTAGGCATGTGATGACTACAGTGATTTTTCTTAATGCTTGCAGAGCCATTTATCCAGATATATAATTGAAATCAGGAGATGCCTTGGAATGACATGGCTGTGACTGACAGTAAATGTTGAAACATTAAATAAGGATGCTTTAAAGTTTTAGACCTGTAATGTTGACCCATTTTTGTAATCATTTGGGTGTTATATAAATTTTTAAAGTACCTGCTTTGGGTTCATTTTTTCTGAGAATAACTTGCCTTCCTTGCCAGTCCTGCAAATTTTTTTAGTGGTACAGCAAAATTAATATGAGCGTTCCAGTTGTATTCACAAATACTGGAAAGTGGTAGATTGTTCGAGGCACTTGTGCATGTTTCTATTAAAAAAAAAAAAAAAGAAAAGAAAAAGTAATTTTAAAAAAGTGTTTTGCAAAAGTGCATGTTAACGGCATCCTGCAGGATTCCTGACCTCATGGGGAGCAGTTTTTGCTTTGCAGGTGATTTTGGGGGCCAGTTCACGTTTTACAGGGTGGTGACATTTAAGCCGTGCCTGGGCACGAGTTGCAGAAGCAGCAGCCAGGGAGGGCAGTGGGGCTCCCTGGTGTGGCGTAGCTAGCCTGGTCTGAGGGGGCAGCTTCGGAGGTGGACAGGGGACTCCTCAACCACATACACTCTGATGTCAGTCTGGCATATTTGATCAAGACTACTTTCCACTTGAAACAGGAATTTAGTTGCTGTACTCCAGAGGATACCCAGGTCGGTTCGGTAGTTGGCAGGCTGGCACCTGGCAGAGCCACTGTCCCTGCTGCTTGGTGCTCTGCTGCTGGCTTGGTGTGGTGTGGTGCTGCCTTTTGGTCTGTTTGCCTCTGAAAATCAATAGACCAGTTCTGTCAGGAGCCCTGATGAACATCAGGAGCCTTGTGCTTATTTCTCTCAATATTTTTCACAAATGACCTAAGTACCAGAAGAAGATCCTTTGCTATTGTGACTGCAGGCTTGTCCCACCAGTCCCACAGACTGATTGGGGACGGGGTGGTGGAGGCATGTTTGCCACAAACGGAAAGAAAAAAACCCAATTTTTCTGCAAGTTCTGCCTTGAAACTAGAGATTTGCCTGTCAGGCTTTCTCTGCTGTTTATCGGATATATTGAGAGATTTCATATCGCTTTTCCCCAGCTGGCATCCTGGCTTTAGATTTCTTTTCTGTGATGAGAGCTGCCTGGCAGACTGTCGGAGCGGAGGCAGAGGAGGCAGCACAGCCTTTCTCGTACAGAATAGCTCCGTGCGAGGAAAGGGTGTAGCCAAACAACCTGAAAAAAGGCAGGGACAAATCTACGCCCCAAAGTGATGAAGGGGATAGAAAGCAGGATGGCTTGGTGGATTGAGAGAACTGGGGCACAGGGATTCCTGCCCCCCTGCACCTGTTCTGGACACTTCCTTGCTCTAAGGCCACATGTCATTTGTGATAGACATTAGTAGAGTAGTTAGCAATTGCTGTACAGCTGCTGTCACAGATGATCCTGATGGTGTCTTTGGGTTTGCGTGTTGAGTGGGAGATGTTTGGATCTGGCTGTAGGCACTCCTGATACCAGAAACTCAGGACCAGCTTGTCTCAGTTTGAGCTCCTAAAATTGGGGGCTGTTTTGGAAATGCTGCCCCTTGTCTCTGTGTGAGATAAAACTTGCAATCTTGATGTAACTTTTACCCACTTGGCGGGATGCCGGAAGGACTGAACGGTTCTAAATACTGAACAATGGCAAGTCAGCACTATGAGCAATTGTTGTTGTGAGTCAGTGTTGTATCTCTGCCAAATATGCCTTTTGAAAATAAAATTTAGCACTAATTTATCAATGGGTTAGTTCATAACATGATGTAAAGCACTCGGTACATAATGAATCCTTCCGGATCGAAAGAAAATGCTCATAATGACTTTAAATACAATGTTTAAGTGGACCGAATCAATGTAAGGGTATTGCTGTGTTTCTCCACTGACAGTTTGCTGCTTTCGTTGCTACCGATGGCTGGCAGAGAGGGGTTTGTGGATGATTTTTTTCCCCGTTTTTGTTACCTTAACAAAACTGTCAACATGTGTTCTTTCCTCCTTGCTGTGCAAGTGCTTCGGTGAGTCCTGCGTACAGCCAGGTAATGCCCCGCCGATCCGGCCGTGCAGAGTGCCTTCGTATCTGTGGCTCCCCAGCCAGCATCCAATGGCACAGGACCAGAACCAGTGGCACAAAAGCACCACACGCACCCCAAATTCTCTTCTTTGTGCCACACTGCTTCTGTCAGGAAGGGCTTTTTCTAGATGATTGCCCCCCTGATGAAGGGGATCCATCTGTTCTGCTGCCCAGAGCTTGATCCTGGGGGAGCGACCAGCTGAACACTCTCTGTTCCTCCAGGGATTCTGGTCCCAGGCCTTGAAGGAGCAGCAGCTGGGCTTGTTCCCCCAGTTTTCCCCAGCGGCACCTCCGCTCTCTTGCACATCTGCTCCAGGCGCATGCAGCTGCAGGCTTGGGGGGGTCCCTTAAATTCTGTTTCCTTTTTAATTATTATTTTTTTAAAATTTCCATTTGCTGACCAGATTTCAGCAGTGCCGCTTGCGGTACTGAAAACCCCACATGGCCAGCAGCCGGGGGTTCCTGGGGCTGCCGCTGGCCCCGTGTCCCCCCCATATCCTAAACCTGAGGAGGGGCTCGAGAGGTGCTGGGGGGCTGCGGGGGGGGAGGTGGGGGTCAGTCCCGGGCACTCGGGCGGTGCGTTCGCCCCCCAGCCCTCCCCCGCCGGTGCCCGGTGGGGGGTTGCAGACCCCCGCTCGGCGGGGGGCGCGGGGCCGCCCCGCTGTGGGCGGCGGGCGGGGGAAGCGGCGCGGCCCGGGGGTCCGCCGGGGGCGGGGACGGCGGCGGCCCCTCCCCGGGGCGGTGCCGGTGCCGGCGGCGGCGCGGAGGGCGGCGGTGCGGGGCCATGGTGAAGATCGGTGTCCAGCAGCCGCCGGCGCTCAAGCCGGAGAAGGAGAAGGCGGCGGCGGTGGCGGGGGGCGATGGGGCGGCGGGCGCCGTGCTGCTGCCCCCGGGCGCCGTGAGTGCGGGGGGGGGCGGGCGGCCCGGGCTGTGCCCCCTCGCTGGCGGCAGCGCGCCGGGGGTCCCTGCCGAGGGGGGGCCGGGGGCTCGGTCCCGGGGACAGCGGCGCCCCGGCAAGGAGAAGCCAGCGGTGCGACGGATGTGGCTCACGGCCGGGGGGGCACGGGGGCACCTGAAGTGCGGGGGAGCCGGGCGGGGGTGGGGCGGGGGAGCGGGTCCCGGGTGGGCAGCGGCCGGCCTTGGGCGCTGAAGGGAATGGCCGGCGCCGACAAGTGGCATCAGAACTCGGCCCGTGCCTCTGGGTGGTTTTGCCCGGGGGAAGGTAGTTCGGGATTGATTTTACACGGGTGGTTTTCAGGTTCCAACATCTCTGAAGGCTTAGGGTTGGGGTGGAGAAGAGGCGCGAGGAACAAAATGGCTGGGGCTGGAGCAAGGTGGGAAGGGGGTAAGGGCGCGCGCGGCTCTACTTTGTGAGTAAAGTAGGTGCAAAAAAAAGGTGCTTTGCGTCTAGAAATGCTCAGTTTTCGAGGTGGGAGTTGACCTGCTGAAGTTGAATTGCTCTGCTGGCTTCAGGTGGTGGGTGTCAGGGGAGCGAGGCTGGGATCCTGCCAGGCCCCAGGTGGATGCGGGCGCTGGGGCATCCCTGGCAGATGCAGAGCGTGGCTGGGGCCTTGGGGCACAGCTGTGTGCCCCATCCGGGCTGTGAGTGTTGCGGGCAGTGCTGGCCGTGCACCACTGGTGGTGGCTGGTGTCCCTCTCGGGGAGGGGAAGGTGGGACGGGCACCGTTGTGTTTGGCCAGGAGCTGAGTGTTCCTGAAGTCTCTGGTGCTGGAGAACTCCCAGCTCGCAGGCTCTCTGGCCAGGTGGGCCCGCTGGGGTACATACCACACACGGTGGTGGAGGGTGATGTCCAGAGCGGTGGGTCTGACCCATAGCGGCAGGTCTGCCTTGTTACAGCACTGCTGCGTCGGAGCAGGAGGCTGAAGTGGCATTTCTGTATGCCTCAGACCCTCTGTACAGTTTGATCGTTTATCAGACCCTAATATCTCCCTGACTCAAGGTACCATGGGGGAGCTGTGGTTTTCCTCCGTTCTTGCAGCAGTGCGGAGTGCCTCCTGTGTGCCTTACCAGCAAGTGGGAATTGCCTGCCCTGGGGGGTTGCTCTGAGCAGGGGCTTCAGGGGGTTGCTCAGTTGTGCAGAGTTCAGGTTGTATCGTAATGATCTCTCCCATCACGTCACGGGTGGATACGCTTGCATCTCTCAGCTGTGCTGTCAGTGTCTGAGTGTGCTCAGTCTGTCGTGATTGCGTCCATTAATCTGATGCCTAGGAGCTGTATAGAAACCTGTAATGGGGGAATGTGGCCAGCTGTGATGTCTCGGTGATTTCCAGACTTAAGCTTCTCTAATTACAAAGAAAACAAGGTGGTAGGTTTCATCTCGCCTTTGATGTCCAAGCCCAAAAGTTGAGTATTGCACTGGAATTCCAGCTCATGCTGCCATTAAACTAGCTTTCTGCAGCTGGGAAGTTGCTTGTTCTGCTGATCCTGCATGAGGTCGGGCAGGATCCATCTCCTTCTCTCAGCACTGTGAGAAAAGGAGTTTAAGATATAGTAAAATAAAAGATGAAAGTAAGAGAAGCTTATTTCCATCGTTACTGCTGTCGGGTCCCAGGAATCGAAATTATTCCAATTTGGGTCCTGCCAGATGAATGAATTGGCATAGGTAGCAAATAATAAGTTTTGGGTTCTTTACGTTGACTTGGGCTTTTCTCTGACTCCTGGGGGGTGTGATGTTGTTCTTTTAAGCCTGTGTGAGCTACAAAGGAACTTAAAGATATGAATTTAGAACAAAGGCTCTTGGTCAGTCTCTTAATTCCAGCAGACATGTAAGAAAATCAGCCTAAGACCTGTGGCAGAAGGGCAGGAGCAGGTTGCGGTGAGTCAGTGCAGCATGGGGCTGTCCAAGGAGCGGCGCATCCACTGACAGGCAGGTGGCCTTCTCCTGATGCTGTTTTTCAGGGTATCTTTGACACTGGGTTCTTCGGTGTAGTTTGTACTTAGCTGGACTGAGGGAGCGTGTTGCTTTGTAAAACACCCAACTTCTGGGGTTGGTCTTTCCGTAGCCAGGCTTTCTTGCCATGCGCTCTCTTCTGCTGCCAGTAATTCCTGTCTGTGTGTGTCTTTCTGTAGCTGCCTTGCAGCAAAATGGCATTGGTGACATGCAAACAAGATGCTATGCATTCCTTTCCTCTTTGATCTCACAACTTCAATCCCAGTGATAGGAGCCAGAGCTGGGAAATGATTCAGCGGAGGCTTCCGCAGCCTGTGAATTTTGGCAGGTGTTCCCTGAATGCAAAGATGTGGCAGGCAGGAAGATGTCTGTGATGCTAATGTGTCCTGAAAAGTGGTAGGTGAGGAGTCCTGACAGCAAGCTCCTATGTGCTGAGCCTTGTTTCTCTTCTGTGCAGCTCAGTTTGAATCAGAAAGAATATGCAATTGGAACTCTTGTCAGAAAAATCCATGGAATTTTGAGGCAGTTGCAACGTTTTAAAGGCTTATAAAAGAAACTATCTTCTTCTTATTAGTAGGAGCTGGGAGGCTGTAGTGGCCTTGAGCAGAAGGCAGTTTGAGGTTATACAGTCAGTAAAATAATTTGTTGTGTTCATTGGAAAATACTTTCTCAGATGAAAAATAATATTCAGTGAGTTTTAATTGAACTCCAGTTTTACAGCCTGAAATAGGAATAAATACATACCTATGCTGTGTCTTTAACTGCTCTGGGAAATACGCTCCTTGCATTTGTGTTGGACATGGAAATCCACAGGAACTGAGTAAAACTGGTTCGATGGAGCTCTCCAGTCAAAATTTGGTTTGGGGCTTTTTTTTGGCTGATTCCTTGTAAACCTCTCTAATACTTGCAGCTAGTTATTCTGGCAGAGTGCGCCAGAGCCAGAGGAAAAGGGGTTTCATTAAAATCTTCTCTTTCACCAGGTGTAATGGCAAACGTTGGAGGAAGATGTCTCTTATCCCCCTTGCTCTGTAAGTAGCTGAGACTGGCTGCTCAGCTGCCCCGGCCGAAGGCGCTGCCAGATGTCCCTCCCTGCCGGCGCAGGGCGAGCCGTGCCTTATGGCACACACTGCAGCGCAGACTGGGTGTCCATGGGGACCGGGATGGTTTGCAGACAACGGGAAGATGCTTGTGTGCACCAGGGGCTGCTTTCACAGAAACCTTTGGGGAGAGGAAGCAGAAAGCAGAACCGGTTGTCCTGCATCTGGGAATGGTTGTGCTGAGACAGTGTGTGTGATCGCATTTGGTTTTGGATCAAAGTCGAGGGGAGATGGTGTCTGCTCAGGCTATGACTTCTGGGTCTGGCTGGTGGGGGGGAAGGGCTTTATGGGCAAAGCCGGAGGACTGGGAGAGCTCTCTCCGTACCCGCAGGCCTGGCAAGCCTTCTGGAAACACCTTGGCAGTGGCTCATGGGCTCGGAGGCTGCGAGGGGCTTTCCAGGGTGCACACAATGGTGCCCTGTGGGTGCGACTGGTGTCTTGATGTTAGTTGGTTGCAGTAATAACCAGGCTTTGGTTTCACACCTTTCATCTCATCCGCAACCTCCAAGACTCAACAAGACTCTTCCTTTTGGTGGGCATTAGGTCATGCCCTTCCTGGTCAGGGAGAAGCTTCCCACAAGGAGCCGCTGGCTGCCTGGCACTGGATCCATCCAACCCTTCTGTCTCTGTGTGGTCTCTGTAGGCTGCACCTCAGCACGACTGCCTGGTGGGGTGCCTCAGCCTGCGGGCTGCCAGCAGCAGCTCGACGTAGCAGGGAAAAGCCCTGAAACCCTTTGGGAGTGTGTTCTCTGGGGTGGTGGTGGCCTCTCTGGTGTTCTCTTTCCTGTCACTGTCAAACTCCCCAGTGAGGACCAGGTCCAGTGTGGGTGCGGAGCTCTTGGCAGACGGTCAGTCTCGCTGTGGGGGCTGTTGTGTTGCCCCGCTCCCCTGCCTTTCCTGGCCCTCAGGCAGGCATGGCGAGCTGTGACTGCTGCCTGAGCCAGCCCGAGGGGACGTGTGCTCTGGGCAGGTGGCAGCAGGTCAGGGCAGCACAGGCAGCAACGCTGCTTCTGGCCTCACCAGAGGTACCGGTGCATCGTGAGCAGCGATGCCCGGAGCTGGGCTCTGGCGTGTGGGGCAGGTGGGGGAGAAGTGGCTCTCGCTGGCCATGCAGGGATCTCTGCTGGCCCTCTACCGCGGAGTCATGCCAGCCTGGTGAAAGCTGCTGTGCCAGTGCAGTGCTGGGTTTTGTGAGCAAATTCCTTGCAGGAGGCTGCGAGGTGGAAGACAGATGGTGAAGGAAGGGGGTGTGAGGAAAAGCCTTTTAAACAGGCTTTTTCACAAAGCAAGCTGTAAATCCAGAGAGAGGGAGAAAAACTAGCTGGCAGCGCTGCGGATTGATTATGCTCATTGACATGTTTGCGGGCTTGAGTCCAGGCTTGGTGCTCCTGAGCTGTGGGTATTTTCCCCGTGTTGAGGTCTTGATTTAGGGATCTAAACGTGGTAGATAATAATTTGAAGAAGCTGCCTCCTGTGACAGAAGATTATTCCTGGCCTTTGCCTGACCCTCTCCATATCCATGTGGGCCAAAGTGATGACTTCTTTTTGTGGCCTGTATGGAGTGGTCAGCTTAAAAAGAAGCGTTGTTGCTGGTTCTTGGTTCTCCATGGTTTAGGGATGCCTTGGAAGTGGAGGAAGACAGCTGAATTGGAAAAAAATGTCTCCATACCCTTACAGGATCTGCTCTAGTGAAATACTAGACTTCAGCATCTTACTGGACTCCAGACATGAATATTTAATATTCCAGCTGAGCATGACAAAGGATCTGGCTAAAACTGGCAGGAGGATTAGGAGAGGGAATGACTATTTCTAGCAGAAATAAATGCAACTGAATTTGCAAACACGGAACTGTCTTTCACCAAAGAGATGTAGACTGAAGAGCTGGAGACGGAGAAACTTGAAATGTCTGTCTAGGGGTGTGCACGCTCCCAAAGGTGGAGAAGAGCCGAAACCAACGCAACTTTGCACGTAGGTGCTCTTTACATGGGAAGAATCTGTTGTGTTTACCTGCTTTGGGTGCAGCATTTCTTTTGCAAAACATAGAAAACCAAGGGAAAAATCTTTAAAAAGAAGCAGTTTAAAAGGGTACAAATGGACCAAATGTAGGTATGAGACGGAAGCTTTGTGCATATGCTGCGTGTAGTAATGCTGCAGCACTGTAGGCTCCGTCCGTAGTACAGGGGCTCTTTGCTTTGCTGTAAGAAGCCCAGTGCTGTGCAGTGACAAGCAGAACGCTGGTTTTCACCCTGTCGTTGCATCGTGCTGTTTGCGTGGCTGTTCGGAGAGAGGTGGCCTGACGGGTGTTGTGTACCGCTCAGAGGGGAGCCCGCATGCAGCAGAGCACCGCGTCCAGGTCTAGAGAGATGGAGCATCTAGGGAGGATGAGTTGTCCTTGTTCACATTCTGCAATTCCTGCTTTCGCGCTACCAAATCTGTGCTCATTAATGGGTTTATAGAAAATGGAAAAGGCATTTTCAATTCTAGGTATTTTCTTCCCAGGTGATGTGTGGGAGCCTAGGTGTGGGGGTTTTTTATTCTCATTTGTTTTTTAATGTTACCATTTGAGAAGGGCAGTGTTGAGGGGTTTTGGTTTTTTACTTCTTCCCTCCGCACTTGCTTTGCTGAGCTGTTTTTCTTGCTGCCATGCCCTACTGTTGAAGTCGGTTTGAACAATAAAGCTGAGAAAGGTAAATTTGCCGCCTCTCTCTTGCTGCTGTTAAATTAGAGACTGTTTCTTTGCGGTGAATTTTTGAGTGTAGGGCTGACTGTTGTCAGGGTTTTCCTACGCTGCTGCTGGGAGAAGACATAATTGCTGTCATTGTTCTGAAAGACAGCAGTGACTTCATTTTATGGTGTGACTTCCCTGATTTTCAGGGAAGAGGCAAATGCTGAAATCTGAAATCTGGTTCCTTGTTAAGATGCTTTGAGCTGGAACTCTGGGAAATGCTGGACTGTGACCCCTCTGCTCGGAGCAAACAGTATGGGTTTACAGCTTTGATGCTGCCTCTCGTCTGCAGAGCCAGCAGAAGGCAGCAGCTTGGCTGTTGCAGCTCGTAAGCGTCTTGGGCATGCTGCCTGCTCCTTTCTACCGGCCTGCTGGGAATCGGTCATCTATAGTGGAAGAGTGAGGTGGGATGGCAGTGGCTTTATTGGGCACAATCAGATCAGCAGTGCTTGGCTTGCCCCTGGCGACATCCAGAATGGCTACTTTGCTTTTGACCATCTCCGCCTGCCCGACTGTAGAATCTCAGAGGTGGGTGCTGTAGTTTTAAAGTGTACGGTCATCTGGATCCCAAACCTATCTGGGCATGGAGCTCTCTGGGGGGAAGCAGTGGTTAGAGCCCAGCAACAGTATTAAAGCGAGTCCTCAGCCCAACTGTTGGTCTACTCTGGTGCTTCATTAGGACCCAAAGCCATCACTGATGGTGAGCAACCTCAGGTGAAATAGTGTGAAACCCTTTGATGTGTGTGGTGGTCTTTTTCCTGTCAACATTTTCTGCTATCAAATGTGTTGAGACAGCACCCGATCCTTTGCACCTTTTGCAAAACCAGTCTAGCTCTGCACAGGTTGGTAGGTGTGTTTGGTTTATATTGGAGCAATTGTACAATTCTAGCCTGGGAAAAGGTGAGTGTGGCTGCTGAAAGGAAAGTATGTTCAGCTCCTTCCCAAGCATGTGGTCCCGCTGTCACGGAACAGCTTGTCACTTTGGTGGTCAGTCAGGCTTGTGGCTTCCTTCTTCCCAAGCCACCGGTGAAGGTGGAGCGAGCAGACTGGTTTTGTGGGCAGCTGGTAGCAGCTTCGCTTCGCCTGGGAGGAGGAAGAGGAGGACTCAGCTACACCAAGAACAAGCTGAAAGCTGTTGGCGTTTCCTTGCCTCAGTTTCTTAATGTTCTTGAATATTTTTGGCATTGGTCAAAGGTCTTTTAAGGAGTCAGGTGTCTGCCCACCCACATATGTCTTTACCCTTGAATCAAGTCTCTCTCTCTGACTTTTCCAACCCCCACCTTAAGAGCTTCCCCTGTTCCCAGAGCAGTTGCTCTGCTTCGCTTTTGCTTGAGCTGCCTTTTTTCTGTAATTGCTCTAGAGAGGTGTTTTGAGACCCAGTGCCAAAGCTTAACCTTCATTCTTCTTCTGGGGAAAATTCCCATTCTTTTAGTGCTGCCTCCCGCTTCAGGGTTGCAAAAGAGCCCCTGGCCTTCTCCTTGGCTGAGTGTGCTCCTTCCCTCTCCCAGGTGAGGTCTGCCCAGGTCCTACAAAACCTTTTAGCTGTGGTGGTGGAGCTGCCCCGGGGCAGGGACTGATTCCCCCTGTCCTTGTGGTGAGTGGCTGCAGCTCCTGTTGATTTCTGGAAATCAGGCCACATTTATCAGACCCTGCGTTTTGGCAGTCAGGCTGTTAAGCATCCAGGTTGAGACATTTTTTGCCTCTTTATCACAACTGTTTGTTTTCTCTCTGCCTGCCTGTCTGTTCAGTGTGACGCTCGGGGCTTTAGCTATGTGCTTGGTAAGAATAGCCTTATTTTTACAAGGGGCTTTGTTGGCTCTGCTAATGCTCTGAATGGCTTTACTCCCGGGAAAGGGGAGAGGGAGGCTGGAAAAAACCCAGCTGGAAGTTGTGCCTTTGCCAAAAAATAAATAAATAAAAAATATATGGAAATGAATTCCTCACCCCTGTGCAAAGAGGGAGGAGAAACAGCCCCTTAGTTCCAGAAAGGGATGGAAAAAGGAGAAAAGAATGGGGGTTTATGTCTCTCGCTGACGAGGGAGAAGGAAAATATCACTGAACGCTTAGGAGCTCCCACATGCTAGGCTGCATTTTTAACGTCCTGCTGTCTTTGTCATATAGCAACAAAGCTGGGGGGTTTAATTAGCCAGTGGTTGTTTTTGATATTCTAATTTCCAGCACTGCAAAGTGACTCCTGAGGCAGGTGGCTTTGTTGCTAGTCACGTGCTGTGGTATTGTTTAAAGATGCGATTAGATTCATTTATTGCAACCTTTTTGCCTTCAGCTGTGATAGTCTCTTAATTACAGGCCTTTTTTTTTTTTTTTTTTTTTCCTATCCTTCAAGGCATCTTTGAGTCCAAAAGCCATCAGCTGTGTTCTCCATGGAAATGCTGCTGCATGCCCTGCCCAAGCGTTTCTCAAGTACTGCGTGTAGGGAGTTTGGTTGCCTTGGAAACTATGTGCCACATATATATATGTGTGTATGTGTGTATATATATATCCTTGTATGCACACATTATTTTCTTTTCTGACCTAAAGCATTAGCAATGCTCTTCAGGCTGGAAGGACTCTCCTTCCAGGTAATGGACTCATTCAGAGGCCTCTCGTTGCTGGTGCTGAGCACTGACCCCTGTGAGTCTCTGCCAGGGCGATGGCCCGGGCACTGTCCTCCTGTTGGTGTTACCTGGTATTTCTCCTTATTTCACTCCCTCTCCTCTCTCCAAGCATAACTGCTCTTGAGGACAGGACTCATTTTTTGCTCCTCTGGCAGAGGAACCTTTTTTGGAGTGTGGGAGATAATTTGGTGGCTGCAAGGATGAACCGCCTTTGCTGCAGTGGTTTCTCTCTCCATTCCTCTCCCCTGCAGTGGTGTATCTCTCTCCATTCCTCTCCCCCTTCTTGCCTGCCTTCGTCCGCCTTTTCCCCGTGCGTAGTTTCTCACTTTCCATCTGCAGAGCTCTAGCTTGCCAAGTGCTCCAGTCTCAAACACTGGCTGCCCCCCTGCTCCTCCTGGCCAGCCCTGGGGGCTCTTCACCACCAAGCCCCCCGGGGTCTGAATGCCTAAAGATGGGAGTGGTTCTCTCTGGGAGTGGATCTCATTGCTCTACAGATCATCCCACAAACTCTCTGGTGCTTTTTCTCATACGTAGCAAGTGCAGGCAGTGCCCAGCACCTGCAGGTGGTAGGGGTGGCTGCCTGGGGGGTGGGGGGGTGAGAAGGCTTTGCTTCGCCTGCAGAGGAGCGGGCTGTGTCGGTACGGACATGGGGGTTGCTTTCCTGAGAGATCCCACCCAAAGCCAAGCCCAGCACATCGGAAGAGAGGTCAGTCCGTACCAGTTCACACCCACTGCTGCAGCACTGCCATTTTCCAGCAGTCAGTGGTGGGGTTTTTCCATACGGAGTCAATGGAGGTGCTGCTGTTGCAAGTCCTTCAGTTTTGTAGAGCAATAACTGACTTTGAGAGTGAATATGGGACTTGATGCGCTGGAGGTAGAGACCTTGAACTGATTTATTTTTTTCCCTATAGTCTATATTGTCCTTTGGTTACCAGAAATGAGTAAACAGTGAGATAAGTTAGATTTTCTGATGTGAGGTTCCTAAGTTTCGAGCCTGTGTCTTTTGAGGAAGCCATGTCTGCCTGTGAGCATCTGTAGTTACATCAGGACAACTTCAGTGTCGAGAGCTCCCGCTGCTGCTCCCTTGAAACACAAGCTCCCAGAGAGGGGTGATGTCTTTCCATCCCAGAGAGGGGTGACATCTTTCAGGTAGCACTCCTCTCCAAACTGCATCCCTTTGAGTATTTACTCTGCATCACATTTCTCTTCTCATTTGTCAGTTGTCAAAATCACATCTACTATTTTTAGTTGCCCCAAGCTTCTTTGCCTGTTGGGGGTATATATTTAGGCACTTGCTGAGCTGTGTCCCCTGTTTGTCAGGCTCTGCTACACCTAAAATGAAAGATTTCAAATCTCTGTGTTTCAGAAATGCAGGAGAGATAGTTTGTGGAGAAGTGGGAGCTGTTTCCAAAGCTGAATAGGCAGGAAAAGGTTGTGAGTTGAGCCCGTCTCTGCTGAGGTGGTGTGTGACTCAGGAGGGAACAAGGCATGACATGACACCTTTAATTTCCTCACTTCTGTCATCTTTAGCAAGACATTGGTGATGGAGTGATAGTATCAAACATCTGGTTTTTTGGAATGCTGTACTGTACATATATATATGAGAAATATCAAAGGCAGTGCCTCACTGGGAATGGTTCTTGCTAGCAGCTGCTGCTGGTGGTGTGTCCCCAAAGGCTCAGGGCTAAGCCAGGAGGGTTTGCTCTGCAGTAGGTGCCCTCGGCAGTGCCTGGCAGGCATTGATGTTTCCCCTGCTCTTACTGTGGCCTTTGGACTTGATTTCCATGCTACGGACCAGACATTGCACCTGTAGAGCACAGCCAGGCTTCTGTACCCCACCCCCTTGCAGGAGAGATGTTCCTTTGCCATTCAGCAACAAACGGATAACGGGACACCAGCCATTTTCGTCATGTCCTTAACAAGACATGAAATCCTGAAGACATGAAATCCACAGACTGAGTTAGGATGCTTTTCCCCCCTCAGGCTAATTTCAAGCCTCCTCTACCAAATGGTCTGTACCATAATGCCATCCTCTCCCATCTGGGTGTCTGCTGCCTGTGCTGTGTCCTGCCTGTGAGCAGGCAGGGTGCTGAAGCATAGTCAAGAGTCTGTTTTATCCAAGGAAAGGAATTCCTTTTTATATTCCAGTATCCTGTCTGCTGCCAGGCGCTGGCTTGAGTGTCTGTGAAGCAGTCACACCTGCAAACTAGAGCAGAGTCAGCATGTCTGGTTATTCAGGCTTGTGTGCTGGAGCTGCCTCTGTCTCTCGCCTGGTGGGATGAAGTGTTAGTAGGCTGAAAACCCAAGACATGCAGGCACTCTTCTTGAGATGGATGCTTTCCCCCATTGCCCATGCGGAGGAAGAGTGAGCTGTACCTTCCCCTCGGGTTGCACAAGGCAAGGAGCTCTACCTGTGGCCTCTTCCAGTTTTCCCACTGTAGGGTCAGCAAAGTGGTGGCTTCTGCTGTCTGCATCAGCACTGGAGCGTGTAGTGGTGCCAAGAAATGCGGAGCAAAGAAAGGATCATTGCATGGAGTAGCAGGGTTTTCCTGTCCTGAAATTGTTGTGGGGTACTCTGCAGCGCTGTGGGTCTGTCTGTGCATCCTCCTTGCATGCACATCCTTAGCGTCTGGACCTTGAACATCGTGCTTTTCTCCCTCTACTGTTGCTTTTACATCTGTTCATTCATGGAGAAGCAAATGAGTGTTTGTGGAGGGGGGAGGAAGGGCCTTATGTTGATATTTGTGTAAAATATGCCCATCTGTTGGAATATTGTGTTTAAAACTATGAAAAAGAAAAGGAAGGCCTGTTTGCTGAACCAAAATACCTGTCTCTACCTCTGCCCAGGGATGGTTTTGACCCCTACCTTTCCCGTTTCTCTCTGCCAAAAAAACCCATAGCTGTTTGAGGCAAAAAGTTAGTAGAATGGCTTGTTGCAGAAAGAGTGTCTGGTTAATGAATCCTTACAGAATATTGCTAAACAGCTGGTGAACATACAGCATTTTTTTTGTGTTAATATTTTGATTTTGTCTTCAGTGGAAATGTGCATCTCAAAGATGTAATCTGCTCTTCAGGAAAACACCGCTGCTGAGTCTAATTCTTTTTCCCACCACCAAAATTGATGGAGACTGGCAATACTGCCAGATCTGCAGAGTGTAGCGTGAACACAGTGCATGGTTTGGTTTGCTGGTTGGTCCTGGGGGTCTTTCTGGCGGGGATGGCTTTCCTGCACCCTGCTGCTGGGACCACCTGGTTCTCTTTATGGTAAGGTTAGCTTAGGGGAAAACTGCTCCCTTGCTGGGGAGCGAGGCATTCCCATGGCAAGAACAGATGGAAATGAACTGCGATGCATTTCCCATTTTTAAAAATAGCCACATTCCTACTGCAGGGAGTGGTGGTCTGTGGGAAGGAGGGATGTTGCGGCATGAGCGGGCAGCAGGCTGTGGTAGAAGCTTCTTTGATTTTTCGGACCTGGTGAAGATTTGTTGTCCTGGGTGAAATGCTGTTGAAGCAGGCCGTGCACTGCTCTGTCTACAGGCCCGTCAGCACTGAGAAAGCCTCCAGCCAGAAGCTGAGGTGCCAGCTCACCTGTAGTTGCTTTTAAATTGTAATTCATTCATAGTGACCAAAGGCTGGTGGCCTTTAATCTGCTGAGCTGGGGGGTGGAGATGTGTGTTTTAGTGAGGGTTTGCAAAGGTGATTTTTATGCAGTGTTTTGCAGGACTGTGGTTAATTATTCCCCTTGGTCTGCCTGGTGGCGTTTTCAACCTCACTGCCTTAATCTCTGCTCCATCAGAATGGTTGCTGTTGAGTTTTTCTTTCCTCCTTCAGAATTTGAGGTTTTTCTTTTTTTTTTTTTTTTTTTCCTGGTGTTTTGTAACATCCCAAGGCAAAGCTCTGCTTTGCTTTCCCCACCTTGTCCCAAAATACAAAGCTCAGGCATTTTTCCCAAAGCCAGGAATGTTTTGTAGGGAGCCAAACTCATCTCCTTTGGTGGTGAGAAGTGGGATGTCTTGCTCTGTCTTTGGCTGTGCAAAGAGCACAGGGCTGCTCTAGCAAAAATAGCAAACCAGTGAGGTCTTATTTGCCCCTCCCTACCATTCTTCAAATGCAGTTTTTCTTTTTAGTGGGAGTATTTTTTTTCCTCTTTGAGTTGCTGTGTCGTTCTGAGCCCTCTCCCCTAGCTCTCCACGGAGTTAGCACTTGCAGCTCACCAAGGAAGCGAGCAGTGCAGTATCCATCGCGGTAACCTGGCACCTTTCAGATGTGATTCACTCACGGAGCGTTAAGCATTTTCTCAGCCATGCTTCAGTGTCAGTAGCATGAGATATTTTAATTCCTCTTCACCCCTACTGCCTGCACTTTTTCTGATGACAAGTATCTGGGAAAATCTGTTTTTGTGAAACACTTGACATAGAGCATGACTTTCCTGTCCTAGCAGTTCATTGTCAGAGAGCCTTTAAACTTCCTCTAGGAAAGTGTTGGGTTTTGTGAGGTTTTTTTCTTTTCTTTGTGGCTTGTCACACTTGCTGCCCCTTGTCTGCAGAAGGAGACGAAGGGAAAGATTGGAAATTAACTTAAAATGTGGTATTTTTCAGTTTGCTCATCCCTTTGTTTGCTGGAGGAGCAGTGACAGACTGATGGTACTGATCCTTCTGTGTAGGGAGCTGGTGGTGAATAGAGGTGCTGTGGATCTTTCAACAGCTGGGATGAAGGAGAAATAATTATAGATTAATTTCTTCTGGAGGCGTGCTGGAATTGTGGCTCTCCCAAAGCAATTTGGTCTTTGCAGTTATCAGTCTGAATGTGGCTAGGAAAGAAAAAATCGATAGCTGGAGCATCCCGCATTGGCTGGGAGTGGAGCAGGTTGCAGGATCCTGGCTCTGCCCCTGATTTGTGCCTCGCTGGAGCCCAAATGCTGGGGAGGTGGGGAGGGATCCCCGCCTGGTGGGCTCCCCACAGGTGCTTCAGGGGTGCTGGGGTGCTTTAGTCTCAGGGTGGGAGTGACCTGATGCCTCCAAGCCTGGGACTGAACTGCTGCTCTCGCGCGGGCTGCTTCATGTCAGGGCAAAGGGAAAGGTCTTTGCTGCTGGGTCCCCTGGGCAGAGCTGGTCTCACGCCGTGGAGGGTGGCAGGGACTGAGGGGCATCTCCTTTTGGGGCTTCAGCACCTGCACCACCCTGCAGGTTTTGGCCATGTTACCCTGAAGAAGCATCTTTCTTTTAAAAAGTGATGCTGCTTAGAAATGAGAGGCGGCTGTTTGCTTTTAAATCTGTCCCTCCAGTTCATACTGGTCTCTGGCTATCCGTGGAGTCTTTCAGATCAAACACGGCAGATCACGTAGCGTGCAGAGGGAGTTAATCTGCAGGAGCCCTCCCTGGTGCCTCTCTCCCCTGCCAACCTGCTCAGCTGAGGGCAGCTTTCAGCTCTTCCGTGTGGAAACTAGGGCATCTCTGAACCACCTTCTTTCATCTGCCTCTGAAAGGCCTTACCTCCTCCTGCCTAACGTTTTGGAGGGTTATTTTGGTAGGAAAAAAAAAGAGTGTTGTAGGCTGGGATGAGTCGTCCCGTGGAGGTTGCCTTGCCTTTGCACTGCCCTTCTTCTTGAGGGCTGTAATGAGGTGAGCTGGCTACTGCCTATATAGATCAGGCAGCACTCTAAAACTGGCAGGTGTGTTTCCTTTGATGCTCTGACCATGTTCCTGGAAGGTGTGCAGGAATCTGTTTGAAAATGAAGTTGAGCTGTTTGGGTAAGCTCAGGGGGCCAGGAGGTACCTCTCAGAGACCAGTAATTTCCATCTCAAAAATTTGGCCTGAAAAAATTGTGCAGGAGTAGCAGCATTTCAGCACAAATTTTTGAGTATAAATACATAAATGTTGTTACATTCAGTAGCCAGGAACTGTTAGTTCTCCATTTCCTTTTTTTTTCAGTCAGTCCTCATCGCCCACTGAAACAAAGCTTGACTTTGCTCTGAGCGGTTGGTGGGAAGCAGAGTATACATATATGTGTGTGTATGTTCACACACCCATATATTTTTATATAAATAAGATTATATTTATATGGAGGGGTGGGAGAGCAAAATGCAGAAGCGTTTTACTCTTGCCAGAATGCTCTCAGATGTGAAGTCACTTTGCAGGGCAGTGCCTGCTGCCTGCAGTTGCGTACCACAAACCCATGTGTGGCCTTTGCGTGCAACATGGTTGATTTTCCAGTCCCTTGCAGTGGCAGCTGACGGACGCTCTCGTTTTCATCTCACAGGAGGAGCCGGCTCCTGTGGCGCAAGGCCGGAGGTCATCGCTCAGCGGGGTGTGCTACCTGACCATGGGTCTCCTCGTACTGCTCCTGGGCTTGGTCTTTGCATCGATGTATGTGTACAGATACTTCTTCATCACCCAGGTAGGGGTAATTCAGGAAGGACATCTGGTTCTTCACCCATAGCAGCCAGACAAGCTGCTCCAACCTTTGAAAGAGGCGGTGCTGTTATTTGTTGCTTTGCACTGCGGGAGCTCAGGAGCCATTCCTCTGGGCACTGCAGGCAAGCCCTGTCTTAAGTGGTAGGCTCAGGCTCACCTCCATCCCAGCTGCTGGGACGGGTCTTCCAGAAACCCTCCTCTTCCCCTCCCACATGGCTTTGTTTTGCCCCTCTGTTTTTTTTAAACTCCATAAAAATATCTTGCCAGTTCTACCTTTTAAACCCAGTGTCCCTGCTGTCAGGGGTAAGGCCGTCCAAAAGCATGGCTCGCAAGGGCAGAACAAGCCCTGGGGAGAGCAGGAAGGTACGGGCAAGGGAACAGCTTTTTGCAGTAGGTTTTTTTGGCCCTAGCACAGCAAAATGCTGTAGGTGTAACAAAAATAGGTGCTGCTATTAATAAAGCAAGCAGAAAAGTGAAAATTAGGTGGGAGATGGTATGGAAAGTTGAGCCCTCAGCCTCCAGTAAATTCAGCACCTTTTCTTCCGCGTAGTCTTTGCAAAGCCTGGCCTAGCAAAGGCACGGGGCTGGCAGCGTTGTGGTGGGTCAGAGCGCAGGGAGTGAGGCAGGGCAGAGCTGCTTTTTAAGGAGCGAACTGCTGAGCTCTGTGGCTTGCGGAGAGTTTAGCCAAGAAACCCCAGAGCATTGATGTGCTCTGAAGCCCTCGTTCTGCTGCAGAGCAGCTATTAGTGAATGAGTTCTCCCAGGACAGCCAGCTGCCTTCGTCTCTGCAGCCAGCACTTATCCACTCAGCAGTATCGTCTTTTTATACACTCCCTTGCTCCATAAATTTTCTTGCTGTCGAATTAATTTGCAATCTTTGTTTTAAGATACATCAGTGCTTTATCGCCCGTGCTCATCTGTACCTGATCTGGGAACCCTGTGACAGCTGTAGGGCTGCTCAGCCCTCTCTCACCCTGCTGTGTTAGTGTGCCGGCCCCTGTTGCAGGGCTCCTGGTGTAGATGCTTCCTTGTGAGAAGCAGCACTGACCACGTTATGGACAGCATTCAGTCCATCACCCAGTCAATAACCTACCCTTGGCAGATGCTGAACGGCACTGGGAAATGCCCGCTGGTCCATTTAGGGCCACTTGTCATCACCCCAGCTGCCTGCCTGCAATACCAAATGGCAGTTTTATATCCAATTACACAGCAAAGCCCGTTCAACGTGGTCAGAGATGCTTTGGAGACCAAGGCAACAGGGTCTTTATGTCTCAGTCTGCAGTGGCTGCAGTTTGTCCCTGTGATCCTTGAGCTCAAACTTGGTCGCTCACCCAGTGTTAGCTCTCTTGCTCATACCTTGTGCTTCTGGAGCCCTGGAGTGCAGCAGCTCCTGTTTTGCAGTGAGGCAAAGCAGCTTTGTTTAGACGCACCTGCCATATCCAAGCTACAGGTGCCTTTAGAAATGATGCTATGCTGACCCCAAGTGTATATGTGTTATGTAGAAAAATGCAGTTACTGGAAGCCATGTCTATGGAGGGATGTGAACAGCTTGGTCATGAAATTTAAGAGTCTAGAGACAGTCACTTTATCTTTCTGAATTACTCCTTGTGAAATCCCACAGGGAATCCTTTATTCCCTTTGGACCTGGCTAGCAGGAAGGGAGACGTGGTCATTTCACAAGGGTGTTTTACACTGTCTTCATCAAGAATGTTTTCTGGTAAAAAGACTGATCTTGGAATATCTTCAGGCACATGTTAGAAAAGAGTAGTTTTTACCCAGTATGGGTACAGTTCTTCCCGTGTTTGCTGTAGCTGTTAGTGGGGTGTATGAGTACTGTACCTTTGCCTGGATCTTGTCCCCACAGCTGCCCCGTGAGAGCGTGTTTCACTGTGGTGTCCTTTACGAAGACTCGCTGTATTCGCCGTTCAAAGGGCAGCTGGAGTTACACGAAGACGTGAAGATTTACATTGAGGAGAACTATGAGCAAATCAACGTCCCAGTGCCCCAGTTTGGAGGGAGTGACCCTGCGGATATCATCCATGATTTCCAGCGAGTAAGGAGCTCTTGGGGCCTTCGGGGGGCATAGCATGGGGCTGGGGTACACCAGCACTGCACTCGTGGTGTAACACTATCACTGTTGTCGCACATGTCTACGATGATCTTATTAACTGAGCTGTCCTCCTTCCTGAGGCCTTTTCTGAGATTTTCCAGCCTGATTGTCTTGCTTGGTAGGGAGGTCCTTGGACAGGTTCGTCGTTTAAAGCAGTTTTCTGTGTTCCCCAAATTCCCTCTTTTCACCCATTTTCACAGCCGCATTTCACTGTGAAGGGCTCAATTTCTCAATTTCTGTGCTTGGAACACAGGGTCTGACTGCTTACCATGACATAACACTGGATAAGTGCTACGTCATCGAGCTGAACACCACCATCGTGATGCCTCCTCGCAACCTGTGGGAGCTGCTAGTTAATGTGAAGGTACAGCTGCAATTCTCTTGGTTTACGCACTTTATTGAGTTGGCTTGTGGGTGCCAGCTGGAAGCTCACAAGAAATAAAAACTACTGTGTCTGTGGAAGTAAGCCCTGGCCCCGACAGAGCTGAGCCTTCACATAGAGTGAAGGCTTCAAGTGGGTTTAGCTGAAATATTAATTTTGCAGACAGCACGGTAACACTGGCATGACGGATCAACCTGACCAGGGTGACACAGATAAATAAGCAGCAGATTCCTTCCCTCTGGTGTTTACTCATTGTAAAAATCAAGGGGAAAAAGGAAAAATTTCCTCCTTTTACTCTCACTGTGGTTACCAGTGCTGTTTGCCATTTGCAGAGCTCTCAGTGTCCCTTGGGGAATAGCAGGCCTTCGGCTTTTACCCTTTTGTGGGGGGAATCTGTGCTGCCCTCCTTGTTGTGCTGGGGGCTGTAACACCAGACTTGGGCTCACGCGGTTTTGCTCACAGCCAGCATTAATTGGGTTTAGTACCAGCAGTTTTGTTCAGTTCAGAAGCCCATGCTGCTATTGCAGTAACTGAAAGCAGTCTTTTTAAAATAGAGTACTATTTAATCTTAACAGCAGGGGAAAAAACCCCAGGATTTTTAAGACTGCAGAAGGAGCATATCTGTCTCAGTCTTTTGCAGGTAAAGCAAAGCACTGAGCCTGGATCTTTTACTCCCTTCTGTGAGGGTCTATTTAAAAGAAAATAGGAAAAAAAAAATTAACTTAGTCTTTCTTGAATTCCCTTTGCTTATTTGCTGGTACATGCAGTGTGATGAACTTTGTAGGGGTTAAGTTCAGAGGCAGAAGGTTGTGCCTTGAGAGAAGCCTGATCTCTACTTCTTGTCAAACTCCCAGTTTGTTTCCTAGCAGTCCTCGTAATTTCATGCACTGTGACTGTCTGGCAAATGTGTTGGGAACCCTGCTGGGGTACAACGCGCATTTACTTGTAACTCTCCAAACTGGCCACAGCTTCTGATCATGGCAGGTGACCAGTCTCTTGGGGAGAGGGAAATGGAAAAGGCAGGATTGCACAAGCTGACAGCTGAGCCCCAGCGAAAAACTGAGATTGGAAGTGCTGGTCACATCCTAAAATAACAGATACAAACTCACAGTCAATAAAAATTATGCTTTGTCTTTTTCAGAAATCAAATTTAAAAAGGGGATAAAAATACAATTAAAATGGTCTTATGTGTTTGATTCTTTAAAGAGAATATGAAGCAGATGTGGGTTTAAATAACTTTCTGATTATTGGGATGGGTAAGTGTCCAGTCTGTCTGTGGAGGTTTTAACACGTACCTTAAAGACATTGTTTTTAAGCATTTAGCTTGGTCGTGAGCTCAGAAAAAGTGTTTCACCATGAGGACAGTGAAGCAGCGTAACAGGTTGTCCAGGGAGGTTGTGCTGCCTCCTTGGAATCCTTGAAGGTTTTCAGAACTGGACTGGATAAAGCCGAAGTCCCTCCCCAGCTGAATTTCCTTTAAGCCTTTGATTTTCATGTCCACGGGTGGGGCCTTTCTGGTGGCTTGTGTCAGGCAGAGAGGGCAAATTTCTTCCTGCTGCAGGGACTTTCATCACCTGATGACTTGCTCCACTGCTCATTAGTGCTTCTTTTTAGATGCTGGATGAGCTGCATTGGTCCTTCGACTCAGAGAGTTTTTGCCTTCTCTGCATCTCTGAATCCAGTCTCTAATGAATGAGACTAATTCCCAGCTGAAAGTTTAGGTTTGAAGATGTTGAGTGGCTTCAGTCCTGTTTCTAGGAATAAAGCTCACTCCAGCAAATAATGTAGCAGTTTGCTCCAGCAGACCTTGGCAGCACAAGGAGTCAGTGAAGCTCCTTTGCCTTTTCCTCACCGGCCAGCCTGGTGCCGGGGTGCCCCTGTGCAGTGTGGCTGCCACGTGCCCTGCACCTGCCCTGCAGTCCCTGCTGTGTGCGGGCACAGCTGCGCCAGAGCCCGCTCAGGTCTTGGCCCTGCTGTCACCGTGTATGTATCACCAGGCCTCTTGTGTGTGATTTTCTGCCTGTAAATGGCAGCTCAGCTGCTTCTTGCAGGCTTTATTCTCTATAGGTGTGACAGTTTAGTGAACAGGGCTGCCTAAATACCTGAGAGAAAAGGATGGAGGAATGCTCCCCTTTGCAGCAGTGGGAAGTTGGAGATGACCCAGTTAAATGATGGACGATCCACACCTTTTGCAGAATGCAAGATGCTCAAAGCTTTAGTTTTCCTTAAAAGTCTTGGTGGAGAATGGAAGGTGTCATCCTTGTTGCACAGTCCTATGATGCAGGAGTGATGATTCCAGACTACTTCAGCTGCCACAGCTATTTAAATTTAAAACAATGAAGAGACTGGATTGTGTGCATGTGTGCTTCTCTAAGCCCTCTTACTAGGTCAAGGATGTGGCAAATCCTGAGCCCTGCCCTGGGTGTTAGCATGACAGCTCCTGCCAGTAACTGCACATATCGCATGCCCTCTCCTTCACTCTCCCACTGAGAATCAATAATTGAATTTCTTGCAGAACTGTTGTGTTAGTGTAGTACAAACTTCCACTAATAGCCTAGTCCTCCAGCATTAGAGGAGAGATTTATTGATCCGGTAGGTTATGCCAGCCCAGCAGCACGGCACTAAGTTAAGACGGCACGTTTCCAGGTACATCTCTATGGAGATAACTAGTTCTGTGCTGGAAACTGAAGAGGTGGTATTTGAAATTGAACTGCTGTTGCTTACTTTTCCCCTTGGTTATATTTATATTGGCCCCAGGTTCTTTTATTTCTTTGATTCTTCTTAAGGGAAAGGGACCAGACGTGTGTCATTGCTTCATGGCCTCGTTAGCATTTAGTCTGCTCAGGAGTGCCTCCCAGCCCACGTTGTACTTGTAACACAGCTGCTTATTGCCACGGTGATGCCCAGACAGCTGCAAGATGCCCTGAGCACCTAAAAATCAGTTTGCAGAGAGTCTTCAGTGCAAAGCAGATCCCTTTCATGCAGAAAAAGAGGCGGTCTCCATCCCTGGGGTGTACCCCCAGGTACCTCATTTCCTCTCTTCCCATTTTTTCCAGCCCCTGGTGGCTTTCTGCCACGTCCTCCCACCAGGCACCCCACTCATCACCCTGCCCTTCATAGCAGCCTCAACCCCAACAGCAGGGAGCTCGTGTGTGCTGCTTTGCCTCAGCTTGGTCCCCAGCGTGAGCCACCTTTCTGCACTGCTCCAGAGTCGCTGGACGATGCCCCTGAGGCGATGGCATCGTGCCTAGCGCTATCATGCAGGGCAGTGTTTCTAAATGTGGTGCCTGTGGCACATCTCTAGTCCCTGTTCCTGTGGGCTCCGAGGGCAGGAGGTCATTGTGGCTGTGATGAATGGACCGAGCAGGGGGAAATGTGGAAAACTCAGGAAACTGCTGGAATCTGAGCAGGGCTGGCGTTTTTGGGTTTTGCCTTTTGAAGTCAATGTAAAGTGCACATTTTCAGTGGAGTTCCTGGCATTTTGGTTGAGCCTTGATCCTTCTCCAGACGGGTTTGTTGTGCTTGCAGAGTTAGAGCTTTGCGCACCCTCCTTTAAAACTGAGGTTAGTTTAAAAGCAGGGTTGATCCTACACTGGCTTCACCCCCTATGTGAACGTTCAGTTTTTGGATCTAATCCATTTTGTGTGCCCTGTGCTAGTAGCATGGGACAGTTTACTGCAAGGACAGGGGCGCACGTTAACTGGTCCTTGTAAGTGGAGTTTGAGACTTCAAACCATGAATTTTCTGCAGTTTGGCAGTCCTTTGTGCTCTGTGTGAGACAGGAGGAGATCATGGCACCGTTTGTGCTTTATTTTGGTGGAAATTGTCATTTCAGAAAGGGACGTACCTGCCTCAGACGTACATTATCCAGGAGGAGATGATCGCGACCGAGCATGTCAGTGACATGGAGCAGCTTGGCTCCTTCATCTACCGGCTCTGCAGTGGCAAGGAGACCTACAGGCTGAAGCGGAGGAGCGTGAGGAGACGTAAGAGCCTCGTTCATTCAGCTGTCCTAACTCGCTTTGCCCCCGCATCACGGTTGTTATTTCTACTGTTACAGCCATGCTGGCCTCTTCATGGTGAGAGGGGAGGTTTCCCTGTGGGTGTAAGCACACAGGAGATCTTTTTAAGATGTTTCCCATCTAAGTCATCTAAACCCGAATCTGGGATGCTGCTCTGCAAATGGGTGCTGGCCGCTGTGTTTCTGTTGTCTGTCAGCTGAATAGTAACATGGAGAGAATGACTGCAGGAACCAGCAGTTCATTTACATGTGGGCTTCCAGGGCTGAACTAATAGCAGTGCTGTTGGGAACTGTTTGGAAAATTTCCCTGATGGAGACACCTGCTTCAGTGGCAGCTGTTCGGAGCAGACTAGGTCTGCAAATTGCCTTTAATTAACAAAGTTTCTAATACTATGGAAAAAGTTTTGAAGAGGGAACATTGGACTACCTTAAAATGATTTCATGAAAATCAGCGATATGTATCTTGCATACAAATGGTAATATTGCTGCAAAAGACTCCTTAATTTCATAATTTGTATTTATTTGCTTTTAGATACTGTACTTAAAGTCTTACCTGAAACACGAACCTGTAGTCAGTTTGGGTTTGGATCTCTAGGGATGTGTTTGGGTGCAGAAGTCACCGTGGCTGTAGTTGGTGGATGCTTTCCCCACGGGAGCTGCACAGTTATGTGTGGGGCTGCTGGCACGCTGGCTGCTGCTCTCGTGGAGCCCTGGCACGGTCCTGTTTGTCAGCAGGGCACCACCGGGTTTGCTATAAGAAGGCAGTAGCTGCCTGGCAGAGGTGCCCAGAGTTGATGTGCTGCTGTTTAAGGGCACGGGGAGCATTACTTGTTTCCCAGAGAGGCTGAAGCCTTAGCAGGATCAGTGGATGCAGGGATGCAGACAGCCGGAGGGGTGGCTATTTTAAGCCCTCCTTGGCTGTATTCAGAGCTATGCTCTGTACCAGCCTGTGATTTCTGCCAGTTTCATGAGGGTTTCTGGTCTTTGAGATAACACTGAGATGCTGCCAGCTGAAACCAGCTGTTTCCAGGAGGTTCCTCCAGCTCATGGCAACTCTTACTGGAGCAGAACCATGGCCTAGTGAATACAGCTATTCTTCAAAGACCAGATTATGCTGCTTTTCATACGGACTGTGTTGTTCCTGCATTCCAGTGTTCAGTGGTTGCATCTCATGTGCTTTCCTTCCTCCACTTGATGTAGCTTTTACAGATTATCATTTGTTGAATTTCCCCTCTCCTCTCTTTCAATCACTTCTAGGTATCAGTCGACGTGAGGTTGGGAACTGTCATCGTATTCGTCACTTTGAGAACACTTTTGTGGTCGAAACTGTTATCTGCAAAAAGTCATGAAGACACTCTCCAGTTGTAACCTTCCTTGGCTTTGCTTGCACACACATGCACACACATGCTTTCGGCCCTCTCTTTAGACATGGTAATCTTACTTTTTTTACTCCCTCCCCTGCTTGTGCAGCTCTAACCTCTTGGGCCCATTGTGGCCTCAGAGTTGGATTCTCTTCTCTCCCTGCTACCTACCTGAGACGTTTGCTGGGCTTAAATTTACACAGTGGTCAAAGATAACCTAGGATTAGATGCAGCTTCTTCCACACCACAGGTTGGGAATCTTTTTTTGGGAGCAGGTTTGGGGTAGGAGGGATGGCTGAGAAACAGGAGCTCTGGAAAGAAGTGCTCTGAGGCTGCCTTGGCACCAGGACAGAAAGTTGATGCATAAGAAGAGGGTTACCATTTTGATGCTGATGTAATGATCAGAAATACATAACCAGATGCATTTAGGAAAAGAATAGCTGTGAGGCTACAGACAAGGTGATTCAGGAAGCCCAGCAGAGGGGGGGTTTCTGCCCAAACCATGCTGTGGTGGCCCCAGCTTGCCATTCCCAGCTGGGAATGACATGAATGACGCAGCATGTCCCTGCTCCCCAGTCACAAAGCAGAGGGTGAAGTGCAAGGCTGTGTGGTCTTTTCTCTAACAGAGTTGCAGCTGCTGTGGATCTTGGGCAGATGTGCTCTCACTCTGCCTAAGTAAATAAAAGAGGTGAATCTTTGATGCAAGGGGCCAAAGCTCCACCGATGTCCCATCTATAGGCCGTGGCTGCAGGTGGAGCTGGGTGGTTTACTCCAGCCCTGTGTGTCCTGGCCAGCTCTGCTTGCTTGGGAAGATGAGTTATGTTCACATGGGCCCGTCTTCCTGAGTTGCGGAGATCCCATCTGTGTGCAGATCGGGTGCCATGTCTACGTACAAAGTGGTGTCAGCAGAACTGGTAGTTGAGAAGCAGATTATTTTTTATTTTTTTAACAGTGTGTATTATTGTGTAACTCCTCTGATGAAAGCTGTTTTCATAGCAATTACTGTAGTCTAGCCATGTATCACATTATCTGCAGGCACCATTGTACAGATACTGATACAAGGCAAAATTCAGCTGATCGATATACTGCGGAGAAATTGTGTGAACGAAACTGCATTTCTATTGATCATCAGACAGAATTGCAGAGTAATTAAATATTCTTCCCTCTGTTCCATAAATATAGTTAAACCTAATTAGGTTCTTGAAATGCAGGCAGTTTTTTGGCTTGAAAGAACGAGGCGAGTTTCAACTTGGCACATTCTTGTTAATTGGTTTCCAGCAAATCGGGACTTGTTCACCATCTGTTGAAATGAGCTTGTTGTTTTAGAAGAGGAAGGATAAAGTAAATGCAAGTACAATCATTAACTCAGCAGAACCAAAAAACATGAATATATTTTAGAATAAAACTTTTAAGTAATAATACTGCAAGTTAATTATGTGAAAACAAACCAGGATCTCAAAATGTAATCCAATGGGAATTAGTATGTCTTTAGAGGCTGAGAATATTATTTTTTATATATAAACCTAGTCAACTATAATCAGTAGGTTTTAACAAGTAGAGGAGGATGCTTTGGTTTCACTCTGCTTTAAGCTTGATGTAAAATGAAGAATTACGTGCACTTCATGCAGGTTGGTAAGGAAAGTTTCCCACTGCCAAAGGCGTATTTGCTTTTCTAGCGTGTTTTTCCAACAATAACTTGCTGCTAGCCCTAACCTTTCATTGCGGAGTGGATGACAAGAAGTGTGTCGGAGAATGGGTTCACTTAATGGAAGTGCAGCAAACTGGTAAATTTAAGCCCTGCCTTTCTCTTAATTTCTAGGAACCTAAGCCTGCACTCAGGTGAGCATACAGACCTTTTCCCCCTTCCTTCTGATTCTGCATGAAATAACTGGTCATTGCGTATGCTAACTCTGTGCAATCTGCAGTTGTCAGGACAAACCTTGGTTCTTTAAGGTGAACTAATGTGGTCACTGTTTCATAGAATGAGAATGCAGTTGTCTAGAAAGAAAACATAAGATGCTTTGTATATTTTGTCTGGTAGGACTCTTACTTCTTAGGAAAAATCTATGGGATAATAAAATCTTTTACCTCTGATCTGTAAAGCGTGTGTTTGTTTGGAATGAAAAGCACAGGCCCTCCGTGAAGCTGTCTCTTGTGGGAGGCAGCAGCCAGATCTCCGTGGAAGGGCCAGCCCAGCGGCAGCTTGGAGCTGGGCAGTGGGAGGATGCTGCAGTGCGGAGGATGCTGCCCACGGTCATGGGAGAGCGGTGTGGGGAGGTGGCTGAGCAGCCCGCTGTGGTGCCTGCTCACGCCTGCACTCTGCAGGGCTCTTCCCCTGGCCTTGCACTTCCCTGGGAGGCTGAAGGGCAGCCCATGGTGAGGAGGTCACTGCCAGACTGAGGTCTGTGAAACAGCAAGGTACCTCTGCTGCTTGGGTGGCTGGTGGGTGGCTGATCTCCACACTCAGCCTTGCTTCTCCAGCTGCCTGGCTTCTGCGTAGAAATCTGTCTGCGTGTGGCCTGCGCCTGCTGTTGCCTTCTGGCTGGTTCTGCAGGGCAGGCCTTTGGAGGGCTTCCCTCCTTGCTGCGTGCAGCATCGTGGGTCCCTTAGTGCTCTCCTGAGCTTTCTCTCCCCCTCTTCCATCCTTTGGGTAGGGTAGTGTCAGAATATTGTTCCTGAAGTTGGCTGTTCCTCTTTCCACAATTAGTCTCTGGTCAGTCAGTAAGGAAGTTCACATTTTGCTTGTTACAGTCATTTTTGCTGCATTTTGAGTTTATGTCTTTAGTGTCTGGATGCTTTTTCAATTATTGGGGTTCTGGAGAAGGGAGCTGCATCTTGCAGTAATTATGTTTACTAAAGCTGCTTCTCCCAGGGTGGCCCAGCCAGCTCTGCCTGATGGCCGTCTTCTTCCATCGGCACTGGGCTGAGGAAGCGACTCTGCATCTCCCCATGGGGAACCTGACCCCTTCAGACATGTTCGCCTTTTGAAGCCTGAAATGCTGATACTAAGAACGTGACTGATGCGGTTCTGTAAGTCTAGTTACCGATAAGTCAGCCACCTTGAGAGTTGCCCAGTGCAAAAACACACAGCTTGTATTGTGAAATTTTGTGTTTGCTTTTGAACATTTACTCTTGGTTCGGTTTTTCATTTCTTGAGGTTGTGTTCATTGCCCCTTGCTCTTAGGAGACTTGAAATAAGTCAGTTCTACCTCCTAATCTTGCTCACACTCTGGCAGAAGGCTGCTTTATTTGACCAAACAGTAGCACATATAAAAGCTTGGCAGTAAAGCCTGCTCTAGGAGAACCATGTGGCAGAGATGCAGTTGAAACCCTAAGATACGGTCCCTGTGACGGCAGCTAGCACCTAATACAATTTAGCTTTTAATACTTGCATATTGCAGTATGGCTCAGTGGCTGCTGTTTAGCTTTACCAGGCAGTGCTCAGTAAGTCGGAGTTTTGGTTTGACTCTAGGACTATCCACTTCCAGGCTCTGACGGACTTTAAAAAAATAAATCTTACTGGAAATCTATCAACATAGCAGTTAAGAGGAGGTACCTCTGTGTATAAATGAGCTCTGTTACAAGTCTACAGCTACATTCAAAGTCCAGTCCCATCCCATGAAATGCAGCCCATTGGGATTTCTGCACGCTTGGGACAAGGAATGCTTTGGCCACGATGGACCACGTAGATTCCAGCAAGGAGGGAAGGACTTGGTTTTTCACCAGCATGATGGGGAGCTCATGTGTGGTGGGAATGGCTGCATTTTGTTAATGTGTCAGGCATGCTTCTGGGCAGGTGTCAGGAAGGGGGAGGGAAGCACGGGCAGAGGGTGCACTTGTCCACTGCCAGCCTGGTGATGCCACAAGGCATGGGAAGCTCTGTGCTCGCAGGCATCCCACATGGCAGGTCTGCTGGGGGTTGGCTGTCCGCTGCCAGCACGGATGTGGGGTGACTGGTCCACAGGGTGTCCTGGGTGTCACTGGTTTGGTACCAGCAGCTGCTCGCCACAAATCGTCCTTTGGTGTTGGGGATGAAGAGGAATTGTTGGGCCAGTTTTATGCTGTGAAGAATGAAAATATCTGTAGAGTGTTACCCTGTGAAATGGCTCCCTGATGCATGTATCTGAAAATTGGACAGTCCCCATTTTATTACAGTTTATAAGACTTCCAATTGTCCTTACTGGGAATTGATGACAGCCCATTTAGCTCAACATGAACGGCTGTCTGATATATTATGTTGACACCAAGCTAATGAAAGCCTGTTCTCTCTCTTACACGTATATACAAGCTGTTCCTGAGCATTTTGCTGCATCTTTCTGAATTCCACCCAGAACATTATGAAAGTAAGTATTGTGGATGCTGTCACAGCTTCCCAGAGGAAAAAAAGGAATGTTTAGGCAGCTATATCACCTAAAAAAATAGCTTCCCTTATTAGTGTCCCAGGTCTCAGGTAATGCCTGTTTCTTGCCTTTTTGGTAAGTACAGTTCCTGATGGGGGGTGTGTGTGTGTGTTCATGTCCCAGTGAAATCAATGAGGTGCTGCAGCTCCATAGGAAGGAGTGTTTTCAGGATTAAATGAACAGAAAGGAGAGTTTGAGGGGACAGAGACACTAACAAATACAGGTTGAGCTTTAGTGACTATTTTCAGCTGAAAAAAATTGAAAATCGTAGCATAAAAAGGTGGGTGGAAGCATCTAGACTTCCTGATGTAAGCTGAAGCATTTGTTTTAATGTTTTAGTAATTAAGTTGCTTGTTTTGAAACAATTTTTGCTTAAAAACGCTGAATTAAAATGGTCAAGTAATATGGGAATAAACCAAACACTGTTCATCTTGTGTTAAAAGAAGCATTTATGTTGACCAAAATGTCAACAAAACATGACTTTTTTTTTTTTGCTGTACTGGAAAACCTGCGATAACCTAAATTTGGTTTGATCTGATTTTTTTTTTATTTATTTACTTCACACGCCAACAGGAGAAGTCCCTTGTTTTCTATCCTTATCTAGTTTTAGTTGCCAGCAGGGCCCAATGAGAGTGAAAAGGGAACTGGAGCTTGAAGTGACATTTGGACCATCCAACTTGTACTGAAATTAGGAGCCTTTGCTCCCTAGTATGTAAGGAAATCTCTAGAGGATGACTTTACTCAGTTTTGGAGTATCTGCTCACCTTAGTTTCCCAAGTTGGACAATATGAACACCCTCATGTGTCAGATATCTTTAATGACTGGTATTTTTAAAAACAAGGCTGCCTTTAGGACAGGGTGATACTGACTGTTGCTTTTCCTGGCTGCTGCGTACACGGCCCCTTGTACGTTGGGCACTTTTGCTTCTCTGTGTGAGGACTAGACTGGCTTCCTCGGAAAAGCAGCTGGTGCTGACCTGCTGTGTCTGCAGCCAAGGAGGTAAGTGCTGAGCAGAAATACCGGTTGGGTGTCCCTGTGTGCTGGTTAGTGGCTGCTGCTTTCAGGCTCTGTTGTGTTAAAGGAAAATCTCTTGATTTGGAGGTTGAAGTTGGAGCCACCTCCACAGCAGCTTCAGCTGATCGCCAAGTGACCTTCCCCATCCCCATAATCTCCTTACATATAGTCCCTTTTCCACAGGGTCCTCATAGCTTCCAGGTGGGTCTTGTGGGGCACAGCTCTCCCCAGCAAGGTGGCACATGTCCCGTGCCCCATCGCAGGGTATGATCCCCAAGAGGTGTCTCCTTTCAAAACACCTGCAGACTGGAGAGACGCAGCACAGCCCAGAGCCTCAGCCCCTGCCCTTAGCCTGGTAGTTGCTGGTCTGTAACTCCTGGCCTGCTGGAGGCGGCCGGAGGACACTGCGGAGGTGATCTAACATGCAAGGCAGCCTTGCAACTGGGACTGATTATACAGGCTTGGGCACCTCTTCTGTAGGCAGGTCACGTCAGAGGATGGGCTGGAGCTGGGTGCGTTAGTCATGCAGGAAGAGCACACAGTGCAGGGGCTGCTCAGCAATTACCAGCACTTTTAACTCCTTCACTCTTGCTAAAATCTTAAAACAAATGGGTGGGTTGAAGATCCAAGAATCAGCTGTTTCCTTAAGTTTGCTGAGACTATTTGCTCTGGGAGCATTACTAATCACAGTGAATGTGGAAGGTGTTTCTGCCAGTTCTTACTAGCACGAAGATGTTCTCCAGTGGAAGCCAGTACATTATTCTGTTCATTTGGATTAATTAATGTTAAAAGGCCAAGCATGTAATTTCATACTTGAACTTGTGGATCTCTATTCAAATTGAATTGAAATCATGTTATGCAGTGATTGAAATGTTCTCATGGTCTGACCAGAGAAAGAAGTTTCAAAAAAGAAGGAAACTTAACATTGAAGAGAATCTCTCAAATTACAATTTGACATCTTTTTTCTAGGATGTCACTTTTCCCCCATTTATTATTCATGAAGCACCTTGTTCTCAGTAAAGTAACAGTAAAGGCTTTGGTTCAGGCCTCAACTCATTTCTCACTCTTTTCAGATGATGATTTTGTGGTCGCCACTAGTAGAATGACAGTCAGTCCTCACAAGCCTTTCTCCCTTCTCCAGAAGTTAGTGCATGATAAAACTCAAAGCTGTAAGCATAAGCACTGTGGATGCGTGGGGCTTCCTTCTGAAAGCGCCCCGATGCTGGCAGTGTTGTCAGAACGTTACCCTCTGCAAAGTCTGCAGAAGTTTTGGGGGGGTGCAACCTACCGCTGGCGCCCAGGTGCCCTCCTCTGTGACATGGCTGGGTCCAACGGTACCGAGGAGGCCTGAGAAGCACCTCTGGGTGAGTCAGTCATGCAGCTAAGACAGTCACTTAGCAATGCACATCATGAAGAAATTTGACAAGCTGGGTTTGAGAACTGAAAGAAAATTACAGCTTGGTGTTTTTGAATGATAGTGGCCTTTGTGGTAATTAAACGAGCCTGCACCATGTTAATGGTGAGACTCCAGGGGAGTACTGAAAAATACAGACCGATGGAATTACCCTTTAGAGGAAGATTTGGACCTGACACAGCTGTGGTTTTGGGTTTGGGTGCTGAAAGTAGCAACTTTAGACAGCATTTTATGTAACTTGGCTGAGTTCAGTTTGGTCTCCAAATGGATTGATCATTTTGTAGGCCAAATATTTGGGAGCAATCTAGTAGACTGATGTTATATTGTTATATAAATAGATAGATAGATAGAGAGCGCTAAGATTAAACACTGGAGGTAGTTACAAAAATGTAAAAAAAAAAAAAAAAAAAGGCCCAGGATACAATAAACCATATACAGACACGTACACCCACGGTCTAGCTTTGAAATTAGCTGTGTCTGGCTTTGCGTGGCCACTTGCAACCTCAGCTCCTAGTGGGGGAGGCAGGGGATGCTCTGGCAGTTGGCAGCCCCGTGCTGCCGGCTTGCTCATGTCACCATTTGTGCGGCCAAATGGTTTTGGTTTTGCAATGATTTTAGCAACATCTCAGGGTGAGTTAGAGCTGTCAGACTAGCTGTGGGGGAAGGGAGTAGCGACGTGGTATGTTGAGCTGGATGCTGGCTCCAAACTTCAGAAAGTGCTGCCCATCCTTGGCCTTCCCCAGTGCTACTGAAGGCTCCCTGCATCATAAGGAGGTTTTGATATATATTTCAAATGCCCCTTTGGATACAGCATAGTATACATGCAGCTTGCTGGGGGGCTCATGCCCCTTTGTAGGGCACATACAGCAAAGGGGTTGCAGCCTTTCAAGGCTGCCTGCTGGGGTCTGCAGTGCTAATACAACCTTGTCCTTAAAAACTAACAGCACACCCAGCTATTGAGCAATGCTGGAAAAATCCCACAGCACCACATGCGGCACCTGTTTGTGCACAGGTCCTCGTGGTGTAAATGGGGCAGATACAGAGCAGGAGAGTTCACCTGCTCCTCCCTTGGGCAATGAACGTGGCTGGGAACAGCAAAGAGGTGGTTTCCCACTCTGCCACTGGCAGTAACTCTCTTTAAACATGTTGCATTTCCCTTTGTGGGCAAGGTCATTGTGAAACTGTCCCCTAAGTTGGGGGTCTGGGTCTGGGCAAGTGGGGTTAGCCCCTGGGACCTGCTTGGATGACCATGGTGAAATGGCAGCCGTTTTGGGGCAGACCCTTCGGTTTGCCTGTGTCACGGTGGTTGGTGATTGCTGGGAATGAGCGCTGATCCTCAGCCAAAGCCCCTGTGCCTTGGCTGGCAGTGTGCTACCTCCCTGGCCTGCCAGCTGCAGGGGTGGCCCTTAAATAGGTCTTTCTGTTTATCAGGCGCTTAGTTGTATTTTGGGGACAGCTGCATATTCGAAAAGTCACAGCTGTCAATCTTGCCTCTGCTTGAGCCCAGGACCTGAGAAGGAAATGAGGACCCCAATTAAGGATATTCTCTCTCCTGCCCTACTTTGGTCACTGTTCTCCGTTCAGTTGAAGACATCCAGGTCCCCTGCACTGCCAGGAGGAGCTCCTCTCTCGGCAGCAGCAGGCTGGGTTGCTGAGCGGTGGAAAAAAAATTGCCTGATAAAAGTGCTTGAGAAGCATTTTGCAGCATTTGGAAAGGAGACATTTAAAACTGATGCTCATCCACCTCTCCAAGGAAAATGAGCTCTACAGAAGTATGAACAGTTGCAACATAGCTTGAGCCCCTCTGATACCTGGGAAAGGTTTGCAATAAGCCTTTTGGTTTATCTCTCTCTGAGCTTTATAGCAGCCTTAAAGAAAGATTCAATTAAGATGTCATAAATATAAATGCTTTCTCCTTCTCCCCACCCCACTATTTCAGTGTTAGCCCATGAAATACATGAGCAAACAACAAACGAACGCAAACCTAGCTGCCTTTATAACAGCAAGTACCAAACGCCAGATTGGTTGGTTGAAACGTTAAGTGGGGAGAGAAAGGCATGTCAGTTCTGTAATGAGGTTTGCAAAGGAAATGCACTTTGCTTTCATTCAGTGCTTTTGATGAAGTGGTTTAATTGCACTAAAAGGTAAATATTTGGTGTCAGTCTCCTTCACAATTTGAATCCATCCAGCGTAACTGTTCCTGGAGCATCGCTCCTGCCAGAGCTTGCCTGTAGGGGCTTGGTGGGTCTTTACATTTTCAGTTCACTTCTTTCCCCAAATCTATCATTAACAGCAAGTGCTCGACTGGTTTTATGCTGTGACTGCTGGGAGGGCAGCTCCGTGCGGGGCTGTTTGCAGAAGCTGTAAAATCGATTAATGCCTTTAATATTTGCACCTCTCAGCCCGTGCAGTTTGTTGGCTGCTAAACCTGCAGGCAGTGCCGCCTTAGTCCTGTGCAGCTGTAGCAGGGCAGGGTGGCCTCTGCTTGTGGCCACTGGCTTGGCTAAACAGTGAATTTTTTGGGCAAGGAGAAGGTTCTCCATGTCTGATGCCTGCCTCTGCAGACTTGGTGGCTGCCACCTTCACAGTGCTGGTTCCCAGCAGCAAGTGGGGCTGAGGGCTGCTCAGTGCCTGCACCGTTAGTGTATGAGGCTGCTTGCATAAATTAGCGTGTCATTAGCTCATCAAATGACCCCTGGTATTCAGCAGGTTGCCTGGCCGTGCCTCGCCTCAGCCAGCTGAGGGCTGGGCTGGCAGCCATGGCGGCGCTGAGGGAGGGAGCTGCTGGCTGGAGCCTGCATGCCCTGCGCCTTGAACCTCCTTATGTTTGGGTTTATATTCACTTGTGTCCATGCCCTGGCGCACGCTCAAACACAGAGTGAGTGAGGGAAGCTTAAACAAATACCTTAATGCAGAAAACTGTGGTGTTTCCTCACAGAAAGGTGGCTCCACAGGCAGTGTTTTGTCACTGGAGCTGTGAGTGTTTCTCTGCAAAATCCTCCCTGGGTATGGGAAATTTTAAAAAGTAATACCGCTTTTCTGACTGCAACTTTTTGTATTTGGCAATGAGATTTGAGGAGAAAGAAGTTAAATCCTTTGCAGTCCATATTTAAAAGAAACCCTTGGGCCTCTGCGTCGAGGCACAGCTGCCTGCAGCTGGGCCTGCCCCCCCCCCGCCAGGCCCTTGGCCCCCTGTCAGGGGCCATCGCAAATGCAGGAGCCCCAGGACATCTTGTGGAGACCAAATCCCAACTGTGGCAGTGTATTTAGGGAAGCATTTGCGGGTGGTTGGGGTTTTTTTTGTTTTGTTTTTTTAAACAAAGCAAACTAGCTGTGGTGGAGGGCGGCAGGAGGAGAAAGGGCTGGTGCTGCAGCCTGCTCTTGGGGGCTGTGCGGCCTTCCTTTGCCATTTGTCGTTGCTTTGGCATTTTAAAAAATGTGGTAAAGCAAGTAGCTAGCATGGTCAGTGTCAAATGCTGGGCTGCAGCGAGAGCTTTTTGTGGTGTTGGTAGTGGATGTGATTTGCTCTTGCTGTGCTTTGATGTCAATGGTGTAGCTTGCAAGGGAAAAATACAGAAAGAAGAAAAAAAAAGAGGGGGAAAAAAGGGGGAGGGGAGGAAGAAAAAGAAAAAAAAAGGAAAAAGAGAGGGGAAAAAAAAAAAGAAAGGAAAAAAAGAGAGAGGAGAAAAGCTGTCTTATGTCACCAGGGCTTAACATGGAAAATTTGCAAGGCCATTGAGAGAAATGCATGCAAAATGCATGATTTATTCAAAGAGCTGTGGTTGTATGTGCCTTTTCTTGGCACTTTCCCTTCAGGGCAGTTTAAGGGCAGGAGTTTTCCCCATGAATGTAGCAGTGTTTTGCACAAGGCCTTCAATGCTCTTCACCTGCTGCAGACATTGTCAACTGCTGCCGTGCTGCTTGTGAGCTCGCTGTGCCTGCTCAGAGACGCTCCCTCAGCCCTCCGTCATCTCCCACTGCCAGCCTTTGCTGACACTCACTCCCCTTGGGTCAAGGGTGCTGTTGCCAAGATCTTCCAAAGGAGCTTTTCACAGCCAGCACCTGCTGAGGAGAGCTGCTGCTGTTTGCTACTGCTCTTCTTTTTACTGCATTTTTCTTTCCTTCTTTTTTTAATTCTTTCTTTCTTAAAGTTTCTTTCTCCATTAGAAATTTGGTAACAGATGTTGAAAATTGTTCCCATCTAAGGGTGTGAATAGCAGCAAAGTGACAAAAAGGAAGTTAAAGCAAATCAGACACTTGTTTTTGGTTGCATCTACCAACTCCCATCTAGGCATGCAAAAGCAAATCTAAAAAAGGTCTGAAATCTCGCTTACAGTTTAAGGAGCAGCTGATGCCTCTTGAAAAACCTTCAGCCCAGAATGATTCTGTTGCTTTGTCTCTAACTTTTCTTTATTTCTCCTTCATTGTTCTTCCTAGCAAAAGCCCTTTGCATGAAAATGGGACCTTTTGTTTCTCAGGAGCTGATCCATCCCCCTTACTTATTCCTCATTTGGACATTGACCATTGGAGTCTGAGTGTGTCCAGGGAGAGCAATTAAATCAGACCCTCCAGACTCTAATCCTCTGGGATACCGGGCTCATTTCCACAGCAACTGATTGTGATATAGAAAAGGGTTTCTAACCTCAGGTGGATTAAGTATGCAGCAGAAGTTGAGTGAACGTGGCTGTAATGGAGAGTGGGGCGCAGTAATACAGAAAATGTAAGTTACAGCAGTGAACTACCTTTCTGACAGGGATGTTTTCCCAGAGTCCTCTAAGGGGCAAAAGAACTGAAATTTGCATGTTCTGTTTCCAGCAATATTTGAAACCCCACTTCTTCCCTGGAGGCTGTGAATCCTAGAGCTGTAGGTGCGTGATCCGCTGCCCCTTTGCTCCAGTGGGCCACCTGCAACACATCTCTGCCTCAGAGCTGGTTTGTCACCTGCCATAGGCTTGTGGTGCCCCTTCTTCATCTTGTTGGGTTTGGGAATGGTACTTTGTGCTGTCTTCATTAATACATGTGCTGGTTTTGGCTGGGATAGAGTTAATTTTCTTCCCAGTAGCTGGTGTGGGGCTGTGTTTTGGATTTGTGCTGGGAACAGCGTTGATAACATGGGGATGTTTTCCTCACTGCTGAGCAGCGCTCACACAGAGCCAAGGGCTCTTCTGCTCCTCACCCCACCCCACCGGCGGGGACATGGGGGTCACAAGGAGCTGGGAGGGGACACAGCCGGGACAGCTGGCCCCACTGACCACGGGGATACTCCATACCATAAGATGTCTGCTCAGCATATAAAGCTGGGGGAAGGAGGATGAAGGGGGGAACGTTTGGAGTGATGGCATTTGTCTTCCCAAGTAGCCATTACACATGATGGACCCCAGCTTTCCTGGAGATGGCTCAACACCTGCTGATGGGAAGCAGTGAATGAATTCCTTGTTTTGTTTTGCTTGTGTGCAGCTTTTGCTTTACCTATTAAACTGCCTTCATCTCAAGCCACAATTCTTCTCACTTCTCTGATTCTCTTCCCCATCCTGAAGCAGGGGGAGTGAGTGAGCAGCTGTGTGGGGTTAGTTGTCAGCTGGGGTTAAACCACGACATACTCAAAATATCACAAAACTTTCCTAGGGTCCTTGAACTCACCAGCAAGGTGCTTCCTTCATATTGGCTCCCTGTCAGGATGACCTTCAAGCTTTGCTGCTTTGACATTTTGTATTTATCCAAGAAAATAATAATTTGTACCCTGAACAGTATTGCCAAAACTTTGGTAAGAGAGATTTTGTGACCTATGTGGTTCTGTTTACATCTCTGTTTAAAGGACATGTAAACATGAGGTGGGAGTTGGATTGTAAACCTAATGTAACTAAGAAGAATGTTGAAAATAAGATTCTCGGATGTATGCAGTGGAGTTCTGGAAAAAACAAACAATCTGACGCAAACCAAACAGTTTCAGTATGGGAGTCTGGCTGCTGTGTTGTGCAAGTTGGACAACCTCATAGACTAGAAGTTAGAATCAGTATATTTACCCGCAGGATCACATTTTTGATTGCCAGAAAGTGGGAGAAAGATTTGGGATGTCTTTTAAAGATGTTTTGTGATAGGTGTATGTGGAAATCCCAAGGCAAGTGATGCAGGCTAGTTTGATAGCACAATAAAGTATAATGATTATGTGGATGGTGTGATTATGTCCAGAAATGAAATCTAGGATAAGACTCAGTGATACTGCTTGATTTTTTCCCCGTTGTTCCAAAACAATGAAACATAACTCTTCTTGCCTCTGTTTTGTGTTGCAAAGGTGAGTCAAAGACCTAATTGCAAAGACTTTGCAATTAAAGGTCTTGTTATTGCTATCAAGTATAGGTTTGAGTTTTGCCTTGCCATTATAGTTGTTTTCCAATGCAAAAGTGTCCAGCCCATTGCTTTACCTCCTCCAACTCCTGGTAGCCTGAATGGTTCTACTTCTGAGGAATCATAAGGCAAGATGTGTCAGGCTGTGGGTTTGACTTGTGTGATGTGGCTCCTTTCATAGGATTTTTGCAGTGAGAGACAGGTAGAGGTGAGAAGGGCCTGGAATAGCCCATCCCCATTCGATTCATCATTGGAGGCTGGATGGAAGACCCCAGGGCACCTCAAATGGGAGCAAATACCCCTTGTCACACAGCAGGATCCTGCCCCAAGGTCCCAAGAGGTCTCTGCGCAGCCGCAGACAGAAGCGGCAGCAAGAGACTGAGCTCAGAATGAGATGAAGAACTTTTTTTGGCTCAGGGTTTCTATTATCTTCTCACTGCTTGTATAAAACGGTCTACATAAACATATTTATTATTAATACCAAGTTATTTTACTCTGCATGAGGGAAACAAATCTATCTGCAGGGCTTTTACAGCCATGCCAACCTTGGTCTGTCAAAAGTCCCATTCCTTTATTTCTGGCACCTTCCAGCTGCGACGTTTTCAAGCCACTGCACTTCCTATTAGCAAAAATGAAGTCAGACTGGTCTCTGCGGTCTGCAACTTCTCATGCTTTCCTAAGCTCCTTTTTAGACTGAGTAAAGCTATTTCAAACACTGTCCTTTGTTGTCTCAGATACTATGACTGGCTGAGTGGGACCAGGTTAGGTGATGATCTCTGGGAGGTAGTTTTACTTCTAGGTAAAAAGTTAATACTTAACAGGGAATGGTCAAGATTGTGTTGGTGTACTCTGAAGTGTAATCTAAACTGGATTTCTTGGGTTTGTAATGCTTGGTTTTGGATTAACAATGGCTTGGCAGTGTTTATTGCTCTAAACTGCTGATACTTGCTCTCAACTATAATCCCAGTTTAATGCCTCTTTTGTCTTGGAATAGAGAGGAGGATTAATTGGAATCTGTAGCATACAGCAGACATGAGGGTTCACATCCTTTGGTGTCTGCAAATGGCACTGATTCAGCTTTTCTTCCTAGGAAATGCTTCTGATTCTTCATAGATTTTTGGTTGTATCAGTATCCCACAGCAACTTTTTTATCACATTAGATAATGTGGTAAATGTCATTCTTTTGGAATGACAGTATATAAAAATTAGAATGATAATAAGAACCGAGATAAAATGAAGGAGGTTGTAGGTGTCTTTTGCTTTCCACAATAGCTAAAGACATTGTTTCATTAGATTTTGTTGCTATGGTAGAAGTTTCTCAGTAAGCAAGAAACCCAAAGGAGGGAAGTCTCAGCTTTTCTAGAGAGTTCAGTGCCTCCAAAAAGCTGAAAAGAGAGGAATGTGAAATGGAAGGAAGGATGAATTTAACAGAGCTGAGTAAGGGAAGCTGAAGCATTTGATTGTACTGTTGCTTTGCACTGGCCAGTTGCAAATCTAGGCGCAAACTGCTCAGGTCAGGATTGAGAGTCAGAGTATCCTCCCACCGAAACTGGACATGCTCAGGACGCTGCATGCCTCTGTCATACCAAGGTCAGTAATGGGTATGCTCTGTCACTTTACTGTGTCACTGAAGACAGTTTTGCTTCTTGATGAGACTTCCATCTCATACCACCAGTAAATGCAGCAGATTAAAAGAGCACACAAACAGCTTTCCCCTGTGGGGAAATACCTGTGGAGTGAGCTGGGGTGTGATTTTTGCATGTGCCTGTCTGTAATACTCCACTTTCACAGCAAAAATAACTATTTCACACTTGTCTGTGAGAGTTTTCTCAGTGGGCTTCTGCCTAGTATCCAGAGTGTTATAAATTCATCTTTATCTCATGGTGCTGTCTTTCTGCAGAGAAAACAAAGGACAATTAAGCTCTCTAGTTGCAATAGAAATGTTAAAAACACTTTGAGAGGAGCGTATGCACATGAAGATTTCTATAAAAGCCTATACATTTTGCTTGAGACTTGCTTTTCTGAGATTTTTCTCATTACCACTGATGACAGATGTGGCATTGCTCATGGTAAATATTTTGTTTCATTCATTGTATGTGGATATCTTTTATAAAACATAAAAGGCAATAGTGAAATCTGTAGGAGATACTGTGTGTCTGGTACCTGTGCTGATTGTTTCTTTTTGGGAAAAGAATACTTTGGTTGGGATTTCCGTGGTTATATGCAAATATCAGCAGTGATGTTTTCTTATAAACCTTTTTCCTTCCCAATCCAAGCAGATACTTTCTAAGCCCAAAACACAAGATAACAGCCGTACTAGAAGAAAAGAAATTTGGAAATCAAAGGAAAGATGTGCTGAGTGGATACCTAAGTTTGAGCGTCACTGCTTTCCCAGGTGAGTGAGGCTGCAGGAACTGGGACACTTGGCTTGTTTAAGTGTGAAATATCAAAGCTGCTGAAACACATGCCCAGCCTTTTAGTGAAACTTGCAAATAAATGAGTAGGGAAATTACTTACGTGAATTCGATACAGGCATGGATGTCTGCAAGACAAATCTCTTGGCAAGAAATCTGGCAGTTTCAGGGTGCATTTTGTGAAAAGCCTCTCAAATGAAATGGCTTGGCTTGTCCAAAGGGTGAAGTTCCCCAGCAGAGCAGCTTCACCATCTCCCATGACCTGCTATGCTTTCAGTGTTGATTTAAAACCTTTCCCTTTTCCTATCCAAATACAAAACCAAATGCAAGTGGAAGAAGTGCTTCATAACAGCTTTCTGTGGCCCATTCTCATTCTAACAATTTTTAGCTAAGAACTGTATGTGTTAGGAGTGAATCCTCAGTCAAAATCCTTGGGTTTGCTTTTTTTTTTTTTTTCCCCCTTAGATAAATCATTACCTGTATTCTAGGAAGCCTGTGATGGCTTTAGATTGCAGACTTTCAGGGTTGGTTTTTTTTTTCTCCTTTTATTTCTTAGCTATGAAAGACCCTATGTCTTTAATATTTCTTAGCTATTAAAGACCCTATGTCTTTAATATCGTCTTGGTGCAAACAAACCTCTGTAGTCTTGCTAGATACCCAGTGTCGTGATTTGGATATAAAGCCCTACAAATGAAAAAGCTCTTACAGCTACCCAGCTGAGCAGGGGAGGGTTCAGACCACACCAGGTTTGACCTGGAAAGTGAATGTTCAGAGGCTTAGAAGCAATAAGATTCAGCAGAGAACATTTGAGTAGAAAATTTTGCCTTTACAAAATTATCATTTCCCCCAGGAATCTAGAATAAAAGTTGTTACCCTGCCTTGATAATTAGTGCTCCCTTAGAGCTGGCAGAGCACTGCGAGCCATGTGTAGAGCTCAGATGGTGCCCACAGATCTGTGGGCAGATGCTAGTTTTTCCATATCTCAGCCTGTTTGTTTCTAGAAAAATCAATGGCCAGAAACACTGGAGAAACACAGGGGAGAGGCTTGGGAGAAGAAGAAATGCCTCAAGAACTTTTAACTTGTCCTTTGTACAGTTTTAACTATGCTTAATTTGGTCAGCATCCCTGCCTTTTTTAACTAGTATGTCATTTTCAGAAATAGGTAGGTAAGCAAGAAGCCAAAAATTCCTAAATTTATTATTCATCATACTGCTGTCTACCGGTACTCTGAATGAAATTACAGTGCGAGTTACTTTGATCTGTGGGACCAAGGACAGCAGGATAACAATGAAGAACAAGCATATTTAGAAATGGAAAAAAAGATGAGCAACAGAGGAGGCATAAAACTACAGGTGAGCTTCTAGTCTCAGTTATAACACTGTAAGTCCAACGTCATGTCAGTAAAACTAATGGAGCTGCCTCAGGCTATAGAAAAGCAATTGCAATCAGTTTTCTCATGCTTTGTTATCTTCTGCCTCCTGAGGTACTGACAAAATCCCTGATGCCTATATTCAGGCATTATCAGCTAAATGGAGGCCCTCTTGGCTTGGCCCACTGCTTTTGAAATAAATCTTCTGTATCAGCAATATTTTGTTCTATTATTTGTTCTAACTCTGCTGCCAAAAGGAGCCTGAAGTCTCAGTGGTAAAAGTTTTGTGTCTACCGAAGTGAGGTTAGTTAAGAGATAAGGTACGAGAAGGAAATGATGAAGATTCAGTATTTGCTGGAAGGGAAGCTAGTCAGATATTCTCAATTTACTGAGGGAATTGTTGCTGGAATATCCTGGTGGGTTTTCTTTTCATGCACTTGAATATAACCAGGACATGACTAGTGTAAACACATAGTCCCTATATCCTTGGAAGCATGGTTCATCACCAGAACACCAAAAGGACTCTGTAAACAGCAGCACACATTACATCTGTGTTGGGACAGTGTTTGCTTCCTCAGCAGCTGAACTTCTTTGGTACAGTCTTGTACGTAGCTGTAGCAACTTCAGAAAATTTCACTTTACAGACTGGAATCTCCACATGAAAAATTGCCAGCATGGGGAAGAAATCAGTACATGGTTTGTGCATTATCCTTCTCAAAAGCGTACAGAGAAAAGACAGTTCAAAGCCTGCCTGCCTAGATGAGGTGTGGCAAGTATCCAGCTCAACGTGAATATCAAACCCAATTGTTTTGGTTGTCATCATCCTCACCACTCAGGAAAGTGGCAGATTGCCGCTGGGGTAGTGGCAGAGGCAGTGATGGGGGTCCCCCAGCTTACTAGCTGCCTCTCTCTGGGCTGGATGTGTGTTGTCATTCACTTTATCTAGATGCCTGTGAGCACTGATATGAAGTAACTAACTGGCATGTTAAGCTCTTGCTGGTGGATTTGTTTATTTTTGTTTTTTACTGCTTGTTTGGTTGGGAATTGGTAGTGCTCAGCTTGCTCCAAGGTCTGAAAGGTTGCTTCACCCCTGGGATCCTCCTGTGTGCTGGCTGCTGTTACCTTATCCCCCAGTAAGGTGGGGGATGTTCCTTCAGATTCCTGTGTTTGCCACTACATTGGACTTGGGCTTTTTATTTCATGCTTTTGTTTGGTTTGGCTCTGTTCATGAAATTAGGTTTGTAACCAAGCAGGAAGGAACAGATAAAAGCTTGCAAGTAGAAGAGGAGCTGGTGAGAAAGCCTGGAACTGGGATAGTCAATTCATCTGAGCTATCTGGGGACTTGAGCTAGTGGCCATATTAGTTAGAGGTACGATGTGGTGGGCACAAGACCTGCCGCTGAAACAGGTGTTGCATCTTGCAGAGCAAGTCAGCCCGTGGAGGAATGGCATAGAAATCTTGCTATACCCATGTTAATGTAAAGCTGCCTTTGGATTTAGTTACAATCTTTTTTTTTTTCTTTTTTTTTTTTTTTTAAATAAGCCTGACGTGTGCATGTATGTGAGCATGGGCATAAATGATCAGGGCAGGGGAGGCAACAAAATTTAGTCTGAAGCCTTTTACCATAAATTCCAAGTCTCTGTCTCGGCAGTCCAAGTCTGTAGTGACTGAAGCCCTAAGGAATGTTTCCAGGTGTGCTGTAGACAGGGAGGGTGAAAAAGTCTACCACATGTGAGCGAACAATTTATTTTATAATTTTTTTCAAAGTAAAGAGGAATCACATCCAAAGAGATATGCATCACCATTTATAGGAACAATTCAATTTCTTTTTACCTGAAAATGCAAACACAAAACGTTATGAAAGGAAATAAAAAAAGTTAGGACCTGTCTCCTGGGAATGGGCAGTTCTGGTTTTTATGAAATCTTTTCAGACCTGAATATTTGAAGTATGTACTTCCCACAAAAGCCTCTCCACACATCATCCCAAGTAACTAACATGCAGCATATGGATCAAGGCTTTCGCGTGGCTGTTTTTTCACTATTTTGTAATGGGTCTTCCAAGGACTCCTTTAAAACAAAATAATAGCACACGCCATCAAGACAGCAGTTCAGGTTTGCCCAACAAAGGGTGATCTGAATGATATCTCGTAACACTTGCTGAAAACTGGTGTGAATTATGTTATTCTTCACCAAAAAGTATGCCAAGTATGCCACATGGTACGGTGTGAAACAGACCAAAAACGCAACAAGGTTTGTCACCACTATCTTCTCTGCTCTAGTGATATGTGTTTGAGGGTTGCCTGTTTTTCTGTGCTTTCTCAAGCACCTGATGGTCTGAGCAGTGCAGAAGGTCATGGCTGCCATGCTGCCAAAGAAGATGGTCTCCAAGGCGCTTAACAGGCCTGCATTTTCCCATGTGCTCTTGGAGAAGTTATGGAAGCAGGATGAGATGTTCTGGCCCTTTCCATGCAGTTGGAAAGTACAGACTGTCCCAGCTGAAGTGCCCAGGCAGATGACAGCACAGACCATAGCAGCTTTCTTGGTGGACCGCAGGATGGGAGCTGTGAAAGGGTGCTGGATAGCAATGTATCGGTCTACACAGATGCAGAGGGAGATGAGGATGCTGCCATACATGTTTACGAAGTAAAGGCTCTCCAAGGTGGAGCAAAATACAGACCCCAAGTTCCAGTGGTCCTGAAGGTGATAGGAAATGATTTTAAAAGGAAGAGTAAACAGCAGCAAAGTATCCAGGAAAATAAGGGCTATCATGTAGACTGTAGATTCTGACAGCTTTTTAACTTTAAAAAACAGGAAAGACAGAGCCATCACGTTGAACAGCAATCCCAGGGTAAATGTGGGGGTGTATGTGATGAGCTGGAACAGTTCCACAATAGTGCTGATATTGCTTTTGCCATGGGTGTCATTCATATTTCCAGGTGTGCTGGAAGAGAATAAAATCATCTTCCCCATAAGGAAGAATGAAAATCACATTTAAGACATGGTACAAATGCTGATGAGGTCTCTATGTGTCTACAGACCTGGAGATGCTTTTTCCTGTTGTGCTGCTTAGTGCTAAATTGGAGCTCTCGGTAACATGGAGCTGCTCGGTGGCAAGGGGTCTTGAGGCAAGGTTGTGCTCAAGGAGGAGCAAGGCTTTCTGGGGTCTAAACGTTACTTGCACTATTACGTGTTACCCCAGACAATGCTGCCCCATAATTTAGGCTGGACAGAGTATAGATATGACTGCACCATCCCCTTGGAGTGATGCGATCTCTTTGCAGAGCCAGGGTAGCAGCCCCTGATTTTAGTGTTACTTGGATTATGACAATGGAAGCAATTAGCTGGGTCAGGTTTCTTGAATCAAGCTATTGTAAGAGACCTTGGGGAACCAAGAGCACAAGGGTCCCCAATGTTTATTAATGTGAAGCTCCCAAACAGTCGTTGCCATCCTGCACCCTCTCCCACCACCACTGGGCACAGAAGGGCTGTGATTACCTCTGCCCCTTCTGACAAGCTTGCTAAAAGCAGCAGGCAGGAAGTTTCAAGCCGGCTATTCGCAGCAGAGGTTAAATCTTTAGAAGAAGAATGTAATTTAAAAACATAAGCTTTTGTCTAAAACAGCCAGACTTACCACAGCGGATAAATTTGCATCTGCAGAGACAGAGATTTCAGAGAACATGCAGCTGGTTTCTCCTCCACAAAGAGGGGACAAAAAATGTCGAGGTAGGCACCCTCTGAGCAGGGGTCATGAAGTAATTCTCTTCTTTAGAAGAAGGGTGCTGGTTTGATCCTGCCCTCAGACTCTCCTGATAAGAAGCAGGAAGGCTTTCATTGGTTTCTGCTACACTGGTCTCAGCCAGAACAGCTTACAAATGCAAACACCACAGGTCCTTTCTTCCAGCCAGTTCCGTCACAGCAAATGTAACCTGTAAATAAAGCCTTTCAGAGATCTTTCTGTCAGCACCCAGAAATTATTTTTGCCTACTGTTCTCTAATTGTTATTACTATGACCTAGTGCCTTTCCTACACGAGTTACTGATCTGCGTTCTGTTTCATTTCAGATTTGTCAACTGATTGTCAACTGTGCAGTAAAAGTTCCTGTTCTGCCGATCAAGTCACTCCCTGAGTATTTCAGAGGTAAGCTCTCCCGCGCTGTGGTTTGAGAGCGATTCAGATCAGCAAAAAGGAAATTTATTTCTTGCTTAAAACCTAGCAATTACTATTAGGAAGCTAGAGCAGGTTGGCTGTTTGCTGCTTAGGGACACACTGATGCCAGGTGAATGATTCTTTAAGTGACTAGTTTAATTTACAGAAGTGAGAAAACCAGCTCCAGAAACCCAGTATGATGAGGAGAATGGGGTGCTGGTGGGGCTGTGGGTGCAGCGGGGTGTGTACCTCTGGCAGCATCAGGTGCAGGGATCCAGCCACAGCTTCTGTCCTGCTGTGGCAGGTGTAGGTTTTACTCAGTTCCTTGCAGAAGGCAGTGCTGCTGGCTGTGTAAAGCACTTAGGCTCCTTTTTTTTTGCAGAGCACCGCTGCCTGTAAGGCATGAGAGGGGACATGGCTCACTGGGGCAGCCTGTTCTGCTGCTGTCTGTGAGGGACTGAGGGGAGTTTGAGGGGAAATAATGAAATTCCCTCACTCAAATAAAAAAAAAGCATGGGAAAGCCTGAGTTTGTGAAGCACTTGGGGATCCAAGTGGCTGGAGGGGAGAAGCACTCCTTGTTATGCTGCAGGTTGTTCGCTGCCTGGGATTTAAACCCCACTGCAGCCATGGGGCTGGAGAGTTTGTTGGGAGCTGCACTGGGTCATTCAGGTGGCCTGTGGTATATGAGGGGGTTACACTGATGAACTGGACAGAGCTACTGCCCTCAGACAGCTACTGCTACATACAGGGTGGCCCAGGCTAGGCAACCCAGTATGCTGGGTCCCCTGTGGCCAGTGAAGCACTGTGAGCCTAACGCTGGGAGGGAACACACTACTGAAAGCCAAAAGGTTTAAAGTTAATTAAGGAATTACTGAAAAGTAATAAATATTGACAAAGTTCTTAATTGCGTCTGTAAGAGATTTCTTTAGTCTTTTTTTTTCCTTTTTTTTTCTTCAGTCTTTTTTTGTTTGTTTTGTTTTTTGATAGTGTGTCTAGGAAATTCTGGGTCTAGAGAAATAGAATTGCAGCTTCTTACCAAGATTTTTACCTCTGAAAAATCTAGCTATAATTCAAAGACCTTTTAGACTAGAGTCTTGTGTAGATTTATAAACAAAACAGAAAAAAACTAAAGCATCAATGCAAAGAGTAACTGTTCATTCTTAAAAAAAGAAGTAGATATGTTATAAACAAAACAAGTTATGTAAAATATACTTAGTTTTCATATCTGGTAGCAAGATGAAAGCTTTTAAGGCAAGGTTTCACTACAATGAAATATTCTCTCTTGGCATCTTACCTTTGTGCTGTCTCTGGCTCTGGTTTTGTACTTTTTCTCCTCAGCTTGTAGAATTCTCAAGTCTTGTGTTTTCTTTTAAGGCAGTGGAGTGAGCTGCATGCAAAATAACTTCTGTACAGGATGTCTGAAAGTGTGGAGTGCTTCTGATTTTCGTTTCATGACGTACTTCCATTACAACATCGGTCTCCCCACACTGTGTCTGCGTACGCGTACTATGTACATAGTATGTCACGCAGAGCTTGTATAAGGATGTAAATACATGGCTTTGTGGGGCTAGTGTCTCTGTGAGTCACCCATCTAAAATACTCTCCAGTAACAGAGAAGGAAATTCTGACCCTACAGACCTTTCTCTGATTTTTTTTTCTACAAGACGTGACTTTTTTGGTTGCATGTAACATCCGTGGGTAGAGTATTATCTGTCAAAATGTGCTTTAAGCTAAATCCTGAGATGTCGTTGATTCCCTTACTTTTCATCATACCAAAAAGGAAAAACAGATAATTTATTTTCAGAGGTAATCTGATACGGTCACTTCAGGTTGGTATTTTAAAAAAAGACAAAGGTCACTCCTAAATCTGTTTGTACTACTAGGGAATGGTGAATGTACCCATGGAGAGTGTCTGGTGCTGATTTTGTTCAGGGGGGAAGGGAATATTTTTTTTCCCACCATTGTGTGCATGTTTGCCATCTTCTTACCAAAGGGGAAAAGAAAGGCCAGAGGGGTAGTTTTGCTTATTTCTCTGCAAACCCCTTAAATATCAAAACCGAGGATTATATTGGTTGAATTCAAACTGTGCATTTGTGAAATAGATATGGGATAGGAGACAAGGGAAGAAATAGTACTTGGGGTTTCCCCATGGTATTTTAGTTGAAGTTACTCTACTTACGGAAAAAAAACAAAGCAACACCATCAAGGGGAAAAAACCATTATAGAAGGTCTGAGCAAAAAATACCTCATCGCATTCCTCAGCTGTGTTTTACTTCTGGGTATCCAGTGGTGGTCTTGTGACCATGACTGCATTTTGAGTGTTAACAAAAAAACCCCACAACACAGGCAGGTACCATGAGTGTGAAGAGGTATTTGGGGCCTGAATCAGCCAGGGTGGTGGGAACTGAAGCTGCTGTGAGCATGTGACAACGTAAGCTCAGCTGCCTGAGGGCTCTCTGTGCTCCTGCCCTGCTTCGGGGTTTGCGTGTGCCAGTTCTGATGCTGCCGTCAATGCTCAGAGAGGATGCTCTCTCTTCCCTTTTGTCGTGGTTTAACCCACAGCTAAGCCTCACACAGCTGCTTGCTCACTCCCCCAGCATCAGCATGGGGAAGACAATTGGAAGAGTAAAAGTGAGAAAACTCGTGGGCTGAGATCAAACCAGTTTAATAGATAAAACTAAAGCCAGGCAAGCAAAGCAAAACAAGGAATTAATTCACTACTTCCCATTGGCAGGCAGGTGTTCAGCCACCTCCAGGAAAGCAGGGCTTCACCACATGTAACAGTTACTTGGGAAGACAAATGCTATCGCTCCCAATGTACCCCCCTTCCTCCTCCTCCCCCCAGCTTCTTCCAGCTTATATACTCAACATGACATTCTGTGCTATGGAATATCCCTTTGGCCAGTTTGGGTCAGCTGTTCTGGCTGTGTCCCATCCCAGTTTCTTGTGCCACTCCAGCCCTCTCGCTGGCAGGACCTAAGAAACTGAAAAGTCCTTGACTTAGCATAAACGTTACTTAGCAACAATTAAAAGCATCACTATCTTATGAACATTGTTCTCACACCAAATCCAAAACACAGCACTGCAGCAGCTACTAAGAAGAAAATTATCCCAGATGAAACCAGGACATGCATTCAAGTTTTCCCTTCACACACTTGGAGCTTTCTCTTCTCTCTCATTTTCTCATTGATACTGATGTTCTCCTGCCACCCAAGTGCTGCCCACCTTGCCAGAGGCTGCCCAGAAGCCTGCCTCCTTGGGTGTGCTCACTGCACAAAATCCTATGTGGCTACATGTCTGCAGAAAGATGCTTTGGAAAGGGGAGGAGGAGGAGGAGGAAGTAGCAATTCCAGTGTTGGCACATCATAGTTTAGCCACTGCCAGTGACCAGTGCTTGGTCTGCTTTTTTTTTTCCAGGAAACACCCTTCTGAGTTTTTTTAGGGAGGGATCTGAGAAGAAATGACCAGGAAGGCATGCAGGGGGTACAAATGCACTTGGGATGAGGTGTGAAGGCTCCTCTCCCTTCAGAACTGAAAGGGTGAAAAAGGATGATGCTGAGGGCTGATGGAGAGAGGAAAATGAAACTGAGCGAGCAGCCAGCATAATGGAAAGACTGGGACAATCCATGAAGGGCTCAGGCTGTTGATTAATAGCTTTCTTGTGATGCAGGGGTGAGAAAGCTGCAGGGAGCCAAGGTACCTTTTCTTGCTGCAGGCCATACTCTGTGCTAATGGGATGTGACTCTTCTCAAAGTCCTTAAGACCAAGCATGCTTTCCTTTTCTTGCAGACCTGGGAGGAGGACTGCGTCCTACAAACTCTGCTCTGTCTTTGGCACTTCTATGTATGTCACTGATGCCATCAGCATGTGAAGCACCTGCTGCTTTGTGTGATTTCAGATGCTGAATGCATCGTGTTCCTTTTTCCTGGCAGTGGAGCTGTTCATTTGTATTTTTTTTGCTGGTGTTGAGGACTTTGCCATATCACTGCTGCCACACAGACCTCCCTTTCAGGCCATGCATGTGCTGTTGGGTGGCACTGAAGCTGGGCGGATTCCCTGTGCTTGCCCTTGGGGCTGACCTCCTCCTTGCTGTGCCAGTCATCCCAAGGCACTGCCAGTTTGTTGCTGCGCCCTGACACTGGACTGCACTACAGACAGCAGTGCCATGGTCCTGGCTGTTCAGCTTTCAGGCCTGGCTTTCAAGAAGTGTCAGTATGGGGCTAGTGCTGCTGACATCCTTCCAGTTTAGGAGCTAAATCAGTAACCACTGCAGCAGACAGGATTGTGCAGTGGAGACGTAGTGTTTTTTTCTTGATCTAAATCAGAGTCTAACCAATGAGAAAAATATTTGCTCTGTTGGAGAGGAGAGAACATCCACTGCTGTAATTCCCTTGCTTTCTTCCTTGATTTCCCCCAGATGCCCTTCAAGTCTTCTCCACTTTTCAGTTTCGTTCACCTCTCCAATGTCCCCAGGCCCCTGCTTTTAGTTTCTTGAATGTCTGCTCTAGCTCTGTGCTGGGGAGGAGGATTCAGAAGCCAGCCAGAAGGAAACAGCAGGAGGTTGGGCAATGGAGGCCGCAACAGAGCTATGTGTGGATGGTCCCAGAGGAGCTTTTACTGCTAGAGTGTGCTTGGTTGGGGTTGCCATGAGGTGCTGACAGCTTCTTGATCCTGCTATGAGGCCTCACTGGGTGGCACCCAGGAATGCCAACCTCTTTGTGTCCCATCTGGCACGTGGGTCAGGAGGCTATTGGAGCCAGCTCCTGCCTGTCAAGGGCCATGGACCATGTACTCGCCTTAGGTCATTGCAGCATACCACCAGGGCTGCCTGCAGCCTCTGTGTGAGCCAGAACTTGGATGAAATGTCCCATCACTTAAATCTGGTGGCTCTGCAGAGCCATTTGTTATTGAGTTACTCCATCTCGTGGCTACAGGGGAAATGAGAAGCTTCAGCTCTGTTATGTCTTTGTCTCTATCTGTGGTTGATCACCAGGAGGAACAGCTTATCCTGTAGCTCAGACGGCTTATCCCCCAACTTGTCTCCGTCAGCCAAGCACTAGACTCACCAGCCTCTGTGTTTGCCCTGTCTTCACTGGCCTCTGTGTTTGCTTCACCATCCACATCATGGACAGCTCAGGAACGATGAGAAAAGGGAGAGCCAAAAGTCTGACAGTGATGGGCTGGGAGGGCCGAAGCACAGAAACGGCTGGAATGGAGCTTTTCTGTAGAGGAACTGATCATAAGTACTACCTGTGGTTTGCTGGTAAAGCTGAGAGGTCAGGGCCAGGAAGGTGCTGGGCTGGTACAGAGGTCTGACCCCAGGCAATGGTCTTCTCACTGGTCTTCAATGTCCTCTGGAAGGACTCTACAGCTTGAGAGAGGCACCACCAAACCTTGGCTGTGCACCAGGGCCAAAAGTGTTCCAGTGGAGAAGGTTCCTTTCAATGCTGAGGGAGCTAAATCTGCTGCTTGGGAGAGCAGGTAAGGTGCTTTCTCCCTTTGAGCCCTGACATGTTCAGTTGTGAAGTGATCTAGTATTTGTGGAGAGGCGTGTCTCAGTTTCCACAGAGAAATCAGCTGAGGATGTTCCTGTGGGACTCCTGAGGCCAGGTCAGCAAGGTGGGTATTTTTTGTGTCAGTGCTTTCAGATTGGTGAAATTTGAGACTGGTGACATTTGAGTATACCAAAAGGAAAATAAACTCGTTTTCTGAAATTTTCTACTACGTTCTAATCTAAGGCCCAGGCAATTCAGGCATTCATTCCCCTACATCCTTATTCTGCTAACACTCAAGCTGCAGCACCAACAGCAACAACCTGGTGGAGATCTGTCTCTTGTGTTGCAGCTTTTGCACCTTTAGTTACTCTCAGACTCTACGGAGCAGGCATGCATGCGGGACTCAGGCACCCTGGCTGAGGGCCCTACATACCCCATGAGAGTGTATGCCTCTTTCCAGCCTAATGGCTGAGTCATTTTGACACTTCTAAGGTATTTTTGTTGGTCTGGTTTTTTTTCCTACTCAAACCATTAGCTACACTGGTCTTCAACTCATATTTGCCTTTGAAAGACTCAAGACAGCATTTTCATAAATCAGCTACTTCCTAACAGATCATACAACCTCCAAACCGTAAGACCCCTCCCCCAGCATCATGAGACTGGCACTTCAGCTGTAATTTTGCAAGGTGAAAAAAAAAAAATCACTTACTGAAGATGATCAAAGAGATCTCATTTTATTTCTCACACCGCAGAAACACATGTACAACTCTGGGAAAGTAACTGCGTAACTGGACCTCCTTTCCAAAAGCCATTTGTACACATTTTGAGCCAACTGGGCAGCTCGTATGACTGAGGAACTGCATCCTGCTGGGATGCATCCCATAGTAACCAGGAGAGTCTCAACCAGACCCCACATGGCTCACAGCTCCATTTCTTCCTAATGGGAAAGGTCAGTTTTCCTTGCCTTGTTTCTGGGGCCTGTGTAATGGCACAGCATGAGTGGGTGAGAAATTGTTAAGCATATTTACGGCAGCCCTTGTAGCAGGGAAGGAACACCATTGGATGTCACTGCGAGAAAATAACAAAAAGAAGAACATAAGAGTCATTTCAGATGAAAGAAAAAGCGCTTCTAATGTGGCGTCCTGCCTTTGACTGAAGCCAGCAGTGGATGTTAGGGGAAGAGCATAAGAAACTGTGTTCCCGTTGCTGACAATGCTTCCAGCAGTAAGCAATTTAGGAAATAAGCAAAGCTTGATCATAAAGGCTCCCTTAGGTTCCAGACTTTCCTCTTCCCATATCCCACAGCATTTTTCTACCGAGGCCTTACACATATATGCCATATATTGAATGTGATATGCATGTATCTGTTTAGCAGACAATTGTAGCATCTTTGTTGAAAATACCAAAATGATGTATCTATATATATTTAGTATTTTAGGGAACCAGTTTAATATTGATTCACTGTATTACCTAACAACTGCTGCTTCAGCAACATTTCTTAACAAATCCCAACATCCCAATTGTATGATACTGCAACTTAAATTTTCCAGTGTTTAGTAGAGGCAGTTTGTTTGTTAGAATTGCTCAACAGGAAAAGCAGGTAGATTGCCAGCTGAATCATGGTTTCTGGTCTTCCCAAGGTAGCAGAAACTGAAAGGCAGCAAACCTCTTGAGCTGAGATAAGTAGCATTGAGATGAATTAATTAGAAGTGCAGCGACAGCAGTCAGAATTTGCCAGCACTACTTTTCCCTGAATTTACATTGATAACATATTCCTCAAAGGAAATATTTTTACAGAATGATACATTTCCAAAAGACTTACTGGGGGTGGGGTGGGGGGATGGGAGGATGATGACAACTTAAAAACACTTATTTTGAAACTCATTTTGCTTTTTTTGTCCTCTGCTCTATTACTTCACGATGTAAACTGTATCTACCACTATTGTGCTGTCAGCTCATGGTCTACTCTAACATTAACAGGCCAGCAGCAATGCATCTGTTTATTATATCATGAGGTACTAGTAAGATTTAACTTTGCTATCACTGGGGTAGAGTGCGCAGAGGATTTGGCTGTTAATGAAAATCCCTCTCTTTTGTTGTATGCATGGTTGGATATGTCAGTTTGGCGCTTCACTAACCTTACAACCTCTGTATCAAATATTAACTCTGCAAAGCATTGTGCTGATGAGGTGTGGCGTATGCTGTCCCTAACTACAGCATTTCAGGGTGATGTGGGTGTTTACACAGGCCATGGCAATGCGCCGTGGCAGGCTTGCCTGCTTGGTGCTGTCAAGTGTGCGGTTTTCTGTCTAAATGTCTCTCCTAAATGTAACTGTTCTGGTGTCATCCTGGTGGTGTAGCAAGCGTCCGTTACCTTCTCCATTTTGCATGTGGGGCATTGAAGCAGGGATAAACAAAAGGATTTTCCAAAGGTGATACAAGAAACCTGCAGTGTTTTCCCAGATTCCAGTATCTCCCTCCCAATGCCAATACACTATTTTTAGCCTGTTCCTTCCTGGGACTGAGCTCCCTGTCTGCAGCCCATGAGAGACAGCATTGCCTCAGTCATGTCTGGATCTTCACAATCCTTCTAGAATTCATACGTTCTTCAGAAATAATTTGAATATCTGCGCTTTCATATTTGGAGTTAACTAAACGTGTATTTCATGTAATTTTCCATATAGAATGTGATCACTCAATTAAATCTTTCAGTCTTTCTATTTAATTTCAATAACACTTCAGTTAGAGTGAGGCTGTGTATAATGGGATAAAAGCATAGTGTCTCTGCAATTATAGTCTGTGCAGATTTCAGCAAGGATTAAGAGAAGAATGTCTTTCTTTCCCTCCTTTTTTCTGTAGCTGAACTCAGGAAGTGGTGGCCTTCAAGCAGATCTTGCACTGTTGTGCAAGTGTTGTCGGTATGTTATTTGCGCAGAAGCACTTATCATTTAGTCACCTAAATTACGGCAATTTGCTGAACACTCAAAATTTATCATTTCTTTTCCATTATTACTCTTTTTAAGGTGATACAGCTTAGAGAAAGAATCTGTACTTCTAAATATTTGGTTTCTTCGTCCGAACATCTCTTGTACGTTTAGCAGAAGGCTTTCTTCTTTTCATGCCTTGCCTTGCCTTGCCTTGCCAGCACAATTTTTCTCACAACAGTCACAGGTGCTAGCTGAAATGCCTGTTTGGTTACACTAAAGTCTATTGCAGTGCTGCTGGTGGTTTTTAGACTACTGTTAAGCGGTGATAAGCGCTTGGTTTCTCCTGTGTCAAACATGTGTGTGGCAGCCCATGTGTCTCTGAATCATAGAAAATAGTCTGAGCATTTTTGTTTCCATTTCTCACATTTGCAATTTACTTACCTTTGAGATAGTACTTTTTAAAGTGTCTTTTTTTCTTGAGGTGTTGGGTTTTATAGCTTTGGTCGCTAACAGTGAGAAGTTTATGCAGAAGGAAGTCCATTCCATCATTCCTTTCATGTTCAGATGAAAAGCAGAGGAAGAGGAAGACTTCTAATATATTTGTGTCCCTTGTCATTGTTACCATTTGGCATTAGGTACCTTTGCAAGAACTAGCTTCTGAGATGCTCTCTCTTCTTAGAAGAGTACTCCGCAATAACTACATTTGGGTGCAGAAAGGGAACTCTGAATTTCCAGCCCTATTTATAAAAGCAGTTGACTGATAGAATAGAATAGACTATTTCAGTTGGAAGGGACCTACAATGACCATCTAGTCGAACTGCCTGACCACTCCAGGGCTGACCCAGTTAGAGCACGTTGTCCAAGGCATGCTCCAAATGCATCTTAAATACTGACAGGCTTGGGACATCAACCACCTCTCTGGGAAGCCTGTTGCAGTGTTTGACCACCACTTTGGTAAAGAAATGGTTCCTAATGCTCAGTCTAAAACTCCCGTGGTGCAGCTTTGAACCATCCCTATGCATCCTATCACTGGATACCTGGGAAGAGAGATCAGCATCTCCTTCTCCACATCCCCTCCTCAGGAAGCTGTAGAGAGCAATGAGGTCACTCCTCAGCCTCTTTTTCTCCAAGCTAGATAAGCCCAAAGTCCTTAGCCACTCCTTGTATGACATTCCCCCCAGCCCTTTCACCAGCTTTGTTGCCCTCCTCTGGAGGCATTCAAGAGCCTTCGCATCCTTCTTAAATTGTGGGGCCCAGAAGGGCACATGGTGTTCAAAATGAGACCATACCAATGCTGAATGGAGCAGGATAATCACCGCTTTTGACAATCTGTTGTACTGTGCCTGATGCACCCCAGAATGCAGCACCTTGGCTGCCGATGACCTTGTGGAGATCTTCCTATTGTCTGGCCTCAAGGCTGCTGGAAGGAGAGCTCCTTGTGGGATGGGGCAGAGAGGGGCTCTTCTGTGGGACAGTCAGGACAGGAGCCAGGGCCCCTGGCATGTGCATTCACCAGGACTTTCCAAGACTGTTTGAGCAGTGGTCACTGGCTTGTTCCCGTCCTGCAGGCTGTCACCAGTGCTGCCTGTAAACCAAAGCAGTGGACCAAAGTGCCTGAAGAAGCCAGACAACCAGCAGCCCTGTTGTTCAACAGCGTAATAATCCCCTTGGTGTTGGTCTACCTATAAGTTGAAGAACATGTGAAGTTTAATGTTTGTGGGGCAATATGTACAGAATAGCTTTGCTCTCACGTTGTCCTTAGAAAAGCGTTTGCTGAACCGCATTCAGGACACAATGAACAGACTTAAAAGTTTGTTCAGAAAAGCACTCAGCAAGTGGCGTGTTTAATCCTCTGGGCCCCTCAGACTGCAGAGTCCAGGGAGAGAAAGGTTCAATCATTGTCTCAAGAAATAACCTGTAAGTTATTACCTGAAGTTGTTATCTGATTTAAGGGAAGCAGTTCTGCATAATACCAATTGGTTTGCATCTTTCTATTTTTCCATTGAATCCTACTAAGTTCTTGGCTTTGAGACAAAAAGAAATGCAGTTTAATATAATACGAATAAGGGGTTGGGTTTTTTTTGTTGGGTTTTTTTTACACTGTGGAAGTGGTGGGTTTTGATCACATTTGCAAGTAAGGACTTTCCATATTATTGCTTAAGCTGATATTTCTGTTATGGTTTCTTGCACCCCTAGCTGTTCAGTAAGGCCAAATTTAGGGTCACTTTTTACTATTTGTTTCTTCTAAAACAGAACTTCTAAAACAGAACTCTAAGGGAGCTGTAGGGGCCTGACGCAGACAGGGGTGATGGAGCCCCTGCTTGCTGTCTATCTGTGCATGCTCATGGGGAGGGACAGGACACAATGGGAGGGAGAGGAAAGACGGAGGAAAGGGGATTGATGGTCTTTTCACCTTTTCTCAGGGTTTCAGCTGAAATGGTGAGGGCTTTTTTTGTCCTTATGTGCTTTCTGTATTTTTTTCCATCTGTCCTTGCTGCAGGTGTGTGCAGGGTGTGCCTGCCCTGCAGAACTAGGGTAGGGAGAGGTTCATGCCACCTGTACTCTAAGGTAGCCTTTGTATCTGTATGTAACCATATGCCACACTATATATGTATAGTTAGCTATGTAGTCCCTATAGAAACAGGCCACAGGGCACCACAACCTGGGTTTCAACCAAACAAAGGGAGAGCCCCTGCTCCTGCTCTCTCCTTCATGATCTCTCCCCCCTCCTCTTTGCACTGGCCGTCTCTTGCTTTCCTCACAGGGCTGGTATGCAGGGGCTGTGGCTACACCATTCCGCACCTTCAGTGAAAGGCTTAAAGGGTTTTAGCAGACAGCACTTGCTGCCGTGAGTTTGAAAATGTCTGCCTGCCTGAAAACTGAGTTTATTTAATGGCTAATTTTGTACCGTGATAGCGTACACTTCAGACTTCTCACACTTACTAATTCGTAGTGAAATCAAATTCATATGAATAAATACAACGCTGATGAAGTTGTTACAAGCATTTATCAGGCCACATCCTTTTCCTGTTGTTTTCCCAGTAAGCAGTTCTAAAGTCAAGTATTTAAACATTTAGCATAAAATTTCTTTGGTCTTGAGCATGTCTTTGTAAATAACCACAACCACTGAAGCAAAACTAACTAGGGCTTGATTTAGCAGTCAGGCTTGTGATCTGAATAAAAGGGGGAGGGGGAGAAAGTGTTAGAATATCTTTTTCTTTAACTACAGGATTTTTTTAAAAAAATATTCCTACCATAGTTCAGTTTTTTGCGGAGTTGACGCTTGGTTCATGTTTTGCAGTGTTGACACCTGGTTCTTCTGAGTAAATTGTGCCAGGATCCAGAATATTGTTTCTTTTGTTCCTTCTGTATCTCATAAACTTGTGAAAAGTTAGATCAAATTTGAGATCAAGATGAGTCCAAGGTTCTAAAACTGCAGTTTAACAGCGTATATAGCCAGCCACAATTCAGCCAAATCTTTTACTGGAACTATAACTAGTGGTTTAAAATGTGTTCTTCTTGAGTACGAAAAAAAGAGTAATGATACTAAAGTTACTAGTGGTTTTGCTTTCTTTCTTCTTCTTTTAACCCGACCTGATTTATCAAACTAAGAAATAATGACCATTTCAGCATAAGAGAACTCTTGCTTATGATACTGGATTGAGGTGAAGATACATGTTTGGAGGAAAACCCATGCACGGTAATTTAATTGTAATTCCCCTACAAAGAAATGCATGCATTATATAATTGTGGCTTACCACTCTTCTGCTCAATAGCACCTTCCACACCAATGTCCAAGTGACCCCTGCTAGAGGCAGCTGCTACTCAGCAGGACAGATATTTACAGCCTGGTCCTAGCAACGAGTAAGCAACAGGCTAGGAAAAAAACCAGAGGTACACAATGCTGTTGTAAACCCAAACCATTTGTATTTGTTAACTCAATTCTAGTTACACTGTGCCGCTTCTCTTTGTACATATTGGAACCACCGAGTGAACGTGAGTGCTGGCTTTTGTTTTGCATTCAGCTGAGTTTTTACAGCCAGGTCGTGCATTGCTGTGGCGTGTGGGCATGGAGGAAGCACAACTTGTCTTTAAGCTCCCCTCCAGCTTGCAGGAGTCCGAGGGCCAGCTGGTGCCCAACAGAAAGGCAGGAAAAGCAGGCAGGCCCCCAGCGCTGGCTCTGTGGTAGCCTAAATATTGCCACGTTGCACCTTTCTCCTGGCGGGCCATGCTCAGAGATGGGCGATCTCCTTTTCAGAAATCTCTCTGCCTGTGGTAAAGTGCTGTGTTTTAAGGTGTTTTCATTATTTAAAGAAGTTTAATTTCATTTCAGATAGGTCTGTCTCCTATACCAAGCTACAGGAGACACCTGGGCTGTGTGGTGCTGCTGAAGGCAAACCTGGGTGAGTGATTGAGAAGCATCTGGGTGCTGTGCAGTGAACCCCCCAGCAAGAAGGAAACCCAGGAAAAGTTTTCATGTTCATGTTCTTTTCATATTGCACACCAGTCATTTCATTACCCCCAGTTCTTCACTTTTTACATAGCACCATCGTCTCCACCCCCAGGAATATACAAGACCTTCAGGTCTTCCAGCTCTCAGAAATGAAAAGAAAGGTGACTCAACCCCATGCCTTTTAATGTACAGGAAAAAGCAGCTTTTTCTCATTGCTGAGGGAAATCTGGGGCAGATTCTCTGAAGAGTCCCAGCTGTGGCTTTCTAGCAAGTGTCAAGCCTGGGTAAAGAGCCCCGTGGACAAGCAGCTCCCTGAATGAGCAACACAAGAAGGCAGAGGATGCCCGTGGAGCAGGAGGAGCATGAGGATGACTGCTCATTGTGACCACTGTGGGTGCTGGAGGGATAGCTGTCCTTTTCCCTGGCCTGGGAGATAACTTCCTACCTTAGATGGAGGTTTAGAGGACAAGCAAAATGGAAGTTTGGGAAGGAACCTTATTCAATTTAAGGAACAGAGTCACAAACCAGTTTTGAGAACTGAAATGTGAGGCTGAGCCAAATTTTAGGTGTGAGGCTCAGGAATGGAAGAGGGTTTGCATTTCGGCTGAGGCCATGCTCAGGGACAGAAACATGTTGCCCAGAATGTTAAAAATTGGAGTAATTCATATTACCTTAGGACCCGGAGGAGGATTGTGATGTATTGGTCTTCTAGATGGTGCAACCACTTAAAAAAATGAAATAAATTTTGGTTGAAGAGCGTAGCTCTTCATTTGTCCCATAGGAAACTCTGCACTTGTTGAAAGACTGAAAGTGCTCCTGGGATCACTCTGCTAGTGTGTGTTGGTAGCTCAGCTGCCTGTGGCAATGGAGAGCAGACAGTGGTTTATTTATATTGGTTTATAATATGTGCTTTTTGATTTACTGACCTTTGCAAAAGAATTGGTTTGAAGTTGTGTGCCAGGTCTTGTCAGTGCAGCGAGTATGTGTTACGCACTCTGTCCTTTAGGAACCAGCTTTCAACATGCCTCAGCTTCATTGCTGCTCTCCAGGCTGTGCTTGTGTTAAAGAAGTATGCAAGCACATCACAGAAAAAGACTGGAGTTGAACTCTTTAATAATTTGAAAATTTTTCAATACCTTGTGATTCATGAGAGCCTGCTGTTAAAGAGGTTTCCAGCCACAGAGGTGAGTCATGGACAACATCACCTGTATGTGATGCACTAGTAGGCATATTTAAAAGGACCATGGCTCAGCTGTGAGTGTCACTGTCATGGCCCTGAGTGCACCAAGGGGATCTATAACATCTTCCTTTTCTCCAAACCTTTCTTCAAATGGGGCTTGGCAGCAGGTGCCTGAGAGGAGCTACCCAAAATCAGACTGCTGTGGAGGAGCAACATGAAGCAGAGCTCGGGGACACTTGCATCCAGCCTCCTGCATTGCTGGCTCTGCCCTGACTGCTGGGCACAGCCCCAGCCCTGGCCTGGCTGTGTCCCTGCAGACCTGCCAGGGCACCGGGGCTCAGGCTGACACAGGGTCCCCATGGCCGCCTGCTCTGCTCACTTGGCACAGGCACAACAGGATGCACCCTGTGGGGAGGGTATGGCCACTTGATGCTCCCAGGTGCTGCCCTGCTGCTTCTGACAGCCTGCCAGAAAGGAAACATCTGCTCATTTAATGATGGTGCCTAAAATTTGGCTGTGACTTCATGTCCAGCTAGGTTAAAAAGCTGAGTGACACCTTTGATCTTGGTAGGTGATATTTGTACCTCTTTGGGCTAGACTTTTGGTTCCTGAGTTCTAGGTGCAGTAAGAAAAAGCAAAAAGCCCAACCCTGTAGGCACCCACTCTTAAACTTCAGAAATTACCATAGTCTGAAATTATTTTGAAGCTCATGTGCCTTCTGCTAATATATCTCTGATCTTTAGTCATTTACAGATCTCACTGAAGCTCGTGGGAGCTTTCTTCACCTTGCAGTCAAACAAACTGAGGGAACAGCTGACTGCTCCTTTTTTAGTGACAACTGGGGTTTTTTTAGAAAAAACAGGGACCTGAAGACTAACCTACTGATGGTGAGTCCCTGATGCAGATGCCAGCTCTGGCATTGGCTGAGATTGGTGATGGTATCAGCCACACTGAGCTCAATTAATTTAAAAAACATTTGCTGTTGGCATTGAAACAGGTTTCCATCAATGGGTGAACTAGGTGCAAACAGGATGAAAGATTTATCTGGTCACACCTCTTGTACAGGGGTCAAATTATAGGAAGAATGCAGCAGAAAGTCAAGAGGCAGCTTAAAAGCAGGAGACAAAAAAACAAGCCATGGCTGCATGACCAAGGGTGTTTCAAGGGCAGAAAGCTAGAGGCAAGATGTAGCTAAAGGCTAAAATTAAGGAGATGTCCCCTTGTTATTTCCCACTTACTGGTCTGGGAGACAAAGCATGTTTTATGTTTCCTGTTTAAAAAATTATATATTAAACCTTGTCAGCTTTTCATAAGGGAGAATTCTCACTGGTTGGTTTGCTGGAGTAAGACTGAAGGTGGTGATAATGAATTCTATCCTAAAGATCAACCTGAACACCATTTTCACATAATAGACCTGGTACGTGGTGCAGTTAGGAGGTACCAGCATATTTTTATTTGATGTTAAGACTTTTTTGCTTCTCTTTTCCTCCTGTCTGCAGTATTGAGCCAACACAGGGGCAATTCCCTCTGACTTAGACTGAAATCTGCAAGTGATGACACTTGAAGGATTAGGCTGTGCTTTAAATGAATAATGGTGTAAGAGAGAGAAGGTATTTGCTTTCCAGCAGGAGTGTGAAAAGGGAGCGTGTGCTTGCTTTCACATGCTGTCGATGTCCTTGCAGGCAAGGCTCTGGCTGTAGCATCGGCTTTGGTCTCTTCTTAATTTGGTGTGTTGCCAGAAAAGAGCAGTGAAATGGACTTTACAAGGTTTAGCCAGCACAGAATTTGTTTGACAGGGATGTATAAATAAGAAATGATCCAGCTGAATTCCCCAAGCTGAATTTCCAGCACTGGAAGTCAAAACAGGAGAATGAACAGAACGTTTTGCTATGTAAATTGTACAAATGTGGTTTATATTCATTCAGAGAAGTTTGTGACTCAAAACAAATCACGCTGTCTCTTTTTAAGAAAAAAAGATTTCATTCTCAGGATGTCTTTGTGTTTCTACTACAAAAACCTGAAGAGAAACAGGTTTTGAAGGTAATACTTTCTGTAGTAATGTGACTGTCTTCATTGCATTTAGCGCTTGTTGTTAAATAATAATAAAAAATAATTACGCTTGCTGTAGCTCAGATTTTGGTATTTTAACTAGTCAAGTGATCTTGTATAGTTTCAAGGCAATCATGTACACAGGGCCCTGCTTTGCAGTATGATCTCAGCAAGTTAGAAGGAGATAGCTGGAGATACACAGAGTTCACTGATTTTACTGGAACTGTTAATGTGCTGGGCATGCTTAAGAAGATACAGGGCAGTGGAAAAAGAGGGAAAGATTTTCAAGAATTCAGGGCAGTTATTTTGATGACTTTACACTGTTTCAGCAAATTTTTCTCAACTGCTGTAGGAACTGGGAGTGAGCCTTGCTTTCACTGGATTGGAATTGCCTTTGAAAAGACTTGGTGTAGGAGCAGAGAAAAGGCAGTGTTCTGTAAAAGGTTGAAAGCTGAGGTATTAGGATCTTTTAAAAGAAATGGCATATTCTACATGCATTGATACGATTCTGAGAAATACTGAGGAAAATTCCCCAGCCAACGTAAACTTGAGCAAAGGGGAGAAAAATCATAGCTATGTTTACTCATTAAATAAACAGATCAAAGGTTTCGTAAAAACTCCAGAATCTTCATTTTTTCTAGTAACACCAGACAATTAGTAGATTTAATACAGATACTAATGACTGTTTGGACTCCTATTAACCTACAAGGGCAGCCATGCATTGTCTCCTTTCCAGAACTCAAATAGCTTCTGGCATAATTAATCGCTGCATCTTTTTCAGTAATGAGCTGATTGGGGCAGCAGAGATGTTTAATAAGCAGCTGTATGGTTTCATCTGCAGGATACAGATATGCGAGTATCTAACAGATGTGGAATACACAGATAGGTGATCTGAGAGTCCAGATGTCCTGACAGACTTCTGGCCTTGCGAAGGATGGACTGGGTTTTGTTGAGGCCAATCCAGATGTTAAAAAGTTGAATTGCTCGCTGGAGACGTCAGAAGCTCTTCAGTGATTGTTGATGGAGCCTCAGTAGTTTCTTTATTTGACACTGCAGGAGTGTGCTTTGCTTGAGGTGGGAGCAGCTGTTTCACTCAGGGCATATTTATGGTGTGGTAAAATGCAGCTAGGAAATAGAGCTGCTGAGAGTACCTCTGGGAAACTGAGAAGTGACGCTGAGCCCTGGCACTGCAGTGGGGGGCAAAAATGAAACCTTGGTTTCATTTCAGTACATTGTGCAAAAGATTTTATATATATATATATGTATGTATGTCATATGACCAGACAATCTGCAGCTTTTCTCTGCTCTCTCTGTTAGCTCTAACTGGAATGTCCATGTGTTTAATTAAAGCTGTGTTTTTTAAAAGGAGAATGGTGTTTTTGGTGTGTGATCTTGATGTGGCAATTGTGTGCATCAGTGCTGTAGTCCGCAGTTTCCACAGCTGCAACAGGACTTCACCTGTGCACTGAATGAGGTAAATTAGTTTAACTGTGGAACAGTGTCTCTCACTCACAAGTGTAGTTTGCCAGGTCTCAGGAAATACAAAAAAGTGAGCAGTAGCCTAAGGCCTTAAAAATGAACAAAACCCCAGCTTTTCCCTGACTCTTTTAACATGGAAATCCGCCTGTCCTTGAAGCTGTTGTGCTTCAGTAAGTGGGGGGAAAACCAACTTATTTTTCTTCGACTTTCCACAGACATTATGGCTCACAAGCATATTCTGGGCACAAGCTGGATGCCATGGAGCAGGCTGTGAGGGGGCTGCCATGGTGGCAGTGTGTGTCAGCGAGATAGGTCCTCTCGTGCCTGTGGGATGCTCCTTGCCCCATGGGAAACTGACCAGTACATGTGGGTCCAGGGCTGGGGCCCAAAGCGCTGGCTAATAGAGGACTTGCAGAAGCGGTGAGCTGGGGTGAGGAGAGGATAAATGGCAGGACGTGGTTGCTTTGAAACACCTGTGTCTTGGGCAAGCTTTGAGGCTTGTCACGAGGTCTGCAAGCATGTCCTGCCTCCCCGTGGTGCTGCCTTTTGTGCTTTAAATGAGTAAGCACTGTGACCTTCCGTACATCATGCAGCATGTATAAAAGCAATGGGGCATGGTGTGGAGGAGGTGGCAGATGCTGGGTGAGGGGATTGTTTTTTTTGTTGTTTGTTTTTTTTTGGTTTTTTTTTTTTTTTTTTTTTTTTTGCAATGAAGTGTGTCATACAGTGTATATTAGAATGCAAATGACATCCTGCTGCCCCAGAGCAGATGTACTGCGGGTCTGTTCGACCTGGGTGTGTGCAGTCCAGAAGTGGCTGAGGTCGCTCCTGGGAGGATGAGTCCTCACCCCAGAGCAATGGGTGCTGGGGAAGGCAGCACCTTCCCTATGACATGTTGGCGAAGCAGAAATGGCAGTGATTTAAAAAATAAGTAAATTAAAAATCCATGATTCCAGCATAAATTTGGCTGTGGTGATCCCTCTGTCACGCAGTATGCTGTAGTGAGTGCTGCCAACATTTCTTTTGTTTTATAGATATTTTGAGGTGAAATAAATGAGAGCAAAATTCCTGACGGGGCCAAAGGCAATGATTTGTGCCGCTCCAAGGACACAGAATTACCTTGCAGGACCTGAGCTACATTGGCTGGTCAGCTGCTGCCTCACTGCTTCACCCTTTTTACTTCCCATGTTTCTGGCACTGGATGGAGAGCAGTCTGTGCAGTGGGTCATTCTGACTTCCTCAGATGAAAGACGTTATATAAATACGACTATTCTTGGTCTAGTAAGGTGTGCTTCAGTGCTAACACTTGCTTTAGTCCTGTGTATTGGCCTGATGTTGAAAAGATAAAGAGATTGCTTGTGTGAACAGAACATGTCTGTGCTGAAGGGGTGAGTTTTAGCTCTCTGGGGCTCATTCTTTCTCAGCTAAAACTGAGGTAACAGAACTGCAAAAGTTCATCAGGCAGTAATATTTTGTGGCCAGCAGTTCTTAATATTCTGATGCAAATAACTCTCTTGCCAACAGAAATTCATTTCAGTTATGTGTTTAGATGCAGCACAGGTTCTCTCACCTAATATTTTCCATAGAGTAATGTTTCCTAACTTAAAAAAAATAGGTGGTTTCTGTTTTTGTTTTCTTCTCGCTCCCACACACCTTTATGAGATAAATAGTTTTAGCTGTTTTCAAAACCTCTGTAGCTGAAGGATGTCACAGCCTATGCAGACCCGTCTCAACATCCATCCCCATGACAGTGGCCACCTTTGCTGAGTAGCAAGGTGGGCACAGTACCCAGTCCTGCTCTGCCATGTCCTGCCTGAGGAACAGGGTCTGCCTCCTGCGCAGGGGCTGGGTGGGAGCTGTGCTGTGAGATGCAGTGGCAAAGGGCATGACTTTTAAGAGTTCTGGGTGGGCACACACACAGCAATTTAAAGACACCTCTGGGGAGATACACAAAATCTTGCCTTGGGTAGGAAGAGGGTTTGAAGGGGCTTTCTGTACCTCCTGTGGTTTTTATTCCAGGAGCAGGTTTGCATCTTTGGACTGAAACCACCATGGGCTACCCAGGCAGACCCTTCCCACGGCAGCAGGCTTAGCTCACCCTCTGCAATAACCACATCCCACCGCATGCTGCAGCATCCTTTTTTCCTCTGGGCCTTCCTTCCCTCACACAGAGACAGTGAACGAGAGAATAAGAGAAGAAGCTGCTACCTTTTTGGTAACTGAGCCTTTGAGCTGTTCTCCCCATGGTCCGTATTTTGGCAGTGCTAGGAGAGCAGCCAGACAAAGGGTGTGTGTGTAGCGTGTCTCTGAATTTCTTTACGTGCCTGGCAAGCATGCTAATTTGAAATCTAACCAAGCCAGCTCTCCCGTTTGTACTGTCCTGTAAATAACAAAGACGGGCAGGTTTCTTTTCAGTTTACTCAGGGCAAGCACATTTCTGCCCTCTTTGTAAACATGGTTCCTCTGGGAAAAATAAAGTCCCTTTTGGTGTGCAGCAGCCGAGGTCTCATCGTCCTCCTGGCTTCATAAAGGGGTTGTCTGAGCTACTGCCATTCCTGGTGCTGAGCAGGTCCCTTCAGGCTCTTGTGGCAGCTGCCCAAGCCATCTCAGCAGGTTTGTATGCCGGGCTGGTGGGCTCTCTCTTTTCTTCTGCTAGACGTGCTAGTTCCTCAAAGGGTGCTGCCTCTCCACAGCTCCTCTACTTGTGTTTGGGTAGAAGTATGGAGAGCGTGCCCAAGACTTGTAGGAAGGAATTAAAGTGGAAAATGTCCCAAATGTGAGGAGGGGGGAAAACCCTGCAAACCCATTTTTATGAGAGAGGCATAAGTCTGTACCTTTGAGAAGCATTGGTTTATCTTCTGTTTGTTTGCGCGCATTTTGGCCAGTTTAAGTTGTGGTGTTGGAGAATAACATTTGAGTGAAATATTGCTTAGAGCAGCAGACAAAGGTGTTGAGGTTTAGGATGATATCTGTCTGAAAATCAGTTTCAGTTTTCAAACCCGTTTAAACTTCATTTTGTGATCTGGAGGCTGCCTTAGGCAGTGAGACGGCTGCTCTTCTCACTGCAGATTTCTGAACATCTGAAGTTACTGGATACTGCTAGAGTGACATTTATTAGGCTTCGTGAATAAACTTTGGAACAAACAGTGGCTGATCATTCTCACATGGAAAAACTGTTTGGTTTTTGGGTTTTAACTAATGTGTTTAATCAGAATGAAATTACATTGGACCACCTCTACAGGGTGCATGTCCACCTACGCCGACTAAAGCCCCTTGCTAAAAGGCAGGAGACTATCAGTGTTTCAATCTAGTCTTGGATCCTCCCTCAGGTGCCTTCTAGCTTGTAAATCATGTAGTATCATAAAAACAGTTTTATGAAGGCTATAAAAAGGAGCTCCATATTAGATTCTCTACTTGCTATTAAACCAGTTGGATTTCCGTAATTTTTTTTTTTGTTAAAAATCACTTAGATATGTTATACCAATGGGACTTCTGGGACAATATTACTTTTCAGCATTATTCTGACAGTACTTTTTAGTACTATGAAATTTTAGATTTAGTTAGTGGAGTGGCGTTTAAGCAGGCCTGGGAAACAGAAGGTGATATAACCAATCAGGCAAAGGGATCAGAAAAGAGTCTGGGGAACAAACCCTGTGTGGTTTTGTGTGTTTTGGGGTTTTTTGTTTGTTCTTTTTTGTTGGTTTGTTCGTTTGTTTGTTTTTAATAGGGTTTTGGGTTTTTCCCTTTTGGCCAAGCTACTTTTATGCTTTACAATCTTTCCATTACTGCGTAATTCTACAAAATACAGCTTGGGGATCACATTCACTATTGAACAAATTCTAATTTTAAGAAGTGTTGTGAAGACCTGTGGGATGTGGCCCAGCTGGAGAAGCTTGACTGGATAAACACAGAATTGCTTTTTGTGAATATTCTTACCGAGGTGTCCTGAAACAACCTTGTCCAGAAAAATTAAGGTTAAAGACAGCTGCTCTTTAAGGGCTGTGGTTGATTGCATCTGGTTTTGTTCAATTCACAGGAAAGAGAAGAACTGAAAATGTAATTTTTCAAGGCATTATTTTGGGTGGGTTTGGTTAGCACTTTATTTATTTTTTTCCCCACTAGGACAATTCTGCTTTGACTTTACAATACAACTGAGTCCTTGGGTATGTAAGGAGTTCACATTCAGGTTCCTACCATTTTTCTGTGAGTTAAGAATAACACGAAGAGAGAAGAAACCTCTTCTGTTATGCAGTCTGAAAATAGAAATTTGAACTTGTGTATTGACTTAGGAAGCTTTTGTTGTTGTTTTTAAAATGTCAAATACTTTTCAGTTTTATTCATCAACAAAATTGTTGTGCACCTCGAGCTGCATGAGGTTTTTCATTGCTTTTGTCCTGGTATAAAAATAGAACAAATTGGAGATTCTCCAGAGTTACCAGTAAATTTCTTAGAGGAGACTGTATGTAAAATTGTGATTTAGAAAGAACTGTAATCTTAGCTGCAGGTAAAAGACAGAATTTAGTTGTATTATTTAAGTATAAGTTTGTTTTGAAAAGCAGTGAATTGAAAGTGACACCTTCTTTCTCAAAAGATCTGCTCCTTCTGTGCTAAAACATTTGACTATTGTGATAGCCCTGTAAGACTAACACAGCTGGGCTCTCTTCCTTTTTTTTTTTTTTTTTTTTTTTTTTCAGGAATTTCAAGTATGCTTAGTCAGGCTGCTGTCATTTACATATATAACAGGCAAAATTTAGACAAATGGAGTTACATATAAATCACTTTTGGCCAACAAAGAAGTGGCAGTGGCGGCAATAAATGGGAAGTATCTAATTTAACCTTCAGAGTCTGAGCTCCGACTTTGCTGCCATGTCTGACATGAGCAGACTATATCTGTAGACCAGTTGTTCATAATGGATCCCACCACTCCCCATTATAACAGCTGTTTTTCATCAACTGACTTCTGTTTTCTTCATTGAAAAAATTACATTGATTTCTTCCTGTAAGTGGAAGTCTCTCCCTGCCTGAGTGTGCTGTGACGCTACCACTCACTGAGCATCAGCATGAGTGAATGCTGTCTCCCCAGCCCTGGCAGATCAAACTTCACCACCACCCACACATACGAGAGTCCCTACACACTTTTCCTCTTTGCCTACTGCATATGTACGTGTATTTCTTTGAAGACTAGGATATGATCTTTTCCAGATACTTAATAATAAATGAATTGAAGACAAAGGTACTGCTTCATTAGTCCTGACTTTAAATATACTAGCCTTGCGTGATGGGTCACAGTTGCTTAGGCAGCTAGTGCATTTCCTTGGTCTTTCACTGTGCTTGCAATAGAGCTGTTGACAACCACTGTCGTAACATCAGCAGCACTAACAGGTGGCTTTTTGTCATGGAGGTGAAAAAAATACACAAATTTGTATTTGCTGAGAGTCACGGAGCAGTGGAAAAGGGACCTCTGGAGCCAGTTTCCTTCTCCAAAACTAGATCAGATCAGCCATGACTTTGGCAATGTCTTGGAAACTGTTGTAAGTCGATATCACAAAGCTTCTCTGGGTAACCCCTTCCCGTGCTGAATTGCCTCCTGGTGAAGAAGTTCTTGCCAATATTGAACCTCAGCCAAGGGCCATTACTCCTTGTTATATTGTTGGGGGCTACTAGGTAGTGCTTGGCTCCGTCATCTGTCACTACCTTCCAGCATGCTGTATGAAACCAGTCCAGCTCCCTCAACCTCTCCTTGCAGACCTGTGCCCAAGATCACCAACCATCTTTCTGAACCTCTCTGGTTTCTCCGCATCTCTTTTGAACTGGGTGGCCCAGAGCTGGACATCCTATACCAGTGAAGCCTCACCAGCTCACATAGAGGAGGTTAATAACTTCATTTATTATTTTTTTTTTCCACTGACATCATTTTTAGTGAGTCCTGGTATAATTTTTGCCATATTTACACAAAGAAGGCACCACTGTCTTGTATCATGTCTGGTGCACCCTGTTGCTTTTTTGGGGTCAGCCCTGCTTTCCCAGCCTGTGCTGGCACACAGCGTTGTCCTGCCCTGGGTACAGTACGTTTGCAGTAGCTGAGTACTTCTCGTACTCAACTACTTGTTGCACTGCAAGAGGTTTCTTCCCCCCTGTCCTGGAGTTCCTAGGGCCTCTGGAATGAGGCTTTGCCATCTTAGCCATACCACTGTGTTAGTGTTGTGCACAGGCTTGCAGAGGATGTGCACTCTATCATCACCTATTGCATCTGCCTGAAAATCTTTAAATAATGACAGGGTTACACTTTGTACCTTAAAGTGCTGTGTTCTCGCAGAGTCATGAACTGCACCAGTGATAAAGTACATTTTCACATAGTCAGCTAATCATAAGAGCAAGAGCTCGGAGTATTTTTGAGCAAAATTTGTAGGGGATTTAGCAGGGGATTGTCAAGAATTTATGGAGAGGGTTTCCCAGAAAAATTATTAAATTATCCAGACTTCTGGGTGTGATTACCTTTCTTGTTTTTACTTTTTCTGTTTTTCTGTTTATTAGTTTATTCAGTTCTTGGTTGTCATAGTTACAAACCTGAAGTAGTTCCTGGGAAGGAAAAACTTAGTCTTGAAGCTGTTTTAAGGAGAAAATGGTAAAAGTTTGTGATTAAATAAGTAGATGAGAGCCATACGTTGCTGTCAGATTGGGGAGTTAAAATGTATTTTCAAATCATACACTTCGTATATACAGTTTATTTGGTAGAACACATTCTTTCTCACACATATTTCATATGCAAAGTAATATGAAAGTTGCAAAAAAGAAAGGTTAACTCATATCGAAAAGGGTGCAAGTTTCTGAATGATCGAGACAGTAGCAAATAATGTTTTGAAAACCTACTGTTTTGGAAAGCTCTTCCTCTTGCTCCTCTGCAGATAATGGCGAAGATGATGATAAAAACCTTTCTTTGCCTGAGCTCCTTGCGTGCCTCAGCTGTGGTCATAGTTTTAGTACTAACAAGTTTTAAAGTGTTCCTTTATTAGGCCAAGTATTAGATATGTGCAGGTGTCCACTTGCACAATCAATTATTTCCATGGAAATCAGTTAACAGCAAATTGTATTTTCAAAACTGTCCCCCTTTTTAATTTGTTCCAGACAGAAGATAATTGCTTTTCGCATTTTGAAGAAAGGGAACATCTGCCCCAGAACGAAGACTTGATTACAAGCAATGTTAAACCATTTTTACAGCTGTTTTTAAAAGGCACAGAAATGGTTTCCCTGGTGTGAAAGTGTTTCTGGCTAAGAACATAAACCATGCCAATACAATGGTACAAGAAATGGCAGGCTTAAATTGCAACAAGGAAACCTTTAGTGCAGACTCAGAACCAAACTTGCAAATGGCGTAAGGATGGTGACAAACCAGGAGTTTTGCCTGAGAAAGGTTGAGGAATGCCCAGACACATTTTGTGAGGTGTACGGTACAGGCTAGAAGGACTTCTCTAAGGAATGAGGTGGACAAAGCTGGTCCAGTCTTCCAGCTGGGAGGGAGGAGTGTATCAGACAGGTGGTCTCTATTTTTCTGTGATGCAGGGCTTGCTTCCCTAATTCCCCTCCTTCCAGAAAGAATGAGGAGACAGGCAGAAGAATTTCATACATGTGTCATGTTATATCTTTGATTGAAATACAGTTATATAGAAATACAGTTCATCATATACACTCTTTCACTAAATGCTATATTTGAAGGGGTTCCTCTGGTTTTCATGTGCAAGAACAGTTTTAAAATTGCAGGAGAAAACCATGCTGATTCCTCAGCAAAGATAATCAGAAATGTTTGTTGCTCAAGGAATTGCTGGTACCTAAGATACCCTGCTGGGGTTGTACACTGGGCAGCCTGTCTTCCATGAAAGAGCAGGGGCTGCTGTCCTGTGTAGCAACGCTGACCAGTGCGTAAAGCTTACAGGAGTGAGGATTCATTATTATCCTGGGCTGGCAAAGATGTTCAAAGCAAATGAGCTCCAACAGTGCCCTTTTGTAAAATTTACAGAAGGAAAGAACAGAGTCAGACTTTTGGCCAGATACTGCCTTTTAACGCTCAGATTTCTTCTGAGTTAGAAAGAAGGTTTTGAATAGTTATTTCTATATTTGGCCCTTAGCAACAGCTTTCTGATCACACTGGCAAAAGGAAAACTGGTGCAGCAATGACAAAGGCTGATTTTAAGTGGCATTCCAGTGATCTGGGTAGTTTTCCTCTGGCAATCCTTTTCACATTTAGTAGATACTGTCAAGTCTAATGCTTCTTTTGATGTCACTTCGTCACTTTGCTAATGCTGGTTCTTTTTTCCAACATTTTTTCCCTTTTCATCTTTAAAGGGAAGAAAAATATGGAACAGATTCACATTCACTGGAAAAACATTGGTCTTCTCCCTCCTGCACCCTCCCTGCTACGGCCAAAGTGATGCTACTGCTGTGTCAGGAATAATGCTGTCAGTGTCCTGTGAGGCAAGTGGGAGCCAAGGGAGAGGTGTTTTTCCACTGCTGGCAGTCCCATCATGTGGCACAAGGCTTAAAGACAGGACATAGTTCAATAACCTTTTTCAGGCGTGTTTTCTCACGAAATTCTTTTGCGGCAAAGTAATAAAAGATGGCATCCAGGCAGCAGTTCAGGTTGGCTAATATCATTGCCACCTGAATGAAGAGGCTGATGGTTTGCTTCAGACTGCAGTCCACTATCACATGCTGTCTTACCAGGCACTGTAGGCAGATCCCAAGGTGAACGGGTGTGAAGCACACCAAAAACACCACAAGGTTGATAATGACTCGTGAGGAGCCACTGCCGTCTGCCTTCTTTTTAGCTTGGCTTTCGTGATTCAGCAGAATCCAGATGTTTTGGGCAGAGCAGAAAACCATCACAGCAAGCGGGATCAGAAATCCAAAGATTTCCACAGAAACAATGAGGGGGATGCTCCATGCCTGTTCTGACATGTTGTAAAAGCATTTTAAATAATCTTTCTTGTGAAACACGTACATTGGGCTGCTGCAGAGCCAAGCTACTGCCCAGATGAAGCAGCAAATCAGGATAGCCCATTTGGGGGATTGGTTAACTCGACTTTCAAATGGGTGCCTTATGCAGATATATCTGTCAACAGTAATGCAGACAATGATAAAGATACTGCCGTACGTGTTGACAAAATAGAGGGACTCTATGAATGAGCACAAAAGTCCCGGCGCCTCTGTGATAGAGTAGTACACCTTGAGCGGGAGTGAGAGAAGCAGCAAGACATCTGCAAGCGCGAGATTGATCATGTACACTGAGGTTCTCGTCTGTTTCTTCCAAAAGCAGCAGAACACGGAGAGGGCCAGAGTGTTGAGAATCAGCCCAAGAATGAAGGTGGGGATGGAGATCCCCAGCCGCAGTGTCTTTGCTAATCTGTCGATATCAGTAAAATTGCATTCTTTGCTGCTGTTGGTCATTTCTCCCCTAAAACAAAAGAGAGAATGGGTTGGAAATGTGTAGGGTTCCCAGTTAATGCCTTGATATATCAGAGCAAGATACTTTCAAAGACAACTCTGGGCTTTTTTGGCTTTGAGCTAGACACTTCACAAATCTTTGGCTATTATTGGAAGCAAACCCTCATTTCAAGGACAGAGCTTTCAGTTTCCAGTTTGAGTGGGTTGATCTATTATAAAGGAGCCTGATCCTTGATAGCAGGTAGTCATCATCCACTGACTACCATGCCCTTTAAAATAATCCTTTTCAGATGTTGAAGAGACTGACCCATTCAAACATAAGTTTTCAAAACCCGTAAAGTGTATTGGCTGTCTCTAGTGATTTGTATGTCTATTAAAATTTCCATAACACTTACGTTTGGTTCCTTTGCTGCGCAGAAGTTAGTGAAATTATTGTTCCGTATTAAGGCAGGTCAGACTGATAGCTGGGACTTTACTCTGACATCCATGATTCCTTATGCATCAGTAGCTTTTGCTGATGTGCTTTTACTACACCTGCATTTCTAGGAATATTTTAATTTCATGTAGTGCTTGTATCTGATGCAGTTCTTTAGAAGATCAGCTTAAGAAGACTGATCTTTTATCTAGGTGCAAATTGAGTAAGCACATTTTCTAGCTGTGTTAAACTTTCAGCATTGGTTAAATTTTGGGTTTGCAAGTACTTTAGAGTTTTAACTGATAATCTTAGATAATCTGACAAAGATTATCCATTAGAAAATTATTATTAGCAAATGGAAGGCATGACACCTTAATAATACTGTTTTTTAAAGAAGTATGATTTGTGTGTAACAAGCATTATTGCCATTCTTAAATATATATAGATATGCTTTAAAAAGCTATGCCTTAAAAGTGCTTTTTTTATAGCCTCTTTAAATCAAAATCACAAAAAATCCTATTGTAGGAGAAGTTAAAGTTCCCAGTCCAGCTCAGCCAACAAAGTAGCTCAAAAAAAATTTAGGAATAAGCGAAGAGGTTTTAAGAACTTGATCAAGAAGACAAAAAGCAATGGGTAGCTCATAAGCATTACCAAATGCAGCTAAACTTTGCTAAAGAAACCAAAAACCAATTGGATAAAGATATTTTTGTTGTTATTTACACGGTAAAGTAAAATGTGAAAGAGAGAGAAGGAAATGAAGAACAAGTAGGTCTGCTAAATATTAACGGAAGAGGTGGCCTGGGGTTTTGCCAAATCACATACCTCTGCTTTTCATAGGGATGCTGGTACTGTGCTGGAGGTCAGAGGTGGGTTGACTTACAGGAATCATTGAGTGAGAATGGAAATAACTGTATCTGAACACAGAATGCTCACAGAGCTTAACATGCTCATATTAGTAAAAACAGTTTATTTCCAGCTCAGATTACAGAAAGAAGAGGCACATAAAGATGAAGGTCCAACCCAGTAATTGTCACAAAGTATGCATATTATTAGTGTATCTGGAAAAGGATCAGTCTAGTTTATCCATTGAAGGAAAGAGTGTCAATCGTAATTAAAGCAATTTTGTAACTGTTGAGTCAAAGCTTCACACAGGTTTTTCAAGAAAACTGCCAAATCGGGCTTTGAAGTGTCTGCTTTTTCAGATAAGGGAAAGGCTGAAGACTGAAGGTACTTGCATTTCAGTAAAGTGTACTAGAAAAAACTGGGGGTTAGGACAAGGGCTGTTAAGTAGGTGAGGAAATGGTTGCAAGCGAGCTGATGAGGACTACGAACAGGCTGGATACAGGTTACTAGGGGAATGCACAAATTCACCAAGAATACTCCTTGGCACTGTTTCCCCCAGTGACCCCACTGTAGGAGTGGGTGTGATCTGCGAGGAGGTGCTGTTGGTCAGGGGCTGGATTTGACTGCTACTTCCAGAGAACTGGACTGAGCCACATGTGTTGGACTGTCACAGCTTTGTGAAGTTAGCAAACAGCAAAACAAAATCTGGTTGTTATCAGTGGATTTATCTGTCATAAATGAGAACAAAAAGACAATCTTGGCTTGTTAGTCAGTCTGAGATTGAGTCAATCCTATCCTTTTGAGCTAGCAAAGTGTGGCAGCTGCTTAGAAAATTATGTGATTGTGGTACATGAGAGGTGAGATAATTCCACTAAAGGTGGAGATGCATTGGTGCCACATGTACAAGGGATTTATTGTAGCTGGATGTTACTGTCACCCGAGAACAGGACAGGTAAGAGGAAATAGGATATAGGAGTGTTGTGCTGTTGTGTGAGCATGGGTGTCCTATGGCCAAAAGCATCCATTTAGCTGGGAAAAACCTGATTATGTGAAACATTTTGGGGGAGCAACAACGCCTCTTAATCCAACACTTTATGTGCTTCAGAAATGTGTTAGAAAGTTGCTTGTGATGTCTCTTAAAAGTCTGAGATTTGCTTCTGCTTTCATCAAGTTTCTATCTCACTGAATGCTTTTTGTTTAGAATGAGTACCAAATTACATGTAGCACTACTCCTGCAAATTGTTGATTTCAAGAAAGTGTTAGCCAGCTGTCATGGTTTAACCCCAGCCAGCACAGCAACCAAGTGTTATGCAGCTGCTTGTTCAGTGTCCCTGTGTCCCCCCCTGCCACCCCCCACCCCCAGCAGGATGGGGAGGAGAATCAGGGGAAAAGGTAAAAGGAATTGTAATAAAAAGAAGAGGGAGAGAGGAATAAAACTCAAAGGGAAAAAAAATAACCAAGTGATGCACAATACAATTGCTTACCACCTGCTGACCGATGCCCAGTCGGTCCCTGGGCAGCGATCAGCTGGCCTCAGCCAGCTCCCCCGGGTTTATGTACTGAGCATGGCATTCTATGGTATGGATTATCCCTTTGGCTGCTTTGGGTCAGCTGTCCTGGCTCTGCTCTCTCCTGGCTTCTTGTGCATCTGCTCACTGGCAGAAATGGGAAACTTGAAAAGTCCTTGATTTAGAGTAAGAATTACTTAGCAACAACTAAACCAGCAGTGTGTTATCAATGTTATGCTCATACTGATTCCAAAACACATCATTGTAGCAGATAGTAAGAAGAAAAGTAACTATCCCAGCTGAACCCAGCACCAGCCTTTAAACTGGTAATTTCAGGTACTCTGATGGAGTGCCTAATTCTCAAAAACCTTGTATTTTGGATCATTTTGCTCCCCTCAAGTTTAAATTTCACACCTTGAGTAATCCAAGGGAATTGTTTGCACACAGTCCGCACTGAGTAACATCTTTGCTCGAAATTATTTGAAGATTTTCATTGACAAATAACCTTGCGGTCATTTCATAAGTATCATCTTTACTGCATTGTCCAAATTATTACAAAAAATACTGACAATACTCAACCTGAAAAATACCGAACTGTACCAAATACATCTTTCCTGTATGGTAGACACTGATTACTATCTTAGTGGGTAATCACTAAGCATATAGAAGTTTCATACAGATCATGTTTCCTTCGTTCACTTATGAGAATTTTGTGAAAGATAGTGTTAGAAGCCTGTTTCCCCCTCCTACACACTGTCCCCCAGTGCTGCCAGTGTGTCACAGAAGAAAGTCAAATTACTTCTATTTCTGTCATTCTCAGATGAATTTGTGCAAATTGTTACTTACCACTGTGTTGTCTTCTGGGTGCTTGCAAACAGATTCTTCAGTGGGTGATTCCAATATTTTTTCAAATACTGAAGCCAGGCTTAGTGCTCTACCATTTCCCAGCTCCTCCTTCTCCACCTTCTTAAAAGATGGACACCATGTTTGCTCTTTTCCAGTTTTCTGAAAAAAATTCCTCAGTCCTCCACAAGTTTCCTGAAGGAATCACCTGCAGCCCTAGGATTGTTTCAGAGAGCTTTGAGAAGCCAAAAGGTAACGTAAGGACCTGTAATTAACACTACTCAGGGAAGCGTGTCTTATAGCTAGTCCAGACCCTGTGTCATCACTGCTTCATTTGTTCTCAATTTCTCCTACTGAGTGAGGATTTTCCACTTCCTATGGACTAGTTAAATGTTAATTGGGTTTACCAACAGTAGGAGTTTCTGGTTAAGCTGGCAGCAAAGGCATACTGACCTAGGAAATGGAACAGCAAGGTTTAACAGTATTCGATTCGCTACAAAATGTAGCGCAGCAGGATGCATGAATAGTTTCCTCTTTGTAGCTCAGATCTGAGCTCGTCTGGCTCTAGTTGGGATTCACCCAAGTCTCTATGTTAGCACAGATTGGAGATGACAGATTAAGTATATTCTAATCTATGAAAGCTTCATTAGCAGAAACATCCTCATCATAAAAGCTGTAACTTACTGTAAATGTAGGTGTAGCTTTAATAGTAAGGAAATGATAATCACATGACAGAACACAGCAAACTGATAATTCTTAATCTAGCTATACTACAAAAAAGGAATGAGGAAAATTCAGGTCACTGCTTCAGCAAAGACATTTCCAGCATTTACCATAATTACCCTTCTAATCAATACTAACCAAGTAATGTTACTGCTATGAAGCAGAGTTTGTTTGTATCTATTTTCTAGAACATTATTCATATTAGATATATTATTCTCTTGTGGATGCACAGAAGAGTAAGATGGCTTAGTGCAATGAAGAGCCTTATCTGCCTTATATCTCATCTGTAGCTGGATAATTTCTTATCATTTTATTCTAAGTATTTTGATTATAAGAAAATATATTTATGCTTAATACTAAAGCAGAAATATTTCTACTTTAAGCTAAGTAACGCTACATATTTGATTTTACTGTTTGATCTTCATAAAAATAATCCAGCCATCTTAAAAATAGTGCTCTACAATCAACACTGCTATTAAACTATAGAAAAAATAAGTTAAATAAGTTATTAGTTGAACTAGGAATGACTTTACCTGAATCTCAGCAAACAGATGAGCAGCATTGCTTCAGACCAGGTTGTTCTACAGAGCATGAGAGCATTTGCTTACAGCCCATACCCTAACAGTACTCTTACTAAATGGCATAACCACATCCGTCTTTTCTTCTTTAGTTTTCTCTCCCATATTTCAAAAGCACTCTGTGTTTCTTTATATAGACAAGTGAAGGTGAAAGAGTGTAAAGACCTGAGTCCTCAGCTGTTTCCACTCAGTAGTCAAGGTAGGGCAGGGAGCAGTTTGTCTCCAAAGCCAGGGTTGGTTTTGGGCTGGACTTTACCTGCTGTGAAGCAACTGAGAGCTTTCATGGGCTTGTGGTGGCTACCTCCAAATTTCCAATTATTACTTGAGCTGGAGGGGAGATGAGGAGCTGGAAAGTTGTAGGAGAGACTGTCATAGAAGTAGGGTTTCCCCCAGTTTCTGCTGTTTGCATCCTGGAGATCAGTAGTTTAGCACTCAGATGTTTTGAAAGATACAGCTACTTACACGCAAGCAGCTGTTAAGCTATTTAAAGGGAATGTGCCAGTTTTAGCCAGTTCAGGTGTTGGATTCATAACTGCAAGTCAGCAAACAAATGCTTATTGGCAAGAGGAGTGAGGTATATGGAGTACTAAGCTAGTGCCTTATATGTGGCTTATATAGTAGCCAAGACACGCTTTTCTTGAAATGAGCTTCCAACGATTTTCCATCAGTAACACTTCCCTGATGGACTCTGAAGCTTTTCCTCTGCTCTGGGAGGTGTTATGCAACGCCTTTTGGAAAGGTAATTATGCTTGCAAAGAGGGAACAGCAGGAATTTGGGGGTATTCATCTACTACTCTCTTTAGGAGATAGTGGACAAGGGTGGGACATAGCAAAGGACCCAGAGCTGCTGGTCTCAGGTCCTGGCCAGCTGTGGCTTGGTTGGGACTGACATCAGGTGGATGTTCATACTTACATAAAGTGACATAATTTACTGAAAAAAAGTTCATTTCTGTTTGATGACAATGTGACATTCTCATACATCATAATTTTATCTCCAAGCAACAGAATTGGCAGTGTAGAACCCTGAGTAGGGGCTCATCTGTGTATGTCATATGGACACTTTGTAAGGAGCAGTACAAATAGTCTGTCTCTGGAACCGCTCTGGCTGAAGTATGAAACTCAATTCCTAGTGCCAAATGCCACTCTTCTGACTTGTGGACTGCTCTTTTACCTTGCATATTGCAACCCTCTCCTGTGGCGGGGGTGTGTGTGAGAAAGCTCTAAGTAACATTTTTCAAATTGCCACCTGGCTTTGGAGGTAATTTGGTCTTTCTGGGGAAATTCTGCCCTTCCTGAAGAAAGAGTAGCACCAGCATTTATACCACAGAACTTGGATTTCTTAACAATTTCTTAACACATTTTTTTGCCCCCATCTCATCTAAAAATGAGATTTGAATTAAAAAAAAAAAAAAAAAAAAAAAGAAAAGCAGAACCCAAACAAAGGTGGTGTAAACCTCGTAAGAAAATCATATGCATGGCAGGGGAAGTGAAGGCAACATGATTCATATCTGTTGGGAAATACATTATGGAATTGGGAAGTTTCAAGGGCTTTTCAACTTTTTTCTTCTCAGAGCTGTGGGCTAGCTACAGGTCCCAGCAATGGACAATAGTGAATCTGGAGTCACAAAAAGAAATCTAAGAGTGCAATTAAATATTAGCAGAAAACAAATACCCTACAATTATGTGTGACTTTTGAATCAATTATTCTGTGTCACGTTGCAGCTGAAAGGGGGTTGCTTCTTTAATCCTCTTGCCACAGGCATGTTCCAGACTCAACTTAAAAATGAATTTTAATACTTTGGGCTGCCCTCACTTCCAGCACTATGTTCATTCCTTGTAGCTCTATGAACAACTTCCCACTTAGTATCACTTGATGCAGCAGAGCTAAACAAAGCTAAAGTATCAGCATTTCTGTACATATCAACCGCATGCTTGCTAAGTTGGCAATTTGCTTGTGGTATGTGTAGGTTCATCGCTTGTAGGTGAGCATGTCATTTATTGGTGTGCATATAAATAATTGTTTTGTAGGTTGGCCTTTTTGGTTTGAATTAGGACAACTTTAATCTAGAGTATATATAATGAGGGCAAGTTAAGAATGACTCACTCCCATACCTGCAGACAGGTTATTGGCTGAGAAATGAGAGTTTGTTTGCTCCCTGCCTTTGGTGACTGCTTTTGTAATTTTTCCCACCAGATGCTATACACGAATATGCTCAGCAGAAATTATTTCAGTGAGTCCTTTGTGCTCCTGGTGCCTTTACCACCCAGAACTGTTGCTTGTGAAATGCTGAATTTCAGGGACCCAGGCAGCTGCATGGCTCTGAGGTTTTCAACGGAAAGAAGGGCTTTGTTTGTTTCAGTTTATTTTTTTTTAATTAGCCACTGAAATGTGCTGGATGTATATTGTTTGTCTTGCCTAGAGACAACAATCTTACCAACCTTATCCTTTCCCAATGTGGCATTTCACCTAGAAAATGAATAAATAGTAGCTGGAAGAACCTAGCCAAACTGAGCAACTAAAAGAAAGTATATGAGCAAAAGATTTATAACATTTGTGGCAAAGACGAGTAGGGGGTTTTGTGTTTTGGTTTTTTTTTCCTTCTGTTTTGTTTTGTTGTTTTTGGGGTTTTTTTAGAGGTTGGTGAGCCTTATCCATCTTTTAACCTCTAGGTGCAATAAATGCTGCTCTTGCTAAGTCAGGTAACAGCAGGTATCACTTGTCATTTTCAAGGAATCCAAATATGTTTCAAAGAAAACATATTTGTACAGTGCAAAACCACATTCATTTGCATTACAGCACTGTGAATTCTGCTGTTCTTCTTTTTTAGTGGAAAATATATCAAAGCAGCTTTGCAGTCCAGCTTTCACAAATGCCTAAAATATGTGTTTGCTTCTACCTAATGGCCAGAATGGAGGCAGTTGGGTGTCAGATCTACAAGTAGGATGCTCAGCTGCAAATTAATCAAATTTCAGAAGTGGGGTCCAATGTGTTTCTGAGCCAGTCTGAAGGCATCTGTGACTTGTTCTCCCAGACAGCTATAAAATATCATCTCAGAAAACAAGACTTAATCATCCAGAGCAAAAAGAGTCAGGAAAAGATATTGCTCAGTAGAGAGCTAGGAGGTGAGTTAAAAACTGTCTGTCTTTGTCCTTGTGAAGAGTGCTGGATGCAGCGGGGAAATAGAAGGCCTGTCAGCCCAAGACCAGAGTCTAAGCTATCTTCTGTGTTGTGCTGTGACTGGTTTCTGTCACTTTTGTATACGTTTAAAGGTTTCAAAGTCTGGATGCCCAAAGTGATTTCAGCTTACAAGTTGTCTTGTTCTGAGCAGGCTACCACAGCTTGCTACCCCCAAAGAGGTTGGCCTCCTTCTTGTAAGAGGGGGGAGATATTGAGGACTTAATCTAACTCCAGCTGAGCAGCACACTCCTGGAAAGGAGAATTACACAAAGAGCTCATGATGCTATCCCCTACCCGAAGATGTACCTTGATGTTCTTTCTGTCTAAAGAACAGACAAATTGAAGAACAAACTCAATTTTCATTGGTGACTTAGAAATTGTTGTTTGTACTTTGTTGGAGTACAAACACTATTTTCTTATCTGGAGGCCTTTTGCTTCACACTAGTACTCTTTGGGTTGCTCAGTACTCTTTTCCTCATCTCCGTAACAAAGTCTGACTTACACTGAATTATCTTAATTGCACAATTGGGAACTGTGGATGGCTGGGGCATTTTGTTTTTCTCATGCACTTTTTTGCAGCAAGTGTAGGAGACCGCAAAACTGGAAATCAGGAAACCTGGCAACCACTGTATTTTATGGGGAACAGCCACATTCGGCCTCTCCAAAATGAGGCAGAGACCTTTAAAGGCAGCCCAGGACAGAGCAAACAGTGCAGTTGTTCTTGGAGCCAGCCAGCGATGAGTGTAGATTTGTTTCTGACTGCATTTGAGAAACCTTACGAAGGTTTCTTAGGGTCGCATGTTGAGATGAAAGGAGCTAGCTAGTCTGGTGTGCAGCCAGTCTCATGCTAGAACCATGGGAGTAGTATTTTGAGGTACAGAGTATCTTCAGCTGTATCCAATTCAGAAATTCACCAACAGGTGATGCATGCAGGGTGGCATCTCCTTCCTAACTTCAGAGACCCACAGTATACATCTGGGCTGAATTTATCTAATTCACCATAGTTCAGTTTGGTCTTCCAGAGCCAAAAAGGCCAGTTAGACATGGCCAGTGTCAGCCAGGTGCCACTGAGGAGCAACTAGTCAAGCTGTGGGCTCAGCTTTAGTGAAACTGGGTAAGAATAGACACAGAGCTTCCTGCATGAATGTGCTTTGCAGTCTGCTCCAAAAGATTCACCAGAACACCCCACCTGTGCCAGCTGGCCAGCTGAGAGGGTTTGTGGTTGCTCAGCATAGCTGAGCTTGTGCTGGTTAAGCACAGCCCACAGCAATTGCCATCCACCAAGACACATGCAATTCTTACAGGTGTTTCTGTCGGATGTATACAGACTGTATCTTGTGAGGAGCCCTCTGGAAAGGGAAAAATGCAAGGCTGCTGTGTTAATCTCTTAAAATAAGGAAAAGTTTTTGTTTAATGAAGGTGTCATGCTCACTGAGCAGTGGCACTACCAAAGGAAATGTGTGCACAAAACTAAGGTTTCAAACAAAACCACCGGCTAATTTCACAATCATCCAGTAAAAGGAACTAATGACTAGCAGCAGTGTGGATACCAACCTGGGACCTGAGCAGGGATACCACATGGCTCCTTAGCAGGCTTCCCGAGCACTCAGACTCCTGTGGGTTATAACATCATACTGCAGTGAAATAGGCTATTTCCCTTCATTTTTGCCACTCCAGTTTCAGTGTGTGGTTATTGCACGCTATTCTTTTTCCTGACACAAGCAGCGATCAGATGAGAAAGCCATGTTCTGCTCACCCATCTATACCATACAACATAATAATCTGATAAATGGTATGTCTAGATATATTTTTTTCCCAGCCTTTGCATTGCATTTGGTAACAAAATACATAATGAACGTATTTCATGATATATATAATTAATGACAACATAATGAACAGTATTTTCTTTGAATTTTCTTTATACTGAGTATTACCGGAGTATTACACTGCTGACTGGACCATCACCCTTTTCCATCTGAACTGATGGAAGTCAACAACCATCACTACAGTCTGGCACAGACGGATGCCAGTGCAGGAAAGCAGCAGCAGCCACACAGCACATTTGCGTCTTGCACAGTCATTCCTATACCTTCATGCAGACAGCCCTGCAAGAAGGGGTAGGAGCTGCCTTATCTGCAGGGTTTATGTGCTCTTAATGCTATGACTTTCTGAAAGACCCATTTCTGTCGGATGGCTTGGACTGAAAAAAAGCTGACGTGGAAACTGCATTTTTTCCATTTCCTTTATCTTTTCTTCATCCATCTCTCCTCAGTGTAGGGACTGATATTTCTGGAAAGGAAGCTCTACACACTCAAGCCTGTGGCTGCAATGAATTAGAGGCAAATGAAAATCACAGATTGGCCTAAAGTATTATTTTCCAGATCTGTGATGTGCCCTGTTTCATCAATGCATGTTGTCTTTGCACTTGGAATCTTTCCCATTTTAGCTTATGTGTTGCCAATTTGCCACTACTTTTTGATTGTTTTCAGATCAGTGTGTGTTCAGCTGTGCATTAACAAGGCATGGCTCAAAGCATGGCTCCAAGGATTGCAGAGAAGCAGGACCAGATCTGACCGCTCACAGGCCAAAATGAACGTTGCTGTCTCAGGAACAAGGCCATCTGAGATCGTTTCATCTGAGATTGTGGAGGATTGTTTCTCATTGTATTATCCAACCTGGGCAATGGCAGTTAGCGTGCCCATGGTTCTTGTGTTTACTTAGCTTGTTTTTTCTTGAGGTTTCTGCAGGCTACAGCACAAATTGCTCCATCACAGCCTCTAAAGTGGCAGGGTTCACTTGTCAGTGTAGACTCTCCAGCCTGTGTCCCCTCATCGTGGCAGTTAGAGCTGAGGTTCTGAGAACTGCTGTCAGCCTCACTGCTGCCTTAAGAGTGTCCTGACAGATCCCAGGGCACCAAAGTCCCAACTTGAATCATGGAGTAACTTAACGTGGATCATGGAGTAACTTAACGTGGAGGTGCAGTGAGTGCTGCTAAGAAATAGAAAATGCCCAGGAAGAGCTAGTCAGATAGAGAGAGACACACACAGACACAGACACACAAAAACAAAAAACAAAAAAACCCAAAAAAACCCAAAAAAGAAAAAGAAAAAAAGAAGACATTTTAATAAAATGCTTACAGGGATACCTGCATTTACTTCAGTCATAGTTTTGAGTGGTTGCAGTGCTGGTGGAGGTTAATGCTACACGACAGTGCCATCTTGGGGCAATTTATATCTGAGTTGGACATGAGGCGTCAGGGTGGATGGAGCTGGTTTGCCTTTGTGTGGTACACTCTCGCCCTATATATCTAAAACAACGTGTGTGTGTATATTGGTGTGTGCATCGATATTGTAATGACTTATTGACAGTCATTATGTTGCTACATGTGGGTTACGTGCACACTTACTTTATGAGCTTTATTTTGTTCTCATCTCTCCTAATCTGTACTGGCTGACTGCTTTTTATTTTAGTATGACAGCCAGCCTTTGAGAGAGAGCTCTGTGTTATGCTGCTGAAAAAATGTCTCTTTGTGAAAACATGGTTTTCTCCGTTCTCCTTTGGAAAGGGCAACTGAGCAAATTTCCTTATTTATTCCAGTGCAGAAGGCATCTCTGCCTTGACGAGAATTGGCCATCCTTGAATCTGGAATCTGAAGAGGACAGAAATGGAGGTAAGTTCAATCAGCTGTAGCTTGTTTCTTCTATACATGTAGGTTATCTGCCCTGGCTATCGGGATATGGTTAGTATTTAAAATGTGGATTTTAAACCTGGTGGATCTTGGTCTCAGAGTCTTGAAGGCTGCAGAAGGGAGAGCAAGGTGGGGATGCTGCAACGTGCTGCCAGCCCAGCTGGCTGCCAAGGGGCAAAGGCACTCGGGCTTGTTTCACAGAGAGTGGAAATTCATCCTCCTTTGTGTGCAAAAAGGTTGTGATGTTTGAGCCTAACAGTAGCTAGACTTTCTTCTGATGTGTAATGTTAGTGTAGCTGAGTCGATATGGTTGTCTTTGTTCTGGCTGCCTGCCATAGCCAAGTGTCTTTACACACAAGTCAGAGCGAATGAATGGCTTTGGAAATAAAACTGCACTTCATTTGAGTATAATCATGCCACTTACAATGATAATCTTCTAGCTTTCCACTTCAGACCAAGTGCTATAGATCTATTTGAAATGTTGAAAAGGTCCCTTCGCTTTAGCACAGGTGCATTCCTATAAATAGCTTGTATAGAAAAGCCTCATAACATGAAAGGGATCAAGAAAGCAATCTGCAGGAAAGTGAAAAACCTCAAACATGAAAAGCTCTCAAATTAACTAATGCTAGAATGGTAGAAACTATCACACAATCAGATGCAGACTTTTTTCGGTCGTTTTTTTGAGCAAAGAGAAAAGCTAAGATTTTTTTTTAAAAAAAATGTTAACGGACATAAGTTTTGGCAAGTAACCTTACCAGGTTAATGAAATATCATCCTGGGATGACAACTTTTGAATTTCTGTGGTCCACCCTCTGAATGATCCAGCAAATATCTGAAGCCCAGAGTGGTCCAGCCTGCCTGCAGAGGTTGGGTGTGTGTGTGGGGGTCTGTCTCTGTGGCAGCCAGGAAGCTCTGCACTTTAAAAATGCACTTTTTTCACTTTGCATCCAGCTAGAGGTGTGTTGGCCTGTGCTAGGTGTGGAGGCCAGACATGAGCATGGCTGCTCTCAGGGATGACTCTTGCTGTATATTGTGCAGGGTTTTGTTGTGCTGCAGTGTCCTGGGCATGGGGGCCTTTGAGGAGTCAGATAAAGGCCCTGATATGTGATATGAATATATGACTAGCTAGCTTTCTCCAAGAAGGACTGCCTCTGGTTTTTATGCTACAAACCAGGATGGTCCAGGACTGCCTCATCCTTGAAGGGGACGAAGGGTGTGTGAGCCGAGTGCAGGTGCCAGCCTCTACTAAAATAATGATCGTGCTGTTATAACAGCTTGCTCTGAATAAACCTCATTTCTTCCTGCGTTGGGTGGGAAGGGTGCTTGCTAAGAGCATGGTAGTCATACAGGGATTGTACTGAGGTGACTGAGAAACTGGTGAAGGTAGGTTATCCTGTAGGAATTTAATGATACCATTGCCTTGAAGTCTTGTGCTTTTGGACTCCCCAGTGTTCCCAGGGATTACCTTACATGCACACATCAAGCGTGACCTATTTTGGTCTTTGCAGAAAGGGGATTTAAATGTGATGCTGAGCTTAAATTTTCTAGGCCAGTGGAAACTGTTCCTTTGCAAATCATTTCACTGAACCTAAATCTCCAATTAGGATTGTTCTGGAGCACTCAGATGAACAGTGCAACTGGCCAGATGTGTAGATATTTTTCCAATTCCACCTTAAATCTGCAGTATCCCTCAAACAGCATGCCTTCACCTGCTCTGAGATCACAGCCTGAAGGTTATCTCCCAGCTTGAAAACGCAAAACTTCCCTGGAGATGCCTTCAGCTGGTGACGGACTTGCAGCCCACCAGGACCCGGTCACAGCTCAGGCCTTTGCCTCTCTGCCAGAATGGGTGCTGGGTGTCTTCCCGGGGCCAGATCCTCTGCTCCTGCGGGATGAAGCTGCAGCCTGTAGTGCTGCCAGAGAAGGCCAGTGTGGTGGACCCCCAGAGCTCAGCGTGGGGCCATGGTGGGAGAGGGTTCAGGGCCTCCATTGGTGCTCAGCAGCAGAGGGCAGTAACAGCCTGGGGGATGTGTTAAATTAAGCAGTCACTAGCTAAAGCCATGACTTGGTCATCACTTCAGCCCTGGCAGAGTTATCCTGTCAGGCGTGGGGTGAAACCCACCTGATGGGTCCCAGGGTGCCTGGCTGTGACATTACACTGCATCTCTGTGATGGGTGTTGCTCCCCATTGTTCGACAGAAAAGTCTTCAGCTGAGTTTAATTTAAAACTAAACCGTGTTGCCTCTCAGCTTTGGTGTTCTGAAGCATGGCAGCAGTATTGCTTTGTGCTTGCATAGCTCGCAGCTTGTAGAGGAGCAGCATCTGTCATGTCTCTCTGACCTTGCACAGTTGCGAGTAGAAACACCTCATTTTTGCAGCCGGTGGGAAGAGGCTTTACCTTCATGCTGCCTTTGATCTCTGACAACTTACAGTCAAGAAATTGGTGCATAACCCAGAGTTCTTGCACAAGAAAGCAGTAGTATTTCCAGATTTTTATGTAGGCTGTCAACTAACAGGGACTAGAGTAATTCAGAATGTTATAAAGCAAATGGCTGTAGTTTATGAACATACTCTTTTGGAATGATATTTCCCTGTATTATTGTAAGTGTTGTGAGAAGTGATTCTCTGTGGTCTCCTAACCTAAGACTTAACTCTATTTACAACATGATTATTTGCTGCAGGAATTAGAGAGCCTACAAGACAGTGGAAGTGAAGTTTAGTATTGCAAATGGTGTTGACAAGTTGGATAAATGGTTTAGAAAAGAAAGAATTTGATGAGGCATAAAGACATATGCAAAATTTTGCACATACATAGGAATAGTTGTAAGCAAGATGTGAGATGTGGGTGAGCTTGATATGCTGCAGATCTGAAAAAAGGGATCTGGGTCTTAGGGTGGACTACAAATGGAATATGACTGGAAATGAAATGGAAGATTATGCTGTTGTAGAAGAAAGCAAACATGATTTTGGGATATGCAATTGTTTAAGGTTTTAAAAGAGCTATATTCAGTCTTAGGTGCCTCTCTTAAAAATGAAAGAAAGAAAAAACCCCGGTCAATCCAAGAGAGAGTGTAGAAAACCTAGAAAACAGGAGCAAACACAGTGAGCTACATCTGAAGTGCAGAAGCAGCTGGGTATATTTAGAGCACAGATGTTGACATGTGGAGGGTGTAAATAGGTCTTCAAATAATGAATGGTAGCTATGAAGGGGAAGGAAATAAGTAGTTTGCTATATCCACTGCAGATGGGAAAAGAAATAATGGATTTACACTGCAGTTGGAAATGCTCTGCCTGGAAATTAAAATAAACCCTTCTAATGCTGAAGATAGATGAAACTAGAAATACCCCTTGGTGTGAGGTGTTAATAATAGCAGCCTAGACAAAATTCTGCTAGTTATAATGTGAGAATACTTGAGCTGGCCTATCTTTAGGTGGTGTATTCCTGCCTGTGCTTTCACATGCAAAAGACTGAGGCGAATTAGAAATCACCTTGGATAATGTGACAGCTACATGTGTGTTAGCACTGAGGGCAGCAGAGAAGACCCTAACTGCACACTTGGAGTACAAATCAATGTAATCCCAGAGTGGCATAAGCGCTTACCTTGGTATGAGTTGTCATTTTTTGTAGGTTGACTGTAGCCTTTTATCAGGTGGAATAAGCACTAGATTGCTTTACTCCATGCCTAATTTAGCACAGATTTTTTTCCCTGATCTCAGCAGTGGCTACAGCTGACTGAAAGTCAGGAGTTTCCCCATACATCATTGCACTCCATAAAAAGAAACCTAGCAACAGATAGCTACAAAAAAAGGAGGAAAAAAGAAAAAGGAATGTGAAAAGAATTAGTGTCATTTTCTTCAGATGCTTCTTTGCCATCTGCCATCTGTAGGCAAGAGCTAGCTTGTCCTTCCTGGATTATTGGCTAGAAATAGAGGTAAGGGAACTTGTGTCTTATTTTATAATTTTTAGGAGCTGGCTACAGGGTGTTCCAAGTTTCACTCCTAATTTTGATATTAAAAAAGGTAATATGCATTGCATGGATCTGTGGCAAAAGAAGGTAGATCATTTGTATATCATTTTGTGTCATTTGACTAAACAATGTCTAAATTATTTTAAATACATTATTATGCTGCCAAAATCACTAGTGCTGTGAAAGAAAAGGGTAGAAATACCACCCAGCTGCAGTTAGCATAGATGACAAGCCTGGTGCTAGTAATTGTTGGCTAGGTCACTGCTCTACTAGCTGTCCGCAGCTTATTTTGCCTTACATGGAAAAGAATCTAGTAAATAGATACAAACAAGGTATCTGCCCAAGAGTGAAAGAACGCCTTATTTTTACTGTTTAGGTGAATCGCTTACCACAAACACCATGAGATTCTGCTCTGTTGTACTGAAATTTAATGATGAGAGCTTGCCCCAGTGTGCTACTTGTGTTGCAAGTAAATTAACAGTGATCAGAGCATTACTTTTAAGTGTTTTCCCTTCATCTAGTGTTTCTAGCTTTTCAGCAGCATCTTCACTACACCCTCAGATTTAGAGGTTGTGTTGCAGGCACAAGAGCTCTTAGGCAAGTGTGTAGGAGAGCCAGGCTTGGGGCTGGGTGGGTGCTTGGGCAAAGACAGGGGCAGCAGCAGAGGCTGTGTTGGTGCTGGCAGGGTCTGGAGGGCTGTTGTCAGCAGGGGTCACTGGGTTCAGCGCTGAGGGCTGGCGCACGCAGCAGCCCATAACCCAAGGCAACAGAGCTCCCATAACCCAAGGCAGCAGAGCTCCCGGTTGAAAGCTCTCAGGTGGAGTTCCTGAAGTGCCTCTTTCAGCGCTGCATCGCCAGCCCGGTGGCTTAGGCAGCTCTCAGGGATGGCGGGGGTCCGGCTGCAGGCAGGCTGAGGAGGATGGCTGTCCGTCCGTCCTTCTGTCCATCCATCTGTTTGTCCATCTGCCTGTCCACCTCTCCATCCATCTGCCCGTCCGTCTGAGGCTGCGCCCCTGCATGTCCCAGCTCACAGGGAGTTGCCACTTTGCTGAGGTGGGTATCCAGGGTCTCAGATGTCTGAAGTCAAGCCAGCATCTCGGTGGGCTTGGAAACATCCCTGCCAGTGTTTCCCCAGTTAACTTGTGGAGCCAAGGAAGAAGCCTACCTTTGGTTACTTAATTAAAAAAGAAAACCCTTATGGACTGTGATGTGAAAGCAGATCTAACATGCATTGTCAAGTGTTAACCCTATCACAGGAGATGATACCATGTCACTGGCTTGAGTGGTTCATCCTGTGAAGTTTCTTGAGAACAGCCTTGTGGCCACGAGCTTTTGCAATTCAGCACACCCGCCTGCGGCCAGAGGTGCCTGGGCATGGTGGCTCCAGAGCCAGTGCTGTTGCCTCTGGTCCAGGCTTGCTGCAGGTGCCAGCTGAGGGCTGCATGCATCACTTCAGCTTGCTGCAGTGCTTTCAGCTGAGGAGAACAACCAGGTTAAAATATTACCTTGAAAACCTTTGTCTCTGATAACTCCAACATCCCCAATATCTCTAACAGCTTACACAGGCCACATGACTGACAGTAACAGGGAAGTGCTGCAGTAACAGGCTATGCTGCAAAAGCTAGATGTCAATACTGCAATTAGATTTTTAATTTTATAATTAATTTCAAGGGTGTAAAAAGTGATTCTGTGTGCTCACAGAAGGCAGAAAAGCCCCTAATGGGCCATTTTACATAAAGAGGCAATCTCTTGTTTAGGAATTTCCTAAACTACAGGCTGCAGTAACCTGGAAAAGTATCTGGTGGGCTTCCAGCCTGCTACAGCGAGGATGGTCTTCCAGCTTTGCGGTGCAGTGCCAGGGCCCTGCAAATCCAACATTTCCTGGGCTCAGCTGCGTAGATAGACAGCCCTGCAGCTGCAGCAGGGACTGGGCTACCATGGGGCGTGCTGGATTTCTGCTTCCTCTCAGCCTGACTGTAACTGGAAAAAACCTTGTGGGCAGGCAACCTGTACTGCAAGAGGCTGATTTTCGTGCGAGAGACTCTTCCTTTGGGTGCGTGGGAGAGGCAGTGAGTTCATGCGCTTGATCTTTTTCTCTGGCTGCCTACAAACAAGACCTCTGCACTGACAGGGAAGCCCAGGGGCTCACAGAAATCACTAATACCGTGCAGCAGAGTTAAATCTGAGCCAAAGGAAGAAGCTCTGGCTACCAGTGACCAAAGACAGTTGTTTTCAAAACACCCAAAGACTCAGAGAAGAGTGGGAACATAACTCTTCAGACACTTGAAAAGACATCTTAGCACAGAGATTAATCACTGTACTTAATAATAATAAAAAAAGCCTACTTTAAGCCTGGAAATCCCATCTAGAGAATATTTACTAAACCTTCTGGTTCATGCTAAACATCTTAGAATCAGGAGTCCAAAAAATAAAGCAGTTTATGCAAAAGAAGATGTATAGTAAACTACCTGTGCTTTCTGCTCAGAAATATTAGTCATGGGAAATTCCTAATTTCTCTAGTTTTACAATCCTAATGCATCAGGACAGAATTTTTTGTTTTCCCCACCTGCATACCGTAAGCATTGCCATTTTTTCCGTTGCTGTGTCTCTCTTAGATGCTTGCTTGTTTTCTGTTCCCCTTACATCTTTTATGTCACACTGCTACTTTTTGTCACCATCACCAGGAAGAAAGCAGAAAAAGGGAGTATTTTCTGTCTGTGCTGACTGATGTGCTATTTACTTTTCAACTGGAGACTGAGGGTTGTATCCACAATGTTTCTTCTCAAATCAGGATTTTAGAAACTACAGAGGATGCCTCATGGAGAGTTTTCTTTAGCTGTTGCCTTAAAATGAATCCTAAAATATTTTCTTCTTCCTTCCTTTTTTTATGACAGCTTTTTGTATGATTGACCTTCCCTAAGTTACTGACATCTAGGCTTTGTTGCTCTTGTGTGGGTCATTTATTGATTCAGATCTGCTAGAAATCATTTGATGGTGTAGACTTTGTTGATCAGAGACAGGTTACTCTGGCACAAGGTGGAGAAGCAAAAGGTCAGATGAGGATGGTGAAAGGTGATTCCTCCTGCATTTTGCAGGTTGGTGTCAGGTTGTCTGTGGAGCTTGGTAATAAAATGGGTTAGTGAGGGTTGCTGGTGCAGAAGGGTGATCCTGGCCCTTGGGGCTAGGGACTTTCTCCTGCTGGGCTTGTCACTCCCATGCTGAAGGGTTAGAGGAGCAGACCTTGAATAATCATTGCTCCATTTGGGGAAGGGGATTGCTGCTTGGGGTCTATTAGCCACTCGCCTTCTCTTGGCTGTCTTTCTTCAGTCATCACCTGTTTTGTTAAGCTATGGCAGTGAAGGGACTTCACTGAGCACCAAGGCAGCCTGATTTCCCAGTCCCAGCTTTCCCAGTACCTGCTTGCACCAAGGGTGATTAATGGTCTTGCGAAACCCCACTGGCCCTGCATTGGGACCTGTTGGGAGGCGTTAGACTGGCCTTTGCTGCCACTGGAGGGGTGGGTGAGGTTGCAGCAGAATTAGCAGTAAATGCTGCTTTTAGAGAAAAGCATTGGATTTTCATGAAATCAAGGCTCCCTATCACCTGCATCAGCATGGCTTATATAAATGTGTTTAACAACAGAAGGGTAAATATACAAGCCTGAGGAAAAGCTCTGGCACCTACTGCTCTTATCCATGATTTCACCTTGCTGATGAAAGAAAGTGTATGTTTTTAACTTGCATGCATTTCTCCCCGAACATTGCTGTTTGCCAAGCCTGCTGCTTATCCTTCATTATGCCCCTACCTCACAGCAGTGCCACAATCTACAGCAGCAGTGGAGCACCTGGTGGGTGGGCAGCAAAAGGTGCTGCAGAAAGAAATGGAAAGAAAGGAAAAGCACAGCTCAGCACTTTGCAAATTCACAGCTAACAAAAAAAGTCCTCATGCTGTGATTTCAACTCTTGCCCTGGCATAAAGTCACTGTGATGATTCAGGCTGTCAGTGCTCATACAGCTGGGGTGGTAGATATGCAGGGCAGCCAGGTCTTATGAAAGATCCCTGACTTTGGTGCTCCTTTTTGTAAGAAACATATTCTGACCATTGCATCTTGGCTTCAGAATAGGAATAGGTTTCCTTAAAAAAGGAAAGGAAAAGGAATGTGAATGAGATAATGCCTCAGAGACAGGTAAGAGTTGGGTACTTCTTGCAGAAAGGTGGGTTTTTTTCATTGTGGTTTTTTTGTGTGTGTTTGCTTGTTTTTAGGGGTTGGGGTTTTTTTGGTTTCCTATCAGACCATTTTTGCTGTAGGCCTGGATAAAGATGCCTGGCCCATACTGGAGCTGGATGCTCAGCACTGGTCAGGATAACTCAGAGTGGGAGCAACCAGCTCTGGCCATCATAATGTGCCCTTATGACTGCTGGAAAGACTGAGCTGCAGTCTTTCTGGGATCGTGTACAGGAGAAGATGATGACAAAAAAGGAAAAAAAAAAAAATCCCCAAGAGCTGGAAAGGATGAGTCCAAATGGCTCATGGAAAGAGTGGTGTGTTTTCTAAGGCACACCTCTTTCCTGCCCATTTGGGGACACATTTCTGCACATCCAAGAATTTGTCACTATTCTATAGCTGATAGATTGGTTAATTTGGTTGTTGCTGAGTTTTTTTGGCTGTGTGTGTTGATTTGGGGTTTGTTTTTTTGGTGTTTTTCTTTTTTGTTTGTTTGTTTGTTTGTTCTCTCTCCTTCTTCCCCCCACCCCCTTCCTCCTCCCTTCCTCCTCCCTTCCTCCTCCCTTCCTCCTCCCTTCCTCCTCCCTTCCTCCTCCCTTCCTCCTCCCTTCCTCCTCCCTTCCTCCTCCCTTCCTCCTCCCTTCCTCCTCCCTTCCTCCTCCCTTCCCTCTTTTCCTTCCCTTTTTTCCTTGCATTATGGAAATTCTTGTGGTGTATGTGCTTCCTCACTGTGCCGGGTACCCTCAGGCTGGGTTGGGGGTATCATAGAGCTTCTGGAAGAAGCTTGCCCTGCAGGCATGGGACCTTCCTCGCCTTCTCCAGCTGTGGCAGCCTGTCCTCTTCCCTTGCCACCCCCTGCCCACGTCCAGCCTTCCCCAGGGGAAAGGAAACCTGCTCTTTCTGCAGCTGGGTGGTTTTGCTGAGCAGCTGGACCCTGCGTGATTGTTTGCAGGGTCCAGCTGGTGGCATATTGCAGTGACACTGGACAATCAGAGGCTTCAGGGGACCCTGCCAAACCCTGGGTTTTGCTGAGGGTGGAGCCATCTGAGGAAGGAAAGCCTCTGAAAGGTAAAAAGCAGAGCTGTGCGGCACAGTTCACCGTCTGGAAAAGGTAATTTGGCAATACAGCCATTTCTAAAGCTAGATTTTTGCCGAAGTCTTGTACTTCCTCTGTCACAGTCACATAAGGTGTAAAGGGGGTTTCCTGCAGCAGGATCCTGGGGCAGGCTGGGCATGGGCAGTAGTGCTGGGGTGGGGGATTCCCATGCCAGAGGGTCTGGAGGAGGAAGGGGAGGTGTATGCACACCTCCTGGAGCCAAGGGAGAGAGCATTTCTTGCATCACAAACAGGCCTGAAGACTCCTAGAGCTCCCCGGCACATCCCTCCATGGCGAGAGTTTTGTGGGATGCCTCCAGTGCAGATCCAGGTACAAAGCATGCAGGGGGAGAGGGCAGGACAGCCCCTGCACTGCGGACAGGGCTTGCAAATGGGCACCACCAGCACAGAAGGCGATGGAGCAAAAAGGGCTGTTTTGTCGCACTTGTGTGCGCTGCAGCAGAAAGCTGCATGTCCCCATTGTTGCTCTGACAGCAGCAGAAACCTTCACACCATCGGGGCATTTGCCAGCACTATGGGGGAGGTTTTAAGTGCATGAAAAGAAGTTGTTGTGATTTCTCTGTTCTGTTTATGCTGACTGATGTGCTGTGCCTTTGTGCAGCTGGAAACTGAGGAAACTTGGCCAAGCACAAAAGTGATGTATGCTCTTCAGCATCTGGCTTACGCCGCCCTATCTGAAAGCAGAACAGCAATTCCTCTTTTGGTTGCTTTTACAAAAAAAAAAAAAAGAGTTGCTCAAGTTAAATAGGGAAATGTTTCAAGGGAAACTAGAGCAAGAACTGAGTGGTTTGTGTGTTTATGAGGAAAAGGAAAGTGGAAATAGACACCAGTGGAAATAAATAAGCCTGGAGTTTACGGGGGGGGAAAAAAAGCCAATGTGAATTAATAAAAAAACAGAAATGTACTGGATTTTATAACTGGTTTCAGTATCGTTACCTCAAATGTACCTTGCAATGATCACATGAATAAATTTGTCACCGTCAGCACAGTCTGAACCTGGGGCGTGCCTTTAAATGCAAGATCTGGGAAACACGTTTTTGAAACAGAGTGCTTTTTCTGCCATGCTCTCATCACCATGGCAAGCCTTTTCTCTCTTTTTTTTAAACTTAATTTTTTTGAAAACAGGTGAGGGAAGCTGCCTGGTTAGGATCCGTGTCCCAGGCAGGCAGGTGGTGGGATCCACTTCCCTTTTACCAGGGGAAGGCAGTGGGTGTCCAGGGAGGCACGTGCTGGGGTGGTCCTGGACCCTGGATGCCGGGGAGTGCATTCCCTCTGTGGGAACTCTCTGGCAGGGCCTCTATTTCCTAGATTGTGCTTTACCTAGCGGGGAAATTGGTCAAGCCATCTGCGTCCACTGAGACCTCCCTGCTGGGACTGAAATATCTCTGAGGTTCCTGATGTGAGAGGTGAGAACAGAAGATTCTTAAAAAAACAAAATCAAAAAAAACACAGACATGCATACCTAGAGCAGTGCTGTTGTATTTGAGCTCTCTTGTCTCTTCTTCCAGAGCTGGAGCTGGGACCGGCACAGACCACCATCCCTCCGGAAGGCATGAGGTGAGGTTTCCCCCTTGCTGCTCTACTGAAAACATCACCTGCTTTGCCCAAAGGGACAGAATCCACCATTTGTGTCCAGCCAGCTGGTAAAAGAGAAAAATTCCAGGTATGTTATTAAGGTCAAATGTATTATTGCACCTCTGAAATTTTTCAAAGTTTTGTTCTTAAAAACCAAAACAGAAGCCAGCTCCCGCCTCACCCACCCCTCCAAAAAAAAACCACCACAACAAATTGCTAAAACACTGTGAATATAGCCTTATCACTGGAGATGAAAATGTGTAACTGCAGTGGCAAAGATCCCAGTGATGTCGAAGGGCACAGCTGTCTATGCTGGTTCTAACGCTCCAAAGATATTCAGAATTTCCAAAAATCTTATGTGCTTCAGTAATTAGCCCTGAGGAGAAGGGGGAGATGTAGTCCCCACCATAGGTTGGCTCTCCAGAAAAGCAAAGCCAAAGGTGCAGTTGTTGGTATTTCCCACCATGCACTACAGTGGCGACAATAATACTGAATACACCCACCAGAATAGTTTTTACGACCAGCAAGCCCATCACATCATCAACCAGTATGATGTAGTACAACACAATGATAACTTTAGCCCAGGCCCCAAGGACAACAAACAGCCCAACAGGGAACGCATACTGCGAGTAAAGAACACAACCCTGAGACTGTGGGCAGCAACTTCAAGAGCAGAGGAATCAGCGTTGTGGGCAATGATTGTTAAACCAATACAGCACTGAGAAATGCCGTTCCTTCAGTCCCTGGTGGGTGCAATGTGACTTTTGGTGGAAATGTGATGTGTCTGGAGCTCGTTTTTTATGCAGCAACACAGAGTAAGGATTAAACAAGTGACTGTGGGCTGTGGCATCCACCAACAGCAAGAGACCTACAGACTCTTGCAATTTTGAGGCTGATAAAAGTCAGGTTTGAAATAGCTGTGCCAAATTTTTACCGAACCAAAGCAGGGAGCCTGGCTTGGAGGCCAAGGGCCAGAAGTATGAAGTGTTCATCTTGATAGAAAGATGTCAGCAGACAGAAGTGAAGTGAGAGTTTTGAAGTTAGTAAAGCTGCTGGCAGACTGCTGCTGGGGTTTGTGATGGACAAAACAAAAGGGTTGCAGGTGCCGCAGCCTTTTAGCACCTCCGAGGATGAGGAGTGCATGGTGTCAGATGCTGTCCCCGGCTGGTGCATGCAGTGCCCACACAGGACAGCTTATCCTGTTGTGGAGTGACTCAGTGATGTTTCTGAGCCTTCATTCAGAAACTGAGAGATATAGGAATGTTTTTATCGATGAAAATAATGAGCCACCCTGATTTTCACTTCCCCAGAAGTGCCCTCTTTCTGGCTTTGATGAAAGCATCTTTGCAGTATGTCACAGTTTTTTGGTAACAGCTTTCACACTTTCCCCCCACACTTGACATTCAGCTGAACTCTCATTTTTCGGTCAGCTGCCTTGGTTCAGTACTTGGCAGCAGCGTTCATTTAAAATGTGACAGCAACAGCAAATGGAAAGCCCCAAGCAAGAAAACTGTGTGAGATGTTACTAGACCTGTGAGTGACAGTGTGAAAGTTAGAGGGAAGTTTGGATGTGTTCCTGCACTCCGTCTGTGTGTCCTGCCCTTGCAGCCAGCTCCAGTGTGCTGCAGGAGGTCCACTCGTGCTTTCCAGTGATCTGTTTTTTTAACAAGTCCCTTCAGTGCTTGTGAAGGGTATCAAACCGCTTGTGTTCAGCTCTCATCAGTTCATAGAGTTAGAATTAATATAATGTGGGAGATGCCAGTGCAAGATGTTTGTGCCTACCTGTGTCCTGCAGCTGCTGGGAGGGCAGTGTGGCCTGCTGAGGGCAGGATGTGGTCATGCATGGTGGGAGATACCTGGCTCCACCAGCCTGGGAGGGGTAGGTTCCAACCCTCATCACCTGCAAAACATGAGGTTGCTGTTGCCCAAACTTGGCTCCAGAGAAATCTGGGACATCTGAAACACAGAGCACGTCCTGTGGTAGAAGGTCAAGTTGCACATATTCAAAAGCTTGGTGGGTGTGATGAGATAGCTAGGTTTTGCAGCAAGATCAAAGCAAGCCAGGAAAGGCCTGCCCTACCTGGGTAGTTACGGTATTTCTGTGCATGGGGTGGGGGCAGTCTGCCTTCCAGGCAGTGGTGGAAGAATTGGTATTGCCAACAAGGGCAAGTACTCAGATCCCTCTTGTCTCCTGGAGGTGGCTGAACCCACAAGAAATGTCTATTACTGTAGGTTGCTGCTGTCTGCTCACTGCTTAATGCATCCCTCAGCTCTTCGCTGTATGGTATGGGAGAGCTTGGCTAGATGAGGTATGAATTCAGAGGATGTTCCTTCCACTAAATCAGCTCAAAAGCTCCAGGTGGAAAAAGCAAAAAAAGAAGTGAGTACACAGAACAGCATAATTCAGTTTTCTAGCTAGGGAGCCTGAGGGGGTTTCTTGGTCCTCGTCCCACATATTTCAGCCCCAGCACATCTGAGCCCCTGACTGCCCTGTACTTGGATAGACCTTGCTCAAATGGTGAAAAACAGAGGTTTTGGTCCTGTGTCAAAGTGACAGTTTATTGCATCTCTTTTCTGAGTGTGAAACATGTTTTCCTGCCTCTTTGCCCTCACTAGCCAGCTCCTCCTGTGCAGTCCTTCGGAGCAGTGGTGGTCCCGCTCAGAGCCATCGTGGAGGCTGGCTGGGGAAGTGAGGACCAACCCTGCACTCCCTGCCCAGCACCATCCCATACTGACACAACCCAACCATCTCCTCCACAGCCCCTCCAAGGCTCCCCCCTGTCTTCAAACCTCAGGAAGGATCTCAGAACTCATGGTTGTGCAGAGGCTTTGGTGTGAGGCTTCTGTGGTAGGGACCTCTGGCCATCTTTGGCCAAGCGTTCCTGTATTTCTGGGCAAATGGCTGCTAGAGGAAGGGGTGTTACTCGGAGTGAGACCGCTCAGCAGAATCTACTCGGAAATGCTTTGTTTGTAGGCTGCTTTGTATCTCCTCCACCCATTTAATCAGTGGTTGATTACTGAAGGAGAAGTATTTTTTTATCTGCATCTAAAATAGCAGTTTGCTTTGTTCGGAGCTTTCACCTCTGAGGAGCTCCCACCCATGGTGGTGAGACTGTGTAGAAAAAACACACCAGCAGTCAGGTAATCTCTGAAATCACTCTGCTCTCGGCACACAAAGGCCATACTGGGGAGGAAATCTTAAAGGTATATTTAGCTTTATTGGGGACCAGTCCATCAGGTTAAAGACACTAAGATGCTTATGTTAAAAGGGGAGAAACCGACCTCCTTAAAAGGCCTTTTTTGCAGTCAGAGCCTCTCCTGCTCTCCCTCCTCACTGTGCAGTGAGCAAAGGCAAGATCCTGCTTTCAGATTTTGGTGATGACAGAGCAGATACCCCTGATTTCTATGTGGATCTCTGGCAAGCATGGTGAGAAGCCTGCATCCCCTTGGGAGGCTGTCAGGGCTTGGCTACTGTCCCATGCAGATGGCACGGGCTTTGAGCAGCAGCACAGCCACTGCCCAAGTGTATGGAGGGCTCTGCTCAACTATGGTCTGCAGCAGAGCCTCTCCTTGAAGGGTTTCCTCCTTATGGCATGTGCCTTGAGTAGGAGGAGATGCAAAGGCTGAGCTGGATGCTGGGGCTGTAAAGCTGCTTATGTGGTGGCAGGGTTCGGCCCAGCACACGCAGGCAGGTGGAAGCCCAGCCTGGGGTTGGGAGGCGTGAATGGAGGTGTGCGTCTGATATGTCCCATACAGGGGCATGTGGCTTTACCTACGTTAGTGGTTTTACCTACTTAGCTGTTTGTGGGTCAGTGCATCACAAGGTGGTATGCACCGCTCTGCCTTTGAAAATCCCAGTCTCCGTTGCAGCTTATACCCCCTGCCCTGCACTGGACAGTGGGGAGGTGAGCTGTCCCTCCTGGGGACAGACAGCAGAGCAAGTCCTTATCTCCCACCTTTTCCATTTAACTCATTAAGAGACTGAACTCTGTGTTAGTAACACAACTTTATTTATGTTGGTTTCTTTGGAACAGCTTGCTGCCACTTTCTTTAGACAGTCCTTTGCATTATAAGGCTGAATAGACCCCTAATACGGGGTCCTTATTCCCACTGCCCCACCTCAACTCTTTGGATAGGAGTTTTAATGTCATTTTACTCAAACACTTTTGATGTAATTTTTTTTTCCCCAGTCAAAGCACTTGCAATTTCTTATCACCTTGTACTGAAATTGATGACCATTTTGTAGCTGTTACATAGTATGAATGGTTTTGTGAAGCTGTCTAAAGCAGGCTAAAACTGTCTCTGCTACTGTGGCTATGCATTATTACCAACTAAAAACCAAGATGTTTGTGATTTATAAAAACATCCTCCTTTCTTTTTCTTCTAAGTGGTTTCACTTAGACTTTTAAAAAATCTTTTTATATTTGGAATAACCTCTGTTTATATGTCACAGCTACAGCTGTATAAAAGCTGATCCAATGTGAGGGTGAGTGATAAAAAAAACCCTTTACCACTGGCTGTACTTGTTTTGGCAGAGAATTATCCATAGCAAGCTAGATCATTACATCAGTATCTGGACTGCTATGGTTGTCCGAATCAGGGCTAATTTTCATGTGTCTAAATCATTCCCATTAGTAGAAAGTCCCTCAGTCCCACTCACAGAAAGAAAGTGGGAAAGCCTGCTATTGAGTCCCAGTTGAACTTGAACATAGCAAGTATCAAATGTGAGCTGCATGGGTTTTGCATTAATGCATTACATGTGGGAACTGAATTTCAGCTTCTTCACTGGCTTCAAATTTGGACTTTGCTAGCTTGGGAGACGCTTCCTTAAATTCCTTGTTGACAAAGTAGTAACAAATAGCATCCAGGCAGCAGTTTGTGTTTGCGAGGACTGAGGCAAGGTGAACAAAATTATTGACCCACTGTATTGCAGAGCAGTTGGAGCTGGTGGAGTCCATTATAAAGCGAAGGAGATGCCCGAGGTAAAGAGGTAAAAAGCATATGATGAACACAGCCATGTTTGCAGACACGATGTAGATGGCCTTCCTGATTGACTTTTCCTTGTGACAATATTCATTCTTCTTTCTCATGAGTTCTGCAATGACTTGTATGGAGCAATAACTCAAGATGATCAATGGTATGAAAAACCCTACAATAACAGCACACAGTGTGATCACTGAGGGCTTAACGGAAGGTTTTTCAAAGCAAAGTTCATCTTGTCCTCTGTCCTCTAACTTTTTAATGAGGGACATCACGCAGATGACAACTATCCAGAGAAATCCAGAGGCACAAGCTGCCTTCAGGGGTGACCTCAGCACCTTGGCTTTCAATGGGTACTTGATTGCAAGATACCTATCAGCTGCTACGACAGTGATGATACCGATGCTCATTAGGCGGTTTATGAAATAGCCACCTTCAAGAACCAAGCACCAGCTACCTACCTTCAGCTGATTGAAGTGGGATAAAGTTTTAAAAGGCAAACTAAACAGCAGCAAGCAGTCAGCCACAGCCAAGTTGACCATGTATACTCTGGTTTCTGTCCATTTGCCGAGTTTGCAGCAGAACACCCACAGCGCCGACATGTTCAGCAAAATGCCCAAAAGCAAAACCGGGATGTAAACACACAGCTGGACAAGTGGAAAGCTTTCATAGGCTGTGATATTGCAGCTGCTAGGGTTCATTTTGGGTCTATCAAGATGCACAGTTCCTGAAAAAGCAGATTAAACCTTTTAAAAGCTAGACTCTTGACTGAATCAGTGATTAATCCAGATAGTTCAGGGCTTTAGCAACAGTGGAAACCAGATTGTGGAGATGACTCTGCAGAGCAGAGCTGGCTGTAGGGTACCTTGTGGGAAAGAGGGGAGTGTGACACAAGCCTGATCAGTTGTGGGGAAGAGAAAAGTGCAGGTTCTCACTGGGTCCCATGGAGGGAAGACTGCTCGTGGAGGCAAGCAGGGGAAAATGCTTGGGCCTCCCTTTTGGGCCAGAGTCAGACCAGGCAGTGGCAGGTATCCTGCAGCTCGCAGTTATGTGAGCTGTTACCAACCATCTGAGAATGGAAATCTGACAATGAGAAGGAGATGCCTAAACCCAGCTCTCATCCCTTCCCTTGTAATGGTGCTCAGGAGAAGCCAACCAACATCCTCATAGCTCAAAATATTCCAGGAGATATGCAGCAAAAGAACAGCTGTCCTCTCCTTCAGTCCTGAGCTGTGTCTGCACCACTTCTCGTTAGTGGTAACAGCAGTTATTAATATCTCTCGTTAGTTTTAGCTGCCATTGAATCTGTACTTGGTGGTAGCATTTAGTGGTCTGCGTGTACTTTTCAAAGAATATGAAAGTTGATCTTCATCTCAGAAGTATTAGAGCAATCTGCCATGATTCCAACACCCCAAAAACCCACCAATGCCACAGCACTATATTTCACAGCAGCTGCGTGAAATAAAGATGTGAGCTGTATCTGATCTAGTGGGTGGTTTTGTCACCCTGGATTTAAGGGCAATATTGCCAGCACTCCTGCTTCGGAGGAGTTAATGCAGGACTATATTCCAGGTGCAACCATTCATGGATAGAGACCAAGGAGGTCTGAGATGTCTTTGGATTTTCCCTGCAAGAGGAACATTGCTCCATGGGTGCAGGTTCCCGGGATCGAAAGCATCCCGAGTGAGCAAACCATAGGGCAGCACTGCAGCATCTACATGTATCTGCAGCTCTGGGCTAGCTCTGAAAATCACACTGCTAAGGAATCAGGCCAAAGACCTCTTTGGAGGTGAAGGAACGTGCTGCAGCCACTACCTGCAGCAGCTCTGTGCTTTGGATGTGAGGAATGAGTTATAAGCCCAGAAGGTGTAAGGGTAGATCATAATAGAAAATGGGGATCTAGCAAAGGCTGAGACAGCCCTTAAGCATCCAAAACATGTCTAATGTGGCCAGTATCAAACTGAGCCTTAGAAAATACACAGGCTCTAGCCCTCTCTCAGCTTCTCCACCACCATTTTAGTGTCCCACCATGCCTGGGGAAGGCAGTGCCTTGCAGAGCTCAAATAACCAGGTCAGCAAATAGCCAGGAAGAATTACCTGCTTGCTTGCTTGCTCGGAAAGCGTGAAGGTTCCTCCAGACCAGCTGCGGTGTGATGTGCTGGCACGATGAGCCCTTGTAGCAGTGGTCCTGGCATGTGACCAGCAAGGTGTCCTGCGATGACCACTTGCTGGTGGTTGTGACAGCAGCAATGCTGGTCGAGGAAGCACCCCCACCCCTCCTCAACGCATTTCCCCGGGGTTGAGCTTCCTCTGCCACCACTGGCGTGGCTCGTAATCACCCCCTGTTGACTGAGAAGCCTGCAATACCCTGCAGCAAGGTGAAATGCTTGTCTGCCGTGTGGCCTGGCAAATTCCTCTGGTGATGGAAGGGCTTTGGGTTTCAACTTTGATTTACTTTCCATTGTGTGATGTCCCACCGGGCAATGCACATTGACCTTTCTTGCCCAACAGGCTGTGCACATGGCTTGCAGGGGACCTGTTGGCCTGGAGTGTCCTGAGGTCTTCTCTCTGCCTTCTAGACCACCACTCCTGCTGGGGAGGGAGGGGGACTGCCACCTGCTGTCACACTGCTGACCCCCAGCACAGAGCAGCCCTGGCAGGCCCCCAGTGCCATTCACAGAGCTGTTGGAGAGGTGAGGGCTGCACTCTGCAGACAGTTTTGCGATTATTATAACTGGGTTTCACTCTGAATCATAGTAATTGTTTCACCTTCCATAGTTCTCATCAACCACCAGTTCTGAGAAAATGTGACACCGTGACCCTTTGACCTGCTGACTTGGTGACTGCTCTACAGTTGCAGGCACCTGCTGGGCAGGGGCTCCTTTTTGGCTGCCCCTTGCAGCCTGCTTACAAGAAGAGTCCAAACACGTTGATCAACAAGCTCAAGGGTCTCGCTCTTAGTACATTGAATTGCTGTCTTGGCCAAACACATTTCCCCTTCCCACTTTTCAAGTCATCTTAGAGCAGCTTCTGGAGTATTTCTGCATTATCTGCGTATTGCAAACCAGCATTTGAGATTAATTCCTTGCCACTGTATAGTCAGCGTAGAGCTTAGCTTAAATGCTTCTGAGTTTCCAGGGATTGCTTTTGCCTTTCTTGTGACTGCTTCTTGGTGAGTGCTTACAAGTAGCTACTGACCTATTAGTACGCTCAGCCTGTTGATCCCCTACCACCATCATTTTCATGTCACAGTCCTTGTTAGTACTTCAGTTTTCAAAGTCATCCAGCTCCTGGGCTGTGATACTTTCACCACTGTGCAGAAAACGCTTCACTTTGCATCCTCAGGTATTATCCACAAACTTCTGTTGTCTGTATCAAGGCAATCACTGCCAGGGTTAACCATGAGGAGTCAAAATCAAGCCTGCAGGGAGCTTAGCTCATGGTATCTCTTCAGTGTGAGGCTTATCATCCACTGCTTGGTGCTGTGGTCACCAGATGAAGGCAGATATTTTTCCTGTCAGGCTGGTGAGGCTTCAAAGGAGGAACAAACCATGTCATTAGGCACAAAAGAGCTGGCTGTGATCAGCAGGTTCACCAGGGTATGTCAGAGAAACTCAGCACCAGCTACCAGTAGGCAAAGCTACAATAAAGTGTTATATGTAGAGAACTTACATGTTTCCTGGTGTTGCTCTTGGATTTTCTGATTTCTGGACACCGCTGGGTCAGAATCCTCACTCTTCTCTTCTTCACCCTCAAGGCTTTTGCAGCTGCTTATGGCCCCTTCCACCCAGTTCCAGGTATTATCACTTCTGCCATGGACCAATGATGCTCACTTGGTATTTTCCCCCGCCTCTGCAGCTTTCAGCCTGTCTCAGCCCTGTGAGTGCTGTCACCATGTGGTGCAGTGCAGGTGACACTTGTACACTCATTTCCTTGGTGGCAGCTCTCTGGCAGGGTAGTCTGAGGGCCTGTGGCATCACTGAGTACCAGTGTCTGTACAAAGTGTCTGCTTGCAAAGTGCTCCAAAGGACCTTTTCCACTGACACCAGTGTCTACCACACCTTGGCTGGAAAAGTAATTTTCTTAGTGGAAAAAGCCAGTGAAGCAAAATATTCCCGCAAGGTGAAGCAGCACCTAACCTTTTCCTTTCTATGTGTCCCTCCCATTTAATGTTAGTCAGGCATATTGTGAATCTGCAGACGTTTCAGATCTGAGCATAGCAGAGCTGTTACTGGCCAGACACTTCCCTTTCTTCCCCCATCCCAGAGAAGGGACTGTGGTGGTCTCTGCCCCCGATCCTCTCTTGGCTGACTTTACTTAAAAGCCTTGTTGCTGGTGTGAGATTTCATGTGCTAATTCCTTTAAATTTCTGGACTTCCTGTGTTCCTAATCCTAAGTGAAAGCTGTGAAAAATAATCAGTTTTCAGGACATACCTGGACAATTTTCTTGGTTTTATCAGCAGCAGTACTGAGTAATCTCACTTCTTTGCTTGTAATTTGTAGGTAGATTTTCATATCTAAGGCAAGAGTTTGCTGAGACCCATTTGATCTTTACACTCTTGATCTCTAAGACTTATTTCTGTTCTGCACAATCATATTTCTTTCCCTTGTAAGCACTGCATGATGTCCTGCTTGAGGTTGTGTCCCAGGCAAAGAAAGCTCTTCTCATGAGGTTTTCCTGTGCTCCTGGTACAGATTACAGATTGCTAACAGACAGGACAGCTCCGGTTTGATGGGCTCCTGCCTCCTTTCCCTGCCAGCGAAGGTCTCGGTCTCTTCTGCCTCCCAGAGGCTGTGCCCTGCTGGCTACAGCCACTGGCACAACACGATGGGACAGGGCCTCTGGCAAGGTGAGACAGGTACTGGTACCTGCTCCACGTGTGCAAGGGGGACATGGGATGCTGTGCTACCCCGTGGCATTTGGATTCTGCAGTTTCTCTGCCCTGTGTGGGTTTTTTCCTGGCTTTCTCACAGGGAGATGTGATGCTGCAACAGCAGGTCTTGGCTGAAACAGAACCACAGGCTTAGGAGAAGAATGTGTCAGTATTCTTTTAACATGGAAAGCTGGTGAAATGGCAGTGTCGTGCTAATAACTGCATCAACCTCACACAGTGACCAAGCCAGGGTGTTGAGACTGCTTCCCCTTTCCCCTTGCTTAGCACCACTCAGAAACTCAGCCACCGCAGGCAAGGCACTCACAGGGCGCTCTGCACAACAGCCCGCTCGGTACTGCCGCAGCATCAGCACTGAAGGGCTTGGCCATATGTCTCTTGCAAACATACTGGGCAGGGCATGGCAAAGCCAGTATACTGGAGACTGCTGGGCAAAGCTCACGACTGGGACACGGCACTGCACTGGGAAACTGAAAACACAGAGATACCTCCAAAACCTGAAAGCAGCACCCGGCTCACCAAAATGCAGAACTCCTTGGTATGTGTCCTTCAGCCCCAGAAGAGGAGTGCTGCTGGAGCCCAAACCTCTGGTGAGAACTCAGACTTCAGGCCTGCCCAAATGCAGCCAAACTGTGAAATGCCACCTGCCTTCCCTGTTTAGAAGGGCCAAAAATGTTAAATCAGATGGCTGCTCAGTTAGAAGCAAGATTCTGGATTACTTGTAGGCTTTTCCCTGTGGTTGTGTTTTGTTTTGTCTTATTTTGATTTGGTGGTGTTTAGTTGGGGTTTTTAAATGTTTCTGGTTTTGTTTCTTTCAAGCCTAAATTTTGACCGCAGCATCCATTTGCTCATTTAAAGCTTAAGCCACTGTTAGCATCTTTTTCTTTTAAGGGACAGAGAGATTATATCTTGCTGAAATGGTAGCAGAATCCAGTGGTGCAGCCCTGCTTGCTGGAGCTGCTGATGGACTGCAGCTGGTGCTCCCCACTGTCATCAGCCAGACTCTTGTGCTAAGAAATGGGAAAGATTTGTGGATAACTATGTCACTGTCCTCATGGATTTCTATTCCAGTGTTGTTTGATGGCTGGTGGTTTGTTGGGCCCAAGTACTGATGACTTATCTGTTCCATTTACTAGGAGGACTCAGGGAGCTGAGGTTTTGTTCAGACTGAAGAAGAGTATCATAAACCCATCATAAACATCATTGTAACTTGACACATAAACCAGACAACAATTTTGTCCAAAGTAGTACATACATCTTCAGGTAAACAGAAAGTGCCTTGCTCATCTTTGGGTTGCACTATAAATATCCTGTTGTAAGGCAGATCTTATACCATGGTAGCTAAGTGTCCTCTCACAATCTCCAGTACAGGTTTAATGTTAATAATAGAGGACTGTGGTGTATAATGGTAAAAAATGAGTATTTATTTATAGATATATTACTATGAGATAGCTTTATTTTCATTTGCAAAATAATGTTTTCTTTCTTGTTTTCATAGCATTCAGTACAAACAACAAAAAATATTACTTAATGATGACAGGGATTATGAAGTCAACAAATTTCCACTTTACAATAAGAAAAAGAAACACTTTATTTTTGAAATTTAGAACATGAACAGTAGGAGACTTCAGCTTCCTAGAAGAAAAAAACCACATTCATTTTATACAGCTCTGTATGCAGTAAGCTTGGCTATGTATAGGAATACCAACTATAAATTATTTAGCACAGCTGTTGTACTGGTTTTGTCACTGACAGGGAGTAAGTGAGCAGCTGTGTGGTGCTTAGCTGCTGCTGGGCTGAAAACGCAGCAGCTGTGTAGTTTAATAGAGTGCCTTGTCTGTGATCCTTCCTTGATTTAAAAACTATAGGCTTGGGTAAGAAGAAAATGTCCTGAAATTTTTTGGTTGCAAAACAGTAGCAAAGGACATTGCAACAGCAATTAGTATTTACTGTACTATGAGGACTATACATGAGGCCACATGCACAAAAACTTTGCTGCTTTGTATTTCAGAGCAGACAACCTAATTGAAGCCCATTGTAAACTGAACAAGGTGCCCCATATTCAGAGGGAGAAAACACGAACATGACTGGGTTTGCAAAAAAAAGTAAGTTGTTTGCTTTCTGGATTAACAGTAGGATAACAGGTTGATATGAATCGACATTCCTCTTTTTTCAGAATAATAAAAATTTTCATAATTATCTGTTTGGACAGACATTATAACCAATGAGATGCCAAATCCCAGAAGGAGATCCCAGAGCCAAAAGTGTTTTTGAAGGCCTTTGCTGCTGTTTCTGGAAACAGAAGTATTTTTCCTTGCTGAACACCGCTCGCCTGGCCACGTAAGCAATGCCTGTCGTGAAGGTCAATGGCAGACCATAGAGAAGAACTGGCTCATGGGGACCCTAAGCCTCTTGCTCTCCAAGGGTGGTTCATTGCAGTGTATTTGTTGACAGCTACAAGGGTGACCACACTCACGCATCTCCTTAGGCAACAGATAGTTTTTAAGATCAGGCACTATTTGTCTCATGTATCTTTTCCTGTCTTTGAAAAGAGACTTTAAAGAGCAGAATGAGAGCCAAACAGTGTGCAATGATTAGGTTGGTCACATACATACATGGCCCTTTTGCTCTGCTTGCAGTGAAATACCAGTAAAGCCAAAGCATTAAATAATACATTGAAGAAGAAAATTGGGACATAAATGATCAACTGAATGACCTGAGTAGTTTCCTCCATTTTTAGGCCACAGTTGCTCACAGCAGCTTCCATCATGCTGCGAGCTCTGCCAAAGTATTGACACAGGGCAGGTAGATCTAACATTTGGATGGGGAGTACTTCCCGTGATGGGAATGGCTGTTTGCTGTGTTGTGTAGCCAATGTCCAGGCAGTGGTTTCAGCATGGGGTCTGCAAGCACTAGAAGGTGACAGATAGGCCACTAGTAGGGGAACTATTTGTAAGTTGTCACTAAGAAAGTTAATTGTCTCTAGGTTTAAATGAATAGAGTATGAGTTTGCATTCCCTGGAGGAATTTTTTTAGAGGTTTGCAAGTCAGAAGACACTGAAAGTCAAGGACCATGTAGCCAGCTGAGATACAGTTATCACATGTGTTTCAAAAACCCTGTAACATTTCTCATGCTGACTTTAAGTTACTATGTGGTAAAATGTTAGATTAAATTTCTATGCAGATAAATGTAAAGTAGTCATGCTCTGGCACTGTCTGCCCTCTCAGCTCAGGTTTCTCTATGGGTTGCTTCCTTCCAATGCCCCAAGACCTCCCTTTGTGGCTTAACTGTTTTGAGCTGCTCTCTTTTCACTTCCCTGTGAGGTGAGAGGATACATGTTGCACAGTCAACCAGCACTGGTATTATAGAGGAATGTGGTACCCGGAAAGCTAGACATTAAAACTGATGCCTGGTCTGGGATCCAGCTAGAACAGATCAAGGCTCTCTGCATAATGCATAGAAAGAGTTAAATGTCTTAAAATGAGATGCAGAATTGCTGTTGAACCCTCACTGTGCACTGTCCAAGCAGCTGAAAGAGGAAAAAAAAAAAACCAAATCCAAAGCAGTGCTTCATCACCCAGGACAATGTCGAGAAGCCCTCAGCCATGGGTTTGCTCTGTATCTGCAGAAGGGCCTTGCACACCCTGCTGTCACCAAACCTCCCCTGAAAACTCTTCATGGATGGTGAGGGAGGGATCAGGGCTGCATCAGCTTCGTGTTGCTCACTGCTGTTTTCTGACCAACAACACACTTGCAGTGTGAGGCAGTGACAACTTGGGCAGATGCAACCTCTCACTGGACAGGACACCCGTTGAAGATTTGATCACATGGAAGTACAACAAACCTGTCACCAGGGCTTATGGTGGACACTTGGGTGAGATCAGGTCTTCACAGCTTTACGCTTGATACGCACAATGCTAAGGGTCTGTTCTGTAGTCCACAACGCTTTGCGTAGCTCAGTGTTCCCATGCAGTAATGGCTTTATTTATACCCACAAGGATTTTAGCCTTGCAGATGCCAGGGCATTGCCACAAGCTAATACAAGTGTTATAAGGCAGGAATGGGGCAATAGTCTCAGGCCACTGTGACTCCTGCAGTTTACTCCATACACAGCAATAGCTGCAAGCTTCAAAATTATGTAGGTTTTTTAGATTTTTAAATGGAAAAAAATTCTTTGATGTGAGCAGCTCGGATCTGTTAGGTTTGGCTTGTAGTACAGGGGCTTTTTCTTGTTTTTAAGTGACCATATGTATATATATTATGGTACTAGAAGTGGATTTGTGTACTGCTGTAAGGGTACTCGGTTTCCTATGTTTAGCTGAGTTTAGTCAGAACTGCAGTCAAGTCACTGAGGACAGAATTCGAGTTAATATCAGAACCCTTGGAGGGTGTTGTCCCTTTCTTGCAGACATGCCTCTACCTACAATGATGGCAAATACTGTAGGTGGTCCCATTCCCTCTGCCTTGAAACTTCAGCAGCACTGTAGCTCTTAACACCTATAGTGCAGTACACCTTGTTTATGTCATGACTTGATCTGTGGGTGGCTGTGACTCTTGGCTTTGGTTCATCTTGGACCTCATTGATGATATACAAGTGGGGAACAGAGAAGGAAATTCTGGAAATTCCTTGGCTGCAAAGTAATAGCAAAATGCATCCAAACAGCAGTTAAAATTTGCTAAGCATGCACTGATCTGAATATAGGCTCTAACTTTCAAGACCAGAGAACAAGCTCCAGCAACATCAACTGCAAACCGCAAGAGCAGTGCGATGTAGAAAGGTGAAAAGCATACGATGAACACACACAAATTCACAGAAACAATGTGGATTGCTTTCTGGATTAAGGTAGTCTCATGACAGCTGGTGGCCATCTTCTTTTTGAGACATTTGATGACTTGTACTGAGCAAAAAATCACAATCCCTAAGGGAATAAAATATCCAAAGATAGTGTAGAATAATGACAAATAACTGGGTTGAATAGATTGTTTCCGAAGGCAGAATTGTTCCTTGTTTTCATGAAATTTTGTACGCAAGTAGGAATAAATTATCAGCATTATCCAAAAACACCCACAGATAGAAGCCGATTTCAGCGGGGATCGAAGAATCTTTGCTTTTAGAGGGAACTTGATCGCAATGTATCGATCAATCGCAATCAGGGTGATGATAAGGACGCTCATAGGCATGTTTATAAAATAGATGTTGTGTATGACGGAACACAGCTTGTCTATGGGATGGTCATACTTGGTAAAATATATCAAGAAAGGCAGGACGAAGAGCAGGAAAATGTCCGCCACCATGAGATTGATCATGTACACCCGGGTCTCGGTCCACCTCTTGAGTTTGCAGCAGAAGACCTGGAAAGCAATTATGTTCAGTGGGATCCCCAAAGAGAGCACTGGGATGTAGACGATAAATCGAAATAGCGCAATGCCGTTCTGCAGCGTGTCATCGTCTTCGGTGCAGTTCCCCATGTTGGGCTGTCTCTGCAAGGAAAGGGTGCAGGCATGAGACTGAGCTGGGGGACAGGTCCTCTGGGCTGCATCCTCTGCAGTGCCCTGCTCTCCCGGCTCTGTGGCACCTCACTCCCCTGTGTCGCATACGTAGGCAGCCCCCAGGGTGGGGCTCGGTGGTTCATCAGCACCATCTGTCCCTCAGCCATCGAAGTTACGCTGTCACTCACCACCAGCTAACACAAAACCACAGAGGCAACACTGTCTTGCAGCTATTACAGGGTTAAACCTGCCTTGCCCTGCATCTAGCCCTGGTTTGCACAGTTTGGGTGATAGCAAAGGGTCTGCAAAGCAGAATGATGGTTTTTGTGGTCTCTTATCTTTGCTGCTGCTGTGGTTATCAGAGGCTTTAGGGTAGCTGGGCAGTGTTCCCTCTTTGCTCTCCAAGGTCCTTGCTTTGCTGCTGAAGCCACTCCTTGGGTTAGCTGTGGGTCTTGCCAGGCCTGTGAAGCTCCACAGGGCTTGAGCCCTTCCAGGTGTGGTAGGTGGCTCCACTCCTGGGGGTGGTGGGAACACTGCTGCAGGCTGGTGGTTGGGTGCCTGCTGTGGGCAGGCTGCCCCCAAGCACAAACCCGCTTCTCTTTCTGCAGGATGCTGGGGAGGAATAGCTCAGCGTGGGTACCACCAGCCCTAGCTGATAACAGGTTTCCAAAGAGAGAAGGGAAAGTGAGCATGTCTCTGATCTCTGCCTTCGAAGATAGGAAGCCAAAATGTTGCTAGAGCAGAAAACACAAATCTAAGGTCTTAGACTATCTCCTGGTATTCCTTTAAATATTTCAGGGCATCTGCTACCAGCAAGGAGGCTGCGGAGGGTAGATCAAGCTTAGTCTGCAGCTTATAAAGGAAATGTTTACAGTGAGGCGGGAAAGGAAAACACCCAGATTCCTACAACCTTTTATAAATACATTGCCTTATAAGTCAGCAACTTCTAAGCATCAACATCTAAACTGTAGAGAAAATATCCCAATGCATGAACTAAGTGAACTGTTTTTAGCTCTGAGACTGGGAGATGTTTCTAACAACCATGGAGGAAACCACAGCACCTGCCCGAGCACCAGCACTGGCATGGCATTGCAGAACTGAGCCAGTTTTAGGGTGGAGTTTATGGAGGAACTAACGTGCAGCTGGTCTCCTGGCTCTCTTGGGCTTTTAGCCTCATGCACTGTGGTACCACCTACCCTGCAGCCGTTCCCTGTTCCCTGCCAGCCTGCTAGGATCCTTCTGCGGTGAGGAAGCCACTCTGCATGCATAGCACTGCCCGGAGGAGCAGCTGAGCACCACAGCCCCGTTGAATCTCCCATGTAAGCAGGGAGCCAGCGGTGGTTCCCAAGGTCCCACGCCACCGCGTGCCTGGTGCCAGGTGTCCCCACGCTCACAGAAGTGCGGTAAGAAGCACTGGTGTGAAACAACAGCGAGGGATGAAGACCTCCCCCGGCTGACACGTGGCTGCAAAACGGTGAGGTATAGCAGCTGTACAAGCAGGAGGAAAGGGAGGCATCGGCGTAGGGCTGAGGATTGACCCGTAGGCTAAAAGGGAGGCAGCCCTAGCTACCGCTTCAGCTAGGAGGTGAGAAAGCACACCCTGAAGCCCTGGGCAGAGCACACTGCCACGCACCGGGGTGGGAAGAACGAAAAGACATTACCTGAGTCCTGTGGGGCCGTCAGGTGGGGTTAGTCTCAGAAAGGCTGCGCTGTAGCTGCGGGCATGCTGGCAGGGGAGGAGGTCTGTTGGGGCCGCGGGTGCTGGGTGCTGCTCGGAGTGGGGCACAGCTGCCTGGGAGCCTGCGTTGACAGCTCAGGAGCACTGAAAACACAGCAATGAACTCTTGTTCCCCAAAGTGCTTAATTTATCACCTGTTTTTTGGAACGGTCGAGTCTCTGGTGCCCTCTGTTGTTCCGCTCCCATCAGCTCAGAGCTTCACCATCACTTTTTCCGCTCAGCCTGTGCTCCCCCCACCCTCCTCACACAAACCAGCCATTAAAATTTAATGTTTTCAGTCATTGGGAAAACAAAACAATTTCTGAAATAAAACCCATAATGGCTGAAAATTATTCTTCTGGCAGCAAAATGTCCCCCAGGGAGCACAGCAGCCTGAGCCGTCTCCAGCGGCGTTGCAGAGCATGCCCCAGGCGGGTGGCAGTGTGGGGGCTGGTGGCCTTTCTGAGGGGGCACCTCAGCGCTCACGCACCCCCTGACAGTGAGCCCAGGACGAGGGGACCCAGCATGCTTCTCTTTGGAGTCTTTACAACAAAGGTGACAGATGATACGGCCCTGCTTATCCTCTGCAAAGCAGCCGAGTGTCCAACACTTCTCATCGGCATCGTTGGAAAGCCCAAGCAATGACAGTCGCTGCCAACCGGACACAGGTGAGACACACCGGCGTGACAGTGAGCACACCATCAGCGTCAGGACTTTAGAAACATGTTTAAGAACATGTCCCAGTGGTATTTCATAGTCATTTTGATGGCTTTTGCTGTCTGTTGGCTGCAGCAGTCACAGTCCCATCTATGTGAGCCAGCTGATGGGAATCAGGCGCTGACTCCCTTGGGATTTGTCCCATTAATTCATGTCTCCTGAGCTTGTGGTCCCAAAGGTGACAACAGCAGATTAAGCAGCAGCTGTGGGCTCCCTGAAAGCAGATGTAGGTCACAAGGGAAACTGTGTAAGTGGGCAAGGAAGACTCCTCCGAACTGTCTGCTGGAGTGCTCTGAGCATTGCCTGGGCAGAGCTTGGGGGCCATTTCAGAGATTTTTCAGTATTTAGAAAGAAAAAAGCACCCAGTCCTAGGGAGCATTTGAATAACGTATAGAGGGTCAACCCACTCCCCATCTCCCCTGACTTTTCTAGGCTGCTGACTCATGTACAAATGCATTTCCCCCATGGAAAAGTTAGGGATGGCAACGTGGGCAGGTTGCAGAAATGGATGCAGCCGTGTCCAGCCATGGGGTCAGCCGTGGCGTGATACGCTGACCCTGAGTTGCAGCCAGGAGTGTGAACCTGAGGGCCAGCCTCCTGCTGTGACATAAACCCAGGGAACAGCAATGCACAGGTGGCAAAGGTCTAGGTAGGGTTAAAAGGGCTTCCCCACGGGTGGGAGCAGCAGCCCTTGGGGGTGGCTGCTCTAAGGATGTGTCTCTGTGCCAGGGCTCAGCAGTGCAGCAGGGGGGGAGCTGACAGAAGGACTGACTCTGCTTTGAAATCTCCTGGACTTTGTGCCTTTATGGCACCGGACAAGTCTTGCTTTCATCCTCAAAGTGTTCCTTCGCATCTGTCTGACCCATTGACCCGAAGGGGAAGGGCAGGCAGCAGAGTCTAGGCTGGTTTTGGAAGGCCAGGTACTTCAGAATATGCTTGTACTGCCTGAACCTCCCCCAGCACGTCAAAGGAATACTATAAAAAAAAAACAAAAAACACCTGGATTATTTTAATAATGCAAACAACCTAAAATGCACAATGAGGTAAAACATGATGTATTATTTTGTACGTGTTGGCAATAATTATCAATTGCCTTTAGCTGTAAAATGAACTAAAACAGGGAGACATATGTAGGTCACCTGTCTTCCTGTAAGAGTAACAAGTAGGTGTTGGAGGGTGCGATGGAGACACATTAACAACCAGCAGTTACACACTCACTTTTACACACCTCTGAAATAACTTACTCATTTAACAGAAACATAGAGTATAAATTGCAATTAACTTAGCCATGCTAAACCTAACCTCCTAAAGAGAAAGAGCAATAGTTACCCCAATAACACTGAAGCTGTGTCTTCTCTTGATCTTACAGAAATATGGGGGGGTGCATGTTGGGTTTGATGCTTTTTGTCACCCCTGACACCCACCCCACCCTCCGCTTCCTTTAGCAAGTGTGTGTCTACAAGGGGTGGATTTGTTCTATTTTTTCAGTGCTGGGTCTGGGCAGTAGAAGGGCTTCATGGAACTCCTTGGTCACAAAGTAGTAGCAGATGCTATCCAGGCAGCAGTTGGACGTGGCAATACACCTTGTCATGGAGGAGAAGTTCTTTGTAACCTGGAGCAGGAAACAGGTAACTCCAATGCCCTCCATTACAAACCTGGCAAACACGCCAAGGTAGGCTGGCACAAAACATATCAAAAATATGATCAGGTTTGCATAAATAAGGTGAACAGCTTTCTGGGTTAATTTGTCCTCTAATGAATTTGTGTTCAGGCGTTTCTTAAGGTTCCTGATAACTTCTGTGGAACAAAAAATGAAGACTGCTAACGGAAGAGTGAAAACAAAGAAAATGGAAAGCAGGCTCAGAACAGTGGGCGCAGTGGTATCCTTCTGGAAACAGAGTGCGGCGTGTCTCTGCTGAAACTGAAAGGTGGCCCCGATTATCACGGAGACCCACAGAAGCCCACAGAGAAAGGCAGCCTTTGATGGAGACCTGAAGGTCCTGGCTTTCAGGGGGTGCTTTATGGCAATGTATCGATCAATGGAGATAAATGAAACTATGTAGATGCTCACTACCATGTTGATAAAATACGTTGCCTCTATAAACTGGCAGAGCTCATCTCGGGTTGCCTTATTCCAGAGCAAATAAGCCATGGAAGGCAAGATGCAGATGACAAAGCAGTCTGCAAGGACTAAATTGATTACATACACCCTGGTTTCTGTCCACTTCTTTATCTTGCAGAAGAACACCCAGAGGGCAAGGGCATTAAATAGTGCTCCAAAAAAGAAAATGAGGTTATACAGACAGAATTCAATGAGACGAACACTGTGATACAGTTCTAGATTTGCGACATTGCAGCTGTTGGACGCATTCATTGTCCTGATGTGTAGATGTTGTATGATGTTCTGAGACCTGAAATAGGAAAAGACATGGTAAGACTTTCCTCCTACCTCTTAACAGATACATGGCTCCTATAAAAAAGGCTATTTAAGTAAGTATTTATTTTGTTATGCATGTGAATTTGAGGCTACAGAGCTGGCCTTCTCAGTCAGCCTGTAACTGGGATACATCCTTTGTCAAGCTTTGTTTATGTTTACTCAGTTTAGGAGTAAATACCTCAAGGTACACTTCCAATAGGACATGGTAGACAGCCTTTATTAAATAGGGAGATATGAATGGGGGTGTGTAAATAATACTTAGAAGAGCTCCTATAGATAGCATGGGCATCCTGTCACAATGTGAACACTAATTCCTTAAACCAGGCTGTGCAAATAAGATAAAATTGCCCTTAGCTTGATTTTGAGCTAGGCAGGGACTGCAGCAACCAAAGCTAAAGCCCAGTGCACCCCATGAGCAAAAGCTCTTCTACCAGTTGTGCTGGCTTGGGAGCCAGACTAGAGCAGTGATGGGCTGAAAGGGCATAGCAGATTTTCCTTAGTAGACATCCTCATGCTCTGGCTCTAACTGGGCAGGTTTCTGAGCCTTTGGGCTGCCTTGTGAGCCCAGAGCTCCTGCTACATACAGGAAAACAGAGCTGATTCTGCGTTCCTGCATCCCAAAGGCACATGTGAAACCCCAAGAGAGTCGGTGAGGCATGCTGCTCTCCACATCCTTGGGAGGGGAATGGGGGTGGAAGGGTTTCAAGCCCATTTGTTCCAGGAGAGAATATGAGTCTGCAGATGTAAAGGAGACAGAACACCTGAAAGAAGGAACACTGGTGCAAAACAGGGAACTTGCCATTAAGGTTTGCTCAAGGCAGGCGCCCTGCCACCCAGGGAAATCCATGAGATGTAAGTAGTAGTAACTGAGCCTCTGTCACACCAGCTGCTAGATGTTTCACAAGAGTATTGGTTGTGTGAAGAGTGTGACTTTGTGGGCAGATAACAATCAGCTTTCATCAGACCCCATCCTGGGCAAAGTGGCTTTATGTGACATGCATATGGAGAAATTATCTGAACCGGTAATTCTGCGTTTGTGTCACTGAATGTCTGCTTGCATCTAAATGTGCTTTGGAAAGAATTTTAACCTTTTAATTTAAAATTAGGTTTTTACCACTCTAACAGGAAAGTATTGAGGGATGTGGTTAAATCCTACAGCTTTCACAGGTGCAGGAAGGGACACCACGGCTGGACATGCCTGGCTAAGCAGTTGCCTCTGCAAGCAATGCAGGTATTGTGTGCAGGCGGTGAGGGCACTGCCTGCAAAACCAGACTCCAGTTCTGAAGTAACCAATAAAGACACAAATAACTCTATTGCTGGGGGGATATGCAAGTGTCTTGGGCACCAACGGACAGTACTGTGACTCCTGCATGGAGCTCTCTCCCAGTTCTTAAGTGCCCAGGTCTGGTTTTCCCAGCAGAGGCTTGCGGCTCCCTGCCTGCACCCTGGAAGGAAGCTTACAGCTGTCACTTCGGGAAAATCTTGCTGAACTAGAGTAAGTAGTAGCATGAAAACGTCTTACATCAAGGGCTGAAGCCACCTTGTTATGCTCACTCACTGTACGAGGCAGATCTCTTTGCTGGCATGGCTGATGCCCAGGTTGCTTTTCACTGGCCCCGGTGTGCAGTGCCAGCAGCAGCCCCATGCTGAGGTACGGCGCAGGCATGCTGTGCTGGTGTGTGCTGCAGCGTGGAAGGGCTCTGGTGGACACCACCTTTGGGGCTGGAGGTGGCTCACAAGTGCTCCAGGCCACAAGGCAGCTCAGAGACCGGTGTGGAGAGGAGGAAGGAAACAAGCAGAAGGTGTCAAAGCAGGCCACGTAGCACAGACAGAGTATGGCTGAGCAAAAAAATGTCTTTAAAGAGATGCAGTTTGATAAGCTAGCATATCCTGTGGCTGCTGGAAATGCTTAAGGAGGGGCAAAAGATGGCTCTAGCATCAGAGGGGCTAGGCAGCAACATACAGCTGTGAGAAAAGGATGGAGATGACTGTAAAACAGTGTCTTGCTGTTGCTGGAGGACCAGGAATAGGCTGGGGCTTGACAAACAAGGTGGGGTGTGTACTGCTTTCCCCCCACCATAATAGACTGGGGAGGGCCAGTCAGCAGCTGTGCCCTGCCATGGAAGCTGGTGACCGGCTGGGGAGGAAAGCCGGGGCTGGGCTCATTTCCTCCAGCAGCAGCTCAAGGAGTAGCAGGCTTCTTCTAGACAACAGAGAGCTTGGAGGGGGAGAAGCAAGGCAGACTGAAGGTACAGTGGGTGTTGCAGTAGCACCATGATGGCAAACATCCAGTGGTTTTTCCCAGCAGGGTGGCCACTGTGGAAGCAGCTGCACTGGAGGGGGAGTCTGGTGCGTAAAATCTCCCTCCCTCCTTGTGTGCAGAGCTCAGAAGTGAGCAGGTACCAGAGGGGTGAAGGGTGAATGCGGTGGGTGAAATGGCTAAGGACAGCATGGGAGCCATGGTGGGTGAGGGAAGGGACCTGGAGCTGAGTAGAGGGGCAGGGAGAAGAAAAACGGGGTGGGAAGTATGTGGTACAGCACAGCATCTTCTGTATCAACCACCTTCAAACCTGCCACCTCCATGGCAGCTGCCCTGATTTTCACCAACATTTGCATAAATTGAATGGGTAGCTGCCAGCAAAGATTTAATAAATATGCTACACAGGTATGAGAGTAGACTTGGACAGGGCAGTACTTCACAGGGGTGTTAGCCCAATCCCGGGCACAGGCGGCCAAGTCCCGGGCAGCCAGCTGACCTGGGGGGGGAAGCACAGCCAAGAAGAGCGACCAGGCAAAGTGCTTCCATGGCAGAAGAGCCCTAAGCGAGGGCCCTGCCATGGCACTTTAACTTTTATTTAGTTTCCAAATAGCATAAAGAAATCTGGAAACTGCCTGCTCTGACCTTGCTGTTGTCATTCACAGCTCTATCAAACGCGGTGATCTAAGGGACAGCACTTTTTTTGCTGGTTTCTGGGGGGGGGGTGGTGGTGGTGGTGTTTGCAATTTGTGTTCTTTCAGGCTCATCTATCAGCGCATCTTTGAAAACAGTAATGTAGTCATCATAGCCATAGCGCTGCTTTGAAAGACCCTGGAAAGGAGTGCAAGGGTTTGCTTAGAGAAAAAAGAAAACTTTTGGAATCACTTGTTTCCCACGTTGGGATGAATTTAGCTTCCAGATCCCAGCTGCTGTTAGGAAGTAACATGCTGTGTGCGAAGACCCCAGAGAATACCTTGGAATAAGAGCAGAAACTCTTAACACAAGGTTTAATGATCACAACCTATTGCATGGACCTCTGTGTGGCCAGGACTGCCCTGCCCTGCAGAAACTGGGCGCCTAAGCCTCCTCTCCCTCCTCCCAGCCACAGCAGGACCCTGAGCAGCAATTCACAGAAAAGCAAGAGAGAATAAAACAAAGTGATATTACCTGTAGGTTTAGTGCCACAAAATCAGCAGCAGGTCCTGACAGAGGCAGGGCAGCCACGCATCCTGGCCAGGAGGAGCAGGGCCAGCCGGCGGGGCTGGAGGGTAGGCACAAGCTGGATGTGCAGGGCAGGTACCTGGCACCAAAAGCTGGCTGGTACTTGAAAGTTTCTATAGCACCTCCTCCTCCTGTGTAGGAGATTTCATGTCAGTTTGGTCTGCCAACCAGATAACCGGTGGCAATACTTTTCAGTGAGGTCTGGTGCCTCACTGGAATTCAGCACTTTCTAAAACGATGCGTTCAAGGGCTAACAGTGGTACTCAGCAGCTGTGGATTTGAAATGCTGTGCTGAAACCTGCAGTTAAGCAAGGCCAGGAAGATGTGATATATGGTATTAGATCACCCTGTGCTGAATTAATTCATAGAACTGTAGAATCATAGAATCATTTAGGTTGGAAAAGACCTTTAAGATCATCGAGTCCAACCATTAACCAAATCCACCACAATATAAGCCAATACATTAACTGCAAAAATTATTTAAAAAAAATATTCTGCAAGTTAGGATCTAATAAAATTAAACTGCTGTGCAACACTAGCAGTTTAGAGATAATGTATCTTACAGAAGTCCAACACTTATTGCAGAAAATGAAATAAGAAGCATGACATTTATAACTGGACAGTAGTCCCCCGATACCTTCACAGAACAGAGCCATGCTTGCACAGCTCTGGGCGGGCAGGTGGGCACACTGAGCAGCTTGGCACGTAGTACAGGCTCTCTCTAGGCTGGAGAAGGTCTCCCCAGCCGCCCTCAGGTGGAGGCCACGGTACCCAAACAGCCCCTTGGCCTGGGTTTAGTGCCTGCGGCAGGGGTGGAGCAGGAGATGGCCACAGTGGGGCCAGCAGCAGGGCTGCAGCGTGCACTCCTCTCTGAGCACAGGTACAGCCAAAGCACCCAGGACCTTCAGGCTGATGACTGAACCAAGGCCTTGGCATCTCACATGGCTGGCGAAGAGCCTCCCTGGTCACACCCTGCATTCTGTAAGCTCCAAAGGGCTCAGTGGTGGGCTATTTAGTTGGTGATGATAATCAGCATGCAAAATAGCTAGCGGGGAGTTGTCTCACTGCCCACTTACCCTTAGAACCTGATCAGCTGTAACACTTCTTCGTTGCAGGTTGCAGAGGTGCTAATGGTCATTGGTTGCTCATAAAGCAGCACAACGGGTGCTCTCCTGGCTAGGTGAGCTGTGAGAGAAGAGAAGCCTGCTGGCTCGGGCTCAGGGGCAAAGAGCACACGGGCACTGGTGTGGTGAGCAAAGGCTGGCAGGATGCTGACGTGGCCCAGGTGTCCCTGGCTTGGGAGGCATCAGGTGGCATCAAGCAGAGGAAGTGCTGCAGTACAGCTGTCCAGCAAGGCTGTGCAGGGGAGAGGACCTGACAGAACATCCTGAAGATAAGACCCACTCGCTCCGCTCCACCACAAGGCTTTCGCACCTTGCAGCCACCCTATAACCACAGAGATGTGTGTGCTGATCACAGCGCTCAGGAGGCAACCAGGCATCCAAAGCCCCCATGTTCGTCTGTTGCAGAGACCAAACCGTCAGTGCATAAGGTAGGAGCCACATAAAATGTCTCTGAATCACACACTGGTGAGACCCTCAGACACCATCTGGCATTTGTGAGGTGCTGTGGTGGAAGAAGGCAGGGAAGTGTGCTGATATGAAAGGCTGCGATGGCTTTTTGGGTTGCAGCGTGAAAGAGGGGTGGGAGGGTCACTGCAGGGGTTTAAGGCCAGGAAAGACACGTGTCAGGACAGCCACAAAGGAAACGCTGTGGGAGCTGTGCGCCTGTGGTAGGTGCAGCTGCATATCCCAAACAGAGGCTGATACTTTGAGTTATTTTTGACTGAGAGCCCAGGATGATGGTCTTGTTCACAGAGTGGTTGAGATTGGAAGAGACCTCTTGAGGTTTACTTCAAGCCCTTGCACAGGGCCCATTGCCCAGGGCCATGTCCAGTCTGGTTTTGAAAATTTCCAAGGGTGTCTCCACAGATTCTCTGGGCAACAGTGTTTGATCACCACGAGAGTAACATTTTTTCTTACGTTTAAATGGACTTTTCTGTATTTCAGTTTGTGCTCATTGCCTCTTGTCCTCTCACTGTCACTGCTAAGAGCTCCATCTTCCCTACTTCCTTCCACTGGGTGTTTATACCCAATGTTATATGGATAAGATCCTTGCAAACCTTCTCTCCTCCAGGCTGAATGGTCCCAGCTCTTTCAGCCTCTCCTCATATGAGAGATGCTCTAGTCCCTTAATCACCTTTGTGGCACTTTCCTGTACTTGCTGCAGTAAGTCCGTGTCTGTCTTGTACTGGGGAGCCCAGCACTGGACACGGCACTCCAGATGTATTTCACCAGTGCTAGGTAGAGGGGAAGGATCACCTCCCTTGAACTGCTGGCAATGCTCATCCTAATGCAGCCCAGGATGCCAGGATGCTGTTGCCTGCCTGTGCTGCAACGGGGCTGCATTGCTGGCTCATGGTCAGCTTGGTTTCCACCAGGATCCCAGGTCCTTTTCTGCAAAGCTGCTTTCCAGCATGTCAGCCCCAGCCTGTACTGGTGCATGGGGCTATTACTCTTCAGGTGCAGGACTTCGCACTTCCCCTAGATGAGCCTCACGAGGTCCCTGTCAGCCCACTTCTTCAGCCTGTCAAGGTGCCTCTGAATGGTGGCACAACCCCCTGGTGTATCAGCCGCCCCCCAGTTTTATACGATCTGCAGACTTGCAGAGGGCACACTCTGCCCTAGCGCCAGGCCGGTACCACTTGGCATCTTCATCATTCGCCCCAGTCTTGACATCTGAGGGACTCCGCTAAGGACTGGCCTCCAGCTGGACTTCATGCTGCCAACCACGACCCTTGGGGCCTGGTGGTTCAGCCAGTTTTCCGACCACCTCACTGTCCATTTCCCAGCCCATACTTCAGCTGTCTGTCTCTGCTGGTATTATGGGAGACAGTAAGGCTTTCAACACTGAAGTTGAGGTGAACACCACCTGCTGCTCTCACTTCATTCACCAAGAAAAGGCATCCTTTAGAAGCAGCTAACAAGTTGATGAGACATGATTTTGTAAATGAAATCACCTCCTTGTACTTAGTATGGTTTTAAATGGTTGCCAAGAGGAATTCATCCACCTCTTTCCCGGGGATCAAGGTGAGACTGGCTGTCCTGTAGTCCTCTCGATGTTCCTTCCTACCTTTTCTGAAGATAGTAAGTCAGCATTGTTACAGGGACGAGCACACCGTGAGTGCCAGCTCACCATGCAGATCTGGCTGTAAAAGGAGAGGAGATGAGCAGCAGCAGCAGCAAATTACTTAGGACAGAGAAGGTAAAAGGATCAGGCTAAGATTTTCTATGGAAGATGCCAGCTCTGCCTCTACATGCTGCTGTCCAAAAATCTGGGTATAGTGCCTGGGACAGGAGCAGTTACAAACAGAAATCCTTCACTGAGTGTGCTTGCTGCAGCCCATCGAAACTGCAGAGTGGATGGCTGGCTGAGGGCCAGCAGAGAGGCAGGGATGCCCAACTTCCACATGGGAAGACAAGGCTTTGAACTCTGAAATGCTAAGTGAACAAAAGCCACAGGTCAGTGGGGAAGGGAGCAAATACCTCCCTGGGGCTCGGTGAGGGGTGATGCTTCAGGGCAGCAGTATGCTTCAGCATCTGATGGTGTGGTGTGATGGAAATGACGCAGTGGAAACCATAAAAGCATGGTGCTTTCCCTTCCAGGAGAGACTTCTTGATAAGTGTGTTTGTGTCCTCAGCGTGTGAGACAGCACTGAGATGAGTCACACGGCTGCCAGCTCTGCAGAACTGTCAGCACCGAGAGCCCACCCACAGCCCCACCGTGACAGGGCCAGCCACGCGTGGGGAGAGGCTGGTCCCCTGCCGTGGCCGTGCGGGTGGGCTGCCAGCCGGGCAGAGCTGGGGGTCAGAGCCTGCCGAACCCTGGCGGAGTGGCTGCCTTGCACCCTGTTGCAGAGGGAACTGGGGCACCAAGGTGGGAAAAAGTGGCAGCATCGGGTGGTGCTGTGGCACTGGGCAAGGTGGCAGCTCAGCCCCACGCGGTGGGCTGCAAGGGTGGCCCCCTCCGGCAGGGTGCCAGGCAGGGAGACCGGCAGGCGGCATCACGAGTGTAGCGGGACGGGCTGAGCGTGGCTTTTGCCACACTGAGGCAGCACTCCCAGTGAAACATGACAGGCAGGTGTGAAGGTGTTTCAGATCAGGTTTGCCCATGGCATACACGGCCAGTGCTACCGCCGCAGTGTGTCTCACCTCATCCTTCTTCCTCCTCTTCATCACAGGGCGGCTCGCTCTCCAATCCTACCGGCCACTTAGACACAGTTTGTCCATAGCCTGAGTCATCACTGAGCAAGCTGTCAGCAGGGTCCATCCAAGCTCTGCCATCCATGGGCAGATCTTAGGAGGACAGGTGAGAGAGATGGCTGAGTATGCATCCTTCCACCTCTGAGAGACAGAGATGGGGTGGGTGCTGCAGTCCAAAATCAAGCTGTGAAGGGACGTGCACCTCTTGCTGGCCTTGCTGCCAGCAGGACAGGCTGCCCAGCCTCCCCTAGGTGAGGCAGAAAGCCCTGAGTGCCTCCCACATGGTGTGCTGGCAGCTTCGGAGACAGCAGGGTGTCGTGGGTCACCTGTCCTAGCCCTGAGCCCCCAGGACCGGCTGAGGGAGATGTGGTGGGAGCCATCCCTGCCTGGACCAACATGCACCTCCTCCTGTCCAGGAGGTCTGCCCCAACCACGGGCTGGGGAGAGCAGAGTGTCCCCCAGGGGACAGACCCTGCCAGCCCGGTGCTGGGTGCGGCATCTGCGGCTGATTTGGCATTGCAGGGTGCAGCCTTTGGCAAGCAGAGGAGGTGAGATTCTGCAGAGGTGGTGGTGCAATGGTGTTGGTGCAGCCTCGTGTGCCGCTGCAGGCGTGCAGGAGGCTGCACTTGGCAGGAGGGACTAAGGCGGTGGTGGCTGACAGTGCCAGCGCCAGCCTGAACTCAGCTGGGGGGGGAGGGAGGAGGGAGGGAGGGAGGAGTGTTTTGTGGCAGAGGTTGGAGGTGCAGGTGAGAAGCATCTAGTTGGGATGTGGTGGCCTAGGAAAGAGCCCCAAGAGGGATGCAGGCGAGGAGGGTAAGGTGTCCAGGGGACAATACGATGGATGTGGGGACAGAGATGAGGGCAGGCTGGCTGTACAGGCAGGACTGATGTGCTCCACCCTGTGCAAAGGCTGGAAGTGGCCAGGGGACACAGAGATGTGGCAGGAGAGGACCTCTTGGATGGTGGCAGCCAAACAGCACTGCGGGAAGGTAGGTCTGTGCCAGTAAGGCCAGTGGCACCTGCCTGCAAGCAGGCTGTCTGGCCTGGACACAGGGATTCATTCCCCCAAGGAAGACAGGAGAAGGCTGTGCCTGCTGGGTCTTCCTGAGGGCCTGTGTATTTTCCTGGCATTTGTCACCCATTTCATACCAAATGTCAGTGCTGGAGGATGCTAATCTAACACAGATTACATCTGTTTGTGTGTTGATAAAACATATACAGTGAAGAGGACTAGATGATGATGTGGTTTTGCTTGTGGTGTGAGACGCCTACGTGGGACACTGCAAAACTTTGCAAGACAGTCTGGGTGACCTTTGAAGGTACCACCTTTTCCATGGCAGCAAGGGAAAAACACTCTAACTTGGGTAGTTTGTTTTTTTTTTCCTTCCCACCCCTCAACCATGAACACCTCTTTCTTACGTTAATCAATTTGTAAGGTCACTTTGCTGTGCTGTCCTTTGGGTGTGGAACATCTTCACCTTTATTAAAATTCCAGATGCAAAGTTTAATTTTTACAGTTTACATTCATGTGTCCAAGGAGGAAGAAAACAAAGATGACATGAGGACAGCATTGTTTGCAAAGCCAGCAGTGCTTCGTGCCAGGGCCGGCTACAGCAATTCCCCACCGTACCGTGCTGTAGCCATACATCACACAGGTGCCTCTGTTTTGAATGAATTTTACCTATGTCCTGCACACATGGTGTGGAACAGATAATTAGCACTCTTCAGGCTGCACATCAGCCTGTTCAGCCTCATTAATATCACATTATTGATTTCTTGAGCTGAAAAAACCCTTTTGCTCTTATGTAAATACAAGAACGATTTTGTTTCCGAGCGCCCTAGGGTTCAGTGGACATACCTGATGTTTCAAGAGCTCCAGCAGATTTTTTTTTTAAATTTCTTTTAGCTGCAAGAGAAAAACCCCAAAACTAATTGGGTTTTGCTAATGGGAAGCAACAGAAGAGAGTGGAGGTAAGCCTGGCAATTGTGACACATGCTTGCCTGACCTTGTCCTGCTGCCAGGAGAACAGTTTATCCTCTGCTTTCACCAAATGGTCTGTAATTTGCCTGTAGTTATCCTCTCTGGTTTTAGATTTGAACAGAGGGTTGTCAGTTGGCAATTCAGACTAGGAGGAACATTCACTTCTGCAATATAGCATGTATGAGAATTAGAGGCTTTTGCTTATATTTTTGGACTTTGCCAACAGGACATTTTTGTTTTCGGTCGTCTAAGCATTAAATGGCATAGATTAGGTGGAAATGTATGTACACTGATCTTCTGAAGGAAAAGCGTTCTTAAAACTCACTGTCCTCTGGATTCATTGCCCTTCGTACCCCATGTTTATTTTTCCACTTGTCTTTTAGACTACATTACAGCTTGGTTTTTTATGTATGTAGATGAGAGCATGCAGTTTAGCTGGGAGGGTTTTTCCCCTACAGCAATGGCTCTATTGCCCCACGTGCTGGCATTTTTTACAGGACATACGGGGAAGCTCTCCCCAGCCCTTGCCACTGCATCCAGCCCCACTCTCCGCCCCAGCCAGCAGGGGCCACGGCATCACCCCCAGGCCACCCCGTCCGGGGCATGGAGCTGGCGAGTTGGCACGTCACCAGCCTTCCTGGGTGCCGGGGTGGCTGGTGGCTCCGGCACGGCACTGCTCAAGTCATCGGCTAACCTGGAGCTAACGGTGCACTGTGCACCCACAGGCACCAAAATGGAACAGCTAGAAACAGCCCAGAAAAAAAGTCAAAAGTGATGATACAGGGCCATTTTCTCATTTTCAAAGTCACCTCTTTGGGTCCCATGTCCTCAAGGGATCCTGCCTTTATGGACAAATGGCCATACCTTGCCACATGGACCCAAATACATCATTAAACTGTGAAACTTCTGTGGGAGACCAGAGACAGGAAAGCAGCCGGGGGGCTCACAGAGGCACGGGGCGGGGGGAAAAAGTGTTCCATAAACTTGGATTTTTCAGAAAGGAGGTTATCCGATCATTTACAAACTAGCAGTGACTTGGCAAAGGAGAAGTGACAAATCAGATTCAAATCCATCTTGCATCATTCATGAAAGATGATGGTGCCTCTGTCCCAAAAAGTTGCTGTTTCATCTGATCTGTTTCCATTTACTGAAATGGAAAACAAAATTAGCAATACAGTTTAAAAAAATGAAGATTTAGGAATATCTCATTTGCTGCCCTTTCATTCAATATTTTCAGAAGGCAAATTACAGAATCAATGTTGGAAGGCCCCTCTGGAGATCATCTAGTCCAGCCCCTTGCTAAAGCAGGTTCTCCTAGAGCAGGTTGCACAGGATCACGTCCAGGTGGGTTTGAACGTCCCCAGAGGAGACCCCACAGCCTCTCTGGGCAGCCTGTGCCAGTGCTCCATCACCCTCAAGGTAAAGAGGTTCTTCCTCATAATCAGAAGGAATTTGTTGTGTTGCAGTTTGTTCCTGTTGCCCCTTGTCCTGTTGTTGGGCACCACTGAAAAGAGCCTGGCCCTGTCCTCCTGATACCCTCCCTTGAGATGTTTGTATGCATTGATAAGATCCCCTCTCTTCTCCAGGCTAAACAGGCCCAGCTCCCTCAGCCTTTCCTCATAAGGGAGATGTTCTCATAAGGGTGATGCCCTCATCACCTTGGTAGCCTCCGCTGGCCCCTCTCCAGCAGTTCCCATCTCTCTTGAACTGGGGAGCCCAGCGCTGGGCACAGCACTCCAGACGCAGCCTCACCGGGGCAGAGCAGAGGGGCAGGATCCCCTCCCTCCGCCTGCCGGCCACGTTCCTCCCAGTGCTCCCCAGGGTCCCACTGGCCTTCCTGGCCACAGGGCGCACTGCTGGCCCATGGGCAACTTGCTGTGTGCCATCGCTGCCAGGTCCTTCCTCGCAGACCTGGCCCCAGCAGCTCAGCCCCAGCCCATGCTGGTGCGTGGGGCTGTCCCTGCCCAGGGGCAGGACCCGACACTGGCCTTTGTGGAACTTCATCAGGTTCCTCTCCACCTGACCCTCTTACCAACATTGTCAGTTGGCAATAAGCTAACTGACTCTAGAGAGGGAGGTTAAGCAGAAATTACTGGGACCAAAGAGTTATAATTTAATTTCTTTGTTCCTACATACCAGTAAACCACCGGTCTTGCTGCTGGTGAAGCAAGCCATGCACAGGAAGGTAGCAAATCAGCAAAAAAATTTGCAGAACCATATATAAAAAAAGCATAATACAACATGTCAGCACTGTTAGTGATATGGTGGCGATGGCTGATAAAGCATCTGTGGCACGGCGTCACACCGGGTGCTGCCTGCACATGGCCACAGCTGCTCAGCAGGGCTTGGGCTGGTGACCTCAAGGGGCTGCACCGAGGGGGAGGTGGAAACCTGGCAAAGAGTATTTGGTGAGGGTCCTCGGAGCACCAGCAGCCAGGGAAAGCCCCTGCCACCAGGGCAGGCTGGCACGGAGGAGTCACTGGATGGTGGTCTCCACCTGGTCCTGGTCCCCTAAACACCACGGGTGACCCATACCAGACCTGCTACCAGTGTCACTGCAAAAACCAACATGTGAAGTCCTTCCCGTCTGGGCTCAAGCACACCACCGGTTTCCAAACCATACGTGAGGCACAGGCTGTGCCCAGCTAACCAAGGGAGCTGGCAGCGGCAGGTGGCTGTGACAGGACTCCGCTGAAGGACTGAGGCACGGTGTTCATCCCTGCTGCATGAGCATTGCACCACACGAGCGGTGTAAGCACCTGTCCGAGCCCCAGCGCAGATCAATGTCTCGTCAAGGATCAAGTGCCTAAATCCTCATTTCTTACCAGAGATACACCGGATCCATCAATAACATCACACAGCTCCAGAGCACCGGGGCCACAGGGCACACCAGCTAACGAGGACAAATGGGTTTTTCCTCCCCTGCGTACGCTACAGAGCATTCGATATAATTAAACTGTGCAATTGGAATAACAGGATTTAAAGGAAATGATGCTACCCTGAGCCTGCTGGGTGGTGTGAGCTGTAGATCTCTCTGTGCGTTTACAGAAAATGTAATATGTCAGTGGCTGGATTAATTGGTAACCTTTGCAGGACTGCCTTTTAGATTAAAAAAGTTGTTCATGTTTGCTTTGATTTTCAGAACAGGGAAGCATATAAGCATACCTGTAAATGTCAACTTTTCCTTTTTCTGGAGCTGTGCTGACATACTACGCTCGGAGAATAAAACCGAAGAGCAATGAGAGCATGGCCCATGAGCACAGAACCTGGGAGACTGGCACATTTCCCCTTGCACGGACACAAATCAAGGCAAATGTGGTTTGGGAAGTTCAGCTCCAGGATCTGCCACTGGACTGTAATTTTGAGCTTGCACATCTTGGCTTTCAGCACCTCGCAGTTAACACACACGTGTGAAGGTGAGGAGCTGAAAGCAATGCGCCCACAGAAAGCCACTGATTTGCACCAAGACACTTTCACTCTTGATCGCTCACTCACTCTGTGTTATCCAACTGCTCATCACTGGTGGGGATTCCACGCAGCACAACACTTAAAAGCCCCTGACCTCGTGCACAGGCACCCTTTCGTCCCAAGGCCCGACAACGCACTGGATTCGCCAACATACAGGTGGGCTTCCCACGTGAAGACCTCCATGTTGCCTAGAAAAAAAGAAACAAAACTTGGGCAGGAGATCTGGCCAAAAAGACACCACCCCGTGGCGGTGGCCACTCTCCTTCCCAGCCCTCGTCATCGCTCACGAGCGCGGGGCAGCGAGGAGCAGCAAGCTGCAGGCGGCAGGAGTGTGGGAGGAAGGGAAAACCAAGAAACCCATAAAGTTGTCCCGGATCCCATTGAACTATGAAGTTCATTTGTTGGCTGGGGCTTTGTGTGCTTTGCCCCATTACATTTCTTCTGTGCAAATTTCCCCATGGCTCCTCTGTGTGAAGTTGTGACCACAGGGCATTTTCCAGGTGCTGGTGATACAGACCCTGAGCCTGCAGATAAACACACACCTTCTTACCACTGCAATGCCATCTTCTGCCTGCTCAGGGCCGGGTTTCACTTGGTGTTTGTCAAGTGACTTCTGGACCTGCTCAAGTTTTGTTGTAATAGTCACAACAACCTCTTATTTGGGTCCCCCCCCTGCCCCTTTACCTCTCCCAAGTTTTAATGGTTTAAGTATTTTTAATGGTTAAAAATACTCACTTAGAACAGTACTGGTGTTTTTGGAGAAGGCAAGACCTCCTGTGGGAGGCTGGTCCTCAGGAAACTTCTCCGTTATCTCCTGACTTCCTTATTCATCAGTGCCTGGCACCGGCTCGCAGTGATGTGACCGAGTCTGCTCGCACTTGTCGGGTTGCTTCAGGGACCTGAGGTGGGTTACGGCACCGAGTGCCTCTCCCAGCAATGAACCCTGTGATCAGGGATAACAGATGGATCTGTTAGCAGATCGGGGCTAACCGCTCCTAAGGGAAAATTCTGGGGTTACTTGCTGGGAGCCGCCGCTGCTGCTGCCAACACTGCTGCACACGCAGAAGCTCATGAGAAATCTCCGCCTGCAACCTGAGGTTTCTGGGTAGATCTGGCACTGTCTAAAATGCACTCTCAAAATTCACCCTCCAACGCAATACTTCATAGTGAGCAAACCCATGAGCCCTTGGGTCATGCTGCAGCAGGAACCTGCAGGGATGCATGTGCAGCTGCAAGTTGCTGCTGCAATTTCGGATGACTGCTTCTTTCCAACAGCCCCTCAAACGTGCCTCATTCATTTCACTACATCTGTATCTCTTTGGCATTTTGACCAAGATGTGCAATCACTCTACTCACCATGGCCTGGAGCACGGTTCGGTGTGTCTCGCATGCAGATGAAACCTCTCCTCCCTGAAGTAAAAGGTCAAGGCAAAAACCCAACCTCTTCTGCTGGTATTACCAGAAGACATACAACAAAGTGAGATGTGATATTTATTTTTGCCTCCTAGACCCTCAAGTTTAAAAACTTGCAGGTGTGGGAAATAATTATTATTTTTAAAAGCAATTTTCTACTTTGCTACAAGATGGCAGAGTTATAGAATGGTTTTATTGAAACCCTGGGGTACTAAAACGCAGCTACTACTGATATGCCCATAACCTTTGGCCGTCATAGGAAGAAGGACATGGATCCTACATTGCTGCGAGGGCAGAGCTGTCCCCCTTAGCCATGGAGACCCGTGCGTACAGCGGTGGGATGGCCCTCAGCAGCGACATGGTGGCAGAGTCTCCTGCGTGGGCTCAGCCGCACAGACGGGCTTCCCTCCCGCCTGAGCCATCCCGTGCCGAGGAGCCAGCAGCAGCCAATAAACCAGGCTGTGGGTGGAGGTGGGCTCTGGGCATAGCGGGGTGGGAAAGCCCTGATGTGCCCCTCCAGCACCAAGCCCTTCTGCCCTGCACCCCACACGCTGCCACCTGCCGCCCCACAGCCCCCGCATCCCTTCGTCTTTTTTTTTCCCATTGCCAAGCAGTACTTTTACTACTCGCTTCCTTTTACTATTGCTAAAGGTTAAGGCACAAGCTGCCTTTGAGCCGCAGAAGACTGGTCTCCCCAGCAGAAACCATCACTCTAGTGGGAAGCCCTCTTCTCCAGGACTATTCCATGCACACTTTTTTCTTTACCTTTCCAAATTCACACACCTCACACCAGATGCAGGCTGTATTTTGCTCCCTCTTACACTAGCGTAAATCCAGAGTGACACTTCGGCAGCTGGACAGACCTAGATCCTCATACAGAAATATCTGGGGGCAGTAAATCCAAGCAAAACCACGTCCTCTGCTTCAACAGGTCAGAAATTATTTGCTGAACTTGCTTACATGCTTAATTCAGAATGTTGTGGTTCTTCCTTTCCCTTCCACTCAATTACATTTATCTCATTGAAAACCTTTTGTCACAGGAAATCTCTGCTTGATTTGCTTTCCTGATTTCAGATCATCGCATTGCTTTTCCCCTAAACAGCGATCGATCTTCATTTTGCTTGCAGACTATTTTGCAGTAGCTCTGTGGAGAATTACTACTACTTATTTTTCTAATCATCCTGTCGGATGCTATAACAACACAGGTTACCAGGAGGTTACATTCAGGGTAAAGTAGTGTCTGAACTAAGCGTCTAAAGGACATTTTTTTAACTGTGTGTCACGATTTACAGGTCTTTAAGAGCGAGAGTTTGCACCCTGTCCACCACAGTGCATGGGCAGGTCCCCGTGAGAGTGATGTTTCCTTTTGACATTTGGGTACTTACAGCTCCCGCGGCCTCGAGCCCCTTGGCAGGGAAGGGTTCAGCCCCTGCTTGGGAAGGAGGGCAGCCAGCCACATGTATCCAGCTGTGCGCCAGTCCAGCCCTGCTGCCCATGCTGGGCTCCCCCAGCCCCCCCAGAAGCCAGTATCGACACTTGCTGCATCCCCAAACATACACAGGTGTCACTGCAAAGATGTGACTTGTGGCTTCGCAGCAGACAAATGCTTTGCTACGTGAAGTCCTGCTGCGGCACTGGGGGAGAGGACGGACTGGGGGGGCTCTTCAGGAACCTCTTGCTATGAAGGATGGTGGTAGACCAGAAATCTTTTTGGGACCATGACTTTTCTAATCCTGTACAGAAAAGAAGAAAGAAAACAAGAAAAAACGGGAGAAAGTAAGATTTAACCCTTTTAACATATAAGACAACAGCATTTGTGGATCTATGTGTCAGCGACCAGTCTGGCAGGATTCATTCTTTACCTCGGTGCATCCTAGGGATGCCTTTCATGTCGTGGCTCTGCTGTAGCCTTCAAGCTTCACCTGCCTGGCCTGTGGGGCGAGGGAAGGGGGTCAGTGACTCCAACCAGCCAAAGTCCTTCCCTGATTCCAGCTGAGGTTTCTGCATGGGAAACACCCCGTTTCTGTACCAGGTCCTCTTCCAGACAGACGACACTGGCTCTAAGATCTCAAGCAATGAAGAATTTGTTTTGCTTTTTCTTTGTCTTTTTGGTGTCTAATTGCCCTCAGTGCTAAATTAAAACCTTCTTTCCAGTTTGATATCCATCAGTTTTAATTGCCAGGCTCCCTGAGTCACACTTTCCTCCCCAGATGCCTTCCCTGGCACAGAGGAGGATGCTATCTCTCAGCTCTGCTGGCTCTATAAGGATGATAGTGCGGTACTTGTAATTTCTACCACGCCTCGTCTTGCTGTGAAGCTGAAAGCCTAGAAAGGAGTACGTACAGACTACAGATCTGCACTGACAGACACTACCAAGAGCAACATTTTGCAGGGACATCTGAAACACTGTGGTCTGGGAAGCAGAGTGGTACAGGCTGCTCACAGCCTGTGGCAAGAGCTGAGCCTGCAGCTCAGGGCTAGGGTACACCAGGCTTCTCTGAACTCAGTATAACCAAGCAGACCTCAGAATACGTCCTTGCTAGAGAGTGTAACTTTCTCATTCCTCTTCATGACCATGCTTGGACCAGAGCCACTACTGGAAGCCATATAGATTTCACGTAGCATCAGGGGCTATTTAGAGAACAACCACTAAACCAGCAACAGGCAAAGAGAAGGGGTGGCAGAGGGACTCGCAGCCCAGCGGAGGTCTCATCTGAACGGCAATCAGATAAACTCTGTGTGTGTGTGTGCATACGTGCACGCACGCTGCTGGGCAGCAGGACGGCTGGGTGCAAGCTGTGCGAGCTGGGGAGCTCCAAGGCAAGCACAGACACTTGTTCCTGCCTGCCCCCATCTTCACCTGGCCAGCACTTCGCCCCCCCCCCCCCCCCCCCCCCGGCACCCCTGGGAGCAGCGTCGCTGGAGCTGCATCCCAGGACAGCACTGCTGCAGGCAAAGCTTGTCCTGAGCATCTAATTAGAGTTCTGCTGCCTGTAACGTGTTTCCAGCTATTGCTGTTTGTCCTCACACTGCAAACCATTCCTGGTAACCGGGGTGGGGTGGGTGGAACTGGCTCTTAATTAACAGGGCTCCTAAAGTCTTCAATACTACCTGTGGCTACTGTTGTCTGAGTTTTAGTTAAAATGGCTCAAATCTGATAATTATTTATTACCTTCTAGAAAAGGGTAAACAGACCAAGGCTGCAGCGCTCACAGCAGCAACAAGTTTGGAGACCAAGTTCCCTGCAGACGACCAGCAAACCACGTTTGATGGAACAACCCAAAGGGATCCCACAGGAAGCATTTGAGTCCTTTAAAAAAATAGGTAATTCTAGGCAGTCTGCATCTCGCTAAAATGCTCATGGTGCTCCCTAATGGCAACCACTAATATTTATGATGGTCTGTACCAAAATAAAGAGATTACCCCAACTCACTGCAAAGCATAACTACTATTCAAACTCACCAAGTCCCATTAAAATTCTTCGGGGCTAACAGCCCTACAAGGAGATGATGATTTATTGAGAATTAAATAATAATAAAAAAAATGTAAGAAACAAAAAATATGAACCCATAATTTCAAACAAGAATGAGAATCATCAATAGAAAAGCCTGTTCTAAGCCTGCCCATTTATAGCAAAGAGTAACAATCGTTCAACAGGAATTACTCACATAATCATTAGGGAACTCATTAGCTAACAGACTTTATTTCAGGGAATAAAGATGAGATATCATCGGCGACTGCAACAGCAAAAAGACAGATAGCAAATTATCCTTCACACATATCAAATGTTCAACTACGAGCAGTAAGAGGTAAGAGGAGTGGCTTTTAGAGGCACTTAGGCTGATCTGCCAGCAAAAACATCTCTGCATTACTGCCTTTGGCCAAACCCAAAGGGTGGAGGGCAAGAAATCCCATGCAGTAATTGGAATTACAGAGGTCAGGCATCCAGGAACAGGTAAATTAATGGTGAGAGGATTTTATCATGGATATTACTTGCAGACAACTATGCACCGCTCTGGCAAGTGCATTACTGTAGGCGTTACTGTTACTGACCCCAGCAGATAGCTGGCCATAACCTGCACCTGGCTGGTTGACCCCCACCAGCGTTTTGCAAGCAAGGGTGGACAAGGCAGGAAAGTGCTTCAACCTTCCCAACACGTGTCCCAAAGAACAGAGGAGCTGCCTCCAGGTCCACACGGATCCAGCCGTGCGATGCCAGGGGGACACCCAGAGCACAGTCGGACGGCCAAGCCTCTGGGGGAGCGGCACGGATTTCTGACGGCAGCAAGAAGAGGGGGCAGGTAGGAAGCAGAGCAGGCAATACGTTCTTTGTGACAGATAGCCCAAGTTTAAGTCAGAACCAACCAGAGTTTTGCTTCTACATTATTTCCCAGTCCTTCCCCTGCAGCATATAATCCTCTGTGATTAATTACACTGTGATTTGCTGAGATCAGGATAGATGGGACAAGAGAAAGCCATGTACAAAATAATAAATGCTATTTGCATAAGCCTCTTTCTTTCACGTAAATTGTAACTCTTCAAACACTGGCAATAGGAGTTATTTTCATTACCATATTTTCACTGGCTGTAATTAGTCCAGTAGGAGGATTATTACCTCTCTTATCATTAATAAGAGAGAAAAGATAATTTGCCGCACTGTTGCTGACTTCATTGCCTCCGACAGCTGCTGCTGTTCAGGGCCGTTGGGGATCATGGGGGTTGCAAGGGTCTCACTCACCCCCTCAAGCCGAACATGGTGGGGGTCCCCTCAGCAAGGGGATGGTCCTTGGGTGCTGCCCACAACCACCATCCCTGTGCCATATTGCCACCACCTCATCGCCGCAGGACTTGCCACCTGGTGTTGTGTTGAACGGCTCCAAACAGCGCTGCGGGAGGTTCCCCTGGGTTTCCGCCAGCCAACCCCCCCGCACACCTCCCAGCAAACAGCCCCGGCTCCCATACAGCCACCTGGAGCTGCCAGCACATCACCCTCGCAGCTTTCCATCCTCTGGGTGAAACCAGTTCAACATCCCAGTACCTATTTAATGACCCACCGATGCCAGCCAAGAGCACGCACAACACAGGCTGCATTTCCCCAGCAGGACGAGGTATTTACAGGACACACGCCAGCGGGGACCACAAACAGTGGTACAACCTGGTAGGAATTGGCTGGATCCCTTTCCAGATATTATCAAGATATTTGCATAGAAAATATGGTTTTTTAATACATGCTGCACACTGTTATTATTCAACAGAGTGGCACAACAGCAAAGCTGCCTGCACAGCACCCGGCTACCGGTCACTTGTGCATCCGCTGACAAATATGTCATCTCCTTGGGTGGCCGGGATCCTGCCCCTGAGCCCACTGCAGAACCCCTGGCGACGGCCTTTTCTGCTGCCCCACAAAACTCTCCTCCGGGTTCCCCGAGCGGCCGCATGCCCTGTGCTGCCCAGCCTCTGATCACGAGGATGCGACTGCGCCGCCTGCACCAGCCAGCCTGCAAGAGCTGATACAGGCATCTCCCAGCCTGATGAAGAACCCACCCATCCCTTTGCTATAAGCTGGGGCACCAGAAAAAAAACGCCCTCGAGCAAGCTGTTGACCTGAAAGCCACCTCCTCCCAGCTCGGGCTGGCCCCACAGCATCACTGCAGCCCTCCAGCACGGGGCTGCTCCGCATGGGCCATGCAAGGTGGGGTGCAGGCTGCCTTCTGCCTGGCTGGCACAGCCCAGAAACGCCTCGAAGCCCAGGTCTCGCGGGTATCCTGTGGCTGGATTTCATTTCCAAGGAGCTTTTGCTCAAGCCTGGATTCAGGCAACCTGAAAAACCCGTTTCTCCGCTGAGCACATAGACATTTTACTAGGAGGGGCCCTGTGCCATCTTGTGGCCATCGCTAAATCAAAGGTCACCTTAACCAAACAAGAAAAAACCTGCTGCTGGCTGCAGCCCCTGCCCCAGCCCCAGCCCCTGGCCCCCACCTCCATGCACCCCACTGCTGCGACAGCCCAGCAACAAAACAGGCGCTTTTCTAATAAAATGGAAAAGTGCAGTGAAATCAGATGCGCCTCTGCTTGAAACTGTGTCTAAATTTACCTCTGACTTACCCCTGAAGGCGTGCACCACAGGCCATATCGGAAGGGGCGAGCGTGTCCCCTGGTACCCCAGCGCCCACCACCACTTGGCAGCCCCCAGCAGGTGGGAGCTGCTCCCGCCCGGCATCGCCAGCAACACCCACACACTCTCCCATCACATGCGTCACAGGGTTCTCATACATGAATTAATCCTAAATTAATGTGAAGAACTGCAGAGATCTCAGGACAAACATATTATTTCTTTAGCCACATCAGGAAGGATGGAAAAGATCTCCAGCAGAAGATCAGCAATGAAGCAGAGGGAGAGACATTTGGGACTATATAGGTTCCCCCCCCCCCCAGGAAATACTGGTGAAAAATGTTTTTTATGCTCTCAGCAAGCCCTTCTGCTGTTCCCCCAGTGCCACCCTGCTCCTCGCCAGTTAGCCCAGCTCAGAAACATAAATATGCCTTGTAAAAAGTATATATTACACTGTCCCTGCAGAGTAGGGGAGACCTGGAAAAGGGATGAATTGTCCCACATTCACATCCCTTCCAGTACTGCCACCTGCTTCCCAGGGAAGGGACCACTGGTAGTAGCAGCAGGGCTGCCCCTGGCCAGCTGTGCCCCCCCCCCCCCCCCCCCCCCCCCCGCCCTGGTTGCCCTCCCTGGCGCCCACTCGCCCCCCCAGCAGAAGGTCCTGTAGAGCGAATGATCCCTGCGTGCTGCCACACAGAGCTGCTGCTAGCCTTGGAGTCGAGAAATCCTCACATCTCACTGAATTTAGGGCTGCAAAAGGTACTGGTGCTCCAAGTAGCTCTTCCAGGCTGCAGCCTGTCCTTCATGCCTCAGCTGGTGAAACTCTGCTGTTAAGCCAGAAGCAGAAGCTGGGTTTTGTGGACAAGTGACATTTCCCTTTTGGCTGTTCCTGTTTGAAATTTTTTTTAACTAGAATTTGCATTTTCTGAAACATCCCCGAAGAGCTGTCATTGAGATAAACCCATTTAATGTTGCTAATAATACCTTCCTTCTGCCTTCGAAATCCAAGAACCTGCTCCTTCAAGGAACTTCAGCACCTTGATATTTCCACACAGCTGAAAATCAGTAAGCTGCAGGCTCCCAGGGAGCATACCTGGAACTTTTAGGGAGAGGAGCGTCTGGATCAGCCCGTGCTCTTTACAGCTTTGCTCTGGAAGGCTCTGTCTGCCCAAGCTGAGACATCACTGAGCGCTATAGGGATGTATGTTCTGCATTTTCTGTAGCTCAGTGCCTAAACACAGCCGAGACTGTTCTGGTCTGAATGTACTTATATTCCCAGCTCTGCAGCTACTCCCTGAACTGTGAGACCTTGCTGGATAGTGGGATGCCCCAGACCAGCCTCTGCAGGCCCCTTCCCGGACACCTGTGATGAGGTTGTGCCCGGTCTCAGCCTGCGGGGTAGGAGGGGAGAGGAGCCAGCGGCTGGTGGCTGGCGGCGGGCACCGACCCTGCGCCCCTTCCCCTTTAGGGTAACAGTGCGGGTTCACCCCAGGTGCTGCAGGGAGCAAGGCGGGGGGCAGCCGGGAACCGGGGGGAGGCGGCGGGGTCTGCACCCAAGGAGTGGAGCTGGCCTCGTGCCGCAGGGAGGACAAAGTGTCGGTCGGTGGGGATGGGAAGGGGGATGGGATGGTCCCGGCAGCTCCAGGGGAGAAGAGTGAGGAGCCCCAAATGCAGGGGTGCTGCATGTGGGCGCTGGTCCCAGGGCGTGCACGCAGGAGAGCAGGGCATGGGGGACAGGGCGCCTGTCTGCGTGTGGGGAGCAGCCCCCCAGGCATGCAGAAGGCACAGGACCTGGGGCTCAGCTTTCCCCACTTCAGCCGTTGCTTTTCTGGAAAAAGCTCATAGCCCAGGAGTCCTTATTCAGGCTGCAAAGCACATGTCTGCAGAGGTTACCGAAGAGGCCCACAAGCTTTAACGAATGCAAAGGGAGAAGGCAGCGCCGCGATCCCTTCCAAACCTCATGGCTTTCAGAGCTGACCCCGGGTCCCGGCTGGGGAAGGGGCAGCGCTGGGCACACCAGGACAGCACTGCCCATCCCTGCTGCCCACGGAGGGAGAGCCATGGGGTGGTGGAGGGGGCTGTGGGGACAGCAGGCACACAGACCTGCCCCTGCATCACCCTCCCACCTCTGGGGTGTTGCCTGAACTATAGAAACAGAAGCTTAGAGCAACAGCGCTTTGAGCCGAGTTGAACAGTATCTCCTATTTTCAAGCTTCCCAGCGCTGAAAACGTCTCCCAGCCTGCTTTAACGCTCCAGGCACTGACACACACCAGCGGGGCTCTGCCCCAGCTAGCGCTCATGTGGACCAGAAGCTTTGCCAGTAGACTCATCCCTCTGCCCATCTGTAACAGCCCTGAACCACCAGAGGAGAACAGCTTAGCATCACACCCAGGCTGCACACCGCTGCTTTAGGAGGCACTCACACTGCTTACACCCACTGTAAACGACATACAACATCTGCAGCCGCAGTGTGGATGTTTGGTGCCACCTCTCTCCCTGATAAAGTTATACAGGGTAGCAAGCCAGCTTTGCCTATGCGAAACCTTCACGTGCCAAGGGAAGTTGCACAGAGTACGTCAGCATAACCAGCAGCCCCAGCTATATTCAGCTGAACCTGCCAGCATCACTCCCAAAGTGCAGCCTGGGAGGTGTGTGTGGAGGGGAAACGACAAACTCTAACATCAGCATTAGAAATTACACAGCCCTCCCCACCCCCCACCCCCAACATTACTGGATGCAGAAGAAACCTCTGATCTGCTGCTGAGTGGTTTCCTTGCCCCATTTGTATCTGCTGGCAGCACCCCAGTTGCAGGAGACCCCTAAGTGTCTCTGGGAGGGCTCAGGAGCTGCAGGCACCCAGCACAGCCACGCTGAGGCACGCCAGGGCACGCGATGGCACACCAGGCTTCCTGACATGGTTTGAATCCACATTTCTTTGTTAGGGCACAGCATTAAATCCTTGTGAACCACCTGGGGGGCTGCGCTTCCCCAGGAGGGGTTCAGCCTGCACTTCCGAGCTGGCAGGGGGGCACCTTGCATCTCCCCCATCTCAGGAGAGGTGCCTTCCCTGCGAAGAGCGTTTGGATTTTTGCTAGCTGTTACAGATGTCTTCATGCTTCAGATAAGAGATGTGTTGCTTGAATCAGCTGCAATTCTTGCCCTTGGAATCAAGTTAGATTTTAAACCTGAGCAGCAAAGCTCCTGCGTTCCTCATGCTCCCTCAAACAGCACGGAACGCAGATCTCTACTTTGACTTTCCAATTTCCTTGGGAATTCCAGATGCTCTGCAGGGGAATCTCTCCTGGCTCTTACCAGGAACTTTATTTAAGCAGGTCCCTCCAGTGACACACACCCTCTTCCCACTTTCACAGAACTGGTTTTTCGGTTCAAACCCCAAAATTTCATAACTAAAGTCACTTTGCTCCTCTGCAGTGTCTGCCCCTGCTCACATACCTGTGTGACAATGCCATGTTCCCGAGGTCCAGCACAGCACAGGGCCAGGGGTTGGTGCCAGTCTCCAGCACTCATATAGCTCCATGAAAACATCCAAGAAGGACCTGGAGACCATGATGTCTGGGGAGAGGGAAGGACAGGGTAGTTTTTTCCTGCTTTCTTCACTATCTGCGTGTGTGTTTTAACATCTTAATATGTCCATGGAAAGTGGTGGCAAAGGTTGTGTGAAGAGATCAGAGGATGGCGATGGCCATTTATTGTTCCTCCCACATCTTTCATGGTGGGAAGGAAGATAAAAAAGGCATCTGGGAGAAAGCGTGAATCTCAGGAAGCAAAGAGCCAGTGTCATAATTTCAAGCAGAAGCAGTGATGTTTAAGAAAGCCTGTGAAGCTGGATAAGCCCAGAGCTCTGGACAAATACAGCTATTAATCTTTAATCCTTAATTCTTACGGGTGCACCAGACACCAAATCTGATAGAGAAACCAGGATTTTGCTGCAGGTCATACACACAGCTATATGTACTCATGCGGACAGATGTGCTTAATTATTAATCAGCTTTCATAACAGACTTGTTTGGGCTGGAAATTTGTTTAAACACTCCCTGGCTTTTGGTGAGTGAGGTCAGGCTCTCAGCACCCCTCGCTCTTAGGGGGACACCTCTAGCACCCAGTCCTTGCCCCCAGGGTTTCCAAAGCCACTGCCATCAGTCCCACCTGCAGCCTGACATGGCTTCGGGAGATAGATCAAAGCCTTGATTCAGACATTTCTGCCAATACAAGCGTCTGGTTTGATACAGACATCACGTTGCTCACCTGTACTTTCTTATGAAGGTTAAAGTCCCATGACGGGAACAACAGAGGCTGATACTGCAGACTACAGGAAAGCACGGACAGGCATCGCCCTGTCCTGGATGTGCTCCTTGTGCTGCTCCCTGCTCCCGCTTTTTGGCTGGAGCAGCAATGGGCCAGAAGGACCAGGGACAACGCGCTCTGTGAACTGGCATTCAAAGGATGCTAACAGCACATTCAGCATTGTATGTCTCTTCATCTTTTGCCTTGTAATCCCTTTGGTCATTATTTATTCATATGGGAAGCTGCAGAAACCAGTGACCACCATTTTCCACTTTTGTAACTTCTCTGCTGTCAGGTGTACTTCCAGCCCTTGGAAACTGGTTCTTCTGGGACTTTCTTGGTGACAGGCTCCAGTCTACAAGGGCTTTGAAAGTCACGCTCAAGTGTGAACAGCTGAAAGTCCCTATGACAGCTTCACAGATGAAAGAAGTTTGCCAGACTACTCAAGATACTCCCAATTACCCCTAATTAAAACTAGGAAGGATTTACCTACCTTGATGAAGTTGCTCCTGGGATTTAAATCTGCAGCAAGCCTATGGAGAGGAGAGCATCCCCTGCAGGTTCTGAGGCTGTACAATCAGTGGAGAGTGTGGGGGCTGTGATTTCCGAAGATCAGTGCTTCTTCTCTGAAAGCCTAAAAGCAAACCCTGCAAAAAAAGTGCTAAAAAAATCATACATAATCTAGATGCTGGCAGGATCCAGGCAAAGAGAAAAGGAGGAATTTAGCAAATACAAACTGTAAGGCAGTCCTGTGGCATGAAGCTTATCCTTTGCACACAAAACATTATTCTTTGCATGCAAAACAAAGCCATGAGCTTTTATTCCCCTAACATAAACTACCATGAGCTTTTATTCCCAAGATAAGGGCTGTTTGCACTGGATGGGTTAGCCCTGTTAGAAGCAACGTTTAGTACTGAACCCCATCAGGCAGCTGGAAATGCTGATGCAGGGAAATGGTTTTGTTCTGTTGTGAAGAGCATCTGCATTTAGCCATGGGTCCCAGGGAGTGATGCACCACTGGTGCCTGCTCATGGCAGGGTGATGCTGGAGAGGACCCGTGAGCATGGTACCCCTCTGTCTGGGACCAGCCCGCAGGCAGGCAAGGAGCAGGCAGCTCAGGCTGGGCCACCTGCTCTCCCCCAGCACAAAGCAGTGTTCACCGCCCCACACAGCTCCACACTTGGTGCCTGCACCCCAGGAGCCCATCCCAGGCTGGGCACAACCTCCATCAGCGCTGCAAGGTCTGGCTTTGTCCCAGCTCATGCAGCGAGCACCCAAAAGATAAGGGGGAATTCAATGAACATCACTCTATGAGCCATGTTTGCAGATGTAAACATTTAACTTAAGCTTATTATTGCTCAGGGACTTTGGGCAGTATTAAATGAAATCAGTGGAGATGTGCGAGTTAATCCCCACGCTTTTCCAGCCCATTGCCTCCTTACCTTTGTTTCCCCATGATAGCGAGCTCAGTCCTCTTTGGTCATCCTTCACTGGGAATGGCAGCTGCTCCTGCACCACCATGGACCTGTCCCCTGAGTGCAGGTGTGGGCTGGCTCCAGTTTTTCCACCTCTTGAAACTGCAAATACTGGTTTAGAGGTGCTACTTGTTGCGAGTCGTTCACAGCAGCTGAGGCTGGAGCAGGTAGTGCCTCCAAGAGAGGCTCTTCCTCCCCGAAGCTCCTCCATGGGCAAGAAAAGCAAGAGGACCTGGTGGGACCGTTGTCCCCTGCAGGAAGGTTGTGGTGCCCAACACGTTGGAGTGGTCCCTGCAGCTCAGACAAGCTCTCTCGGCTCTGTCCTCTCCAGGGCAGACAGAGCCTTCATTTCTGCTGGGGCTGCACCTAGGTGGGAGCAATGAGGGGTGGATGTTTTCATGTTAAATACTCTTCCCACCGATGCATCCATCACATGAAAAGTGAATTTTAGGCTCAGGAGAGCTACCCATCTCCAGGACAGCTTTGGACACCCTCGTCAGGGTGAGCATCAGCGTGCCACCAGTTCAGGCAGCAGCAGGACTCAGCGGCTTTAGCACAGCCCTCTGCAGGCGTAGCGAGTGATAGGGTCCCTTCAGTGATACAAACTGCTCCTCCAGTGACCACAGTGGCATGGAAAGGGTCAGGGTGGTGGCAGGGGCTGTTACAGCCCCTGTGAGGCTGGGCTGGGGTGACTAGTCAGGAGCTGCCTTTCCTGGGCTATCTGGTCCTGCAGGGACCTCAAAACAGAGGAAAATAATACAAAAACTATTCTCAGAAGAGGAAGAGCCATTTTTCTGCAGTCTGTGCAAAGTCTGTGTGCGCAATGTGTTATATTTCTGCACAACCCTGCGAGACAGGGCTCCTGAAGCCCCAGCACATGGGAGAAGAGCTGGCTCTGAGGCTCAGCCTCTCCCACAATCGTCATACCTGATTCACTGGCCACATACCTCCGTCTGGATCAGTTATCCTTGCATGAAGGGAGATTTTCCATGAAGAGGGAGAGTAAAAAAACAGCTGGTACTGCCAGATCTGCCTGGGCTCATTTGGGAAGCTGGGAGAGCCAGGGGAAGGTGGGAGGGAGGGGATGTGCAGGGCACCAAGCCCCATTGCTGACACTGGCTTCACCGGCCGCTCAGCCTTCCCCATGGCAGCAAGGGGCAGAAGCAGCAAAATCCCTGGTGTGTGTAAGAGGGAGGAAAAAAGACTGAACAAAATAAGCTCCATACGCAAGCTAAATATTTAAGGATTTGAACAACACACATTGGTGCTTTAGAAGATCCCCGGTTATAGGCAATACTCTGCAAGCCTTTTATCGCGCTTTCAACTCCTGCTGTGAACAGCTGCCCATCACTGAGGCTGTCTGCACCACTCGCAGGATCGTGGCAGGAGATTGGGGTGTTTGCTTTCAGCCAGGCATGAAAAAATATGTCCTTTAGCTTGACATTTGCATTTTCATGTTCTGGTTTCTGACATGATTGTCATCACAGGACATATGCAGGGATGCCTACAATCTTGGAAATCTGGCCAGGCTCTTATGTTCTCCTGTGCTGCTTGCAAGCAGATGGCAGATCCTACCGCCTTCCTTCAAGCTCAGTTTCCTTACACCTGAAGAAAACTATCATCACTAAGAGAAGATCCATTTTTGCCCCCAGGTCTCATTTCAGGCTGGAAGGCAATGGCCAGAGGAAAGGGTTCGCTCTGAGCCATTCAAATGGGTACCAAAGGAGCCTGAACATATGCAGTGCGCTGTTGGCAACTAATCTGACTACTGAAAACAACCATTAGAAAATGAGGGGGGGTTAGGTTTCCAAAAACATTGAACTTTCCTTTTAATTATCTCCTTTCTGAGAAGTCTATCTGCCTGGATACCGATTTCATACCTCCCCTGTGAAGCACTGCGCAGGACCCCGGTGAAAGCAAAGGCTGCTGCTTTACCCGGGGGGAGGCTGATGTGCTGCAAAAGCACGATGCAGTGCAGAGGCAGACAGTGGGGTGCAAGGGTTTACATCTCTGTCCTGAGGTTCTGCATGGGGGATGTCACAGCAGCGCCTCAGTGGGAGGGCAAGAGCTGGCATTGCCTCCCATGGCCAGTCCCATTCTCAAAAGGGAGCTCCTAGCAGAAACCTGCCGACTGGGGTCTGCTGCGAAGAGCAAGGATGGTTTGTAATTTCCTTAGCTTTGTTAGCAGAGTCTCAAGAGCACGTTATTATTTCCCCTATAGCTCAGTACGTATTTTCAGATGAGTACACATGATCTCATCCATACTACGTGCCACAGCAGGGAAGCTGTAATCCCTCAGCTCAGATCGACTTAGAAATTAAGAGTGACAGAAGTGAAACAGAGCCTGGGAGACCGCCAGCAACCAGGCTGAGCAAGCTGCAAGAAGCGGAAAAGCAAATCCAACAACTGCTTCTTATTTCGCCTAGCCCAGTGCCCTAGGAGGTCCTAGCAGCCCAAGCAGGGTTAGCGGGCATCGGGCTAACCCATTCCAGTGCTCAGGGTGAAGCACAAAGGCAGCTGCTTGCAGCTGGGAAAACCCTCTGGGACACGAGGCTGGGCAGCGCAGGAAAGCTGGATGCATCCTCCATGTAAAGCCCCACGGCTGGTTTGAAAAGCTCAGTCGTGTCTGTCACATTGCTGCTTCAAAACCGTTCTAGCCAACAGAAAGGGTGTGCATGGACAAGACTCTCAGAGACAACTTCAGTGATGCAAACAATCCACCCTCTCCCAAAAATGATAGTTGGGGACTTCTTCTAGCAGATACTTGATAGCCAGCACCAGGTTCACCCTGAGCTCCTGGGTGTCCTGAAGAAGCAAGAGGTCTTTATGGCCATGCCCATGTTTCAGCAGTGCGCACAACCCGAGGCATGGGGTGTAAAGATGGCAAGTACGTACCTGCTTGGTGAAACCATCTCGTCAAACATGGTCTGCAGCCCAAGTGCCCCGGTGGAACTAACCAACTCGCTGAAAGCGACACACAGGCAGCGATTCCCGTATTGCATCCATGGAACTTGCAGGAGACAACCATTCTGCTACCAGGTTTCAGAATAGCTGTAGTCAGCACGTGAAACCTTAAAAATGCTCACTGGAAACAGATAAATCATTTTTTGAGCACAGGGATTAGAAAGTCATTATTTAGAGTCTTTGACAAGCTTGGCAAAGTCCCCTTACATGAATTGTCAGAATGCAAATATAATTGATTCCAGCTTTTATGTCACTGCATTACAGTGTGGTTGTTTTTTTTCCCTTAAGTCACTGACAGAAGGCTACTCTTCTGTCATCTCCTTGACAAATGACCCCGAAGTCCTGCCAGCGTTCATCCTAGTAGGTTAGTGCATGGGCTCAATACTCGGCTCTTCCATGCAGACTCCTGTCCCCGGCTGAGTTACACCAGTGTAAACCCACCCTAAGTGCAGTGACACAAAGCTCCGAGGCTTAAGGGAGGTTTAGCAGATCTTTCACCTCAGCCTTCAAATCCGACCAGTTTCCAGGCTTGCTGCTCCCCTTCCTGTCCCCCCCTGCCAGAGCATCCTTCCTCACGGGGAGAAAAGGAGAAGCACAGTGAAGCAGCAAAGCCTGCCAGCGGTCAGGTTCTCCGGCAGGGTTGCAGCCCCACCTCCAGTTCTCCAGCTGGCACTTGCACACCAGCCAGGGACCCAGAGGCAGTAGCCCAAGGCAAATCCATGCCCAAACCATGAGCACCCATGCCAAGGTGCAGGCTGGCCCACCAGCACGGGGAGGGCGAGCGGGCAGAGCCCAGGAGGGGCTTGCCTCCCCCTGTACCTCCCAGACACACTGGCTACGTGGACCAAAGGCACGTCAAGGACTGTGCGGTGGAAATACCCACATGTGGGCTCGGAAAGCATGTCCAGGCTTGCACGGTCCTCACCACCCACTGCAGGCCCCTCTGAGCCCCCTCACTCTGGCAGCAACCACAGGCAAGGCAGGAAAAGGCAGCATCTAGGCATGCTTTCCGTCAGCCTTCTGCCCCCTTGGTTCCTGAAGTGTTCCAGAAAGGGAAAAAAAAATATTCAGCAAGGCATTTGATGTGTTACATATTAATTTCATTATGTCAATTAGCAAGTCCAACAGTTTCTAATGTTAGGGAAATAGTTTCATACAGCTGGGGCAGAGGAAACTGGGGGAAAACAGCACTGTTTTCCAGCAATTCCCTCCCACTGGCAAAGAGGGGGAAAGGGTAATTACACTGGTCCTCAAGCATTTATCTAGACAATTATTAACGCTGTTGCAGTGCTTACCCAGAACAAAATGAGACTGAACTGGGCATGAGACACATTCCCAAAGGCAGGAATCATTAAAGCTTAAGCACTGAAACACTTCAGATGCCAGATAAGAGAAATCAGTCTTAAGACAGCTGAACCCAGAGGAGCCTGCAGTAACGGTGCAGCCGTGGTGATGGAAGAGAGCAATCGCCTTCAGAAACGACAAAAATCCCACCCGTGCAGAAAATAACTAAGGAGTTGGTTTCCTTTGCTTCATTTGATTTCAAGCCCAGTGAAAACATAACTCTGGGATGCCTTTACATGTCCCCACTCGAACAGTAGCAGGAGCTGTGCTCATTAGAGCTGCTGGTACTTGGTTCATTATTAATGCTGCCCACACTTGGTTCATCTCTGCTGCAGGTCCCCCTGCAGTAAGTGCTCCTTCTCAGAGCTGGAGCAACTGTTCCATCAGCAGCAATAACTGCAGGCACTGGAATATCAGATGTTTACGTGAACATGAAACATAGAACAAGGGCCACAGGCCACATAGTGGCTCTGAAACAAGGGGTAACACTTCCACCCCTGGGCACTGTGATTCCCTGTGGGATTTGCTCTGAAGGAGGGCACAGCCACTGTCCTCAGCGTCCCCAAAGAGCTGGAGGGAAGATACCTTGTGCTCTGCCACTGCATATGTGCACCATGGAGATTTGTCCAACAGCAGTCACTTACCTGATTAACACCCCAAGGATTTTTTCTAGTTGAAAACAAAGCACCTGTGAATACCTTTTTTTTTTTTTTTTTTTCTTTCTCCTCCTCTAACTCAAATACTGCTTTGCAAACTCCCAAGCCAAGCGTTGAGCCATTTGCAGCTGGGGAAGCCGTTTTGCAGAGCAGTTCCAGGCAGCAGGACAGCAGGGAGCAGCCGTGTCCCGCGGGCTGAGCTGCACTCTCCTTCCCACAGCAGGCACCCACCAGCCCCAGAAACCACGCTTTCCTCCTCCACTGGCAATTTGTGACACTCTTTTGCGTACCACGGGGCTGCAGGGCCAGCCCAGGCTCCCATCCCTTGCTGTGCTACCCTACCAGGCAGCGTTCCTGCCCATCCTGTTCTCTGCTTCATCGCTGCCCTGGGTTTCACCCTGTGACCACCTCACCTGCAGGGACAGCACGCTGTGGGAAAGAGAAGGGAGAGACCTGCGCCCAGGATGAAGGCATTTTATCACTAGGCGAACCAAAAATTAATGAGGATGCTCAGCAAGCAAACCCCACCTATTGCCCTCCACAGAAGCCCCCTCGCCGCAGCCCTTGCTGAGCAGCTGCCTTGGGAGAGCACCCTCACCCATCAATCCTCAGTCTAATGACAGCTCTCCTAGTGCTAGCAGAGAAAAATATCACAAAAATTCTAGTTGGGGAGCAAGCCCCACTCGCTCGCCCTTACAGGAGAACCACGACTGACTCCCCTGCCCTGACAGCGAGCTGCACCCAAAGGGGCTCCCACTTGCTCCTCGAGCTCAGACAACTACGAGTAGATCCACAGGGGACTGAAAGGAGAGCAGACCACTAACCCAGAGCACAGAGCCATTTCGAGCCAATGCAGCTCTACCCCAAACACCGTGGGTTTTCCATGCCAGCAGCCAGGTTTCACCCCCAAAGGATCAAATACCAAACCTGAGGGTCCTGGTACTTACGTTGCCAGCTCTCTGGATTCACAGAGAGGGCTCCCTTTTCCCTAGGAGAAGTTTAGCACTGAAAATACTCCACACAGAGGAGCCCAAGAGTCTTATTTGAGACAGTCTGCAATTGCAAAGGTCCCACTTGAGAGTGCACATCAGCACAGAGCTGCTACACAGATATACTTGGCTGTTATTGCAGACAAATCAAAGCACCACTGGTACTGTACTGCAGTAGTCAGTACAATTAATTCCATTAATTTGCTTTTAAAACACACCCATCTTGGAGCGCAACTATTGCCTGTGCTCTTTGGAAGACCAGCACAAGGTCTCCTGCTCCCCTGGACCAGGTCACCCTTCCTCATGGCTGGCAGCAGCCACCAGGTCTGGGCTTTGCTGCATGCCAGGACTGACCCTGCCCACCTGGACACCCCAAGGACACTCCAGACAGTCTTGGGTCTCAGACATATCCTGAGTCTCCTATTCTGCTAATAGCTGATTTTATATCTAGAAATCATATAGTGTTTGAGAAAACCTCCACTCTCAATGAGAAGAACATGCTCTCACCGCAGTCGTTGCTGATACAAAGCATCAAAGAAAGATGCAGAAGGAGGGGAACCAAACCAGTGCCAACATAAGTAGTGCTGAAGTATTTTAATATTTATTCTCACTGATAGATGTGGTATGCAGATTAATAACTTCAAAGGACATGCTTCCTTCAAACTGTAAATATTTTCTGCTTTACACAGCCCCACCGCCTAGAAACACACCCGCTGTGTTACAGAACGCTCAGTATGAGAAGGACGAGGCCACACATAGAGCCCAGAAACCTCCCAGCAGCACTGCACTGCGCCTGCGCTTGTACACACGCTTTTGCAAACATCAACCACGAGGAACTGTTTTAATATTCTGATATTTAAAATGAATAATGAACCCCTTTTATAGGATGACAAGGCCTCTCCTGACAGTTATGGAGACCTCTGTGTTTACAAAAGCCAGTGAGGACCTGAATTTAGATTTACATTTTAATCTGAAATCAGGTGATGCTGTGAGAACTTTGCGGGCACGTCCCAGCCACAGAGCACTCTGCCTTGCACAGCACAGGCCCTTACTATTACTCATCTGGGACCCTCCAAACCCCCTCAGAGATGAGAAAAAATTACTATAGCAGAGGTGAAAGACCTCGGCACAGCAGCTGGAAATGGATTTCTTCTCTCTCTCCCCTCTTGCCTCCCTATAAGCTTTGCCAGAGGTCTGCATTAATACTGGAAACCACAGCTTCCAGAAAGTGCTCTGTAACGGTGGGGCCAGATCCTTCTGCCTGCACCGTGAAGGTCCCTGCAGGGGCTGTGTGATCCCCTTCCAACAGCATACAGCCCGAGACCACCTTCTTCTGGTTACAGCTAGCTTTAAGTGCTTTTGAGCAAATTTCCATAGTATCATCCTTGTTAATACACTTACCACAGGAGATTTTTCCACAGCCTTCATTTACTGGAAAAAAGATGATTTGTGGAGACAAATCACCCAATTCTTAGAGCTGGGCAGCACCAAAAGCACAGCCCCAGGGTCAAAAATTTTCTCTGGACCCACCATAAGGGAGCTGTCAGCATCCCCTCCGTACAAACGGGCAAACTGGGGATATTCTGATGTAAACCAAACTCATTAAAGTACATGCGTTTAATATAAGGAATTATATATCGTTATATATTGTATATAATATATAATTATATACTGTTATATATTGTTACATATATGTATATATAAAAAATACAAGATGCATATAGTCCACTGCATTTAGGGTCGAAGTTATGTGGTTTTAAATACTATTTGATGCATAAGTATTAGTGGGATTCAGGAGCACAAGATATTCTGCACATCATGAATGGTCATAACATTTGTCACCCGGCTCCCTTCCCCTGTAGCCCAGCCAAGTGAGGTGGCAGTCTCAACAGCATCCCAGAAGGGATGAGATGCTCGGGTCAGCCCAAGCTGTGCCTCAGTAACTGAGGGAGCAAAAGGTAAAACAGCATAGGAAAAAGGCAAGGGAGGCGGAAAAATCAATGTTTGGCTGGAAAAATAGATCACTTGCACAAACTATTATCAAACTTCAGTAATAAAAAAATGGGTTCATCTGGTTGAAGATTTCTTTGCTTTTTCTCATGCCCTTGGAAGACAGGGTGCCATCTTCCAGCTGCGTAATTCATCGACGTTCCCTCTGGAATCTCTGCTTGGGGAAGAAGCTGGCACAGGGGCAGCGTAGGTGAGACTGGAAACCTGGAGCCGGGAGAGCAGAGCACCTCCCAAGCAAATGCAAACACGGGGCTCAGCTCCCTCAGGCTACATCTCTTTTGCAAAATAAAAAATGGATGGAATTCCGGTTGAAATTAATTAGCACTTTGAGGCAAAAGCAATATCTTACAGATGTTTTATTCCTCCTTGTGCATAAGGTGTTCCATTATCCATAAAAATTACACTTAGGCAAGAAACCAAGTGCCAAGAATGCTGTGGTCATGGAAGAAACGTGCAACTGCTACTGCGAGAGTCTGCAGCCCTCCACCTGCCACCTGCAGAGACGCTCACTTCCTTCCTGGAACTCCTGGGGAAGGTTTCCCAACCTGGAGAATAATTCCATTTTTTGCTCCTGAATCTAATACCAACTATTTTAAATCACTTTCCATCTCTGCTCCCCACCACTAGCACAGCTTTGCTCGGGCTGCAGCAGGAGCCAGAGGAGCCTCCCAGTCTCACCCCAGGCAGAGCGGCGAGGCTCTGCTTTTTTGTGACTTTCAGAGGACTGAGAAACCTCTTCCATGTCACAGCTTCTACAAGGAATTACACACCCCCAAGGAACCAGCATGCAGAAATATAAGTATATAAATCTCAGAGGGGCTTAGTAATTGCCCTCTTGCACATAGGAAAGACCTGGACCCCAACAAGCCCAACCAGCTGGGACCTTTCTTGGTTGGTGTTGCACAAGGGGCACTAGAAAAAGTTTGTCATTGACTCAGGTGAAGGAATTTGGGTTTTTGCCATCAGGACAATGATGTTGCTAAGCCTCGTGATTTGTTACTTTACTGGATCTAGACCAGGTAAGCAGCACACTGGGAAATCAGGGAGGTAGACGTTTCCAAGTGACAAACCAGCACTGTTGCTGCTTTTTGCCTCAAGTCAAATTTTAAGTCCTGTCTCCAGCTTTGCTCTCCCCGACCTCTCCCTGGGCTGTGCTGCAGTTTGACTTGCTGGGTTCAAGGCTGTTACGCTGATGTAAAATCTGTTTTGTTGAGTAAAAGCACAAGGTCTGCCAGGAGCAAAGCACTCCTCTCATGGATGAGCGTTAAAATGGAAATACAACACAAACTTGGCAACTTGCTTTTCTCACTCTTGTTTGCATGACAAGTCACTGGATGCATGGGAATTTAAGAAAGCCTAAGCTCTGAATCTAAGATTATATGAAAATATTTTCATTGTGAATATGGGTAATGTTTCTATCTTTTATGATTGCAGTGAGAAGCTTTTAAGCATAATTCAAAGACTCAGCTGTTAAAAGGGATAGAAAAAAAATGCCTTAAAAATAAGGAACTTGATCTATATAACTATCTTGATCTTGCAACATTACTGGATGGTAGCATCAGCCATTTATTTTTCTTGTTAAACAACAGTACTTCCTCTCCAAGCAAAACTTTTTTTATTATTTGGAGAAACCATAAGCTACTGTTAAACCAGCTACCATATCACTGCCCGCTGTTTCAGACCTTCAAGGACATTCTCATTAAGCCCCAGCAATAGCTTCCAAGGCTTACTTCTTTCCTCTGTAAGTTGGTTGAGTTACTGTTTGAAGCTTTCTGCTGGGCCTCCATTTCTTCTTCTGCCCATGCTTGCAGAGTTAGGCTGCTCTCATGCCAAGAGCTCTCATGGACTCTGGACCTCCTGTCCCCACATGCCAGACTCCCCTGGGAGCCTGCTTTGTGCACAGGATACACCTGATGCCATGTTAAGCACCTCATAGCTCTTTCCAAGCAATACACAGCTATATTAATGTGCATATCCATAGATCTCCTGACCCAAGTTATGAGCATCAACCAAGAACAGACAGCACAGGAGCACTTCAGAGGTTCCCCTGAAGCATTCAACATATCCAGTGCAAACCCACTACCTCCGTTTATCACTTTGTAAAAGTAGGGCATAAAGTGATGTGCAGGGACCATCAGGAAGTCTCCCATCCACCTTAGAAGAAATTGGATTGACCTTTAATGTCCAGGCAAGGCAATTTAATTGCAACTTGATAACGTTATAGTCTGGTTCTCTAGTATGTATTCAAGTAACTGCAGCTATTAATTCACCAGGGCAGAGTATAACTGGGTATATCTGATTTTGTAGCTCTCAGGCACTATTTCTTGCTGAACAGGCAGCGACGTCCGAAGGTAGTGCAGCCGCTGCCACAGCTCAGAGGGGTCTGTGCCACCTGGCAGCTTTGCTCACACAAGCCAGGGGCCTCAGCTGGTGCACTGAGGCCATCACATACCCAGTCTGGTTAACTGCTTCCTCCCCAAGCCCCCATCTCCCTTTAATGCAACTTTTCACAAGGATCATCCTCCTAGTCCTGTGAGTGTCCTCGTCACCTCTCCAAGCCCTAAATACTGTGGTGGTTTCATAAAAAGCAAGAGAAAACATAGTCAGTCACTCAGCTGAGGTCCTCAGATCATCCTGGGGATGCAGGAATGAGTGAGAGCTTGGTGACTAAACTTCCCGAGCAGCCACGGGTATACTCAGCTGTGCTCTCCACTCCTGGATGTTACTGAGCCATTTCCATATCCATTGCTGAAAACGCATATTTTACTTTCCTAGCAATGTGATGACTCCATTATTTCTGCACAGTGTGCGTCAGCAATATCAGCCAGGAATTTGCTGTGTCCACAGTGACCTCTATTTAAACCTGTTCTTATTGTTTGCTGCATTAGTCTCTCATCCATGCCCTACCCTGTCCGTGGCACCCAGTGCCACACTACACAAACACTGTACTTGTGAGCATTTCTGCTCCTACGCTAGGAAGATGGATGTGTAAGTTTCCCATTACGGTCAATGGACAAAAAAAGAACAACCAACCACCAAGTGATTAATAATCACTTCTGCAGACTGAATCACTATTCCTAGCTGCTTCTCTAGAGTAGAGAACATGAAGTTACTTAGCTATTAAGTGATAGATCTCAGCACAGGGACTGTCCTCCTGCGTCTACAGCCATCTCTGCCATGGATCCTGTCTAACAGCAGAAGTTAAACACAGCACAGGCACGTCATGGTTTATAACACCCCAGGCAGAGGCAAACAGGCAGAGCAAATTTCTGCTGCATCCAGCAACCCCTGAAGTAATGGGCTGCATTAGGAGAGTATATATTCCACCAGCTCATATAGAAACGCCTATATAATGTAAGAGATCAAATACTTCATTGGCCCCAGCGCTGGGCATCTTTGTGATCAGGTTTCAGTTGAGTTTTAGCTGGAAATGGCACAGTGAAGACTGTTGCAGTAAGTTCTCAGACAAAAAGGACAGCTTACAGGCAAAACGAATGCACAGTAACATTCCCAGTACAATTAACCTTCCCTCTGCTCACCTAATTGCCATGGAATGTGACTCCAGCCCACCGGGAAACTGCCTCTCCACCGCTCAGCGATGGTTCCCAACGCCAGCCCTCACCGCCTGCCCCTGGCGGGGACCGGGCGCTGAACAGAGCCCAGGAGAAACGTGGTCATCAGGACCTTAGGTGGGTATGGCAGGTGTCTGCAGAGATTCCCAGCTATTCCTGACCTTTTTGTTCTTTTTGCATGTAAAAATGAACACCTACGGGAAGCATGTGAAAACACCACTGGAAGAGCAAGATGTGACCGGGGCGTCCAGCTAGGCTGGAGATGAACCCCCCAATCCTGCTAACTCGGTACACTGGAACACATGTGCAACATATGGAATGAGTGATACAGAGACATCATACATTTTAGAAAACTGAAAAGATCATTTTTAGGAGAAACAGACTCAGTTTCCAGCAAAGAAAACATAAAGCTATAAAAGCACATTTTCTGTGGCTTTTTTCTGTACCAAAACCTACGGAAATAGTGAGAATTTTTTTATTATTATTATTATTTTTATTTCTCGCACAGCAGATTGAGGTTTAGATTTTTGACCCAACCAGAAGGGAAGCACACTCTACAGCAGCTCGGTGCACTGCCAGGGTAACCCTGTGCTGAACTGCCGCAGCAGCAGCGCTGCTCAGCCCCGAGCCAGAACCAACCTGGGCTGACGTCCCAACCTCCCCAGGCCAGCGACTCCAGACAAGCTACCTGGGTCAGGTTTGTGCTCTGACTTTCCCTGGAAGTTATCAGGACAAAAATCAAACTAAAAGCCCACAGCACCACTCATCAGCATCACACAGCTCTTTGCTTTTGTCCATGCACAGGAGGTGATCTGGTGGCAAGTCTGGGTGCAGCCCTGGATCTGTGTGGTATATATAAGTCATCATCTCCTAATGATTTCAAAGATTTCAAAATTTCAATGATTTTCTATTTATTTGGAAATCATTAGGGAAAAAAATTCCTAATGATTTTAAAAAAAATAAATTTCAAGGTTGCTGAGTTTTAGTTCTGCAGAAGTTTTCTGCCATGCGACTTGAATATTAATATCAAGGGCTCAGGTTTCCTTCATTGACCGGGGAGCCTCGTAATTGAAAGCAAAAATGCTTCAAGGAGAATTACAGAAGTGGGAGGATATTCAAACTTTTTGGCCTCATAGGATGAAAATAATAATTTCCTACTGCTGGCAAGGAAATTAAAACCTTTCCTTGCTTACTTGTGAAGCCATTCCCTGGCAACATCAGTCTGAGAACTGCAAGCTTTTCTTTTTTTAGGAAAGGATAAAATATTTAGAAGTAAAGAGAGTAATACATAATACAGTTTTGCTTGAGAAGGGCGCACAGCGCTGCTAGAACATGCACCACCAGAAGTACCCCACTGGCTTGGCGTCAGTGTTCAACCCAGCGGCACAAAGCAGCTCCCCCCCGTTAGTTGCATCTCATGCTGCTTCAGGATATTCAGAAAGAGATTTGGAGCCCAGGCATCATACCAGCTGCCCTGGGACTGAGCTCTCCTAAAGGTTATCAGGCATGAAGCACCTCCAGAGCCCTACTCTCATGGCCAGCCTCCGACCAGGCTGATTTTTATCTGGAAAACATCCAGAAAGCATTTGTCTTCTCTGACCCTATCTGAAGGAAGAGGAAAGGGTTCTTGGGTTGCCTTTGCTAAAATCAATAGAAATCAATGGGGGGAAAAAAAAAAAAAAAGGAGCTTTGGTTTTCCTCAAGGGGCACCACTCGCAAGCCATCACCCACCACCCGCCTGGGTGTCTCCTGGCATGGGAGGGCGGGCAGGAGGGTCTCAGGAAGGCACAAAGAAACTGGGATTTTGTGTGGGGATAAAGGACGCTGGCAGCCAGCTGCCGATGCCTTTCTCTGCCTCTTCTCAGGAGCCTAAAAACCAAGCACACACGATGCAAAATGTAACTCTGTCACCTCCATCCCCATATGCATGTGCCCCAACCCAGCTGCTTCTACTTTATCACACAGCCTGAGCATTCTGTAAAGTTTTACACCAAGCTGTGGCAGACTTTCGAAAAAATCCGAACGCAAGGAAGATGTCATACAGAATTCGTATCAACTCCATGAAATACAATACAAGAAGATAAATGTGAGCTTTCTGCCTGAGGTGTTTGCGAATAAATCTGAGCTACTGATGCCTGTGGGTGTCTCTGAGTGAAATATTCACTTCTCACTAATAGAAATATTTTGATTAACAACTTTATTTGCCTAGTGGCAAATACCACTTTTTTTTTTTCTTTTAAATCAGACAAGTGTCATAAAAGATTTCATTTGCACATTAAGAGGAAATTTATAAAGTACTTGGTATTCGAGTTCCCTCAGCAGGCAATTACAGATATGTTCTACTTTTTGAACAGTTTTGGTTGGGTTTTTTAATTAGTCTCAAGGTGACTTCCAGCACACAAATACATCCCACTGGATTCCCCCTAAAACTGCTCGTAATGGTTAGTTTCTCATGCTTACTGCAGCACTTTATTGTGTAATATCTGCACTGCGATCAGTAAAAGGTCCAATTTTCAAAACATACTGAAAACTAGGAAACAAGGGTGAGGGATGACGCAGCTATATTTATACACAGTGTGATTTACTTTGGAGTACGCATGAGCCCCAAGTGCGGAGAAGGAGCCTGTTATAAATCAGCTGAATTCAACTGCTGACTTTTCCAATAGATTCAGGAGAGAAAATTCTCCAAACCCCTTGTTCTTCATGGTCTTGCCTGTCTCCTGTCCTGCCTCAGTGCCCCTGGGTATGGAGCATTTCATCCGTGGCTGGATGCATCACTCCCAGCAGGACTCGGACAAGCAGTCTTTCTGGGAGCACTGGGTCCAGCTGTCCTCCAGGGCCAGTTAGCCCAAGGCAGGCTTCCCCTTCTCCCCTCCTGCCCAGCATTCTCAGATTAGATGCTGTGATTTAGAGAAAGCTGGAGAAGGCTATTCTAGATGAACAGCGTTATCACTAACCCTATTCCAACTATTCCGCACACGCTTTGGGTACCTTGCATGCAAACTCTGCCCACATCAGCTGGCTCTTCTCCAGCCAGCAACATTCCAGATGATGCTGCCAACCCTGTCCCTAGCACAGCCACTCCAGGAGCTCCCGTGCATCACCACCTGCTCCCAGCACAAGCGGTGCTAACAGCAGACTTGTGCCTCTCTCCCACCCAGGTGAGCAGCAGCAGCAAAGGGACGGGACAGACCCAGGAGCAGCGCATCCCGGTCACTGTGGTGGTGACAATGGCAATTTTCTTTCTCCTTTGCTGGCTGCCATAAGCAGCTGTGGCACTTATAGCTCTAAGTGAGGAATCTGGTCTCATCACTCCTGCAGCCAGCATCCTCCCACCCAAACCTGCCAAAAGCAGCAGAGCCTACAAGCTCATCATCTACATATTTCTGAACAAACGGGTAAGTAAAATGTTACTTTTACATTTATTCAGATTCAATGTATGCAAGAATTACAGAAATAGGGAGAGGAAATCAGGAGTGTATTGGTGACATCACTGAAAAACCAAATGAGAAGGAAGCACAGAAAAAGGGCTACAAGGAGCAAATTTAATTGACAAGCCTGGACTTTTGGAAGTTGGATAACCAGCTTCCCACATGTCCAAACAGCAATTGATGGGGCCTTCCTTTCCAGACACAATTTGATGAACAGCAAGTTAGACATGGAGGAGAGGAAATCAATGTTCTGGCAAGTGTAAAGGCACCAGATACTGTTTGAAGTTGATTCAGATACATGAAAACTTGTAAGGACGTGAACCCTTGCTACCCTGCGCCATGCCCCAGCACAGCGCAGTGCCCACACTGACTCCTCTGCTTTGCAACACCAACCTTCCCTTTCCCAATTTACTCTTTTAACGCCCCCCAAACCCTTCAGCCGCTCTTCTGTCTTACTCTACCCCTCCTAACAGCTGGAAGGAACCACAACCAGCGAGGATCTGTCTGAAAACACTGCAGAGGAGCTGACCTTGGAGCAGGGGACAGCACAGCTTGCTTCAAATCCCACGTTTTGCTCCTCTTGCCATGCAGAGTGCCAGAAAATAGATGGGAGGAGAGTACCAGGCAAGGGGCTCTAGATGTACCTAGGGCTTTACTTCCCGCTAGAGGGCTGGACTCAGGACTACCCTCAACAGGTGGTGAACACAAGACAGAGGCTCTATAATATCTTCAAAACATTGCACACAGCAAGCGAGTAACTGTCATGCTCCATACCCTTCCAGCAAGACACGAATTCCTGACCTTGCCCAGCTCCATCTCAGAATAGGCGTCATGTACTGACTCATACCTTTTGGAAACTTCCTCTAAAAAAATTGCTGTGTGCATAACAAACGATCCCTTTTACTCATCCAAAAAGATGAATTTCAGCCCCATGAGTCAGGAAGCAGAGCAGCACATTCTGAACATCGTCCTCATCTCCACAATGAGCAGCCAGAGAACGTGGGGTTTAACTATAGTCAACACAAAATAGAAGTGCTTCATCACAGCATGCAGCTGTCAGTTCAGCCCAAGAGTTTTGCTTTGACCCTGCTTTTCTCTCCTTGGAGACTCCAAGTACAGATACCTGGAGTACAGGTACAGACACCAGTAGTCTCCTCAGCTGGGATTTGATCACCCTGCCAGTTTCAGTCTCCAGTCCCTCCCAGTCCTGCAAATGGAAACGGTGAGCTGAGGCAAGGTGAAGAATAAAGGTGCTGTGCAGAGCTGGGGCCACATTTCCAGCCATGCCACAGCCTGCTCGGGAGGATGCCAGACCCTTTGACAGTAGCATGGGGGAAAAGACAGACCCTCCCATGATGATTTTTGTCTGTTCAACTGCTCTGAAACCCCCTTGCTGACCCCTGTTTGCATCCCCTGCAACACTCACAGCATCAGCTCACGTTTGTTCAGCTAATACACCTCAACTAGATTCTGGCTCATACAGTCAGGAGGCTGTGAGGGTCTAATCTCTGCAGAAGAAAATTGTTCATCAGATAAAATAAAGGAGTAGAAGAAGCTTTATAAGGCCATCTACCTGCTTTTTCTGCCACTCAGTCTGTGCAAAGGTTTCTCTCCCTTCTTTTGCCCAACCCAGTAAAAACAGGCCCTGTGACTCCTCCTTGCTTCGTGCCTCTTGCAGTACTGTTTGCATTTGCTTCTCTTCCTTCCTCCTGCTGCTAATTAGTCCCTAGAGCTCAAAGAGCAAGTTTTTTCCCTGGTACACTTAGTTGTACTTTGTCTGAAAGGTTCCCAGAAATGGCCAAACCAGAAAATGTACTCTCCCTTAATCAGCACGCGCAGGATTTCCATGAATCGTGTCAACTGCACCCGGTGACCCCGGCAGAGGGAAGCTGATGTGTCCACCCCGCTGCCAGGTTGGAGATGACTGGGTTTCACAAGAGCCCTTCCCCACACTCTGGGTGTGTGTGGAGGACTGTGTCCTGGTCCCAGCTGCAGTCCAACACCCAGCAGAGGGGAAACTCATGATTCAGTCCAGGAAATGTTTCAAAATCATGAAACTTTCCCCTCTCCCTTCCCAGTAGGCTACATCATCTTGTGCAAGCTAAGGGAAGGCGGTGCTGTTCACGAGAAAAGACACAAAAGGTGATGCACAGCATAGAAGGGGCAGGAGCTGGGGTAGCCCCTCATGCAGGGACAGAGAATAACCGCGCAGAAGAGAAGGAGGGGGGGTGAACAGAGATCTACAGAGAACAAGCAGAGAGCATCAGAACTAGTCCAGTCCCTCAACCAGCTTCAGCTCCACTAGGTCAGGCACATGTAATTGATCTTTGCATTTCTGCCTGTTTTATAACAGGCAGATAATTTGTTTCGATGAGCCCAGCAAACCCTCTACTTGAAATTATTTTTGGAAGCGGTTAGGAAGCACAAGCAGTAAATCACTGTCTCTTGAAAACAAATTATGATGGTAAAGGATTGATTTGAAGTCTGGCAGTAACTGTGGCTGTTTTCACTGGGGCATGAGAAGTTCCCGAGGGGGAAGAAGTTTCTGTGACACTGTCCATCAGGTCTGCTCACTGCTGCACTAAGCTCGGGTGAGTACATTGCTTTCTTTGCTCGTGCTCAGCCTCCTGCAGAACTCCTGGCTTCTTCCCTGTGAAATAATTCTTTTGCTTCTCCTTTATTAGTTATTTTTAAAAATACATTCTTTCGTGATGGAACATGGAAGAGGATATTACCATCCCCTACCAGGGGAAAAGCACCCAAACAGACCAACGTCCGCCAGCGCTTCACTGTTGTTACACCCCGCCAAGTCTTGCTCCTGTGCCCGGGAGCAGCACCAGCCAGAGCCACCTTTATAAACTGCAGCAGCATCACCCGTTAGCCCTGGTACCCAGGGGAGAGATGGAAGCCCTGAGCTAATTGCAATAACGGATAACTGCCATCCCAGCCCAAATCCCGTCGCAGAACCATCAAGTCTGGCTGACTCAGCACTCAGCAGCCTGCTCTGTGCCTGCCCGGCTCCCCGGCCAGGCTCCCTGCCCCGCGAGATAACTGAGCATCACTTCAAACACACAACCTCCAGCAAACCAAGAGAGGCAGTTGAAAACACGACAGGCTAATCTTAACATGTTCATGGGCTGGAAGGGTCACTCTATGAAACAACACAGACTGTGCGGAGGAGTTATCTTTCCTACAGATGCTTTCTTAATTAATCTCTTCACTAAATAGGTTGCTTAGAGGCAGCAGGTGAACACAAATTAAACTGGGTTTATCCACATCAAACACCCATCCCTTAAATTCACCATAAATTTTTACTACTAGGGTTACATATGCGCTTTGTTTTGTAGTTTTTTGTTTCTAAACCCTGCTTGGTTTTCATTGCTCAGTGAGTATTTTGGCTGCGACCAGTGTTCAGGTTTCCATACTCAGGGCAGGCAACCAAGTCCGTACTCCGAGTTTCACTGCACTCACGATTAAGGGCAGCAGGGGCACCTCAGATCGGAAAATGCCGACACAGTTGGTTTTAATGTTTCATACTCATGTGAAATCCTTCCCACCTGAGCTCTTCTGCAGGGGCTGACAGCTTTGCTCCCCCAACAGAGCAGCTCGCTGCACCTCTGGCCCTCATGCAAGCACAGGGGCCGTAGCCAGCTCCACACAAGGGACATGCACACACACGTGCCTAGCGGTTGCTCCGCCAGCAGCACAGCCACGGACACACAAGCGCCTGCCTGCAGGCTCTGCCCACAGCAGCACCCAGTGAGGATTGCCAGGTCCTTTGGGCTTACCCTGCTGTTTCATTCTGGTTCTCCCACCTCTGCCCAGCTGCCTCTCCTCATAAAACTCACCTAGGAAAGAGGCATTGCTAGTTCCTTTGTTAGATCTGGCTCCAAAACTCATTCAAAAGTGAGGGAGAAGGGATGGACAGAGCAAGATAAAGTGAGATTTATTCCTTAGCATACCATGCAAACAAAAAAAAACCCAAACCAAACCAACCCCAAAACACACAAGATAAACAAGTTCACCTGTGTTGGCTGAGGTTATATTTCAGCACAGCTCAGTGCTCCCTCCACCGTTCCGCCCCCCCCAACCCTCTCCATCACGTCCATGCTCTCGCACAGCCCGCTCTTCCTAGCTAACACTGCAGGCCAGTCTATTCTTGCATCCAGAAATCAAGCCCCACAGCTATGGGCACAAGAGGAACTCCCAGGAACCAGTGCATTTCGTTCGTGCAGCACTCAAAACACTGGCATTTATTTATATATAAATGTTAGATGCCTGACCTTTTTGGCTGCTGGATCACCTAACACTGGTCACAGTGGGTTTACGTGCTGGTCACAGAATTTTTATTCCTGTTTTGAGACGGAGTTTTCCTTGACCCCTGGGATAACAGCTAGCTATGCCGCCAAGCGCCGGAGCACAGACTAGCTGGCAGCGAGCCAGCTCCTGGCAAGAGAGGTTCTTGCAGGAAAATCCGTCTGCCAGCAGCAATCCAGCACCCGAGGAGACACAGCCTGCCTGGTACCACGAGACCTGCACCAGAACCTCCCCTTGCCTTTCCATCCAGACCAGGGTGGTTGTCTCCAGCAGCACCCCTGTTGCCTTTTTGATGTGCAAAAAACCTGACGGGGCATTTTCCAGACTGAAGGCTGAGAAGGGGCAAAGGGCTGCAGCCACCCTCCCGGATCCGGCGGGACCACCCAGCAGCACCAGGCTCATGGTGCAAACAGAAGATGCTGGTCATCCAGGTAACCATGTTGAACACTGACAGCATTCCTGATGCTATGGAAATCTATGGGAGATACCTTGATAACAGATGCAGCTTTCATTTCCCTCTAATTTCACAGTATTTCGAAACAATTCTATGTCCAGGCTTCCCCCCCTGCTTTCGTAAACGCTTAAACCCCTCTAATCAGGCTAGATAAAAATCAGAGAACAAGCCAGATAAAATAACATTCCCATCGAGCAAATGCCTGCAGGCAAAGGGGTAGGTGAAGGTTAAACTGACAAAAGAGACTCTTAGACTGTAACAGAAATTTACTGATGATTAAGCAACTATAGAAAAATGGCTGGCGAGAGACTCACCCACACACATGAACTTGACTACAAGGGGAAGGGGCAGAAAAGCAAAACCCAGAAAACCAGACAGTTTTCCCCACAAGTTTTCAAGCTGCTTAATATTTCAATTCTCAGTGGCGAGAGGCTGATGAAAACAAATTATATTTTTATTTATTATGAAGAAAGGCTTTAATTCCTGAGAAATTTCAGTTTCTCGTTTAAAAAAAAGATATTTCAGCTGACACAAAAATTGTGTCAAACTTTTCCAAAGCTGTTTTCCCTAGCGCACAAGGCTGCCGACAAAAAAGCTGCATGTTTTCTTACTTGGCTGTTGATAGCAAGAGTTGTCCGAGCTTGTTGCCATCAGCTGTGCTGTACAGTTACCAGTAAAGTCGTTTGGGCTCCTGACCTGAGAGAGGTGAGCTATCAGTATTTGACTCTGCCATTGCAGGGAGGCATGCAGACAATCCGTAAGATCTAAAATAGGTATTTCTGCTGCTCCAGGCAGTTTCCTTGGCTTCACGCAAGAGGCTCCCTCCACTCCCAGCCGCACAGTGTGCTTTGCCATGTGGCTGAAACAAATCCCTCACATCATGGATGGGGAACCAACCCCACCTGGGCGCTTAAACCAAGCGCATTGCACAACCTCTCACCTTTTCCCTGGCCAAGCACAAATCAAAGCAGCCAGCATCGCTTTCATTGGCAATTTGGTTAGCTCCATCCCTACCATGCTTTTAATAATGGGATATATCAACAACCTGACTGCAGGCTGGCAGCAGTGATCCACCAGTGCTCCCTGAAATCTCTGTGCCACAGCAGACCGGCTGTGCTTGCGTCCCAGCACGCAGCCAGCTCTGTCGGGTAACACGCTCCTACAAACCTGCAAACAGGCTGAAAAACATTTGCTCCTTTCTATTCTCTGTATTACTATATAGTCAGTAATAGCCTATTAAATAAAAACACAGGATGACTGTTACAGGGCTGTCCAAACATTTCCTTTCTGGCTCTCTCCCCTCTGTACTACATTTTAATCTAGGGATAATGAAAATAGAAATTGATCTAAAATATTAATGGAAAAACCCAACCACCCCAGAATAAATACAGCATTCAAACCACAAGCAGTGAAAACGCCCTGTCTGGACTTTACTTGTCCCCTGGAGTGCTGAGATATTGCAGTGGCTTGTTCACGGAACACTGGCCAAAGCGACTTCTTTTACGCTCCTTGGGCTTAGTCTTCTTTCACTGACGTGCCTGGTTCGTTTGTCCAGACGAAGGGACAAGGCAACCAGCTGCTTCCCCAGCTCTGCTCCCCAGGACCCCGTCCCACTTTAGCTTATAGAGACACTCCGATCTCAGCACCAGTTCCCACTTAGTATGAGGACATATATTTTTCTACAAAACAGTTCAACTTCTAATACAAAATATTACATCCATGGTTTTTTTCCAGACTGTTCCAGGAGCTTAAGTGAGTATAAAGACCGTAAAGATGAAACTCATCTTCTAAAAAGCGAAAGGACTAAAACTCCTCCTAACTTGCTGTTCCCGACGTACATGTGACAGTTTTACAGGGGCTTTTTGATGTTTTTGGGATGGAACAAAGCCACCACGAACTCCAGCAACAAGTCCTTGCCCTGGTGCTGTTGCATGCTGCAGTGGCCAAGCAGCCCCCCAAGGACGCCCATGTCCCTCCAGAAGACACCCCAACAGCCAGGGGAGCTGTGCTGGTGCCCCGCTGCCACAGCTGAGCCAGGCTGCCGGGGGAACACTGCAGGCTGCTGCTGTGTTTGGGGAGGCTGAGTCCAGACATCGAGAGTTTTGCCAAATAACCTCAGTTTGCAGCTTTGTTTCTCATGAAGAATTGCCCATCTGCTTCCTCACAGGTTGGTTTCACCAATAAACCATTTCTCTGTTTCTCAAAAACTTCCCTAATCAAACATTGGGGGTTTTGATGGGAGTTTTGGAAGTAATATAATTTGGAAGTAAATAAAATAAAAGCCACAGATGCCTCTACAAATAGGTTTAAAAAAACCCCAGGAAACCAAAACAACAAAAAAATCCCCACGCTACAAAAGCCCGTGTTCTAAAGGCTTTCTGCCAAAACTCACCCACCCACCCACCCAACCCCAACAATAACAGAACAGAGACCCAGAGCACCCTGCCAAGGGCAGCTCCAAGAAACCATCTGCCTGCCAAGAGGTTATCCTCCACGTTGCAGACAGTCTCTCTCTAGTTTGGATTCCACTGTACCTTAAACATCTCACTTCACTTTTCAGTACAACCCTGAAGAGGTTACGAAGAACAGCAGTTATGAATTAAAGCTCTACTAAAATTTTAAGTGCATATATTGGATGTGTTTCAAAGTATGGAAACTGCAGCTGAAGCTTGAGAAACCAAGCATCTCAGGGATAATTTTTTTATTATTATTTTACTTATCAGCTTACAAAGTTATTGCACCAAAGAATAATTTCCTCCTAACACCCAGTGCACAAACAACTCTCTAAATATGCAGCAATCAGCTGGGCAAAGCCCTCACCTCTGGTAACCTTCCAGTCTGTAAGCATTAAGACAAAAGCAAGCCTGATTCCAAATTTTTAGCAGTGTGGTTATCTGAGTATTTGTGGAGCCAAACGGGCCAGCCCAGCCCGCGTAGGCTCTGAGCAGTGCAGCTGCATTCAGTTACACCAGGTGAAACCCTGCAGCATTCAGCTGTAGTCTGTATCATGTAATTTTACCCAGAATATTCCCTGTGACCCCATCAGGAAAGCTGGTTGGGGACCTTCTACAGGATCTCCCTCCTGGACCATTTTTGGAAACTGAAGGGACAGATGGCATCTTCTACAAACAGAAAAGTGTTGGAAAGCCTCAGAAGTACAGCTGGAGAAAGAATTAAAAACAAACAAACACGCAACAACCTTCTCCCTCATTAACTCCGAGCACAATCCCAATATTATGACAATATTTGTCATCCCAAATGGAAAGGAAACCGTGAAATAGCAGCATTCTGTGAGTAATTACTTTTCAAATCCCAAACTACATGGAAATGCCACCTTTCAGATGAGCTTCACACTGCAGCATGCCCACACCGGTGCCAAGGTATCTATCAAGAACTGGTATCACATTGCTTTAATTACCTGGCATGAGCCGAGCCACAGTCACGACACGCAGAGGTCCAGGTGGCTGAGTAACATGGAGGAAAAAGTTAATTGGATGTTTTTGATTGCTGCATGAGTTGGACCCATTTCAAATTGCCCATGTTAGATCTTTCCCTATATATATGTACAGGTGTCACATTCAGGAATAACCGAACCACTATGGGCTTTGGCACAGTCACCAGTTGCAGCTGCCCAGGAGTGAGGATGCAGCAACCTATCTGGAATTCTTTCTTGGAAGTAAAAACATCTAGTCCCAGATCAGACCATCAACAACCTTAAACCCCAGCATTACATTCAAGAGACGGCAGTGCCGAGGAGAAACGACTGCCACAAAACCTCCCCAGGATCAGCAGGTTGCCCGAGCAGCCTGCGCTGGGTGTCTCCAAACCGCTCTCCAGGGTGATGCAAACGCTGTATAACCCGCCTCATCCACTGAGCTTGCCCAACGCTCGGAGCTATCACAAGTTATTCCTGTTGGAAGGTCTGACACCTTTGGTTTTTACCACCAGGCCAAAGCCCTTTGCGTGCCCCGTCAGAGACACAGCCACCTCCTTCAGGGCAGTTTCCATCCCCACCTCTGCACCACCACGCAGCACGTTGTGCTCATTGCTACAAGAGTCTATGTTCCAAATAGATATTTTGTTTTATTTTTACAGGTGATTGTAAGCTGTCTTTTCCTTACAGGGATGCGGTTTGTTTGGTGGTGGGTTTTTGGTTTTTTTTTTTTGCAATGCTACCAAAAGCCTTCCCATACTCACGCATTACTGCGCCACCCATTGCTTTTTTTACCCCCAAGCCACAATTGCAGTAATAACCTAAATAACACCAAATGGTTTCAAATAGAGAAGCTGAACCCATGAAGCGAGGCTTTTGCTGAGGTTGTATTAGCGGATGAAATCAAAGCAATGGAAGCACTTATTGCTAATGAATACACATCAATTATTTATTCCCAAGCACACAATTTTTAAAGGGCGGTTTGTTTTCAGATTACAAAGCACACCAGGATTTTTTCAATTCCTTTTATCCTTTCAGTGATATTGTCTCTAGGTGGATTATTCAATTCCAGTACGCATTTCTACGCTAACATTAGTTTTGCAGCTCTATGACTGGTGATTTTTGTATACGCAAGAATCTGTTCTGTCTTAGAGCATACAGATTTGGCTTTGGTGCATGTCTTTGAGGTGTTAAATATTTTGTGGCTTGTGACACATACTTACGTTTTCAAGACAAATTGTTAGTTTCTGTTCCATTAACCCTGTAACTTGCGGCAAACACCACCTGTATCTCTGCTCCAGCAAGTGGCTTGTAACTGCCCCAGTGCTGTTTGGAAACATGGAGGATGTTAATAAATAAAAATATTCCCGTGCTGTACCTTGCTAGCCTTATTTCCTATGTGCAAGTAAAACAGTTTGGACTCTCCATGCTTTCACAAGCAGGAAAAGCAACTTGAGAAATGGGATTGCCACCATTAAGCATGCTCCAGAAAGATCACCTGTGAAATACTGCAGCCCCAAAGGGTTTCAAGTCCTTCCTAAACATTTGGGAGGCTTCAGCTTTCTTCCCAGGCAAAGAGTCTGGCAAAGCTTAGGCAAAAATAAATTCCCACTGCTGGCTGAGGTAACAGCAACAACAAAAATCCACTTCCAGAAAAGGATTCAGCTTTCTCTGTCTGCACTTAGCATTAATTTAGCCTACCATAGCAAACGGTATCTCGCGTTGCAATAGGAGGAGGCAGTGCCACGGCTATGGAACGGATGGCACTGGGCTTAACGGCTAGTTAGCACAGGCAGGGGCAATCCAGGCTAACAGCAGGTCCAAGGGGGTTTTGTTCCAAGAGCTACTGCAAGTTTTTTTTCTGCACACACACCCCTTCAGCAGAAAACACATTAAGCCCATAGTCCAGTGACCATACAAACTGTTTTTTAAGCACGTTTGCTTTGCCCTTCGTGGTTTTCAAGCACATGGGAAGGGCCGTGCTGGGCTTTCAACAGTGCTGATCCGAACGGTTTAACTGGGTGGCGGCAGGCTGCGCCCAGCACCCGCGCTGCTGGGTATGATGGTTTTATGGTGAAGCAGCAGCAGAAACCCAGCAGCAGCCCAGCTCTGTGCACCCAAGCCTTCGCATAATTCCCTGCCGTAGCCTTCGTACCATTCCCGACACACGACACCGGGGAGATGGTGGCTGTGCTTTATTTGTGCTGCCCTGTAGTTGCTTTTGGGATACTTCAACCATTTTGCTGGATGATACAATCCAGGTGATATCAATTTTATTTAAGAAAAAAACAACGAACCCCCCCCCCCCCCCCCCAACCCCACAAAACCAAAATCACAAAACCCACCACAAGCAAAACAACACAAACACAAACCAACCCCCCAGATTATAACTTACACCTCCAACACTGGGGTGAGATTCGAATGGATACAGCTCCCATTTGTTTCAACAAGTATACAGCCGTATACGTTCTGATATTTATGGGCAGCTCATCATTCAATTTCAGCAAGTAAATTTGCTATCTGCAATGGTTGTCATTAAAGGAGTTGATCGTTTCATAACAATTTACCGGAATTTTTTCGAAACTAAGCATTGTAGCAGTGTAACCAGCAGTACTGTGGGGCATTCAGCAAGCAGGCAAGCGTTCAGCCTTCTCTGCCTGCTCTTCAGCACTTTTGACACCTGAAAAAAATAGCTAAATGACTCAAAATTCATTCCTAGCATCTTTTTTTTTTTTTTTTTTTTTTTTTTTTGTGATAAGGAAAAGCCACCTAGCTTTGAAAACAGGCATTTCACTGCACACAGAAGCCCTTGTAAACCCCTAGGACATCCCAGGAGAGACTCCGCATAGTATTCGTGTGCAAATCCAAGAATTGGGTTTAGGGTCACGCTAAACTGATACAAGACAGCAAATTAATTTCAAACAGTTCCGAGCATCGGGCAAGCACACCAAAGGATGCAGCAGGATTACAGCAGGTACCTGCAGCACAGGCACCATGCTGGCAGCGTGCACGCGGAGGAGCCTCGCGCTGACCCATGGGACACGTCGGCTGTCACCCACCAGAGGCATACATCACATTGCACTTTGGAAGAGTTTTCAAATACTCTCTCCTGCAATATCCAGAAGGAGCGTTGGCCCCATTTCAGGAAGAAACACGGTGTCTGAGCTAATGTCTCTTCAGCCGATGGGAATTTTCTCCCCAGCTATGAGGGCTTGCTTCATAGCCTGACACCTAATTTTAAGCAGATGGGTTCTCAGCCACCCCCTCCCTCACTGCGAATTAAACATAAATACCGGCTGCACTTTAAAAAGACGCATATTAGAAGCAGAACAAGCAGAAGTCCTTCGGGAGGAGGATGACCTGCAGGAGAGGCAGGGGGGTAACTCCCCAGGACACTTGGGGTTACTAGTCACCTGCAGGAGGGAACAGCCAGCTCTCAGCCTGGAGTCATCCCGCAGGGTCTCATTCATCATGCAGCAGGCCAGCCTTGGTCAGGGCTGGAATCCGGCAGCACAGCACCCTGAAAGGTGGGGACCCAACGTGCAAGTTATTTTTACACAGCGCAGCGCCAGGGGAGAACTATATTTAGCATGATTAACATTTACTTCAGTTGCTATAGTGACTGATTTTATTTGTCTCCTGCGTGGGATAGATGGCTAATTTCTCCTCCAGGCCTTAGGGGACATCACCCAAAAAAAGCAGCGCTTTTTTGGTCACACGGCTGGCAGATGAAAGAACACCCAGCCCCCAGGAAATGTTTCTGAGTTTAGTGGTTTTTTTCCTATCAAACTAGAAGCGCACTTGATAGCAGATGGACAAATTACATCAGAACGACACCAGCCCCTTAACCAGCCCGTAAAGGGTTTTGGCATTTTTTCGTGCTGTTTTGGCAACCCGAGCAGAGGGAATATACCAGGTGGACCCTTTTCTTTTCATAACACAAATAAAAAAGCCTTGTTTTCAAAACCACCGAACACCAGCAGACTCACAGGCCATGGCTGACTTTTGCACAGCACCTTTTTCTTCCCCCTAAGTTTCCTTGCGGAATTGTTTTTTATCATCTTTCTATAGAAGCAGCGAGGAAGCAGCATCAAATGCTCTTGCTCTAGCCACAGTGTTCACACATCATTTTGCTTTAAAATACGTTATTATTTTTATGCGCTTTGGCAACATGTAGATAAGCGTGGATCCCCCGTCTCTTGTGTAAACTGTATGTAAGCTATCAGTTGTGATTTAAACATAAAAGGAACACATTTGCAGCAGCCTTGAGGCTGCCAGTGAAACTTGTCACTGAGATAACAGAGACCGAGAGCTTCTCCAGGTCTTTCCACAGAATTTTTCAATTTTAAGCAGAGCAGAGGGTGTCTTGTAGATAGTTTTTAATTACAATGGTGGTTTTAATTGTAACGTCCGATGTATGTTCCTCAGCAGGGAGGAAGGTTATTTCCAGCAGGGGAAAAAATAGAGGTGAGGCAGTTTTAGGCCATCAAAGTCCTTCATTTAAAAGCTGCTTCTGCTTGGGAGAGGAGTGCCATGTTACGGGGCACCGCGGTGCTGGAGCTGCCTGCTCAGAGACACAGAGGGGGATCGGTCCGAGCTAGCTAGGAGGTACAGATCTAAAATTCACTGGCCAGTCTGCATTAAGTTGCTTTAATTCCAAGGAAGTGGTCTTTACTCTGCTTTAAGATATAATTAATGTGAAGTAAATTACAGTAAAGTGAGGCTGTTTGAAATCCAAGTCCACATGAGGGTTTAAAGCAAGTTAAACAACCTGCTTTATGAAAGTTAATTCAGATCAGCTTTCGTGAATATCATCGTGTAGCCAAAAGGCCTCCAAAGAGTGAACACTGGGTTGTCAACAAAAAGCCAGGGTCCATCCCTGCCCTGCCAATGCCTGGGTCCAGCCCTGGCATCCACTCCTTAATCCACAAGATGCACCACAGCTCTGGATGCATCGCGGGCTGTCAAAGGGCATGCATCCATCACGGACCTCCGCTCCTGCCAGCTCTTTCCCATGCCTCCCATGAGGGGAACACCACTGTATTTATTTGGGTTTGTTATTCAACAGAAGCTGCAGGGCAGCACCAAGGAGGTGGCTGGAAGCGGGACCACTGTGAGCAGAGGGCTGGGGGAGTCAGGGAAGCGCCTGCCCCCGCAGCTCTGAACTGGCTCCAGCACCATGTACCCCCACCAGCCACACACCAGTGCCAGCACTGGCACATGTGTTCCAGGAGAGCCCCTGCTGCCAAGTGGCCTCCCCAGCCACTCCAGATCTCAAACGCCTTTACCAGGCACCACCTCAAATTCGTTGATGGAAGCCAAAGAGCTTAACAAGCTCAAAGGATGCTTGCTGCTACGTCCTAATGGCAGCACATTTGCCATGTCACATATGATGCTGCTAAAAGATGAGACTTCTTATTGCCTTCTGTCCCAGAGCAGCCAGCGTTACACACCATAACCATGTTTTCATCAAATAAATCCAAGCCTACTGCTCATGCCTAACGGACCCTTGCAAAGTACCTCCCACGTACGAGCTTTAAGAGCCTGGAGTGCTTTTGAAGGCAAAGACATTGCAAAAAGCTCCACTAATGAGGGTTCATTCAAGTGTCACACTTATGATCTAAAGGTAGTAAAAATGCACTAAGTGCCAGCCACCAACAAGTTCTAGCAGCAGTCACTGTGATCCCTGAAGAAAAACATCCTTTCAAAGGAGACACGGGAGGAATGAATACAGAGGGTCCTGTTTTTACTCGCTCTAAATCATCAGCTGACACAGTTACACAGCCCAAACTGGATGCCCAATGGAGCAAGGATTTCAGTATCTATTAAAAGAAAGATGTAAAATAAAAGATATAACAGGATTAAAGTGAAAGTGCACACAATCCCATTTCATCCCGAGAACTGGAAATAGATTTATACAAGCATTATATGAACCAATTTACATGCCTTGGCTTTGGGGAACCTGCCTGGGTTTGGTAACTCATTCACATCAAACTGCAGTGACTCCTACAGAGAGGAAAAAGATCCCGTCTTGCACATCTACATAACCCAAATGCAGTCAGTAACCTGAGGTTTTCCTGCACAAGTTCTTCCATAACAACCTTCCAGAACGGGCTGCCTGGTCCTTCATGTTTATTTCTGCCCATTGATGTTGATCCTCACCATGCAGAGGCGTTCGCTTCCAGTATGGAACCACTGCATACGTGCTACCAAGAAGAGGGATTTAACTCTCACCCTTAAGCTTCAAAACCTCAGATCCAGCCACGCTGCACATTTTTCAGCATAACAGAAACCAGGGCAGAAACAATTGTGTAACGAGCAGGTCAGGTACGGAAACTGACTTCTCCAAAAAAAGTTGGTCCTTGAGGATGTATGTGGCCTCCTCCTAACCTGTCAGGAGTGTGCCAGCTGGAGATCTTCACTTGGGAAATAACCCAGTGGCCTAGTTTTCAAAAGGTACAGATTTGGGGGTTCTGGAGTTTCTCAGTACCTCTGGCCCCAGCCCCACACACATACAAGGCTTCACTAGAAGGCTTTGAGCCGTTCCCTCAGCACCAGTATGGGCAGTCTGAGCTAAGCTGCATTAAGCCTGTGCAGGATCCAGCCTGTTTAGCGAGCTGTACGTTTGACTATAAAAAAGATGAAAGACTTGGGTTCCTGGCCAGCCTCCCTGGGTGAAGTTCTCAGGCCTGAAGTTGTCCCTGTGGACCTCTGAAGAGCCAACCCAACTATGAACAGTCCATGAGAAACATCTTAAAGTTTAAAATTAGCGTGAAAGCCACTGCGATCTCAAATAATCTCAGTAGAATGTTTCACAATCTTTTTCCATAGGGAGACCTACCACAAGCTCTCCACAGCCACTCCCCAGAGACCCCTTCCATCAGCTGAGGGTCCCCGCTCCCGCAGCGCCCTGCCACAGCACCGCCAGCAGCGGCATCGCGCTTGGGATGCGGCTGGGTACCCAACTCAGCCACAAACATGATGCGTAGGGGTCCGAGTAAGGACCCCTTTGTGCATCACATGGGGGATAGCAGGTATTCTCTAGTCACATCAGGATCTTCCATGGCAAAAAGCCCCAATGTCAATCATGGTTTTAGTCTCAAAAGGGTCATCTAGCAACTGAAATACAAACGAGGTAGAGGAAAACAGAAAAGAAAAAAGCCAAGATAACTCACTTGTAAATTTGGTAAATAACAAAACTGTTCCTTTCAATCCAGCAGTAGAAAATGTCTTGTAACAACCACTTCACCTTTAGTATAAATAAAGATGAGACTTTCAGGGTTTTTTGAAACTGAGGTTTGAGTCATTCCTCCCAATAGGATGATCACATCTTATACGAGGCTTTTATAATTACTTTGCTCCTGAGCTGGTAAAATCATCCCTGGTACTATTTAACTTTTTGGGGATGCTGTTAAAGCTGTGTCCAAACACCCCAGGAGGCAGTTAGGAAGCAGTTTATTAGACTTTAAACTGCTGCAAACTCTTACAGCAGGATTTAAGACACCCATGAAAACCTATCACAGGCTGAAAAATAGGAAGGAAAAAAAATCTTAAAGGATTTCTCCTTATGTGATCTTTGAGAACAAGGGCTTAGCTGTTTGCAACACCTCTAAATAAGCTGTGCTTGCAGGGAAATGAATGGTGGCTGAAGGTAACTATCTACGGACTACAACAAAAGCACTGAAAAAGGGTCACGTTAAATTTCATCAATGCTTATTTTGAGCTTGGTGACAATGCAAATGCTGCAAGACTTTCATTTTCTCTCCCCTTGTTAACAATCCTAGGAATAACTGAAATATAACTAGCGCTGTGCGGTTACTAGAGAGGCTCCCTGGATTTTAACAAGCATGTGATTAATGAATATAACAAAAGCTGTTGCTTTCCTTCAACCAGTTAAGAACAACTCTCTTTAAAAATGAGTGGAACTGCAGCGTTAAAGCAATTACAAGCCAAAGCCACTCTATTTGCCAGTCAACTGTGGTAAACTCAGATAAAACTGGTTTAATCCAAACATGGGAACACGTTCAGTTATAGATACCAGAATACAACCACAAGGTTAATCTACTACATATAATGGCATTATATGTAATAAAACCTCATCTGATCAACACCTGCTGAAGCAGAAAACAGGAAGGATTTGTTTATTAAGGCTTATTCTAAAACTTACTGTTGGGCTTAGGCTCCGAATATGAAAGGATGTTGCCCACCAGACTGCCCCACACGTGCCTGGCTTCCAGAGACCCCGCTCACCTCGATGGGAGCGGGACTTCTCCACCCAGCGGGCTCAGGTTTGGGCTCAGGTACAGTATTAAAAGCCTGGCACTTGACTTGCCACATTCCTCAAGAGCAGCAAGGCACTCAGTAGTGCTGATTTCATCTGGAGGCAGACTTAATTTAACAATTCCAGGAAAAGGCAGGAGAAACCCTGTAGGGAGCCATCACCACACAAGATAACCCTATAGGAAGTTTCTTCTTAATTCCCGTTTACCAGGCACTCCTGTTCTTCCTGAAGCAAAAGGGAGTAAAAAAGGTTTGGAATAAAATTATTCAGGTCTTAATATATTCTTGTTATCCACGTAATTTCCCACCCTTTCCTTCAGTGCAGCTAATTCTCAGTGGAAAAGTCTTTTTATGATCGAGTTGAAGCCTATTATCTCTCACCGTACTAAATGAAAATCGTGTTTCTTTTACTACACAGCATGAAAAAGGAGGGCAATTGTGACCCCTGTTGCATTTGATAGCTGGATCTGTACAAATGCAGCACAAACACCACATCTTTTATAATTTAGTGGGTTATTCTATCGAACATATGTAAGATACATCTCAAAAGAGTATCATAAGACATGTAAGGTCTAGGGAAAACAAGAACATTTGAGAGTATGCAGTTAGGAGGACTAACAGTCCAAGCTTTCTTTATTGTCAGAATTATCTAACATAGCACAGCACTTTATCATAAAATAATTTCACTTTGCATAAAAGCACAGAAGATGACAGAATAAAAGTATGTTTATGGAACAAAGGAAGATTGATTAATCAAAGCAACAGTAAGAGCTCCATGCAATCTTATTTCTACATATTGTTTAATATAATTTGCCTAAATAGATGAGTCAACTCATCTATTAAAAGAAAAATTTTAAAAAGGACTGTCCATTAAAAAAGAAAAAGGACACGCTAATAAATCACTGCAAATAAGGTTTATAAGACGGGCTTTTCAGTGCCAAAATATCTCTAGCTGAGCCTGTCACTGCTAATGAAACCAGAAGCACTGGTTCCTGATTTGGTGTCACAAACCAGCTCAGCAGCATCACCAGGTCACTGCTCCTGGAGTGACCCCATCCCTGGCCGAACCCCCACACTGCGGTACCGTGCCGCACATGCTCCCCCAAAGGCAGGCATCTCTATCAAGGCTTTTATCACCGTATAAATTTCTGAGTGGGAAATGCCTCTATCTACTGAACTTTCCATCTGACACCAAACCAGAGGAGAGGTTTACCCCCACACTGCATCAGAAAGTTGCTCATTAACCTGGGAGGTCATAGACATGCCCAACAAACAAGCATTTGCGTTTCCAAGAAGAGAGAGGGGATGTTTATTTTAGTTGTGCTTCTCAGAATTTGCTTCCAGATAACAACAAAGTAATTAAGACATGGGGCATAGAGAAAATCCATCTAGACTTGCTGGAACAGATCGGAAGAGTGAAGTGGTCACGGCAGCCTACATGCTCTGCAAGGTTGTGCCTCTCTCCAATGCATGCACCCCATGAAGGGACCCAACCCCCCCGTCAGGAGTCCAGGTCTGACCCATCTGTCAAGGCAGAGCTTCAGTTACAGATCAACCGCGAGATCCAGGCAAGCAACACTACGGCTCCCTAAAGCATTAGCTTGTCATGAGCAGCTCCGTAGGTCAGATGTCAGCTCTGCCTTTGGGTGATGCACAACCACGCTGTGGGAGCGTCCTCGCTGCAGCTCACATCACCCCAAAGGGGTTTCAGCTTACGGCTTTTCACCGACAGCCCCGACTGCACAGCAGGTTTGTGTGCCGATGCCTTTCAGATACCGACTTACTGACTCATGCGATTTCTCTGTCTTGCAGACAGCACCAGCATAAATACCATTTCCCCATGTTTCCGGCATACAGTTTCCCCACCGGCTTCTTCAGGACAACTGGCTCCGTTGCTCAAACAGGTCTTTATGCCCGTCAGTCCAAGGCTTGGGCTACAGACACTGCAGGTTACTGCAGTGAAAAGAGCTGAAGCATTTCAGCCTCCATTTTTTCCACCTGCATCTTTCAAGAATAACTTTAAGAGCATTTTCTATTTTGAATAACATAAACAGCTAAGTATTTGCTTTTTTGCCTTTCCCCCACCCCCCAAAAAAACTTGAGGAAGAGTGATCTCAAGCTGCCCAGATGACAAGTCATTTCTTTCACAAGTTTGTGGTCGATCTGCAAACCAGAGCACTAGATGCCTTCAGCAATCCATATCTTCTCCTGAATGGGTTAGCAGGGAGAAAGCTGAGGCTAATTTAGAAGCTGGCATCCCAAGAGTCAGGAGGGAAAGCGAGGGGGAGAAGACATGCAGGCACCAAACCCCTGAGGAGTTCCTCCTCACCCACTTGCACACTGCAAAGCTCCGTGGAGTAAATCAGTCATCACACTTCCCCCAATTGCCTTCCCAAACACTCTGTGTGTTTCAATATACCTCTCACCGAGTCATCCCCCAAAGATACACCACAGACTTGTTACTCCTTCCCTTCAGCAAATTTCAGTCCGAGACTGGTGTGTTTCTCATTACTGCTCCTAGCAGCGAAGAGCAATACTGGATAAATTAATGTGTAATTGGAAGAATGACTCAGAGATTAACTGAGGCATTCAGTCCTGGGAGGATAAACGCTAATAACTTTGGCTTCCAGGAAGAAAGTATGTCAGAAAATTATAATTAGACAAAAAAAATACATGCATGAGGGGGGGAGTCACAGTCACATATTTAAATGGCTGAGATGAATACTAAAACGGTGTAAATTTTCTCCCAATTTATTAAAAATAGATAGGAGTATGAGACTCCTGACCCTGCCCAGCAGCGTATCTCCCATATGCTCGTAGCCAGGAAGAGGAGACCCCCCCCCCCCCACCTGGTACCACTGCCCCAGCAGCTGCCCCGTCCACCTGCCCAGTGGCACTGGGGAGAAGGGGCTGGTGGGGCTGGGGGCAACCCCTTCCCAGCTGCAACCCCCCCTCACGCCGAAGCCTGCAGGAGGACACAGAGCAATCCTTCATGTGTTATTTCTTCCCACCACCCATGGTCCAGCTCACCCACCAGTGCAGCACCACCCCTGGCTGACTCCGCGTACGTCAAGGCAGTCGGGGACACAGCCCTTCTGGTGTCCAAACCAGAACTAATGACCTGGGGATATTCCCCAAACCAGTACAACTGCTGTTCTGAGGTGATGCCAAATGACTTTGGAGGAGAAAACCATCAGGCTCCACATTTTTCAAGGCTCAATAAAATCTCAAACAAAAAAAATTTTCAAATCTCAAACAATGCAAGTGACTCTTCGTTTTAAATACTTCATTCCTTAGTTTTGTAATGAGAAAGTTGCAATTGTGCAAGTTCATGACGCATACCGAAAGCTGCTTTAATTAAAATATATATTTTTAAATACTGTTTTTTCTCTGTGGGACGTATTTATTTGCGGGTGGGGAGGGCTGTGGTTTTATCCAAATTGATATATTTAGGCTTTATTTTTTGCTCTTTTCTTCCAGCCAGATATCTAAAAGCATCAAATTACTAATCCTGAGAGAGAAACTGAGGAACAGCTGTGGTAATAGGCATTAGAAAGCTTGTTTTAGACTACACCAGTGACTTTAATTACTTCAACATGCTACAAAATTAAGCAGTCTTTGAAGCAGTAGCGAAAGCATCAGCCAACCTACGACAACCTGAATGCCTGAAAGCACTGACCTTGGGAACTCAATTAAGGCAGGCAAAATTCATTAAATTGTAGCTGAATGAAAGAAACCGATTTTCATTTACGCATGTCCTTTAGTGTAAGTGTGAAAATCCCCCCTGATTACACCTGCTCACACTTCGGAGCACATGCAAACATTTCCACTACCCAAATTCCAGCTTGTGCTCCATCCTCATAATGGATCTTGCCGTACTGTTGGAAATACTGAATCTGCAATATACATATGAGGAAAGTACCTGGAGACTTCCATCCTCTCCCAAAAGACAAGAAAAGGAGGCTACACATGGCAAAAATAGAAATTCTCCTGCATCGACAACACACTGCCATAAAATACAGAGACCCTCAGCCCGGGACAGCCCTCCAGCGTGCGGGTCTGCATGTAGCACACAGGCAGTCATCTGTTACCAGTGCAGATTCATGACCTTTCCCAACTTCAGAATTAAAATATAAGGACACACCAGACTAACAGGTATCACAAGTACAATACAGAAGGGCAATCTGGCCACATATGGCAATATTATGGGTAAACTTGTGCTCAGGAAGCATGTACGAGAGCAGAGCCCTTCAGACCCCAAAAGTTATCCCCAGAGCCGGGAGTGCCCCTCACAGCCATTCTTGATTAAAACACCATTGCTTCACTCTGCACCTTTGCTTCTTCCCCTTGTGCAAGTTTATGTGTACATGTGTGTGTGTATATATGTGTGTATGTATACACAACATACACATCTCATATGGCACTAAAAGCCTGCAGAGTCCCAACAGTACAAGAACAGACTCCTTAAATCACACTGAACAGCATAAATCTGGCTGAGAAGCAACCCAGCACACTGGCACAAACTCACTTCTGGCACTCCGCTGGTGGAGCGCTGGGTGCTCACATCAGCCACGCGAGGGGAACAGCTCCAGGTTCTGCACCAGGCAAGGGCTTGCTCAGGCTTGCAAATGGAGACGGTTTCTGGACTACAGGATTTCTGATGAGCACCCGTGTATTTGCTTCAGTAGAGGACCTTAAAACATTAATACTGCAGCAAAACATGAGGACACTCATGACTGCCTGCTGGGACTCTGAGTACCAAGTGATGGAGTTGCGTGCCAAGTACTTTGTCTGTTAGATATATGGCTGACAAGATGGGGGACTTTTTTTTTTTCCTTCTTCTTTTTTTAACACATAAAAGCTTTCCTGAAAGTTACTTCACAGCTCTTCCCATTCTTACTGAATATGCCATTTTCCAGTTTTTTTCCCTGCCGATCATTAAGCTTTTATTATGGTTTGACAAATGAACAAGCGCCAAGCGCTGCCCTCCATGGAATAACCACCTTCCAACTTCAAAGGAAGATCTCTTTTTAAGGGCTGTGCTCTTGGAAACCGCTGTATTTGGTTCTGCCAGATCACTGTCTTCATGCATCAAAGCAAAAGGTACATTGGCAAATAAACATAGAGGAAATATTTAACTTGAGGGAAGCTCAGCAAGCGGTGAGGAGGGACTCTCCAGAGCACACTTTGAGCAAGCAAACTCTATGTGACTCCCGATGAGTCTCTCCGGTGCATAGGGTCAAATAGATTTTACCAACCCATGGTGCTTCCACAAGCACTGCAATCCTCAGCCTTGTACTGAGAAACCCCTGCAGCCTCAGCCCCCCATGGAAGAAAAATATAAAACATTTCTGGTAGTTGCCGATGCACAGAGGACCTCTGAAATGCAACTTCACAACTGAAAAACTCAAGCAGGATACTCAGGTGTTCCCAACAGCTTTGGGGAGATTAAGCTAATGATGGTTCTGCCTTATGGGGCTTTTGTACTAAAACACTTGGCAGAAACAGCTGTATTCACCTCCGTATCGTTTGTACCAGAGATGCAAAACAATCTGCCCTGGCACAGTTTCCTTGAATCGAAAGCAGCGCGGTGCACATGGTCCCACGTATATTTGTTGTGCAGTCCTGGTACCTCTTCCTCAGTACTTCAAAATCCATTTACGGTCACATCCCTCTTACCACCCTTTAATGATCTCGCTGCATTACCTCAGGTTCATCTGCTTCAGCAAACCATGAGGCCAACCTTTCCTGGACCCACTTCTAGAACTTTTCTGTATTTATTTATTGTTTTTCCTCTGAGCATCTCCCTTGTGACCATCCACTCAGTTACAGCTGGGCACAGGGGGAAATGTAAGACCTTGGCTAACAGAGGGGTATGCTGGCAAATTGCCCTTCACAAAAACAAAGCATGATTTCAGGTGATGGTAGCAGCTCAGCTGCTATTAATTTGTGTATCAGCTTTTCCGAAGATGCTTTACTGCTTACGCTGGAAGACTACTGAATGAAGCACCCACCTAAAGCTGAGGCTATGGAAATATCAAATCCAGCTCGGCAGAAACCACCTGCTTGCGAGATAGGATGGATAGCAAGCGATGATGGGATGAGACCGCTACATGCATACAGGTTTCATAAAGCAGAAACACACTCACAACCATCACCATCCCTGTCCAACTCCCCAGAGACCCTCCAGGGCAGGGAAAGGCGCTGCGGGGCGCAGCACAGCCCCTCCGTGGTGAGTCCCCAGGGACCTGCAGGGGCTGTGGGAGGCAGCGTGGCCATTCACACACTTAGGGTGACAGGGGGCAGTCAGAATGGGAGGGGAAGCAGGGGGCAACACAATCTTCCTTTTAATATTAGTAGCTTTATAACAGAACTGAAAATGAATTTAACTTAGGCAGTTTCCTCTATTGTCCGTTTTATGTCAAACAGCGATAAAAATAGCTGGTTACTTGACATACCACTTCCTTCTTCACGCAGACCATTTGTTATTTTTTTTCCATCCTCTGCCACACGTGACAATGCTGTATTACAGCACTATCATTCATTTCAGTATTAAATAAAAGCTTAGCATTAAAACAGAGTAAATGAGAATTCCTTCAGGGCACCGCTGTGGGGCACACAGGCAGGAGGATGTTGGGAGGCAAGAGACTGGCACACAGAGCTGGATGAAACCATCACCATGAAGCCTGGCACACCAAACCCTCACCCCAGACCAGCTTCCAGCTGCAGGTGTCCTTATGTACCCCAGATGCACCCACATTCCCTCGCTCTGCCCTTGTTTGCTTTAAACATCTTGAGAACTGACGTCTGGAGAGACAGCCTTCCCTTTGTGTGGGACACAGCGAGGGAGGACATGGGTTTACTGGGCTGGCACAGAGGGGATGTGCTTGAGTTTCAGGGTCGTGAGAAAAAGACACCCAGAGGCTGGCACTGTTGTAATACAGGTTGCACGGAGCACCCAGCCAGCCGTCCCCACCCAGCACCTGTGCCCCAGAAGAACCTGGGTAGGGTCAATGAGAAGTCAATCCAACAGTGACCGGGTAAGCTTCATTTATGAAGACGTACCTGTTTTGCGGCTTTTTGTTGGCATCCCACACCAGTATCTGCAGTCGGATCACGGCGTGCAAAGCAGCCACTCCTGGCTACAGCTGTCACCTCCACTTGGTGGCAGGACCAAAACGGTTCAGACCAAGAGGCACTGTGCTCCCCCCTGGGGCACAGGGACAGCTCAGGATGGAACCTCAGAGGCGATGGGGTGAGGTGCGTGCAAAGACAGCTCAAGCTTCAAAGCTTATTGAGGAAGACTATGAAAGGCTTGAAATCACGGGGCAGAAAAAGCACTCCACACGCCTGGCACCCCTGGAGCAGCTGTGGACCTGCACAGCTGGAGAGCAGCTGAACACACAGGGTACACAGCTTATCCATAGCGCTGCCTCACGCCACTCCAAAGCAGGAATGCCAAATCGCTACTGCCTTGGCCAAGTCACTCACCCATCTTCCTAACCAAACAATGCCTAGAATTTGAATAAGAGACCTCCTACCTCATTTATGCAAATTAGAACTCTTCATCATTAAAAATAAGGAAAGCATTTATCTAAACAGTTGGTCACAATTAGCCTGGGCAGGCTCAAATTAGCTGTCACGACAGTCCGACTTCGCAAGATTAATTCTTCTTGTCATAACTGCTTTGAGCATCTCAGCCCTAACAGACCAGTAAGTTTTCTTCACCATTTCGTTAAGTTCTTCAGCTTGAGTCCCAGTTCACCCAGCCCTTACGAAGAGCCTTGAACTGGCAGCTGGGACAGGACAGCACTTTCTAAATTACGTAAAACACTCCATTTCCCTACCAACAAATTGCTTTGCAGTTTGTCCCAGACACAGAAGGTCCAGCTTTTTTAACTCCTCGCTCAGCCTTCTTCCTCAACTCAAGTGCAAATGCCCCCTCACACACATTTTCTTAAGAAATGTGGGCCTTTCATCTATCTTTGATAAACCAAGAAAGAATCAAATAGATAATGTCTATGAAGATACCCAAGGAAAAACCAGGCAACCAAGAGGGAAAACAGATTCTCAGTTCATGAAAACGAGTTACAGCTTCCTTGAACGCAGGATATCCACTGATTTATCCCAGTTAAAGGTCTGGCTCCATTCCATTTTTGAGAAGTATTTTAAGCAGTATTGCAGCTATTCAGCATTTCTGAATAGGCGTGGAATATTCAGCCAAGCAAAGTTCCTCCTCTGCATACTCGTTAAGGTTTGTGTTTATGTGACACTTCAGACACCATAAATAAGACTGATTCTGTAATATATAAACCACACGTTGAACGTGCAATTCAGTTCTCCTATTTTTATGTTGCTGGACATACCTGCAACTGGCTTTTCACAAATACAACCTATTTTCACACATATTCGTGATTTTTTTTTTTTTTTTTTGAGAATGGAAATAAGTGCTACAAATGCTAGTACCACTTCCACCAGCCAGGACCCTGCCTTTTGTTTTAGTTTTTCAGTGTCAGAGATTAGTCTTTCAGCATCAGAGAAGGACTCAGACATGGCACATTCTGGCAGGTTAGGTTTACAGAACTGAAGTGGCCCAGGGCACTTCAGCATCACCAGAGCAGCACAAGGTAAGTCAAGGGCTCTGCGTGAATTGCTAAGGCTTGGCATGGGTACCACCACACACCAGGATGCTCTTCTGCAGCAGGATTAGCACAACCTTGGCTGATTTAATCACCTCGTTACAAGGACCCTCCTTCTGAGGTCCGCATTGATACAAGGGGACATGCAGAAAGATTAACACCGCTCCTGACCACATCTGTGGCCCCTGCACTGAAGGGGGTGACTCCCCCCATTCACCCCGATGCCACACGGCAGGCACAGCCGCGGCGGGGAGGGGACCACCACCGGCACAGTGCAGCCACCTGTCCTTCCCCAACACACCCATTCACACCGCTGAGAAGCGTCACCTTCTCTTTGACGAGCCGACAGCCGTAACCCCAGGAATCCTCCCAAAGCCACCTCCTCAGAGAGGACATGGAGGCAGCTGCTGCCCTGCTCACGGAGCGACCAGCCCAGACGGAGATGCTGAACGCTCCTGGTGGTCTATTACAGCAAACCACCCTCCGCCACAGGGGCTTCGCAAACCCACACAAGGTTTTACAACTCCTTGAAACTGAAAAGTATGCATCCGCACACTAAAATCGTAACTTGATCCGATTGTAACTTTTTCTGACATGCAGAACAGCCACCGGCATCTACTGCAAAGGGGCTGCCCACAGGTTATAACGGCGTCGGCTTGTGGAAGTGCTTGCTGCTGGATTTGTAAAGGAGGCCAGGGCCAGGCAGGAAAAACACCGCAAGACATTTGCATGAATGGAAATAAAGACATTCAAGCTGGTTTTGCTCCCAGGAGCGCAGCGTTCAGTGCACGCTGACCTTCAAGCCCAGCAGCATGCTCAGCGCTGGCACGGAGGCAGGAAGGCGAGCTCAGGGCGTTTGGGGAAGTATCTGTTTCTGTTTAAGATCTGGTTTCTGCCAGAAGTTACTCACACCAAACCAAACCGCTTTCAGTCGACTCCCTCTGCTCCTCCCCTTCTCTGACTTTCAGATAGTTATTTGGATCAAACTGCACTAGATACGTGCTTTCCCAAACCATTTCCAGGGTCAGTTTTTCCCTGTTCACCTGCCATTCTGCCTTTGCAAGCACCCATGTATCTTCCCAAAACATACCTTGAATGGAGGTGTGGGTGGTTGGTTTTTTCCAAATACTCATTGCTTACATTTTCTTTCCAAATTAGTTTTGTTCATTGTGCATTGAACAGAAATTACGGGTAGAGTGCTAAGCTTCAAGCCTGACCTGGCTGTCAAAAGATGCAGTTGACATGGAATTCTCCCCTCATCACACGTGAAATGGCAAGATAACTGTAGGCAAGCAAACAGGCTGACACAAACACCCCAGGGCATCACCTCAGCCTCTCCCAGACACAGGCAGGAGTGCCTGCCCTGCCACTGGACGCAGGCTGCCTGCAGGCAGAGGGATGCCTGCCAGCACACACACTCAGAAAAGCAAATAGGCGAAGGAACGATATACCTGCGAGCTGCAGAGCTCTCCCTGTGGGAGCAGTGGGACTGTGGCCTGAGAGCCACCCGAGCACAGAGCCAGCATCCTGCAGGATAAAGAGCAGCAGAGGCTGCTTCTCTAGAGGAGGAAGGCAGTTCACAGGACTTGGATGAAACAGGGAGTGTGAAAGCTGGCCCATACAAGGGCTCCTTCCTTTTTCAGTGGAGATAGCATGAGGCTGCTGAGTTTGCAACCCTCTAACACAATCCCCCCAAAAGGATCCCTCCACACCCAGCTCCAGAACAGCAGGCAAGCTGTGCATGACCTGAGCTGTGCATTACCACTGCCAGGAGATGCCAGATCTCCCTCTGTCATGTTATCAGGGTGACTAGTCCCAGTCTTTCATACTGAACCCATTTTCCATACCTTTCACAAGACAAGGCTGCCAAGCAGCTCACCGAATTTAGCACAAAAAGAGAAGCTACTTACTTACAGAGCAGAGAGGGCTACATACCAGTCTTCCTTCATCCGTGTTTTAAAAACCAGCACATCCTCTTCCTTGCAAGTTCTGCCTTCAGGAAGCAGCCCTGACCTGTGGCTCCTTCTCACCTCAGGCGAGGCACAAAGCCAGCTGGGTCACAGCTCACTCCCACCATTCCCCAGCGAGCTCATTAGCTCCAGGTGATGCTGTGCTGAGTACGATGGCTGCAGGCAGCTTCTCTTCTCAGGACACCCAATAACATGCCCAAACCCCCACCACAAGCTCTTTCCCACCTTCCCCTATAAATGCACCAGGGAATTTCCATGACATATGGTTTCTGAAGCATTTCCTAGGAGCCAAGATACTTATATGGCCATGCACACAAATTATCTGTGCCAAGATGAAGCCTGATGCTTCTGCACTGTGCCTTGTATTGTCACCTGAAGCATGTGAACGTGCTCCCCTGCCAGGCTGGTACAATTCACAATTGAAAAGAAATATCCACAGCGCTGAGCAAGAGCATCAGACTTCGTGGTACACAACAGAGAAGACTAAGCCACCAGTCTTGTACCCGTACCTTCAGCTGGGTGCGTGCACAGAGAACAAAAGGAATACGTGGCTGGGGTGGCTCGTCCTTCTCTCCAGGAAGTGCCAGCATGGATTTCTTTGGGGTTTTTTATACTAGTGTCTTGTCAGATCTAGCTCCCACCCAACCACTCTATTCTTTTCGGGGAGGTGAGGAAGGGTGTGTTGACTCAGGTGCATACCATTTGGATTTCTGGAACTTTTATCTTTTTTTTTTTTTTTTCTTCAGTGAAAGCCAAACAACCCACAGGCCATCTTGTCAGCCCAGACAATGAAAGCTCTCCTTCAAAGACAATGAAGTCCAACGTTCCTCTGCCAGTAACATACTGTCATTGCTTCTGCATTGCCCAAATATTTCCTCATCCAACTGTGAGGCCCTGACAGCTGCGCTTCCCTCCTTGGGGCTCTGATCTTACCAGACCCCCCTCCGCACCCCCGCCCCTGGCTCTCCAGTACACCTGAAGGCAAAGAGGAAGGAATGGTTTCCAGCTGGAGAGCAGAACAATCTTTGCCCCATACTGCATGTTAAAACATTTAAGACCAGGCTCTTTTGTAAGACGGGTATATTCATAGCGTGGAGAAAACCCCTTTCACTTCCTTAACATCACAAATCGGTCTCTACTGCCTTCTCTAAATAACCTATAATATTTTATTGCCACAAGTCCCATCAAAGGTTGCTATTTCCTCCAGAAACTCTCTCTGGTTTTGCAATTCTAGGTCTTTAAAAAGCTATTTTTACAATCTGGATCAGCTAGGCTTTCAAAATGGCAAGACAGGACCGGTATGTGCTCCCAAGAGCCCACACTTAGAAACGAGGTACCCTGACAGCCTAACGACCAGTCCACTGTCATACTAAAATACACTTTTTGCCAATTAACCAGCACAGCTGCAGAAATAGGTGGAATGCTGGATAATGCAAAGGTTGAACTTGAAGTGAAGACAATTCAGGACTGTGTCTCTCCGAAATGAAGCTAAAGTTGCCATCCCTTTCAGCACTTCAAAGACCAGAGCTTCTGCAATGCTGTAAGTTAGTTTATACTGCAGGGAGGAGCTATGAAGTTACAGCTAAGGAAGAGTCTTTCTAACCAATAAACAGAAATATCTCTCCTTTTGATTGTGGTGGTCTTTCCTACATCAAAACCTAAAATAATCCCTTCCTTCTCCTCCTCCTCCCCAGACTTGCTGACCTTGCCCCACACCCTTCCCATACCATTACGGAACATCTTTCCCAGCATCTGGCCCTTCAGTGGCTCACTGTAAGGCGCGGTATTGCCCTCTTCCTGCTTTCCACATGGGTAGAAAGCCGTTCATACTCTGGAAACAGCAACTGCAGGAGGGATAAGGCTTTTGTTACAGTCTAGCTATTACTGCCCACTAACTTAAACTTGGCTCTTCCAAACACCAGACTTGTCATCACTTGTGATGTATATTAGATTTGGATCTATGCAGCCAAGGAGGAAAAAAAAAAAGAGAGTTAACACTGGCCTATTTTAAGCTCTGTCATAATTCCTGTCATGTAAGACTCTCTTTAGATTGCAAATGGATCACACGTTGGATCTAGCTAAAACTGTTAGCATACTGTTTGAAATTCCATGCCCGGTGCAACACTATTGCCCACATGTAACCAAGGGCTCTGAAGGACCCTGGGGAGCCTGTCTGACATCTTCTTCTTGCAGGAGTGCTACAGAATACAAACACAAATCACAAATACAATTGCAGAATACACACTGCAAATACAATTCATTAACACTGACAGATCCAATCCATCCCAACAGACAGGCATGCAGAAAGCCAGCCTGAGAGCTGAGAATAGCCCTGCAGCGGCCCCCTCACCCAGATGGGACAAGAGTGGTGGGCTCAGTGAAACCAGCTGGTGAGCAGCTCCCTCCCACCTCTGCCTGCGCCGATGCAAGGCTGGTAAAAGTCCACAGGGTCACCGAGCAACATTTATACTGCTTTCAGCAAGGCAGGAAGAGGCCAATGACTTCACAGGATTTATTCAAAACAGGAGAAGAAAAAGCTTTCTTTACAGACATCATGAAACACATCAGTACAGAAGAGGACAGGGAAGGTGATCTCACCGACACACAGAGGCTGCAGAGCTGCTAGTACCACCACGCTGCCACGGGGGAGTCCCCGAGCAGAAAGAAGGTGCCTCCTCAATTCCATCTGTGTTTGAGTACGAGAAGCAGAGCATGCTCTCCCTCCCCACCGCTCCTGAAGCATGGAAGCAATGTGTCTGCCCCCCACCTGTTCAGAAAAAGCACACAGCAGCTGAGAGATCACCTCAGGTAGCTGGCGGAGAAGCGGAACTCATCTAGCAGCAGCTATGTGGTATTTCTGTTACTGGAGACGAGCCTGCAAGTAATTTGCCAACAGTTGCAAAAGTAGATCAGCAGAGAGCTGGAAAGAGGTACCGACTTCCAGTGAGTACTCCCAAACGGGAGCATTTGTGTCTCAGAGCATCTTCCCCAAAACATTTTTGAAATAAGGCTTCTTCTGTACCAAGCACAGCACTGTACTGTAGAAGTAAATGTTCACTAAAATTTATTTTAAGCTATTAAAAAAACCAGAAAAAGGTAAAAAGATTAAAAAGTCTTGCAAGAATCACCAAGTTGTGAGTTGCCTCCCTCTTCCTTTGCCAAAAATACCATCTGAATGGTTTCAAAAGTCTTACACTTTGTACAATAACCATGGCAACTTCCTTTCAAAGTGTTTATAAAATCAAATATTGTAGACTAGGAGTTTAGCTTATCAGTACACAGCTTCGACTGTTTCCATAAATCAGCCCTGGTCCAAAGAGCTCCTAGGACTACGGGAACAAGTTTTAAATTATTTTTCCAGTTTCTCAATGGACCAGGTTCTCGGCTGTCATAACCCCTCTGAAGCAAACCAAACAGTATTTGGCATTCGATCGTGACTCATGCAATCTCTGCTCAGAAAGCATCTCCTGCATCTCCCATACACCATCACCAGCTGAGATGAAGACAGAGATATCCACCTGCTGCACGAGCCTGGCTCCAGCGGGAGTAAATTTATTGCAGTGGCTCATGCAGATACCGCGTGGACGTACCGCACTGTATTAACGCTGCCTTACAGGTGGGAGAAGTTAGGCAATCAAGTCTTAAGAGCAAGTGCTGCAAGACGAAGAGCTATCAAAACATGCCAGTGCTTAGACCTAACAAATCTGACAACCCTGATTTAAAAAGTGCTTTGACGGTCAAGAAAAAAATCCCTAAACACGCTAAAAACTGGTCCGCTAGCAATGCACCTTTCGGAAGCCAGGCAAAGTAACTTTCCCGTGAGTATAGATGTCCTCATCTGTGCCCTGGTTTATATGTTTCACCAAGTTTTTCTCAAACAGGAGGGGGTGGTAAGCTCCCATGGTACACGCACGGTCGTGAAACTTCTGGTAATAGTGGCAAATGTCCGTCTGCCGTTTGGAAGGGAGAAATTCGTACACGTCCACCTCATCGCAGAGCGTCATCATGATCACGATGCCTAGGGAGGGAAAAAAAACAGAGCACCGATGAAACATTCCAGCGAGACAGGTGGTCAGCAAGGAGCAGCCAGCTCCAAGGGAAAGGGTCTCCTGGCTGAATATTTAGACGAGGCAGGGAGAAAACACGCCTGGCCAGATGGGGCTGTGTTCTGAAGCCCTTTCTTGCACAAGGTATGATTGACTGGATCACAGCAGGCTGTTTGCAGTGACAGCCATGTCGAATGGCCAGTTTCTAGGAGTGCCACCATTCTCCACGACCTTTGTGGAAACGTAGGTGTCTGCCAACCGTGCATTGCAAGTACTGCTCCCTACGGCTGCCTGACAGGGGCTGCGGGGAAGGGGGGTCGGGCTCTGCTCCCAGATGAGAAGCAACAGGACAAGAGGAAACAGCCTCAGGTTGCACCAGGGGAGGTTTAGACTGGGGATTAGGAAAACTTTTTTTGCTAAAAGGGTGGTCAAGCACTGGAACAGGCTGCCCAAGGAGGTGGTGGAGTTGCCATCCCTGGAGGTGTTTAAAAAAACGTGTAGGTGCCGTTCTTAGGGACGTGGTGTAGTGGTTGCTCAGCAGCCCTGGCTTAGCAGCTGGACTTGATGATCTCAGAGGTCATTACCAACCTCCGTGTTCTATGATCCAGGTGATCCAAGCAGCCCATCTCAAACCTGCTCGGGTAAGCAGCGATAAGACCTTGCCCCTCTCCCCCACTGCCCCTGGGGGTGCAGGGGGTATGGAGGCCCACCCCCACCCCCCGCCACCCCGCAGCAGAGCGGTGCTGCCCTCCTGTGTCCCGACACGAGGGACACGAACACCAGGGGACACAACGGCCAGTGCCGGGCACAGACCACCCTTCTGGCCAGGTCAGAAGCCACAGGGTATTGGCTACTTTTCTTTTAGTGCAAGAAATAGCAAAAATATACTAGGGAAAGGTATAACAGCACCAAAAAACTCATGCAGTACCTGAGACATGAGGGACTGTGACACGATGAACACAGTTTGCAAAACATTAGAAGAACCCATCCATGAAACCACTTGTTTAACTAAGGTGCATTCTAAACACATTTCCATCCACCTTTTCGAATGACAGTTTCCATTCGTGTTTAGGCCTTCCAGGAAACCCAGAGCTGCCAGCTGGAACGTGTCAGTGCCCCTGAGCCTGGCAAGGTGGCTTGTTTTACAAAGCGTGTAACATGGCCCAAAGTTAAGTGACAGTGGAATGTGCTGTCTGACACAGCCCGGCGCCTGCCTTCAAGCCCCCAGCTCCAGTGAACAGCAATTTTGCTGCTGAAATCATCGACTATGCTGTTACGCAGCTGTTCTGCACATATATTCCAGCAGTGATGCCATAGGTGCTAGGTGAGAGCAAGGTTCTGGAAGAAAACTAGACACCCAACCAGCAGAAATAAGAATTGGCTCTGTTTACACGGAGGTAGAAGGGTGCCTGTGTCCCAGCAGCGATGGGAGCAGAGGAGGGGCTGAAGCACAGCAAGCTGGACATCCATGTGGCAAAGATGACCACATGTCTAACGCTGTGATTTCAAATACATGTGAACTTCCCAAGAAGTTCACTCCTTTTTAGTCAGCTGGTCATGAGATCTGCTCTCCAGTAAGAAGGAAAAGCTTTGCAACAGCAGAATGTAAAACGAGCCTCTTCGCCAACAGGCTGGATTTAGCGTGCTGACAAACAAGACGTGAGCATGCTGAATAAGGAGTAATATCACTGAACTTTTCAAGGCAACTATTGAGTCTGACCAGCCCCAGCCCCCCAGTAAGTCTTTAGCTGTATATATTTTTCCATATATACATATATATATATATATACACATTTCCATATTTATATATGGAAAGCATAAACAGGCAGGCACTTAGATTTCATCTGCAGTAACTAGATTTATCTGCCTGACAAGCTGTGAGGCTGCAGGAGCTGTACCCTTCCTCTTGCACCCTATGGGAACTGCTTTGGTGCTAGAAGCTAGGAATTCTCGAGACCATCTCAGTGTTGCAATCTGCTCTTCTGTTTTCACATGGAACCAGGCCATGTTTGTAACTGCTGTTTCAGAGCAATGCTGCAAACTGCTTACTTTAACACAACTGAGCTGCTACTTTAAAGACAGGAAGCTTAAATTCTGGCATAAGACAAACACTGTAAAAATAACTCTGATAAGCACCATAAATTTGTAGTTGCCTTTGAAAAAAAAAAGGCATCCTGGGGAGTTCCTGCCTGCAAACTGAAAGAGAAGTTCAGAGGGCAATTATCTTACCAAGCATTCCTGATGATGGCGGATTAGGTTGAATATGCTCCAGAGAATTCTCCTGCAGAATATCCCAAAGTTGCCACTGCATTTTTGGATTCAGGATATAGAAAGGCTGCTCTGGATGTGCACTACGGTATGACTTATAGCTTTCAAAAAAGTTGTAGTCTGGTTTTCTGTACCACTGCAAAATGGAAACAAGAAGTCAGATTTTTTACTCCTAGCCCACTGTTTTTACTCCTAGCCCACTGTTTCCTATAACCAACAGGAAACGAGGATGAATGACTTGACTTGGTGCACAGAGCAAGGAAAACCCAGATCTCAGTGAAGGACCATTAAATGAAATCAGCATCTTGCATAATTTCATTCTGCACCTCCCAAGAGCAGATGACATTTGAGAGCTCAGTCTTAAACGTTACAGGCCCCGAACCCTCTCCACGCTGGAGAGGAGCATCCAGTTCTGCAGGCACTGCCTCCCAAACCAGGCTGAACTGATTTGCATCCTAAAGCTTCCCCTTCCAGTAAAAACACTTAGGAATGGTTTATGTTTTCTTAAAATTATTTTGAAGTTTTTTTTCCCATGCTAAGAATATCCCATCCTGGTTTTACTGACTCTTGAACATGCTGTACATACACCCTCATGTCTCCTGGAGGTGTGGGACAAAACACAAAAATAAACATCAGTGAGAAAATAGGAAATGCAGCCCAGAGAAAGGAATGCAAAGACCTCTCAGTTACAGGCAGAGCTTAAAATAAAAGCTAAGAATGGACTATTCACTTCTACCTGCTTTCACCCTGTGCTTCCAAAGCTCATCACCCATCAAATAACACTCTTTTGTACTCAGAATGAAACGAGAATGCTAGAAGGACTGCAACACCCACAAGTGAAAGTCTAGCTGATGCGGAGAGGAGACATTTGCTAAGATCTTCAGAGGGTTTCCCAATCCGTTCATAATGCATCAAGTGTATCTCATGTCTGACTGGGGCTTGAAATACGCAAGCATCAACCATCTGCAAATCTTACAGCGACTGTCAGGAAGAGGAGGTCACCCTCTGAGAGATGACAGCTGCTGCAGCCAGCAGTGATCTCCTCACTGCAGCACCAGCCCAGGGGACAGTAAAGGTGGTGACCTGTTACACCTGGTCGGAGGCCCTCACCGGCATCAGGAACAGGCAAGGGTCTGCCTAGGAGCACCCGCGCACAGGATACTCTCAGAAGCACGTACAGATACATCCATGATATCAAAGAAGTAAACAAAAATGGCCCTAAAGATGAGTGATTGCCCGCATTAAGAGGAAGTGGGCTGACACACTTTGAAGCATATGAATCTGATTTTACTTACAGAAAACTCAGCCTTACCTCATGAATTTCTGCATGATATGGTGCTGGATCCCAGACAATTAAGATTCCAGTGTTATACAGTGCTTCCCTCAGGAACTGCTGCTCCTCAACAGTGACAAGCTTGAATAACAACAAGAAATACAATAACGTACAGCATGCTGTCAGATTTAGCAGGCAGCCAAGCACTAAACCACAGGGGACTACAGCCACAGCCACCGCATGCAGGCAGGGACACGACCCCCAAGTGATGCCCTATCTACCAGCAGAGGATGCAGCGGAGGCTCACAAGGAAAACTGCCGTTGCAAGGCTTCCTCTATCCATCTTCAATAATAAAACAAGGACAGGACCTGCAGAGCGACCCCCTCGTACGCAGGATACCATAGCCCCAGCTACCAGAAGCATGTGAGAACATTAGTCACTGCCACCAGTCACCAGCACAGTCCAGGAGGAGCCCAACGCAAACACACGGTTGGCTTTATCAAGAAAAGTCACTTGATGCAAAAAACATCTGCACGGGGGTGATTTCTCCTGAGCAGCATGGAGTCAGCAGCCAGGGCTCAGCGCCCCGCCGCCCTGCTGCGGGACCACCAGTGCAAAAGGCAGGACAGCACGGCGTGCCCAGCCCCCAAGAGCCCCCCTCGCCTCCCCAGTGCGGGGGGCTGCAGCTCAGGCAAGGGAGCTCTGCATCTCCTGGGAGCGGCCACGGGAAGGGAAGCACCCCAACAGCAAGGCACGGGGGCTGCAGGCAGCACCAGTGGGGAGAGGCGGCTCCACCAGAGGCTTTCCCAAGTGAACACAACCCGGTGGTTCACACAGAGAGGGTGGCCGCTGCAGCCTGCACACCACCGCCACAGCTTGTGACACCCCAGGGGAACCCAGGTCTGCAGCAAAAAGCAAACAGGCAGGATCACACAAGACAGGGATTGCTCTCCTGTCCTCCCCACCCAAAGGCATAACCACCACAGGGACAGCTTGTAAGCATCTGCTGCAGAAAAGCATGACCATAAAAAGCAGCTCCCATTTGTCTCGATTTTCTCCACGGATCTAGTTAAGAGCTAGCCAATTTATCCTCGAGTATCCCAGCTGCCCCCAGCCTCGCTGGCCATCCCCCCAACCAGAGCACAAGGACGCTGGCCAGCCCAGAGGTGAATTATTCCAAAAGCGAGAAGGGTTCCCTCACATCTGTTCTTAACTCCATGGGTTTAGGCTCTGGCTTGGACCATATGTACTGTCTGCTTTCATTTCCTCGGAGGAGCTACAACATCCAGGGCACTTGTTAGCGGGAGCATGCGGTGCCGCAGGTGTGAACTCCAGCCTGAGCTCCAGGATTGCGGCGGCAGGGAGGGGGCACGGCTGCTGGCACCAGCCACCCCTCGCCAGGGACAAGCGGGATGGAGCGCTGCCACGGGACAGGCACAGGGCCTTCATTTTCATTTCAGTGTTTCTATTTAAAGGCTAGAAATCTTTCAGACACTTTTCTGATGTGAAACACATGAAAGGAGCTTTGGAGAGAGGCTGTGCATCAGAAAAAGCAAAGGTCAGCCAAGCAAAGCCATGTGAGTTGGCAGAGGCACACAAACCCCTGGAGAGAGCTGTGACAGGCACAGAAGCCACCAAGGGATAAGCAGCCGGGGGGGAGCCCCTCCACAGCCACAAGGAGTTTGCTGTTTCTATCCCCCCCCACCCCACGGAGCTGGCTCTTGGCACTACTAATTATCTATCAGTCACTTAACCCGCCTGCTGGAGGAACCTGGCTCCCCAGATCGCACCTACCTGATCTGTCCAGTAGCGACCCAGTCCTTCCAAGCAGCTAAATTCCCTTGAATTGCTACATGACTTCTTTTTCTTGCCCAGCTTTTTCATCCTAATTAGTCAACTGATCTATTGATTTCCTAGTTTATTTGTCCTTTAACCAATTCACTGTTTAGCAAGCATCTTGCTAATACAGCCCCTAACCTCCTGGTATGTTTACTGACCGCATCAAAACGAGTTCCTTCTCTCCGACTACCACAGTCAATGCCCTGGTAATCTAAACACGCTCCCCTTTCCCATCACAATATTACTCTATTCCACCGACGTGCTATCTCCTTTCTCTTCCTCCCTGCAGACTCATTAGTGGCAATAACAGCAAAGGCAGCCAAAGCAGACTGCGCTCTCCATGACAGCCAGGAGCCAGCCAAGAACTGTAAACAAGGGCTGGGAGGAAGGAGGTACTCTGGTCCTTGGTCAGTTCTCCTAGAAAGGAGCTCTGTCCTACACAATGACATTGGCGCTCCCCCTGCACGCTGTTCAGCCCTTATTTTTGCAAGATGTGACTGCTTTCCCAGGGCAAATTGATGCCTTGGGTAAGGCTGCAGGAAAACATGCCATTAAAGGAAGCAGTACTGATGACCTAGTGAAGGTTTAAAAAAATAAGCAAGGCAGTGTTAAAAGAATTTCTTTATTGAGAACAACTTCCGAGCCTGGGGACCTACAAGCCTATCCTAGCAAGGATCCCAAATTTCTCCCCTTCCTGCCAGTAGCAATCTATTAATCTTTCCCTGTACACCCACGTACAAGATAGCCCACTCTACTGTTGAAAGCATCCATCCCCAGATATGTGCTAAAGACTGGTCAGCAAATTACAGAAAAATAGCTTAAAATAATTATTAAACAACTTAGGGCCACTGGCCACACATACCAAAGAGATACTATTCAATACAGACTTGTTTTGGCAGACTAGATTCAGGAGATCCCATTTCCTTCATATTTGGCAAGAGCCAAAATAAGAGCAGCCAAGCCAACATCCCATCCTGGTTCCCAGTGACCACTTCTAACAAAAGAAAAGCCCAACAGACCAAGAACAGATTGCAGCTTGTCCAGTAGCACCTGATGCCTGTGAGAGCTCTGCAAGGCACGGCACAGCTCCTGCAGCACGCGATCAGGCAACCCCACCAACAAGAAGGTTCAAATGATGTTGCCGTGGCCAGAACAGCACCATTAAAAGTGCAAATAAAACCACAGAAGAAAACCAGGTTCTCAATCTAGTGATCCCTGAAGATAACAGGGACCACAATTAGAACTCTTCACCTTAGAAACTCCAAAAGAGAGACTCCTGTGCTATTCACATGAGAGCATCTTTTGCCCTTTCAGCAGCTAGGTCAATGCTGCATTTTGAGTTAACCTGAGGCTCTAAAAGCTCCCAACAATTTTGCTCTCCCTGTAATTGACGTTTTCTAAGCTGGTGTCTCCTTTCAGAGGGGATGGTGGCAGATGAAAAACATCACCCATGGCTACAGGCTGATCTGCATGGAGAACAGCAGCGCTGTAACAATGTGACGACAACTACACTTGGTCCAAAACAAGAGCATCCACATGGAGAGTTATTACTGCTGTATTACAGCTGTACAATCACAGAGTTAGCCTCCTCCCTGTGCAGATAACCCTGGTATCACATGGGTCATGTACATGTTTTTGCTGGTAAATGACTTCATATCACAGTAAGTTTGGCAAATGAGCACATCCTCCAGAGAAAGTTTTCTTAAGCGATAGCACCTATCTGACATAGTAAAAATGCATATGGAAGGGACAGATTAAAAAAAACCAGAGAGGTCAAAGGGGACAGAGGAAAAAGGATGTCAGCAGCCAGACACATCTGCTAAAACCAGACAGGTTCAGAAAGGACAAACTGACCCACATCTGACTGGTGGTTTAACGCAGAGGAACCTAGATGCAGCGAGCAGAGAACAGAGCACAGTAGCAAGGGGACAAGGCGAGACCCAAGAGCAGGAGGAGGTAGAAACGGCATTTGCACAAGAAGCAAGAACATAATTCAAAAGACACACAAAACAAACTAGAGAAACTGGTTACAAGCTAGCTACGTGTCTTGCCTTTGAAGGGGATGGCCAAACTCCTGCTGCTGCTTTGAGAAACTTCAAACCTTGTTACAGGGCAGCATGTATGGACTCCTCACAGAGGAGCAGATGAGAAAACTCTGCGCCTGTAAAATCTTAGCTTTGGGGTGAGGAAAGGGAATGGCCTTTTTTGGTTCCGGAGTACAAAAGCTACACTTCAGTCCCCCATCTCTTCTCCGCTCTCCCCCTCAGCCCTGCTGTGCCTACAGCCGCCTCCTCCTCTTCCTGGGTGCTCACACCCTGTGCTGCAGTGCTGCACCAGGTCTTTCATTCAGCGACTCTTGGCCTATTCAGTATTTTACTGCCCCACTCCATCCCCTCCCCAGCACATGCTGCTGTGATATCCTCTTTTCTTTGCACGTCTGCACTTGAACTCCACCCTGCACTGAGATGGGCAAACACGAAGGGCAACAGCTATGTGGAAGAAGGCACAGTCTCAGACATAGCTAAGGCAGCGATGGTCTCTTCTGCAGGTCTCACTCTGCTCCTGAATGGGTGGCACACCAACCCTGCTAGCATGTTGCTAGACATGGCCCTAACCACTGAGAGTCTGCTTCAAAGCCTACTGAAGTCCAAAGAAATTGAGCAGAAGGACAGCCTCATACCTAGAAAGAGCTCTTGAAGAGTCGGGAAAAATGTAACTCTGCACACAATGCCTTGCATTGAAGGTACTTTCTGCCGTGCTCTGCAATGAGGTCCTGGACCCTACGGCTCCCCCACCAGAGCCCACACCCCTCCTGGCTGCACACAGGCTACAGCTCTAAAAGTGCCTTCAGCCATTTAACAGCCCTGGTTAACACGTTGTCTACAGTCTGTGTCATCGCTGGGCAGAAAAGAAGTATTGTTCCTTTATTAAAAGCCAAATAAACTTCCTTCATTCTTCACACCCATCTCTGGGGCACAGATCATCTCTTGGCACACCCCTGTTTGCTGAGCGTTAGCTGAGCCGTGGTGTCGTTCCTGCCTTGTGCTCCCAAAGCACAGCAGCCAGCAAGCAGCCAGCCTTCCTTCTCCAACAAAGACATTTCAAGCCAAGACAAAAATCAGATCACCTTGTGCCCGCTGTACACCGCCAGCAGGCTATGGCAGGTCCGATAGCACGTGCTAGTTTAACTGCGGCAACCTCATGACCAACTGTCCCCTCCTACAAGGAAAGACGCTCCCATCCTGCAGCTATCTGCTAAGGACGAGAGAAATCAGATGGAAAGCCCTGTTCTCCCCAACTTCATTTCAAAGAGGTCCCAGCAGCAGATGAACCCAGAAGCCCCGCGGATGCTGTTGTTTCAGCCTGCCTCCCAGCTGCCCGGGGTGCAGGGGCGGCACGCAGCTCTGCCACGCTTGGCACGTGTTCGCCAGACCTACCTGGGAGTTCACAAGACGAATTGTGGTCTTTTGCCCCACATCTTCTTGAAAGCCGCTGATAGGAGCCCCGTTGAATCGCAAGACGGCATCGTGGGTGTCTGAAAGCAAAAGGGAGTGAAAGCCTGTGAGCTGACAACTGAGCGATGGAAGAAACGTGTACTAGGTTATTCACTTGCACTTCTATACCAACTGGCTGGTTTCTAGCCTTCCATGTAACAGTGAGAAGTACCAAGCCAGATTCTGTGGCAGAAGTTGTTAGTCTAACTTTATGATCAATACATTTTTAAAAATCCACTTCTTAAACTGGCAGGCTGAGAGAGCAGCTCTCTCAGAGCATTTGCTCTGCACAGAGGAGCACAGCATCACCCTCCCTCTTTTTCTTTCCACTTTACCAGCAGACAGACCAGTACACAATTAATTTACCATGTGGCTGGCTGCAAATGAAGTAACTAGGAAATTATGGCCAGCCAGTGTCCTCTTTTGCAGCCTGGCAGTTGACCAGCCAGAGAAACATGTGTAATAACCACAGGGGAAAGCAAAGCTGACTTCAGCGTACCTCCCACGTTACAGAAATAAAACCACTGCTGTGCATTTAACAGGCAAGGCTTGTTATATGCCTTGAGATTCAGTGCATTTTCCCCTGCTGGCATCATCTCTTAAGATAGCACAGCATTCCTCCAGCACCCTCCTCTGCCTTGGTCCAGCTGCCCAGGCGGCTGTAATGCCACAGAGCCAGGCTGCTGCTGCGGCACAGGGGGTGTTTGTGCCCATCACCCTGGCACCCCTGCTTCTCCATACCTACCCGCTAGATTTGGTCAGGAAACCTTTAATGTGATCAGAGGTGCTGTTAGAGGAGCAGGACCACCTTCCTTGCCTTTGAGCTGAGGCCACACAACCAAAGCTCATGGCATCTGCAGCCGGGGTCCATGGGGAACTGCTGAGTCCCCTGCCCGGGCAGAAGGGCTCTCCTGGTCCAGAACCAGGTCTTTTCAAGATCATTTTCTGGAAAACACAGGTGTTCTCACAAGCAGTGCTGGAGGATCAGTAATCACTGGCAGTGAAGACTCTTTTCTCAGCTACTTCATTCTCATAGACAAGTAGATACTGTTTAGAGCCCTTTCAAACCAACACACAAAACCCAGAAAGGTGATGTTTCCCAAAAAACCACATCCACGCCCAGAAGCAGCTCTGTAGTTACCACTACAGCCCCTCACCTCCACATCCTACCTTGCATCAACGGAGTACAGGGTTATAATTTCCCCATACAACTAACTTCAGGCAGACATCAAGTGTTATGATGCCCTAAATTTGCTTTCAAAAAGGGCATCTGATGACTGCACAGGCAGAGCAGCTGGTTCTCTGAAGCACTTTTTCCAGGTGGTTGGGCTGCACTTGTTACTTCTCGTATCACAGAACTCTGATTCTGGCAATTCGTAACCTCCAACAACACCGAGAGCCCTGTAAGATATGAGCTGCTTGTTTACAAGCTTCTCCCCGTTCTGCTCTGCCAGCCTCCTGTCCATTGACTAACTGCTCATTTGATTACACGGAACAAATATTTCCTGGAAATTCAGTGACCCATTGTGCTTATCTACACAAATGATTCATTGTAGGCCTGTCAGATTTAGTACCTTTTTGGCACCTTCCTCCAACAAAACCACGGCTTTTCTGACATGGAAATACATCAGGTCAGAAGTGGGAAAAAAGATGTACATAAATACATGGAATGCTCCCAAATCCCTCGATATTCACCCCAGACGTTTCAAGGCTGCAAGTGCCCCAGACGCTGCGGAGTCGCTAGCAGAGGTGACTGCTTGAGCAGGAAGGTTGAAGTCTGCAACTCAGGCGTGAGGAACATCACCGGGGACACCACCAGGGGTTAACAGCGGTGCCTCGGCTTTGGGGACAAGCTCAGAGCCCGGCCACCAGAATGATGGAATGGCTTCCCACCTCTGACGTCCTCCCAGCTGCGCCACAGCCGGAGCGCTGCCCATGGCGCTGCTTCTCTGCTCCCGCACCGAATCCAACCCGGGCACGGACCACGTTACACCACTGCCATCGCCCTCGGCTCTCCAGAGGGTCTCCTCGCAGAGGAGCGAGTGGTTTTGTCAATATGCTGGAGCCTAACGGGGACACCGTTGGACACAAGCTGTGGCGGGGGAGGGTGTTCCAACAGAAGGGCACTGCTGTGGAAACCTTTAGCTACTGAACTTTAAGAGGCACCTGAAGAAGCCAAGACAGGTACTCCAAGGAAAAAATCAGAATCAGCTTCCCACGCCTTGCCCCACCTGGCCTCAAACACTCCCAAGAGACGGAAACACATCAACCAGCTCCCACCTGTAATTTTTACCAGAGGCGATGCTGTCCTGGTTCATACCACCACTATTGTGTTCATCGCACTTTTCGTAGCTTTTAAACACACTCCAGTGTTCAACCTCGTCCTAGCACCTGCCTACCTGCCCTGTGGAGCACACAGGAGTCCGGGGGAGAACTTCTGAGCAAGAACCAGAACAAAACCCTGACCCTCCTGCAAGCATCCAGGGACTAGAACTCTGAAAGCTTTGCCCAAGTTCCTGTCCCTAAATAATATATTAAAAGCTATCCATCTACTTGTTTCAGAGGACGAAGGCTCCTTGCAGCTTAGGCCAAAGGGACCTGATCCAACAGACAGCTCAGGAACACACCAAATCCTGAAAACAATTTCCACTGGAGAGAAAACTCCTGGGCGTTAGCAAAGTGTGAATTTTAAGTGAGCCTCAAACCACAATTAATGAAGAAAGCTGAGGGAGCTGCAGGCACAGGAGAATTTTCTGCCAGGCACAAAAACCTGAGTTGAAGCCCAGTGAGCTGGTTTCCCCTGCATGCTGCTTTCTTAAAAGACACGCAATGCTCTGGTATCACAACATGCTGCTTTATAACCCACAGCGTGAGATCAGTGCTTCAGCATTTATTAATTAATGCATTAACCTCAAGACAAATACGGCCAGGTAAGACTTTACAAAGCGTAACCAAATGTTGTCTAAAGAAGTAAAATAAAGCCCTGTAAAGTTTTTCTACGGTCTTCTGGGCCACTCAAACTCAGTCACTGCCTTATGGCTCAGAATGAAGCGGTGCCACTTTTGGAAAGCCATGAGCAGGGATTACAGCATCACTAAAGGCTGGATGGGACCTTGAAGACTGCCTGTGCCCAGGCCCCCGGTCAACTGCAGAAGATTGCTTAGGGCTGTGTCTGGTGGGTTTTTTCCCCATCACTGTCTTCTTTTACTTCTTCCCTGAAGAAGTCTTTCTGACCGAAAATTTTCTGACTGTTAACACTGCAATGGCATTACCCAACCCACCCCAAACCCTCTCAATAAGCAAACACTTCAGGAACCAAGACCACACTCTGGTACTCAGTGTTAGTGCTACACTAGTGATGCCAACATGATCGTGAAAATTGAAAGGAGTAGAATAATCGAATAGAATAAATTGAACAGAACTAATTGCACATACACCGTGTCCTCTCAGCTCCCTCCAACACCTCCACTCCCCTGGGGCTGGCCTGGTTTGCTCTGCCCAAGGTCCAAGGCTCACAGGCACGGCGCTCTAGGGCAGCACAGTGCAGCCTACACCGCACGGTGTGCGCGCTCAGAGAGGACGGCCGAATCTGATCATTGCTCCCATCTCCTCCCACGCTGTAATGTTCACTAACTTTAGCAGAAGTTTAAGAATAATATTTAAATTTACTTTAAACACCTTTGTGACCACACCAGAGACTTACCGGCAAAAGCATGGCAGTAGGTTACTTGTATTCAGCGTAAGTTATAACCCAATGTTTTTTAACATTATGCTAATAGAACGATACCAACCTATCTCTTGTCCCAAATGAGATGATTTCAGAGATCCTGCTGAGGAGACGACAGCACAGCGACCCAGGCTGCCCACTGTTTCATTGAGGCTTTTCCCTGGTAGGTATTGCTGCCATTCAGAGGTGCCAAAAGGACCATCCGATCCCTGTATCATGGTCACATTCACTCTGTCCCGTAGCTGGCAGAGCAGCTTCTCTGGACTGAGTTTAGCAGCATTCCTCTTGCCGGTGTAAGTCACGTTGTACTTGTTCATGGACAGGTAGTTCATTCTGACCTTCTGCAGCCTGGGTATGAGATTTCTGGATGAACTGTCCTTATCCCATACCTTCACGCTGTCTGCTGCTTTCTTGGATTTTTCAGCCGTTCCAGAGGTGCTGCTTTTTACTTTGTTGTGGTTACCAAACCACACTTTGGGCATCTCACCCAGTTCACCAGCTGCTTCACGGAAAAAGCCCTGGGATTTAAGTGGGTTCCATTTTTCCAGAGTCCTATGAACCTGCAAATCATCGTTCCCAGTCTTGAAAGAAATGTAGTAGCTTCTTCTCGTCTCTCTCCACAGGCAAACTGTCAGCGCTACCAGTACCACCACAAGAACACACATTAATTTTTTCAACACATTGATGTGAACCATAGTGTACGGTGCATCCAAATGGGACCTGAACATGGGGTAGGGAGCTGGTCCTAGGAGAGAGGAACACATCTCAGTCAGGGCTGCGTGCACAGGCATGAGTATATATAAATTTATAAATATCAGTGTGTGGGCAAACAGAGGGGAGAGGGAGAACATAGGAGTAATCTGAACAATTCAGGCTGTTTGAAGATCTCCTTTCAAAGTCCACCACCTCACACCCCAAACGGTAAGATCTGAGCTGGCTGTTAGCCACCACAGGCTACGTAACTGTGATCTGAGGCCACTGCCACTCAAACCTTTTGCCTATTCCCTTCCATAAGTGACAGTCAAGTTTAATGCTACCAGCATCACACCAGCAGCAGGGCAAGTCTCCACCTTGCTTTCCCTCATCTCCCATCCCAGCCAACATCCAAATCCTACCACTAGCATTTCCAGAATTGAGCTTCTACTTGACCGTAGGCACAAGCGCTGGTGAAGCACATAATAAATCATGTAACTGTGGGGGGGAAAAAAATGAAAAGAAAAAAGACCGGTGAGTTCACGAACACCAGGAGCTTCGCCAGCCTGGTACTGACACATGGTGACTGCACAGGAACCCCCTGCAGTGGGCTGGGGGTGTTCCCAGCATCAAACCTCATTCACAGCTGCTGGGAGCCACTTCACCCACAGCAGGGTTTGAGGCATGTTTGGGTTCGTAAATGCACTTTGATGAACATTACTCAAGGTATGTTACCCCTACAGAAAGCCAAGCCAACACCATGTTGTACAGCACTACCCGTCCTCTTCTGCACTACCTCGTATTAGTGGACACCCTCCAGCTCCCATCAGGTTACTAAAGGGGGCAATTCGATAGCAGGAGTGCCCAAAGGGCAGCTCAACCCAGGCAGCACAAGGGGCTGGCGTAGGAAACACATGCTGAGGCAGAAACACCTTGCGAGCGGCACGCAGGACCACAGGAGGCAGGGCGGCAGCTGCTCCTTTCCCTACATGGCTGCTCCGGGATGCCTCCAAAAACGTGGGAGCAGCATGGAGACACCAGGTGGGTGTCCCAGGTCTCCTCGGGAGACAAACACACGCAGATCACTACCCACCCTAGAGAGGCACTAGCAGCACCTGCCTCCTTGAGCAACGTGCTGAAACTAAGCTGTGGCACCGAGAAGGTACTGAGCCACCAACACGCTCCCTACCTGTGATAAAGCAGCGGCTCTCCAACTCAAGTCATTTTTCGCTGTCGGCAGATATTCTTCCGAGGGTTTAAGCAAGATATCCCAAAATACAACAGTTCTGTGATGCACTGAAGAGTTCAAGAAACACCTGCAAAAACAAACAAACAAACAAACAAGATAAACCCCCCACCCACTATACATAAGCCTTTTAAATGCTTAAATGCCCACTCAGAATGGGCATCTCCCTTCTTGGTCTGAAATCTACTCTCAGCTGAAGGAGGAGCTGGCTGGCAGCTGCCTGCTCTGTGCTCCCACCCGACTGACAGCCTTCCCCGGGGAGAAGGATCTGAGCAGTGGATACACTCGTAATACGGTGAAGGAAAAACCCCAGTGCTGATGCTTTACAAGGGAAAGGAAAGAAAAGGCTAACTTTCCCTATGGAAATGTTTTCCTGCCTGTTCTCGGGCAATTCACACGATCTTCCTCAAACGCAGTGGCAGAGAAGACTCTGCTTTTTTGGAGCAAGCAAGTTGTATGAAAAGTTGCTTTATAACATGTGTCCTCATCCACAGGTCTTCACAAAATAGACAAAGCTATTTTAGACTCTACAGTTTCCCTCTACCAAGGAAACACAGCAAGAAAAAGGGATTTCACAGTGTTATACAATTCCCGCTTTTGCAGGAGCTCTGAGTTGGCACGATGCCGCACAAGCTACATTACAAATGCTACCCTTCACAGGATTAAATACTAAATTATTAAAGCATCCTACTGCTGACTACTTACATTTTCTTTTAACTCTACTAAGGAATTCAACTTTATTTCTTACAGAGCACCCCACAAATGAAAAGCAAACACTGTCTTCCTTCCAGTTCTTAAACAACAACAAGATTCAAGAAGCACAAGCAACTGTACCTTTTACTGAAATAATTTCCCCTGCCTCAGCAGACCACCTCACTTTTCACTTGCTGGAAACGCCGGCACTAGTACAGCACACTGGTGCCTTTTTGGCCAGTAAGTACAGTTTCAGATGGAGAGGTACAGCCCTCTGGGGAAGGGGAGGGTGTCAGGAGGGGATGCGGGACATCGCTGTGCTCTCTTCTGCCGGGAGCAGCTGTTCCCCATGCTGTTTGCAGTTCCTCCTCTGCTGTAGCCTCTGTCCTGCTCCCCCCTGCCCCCCCCCCCCCCCCCCCTGCAGCTGGAGACCCCCACGGCTGCCCGCTCCCCGTCTGCTGGGTGCCCGCAGGAACAGCAGGAGCCATGCCAAGGCAGGAGCCTGCAAAAGCGTCTGCTAAAGGGGAAAGCACCCCGAGCCAGCCACCGCGCTGCCCAGCCTCTGCAGGCACACACTTGGACAGCAACGTTTTCCAAATCGAGAAACACCAAAATAGACTTAAGGGCCAGCTTAGGACAACACTCGGAGCCACCTCCCTCCGACCACGCTTCATGCAGCACCCAACCCCACTGTTCACGCTCTACTTCTTTACACAAGACGAAGTGTCTGGCATCCAGGGAACTCAACCGAGATGTTCTGCGCGGGCAGGACGGAGCCTGCAGCCACGGGAGGTGCCCCGGCCGCCCCGCCAAGCCCGGCTCTTTGCTGCGGGCTCTGCCATGTCTCCTGAAGGGTTTCCAGGTGTAGATGACAGCAGGCACGTCTCAGCGCTGGCAGCCTTTGTTTCCCAGGGCTAAGATAATCCAGAGGAGCGGCGGGTTCATCGTGGTGGAACAACCTTACGGGTCACTGCAGGCTCCTGCGGGGACACTCCTCCCAGTGCTGCACAGCGGGGGATGCCCAGCGAGTCACAGTCCCTCCTCTCCTCCCCAGGCCATGCAAAGGAACCTGGAAAACTCACCTTTAGCACTCAGCACAACACAATCCCTGCCTCTGATGATTGTGCACGCTGCTGCAACGTGAGCAGTTATTTTGCTTTGGTTTGTGAGCTGGCAAAGTAGGTTCTGCAAGCCAGGATGTTTTAGCAGAGCCACAACATTCCAAGGTACCTTTTGTTCACTGTGGATTCACCGCAGTTCAGTTCAATTATTACTACTCCTTCACGTGATATGATTTTATTTGCACAAGTAGCGTCCGTCCTGACATGAGGTCCCTCTCAAGCATTCTGCCATGGAACCTTTTCTGTGGAGCAGGAAGGCAGCTGCTCTTCCAGGCACGCTAGGATAGCCCACAAGCGCTGCTCTCTTCCCGTGCCTTTAGATAAGTCACTTGCGTGCACTCCTGTATCGCAGCAGCTAGTACAAACGGGCTCTTCGGAGGTGACAGAAACTTATCTACACGAAGCACAAGGCGTCAGCTATGAGTACTAAGAAAGGACAGAAAAAAAAAAAAATTCCCCCCAAACCTATAAAAATACTTAAACAAATAGCTTCTGCCTTCCTGAAACCTCGAGCCCGAGGCGGCTGTGCAGTGCAGCGCTGGCAGGCTAAGCCCACACAGCCAGTCCTCTGGGGGTAAATTAATCCTGTGCAGAGAACAAGCGTGTGATGAAGCATCTTCAAGGCAGTCAGGGAATTATACCCTGCCCAAACGCTCTCACACTTAACCTCTGGTGTCCGAGTATCTCGCTGGACTCGGGTCTTAACCACCGAAGTACAGCAGAGCACAAAAGCCCTGTGGCCGCTCACGTCCTGGGCAATGCTGTTGTCCCGGGGAGCTACAGCCAGCAGTGCCCTGGCAGGGAACACCAGGCAACCCCCATTTCCACAACCCACCAGATTTACCCTAAACCCACTAACAACAGGGTCTTCACCTCATTAAACTGAAAGCCTGTCAACCCTTTACCTGTCTCCTACAGTGACTGACAGCAGAGAAACCGCATAAATACAGACAAATGTATGAATACATTTATCTTTCAGTAAATGTACACAGATTCCACAAAAGTTGCGCCACCAGCTGTACCAATGCCCATCCTCTGCACATTTGTTTAATTGCTTCTTGAAACCACTTGCATTTCCCAAGCAGCCTGAGGCAACGAATTCTGCAACCGCTTACCTTGCAAAGATAACCCCTCCTCTCCCCGCTTCACACCGCAAACCCGGCCGTACTGTCACTAATCCTTCTGCCTTCACCCTCCGCACGGTCATTTCATGGCTGCACCATCTAACACCCCCCTTTACCCCACTCGTTGCTTTTCCAGGCAGAGTCCCGCTTGTTCCAATCCCTCCTTGCACAGCAGCTTTTCCGCACCTCCGACCCTCCTGGTCACCATCCCCAGCACCATCAGCAGCGCACAAACGTCCCTCGAGGCCGGCACACCAGGACACCCCAGCTGCACACCGCGGGACACGTGGCCCAGCAGCAACATAACAGGGCTGGCTTCGTTCTCCTTCCAAAACCTCCTCCACTTTTGTTTCCCTCCTTGACCATCACTAAGCCCTAGCTCTAGGCTGCTGGTAATGACTTCTGGATATTTTGCAAGCAGGACTGACTCACTGAGCTGTCCCCAGCACAGGGCGGAGGGCAGGAATAAAATATGACAAAAGAGCGTTATCTTACCCCGCTAGCACGGGCTTCCTTTGCTGCTGTGCTGCCCGGCCACCCAGGACCACCGGATCCCCCTGCAGCTGCTTGGTGTTTCCTCTGGTCCCCGCAGCCCTCTGCAAACGAAGCCAGCAAAACCCCACACCTGGCCCTTCCTCCTCGCCTTCACAGATCCGTTATCACTGTTCAACAGCGGAGATCTTGGAGCAAACCCCCGTGGGACTTCTGTGGTGTAAAACCCGACCGCTTGGTTTCCTACCCACTAGGCAGTCACTAATCCAGGACAGAAACCTTCTCACCCCATGACAGCATAGGTTTTGGTTTTTTCTGAGACTCTTGGGAAGCAACCTCACCAAACCCTTGAAAATTCCGAGCGCGCTGTTCTCCTCTCTCTAGGTTTGCTACCTTCTGAAAATGAGAGAAGAGGAAAGAGGCACAGAGACTTGAAACACAACTCTTCTGCAAACAGTTGATGAGACTCCTCCATCAGTTCTTACTCACGCAGGTGTTAGTTTTATTTTTATTATGTTTACTGGTCTGAAGCAACAGATCCCACCAGAGTCCCTCTGAAATGCAATCATGTCAAATAACACCTTTAATTTAATTTAAATGATGGTTTGAGAGATGCAATCCCTGAGGATGGGCACATGCAGGGATCACTTCCACCTGTTCTGCTAACCCTCTCCTTGGTCCCCCTGCTCACACACCAGCGTCATTCACCTGCGGTTTTCTTGCCTCGGCTGCATGCACAAAAGCTTTTTAATTCAGCAAGTTGTTCCTCAGTCTTTTTTTGGGTAATGTGATAACAATTTCATATTTAAACTTAGAGCATTTACGTTTCTTTCCAGGCTTCCTTCATTTATGCATTTCCATCTGCACCCACAACTGTGCCATGCCTAAATACAAAGCAGTACAGCTTTGCTCCCAGCTTTTGCTGGTGTATTTTTGATATGTTTTTATGCACCCCCATATGAACATTTTATACTTCAGCTGCACCTTTTTATTCCTATTTTGTACATTCTTGGTACTAACCCCTTCCTCCACCCAGCACCTTCTGTAAAGCACCCGTGAAGAGAATAGTGGCCAGCAGCAGAGGTAGAATAAGTTCACATGAAAGTGTGTGAAAAAGGGGATACTGAAAGAGGAAAGACATGGAGATGTAGGGAAGGAATTCCTCCATTCAAAATAAAATAAAATACCCAAGGAAACTGAGGAGGAGAAAAAAAAATGCAATACAAGAAGTAACCTTGAAACCACATCTGCTCTTAAAATTCCCTATTCCTGTCCTGGAAAAAAAAAAATAATCAAAAGCCTTTATAGTATTAAACCAACTAATATCACATCATTTTGCAAATGAAGAAGTGGTATTTTTCATATATTTGATACACTAGATGAAAGGTGATAATACATTTGTGAAGCTAAAGATTGTCCCCCGGGAGCAAAGTTTCAGCAGATGTCTCTAATACTTTATTTAGCCTGGCCTGTTAATTCAACACTGTGTATTCGGTTTTGTAAACATATAAACAGGGAAGACTCGCTTCTAGCAATTCTTGGGGTTTTTTTTCCAAGACATCACTGTGCTGTGAAAATAAAACATCTGTTGAGCCATACATTTATGTAAGTGCTTCCAATGCCACCAAACAGAAAAATTCCTCGTTCTCCATTTTTTTTTGTTAGGTGGAAAATGAGGAAAAGAAGCATTTTAAGTGAAGAACATGGTTAAATTTCAGATGAGGCATTGAGGAGCTATACAATTCACTTGCTAATGAAATAAATCATTCCATTAGTCCTGCCTGCACTGAAAAACTCTGCATGCGCCAGAAAAAATATGCTGCTGTCACAGCTGAAAAAAATCCTCCAGGAGAATAGGAAAGGCAGAGTTTGGGGGGAGGCACAGGGGAAAGTTTAAGCATGTGTTTCATTTCAGTTTTACGTGTCAACAAACACTGAGATTTAATAAAGGCAGAAGCTTTCGTTTCTGGCTGTGTCAGCCCTTTATTCCCCCCCTTTTCTGAGGTCTTGTGTTGTTTTTGGAGGGTGGCTCTGCACAGCAGCACAGCGCTTCCCCTTCTGCCCTAATTAAAAAGCAGCATTTTTTCTTTCACTCGCCGCAGATGCTCCCTCCACCAGGCACCTGCAGAACCACAGAGTCACCACAGGCCACCGAGACCCAGGGCAAGAGGTGACCCACACCGTTGTGGCTTCCCATCTCCAGCTCCCACCATCCCAGCAGGACGCTCGCGCAGCTCTGGCCATGCACCAGCCCATACCAGGGCACGGTCTGAAATGACGTGCATGTTTGGAGCTGTTGGAGCTCAGCAGACAGGATGACAAAGCCACTCCAGAGCATCTGAACCAGGTGACCGGTGCAGTTACAGACACGCCAGCAGCTACGGCTGCAGCAAGAAGCAGCGTGCGCAGCAGCACCCACAGCTCCGCCAGGCAGGGAGCCTCCAGCTGCTGCGGTGCTCCTGTCCAGGCACAAACCAACGTACCAGAGGAAGGCAGGGATTCGACAAACTGCCATGCTGCTCTAAGAGCTGGTGACTGTCAAAGGGATGCTCCTCCTGTCCCTTTGTCAACCTGTTCAAAGATCAGCATCCACAGAGGGACGACCTTCAGCTCGGACACGTGTATCACATCACCGCCCTTCGCTCCAGCACTGTCAGGAAAGCAGTTAACACCCAAACCCCCTGTCTTCTCCTTCTGCAAAGCCACAAGCTCTAACCATCACCCTGGCCCAGCAGTAACAGTCCCTGACCTTGCTGGCCAAGGGAAAAAGGGGCTACCTCAGAGTCCTTTGCAGCTGCGTGAAGATGGAAGGACAATTTAACTTTTAGGACAGGGGGGAAAAATAATTATCAAGGCACGGTGAAAAATGCCATATACATGTTTCTTGCTTGGTGGGTTCCTTGCCCAGAGGGATGGTGTGTTTACAAACTCTGGAACAGGACCAAGCTCTCCGCCGGTGGGACCGGCACCTCTCCATTACAAAACCTCACTTCCCAGCCCACAGGCAGACAGCTGCTGAATATTCCTTGTTAATAGTAATGGACAGGGAAGAGACCCCATCTGCACGGGGTGCTAGCGTGCCCCGGGGGAGCACTGGGCTCTGGCAGCACACTCCTGCTCGGACGTGGTCCACCAGCCACCCGAGAGCTTTCAGGGAGCAGTTCAACCCAGAAGCCAGTTCGTGATGGGCATGTGCCCGTGGCAGCCTTGCTCAGTAACGCATTTGGAGACCACTGCTGGTAACAAGCCTTGGCACTTTTAAATATTGCCAGTTTCATGTTCAAATTGAAGAAAGAATAGAAAGCATATCATACCATGCATGAACAGCACCAATTCCCAAAAGCACTGCTTCTGCTCCCATACCCACCCCCCCCAGAGTCATGAAATTACAAATGAGATTTTCATTATCAGTCAGCTTTACCATAGCCATTCCCACACTGAAGCCAAGAGCAAAAATTCCACTGCCCCAGCTTTAAAGACTAGGATGCAATCACTCATTTAAGACAATTTACTTTACATGGAACATTACACATTCAAATCCAACAATCCACTTCTTTGTTCCCCCCAATCATGTGTTTCTCTATGACATTTATCTTTCAGAATGAGAGGGGAGTGCTTCTTTATTTTAAATTAGCAGCATGTGGCAGGTCAACACTTAATGCCTCTGCAAATATCACTGTGCGCCAAGACACGTAATTGGTATTCCGTGGCCCCAGGACAATAAATACACTTTGTGCCAGCTGCAGCTACGCTACCCTTCAGGATAATATTTCTCTGACACCAGCCTTCTGCAGGTGGGTGCGATGTCCTTCCGTCTCCTCAAGGGCAAGGCAGTAACTCTTCACAGCTTGCTCAGAAAAGGATTTAATGCAACTTAACCTAGGGCATTGAAATAAACCTGCAGAACTGTGCATCCACCATCACTAGCTTTCTGTCCAGCAGCACTACAGAGGTCTGGTTTTCCTCTTCACACCCAGAGCTCATCCCTGTTGAGGATGGCAGGGCTGGCACTCAACAGCAGCACTCCACCGTGCCAGCTTCACTGGAGAGCAAAAGTAAAACAGGAATTCTGGCCACTGACTTCAGAAAGCACTATTCAAACCCCTCTATGTTAAGCAAAACACTTCTTGCATTGCATTTAAAATAAACTGGTTTTCACTAAGAAAGCCATACATTCTAACAGAAGAGAAACATACAGATGTCAAGAGTGTTCATCAAAAAGTATCAAGAACTGAGGAAAAAAGGCACATCCCAATGGCAATAAAGAAAATATCTGAAAGGACACCCATTAGAGCCCATCAACGCAAATGACTTCCAGGGAAATCATAAGAAAAATGATTTAACAAGCACTTCAATTACTTACCTGGCAAAAATCAAAACAGTTCCTTTCTATGTGAGGAACCTGAGGCACAGAAGACAAATGGAAACATCAAAAATGCAGTTAACCACTTTGTTTCTGATAGAAAATGTGGTTGAAAAAAACCACATTACAACAATCAGATGTTTCTCCACTAACTAAAAATGCTTGCTTTCGCTCTCCATAGCCATTGTGCTGGGTAAGCTAAATTGGTAACACTTCTGCCAAGCACCATCTGTTCCACCGGTTAAACCAAGACTGAAATGGCCAGAAGAAAGCCAGGCACAATGCAGCCCCCGTTGTTGATGAAGCCCCGGCTCAAGTTCAGCGTCAGGCTGCGGCGCAGCCGAGGTAGCAGATACGCAGCCATGCGTATACCCCCAGTCCCGAACATCGCTCCTTGTTGAGGCAGCAGCCAGGTTCTCGGAAGTTAAAAGTATTTGCAGGAGCAGATGTCAAACATACGTTTTGCCAAGGCACGTCAATGAGCCACGTCCTCGCGCAGGGAGCTTGTGGCGGGGCTGGACTTCAGACATTCATAACAGCAAGTGCTGCTGCTCTGTTTTTTAAACACAAGTCCCTTTTATTCATCTGGTAACACTATCCCCTTGTAGCATCATTTCAAATGTGTCTGCCATCCATAAGCCCACAAGAACACCACCAGGGGAGTGACCTTGCCTGAATAAAATTAAATTTTCTAAGTCAAAGGCAACATGAATGTATAGCACAAATCCGGGCGCCTAGATATATTTAAAAGACATTTAAAGAGCTTAAGACACTCCTCCCCCCTCAAAGTTTCACGTATCTATTTATAAAAATGGAAAACATTAATGAAACTTTCCTGATGAAGCCTTTAGAGCCTCCTTGCTATTTTCTTCCTTCAGCATCCCCTCCCCCCCCCCAGATTCTTCGGAACGAAAACCATGTTTAATGGTACCTCCTACTCAAACCCAAGACTATGCCCTCTGCTTAAGGATCCAGCACGGAGAACGCTTTGCAGGAGCACCAGGAGCCTCTCAAGACGGCGTGCGATGCTCGCTCCCCGGGGGGATGGAGGGCCTGGCCCAGTCTAGTGCCAGCTCCAGCTCCAAGTTCCCCAAGACAGTGTGCCATGTAGCTGGCAGCTCTGTGGCGCCAGGAACAACCTGCCCAAAAGAATTCCTTTTTTCTTCCCCGCTTACACACCCTGACAGCATCCCGGTGATGGATCAGTGTGGTTATGGGAATGATATTGAGTGATCTGAGGAACAACAAGTCTACGCAGTTGCTGGAAGGAGGAAGGCACCATGCTTGTGAAACTGAAACATGTTTAAATTTTACTTGGCTTCAGAGAGGCCGAAAAGGCAACAAAGGCCATTTTAGTGTCTCTCCACTCTATTTATCTCCTACTCTGCATGTTTTTAGCCTGCCTGTCCCTCTTGCAGAGAGCCAGGTGTAGAGCCTGGGAAGCACCACCCAGCTCCTGTCCCTAAACACATCACTGGCCTCCTACGGTCGGCACTTTGGAAATAAGTCCGGTGGCAGCTGGCAACTGGATGGATCTGGACCACACACCTGCCCCCGGGTACTTAAGGCCACAAAAACTTCACACACACACAAGTCTGTGCCTCCACTACAAAGAATGCCAGCCCATCCTGCCAACCCCTGGCACTGCCTTACTGGCACAAGCAGACGGGAATAACTCGGCCACTACTCGCAGCAGCAACAGTTCCTGAAATCCACAGGACATCGCTTTCCCAGAGTGTCACCAACGCTGGCCCATCTTCCCTGGGTGTGCATAGCACAGGGGGGAAACACAGCCAGCCGCCCCCCGTGCGCAACCCTGAAGGCGCTGCGGGCACAGCCGTGCTGACAGCGCATGCTGGGCGTGCAAGCCTCGCACACTGCACGGCGGCAGACCAGCTGGGCGTGCAAGCCTCGCACGGCACACGGCAGCAGACCAGCTGGGCGTGCAAGCCTCGCACGGCGCACGGCAGCAGACCAGCTGGGCGTGCAAGCCTCGCACGCTGGCAGGCTGGCTGGGTGTGCAGGGCTCACTGCAGAGGGCACAACCAGGTGCACAAAACAAAACGGGGTAGCAGAGAAAGCAGAGGGGGGATGGGGGGAAAGAGACAACCGATGAATCTCAGCACAAATGTGTTTTTCATCAAAGCCAGGTAGCAACTTACAGCACGGAGGAAGAGATCTAGACAGATAATTCCAACAAAAACATAAGTTACTTCCTAAAGCAGTAAAGGAGGCCCCAGACATTTTTGTGTCTCCTCCATTCCGCACTGGCTCTCATACTGCTTTTAGCAAAATACGCTTCAGCAGCCTTAGAGAGCTCTTGTTTGACCTCAAAAAGCTCTCCAGCCTCCTAGAGCAACGAAAGATCCCTACCTCCACCCAGGACCAGCCAGCACTTCACTGGAAGAATGGATGAAATGTTGGAGAGATATGGGAGGAGGATGTTACTGGCTCGACTCCTGCCCACGAGCACACAGCCCTCTCCCCATCCACCCAGGGCCACCTAGCCACAAAGAGCCCAGACTTCTTCTTTCACGAAGGAAACTCCCTACAAACACAGAACTTGGGCCTCTTCCGAAGCCGTCCATCCTAGGCATGACATACACCCTTCTCAACCACCAATAATTTTTATTACCTGCTGCAACGCTCCACTCCTCGCCCCCACCCTGTTTTCTAAACGTATCTGCTAAAAATGGAGCCACCTCCTAGCCCATAAGAGCTGGAGGGCCCTGAGCTGAGCACACACACAACAGCATTGATTTGCAGAGTTCATGCCCCAAGAAGACCCCAAATTTATCTGTACTGCAGTTTTTCTTTTTATAACATCACCGATCGGTTCTGTTCAAATATTGGAGCTCTTCCAGCATTTCGCCGTATCAGTCAGCTCTGCCCTCAGGTCAGTCATTTCGCAGCAGTGCCAACCCCAACTTCATCTTCTCCACTAAGTAAATCCTAAACCGAAGCTCAAAAAAAGCGCCTGTGAAAAACCAGGGGGGTGGGAGGAGGTGCTCCTTACGGCTTCTGTTGGTCTCCTGCTTCTGGGAAATGTAGTAACCCAAGGAACTGCTGCAAGCACTAGATGTTAGACCACTCTTGGCTTGGAAAGCTTCTTTTGGTTGGGTTTCACAGGACTCCAGCCCCCTCCGATGAGAAACTGTTTCCCAGTACGGATGGAAACACAGTCCATGCAGGGGCAACAAGCAGGTCAGCTTTGGTGGTGCAACCCTGACCCAAGGGACATCACTGAAGCAGATGCCCTCAACTTCCATGTTAACCAAATCTACGCTGCACCGCTCTCACTCAGGAAGCCTAATCCAAAAATCTACCCAATTCTTTCAAACAACATCCCAACAGCCCAGACGCAGGCGGCCAGAGTGCCTCTCCCAGCCCCACAGAAGGAAACCTGCCGCAGCATCAAACACTCGATGCTTGGTTGCAACAAACCTTCACAAACCAGGCAGAAGGGGCAGAACATCACAGAACTCGTCTCCGAGATGAGGCTGTGCAGCCAACGCTACTCACAGTCACCTCCTCTTACGATAACATGCCTTGATAGACTGCATGGGTGAGTACAAGGGCCAAAACCATGCACATCCCAGCAGCAGACATGCTCCTGTGCCGACAAGGAGCCTGGTAAAATCCAGCCGAGATGTTCCACTTGCCAGGGTGTGCAGGATGGGGACATACACCGTGCCTAACCGCTCTAGACTGGGGTGTCTCCACACAGCAGCGCTCTCACACGCCGTGACATCCTGCACGGTGCTCAAGACTGCAAGGGCGGTCACAGGTCTAGTCACGTCTCTAGTACAAGGCCACCACTTCTTGCTGCTCAACATCTGACCCAAGCTCAAAGTGGAAATGCTAACCCTAACCCTAGGTGACTAAACTAAAAAGGTGACTGAACTTTAAACAAGGCTGACTTTTGATCCGGCTCAGATCAAGCTTTATGTTCAAAGTTACTCATTCATTTTATTTAAACAAATCTGCCTACTTCTACTCCAGTGTGCTTTTAAGGGACAAGTTTTTAAGTTTCGTATTTGGGAATGCCACCGTAGATCCTAGGTGACCCCTCATCTCCTCCTCCCCCCCTCTTCTTGCCAAAGTGACCCTCGCCAGCGGGGTACCTCACACTGCTTTCCGCAATCTCCCCCTCCGGCTTCTGAGGATGGGAGCTCGGCTGCTCCCACACCGTGCTTTGAGCTTGCATTGGCATCTGCAGCTACATGGTCCTGGCCATCTCCCAACATGGTTTTTTTCCATCCTTGGGCCATCACACCAGTAGCCCCTGAGGCTGAAGTGGCAGCGAATCCCCCAGCCCTGGGTATGCCGGTTAGAGCATCTCCTCTCACATATGAGGAGCCACAACACTCCAATACCAAAGCAAAGGAAAATGACGGAGAAGCCTAGCAAAGCCCCCTCACACTATTCTGGGATTATTAATTTGTATTTCAGTGGTCTTTTTGTTTGTTTTTTAATTTTCAAGAATCAGGCCAGTTTAGCTAAGGTTCTTCTACTTCCACTGAAATGCATACCTCTCTCTAGGATATATAACAAGTACGTATAGTTACATACTTACATACCTATCCCCACCTATTGTTGCACTAGGAAATAATGCATTCATGACGCAGTAAAAATTGATATTGCTGAAATAAAAGCTTTTGTGTAAGCTGTCTAACTTGGATATGGGCCAGAGTTGTATGTCACCAAGGGAAATTCCTCTTACAAGTTATCTTCTCTGAACATTTCTTCCTCCTTCTGAAGTATTAAAGATAGAAACCACTAGTTAAAACAAAACAAACGCATCAGTCTGATGAGTATTTTCTGAAGTCTGCCAGGAACAACAATTTTCAATTTCTTTCCCTCCAAAGTACAGGGCTAAAAATTGTAAGCCTGCCCCAGTTATTAGGTTCCTCTTGCTCTGGGCTGCTTATAAAGCCTTATCTTGTCTGGATCTGCGTTGAGACTTTACCTGTAGCAATCTCAAACAGGACGGAGCAGCAGCACTTCAGAAACGAGCACACTTGCAGCCAACTTCCCCTGCCCTTCTGGGGAGGTCTTTCAAAGCTGACCGAACATCACAGCTTGATCAGAGATCTCGGCAGATTACAGCCCCAAGAGGTGAAAAACGATTCGTGTGAGGGCAGGGAAGCGGAGCGGAAATTTCCCACGTGCCTGCCTAGAGGCACTGGCTCCCCTGAACCCTCCGACTCCGCCGGGGCACGGTGCTGCCTGGGGAGATAAAAGCACCGGGCCCTGCACTGCCAGATCAAACGCTCGCACAGCAGCGCTGGCGGTTAGTGCTTGGCAAAACCGCTCCTCTGGCTGCAGCCGTGCTTAGCAGAGCTGTTTTAAGAGACCAAGGGATGCCAAGCACTGTGCGGAGGCAGGGAGGAGGGCTGGAGATGGACATATGCGCTACCCGTGAGGAACTGGGTGCCTTCCTACTGTGCCTGCATCTCCAGGACTCTCCTCTTCCTCCTGGGAAATCCTCCCCAAGGCCCCTCACACCCCTTCCAGCACCGGCACCGCACGAGGGGCTGCCTTAGCTTCCGTGGCCCTTCCCCACAGCACAGCCGAGGCAGCTGCCCTCCTGCCTTGATGAGATCCACATCCCCACCCCAGCCCTCCTCCCACCCTCCACAAACCTTCCCGGCTGGAAATCATTATCTGCCTTTTTGGTCAGCTTTTCCCCCATCCCTCCCAGACTCCATACGTGCAGTGCCTGTTCCAGGCTCACGTCCTCTGCTCACCAGGATGTTTCAGAGTTGATGCACGAGTCCCACAGGATGCTTCAAGTGCAAAGCAATGTCCGAGACGGGTGTCTTCCACCATAGTGTACTGCAGCAGGGACCTCGTGCATGTAAGATGGTAGAAGCCTTCAGTATACAGAAAGGGGCTGACAGTGGAGCAGCCAGAGCCAAACACACCAACAACCACACCGTGCAATCCCAACAAAGCTGCCCCAAACTGACAGTGCTGACAGAGTCTCCTCTAAAGCACATGCAAAACTGCAGCGAAAACAAGCACATGGGCTGGCACCCCACTTCAGCATCAAGTACACGGAACTAATTACACTGTTAATCTTACATAATATGATTATATATGCATCATGTTATTATCATTAAAGGGAACTGTATTTTAGTATGTGATCCAAGGTTTAGCGGGCATGCTCCTCTGGTCTGGACAAGCACCTTAGAGAACGATTGCTAAACCTGGATGCAACACACCGAAGCACAGCCCTGTCCTTCTCCCCTCTGCCTTCGACCATCTAGCCCTAAAGCATCACCAGCCCCTCTCCCCAGTGAGCAGGCTCTGCCCCGACACATGCCAGCAGGGGTCACAGGCTCCCACACAGCTACACCGAGCCCTGGGGGGGGTGAAGGGGGGGTGGCAGGTGCCTATTTTTGGTTTTACTTCCCTATTTCAGATGCACCCAAAGGAGGAAAAAGAAAAGGCCCTTTACCATTTCAGCTACTAACACATTAAACAGCGCAACTGCTGACCAGAGGGTTGGGCAGGCCAAGACACAGATATTATGAACCAAACGCATCACTTAGCTTGTTTTCAAACATTCAACTCCCCCAGCAGGCTCTGCATATTACGAGCCAGGCCTAACCAGGCTGCCTCGTCTGAAATGGTGTTTAGTAACAGGGGACTGGGTTCGGCTGTTCAACAGGAACACACCTGAGTGTTTCAGGAGGGGCTAAAGATGTCCTGGTCCATACGGAAGGAACTCTTCAGTTCAGTGCTCCCAAAGCACGGTAAGAGAAGGATTATCTCTGCACTAAAAGGGTATCTGTGCTTGAGAGGTTGGCCTGGCCTTGGCCTTTGGCTGGCCCAAAGACCGACACCAAACCGAGGGACCGCCAGAAGAGCAGCGGGCACCGCTGCCCATCTGCACCGTGCACAGGCACCAGGGCGGCCCGCACGTCCACGTGTCCGAGCGTCGGCAGCTCCCGTGTCTGCACAAGATCCTGCTATCTCACCAGCACATCTGGGGGCACACCCCAGGACGTGTCTTTGTCTGGCCAGCAAAGCATTTCCACAGAGGAACAAGGAAGAAAAACAAAACTAAAAAAGCCTCCTGCTTGCCAAACAGGGGGAAAAAAAACCAGAAAGACATTTTACAGGGCAGAGCTCCACGGCTGACTCGCTTTCATGATCCTCTATTCTACACCCAAATCCCACCCAGCCAGAACTTGAGCTGTTTGGAGCTTAATTTCCTTCTTTCCCCATCAAAAGAGCAGCTGCCAAAGACGCCCAAGGCAACGTGCCACACTCTTTCTTTCCCACTCACCTACCTCCAGCAGTGCGCTGCCACTCCTGCCAGTGCTCCCCAGGCCCCGTATCGCTCCGTTCTGACATCCACGCAAGTTTTGGCGGCTCTCTGCCCTCTTTGGGGATGGAAATCCAGCAGCCTCCTGGGTAGGCAGGCTGCTGGAGCTCCACCACCTTAGCCCAAGCGTTTCAGTTTGCAATGCTAAAGGTAATACAACACTGGGAGGGAGAAGTGTTCCCTGGCCAGAAAGGAAGAAAGGGTGGCACATTTTCCATATTAAAGATTCAGGTTTTAAGCAGAGGAAGAGGAGATTAGCATGCTTCCAGCAGAGGAGCAAGTGAGGAACGACATCTGGCACTCTTGATGCCAGCAAGCTGAGGATTCAAAGAAACAGCTATACAACAAGGTCCTCCCAAAACTTTTTCACACGTGAAAACAAGTGTAAACCCAAAACCTGTATTTGCAGTCACCTCTAAAAATGCCCCCTACCGAGTTAGCTTTCCCATGCACAAGAGAAAAGGTGGGGGTCCCAGCATCACCACCTTCCCCAGTCACTGCAATGGCTCAGGCTGCCCAGGAGTCTTGCCTTGCACGATGAAAACCTTATGGTGTATGCTAATTGTATGCCAAACAGTAGCAGCATTCACGCAGCTATTGGACTGATAAGGCCCAAAGCTGAAGCGCAGAGCTCTGTGAATATTCAATACATGATATGGGTCTTTTGGACTAGCTCATCCTCCCAGGAGGCAGGAGCCGAAGGCTTGCAGTGCTGCAATAAGGAGCAGGATGCTGGTGGGGAAGAGTGACAGAAAAGAAAAGTAGTGGTACCAACAATAAAAGCACTTCAGGCACGTTCCAAGGTCAGCTGTGAAAGCAGTCAGCTAACTAAGCTAGCACCACCAGCAATATCCCCAGAGGGTTTCTGTGGAAAGCTCTAACCGAAGTGAGCCCCAGCACACACCTTGTATTAATTTTATGTAAGTCAGAATAATCACTGGATCTTTGACATGTCTCTCTGGAGCACAACCGATACATATCAACACCTACAAGGGCTCCCACAAGAAGTAGAATAAATGTTTTCCTTTTCTTTAAAGGAGAAATACAGGATAGTTGCAAGGGGAATGACAGAGAACCCTTCCTGTTTTCTTCACCATCCTCCCAACTCTGCATGGAACATGAGACAGCCCCAGTGCAAAACCAGCAGCACCTCTGAATGCATGTGGCCTCGTCACGCTGACAGCAGCCACGCTCTTGCCGCAGGCATGTGAAAGGGAAAAGAGGGGCAGTGAAAAGAAAGGAAGAGCCATGGTCGTCACCTTCATCTCCAGGTTCCTTCGCTGTCCACAGCAGTTCCTGTCAAACCCTTCAAGGCAGAAGCAGATTGCCAGGTAAGAGCTGTAGGAGATGCCACCACAGGGAGCACATTCGTGCTCTGCATCTTCATGCTTCCATCTCCCTTTTCATTGTGTTCTCTAACCTAGGAAAGAAAGTAAGGAGATGTTAGACAGCCACATCAGACTGATCAGAAACCACCAGACCGGGGACTACAGCCCCCAGCCAGGACCCCACTGCAAGTCAGCAGTGACACGGAAACACTCCGCACTTGCAAATGCTGCTGCGCCCACAGCACAGGCAAGGGTGACTTTGGTGAGACCAGCAACTGAGCTGTCAACACCTTTAAACATAAGTTGTGCTTGAGCAAAACAGCACACAGAGCCCGATTTTTAAGGCAAAATCTGCTTGTGAAGACCTCCTGGCTGCAGAAATCCCCAGAGTCTAACACCAGGAGCCAGGATCAGGGAGAGCTGGTAATATGGAGATCAGGGCAGAAGAATTCACCCTCAGCACTGGAGTTCTGGATCCCTAAGGGGATCTCAGCAACACAGTCTGTACAAATGTATGCGCAAAGCCCCTCTTGCAGATCCCTCTGCCACTGAACCATTAATAGCAAACCCCACCACCCACACTGATGCATGAGAGCAGTGATGCACTGCACTTATGTGATGACCCCTCCTGGAAACACAAAAGAGCCTTTGTAGAGTTTATTTTCCTAACCTCTCCCCTACTTCTAAAAGAAACTCAGTGTAGCTACAGCACGTGTCCTAAAATCCTCTTTAATAAGATACTAATCACAAGACTGTTCAGCAAGTGAGAGCACACGGTCTGCTCAAAAAACACTGCCTCCCATAATTATCCTGTCCTGGGCAAGTTTCCAGTGTATGTGCATGGCCTGGCATATGTTTCACCCCTGAGTCCAGCAGCTCAGCTTTTTGCACCCAGCAGGGAATCCAAGTGCTCACAGCTTAAGGAGAAGTCCTAATACGCCGATATCCCAAATTACTGCCAGCTTGAACCATCCGAGGACCTACTGCAACATACCGCAGCAGCCGAGGGAAAGCAGTGGGAAAAAGCCAAGCCTGGGCTTTGCAAAGTTTGTGTAATGAGGAAGGTGGGGGGCGGTGAGGGGAAGAGGTAAAAAGCAAGAGAGGAAGATGGAAAGAAAGAGGGGTGCTGCTCGGTGCAGAGACACACTGGCATGCAATGCCTTACCACAAGCGTTGAGGTCCCACCAGCACTGGCTGGTGCAGGTTCTTGCTGGGTGAGAAATAATGAAACTAGAACGACACTTGAGGGTTAGGTCAAAGGGAAGGAAAACAGCCAGAGCTGGCTGCTCGACTGAGAAATAACGTTCTCCACTTCTCCCAGCCAGCAGCGGCACCTCAGCATCGCTGCACCTTCGACAGCCACCTCACCCAGTGAGGGGTGAGCTATCACAGCAAGCAGTGACAGCCAGCAAGGAAATACGGATGGGCAGAGCACCGGGGAGCTGTAATGCAGTACAGAAAGGCTGGATGAGTAATGGTGAGCCCAAGCCCCAGCACATTTACATGCCGGGCTAGGAAATCCCCAGCCAGCAAGTGCAGCACAGCAGCAGGATCCCCTTGCTGCAGGCTGCGCTGACACCAGGCTTTGTGGCCTGCAGAGAGGGCATGTGTGAGTGAGGGAACGATGCAAACAGGAGAGAAAAGGGATGCAGAGGGCCACAGGTGACCAAGCAAGCCCTGCACGCCACTTGTCCAGCCATGCAGCACTTCTTCAGGGACGCCGCTTTTAAAAACGTCCAACAACCAGCCTCTGGCTCCCCGCTCCCTGCCCAAGTCTGCCGATATACACGACTGAAAAGCAAACCCAGAGATGCCCTGGGAGGCACGCAGCTTCTGCTGTGGCAGCCACGGAGCTGGAAGAGGAGGCACAGCGGTCAGGCTGTCTGCCCACTCCCTCCCGCTAACAGGTCACAACGCTCAGAAATATTCACCAGCATCTCCACAGGGTAAGAGGATCAAGGGGATGTGTGCCCCTCACCACAGCAGGACCGCAAGACTGCCGGCTCAGGAGCACCTCTGGCATCCTGGTGCTTTCCAGATGTGCACAGAGCCCGTGCTGCGTGCTGAGAGCCACCAGCTGCGGGATGGGCAGCATCGCTCAGCATCCCTCCAGTCCTCAGCACTTGTCCCACAAGCCACAAACACAGAATGGTCAGGCCCCCTTGCCTTCTGCTCACGCCTGAGTGTGACAAGTTCATCAGCACAGCATTTCTACAGGACAAGCATTCGTGCCACCAGGAATACTAGCAGAGTTACCAGAAGAGAAGACATGTTGGAAGATGCCAAGGTGAAGTAAGGACCCAAAATTAGCCCCTCACACCACACAGTGTTGCAAAAATTACCATTAGTTTACTATTAATTATTCTTCTTCCCTCCCCAGACAGAGGATCTGTATGGAAAGATACCGGGTACCAACCCAGGTGAGTTTCTCTGCCTGAAGGGAATGAATTAACACCGCAGTAACACCCAGGCTCCGGTGTGGCAGGTACGTGCACTAACAGCCAGTAATCACAGGCTGCAGGACCAGGAGGCGAGAGGAGGCAGCAAGCCTCTGCTGATGTTCAGCAGCCCTCCCGCTGGCACAAGCTTCTGGCTTATCATCTTTCTACAAGTGAGAAATTATTTCTCCTTCCCACCTTACCCAGCTGCACACAACCAACTGCCTGATGGTTGCTCTGGCAGAGGAAAACACCCCACCGTCTGTGTTCTTGTAAAAGAAATGGTATTTGTTTATTGCTTAATTGTCAATGCATATTCATCCCAAAATTAGAAATCTTGCCACCACAACTCTTCTACAACATAATAATCAAAGCCCTGCCTGTAGAGTTAATTATGGTTAAATAGAAAATCATTAAACCACATGCACCATCCCCGAGCGCCCCCGGGCCGAGCAGAACAGCAGCTCCCTCTCATCCATGGCTCGGAGCGGGTGCTGTCACAGCCGGGAGGGCAGCGAGGCACCCTGCCGCAGGGTGTCCTGCCTGGAAGCAAGGACACAAACGCACGCCACCACCAGCAGAGACGGCTGCACCCTCTGGTCCTGTCAGCCAGAGGAGAGGAAGATGTGAGGATCAAAGGAGCCTGGATACAGCAGGTCTACCTCGTGCAGTGGGGTGGGATGTGAAGTCAAGAAGTGGAACGAGATGCTGAGGAGCTTCAGGCCAGCACCAGTCCGTGGAGACGGCTAAGGCAAGGACCTGGAGGTGGGCTGGGAACAAGCCTGAAAAGAGGCAATGGCTGGAGCAATTACTTGCCCCTCAGGCCACTGAGAGCCCGAGGTTCCCCAAGTCATTAGTGCCAGCCATCCAACAAACCCTCTCCACACAATCTGTCCTCTCCACTGATGGTCCACAGAGAGGACGATGTCTCATCACCACTGCTTGCTGATCACCCAAGCAGCAGTAGTACACATGGTGGATGCAGGAGCCCAGCTCCTGGCAAAATGGCCCCTCTCCTCTCCCCACACATCACAAAAAAAGGAGAAAAGACATCATCCTGCACCTCATTTTGTCACAGCATACCTCCATCACGCAGCAGAAGTGCAAGCTGAATGACAGCACTGATGCTAGGTTCTACCTGTTAGGGGTTTTTTAACCCCACTAAATTTAAAAAAAAAAAAAAAAAAGTGTAGTAAATAAAGCACAAAGGCCAAATAAAGCACCATGAGAGGCAAATCAAAGCTGACAGAGTGATTCCTTCCTTGCTTCTGTTAGAACTGTTATGAAAACTAAGAAACATCTTAAACTTTTCACATCCCTTACTACCAGCCCCTTGCACAAGGTCAGACCCATGATCAAGTCTGCACATAGGCTGAGTCCTCAGCACCAGAATTGCATTTCACAGACATCAGAAATTATTAAGAGAAGTAAAGCCCTGGAAATCTCCCAGAAGAGCACCCAGATCTGGCTGGGTACGCTGTGCATGCCTCGGGTCCTCATCTATACGGAGATGCTTTCCAACAAACGCATTGCAAACTGCAGATGCTCAGACATTTATGAGGAGCACCACAGAAAAGCATACTAGAGAACTTACGTTTCTGTCCTTGGGGCAAGGTTTAAGTGCACAACAAGCAACGCACAGTTTCAGAGCAGCAAAAAGAAAAAAAAAGAAAAAACAACCACAAAGACACATCCGTTTTGCAGAAGGAGCAAGGCAAGCATCAAGCCAAGAAGCAGCTGTGAAACCACACAATCAGAAGCCATAGTGCCCACACAAGCCAAATCTGGGCTGTGTAAGTCACTTGAAATGCTATCCTGCCTTCTGAGAGCCTGGTTTTGCAACCTTTTCCTGCTGCTACTGAGGTCCAGGTTGACGGCTTAACAATTCTACATGGGCACAGTAATGCTCGATAAGCCTGCCATTACCACAGTGTAAACCGTTGCATTCCTATAGAAATTATTGACGTGGCTGATGCTACTAGAATACCACCTCTGCTACAAAATGGAACCTTCTTATAAATAAATCACAACAACAACAAAAAAATAATCAAAGGCATGAATATACAGGAATTCCACCACCTGCGTTCATTTTCATGGGACGTAGCTTTGCTTGGTTTTGATGCTCCAGCTCAAGAACCTACCGTTCACCCTTGCTCAGTTCAACTGCTTCACGACACTGCAGGAGAAAAGACTTCAGACAGCAACCACTGCTGAAGCTAGAGGAGTAGAGGGCAGGAGTTTCTAGGGGAAATACAGATGTCCTTCTACTTTAATGAAAGACCCTCTCCCATTTATTAAAGTGAATTCTAGGACAAGGCTAGGGCTACTGAGGACTGCTGCAATTAATTCCAGTTACAGACGTAAGTTTGGCAGCTTGTGTTTAGGCAGCCTAACGAGCATCGTCTCAGAGCAACAGGTCTTTGTGGACACTGGACAAACTCAACCCTCAGAAGCCACAGCAGCAGCCCAACCAGCATTCCATCCCCCAGGGGCGGCTCAGAGAGCACTGAGGCAACGGCTGGAGCATCTGGGCATGATGCAATCGCAGCTGCCCAACCTCAACCTGTGCTACCTGGGCAAGGGGTTACACCCCTCAAGGGCTAAACCCAAGGAACTGAAAATCCAGTTAGCGATTGCTGTCTTGACCTTGCACTGGGGGAAAGGCACACCCAAGCTGTGACATTATCAGGATATTCTAGCAAAGAAATCCCCTGCTGTCACACTGCCTTCACATGAACAGAGCTAGGAACTCATCTGTTGAGAGGCAAGTTCAAGCAGGACTTTGCTTCCTACCCTTCACCAGGACACTGTGCAGTAACAGAGACATGGCCAAGCCACACAACAGCCATGGTTCAAGCAGGAGCTACACCATGGCCATCAAGAACGACTACCTGTGCGAATTATGGCTAACACAATCTCTCCCAGCTGGCAGCTGCCTCACCCAGGCAATATGCCAGCAGGATCCTTTTTCCACACCTACCTGTTTTCCAAAAGTTCCTCACCACTTTCCCCGGACAAGGTACTGCAAGCATGAACATTTCCATGTCAAAACCGTCTTGCCTGAGATAAGCTCAGCTTCCTTGATCCTCCTCCCCAAACCAGAGCTGCAGAATTGCTCTTTTTCCAGCGAGCAGCACCAAAGTACCTTTTCCCCAGGCTTGTTTTAAGGGGGTAGTTTTTGCAGCTCATCTGCCCTGACACACCTACTTTTTGACACAAACACACAGCTAATAGTCTGGTAACCAGCTATAAATTTTTCATTAGAACTACTGATAACACCAACAGCTAAATTCAGTTTGGAGAAAAATAAGGAAGCAAGGCAGAATATATCCAGACATTTGGAGGAGTTCTAGGGGTTGTTTGTTTTTTTTTTCTCCCCAATTCCAGAGCTTGTTTTCGTGAAACCTAAAAAAAAGGAAGCAAAGGGGTGTGTGGGTGTGGGTGCGTGGGTGTGTGGGTGTGTGTGTGCTCAGAGATGCTCACAGACCAGAAAGACCCAAAGCTCTCTAGAAGATGGCTGCTTAGGAATCTGGCAGGGGCTGAGAGGGGCTAGAAGGAGCGATACTGGAAGGAGGAGAAGGTTTTTTGGAGCATAAGGTCAGCCAGGCATCGGGCCAAGAGAAAAAGGTGTGTAGGTCCGATACTCTGGGCATGCCTGCAAGATGCTCTTTAGGCTGCCCATCTAAGGAATGCTTTGAAATGGCTGCAAGATTGCAACACACAGCATTAACGCAATAGCCCACGGGGCAGCATCAGATGGGAGAAGCAGGACATGACTACTGTTTTGCCCAGCCTGAGTGTTTTCACTTTAAAAAAACAAAACAGCCAGTGATGGAAATAGCTAGCCACGAAAACCCCACCAGAAGCACAGCCTGCGGTTACCGAAAACCTGACAAGTGATCTTATGGCAGAAATGGTGGGCCACGTTCTCCAAGAGTCATTGTCACCACCCCACAGCTGCTGGCACCAGCCAGAGAAGCACGGCACATGGTGGGGCTGCACACCGAGGGAATGCGGGGGGCTGGCAGCATGCAGCTGCTCCCTCCGCTTACCGGGAGACCTGTGCAGCGTTTAATCACACCTCAGGTTTATTTTCTTCCAGACGAGGAGAGTTACAGCAACCAGGGGTGACCCACATGGGTGGAAGCTGGGAAGAAAGACCTGAGACCTCCTGACAGCAGCAATTTTATCAGCTCAGCCACTGACCAGATCACTGCGGAGGTGCTGCGAAAGCAAGAGCGCTGCCCGGTACGGGCTCCAGCAGGTGGGTGGTCTAAGGCTTGGCTTAAAACCTGCCAACGGTGGAGCTGAGCTGTGAGCAGCAGCGGCCGCATTAGAGCGACTCCCTTCCTGCCCTGGCTGCGGCAGCCACCCACCGACCCGCGCGGCGCACGCGTGGCAGGGCACCGCGTTCACGCCTGAGAACGCTCCACACATGTGAAGTGCTGGCAACAGCCAGATGACGTTTAGGTGCAAAACTGAGTACTGGAAATATTACCTGCAGGGTTTTACTCGCTGTCCTCACCCAGCGTAAAAATCTCAACTTGGCGGTTGCAAAAGAAGGAAGGGGGGGGGAAGGCATTTCTGCAATACTGCTAAAAAAAGTCAGGCTTCCAGAACGTTGTCTGTGTGGAGACAGATGGGAAAAATCAAGCCAAATTAATGGCAGGCATGAATTTTAAAAGTATGAGTTAACATGCATTAATGACCTTGGTACACCCTCACACATGTAGCTACGGTAAGCTTAAATTTCCTTCATTTCCATTCACTTCCAGCATGAACTAAACTAAATTTAATTAACAGTGTCCATACTGCAATTTAACACCATTCCTGACATCAAATCTTACAACTAATCCTTAATTAACCTTTCTGAATTTTTCTCCTTAGATTGCAATACATGATTATCTATCCAGCCAATTAAACAGTCCATGAACATCTGATAAAATATTTATCCGATTGCACTCCCCTAATAACTAGGAAAACTTCTCAACCTTAGAACACATAGTGCATTGAAATGCATTAATGTTGTCCATCTGAAAGAGACAGGTGTTTTGCAAAGTGATTTACAAAGTGATAGTAAGTTTCCAAAATGGAGAGAGGAAAGGCAGAAGGGAGCTATACCACACTGGAAAATGAACTTGATTTCTACCCCAGGTGCAGACTTGCAGGCATTCCCCTCGATTTTTGAAAAGACACCTCTAACCATGCTTGAAATTGCTGAGCCACGTCCACAGGACCTAAAATATTCCCAGTCCACACCCACGCTGTAGAAGAATAAAACAGAAGACAGCAAGTAGCGACTGCTCTGAAAAACAGCAGATAAATCTAAATAAAGCAAGATCCCTTCCACGCAGCTCTCCCACCTCCCTGCACTTTCCAGACCCCTCTGTTAAAGCAGGCAGCCTTGCCGCCGGCTCGGCGTCATGCAGCAGTGATCCCTGCACTCAGCACAGCTCAGCACCAAGCCTCCAGCACTTTTTCAAACTCCTCAATCCACAGGTGAGCTGCTCATTTTGCCAGATTCAAGACAGCTGTTCTTGAAATGCACATTAAATTAAATTTGAAGAGCCTGAAAATGCCAATGACCCCTCAGTCCCCGCTTTGTATCATGAGTGGAAAGCCTGACTAACCCATCACACAAGTCATTCTTGAATTAAAGCACCCTTCCAGCATTGCTTATCCTTTTTTTCCAGCTGGGCACTCTCTCACCTCTCAAAATACACTTTCACGTTGCAGGCACAAGCGACATTTGTTTCTATCAACCCCATTTTTGCCTTCAAGAATCCCCCTGCCTCCAGGGGATCCAAACACATCCTTGGGGCTACTTCCTTCATCTCTGCTCCCAACTCCTTCAGCCTGAATCCCATCACTTGTTCCACTAAAACCTGCCCCTGAAGCACTTGTTGGCGGGACCTCATAGCACGTCACTTACTGGAGAGGAGGTTCTCCTTCACAACATTAAGAAAGATCCAAGGCAGCTTCCTAAGCAGAGTTACAGACTCCTTAAAATACGATATCATGCTCCAGAAGAAATTTGTGAAGGTGCAACTGGTCGCTCCTTTATGATCTTCCCAGGAAAGCTCCAATCCTTCACAGCCATAAGTATTTGTGAAAAGTGAATTTCAAGATTGCAAGAACTGTTAATAGGAAACAAACTTCAAATTCACAGACACCATTATCTGGATGAGAGCAAAATCCATCCAGCACCTTCCAGACCCAGGCTCTCATCAAACATACACAGTATTTCCATCAGAATCGCCCATGAACAATCAGCACAGAGAAGCCAGAACACAGTGTTTCCATCTCTGCTCCAGTTCTGCTAGCACACCTCACTCACAAAGCACCCAACTGCCTGACAATTCTTTACACCAAATCTCTGCTGGAGACATAAGAGCTAGGTGGAGTATTAACATAAATTTATATAAAAATGTATATAAACCAAAAAATATAGTTTGATCCCAACAGTTATAATCTTGTACATCCAAATCTCTTAATTTCCTTAAAGACCTCTTGCATGCACAACTGAGTGCAGGATTACAGTTGGATTATAGGGACAATCAAGCCTCATATATAGCATATATAGTTACAAATATACAAATATTATATAAATATATATAAATATATAAATAAAGCACAGTGATTATCCACCCCTGGACCAAAGTAAAATCAAGTTATGCACACCTATACCTTGGGGGAAGGAAAAAAACCTCAAACCCCAACCAAATGTAACATCCCAACTTAACTAATCAAGGGATCACGCTCAAATTTTCAGTCTTGCTAGGCAATGCAACTCATAGCATGAGGGTATCTTCTCTGAGCAACAGAGAAGATTTTTATTTATTTGTTTAAAATACAAACTAATTGCTTCCGAGATGTTCTGTGCCTGAGCCACTCTGCCCAGAAGGCACATGGAGCTCTAAATTACCCTCTGCTCGCAGCACTGGCCAAGGATTCTGTTGTACAAATTTAGCAAAACCAAAAAACTCATTGCTCTGGTAGTGAGAGTTAAGTGTTATTTCAAGATAAAAAGCAGCTCTTTGAGAGTAGTCATCTGCAGGGGGAACCCATGACCATGGAACTCCTTCAGCCCCCAGGAGATCAATTTTAGAAAGTAGCTATCATTGCTGCAAGACTGCTGTAATAAATTCTGTTGTCATCCCATCGAGTGCCAACGCACCCTCCCCACAGACTAGGGGCTCCGCTGGCACACGCAGGGTATTTGCAGAAAATCTAGTGAACGCAGCCAGGCTGATTTGAACCCCTTTGATTTTCTGATCAGCAAATGCTGTATTACAAAAATATAAAGGGCAAGCCATAACGCAGATCAAAACAAAAAATATTAATCACCACCGTCAACAACTATTTTTCTGCAAAATTTTACAGCTGAAAATGCAAACTGCTTCTCCCTCATAAGCAGGAAGGGATGCAATATTTATGAGGGGAGCATTAGCTTCTTTCTAGCTTCTCCCAGCCCCAGGAATCCCAGGCACAAGCTTGGGCTCCATGACAGACGCGGCTGCCAGCACCATGGGAGCTACTGAACGAAAATCAGTATGCAGCGTCCAGGCAGACGGATTGGCATCCTGTGCTGGATGCGTTTAAGTTCTCTGCTTCCTCCAGCAGCACAGAGGTATGTACCAGCAAGCAGCTTTGCTCAGTTAAATTTTCAGTAGCTGCCAGCTCCCGGAGGAAACACCCCTCAGGAGCACACAGAAATGTTCGCACAGTCTGGCAAAGAGCTCTCCTTTTCTGCCTGTGCAGACGTTCCGTTCCCCGGCAGAGGCAGCTGGGGCCCAGGCATAAGTGTGAAAAAGCAGAGGCCTCCCTGCCCTTCAGCATCCCGTTGGTCAAAGGGATATTCTGTGCAATGTTTCTATTTTAAATGAAGATCTCACAAACAGACCGTTTTTGAGCTATTAGGGAAAAAAAAGAAATTATAAGCATGATGCTGCGCTGCAGCTTTCTGTGCAACCTTTGAGCACAGAGGTTGCAGTAACTTGGGAGCAACAGATCACGAGCAAGTATTTAAGATCATCTGACGACTTGCTGCCAGAGCTGTAAGTTCAGAGACACCCCCAGCCACGCACCCAGGGCTGAAACTCAGCAGGCAGCTTCTAAATGCTGCTGAAGGACTGGCAAAACCCAGCCAGGCAAATAGTCCACTTGGGACCCAGCCAGACAAAAAAACTAAGAGGACAGACCTCCTACCTGGCACAGGGGTGCTTGGTCCTGCAGGCAAGCTTCACAGATGAGCTCCTAGCAGCTCACAGGAGCAAGATCTCATACCCAAGATCTGCAGGTGAACATGCTGCTGTACACGCGTTCCACTTGAAAGGACCTTTGGCGGCCCTGACACCAGTGAATACACCCAGCAGCACACATACAGTCTACTGGGAAGCCCACACACGCCACTACGTGTGCTTCTCGTTGCCTCCCAGCATCCTTCAGACCAAGGGATCTATCTTGCACAGCTGAAATCTTGACAGGTAGGAATGGGTTTAAAACAGCAAGTCACTGCTTCACCGACCCAGTTCTGGACCCTCCTTTTTATCATCCACCCTGTTCCACCAGGAATTAGAAGGAAAACTCACCTGCCAGTGGAACAAGCAGACGTGCACTTGCATCAGTACCACCAGGAACCTCAGTGCGAGATTTTAGGGGAGAAGCTTTGGGTTCACATCTCACTAAAGGCTGAACTGCAGCATTTCAGAAAGGTGACAAACCTTGATTTCTACCTATAAGCAAGTGGCTCAAATAGGTAAGTTTTTCTAAGGTTTTTAATCACCCAAGTAATTTGAGCGTCTGATAACAATGATTCCTGCTGGCTAGACATCTAAGAGCACTTCACACTGAAAGCATCTCATTTCATCTTCTAGTTTTTTAATCAGCACAATTGTAGTTAAAAGAACATTCAAAGGAACCACTTACATTTCACTCTTCGTAGACAAGTTACCAGCCAAGCAGCACAGACTTCAAACACATCTGAAGTCACCAGGAGTTCTACTCAATCTCTACGTCATCACAATGAAAACATTCTCCAAACACAAAGATCTCCAGCAGCTGGCCCATCTTGCACTCAGAGACAAAGCCTGTCCTCAACCAAAGCAGTTACAGCAAAAGCTGTAATATTTAGGTCAGCAATCTAAGAAGGCAAAGACAAAGTATCAGATTGATTCATAATGCTCTTTGATTGCTAATCCTGTGCAGAATTGTGATTTACATTACTCTAGGAAAATCCAAGGGCTATAGAAAAGGTCCATGCATTTCGTAAAGGATCATTCAAAATGATTCTGTCACATCTTTTATCATGATCTTTACAAATGTCGAGTTGAGAACAGGGAAAATGCCATCTTGCCCCCTGAGGGCTGCGCATGCTGCTGAGCCTCTCCCACATGTGGAACAGGAGTTGGACCACGGCTCTGCTGCATCAGTGCTGCCCTTCCAAAAGCTGCCTGTGCAACAGATTGAGCAGGTCAGGAGAAGCACAGGAGGTGGAAGAACTTGAGTTCAAACATCTCCTCCGTGCCAGCCGGCCTGAGAGCAAAGGGCAGGACGGCCTGACAGGGATTTTGGCCAGCACCCATTATCATCCTCCGCTTCCTCCAGCCTGGAGCAACGCAGGAGTGGGGAGAGACGCGTGCTTCCCAGGTGCCTGCGGTTGAGATGCCTGCACGGGTGGTGTCGTGCACGCACTACCTTTGGCAGAGCGCTGCCCTTCAGCAAGCTGTCTGTCCTCTGACTGAGGCAGGCAAGGAAATAAGCCTCTGAATATACAGTAATCTGCTTCTCCAGCCGAGTTCCTCCTGCACCAGTCTCAAGGACAGAGATAAAGATATGCAACGTTGCTGGCTGCATCTGCTTTGCCACTCATTACACCACCCCTGGCCACCTCATACTAGCAGCTCTAATTCCTCCCATGCAATTCCAGCTGCTGCAACAGAGGACTCGGCCAGCCATCACTTCAAATCCAGACTTAAATACTTGCCTATTTTGTCCCTCAAAAACTAAGTCTCTGTGAACAACGATGCACCTCCATTTCTGCAGTTCGTTTTTAACCAAGGGACAGAGTATTTGCAAACAAACAGTAGCCACCAGAGCCAGCAGCCTGCTTATCAACGCCTCATCAACAAATATTGGTTTGCACAAGAATTAAGCTACAGATGCTGATGTATGCCTTCTGTTTTTTGAAATTTAACCTCACGTCTGCTGTCTGCAAGAGCTGCATGCATGCCCAGCTGAGCATCACAGCACTGCTGACAATGTGGCAGCTCACTGCACGGGGTGTCCACCTCCATTTTCAGGCCGGCCACCACTTTTGCCAGAGCTACACGCTTAGGCAGAGGTCCCCAGCATGTGCCCACAAAGCCCACACTAAGTCAACACTGCTGCATACGAACCCAGCCCAGAACAGAGCTCCTTCCACGGTATTTCGCCAACCTAAGGGAAGCCACCATAAAATGAAGGAAAGCAAGCCAGGCGATAGATTTCTCTGGAGCCAAGCTGCAGCCCTGCATTGCTGCCCTGTCCCCAGCACCCGTGGTGGCTGTGCTGGAGCCCCCCAGGCACGCACCCCTCGGCACCGTGGAGCTGCTCGCCTCTGCAGCACCATCCCCTCCAGCAGCAAAGCCACTTATCAGCTGAACTGGAAGAAAACGGATGACTTGCCTAGACTCAGCACCTGCATCAGCTCCAAAGCAGCAGCTTATCCTGAGGTGAGGAGAGCGGCTGCCCAGAGCAGAGGAGACCTGGAGATGGGCTGCCTGCCCTCTGAGGTCCCCATGCCTGTTGCCGGCTCCGGCCCTCGCTCTCCAACAGCAAGAGCTGCAGCTAATAGGAAAAGTTTGCCTCATTAGACGCTCTTGGCCTCTGTCCCAGGGGCCTTCTAGGGAAGATTTTTCCCGGGAATATTCTTCCTCCCAGGGAACATTCAGCATCACTTGCAGCTATATGAACTCCTCAGTTACTCAAAGCTTTACTAAAGCCTTCCCTGACCCAGTGACCCAGGCAAAAGGGCAGGGTTACCAAGCACAAAGGACGTGTGCTTGTTCCCTTAACGTGTCCTGGACCCCAACAGATAAGAACAACTCCCCGAGAGGCACAACCAAGGCCGACAACCAGGTCTCACAGCAAAGGCCAGGACAGAAGGCAGCCCTGTTCCACCGCAGCATCACAGGGGGCTCCTTCCACCCACCACCCCCTGCGAGCAGCAGGGCACGCATCATGGAGCTCCCACATATTTAAGGTTATCCCAGCTCAGGGAAATCATTCCACAATTGTGTCAGGAGGGTTCAAAAAATCCCGTTAGTTAGAAACATTTCAGGGAAGCGCAGTCTGGCGAGCGTGCCGCCAAGGACCGAGTGCACGCTGCAAGTTAGATTAATTCCTCGCACATTAATAGGCAGCTCTGGTTTCTCGCTCCCTCACAGCCAAGAAAATCTTCTGCTACAACCAGCCGCCCCACTGTGGCACCTTTTCCCTCTCGGGTGTTTTTTGTTTTGATGCTGTGGGTGCAGCAAGCGCCCAGGGGCTCAGCACCGGGCAGCAGCAGCCTGCGCCCCCCGCACCGCCCGGCTGCCCGCAAGCACAGCGGGCCCCCCCGCACCGAACCCCGCACATGGCAGCGCACAACACACCTGGAACGGTGCGAAGTGGTACAACACACCTGGAACCGGCCGTGCAGGGGTACGAACACCCAGCACAGCGGCTCCTGACACCGCTCCCCGCGTGTGCCGCCGCCCCCCCCGCAAGCACAGAGAGGAGGGGAAGGGGCTGGGGGCACCCGCTGCGGATTTCACGGCCCCCCGACCCCCCTCGATGGCCCGGGATGCCCCCCCGGGACCGCCCCCCCCCCGCGGAGCAGGGGCCGGCCGAGACGGGGCGGGGGGCACAGCCCCGGCCACAACCAGCCACCGCTTGGGAGTTGGTGCGTGCGGCCCGGCAGGGCAAACCCAGCCCCGCCACCGCGATAATAAAGTTCCGCCGCGGCGGAGCTGGCACTTGTCAGTCAAGGCGGCGGTCACTCGCGGCCGCCCGCCACGCGTGGGTCCCCCCTCCGCGCTGGGGTGACCCCCCGGGCCCGGCGCGACGACCCCCCCGGGGTGGGCTGGGCGCGGCCCCCCGCCCTCCCGCGGCACCTGCGCCCCGGCCCGCCGCGCACCCGGGCAGGCGGGCACTCACTCACCCGCGGGCACTCGCCGCCGCCACCGCTCACTCGCCGCCGCCCGGCGCCGCCGCCCGCCTTTGTTGCCGCCGCCACGACCGAGGCATTTAAGCGCCGCTCCCCCGCGCGGCGCTGCGCTGAGGCGGGGCGGCGGGGCCGGGGCCGGGGCCGCCGCGCTGGGGGAGGTGCCGCCGCCAGCCCCGCTGCCGCCGCCGGGCACAGGCCGGGCCGCGGGCGGTGAGCGGGTCCCGGCGGGGGGCTGGCACCGGTGAAGCCTGGGCAGACGCTCAGGACGGCGGCTTTCCTGGAAAGGACGGGCCACGCAGAGCGGGGCAGCGGCGGCACAGCAGCATCCTCAGCATCCTCCTCAGCATCACCCTCCTCCTCCCGCCGTGGCGAGGCTGCCGAGACCGGCGGCTGCCCCAGAGCCGCCTTCCCCCCCCGCGGAGCCCGGGCAGCCCTTCGCGGGGCTGAAGCGCGGGCGGCAGCACGGCTGTGGCCGGTCCCGCTGGGGGCTGGGGACCTTCTCGGGGCTGGGGGTATCGCTCGGGGTCATGCTCGGGGCTGGGGGTCCCGCTCAGGGTCCCGCTCAGGGCTGGGCGTCCCACTTAGGGTCCTGCTTTGGGCTGGGGGTGCTGCTCAGGGTCCTGCTCGGGGCTGGGGGATCTCACTTGGTGTCCTGCTTGGGGCTGGGAGAAAGTTTCCCCATCACCTTGCAGAAAGCCTGGGGTGGGAGCACTGGGAGTGCCCCCCCTGCCCACCTGCCTTTAGGGAGCTTTCCCCGGGAACACCCCAAAAGCGACCGTACCCCTGTTACAAATGCAGAGCCCCGCTCCAGTGACAGTGCCATCCATCCATCCATCCATCCATCCATCCATCCATCCATCTCAGTTACAACAGGCTTATTGCGGATGCGATGCAGCCACAGCGATGGTGCTCTAGGAAGAGGCCGGCAGCCTCCCCGGCACCCCACCTGAGGGCTGCAGTGGGGGAAGCCTGCACCCCACGGCTCCCTGTGGGCCAGCCCCCGCACCCCACATGTGCAGCTGTCACAGCTACTTTGTGGCTTCAACTAGCCTCAGGCTTTAACCACGTTCAAGCTCTTCTATTTCTGTTATATATCCACGCAAGAACAGGGCTCAGTGTGTGCAAATACATTTTGCCAATTTATGTGCTAATTAGGCTCCAGGCAAGCTAATATGATTATTGTCATCATAAAAGCTTGAGCTCTGGAACAGGAGAGACTCGCCCATGCAAGGCAGAACAAGGGTCCTGCTTAAATCAGCACCATTCCCCATGGGGGGGCAGTGGGGCTGTGGGACACGTACCTACCCAGTACCTACCTTGGCTTCCCCTGCTCAACTGGAAAGAGCAAGCAAGCTGTTTCTGGGATGTATTTGTATTTTTCCACCTCAAAATGGGTCAGCTTGTGCTCTGGGATCACATCCTCCAAGTCCGTGTCCAACCTCAGCATCTCACTCTGCGTTACTCCCATTTCAGCAGCAAGGTGATGTTCCCCTGCACGCAGACCTCTCCCCTCCCACCAGAGTAAGGTCTTCCCAAGGGCCCTCTTACGTCAGAGATGGAACATCTGCAAGGACACATAAAATAATTTGAAATAACCCTCCTGAGGAGAAACAACCTGCAGAGCTATTGCAGAATGCAGGTCCTGGCCAGGTTTCTGTACAGCACCCCGTGCCCTTCAGGACCCTTGGCTGAGCATGCTGCTGGAGCATGAGCACTGGAGCTGGGCTTTCACGGCAGGCAGGCGCTTAACTGCATTAGGCAAAGTGGTTTAGGGCACTTCCCAGCATTTAAAAGCTGGTTAAACCTTACACTGTGCTGAACCTGAAGGCAGATGAGTTCCCATGGCTTTTGAGTAGGGACGTGAGTGAGATGGGCAGCTGGCCAGCCCACATTTACCACTAATTGTGGTATGTTTATGTGGATGTTTGCTCAGAAAGGTCTTGGCCTGGGCTGAGATCCTTCACTGAGCATCTTCCCTGTCTTTTTTGCACTAAGACTGTGTGGAAGTGGGAACCTGCTGTCAATGCAAGGAGCTGGACAAAAGCCTCCTGCACTCTCCCTCGGGGGCTGCAGGTCAGTAACATGCTGGGTCACGTTCTGCCTCTCCCTCCACCCACTCCCCTCCTGCAGAGGTCCCCTTCTCACGGCTCCTGGGCTCCATCTCAGATTCCCCTCATGCTGCGCTGCTTGCAGGAAGGAGCATAACTTCGCAAGTTTACTTCCCTGGATGGTACAGAAATCCCCAAACCACTGTGAGCACTTCCCTCGCCTCCTGACACTGTTCATCCCTACCTTCTTGCTGTGACGAGGTTTCAGACCATGACGGTGCCGAAAGAGGGACCACCTATGGTGGAGGGAAACCTTCCCCTACCTTTGGAAACTCTTAACAAAAACCTGCAGATAACTGAAAGCCTGGGAGCCTCTTCGGGGTGAACCTCACCCACTTGCCTTGCCATGCCCCCGGGCAAGCAGCAGAGGAGACCACAGGGGGAGTGAGGGAGAGCATCCAAATTCCAGAAGGATGTGCTGAGCTGTGCTGGCTTTTTCAGGCTCATGACTCCTACCTTCCGGCAGTGCTTCTTTCTGGGGAACAAAGCCGGCGTCAGCATCTTCATCCAAGTAATTTTTTCCTACGCTGCAGACGAACAAGCAGTTAAAGGGTAAGAGCTGGGAGTCATAGTCACTCCTCTCCATTTGTCACTCTGAAGAGATGGGCGGCCTTGAAAGAGGAACAGCATAAAAAGAAGGCTTTTGTCCTACTAGCCTGTTCCTGCCCTGTCCCAGCCACATCCCAGACCCGTTTCAGGGACTCTTGTACCACCCCCAGCATTGCAGCTGCTGCTGCACGTCCCAGCGTGACCGATTCTCCACCGAGTTCAGTGCCCAGTGCCCTTGGTGGATTTAGTGGAAAGAAGCAGGCAGGTCTGTAGGTTGCTGGCAGACAGCTTTGCCCCCATGGTTATCTATATTCATGCAACTTCTGGTCATGACTGTCTCGGGAGGGAGGGGGCACACTCACCTGTGCATTACTAGAAATGTTACAGACAAGTGCTCAGTAAAGAGATTAGTATTTGTGCTCCCTGCCTTATAATATTATAAGTTTGGGAATGATAAATAATGCTTTTATGGGGCTGTTAAAAGGAATCTTCCTCAAAGACTCCTTTATTGAGCAGCCTATAAAGGTAGGTTTGAGTGGCTTTTGCATGAAAAAACTATTTCATCATCTCTTAAATTCCTTAACTCTTTGATTAAAGCTTTAATAGCTTTATGACAAAAAGTTGCCACTTCCTCAGTGTCCTAACCTAACTGTCCTTGAATTGCAGGGAAACCACACGTGCTGCGCAGACCAGTGGCGCAGAAGTCCCATAACACTTGGGATGTGCATGGACACTTTCACTGCGTGCAATGACAGAAATTTTCTCCTGAAGCTTCTGGCTTCAGCACAGTGAAACCAACTGAGCAAAAAATATTGAAATTAAAGACAACCCCAAACCCCCACATTGTCCATCCTTGCTGCCCAAACCTGCATTCTTGACAACTGACTTGCATTCTGATCTTAAAAACGTCTGTTGGTGAAGATACCCCAACCAGTATCCTTTTCAGGGCTTGTTTATACTGCAGTTGGAAAGGTTCTCTCAAGGTCTTTTCAAAACTATCATTGTTATTTTTCCCCTGACCCCAGTGGGAGACCGATTTACTGCCTTACTCTGTGGTAGTTTTATATATACTTAAAGGCTGAACTAATCTCCCTAGCCTTCCTTCCTCTGGATTACCAATGCCAGTTCGCTCAGGCTGCCCTCACAGGTCACGTTCCCAAGCCCTCCCTGCTGCCCACCTCTGGTTCCTCCCCAGTCAGGCTTTATTTTCCGATGTCTGCCCTGAAGCCTGGCCTGCCCTGAGCAGAGGGAGGGGTTGCATGGTGCCTACACGTGAACCTCTACCCATATTCTCCATTTCATTGCTCTTCTCACAGCGGGCAGCTGTTACCAGCCTGTGCCCAGCCTGCCACGTGCTGCACTCACTGAGGCTTTTTTGGTAAAACCAGTGCCCGACCAGCCCCGCGCCAGACCTCCCTGGGCAGGGGCAGCAGCCAGCCCCCAGTCTGGAGAGGGGTGGTGGGCAGAGCAGAGCACGATGCCACCCAGACCCTTGCCCTCCCAGGCATGTTCCTCCTCCTGGCCTGTTCAGGATTCTGGATTCTTGCTCAGGCAGGATGAGTCTTGTTTTCTGAATTCCCGTGGGTGCCCTTTCCAGGCAAAAGTGAAGAAAAACAGGAGTTAGGCCATGGTGTTTCATCCCTTGGCTGGCTCCAGACAGTCTCCTGGGGCTGGACAAGTCTAACAGAGCCCATGATTCATTATGCCCATGTTGTATTTATCTTTTAGTGTTGGGACGTTGCTATTCAATAAAAATATGGCACATTTAACTGGTAGGGAAATGGCAGACCCCAGGCAGCAACAGCACCGAGAAGGGAGGATGTGTAATTCCCACTGGCACGCATGCAGCATATACACACAGCAACAATTAGGCAGGTTCAATTGCCTCAGATTGCAGTTCCAGACAACGTTACTAATGCAAGTCCGCACACAGCCCGAGCTAAAAAAGGAGGTTCCATTTTTTTTGCTGGAAAACTCTGTGTCACTGAGTTGCCACACGTGGAAGAAAGCAACATCTTACTCAAAGCCAGGATTCTGCCTGTGAAAGGATTAGCAGGAATCCCAGCAGCCTACAGGCCATGTTTTCTCCTCCGGTTTCTATCTGCACAATACAGAGCTGAGGATGGTACAGCAGCCTGTGAACTTGTATCTTCCTTTCATCTATCAGAGGACAGAGAGGGGCCGGATCCTGAGCTGGGATGTAGCCCATTGGGGATGCACCTCTGCTCAGCCGCCTGCTGCCAGCCCTGCTGTGGGGAGTGGTCCAGGTTCGCTTCTGTGCATGGCAGAAGGAATCAAAGCATGGGGGAGAAGTATCAGAATGTATTAAAGGCAGCATTCACTCTGTCCAGACACCGAGTTTTACCAGGGTCTGGCAGGGTGCTGGGTTTATTTGCAAGATCTGGCCCTAGTGACTGGTATGAGCAAAGCCCAGTGTGGCAGCTCACAGGAGCTGGGCTTGCTCGGATGTGGCTTTGGTCATGGTGACTGACCACATTGGTCCTCTGCCTCCAGGGTCCCATGCCATGCCCTGGGCATGGCACAACCCCATGTATACTGTTGTAGAACCTCACGGGTCCGTGATTATAATTTTCAGCTATCCTGTAGGCACAGCAGTGGGGTGGAGCGGAGTACACACAGACACAGGTAGCCCAGCCCCGCTCTCTTCCAGCTGGCACAGGCAGAGGTTGCTCCAAAGCCAGATCGTGATGCACAGCAACATGCAGATGAGAAAAATCACACCACTGCCTTCGGTGTTATGTTCCAGCCAAGCTAAAAAATAGGGACTAACCGACTGCAGGTAGCATTTTCCTTGTTTTCTTCACACTGGAGAAAAGGTTCAAGTCTCAACAATTAACACCTAGAATGATTCCTGTGATCAGCATCCTAACACAATGGTGTATGCTGCTGATGTCTTCAGCTCCTTGCAAGTATAACATGGGGAAGAAAATGGCATTAGGCATTACTTAGAAAAGAGAGGAATTAATATACTTTAAAGCTTATCAGAACCAGATTATATGAATTATTTTCCCCCCACCCCTTATTACCTTATGTTAAAAAAAAAAAAAAAAAAAGGTAAGTTAGCCTATCTAAGTAAGTAAACAAGGAACTCCTTTTCTGTAGAAAAGGATCACACAGGTTACACAAGTTCAACAGGGGAACTTGCGGTCCTTCCTATTGCTACAGAAGCTGCTGTCCTCCAAAAAACCATTTGTAGACTGGTTAAGTTCAAAATGCAACTGAAACATCTTTAAATTACCTCTTAAACATCTAAAGCAATATCATAATTCTACAAGAAAGTGCAGTGCCACCTACCCTGCAAGCCATAAACCTACCAAGGCAGCAGCAGGCGGTAATTGGGTTTTCCCATGCGTAGCTGTTACGAGCAGAAAGGGATAGGGGAGGACTAGTAATTTTCACAAACTCAGACTTCCCGGAGGTGAGGTGTACCACAGCCTCATCAGTGTTCAGGAGGAGGAGGAGGAGGAGGAGGATGTCTTCCTTGGATCGCAGCCAACAGTCTGGGAGGTCAAGGATGAGCAAAAGGAATTTCCTTGGATGAGAGCTGCATTCCCCAGCCCAGGCTCACGGGCAAGGGCCTCCTCCTTGCAGAGCTCTGTTCTGCTTCTCATGGATGCTTGTTTTTTCAGGCTAGCATGAAGAGTGTGGTTGCCTGCAGCTGCTACATGGTCAGTATTCGTTCCTTTGGGTCAGCAGAAGTCAGTGGCCATCCTTTAAAGATTTCCTGCCTGCAGAAGAGCTGCCCTTCACTCTGCAAACAGAGGAGTGCAGCTGTCACACCTGAGATGTGACCGTCAGCGGTCCCCAGTCAGACTTTGGTTGAAGCTAGCCCCAAAATTCACTTTTCCTACAATAATCCAGACTTTGACCAATAACATAGTTATTTTTGCAGTCACCCATGCTGTTCCCTGCTGCAGCAGGCCATGCTCAGGCAATTGCTGCAGAAGTAGCTGCCGGTAGCCTGCCTGCACCCACCACTGCCCATCTGGGCCAGCCCGGAGAGCAGCCCTCAGTTTGCTTCTGTGCAAAATCAGCCCAAATCTGCCTGACTTTGCACTGAACTAAGTGAAGAGCTTTCACAGGCTCTGGTCTTCCTTAGTGTTTGGTTTTATGGGGTTTTTTATTTTGCAGGGTGGAAGGCAACAGTCTTCCCCACCAAGGTAAATCACACACACACACACACCCCCCGAAATGCTAACACACCAAACCTTGCTTCTCCTCTCTGTACTGCAAACCATCATGGGTCAGAGATGAAAGTACATCAGGGCACCGTGACCATGCCAGAAGTTTTGCAGCATCTTTTTTTTCTTTTCCAGAGGAATATTCTGAGCCAGAAGCTTTTACAGGCGAGTTTTGATTTTGTTCTCTTGTCCCCTGTAAATGCAAACAAACCACATGGCTCAAAAATCAAATGTGCTTGGTCCAAAGCTGTCTGAGTCACGATGTTTGATTGTCAGTCTATAGTAATTAGACTGTGTGCACTAAACCATTTCATTATAAGGCACCCCAGAGTCAGGCACCTGAAAATAACATCAGACACCGCAGCTGATCCTGTCAGCACCTGCCATTAGTGGTAACATAATGTTGTGATGAAAACCAAGAACTCCACATGGAAACCACTCAATTTGAAGTGTTTTCCTTGGTGGAATTTAATAAAAATATTTTTCTTAAGGTGTTGGGGTTTTTTTGGGGGTGGAGAGGGGGAACAACCTCAGCAAAATACTTTGTTAACAACAAAATATTTTCAAGCAGATCTCATCAAGACATACAACTCCTCAGAGTCACGGACAAATGCAAGAAGGCTCTACAAGCCTCCTGCTGTAGAGGAGGTGTTCCAGCCCAGCACAGAATTAAGAAACAGTGGATCCAGCACAGCTACTTCATGCTCTACCTGGTGTATGTATGCGCAGAGCTGAAGAATTAGGAGCTCACCTGAGCTAAACTCCACCCAGTAAGTCTGAGAAACCTTTGAAGAGACATCAAAACTCAGCACACAGTGAACAGAGAAAAGCAGCCTCAGCAGAAACCACCATTTCCAGGTTCATCTGGACCACAGAGTGTTTTTGTACCCACCATGCAATCACCGGGTATGGCAGGAGTGCTTTGGGTTGGACCAGAGATTTTGGCTCTGCTTACCAGAGAGCATCGGCTCTCCCCGTTCCCTGTCCATAGCAGAGTGCCAGCGATGAAGGGCGTTGCGCAGGCTCGCATACTTCTGTAGGGTGTTCTCATGCTGACTGGTTGAGTTGCCTGATGTGCTACAGCAGGGCTGAAATTAAAGGATGTATTAGACAAGCTTTAAGAAAAGAAACAATTGCTTACCTTCCTTCTGAGCAAACTCATGACAAGCCAACTGACTTTAAAATGTCCAAATGTATGCTATTCCTGCCTGCTTCTACAACATCTAGGTTACCCTACGACCCCTTCTTTCCTTTAAATCCAGAACAGTGCTTTCAGTTTGTGAAAGTGTAAAATCTCTTTCTGAAGAAATCAGCTACATGGTATTGTGCAATGCTGCCCTGGAGAGGGTATGGCTCCTCCACCAGCCCTAGCAGGGAGGCAGCAGGATGGGTTTGCCGTGTGCCGTTCACATGAGAAGTTAGCAATTCCCCCTTGGCTCTCCTGGATATAGTTTTACTATTGCACATATACCTGCATCCTTAACATGCTTACACCTTGAGATCCTGAACTGATCTGCAAACTAAATAACTGCATTTTCAAGTTCCAAATGTGGACAGATTTTACAGCCCTTACCTGTGTTGATCCACCTTCATGTTTGCGAGAAGCTCAGCCGCAGTCCCAGCTCAACACAGCAATATGCCATAGATCTTGCCTTTTTAAGATTTCCCGAGAACTGGTGGGGTAGCGTGAGGTCCTTGGTCTCTCATTTTATGATGGTATGTTGGAAACTCAAGTTTACTCCATTCAGATTCTGGAGTCTGCTATTCAGGGGATTTTAAGATCAACAAATTACATTCTTTCATGTTCAGTCTTGATGTTGGTTTCCCGAAGAAGTGCAAGAAGAGGTTGTTGTAAAGGTGCTGGAAATGCTGATGACAGCATGTCCTGCACCGATGCTATGCATAAGATGACAAGGACTTTGAAACCTCAGCTGAGAAAGTAGAGTAGGGAAGGCAAGGTATCCAACAGGACTCGCCAGGACACCCGTGCTTGTCACGCTTGCCTGCACTTGTAGCAACACGGCAGAATTTAGTCCAAACGAGCCCTGATGTGACAAACTGGGGACCGGGAGGGAAACCATGCTCAGCCTGAGCCCCACAGCCTCATGATTTAATACAATAGCTAGAATTCTTCTACTAGAAGCATAGCATGGAGGTTGTCAGGACAGCTTGCCAGTCCATTGCTACAATTTAACATCAAGCTACCCTTTTTGGGGGCTCATTTCCCAAACGCTCCAAGGGGAGAAGTCGGTTGTTGCTCCAGGGACTGGCAACCACACGACTCCTGCATCTCTGAGAAGAAGTGCCCTGTGGCCACAGCCATGTTGCAGCCCCAGCCTGGTGGTAGGAAAGAAACCTCAGAACACACAGACCCACCTGCCCTGCGGGGTTCGCTGCCTGCACGGTGCCAATTACGAGCGCAGGACAAACGGCAGTGGATTTGCACAAGGCAGTAGCATCCCCCAAGCCGATGGCTGCTCCTTTCCAGCCTCTACCAGCAGCAGAAGGCATACAGCATTAGCCTCAACAGCATTTCAGCATCGCAGCATCACCAGCCAGTTTGGGTCTTGCAACCTCCCTGGCTGGTGCCATCGGGAGCAGCCAGGACCTGTTGTTCTCTTACACCAGCAGGAACAGGCTTCTCTCTGCTGCAAGGGGCTGCCCCTCCTGCCTGCTGCTCCCAGAAAATTCCCCAGCATTGCCACTTATATGACAAGGATAATGAAAATTTTCTCTCTATAAATTCACAGCAGGCATTTTTTTTCAGAGAAGTAGCTGTCCTTCACCATGTTTACAATGGACTCACCCAACAGTACTAGTTACTGTAAGACTGCTGCGTTTCTCAGAAAAAAATTGGGGAAGAGAAGGTGACAAAAACAGCGTGGGGAAAGGAAGAGCAGCACATCCAGACAGATTTTTACCCCCCCTCTCAGAAGTGGGGCTCCACTAACGCCACGCAAATGGTGCAGCACAGACCCAGCAGATACCCATTGCTTCCCTTTTGAAACATCAGCAGGTGAACTGATCAAAGTAACCCAAATAAAATATTTGAAAAGTATGTTATACGGGTTACACTCGGGGGCCAGGATCCAAAGAAAACCTTCCCTCTTCCATCACCCTGCAAAGCACAGGCTCTGACAGCCAGGCTACCCGTGCCTCAGCTCTCCCGCATCCCCCTACGCTTCCCTACTTCCCGGGGGGGGGTGAGGGGGTGCCGCAGGGGAGGGTGAAGAGGGATCAGCTGCAGCCAGGTGGTCCTGGCACCGGGAGGGACCATTCCGCATGCTGGTCCAGGAGGATTCAAGGTGCGGAGGAAAGCTGTAGCAACCGGCTGTAGGGGACTGAATGCTGTTGGTGGCGAACCCTGCTCTGCAGGATGAGCACCAGCACCAGAGCACTTATGGTAAAGCACAATATTCCTAAAAGCACTGGAATGACTCCAGGGACCCATAGCCCACTGGAAAGCATGCAGCTGAGGAAAGAGATAAGTGGTGTTTATACTGTTGAAGGAAAACATACACAGGATTCTTTTCTGGCCTTGGGATGCCAGATGAATAAGGAGTCAGGGCAAATAAAGAAGTCACTGGTTGATAATATATGCACGGGAATTTCCAGACAATGATTTATACTGACTCTGGTATATTTGCCAGTGCAAAAATACAGTCACAAGCAAAGCATTTGGGAAGCAGCCCTCCTTCCTCCTAAACACACCTTGCCTGTGCCATTTGCTCTAGTTTGCTTTAGAAGAGGTTAAACAAGGGTCTGCAGATGCCTCCCAAGCACTGACACAGCTGGCGGCCCTTAATGCCTCGCTGCTTTTGCGCACAGTGCTCAAGAAACTCAAGTACAACTTCCCAATTAGTGTTGAGGTGCAGGAGACACAAAATCCCAGTTATTTTGCTGGGGTGGTAGTAAAGGCACTGACGTGACCGGGTAGGGGGCAAAGCTGCCTTTGCTTACAGGGAGCCTTTTCTAAGCTACCTTATTTATGGCTGGTGTGGTTACCTGTTCACACTGCCTCGATACAAGGGGGTCTTCAACCCACAGCCTCAACTTTCCTTTGGCACGGAGGGTTGTGTTCAAACCACAACCTAGGTGCCACAACCTGACCTTAGCTGTACAGCACCACTGCCTGTTTGCAGCCAGCCATGCCTGCAAAGCATGTGCACGCCTTGACTTGAAGCAACAACCCTTTGCTCTTTGTACAACCCCCACTTGTAGCTGCCAGCTCAGCTGGACCCACGGCAGGGCAGGGTGAGGATGTGCCTTACATCCTCCTCGGCAGCTTCCATACAGAGGGGATGCACCTCCTCATACAGGGGAGGGAGCACCTGGTGCAGAAGGTTCAAAGGCAACAGTTGAACAAAGAAAAAACATCAACGATACCAGCTCTTCATGGCGTTGACTTAAAACTACCAGTTGCTGAGCACTGCATGAGCCTCCCACCCTGCACATCTCTGGCGGGCTGCTGCTGCCTTCACTAAAATCCCTTTTTGGAAACAGAAAGAGGGATCTTCCTAAAGTTGAGGAAAATGGCAAGTTTCCTGCTCGTCTGCTATTCCACTTCGCTCTCTAGCTGCTGAAGCATGAATGGTGCGTCAGAGGAAATTCAGCCTGTTCTCAAAAGTCTCCATCTCACCCACTGCTTTCTGCAAAACTGGCCCCAATTGCATTCACCTTAAATTTTCATAGTGCTAACAACAACCCTACTCCTCTACCATCACTTGGATGTGTAGGATCATATTTCTTCACAGTTGCTGTACGCATTTCCTTTTTATCAGGTTTTTGGTACTGCCTGCTTGGCCCATGCTTTCTTGATGTATTTTATTTTTAATGCCATGTCGACATTTGTCTTTCTTGCATTTAACACCTTAATTGGCCCTATAGGTATTACAGCAGGCTTCTCTCTGTTGTCATATTTCCCACCTCCTCCAACAAGGGATGCTTCAGTCCCTGTGCCCACGCTGCCTTGCAAGGTTCCCCTCTCATATCTTCTCATATCTCTGACGCTTGCTCTCTTCCTTTACTTGCTCACCATTAGCTTCTCAGCTGCCTGTGGCTTGATCTTATCTCCATGAGACATAACCTTCCCACATGTTTTGAAGCCTGCCTTCCCACCACCCCCTTCAGCCCTCAGCGTTGCTTTCTGAGGCATTTCTGAAGCTGGGGGCTCCTCGGTGGTGCCTCCCCCGCCCCATGCAGTGCAGTGCCTCTTGCACACGCTCTCCCTGCCAGGCTGCCTTCACCGCTTGCTCTTGGCCCATTTCAATACGCAGAACGGCCCTGTTTCCATCTAGGCAAGGGCAGAATCACTGACATAAAATTTATGTCAATGACATAGGGCAAATCCTGCCCTGCCGTGAAGCGGTGACTCTCCAGGCTCAGCAGGAACAGGCAGGAGCACTGTCATGGCCAGCTCACAAGCTCAGCATCCTCCGAGCTCATCCCTCCTCCCGTCTCCCACAGCCGTACAGCTGATGCAGACGTGTGTGTGCTTCAGACCAAGCCCTCGCTTCCTGCTTGGGAGGGCAGGATGGCAGCAAAGGCAGCAAACCGTTCCCAAGGGACTTGTGTGGAGACAGCACCAAGGCAAGGAAAGAGATTGCCCTGACCCCGTGTCAGCCACCAGCACCCATGCCTGCGATCCCTTTAAGGTCTGCACAGTGCTTCGTTCTGAGTTGGGGGCTGCCATTCAAAGGAAGATCTCCTGCTGGGGAGATGGCGTGTGAGTCACAGAGGAGGAGGGAGCAGAGCAGTGATGTGGATCCAAGTGCTGCAGATGTCAAACCATGCAGCACTCCCAGCACCGAGCAGACACTTCCCACCAACCCACCCCACATGCCTGCACGAGCACAGTACCCCAGGGGACAAGGTTTCTGCTCAAAAGGTAGTGCTGTGACTAGCTTTCTAATTAAAAGAGAGAGGCAGAAGATCTGAGCACAAGGAACACAGCCTTCCCTTGTCCTCTGTCCTCCATCGTCTTTATTTGCGTGGTAACCCCCCAAGACAGAGAAGAATTAAAAATACATGCTTCTGAACACTTTAACAAGAGAAAAGCTCAGATGAAGGCTGGCTCTTCCAGTCTGCTAGGGTGTCCTTCACCTGCAAAGCCCGCAGACCCACTGCAGGAGCCGTCCATCCTTCTGGGTGCACAACACCCAGTGCTGTGATGCCAGCACACGGAGGTGTTCTGGCCCCAGCCCAGGCTCTGCCCCTCAACACGTTACTTAATGCAGATGAGACTTTGCTTATGGTAACTGTTATCTCCACCTGTTCTGGAACTTTATCCTTCCATCTGTTGCTGTACAGGCACCAACTGCAAATTCACAAACACTACAGCTCTAAACGGGGGTTGTCCCTGGTCCTCCTCAGCCCACATCTCCTGCATCTCTTCCAAGATGCAACTTCAAAATAGGATGTGACCTGAGAGCTGCTTACATAAGGGTGCATGAAGGGGAATCTGTGAATGAAGAAAAGTTCTCAAGGAAATGAGGTTCACAAGGGAAGATGATTTCTGCATTACCTGCAATAACACAGGAAGCAGAAGATATTAGATAAGAACAGGAGATAACTGTATATTTTCTCAACAGCCAACTCAGCTGTAAAAAAAGACATAGCCTTTTACGGTTTCCTGTTTTCACGGTGGCAGGGTGCTTCCCCCGCTGTCCTCTGGCAGGAGATTCCACCCCTGGTTTACCCACGGGGGTGGTGAGGCCACACATTCCCAAGGGGAAGGTGCCCGGCCAGCAGGCTTTGCCGCACAGCAGAGCGGGGAGCACCAGAGCTCGCCCCCCGTGTCCGTTTGGAAAGAGGGAGCTGGCCTCGACAGCACCTTCCTGGAAAGAAAAGTCAAGCTTTTCTCAAGTCTTCTTTGAACTTGCTGGTAAAAGGCCACCTGCAGCCGTTGGCCTTATTCCCTCGTGCATGCACATCTACGGGAGCCCAGCAAAAGGGCTGGCATTTGCAGAGATCCATACGTACGAACGTATAGAAAGGAAGAGTTGTTTGCAGCCCCACCTGCGAGGGGTTCAGATTGCAAACGCCAGAAGGCTCCAGCTGAAAGGTGGTTCGGGTTTAGAGCAGCTGTTGTTATTTCAGCAGCGACAGCCTGAGACAAACATGCAAATCTTTCCATATATTTTATTAATGACTCATCCTAATCATATTGCAAAGTTCTTCCTAGTGACTGTGATGCCTTACGGTACCTGGAGGTGTGGATCTAAATACAGAAGGTGGAAACAGGTGGGAAAAGCAGAGGTGGCAGGTGCAGAACGTGGAAGAGAGTAGCTATAAAATCTTCTGCCTCCCCAAAATACTTGTGACAGCTGGAAAAGATGCAAGCAAAAAAATTTTCAAGGAGGCAGATGGAGCCTGAAAAGGAACATGGATAAGAGCCACATTTTTTAATACGTCTAAATCAGAGGCAGTAGGTCCCTTCAAAAGTTAAGTGGAGAACAGTAAGCAGGTTATTGTACATGGATTTTTAAGATATTGCCTTCACAGATGAAATTAAACTTTGAAAAAGTTGGATCTAAGAGAAACAAAAGGGGCAGGAAACTTGTGAAGAAGCTTTTATACACAGCACAGAGACAGCCAAATGAAATGTACTCCTCTGGAGGACCAGGGAATCCTTCACTCAGGTTGTCATAGGCTCAGAAATTTAAAAGAGGGGAAGAGATTGCCAGAATATTCTTCCTTGAGTACAGAAAACCACAGCTGGGATGGGGCAGTATCCACAGCATGTGAACGAGAAGGGCTGCAAGGCTGGGTAGGAAAGCAGAGCGGTGTCACAGCAGACCAGCACAGGGACACACTGCAAGAGGGCAGAAATAGGAGCTGTGAGGAAACGCTTCTCGCAAAACCCACGCCGAGAGAGAAGGCAGGAAAGGGTCAGGAGGAGCACATGGACGGTGGGAATGAAGGCAGGCCAGGGCAGAGCCTACCTGGGGCAGGGCTGCCACGTCTGCAAGGAGCACAAGCATGAAACTAAATCAAGAAATTCACTGTGGAGAGCTAGATTAATAGATTACATGTACATAGTGCGCAGGGAAGAAGAGTCTGGTAGCACTCCATGCAGGGGGGGATGAATGTGTAGGGTGGGGGTCACCAACAGCAAGGGGGATTTCCTCACGAGATTTGCACAAGGGACAGTTGCCTGCTTTGACTCGGTCTCTGCCCAGAGCGATGCACAACACAAACACGGCAAGGGGAGGGGAGAGGATGCCAAGGGATGCTGGATGCCACTCAGCCACCCTTAGACCGCAGGGAGGGGTGATAGCTCCTGTGGATGCCTGTGGAGCTGGAGGCCCTCCCGAACAGGGAGGCTGAGGCTGAGGGGATGCCGTAGCCCTGCTGACACCCCCTCCCCGGTGCAGGCTGCCCAGGGCAGTCGGTGCAGGTGCTGCTTCTCAGGTCTCCTTAGTGACAGGGGGAGGTTGTGAGACCCTCACCAGCCTGCCCAAGACGCACACCCCCTGAGAAACACCTCACTGGGGCCTAGATATAGTCTGAGGCAATGGTGAAAGTCATTAACTCAAAGAAAAGTGAGAGAAACGACAGAGTATGTTCTTTTTCTATGGAAAATGAACGGATGGTGCTTTGCCTATGTTCAGAGCTAAACCAGTAGGCAAAACAGACCCATTTCCCTATGCTTAGAATAAGAGGTATATTTAGCGGTGAGGCAGGTGTCAGATCATTTTCCATGCTGGAGGCTTCAGTTGGCTTCCTCCAGGGGTAAAAATAACCAGCCTCACCCCAGCTGAGCTCTCCGCGCTCCGAGGAAGGCATCGCTTAGGAAGCAGCCCTGCACCCTGCGCCTGAGCCAGTCCACAGGGGCTGCAACGGGCACCGAAAGCCTTAAGGTTCATGTGAGTAATACACCAAAGTGCTGATGAGCAATAGAAGGAAGCAACAAAATCTTCGTAAGGTTTATGAAAGGCTGCTTCTAGTTTAAAACCCAACAGCAGCATCTTAACAACCTGCTTAGAGACCAGAGTAACCCAGCAGCGACTGCAAGTCAATTCCCATCTATTGCAAGGAGTTCGCAACAGGTTCCACCTTCAAAACCAGGTGGGCCGGGAACAGAAAGTTTTGCTGTGAAAAGCAACATCCCCAGTCTCTGCTGCAACTGCCAGCTCTCTGGATCCCCACATGAAGAGGAAGCAACGTTGCAGGGGACACTCCTGGGAAAGCACGTCCCCAGTTCAGGAGCAAGAGGGGCTGTGGAGGAGCTAATGGGTCGGACAGCCCAGAGAGGATGGAGCTGAGCAATACCGAAAGCAAAACACACCAAAGGCTTCCATGCTCTGCAGCTGCCTCACCGGCTGGCTGGGAAGGTCTCTGACCAGCCGGGTTTCACAGCCTGCCTCTGCAAGGGGGGAAGGCAGGAGGGTTTCCATACCCAAGGCTGGGCCAGCGTGCAGCAGCCTTAGGATGCACTGATGGAGAGGAGCTACACTGAGACAGGTTCCTACACACACTCCTTTAGCACCTCTTGTCACCAGTGTTTCCTAACCCACCTGTTATTAAGATCTCATCATACAGAAGGTCTCTACCCTAGGCCTGTCATTAGCCGTAAGGGCTAATTTGTGCTGCCCACCAACACCAGCGGTGGAAAATATGATTCTGATGTCGCCAGGTTCGTGTTGTGCTTAGGACCAACTGCAAATAACAAACTGAATATTCAAAAGGTGGGGGGAAAAACAAACACTGGCTGAACAGCATAGGAAACAGCAAGAAGAGTACTGAACAAATTCAGAGAAGCTGGGTAAAATAATCAGGACAGAGAAAGACAAATTATTTCTTCAGTGTGATGCAACAAGTCAATGCTCCTCTTTGATAAGCATGCACGAAATGTCCCTGCAGGTGACAGAGCTGCTATGGGAAGCAGGAGAGCCAGGGCCCATGGACCCACGCAGCCAAGGAGACTCATGTGTCCTGCATGAGGTGCTAGGGGTCTGTTGAGGAAGAGAACCACTGTAGTAATTTAATGGATCATCAATTTATTCCACTTCAAAAAGCAGATAATCTCAGTCTTCAGGAAATGCTTGGCCTTGTAATATAAAATAGTACTGTATTTAAATAAATAAAATAATGGTCTTGGAGCTACTCTTTCTCTCCATTTCAGAGTGTCAGAAACATTCTGCATTTTGGAGTCACTCCAATGCAGCCAGAGCATATTGTCCCGGAGGGAAAGGCTGTTGTAATACTTCGCACTCTCCAAGTGGAAAATGCTATCAAGGTAGCAAATGCTTTGCCAGGATGGCGGCGGGGTCTGCTGGGGAAACATCGTAACATTTTTAATTGAATTATAAAGACACATTCTGCACGAGCAGTGATCACCGAGGGACACATGAAGAGATGCTGCTTTTCTACATTTCAGAAATAAATACAAAAACCCGACCAAGACATGAAGTCAGTTATTTTCAGAGGTATCAGAAAAGGCACAACACAATGAAGGGAAGGTGGGAGATGAACGAAGCCCAGAAACAAAAGCAAGAGAGTGAGAGATGACAAAGCCGCTGAGCACAAAAGCACCCTGATTATCTCTGGCAAACACATGCTGGTGTTTGCAGGCTCACCACAAAGGCAAACAGCAGAGCTGTAAGCAATTATTTGTGGTTCAGCCGGAAAAAATTATTTGCAGAGAGCAAGCCAAGAGACAACAAACAAACAAGCCGTGGGCTCAGGGGCCAGATTCTGCCTCGTGCCAGCAGAAACCCAGTAGGGACGGTGACAGCACCGGCGTCACCTGCCTGCACTGGTGCCTGCTTGGGCAAGTGACACCTTTGTTTTTGGAAGGTGGGTCAATGCTGCACAGACACGCAGTGCAGGTGACATCTCAGCACCTGTGTGCCACCAGCAGTCCCCCCCGAAGCCACCCACGGAAGGTTTTCTCAAGGGTTTCCCTGCCAAGCTGGGAAAGAGCCTGGGGTGGGCAGGCACCCATGCTCTGCCCTGCCTTGGGAAAATGAGGCAATGCCACAGGTATTCATTCCTGCCTCAAGCCAGCAGGCTGGATCGGGCACCAGAATGGCTTTTGCTGTGACAGGAATTAAATGACACTTTTTAGCTGAACCACTTGTTAGGTCAGTACAGGCCGATTGCAGTCTCAGATGGCAGGTGCTGGGGTGTTTCCCATGATGTTTCCCACTATCGTACCTCTTCTTGATTCTTTGAATTTCCTTAATCTTCCCTCTTTGGCTGCAGGGAAGAAAAAGCCCCTCTGTCACCACTCTTCTGTCAGAGACTCCCCCTGATGCCCCGTCTCCATCAGCGAGCCAGCAGTGTGCTTCACGGGCAGAGCCTCAAGGATGCAAGCACATGAAAAGTAAAAACACTAAAGTATTGGGGGAAATTTTCCATGAGGTGGATACATGTAGCTGCCTGGGGGAAAAAAAAAAACCCACACACACAAAAAAAACCAGCTTAGATCCTTTTTGTTTTCTCTCTTTGCTATTCAGAGAACCTCTGTGTCATCTGAGAAGAGACGCAGCAGGGAGCTGCTACTTGCTTTGCCAAAGCAATGAGAAGGAATAGTCTCTGTTAAAGACGCCACCCTCGTAGGGATTATAAATACAAAAGAAGATTAATTTATCCAGTTGAATCTAATCCACAGAAAACACTGCAGTGAGGAGCAGGACGAAGAGGAGTGCCTGGCTGTGGGTGATGGGCCAGGCAGAGACATACGAATCCCATTAAAAACCTATAAAGGAGCACCAGAAAATGGGGTTTAATATAGAAGCGCTTTCACTCCCACCTGCCTGTCTAGCTCCGCAGTTTTTGCTGGAGGAGACTAATGATGCCCAGACAGCAGGATCTCAGCCCAGCAGGCTGGGCTACCCCGAGGCTCACAGTCAGGGTGCCCATCCTGGCAGGGCAGGCAGCCGTGGGGGCACGGCAGGAGCAGGAGGCTGTGTGTGATAGCAGGAGGGTTCAGGACATCTGGTTTGCCTGTGGATTTGGTTTCCGGGGGGCAAATCCCACAGGATTTCCTTTTGGGCACGGGTATTCAGCTGCGTCAAGCCCAGATGAGCAGCACTAAGGGTCTCATGGCTGCTGCACAGCCGGAGCGGAGGGTCTCTGGCATCCAGCTGTGACCGAGCGCCAGCTCAGGGGCACCAACACAAACCACTGCATGTTTTGCATGTGCATTTGTAAAAGTTTTTTAAAACATCAGGTCTGCAGCAGCAGAAAGCTTTTCCTCTGCCCAGGCTGAGCTACAAGCACACAGGAGGAAGGTCTAACTGGGGCTGCTGACCACAGCCTACCGCAGCGAATGCTACATTTCGAATACACCACATCCAGCCCTCCAAAGTTCCTTGGCACATCTGCAAAGACAGTGTTTTAAGGCCTCCGTCTTCTCCCTGGCGCCAGATCCGCTTCTCCAGCTCACACAGAAACCTCCCGGCAGACACGAGACGAGGTGCTGCAGCCCGAGTGCGAACGAGCGATGGCTGCTGGGTCAGCCGGCTGCCACCGGTGCTGCCAGGCAGAAAGATGCTTTCCAAAGCCAGAAAGATAGAAAATGTTGTGATAGCTGAGAGTGAACCAGCATTGGTTTTCGTACAGAAGAGAGGCAAAGTCTGCAGTGGAGGCAGTCATTTGATTCCAGAAAACATACACAATTTACTGCCGAAACCGGTCACAGTGTGGTTTTGGCTGACTTGAAAGTCAGGACAAGCACTTATAAAAATGAATAATTGAAGACATCATAAGCCTTTTATTAGCCCTATAGCAACCATAAATGCCTTCTGCTAAGCACAAAGAAATGCCCTATCAAAAAGTGTCACAGACGTATCATTCTCTGTGACTTCCCAAAGAGCACTTCATGATGATTTATATGGTGAAATGCCCAAAGTAAAAACATATAGTAATCATTTTTTATCAGCTTTACAGTTTCTTGATGAAATATGCATCACTCCGATACCACAATAATATTTTGTTTTATAGACAAGGTAAGATTCATAATGCCTTTAATTAATTCTGTCCTCATATCTAAGTGATTAGATTTTGTCAGTGATGGGAGAAACGCAAACTGCTATCCCTTAGCACCTCACTGGTGTTCTGAAGCAATGGTTACTGAATTTGAGCACAGACCCTCTGCAAGGCAGGCAGGGTCTGCCAGTCGCCTGGCCCAAAAACACAGCGGCTCAGTCTCACTGGCAGTTGAATGACAGTCCAGGAGGGCCCTGAACTGGGAAAACGGCAACAAAACCCAGCAAGCCAGTGCCGAACTTGCCTGCCCCCCCACCCTGCCATCACATCCATCATGCTGCACAAAGCAGGGAGTCAGCTAATGCACGGCAGAGGTTACCGGAGCCAGCGGCTCTGGATCAATGCTGCAGTGAATGGAAAAACCATTATGGCCAAAAATAATTCTTATGCATTTGCATAATGCAAAGAAAAGTGCGATGGGAGGGTGTTATCTCACTGTGGGCTCCTGGCTTTCACCCCAGTGGTGGGCTGGATGTGGATGTGGATGGCACTGGGCTGTCACCAGGCATGCTTTCAAGCGCAGCAGAAGCAGGCTGTGGTTTATAGAGCTGCGAGGAGCCCTGCCTGCACCCTGCCTGCCTGGGGCCACCTCTGGAGGAGCCAGGGACTGCCAGCACCCACACGCCTGCCTGCAGTGAGCGGAACTGTCCTGCTTGCAAGGGGGGATAAAAGGAGGGAAGGGACAGAGAGGGCAAGAAAATCCCCTTGCGAAGGGTCCTAAATCCCAACTGCCTGCTGTGGGGAGAGCTGGGGGACACCCTGAAACCCAGCAGCAGGAGCCCCAGCACCCCATGGCCCCTTGCTGCCTACACTGTGCCCCAGCACAAAGCCACTTGCCCCCCCAACAGCCCCCGCCAAACCACTTGGGGCTCCGGGGCTCCACATCCCCTCCCCTTTCCCATCAGACCTGGAGCAAATACACTGTTCTGCTTTGCGCAGCTCCTCCAGACACCCCAGCAACACTGTTACCCCAAATAGAGAGCAGCAGGTACAGGTTCTGGAAGAAGAGACGTTTCCAAGTGATGGGTTGTGGTGACCAGAGGGAAAGGTTGCCGCTTCTGTCCCTCAGCAACCAAAAGTGATAAAAGTTAGAGGACTGGGGAGCAAACGGCCCTTAAAAAGGTGTCCCAAGGTAGCTGAGCTGGGATTACCTCCACCACACTGTGCAAATGCTGCGAAGCCCCAGACAAACCCCAAAGCTTTTCTCTTCCATTTGTTTTCCAGCTGGCGGGGGTCACATCTCCCTTCCACCCTACAGCCCGCACATCAGCCAGGGAAAGGGCTGGGCTGCACCGAGCCGATGGGAATGGCAGGAGCATCTCTGCCGACAGTGCCGCCAAGGGCAGGTGCCCTCCTGCTGCTCTCCACCCAAGCGGTGGCTTTTTGGGGAGATCACTGCAAAGCAGCCCCCGGCGCCCCCCGCCCCGGCAGAGCAGGCCAGCATGCAGCGCCAGGGCGCTTAGCACCATCTATTGTCCAAACCTCCCTCGCAGCGGAGGGGCCTGGCTTACTCGGATAAGGAGAAAATTCATATGTGCAAAGGCAACTGCTCTTCTCTCTGCCTGAATTATTCAGAAATGTTCTCCTGATAAATAATTTATCTACTTTGTAAAAATGTGTTTTCAATGAATGCAAGCAGGCTTGGGAGGGGCTGCGTGATTATCAGCAGCAAGCTCTCCTTCCTCGCCTGCATTGAGGTGTTTGTTTTAAGGGGCAAGTAGAAAACTCATTAAATACCTCATTAATAGCTCAGCCTGTGGAGCAAAGCTGACCGGGAGAGCCGCGCAGAGGTACGCTCTCAGGTGCCTCGTTGGAAAGATGCAATCACTGCTTGGAGCGAAATCTGGGGAGAACATTTTGGCAGGGGATGCTACAGGGGAGTGCTCTGCATACCAGATCACTGAGGTTGTTATTCTGTTCCCTGCCCGGCCTTTTCCCAGCCCAGAACAAGCCCCAAAACAAGACCAGCCTGTGCTAAAAAAAGCCAGTACCTGGCTCAGCTGTGGGTTGGCACGGGGGTGGAGGGGAGCTGGACGGCGTCGTGTGTAACGCCTGTGACGTGGACCCTTGGCTGCCTTTCCCTAGCACAGTCCGGGGAGCCCAAAGCAGCACCCTGAACTCACAGTGCAGAAACAAGCGCCCTGGGAACAGCCGTAACATTAATAAAAGGAGATTTGAGCAGTATTTACAGGGCCCTGTTTCCTAAACAAATGTGTCTCAATGTCCCTTTCGGCATGAGAAACCCTGCTGCTCCAAGATCCCTCACCAGGAGCCAAGCAGGGATCCCCTGAGGCCGGGGAAGTTTATTTGCGATCACCCAGCAGAGAAATGCGCTGCTGCTTGAGCCCGGCAAGGAGCTGTTCTGCCCCAGCTGCCCAGTGCCGGCAAGAAAAGAGCCCGTTTGTCCATGTGAAACGGCCCGAGAAATTGGTAACCCTGCTGGCAAGGAGCAGACCGGATTCACCAAGCAAATGTAAAGTGCATCAGGCGGGTGCCATGGTCCCACAGCCAGCAGAGGGCCAGCGCACGCCCCCTCCTCCCTGCTGGCTTCTGGTGGCCCCCAAATGCTGGCTCAGCACCCCGACCACGGCAGGCACCTGTGGGGCTCCCGTCCCCTCCACCACCCGTCCCGCACTGCCATCCTCTTGGGTGAGCAACCTGCCAGGCACAGCCCAGCTGGGCTTCCACGTGGCCCCAAAAAGCCACTGTCCCCTCCCGCAGGCTGGCCTGACCCCCCCCACCCCCCCCAGCCCGCCAGGTCTGCCTGTCCCTGGGCCTGAGCTGCCTCCCCGTGCTCATGTAGGACAATCCAGTGGGAACATCAGGCTCCGTGAGCTCGTCACAGGCATGGCTGGTGGTCCCCGTGCCTCCCCACCGGCACCGCGGGGGAGGCGAACGGCCGCACAGCCCCATGCTTTGCTGCGCCAGGGGCACCCACCGGTGACCCTGAAGGAGCCAGGCTGCTGGAGAAGGGGCCGAGCAGCGCCCAAGGGCACGGGGAACCAGGCGGACACCCTCCAGCCTGCCCGCAGGGAGAGAGCTACTTTCCCATGAATAATTAGCCACTAGAGGGAAGTGCAATGCTGCACAGGGAAGGGTTTGGGCACACAGCGATGGATGCGCAGGATGGTGAAGGATGGCAGCGCGGGGCAGGGTCCTGGCTGACGGCAGCACCAGCGCTAAAGGCCGTTTGACCGCTTCTTTGGAGCTGGCTCCTCAGTGCTCACCGCTGTCTTGCCCCTGGTGCAGGTGCCTGGGGGGCAGCGGTGGGGACAGGCAGGGGGTCTGCCTGGCCACAGGAGCGGGCTCGGCCGGGCTGCAGCGTTGGGGTGAGCCAGCTCGGGCACGGCTGGAGCGGCGCGCGGGGCCAGAGCCAGCAGCACCCCTGGCACGGCGGCTGCGGTCCGCCCGCTGCGCGCAGCCTGGGGCAGCACCAGAACAGCATGTAACAGCCTGTCAGCCAGCCCGTTAAATGGCCTAAACTGTTTTTGCCATTTTTAGCAAAGTGGGGAATGTGTGTTGTTGCTGGGACGTGCGGTATCCAGGGCCAGCAGAAAGATGAAGGAATGGCCAGGCATCCCGGAGGGACAGTGAGCCGGGGCAGGGGACAGCTCCGGCAGAGGGGCCCCAGCCCTGGGACTGGGGGGCCCACAGCAGCCCTGGAAGGGACCACTGGGGGGGACAAGGGCTCCCATGGGCTGGGCTCCACAGTGCTGCTGGCTCAGCCCTTCTCAGGGAGGACTATAGTGGGCAGCTGGGGGCTCCTTTCCCATCCCCCATGGCACAGATCCTGCCCATGGGGCCAGCCAGGCCCCTAAGGCAGCCATCCCAACCTCCCTGCTGCCAAAGCAGCTTTTCACCCCTCAAATCACACCACTGGGGATAGTGACTCTGCCGGTGGAGCACAGTTGATAACCAGCCTCCTGCTCTATTTTATTCCTGTTTATAGGTGGCTAAATATAACTTTCTGCTTATTTTTAATTCTTAGTGAAAGCTGCGAACCACAATCCATCAAGCTGGGTTTGTATTTTTCATATTTGCAGGCTTGCATCAGATCCAAGAGAGAAAAGAAGGTCAGGCTCGGCACAAGGTTTGTAGGCGAGTTAGGTACAGGCAGCGCATCCCACACCGGAGCTCTGGAGACCAGGGCACCCAGCGGCAAAGGTATTGCAGGACTTGGGCAGAGCAGCTTTCTGTGTGCCAAAAAGGCCCCCCAGCCCCAAGCAGAGCTGCTGCCTCTGCACACCACAGCTTCAGGCCCTGCCGGTCCCGTCCACCTTTGGCGGCCGGTTTCGCTTGTCACCAGACAGACCAAAGGGTGTTTTGTTTTCCCGTCCCACAGCCAGATGTAGCTCACTGGATTGTACAATATCTCCCTCTGCTGCGGCAGCTGGAGCCAGCACCAACCCGCTAACCATGTGTAGGACATAACCCCACGCGAGTGCACTGGGGGTTGTATCACCTGGTTGTACCCTCAGAGATAAAGGTCCACCCCTTTTCTGGTAGGCAGGGATAATATTTGGGAGGCTGTTTGATGGACCACTGAAAGATTTAGCACTGTGGTATTTTCCTAACAACTGTGCTGAAAGGCCATGAGGTAATTGCAGCATGGCCTATTTAAGTCAGGTCCAACTTTCAAATCCTGGAAGCCTAAGGAATGCCCCAGTCATACATTTTGGGGTTCAAGCCGAGAACTGGCAGGGAAACCAGCCTTGTCTTGCTCACACCCCCGGCAGAGGCAGCCAAACACCTTCCGTCTCCACTGCAAAAAAAGTTGTTGCTTCAGTTCTGAGATCCTGCTCCTCTATTCCTTGCTCAGGAGATGACAGTTCAACAGAAACGTTGGCATCACATGCAACAAACACACACATGGCTCTAGAAAATCACATTTATAAGAAAAAAACAGATCCAATTAGATCTCTGTCGTATTTTACTGGGGTTGCATGAGGGATTGTTTTAAGTCCCAACACTCCATGGAAAAAACATCATAAAAAAAAAAAAATACCAAATTCTTCAAATGCTGGACTAAGGGCTTGACCAAAATAAGGCAGGCAGCAAGCGGCCGTCCTGCTGCTCCTCCCTTCTGCACCCGTCTCCTCAGGGAGACTCGCCCTTGCTGACTCCTAGCTCTACAAATAAGGAATTATTTGTGTGTTCATTTATACATCCTTTTAGTCCTTCCAGATAGCCAGGCCTTTACAACTCAGTAATTTGGGATACTGTCCTGCTGACATTTGCTTGGATGTGTTTCCCCACTCCTAAGGCCACCAGCCCCCTGACACTGGGTCCCCACACCCAGCTGCAACAACACACAACGCACTATTTTTTCCTGGTCTGATTTTGCATGCCCAGGTTTGCCAAGGTCCTGCCTAGCTAAGCTTGAACTGCTCCAGAGTGGCTGGGGAGCAAAGCCTCTGCTCTCCAAGGTTCAACCTCCGTTTCGGATGGAGAGAGACACAGGGAGAAAAAAAGACTTGTTTTGACCTAAAGCCAAAACGTGTGATAGACTGAAAGCCACCCATGGGGCTGAAATTACTCCAAGGATTTAGGATTAGCGCTGGCAGATGCTTGGCTGCCTTAAGGCAAAACTCACCCCCCAGCGCTGCCCCTCCCCTCGGGCAGCTTTGCCCTTCTTTGGTGTGGCGGCAGCCTCTGGGCAGGAATGGCTCTTGCCATCCACATGAGAAGCCAAAATTTCTCACACAATAATTCGTTTACTAACACATTGGACAAAACCCGTTTGAGCGCATTAATGCAAGGCTGTAGACACACTTTCTCCATCAGCTGCTGCTCTTTCCCAACATACACAGAGCAGCAGCTCGTGCTGTACCAGCCCAGCCCTGGGCCAGCAGGATTTCCATGGGCATCTCCAGCAAACCCTTGCTCCTTCAGCTCCCATCAAGCACCCAAACCCATCCTTTCCCCATTAAGGCTCTCTTCGCAAGCTATCCCAGTGGGACTGAATTATATAAGTGGTCCAAAACTTAAGTGATGGCCAGGAAAAATTAATGGGAAAACCCAACTTTTAGGTCAGCATGCGCAATAGCAAATGGAAAATGCAGCGTCTGAGCTGACAGCTCTCCGTGCCCTTAGGGATAGCGATGTGGTAGCCGGAATTCATTTCTAAAGAGACTGCAGCAAGCCAACCAGGACTCCAAGCAGCTGGTAAGCATGACTTTTTTTCCATCCCCCCCCCCCCCCTCTTACTAAGTTCAGGATTTTCTCTTCTTTTGGGCTGAACCAGACAGACTTTTCTGTTTGCACAAAGTTTCCTTTCTTAGACTTATCCACAGCATAGTCAGAGAGCATTTTAAACCAAGAATAGCCGATCTGCCTTAGATTCATACTCCCGTTTTTGGAAGCACTATTTAGAGATCAAAACTCCTAAATCAAAAGTAGTCAGGAACAGTGAAAAACCACATGGCTGAAACAGGGAGTACTGCACCGGCACCTTTCAATTCACCTCTTTCCTCAAAGACTCCTGGGAAGATGGGATGATTTGATCCAAATCTCCCAGAGCAGGACCAGCTCCTTGCCAGAAACCTGCGCCACCCAGGTTTAAGGTGCGAGCCCCCTGGAGCAAGTCACCACCAGAATGTCAGCAAAAACTATGCTACAAGTAAATTACAAAAAGATAAAAAGATCAAAATAAGCCAAACCCCTGGTTAATACCCTTTGAAGGAAATACTGGAGTGGGAAAACAGTTGGATTATTTGCTCTGTGTTTTGTGCGGTGCTGTGGGTTTTTTTAAATAGATATAGAAATACATAATATTTATATAGTGTTATGTGAAAATTATTTTTTAATTTTATTCAGAATGTTAAAAAAATCTGAATCGTGGCCCGAATCACTATGTAGCACTGAAGAATAGCATTGTTCTTATGGATGATATGCGGATTTTGGCTGATAAGTAGCTCAATTTCATATAATGCATATGATCTTTTAATCTAGTAGCTGCAAAGGGAATAACTGAAAGCCACCAAGAGTACTTAGTTCATCTATTACCTGTCCAAAAGGTACAACTGACATTCAAATATATCAGATTATTTCACGTTACACTGCTGAGCATCAGATGGAAAGACAGTCAGAAATGGAATAGATATATTAAAGGGACGTCATACCTAAAGCAGAGTTTAAACTCAGAGCTAGCAGACATAGCTTAGAACTTTGCCTTTGTACGAAACATGTATGCCAGAGGATTAGTTTCTCAGACAAGTAAACCACCTGTGTCTGAGTCAAACTGTCGCAACAGAAGTAGGTTTTTATTTGCATATCACAACACTTTTCTTACGAGACACCAGAAAACTAGATGGTGTGATGTATCTGCAGCGAAGAGCCGTGTAGGGATGCTGTGGGACGGGCATCGCTTCAAGCACTTCGGAGCAGGCTGGAGAGGCGACTGCCAGGAAAGCTCCCAGCAGCCCTGCTTCGGGATGCCGCAGATTTGTGCCACTTTTGACCTTAAAGTAGGGGTTTATTTCAACTACCAGAAGACCTGGCTGTGGGGCACACATCGCTAAACTTTGAATATTTAAGTTCTAGGCAGCATATGAGAAAGCGGAACTAACCCCAACACAATCACCAAAACACAGCTCAAGAAACAATTCTGAAGCAGATTGTTATTGAATGCCAGCATGTTTTAATGCAGTTAGATGTCCCCAAACAGGCTGTGCTGATTCTGGAGGGGTGAATGCATGTAGCTGAGCTGGAGGGGACCCAGGCGGGGGGGATAGGGGTCCCTCTGCTTAATGCTGTCGGCTGGGGCACAGCAAAGTGGCCATGTCACAGTGTGCCAAAATACGCACACCCTCGCTCGCCTAACAAAGAGACTTTCAGGATTCATAGAGATCTATTTCACTTGTCCACCCTGGTTCATGGACAGCTGCTACATCCTTGTTGCAAAGGGGCATTTTGCTTCCCAAAGCACAGAGATGCAGGTACACTGCCTAAGCTTCAGGCTGCGATTGCTGAACCCCCTGGCACCCTCAGCCCCCAAAACTGCCTGTGAGCCAGGGCCCCGGCCCCATCGCAGGCTGCCGGTGGCTGCTGGCTTGCTGGAGACCGGCAAGGCCAGCATGGTTAGAAGTTCCCTGATTAAATGGGTTAGGTACTGCCCACCAAAGTTATTAAGCAGAGCTCTGAAGTTTTCTTCAAAGCCCCCCCAATATCCTGCAAAACCTGGAATCATGGTCACTTCTTTGTTACTGTTGTGGTTTAAGCCCAGCTGGCAACTAAGCCCCACACAGCCTCACTCGGACCCCCCACAGCAGGATGGGGGAAGAGAATTGCAAGGGTAAAAGTGAGAAAACTTGCGGGTTGAGATAAGAACAGTTTAATAATTGAAACAAAATAACAATTTGTACTGAAAAGGAAAATAACGAAGACAGAAATAAACCCACAACTGATGCATATGAAAACAACTGCTGACCACCAACTGACCGATGCTCAGCCAAGCCTCAGGCAGCAGCCCCCTGGCCAATATTCCCCCTAGTTTTATCGCTGAGCAGACATCACACGGTATGGAATATCCCCGTGGTCAGTGGGGCCAGCTGTCCCGGCTGTGTCCCCTCCCAGCTCCTTGTGCCTCCCCATGTCCCCGCCGGTGGGGTGGGGTGAGGAGCAGAAGAGCCCTTGGCTCTGTGTGAGTGCTGCTCAGCAGTGAGGAAAACATCCCCGTGTTATCAACGCTGTTCCCAGCACAAATCCAAAACACAGCCCCACACCAGCTACTGGGAAGAAAATTAACTCTACCCCAGCCAAAACTAGCACATTTATTTGGCTTCCTTTGAAGCAATTACACGAGAGCTAATAAGACATTATTTAAAATATGACATTTAAATAGCTTGCCTAGGAAAATCAACCCTGCAGAGGATTTGCGCTGAAATACTATTTTTCTTGGAAATTACTGAGCTAAGGGATTCTAATGGCCATGCCGTTACTCACTTTTTATCGCCTATTATGCCACTTACAATCCTCATAACAGGATACCTTTATTGTTCCAGGGTACAATCTCCGCCTGGGGAGCAGTATCACGCAATAGTCATTCTAAAATAACTGTTTCTTAAAAGCCTGACCCAAAGCCCGCCAAGGTCCCACAGTTTTCTGGGAGCATCAGAACAAAGCCCCAGGTTGTCCATAGGGCATCACCACCGTCCTGGTGCTGGGGAGCCGCACTAATTGCGCTGACAAACAAGGCAACTAGATTAAAGAAAAATAGGACCCTGCAGTGCCTAAATGCTGCACAACTTGTCTTCCCATAATCCAAAAGCATAACTCGGGTGAGAAAAAACAGTTTTATCATTTCATACAGTCGCTGAAAGGAGACAGAAAGCCTGGCTGCGGTTTCTGCTCACGTTGCACAGACCCAGGTTAGCGGGGTGGACATGCTGTGACAAACCACCTGCTCAGCTCCAGGGTGCTGGAGGTTCTGAGCCAGGCTCTGCCAGACCTGGACTTGCAATGGGCCAGGCGGGAGTTAGAGCGCACCGTGGTTAACGGGGCAACGCTTTTGTGAAGGAATCAGCACAGATACCCTGGCACCTGCCGGGCTCGGTCCTGAGCTGCAGCTGTGCCCATGCAAAGAGCTGGCGAGTGCCGGGGGAGCAGCTCTGGTGCCTGCTCCTCCACATCGGCTGTGCTCCCGGGCTGAGCACTGCTCCCAGGGCCCCTTCCCGGCTCGGCTCGTGGAGCTCACACCAGCACCACGCTGGATGCTGAGGGGCCCTTGGGGCAAGCAGAATTGCTGCCCTTCAGATACGCTGATTCAAACTTAGTCTCCTGTGCCTCTCTGTTATTCAGGGGTGGGGGGGTTGTTCACTTCTCCCCTCCATTAACCTTTAAAGATAACAAAGCAATTGTCCATATCAGGATCCCAGGATGAGGGGCCCAGCAGGCTTCCTTCTCTGCTCGCTGCTGCTGGTGGCCCTCCATTGCACAGAGGGGGCTGCTGACGAGCTCCAGCCCGACCCCAAAACACCATGTGCCAACTGGATGGGAGGAGCACCCGGCTACCCCGGCCACAACGGGCTCCCCGGCCGGGATGGGAAAGACGGAAGAGACGGACTAAAGGGAGAGAAAGGAGAGGAAGGTTGGTGAGGAACAGGGGGTACATCAGTGCTGGAGCCCATGGGCAGCCCCAGCTGCCAGGCCCAGCCCTGGCAGGGCTCCTGTCTGGTGGGTTCATCCTTGATCTTTGGCCAGATGGCTTTTGAATATCTCCAGGGTTGGAGATTCCACAACCCAAGTCAAAGAGTTTGGTCTGGTGGTGGTTTTTCCAATTAATGATGTTTTTGCAGACATGCTGCTTTTGGCAGCTCTGCACACAGCTGGGGGAGCGGGTGGGCTTTCCACTCGCTGACACAGCTCATGGGGGGTGTTGAGTTCATCCAGTTTTTCCTCAGCTCTGTGCTGCTGAGCAGACCCTCATGCCACTGCTCCCTCTGCATTTCAGGCTGGTGGGCAGCAGCTGCTGGCACAGTGCAAACACCCCTCCCCGTCCCCGCTCTGTCCCCCAGGTATGCAAGGTCCTAAAGGTGACCCAGGTGCAATAGGAATCCCAGGGCTGGAAGGGCCAAGAGGATTTCCCGGATACCCTGGGCAGAAAGGGGAGAAGGGTGAAGCTGCCTTCGTCCACCGCTCTGCTTTCAGCGTGGGGCTGACAGAGCGAGCCCCCCACCCCAATGTCCCCATCCGCTTCAGCAAGATCTTCTACAACGAGCAGAGCCACTACGACGCCAGCACTGGCAAGTTCCTCTGCAACATCCCTGGCACGTACTACTTCGCCTACCACCTGACAGTCTACCTGACGGACGTCAAGGTCAGCCTCTACAAGAAGGACAAGGCAGTGATCTTCACCTATGACCAGTTCCAGAAAAACAACGTTGACCAAGCTAGTGGCTCTGTCTTGCTGCACCTCAACACTGGGGACGAGGTCTGGCTTCAGGTGTACGGGGAGGGGGATAACAATGGTGTCTACGCCGACAACATCAATGATTCTACTTTCATGGGCTTCCTCCTGTACCCAGACCAGGATGTCCATTAAAACAGGGGGTGCTGCATGGGAAAGGATGAGGTGGCTTAACCCCAGACGGTGTCCTGGGGCACTGGCGCTATAGCTATACTGTATTTACCAGAAAATGCCCTTTTGTGGGAGCAATGATTGCCAAGGGTGGACCCTATCTCCTGTGAAATCAGTGAGGTTACACATGAGTGACTTCCACCGGACCAAGAGTTCACTCCTACCTCTGCTCTTGCTCTCCGTGTGGAAACCTGGGCCCAAAGTCAAACACCGCTCCTGCCATATCACGAAAGAGTAGCTCTCAAGGTGGCCTAACCTTTTTCTGAGTTTACAAGTGATAAGAGAAAAAAACGGTTACATTTAAATACCACATTCTAAATTTCTTTTTTTTTAACCAACTAAATTCATTTAAACCAATGGTACGCATTTTAGACAGCATTTTAAAATTTGAGTAGGAGAAAAAAAAGGCTACTCACAAAAGCCATCTCTGCTCTTCTCAGCTGAAACAGATGGCTCCATATTTTCCATCTTAACTCCTTGTCTTACTAGGGCCTTTGACTTCCACCCATGGTTTCTTGTCTCCCTTCTTTAGCCCAGATCTTTGAATATATTCAGATTATTAACTTTCATTGATTTTAATCCATTGATTTTCCTTTTATGTTTATCCCCATCATTATCTCTAATGTAGAGAGCATGTTTGTTCAGGGCAGGGATCTTCTCCTTTGATTTATCTGAAAAGTCTTATGAATGCCAGTGAGGCCACACAACAAAAGCAGCCTCTTGACCACGGGGATTTGGGGGTCCCAAGGTGATGACAGATATATTGGCTGCACAGTTGTGATGCTCAGAAATGTCAGCAGCTCCCCTGCAGAAGGGGAGCAGAAGGTCCCTCAAAGCTGGTGGCCAGAGGGGACATCGGGGTGGAGGTGTACCTTCCCAAATCACTCACCCGGTGCTGGAAGTAATGGCACAAGTACTTGTTTAGCCCAGAGGCCACCAGCATGGGGCACACTAACAGCATCTTACAGTTCCCATCTGCAAGCTGGCAGGATCCTGTCCCATCTCCCCTCTGAACAGCTCCCAAGTGCAGTCAGAAGTTGAGATTCAGCAACTGTGTTTCTACTTTTCCACACCATAAGTGCCATAAGCAATGGTTTGCACACCAGCTGGGCAGAGCTTCAGATGGTGGTGCAACCTCCCATGTGGAATGGGCTTCTGGGACAAACACCCCTGGGACCTGCCCCAGCTCTCGGCAGGGCTGCCTTAATGGGAGAAGAGCATTAAGGGTGGAATTAGTAGCAATCCCATCAAACTGCTCTCCAAGGAGCCTGCTTGACTTTTAGCTAAGAGGGTCTGATGGTCTCTCAGATACATTCAAAGAAGACTCCCATTAAGCTTCAGAACAAGCTAACACAGATCAGAGCTAATGCATTATTACAAGCACAAAACAGCACTAAGAGCTTCAACTAAAATTACTTCCAACAGCTGCATTTTCTATGCTCCAGTGAATTACCACATTACAAATAATAACAATAAAAAACTCTCTCAATGAGAATGCTCCCACATTTTTGTGTGCATCGTTGGGTAGGAATTAAAGAAAGGGATATTCTCCTAGCCTCTCCAGGCAGCCCAGGAAATTTCTTTTTTTTTTTTTTTTTTTCCAGAACGGTGGGGGCATCCTGAGCTGGCGAGCACATACATACACCCCTTTTGCTTTCCCAAGAAACTCCCCACCCTCTGTTTCATCAAGGCTTCAGCATCTCACCACCTCACATGGTATTGCCTCCTTTTCACATTAAGATGAGCTCTGGTTTCCAGACTGTTTCCCCAAAACCACTGTGCCTGAATCCACCCTGCCTGGCCAGCCAGAGAGAGGGCCACCGCTGGCCCACGAGGCTTCAAGCATATTAGATTTAGCAAGGGCTAAATTGATGCTCAGTCTGATCATGCTGAAATCAGAGAGCTGGGAAAAACCCTGCTCCTATTGTGTGAATTAATGTGAAGAGAACAAGGAAAAAAAAAAAGCAGCCAAAAAAATAATCCATGAACAAAAGGAGATTTAAAAATGAAGCAGTTGCTGGATCAAATAGCATAAGAAGCTTAAATTGAAAGGAGCAAGTCAGAGCTTTTGCAGTGTTATTTTCCAAATATTTTCAGATGGATTTTCTGAAGGCAGGGAGAATTGAAACAACCAAAGTCCTAAGAGGCATTTGGGATGAACACTAGGAGGAAATACTAATTTAAAGACTAGTTCCCAAGACGCAGGCAAAACAAATTATTCCTTTCCTTGCTGCCATGCAGCAGGAGCACATATACTTAGAGTTTTGTCCTGTGCACCAGGACTCAGAGGCTGAGACATGGCCTTTCACACTGCCACGCAGATCTGATGCCATCTGCTTTAGGTCAGGGCAGAACCCAGGATTTCTTAGCACCCCCCAACAACTGCCCCATCACCAGCATGAGCTGTATCAATGTCACTTCCACCTGGACCAACAGCATCTCCCATCTCAAGTTGCCACGGATGCAGTGCAAGAAACAAGGTGTGTGTTAGAAACTGGGGGACTGCTGGCCCTTGTGGCCCACATGCTTACTTGCCCTCAACATCATCCCACACTCCACTCGGTATGCTCACAGGTGCCATCGGACCTCATGGCAGATGACCAACCACCCAGGAAAGGCTCAGGGTCACCATCGACTCCTGGCTGGCCTCTTCACCACCATGGTGGTGGGATGGCAGAGGGCTACACAAAGGACCAAAACAAGCAGCAGAGACCCAGCCTGGAAGTCCTTGTTTCAAAGCCTGGCTCTGGTTTTGGTCCTGGGTCTTCCCTCACCCCAGCTATCAGGATGGGAGTGCTCAGGGCTGTGCTACCCAATATTGCAGTCACTGCTATATTCATATATGAGCAGAATGTGTCTTATATGTACACACATACACATTATCACAGACCACGAGATCACAAAGGCCCACAAGGATGGTCTATATTAGTACATAAGGTCTTTTATCTTATCGTTAAACATATAGCCTCTTTATCACCCTGTAAATGCAGTATGCAGTAACCCAGGGCAGGGCTGCGACAGGGCACAAGGGCGGCAAAGCAGCTCCAGCATAAGCCTCCTCCCAGCTCCTCTTCCAGAGCCATGGTCGGACTTCTGTCTGTACAGGACATTTTCAAACACGCTTTAAAGGTTAAACCTCTGGGTTTGAATCCTAGGCTATAAATGCTCCCCCAGCAGCAAAGCAAGCCCAGGGGCAGGGCAGGCAGAGGCACCCCCTCTCAGCAGCCACCCCTCTGCCCCACTGCAGCCCGGGCAAGCCCTGAAGCTGCCCCTAGCACCTCCGTTACTGCCCAGGCATCTCAACAAGCCAAAAACATGTTGACAAGCTTCAGAAGCAGCAGTTGAGCACCACCAGCAGTTACCCCACCAGGCTGCAAGCCCCAGCGTCCCTCAGAGTCCAGGAGCCACCGACCTCCCTGCATGTGGTAGCGGTGTCACCAGCCTGGCTCTGCCATGCCAGGAGCACACAGCTAGGCTGACCGCAGTAGCCTAAGGGCAGGGAGCCACAGGTGACCACACTGGCCGTAAGCAGCTTTTGGGGCAGAGCTGCAAATAGGCTTTGGGAGGGTAATGAGGTGCTGGGGGATGAGCTCAGGGGAGTTCCTAATGAATCCAGCCTTTTTCCATTACTGAGTTGCTGTGGCTTTACTCTCCCTCCAAGCTTCATAAACCTGTGGGATAGGAAAACCTAGCCAAAATAGCCACATATCCAAGGCCTGGGACTGCACAATGCTTTGAACACACAATTATCTAGTAACAAAAGAGCCAAGAATGACACTGACATGTTGAAAGGGCACAGAATCACCTGCTGCCCAACAATCTTAAATGTTTTAGTTCATTATGTTTTTTTTTAATCAGTCCTGATGACAGATGCCTAGTACAAAGTTAGGGCTGGCTGTTTACTGGCTGTCTAGCTGTGGCAAGTTTAAATGGATGGTTTTCCCTTGAGAAACTAATGTACTGCTGCAGGCACACAAATGGGAGGCCTCTGGGCATAAACATCACCAGCACCTCCTATTAGCAACCAGTATGTTGAAGGCACCAAGAATGAGGTCTCATTTGCCGATTTTTAATTAGGGCAGATTATAAAGGGAGCACTCGGCTCCTTTGATCTTGACAGCCGTGTTTTGACTCTTCCCTCCCTGTATTGCTGCTCAGAGAACAACAGCAGGAAGGCACCATGCTCTCTTGAAGGCAGAGAGCAAGAACACTCCCCAATGAAAGATTTAAGTCACTGCACTAACAATTAGGGAGAAATAACATGGCTACAGCTGGAAAGACCGGCCAGCAGCAAAACCATCTGTGAAAGCATCCATGGCCCTTTTAAACACAATTACAGGCTAATCCTAATTGTGCCTCAACCCCACGTAATCGTTTGTGCCAGTAATTAATTGCAATACAAATAGCAGCTGCACTAAACCATGAAGCGCTACAAGAAAGAGATAAATTGCTTGCAAGACTTCTATTTATTTGTAAAGTATAAACTCACTAGAGGCTTTTTCTGGCATGGAAGGCGGCAGAGGAATTAGGATAAAGTCCCACATTTAGCTCATCAGCCATTGTACTTCCATGCAGGAAACGCCATCAGATTTAAAGCATACCCTTTGAAATGCTCTGGAGGAAACCAATCGTGAGCATACCCAGCCTGGGAGCAAGGCTGCCACGTGTTTTTATGACACTTGTACTAGATGTAGGTATATGGTGGAAAGACTCAGTCTGCCATGGGATTGTAAATCAGCAAACTCACCCCAGCTCATCCTTAGACCAATCCCAGGAGACCAGTCCAGCATGACAACACTGCTGAGGACAGTCATGTCACCTCCTCACATGCAGGTGCAGCTGATTCCATGAAATAGAATCATTAAACATCAACATCTATTTCTTCCCCTGTGGTGTATCAGAGGATTCCCACTCACAAGGCAATCTGTGAGATCCCTCCCATAAAGCAGGACAACATTATGAAGAAGCATCAGGAAGGGAGGCAGAGCAGGGGATAGCAGGAGATCCCACCTGAAACCCCCCTCAAACCCCTTAGAGTCAGGCAGGGAAGGACTGGGAGTATGAACCAACACACCCAAACAACAAACCTTCCTCTGATCCTCTGGGCATCTGTGAAAACACAGTGCTCTGCCCAAAGGAGTCTGAACAGCACAGCTGCTCTGCTGCCTGGACAGGGATTTCTAGAGAAGCTGTTCTAGTTCTGTAGTGTGTTTCGGTTGGTGTTTCAAGGCCAAGGTGAATCTGCCATCCCAGACGAGGTAAAACACAGAGAAGGGGGACAACTTCAAAGCAGCAGGAGATCAAAAGACCACAGCAGCACATTGCTCAGCAAGCTTTATTGGGAGCTGGGAGCAGGGGCACACTTTGATTAGGAAGCTATCCCACAGGACAGTCACTATCCAGTGACAGGAGTCCCCTCTACAAGTGTCCTTGCCAAGCATCCAAGCATCCTCAGCTGGGCCAGGGAGACTCTTGACTTCCCTAGAAGGGGCAGCTCCTGTCTGCCCCAGGTGTGCTTTGACATATTCCCTTGTTGATATGTATTCCCTTGCTCAGTCACCCACCTCATACACAAGGATCTCAGCTGTATGTCTGTTTATTCACGTTATACAAAATAAGGTCTTCCCCTTCCAGAAGGTATAAATTTACATGAGCTTATAAAAGAGTATATAAGGCTTATATAGACATGTCACAGCTACAGACCAGTAGTAAAAACAACTAAAATTAGAGCTGACTGGAAATTTACTACATGCAAACTGACTTTTCAATAAATAAGAAAGAAACATTTGCCAAAAGGGCCCTACCTGCCAATTTTAAAAGCTTTAAAAGACACTGCTCCTCTCTCCCTCTGCTCTAATTCCCTGTAGTAGCTTGAGAAAAAGGTCATAATTTGGGTCAGGATCCTGACCCTGCTGCTTGGCAAAGACCAACTGGAGCAAATGAAAAGGCAAACTAAAATTAATTAAATAAATAAATAATCTGGAAGCAAAAACATGGAAGCAAATCCTTGCCCTCAAAGCCACCTCTCCTGCCAAGGACTGACTTGCACTGTGCTAGTGCTTTTCCAGAAGAGCCCTGGTGTGGCACCCACAGTCCGGCCCCATTGCTGACAGGGGGACTCGCAGATAACAGGGCTGCAGTGTCATCTGCCCAGCATGTGCTGAACAACTGCACATTGAGAGCAGGAAAATGCCCGCCAGCTTCTCAACACCCTGGGGAAGCAGGAAGAATTTTATTTATTCATCTAAAATCAATTTCCTCTTTACTGAGAAAAATACCTTCCACTTCAATTATTGAAGTATTAAACAGAAAACCTTTTGTTTTAAAGCCCCAGAAGGTAAATAAGTTAAACCCCAAAACCACCAACCACTACTACCACACTAGGTCTGAGCTTGCCTTTTCTTGCTCGCACAACAAGCAGCGGAGCACTGGATTCTCCTGCTAACTTGGTAGCCAGCTTCGAAGAGGCACTGCAGAAACGTTACACCCAGATGACAGCCAGCTTCCTTTAGCATGGTAACTTTCTCCCCTTCACAATGGCTTGATTGTTTTCAGCTCAAAATAGACCACACATCCTTAATTCCTAAGAATACACTGTGACAGCTAGCAGTTTCCTGCAGAAAACCGGCCTTGTCAGAATATCAAAGGGAACAGGCTGATTTCAAAGTGTTTTGAAGCTACTCCATTTCATCTGTGCTGCACAACGGGCCACACTCCTAAAGCAGTTTAGCACTTGGGACCTTATCCTGCCAAGACTCAGGCAGAAGGTCAGCTTTACACGTTACCAGCTGTCCCACTGAAGTCAGTGGGACAATTCATGACACCAGCCTCAGTACCTCCATAAATCTATTCAGACTAGAGCCTTTACTGGCACATTGAAATACTGAGCAGTACCCAGCAGCTCATACTCTATAGCATATAGTCTACATGCGTGCAAAATGCTGCTAGAACAGGCTCATTCTTTCACTCAGAAACACCTATTATGAGCAGTGTCAATCTCCACAAAAGGTACAGGAATCAAAGCTCAATAGATGAAACGGCCAAAGCAGACAATTGCCCTTTAAATCAATTCTTATTAGAGATTTTGACATCTTGTGATTATTTCCTGACAACCGGTTGATTGCCTGCAGACTAATTAGACTGAGAAGCTTGACAAATGATAACACAGAAACAATGTGAAGCTGAAGGACATTTTGTTCTCCGTATAAGCCTTTCCATATTAATACTATCGCACAGAGGATTCAAACGGATTACAGTTCCTGATGAAAGTTCTTACACATTGACAGCCCCCTTTCGAAAGATGAAACTACATACAAACTCCTCACCTAGTCTTATTGCAAAGGAGAAAGCTTCACGCTCCAGACAGCTACAACCTTTGGTATCACCCCATTCCAACTCTGAAGAACATTCCTTTCATTTCACTTCATCCCCGAGAGAAGAAATCCACACCAGTTATTGGATTTAAGTGCAAGTTTAGTTAGCAAGAACTAGTAAGTACACAAAGTAGCTTCAGTGACACCAGCTGCAAGCTGCACACCAAGGCAGTTCATGAAATTCAGCAGCTTTCTTTGTAAGGAATTTCACTAACTCAAATATTTTTTACGCGCCACATAGCGTAAGCTCCCTCCCTACAGACAGGCACAGCATACTCCAAGTGCCAGCAGTACTATTTATGCTGCTTTTTAACATGAAACAGAGTTTCTGGAAAGCTTTACAAAAAAAAGTGTTAGGTATACCTATCTTGAATGGGTCACTATAACCTACCAGGATGAAAACCCTTAAGTTTTAGGCTGTGCTGGACTTGTGAGCGTTATTTGCCCTCTACCCGGTTTCATGAAGATAGGTTCCATGTTTTGATCAAGCAAGATGACAATACAAAACTAGAACTACTCACCCGAGTCAGACTACTCAGAACCAGCAACTAACAATAACCCTATCCTGTGGGATGAACAAAACTTTTCTAGGCAGCAGTATGCCCTGCTGCGTTCTGGCACCAAAATCCCCCACTGTATCTTTATATAATATCCAAAAGTAACAGTGAATGATTTAATTAAAAAAAAAATAAAATAAACCATTCTCTAAGGGAGCTCAGAACACAGCAATATCTACTTTCAAAGTATATCCCAGACAGACTTTTTTTTTAAATTTATTTTATTGGATAAGCACATCAGCAAGTAAAATTTTAAGAAAAATCTACACACAGCTTCCTAGAAATAACAATTCACAATTCCCTCCTTAGTTATATTTAACCATCTGGTTTTCATATTCCCCAAGCAGCTTATTCAGTTTCCACTCCCCCACCCCCCACCCCCCGTGATTTTCCTGTTTTCATTATTTTAATAAATAATGGGCACCACAGGCGATCCTAGAGAAAAATCCACATCTCAGCACTGCATAGCTGGACAACTAAGTTCACTGGATGTCATCATCATCAAAGAGATCTTCAAAATCTAGTCAGAAAAATAAGATAAGGTAAAATTAACCTTAAAAGTTGCAATTGTTACATATGCACATACTCAAGTGCAGTTCTTCATTATTTGGATTAAAGACAGAAATAACAGTGAATTAAGTGAAAGAAAGTTACTGCACCATCAGTTACCAGAAATGCAACATCAGGGTGGGAAGAGACAGAGAAGGCAGGCAGACCCACATCTATGTTCTCCAGCACACACAAATTAAACCTCTTCTACAACACAAGCTTTGCAATTAAATTATGAAAGCAAAGTGAAGCTTCAAAGGAGAGGCTTTTATAAACACATTAAGTAGCCATCGCATTCAGAGTGCATCAGCCACGATTCCCAGACTCCAGAACTAAACAAGTACTAACTTTATGCATGCAGCAAGTCTCAGATGTAGACACTTCTGCAGAATTCTGGCTTCAGGATACAGTATCCAGACACATGCTTATAAATTTTGCAGATTGACATTCACATTAGTGATTTACTGTTAAAAATCGCTTCCTTAAAAAACATTTCATTGCTGTGAACATGTTAATAACATTACTCTCTCAGAACTCATCTCAGACTAGTGAAACGTGGCCAGCTAATCACAGATGTTCTAGTCATCTTTGGGAAGTACTCTTAACTACTTGGCTTGATATCTTCTTCATATATTGACCATAACTTAACAACATAAATGAAACCACGTCTTAATTCTACAGAATGCAATGTACACATGCTATAAAATAAACTGAGGAATAATCCTCATTTAGAAGAGTCCTAAACTACCAAAGGAGTGTAATACCACAATTTGATGGCAGAACTTTTTGGAAATACCTACTCCTACTCGTGAATATGCTGGCTCCAACACAGAGCTAGGTGCCTCACAACTGGTGAGAGCATATCAAACCTGAACTTCTTTATTCTCCTGTATTCTAGGTCTTGAGCAACATGAGACATCTACTTTGTTCCACTGTCAATTTGGATCATCAACAGCACCGCAGCAACCTGACTTATTAACATATCTGAAATTCACTACTGAAAGGTCTAAATACACTTCTTAAGAAGCATAACCCCACACACACTCTAGTAACCAAATGTCAGGTGGCGTATATTTTATCCCTGCGTGCTCAGATACATAGCTCTTCGCCTCTCTAAAAGCAGCTCTATATGCTTACGTGCGGACAGTTGACTTTCAAATGCAAAAAGTGTACATGCCCCAAGGTTTTATTTACAAACCCCAATTATTTGTTTTCCTTTGGATACATATGCACGCCTGCCTTAAGAGATTAAGGACTTATCTATAAAGTAGTAACACCCAGAGACAATTTTGTAAAGTTCTGCCCACATTTTGTCACATATTCACTCTGTTTAATATAACCTATTTGTTATGCAAATAGATTAAGGCATTTTTCTTTCTAGTGACTAACAGGCTAAATCGCCTAAAACCTCCATGAGAGGAGAAACATTAATTATATCACTCCCACATGCATCATTTAACACTGAAGTGCTCTTTATGATACCCCTTACTAGAAGAACGGTTAGTGAGAACTTCAACGACTATCAGGCACCAAAGACATGAGGTCATAGAGAAACCAAGCGAGGTTTGTTTCGATAATCTTCAGTTTCTGACGCTGTTACCTGCCAGGCCCAAGGCGTTACCATCCCCGCCGGGCGGGCAGGCGCCGCGGTGGCCCCCTCATCCCGCCCACCCCCGGAGCGCGGCGGCCCTTACCGTTAAAGAAGTCGGCGTGCACCGCTTTCTCGTTGGCGGCCAGGTCCATCAGCAGCCCCGTGCTTCCCCCTGCCTAGGAAAGCAGGCGCTGAGCGCCTCCGGGCCGCGGCCGGGCAGCACGGCCCTGCCCCGCCTAGGAGCCCCAGCTACCCCCATCCTCGCAGGCAGCTCCCCCAACACCCCCTCACCTCATCAAGATCCACGTAAGGGCCAGCTCCCTCGGGGAACATCTCATCCACCGCCGGCTTCATGGCGACACTTCCGCTCGCCTCCTCAGCGGCACCACTTCCGGGCGCGCAGCACCTACTTCCGCTATGAGGCCGGCCAGCGAGGTGCCGCTCTGCGCGCCTGGAGGAGTCCCCTCTCGCTGGTTGCCCTGAGCGCGGGCCCCGCCGTTGTCATGGCGAGGAGGGCGGGGTGAGCAAAATGGCGCCATGACAACGGCGGGGGCCGTGAGGAAAATGGCGCTGAGGTAGCCCAGGGACTGCCAAGAGGGCACCATTTACCCTGCAAAGGATGCGGCTGTGAATTATACTGGTGGTCCTTCCAGCCACCAGACTGGGTAGACTGGCATTTAGCTACCCTACACCCAGAGAGCGTTTTTCTGGCTTTTTACATGTAAAAAAAACCACCTCCTGAAACCATGCAACAGAATCAAGGAGTTTATTGATTTTGTGCAAAAGCATAAACTGCCAAAAAGGCTAATTTAAGTAGCATTTAAAGCCTTAAAAAGCATGAAGTGCGCTACGTGTGACTGCTAGGAGTATTAATAGGGCTGAGGGGCTGCTGAGGGGCTGCTGAGGGCCACTGGCTGGCAGCCATGGATTCACCTAAACAGCTCGGCCCCAGCTCCAGAAAAATGAGGGAAGCATTTAGCGCTCATGGTCAGGTACGTGGTAGCCAAGGTGGCTACCAAAGGGGAACTGGGCAAAGAAGGCTCTGGCCATTTCATCAATCCTGTTGTAGGCTCCCAGGGTCCGGAAATATTCCACATAGGACCAGAAATCATTGGATGAGAAGGGCCAGTATGGCAAAGCTACCAATTCCTGGTGGAGATCTAAAAAAAAAAAAAAAAAAAAAGTGTTGCAGAATACTATAATATGAAGCATTTTTGCTCAAAGTGTGGGCCTGGGAGCCAGCGTGGTTTGGGGCTGTAGGTTGCCCTGGAGCTCCTGCGGCAGGAGATGAAGCCGATGTTCTCTGCTCCAGTTGCACCAGGAATGACAGAGTGCGACAAGATGGAGCACGGGAATGAAGGACATCATCAGCATTTGCAGCAATTCAAGAATTCGTCAGGCTGCTTTAATTTCTGGAAAGCTGCTGGCTATTTAGATTGCAGGAACAACTGCAATCGAAAGGCGTTTTTTTCCTCATTCCACACCATTTCCTCTGCCCAATACAAAACCACAAGGAATGAGGCGCCATCACCTATGCTGTGCCCCTGCAGCCCCCCACTGCTGGCGGCAGAGCCAGGGAAGGGGCCATGCAGTTTCTCCCCTGCCATCTCAGCACAGAGGCAGCTCAGCTGAGTACCACAGAAGCCGGGGGTGCAGGATCCACCCCACATCCCCAGGGGCTGGGTCCATGCTGCCCAAGCATTGCCTAGAACCAACAAGTTGTGCCTCTTCTCAGCAGGCCGTAGGAAACAGGCTAAGGAGATGGAGAGGAAAGGCATTGCCACTTGGAAGACAGCTACGGCATTTGTGCCTGTTCTAGGAATTATCTGAGAAAATGTGAAATACTCATTGAAACAAGATTTCAAATTCAGCAGGAAAACAAAATCAATTCTGAAAATGCAGGAGCTGACCATCCTTGGGCCCAAATCTGGGCAAACAGAGAAGCACATACAAGCACTAGCTGAGACCACATAGTTACAAATGTCTTTATGTGCAGCAAAGCTAAACCCAGTATTTTGATTTGATTTAAAGCCCATTTAAATAAATGGGAACCATTCCACTCACCAGGCTCAGCTTGTGACCGGGGTCTTTAGTGGGAATTAAGAACCTTCAACAATCCTATTGTCAGACCTTAATTTTACGGAGTAAAGTTTGCAGCGTGCAGGCACAGATGGCATATAACAAATCAAATGAACCAGCCAAATGCTGTCTGCAGAGAATTCCCTGTTTATATCAGCCGACCTTAGATTCACTTTGCAGTCGGCTGTTTGGCCCAGTGTGAAAGAAAACCATAATTGTTGGTAATGAGAGCAACAGGATACTGCCTGAACAAGATTTTATTTTTAGATTGACACACGCTCTCCTGACTATCTAAGAGGTTGCTGCAGAAATATTTGCTGTGCACAAATATAATAGCACACTTAAAACTTGTGAAAACACAGATAATAAATTCAAAAGGTTTTAGAGCCGTAAGGAAATATAATAGAACATAGGGAGTAAAGTTTTGAATTATAAGTAATCATATTAGCCCTTATTCTGTATATGTATTTCTACTTTCCATATCTGCTACAATACTCTCCCTGCATATTTGTGTGTCTGCACTTGGGATGCTGCTGGCTGTCCTGCTGTTTTCACTAACCGAGATGTACACCAGCAATAGCAGTACCTTGTTATTGCAGATGTTTCTATGCAACTTCATTTTCAGAAATAATTCTGTCTGAAAACACTGAGGAGAGGTTAACTGATGTAATCATCAATAAGCCAATGTAAACATCATTAGGATGTTGAGGGCTTTTTTTAATCAAAGGCAAACACTAATCCAATGGACTAATCACACAAACTGAAATGAACCACAGGGTAGCTGTGCTAAGAGATTTACTCCAACATTTCTTTAATTGGATTCATGGCAATTTGTAAATTTTAAGCTTTTTGTTGTGGAAGTCAGTACTTCTTGCCAATAACCAGGCACACATTGTATGTATTACTGTTCAGGATGGACAAAATTCTCAGATCTCTACTATAAGTCTGGTGCTTTCCAGTTATGACTTTATACAACAGAATTAGCGACTTGACCATAACCCCTTTTCATCTTAAGACTGCAAGTATACTAGCTCTATTATTAGACATTAATATGGCGCCTTTTAATAAATTTTAAATAATTTTCTAAAAATTCATTCTTCTTTCTCCACCAGAACTAAGTGAAAGTACTTCCACAGCCCACGGAGGTTAGTAAGCGTTCCTGCCAAAATCACTGCTGAGGATCAGGTCTGGGAGTTACAAATGACTCTCCTAATCGTTAGTGGTACAAAGAAAAGAAAAACACATTAAGAATTACCATCTCCATCCTGGATTGATTGGGCATCTGTAAATAAAGAGGAAACTCATCAGTATCAGCTCCTGCACAGAAGGACTTACTGTTAATAAAAGGTTTGCTGTGTAGCCAGAAGCAGATGAGTTCTTTAATGCAAACATAGGACCCTCCGTATAGCCAAGTGTTTTTTGTTTCTTGAACAACTGAATAAGGAATTCCTTGTTTGCAGTCACTTGGTGCTACAAACCAAATACTCTTAACTAGCAGCCAGACCAGCTGTGACTAATATGCGAGTGATAACTGATACTAAATAGAAGATACTGTATTAGTAACAGAATATTTCTGGCTGCTTGAAAAAGTAAGCAAGAATAAATTCAGCAGTAAACTTACCTGTTAGCATGTTCATCAGCATACAGAAGAAAAACAAGCCAATAAATTTCATCTTTTCTGCAAGATACTGCTTGTGTTTCTGGAAAATAACCTATACAGCTGAGGATTATTACAAGAGATTAATAATTATGCAAAGTCTATTGTTTCTTCTTTTATTACAATAATTTCCAAAGCAGATTCTGATTTTTAATTTAGGCATAACAAGATCCAATTACATTTCCTTACGGTTTCTGAACTGCAACACAGAGTATTAAAAGAAACACAGTCCTGAAGTGTGTACTTCAGTATTTTATTTTTAGGTGGCTTAAATCCAAAAGGCTTCTCTGAACTGACATGAAATTAAGTGTCTTTGGAAATATTTTATTTTATGGTTAGTTTAATTTCACTTTAGAAATTACCTCTCTCTCTCCCCTTTTCTTCTTCTGGCAGTAGTAAAGGTCTGTAGCTCCGAGTCAGCTACAGATTCCAAAAGGATTTCTATTGCTGTAAATTAGCAGTGGTGTTTAAGGGAGGGTGGGGGGAAAAGAAGAGAAACGTCACCAAGTTACTACACCAATCTGATTTTGTTGCCTTCAGGTAGAGGTATTTTAACTGCTCACATTTGCATTGTATTTCCTCACTGTCCATGAAAGAGGCAGTGGGCAGTTTCTGAGAAGAAATCAGAATCAACTTTGACAGTAACACTTTCCCATTTTGAAGATGGAAAAAATCCAGAAGCAAATTCAGCGATTATTACCTTTGCTGCCTTCTTGATTTTCTTTCTTTCTGCCCCATTAGAAAAAGAGATTTTAAGAAATGTTAGTTGAGCAAATTGGCAAATTGGTTATTGAGTTCCTTCTCCAGCTGAGTCACAAAACCAGTGAACACTTGATGCTGATTTATGTTCTCTACTTGGGATCCTTAAAATCCAGATCTTAAAGTGTACACAGGTGCCAAGTGCTCACTGAAATCAATTGGCTTACATTAAGCAACTAAGTAAGTCCCCAAAGACCTCAGCCATGCTGATGGTGCAGGTACTGCAGCCTCCAAAGAGGGCCGATAAGGTGCATTGAAACGCGTTTTCACATTACACTGATCTCCTGGAAAGATTCCTCTCCCAGTGCCAAGCAGGTGCTTTGGGCTTCAGTCTGTGCAGGTTGCTGAGTGAACACAAAACTTCAAGAAGCCTGAAGGGGAGACAGAGTTTGGAGAATATTCAGTCGATGAGTAAAACTTGATTGATTTTCTTTTAGCACAAAACCGATGGCAGCAGGTGTGGGCAGGAACAAAGGTGCAGCAGAAAGTACTCTGCGACTCATGGGGAGGCGCAGGGATTTCCATGCTCGTACAAGATGTGGCTGTTCAGGTTGTGTTGCCAGACCTGGCAGCTGTTTCCAGATGGCTCCGCTCTGGAAAGGAGCTACTGAAATGCCAGTGCAGAGCTCACTGCTCATGTTCATGCTGTGATGATCTTAACGTAGTGGTTGTTGATCTGATCTGCTCTCTCTCGGCTGGGAATTTTCAGTTGCCTTTATGGTCTACAAAATCATTTATCTATCTTGATTCTAGACCCCTACATTTCCTAACTGTGTGTGCGGGTGCTGACATTGGTGCCTTCGCTTCACCACATCCATTTGTGTGCCACAGGAATGCCATGCTGGGAAAGTCTTTGTATTCACGCAAAGTCCTTCAGCAGAGAGACCCAGGCGAGTGGCCTTGCAGGAGGCCCCAGCTTTGCTGAAATTTATTCTTATCTACATGCAGAGTTAGATAGTCCTGCCAAGAATTAATTAAAGATGTTCTGAGCAAGGAGGTGGGGAGAGTACTTTGTAGCACACCAAGCTGTGCCAACTCTTGTGGAGGCTGAAGAGAAAATTATTATGAAAGCAGAATCTGTTTCATCTTTGAAAGGTTTTAATCCTCCCATTTAATATTTCCTAGTCCTGCAGGAGGGGCCTCTACATCAGCCAGGTACTTCCAGCACCCCTGCCCCACTCCCCTGGGCTGCTGCCGGTGGGAGAAGGTGCTTCCCCTGCTTGGTGGAGTCCTGTGGTGCTGGGGTCCATGCACCAGCACTGCCTGCAAAGCCAGACAGTGCTTTCCCTTTCACTGCCTAACCTGTATATCCTGTTCAAATGAACTATGAGAAGCACTGACATATGCTAATACACACACAAAACTGTCATTAGCTGTAATTAAATAATTAGCATAAAGCTACTTCTGTGCAAATCCATCAGTAGTTTTTTATTTTGGCAGTCAATAAGGGAGGTATAGTTCCAAGTGGGAGGCAAGGTAACACATTTTGGATGATGACAAAGGAGAATAATGATGTTCCTGAGACGGCCCCATCCTGCAGCTCTTCTCTTGAGGAATAACGGTGCTGCTGTAGGAGGATGACAGAGTCACAGAGGTTACCAGGTCCAGGGGCACTCAGTTCACCGCGTGGTCTTGTTGCAATGCTGGATGATCTCAGGAGGATTCGTGTAACTATCGAGGCTCGCACTGACATGGCCTATTACACCTACCTTCTTTACAGTTTCTTATTCTGTCTTTTGAAGCTTGAAGTGACTCCCTTCCAGAGCTAGGGGGATCACAGACCTGACCTTGTGCGACAGTCTTTTAACAAGAGGCTCTCAATTTAACTCTTAGCAAAGTTTTCCATTTGGTAGCACACAGATTGCAGATGGAAATAAATTCTCAGGGTTTCCATTTTAAAGGAGGTCTAGGAAATTATAAAAAGAGGGTGAGAATTAGCATTTAAAGCAGTTGCATAGGGATACAGCCAAGATATACAGTTGTTTAAAATGTTAATTTTAATCCCTTTTCTATCAAGGCTTCTGTTGCTGTACAACTGCTCCCCTCCACTGGGTCTGTCTGATTTAAACACAACATTGACCCTACAGAAGAACTGGTAAGTTCTCATCAGTTGCTTGAAGGACCATGCATGGTGGGCTCAGTGTGCCAAACAGGGCTCTGCATCTTCCGGGGCCAACCAAAAAGCATTTCTAATATGCTGCAAGCACTTTCATTCCACCTCCTCCTTTCTTTTTGCTCTAGGACCCCTTTCCTTTTTCCAGGCTCCACACAGAGGGCAGCTGAAATGACAGCACTTAATGCCCAGCAAAGTGCTGGTATGAATCACTTAGTGGAGCCCTCCACTAACAGTTGCTGCCCTGCAGGCTTCTTCACTGCTGAGCAGTTAATTGGAGATACCATGGTGCCCACAAATGCAAATCTGGCTCAGCAGCAACCGTATTTCAGTAGATACTATAACACTTCACAGGGCAGCTGCTGAAAGAGTCCAATGTTTTAATTTCTACTTGTTTCTGAAAGAAATGAAACTTTTTCAGAAAGGCTCATTAGTTCAAAACACTGTTACTTTTGCTGGCAGCAAGTTCTTCAAGTACCTTATTCTAAAGTTTGGGTGAAGCTTTTTAGATAAGACCATTGACTCATAAAAGCTTTGCTTTATAGCAGAAGCTGATGGTAAAAAGTTTATCCCACTCACCTGTCCCAGGAGGATCCAATCAATATATACTTTATGTAGATGGCTTTCAAAGCCAGAAAACCCCACATACATCAATCAGCTCTGTCAGAGACGGAAATCAGTCTGAGCATGGAGGATGTTCCCTTGGGAATAGGCAAATGCAGTTTGGGCAGCGCAGTTGCTCGTGTGACTTGCTCACTGTTGGGGAACAGCCCTGGAGCTACCAGCCCCGTGAGCCTGCCTTCAGGTGGGCCCATTGCTAATGGGCTGTTTTACCCAGAGCCAGCCCCTGTGGAGCAGTTCAGTTCTGCTTGTTGATTAACTAGAAACAAAAAATAAATGAATATGGAAAAAGCAAGTTTATGGATGCCTTTGTTTTCTCAATAGTTATTAGACTGGTATTACACACACACACAAATTTCTATATTCCTCCAGGCACTAAAAAAAAAACCCTATACGTTAAAAGAAACAGAATATTTCCTATTTAATCAATAGGTAAAAAGCACATGCATGCAGAGCTCTGTAAGAACTTATTTAAAAACTAAATAGCACTTACAGGTACCTGTGAAGTGCTTTGCCCTTGGGTTGAGTAGACAAAATGTTCTCTGTTGGGCTGCACCACTTTTGCACATCAGGAACAAGCAATGGCAGTGATATATAGACCATCCCAAGGAAGCACAAATCTTTGATTATTTCCTCCAGCAATTTGGTCCAAATAGCACAGGTCAAAAGGAGGTTCACATGACTAAAATATGCTTTGCTCAGACAGGTGTGAATTGCCCTAGATCTTTCAGGCATTCACAGCTTCACTTTCTTTCCTTTGAGCTTTGCTTCAGTTTTTGTGAATACAAAAGCTCCAAAATTTTCTGACAAAGCTAGTTTAGCCAATATAGTAAAGCTCAGAGCAGACAAGGAGGAATCATGTGAGGACCTCACAGTACCAAGCAGCTGAATAACAAAATGGCCAATAAAAGTAAACATAAAATGATGCACCTGGGTAAACTGTAAAGGTCCATGGTATATGACCATTCCAATGGAGATACTAGATTTGGAACTACATAGATAGTTCCGGTAAAATGTTGTTCAATGCTCAGTCACAGACAAAAAGGCAAATCAAACAGGAAAAGAGGAAAAAAACCCACAGGAGATCACTATGCCATGGTGCCACAATTGCTCCCCTTTGCATATTGCATGCATTTTTGGTTTCACCATCACAGAAGGACATGACAAGAAAAATACAAGGAAGAAGATGAAGGGAGTTGACAGTCAAGGACTAGCTAAAGCAGACTGGGAGCCTTCAGGCCAGCAAAGGGACAAAGAGACCTTGCTTTCTACCAAGAAACATCAAATTAGTCTGGCAATGGCTTGTTCAAAACACAAGGCAGAAGGTTTTGACAGTTAAGCTATGGCATGTCTTATCAAAATATATTATCAACTACACAGTGTCCTGGCTCAGGGTGTCTCAGCATGGCCTGGGATCAGTGTGACCAAGCAGCACCGCACTTCTGCTCTGTGTCTTACTCTCAGGCATCCTCAGCTGCTGGGCTGAGCTGGGCGAGCTGACAGGCTGGCCCTGTGGATGTTCTTACAGTCTGCTTTACTGAAATACTGCATATTTCCAGCTCTTGTGAACAGACAGCATGCCTGTCAGCAACTAGCTTGATCATCCCGGGTATAGTAGCCCCTGGAAGCCATGGAAGAGGGACACAGCAGACTGATTACAAAACAATTAACAAACTGTAATGCCATTAGAGATAGCCAAGTGAAAATGAACCATTTTCACATGTACTGGAGTTAACTGTCAAGGTGAAGGTCAGATTTACAAGCCATGGAGTTAAGGAATAGCTCTACACTTAAATAAATTGGACTCGAGAGCAAACAAGAAAGTATCTGTCCATATTTATTTCAACTTATTTTAACCTCTGTATGAAGAAAGGTTATATTTGTAGATGCAAGTGAGTTTCCAGGTGCTGACAGCAGGCAAGTAGTGAAAGCAAAGCAAGGGAGCAGTTCCACTGGCAGCAGGTCTAGTGCAGCTTGGCTCCCAGTGAGATGCTCCTGCCAGGTGTCCCAGTGCCTCTCCCCAGGAACATGCCAGTATCCTCAGGTCCTGCAAGGGGCTCTCGGTTCTCCTTCACTGTCCCCTTCCCTCTCAGGGCAGCACTGCCAGCTCTAAGCACCAGGTTTGGCTTTCTCAAGGGTCCATGCAAGGCTGCTTGCACAGCACCAGCAGCTGCTCACCAGTCAAGCAGCTGCTCCTGAGCGAGCTAAGAATAGCTACAGGCTGACTTCTCCTCCCCTCCTGTCACCAATAAATTTTCCCCAGTGTCCATCTGCAAATTTTAACCTGAGTTACAAGGAACCTCACATCTGGGATGCCAAAGCAGGTTAGAATTTGCTAATGGTTTCTAACTATTTTTGCTATATGCAGAATAGGTCCAAGTAGTATTAGGTCCAACAAGCCTTGGCTGCCTACATTTTGTTTCCTCAGGAGACGTGGCAGGCAATGCCTGTTAACACCACAGAAGGGGCATTGCAGTGAGGAGCGGTTGCTTTCAAGCAGTCCTGCTGCAGGGAGAATGAGAGGCAGCAGCACCCAGATTCTAGCAGCAGAGCATCCAGGACTTGTCCTCTCCCTTCCTGCACCCACATTGGACCTAAGTTTGTTTCCAAGGCACCTTTTTTGATAAATTAGTCAGTTCTTTGCTTTAGCCATACTCAGTTATTCAGCACAGCCATAGATGACTGAACTCAGCAGGGAACCTAACAAAGTAGTCACTGAGCCCTTTCATAGCTCTCAAGAGAGGATATATGTTTCCCATTGCCATTATGGTTAGATGTATCATAGCAATAACCTCCACCATTTTGAAATATACTCACAATAAATTGCTTTTCAGATTGATGGAATGCCCCAGCTACTCTTAAGCTATTAAGCCATCAGCAGCTGTTTATGGTTTTCATTTCAGAGAGGTTTCTTTAACTAAGAGTGTATTAAATACTTTGTTACCAAACAATGTTACGATTTTAATAGGATGAACAGACGCTTCTTCATACCCAGGGTCTCTTCTTCCCTCTTACTCATACTCCAAGGCTACTTCAATATCACCAGTTACACCTGACCACAAGCAGCTCTGCTCTATAGACAATAAAATTGATTAAGCAACATCGATGAAGAGATGGGCTTGATTACAAAAAAAATCCATCAAGGAAATCCGAGTAAGTTGCTGGTATTGATAGTTGCTAGTATTGATACCAGCAATCAATAAGACCACATTAGGGGCTGTATCATTGTAGCAGTTGCCAAACCAAAAGCCACATACGAAGGGAGCAGGTGCTGCATAGTGCCCTGCCACAGTGGCAGTGACCTGGCTACCCAGAAACAGGGCATTAGCCCAGGGAGATCATCCAGCTATCCAGAGATGGTTTCAGCTGCAAATGGAGATACCTACTTTTGAAAGAGAAGCTGCCACCTTGATAGAAGTCTATGAAGTTCAATATATATTGATCTGGACGGTACGACTGAAGAGTGCAGTTACCCTGGTGCTCACTGCTGGAGCTGCTGTGCAGCACTACAAGCAGCACCCACGTCTTACCACCCCTCAGCCTGCCAGCATCCGAAGAAACAAGCTCAGTTTGCAAAGCTTTGACAAGTGCAATAATGCACCAGGGAGGAGCTGCCTGCCAGCACAGGAAGCAGTTGCACCAGGAAGGACAGTGCCCCTCATGCTGCTCTGGGACAAGACTCAGGCATGTGTGTTCTGTGTTCTTGGTCCTGCAAGAGAGGGAAAGAAGCCTTCAGTGAAGGCTGCAAGTAGCATCAGGATGTTACCACTGCTTTGAGCAGTCACGCTGCCTGGTCAGTGGGAACAAAAACCTCAAGAGGTGTAAGAGCCGCAGCTTGTCTCAGCTTGCGTGTAGCCTCATCTCTCACGGGCCAGTCAGCCCCGTGGGTACCACAGACACCACACTGCCCTTGCTGCTGCTTTGTACCCACTGCATGGGGAGAGCTGGGCTGTAACTCACCTGCAAATGCCAGTATAGCTGGAGACTTGTACTCTGCTGGCTACTGATGAGTAAACCTGAAGGGCACAGAGGAAGAGGCACATCTGCAGTCAGGAACGTGACTACCATTTCTCTCTGCACACCCTGACCCACCACAGCTCATCTATGCCAGTCCCATGGAAAGGATGGCACATGGCTTGGCATCCCCAGCTGAGGAGCAGGGAGGATTTGGGAACTCTTGTGTCCTGGGTTCCTTCAAGGTTAGTGAAGCAGCCAAGGAGTGTCACATGCCTGTCAGGAAAGAAACATTTTGTTTCTCCATCTTACAAAGGTTTGCTCTTTTAAAGACTGAAACGGTGAGGACTATGAGTCACCATCCAAAAATGGAATTGCCATTACCTTCGGTTCCAGTTTTTCTGGATAAGAGTGATCAGTGCTAATACTGTGGTTGGAGGGGAAGAACAAACCCTGCACAGCTCTAGGAGCTTGTAAGTTGTAGTGACCCAGGTAGCTACTGCCTGCTTTATACACTGGAGGCAACACTTAGCCTTATAGCTAACCTGTTTTAATGTATTATTTATTCTGATCAGGCATTTGGCCTTTTAAGTTAGTAGCCTTACCAAGCTGTGCAAGCTACTTTGCAGAGAGGAGTTATTAGAGGTTTAAGGTTCTAGTTTGGACTGATGTGCTAAACTAGTGAGGTTGAGAAAGACTGAACCTAGTACAAAAGGTGACCAAATGGAATAAATTAATCTTTATAACAGCTTTGTCAGCCTTGACACTCTGAAATTCCTTGATGCTTACCATTGAACACAGAGAAAGCAGTTCTTGCCTGCAGCATTTATGCTATGTAGTCCATCGTGTGATGACCATGGCCCATAGCCCATGTTTGACATGTTGCTTTGCAGTGACTTTGCATCTGAACTTGACGGACAGCCCAGACTATTACCCGACTCAACATTCAGTTGAATGCCACTTTTTGTTAGTATTGACTGAAGTTAAGCCATACATACCTGCAAGGCAGCTTTACCAGAGCCCTGGTATGGAAGTTCCTTTCATTCATGAGGAGCAACCCGTGCCACACGAAGCAGGGAGAGTTGCAATTCCCGGCCCCACGTTTTCTGCCTGGAATTCCCGGCTCCACCGGAGGCTGCGGGCAGGACCCAGCGCGGGGCTGCAGCTCCCTCTGCCGTCCGCGACCTGGGAACTCGGAAACGCGGGACTCGCTCACGCTTCCAGGGATTCAGACTTCTCCTGGATTTGGCATTTGGTTGGTCATGTGCTTAGAGTCAGGGCAAAACTTAAGATTCATCAGGAGATCAGCAAGAAGCAGGACCGAAGTCACAACGGCGATAACCCCGTCTCAGAAGATATAAAGATGTTACCTCAAGAGACTTTGCTTTATAGCACTGATATTGTTTGCTCAGCAGAAGGGGACTCCTCAGATGCATTTTTGGGGTATGGGGGAAAATTAGCGAGTGTGCTATTTAAAGTTTTAATTAAGCATTAAAAGTCAGTCCCTATTTCTAGTCTGTCCAGTACAACTCAGTGTCAGCATCACCATTAAGATGCTCAGTCACACCATCAAGGGTGGGGCACATTACAGGCTCAAAAGGTGGATTTAGGCTGTTCCTTTCTAAAGGTTTGAGTCTCTCATTCAAAGTCACTGCAATTTCTATTGCTTCAACAGTCCAAAGCTTGTATTTCCATCAAAGTAAAAATACTACAGAAGGACTCACACCTTGGGTGGGATCCTTCAGACAGACAAGCACCAAGTGCAGCACCAGTCAGCATGAATAAAGTTGGCACAGTTCAGCCCAGTAATCACTGAAAAGAACATTCAGGTCCCTGCCTGCCCACCTACTTCCCTACCCCAGCAGAAATACTGTAGGGTATTCTGAATCCTAAACCAGACCACATCTATTAAAACAATCTGAAACAGCACGAAGGATACTCTCCATTGCAAGTTTCACCCCATGGAAAGAACACTATGACCCCTTTGTCCTCATTCCCACTCTCAGATTCTGGGAGCCCTGTCCTGTAGTCAGGGGCAAGACCCCCTACCCAGGGGGTGTTCCATTGCACACTCACATTGACACTTCCTTTTCGGCCCAGGGAGCAGAAATACCACCAGAAGAGCATCACAGCCTTGACACTGTTTGCAGACACACACACCTAGCCCATGGCACATTGTTATCCAGGGCACGCACCTAGGGAGGCAGCTGTGGGATGCCATGTGCACAGGAGGGAGCTGCAGTCCAGCTCCCTCTTTCCTGGGCAGCAGCACCACAGTGCTGCGCTGGAGCAGGGCCATGGATACCGGGGGAGAGCAGTCATCACCAGACTGCACACAAGCAGCCTGTCAAGCAGGGAAATTACACAGACATCTCAGCACTGAGGTGCCTACTTATGCCAAGGTGTCACTGGGAACATGGGGAAAGCTGAGCTTAATATTTCAGGGACAGGATAAGAAAAGCAAAGCCAAAAGTAATCAATGGAGCTCATGTCCCAGTAGGTTTGGAGCAGGTACTCCACCATCACCATTTCAGCTCCACCTACACTCTTCCTTCTGCCTGGTTGGGGGTCCCTACCTGCATCCTCCTTCCAATGCTTGTAGGAACTGTGTCCCAGTCCCTGTGTATAGGGTGAAGGCCCAGGAGACTCCATCAGCAAAGACAAAGACAGAGAAGGTCCAAGCATCCACATCTTAATATATCCACCATCAGTAAAACACCCTGTCCTCCACCATTTCAGGGCTGGCCCCACATCCTCTTTGCAGAGTCTTCTGCTGTTCACACAGATGTAGAAGAGCTTCTTGTCACCCTTTAAACCCCTTGCCAGTTTGCAGACCAAATGAGCTTTGATTTTCCCAACATCATTCCTATACAGCCAGGCAGGATTTCCTTAGTCCCTAATCCTGTTTTTCCCTGCAGCATCCTCCTGCACACCACCTTTTGGCTGTCAAACCCAGCCATGAGCTCTCTCCTCTACCTAACCAAACCAGTTTCCTGAGATTTATTTCACCAAGTATTTCAGCAGACCACTTTTGTGATTGAAGGAGATACCACAATTTCTCCTTAATCAAAAAGAAACCAGGAGCACCTTCTATCTAATGGTGCAGGCACCATTCACCTTTATAGTAATAAGGGGGCAAAAAAACCCACTATCACTTTCCCAGACCCCCTGTCCCCCCCATTTGCTTTATCAGCCATTTAGGAAGGCAGCACTGGGCAGTGACTCACCCCAGCCTGTATGGATCAGGGTCACAAACACACAGGCAGAATCCACAGAACAGGAACAGCCACAGCTATAGCAGAGTTGAAGACCAGCATTCCCACACAGCAGAACTTAAATTACAATTTATACCCCTGAGCTGAGTTTAAAAGGGCTCCTGGGCCCATGGGCAGGGGTGTGGTGAGAGGCTCCAGGTGAAGCCACTTGGGGCCATTAGGGTTTATCAGTGCCCTCAGGCCCCGCCAACATGTTTGATTGTTATAGGGAAAAGCAATGAACTACTGGAGTTTTTCTAAAGGAGTCAATAGGTGAGCTGGGGAAGGCAGGGTGTAGGTGACCTCTCTGGCAAAGCCTCAAAGCATTCCTCTGCAAATGCAGATTCATTTTCTGGTATTGCTAATGTTTTCCCATGTGGTCATGGAAAATCACGAAGGCACTTACATATCTATCATTACCTTTAATCTAAAATGATGTTCATATCTATCTTTAACCCCTTTAAAACACGCTGAACTTTAAGCTCCTCTTGACTTGTGGCTTTTATAGTTTTGGTGGGAGCTCAAGCTAAACACGCTGCCTGGGGCCTGAATCAAGGTGGTTTATCTTTGTGGCCCAAGCTGCTGTTCCTGTACTGCCTGCTCTAAGCTTTCCAAGGCAAATGCTTGTGACCCACACTAGAAGGCAAATGGTACAAAGCAGGGTGGATCAGGCACGTGGCAGCTTGTCTCACCCAGCACTAGAGCTGTGTAGCACTTGGGGACAGTTGCCAGAAGCTGGGCAGGCACTGTTAGGCATTGCTGGGAGAAAAGGGCAGTTTTCCCTCTCTCGCTGAATTCTTGCCAGCACCTTGATTTCCCTGGTTTGGGAAACAAGTGGCACAACAGCACACCTCAAACCTCCCTTCCCAAGGGCACCGTCTTCTCCCATTTTGCACAAGGCAGCTGGTGCCTGAGAGCTCTGCTCTCTTTTTGCTTCAGTAAAGGATGGACCCTGATAAAAATGACTCCTGTGTGAGCACATGCAAAGCACAGCACATTGAGTATTTATGCTTAGACGATTTATTGCTTCAGATGTGAGTATATGTAAAGGCACTGACCCACATAGTCCTGATACAACTTCCCTCTAAGCAGTGCTTCACTGGCCCTGTGGTGTCACCTGCCTCCACATGTCACTGCGCCCTCCCAGCAGCTCCTTGGTGGCCTGTCCTGTGCTGTGGTCCCCATCCATAACCCACCTGAGCCCAGCCCTGGCCCCTGCGTGGGGGAGTAGTCGTACACTGACACTCTTGTGCTCCCCCCAGCAGCATGGCGAAATGGGGAGCGGTAACAAGAGGTGCTTACTTGTTTTTGCAAGCTGGCCATACTCAAGATCCAGCAGAGAGAGGGTCTTTTGGACAAAAAAGAGGAACAGGGGGAACCCATTCCTCACCGTACTTCTTAATAAATGCAGGCACCTGTCGAGTTCTCTATTGGTTTGGCTCTTTTCACAATTTTTAGCCCAAAGTATGGACTTGTCTGTGAGCTGTGTGCTTCCATGTGTTTGTACAACCCCACCAGTGTCACCACTCCTTTCACCACTTTCAGCCTGGGGGAAGGCTAGCAGATATTGCAAAGATTACCCTAAACCACAAACTTCACTTTTTCAGTTTAGCCAACCTGCTGTGTTAGATTGTGACTCCCACTGAACAAGCTGCCAGGATATCCCTCAGCCTTTGTATAAAATGTCCCTGTTCAATATACAGCTTTCTTTTCACTTAGCCTTGGGGCAAAGCTCTTGCTTTTCCTTTCCAGTCCCCAGTGTCCTTCCTCTCCTCATTGTCAAAAACACAGGTACAGGAGATAACAGCCTCCCATGCCCTCCTCACTGCCTGAGCCAGCAGGATTCCTAATCCCTCTGAAGCTGTCAGGGAAACCAGAGCCTAACACACATAATCCACTCCTGGCCTCGCGGAAACACTGCAGACATGATTGACTATCCCCACCACACACACCTCCCTTCCCCAGCCCTCCGCTCAGAACCAGCAATACTGCTCCGCAAACGACTCCCGCTCCTGTATCTTTGCCATCATCTTGTTCGTGTGAGCCCACCCTCACATCAGTGTTTTTTCTCTTTGTTTTGAGTTAGGCCCGCCTCTCTCCCTTCTTGTTCTTACATGCTTCTTAATGTTTTTATCATCATGCTGATGATAAAATGCCTATTTTCATCTACACAAAACAGGACAATCCAGGAATTCAGACTATAAATCCGTCAACATAAAGTACTTTTCCCTCTGTGTGCATGAGCTTGTTTGCATGTTTTTTTCTTCCCATCTAGAAGCAACACAGCTGTTATTTTTATATCAAGTCTGAAGCAGCTAGTATTTTAAATACTTCTTATTAAAAAAAAAAAAAAAAAGCAAGTGCGGGTGCATCAAATCTACGAAGGCTCACAAAGTTACATTTTAAGGTTTACATGCAGCTCCATATGTAAACGTTTGCCTCTGATAGAAGAGGCCTTTTTTCTGAAGACCTCAAGATGCTCTAGAGATATAAAGGGCTCAGCCTACGAGATACTGCCTCCTTTGACCTTGCTCCAGCACAGCACTTATGCACATGCTTAACTTTAAACATAGTCAGAGGGACTTGCCGAAACCAGCAGGCCGGCTCGCACGCCTGGCAAGAAACATGCACTTTAAGTGCTCTGTTGGATTGGGGCCAGAGAGCCCAGTGCGTGTGAGGATGGAGCTGTAATTAATTCAGGCTCACAATGCCCCTTTGAGGTACGTATTGCTGGGAGAGCTGCTCAAAACGTGGAAATGCCATTCCGTGGGAAAATCTGTTATTTGAAGATTTTTTTTGGTCAGGGCAAAGTGAATGCGTGAATGCAGGCTTTAAATAAAATAAAAGCCTTGCTTAAAGCTTTAAAATAGAAATTATTTAAATATGCTCCCCCTCCTTCCCATTCCCTGCTTTCTTGCCTTTGTCCTTAACAAGAAGTTAAAAAGAAATAATGGTGGTTGTTACAATGGAAATAAACTGAGTGTAATGTAAAACCCTTGATCATCCGTAACTGTTCGAAGCTGTAACAGTAAACTAACATTTTGTCAACATATCATCCCTTTCAGGCCCTGTGTTTACATCACAGGGAACTTAGAGGATGATTTATGGAAAATAAAGAGAAAAAAAGAGATGGCCTTGCTAGGAGCAGGTGAGAGCTCTCTGAAAGCACATGGGCTTGTAAGGCAGGTGGCAGCAAGGGGGAAATGGTCAGGCTTACAGACACAGGGGTGAGGTGGGCACAGCTGCCAGAACTGGGAGAGAATGCAGCCAGCATGGCCAGCACTCAGAGCCTTCCTACTGCAGTGTGGCCCTAAATTCTCATTTCTTCTGGAAACAGCACCACAGCGATCCAAAGCCGGCAGAAAGTGTGTGGAGTACTTAGCTCTAGGTTACAGGGCAGCCAACAACTATTTCTGACAGCACTGCAAAGCAAGTAAGTTAAACAGATATTCACATGCCTTATTGACCTGGGATAGGATAAGCTGGATGTTTTAATTAAGTACATGCTTTAATGTCTCCTGAATCATGGCTTCTGCCAGGATTTAAGCCAGAAATTACTGAAGTCTTTAGATTTCCACTGTCTTCACCCTGTGTGACATCAGGTAACTTATCTGGATGATTGGTTTTGAGCCTTCCAGCAACTCCATTCATTTCAGTTGGATTGCTCCTGTGTGCCAGCTCCTTGCAGCCAGCTGCGCCAAGTTTCAGCTAGGGAGGCTAGTAAAGATGGCACTAAGAAAGAAAAAAATAATCATTTCAAAAGAGACCTAGGAGATCCAGGCTTTGGTTAGAGCCATACCATGGTATCCCTGGGTAACCGTAGGCAATTCATGCTGTTGCTCTAGGCATTAGATCTGTGTCGATGTAAGTGCTGCAAGATGATCAACACAATGGAAGAGCCAGGAATTAAGAATGCAAAGCAAGGACAGAGCCAGCGGGAGCCAAGGATGGGTGGGATGGCTCTGGTCCTCTGGTGCGGAGGTATGGTAGACTCAGCAGTCTGGGCTAGTCTGCAGCAACCACAGGAGATTATTTTTAAGGTATTTTTGTATTCCTTTAGGTCAAGGGTTGATGATAGACTGTGAGGAGTTTCTCTGAAGTTCTGCAAGGGCAAGGGCAAGCAACCATGAATGTGATAGAAGGCCGAAGAAGGACTAAGCCCCTTGCTGGCTTCAAACATAAGTGTCCTTATAAAAATAAGGCCATTTCCTTGTAACTGGAGTGTGCAGGAAGTTTGTGTTTATAAGTAGAAAATAGAACCTGTTCTTAATGAGGAACACTTGTCCATGGTCAAACATCTTGTCAACAATGGTAATTCTTTTGAGCTCCTCCACGCCTCTGACATCCCAAAAGAATTATCTTCTAAGAAATATGATCAAAAAGTCCATAAAACCCAAACAAGGAATTTACTGGACAAGATTCTAAGAGCAGGAAATTGGAAAAATGAAAGCACAGTTAAAAAGAAAACTTACCATAAACGCTGCTGAACCATAGCAGCAAAAAGTGGTATATTGATGCTGACATCAATTACTTAGGAAAGGCTGGGAAAACCTTCACAACAGGAATACATATGCCTTTCATTATTTGGTTCAGCACTGAAGAAGATTTAACGCCCCTGTGATTGCTTGTGTACTCCCAACACTGATGTGACCAACTTTGAGAAATGTGGAAAACCAGTCTGCATGTGCATCTAATGCCAAAGACAGAAAGGAACAGTCAGAGCTCCTGGACAGCTTTAGGACCTGTAGCTTTTCATCCTAAGAAGCTGCATGCTGGAAGTTCAAAGTACAAAAAGGATCTTAAGACCCTGGTCTGTGCTGTCATCCCCGCTCTCTTTGTCACCTTGGGGAATTACGCAGCCCCTTTGCCATGCCACTTGAGTAACCCACACGTGTGGGGCAGGGAACAGTTGTAGCTTGCTGCCTGCATTGTCTGCATTAGTGACATAAATCACAGGGTGTTTTCTAAGGTCTGTGATTTCATGGGTGTTGGCCATAGACCAAAAAAAAAAAAAAAAAAGAAAGTTGTTATCACATATGTGGGTGAAATTGTTAACGAGCAGGGTACTTTCAGAAATAATTAATATGATTTATTCTCAGGATTCAACATATCGCTATGCTATTCTCATTGAACCCCCTTTTCAGACCTTAACTCTGCATAAGACCTGCAGAAAAAAGGTAATCTTTTGACACCAAACAAGTGGGAATGTGAAGGTGCTGCCACCGTGTAACCAATTACATTTGGGGACTGTGCCACTCAGGACTTAGCACCTCATTATTTTGGTTACTACCTCCTGTTTCATTCTCTGGCAGGACAGACAGAAAGCCTGATCATACTGCAATCAAAAGGAGTTTTGCCATTAACTTTGCTGAGGCCAGGATTTCACCTTCTGTATGGGTCCAGTGCTTAATTCCATATGCATGCAACCTCACCAACGCTCCGAGGTATGCTTTTACCAACAGAAGCATCACCAGTGCCATTGCTGTTTGCTGAAGTAATTTAAATTAACTGCATAATGCAATTCAGGGAGGGAAAGGTAATACAAGTTGAAAGTTGCAGCAACTTGATTCAGCTCAGCTGCAAAAATGACAGATGGCCCCATCTGACTTGGAACTATATGAAAAGTGCAGTTCCTTGTGTATTACACTGAAACAGCCTCATCATTATTTCATGAGCTAGCTGGCCACAGTGTCAACGTGGATAAAGAAACATGGGAAAATCACTCTGACCACTTCTCAGAATCCTACACTGCAAAGCATTTGCAAATATAAATATTAAGGGTGGGAAAACCTCAAAGTCTCTGACCCTTATTTCCAAGATCTAGGATCTTGCGAGATTTGGTTACATAGTGAGAAATCTGAAACTGACAACTTGGCTTCAAAAATATGTTTTTAATATACATAATTTTCCTAAGAGAGACAAGCCTCTTCTCCAAAGCACAGATCAGGATAAAAAAGCACCTCTTTGTAACCATAGGAAATTGTAGACCAAAATGCTGCTTCAATTTAAATAGCAATAACTGTAACATTAAAAGATAGAATAGGCATATCTATCTTTAGTTACTTCCTTGGATCTAGGATGGGGCTTATTCCTGCCAATGTATTTATGCAAAACTTAGACTGATTTCCCTGGTTTCAGCTAAATTGTTGGGTTGTTCTCTTTCTTCATATCTTTATGCTTCGTGTTCTTATTTAACTGATTTGGGTTGTAAAAAGTATATCATCCTGAATGCAAATCAAATCTTTTGCAGCTTTCATTCTGTTTAAACAAAAAAAACCTGAGAGCAACAGAAAGTTACATGTTTCAGCAACGCCTGGCCATTTGCCCCAGCCCTTAACCAATTCAGAGCAGGTGTCCATGTCGTAGGACCCTCCATAAAAAGGACACTTGTCTGGGCTGTAGCAGTGACATGCTCTGTATGTTTCCCTTCTTGGGAAAAGCACTTTTTTAGCCTGGCCTGTCATCATAGCAATTAGCATGTGCCACAACCACAGATCCTAATCCTGAGACACATTTTGAAAGTGACTAAAATGTGCTGCATTTCCTTGCTTTCCACTGACAACCCTAGTTGTGCCCTGCCTATGTGGGACACTAGACCTGAAGGTCTTATCTGTAAGAAAGCATTTCCCATCATCAGTTATGATCTGATCTGAAAGATTTTCACACACTTCAAAAATTAATTCATAGAATTATTCACAATGAGTAAGACTTTGCAGAACTGAGTCTATTTGGGGAGATGCACTTCTGAGCGTTTCTCCTGATCTGCTAAGGATGTTGGCATGATAGGGAGCAGTAATTTAGAGACTCTTCCAGATGGCTTAAGGCTGTTCATTGAAGAAAGCAGATAACACGTAAACATATAGCTATAGTCTTCTCCAGCTTCCAGATCTACTGAACTCATACAGGATGAGCTGGGGAGAAAAGTGGAAGCTCTACAGCAGCATAATGCTGAACAGCTGTGACCAGAGCCTGTAACTATCAAACTGCTGAGAAAATGGGCAGGTACTGTCTATCACCTAAGCTGTTCTTCTGCTCAGGAATGTTTTGTAGATGACAATGTTCAGGAGTAAATTGAGCCCGTACGGGAGAATAGCAGTGCAGATGCTTTTGTTGTTTCAGCCTGTATGTGCTTTGGGTACGAATGAGCTTCTAATAACTCAGGAAAGGTCAGGTAGGGCAGGCGCCGTTTCATGTTGCTCCAGCACTATACGATGTGTTATCATAATTATGTCATACACAGCAATCCATGTAGGCAACGTGTTTTAAATACAAGCTGGAGGCATGAAGCTTGAGTTTCCTCTCACATACGTTGGCTCCATGCTAGCATTGCTTCATCGTTTTCAGTGCAAATTCACACTGGTTTAGATCAGCAGGAACGAGATCCGAGAATGATTACATTCACCAGATGCGTATAGTCTACCCTTTCTCCTAGATGCGTGTCAGGCAAACAGCTTTTCCCCTGAGCCTCAGAAAATGCCCATTTTCCAAAGCAGTACATGGTGGCCAAGACAGGCATGCAGCAGGGTGCCAGAGCAGATGCTTGGGTTTTCCATTCCCCTTCAGGAAGGCAAACATGGGGACAGACCGGTTTAAATTCTCTGCTTCGCTGATGGCAAAGAAGGAGTCATACACAGCAAAGCCCCTTGTGAGAGGCTGCCTTCGCCCATCGGCCCAGGAAGGAGCGGCATTTCCACTTTCTGCAGATTTCCCCATGTGTTCCTGCAGAGACATTTGCACGCCCGTGCCTGCCAGGCATGCTGTGCTCTGAGGATGCTTTTAAAGGGTCATGGCTTTGCCTTTCTGTTCACCTGCCTCTTCAGAATGCGGTGGGTGTCCAGAGCATCCTTACTGGGCTCACTGTGCCCAACATTTGCTCCTGTTGAACTCAAGCTGGGGATGAAATATTTTCCCCTTCCACTTTCAGGCAAAAGGCTCGCTGTGACCCCGTTCCCTGTCTGGGAAGCAGGGACAACAAGGGCTCTGTTTGTTGGTATGAGCAGCAAAAAGACTTTGAAGCAGGAGCCACGTCTTACAGTCTTTCTGGCTGTAATTGACACAACAGGGTCCAGGCCTTGGTTGTAATAATTCTCCCCAATCAAATTCAGAGGCTAGATGAATGCAGTTAAAGAATTAAACTATGATTTTGGCTCCGTTGACACAGGAAGAATATCAAGATGCCCTAAAGTTTATCTGAAACCTATTAATTTTGCATAATCTCTAAGTGACACATTCTAATATACAGGTATCTCAGGCTACCTGCTTACGTTTCAGCAAGGAAGTGGCTCATCATTTCTGTCTTCTGCTACGTTAATCACAACTGACTGCTGGTATCCAAGTAATACAGAAAATCTCCCACAGAATAAAGCTGATGTACAAGAATTTGAATTTGGCTGACCTGGAAATATCTCAGTCATGGTTTTCACAAGCTGCATTGTCACAATAGGGCAGAGATAATTGCGGCTCGGGCTAAAGGGCAAGTAGGATGGGAAACCGTGAGGTCGTAGGCATGAAAATAAATAGCCCTCTGTCACAAGAACAGCCCCACTGAGGGATGCTGATTTTGAGCAGGAGAAAGAAATTGGTCTGGGAGGACACTGGACATGTATTAGTTTTCCTCTTCTCATGACCCTCAGAACTGCTCCAGAGGAAACCTCCTGCTCCCTGGCCCCCTAGCTGTCCCCGGCTGGGGCTCGGGAAGCCCTGAAGGCAGCCCTTTGCAAGGGCCCCCCTCCCTAGTCCTTGGTTTAGGACTGCTAATATCTTTGGGGTTTTTATTTACTAAGTCCTTGCTAAGACACTGGCTAAGGGGCAGGTGTTGCTTCAGGTGCAGCTACCTCAGGTGTCTCCATGTCCCCACTCATTAACCCTGATTGCCTCCCCAGGGCTGTTGGGAACACAAGTCCTTAAAAGCAAGAGTAGCACAAAAGGGTTTGTTTCTGGGTCTTTCATCTGTGCTGTGTGAGTACTGAAGGGTGGGGTTTTTTCTGAAGGAGAGAGTCTCTGAGTCCTGAAGGGCTAAAAGCTTTAACTGTTCCTGTCTTTTGGCTTTGATCCCTGGCTGTGTGGGGTACAGGCTGGCATTTTCCATATACTAGCTTTAGTGGAATGAGCAGAAGGAAAGGAGGGATTTGCCAGTTATTTTGGTGTTTTAAGGGAGGTTTCTGGGTGTGATATGTTTCAAAGGTTTTTGCTTAATCCTTTTTTAAAGAAAAATGCTAGATGAGTATTGCTGCTACCTGTGGTAATTTCTGCCCCTGCTTTGCTACTGGGTTATACACAGAAACCAGCAAGACTACTCATATGAACTTGAAGAACTCTTCAGTGTGATTGTCCTGAAGAGGTGGCTACCTTCACTGTTTTCATGGCAGCTTGCTTCAGTTTCTGCTGGAGAAGGCTGGCTGAGAGGAGTTGAACCCAGGGAGGTTGGGAGGAAAGGTGGACTGAAGTAGCCACCCACCATAGGTGTACAGGTGGGCTTGTAGTCTGGGGGAGGCACTGCGTTCTAGGCAGGTGGTTGTAACAGGCTGTTCCCCAGAGTTAACTGACTGACACTTCCAGAAAAAAATTCTGTGGTTAAATTAAATTAAGCTTTTGTGTGTAGAATTTTACTTCCTCTTAGAGGTGGACAAAGTAGCCCTTTTAACATCCTTTACCTTCAACCAGAAGCAAAATGGGAGTATGGAGGAAAACTTGTGGATGAAGAAGGGAAGATGAGAGTGCAGAAACTTTAACTAGGCACAGTCTTTTTTTTTGAGACAAACACTTTTGGGGAGAAATTATGTTCATTGTGAACTGTGTACTAAAATGATATCTGCTTATTTTAGAGGTCTAAGGATAGCAAGCACAGACACGTTTACTGTTCCTCACGTAAATAAGTCCTGTTGACCCAATGGAAAATTCAATTGTAAAGTCAGGCATCTGTGTAACTGTTTGCAGCACCATGTGAACTAAGTCAGGGTTGCTTTTTAGAAGGCAAATACCTCTGGGTCCTCTCAAAAGGGCTACGTCTGGGCCTGTGCAAATGTGCTATTGCTTTAAATATCTCTAATGAAAGACAAGGGATGTGTTTGCAATTAAATTATATTTGTAAGAAATTTTGCAGTTGATGACTTCCAACGCTTGACACCTTTTTGCTTAAGATGTATGAGAGTTAATACAAACCTCATGTACCACCTACTTGCATTCCAGCCTGGCTTGATTTCCAGAGTGTGAGAGTGCTCCCTTAGATGTTGTTGAGGGACCCAAGTAATCAGACAGAAATATTTTTTTTGGTGGAGACTAATGGAGTGACTCTTGTTGCAGAAGCCTGCAGTAAAAACATGGGAGGTCTGGCATTTTGTGTCCCTAGATTTCTGGCAGTAACTCTCATTCCAATATTTTAACCCTTTGCTAAGCTGCAGCCTTCTGCAACTTCCCCATATTTTGTTGAAAATTCTTTAATAAATTCTCTGGCTGTGCTCATCGAGGAGGGTGGTCCTAGAGCATGTGGTGATGACTGATGTTTAAGATGAGAAAGAGGGAATGTCCTCCATCGGGGTCTCTGAAATGGTGGATCCCCCTGTCAGGGCTGTGCCACAGCACAGCTGCCTGGCTTGCTGGAGAGGGTGGCAGCTGACACCTGGCATCCCTTCAGCAAGGATGTTCCTTGCTTGTCTGTTTGCCACCTAGCCATGAGGTGTGGCTTTCATTTTTATTTTTTCGTAATTTCCTTTGAAGGGGTATAGTGTGTTGAGGGGAGGGAGGGCAGGTGGGCTGGGCTAAATTCTGGCTGACTTCAGCCATGTATTACTTGAAGACCACGCAAATGTTTAAGCTTTCTCAAGGCCTGGCTTGTAAAAGTGACCCCTCCTTGAGAAGAGGCCCTGCTGTGCTGGCCCAGGCCTGGTGGGGTGTTGAGGGCTGCCATGTTCCTGCCAACGGGCCACCCCTCTGACTTCTTCCAGGCCTAGGGCTTGGAGAGAGCTTCCCAGGCTAACTCTGAATGTATGGAGGCTTTCTCGATTTTTTGGGTATTATTACATATATTCTGACTCATAGGGATGGGGTTGAGAAGAAGATGCTTCCTTAGACTCTTCTGTGCTTGGGGATCTGGAGGTTAGGGCCCTGTTTGCTGTACCCAGGGTAGTTCACCTGCAAAAAATGTGAGGAGCCCAGCCATGCTGCTGCTGCCCTGTAGCCTGCTGCATCTCCAAACTGGTGTTTCTTTGGGAGGGTCTGTGTGATAGGAAGAAAGCCAGCTGTTCCAGCCAGAGGGAAGTGGTACGTGTGATGGGGAGCAAGGGCTGGGGGCTACCTGTGCTAACCCCCACTTCACTACAGCCTGTTTCAGCTGGAGAGCTGGTAAAGGTCACAGGAAGGGGGGAAAAAAAAAAACCAACAAGGCACTAGTTAATACAGAAAGCACTTAGGAGTAAGCCTGGATTATAAAAAAAGTTACAAGTGGAGATGTCTTGCCCAAAAGCTTGTCCTGGGTACTGTTCCCCATTGCATCTGTCCCTGGCGCAGACCCCTTGGGAGCAGGGGTTATTTTACCTGAAGCATACTGACAGGGCAAGGTAGTCTTTTGTGGGTAAAGCTGTAATGTCTTTGCCTGAGAAGAAGGTAGGTTTAGAAAGAGAAATGCTGCTAAAGCAATTTAGTGAGGATCTGATGAGGTGGCCAGGCTGTAATATGTTTTAAGCTGATATTTTCATTCTCTGCTATCTTCTGTTTGTACAGCGTTTGCCCAGAGGTATCCTGGGCCCAGGCTAAGGCCCTGGAGGTGACGGCGGGGAGTGGAGCTGCAGTTAAGCCTGAGGGAACCCCGAGCAGCAGCTCTGGGCTGGGGCACAGAGGACCTGGCCCAGCATCCTGTGTGCTCAGACAGCGCTTCGGAGGAGGTATAGCTAAATACTGGGCATAAAGCATACCCAGGAGTGTTTATCTTTTTAAGCTTGATGACTGGAAGCTGATTTAGGTGTGGAACAAGCATTTACCTTTCAAAACTTGTTTTGTAACTTTTAACTTGTGTAGATCTGTGTGCTCCAGGCCTGCAGTGGCCTACATGGCTGATAATCATACCAGTGCCTCAACTCTGTGAAGCTTTTGATCATGACAGTGAGCTTGGCCAGTTAGTTATGGATTCATTGGAATAAAATTTTGTCAATTTTTAATTTGATATCTTTCACCTCATGACTTTTTTCTTCATGAACACGTTTGAAGAAAATCCTTTGCTAGTCACCTAGATTAGTAGTCCTTTTTTCAACAACTATGTGAGAGATCTCAAGTTCTAACTTGAAGTCTTGCTTCCAATTACTTGTGTTGTGGATGTAAGATGGGGAATATTCAGTTGGGGGAGCTAATGTGTAATTAATGTCCATATAATTAATACTGAAGGGACTAATAAATAGGCCAATTCTAAAATTTTGTTAGTTTAAAAGTATTAAAAATTGCAGATAAATATCTGAAATTGGTATTCTTTTATAGACAGGAGGCAATATACTTTCATGTAAACACTAATATCATGTATCTGAGTTTCTTCTGTGTCTCTCTGACCAGGATTTTGCCAATATTGATTAGCTGGTCATGCATAAATATACAGTGAAACTCTGTATAATAATCTTATGTACAGGCTTTCAACTAGAGAATGATTCTGTGTAAGGTAACATGTTCATTTTATGATTTTAAATCTTACGACTTGCAGCTACCTGTTCGAATAATATTTAGCTGGTTCAGGGGTTTAACTCCCACTTCTGGGAAAATATTATCCAGTTGAAATTTCTTTCTTTTTAAGGTAAGTTCAGAGAAAATTTTCTGGGTGTTTGACATCCTTCAATCAAAGAGTCATGAAAGTAGAAGTTCAAAACGATTGAAAGGCTTGTTTATAATCAGAAGTGTTTCACAAGTATTTCAGTCTCCTTTTTATGAGGCTAAAAACTTTTGTGACCAAACTTAAACAGTCTGTCCTTTTGGGAGCAGGAGGCTTTTGTTTTCCCCGGAATGTTAGCTTAAGGAAATCTACACCATGAAAAGAGGAAAAAAGTTATTATTTCTGTACCTTATGATCATCAGATGTAAAACTATTTTCTAGTGTATGATTTCACTAGTTTCCACCCAGTCCTAAAAATAACACTCTAGGCTGAAACACCTTGATGGTTACTGTCTAGCAAGGAGTTACCAGGTCACGTCACTGTTAGTGCCAGGAGAGGGCACCCGACAGCAGCGACAGTACCCGTGCTCAGTGCCGTTTGGTACCTCTGCAGGTACAGAAAAAACTTGCCTATTACACCAGCTTTTTTTTTTTTTTTTGTGGAGAGCAACTGTACTTAATCGGAAATTAAAAATCAGAAAGTGTTTGTGCTTCTGTGTTATGTTTAAGTTATAGTCCCTGGAGACTGAATAACCTGATTAACGTAGATTTTTGGGAATTCGTATTTGTGTACGAAGTTATGATGCAAGTACTGGAGAACTTAAGTCAGAGGCTTTGAAAGAAATGTAAAGAAATTCAGACCTGAACTCTACTTGTAGAGCAGAGCTTGTCCCATAAGCCTCTGTGGAAATCCCAGGCTGAGACAGTGTTGTATCAGTGTGGTGATGCTCATGTGAAAACTCACCTGTGTATAGAGCCAACATATGGGCAGAAAGTGGGGGAATCTCCAAAGGACAGATGAAGGTGACCCAGGATGCAGCCTTCAGAGCCTGGTCTGCGAAGCCACCCCTGCCAGGAGCAGAGTGTCCTTTGCCACTGGCAGTGCTTTCCTGCTTTCCTTTCCCTTCTCTATCCTGAGGCTGCTGTTCGTGTCTCTTGCTTTGCCTTAAGGTATATGGGAACTTGGTGGTCTTCCTGTAATGACTTCTTGAATAAAATAGAGTATCTCTTTAGAACACCATGAATAATTAAACTATAATTCTGATCCTCTATTAATGGAAAATAAATGCCTATGGAGACATGTCACGATGGAGGCTTAATTATTCTATCTAGAGAATACTTAAAACCAGCTGGGATTTTCCCATCCTATTTAGAAACACATTAACAATATTTAGGCTGTAATACAGAATTTGACTGCACCTAGTTTCCTCTAATTCTTTGGAATGAACTATTAGTTCCTGTTATTTGCTACCTTTCTACTCCTCAGAAGCATTAATTAGCTGCATGTATCAGGATTTCTCAAAGTGGTAATTGACCGTTTTCTAATATATTCTGATCCGGTGCCTTTATGGATGCTTTGGCTCTCCTTGACTTCACTGGGAATTGAGGCTAGCCACCTCTTTGAAGAGTTGGTCTCACAGTTAATTTGCATGCTGAAATTGGCATATACATTAAACTACAAAAGAGGAAGTCTTGGTGAGATCTGTAAAAGTTTCTGCATCATGAGTAGAGCTCAGAATCGGTTGCAGGACTGAGGTCTGACTTTAAGAGCTGGTGTAAAAATGTATTTATGTAGACTTTATTCAGAGATGTCAAATGCTAAAACTGATTGCCAGCTGCCAAACTGCCTTTTGTTTGTCTTTTTCTGAATATTTCTTTGAATTTGTATTTTAACCAATATATTGCCCTTTTCAGGACCTTGGGGGCAACCTGTGTTTTAGCTGCTTGTTTTACTTCTCGGATAGCAACTTCCAGCCAGGTATCTCAAAGTGGTCTGAGTATTTAAACTTCCAGAAAGTGGTTAGTCATTCCCTCAGGGATGGACAAAATCACCAGCTTCCTGAACAAAACATTCACTGTACTAAGTCAAGTCTAGGGAGTAGTCCAGCAAAGGCTGAAGGGTGACTGGAAAAACATATTTTTATTCTCGCTGTTCTTGAGCAGGTGTGTAAATGTGCTTGAAGAAACACCCCTTCCAGCACCTGAAGCTGTGCTGAGACTAGCCCCTGACCAGGCAGCAGCTTTTGTGGCTGCAGGGCTCTTCTCTCCTGTTAACAGAGTAAGGCTATCTTTTTCTGGTATCTTTGTCTGCTTCAAGTGGTAGCGCAACTTCTACTAATGCATTGCTCTAATGTGTTTTATACCAGCAGGATTAGTCTGATACTCTTTGCTTTCTTTTCTTCCAAATTAGGTGAAGGAGTTTCATGCTGTTGTATGATTATTCCCCAAACCAGGAGTAAATAAAAGGCTCAGCTCTTACTTTTGAAAGCACTGAGGCAACTGGAAGGAAACTTCACAAACCCTACTTTTCCTGTCTTAGGAGTCAAAAGCAATGGCATCATTGCCCCAACTACTGCTGTGAGTGTCTCTGTCTAAAATGAAGGGCTGTGCACTTGCCTGTCATCCTGATATCAGAGCTCTCTCTACTTTCTGTCCTTAAACTGGGAGGAACTCCCTGCCAGTTTCCCTCTCTTGTCCTGTCTGTGATCCCCACTGCCCATGCCCCCACTCACCCTTCCCCAGCCTCTTCTGTGATCTGGAATTTGTGCAGCAGCTTCAGCTAGCTGAGGCTGAGCAATAGCACTTGCCATGAGTCCTCTTGCATGGAACTAATAAAATATTCCTTGCTTGTTGTATGAAATACTGCAGAGCACCTGCAGAAGGGAATTAAGTTAACCCCTCCTGAATTGTGGTTCTTCAATTAATCTTTATGCTGGGCACATATATAAATAGCACATAGTTCATACAGGGCAACAGAAATGCTAAGAAAATTAGGCATGGAGCTGGAATGAATTTTTATAAAGAGGAATAAAGCCAGGCATGAATATTTGTTTTATTTTTTTGTACCTGACCTTGTTCCAAGCCTTGAATGTCTCCCTGAGACCTGACAACTTGTCAAACCAAAATCTCAGCTTTTGCTGAAGAGCTTGAGAAGGATTTTTGTTCCTTGTCATCTATGTCTCAGTTCTCCAAAACTGCTCCTAATTTCTTCAGTAACATTTTCCTGGCCTCTATTAGTCACAAGACTCTAAAGGCATCAAACACTAACCCTGACTCTGGACCCAGTCTTCAACTGTTGCAGGGCTAGAGCACTGCAGGAGGTGCACATGTGCAGTACTACAGTGTAAAACTCGAAGAGTCAGGAAAGAACTGTGGCATTTACTGTGTACTTCTTACTTTGATGGATACAAGAGAGAAAAGGCATACTGTTGGTGTTCAGCCAAAGCTTTGCACTCACTGTTCAGTGAAAAGATTAAGTCATTCACCTGGCTGTTGGGCAAGAGCAATCTCTGTCCACTAAGGGTAAGGATGATAACTGGTTGTGCTACTGGAGAGAGGCATCCCTGGGATGATGGTCTTATTCAGTGACACGCTGAGGCAGATGTCCTGAATCAAGCCACCTCACTCATAAGTGTAAGGACTCTGGGCTGACTTTGTTGTCCAGCTAATGTGCTGCTGACGGACTGATGCACAGCTTTGGCTGGGTCTGCTATGCAGAGTAAACTTTGTCTTTACTTTTGGGCAGGTTTTAACCTGAAATATTAAAAGTATATTACCTTATGCAAACTGCTGCTTCAGCATAACCCTGTTACCGCCCTGAGTAGGTGGAAGGTAATTGTAGGGTTAACAGATCTCTCTGTGGAGAAAGGGAGTGCTTTCCCTGTTTGTGTTTCCATATTGTCTAAATCCACCTCAATACTTGGCTTTATTGCTATTTTAGAGGGTCTAGAGTCAGGACAAGTTAATTATCCTGCTCCTTTAAACTTTTTGCACCAGCAGAATGCGGAGTCATCTGTAAAGAGCATGGTAGTTTCTTGTACATTAACAGCATGAGCACATGCAATACTTGTGCTCATGGACACCAAATCAAAATAGATGCAACCTGAACTGTGAATGCCAAGGGTCTAGTCCCAGTGCAGCTGACTGCACCCTTAGTGTGAACTGTTGTGCTTCTGCGTGTTACTTTTTGAAGAACACATAACTTCTTGGGGTTTGTCTATCCCTTTAAATAAACTTTCTGTGCTTTCAGGCTTTGTGGCAGAATTCATTCCTCATTGACCTCACAAAAGCTTTATTCTCAAACTGGCCATATGTTGTCTGATTATCCAGACTACCTATGTAACTCCCACATGCTTTTATCCAGCCTGGTTGCTTATTACTGTTCCCTCTGCTAGGCTAATGATGCCATCCTTAATGCCGCTATTAATCTTTTTTTTCCTCCACAAGTGTCGCTGTTCCTATTCTCACACTTTTTTTTCATGTGAGATGCCCCATTAAGTCCTTTCCTTCACCATCAAAATGCTTTCTCAAATACTTGGTTTTTGCCCGTAATGCTCTTCCCCATATGTGCACATGTGCAGGTGGGATGGCACGTGTGTCACTTAAAAGCATGAGAGCTGGTTCTCCTGCTCGTGGCTGTTCACAGCAGGGCTGTTTCTAGTGCTGCATTCTTACTATGAGCTTTCTCCTCATAGTAGCTCTTCTCTGTGTATGCCTGTTTCCTGTACAGTAAGAGCTTTGTATTTGACCTTGCCTGACGTGAGGCTTGTGGTACTCCTGTGTTCCCAGAACAGCAGCGGTCCTAGGAAGAAATAGGGTCACGGGTTTCAGTGGGTTGTGTCACTGAAGTGCAAGTGGTGTAAAATAACTGCAGAGCAAGAGTCACTTATATTGCATGGTTTGGTGTCAGAGTCCCTTTTTTTGATGTCAGGAGGTTGTCTGAAGTTAGAGGTTTTGATAAAGTTGAGGGGAGGATGAGCAAAATGGCTGGTAAAAAGAGAAACTTGCAAAGCTGATGGTCGATATATCTCATGATGCTTCACTGACACTTGATAACTTTCTCTGCTTCAAAAAGATCTAGGGAACTTGTTTGCTTCTTGTATGGTGTTGAGGTATTTTCCACGGCAGGCCACCAGGTCCCCAGGGGAAGCTGTGACTGAGAAGAGTTAAACTAACATCCCCCTGTGTGGTTAACCAGTGCTCACGTTTTGCCTTGTCTTCATGTGATTGCCATTGGCCCAGTGCTGCTGGGTGCCAGGAGCAGCTGCGCTCACCTCTACTAGTCCATGGTGAGTAACTGGGCAGCAGCAAATCCAGGGATAGCTGTCTGAAGGCAGGGCTGTGGTGTGGAGGAACGGGGGCTGTTTTCAGAGAAATATTGTCTGCAGTGTCACTTTTGTCCTTGAGGCTGACTGGGAAGCCAACTTTTTCCGCAGCTGGTTGAAAATCACATTGCATCAAACAAATAAATGTTCTGGCTGTGCTTAGTGCTATCCTGGGGGGAGGAGAGTCAATTAGGCAGCAATAAAATAAATGTGGAATACTTTGACCAATCTGGCATGAAACAAGAAATGCCAAAGGTATATCTGAGTGTGTGTTGCTACTGATGTTATAACAACACGTAGCACTGGAGACATCTGTATTTGAGGTGGGGAAGGACAGATTAATGCTGGAGTCTGTGCTCATCCAAAGGCAGACTCTAGGTCCAACACGGGACGGGCTGCTTTGCGGGTCCAGTTCAGACTTAAGTCCTGCAGCACGCATGCAGGCTGCCTGCAGGCTTGCTGTAAGAGTATTTTAAGTATGTTGCCCTTGGGTTTAGTTTCATGGATAATTTTAGAAAGCATATGCCTGGGTCTCTGATTTCCAAATTACTGCTTCTATTCCATGTGTCAGATGGTATCTGTTCTTTCCTGACAAAACTTTCTCATCATCACCACCGATACTCAATACTTCTGCTCCAATGTTGCTACTTTTAGTTCATGGGATAGTTGCAGAGCTTGCTATGTAGCTGCTGATATTCATGTGGGAAGGGAGGTGGTAGTGGTAGCCAAAGTGCTTTTATGTGTTCGTCACTTTTTGCCTATTTTGTTACAGAACAGCCATGTATGCAATTTAGCACAGGATGCTAAAGGAAATGTTGGAAACAAAAGCATTGAATCCAAACTTAAAAGTTTGCAAGTGCATTTTTAGATGCATAGTAGACAAATGCAACCTGTGAGTTACCAGTGCTCTTGACTTTGGTTGCTCACAATCCATGTGCAGATGTTCGTTTGAGCTCACTGGTCTTCCTTTCAGCCCCTCATGCATCATAGCACTGACATCACTGTTGTTTCCATCGAAACCAGAGCAGGCCTGTGTGTGCAGCCCAGCTGCACCCAGCCAACCGCTGGGAGGGTCTCTTGGCAGTGTGTGACCCTGGGGCTGACCCCTCCGCCAACAGGCCTGCCCAGTAAGCACTGCTTTCACTTTGTTTGTGCTTCAGAGGTTTAAAGAAGCTACTTAAAACCAATTATTTGCATAGTTCAGGTGGAGCTAGAGCAACAGGCAAAGTGGTCTGTTGCCCCTTTCTTCCAAACTTAGTTTTAGTACTGTGGACTAAACTTTCCAGTTTGCATATCTGCATTAAGCTGAATGTTTTTGGGAAGCTTCAGCAAGAATGGCACAATATAATCATGAACGTTACATTTATTTTTATAAACTTCCCTTTGTAACGGTCTAAGACTACTGGGCTATGGACTAAACTTTGCAATACAGGATGTTTTGGTTTAGTGGGGTGGCTTCTGCTCCTGTGGGGAAGAGCCCTCCAAACCTGACCAAGTAAGAGGTCTTTACATGCTCTCCAGTCTTATGAACTCTGAAATTATTTGGTTTGGCAGCTGCTTTCCAGTTCATCCTCGGTATGCCTGAGCTTAACTTCTGGGGTACATCAGCATGGCCCCAGAAATCTGCTGGAAATGTTGATACACAGTGGGAGTAGACACTCCAGTGTGCTTTCTACATCTTTTTCTGGTGGCTGTGTAGGAGATGGATGTGACTGGCTGGCCTGCAGAAAGGTTAAAAGCTGGATGGAGAGATGAGAAAACTAGGAGTGAGGAGTCTCAAGACTTGGATATGGAAAAGTATTTAATTTTAAAACAGGCAAACCTAGGAAACTATACACAAATGGGTGAAATTGTGAGGTCTCAAAGGAGCAGGTGGTGCATGGCACAATGGGACAAAGACTGCTTAGGGAGTGTTTGTTGACTCTTTGAGTGAGGATCAGGGCACTCCAATACCATTTCTGTCTTGAGTCGTCACCCCTTCCTTGCACCTGGTTGTGCTCAGGGAGTGGCTGGTCCTTCTGCTACAAGAATCGCTTCACACATGAATTTCTTGTGGGCATTCTGTAAGGGGAGTTGCAGAAGTTGAGAACTGCAGGAAGGAAAGGCAGGCTTTATGGAAGGGGAGTTTGAGACTTGCTTTTCAAATGTGTTTGTCAGTACCCACTATGGGTTCCTGTGGAAACGAGGCTTTCATCAGCATCTGTTATTTGTATATGCATTATTTTGGAGTCAGTTTGCCCAGAGTCCCAAACAGGTTCTTAAGCCAGTTCTGACTATGTATGGCTCTATGTGAAGAAGTCGAGAACCAAGTATAATGTCAATAGCTGTGAAAATTGGTCTTAGCTGACTGAGAATTAACGTCTGGAGTGTGTTATCTTAGGTGCAGAGTCTGTTCTGTGCACACATAGTAGAAGCACCTCATCTCCTCCTCTTAATCTGAAAAGATATTCATTGACATTTGAAGTGCTTGGTTGCAAGAGTGCTGAGTGCTAGAAGAGGCCATAAAGAAATAATTCTTAGTGCGTGGTTTGAGCAATGTGCAGTAAATAGGGCCACAGGGGTAAGTACTGGCCGCAGAAGATGAAACATAATATTGTCATTTAGTCTGATTGAATGAGACGGGGAACTCCTGCAGAAAAATAGGATGTGATCGGGTAATTAGAGTGTATCATTATACAGGCTGTTCAGGAAGCAACACAAAGGATCAACAAACCTCTGAACTATTGGACACCTGGCTTTGCAACCTTGCTAAACTACTTTTAATATAGATGGGCACAGTATAATATCTCATTCTGGGTTTTACCTTTTCATTACTTGTTCAGCATCCCTGCGCCAGTTAAATGTTATTTCTATAGAAAAATTAAAATAGAGTGAAGAAGCAGTTTCCAGAAGGATTTTAAGAAACTTTTGATGGGGTCTGTCAATCTGCCAGTGCTTATGAAAAATCCTAGTCTAAATACTTTCTCTTCTTTGCAAATACCATGAACTTTTGGCATTATAGGGCAACTAGTTGCAGTAACCTACACTGCAATAACTTAAGAACCTGATGTAAGCCCACACTCACACAAAAGTTTGCTGGAAACTTCTTTCATGTAATGTGTTATGGTCAGACATATGAAAAAAGCTGTGGAGTGTGTTATTCTAGCACGGGCTGTACTGTTCAGCTGTGCCAATTACAAGAGGGCTTATGGATGTCTTGTGCTTGTGTACCAATTACAAATGTTGTAGGAACTTCCTGAGATGGAGTAGAAGGAAGGGGTGGTCTCAGCTGAAAAAACGGGGCCACAGGAATGTCTAATGTATAATACATAGCAGTGGGTCCCTCCTTGGGGAAGAAGGGACAGTCAATTAGTTGAGGACTGTGTCCCTCCAGCAATAGCTTCAAGGGGAGGAAATGTTTCATTCATTGTGTCCTTGCTGGAATACAGCCACTATGGTTTGGGGTTGTGAAAACTCTAAAGCATGCTTGAAGGAAGATTGTTGCTATATGACTTGATTTTTTTTTTTTTTTTTTAACTTTAGAAGTATATTAAAAGTAGGCTTTAAAAATATCTTTGGTACCTAAATGTGTGTGCGCATGCCCTCCTTCTGCTTATTACAGGGAAAAGCTTGTAGTTTTTCAAAGAAATAACACCAGAGGCTGACAATGTTATAATTGCAAGAAGCTCATTATTTTCAGTGTTTTCTCCTACTCCCTTTGAAATTGTACCTCATGTTGCAGTCTAATGCAGGTCTTATTCTCATAGTGTCTACAATTTTCAGACTCCACATTCTTTCCGTACCTATGTATCTCACTGCTGTTTTTGAGCCATAATCCCCTAATACACAGTAATGGGATGAGTCATATCACCTCCTCTTTAGTGCTCAATAACACTGTCCCTCAGGGTTGTGTTTTTGGTTTGCTATGTTCTCCGAAGTGCTGCTGCTGTGTTACCTTGAAGTAATTGTCTGATTGCAAATGAGGTCGCAATGGTGTAGGTCAGGGTTAATTTTGTGGAAGGCTGGAATGCAAAACAATAGGAAGTAAACAGGCGTGGTGGTGCCCTGTACTCTTACAGTGCCTTACACCTGCAAGAGATGTCCTGGGCAGAGTGCACAGGTGTGCTGCCAGCCCAGCTCTTCTCCCTCCTGCCAGGTGGAGGGTAGGGGGGCTCCAGCCTCTTGCATGCCCAGTCCCATCTGCTCAGAGAGGAAGGCCATCTAATGGAGACTGGGAGAACAGGACATTACCTGTATCAAGGGTGGGGACTGGAGAAAAAGATCTGGATGTCCTTGTCAGTTTTTGGATAAGACCAGTGAGAATTAAACTTAACAAAATAGCAAAATGTGTCTGTCACCACTAGAAAGGTCTGACAAAGAGCTAAGACAGTTAGAAACAGTTATCCTTTTCCATTTCTTTTTTTGCCTCCCTCTTGGGGAACAACACTGGTTCAGCCCTGACAGATCCTATTTTTTTCCTGATCTCTTGGAGGACTGTAGGTCTAGGTGCAGGTACTCTGGTCTTTCCTGAAGGAAAATGACCTGGGGGTGCTGGTGAACAGCCAGCTGAATATGAGCTGGCTGTTGACAGAGACTCCCAGGAAGAAGGCCAATAGCATCCTGGCTTAGATCAGAGATAGTGTGGCCAGTAGGACCAGGGCAGTGATTGTCCCCCTGTACTCAGCACTGGTGAGGCAGCATCTTGAATGCTGTGTTCAGGTTTGGGCCCCTCACTGCAAGAGGGACATGGAGGTGCTGGAGTGTGTCCAGAGATGGGCAATGAAGCTGGGGAAGGGTCTAGAGAATGAGTCTAATGAGGAGCAGCTGAGGGAACTGGCATTTTTTATCTTGGAGAAAAGGAGGCGCAGGGGGGACCTTATCACTCTGTACAGCTGCCTGACAGGAAGCTGTAGTGAGGTGGGGGTTGGTCTCTTCTCCCAAGTAACAAGTGATGGGACAAAAGGAAATGGCCCCAAATTGTGCCAGGGGAGGATTAGACTGGGGATTAGGAAGAATTTCTTCACTGAAGGGTTTATCAAGCATTGGAACAGGCTGCCCAGGGAAGTGGTTGAGTCACCATCCCTGGACGTATTTAAAAGTTGTGTAGATGTGGCACTCTAGGACATGGTTTAGTGGTGGGCTTGGCAGGGCTGGGTTAATGGTTGGACTCGGTGACCTTAAAGGTCTTTTCCAACGTAAATGATTCTATGGTTCTACTGGAGTGAGGGCAACAGGACTCAACTGTTGAACTTCTCTGTTGCTACATAGGCTTGCGGTTATTTAGATCCTAATTTGTGATAATGGTTTTACTACCCAAAGAAGTTGATCTGTTTGCAATTCTTCCTTAATTTGACTTTACTAAGACAATATTGTATAAGTGCACTCTGGTTTTATGTGGCTATAAATAGTGCTTGGCATTGTAGCTGGCATAAGAAGGATAGCAGAAAAGATGTAACTAGGGTTTTTCTGCCAAGACATGATTTTTAGGAAGAATGTCAGGAACAGAACATTCAGCAGCCCTTAATTGTGACTTTAAAAAGTGCAGATGTTGGGAAGAGCTTTTGGAGGAATGTTTTTGTAATAGATCTCAGCAGTATGTGCTGCAGATGAGCTGTAGCTGAACTACTGAAAACTGAGTTTGTTTTGTAATCCAGACTGTTCTCTGTTACTGCCACCAATTAGATTTTCAGATATGCCAAACTGACATCAAAATCTTTCAGACCTCCATTTGGAAACCTGAGTGTGGTGTGCACTAGACATGCCCTAAAAATCTCGAAAGTCTGTGTTTTCCTCTTCGGTCAACCAACTGTGAAACTTGGAGTAATGAGAGAAGAATTGGGGAACCCTTACCCAACTGGTTGCTTTTTCTGGAGTGAAAAGGCCTTCCTGGGGCCTTGCAGTTGGTTCAAATGTTTCTTTCAGCTGAGGGTCTGCATGGGCACCTGTAGTCTGAGGTGGTTCTTGGGAGAAGAAGCAGGGGTGTTGTCAGACCTGCCAATGATATCCTTCTTCATGAAGTGGATAAGTGAGGCTGCTGTGACCATCAAGGTTACCTTGGCCACCCATGGAGTTTTGTGGCAGATAGGGGCTGGAAGGGTGCAGAGGTGACAAACCAGCACAAATCCCTGAGGGCTCAGTGTCCCCTCCTGATGTCCCAGCACAGTAAGTATCTCTCCAAGACTGAAATGGAAGAGGGATGGGGGAATTTTTTTTGAAGTTTAGCAGAAGTATTTGGTATAACAGATAGGAGCTGGGGCTTACAGACTTTAGCATTTACTGGCTAAGAACATTTCTGGCTGTTTGAGGGAAGTTGCACAGGTCATTGAAAACACCATTTTTTGTTGTGCTTGATTTTTTTGCTGCTACTAATGCTTGAAGTTCTGGAGTTCCATACCATATTGTTCCTTGGTATGAAACTGTCTGGGTGGTGTGAAGCTGCATGCCTAGGGGTGCAGAAATCCAATGCATCCACAGAAAAGAGGGGTTTCTTTTTTTCAGTATAATGAATATTTACTAGTCAGTATGTTTGACAGACTTTTAGCAGCAAGTATCACTTGAAACCAACTGCTGGAATCCCTGACTATAATAACAGAAAGGAATGAATGGAAAAAGGAATTCACATTCCAAATCCTTCCAGAGTAAGTTATTAAAAATAACAAAGTTGGAGTGGGGCTGGAAACAGGCTTATCAGCACCTGGAGAGTGGTGAATTTCATGATTGCTAAAAGCTGTTTGTGCTGTTGTACTTAAGGTCAGTATCTAGCACATGCTGACCCTGGAACTGGTCAGTGGTCCCAATAAATATTTATTGGGAGGAAGCTGACTCAGTTCCTTGTATGTGTAAACCTGGGAATCTCAGCTCTGAACAGTTTTGACAGCTATCGTATGCTACCTCCTCTGACTTTAGTCCCCACTGTCTTATTTTTCTTCCTCCTTCTGTCAACATCATATGTGGAAATTTATGTGCAGAAGTGGTAACAGATAGTTTCTACGGTTTTTCTGTGGAAAAATCACAGATCTTATTGGGGAGAAGGAAGAAAGGGCTGATTGAAGGACTGGCTGGAAGCAAGGACTTGAGTTCCGCCCTGGGCTCAGCTAAGGGTTTTTGAATAGTCTGGAGGTAAACTGTTTAATCTGTCTGTTTCCCACCTATAAGCTCCGGGTAATAATTCTTCCTCTAGACATACAGCATCAGGGAACTGGAGGCCTTGATTTTTAGCTTGGAAAATAACTGTACTAACTTCTATGGGAAGACCAGCAAAACAAGATTAACAGATGGAGTACCTTGTGTCTCAAACAGAGTTTGACAGGGCAAAGCTTTAGCCCATTTAGGGGACAGGAGGAATGAAGACAAGAGCAAATGCACTCAAATAATCTCCTTTTTTAGCTCTATTCAACTGGGGCATCAGCTGTACCTGCTTAACCTTTGCAGCTGAGGGCTCCTGCTTGAGCTAAGACAAGTCCTGCTGTTTTATCACAGAGGAGTTCTTTGAAGTTCCCCTTGTGCCTCGGTGTCAAGGTGATTACATTGAAGTACAGCCAGTTGAAATAGACTTCAGGGACCAAAAAAGTGTGTGAATAACTACTTTACTGCCTGTATCTTGTCTTGACTAGTACATGCTCCAGTTACTGTTCAGCATCCTGCAGCTACAGCATTTCAGTAAGATGGAGCCAACCTGACCAATGCTTCAAAAAATCAGACAATGTACAGTTTTTAAGTACGTAATTCCAAAATGCAGAAGCTTAACTTTAGCCTGTGGCTTACTGCGCTGCCTTGGTGTGCAGCAGAATGAAAGAGGAGTCTTGCCCCAGGACTCTTGCATGCTATACTAGATGTGCTCCCGGTAGGTTAGTGATGCAGCATATGATGATGCATTTATATTTTGATAGTGCTAAAGGCCCATCTGTTCAGTGTTCTGTTGTGCTTGGTGCTGTATAAATGTATTGAAAGCAATGATCTCTGCATAAAGAGCTTTTAGTCTCAAGACAAGTCATAACAAGAGAATAAAATGGGCAACAAAACAGAAAGCAGGTGACAGGGATAAAATTAAGGAAACTATTTAGTTGAGATAAGTAACTGCAATCTATTTGGAAATGACACTGTGCCCAGCCTTCGTCCCTCACTTCAAAAACAGTCTGCTTCCCATAGAAAAGCAATAACAAGTGTTTGATTTAATCTCGTGATGCTGTGGATTAAGCATGTCTGTACTGCGAAGGCTAAACAATTTATACTTAACCAAGCAAGCTTTAAATGAGCTCCTTTTGGAGGCCATTAGCAAGCAGGTGAGGACACACTGTGGGCTGCAGATGGCTCTGAGCTTTTGGGGAGATGTGTGGTGTTTCTGCCCATCGTGAGCCTTGTGCTGTTGTGTGTGGTACAGTATAGACAAACCAAGCACTGCTCTTCTGTCCTCTTGTACCGTAAGCAGAATCTAGCCCGAAGGAGTGATGCTGTTTGTACAGCAGTGATAAAGCATCTGGCCCATCACAGATGGGCTGGGTTATCCCTACAGCAGCCTTGGGGTGTAGGGAATTTCGGGGGGCTAAATAGGTGCTCCTGAGATCATCAAGGGGATATTTTGCATGTGAAGACTATGAGAGGAAATTTGAGGCATGCAAAAAGTAGAGGGGGAGCTTGGGAAGAGCACTGAGATGAACTGAGCATGGAAGCTAAGAGAGCTGGGGAAGCTGTGACTCAGGCTTTCCTTGATGCTGTATGTGGGGGGTCACTGTCAGTATTTGAAAAAGGACACAGCAGTCCTGTGGCTTTCCTAAGGGGAACCAGATCCTCTTAATGTTTCCTTGCACTGGAAGACATGTGGGAGATCAGGCATTGCTACCAACTGAGTTTTTCAGAGTTGTGCTTGCTTGTGGAATTTAATAGCAAGACTCCTCCTAGTTAAGATAAAAGTGGGTGTCTGCGAGAATCACTTTAATACTCACATCCCTCAGTTCTCAGATTGTCTGGGCTTCCTTTGTAGCAATTAACACTCGTTATGTCATGAGTGCAAATTGTCACAGCATGTTTTCTTAAGTTTGATGTAATGAGGAAAGAATTCAGATAGCATCAATACCTTATCGTTTTGCACCAATTGTTATCGGGAATCAACCAAATCAGATACAGCCTTTCTGTATTAAGTGTACAAACAATCCATGAGATCAAACCTGCTGACTTCAGTCGTGTCAGATTTTCATGATTAAGTCCATGTTTCTAGGACAAAAGGTGAATGCAGTTGAGCATCTCAGACAGCCCTCTGTTCTAAGGGGGCATCGACACAGTGTGAGGTCTCTGACTAGTCCTGAATGGAGTGGGGCATACTGGTTTGGAAAGGGTTGTGCTGTGGTGGGCACCGCCTTGGTGAGCCCCTTATGCTGAGCCACTTTTTCTCTGCATTTGAGTTGTTAGACCGTTTCCCCACCCTGTTTTTAGGGACTTGTGTACTAGGAATTTATTGAGACCTGGTCTTGTCTGCAGGGAGCCGGTACTTTCCCTGGAAGATATTTACCCGCAATGGCTGGGGAGCACATTTCCCAAACACAGACAGGGAAAGGCATGCAGAGGGCAGCTCTGGCTGCAAGCAAGTGGCCTGAGCTCCGCAGGGACCCTGTGACTTTGTGGGAATCACTTCTGCAATGGTTTCCTGTTAACAGATCTCCTCTTGTTAATCTGCTAGCCGTATGTGAAACATCTATTTGTACGGGAAACCTCTTGCAGTCCTACAAGATGCTGCTTAGCTCAAAAGAGCTGAAATAGAAAGAAAGCGCTTCCTCGAGGCATAGCCCTGTGTAATACTCTCAGGAGTCACGAGATGGGGCTGGTTTAGCTGAAGCTCCCCATTTCTGGGGCACTGCTGGCCGGGGGGCGCGGGCAGTTAGGTGGGAAATCCCTGTGTGTGTGAAGATGCGCTTGGCTCGAAGGTGAGCCCAGAACCATCGGGGTGCGTGTACCAGCGTCTCGGCAGCCCTCGGTTCGTTTGTGCAGATAGAGCTCGGGCAGAGGCTTTCCCCTTTGCGCAAGCCCAAACCCAGGGTGTGTAAGCTGGAGGCAGGGGGTTTCCTTCTCTCTCTCACTGCCCCTTTGCCTACGGCACAGATTTCATCCTTAGCCCTGTGTGTAGGGCAGGTGAGTGTTCCTAGTGGAAATCTGCTGGTTCGTTTGGCAGAGATTCCTCTCCACGCTGCCAGGAAAGGGGTTAAAGACGTTCAACATCTTTAAATAGTCATCTCTTCTCTTTAAAATGTACAAAACGTAGCTTTAAATAAACCCTCGTTCTTCTATACTGTGTGTTGCTAGATGCAAGCAAGAAGAACTTTCTCCCCAGGTATTGTGTGCTTCTAAAAAAAAAACAAAAAAAAAAAAAACACCAAACTGAAATAAGGGATTTCTGTGACCTGAAACACCTAGTTTAGGCTCTGTGGGACTTTGCCATCCAATAAGCTCTTTGCTCCAGAGCTCAGAAATAATTTTTTAAAATTGCATTAAAATAGCAGATGTTAAAAATATGCAGCTTGGGAGAGGGGAATCTCCCTTCTCCCTTCCCAAAGGCACAGAATAATAGATAACATTAATATATGACATCTGAGTCTGTTCCTTTGTGCAGTTGAACATTTCATGGTATCTGGACTAAGTGATGATAAAGAAACAAAATTGAATGTGGCTTGGAAGATTTTGCCTACATCTGTAACTCATCTCCAGTGTTCTTTTTCACTGTGAGGGAAGAAAAGCAGTGAATGCTGGTAACAAAAGCACCAGGCACTGCAGGTTGGGTTTAGCCCTAGTGGAAGCTAGCACAGATCCTCTGAGGTCAAAGGAGTTGCATGCCTACTGACAATGTCACAGGTCCCTGTTATATGTAGATTAACAGCCAATTACACTAATTGCATTCCCAGTCGAAGTACAGAATCGGCCAATGCTGTTTGTAATTGTTTGAATATCAGCTCGTTGAAACAGAAGAAATGTGTGCTGAGGCATGCACAGAGATTTTTAGAGGATACTCATAAATTGCTAATACTCTGTCCTCAGAGTTCTTTGCCTTTCAGAATTTCTTGCACAAGGTATGAGCTAGCAGAGAGTTTACTGCAGGCTTGATGGCCAGGAATAGATGTCAAGATATTAGCAGAGCTGCTATGTTTGTTTTAATATATGTATGTAAATAATTCCTCTAAACTGTGGTGCCTCCCAAACTGTGACCTTGTAGCTTTGGATTGTCTTGACATATACTCATTAAACCATATGAGTTAGGCAGCCACAATTTCTTCTCTGTGTATAAAAAGAAGAGGAGGAGGACAAGGCTATCTCTAAACCTTTTGGAATGTAAAATACTATATAGAAGGGAGGTTTGGGTGAGAGGAAATGCTGGACTGAAAACAGGAGGAGACTGTGGAAACTGGATAACTTGCTGTCTTGGTTTATAGCTTGGGACATGGGGATTCCAGGCTCCTGTCATGGGCATGAGTCATACTTAAGTATGTGTGGTTAGCAGGAAAAAGATGCAGACGGCTGCAGAAAATAATGTTTATACAGTGCTCACTTAGAAATGCGTTCCTTCCAATTGTTAAATTGCTTGAAGCATGTAGGGCTTAGAAATCTGAACATTCTTCAGGGTTTCTCCACAAATATGTATTGATGGCTCCAGATACACCCAAGGTCTGTGGGTTTTTGCAGTTAGCTGCTCCAACAAGAAACTTGATTGCTGTGTTTCTGAGGAAAAGACTGCAGGAGAGAACAGATTCCTTCTGCTGTGCTAGTCTAGTCCTACTGAAGCCCATACAGTCATGCCAGTGTAAATGAAGAATTCATCCTGTGGTTCTTCATAGTCCATCTCAGGACACAGCATGTGGCAAAATATGGATGTGTTGTATGGATGCGTGTGTGATAGTTGCATACCAGTATCCAATGTACTTTTCTGGTTTTGTGTTGTAGCACCTAGCAGCTTCTTGAAATACGTTACTTAGCGTGTTTGGAATAGTGGTTTGGGTTATCCCAGTAACTCAGAAGTACGATATTTTCATTTTACTAATCTAATTTTTCCTCTTAAAATATTAACAAATGGAATGTTTTGCATGCACAACATTGAAGCACTAAATATTTTCTGAAGTTTGACTCTGCACTGTCAGGTGTGAAATGGCTATCAGACAAATTTTTGGAAGAAGCCCATTTTAATCCATTTTCCACCCAAATAAAAGCATGTTTACCTGCAGCTCCTGTGGTAACTTCTAAATGAAAACTGACACATTTGTGCTGGAAATCTGGGCTGCTTTTATTGGGTGCATGCTAAGGATCAGATGCGTAACACCTGGGGGTTTTTTTAAAGGTGGCTTCTCAGTGAAATAGTGCATAGTTCATCTTTTAGTGTTAACTTTGAAATGGCAGGGTTAATGTCCTGCATTGCAGGGAGAAATTTCACCTCTGAGCTGAGGGAAGAGCAAGGTAGGAAAAAAGGCAGCGTTGGTGACTCGAAGGAGAACTCGCTGACTGTATATGCCAAGTAGCTGCTTGCTGTGGTTCACAGCATGTAGACACTATCATCTAAGTTTAGGGGTTATGGCCATAAAGCCCTACAGTGCTTTTACTATCTTGGTTAAGAAGATGAAGTTTTATAAAGCCTATTATAAGATCAAATGCTTGATGTTTTGGGTGTGACATGCCCTTAGAGGGGAACTGATGCCTTCAGGTGCAGCTGCAACAAAAGATTGCATTTTAACACTGAACTCCCCAGGCCATGCAGGGGAGAGCCTTGGGATAGAAATGTTGCTGCAATATGGTAATGTATAACATGGAAATCAACCAAGTGCAAGTCAACCAAGATTATTCCTTGAAGCTATATTCAGGTTGAGTTAGTGAATGATTAGTTCTCAAATGTGATCCATTTGCCCTCTAATGTACCATTTTTGTTGGTGACTGGTTGGATCCTGAACAGCACAAACCCATGTCTCCCACAGGTGCTATCCTTTGGAAATTGCTTGGGTAGATGTTTTGGTATAATGCATGTGAAAAGCATAAAGATGAGGTGCTTTAGAGGTTGCCCCTTTTTAGTAGGGCATAGTCATGACGGAGTGGCACTACTAAAATCAGAGAACAACTAATTCTGTAGCTTAACCCAGCCTGTCTTCTAGTATGCAATGAAGAGCAACAGTAGCCTCACATTCACTTTCTGGGATACAGAAATACCTAGATCTGTTCTGATCTCTGAATCATGTAAATCTGAGAAACCTAAATACTGTGTTGTGTTATCCTTTTAAAACAAAGGTGAAGGCAGTTCATGTTTATAGTGCTCATAAAATGGTTGGCAAATGATGTTTGCTAAAACATGAGCTATCTTACCAGTTGCTGCTTTCTAATATAGTACCATGGGAATTATTCATGGATGCCTAGCTTAACCTGGCACAAAATACAGTGTCTCATCATGGAGAAAAATTCTGCTACTTGCTCATGTACAGTAATAAAGATTTAAAATCACATCACCTTATAGTGTTATATATAGACTGTAGGCTGAGAAGTTATTTCAGTCCTTTAGGATTCTGGTTGTACAGAAAGCTATAGTTATGCAGTAAATTAAATGCAAAAAAAAGATCTTGTCAATGTGACAGTAAAATGACAGTTCTTGAGTACTTGGGTCAAGAAATGAAGAGATTCAGGCTTTCACAGTGGCAGTTTCCTGTGTGGTAGTTTATATATCAAGGCTGCCCCTGAGATGGGTCTGCTGTGCTGTAATTAGGACTGTAACAGAAGGTCTGCTCAATAAAGAACATAATTTAGGTAGCTTATACAAAAGGTGGGAGGAAGGAAGCAAAATAACCTTGTTTTGCAAATAGGCTCTCTGAAATCAAGCAAGGACATCAAAGCATATTAAGAGTCTGAGGCTTTGGATGTTCCTTTCTTTACAGAGATAGCAATGCTGGAGCCAGATTTCAAGTGCTTATCTCCTAGGGATGCTTTAAGATGAACCCCTTGAGGGAAGTTTTCTCTGGGGCTTTAGCTAGAAGTAAGAATAATTTTAGTGAATGGTACGGAGCTGACTTCTTTTCAAATTTACTAACCACTTCTGTTCTTGTAAGCTCTTCCCTGATACAATGTGAGGAATGACTCAAGATGCTGGACCACCACTTCTTTATCAATTGCAGTAAATCTCATTTTATGTAACTTCAAGGTGTGTATACCTTAAAGGTATATCTACCTGCATTGCCCATATACCTTCAAGGGCAGTGAAACAACCCTGATGATAAAGCAAGCCACATCACCCCAATGTGACCAGGACAGGTTACAGGCCAGGAATTAATTGTTTCAAAATAACTGAGAATTTGCCTGTAGAGGAATGAAGCTGGGTTAATTAGCATAGATAATATACAGCTGTGGGCTGGCTTCAGGGGCTGCGGGTTGGCTGATGTAGACAAGGTGCAGCTGTGGCTGGTTCTGGTAAGTGGTTGAGAGGCAATGAAGAGAGAACAGGTGAGGAAGAAGTGGAGAGGAGGAAGAAGCAAGAGGAGAGAGAATGCATGCCCTCGATGAGGCGAGATGAGGAGAAGGCAGCAGAGGGACTGGCATGAAGACTGTGTTGGTAGGAGATGATAAAAGACCTTGTTGCAGCTTGATAGTTTGGGGAGTGCTGTGACATTTGTCCAGTTTACACTAGACAGAGGCTAAAGTCCTTTTATGAAACTTCCTGCTGAGCATGTTTTTGAAGGAGGAAAAAGCTATATAGCACATGTTCACCTTTTTATGAGCCTTTGGAATTGTCAGAGGAGGTTTGAACATACGTGTTAGGCATGATACCTCTGATACTTGGTATTTCTGAATGTTTCATCTTTGTCTAATGCCAGAGCATTTACAATGATGGTCAGCGGGATGAAAGTGCCTAGATCTTTACAGCTTTGACTGTCTCGGCCTCTATGTGTGTATTATGGAACACAGCACTAAGTGAGCACTGAGGATACTCTCAACTCCTGTTTGTAAAGCCACATGTAAAGAATCAGTAGCAATAGTTAACTACAGAAAAGTAATCTAAACAAATAAGGAAGTTCCAATCTGGTATCTGTTACATAGAAATATTTCATTCTTCTATTTTATTGTATACTCACTGTCAGCCAATGTAATGAGAAAGGGAAGATATCAGATATTAGCTGCGCAGTGTTTCCAGAAATAGTAAGATGGCTAAAGTAAACATTTTTGTACTCAAGTCTTATCAAAATATCTTCTAATTAGCACTGTGTGCAGGCTAAATTTTCTGAAGCTTTTATTGCCAATTATTTATGCAGTAAATAGGGCAAAATGGTCTTGGGAAACCATTATCTGCGGTGTCCTCTCTGCAGGCTTGTGTTCTTGCCTCTTTGCTTTTTTTCTTCTTACTCCTTAGAAACTATAGGCATTTTCTGAGGCATCCAGCACAAATGTTGAAAAGTGAAGCCAGACGTGCCTAAGGAAAATTCCCACCTTTTAGTGGAAAATTAGTCCAGCTGCACTTGCTTTAGAAACCTGTCAGGACACTGTTTTTCTTAGGAAGGCAGGACAACATTGCCAAGGATATTTTCAGTCCTTCAAAAATGATTTACTGTGGCTCCAGTAAGTAAACACGTAGTTACATTTGCCTTAAGGCAGATTGAAGTAGAAGGGACTCTGCAAGCATAAACCCAAGAAATATAAAACCTGGTTCTGAAAATGAGTGGTAAAGTGAGGGGGAGTAACTTATAAATTACCAGACATAAAACAGCTTACAAATTCCAGAGTATGTGGAATGAAGTGAAAGCTAAATACATATAACTGCAGAAGCTATTGTGTTTTACACCAAGTGATGAAATTATCTTTATATCAAATTATTGTACACTTCATATGACAGCAACCAAATGGCATTAACCTTTAGGATGTTATTTGTTTCCTTTGATGTATGGGATTTTTAAAATATCAGGAATGTGTTCCATAACAGAGCTATTAATTTTTGCAGGTATCCTTGGCATCCCCACAGGAATAACAAAATATCATTTTAGAAACACTTCTATTTCTGTTGCTTTTTCACTGTTGTCAGGGCACCAAAAGGGCTTACAGCACAACCAACCTTCTAAATGACCACAAATATTCCAGTTCAGAGAACACCTTTGTCTCTTCCCAGTTCCCTGCCTGCATGCAGGTATCTGTTCTGCTCCAGCACCTGTACTGTTGGCACCTGAAAACCTGATGCTGTTAGATGGTTAACAAATGCACTTACCTCAATAATATATGCATTGAAAGAGACTTCTGATTGTTTGTATGTGTGCACTCAGCTTCAAACTTCAAATCCCACACATAGAAGCTTATGTGATGCCTGCAGCAGCCTGAATCTCAGTGGCTGTGGTCTCCTGGATAGCTGCTGGAGCCCATAGCTTGAAAGCAAGATTGTGCTGTAACTCCTGGATTTGCTTTGGCCAAAAATCCTCCAAAGCTAGGGGAGTTATCTCTTCAGAGATATCTGTAATCATGCACTAGGGCATAAATCTACTGAAGACAGTGGATTTATGTAGACTAAGTGAATAGACTTGTCCTTTATGTAGCTTGATGAATTCAACATCAGTTTTTGTGTTACACTGTAGTCTTTAACAAACAGCAGCAATCTGGAATAATGTGAAGCTTTGTTGTTAGATGAAGCTACTAAGTTGTTACCGCAGCAGATAAACACCTAGCTGCTCCAGAAGAAAAATAGGTTTAACAAGAAAGGCTGAAGACCCTTCAGCTGCTTCCCACTTTTGTCTTGCTCTCCTTAGCCCTTTACTATTGTTTTTGTGTAATGTTTTCATCTTTATTCTGATGGAGGTGCTTCCCTATTTTGCTGCCCTTCGTGCTACACACCTACATTTAAACCTTAACATTAACATCTACTCTAGCAATGAGGATATTGTTGATACTCATGTGTTAGAGGTCTGATATATCATCAGGAGAATTTAAGGATCTTCAGGTTCAGATAGCAGAGGAAAATCTCTTCTGTCCTGAAATGATAAATGGGTGTGTTGTAGTTTCTTAGCTTAAAGCTCTGACTTGGAGACTTGGGTCTCCTGCGGTATAGCGGTGTCCTAGATCAGGATCCCACTGGTTCAGGTGGTCTCTGTAAGCCAGATCTGTTTCAGCTCTTCTGATTTCATTGATACACTGTCAAGTTCTTAATGTTTGAGAGAAGTTTTCAAAGTGCAACTCAGGCATGCTGCTTTTATAGTGCAGCTTTTACTGACTAGTCTTCTGAGATGAAAATACTGTAGGGGTTTCCCTTTTGTTCTGGGAAGGAAAAAGTATGTCTTCACAAGTTAGCAATCAGTTTGCTCTTGATACACTTCTCAAAACAATGTTTCTATAAATAGTGTGTTAAGCATTTATCTGATGATGACAATATCTACCTGAATGTGTGGGAAGTCTCAGACCTGTTACAAGACCAAGCTTAGGCATTCATTTTTAGGTGATTATCACCATCAAAACACTTAAAAGGGCAGTGGATTGTGGTGGAATCCTGGTCTTCATAAAGTACAATTGCACTTCAATGTGAGTTGAAAACTACCATGAGGTGTTTTTTGAAGGAAACCTGAAGGTTTTTGAGGGTTCCGTAGAGAACACAACTCAATTTCAGTTAGATGCCTTTGCTTTAAACCAACCTGGATGATACCAAGAAACTAGACTTGTAGATACACCTTAACAACTGGGCTTGAGCCCTTGAAGTGGGAACAGAAACGAAATGGCTTGTGCACATGCCAAGAAGTGAGATCATAACAAAGCCCAACCCTTAGCAATGGGCTGGTTGGAGTCCCAAGTTCTTATCTCAGCAGTTGTGTTGTAGCTCTTCATGGCATGTCCAGTGCCCTGCTGCCAAATCTCCCCTTAGGCATCCTGGCAATCTTGAGGGTCATGATTTTGGCCAAGCCTCTTAGAATGACAAGCCCTGGTGTCACTCTAGGCTTGCACTAGGCAATCCCAATGTTGATCTTCCACACACTTACGAAAATGCTTTCCCAGCTGTTGTCCTGGTGAAACTTGGAAGGGAAATTGTGACTATAAATGTGCTTTGTTTTTAGAGAGATGAGGAAATTCTAACTTAATTGGATGATTCCTGAAAAAACTACATATAGACATATATGGCTCTGGATTTTTCTTCAGAATTAGTTTATAAGTGTTTGGAGCAAGGCTTCTAATGAAAATCTCAATCTCTTGTGATTTCTGTAGACTGAATAAATTCTATCAGTATGAGGAAGAGTCTGAGACAATATTCTGCTGCAAGCTGAGCTACTGTTTAATGTGTATGTTCTGTTTTCAGGTTATTGCTAGGCTTTCTCTGTGTGCTCCAAAAAGCAACAAATTATGCTGACAAAACACTACTGTTGCCTATATAACATCACAGGAGAAGCTGGCAAATAAACTTGTACCAGCCTATGCAGTGCAACCAGTTTTGGGCAGTCCTGTTTGGGCAAAACTTAGAGGCAAAATTGAGTTCCCCATAATTTTTTTGCTCTGTTTAGTTTCTAAGTTTAACAGATAAATTTCCTTTTAAATACGAAAGTTACCAGATCATTAAATCCTAGTTAAACTCTGTGTTTTTTATTTTTGGTGTTTACTTTCTCCTGATCATGGGAAATAGCACAAATAAATGATGTATATCACCCCCCAAAATGTTCGTCATCCTTACTCCCCCTCAATGGGAGTTGCCTCCTGTCATTTAGTTCAAAGTCATATAAGCTCCTCATGCTATACCTTTTTAATAACGAGTAGCCAGGTTGTTGCAGGCAGTAAGCATTGCAGGTTCACTCACTGTTAACCTTCTCATCATCATTTTTTGAACTTTTTTATTTTTTCATTAATTGGCTAAATCAAATTATCATTGAACATTCAGGTGGTTTTGTTTACATATTGGGTCAAACCCAAGCCTCGAACTTGCTCTGTGAAATCCATGACTCCTGTACTGCTTTTTGTTGGGCTTTACCTGATCCTTCCTGGGCTGGTCCAGGCTCTGTGACAGTATGAGCCCTTGTACTTTGAAAGGCATCCCCAGTTACCTGTCTTGTATCTGACTTCCTACATTGTTGTTGTTCTGTCCTAATTTAAACTGCTAAATTAGGGTTCTCTTTCCAGTTACTTTATTACTAATCTACATCATTTCATGTTAGACATAAATGGGTCAGTGTGTAGCTCCATGGAGGTCATAGGTGGTCTCACTTCATCTCAGAGCTGAAGGGGGTCAGCTTTGGTGTCAATTCCTGACCTGATTACTGAGACTGCAAACATAATGCCTGTAAGCATCAGTTGTCAAGGTGTTGGTGGCGCAGACACCTCATTAAGGGCTGGACTGAGATCACTGCTTATTTCCCAAAGGTGGCCAAAGAGTCATTGCAAGATAAATTCAGATTTGAATTAGAGCCCTATTGGGTGTTCTGTGAACTTGCCAGTGCATCCCAGTTAATAACTGTTGTTACAATGAGGCTGGAATCAGGGGGAACAACTGTCAGTACCCTCTTTCCCAGTTAACAGTAACTATTTTTCTTTCAATTTGTTGTTGTCAGTGGATGCAGGGGCAGTGCCCGAGCTTCAGTAAAGGTTCGGAGAGTTGAGTACCTGATTGCCCACTGACAGAGTTGCATATTTTAGTTCCTATCTAAGCATCTGATGAAATGCTTCTAATGACCACAAAGGTAAGTTTCTGTTGGTGCACTGTAGTGATTTTCTGTATAGCTTATAACCATGGCTTCATCTGCAAAAATATTTGGTTTGGGTTTTTCCTTTTTAAGATCTCTTTCCTTTTCTTTTTAGTAATGAAGCATATGTAAAGTAGAGAAGCCAAAAAATAAAACACAAATTCTCAGAAGCTCTAAGCATGGTGATTTAGTTTTCTAGCCATCTGTAATCTGTCCTTGACAGACCTCTGTTTTATTTGGTCATTGACACTGAGATCTGAAAACTCAATTTTTAAGGATGAGTCTGATTCTTAAGAGAGAAACTAGCTATCTGCATATGTAATCTGATGCGAGATCAGTCAAGTCTACCATCTTGCCACCTCAACCTAAAGTCTGAGTGCATGATGAAAACTTTAAGCTGTTTTTACAGCAGATGAGCAGCATAGAAGCCTTAGTCATCTGTGTCATATCAGGTTACTGGAAAATTTCCTTTAAAGTGTTTGGGTTTTTTTAAAAAATCATTATCATAGCAAATGGATGGGAACCACTGATAAATTGAATTTGGTATAAATTGTACAAAGAGGATTGAGCAAGCAGGATGTGCATAGGTATTTTAGCAGTCCATGATATTAATGTGCAAAGAAGCCACATGTCACAAAGTTAGCTTCGCTGGTTGTATTTCTTGCCTTTTTCTATGATGAAATAGTCGCCTGCTCCACTGTCCTTGTGCTGAGGGTATTTCTAACCATTTCTTCATTACATGCTTATTCAGTCTGCACTAATGGTTTGGTTTCTTTTCATATAATTTTCCTGATAATCACATCAACAAGTTCTCCCTATTTATATTCTGAGTGGTCTTTTACTCTGATTTGCATTGATCATGAGACATTTTGATCTGTGAATTGCTGTAAACTCACTAGGCAACAGCCTCTACCACACTGAGGCATTAGCCCATCCAGTATCTAACCCACATCCCATTAGTCAGCTGCTGACTTTGGGCCAATGCATGTAATGGAGGAAACAGATTCATGAAGTTATTGGAGCAGCTAAGTGTAGGTAAATTCCTACCAGGGATTTGCATAATTTAACAAAGGAGACTGTCTTTCAGTGGAGCAAACCTTAGCTCATTCAGGTGGCTTTTGTAAAATCCATTTGGCATTTACCTGTATATTTAGGTCCCTGAAATACCCTTGCAAATCCAGGCTTGATCCCTCCAGTTCCTAAAGGTGTAAGTTTGACGTTCAGATCAAGAGGCATTGCATTCAGTCTTTGCATATAACCTATATATCCACATGTATGTGTATATATGTGAATTCCAGACCTCAGTTATTGCTATCCATATGCTGAGTCCATTGCTGTAAGCTATTTATCTTTCATGTGTACATACATGCAGATTTCAGATCTCTAGTTTTATATATATATAAACTGTGTGTGTATATATACACACATACAGAAAGCCTTGCCACAGATGTAATCTGAAGGTAAGTCGAGTTTGCCCATGACTTGGGGCAAGAAAGATATTCTGAAAGTTTTATTGATAGCATATAAACATTGCATCCTTGATCAATGTGAGATATAGATGTTGACAAATATAAGTTAATTATGGCATTTGAACCTAGCTTGACCTGGATTGTATGTTTTGGGGTTTTGTCAAATGTGTAGTCTCATTTTTGACTTGGGAGAAACAGTTTGTCTATCTGTAGCCCACGTAATCTTAGTTTTCTCTGAGCTACAAAAGAATTTGCTGATTATTTTTTTTCCCCATTTTGTGGTTCCGTTGACTGTACTGGAATTGCACCCAAAATGAATGTCTAAAGTTTTGGGAGAGTTTTGTTTTCTTAAATTGGACCACTGAATTTCTAGAAAATTTAAACCACTTCCCGTGTGGGGTCAGCAAAACTATTAACTCATGTGGTAACATTCAGATTGAGGTCACTGACATGATCTCATCCTGCACGTAACTTCTGATGTTTGCATGTCAGCAAGAAAGCCAAAGGGTAGAATTGATTCAGCATCAGAAGAGAGCTATTTTTCTGCTTGCTGAGGGGTTTTGCAGTGTGAAGAACCCTTCAGATCCATCCTTGCCCAGTAAAAGGCATGTGTCACAAAAGCTGAATGTGAATAAGGAGCAGCCTGTTCAGAAGCCATCAGCTCACCCTGATACCAGTTGGTGCAACTTGTGCCTGATAATGTGCCTAAGACTCATCAGCCGTGACATCTACCTCCAAGAGTGTGTTTATTCTGTCTGATTAGTCACACGAAAGGGAATTTGAGTACAGGACAAAGAGCAAATTGGAGTGCGTTGTTTTTCTGTTCATACTCAGTCTTACAGATGTGATCATGGCTACTTTTAACAGACCTATATGAAGGCCTCATCTCAGTAGTGTGCTTTGCATTGAGGTGAGCCTTGTTTCTTGGAAGTCATAAATTAGCCAGGACTGGCAGACAAGCAGGATAGAATCTTTCTTGCTAACTGAATGACATTTTACTGCTTCCCATATCTTTCTCCTCTGATCTGAGGCCTCTGTTGGATGGTTCTTAGCCTCTTCTCTCAGCTATTTTTGGGGTCATGTTAGTCCCGAATGTTCTTCCTTGCTAGTCCTTCCATGAATTTGTCATGATTCCTGTGCTTACAGAGCATATGGAGATACCTTAGTCAGTATCTGGTTTCTCTATCAGCTGTTCACTGCTGCAGTTGCAGTCTGAGCATTCATCTGTGTGGCTTGTTTGTTTTTAATTCTAGTTTTTGTGAACCTCAGAAATGTAAGGATTAGGTGGCATTTGTATCTGACTCTCCAGAGTGACTTGTTACAGGGATGCACAGGATGCTTTCCTGTGGGCTGCTCCTGCCAACGATGAAGCTAAGACTTGAGGCTGTGTATGCATCACAGAACTGCATGCTCTCTAGGTGTTAAGGGACCATTTAATGTCCTTAAGGCACTCTGTGTCCCCATTCCTTCTGAGTGGGTGGTGCGCATCACCTGTGAAAGAGACAGAATGAGATGCCCTGTCATCACAAGTGATCCTACCAGAGTGATGCTGGTATTCAGCTGGGTCAAGTCCATGTTATAGAGAGGACCCTGGTGCTTGGAGATCTTCGTATGGCACTCGGTAAAACTCCACTGTGCTTAGGCTGAGGAGCTACCTCTTGCTTTTACCATCTGCCAAACTGCTTGAGCATAGCTGGTAGCTGTTACAGATGAATCCTCTCTCACTTTTTTTCTTTGGTTGTTAAATTTTATTTACAGTAGTCCTACAGGAACAGTGATGAGACTGAGGTCACGGCATACCAGCATCTGTTACTTTTGTATCTTGTCTGCTGAAGATCAGATACATTTGTTGTCTCCCCCTCTCCACTCCAAGGTGTACAATTTAAACCTGGTTTGTGCTGTCAGCAGCTAATTGATGGTATTTTTCCCTAAGCCTAGCAGCAATCCAACTGGGTTGCAGGCTATGTAAACCTGTAGCTGAATTGCTGGGAAACTTTACAAGCAGCCTAACAAAGCTCCTTTCTAGCTGTTTGGTAAAGAACTGGATAGTATTAAGGTTTCCAGGAAAAGGTTGCATTGCAGTGCATTTAAACTTCAACAGGTAGCAAAATGAGTGTTTTGAGTTATCAGTAACAGGCCTTGTCCATTCATGTGGCTACAAGGGATACTTGGGGTGGGTGAAATTTATAGCTGTACCCCCAGATTAGTCCAGCTGTTTCCATTAAAATCAGAGGGTGTTTCACCAGAGGTTAGTGAGCAGCGTTTGGAGTTCAGGCTCTTAACACCAGGCTGCTGAAGTCAGCACAAATGTGGCTCTGAATCCATATTTCACCCTGAAGTGCTTGCATAAACCAGGAGTCTGAAAACTCGTAGTTACTGAGCCATGCCCTTGTCTCTTTTTGACATGAGAAGTCCTCAGTCTCATTGAATACAGCCTTCCTGCTGTTGTGGCTACATCACAAGTATGTGCTCCCAAACTAGTTCTAAAACCAGCTTGTCCAGACCAGCTGTGATGCTGAGAGCTCAGAGGAGGCTAACCAGGTAGGCTTTTACCAGATTCTTGAATAAGCTTCACCCAAGTGTTTGGGTCAAGCACTTCTGCTGTATTTCTACTGCCAGCCACATCCAGTCTAGTCAAGTTAAAGAAAGCTCAACCTGCCTTTGTAGCCTGTGAGTTCTTGCTCAGCAGCAGGAGTAAGGGGCATAGTCAGACACCAAAGCTCAACCCTGTTTGCCTCTGGTCTTAGCAGTGTGCTGTAACCAGGTGAGCCCCCAGACATTTATCAGACATCATAACACTCAGAGCTTCTCAGAATGAGTGTAGCAGTGTGTCATGATGTGAACTGATAGCTCAGATCTAGATTGTGCACATCTGTAGATAATACATATCTGATATAATCACATGATGCCTTAGTTCTTTCTCTACCATAATAAGGAGGATTCAAGTGAAGGAACCACTGAAATGAAAATCCAGTGATGCCAAATCCTGAGTCAGGAGAGAGCTACAGCTTTCAGCACAGCTTCTCACTATCAGTTGACAGAGCTGACTCATGAGGCAACATGTTTAAAATTGTCTGAAGTGGAAAAAGCATTGAAGATTTTTCGCCTTTTCTCACAGAGGTTCTTCAGGTGATGAAGGATGTGTTTCTGTGATGATGACTTTCAAATTTTTTTAAACTACTCTTTACAGCAGGTTTTTGCGTACGGGTTAATCTGTATTGACGATGCATGTGGAGTTCTTGCCACTTTGTTAGATGCTGCCTTGGTTCTGGTAGGGAAGAGTCAAGCTTAGAGCCTTCATGTAGATGAATCTGGCCTCTTGCAGATCCTTGGAACATGATTTTTGGCTTATGTCTGCTCTCAATAAAAACAAACAAACAATGGGAATTATACCGCTTTGGTTACTAGAAGCAGAATAATGCAGATGCTGACTATCCTTATTTGCTCAGAGTTCAGTTGTATCCTGAGGACAAGAGTTGCTGAGATTATGGGTCAGGGTAGGTAATCTGCATTTTGGGAACCTGGCATATAAAATGCAAAAGAACTTGAAACACCTTCACTCATAACAGTTTTGTATGTTGAAAGCTCAACTTCTATGTTTTTATTAGAGCTTATTGCCCATGAAATGAAATTTCTTCTGGGGCCAATGAGTCTTGCAAAACAACTTGTATTTGTACTCGGCTGCATACTGGGCAGTTCTGTGGTCACCTTCCTCTGTTTTCCACAACCATCTCTAGTTAAGTCAAAGTCAGAATCACTTTGGTAACTTGCCATGTGCTGAACTTGCAGATTACTGACCAGATATTAAGGAAATGTTATTCTTGGACACAAGTTCCCTGCCAAGAACCTAAAGTTAAAAAAAAAGGCAAAACAAACTTCAATATTTCAAATGAAGCAATGATTATTTTTTTAAAAAAAATTCCTTTATCTACTTGTTCCACACTGGTTTTACTTGAAAGCAAGCTGTGCAAGGTATGATTTGGAACAATTCTTGAGAAAGGAAACAAAGATTTTGGGTCAGGGAAGGAGTTGAGCCCATTTAAACAGTCTTGTCACTTTTGCATCTAAATATAAGATAATTCTATTGTAGGTATAGGCTATGCTGACACAAACCCAAAGTTGGCTAGCATCTATCTCTAATCTGGGCCTTAAATATTTCCACTTCACCAGTTCAGCAGATTGTTAATCAAAAGCAATGAGATTTTTAGGGAGCTGCAGCACATCTTGCTTAGGAGGTGTTGAGTGACACTAGTGAGGACTGGAATATTGACAGATCAAAAATAAGCAATAGCAGCCAGGCAACCTGTTGGGGTTGGGAAGGAGATGAAAAATTTTAGCCTACACTTTATGCTGCTTCCCTGCAATTGAGTAGTTACACCCTGCAGAATGAGATCAAGCCTCAAGATACATTTCATTCCTTAGTCATTTGTGCAGGGAGGATGTTCTCCAAAGAAGCATATTGCTAGTGTTTTAACAAGCGTGTTATGTGTGTCCATGTTGATTTCTGCCATGCTTGTATGCTTTTCCCCACCAAATGATTTGCACATAGCAAAGTGACCATCCCAAGTTTGCAGATCAGAGCACAGTTCTCTGGCAACCCACTGATGAAATATGTCTTGCATTAAATGCGGATAGCTTCAGGTGGTGTCAAATGTGGGTGTGATGTTTGCTGGGAGTAGCCAGTGTCACATGAAGGTAACTCCCAGTTCTGCTAGATTATTCAGAAGCTCAGCAAACTTTCTTACACTATTAAAAACAGTGCTCCTGACTGCTACGGGCATAAGGGTCTCGAGCAACTTCTTTTGAACAAATTGCTCTACCTGTTAAACCCAACTTCATAAATCTTTTCCACAGTGAGGTTAGTCTAAAAAAGGTTATCAATCTTAATCTCTCCATGGTCACAGGATACAAGGATGGCAAGCTCCCTGTGATCTTTATTACTTTGTGTCTGTTCCCAAGAGCTGCACACCCACCAGGAAGTGAAAACCACCAGCACTGCTGCTCTGGGCATCACAAGGGGTCTGTTTGGAAACATCTCTAAGTGGAATTTGGACCTATGGAAAGACCACTTTCTTGATCAAGGTGTGAAGAAGTGTTATATAAAGAAGCAACTCAAGTTTGTCTCAGTTCTTTTAGATAGCCTCAAAGAAATCCAATACCCCCTTTCTAGATAAAGGGACCTTTTTCTTTTCTTTTCATCTGTTTTGCTGTATTCTAATATAAAGCATTAATTTAAAAATAAATAGCTTGATGTTTCTGGAAACTCTTTAGACAACCATTGAAAAGGACTGGCTATCTCAAGAAATACGGTGTTTCATCTTTATTTGCATTGGGGTACCATGGCTAAGTATCTTTCTCATACTAGATACTATACAGTGGCACCCTTAACATAGATAATGTATGGTCTAAACAAAATAGGTGAAGGGGGGTATTTTTATTCCTATTTTATAAATGCCCATATCAGCCCAGAGAGATCTTCAGGTCAGCTTGACAGTCTGTAGCAGGATGAGCTTCAACCTGTTCCTACTCCTAAAGGTTTCAAGTACTTTACAGTTGTTATTACATATACACCGGACATCTGAGTGACTGTCCTTGCAGATGCTGTTACTGTGAAGCATGCTGCGAGTGCTGTCTCTAGTGCATTTCTCCAGGTGCCGGCCAATCCTGATAAAGCAGGAGCAGTTCAGCCCTAGGAGAATGTTTAGTCAGGCCACCGATACAATATTTTTTGGTTACAATAGGAAAAGGAGGACATGGTTTGCTAGGGCACGGTGTCCCACACACTTCAATATGAGATCCAATTATAACTGGATAATAAAACAATTATTTTGCTTAAATTAATATTAGGACCAATAGTCCAGTTAAAGCGACAAAATTATCTGCAGTTTGGGCGAAGGGAGAGTTGTTCTTAGCTTTTCTTGTACAGCTACAGAGTTTTTAGAGGCCGCTTGTGTGGGGTATGTTACAGCTGCTTGTCTTGTGGATGTTACTGATGATCTCAGATGAGTTCAGAGCCCCTTTGTGTCAGGTGTCATACTTCTAGGGCTGGGAATAGAGCTTGGGCTACAAAGCCTGAGGAGAGAAGAGCAGGGTGGTAAGAACTGTTATCTGTCAATCCCATTTCACAAACAGACAAGAAGTCCCAGAAGACTGAAAGTAGTGATGATATAGGATGGCACAAGCAGAAAAAAAGCCGGTTTTCTCTAACAACTAAAATCCTATGAAGATCTGTATAGATTCAACTGAAAAGATTTAAACTTCAAACATCTATTTTAATTTGTTGTATCATAGCTGAAGATACTCTTCTCCCCTTATCTGCTTCTTCTATTACCTCTATGAGACAGGTCCACAAGTCTGTTGCTGTGCCACAGACTGAATGGAAATCTGTATTCCAGGGCTGGGCATTAGTTTTGATAGTTCAGTTTAGTGTCTGGGTAGATGAGATTAATCTTCAGCTGAAATAACTGGCAGTGACTGCTAATGGTCATAACTTCTACTGATGAAATGGAAAACATTCTACCAAATAAAAATTTTTTACAAAGTACATTTTTTTCCAGATTATTGAAAGGCTCTTGTTTAGGCCATATTGTAAAAGTTATCTTGTTCATTTAGGATCTTCCTAGAATAAATTACTGGATCAGTTTTATCTCTTCTGAGCCACAGTTGGACTATGTTGACACTGCCTCTCCAGAGACTCCTCACTTAGACAAATGTATTTCTTCGTTTTGGTCTTAAGCTACTGACTCTTTGCTGCCGCAATGAATTGCAGCTGATCTGCCTTGTTTCTGAAATTATCTGCCTTCCCTTGTGCCATCATTCTAGTGAGGAAATATTTAAACTGATGAGACTTGTTTTACTATGCATCTGCAGCATTTTTATACTTACCACTTTTTACTGTGGCTCAACATGAGGAAAAGCTTGGAGTCTTAAATTCTTACTTGATGGGACAAGCTGTATGCCTTCCTTTTGGCCTCAGGCCCTTATCCTGCACTGTGGTTTTTGAGCACATCGACCAAGCAGCCGTTTTAAGGACCTTCCAGTTACCACAAATTTAACCCATCTCTCTTTGCTAGCCCTTATTCTTTTATCCTATAGCTTGTCATATGTTCATCCTAATTTTTAGGGTGGAAGGCAGAAAGTAACACAAGTGTGCTGGGATCTATACCTGTCCTGATAACTCTCCTTTGCTTTGCCTTTTCCTGTGTCCTTTGACAAATCAAGTGCTTAAAATGTGTCTCCAGTGGCAAATAAAGACCAAGGTATCTTGCTAATTCTACACTATCTGCACGTGTTGGTGAGGGGAGATTATTCCAAAAGTTTTTTACTTTGCTTCCTATGTCATTTTTTTCCATGGTGAGTCTAAGATCAGCTGATCATGGGTGACTTTCAGCCCATAAAAACACAGCACGGTGAGCAGAATGTACTCTTTGACTTTCAGCTCATATTTTTGCTTCCCCCACTGTAATACATGCATCTTATTCTTTGCCAGACAAAGAACAGTTTGCACTTAAGAGGAAAATAAGTGAAATGGCAATGGCAAAATGCCAGACCTTGCTGTTTCTGCTTTTTGTGCAATTACAGTGCACAGTTGTGTTCTGGAGTCTGGTGAGAACAATAGCACAGCTCTGTGCAGGAGAAATGCGTGTTGTTAAGTGATCAAAGAGGGGAAAGAAACTGATTATGTAAACCTGGAACAAAAATAAAGGGGATGCTTTTTAATATAAGATCAAAGTAATTAAATGAGCAGCTAGAAAACTGTTGTCATTCACTTAAGTGATACGGTTACTCTCATGGATTCATCTTCAATGTCCTCTGCCTGCTGCTTTAAAGAGATGCCTCATGGCTCACAACTCACTTTATTTAAAGCATTTCTGCAAAAGCGATTGTCACAAAGTCTTTTGCTCACAGGTACTTCCAGGTGCACCTAGAACATCTCAGTAGCTTCACCCTTGAAATGTAGAAAGGTGTGGTGTTAGAAGCCTTGGTGTGGTCCCTGGTCACAAATGGGGACATGTAGGTGTCCACTTCATTCTGGGAGGTTTACCATGGAAAACTTTGGAATCAAAATTTAAATGACAAAATACTGTCATTGCATTCAGTGCTGTGCAGAGCTGTTACAGGGACGTAGTGCCGTTGTATGCCACCAATTTAGGTGTGGTGCAGGAGGCTAAGCACAGGAGCATTACTGCTAGCACTCCTGTAGATAACTGCTGCCTTCCTCACGCGAGATGGGTTTTCCACTCTGACTGAGGCCCAACATGGGCAAAGGACAGTCCTGCACAGGGACTGAATTTGATTATGAGGAATATTGCTGGAAATGTGCACTGCACTTTCATTTTAATCCTCTAGCATGCATGTGTAGATATGCAGGCAGCCTTCATCTACCACTGCAGCTTGTGGAACTGAACTTATCTGGGGATGATGTAAAATTATCCATCTATCTGTCCAAAAGTTCTTCCATTATTACTTCTGACTTATATGGGAAAAAACTGGCACAAGGCTGTTAAGAAATTCAATAGAATGATTTTGAGTCTGTCAGGGACTGGCCTCTACCACAAGCCTAACGACTGAACTGTACAGAGATGGGAACTACTTTCAGACATCTAATAACTGAGATCTGGGTTCACAGAATGATCAAAAGAGACCTGGGAAGATCATCTGGTCCAAACTTGAGTGCAAAGCATTTCTAATGTCCTATTTCAGGTTGTTCAGGGATATCTGTTCTGCAGTATCTCTGGGATGTAGGATGATCACATCTTTGGTTCAGGGTTTTTTTTTTTTCTACCGATGTTTCTGGTGATTCAAAAATAACGTACAATGAATTTCAACTGCAGTCTCATTTTCAAGGTTCAAAGTCTTTTAAAAAAAACTTGAAAATTTCTGATAAGCTTTTAACTGGATTTAACTGGAGGATTAAATTATTTAGGAAATAATATAGAAAATAAGTGGGTTTGAAATGAAGAAACTTAATTCTGCTGTCTTCTGCAACCAAAACAATTTACTAACATTAGCAAAAGGCTTTGACCAAACCACGTTAGCGTTTTTCGGTAAAAGTTTAATAATTAAAAAAAAAAAATCTTTCTCCACTGTAATCCTCTTAGTTTTATCTTGAACTTCATTAGAATCTTGCTACACAAAGTAGCAGTAAATCTGAGTTGCTCTTATTTTACATGACAAAACAATACCACTATCTTAAAACTCCAATGCAATGATCTTCTACCAGTCTACTTTTCAACAGCTTTCTATTCAAAAGGATAAGCTCAGAAAAATTATTCTTTGGGGCCTCTAGCAATTCCATGTGTTGATTTACTTAAGTTTGACTTTTAACTTATTTTTCTTTGAAGTTATACCTTTGATTATTATTTTTTTTTTACACTTAAGCATGATCACATTCCTGTCACTTAGAACTTCAGACACTTTCATGAAATTTCTACTCTTGCTGGCAAGGAGGAAGCTGTCAAAACTCCAGAAATATGACTCTGGGAAATTTAAGTTTAATGAAGTTCTTTAGTTTGTCTGCAATTCTACTGCTTCTTGACAGAATAACTCTGGCTTTGTACATTAAGAAGCTTTGGTGGTAATAATGATAAAGAATGGTTTTATCCCCTTTGTAGAGATGAACGGGACTGAGTTTTCCTGGCATGCTCTAAATCTCCCAAGGGCATTACAGTAATCCCCACATTTGTCACTTGTCTGTACTATAGTAGCCTCCTTGGGGGGACCATGACTCCATTATACAGAGTGGGTTTTCATGCAGAGGTAATGAATAGATAGCTATTCAGTTGGCGATCAGCATAAGTAGGAGACAGAACAGGTGGCCCAGAGTTTGATATGAGTATGATGCCAATGGTAAAGAGCAGCATTTCCAGCCCACCTTCAATGTAGCCACAGGAAACTATCTTGATATGCCAAAAAAAAGTGGTCTGGAAAGATGTTTTCTGATGTAAATCTTGTTCAAGGGAGAAATATTCTGATTAGGCTGAGTTACAGGTTGGTCTATGAAAGTAGTTACAAAGACCATGGTCAGTGCTGCCCTGAATTCTCTGCCTTCCTTTAGTTATATTTGTACAGAGAACATAACAGATATTAATTACCTGTACTTCTGTGCTTGTTGGTAATCCTGTAGTCTCTTTCTCTGGGGAGAATCCTATAGATGTTCACTGGCTGCAAACAGGCTGCACCTCTGCTGTGCAGAGCCCTCTGATTATCCCATGTTGGAGTAATGCGTGGTCCCAGGGCTGTGAGCTGAGTTGGCAGGGTGACCAGGTGTGGGAGGCACTTTGTCTGTTCCCATCCTTATTTCTTTAACATGGAGCTGTTGCAAGCAGCAGCAGCATGACAAGGTGGTCATCCTGCTGAAGACCAGCTTAGTCTGGCCCCGGTATCTTTGCCCTGAAAGCAAACCTTGCTCAAATCGCAGGTGGATTCCTGAAATTGGCTACCTTGTGCTTGGGGGCTTCATTGTTGGCTCCCTAAAGAACTGCTGGACCTTGGAAAGGGCTTGCCCAGGGCAGACGTGAACAGGAGATCAGTGTTCTTCCATACACTGACCTCTGGGCTTGATCCTCTTTGAGGCCAAGAAAGAGTTTCGTTCCCATCAGAGGCTGTTTAGCCCTGGTAGATGGGGGGGATCCCGTGTACAGGAGGTGCTTAGGACAGCAGCCAGCTTCAGTAGGGCAGGAGCACCAGTGATTTGATGGATGAAGGCCAGGTTGTGCAGAGACACACATACAGATAAGACATTTCCACAGCCTCTGCACTCAATTTGTTCTGTAGTGGTGGGGGCAAGGGTACCCCAATGTATCCCAACTGTATACTGGTTTATAACAACTCTGATGTTAAAGATGAATTGCTTGAGAATGTATGCCAAATTTTAGCCTGAAGCTCCTTTTCACAGCCAAGTTATAAATCTTGAAAGTAAGGATTTGTAATAAAAACACCAGTACGATCTTGACGCACAACGGCGCTAGTGGCAATTGCTGCTGTGGTGTGGTTTGAAAAAATAGTGTGTGGAATAACTTGTGTTAATTACTCTTAAACCTGTTAGTGTGTTATGCCTGGCAAACCTCAAGAAGCTCAGCTTTCTGTGACAGAGGAATGGCGTTCAGTTTGGGGTTTACTTTCTTATAAAATGCAAACAAAGAAAAGATTAGACACTATAATGATTTCATGGTTTAAAATCTCTGTGCTAGAAACAACCTAATTAAATTCCTGACATCATCAGTTTTGTTAGTAAATAGTAACCATGGATGCGGAAGAGTCTTGCATCTCATTACATTCAGCATAAGGTTTCAGTACAAGAGCCATTAGCTGTGGTGTGGAAATGTAAAAACAAAGGGAAAGTATGGGACACATTTCTTTTTTCTCCCACTGATCCAGAACACAATCCTGGAAGAATATCTGTAATTAATTAACAGGGCTTTAATGTAGGGCAGTAGGCCATAGGTTTTCTCTAGTGAATTTAGTAAATGGCAGCATATTGCACGAGATAGAGGAGACAATATATAAAAATTACTTAGACTTCAGGAAATAAGTGGTTGTATAGTGTAGTTAAAGAAGCAAGTACATATAAATACCATCGTGAGTCAGTGTAAAATATGTATGTCTCTATCTCAGGACCAGTGCAATCCAGATGAATAAATCATTTACTACACCTGTCTTAATGTTGTTTTAAAAACCCCCAGATTTACTTGGGTAAGTGGTGACAGCATTGCATGTTTCAGTAAGGGTGAATTAGCATGCAGACAGCAAACACGGGCAGAAGGGAAACAGACTTTCTCATAAAGGAACTGATGAGAATTACTCAATGCCACTCTTTCTTTAACAGGTGATGTACTAGTTAGCAGTTCATTTCAATACAAACAAATGATGTTCAGTTACCAGGGTCTGACATAAAACTGATGTCTTCAAAGGAAGTGAGGCTGATTTAATGCAATTAGAACAGATTTTGCTTTGGGCTTGTGAATAAATTGGTACAATGTATTTGAAAGCCACTATGCGGTATGTATGTCCGTTTTGTAGGCTCCAGTTGTGCAGCTGAGAGGATTTACACTCAGCCTTGCAAATAGTGATAGCAGTTTCAAAGCCAGTAACAGGGTCCTCAATGAGCACGCGCGTGTGTGTGTATATATATATATATAAAATCTGGCAGATTTTAATTTTTTTGTTTATAAGGGAACTCATGTTACAATGAAAGGTGCATTACAGATTGATTTTTAGCAAACCTTCAAATATACATGGCAATCACATGCAACAGTAACACTACCAAACCATAATAAAACCCCATTCAGATAGCAATGACTTACTGTGTGTCATCGGTTTCAAAAAGGAGATTTGCTTTAAAAACAGCAGCCCAGTGCTGATTGTCTGTTTCCTGCCATTTTTCCTAAAGGTCCTGTGGGAACAGGGTTCTTTGAGAAACTCAGGTGAGGTTCAGCTGGAGTCGTAGGGGGACATACCCTTCTTCCTTAGGAAAAGATGAACACTGTGCAACTCCCTGTGAAGTGGCAATGCCCAATGCCCACCTTTTAATGAAAATGGCATGATCTGGAGATTGTGGGACTTGGAAAAGAAGTTCCCATGACTTTTAACAGGTGTCAGATCAGAGGCTGTTCTGTGATTCCTTGCATACAACCCAGTTTTCAAAAGACAGTGTTTAGGTTTTTCCCATTCTGTGGATTCCTTTACTGGTGGATGGAGTCAGAGTATGCTTCATGAGCAGATTTGTCTTAGAAATCTATGAAAGTATGACCTTTTTAATATGAAAAGGTTTTCCAGAAACTTCCTGTCATTGTTTAGAAATGTTTTGTCAGCGAGTGGAAAAGACAAACAGGAAAAAAAAAATCGTTTTTAGCTTTGATAGTGAAGTATGTTCACTAGAAGGGGATAAAGGGGCCTGTATTGGAAGCTGCTATCAATCAGAGTATACCTAGCATATAATACTGCTCTGGAGACCTCTTAAATGTGGAACTTTGTGCAATAAATCCATTCCTACAACAAGTTTATTCCTTTGTTACATTTGTGGGAAGCAGAGATTTCATTGCATATTCAGTATAGGGATGCATAAAATCCATATTTATAATCTTGCTGTATATATTCCACATGTTTGATCAACAGTATATTAATTTGTTATATGGATTTGTTCTTTGCAAGCAGGCCCTCTTTTAATGAGAAATTTCAGTGTCCCTGGAGAAATTATGAAAATGTGTTCAGTAATTCTTTTTTTTGCTCTTTTATTTGTATGTAGTGTGTTTTATCTCATCTTGGTGCCCAGAAAAGGACATACTAGATCTAATGGGGAAATTACATAGTTATACTACTAACCTAAAGCATTGTTAAGCAAATTTCTTGCTGAAATTAATGGTCATTACTTGATCTGTCTTTTTATTAGCAGAAATTCTGTCCTATTTCTAACACAAAACTTGACTACATCAGAATGCCTTTCACCAGTCAATTGGAAAAGTTCTTCTAAATGAAGGTGGCTTTTCTTATATATCATGTTCTGTTCATTAGCCTACAGTTTTTTTGTAACCTGGAAAGGTGGTCTGGTTTCTGAAAGAAAAGGTTTATTTTGTTGTAACTACATAAAGTTACAGAAACAAATAGAAATCAGTGGTGTTATCTAAACGGTAGATGCTCAAGAATTCAAGCATAGCGTTCAACTAGAGACACTGATGTTTTTTAAAAATTGGGATGGGGAATCTGTTTTCTTGTTAAACTACTAAATAGCAGTAAAATACCATGTTTAAAATGTTAAGTTTATAGTACCAAGAGACTTGGCTCTAATCCAATTCTGCTTCTGTTGGTATAGACTCTATTATTCAGCTGGCAGTGAAGTGGATTGATAGCTGAGTTCAGACTGGTTACTGCATGGAGAAACTACCCTCCTAAAAAAAGTCTTATTCAAATGATTACGTTAGTCAAGAAGTGGTAAGGGGTAAATGCAGTTTACTGCATTACTTACTTCTCCAGTTGCTGCTGTAATTGAAAGAGGATTGTGGTCCTTAGAAGATCCAAGTTTTTACAGCTTGATTTTTTTTCTGCATATGAAATACTTTAGACTGGCTTTGCCTTTTAATAGCAAGTTTTATGTTTCTATTTGAACTTTTACCTCCCCCTGGAGCTTTGCCCCAACTGGCTGAAATCTTACATTTCATGTGCAATTCCTACCCTTTTTCAGGTGGAATTCTAAATTAGTGACAGTCCCTTCTTCTGCAGGGTGCTTCCTAACAGAGAGAGGCTCCCTCTGTAGAGGGCAGTTGCCTGAAAACCAGAAGCAGCTCTTGTGTGCCCATTGCTGACAGCTAATTGCAATTCCACAGTTGCCTGGCCCTACGCAGAGAGACTCCAAACCCTGTGTGCTCTTCGTATTCCTACATTTGGACAGTAATAAGGATGAGAGCTGGCTCTCTTGGCTCTGGCAGTTTCAGTAAACACTGTCCTTGTGCCAGGGGAAATGGGAATGCAGATTTATGATGGTATAGCAAGAGACACAGGAGGGAGTCATTTGTATGATTTCCTTGTTGCAGTGACAGCTGTGGAAGTCCTGATTGCAAATTTCTGTATACTTTCATCTTTCTCTTGTTACGAAACCAGTACTAGGAGGAAAAAGTCTTTCCAAAAAGGAAATAAAGCTAGGAAAAATAACTCAGTGCAGGCAGCTTGATATAAAGCATACCTTTGTCCTGGAAAAACTGCCTGTTTTCTCATGGCTGAATTTGAGGTATCAATAGAGTTGAATTCTCCCATTGAAAGAAAATCTTCTATTAAAAGACCTTGGAGTGGGTATGATTGCAGCTCACTGGATTTTTAGCCTGGGTATTAAAAAAATACATTTAGACTTTTCAAGCATTCTTAGGAAGAGGCTTGGGATCCTGAACTGATCAGATGTCAGGAGGACCTTAAACGTGCCTAGAAAGCACGTTTCTGACACAAACATGAGTTAGCAAGGTGGATTATCTCCTATTGCTGTTTGCAGTAAGATGTTTCCCTCAAGCACATTTTCTGCATAGCTTTCTGGGCTCTGGGGTGCTCTGTTTCTTCCTCTTTCCTGTCACTATTCTCCTTTCTTCAAAACCACTGGTCCTGAGGAAAAAAGTGCTTCACTGATGTATTTGACCTACGAGGAACAGAAAGGAGGATCCCTTTTGGCTGCAAGCTTGACGTGGTATTGAAGAGAATGGGAGAAGTAGAAAGAAAAGGAATTTGTCGAGTTCTTGTAGCCAGTTGTGGGAAGGGTTTTCTATAGAAAATTGTTGCATTAGGAGGAGAGTCTCTTAAGTCAAATAGCAATCCCTGATGTGTTATTGCTACCAGATGCTCTTGGATGCTGCCAAGTTGGGCAGGTTTCTCTTCTCTATCACCTCTGTGTAAGCATCTGGTCTCAGCTCTTCTGAATTAATTTACTGAATGAAGAAAGAAGTCCACAGGAAAATTCCTGGTGGTGGAGTGCAGTGTAATTTGAAATAACACTGCCCCTGGTAATAATAGGTCAACAAAAATAGGAAAAAAGCCTTGGGTTCCTGTCTTTTGTAGTTTGGAGCCAATTCCTGTAAGGTAGATTGGATATTTTGGAGGTGGGGCTGTCTCTTGACTCCCTGTGCTGAGCTATGACAGATCATAATAGGCTTGCCAAGAAGATGTTTTGCTGTCACAGCTCACCTGTGGATCCCTGCGTGCATAGGGATAGTGATTCAGATCAGCTAATTAGATGATGAGTTACTGCCTTGCTAAGGCAGCCCACACCCATTGCATCTAACCACCTCATGCTTTTGAGGAATTGCATCAGCTTTTTACATTTGTGTTCAGTTCAGAGGAGGGATTTGGAACTGTCCCAGAGAGAAATCTCAACTTGCTTAGGGCTATAAGTGTCAAAGGTAGATTATCCAAAATGTTGGCCCTAAGACAAAGACGACAGCAATCGTCTTTACTCAGGAGGAAATGAAATGTAACAGCCTGCATGAGTCATGCATTTTTAGTACATCAGCTTCCACTCTATTGCCAGAAAACGCACTAACTACATAAGATTTTGTCTGTCTTAAGTAAAGACATATTTAAAAGCTCTGGCAATGAAAGAGCTAACATACCGGACTGTGGATGCTATTGTTCACTCCAAGCACCTCACAATTTTTACTTGGTTCTTCCTCATGTCTGTCTCTGCTTTTCTTTCTTTTTTAGGTGGTAGTAAGAAAGGGCCTCTAAATACCAGAAAATAGATGTTCGGCACTAGTTTGAATAGTGTCAACATGAGCCAGCTGTCCATTTTCAATGGCTTAGATTTGGTTTCCCCACCTCATCCACCTTTAAAAAAGTATTCGAAAGGTATTCTTTCTGTGCTTAACCTGCTCTGAATGCTACTATGTACAAAATGCCTGGCAACTTTCAACCCATTGGAGCACTTTTCTCTCTTTTGGTAACAAATTCTATGTAGCTTCTGTATCACATGTTCATAAATCCTGTCAATCTGTCCCTTCAGAGTCACAGGTAGCTGACTGAGATCTCATCCTGTGATAACCGTTTCCAGATAAAATTTGGTGAGTACATAATGGATAATTGCAAAAGGAGAGAACTGATTGTATCAAACAGCATGGAAAATTCACTTAACAAAATAAAAACCAGAGGGAAGACTCATTTTGGGTAGTAAAACAATCCTAGTTGAAACTTGGGTAAAACTTTACTTTTAATGAGTATGTTTTTTGAGTCATTATCTTTGTGTCATTTTAAATCCAAGCTGCCCTCCCACATTAAATAGAACCAAGGCAATTACCGAAGATCAATTTCACACTGTAAACATGACCTTTTTTAAACACAATCCATGCAGACTCATAGCTGGATGATCAAATGGTTTCAAAGAATATTGCAAAAACAAGTGATCATGCTGAATCATTGTAAATCCCAATATTAAAGGTTCTGCACACAAAAAATGGCATGCTTCACAAAAAAATTCATATGCATCAGGGAAGATTTTCAAAGGTCCATTAGTCAACTAAGGGAATTCTTTGGTTTATTCCCACTTTGTGCCTTTGAAAATATCCCCAAGGTGCAGGTTTTTTCTTTCCAAAGCAGAGCTGTATTAGGTTAATTATTGCCTTGCAAGAGGCATGTTAAGGTGGACATTAATGCAAATCAGCTGCCTTTGAATACCCTTTAACATGATGTACTTTGACTAGAATACTTAGGTTTTTCTCCATGCATCACATGCTTATCTGAAAACAATACGTGAGGAATAAGTTTAAGCTCAGAATATTCTTTGTCGGCACAGTGTATAAAGCCTGATTAATAGTGGTTCTGTACAGTCTTATGCTTCTTGCATCTAGTGCAGATATCGGTGTGTAAAATCAGGCAGAGGGGGACATCGGATGGATTTGTCATGGTCTCTGAAGGGTCTTTGGCTCCATAAGCCAGTTAATGGATTGCACACAGCCATATGCAGCATTTCCATTTCTTACAGGTATAATGGAATAATAGTTTCCATTTAATAACTAACCCAAGTATAATTCAATACAAAGATATTATATTCCATTTTAGCCAGTGAGGCATGCCACAGCTTAAGTGGCATATCAGAGCTAAAAAACCCTCTCACTCTTCCTTCACGAAGAAGCTTGCCATGTATCAAGATCTTGAAGTGCAAATTCTCATGTTGAGTATATACAAGGTCCTATTATCCAGTTTACTGATTATTTTTAAGACTTTGTTTTGGATAAATGATTTATTTCTTAAACTAGTAATTTAAAGGGCTAAAGTCGTGCATGCTGATTTCACAAACCGTGCCACTGCAGTCAGTGAGGAGAGCTGTGGCTAAACAGATTGCTTGGTTGGAAGCATACAAACCCTACCACCCCACCCCCCCCCGCCCCAGCACCCCCAGCTTCAGGCTGAGGTCCTTCCAGTGAGCTGGAACTGCTGCCTTTGAGGCCAAAGGTTCCTGTAGAGATTCACACCACCCCCCGCACACCACACCACCCCCCAAAGGTCAGTCTGAAAACAGAAGAAACTGTGTCGTCCTTGTGACTTACAGCATGGCAAAAGCCCTTGTCTCCATATGATCAGACATGAGATGTGTACAGGAGCACCAGGCCACAGCAGATCTGTCCAAGAGCTGACTGAGGTCACAGGAGATTTGCACTGTTTTTGAGGAATCTTGGATCAGGCAGATGGTTGCCACTCAGCAGACAAATCCTGATTTATTCAACTCTCCAACTGTGTGAAGAACTTGAGGAGGACAGGCATTATGTCTTGGGGCCCCTGTTTGTTCCAGCTTTACTGTGCAGGGCAGAAACACGCTTATAACCAGCCCTGGACTTGGTTTTGAAGGAAGGAAATGAGCTATAATAGGTAGTGCTATCACCACTGGGTAATCTGTACTTCAAAGTCAAACAAAGCTGCCTGTTACCTTGTGAAATATGGGTGGGATTTATCCTCAGTTTTGTCACTAAGAAATGCCTTAAGAAATCCCAGCAGGCAGTGAGACTAGATGGCTAAGAATCCAGCTATGGCTTTACAGACCTGGACCTCCAGGGACCATCACAAATCTCATGATGTCTCCCACGTGCTTGATTTGTGCAGATGATGCTCTGATTTAACAGAAAGATGCATATAAACTCGTGTCGCCAGCAGCCTCTATTGGCATCATAGATGCAGAGGCTCAAGAGAGTGTATTATTCCAGCAAATGTCAGCATTAATTTACACTTGCTCAGGGATCATCTACTTTTTCCTGCAGTCTCTTGGAAAGGAGAGATAAGTCATGTGCAAGAAGTATCTAGCAGACGAAGCCAGGACCTGCTCCACATCCTGGAGAGTGGCGTGCACTGTGGGAGAAGGTGTGGTAAGGGAGGACTGGCAGCAGACTGACCTCCAAGCAGAGGTGTTTTGTCACTGCTTGTTACACCCTCTGTGTAACATGCAGGAACAGAAGCACCATGAAACTCATGTCACTAAGAAACAGCAGAGATGCTTCCTCAAATGAATTGCAATTTAAACTGCTGGTCTGCTGGCAAGATCCACTAATATAGACCTGTTTCAAAAGGGGAAAAAAATGTTACTGAAATCAGTGGACTTTGAGAGTTGGTTCCACAGTAGAACTGGAGCTAAAGAGGTCAAATTCCCATGTTGCTTATGTGAAGAACTGCAGCAACTGCTGTGGTACTCGTGAACAAAACCAACAGGGAAAAGTTTTACTGATTTAACTGAGCTGTCACAATCATGTTCTCTCTCACTTTGAAAAACCACTTTTCAGCTCCAGGTTTTCTTCTTGCATTAGATCTACAAGTCACTTTATGGTGTAAGACAAAACAGCAAAAGAGGACTTTCCATATTCAACCAAAAGAAATCAGTTTTTAAATATAGTTATCAAAAAATGCAGTGGTATGTCTCACATGTAAAGTACGCTAAAATGTAGCCCAGTGTGCTTCCTTTTTATTCTTCTGATTTTGTATCACACTTGCTCAGTTTGCAAAAGATCCTGCAGGCCAAGTTATGCAGAAGACCTGCCCAGTTGCACCATTTCCAGCTCTTGCTCTGAGGGACACCTCTCAAGTCCAGTTGGAGTGAACGCATTGGGCAGCTGCTGAACTGGAAGGAAACTGAGGACAGCGGACTTTCCCCAGCATTGCAGAACCAGGAAGCTTTTCACAGTTTTCTTGAAGTGTAGAGCTCTTCTTCGGAATTCCCCTGTTGGAATTGTTTATCCTAGACTCTTTAGCACTGAGGTCTTTAACAAGCATGTTTGTCTAAAACTGACAACATTGAATGCCAATTAGAAAAAGCTCTTTTCAGCATGTATTTTTTATGAACAGCTTATTTCAAACAAATGTGTTTTGAACTGCATAGGCAAACTTTCCAGGCATATTTCAGCAGTGACTTGTGCCTGTTCCGCTATTGCTGTTCCAGCCTCCAGGCTATCAAGCTGCTGCTGCCCTTTGTTATGAAGTGGTCTAGGAGTACAGTATGAATCTAACATCTGGAAGCTGGACTTAGTGAAATGTGGTGCTTTTTTCACGTCTGTCAGTTTGTTCCTCTCTCCTCTGCAAATTTTACTGGTAAATGATGGTCGATCTCCATGCCAATATTTTTTAACAGAATCCTCCCCTACAGCAGTGCACATACCTGGGGGGTCTCTGTGTGTGAGTCTTGGATGACTTGCACTAAATAGCTTTCCAGAGGCTCTTACCCAAAAGCGTAAGGCAAGCTGATCGCTGTCCACAGAGTGAGTTGCCTGTCTCGTTTGACCACAACCTATTCTGTGGAGCTGATGGGTTTGGACAGGATTTGACTTCAGGGAATGAGGCAAGTTTATGTGTGTTAAATAAGTTTGGAGACATGTTCTTAGGCTAGAAAATACAACTATACAGCAGCTGGTCCCCTATAATACTTTTTCTCTAGCAACAAAAGTTATCTTCAGGACCTACTCGAACTGGGAGTTGGTGCTGTGTGGGCTGACTGGAGCATGCTTTGCTCAAGGGCAGGTGCTGCATGATGTCACAGGTGTATTGTTGGGTCCCTGGTCTAACCCCTACAACCTAACTTTAGGGAAAGGAGAGATTCTTATGCTGTGGCAAGGGCTTCCCATGGGAACCTGCATTATCACCAACATCAGGATTCGCAGGAGGGATGTATGAGGCTGGCAGCAGCCCTGGAAATTTGTTCCTAGCACCCTTTGCAGGTGTCAGATGGGGGGAAGTTAAGTGAGTCAAAGGCACATGTGCTAACCCATAAGCTAATGTGAGCAGGTAATGTGAACCTCCCATGCCATACATGTGTGGTGTCAGAAAGCCTGCTTTTGTCACAGTTGCAGGAAGGGTCATGCTTTTTCACTACACTGGAAATCCAGAGCCCTGTCCTCCTCCATTTGCTATACTCCTTCCAGACATACTCCCCATCTGCTGCTGCGCTCCTCCAGCCCCTCTTGCTGGGTAACAGCTGCAGAAACTTCTGCCTGGGTATGTCTGCCCTTACTTAACCTGGGGTTTGCATCCTTCGTACCGCTGCCGTGAAGGGAGGAAATACTATCATTTTATGTGATTCAGCATGAGGAGACTTGCACTCTGGACACACCAAGTTGAAAAGGTCTGCAAATATGCTACTGATGTGTTTGAGTAGCAGCAGTGTGTTTTCTGGCTGCATGTTCTCATTAAAGAGATTTACTTCACTTCACACCCATATGGTAAAGATAATGAATGCTGCTGTACCAGCTAAGTAGTACAGTGGTTCTGAGCTATAAAGTTTTGCTACAAAGCTGAATACGTAAACAAGTATTCTGAGGACAGAAAGTGGTGGCTAGTGGGAACAGTAATGTAAGATGTCAGAGGGGTTCATTTATTTTGATAAGCTAGTTTATATTCTAGGATGGTTTTTCTCATGTTGATAAAGTGTCAATCTTAGTTATGAACTTTGCTATTTATGACCTTTCATGTAAAGTTGCAAGGCAGAAAGGGAAGATAAACAACTTGAACAATACAATTAAGGCAAACCCAGAATTCAGTCAATGAGGGACACCGGTGTTAAGTAAATCATCCCATGGGAACAGAGCTATTTGAGAATGCAGTGGCATCACTTACAGTACAGTGGGCAATTAGTTTTAATTAACTTCAAATTCTGACACATAGTTAAAAGCTATCTTTTCTGAGTGCCCAGCTAGACAAATGAAAGTTGGGTCATTTTGTCCTGCTAGAAAAAGCTATTAGAAGTGTGAATAGCATATTTATAATACTTGTATTATAAGTATTATGTCATCTTTTAATTTTTTAATGAAATAGTACTTTCGGAAGATGAACTTGTCCCGCACCATAAGCCTTTGAATAAGGGCACTCTTTTCCAAGAAGCACAGAATGGATTTTTAGAAGCTGTTTCGAATTAACAATTTCAGTTAGCAAAGTCCAACACGTTGTGATTTTTACCTGTCAGGGAGGAAACAGCCAGAAGTTCTTGTAAGGTTATCAGAAATTCCAGGCAGCTTTTGATGCATATTTGAAAGTTAAATCTGACACTTTTAAATGTGATGTTGTACATATGTCGCTATGGAGGCCCTAAGCACAAAATTTTGTGGGAGGTAAGGGGGTGGCTGCTTTGCGTTACAACTGCTCGACAGAGCATGTATGCTCTGTCACAACCTGCAGTAGAGTCCACGTGTCCCCTCTGTCCTGTCTGTCTAGCCTGTTGAACCGTTCTGGAGAGCAAAATATGACTTTCTATGAATATTCTCATAGCAATGTATTTTTATGAAGTTCAGTGTTTTAAGAGAATCCAGTACTCTAAGTGCTTTACTAAGAACTGAATGGCAGTGACTGTCATCCTTACAATGTTGGTAGGTTCCTGCTAATGAGGCATGTGTCTGGTTGCCCCTCGGGGCCTGCCTGCACCCTGCAGGAAAGGCAAGACCGAGAATCTCAAGCTAGGCTACCGCACAGCTTAGGACAGCAGCCCTCTTGGACAGTCACTGCAGGTTTGTTGCTGATTTCTGCTGCTGATTCTCAGACCTGAACTGCTCCCTTGGAGGTAAATGGGATGCCCCTGTACTATAATCATTAGTGCTGTGAGTTTGGTGTTGCTTGTTGTGGAACCACTTGTGAATTCTTGGTGTTCACTGTGATGTTACTCTCATGGTTTTGGGAGGAGAAACTTCCGAAAGGTGCACCATAAGTTACTGACTTCTTTAATATGAAACCTGTTTCTGTTAGTAGTCTTTTGAAGTATGTGAAACTAGAGCTAGATGCTTCTGCTTACGTTATACAACCCTTATTCCTTAAGTAATGTACTCGATTTCCCTTGGGCTGTGTGTGACAGCTTCTCACATGAGTAAGTTCAGAACCTTCTTGCTTGTCCCAGTTTAATTTGTATGCTGAGCCATGCAGATAAGGGCAAAGAGTTATTATATCCATCTTCTCAGCTGTTTGGTGACCAGGATGCTTTTAGGAAGAATTCAAACAGGATGAGCTGGTATTACTGAGATGAGAAATCTGTTTGTTACCATGCAGTCACCTTCACATCATGTCAGTTATCAGCCCTGGGAGATGCTGTGTTTCTGAGTAAAAAAAAGTCTGCTTGCCCTTTCCTCCCTTGCATCTCCAGTGAGATTTTAAGACTCTTATTTCTCAGGGCAATCTTTTTATGACCAAAAAGGAAAAAAAAAAAAAAAAAAAGAGCTGCTCTTCTGGGGATTAGACTGATGTTCTCAACTGATGTCAGAGAAAATACATAGCAGTCTCTGGTGGCCAGGGTGTGATTTGAAATTGTGATCTAGAGAGGGAGAACTCCGATATGTTGCACGTGGTGTAATGTCTAAATAAGCTTAGTAGCTCTGTTTTCTGCCAGGGGAGACAAGTCAATGGGCTAAAGGATTTTTCGGTCTGAATCAAAATAAACGCTCTCACACTGTTAATAGGGAATTCTAAAAAATTATGAAAAAGTGGAAGTTTCTTCAGCATCTTCTATAGAACATTTTCTCTTGCATAATGGCTGTCCTGACTTGCTGGGTTCTCGCACCAATTGTATTCCTTTCATAGATCTTTTGTTGGTTGGTGGTCTAATAATTTTTTGAAAAAAATGTGTTATGGTATAGTTAACAGCTGTGCCTTTCAGGCATGATTTTTTTCTCTCAGAAAAAAAATGTACAACAGGCACTTTTAAACTGTGCATTTGAATAGGTCTGGTAAAGTGAAAAATACCCATGAAATAATGAGGCAGCACAGGAATATGGCATTTTGACCATCAAAAAGGTCTGCACACATTTTTTCCGTGTGGAGTGCATACAGCACAGGAAACAATTCACGGTATGGCAGCATACTTTTTCTCCTTGTGCTCAGCACTTTGAGTGAATGAGAAGAGAAGGTAATGGGATCTCTAAACAACAACAAAAAAGAGAATTGAAGGGCTGATAATTTTTCTGTTAGTTTCATAGTGTTCATCGCTTTAACAGGATGAGAAAATTTTGCGTAAAATTACCAGAAATAATTTTCTAGCAGTGCTTTTTAGACTTGGCATAGTTATAAATATTTCATGCATGACTTTTTTTACTATTAAAATCTATATTTAAAATTTTCATACTCAGCTTTAAAGTTTGCTCTGACTTGAAATATAGTAGTCTTCAGAAAATAATTTAACTTTTGTAAAAGAAGAAAAACCTGAAAATGATAAAAGCCTGAAAGAAGAAAATTGTCTTAATTACATATTCTTCTGGACAGAGGATTTTGCCTTTCTTTTGAGGCTGATTAAGTTGTTTTTTTTAAATGAAAATTGGCATGTGGTTTGGGCTCATTCCAGTGACTCAAACAGGTCCCCTAATTTTACTTCTGAGTAGTCAGTTGTGTTCCTCAGGTGCTCCAGTGAAACATGTACCTTTGAAAACTGGACCTCTAAGGATAAACCAAGACTAGATTACCAGCTTTCCTGGAATGGCTGAGACTCACACAGTAAGGCTTCACTCTGGCAGCTGAACTGGCAAGAGCAGACCTTGTGCCCATTAAGTCCCGTTGGTGGCAAGTCCAGTGTTGGAGACAAGCTTATCTTAAACATTAGGGAATTAGTCCAGCTTCCATTTAAATGGCTGTCAAAGCTCCAGCTATATTCAACAAGAGAAGGGCTGAGGCAACAGGCTACAAAACCCTGTTTCTAGGCCTGATCTCAGCTTTTCTTACACATCTAAAGCTCATGCTGAGTATTGTGGTCACTTTAGGCAGATTAAGACTGAGTGGATTGTTTGAGCAGATTTATATTGCTATTCATTGTAAGAAGTACTGATACAGTTCTCAGTGATGTACAGTTAATACATATTCATTAAAAAACAAGACACCTGTTGACAAGGTAAACTTGTGATTGTTCCAGGCAAATTGCTGAAGTGTGGTAGAATGTCACGTACAATAATTGGTTGACTGGCTCTTCTGTTGTCTGTAGCCCTTTTCCAGCAAAGCACTTAGGCATGTGTTTGTCATTAAGCACCTGACTACCTTCACTAAAGTCAGTCTGACTGCCCTGCTGCATGTGGAGCACATGTTTTGGAGAAATGGGGCCTAAATTACTTGGGGTCCACTGTATTATGCCTGTGGTGTGTGTTCTCAGTCCCCTGGGAAGTCAGTTGCGCCCAAATACAATCCTCATTTTGTAGGGGAAAGTATGTAAGGTGCCTGTCATTTTATGCTTTGCGGGGTTAAGTAGCAATCTTGCATGCTCATTGGTGCCAGAAGGTTGCAATTTGTCACCAAAGCACTGTCAGGGAAGAGGTGTGATAGTTAAGCGTCAGCTCGAGATGCAAGGCTGTCAGGGAGGTCAGCATTTTGCTGGGGGCTGTGTGAGTGTGTGTGCATGCACATCAGCTGTGACTACTGAAGGTGATAATGACCATCTCATTGTTACAGGTGATTCCAAGCAGCATGTTCTAGAACATCTCTTTTAACTAAAAAGGCGTATTTAAATATATTCAGATGTGTCAGTGATCAAGAAATGCAGATTTCTTAAATTGGCCCCAAACTTCTCCTTTTCTCCTATCTGCACTACACTTTTTTTTTAAAAAAAGGAAAATAATCAGTATCAAAAACCTACACCTGAACAGTTTATGCAGAGAAAAAAATCAGACTCCAGCCTGAAAAATGTAACAGGCCATCTTCAATACTCCTGAATATAGTTATTACGAAACTGTAAGAAACATGTATGTTCCCTTATGCATTGAAGTAACCAGTATTACACATATAGATATTCCAGTTGACTGACACTGAATTTTCTGTTGTATTTGTGTACGTGTACAATCTCGGTTTCTTAGCAGGATTTTGAGGAGAGAAGGAGAAATGGAGATGATAATGTAGTGGTCTGTCCACTACTAACTCTATGAGGACCAATTTAAAAATACAAATAAGTGACATGATATAATGTAGCCAGCAAAAAGACAGGTGAGGAAAAGGACACCCATCGTATAAAGATGAGGTGCTAAAATTAATCATGTTATAAAAGGATTAGCCATTTTGGGATTTGAACTTGCCATCTACTGGAAACAATGGCAAAAATCCCACAGAATTAAATGCCTCAAGCCCTTGCACAGGACTGATCAGATGCTATTCACAGAATAACATATATGCCAAATAATACTGTGATTCGTCAAGTAAATTACTCATTGGATCCATCATCCTGCCATTTCTTTTGGTGGCAGAACTCCCGCTGAAGTCAGTAGGAGTATTGTCTGAATAAGGGCTTTTAGGACTGGGCCTGAGGTTAAACAAAATGCAACTGGGGCAACTTGTTCTCCTCCTTGGGTTCATAAAACCACATGCTGGACAATAGACAGGCAGCCGGGTTGCTGCACCTTATGATAATTGTTTTTTCACTGCAGATTATTCCCTCATCTCTCTTTAATCTACCTGTTGCCACCTCAGTTAGGGGTCAGATCCTGTTAACGCATGTAACTTAAAACCTTGCTGGCAGTATAATTCCTATGAAGCTGAAAATGAAGTTAAGCTGTATGGGGGTCCGCGGGCTCTGGGCTTCCTGGGGGTCAGCCCTTTGGGTGTGCTGGCTTGTTCCCTGTGGTCCTGGGATCCTGTGGAGACCTTTGAGAGATGCAGGACAAACAGGACTGCAGCTCTGACCTTGGTGAGCAGGCTTCTAAGGTGACTTTTTCTTTGCTTTTGAATGTAGAAACCTGATTATATGGCTGGTTTGTTCTTCCAGTTTGTTTTTTACTTTACAAGTTAAATGTTCTGAATCAAATTGGGTTGTTTTTTCCAAAACAGGGAGAATTAATCTTTTTCTGTCTTGATAGGAACCAAGTTAATATAAGCAAATTGCTTAAAGGATTTGCACTTAGAGCTATTAGAACACAACTCGGGCAACTATCTACAGCACTGAGCTCAGCCTCCCATTACTACCTGTGGGAATGTATAATGGTTAAATTAGCTGCAGGTGGGCTCCCCTGTTGTTCCAGGAGCACATTGGAAGCATCTTGAGGGTTGTGAGTAACCTTAAAGAAATCAGACATAATGGCCTCAAACAATAGTAATTTTTGTTGCTGGTAACGTGCTCCATATGCCTGCAAGGAAAGGTACCGTGCGAATGAGGCCGTTTGTGGGAGGCTTCTTGGGTTTGACTTCTCTGGAAATTGTTTCTGCAAAGTGGAAAATGTTCATGGCAGTTGAGCATAGTTCTGTGCTGAAACATGTGGTAAAGCAGCCACTAGCAAAGCGTGCTTAGGGCAGTGAAAAGATCACAGGAGCCCTCGCTGACGGTGACACTGGCAGCTCTCAAGGTGGTCTCAGCCCCAGGAGGGGTCTGTGTCCCCCAGAACCGTATAGGATGTAACTGCTGCTGGATTCTTCACAAATCAACGATTTGTATGTGCAGTTGGTACATCAGGATGTGTTTCCTGGTGCAAAGTTTTCTCCTACCCTCTGCAGCGCCTGTTGGCTGGATTTACTGCTTGTCTCATGGAGACTCTTCTTCCACGGCCTCCATGTCATCTGCTAGGAATGTCAGCACCAAAGCGAGCCGTGCGCCTTTTCCAACCTGCTGTGCTCAGGGCTTTTACAGCCGCTGCTGTTTGCTCCGTACCTGTTTCCCGCCTCGGGCGCCTCGGTACAGGGCTCCCGGGAGCCTGGGGCGGCCCCGGCTGCGCGCAGCCCCGCTCTCCGCGCTGCAGGCACCGCACCGATCCTCCGTAAAAACTTTTTGCGTTCGGCTTCCCGGAGCGGCGCAGCAGCAGCCCCCACGGCCGCCCGCCGCTGCTCCGCGGGGGGGACCCGGCGGCCAGGGCTCGCCCCCGCTCTCCGGCGCCCGCTGCCCCACCGGTGCGGCGCACGGCTGGAGCCCCCGGGGCGCCGTGCCGCTGCGGCCGTACCAGGGCCCCCGGCAGCCTCGCAAGCGCGCTCGCCGCCTCCTCCCGCCGGCGGCAGCCCCGGGGCGGGGGGCGGTGGCGCCCCTGGGACCCCGCGGGCGGGGAGGGGCGGGGGCGGGCGGCGGCGGCCGCGCTCGCCGAGGAGGAGCGCGGGAGGCGGGCGGGGGCAGCGCCGCCGCCGGGACTGGCGCCCGGCACCGCCGCCCGGCACACGGCCCGCGCCCCGCAGCGCTCCGGCCCGGCCGCCGGGGTGCGAGATGGCCGCTGACGGGAGCCGCGGGGTCCTGGGGCTGTGGCTGCTGGCGGCGGCGGGGCTGTGCGGCGGAGTGGCGGCGGGCAAGTCCCCCAGCTGCCACGAAGTGCGGACGGCGTTTCAGCTGCGGCAGATCGGGCCCCTCAAGCTGGTCCCCGACGTGCCCACGGCCGGTCAGTACCGACCCACCCGCCGGGTGGCTGCTCCGGGGCGGGGGTGTGGGGGGTGGCGGCTGTGCCGGCCGGGCTCGCCTCTGCCCGCGCCCTGCAGCGGCGCTGGTGCCGCCGTCGGGGGCTGCGCGCCTGCCCGCCCGTGTGCCGGGTGCTCCGCGGCCCCTTCGGCCGGCGCCTGCCGGGCACAGGTAGCGGGGACCCCAGCGGCCTCGGCACGCCTCTTACCAAAGCGTTCCGAGAAGGCTTCCTAGGAAGAGAGACCGGAATGCTCCTCGGTTTGTACATTGTGCAGGTATTGCTGTACCGATGGCCACCGTGAGCGCCAGGCCTTTCCCCCCCCCGCCTTTAAGACCGGTGTGAACCCTTTGCTAAGTACGAAGCAGAGGCTCCCTCCTGTAACGGATCCCTTCCGCGGGGGGCGAATGAGTAACCGAGCCGTTAAGGAGCGCCTGCTCCGCTGCCCAGATGTAGGGCTCCTCGGGCAGCCTGGTGAGCACACCACTAACTTCTCAAGTAGGACGAGTTCCCAGATGGATTCGGGAACGCTGGCATAAGGAGAGGCAGAGGTAGCTCCTTGGAGGGATACGGTCAGCAGAACTTGGCTTTTGCTTAGTTAAGAAGTCGGTGGTACTTAATACTTGTGAAAATTGATGAGTAGAGTGGCAGTCCTGTTCGCCTTTTTGTACAGTTCCTGAAGAAAGTGTGACAGCAATGAAATGGGAAAGCCACATACATGTAAATATGGAAAAAAATTATCATCTTTTATAATTACCCTGTAGAATTAATTATAAGGGCATGAAGTACATTATAATGTCAAAAATAATAAAAAGACTGAATTTATGTATGACCACGTATCTATCTAGATAACAAAGTCACATCCCTGGCTCTTACATGTTTTAAGAAAATGTTTACAAGAACCAGAATAAAAAAAAGCAAAGACTACCAATCTCATAAAACAATCTCTGACTGCCTCATGCTAGTGCAGTTGCCTGTAGGTTTGTGGTGGTAGAAACGTCAGTTTGGGTTGCTGCTTTATTATTTTTACACTTTTTTTTTTTTTAACAGTTCCATTCAAAGCCTGCTGAGTTTGATGGAAAAACTTCTTATCTTAAATGAGTTGTGGATATGTTTTCTGTCTTGGGAACTAAATTTAATAGGCTATGGGGCTGATTTCTTACAGCAGCTTTTATGGCTGTAAACGATTGCACAGTGCTGGTGATCTTTACCTTCACTTTGCATGAAGTAGTTGAGATGACACATGGCTGTAAAGTTGTCCGTGAGCAAGGAATCATTCCTTGTTTTGTGGCAAGAAAAGATTTACAGGAATGGCATTTTGTTCTCTTGTGCTGGTAGAGGCATCGGATCGCACTTGTCTTTGAGAGCTAAACATGAAAGCTAGTAAAAAGAGGTGAAACAAGACTTTTCATCTGCTTTGATACACACTTAACCCACTTCCCTGTGTTCTTTCTGGAAAAAAGTTCCTCAATCTTTGATTAAATTTATTGTTTTAAATTTTTCTATAAAATTCTAGTACTGCAGATGACGCTTGGGGAAAATTGTGCACTTCTAGAAAGAAGTTGTAAGTGCTGTGATGCTTCAGAGAGGTTCCATTGTTTTCTTGTGTCATATTGAACTTTCCTATTGAATAACAAGCTCTCAGAAAATAAATAGCATGAGGGAAGGGGAAGGTAATACACTTTTAAATTTCAGCTCAGAAAAGGTTTCTCTTGAAGGAGGATGATTGGAGCAGAGCTGAGGAAAAGTGGTGCGTATTGATCTTTCCTGTTTAAGTATACTCAGCTCCACCAGAGCTTGTGTGTTTTAATGCTATCTTGCCAGGCAGTGATGCCTCCTGTCTTGTGCCCTTCTTTTAATTGTTTTCCAGTGTCTTCATCTGACAGCGAACATCAGCAAATATCTTTTAATACAGCCCGCTACACACGCTTCTCTCAAATTCTCTCTCTCTCTGACATTGAGGCTCATTTTACTATGCGTTTTTAACAACACACAACTGTTGAAGCATCTCCCCTGAAGACCTCAGACAGTTGTCAGTTCAAGTAGAAGAGGAGAGGAGTGGTGGACAGCTGGGGCTGAAGCTGGAGTGCTGGGTTGAATCTAGCACTGAAGAAGCCTGTGGAGAGCTTCCTGCTAACTTCTGCTTGTGTGGGCCAGACCTGCACTGCACTGGGGTGCTGCTCAGTCCTCAGTTGCCTGCATGGTTGGTCTTGGCTTGTTTTCTCTCAAAAATGGAACTTTTGCAGTCCTGTTGTCTGTTGACTAGATACTTTCAGCCACAAAAGTGTCAAAAGCTAACCAAAAAGCTGTCAAAAAGTATTTATAGGCTACTACAAGAAATCTGGTGGAGGTTAAGGTCTTAATGATTATTAAGTTCTTACAACCTTCAGGAAAATTAGCAGCTCAGCTGGGGAGAGAGGCCCAACCCAGTACTGGGTGAGGGAGCAGCAGGCAGACTGTCAGGTGTATGTTTTTCGTGTCCTCTTACGGGTGGTGCCCATCTCACCCTGATAAAATTAACTCCAAATACTTGGGAGAGTTTGTAGCCTACACCCTCCTGTGGTATTAGCTGTGGTTGCAGTGCTGAAGTTGTGGTGGATGCAATGCTGGATCCTCGATACAAGCTTCCTGGGACTCCAGCTGCCTCCCTGCGTTACGTGTGGTTTGCAGACAGGTTGCTGTGATTGCTACGTGGGTAGGAGAGGCAGGCATCAGCATGACCTACAGTGAGGTGGAGAGTGGCTCTGAGCAGGACCTGCCAGACTCTTGTATAAAACATAGGGGCAAGGGAAGGAGAAAGGCTCCTGGGGAAAAAAAAACAAACCAATTTTTAAGGTGTGATGTGGCTCTGGCGGCAATCTTTCTGAAAATTACCGCCTTCTGAAGTGAGCTCTTAAGAGGTGCCCAGGAGCCTCCTCTTAAATTTCTCTTCCATAGTTTCCCCCAAAAGCCACAAGATAGTTTTCCGCTCTGAAATCTAGTCCGTTAATGAGTGCAGGACTAAGGAAGAGGAGTTTTTTCTTAATATAGGATGGATAAGAGGCCCAAACAACGGGTATTTTTGAGCAGCAGATCTCCTTGGTCTGTCCATAAGGTTTTTCTCCTCCACTGGCAGAGTCTGTGCTGCTATCTGGTAGCCTGCTTTTCTGGAACAAACTGAATGCTTCAAGGGTAATTTGCTGCAAATAGCAAACAGATCAGTCAGGTAAAGGTACTGCTGCCTTGGCTGTGATTCAGAGGAAGGTTGGGGTTTTTTTTGGTGTCTTCCCCCAGACTGGAAAATGAGGTAATATGTTCCCAGTGTTGTACTTTGATTGTTAGAGGCTGAGCTGGGATGTTTTCATAGGAGCTCCTTGGTTAACATGTTGATGAGAGAGAATTATATGTTGTCTCCAGGGGTGAAGGGCTCTGTTAATCCTGCCAGGGGACTAAGCCTTTGGTTCCAGGGAGTCTAGATATCTTAAATCTGATGCATACTGCTACGAATGGTATTCCTCCCAGACATGGGGCTGCCATTAGCGATACCCTGTGAGCTCTGGGTTATATTACAGCATAACTGCACACTAGTGCAGACCGTGTTTAAAGTTCTTTTTGTTCACAAGCTTTTCCGTGGCATGGAGCATGGTGATGGCTGGCTGTCACTGGTTTCCAAATTCACAGTAGGAAACTGAATGAATGCAAAGGGGGGAGTCTGTGCCTTGTCCACATTCAGGCAATGAATTGTAGCAGAGCCAGAATCAAAGTAGCCCTCCTGATTCCTCTGGTAATCATATAACCAGGAGAACACCCTCCCCATTTGTATAGGCTTAGTTCTGGCTCTTTTTGCTTATTGACTACTCTATGATCATAACAAAAAAAAATCTGTAATCATATGGTCAGTAAACATAGAAGTAGTGGGTTGATTTCTGGTAAGCAATGAAAATATTTGTCATTTGTGAAAGAATTCTAGGAACTGTCTACCTTCTAAATAATCACCTTGCTGAGGACTACAAAAAGCGTGATTTCCTTATCTTGTTGCTTTACTACTTTACAAGGACCAGAGAAGCTGCCTGGATTGTGCTCAGGGACTCACTTCTGAAGGGCAGATTTTGTCCTATTAAAAGCTCCTTTATTCTCTACTGTCATCCTGCACATTAAATCAGCAGGATTGTTCATTGCCATGTGTATGTACTGAATGTCCCATAGCAGAGCTGGATATGCATTAACAATTTATACATTAAAACTATTTTACTTTCTTGAATAACAACAGGGGAATCCTACTTTCCTACCAGAAGTTCCTTGTTGCATGTGGTGCATGCATTAGACTGGATCTCATCCCATCTCCGCCTGTGGCAAAACTCCCATCATGTTGAGAAAGGAGCATGAGCTAGATTCTTGTTTTAATATATCCAAGAATATCTATTAAACTAGCCATTTTATTATGAGATGGGTCGTGCCACGCTTTATTTTCCTGGTTTTCTCTTTTATCACCACTCAGCTCTTTATTTCTATCATCTTAATGAGTACACTGTAATGCCCCCAGTAAAGGTGTAGTGCTGAAACACATTTTACTCACAGCAGCATTCTCTCAAAGTCACTCGTAAGTCTGGTGTGTGCCAGATCTGAAATGTACTTGCTTTATTGGCTCCGGAGAGTTTCTGCCCCATCAGAATGAGTGACTAAAATCCTGTGGTGTGAACTGCAGTTTATACTTGGATTTACTGTTCACCTGCATACGTGGCTGTGTGGCACTGCCTTCAGCAGCCTGGATGAAGGGTACATCTGAGAGAAAGGGTTGCTGGATGAGCATGGTTGCATTCATGCTTAGAAACAGTGTAGAGTGGTTCAGATTTTAAGAGGCATAAAGAGTAATCTTGTTTCCACGAGGTTCATTTTTCTTTTAGAAAATCCTGATAGTTAGAACAAGTTGGTGAAATGGCCTTGAAATTACTTGTAGCTTGTTCTAGTAGAATGTTTTCTTCCTGTTACGCTTAGTATTGGCTTGTTTATGGACACACGGGCTTCTTGGTGGTTTAAATCACAGACTGTTGACCTGTTGGAGGGAGTGGACTGATCTAATGTGAGATGGTTTCTGTTTGCATCTCTGTCACTCTCTGAAAAGCCTAAAAAAAGGCCAAATGCGCCTCAGTTTCCCCTTCCATGGGCTGTGTTGTGGTGTGTTATTTTGAGGGGTATTGCTGAAAAGCTGCCATGAAAGGGAGGTAGATCATAGCCGGACAAAGTATCAGGGTGTTATACCTTCATTTCTTCAGGCTGATTTCCACTTAATTCTTTATTATATGAGGAGAAAGGCTAGAAGTTACCTTGGTCACTGATGAACTGAAAGCTGAACCCAAAAGCTGTCCTTCCCTCACTCTTCTTGTCCAGAAGGCAGTCCCGAGGGGAAGGCAGGCTTTCCAGAGTCTCTGAGCAGTCACAGGCTGTAGCCTGCGCTTGCTGCAATATCTGTTCCGAGCAGAAGAAAAGCTACTACGCTTTTGCAGCCTGCAGCTCCTCTGGAGTAAGGATGCTTCCTTCATTAATCTTCTCAGGATTTTATAGCACTCTTCAGGCTCAGACTGTCACCCAAAGGTGTTAACTTAAAGCTGATGACTGTGGATGCAGGCAAGACTCATGCCAGCAGTAATATCTTTTTCTCCCCTCTTCTTTTCCCATGCCTTAAATTTCTGTTTGCCACAGGACCAGCTGCCCACTATGTAATGCCCTCCTGGGAGTAATCTATAGGCAAAAAAAATCTGTTTAAACTTACTTAGTGCCTCATAAAGATGGAATCGCTGTTCCACTGCCAGATGGAAAGCTATACTTCTCATATCTGCGAGCCTCAGAAAAAGCATTGTCCTCAGTGACTTGCATGAGCATTTGGTCCAGGTGAGTGGAAGCCTGGCTTAGTTATTCAGATCAACCTTTCCTGTAAGTGGCTTGGGAAGGAATCCAAGAGTCAGCAGAGAACCTACTCCTCCCACACACAATGTTGTTAGCTGAGTCAAGGGAAAGAGCAGAGTATTCCTACAATTCACATGGTCTATTGTCTCCAAAATCTCTACTTAAAAGACTGTGTAGTGATTTTTTTGTTTTGTTTTGTTAATGGTCATCTCAAGATATGGTGATTCTGGTGTTGAACTGGATCTCAGGATGGAGAACAAGCTTAGTAAGATATGACCCATCTTAAGATACTGCTTCCTCTGTAGCACCCTATGTGCCACTGAAGTTTTGCCATCAAACTCTATTTGGAAAGTAATAGAAAAATATCTCTCCCCTACCCCGGTATTGCAGGGCTGAGCAGTAAGTTCTCAACCAAAGAACAGTACTAATGAAAAGGCATTAATGTGATAAGTGGAAACAAAGTTGGAATGTTAATAACTGATATATAAATCAATAAAATAAACACATCAAAATGAGTAAAAGCTTTTAAGATTAATCGTGAAAATTGCCACGAACCTGAGAATCTGTAAAAGGTAAGGATATGTGTAAAATGCACCCTGGGCAGTAAACCTAATTTCTTTTTAAAAATGGTTTTGGTTTTAGATGGTGTAAAGCTAGAGCTATATTTCAAAGTATGACAAAGTCTTTGTAATTGAATCTTTTTCCCATGAAAGCATAAAATGACATGATAGAGGCATATGTTTAATAATACTTCAAATACATACTCATCACTTCCCAGTTTAGAGCACAGGATCTGCTTCTAGGGGAAATATGAATTTTGGTGGATCAGAATCAATTTCCAAACAGCAGCCAAGCCCATGACACAGAATTTATACTTAGTCTCTCAATCTCTGTCAATTTGATTAGGTATCGCTGTTTAATATGATAGAATCATCCTGCAATCTCTAAAGAGATATTTACAGGTATTTGTTTCATTCACTTTAAGGTAACTTCTGAGCAGCATTGGTGGATGAAATGAGGTACCTAGCTAACATTTAATGATTTATCTTCTTAAGGATAAAAAAAAGGTAGGGAAGTAAGTCAGTTTTCACCTTCTACCAAGCACTTAAGATTTAATTGTTTTAAAGGGAATATATTATTTGATGGAAAAATTAAAAATATTTCTGCATAGTATCTTGTTCTGTTGGGATCTACAAAGTAACCTGAGTCCAAGCTAAGAGCTGGGTCCACAGGATTACATAGTACAGACTTGAGAGGACAAGAATTTTCCCTCCTTTTGCATCCCTCGTGACCCAGGGGGATCTTCTGTAGATCTAGGTGTGCTAGGAGGCTATGTATGGTCTGGGCAGGGAGCTGACCTGTGCTGTGTGCCAAACTGCTCTATTAGAAAGATAACAGGTGTCCAGAATACTCTTAAATTTGTCTTTATTGGCCGCATTTAATCTATTTCAAGAGCTAAATATTTTCCGTAGCAATGCTGATATTTGGAAGTAGCCCTTTGTGTCTGAACTGCTTTAGCAACACTGGTCCTTACGACTGCCCTGTAGAAGACCATAAGGACAATATTTGGTATCCCTGTTTTAGGGTGTGAAATGGAACTTGAGTGGCTGAGAAGACTTTGCCAATTCCATATTGAGTCCTGTAGTCTAGTGGCATCTGATGGCAAGTGAATCTGCATAGCTCAGAAATGCAATGCAACCAGTTCCACTGCTCCATGGTTTTCTTTAGCAGACACTTCAGGTTCCTCTGGTGGGTTTACTCTTGAGGTGAGAGGTTTCTGCACTTCTATAGTAGAGTAACACCCAAAGGCTCACTCTGGATTGAAGGTGGTGTCTTTTGTACAAGGTGCTGCACAGGCATGCCAAAGGCTTGCCCTAGCAGTCTTACAGACTAATGTTATGGAGTGCTTGGCTGTCCTGGATCTCCTTGGGTCTCTGAATGCTGTTGTACAGCACCAAGTACCTCAGCAGTATTTAACAAATCATTTATGATGGAGCAGCTGCAAGCTTGCCTCTTATTATGGATAAATACTATGCATATACTGTAATGAGAATAAATCCATCTATTTTACTCTTTTCGGTACCTCAGTCCCTTCTCAGTGTATTCCTACATGTATGATCGATGTGCAGAGTTTTTACTTGTGAAATTTCAAGGCACTAATTTGAAGAAAACAGAAAGAACTTAAGACAGTGGAGGACTTGTATCACAGATGATACCATTAAATTTATTTGCTGCTTTGTGGACTCAAAAGTCTCAAAGTATCATTAATACATATAATATCCCTCAGGTTCTCTCTTGAGTTTTGATAGCTAAAACTTTGGAATAAAGAGCAAGTGTATGTAGCCAGGCAATTGTGTAGGAACTTCAGAGCTGTAGAAGACAGAAAATTATTCCCCTAGAAGTTCTCTTTAATCAGCCTTTCCCCTCTTTTCTTTTGATATGTAGTTTTTAGCCTGCTTTATATGATTCTGTGCCATATTCTGCCTTTCTCTGTTCTTACTGGGTTTCCATTAATACTGGTGGCCAATGTATATTTGCATTTGAAATATGCATATATGGATTTTTGGTCTTCTGATGACTCTGCTTGCTTCCTGGGGTCATGGTCTTTCCTTCTCCAGAGTTCTTCCATCACATGGTGGATGTGACAGTTGTTCTGGAGTGCCATCCTTCTCAGAGGAGCTCGTTCTGACAAAAACCCCTGCTCTGGTGAGCAGGCCACTGTCAAGTCCTTTAAAAACAAATAAGAGACAAATTTCAGAGTGCCGTGTTCCAAACCTGGCAGTATCAGCTAGGTCATGGTAGCTTTGTTTGGCAGCTAGTTAAATTGGATAGTTCGGCACATCCCTAGATGTTAATGGTTAAATGTATTCATTGTTCCAACAAGGGCCCTATTCATAAGGGGACTATTCTCTGCTCGTTATGCATGCATAATTCCCATTAATGCTACTGGGGGTTAAGTGTATAGTGAGGGGGGGAGAATGAAGCTTATGTCTACCCATCCATGTTTGCACTCGGAGAAGAGGTTTTGTAACACATGAGAAATGGATTGTTTCTCCACAATTCCCTTAACTTTAGGGAACTTTAAATCTCTGCTTTAAAGAAGGAATGAGAATGGGGGGAAAAGTGACACTTGCATAACTGACTACTGCCTTGCACACCATGCTTTGTCAATGATTAGAAATATTACTCTGGTGCTATTACTAGAGAAGCCTTTTGAAAGTAACTAAGTTTTTGGAAATTCAGGGTTCTTATTTGGGTATCAAAATAATGACTTAAAATCTTTAACTTTAGGCACAAAGTTTTGCAAACTTTTGACTCCTGTTAATCAGGGTGACAAGATTTTGTGATTTATTATACAATATGGGTATTTTCCATAGAAAACCTTCAGATTAAGATTCCACACTCTTAGGTGCACATCAAAGTCTTGTAAAAGCCATAAAGAAGCTAAGCATTGCCTAAGAAAGCCTTTCAAGTTCCAGAAAGTGCTTGAACTACTGAGGGTTTTGAAGTGCTCTAATCTCTGACATGGGTGACGTGCTAGGCTAGCACTTTTTTGTTTTGTCACAAATCATCCATGCACATAGTGCAAAGGGACCCTGACAAAGTCATTTTACTTTTGAAAAGGGCTGCTTTTTTTCATACCATTATGTCTCCCATTCACATCTACATGTTTGCTTCCACTTTGTTCAGGTCTAAGTAGCAGGGCATTTACATAGTCTTCCCTTTGTTCTCAGTAAATATGGAGTAAAATGAGCAAGATCCGTGCTGTGAAATTAAAGCTCTACTCTTGAGAGATCTTAAGGGCCAAATCCTCACAAAAGGTACAGCAACGTAGTGCCAAAGGAGCTAGTGTCCAGAACAGCTTGCCCTGGGTGTTTGTGCTAGGAAATGTGAATAAAGGGAGTGTAATCTGGTGAAAACTGGGTGTAATTAGAAAAATACACTGCTGAGAGCTGCTAAAAGAATAGAATAATAGAAAATAGTGCTGAAATAGACCTGAAGTGATCATCTGGTCCATTTCTGCTGCTGGCAGTCAGGATAAGTTCTGTTTAAATCAGTGATAGAAGATAACAATCTTTTTTAGGCTGTTTATTCCAGCGCTTAATTACCTTACTGCTTTTTTCCTAATGCAAAACCTAACTCTCTGTCACTAAATTACAGCCCTTTTGCATCTTATCCTATTCTTAACACCTTCCATTTTGTAGTGACATTCACGTATGTGACAGCTGCTCTGGTTTGTTCTGCCCTGAAGAAGTGCTCTATGCATTTGCACTGAGTGACATCGAGCCTAATTTTGGGACACATGCACCTGGAATATGAATGAAGTTAATTCAGGATGTGGTAATTCATTAAGCATTATGACATGATTTGGTGTTTGAGCCCAAAGAATATGTTTCTTCCTCCTTTTGTAAATTTTAGAGTATTGTGAAGAAGGAGTTGTGTAGCAGACATATAGCGTGGGGACATCAAATTCCATACTCATTACGGCAAAATAAGTAATCCACAGATCTGCCATGCAAGGGTAGAGGGGAGGCTGCAGAAAAAGCAGCTTTCAAGTGGTCAAGCTCTCAACAGCAGTTGAGTTGCAAGGTTGCTAGTGGGGAACCCGTAGTGTTGTAGCACAGCACCATGAAGATACTCGGAGACATGAAGCTTACATGACGTGAGATGTCTCAGAGCTTCAGTGGGGCATTTGCTCCTAACTTGAAAAAGATAGGTGTTCCTGAGACTTTGCTGCCAGAAGATGGAAATCAGGCTACTGAAAACAGGAAGCTGGCCAAAGTTTTAGATCTCTTGCAAATAGAAACAGGATTTCCAAAGCAAGTCTGAAGATCTCCAGTTTTCCAGGTTAAAGAGTAGCTGTGACCCTTAACCCTTTGTCCTTCAATGTGTCACTGTTTTGGGGTGTTCATTCCTGAGCAATGTTTTATTGTTACTGATGTAGGGAAATTATTCTTGCTTTATGGCTTAAAAAACAGGGCTCAAAATTATCAGGGGTGTTTATGTTTATGTCTCCAGGTGGATTTGGTCTTGCTCCAGCATGCTCCAAATAGCTACAATCCACTGCTGTGCTGCAAACAGCATAGCCATGTCTGGTATGATGCTGTGCCTTACAGCAGATCGTTCTCTGCTGCTTCCAGATCAGAGCTTGTGTCTCGCTACTCCAAAGCATGGATGTCTGTCTGCAAAATCCAGTATGGCTGTGCACCACAGGACTTGTCCTGGGAGTCTGGCAGAGGATGAAATCTCAAACCCTTCTGTCCCATCTTCTAGCCCCATTGTCCTTCCATAAGGAAATGCAAAAAGTGGGATCTGGAAGGCTTGAATCATCTTTTTAGAAGGGATGGGGGCTTGCTAAGTAGTGTTTGGGGAACAGCACCCAGGATCTTGTACGGCTGCCCTGTATTGGCAGTTGAAATGCCTCCTCCCTGCAACACTAAAGTTAGATCATTTTTTCAGAAGTGCAGAATAGCTTTTTAGTTATCTCCTATTTTTAGTTTCTTCTATTTTCTATTTCTTTGGGTATTTAAAAGGAGAGGTGTAATGAGTCTGAAGGCAAGAGAACAAAGCATACATACAAAAAACCCACTCACTTGCCAAAACAGTCGTCTTTTTTTTAAAAAAAGAGATTGAAAACATGAAAAGAAAGGCTTTCAAACTTCTGTGCAGAGAAGACTTGAATTTAGTCTCCTAATCTTAGTTTTGAAGTCTGGGGAAAAATGTATGTTACCATTTGGAGCAGCCCAAAGTTGTGTTTGGCTGAAGTATTGCATTTTCAGTTTCAAGCTGCAGTAATCAGATTTACTCTTCGTAAACTGGCTTGCCCTAGATGTGTCAGAGAATGTAAACATTTGCCTTCCCCAAAAAGCAGCTGTGGTTTGGCTGTACCTGGTTGTGATCTAAAGCTCACTGGGAGCTCCCCCTTTGCTGCTCACAGGCCTTCTCTGATAGACGTAAACCCCAAGTGTGATGAAAAGTGTCGATGCCATTTGTTGGCAGGGCTGTTGGGTTAGATGTGGAGAGTTTATTCTGGAGTCACTATCACAGGTGCCAAAAATTAGCTGAGTAGCAAGGACTGAATAGGGCCAGCTCGTGTCAGTTTGGCTGCTGCTGTGGCTGTCTGATGGCTGCCATCCTCAGCCCAGCTATCTTTCTAACTGCCTGCCTCTGGCCTTTCCAAAAGTGTATTGAGTGTACCAGTGCTGCCTGCCAGTGTGTGTAGCTGGCTTCAGACAGCTCTGTGACGGGGTGGGCTGCTCTTGAATGGTTAGCTCTGAAGCATCAGTAATGCTGTTAGTTTTGAATGGAACACAAGCAAGAAGGGGAACATAATCAGCGTGATGTACTGTGAATGGTGTAAGGGAAGAAACGTGATTTCTTAATTCGTATAACAGGTGCATAGGATCAAAGTCAAAAACGGGCTTTCAGAGAACACTGAACATGCACATAGCAGAAGGCAGTCTCCACTAAGAATTGTTTGCAGTCTTAGCAAGCAAATGAAAATTAAGCATCCTCTCTTATGGGAAACAAAGTGCGGAGACTAAGGGGCTTGTCTAAGGTCAGGCCTATGTTTTAGTATCGCCAAACCTAGGAGCCCATCAAAGCTGTCCATGCTGGTTTTCAAAAGCTGTTGCTCTGTGGTCCCAGCTTAAAGGCTTTTGGAACATCTTCCAAAGGATCCTGCCTCTCCTCAGGTTTTGGGGAAACTGCATTTGTCTCAGAATCAGTTATCCTGGCTTAGGATGTCCCAGCAAGATACAGGCCTTCCTGCTAAACAAACTGCTGGGGTCTGGAAGGGGATGGTGAGATTCGTTATGTGCAGTAAGCTCAGCTGCTTTCCAGCTTGGAGGTACGGCTGGTACCCAGAAATTGGGGAATGGCCACTTCAGGTGGCATATCATTGTGGGCCACCTTTAATCCTTCGGTTCTTCATTCCTCATTGCTGCTGCTCTGGGGGAAGCACCAGGTAGAATCTGCTCCTGGTACAACCAGAACATTTCCCATGGTCTAGATGGACAGAACAAAGCAAAGCAAAAACAAATGAGGAGGGGCAGAAGGTGATACCCACTCCCAGACTTCAGAAGATCCACGTACATAAGTGGAAATACTGTTGTGGCCCTTAATTTCATAGAGGTTAGATTATCTTGCTAATGAGGCCTTGCTGCTTTCTGGGCCACTTAATACTGTCATCAACTCCTTGATGTGTTTGGGTTTTGACCTCCACTGATCTTAATTGAATGTATGCAGCTAAAAATCACAAGTACTTGTCTGAAACCAAGTGCTTGTCACTCTAAGGTAATTAAAGTGTTTTTAAATGATAATCCTTTGTAGGTTCCTTTTTCTGCTAATATATTTTTATAATGGGAAGTTGTCTGGGGTTTCCTGGCTGTGCTCTTGGGACAGGATTTGCTTAAGAGGTTGACCCAAAGCCTGCTGAGTTCAGACCTATGTTAATCTGAAAGTACTAAATCCTCACAGAAGCACGAGGCGCAGCACAGTTTTGTCTTTAGTTGTAATTAGTTGGTTTTTATATGACTGGTTATGCTACAGGGTGTCTGCATTGACTTCAGGGGGTGCTGAACTAAGCCCTCATATTAGCTACCTTGTCTCTTCCTAGCTGTGTGTGCAAAGTATTGTTCACATAGTCAAGTGGGCAAGAAGTGATCTCAGTATAAATCTAGATTCAGCCTAGACCATCAGAAACAGGCTACTGGTCTTCTGTATGTGACCTGTGGGACTCTCAGCTGGTATTTCTGGGACGTGGTGGAATGATGGTTGTTGCAGGCTGTTGTTTTCATTACCCTTAAGTGCTGTGTAGTTGTCCTGCGCTTTTCAACGTGACATAACTCAGAACAAGTTCTGCCAGCCTTGCCTGCAGGGGTGTGTGGATGCAGAGGAATGGGCTAGTATGGCAGCGTGGGGCCAACCTGCTGACACGGCACTTGTAAATTTTATTTCTTCTGCGTGTGCATGCTGAATGAGTATTCAAGTCTAGTTAGACTGTCATGTATGTTGGGCTTTTTCCTTTTTTGTCTGCTGTGCTGGTTGCCTTCCAATACCTGTGGGTCCAATCTGTGGAAACAAAGTCTAGTTTTGCATCAGAGTTGCCGCTCCTGACAGCCGTGGCATTATCTGCGTAAAGAATTGAAGAAAGGGAGCAGGATGCAGAGACCATGTGATGCTGTAGTCTTGCTGTTGCCTGTTTTTATCAATTACTGTGTCATGGGTGATGAAGAATTGGCCCTAGTGAAGGGTGTCTTGCCTAGTTATCAGTTGCTTAGTTTTGTTCAGCTTTGTAAATGATTGCTATTCCTTTTGTTTAAATAGTATCAAGAGCTCATTGTGCTTTTCATCAAATTTTTTGATATTTCACCTGTTTTTTTAGGGTTTTTGCCCTTTCTTCTCCCTAAAAAGAAAGAAATAAAATGGAAGGGGGGAATGGAATCCTAAAGATATTGGTTCATATACTGGTGAAAACTGTCCAGTAGCTTGTGTATAACTGCTAACTTTTGTGCATGACTTGTGAATGAGAAATGGCCAAGCTGGTCAAAAGCATTTGGGATTTGGGCTGTAAAATTAACACTTCAAGGAAGACGATACATATTTTAGAAGGAAAGAGGACATGTTGCCTGAGCACTTGGCTTCATGTATGGCTTTCAAGTGAGATGGCAAAGATGGAAGTATTCAAATCTTGGGGAGGAAAGGAGGGCTGAGGAACTTATTCCTCACTTCTCCAATACTGCTCTTGCAGTTTCCCCTTCTGAGGCTGTGGCCCAAATATCTAATGTTCCCTTGGTTTGTTTAGATTTTTTCTTTGCTTTTGCTTATTCTTTCAGTTTAACCCTCTTACGGATTTTTACATTGACAGGTGAAATGAAAAAGAATAAAAAATACAGTTGAACATGATTTATCAATATATTTGGAATTTTCTGTGCTATGCCACCTTACATGGATTTTACCACAGCAGGTAAAGCATATTAGGAAGCAGTTCCTAAAAAAAAAAAAAAAGCCATCTGTCACTGGTAAAACGGTTGGCGTTAACATCTGAATTATCGTTAGGCTTCAAAGTTGAGATGAATGAGGCAATTCAAACCTCTCATAAAGCTATTTTATTTCATCTCCCTATAGAGCTAGATAGGCAGCCTCATATTGATTTGCACTTGGAAGTTTTCTTTGTAACTGTCCAGGGCTACATCTTTCATTTAAAAACAGCTTCAGTTTTTGCTGTAAATGCTGTAATCCACAGCACGACATACCTGTGTTTTGGTTTAGGCTTTTCACCATATATGATTTCTGTGGCACTTTCTTCAGATACTGTAAGGCAGAGTTCTGTGGCAGTGAAATGCTTTCTCCACTGGAGAGCAGAAATGCAGTTGTTAGTTTATTGTTGTTGGATGATACGGAGCAGGAAGATTTACTAGGCTCTTCTAGAAAATACTTTGTATGTATTTATGACTTTTGTCGGTGGAAAAAAAAATGTGTGGGATTTTCTGCTGTGAATGTGGTGAGACATAATGAAAGACAAGTCATAGTAGACTGTAAATTAAAGTTCTTGTAATTTTTTCTCTCGCCTCTGTTACAGCAATTAAACATGCTGTCCCAGGAAACCTGAGGAAGGAGTCGGCATTACAATGTAGAAACCCCTTTGATGTAGACCCACTGACCACTCTCAGTCTAGGTTGTTGTAAAATGCACTTTATATGCATCAGTCTAGTTTTCATGCTTTTGTATCATCTCAGAGGACAGAAAAGGATGGATCCTCAAGAGTGTAAATCTTTGGAATTTGCATGTACTGTGGAGTTGGCAAGCATTCACAGTCTTACTGTCAGCAAGTATCCCAGATAGGCCCATGGTTGAAGAATTTGTCTCACTTAGCATTGGGCTGATGTGAAGTTGTTTAATCAGTGTTTAACAATTTATCACCTGTCTATAGGAGTGCAAGATCACCCGGAGGTAGTGACCACTGTGCTCTGTGGGCATGGCAGCTAGTGCTTGCCGTGCTCAACGCCTGGCACTTACCAAGCTTAGTCTCTTCTTAGCTGCTCAGTTTTAAACATTAACAATTTGGACTGAGATTTTATAAGATGGGCTTCATGCCTTCTGCAACTGACATTTTGCTGTTTCTGAGAACAGGGCTGGTGGGAGGAAGACCAGAGGAGGGAGTAGTAAACTGTGGGAGGTTAATAACTTTTTCTTTGCTCCTTGAGAAGAGTATTTAGGAATGGTAGTACTATGGCCTCTTGGCATTGACACAGAAGATTTGTCTTCTAACATCCTACTGAAAACCAGGCCATTTTGGGAACTGCTGAAAAGTCTCTAATTCTAGGTGCTTTGTAGACATGTTACAAGATTTTCCATTCCAGTATATGTGTTCCATCCCTTTTTATTATTCCAGTGTAGCAAACTGAAAACCAGGTCCTCCCCTGTAAGTCAGTTGCATCAGTGCGGGAGGATTTTATGGCCCCCAGCTGCTCAGCGTCACCCACTGCTGTGACAGTACATTGTGGGAGCTCCCTGCCTTGTTCCACACGTAATTAAACTAGTTAAGGCAAATAATCCGTTAAAAGCAACCTGGTTGAAGGTGCCTAGGGCAGATTAGGGAGCGCCTACGGGAACCATGTCAGAGGTCTGGTAACAAGCATGGGGCAAGTAAAAGTGGTTGCAATCGCTGCCTTAGCTGTTTGTCTTTAGCCTCCTAGGTATAGCCAGAGTTTCTAAGGAACAACTGAGAAAACTGGGGGTGAGTGGCATGAGTAGGTCTCTCCTGCATCAGCTGCTGCTCCTTGCAGGGAAGCAGTGGCCCATGAGCTGAAACTCATTGTGTTCCTTCTCCAGGACATGCCACTGGTGTTCAAGTGGTTGGAGGAAGGCAAGCAGAAGGGTAGCTGAGTGGCCATGGGGGTAGAAGTAGAAGACGACCTCATCCAAGGAGTGGGAGAAGTGGTCAGAAGAGGGAGTCAGGGGTGTAAAGGGAAGAAGTGGCTTTTTAATAGCTGTGTGGGTTTCAGCGAGGGGGGGAGGTTCAGTCTAGGGCACAGTCAGATGTGTTCTGTTCCTTGGGTCCAGGCGTGAGGCACGTTCTACGGGGTACAAATCATGGTGAAAAAGCTAATGAGTATAGGCATGTAGTAACCTATGGTGTAGGGCAGAAGGTGGAAACTAGGCCAAAAATCAGAATACAAGTGCAATGAGAACCAGGCAAGCAACAGAGGGAAGTGGGAAAAACTCTCTTAAAAGGTACTTAACAACAGGCCTAACAACACTGCACTGTGCAGATGCTGCCCTTAAGACCTGTGTATTTTGGAGAGTTCCTGCTCCGGAAGCCAATCGGGGCCAGTGCCTGATGGTCTCCAGCTGTCCTGCAAGCTGTGGCACTTGCTGAGCTGCCAACTCTGGAGTCATGACATCCAATGCTACTCGTTTTATTCCCCTTCCTTTCTTATTTGAGGTTTCCACTTCGCCTTGAATTTGCTGGCATATTTCCAGTGCAATCAAAATGGTCCTCCCATTTTGTGGGGGTTTTCTATTTTTTTTCTTGGGTCTACTTAAGAACTCCTGAGCTCTCTGAAAGCTGTTTGACTTGACTAGAGTTGGAAGTAGCTACACATGCTAGTAGTTGTGTTAGCAGGTCATCTAAGTGGTGCTTGATAAAACTAGAGGTGTATTCTTTTAGCCTTGATTGTTTCAACTGGAATGGCACATCTGGTCATGGCCTTAGTGATGCTTCAGTGTCTTTTAGAATAACAGGGAGAATGTAAAGTCTGCTGATCAACTGAAACCATATCTCTGTTAATGTACAGTATGAAACAAGGGATCTGGGGAAAATTAATTTTCATGGCTTGTATTTTCCAAACTGCAGTTGTAAGTTGTCATGCTGGATATATGCCTGTTGTCAAGCTACGTATAGACAGAAGGGACAAAGTCAGACTCTGCTTCAGTACTTCAGCTTTTTGGTCTTAAGGAGACCTTTAACATACCGTTTGTCTATGTAATCTTTGTATTAAAGCTGATAGTGGGATTATCTTAACAAAATAGAAGAATTAGGAACAGATGGGAAGTTCTTTGTGGCTAGTTAGAAAAGGTGTGGGAAGGCCTGGCCACAGTTTACCTGAGGCAGGAAGAACAGAAATCTCCCTTTGACTTAGAGTTTCTGCTCCCTGGAGCCTACCTGGATATTACCCCTTGCTCACGGGAGCAGAAGGTTTATAAGGTTGTTTGTATTTTATGTACCACAGTCATTGGCACCAGTGCATAATACTGTGCACCAGTCAGTCTGTTGCACTTGCTTGTTGATTTTTCTGGTAATTCCTGGCATGCACTACTTCAAGCATAATAACTACCATATTTAAACATTGGCAAATCAAATAGTAGCTGTTTAACTATGCACACATTGTACTCAATGAGTTGAACATACTTTTTGTGTCTTTCTAGTTGAAAATGTCTTACTAGTTGCAATGGGACTGAGCTGTGGTGTAAGGTTGTACCCAGTGAGCTCTGCTCCTTGCCAGGTGAGGATGGTTTGTGTTTCTGTGGATGAAGGCAGCCTTGCAGCTGAAGGTAATGGTGGCTTTAGCACCGTTGTGGGGCAAGGGCTACATGAAGAAAGCACCTCACAAACTTCTGGCAGCCTACGGTGGCTAGATTGCCTTTCTCTGGTGTGGCTGTGAGCTAGTGTGGGCTTTTCTCATGCACAAAGTAAGTTGTAGGGGGAGCCCTGGCTGGCAGTTGCTGCCTTTTTCATTTGATTTGGCCTTCTCCCCTGAATTAGTTGGGGTTTAATTGCTGAATTTTCCTCTAGCTGAGGCGGCAGCTGCACCAGACAGATGAGTCTCAAGAAGGATGTAGTGTTGGCTCCTGTTCAGCTGGGCCAGACACAATGCAAGGTACTTTTGGCACCTTCCTCTGTGTTACTAAGGCGTAATCGATCTTGGAGTCTTTGAAGACATTTGTACAACATTAAAATTTCGGCCTTTGGAGTGAAGTTTTGTTTGGAAATACTGTTGTTCATCAAAATACAAAGGAATAAAAACTATCAGAAGACAGATAGCATTGAGCTCGCCCTCAGATCGTGCTTGCTTAGGAGTATTCTGTGTAGTGGATGCTATAGTCTCAGCTTGTTTAAAAAAAAAAAATCAGTCTATCTCTGAGAAAGTTGGTGATTAGTGTCTTTAACAGTCTGGCTTTCTGGTTTCGGAGTATAGCTTTCACAGTGTGTACAGCATTTTGAAGACAGTGCAGAGCAGCTGCCATCTCCACCGTGTGTTAGAAGAACTGTTAAATTACATGGTCAGCTAACAAAATGAATATATATTTAGCTTTTGGAAGAAGTTAATTTCATTTGTTAAACAAGCTGTTCTTTGTTTTTAGGCACTTACACAAATTCAGCTAGCTTTAATGGCCAAGGTCTCTTTGACTTTATTTAATTTGTTCCAAAGTTCAGAATGGAGCCCAAAAGTTGTGCTGATTTAAAACAAAAAAAAAATCCCCAAGTAACACACAACAAAATACTCCACAGCTGATTCCAGTAGAGCTGGCAAGATGGATTATCAGGTCAGGATGCATAATTTTCTGTGGGTTTGGCACCTTACGTAATTTATAATTGTGACAGGGGGAGGTGTTTCAGGTGATGCCTTTGGCATGTATTAAGTGTTTTAGGGTTCCAGAGGATTTTCAAGTAGGGATCATTGTTGCTTTCCAAAATAAGTATGCTTTAGACTCCAGTGTAGTATAATTTTTCTCGCTCTTTTGAATGTGACTTTGTTTTTCACAGTGAAGCAAGATACTTTATTCTGGTTGGGTTTTGTTGTTGTTTTTTTTTTTTTTTTTTTTTTTTTAAGAATACCAGTAAAGCTGTAAAGGCTATAGTTTTCCACTTCAAAAATTAAAAAAGCTTAGCCAAGGAAAAGCTTACTCAAGGGAAAACCAGACTTGAATGGAAAAGTAATATACATAATCATCAGAGTAATCCTTCCATCTGATCTGAAGCAGAAAATTGATTTGTTTTAGAAAAGCTATAAATCTTTTAGAATTCAACCCCAGGCATATACAGTGGAAGGTGTTCTGTCAGTAAGTTCAAGCATAACAAAATGAAACGAGAGGCGTCTTGGGATGCCGGTGCTTCATATCTACGGCATAGAGTTGGAGTCTCACAGGGGGCTCCCATCATAATGGTCAGGGGGCTGGAATACATGTGGGAATAGAGAGCTGGGTGTGTTCCGTTGTAGGAAGATTAAGGAAGATTGTACTAATTATACTGCTGTCTTCAACTGTCTATTGGAAGGAAATACAGAAAGTGCAGCCAGATTCTTGCAGACACGTTGTGATATGCTGAGAAGTAATGGACACAAATTAGAACATGGGAAAGTCTCATTAGATTTTTAATTTTTTTTTACTACAAGAGTAGTCAAATACTGGAACAAGGGCCCTGAGAAGTTGTGGGATCATCCATTCTTAGAGATGCTTGAAACTTGGCTGCATGAAGCCCTTATGTAGTTCATGTGCTTTAAAGGGAAGGTTGAACTAAATAATTTGTTAGGAAATAAGAGGCAGCTTGTGGAAGGCAGGTAAGAAAGTCCTAGAGAAAAATGAGTAGAATCAGTTGCTGAAATAATGCTGTTGGTAGGTTTTCTTCCTTCTTTCACAAATGGTGCTTTTTCTCTGGTGTATAGAAAGGTTTTGCTCCTGAGCTGCGAGGAGGAGGTTGCCGTTAAGGTTGTCTCCCTGTTGCTGATGGGCAGCGCACATACTGAGCAGAGGTGATTGCCACAGCGCCGTGGGTGCTGCCTGTCTGTCAGGTGGGAGCTGTGGTGCTTTGCCTGCACCTCAGCAGCGTTCATGCAGTGCGCTGCTCAGTCACCATTGGGTCACTGTGTTCCCCCTCTCTTTTTCTGTTGGAGAGGGGTTTTTTGCATTAAGATGAAAGAGATGAGATAAACTAAAATTAGTATCAGGGTTATTAAAGACTTCAAGATATTACTAATCAGTTCTAATTTTATCTCAGCACCCAGGCATATATAGTACTGAAAACTTCTATTAGGTTTCAATAATTGTGTTAAAAGTGATACCCCCAGGCTAGTATCGGAGCAAGTGAAATTGCCAAGCTCTGTGCGTGACATTGCTGCCCTGACTGTACCGCAAGGGGAGCAGGGTTTGCTCTTTGCCAGTCTTTTAATGCTTTGCGTTTTACGTCAGGCTCCTTAACTGTCAGGGGCTTGGTGGTGTTTCTATTTAAGAGTGCCTGCTGTGTCATTTTGGCGCTGGACCAACAAAAACTAATCTTCAGGGTCCTGGAATATTCATCGGTGAAGATGGCTGGGTGGCGAATCCCAGGAGGGACGTTCCAGCTGAGATACCCATATTCTTCTTAAAGCTTGCTGGAGAAGATGCGGGTTTCTGTGGTGCATTGGTTCAAAGGGGGAACGCCAGGCACAGCACTGATAGCTGCGCGTAGCTTCCTTGCCAGTACCAGCACGTATTCATCACGGAGCACATTATTTCAAACCCTTTTCATACAGGTCTGAGCTTTGCAAAAGCCTTTCAAACAAAAATTCAGAGGGCTGCTGTGAGGAGAAATGCTCTGAGTAACAGCAGCCTGGCACTGGAGATGCCGAGTAACGTTACAACCCCTCTGCTCAGACACCTCTTTGCAAACTGACTTAGGTGCTCAGCAGTCTGTACTATAATTTCACATATGCTCTGTGGTGCCGGCTCAGAAAAGTGGTCCTTCCCTGACCCTCAGTTCCTTGTGACAGAACAAATGTATGGTCATGGGGTGAGCTGGATGAGGGAACCAATCCAAGTCAAAATTAGCCTGGCCAAGAAGCTAATTTCAACCTGGGACAGCTTCTCTGGCAGATGAGAGCAGGCGAGCGTGCCCAGCCGGTGACGAGCACGCAGCCCTCCCGCTGCTCCTTTAAACAGCCTGCTGGCATATGCCAGTGCACGGTGGTCTCATCTCAGGGGCTTTTAACAAGGTATAGGAGTTCAGATTTGAGTGGACAGAGTTGTTTTGTCCTATTTTTGAGATAAAGTATGAAATAAATCCACCTCCAAAACGGTATCCTGAGTCAGCCCAGTCTGTGGCAACGTTGCTGTTTGTGAACTGATATAAAAACGTAGGTGAATTGAAATATTTCACTTTGGTGTTGACCTTTTTGACGTAAATTAGCTGCACTTTCAGATGAGAGTTGTTGTAAACCGGAAGCAACATTTTGAAGTCAAATGAGATGTTTCAACTAGCTCGGTGTTTTTATTTTTTCCTGACAAGGGAGATTCATTGAAGCTCCTCCCTGCAGTTTTAGTCTCAACGAGCTGTTGACCTGGAGCTGGCCCTGGTTGTTTGGATGTTTCTCTACCGATTATTTTTGTTCTTTTCAGTGTGCATCTGTCTTTGTCTTGTTTTTCATCATTGTCAACTGTATGTGGAGTCTGGCTATGTGTTAACCTGTGAGGCCAGATGATGAGGGTTAATGCAGTGTGATTGCTCATTAATATTTCTATCCCAAGGCCTGGTCCAGGCACTCTGCGGTGGCCTGGGTGCAACCCTCTGGAGGAATATGGCCTTTTGGAGAATTGGGGCTGTTTCATCCATTTGTGGCCTCCGGCCCTGTTGTTGCTGCATGGGGATGTTGCTCATGGCGATGCAGAACGAGAGGCCCTGGGCCCAGAGGGGTGGTGGGCTGCCCTGGGGACGTGGTGTGGGGTCAGGCCCGCTCTGGGCCTGGCAGCAGGGGGGTTGCCAGTGCCTTGCTGCTGCCTTGGGCTCAGCCTCCTGCGGGGCTGCCGCTGTGAGGTTTTTAAGTGGCCATTAAAAGTGTTGGTGGGGCAGGAGTGGGGAGCTCGGCCCCCAGCGTGGCGTTGATCTTCCTTGAGCCCAAGGGATGGGGATGGAGGCACCCGCCTGCAGCCCCTTTCCCTCAGGACCCCCATTTCCACCTTGAGGTGGGGGGAAGGAAACGCCTGAAACCCCTGCGCTGGGCTCCCTGCTGGGGTGTTCTTACTTGTTTTAGTGAGAAAATTGTGTCAGAAATATCTGCTTTCCTAATACTGTGTTACTGTTTTGGCTCTAGTATTTTTTATGCATGCCTCTTGTTTTGGATTCGCTCTACTTCATAGTCCCTTGCTTTTTTTTCCCCTCCCTTTCTTAAAACATATGTTTGTGAAGCACCAGAATATATTCATCTGCAGTCTGTAACAGCTCCTTTCTGGAACGCTGTGGCACCTGCAAATCCCATGGTGCAAATAGACCCTGAGTGTCCATCACAACTGTGTGATGTAGTTTTCCTAATGAAGAACACTAAACTTACTGAAACACATTCAAAGATGGAATAATAATAAAAAAATCCACAAAAATTTTTAATTAACTTCCAACTTTATAGTTGTGAGGCGGGAGTGATTTCACTGCCTTTACGTTACATATAGGTTGGCTAGAACTTGGTATGAAAATTTCAAGGTTACTGTTATGTAGGAGGATCTACTAAATTTAAAACCAGGGTTTTTTTTTTGGTTCAGGTGAGTACTTGTTGACTTTCACTGAATTAAGCCTAGAAACTGAAATAGCATCTCTGCCTTTCCAGTGACTGTAGGTAGCTGTGGGTCTCTCAGTGTGGACTCAGTTGTTTGCCTCTGGCCCTAGACAGCTACACTCAGGCTGCTGCGGAAATCAATTCAGTAGTTTTTGTGGCAACTATTGCTGCTGGTTCTGTTTTAATATCTGATTCGGAAAAGACCTAAACATGTTAAAACTGAAGTGGAAAGTGGAGAAGAAAAGCTGTTCCAGCTACCATAGTTTTTAGAAAATGCAAATGCCTTTTGTTGGGGGTGTGTGTGGGGTGTGTGAGAGCTGTTTGGGAGTTCAAAGATTTTTGAGAGGCTTCCTCTAGTGTAAAAGGTGAATAGGTAGTTCCTTGAGATGCTGCACAGGTGAATATTGATTCCAATTTGAGGCATGGTTTTCACTCATGTTCAAGCTATGATGCACTTAGCATAAGGTGTATAGTGGAAATGTTGCCCCTTTGAATGTGCATCTTCAGTGATTCCACTGTGGCCTTGACTGTGTTTAGATGATTTTGTGCCCAGTGCTCTTAACAGTGTAAAAGAAGTTAGCAGCTGATAAGGGTTTGTTATCCAAAGTTAGGTTAAACAGTCATTAATTAGTGTCCTTGAGACAATAACTGAGTTTCACAATGTCATGTCTTATGGGTTGCATTTTGTTTCAAAATTTTAAATTTGGTGGTTGTTTTGACGTTAAGAAGCATTATTTGGTTTTAATGGTGTAAGTTGAAAAGTTTTCTAATTGTTGTGTTTTTCTTGTCTGCTTTAAGAGTCAGATTTACAGATCTGTCAACACAGAGCACCAACATGTTGCACCAAAAAAATGGAAGAAAGCTACCAGGCAGCTGTTCGAAGGGAGAGGACTCAGAGTATCCAGGCACTGAACTTTGAACTGAAGTACATGATTGTTGGCCATATCACAGCTTTTCAAGGTAGGAACTTCTGAGGTGTTGTAGTCCTATGAGTAGCTTGTAAGAGTATCCTCTGCAATCAAAAAGAAAAGCTCTCCTTTGTTTCTCATTTCTCTTGTTTCGCATGCTGTAGTTGCTGACTTTACGGTTTACTTCCCTGTTAATGATGCTCTTGCTTTTGGAAAAAGGTGATGGCACTTAATCTTGACTGGTATTTTAAGGATCTGCCTAAATCTAATTAGGAATAGATTTAAGCTTAGACCTTATTCCCAGGATCATTTTAAAAAAGATTGGCATGGATTTTTCCAAGGCATTTTCAAATGTCATTTAGGTGCCTAATGGTTGGTTGTGCTTTTTGATACTGTCTTGTGTTGCCAAACCATTTGCAGATGTACAATGTTAAATGAAAATGCATTTGTTGATGCCGAAGAATAACTGATCTAACTGATATGTCAAATGAGAACACAGCACGCTCTTCATGTCAGGATGTTTCACAACCTGGCAGGTCACATGAAGAGTGGTCTATTATCTAGAATTATGGTCACAGAGTTAAAATGTGAATACATAGAGCAACCTCTGCTGTGAAAGTCTATTCTTTTAACTCTTGCTGTTCTCAAAGCTACCTTGTTCTTTCAGGCTGATGTAAGTCTATGTAGTTTCTTCACATAGTTATTGTACTGATAGTTAATGTGCTATTAAAAGGAGGAAAATCCTTGGGTAGGATTGTGCGCTGTACAGTGTTGAGCACTGGACACTTTTCTCCAGAAGGGCATTTAAGCATTGGCTGTGAACTTCAAATATATGAGAGCTGAGTGATTAAATCAATCATTAAGTGATGAATCCAGCTTATTGACTTCTGTGGGCCTAATTATGTGCTTAATTTTAACTCACTGCTGTGCTATATTTAGTGCTGAGCACCCTTGTGGAATGGGTTTTGAAAACAAGCCAGCAGTTATTAAAATACAAAGTGTTGAGGTCTGTATGATTAAGCCTATTGTTACAAGGCAGGTTTTATCAAATAGTAGCTTTTTTTGTCTAGCTTCTTCCATTTGAGTGAAAATACTATAAATAAAAGATATGATTGACAGTTAATAAGAGATAGCATATTATCTAAAATTGGAAATAAGCGATGGTGGAAGTCTGAAAGTGATGTGCAAGGGCAAGATAAAAATTTTCTTCTGGTCTTGGCTATTTACCTCTTTCCTCTGTCTCGTATGAATGAGTGAGAAATGGCATTCTGGTTTACTTTACAATTAATTTTTGAAAATTTTTAATATCCCCCCTGATTAAAAAATTTGATTGGAGGGTGCTTTGGAGGAGCACTGTAGTAAAAGGGTGACTGTTGGCATTGTTAAAAAGCTGGTAAGTTATTCAAGCAATCTTTCAGTATTATGATTGAATAAAGATAAGGTCAGAATAGATTAACCTACCAGCCCGTTTAGGTCAAGCCAGCGGCTTTATTGTCCATTGCTGATGAAGCCTTTTGATGGAGTGAAAGGAGGAGTTAGACATTTCACACAGTTTAAATTTACAAGCATTTTCTGGAAGTGGGTAAATAGGTTGTTTGTTGTAACTTCTTATGGCTAGCTTTCTGTCTATGTTAGGTGGGAACACTTGAAAAACCTAACTTTCTCTCTTGTGTTGGGAGCTGCTTTTGTTCTTTGGTTTTCTCCCAGGTGTCAGCGAAAAGCTTCTCTCTTTATCTTGTGCTGTATAAACATTCTGTTGCTAAGAGTAGTACTATGTGAGAGATTTACTGAGAGGGAAGATCTTTGCATTGAATTAACTCTGTCCTTTTGGATTGTTTTGGTTTGCTATTTTGAATGATAAAGTGTGAGTGTGCAAAAAGCACATTTAGTCTGAGAAGAAATATCCTTATTGTAGCAGTTTTTTGGGTGCCTTTCAGATTTCATGTTTCTTGCAGCAGTGAGAGCTGACTCAGACTTGCTAAAAAAAAAATAATAGCAATTTATTCACTTGTATGTAGTGGTGTTTACTTGTACAATTTTCATGCACAATTTACTTTCTTTTATATATACACATTTTTAGTACTGTTAGTGTAGTCAAAGCAAAGCAGTAGTTAGCTTTGCTGCTTACTGCTGAGAAAAAGCTTAACTGCTTTTTGTGCACTTGTAGCAGACAATACCATTAATATTATACCCACACTGATAATTTTCAAGACCAATATGGTATAAGAAGTGGATTTTCAGGAGTCCAGCTTTGAGAATGTAGTGATGCTAATTAAACTTCAGTGGGAAGAGAGAACAACTTTTTTGGAGAGGGGGGACAGAGATAATTTTTTTTAAGTACTTGTCTCCTTATAGTCTTTCATGGAAATAGACACTTACTTCTGGGGACCCGCAATTAAATAACACAAGTATTAATAGGAAAGAGTTTTCTCATGTGAGTAGGTGTTTGGGTATGCGTTCAGTTAAATATTCTCTCTACATTGCCTGGGTACTGCAGTTGACTGTGGACATTTTGAACTTAAGAGATTTTATTTTGGTTTTTCTTTTTGAAATTGAAAATGTTATTTAAGTAGCTTTGCCCACAGCTGAAATAAGACAATTTTCACAGGTGCTGGATTTAGTTGTACAAAATAATTAGTCTGTATGACTTGATTAAATATACTACAGCTGTGGGCAGGCTTGTTATATTTGGGCTAATGCCCAATCTGTACATATGGACAGCCTTAGCATTGCGATTCAGTCCTACTTTTCTCTCTTTAAAGTTTTCAATATTAGCAACCCAGTCCTTGCTCAAACACTTGATAAATCAAGCTTCTGCATGGATCTGTTTTACTTGAACTCCTTTGTAATGCTGTTGCTGTTACACCAGCTTTGAGTAGGAAGAGGCACATTGGCATGAGCTGCAGGCTGTAAAATGCCCTCCCCATTACGTGACATGACAGGAGGAAGGGAGAGAGGCAGGAATGAAAGGGCCAGCTGGTTGCATGGGAAGCACGTAATCAGGATCAGCTCCTGCAAAATCATACATTGTCACAAAATCTTTTTGGGTGCTTGACATGTTGAACATAAGCAGGCTTCTGGGGGAAGGTTTCATGGAAAGCTGCTGGTTTCACTTTGGTTTAGTGTTTTGGTCCATGGTGGAGCCTAGAAGTCATAACCATGGCATCAGTCACTCTACGTATGTGTTACTAATGTCTCTGTGCTCCAAATGGAGAGTCGAAGGCAAAGTGGATGAGATGTGGAAGTGTGCCAAACTGTAGTAGGAGCAGCATAATGGAGGAGAATGTGCCTGTTGTGATGATCCCAGTATGACACCCTCTGGCTCTTCACAGGTGGCTTTGTGTTGGAAGCATTTTGGAGCAGGTCAGTTTGTCTGATCCAAAGATGTGCCTCTCTTTCAGTCTTTGCTTCTGTGGCTGCAGCCTGCAATGCCCAGCAGAACTATTTGAATAAATGATCAGACAGGATGCTTTAATTTAGTAACCTGTTTTTCCCTTTGATAACCAGAGAATTCTCGTTTGAATTTACTTGGTTTTTTGTCCCAACCTTTTTTTTTCCCCCAGGCTTGCATGTAAACAACTGTATTGTTTTAGCTTAGACTTTGTGGTGATACTGCATGTTACTTGGCACAGTCATCCTTCTATTACCACCCCGCACTCCCCCCCCCCCCAAAAAAAAAAATTCCTCATGCAGTCCCTGCATTCCTTGGGGACATTTCCAAGCAAGGCAACAGATTCATTGTTGGTGGATTAAAAGTGGTGTGGGTGTGCAGGCTGAAAGTTGCTGTCAGGAGAGGTATCAATAGTTTGACAGGAAAGCTTTGTTGTGGGTGGGCAGCAGAGAGAAACCTGGCCTCCTTTTTCTGTGTCCTTTATGGAGTGCTAACAGGTGCCATGTAAAGACCCATAGAAAGCTTGGCTCTGCTGCTGTCATCTTATGCTGAGGCTAATTTGAGGGAATGAGAATCCAAACACTGGTAATTTATTTTTTCTGCTGATGGTCTCTGCAGAGAGGCAGAACAAGATACTTGGAAACCTGCATCACATTTCAGTCACCAAATTAGCATGTATCAGAGATACAGTGAAAAGCTTTGTCTGAGCTAGCAGTTTAGGAAATATTACTATACTTTGTGCTTTTTGTTTTTGCAGCAGGCAATAGGAATTGTTCACTCACAGCCTCTGAGGATAAAGCTATCTCATGAATGAAAGCATTGTTGGTCATAAAGCAATAATTTTGTAGTGATTCTCTGAAATAGCATTAATTTGGGGGTCAAATGGCAGGGCCAGGTGTTCCCATATTTTCCCAGCTATAGGAGGGTAGATCAGCTTTGTGACACTGTTCCTCTTGCTCCTAACTTGAGGGGTTTGGCAAAGCTGTGCTTATGTTCTGCTTTATATGGAATGGAGAAATGCTAGTTGGGAAAGCTCCTTGCTGCTGTTTCTAATGGAGTTGCTGTGACATCGCTGTACATTGTTTACCCTGTTGTCATCTGATCCAAGCAGGTAACTGGAAAGGACCTGAATCGTACAAGGTGTAGGGGGGAACCTAGTTGCAGCAGAGGTGGAGCCCGGGACTCCTGGTTATTGGTAACATGCCTGAAAGTTAATGCCCAGTTGATCCAAAAAGTCCTTAAGTACAAAGTTTTTTGAACTGGCACCCTCCCTGCTGAATGGGAATGGTTGGCTGGTTTCTGTACATCTTGGGATGGATAGCATTGGTGGGTCCATTAATCAACTGACCTGAACATTCCCAGAAGTAATACAGTGCACTGGCACTCAGCACTATATGGAGTCAAACACATTCTCCATCTTAATTTGGCTGATTTGCAGTGCTGCTGATAGTTAGTTTTACTGAATTTAGGAATACCAGCTTGGACTAGGGGTGGCTGGTTAATGCTGTTGAAATACAATGGAATTCACAAACCAAAAAAGACTTGGCTGGAAAAGTGTACTTTGGTTTGTAGTTAATTACTATATGAAGTGTAGTCACAATGCTGGAGATGGATGAAGTCCAAAATCAATGAGCTATTAAAAAAAAAGCCAGCCATCACCAACAATGCCTGTGGTTTCCTTTATTTACTGCTGCATTATAGAAATGCAGAAGTGCTGTTTTTTAAATAGTTTTTTTTTGTAATACCGTACTACTTCAGTCTTTTATTCAGACAAATTGTTACTCACGCCTTTCCACTTGTATAACCCCGCTAAGTAGAGTTTTGTACTTTGCTGACCTTTGAGCTGAAAGCTGGCCGAGAAGTATAATTTGGTTTTGGCTCAATGCAAAAATGACTCCCTACAGAGAGAGAGAGATAGAAGAGAGAGGCTCCATTAGAGTATTTCTGTCCACCTCCTGTACACTATTCATTCCTATTCCAATGCACCAAACAATCTGTGTTTTCTAGTTGGCATGAAAGCCTGTTTTATGTATGCAGCCCAAGGGACTGGAATATTCCTTTCTAGCTGTAGCCTTGCATGTGTGAACTGCATGCACATGGGCTACTGCTGTCTGTCTGGGCTGGGCCCTAGGTGGGAGAAGACTGTCGTCATCCATATGACAAAACCAGCCCTTTTTTTGGTTGCTGGTGTTCTCTGTTGAAATGTAAACGTAGCTCTTTATAGGATACTTTCTGTCTGTAGATCTTAAGCACTTTTGGAAACTATTTCAGTGTGGGTGCATTGGTGCTAGAGATGGATAAAGTGAGGCACAGGGGAGGGAGAATGTCTTTCCTAAAGTGACACATTATACTATAGGAAGAGCCAAGAACACAATTTATCTTTGTGACTACTTCTGATCCCTCTAAAAAATATTTGTGATTTCTAGAGACCTTGAAGGGGAAGAGAATTTTGGCTGAATATAATTTCCTGAAGTGTTGGTTGGAAGAGCAAGAGATGCCCATTTTGTCCTTGATCTTGGCATGGTTGGGCTACTTCGCCCTAACTGTGGAGCAGGTTGGTGTTTCAGAGCAGCACAGTGTGAAGAAGGGGTATTCTGCAACAATTCTTTGGTGATAAGATTCCTCCTTTGTGTTTTGGTACTACCTGAAGTTCATAAATCCAGTGTGCTTAGCATGCCATCAGTTTGGAAGAAGGAATTCCTCTGGTTTGTAAAACAGTTTATGGTGGGTGGGAGCAACAAAACACAAAGAACTTAAGGGTAGGAGTCCCAGAGTCTGTTAGAAATAAGTAGCCTGCGTAAGCAAGAAACTCATGTGCCATAGCGCTGAAGCGTTATCGTCGTAGGAAATAGCTTTCTGATTCTGCCATCATGTTTTTATCCTCTTTATTGGTGCCATCTCAATTGACACATTTACCCGCGCTGCATGTGGGTATGTCACACTGGGTGAGGCTGCAGGGCCACCTAACACAGTCTTGTCCAGTGGCCAGTAAATGAACAGGAAAATAAATCAGAAATACAAACATGCTTCCCTTTTACCCTGCTGTTCCCTGGAGAATGATAATTCAAGAGCTTTCAGAGTCTGGGCTGAGCTGCATCTATTATCCATTGGTATAATTACCCGTTGTTGGGCCCTCTGTCCATTAATTCCTCTTTCACCAGGTTATCTTTTGACTACCACAAAAAAACCCTGGCAATGTTTACCACCTGTTGAATGTGATTTAATCATGCATCAGGGGGCTTGCTTTAAACATGCTGGCTATTAATTCTGTTGTGTCACTTGATTCTAAAGTTTTATTGTTTAAAAGTATAGTTATTGCCAGTACAATTATTTATCTTCTATATGCCATTTATGGTTTTAGAGCCATGGCTTTGCTAAGACTTCAGTCTTTGGCTGCATGTGGGGTGAGAGAAAGCGTGTTAAGTTCTTTCCTGTGAATTGTCCTCATCTCAGCAAAATATAAAAATAAGAGTTTGCAATGTGATATTCCCTAATGCTCTCGCTTTTTATCTTATGAATGTGCAAAATTAAAAGAAAATCCTGGTGATGTGCCAGGGACTGTGAGTAAATATTAACATTACCTTGTGAATGGGGATTGCTGAACTCACTGTGCACCTTGTGTGTGTTCAGTCTCTAAATGTTTTGAATGGTGTGAGCTGTTCTTTTTTTGGCTGAAAGACCACCTGTCATCCTTTGGAATAAAACTTTTTTGGAAGTTGTGTGTATGCTTCTGTCAAGATTCTAGATTCAGATGGACATTTTGATGAGATAGATTACAAGAGAATGAAAGTGTTTCTTACCTGGTGTCTTGTATTGTTCCATTTTCATAGTAATTTGAATTGGTATGATGATCTACTATCCATAAGTAATTTAAGGAATATGCTTTATTTCTATATACATACAAGCTAAAAGTTAAATGGGGGGCGGGGATAGCCTTCACCTTGAAAAATTTTTCAGTACTGCATATTAAACATAGTATGAGTGTGTGCAGAAGTTCATCCTAGCCTCTCAAGTCCTCTGAGAGACTGCATACTGCTTGATTTTTTCCTATACTGTTTCATCTCCCATAGCATGTTATGAAAATCAAGTATCCAATGTTTTTTACTGTTTTCACTGCTTTTCACTGTTTTTTCAAGGTTATCTGAGTCCTGCTGAAAAGATAATTTCCCTGGTCAAACTCCCGATCACATTCTCTGTTTCCTTGGTAGAGCTACCCTCCTGCATTTACAATATGCCTTTCATCTTGTATTTTCTGCGTAGGCCATGATGCTAGTCACCTGTGATTCGTGATGTAAATGTCAGTTACTGTCACAGCCAGTAATGCCAGCCTTTTCATTTACTTAGTGTAAAAATTCAGATGGGCACAGCTTCCCTCCCTCCCCCCCATGCTGTCTTTCAGACTGTTAGAAAGTGTGCGCTGTAAAGATCCTCTGTGCCTCCATTGTCTCCCTTAAAATGTCATTCTTAAAACTTTCCTTAAAGGCACGATAAATAAAATACTTGTGAAAGGTCAACCCAAAATATGCTGAATCCGCTGCCTGTTATGTTGACCAGGTTTGTCATGCTCTTGCCCCTTTTGTCTTTCCTCCCCTGCGCATGTGTGTCTACCGGCTGTTGTTTGCCTTTCTTTTTATTGGCAGCATGCTTTATCCTGCATATCTATAGTAGCTGTGATTCTGGTGTTTTATTAGCATCCCTAAGTAACTGTTGACCTTGGTAATTTTTGTGTGTTTCTGATTGCGTTAATGTATCCTCCCACTGCACCTTCTCATTTGGGCAGCTTGTTAGGAAGAAGAAATTTTATTAGTCTTTAAAAGAACACAGGAAAATAACAAAGGGAGGAATAATGGAGGAAATCACACTTTCATCAGAAAATTCTGATCGCTTGATACTTTGAAAATAGCAAATTCAAGTGGAAAGTTTAATGAAAACCCGGGAAGAATACTTCATTCTAGCCATGGAATGTAAATCACTATCTTGCAAACCGTATGTAGTAATGAAGATCGTGCCCACAGAAGTTGTGGAAGTAGGATAACTAAAGCAGTGACTATATTGCTAATAGTGGACTTCTCCTTAAAGATAGGAAAACCTTATATCGCATCTTATTTATTATATTGAAGTGACTTGATACCAACTGGCAATCAACGGTGATACTGTGGAGTCACCGGTACTGGCAGTAGCTCACTGTTGTAAGAGTTCCTGCAGATTGTGTGGAGATTTGATTTATGAAATAGTACGCAGTTGTTTTTCAAGAATGCAGTATGCAGAACTCTGTGAATGAGAACTGGGTAATATTAGTCTTGCCAGAAGCTTATGTCGGTATATACTTACAACTAGCAAAGTTTTTAGTTACTGGAATTACAGTGCTTGAACTCTTAAGCAAAAGTGTTATATTGTTTAGATAGCTATGTTACTTTTAAAAGAAGTGATTAAATACGCAATTTAGAGAATTGTTTGACCCAAGGCTTTGAAAGGACGGGGTAATTCAATGTGAAGAGTGAGATAAATATACATTAAATACATTTAAAGGAAACAGCAAATCGTCTAGGTAAGATATTATCCATTTAGCCTTTATAACCATCATGTAAACTTGCTTCCTGAGCTTGTCTGGCTGTGGCTGTCATTTGATATCTAGAATGTAAGCAATTTGTGGCAGGGGACAGTGTCTTCATTATCTATTTATAACTGTTGATCATGCAATGTGGGTAGGGCATATTGGTGCTAGAACAAGATACCTAATGAACACACAGATCATGTTTTTGGTCACCTTATATCTCTCTATCCATATTTCACCTGTCTGTTGTTGTAATTATCTTTTTCTTCCTCTTTGTTCTTGCTAGTACCTTGTCAGGCTGTTGACTGTATCTCTGGAGTATAAAATCATGGTGGAAGTGTAGCCCGATAAATTGAGGATAAAGTAGTCCTGATAAAAAGAAAACACAAAGGTAGATGGAAAGAAAGTGTTTATAAAAAAAAAAAAAAAAAAAAAAAAAAAAAAAGGGAAGGGAAAACATTAGCAAAAAAGAGAGAAAATTAAGAAAAATGGGCAAAAGCAGAGTGAGCAAATGAATCTGAGGCCCTGAGTATCTGAGGAGGCTTTAACACAATTGCTGTTGTGAGGACAATATTCTTGTGACAGTGTTTCTGGAAGCTTGTGTAGTGTCCTCTTTCTTCTGGAGGTTACATGCTTTATTCACAACTACATTGTGAAATTTTAGTGGCCATCTTATTGTGGACTAGAAGGTGGGTTGTTTTCTCCCTCTACTTCATTGTTGTTCTGACGTGGCATTTCCATACCAGCTGCATTACTGCTCAGTCTCTAAATATATAAAATCCCTCAGCCTGGTGACTCTGTTGCAAGCTGTGTGAGTACTTCAGTAAATCTCATGAAATAAAGTTCTCAGTATGATCAAGTCCAAGTTCCTGCTTGCTGAAGTTAGTCTGACATTTTGTGAAAAAAGTGGGTGAAGACCTGAAAAGCAACGTGGTCTGATAAATGTTTTGAATAGGAGCGTAAGTGTATGGAAATAGTTTCTGCATAAGACTTTATTGGAATAATAAAAAAAAAAGGACAATTGACTGTCCTTCCGTTTATTGGGGGCTGTATTTCCGTGATAATTCAGCTTTTAATTACACATCTTTTCCCCCCAAAGTTGATAGATTATTTAAACTTCTTTTGTTCTTTTATTAGTTCTTTTATTGTGAGATTGAAAACAGGAAAGGCATTCTTTTAGACCACTTCTAGACTTCTAGGTGTAAAATTTTAGATGTTCTTTGAGCAAGAGTATAGGTACTGTAGCATTGAAACTGTCGGGCAATTCGATAAAAATAGGAGAAAAAATACATTGGAAATAATGAACTAAATGCAAAAGGACTGATTTACAGGAAATTCTTACTTCGTTCTGTTGCATTTTCAGACTTGAAAAGATAATGATTGGGCAAGACTGACAAGGTTAAGAGAGCAGATACCTCAAAGCAAGTATGTTCAGGAGGCAACAGTAGGTTCAAACCTCAGCTCCATGCCCCAGTAATGAATAGCGTGTGGCATTTCCGTTTGCAGTATGTTTCTTCTGCCAACTGTGTACCCTCAATGGATGAAAAGAATTTTACACAGTAAGATCAATTATTTTCAGGTTAACTGGCATTAGGAAATACACTTTGTTCTTTTCGTACCTCATTTTTAGGAGGCAAATGCAGAATGTCTTAGATTCTTTTGAATATTTTTCAGAAAAAATAATTAATCTGTTATGCACATGTGTTTTGTCTTTTAATTTAGAGCAGTTTGTGTATATATGCCTTTTAGTAATGCTGTGTAACAATGCATTGTTGATCTAAACTGTTAGGTGTGTATAGCTGCAAAAAGAGAGGACACTTTATATTTTTCTTCCTATTATTAACAGAAAATGACTTATTGCTGTTGGTGTCATGTGGTATTTTATTTATAGGCTAGGACTTCCCTATGCTGTATATAAAAACCTGAGAAACCATGCCAGTCATGGGAAGATTACAGCGTTACTCTAACATGAGAGACGGAGGAATATAGACAGATGGAGAGTGTGTAAAAGCAATAGGATCGCATTTTATAGTATGAGATGTAGCAGTCTTAGTGTTTACAAGCACATTTGTAATGGTGGGATTTTTTTAGATCAGAATTCAGCTTTTGTGCTGCATCTTAGTTCAGAATTTGGTTGTTGCTCTAGAATGTTATGGCTTCCCAGGTTGCCCACCAGTTGAGGGCGTCGTGGTTGAAGCGCACAGGCTTTGAGGATACTTCAGTTTAAAAAGAGGTGTGCTTAATTTTAAGCAAGTTTATTCATATAAGCATTTACCTTCAGATAAAATGTTTTCAAAACTTCTAAAATTGTAGCAAACTTCGGAAGTAAGGAAAGGAAAACTGCTTGTATGTTCTGTGGTTGTATGCGTGCATGTTTCAGCCACTCACAGCATGAATGGGCAAATGTATAGATCAGTCATTTTCCCTCTGTTACTTTAGTTTTCCCCCGTTGTCCTTCATACTTTTTCCCTTGGGTGTCTCTCTTGGGGACGAGAGGAGGAAGAATGTATGTGCAGAGCAGGGAATCCCTCGTTGGATGTTGGCCCACTTCTTACTGGTTGCTTTGCCACTGGTTTAGGATCAGTGATTTGCCGTTGGCTGGTTGTACATCAGAAGAGTTAAGCCCCATCCTTCTGCCGTCTCCTCTCCCCCCTGCAGCATGGCTATCAGAGCTGCTTTGAAGCAGTACTCGGACCAGTCCTGTGTACGCCAGGGTGGTGAGAGACTGAAATTTGTAAGGATGCCGAGATAAGGTAATACGAAAGCAGACTGCTGTGCCATAACCCTGTAGAGATCACTTGGTCAAATCCATGGCATGTGAGCATGATTCTCACCAAAACTTCCACTCTTCCATCTGACCTGAAGTTGAAATAGCTGTTCATCTTCTGCCTACAAAAATAGCTGTGAAGTGATAAGTGCAACACATCAGATTTGAAGTTAGCAGAGATTCCTTATCCTGTGTCATCTTCATGGACATCTGTTTGGATTGCGCTTCTGGCCATGCAGCTGGAGTGTAAATATTCTGGAAGTGTAGCTATTGGATTATGCTGTTTGTTTGCTGTTTTGGTGGGAGTTGGGGTTTACTTAATGAAGTACTGGGTCTGTAATTATCCCCATCCTTGCAAAAAGCTTAAGACATTTTCTTTGAAATCAGATGTTTTGGATCTAGGAATTAGGAAGATTTGTGTGGTTATAAATATTATCCGCTGCATACTTTCTATCCATTTTTTGGGGGAAATGATCAGTTAGTGCTGCTGCCTAGCAGCTTTGCATTGACTCTTTAACTGTTCTTCAGATGTTGTATGGAGCTCTTGCTTTTGCTGTCAATCTGAATGCTATTGATGACTTTCTGTAAGATACCCTCTGTCCCCCCAGTGCCTTTTCTATCAAAAGGAGGGATTTTTCTGCCTCTTTTTCCACTTGAATTTACTGTCTTAATGGATGACTGAGTTGCTACCACAGCCATGTTAGCTGCTTGTTAGTCATCTTGGAACCAAATGTAGGTGTTTCAGTAGACACATTGAAAACATGTGTGTAAACACATGACTTCTTCAACATTTGTTTGTTATTCCCTCTTCTGTAATCAACAATGCTCTAGCAGATTGTGTTGAAATGAAGTTGTATAGTTGTGTCATAGGAGAGCAGGGTTTAAGGGGAATTGGAGCTTGGCTGGATAAGGCTGACCTGCAGTTTGGTTAAGAGTAGGGTGTGAACTCCAACCACTTAACTCCTTATGTGTGTGTTTGTATTCTAGGATAAGGCCTTATTTTGAACTACTGGTAAGGGGTAGTTTTGAATGAGGTACTATTCTGGTCACCTGTGTGTTACACCACTGCATCACACATTTTAAATTGTTCCCAAAAACTTTATCAAGGAGGCTTTGAGACCTTTTTTTTCCCCTCCTTTTCTTCACAGAAGTGAATTTAGTTGCCTTGGTGGTCACCAGAAAAAGGGGGTGTCTACAGGCTTAAGCAACAATATGAGAATAGGACTTGGAAGTAAGAAATTTATGGGTTGTCTTCCCCACATCCTCACAAATTGTCCCCTCAGCCTTGTAGGCCTAGTCACAGCTATTAAAGTTCTGTGTGTCAGATTTTAGAGGATCCAGCAGCACTGTGTTGCTGAGGATAACTACATCTGCTCTGAATCTTTCATCAGAAAGGGAAAGGTTTGAGATATTGGCTCTCTTCTTTTTCCTGTATTAAGGCTTTTGTCTTTGATATACCATGCTAAAATTAGGATTCCTGCAGGTGTTTTCTCTCTGGAATGGAAGTACTGGTGCAAATCTTAGTGGATTCTTATTAGAAAGAGGAGCTTTAACAAGTAGTTCTTGCACTGTTTGCCATGACTGTTTTGCAGTTGTGTAACTTTCTGATCTGTGCTGTCAGTGTCTTGGGAGAGCTTCCTTTAACTACTCTTAGATTGCTGTGGGAAAGAGGTATGTTTGCAGGAGTAGTCATAATTTTTTTACTCTTTTTATTATTGCTTTTGTTAGGTTTCATAATATTGACTGTAAATAGAAGGCAATGAACAGGAATAGCGGCTTTCAATAGCAATAAGTAGTATATATCTGCTCTCAGGATTTTAGGGGTGCATCTGTAGAAACACAGAGCTTTTAGATCTCCCGTTCTTCCCATTTTAGTGGTGTTCTGACAAGGCCTCTCCATGGCTTCTTTCTAGTATCTGCATTTTCCATACGTGACCAGTGAGTGATTCTTGGAATGCTTGAGGCCCCATGCTCCACTGGCACCTCACATAAAGCCACTGCTCCAGAAACCACTTCTTGTTCCTCCTCTGTGTGACCAGGCTTGGCTTGCCCCAGCCCAGCTGCAGAGTTCTCTTTGACTCTGGGCACATCAAGCAGCTGTCACACAGCTGGATAGGTAGCAGTTGTGGGTGGCTAAGTAGCACTGAGAGATACACCTGATGAGCAGACCCAAACCAGTTGTCTAAGCTAGAACTTCCTTACTACATATGTTTAATCAGTTCCTCATGTGTTATATCCTGCTTTTTTTCTCTTAGTAGTTTTAGCCCAGGTTGTTGTGTGAAAGTCATAAAAGAAAATATGGTCTAACGTGACTGGAAGACCTTCCTTCTATTTCTACCCATACAGAATCCTCTAAGGAAATGTTTTGGCATGTGGCAAAGAGCTGTGGGTTTTTTTTTCTGTAAACTATATGAAAAGTTACAAATCAGTGCTGCTTCTGTGCCCGAGTCAACCGGGAATGATCCAGATGCTTCTAAACATTTGATTCTTTTCTTTCTATAACAAGACAAATGAAGATCTTGTGTCTGTTAGCTAGGGGGAAAATGGCACCTTTGTGCTGTTAGGAAATGCAGGTTATTTCCCAATAACCAGATGACTGTATTTGTGTCCTGGTCAGCTGGGGGTGTCGTGGGAGGGGGATCTCGGTAGTTTCAACAGTGCTATGTTGGTTGAAGGATATAAGTCCTTCAAATAGTGCAACTGATTCAGCCGGTCATATAGGTATGGGCTTGACATTAAAAGTGACGTTGTTTTGTTTGTTTTAAAAGCAAAGAAAGATGTAGGTTTCCTGCTAAACATACTCTTACAAACTTTTAAGTCTGAGGCGCATCTTTTTGCATGGTGTATAGGGTGAAAGACAATTTGGATTTGGCAGAACTCTCACCTCCTGTGAGAGCTGCACATTGCATCCTTCCCTATTTATTAAACTTAGTGGAAAAGGAGCGTATGATACACTCTACGTCTATCACTTCATGGTATGATTTGTGGTGTAAACATGAAGTAAAAACCACTGTAACACTGCAGACAAAATAATGGCTCACAAAAGTGGGAGTAGTTGTAAACGTACACATATAAACCCCCAATTTATGGCATATTTTTCATTTTTTAATTCTTTAAATTTTATGCTCCAGCAAGACTAATTCCTTCAACTGTATTTATCTCTAAAACAATGGTCAGAAAACGTAACCCCCCCCCAAATTTATTATAAAAAAAATTTAAGTTTTAGGGGTACTAGCAAATGAATATGCAATTAAAGAAAGTGGACTACCTACAGGAGGGTGAATCCTTTTAGGTCAAAGTACTTTGCTATTAACTTTTTTGACTAGTTATGAATAGATCCATTTATTACTCCTTTAAAATTTCTTTATAAATGAAGGCGAAATACATCCTTTAGTAAGCATTTGTGCAATTCAGAAAGTTGGAAAAGAACTTCCTAAACTGGCTTAAGTTAAAGTGATGTAATTGTTGTGTGGGTGGCCCAATGTACTTAGGGTATATGCAAGAATGAAATAATATCCCGTGTATTTTTGACCCTGTAAAGAAGGCATTGCTTTCAAGTGTGAGATTCGGGTGGTGCTGGGGATGGGTGGAGATGCATTTTCGATGCTGGCTCAACCTTGGTGTTGCTGCGATGTCTTTGCATGGTTGCAGAATCACTGTACCTTTGTGTACAGAGTGCTCTCTACCTTTACTCCCTGCCCCAAAATGCATCTAGGACTCCTCCAGAGGTATCTCTGACTCTACTACCACTACCAGCTTCCTACTCTTTCTGCAGCTGTGACAATTGTTGTAGGGTTGGTTTCTGCTTCCTAAAAATGATAATTGTGATGACTGCAACAAGTTGCAGTTCAGGGCTTTGGTTCATTACTGGATTCTGCCAATGTACAAAAGCTGATCAAAAGCTTCAAATATGCATGTGTTCTTCTGGTCAGTGAAATAATTCTTACAGTTGACCCATCATAGGCAACCTGACAGGCGTGTCCTTCACTTGATCCTGCTTTTTGTATTGCTGTGAAGTCTTGGTCATAATTCCTGGAGCAAAGGGGCAGACTCAAGGCAGAAAGCCATCAGAAGAGAAAACAGCATCAAGTGATAACTCAGTCTTCATGTACGTAACTTATTTCAGTACTGTGTGGAGTAATAAAAGAGTTGATCTGTGCACTGGAAGTAAAAAAACATTTTAGTGATACAGAAGTGCTTGCTTGAGAAGTTCCTACTGAAGTCATTGCTACTCTGGATGTAAGGATTTATATACCTTTAAGGTGATAGTTTTCACGCATGCAGACTTGGCCTTTTGAGTATCGGGCTTCTGGATAGTGCTGGCAGACGTTTAGAAGGTGGGTACACTACCAGAGTGGGACAAAGTAGCTCTAAAGAAGACGAATGTTGTTCTTTACCTGAAATCATAGGAATGAGAAACACTCGTCTCTGATTTAAATTTATTTATATAGCCTTTACAAAACTGAATAAAGCATTCATCTTGGCTTTGGTCCAAAACCAGTTAAAATCCCTGGTAATCTTTCCACTGACTTAATTGAGCTTGGACCCTAGCTCCAAGAATAGAATGAAACTAAAGTTTTTAAATCACAATGCCAAAGAAAAGAGGAGGCTTCTGTTTCCCAAGTGAAGATTACTTTATTGGGATGTGCCATGGAATATATTGCTAAGTGGCAAATGAGTGAACCACAATTGGTATGCAACAGCTCAAACTCATTACTGAAAAACCTCCTCCTGGCAACCTGCAATGCAGCTCACAAAAATGGATTCCTGTGAGAAGGATCATTCATTTGCTCCTGCTGGGGGGTGGGAGGAAGTCAGCAAGTGCCAAAAGAACACACAAGATATTAGTACTTAAATATATATTTTTTTATATATACACACATATAAAAGAGGCAGGCACATGCTTTTTTAAATTTTGATTTAATAATACAATTTATGGAGACTGAGTCCAGCAGAGGAGCTAAATGTATACATAACCGAAATCCAGTGTAATCAATTTTTATTGAAAACAAAATACTGTTACGATGTTCTAGTGTACAGCCTACATGCTAAATATAGCAGGTAAAACACTCTTTCATCACCACCTCCCTCCAGATTCTAGCACTGTGATGATCAGACACACTTACTCTTACTGCTTCTGTATTTGGTAGCAGAAAGTGGAGGAAGAGGAGTAATGCTTTGATACTCAAATGCACAGAGTAAATTCTGTGAAGGGTGTGAGAGCAAGTGAGATACTTTGTTTTAGTAGATAAAGTGAAATATAGTTGGGAAGGAAAATAGGCTATATAATTGGGGAGGGAAAACAGGCAATTCTTTGGTCGGTGTCCTTCAGAGTTCGGTGGCTGAAGGACTTTTGTGTCCAAACGAGGATTTATTCCCCGCCCCCCCCTCCCCCCCCCCCAATTCATCTAATAACAGATGCTATCCTTCCCTATTAACCTTTCATTTTCTGATGCCCTCGGTCTTCTGCCATCCATATAGCAAAGCTCTTACTGTTCAATATCAAATTTGAGACATGTGTGGCTGTTGTACAGTAACACAGCTGGCATCAGGCTAATCCAGGAGAGCATACAAGCTCAGGCGTGCTCTTTGAGTTCTGATACTTCCCAGAAGTCAGTCTGAGAGCTGTGAGCATGGGTTTAAAATGGAAACAGAATCAGCCTATTTAGGGAGCGCTCTCTGTGTGTGTGTATGTTGAGGTTTGGTCATTCTCTTTCCTGGAGACCTTAAAAAAGGAATACCTAAAAATTCAAGGACAAATAAGACAAGTAGAAAAAAGTGACATGGAAAGAAATACTTACACATCTACCCACTGTATATTTAGAAATAATGTTCTGATGAATAGCAAAGATAAAATAAAGCCAGGGATGGCACAGCTTCAAGGAAAATGCAAAGAACTAGTGAAGGTTTCTAAAACTTCTTAGTTATCTCTATCATAAATGGATTCTCTTCTTAGCTACTTGAAGATGGAGTAACTTGAGTGAAGATTTTTGAGTTACGCTAGGTATAACTGGTGTAAATTACAGCTGCATGAGACCCACAGTGATTTATCTTGTGATGGCAGAGACAAATCTTATCTGAAGATTCCTGGTTCTGTAGAGGATGAAATGTTCATTTTCCTGTCATCACTCAAGGCAATAGATAGTTTTATCTAATTTTATAATCTGTCTGAACAGAGCAGTTTTGAGGCTATAAACATTATTTAAGGATGTGCTTTCTTGTATTTCCGAAGCCATCATCAAGGTCTTTTCCTCAAGCAGGTATCTTTTCTATAAGCCTGCTTTTGATCTTGCTTTATGACTGATGGGTTTTGTAGCAATTTTTAGTGAGTTTTTATTTCAAGATCAATAGAACTGAAACACTAAAAGCAAAAAGCAAGCTTACAACCTCCTCTACTTCCAGCCTACCCGCTCTTCCCACCACACACTCGGCAGCACACCTTTTGGGTCTGCTGTCATACCAAGTGCCACCAGAATATGCACAGTACAGCGCAAGGTCTTACTTAAGCAGGGGTCAAAATGGAGCCTTAGCATGTTGCTTAAAATCTGTATAGTGAGATTACAGGCCTGACATAACATAAACATGGTCAAACATGAATATACACATCTACATTGCTTAAAAAAAAAAAAAAAGCAGCTTGTCATGCAGTACTGCAGAAATCTGAAGACCTGGGATACACTTGCAGTGGTTAAGGCTGCTAGCTATGCAAAGGATAAGGGAAGCAGTTCTCTCTGTTAGTGTAGCATCCAAGCACTTTCTCTTTGTGAAGAGCTGGGGAGCCACCACACATCTGTATTCAGGCTAGGGAAGAGACTGCAAGCAGAATGTATCGTCTTTTAATATCCTTTCTTGGAAGAAAGGGATGGATGCAATATTGCTGTATGGTTCTGAGTTAATAGGCTAGGGAACTAGAGACAAAAATTCAGTTATACAGCTGTGTTTGTTTCAAACCCAACAGAAATGGCACTTCCAGGTGGAAAAGTTTGAAAACCACTACCTGACCCTCAAGGAATTTGCCTATCATATTGTTTGTTGCCTGCTATTCTACTCTGCCTGCCCTATGACTTTCCAGCAGCTTTACTTTGCCTTTGGTAAAGTGCAAGGTACCATGCAAGATGCCCTTTGTGAAAAGACTGCAGGGGCACTCTGGTTTTATGCTGTTTTCAAGCACATTGGCTTAATTGGAGCTTTTGCCTGGGTAGAAGAATTGTTTGTTTGAAATTCTGCGTGCAGCATCACCAACATGATTGAGTAGTTTCCTTCTTGCCTAGACCAAAGACCGCTACCCAATATCAGGAGGAAATGACTTCCTGCGGATCATACTTCTTTCCCTGGTGGTGATGCTGTCTGCACTGACACTGCCCTGGGCAGTATTTCAGCAGACTGGAAGTTCTTCCAGAGCGTTAAAACAACATTCCTTCCAAGGAGGCAGCTGCACAGTTGCAACTACAGTCTGTTGACTCCTAATTGTAAAGCTGCCTTTTCTACCTTAGTGAACACCCAGAACTTTTATTTTATGCAGCAGAAGCCATCTTAAACCAGCACTTTTTGAGTTACACTAGGTATAACTGGTGTAAATTACAGCAGTTTTTTAAGATCCTAACACAGTGAACTGTTGTGTTTTATTTTCATGCTTCATTTAGTGCTGTCCAGTCACATGCTAATACACTGGGTAGCAAGGGTGCTTGGCTGACCGTGCCCTTGGTGGAGGGTGGTGTGTCTCCTCTTCACAACATGCTGTGGACTCAAAGCCATGTTTTGCTTTCAGTCTCCCAAGAGCATTGCCACTTAGTTGTCCAGTTTTCTGTGTAATTATTCATAGGTGTCATCACAGATCTAGGCTGCGCTGAGCCTCTGCATGGCTGTAGTATCCTCCACTGAGTGTCTGCGGCAGGCAGATCAGCTTGAGATGTGTGAGGTCTTCCAGCTTATAAAGATGGCCATGATGTACAGTACAGCACGTCTAAAGAATAATCTGAACACAGAACATATTCTTGTTCTGTCAACTACATTTCTTGACATCTAAGGACAACAGCTTGTTCTCATCTTCCTTCCTTCCACAGCCATCCATGGTGACTCCCTGACTGCAGAGGTCAGGTTTGGCCCTAGGTTCGTGTGCTTTAAAGGTAGACACATATTTAGTTGTTGGTTTGGGACCAAAGAACTCAATATTCTGTGTATCGACCATTTTGATTTTTTTACAGGTTTTAGTGGTCTGCCAGGAAATGAGTTTCAACAGCCTGAAAGCTCTTGAGCAAAGTAACTCATGCTAACCTTTGAATTTCTCAGATTCACATACGTGATAATTTGTTTGAATAAAGATTTGGATATAAAAATGGAATTAAACCTTTATGATGACCTTTAGAGTAATTTGGACACATTCTCATTTCGGCTTGCTATTTAAAATCTATGCAGTTACTGATCCATGATGTGGGTAATGAAACTTTTATCTGAAACTGTTTTAATATTTGTGTTGAGCTGTAAGTGTGAAGAGGCTCTTTTCTTGTTAGTATTTGGATGCTATTTCTGTTTTGTTTTGAGCATAAAAAGCTGTGGATGTGTTAATTCTTTTATTTTCATTTTTGGACTACACTTAGGGATACATCCAAAAATGGAATCTGGTTCTGCTCCCTCCAAGGGAGAGGAAGCTCTTGAGGTTTTAGGTATGAAAGAGGTTTACTCTTCAATTTTTTAAAAAATAATTAATCTATTAAATATGCATATTGTGTGTGAAGAAAAAAGTCCTGAATGTTTTTCATTCCACTTAGTTTTTAACAGAGTAACTCTGCTACTTGAAATGCTGTCTTTTTATGTATTTACATCATGTCTGTCACCAGTGATATTGAGGACCGTTTGATGTTGTTTGGTAAATTGTATTAATTAAAGCATGGATCTATACATGATGTTTTACAAGTGGCAATTTAAAGGAAGTAGCATGAATGCACTTTACAGTGGAAAACCATGTGATAGCTTCAGCTGTGTGTTTTTTAACCAGGCTCAATTCAGGTTGGTTGTCTTCATGTTGTTTGTTGGTTTGTTTTTTTGTAAACCTTGAAACACAGAACAAGTTCCAAGATTTTTTTTTCAAAAATAATTCTGTTTAGGGTATTGTGGAGTCAACATAAAATTATAGATCAAATTGAAATGGGCAGGTCATCATGAAACCATTTCTGAAAGAATAAAAAAAAGTAGGAGAATCACTTATGTTCGCTTAAGATCTATTTTGAAAATGTAGATATACTTGTGATGTACAGCAGGAAATCTGAATAATCTGAATCTATATAGCATGTAAGCCAAAAGAGTGTGCATTGTGATTTCATTTCATTTACGCAGGGAGATTTCCATATATGACGACTTTACTCTAAGGTCTGAGTAATGACCTTGTGTGCTTTGTTTTGTAGCTGGAAAAACACACTGTGATAAGGCAATGGGGACACTGTTGCTTAGAAGCTGAGGAACAGAGTTTGTCAAAGCGTATGTATATATCTTTGGCTAGTGCCAGGGAGAGTAAAAAGAAAAAAATAAAATAGAAAAAGCCCTCCTCCCATTTTTTTATGGAAAATGTAATCTTTTTCAATCAGCATTCTTGAAGTGTGGCAGTCCTTTCCAAAAGAACCCATTCAGCATATCGCAGGGGCCCTGGGAGGTCCCTCTGTGGGATTAGAGTGTTTCTATTTACAATTCATGGACTTGATTCAAATCAGAGCTATACTGAAACTTAACTCTGAATGTTCTTGAACATTCTTGAATTATTGAACCTATTCTACCCCAGAAGAGAAACAGTGTGCTTTGCAGTTATATCTCTAGTTGAAAGAGTCCTATTGATAATATTAGAATTCCAGATTGATATAGCTAAAAATCCCAAATACGTCAGCACTAGCAGCATTTGTGGTTCCTTGCACTTTGAAATCAAAATGCTGCTGTTGGGGTATCAAAAGACAAGGCTCAGTGGCTTTCTTTTTACTGAGAAAACCCTACCCTAGCCCATCCCAAAACATCTACATACATCCACATGTGGGAGCTTACACGCACGTGTCAAATGTCTCAAACTAACCTTGGATAGTTTCTCTTTTTAGGCAGCAGAATTTCCTGATGACAAATAATATTTGTTAAATAATTTCTCAGTCATATTATTTATTAAATCCATATTGAATGTGTTGTGTGCAGAATAAATTGACTTCAGCTATACAGAACAACAATGAGCTAGTCTAAAAAAAAAGATTAAAAAAGTTACTTTTAATAAAAGAAGCCAGATGCTGACTTCATATGTTCTGGCGAAAGAAAACCCATGTAAATTCAATGCTTTTCATTGAATCCCCTTAGTGAAATTGTATCTAGTGTTTTGATCCAATGTAATTCTTAATGTAGTAACATCTTTTGGCTCAAGAGGCTCCTTACTCTTTCCAGACCAATAAAGCTCCGTAAGGCTGCTGCACTAGGTCGATTTTAGTGTTTTTGGCAGGAGGGTAACTCAGTGTTGCTTGTTGATGATGTTCTTTGTGTTTTTTAGTACGTTCTGACAAATTCTGCTTATTCAGAACAGCTTCTAATAAAAGAAAGTAATGTCTTTTTTTGCTTTCAGAAGTATCGAAGTGTATTTTTAAATAAACAAAACAATGTTAACTTTTTAGGGCCCAATGAAACAGGACGCAAGTCAAGCAATAGGGTAATAATTACAGTACTGTTAAGTTACAGAGCTTTAAATACAGATATGAAAGTGTGTGTTAAGGCCTTCATTTAAATCTGTTGGCAGAGGTGGCCTCTTGGACCTGTAGTCTCCAATTCTGCAAAGCACACAGTGCTATCGAAGGTAAAGTTAAGAACACACAGGTAAGACCTTGGGAACAGGGGTTTAGCAACATGTCTATTCCTATTCTTGTCTACTCAATTCCTAATTTTCAGTTAAAACACATTCTCCTCTAAACTGGATGCAGTCCCTGGTTGGCAGTGAAGAGTGTCAGATTTCACACCTCTTTTCTATAGGACATCTTGAAATAAAGGTGACTTAAGGTCACCTAAGGAATGCTCGGAAAGAAAGAAACGTACTCAGAAGTGCTCAGTGGAATTAATTTATTATTATTATTTTTTAAGAGCTTTACCTCTTCCAGATTTTCCATTGCCATGTCAGTAGTATGCATCTTTGGCTTAGGTCTTCCAGGTCAAATTCCGTGGTAGTGAAAAATCCAGCTTTACAGCAGCGGAGAAGTTTTTGGCCGTCTGTTTTCAATTGTGTATATGAGAGCTGGAGTGCCAGGAGTGCATTGGAATCACATAGAAGACCCCAGATTTATTGCATTTGGCAGTGGCTGTTCACAGCAATGCAGTGGGTTAGTGGCTTCTGAGACAGAGGAAGGATTGCCTGATGCTTAGATCCTGCAGGAAAAATAAAGGAGGAAACCCCCAAATTTCCCTGGTGAAGCTTTGGATAAAATAGTGACATGTATCTGAAGGCAGAGTAGGTGAGAACTTTTAAAAGCAGGAAAAAGTTGTTGGGCAAAGAGGTGCTTGGACTCTGAGAACTGAGGGCATTATGGTTTGTGGAAGATGGGAAGGAGTTTTCTATTGCAGATGCAGAGGATTGCAGAGGAAAAAAAAAAAAAAGCTGGAAAGAATCAACATGCGTCTTAATGATGTCCCTGAAGAGGAAGTTGGCCGTAATCCCGTTCTTCTCATTTAGAGACTTCTTAGTCAAGATTGAAAGCTTCTTGGCAAGGAGGTTGAGGTTTTGGGAGGAAGGTACTGACTTCTGAAGCATGGGGTTTTGATAGGAGTCTAAAGGGTTTAGGCTCTTCTCTTTTGATAGGAACAGCTGAAGTAGCACTCTCATAGCCTGATGAATACTCCACTTGATTTCAAGTGATAATTTGAATTTTTCCTTAAAAGATCGGCTCTGTGTGTATGGGGAAGATACTGTCAGAAGCTTGTTTGTGACTAACAGTGCAGTGCAGCCCAGAGATAACAAATCCGTCGAGCCCAAGATGTTCCGAGCAATCAGCCCCGATTCCCTGAAACAGGGTTTTCTAGTGAATCTTTGTCACTAGAAAATTTCTGCTTGACTTCGATTTGCCTACTGATATATCATAAAGTCTTGACTGCACTGTTGGTTTTTGTGTAGTTGCAATCTGAACGTTTTTATAGTCCAGAGAGATTGAATAGTTGGCGCTTGTGCAAGGTTTTTGCTTATTGCAGCAAACATTTAGATAGCACAAGGTGTTTGAGGTTTGTATGAGGTTTGCGATATTTCTCTGGATTTATCTTCTCAAACTGAGCGATTGCTAGACTACAGCAACTGCTTTTTTAACAAAATGTTCCTAAAATGCAATAAACTGTTTTCCCGACTTGATAATCTGTGGGTTTGATAGAGTCAATCCTCAGTTTCTGAGAGTAGAAAAAGCAACTTGTTGTAAATGGTCCAATTGCGTTATAGAACAAGAAGTGATGTAGTCAAAGTCTTTGGTAGTTTTATTTGTACTTTTCTCCCTGTTTTGAATCGGATGTCCCTGTTTCCCAACCTTTTTGTTGCTTTATGCCAAAATATTCCACTTCTCTTGAGTGTGCAAAGCTGCCATTTTATAGTTGTGGTTTGGCCGGATCCTGTGGAGAAGATGACACCAGTCTTCCCATCTTTCCTCTGCCTTGCCTGAGTGTGAACCTGCAGTCTCAAGACCGTTCTGTCCCTGCGCTGTCATAGCGTGTTGGCTGCCATCCCCCTCTTAGGAATGTCATTGACATACATCCTGGATCTTGCTTTTTAGCTGTCCTTTAAGAAGGCTCAGTGCTTGCTACACAGAAGGAGGAAATGAAGTGCTCTTATTGATCTGATCTTGTGACTCTAAAACAAGGGGCAATTCATATTGGAAAGTGGTAATTTTATTTTTTTTTTTTTTTATAAAACGCAGTTATCTTGTGGTAATAAAATGCTGCAAGCTATGAGTAAGGCCAAATACTTAATATGATTCAGACAAGGGTTATGCGTGTTCTATATATCTTGCAGGGCATGATTTATAATGGACAATACTTTTTTAAAGAGAGTTCATATTTCAGTGTTATTTTTCTTTTTTTTCTGTAAAGAAATTCAGACACATGCAGTGGTTCTAAATGGACCAGCACTCCACTGCAGCGTGACCATTTTCCCTACTCACAACCTCCAGTATTTCTGTTTTAATAGCCTATAGAAATTGAACTGTTCTTCACTTTACACGCCATTTACTTTATGCAGTGAAGTGCTCAAAGCAATGAAACTGAAGAGTAATGAGCCATTCAGATGATTTTTACTGAAATTAAGACTTCAGTACTGTGCTGCTTCGTGTCTTGTGATAGCAAGTTGAATGCTTTTCTGATCAGAAAAATAAACTTAAGAATATGACGTTAAAAGGTTAACTTCAGGTACACATGCAGATGCTAAAGCAATATATTGGCTTTCTTCACACCTAGGAAAATGAGGCTGGCTTGCTTAAGGGCAAGGAGAGAACTCCCTCAGCAGCCTTTTGTTGATAAGTTTTGAATGCTTCGGAAGAGCAGGCTGGACTTCTGGCCTTACATAATTATAGGCTAGCAAATGTATTTAAAGAAATTAATGAAGATACTGATGAAAGTAACTTCTGGTTCTTGCCTTTTCGTGTGAAAGCAGTGTTATGGGTAAAAGCTGATATTCACTAGAGATTGTTGGCTAACTATATAGATTGTTGGCTAACTATATAGATTGTTGGCTAACTATATAGATTGTTGGCTAACTATATAGAATATATTATATATACTATATATACATTTGGAAAGCTGCTGTTAAGAGTCATGGCTTGTAACAAAGTCTGTTATAGTGCTGATCAAGCACAGAGATTTTACAGGGAAGATCTATCCTCTGTGGTAATTTTGGTAGCCTTGAAAGGATAAACAGTTTTTAAAATAAATAAATCTATATCTAAAGGAAAAGATAAAAATGGCTGTAGATGGGTACAGAAGATGACCCCATTGCTAATGGAGTTCATGTTGTGTTTTCTGGCTAGCTCAGTCATACAGAGCTTGCTCTTCCTGCCTTTGAAAGTGTGCTTTCGTATTAATCAGAAATTTCAAACCCAAGGGATAAAACATAAGACATGAGATTGGCTTAGTAATTATGCAGTTGGAACTTCTTATTGCTCAACAGAGCTGGAATTTGAGAGAGTATTCATGTTACACTGCAGGTATCAGGGCTTGTATCTAAACTGAAAAAAAAAATAATTCACATTTTCACTTGTTCATAAGGTTGAGTTTCAAGCAATATGTCCAACACAAGGCATGTCCTAGTCAAAAGGACTGACTGCATTCTCCAACTTTAGACAAGGAAGTGTGTATCGGTATGAGAGCAATTCCGAGTGTGAGTGTCAGATATGGAGTCCTGCTTTATTTTCATAATCATATAAGGGAGTTACAAGTAATATTTGTATGTAGTGTTTTCTTTTAACTTTTTGCACAAGGTAGATTGACTTTTTTGATACTTAGCATCTAAGTATGGATATTTGTAATTAATGAAGATTTCCATATGATTGTATCTTAGATACTTAATTTTATATATGCATTTATTCCAGAACTGTATTCCAATGAGTAATGAAAGTAGACCAATCTTATTTTCATTTATGGAAGGAAGAATTGACTGCTTCAGATGCTAGGGTTATGTCTTAGTGACAGAAGTCTGTCCCTCTTGTGTGTTCTGACCTGTAGGGCTGTGACAGAGTTCTTTCTACAGCAGTTATGTTACTCCTGTAGCTGCATTAAAGGCAACCCTTCATAAAGTGGTTTAAGTCCTGGAAAGAGAAGGGCTTTTTCGTGTAGTATCGTAGGTCTTATCAGTCATTTGTCCCCATTGGTAGGTATTCCAGACTGCCCAACACCAATTTCGTATTTGTGGAATTGTAAAGAACATTCTTGGTTCTTAATTTTGTTCTGCTATCAACTACAACCCAGGCATAGAAGGATGCGTAGCAGTGTTCTCTGAAGAACCAAAAAGCATAAAGTGCAAATAGATCATCCTTTTCATACTGAAAACGAGCAAATCGCTAGACCTAGAAACATGAAGGAATGAATGTGTTTCTAATTAATAGATCAGAGAACAGGTAATTAAATTGTGTTCATTTCATAATCATGGTAGTCTGAAATAAGTTCAATATTAACCATGCCCTAGTGATGCAAACAAATGCAAACAACCTTAGCATTACTAATCTCAGGGAATTCAGTGGTGGTGTTTGGGACATTTGGGTCTTTTGATAGCTGTCAGAACGTTTGACATCAGTAGGGAAGCCTGACCTTGTCGTTTCTCTTCAGAAAGTTTGAAATGGGAGTATCTGATGTAATATGTTCCCATAATTAACATTTACTATTAAGACAACCCTTTGATGTTGTTGACACTTGTGGCCAAAGAACAAAGAATTTTTCTGTTTGAATATAATATATTTGGGAGAAAGGTAGCTTTTGTGTTATCCTATTAAGTTGGAGTCTGTTCTACTGCTGAGTGATAAACGAAAGGTACGTTTTTTGATAAATTTTTCAAAGCAATCTAGTTTCTTTCATCTCAGATGTAACCGGAACCAAATGTGTAAAGCCAGATCTTAAATGCTTAATTTATTACATCTTTCCAGTTTTGCTAAATCAGCTCAGGTCTCTCAGAATTTGCAATGGTATTCACATATCAGTGTAGTGTTTTAAAAGAGAAGAGGAGGTGGATACCTACCGTTGCAATTTCAGGAAAATGCTAGCACCACCCGTGTGGAGGAAGCAATAGTGTGGAGGAAGTATAGTAAGTTATTCTGTATGCTTCCATGAAATAATCCCAGGATGATTTTGTGATTGCTGGATATCTGTAATTAGTGAAGACTTCCATATGATTTTACAGGGTTTATTTAATCTTTCATGTGCAGAAAGTAGAGAATTTGAAACGTTGAATTTTTTCCTGTTATAGTAACTTACATTCTGATGTTGCCCGCTCTTGCTGTGCCCGATTATGCATGCACTGTTATGTAGATTGGTTGACCTCTGCTGAGCTCCTTGTAAAGAGCAGAAACAAATCTTTTCAAAATCAGGGTTGTGTTTGCAAAGGTATGGCAAAGAATGAAATAGCATGAGGGTTAAAGAAATTACAGTAGAAGTATGGATACAGTGGCCAGAAGCCAGTCTTTTTATAATTTGAGTGACACTGAGTGAGTTCTTTGAAATAATCGGCAGTTGGCTGATGGCTAAACCCCACTTCTTTTGTAAGATAAATTACTTTTTTGCTAGGAGGTATTGGTGTCTCTTAATACTGTTCAGTTATCAGAGGAAACATGAATAGAGCACCACAGTTCATAGTACTTGCATATTCACGTGCATTCTAAGTTTGTGATATAAATACTCTGCTGTAAATTTAAGAGCCATTGATCTGTTTTCTTTAGCAGAACAGGTTGTAAAAAACCCGGGCTAGTTCATTGTAGGATAAGCTTAAAGGTGAGTCATTTGGTGTTGGTATTTATTAAAAATTAGTATGGAATGCATTTTAAATAAATGCATGCTAGTGTTTAATTTTTAATCTAATATTTAATACAAGTGCAGACCTAAACCACAGAAAAAAACTTCTATATCCTTGTAGAAATGATACAGTGCTTGATTTATTATTAGTGAGACATCTGTTGATTTTTTTTTTTTAATGGCATTGCATATTTCTATTTCTGGCTGTTTAGCTGTGTGACACAGAAGGATAAGTGTACACAGGAGGATGCGCATGTCAGCTGGATCAATCAATAATTTAATGTGCTTAGCAATACAAGACATTAACTGTCACTAGTTACTTTTAAAACATTAGGTGGAGATCTTTTGTTTTTTATGTTCAAATACAGAGAGATAAACAGTAATCAAAGTGTGTTACCATGTTAGGATGACTTGACAGGCTTTGCGAAATGGTGATGACTGGCTACGCTTGCTTTTGGGAAAATAGCCACGGCTCAGGAATCATAACTGTGATACAGCTTTGTTATAACTCTTTACAAAAATAACAAACAAACAATAAAACAAGAAATTGCTTTAAGTCAGTAGAGCCTACTGGTTTAGCTTCTGCTCAGTACTCTGTATTTGCCAAGATGGTGATCGTGATTATGATTGAAGATGATGTGTTAAGCCAGGGTCTTGCAATCTCTTCCACTGCAAAGGGCAGAAGGGGGTATTTTTGCCAGTTCTACTGAAAATGTGTGAAGAGCTATGTGGCAGGTAAAGCACCAGCAAAGTGCCGTTCCCTTCATCTGTAGCTGCAACGAACGTGCAGCAGAATTCTGTTTGTGACAAGCAAGCAGGGTCAGGTCCATAGGAAGGAAGGGGACAGAATCCAGGTGTAATCACACTGAATGCCTGCAGCATCTGCTTTCGTGCTCCTTCTGGAATTTCTGAATGATAACCAAAGTCAGGGCTGCAAAAGTGGGATATAACTAATGGCAACAAGACAGGTTAGTACCTAGTGCTAGGGAGGGGAGGATGTGAGGAAAAAAAACCAACGTTGCCTTAATAGGGCTGAAAACCTGTGTGGTTTGAACCACATATTCTTGGTCCTTTTTCTTTTTTATGGACTAAAAAACACTACTCCCTATTACTCCGTTCAGAAAAAGCACATGAAGGAATCCTGCAACAGCTATCACAGGCCTGCACATGGGAGTTATATACTAAATGAAATAAGCTTACCTCAAAAAATGTGACTGTGACTTAAATCCTAAAGTGAATGCTAAAACTTGACTTGAAGGAACCCAACTGGAAAGAGCCCAGAATTTTGGGACTGTAATAACACTTCACTTGCCATGTGGTTCTCAAAGGATTGAATTGTGGTAGGAAATGTTGCGAGAGTTCCCGACTAGAGATCATAGCATATTGTAAGTGGGTTTATAAGCCCAGGATCCATTTCCTTTCTGGAAGTGGGGCATAATGCACATATGAAATCAGGGTACTGTGGTCAGGAAAGGGGGGTGGGGTGGGGGGGTGGAATATAGGGACAGCTGTACATCTGCATCCGTGTAGCCAGACAGGAACTGATCCATGGCAAGCTTAAACTGGAGGCTGCCGGCAGCTGTACCGTGATTCTGCAACAGTTTATCCTTTGTCCCTTGTTCCTGCTGCTCATTGTCACACAGTCTCCTCTCATCTGCGCAGTGTACCCCCCCCCCCCCCCAAGTCCTTCCTCTCTTAAATTAACTGGCTTAAATTTTTAAATAAATATTTTCATGGGAAGTCATTAAGGAATTCTCCATGAGACCAAAGAATTGCTTCAGGCAGGAAGTTATGGCAGGTACTTTTTTATTACAGATTTTTTTAAAAGTTTTAGGTATCTTAGTCAAATCATCTTTGCCAAATACTAAAAGGCTTGGCAACAACTACCAATTATACATATGATAAAAGCAGATACTGTTGAAATTAATTCCAACTGTGGTAACACAAAGGTAGCTTTAGAGTAAGTGCATCTGTAGAAAGCCTTGTATGTATTTACTTGCTAGTGATTCCTTGAAGAACTGGGTTTTATGTAAAGTAGTGCACTTGGGCAAGGTGTCTAAATAATGTGGCATAAATTTTTGCTTTTATTGAATTGTGTGCAGCAAATCTGTGTAAAAAATTTATTTCATAAATTCTGCCTTGTGTAGAAGTGGTATGAGCTAAAAACAGTGACAGAATATTCCCAGGGTCCTGAAGCACCAACATAATCCAGCATGCATTTAAAGTGTGAGTATTTTCATTTGTTTCCAAGAGATCATTTACATTCCTAAAATTAAGTACGAGCATAAAGAATTTGACCCAAGGTAAAGCTAAAATTAAGAGTCTGCCTGCTACAGTTCATTATTCTGCAAACTTCGTCTTTTTCCTTCACATGATGCATTGCAAGTTGTGCACACAGCTTATTTGTGAGACTTAAGAACGTACAGTAGTTGAATAGAAGATGGTCGTATACATACGGGTTGGATAAATGGGCATGAATAAACAAACATTCATTCCAAAGTATCTGTTCTCCACAATATTTTTCTGTGAGACTTGGACCATAATATGACTTAAGTTCAAACATTCAGGGGATTCACAGAAAAACAAACATTGCTTCCTCTTCCAAGTCTTCTCATCACAGCGTTGTTTTCCAACACAGCAGATGTTTAACAAAGTGACCTAAAGTGTTGTTCTTCACCAGTGATACTTTGTGAACAACAGGGTTCATTTACAGATGTCTTAAACTATTTAATTGAGTGCAAATCAACAAACAAGAGAATGTGTCTGGTGTCTGGGATTTTGGTTAAAATTCAGCCTTTCGGAAAGACTTCTGCAGAGATACTACATGTTTTTAATAGTACGTAAGAGAATTTCTGATGAGGCCTGAAAACGGTGTGCGCTTGATTTCAGGCTGTCGTTTCATTTCTGTGTTAAGCCAGTAGTGCCCATGAGGGGAGTGTTTCTTCATACACCCAGGCTGCTGGTTCTTTTCACCATTGTGCTTGCACAAGTGTTTGTGCACATGTTTTGCCAGTTTACTAACAGGTTCACAACACCAATGGCTGGTTTTGAGCCACATCAGGACCTTGAGGATAGGGGTTGCTATGCAGCTTTGCAGTGTCTTGGACTCCTCACAGGGAAACAAAGCATGACCATGAAGCCCTGGTGCAGATGTACAGTACGCTGCGAGTCTCTTGCCAGGAGCTTCTCAGCTCCAAGCATGTGAAGTGTCATCAATGCAGTGAGTGTCCCCTCAGTCTTCTGAGATAAAATGGCTGATGTATCTTGAATTCACGCTATAGTGTGCTGTGCGCTACCTTCTGTGTACAGACCAAGCCTTAAACTGCTGAGGTAGAGTAGTTTAATTTCTCTAATTACTTTTCTAACATTTAGTTGAGTTTCAAGTTTGACCTACAGGAGTTTTTCTGAGAAGGCCTGCACTCAAAATCTTTGTCTCTCTAATAAAAGACGGGCCCAGGAGCCTCATTAACGTTATTGCCATGATACATGAGAATCTGCCTTGTGAAGCTGACATCCAACTGCCCGTGCTTACGTTGGTGCCAGCATTCTTATCTGAAATACTCAACAGGATCCAGAAAGGTGGGATACACCAAGACGGCTAGTAGAATTTGAAGTCTGTGGTCTTTAGAAATTTCCTGAATCAATACAATGGTTTTGAAAATTTCTCTTAGATGTCAAAGCTTATCTTAAAAAGGCATTTTCAGTTGTCACAGTCTAGTTTGAAAATACGTTCAAGGACATTTTCCTCAGTGTTTAGAGAATATATTTTTTTTGCAGGTAATAGTGAAGTAACTGTTTCTAAAGGCACAAGATTTTATGCCAATTTAATGCCTATAATTTTATCACAGTTACTAAACATGAAACACACAAAATTGTGTGTGTGGAGGTGAACAAAATACTTGCTTTCAAATGCTTTTAGGATCAGGGCCTCAGTTCTGAATATTGTCAGCTTTGATTATCCCAGGTGGTAAAAGGATAAGATTATAACCCAGACAGAACAGATTATTCAAAACACATGTAGTTTAAGTTGTGAGAACATCCACTGCGGATGTTAATGGAGAGAAGAAAGGTCAGTGACACTGTTGCCTGAAGTTCAGAGATCTCTCAGCTTGTACTGACCTGATAGAGTGAGTCTGGCAGCACGGTGACAAAATAAATGCAGCTGTATTACTTCCAGACATGAGCTGTCTCATGCAGAGTTAACTTGGGTGTCATTGTACTCCTGGCATGATGAAACTGCAACCTTGAAAAGCTACCAAAGGATGATTGAAGGCCTTTTTTTTTTTTCTTCTCCTCTGTAGAAGCTTAAAAGCTTTATGGAGGTACCTCATCAACAGCAGCAGGATGAAATACAAGTTAGTGCTTTGTAACGGTTGATCTTGATGTGCCAGGCTGTCAGTTTTCTAATTAGTTTTTGCAAAACTTCAGAATAATTTAAAGCGATAACTTAAAATTCTATAAGTATCGGTTTATTGAATTCAGCATTTTAAATCACTTGATGTAAAGTATTCTATTCAGACTAGGGGATGCGGTCACCTGAAAAAAAGTGTGGTTTGAGAGGCGTGTTGATTCACACAGAGCACGTTACTTTCCCCTTTACAGCCAGGCTGGGAGTGCACGCGCACAGGCGCTGTGGAACGGAAACCTGCAGCTGGTTTGTGGAGGGAATGTAGAACTGCGGCTTCCAAAATGTAGTATCGGCTGTAGTCATCAGTACATACTGTTAGGCAGAGCCATCGCTGTTTCTTTCATCTAGAAGATTTTTAAGTCATGACTTTTAAATACCTTGTTTGGGAAAAATACCTGAGTTCTTCAAATTTTATGACCTTGCTGACAAGCGTTTAGTTCATTTTAGGCCTTTTCTTTTTGCAGTGGATACCTGCCAAGGATATGATGTTGCGTGTGCATGGACTAAATTTACTGTTGTCTTCCTTATTACTTTCTATTAAGAAAACATGCTCTGGTTTTGGCAGTTGTTACTCCTGTCCTGTGTTTCTATCCTCTTCTCTCCCTTTCTGCTTCCATATGTCTCTGAATCTCCTTTGTCGTTTTCCCGGTTATTTCTGTCCTTGTGACAGCTCCAACTCTCAGCCTATACAGCATCATCCCACAGTCTTGTGCGTTAAAAAGATAGGTGGTTGTGTTAATGGTGTTGATACTCAAACACTGCCATGGACTTAAGCACTACTGCTGCAGACCATAGAAGGGAGCATAAAATTCACGTCTTCAAGCCTTTGTGTCAGGCTGTGTGTAGATCTGGTAGTTGTGCGCTCTTCACAGCATTTCCCAGATTGTTCTTTATTGCCATGAAGGCTGGAAATGGTGTGGAAATGCTTAGATATTGGAAAATTAGGATTGTGTCACACAAGCCATATTCCAAGGAACCACAGCCATCTGAAAGAGTTAAGCAGACACAGATTTTAATGAATTATTGAAGATCAGACAGCTGAGAGAATTGTGGAATTACTGTCTTTAATCAATGCACATTTTATTATTTATTTCTGTTAACGATATTATTTGGTGTGAAGTCCTTGGTGCTCTCAACCTATTTGAGACGTCCTGTGAAGCTGGTACATCCTTTGGCCCTCTTTTCAGACAGCTGTCAGCAGATCCTCATGGCCTGGTAACGTTCCTGGCTAAAAAATGAACAGCATTTCATTACACTGGTTTTCAGTTTAATCTGAATAAATATTCTATATCGGCTCTACCACTAAACGATACTGCAAAGTAATGTGCCTAGTATCACGTTATCAAATGTGATAATGTGAATAGTCTTGTAGTGAGGAGCCTGAAATGAGCAGCGTGTCACAGTGTGAAAAGATGACATAGCTGCTGATAGGCATGAGGTCACTGCCTGACACTGGTGTATAGCCTACAAGGACATTCTTTCACATGGACCAACAGCTTTATTTCCTGAATTGTGGATTCTGGCAGTGTCCTGACATTGAGAGGGGTGGGGGGAAACCATCAAAGACAAGACATGTTGCATAGTGACGGAAATGATGTTGAATTCAGTAATCACTTTTTTTGCATTCAGCAGGGAGGTGTGGAGATCAGCAGTGTGAGAGTCACGTCCAGAAACATCTGAATTTAGAGGAGGAGGTGGTAGGAAAGGGGACTAGTGAAATGGATGTCCCCACAAAATATGGAGCTGTTTCATACCAGCCTAATGGAGCTTCTGGCCAAAAGCCAGACCCTCAGCTGGTGCAGATCAGCCTTGCACCATGCAAATCAGTGCTGCCATGCAGGCTTGCTAGCGCTGAATCTGCACCCAAGCTCTAACGGTACATTCAAGTTTTGTGTTGTTTAATTATAGAGAGATGACACTGTGATTCATAGAAAGGTGTAATCTTTGCCCAAGATGCAGCTGAATTAATTGTGCATTATCGATGTAATCAGTTTAATTAGAATGGATTTGCTTATATTATACTTTAGAAACAGTACAAATGAAAAGTATGTTTAAACTGGGCATGCTTCCAGTACATTTAACTGTCTCATCTTTCAAAATCTCCCCTTTTTCAATATAAGAACTACTTTTTTTCTGTCTTTAAAACTTTTATTTACAGCCTGCCTTAAGTGTGTGCTAAATTGTAGTCTTTATTGCTATTTATGTTGATCTTTCAATGTAAACCCTTAGGAAATCCAAGTTGCATTTTTAACCTTTTTTCAGGGCTATCAACATACAGTTCTCTAGACACTTGTAAATGAAACATTTTTATTAAGTAACTTATAAGAAATGTTGTAGAACCCTCTAGGTCATTTGTTAAAGATTTGCTGTGTTTGTTGTTGGTGATGGGAAAGAATGATATAATGCTGAGAAATGTTGGAGGAGGAAATTAAAAGTTTATTGTTTTATGTGGATCTCTTGGACATGGGTCATGCTGAGGTCTAAGATGTATTTGAAATTACTTTGCAAAGCACTCCAGCTATGGTGGGTTTTTTTGTACATAATGAATGCTGCTTTTAGTTTTTCTCCCCATTAAGGAGTGTATTATCTGTAGTAGAGACAGATAACCTATATTAACACAATACTGAGATTGCACAGATAAAATCAGGTAAACTTAAGAAACACAAAGAATAATGGGTTCCCAGAACATTAATTTGACAGTATTTGACATCATATATGACAATATATCATGCTTTACCTCAGATCTTTATATTCTTGTTGCTTACCTGGAGCTAGATGGATCTATATAGCCCTAATCTCAATGCTATTGAATATGCTTCTCTGACATAATGAAACTATTTAGATACTTTTTTTTTCATATTGGCGTGGGAGTGAGCCTTCAGGACTCGGTTTGGAGAAGTCTTCCAGCTACACTGTCAGGAAACAGATTATTAATCTAAAGGAACAAGCGAAAGAAGCGAGCTCTCCTCTATAGTAGAAGTTTTCTGAAGGTGTACCTGGCCTTATGAAGATGATGGTTCTGAAGTGTGTACATTTATAATCTAGCCCGAGGGAGCGGGTGGGGGTTCACATGAGCTCAGAGAGCCGGAAGGCAATAGTTGCTGCAGCGGGATGCTTGCTATGGCCTGGCTGGCTGGCTTTCTCAGCTGTTGCTGGGCCGTTTGGGATTGAACCACATGCTCAGGAGACGGTTATAGTCCTTGAGTTTAGGTACACGGCTGCGATGGGGTTTCTGGATTACAGCCTTGGGAGTTCAGGATAGTTGACCCTACTTTAATGATGCTGCTGAAAAAGACACAGGCAGCCAAACAGTTGTTCTAATTGTCTGGCTCCCATGTGAATTTACTGGACAAGATTCAGTGAAAGGTAAAGTCTACATGGGATTCATTATTAAATGTGAAGGTTTTTTTGAAAGGGCCTAAGAGAATTAAGTGCCTAGTTCCATTAGTCAACTTTTAAATAATCCCAACCAAATGCCTAGACAATTCTCTTTTCTTAAATTCTCTTGAAGGCTTTTAATTCAATTGCGAAGTAGCATGTATTCAAAAGGTTTGCAGTCTGCTTTTGCTTGGCACTTAATTTACACACAAAAAGGTCTTCAGGTTTGTTCTAATCAATACAACTAGTTTGATAGCAGTTTTGCATGTATTTGCATACAACAGAAAACAATAAAAAAATATGCCAGTGAACAAAAAAGTGGTGACAAACCTCCTCCAAACAGGGAGAATGGAATGATAAGATGAGGATGAAATGTGTGATGACTCTCATTGCCACACTGATAATGCAAGATTTCAAAAAAAAAAAATTAAAAAAATCCAATTCCTAGACTGAAGTCACTAAAGTTAGAGGAGGGCTGGATTTGATGTACTTCATTAAGTGAGGGGAAGAAAGCAAGATGCAAGTGTTAGTGCAATTAAAATTAAAATTTATGAAATGCATTGATAAGTTCCTGCATTCCGCCATCCAGTGCTGCCAGCTAACTTCTGTCTGGTTTGCAGAAGCCATTTCAGGTCCTGTATAACCTGTGAACTTCTGTCGCTAGTGCTCACTGTATTCCTTAGGCTGGTTGTCGCATAGTGGACACCAAAGGAGTAGACGAGTCAATGCAGGTAGCATGGCATTCCCTTTTCGAGTTCAGTCAGCCTCACCTTTGTAAACTATTGCCATCTCCAGCTTAATATTTTAAGGAGATAAATTCTATTTTCTCCTCACCAGACTTGTCGTGTATACTTTTTGTGAATTTGTGACACACTTTCATCCAACGTTGTTATGAAAAAGAGAAAATATGATGCGGACCTGGCTGAAGGAATGTTACTGGGGTATGTGTTGCAGTGTATGTGGCTTTCCTTCCAGTGCTAACAAGCAGGTCGACTACAGATGGGGGAGCGGGGGTCCTATTCTACTTCATGGGGTTTTGGGGGTTAAAGACCTCCTGGAATTGAAGAAACCATATGGTCTGAAGAGCTGCCCAGCAAATACCAGTAGGTGATGTGAGGATGCATACTGTGCAGTTTTAAAAATCTATAGCTGGGAGGGATGATGAATTGTAGTTGATCCCCCTTTATCAGGTATGTTTTGATGCAAAAGTAAAACAAGCATATGTGTCCAGATCTCTGTAACACCAGAATCGTTTCTCGTTTTCCATAGTGATTTTTTTACCATTCTTCAGTGGAGGATCAAAGGGAAAGTGAGTGTCCTCTGCCAAAGAATTATCTTCTGTGGAACACTTCATTTACTCACTAGATGACTTTTCTGGTTTCATAATAAAATTCCAAAACTTTGGAAAGTTTTTTCTTAAAGTCATTTAATACAGATTGTAAAGAAAAAAACCCAACCAAACCTTGGTGGAATATTCAAAATAAATACGGTGGTGTAGGAACGCTATATACATCCAATTGGATTAGTCCAGTTAATCCAATAGTGATTAGGAAAGATTATACATTTGTTTGGAACCTTTTGTGGATTAACTTGGCTGGTTGAGGTTGATCGAATTAGACATTGTTCTTCTAATTGGTCCTTTAGTAACATAACAGATGGCCAATATTCACCTTAATTAGAACATACCCTTTTATTTACCATTTTAAAGTATGACAGCTGAACTTCCTTTATAATAGAAAACCATGACAATTATAGAAGGTGTGCAGTTTGTCTATGTTAGTGAGGTCTATGCACTTTCATAAGAATTAAGTACTTTTGTAGGAGGTACTTCAGTATTATTTTCCTTCGTTCTTTTTCCTTCAGGGATGCTTAGAAGATAAGGTAGTTCCCTAATTTTCTCTAGTTCGGTTCTCTAGTGTGAAAAACACACCAATTAATAAGTAATATTTCAATTTAGAGTGCTTGTAAACCTTAGTGCTTCAGAGCATTTTCTCTAGTCTTTCGGTTAGTAAGAGTTATTTGTTAACCAGTCAAAATATTTGGTTTCTTTCAAACCCAAAGTACCTCTTCAAAATATATTTCTATATGATTAAAACAAATTAAGCAAATTAAAAAGAATGTTTTGTCCCTGTTGCAAATGAATATGGTATACACGGGGAAGAGCGCTTGATGCAAATGTCCATGGGACTACCAGCAGAATCAAAGTTACGGTTTTACTTGTGATTATTGTCACTGACTGTTAAGTGATTTCATGACAAACACTAGCCTTTGTCAGGCTATGCTTGAGCAGGCAAACCCTGGCATCAGGCTGGCCTCTGATTTTCTTAGGGCTGCAGTTTGGTTCCCTGTTCTTCCCTTCTCTGCATCACCCTGTTTCTGCACGAGGTTCCTCCGCCGGATTCTTGGCTTGGTGCAGCCCGAGCTTCTCCGACTTCTCACTCTCTTGCCTTATGTGTGTTGGGCAGGCTCTTGTCTTTGCTCCTGATTTCATTGTTGCTCAAGACTTTGGGCATGGTGTCCCAGGTAACAAACTTGGTGACTACAATTCCTGGAAATGTCCTTCATGTTATGTCAGAACCTGGCAAGGTTAACTGACCAATTTTTTTTAAAATGTGCTTGCTTGTTTGCAAATTTTTATGACCCTAAACATTGGGTAGCTTGCTTTGATGTGTTGTCTACTTGTAGTTTTGCAAGGGTAATTTCTCTAATGGGTTTTCCATCATAGCATCCTAAAAGTAAGTCCAAAATACGGGGGGAAAAAAAGAGAAAAGTGTGTTTATATGCCTATTCAAGAGCAAGTAACTACTAGTACCACCAATAAGCACTGTGTGCATACAGGGCTTAATTTTTATTTTCATGACAGTGAATTGACATCCTGAGGCCAATTCCTTAAGTCATAACTTTGTTTTTACTCAATTGTTATTCACAAAAGCTTGACTAATTTCAGTTGGGAATGAAGGACTAGCTGTGCATTAAGTAAAAACTATCAGAGCACCACTGGGACTAAACTGCTGGGATTAGTAGAGGTTTGTAAATGGCAGTTGTGTCGCATTAACTTGGTAATTTTTAAGCTTTCATCACTTCTGACAATTCTCAAGTGCAGGTGTAGGTTTTTGAATAGTGAATTGAAGGCTTCTGATAATAGACTTTTTCTTGTTTAAGCTCTTGGGCTCCTGAAACAGGTGCATTGATTCAGCTCTGTTGCCCTCCTTCCAGTTTTCTGTGGATCTGTACCAACTATTGCTGTGGGCAGATGTGTCTGGGGGGGGTTATTTGTGCTCTTGTAAGAGGTAGAAATCTCATCACATTCTTGGAACATGGTTTCTGTGTGGGAGAGATTCACCTGCCTCCTCTGTCTCAGATTTTCTACAGGAGGGTGGGGGGACAGCATTGGGACAACAGTTTAATAAGCCGTGTTTGCTGCTGGTAAAATCTGACTGCTGCCTCAGTAGGGCGATCCAGAGATCTTGCCCCATTTGTGGTCGACATTTATCAGTCAGGGGCCTTTGCTGGCTCCTCCTGGACCTCCTAGGTGGTGTAGAGTTTGCATGTGCCTTACCCTTTCTGCAGGTGACCTTCCTCATTCGTGTAGTCCCTGTGTTGGTGCCTGTTCTGCCTAAAACGACACTGTTGTGTTTAGGCTAATACAAGCCTGGCTGGTTTCGCTCAAGCGGCTCTATGTTTCTTAGATTTGGGAGTGCTAGTATGGAATTATGACAGTAAAGATTCCTTTAATTGTGGTTTGAATGGTCAGTGCTTTAAACCTCACAAGCGGCACAAATTTTCACCAAGGAATTTCAACTTGTATATATAAACAAATATATTTATTTATTTTCTGGCATCTGTCAAAGACTGGCTTGGTGAATTTGAGCCCATCATTTAATGTTTCTTAACTTGTACAGAAAGGTGCTTACTGAGAATTTCAAAAATTATTTTTATCTGCAGATAAAATTTGTGAAGTGTGATGGTTACAGCTAAGTGAAGTAAAAGCAAACGTCACGTAACCAGAGCGCACCGTCCTGCCATTGGCCTTATGGTCATTATGAGGAGTAATTAGAGAGGCTTGGAGCTGAAAGCAGGTGATGTGCAAGTCCTTCAGCATGGGCAGCCCTGCTGCAGCCACCTTCAGCCGCATAGTCCTGACTGAATACAGGCAGCTGTCCCTCGCTGGTGACACGGCACAGCAGGCAAATACCACCCTTGCATTTGGAAAGCATTTGTGGTATTTGGGTGGCAGGCTTCATATAGAAGCAAGTAATTTCCAGAACTAGCGAAGTGTAGGAGTGATAAATTGCATTAAGTTTTTTGTCAAAATATTTTTTCAATGAACAGTGGCATTTGAATAGAAATGTGAAAGTGTTGTTTTCTGCTTAAGCTGTTAATAAAACTAAGTATTTTGGAAAGCCAAAATAATTTCTGTTGAAAGCTTACAAAATGTTTTGAGCCTTAATTTTCATTGAGACAAAACATATTAGTGAGAATTTAAACAAAAGCCAACACCATCCACTCGGTTTTCTGAGGAGAAAAAAATTAACTGGGATTTTAAAACTGGCTGTTTCACTTAGAGAAGGGGAAAGCAGCCGAAGCTTTTGCAGCTCCTGGTTCTTCAGCTAAAGTACAGTACAAGATTTGTGTAGTGACTTTTTCTTTGATTTCAGTTTTTCATTCTTTGCTTTCCTTCCTACTTGCATCTCAAGTGCTGAGGAGGAAATTAAGTCCTGAAATTGAAGTAATAACTGAACAACACTGCATTTGTACAGGAGAGACTATATGACCGTAGGGAAAAGAAGCTCAATGGAAACGATGCTGTTTCTAGATTTTTCTGTGATACCTATGATGAATCTTTCATTTTTCACATTTTGTTGTTGTTATTCTTTTGTGGCAGCTGGTTAATTGCTAGCCTGTCAGTAGAAAAGTATCTTGCCTCTCAGGAAGCTGGTGGTAGGGGAATAAGGCTGCAGAAAAAAACAAAGGAAAGCTCAGAGTACTGTTTTGTATCTATACAGTAGCTGATTCCAGTGAAATTACAGCAGATATGCCAAGCATGTAAGGAGAAATTGACCTCAAGTTTTATATCTCAAGTGATTGCTGCAGGAATCCAAATCATGGAAGTACTCACAAACACGTCGTTGTGTGCACGTGGGTAGTCCCTTTGGGTTCAGTGAGGCTAACTGCAAATAAATTAAGATTTCTTAATTCTTAAATGGCTTAATTTCCTAATTGTTTAATTAAGGTTGCTTTTTATGTTACAGTTTGTGACTGTTTAATATAGCTATTTGTTTACAGTAAGTGAACATCATTAGCTCATCAGTTCATTAATTTTATGCATAAGACCAGCAGTCAACATAGAGTATAAGGGATTTTACTACATAGTAGAGGGAGACCTGAGCTAAGAGATGAAAAAGATATTTTTTACTCAGGTTTTAAAGAAATAAAGCTCTTTTGACCTCAAGGCATAACTGTGTATCACAGGAAATACAGGAAGATGATGGAAATCTGTAGGTAAACGTGTATATGACTATGTGAGGTGGAAACACTTCTGCAGGCAACAGGTTTTGCATTCTGCTGACATGACTAACAAACACCTTATAAAACACTCGCTAATATTCAGTGTAGACAGGTAAGAATTTGATATGATTCCATCACGACGTAAGGTGTATTTTGAGGATACACAACTCAAGTCTATCAAGTGCAGATGCAGCCATATTAGTGGGAATCGTATCTGCTTCTTTTGGTGTATTAGCTCGACTCTGGATAATGTGAAAGGATCTGTGACCACGTTCCTGTATAAGACTGCTCTTTGATGAGGCAAATAGGTTATGATTAGTTGATTATACATGACAGGTTATTCCATGGTTATTCTTGCTTTTATTTAACTGTCTTCTCTGTAGTAGTTTGTATTTTGCTACTGTTTCCTTATTTTGAAAAAAACCCCAACAAAACAACCCAAAAAACCAAATACCACCTCTTTTGACATCAGCAGAAAAAATTATTTGTGATCAGGTTTATTATTGTTCACTGTCCCTTGATATTTCTGAAAGGTCAAAAGTTTCAAGCTCATGTTAATAAAACTCGTTTTGGCAAACTCCCTCCCCATTGTTCTGTAGTGCCCTGGTGCTATTTAAAAGCTCATGTGATAGAAAGCCACATTAATCCCAGTGCTACTGTCTTATTTTCCATGGTATTGTGGGAGAAGATGAGTTTAGTTCTGTGTTTTTGAGTGATGGTTTCAAGGAATGCCTCAGAAAAAGAAATATTGGTAGAATTTTTAAAGGCATTGCCATTTTTTATCCCCAACACCAGTTTTGATTTCTTATCAATTCCTGAGAACGATGATGTTTGAACTCTGAAGCTGAACTCAAAGCCAACACCTCTGTGTTTCTGTGTGTGGAAATGAATGTCCTGTTCCTGGAGTCCTGAATATTTTGGGAAATGTCATTTATTACAAATGTCCAGGCCAGTTGCAGAGCAATGACTTCAGAAATGTCCAGTGCTTCTCCGGAGTTTTAGCCCTTCGGCTCAGCAGGGCAGCGCCAAGTGCAGTGTTTCCTGCAAGTGTTGGGCTGCTGCACACAGCGTAGCTATGTAGCACGCTGCACATCTGCAAGAGCTCTGAGTTGAATACATCTGTGCTTCTTAGCAGCTGAAGGAAAGCTTGCTAGATACACCAGATGGCATAGGGTGGAGAATCTGGACAAATCTGTAACTCTTAAATTCAAGCTTCTAAGAAAGAGGAGGATGGAATAATTAGAGGAGGATGGATGAATAATACTCCAGCATCTGATTTCAATGATCTTTGACTTGGACACTTCAGGAAAGTTGAAACTTGTTTCTTTTGCTGTATGTGTTTTGATTTTTTAATAAATGCATATTCAGCAGCTGGTCTAGCCACAGAAAAAAAGAGAATGAGAATGGTACCCACCAACCTGACAGGAAAGGTTTAGTCTGATGTTCTAGAGATGCCTCTCTGCAAATCGGTTCCTGACAGAAAGGAGGCAATCTTGTGGTTGGAGGCAGCTAGGAAGGCACACAGAAAGAAAACTGGCTCTTTTACCACACTGGCTTGGACACCCCGCTTCTGCCTGTCCCTTGTACATGCACAGGCTTAAATGCCCTTGATTTTCCTGAAAACAATTAGAATTGGCCAATGTTTAAGTCTTTCAATAGAAGATCCTTTTTACAGCACAATATGGGAAGTCTTCATACAGAGGTACTGTAGAACTTTGTCATGTTTGTGTTTAGCAGGCAGCTATATTAGTTTCTTCCATAAACAGCACTAATTTGTAGAAAAAATACTGGTTTTCAGAGTTAGCTATAAATGCAGAGTCGGAAAATGTACAGGATTTCTCAAGGTTGCATTTTTGTCTTTGATATAACCATGCTGCCCTTCCCTCCCACATTATAATATGTATGTGGGACTGAAATAGGCAGTACCACTGTGTTTAATACTTTTAGTAAGAACCAGCATTTTTTTCTTTGTTTAGTAGATTACTGAAGATCTATCAAATGCTGTTCATTAATCATAAAAAAATTATAATGTTGATATAAAATGGGATTTTACTATTTCCTTCCATCCTGAAGACCTTTATTTCAAACTTTTTTGCATGATTTAGTTGTGCAGCTCAGCATATTTCAAATTTCTTTCGAAAGCAAATGTACATGTAAAAGATAGCATGGTAAATTACCTTTGTATTTACAAGTTTCATACAAACTGTTTAATCCCCATTTAGTGGATTTGCAGCTGTATAGTTCAGTTGGGTAAGGAGTATGAATTTACCATTTATCTTCCTTTTTTGTGTTTGTAACTTCTGCACTATTCAGTAGCTAAACACCAAGGAATGTGAAATGACAAAATTTTGGGATGAATGTTTCAAGAAAAAGTGAGAAAGCAATGGAGAGAAGATGGTCTTGTTCTGTTAGGAAAAAAACTTGGTCATGTGGCTGTAAGAAGAATGGTCCTGAGACAGGGATTAATAGAGTTAAGGAAGCTGTTCTGAAGTTTGACTGCAACAGATGAAAGACATTCTGTGGTGTAAGGAGATAGGGAGTTAGAGCAGGAAAGAGCATGATGAATGGTCCAGAAGAGCGGAGGAGATTAATTCATAGAGGCTGAAGGTGGCAGATCCATGGAGGATACTGAAGATGTGAGAGGGATGGTGTATGGCAGTTTACTTTTGTCATTAATCTATGGATGATGTGTTTATTGATTAAGGGAGACCCCCAAAATCATGCAGTGGAGCACCTCATTGAGGGACAAATTTTAGTATTCTTAGTTGGGAAAGGGCTGCACTGCCCCACTGAACGGAATAGGATGATTTTTGCAGCAAGGGAATCAGTCTGTAATTATTTTGCTTTGGTTTGTCAGGTTAGTTAAAATGAAAAACAAGTCCCAAATGTTTAAGTACTATGGGCTGAGATGCATCCTAATGTTTCAGAAAGCTTTTTAAAGTTGCATTTGTCATTTATATGCAAACTTCTAGGATCTCAATGGCAAATCTTGCCTAAAAATGTTAATAAGCAGTATTTCCGAAGACGCTACGGTTTTCTGTGGCTAGGGCTCTTTGAAATTTTTTGGTATTGCACTCTTGCACAAATATGTGTAGCTAAAACAACCCACTGCTTATCCAAGTGATAGAGACAGACTTTTTAGATGCTACTGCTGTGTTTGGTTCAGAGATCCTCATATTCCTTGTCTACCTTAATTACTTCAATTAGCTGAAGACTGGATCTGGTTTATGTAGACTTGAATTTAAATGTACAAGTTGTCTTACACTCACAGTAGAGTTTTACAGTTGAAGTTCCACCTAGATTATATAGAGATTGGAAAACGAAATGACCCATGTGCTTGGGGTCCCCTCTTGATTACTAGAACAATGTGAACACTGTTTAAATATATGGCTGTGATTAAGTATGAAATTAAAATCTTAGTTTAGGCATAGTAGCTACTTAAGCACACCACAATCTGTCACTGCAAATAGGAATGGCACCATTGGAGAAAAGAAGCAGGCGGGCAAGTGAATCCATATGCTTAAACACAAAGTTCAGGAGGTTATTTGAGCAAAAGAAATAGCTGTCAGAAACTGGAAATCCAACACTAGTGAATCCTAGAGACAGAGGCACAGTCCAGAGTGGGCAGTGTGAGAAGGAAACTGAAGAGCCTGAAATGGAATTTGAAGAGCAGAGAGTCAAAGATATAAAAACAAACAAGAAGAAATTCTTGTGGTATATTAAAGACAGGAAAGACTGTGAGAGATTGAGCTGGTCCCCTGGGCATGTTATTCTATACCCTGGAGCTGTCAACTGTAGGGCTTCATATAGCTTTGTGTAAAGCATCTGATGCTAATGATTTTGTGCTATCAGACCTGGGACTGAACCAATCTCTGTCTGGTTTTTCCTGTATGGCAGTTCCTTCGTGATCATGGTTTTCTGTCCCAAAAATCCATGCCATCCCATTCCAGTTAACCACAAGATCCAAAAATAATTTGAGTGTTCCCTGGATGTTTCTGTGGTATTTTAGCACCTTTCAGTTAAATCAAATGTCAGATTTTGGGGACCACTGAGTATACACTCTGGCATACCTCAAGGTCCGATTGTAATATCAAGCCTTTTGTGTCTAGGAGGATGCACGTGGATGTTTGTCTTGGGCAGTATGACAGACTGCTTGGCTGTTGTACTCTATCCGAGTAGTGTTTTCAGGATTGGCAAATTAATGCTCAGATACTGTAGAGAAATCTATAGTGTTCCTGAATCTGCTGTAAGAACCATCGCTACCTGAAGTATATTAAACAACTCTAAATTTCATAAGGCTTGTCAATAGGAATTTGTTCTGTTCTGTTTGGGATCAGACTAAGGGCTCCTATGAAGTTCTTCTTTGCCCCGCTGAGCTCTCTGCTTCCATCATCATGTTGAAATTCCCCAAGTAGCAAACCTCCTATACCTGGTCTCTGAAGAGAAGATTGAAAGCCAGCCTTCAAGGTCATATCCTCGATATTTGGAAACCACTTTCCCTGATGGCACTGTATTTTAATGGTTTGTGTCTCTTGCTCTGTTAGTCTTTGCTAAATTACTGTTTGGTGTGTTCTCTCTAGCTGTGCCTTGCTAAATTACAGTGCAGGCTTTTCAGCATCAGTGAATTTACATTTCAGGGATGCTGTGACAGTCTCTTGAAATGGGAAGCTCTTGGTTACTACAGAGATTCCCTCCATTAGGATGGGGAAGCTTTTCCAAGTGTTGCATATCTGTTTCTCTAAACACTTCCATTTAAAAGCTACAGATAGCAATACGTCTGTGCTTAACCTGTCTGATAATGGAACTGTGTTTCTGTTGTGTGAGAGTTATCAAAAAGGGATTAGATCAAAAAGGAAGATGCTTGGGGCAGATGTCTCCTGCTCAGGGCAGAGCTCCCTGCCCTGGCCTCCTGCAGGAGTCATGTGGCCAGGGCAGCGCTGGGGAAAGGAAGGGTAGGAAGGGAGCCTGATTAGGATTTTTAAACTAATTTGCTTTTCCAGCCTTTCTGCAGGAGTAATGCTATTCCAAAGACACCTAAGTTGTAACAGCTCTTTTAGTTGGTCCAGGATCAGGCTATGGACGCTGCTTCCACCTGTAATGCTGCCTTGAACCAGCAGTAGGTGGTGGTGTTAGATGTGTGGTAGATCTTCTAGTAAAAAGCAAAACTAGAAATCTATAAAGGAATTTTAAAGTAGTTACAAGTAATGTCTCTGCACTAGAAGTGGTGAAATGTGGCAAACTTGAATGCAGTGATTGTGATGTCCAAAAATTTAGGTGATCAGGCATCTGAAGTGGCACAGGCAGGCCTGGGAATGCTGTTACAGATGGTGAAATGCAGTAAGTGATTAAAAAAAAAAAAATAAAAGTGTTAGGACATGATATTTCCACAAGACTGGAAAATTTTTGGTTAAGGCAGAATACTGGTTCAAAGCTGCGCTAGGGAGTGTTTGGACTGGACATTAGGAAGAATTTCTTTACTGAGAGAGTAGTAAGACACTGGTATGGGCGTCCTAGAGGAGGTGGTTGATGCCCCAAGCCTATCAGTGTTTGAAAGGCATTTGGAGAATGCCCTTAACTTGATTTAACTTGGTCAGCCCTGGAGTGGCCAGGCAGTTGGACTAGATGATCACTGTAGGTCCCTTCCAACTGAAATAGTCTATTCCATTCTCAAGGAGCTGGTTTATAACCTTTACCAGAATAGATTAATCAAGTCAGCATTTTTTCCCATAATCATACAGAGTGTCATTATACAAGATTAACCTGAACAACAGGAGGAAAAGTTTTCAGCAATTTGATATTTGTGGAATGAGAAGGCAGGAGATTTGTCAGAGGAATTGAAATGGCCTTATAGAATTCCCGTGATTTTTTTTGAAGTCATAGGCCCGGTTTCACAAATTCATTTTTTTTGGCAGAAAACGTAAGTGTGTGCTGAAGTTTTGTGGTGATTTTGTGAATTAAGAACTGTATTGCAGAACTAGGATAAACTCTGTGTATGCCAAAATGCTTTTTTGAACTGGTTCTAAAATGCAGCAAATGTGTTTTTCTTCAGAGCCCAGAATTTATGCTTTATCTGCAACTCTCTCATTTTCAATCTACTAGTAACTTCGTTATTTGCTTGGGTGGTTGTTTGTTTCTGGGTTTCTTGCAGTGCCTCTGAAGGGATTGATCTCATTACAGGTTTATACAGATAAAGTTTCGTGCCAAAGGGTCTTTCTTAAAATAAGCAATCAGTTCTGGGGCATCAAAGAGTAAAACATAAACAGTGGAAGGTGTCTATTAAAATGACTTTAAAGATCCAGAAAAAGAAATAGAGAATTAATTAATCACAAAAATAGCTGAACCTTGTAATTTCTTCTGAAACAAACCCAGCAAAATTGTTGTCCGAATATTTCACAGTGGTGATTTCCCTCCTGCTTGTTAAAGCTTCATGTTTTCTTTTTCATTTGACTAGGATAAAAATGTGATATCTAAATGAGTAGGGTACAGAAATGGATTTATTTTTATTGATTCCATATGACCTTGAAATGAAGATAAGCATTTTAAGAAGATGAATTTTTCATAGACTTTGTCTTTTAGTTAAGCATCTGTTTGCTCCCCATATGTTAAGTGTTTTTAATATAATATGTATTAGAGAAATTTAGGACAAAATGGAGTGATTAAAATTGGCTGAGTTAGTAGGATGGAAGAGAAAGTGACTTTGTGGTTTTCTGTGCTTGCTGTTGAGAATTAAACTTTTTGTCTTGTGAGAGAGTAAGAGTACCTGATGGATTTCAGTGTATTTAAAAAAACAACAACAAACAGCACTGTTGAAAAGCCAGGACTGTCATGAGACTCCCCCTTTCCTAAAAGACACTACTGGCTTAATTTAAGCTTGTTAAGGCTTATGATATCATTTATGTGGATCACGGTCTTGGTGCTTTAGTTCTGAATACTTGTTTGCTAAACTCTGTCTAAAGCTTACTTGGAAAGGGAAGCTCTGAATTGTAATTAAAGAGAGCATTATATTGCTGCGGTCAATCTCAGTTCACTAATTCATGTTGGAAGTCTGCTGTAGCATAATGGCTAATTTGCTTTCATTATCAGATTGATTTATCCACAACTTTTATTTTTCATTAAGTTGTTGAGTGAAAGGTCACAAAACTTCAAACAAAACTGCAAAAGCTGCATATATATGAGAGGTTTCAACAGTTGCATATGAAAATTTCAATGTGACAGACATGATAGATACTTTGACCCTCAAAGTATCGTATTTCTATAGTTGAGTTTCCATCTCTAATGACCCGTATTTAACCAAAACAAAGTAAGTATACACTGTAATGTACCAAATACCTGGAAGCAATAGAGGAAGCAAGACAGTGATGACTTCGATAATACAAGATGAGAAAATTGGAGAAGAAAACTGTCATGCATTCCTACAAAAATCTACCCTTTATCTCTGTTTGGACCTGCACTCAACGAGATAATTGAGATCAGTGATCCTCAGCAGATAAAGCTTATGCTTATTATCTTCATGAATCGGGACCCGAGTTGAAAATGTGAGTTTCAGGTGTAAAGATTGAGAGGACTGCTCATTGGGGAAAAACACTGAAAGGAAGTAAAGTTCTGTGAGGGTTTTGCAAAGCATTTTCCAAGAGTTCTGACCTACTAGAGAGAAAGGGTACCAGAAAAAAAGACAAAATCAGTTGCATGCAACATTTCCATGTAGGAATAAATGCCCTGCAGAGAGAGGAAGCCCTCCAAGATCAGAAACAGTCCTTTTAGTGCATATAACACATGTCTGTTAGTGAGGGCACACAAGGAACTTACTGAACCAGGGACTTAACGTGGCACCTCACTGTCTTTGGTCAGCTAGCTCAAGAAACCCCTGTTAATGAAATGAACATCAACTTTTTAACATCAATCAAAATCACAGACTTTTTGTAGCAGTCTGTGAAGGTCAGCAAGCCCAGAGGGGAAAGGGTTGCTTGCTTTTAACAACCTTGCAAGTCCCCAGGAACCTGAAGGTGCATAAGCCCATGGGACCTGATGAGATGCATCTGTAGGTCCTGAGGGAACTGGCAAATGAGTGGCTGAGCCACTATCCATCGTATTTGAGGATTTGTGGTAGTCTGGTGAAGTTCACACAGACTGGGAAAGGGGAAACATAACCCAAATTTTTAAAAAGGGAAAAAAGGAAGACCTGGTAAACTACAGGCTGGTCAGTCTTGCTTCTGTACCAAGCAAGATCACAAAGCAAATCCTCCTGGAAACTGTGCTAAGGCACATGGAAGGTAAGGTGATTGGTGACAGCCAGCATGGCTTCACTAGCGGCTAATTGTGCCTGAAAAATTTGGTGGCCTTCTGCAACGGGGTTACGGTGTGGGTGGATAAGGGAAGAGTGCCTGATGTTATCTACCTGGACTTGTGCAAAGCATGTGTCACTGTTTCTCACGATATCCTTGTTTCTAAATGGAGACACATGGATTTGACGGGTGGACTGCTCTGTGGATACGGACTTGGGTGGATGGTCACACTCAAAGTATTGTGGTCAATGACTGGATGTCCAAGTAGAGACCAGTGATGAGTGGTGTTCCTCAGGGTATGGTATTGGAACCAACGCTGTTTAACACCTTTGTCAGTGACATGGACACTGAGTGAGATTAGATGCTAGGATCAAATTCTCCCCCGTGAGGGCGGCGAGGCGCTGGCCCAGGCTGCCCAGAGCAGCTGTGGGTGCCCCATCCCTGGCAGTGCCCAAGGCCAGGCTGGACGGGGCTGGGAGCAGCCTGGGCTGGTGGGGGGTGTCCCTGCCCACGGCAGGGGCGTGGGACTTGATCTTTATGGACCCTTCTATGATTCAGAGTTCAGGACTGTTCATGGGAGCCTCTTAACTGATTGCGTGAATCAGGCTGTTTCCTTGAGTCAGCTCACTTGGATCCAAGCCATAAAGCTTTATACAGAGGAACCTGAAATGAACAGAGTAGGTCTATGAATTCTTCAGACATTTTTTTTAGCCTGTCCTTGTTCTGTCTTACAATATTTCCTCCACTGCTGCTACTCATGCAAGAAAATGATGTGCTGAATTGTGATCTGACTACACTAGACTTAAGGGATGAATAAGCAAGCACAGGGTTGCAGCTATGACACTTCTTGAATTTAAGCAGGTTCTGTGATCTTGTGAAGCCCTACTCATCTCTGAAGGTGTCTGGATATGTCTGGCAACGTTGAAATACGGTATCGTGGTGACTTTATTTTGATCAAGGACTGCACAGTTTTCTGCACATCAGAAGTTTCATTGCTTTGGCCTTTGGTCTTTGTTGGTGTGATTTGGACTTGTCTTGTAAAACCTCTGTAGCCAATGTGATTGGAAAAACTTACCTTCATGTATTTTTTACCGAAGGAATTTCAGGAGAAAAATAGGTACGCTGATTTATTAGTGCTAACATGCTTTATGGGCTTTCTCTAGGAATAATTGGGGCTAGTTTCCCCACAAACATCTGGTTAGCTATCAAATCACCAATATCTGTACTTCTGCCAGTGGTGACCCATATGTTGAACACATGCCAGTCATTGCACTTAAAGGAATTTGAAGGATAAATCAAGGAACAGCTCTTCACCACAAAGAAAAATGTGTTCTATATTTATAGGATTAGTTTAAGTATTGATCCACCTTAATTTTTTCCATCAAGAGAGGCTTTTTAAGCATGTAAAATTTTAAAAAGCAACACCCAGAATATTTTCCTAAATTTATAGTGATTTGGATTCAGTCTGTTGAAGTCAGTCATGGAAGTCTTTTCCACTATTTTTCTTCATTAGTCTACTGAAATTCTTTGTTCTGACTGTAAATGAAGTCCATGAACAAGGTCAGTTTCTTCAAGCAAACTTGTCCTTTCAATTACCTTATGGTGTTATGTTTGCAAAATAATCTACAAGAGCAGACAGCCAAAAAAAGATGTGCAGGAATGTTTTTTTGTTTTTAAGCATTACTTGCTTCTATCTGTTATCCAAGCCCAATACCTTTGCCTTTTGTCTAGCTGACTACATGCTTTTCAGTGCGCCAAGGAAGACCCCAGTGGCTCTCACCCTGTTGACCATACGTGAACCGTTTTGTGGCCTGTAGCTGGTTGGTGGAACAATACCAAAGAGTGTTTTCAGCTTAAATGTGGGTGAGGATACTGCGTGCTGGTATGTCACTAATTTTGGTGGATAGGAGTTGTCCAAAGGTCTGAAAAACACAAAAGCCACTGAATTAAGCTGTTTGCGGAAGATTACTTGTATGAAAGACTGCCTCTGCACCAAGACATAGGTTTGGAACTCATGTTTTCCTTAGTTTATTTTGCAAAGTCTTGCCTATGTTAGACTATCCTGAGAAAGAAGGGTGGGTAAAGTCAGTAGGTTCACAGTACTGGGAAATGAAGTTGCTGTTACCCAATCCAGAATCAGAAGAAACATCTCAAAGGTTTTGTGGTTCATGCTTTTGAACAAATCAGAAGCACACAGTGATTGTGAGGACTGCCATTCAGTGCCTGACTCAGCTGGTGAGTAATGGTCCTTGCAGCTGCGGGCTGCAAGCTTGGCGTGTGGGCACATGGAGCGGAGCTCTCCAGCCAGATGGCAGTTCTGGGTTAGAGAGTCTTCATTGTTGAACGCTCTGGGTTGCGTTATTGCTGTTCTCCACATAAAGACTGTTTCCTTTGTTTTAAAGTTGTTGATAAATAGAGATTTAATCTAGATTTTTAAAAAGTGTACGCGTGTTAAGTCTTTTTTTTTTGTGACCGTAGCTCCTTAATGAAACTCAGACATAATTTATTGTATTTCTATGTTAGTACCTAAACAAGAAGAAGAAAACCCATGAAAAACTAATAACCTTGCCCAGCAATTTTCATCTTTGTTAAGCTAATTCTGTCTCTTGTAGCTATTTTTCTGTTAGATTTTTTTAGAAACAGGTCATAATGGACCACCTAACTAATTCAGCTGGAAATCATGAAATAGTTCATGACCTTCTGAAACAAATGTATTAGTTTTCCTACTGCCAGTTGAACTCCTTAATCAGAGGGTCGAGAAAATTCTCTCTAGAGACTCCTGTCTGATTGCTTTTCTGTTAATGAAAAGATTCCCAGAAGAATGAAAAGACTTTTACATCTTCCTGCTTTCTCTTGATTGACTCAAAAGGGAGATTTTGGTGGTTCTTAACTAATGCAAGTCTTTAAAAATACTTTGTACTTTTGTTTCTTGATTGTATATAATACACCAGAGATATACAAATACAATACCCTATTTTCTTCTGTGTCCCGAAGTTACTGGCAACTTTGAAGTGTGTCCCTGCCAGGAAACACGAACACACAGTGCAGCAATGTACCAGAGACAAGTTTTAGAGTGTAGTTGGTACTCCGGTCACATCTGGATTCTAAAGATATGCTTCATATTTTATACTTATCCACAGGTAACATCCCAGTGCTCAGGGACTCTTGCATCATCATCAGTGCCACTGTGTAAGTCAGGCAACAGAGAGAAGTCTGTAGTGGTTTTGGCAGGCTTCACTTGCTTGCTCTCCAAGCCCAATTGTTTCAAATGTGCAGTGCGTTTGAGCTCCAGCAGACCACCAACATAAATGCCCTCTCTTTCTCTAACGATGGCATCTGTTCCTCTCTGGTAGTACCTGGCACTGTGTGTGGTTGGCACAGGTTTTACTTTCTCGATGGTTTTCATTTGCAGGAAGGCTGCAGAAGCAATTTTTGGCCATTTTTTTTCCTAATATTTTTTGAATAGTCCTTCTCCTCAAGCAATATAAACCAACAATATCTTTCTGTAGCCCTGCATTTTGCGTGTACATTAGCTGTGTCCTCACCTAATTGTGCTTTGGGCTTTCTGGTTTTCATATGACAGTAGTCCGCAGTTACCATGCTCCTGAATACTACTTGTATGTCTATGTCCTACCCATATTTTATTGTCATTTAAATGTAGTCTTCACCCTTACCTAGGCATACATTGCAGTTAGGAAGTTTTTTTCACTCCATATAGGCCCAGAGCATTCAGAGTGATGTGATAAATTACATGCTGCCTCAGGCTCTGAAGCCAGCCGTGAATGCGCAGAAATTCTTCCCCAAGTCTGTTTTAGTTCTGGAAACTACGCTATGCACACTAAATATCTCATTCCAAAAGTACTTGTGATAACAGTAGTCTGGGAAACCAAAAGAAAAGTGATACCCTTTTAATCTGTCCAGTGGTCTGAGGGAAGAGATAACCTGAAAGCCTTAATCCTAGAGATGGCAATAAGGGTATTAATTTATAAACTAGCCCTATGCCAGCATGCTTAGCGCAGTGTTTCACAGTGTTGAAAAACTGCTTACACACTTGGAAAAGTAATCGCTACGGCACCCCAGAAAGAATGAGGTAATTGTTTTGCACCATCTCCCAGTGACAGTAGCATTTTTGTGTGTCGGTGCTTACCACGTAGTCCCCAGGAGCAGCAGCCTCCCTGGCTAGCCTCAGGTGCAGGCATGCCCCAGTGGTACCTTGAGCTCCATCTGTCACTGTGTGTGTTGGTAACAACCCTGTGAGTTTTGAGAAGTGTACAGTTACAGCTGAGTAACCAAACCGGTGTGTATTGAAAATTGGTGGGAAAAGTGTGAGAGACTTTGCACTGGAGGTTCTGCTTATTCAAAAGAATCGCAGCCATATGTACCAAGTATCTATTCTAAAGAAACCAGACGAAGGGCAGTCCACTTCTTAGAGCCCAGTGGAGATCCTGTCTAAGACCATGCAAGTCTCGGACTGTTAAGCCAACACACCTTTTGGGGCTGACTGTGTTTTTAGAATAAAAAAACCCTCACCCCACAGCAAGAACTGTAGTTGAAAAGATACCAGGGGTTTATGTCATTCCATAAAGTGGTGATCCAGGGTTGATGTTTAAGAAAATATTGTTCAAGATGATGGGGTTTTTTTCCTGGAAAGCTTTTTTATTTTCTAAGGGAAAATGATGACTTTTCAGTTCCCTATACATCTTTGCAACTGGGGGTTTAGCCTGAGGAAATAAAAGTGGATGATTTTTTTTTTTTTTTATGTGGCAAAAACTTTATTCATTAGAATAGTTAGACCTAATTTAAGCAATGCTGACTGTTTCTGTGGGTCTATCTTGAAAGAGATGTTGATGGTTACAGAGTAGTCATTCAAAGCTATTTTGCAAGTGCTTTGTACTGTAATCCATCTTGGGAATTGTGTGCTACTTGCTGTAGCTGTGCCTTCCAGTCATCACTGTCCATTTTAGTGATTGATCAAATAAATCAGATAACATCATTTCTGTTCCTAGTATGATGGCTGTAAACCTCCTCAGAACTTCAAAGATAGCTATAGTTACGTGAAGAACCTAGCTACCTACAGATACGTAACCGCTGGTGGGTTTTTTTTCCCCTTGTAGATTGAGAGAACTGTTTTTATAAATTAATTGTTCTTGGAAAGCAAATTAAAGGCATAGCTAACATTGCTGAAGCACAGCCGTAGTTCGTTTTACAGTGATTTTGGCCCAACTCCTGTTAACTGTGAACTGATATTAAGTGTAGTAGCTGACAAGTTTGAATTTGGCAGATATGAATTATATGAATCATGTTTTGGAGTTCTGTTTTGATGCAAGGAGAATAATACTGATAGCCACAGCTTTACAAAAAGTCCAGCCATAGCCTCAGGGCTTTTACTGCTCATCTGGATCATGTTACGGCAGCGATGCTAGATGTCCATCAGCCTTCTGCTGCTCAGATACTCCCAAAGAACTACTTGCTTTATTTACCTATCAGCTGAAGCCCAGTAGTGTCATAAAAGGTTAATACCGCGTCTGGTCTCCAGCTTTCTGCTGGTCAACTGATTTAGTTTTACTTGAGATTGCTCGCTTTAAAAAGAAGTAATTACACCCTATAATTACAGTGTATAAAATAATGTACAACTGTGCTGAAATGCAGTATACAGAAATAATAAACAGCTAAATTTAATTACCAGCTCATTCGTGGTATTCCCAAAAAGTCTGAAGGTGAAGTAGAGAGTGAGAAGCTCACAAAATTGTTAGTTTTTGAAGCCTAATAACTTAAAGGCTTCCATGGAGTGTTTTTTGGTTTTTTTTTTTTTTTTTTTTTTTTTTTTTTTGTAAAAGGGAGATGTGGTTTGGCACAGCAGACCCCAGAGCTTTCTCTACTCTCTTTGATAAATATTTTTGCAGCTAGTTGCAACATTGTTATACGTTGTCTTGTTAATGATAAAGCCATATTCACTAAGTCTGAAAAATGCATGCACTGTGATTACTACTTCCAGCAATTTGGATATATTCCCCTGCACGCAGTCTGCAGAAGTCATTGTTTGATTTCACAGCAAAATGACCAGAGCAGAACAAAAGATTGCCCTTTATCCCTGGACCCTTCTGTTGTATCTCCTAGGCTTGTGCCTACTGCTTTTTTTCCACTTTGCATCACCAGCCTGTGAGGCAGTAAGCCTATTGTAAACTTGGTGGTGGTATTTCTATCGTTGATGCTTCCAGAGTCAAATACTCACCAAAATAACCCAAAGTTAATGGATTCAGCGTTCATCAATCTCGCCAAAATGAGCTGCATATTTTCTTCCTTTCTCCCTGTACAAGACTGTATAGTAAAGTAGAAGCTAAAGCAGAAGAAAGTGGCTGTAGGAGTGTTTGACTGAGAAGAGGGGGTGGGTTTGCTGGCTGGGGCAGCAGTCTGAGGGGGTGGTTGCTATCTTTGCACAGCCGTGCCGAGGCTGAAAGAATAGGTTTGTGCAGATGAAAATGACAAATGACTAATTTTCATGCCAAGAGAGAAGTTTTCAGATGGTACTTAATGGTGTTGGTTCCTATTGCGGTTATTGGAAGTCACTCTTCCAACAAACCATTTGGAAATTGGTTTTTTAAATGTCTTAGCTTTGCCTATTACCAAATTGTAATAGTGGGTCTGCTGCTCTGAATCTGGAATTGGACCAGGCTTTTTGTGTCACGTCACATGTGGCAAACCTGTCCAAGCTCCCAGCACAGAAGATATTACTGAGGAAAGACCAGGTATTCTTACACTCTGGAAGTCTTACTGCTAGAATTTTTAAAAGCCCTTGCAAATTTTTTTTAAGTTTTCTTAATTTAAAAACAGACTTGGAGAACATTTGGGTCTGAGCAGAGGATTAAAGGATGGCTGTGATAGCTTGCAGATAATTCTGCTTATTGATTCCCAGTTGATCACCTGTTAGGTATGGACACAGAAGGAGGCACAGGCTTCTTTTCAACTTGGGCAGAAGTTTCTATCAACAGGTACATGATGGGATGTTTATCTGTTGTTGTAAGCATAGACAAACTTGTGGAGAGACTGTTGAGACCTTGCCTGTACACGCAGTAATGGAAAGCTGTTGTTTTTTTTCTGTCCAGTCTATATTTTGGAGGACTGGTTAGCTCTAAAGACATTGTACTCTCTCCTTGCTGTCAAGGTGAGCAAATTCAAACTTTTCCTTCCCCCCTTTCCAAAACTGACTTTGCTTTCTTGCTTTTGAATCTGTTTTGCACTCTGCCTTGTTAAAAGCAGCTGCAGGAGGTGAGTAGAAAGCAAGAGACACTTCCACTTCGCCCAGATCCTGATTGCTTTCAGGTTTTTCTCTGATCCAAAATGTTTTGCAATGTTTTCTGTCAGTGCTGGTGTAGTGTCAGCTATGATGTGGTGGATATCGTACTCCCATGAGAATGCTGATGTTTTTATTAACATGTTATTTCTCATCAGCTTCATCAAGAGCAACTGTGTTTAGAACAGTAGCCTTTCTATACATAAAAACCAGTAAAATACATAAAGTAGGGCATTAATAAAGAGCTTTTGACCTACATTCAGCAGAATGATTCAGAATGAATAAGGAGACTTCCAATGCTTGTCATTCTTTGCTACTAGCAAAATGTCCCAAAATAGAAATGAAGCTGAAAGTTTTAAGTTGTTTTCAAAAGCAGCTTAATGAATGAATGGATTTCTGGTTCTGTCTTTACAAACATGACACAATTTGTTTTGCACGTACATTCTTTTTTAAAGTAATCTTAAGATTTTTTTAAAAAACACCTGTTCATCTTGTTTAATGATGCTTTTTGAGCACTCTTTGTTCTTGTCCTTTTGAATACATTTAGAGGTTATTGCATATCCAAAAAAGTCGAACTCTGAATTTTATCATTTGTGTGTCATGTAGATGTGTATCTGGGTGTGATTTTCTCCTGTGTACATGGTTCTCTGTGCATCAAATTGCAAATAGTATGTACTGAAATCCTATGGCTGCAAATTATTAATATGTTGTCTTTTATTTTGGCAAGCCATAAAGATGCAGAAGATTTAATGGACTTGAAAGTATTAAAAGGAAGCTATTGTTCAACAAACTGTAGCTTTCATTCATCCTGTAACTCTAATAAATGCAAGATGTTGAAGGGAAAGGAGCCAAATATTAGTGTGGTCCTAAGAGACCAAACAAATAATGGAGCTACTTAAATTTGTCATTCTTCTTTCCTGATTGCACTCAAATCTAAAATGTGTACAGATGTTATTTCTGTATAGATAGTTTCAGTGTTTGCTTCTTGTTTTGGTTTATTGAGCATTGTTAAATCTTTTCAGAAATGTTTATAATATAATGGTTTCCTTTTCTCTTTTTTTTTTTTTTTTTTTTTTTTTAGAAGTTCGTGGATGTTTTAAAAGTTCATTTCAGCATGCATTCAATTGTTGCAGAGTGTAAGGAGTCATTAATGTAGTGGAGAGCCGTTGCATTAGCAGGGTGGTCTTACCTTGTCAGTTCCTGTGGGCAAGGTGCCAGCTGTCAGTCACAGACAGGAGCAGACAAAGGCAATGACAATAACTTGCCTTTCACATATGCACGTCATGGCTTGCACTCGATTTTATGACTTTGGTCTTTGAAGACATGGGGGGGTCAAGAAGTAAGGCCCACTCTTAGCTTCGGCTGCTGCACCACAGAAATGGTCCTCAGTGCACAGAGGTGCCTGGTGCTTCGATCAGCTTTATTTGGGGAAAATGGTTACCCATGGTAACATTCCTGTGTTGGACTTGTCGAAAGAAAAGAACGTGGAGTTGGACTGATTCATAATCCAGCAAGTTGGAAGTTGCTTAGCTTCTCCTAATGCTCCCCATCTGAAACCCCATGGTTGCTTTCAGAGTAAAGATCTCAATAGCTTGTGGAGGTCTGGTATAAGCCAGGGAACCAAATGAACTTTCTCTCTGCATGGCTATCATATGTTGATCCAGATTTTCTTGGAAAACTCCGATCTCTGTGTGTGTGTGTATTCCTGGAGACCATATCTACTGATCATCATGCACCATAAGAAACCCAGGGTTTATGAGATGAAGGCAGTCCTGAATGCAAGCTCTTATGCTACCACGTGTGCGCAGACCTGCTGTGCGCTTCAGGGAATTGTTCTGCTGAGATCTTCCCTTAAGGTGATGTCACCATGTGTCTGGGAGCCTGAAAAAATAAACGGTTCCTCAGAACACACCCAGAGAGATTTCTGTGGCAGAATTGATGTGTGATAGTTTTGCATCTTTGATTCTTGTCTTAAGAATAAGGCTGCAGGAGATGAGGTGGTGGCCTGGACACAAATTGGGAGAGCGGTTGCACCAGACTGCACTAAAATAAAGATGACCGCAATTTAAACCCCCGGGAAGCTATCCCTGCTGAAGTGAGCTAGTGCAAGTCAGGGAACGCAGTGTTTGCTTGACATGAGGAACTAGTCAAAGCTGTAGTTACAGTATTAGCCATGTTTCCTTTGCCTGTACTGTTACTTAAAGTCTACTTGCTTTTTCCCCAATAGAGCTCCAGGTGGTGAAAAAAAATAGAGGAAATCTTTGGAAAATGCTGGTACACCAGTGATGGGCAGGTGGATACATGCCTCCTAAATCTGTTTCTCCCTGTAGCACTATCCTTTAGCAGAAACAGGAGTTCTGCAGCCTCTTCCAGCATACAGTGGGCTTAAATCAGGGCTAAACCCCCCTGAAAAAGTCAGGTGTTACACTGGTGCAAAAGCTGGTGAGATAAATCAGGAATCCTTTGTGATTTTTCTTGCATTCGGTATATGAAGCGTAGCTACTGGCTGCTTTCAGTGAAGGAAAAGATCCTTTGTGCCAGGATGGGTGTATTTCTGCCCGAGGGAAGCTCTCACTCCAAACCAAGCTGTGCCGTGCTCCCGATGAACGCACATGAATGCTATACCTGCAAAGCGGTGTTTTCCCATCTGTATGTGAGACTGAGCATAAGACAATTTTTAGTGTATGTATACGTTAGGAAGCCCGGCATGCAGACTGGTTAGCTGTTTGGCCTGGCAGGCTCTCTGCTGTCGGTGGAGCAGCAAAACCAGCGTGGTCTCTTGTCATAACTGGGCTTGTTTCCAGAAGCTAATTTTTTAACACAAGCGGTTCAGATGTGAAGTTTCCAGAGGTGAGCTGTATTTGATCAGCTGTGTTTGACTGTCACGCACACATCAGTGGTGGCGTCAAGTGTTTTGTGAGCGCAGGATAAACAGTTTGAACAAAATTTTCCCCATGGAAGGTGATGTTGCCTGGCTTTCATTAAGTACTTACCAGTGCATTAGTTCAGAATCCAAAGCTGGCTGTTTCACTTCCCCTGTAGCTTTAAATAAAAAGGGGGCTTCTGAGGAACATGAGAACAAAATTTGTTCTCCACCTTACTATTTAATACTAAAGAAAGACAAAAATACATAATGCCCCCATCAAATTCTGGATGATTTTGGTTATGGCTTGTTTCTGTTCAGGATCAATATACTTGCAATTTACAGTACGTTGTAAGCTGCTGGTGGGGGGTTGAAGCCAAAGGCTGTGAAAGATGGTCAGATGTTTCTCCCAGGGTATGCTTAGGCTTAGAAGTCAACTTTTTGCAAGTGCGTAGATATCCAAAGTTTGCTGTATTTGGCTGCACAGCTGAGCACCTGGTTTTTCAGATAGTGGTAAACCTTCCCTGGGATTTAGAATCTGCATACAAGGTGCATTAAAAGCATATAATTAATCATTTTTAAAACAAGATGCTAAAGTTGCCTGCTCCGTACAACCAGAATGCAAGCTGTCCATTGTTACAAAATTGTTTGACTATTTGAAGCTCTGTTACTTCTAATTAAAGGTCTTAAGAACATCCAGATGCTTCAGTAATGTCTCAAACATCTCTTAATGCCTTAACAATGAAAAAAGACAGAGATATTTCCTTCTAAAATATCATGGCTAAAGTGCCTGCAAGCATGAGTCATTTTTTGTCTGACCAGTGGTGATAAGGAACGAAATTTATACTTTATGGGTGTTTGCAGCACATCTACAATCAGCAGAAATATTTTTTGTCCCATATTTTTGACGTTAGGGCGCTCTTTGCAGGAGGAATGAAGCTATGTACCATCACAGTTTTCTCTTACACAATGAAAAATAAATGACAGTAAATATTTTGATTTCATACTTGTCTCTGAATAATTCTATTTAGTTGAATGCAGAGTGTTAAGAGGTTTGAAAATGAAATGCTACTTGGTTTCTAGTCTACAATCTGGTATCCCAGGAAGCTGCTGAAATTTGTTTTCTTGGTATGTACGTTATCATTGACTGTTTTGCTCTCATCTGTCACTGAGGCTGTTATTTCTCAGGACAATAAGGATACTTGCACATTCATAAATGCATTTCATTTAGTTTTCAGATAAGGAGGGGGATGCTTGCAGTTCTGCCTTTGTGGATGTGGGAGCTAAAGCAATAGCATAAGACTTTGGCACTGTAGGAGACAGTCCCTGCTCCCACAATCTAATGATAAGCTGAATATTTGTAAGAGAGCATGTGTAGTTCAAGGAGGAAACTTAAAACACTGTTTTCGTGTTTTGAATATTTCTATTGCCTTTTTGGTATGATAACCAAAAATGGTGTATAGGTTTCCTCTAGAAATAGATAAACACATAGGGGTGATAACAGCAAAGAAAAGACTTTTAAGTGTGCAGTAGTACGCAGCCAGCTGCACTACAGTTTAGGTTATGTCAGTATTTCCATCATAAATCCAATTTTTAGAATTTTTGTCAGCTGTGAATGTCTGCTCTGAAAATTGGCAAGGTGTTACTCTGCCTGAAAATGAACTTTCTCGCTTTTCAACTGAAGTGTATCTGAATACTTAATTTCTAGGATTTTATAAGCACTTCCAGAGTATTATTTGCTATAATACCAGCGGGAATGCTGAAGTGATTCTCTGGCAGAAGGATACAGCGTGTGTGTGTAAAATACTGATGATTTAATGTACAATGAGATATGTTGTATTATCTGTCTAGTTAAATCACGCTTTGTGGTAAAGGGATTGTAATGCTTATCATAGCAAGCAAGTTAGTTGCCCAGGGAGATGTGATAGAGAAAGGCGCTGAGCAGGCTTTTCTACAAAACTTTGCCAGTGTATGCTAATCTTGACTTACAGTATTGTATCTGCTCCTTTGCTCAGCTGATCTTTGAGTGACTTTGGTTTGTGTTACACTGCTGTGAATTGCACGGTGATGTTCAGATGAATGTAGAGTAGGATTAGACCGAAACCCCATTATCTTAGTCAGTCCTCAGGAGGTAGAAAGCGATAGGTCTCCTGCCTTGAACTGGAACTACTTGCCATCCAGAGAAGTGCAAGAATGATTTATGTCAGAGGCTTTTTGCTGGATAGCTTCCAAAGAAAGCAGTGGGAATGGTGTGGATTACTGTCATCTGTGTCATAAAAAAAATCTTGGGAACTGATCCCTTTCTTGCCCTTGCCAATGAATTCTGTCACCCCAGTCAGTGTTTTGGGTATATAACGTTGTCTTTCTGCAGTTGGACAGTTGGAAATGTGTTAACCATGGCACACTTTTTTTTTTTTTTAAGGCCACTTGAAAATGGTGTAGTTAAAGGAAGATACTGGTTTTCTGACTTTATTATTTTGTTTTGGTTCATAGTGGATTTGATGTCAAGTCCTGCCCAACCACTGGCTGGTATCCAGACCTAGCCGCCAGTGTTAATGGGGAGAGAATTGATTCACGCAGCATCTTTCTCTCATCCTTGAGTTGTACTTTGCAAGAAGTGCCTCTCAGCCGCCCACTCACAGCACCGTGAAACAAAAGCTTCAACTTCTGTTTGTGTTTAGTTATCTCAGAAACTTTCGTTGAGCTAGAGGGTTGTTTTGGAAATATGTCTAGTTGAGCTGCCTAAATGCAGTCTCGGTTACAAAAGCCATCTCACACGGATCCTGCCTGTGCCCACTGGAGTCTCTGCGAGACCTTCATTGACCTCTAGAGTTTGGGCCAGGGTCTAGCCAGGGAGATTAGAGTAATCTTAGCTAGTGAGAATACAGTAATCTCTTTTAGAGAAAAATATTTGTGTGTTAGGTGTTGCCTTTATTATGCATGTGTAATATTTTGGTGTCTGTTTAATCATACTACTGATGAAAGTTGTATTAATTATTACTGTATGTGTACTGCAGATTTCATATTGATGTTCCTGTTCAGGACAGTATTAGTCCTGTGACTAAGATGTCAGGTGCTTGCTATTAACCTCTAGTTCTTTCTCTCCCCTGCCCCCTTTTTTAGAGGCCTTTGAGTCTTTGCTTCGCTTTGCTGAAAACCGCACAAGTTCCTTGTTTGAGACAGCTTACAGACCTATGGCAAAAGAAGCAGCAGAGCCTGTTAAAGAACTTTTTACAGACATCTCTCTCTACATTCTGGGCGCAGAGACTACGGTGGAAAGTGCAGTATTAAGATTCTTTGACAGTCTCTTTCCCCTGGTGTATAGTCGGCTAATAAACCCAGGAATTACAGATTTATCAGAGGACTATACAGAGTGTCTACGGCTTACAAGGCAAGACATAAATCCTTTTGGACACTATTCTAAAAACATGGTTACAGAGCTGTCAAAATCTCTTTGGGCAAGTAGGATGCTCAGCCAGGCCCTCAGTCTGGGCATCGAAGTGATAAATACTACTGAACACGCAGCTCTCACGAAGGAATGTAGCAAGGCTCTAGTGAAGATGCAGTACTGCCCGCACTGCCAGGGCCTGACGCTGATCAGACCCTGCGTTGGATACTGTCTAAATGTAATGAGGGGCTGCTTGGCCAGTGTGTCAGAACTGGATGCACAATGGAGGGAGTATATCTCCACACTGGAATATCTGACTAATGAAATGGCTGCCTCGCATGATCTGGAAGTTGCGCTGACAGGAATCCGGAACTTCATCAATGAAGCCATCCTGCACGCACAGTTGAATGGACCACAGCTCTCTGCTACAGTAAGTGCTCTCTGATTATCTGCTATTCCCATTTATAACTTTCATTATTTGGCGAATGAACATTTAAGCAAGTTGGTGTTGTCTTTGCATCAGTTTTTAGTCTTCAGCTAGATCTGTGTTTCATAGTCTGTGAAAACGCTACAGTTAATTATGATGGGGTTCCATAGAGTCTGCTGTGGAATGAAAGGCTTTAGGGGGGGCAAGTTTGTTCCTTGAGAAGCAACCATGAAAAGCAGAAAGCTCTAGCTTGTCAGCAGAATTTTCTAAACAAAAAAATGGCATTATCAACAATGTATTTTCATACTCTAAAACATCTGATCCTGTAACTCTAGGAGCAGTGTTTCCCTGGTGTGTGACTGTCTGTAGTGTGTGTGGACATTCCACAGAAATTGGTATAAGGGGCTAGAAAAGTGGGTTTCTAAATAAAGGCAATGAAATAACTTTTCATAATTTTAAAGTCCCTTTATTTCTGTGTTGAATGAGACGTTAGGAAGGTAGTACAGGTATGTAATGAGTACACCCATTATACAAAAATTGGAAAAAAACCCCAAACTTACTTGACAGCATTTACGGAAGTAAAGGATAAAAAATACATTTAAAGTGGATCTGGTTTTGTAAGGGGTAGGTTAAGGAGGAAAAGAACTAGGATGGTAGAACTGTCTCATGAATAATAGCATCATATGACTGGCAGGTGTTCTCTCAAGATGCTGAAGATTAGATCAGAAATTATTGAAATGACTAATGATGTAGCTGGCTAAGTCTATATGAAGTTCAGCATGACTGTCAATGGGGAAAAAATGTAGCAGTGTGGCCTTAAGCAGGGTAAAGACTAATCTAAAAAATGCAGGTAGATCTGCCTGTCTTGAAAGTAAAGGAATTCTTGCAGAGAACAAATGAGAAGAAAATGGATAGATTTAAAAATTGAATTCCTGTGCAGAACTCTGGTCGCCATATTATGTAAGAGGGAAAAAAAATAATTTCATAGAGTCTACAGAAAGAAGCTATGGCAGAGGGTATACTAAACTAAGGAAGTTTTTTAACAGGAGAAAAATGCCTGTATGTTTGTAACCTTCCAAGATACCAAATATCACAGCCCTCTTCAATTTAGAACACCTGACCGAGCCAGAGACTTAGAGTCAGCATAATATATTGATTATTAAAAAACCCTAACCATTCCTAGTAACCTCATATCATTTTCGCTTGATATTTGTAGTTATTGCAGTTCACGTTGCCTCAGGGTCTCAGTTCCTTTTTATCAATGGCACTTGTGTCATTTTATCTGACATCCAAGGATAAACATGAAAAATTAAGAAAGGATTTGTCCAGGTTTTTGGACATGGCACAGCAGGTACTGGAGCCTACGGGCATTGCAGAACAGCAGGTCTTGGTTGTGTTGATGTTCGGTTGGCAGTGTCATAAGTTATCCCATAAACTAGTGTTAAGCCTAGAACAGAAAATGAACGATGTTCTTGCATCTGCTCTAATTTTCACTCAGATGTTATTTTTATGGGAGGCTAGAAGGCAAATGAAAATTAAAGTACACTATTATTATATATATTAGTTTTATTTGAATATAGATAGATTCCTTTTAAAACATCACATGGCTTCATTACTGATTACACAGAAGTAATTAGGAATAAAGTTAAGCTTTCTGGCTACTAGCAGCAAAAAGTCTGACAGATTTCCTGCAATATATGCATCATGTTAAAAAACACTAAAACATAATTCTGCATTGCATTTGTCAGCCTCGTAAATTAATATGTGCTTGCTTAGCTTACTGACAGAGTAAAATTCATAATACAGGTGAATATCAGATAATTACAGATGAACTCACTGAACATATTGCTCTTAGGTGATTTGAAAGTAGAATGCTCTCAGAAGTATCTTTCAGGCTAAGGATTTTCTTTAATGATTATTCAAATACTTTTATTTGGGTCTTTCTCAGTTCCCCAGCAGTAACTTTAAATTCCTTCTTCCATTCTGAATGAATTCAGGAAGTGCTGTTTGGTTTGAAACTACATTATTTCTTTTTTCCCCAGTTATCTTTGTTTTCTCTCACGGGCAAAATCTCTGTGCATAGAAGATTGTGTGTTGTTTTAAGGGACTGCTTTGTAGGATAGCAAAGGGTATTTTCTGTTTGAAAATAATAAAAAAAATGTGCTAGTGTGTGCTATCCTCAGTCTTCTAACTTCAATTGTCAGCAGCGTAAGATCCTATTTTGAAGACAGAGCATGTTCCACTATTTGAACAAGCATTAGTCTGATACTGATTTAAAACTTTCCTGATTAGTTACAGAGAATAGCCATTATTTAGAAAATTGAACCTAATTAAGCTGTATTTCCTTCTCTGAAGAAATGGAAAGGAGTTGAATTCTCAGCTTCAGGATGTCCGGCAGCGAGATGTCTCCTCGGAATCCCAGGCTCCGGGGCCCAGTTGCACTAGGGCCCTTCTGGGCTGCGCTGATGAGATTTATACCCAGGGTATTTACTGTTTGTTTTTTACTTACAGGAAAAATATTTTCAGAAAAGAAGATACCTTCTCTTTTCCCTTCATAAAAATTTTCACATAAAAACCCTTTTTCTGTTCCTACAGTATGCTTTTCAGCTTTTGCAAACGTGGAAATGTTTAACGTCTGTACAGTTTTCATTACAAATGGTGTCATTGGTTTCATTCAATTATAAATAATCTATGGAAAACTCATTCAGGAAAGCAGAGGACTCCTAATAATTTTCATTTATCCTGAGGCAGCCTTAATTAATGCACCTGCCCTTTTAGGAAACATTTTACATATTTTAATAGACACAATGTCTAAAAATTAGAGTTCTTTTTTTAGCTTGCTGCCTGCCTGGATGACAACGAGTAATGGAAAGCTAGATTATGTTTTCCTTAAAACGGGGAAGGGGTGAAATAAACCAATAAAGCACTTAGGGTACTTTGCTCAAATGAGGTGTAGTCAATTATCATAAACTTAAAAATAAAACTTATTTGTATGAGGAGTTTGTAACTTCAAGAGACTGACCTCTCCTGCTCCGTCCATTATAGCCAAGAGAATTGCTGGATTTGCTGGGACAGCATGTGTGAAAGGTCACCTTTGAGATATTAGTAATCTCTCCCTGGATTCCTCCAGAATGGGCCGTGCCATTTGTTCAATGATGCTGGCTTGTGTCCAGCTTACTTAACCTAATGCAGGCCAGCCACGGTCTGCAGCATCAGCAATCATCATCATCGCTTTCTGGTTTGTCTGATGGAATCTAATTGTCTTTTGTATTGGTAGGAGCCCTGGCTGCCGCTCAGTGCCAGCTACAGAGACAGAGTTTGTTCACCTTCCTTACAGCTTTTGAGACTTGCTCTACATTTTCTTTCTTTTTGTGGCTTTGCGTTTTAAAGCTGGATTCATTTTTTTCATGTATTGTCTGGCATATCGCTGTATTCCAAACTCCGTATTTGTGCATCATTCCGCATTTTTTATTTTATTTTTATTTTTTACTCAAAGTGAAATACCCTCAGATAAAACGCAAGGAGGAGAGGCGGTTTTGAAATGCGTGTGGCCACTGGCACTTAGGGACGCGTTTACCCAGGCAGTGTAGCAAGGGCTGCCTGTGCTCCCGGCGGGCAGGTCCCAGGAAGGGGGTGCTCCAGTTTCTCGGGCAGGGATAGTGAGGGTCTGCCTTGCCTAGGGTCATGCATGGGGAAAGGCATTAAAAACAGAGTAACATAGGAGGTAGGGAAGATTTCTGTTGGGTCAGAAATGGTTAGAATCTGTCTGCCCCCACTGACTACAAACCTGCACCCCCACTGGTATGGAACATGTCTTAATGCTGCAGTTTCGGTCTGCAGGGGAGCTCGGTCGTTTGGCTCGCAGGTAGCACTGCTTTATCCTGGTCTGGATCTGAAAGGTACCGGTGATCAGTGGGATGGGGTTGTTGCTGGCCAGGTGGGAGCTGAAGAGTCAGTGCCCTGCTCAGGTACAGATTTGCTGTTAGGTTTGCCAGGTCATGCTTACAGAGATTCATCTGCCTGTGGAATAGAATATATCGCTTCCCTGTGTCAGAGGGGTGCTTATGTCCCATAGCAAAAGGATGATTCTTTCCTTTATCAGATTATCTAAGCGTATAAGATGCATTTGCCCATGTTAGTAAGCGCCGTGACCCTGGGTCTCCAGAAACGGTGACTGTGTAGTTGTAGAAGAAGTGACAGCAGGGCCGGGTGAGTGGCTGGCAGCCGTCATGTGTCTCGGCTGCAGGCGGTGGGCACACCTCAGGAGCAAGCTCTTTGAGACTGCCAGCCCTGGGATTTGGTACTTTTCTCTGTGCCTTGATTCAAAAGACAGTGAAGCCGTATGGAAATGCCTTTTTAGAATAGAAAAAGGGCGTACCGCTTATGTGGCTGTGTATTAGGGCTCCATTTGTCAAGGGCAAGGCAGAGGCAAGATTTGCAAATAAGAAACATTTTCTAGTCTGAATTCCACTTCAGCTCTATAGAATTCGAACACGTAATTACTCATCGTTCTTTTAAGCACTTTCCTCAGGTATTGCCCTGACTTCTACTGTGCATGTGGCTTCTTGTGAAACCTGCCTGCCCACATGGTAGAAAATGTGAAGTGATATGTGTTAGCAGAAATATTTGGAATGTGGGAAGACATGTATTCCTCTGCATTCTTGCTGCATGAAGTTCATAAGTATAAAGGCCTTACCTTGTTACTAACGTTGTAATTGCTGAGAATGTAAAAAGCCACAGACCTAATATTTTTAGAGTGACCAGTACAAGACAGAAGTCCAACAGATTGTGTTTCTTGATTATAAAAGTAATAAAAGCAAAAGCTAATAAAAACTTGATAGAGGGGGATTATGAAACCTATATATGATCAGAGATTAAGCATTAGGAGAAAAAAGAAAGGTCTTTGCCTTGAGCCAGTTAACTTCTTGGAGACAGGCTTACCAATTACTGTGATAAAAGCGATATAAAAAAGTGATACAAGAATAAAATTTGGGAAGAGGAGCAGATGGAGGCAGGAGACACACAGGAAGGGATGGATGCTTAAGATGTATGATGCTCGGAATTTCGAGAGTGTCAGGAAGAACAGAATTAGTGATTGTGAGAGAAAAAAAATTGATCAAAACCCCAGAGAAATAAATGGCAGACCTTCTATATGCTGTGAAGACATCAAGGACAAGTATGGATATTGAGAGGAGACCCACTAAACAGCGATTGTGTTTTAAAGGGGATTGGTTTAAGGTCGTAATGACAGAGACGCTTTGATGCCTATTTTTGGCAGATCATTTCAGTGGTGTTGCTTAAAAATTTTGCGTTGTTAGGAATAAATGCAAGGAAGGAATGAGAGGGTGAAAGCTTGTAGCAGGGACTGTTTTTGGTGACAAAGAAAAGGCAGACAAAGGAGTTAAGGTTTCTGTGCCTGTCCAACCACTTCTGCTATGGTGATTTGTGATCAGGGCTGTCACTGGGAGTTGGGGAGGCAAATTACATAGAATTAACAGCAAATCAGAATGTAGAGCAATTTTTTAAAACAAAAACAAACCAACAGAAAACGCTTGTAGGACAATGGTTGTTCTTGGTGGCTGGTCCATCAACCTCCTTCCATCAGTGGTTTAAAAAATTTAATTCCTATTGCAAAGCAGGTAGCTGGTAGTCATAAAATGCATGCCCATCGCTCTCTGCTGCCTCCTAAACTTCCCCCCCTGAAGCCATTTTTAAATGCCTTTCTCTCACTGTTTATCCTACGCCATCAATAATGTTTTGATTCTGAAATTGCTCTTGCTGACCATCACATGGTACTTAGCACTAAAGAAGGTGTTTGCTTTGCAGATGAATTCAGGGAAGGCCTATAGGCATATAGTTACCTGAGGTATTTCACCTATAGGTGGGTAAGATGGGGAATGCTGATGGAGTTGGAGAGAGCTGGGAGGCAACGAGGAGTCTAAGAGGACAGAAGCACAAAAGAATGTCTAGTGTTTGGTTCTTGAGATACTCTCGTGAAATAGCTGTATTCTGGGGTAGTATCTTGCAAAAAAAATGGATGAAGCTTGCCTGATTTGCAGTAATGTTTAATAAAAAGTCAGCAATAGAAATAGAAATGAGGATTTGCCCCCCCAGTTCTTAGAATGGTATGCAAACAGCACTTCATTTTTAGATACCTGAGGGTAGACTTCTACTGTCCTTTACAGGCACATATGATGCAGCTCTGCACATATCCTCAGCCGACTGGAAGTTGCAAAGCTTTAAGTTGCACTTAACTGAGGCAAATCATCCCGGCTAAGAAGCAGCATATAATACCTTTTAAGGATGGAAAGGGGCACTTGCCCACAGAAGAACATACTTGGTGTATCCTGAAATGCCTGTATTACTGTTGTGCACTCGAGCCAGAACTTGCGGGGGGTGTGTGTGTGTGGAAATCTTGCCACAAATGTTCTGGTAACAATTCAGCAGGCTGACAGAAAATAATTTAGGTGGTTTGAAATTATTAGGAATGGAGAATTAAAAAAAAATCCTGAGAAATAAAAGACTGAGACCCAGTAAAATGGTCACCCTTTAGGAAAATAAAAGCTTAGAGAAAAGACTGCCAAACTTCCAGCAGCAGGAGATTGATGCACAGTAACCTTACAAATCTGAAAAGGAAATGGCAGTACTATGAACAAAATAACTTTGTTCTGAGTGAGTTCACAGCAACAAAGAGTTGCTGCCAGCTAGTAATGAACTACTTGATTAAAGACATTGAACAGCGTCATAAAACACTCCTGGAGACTTTGGAGAACACTCAGAGCTGAACTCAGGTGCTTCCTTCCTGCAAATTTTCCAGTTCAAATGATCAACACCAGGTGTCAATAAGTATAAGAACCATACTTCAAAGAGGTTAAAGCAGTATATTCAATACCTTGTGGTTACATTGCTGAAAGTAACTGTAAAAATGTACAGGGAAAGCTATGTTTGTGCAATGTTTGCACTACAAATGTTATTTAAAGTGACATTTTGCTTTTTCTAAGCACTGAGCAGGAAACCTCCTCTGAAAACAGTAAATGGAGGAAATGCCTGACTGTGATGAGGTATCGGTAAGTGATCTTGAAGGAGCCGGAGAGGTTGCCCTATTGAAGCTATCTGATTTAATACTGCTTCTTGCAGATGTGGTCTTAAATGACACAATCACTTATGTTGAAGGTGTGACCTTGTATATTTTGTTCTCGGGAACCAAAGTTACGTGTATGTACATAAGGTTCAAATCCTTTGTGAATCCAAGGACAAGAGGAGAGCTTTTAGAAACCTGGTGAATTGCACTGAAGGCAGAGCTTGTCATGTAATGACCTATTTCTGTGTGAAAGGGAAAAGAATGGTTTTCACAGTGGTGTAAGACATATAGAAATATGTCTACATTAAATTTTTCTTTTATTTCTCTTGAGCTTTATACTCATTAAGATACTGCTGTCATCTTACAATCAGTCATGAATGAATTTTTAAAAAGGAGCAGTGGAACTATATATTTGGAAGCAACTGAATTTCATGGAGTATAAGCATCCGATTCTTGTAGTCAGCTTTGTAAGTCTTGCCACGTGCTATTTGCTTGATTCAAAAGCATTTTGGCACTTGAGTGCTGTAGAAGTATTTCTGGAAATAATCATCTAAATTGTTTAATGCATTTCCCTCATTCCCATGGAGAATTAGAGCTCATGTACTCTTGAACAGCTCTTTAAGGGGATGCAAGCAGCTCTCTGGCCTGTATTGGTTAATGACAATTCTCTTCCATGCAGATGTTCGATACCAAAGAGCAGCCTGATTTCCTGGTGTTAAGGATCATCTCATCTGTAGTGATAAAACTGCTTGAAATTTGGTATTTATGTCAATATGAAGTTAGTTAAAATGAAATACATATTTTTTCCCCAAATCTAAATTATTATCAATCAGAGTAGGAATAAAAAACACTATAATTACAAATGAGTTTGTTCAGAGAGATGTTTACTGGGTATTATCCAGCTGTCATGTTATTTGACTAAACATGTAGCTAAGAATTTGGTTTTACATAAGTTGTATAGCCCTAGGTTTGCTTTTGCAGAAGTGATCATTCATCTGGATGTACGTGTCTCTTCATACCCAGAGGCATTCCATCGCAAGTCACATCTTACCTCCCAACTGACTGCTGACTTGGGGATGCTGCTTAACCGCACTATTAACAAGCCATCAAACCGTAGTAAGATAAAAAGCTCTTTTCTGCCGGGTGGACCAGTATTCAGGTTCTAGTTTCCATTCCCTGAGTCTTGTATTTTGTGTAAACATGTAACCTGAAAGTTTTATGTTGGAGATTCCTATCAATGGAATTGATGGATGTAGCGTTTTACCAGCTTTTGATCTAAGACCAGCTCTGATTGTGATTAACTATTTGTCATTAATTACTGTGCATAAGGTTTTGGGAATGACAGTGATTTGGGGCTGTTGCCTTCTGACAAAGACTTCTGTGAGAGGGATCCCAGCACCAGTCTTATTGCCAAAGTGTTTGTGGGAAACGTGCCAGGTATTTGTGTGTATTTGTGGTCCCAGAAATGCTGTTAAGCTAATATATTAAGTGAGGGATTTTAAAAGATTTTGCATGCATGTGGGTTCAAAACATGAAATTCTGCATGATCCTGTTGTTTCTTCTAAGCTGCACAGGCATATCCTAATGTAGGGTGTACAGCCAGTAAGTTATTCCAGTGTAGAGAGTAAGGATAGCAGGTTAAATACAAAGCCAATAAATAGTAACTTGCTTTCAGAGCAAGAGGCCTAAACAGTGCAGTAAAAATTTCATTATTTATTATTCACTTTGCATTACGGCTACCATCTTAATTTAGGGAAAATAATTAAAAGATGTAATAGATTTCTGAAAAGTACGTTTTATTACTTCAGTGTTGTTTTCTTCTTTAAGTGTATCAACGCCAATGATACAGCATTGATATTAATTCTAAGTACATGCTTAAATTGCATGGTTGATTAAGCAAGTGTCCTTGGCCACTGCAGCAGCCTTAAGCCTGCCCCTCTGTGATGTTAAGCACTATAAAAACTAATGCAGGCATACACAAGCATGTGTGCACACGTTAAAATACACAGCCCACTGCTTTTCTTCACTCCTTCAAATGAAGCTGCATTTTCTTTCAGGGTGTGGAAAATCATCTGGGTTCTGAAAGGCTAGTTCATGTAGCGTCTATCTTTATTTCATATGAATGAGCTTATCACTTCTACTATTGATTTGAATTTGGGTTTTCTCAGAGGGCTATGTATCTGCATGATATAACCATTTTTTCTCCAAACAGCTGCTTTGCTTCATTTTGTGTGCCAAATTGAGGCTCTGAAATTTTTCAGCCCCTTTTGGTTCCTAGGGAATTTCATTAAAATAATAATGAAAAGCAAACCCCAAAGTTGTAACCTGTGTAAAATATACAGTCAGAATGATGTTTGTTTTCACCCTCAAGCTGAAAATGATGAAGACTGTACCCTAAGTCATGATGTTTGTGTCCTGTTTGACTTTAGCTCAATGTTGTATGAAGAGGAGGGTGTGCCCATGTGGGTCTGATGGCAGGTTATGAGCTACAGAATAGAAGTCCTATCAAAGCCATAATCATAAACCTGCCAAGATAGCGCAGTCATAATTTCACAAAGGCAGAGTTGTCACTGAGCACTCTATCTTACTTGGAATATGATTCTGGTGTCAGCGCTTCACCATTATTACAGTTGAAAGATGAAGGACATAAACATGGTAAGAGTCCAGGATTTTGCTTGAAGCACAATACTGAGCAAGACAATCAGTGGTTGGGATAATATTTATGGAGATGGTAATATTCCAGATGACAGATGATGTGTTTAGTATTTCAACAGAGTTGTGTATGCTTTATTCATCGTTCCTACTTCTTTCTGTTTTATTCTATTCTGTGCACCTATTGTAAGCCTCCCTAGGTTGTGTAAGTCATCTACCGAAATTGAGTGTTATTTTCTATTACAAAATCAATTTAAACTGCAAAAGAGAAATTAGATGTGCAGGGTTTTTTTATGAACCTGACTTTCGGTATTGTGGTTTATTAAATATGATGGATTTTGTAGCTGTGATGCTTTGGAATTTTGGCACTTCTGTTTGTTGTGGTTAGTTTTTGGTCTTACGAATTAACAGGGCATCAAACAATGAAGTTAAAGTGTTGCTGGGTTGGGGTCCAGTCCCTGGTAAAAAATGCAGCTCTAGCATATTGGCAGCTAGACTGCTTGTTATTCATTGTAAGGAGTCTAGCTATGGGAGTGTTAGATGTTTGACAGCATTGAATGGATTCCAGTCAGCCATACAAACTACCTCCAGTGAAGTGGAAAGGACCATAAAATTGTTTTAGCAACAGCTAATTCTCTTGAGTCTTTTAGGGCTTTTTTTAAAAAACTTTTTTTTCTTTAACTGTTTGGTTGCCAGCAGAGGATTTGCCAGTTTAAACAGTAAATGTTCCCAGATTGATTGATTTTTTTTTTAATTTTATTTTATTTTTTAGGATTAGTTATGAAAGGTCTTCACTGATTATGCATTTAGCATAGTTTAGATTTTGGAAAAAAAAAAAAAAAAACCCAAACAAAAATGACCTAAAGTATATATTTAACAATGGTACCTTTCTTTGAATATAAAACCTGAAATATAAAGAAACTTACAGTACTGGTTTTTTAAAAATTATTTTTCTATAAATAACTTCTACTCCTATTTTTATCAACAAGGCATTTGGTTGCTAGTCTAGTAACTTTTAGATATTTTGCTTCATGTCCCTGATCATCTTTTAGCTGTTGAAGTGGCATGCAAGCTTAATGCTGCAGGGTTCTTTTAACAATCAGCTTGGGGAATTAACTTGTCTTTTTGATCTCCAGCTAAAGATGTGTATTAATTCTTCTGTCTTTCCTTTAATTTTTTTTTCTTCTCCTGAATAGCTTAGAATGTGGATTCAGTGTATGAAAGCACATAAAAATGTGTCCTCACCTGTCAAATGTTTCATAATGCAAGAGCTGGTTGTCTCATCATGCGCCATAGTTCAGTCTTTAAGAAAAAGCCATGAACACAAAGTATTTAAATGGTCTGGGGGCACAGTGATAGTAGCTTTGGAGGAAGCCTGAAAAATTCTGGCCTTTGGAGTACAAGGGGAAGATGGAGAACGAGGAGGTCCTCAGCTGTTACAGCTTCACTGAATGGACTTAAAGAACCAAGAACCTGGGTAAAAGAGGTTCCATTTTGCAATTTGTCTGGGTGCAAGGCTTTATTCTGCTGACGGTAGATGGGCAGATGAGAACAGAGTGAAAGCAAGTTGGTTCTCTTGTCACCTTCTGCCACAGAAGGGGCTGCCCCTTGTGCAGAACTCTGTCTTGTGCACTGCGAAAAATGAGGTATTTCATCTGACTGAGTACAAACCTCCTCTCCTCTCCTGTCTGCATCTTTTTCCTAAGAATTTAGTTAACCTTGACTGCAGTAATTGAGATAAAGTTGTCATTGCCAGCATTTGGACTTACAGTAAGAATGCCAGCTGTGCTAGGAAGGCGTCAGGCCACCAGCAGCATCAACACATGGAGCTGGGCAGGATCAGGGCTAAAATACCCAGCTCCATGTGAAGGAACTGAGGGCACAGCTCTGGGAACAGAATCCCGGTGACTTGTGGTGTGTCTTCCCTTCCTCTATGGTAGATTAGGTGGCGGTCCCTGGTGATTGTTTTGTGGTTCTCTAGACTTTGTTAATGGTCATGAAGCTTTACTTATTTTTTATTCTTCTAGTCCTTCTACACAAAACCTTTACTTCACAGACTTTTTTCTCTAGTCTTCCTATGTCTGTGTGAACCAGAGAAGTCAACACAGTCTGTGTAAGGAGAAATTGAACAATAAATCATAGTTATTGAGCTTGTTGTACCTGCATTTAGAGGAGAAGACCTGCCTTTTCATTTAGATGCTTCAGTCCTAGGGAGAAAGATGGGGGCTTTCTAAGGCTGCACCCCTCATGCAGCAGCCCAGTGCTTCCTGCAGCCACAGGACCAAGCCGAGCAAGTAAGCATCTTCCCCTGAGTAATGCTTTTCCTCTTAAGAGAACTTTGTTCAGAGCAAGATTTGGCATTTACATGGAAAGAAAGACGTACAAATTTTGTTGTCTGTGACTTCAAGCAACAGCTTACCTACCACAAGTGTTGGCTTATGTCCATCACTAACGGGAGATACATAACATACCTGATTTTTCTAGTCAGGATGGGGCCCAAGCATTTTGACAGTTGTGTATTTCATCCGAGCAGTCACTAGGAACACTTCCAAATCTTATTTCTGACCACTGTAAAAGCCTCTGGTCTTACCTGAAGCATACGTTGGTGGCTACAATCTCTGTTTCTTTGCAAACCTGCTCCATTCTACACTATCCCCTGTAGTCATCCTCTGGGAGACTAAATAGTTTTAATCCTCTCTAACTTTGTGTTGCTTTTATTGCAGACTTATAGCTCACGTGCTTGTGAGTCAAGATGTGCACATACTTGTTTGGAAGGTCCATTGGTTCTTTTTAGGGAGACATCTATGCTTTTCTGTCTTCGGTTTTCTTTCCGATTTAGTCAATACTTTTTGTTAAAATCTTCACTTAATAAGGTGGTTTGTTTTGAATCACTGCTGTTACTTCAATATATGGAGTTTACCCCTGGTTCTTATTTTATTCTAAATATGCTTGCTATAGCGTTTTGATTATGTGCTTTTTTTCCTAATAAGCAAATGTGACGCTGCTGCCTTCTGTGGAGGCAAAAGGAAACAATATTTTTGCACTTCTGTATGAGCTCTTGCTGTCACACTTTTATATGATGCTAGACCAGGAACTTGAAGGACTTGATGGATTTTTTTTATCTTCAGATTTTTCTGTACCAAAAGTTGTAACTCATCTGCTAACAGCAGAACCGAGAGCAAACATTGCCAAACAAGTGACAGTGAAGCAAAACAGAAGGATGGTTGTGGTGGGTTGACCTTGGCCGGCTGCCCACTGAGGGGTCTCCATCCCCCTCCTCAACAGGACGGGGGAGAAAATAGGTGGAGGAAATCATGGGTTGAGGTAAAGATGGGGAGAGCCTCTGCCGCTTACTGTCATGGGCAGCACTGACTCATGTTGAAAACTGAGTTACTGCCAATCAAAATAGACTTGGATGGTGAAAACCAGACAAAACCGAAAAGGTTTCCCCCTGCCTGGGCCAACTTCGCTCCTTCATTCCCCTGACAGGGGCAAGGCCAGCTCCTCTGCAGGGTCCTTCCCTCTGTGCCCGGCCGTGTCAGGCACTGGGCACCCCCAGCCGCTCCTCGCAGGGACCCCGCAGCCAGCTCCCGCACGCAGGCACCCGATAGGGACGTGAGCAGCGGAGGAGGAATGGCTTAGACTTGAGGAGCAGCTTTTTTAGGGAATGGAAGATTCAAGTAAGCGGTTAAACAGGGGTAAACTTTCAAAAATAGTAAGCTGAGCAAAGTCCTGATTTGTGACAGGAATTAATCATTTGTGTTTCTGAGTTGATGGGCATGACGGAAGGGGGAAAGGGGTACAAAGAAGTGAAATAGTGATTTGAGGTGATTTGGAGAATAACATTACACTGTTCCCAATTAAAGTAACAACTGTAAAGAAATGTTCAAAGAAAAAATAAAATAAGTCTGCTGGTAAGCCGGTTTCCCATGGCTTATTCTCAGAAAAATAGATTTAGTACAGTGGGGGTGCATGAGTCAGGTCCAGGAGCAGCATGGCCGTGTTTACAGTTTTTTTCATCCAGGCTTAGCAACTTGAATAGTGTCATATAAACACAGCTGTGCTGCATCTGGATGAAAGCATGTAGGGCTATGTGGTGCTGTTCATGGCCACGTGAAGTCACTGAAGCAGAGCAGTACTGTTTTCCCTTCCCTGTGGTTGCACTTCAGTCAGTGGTTTCCCTTGGTGCCCTGCTGCAGCGCTGTGCTTTTCCCAGTAGGGCTGCAGATGCTCTGCATGGTGGGTTTCCCCTGGTACCCTGCAGGGAAGGGTGTCAAGTCAGCTGTCAGGGTGTACAGGCTCCTCTGGAGAAGTCTTTCTTTTCAGTGATTACATTCCTGTTTTGTTTGTTAGTTTGGTGGTGGAGCTTTATCAGCGTCAGTATTGTCCTCCCCCCTAGACTGCCCTGTTTGGACAATTCTACCATGTCAAGCTGGTTTTAGCCATGTTTTACCTATGCTAGAGGAGCTGTGGATGGACTAACCTGTGAGTTCTCCTGAGCAGTTAGCCGGACCTCCTTAGGTGTGCAGTTACTGCTGCTGGCAGCTGGGGAAGGACTGGAGTGTGTGAGTGACGGCATGCATCCTTTCGCTCCCACGGCGGCAGCAGATCTTTAGGGCTTTTGTTCAGTTTCTCTTACCCCACTTGGCTCTGCCCTGTCCTGCTTCTTGTCCCTTTAATTGGTTCAGACTGTTTTACAAAAAAGCACTTTGCTTTGCCATTTTTTTTTTTTTGCAAGGTATGTGATGCATTACTTCATAAGCTTTAATGATTAAATATATATAACCTGTACTTCTATTGTCTAAGCTTGCCCAGGATATGCGCTCGGTTCTGAGGCTTCCTCTTTGATGGAATTAAGAAGTCATCTTCCTGCACGATCAGGTCAGGAAGCTGCTCCATTGATAGACTCCTAATTTCAGTATGAACTTAATTCTTCATGGTGATTATTTGAACTGACATTTATCGTGATCTGAAAGTAAAAAAGAATGGCTTGTTCATCGTAGTTAACGATGAAAATATATAATCAGTCCACGATTCAATTTTGAGACTACATTTAGTGACCCAGGATTTCCAACTCATAAGAAATGTAATACATTTTTTAAAGCCTTTTCATATTCTTCCCTACTGCTTATGAACCCCTGGAAGTTTTTCATCACCGCTCTACAGCACAATTATGCTTTTTTTGACATCAAAATCCAAAGAAGTTGTATTCAAAGCAAGAAGGGAGGTCAGCGGCTAATTTTTTCAGAGCAGGTTAAGCCTAAGTCTCTTTCTGTTCATCTTTGAAATGTATAATCTTTTAGTATGGAAATTCGTAACAGCACTGGGAAGTGCTCAAAGAATGTGTACCTGCTGTGGGCCAGATCCTAGCGAGCACAAATCTCCTGAGTTGAAGCACTGTAATGGCATTTCATGCCAGCTGAGGGTTTGGTCTATGCGGTTCATGTGCTTTCAGCTCCTTGAACTATTATAACCAAATTGTAAGTGCTTGGATTAAGCCCGAAGAAATAATATGCACAGTGAGGTTCGCCTAGGAAAGAATCTGCTAACTTCCCTGTCCTGCTGATCCGTTGTAGAAATTACTCTTCTGTGTCACAAATCACAGTGTCAGTGTTGGCTAAGTGTTTGGATGTATATGCCAAACCTAACTCACTTGTCAAAAAAAAAATGTGTCCTGATCCGAATTTTGGCCCTTGCATCTTTTTGCAGAAATGGAAGCAAAGCTACTTTCGGCTCAGAGCTGTCATAGCAGGGTTTGTATTTAAAAGGTATTAAATAATACCTTTTATTATTTAAGGTATAATAAGTCAAAGGTTTTGGTGGATGGAAAACTAACAACAAACAGGGGAGGCTGTCACATTCGGGCTTCTAAGTCAGTATTTGTCTTGTGTATAAAATATGCTCCAATTCAGTGTCCTTGGTGGGATCTGAGACAGACCAGCAAGACTTAAAATGGCAGACCTATCTTTTAAATACGATTATTTTTATTTTTTTTTTTGCTTTCTAGTTCTCTACAGTTCATGATAGGTTGAGAGGTGGATGTTTTTCACAGCCAGTACAGAATGTGTAGGGTGGAATCACGTGATGCTGAAGCTGGAAGACATCCCGAGAGGCTATCTAGTCTAGTGGAAAGATCAGCTATATTTTTATATGTTTTACGTTACTTATCTAATCGACTAGAATAGCACTTACAGGAGAGCTGGTGCCAGATAACCAGGAAACAGGTAATTTCTTTTGTATGTCTGTCTACTCTTGTTGTATGTGCCTCTTCCATCTAGCTTTCTTTGACAATCTGACTTAAAATAAAGAACAGAGCCAGTAACATCACTCTAGTTCTTGCATTTACATAAACCATACTTACATAGTTGCAGCCTTCTCCTTTCACACTTCTGGTAGTTGACTTCATCTCTAAATAATACTTTTCATTCTTACCTCATGCTTATCAACTCTGTGGTGCTTCTCTGAATTTTTGGGAACTGCATGATTTATTATCTGCTTAATAATACTGTGTAATTGTAATTTAGTTTAGAACAGGCTCAATAATGAAGATGCAGAACCAAAGCAGAAATCAAAAGTACTAAGGAAAAGTGCTAGGTCAAGTAAGAAGAGTGAGGATCTATTATTGTCAAATTACATGTTCTTAGAGAAAAGTTAAAGATTCAGTCTAAAAAGAAATGAGTTTTTAACTGAAAGGATTTTTTTTTTTTTTTGTCTAAAGTCTGAGGGAATCAGACTGTTCATTGGAATCATGGTGATGTGACAGGGAAAGTCTGAAGCAGCAGTCGTGAAGGAGATCAGCCTGTGTGTTCTGCTGTTGCAGAACTGCAAAACTATGGAAAAATATAAGGGAAGAAAGAGAGTTTGTGTCATTCATGAGAGAGGTGTAGTATTTTTTTACCCTGGGACTACTTCCCACTTTCAGTCTGCTTTTCTAAGTGCTTATCCAAGATACACAACGAAGTTGGTTCTAAAAGATAATAGCATTAATTAGAAATAGATGGTGGTTTGTGCTACTTGAAGTTGTATAGTTACGAACTATTACCAGATGCTTTTTGGAAAGTCAGGAATTAAGCCATCAAATATTGGCCAGATCCTGTCTTGACTTTCTCCCTAATTTTTCTTGTAGTAATTTTGTGAGAAAAAATGATGAGTTGATTTTTCTCATTTTACCACAAACACCTTAAGATTGCAAACTGTTCAAGTAGAATGATTTTTATTTATTTTCCTTGCTTTATCTGTAGGTTTCATTGCATCCTTAGGGTTATGTGGACGTATTAAGAACTATTAAAGACTAAGACCTCCTCCAGTCTTTTGAGACTATGGAAAAATGGTGTTTCTGAAGCAGGAAGATACTTGCTGCATGCCCGTGTTAGATCATTTCCAGTTTCTAGTCTGATACATGGTGGGACTCTTGAATAACTTAACTAATTCTAGTTTTGGAGTGTGTACTTTCCAGTAGATTTAGCTTTAGATCTCTGGTTGTTGTCATAGAGTTTTAATGAAAGTCATACAGAATTTTCAGCTAGATAACATTTGTATCTTCCTTTCTGTTTGGTTGGGGAGCTCAGCTGGCAAGGATTCAGGGCTCATGTTCCCCTTGAATTCATTATCAGCAAAGATAGTATGCTGGATCTCTTTTCCCCTTCCCCGTTTGAGGGAGTAACATGTAATAACATGTCTAGCATTTTGTTTCAGGAGAAGACCAAGGTCACACTTCCCCCCTGCCAGGAGACAGTGGATAAGCTTTCCCTTTCCATGGATTCTAGTAGTACTCAAACTTTGGCATTATTATAGATCTTAGGACAGATTTGATTCCCCAGCATGGAAAACATCTATGTCCACATACTAATGTCAAAATCACAACCCAGTTTTTTGCCTGGACTCAGGACCATGTTAGCCGGCAGCCTGGATGACACCAAAAGCCTTCAAAAGACAGGTGAATAATGGGAATACCGCACCCTGTGAACCAGGCACCAAATCTTGTATCAGAAACCCCGAAGGTGTAGCACTCGCAAAAGCCTAGGTGCAGGTATACGAGCTAGGGTAATATTTGTCTGCCAGAGTCACAGGGCTCTCCTCTTGGTTTCCATTTTTTTTTCTTTCATTCGCTATGAACGGTCAAACCAGCAGAGAGAATTAAGGCTAAGCAGGGTATTAATAGTTTTACAGTGACAGCAAATACAGAATTGTATAGAAAGATAGTCTGGAGAGTAAAACGTCTAGTGAGATGTGAGGGAATACTAATGTCAAAATCCTTTAAGGTCACAGTTGTTCCTCCCATGGGATGCCTGGGGGAGGATGATAAAAAATTGCGATCCAAGTAACAAACCCAACCAACTAGCCAATAAAGGGAGTTTTATTTTGCTTTGTTGGCTTTTTTGTAGTGGCTGGTTTACTTTGTGCACTAATGGGAGAGTAAGACCATAAATATTAGCTTGTGTTTGTAAGGTCTGAGTGGTTCCAGTTTTCCCTGTGTATATATTGTCTATTTGTAAAACGTTTTATGAAAGGTTAGGGAGAGTACAAGAAAGTCTGTGCCTCGCTGGTCTGCTGCCAAAGGCCGTGTGATCACTTCTGCTTCACGGAATCTGAATTTTCTTGAGTCAAGCCTTAAGACGGTAAACTCTTTTCCATTCTTGCTCAGTATTTTTCCCCCACATTTCCCAGGAAAAATTCTCCAAGGAAGCATGCTTGCTTTCATAGCAGAGGGGAAACAAAGCTTTTAAAACGTGCTGGGATTTTGTAGTGTTGAAAGGTGTGCGGGCTGGCAGGTGTGTGGGGTAGAGCCCGCTTTCCTCTGCCACAGCTGCCCTTGTGGCTCGGTGCGGGGTGGCCGCAGTAGCCAGTGTGGCTGCTCTTCATCCGCGCTGTCCCACCCAGCCACGGCCACCACCCGGGAAAGGAGGGGAGCTGTTGCAGAGATGGCTTTCTCTCCAAGTTCCTGAACTAAACAAATTCTTTCTTTGCTTTTTGAAGCTGATTGTCTTTCAGTATAAAAGTTTGGGGTTGTTTTAGCGTCATTTCTCACCAACGCATTGGTAATGATTAGGAAAACGATCTCTCTTTTTTGAGTGATGTGTTTTTGTTTAGTTGTTTAGCTTCAGAAGTCTTTCTCCAAGTATTCCCTTGTTTTCCTTTTTCTTTTGTCTTAGAGCTTCAGATTTTTAAAATATGTGGAGGAAATTTAGGTAGTGAAAGCATAAACTATCCAGTGCCATGTTACGTGTACTTGGTATTATTTTTGTTTACTTTTCAATCCACATATGGTGTGATGGTTTCGAGATGGAGTGGGAGAACCACACTTTCCCTTACCCCGGTGCTGCCTTGCTTGTCCCTCGCGGAGTCCTGGACCGATAACGTGAGCGTGCTTTACAGCTGCTTGTCAGTGTAAAGTCCCTTCATCATATACAGCAACCAGGCGGCTGTACTTTAGGGTAATCCCCGCCCCTTGCTGAGCTCAATCCTGAAAAATAAACAGAACTCAGGGAAAAGTGATTTGCTGGCAGAAAGCTTGAGCTAACGTTGTAGATATACAACCATAGGGCTCAATTCTGCGAGAAACAGAGTAGTCTGGCCCCAGTCCCGTAAAGCACTTAAGCTCGGGCTTAGTTTTAAAACAAGCAGCAGATTGAGTGACACCTGGAAAGGGTGAACCTGTAAACCTGGAGGAGGACTGGGGCTGCTGGTGCAGGTGTGGGGCAGAGCCCAGAGCCTTGCGGGGGGCCGCGGGCCCACTGAGCATCACGGTCTCCCTTGGAGGGGGGAGAGGAAGGAAAAGGGGTGGAAATGCTTCCTTAGATGTTTCCTCCACGCAGCAAATCCCTAGCTGTGCTGGGAAGGCTTTTGTGCTGGATCTGCCCTCTGTCCCCTGAGCAGAGCTCCAGTGTGCGGCCGCTCTGCCCAGGAGGAGCAGTCGCCCCAGAGGGGCTGCGCTGAGCGGAGGGGGAGTGAGCAGAGGGCTGCTCTGTCAATCACCTGTCAGGCATCCTGGCATTTTCATGATGAATTAGGCTCTGTAGATGCTTTGTGGCTCGGCTGACAAAGAGACTGATTTTTATTTATTATTTTTTTCTTTACCAAATTCCCCAGTGCTACTCCTACAGTACGTGATTTTACCAAGTTTTCTTTTTGTAAGTGAAAATGTGATACAGAGCATTGAATAAAAAAGAGAAACCATGCACATATTTAGAGATTAATTTTGTATCAAGTTTGGGGTTTTTTTTTTTGGTTTAAGATTGTGATGAAGCTGCATTCTTGATACATCACCAGTATCTGCTTAATAAGGTTTTCTAATTTTATTTGCTTGTTTGTGTGCATTTCCTTCAGAGACCATGGGTTATTTGTCTTTTGCAATGCAGGGTACTTGCATGTATGTTTTATGGGTTTATATGAATGTATAATGTTTAGTGAACAACCCCTATTTTTTTTTTTGCATGTGATAGAAGTTACAGGTACTTACTCCCCAAGAAATACTTATTTTCCATAAAGTAAACGAGTACTGTAGTCATCGCTCTTTCTTTGATCTCCTTAGTGTGCTGATTGTTAGAATGTTCTTTTTTTCTTCCTGAAACAGATTTACTCTCTGAATCATGCTGTTCTGTTGATATTTATAAGTAACGGAGATCAGTCTTCTGGTCTGTAGTTTTGGACCCTGGTATAATTTAATATACGACACTTCGTTTATTTTTACATTGCTATGTGGCTGGTATTCACAAAGTAGAGGTGTCAAAGTTAAGGCCATGTATTTGCCTTCTGCAAAAAGTCCTGAACGGCCTTCCATAAAATGAAACTTTCCTATCTTGAACCAGATTGCAAGTGAATTACCTAAAAGGCCCCAAGGCTTCAAAAGTACAAAAGTATATTTTTTTGGAGGTGCCTACTGATGGCAAAAAGTTGCAAAGAAAATAACTGGAACAAAAGGTTAGTACTGATTCGATAGACATGGCTAGCATTGCAAGCAGACTTACCTCCCACACCGCATAGCAATGAGAAGGGAGCTTGGTGAGAAAGTTCAAACTGCAGAAGATTATCCTTTCACAAATAAATTCTTTGAACGGGTCCCTGTTGAAAATGGTAAGATTATACCTCAGAGGAGAGCTACCTCTCTGAAGAAGTGCTTATGCCACTTAAGTTTTTCAAAACTCTTAAATCTTCTCGAGTAAAATTAACAAACGTCATACTTCTGAAGATGATGTGTGCATTTTCTGTCAAGAACAGGTCTATTAATTGTGAATTACTTCTGGAGCTGATACTCTTTAGAGAAAAAAGCAATACTGGGACTTCCATAGCAAAATATACTTTCACTGCTTTTTAGTGCCTTGCTTTTCTGACTGAAACTTTCTGCATCTTCCAAGTAATGGCATTCAAGACATTTTTATTTATCAGTCTCATTTACTTGGGAGCCTGCAGTGTGTATTCTTGATAAAAAAACGTTTTGTTGCAGTGCAATCCCCATTCAAATTATGGACTGGGAATATCCAGATAGAAATTGTTAGTTACTTGTTTGATAGTCCAGTGTAAATACAGAAGCTAAATGCACTGAGCATAGTTATGCAAGACCATATTAATCTAGTTTTCTACAAAGGTAAGATGTAAAAAATTGTTTGAATAAAATTACTAGGTTTTTTAATTCTATGATTTTGATCTGCTTCAAGCACGTGTTCTAAAGAAAGTGGGTCTTAAGTGTGGCGGTGATGATGACATGCCCAAAGTGCGTGTATCTATTTAAGTAGTAAATTGGAAATGGTTGTAATATTATTTACAGCTATTAAACTTAAATTAGGTCCCAATTCTTCTCCAAATATTGAATCAAGAGCTAAATCTGGTGAACTCCAATGGCAGGATCCATGGTGAACGTGTTCGCTGGGATATTTTGATGAGATGACATCAAACATACGTGTTTTTATGTGTAACTGGTTGGTTTGACATCTATATGACTTTTCTAAATTGTCTTTTGCAACATAGATGCTCTATCCATATACTTAAGAAGAGGCGATTGAACTATTTTGAATGATAAGATATTTTGAGAGAAAAAAGTCCCTTATGTTTAAAAAGCAGAACTAATCATGTTCATCTTCTGTGATTTTTCATCCTTTTTTGTCAATAACAACGTAAAATGTTCATAGTAAAACATGTTGAAATGTCTGCTATCATGCTCTTGCACATCTTCTTACTGGAAATTAGCTTGCTCACTGCTTTAATGAAATTTGCAGTCTCTCAGTTCCTCACATTCCTGACAACTTTGACATTATTTAGAATTTATTTAGTAAATGTATCCTGATAATGAAAGGCAAGTAAAATGCCCATAATAATCTATTGGAAAAACTTGGAATAATGACCAAGAAAGTAGGATTTGGTGTGGCGTTTCAGCTGAGCTGTATTATCTCCATGTGGTTGCAAGGTGGAGGGGGGAGCTCAGTCAAATGTGTCTGCCTTCATTGGGAGGGAGCTCAAATACTTGCTACATTCAGATTATGCTGTATATGGTGCCTTTAAGATTTAGTTGGCAAAGGTTGAAGGCAGGGATGGAGAGAATTCCAACCATTGTCTTAGTTGTAGTTAACCTCTGGAAAGGTTGAAAGTGAATTTATCCGTATGTAGGAGTTACTTGTTTCAATACCCATTTTCACGTTAGTGACAGATCTTTTTGAATTCTCCATTTTGAAGCGATAATAATACAGGGAAAATTTTAATGTTAAAGTGGACTTCTAAGGAAGAGCAGAAAAACTCAAGGCTGATATAGCCTGGATTATGTGCGTGCTTCTTATTGCTAGTGCATCCTTTCATTTTGTGATTTTTGTTATGAAAACTGGTTGTTCTCCAGCTTCTTCCTGTCACCCCCCCCTTACCCCTAGTTTATTTCGCCTCTATTTGAAAGGTTAATTTTAAACAGTGCTCCCCCCCGCCCCCCCGCCCCCTTTGCCTTGGGTTGTTTAAAAAGTGTCATTTGGAGAATGTTTCTTAAATGATGCAAGTTTCACTTCTTTTCATACAGAATCATTATGGCACATTCCAAAGACTGCTGCTCGTGTTGAAAACTTGCTTACTGCAGGGATTGGTGCTATGGGATTCAAGAGCTGGAGAGAACATCTTCCATTCATGCAAGTCAAAATGTCAACAGCCACATGGGTGTAAATAAAAAAGGCCATTTGTGAAAACTGGTAATTGATTGCTATTCTAAATTTTGAGCTGTCATGTTTTCTGACAGTATTCCAGCTCTATTTTCAAACTAAAAAAAAAAATAAAGTATCCTTACAGATAGTACTGCAAGCTCAATCTGATTCTTCAAAATTAACTTATTACACTATTTACTTTTCAAATTAATTTCAACTAAAATTTAATTCTGGAATTGCATCCAGAAGAAGAAGAGTTAGGTGAGTAACAGCACAGCCCAACAGTCTCTTTGAAATTACAGATACATAATGGGCAGGGAAATATAATGTCCTATAAACCAGAAACGTACAGAAAACACGTGCCTTCAGGAGGGTTGAGACCTCTGACTCTGAGTACTTGCCATCTGGAAAAAAAGGTCCCTGGATTCAGGAATGAGGCAGAGACGTCCTACCAGAGAAACTGGGTCTCGTTGGAATGGTGTCCTCTGGGGGCTTGCGGATTGACAGGATTGGGGTGTAATTTCACACAGGTATTCAGTGTTGTTCTTTGTGCCAGTATTTAATGCAAAATACTTAATCTCTGCAGCAGATCAATATTCTAATGATAGAGGAATAGGGCTGGCAGGTGGACTTCTTCTGCATGTAACCCATCCCCTGCCTGAGGAAAGAATAATTATCTTTAAGCCATTCTTAACAAATGTTCTTCAAAGTTTTCTTAAAGACCTCTAATGAGAGAAATTCTGTAATGTCCCCAGACAGTCTTCTCAAGTTTCTCTGTTATTATTGTAAGAAATTTTCTCTCAATTTCTAACTTGGATCTCCCTTGCAACTTGTTACTACTTGTAAGGATCTCCCTTGTAAGGGTTTAGAGAATAGATTATTCTTGTATCTGGCACATTTATACATATATTAAGATTCTGACGGTATCTCCTTTTCTTCATGCTGACTACTGCCGCTTTCTAGAGCCTTTGTTTGTTAAATTCTTTGGATTTCTGGCCTTTTTCATTGTTTTCCTTTAGACTCTTTTCAGCTGTACACTTGTTATCTCAAATAGCCTGATACTTGCAGAGCTGGACCTTGTGGCAGGCACCTTGAGGCCGCTGGGTCCCTTCCACTAGTCAGGGTGTCTAGAGGGAAGAAGTGAAATGAATGCGTCATGGGTCAGGAAAGAGAAAACCTGAAACTCTGGAGTTCTGCCAATCCCAACTCATCCTCTCGTAGCCAGGTTAGGTGAAGACACTGGGATTTGGAGACAGCTGTCGGAACTGGAGTGTTCGCTCTTGAGGATTATGAGCAAATAAAGCCCCATTTCTTCTTTTGTCCTGTATCAAGTGCCGTGCCTGTCATGGACAGCTTTATGCATAACTTGGTTATATGAAACCCTTGAGAATGATGCCTTGCAGAAAAGAGTGAAAGCTTATCTTTGTGTCTTCGTGCTGGGAGGTGTCATCGATAGTGCAGCATGTGGGCTGGGTTGGGGTTTGGTTTGGTGCTTTTCCAGAAAGCATAAAACTATTGCATGGAACTATTTTTTTTCTCCTCTGTCTACATTTCAGATTTATGGGTAGCTTTTTAAAAAAAAAATTATCTTCTGGTGTTTAGAGTTAATATTGCCTTATTTTGGCAATGGTTATGGGCCTTTAGTTTTTAGGCTAATGAAAACATCTGTCTCTTTACTCTAAAGAGTTTTCTGAGATATGCAGATGCTACAAGGAGATTAAAACAAAGTGAGAAACAATTTCACAGGAATGAATATTCTAGGACTTTTTATAGGACCTAGGATATTCCTTAAAGACCTCTAGGTTTTAAAGCCAAGTGAAAAAGGGACAAACAACTGTTTCTAGACATGCACTGTGAAATGAATTGCTTATGTTTTTGCTGTCATCCTACCAAGTACAAAGGGAACTATGCATATACATGGTTTATGGTTTTTTTGATACCTACAAAAACATTGCAAGTATCAAAGCTTTTTCATTTCAAAGTGCTGCAGAATGCCCTATGTTTTGTATCCCTCTTGAATTTCCACAGAATCTTGTAGAATTGAGAATAGGAGGTCAGATTCCCGAGTAAATGCTATTTCAAAGTTTATTTGATTAGGGCATTTCCACTGTGACATGGGTATCTTTTGTTTGGTAATTCAATCACAAGTGGAAGTGTATTCTATACATCTTGTTAAGTTTGCCCTCTGGCTTGCCGTGATGGGATAGTTTTTTTCATGTGTCAGCAACCCAAGTAATTTCTTCTCCTCTGTCTTTTTCCTGTGTTGTTCCCCTGTTTCTTAAGAAGCCTAAGTGTTTTTTTTTTTTTTAATTGAATAAGTATTTTTCATATAGGACAATTCAGGTTAGGAATCTCATGTTTTCTTCTTAAAATGAACTCTTTGGAAAATTAATTAGCAATCTGTCTTTTTTTTTCCATGTGATCAGGCTTTGAGGGTTGCCAGCAGAGCAATGGGATGAACGTCGTGTACCTAAATGATGACTGCATCTCTGTTAGGCCCCGTTGCACATAGAACTGCAGCTACAACAGTGAATAAATTTATTTGGTGGTGTAATCCTTTAGTGATGGAAATAGCAGTGGTTCTGAGTTGTTAGACAAACATCTGTAAAATTACATTGGCTTAGCTGAATGCCAGCAGTAGCTACTGTACTTTGCTTCATACTGGAGTTGAATATACAGAATGCCAGTGAAGTTTTAGAATCTAAAAGAAAATAGCCAAAAGCAGCACATGTTCAGATGAAGAATTTGGTCATGCATGTTTTTCAGCAGCTGTTTTTATTTTAGGTTTAATTTAAAATACATTCAGCTTAATTCTGTGTTCAGAATCATCAAAGCCTACCAGAAATCCTCAGATTTTGTTTCACAGAGATCATTATCAAGTTCTGAGCAATTGTATGTTTATTACTTTCATATTTTGCATTTCTGGGGTTTCGTATACTACCCAAGGGCATGGTCTTAACTCAAAGAATAACAGGAATCGGCATGCTTTTCATTTACCCGTTTTCATTATTACAGACATACTATATTAAGACCTGTTTTAGAAACAAGCCAGTTTTACTTTTTAACCTCCCATGTGTTTTATTAGGTTGCTGAGGTTTTAAATTTTTTTTTTAAATGGTTATGAAAAGAAGGGATTTTGGTCCCAATTCCCATTCATGCTATGGCCTTTCTAGAAAGTTTTGTTGTACTGAAGTTATATATATATAGTGCTCTTTTCAGTGGTTGATCAAAGCAGCAGAAAGGCCACAGTACGAATGAGAGAAGCCCTTTTGTGTCTGTATTTTTTCCTGGGAGATTGGTGTCCCCTGCGGACTGCTCTCCTCTTCTTGCGCTTTCCTTCAGCAAGCACTTAAAAGCCCCACTGTTTCTCATCTAGTATTTTATGTCATAGTGTAGTTCAGAGTAGCAATGCCTATATAGACAACTTTAGGTAAAGACAGTAAAAAATTTATGCTACATAGCACTGCCCTCCCATCCCAGATTATATTTCTTACATTACGGAGAATCTACTCAAGGCATCTAGGATTTAGGCTTCAGGATTCATTTAAACATCTAGAATTCAGGAAAAAAGTTTTCTCTCCCTGATCATTCAGTCCTCTTTCTCTGTCCAATTATAGTAATGCCTTTTGTCATGTCATTTCTTATTTATTAGAAAAAATTTGGACATTTAACTCCTTTTGCTTAGGTAAACAAATAGTCTGCTATTATCACATACTGCTTGCTGATGCTGATTTGATAAGCTGTGGCTGAAGGACTTTGGGTCAGCTTGGTTGCTATAGTCTAGTTTTTATTACGTTTATCCTGTACGCATACTGAATGATGAAAATTATAATCTTTGCAGTCCACTCAGGATGCTTTCAACGTACTTTAATACCCAGTTCCAATTAGCTCAAAACCAGGCTGAACTGGGCCTGAAGCAGGCTCATGAGCTGATATCAATGAAGCTATTGGTGTTAAGTGTGAAATTCCATGCATGTTTTGGAGTAGAAAGAAACTGTGCAGAAGGCAATAAGGAAATAAATGTTGGATTTTAAGAAATGGGAAATAATTTTTTTGCAATTAATATTTTACTCGCTATTATTTGTTGCTGAGAGAAGCTACTTGCCTGTATCTAGTTCTGTTGCCTTGTGAGAGTCTGGAATTAAAGATGAAAACGTGACTACAGTACATTTTTTGTGTGGTAATGAAATGATCTCAGGTACATATATATTACCTAGCTTGGGTTTGTTTTCTGCTACCAGATGATGACGCTTATCATCATTGGTCTGCCAAGCTTTTGCTTCAAGAACGTGTTCCTAAACCAGACCATAGGTTCTAGCCCAGTAGGTCCTGAAATTTCATGAGCCTTTGACTGATTTATTGGCTAATTTTGGAGAAGGTACCTCAGAATCTGCAAGATCAAAACCTTGCTGAATGCTTTTTGGGTCAATATGACAGTGATCCTACTTAAATAAGGAGGCCAAAGGAAGAAAGCTGAGCTGTGGGCACCAAGATACGAGGATGAAATAACTGCACTCTCCTGTTTTGCCTTAAGCGTTGGCAAGTGACTGTTTAGTTGGATATGCCACTGAAGATGCTGTGAAGAAAAAGCAAGTTATGGTTCTGAAAACTGTCAGTTTGCAGGCAAGTTACTTAATAAATTGAAACAGCTGTTACAGCTGTGTGAGCTGAGCACTGCTGTGGGAGGCTGTGTGCAAGGGACACGGTCCGTTGGGGCATGAACACATGTGGATGGACGCTCGTGGCAGGGCGAGTGGTGGTGGGACAGGGCTGCTGCTCAGAGGTCTCTCGGTGGAGCGTCCTGGCAGGAGGAGCAGGTCTTTCTGCAGCACAGTACCTGAGGTACCTGTTGACGCTGCAGGCACAGGGTGGTGCGGGCAGGGGCAGCAGCATGCTGTGTATGCACGAGATGAGGGTGCTGTGCTGTGGGCGCGTGAGGGCAGGGAGCGGGTCCCATGCTCGGGGGGTGTGACCTGGCAGGTCTGCCCTCGCCGCAGACGTGAGCCTGGTGCTGCCTGACGAAGAGTGCCGCTTCACTGGCCCAGGCTGCGGAGCAGGGAGTAGAGGTTGGGATTCAAGCTAGGCAACCTAAACAGTAAATTACTTTTCCCTTTTCTATTGTTTTACATCGTTGTGGGCCTGCTTTTTGAGGTCAGTGTCCCTTGGCATCACATGCAGGGAAAGGACCAGTGGCTTAATTTAGCTTTGATTTGAGCCACTAGCACTTACTTGTGGCTGGAGAAAAAGGGAAATTAAGTTCTTCTCTAGTGTGCTGAAGAAAGTAAAGAAATGCATGTTATTAACAAAAAACTCAGGTACATGTTTTGATAAGCAGATGAGCTCAGACCATACAGCTTGAACCACCTGCTTCCAGTTCCTATTTTAGGCAAGTGAAATAATTATCGAACAAAACAAGTTTGTGTATTCAGGGCAGTTTAATTACAGTCTTAAACAGCAAGTTGGGTTGCATTGATGATTGCCAACTCCTGTTGCTATGCTGGGCTGCTGGGTGGTCTTGGACTTTAACTGGGAGCATCACGCCTGGATTGTCTGCACATTTGGGTCTGCAGAGGCAGCCTTGGATCCACTGGGCTGTTTGTGAGACTGGGCTCTTGTGAGATCCATAGCCCAATTCTACAAGTTTTAGGTAGGCAAGTATCTAATCATGCAGGCGCTTTGCCAGAGCTTTTGAACTCAGTGTGATTTAATTGTCAGGGAACTAAATTGGTTGTCAGGAGTTGGTCAGTTCCAAGCCTGTCCTATGTGTTTTGCTCAGATTTGTTAATCTCTCAGCCTTAGCCTCCTTGTTTGAAAAATAGGGATGAAAATAGAGTTGCTGCCAGCTGTGAGATGAGGGCTGTAAGATGGGAAAGTTGCAAAATACCACTCAAGACTGTAGCTAGAAGCGAACAGAATACTTTGCAGAAGCTTAGTAGTGTACCAGGCTCGTAATTGTCCTATGAACGCTACGCTATCAGTTTGCAAATAGGTAGGCAAGTTTGGACAGGGGAGCTTTTACTGTGCTTTTGATAATGTGTTTTGTTTCATTTTGGTGGTTTTTAATTGTTGTTCACGAGCTATCGAATTTACCTGAGTTATTTTCCCTATGATGTGTTTTTGAAAGTCATAATGTTAGATTTTTACTACCCTCCAGCTCAAAAACATCCCATCCAATTTCCTTCATATGTTATGGGGCTATTTCTCTGAGATTTTACACAAAGTCTGTGAAATTTCAAACAAAAAGAAAGGCTATTTTTTTGTTTGCTCTTGTTGTGGTACTTCATCAGAAATAGGTCAGACAAGTGCATGAACATATCTCAAATTTCAGTGTGCCATCAGTGAGGAAACAGTTTCTAGACTAAGAAATAATAGCAAGGCTTCTTGGCTAGATATAAAGGTTTAAAGTGAATCCTTCTGTTGCTTTTGTTTTCACAAAGCATGGATCAGAAACCAAGTTTGGAATGAAAAAGGCGTGACGACTATAAATGAAGCGTTACGGTCTCAGATCTGTTATAAGCATCTTTATCCCTTGTTTTCAGCTCTGTTTTCATACGTGTTCCTCTTCCCTAACACCAAACTGCCATAATGGTACCATTCCAGCACTCCAGGCATAGTCAAACTGAATTCTGCAGAGAGCAGTTTAAGACAGTGCTTTCTGGAGGCTGTCTTTCCTTTGCTTATCAATTGGCCGTTGGCTCTTCAGTTGAAAACAGGATGCATATGCTAGTAAATAAATTGTGCTTAATGTCTTGCTGGAAAGGTCTCTGTCTGGATGAAATTCAGTGCTGCAATCTTAAAGGTCTGCTCTGCAGTTTGGACCTGAACCTGCAGATTCAGTATCTTTGTCTAGTTTCAAAGGCGGAAATGGTCAACCAGAAAAATGATGTTAACGGTTTAATAGTCCTCAGTAGATCGACATTAATCAGTCACTGCAGTAAATCCTCAAAGCATCCTTCCTTTCACCAAGTGTCCAAGGTCAGAATCTGCCTGCCGCACATGTTTAGAAACCAAAAGCCTGTTGATGCCAGTTGTCCCAATAGGTGTGACGATTCAGGCCCTCAGGAGGAGCTGGGGTTTTGCACTCTGTGCAAGGTCCCAGACCTCTTGGATTGTAAAACTCTTAATAACGTCTGCCTGAGGTCCTAAGGCAAAACCCAGCTACTTTGGTACCTGCTTTAAGCAACACATTGCTGCTGCATTAGAAGTGATTTGCTTGGGAGACAGAAGTCGTAGAATTTGCTTATGAACTTAATATACTTGTCTCAATGTGAAAAATGTCTTCTAAGTATTTTAAACAAGAGCAGTGGCTGCTGCCCCTGGTAATTTTCCTATATATACTATTGTTATAGGTCTTCTATAATTACTCAAGTTTTCAGCGTCATTTAAAATTACTTATTTGTGTTCAGACAAAAAGGGCACGAGAAAACATGCTGGTTTTGACAGCAACTGTCAGGAAACCATAATTGAAATGACGTATCTCATGAAAAAAAGAATTTAATATGTTTACCAGTTTCTTCTAATGATTATATTCCTGTTATATACAAAATGGAGGGTCATTCTGACCTTTTATTTGGAGGTCTTGACATTGTTATTAACATGTTTGTTTAGTGAGTGCATAAACTTACAGCATTATTTCAGCTAATATGATGATACAAAAGTATCATGGCCTTCTGACTTCCACATATTTTTGTTAGGTCACTTTCATAATGTCTTTCAGAAGAGAAGGTTCAGGCATTTTGCTTTATTCATCTAAATGCTTGTAGTAATGATGAACAGAAAAAAAATCCCACAAAACTTTAGAAGAATTTAAAGGTTTTGCTCAAAACTGGTGTTTCCCTGCTCTTGATTACAGTTTTTCACAAATGTTTTCAGGGTTGGGTATATCAGAGCTCTTAAATATATAGGATATACATGATTCTTCTTATATCACCTTAGAATCCGGATCGCATTTGCAGCGTTAGCCAGCCCTAACAGGGATGCTCTCTTCCCTGTAGACATCCTCCTGAACATACTGGGGTGTCAGTCTGAAGTAGCAGAAGCAGTTTTTCTCCAAGAGATTTGGAGTAAATTCTTTCACTTAGGGAATGCTTCCTCCGTTTCTGAAGACCAAGAAGCTTGGTTCTTAGGATATATCTGTCTGCAGAGAAAGAGGAGATTTTGACCAGGAGCTGTCAAAACTGTGAGCCTGAGGTCCCTTCTCTTCTGCGTGGACATTCTGACTGTCCCTTCACCACCCTGGGGCTTGTCCCCAGCTCATGCCACCCTGCTTTCAAGCACTGTGCAGAGGGAAAGGGACCCACGCAGAATACACAATGATTTTGAGAAGCTTTTCAAATTATCTGAGAGCCTGTAGCATGAACAGTTATGTAGTTTATTTGCATAATTTGATATCTAATTAATGTAATACTTTACAGACATCTAATCAGTGTAAGTCATGGAGTAAGCAAAACAGAATCTTGTTTTGTTACTGTTCATTCATTGCCTTCTTTTGGATACACTGTGTAATGCTTACGCCATAAACGTTACTAAGAAACAGTTCTGTTTGATTTGTATAAAGATTGGAGACAAAACACTTCAGTTGAAAGCTGTGTTTGGAATGAATAGACCAAAAGACCTGCTAGGATAAATGTTTTGGTTTTCTGGGATTGTGCCTAAATACCTGAGTGGTGATGCCCACCTGTGAAAGTCTGTTAAACTCAAAAATGAAGCTGCATCGCATGCTCAGAGAATTCTGTAACAGATCAGGGTCAGGTTCCTAGTCATTCATTGCAAATTTTAATTTGTTCATATATGAAGATGAGTGTTTGCAGTCAACTTGGCCGGTTAGTCAGAATCACTCCTGCAATTCCGTTGTTGCTATGATCGCCCTAACTATGTATAGAGGAACACGAAGCTACAGCTGTGTCAGGCTAATGGTCTCTTCTACCCAGTCATCTTTGGCAATACCAAGAGGAGATGCTGTTTTGGGAGAAATGCTCCCTCGTTCAGTAGCTTCCCCTTTGTGTTGATTCGTTATATCACTGGTCCATGTTGTGAATTCTGCTGCCAGCAGCAGAAACTCTCTAAAAGCAGCAGGGCTGTGTTGGGGTGGTGGTCAAACCAGCTGCAGTTAGTGAAAAAGGTCCCGATCTTATCTCAGAGAGCTCTTGGGCATCATCAAGGAGTAAGGTACAGATCAACATTGCTAAAGTTACCGTGAGGGAAAAATGGCTTATTTATAGCTGTGTCTGTCTTCTAATCTGACATAGAGCAAATGGAAGAGTGATGCGCTCATTTTTTGACTAAAAATATCTAGGAGGTATCCAAGTCTAAGGAAAGATTTTTTTTCCAGAATTGCCTGTGCCAGCTGGTGACCTGCCTGGATGATGGGTACGATCCCTTCTGCTTGTCAGTCCCTTGCTGCTGGAGGCTGCCAGCCCTCACCGCAGTCAGTGGTGGTGCTCTCTAACCAGCTCAGCTCAACGCTGACGTTTGGCTGCTGTGACTGCAGAGGGCCAAGGAGTATCACCACTGGGTCCTGCCAGCAGAGGTGGGGTGGTGCCAGCCTTGCTGCACCAGCTGGGGCCAGCTGGTGATGGTACCAAGGTGGTGGTACCGCCTTGGCACTGGGAGCCACTCTGTGCTGGGGACTTGTGTCTGCAGCGATAACTGCAGCAGCTTGGTGCTTAGTCTGGAGAACTCTTGGGAAGTAGGGAAAGCTCTGAAAGGATACGTGTGTTTTTTCCTTTATATATATGTGTGTGTGTGTGTGTTTTTGTAAGGTGTATGATCTTTCTCCGCCACTTTTTATACTTGGTTATTGACCCTTTGAAGAGCAAACTATGAAGGGTTTTCCTTTGTTACATTTTAAGCTTGCAGTGATAAAAGAAATTCCAGTAATATTTTAATAATGACTTTCACTCGAGAATAAATAATAAACACATAATGTGCGGTACCATTTGGATATACTGTTAATTAATTTGAAATGTGGTAAAAGGGAAATTTGAATAAAATATTTTAATTTATTTTTTTCTTATCTTTAAAATTACCTAATTTTTCTGAGAGCTCTTAAAGTGACTCACTTGGATTGATTCCCAATGGAATTTTCCTTCCATACTTGATTATTGTAATTAATTATAAAATTGAGCTTAACCTTTCTAGGTTGTCAATATCTAAGGACAAATGTCACAACTAACGAAGGCCAGGAAAAGATTAGTCCTGGATCTTGGGGGTGTTGTGGGGGAGGAGGGAGGCTGTCATTACCTCTCAGGTGCTGTGAGTATTTTGGTTTGGATTTATAAATTATTACTGCTGGCTCTTCTCAGCTGGGTAAATACATATATGATTTGAACAAGAATGTTTCAAAAAATCCTAACAAAATAGACCAAGTTATTGATTTATGTGTGCTTAAAGGATTTTACACATGGAGCTTAACTGCGGATGGTTCGATATCCTGACCAGTGTATGCAATTTTAAAAGCCAGTGAGAGCATAAAAGAATATAATTGTAATTTATGGTAAAAATTTGTTAGATATAAGCTATATAGAATTCTTGAAATGTTTGATAGTGTGACATATTTCTTTATTTTATACTTTTCCAGAAATCCTCAACCTACTATCCCTATGAACAAAGACTGTATGCACGCATGCAGATGCAGGCTTTGTGGCATGCCCAGTCTCTTGGCTCAGTACAGATTATCTACCTGCTCTATCTTAATGTTGTTCTAGAATAAGGCCTCAAATTCTTGTTATTCGTCCTTTGCATTTTTAATCTGGGAGAAGGCCTTGCAGGATTTGATCCCGTTGAGTAGCTGCTGCAGATTTTGACCATTGTGTGTGCCCAGTGTCGGTGCCTGGAAGGATGTCTCTTCTGCTGCACACAGAGCCTACAAAAGACAGCGATGTCAATTCACACAACCACAAAACCTTCTAATATCACGTATTTCTCTCTTTTCAGGAGCCAGTTTCAGGCCTGTTTGCAGAATACTACTGCTACTCCCCTTTTGCTGAACACTTACCTTAATATATATCTAGTAATCTGGAAATGTGAGCTTCTTAGTTCAAAAGATGAATTGTGGAACAGGTGAACAAAATCTTTAAGCAACACTATTTATAAGGGCATCCAGGAGTACTTCTTGGCCTTGTAATACCTCAGGTTGGACCCTTGGGAAAATGTAAGAGGAAGTTGATTGCAGCCATGTAAGTTATTCTCCTCTAAATTCAATACGCTTGAAACCTGCACCTGAAGCTTGGGTGAGTTGGCATCCTATAAAATATTGGAAGTTCGTATGACTAATTAATTCTGCTTCTCCCCATACCTCCCTATTTATATGTATACCTGTAAAATGGCAATGCATTTCTGAGTTTGGAATGGGAAGCATGGGACAGCATACATGTTACTGGTCCAGCTCCCAGCTGGTTGAACCTACCATACAGCTGGGGAGGTCCTCTGAGATCTTTTTGGCTACTGCTCATTAAGGAAGTGGCAGTAATCAGGTGTTGCCTTAAGGAAGACATTAGTGTGTGAACTGTCAAAAGGGTACATGTTCTCCCATCGAAAGACCTAGGAATCATTTCAGGTTTGTGATTTGCTTCTCCCTGTTCTTTACTGGCACGTGGCAGCTTCATTCCTGTTCTGGGCGAATGTTGCTCTAGCAGCTCTGCTACGTGGCTGAAGTATAACTGGTCTCTGAGTTTTTCAGCCATTCCTTGACCTTGAAATGGATGCCTAAAGTTTATAGTCTACATTTTTAGCCAGGGAATTTATTAGAGCTTTCTGGAGTTACTGATTTGAAGTTCCAGCTTTTTGAGACTCTAAATAATTCTTAAACATTTTTTTCCCTTTTTGTATGGGGGATATAGTCCCCAGAGAAAAAGCGTGAGGGTCTTAAACTATAACTTGTTGTCAAACAACTCTGCAAGCTGATGTTGAGGATTTTTATAGTTATGGTTTCCAAATCTTTCTGAGACAGGAGGCACTTTCTGTGTTGGCACTGTGACAGTCTGTCTTTTGCAGTTAGGGAGAAGCAAGAAGATACTCCCAGTTTGGTTGTTCAGGTGCCTCATCCCTGGGCATTTGTACAGGAGGCAGGATTTCCCTGGCTTTGGGTGCAGAGCAGTAGCTCACCAGAGCGGATAAGCGCATTGAAATAGATGGGGTTAAGTTGGGGAACTGAAAATTGTTTCAGCATCAATTAATCCATGTCAGTTATGTTAAAGAGTGCTCCATTACTTCTGCATTCTTGCTAAGACTACTTTCCTGTTGATTTTTTTTTTTTGTTTGAGGAAGATTGTGAGACATAAGAGTAACAGGAGCCCAGATGTTTCATAAAAATTATGAGGACAATCTGTATCTCAATCTCTTTGTACTTGTCCATGTTTTTCAGGATATGCCTATAGCATCTCCTTGTTTCCTCCGAATGTGAGCTCTTTCTTTTACAGGACTGTTGTTTATTTCTGGCACATTCGTATCTTGATTCCAAAACTGAACCTAGAAATATTGCTGTAATTCAAATTACTTGATTAAAGACAGGTGTTTCCAGAGGCAGCGGAGAACACACAGAGCCTCATTTTTTATGGATTTAAATTCCATGGCTGAATTATTTGATGTCTAAGTAAGCGTCAACTCTGACAGAAGGTTTTTCTGCCCCTGAGGAATTCATGCTACTGCTCTCCTTGGAGGAATCTCAAGTACCTAAAAATGGTCAACTTCTCTAACTGCCAGTTTTCAGAAGTCTTTAGAAAATTAATCTACATTAAACAATCCGATAGGTTCAGGATGAGAGAGAGGAGAATGCTCCCCTCCCGAGTAAAATACAACATATTCCTGTAGGAAAATGAATTAGTAATCCCATAGTTTGTTTATGTATTGCTGAACTTTGCTACCAGCAAAACACTGCATTTATAATAGGTAACATATTCTGTAAGAGAGAGAATATTTAAAAGAAGGCAAGATCAAAGGTCTTACCGTAATGATCTTCCTTATTCTCTCTTCATTGCCTCTCTATGGAGTGCAAGATTTTGTTTGCTAAGCTATAAGCAGTGGCAAGGTGCAATAAGCCCCAGCTTACATTTTATCAAATGTGCTCCCACTCATCTTTTGAGCATTGGAAATGGACATTTTGCAACAAAACTATAGTAATAGGTGACAGCCACTGCAAAGGAGAGGATTCTGTATTTACATAATAAACTTTGGGCGATTGCTTGGTCAACAAAAACCGACAAAATATCTGTTGGTGTCTTATGCCGTTGGTAATCAGGGGATAAGGGTATGTCTGACCCAAAGGAAATGATATTTTGCGGTGAACGTGCAAGTCTGGAAATGCAAACCTGATTCCCCCACAGCCCAGTGTTTCTTGCTTCCCTCACTTCCAACGCGGCGGCTGGAACCAGCGAGCTGCAGCTGTGATTTGAGTGCGTTGCGTGATTGCGCCTGCTGGGATGCGGCGGTGCCAACACCTGCGCAGCCTGCGGGAATCGGGGTGCAGGGGGGTGACCTGCCAGAGCCGCTTACCCAGATGCGGGTTTTTCAGAGCTGAGTTGGGTTACAGGTCGGGGTGGGTGGGAAGCTGCTGGAAAACGTGTCAGCTTTTTCATGATAACTCAAAGCCCAATCACTTGGAAAATCTTGTATTTTAAAATACCGAGCTTCCTGTTACAAAATCAAAGAAAATTACTGCTCTGAGCTAGTGAAAATGTCCCCTGCTTTAGAGAGATAAGAGTCTCTTGGTATCCAGAAGGGCATGACATTTTCCCCTTGTTTGATTATATTAGGTGTATTAAATATGACCTCAATGTTTAAGGTTGCTCAAGCTGCAGGAGTTCAAAAGATTTTGGATGAGATTTTTTTGATTTATTTTGCTAAGCCTCTGCAATAATTGTAAATGGTCATTTTTTTTATAAGAGCAAATAGTAAGAGGTCAAATAATCCACATATATATATATATGACTTTGTATTTCATCACAAAGGAAAGTACACAGGAGAAGAAATGTAGCTATGTTGTAAGAAAGATAGATATTTAAGAAGAATCATTGCTGTATAAGTAAAAAACCTGCAATCCAGAGAAAATTGTGTAGGAATCTGAAACATTATTGATAATTAAGAAAATAATTGAGGTATGAGAAATACTAGTTTTCAGCTATAGGTTTTCACTGCTAGAAGGCAGACTTGATTAAGTATCATCAAAGAGACAAGAGGAATGACCTTAGTGTTGTTATAGTTAATCAGGGATAATTTTCTATCGGTTTGTAGTTTAAGATTGGCAGGCTTATTTTTAGATTTAAAAAAAAATCACAGAAATAAATAAGCCCAGTTGTTCTTTACATTGATTTCTGATTATTGTGAGTACTTCAAATCTAATTTGGGAAAGAACAATGGATTTTCTGTAATTTTTATTAAATTTTATTACACGTATTGCCAGTTCTTTGCAGCTAATGTTTTGTGGTTCTCTTGCCTTTCACAGTATTTTAAATTTTTTTCTTATTGTGTCAAATTAGAATGTTCAATGCCAGTTTAGGAAAGTTAGCTTCTGTTTAAATAAATAAAAAGTCACCTAGTTTACACTGTCAGTTGAAGAGATAACTTGGAAGCAGTAAGTCGAACTTACAAGGAAATAAATCTTTAAAATCCCAGTCACCATTTTTAGTGGTGCTGTTTTTTCCTTCGGGAGGTGAGGTTTGGTTCATCAGCTCCAAGTTAAACCGACAGGGCAGTTCTCAGGTACCCTTAGATGGGATGGAAACCCTCCATGTTCCTTATTCCTTACTGTTGTTAACAGACAGGTAATTTGTAGCAGGAGGTTCCAGATGCTGCAGGTCCAGAAAACACGTTATTTTTTTTAATGCCATGCATTTAATTTAAACAACATTAACTCATTCTTTGTAAATGGCCTGGTTTGGATGTTTAAGAAGGTTTTCTTCACATGACTGTTCTCATTCTTGCCATCAATTTTGTGACGGCCAAACCTAGCTGGTAAAATTCAGCCTTTTTCTTATTTTACTTTGAAGAAAAAATACCCATTTCAGTAAGATGTGAAAATTAGTCCACATGGGAAAAAAAAAAGATAAAAAAAAATAAAAATCAGGTTTCTGTTTAATTCATCCAAAATCTGAAATAAACATGCCAAACGGGGATAACTCAAGGTCGATGGGTGACAGTCTCTTGGGAATGAGTTTGGTCTTTGCATCCAGAGGTGTAGGGTACACCCACACTCACTGACATGAGTTTTCCAACCACCTGTACACACCACGGGAGCAGCGGCGGGCTGAAATCCTGCATCCTTGCTGCCCCGAAGAGGCTGGGAATGAAGAAGATGATCCATGCTAACTTTGAAGAAACTTCATGCTGGAAGGAGTGGGAAGCAAGGAGGGCTGCTGGGCTGCCAGCCTGGTCCTGCTGGGGCGGCCGGGCTCCTGCAGCCGAGGTGGGACCAGCCTGGAGCTGGGTCTGGGCCAGGGCACTGCCTGTGTGCAGGGCAAGCTGGGGTCTGCCATGGGCAGAAATCACTTGGTGCCTTTGCACCAGTTTCCCATCACTTTTTGTTCCTTTAAGTGTCAGGTGCTGTTTGACAGGGACTTGCCTCATGCGTCTTTTTTTTTTTTTTTTTTCTTCCCGGTAAAACTCAGTGTGGATCTTCAGCTGAGACATGTAAGAGCTACTGATATTACAAATACTGTATCATTATTTTATCTTCCATCTTCACCTCAGACTAAATTGTTTGTTCTGTAGTTCAAGTTATGGAGCATTGCTAGTGTTTCTTAGGATATTAATGAGAAGAAAGGCACTAAAAAGCCTACAAGACAGAAAAGTGTGAATGTGATTTAGCCTTTCATTTAACGAATTACTTTCTTTTCAATGGAGTAAACTGGTTAAAATTTTCCACTGAGAAATATTGTTTTCTTAAAATACTGTGGCTTTGTTTAATATGCAGCAAACTGTTATTACTGGGTAAAAAGAAAACCCCAAAGTTAAGGTTTGGCATAGAAAATATTGAAACTTCTGCAACTGAAAGAGTCATTTTATTTCTATGGTATCAAAAATATAAATCAAAACAAAGTGAGTATTTTCATTTGGATGTTTAAATTATCGATTTGCTACAAAAATGATGATTTTAAATCTGTTTGAAACTTCTCACAGGAAAACAAAACAACTTGGTTTTCATTGATTATGTATGCAAGAACCACATTGCTTTCCCAAACCTCCCTGGTATTAGTTGGTTAAAACTGTCTTAAATCCATAGTGACTAGACTTGAGGTGTATGTAATTTGACGACGTGAACTTTAGTGACATGATGTAATCTAAGATGGATTTTGCAGAAATCTATGCTGGGAATTTGGGTCTGCGTGCTGTAGGAGACCTGGGAAACACGGGGCACAGGAGAGCAAGCATCATGTACAGGAATGTGGTCCAGCTGTGTTAAACCCTCTGTCCAGATCCAAAAGGCTCCAAAAGCATTTCTGGTTTATGTTTTCATCTGCATAGAGAGTTTTGCTGTTGTGGTGGAGTATTTTTGGTTGTGTGGGGTTTTTTTCTTCTTAGAAGTTTAGAAGGGACTGAAATAGACTATTTTATTTCAAAAAGTTCTTTTAAAACAATGCTGTGCTAGTTCCTGGTGAGACCAAAACGATATACACAGCGCGTGGTGTTGACTGAGGCAGCTAGCTCTCGCTCTGACTGCCAGAGATACGTCAGGATGGATCCAGTATGTTCTCATTCATTTGCTACAGCTTTAGGTTCCTCACAGCACGTTATACTGGACCAGGCTGTAACTCATACAACTAAAGTTGATGTTAAGTGTCCTGCCTGTACAGCTGCCAACTTTTCATATTCAATTGCCCTATTTTTTTCACAGGGAAATGTCTTAGCTTTACATAGCAGTAGCTTTCCTGGAGGAAATGGGCAAAGGTAAAGAAAATTGTGCTGTACTTCCACGATCGTATACATCATAGTGGTGCAAAGGGGCAGAGAAAACGATTTGACGTCTTCTGTGGTCTGAAATATTCTGCAGATAGGCAGTTGTGACTCAGTAAGGGTTTTAAAGATGCAGTAGAATGCACAGAGCAGCAAGAATCGATCTCACTCTGGTTATAATGGAAAACTGAAGAAGGGATATCAGAATCGGTGCTGTGTGGGATGATGGATTCTGTGTGATTAAGGTCTCTGGTAGTACCATGCCCACACTAGGATTTCTTTTTGTCTTTGCTTGAGGATTTAAGTGTAGGTGAAAACATTACAGATAACTTACTTGTGGATTAGAAAGGGAAGAAGTTGGTCTTACTATTGTCACTTAAAGCTGTTACAGCAAATAAAGGTAGCAGGATGCAGGAGCAGTGTCAGATCTACGGTGTGCAGAGGATAAGCACCAGCTTGCCTCTTCGGGGTCTTGTAGCAAATCCCCTATGAGAAGCTTCCCAAAGGGCAGTAAGAGCAAATGGCTGAGCCATGTTCCAAACCTAGGATCCAAGGCACTGGTGATTCCAAGGCCTGGAACTTCTCTTTTTGTTCTGTTTTGTCCAAGAAAATATTTTTGTTGATTTGTTGAAAAGATTCAGTTGATGCTGAATTCTTTTGCTAATTTCCTTGTTTTAAGGGACCGTTGTCCAGTTAAAGGCTGGAAGACTCAGTTGTCTTCTGATTACAAGCCTTTTCAAACCCCAAATAGACTGCTTTTTATATACAGGGCAGATGTTCCACCAAAATCTATGTACCTTCACACTCCAGGTATGTTTCTAAAGAGATGATTTTTGATTGTGATAGATTGGTTTGGCAATGTTTCCATCAGTTGCTATTTCAGTCTGTTTCTAGGCGTGCTATAGTCCAGGTATCCAGTGACAAATCCATGTCTGTTGGCTTTCAGGTAACATTGCTCCTTGCACTGCCTTGTAATTTGGTCATTCTGATGCAGGGGACAAGTTTCCAGGTCCTGGAAAGAAGAATCCTTTCTTTCTCTCACCCAGACACCTTCTCTTGCAGTAAACACCGACCACAAGGAATAAGCAGACCTTTGGGCAATTGTAAATCAGTTTCTCCATTCAAACCCAATTTTCCTTTCCCTTCCTTTCGTACAGGTTGATAAAGTGTGTGGACAGCCCAAACGACAAGAAGGGAACCTGTCATCAGACAATATAGTGCCAGTGAAGGAGGCGACTGAAACCCAGACGTTTGTGATGGCTCACACTAGTCTGAACAATAAAAGAAGGTAACCCTAAGCAATAGCTGCTGTGAAAGAAACTCTCTGCCTCGTGATTTGTGTTAATGGTTCCTTGCACCGTAGCGTCTCAGCCAGAGCCAGAGTTGTCGCCCTGCCTGTGTGCTGTCCAGCTGTTGCCACCACTGACAGTTGCACAGATGTCCCTGTGCTATTGCTTTGCACATGTCTACCAGCAAAGCTTTTTACCGACCAGACTTGATGTCGTTGCTTAGCCCCAAGGGGTTTGTTATTTCCAGAAACTTTCAGTGAAAACGATGAAAACTTTTCCTCAATAAACTCTGAGTAATTTCGGCAGTGGAGTCTAAATTACTTAAAAGACAACTGCCCTTTAGGTCCTCAAGGACTTGGGCTTATCCAGGGGCAGAGGTGGGAAGGAGAAAGGGGTGAAAAGGAAAGAGTCATTAACCTGGCATACAGTCAGTCCCTCGTTTCCCAGGGCTGGGCAGGAGTAATAAGATCCCTTACAATCTCCTGGGTTTGTTGCATAACAGAGAGAGAGCAGAAGCATTTCTGTGTAGCTTTGTTGTGTCCGTCTTGGCTTCTGCTCTTCAGCCGCGTGCCAGCTGAGACATCAGACAGCTGAGTTGCTGCCGCTGGCCCTGGCATGAGTAGCGCTGCTCCCAGATCTCCTGCTCGCTCTTTTGCTTTCCCTCGCCTAGCTCCTGGATTGGTTTTCTGTAAACTGTAAGTGGGGAGGGAAGGATGTCTTTTCAGTCCCACTCATGAGTAGATGTCAGGGCTAACTGACCATAAAATCACAGTGACTTATTTCTGGCTAACATGTTGTTCTTTGTAACACCGGTATTAATCTGGAACAACCAGCAAAGTGAGTGGAATCATGCTGGGCTTGCACCTCTATCAGAGAACAGTATCGAATCTGCTTAGGGACTCAGTGTCTATCTCCGTATGTTGGATACGTGGATGACAGACAGCAATGTTAAAATTAGCATAAAATCCATAGCCTGGATTCTGGAGTTTGAGTTGTAAAGATGAGAGTGTTATCCATCTCTATTTTAATTATAATCTAAGCTTGCATGAATGAAACAAACACTGCTTTAAAAGATAAAAAGTAATAGCAGCAAGCTAAGCTATTTGAGTGATAGCGGTATTTTTATCCCTTTGTAATTTAAAACCAAAACACAACAGTTTGTTCTAGTGCTTGGAGCTAATCAATTTTAACCATGCAAATCAGAGAAAAGAGCATTAAGGAAATTAAATTAATAAATTCAGCAGTAATAATCCAAAGAAAAGTTGTAGTACAATTAATGAAGTATGCTTTTAAAAATGCAGAGCCCTAGGCCACCTTCCACATAACTCATTGACTTCACTGAGATTTACGTGCTGGCAACCAGAAAGGCAGAATTATCTGCCTATTAATGGGTAACCTCTTCAACAGCTACAAATTGGTGTCTTGAGTGGCATGACAGCAGTTCTTTCTCACCTGAGATCTGCTCCTTCCCCTTCCCAACCATCTAGAATTATTTGGATATTGACCTTTTAAAATGTAAGGCCTGTAGATGGAAATGAGAATACACTGAAACTAATATATTGTAAATTAGACAGTTTCCCAAAATTAGTCTGCACCCTGAAAATTAATGTATCAAAAAACCCCAAACTAAGGGCATCCTTATGAAATTAGCATTACTGAAATACAGTGTTGACAGGTATTGTGGAGAGCCTATGCACCAACAATGAATGATGGAGCCATGCCATAATTAGTAAGAAGTGGAAAATATTATCAAATTTTCCACAACTTCCTATAAAACACATGGTGTGAAGCTTGTACTTTGCTTCTTGGAAATGATTGTGAAACAGTAGAGTGAAATACACAGTGATTGGCTACATCGCTGTGGTGTTCATCATCTATCATCTAATCACATATGATATCAATAAAATGCAATTTAGGTACTAAAATTTTATAATGGATGGGTGAAATCATTCCTGCAGAGGGTTGTGCAAAATGCACTTAAAGTGATAACTGCTACAGGGGATCTAGATTATGAGAGAAATTATGTGAATCTTTTTTGGTGCCGTTCCTTCTGGTGATTTAAAAAATGAAGAGCAATATCATCAGCTGGCTGTCAGTTTAGGTATGAGGTCACATAGGAATTGGCCTGAGTGAGTCTGGTCTGTGTAGTAGGCATCCTTCCAAATGATCCTTGATTTAAGGGGAATATAGAATGTGACTCCTGCCTTTTAGAATAAGGAAAGAAAAAGAGAAGGAATGAGCCAGCACTCCCCAAGCAAACAGAAAACCTGTGGCTCGTTACCTTAATCAAAATATCCCCGAGCTCGAAGAGAAGCATCAGTCTGGTTGGCACATCTGTAGGAGACACCACGATAAGGTGGCCTCTCATCTCTTCTGTGGTACCTGCTTAGAGATGCCCTTAGGAACCTAGTGCCGAACAGCCCATACCTGCGTATGTACGTTTGCTCCAAAGGTATCGCCAAGCTGCTCTTCCAAAAAGCCTGAGAACCTCTGGTTTCAGCTGCTCAGTAGAGTGAAGGCTGCTCGTGCGGTTGGAAAGTGGGGCTGTAAAGATTGTGGCTCTTTGCCTTTACCGCTTCGGACTGAGGTTAACCTTTGGGAGCCTGGCGGGAGGCAGCCCTCACCCTCTGCTGCTCTGCACAGTGTGATCCTGCGTGGTTCCTGAATTCACGTAGCAACTGGGTCCTCTCTTGCAGTTGTTGAACCCTTTTCTGCTCCTCTTACTCTCATGGGTTCCTGGGAGATTTCCCATCTTTATTTCCCTCTGGATTCCATTCCTGCATATTTCTAGTTATAAAACACTTAAGTGTCAGGGACAATAGTGCAAGAAGCTGAAGCTTGAATAAATGTTGCATGATCCTTTCCCTCTCTGATTAAGCTGAAAAGCACAGCTTTTTTTTTTTTTTTTTTTTTTCATTACACAATCGTATTCAGGGATTAACCGAAACTGGCAGGATTGCTGCTGTAGTCATTTTTTTAATGTGGAGGTTACTACAATATGTAATAGAGATGACAAGAAAATTAAAACCATACGATGGTACAGGGAATGTACATAGCATGTGCAGAATCTCAATCAGTAAATTGGAATGTTATTGCTGAGTTCAGCACAAAGTACTATTCTGGGCAGGGTCCGGACTCCTAGCAAAGTTGAAAACCTGCCTTTTAGCATGTCTGCTGCATGAAATATTTCAAACCACTAAACATAGACTGGTTACAGATTTGTATATGAAAATATTTTAATAAAACTGTAACATGACATTAGGTTCCTCATTGGAGGAGACAGGCTTTGTAATGATATTTTGTTGGGATTTCTTTGTTATACTGTAAACTTAGGGTCCTTATATACATCTAAAAAAAATAAAATTATTTGAGTTTCTTTGGGAATGTTTGAAGTTGATGGCATCTATTTTATTTAAGATTAACTACCTATTATGTCAGTCATCACATGATATTATTAAAATATGAATATTTAAGTGCTAGTACAAAACACGTTATTAATGCCAAATGTAAATTAACTTACTGTGGAAATGAATCCAACGTTTCTGACTGACTGGCCAAGGCAGAAGTTTCAGCAAGTCCAGATTTTTCCTGTTACAAATTCTTATTTCCTTTTTTGACTGGCTATGTTGGAATCGCTGCTTCAGTGATGGCAGGTGACACTCACCTGATGATCAGGGCAGGTCTCTCCCGTGGCCACCCCTGCCATTAGCTCCCAGAAAGGACAAAGACAAAGCTGCCATCATCTGGGTGTCCTCAGAGCTGCTGAAGGTGATGCTTACTCTCTCCAGCAAGGGTTAACTGGACTGGGAAATAGCATTGAACCTGTTTGCAGGCATGTGTTAATCCAGCTGTTAACATTACTTTATACATGAGAGTACAGGTGCAAGAGAGAGTAGAACGTGGTATCGAATCATGTAAGTGGAAAATTGCGTCATGATGTTAATGGTAAATACAATGTTTATAGTATTTAAACACATATATTTAAATATATGTACATTAAATACATTTAAATACATATATTTATCACATATAGTTATACATATACATAAACATAAATATATTGCATTTAAATACATATATTTTAATACAATGATTGATGTTAATTAAGGGACCTCAGCATATCGGTGCCACAAAATGCATTTGCACTAAATAACTAACAGGGTTATTTCCACAGTTCTTTCTCCAATATAACCTTAGAGCTCGTCTGTAGAGTTGCTCTTGTTTGGTTTGTCTGTTTTTTTCCTAGTGAAATCTGACCAGAACTGAACAGCAAACAAATCTATATTTACATTATTCATTAACAGACAGAAAATTGCTCATTGTACTAGAAAATGAATGCTACTCATTTGTATCCCCTTCCCATGGTTCTCATTCTAAACTGTTTGCTATTGTTTTCTTGTATAGCTTCATATATTTACAGTTCTTCCATTTGGTATCAGTTATAGTTAATTTAAGTACCACTGAATTTATTTTCAGCTTTTTGCTCTGTGTGCTGCATTTGTAATTGTGGTCTTACTTGAAAATGATTGGGAGGAACAATCTCACTTGTGTATTTTTTTCCAATATTGCATTGACATTTTTAATTGCATCTATGCTTTGGAAAAATCTCATGACAATTTTCCTCCTTATTTGTTTTCTTATATTATCCTATGCATGTGCTTGATGACCTTTCTTTCAAATAATTTTTACTTTTCTCTTTTGTTTCTCATTTCTTTTCCTCATTTGCCTGAATTCCTGCTTCTCCCCTACTCCCCAACCTCTCCTGATTGATGCTTGTTCTCCCCGGCCTATTCCAGTTCTCTGCCTCTGAAAGCTTCAAAGAATGACAAATCAAGAAGTTTGAAAAAAATCTCTCGGTAAGAATGAAAACAAGGTGACATACTTTGTCTCTACGCTTAGCTCATCTGCAGTGTCAGCTGCTGTTCCAGCTGTACTCTAGGAATCGCCATACTTTTGATTACTGTTTTTATACTGCGGGGCAATGGCAAACTGTACATTTTCTGCCTGACAGTGTTTAGGTTTATACCGATGAAAAGTAAATATTTGCCCTCATTAGGATTAGGAGTTGGACACAGATCTCTGCATTTGCTCAGATGCTACTTCAAGATGTCAGGGCCCTGCTTGGCTCAAAATGCAAAGGAGTTTAAGCCTCTTGGGGCGAGCTGAGGAAGACAAGCTTTAGACTCCTAAAGGCTGCTCTTTTCCTCCTCCAAAGAATACTCTGTTTTAGAACCCGTAAAATCTTTGGCACCTGCATCACCTTTCACAGTTGCTTAGTTGATACTCAGGCTATTCTGCCAGGTGGGTGGCCTTCTGCCTGGGCCTGGCTTTACTGTATAAATAGCCAGAGCTCATGTCCTTTAGTTGGTGGTGAAGAGGTAGAAGTGCTGATCATAACCCCCCAAAAGCCTTTTTCTTTGCTTAAAATAACAGCTTTCTTGCATTGGTAGGGTAATGCAGTTTTTTAGGACCCTGCAATGACTTATTGATCTAGAGCAGGATTTCACCATACATGAGATAAATGGGATGGCAAAACGCTTTTGAGAAAGTGTAAAGAGACCTATGGGGGGAGATGACCACTGCCTAAACCTTATAGATACCTATAGATACCTAGCGGTGGACTTTGATATGGTTCAAAGCACCTTGCTCCCAAGAGAATGATAAATCCTGACTGGTTCTGTGCCAAGCTCCATCCAGCTGTATCCGCAGGTACCTCTTCCTGGTGCTTCCCTGACAGCCTGCCTGGAAGAAACCCTGAAAACCAGGGTGAGCCCTTTGGCCTTCCCAGTGGGGCTGGTGGGGGGCTTCCAAGACAAGCAGAGAACTCCCTGATAGCTCTACCTCAGTTTTTGACCTTGTTCTCAATATCTCTAACCCCTTATACCGAACAGGAGCTTCCAAAGCTGTGGAGGAGGCAGGGTAATTTCTCATTCTGAAATACTCTTTAATTGTGTGCTGAATTAACACTTGTTTTGTTACAGTTTATTTTTATGGCTACCTCAGCGAGATACACTTTATAGGTATAATCAGATTATAAAAAAGGCAGCCGTTTGCCTACAAGGCATTTTTCCAAACACACATGATTAGAAATGGGCTGTTTGTACTGGCCAGGAGTTCTGGTTACTCGCCAAAGCAGCGGGCACAGCCTCCTCTTAACGAGAGAGCTGCCAGACATGGGGAGGGAGAGTTTCCTTTCTAGTAAGAATGTGACATGGGTAGTGATGATGGGGAGGAATCGGCCCCACCGTATCTCAAGGAGATGACTTTCTGTACTGTTGCTGCAGGTGTGGGGTGCTTATCGTATATTGCAGGTTTTGGGATGGGATGTTGGCTTTAGGAAGCCTTTTACACCCAGGAGGTTGTTGTCAGTGTTCTTAATTCATCTCACGCATGTGCAGGAAATGGTGAAATATTCACTTCTAGTAAAAGAAAAAGCATAATCCTTTAATGGTGATATTTTGTCATCATTTTAAACCTGTTTATAGGGAAACAGTGGCCGTAGATTTTTTTTTTTCCCCTCCAAATTTTGTGTTGGGATGTATTAATGTAATTTTTTAAAGCTACCCTTTGTGTGCAATAATGTGTATTAATGCAGGACTAGGTAAGACTGGATGATGCGTAGAAATAGAAATCAGTTAACTTGGGCGACTTATTTCTGTAAGGGTTCTAAACTCTGAATCATGTGGAGAGTTAAGCTGACAGGGGGCTTAAACCCTGAGTTTGCTGTTCTGTTGTTAAATGTGTTCTTCCTGCATTACAGAGAGTTCATCAATTACATGAAGCGATCCCGAACCTTTTATGCCTCTATAGCAGAAAGGCTGTGTGATGGAGACCTGGTGATGAGAGACAGCTCAACCTGCTGGAACGGAGAGGATGTTGTCGAAAGGTAAAGTTAAGAGTAAAAGTTTTCCCTAATGGTGAAAAAAGTGACTTCATATCCTTCTGATGATCCAGGAGCATTCTGAGACACTTGTCATCGTGATTCCCCTTCATAGTGAACTTGATGCTTAATTGAGCCAGGGCTTTGCTAAAATAAAAGGTTGTTAATGCTGAGTTTTGCATATCTGTATTAAATATAGCGGAATACTTTCGTGAAGGGCTGCTTTGTAGAGTCCCTTTCACTTTAGACATCTCTTTGTAGAGGGGTCTTACCCTCTGAAGCTCCGTTAGCAGGAGTACCTCCACGGCTGACTGGAGGGGTCCCTTCCAGCCTGCTGTTTGTAGGCTCATTAGTGCAGAGCTCAACCTCGTGTTTAGCCACAATTAGAAAATATGTAGCTCTTCCTGCAAAAGTGTCAGAAAAATACAGTGACCAGAGCATTATGTTTTTTAAAGGATTTCCCTGCCGTTTCTTTTCAGAGTTTCTGACATAACACTTTGAATAAAAACTGGTTTTGGAATTGCCCTACAGCCTTACCAAAGCATGCTCTGCAGGAATTCTTATAAAATAACAATTAATAAATGCACTGTTCCGTGTCAGCAGAGCAGCTAGAAGCTCTGCAGGGTGAAAAGATCATTCTAGTTCATCAGCTAATTTTTTTGCCTCTGTATTTTATCACAGTCTTTCCCTTCACCCTTTAGAATCCAAACTGGAAAATAACATTTGCACTCTCCACGAGCTAAACTTCTTGCTGTCATTTCTCTTGCTCTGTGTAACATGAGGTAACGTTGCCCTGAGGAGAAAAAGAGGTATTCAGAATACAACTGTAGCTGTTACTATTACTGTCAAAATACACATCAGTTTTTGCAGTTGGTTGGAAGCTTGCCAGTGAATGTTTTCCAAAAATGCCTTTTTGTCGAAACAGAGACATTCCGTGGGATTGTATTGGCTTTCATGATGTTTCTTTTTGAAGTGTATTTTGTGGCCTGTAGCAGTTTTAAAAGATGAAGTTCTAGCATTCTGTTGTCTTGCTTTAAAATGATTGTCATGATTGAAAATTGTTTTGTAGGAACATATGGAATAATTCCGATGTGGAACATGGAGAGATGTTACAATTACTGACTGTCCCATTAAAGGGAGTTCTGACTCCCACACAGCTCTGCTTAGATTTCTCATGTGTAAATAACTTCAGCTTAATTACCTCTGAGATATTCACAGATAAATACATGTCTAACATATTCAAAGATTACTTAAAAGTTTAATAATTCAACATATATTGGCATTACAAATGAATTGCAGAAGCATATATTTGAAGATTTTGGCAACAATGCAGTTATTCTAAATATTAATTTATAGTGATCGCAATACTGACTGACGTTTTTATGGTAAAAGTTATGGAGAGTGGGGAGGATATCATTGTTTCTAATCAGTATTTCCATTTCAGAGCCCCTTTTGCTGGTAATGTGTTGCTGGGTGCATAGTTAACTTTCAGAACAAACAGCTTTCTGACCAAAAAAAACCCAAGAAAAACATTTCCTATATCAACTCTCTGAACAAAAAATTAAGCAGAAATTTAGCATTAGTTTTTCATTTATTTTTGTTCACCAAAAAAGCGCCACTTAAACTGCTGATAGATATGTTTTAGAAAGGCATGAAGGGGAAAGCTGTTGTTTTTTTCCTTTGCCAGTCTGTATCGTTCTGAGAGCTGGAGACGTGGGAAAGTTTCAGTTTGAAAAGAAAAGAAAGCTGGGAAAAGTAGTAGGGAGAAGACTAGCAAGACCCCTCATATCTTGAATTAAAAAACACAAACAAGGGAAAAAAAATCCCCAAACCTACACCCCAACAACCCCAACAACAGAGAGAGGGGAAAAAAACTAACTACCAAAACACCCACCACCAGTCCCTGAAATATATATTTGTAGTTAACGTATTAAATGGGCAAATTAGAAAAGAAAAAGTTCACATGATTACTCAGACAGCAATATGTGTGTATTTATCAGTTCTGTCACAGTATTGATCTCCTTACAAGGAGGAGACTTTCTGGGCAGCCTGTATGGCCGGCAGTGCTACACAGCAACACAAACGTGGTGCCTGCTCGCTGGCAAATTTTACTCCTTTCCATCTGTTTTGTAGGCTGTACTTGTCACCAGTTCTCCCCACAGGAGAAATAAACCTGTCCTGGTGATGCCTGAAGATGCATTTCTCTTTGTTCTTTCTTCTTTCCCAGGAGACTGGAAGATTAAGTATCAGCAGTAGTAAACAGCTCTGAACTCACAATAGAGCCTTATTCTTAACTCTGTATCAGAAAATAGATCACCCCAGTTGATCGGGTGGATCTCTTGTGAACCTGAGCTTAAGGTTACTCAGGCTGCAGAACTGGCAAAAGCTGCAGTTCCTGTTTCCTTGATGCTTCTTGCATTTCATAATGCTGTTTGAAAGCTGAGTGATATTTACGCTGAATGCTAATTGGCATTCAAGCTCTTCAGGAAAAACAAACTCAACCTTTAAAACCAATTTACCACACAAACGCAGCCTGAAACAATATGAAATTATCATTCAGCAATGGGGATTGTGCATGCAGTTAGGAGAGAGGGCACTCAAGGTCTGTCGGAGGATCTCATAAACAGGATTCTCGTTGTACTTTTTTATTTTAGTGTAATTCTCTGGATTGGGTTTTATCATGTTTAAATCAATGCACTAGCAGGAAAAAAAAAAAAGACAAGACAACACTTGAGACTTGAGCTGCTGGTAAATACAGCATAGAAAGACACAGGTTGTTTCCACCCGTTTGAGTGTACGTTTCTGACCTGCTCTTCAGATAAGCAGCAAAATGTGGCTTTGCTAGGAATCCTCTGGTGTTGGTGCAGGGCCTTTTTGAAGACATTACAAATACTTGCACCAGCAGTACTGTTTTTCTCTTAATTACTCTTGAGCAACTTGTTCCTGGAACAAGACTTCATGTAACAAATAGTCTGCGAGGCTAACAAAGGTCTGAGTATACAAACAATGTTCAGAGATGAGGCTAGAGCAGAAAAACTGGAAAAATATTTTGCAAAGTGAAGCAAGCTTGGAGAAGTTTCTGTGCTGGAACCTTTCTTTCCTGGCAGGGTGTCAGATGATTTTCTCAATACGGTGTCAGTAGAAGAGATTGCAGGAGAAACTGACAGCATGAACCATGATGCACTGCCAGGACCAGACACCATTCACCTAAGAACTCTAGAAGGACTGAAGGATTAAATAGCTGAATTATTCATGTGATAGTGTATTTTCCTTGAGTGCTCCAATAATAGACGATGGAAAGATGTGAAATGTGAAGATGACGTTATATTTTTAGCAAAATAAGGATTTCAGAAAGGTGTGGCCAGTGAAGTTGGTATGTAAAGCAAAACCTACAGAAACTATTAAGATATGAACATGGTATCTAGGGAAAGGAATCAACATGCTCTGACAGTCTTTAGAGGGAGATAACAAGCATGTAGACAGGGCAGATAGCTATAGTCTGCTTGGATTTCTGATAGGTGTTTGTTAAGGTCCTTCACACAGGGCTGGTAGAGATGAAAGTAAGGGTAGGTAATAGATGTTCCGAAGTCACAGTGGAAGGAGGAGGACAGCAGTGGCAGTGCATGGGGGTTTGTGCTGGAACCTGTGCTGTTCATGTCGTAAAAAGACCTGTGAAGGGGAGTGAATACTGAGGTGACAGGATGTGCTGATCATACCAAGTTATCCTGGTTAGAAAAGACAAGGGTCAGCTGTGGTTAATTGTGGGAGGAACTCATGGCATGGACTGACTAGGCAATAAAAGAGCATATGAAGTTCACCACAGGCAAATGTAAAGTGATTCACCTAAGAAGAATAATGCTGATGTTACATACAGAATGGTGTGCGCTGAGGTGGCTTTCAGTGCTCCAGGCACATGGCACCTGCGGTTCTGCTGTCCCCCAGGCTCGGGAGGATAGAATACAACTGCAAATGTACAGGGGGAGCAACAAGGAGGGGGATCCAGGGCATGAAATGGATCCTGTATGTGGAATGACAGGCACTCCAGCCTCTTACAGGAAAGAGAGAAGGGAAATGTGATAGTGCCCTATAAAAATTGTGTGTGTTGAATGCTGAATAGGTATTTGCTGTTCACTGTCTCTTTCATTACAAGAACAAGGGGCATCTTAGTAAGTGATGGCTTGACAACAGAAGCATATATTCCTTTGCTGAACTTTTGGTTAAGCTGTGAAACTTCTTGCCTCAAGATGTTTGGATGTTTAAAAAAATGAATGAATTAGCGACTGAATTCATTTCCTAGAAGAGCAAATTATAAAATGACTACCTGAGCAGATATGAAGCAACCAGGTGTCACATCCAAGTCCCTTCCTCTAAAAGCTGAGGCAAAAGGTTCGATGAAAGATTTCCTCTGGTCACTCTTAGGCAGCTGCTCCCATGGATTTGGTTTCTGTAGGGGCTAAACTGCAGAAACCTTTCTCTCCTCAGGACTCTCTCTTCAACTAAAATAAATGCTGGCATTGAATCATTTCTCTCTGTTCTTCCTGGCTGTGGCAGCTAAACAGGATTTGCTGTCTCAGGTCTCAGCCTCAAAATTGGCAGATTAGTGCAATGCAGCACCCAAGGACTTTCCCAAAAGCTCATCTTGAGTTTTTTTGTTGATATCAGATTTGCATCTTTGCACAAAATGTGGATTCCCTTTAGAACTCCTTTTTATGAAGTCTCTTTTTTTCTGAAGCCTTAGCTGCAGTGGAGCAGCCTTATCAGAGACTGCTCTTTCTGCTGCTAGAGAAGGGAAAAGGAGACGTGGTCTCACTGCCCGGCTGTGGGGGTATGCCTGTGTACAATGGGTGAATAATCCTGATAATCCTGGTTTGGAAATAGCACTTTAAAGGAACAGTGGCAGTGGGTTGTGAGTGCTGCGGTAAAGTTGGATAAAGTTGGATAATCATTCGCTCTTTCCATATCTGTCTGCCTACTTACCTCTTGCAGTTTATATGTCAAGACAGATGAAACAATCGTAAATAATAAATAGACAAGCAGTAATCTATGTGTAGAAGGATGGTAACATTGTGAGTGTAGCTGGCATCTATTACAGCCAACTGTAGGCACTGCATATGCTCCCCCACTTTTGGCATGGCATTAGTTTTCAGGAAGGGGCTGACTGCAATCTGCAAACTATCGACCGCAGTGTGCGCTGCTCAGGCTTCAAGGCTGGAGTGTGGAAGTTGCTCAGGGCATGTTCAGCAGCCTCAGCGCTTGCTTTTCAGATGTCAGTGACAGCCTCCTCCTTTGTATGTCCGGGCTTAATCCTGGGCAAAGGCGACGTTGCAGCACTGCTCTGCAATCCCCCAGGGTCTGCTAGAAGGGGCATTCTCAGGGCAGCTCCTAAAGATGTGTTCCCCAGTTATCATCACAGACATGGACGCGAGCCTTTAGCGTGACCATTTCAAAGAGACTCCTGCTACATGAACAACCTGTCTGCATTGCAGGATTTTTGAAAGTTGAGAGGTCTGCTCATGACTTGTGCTGAGTGCAGCCGGTTGTACATGGGGACCGTCCCACTGAGGAACAGACACCAAAACCTCTTATGCTGCTCCTATGAGGAAGTGGTGTCATTTTATGAGTTGAAATTTAGAGGCTGGCTGATGCTTGCGAGAATGGTAAGATCACTGCTGCCACATCACATCTTTTCCCTTTAAAGGAATGGGCACTTACAATTACTTTGATGTACTCTAAAATCGCACCATCTCTGCTGTGATGCTGCGGTAAGCAAAAACCAGCTTGAGTCTTACAGTAGCAAAACATGAGCCAGTAATGAAGAAGAAAATTAAGTGACTGGTTTTGTTAATAGCAGAGGTGGCTGTCTGGGATCTGTGTAATAAAGCCCCTTTTACCTGGGTGCTGAAATATGCTTTTCGGCTCTGTGGCCAGCGTACGATAGGCACGGACCTTCAGAGGAAGGGATGGTGCTGACAGCCCAGTGCTCACACTATCTGTACTTCGGGGGTTTTAATTCAGGCTAGCCCATTCCTGGGAACTGAACGCCACTAGCCATCCTTGAAGTGCGTCCTTTGTTGAAAAAGAATCTGGTTCTGAGATGGCTCTGCAGTATAAACTGGAGTGTGAAAATGGTGACACCTGGGCTTAATTGAAAAGTATAAACCTGATCAGAACTTCATGTGATAATGTAGACACACCTGGCGTCAGCTGGACACCAGCATTTGAAGCCTGGGGTCTGAAAGTTTAACTTCCCCAAATAATAAGTACTTAGAAGTTGTAAGTAGTATGTATGTAGTTTGTTAAAAAGTTCCATCAACGCACCCTTTTGGTGCAGCAGCCTATGGTGACAATTTCTGGTAGCACACTGCCCCAACAGTGAGGTGATGTAGTGCTTCACAGCTCTCAGGCTAGGCTGGCTGGCTGGCTTTGTGGCTTTCTGACGAATTAATTCTGAGCCAGCCTGCCTCCGCTAGGTGTGTGAAGCCTGAGGAGATCACAGCAGGTACTGATGTGGCTGTGGGTGGAAACCTGAGGCCAGGCTCTTGGCTGCTTTTGATACTATATTTTCCACTTACAAGCAAACAAACAGCACCTATTAGGACAGTGTCAGCCTTCAAGTTGACTGTGAAAAAGAAAGCTTTCAAAAGTTTGAAAGAGAATTTTTTCCTTGGAAGAAGCAAATCTGAATCACGACCATGATGTGCATGATGTTGCATGACTTTTTCTAAGCAAAGAGTGGTGACGCTTCTAGGTCAGTGAGACATTTTACAAGTCACAATTGCACTGTAGATGCTCAGTTTGTTTTAAGAATTACTGCTACTTGATTTCTAACTGTGGAACATGACAGTTTCTACATATTAGGAGATTAAAGAAAGGGATGTTGCTTTAGGAGGTTGGTTTGTTCATTTTTTTTGGTTTGGTGCGTGTTTTTTTATTGGGTTGGGTTTTGTCTTGGTTTTGTGGTTTTGGTTTTTTTTTTGGTTTGGGTTTATTTTGTTGTTGATTTTTGTTGTTTTTTTTTTTTTTTTTTTGGGGGGGGGGGGCGGGGGGTGAGTGAGTGACAGGATTGCTAGCTGCTTCAGAGATTCTTCACTTCAGGTGATTATTTTTTCCCACCCAAAAGCAAAGTAGGAGGAGGTGAATTAACAGGAGTTTTGGCAAGCCAATACTTTTGAAAACTTGAGAGTTAAAAATGTGGGAAAAAGGAAGAGTAGATTTACTGAGTGGCATGTATTGATGTTTAAATGTCTCCATCAATTTAATGCAGTTCTGTCTCTCGTTTTATTTTTAGCAGTCTTAAGTCAAACACTAGTTAGAATGGCCATTGCAGGTTTTGGTGGACTGCATCTCCAGCAAAGCAGAGCAGCTGTAGTGGTTGTTGTGGCCGACTGATCTATACTGTGTTTGTGAAATGGCTTAGTGAAGTCGTGAAGAAATAGTAGATGGCGTCAAGGAGAAATCAACGTTGCTGAGATTTGTTTGTTTGTTTGTTTGCCACAGTCATCAAAATATTTCCAAAGTAAATGATGAAATGCTGCCTTAAATCCTGATGGTTATTCAGTGTTTCATCGTGTTCTGACTAGGTCTTCAAAAAATATTTTGGAATGCTATTTCTCGTTCTAAATCTGCTATCTTGGACCACTCTTTCCTCCTTTAAAATAAAAAAGTGTGTTCCTGTACGAACAGAATTGGGAAGTCCATGTCTTAAAGAGCACTGACTTGCTTCAGACCAAAATATCAATTATGCTCATTCCATTTAAATGAGAGATCTCTGTAAGTCACTACTATTTGCGCTGAAGTTTAAGGCTGTTTCTAACATTATATATTGAAATGTTCTCTATTCTTTCGAAGTCTCTTAGGTGTGCTGCTCCAGAGGTGCCCCAGAGCAGAGGATCGCACCGAGGGACCGTGGGGAGCTTTCCGTGAACTGGGAAAACTGAGAAGTGAGGGCAGAGGGAGAGGGTGCCCCAGTACCCCCAGAGGGCTGCCGCTCTGACTCCGTGTTGGCGGGTCCAGGAGTGAAGGTGGCCAAACCCCAACCCGTACAAAACCAACCCTCTGAGCATGAGTGGGCAGCCAGGGCATGGCACGGCAGCTGGCACAGTGAGGGTGAGCGAGGAGGGTGCTGTCCCCCTGCCTGCTCAAAGAGGCAAGCTCCAGTAGTGGTCATTGCCTCCGCAGAAGAAACCTGGCCATGGTTTCTACTCGGTCAAAACCCAACACCAGAAGGCATGTGGCCACCAAAATGGAGCTCGCAGCAGCCACGCAGCTGCCCAGGTCACGGGCTGCTGGGGTGCCCGAACCCGTCCCTCCTGTGGGAGGGCAGCAGGGCTGGCACCTGCGCAAGGTGCGAGCCGCTGGGTGGTCTGTTCAGCCTGGGGGCAGCGCTGGAAGACCAAGCAGAAAGGTTAAGGTGTATCGGGGAGGGTGAGAGTGAGGTATACTTGTTTTTCTTGGGATTTTGCATTAAGGGGGGAGGGATTAAGGGACACAGGCTTGAGCAGATCACATCACGGATTGTTAGGCTCTCGGTGGTCCGTGTGAGCTGGCTGAGATAGGAAGGGGCAGATCACGGTGACTTTCTTTTCTCAAGAGGTTTTCCTTTAGAGACTTTCAGTTCCTGCGTTTAGTACCTTCATTGTCCCCTTTCTCATTCCCTTAGGCTCTAGCAAGCAGCCATCTGGAAATGGAAAACAGAGATAATCATTTAGCCTTAGCTTACTTCAAAAGCATTTAGCTTCTGTTATTCTTGTACCATGAGTGTTAACAATTTCTGGAGATATACTCGTTACTCTAAGTTGTAAAATGCTCTGTCTTTTTGCAGTGTTTTGTAGTTTTTAGGTATTTTCCAGGTCTTGCAGTGGTTTTGTTGGTGTTTCTTGTTGGTTTCGGTTTTTAAAATCCTATGGGCTAAACAAAACACACAGTATTGGAAGTGACAGTTTCAGACATAAAATTTGCCTGAGCTTACCCTTCAGAAGGATGCAGAGCCATGATAGGCTTTGAATGGCATGTGATGTCCTTCTGTCAGGATGCTAGAGGGATGAGTGTTAAAAGTTCATTGCTGTGCAAGCTTGTAAATGTTAATAAGGCTGCTAATTACCTCCTGCACAGCCCCAATCAACCATAGGGAGGAGAAATGGCAATGGTTAATAGCTACCCCTCACCACGTGTAAACACGTGGTGTGGCCAGGGCACCCCAGTTCGGGGACTTTCTGCTTGCCACCTGCAGAAGCAAGCAAGTTGTACTAGCTACTACGAAGAAAATAACTCCATCCCAGCCAAAACCAGGGCAGATGAACAAAAAGTGCGTAATGTTTGTGCAGTTATATTTGAAACCTCTTCAATATCGGCGAGCTCTGAAATCTGGGCAGCTGGTCCTGGGCGGGTTATGGTGAGGACTTTGAACAGTTGAACAGAGTATGGAAACCAAAGATGAACATAGGTCAATGTTTTCCTTAACTCAGGCCAAATTTAGGTCTGCTGTTAGCCAACTGTCTATGTAAGTAAAGCATCCTGGTGAACTCAATGACGCAGATTTGAATTTCCCCATGATTTTTTAACATCTGTCTCATAAAATGAGCAGTGGCTGCTCTGAGAATATTGAAGTATGTCATTTGTATGCACAGGGTCTGTGATATATTTAAGGATAGAATGTGATAATTTGCTGTTGGTAAAGCTTGCCCTTTCATGCAAGGAAGCAAAAATCTGGAGCTAGGCTAGTCGGGAGGGTAATATTTACTTTCTCTGGCTGCTTCAGGTGTTTGGGAATATTGTGTTCCGCTATCTGAAGTGGTCTCTTCCCTGCTCGTGAAAGCAAATGAGTTAAACAGCAGCAAAGGATAGCACTGGGCCCGTTCTCCCAGTTCACTTTTTTCAAATGGGAAAACAAATCCTGTTTTTTTGGTCATTGAAAATGAGACGTTTTGCAGAAAACAGAAGAGTTTCATATAGAAACTGTTTACCTTTCCATTATAAACATGCATACTTTATCTGCTTTACAAAATGTATTGATATGAGTTTGGTCAGATTCAGATGAACGGATCAGAACTCTGTAGCAGACACGTGGTGCCAGTGCCTGGCCACAGAATATGAAGAAAAGAGGAAGAGTTGTAGGGAAATCAACCAAGTAGTATAGGTAGGGGTACGTGGAGGTCCGCGGTGTGTATACGGAGAGGTGAGGTAATGGTAATACTTAGTCCAGAGATGTGGGAAAGAAAATAGTTCAGGGAGTGCTGAGCTGCGTGGAGCGTCTTTGCTGAGCTGTCCTGTTCTAGAGCTCCCACCATCAGTCAGCGAAGACCCATCTCTGTTAGCAGGAAAGGCACAGAGGCTTTATTCACTTCTGTGGGATACTCTGGATTTATGCTTGATTGCTGAGAACGAAGTTTCTAGAATTAGAGCTTTAGGATCAGTCATAAAGGATGGAAAAGCTGGTATGTTTAATGCACTGATTCTGTTATCTTTATTTGGGAGCATTTTGCAAATTACGGTACAATCCCGTGAATTGGAAAGGAGCTCAGAAGGTCTTTGGCCCAACCTCCTGCTCAAAGCAGGAGTTACTATGAGATCAGATCAGGTTCCTCAGGGCTTTATCCAGTGTGGTCTTGAAAACCTCCAGTGATGGAGACAATGTGAGCTCTCTGCGCAGCTTGTTCCACTTCTTGACTGTCCTTGTGGTGCAAAAATTTTCCCTTATATCCAGTCAGAACCTCCCTAATTTCAAATTTGATCTGTTGTTTCTTGTCCTTTCACCATGGACCGTAGGGTGTTTGCAAACCTGGAACTCTTGAAGGGCCATGCTGACAGCAAACCAACAAGCGCCAGTCTTAGAAGCCTTAATAGCTGTCAGTTGCATTGAGACACAGCAACCGGATGATTTTCTGTTTTTACAAGGTGAAAGACCTCACTGCTGACGGAAATAAGTGGTTACATTTTAAACACAGAGCATTATGCACAGAGTGAGATTAGAGCTGTGCTTACCTGCAGTCACTCACCTGGAGTGCTGTGATCAAACACATGATATGAATAATGCCACCACGGAGGACTGTACTGTTTTTTAAAAGATGCTCACAAAGCAAAATTGATTTAACAAGGAAAACATAGGAATATAAGGAAATAAATGCCTCAATAAGGATATAATGTTTGTCCTTCTTGTTTCTAATAGGCATAGATTCAATTTCAGTTTAGTTTTAGAGAGGATTTCTTAAAAATATGCTAAGCAGCTTTCTATTATGAACAGAAAATGTGGTGCAAATGAATTTGTAATATATTTTCAAAGTGAAGTTGTTTCATTGCATTTCACCAGTACTAGCAAACAGAAAAATAATAGGTTAGCATTGGATGTTTTGTATGTGTATAACCCATAGCAAATGATTTCTTACGAAAAGGAAGCACACACATCCAACCAACAAGCTGTGTTCAATCTGCAAGAGTTATTAAAACACTATATAATAATGCCTAGATGGTTTTTCTTCAGCAAGATCACAGAGGCCAATGTAGTAAGCTGATAGTCATTGAAAGATTACATATTTAGTGCCAGAAAGGACGTCACTAAAACATCTCCCAGGGGTTATGGGCACACATGTCTGTAGAAAGGAGTGTCTTCTGTGGTGATTTGAGATTAGTGCCACGTAGGATCCTGTGGTTGGCCTACTCTTCTGCTCCTAGTTCTGACTATAAAAATCATGAGCTGTCACATTTTTAATCACATGGAAGAGGAGAGAGGACTGTCTTTCTAACAACGAACAGGCGTGTTATAATGCAATTGAACAGCTGGCAGAAAACTCCTTAGCTGTATCTGGTTGACAGCAGTCTCCAACTAAAACACAGAGTGGGGAAAAATGGAATGGGAAAACTGCTTCCTACTTGTAAAATTGTACCTAATTCATTTCAGTGCTGAAAATACTTTTTGAACACATGGACAACAGGAAGAGGTGATTGTCTCAAAAGCTGTTACATTTCGCTAGACTTCTGCAACTGCTCAGATTACTTTTTCGTTTGCTACTGATTACCACAGTCGTTCTTTTTCTCCACGAATTAGGAAGATATATTTACTTTTTCAGTGAAGGGCCATTTCTGATATTGCACAAGACTAAGCTGTCGGCTTGTAGCCCCAATTTTCTGTTCAATCAGAAGGATACCTATTACGCCTTCAAGACCATTTGTGGTGCTGTGTTAAAGAATCAGGATACATAGCTGAGAAATAAGTGGTCATGAAATAACTTCTGTGTGTCCCATAACTACTTGTCCTACAGGGGAGTAACGCATCTCCTCTGCTGGAGAAGACCGATCAAGATCCAAGTGAATGTTTCCATAGCCACTGTATAGTGACTATACAATGTGTGTATATATATCTCAGCCCTATGTGTCTATATAGTGACTATACATAGACACTGTATAGTCATTAAATATATATACGTAGACCTGATGCCTCTTGAATTCCAGGCAGAACTTTTTAGAAGTGAAAGCTTTTCCCTACAGAACCCTTCAGAACTCTGGTGCTGCAGCCAGTCGGTGTAGCTTCGCGAGTTGTTTGTGCTGTGTGAGTACGCGTGCAGCGTGGCTGTGAGCAACAACACCCCAAAGTACAGGCTGGATCCGAGCCATATGCTGAAAACAGGTATTGTTTTACACACTACATATACATATACTCCTTACACTATAAAAGAAACTTTTACAAATGTGCATAATTAATTATAGTAGCAAGCCCTGCCTGCTTTCCCCCTCCCGTTGTGTAAGCCAGCCACTGGAGGGAAGGGATGATTTCGCGCACACCCGTGTACATCTGCAGCATTGTATTAAAGCTACTTCTTGTGGCGCTTCAGTGCATTTATTTAAGGATTTTCTGTTAAGTAGTAGAATCCTGACTAAATGAGGAAAGAATTAGTTGCTCCTGGATTGTGTGACTTCTGAAAATTAATGTTTGGGTTTGCAAATATGAGATGAGTTTCCATTGTTGAGGAAAGATTTATTAGTTTGGTTAGAAACATAAGAAATTTTTTATGGTTTTGACCAGAAATCATGTTTTCTGGTGAGTTTTCCTATTATGAATATAGACTCTTTGAGTCCCTTCCCAGCCCACTACAAATTTTTAAAAGGTCAAAGCATTTCTTCACTGTGACCCAAACTGGAAAAAGTGTGTAAAGACGTGGCAGAAGTTAGTGATGGTACATGATAGCCGACTCATGAATCCCTGTGACAGACCAGCTGGCTGCATGTCATCTGCACTGACCTGTGTAATTGAAACTGATAAGTCTATATGCTTAAAGACTTGAGTTTTTGTTGCCTGTTTTGTGACTTTTTTTGTGCAATGACCAAGGAAAGATAATTTTAAGAATTTCAGTCCTGGAAACTTTTAATAGATCGATCTCAGTGTAGAAATTTCATTAAATGTAATTATGTGCCAGCTGTTGAGAGAAAATGTAACACCGAAAAGGAACATGTTGAATTATCCAGCACTGGCTACAGGTGAGAAGTTAATGTGAGTCAGCAATCAAGTTTTGTACTAAAGGTAGAGAAAGAGGAGGAGAAAGCCAGTAGCGAGCGTGTAAGTTTTTCATATGACACAAAGAGCACAAAAAGCCTGATTCAATGTACAAGTAACTGCTCACCCAAGGTCTGCTTATGAAGTCTGACAGAATGATTTGTGGTCCTCACTGCTCTTGGGCTGGACTGCTGTGGAGTTTGGGTGACCGAGATGAATGGTCCTTACCTTGGTGCAGGTTGTGCGTGGTGTGCTGGTGGGCACAGGCCGTTCTGGTGCTCTGTCTGGGCTTGGAGTCACTTGAGGAACTCCGCCAGCAGCTTCACTAAAGCATTTAGAGTTAATTCTCGGGGAAGAACTAAGAAGCTACCTCCAGTATTTTGAGTGCTTTCTGTTTGATTGACTCATGGTGACCCCATGCCCACTGCTAGTTAGGTCTGATCTCCCTGTGGGAAACAGGTTATCTTTTGTGTAACCACACTCTTATCTTTCTTGCAGTGTTAATGGTAGGCTTACTTGTTCTTAGTTAATACTGTTGCTGTGGTATGTCCAGGTAATTTATGTTGAAAGTCAGTACTTGGAAAATATTTTGTAAATACAATAGGAATGTGACTGGTGAAGGCCTCTTTCACATCAGAGCATTAAGCATTTTCTCTCAGGCTGAGGGAGTTGAATACGAATGATGGGTTTCAGAGTTTCTTGTGGATTTGGTGTCTACTCAATGAGTTACTCCTTTTGATTTAAATATTCAGTGGGGCAGGACCTTGAGCAGAACACATTGAAGAATAAATCTTGTCATACAGTCATCTAGATTGCTCCGGTGGGGCAGTATTTTCCAGATCCAACGTGTAACAGGGCTAATTTGATACTATCATAGCATCTCTTTTCCTTTGGGAACTTTGGGATGTTCTTTATTGACAAGCAATAAAAAGCAATGATGGGCAGGTACTTTTTCTTTTGCCCACTGCTTTTTTCTGTTTATTTTTGTCAGAAGGAAAGAATAGCCCTATTTAGTCAGACAGCCAAAACTTTCCAATTAAAATAGTACAGTAATAACACAGTACTGTTCCAATCATTGAAACTCTTCTAACAAAAACAATCCAGACATGGTTAAAGTCTATGGAGAACATCCAAGATAAAGTTTATTTTCTTGTGCAGAGTCCAACACAGTGACTTTCTACCCATTCCTATTAGAAAAGGTCACAAAGTCCCACTGAAAAGGTAGAAAGTAAAAGTCCTTATCTGATCCTTCAGTCTGTCTTAGCCAACGATTTTTCCACTGGGGAAGTAAAACAGTTTTCTTTCCTTTGAATGGGTATGTAATACAGTAGTATCGACAAGAAAAAAAATCCGATCTCAGCCTAGAGATATTGGACTGGAAATGTATTATTCAGAATATCAGTTAAAGTGGGATATCGGTAAGAATGTTTTTAATCCTGATAAACCTGATCCTTTCTCCTAAAACTATAGAATGGAGTGGCAAGTCTCATCCCTTTGTCTGTTGGATGGAAAGGGAATAACATATGATGTTTGGTTTTTGGTATTTCTCAGAATCTTGAATGTCTGTGTGGCCCCAGAGCACACCGCTTTTCTAAGCAGTACACAATTTAATACAAAGACTTTAAATTTCCAGACCAGTCCCTACAAAGTCTTACTATGGCTTTGTATTACCTGTAGGATGGATGTATCTAAAAGAATTTACTTTATAAATCATAGAGTTTTGTATAACTGTTAGAATGTGATGTCTTGATAGGTGTCAAAAAATACCAGCAGGTGTACATAAGAATCTTTTTGATGTTATTTTAAGAAGTTGTTGAAGATGTAATAGTAAATATGTATTTAAAAAAAATGAGTTGGAGATTAATTTCATCATTCTACTTTACTAGTCCTGTGTCCCAGCAGTGACGAAACCAGCATTTGTATACTATCTACACTATCAGCAGGTCAGTGGAAAAACCCATGCATAAAATTCTTTGAACTTTGAAGCAGACCTTTAGGAAACAGGCAGTGTTTTAATACAGCCTATCAAATAAATACTAAATTTTATATTTTTCAAACAAACATGACTACTTTGAGAAAAGTGTTGCTGTGATAAAACCTGCAGTTGCGTAAATGAAAAGATTTCAGTGGAAGTGCATAAAATCTCCATGGACTGGCTAAGCTGTCAGCCTGCTTGGTTTGTTGCCTTTGAAGATGTGAATGGTTACGGGGCTCTGTAACAGCCCCTAGCCTGCCTCTTGCCCTGCTGCCTTCTGCAGGTACTCAGCTGTCTGTCAGCCGTAGCGTGCTGTTTCTCACATACTCTCTACTCTTCTAATACTCCTTTCTGTTGTACAGCCTGTGGTGCTCGTATTTATGCCCTCGATCCAGTGCACACTTTCGGTAAGAGCCTGGCAGTAACAACTCGAGTGAGCTTGTAGAGGTCAGTCAAACGGGTCTGTGCGGGCACGTGCTTCAGTGTCGAACTAAATTAGATATATGTTGAACTAAATGGACTTGGCCGTTTGATCCAGGTTTTACTGTGCCAGAATGATCTTGCTGTAAACTGTCATCAAGGTAAATTAAGTCTTCACGTTGGTTTTATTTGTATTACAGGTATTGTGTGTCTAAAGGGTGGGTTAGAAGTCTGTTTCTGATACTGTCCAAACCTGAATATCAAAAAACAGAAAATCATCTCCTTTTTGCTCATTTCCATTCCCTGTGTAGGCTTGGGGGTAGATACTGACAAAATATCCTTGGTCTGGGATAACGTGCATGTGATTTAACATCCCCAGTTGCAGCCAGCTTCTTGGACAAATACCTGCAGCAAGGTGGGGTAGCATCTGAAGTTAAAGCTGGACTCAGGATAGGCATTATTCTTTTATTGAACTGGTTTTCACTGGAAGATGTTGATTCGTCAAAATGAAAAAAAAAAAAAAAAGAATAATCTGGATTCTAGCTTAGAAGGCTGAAGAGTCACCCAGATTGCCAAGAAACCTGTTATGCTGTGGGGCAATTTTTCACTCTTTTTCTGTTGAACGTGCTCTATGCGTAAGTGATAAAACATCTAACACACTGGGGAAGGGTCCAGAGCACAAGTGCTGTGAGGGGCGGCTGAGGGAGCTGGGGGGGGGGTTTGGCCTGGGGAGGGGGAGGCTCAGCGGGGCCCGTATGGCTCCCTACGGCTGCCTGACAGGGGCTGCAGGTGTGTGTGGGGGGGGTGTCGGGCTCTGCTCCCAGATGAGAAGTGAGAGGATGAGAGGAAACAGCCTCAAGTTGCACCAGGGGAGGTTTAGAATTGGGGATTAGGAAAAAAAAAAAATCACTGAAAGGGTGCTCAGGGACATGGTTTAGTGGTGGACTTGGCAGTGCTGGTTTAACGGTTGGACTCGGTGACCTTAAAGGTCTTTTCCAACCTAAACAATTCTGTGGTTCTATAGAGGCAGCTGTGTAGCCCTGTGGCAGCTTTGGTATAAATCTCAGCTTTAATGAATGAGTATGTAGAGTGGAATGATGTTATTCTCTTGTGTGAAACGTGTTGTGCTTTCTTAACACAAACCAGGTAAACGTTTGAAAGGTTGATATTTTTGGCAAAATAAAAAAAAACCCAAGAGCATTGCTGCCTAGTTCTACCGCAGACACTGACCTCTCAGTAGAACACGGCTATCCAGGCGGGTTTGCTGGTTCCAGTAGTAGTCAGAGCCATGTCTCGTGGCTAGAGGCAGATTCGCCTATAAGAAGCTGATCAGATGAGTAGACATAAAGACAGTTTGACAAATGTTAAATATCATTTAAAAGTAGTTTAATTTATACATTCTTTATTCCACAACCTCACTGTGTTACTGATGTAAAACCATCTTGCTGTAGCTTTCGCTGTCTGCTGTGTACTTTCGCTGACCTCTGTTGTGATTGCTTTTTAAAATAGATGATCTCTTCTGGTTGGAGAGTTGTCAGTTTACATGGCAGCTACAGAAAGAACCTTATGGATTGATGCAAATAAAGAAAATATGAGCTTTGATGGAAGGGTAGCGAGAAAGCCCAAAACACATTCTTACTTTCAATTCCATAGGATTAAGCTAGTGCCTCAGAATAATTCACGTACAGTTTGATCCACAGTAAGTACGTCGATATGCTATACTCTGTAGCCCTTGCAGACCGTGCAGGCAGTCCTTCCCTTTGCTAGTTTCTGTGTTTATTCTAATGCTGCTGAAAGTGGACTTGATTCTGAAGCACAGGAATGTCCTTGTGCATGTGAAGCTGGCACACTCAGGAGAGATGGCGAGAGGAAATGTGTTGGGATGAGTGTGTCTTGGCTGTAGAGCCTCCCTGCATGGAGGAGCAGTTTGGTACAAGCTCTTTCATCAGAAATATCATGCACCTTCACCTCCTTTAAATGAGGACAAAATCCTGCAGCTTCAGAGCTGCAGTTTAAGGAGGCAAAGGCTTTGCTCCCTTCCTCTGTGGAAGGACGTGATAACGGAGGGAATTTTGTGGAGACTAAGTGTATTTTAAGGAAGGGACACTCGCCGCAGAAGACATGTTTTTACTTTTGTGAGTAGAACTGCACTTAATGAAAGTTGAACTGGAGGGGAAGTTGTTAATTGATGTCAGGGTCACAGTGGAGGAGAGAGTACCAACTCCTCCTTTGAGGCTTTCCTCAGGTCAGTTAGTGAACTTTTAGGAAGTATTCCTAAAAATAAGAAAAATATGCATTCCCCTTAATTGTGATAGATCCCTGGAGAAATTGTTTTAAGCCCAGAAGATTTTTCTGGTATTTTTTCCCAAGTCTTTAGCAGCAGACTGGCATAAATTTCAGAGAAATTCAGGTGATGTGTGGAGCCCGAGAAGTTTTTTGGGTGAAGACCCTACTGTGTTAATGATGTCCTTGCTCCCAGGGAGATCCCAGGGAAGGCTGGTCCTGCTGACCCCCAGCTGTGCCTGCCGTGGCTCTGCTGGCCAGGGGGAGCCCGAAGCCCCCGACGGGGCCCGCTCTGAAACAGGTTATGGTCCTGCCTCTGCATAAAGATCCTGCAAAACCTCGGCATGCCAGCTGGAGCAAATCCCTCTCTCATGGCCATGGCCAAGTGTGCTGAAGTTCGTAGAGCCGCAGGGGCTGAGGTAGGTGTGTTCCTCTAGTCCGTAGAGCAAGTGCTGCCCTGGGCTTGAGTTTGGCCAGCTGAGCCGCCGACTGGGTGCTCCAAACTGAAGCCAACTTGGCCAGAGTGTGGCCAGCAAGAATGAAGGAGTCCTAAGCTTGTCTTAACAAAGGTGTTTTCCCCCTTGTAGAGCTGCAGCTCAGGACTGGGTTTCTGAAAAAAATGGAGTTTGTGGGGGAAAAAAAAAAAAAAAAAGGCCCAGAAACCTTGCTGTTCAACTTTAGTTTTATTGTCTTACTGATAACAATAGTTGTTAGAGCAGCAAATGTGGCTAGCAAAATTATTCTTAAGTGACCATGAGTGCCAATTATCATACTAAACACAATAATTTCACATCTAATTTGACACCTTCCTGATGATTTTTCTTCCACCTCCCTTTCTCAATCTATTCACCTAAAGGCCAGGAATGGGTGATTGTTCTTTTTTAGAGAGGAAGTTGGCTATTCAGAGAACTAAGGCCTAGTTACTTTAATGTGAAAAATTGATGGTAGTGATGATAATGCTGTTTATAGTCACTTAGAGGTGAATAGATGATACAAACAAAACAGGTGAAAGTGAAGAAATAGTAATATATAGCTGCAGCTATACCATACTTCTCATAAAGTGAGGTAGGACTGAGCCATGTGCTAGTCACAGACTTAATCGTCCTGCATACACACTAAAGCCTTTTTCTATCTTTTACAAAATCAGTATTATACGTACTGTGCCCTTCAGTTAAGGGGCTTTAAATGCAGAGATGCCTCCCTGTGACTGAAGACATGCTGGCCTGCGAAGTGATGCAGATGTCTTACTGCTTAGCAGGGAGAGTAGAGGCAGTACTCGGGAGCAAGGTCTGAGGCTTATGAAAAACAGAGGCAATGGGGAAGGATCTCAGAAAAAACAGGTGAAGAGGAGGTTTGGCTGGTTGCTTCTGGGAATCTGGGCATGGAAAAAGGGAACCAAGCCTTGGAGAAAGTCCAGACTGGTTTGTGCCCTGTGATGTGGAGAAAGAATGTTCATTAATAAAATTAAATCTCAGAGCAGGGCATCTCAACCTTCTTTTTTCCTTCTCTCTGAGAAGCACAAAGTTCACTGGAAATCTTTGGAAGATTTTGATTAGATTGCTAATCTGTATCTATATCATCTCATTATCTAAAAGAATAATTTTGACAAGGTGAAGACAGTGGAGTTAAATCCAGGATGATTTTATTTCGGCTGTGTTCTAGTAGAAATCTGCAGCAGTAAAAGTAATTTCTGTCTAGTAGCTGATACACCTTTAATTAAGCAGAGTAGTCAGGTTTTCTGGGAGTTGGGAACCAGTATGCCTGGTGATAACTTCTCTTTCTTTCAGGTAGTTTTTGTGACTGGCTTCTACCAATGTGCCTTCCTTGGGAGAGGATGCTATGCTAGCAGTGCATAACTGAAGCCTCTCGCTGAGAGCCACACCATCTATTTTGCCACATCCTTATCTCCATATATTCTTTTAATGTGATAGTCTAATTACCAGCAGAGACTATTACAACTAGGTATCACTTCACAGGCATAACAGAGCAGTGGATTTACACTTAATTCCCAGTTTTCTACCCACGGCACAGACACAGTGCTTGGTTTATAAGAAAAAGAAAGGTTTGGATGATTTATGTTTGCAGAATATTAACTAGGAAATCAGGTTACAGGCACGGCCGTGCTGGCAGATTTGGTTGTATTTTGTCCGATTTGCACAGCTCAGCTGGTGTGTCGAACTGAGCTTGCCTCCCCTGTTCTGACCAAACGGGGTCTTGAGGCTGAGCTGAGTGGTGAGGAGAAACTGTGATTACATTTTCATACAGAATATTTTTCTCACCCAAGGTGCTACCAGAGGTCTTGACCGAATAAGATCTATTAACGATCCAGTAGGTTTTTTTACATTGATCAATTAATAAGCAAAAAGGGGACCCAGTTTGTGAACTATCTGCAGCAATCACTTTGACAACTCAGTTATTGTGTGGCTCATCTCTCAGTGTTACTCGGAAAAAATAGCGTTGGTTAAATTTTAAATGCTGTGTATAATTTTAAAATATTTGTATTAGTTTTTCTATGTCCCAGATTTAAGTTCACGTCTTAAAGAAGAGAATGTGGCATCTTTCTCAGTTCTTCCCTACACTTATTTTCTTCTTGACCTGGATTTGCATTTCTTTGTGGCTTTGCTTTACTTGGTTTAGAAATAATTCTGTTTGCAGAGGTGTTCCTGGCAGCTCTGCTTACCAGAGTTTTGATTTGATCAGAGAAAGGGGAACATAGGGTCTGCAAACATCTCCGTGTCTTTATTGGCAGCACTTATTGTAGAAACATCTGAAATGCTTTTGAAAGTGATGCTGTTGCTGGAAAAGCAAATTTGAGCAGGATGAAAACTTTTCAAAGCTGGCTTTGGAAACCAACAAAACCCCCAACTATCTTCTTTTCTAGGCCATAGGTACCACAGATATGCTTTACTGGATATGAAAGGATTCTTGAAACTATTCATAAAATTACTTCATTCTTTGAACAGAATGTTGTCAAATATTTTTTATATATTTTAATTAAATGATAATGTTTGTCAGATGAGTTTACAAAGCAATAAACTACCTTCTACAGATAATTAAACATTGAAGTGCATGTTTTGCAAATGCAAAAAATCAGAAGTATTTTTTAGCATTATGAAAGTTAGTCCAATACTGCAGATAGTTTAGGAGGCTCTGACAAACTTTGCTAACTGAAGATATACAGATGTTGATAAAGGCCCATCTTTGGCTCTCCTGGTTTTTCTTATGTATTGAAGTAATGTCACTTCAAAGCATACTTATAAATAAAAAGTAAATATTTGAGCATCAACTGTTAAAATTCAAGAATTAACAGAGCACTTAGCTTTGCTTCTCAACTCATGATGCCCCTGGGTTATCATGAATTAGCCTTACAGTGAGAATATAATCTGGTAGTGCTGTCGATCATGACCTGCTAATTTTCCCATGGTCATTGTCCAGATAATAATTACTTATATATACATATATTTAAAATGTTTATTTATCACTTATTTATCAAATGATATTTCTGTTCCTACCCAGGACTTGGCAGTTTGGTTCCACTGAAGATTTTGGGTTGTGATTTGAATGTGTTTGTGAGAATTTAATGTAAAAAAGGCAAACAGTATATTTATTAAAAATGTGATTATTTCCACATACAAAAAATTTAAAGAAAATTATGTATATACATACTGTGAGAACCCTTTCAAATTACTTGTACTAAACTGCCTGGGACAAGCAATGTGTTTGTAAGTTAACTTAAAAAATACAAGTCTATGCTCAGTGTTGACCTCTAACCTTTGCAGGCCCTTTGTCTGAAATTAGAATTTCACCTGGTGAACTGCAGAAATTAGAAGGAACATAAAGACAGACTTGAGTTTTGAGAATCAGGATCAGCAGGCTTATTCGAACGAAATGCATTTAAAATTTTAACCCTGAAATACTAAAAAAATCAGTGTATGTATTGGCATTTTAGATATGCATCAGGAAAATCAGTTTCACTAAGAAAAGCCAGCAGACCTTGTAGTATCTAAAATGTCTATGGTTGATTTGTGATACTGGAGTCTTCATTAGCTAATTGGAATATGCCTTAGGTAAAGCAAGATAATAAACAATTCACTGCTGCAGAACTACCTGGGGCCAAAACAAAAACAACTGCAGTTATATTTTTCATTTTTGCAGAGGCAGGAGGGTTGAGCACAGTTACTGTGATGTATGTAGCCCATTGCCATGGTTTCCCCAGAATTTTTTCTTATCTCCTCAATCTCTTACCAGTGTGAGGGAGGAGGGATGCCACCAAAGCCTTTAACAGAGTCAAAAAGAAAGGAATAACTGGAGTTACTGCTGCTCTAGTACAGCCTTTGGGGCAGTCCCCTCCCTCAAAACAACTGCAGAGCATTGGCGGTCATGCAAAACTGAAATGGAGTTTGCATCTTGAGCTTAGAAAGATCAGTCTCTGCAAAGATATTTGTCAGCCCCAAAGGCTGTACTGTTACAGCCTTTTGCTGTATTTGCAATACCAGGAATACAAAACTGTAAAGCATACCTTAAGCTGTTGTAATTTTAATAGAACCGTGCTGCTTTAAACCAGCGACAAATTTGATCCATAATAATTCATTGCTGCTTATAGCCAGGTCCCTGGGGGGAAACTGCTAGGGGGAAGGCTTGTCTGGCTGCATAGCCTGGGAACATGCTAAAACAAATAAAGAATGCATACCTATGTATAATATCACTCATGGTAGAGATAATTTTAGAAAAGTTAGGTTATGTACAGCAGATGTTCAAGAATGTCTGGTTCCCCCAAGTATACTCGGACGCCTTGACTGGTCTTACTTAAGGTAAGCTCAGGTGGTGGCCTCTGTGGGTTTATTTGCAGCTGGACTGCAAGGAGGAAGGATTGAGGTCCTCTCTGTGTGGTGGTAGACAGCTTACCCAAAGTGTTTGAATGGGCAATACAAACCTGGCTATTGTAAACAGCAAATTAAGAGATGCATGGATTGCAGCAAATCTTCTGCTGTGCTGTAGTGTAACGTTATCTACCAGCTTGTTGTAACTTTTTCATGGTTTTGGTGGTGAGGATGCAGTTCCAGAAACTCCCTCAAGAGTTTGTTAGGGCAAGTTGGACTTGGTGTCCTTGGGGGAATGGTTCAAATGTGCAACGAAGAGCTGGACCTGACCTCACGTCAGCAGAAAACATAGGGCATGTGTCAAAGTGTCATCTTGCTCCCAAAACCTGGAGTTCAGGGTTTGCAGCCAGGAAGTCAGGTGGGGAATGTGCAGGAGGTTTGATAACCTCTGAAGTAAAGTTTCTGGCTGTAATCTCCTGTCGTTGACCTTTTGGAGTTAAGGAGTTGAATACTATTCATGCTGCAAAGTATAGGGGAGCTGTCAGGACTCTGCAGAGGTGTGAGCTGTGTCATTGGTGGCCTAGAGGTAGAGTTGTAGCAAAAGAGACTTTTTTAGAGGGGAGAGAATGCCCTTATGCTTCAGAATGTTTGCTTTCTAGCGCGGTCATTTGAAAAGCACAGCCCTCCTGAAACATTGAGTTGAAAGAACCCGTGCTACAGGTACAGCAAAGCCCTCTTACCTCAAGGAATGAATCCTTCTGCTGACAAATATCTTTGCAGAGACTGATCTTTCTAAGCTTCAGATGCAAACTCCGTTTCAGTTTTGCATGACCGCCAATGCTCTGCAGTTGTTTTGGGGGAGGGCACTGCCTCCCACCCTGCCGTGAAGGTGTTTGTCGGCGGCAGGGCAGGGTGCCTTTCAAGTGCAAGCTCTGCATTCCTTTGAGAAACCACCATGTTTCTGTTGGTCCCAGCCCCAGCTCCTCCTGAACCCCTTCCAGCTGAGGATTCCTGAGAGGAAGGGTGCGTGGGAAGAACGCTTATGCCCCGTGTGTTCAAAATGGGTCACCTGTGCTGGTGATGTGCAAGGCACCGCTGCTGGGTACCCGCTGGCCAGTGCTGCCTCTTCCTTGCTGGAGCTGGAGGCGGTTACGCAAACATGCAGAGTTCTCTGACGGAAGGTTTTAAAATTTTAAACTGGTTTTAAAACTGTTTACACTGTGTGGAACTAATGTAGCTTGTACAGATCAAAGCCACTGGAAGAGTGATCCCTGCCTGATTCTGTAAGGCTGGTCTGTGTCATATTGTTCTTCCTGAAGATAAAGGACTATTCAAGTGATTTCTTTTTTCTTTTTTTTTTTTTTTTTTTTTTCCGTTCAATGAGGAGGCATTTGTAATTGAGAATTCAGGTTTAATTACAAACTACATTAGGCTATAGCTGCATTTTAATCCCTTTTTAATTCTTGGAACTTCATTTAATAATGTATTATTTTGAGTTCCTTTGTTACTTTTTATCAGCAATAGTAGATTCCAAAATACAATACTGTGCTCTTAAAGTGCCAGGTGAAGGGATACGTATTAAACGTTTTCTACAAAACCCTCTTGATCTAGGTAGCTGGTATGAATGTAGTAAAGGCTTAGTTCACAGCAAAAAAATTAAGGGAAAATAACTCTAGGATCGAAAAGGAAACTTTATGAACTCAAATACTGGGTTATTAGGGTGGTGTGATACTTACTGTGTAACAGGTATCAATAAACACACTCTGCAGCAGGGATTGTTTTGTATTACTTCCATGTTTTCAGTCTTGCTCTCAGACCCGGTGAGGTTGGAAATGCCAGCTGTCAGCTGTTGTAGGGGATTTAGGTGCTCCCAGACAGCTGGACTTCAGTGGGAGGTATAAAAAGCCAACATATTTACTGAATTTGGTACCGTGCTCCTAGGGTTATAGCTCCTACTGGACAAAGCAGGGTCAGCAGTCGGAGCTGTGCCATGCATGTAGAACAAAACATTTGTTTTATGTGGCAAAGCCAAGATAAAGCGATTTCCCAGAGACAGATAACCAAGGTACAGTGTTTTGACCAATGCATCCAGTTGTGCTGAATGTCAGCAGTGAAACTGTCAAAAGAACATCTTCCTGCTGATTTTCTAGTCTGTGGACTTAGCTTAGCTCTATATTATTCATTGGGTAACGTAGCAAAAAGTTGAGTTATCACCTAACATTCAGTATTTTTTAATTTTAAGGCATTTTGGGGCAACTGCCCATGAAGTTTTCATCAGAATGTATGGTGAGATGGAATGGGCTGGAAATAGACTGGATCGAGAACTACTGGGTTTTTGTTTTGGCTTGTGGTTTTTTTTCATGGCCTTGATCCAGACTTTAGCGAAAATTATACTAAGCTTCTCTCAGCCCCCAGTGGATGATGTTGCTTGCTGTGGAGGCGCTCAGTAGCCACATCACAAGTCACGTCCATCCATGTCCATCAGCTTACGGCATGTGTGCCCAAAATGCAAATATTACCTGTCATGCGGTGAATTGCACAGGTCATGAAAAGAAGTTTAAACCAGAAATAAATAAAACTGTGAAGAAGGTAGCAACATTATTGAAAAAAAGGGGGAAAACAAGGTGAGACAGGATATGTTTATTTGCACCTGATATTTCTTGCTAGGTGCAAATGCGCATCCTCTGAGGGGTTGTAACTTTCCACCTATTTAAGCGGAGGGGTGCTAAATCAGATGTGCTTCCTCTGCCACCGGAGAGCTTGCTTAATGAAACTTTTATTCCCAATTGTTTGCTGATCCACAGAACAACTTGAAAACTTTCCCAGACTGATCCCTAAGTGGCCTTTCTTACAGCATTCCCTGTTGCCATACGTTTTTTCTCTGAGGGGGTTGTTGTCTGCGGTGTCACTTACGTGGTAGTCAGCCCACAAGGATTGACATGAAGAAAACTACAGCTGCTCACAAGTGCTGAAAAACAGTTGGAGCAGCTGTTTGAGCTGACCATGATTCAGCCTTGGGGAGTTCGGATTTGACAAGCACTTGAGTGCATGAACAGGCAGGCAAATGTGTGTTTGGGAGCATTTGTATTTCTTGTTCACTAGCCGCTACACTTGTTTCTTAAAGGTTATGGGGAGCACAAGCAACTGCATGCAACATGGGGGAACAGCCTGCATCACCAGTTGTCCATCATAATATTCATGCTCAAATAACTTAGTAGATGCCCAGAGCTTTGAAACTCATCAACAGAAATCGAGATCCCTCAGAAAACGTGAAAAGTCTTCTGCAATTGTAAGATAATGGTGATAAATAATGGTAGGTAAGCACTCACAGAGTCACTTAGAAACCATTCGAGTACACACATGTTGCTGGGCGTTACTTGGATTGAAGCAGCAAGTTAAACGTTTTATAGCTTTTCATAACTTGTGGTGAAATTTGCACTGAGCAAAACTGATGCTTACGTACCAAGAAGTTAAATGTGAATTGAATGAAGTTGAATAGGTCTAAACCACAAGAAAAACAGAAACTAATGTCATGTGTCTTTTTTACATGTATATTGAATTAAATACGTGTATCTGAATCAGGCAAGTTCTTTGGAAAACAAACTATCTTGAGAATTCCAAGTGCCTTGATTTAGTCACTTTTATGGAATGGCCACACATTGAGATTTGGCAAAGGACCTAAACCATCTTATTGCCTACAAAGAACTGCTGATTGCAAGCAGACTTGGAACATAACGGAGTTCCTTTCTAATAGGAAGATGTTTCTGAGTTGCATCCTCACAGACTGATGTGAATTATTTAGAGTCAATAGAAGTTCTCTATATAAGGGCCTGCATTAGGTAATAGGACTTGATCCAGCTGAAAAATAAAACCACATACAGTTTCTATAATGGTAACTTGTGTGTGTGTGTGGTTTCTAAGTATTTACAGAAAATTCAGTATGTAAATCAGTGCTTTTTAATTAATCAAATTGCTCACATTGTATTAATAATAATTTTTACAGATTTTCTGTGTGGTAGAATTAATAGCGAAGAAGCCTAAGTTGTTCCTGCAAATAATAGTATTTCTGTCAACAGTGTTAGATGATGCTAACAGTGACAAGATAAAGGATTTCAAATAATTCAGGTAACCGATAACAAAATGATGTGGGAGTGTAAAATTGCATTGTTATCTTTTAACAATGAAAACAAATCTTTTATTATGCAGGGCTGATAATACCCTGCTATTGAGAGTGAAGGGCATGACTCCCTGCGAGTTACTTGAACGGACACAAGATCAGACACTGCTGGTCGAAGCATTGTATTTATGAGTTGAGCGTTGACTTAGTTGTTGGTAGACATTTAGGTTCCAGCTCAGCAAAATGCTTAAAGCTGTGCAAAGGCTGTGCTTCTGCCTGACTCTGAACTAAACCAGCAGGCTAATCCAGATCTGTCCACTGGGCTGAGGGTGCAGTGTGACAGCTTTGCTGTTCTAATGGTTACCTGCCACCCAAAGAAAGAGGGTGTCACTCCCCCCGGCACGTGCCTGTGGGTTCCCACCCTCATCCACCTCAGTTTCGAGATTTATCAGTTCTGTGGTTGCACAATGAATTGATTCGGATCAGGTGGAAAATTGGGGAGCAAGGGAGGCAGTGAGAGGGCATGCAGGAGGGAGAAGGACAATGTTTTCTGGTTGCAGTTGGGTGTTGCATCAGGCGCCTTAAGGCTGTGGAGGCACCCTGACACAGAGCATGGCCCTGCAAGCGGCTATGTTGGTACAACGGGGGGAAAGCATAAGCAAGAACAAATAGTTTGGAAAGGGAAAGGATGGTCGATGGCTCCTTCACTGACATTGTTGCTTGAAAAAGTGGTCGTGGAAGGGCAGTCTGTTAAAGATCTTCTGAGGAGCTGGTAGAAGCTGGTGGGCAGTTCAGGGTTGACTTGTTTGAAGTTCGCTCTTTAAGGTTGCCTGAGAGGTGACTAATATCTTAGGAAATAACACTTTAGGCAATGTGTAGAACTGAAGTGTCTGATAAGAATTTGCCATTCTAGTGGCAGGTCAGTGTGTGGATTTACTTGGGAACAACGGCTGTCTTAGGCACTTAAGACAGCTTTTAGTTATGGGGGAAGTTGGAAGAGACTCTAACTGCTGCAAGTGCCTTCTGATCATCCCTTCCGATTACCGCTGCATCATGCTGTATGTTATTCTACTGGTATTGAAAAGGCTTTGTTTAAATCTTGGAGATGAACCTTTTAGAGTATTAGAGAGGGTTTTTAAAGGCTCTTTTAGTGGCCATATATTAAAACACTAGTGGCCATATATTAAAACACATATTAATTTATCCACAAAATGCCATGGAAAAGCAAGATCTGCATGGTCATTGGCCATATAATATGAACCTGCAGGCTCTTTGTAGGCGATAGACCCTTACATTGCAATGTTTACTGTAAATCATATTTTTGTATTTAAAGCATTTTTTATTTATATAATTTTAGATTCGCACCAGTTGCTGTGCCAGAACAAAAATTTAAATGATTGTTTGTTAAAGTGAGTGGCATCGTTCCTCTTCTCAGTGATTAACTAGTAAATGATATTTGGGTTTGAAAAAATGCCAAAAAATATTTGGCATAATGTTCTCTCTGGCAGCCTTTGATCTTATTTATTTTATTCCTGTTTAAAGCCACATCTTTGATAATTTACCCTGTTTTGTGTAGCCGAACGCACTCCTAGTGCTGAGAAAGTCGATTCAATGAAGTTGGCAAATGCATCTCTGCTGGGAGGGAGCCCCAGGGAAGGGGGTCAGGAGGGTGCAACAGTTCGTTTTACTGACTATAGCAGTGAGCAGGCAGAGCACCCATAGCGTTCCTCTGTTCTGTAGGCAGTCAGTGTCTGTTAGGTCCAGGATGCACTGGGCCTGGTGTATATGTGCTCTTCCTATGGTGTTATTTATATCCAGTAAATACGGCGTGCTCTGGTGTACTGGGCAGATTGGGCGTGGAAATCTGTGCCTGCAGAGCACGTGCCTGTGCTGCATGTTCGATCTGCAGGGGTGCATGGCCGTTCATTTGTGTGTGTCCACCGGACATTTTTGAGTCTGCAAAGCATTCGTCAGTGAAGTGGGAAAATATTTCTATACTCAGGATATCAGGGGTGTGGGCAAAAAAAAGGAAAAAAAAAAAGTCAAGAAGGCCTGAAAAGTAGTTTTATATCCTGAAGAGTAGTTTTATATAAGTGTCAAAACTCCATCATGTTGTGCATTATAAATCTGCCATTTGTCCAAGTACTTCGTTGGAGTATATTTTCATTACCATATTTACAATAAGATCTGTAATGTTCCTGAACTACACCTTTTTGGGAGCAACTGTCCATCATGGTCTTAGCTGCTGCAGCATCTGCATCAGTGGAACCACACCATCTCAGACCATCCAAAAATGTGATGTTTATAAATACATGATTGACGTTATGTAGTAGCTGTTTGTTTTGACAAGTGGTGTTTTATTTTCCTGTCTACCAAGTGTTCAAAAACTCATACTTCACTACAAACTAATGGCATAGAATGCTTCATTTCAATAATTAGTCATTAAGTGGTTCAGAAATTAAACTCGGACTCTAAATTCTTATTTTAGTTTGGCATTCTTTAGTTGAAAAAATGGTATAATTAAAGCTTTTTCTTCCTTTGCAACTCATTCTTCATGAACCTTTCAGTGAGAGTTCTAAATCTTTTCAGGATTCTCTTTTAACTTTGTCTGGTCCCACAATGGTAGTTTCTGAATTGCCTGTCTCTGTCCGTAAACATTATTGGGATCTTGTGAGAAGTCTCAGTCTGGTGAATACCTTTTATTCCTTGGCCCTGCATATGTCAGAATTTATGCAGTAAACTGAAGGACATTTTTTGTCAAGTCACTATCAAAAAAAATGATGAGACCTGTTGACAGTTTACTGGGGGAGAACAAACACAGTTGAATATATTCATATTGCCATGCCGTAACATACAGCCCCAGAATCTCAACACATTTTTTAGAAGTTGCAGTTTTGATCACTTAAATAATGGAAGAAAAAAAAAAAAAAAAAGACAAAGTGCAGAATACTGTGGAAAAAGCAAGTGACTCAGGAAAAAAAGGGCATGGGTTCTTTTTAGATCAAATTATACCTCAGGACTGATGTGCTGAAAAGAATAAGGTATGCATCTTCCCTTTCCTAGCCCTCCCAACATGCACACAGGACAGAACAAAGTTGCTAGAAACTTTGTTTTTAATTTGCTGTAATTAACTGAAAATGTCACCAATGCTCTTGTGGATGCCTGATGGTTACCAGCAGTTGCCTGCAGTTCTGTTCACTCCCCTGGTGAGCTTTGTTGGGGAAGGGTGAAGTTGTTCAACAGCAACTCCCTGTGTTTCTTGCGGCTCATGGGAATGGTGTTGAACTGCTCAGTACTTTTTCTGAATCTGGGGTTAGGATTGTGCAGCTTGGTACTAGAGCTCCGGATTAAATTTCTTCTGTGTTTGAGGCACTAGTGACCAGTGGCCAGGTTTGCAGCTGGGCTAGGAGAATCTTTTTTGGTGAAAGCATGTGGCTAACACAGTGCCGGTGTTTACAGGGCTGACTCTTAAAAGGCTGTATTTCCAGCAGTTTTTCACTGTTGTTTTCATAACCAGCACTGGATTTTGCAGCTACCACAGTCTGCTTTTTCATTGTCCCCATTTCCCTGTTTTTTCTGCTGCCACATTTACTTTGTGAAATACGATGAACATGCTCTGTGATCTTTCCCTAGAGATGACTTGGTGGATAAAACCAAAAGAAAACAAACAAAAAGCCCTTAAGCTCTCTTGGTGGATCAATAAGTGTCATTACTGGTATTTTACTACTTTTTAAAAATCAGTGTTTCATCTGATAAAACAAACTGGAGGTGTCAGGGCTGGCGCATTAGGTAAAAACTTGTCTTAAAAATAGGATTCTAACACCCCGTTCATGTTCTTCTGTAGTAAAAAATTGTCTGTATCTAGTTTATTAGCTGTTGTCAATACATATATCAATGCATAAGCATATGCACGTGTGTATACACGTAACTGATCCCAAGACTGCTGAATGCAGCAGTCACAGAAGCGATGGAATTAATGAGGGGACGGTGCCTAACCCAACTAGGGAAAGGGGTATTTTCATTAAAAAGCAAATGAGCTGTTTCCATGCGATGCCTGGGCAACCAAACAGGGAGGGTTGTGAGCAACTGGTGTTACATGCAGGTGGGTATAATAGAGTAAAAAAAATGACTTTAGCAAATAGAGCAGCACTTGCAGCTCAGGGAGATTGAAATTGAAGTAAAGCTGGTAGTAAGGCATTGTACGTTAGAGCTCCAATCATCTGTAATGAAGCTCGGGCATGTGTAGATAAACTTGGTGATATTTTTTCTGTGCAGGGGACACAAGAGAAGACAGTTCAGAGAAGCATTTATAAGGTATGGACACAGAGCAATAATCAGTGACTGGGAAAGCTCTGGCTGAATTCAGGCTGGGGGGTGAGGGTGGAATGGGAGAGCCTGCCTCACGGAGCAAGCAGAGAGGGTACAGCTTAGCTCAATAGAATGAAGGACTGGGGGGGTGTGTGTGTGCTGCGATAGCTCTCTATAAATACCTTGCCATAGAGGGAGAAGAGTTATTTGAGTGGAAAAGATTGTTGGCAAAGGCATAGGGGTGGGTGTAAACTGAATAGTGGTAAATTTAGCCTGGGAATGAGATGGCCGTAGCAGCTCAGTCCTCCAACGAACTGACATGTATCGACAGGCGTCGTGAGGGACAGGTAACCTATATTGTTTTAGTAGGAACCATTTTAAGCATGAACAAAGACTAGACCTTATGGCTCAGGAGCTTGGCTTTGATCCTGTGTCCTAGAAGGAGTATTGACAACCCAAAGAGACCAGCCGCCTGTTAAGGTTGGCTATTTCTAAGTTACTCTGATGGAACTGAAGTTCCCATCTCGTCCACTCCCCTGGTTTCACGTGCAGGGAAGGTTTGATCCTGGGTAGGGAGGGGGGAAGTAAGGCAGAACCTGCCAGGACCTCGCTGGCCATTGCCATAGGGCCTTATATTAGCCTATATAGTCTAATAACCAAGAAATCTTCTCAGGACGACTATTAGCTCCAACTCTACTTGGGTTTATTCTCTGTTTATTACTAATTCAGCACCTCTGCATCGTTAATTGGCCCCTGTGGTCTTTGATTTTTCCTTTGCTCCAAGGACAATAAAGCTTGAAGTTTCTGTAGATTCTTGCGCTGCAAGAAATCTATAGTTGCTCCTGTCTGGTGTTTCCTGTCCCAGCAAGGGCCCCGAAATCTCACCCGTTGCTGCCAACCCTTGCCCTGCACTGCTGGAAGAGAAACCATTGAAAAAGATCCATTTCCCCTTCTTTCCCCTTAGCACAGATTTACTTCCTATGGGAACTGCTGCCTGTAGATCACAAATAGCTGGTTAAAATGATCAATGGTTTCCCTCATTGAAATGAAAATCTAGTTATAGGATGAAGTGTGTTTTTGTTAGATTTACTATGGTGATAACCCACAGAAGTGTTTAAGAGATGGTTGCACCAATTCATTTTCCTTTATAGCACAGCCTTGTGGAAGTTGACAGTTACCATGGTTTCACGTTGCTCAACATTAGTTCCCCTGGAAAAAAAACCAACCAACTTGTCTTGGTTTTTTTGTAGTGAATGAGGTATTGTTGTGTAAATTGCAATCCAAACAGATAAAGGAATTTGAATTTAAAAGGAATTTCAATAAAAGCATTGAGAAAAGGGAAGGAAGAAAACATGCCAGTGTGCAGAAACAAACTAACGTGGAGGTCACTGAGAAATCCAAACTTCAATAAATTTCTTAGAGCGGCACAGATGTGTTTACAATGACGGGGCTTTGCCACCTCCAGCTCTCAGGTGAATCTCGCTGCTTGAGATGGCTTTTGCCAGAGGTATTACGGAAGTGGGAAAATCAGTGCCGAGACAAATTACTCAATTGTAAAGCCTTCATTGTGTTTGATGTCTTTATCGGAAATTTTTCCCAGAAGGAAATAACTGTTCTATCTCATGCAGAAAAAAATGATTATTTATACAGTTTAAATGAGAAGGGGGGGAAAAACAAACAAGAAAGAACTATCCGTCTGGGAAGAAAACACTTTTTTGTTGTGTTGTAATTGCACTGTGGGGTTTGGTAACATTATGCGCCTTATGCTGCTTGTACTAGGCTGATAACTACCCCCATTTTCGTTTATACATACCTGTGGGTGTTCTCAGCATCCTGAGCCTGTCCCTCACCTTCCACCTGCCGCTGAGCCCACTGTCACCCGCATCGTTTGACAGTGGCCAGGGCCTCTGCTTAATGCGGAGGAGAGGGAGCGGAGGCATTAATGGTCTGTGCATATATCATTTATCAGATCTGACAAAATGTGTTTCCACTGATCCTTTCCCTGGGGGCTCCCGGGGTGCGTGTGTGAGGATCTGATGAGGTCAGTCAGTCACCATTAAGCCAAGGGGATGGGAAGACCCGCTGTCCAATATTGCTTTTTTCTCTGCCTTTTTCCCATTAGACACTTCTGTCTGTGTAGATCTCAGGGCTGGGCATCAAGGGGCCTTAAGCTAATAAACAGTGTTTGCAACCAATTAGAACTGATGCCTTCTAATTGATCTACTATTGTCAAAAGATGAATTGTGCTACCGAGTCAGGTTTGAAATAGTGATATAAATTTTTAGGCTGTTTTTAGGTGGATTAGATTTTGCTGATCTTTAAGATAAAAAATTGTTATTTTTTAAATTTTTTAATGGAAAAATGGTATGGGCACTGTGTGAATATATATTTTTAGATATAACCGGGTCCGTAAATTAGTTCAATGTTTCAGTGACATCAGGTGGACTTCTAAAAAGGGTATTTTAAATCCTTTTGAAAGTCAGCCTTTAATCTATTTATAGAGTTATTCTCTTGGGGTTTATGGTACGTCACCTTAATGTACTAATTACTAATTCAAATCAGAGTTGCCTAAAGCACAACAGAAATTGTGATGCTCTGTTTGCACTTTTTCCTCTTAAGTTTTGAAGTAGAGAGAGTTATGTTGGTAGATGAAACAAGTACGTACAGAAGTAATAGATCTGGATACAGATCTATTAAATATCAGTTCATTCATGATTATAGGTGTAGGTAATATAAATAACCATTGTTATTCGCAAAGATACACACAAATCCCTGTGTGTTACAAGGACTAGCCGTAGTCGTTGGGAGGTGGTGTGTGATCATAGCGCTGCGGAGGGGCTGGCTGGGGCTTTGTTCCATTTGCAGGTGAACCCCGACGCCGGGGTGTTTGGCTGGCTCCAACTTACCGTCTGGTCCTGGGGTCTCTCGTCAGGGAGCAGGTTTGGAGCCCAAAGCTAGACTTCTAGTAGAGGAGTAGAAATACCACTGAAAAAAACAGTTCTCGTTTTGTTTTAGCCACTAGAATGGCGGTTGAAGGTGCCGTAAGAAAGAAAACACAGCACAGGTGTGTGTATAGATCTACAGGCATAGCTGGCTTGTAAAATAAACTGCAGTTTAGAGAGTGTTCTTAACAGAAGCTGTGCTGATATAGCTACAAAGTAAAATATGTTCCTGTGACCAAGTCTAAATGCTGTTACTCCGATTAGGTGTCTTTAGCACACTTTCCCCTTGGATGGTCACCAGAGCCAGTGTGAGGTAGCACTATCAGCCTGAGCAAGACTGGAATGCAAGCGGTTGCTTACGTGCTGCAAATACAGCGTATCCTGAGTGTAACCAGTCTGAGAGGGTTATTTCCCACATAAACTGTCCCAGCTTGCAGCAATCTGTGACCAGGGTATTTCTGAGTCTTTGGGTTTTAATTCATCAGTGGCCTTCAGTACATTTCTGTGTTGGGAATTACTGACTCTTCTGGTCCCTGCGAGGTGGTCGTGGTGCCAATATGTGTGATGGGACAAAGTACATTCTTGTTTTAATCCTGCTATCTGATGGTTTAATGAATTGTTCTTCCGCAATCACCTTGAGACTGTGTGAAAAACAAATTTCCTCCTCCTTTTATAGGCCATTTGTGATTTTATTAACTTTAATCATACCACCCACAGCTATCTAGTTCCCACATTAAAGAACCTTAATGTGTTTAGCCTGTCATAGTATTCCAGCTAGCCCACATCTTTAACATACTTATTGCCATTTTTATCCTGCTCTGTACTCTAGCTGTATCCTTTCTGAGGTGGGATAACTGGAGCTACATGGACCCTTCAAGACACAGGCTCGCCATGGCTTTGTAGTGGTAAAAGAATATGTTTTCTGTATGTGAAGAACAAGCAGGAAGAAATCTAACCCTGCGTTTGCCCTTTCTGGCAATGGCTGAACACTGAGCTGATGTTCTCCAGTTGACTGTAACCATTCCCAGATCTGTTTCCTGAGCGGTGGAGGCTAATTCTGTGCCCCCCAGTGTGGAGGTGTTTAGGAGGATAGCTTTTGTCTGGCTGCATTTGCTGGTGTTGAACTTAATCCATCAGTTTTGTCACCCAGTCACTCAATATTGTGAAATCGTCCCCATGTCTCTTCTAGGACAACTGTGATTTTCCCCACACTGAATAATTTTGTTATTAAGTAACAGTAACTTCTCTTACTTTATTGGAGGTAAATCTAAACATGTTCTTGAGCTGGTTCTGAATAGGAAGTCAGAGTCTGTCAGGATGTCATGTTTCTCCCATGCTCTTTTGCAAGAATAATTAACTGAAATTGGTAAACTGAAAGGCGATATCGCTTTGGGAAGTTCTACCGTTTTCTATGGTTACGAAGTGGTGTCAGTGCCAGTATCCCAAGTCTGAACTGAGAAGTGAGTGTGAGTGGGGCGATGCCTGTGTTCAGTGCAGGCCGGGAACTCAAGCAGTTGTCACCTGACTGAAAAAAAAAGTGCACGTATATTTTTCATAACTGGCTTAACAAAAATCCAGAAGAGCAGCTAACAAGCTTTTGTCTGAGCCCACATAGTCTCTAGGATATATTTGTAATCCAGTTTTGCTCCAGAAGTCGTCTGGGAAATTCAGCTGCTTTTATTCTTTGAATCCTTTCAGCAGTTCTGGTTCCTTCCATTCTGCAAGGAATTCTGTGGTGACACCTTTGTTGACTTCCTTTTTTTTAGCTTACTTGACATTATATAGATTCAAATTTCCACTCCTTGTATCTTTGTGGACAGGCACATAAACACACATACATAGACCTTTCCCAGAGAAAGCTCCAGTAGATCCTTTGTCGTTGGGAAAATCAGCAAGTTCTCTCCTTCAAATGCCGGCTTTTAATTTTTTTTTTCTCCTCTTCCTATGCCGACCAGGAGAAGGCCCAAGCACGCTGCTTACTGGGCAGACTTGATTCATTTAGCCCACCGTGCGGTTCAGTCATCGCAAGCTTGTGGGACTCGCACTTCTTGTAGAGGTTTTATGAGCTGTGCGGCAGGACAGCTTCAGCGCAGTCTGTCACCGTCGTTTTAAGCTGCTAGGTAGGATTGTAACTTGAAAACTTTTCTGTCTCAGCCAGGAAAGGAGAAGTATTTCCTTTCTTCATCCATTAGATTAAAAGTTGACTTACCTTTCTCGTAGTGCAGTAACTGTGAGGGTATTGTAACAGTACTGACCATGTGATGTGTCTTACAAACCTCAGCATATTCACCCACAGGCACGAACAACTGAATTTAAAATCATTTGATTTGAAGTAATGCTTTGTTAACTTTACTTTGAAAGTAGGCATACATCCTCCCACCTCACTTTTTTTCCCCCCACAGAGAACTGTAAAATACAGCACTCAGTGTTTCCAAAGCTGAGTTCTCTTAAAATTTAATTGAGGAAACTGTGATCCCATAAAAAAAAAAATTCCCGCCTTACTTGGTCGTTAAAACCAAATTTCATACATCTGGAGAGTGCTGTTCATTTCTTGTGTTACACAAAATTAGTACGTCAAGCTGAATGGAAAAGAAAACAAGGGATGACACATTCTGCCAGTTATATTTATACTGTGCTGCTTGTATCAAATATAAAGAAAAAAAACCAACCACAAAACATGTAGGAACATGACAAATGCAAAAGTAATAGACCATTAAATCTACCCAAACTGCTTTCATTACTGGAATCTGTTCTGGTACAGATCGTCTTTCCCAGCAAAGAGGGATAGTCTTTCTGCATCTCGCTCCCTAGGAGTTATGGCTATTTGGATATAAATCTTTTCTCAGGACCCACCCAACAGGTGGATGATAAATTCGAGGGACTTACCATTTGTTGTTGTTAGGTGTGGATTGTTTGTTTATGTTTTGTGCCACAGTTTTTTTTGTCGCTTGTGGGATTTGTTCCTAATATTAAGAAGCAGTTAAGCTGAACGTGTAAAAGTATCTGCGTGGTGGTTAGTTGGCACTGTTCCGAAGTGTGACTCTGGTGCTTTTTACTAAGGGAGAGCCTAGTAACAATAATAATAAACTTTGTGAAAGAAAAGCCACGTGTCACTGGGAGGATAAGTTGTGAGAGACAAAAGCAGCTAGGACTCTCAATTTTGTGCCTTAGTGCTGGGGCTGGATAGATCGTGATCCACGAGCCTTTGGCACCACTCAGAGCGTAATAGCAGTGATAGATATTGCGTGCAGGAGTTTAATGTCATTAGAGAGAAGCTTCCAGTACTCATCAGCTACAGGGGCTCAGAGCTTCCTGTGCTTGTGCCTAGCAAGGGCTCCTGACCCAAACCAGACACAGATGAGCATCCCAGAGAATGGCAGTGAAGTATTATCATTTGAGGCAGGATGTAAAAGTAATGCGGTTTCTCCACAGAAAATGAGCAAATAGAAAAAGGAAAATGATGGCATGACTGGTTCTGCTGTCTATGGTTCCAAATTTAGATGTACTTGAAGCAATAAGGGAGTCAGATTCAATGAAATCCAGTCTAGTATGATTCATAGTATGTTTTCCTATGAAAATGGTCTTTATGCTTCTCTCGTGTCACTGGTAGGGCTTTGGGGACTGAAAAGATCTCTCCTGTGTTCCCAGTTGTGCCACCGACCTATCTGTCGCCTTAGTCAAATCACTTCATTTCCCTGCGTGTCTCATCTCCAAAGCTTTGCCTGCAGGATTTTTTCCCCCCGCTGTTTTTATGCTGTGCCTTATAAAGCACTGCCCGGAGCTCTTGATAGTATCTGCTCATCGCAGGACTGATGCATCACTGCTGTTAGGGCTGGCAATAAATTTTGCAGTGGAACGTTATCTAAAAATTCCCACTTCCAAATGAGAACAGTGTCATTCAGCTGCTTAAGAAGACTGCTGATTGCTCTGATTGCTACTTGTAGTTTCAAAGTCAATGATTAATCAGGCTTTAATATAAATCTTTTGAGATGCCTTTGCTATTGTATTTTGCATCCTTGTGAGGTTCACAAAATTATGTGTATAAAAATGTTTTGTTTTCTGTTAAAGCTGTAGAATTTTGGGAAATGGAATAGTAGTTTTAGGAACTGGTGACAGAGTTGTTTTTGTTTTCTTTTTAGGATCAGTGACTTTGGGGACTTTGAGCTCACAAATGAAATGTAACAAAACACCTTAGTATCAATCTCCCTTACTCTAGCCTATGATTGTTCTGAAGAAATTTATGCTGCTTTGTAACATGCCACACCATGTCTAAAAATACCTTTTGTGTCAACACACAAGAAAATAGGTAATTATATTGGCAGAATTCTTGCACAGCAAAATAGGCTTAGCGAAAGATGGGGTGTTCGGGTTTCCAGCTGGGATTCAGTTGAGCGATTTTTAAGACCCCTGCTGCTCCTTTGCTGCTCCGCAAACGCTGGCTGTGTGGAGGGACCCAGCATGGAGTAATTAAAAAAAAACTTCTCAGAGTGCTTTACGAAAAGCTCCGAATAGTAGGCATACCATAACACAAGAATGGCACAGAAAGATGTGTGCCATTCTCTTTTGCTTCAGCTGTGTCAATTTGTAAAAGATTAGCACAAAAAGGGTTTCTACTATTTTTTTATTTTATATTGGCACCTGTGTGGTGCTCTACAGTTCTAAACATACAGTTTAGAACTCAGTTATGAAATGTAAGACATTGCTGGCAGGAAATATCTGAATGAGTATTTTATTACATTCATTAGGTAAAAAATTTCCCCCAGAAGAAACAAGAGTATTTAGAAATGCACACATGCTTCTTTCATATTTTTCCTTGTATCTGTCAGTATATTGGTTTTTCCTTAGTGCAGTTGACAGAATAGAAATTGTGGGTTTTGTGGCATTTCAGTATGATCCTGTACAGTGTAAGCAAGACAAAAAGTATTGCATCTGCAATTTTCTGGAAGATTGGTTAAACTGGACTTGTGACTACCAAGAAGCCCAGAGAGTAATAGAAGTTGAGGGTCTCACAGCAACCCCCTAGACTGAGTCTGGGCGTATGGGAATATTTCAGCAAAAGAAAAGTTGTTTCTTTTCTTCTTCCTGTGGTATTCAGACACACATTTATGGGTAAAGCATTGTTTTAGTCTAAAAGACTAGGCAAAATGCTGCAAATGCCACCAATTGTACCAAAAGGTTTTAATCTGACAGCGCTGGCCAGTAGCTGGTGTACAAGAGGTGAAATGCTGGAAATTAGATGGCATTTGCCTGAAAGCAAATTTTGGAAAAAGTTTGCACGCTTCTGCATCTGTGAAAAGTTATGGAAAATGAGATGTTTTTGTGAAATAACCTGAAGTTTCCCTTCCATAAAATATTTTTCCAATATTGAATGTTTCTAAACGGAGCTGTGCTAGCCTAGCAATAGCCGTACCCACAGAGGCTGGCATGCTGGGTGCTCTGGCCTCACACCCTGTGGCTGACGTTTCAGGGGTGTTGCTACCTTTGACAAAGCTCACTTTTAGTTAGCAATCTACAAACGCTATTTATAGACCAGAGGAGTCCTTAAAGATAAAGAATTATATTTCATCCCTTTTTTTATGAAGAATGAACCTCCAGGTTTCAAAGAAACACAGTGCTAAGACATTTTTGTCTGGCAGGACTAGCTGATGCTAACCCTAGTTCTGCTGGTGATGGTTGTGTAGCCTCGGGCGAGTTGCTTAACTTCTGAGAATATCGGTTTCCCAGTAAAATGGGAGGTAGTTATGTTTACCGTACACATGCACTTTGAAGCATAACCAAACAGCCTTGATTCAATCCTAATTAAGTGCACCATATTATTAAGCCCAATGAAGTGGCTGGGAGAAGATATAGAGGTTCCTGGTCCACCATATGCTTTTAATCCACACTAACACTTTTCCCTTGATTGAGGCAGTACTGCAGTGAAAGAAGACTGCTGTCATCTTGGATCATTGAACAACACTAGATTTTAAAGAAGATCAAAAAGCTGGTTTGGGGGAAAAAATATCAAAAGAAATGGTAATTTCTGTGGCACAAAAAATTCCTGATATTAATTGTCAAAATGAACTAAACATATTTTGGGGTGAGATTTTTTTTTTTTTTAAATTATTAGATTTGGGCCAATAGCAGTATCTTATTGAATACCCTGTCTGGAAGGGGATCAAACAAACTGCAGCTCCCCTCTTCCCGATACACCAAAAGTCTAGATTTTCCAAAGCAGATACGTGTTTTAAGGTACCCTCATAAAAAGCAGCGTTTGGCATTTAATTTGTTTGAGGTTACAAATAGAAACTCTCTTTGCTTTTCCAGCTAAAAAATTTAGCTCAAGTAAGGTATGTACGATAATGGGAAATGTTTGCTGTCGCTGTGGGAAGGCAGTGGTGGAAAATTTCTTGCTTTTGACCAGCTTTAGTTGTTTAAAAAACCCCAACCCAACAAACCAAACTAAAAAAACAACAACAAAAGAACAATGTGGTGATTTTAGGGATATTGAAAGAACTCAGGTATTTTATTTTTAATTAAAACCTGGTGTTTTATTAATGCTTGAGAATATAGTAAGGTTAAGCCTTTTAATAAAAGTGTGCTTGAGGCCAGATCATATTTTATCAAAAATCTTTTATGCATGATATTAGGCATTAATGATGTGCCAGATTCAAAAGGGAAATAACTGTACTTGTACTTTAGGAGTGAAGTGAGATCTGATGGGAAAGACTGACAGATTTTTCTTGCTTCTAATGAGAATTTCTGTGGTCTGTGCCAACCCAAAGAGCAAACTGGAATTTCAAAACGGTGCGTGCAGGAACTGTCACCTAATTTTGCACTGAAGTGAGATTGCCGAGGCTCGGTTAGGGTGCGGGAGAGCTTGGTAAGCCCAGTGCTGCAGCCCTTCTGCAGCTCGTCAGCTCCTCGCTGCGGGGAGGAACAGCACCATGGCTCAGCTGGCGAGCAGAGGGCCAGCATGACCCCCACTCAGCCTCCAGCCAGCAAAGCCTCTGACAGCCTCTTCCATCCATCCCAGTTGCACCTTCCCGTGGCTGAGCCTCATGCTGGGAAAAGCAGCAGCGTTGCTATAGCAGCCTGGCCCCTAGTGCATCCCTTGCCCTCGTTGCCACCATCACCTTCCAGTTTTCCTTCTCACTCAAACACATGTCTTGAAGGACTTGTTCTGCATGTCCCGTTGCTCATGCTCCAGAAAAGGAATCCCTTTGCTGTCAGAGCTCATCTTTGCGAGCAGCGGGCCCCAATTCTGCCCGCACCAGGCTGTGTAAGTGCTGAGCAGTGCTGGTAGCTCCTGCCGTGGGGGCGGGTGGTGATGACAGTGATGTTGCCTGTACACCATGATCAGAGCAGAATGTGGACCACTGGACATACTAATGTTTCACTTGTGTGACCATCTCTGGGGTTTCTTCAGCACAGATTCTTTCCAGTGGCAACAGCCCTTTTTGTGCCAGCTGAGATAATGGGTAGAACTATCAAAAGTGTTTGTCCAGTGCTTCATGCTTTTCCCTTGTCGGGGAGAGATTTAAGACTTCATCTGCATGGAATATTTCAGCAGTCAGGAAGGGATTGTTGCCATCATTTTCTGCCACGCAAGGCCAGGGTTCCTATCTGAAAGGCTCTAGCAGTGTTCCTCCATCCTGGATGTAGCCTCGGTTCCCCTTTTGTATTTTTAGCTATTTAACTGAGGCAAGTGATTTAGGAGCCTGCGGGTCCCAGAGCCCATCTGCTGTCAGCAGAGGGAGTTTGGCAGCTCAGGCGGGTGAGTCAGCTCTTGTGAGTGGGCTGTGCTGGCTGCCAAAAATGCCTCCGCTCCTCCAGGAGAGGCCAGCCTCCATTTTTTCCACTGGCTTCATCCCACCCTGCCATAGGACTGCTCATACAGTGTAAGAGGAGTCCTCTGTTCTGGCTAACAAATAATGGAAGAATTGCCTTCCTTTTATGTGTCTTAATTCTTCGCTTTTGCCTCTTTTTGCTGTATGTGAAAGGGGGCGTTTGAATACAACGTATCTCGAGAACCATAAGGCATCAGGAAAAAAGAACAAACCTGTCATTTCTTTTTCAGTTGTACCTGCTTTTGATTCTCTTAGAGACAAGAAATAGTTTAAAAAGCAAAACCAATCCAACCAACAAACAAAACAAAGCAAAAACAAACAAACAAAGAAACACCCCCCCCCAAAAAAAAACAAAAAAAAAAACAAACCCAAAAGCTCCCACCCAAGTCTTCAAACATTTTCCCAGCTGTATTGATTGGATTTTTCCCTTTAAGAGCTGGGTGGCTATTTGCATTCTGTATATTAGCTCCCTGGCATCCAGGTGAGCAAGGCACGTTCTTGTGTTACCTTTGTAAGCCAACAAACATGAGTGGCTTAAGTTGACTGACTTCAGCAGTTCCAACAGGATTTTCAGGATATGGAACGTGCCTGAATGTGGCAGTTTCTCCTGACAGGTGTTTTCAGGCATCTTTGTAATGTGCCATAGAGACTATATCTTAGTACTGTCTACAAATCTTTTGTGCATTTAGGGGACAAAAGCACCTTTTTTAAGGTTTCTTATTTCTTAAAACATTAACCCACACTATTTTTGCATGTTCTTTGTTTCCTTTTTTCTTCATTCCCCTTCTTTCATCAGAATCCGCTATGCGCTTTGCTCCAATCTGTATGAAAGTTGAGTCACTGGTTGGAGAAAATGCTTTCAACATGTAATGCCGATATTGTTTAATATTGTTATTGTTGTCAGCAACATCTTAGAGCCATTTGCGACAGAATCAAGTATGCTTTCATTAAACTTTGGCATTAATTTACATTTCCCAGCTTGCTTAAGCTAGAAAATTAGAAGGAAGGAGAGAAGGAGAGAGAGGTTAGAAAAATACTACTAGAAATATTTGGTATGTGCGATTACTTCTTCGTGATTTTTTTTCTCCCCCTGTTTTTTATGTTGTCTCCCTTTTTTTTTCTAAACTCTGGTGTGCTTATGAACCTCAGTTTTAGAGTCTCTATTTAAGACTGTTCACTCAGGGAACGGAGGCATTGCCTCACATCAGCAGGCCCATTCATGGGTGAGCTGCAGCACCCAAAGAGAAATACTTGTAGAAAATTACCATTTACGATAATCTGTAGGAGTTTGCATATGTCATGGAATAGTGCTTTCAAAGAGTGAGCAAATTTAAGAGAATGGTGATGTTTTCACAGATATTCCCTGAGCAGGGGAATCAGTTTAATTTATTAAGTTATGAGAAATCAGTTATTTGACCAACTTCAGTGAGAACCGTTATGTGTTACAGCCCATTTTACCTGAAGGCTCATGTGCACAAGCAAAGTACTGCAGTCTTGGGTTGCAAACCATATGCTAATATTAAATTCCAAACCAAGCTGTTTTCTGTTACATTTTAATTAAAATTCCTGGCATTTTCTGTTGATAATGGTATAGGTTTCAGAGAAAAAAACAGCAACATACTTTATACTTGAAGACTTTTGTATTAGATTAATAAAAGGACAACTGAACACACCCAACAAAGAGTAGGAGGTCATGTTTGCTTCTCTTCGCTTGGGTGGAATCGGCTGTACTCCGCAAAATGGCAACCACACCTCTAGGTCAATTCTGTGGGTACGTAAGGGTACGGTGTGCCAAAAAATCGCCGAACTAGGCTTCCCACTACAGCCCTTTCTTCAGCATTGCCAGATCTGCATATGCAGTTATGCACCAACGCCCCATCTGGTCGTACGTGGTCTCTGAACTTACTCCGCAAAGCTAAAATTAAATACTTACTGCGTAGTTTTGAGTACAGTTGGTTATGTTTTTATCGCTTCTGCAAAAGGGCCTAGTTAGACATTGCACTTCTTTTGAGGTCTGTTTGTAAGAAGAGGGATTGAGGCCAGTTGTTCCAAGCAGGTGAAATATCCATATCCCAAGTCAGCAGTAACAAAAATTATTCACATTAAAGCATTTTCTATGGTAGTCAGTAACTAGCATAGTATTTTTCTCATTCAGAAACAGGTCACAAATTCAGAGAGATTGAATGAAAGCATTACCTTGTGTTGTGTTTTAAAGTTTTGGAGTGTTTTGGGTTTTTGGGTTTTGGTTTTTTTTTTTTTTTCATTTTCAGTGTTTAGCTCAGCTCCTGTGAGAGAGGAAAACAGAGAAATAGATGATTCTTTAAAGTGTCAAATCACAGCTTTCAGAAGAAAATGTTCCAAAGAATGAACTCTTCAAGCTTTATGGATGTGTTTTAAGAAGTCATAAATGTTATGCTGTAATTCATTCCATTTTGCTGATTTTCATGTTGGAAATGTGTTTCATCTGTGAATGTGAAGGAGTGAAGCAAAGAGTTTAAGAACAAGAAATATCAAAGTGAATTTATTGGGTTTTTTTAGGTTATTCAGTGTTCACTAATTTTCTGAAAGATGTCAAAACATCACTTTGTCCATCTATCTGCTTGTAAAATACTGTCACCTCATTTAAATATACTTCAACAGAGTTTGAAATGATCATATTATCTTTGAACTGGAAAGCAATGCATGAACCTTTCACTGCAAATGAAATGTTGGATAAATCTTTGTAACATGCTGTTATAGCTGTTTTCTGTATCTCGCCAGTAAGAATTACTTAGCTCTCAAAGCCTAAAGTTTATTTTCCATAGCCCAGAGCAAGAGTTGGTGTAAATCAGTGCTGTGATGCTCAGTTCAGAACAGCTATGCTGATTTATTCGTTTGGGAATGTGACCTCATTAGCCCAGCTGGGCCAGAGGTCAGGTGCAACAAAGATTGAAATCAAGAGTAGTATTTTTCAATAGCAACTTAAAAGTTGCCTTCCTTTCTTTGAGAACATCAGAACCTTAAAGCCTGATATTTGGGCTTGTCTAGGGCAGACGATATATTCTTGGTCATGTTTGAGAAGCCAGAAAATCTGTCTAGTCATACTAAGCTTATATTTTTATACCATCCAGGGATATTAGACTTGAAAGTGAAAGTTGTTTTTTCAGAAAATTTGGCAAGGAGATTGTATTAATCTTTTACAAACCTTGCACAGTTTTTGGCCATAGTCATGGGTGACCTAGAGCAAAACCAACTATCTGTCGTTTTGGTGGGGGCAGACCCCAATTCATTTGGAAAGTTCTTTAGTGTTTATTTACTTTTCTTAAAAATTCAGCAGTTAAAGGCTTGTAACACTAGGATGAATTATTCAGAGGGGAATCGGTCAGGACGTAGTGCTTTCGTACTTTGTTCCATTTGTCATCATCTAGTGTGTCTATGAACAGTGTATCTACTGGAGCATTGGCAGTCATACGGCAGTGTGGGTCTGTATTAAGAAGCGCTTAAAGAGGGAAAATGTTCTGTTTTGCCATCCTTGTCCATAAATTCGTTTAGTGTCAAGGTTTGAGTTTACCTTATGGAAGGCAATCGGGGCAAGGAGTTGGGAGGGTGCAGTTAGGAGCAGAGGAGAAGCAACAAGCCTGGGGTGAGACAGGATCAGCAAGGATCCAGGTAAGGAGATCAGGGAAGGATAACGCTCATGGCAGCCAGCTGCAGTGCTGCTTCCGCCACCGCTCGCGTGGCCGTGCCGCGTGGACCCAGGACCATCACGTAAAGGCTTGTGAGTCACAGCCTGGGTGTGAGCAATACAGGTTCGTAAGTGTCAGAATGCAGGTTTTAGGCTGCATTTCGAGATTGTGAGTAGTTTGTATTGGAGACTGAACTACTGGTATATTTTGATGCATAATGCTGCATCTCATTTTATAGTTGTTTAAAAAATGGGCTTTTATGCTGTTTGTCAGCTTCTCAGGTTGCCCTTAAGACTACCTTAACACCAAACCCATGACTCCAGTGATTTACCAGTTTCCTTAGTTTATGATAAAACTATAAAAGGTTGGTAAGACTTAACTGGACAGATACAATGAAATTAATTAAAGGCAAATTTCTCCATACCCCCCCACGTCCCCGAAGCTGTCCTGGGCATGCTGTTAAGCCTCTGGTGGAACAGCTCATCCTCTGCCAGCGCCTCGCAGCTGCGTGTTCTAGGTTGGACCCGTGCTGCTTGGGATAGGGTTTGCAGTAGAGGACTTTGTAATGGTCAAAGCTGACCTGGTTATTGGTGAAGCAACTCTGCATATTATTTAAAGTGTCAGGTTATGAATTATTACAGGTCATTAATATTTCTTGTAACAGTATTGGTCTGTACAGTCCCTGCTCTTCAGAAGTTAATGAACCCTTCAACTGAAAGGACTAACTCAGTAATTACGGTGGTAGGTGGAATAGTTTTTTCCAAGCTGATGCACATGGTTGTGTCAGCAGTGGCTGGGTCAGCTGCAGCATGGAGCTGGAGGAGGAGGCGGCAGCTGAATCTGTCCCCTCCTGCTCAGGGCATGCGCCGGGCTGGATCCCAGCTCCGTGCAGAAGCAGCCCCTGGGTGATGCTGAGTTGCTGCCTTTCTGCAGTGCCAGTGCAGCAGGAGCAGATCAACTGTCCCTGAGCTGCCAGGATGTCATCTGCCAGGGGAGGCCCCGCAACTGCATGGGACAACCTCTCAGTTTCTTACGGTTTAGCTCTGCCACGCAGCTGCCAGCGGTGACAGCACCAAGCGGGGCAGAGCAGAGATGCCCACGGGCAATGTGGAAGCGCTCCTCGACTCCTCACTATCTCTGCACTGATAGTCAACACCATCTTTTCCGCTTCCAGGATGCTGATTTCTCAGCAAATAGTCTCTGGCACTATGTTGCCTCAAATCAGATTCTTTTTTCTGTTGATCCCCCTCGGTGTATAAAAAGTGTCTTAAAAAGTATAGATGTGGTGCTCAGGAACACGGTTTAGTGGTGGACTTGGTAGTGATAGGTTAACGGTTGGACTTGGCAATCCTAAGAGGCTTTTCCAACGTAAATGATTCTATGATTTTGGGTTTTAGGTGGAATATCTGATGCACAGCTATGGAGAATGAGTTACTGGTGGGACATCAAAGATGCTAGACAGGCGTAATACAGAAAGGGCTGACCTCACCTTTTCCATTTCCTTGAATTTCTCATCAGTTCAGGAAATGTGGTAATTGGGGAATTTGCAGTGAGGTAGCCTGGTAATACAAAAGAAAAAAAAATGGCACCACTACCAACCAGTGCCACTCCTTGCCCACTTGACCCTAAAATCCACAGGGCTTAAGCCCTTCTCCATCACAGCTCCCAAACAACATGCAACCTTGCACGGAAACTGCACAAGTTTGAAACATTCCTTCTGTACTCGTTATTTGCAAAATCAGCCACCTTTGTTGAAGCCCTTTAGCAGGCTTTATGTGTTGCTGTGACACTTCCACAAGGCTCTTTGGAAGAAACATACCCTTCTTTTTACCTAACAGTTCATAAGTAACTGTTGGTTAACCAGGAATTCTATCCCACATTTCGCATTCATGAACAGATTGGAAACTGCTATGTCCATAATAGGAGGGAGAGGCTCAGAATTTTATGGTATGCGTGGTAATAAAAAGCAAAGCAATTGTCACATGCATTTTGGCTTGAATCATGACAAGAAGCAGATGTGTGGCATGGTTTTTCCTTCACTTGCATGTATGCCAAATGATGCAAAATTCTTAAATGTTTTCTGCTTTTTGTTGCAATTTAATCTTCTCCTGAATAAACTGAACATGACAGTGAGTCCATACAGAGCAGTTGCACAGTTTGACATTTCTGTGGCTTTTCAGAAAGTGCTTGATTTACATTTATTTTGCAGGAAATTACGGGAAGGATTATATTTATCTTGTGGTGAAAAGATAAGTGTGTTTTCAGATTAGAAAAACGTAAGTGTACTCTCCATTTAGAAATAATGACTGTATGTTTTAACAGCACAGCGGCCAGTCAACTCTCTTTTACAACTTAGAGCTTTATTTTTCTGTGTTTAGATGCACATATGTCTGCTCAAAAATACAGGCATTGTTAAATCCAGTTTAATCTAGTGAATCCGGTATCAAGGCTGTGACCATACCATATACACCTGAGGATGGTAATTGAGAGCTGTCTGTCGGACATTCTCCCTGATAAGTGTATCACCAGGGTGCCTGCACAGTTTGTGTTTAGCTTTCCAGATATATTACTGTGACTGCAGATTTCCGCCTCTGTATAAATGTGTTATCCTAGTCTGAGCCTTCCTAAGCTCTTCTTCTCAGCACTATTCCGCAGCAATGAGTTCTACAGGTTATTTCTGTAGGGTGCGGAAGTGCATTTCCTTTCCAGTATAATCCTACAATAGAGAAACTGAGATTATGGGGCTCATTCTCATGCCAAGACCTGCATAGGTAGGTCTGGCCCATTTGCAGAGAGTCAAATGATCATGAGGTTAGCCCTCAGTTCTTAAGAAATTTCGTAGATAGTCCACAATTTAGGCAATTGAGTCCATCAAATGAGAAAACTTCATTTTAACCATATAAAGCTGGGTAATAAACTTTCTTATAATAATTTTCATTCTAATAGGAGATGCCTCTTTTGGGCTAGTTGTATGAAAGATGCTCTATTTTAAATATCCAAAACAAACTTGTAAAACGGTTATAAATCTGCAAAGCATTTCTGAGCTTGAACCACATTTCAAATTAGAGCAGTCTTTTCTGCAAATAGAATATGCATAATTGCCACTGCCTAAAATGTGTATCTTATTTTCCTAGGCAATAAAAATAAACTTCAGTTCTCACTATCTTCTGGCTTCAGTGATTGCTTGTGATTTCAAAAGCAGTGCACCGAGATCAGCTCAGCTTAGCTTCTTGTGTACAGGGTTTTGTGCAAATGCAGTTGAAGAAAAAGTGAAAATCACAAAATCAGAGAGGGAAGAAATGTCACGAAGTACTATACTGCTCGTCTGTGAGCGATCCAGTTAAAGGTACTGACGAAGAAAGGTTACCAGAATTCTTTGTCCCTCTAAACCTTTCTCCTCATGAACTTTTATCGATAATAATGATAATATAACAAGATGGATTTCAGTCAAGTGAGAAGGGCTCCTTAACACTGTGTAAAGCCATATGAAGGACTGAATCTGATAGAACAAACAGGAGCAAACAAAATTAATATTTTTTTAAGAACTATTCTGCATGCTGTTCATCCCAGCACACCTGGAAACATTAGCTTCATCTTTAGCTAATGCTGTGTACGTCTCAACTGCTAGCATAACTCTGTCTGGGAGACGTGGAAGAATCCTTAACATATGTTAAGTGTTCTTAACGTTCATTTTTAGTAAGATTAGTGATCTGAAGCTTTTCTACTGAAAACCGTATAATAGAATTTCAAGTAGAAGTCTTGCCTTAATCGAATTATCAAGCTAAGCATACATTTCAGAGACTCCAGTGTTAAATTCTCACTGGGTGGTGTAGACGTTTTGTAACAGTAGACATTGAGACTAAAGCTGTTTCCTCTTTTGAGTTCATTAATACCTGTTGTAACTGTAGTTCTTTTTCTGGTCCAAATGACTTAATTCTTCAGACAACTCAGGAGAAGAAATGGAAAACAACTCACACCACCACCACTTTAAGACATTTTATATTTTAAAATATTGCCTTCTTATTGTCATAATTTTTTTTCCATTTTGCTTCTGTTCATTAAAAAGTATCCTAGCCTCCACAATTAATTCCACATTCCAAGAAAATATGTGGACCATGAGGAGAATTTAATGGACACTAGCAGTATATTTTTGAAACCCTTAGTGCACACTGAATAATCAGTTATATCGTCAGTCACATACAGCAATATATATTCTGTTACTGAGGAGAGGAAAGATGCAAATTTAACATTAGCTGCTTGATATAATTTGAGCAGAGCAATGGTGAGCGATGAGACATTGTGTAGCAATGGGGAATTGGCTGCATCTCTTCATTGCTCATGGCCAGGCTTTTACCTGTAGACTTATTTAAAAAAAAAAAAAAGGATGAATTTTTGTAGGTATAACTGAATTCCAGTGAAATTACTAATGTAGTGCACTCAAACATGATGTCCTTGTCAGGTGAGAAATTATTTAGAAATAACAAATTGAAAGTTAATATATTAAGCAATTATTTAAAGTAAGCACAAGCTCTTTTAATTGCATTCTCTACAGGAAAGGTAGTAAGGATTTCTTACTCCTTGTCCACAGAAACAGTGAAATCATAGCTTGTTTTGTGAGAACCTGGGAGAATAACTGTCTACAAAAATCTTACTGGAAAGAAAAAGATTGCGTGTTTGTTCTGTACTTCTTACCTCTACAGCGGTTCAGCAATCACACCTGGGTCGCTAGGTGTGAAAAAGATGCGGAGGTGAGGCAGCCAGCAGGATTTCATGCTGATGCTAGATGCGTGTTTAGTGTGAAGTATTTAAAGCTGAATTGTGTGAATGTGCTGCCTTAAAACAGGAAACCATTTGCTGGTGGAAGGCATTTGGAAGGGTAGTTACAAAGTTTAGATTGCTTTTCCCCAGCTTATTGTCACAACAGATCTCGCAGTTTAATCTTACTCAGTTTGGGTTTGGGGTGCATTTCTTCAGGATGTGCATGACTGCAGCGGTTTTTTTCAGGGGACTGAAAATACCAGTTCTGAAAAAGGAAAAAAAACCAACAAAACACACACACACCCCTCAACAAAAAAGCTCCAAACCCCTAAACCTAAAACCAATATACTTGATAAATAAGAGAAAATTGTAAATTCCTAGGGTTTTTGCAGATGGGGCAAGTGCTGATCTAAACTCAGGTGTCACAAACCCCTCTGCCTCCCACTGGTGGGTGGGTGTGCTGGGTGGGCTCCTGTGGCAGCCCAGGGAGCATTCTGCATGACACCAGTCACTCTCCAGTCCATTTGAGAAGGAGGGGGAAGACAGACCTCTTAGAAATCCTTCCACTTTTATCCTAGATTTTATCCCAAATACTTCACCTGGACAACTTTTTTACAAAAATTAGTTCCCTACATACGGAACAATATTTCCTTCTTTGACTGGGAAACTGTATTCTATTAAAATGAAGGGCCATTGTCACACTCTCTTCTTTGGCAAGCGGTCGGCCAGGTAAATATGCAGTGTGAGGTGGTAGCAACTCAATCTACTTCTTACAAAAGTTTTTCCTGCAGCTGATACGAACAGGCGGGTTATAATTATTCCTTAAGTTTGTTCTCATGTGCCCTGTTCTCAGCGTGGATTGTTTCAGAATTTCTGTCTGAAGGCTCCAGTGTTTAACAGCTGGGGCTGGTAAAGAATGATCAGCAGTTAAATGAACGCAATTGCCCATCTTTCGTGTGGAAAATTCACATTCTACGTGTTTCTTGTCCCCTTGGAGTTATCAGTGCTTTGTGTTTCCCTCCTTACACATAAAGTCTTCTCCACTCAGCTCCCTTGATGCACCCTGTAAAGCAAAGAGTGCAATCGAAGATGTTCCATGACCAGCACTTAATGAGTTGCATTCATTAAGTATTCTAAGAGAACAGCTTCCTTCAAACGGAGTCTGTGGATTTTGAATCTTGGTCATCCAGTTCATTTAGTGTAATGCTGAATCAGAAATTCCGTATTGTTGCGGTAGAAAATGCAGCGAGCCCCTTCACACAGCTTCCATCTGACACACTGGCAAGCAAGCTCTTGTTTTTGCTTCTTGATATACATTCCACTTGTCTCTCAAAGGAATAGGAGACCAATATGTTGTCAGTGTTAAAACTTGGGAGTGGAAATATAAATTATTGTATTGTTTTCTTTGACACAAATAGCTGCTTTGACTTCAGGGAGTTTTATCTTGCCGTGTTTAAGTCTCTTAATGATAGCAGCAGGTATTTTTTTCCTTCAGAAGATTTATTACTTTCCAGTGAAGTAAGGGATGACAAAATTATTGAAAAAAAAACCCAAAACAAACTGAAATCTCTCTCCTGTTTTGCTCTGGGCCTTCCTACTACCCCCCAAGCCTGGAGAGCTGTGTAGAGCTCTTGCTCAAGTAGCAGTGCTGTTACAGTTTTGCACACAAGTTACTGCTAAAATGATTTACAGTTGTTTTATGTTGGGTTTGTTATTTCTTTGTTTGGTGGTTGGGTTGTTTTTTTCTTCAGAATTAGCATCCTTTAATTGCTAGAACTTTCTTTTTCCACTTTCATATGCATGGGAAGAAGAAGGAACAGTGAAGCTGTGCATCGGGACGAGAAATGCCTGAAGACTTTTGGGAATAAATTTCACATTCCTATTTCCCTCATGTCTGCTAAGTAATGTTTTTCTCTGTTTTGAGAGCTGGCAGTGTGAGCAGTGTTGGAGCTTCATAGCCTTCCAAGGGCTAGCAGGCATCCCGCAAAGGCACAAGCAGGTAGATAACTGAAGGTGACATTGACAGAGGTGACGAGTGAGCATTTGTGTCACTTTCTGATGCCTGTTGACTTGTTGCTGGGCTACAAGGAGTTGTGGCAATTAAGGATTAAGAACAACATTGAAGAATTAAAACTCATTTTCTGGGAAGGCTGTCTGAAGGTACACGAGTGCATGGCATGCCATGCTGAAACAAAAGTACTGAGGGATATTTGCCAAATGTAAAGATTAATCCAATTCGTTCTACCCAATGAAACAGGATCATTTTGATAAACTAATCAGCGGTGACAGACTCCTTCCTTGGGGAGGCTCTTAACCAAGTCCTGGATAATTTCTTTGAATCAGCCCCAGAAAATGTTTGGCTGTCAACTTCATCCTGTTTGCTGCCAATCAGCAAATTTCCTTCCAATAAATTAATTCCAGGCACACCCTGTTGGTTTGGCTGTTCTCTTTCAGGCACAATGCTAACATCGGACTTTGAATTAAAAAATACTTGCAACTTTACAGGGATGTCTTTGCTAGCTTTCATACCCACTGCGTTGTTGTTTGAGATTGTACGTAGTGCATTCCCTACGAGACTTTCTCATACTTGCAAACATTTTGGCACTCCTGCAGGCTTCGTAACTGCTGTTTCATGGGGGGAAAAAGTATTTCACTTCAATGTATAAGATTTTTCTTGTTTAAAAAATACAGTAAAATATCTGAAAGGAAACTCTAATGTCCTTAAAATGTTAGAAGTGAGAGAAGTTCTTTATCACTTTTATTTAATATTTGTTTACTTTTTTTTTGTGTAACTCTCAATGTATTGTTTGAAGCGTGGATTTATGCAGAATTGCACACTTGGAAAGGCCAAGGTTAGTCTGGAGGACAGAAAGGTGTTGGTATGATTTTTCTGCTCTCCTCAGAGCACCGAGGGCAGACCCGCAAGCAGCTCGAGGTGCACCCAGGCAGGGACGGGGGTACTCTTCGCTCCAACCATACAGAAACACTCAGTTCTTCCTCTTTGTGTTTCAGCCTTCAAAGGTTTCCTATGATCTTCAAAGCAGTATTCAAAAGATGGTTGTGGGTGTAATTAGGTGATTAAATATTTAGCACTGGTTCGACTTTAGTTACAGTGGTTTAGCACTTGTCTTAGTTAATGCAGTTTCTCAAAGGATCGTTCAGATTTTGATCATAAGCGCGCCTTGGGTGATAGTCTTCTGGATTTTAGTGGCATAAGGTCAGGCGGAGACCAATCGACCAGCTTCGCTAGAAAGACTTAAGTTAGGACCAAAGAGTTATTTTTTTCTTGCGTGTTTGTGTTCTTTATAAGTTCATTCTCAACTTATGAATCCAGTTCACGGTCTGGTTAGCTCTTTGTGTAAGCTCAGAGATTACCTCTTGGAACCAGAGAGGGAAACTTCTTACATCAAGAAGCTTTATCTGACCAGTGTTTCCTGAATGTCCGAGTGTCCCTCGGTGTGATCAAAATGAGCTTTGTGTTCAGGCTTTTATGGTTTAGAAGTATGGGAGGGCTGGCAGTAGCAGTTCCTAACTGGTGATTAGCATATTTGGATGATCAGGCAATTACTGATTTAGTGAAACTAGTAGCAGGTTTGTGCAGAGGTTGCTTCTCAGCCGTGACACACCATATTCTTCACAGTCAAGCGCTTGTGTCAGCCTCTTAAATCTCACAAATACCCTGAATTTTAATTTCTTTCTTACTTTCAAAATGCTTTCAAACTAAAGGCAAGGAAGCTCATGACAATTGCATATAAGGATTGCTAGCCTCAAAAAATCAAGAAATACTGGCTTAGAACATCGGGCTTTGGGTGAGCCATCCAAAGCGAGTGCAGTCCTCTCTCAGCCCACTTCTGTTACCACGTCAAGCCACTTGCAGAGAATGTAAGGGAGACAGTTTTTCCCATTTTGGAAAATGGGATCAATGTTCCCATCTATTATATTTTTGCTGAGAAACTAAAGTCCATTCAGGATTAGGAATTGTTCACATAACAGGTTGTGCTTTGCTTGCTTCGCCAGTTTAGTATCTTTCTTCTGAACTATCTGTTATTTTGATATTTGAATGTAGTTATGTTATAGTTTTCCTTTTGAAAGACAGAGATTTACTGAATACCATAAATTCTAGGAGTATTTCTACACCAAAGTGTAGCCATTAAAATTTCTTCAGTGAGTTAATGTTCAGGATGTAGCGCTGATGGTATTGAAGACAAATGGCTAAGACAAGGGATGCTACGATCTCTTATACTTATCTATAATCCAGTTCTTCAGCATATAAGGGCTGAGTTGACTGCAGTGGTACACAATCAAGTCCTAAATTGGGGTGACACGACACTGAAGTCAATAATTTACATCAGAGTGCTCCGGCGGGCCAGCTGCCCTAGATATGTCTTGGAGTAGGCAGAGTGGCGCTTACTGCAGTGCCATAAACCCAGCTGCTCAGCACCTCTCCCTCTGCACAGCTGGCTGCTTGGAAGGTATTATCCTTACACGCAAGAGAAAGTGCCAGGCGATGGCTTTTCTGCCATTCTCACCTTCGCTTTTGTTCTCCTTCCTCTGACACTGCCAGGTGCCAACGCTTTCCACGGTCACTTGGGGCAGCTCACGGCTCCTTGCAAGCGCACATGTGCAAGCGAAACAGAAATTCTTAGGGCAGTGCAAAGTCTTACCATTCGTGGCCCAAGTCAGGCATAGAGGTGACAATTTGTCTTCCTAAGACCAGTGAAGAACTGACAGTAAGGCTGAAATAAGCAGTAGAAATATCTGTCTTGTTTCCTCCCTTTCAAATACGCACAAGATAAAGGAAAGGCAAACGGTTTGGTTTTATTCCAGTAGCACTGCCTGGAAGCACTAACTGGAAGTCTCTCCAAGATGACAGAGCACCTTTTTTTTTTTTTTTTTTTTTTTTTTTTAAAAAAAAAAAAGAACTCTAAAACAATTTGGCTCCCAAATACGAAACGTCTGAGGGAAGAATCGGAAGATGTCCACAGCTGCCTCTACATCTGTGTCTCCTTGTGTGCAGGCAAGGACTTCCTTGGTCGAAGGTGCTCTGGCCCACTGACACTGCTAGCTTTGGAGCAATGGCCCATGCAAAGTGCTCTGAGTTTGTTGGGAAGAGGACATGTGTGTGGTTTTTTAAGTGAGTTTGTATAAAGAAGTAATGGAAAGATTGTTGTCCCTTAAGCCCTGCAAGACCAGTAACATTCCTGTGAACCACTCCTGGGAATTTCAGCTACATGCATAGAAAATGGTTTTCATATGATGTAGAGAAAATATTATGGTAATTCAGTGGTCTTGCAGAATCAGCTAAAGTGCCCCAGCTACATTGTGCCATTCTCCCAGGCTGGCTGGCGATTCTCTTTCATTAAATGATACAAGGTATTGCCTTTCTGTCAAATCAAGCAATTAACGCGTTAGCGACCACCATATCAGTAAACTGAGAAGGCTACACACCAGTGTTGCTCAGCCTGGTGCACGTATATGTATGTATTTATAAGCCCCCAAACCCTTAGTTTGAAATGACTGCTTCCCTGACCCACCACACAATGCAAGCTCTCCGCAGCTCCTTGAAAACGGATATGAGAACATTTCCCAAAGCTCCACTTAACGAGCTGTAAAAATGTTTTTTATTTACCAAATCCCAGCAACCTAACCACAGCCCGAATAATATAACCAGCTCCCCTCTCCCCAGAGCTTTGCCGTTTATCCTGTACACATCACACAGGGTTTGGGAGAGGACTCTCTGCCCTCTGCTCCCTCAGGGCTGGATCTTCCCCCTTCTCCACACAAGCCCGAGTAGCCATGCTGTTGGGCATGGGGCCCTGTCGCGTCGGGAAGAGCAGGGTTTTCCTCCCCGACCCCTAAGCTGTGGGTCTGCTGTGTGATTGCTACCATGATCGTTAGTCCTCAGTAGCCCTTATTCCTCAAGGACGTTAACGAGGAAGATTTATATTACAGGCATACTTTTATCTGTGCCAGATACAACAGTGGTGAGGGAGGTACGCCAGATGTTTTTGGATCAGAGGAATCACTTGTGGGTTTTGGTTCTCAAAGAGCTCAGGTCTTGTCCCAGTTGCACCAGTGGTGATTAAGAGTTTCTGCATTGAAGTTCATGAGCCACTTTTTCAACTGCTATAAATTAATATATCTCCACTGACAAGCACAGATCGATGCCATGTTATGCCCACTAACAAGTTGGTAGAAAGACTAGGTATCTTCAGATGGAAACTGAGTCAGGTCCTGAAGTTCTAACATGGGTCATCCATACAGGCAAGCTCTGAGTCAGCAGTGAATCCATTGCAGGCTCTGTGTTATGCTTCCCTGAAAAGGACCGGGGGGAAAGCAATGACCGTGTCTCAGAGCACTGACTCGGATACTCATCTCACTCGGGGGTCGTATTGCTACCTACATCTGCGGAGAAAGTGAGAACCTGAAAATAAGTGAGGATGCCATATTGTGAGACTCAAAATATTTTCTGGTTGTAATTTAAGTTGGAAAAGCGGCTGCTAATCCTTCTGAAAGTTGCTTACCTCCAGTAGAATTGAAGAAAATCAGGTGGGCAGAAGGCCCAAAGAAATCAGAAAGAAATTTTTCTAAAATTAATTAAGTCTACTCAGTACATTATTTTTGGTAAACTTCATGCATCTGAGTGCCAAGGACTTTATTGGAATCTATTGGCATCTATCAGAAAGAGTTGAAGACTTTTTTTGACTACTTTGCATGGTTTATGGTGCATATCCTTTTTCTAGCTGTTACATATTCCATCAGCACCATCAAAGTAGGAGAAACCATGTATGAACTGGCATTGCATTGGTGTAAGTCACGATGGGGTTAGTCTGTGTTTCATGTATCTGACCTTTCGCTCAAATCCCACTGCGCTGTGTAGGCAGTGGTGCCTGGCTTTCACTGTTGTCATCAGTTACAGTCACATCATTAAATGACTGCAAAAACAGTGCAGAAGCTAGATTCATAACATATCCTTCAGCTCTCTACTTCTTTCTCTCCCTTAGTGTGTGTATATATATATATATATTTATGCCTTAGTCGTTTTTATAAAATATTTTGGAATTTTGGTGCTATTGGATAAAAATGTACAAATTCATCATCTGATTTTGGATACTGAAAGTTGTGCTGCTGATGCATTATGTATGACAGATTCAAATATACTTTTTTCCCCTGAAATCTAAAATACCCTAGCTCATACTAAAATTCAAGATACTTTTCTGGCCTGCCACTTCTCTTGAACAGGCCAAGCTGAATTGTGCTTATTTAATACAATAACTATTAAATTTACTGAAAAGAAATTATTTTTCAATGAAGCAATAATTCTGAGAAAGCTTGCAGCGCTTTTGGCTAAGATCATCCTAGGAGGCGGAGGGGTGGGGGGGAAGCAAAAGCCCATTGTTAGGTTGGAAAGAGTTCAATTTATAATGACGTATAAAAGGATTAAGACAGAAATTACTTTTCAATATAGTCTTCCTTGGGATGTTTGCAGTTGTTCGCTCACTCCTTGGCTTTGTTTTTACCATCTGCAGCTGCCTCTGAACTGCTACACTTAACAACTGTCCAAGTCTAGTCCCTGTACATCGCAGCAGCCTGTGCCGCAGCGATCTGGCCGCAATCGTTAGGAAAACTCGTCAGCCGGGGCCTGACGCTAACGGCGGGCAGGACGTGTGAGCGCTCTGCTGAGCGGGGCCACGGGGAAAAGGCGCGAAGGGCAGGGCTGAGCAGCGGTGGTGTACGGTGGTAATTCCCCCGAGTCGGAGAGATTCAGAGAAATGAGCAAGGTTTGTGCTTGTTCCTTCTTCTGTGAGTAAGGGTTTGGCGAGCCCGATGTTCCAAGTGCAGCGAGGCTCAGAGGAGATGTAGCCACTGCTCCGAGTGTGGCTGTGACTCCTGCTCGCCAACCGATAGTCTTCCTTGACCTCAGTTTCCTACCAGTAGGACAAGGGTAACAACCCTGCCTTTCTCCCACCTTTGATCTCTGCTGCCACCTGAATTATTTCAGGAAAAATGGTCCAAATGAGGCTGAACAAATGTCGGTGGGGCAGCGCCGATGACCCTGCTGCGGTCGCGGCACACAGCCACTGCTGGCAGGAGTGCCTGTGCCCTCCCTGGTGTGTTTTGTTCAGATGCTTCCCAGTTCCTTTACTGTTGCCAGGACTGAGTAACACAGATTTTTCTTCTAACTCAGAGGTGTCTTAGAGGTGCATACCTCTCCGTGTCGTCTGAGCCAGCACGCAGCCCATAAACTTGCTCCGGTAATTCATGCTCCTTTTCAGGAATGCTAAATGTAAGTTTTTATTCCCTGTTCAGGGGGCTTATTCTCAGAACGACGAGATGGCTTCTTCATGAGTGTTGCATTAGCAGCTCTGTGCCTAGCTGGAGGTGCTCGGTTTCCCCCTTCCTCTGTGCCTTGCCGTATGTTAATTTTTCTCCTGTGCCTTTGACTAGTTTAAATTGCTCTTGCTGTCTGGTTTGAACTCTGCCAACACAATCAGCCTGTGGTTTTGAACGCTCACTCTGACACCTTCACTTTGGGAACGGGCTGTAAGGAATCCACTTAGGAGCACTGCGCACCCTCCGGTGCATCATGGCATCTCCCGTCCAGCTCATCCTCTGGCCAGCCATTCCTTTGTGCTCCAGCAAAAACCTGCCAGCAGTTTGCTTTTGCATCACTGGTGTTGTCCACCTCTGTGTTGTAGGCTAGTTTCTCGTCTCAGGGAGAAAAAAAACGTTAAAATTCTGACTTCTGGTCTGTTTCTGAAGTCTAGCGATGACTTCCCTTATGTGGCTTCAGTGCAACTTCCAAACAGTATTGTTAATTCTTGGGGGAAAGGAAGGAAAAGGCTAATTTGCAGTCACTTACACCAGCAGAAAATCTGCACAAGGTGCAACCACAGTTTTTTAATTACACATTTGCCTCACTTTGGACAAGCATAAATGATTGCACATGGTACAAGGTGAGGGAATGGAGCCTTCGATATGTGCTGGGATAGCTGAGATATAACTTAGCTACATGACTTCATCTGTTACACAAAGCCTCACCGAATTCCTTGGTGACAGTTCAGAAGTTCAGAACTTGGGTGGCTGGGCAGGATGGAGTGTTTTAATACTGCGGTGGGGGCAGATTGAGCCCACTTGACCTAGACCGCTCCCTGAAAGCTGTAGCCCTTTCAAACAAGCCCAGTTCCCTTTGCCTTCCCACAAATAATGCTGTTCCCCAGCTGGTGGTGGAAAGCTGATGAATTCTTAGAGCCAGTGGTACCATCATCATTTATTCCAGTTCAGCAGCTCAGCCACCATTTTCCGTCCCAAACACGTAAATCCTTTCTCACCATCATCTGATTTTCTCCTTCTCTTTAATATATACTCTTCTCACCCAAGGTCAGCCCTAGTCTTCTCTTATTCTTCAAGGGAAAGGGAAAAAAGCTTTGGCCGAGCTTGCTGTCAGCTTTTTCCTCTGCCTTTTGCTTCCATCAAGTGTATGAGGGGTTTGTATGGGAGGAGGAACCGGCAGCTGAGCAGAGTCAGAAAAGGAGTCCATTTGTGTGAAAGGCCTTTAGGGTACACAAAGGGAAGAAGGAGGAGGAATGGAAACTTTCAGAGAGAAGAGAAAATTATCTATCCCCCAGGAGAGCAACAATCTGGAGAGGAGCTGCCTTACACCGCATTTCCCCCCCTCCCCATAATTGTTTATCTCTTCTTAGTGTTGGTGTCCTTTGTTAAGTGAAATAGTGACTGACAGTCATGTTTGGTGTAACAGGCACATCGGCAGTACTGAAATGCATTTTACTACACCACCACTCTGTGGTCTCATTCAGGTGCCCCTTTTCCTCCTTCCCCCCCCAGCTCCAAGAAGAATTTTGTAGCTCACAGCTAAATGATTCCAGCCTTTATGTCAGGTGAGAGCACTTTTACAACAGGTATATAAGAGTGAAGCCATCTATTTGCATTAAAAAAGTAATTTCATTGAATAGTACATGCCATTTTTGAGGGTCTGGTGGTTCTGCTGTTTATATGTACATGGGATGGTGCTTTGCTAAAAATTGCAGCAGTTACCCCCCTTTTCTTCATGCAAAATGTTGTTGGCATTAGCATACGCACTCCCCCTCCCCCATTGGTAATCCCATCTTCTTATTAGTTTTCTTGTATCAAATCCCTGTTCATTGATAAATACAAGCAAATTCTCTCATTTAAATTCATTTGCCAAGAACAAGAAGTGCTAAAAACGCCCATGGGCTGATGCAGCTTTGACCACAGATGTGCCGTCCCTGCTGTACGAGAGTAAATCAGATATCTGGGTTTCACACAATATTCCTGAACCTGTCTTGAAGACACTAAAATCTTTAATCAAATATTTCAGGAGTGGAAATTCTAACACAGTTATTGAATGTTTGGAACAAATGCTTTTAAAGTATGAGCAGAACTAGCCAGGCATTTGCAAGGATCCTAGACTGAGTGAGGTTTTTCTCTGTAATTAAGCATTGTTATAAAAAGGCTTTTTTGGGCTTTGTTTTCTATAGAAACAAGGTGTCTGTAATCACAGTGTTCTCCTGTCTATCTGTCTGCTCTTAACTTTTCAGTTCTTGCACAAATTAAGTGAAATTTGAACCAGTCTCAACACATTTGATGGAAAGGAAGAGATCTCAACAATATTAGCTCTACAGCTCCTGTAAGAGTAGGAAGCACAGAGAAACCACATGAGTATTTCCCTTCAGTGAAAAACCGCAGGGTGTGTTCAACTTTATTAGACATGAAAAAATCCACAAAGGAAAGGCTTCATTAGTTCTGTCGCTCGCAGAACTACCTGTTCACGTAGCAAGAACACTTTCTGAGCTATTTGGAGTCATAACGTTTGTAACAGGTATGTGAGGCAGCAAGTGGCAAGGCTGTGACAGTAAGGCTGTCTGGATTGCAGCTTCTGCACTGCAGAGGTTCCTGACACGCGCTGAGAATGTGACATTTGCTTTCCAGCTGGGATGAGGGGAGAGGGGAGCGAGCAGCCAGCCCGTGAGCAGCTCTGGAGCTCCTCCCTGCTCTGATGCGCTCAAAGAAGTTGGGAAGTGAGGGGCAATAACATGTCCTAGACCTTGACAAGGGGTAGTGCCAATGGTTTTCTCTTCCCCCTAACAACAGAGGACCCAGTTTGGTTTCTGAATCACCATCTCGGTGGAGGGAGAGACTTCTTAGTGCTGGTTCTGTGGCTGTGTCCATGAGCATTACTGGGCATTGCCTTTGGGAAGGTTCTGCCACCTCTACGTGCTGGGGGTCCCTCTTGCTTGAGTGTTACGCTGCTCGAGGTGTCGGGATTGTTAGTAGAGACGAAAGCAGTACACTTCACTGATTATACGTTATATGAAGGTAATATACCCACTGTGTCTTTCATACTCACCTGAATCAGCATATCGAGCCACCTGGGGCACTTGGCTGTCATAGAAGAATGAGAATTTCATGAGGACTGAACTCCTGAGTCTTCACATTTGCTCCTTTAAATAGCAAATTTATTTTTTTATAAAGTAAAAAAAAAAAGGTACAGGGAGCTGGCAGACGGTCTCAGCATGGGAAAGGAGCTTCATCTTAGTTTTCTATTTACTTATTAAGAGTTTCTCCCTGGTAATGCACCATAAAACAAATTAAAAACATTCTTAACTGCTTACAGTACAGAGAAGAGGTGCTTGGAGAAAGCGGTAAATCTGAGGCCAACTGAGAGTGTTTTCTGATGAGAAAAATATTGTCAACATCTTTTCAAGGAATGCAGTTTTTAAGATTGAGATACAGATGTTTAAATAGCGTATTGCTATAGAGTTAAGCATTAAGCATTACTGATGGTTTTGGAAATTCTACTCTAAATTGTTGAAAGAGAGGAAACAGACAGCAGAAAAGAGATTTATATGACAATTTCATGTATAAACTAATTTCCTTGTTTTTCATGAAATGGCCAAAACAAAATTTTGCCTAATATGACCACTTGCTCGCATGAGAGATCACTTTCAGTTGACAGCCCCTTGCAATTCATTATCTAATAAATATCTTTTTATAGGATATTACTGTGGAAAAAGTAAGCTCCTATTAGTAAGAGACTCTCAGTTTCTCTCAGTAGTGCAGAGTCCAGGGAAATCAACGTGTACAGTGTATTTATTGCCTGGCGTTTCTTAGTCTAGTCCAGAACATGTCATTACTTTATATTCTCTATGAGGAGGTAGGAGAGGAGGCATTTGGGCTCTGATTCCAGAGGGTCAGTGAGATTCTTGGTTCTTTTTTACAGTTTCCTACTTTGGGTGTAGCATCCTTCATAGTGCAAAAAAGGAGGCCAAAATCTGCTGTCTTCAACACCATAGAGCTGTGTTGATTTTATTTGCGTATGTTTAAAAGCCAGGGCAGAATTTAGCTCAGCACTAGAAATTCCATTTCCCAGGGAAAAAGATCAACAGAATATGGTGTGTGCACACTCAAAAAAAAATAATTCATAGAATTACTACTCTAATGTTCCCATATGCTTAATATTTTTTCTCTGAGGATTCCATCAGGTGACAGTGCCGGGTTGAATTGCATGCCAGACTGTCTAAGCTGGCCTGTCTCCTATTATTTTTATATCGTTTTGCCTTTTTGCTTCTAATTCCTAGAAATTACAGGGGTATACTTCCATACCTAAACGGCCAAACTTTTACACTGTGTGCAACCGGCTTTTGTCTTGAACCATTATACTCTGTCCCTAAAGTACACCCCATCACATACTGGTGGTCGAAGCCAAGACCCAGGGTGGCTGGTTCCTCCTTTCTGGAACAAGACTGCTTTCGATTCATCAGGGATCTTTCACGTAGCTTTTTATTTTTCAGCCTTATTCCTTCTGACTGGATTTTGACCAAAGCTGAGCTAACAGTTTTGAAGCATACAAGCAATTCTCTAAGTGTAATCAAGATTCATATAGTTCGTGGTTTGATTTTTCTGTGTAGCACGCCCTAAGGAATTATTTTCCCCCAGAAAAGTTCTTTCCCTTTTAATAGCGCTTGGGTTTTTTAGATTAGTTTTCAAGCTGCACAGATCACATCAGAATAAAGGCAACGCTATTGTTCTGGTTCCTGGGGTGCCATTGTAAAAACGCGTTTTTTCCCCCCCGAATGTTAAAGGTGCCTCCTGCCAAACTTTGTTTCTTAAAGGTGTAGGGATGAAATAAAAATGTAAGAATCACGAGGCAGTTACTGCAACCAAATATTTTATTGATCATAAATGTGTGCAGCTCTGGGGTGTGGCAGGTTTTCCACTTCATTTACCAGTAGGTAGATACAGGGAGGTACTATAAAATGAGTGTCATTAGGTCTTCAAGGAAGATTAACTGTGCTGAGAATAACTTACGTGTCCTAGCGTAAAGCAAATAAACAGCAAAGTGAGAGCCAGTGCGCTTAGTTTTGTGGGTCAAACCTGGACAGTGCCACTCAGCTTTTCTGAAATTCGTGATGAAATAACTTATTTGCTCCCCACAAACCTATACAGGAGTGAGGTTCTCAGTGGGGAGATGGTTCCTGGTTCTCTGTGGGAAAATCTTGCAGGCTCCAGGATCTGCGCACGTTGTTCCCCACTTCCTAGGAAGAGGAGGCCACGCTGCCTCCCCCAGCCCTTGCTGTAGCTCTCCCCGTGGGGGAGAACTGGGGCCGTTGTGGAAATCTTGTGGGATGGAAGGAGCTTGCCATGGGTGGGACAGGGAGGGGGCACAGCTGTTGTCCTCGCTTCTACCCTTCATCCCATCCATCTCCATCAACAGGAGAAATTTAGGAAAACCTAGTGTAATATTCCATATGGAGAAGACATTTGACTCATGGAGATTCCGTGGTAATGTGTGATAAGTGAGCTGTCACATCTGTGGGGGTCCGTTTTGATGGAATTACTGGGGTCTTTTCTTGTCTTGTTTTCAAAAAGGCTGTTTTCCTGTGCCACCTATCCTCTGCTCATCCTGAGACTGCTAATGAGGACCTGCAGAAGTGGTCAGAAGATGCCTGCTAGCAGTGCCGTTTCTGTAGATGGTATCCTACAGAAATACATTGGATTTAATTTATTTGGTTAGGACATCTGGGTTTTGTCTGCTGTAACCAATTTCTTTGACTAACCACATCTGGTCTAAGCAACGCGCGCTGTATTTCTGTGGCTACAGCAATTTCATCCTGGTTCTGAGATTTAGAGAAGTTTGTTCATTTATGAGCAAAAGACGCTCAAAATTCTTTTGTTAGCATTTCTGTGGGATGGCTTTTGTTTAGCTTACCTTGATAGATACTCAGACGCTTTGTGCCAAGAATCAGCTTTTAACATGAGCCAGGCTTGTTCTTTGGCAGCCTTATTTAATTACAGATCCATCCTGAAATTTGTTTTGTCCTCGCTGGAGAATTCATTTTTGAAGACAGTAGAAAAAGCTCTGGAAGATGTAATGACTTTGTAAAGGGTGTTCATTTCGACTGGGAGACCTGGCCTCAAGTGATCCTACAGAGGCCTCTGTTCGCAGGGCTGAGACTATTTCACTCGACCTCTTTTGCAGATTCCAGAAACAAATACCATTGATGTTTGATACTGTGACGGAGTCCCCTAATGCCAAGCAGGTATTAATACATTTTCCTCCTGAAACAAGCGGTCCTGAATGACAAGACTCTGCAGTATGTTTTCCAGTCCCTCTGATACCCAGGTCTCTGGATTATGGCATAGCGCGGAGGCTGACCTATAACTCTTACGAATACAATACAGTGCTGGCGGACAGCCAAAATTCATAAACCAGCGAGTGTATTTCCTCATAAATATGACTATTTTGAGATACTGCCACCTTCTGGCAACTGGGGAGAGAATATTCAGAGTATTTCTTAGTGACAACCCTTCCAGCATCTCACGTTATGAGAAGACACGCTTCCCAAAGTTAACTTGGAATGTAATGTTCCATTTATTTTCTGCAGGACCTATGCTTTCAAAGACCTGTCGATGTGGATCCCTAATGTGTTCCTGACGTGGAAAGTGGTGTGTGCTTTTCCTGCTTCGTTTTCCATCTTAGTCATTCATTTTAAACAGCTGCCCTCAGTCTTCACTGGTGTCACTGGGAAGAAGTATCCCTTCCGTGCCCCCCTTTTTTCCATTTCCCCCTCCAATACTGGTATAGAACTTTTATGAGTATAAGGTGAACCAAGCATTAGCACAATACCGTCTTACTAATTCTATTCACTTTTGAAGCTAACTGTTTAGGAATCGTTCGTTTACACACTGATAGCTTCCTTGAAATACATTCCCAGTGTCTGTCTGACTACAGGGACTCAGGCAAGGTCATTGCATTTATTGAGTGTGAAGAAGGAAATGGGGTGATGTTCCCCTCATACAAAGACTCCGTCCCATCCGCCGGATTCCTGAAAGGTACCTGCTCTTCCACAGGTGCTTGCAGGGGCTTTAAGACAGCCATAAATCTGCTGCTCTCTTCCTACCACACAGGCCTGTAGGGATCAGCTGTGCCCTCTGAGAAGTCATGACAGAGCTGAGCTTCTCTTCTCTGGGAGACAGTGGAAGAAATTTTTTCCCCTTAGTCATTTATTTTGACGTACAAAGGTGTTAGATTGCCAGCCCGCAGGAAAGGGGAAGATTTCTGTCTCTCAGGTTTCTCATCCTGTGGCCAAAAGAGAAGTCCACCTACTGGATGCACATAAAAATTCAAAGCTGACAGGAAAAGTTCTTGTTTCATGGGAAGAAATTGATGTGTTTTGTATTTGCTTGGACTCGAGGGTTTCCTCTGTGGTTTGTTTCCCCCCGCACCTCCCCCTCCCCCCCCAAAAAAAAAAAAAAAAAAATCTTGTATAACAACACAAGAAGTTGTTGTATTTATATATTGTTGGGTTTTACATTTCTGCTCTAAACAGCTTTATAGAAATATAAGTTCATTTCTTTGACCAGACATCTCTATAAATAATCAATTTCCAAACAACTTGTTTGAAATTTCTTATGCTAAGCAAGAAGGCAGACGATGCAAACCTGTGTACTTCATATGTAGAAGTTACAGGGCTCTGCTCAGAAGACTGGGAAGTTGGATAAGTGTCATCTGAATTTGTAAGAAGGTGGTGGAAATGCAGAGGCAGCCGTATCAAATGGCCTTTGTAAAGCTGAGCGTGGAAGTCAGGTGTCCTGAGAGCAGGCTGCCTGCGATGGCTGTCACTCCTGTGTTGTGTCATCCAATAGTGCGGTAATTCGGCTGCTTTGAACATTGTGATAGCTTGTTTATTTCATTTTACTTAACGGTGAATATCATTGTGTCTTCATCAGCTTAAAAATAGTTAGAAATTTGCATTAACTTACAATGCTGCTGAAGTATAAAGGTGGTTAATATTTTCTCAGAAAGAGATTGAATAATGACATTTCCATGTTGCGATTATGCTGACTCTATGTAAGGGGCAGGTCCCTATATAGGTAATTAACAACTAAAGAAAAAGGTGTACTCTAGGAAACTGATTATCTTTATTCCTATCTGACAGTGATTAATTTATAGTTGAACAGATGCTCAGATGCCACATGATATTAAACTGCAATAAATTCTATCTTGAGCTCATAGGCCAAGTGAAGGAGTCAAACAGAAAGTATAATAAAATAAGGATTTAATCTCTTTTGAAATCTAGTGGGTGTGAATTTGAGAGTCATGTGGGAAGCAAGCTGAGAGTTCTCGTGAGAATGCCAAAGAGCAAATAGCTACCTGAATGGCAAAATAGTTTATCGTGGTCCTGCACACGGAGATTTTGTCAACTTTCTGAATTTTCTTTTGTGAATTTTGAATGCATGATGTGCAAAGTGCCATAGTCATATCAACAGGACTAAGAAAAGAATAATTCCCTTTAGCTTTCCGTATCTTAGGACAATTCTCTCTTAACTTTCCAAGTCCAGAAGGAGAGGGGGAGTGGAATGTAATATTTCTCCACCTTACAGTTCCTGCTTTTTTCTTCCTTCCTAGTGGAGGATATAACTGAGCAGAAAATACGCCACACTGTTAGCAACCTTTTGATTTGGATTTGTATCCTCAATAACTTTATTAATAACAGTCCTGTGCCACTAATTCAAAAAATTATTTGTATTTTAGCCTACGATTGCAAATTTCAGGAAAGAATATTCTTGATGTCCCACCAAGTCTATCCATTTATAGACTGAGGGCTGGGGTAAGAGCATACTGTGGGAAACGATGTGTAGCTCTGCTGTCCTCAGTTGGTTATCAATGATTTCAGTAGAATTTCATTTAGGAAAGGGAGGAGTAAAAGCAATGTAAGTTCTTAGTCTATGATCCTTTGCAGTTTTCTAACTATATCGGGTCACCTGGGTTATTTGGTTGGATTAAGTCCAGTGAGACTGTATGTTGAAATGCCTAGCTGGACTGGACCTGGAGGAACACTGGCTTATTGTGTAAATTAAAATAAGTTATCTGGGGCTGCCATTAATGAATAGTCAGCAATTAGAGGAAGATCTTTTGCGCAGTTACTGCTATTTGCTAGTGGTTACTGATAACAGCTCTGGAAAGGCAGATGCTGCCTGTGTTTCCCCATCCACCAGTCAGCGCAAGGGCAGTGTGGCCAGGAAAGGAGATGGAGCAATTATTTTTCAGGAAAATAAGGTAGGATGAGAGAAGTCAACTAATTCAGGCCAGGGGGTAACCCTGAAAATGCCAAAAGCTGCTCTGGGTCGTAGAAAGCATATGCAGTCAAATTTTAAAATGGCACCGGAATGCTGCTTGCTGACTTCAGTAGGAGCTCGTCTCACACTGAAGCTCCCCAGTGGTCATTCTCCTCCCTTGCCTTTGTTGCATCTGGCTTTGAGAGACGCTGGAGACAAGTCTGTGTTTTATCTGCTTTGAGCTCAGACCTCATTAGAAAAGGGGACTGTATGTGTGAGTAACTGAGATGGAACACAAAGAAATGCAGTGCAAGATGGCTTTCAATTTACTGTGCCTGGATAAACGCATTCTCCTATGGAGTAATTTGATGGGCAGTGTCTGCTGCTCCTGGGTAACTGTCTTAAATAGAACAAAAGTACAAAATGTCATGTACAATCACTCTGTTATGTAAATCAGCTAAACTACTGGGAGAAAGGTTGTAGCTCTGCGGTGGGGGCAGGTGGAGGAGGGGGTCGTTACCCTTGGGGACTTTCTCTGGCAGAGAGAGAAAAGAGGAGAGGGGACGTTTGTTGCCTGCAGCTCATGAAGGAGCTGGCTGGGAGATGGGTAAATATGACATGCCTCGAAACCAGTATATATATCAAGTGTAATTTATTTTTGTTTTTAGCATCCAGCAGAGTTACAAATTTTGGTTCGAAGGCTTGTATTTCAGAGCTGTTTTTGAAGATCCCTGGTAAGGGACAAGAGGTCAGAAATGTGGTGGTTGGTTGTGAATTATGTTCTCCCGTGGGTATCTGGGATTTTCTGCCTGTTATTAGGAATCTGAGTGAGCTCATTTTGGTGAGTAGTGGTTCTTTAGTTGCTAAGAGAGCGTTTAATTCACAGGATATAATATACTACATGCAGAATACATGTGCAGGATCCAGAGAATTTAACGATGTTACTGTGGGGCATTTAGTGTGGTGGTTTCCTGCTAAACTTGCTGAGTTCAGCAAGACTGGGGGGTACGTTTGAGAGGTCAGTGGAAGAGCTCCTTTCAGAATAGCCTGAAATGGTTTAATGATTGTCATATAGGTGATACCCTAAGGGTCGTCCCTTATTTGATCTGTCTTTTATATTAAAACTGGCCTGTTAGCATTTTGTTGGTTTATACAGGCAAAGCAGCCAGGAGACGTGGGCGCAAGTGGCAGTTCAGTGTTGAGAGGAAAACTGAAATATAATTGTAAAAATTTTCAGCAAAGACATTCACCCATAACCCCCTCCTCCTTTTTTAATAAAACCTAGTCTCTGCCCCTGGGACAAAGGGGAGGCTTATTCTTCTTTTGATAGATTGCTTTTTAGGGTTCGTCCATATGTGAGATTGCATTATTGAGCCAGCATACCAGTTGCTAGCAGTGCTCTACTTCATCACTGCCTGCAATTATCAGCAGATATCCTGAAAAGCAACAGTCCAGAGGAGCTCATAAAAGGGCCAAGAACAATAAGAGAGAAAGCTGAAGAAAATTAATAAATGAAGGCAAAAAATTCCATTTAGGCTCAATCTCCTAGAGAGGACTTAGTCCTTTTTATCTGCTGTTTCTGTAACTTTTTTGTCAGCTCACACTAAATCTAGTTTTAACATTGCCTGGTGTACAGAAGCAGGACACAAAGCACAAGGTGGCACACCACTGAGACACCCCTCCACGCTGTGCCTCGGCAGCTTGGTCTGGCACCATGTGCATAGAGCTGGTTTGCTTGCTTGTCTTTGTTTCCCATTTCACTGAACGGTGGCATGGTCAGTCCTTCTCTTGTTGAGGGTTTCTAAAGCCTCCCAGACGTGCTTTGTGCAGTTCAACCTTTCCTGGTAATGACATAGAATAGAGATTTGTGGCAAGGGGTGCATGAATGACAGCGTCACCTGAACCCAGGCAGGGGAGCTACCCACCCGCACTGTTTCACCCATGTGGTTTGGGTAAGGTTCACTATTTCAGGACAAGTATACCACGGTTGCTGTTTAAACGGTTTTTCTGGTACAGGAATACAAGATTATGACTATTCATATGTTCCATATGCAGCGATTTGATGTACATTTGGTGCCACTTTCCTTTTCAGACTTAAAGGAATGCTGCCTGATGAAAGGCAGAAATATTTAGATGCATTTAAAATATGTCTAAAAGCACCTGCTCTGTAACTAAAAATGTCAGATAAGAAGCAATATGCAAATATGGGAGTAGGCTGTTAGACTTGCTTTGGAAAGGTGCAATGTCCACCCAGTTTCAGGTTTAAGGATAGTTATCATTACCGTCCTCAAATCCGTGATGAAAGCCTTTTGCATTGTGCTAAGAATATATTTCTTACACAATACTTCTGGTAGTAATTCCTGCCAGCCAAGGGTTTATAATCAGGCTTTGAAAAATGCATTCTTTAAAGTAAGATTAATAAAAAAGATTTTCCATCATCTCTATTCATAGTGCATGGTAGCGAAGCTGTACGGTCTAATCCAAAGAGCTGACGAAATAAAAGAGAGATAACAATAGATTAACTTTGATTCGTTATAATGTATTACATGTTTATCTCCTAGAAACACACGCTCCCAGGCTGAAGTTTCGTAAGTTTAATTTCAGTGTGCGTGCGCAGGCCATCTAATGGTCAACTTTTTGCTGTGCTCTATTTAGAAAGCGGGAGGCACTTGATAATGTTTTTTCTATTTTTATCACAAAGCAAACATTTGAAAACTAACACACATCTTCAACAGAGGAGATAAACATGGTCCCAAAATGGTAGTTCTTTTTAATTCATGGGTATGCAAGTTCAACCGACAGCAACAGTAACAAAGAAAAAAAAATCCCCAGTCTACAGTTTTCCATGAGGAGTTTTGGTTGTTTTTTTTTTCTTTCATTTAACATTGGAGGAAAGAGAGGAAAGAAAAAAAAAATTACTTTCGTGTAACTTTTCTTTTTTTCTGGCTTTGCTAGCACTTTGCTTTCTTTTTTTCTCCTTTTCTGCTTTGCGATGGAAAATAAGGAAAAGAATTTTTTTAAAAAGTATTTTTTTATTATTTTCAAGATTTGTCCTTCTGATCTTTCATCGCTATAAATAATGATTGATCCAGTCTCGTTGTGAATGGCAGAATGAGCTGTGGGAAGAGCGGTGGCACACGTGGAGGGGAGCTGAGACCTTCTAATTTGGGATGATGAAGGGAGGAGTGTGCCCATGCAGGGGCCGGCAGGGCCAGGAAGGCGCTCTGGGGCATCAGGGGGTCAGGGCTGCTGCTCGACTCCCAGGGTGTCTCAGCAGCAGCTTTCTCTGCTCTTACCATTGCAGCTTGCACCTGGCTTCTTGCCAGATTTTGTTTTCTTCAGGCCCTGTGTGACTGGCAAGCAAAGGAGCATCATAGCCCCGTGACACCCCGGGGCAGGATATTCTCCTCTCTTGACCTCTGGGCCCAGAAGGGGACGTTTTGCCAGGGCTTGCTCTGCCTGCACATCTCTAGTGCTTCTTGTGTAAGTCCATCTGCAATGCCCTATGTAAAGCTTTTAAACATACTGGCTGCATTTGGAGAGCTGCGGGATGGTGTTACAGTTTAGATGTGCAATATTTAGATCTGCACACATACCAAATTTCTTTAAACTTGTAGCTGTGAGGACATCGTTAACTATTTTTGCAGTGTCCCACTTCCAGTGCTAGACCACATCACCCCAAAAATGGCTGTGCTTAAGAACTGGAGGTTGCCTGGTCCTGACCCTTAGGGGAAACAGCATGTGGGAGGAAAGAAATATTCAAACTTCAGTTAGTTATTCCCTGCTGAGGACCAGAGGCTCGGGTGCATTCATCCCAGAGAAAGAAGTAGAGAAAATAGTAAAATCAATCAGATGTAGACAGATGCCTGCCTGAAATCAATGCAAGTCTTGCCATTGGGTATTTTACAGTAGCAAAGTTCAGCTAAAATTAAATGATTTTGAAACACTGCAACCAATTTTTTTTACAGGACAATGGAAAACAGAAGTTTGGTTGTAGATACGGTCCTAACAGAAGTCGTTTTGATTTGCTAAGGGTGGAGGGTGGAAAAGGTGAGTGAAGGGAACCCCCTTACTGTGAATGGGGGACGGCATTTGGTTGCCAAGAGTAGTCGTTGGTTTTACCTCCTTTCTTTGTTGCTCTCCCACAAAACGTGTCACCGTAAGCAGAGTCTGTGCACAGTTTAGGCTTGAAGTTTAAATACACTTGCAATTGTTGAAGTGGGAAGCCAAGATCTTACCCGGTGCCTGTGGGAATCTCTCCGCGGACTACTGGGGCAGGCAGAGGCAGTGCAGCCCATGCGGGCATACATCTGTCCGGGTAAGGATGTGGAAATGGTTTTACTCTTCAAACACCACTAAGAAAACCTGGGAGTAAAAGCTTGTGGTGTTTCGCTATTTGAAAATCAATGAATGGGATGGCTCAAGCAAATAAAGACTAGTTAGTTTGGTAATTGCAGTTATAAAGGGTTATATGGGACCTAATTAATAAAGAACCTAAAGGTGGTAACATAATTTCAGGGAACACTAGTTTATGGATAGGAGATCATACTGGACAGTCTTGCTGGATTTCTGCTGGAATTCACAAAAGTTTGATAAATATAACTCTATTAATGCATTTAGACTTCTGTAAGGCATTTGACATAGTGCCAGGTAACATTCTGAGTAAACCCGTGTGTGATTATTGAATCAGCACAGCCCATATCCACTGGATTAAGACTGCCTAAAAGATTACAAAAAACAAATTGGAAATGAGGAATACTCATCTGATGAGGCTGCTTAATTTGTATTCATTCCATGGGGGTCTGCATTCAGCTCAGTGCAAGGCAGTACCTGTGTCTGGGAAGAAAATATAAAATCAGTATCACAGAAGACAGAAAAATCAGAGAAATTATTTAAACCAAAACAAAATACTCCAAAACGACTAATAGAATGTTGAAGACTAGTCATATTTTGCAAACTGGCTGCCTGTTTAGCATGCAGCAGAAAATTCTGGGAGAGCTGTGTGACTGATAGAAATTTGCAGACATGTTTATAAATATAAGCACTGCCCTAAAGAAACGGATTTGCTAAATACTGGTTTATCTACTGGGTGGGAAAATGGGCAATGTTTTCTTTGTCTCTGCCTCACTCTGCCTCACTGTATCAGTCTCAAGTCTATCCAGGAATCAGTTTTTGTTAGTGATTGCTGTACAGTTTTTATTTTACACATATCCACACTGGAAAAACAGAATTTGTCAGTTAAAGCGTGTTTCCAATCTCAGAAATTACTATATAGGAACATACCTCTGGCTGAGGCATTACTCTGCGCAGCATACCACACAAAGTCTGTTTTCTTTGTAGACATTGGTGATAAAAATATATTTCTGTTAGCCTTGCAGGCACAACTCCATCCAGGCTGGGGTCTGTTTTGTGTGTGTGCTGGTGCCGTTGGTTTCTGAGGTTCCTGGTTGCTGACACCTGTGCAAACCCAGGGCAGGCAGTGCCCTTGAGGCATGTGTCACTGAGAGCCTAGCTGGGCTTGCAGAACCTCTGATGGATGGAAGAGAAGAAAACAGAGCCTGCTCTTATGGCTCCTGCATTTACAGACGTGGCTTGTCAGCCTCCTGCCTTGGGGCTGGAAGCCCCTGCTACAGAAACCAGGGGAGAGCGGACATAAATCCCACCAAGAGCAGGTTTACGGCAGCACTCTGCAGAGCTATGCTTGAAGGGCCAGAAAAAGATCAAACTATAGACTTTTTAACGAACACACAGTTCTTGTGCGTTTCAATACAAATGCATTATCTACAGATTTCAAAGTATGTCATCTTCTAAAGTTTCCAAAGGGTGGCAAAATGCTTGCCACACTGTGTCTTTATGCCCCACGCCCTTGAACACTCACTTAAGTGACAGCTATTAAAACACTCTAAAGGGTCTTCAGCCCCCGGTCCTGTTGTGCTCTCATCAGGTCTAATTTCTCTTTGGATTTAAGGGAGCAGCAATTTGGATTTAAGGGAGCAGCAATCTGGCTGGGTACAATCTCTGGTGCGAGAGCACTTCTTAATACATTTTTAAGGTGTATTTTATGTGTGTGTTTGGTTTTTAAACAGTGTCGCTTTTAGGAGGTTTTTATTTGCACGTGGTTTATATCCCGAACTCAGTTACAGGCATAGGTTTTCCTTATGAGAATCATATCTCTATTTCAAACAGGCAACTTAGCTTGAAGAAACATTTCCCTGTTATTGAAATGGATGATTGGCATTCTTGGAGTGCTCAGGTGTCAGCATTCATTACCCACAGCATAGTGGAACTAATGGTGTTTTCCTTATGAATTTGTAGATCAGATACTACTTTAGAATAAAAGAATAAATCTGGAATAAGGGGTTGGAATGACTGGCCTCAAAGTCTGTCCTTGGAAGAAGTCTAATTTGTTGTCTGCATAGTTATTGCCTATGTTCTCTGTTTTCGAAACATTAGACAGTTCTGCTAGGGCTAGACATGACATTTGATTTTTCAGAGATCTTTCTTACATTGGACTATACGCCTCAGATTATGTGGCATTTCCATATGTGTTCAGGGAGAAAGCAATATTCTTTTAGAAATGTGACAAATTGTGTTTTGGTCAACGTGAAGGAATCCGAGAAGACGGTGAATCTAGATCCTACATTTTGTGTGTAACGTGTCTGACATGCATTAAGAGGCAGCTGCATTTTTGTGTTAGTGTCAGGTTAAGAAATGTTCGTACTTCAATGAGCTGAGCACAAGTGAAAAAAACCGTGTGCTTATATACCCTTAATCATTGTATCCAGTCAGGAGCTACATTGCATTGATATATACGATAGTAAACACTTGTCTGGGGATGAGCCAGGCAGTGGCTGCCCGTTTTCAATCCGCATTCTTGGGTCTGCTCACCAAAAATGCCCCAGCACCCGAGCCAGGGCAGAACCCCCCAATTATTCTGTTCGTAATTTAGTTACGTGGCACAAGGGGGCGCTCACGGTTCAAATTGCTGCTGAATATTCATCGCGTGGTACAGAACGTCCCCTGGCCACTTTCTGTGTTTTAAATAGTTCGGTGTATTACACTTAACTATAAAATTATGATTTCCAAGAATGTAATAGTTTAATCACTGGTTTAATGGGACCAAAACTACTTGACTTTTTTTTTTTTCAGTAGAATCCATGCAAACTGGCTTTCTCCTCCCTGCTGAGTTAATAGATAGTAATTCACAACAGTGGTTTTTTTTGTAAACTTACTCAGCTATAAAGCTGACGAGCAGGGAGTTACTTTCCACATTGAATGCAGTTTTATAACTTTGGAGACTCTGTAGGAGGCGATCGCTTTGCAAGCTTTAGCAGACAGGTGAACTTCAGCAGTAATACTGTGCCACTTAGCTTTTAATGGAAGTACTGGTACTAATCGCACTTCAGCAAAAAATGTGCTGTTATTATTTGAAATTACATTAAAATGGAAGTGCAGCTCCTGCCTGGTTACTTTTTGTGATTGGCATGTCAAATGAGCAGAGTGAAGTGACAGAAAATTACTGCATCGGCTTTTAGATTAGAACTGAAAATTCTTGAGCTTCTTTCCTACCAAAAATCAGAATTTAATAGATATCTAATCATTATCAGTACAAGTCAGCTTCACTCACTTACAGCTTGTTGAAGTAACGGCAGTTTGCTGATGTCTATGTGTTGGCTGTAGGAATGTCACAAGCATCCCTGGAACAGAACCAGCTCCCATCCCTGTCCCTCTCAGAGTACCTCGTGCATTTTGGAAGTGGTATTGGTGCTCTGGCATAAAATCTAACATTGGATTTTGCCAATCTTGCAGATTTTTTTTGGATCAGAATTATCAGAATTTATAGCTTGTGTGCTTTGTAAAGAAATGTGGTAACGCGCTCCTTTTATATAAAAATATTGTCAAGGTCAGGAGTTTGGTAGATAACTACAGCCATAGGTGTAACTGGTTGCAGGCTCTGGGTCTCTCTTTGGTGGCTGTGCGTAACTCCTAGAAGACATTCCAGCCCTCTGAACCCTTGGATCTGCCTCATGAAATCTCTTCCATTGGATAAGAAATTTCTTCTCTGTCTTGTTTTTGGGAAGCCCAGTGAAAAATACACCAGCGTAATAAGTAAAGTGTAAATGACAATATATCTCTTGGAGGAAAAGTGGGGACAAGATGTGGACTTAAGTAATCAAATTTCATGCTTGAGGCTACAAGCTGGCATCCGTGGTTCAGAAAAATATCTTTTGTTAGGTATATGGTGAAAACATTTTTTTTTTTTTTTTAATCCCCTCCTCTGAGTCATTAGAAGTTAGGCAGTTGCCAAAGGCAGGAATTCAGGGCTAAATGTGCTGGTGATCTTCTCTGGTAATTCCAGTGTGCCTCCTGCAGTTGGGAGAAATTACAAATGAGACAGATTAGAGCTGCTGGAGACTAACTGTGTAAAACTGCAAGAATAATTCAAGCTACAGCTCTGCCTTCCCCACTCCCCCTCCAAAGCACAGAGTGGGCAAAGGTTTCTTTAATTCTGTATTATTTGGATTTGACTATGCCATTGCATTTCCAGTGTCCTTTATATTTGAGGGCTAACTGAATAGATTTTAAGACATCTGTAGAAGGAGCAATGAATTTACCTCCTATTTGTGAAAGTAAAAAGTGGGGGCAGTTTATGGCACGCTGAGCTCCAATTATCATTAAATAATGAGGATGCCAATAAAAGGCTTTTCATTTCCACTCCCACAAGCATACAGCTGTGTGATTAATTGTTGCCTCTTACTGAAGATATAGCACTTCTGTTCCTGAGGTCCTTCACTGTGAGCCCCGGTTCCTGCTGCGGGGGGTGTCCCTGCCACCAGAGTCCATGCAGGGCTGTGTGGTCTCTGCCCTGCCTTGCAGGAGCTCCCTGCTCCCTGCAGCACGGGCTGGCCTTGGCGATGGTCCCTGCTGGGCCAGTGCAGCAGGGGGTACAAGGGGTGCTTTGCTGCCCTGGGACACCTTGGAGCTTTACTTACACATCGGCCTTCAGAGCCCGCACCTATTCTGCCGACAGCCTACGGTCGCTATTCTGACAAATTTGAAGGAAGCAGAGAGCAGGTTTTCAGTGAGGCAAGTGGAAACAGGTTTTATAAATAAAAGATATTTGCTCACCTGCATGGAGCCAGGTAAAGAAACCTGGGGGTTGCTGTGGTCTCCAGGAGCTGCTTTCAGGCAGCTCTCAGACCCTGTCATCGATGTCAAGCCTTCTGCTGTCTTACAGTCACCAAGAACTCAGTGTTTGAGATGCTGTCCCTGCTGTGCCATCCATGTGTGTCACAGGTGCTGCTGTTTTCCTGCAGGGAAAACTACTGCTCCTACTATTAAGAGCTGCTGCTTCCATTTCCTTCTCTTGCAAAGCTTTCTTCGAAAGTGACAAGCAGTTGCCCAGCAGCCCCATAAGCCTGGGGGTCCCTGAAACAGAGCCAAGCGGGGCTGACACTGCGCCAGGCTGGAGGGACTTTCTCACTGTGGCCAGTATCAGCTGTGAGACTGCAGGCTTGTCACGGGCCCCAGCCACTCTGCCCAAGTTTACAATCAAATTGTAATGACATATGAGTTAGGCAACTTTATGTGCGACAGGTGAAGTAAGCGGGACTTATCGAGTGACTTTCAGTTGTTCTTTTAAACTAGTTGGGGGTTTTTTTGGTCTTTTTTCTCCTTTGATTGATTCACATAGTGCTAAGTGAAGCAATAAACCAGCATGGAAAATGGGTAAAAATTCACAGGGACCCTTCGGCAAGGCTGTCCTGCAACTGCTCTTTCATGCGCCTCTTGTGCCCAGGGCTGAACTGGTTAAGAGAGGGGTGTGTTGTGGTACCTGGTAGGGCTTTTGGCTGGAACATTCAGCAGGGATTCTGGACTGCTGCTGGTGGGAGGCAGCGGAGAGCAGCCTGCCTGAGTGTGACTCCTGAGTGTGTCCTCCCAGGCTTTTTTTATGTTAAAGGTAGGAATGATACCTCTCAGAAACACAGTGCAGACCTCTCTGCTTGGTTCCTCATTAACCTGCACTATCAGCTGTACGCCTGCTTTGTAACACCATCTTACAGGTCCTGAATATGGTTTCTCCATCAATAGCTTTTACTTGAAGGAACTAATGGATGTTACCTATCTAGCTGCTTACTAACAAAGCCCTGCTCTTGCAAACGGTATGTGTGTCCAGCTTTAAATGCATGAATGGTCCCCATGGATTTGTGCAGATCCAAGCATGATTGTTTTCATGACTAAGGTCTAAGGTTTCCAGTCTGCAGCCTGGTCTACCAGTGTGGAAACCCAACCCACCTCTCTGCAAAAGCAGGTGACTGTGAGGGAGAGAGTGGGTCAGCTGGGAAACTGGGGAACAGCTGATCTCTGGCAATGAGGTGGCCGGAGTCGTGGTTTCACATGGGTAAAGAAATGCAGTCTACTCTGTTCGTAGCTCTAGCTCAGTTTGGGATTTGTTTTTTGACGCTGGCTTCATAAGTAGGATAGCTGACTGCACCCTGGCGGCATGACCACCTCTTCGTTTCTCTCACAAGCGACTCAATTCTATCTCTACAGATGCAGACTCGTCCCTTCTAGAGCAGCAGCATTAAACCACAGGCTTTTGTTGCGTAACAAATTTGGCCTAGGCTAAGCTAATCATCCAATAATATCTAATAGTTTTATGCCTTACCTTTTCATGTGGATCATATATTGCTCCCTTCAAGATGAAAACTAATAAAACATTGATTAAATGGTTTTTTTCCCCAAGCAATTTGCTGTGTTTGCACCATTTGCCGTAGGGAGAGCTGTCATTAGAGTTTCAGAGATGCTTTTGAGAAATAGATTAGAGATCATTATTGCTGAGCATAACTGTCTGCATGGAGGCTATTAATTTTTGATAATATTTACTCTCGTGCCAAGGCAAGATCCAAACAGGAGCTTGTAAGTGTGTGTAAAACTATACAGACACATTGGAATATCTTGTACACCTCAGGAATTAATGGACTCATTAGTTGAGACACTAAAACGAAAAATAAAAGGAAATAATTTACTTTTGGCCAAACTGATGTCTGATTTTTTTTCCGGTTATTTTTGCTATGGTAAAAAAAAAAGGTGATTCATCTAACCTGCAAGCAATAAACTGTCACCACTCACACACCTTTTTTGATTAATTTTAATCTCTTTTTAAACCCTTTTCTCATTAATTGTTCTTTAAATGCAATCTCAAACAGTGGATTGACATGTTTAATAAATGTCTGCAGAAAGAATTGTGCCATTCCTGATAGGAAACAATTTCAAGTCAGTAAAACAAGAGAACTTGGGTTCATAGCTTTTCTACCCGGTTGCTTTGGTAAAAGATTTTGTGTGCACTGGTAGGAAATGACAGTCAATGCTTCATCCTTCCCACGCTCCTCTTGGCTTTTCCCAGTGTAACTGTCAAAGCCGGTGGGTTTGTGCACAAAATAATTTCTCTCTCTGCAAATCACTGCAGAACAGATTCAGACATCATTTCTTGTTCAGCTTTTAAGATGGTCTTCAACTGGACAAAACCTTCCAATTAATGGTGACAAACCTACAAGGCTCTTCAGCTGCTATCAAAAGAGAGACTTTTTGTGTTCACTGTTGCATCAAGGTGTTGTGCAGGATAATGTTCACAGGTGAGATCTGAATATTGATGGCAGGTGTAGCGCTCCTTGCTCTAAGTTTCCCAGCTGCTTTAAATTGTCTGTGTGTGATCCAAAGCTTCTTGAAGCCTACGAAAAAGCTTGGAAGGGTTTAAGCCTGACCCTATTACATTGGCTTGATCTCATTAACTAAGAGCATAGCAGAGGGTGGGGAAAGGAGGTGGAGGCTGAGACCCTCCACGGCGAGGCTGGAGGCTCTGCGCAGTCGGGGCAGCCGATGTGGGGCCATGCGGCTTGGCTGTGGGCAGTGCTGGGAAGGAGACACAGCCCCGGCCAGCCTGTCCGGGCACCTGCAACCTGCCTGCGTGGGGCCCTGGGTGTAGCTGTGAGGGCCTGGCCATATTTGTGGGGCCCTGGGCACAGCTGTGGGCCCTGGGCGTAGCTGTGGGGCCTGGGCGAAGCTGTGGGGCCCTGGGCACAGCTGTGAGGGCCTGGGTGTAGCTGTGGGGCCTGGGCACAGCTGAGGGCCCTAGGTGAAGCTGTGGGGCCCTGGGCACAACTGTGAGGTCTGGGCATAGCTGAGGGGCCTGGGCGAAGATGTGGGGCCTGAGCGTATTTGTGGGGCCCTGGGCATAGCTGTGAGGGCCTGGGCGTAGCTGTGGGGCCCTGGGCGTAGCTGCGGGGCCTGGGTGAAGTTGCGGGGCCTGGGCAAAGCTGTGAGGCCTGGGCGTAGCTGTGAGGCCTGGGCACAGCTGAGGGCCTGGGTGTAGCTGAGGGCCCTAGGTGAAGCTGTGGGGGCCTGGGCGTAGCTGAGGGGCCTGGGCACAACTGTGGGGGCCTGGGCGTAGCTGTGGGGCCCTGGGTGTAGCTGTGGGCCCTGGGTGTAGCTGTGGGGCCTGGGCACAGCTGAGGGCCCTAGGTGAAGCTGTGGGGCCCTGGGCACAGCTGTGAGGTCTGGGCGTAGCTGAGGGGCCTGGGCGTATTTGCGGGGCATGGGCGAAGCTGTGGGGCCCTGGGCATAGCTGTGAGGGCCTGGGCGTAGCTGAGGGGCCTGGGCGAAGATGTGGGGCCTGAGCGTATTTGTGGGGCCCTGGGCATAGCTGTGAGGGCCTGGGCGTAGCTGTGGGGCCCTGGGCGTAGCTGCGGGGCCTGGGTGAAGTTGCGGGGCCTGGGCAAAGCTGTGAGGCCTGGGCGTAGCTGTGAGGCCTGGGCACAGCTGAGGGCCTGGGTGTAGCTGAGGGCCCTAGGTGAAGCTGTGGGGGCCTGGGCGTAGCTGAGGGGCCTGGGCACAACTGTGGGGGCCTGGGCGTAGCTGTGGGGCCCTGGGTGTAGCTGTGGGCCCTGGGTGTAGCTGTGGGGCCTGGGCACAGCTGAGGGCCCTAGGTGAAGCTGTGGGGCCCTGGGCACAGCTGTGAGGTCTGGGCGTAGCTGAGGGGCCTGGGCGTATTTGCGGGGCATGGGCGAAGCTGTGGGGCCCTGGGCATAGCTGTGAGGGCCTGGGCGTAGCTGCGGGGCCCTGGGCGTAGCTGCGGGGCCTGGGTGAAGCTGTGGGGCCTGGGCGTAGCTGTGAGGCCTGGGCACAGCTGAGGGCCCTAGGTGAAGCTGTGGGGCCCTGGGCACTGCTGTGAGGGCCTGGGCGAAGCTGTGGGGCCCTGGGCACCGCTGTGGGGACCTGGGCGTAGCTGAGGGGCCTGGGCGCAGCTGTGGGGGCCTGGGTGTAGCTGTGGGCCCTGGGTGTAGCTGTGGGGCCTGGGCACAGCTGAGGGCCCTAGGTGAAGCTGTGGGGGCCTGGGCGTAGCTGTGGGGCCTGTGTGCAGCTGTGAGGCCTGGGCGCAGCGGTAGTGCAGAAGGCAGCCGCATGCCTGCTGCTGGGAGCCTGTTGCTCTGGTGCCCTGCTGGCTGTCTTTTGGTTTCTGATGCTGGGCTTGACCTATGGAGCTGCGATGGTCCTGAGAAAGAGCTCAAGAAAAGGCAGGTATCCTTTTGCTGTGCTGTGCTTCTGCAAATGTGGTCAGGAGTGGTTTTAACTTGCTGCAGGAAAGAGAGGCCTGGGTCTGTGCCCATTCAGGCAGCGGTGTGGGGTTCTGTCCCTTCTTTGTGCTGGATCCAAAGCAGGGCGCGTGGCAGGAGTTACAGACTGCAAACACCCGTGGGTTCCTGTGTGTCCTTGACCTTTATGGTATTCATCATGAAGAGTCTTAATTCTGTCTTTTCCGGGTGGTCAGAAAAGGAAGCATAAAGACATGACTCTCCCTGTTGCAGCTGCAACCCCATCTGCCCCCCCTCTGCCGGAGCTAGGGGCTGGGCTGGTGCCACCTTGCCCTGGAGTTGCAAGTCCGTGTTACATCAGGACACCTTCCCACTGTCAGGTGCTATGGCAGGACAGTGCCATCTCCATTGCCTACTCCTGCTCAGCCCTGTCTCTTTGAGCCAATGCCATAATTAAAGGAACTCGGTGACATGAAGGGGACAGCTCTCCCTGCTAAAAGGTGCCAACCCCACTGACAGTCAGCCTGCCTGAAATTCACAAGGAAGAACGTGCTCTCGCATTGCTTGCAACTATCCACAACGAAGTGTTCACATGGGCTGCTGAATAACCAGTGAGCACTGCAAACACTCTGATGTTGAAGAATTTGAGCCCATGATCTCAGAATGGACATTGTCTATTGCCAGTGTTCTTGTGCTGTCCTTGCCATCTTATTCAAAAGATAAATGAAGTATCCACTTGAGTTAGCTGTAAAGACTTGCAAAGTTTTCTCACGTACTGAAAATCAGCTCTAATAGTTGTTTGTGCGCTGTTCATAATGACTAATGCCCCTTCCATTTGCCATCGTAGTCACAGTAGTGCCAGTCCAACTCACCCCTTTATAAAGTTTTTCAGGATACCTCACAGAAGAATGACGCTATAGACAACTGAAGCCTATTCAGATCCTATTGTAAATGTTGAAATGTCACATGCCTTCTTTTTTTAACATCGTTACATCATTTATTCTTCCATTTATTTTTTGTTTTTTCCTTCGTCTTTGCTATAAATCATCATATTTTTAGCACATAGATAACAAGTGGTGCTTTGTAGCTGATAGTTGCGCCACAACAAACTGCCTGCTATTCTGTCATTCCTTTTGTTTTGTGTTCAAAATTACTTTGGTTCTCTGTGTTCTTTTAAGGTTGTACACATCTTTTTAAAAAAAAAGACTTCCTGTCTTTTTTTTTTTTTTTTCTTTTCTTCCTTTTGTCCTGATTTTAGCAGGAAAACAAAGTCAGTCCTCTTGTCTTTTTTCCTGGCATTTGTAGGCCTTTCCTTATGGCTGAGCACAGGCAGGTCTGTTTCCTGTGCTGAGTGGTGTCAGCTCCAGCAACGTGGTGTACAAAAGTTCTCTACATCTCAGGAAAGACTTGAAAAAATACACAGTTCAGGACAGCTGTTGAGCTTGAGGAAAATGCTCTCTGTCTGCTTGGCCCATGGCAACCACTTGAAACCGTCAGCTCCTTTTTTAAACAAAGGGTGGTCACACTCAAGGTCTGAAGTACTTTGTGTTGCACCTTACATCCGTAGAAAAATAACAGGCTGCTTGACAGGTCCTGAGCTCTTTGCCTTACTACAAGAAGTGCTTAGGCTTGCAGTGAAGTGCTTATGCGTGTCCTTTGGGGAGCATTGATTAAAAGGCAGCTTGCTAAATCCTCCAGTGGGCAAGTGAGGGTTCACCGTGCCAGCCTAGCCCATGGGTATGTCCTGACCACCAAATGTCTCCTTGGCCTTGTGCTGGGAGTGCAATAATGGCAACTTTATCTTGCTGCTTCCAAGGTGCCAAGAGGGCTGAGAAGAAAGCCCAGGTGAACCTTTGCACCTGGAGGCAAGTACTCCACCAATGTAATACTGGTGGAAGAGACACTTCTTTGTTCCTGTTGTTATAAACCAGAGAGAATCAAGGAGAATGCAGTGGGTGGGTGATCATGGGAGATGAGCATTTGATTCTTTGCTCATTGGCATCTTCCAAGTATGCACCTAAGCTGTTTAGGCCCAGATAATCAATGGGAACTGGATGGGACAGGGTTCTTTTAGGATCTCTGCTTAAGGCACCATAACTTCATCCCCTAAACATGAATGGAGAGTAGCAGCATGTTATTACTAAACAGTTTGTGATGATACTGGCATGCCAAAAAAAGTCAGGTTAACTTGGAGAGTCCCTGCAATCACTGCCGTATCAGTTACTTGTTGCTTTATCTGTTGCTTTTAGCATAATGCCCTGTTAGGCTTGTTTCTTTCTGTTTTCTACTGTTCAGTCTGTTTATTTTTCTACTTTCAGGTGTCTAGAATTTCTAGCTAAAAAGTCAAAAATGCATGTTTGTGAGTGTGCTGCATGTATATGTGTAATGGGAAGTCGGTTTAGTTTACATGTTTTCAGTGAGTCTTACGATCTGCTTTGTGTTCATTTACTTGGGGATTTTATAGTGAGTATTTTTACTGTATCTAGCACAAAGGTTTTAGAGCTCTTGCGGGGGCGTAAGGGAAGGGAAACTGCAACAGAAATCAAGATTCTAGAGGAAACATGCTGCTAACTTGCAAGTATGTCAGAAGTGGTTACTCTCCCACTTACTATCATCCATCTTATAAGCAACTTTCAAAAATAAGATCGTGCTTCACATAATTGAACTGGGTTTCTTGAGGACAGAAGCCTCTGTGATGCTTGGATTCTCAAGAGGAGCACGTTTAGAGCAGGGGAAAAAGGATCCCCTGTTCTTGTTTTTCTTCTTGGATTTTCATCTGCCCTATATTTTGTGGCATATGTATTTGTATTTAACTGTTTTTTCCCCTTAAATATTTGGTCCTTTATGCAGTTAATCCTGCAGTGAACATGTGTTGAGTTTGTGTTACTCTTTGTGTCTGTGGCAACAAAATATAAAATCATGAACTCGAGAGTGTGACCTTACTGCAAAATCAAGTGGGAGAGAAGCTAAATTGTGGAAGAGAACAGTTTTAACCAGACATAAATCTTCAACAGTATTAGCAGAAGAATTGAACAGTATAGGTCAAGTAAATTGATTTTTGTATAAATATTCCCTTTTTCAAATTTGTGATGACAGGAAAATCTTTTTACATTTGACCTCTCTTCCAGTGCCGTTGTTTTTGTGAGAAGTACCAGACACGCAAGCAAGGAAAACAATGCTTTGTATTTAACGACAAAAACATGAATTGTGAGGCCACTCCATTTCCCACATTAGTCTCAAGTTCTTCAGCCTTGACCTGGGTACACACTTCTTTTGGACAAGGGCTAAGATCCAGAACTAGACCGTACTTGCCCAGTACTAATACTAGCATTTTCTGTGGTGTTTTCAACAGTGATAAAAACGATTATTTTTGCTAGATACTGAATTACTGCATCAAAGATTTAGTTAAGTACAAGCTAGCAAAAAATTAAAACTGCTGCCTGCCTAAACTGTTTCCAAACCATGTGGCTGGCACTGAAAAAGTCAGTGTTCAAAATGCATCCCTGTGATACTAGTATGATAGAAGCTTTGGTGTATCTCTGAGGAATTCTAGCCATAAGGGTGCCTATAGAATAATGGTAATGAAGCTGAGCCTGACCCAGTGGCCACAACTATCAACCAGTGGCAGCAGAATATGCTGAGTGTGTTTTAGCTGGTCCTTACTGTTAGGGGAGCAACAAATGTTGATTGTCCTGATCTACGCCAGTTAGGCAGTAGCAAAAAGAAGGAGTTGGATGAAATCTATAAATCTGCTGGTGAGCTGAACAGGTAGCTCATAGCTTCTGCAATAAAGTACGGCTTCCTCTATAGGGAATAAAACTTTGGTGCTTTGGAATGATGAATTTAGCTGTCTTCCCGCTGGAAAAGATTAAGCAAAAGGGAAGGAGTTTAAAAACTCAGAGTCAGGAGATTTGGAAGTCTTAGTGTCTAATCTCTTCCTATACAGCATTAAGGCCTCCTCTTTACTTTTTACTTTTATAAAATTTAGCATCACCATCTGGCTGATGAAGTTTTTAACTTGGAAATAGGAATAGATTGGAACTGTGTGCCTTGCACTCCTGCAGCCCAGAAAGGGTCAATAACTCTTCCGTCTATGGCTAAAAGACCAAACACCTGCTATAAGATATTAAGAGCTGAGCAGAAGTGAAGGCACTGGAGCAGATAAGAATTGCCTTGAATAGCTCTGCACAAATATATTGGAAAAACTGTATAAGGGAACAAATTCAAATGTGTGTGTTAGTGCATGTTTAGAATACATAATGGTCAGACATCCCTAAGGAGCCAAAATAACCAAGGTAAAGCGGCAGGGGTTCAGAAAGTGCAAATCTCAGCTGCCTTGTACTTGAGCCTGGAAGAGAGAGTGGGGCTGGACTACCCAAATCCCTCCTTCGCATGAGATGGGAAGGAATGCTATAGCTGATCTACTCCCTCTGTCCGGTAAGCACCAGCTAAATGCATCTTTCCACTGCAGAGCACCAGCTTTGGCAGTAGTTGTGGCTTTGCCGACATTGCAATACACGTAGGCATTGAGCGAGGAGTGAAGGTAGGTAGCGAATCACCTTAAAGAGTAGCCTGAGAAGGTGCTTCAGGCTGGCATGGGAGAGAAGAACAGGTTTAGCAGGAAGTAAGCAAAGCTGGCCTCAAGTTAGCATAATCAGCAGGGCAGATGAAGGGACGTGGAAATGAGCATGGGGATCACAGTTGTGGAAAGTGTTGCAAATGGAGACAAGAAACTCGAAGTTGCTAGCGGGAGCAGTGGTACTCAACAACAGTCATGCTGCGCTGTGAGGCTTTATAGTAGTTTTGATCGTGGAAGTAACAGATCCGTGCGGTGCGCACCCGGGGCTGTCTCGGCAGGAGCCGTAGGCTGCAATAGGGATGGCAGGGGATGCCAGAGCCAGAGGGCTTGAGGAAAGACTGTTTGGATGCAGAGTTCAGTCCCTGGGTTGAGTTCCTACAGAGCTGCAGTTCATGTACTCATTATTGTCAGCTGTTCTTTAATCTCCCATGTGTATCTGAGTGTATTTGGAGAAACTGACTTCTGAGAAAAGCTGGAATTGTGATCTCTTGGCATTAATGTTTTTTTGTTATGTTATGTTTTGTTTTGCTTTGCTTTGCTTTTTAATGCTTCTCCCTGTGACATACCTCTGGTACTGTGTAAATTAGGCCATTCCCCATTTTGCTTCATAAAAACTTCTATGCTAGGATCATAGAATATCCTTTTGTATACCCGTGGTCATCTGTCAAGCCTAATTTTTAAGTATCAGCAACCAGAGTTTCCAGAGAGGGAATTGGATCCTTGCCGCCTTGGACTGCCAAATGTTCGATCAACCAAACACTGCGAGCCCTTGCTTGATATTAATTCTCTCTCCACTGCTGTGAAGTTTATTGCTAGTCTGCTTTTATTTTTTCTTCTAAGAGTTCAAGTACTCTCCTCTCTTGAGACTGTATTTTCTTTTCTGCTGAGTCAGTCCTCTTTCCCACTAGTGTCTTCCATCTGGCAGATTAAAAATTAGGCAGTCATATGTTTCCATTTGTTCCCCACAGTCCCCAGAACAGGGTGCAAGCTGCCATTCTCCAAGAAGTGCAGAATCAGATTCTCCATCAGGATTTAGCTCAGTTCTGTTTTCCTTTTTGTAGCTGAAGAATGCTCTCCCCCAGTCTAGGAGTTATAAAGAAAAAGGTGTTTCAGATTAGCTTTACTTTTTCCCTTAGGAATGGCCGCAGATGTTACCTTGATAAGTATATACTGTTAGTTTATTGTTCTATTTTCTCTTCTGTTTCTCAGATTCATTTAATGGGGTATGGTCTTTATGCTGCCAGTTCCCAGTTAGGTTATCAGCTTTTGGATTTGTATCATTTTTATTGCTCATTATATTCACTTTGATGGGTATAGAGGTATCATTTGCATGTCCTGTAGAGTTTATTCCACTTTAAACTAAAGAGCTTTCCTATCTGATGTTATTCCAGGCAAGTACTTTCCTTCCGTCCACATAATAAAGACTGTCCAATTAAATTCTACAAATTTCTTTGGTGCTTTCAGTGTGCCTTGAAGGTAGTATTAACTTTTCATATACCTAGAAAAAGAATGTAGTCTATTTCACCTACAATCTGCAATAACATTTTTACAACACTTTTCAAGCATTTTACAAGTATTCTGTGAAGCTTGAGTCAGTACATTTTCAGCATCATTCTGGAAAAACTGATGAACACATCCTTTTTGATGCTAAAATCTCTGACATGTACACTCCTTCACCGAGTTGCTTTTCACTGTGATTTTCAGGGTGTTCATGGGGTGGCATCGTCCAGTCACTTGCAGCCTTCTGTTAACTTAGTTTTTTTTACCTGTGATCATAAAACTGTCTTTATAATCTAGACTGCAGGAGGTCTTTTTTAGCCCTATAGAAGTAGAGAAAGACCATTATAAATGCTATTTGACTTTGCAATGTTTTGTTGTGTTGTTGTTTGGCGTTTTTTTAATTATCCCATTAGCACACTGTATTTGTCTCATCGTTTCCAATAATCACTAATAAACAAGATTATTTGTGAAACTTCCACTGAAGCCCATTAGAATAGTTCTGGCAGAGATGATATTCACGTCATGTCAGTTCTGCTTCACAAAATCTTCAGGGCAGCTAAATTCATTATGCGCTAGACTTGAGATTTCTCATAGTCTGTTGGCAGTTATTTGATCATTTCAAAATGAACTCTTTACATGGGTGTTTTTAAACAGATGAAACTTTGTCTTGGAGAATATTGCTCCAGTTGTGCTCAGCTGATCATTTAGAACATATGATTATTTTTTTTCTTTGTTCACCAAGGGTCTGATTTTCATGTGATGTATCCAGATTTTACCCTAGTATGACTCCACTGACTTCAGTAGAATTACTTCTGCAGTACACTGGCATAAATTACATGTTTTTTTTTCCTTAAAAACAAGCATAACCCCACTGATTTTCAGGTTACCCAAGAAGTTATATTTTAACAATCACACAAAAGCCTGCAGTCCTGCATGCAAGGGCTTGAAAAAATCTGGAGCATCCAAGATTTCCCGACATGTGCGTTTGCAGGGTGTTACTTGTTAGAGGGCACCTTTCTCCGCTGCTCAGTGGAATTCAGCTGCTCTTACTGCAGTGCTGCTATGAGTGGAGGCCTGAAACCTTTCCTATAAACAAGGAATATATCCATTAAAGTTACTGGAGCTAATTGCAGAATGTCCTAATGGATCAGGCCAACTGGATAAATTTTACAGTTGTGAAATTGCCCAAGATTTAATTCTACTAAGTGGATATTCAAGCTGGGTGGATGAAAAGAAATGGAACTGTAAGACAAAACCAAAATCTGCAAACTTTGGCAGTTTTTTCCCTCATGGCTGCTGATTATCCGACAGTAAATTTATCACAATTTATTTCTTTTATTCTTTTAAAAAAATATAAACTGTTTATTGTGGCAGCTTCTTGAAAGAGCATTTAGTTCCTAGAGAACAGTACTGGTCATGGATTGATCATTCCTTTCTTTGAGACCTCTCAGCCAAGATGCTCAGTGATGACTAACCCAGGTTTGCTCAGCTGTTCCAGAAATGATAAAAAGTATGATACAAGACGTGTCTCTGAGTAGTGCTGTTGTGGGAACCGCTCGGAGATGGAGTACTGTTTGTTTGTTGGTCAGTTTTATTGGGAAGGATCAGAAGGAGGTGGGGGGAGTCACCCACAGCTAGTGTCCCATCGCGTGGAGCAGCTCAAGGGCAGCTGAGTCAAAGGAGAATCCTGGGCTGGCTGGCTCTTCCTCCTGGAGAATTACGTTTAAGCATTAACCACACTTCAGAAAAACGGCATTTGCTTTGTTTCCTCCTCGTCTAGCGGACGGTGTCCCTGCCCATTGCAAGGGGGTTGGAACCAGATGATCTTTAAGGTCCCTTCCAACCCAAACCATTCTATGGTCCCTTTAAGTTACTGAGTGACAAGCAAGGCAAGGGATATACAATTGCTATATATTCTGCTTGTTCTTTACATTTTGCAGAGAAGCAGCAGAAGGGTTAATCAGATTAAAGCTGATAATCTTGATGGATAATCTCAAATTCTGTAAGCATTCAGGGTTTTTTTGTCACTGCTCTTACTGGTTGGTGCATACTTCTGTGTTCCTTGAATTGAAAGAAAATCATTCCTTGCAGGGCCCTGTAGGTCAGAGTATCACACGTGCCAAGGGCTGGATCTAAAAACTACAAGGGAAATGTCCAAAAATTATTAATTTGAAGGCACAACAGGCTAGTGTAGATCAGCAGTGGATTCACATAATTGAATTTCAGGCAAACCATTCCGGCCCAAGGGTCAAATTATGAATAAATATAAGACAAAACACACCATCTGGTGAACCATGCCTAATGTAACCGAATTAATTGTTCAGTGGATTTCAAGGCCAGTTAAATAGCTTATCCATATTTCTTATTGCTTCTTACTAAATGACATATTCAGAGCTCTTCCCTTTCTTCTCCCCTTCTAACCCTTTAACCTGTGAGTCATTTAGTGGTGGTGGGTGGTGTTGGCTCTGACAGTGTGTTGAGTATATTGCTGAATAAACAGGCTACTTCAGATTTTTTTTAGCAAATGAGAGCCTGTGGTCAATGACTGGCTTGCAAACATATGGGCCTAAAAATACATAATTTAAATTCATTGTGGTTATTATTTGCATCGTGCTGTCTACTTTTGGATGGTTTTACAGGCAACGTGTATCTCTAGGGATTGTTTGCTGTTTAAGAAGTTATGCACAAAGATGAAAAAAAGCAGAGCTGGAAGTGGAATGTTTGTTGTAAAGTCTAGCTTTATCTCAACAGTTTTATGATTTTATTGGTTATAAAATTAGTGGCTTACTTTCCTTAGACTTCTCTGACTTCAGCAGGCTGCTGGACAACTGTTGATTTTTCGAAAGCTGAGAAAAAATATTTTTTTAGGTGGTCCGGTCTGCAGTTTTTTCATGTGTTTTCCTGGTGGGTGTTGGGTGTGTTGTGTTGTTTTTCTTGCAGAATAGTTTATACATTTGTACAGAAAATAGGACAGTCATTTTTTATAATGTCAAAGAAAGAAATGTTGAGATTTTGGACTTTTGGAACCAGTAGAGTCTCAGTCACAAAGAGTTTGAGGTTGCCAGTATGTCTCAGAAAGGTGTTGCTGTTTTAGTACCTGTTGATCATAGTGGAATTAGTCAGCCAGTACCAACAAAGATGATGAAAAAATGCATGGCAGATCACAAAAAATATTTCTGCTTCAAAGTTGTGACCTTGAAGATGTGTAGTGTGTAGTTATGACTTTTAAAAACATGGCTGATAAATTAGAAATATCTCAGCAAATGTATCTTTAATTTTGCAGCCAGTGCACTTTATTCTTATTTTAAGTAGATGGCAACTTTCAAGGTTGCATGACAAGTTGTTTCATCAGAAGCAATTTCTGTCCCATAGAGATGTTTGTGGCAGTTCATGGATTCCCCTGAACTGAATATGAGGCTCAGATTTTCAGATTTGCCTTGTGAACTTAGATGTCCTGTTTCTCCCACAATCGAGTAAGAATTTTGATGCCTCTTATTTATGCAGCTGTGTTGGGCCAGGTGCTCAAGTGGAGGAAAGACAACTAAAGAGAACTGCATTCAGATGAAGTTCAGGTTCAGGGGCATCCTGAATTTCCAATATAGATAATTCTGAAATGCTCAGTGCACGTTAAGGGTATGAAGTGCAGTGTTGTGCCTTGCTCTGTAATCCCTCTGGTAAGCAGTTGTGTTGGAGCTGACTTCATTTGGGAATAGGACAGCCCATTAGTCACCGGACCAAAGCACTGGGGTGCCTGGTGGCTGCTAGTGGCACAACTCAGGGTAATAGCATCTCGAGGAATATGGAGTAATGGAAATAGTTTCCCAGCTGGAGCATGATCAATAATACTTGGAAAAGGTGCCTACAGGAGCTTTATCTGCCACTTGTATCCTGACTGGTATGGTCTCCTGCAGGGAGGAGCGAAGGAAATGGTGTGAAAACAACACTGTTTCTTGGGCTTTTGTGGCTGAGTATCACTGCTAGTTAGATCTATCCCTAATGCAGCTCCTGCAGTCATTTGCCTGGAATTTGAAGGGTTTTTTCTATTATATATGTTGCTTTTAGTATTGAGCTATCTAAAAAGGCTTATTTGTCTTTGAGGGAATCCTGTACCTTGATCCCTTTTCATATTAGGGGTTAAAAAGAACACATTTCAGAATAGCCTCTGGCTTTATTTTAACATAAGCGTTTAGACCCAAATACCTTAATTTATCTGTATTTATACAGAAAATAAGAATGTGGGCCTTCAGTTGAAATGCATTCCCCTGTGTAAAAGCACTTTTTACTTTATTTGAACTTGGGATGAGCTGTTTTTGCTAAGATCTAAAATAATTGATACTGTTGTGAAATACTGTTAAGCTGGGGGTTGTGGGTTGTTTTGGGTTTTTTTTGTATATTTTGGGTTTGTTTGGGTTTTTTTAAGTATCATAGCTTTGCTCAAACAATCAGTGGAATAGCACTGGCAGGCTTGAGTTCGGGAGGAAAATTCTGTCTGCATGTGCTGTTCCTTGGGCTGCAATGTAACAGTTACTTTCAGGATTTCTCCAGTGACAATATTTTAATACAACTTTGCTGCTGACATTTCTGGGTTTAGTATGAATAAAGTACTAGAGCTGTAACCAGAGTTAACAATTCTGTACTACGTAATATTTCAGTTAAATTACAGGTTATTAAATAAAGCAAGCCAATTTCTGATCTTACTTAATGTACATTTCCAGTAATTCAGGATCTGATGTCAACAACAAAAAAATGTTTTAGATAGTGCAAAGAAGTGAAGCAATCAGATTATATTTCAGGAAATGGACAGTGTTTATTTCAAAGTTTTTTAGCATAATACGGGGCTAGTAGAAGGATTCACAGTTTGGAGGGTAGTAGTTCAAGTCAGATGAACGTAATGTCTTTTTCTAGAATAATTTTTGGTTCCTGGCTGTGATGCACTGGAGGAATTTCTCTGTTCTTGCTGGCTGTGCATTCGTCCTTCAGTTCTCTGCCCTATCTCTTTCTCCTCAAGATACGTAGCCCACCTTCTCTGAACTCACCATTTTTTTAGTTCATATGAGTCTTTCTAGGCTTGGTTTTGTTACAGAAGTGATCTTCCAGTAAGAATGCATAGGACAAGCAGAACTTAAGGGTTATTACGAAGAGCTGGTTTTGTTGTGCTCTGCAAGTAAGTCTTTTGCCTCTCTTTACATCAGCTTTTTACACCACTCATTTGGCAGCTCATATCTATTTCATCACTGCCAAAGATCTGTAGTTGGGTTTCTGGGCATTTCCAGTTGTGCAGCCCACGTTCCAGATTACATCTGGGCCACTCTGATATGCTGGAGTCTCACATTAGCAGTTAGATGTCGTTGGTAGTGACTGCCATCCTGGAGCTGTGCTAGACTAAGCAGATAAGGAAATGATGCAGGATTCACACAATGCGTGCTTTCTCTGACATCTGAAATTTAGGTAAACCACAATATGAATCTAATTACAAATAACCTGGGCAACAGAAATATCTGTGCATAATTTATGCATATCTCTAGAGCTTTAAAGAGTGAGTCCTTAAACATGGATGGAACTTTAAGGATATGAGTATCCCCTTTGTCTCAGTGGACTGTGAAATCATTCATACCAAATGGTCCTATTTTCCTGATAATGATATATGTAAATGAGAGTATGTATTTAGCAACAGCGATATATATGAGTTGACTGAGATTGAATTTCCACATTTTGGGTCCTTTTGAGGGCTCTGGCATTAATGCTAATGCTGCTGCTGTTGTTCCTGAATCGGTCATGTTTATGCAAACTCTATGCAGTACTGTAGGTTTGTAATACCACTTAGAGGCATTTGATGGAAGCTTATGATTCACAGGGAAAAAATAAAAACCGATATATCCTTTGCCAAAAAAAACTCCAACCGACCCGGAGGGGAAGCAATTCTGCATTCTTTATCCTGGCTTATAATGACGTAAGTCTCCAGAGAAATTTCAATAGCTCTAACCAGGGGTTGAATGGAGAGCCATCAAGAGCAATGAAAAGGAAAACCCTTGCTTTTTGCTGCTGTTGATGAGTTTCTGATCAGACAAAGCAACACACACAGAGAATCACAGAACAGAGTGGTGGAGGCCATGAGCTGACCCCTGAAATTAGATTTTGCCTGTATTGCAGCTAGATGATCTCAAAAAGGTGTGTTGAGTGTCCCTGTACATCTACAGCGGGTAACCGTGTGTTTTCACATGCTGAGCAATGATAAGCATTCAGCAAATAGCATGATTTGTGACTAAAGGTAAAGCTAAAGGTAAGCAAGGTGCAGCGGAGTTCCTAGATTGTCCAAGTGAATCGGTGGGGATTGATATGGTCTGTACCAGTCGACTTCTAAATAATACTTGAGCTGGGTTCTTCAAGGGGACATCTGCCCACCTGTCTGAGCCTGCTTGTAAGATCGGAACCTGACCATCATTTTGCACACACCGTGGCACCGTGAAAGTTTATACTTCCAGATTATTTATACTTGCATGAGTTACACATCAAGAAAAATTAGAACATTACCTTTAAAATGTTCAGTGAACAAAAAACCCCACCAAACTCCCTGAAAAAGCTTTTCCTTAATGTTTGTCCTCTAAATACGATCAGGCTATTAGTGAAAAACATTATTTTTCTCAATTCTTTGTTCTAAACCCATTTGTTGCTTTTTCCTGAGAAGTGAAATTTATTGCGTTTACTGAAAAGGTGGACCATTCTCAGTTCTTTCTTTTTTTAAGCCACACCTTTTACAGCAGTATACTACAGTATGCTTTGCCAGCAGTTTGCATAAAATTTGTTGTTTATCCTAAATGAAATTAAGATAGGAAAAATATATTTGGAGAGCTAGGTTATTATTGTCTTTCTGCAATAGAATTTGGGCACTTTTTTATACTTTGAAGTGCAGTCCTTAACTTCAGCACAAATTGGTTTACAGCGAAGAATTCCCTGATGGGGGAACATCTGGGATATCGAAGTATGTAAGCATGATCAAAGTGAAAGCTGTAGCAGGATGTTGACATTTCAGTCCAGAGGAGCACAGCCAATTACTACCAGACTTGTAAAGATGCCAATACAGCATCTTAATGAGATGCTCCCAGGCGTGTGTGTGAGTTCAGGATAGTTTGGTTTGGGAACAGTCTGTTGTCCAGTTCATAACTGGTCATGCAAATATCCGTGATCCACTTTGTGACAAGTGAGTGCTGAACTAGTGGGAGCATGACTCACCAAAAAGAAAGGTCGCTCTGTATCTCTCTGGGACTTGCAGTCTTATGGATGGGTTGAACTTAAGTCACGCAGGAACAGATCAAGGCTGGAGCCAATATGCAGTACTTTGTATACTTCCAGGAAGCACTGAACTCTGTAGGTGTGCTGGTGATTCACCTTCTCAACTTTGGTGTTTAGGTAGAGACCAAGTGTGCACAATCCTGGAATTTTCCCTGTGAGAGTACATAGGTGGACAGACCCCCAAGCCAATTCAGTTTTGAGAATACACTATGGTGTGTTCCAGAAAAGGCTGGCAGAAACTAGTCAGTCAGTCAGTGAGAGATCGCTAATTAAGAGACAGGTCATTATGGTGTGAGAACAGCTGCTATTCCTCAAATAAAGCAGGACTCGGTTAGCGAGAATTCCTGTACTTGAACACTGGCTAGGAGTTTGCAGTGCGGGTAAGGCACGGTGAGGAGCACTGGTGGGAGAGCAGGGGCAGCATTACAGTGTCACTCAACGGTTTGGTGATAAACTGCTGGAAAAGTCCAATCTCATGCCTTGATTAAGAATCTTTTCAAAATCAGATCGCCATTTCATTGGATTTTACTTCGATCTCATGATGTTTGGTTTCTTTCTTCAGTTATCTGGGTTTCTGTAATTATGAAAGAACAATTTTTTGGAAGCTATCAGCTTTGACTGCTGCATGGAAGAACTTGAGAATGTCAGTTATAAAGGTTCAAATATTAAAATATGAATGAAAGGAACTTCTGTGTGGTTTGTGAAATTGTTGTAGTTCTTGACTTGAATAACTTGAACTGATACTGCAAGAAACTATGATTTTTATTCCAATTTGGTGTATTTAAAAACATAAATATTTTTTACGATTTTCTATTACCATTTACAAAATACTGTCTTTTTGTAAGTCCCCTTTACTATGATTTTTTATTCCAATGGATATGGTTCCAGTCACCGATAATTTCTTTTTTTTCTCTTTTTCAGTTACACCAGCAGAGTTGTTTCTAATGGACTGAAGGCACAAATTAATAATCCAGAACTGAAAGTCAGAGCATTGGACCCACTCATCAGTAATTTAATTGACAAACTTCAGCACTTTAATCAAGTAAGTAATTTTTAGAGATAAAAGCATTTTACCACTGGCTTTGATAGCAGAGCTGAAGCTAAACTTACTAGGTAGTACTGCTTCTCACGTGACATTTTCCAGGATCATAGGCCTGAAATAGCCATGGAGTGGGCCTGGTACTAAAGGTAATTGAAGAGTCTGTTATACCGTCCAGTTTATGAACTCTTAATGAGGAATTATTTCCCTGGAAGTTGCTCTAATTCCTGGCTGTTGTTCCATAGCTGCTGAGTAACAGTCCTGCAGTCCACAGTCCCAGGAACACGGAGGAACTCCTGAGCCCCACAGTTCACACAGAGCTTATGACTAGAGTCAGGCTGTGTGAGCACCTTGAGGAGTCCTGTGATATTCCTCTGGCGGAGGGATATCTCCTTGTTTGTGCAGCTTCCTGTTCTACAGTGGTGTGGAGATAAACAGATCAAAAGCGAAAAATGGGTCTGAAAGTGTGATAGCTGTGTGGAATGCAGAAGTCAGGGCAGAAGGTGCTCCACGACAAATTAACCTTGCACCTTGGAAAACATTTCCTTGACAGGCCTTGTCCTCAAGCTCTTCAGCCCAGAAGGGAAGATAGGCTCCCAATGAGTTTGTCAGCAGCATGGTTAACCTGGGTCTGCCTCTGTCAGCTGTTTGGATTCCCTCAGATGCACTCGCACTCCTGGTGCATCTGCCCTCTTTCAAAGCTGCATGCATGATTCGCTGATATCCCTGCTTCAGCACACCTCTTTGTGTCTCTCAGAGTAGTTCCAGTCCAAATGAGCTGGAGCTAACAGATTTAACAGAGATTGATTTTCATTTAAAGTAGGCATGTTTTCTTGGCAGCTTGGAAGAATGCTTACAACAGTGTGTTTGGAGTCAGATGTGTTTGCACATTAGTCTACTCGTAATCTTTCACCATTAAAGAGTGATGGAGCACAGGGATATAAATAGTTAGTAGAAAGCTGCTGTAAGATTAAAGTCCACCTTTGCAGGTGGGGTGTGCAGGAAGAAGAATGCTCTGCACAGGTAAAAGGGAGGAGGAATTGCTTAGCCAGGATGTAGGAGGCTATTAAGACTGTGGCTGTGACCAGGAGTCATGGTTTCATCTCTTCCATGAGCCTGCAAAAGTACAACCTTCCTTTACCTCTCATCGACCACTGGTGGTAGATCCATAATCTAACTAGCAATTAGTGTTTTTGTGAAATCTGGCTTGGCTGTAATATTATTCTCCTGTTCGGTAGGATGCAGTTCAGGGATTTTTGTATCACATTGTTTGATATAACTTGCCATGGGGGATTACAACAACAAGTCTGATGCAGTACTTTAATATTACAGTGAAATAGACATTATGTGGTTGGATTGATGAAAAGGATAATTCATTATTTATCTGCCTTTGCGTGTTACAAAGTAGAGTGTTAATTTACTTTATAAATATTAGATTTATCCATCTGTGTAATGTTCTTCTATAAACACTGACAATAGGAAATAGTTAGAAATAGATTAAATTAAAAGTAGCTGTATATTAGAAATTCTATTTCTTTTTCTGCTGTAGAAAAATAAAAATCTAAGCAGTCTCATAATGAGCTGCATACCGGTTTTCTTCAGTTACATGTTTAAAAAACAGCTTCAAAGAACACTTTTTTTGCCAGAAGAATAAAATCCAATTCCTAGCTCTTTCTGTGAGTCGGAAGTGTTGCTTTCTGTTACTTCTAATTCTGTTTTAGGAGAATATCATCCTTAACTAAATGTAACTCCCATCAGATTGAGGTGCTTAACAATAATAAATTCCAAGGGTGAAGGATTAAACAGAATACTGATTATTGCCCTAAGATGGTTTGTTCTTAAGCACTTGGAATAATATAAATTCCTTTGATCATAATTTTAGTAAGATTTCTTCAGAGATCAAAGCATCAAAGAAGTTGCTAAATATCTAAGGCTTTCACATACTACATCAAACATGTGTAGCTGTTTTCTGCTGCTTGAATTTTCATTTTGGTTGTGATATTAATATACAAATAAAAACTGACACTGAAAAGCTGATTAAATCAGGAATTTAAAGTGTCATCAATAGTGGGTGTAGACTATATAGAAGAAGAGTTGTACCGAATCCCATTACTCATTTAATAGGCAGATTGATTATTTTCATCAAATTATTCTTTTTTTTTTTTTTTTGAGGCAGTATGTAAGGTCGAATTTAAACAGTGATAAAATAAGGTGTTATCTTTGTATCTTAAGTGTTTGACATTTGCAATATAATTTAAAGCAGTAGTTACATAGTACATGTACAGAAGCAATCCTAGAGAGGTGGGAAGCTTGGAGAGCAGAAAACAAAGCAATGCGTGGAATTTGCATTGTAGGTGATTTGATGTGTCTAGGCCCAAATAATCTTCTACCACTTAATATTGCTAAACTATCCAGAAGAAAGCATGTTTTTGCATAAGAGAAAGATGTGCTGAGATTTTGGAAAGAAACAACATTTCTGTCCTAACAAAAAAAGCTCCAGCTGTACTGCATCTATCCCTCAGAGCCTGGACCTGTTGGCTTTCTCTTTCTCTCTGTTTTGCAAATGTGCATGTTTTTGAAAATCAGAATGATCTGCTGCTAAATCAATTTGCTGAGTTTATGGAGTACTATCAACTACAGCTACGTTCAAATCAAGAGGTTTCATTTCTCGAAAAGATGTAACTTAGCAATTCTTAACAATTTCTGGAGCAAATGTAATCACTGCCGTCTTCGACAGATCCTCTTCCACCTCCTGCCTTCCACTGCTGGGGCACAGCTCTTCCTCATCACTCTGCAACTCCTGCTGCAGCCTCTTTTGGCTGTGCTGGCAGTCCTGGGCTGCAGATGCAGCAGGGTCAACTGAGGCACCGTGGGCCTCTGGTGCCTGGGGCAGCAATGCAGCACAAGGCTGTGGGCAAGAGTGACTTGTCGCTGGCCAAGCAGAAGTAGCAAACCATTCGTTTAAATCCAAAATTGACAGTCTTTGCTGTACAGCAGCCATTTTTTTTGTTAGCTCCTTATCGTGACTTATTCACAAATGTAAAGGGATTAATAACTTCGTTGATCCTATATCCCATGGGCATGAACATAACTCTTGTCAATGTATTAGCGTTCAAGTTGGTGTATCCCAACTGCAGCACGTTACAAATAATCTGTATGCAAGTCATCTTCCATTCCTGCCTGTCATTTAGGCTGAAATAACAGTTCGTTAGTGGTTATAGCAGTTCCGCATTTTTTTCATCTGGGGTTTAAATCCTCACCACACAGTTGTTGTGGGTTTTTTTTAAATGATTATGCAAATAGCAGGCTATTTTATAACCATTTTGAAAAGCCAAATGTAAAATGAAATTTAGAGAATATTATTCAACAATTACTGTTACTTGCATCCCCAGCAGATAAGGTATTTGAAGGGTTTATTGTAGCTGCTGATTCACGTATCAGTAGAATTACGGAGTTACAATTTACAGTAACTCTTACATTTAGTAATGCAGAAACAGGTCAACAGGTTGATTTTGAAAAACTAGCAGTTAGAAGTAACATCTTTGCTTCCCCCCCCCCCCTTTTTTTGTTTGGTTTTTTTTTTTTTTTTTTTTTTTGTGAATAAAGATGTGAACTGCCACTGACAGTAAACATAAAATCCCCTTTGCGCCTTTTTGGAGTACTACCTCTTGCCACATAATCACACTTAAACATGGTTTCATGTTTTTCTTCAGCATAATGCTTTTCACAGTTCAAACACAAGGAGTACTGAGGTCAAGGTTAAAAGTCCTGAAGGATCAATTGCAATGAAAAGCAATGAGAATGTTAGGGAAAAAAAGCTTTGACTGTAACTTTACTAGCAGGGTCGCACAAGCATTCTCGAAGGACTATAATATAATAAGTATTATACAAGTTTAACTTATTTGTCTTTTGTCAGCCTAAATCTAATCTTGACAGATTTTTAGAATCAGTGGGTTTTGCTGTTGTCAGTCAGAGATAAATGCTTAGAGCATGGCTGTAATTCAAGAAGACAGTGCAATATCTTAGCGCTTAAAATGAGAGTAAAGCCAAGCAAATCTTGTTGAATCTGGACCCACATTTTTTATTTTTTGCCCCATCAAAGTCTAATGGATCTGCCAGCTGAACTAAGAAATGCATGTAACTTGAATTCCTTTTAGATTTGTGTACAAGGGATGCTGTCATAGCGAAGTTTGAAGCAACAGCACCAAGCTATCCAAAATTTAATCTTGAATGTGTATTTAATTTGGTTAGACAATAGAGGATAATACAATAAATAATTTAACTCCTACTTAATTTAAAAGTGTATATTTTTGAACATCTATAAAATTTATTACATTAGAGAGTTTTTATAAGAAATTTAAGTGTAGCTAAATTGGTTTGATTTTCATCCAAAGTTGTAGCTGACTTGGAGTAAGACTCAAAACATTCTGTTCTTCATTTCATCCAATGAAAACATGGAAAGAAGGGTAGTCATCTTAGAAAAACTGGTGCTATATTACTTCTAGCACTTGGGATTTAAAAAGCCCCAACAGGCTTAGGAGTATTATTGCTTGCGCCCCACATACCTCCCAAAACCTGCAGAGATTTGTGTCTCTTACAAAACAGAGCACCTTTCCAAGAACCGCCATATCTCTGGATTTCCAAAACAGGTCCTCTTTCTGGTTTGTTTTTTTTTTACCCTACCCAAAACATTTGGAGACTTTGGACATTTCTTCAGGATCTCAGGTGCTCCATATCCCTTTTGAAAGTGTGAAGCAAGCATCTGAATATCCCAGAGATATTCCTTCCCTCTTCAGTGGCTAACCACGCAGACCATCTGTAGTTTGAGGCATTGAGTTTAATGCAGATACAGAGAGTAATAGAAAGAGACACACTGAAGGGGTTGGGCCCCAGTCCTCGTTAAACATTGTGTACAGTGTACTGACAGTCTGTGCACTCGCAGTGTGCTTTCAGGATTCATTGCATGAGACTGTTACACAGGTACTTCTGTGATGGTAATCCTATGCAGAAATATAGGAGGTGAAAGGCTGCATCTCTGCACATCCAAGGGCACGCCATCATACCCTGCTAAGGATGCCACCCAACTGACCCCAAAGCTGGTACTGTCTTTCACAGTTAATGTAGGACCCACGTCACTGCTTAGCTGTGAAAGCAGTCCATAACACAACAGAGAATGTTGATTCTTCAGTGCAGGTTTTGAACGGTCAGGGTCATGGAAGTCTTAAAGATTAATCTCGCCTCGGTTTGTCTGCAGTTTGGGTACAAAAGATTTTTGTTGAAGCAAACACTTCTGCAGCTGTGTTGGTTCTTTTTGAATTCATATCGCTATAAAGGCAATAACAGCCCACACCACCTTCATCTCCAAATGTAAACATCAGTGATAATTGAATTAATACAGTAGTTATTGGCTGATTAATAAATAGCAGCAAGAAGTGCACATACTTCTGGAAAATACAGAATTAATGAAACCTGAAACAATTATGTTTAAAGTCTTATAATGCTAGGAAAGAACAAATGGACTGTTTATTTTATTTATTTCCTGCTCTGCTGTATAAAAATTTTTCACCCCTGTAGTCAAATAAACTATCAGCTCAGATTACTTCATCAGTTATACAGTTTGTTTCTCATCCTATTTGGTTTTTTTTTCAAAATGTTTGTTCTTATTAAATCCATGAGCTGTTTTTCTTCTCCCCTGCTAAGAATCAGACATCTCTTTGCTTCCAGATATAGATGTTGAACGCTCAGCTCTAAGTTATGATCTTTTTCATAATCCATATGCAATGAAACAATTCATCCCAGTGCTTGAAACAATCCAGTTTACTCAAAGGCTGAGCATAATCTTTCTCTGTGTGGTCTTCTGTATGGTTTTCTGTTTCATAGGATATACATATATACACATATGTAATGTATGCTGTATAAAAATTTGGGACATCAGATTTCATCATATCTGTGATTAAAGTGAGAAAAGATACGTAAGTGCTGCCAGCCTGGGGAAAAGAAAGAAAAACCTAATAGCAATTTAGCATGCTTTCACTTCTTTAAAGAACCTGGCAGATTTCTGTCATATATGGTTCTTAGCAGGTCATCTTTGGGTCTGTAGCTTTTTGCTTTTGTAACATATTTTCACATTAACCTGTCAATCAAAGTGGAGGAAATGCATCTGCTGTCTGTTGGGGGATTCTTTTGTTAATGAGAAAAATCAAAATCAACAAAGAGCCCTCTTTGCAGAGCAACGTATCACACAATAGTGCATCAGGATACAGTGTGTATAGCAGGCTACACAGTAATGGGGCTGCTTCACTAGGAAATGTTTCAGTGGAGGCTGTAGTTCTCAGGCAATTAAACAGGATATAGTTGCTGACTGCTCAGGAGCATTTATCTGTCACGGCTTCCATTAGGAGGAGTAAAACCCACAAGAAATCTATTCAAATAGCAGGCTGGGGTATCTGAAGTCTGTCAGAATCCTGTTCTGGTGTTAGGTTTCTGCAAACTGCTGTTGCTTTGAGACCTTCTGGCTTAGGCATCCCAGGTGAGGCTGCTGCGCAGCATCCACGGGAGGGAGCAGGGACAGGCTGAGGGCTGCAGGCCACTGGAAAATACGCAGATGTGGCCCTGAAGGAAGAAAAACTCCCTCAGATTCCCTTTGTCTGCATACCTCGAGGGGCAGATAGAAAAGCAGACCAGGTGATGATGATAGTTCAGCCATCAGACTATTCACCTGGAGATGTGGGATCTCCTTGCTCAAGGCCAGGCAGCTTCAGTCACTGGGCTGTGTGTGGTGGTTTTCTTTTCTCATACAACACTATGTTTTAAAAAGAAGAGGAGTTTGGAAGCTCTAACCTTCATTCTGCTGTGGCATCAAAACCTGTCAAAACCCAGAGTTTGTCCATGAATCAGAACAGAAGAGCTCTTTCTAGTCCAGTTCCACCGAAAAAATATCACAGGAGCATTGTTTTATGGAGAGGGTATGTTAACGTTGTAATATATGGCTAATTGCAGTATATATCATTGCTGGCTGAAATCTGTGTGCTTTTGTTGGTCTGAGGTCTGCAGGTTATTTGTTTTGTTTTGTTAAATACAGTGACTTGAGATATAATTAAATAATTTTAATTAGAATTGAGAAATGACTTCTTAGTATTAAAAACAGCATCAAGGTTTCAATAGAAACAGAAATCATGTGAAATACTGGCTCAACTAAACTAAAATGTAGCGGTTTAAAGTAAGACAAATCTGAATCACAACATAAATCCAGCATATCTTATTATATGCTAGCAAACATATAATGCTAAAATGCCCGTTTATTATTCTTGTGTTGTGTCTCAGAGTATGCTGTGCTGTTTGTCTTGCAAGCATTTTCAGAAATTATTTGCCCAGATGGGCCATTGTATGTGTTTTGTTTTGCTCATTGTGGGAAATTAGTCTTAATAAATCAAAATCACATATTGAGTCATAGTAGTGACTTAAGCCAAGTGAGGGAGAGGGAGGGGAGAGCTACTATTTCAATCTATAACTGAGCCAAAACATTTCACATATAGAAAAACATAGTTTGAAAAGAAGAGTCTTACTTAAAACAAAAATACAGATTCTGTCCTTTGGCTTGAGTGCCCAGTTCTAGTTGCAGGTGATTAGTGAAGCACGAGCTGACACTGATTTTCACAGATGAGCTGAAGAATTTCGGGTCCTCTGGTGCAATGGCTGTGAGTAAGGAGGGGGTCAGACCTCGGAGGGAACAACTTTGGCTTGACCAGTGAAACGTGGTACCAGGAGCACGAGACCGAGCATGGGAATATGAGGGCTGATGTGGGAACCCAAGGGCAGGCAGGAAAGCAAGGCAGGGTGGGAGCATGAGGCATCTAGGGAGAGTTGGTCAGACCGGGGGCTTGGGGTGGCCGCCCAGGGGGTGGAGGCAGCAAAAGAGAAACTTTTCCACCATTAATGGAAATACTGTGGTTTCTTGCCACCCCAAGAAAAGTGCATCACTCTGATAACTGTTCTCCTTGTGGTATAAGGTGCTAACCAAAATGCATGCTGTTGTTACTGTTCAGCTGCTCATAATGGTTACTGTTCTTGACCAGAAATGTCCCTTTGTGGGTATTGGCACAGGGGAGGAAGGATGGGTTTGACTGCTATGTTAACCTATTTGTTTTGATGTTGATTTTTTTTTTAATGAAGAAAGTCAGAAAATATCATTGAATTAAGGTTGTCATACTGAAATTTTAAATACACTTTTATGTAAAAACTTCTTTTGTTCTATTAACCCATCATCTTTCTCTGATCACTCTAGTAGTTATAAGTCATATACATTGTTATAAATTATCATTAGAAGTGTGACTCTGGTATTTACTTTTGAACTCATTCCTGAGCTACAATAATGTGCTTATTTTTGGAGGTAATAAGTTTAGCATAATAGGAAAGAAAAACAAGAGATTTATGGGCTGATCATTGTTTTCTTCAGGGTAGAGGAAAGGTCTTCAAACAATTGATTGATCGTTGGCCAAAAGCAAGAACAGGGTCATTTTCCTCTTTCTGTTCCACTACTAAAGTGAGGAGACTGGTAGAAAAAGCAGTGTAAGAGAATAAAACTAAAGACTACCTAAAGCCCCAATTTAGTCTATAAAGCTCAAGTGGATCTGTACTGCTGGTGGTGACGAGTCAATCAATGCTACTACAGTATACTGCCACTTCCCAGTTAAAGCAAACAGCTTGTTTCCAGCAATGATTTGGGCTGCATTGTAGCACAAGGGGATGAATCAGACCTGGACCGGAGAAGCCCCAGAGCTGGTGTCCCTTGGAGAGGTTTCTCTTACTAGATGCCTGATATGGCTGCCCACTGTGGCTGCCCGATGCTGCTCCCAGATGCCTCCTGCACAACCCAGAAGCGTGAGAGTCAAGTCATCGGTAACACTTACAGCGCTCATATTTAGGCTGCTTAACCGGTTCCTCCATGGCAGCTTAATGTGAGATGGTTCGTACTCGTCTGGCCAGGCAAGCAGCCCTTTTAACGTCTCCTCACTGTATCTGCAACGTGTAGAGAGGTTAAAGCATCTGAATCTTTTTGGTGCCTTTTGTACTCGTATGATCAGTCACATGCCTCTTGGAGGACAAAATAAAGAAGAGCTAATGATAGGTGTGAGGTGAGGGCTGGCAAACTTCCTGGTGTCACTGTCTAGTCTCTAAAGGAGAAAATTAGGGCCACAAGCAAGTATCAGAGGAATACTTGATCTGCACGCTGCTTCTATCAGTGTTCGTTCCCTTACACTTTGGAGTTTCAAAAGCAAGCCTGAATATTGGAGAGAAGCTGTCTCAGGAGTAGCCTTTCACTTCTACTTAGGGAAACATTCACAAGTAATTACTAAAATAGGGAAGACTAAAGGAAACAGTCCTCTTGTTTCAGGCAGAACTGCTGCAGTGAAATAGCATAATTTGTCAATTTGAAGAAATCCAGTCTTACAATAGACCTGTTTCACTTCTGAGCCTGTCTTACACTTGTTTTACATAATACTTGTAAAGATTCACGTATATTACATCTCACACCCATCTGATCACACACACATCCCAGAGCCATGCTGAGAGTAGTTCAGCAAATCCAGAAGAGATCCTAGGACATCAGACTCTACTTTTCCTCATCTCATCATGAGCTCTTCTGCCAAGTTGGAATTAAAAAAGCAAGACATACATAGATGCATCAACCTAATTAGTCAAATCAGACAAATGCCACTTTGGCACAATTGTTGTTGCTACTGCTCTTTCATCAAAGGCATGATGCAGTTCTTGAATGGCCACAGACCTCCTTGACCTTGGTTTCAGTGTGTTTCTAAAATATCGGGTATCTCGGCATTCTGGGTGCTTGGCATGATGGCTGGCCAGGCTGTACTGGCACAGCGCAGAAGGCACCTTCCTGCTCCCTGCCCCACGAGCAGGCCTGGGAGGCTGTTTCCATCCCAACGCTGAGACATCGCTCCCTTCTTCCAGGTTTTAAGATTCCTGCTTCTCCAGGAAACTTCTCCATTAATAGCATTAATTCTGGAATGTCATGCTTTCTCCATTACAAAAGCTTGATGCTGTACATTCATGTGTCTCATCAGAATTCCCACAATATACTTCCCATCAGATACCAAAGGCTGAGCCTTACCTGCCTGCTTGCTAACACAAACAGCAAGAGAACTGTCTAGTAGGGAGAATCACTCCTATTTGTAGCTGTTTGTTTCTTAATTTTTATCTTCTTGCTTTTGTGAAAAGTTTTTGAAATTTGCATAAAAAATAAGTTTAGCTAATACAAAAAAGTTTAGTGGGGGTTTTACAAACCCTACTGCACTCTGATTTTCGCTGTCTGCTTACTTTTATAAGCATTAGCTAGTCTTTAAATTTCTTACTTTTTTATGGCCTTTCTTACCCAAACTGAAATGTTTTGTTTCTGAAATTCAGCCTAATTAAGCTAGATGTATTATTTAAAGGCACCATGAAAGTTCCTCAGCTGAGTGTATCAGCTGATGCCATCGCAGTCCAGACAGTCTGTGCAGTTTGCCTCCTAACTCAATTCAGTCCTGCGTAGGTATGAGGCCAGCATGTAAGCTTAAGAGGAAAGTATAGCAAGGAGTGGAAGAGGTACTTCTTTGGTCACAGGGAGACTGTGGTGTAATTTCCCATAAACATTGTTCTGTCTGGATTGCTAGGGATCGTAAAAATCAGATAAAGTGATATCAATAACAGGTGAAATGCACCAGCACGCAGTAAGGAACCAAACCACACCAAAGCCAAAGAAGATGGACCAAGTGTCAGGGAACCACACGGGGACTTCATCTTTAAGTAAGGTTAAAGACATCCAAGAGAGATGTCCTGCAACCCTGTTGTTCTGTCACTTGATCTACACATACTGTCCCAAACAGGAGCAGGAGTTGCTTATGGATACGCAGCACCTGAAAGCAAATAGCCATGGCCTATGCCTGAGCTTTGGGCAGTGCTTGGAGCAGGCAGCTGCAGTGTCTCGCAAGGAAGGATTTCGTGCTTGTGGGAACTCTCTTTACATGGCTCTAGGAGCACAGTTTCTCACAGCTGCAAGACGCTCTGATCAGCTGAGAGCTGAGCTTCCTGAGAGGCTGGGGACCCTGCCGCTCACAAAGGAAAAGTGTTGGCCTCCTGAAGTACCAGGTTCTCCTGGCCTGCAGAGCTCGAGGAGATCAGAAGCCCTGTCTGCCCATGTGGTGGGTGAGCTGCTTGCAAAGCAACCCCAGCTGCGCCATGGACCGGGCAGTAGTGTCAGCTCAGCACAGACGGAGACCCAAGGCTTTCTGTTCGTGTTCAGTAGCTGTCTGTAGGGCTGGCGTGTTTGGCAGAGCTACAATATTAACCAGACTCTCCCCGCCATGCCTTTCCAGGTTGATACCTTCAGAGCTGACATTTTATCACAATACCCCATGGCTTCCTTCACCCAGGAAGTGAAACACTGGTAGGAATAATGATAGGGAAATACTGTGCATCTGTGTCCGAAATGCAACTCGAACACAGCTGAATGATCTTCCCTGGCTCTTGTTAAAAGTTTAGGTCCAAACCAACACTGTATGCACTGGCTTACGTGGTGCTTAAATGACAAAATGCAGAGAGCCCCACAGAGCGCTTCTGTTAACGGCTGTCATAAGTAATAGACAGTGGATGGCAAGGATTTTTGTCAAAGTACATTAGCAATAAGATTATTTTGAGAGGCATATATTTTCAGTGTGATTATTCTACCATCTTCTACCAGCATTTACCAGAGTATAAAAGTTACCAGAAAGTAATAGGTAATTTGAGGTTGGAAGGGAAGATCTGGAGATAAACCAGCTTAACGTTCTGTTGAAAGCAGGGCCTTAGGTTTGCTTATCCAGGGCCCTGTAAAACCAAGTCTGGCATAACTCCAGTGAGGGAGATTCCGTATCTTCTCTGGTGTCCCTCTGCTTTGTGTTTGTTTGCTTGCTGATATCTATGAAAAGATGTACACCAGTCTTAAATGCCTCATTTCTTCCTGTTTATAATTTTCTCAAGGTCCAGCTTGAATTCATAGACAATAGTTCTTGGGCCCAGAATAGGCACTTTATACCTTTGTACACTGAAATATGTTCTTGTGTATAAAGCAAGAGCAGTTATATAACAACTTGATAGTGGGATACCTGGAAGTTCCTGCTTCCTATAGGAAAACATCCAAGGGAAGTGACAACGAAAGTAAACAGCACCTCTCCGTATCTTGCATGAAGCAGATTCCTGTTGTGAGTCCAGGCTGCCTGGATTACCACCAGTGAGGCTGACATAAATAAATGGCGAATACTGATTAAGCAGCAGCCCGCTCATTTACAGAAGGCAGAATCTGCATACACTTACTGGCTGGAAGAAAATTTACTACTGTGCACATGACGCTGAGAAAAGCCTCGGGTATTACAGTTGGGAACCATTTGCTCATTACTGTTCTTTTGAATAGCAATGAGGTGCGTGTAAGAGTCTGTATGCCGTGACTCCTGTGCATTTGCAAATGTAGCCTACTCCTGAGAATAGATGGGACTTTTTTTACCTTTAATTGTGATTTTATGGCTGAAAATGTCACTTAGAGATTTGAGCTCTGTAGTCCTGAAAACATCCAGGCCCTCAGCTTCTATACCCCTAAACACCTCAGGCTTTGGGTAGCTGAAGTGCCTTGCATTGCAAATATGATTTATTTACTATGCACTGTTTAGTGACACCTACAATCTATCCTGCTTCCTGAGACTGTATGCATTTTAAATGAGATAATACATTTATTTCACTTGCCTTTTTCATGCATCTGAAATGAGCCTGTGCCTCAGTGCAGTTATGTGGGAGTGGATCTATTTGGGGCTGAGTATTCCCAGTCCCAGATGTCATGGATGAACTTGTCATTATGCAGAACAGTCACCCAGGAGACCACTGATTCCCTTCAGAAACGGGTAGTCTTGGTATTGCTTTAACACTAATAGCAAAGTGAAAAATGAGAGGCAGTGAATAAGACAGTGCAACTTCACATGTAGAAATTATACGCTTTCATCACTGTTTTCTCAAGCTCGTTTTTGAGCTGTGCAAAGACACCAGTCTTCACTCTGGAGGAAAGTACATCCCATGGAGAGTCTGTTATCACATAAATCTCATGCAAGTACTTCCCGCTACCCCAAAGGTTTGAGAGTTGCCAGTACTTAAGAAGCACGAGCTGCTCACAAACAGCCACAGAAGGTTGCCCTGTTGCAAGACAGAAAGTGAGTTTTCTGCCTCTTACAGCAACTGAGAGCTCGCAAAGAGTTGTTAATACAGAAACATTGATGAGTACTCACAAAGGGTAACATCGATCTAGTAAGGGAAACAAGACCCAGCGTGTATAACCATGTTCAAGCCCCGAATTGATATTTATGAGTGTCCCTAACTTTAAAGACATAAATAATTCCAATGGCTTTTCACACTTTGTATAATTATCATTATATGCATGTTTGAGTGAAGGCTATGCTCAAAAATGAGAGAGATCTGTTGAAATCTTCAACAGATCATTGTTGGAGCGTAGCACTCCTTGGAGAGGGTAAGTTAAAATCTTGACATCGAGGCTTCAGCTCCAGACCACCCTTCTCCATCGATAATAAAGGGAATCTAGGGAGGCTGTTCTGGCAAGGCTAATACTAATATTTGCTAGTCCACTAGCATTTATCCCCCCAGTTTTCTCCCCACCAGAAGCCTTCATTCAGTATGGCATTTAAACACACAGGTCACTCAGCTGTTGTATGTAGGCTCGTGTAAAGAGGTGTGTGCTTTTTTGGTGCCTTAGTGCTGGGTGTGCTCCTGCACAGCTGTTTGTGCATTCCGGGCTCGCAGCAGTGGGCACACCGCATCCCGGGGTCCCTCTGCGGGCACACCGCATCCCAGGGTCCCTCTGCAAGCACACTGCATCCCAGGGTCCCTCTGCGGGCACACCGCATCCCGGGGTCCCCCAGAGGGACGGGGGGGGCAGGACTCAATTGTTTTGAAGCAGCCACGATGTGTCCTTAGTCTTACACAGTTCAGTCACATCTGAAGATGAATTTATTAGGCCTCTACATGCTTTTAACATGAATTGGAAAAAAAAAGATTTGATGGACACATTCTGTTCTTCCTAATGTTTGGAAAAGAATTTTTCTAGCTTTATTTATAATTCAGATACAGAAGATACTTTTTCTGTGTGATAAGTGCTTTTCCACAGTTACAAAAGTATGTCCAATAACCAATTCAAATAGATTCAAGCAATACTCAAATTTGAACGCAGCTTTTAGTAGCCAGAAGCAAATAACTACAACCTAGCCTACTGATATGAAGCATGTAGTGTTTTGAATGCTGCCATATGTCCTGATACGTATCAGCCTTGCAAACAGAATCATAAAGCACTCAACGTCATTTCAGGGCTCTGTGTCTTTTTTGCTCCTTTCAGTATCTATAAGAGGAGCCTCTCACAACAGAGTTTTTCAAAATGACATGTTCATGGGAGTGAACTGGCAGACAAACAACGTAATTATTGGATAATATAATGAAATATGACTTGTGCTTCACTGCAGTAAAATGACACTGAACCATATTTGATGTGGCATTTGAAAGAAGAGAATCTAATAATATTAAATGGATTTCAGAAGGGTAAATGGAAAGCTTGAGATTCGTCTTTCTTAGGCCATATAATTGGGGCTGGATGAAGTCATAAAGAGAGGGGAGAGGGCCACGGGCCGTGGCGAGCTGCAAGCGCTTTGAACCCCTCGACGAAGCTGACTGTTTGTGCCAGTGACTCGAATAAAAGTTTAATATTAAAGAGCTTTGTTGCATGAAGTTCTAGTCTCAAGGGTAATTTTGAGCCATGCAGCACGATACAGAAGTTTTAACTGAGGTGTGTGAAATGAATCACTTCAAGTATTAAAGTTCAATTTTGGACTTCATTTAGAGTGTTTATGAACCATATGAAGCAATATTATACTTTCTTATTATAAAGATTATTTCAGTTATTGGTTCAAGTACTTTCTTAGGTATTTTTTTTTATATCATCTTGCTAATCACTTCCAAGTACTTGGTAGACTAAAAATTGCACACCAGTTACCAGACATGTAAAATATTTTTTGTTTCAGTAACATGATATATTAACTAATAATTTGAACAAAATATAATAATTGCAGCTTGATTCTGAGACAGTCAAACACAGCTAAATGTATTTATTTTGAAAATGTGAATAATTAATTACTTTTTGAAATAAGAAGCTTCTGTTTAGCTCCTAAGTGTAATGGTAAAAGCCAGAAAGCCATGAGTGCATATTCAGGAAATGGGACTAGCTGGTAGTAAAGCATCTCAATTCAGCAGCAAAGGAAAAGCACTTTACAATTTCAAAAATAACAAAAGTAAGAAAAGAATAATACTAAACAGTACAAAGCAGAATTTATGACACGTAAAACTCAAAAAAAAAAGCTAAAGGTGTGATGTAAAACCTGTGACTGGTAGGGCCAAGAACATTAAAAAACTGTCTTATCTTTCATGCTAAGTGTACTATGAGATAGCAAGTTATTAATAAGTAGGCAAATAGTATCTCTGCACAACATATAAATTCTAATAACTGCTATGAAATTTTTGGCTTTATTCTTTGAGGAAGCCAAAGCTGTCCTGTCTGTCTGCCTATCAGCCTGTGCCTCCAGCAACATTTTAAAGTAATCAAGTTCAACCACATTTCCATAGCCATTTTTATCTGTGCAGGAAGTTTCTCTCCTTGCTGATTCCTCCCATTTCAGGAGGTTTTGGACTGCGCCGACATGTTAGCACATATGGCAGTTTGATTCCTGAGAAAAGATTCTTGGAAGAAATGCCTGAGAGTGATGCACTGAGCACATAAATGGGGGCAAAGGATGCAAGGCGTTGTGTTCGTCTCAGGAATTGCCTGCACGCAGAGTTTTAGCTGTAACTCTGGTGTAGCACTGTTTCGATTAAGCCAGTACAGTTTTGTGTGTGTGGATGCTTTTTTTTTTTTTTTTTTATCAGTTCAAGCAGGGGAAAACTTGAATGACTATAATCTGGGTTTAGCTAAAATAGTTCAATATGAACTGTCAAGCTGGAGTTAAACTAGTGAGCAGGAGTTAATGTGTGTGCAATTGCTGTGCAGCCTGCTGTTAGGCTCGCAGCAATTTCAGAGAGATCATATGATCAAAATGCATTAGCTCCTTCTGGCTGGTACACAGAAAAAGAACAAGATCATTTTGCTAGAACCTCACATCCAAGGGAATTCTGGTCTGTGGAGAATACCCGAGGAGACTGTTTGAATCCTAGGGAAGATTGTAGCCACCTTTTTCTATGGAGGATAAGGAAGCGGTCTAAAAGGAGGATCTCTGGTCTGGTCTCTTATTAATGTTATTGTCTGGGTCTCAGAGAAAGTCCCCAGCGTGATCTAGCTATGGAGGAGAAAATGACTGTGGACAGACTGTAGAGGATGAGAGAAAGCACCAGAATATTCAGTCTGGTTTTTAGCACTCTCACACTCTCATTTTTTCTTTTATCCCTTCCTTCTTCCCAATCCCCACTGTAAATGAAACATTTAATTTTGCCAGTGGTAACTGGGTGACAGGAGGATGGAGCACAAGCCCCGCATGTGTGAAGCAGGCCATATGCTTGTGTGGGTGTGGGCGAGCGTGTGGACGTGCTTTTCCATGGAAGATTCAAGTGGGATGAAAGTGCAGTTTGTGGCGGATGCAGTTTTGGGGGTGCAGTAGTTCACTACAAACCCCAGAATTCAAGGTCGATCTCAGCATCACCCCCAAAGCTGTTCCTCAGCATCTCTCTGCTCCTGTTGTATCAACCAATCACACCGGTCGATAGTACAAGTTTAGGCGAGCTGAAACCTCAGGGTCTGTCAGAGGAGAGAGCAGCAAATGGGAGATTTAGCAAATTCACAGAGTCCCTGGTTTCTGCCTTGGATGTAGATTAAACCCTTGACGATCACAGCTTCAAGTACGTGACAGTTATATTGCTGCAGTTAAACCAGTCAAATTTCTTCCACTATTTTGTAAATCCTGTAGGGGGGGTGGGAGAAGGCAGTGTTCATCTGGCTCCTGGACAGGAAGATGGTATTGATTTCTTAAAGAATACAAAATCCTAAAAATTCAGACATGCTGCATTTTCACTTTCCAGTCCACAGCTAAACAGAAAATACCAACATCAGCCCTGTGATGCTGAGGAAGAATTTTGTTTGTCTTGTTCCTCCCAGTCCCTCTCTCACCCCAAAATATTATTTCACGCCTGCAAGTCAACAGTGCTTGGTGGAGGTTCAGTCTTTGATTTTGGAATGCTGTTCCTTAAGGTGGCTTTAAATGGAGTTTTAGATGTGACAGGGGTCAGTTGAAATACCTACAACAGCTTGAACGGGCTTCCATTTTTTGTGGGCTGTGGTAGCTTTCCAAAAGCTGTCAGCTGTAATCTACTATGTTGGCATATATGTATGTGTGTATATGAGTATGTATATAATTTTGAGCCTTACAAGTTGAAGACAGCAGAATCAAAAGCTAGTCGGTCAGTCACATGCTCCTGTGCCACTGAAGACTTTGTCAGTCGGTATAGTTACCTGTGACTGTCATAATTAATGTGATTTTTTTTCTTCCTCTGTCTCTGAAAGAAGTTGATGGCTATTCACAAAATATCCTTCTGTCATCTGCTATGCTCAGTTCCCACCCAGAGGGTTCACTCTGGACAGCAGTGTCTCCCCATCACGAATCCTCTAGGCCTGCTACGCTTCCATGTTTGGTCCTTGATCTTTAGAAGGTATCTTATCCCTTCTCCCCTGCTGCCCTGAGCTCATCTTCAGATGTAGTTTGTAATAACTTTTGTTTCAAATAAAATAGATTTCAGGCAAGACAACATCCTCTCTTGAAGGTTTATAAGCTCACCAAGTGTTTTGGCTGGACATCACTTTTTGGAGCACTGCTCTAATCTGAGACAAAGTCTTAACTGCATCCAACGGAGTTGCTCAGGTTCATTTGTTATCAGGCTCCTGCTGAGGATATTATTATAGCTTTAACTAAGGCAGTGAACAAAACTGCCCATTCAGGGGTTTTGATTAAAACACGACTTGCCAAACTCAGTTTGCCCAGATTATGGGAACCTAGGTCTATAGGACAGTCTGTATTGTACATGGCAGTGGCAGACAGAAGGTCTTGGCTCAAAGCTGCCCTTTGCACAAAGATAGCAGGGAGCAACTTCCCCCATCTTCAAAGAAAATAATGAGTTGCAAGATGCCCCTATTTAAAGATACCAAACAATTCTCGTTTTTGCAGAGCAACTAGCTCAAGGTTGGGCTTTTCTTTATGAATACTGTTCAAATGAATGTACACACCACAAGTGTTCTGCACACGCCGGTGTGAAGACCCAGTACAGCTGGCCTTATGGCATTTTAATAAGAGGTAGTGGTTATTTTTAGTTTAAAGTAGGAGTTTATGGTGGTATGTGTTGAACGCCAAATTCCTAAACATTTTTTTGACTTAAAATTCCTAAACGTTTTTGTGACTTAAATTTTAGCCTTGCAAAGACAAACTTTTACAAGGGTGCAGATCTGAAAAGGATTTTCTGCCCTTGTGATTTAGCACTTCCAGGCATCGTCGAGGTTTTTAGACACACTTACTGTCCTGGATTCTTTTTAATTAGAAGAGGTAGAGGGCTACACATTAGTTCTTTGCTATTTTCTGTTGGCCTGCCCTATCCAACATTCATTCTGCAGTAAGGTTGTACTATTTAAATTCTGGTTTGTGCAGCATCCCTTGAGCTAGTTCCTCTGCAAAAAGAAGAATTGTTTGGTATCTTTAAATAGGGGCATCTTGCAGCTCATTATTTTCTTTGAAAATGAATGTTCCCTCCCATCTCTTCCCAGACAGTAAGGTAGGCATTCTTTAGGCAAGCTAAAGGGTTGGGTGGTCAGGTTGGTTTGGTTTTTTTTTCCTCTCACCATTGCAAAAAATGTGGCATTGCTGTTGCTGTTAGAAAACAGATAATCTTTCTTGTGTATACTTGCAAATTGTTTGCATTCTTTTCATAACAATTGAAAAATCTAGAAAGAGGGGAAATAGTTACAGCAGGAATAACAGGGAAAGTTCACTGGTCAAAGTGCTGCTCCCTCAGCATATTCATGTATCAGAAGCTCAAGTGTTTCTTCTAGAAGCTAGGGCATAGGCCAGAGGAATCTTTGCAGCAGATGCCCAAACTGAAGCAGAGCATCAGGGAACTTCCTATTATTCTTTGTCCTATTTTATAAGCAGTCGATGAAGCCTGGGAACAGCACTAACTGCAGTTTGTCCACGCTGTGGGACTGGCATTCAGGTACAGGGTGAGTCAGAAATTGCCTGCTCACCCATCGGTGAGTGAACAGGTCAGTAAATAGCTCAGGTCACCCACCCTGTAACTTTTGAACCTGTCAGTCATTTCAACCAGTGTTTAAGTAAAAAAAAAAAAAAATATATATATATATATATATATAAAAAACCTGAGAACTTAGAAGATTAAGCATAGGTGTTTGGAGCATGAGGTTCAGTTCAGCCCCCCGCTGACAGAAAGGCTGCAGGGTGGGCTGTGTTTTTATATCCCAAAGAATCCACATTCAGGGGAAGGAATGAGAAAGACGACTCAGTGGCCCAGCTGCAAAAAAAGCTTCAGTCGGGTCTCATGCCTCATTACATATGAGATAATCCAGCCACAAAACACAAAGCCAAAGGTAATAAGGCTAAATTCTGCTTCCCACAGAACATCTCGTTCCATTTGTGCCAGTGTGTTCAGTTTTGCTTTCCCTGTTTTACTCAGCAGTTTGGTGAGGTAGATAAACTATCTATTTTCCAGGCTAGACAGTGAGAACAGTTACACTCCTTATTGTCAAAACTATAAACAAGTAAACTATATGCCTGTGCCTACCTTTTCCAACCATGGCTTTCTGCTGTCTCTTCTAGGGGACTCTAAATTAATCTGCAGGCCAAAACACAGAAGATTTATATGTTGGTTATTGTATTTGCATAACTGTTACCGAAATCTCGGAATGAAGAACTTATCGACACCAATGTGATGTAGATAAGCAGACACTTCTTTATTGACGGCCGGGTGCGTGAGTGAGTCCTCTCATGATCAACGCACGCCAGGTCCCAAAAACAGATTCCATATATTGAACTTATTCATACATATTCATTAATTATTCATGCATAATCATTACATTTCCCAGAAATCATTAACATATTCTCCTCCCATATCCGATTCTGCGCAATAAAGCTTAGAAAGGTCCAGAAATGGGTCTGGGGTACGATTTGGGTAGGTGGTATATGAGTCGGTGGTCGCGATCTCCCCCTGCCGGAATTACCTTTTACTAAAGTTCACGGTTTCTTGGCAGGTAACTACAAGCTGTTCCAGTCGACTCTCCCCAGTTCCCATTAATCCTACATTTTGACATCTCAATATACTTTCTTTATACAGAAGACTAGTTAGATACAAAGAACCTTTCAAACTCTAAATTATTACTTAAGCTTCAACAATGATTCCAACCCATTCTTCTGGCCTTAGTACAAAATGTATAAAGGGTCTCACAACTACTTTTACTAAATAATCATAACTTTCTTCAACATATTTTTATCTTCCTATATTTCTATTCTATATAATAACTCTATAAAATCAGTTAATCAAACCAATAAAATCAATTGATCTCAACTCTTTAACAAATCGACAACATTTCCCCCCTTTGAAAGTGTTGAAAATCATTATTTCAATACTTTCACACTATTTACATGTCATTTGTTTCAACATATTTTGGTGGTGATGGGCTGTATCTTGGTGGACTAGTAGGCACTTCTCTCATAATCATACGATTGACAGCAATCCTATTGATAAACTGTTTTTTCAAACATGCATATACTAACATGATCATCAAAAAGACAATCAATAACAAAAACAAAGTTTTGATTATGGATTGTATCCAAGAGCTCAAGTTCCATCCTAATTTATTAAAAATTTTACCAAGCCAATCTTCTGACATATCCTTTTGAATATTTTCAGTTTCTTTTTCAATTTTTCCCAATAGGTCCAGATCATGTTCCACATCCTGAGTGACATTTGGAATGTGGATACAACAGTGGTCCAGTTTATCCTTGAGATATCCACACACTCCATGTTCTTTAAGTAGGAGCATATCTAGTGCCATTCTATTTTGTAAAGTCATTCTGGAAGTTGCCTGTAATTGCATGTTCAATTCCTTAAACCCCTTTTTAGTAACGTTTGCCAATTTTTCCACTTGACCAGTTAATTTATAAAGCCACGCTCTGTTCCTATATGATGCTATGGGATTTAAAAGTGATTCAAGTGCCCAACCAATTTTCACTCCTGTAGAGGGTTCATTCCAATTATCATCATTTGTCTCAGATCTCTTTGTTCGTTTTAGTTCTAAATTTTCTAGGGATCCTCTAAATGGCGATTTCTTCCAAATCGGACACAATGTTGGCATGCCTAAGGTAATTTGTTTCACTTTACCATCTAATGGTAAATGAGTTGTCCAGGTTCCATCACTCAATGCCCAAATTAAATGTCCAGGACTTCGAATAGTAGATTTTCTACAACTAAACAAAGTTCCTCTTCTGACTGTAAAAGTGCTGGTTAAATTGAGAGTGTTCTTAAGACCTCGACAAAAACAACCATATTTCAAAGCAGCGGCCAGCGGAGGAATTCTTTGAATTACTAAGTCTGCATTACTGCAATCATACACTTTTTCACATTTCCACCATGGCACTATTTTATCTTCCTTCTCTCCTAATGAAGTTGACCTGTCGTTGACCCAGGGTAATACTGAAAAAACTTTTCCTTCCCATGTAAAACACCAAGGAGTTTCTGCCATATACTGAAAATGGGAATATAAGGTCATAGACCAAACTGAATCCCAAACTATTTCTTTTTCCTGTAGGGTTCGGTTCTTTTTCTCACATTTTGTCTCAGTTACCCATACACTGGTGTTTGTTGTAGCCATTTTAGGATAATAACACCATCCTTTGTTCCCTACATCTCCCTCTAATCCTGGTTTAGCTACAAATCGTCCTTTACATTCCCACATAGTTGAATATACTGGTGATTCTTCTCCAACTTTAACCTTTTGCAATTCCCAAGTTTCTCTAGGTTCTTGTTTACAATCCACAGTCTCATTTCCATATTCCAATTTAGTCAAGTTCATGGTTAAGATTCCCCATGGAATAGATTCACCTACTGCCCTCGGTATTGGCAAACAAGCAGTGATCTGCGTGATGTTTTGTAAATTGGCAAATTCTTTAATCAATCCTACCATCAAATTTTCTTCGGTTGTTTGTTTGGGAATTTCAATTACTTGTTCTGTCTCTATTTGCCTTTTGTTCCTGTCCACCAAGTCAGCCCATGATCCTGTCAACATATTCAACCAACATAAAATCCACAAAACAATTATGATCTGATACAAAAAATTAGACATGTTTCAAAGTTAATTTTAAAGTCTTTGGGTCACGGTTGATAATCTTCCATGGAATAGGTGCTTTCTTCACTCGAGTATAATGGATCCAAGCCTCCGACTCTGCTATTTTGATAGCTGTAAAAGTGGTTAACAGTACTTGGAAAGGTCCTTTCCAACGTTCCTGCAAAGGTTCAGAGGTCCAAGTCTTCACATAGACATAATCTCCTGGTTGAAAATCATGCACTGAATTTTCCAGGGATAAAGGTCTATTCCAAATTACTGCTCGCCGAATTGCAGCCAAAGTTTTTCCTAGAGAAAGCAAATAGTTATATACATCCTGCTTTCCTTTTACATGTACATTTGGATTTGGTTCTGGAGATTCATATGGTTTTCCATATAACAATTCATAAGGACTGACTGAGGTTCCACTCTTTGGCTGTACCCTAATGCGTAATAATGCCAATGGAAGTGCCTGAGGCCACTTTAAACTAGTTTCTTGACAAATCTTGCTTATTTGTCGTTTCAAAGTTTGATTCATTCTTTCCACTTTCCCACTAGATTGTGGTCTCCAAGAGGCATGTAAATCCCAATTAATACCTAATGCTTTGCTAACACTTTGAATTACTTCAGCAACAAAGTGTGGACCTCTGTCAGAAGAAATTCCAATAGGAACTCCAAATCTCGGAATTATTTCCTGTAATAACCACTTCACCACTTCTTTTGCTTGTGTAGTGCGACAGGGAAGGGCTTCTGGCCATCCTGTAAAAGTATCAACCCTTACCAGGATGTACCGGTACCCATTTTGTCTAGGTAACTCTGAAAAATCTACTTGCCAATAATCTCCAGGTTCTGTACCAGATTTCAGTCTACCCATTTGAACCTTTTTCTTAATCACTGGATTATTTTTCAAACATACTTCACACTTTGCAGTTACCATTTTAGCTATTCCTAACATCTTAACTGATATTATTTGCTTTCGTAAAGATGTTACTAAGGCTTCTGCTCCCCAGTGACATTCTTGATGTCTTGTTTGAATTATCTCTCTCATCACAAGAGGTGGAATTACTACTTGTCCATTAGGAGTTATCCACCATCCAGCTAAGTTTTCTTAGCACTTAATAACTGACCCAATTTGTCATCTTCCTCCGAATATCTCAGTTTTTCCCTAGGAAGGGTTACTGTTTTAGAAGGAATTATTGCCATTTGCAATGCTTGTTTCTTTGCTACCTTTTTTTTGCTGTTTTATCAGCTAAATTATTTCCAATTATTATTTTTATATTTCCAATCTGATGTGCTTTACAGTGCATGATTGCTACTTGTTTTGGCTTTTGAACTGCTTGCAATAATCGTAAAATTTCTGTTTGATGCTTAATGTTTGATTCTTGAGAGGACAATAACCCCCTCTCTTTCCACAAAGCTCCATGGACATGCACTACCCCAAAGGTATATTTTGAATCAGTCCAGATATTTACTCTCTTTGCTTAATTCTAAGGCTCGAATTAAAGTAATGAGTTCTGCCTTTTGGGCTGATATGGTACTCGCCGATGCTCCTGCTTCTATAGCTGTAGTCTCTGTTGTTACCGCATATCCGGCGTATCGGACTCCTTGTTCCATAAAGCTGCTTCCATCAGTATACAATTCCCAGTCTGGTCGCTCCAATGTCACATCCTTCAGATCTTCACGACTGGAATAAACATACTTGATGGTAGCCAAGCAATCATGTTCCAGTCGTCCTTCTTCCTGTATGGAACTTAAAAACACTGCAGGATTTACCAGGTTAGTTGTCTTTAGAATCACATCATCTTGTTCGGTCAATACCACCTGGTACTTCATCATTCGGCTGGGAGACAGCCAATGTCCCCCCTTCTGTTCTAAAACAGTTATCACCATGTGTGGGACATAGACTGTTATTGTTCTTCCCAAAGTCAATTTCCAAGCTTCTCACTGTTGCGGCTACTGCTCGAAGGCAGTTTGGCCACCCTTTACTCACTGTGTCCAGTTGTTTAGAGAAGTATCCGACTGGTCATTTCCGGCTTCCCATCTTCTGGGTTAGTACTCCCAGTGCAAGGTGTTGCCTTTCATGTACAAACAGCTGGAAATCTTTGGTTAGATCCGGCAGTCCCAAAGCAGGTGCAGACATTAAGGCACGTTTCAACTCTACAAAAGCCTTTTGTTGTTGTGGGCCCCATACAAAGGGAAAGTTCTTTTGGGCCTCGTATAGTGGTTTAGCTATTAGCCCATAGTTCATGATCCAAAGGCGACAACACCCAGCCATTCCCAAAAATGCTCTGAGTTCATGAATATTTCTCGGCTCAGGTATACCACAAATAGCTTCTTTGTGATTTTTTTCCCTAATTGTCGTTGTCCTTTTAAAATCTCAAAGCCGAGATATATCACAGTCTGGCAGGCTATTTGGGCTTTCTTCCTGGATACCTTATACCCATTTAGTCCCAGGAAATTCAAAAGGTCAATAGTCACCTGTATACAAATAAATCTTTCTTTTGTAACAATCAATATATCATCCAGATATTGTAAAAATAAATGTCCAGGTCTTGGTTTGTCCTGTTTCCAGATTTCAAATTCCTTAGCTAAATGATTTCCAAAAATAGTTGGACTGTTTTTAAATCCTTGGGGTAATCTAGTCCATGTCAACTGCATCTTTTGGTTTGAGGATTTTCCCATTCAAAAGCAAACAGTTTTCTGGTTTCCTTTTCCAAAGGTATACAAAAGAAAGCATCTTTTAAATCAAGCACTGTAAACCACTGATAAGTCTCCCTTAACGCTGTTAACAGTGTATAAGGGTTTGCTACTACAGGATAAATATCCTTAACTATTTGATATACTGCTCTCAAGTCTTTCACCAGCCTATATTCACCCGAGGTTTTTTTTTTTTTTTTTTTTTTTTTTTTGGCTGGTAAAATAGGAGTATTATACTCAGATTCACATTCTTCCAAAATTGTATACTCCAAAAATTTATCAATCAATTTCTTCAATTCCTGTCTTACTTCAGATTTGATTAGATATTGTTTAATTCTCGCTGTTCCTGCACCTTCCTTCAAATCTATTTTAACTGGTTCTGCTAGTTTCGATTTACCAGTAATATTTGTTTCCCATACAGTAGGGATCACTGCCAAATCCACCTCCGGTGGAATTTCTTGTTCCTTTACCTCTTTTTTTTTTTATCATCAAGATTTCTCCCGTTTTTGACTCAGGTATTTTCAAGAAAAGTTCTCCTTCATCAAAAACAATCTGTGCATTTAATTTGGATAACAAATCTCTTTCTAAGAAGGGTATCGGACATTCTGATACATACAAGAATTCATGTGTAATTATCTTATTTCCAAATTTCAAATCTAGGGGCTGTAGAAATGGCCTGTTTTCTTCTTTCCCTGTTGCCCCTATTATATTGGCTGTTTTTGTTCCAATTTTTCCTTTACATGTATTTAATACTGAAAATGTTGCTCCTGTATCTACCAAAAATTTGACTTCTTTATCTCCCAGCTTAATTTTAACCAGAGGTTCAGCTGGGCTCCCCTCCGGTCCCCTTCAATCATCTAAAACCATTATTTTGGCAAGGTCGTGAAAAGCACTCCTGTTTCTGGGGCAGTCCTTTTTCCAGTGTCCTTCCTCTTTACACAAGGCACACTGATTTATTCCTAAGAGGGTATTAAATTTCCAATCACCACAATTCATATACCCTCCATGCCACTTCCAACATTGCATTTAAACTTCTTGAATTCTCTCCCTCCAGTTTCTGGAGTTGTTTTTTTTTTTTGTTGTTGTTTTTGTTGGTTTTTTTGTTTGTTTGTTTTGTTTTTTTTTTTGTTGTTTTTTTTTTTTTTTTTTCTTATATCTGGTGCCGATTGCCCCATAAAAATCAAAGCCAATTGTATCTGTGCTGCCTCTGTTTCCACTCTCAAATCAGTGTATTTTCTAGCAGCTTCCTTTAATCTTTCCAAAAATGCTGAGGGAGATTCATTTTTATCTTGTCTTACTTCATATAATTTAGACCAATTCAAAGATTTAGACATGGCATGTCTAATCCCATACAAAACCCACTTTTGATACCGCTTTAATCTTTCTCTATGTGCCACATTATTTGGATCCCACTGCGGATCCCCAGATGGAAAATTCTGTTCTATTGTTCCACCTGTTATTCCACTCATCACATCCAACTCTGCCTGTGTCCACAGTCCTTTTCTTCAAACAACCTTTCCCAATCTCACAAGTTGTACAACACTTTTTCACTTTCTTATTATCAGCGGTTACAGCCATTACTAAATTATCTCCAGTAGTTAACTTACATTCCTCCTGCCAATCCTTTCTTTGTCTCAAGTAAAAGAACAAATCCACATATGGCATTTCACTCCATTTCCCTTCTCTTTTACAATACAACATTAACTGCAAAATAGTGTTATAATTCAGTGTCCCGTTCATGGGCCACTTTTCCTGATCTTCTAGTATATATAGTGGCCACCAATTATTACAATACTCAATCATCTGGCTTTTTGGCAAATCCTCATATAAATCTCCCCAATGCGCTAACAAACATCCCAATGGAGAATTTTTCGGGATTTTATCAGTTAACACAAGATTACCCAAGCTTCTACTTTTAAACAACCGAGTTAACTTAGTTGCCATGGTGTAATTACCCACAGTACAATACACAATTATTCAACTCTGTCACTCCGATCCGCGGATCCACACTCCACACTCGCTTTCGTTTTCAATTATACGTCTCACCCTTACAACCACACTCACACTTTCCCACAGTTGCTTTAAACAAGCATATAACACAATTTTATACCTCTTAATTTTCTTCTTAATACACAGACTCACAAAACAACAGAAAGACAAACATATAACACAATATTATACCTCTTAATTTTCTTCTTAATACACAGACTCACAAAACAACAAAAAAAAAGCACTAAAACTTCTAACTTCTTGTTAGAGGCACTACCTTAGAGAACACTATAGCATATAGGTTCTCTTGTCTACACTTTTGTCCAACCCTGCAATAGCTTTCGCTTATGTCTTACGGGCAGACGCCTAGGCTTCCACTTCCACAAGGATCCTTTTAGTCCAACCCTGCAATAGCTTTCGCTTATGTCTTACGGGCAGACTCCTAGTCCTACCCTGCGCAGGTCTTTCACTGCGTCTGACAGGTAGACTTACTCAGTGGGACTCCAACCCACTGGTGGGACTCCATCCCACTCTTTCCCATACACTTATTATAGTGGGACTCCTGCCCACTTCCTCTAGTGCACTTACTTACTACAATTAAAAGAAGAAGTGTCTTACCAAAAAAATCCAGGGAACGTCGCGAAGAGCCTTACGGATCGGGGATCGATGGGTATCCCCGAGAAATCCTCGGTGCCGGCTGGAACCGATCAGGTCCCCGACTCCTCCGGTCTCCTTCAGCGAGGTCCCATCTGGGTCGCCAAAACTGTTACCGAAATCTCGGAATGAAGAACTTATCGACACCAATGTGATGTAGATAAGCAGACACTTCTTTATTGACGGCCGGGTGCGTGAGTGAGTCCTCTCACGATCAACGCACGCCAGGTCCCAAAAACAGATTCCATATATTGAACTTATTCATACATATTCATTAATTATTCATGCATAATCATTACATTTCCCAGAAATCATTAACATATTCTCCTCCCATATCCGATTCTGCGCAATAAAGCTTAGAAAGGTCCAGAAATGGGTCTGGGGTACGATTTGGGTAGGTGGTATATGAGTCGGTGGTCGCGATCTCCCCCTGCCGGAATTACCTTTTACTAAAGTTCACGGTTTCTTGGCAGGTAACTACAAGCTGTTCCAGTCGACTCTCCCCAGTTCCCATTAATCCTACATTTTGACATCTCAATATACTTTCTTTATACAGAAGACTAGTTAGATACAAAGAACCTTTCAAACTCTAAATTATTACTTAAGCTTCAACAATGATTCCAACCCATTCTTCTGGCCTTAGTACAAAATGTATAAAGGGTCTCACAACTACTTTTACTAAATAATCATAACTTTCTTCAACATATTTTTATCTTCCTATATTTCTATTCTATATAATAACTCTATAAAATCAGTTAATCAAACCAATAAAATCAATTGATCTCAACTCTTTAACAAATCGACAACATAACCAGCACAGTAATGAATAAGAAGTGTTAAGAGCTTCATTTCATTGAAAGAAAAAAAATAGGATCTCTCTATATTTTCCAGAGCACGATTTGAGTTTCTCACATAGTAAAAAGCAGCCTAATATGTGTGATCTTGGACCAATTGTGTGGTTAATGACCACTTGCTGAAAGTTAATGTCATTTCAGAAAGGCCTTGCTGTGCTGAGAGTTGAAAATTCCCAGTGCTTCCAGAAAATATGAATTAACATCTCAGGAGGAACTCTTATCTGGATGTCACCTTTAAGTTTCTGTGCTTTACTGTGGATTGTTCATTTTGTTGAACATATCATTAAACCGTAAATTATTCTATTGTATAACTGAGGGGTGATGTCACACACTTGACAGCTGTCAGTGATGTGTTGTGGTTTTCGGACTGAACGACTCTGAATTATTAATGTTTCAGATGTCACAGAGCCTGTTTAACGCTTCACATGCAAGAGAGCTTTGTTAGAACACTCAAAATACAGCTACTGTCTTTCACATTGGCCAGCAATATGGCCATAATTAGCAATGCCAAATTATTGCTGTACGCACTGGAAATGTGCTTCATAAAGCCTATCCCACGTAACTGCGGTGCCCAACTTAGAATAAAGCCAAACTGAGGTGTTCAGACAGGAAAAAAAAAAAAAAAGCCAACAACAAAGCAACACAGCCCTCCCTGAGTTACAGCTTGCAATACTGAAACTTGTGATACTGCTCAAGAAACCAGTTATGGGAGCTCCTTAGCTCTGGGGGCAGATGCATGCTGCCAAGAGTTGCAATGATTCTGAAGAAGCCCGAGATGGGGGCAAAGGCGAAAGTGTCTGAAGCGGTCTTCAAAGCTAACTGAATATTCCTGTTTTGTCAGTTGAAACGTGATTGTATTTATAAGTTCACGTGCCTGTTATTTGGATAGCCATTTTCTGAAACACTGATTTAATGACATAATAATAGAAATCTGTTCCTTCCATGGGGTTTTCATGAAAGAATTTTTCACAGTACGGAGCCAGAGAGAGACTGTGGTGAGGAATGCCGTTGCTGAAGTTATCCGAAGATAAAACCAGCTCTCTCATTTTGGCTCACTAACCCTCCAGTCCTCCTTGCAGGCTGGCTCCGAGGCAGCAGGGGCAGTCTCTGCTGCTGGGCAGGGAAGCTCTGGCTGGTGTCTGGTGGTGGGGGCATATCCACATCCTGAGCTGGGAAGGTGTGATGGGCTTCGGGGAAACTGTCGCCGCTTGGAATAAGTCGGTACTTGCTTTCTCGGGTCTCCTTAATATCGACGTCTGTGGTAGTAGCCAGACAGTCAGGAAGTCAGTGAAGTAACTAATAGAAGTGTGCTCGGGGCTAAATTAGAAATGAGATCAGGGCATGAGAAAAATGCTGGTTCCAAAAAACAGCCAAAAAAGTGCCTCCTTCCTAAATAACTAATATAAGATATCAAGACGTCCATTGTAATCACAGTTTCACTGGGAGCTATGTGTACGTGGCATGTTGCTTCATAATAAGATATATTGAAAAATTCAGTATCCACAAAAGTTGTACTCTGATTCTCGTGTACCATTTTTCTGAACATGGCTCTAAGTATTAAAATAGAGGCTTAGGACATAGATGCTAGAGCACCAAACCAAATGCTGATAGTTTGAGCTGCTTTGGGTTTAAGATTGCATTTCTTTAGAAAAGAGTTGTTTTCAGTCACACTGGAAGTCAGAACAACATATCTGATAAAAAGAAGGAAGGAAAATTCAAGCCTGCTGTAATTACATTTTGGGTGTTGCTGACATTTGACAAGTTTGCCTATTGTAGATTAATGGCAAAGGTAAAGAGTCAGAGAAGAGGAGATGAAACAGGGATAGAAAACCGCCTCGCAGAAGGAGGCAAAAGGTTAGCCATAAAAAAGAAGAAAATAAGGAAACAAAAAACCTTTTCAAGTAGGGAAGAAAGCTCTTAAGTTTTGATGAATGGACTGCCAAAGTTTCAGGAGTTCAGTTTGCTGAACATGCCCAGGTTGGGAACGCACGTAGGAACTCTCCGTTGTGTCTGAACCTACAGCCCCTATTAGAAATCTTGTGAAAACAAGTTTCTTCACGATGTTTCAATACCTCTGTTCCTGGCAGTTGTCCAGCAACAGGAAACATGAAGGGAGCAATGGTAACATATGTTATCTGTGTGCATGGTTTAGTGCGTGCCTACACTCAGTCCTTCCAAGTTTTCCAGTTTCCTTCACATTTTTGGGGATTGTTTGGCATTGGCCACTGGAACAGGGGTATTTTCAGGATGTATTGTCATTGAAGCCTTATAATTAATCCTGTTTCACAGAATGTATTCATTGTTCATCCTGGGAAAAGGAAATGCTTCAGAGAAATATATAGTTTTCTTAAAAGCGGGGGTGTGTGTGTGTGTGTGTCCTTCCTTTTTTTGGATAGCTATTGTGTTATTAATCAAGCAATCCCTAGCCTTTGCACAGAGCATGAAGTGCCAGCTCCAGTTCCTGTGTGGGAGTGGAAAGAGCCCGTGTGTGCCAAGGGCCTGAAGTCTCCATCCCTGCCCCACCACGAGGAGCGACGTCGCAGCGCAGGAACAGCGTTTTCCTCCAGCGCTGTGTTCTGTGGGAGGGTGCTGAGGGTGGCCTGACTGGAGAACTGTTTTCTCCTTCCTTCTGTGCACTCCTCAGGACAGACAGATCTATCCTAGATCAAGGTAGATAAAGCACTTTCAAATGTATTGTACGGAAGGTGTGTAAATGAGATCAAAAAGGGAGGAAGAGGAAATACAAAGCCTCAGTTGAAGCAGATTCACACATTGAAGATTGTGCCATCAGATGGTAAAAGCAGTTAAATGTAAACAAAGCAGACTCTCTAATTATAATTTTGCTAATCCAGACAGAAATAGTTGGTCTTTCCCAGTCCCTGAGAAAGGCTGAATAGGTTAGTAGTGAGCCTTCTCATCACTACAATTTATGATTATTATTATGGAGTATTCTGTAGCAGCTTGCTGAGGCAGGGCTCGGAACGGCCCATTCGCTAGTAGTATGGTCAAATAAGTCTGGGGACTTGGTATCCTGATTTTTAAATTTTTTTTAATGTCCATTTAGTGTAGTTGTGAGCATCTTTTTCATTATTCAGCTTGACGAAGGAGACCTCACAGGAATTGCATAATTCAAGTGAAAGCAAAGGATCATTATGTGACAGAGATGGAGTAGTATTCCGAGTGGATATACAAGGCAAATGAAGACTCAGTTTTAACTTCCATCTTGGAGACAAACCCCTGGTGTTCCCAAGGACAGGTCTCTCCCCATTATTTCCTGTTCTGTGACAGATTAACAGCACCTGCCTTTGGTGTTACAGGGGCAAGTGATCATGAAATACCAGCTGTTCCCGCAGAAGGAGATCTGGAGACGGTATCAAAGGTTGCCCGGCTGAGGTTGCTGGTCAGAGCACTAGCTGTCAGACACGTGAGCAGGAGCTGTGAGCTGACCGCCAGACTCCTTCATGCTGTAATTCACGATCTCCCCAGCATGTTTGTATTAGGCTGGATTTGTAACAGCCTCACTAGTAGTGAGTATAAATTGATGGTGTGCTCAGGTCTCCTGGGAGAAAGGAACACAAGAACGTGATGGAGGTGTAACTTCCTTGCCTCTTCTGGGATGCTGGGGACAGGACTTTTTACTGTTCATGGGCAGAATATTATAGCATAAGGCAAAAGAGGTTTTTAAGGCTGAAACCTGAGACATACTGGAAGTGAAACCAGATTTCATGGGAGTTTTGCCCCTGTTCAGGCAGAATGGGATTTTTCTAGAATTTACCTAGAAGCTTATCAAATACGTATCACTTCAAGGCTTTGGAAATACATATGACAAATACATGTCAACTGAAGGCTCTGGAAAAAAGAAAGTTGGACAAAAAGCAGTAAGAAACACACACACACACACACACACCCCGAGTAAATAGAGAATTAAGGATCATCGTTTTTCACAGTGAGGATCATTAGGTCATTTGTTGGAAAAGTGATTGAAGTAAAGGATGGTATGTTCATTGCAAAGACAGCTGCCTTTATTTCTGGGTTAGAAAGCAATAGTGGGCATTTTGATAGATGAGGAACCCTAGACTGAGATGAAAGGACATATGCTTCACAGGAATAATGTTGTTGTTGCTAGAATTTTGGACTTTCATGTAAAATTCTAAGCGACTTTCCTTGAAAACTGGGGATTAGAGGAGTAATTACAGCTTCCTAATTGACAGCTATGATATACTCTGGACCATTTGAAGGAGGAGACTATTTGTACTAATTGTTTAGTATCTTTTAGTATTTCATAACCACATTATTTTAAAATGTGTCTTCTGAAGAAAGCTTACTTTGAAATACAAATTTATTTAAAGAAAAATGTCCCCTGAAAATCAAGCAAATTTACCGCCAGGTAGAAAAAACAGATTTTATTAAGTGGTACAGACTGAAAGGATGCTGTACAATGGCTATTCTACAAAACACATTTAGCGCTAGAATATATTATTTAAAAGAGCACACTGAGATGCTGTCTGTGCTAGAAAAAACTTAAATTGAAGGGTGTATGTCAGCATGGATACTGTAAAGGATCAGTGGTGATAATTAATGCTTGTTGAAAGAAATTTGCTAAGCTGAAGAATTTAAGAAAACATTGTGATGTCCTTTTTTGTTCTAGGCAGAGAGGAAGTAGAAATAAATGAATAGTATCTTTGAAATGCCATTCAAAACTATTTATTTTGTACAATGTCTGTGTATCAGGCAAAATCATCTAGTGATGCTTTGGACTGTGGGAGTATAAGTAAGCAAATAAATTTTGTTAGCAGCAGGAGGAAAGAGCTCGTTCATTATCTAGACAAATATAAATGAAGCTTGATAATGTTAAATGAATTCATTAATTATTATAGGGAGCCTGTTCTTTAAAATGTACTTTTGATTTACTTTTCCTAAACTAGCTTTTTCTTCAGTAATGGTAATAACACATTTATAGAACGTTTTGTGTGTTCTGAGCACTTTACCTTGGCGAAGGGTACGATACCTACCCCAGGTGGGTGGGACCAGCCTGCAGTGAGGTGTCCGTCCTTCCTCAGTGCTGTGTCACTGGCATCTTCGGGACTGGTTGTTTGTAGAGGAGGAGCAGGGTGCGTTCTCTCTGGAGCCCTCTCAGGGAGCTGGGCGATCCGAGGGCTGCACTGAACTGCATCAGGGCACTGGATAAGGCCCTTTACTCATGTTTGGATGGGGACCTTGGACCAACTGACAGCTATTCCAGGGTCAGAGGTTAATTCCAGCTGACAATCCTTTGATTCTCCAGAGGTTATAGTATAGCAAAGAAATTGGCGCTCTCTCTTTCTTACTCCCTTTAATCAAGGCCACTTTCATATTAATTGATACTGTATGAGAAAGCTCAGCTTTGTGAAGCTGTGCCCTAACAGACAGGTTGTGCTTTGCACAAGAGGCACTGCTGAAGCTGTTACTGATGGCAGTGGTGGAAAAGCAGAGCCTGAAATTTCATACCTTTTTAAAATCAAACACACTGCAATCAATAATACAGAATTTAGTATATTTTAGCTGACAGATTAGATTGCAGTGCAATGCAAACTGGGTAGTACTTGAACACAGACTAATTTAACCTTCAACAGCAGAGCTCATTAATTCATGTTGGATCCAAGGTGTTACAGTTGTGGTGTACCTACTGAAGCAGATTTTATCGTCTGTGCTATTTAGTGTTGTCACTCTTACTGTTCACAGCAGAACTTGAGTTACTTAAGATGTGAATTAGACACAACAATAGTAGAAGTGTGAACTTATCAATTATATGCATTGCACCTTCACAGGCTTCAGCTGTGATTGTGTTTTGTTAGGTACCCTATAAACAGAAGCCAAGACAATTCTTGCTAGAAGGAAATGCAAAGCAAAGTTGACCTGTATTTCTTGCTTAAGTGGCTTCTAATGGCTATGTCAAATATGTCTATCTAAGCTTATTGCATATCCCATTTATTAGCGAGAGAAAGAAATAAAGCATCCTTAGAAACAAATATTCTGATCACTGGTTCCGTCATTTTCTGGGCCTGGTTAGGAGGAAGGTGCTTCATTCAATTCATTTCAGCAAATCACTCAAAATTGTCTTAATTTTCATTAGTGGCTAAAGGTAGGATGTGGCATCTGCTTAACAGTTAAGGAGATGCTGAAGTACTTAAAAGCTAATTCTTTGCCTGATCCAAGTAACACTAAAAACCTATGTTGATTTCAAAGGGCATTTGATCCTAGATGTATTACCTAAAAATGAAATATAAGCCAGCTCTAATATGGTTAAAAGAGATTGGTGATGGAAAAGAATTCTGTGTAGAGGGTTTTTTTAACTTTAAATAATGATCAATAGAAAGAAGTTTATTAACAGAGGTTAGCAGAGGTCCCCTCCGTTAGTTAAAACTGTGATGCTAAACCCTGCCTAATCTTTTAAGGCTCCTAACAAGGCACAAATGTTTCAATAGGAGCAGGCAGGTTTTCCTACAAGCATTTAATATGGTTATAGTTTGTTACTAGTGCTATCTAATGCATTCAGCACGTTCAACCTTTGAAGTTGTCTGCAGATGACCCACAACAAAGTTTATCTTCTGCCCAGCTTACTGAGTGACATACTGACTGCTGCCTAAAAAATTATAATCAGCAACTTTTTTCTAAGAAACGTTTCATGTTTCAAATAAATCAGTTCCTGAAACAAGCTCTGATATCTCTCAGGCATGCTTTCTTCATGTCAGTGAGGATCAGCTGCAGTTTGCATTGCTTTGAACTCTTACTTTGATAAAATTGCATTCAGCATTTATCATTCTTCCGTCAGAGTCAAGTTACTTTTTATTTTAGATGTTTAATATTACTTAAATGTTAAAATTCATCTATATAATGTCTATTATTCCATCTGTAAAACAGGACAGAAAATGTCCTTGTTTTTACCTCATATTACTGTTGCAAAGTTCATTTTGTTAATATTTGTAATAAAGTTTGAACACTGAGTCGCTTCAGATGTTTTCACTTGTAATCTCTTTGATGAGGAGCTAGAGTAATACTATTAAAGTTTAGTCCTTTTTAGTATCTGTAAGGATCCCTGTGTGGTTAAGGGAGAGGAAGAGAGATTCTAGGAGAGATTCAGAGCCCTTGGAGTGAGATTCCTGCTTTGGCATCTCCCTGTGAGGAGCCACTCTCTGCTTTAGCTGCACCAGCACCTTCATGAGTATCTCCTGTCTTATATGTTTGTATAGTGCCCAGACGAAGACTCCTAATCCTCACTGAGGCATTTAGTTTCATTAATTGTTAAACCATCCTGAACTTGTAGAAGCCATACCAGTTGTGATATATTAAGAGGAAGGAGGAAATATTTTTTTCTGTGTGCCAATAAAGACGTATAGGATGCACATATGAAACAAAGGAGCAGTGTAGTGACTGGACCACCAGGTGTATCAGGAAAACAACAGTGCTGTCAGTTTCTGTGGGCTGGTTTTGATTCTGATGGGAGCGATTAGCTTTAGAGGTCCTCAGGACGTGAAGTCATGCTCCATGCAAACAGATTCTGGTCTCAGTTGGTCAGAATGGGACGCTTCTCCAACACAGCCAGATTAAAAAAATACATATATATATATATATATATAGAGAGAGAGAGAGTATGTGATAATGCTGCCATGCTACACTTAAATAAATCAGCCTGAATTCTTCTCTTATATATGTCAGTTGCTATGTAAGGGTGGAATATTATTTATCAAGAACAACCTTAACATGCCATAGAATGCTTTATATAGTAATTTTAATAGATATTGTTGCTACTGTGTTGTTTTGTGACAATAACTTTCTCAGAAACTATCCAGAGTCAATTTTACATTTTGAGAAATAAACCCATTTCTTTTACTGCAGCTGATTAAGTGCTCTGGTTTTGAGCTCCACTTAAATATAACTCATTTACCCCACCTGCAGCAAATAGGCACAGATGTGTCTGCTTACATACATGAGTACTGATTTGGGCAGCCTGAAGCAGGATGTAGGTGCTTTATTTAGGTCACCAGTGCAGATGTTATATTGGTTTTTGAAGGACAAAAAAACTCATTAAATATATTTATTTTTTTGTAATGTGCACTGCTCAAACCTATGCAGTTTGCTGTCGGCTTCTTTGTAGACGGGGTTGCAGCCAGAACAGCTAGCTTTTCGTCTTGCAAATTCTGGGCTCAAATGTTGGTAAAGCATAACTGAAAATTCACCTAATACATTCATTTCAGTCCCAGCTGAACATCTGTTCCCATCATCAAGCTTCCATAGGAGCTGACACAACTGCCAGTGTTATCTGAAGGGGAGCTGGTGTGCAGGCACATTGGCAGAGTGCTGTGGGAAAACTCGCACAATACCTGCCCCATGCTATGTTTAGACCTAGCTATTAATTCTTGAGATCCAGGAGCTCAAATAGGTGAAAAGTTAAAAAATTAATAACTTGGTTTGTGAGAACAGACTTCCATAACTTTCTCACGATTCTAGATTAGAATTGGGAAGTATTCACTTTGGAGGTTGGATTAGTGCAATGTATCAGAAATGCCCCCTCTGTTTTCCCTTTGCTACCACAATTCCAATGCTGAATTGTCAAGTAGCTTTTTTTTCATCCCTCCTAAGGCTGCATGCATTTAAAAAAATACTGAACACCAATTAATTTGTCTAATTTACATGAAAAAGTGCAGAAGATGTCTTTTTTTCCATAATTAACTATATTTTGCAATTCATTAAAATTCTGCAGCCCTTCACATAATGGAGCCCTATTCACTACATAGGAGATAAGTGCTTAATTCCAAAAGGGGCAGACGGAGGAGGCAGAAAGGAAGTGGAGGAGGGCAAGATTAGCATTTTATATATTAGTTATGCATATTCATGAGGGAAAATTAAGCCCTGCCTATTCATGTCGGCTTTAACTTTATTTTGTGGGGTATTCACAACACTTACCTCAACAAATGGTTCATGTGGATTTTTCGTGGCTTTAATTGAGCAGGAACATGGTGACAGCCTTCTTAACGAACCTGAGGTACATACAGCGTAGGAGGAGCAGACGGAGGTTGTGTGTCAGGGCATGGCGTGCTCCCCAGTGCGGCGCTCTGTGTGGTACCACCATCCAGATGAAACAGGGAGAGCAGGTTGGGAGCCTGGAACCTGCAGATGGACCCCAGAGATTCCCTCAAAGCGGACTGTTGAATTATTAGCTACTTTTGAAGTTTCCTGCTTTTCGTAGTGCAGCAAGCTACTTTAGAAAGTCACCTATGCGATTTTTTCGCTGTATCTCTTTGTAAATGATGTATTCTTTCCTCTGGAAGGTCAGACCAGTAGTAGGCAATGCCGTATGCTTTGTGCAAAGGAAAAGCACCTCTTGGCCACATGCATAGGGTGGAGGTGTCCCGACAGGGAGAGGAAGGTGGCACCTTGCTAGTGGTCTGCCTCGATGTGGGGGGCAGTCGGTGTTGCGGAGAAATTCACCCAGCACTTGCCAGACTGCTGTTTCAGTCCGAGCTTGTTGGACCAACACACTTTTAATTTCCTTGGGTCTTTGCAGACAGCAGTGACTGTCTCGGCTGGAAGTCTATTCTCTCGCCCTCTCGTAGTGCAGGCTGCCTCTCAGCCCCTTCTGCAACAAGAGGGCTGTTGCAGTCACTTGGAGTTTGGTTTCCCTCCAGGGATATGTAAGAACTGGGGCACACAATCATGAGAGTTGATACAGGTGGTTAGGGACAGTCATTCTTTACTTTTGTTTGCACAGCAAATTAGTAGATCTAGACTAAATAGCAAGTGCCTGCACATTTTTCTCAGTGCCCTCACAGCATGTGGCTTTCTCACCAAACAAGAGCATCGTCCGCTTTCTTTCAAACCCAGCAGCCAGGTGAGCCCTGACAGCGAGCCATAAAAAATGTTTGCCCGGCATTCTTCTCTTCATTGTCTTTCTCTCATATTTCCCATTAAATAATTTTTCCTGTATAAGTTAGTTCTATTGTCAGATGAGCCTCAAATGTGCACATCAGCTGGCTGAAATCCCCTTCCAAGTGACAGTTCCTTGTTACCAGCTGAGTTGGCAGAATGGTTTCCCTCCACTGCTAGGCCTATCCCAAACGTTGTTGAGCATCTATTCTGCTGTCCCAGTGTCTTCGGAGTTTATAAGCAGAAGATGAAATGATAAAATGAGGTATGGATAGTATTTAATAAAAATAATGTAGCTGTTTGCATACTTTGCACAATTTATATGTACACGTTTGAAAGAAAGTGCCGATACAATAATCCAAGCAATATTAAAGAGAGAAAACAGTTGTTTTAACGACAGGGCTGGTAATACTAATTGGCATTAACTTAAAGCCACACTGAACAAAATGCTAACTAATATCTAATGCTGGAGTTCCCACTGCGGGCTGTATCTCGAAACATTGTCTTACGAATGACTCACTCTTGAATTTTCTACAGAGTATTTAGTTAGCATTTCACATTTCAGAATATGTCAACCTGCAAATCATGCTTTTCTTTAATTCATTCCGTATTTTGCTGTGTGTTTATATGTGTGTGTTTATGTATGTGTGTATAGACCTATGGAGGGGATGGCTGGAATAAGGGGGAGATGAAAGGGAGAGGGGAAATGAAATCCAGAAAGCTTTGACCAGGTGTAAATAGCAAAGTATTTATATCCCTTCAGCTGGCTGTGGTGCAGGGGCAGTCTTGAAATCTTGCAGAGGAGAGGGAGTTCCTTTTGACCAAGTCACACCATTTAGGTTGGCTGTTCCATTCATTTCCCCTCACATCTGTTTTATTTCATCTGGAGATTAGGAGGAGAGCAGGAGGAGAGCCAATGCTATAGACACAACTTTGGGAGCCACTAATTTAATTGAGCTCTCTTTTTTATTATTATTTTTTCCCTCTCTATCTAAGGTTTCTGAATGCCAAAACATGAAGTAGTAATATCAAAAAAATGAATTTGAAACAATTCTGCTTTTCCTAAAAGCTTACAAGTTCAGACCATCGCCCTAAAATAAATCATAAAGCTGCTTATTACTGTCTATCCCACAACTTGTGCAAGCATGATCAGACGCAGCAGGAAAAGCATAGGTCTTTGTCACCAATACAAAATGCTGCAATTTAAAGCAGCCCTGGAGGCATCTGGGTTCAAAAGGATCAATATATAACTAGGAATGAGCCTGATCTACAAAAGTTCTGATCTGGAAATGAGAAGTTTCCTAAAGAGTAGTAATGCCTTGCAAGCACAGTAATTAAAAGCAGCAGCCTGTACCCTGGATCTCGCTCCCAGGCAGGGCCAGGGTTGCAGAGCTTTCTCTGGGAAACCTACAGAGCCGACATAACCAGCCAGCATCGCCGTATGTCCCCGCTGCTTTGCTGCACAGCCCTGGGCAGTTCCCACCTGGAGAGAGCTTGATAAATGTGTCACTTTGCTCTGATTTCCTAAGCTGACAGAACACCCTGGGAGTATCGGCAAGTGGTATCAGCAGTGCTTACAGGGGATTGAAGCTCTCTGACTGATGCTGGAGTTACCAGTTGAGTCCAGTTCAGCGTGCCCTGAAAGGCTGTTGCAGGTTGCTCCCACCTCTGGGGTGACAGTGGCTCAGAGCAGGCAGCGTGGCTCACCTGAGACACGTTCTGGTAGTGCTTTTAGTCTTGCAAGTGATGTTTAGCGCTAAGTTGATTTTGTCCGTTTTTGCATAAACATAATTTGGGGAGGTTTCCTCACCTTTATTTTTTTCTATCATACACAAACCTTCGGGATGTAATTCCTAAATTGAAAATTTAGAGAGAATGTGAATAGTGGTAGCATGGTCCTGGATGCAAGCTTTCTTGTTTAACTAGTGTTCGCTCAGCTGGCTAATGAGTGGAGTTTCCTATAAGCATGCTGAAAATCAGATTTTATGGTTGGTTCTGGTTGGAAGCACTGTAAGTGCCAATGACAGAATTTTGTATTTCAGAAAATTAGGCTCAGTCTCACCACCATTACCACGCTTGGACAAGTTACTTACTCTCTGGCTCTCCGCTGAGAAATAGTATTTCTTATCTAATAGGTGCATCATGAGGAAAACCCAGTAATCGCTGTGGGGTGGGGTGTCTGCCGTGATGGAGCTGTGCCATTGCCTAAGATGGGCTGTAATACTAGTCATGTTTGGGTGCTTAAAGTACCAGACACACTGACGCTAAAGCATGATTCCCCTTGCTTTGAGGAAGTTATTTCCCTTCCTTTAAGAGCAAACTTATTGCCCCCCCCTGCATATACTCAGTTAATGCCTCTTGGGAATCAGGGAGGGTAAGGGTGACACACGAAGCCCAGACACCTCCCCTGCTGCTCCAGTGCCTTCCTCGGGCAGCGGCTGGCAATCGAGAATGCCAGAAGATGGTGTCTCTCTCCGTGCGACAGCTAGGCAAAGCAGAGTGACAAGGAAGTAAGGCTTTGCTTTCTTTTACTCCTTAAACAACCCAAGAAAATCATGACAGCTGAATCCCGCAGAGCTGGAAGCCACAGCTAGTAGAAGATGTAGATGCACTTAAGAAAAGCAATCCATCTTCAAATGACACCGTGGCTTCCAGCAGTCTGAGCCAGTCTGCTGTCAGGATCATAGATCTAAACTTCAGTGTCTGCCCTGTGTTTTGCTAAACCAAAGGCTAAATATTTGAAGCTCTCGGACTGGGGAGAGCACATTGGCAGAAAGAGCCGAATAGATGACATGCAATTTCTTAAAGCGTTCCATGTTTTTCCCCTGGGAGTGTTTAAAAAACCTGTAGATGCGGCATATACGGACATGGTTTAGTGGTGGATTTGGCAGTGCTGGGTTAATGGTTGGACTTGATGACTTTAAAGGTCTTTTCCAACCTAAATGATTCTATGAAGATGTGTCACCTGCTTCTCAGTGAGAAGAGGCCGATGTGACCTAGAGAGAGGAGGGGCTGCAGCAGGTAGAAGCGAAGAGGTAGCAGGAGTGAACCAAAGACACCTTCCCCAGAGCAGGTGGGGGAGAGAAAGCCCCAGGTCCCTGGCTGTATGCAGATCGTGTGCGTTTCCCAGACCACAGGGAAGCAGATTTATTTGGTTCTCGCTGGTTAGCTTGATCATGAAATATTAAATGGATATTGACTTGAATTGAGGAGTGCATCAAGATTTATTGAGCCAAGAGTTAAATACTGACTGAGGCAAAACCCAGCTAATACTTGCTACAAGGGACCATTTAACCACTGTAACTTTTGGTACGTGTATTGCTGCTTCCATTTTGTCTATCTTCACAGTGAAGTGTCCTAAGAATACTTCCAAGGGCAGAAACTATAAATATTTTTTAATATGTAAGAATCAGAGCTTGTAAAGAAAAAAAAAAAAAACACAACAACTTAGGTCCTAGGATAAGCACCACACTTAGAAGAAGTAACACAGCAATCACTAGTGCACACACACACACAAAAATAATATTCCTGAATGTGAAAATAATAGCGGGCACAGGAAGAGACCCTTATAACCACCTCTCCTAAACTGGAGAATCTCCAGGAAGCTTTTAGCTTCTGCATAGGACAGAACAGTGCTCAGACTAGATTTCAAGATCTCAGCTGATACATCCTCTGGGATGCCCCTGCTGCCCCACTGTAAATCCCTGCAGCAGCCATGGGGCGTCCTGGGTGGCGGAATCTGGGGAGCATAAGGGAGAAGCCAGGATTTTGTGAGTGCCTTGTCAAGCCTGCTAGTTGTGCTGTATTGATAAGATTGTGACGGAACTTCCATAGCAGCAAGGAACTAAACTGATCTCTCAGACATGGTATGGATGTTAAGCTTATCCCATTAGTAAATTTGAACAGTAATTAGTTATTAAGCGAATGATTACACATGTTTCTATTTGGTTTTTATTCCATTCCAGCTAGGGTAATTGCATGTTCCTGAAAACATATTTTAAAACACTGTTTGAAAGGACAGGAATCATTTATATTTGTATTGATTTTTCCAGGGATTTAGTATTGTTAATGAGAGTGAGATGCTCCGAAGTTCCACACAAGCAGCTTATTTGCCTCTCATATATGAATACTTATGAAATATTATGTATTTGCTTTTAGAGAAAGACAGTTTCATTAGGTCCTGTATCATTACATCGCTCTGCTTGTCCCAGATGCTGAATTCAAGGGTCCTTGTTCTGTCAGATTTGCTTAACATCCTGGTGATTTATAATATCCATATTCTTGATTTGGGGTTTTGTTGTTTCCCATAGGGCAGCTTCATTTAAGTATTTTCTTCAGGTTGGTGTCCTCATGGCGTCTTTACCTGCAACAATTAATATGCATTATTTTTAGAAAAAAGCCACATTTACAGTGTTCTAATGTAGATATCAGAGGGGGGGGGTTATCTAACAAAATGCAGTTGTGGATGTGGATCTGCATTTATAATCTTGGCTGCTTAGTATGCATTAAGGTCACATGCCAGCATTTCAATAATTTTAAACACTCTTAGAGCATGTCCAAAAATGTAAGATAACTTTTCCGCTGATAAATGTGGTTTATATTAGTGACAACAAATTAGCTCACACCACAAATGTGAAATTGCAGTACCTTTTAGAGCAAAGCCATTCAATATTGCCGTAGTAAGAGGGTGTCAGCATTTCCCTTCCAGCCTCTTTCACTGAACGGCTTAGAATTCAACTGTAAAATCTCATTCAAAGCAGAAGTTAAATGGACCAGGTGTTAACACAATTTGATGGGGTTACTCCTCATCAGCTGTTCCATTTAAGTGTAGAGCTTTTTGCATGAAATACAACTTTTATTTCTGCATATACTGATAAAAACAACAGCTTCTTCTTGCAGGTCTTCAAAAGCCGGTGCAGTAGCCTCCTTAAGCCATTAAGTACTAATGCTCGCCTTGTGGCACACTTTGACTGATCTGACCCTTTAGGTGTATTTCTTTTTGATGTCCGGCTCCTTTTGGGTGAGTTTTTTGTGGCAACATTGTGGCCACTCAATTCTGATCTGAGTGATGAAGAGAGCAAAAAGCCACTGCTTCAGACGCTCTCCCCTACTATCTGATCCCATCTTCTCGCCCTGCTCCTACACACCTTGCTCTGGCGTCTGCAAGAGCTGTCAACAACGTAGTTAGGGTCTGGGGTTGTGGGTCCCCAAATACTATCCCAAGCAGAAGAGAGCAAAACGGTGTCAGCTACACAGTAAAAGGCAGATTCCTGGAGGGTTGCTGCTCCTGATCCTGCCAGTGCCCTGTAGATGCATTGGGTTTCTCTAGGACACATCCCAAAGAAGAGGCAGCTTATACATCACTGGGGCTCAGGACTGTGCTTTACATTTCCAAGTCCAGAGGCATCTGCTTGTCTTGAAAGACCTTAGAAAAAATTTTTCTCTAGTCATTTTGAGTATTTACTCACTCTGCCCGCATGCTTGAAGTGGTATGTGTTCCTGAGTGCTTTGCTGCTGCAACAAGTATGTCTGTAACATCATTTTGTACATTCTCTAGGGCAGTAAACCTAATTTCCTTTATTTCTTGCAGCTTTGTGCATATTTATGGTAAACAGTTAATGATTCATAAAGATGAGCCACTTTGCTTCCTTTGAAAATATTACTACCTGTTTTGATAATGAAAATAACCAAATAAACCATATTTTATGTTGAAAGAAAGAGAATTCCTTCCCCTGCCATCCCTTTATCTCAGGTGTGCTCAGTAATTGCAACTGGGAAGAATTTGCCTTAGGAAGATTTCTCATAAATCTAATTAAAATAAGCTTGTATCTTTTTTTAAGCAGTAATTCAACCATGCATATAGTATAAGCACCATATGTCAGACACCATGAATCCTCTGAATGGCCTGAAGTTCAAGATGGAAAAGAAAGCTGAGCAGCAGAAATGAAAACCCTTAATGTCTCTTGGAAAAGGCATCATCTTACAGGACAGTGTAGTAAGTGGACAGTTTGCATGATAATTGCAAATCTGTGTAGTAAGCTTTGAGACTTAGAAATGCTCCTCTCAGCACCATTGATCCAAACTAACAGTGCTGGTTCTCAGCACAATTAAGTCGTAAACTTGAGTGTACCCTGCATGTTTGAACCTGCCTTAAACTTTTCCCTGGCTGATAACACACACATGCAGAGCAGCTGAGTATTGGAAAATTCGGAACCACTTATCCTATTACCTCTGCTGTACTGTGAAGTCCTTTGCAAGGAGGTATTTTCTACAACAAGAAGGAAGAAGGCTTTCAGTCTTGTTTTAATACCATATTTTGCACTTAGTATTGAAGTCTGACAAATGGGTGTTGATTTAGAATTCCTTTCCGCTTCCTCCTACAGCTTGCTCTATAAATCAGATGGATAGGACCACAAATGGGGTAAAGAGAAACAGGACTCGAGTCATGTAGCGATACGCAATGGGGGAATAAGTGTCACCGAATCTAGTGCTCATTTTTAATGTTTAGTTACATTCCAGTGGAGTCTAGTGGAAATAAAAAATCATATTAATATTCAGTCAGCGGCTGTGAAAGATGTCTCTTTAACTATGTAATAGTTAAAATTTTACTGGCAAAATACAATCAGTATAAAACTTACTGAGTAGCTAAAGTTTTCCAGCAGTTTAAGTAATGGCATACCATAATCAAGAGGTTGCTGAACGATCTTAAATGAATAGTGTGCCAGTTTTGCTTAAGAAATAATTTAGTAGCCTAGAGGCTTAGGGTTAGCTTCAAAACACAGTCAATGCTTTCAGGCCCAGATTCACTCACCCTGGTAGAGCAACCCTCTGGAAAATAGAGAATGAAAAGAAATGGTGTATTGCTGTATATAGAGATTGTCCTGAACAAAACATAAAATGCAGCAAAATGTTGAATGGGTATCTTTGCTGTGAAATAGGTTGGCTTTAAGAGCTCTGAAAGAATTAGCATTTTTTATTAAATGATCCCCTGAGTTTTACTCTTTTTGGTCAGGAGTATTCTAAAAATATTTGTTATCATATGGGGAAGTCAGTGGGTTTGTAGATGCCTAGAAATAGATCCTCTCAGAGAAATTAGTATAGCCATATTCAAATCACAAAAGGAGGAGTTGCACTGGGTCTGGCTTCCATCTTGATCTGTCATTTCATAAAGAAAGGAAGGTCACATTTTTATTTCAGTGTCTCCAATGGAGAATCAACTAAATCAGACTGATTCTGGGGTCCCCATGAGCAGCTGGTGCGATGTTCTGTGCTTTCTCTGCCTCACTGAGAGGCATCACAACCACCTTTCCCAGAATGGGGTTAGCAGCTAGTGACACGGCGGAAAACCCATCACCTTATTATTAAAATTACTGTATATTAGTTCAGATTCAAGGGAGGAAATTGACCACAGGCATATGCAGAGGATCAAAATTTTAAAAGCACGCACAGAAAAAGCAGGGGTGAGAAATTCAGCATCTTTGCATAACAGTCTTGCATGCAGCAAATATCCCTCCGCTCTGGAATCCAGTGCTTTTTTTGTTATTGTTGGATCTGGACATTGGTTTCTGGATGCTGCTTAGAGTAACTACTGCTCTGTGTAAGCAAGGACATCAGGATCAGTTCCTAAAAATAAAATCTAATGAAACTGAAGAGAATAATTAATGATAAGGAAAGAGGAAAGCAACAGGAAGGTAAAATAAACCTCATGCTATAGCATATCAAAAATATTAAATCTTCTGGATTGAGGACTGTTCCATGGTAATTGGCAGAACTATATACAATATATTATTTGTGTGCTTTCCCTCCCACCCTCTCTCTCACTCATTCATCAAATTGCCTGTTCAGGCTTCAAATAAATAATTGTAATAAAAAAAACTAAAGCAGATCCTTAAAAACTGAATGAGCCTTTCAGACTCACAAAAGCTTGAAGTGCTGGAATTTTTTTCTCTGAAAGGGCTAAACATTACGATCATGAACAAATCATTTTGTCCAACTAGTGTGAGCTTCACACAGCTGCATACATCCAGGGAAGTGACATATCTTCAAAGAGTATAGCCAGCCTGAATGATGAAAATCAGTCTGCCAGCCTGCACAAATTTACATGAGTGCTTACACTATCAGTCAGGCATTTCCTGTACTCCCGTGGTTTTGGGTTTTTTTAGGGTTGTTTTTTTTTTATGTGAACTATCAAGGATTACAAATGGACAGTTTTCTTTGCATTTCCTCCTGGTTTCCAACTGTGTACTCTGCGGGCAGGACTCAGGCACATCCAAGGCACTCTCCTGGTCTCGGTGTGTGCCACCACCGCCTTAGCGGGAGTCCTTTGCAGGATCAGCAGGACTAAATGGGAAGCAATGATGCTTCAAGATTGTAAAGGGCTACATGGGAGGTACCCCCAGCGTGTCTGGCACGTTGATAGCTGAGCGTTTGAGTGTCTCTGCTGTGATGGCAGCGGGTGCTGCAGCGCTGTGCAGACTGTGCCCCCACAAGCAAGCTCCAGCAAGGCTACAGCCAGCTGGCCCTGTATCATCAGTCCACCTGGAGCTCTGTGCTGAGGTGCCTGCAAGAGAGGAAACTCCCAACCATTGTGCCAAACCTCCGTCCTCACAGTAGTGGCCACACAAAGGCTAAGGGATGCAGCGATACAGTGTGACGGATACGTACTCACATGTAGGTTTCCAAGAGCCATATCATTCCAAAAGCATGTCAGAGGTGTTGGACTCCAACCTGCAGTTCCCTCATAGTCTTCAGCTCTACCCAGTATGCCCAGCCCGTTCTGGTCTTATAGTCCCACAGCAGGAAGGCATCCCTCTGGCAGACCTGATTGCTGGGAGAGCAGAAGGGAATGAAGGGAAAGAGATAGTCCAGCCACAGCCTCCTGAAGCCCTACTGTCACCCCTCTGGAGCCCCACCGAGCTCTCTAGCTCCCAGCCAGACCCCCTGAAGCTCTGTTACACCTCCCAGCCTATCCTTTGTCCCACAGCGCTCACCGTCACGCTACAATTTGACTTCTGCTGCTAGCCACAAGGATTGAACAAAGTCCTTTGCCTGTTGTCATTGGAATGATGAATGACAATTTGTCCGCAGTGTCAAGGAGCCATGTCAGGTTTGTACTACTGTCAGGTACAGGACGCTAGGCTAGATGAACTCCTAGTCTCAAGCTGTATGGCCAATTTTATGGCATGCTGATCATTTTGATTCTGAGCCAGCTATCCAGCGGTTCACTCTGGCTCTGAGGACTTGTAGTACATTATCATACACTTTGAAATTCATGCAGGAAAGATGTGATATTGCACGTATAAATCAAGAGGTGACAATTCTCTTTTGGAAGGTCATGTTGTGTGGTGCTGTGCATTGCGTTCAGTAAGCTTTTGGCTTGAAAAGTTGGTGGGTTTATTATTTTATGGAGTGCAGATGCTGTTTATCTCCTTTTTGCGCTTGACACCTTCAAGATTCCAAATATTTTTTTCTTATTCTCTACTTGGGACCAAAACCTAGCTCTGCAAAGGTGGAATTCACTGCTGGACAGCAATGTGGAGGCTGTGTCAGAGAGGGATTTTGCTGGTGTGCCTGTGTCATTCTGCATTACCTTAATCCAGCTCGCCCTTCTGCAGTAGCACAGAGAGTGGGGAGTGCTTTATAAAGCTTGATGTGCATGAGAACAGAATACAAGGGTCTAGGCTGCAGCAGTGGAGGTGGACTGGGCCATAGCCAGAGTTAGCTAGCGTGATCCTGGGTTTATGGGAAGAGAAGAGAAGAAATTTCAGGACATGGGGGAGAGAGGTCCACTGAATTTCTTCGAATTGTCTGACGTGGTACTTCTAAGAGAGAGGGAAGCAAATCCTCTTCTCTCTGCCAGAGACATTCTCTTGATCTGTACAAAATTCAGGAATACCGCTCCACCAGGTGCTGGTGGGGGCAGAAGCCAGTAGTGTCATGCAGCACTCCGCTTCCTTGCAGAACAAGGCAAAGGATTAATGCTACTGACTCCCGTATCAACGTGCAAAGATTAATGCTGTAATAAGCAAGCAAATGCTTGTGTAGGTAATTCAGTGAGCAATAACGTATCTTTTGCCTTGTGTTATTGTCCCCTGAGAGCATTTCTTCCTTAATGTTTGCTTTTTTGTTTTCTTATTAACTCTCTTACCTGTCTGTGCTATACAACCAGGCCACGTTTTTAGACAGATATGCACAGGATGTTTCAGAATTGCTTAAGAGCTTGACTAAGTACTCCAAGAGCTGTGCAGAGCCAGTGAAATAATGCGCTTAATAGCACAAATAAATAGTGTAGAATTTTGGTTTAAAGATTAAGAATGTTAATGATAGGAAATAGTAGATATGCCTGTCTCTCTCTTCTTAATAGGTTCTTACTTACCCCTGTAGCTGTCTATGCATGATATTTGCTATAGCATTGCTCGGTTTCCAAGTTTATGTAATCCAATTTAATCATTAGAGCTTGCGTAGAGTGCAGTAGTATCACTGCCTAGTAAGATCACTTTGAAGTATGCTAGTGAGGATTGACAATGGGATTTGTTACCAAATTTAATTGGTTGGGTCTGCGTTTCTCAGTTGATTCCTGAGAACATAATGCCCATTGTAACCATGAGAACAGTCACGATCTTCAGTCAGCTGAAGCCACCTGGCATATCATTAGGGCGGTTGGCCTTTGGTAAACGTAGGTGTCCTACTTGAGGGCAGGAGTCTTTCTTGAGGATGAAACCTTCAAGTTTAGAGAAAATACTGACAACAGAGAACTGTAAACAGAAGTCTGATTGCAGAGATGCATCTGTAATGCTCCCTCCACCTAATGTTACTCAAGCTTTTTGGACAGTTTGCCAAAAATGAGGTGGAGCATTAAATGATGTATCACTGTCATGTTAACCAGCCTGACATTCTTAGCTGATTAAAGGTTTAGAAAAATCATATAAAGAGTTTTGAGCCATAATGGAAATGTGTTGCCCAAATGTTAATAAGATCCCCAGAAGGAAGTTCGAGTTTCAGTATATGTAGATGGTAAGTTGTGCTCCTTTACGTTTTTATAGGTATGTCATTTTGCATATGGAATGATCTTTTTCACGTGCATGCCACTGTCTGTGGTATTAATTTATTCAGGAGAGGTTGGAGCTAAGAAGGAAACCATGTCTCAATGTGTTGCTAGAAGGCATCAGTTGCCTTTGCTGGAAAGAAGTGAGTTAAACATAATGTGCAAAACTGTGAGAAACAAATCTGACATCTCAATAGAGGAGTGAATGGTTTCCATTAAGCTTGCTAAATCTGTCTTTCTCAGAATATCCAATATAACCTCATACACTCTTGATTTTAACAGGCTTTATTATACTCCATTTCAACTACATAAATATAAAGCTAAAACATCTAAAATACTTAACAGATGTGGAACGGTAGAGAGAGACCTCTACAGCATACAGTATGGGATTGGTCCAAATTAAATAGTGATCATGGACTATTAAATATTAAACGCAGTTCTGGAGGTAGATCATTATTCCTCACCTTACATTGGCTGTTCCGGCACTTAAATGAGAAATGAAAAAAACTCTTGACTAATATGATCTTGGAAAATGAATAGCCTGAGAGTGGTTTGGTTCTGATCTTGCAAGCTGCACTAACTTCCAATGAGTTAAGTGAGACTAAATCATGCTACAAATATCAGGTACACCTCAATTTAGAAGACACTATACAAAGGGAGTTGTAGTACAAAAGAGTTAACAAAGGCAGAAACTTTAGATCAGCACCCCAAGGACTTTCATTCTTTCATAGCTGAATAAAGGGACTTACAGTCGGTATGACAAGCAGCCCACAGTGATGGGGGCTTTGCAGACAGGGAGAGTGCGCAGAATAAAGTATCTATTTAGATCAGGCAAAGGGGGAAGAAATAATTCCAGAGCAGTATGAGATGGGAATGGAGACACGAGCCTGGGGGAGAATGGCAGAAGTGGAATAAAGAGATGCAATGAATGTCTGAGGAGAACCCCTAGTGTGTATATCTAGGACATAGATTTCTAATCAGAAAGCCATGGGAGAAGTATAATGGGGAGAAGGGAGATATCATGAAAATTCTAGCAAAATATGGTTGCTTCAGCCAGTTACCCCTTTCTTATAAACAATAAGGCAGATGAACAGTGACTTGGTCTGCTCTGCACTGGCCATTTATTCTGAGTGTTAGATTACTATGGAGATATGATTTTTTATTAATACAAAATATCACATTTATGAAAGTTTTTTGCTCCAAAGGTTGTTCCACCATGTTGTGAGATAAATTCCCATGTTTGATAGAATGCTAAGAAGAATCAGAAAGAATAATCAATTATTGCTGCGTAGTCCACTGTATCAAGACCATTTAGAGAAATCTTAAAGATGGGAACTTTTGAAAGAGGCCACTAATGTAAAACATCCACTGTATATCCAAAGAAAGAATATATGAAACATGTGGTGATACACCATAGCAACTCAGTTTACTTGGTGGTAATAAACTGCCTTTTTCTAGAAAGTATTAGACTAGTGGATCTATTGAAGAAAAAGTCCTGGGCTCCTGAATAATGAACAGAAGAGAGAAGTGAAACAGAATAATAAAATAGTAAAACACCACCTTACCGTGTTTAACAACCATTGTCATGACTGCTTTCATTCTTTTGTTAGCATTCAGTCTTACATTTCCCATTCTTAAACAGTTAAATATCAGTGGCTCTAATATCTGACACAAGACAAAACATTTCTTCATTACAAGATAAAGAATAGCTCATCAGCAAAACACACACCGTGCTGAACACCTTCACAAATAGATCTGAAAGGCACAACAGATTGTGGCAATTAAAAAGAGTCTCTCAAGCACTTCAAAACACAGATACCTCAGCTGTGTGTTTCATATTAATCCAAGCCTCCTTGAAGATAAAATTTGACAACGAGGTCCTTCATTATGGGTCCACGTTGCCATCTCTTTTACCCAAAACATCTGAAGTGAATGAGAATTAGGATGCGATCTACTTAAATATTCACAATAAGATTTGCAATATGTGTAGTCGTGATTTAACTTACCTGGAGTAAAACATGTCAAATGAGAGAGGGTAAGAGGAAACACAGTTTATAACATGGGCACAATTAAGCACCATTCCCCTTGTTAAAATTGCACTCATTTGTCTGATGTATACACACGCTGTAGTGGGGAGATGGTGAGATCAGACTTGAAAAGAAAAACCCAGCACAGAAAAAAACCAAAAACCCCAAACTCTACCATCTGTGCAGTAATGAAAGAACAAAAAACAGGGGGACATCCTTTTAATTGTTATGATTAATCATGTTTATTACAGAAGGAATAAGAGACCAACTGAGAACGGCCCTCTGTCATGGTATTAAATCCAAAAGAGCAGACAGTCCCTGCAGAGCTTACAATCATACACAAGCCGAGGTAAAGCTCTGGGGAAGGGGACATAAAGCACAACAGAGAGCTTTATGGTGGAAGCAGATCTTAACATGATTTCCACATTAGTTTTTGCCTACTTTCCTAAAGAAATAGGCTTGTAGGATCGTTCTTTGCGTACCTCTGTGTGTGTTGGTGACCGTGTCTCTGTGTTTACCCCTTTAACAACAGGGGAAGGGCTTGGGACTGATGAGGGATATTATGTTTGAGAGGCGACCTTCACTGAAATTTGTGAGCAGACTTTGATTTGGTAGCCAATCGTTCATGACATCAGAGTAATCTGAATAAATAGCAATACTCTGCCCCATAACTTATGCACTAGCAAGAGGAAAGAGAGCAAGGAAACACTGCTGTTGCTGAGCCTTTCCAGCTGCCTTAGATTTCCCACTGGGTAAGTGCCCCTGCCATTGTAATCACAGAGCATCACTGCGAGTCCTACCTACTTGACAGTAAGAAGCATGGCCTTGTCTTTGAAGTTAAACTAAAGATAGATTCCTTCTTTTTCATGCATAATTAGTATCAGATGACCAAATACACAGCAGGGGTTTTTGCTATACTTCATGTTATGTTTCAGCAGCTAAATATAGCTGTATATACCTCAGAAATACTTAAAAGACCCTGACCGAAAAACTCCTCCAGATATATCAGCTGTGCCAGTGGTTCTTTACAGCCTCTTGCTACTTTCCAGTTTGGTTACAGTTGGTGCTTGTGTGTGTGGCTGCTGCCAGAACAGCCAGTGCTCAGGAGTCAGCACAGCCATGCCTGAGCTCTTGGAAAGGAGAGGAAGCCATGATGCAGCTGAGGGATGCTAGAAGTGTAAATTCTTCATGGTCTCCTTATGCCATCTCTGCCTTGTATTTCATGATTCATGGCTAAGAAAATGCCCAAGGCAGAATCAAGGCTGTGTAATGTGATTGCTCATGCATAGGATGAGAAGACAAGTGCATGGGAGTCTGCCTTTGTTTGCTTAGGTCATCCTTTGTCATCACAAATAATTGTACCCTCCAGAGCTGCATGTGAATACATGAACCCTTGTGGGTTTGAATGTACAGCAAGCAAGGCTGCTCCCGAGCCAGTATGTGGTTGAGACACGCCACAACTCGTTCTGCATTTCAGTGGTAGCTCCTCGTCAGGAAAGAATGCTGATGTGGGCGCAGTGCTTGCTGTCAGTTCTAAAATCCTGTATCTCTCACTTGTAGCTTTTTGATTTAAAGCAACAGCTTATCCGGGTGTGTTTGCTGGTACTTGCTGCAGTTTCAGGCCACAATTACATGGGAGCAAAGCAGGATGTTCATACAAAATGCCAGCACTTGATACTAACCGTATCTCTTCCCAGAGGCAGCAGTGTGCCAGGTCTGGCAGGGCAGGCAGCCTACATGGGCAGCTTCACAAGCAGCGTAAGAGCTTTCCTGGAGCCATCTTAATGGTCCCTGAATAACATACCTGCCCATGAAAATGTCTGAGTTTTTCCAGTCTGCGTTTCTCATCTAGAGTGATGTACTGCCGACGAGCTCATCCAGGAGTTCCCAGACTGTGGGGAAATTGCTGATGGTCAGTGGTGAAATCACTGGTGTTGGTTCCTCCTTGTTTCCACTGAGAATCCTCTGCCTAAAGGTTCGGAGTTGTACAAAAGCTGTGGGAGAGGAAAAAAGCAGTAGGCAAGCTTCTTTCTTCGGATGTCTAAGGTGGGGAAGAGAAACAGGTGAGATGACTGAACGGTCCTGGGAGGCCTTCAGTGTAGATTAACGAAGTGGGGAGAAAACCGTCCACTGGGCAGAGCTGCTAGGGGTCCAGGAGGGACCAGTCTCCAAAGGAAGAAGAGCTTCCACATGTAATAATACATTTAAGCAAAAGCGGCCAAGAATCATCATGCTCAGCTGAACTGATGACCGTATTTAAGGCAGGAAAGAGGATGCTGTTCCATGAGAAGGCAAAAAAAGAGATGGGTGGGCCACAAGTGAGCAGTGAAGAGGAGCGGGCCAGAAAGATTAAATACAAGAGAAATGACAGCAAGAACATCTTGCTGAGAAGGGGGAAAACAGGATATCAGCAGGATGCTTTGGTTTACATTGTCTTCTAGTGGTAGTTCTCGGGTCATTTTTCTGGGTTTTCACGTATTTCAAACTAGATTTCATTACAATAACAGAAGTCAGTTCCAGACCAGATCTCTGGTGTCTTTAGTAGAGCTGCCCTCTTTTCTTTGGTCCTCTTGAACACTGCTTGAAATTTAGGTAAGGTCTACAAAGCTGTACAAGATTAGACTCTAATTTAGACCCATCATTGGAGAAAAGAGGATGATAGTTTTAATTTTAATTAAAAAAAAAAAAAAACTTCGGTGACATGAAAAATGAGATGGAGAAACTTCAGAAATCTCAGAAGAGACTTCAGTGAAAATTATTCTAATTGCTTAAATGGGAACTTTGTTACTTGTAGAGGAATCATTCTGAAATAGTAAGTGTGAAATGTAACTTGAAAACAACAGGACATGTGAGTGTTGTATGTATGTGCTGAGATGGCTTAAATGAATTCTGCAGTGAAGTGCTGGTAGCAGAAGTCTAGAGCCCTGTTCTGAACATTTCAGTCCTCACCTTGGAAACAGCAGTTCCTTTATATAGTGTGAGCGAGATATAGACAGACTTTCAAAGCCACTTTACATCCCTGGTAAATGTGGGCCAGTTCCCAGCCCTGACTTATAGGTATATACAGTACAGGGGAATGTGGTTATCAATTTCCCTAGTGCGCCATGAGAAAGCTTTTGATCTTTGTGATCAGATTATCTTGTTAGTGGCTTTTGAGAAGGCAATAGGAGCAGATGATAGTCCACAAAGACAGATGCACTGACCTTTTTCCACTTACCATGCCTGTTCCAAGCCTGAACACAATTTAAACCCATGAGGAGGAAGGCAAAGCTGTTGTCAGGCAAAGCAACTCTTCCTGCTCTTCAGAAATGTTGCTAGTGATCTGCCAAGGCCGGTTGTTTGTTTGCCTTTGCGTTGCATTTTAACCTGGTTTCGTAAGCAAGCACAGCTTACATAATGTGCTCTGCTGCATCCCTGCCTGTCAGCCTTCCCGCTCCCTCTGCATCTTTTTAACCCTTTAGCCAATTCAAACAAATCTAACAGATCCTGAGTTCTGTGAGTAGAGGAGAGAGCCTCACTGGCAAAAGCCCTGTATTGTGAACTCAGTCTTCGTGGCATTAGAGAACCTCCATGGGAAGCCACCAAGGGAAAGAAAAGCCACCGGAAAAGCACCAGTGGCAGCTGCCACTTGCAGAAGTATCTGTTCTTCTCTCTTCTTCCCTTTTTAAATAAAAATGACTTAGCAAAAACATTCAGTCATACTGTTCTTAAATGTTACCACAAAACCATGGGAGTACAACATCTGGAAAGAGAGTGTCTTTTTATCTGTCAGATTCATGTGACATGACATGTGTTTGTCTGTTTTATTACACCACCATGCTTTCCCAAATGGAAAAAGAAGTCTGGGCTGGCCCTTCATGTGGAATAAATTGGAGCAGCTCCACAGAATTCAGTTTGCTGATTCATAGCAGCATAGGCTCTGATCCTTTCTTTTTCTGTACGTGTAGCACCTTCTAAATAATACAACACAATAAGAAATGTGATATTCAAGATTCCAGAGAAGTCTGATGGCACTGAGGCAGTGTGATTGTTTTTAGATGTGGCTTTGGGTTGCAGTGTCCTTAAAGCTAGTTAGCTTACGTAATAAATAATTCGTGATTTAGCTCCCAATGTCAGTACATGTTAAATGGATGACATTGTTATCCATCTTCTTACCATATTTTCCATACTTTATTCCGTATTGTATTTTAGCACTCAGATGCTGGGATTTAGTGTGGAGAAGACTAAGCAGACCACTGCTTTTGTCATGTTTTCACATGAAGTGTCAAATCCAAAGGCCGAGTCTGTTTAGCATTGCCAAGTAATGAGAAGCTATGATTGCTCACAAGTCCTTCCAATGAAATGTCAAACTTTTCATACTATGAAAATGATCTTCACCAACACAAAGCTTGGAAACACATAATTACCCAAGAACACAAAAAAGAATTAACATGCACTGGAGCACGTCATGAACATTTCCTTCAGCAAATAAAAAAGTAATTGCTGTCAGAGTACAAAGCAAGGAGAAGGGTTGGCTCTGTTCCTTAGACAGTTTAGACTGTCCACTGTTTGCTCACTTCACCCATGAACACATGCAGCTTAGCAGAAGGGTGCCGTTCAAGGGCTGATGGAGTGCAACCAGCCTCCTGATTGCAGGCGCTTCTCATTTCACACTTCCCAAGCCTGATCAGACAGAAGGTTCTTGGCTATTATTAGAAGTCGAAAACCTGATGATTCAGAGCTTCTAGTTAAACAGGACTTCTGTAAACCACGTTAAGCCCTAGCAATAATGAATACATTTTTTTGAGCTGCATTTTGACTTCAGGCACAAATAAGAGGTGTCATTCTTAGCCTGGAAGAAAGAATGGACATAATTCAGTATGTGGACACAAATTTCCCATACAGAAATCAGACAAGCTAGGAAATAACACTCCTAATAGCTAATGGAAGTGGTTCTGGTTTGTGATTTTGATTTTACAAATCAATTTTCTAATATTAGAAACTAGCAGAGTGTAGAGACCCAGGATGGAAGTCCGGAAGAGACCTCCTGGAATATCACGTATAGCTCATTGACATCAGAGGCAGCTTTACTCACAAATTTATTCAGCCAGGTCTTGCAAATGCTTGAGAATTTTTGTGCCCATCTTCATCCTGGGAGGCTGCTCCCAAAACTCATAACTCTGACAGTTAAAAAGCGTGTTTTCCCCCTTTTTATTTCCACGCTGGTTTTATTCTCAGATATCTCTCCATATTTAAGGGGAAGGCTAAATACGCTGATAGACAATAATCATATTCTCCAGTCGTCTTTGTGCTAGGAAAACAAGCCATTCTCTTTCAGAGAAGACTTTGTTTTTTCTGGTCATTTTATTAACCCTCTGCAACAGTTATCCTGCTATAAACTCCTCCTTTCGAAGTATGGAGCAATAGTGTCGTAAGCAATATAGCACAGATTCATTGGTGAGAGCACAGGAGGCAATGCTTGCCAGGTCTGGCATCGTGCCTCTGTATCTCCATGTGGCAGAGATGCGGTGTGTTCATCTCCTAGCCGCTTACCCTGCAGGGAATCGTGCCTTCTGGTCTAGTGCATTATTGTGATTAGTACAAAAAATAAGTACAGCTCCCACTGGTGATAGCACCATCCATCCATCTAATATGTGCTTGTGTGACATGCCCATGTATCCAGAGATGTTGAGGCCCACATTCTTCTTGCAAGGGGCCACATCCCAAGAACTGGTGACCTTTCTTCTGAGTACCTTGGTGGCACTCTCAGCAACCCTGTGCCTCCAAAGCTGTTGCATCAAACAGCCAGTCCCCAAAATTAACTATTTTGAAGGGTCAAAGATCTTTTGTAAGCAACTCCTGCACACTCTTCACCAGTAATTACAATGTTTACCTTATGTTTTTATTACAGTTGTTTACTGTTTTTGTAGGGTTTTTTTTTTACTTTAACAAGATCCAGAAAGTCTTAATATAACACAACAGGTTTTTTAGCCATATGCTCTATTTTCAGACTCCATGTACTGCAATTTAAAAAACAGATTTTATTTTTGGAAAAGACTACACTAAGCTAACAGTCTAAAGGTGAAATTCGTGCCTGTGGCAGGGACTAACCCAAGGTATATGTCTAAGTTAGGCACACTGGATATCAGATGAGAAAGATCTTTGGTGCATCACATAATACAAAAAAGTTACAGCCCAACACCAAGACAAGACATCAAGGAGAGGTGTCTGCTTGCCTCCTTGCCTCCTTGACCCAACTGCATTACTGAATTCAGATCAGTTTTTTTTTTATTCTCTTTAAACAGTTGTTGTGCTTGGTTAAAACAGATTATTAACTAGAGTAAGTCTTTTTTTATTTGTGTTCACTTAACATCATTCAAAATTAATACTTTTTTCGGTGACAGTTTACCCGAACTGGTAATGAAGGTTTTGCTAATAGCGATAAGATTCTGTGGATGCATATTCTTGTGGCTTATTCTCAGTGTGATCAGTAAATATGAGAACATATGTAGCTTTAATTGAATTCAGTGAATATTAAAGTGGTTATGGTGCTAGCACTCTTCTAGAAATACACTCACCTTTAATAAGCAGTTGAAAAACAGAAACCATAAACATAAAAAATAAAAGCATTAATCCTGCAGTATAACATGGTGAATCTTTTAAAACCATTTTAGATTCCTGCTGAAATAATTCTATTACCTTGTGATCAACCGAGAAAGAAATAATTGCTTTTAGCTTCTCTGCTCTGGGGTGTGGATCTGCAGTTGACTATCCGGGAAAGCAGAGAGAAACAGCCAGATGAGAGGAAGGACACAGAGAGGAAATGAAAAGCATTCAAAGATAAATGCAAGTGTGGATCCTTAAGTATCTAGTCTGTCACCTGGCAATAAAAATAGGAGGAAGAGGGTAACGAGTCAATCTGCATAAACCAGGAGAACAAAAAGTAATCACAGGTAAAGACAGACTTATGGAGCATCAGGAACAGAGGATTGGAAAGTGTGCGTGGAAAAGTTAGGGCTGTAAAATTAGGAGGAAAAGTTATATATAGAAAATAAAGGAATGGTTGCAAGACACTTCCATAGAAACCATTAGGAGCTAAATCCATCGTACAAATACAGATGCTGTTTCAGAAAGGAGTAATTTGATGATTTAATGGGAAAAAAGCAAACGAAAACAAATAAAACCACCAATTCCATCAGCTATTTGGCTTGAAAAAGATGGATAGTCAGAAAGTGAATCCTAAGCTTCCCAAAAGACACGCAGTTCATAACAAAGATACTCAGAAACACAGTAGGAGAGCTGGTCAAATAATTAAAATACTTTGCACAAAAGAATTGCAGAATGAAGCAGAAGACAAAGCCCGATATGTAAAACACATTAGAAGCAGGGGTGTCATTTCCCCTGCAACGTGTAGTGATCCTAAGGAAACTTATGTCACTGTTCCTCCTGCTGCTGGTGCGTGTGAGCCTGTTCTGCCATGTGAGCCTGCTCTGCCGGGCACCCCCTTTCCCCCTGAGGAGGTGGGGAACAGCCAAGTGGGGTGGGGGCTGCCCCCCCAGTTGGGCGCTTTTGCCTCTGTGCTTGTGGAACTGGGAGCAGTGGGGCTGGGGCAGGGGGTGGCAGCTGCCTCAACATTTGCCTGAGAGTTCAAGTACTCAGAGTTGTGTCTATCGTTCAAGTGCATGTCCTGCATCACTTTGCAAGAGAACCAGAAACTTGCCAAATCTATCCAAAAGACGGCTCCATGGGGAGCTGCAGTGTCACAAAGGTAGAAGGAGAGCTGTGTGCGTAGGTACAGAACTGGCATCGTTGTTCTGGGCATGGGCCATTCCAGGTATGAAAGTGCTTCCAGACAGCCTGAGAAACTTATGGTAGAACAAACCAAAAGAAACTGTGGAAAAAAAGATTATCAAAAACGGAAAAAGAACTTCCAAAATGCTGTGTATAGCTTGAGCGGAGATACACTGGGGCAGAGGAGAAAGGGAGGGTGTCAGTCCCCACTTTGGGGGCACACATTTCCATGTGCTTGAAGAGAGCCTTCCCCCTTCACTTCAGATGTATCTATAGCAGGAGCACTGGCATAGCCACGTAACACCAGTATCAGTGTCAGCAGACACAAGGTTCTTAGGCTAGAGAGAAGAACATAAAAAACCAAATCTACCAGTATTGGTCCAGTTCCCTGGCTGGAAAAAGTCTAGTCAGGAGAGATGTGAATGAAATTCTGAAACCATTGTCAGGCCTTAACTGTGTTGTATAAATTATGTATAGCTGTTCAGTTAAATAGAATAATTAATTCAGTTAAATAGAATAATTAATTCAGTTAAATAGAATAATATTGTAAAGGTGACTTGTAAGGCAAGGAAAGGTTATTGTAAGGATCTGAATAACTACAACAGAAGGAAACCTGGGGGTGTCGGTTGCTGCAGAAGGTTAGATGTCTGGTTTTGTTAGCTAAAAAAAGGATTAAAGAATTGAGTTGTACTACCTCCTGGAGTTGTGCTACTCTCTGAAGAAACTAGAAGGGGATAATGCACTGGGCCCTTTTTGAGACAAAGGAAGAACAAACCAGAGAAAATGTCTGACAAAACTGAAGACAAATAAGTTCATTTTGCTTGTTTATGCTGTAATATATGAATGCTAGATAAATTTGAAAAGAGGAAGCAAAAGCAACTGCCAAATGCTTTTAAAAAAGGAGCTAAGAGCATATGTGGAGGAAAATTAACCATAAATGTTATCTCAAAGGAGAGGACCCACTTGGAATAAGCATATATATGGCGGTTATGTCTAAAATTTGTTATGTTCTATTGTTTTGTGAAATGACAGAACATCTGCTCAGTCACAAGGCACCAGTAAAATGCAGCTTTATGCCTAAAACAATATGTCAGACCCTAAACAAAAAATGTATATAATAGTCTAAAAACAAAGATGCATTGTCTTTTTCAGTTGTAGTCATTTCTGACCTAATAATGGTTTAGAAAGGATTTTTTATTTTTGAACAAAATGAATGGAAGGATTGAGTCATTTATGACTCTTTTCAAGATTAGGCTTTGTACATTATTTGTGCATAAGCTGGCAAAATGCTTTGTCTTTGCAAATCATATTTATGTCACTAAAGCACTTTTTGAAAGGCAGCTGCTTGTAAATACCTTGAGGAAAGATGCTTAGCTTACAATTTCTTAATGCAGTATATAATCAGCCATTTTTTGATCCCTGTGAAAACACCAGCAAGTGATATGTCTGCTCACATGATGAGTGGACAGAAGTCAGATTTCACCTCAAAGCTGTCTTTTCAGAGAGGAAAAGTATTCACACTGAAATCTGTCATATAGAAAGCTAATTAACAAATCCCACAGGAAACAATTATTGTATGGGATTTGTCTCTGAATATTCCAAGCACACAACTTTTAAGTGGTTTTATTCAAAAAAGTGCATTCTCTTAGATTTTCGTTGTTACGTTTGCTGATCTGAAAAGTCTGAAACTGTGGTGCAAAATATAATTTTAAAACCTATTTTCTGACGAAATGAGTTTATTATCCTACAGCTTGGAGTCATCCCCTCTGATATACATGCATATACGACACCTCAGAAAATAGACTAATCAATTAAATGCATGGAAACTGGCACTCTTAAAGAGTAGTTCTCACAGAGCTGAACACTTATTATTTAATTAATGTGTGGAAGTATCCAACTGGAACATATCTTCATGAAAAACCACGAGAATAAATGTCTATTCTAACCCACCTGTGGTCAGAGGGAGAATTAGGGTTAGGCTTACCATAGAAAGCTCAGGGGTTGTGTGTCACATACTCCTGGAAGCCTCTGAAGTCAGAAGGACTCTTTTATGTGACCAGGAATGTGTGTGCTACATCAACAAGTAATAAGAGAGAAAGAGAGCAACCATTCTCATATGACTTCTTTCTTCTCCATAAAGCCATACGTCAGCAGAACTTTTTTTTTTTAATGTCAGTCAAGGTTGGGAACTTTGCTGGAATAAATCAAATGCCTGAGGATAGTCATCTGTATCTGACTCAGACCTGAATAGTAATACGTGATTTTTACCTTTCAGCTGAATCAGATAGAGATACTAAAGCTTTCCCACAGGAAGATGGTATAGTTTCTCAAAAACTCTTTAGAGGTTTGTAAAGCTGATCCAAAGCCTGTTGCAGTTGGGAAAATTCCTGTTTGGAGTCAGTTTTCAGTTGGGATGTACAAATCTTATTGATCTATTTATATAACCTTTTCATGAGTAAAAAAAAAAAAAAAAGTCTTTCAGTTGTGACAAGTACTTGAAAACCTAATTGTTAAGCTGTTAAGATTCCAGTATTTTCTGGAGTCTTAGGCAGCAGATATCTTCTGCTTTGTGGAGGTAAAGGTACAAGCTCCAGTGCCCAGCCTGAAATCCATTGCAATTTTTAACCAAAGCATCAGTTCTCGGCATCAAGACATTGCGCTCCTGGGCTGGAACTATTATGCAGAGCTGCCAGAGATGGCTGGATGGCGTTGCGCATCAGCAGGCAGAGTGTAAGTCAGCAAAATAAGGCTTGTTTAAGAGTGGGTTTTAATAGAAATGTCATGACTGACTCCAATCTCTGATTTCCAGTGTTAAATATATGCAAGGGACTATTAATTCTCTCTAGAGCCGTCTGTGAGGAAGCAGAAAGTTCTAGTGACTGGTGGAAGCAGCTAGGAGAATTGTTCAAAATCTTAACAGATCATGGCTGTCTCTGAAGACACCTTGAACCTTCGTATGACCTCCAGCTCCTCTGTTGGAGACCTCTTAGTCCCCTAGCCACAAAGCATTACAGGCATTCCCTGTCCACACCCATCTTCTAGACCTCGCAGAGCTTAAGAAAAAGTGAAGGTTACTGTCTTTCACTATGAACTTCTGCTAAAGCTCCAGCATCCTAGTCCATCCTGATGCAGTCTGTGCTATTTCAGTGCAGTCTCAGGCCTTTGAGAAAGGTTTCTATGATTGTATGAAAAAAGGAGATGGAGAAATGCTGGCGTAAGCTTTGCCGTCACACGAAAACAGTGATCTCTCTAAAGTCATGTGGCCGTTGCTAAAGGACAAGTGTTCCTTCAAAATTTGGAAGAGAGAAGGTTGCTAGGTCAGAAGTCACTGTGCAGTGGTGACATTGCCTTCTCAACAGTGCTGCACAGTGGGGGTGGGGCTCCTCACTAAAGTGCCTACGCTATTGGGTTCATAGGTAAACTGCACAGAGTCAGGCCCTGATCCGTCATTGTAGGTGAATGGTGGCCACAGATGGAAAATTCATTGGAACAGATTGGGAAAGGGTATACAAGGTGAAAAGCACTAGTAGGTCGCACCTGAGTTGACTTTTCAGTGGTAATGTTGAACTTGTATATAAGGGTTCTGTGTAATTTGATGGCCCTCTCTACTGGCAAGCCAAGAAGGAGCTGGGTACGCCTTCTTTAACGTGGGCAGGAGACACAGATCTGGGCTACAGCTTACCTCTTGTTGTAGCAAAGGCACTAAAAGCCCAGGAGTCTGTCAAATGCTGCAGTGCACCGTGTTGAAAAGCTGAGCTTGTTTCTCAGCCTTTGTCCAAGAAGGTGGTGCACGTTCAGTTCAAGTATTTACTTATTTTGAGCAAAGGTCAGGATTGAGCCACGCGTGCTGAATGAAATCAAATTTTTGAAAAGAAAGAGTACCTGAACAGGTAATAAACATTTCTGCTTTGACTGGCAAGCAATCATTAAAAGCCTTTATTAAATTTTGCATCTGTTCTGTTCACCACTTAGCCATTTCTTTTCATTCTGCAGGATTATAACTAAGAATGAATGAGTCTTCTCTAATATGGTCAAAACACAGTAACACCGTGAAAGAACTGAGTTGTCTTTCTCCCTCGTAGGCAAATTTTTCCAATTGTTTAACAAAATGTTGTCTTGTATTGTCATGGCATCAGTCTTTACGCCTGTGAATAATGAGGCTCACATTAAGCAACTTGTTTATAAAAAACAGTCATGCAGTAACAATTAGAGAGTGTTTAATGTGCTTCCCCACTAGAGTCCGTACCCTCTCCTCCCACTTACTGATCTTCCCACTGCAGTGTGAAGTTATTTGTGTCTTCAGAATGAGCAAACAGATCCTTTCAGTGAAAGGGTGAAAAATTTCCTGAGTTCTGCCATATAGAGGTTGGCATCTGCTGTTCTGTAGAACAGGATCTCTGCTGCACTGATCCAAGCATTTGTCAGCCCCAGAGTGGAGGATGGCAGCTCGCAGTATCTGAAGGAGACTATCACACAAAGCTTCCCACTACAGAGAAACTGCTGCATCCGTCATCATCCTTTCAACCCAGTTAATACAGTTGTATTAGCCCTGTGCTCCAGTTCCTCCCACAGCTCCCAGCCCACCTCCTTTTTAGTGTGAAATGTGTTTGAATCTTCAAAGTAGCTACATTTCAAAATACATTTTGCTCAGTACCAAGAATAATCACAGTCCTCTGGGGTAAAGCAGATCATAAAGCCTGAAATGGATCTGCAGTACTTTGGGAGGGAGATACTTGTGATGAAGGGTGTTGGATAGATTCAGAACCTAACTGGCTTTGAGAAGCATTACAAAGTCTTCCTATTTGGTTAAAATATTTTCACATAACTAGAACAACAGGTCCTAATCGTACTTTGTCATCCCATAACAGCAGAGGTAACACGAAAAAGGTTTTCATAATTCCAAAAAGGAGACAAAAAAGCCACTGCCTTTGAAAACAATATTCATACGTGTTATAGATGGAGTTTCAGTTATGTGAAAGAAGTGGTCAGAAATACTGGAACAGCTCTTTCCTTCACGTAAAAGCAAAACCAGCACCTTGCAATATAATTTTCCAACAAGATTCAGAAAGTGAATTGGTCGTCACTCACAAAATGGGAATGGGAGATACAGGGAAACGGTAGCATGGCAGTAACCAGGGCAACTTAGCCAGGTTGCAAAAAAACCCACTGAGTCAGGCTATTTCCCTGTCACTGGGCTGTAGGGAAAGCTGGGCTGTCGGGGCTTCTCTCTGCAGAACTGTCCCTAACGCCCTGAACTGCCCCTTGCACAAGCAACCGCCAATACGAGCTGTTGAGGGAAGGGTGGCCACCGAGGAGCGTGGAGCACCTTGGTTGTGACATGTTCTACCAAACCAGCACAGCTCCAACAGGAGAGGTGCCTTGTGGCTCCGCGAGTAGGTGCTTCTCTCAGGTGTAGGGGACGGGTTCGGTTTCTCCAGAATCATCCTTCCTTGACAAATGCCCCTTAGCAGAATGTATTAGTCTAAGCCCGTTACTCTATTTCTTCCCAGCTAGTGGTCCTCTTGTTCCCGGGATAGGCTGGGTTTAGATCCACTGAAAATTAAATGTTGTTTTTCAGATTTTGGAAATACCAATGAACTGACAAATTATTTATTCCTATAACACTGATAGTAGGCAACTGTTCATGGTGATAGAAGGAGAAAGAGTTATCTAAAGATCAAAAAGATGAGTTTGGGGAGTAAATAGGTTGGCATGTTCAGTGTGATCTAGTATGATGCATTTAGATTTATTTTAGAAAAGGCTTTCTTATACTATACTTAGTCCATCTTATACTATACTTGGTCCAAGAAATATATTTCAGGTGAAATCTAATGAACAACTTGCAGTGGGTAAAGGCATCTTAAATGACACCATCTTAAAAATATATCCAGAGGCCAAAGTTTCCAAATAACAAAGCCCATAATAAAAAGTAGCAAATACCCGCAGCTCTTCAAAGGTTGTCAACTATATTGTGGTCTTCAATTGTAAATAACCCAAAATAAGTAGTCAGACATCTGGCAGGTTGTACCATCATCAACTGGTGGTCTCCAGACCATGGTTTGCAAGAGAAAAAGCTGCAGGACCAGAGCTCCCTATGATGGTATTGGTAGATGTGGTGTTTTCAATTAAAAGTTTGATATCAAGTGTCCCTGGTCATCTGTGCTGGAGAAAATGTGATGGTACAGTCTGTTATTCCAAAATATTGGGATGTCATTGCCAGAAACAACCTCCAGCCTGAGAAGCTGTTCTTGAAAGTGAAAGTGATTGTTGTTTTATAAACCCAGCTTGGTCACCAGAGGTAGGAATGTGTAAAAATTCTGACTGTTGTTGGTTTTTCGCTTCTTCCATTTTAGTTGGATGCTGATAAGGCAAAACTGAAACTGGAAAGATGGGCTTCCCGGGATGTTGGCAGTGGGGGTGGAAGAAGTGAAGAGATGGAGTCAAGCGGGGATTGTGATGATGAGGATGGCTGTCAAGGATCCGGTGACAGGATTCACACAGCAGGTAAATACAGTTTTTATAGGCACCTACAGAGCTTAGAAATTCATAAATGTCACAATTAGGTGGACAGAGCTAAGACTTGCAGTGCTAGAATTACTGTCAAAATCCTACTAAATTCAAAGGATTTGAATCTTAATCTGTGAAGAGCTGCAGTAAAAATAGAATGATACAGACACTAACCCAATATAATTTAACACTTTGCGTGCAGATTAAAGACTTAAATTTAGAGTGAGTAATATCTGCAATGAAATCTAGATCACAGAAATACTGCAAAAGCCTTCCTAGATAATGTGGACTCTTCAAATAAATAGAAAATAAATGTCCTTATAGACTGTGCTGTGTTAACATAAATATTTATTTGTTGCATAATGGTACTGAAGGTGATCCAGACAGAGTTGACTGAAGGATGTGTTCTTGAAAAAACACGTGAAGTACTGGGTTTTTTTCCAGTGGTGAGCTGCTAGTTAAATAAAATTTCTTGATAGTCTCAGATACGCATTCTGCAATACTTATTCATGAAACTACTTGGATAATATGTCACCAAATGTAGAATCAGCATCAGAATCTAACTTAACTTCCACCAAAATACTGGCAATATAATACGTAGTTAAGTCCTTATTATAGTAAGTCAATAAGAAGTAAGATGTTTCTAAATCCTTGATATTATTGGTTTATCTTATCTGGAAGGTCTGATTCATTTCAGTTCATCAAAATGTAACTGCTTTAATTACCCTAGTGTGTGTAAATGTAATTGTGTTTGGCTGTGCAAGTATATGAAATACAGGGATAAGAGCGTTGAAAAATAATGCTGATGATGTCTGGAACTCAGGTAAATTTTAAACTGCTGCTTTGTTCTACTGAGATAAACAAGTGCCTCTTGTCCCTTTACCACTAAGTGGAGAGTGGGAAAAGGTATCTCATATTCAAGTAAGGCTTGCGAACAAGCTGTGGTTGGTCTGTAGTCAAGATTTCAGTCGTTCCTAGCACAAATATTTGTTCAGGAAAACCAAGCTTAAACATGTACTTGGAAATGTGTGCAAACTGATAGATTTGGTTTGAAGTACCAGGTTATTAAATACCTGCAATTTATTGGTGGTGACAAGCTGAATAGGCAAGGTGTTATCACACAGGGACAGTATTTTTAAAAATTATTAAGTGATTGGAACTAACAGATTGAGTAGAGATTTTCACTGTCTGCTCACGAATGTTTTTTAACCAGAAGAACTTTGATACACCATTGTTTTAAAACTATTTGCTTAACTTTGTCATTGTATTATAAACATAAGCAATGGAAAGACTGCTAGATGTTTTGGGTGCTAGGGATCAGTATGCTTTCCTCTCTTTGTGGGATAATACAAGCAAAAGCCAGGTGCTAACTAATCTTCAATGGACAATTAAACTATTAATACACTCTTTTGGGAGGATGTGTATGCGTGTTTATGTGGACAATGGCAGATTTCAGGTGTTCAAAACTAAAAAATGGAGTACTTGCAAGACTTGACTTACAGCTGGCTTTAATAATGGAAAACTCCTTTAATGTCTCTTTTTTGCCTTTTTTTGCAATCTATTTAATTAAAATATTTTGTGCTGATATCATCCCGGATTTAAAAGAATTATATAACTAGCTGTTTCAGAATTTAGTTGGGTTTATATCCAATTAAAAAGGTAATTACAATTAATTTTAGAAAATGGTATTGATTCATAACAGTAAGAATAAGTATTTCATCATGTGACAATAGTAATGCTGTTTCACAATTAGCTTTAAAATATTGTACTGAATGCAAGCCACTAGCAGTAAATCTGTTTTGCATATCTGGTTACAATTAAGAGATAAAATGCAGTAATCTCATTATAGAGCTTCTTTGCTTTAATAGAATGTTAAAGAAATAAACAAACATCAGATTAGCTGAATTGCCTCTTGCTGCATGTCTGTAAGATGGTGTTTCTAATTGTACAGCTTGTAAATTTGCTATATTTCCTAAACTTAAGACCTGTCAAGTATATCTAACTGTGGTTTTGTAGAAGCAGAACATGACAACATTGACTATTCCTTGCTTGCTTGAAGTACACAGTGAATTGAGATATGAGTTGAAGCTAAAGCTAAATCCCAAATAAAACCCTGATTTGAAGTGTAGTAGAGTCAGTTGGAATATTCTCTTTGACTACAGCAGGTATGGATGAGACACAAATGATAGCTATAAAATGTCACCAACCTCATCAGCGCATGTTGTAGGAGTCATATAGTAGAACAAAAGGAATAAAAAAAGGAATAAAAGCCTTTCAAAACAGAGACTTTTTGGCAGAGCAGTCATGCTTTTAACTACAGGTCCATGGAAAAGAGAGGAAAGGATTTCAATGTCAACCTCTAAACTGCTGAATTTAAAATGTAGTAAAAATTTACCACATCTGTCATTGAAACCTATATGAAAATGACATTTATGATTTATATGTTGAGAGCATTGCAAAGGACTCAGATTGCTTTTAAATAGTTTCTGAACCCTCATTCCTTTCTACCTCCCAGAAAAAAAAAAAAACAAACAAAAAAAAACAAAAAAAAAACCCCCACCTTTACATGAACAGTAAATTGCCAGGAGTTTCATCAATATCTAGGTTACCATCTTCAAAACATTTCTGTTCGTAACAGTTCACAGATCCCCCCCAGGCAGGGTGCATTGCCTTCTCCCCAGTTCCCTTTTCCAGGTTGCTAACAGAGGGCCTGGCTCCTTGGGTTTAGATTTCAGTGTGTACCACACAGGTAAGCACAGCAGCGATCCTCTGCCTGTATATTCCAGCCAGGTCCGTTGTACATATCCTTCCCCCCCCCTTTTTTTTTTTTTTGCTTGGGGATCACTGTCTGTGTATTTCAGCTCACTGTGCAACGGATAGTAAAATCCTGTCCTTTTGTTTGTCACATTCTAGCCTTTGAGAATCAATATCTGCCTATCAGTTCATTGTTTTGTTTTACATCCTCAGTTAAGATATGTGGCTATTATTTAGTGCTGGTTTGTTGTTTACCTTTGTTACAAATAAGTCTTTGCTCGCCAAATTCATTGTTCTCTAAAAAGATCAGCACTTACTCCTGTAATGATAATGGCCTTAATCATCTATTCTGTATCATGTGTGTTTATCCAAATGATTTCATACAAACAAGATAAGCAAATTCTCAGGAAACCAGCGTTCTCTTAGGAAATCATGTATGGTAGAACATACTTTAAAATGTCATATTCTCACAGGCCTTACCAATTACCACAAGTATCTCTTCTTGGGGAAAGCTGTGGAAACAGCACTATTGCTCAAGCAGACCCATGTGTTACTTGTTGGCAAGTACCAAGTTTTTAATGACAACATCTGTTAATCATCTTCGAACAAAGCTTTGTTAGGAGGGATTTAAGAAGAGGAAAGCAAGCCATATAAATCTTGAGCATGGATGGGGAAGTTGCTCTGTGATTTTCACTGCTTCAGTCCTGCAGGTTTCTAGGCAGAAGGGCAAAGCAGCATCTCGGTCTGAGCATCGCTTAGTGCTGCGTGCTCGCGTAAGCAGAGTCTTGCATGAACTTTGATCATAAAATGAGTCTGCTGGTGTAAGTGCTTATTCTTACACCCTTGCTGGAGGTGGGGGGTGGTGGTGGTGATGCAAAGAATGGTGATTGCTCAGTGCCCTGCAGGATCGAGCCACAGGAAGATTTACTGGGAGAGGGAGTAGCATCCTGCCGTTTGTGAAAAGGCAGACCAACAGATTCACATTGTGTCTTGCCTCTCTGCTGTTGAGAGGAAAGGAAAGATGTTTCAGTCTGCTCAGTGAAAAGTGAGAAGGAATTAAGTGCAGGGGATTTCCCGTTCCCAGGTGCATAGCTGTATGTTGCGATGAGGCCTCACCCAAGCAGTGACAGCCAACATTAGATCTGTATTCAGGGAAATAATCAGGTGATTAGCCATTAAACAAAGTGTAGAGGAAAAGTTTTGCCTCCAGGGAGGGACCGAGTTTGGTGCAAGCTCAGAGTTACTCACGTAGATCTCTAGGCTTTGTGGAAGTTGAGGAGCATTACGCTGAAGAAAGCTTGTGCTGCACCTCAGGTCTCAGGTCCGTCTGCACGCCTGTCTGCAGACGGGAAGGACAGCTGGATTCCAGGGCTTGCTCACTAGCGGGTATCACCGTACTTCATCTGAAGCTGTACATTTCACGCAACCATTGTAAGACAGAAATTAAGCCAAGCTTCTTCTAGAGGAGCCTGATACACTATTGTGCAAACTCGCTGGGAAGGTGGCTCGTGCCGGACTACAGCTGTCCTCTTGCTGGCAAAGCTGACAAACAGCACCGGTTAAGGGAAACATATGGTTTAGCCTACCCTTGGGCCTTCCCCCGCTGCACGTAACAGGCAAAGCCAAAATGTGTGCTGTGTGTGAGCTGCAGGCTTTGCACCAGATTCACCTCTCCATGGGTACGATCTACATATGGGCCAAAATACTCAGCCCTCGGCTGGGGCATTGTTAACCCTGTGCCTTCTGACGTGCCTTGAAAATTTAGATCATTGGGAAACAGAGACATGGATCTTACCTTTCCCCTGGCTGGCCGCCTGCTCCACGCAGAGATGGGCTTCTGCTTTGTCCCCATCCCAAAAGCAGTGGGTTTCCACAGAATAGCAAGAAGCACCTGACCAGTGTGGACCCTTAGGCACAGCAGATTTTAAACACCACTTTAAAATCCTATCTGTCAGTGCAGGCATTCAATAAACAAACACATCCTATGACATCCCAGCCAGACTTTGAACATGACTATGTGTCAAATGTGCTTTATTGCTGTGATTTTTGCCAAATGCTTATCTAATCCAAATAATGGTTTTCTTCTGTACTCCTTCCTAATGCTTTCATGAAACTGCCTCCCTTTAATAAGAACTTTCTGATTTCAGACATCTCTCTCAGTCAAATATCCTGCTTATTGTCACATTTCAGTGCCTGAGTGGGAACCTATAACAAATTTACTTTGTTAGCACATTGAGATGACACGATTCCAACCCTTGACTTTCTTCCTGGCTGTTTAGACACTCCAAAGCTTCAGTGTATCTTTCTGCTGTAGACAGAATATCAGAAGAGATTATCCTGGTTGTAGATTTCTTCTTCAGGGCATGTGAGAAGGATATGGTTTTGCCCCAGCATGCCTTTGTAAGTGCAGACCAGTAAATTTTCTTCTTTTTTAATGTCTTCTGCCTGATCTGTATCTGCTCTTCAACAGCTATGGAAAGTTAATGTATTTTTCTCACTGCTCATGAATGTTTTCATTATCAGTTTTTTTCATTTTGAATATCAAGATTCTTTTATCCTTTATTATGTTATCATTCTCGCAGCTTGTCTGTCTTTTCTAGGCATCAATATTACTGTATGAGCTGTCATTTTAATCATACTTCATTTCCATTCACTATGTTACAGGATGCACTTGCACTTGTATTTATCCAAATATATAATTGTACAGCTGCTGATTTTGTAATTATTAGCACAAAACATCAATATTCTGAGATTATAGTATCTGCTGGCAGTCAGCCATGCTCATCAACTTCTCATCGCCACACGTCTTCATTTCCCTCACAGATGATCCTAGCTCACAGAAATACTGCATTTTCAGTGTCTTCCATCTTCCTGCCTAGAGAAACCTCTCCATCATGCCTCGTCCCCATCCCACTGCCTCACGTAGCCATTTTCCTACATTCTTTGTGGCACAAGACATTTTGTCTCCAGCTCTGTTTTTAGAGAGCCTATAAATTCCCTTATGGCCTAGCGTAAACTCCTGATTTTATCCACGAAATGGCAAAGTAACAATGTAAGCCCTTATATAAGTTGATTTTTGAGAAAACTCAGTGGTTTCAAAGCTTTATGTTTGTCATTTGGTGGTTCTAGGTAGAGATGAGCACAAGCAAACCCTGCCAGAGGGCCTTCAGCACCTCTGGGGGGAAGCAGGAGGTAGTTCCACAGCTGCAAATTTCTGGCTTTGGCTTCTCTTGTAGAGATAGTTTGGGAAGAGACACGGGAGCAAAGAAAAGCCAGAGAAACCTAAACAAACAGGCTGAAAAGTACAGATTTTGATTAATGCTCACTGAACCTGGTAGGCTGTGGTGCTGAGATGAGTTCCGTTGGACGCGTGGTGTTGCCACACTGTGGTCTTATCGGTACGCTTTGCCAGGTGTTCCTCTGGGTGACAGTGACATCTCCTACAGCTGTTCTGTGCAGATGGGATCCAAAAGCAGCTGTGAGGGGGCTTCTGAGAAGGGGATAGGAAGAGAGGGCACAGGGGCTGGGGGGAGGAAAAATTTCCCCACCTTTCTATCCCTGATTAAATCTATTTTATAATCTACTGACACAGGGAAAAGGTATTGTGTGTCATTTTCCTGTCCTTCGTTGCACAGTATAATTGAAACTGAAATGCATATGAGAAGAAGAGTATAATCATTCCTAATCCTTCCTCAACCTCAGCATTCACATGACACTTTGAGATGTAAAGGAAAGGATTTCAGTTTCTTCCATTTTTCACTCTTAGACCTGAGGTGAGAGAGTTCCCAGTACCATCAGCCCTCCTGCTTGCATCCATGTAAGATGGGAGTTTGCCAAGTTGTATAAATGACTTTTTGCATGACAAGGTGAACACGTCTCCTGTAGGACTTTCTCCTAATGCTAAGCAGAACGCTGGCTACACGAATAACAGACCGAGTGCCAGTGCTGTGGCTCTCTCAGAAGCTTTGGTACTATCATGGGTACCTTCAAAGAGGTAAAAAGGTAATTGGGAAAATGTAATTTTATCATTTCACCAGAGAAAAGTAAATTATAGCAAATTTTTGATCATTTTAGCACCATTTAGACAAAATTAAAAGGTAAAATTACTTTAGTTGCTTAGGCTATGAAGCCTTCCAATGCGCTGTTCCATAAGGGGAAATTAAACATTGGAGAGATCAAGATAAAGACATTTGAGGCTTAACTGTTTGCAGTAATTCTGTGCAAGCAGTCATCAGAAGGCACATTGTAGATCACTGAAGGGTAATGTGTGTTTTTACCAACTTTCTATTAAAAACATTACCTGTAATCTGTGTCCTTTGAATGCGCTTATTACAGCAGAACTATTTTTACTAGCTTGGTCAGCAGTATTTTATCTAGTTGCTTTCCACAGGAGCAACTCGATGTGTACATGTATTTCTGAGATGTGTTTTGAAAACAGCCCTAAACTGAAAACTCACTGGTCTCGTTTTCCAATGAATTCCCGCTCACCAGCATTTCTCATCTGTTTTACTAAAATGGACTTCTTTTCACCAAAAATATCACAAAGCTGAATGGTCCCAAAGCAGAACAACATATTCAGACCAGAAAGAGCATGAATAAAAAGAGGCAACTTTGTATGTGATGGCTAAAACTATGCGAAAGACCAGTTTCCATGAAAAATTGCCATACTAAACACATGAAGCGGAACATACAGTTTTCTTCAAGCCAAAAGCAGTCTGCAGGTAGATACTTTGACCCCCCCACTCGTAACACTTACTTCAGTGAAAGTCATTTGCAAGCATCAGGCTGGCACCCAGAGTTTAGAGGCCAAGCTAAATGGAGAGTAAAACTGATCCTCCTTGAGTAACTCTCATGAGCTGTGTGATTTAGATCCTTCTGACAAGAAATTCACTTAAGAGCTGTAATATCTCGGTCATGCCAAGTGGTGATAGGATAAATGTGAAGGCTAAGGCAATTTGCCCCCCAAACGCCATAAAGCCAAAATTAATTAAGAGGAGTTAACAATGAAAGGTTCTTCAAATTACTTCGAAATAGATAACTCGTATAACTTAAAGGAAGCTCGGTTTAAAATGCTAATGCCATTACGCCGTAAGTTATCGAAACAATCCTGAAAGTCTAAGGAAAACGTTCACCTGCAAGTTAGTCTTCATGCCACACAAGGGAACACTTCCCCGGTCACAGCTAAGTGACAGTGATGTTAGTGCCCGCTCGGCGTGTCGTGTCTTTCCTCCTCCTCTCCAGCCCTTGCCTGTGCACCAGAGAAAGCAGGAGGAGAGGGAGGAATTAAATACAGTGAATTGCTGTGCCACTTAAACCCCACACAGGTTTGAAGCATTTGCCCTGGTACTTTGTTTTAGGATTTTAGTAATATCCAGAGCTTTAGCTGTGAGAAGCAACGTGTCTGCCTGGGGAGATATCTGGTGGGAAAAGCCCCACACATTTCTCTAAGGAAGGAGGATAGTAAAACCAAACCTAGGACCTTGTTTATCCCACAGGTACATTATCCCAGGTTAATTAAGGTAAGGTTATGAATTACTGCAACCTTAAAGGCTTTAAGAAACCCTCTGTCATCTCTCATTGCATACAAGAGGTGAAAGGCAGATAGCACAGCTGTTTGGCAATGGAAATAGAACCGAAAGTCACTAACATGAAAATACACTTTCTGTTTCTCCCTGCTGCCACCTTCCCTTGTTTTATGATTCATGAGGAAAGCCTAAGCGGCTGCTGTTCTTTAAAGGAAAAGAATTGCTTTGGGGTTTTTTCCCTCCCTCCCTCCCTCTCTTCAAGCACTGTTTCTTGGAGGTGTTTTGGTCTTTGCTTGTAGGGAGAAAATGCCTTGGTTACACCAGTTATGCATTTTGAGGTTTTCTATTCCTTGATTGTCCATCTTAAGGTATAATAGTACTCTTTAGAAGAATGCTGTTGTGCCTGAAGCCAACAGATAGGCCATCAGAATGTCTCAGCTGAGAAATTTAGGATCAAAACAATACCCTGAAAGAAAGCGCAGTTTAGTTTTACAGTAACAGAGAGCACGGTACAAATGCTCTGTACTCCATACGCAATTTACTACAAGAACAGAATTACAGGCTGAAGTATGACATATCAACAGGATCGTGAATTTATAGGGCTAGATCTGGCTGCCTTGAGATCAAGGTACTCAAAATAAAGCAGCTGATGCTTTTGCACAGTTAAATGCCGTTCTTGAAGAGTTCAAAGATGAGGCACGTTATTCCTCAGCAGGTGATTTTGCATCAGGTTCATTCCACGGTGCCTCCTGTCTACTGGATTTTAAGAGTGTTTGTTTCCGTCCTTCGATCCTGAAAACAATTAAGTAATATTTTCCTGCAATTTAACACTTTCCAGGATGAACAGGACAGTTGACATCTTTCAGGGGCATTTTAGGGTGTTGAGAGGTTCAAGGAGACTATAGACATGTGCCAGCCCCAAACCCAGGGACTGGATACAACTTGCAGAACAGAGATGTTAGAAACCCATCTGTTTCTGTATGACGTCCTGGAGTGTGGAGCCTGGATCTGTGCAAACAGGGTGAAGTCTCTAAATTATGGATTGCTGAGGGTCTTTGTCATAGTTGTCAGTGGTGGAAAAGTCGGCTGGATACAGAATCCTACAGCACTACTTCTAACACTGGTTTCAGTCTGGTTTCTTCTGTTTGCCTCAATTAATTACCCCTCACGTATCAGAAGCTTTTTTTTTTTTTTTTTTTTTTTCCAAATTACATCTCTATTCCTAGTTCAGGTTCCTGAATATCACAATCAGGAAATGTTTCCCATCCTTGTCTTCCTGTCTTTTGGGATTGAGACAGATTTTCTAACATTCTTTAGGCTGTCGTCCTTAATCAGCCTCTCAGCCCCTCCCATTGTGCTTGTTCTGCTGTCAATGTCTAATAGTTTGTCAAGCCATATTTGAATTACGTCTGAAATTAAATGCCATAAGGAACCAACCAAACTTTGAATATGACAAGATGATATTTTGAAACTAAGAGATTTATTTTTTTTAAATCTTTTGAGGTATCTTGTGTCATATTTGAATTTGTTCATCTTCTAAATAAACACTTCTGTCACATTTGCAAATTAGTCTTCATTTCAGCGAGATTTAAGTCCGTTTCCTATTTTAATGCTTTCTGACAGAATGCTCGTTCTTGATCTAGATAAGGTTTGCACAAGCAAACCTACCTTGCACAAATGACCTACCTGGGTGGCAACATTCCCCAGGGAGGGGGGAGACCCAGTTGTCTGGTGGTGTTTAGAAGAAACATAACTGGCATTTTGGAAGAGGTGAAAGCAATAACTGTATATTCTAGTAAGCAAATATCTACTTTTGAATAAGCAGATCGTATGATTTCTGGCACTGTGCAGATCATAATTCTTATCTGAAGTCCAGATGAAGCATGAATGTATAACAGGCACGATTCAGGTATCATATGAGGGGAATAACTACTCTTTCAAACTTTATTCAATTTAATTGTAAAAATCGTTAAACGTTCTCAAAGTCACAGCATTAAGCCATTGACCAGCAAATTGTTGTCCACAGCAGTTAATTCACAGAGATAAGCAGGACTAGATCAGTATGGGCCGTGGAAAACCCTTTGAATCGCCAGAAAGTCGGTACATTGAAAACAACCGATGAAGGGAGTGAAATTCCCCATTGTGCATGGCCAAAGCTTAGCCATTATTTGGACAGAACCTCAGAAATTCTCAGCTTCCAAAACTGTTTGCTGTTCATCTCAAATTAAAGAGATTAAAGAGAATTTTCCATTTCAGTATTGAAACTGCCAAGTAATAATTCATCATCTGATATTTATAGTCCAAAATTAAGACTGGTGACTCAGACACACTGCTGACCATTTAGTAGTGAAGTCCTAATAATCCAATCTGGAGCAGTAGGGAAAGGAATAGCTTTTTGATGTGAAGTCAGACAAGTAATTTCCTATTTAAAATTTGATTAGATAAAATCTTTTGAACATGTGCTTGTAAAGCAACAGCTTGCTTAAATATGTATACTGCTGCAGCACGTGCAGTATGCTGTTAGAACTAAAGCCAGCACAAAGAACATTTGCACTAACCTGAACGTGCTGGGGGAGGCAGAGTGCCCAGGGCAAAACTGTATCAGGATAAATCTCTTACACAATGGAAACATTAGAGCTGATGGGGGAAATGCCGTTTTCATCCTATAAAAGGCACAGACTTAGTTTTGTATTGAAAAGGTATCATTTCCCAAAACAGAAACATTCAGTAACATATGCAATTGGAAGAACATGAATTTGAGGGGGTCTTTTTGTAGGTTTTTAATACAAAAGGGAAAATATATATCCAAGCTAGAATATTTTGCCACCTGCAAAAAAATGGATAGGTTTTTAAAGCCGTCTAGTAAGCCTGATAATTTTCAGCCAGAAAGCTCTTCTTGATGTAAAGGCATTGTATTATAGAATGCAGGAAAATGAATAAAAGCCAGAAAAAACAGGATGGGTGAGTCTGGCCTCATTCTGACCCAATAATCATCACTGGGAATTTTGCCTTTGACTTAATGAGATAACAGTTTGAGCCAGCAAATGAAGGGTTAAATTCTTCCGTCCATGCTGCACAGGATGGTACCCAGCAGTAGTGATGCTTATGCCCAAGAGGCTGTCTGCAAAATTATGGCTCAGGATGAACTGCAATGATGAGCCTGGTCAGTGCCAAAACACAGAAAATGACATTGTTTCAGGTTAAAGAACAGTGACACTGCCTTTTTCTCATATCCTGATTTATGCAGTTTACAGAGGTCATGGCAGCATTTCAAAATCGGCTATTGATAATAAAGCATGCTGTCAAAACTGGGATGTAGTCCCATTTCAAATTAAAGTACAGAATCCCATTACAACAGTTTAGTCCAGTTGTAGCCAAGCTGGAACGTTTTATCACTCATCGTAAAAAGTACTCGCAGAGTAGTCCCGAGAATTGAAATATTCACATTATGTTCACACATTTTAAAAAATTATTATTTTTGAAAGAGACTACTCATGTTTATTGGAAGTTTAATACATTTCCATTTGGTTGTCCTAGCGGAATCTGTTTGGTTTAGAGGCAGCGGTGCTACTGCCTGCCATGGCTTCTCCCCGAGCATCGTCCATGCAGGATCACCAGTGTCCTTGTGGCTGTCACTGCAGCCCTGCAAGTTAGGGACCGAAGCATGAATCCAGGTGAGGTGCTGCTTGGGTTTTGCTTTTCCAAAGCAGAGGAAAAACCCTGAACATTGACAGAAGCTACTAGTCGTGAGCCTTAGAATCACACTCAGTTCATATTTGGAGGCTTCTCTTGCAGTTGCAGAGCAATTCTTCGATTGGCACTATCGCATATTTATATATTTTTCCCATCAGACAAGGATGTGTGTAGCATTGCCCTGTAAGCAAACCAGGCAGCTTTTCAAGGATCTCGCCTATTGATGTCCAGTCATCGCATCTACAGATTCAGTAGTTGTACGTGGAAGAGCTCTCTCCCTCCCGGTCCCTCAAGCACACACATATATGCACACACTCCCCCAGAACACTTACAGGGCTATGTAGTTCCCTGTGGCCTCCGGATCCCGTGGGCTTAGGTATGTGGAGTTTTCATAGAACAGTGTTTCCTGCTCAGGTCCTTTAGTGCTTAGAGGGGATTCCTGCACTATTAGCAGCATGTGAGATTCTTCTGAAACAGCATCTGAGCATGAATATCTCCTGTTACCAGCGAATCTGCTGGATGTGCAGTCCTGCCCAGGGTAGGAAAGTACTGACTGTCTCCAGACTGTTTTAAGGCTTTGACTCAGTTGACACAAACTCCACATAGATATCATGAACTGGAAAGAGCTTAATAAAAAAAAAAAAAAAAAACACCACTTTAATCATATTCCAAGGTCCTGTGACATCTCAACGGATCCTTGACAGCTTGTCAGTAAATGAAAAAGATGCATGACACTAATGGGGACAACAGTGGCTCGGTATCACATCCAAATGCATCGCCAGGAAATGCCCAGTGGGAGTCTCCCCATTAATCCAGAAAAGCCCAAGAAATCAATGTCCATCCATGAGACTAAAAAAACACAGTCCTTTTGATTTAATGCAGAAGCCTAGGTACTGGCAGCTGAACTTCCTACTTTAAAATCAGTTTGCATACTCTTTGTCAAGCAAATTTGCATAATCTGTGTCACAACCAAAATTGGAAGTGTGTTGTATCAAAGAAGATTTGAAATGAATTTTTAAACTGCATATAAATCATAAACTTATTTTTGCAAACTGTATGAAAATATATTGCAAACTATAAAGTCTACTCAAAGGAGTGAATACGCAACCAGAGAAAATATCTTTACATTAGTATAAATACAGGGAAACCCCATCAATTTGCAGAATACATCAAAAGAAGGTTTTATAAGAAATAAGCAAATTATAAATTCCTAGAGTGACAATTTTCTTCCACAGATTATGCAAACATTATGTACACTTCAAGTAAAGTTGCATTCTATTAAAAATGTAACTCATGATACAATAGATGTAACATTTGAATAGCAATTTAGAATTTATATTGTTCTTACCTTATAAAATAATATTGAAAAAATGAATTGAGCTAACACAAGTGTATTCAATATGCATGAAATTTCTATTTAGTCTGTAAAATGCAGAGCGGATAGATAGTAGCCATTTCCCAGTACTGTAATTACTGTGTCACCATTTATAAAGCATTTATGTAAAGTACAATACTTCTGACTAACCGTGTACAAACTCTCTGCATCTTGTTAAAAATCAAATCATTGATTTCAAATCCTTTATGTTGTGCTGATATTGATGACTGCGATGTAATCTGTCATAACTTTTTATTTTGTATCATCAAACACAATCCCTTACTTCTGTATGCGTTCTTTTTAGACAGACTTCTGTATCATACAGACTAGCATAATAATGTAATTTTTAAAAAGCAGCAGGCTATTATAAAAAAGGAATTATTCTTTATTTGTTCCCTCATGCTACAAAGAAGGCTTGAACGCTGGCACAGGCTTGTCTTTACTTAAGGGTTCTTTCTCCTTTTTTGCAGATTCGTGCATTGATTTTGGGGGAGATTACTTTTCTGTTTGCTGTGTTTCCCTGAAAGAGCCTTACTGTTCAATCTTTGCAATGATGCCTTTTCCATAGCGGTCACAGCTGTTTGAAACTGAGTAAATGCTAACAAGTTTAGAAGGTAAATAGTCAAAATACAAATTCTTCCCTAGCGAGCATTCAGGTTCTCAACTCTTTTCCTTTCCTTCGTGCATCACACATCTCTCGTTGATTTCTGAGGTTTGGGATGGGGTCGTAAAGGAACACCTGGGAGCAAGGGCTTTCCCTTGTGAATCTCTCCGTTGGGAGCAGCCGCTCTCACGTGCAGGAGCAGGCCGTGTATCCGTGCCCTTTTCTGAGCCGCAAGGCGCCGCTCCGTGTGCTGTTGTACAGCAGCTCCTCGGGCAGGTGTGCCAGGGCAGAGGGAAGGTGCTGGGGCCATGGCCTGCAAGGCCGGAGGCGGGGGCGCGGGGCCTGCGTGCCCTTTGTACGCAGGCGGGAGCTGCCTCTCCCTCTGCTCTGGGCCGATACACGCACATTGCGGTGGCCTCGGTGATCCCAAACTAGTTGATCTTAGCCCTCAGCAAGGCTTAATAGCTTGCAGTCGCAGCTGTATCAAGCCCCAGTAACATACGTTTGGGTTGGTAGGGAGCGTGGCAGGGTAAGGTCACAACCGCCTGCCATGGCACGTCTCCCTACCTTGCGTTTGCAAAATAAAATGTGTAATCTGTTTTCTCCTGGGGTCTCATACAATTCACGGTTATCATAAATGTGTTATACGTAGACTACATTAATGCCGCTGTCTTAGAATGTGAAGCTTTTGTTCTTGGAAAGTGTTAAGATATTATGAGCTTAAGGAGATTTGTCTTGAAAAGAATTTAGAGAAAATTGCCCAGCATTAATGCCTTAAAATGCCCATCATCAAATGCATGACTGCTAAACTCTCAGGCAGTATGTGGTAATGTAATAATTGATGAATCCGTGGGAAGCTCACACCTTTTTCTTGAAAGTACTATATTAATACTCTTCTTTAAATTCCGCATTAGGCTAAAGTAGTGCATGTGTTTTTCGGTGCTAAGGAAAACCAGTTGGGTTATGTTGTAGATACATTTATTTTGATTATTGCCTTATTTTAATGGAATACTTTTAAGGAAAAAAATAATGAAAACATGATGAAACTAAATGACTACAGATTAATAATTCAGTGCACCAAGGGTGATATTTTGTTTGACTTATTTTTAACATATTTATTAGCATTGGGGATCTGAGTACTGTAACTGATCAAAACAAAAGTTTCATTTCAAAATGGACAAAAGGAGTCATCTCCCAGAAATCCAAGTTGTGCATATAAATTAACAAAGCCTCTACAGGAGAACTGGTCAGATAATTTTAATCTTATTTAGCTGCTAAACCAGCTGTATGTACAGAAAACCAGCTACATGGCTGCAGTCATCTTTTTTCCTGTTTGATCTAAAGGCTTGTACAGTGATGCTAGGAGTAGATCTCAGGAAGCAGAGAGATGCAAGTTGTTAGGGCTTTCTTGGGGGCTTCAGTTTTGAGAATTTCCTGAGGGAGAAAATTATTTGATCTGTTGGCTAGAACCAGATGTGTGAGAATGTGGGGATTAATGGTATTGAGAATGGTTATATTTGGAATACTGTCTGAAACTGTCAAGGCTTTAACATTAGGAGGGGTGTATATTTCTATTTAATTAAAGAAATCACCTTTGAGCTGACTATAATAAGGGTTTCAGAAAGCTCCTTAGAGTAGCTGGAGGTATTAAACACCTATGGCTTTATTTAGATCCGCAGGGTAGTTCTAATAGAGCGTGGAATGGTCCCCAAACAGCGGTACAAAGGAGTTGTATTCTCTCCGGCACCAGATAAATGTGGAGCCCCTAACCGCATGATCCTTCCCAAACAACATTCCCCTTCACCTGTCAACGAGTAAGAATCCTGTAGAGAACTCCCACAAACATTGTTTCTCAAAATTTCTCATGGAAATTGGTAAGAAATACTAATAATGAGAAAAAAAAAATTCCCTTCTTTTTCAACCCCAAATCTTCCCTTTACTGCAATCAGTCCAAAAAATTCCAGACTATTAATATGCCAAGATGTTAATGTATCTCCACCGTATCTGTCGTCTTAGTTAACATCAGCTAAGTACCTGCCTTTACTATTTTCATGTTTTGAATATGTATTTTAAAAATTGCTCAAGTATTCAATGCTGTAGTATATTAGCAAAAAAATTAATTGCTGTATGTAATGAAGAACATACATTGGTACTGTGCTCTATTAAAATTATCTCCAACTTTAAATAATATTTATTTTAAAATTTAAAACAGGTCATCTTTGAAGATGAACAGACATGGCCCCTTGCCAAAAGAACAATCAGATTTTCTGCTGCAGAATATATAGAAAATCATAACAAACTTAATTACCTGTACCACTGCTAAAGGCCCTTCATATCTTAGCACTCTTGAGATTTAGCAGATTGTATCACATCTTCCTGATTAACAATTCCGACTGAGAAATAAAACATTCTGACTTACTGAAATGAAAAAAAAAATACTCCATTTTAAAAGAAGACAATATGTAAGCAGCCTCAGTTTAAAACTGTGTAACAGCTTACAATAAACCTTTAAACTTCAGAGTATTCTCTCAAACTATATGAATTGTTTGTACCGTGTGAATAAATCAGCATAGTTTTAATTTTCTGAGACCTCTCATCTCTTCAACCTTTCTTAGAGCTCAGTATCTCAGCCTGATCATTTATTATTATTGTTATGATTTCTTTTTACATTTTTCTCACAGGCAACTTAATACAATGATCCCTTTTCACAGTTTCCATATACCAAGAGTCCATGCAGTATTCAAAATCTCTTATTTTTATCAGAAATTATTGGGCACTTTCGTCATATGAGTACATCTAAAGATCTCGGAAGTCTCAATTCTAACTTTTCTCAGAGGGACGAGAGGAAAACCCGGGTGCTGGAGCAGGTTACCCTGGTAAGGAGACACTGCGGGCTGGAGCTGAGGGAAGGAGGCAGGGCAGCGTTCCTGGCGCAGGGAGTGTAGCAAAGCATTTCGGAGGGAAAGGCGCTTCTTCTGGCTATGAGATGTAAACCCCAACTTTTGCTTTCTGTTCTTTATTAACGTTCCCTGAGTATTGCTTATGAGTATAACAGTTAAATACTAATTTTCTGGCACTATCTCAGAAGCTGTCACTGCCTTATGATTCGGATATTGGTATTTTTTATAGGCAGGAATGAATGTATTCAGCAAGGGCTTGTGGTCAGAATAAAGCCACCAGTGTCCCTGTACCACTCATGCAGCTACAGTGGTACACGTGTTTCCTGAATGCTCTGCTCCTGATTTTTTCAGCCCCCTTCTGGCATCCTGTCCGAGCCCCTGGCTGCCAGTGCCGCAGCCCTGCGCGTTGCTTGCATTGCCTTTTCTCCGCTTGTGCTCCTCGGCTTGACTGACACCCTCATGCATTAGCCACTTTCCTGGAAATGCTGCAACCTGATCACACGTAGCACCATATTTGATCACGGGTAACTCTATTTGAGCCTAATTATCCACTAATTCTTTGCAAGCCTTCAGTGCTAATCTGAAGTATCTTTCCAACATCCTCCAGACGCTGTCCTCTCTCCCTTCGTTTGAGAGATTCCAGTTGCCACAACCTGGCAGTGTGTAATCAACAAAGGAAACCCCTCACCCGCCTGCCTTCAGTGCCAGCTCCTCCTCTCCAGACCCGGCTGGCTCCCAGCGCAGCCACACGTGCCAAGGCCAAGCACAGAGCGTGGGCAGAAGTGGCTGATTAGGGCAGGAGCTCTAAACAGCTCTGGACTGAGGCTCGCTAACAATAACAGTACCCAGGGTCATTTTCTTCATATGAGTAATTTAAGATGAGAAGAGAACTAACATCACATTAGTGCTGAGAGAACACAGGGTGTTAATCTTGCCATTACGCAGTGCGTGTGCCTGGCGCCGGGCTCACGGAGAGAGCAACTTGCTCTGCGCTTGGGCGTTTGCCTTCCAAAGGCTTTAACCCAGGGAAAAGCTCAAGCAAATACTTAGGTCTTCCTCCTTTACAGTTAGGGCTATTCATATGCTTAATTTTAGCTGGTTTGTTGGATCTAGAGCAGATAAGAACAAGCTTTGCTCCTGAGCTTGCTTTTGCATCATACCAGATTTTCACATTGTTTGCTTCTGTTGCAGCGAGAGCATCACAAGTCATTTTCCCCAATGCCTGCCTGTATAGCTCCCTGCCTCTGCAGAGCTATTGTGTGCGAGGGACTGGTTCTCCTGCCAGCTACTCTGACCTGAAGTGGGAGAGGTGATGGACAGGGAGAGGCGGACAGGGTTTTTTTGTTCTAAGGAGGCAGTCAGAGTTAGTCCCTAACTAAGGCAAGTCCTGCACTAGGTCTGCTACCCAGTGTGGTACGGTATCTGGTGACGTCACATCAGAAATCAGATTATCCTTCCAAATCACCTGCTTTTCTAACCAACTGGCATTCAGAGGAGTGCATTTTACAGCTTCTCATTAAGCTGTGGCTCTGGCCCTAGCTCTGACTGTGGCAGGCCTTTTGCTGTGTGCACGTGTGCTCACACACATGTGCATGCAACCCCCTCCCCAGCAATTCTGCATCTTTGCATCATATGGGATCCCATTTAATCTCCTCCTTCCACTCATCTTCAGTATGTGCTTATCAGCTGAGCTAATGTCTGTTCACTTTCCCAGCTGCATGTTACAGGCTCCGATTAACTTTAAAAAGTAACACTTGTTTAATTAAAAGGAGTTTCCAAGCTTTCACTGGAGTGCCAGATGCAATAACTGGAATCATCCTGCCCCTCATTTCTTTTCTCCTCTCCTCTCTAAAACAGCAACCAAGAAGAAAATTAGCAATAATAAGCCTATAAAAAAAAAAATAGCCATAGAGAAAAGCAGCATTGCTCATCAGTCCCATAGAATGAGCGGCAGTATATCAACCTACCTTAAAAAAACTAAACCCAGAAGTCTTCCCTGCTTCATTTGCCATCATATTCTTAAGTGTCAAGTGTCATATTTATTGCTTTGTCATATTTGAAGTTGTATTTTTAATATTGAGAAAACTATCATAAAACCTATTGCAATACTTAAACATCGCTGTGAAAGTGAAAAATTGATTTGTCCATAAAAGTAGATTCTCTAGTGGAATTATTGCCCTAGTGAAAATGTACTCCATTTCAGCATGCTTTAAGGTGTGCTTTTTGGGTAGCATGCTAATATTATACCTAGACGTATTGTCTGCAGGCACTGGACACAGTCCTCTGGGTGTGCAGAAATTAGATAAGGAATAATTCTTTTGTATAATAGTATCCCTTGTGTAGTCTTGTCTTCTGTGCAACACAATAAAATTAATTCAGCTTCTCTTCATAGAGCTTATCTTCTGTCCCAGCATTAGAGTGTACTTGCCTGCATTTTACCTGGGCAACAAATATTTTCTTACTGCATTGTGTTAGAAAGTCCAGCATTGGTAATTTACAGAGCAACTTTGATTCCAGCCCACAACTCCATGGATATTTTTGCAACATGCGGCTCTCAGGTGAAGTTGAGCAGGAGAAAAAAAAAAAAAAATGTGCCCCAAAGTGAGCTGATCAGCACATAGTGTGATGTGAGGGTTGTTGTACTGCTTGTGCCAGGGTGCATCTTGGAGCGCTGCTCAGAAGGTAGGACCCTCATCTTTATTACAGCTTCTGTACATAACTTAGGTTATTTACAATGTTGCTGGCCTGTAATTCAAACACCTTATTACTCATGAGAATGTAAGTTCTTTCTGTCTGTATCTTTCTAAATATAAATTACCATTTAACCTTTTCTTTGAGGGATTCATGACTGCAGTTAAGGCCTGAATGAAGAGTAGAATCTCTGCTGCTTACTTCAAGCTGAAAAACTCATTGCTCAGTGCTGGAAATTTGATTCCCATTTCCCCTGTTTGCAGAAAGTATCTTTAGACTTTTGCTGGTATAGTCTGTGCTAGAGAAGCATTTAGCAATATGGTCTGTCTCTAGTGATCTGGTCTTCTTCAAAAAAAAAATTAAATCACTCTTATGGTTTTCTACCCTTATTCCACTACAGGTACTTTCTGCTCTCAGCCAGAGTTTGCTATAGACATTGATAGAATCACAGCTAGATCTGAAGTCATGTACTGTTTTGGTTTTCCATCAGAGACATCACCATGGATTGCTGTTCGTGGTGAATCGCTGTCTTTAATGCTTCTCACGGCAGAACGCTGGGCCATTCCCATATGTATTTCCTACTAAGACATTTCTGTCTGTTTCCAGTTACATTTATTCACTGGCATAATTGCAAAGCTGAGGGACTGTATAGCAGTGTACTGAACAGTGTAGGAGTTCCTCTTCTACTCTTCTCTTTTTTATATATACAGCTGCAGAACATGTTTACAAGGAGCTTTCGTATCTTTCAGTGAGTCTCAGGTTGACTTTTGGTATCTCGCACTCTGCCCTTACACTCCTCGTCTGCTAACACCTAATCATCCCATTTTCTATTATTTGCAAATGCTCCACTGATCTCTGACGTTCAGCTGGGGTGATCTTTATCCCTGGGGCTGCCAGAGGCTCCTCAGTATCCCCAGGCTGTCCGTCAGCCCATGCAGAGCCACGACGACCTCACGTGAATTTTGCGCTGGTGTAAGGTGCTCACATCTTGTGGTTTTGGGTGCTTAAAACACAGAGCCTGATTTCTGCTTTTTTAGCTCCTTAGGCCCAGGTGGCACCAACAGCCCTTAACCGCCCTGGGCAGCCTCGCCAGGGACACCCCGCCTCACATGTGCTCCAGCTGTGGGCCCTGGAGCCCCATTTAAGCTCCTGCCTGGCTCCTCACTAGTGATTTGAGCTGTGCTGTAGCTGTGCCTGCTTCAGGGGCTGTACCTGAGTGATTTGGCTTTCATGGTTTGCCCTCGGAGCCCTTGTTACCTTGCACTGTGCCCGAGGGTGACTGGCGTGTTGGGGTGTGCTGGTGCCCCCCCTGCTCAGCCTGGTACTGCTGCTGTGGGACTGCGCCACCAGCTGAGCTTGCTGTCCTCCCCAGACCGCAAAGGGTGTGAGGAAGCTTACAAATTTGTGCTTATTCCAAAAAGTAATGCTGCTTCTTAGATGAGGAAGTTCAGCATCATGTTTAAAGCTTTGTGGAGGAGAGAACCATGAGGTCTTTTTTAATAGAAATAGGCAAAACCAGCAGGGACCAGGGAACCCAGGGAAGAAGTCTGTTTCATTCTCACTTTTGGTAACTTCTAAATGTGCTATTACAGCTTTGACTCCACTGATGTGTTACAACTATAGTTATCCTGAGCTTTGAGATGAAAGGTCATTTTGTACAGAAAGTGTTCATTATTTTTTTCAAGGCAAAAAAACTTATCAAAGTGCTTGTGAGCAGCACTGCCATTTAATCAATTGTGTTTCACTTTGCTTTTCAATTGGCTTTGACTGAGCCCTAGCTATTCTGCTTTCAATCTTTGTGAGCACTATATGCCCGTGGCATGTTCTTTCATCGCAATGGATTTCAGTGGAGATGTACCTTGATCATGCAGGGCTTCCCATCAATCTACCAGTTCTCCTGGTAGAAGCTGAAGACGAGCTGAGTGCTGTAGTGGGTCATATATATGTAGCGTGGCTGACAGTAAACAATGACAGTCTCTCTTCTTGGCACGGCAAAACAGCAAATATTGTCAGTCTTTGCTCCATTAGGTCTGAAAGGTTCTTTGATTCATGTGTGTTCCAGATACTCAGTGCGAAACACCTGCCCTGGGGCAGCTTAGGTGTGTGCCAGCCTTTCCCTTGAGGAGCATTTGGCAGCCCCAGCTCTCGTGGTAGCTGGTGAGCGGGTGGCTGTGGCCTTGTGGCTGTGGTGTGCGACAAAGAGTTTGGTGTGCCAGGAGGGAACTGTGTAGCTCTGAGCGTATCACAGAAAGTAGGACATTGCTGGGGAGCTTTCAAGGTGAGAGTGCACTTGACTTGCCCAGTAAATCTGCACTGGTGTGCTGGACGGCTAGTTTTCAACCCTCTCCTAATATTTGTGCTATTTCCTTCCAAACAAACATAATTTTGTATTACTTGGATAGTCTTCTCTAGCCCACCTACTTGCATGGTATCCATTACGGCTGTATTAGAGCTCCTTCATCTTTCATCTCTTTTTTGCCTCGTTATGCCCCCAAGACTTGTTTTCTTAATTTTACAGCTGGAGAACTGGCATAGACAGTCAATGGGAAATAGGCCAGGCATTCTGCACGAGTTATGTTTTGCATTGGTTTTAAGTGAGACTCTTTAAAATATAATTAAAAGCTTTATTGTTCCTTGATTAATATGCTGCTCTGTTTATAGTATAATGCCACATTATCCGTATTGTTCCTCAGCCATTTTACAAATATTTCTATGCTGTGTTTACTTTGGCAACTGCTGCCAGATGTTGACTATACGAGCTCTTTCCAGCTTTTTTAAAGCTGCATTGCTGTTCTGTCTAGAAGATGCATCCATGCCAGGTTCCCATGGCGTGAGGAGCTCCATCGTCACCTGGGGGACCCAGCCTGCCCCACAGGCATGCCAGGCTGAAGCGATGGGGAGCAGAAAGGGGGCCAGAGCACAGGGTTTGCCCTGCCACCTCCCAGCACCAGGGCTGGCGATGGAGCCAGGGTCTCCTCATCCCTGCTGCTGCCTCGCTGTGCTGCTGAGCACCGAGGGTTTCTTAGCAAGGGGACATCGACACAGGAGGGAGGGTGATAAAGGGAGCAGAATGACCAGCTGTAGCCACCTCAGAGTCGGATAGATGATGGGGGCTGAAAAAAGCCTGGGAGGGTGAGCCAGGGCTTTAAGCACATATCTCAGTCCTGTGGAGCTCTAGGTAGAGCGGAGCCTTTGTGGAAATCAGCGTGAGGTGTGACCCAGCCTGCCACGCCCACCTTTGCGTGGCGTTCTCTGAGTTAAATGCTTTAGAAATCCAAAGGACCAGCAGGACAGCGTAGTATTTTCAATGTTGTGTGAATACATATGCATTAGTTTGAATTCCACAAAATAAACTTCCATGGAAATAAATGGTTTCGGCCAAGATTTTGAGTGATGTGTGTTGGCAGGGCTCGCACAATCACTATATAAATCTGGTCCAGATCTTGTAGTTTAAGGTATATATTAGACGTATGATTACACGCTTCTGAAGCTTTTGGGGGAAACAACTGGTTTGTGTTGCATCTGTGGCTTACATAATCTTGTTTGGTGCTCTGCGTGCCAGCTTCACGTCAGGACTTTGAGCCCCGTTTGTGCTGTGTGAAGGATAGTTTGCCTCTGGAAAAGGGAAGGGAAAAACCAACAAGCAGGGACTTAACTTGTATAGAATTTTTTTTTCTTTTTTTCTTTTTTCTGTAGACCTTTTGCTCTGAGCTTCAAGACAGAGAATCTATCATAACTGCTTCCTGTGCAGATCTGGATATAGGAAAACCATCTGGAAAGTTTGAAATATGGAGCTACTGCAAGTATCGATACCCTTCACAGATTCTGACATCTTTTAAATGACCTGTCTAGAGCAGATAGGAAATTTGAGGCTGCCAGGCAAAATGAATGGAACAAAAACAACAGTGTCCCTTTCAGGCACCTGCACTTCCATGGAGTAGCTATCACTCTGGGGGTTTCAAGGCATCAGCCGGCCATGAAGAACTGTTAGTGTGTACCACCGATCCTGTGGCTCTCTGATACTAAATCAAGCACTTCAATTCCTTGCAGTGTTTCTCCCTTCCTACTGCTTTAGGTAACCATCAGAACTTAGAGTAAACAAAGAAGTCGTCTGCTGCAGTGTGTTCATCTGGGGTGGGCTTTTCTACTGAAAGTAACATTAGAAAATATCGTTTGATTGTTGCCAGTTAACAGACTAGCCATACCTCTGGTAGTTACAGGGATTAGCAGTCTTTATTCCGCATCCTTTGAGATCTTTATATTGCTGACAGGCTGCAACATAGAGGGCCAGATAGCCCATTTGTGTGCTGTGAAGCACTTTCAAGTTAAGAGAACATTGTGCTGTTGAAAACAGCTACGTAAAATAAATCACCTAAGGTTTTGCAGGCCATAATTCACTGAGCAAATACCAGAACCCTCATTTTATTAGAGCAAAAAACTGATTAACAGACATTCTGCAACATGCCCAAAGGGACTGGAAACCATCTCAACAGCAAATTTAGATTCCACAGCCAAATGTGCAGACCACAGCAATGCTGAAATCCACCATGATGCCCCATCCGTGGAATTCCTCCTCCTCCAGAGGGCTGTGTAAAGGCAGATCTCTTCCCTCTCCCAAAAGCCAAGTGGCTCAGATCTGTGTTTTTTTATTTTCTCTTTTCAGTCTTTCACTGTACCCGTGCATAAGCTCTGCTCACCTGATGTCTGCATGAAAGCCCAGCCCTAACGTTTTAGCTGTGTGTGGAGATGAGGGTGGGAGGCAGAGCCAGGGAGCTGCGTGGTTCACTAGGAATAACTGTGATCAGATTTTATTCTGTCCTTGGTAAAGTGAGGCTTCTGGCACGCGCAGTTCCTGCCGCTATGTCTTTCCAGGTGCTCTTTCCTTTAGGCCCATCGCTGTCCTCTTTGAGTTTTACATTGCTATCTAACGCGGGGGGTTGTCTAAGTCAGCCAATGTTAATTAAACGCCAGTTTGTTCCTTTCCTGCAGTGGTTTAAAAAACAAAAACCACAGCACAAAAGCAACCTAAAATAATCTTCTCTTTGGCTTGGTGTGTTACAAGCAAAGTTACATTATTTAAAGGTCCTTTAAAGAACAAACTAAACAAATTACCATTCTTTTATATACACCCTTCAATTGTAATATACATAGCCTATCTTTTTTCTAGCAGTTGCTGGTTTTGTTGAGTTTTGTTTTTTTTTAAGATTTCCTCTTAAACATGTTTGAACAGGTTGTGGTCTAAGTTTTGGCATTGACGTGAGCCCCACATATGGCATTACACATACTCACATAGCTTTTGGAGCTGTGCCGAGGGCTGAGCTCTGCCCTGGTCAGGCACCCAAGCGGTGGGTGAGAAGGTTCGAGCTGCACAGGAGAGAACTCTTGACCTGCATCTGTTGGGAGGAGAGTGCATATTTTCAGATAATTCATGATAGTAGAGTCCATCAGTGAATGGGATGCCCTGTGCCTTCTTCCCATCCTCTCTGGCCACACTAAATCAGCCCATAGCATGGCATCTTGCTTGTTGAAGGTATTTTCTCCAGAGCAGAATCCTTTGGTCCTCTTTGGTCCTTACAGGCCTCTAAAGAAATGACTTTGGAAGGGGGTAAGGGGGTGGGGAGGGGAAGCTGTGGCGATTGGTAATACCCGGATGGCAAAGATTTGGGTGTTTCCCCTTCTTTGACTTGCTAGCTGTTTTCCTCACAGAGCTCATGAGATCTGAGTAGAGAAAGAGGATGCTCAGCCATTTCTTCAGTGTGCTACGAGTTTGCATATACTGCCTGTTATCTTCAAAATTAAGTGCATTCATTTGCAATATTTCTGTTCCTTAATTAGCTTTACCGATTGCTAATGTGAAGAAATGTGTTCTTTGGTTTTGAGGATAGTTTATGAAAACAGCCTGTGCAGTACATCTTTTAGCATGGAGGCTGGTTCACGGCATTTCTTTCGGAACTCAGCTTCTCTAAATTAACAGGTAAAACCTCTAATATATATTATTTTTTCTAGATATTGGGTAACTTCTGGCATCTGAAGGAGGGTTCTTATTTTTTTATTATGATAATTAGTTGACACCAGAGAGCGATTGAGATAAGGCAAGTGTTGTATGTGCCTGTCTGTGTTGGTTTTGTTACAGTTCTCTTTTCACTCAAACCACCCCTCTGAAGCTGGTTCCAAAAGATACACCCAGTTTAACTGCCAGTAAAGGCTCACTCTAGAGAAAGTTTAAGAAGTAATGACTTTATCAGATATAAATAAACATTATTGTTTTGAGAAGATACTGTATCAACAAAGCCAGACTTTTCTCTTAAGGCTAGTATTGTACAGAAGGTCTTGTAACAACAGAGGTACTAGTTGGTATTCGGGAAAAGGTTTTAATTCCTGTTTTCAAAGTCTTTCAAAGTGACTTGTACTTGTTACTATTTTGGGACTTCATCAGTTTATTTTAAGCATTTGTGGATATGTTGTGAGTTCTTTTGCTTCCTTCTAAAGTACATTTGCCCTCTTGCTTGGCTCATGGTCCAAGTTCTTTTCTGGGGGTTGTGTCAAATCAGGAATGTGAGTGAGTGTGTGATGGATGCTGTGGCCAAGGCTTGAACATGCAACTAATCAGGACTTGTTTCCTTATCACTGACTCTGGCAGCAAATGAGGCTGCTTTTTTCTTGCCTCTGCAAGCTCTCATTGGCAGTCACAGTCGCTGAGAGCAAGCAGAGATTGCTGATGTGTTCCAAGCTCAGTCTGCAGCCTACGTTTCTAGCCAGAGACTAGACAGGCATCTCTGCTGATTCAGAAGAAACTCATTTAACGTCAGAAAGCCTGAAGGGAAAAAGGCTGAACTCAAAGCACAAATCAAAGAGCAGTAGCCAACTCTGTTGGTCTTGCTCTTTTGAATTCCCAAATACAGAACCTCCAGGGCACTCCTTTAGGCTGGGACGGTTAGTACCAGCCTTGTTAGAAGCTGTGGTATTTGTCATTACCATTAGGATGTAATGATATCACAAGTAACAGCATTAATGGAAAGCCACAGTACTCTAAGCCAGCGTCCAGAATGTGGTGCCTGGCCCTCAGACCCCTTCCCGACAGGCTGGGGAGAGCTGGCTGCAGCCTGGGCGCTGCATTTGCCCTCGCAGAAGTGCGAGTGAATCGAGTAACATCTCGATATCTGCCACTCTGCAGTTGCCAGGAGGCTTGTGGAGGAGGAGGATGTCTAGGAACCTGTGAATGAGAAGGATGCTGGATCTCTAGCCAGTTTCTCTATTAAATTGGTGCTACCCTTTTGGAATAAACTGTTCCAGTAGATTTAAAACAAAACAAAACAAACCCAACACTTTGTAATGGTTAAGAAACTTCTTAACAGCATGGGCTTAGAGCAAGCTGCTGAGTAGCCAGCTGGGCTTTCCTTTTAGTGCCAGAACCATTTTTGGTCCTATAAGTGAAGAATTATTTACGTAGTTGCCCTTTCATTGTTTTTAAGATGCACCTTCTATTAATTAGGGACAGGGAATGTTTCTGATCTCATGTTTCTGCCAACTGAAATTAAACTACCAGCAAACCAAAGACACTTTCAATTGGGTTGGAAACCCTTGTATATCGTGCTGGAAGCAGCAGCATAGAAGCTGCAGCAGCGACGTGGCCATGGTGTCAGTAACTGAGGCTGTTCCTTGGGTTTCAGAGGGAAGGACAGTGGGAGCTATTGTTTGGTCTCACCGAATACAAGCTGCCAGAATATCGAGCTTCTACTTGGAGCACAGACAGCTGTGCTCCCTTTGAAGGGGAATGTCTGCAGGGGCAATTTATTCCTCACTCTGTGGAAGAGATTACTCCGAGGAGGTGTCTCCTGCCTGTGGCTCCAGGGACGCAGGGCAGGACTGACACTGCTGGCTGTGGCTTTGCTAGCTGATGGTAGGTGAGACACACGCCACCCTCAACTGAGAAACAGAGATCCTATTCACTTTATTTGCCAATTGCCAGGAAAGGACGGATATTCATCCTGCAGGGTAACTTGGCTATGTTCCTAACAATGCCTGATAAACAAATAATACTACTATTTTTACAAGATGTGCCCAAAGGAGAGAGGAAAAGCTCTGCTGTATAGGAATAATTTTGAGGCCAGCACATGTTACTGTTGGAAGGGGATAATTCCGGTGCATTGACCGGAGGCAAAACCATGTCTCATTCTACCAGTGCTTAAATTCTGAGTGCTGGTAGGGGGGTTGACAGAAACAGGTTATACCTCCACGGTCACCATGATGATTTTCCCTGTTTAGCTCTTTGTATCAAAGAAATTCAATTATCGCCTAAGAAAGCATTTGCTTTTATTACCTTAGTCCTGTTAGCAGAAATTATGTATTACAATGCATCTTGTTCCAAGTCCTGTTTCTCAGGCATTAAGTTGCTTCCAACAATTTAACTCTTTAAATACTGTCAAATATCCAGCAGATGTTATCAAGCAAAAGGGACTAAAAATCAGGGCTGTTACAAGGATGCTTGATATGAATTTTAAACGAATAGAAAAGAGCAATTGCTGTGATGTTGCATATCGAGGCAGGTTTTCTTCATGGTGGGTTTTTAGTCCACAAACCATGTCAGGGAGAACCAAACGTGTGACTGCAACCTCAGTTCCCCATATGAAGTGCTGGAGTCAGCGCCTCAGCCCCAGGGCTGTTTCTGGGTTTCATGTTGGAGAACATGACCTTGAAAAGAGGCAACAAGTACAGAATGATGCAGCGATGCCTGTAGGAGCCTGCGGGCATGCAGGAGCAATAACAGCAGTGTGAGCCCTTCCATTTGTCTTGGAGGGCGCCTGTTGTACACAAGCGCAAACACCTGAAGATGATTCCCATTCCCTCTTCCAGAAGCAGTTATATCACTGAGGAGTTTGTACATCATAATGTCTGTGTGTAAAGGAAGGGGAGTAAGCTGTGCTGGTATAATCCTTTGATGTCACTGTGCTCATGTGAGGGCCTCTGTCCAGTCTGGTTTTATACGAATTGACACCCTTAACCAGAAGAGTTTTATCAGCACAAAGGTGGGTATAGAGCAGATTTGAGAAATAGCATCTCTCTTTTGCAGTATGTTACATGAATGGTGAAAAAAAGCCTCTCAGTTTTGTCATAATCGGTGCCTTTTCTAATAATTTAAAAGCTTGAATTACTTACATGTGGAGCTAAAATAGCTCTAAGTGCATTTTTATTGCCTGGCTCTGAAGCTGCCATTTGCAGGTTAACAGCCCTAATGCTTTTAAATAATAGGAGAAGGAGTATATGTAGTACAATGTTAGAAAATGATATATATCCTGTTATTTGGACACAAGTAGAGCACTAAAAGCCCTGTTCTGTTTTCTACAGAATATTTTCTTTTGCGGGCCCTGATTTGTTTCATATATCCTCCAGTGGACAGGTAAATACTGAGAGGTTTTGAATGTGTAAAAATGCTATTATATAAAGGTTATGATTAAGAAAATTAAACTACTCATGTATAACCACCTCTTGCAAATATAAGTGTACCAATTTTGTGGTCTTATTTTAACATCCAGAATTAATTTTACACTTTTTGTGATAGAATATTTTTCTTGCTTTTCTTTCCCCTTCTGCATGGTTTTTGGTGTATTTAATGAACTAAAGTCAAAGAAATAGCGCACTGGAGGAGCAGAAAGCTCCAGACTGTTCTGCATTTGGGAAAACACAAGTGCTAAAAGTACCAGCACATAATTATTGGGTTTTTTTAGGTATTAAAAAAAAGGAAAGATTGACATTCACAGACTAATTAACTTTCTTTGTATTCATAGATGCCAGAGTACTTCAGTGGAAATAAGGGTGATAAACTCCCTCCTATAGATAAGGGGAGTGAGGCAAAGGGGCAAAGTGGCTTGTCTCAGTTCACCCAAACTTAATTGTACAGGCAGGAGAGATCCCAAATCTCTCCATCTACATCCCTCATTACTGGGCTTCATCCTGCCTATCTTGCAGATTTGTGGTTGCTCCCTAAGAGCGCAGAGGCTGCGGAGAAGCAGTGCCCACCCTTCTGACTCCAGCACACAGCGGCTGATGCGGATTGTACTCATAAAAACATAACGCCTGAACTTAAGCAAGTGGTAGCTATTTCTTAGCGTATTTAAAGAGATTCACTGGTCTTTCCTACACATACGGCCTTCAAACTTCATATTCCTCTTTTCAGATACAGAGCTTGTCTCATACTTCTGGCTGGTTGGAGGATGCATTGCTTTTAGGCTTTGATTGTCCACCATAAAGTTAGGGAATAACCAAAACCCTGGATGGATGTCAAAATGAAAAACTTTCTATATTACGCCAAATTGTGCTGGGTGAGGTTTAGATTGGATATTAGGAAAACTTTCTTCACTGAAAGGGTGGTCAGGGATCGGAACAGGCTGCCCAAGGAGGTGGTGGAATCGCCATCCCTGGAGGTGTTTAAATAATGCGTAGATGTGGTGCTCAGGAACGTGGTTTAGTGATGGCCTCTAGCAGTCCTGGGTTAATGATTGGACTTGCTGATCTCAAAGGTCTTTTCCAACCTGAATGATTCTATGATTCTATATCAGATGCTCTGTGGTGCTTCCGGAGTGGTGTCTCATGTACTTCCTTTCTGTTAGTGGCACCTGGTCCAGATTCTTCCTCTTGTGATGCACCAGACTCTGTCCTCCTGCTAAATGACTTGTGCTTTGGGGTAGACAATGGCTGTGGTAGATCTTTAAAAAAAAAAAAAAAAAAAAGTCCATGTCTTCCACCAAAAATAATCATTTTGCATAAAATGCCAAATTTAGTCAAAGCCTGTTCTTCTTTGGTTTTATTTAAAAAAAACAAACAAACCACCACACCTTCTTAAGAAACAGCAGATTGAATCTGTAGTGCTGGGCTTTCAACAAATTTTGTCTAAATGTCCTGTTAATCCAAGTTTGCTGTGTTTATTTCCTGAAAATATTTGTATAGGTCCCTGAATCAGTATGGTGACTGGGGGCTTTTTTGCACCTTTCTTAATATGAAAAAGTATCTTAAAAATTAGCACTGCACATATACTGACCAAAACTGAGCCTAGCACTACGCTATTCTGTGTGAGAACGGGGGATTGTATCAGAAGCAGGCTTTTTCTTTTATCTCCCATTGCAAGTCATCTGTACTGAGCTGGTGTGCTAATCTTTTTTCTCTGTAGTGTAATTCCCAAAGTATTCTAGTCTTTCCCATTTCCTCCAGCAAAACCTTAACCATGATGTATTTTGCTTTTCTGTTAGCCATTAGATGATGCATAATTTTTCTTCCTTAAGTCATATTAAATTATCCAGCTGATTTACCTGCTTCAGCAGATTGTCTGGATCGTCTTGCATGTTACCTACCACGAGCAGTATCAGCCAAGCATCTCATCTCTCTGCAGCCCTAAAGTAAGGCACATGCAGTTTCTTTCAGAAAAGCATGTTGCAGCTTTTTCAGATCACCAGTCATTTATTCAGATTCATTATTTGTCAGTTACTCCCCTTCAGGTTTTTTGTTCTCATTCTTGATGGCATGTATTCTTAAGGATTGCACAGTTAAACCCATAGAATTCACTTTCTTGTGCACACTGCATAGCTTACAGAGCATATTTTGTCAGGGAGATGTTCGGGTGCACAAGGAACAAGCTCTTTGGAGACTGCCATGCAGTTGTCACCATCTTGTGATCTTTTTTTTAGTGCCTTGACTGCTCTCTTACCTCATATTCCTGACCCACCAGTTGAGAATCAGGATCCTGGGCAGATCACACAGCTAGTAAATAAAATTTTTCAAGTTTATTGAGCCTCAGGGCATATTCCATTTGACACCATTTTCTGCATCTTTTTCTGCTTGTTGTGGAGAAAGCCTTTGAGCTGAATGCCTATAATACTCCTCATAAAGAAGTCAGGCTTCCCTCCACTGAAAAACCTTCAACAGGCACACAATAGTGTGACCCCCTCACCAGTCAGGCTTCTCCCCACACTCCTCAACTTTTGGCCAAGGTGTGGCTTGGTCTCTGCATTCGGCCACTGCTGTACCAGCCGAGCATTTCAGAAAGTGGTCCAGCCATTAAAGCACCCCCATCACCTTCCCACCGTTAGGCTTCCTTCATACATTGATTTTCCCTGTGGCTCATCCCCAATGTTTAGCCAATTTCAGTGGGGGAAACGAGGTTTTATGTGCAAGCCTATTGTGTTTATACAAAAGGGTGATGAGGATCAGCATCAGGTTTCTCAGGCGGGTGACCCACAGCACAGTAATACCTGCTGGAGTCTTCTAGTCCTGCGCAGGCTGTAGGTAAGGGGCTGAATTAAGACATCAGATTCATGCCTTAAGTGAAGAAAGATAAAACAATTCACAGGGGGCAGAGGCTCACAGGGTGAGTATTTTATTTCCAGGCTGCCTGTGCTAGGCTGAGCTGAAGCTCAGCTGAGATTGAGGATTGAGCTGAGGTTGGGATTCTCTCTTCTGCCTTACACTTTAAAGTCTTAACCATGGCTGTTTCTGAGCAATGAGGCAGCACAGAGGTAACAAGCTGGGCCAAATTCCTGTCTGGTGTAAGTGGTGCTGCCTCTGCTGATTACAGTAGAGTTGCACCAGCTTGTACTAACACTGAAGTGCATTTTTCTTCAGTACTTTTCACTGCTTTGTGAAACGGCATTGCTCAGGATCCTTCCCTAAACCTGTTACTCTGTTTTCACTGCCTCTTCCTCCCATGCACTAACCAAGATTTTCAAACCCCTTCCTTTCCCTTCAGGACTTTGTCTGTACGGTGACCCCCCCTCAAAGCCAAGCTGTCTCACGGCCAGCTCAGTCTGTCTCGTTGGACTGTGCAGAGAGTTACACCATGGCTGAGCCACAGCTGAGTTTGACCACAAATGTAAAACTCCAGTTATTTGACAGCTCCGATGGGGGCTTCAGAATTTATTCTTCTCAGCTTTGCCATAAAAGCCAGATGTCAGAGATCCCAGTAGCATTCCCTGTCCCAGCTCTTGACAGAGGAGGGTGCCTGCACATCCCTCTGCCTGGAGCTCAGAGGGCTGCTCCTTGTCCCCACACCTTGGAGGGCTGTCATTGCCTCAGGCTGCCACTCAGCTGTCTCTGAAACCTTCCCCTACCTCGAAGGGATCCTGGCTCCGTTGGCACAATTGACTGGTGCACCAGGTTCTTGCCTCGGGACTTGCAGGTGATACATAACTGCCTAATGAAACACTTCTTTTCATGTCACATGGGGCTTGTTCGCTGCCTTTTTATAAACTTTTTCTCACATTACGTGAATGGGAAAATGTGCAGTTTGAATTCTTCAGCCTGATAAAACATTGCTTTATTTTTTTGGTCCGTGTGTGAAATTTTATTGCGGTCCTGAGAGTAAACCTAAGGAAACAGGCAGACAGAAGGAGGCTCTTGCTGAGATCCGAGTGATGCAGTAGGGCCCTGTACCTGCGTTAGGCACCCAGGTTAGCTACAGGCTTCACTTGTCTTCTAGTCCCAGGATTTCAGTCTATGCAAGTGGCACCTCGTGTGTGGTTGTAACACCCTGGGGAAGCAGGATGTAACCTGGGAAGTGAAGCATCACTGTTCCCTAGTGCATCATCTCTAGTGATGTAGGCTGACTGTGACTTAACAGCAGACTTTGTTTTCTGTTCTGGGTGAAGTGTAAAAGCTGGTTTTCTTTCTTTACGTAGCACACACTTGAAATTTTAGTTCATTTTGTGTTCTGTAATATATTTACAGTCAGGAATATCTTAGAAGATGCTTGTTCATCTTTGCAAGGTGTTTTGAAAGTTCAATAGAGAACAGAGATTGAGAGACAATCCACGGTGCTATAAAATATAATCACAAAAGCTATTATAAGGGTATAATGTACAAAGACGTTCCTTTCAGTTATTAATGGAAAGGTTTGGGCTTATGCCTTTGTGCTTTTGCAAGCCACAGAAGTCATGTCCTCAGCCTAAAGCATGTTTTCATACATCCACCATCTCTAACTCACCCACAGCTGAAAAAGCTGAACACCTAAGGAATAAAAAAGGAGCGGGGAAAAAAAAAAAAAGGTTTGTGAAGAGGTTAGTGCTCATGTTAAGTCATTGTCAGCTAAAGCAGCCACTGTCACCACTTCCTTTCCTGCAGTCAAATAAGTTTCTGCAAAGAGCAATAGGGTATTTTCTGAATTGCAACTGCAGAGACCTGTTGGAGTCCACGATGGGATCTGCCTGTGCAGAACTTGCTGCGAATCCTACTCCCAAACTGGCTGATTTAAATTCAGTAGTTTAATTTCATAACAGTTTTCACCACAAAGAAGATCAGGTATTATTTGCTCAAGTTTCACCCAAATCCTTTTCCTTGTAGGACCTGCCCTTAGGTAGCAGTAAAAAATGCTCAACACGGACAAAGTGTCACTCAGCTCCTCTCCCAGGTGCAGGATGGACACTACAAACCCTTTAGCAAAATCCAGGACTGCTAATCCTGCAGTGATAGTTGTAGTACACCATTTCTAATTCCTTTGGCATGTCTGTGATTTGCATGTTTTCTGGAGAGGGATTCTTCGGCTCCCCTGGGAATTAGACTATGCTGGGAAGTGAAGGATCGGGTACTCACTGTGAGGGGCAGTTTCCAGGATTTGGAGCATTCTCAGAAATGGTTACATGCGTTCACTGGTTCTGCATGCTTGGACATAATACGCTGTAGAAACTGCATTATGGGTCCTTCATGGACCATGTAATGCTTTCCACATTGAGTAAAATAACATTGTTTTATAAGAGTTGTTTGTTTTAGGAAAAATAAATAACACTAGTTGTGTGTCTTCGCATGAAAACTCTTGCTTGTTTGTATAGGGCAGCTTGTCTTTAACACCACCAAGCAACTTCTCCTGTGGCCAGACTGTCAGAGTAGTAGTACATTCAGGGACACAGGCAGGGCTGTGCACAGATTTCTTTTCAGCTGCAAGCCACATCACCGTGGTCAAGGATTTCTGTGTTGAAAATAGTGACATCCATTAATACACAATATGAAGGCTAGTTATGCACTTACTGTTCATGGTGGATGTGCTTGGAGAAGAGAGAAAGCCTGTGCTCAGTGCTGAGAGCATCCTATTTACATTTTTAATTCCTTGCTGAAGGTTCACGTGCCCAACTGTACAAAAACCATGAATGTCAACTCCTTTGCACAAGAAGCAGTTTAGTTTCCTATCTTTGCCTGGTGTATTTATTAAGTATACCCCTATTATTAAATTCATCTCTTTGCGACAGGGAAATTCATCCATATTCTAAAAATACCTAAGTAATTTTATTTTATTCTGTTATTTTAGTAGATGAGGTTGCTTCCTATCAGCAAAAATTCAAAAAGTAGCCCAACTTAGAGTAGGTTGCCCTCATAAATTATATCCTCCTAGCAGGAAGAGAAAATCAGAAATATTAAGAGAGCTTTAGCTAGGGAAAAGGCTAATAATGTCACTAACCTCATGATTTCAAGTATGGAAATTGTCTTACAATGTGAAATGCATTATGTTTAACATTCATGATACTGTTGGACCATTTAATGAGAAACAACATAATTGATTTTCCAAAATGAGCCATCTACCACAAAAATATGTAGGGTAAAATTGTCTGTTGGCCATTTAAAGAATTTCTTAAACTCAATTTTGCATGCTGTTCAAAATGAGGAATTTAACCTCAGAAAGATTTTTTTTTAAATATATTTAAAAAATTAGCTGGTATTGCAAGTAAATGTGTCATTGTGGAAAGTAAAAGCAGATGTCTTAATATTGGCAGCTCTTTAAGTTTCAAACTTTACATCAGAAGCTGGAATACCTCCCCCCTCAGTCAAAATAAGCAATATTTGAACTAAAATTACGTTGTATTTTTTTCCGTGATTTCATTTATAGTGTTCCCTGGTGTCCAGTCCCTCTGTGTTTAGGGATGCAATGTCCACCCCACGGACCAGCATGAAAAGTGCCTCTGCCCCTCCAGCCCCGCTGTGCCCGGGTTGCGGGAGTGTCGTGACGGGGTGTTAGGAGTGCACCAGCGAGGGGGGTATCAGCGTACGTGCTGCCGTCGGCACACATCTGTGGAACACCTGAAATTCTCACTTGTGCGTCTGTGAAAGTGAAATGCTTCAGCTGCGCGTGCGGTGCACCTGGGGGACAGAGGCCCGGGGGAAGGGGAGCGTTCATGGGGTGACACTCAGCCCTGTGCGCTCACTCCGGGTGAAGACAGGACCAACAGCGAAAAAAAGCACTTGGGTGCCCCATACCAATTTCTGCTTTAAACTGTGATTTAGAGCTGCTGTTAATAACAGTCTCCACGAAACTATTCCTAAATCCGAGTACTTATTCCTAAACCAGTTCTCAATCTGCAAGACTTACTGGAAAGATCTAGTACGCAAACCATACAAAGGGCATGAGCCTGGAGACCTCTTAGCAGAGTCTAAGAGTGTCCATCACCGTGACCCAACACACCGGGTGCTGGGCACAGAGGAGGAAGCTTTTCCTACCCTACAGAGCAAATCAGGTGCATACCCAGAAGGCAGAAGGACTGTAATAAGCCTTCGGTAGAGCTTTTTAGTACACGTTAAGAAAGACACTTTATAAGCATTTAGATTTGCCATTTGGTATTGATGAATAATCCTGTCATAGTCATTAGTAAAGGAAGGGCTCAGCCCGCAGCTGATGGCCCTCTGACACCTTCTCCTGCTCATTGTGAGGCCACCACTCTACAGATCCAGGGAGGCCAATTTTTTTCCCACCAAAATAATTTTGGAGCTTGGGTAAGATCTGCCTCCAATAGGCTGCACCTCACTACCTTAGACTTCTTTAAAAATTCATACCCTTTAGGATTAATACTCCTGTTTATTGATTCAGTTTGGAAGTGTTATACTAGATACCTCTTTAATGCAGTGCTTTTGTTCCGTTCTGTTTCATTCATTTGCTGAATTCCATGTTTCATTGGTGCCGAAGTTCATCCGATGAACATCTTTTGCACCAAGTTCCTTGAACTCTGTTGCTGGCGAGCTAATTCTGGAGGGCCACTAGATAAGGGTAGAGAAATTCTGCTTGAAACCCCTTCAGATAACTTGAGGTGTCGCTCCAGTAGTCTCCAGAATACTGCCTGCCCAGGCTGGCTTCCCTCACTGGCACTGCCAACCCTATCGTACTACTGGATAGGCAGCATAAAAGAGGATTTCTGCAAAATCGTGTTTCTGAAGGAAATTCTCAGCATACCAGCCACTAGCATTCTCAAGTGCTGTAGTTTTTATGCAGCCATATTCAGCAGTGGCCTTGTGATTATACTGAAATAAAATGTTCTGGTTAAATTGTTTAGTCTTTGAAATAGTCCACAACTGAAAACCCTAGGGGGAAAATGAGCATATAATTTACTCGCTATTTTAAACCACGTAAGCACCAAGAAAAATAGTATGATTCATTTATTTTGGAGTATGTTGATTAACTAGCAATTAAAGCTTTATAGTATTTTCTTTATGGAACAACAAAGGCCAGTTTAATGCTTTTACTTTAGTTTCGGCTCATTGGACTGGCTTCGTACCTGGTACAGACAGATAAACACTCTGAAAGCATATGAAGTACCTGCATGCAGCTGAACATGGCCCACTTAGCTCAGAAATATGATGGGTGTTCGCACAAGGAACTTTCATTCATTCACAGCATCTGGTTCCATTACATTCAGCCCAATCAAGCCATGAAATTGAAATTAAATGACTTTTGATGGTGGTAATATTATAAGAATGAAAGCAAGATTGGGGGAAGGGAAGTATCTGCATGGCAGAAGAGGCTCTTAGTGAGGACAAGCTGTGTAAAGTGCCTTTAAATTGTTTCACATAAATGATTGGATGCATGGGAAGATGAACTTGGAACTATTTGATTTACCCAAAGTGCATTTCACCTGCTCTGTAGATCCTAGATTGTGTCTGTGTCATGCAGCATCATAGCGTAATTTCTTCCTGCAAAGGCTCTGGCACCCCATTTCAGGTCTCCTTGGTGGGTGACATGAACACCTCCTGCCGTGCTCCCCTGTGCAGCAGATCCTGATGCCACCCAGTGTTCTCCTGGCTGGTGCTGGCGGGCATCAATCCTGCTGCTGCCCTTTCCTTGGCTGTCCTGGGGGCAGCAGCGTGGGAGAGAGGGCTAGTAGGGAAACAGCAGGGTGGCGGGAGGTGGGATGGCACAATGGAGAGAGCAGTAAAAAGATAGGTAAAGAATATGGGCATTATGCAGAACCAGAAAAAAATCAGCATCTGAGAATGGGCTTGTGGTTTCTGGCCTGAGGGCTCTGACCACTTGCGTGTTGAAGTGTGAGCAGGGGAAGGTGGGGTCTGCCTGTGTGGCTGTTGGGAAACACCAGCGGGTAGAGCAGAGTGGTGCAGTGTTGCTTTCTATTTTTGAGGTCTGTGATGATCTCTGTGCTTAACAAAATACTTGGTGCAGCTTCTGAGCCTCTATTTTTGCCACCGTTACAATAATCTTCATTGGCTGTGCAGCCCTGACTTTCCAAAGAAATGCATGCAGTAGAGTAGGTACATCGTGGAAATGTACTATATAGACCTTATAGTATAATACATGTCCTGTGTGATGCAATATTTAATGTAATTTTTTTGTAATAGATATGTGTAGTACATACATGTACTCTATACTTATTACACAATTATATACACAACCTACATTTTGAAGTATTAGTGTTTGGAAGGCAGAAGGTGTTCCCATCTTCCTAGGCAGTTAGCCACCGAAAGCGTCAGGGCGATGGCATGTTTTTAGCAAAGCTGTTGACCTGCTTAGAACAGCTTTCTGAGTCATGCGGAAGGAGAAGCTCTGTTCAGACATCCCTACGCCAAACTCATGTACAAGATAACTGCTGGGAAATGTAGTCAGACTGTTTCCCAGGCTGAGCTGCTTAGGTCTGCAGGAGGACTGGACTCAGGGAAACGGGGATATACTAAAGGTTGCAGAAACACCACTCTGCTCACCACTGTGGCTGCTGTTTCTGCTCTGCAAAAGTTCGTGGTGCCATCGTTTTCCATCAGTAAAATGGTGATGTCCTCCTGTGTGTGAGGGCTTGTTTTCAAGCGGTTGGTAAGGAGGATCACTGGTGAGAATACAGTGGCAAGTCATTGTCCCAAATGGTCTGCTTGGGGTGTCCCAAAGCAAAAAGGGAGAACCTGTGCCCTTCCATCTCCTGTGTGCTTGCTGGGTGCCAAGAGCCAGTTCCTGGCCTGATTCACAGCCTTCTGTGCCGACAAAGAATCCTTGCGCTGGCGTCACCATGTGCCTCCTCTTGTGGCCAAGCCCTGGGCAAGGCACTGGCATCAGTCCAACCTTCATACGAGTACCTTGCTTGCTTTCTGTTGAGACAAGAGGAAAAAAAAGAGGATAAAAATACAGAAGTGCTAATAGGCTATTGTAACCTTATGGATGTATATAAAAGCCTCCAAAAGTTTTTTAATACTGGAGAATTATTTGAAATGGTGGTGTACAGCTCCTAGTACTGTTGCTAGAGCTGCTGTCTAGCTGCTTGTGTGGCAGGGTACCCCTGAATGGGTATTGTTGTTCTGTAGGACTAGATAACCAGTCTTCCTCCTCCTCATAGCTCTTCCAGGTTTGGTGCAGGTACAAAATCAGGTGTTTCCTCACCACACCTTCTCGCTCCCAGGAAAGAGCAAAGGTCCAGCAGCTGTGCAGGTACCCATGGGGCTCCCAGCACACCTGGCAAAGGCTGCCCCCGCCTCTAGCCGTTTCCAGGGGTTAGGAAGCAGGCGGCCTTGAAACCTTGTGAGCACCAGAGGTGCCCTGCAGATGTCTGACACAGTCCCTCGTGGTCCTGAGGGCACGGGCCAGGCTCTGTGCTGGTGTCAGGCGGGGTAGCTGAAGGCTGGGCGGTTGCACAGCTTGCTCAGGGGCCCCAGGCAAATCAGCGCTATGGAAGGAAGCACATCTGTGGGCTGCTCCCTCATCTAGTGCTGAGCTTGTTGCAGAGAACAAGTGCTTCATTTGATTTCTCTAAATACCTCATTGCCTCTAACGATAAATGCCTTTACGCAGCAGTTTCCCCAGTCCCGGACCAAGCTGCGTGCAGCTGTTGTGTTTCCTGTTTATGCTCAGTCACCAAATTAGTCACCTCCACAGGCTTTTTTTTTTTTTTTTTTTTCCCCTGAACAGTTTCGCTGTTGCTTTTTTAACCAGCTTCCTAACGTTTCTGTGATTGTAGGGGAAGGATTTATTAGACGTTAATCCATCAAGGCTTACGTGTATCTGCTCGGGTTGGCGGTGGGCTTGGTGCCGTGCAGTTGTCGAGCAAACTGGCTCCTGCTTGCTCCCATCTGCAGTAAGGGCTGGGCTGCTCACCTCAAACCCCGCTGCTCCTTTTCCTCCCTTCTTCAAATGCTGTGCAAGCAAAAGACCCATGGGTGAAAAGGTTGGATATTCTACCCCTGTGCATGCTGTCCTTTTGGTGAGTCAGGACTTTGAAAATTCTGACAAGTATAATAAATGGTGAGGAGGTGTCACGACAGGAGAGGATGGCAGTGTTCCCATGATACATTGAGTTCCTCTCTTTGGCAAAGCTGTGTTGCTGGTTTGGGGGGGGAGGGGGGGGGTTGGTGCTGCTTTTATTTTCCTGAGTGCATTAGAATACACCACTTATTTTTCTAGGTTAGTGGGTAAGATCCTATGCAAATTGTTCCTGAAAACATACTTGCTTTCCTTGTTCAGGAACAGCATGCCTTTTCATGTCTATATTTAGCCTTCTCATAAGTGTGGACGGTTCCTAAAAACCAGTGTCTTTCCCTTTGCACAGCCAAGTGTGCCAGAAACCAGTCCAGAGAAAGCAGTTTCATTTACCACAGCATTTCTCTAGCCTTACTATTTTTGGAGGTGTTTTCAAAGGCAAATGCACAGAAAGCAGCAGCTGTTTCAGTCATACACATTAAAATCAGGTTCCCTAATGTTAGCTGAGGAATGAATTTTACAACACATCACTTTTACTGTCATACCTGAAATGAGTGATTTAACTGATGACTATAATTTAAATCAAAATATTGCAGGCTTTGTTCAGGAAAAAAGAAGTGGGTGAGATTTAAATGAGAAATAAATCTGGATTGAAGCTCTAGACTTTGTTTTCTGATGCTAATTTTCAAAATAATGAACCATACTTCATCTTGTTATACACGTTGCACAACATCAGTCCCCCGAGGCACGGTCCGTTGTGCCGGTGTCGCTTGGCTAGTCCTGGCAGGGCTGCCACTTCGTCATCTCCCAGCGCTAACGGGCGCCTTGCCAGCGCGGATGTCTGTGTGAATGCCACCCGCCGCCAACGGGCATGTAATTAAACAGCCCTTTTCCCAGGTGAATAATACCTGGGTGGTTACGAAAAGAGACTGGCACAGAGGAGAGATCGACTAAGAGGGCTGAGGATGGCTGGTAAGGCAGGGAGCGTTCCGTGTGTGAATTACAGCTGCCCGGAAAAACAGTGGGGGCAAGGGGTGCTGCTCTGCGGGGCACTCCTGTGAGAGAGGGCAGCCTGCAGGGATGGCTCCTGACCCGAGTCGTGCCCGCCAGCATTCCCCTGGTTGGGCCTGCGCGGTGCCGGCAGCAGGCGTGGGTCTGGCAGAGCTCTGCACGGCTGCCCGCTGCTTCACCTTAGACTGACACACCTGGTTGTTTCACCGTCTGTTGCTGTGAGTGGGAAGCTACCCAGGCCTCCCACCGACAAGGCGTACAAAAGCACGAGGAACACCCCAGGCCCCATCCGTACACGTAACCTTGAATTCTGAGAACTAACCTGACACTACATTCCACAATGAGTTACCTGCGGCCGTGTTGCACCAACTTCTGTTTAATGGGCTGGAATAAATAGCGTGTCAGCGAACGGTTGTGTAACTCATCCATCATACCATATTTATCCTGAATCGGAGGGCATTTTTGAAAGAATGTCGTGTCACGTCAAACTTGTGGCAGGCTGCATGGCTTTGAGTGAAGCTGAAAGACCCCAGGGCTGGTGCGTGGCGTGGCCGCAGGCTGCAGCGTGCCGCCCGCAGCGGTAATGCAGGGAGGGTGAAAATCACGTGCGTGTGAAAGCCACGGATCAGACCTGCTTTTTCTTTTCCTGCTGCCATATTCCTCCCACGTTTTCTCATGATGTATCAAGAAGCCACCTTGGTTTTTATAGGCTTCGGAGTTTTGGGATGGGGTTTTTTCCTTACGTGTACATTTGATGGTAGTTAGAGAAAATGAGGATTTCATTAATCATTGACATGTGTGTTTTTACAAGACAGGACACTATTTTAGTCTCTGTTTCTAGGACTGCTCATGCTGACAAATGAGGCTGAACTTCCCTGAATTCTTCCAGAGGGAAGGGCCCAAGTGTCCTAAAGGTTTTAGGTAACTTAGGGCTTTTCTGTGTACAAAAATGAACCAGATCCTTGCAGCTGAGTTATGTGGATACCCTGTTCCTGAACAGAAGGGAACTTCTCCTGAATAACTGCTTTTTCCAATAGCACATCTTTGGGGGAGTTTTTCTGGCACAGCTGTCAGAGGATCCTGCAGTTATCAGGTTGGTGGTTGTAGCTGAGCTCCCCCATGGGTCTTCTGTCACCTCTGAGCCGGAGCAGGTCTGGTTCTGAGAGGCAATAGGGAATTTTGAAGAATCCACAGGCAATCTTATTTTTGGACACTTAAGGCTGACTTGGTAGCCTTAGTGGTGACAGATTATTATGTGTAGATACACACTAGCCCATCCATCTGTTAATTATCTTTCTTGATCCACCATTTTGGTGGAAGATTTTTCTCAGTCATATGTAAGTTATGTTTATGCTGGAAGGGAGCAGGTGATATAAATTGCTGCAGCGCTTAGTTGTTTGTTTAGAAGAAAAGAATGGGTTTCTGTTGTCTTAAGTGCCTTTTCATTTTAATGTGATGTAAGTTGAATTGTGAATAGGTTTTCAGGAAGAAAAAAACAGGACTCAGTCTGAGGTTTCTAGGCTTTGCCTGGAAAACATAAATATCTTTTCTCCTGAGAAAGAAACAAAAATTGGGGTTTTGTGGAAACAGGTACAAAATTGTCCCAGCTGGTTGTTGCCCTGCAATTAGTCTGGTGTCTGGATTCCAGACCTTTTCATGTGCCTAAGCATGTGAATTTGCAGCTTTGTTCCAGGAGGTGCCATCCCGGTTGCATATGCTGTTCACTGACTCTTGACGTGCAAAAGTAATGAATGAGAAAAAATATTTCAGTAATGATTTAGGGGTGATAGAGAGGGGATGAAAAAGTGCTAAGGCTCATCTTTTCCCAGCTGTGAAGTTTAATTGTAGTCGTTACTCCCTTCTGGCTCCATCCCAGATGCTATCCTAACATAAAAAGGAGGAAGAGGAAGAAGAGAAGGAGCTAGTTGGGACAGGTAGGTGGGAGAGGGGCAGAACAGGGCTCACGTTGCACCTTATATTGTAGGTCTTAGGCACCCAAATCCCTCCTTGATATGTATGGAGAAAAAGAAGGCCAATCTGTTGGGATATAAAAGGGATAGACTTCTGTGAAGTGAGTAACCTGTGTGTAAGGTTGCCTGGGGTCTCACTGAATGGAAAGCAAGCAGGTCCCATACTTACTTGGGACAGCTGCGAGTATGATGTGTAAGGGTGAAGTACGGAGGGCAGTATGAATCTTCTCTTCCAAACTGAAGGTTTTTATATTTCGGTGAAGAAAACACATCATCAAAATAAGCTGAAGATTACCTTAAACTAGTAGGAAGAGGTGAATCTCTATGCAGCTTTAAATGCGCCCCAGTCAAAAGTGCCTCTGGGTACCCTGAGCTCTGGAGAATATCATTAAAAATGAAAGTAAGCTAGATCATCACTTGAAAAGAAAATTCAGCAGTGACACAAAGCCTTCGTAATTTCAAGTATGAAGTATCCTCTGGGAGAGCAGTATCTGAGGGATCCCAAAAGATCAACAAGGCTTTCATGGGCTTTGGGCTTTGTTTTTTTTTTGGTTTTTTTTTTTTTTAAGCAAGCTCTATGCCTCATCCTTACTCTGTAACCCTGGGGTGATTAGAGAGTTCCTATGAAGTATCAAACTGCTATACTCTGGTGATAGAAAAGATGTGAATAACCATATCTTAGAAGAAACATTTGAGCTTTTCCAAAAAAATCCCACCAAAGCCAAAAAAAAGGATGGTAAGGACAAATCTGCCAGAGAGGTAACTGTGCAAGTAAGAATTTTATCACCTGCGTTAGAAGCTGGATCCTGTGTTCCTTAAAAAAAATTTTAAAAAATGAATTAAAAAATATGTTTAATCACTCCCTGGAAATGAGATCCCTGCTGTAACAATTAATTCATAAAGCTGCCAAAGACTTCCAGGCCTGTGGGAGTCAGGCTGGCATCCGTGATTAATGCTAACTGCAGGTGTGTGCCTGGGTTTCTGAAGAGCCAGCCGTAGGGGAGGCATCAGAAATTACTTAACCCTGCCCAAGTGGGCTTTGTCAAGGGACCCCCTACGAACAGATAACAAGAGGGAAATTGTAATTTTACAGCAATTCAACAGGTAATGTCGAACACCTCTTGGGGCGCTTTTTGCTTCAGCAGTGGAAAAGTATTAGATATGATTGAAGGGCACTCTCCACGTTACAGATCTGAAGTGACTCAGAGAAGTCATTCAGTGTGGCAGCGCAGAAGGAGTGACCCACAGTTTCCGTGCTTGATTGTCCTGGCTAGCTGCAGCTGGGGGTGGGGGGGTGGGGGTGGTGGGAACAGAAGAGCTAATCATCTGCCCTTGTCCTCTCTTTGCAAGCCTTCACTGGAAGATCCAATAATATCGGGAAGTTGAGGAGGTAAAACAGCTGTGCTCAGTAACCCGGGCTTTGGTTGAGACCCAGCTGGAAGCCTGGCAGGGCTGGGATCAATAACGTGCGTGCAGAGCTTGGCTCGAGGAGTTCAGTTCTCCCACCAGGAAAAACGGAGCGCAGGCAAAGGGGGTAGAGTCATGGTTATCATCTCGTTAGGAGGGAAACAGCAATTCAGTTTGATGAGGGAAAGAGGCAGTTTCTGATGCAACTGGAGTGTAACTAGACTAAGGGTAAGGTTGTTTGGGTTGAGGGTTTTTTGTGACTTTTATAAACATGTACCTGTGCTGTCTGTCTCAGACATTTTGGGGTTTTTTTGTCTTAATGTGGATTATGGTCATTTTAGATTAACTGGATAAAATAAGCTATTTTTTATTTGGTATGGCAAATCCATAAACTGTTTTTTTTGTTAGTGTAAGAAGTCTAGCACACACCCCAACTCCCCAGCGCATCCATGGGGAATACATACCATGGTATCCAAAGGATAACACCAGAGTGGGTTGCCATTTGAGCTGCACAGACCATGTAGCGTGCTGGTACCACTGGAGTAGGGGGAGGAGAAATATCATGTAGTTACTGCTGGTGACTCTGAAGTCTCCTTGGTATGCGGGATGGTGCTGGGTGACACGTGCCAGCCCCCGGGCTCCCAGGGAGTGTGTCACAGTTAGGTACCTGCTGCCTACCAAAAATGTCACTCTGCACGGAGCTGCATCAGCGGATGGCAGCATTATTCTGAGCTGTTTAGCCCTTGGTGCTACACGTGACGCTCTTTGGTAACACAACAACGACAAGCAAAAGCCAGATTTGCGAATCCGCTGCGGAGCAGCAGCAGGGAGGCTCCTGTTTGCTGCAGTATGGCCCCCGGCTGGCAAGGCCATACTTATATACATACATACATACATACATACATACATACATACCGGGGAAGGAAGCATGAGTCCTGTACGTAGCACTTCTGCTGAGCATTTCCATCCCGGAAGACCAGCGGTGTACAGTTTGATTTCCAGGGTCTGTGTGGGGAAATGGCAACGTCAGAGGAACATCGCGCCGCAAGGCATCCTGCAGCACCGTGTCCCCACCTGGCCCCTTCTGTTGAGCAGAATGGTTCCTGGCTTTTTTAGAGGGGAGGCTGTGTGGGGCTTTGAAGGGAAACTATAGGGAATGGCCCTCTGTAGGGGGTGGTGGGAATTTCTCTCTCCTGTTCCCAAAAAGCAGAAGGGACTGGATTTACTCCATTGACTTCAATGGCATGACATGCCTTGCCAGAAGAGCAGCTTGCCTTTGGGAGAGGAGGGTGAGGAGTCAGCTGGTCTGGCCAGGGAGCCTGGTACCGGGGTGCCCTGTGGAGCAGGGGGAGACCATCAAATTGAAACCTTGAGAGAGGCCAGAAAAATGAGAGAAGCATGGCCAGAGCTTGGAAAGAGCAGCACAGTCACAAAATTGTCTGAAAACTTTGCTAGGCATTAAGAAGTGCAAGCCCCAGAGGGGTGCTGGAAGGGATGCCAGGCATTTTAGGTCTGAGTTTTGATTTTGACACAGCGGCCAGCATCCCCACCCCCGTTGTGACCCTCCCTTTCTACCCAAAGGCTTTATTTCCCTGTATTCTGCTTGACTAATAAAAGATGTCATCTTGGGGCACCCAAGACACCGGCAGGCTGTGCAGCTCCCCAGGGGGATGAAGGCTTTTTGGAGTTTTGGGGTGTTCCTGGATTGTCTGCGGAGGGAGCAGCAGCGGACTGAAGGTGGGCACCTGAGGGTGCCAGGCAAGGTCCCCACCGGTCTGTGACCCCTGTAAGGTCTGGCAGGGCTTGGCACCGTCATTTGCATAGTCAGGTACTTCATATGAGATTAGTTTTCTTTAATTCAAATGCTAAGGAATTTGAGAAACCATCTAGCATTCCAAAGGTTGATACCCATCTGGGTTTATGCTGGCATAAAACAAGATTATATGTAGTTTTGTGTTTGATACATGTTTCAAATGTACTGTGATGATGGAGCACTGCCCTCTTCAGCTGGTATAACCTGGAGAGAGTCGGAGAGTTTATAATGAAATCTTAGGAATGCTCAGTTTTGGTAAACTTTTCTTAAAGCATCAACAAAGGGAGGAGGCTGATCTTTAATGAAGCTCTTTGTGTGCCTCTGAATTCATGACAGCTAAAACAATTTCGTTAGCTCACAGATTAGATTAGAATTGTAAAAATGGAATAAAATGCCATCTAGGTAAATGATCCGCTACCACAGGTGTTGAAAAACAATCCCGAGTAGCAATGGTCTAGGCATCAAATAATTAAATTACGATGACAGATGATAGTTTAATAACGTGATTGTTATGAGACTTCTTGGTAGGCTTGCAGTCTTCAGCACTTCTAACAGCATTGGCTGGTACGTTCAGAGGGAGGCGGTGCAGAGGGTTTGAAATGAGATTTCCGTCTGATGACTTTCAATTTCACAGGGAGAACTGCATCATTTTCTTCCTGTAGTATACTGCATAAAGCTGTGTTGTCTGTCTGTACATGTTAGGCAGCTTCTTCATATTATACAGCCTTGTTGGGTTTCAAATGCAGTTTTTTCAAGGGCTGTAAAACAACTAGCTTTATCTCACCTTTGTTCAGTTTTTTAATAGATGTAAAAGGCCTGTGCATAACAATCAAGAACCAATCCTTTAAGTACTGACCACATTCAGATCTGATTCGCAGTATCTGTGAAAACCGGCAGATTGATGCAGACTGATGAAAAGAAATCCCATGAAATCAGAGGAAGAGATGCATTTGTTACAGCCTCTGCAGCGCAGCGTTCTCACGGGGTATCACCAGCAAACCTTCCCTCTGAACTAGGGGATCTGGCATTAAAGAAGAGGAAAAAAGTGGTTGTTGGCCTTCAGGCAGACAGGAGTATTTTTCTCTCCCTTTAGAGGTAGTTGGGTTTAAAGTACCAGTCTATTTGCTAGAGGCACTGCAGGACCAGCCAGCAGCAGTACACATTAGCTATTTTGATACCTGGGCCAACGCGTGTGATCAGATCAGAGGCGAAAGGTGCTCCGACGCCAATGTGCTGTTGACACTCATTCAAGTGTTCCCTGTTTTTCCTGAGCTGGTTCACAGAGCGCAGGTGACAGGGCAAAAGGCAGAAACTTGCTCTCACAATGCAACCCTGACCCCATAATGATTTTTTTCCCCCCTTGGGGAAAAAAACATGCTTTAAAAAAACTATGACAAAAACCCAAACAAAAGCCTGTTTGTTTTGGAGTCTCATATATTTTCTTCCTTTTTGTATTTCTGAAGTAGCACATGTTCTGACAGAAGCAGGCTTACCCGAGCAGCAGTGCAGATGGACGAGTGGGGAGGCAGCCCTAGGAGGTCAGTCTGCTTGCACGAGGCTAGCACAGTCGCTGCACTTGCAGCATCTCAGGAAATAAATCACTTGCTAAAGAGCCAGTTCGGTTTTAGAAGCCCGTTGTTTCCCATCAGAATGCAAACTGGGAAAGGACAGGTTGCAGCAGAGGCAGCTTTACTGCTGTAAATTAAACGTAAGAGCGGTTTGGGGGTCGCAGTTGCTATCCTGTCCAATCAGTGGAAGATGGGAATGAGTTAGATATGTCACAGAAAGTGTAAGTCATGCTAGAATATGGCTTCGCTGCCAAGCTTTGCTTTCACAGGAGAATTTATTTAGATTGTCCTGTTGCCTTGCTTGATCTGAATTTAGTAGGCATAACTGTACAACCTTGAGCATAAAGGCAAATGTTGCAACTAGGGGAAATCCTCTCTATTAGATGGCAGAATAATTATTGGTGATTTTCATGAGCTATATTGATTTGAGTGTAGAGCTTATTAGCTGGTATCTCTAACACACTGTAGTGTTAAATTCATCAATACAGGTCTCATAACTGCTGATATGTAACAGCAGGTGCTGCTGAATCGTTATAACTTCTATTTAGTAAATCAGTTGCCATCACTGTTAATGTTTAATTTGTAAGTTAGTGCATCACCCAGCAGTATAAGAGGAATGAGGCTGCAAACACATTTTCAGTAAATATGATATAAATACCGTGACTCCTGCTATTCAGTACCTCCCATATGTTAGCTGTTGATAACTATGATTTTGCTATAAATATAGCATTGTACCCTGACCTTTAAAAGGATGAGATGAAAAATTGCAAAATTTACCGTGATAAATATCTTCTGAAAGAAAGTGAAAAGGATCTGAATTTAGGATTGAGCGAGGGGAAAGGTTACTAAAGATAAGTATGTGCCTCTCTTAATGAGTTCTTAGGACTTGACCTGGGTTAAACAGGAAATTCTGATCTTGAGCATGCATTTGTTCAGTAGTGATATTTCTCCTGACATGAGCAAAAATGTCAAGTCTTGATTTAGCTGTGTTTGGATGGCATTCCAAGAGCTCCCAAGTATACGGTAGTGTTTTCGTCCCAAGGTAAGACTGTAAAACCCTGTGAAGGTACCTGGTCTAGCACATACCTGCTGAGCTCAGGTGCCATGGGAACATACCCCAAGCAGCACCCTGGCTGCGCATGTCACCCCCCAGGGGGCTTGGCTAGTTGGTGAAGCCTGTTCTCCTGTGATGAGAGGATTGCCACCGCCCCTGCCAGCTGTTTTGCAGCCAACTCTGGTATCTTTACATGATCTGCCATCATACTCCTAAATTGTGGAGGAGATAAATTTTGTGTGCCCAGGTGCTAAGAGGTGGTGGTACCCGAATGACCGGCCAGTCTGTCCCCAGGACAAATTCTGCCCTCTTGCACAACAGCCTTTCTCTGTTTTGTGCCCTGACGTGCACGTGACAGATGTCCATCATCTGCCTTATTGCCCGATCTGGCTATCTGCACATCCCCGCGCTCAGTGTGAAGCACAGAGGCTGTGTCCTCGGGGCTCTCGGGAGGGAGGACTGCAGGGGGAGACCTTGGTCCAAGGGAACTTTAGTGGCAAACCGCCCCCACGCTGTAAGCAACCCAGTCCCAAAGGGTTCACGCCACCACATATCCCATTTAACTCTCAATCAATGATAATTACGCAGCTAGCCTGACTTCAGAGGGACCACTGGTATTTTTGAGTCTGCAACAACACAATCCATCTTGAAGCATGTTTTAAGATGGTTGTGGCCGTCTCTTCATAACAAGGCTCTCAGTACTGCTGGAATCAGTGGCTCTAAATGACTGAGCAGTTAATGAAGGGTCACAAACTGCTGAAAGTCAAAAAATTACATTCCACAGAAAGGCCCTTGGTAAACACTGCCTCAAGTGCTCACAGCTTAGTCAAAAAATCCCGAGGGATTCTTTCTTCTGTGTTGGAAAAGGCACTTCAAGTGGTTTCTCTAAAGTTTTTGATCATTGAAAGGTTAGAAATTTTCAAGATGACACCCAGGTAAATGGGAAACTCCCCCCGGTATGGCCAGAGTTTTCCTAATTCAGAATGGTGGTCATCTTCTGACCTGGGTAAAGAAGACAGCACAGCCTCTGCTGCTGAGATGGAGGAAACAGTGTGAAGCTGGGACAGTGAGCAAGGGTAGCATTCCCGGAGTAATGACCCCCCTTCTGCACGGGGCACTTGCCTGCCCACTCCCTGCAGTGTCGGGGTGCCCACCTGGTGGCCCCTTTCCAGCGCAGGGGCCCTGCCTTTGGGTGATTGGCTGCCTGGTGTGGTGCTGGGTGTTTTTGGGGGTGTGGGGTTAAATTCTAGTTTAACTAGAATTCAGTTTTCAGGGAGAGGTCAAGGGCTTCCAGATCTCCTTCTCAGGTCCAAAATAACTGCCTCATCATTGCTATCAACTTTTCTGTATTTAAGAGGGTCTGAAGTTTCAGTAAGCTATTTTACTTAGGCACTGCCCAGCTTTGGAGCTTTCCACACAGGGAGGAGCATATCCATTAGTCTTTTGTACAATTTTACTGTAATTGCTGTCATCTGAACCCTCTCCCCTACCACCCATGACGAACCTCCCCAGCGTTTGCTTTTCTCCCAAGTGCAATAAATGGCATGGAAGATAGTCCAGAGTATCTAGATATTTTATTACTAGTTATTTGCAAGTAGCGTCAACTTAAACCAGAGGAGGTTGTTTATCGTCTTTTTGTTGGTATTAGGGGGGGGGGGGGGGGGGGGGGGGTATGCTTACATATAAGAGAAACCATATATTTGCTGGAATACTTGGCTCCTGAGTACACATCATCCTTGCAGTTATCTGTTTGGTTACAGCCAGAGGCGAAAGATGCTTCAGCCTTGCTGTTCTTCGTGTCGTGCCACACGAGACTCTAGCTGCTTCTCTTAGGCTGACGGTTTCCTAAGGATATGCAACTCTTTTCTGCTAAGCCTTCGATTCGTAATCATCTTCTCTGCATGATTCGTCATTTTCTCCTGATCATAAACCCTCACGGAAAGGAAACTGTTTTAGTAGTGAGCCCCGCACCAGGCTGGGGTGTATGCTGTCCCATTTGGATTGAGACACCCCAGTTAAAGTCATCTTTGCTTCCCTTCAAGAGGGGGGTCTCTTGGTGTGCCTGGTAATAGAGGAATGCCAACCCGGCACCCCATCGCCCGTGAGGGGGGGTGACATTTGGTTCATTCCAAAGAAATCTACTTATCTTGCTTTGATTTCCAGTCTCTGTCCCTCACAGCTGCTTCTCCCAGAGAACTATTGCAACAAATACTAATAAAATACTGCTGTCATTTTGCAAATGAGCTATTTGCAGTGCCTAATGTCACAGCATTTTACCAAGATTAAACAGTACTTGATTGGAATTAAAAATACCTTCCCCAGGTTAAGATTTTACCATTGAAGAGTCAAAAAAATGCTGAATTGTCTGATTCAGATGGATTCAGTTAAAAATACCTCCTTTCCAGTGTGCCTTCTGATATGTAAGCCTGCTGATATAACTCCATGGAATTCAGCTGGGGTGGGAGAGTGGAAATCTCCCGTTTCGTTTGCTGCTTTTTCTGCCCTCAGGCAAAATTCACAACATACAATATGGAAATGCTGGTTCCAGTGACATGTTTTATACCACTATCCAATCTGGATACGATTTTAATATAAGCATCACATTAGCAAGTGTTTCATCTCCCTAAAATATCTCCTTAGTTTTTTAAATGTGGTTCCTTAAAGCTTTCACGACAGTTCAACTATGTATTATTTCTTCCTTTCCCCGTTCTTTCCACCTCCTGCCATCCTCAGCAGCTTGGCAACGTTTCCTTGGCCCTTTGGTGACCGAACTTTCTCTCATTGGGATGAAATTATAGCTCAGTCTGTTTTCTTCCAATCCGCAGGAGGCAGGAAGAAACCTCACATATCATGACTAAGTGACATTTAGCACATTGAGTATAATCAGTTTCAGCTCTTTTTGAGCAGGCACTGGTAGATTTAAGAAGTCAACACAGTAGGAAGTGTCTTACCCACAACAATCTGCCTACTCACAGAAACAGCGAGTTGGACTTTATTTAATCTATAGCTCCTTTAAAGTGACAGTGTTGGTAAATGGGATGCTTGTTTGCATCCCTGTTTCTGGAAAGTCTCTTGCTGGTTCTGCTCCATAGCACCATGGATCCGGGCAGCCAGGATCGCGAGGATAATGTTATTACTGGCAACTCGTGCATCTCCAAGGAACTCTCGTGGGTTGTTCTTTCAGGAGACCCTTAACAATTCCTCCTGCACCCTGGAGGCACCGATCAATACCTGACTTTCTCTTGCTGGTGTCATCAGCACAGGATATTGGCAGCATCTCTTGCAGCAGGTGCTCATTAAGAAAACACAAGCTTCCCCGGCTCAGACCTCATTCACACAGCATTTTGTGGTCTGCATAACTCCTTGTGCTTAACATTTTCCAGGAGAGCAAATGAGATCGTAGAACCAGGGAAATGTGCTTGTGTAATTTCACCCCAGAGACCCGGCTATCGGCTAACCCCAGGTCCTGTGATCGAGACGTGTTTATGATTTATTGTTCACATGCTTGTGTGTGCATGGCCTTTTTCAGAAGTGAAAGGTACAACAGGAAATCCAGTGAAGCCGTTCTGAGGGGGCAACATGGGGAAGTACAAGATAATAGATGAGGAGGATGGATCAGGAGAGGTTCAAGACATGGTTGAGAGGAGGAAAGGAAGGCAACGCGATCAAAATCTTACTGTTTCACCATTTCCATAGCAGTCACATCCCCAAACAAGTCAGGCCACATACTACTCTTTTATTATACTAGGTTCAGACAACAGAGAACTGAGGAAATCTTACAATGCCAACTCGTGCAGTTAGAGATTGAGAGACCTCTTCAAGCTGCGCATTGAATTGCGGAGGGGTAGCCCAGCGTACTCCCATGGGGCAGCAAATGCAGATGATAAAGGTTCACTACTGGCAGTAATGAGAAAGAGCAGAAGGCACATGAGAAGGCAGAAACAAGCGATGAGAGGCAGGAATATTTCCTTCAGCATGCATCACTGTAGCCGTTTACAATGTGTGTGTTACGATGTACAGTACAAAATGTGCAGTAATATTTTTCATGACTCATATTGCTTTCAGTGACAGTTCCTTTGGTGCTGGGAATTGGCCTATCCCTGTGGGTCTGTATGCTTAAGGTTGGAATAAAAAAATACAAGCTTTAAGTCAGACATACTCTGCTTTATTTGGCCCCTCCTTCAAGCAGCTGCCATGTTTCTGCTCTTGTTTTAAGGCTGATGAAGTAGTGAGCTGCAGTCAATTTAAAATGCTGATCAAGATGATCAATGATTAACATGTTCAAACACGTTTACAAGGTCACGCTTGTTCCGTTAAAGTGTGTTTTCTTTGAATGAGATGGGTGATCTGGATTCATCCGTACAGCCACCCTTTTTTCTTCTTCATTTACCTACATTACCCACAGGTTTTAATAGCAGTAATAATTTATTTGCATCTGGAGCATGGGTGAAAGTGTTGAAAAATACAGGGAGACTAGCAACAATTCATTAGGAAACCCCATTAGAAACATCTTTTAATGATTCTCCCTTTGGCAAGCTAACACTTTAATTTTTTTCAGTTGACTTGTTATTAATGTGTTTTTAACCAGAGTATTATGCTGCACTAAATCAACCCCCATATAAAAACTTAAACTTTTCACAATGATGAAATGATCGTTATCAATCAAACAGTCTTGTTGTGGAGCGAAACCAGGGGATTTCCTTTGCTTTTTGTTTTGTTTTTGACAGGCTCTATTTTCCATAAAAGTATTAACTGGCGTTAATTGTACTTTCTTTAAAGCTTCATCATGTGCATCCCTTGCAGTCTTGCAGGTTGTTTGCAGCATAAAAGTATGGCTTGTCCTTATGGTCTAATTTGGTGCCTAAGATCTAACACTGTGCTGTGCTGTAAGAAGGATGTGCTACATAGATTATTACTGTCAAAGCAAGTCTGTCTTTTGCTGTGGAAAATATGAATGTTTCATCTTATCTCCCACATTCTTCCACAGGAAGAAAGAGATCCCTCGCTGAAACTCAGTGTATGGTTTCTGGTTTTCCTCTCGTTGTCTCTTATTTCTTCCTTGGTTGCTATATAACTGTATTGATAGCATCTCTTATTCTGCATTGTCTTTTTTTTCTTTGAATGTGGTACATGTGAAAGTAGAAACAAAACAACAATGGTGAAAAACAATCGGTGACTTTTACCTTAAGCAATGAAATATTGTCAAATCTATTTTACATATCTTACCATACCTGTCACTGGCTCCTCTGTGTCTTTTGGGCTCCCCATGTACCGCCTGTACCTGGGCTGGGTGCAGGTTCATCCCTCTGCCGTTCTGGGACCTTGCCCTTGATGACGGTTTCCTCTGTCTCCGCTGCGCCGTCCTGGAGATGTAACCGAGTTTTGAGCACCTGCACCCCAACAAACCAGGCGGTGGCATGGGCATGTTTCCAGAACCCACGAGCTGTTCATTCCCCTGACAGAGGCAAGGCATGCAGAGCAAAAGGGATTTGAAGAGGCAGTTTGCACCAGTACCTCCCCATTTATTCCTGTCCCATTCCTCCCCTTCCATTATTTCTGCACAACAGCATGACGCATATGATGAAGTTTGAAGGACTCCTCTGGAGTGAAAACTTCCCAAGTCTCCAACCCCGTGCCTCGTGCTGGCACCCAGGCTGGTGCGCCGACCGGGGTGGGGGCTGTCCGTAGGGGTGCAGTGGAAGTGTGGGGACACTGGGATGGGCTCTGCCCCCAGCAGCGATGCTTCTGAACCTGCCTCCGCCCAGGAGAGTCAGGCCTTTTCAGGAGACACCACCTCAGCTGTGTGGTGGTGCTTGTTGTTGCACCGGGTTTGGGGCGGGGGGGGGCGGGGGGGCGTTTCGAGGCAGTATCGAGTGACGGTATAAAACGGGGATGTAGATGCTGGTTTCATGTATCTTAAAGGACCTTCTGAAAACAGGCTCTCCAGTGCATTTTCCTTTGTCTACTAATCAATACATACTTCTTTGGCTTAGGTTATTTCCAATCCTAGCCTTTATTTCCAATCCTAGCCTTAAGTGGTCACAGATCACTAACCTTTGGGTCACGCTGTGCGGCTCAGCTGTATGCCCAAGGGGCTAAAAAAGCTAGGACCTGATCGATGTGGATTCAGTAGCACTGACAATAGGAGTTACGCTTATTACATTGATTTGGGATGGGTGTTTTCCTAAAATGTTGACCACTGCTAGTTTTGATTTTCCTTGACGAGCGGTTTCGATATCTTGCCAGGAGAAGTGTGGGTAAAACAACTCAATACTTCTTTTATTAGTGCTGTGGCACTGGTAGCAGTGTTGATGGGGAGGAGGCAGCACTGCTGCTGCTGCTCACAGGCTTCAGCTTCATCCCAGCTACCAGCACCACATCTTACACTTTTCATCAATGCCTGGTGAAAAACATCTGCCTCAGGGAAGATGCATTTGTCCTTTCTTTTTCTGTCCTAGATCCAGAGTCAAGCCAAGTTACGTTTGTGTTTCAGAAACTCAGTGCAGCCCGTGTACAATTTCAGGGCTGAGGAAGCCGATAAGTAGCTCTTGTCTTCAGTGCTTGGTCCAGCTGCTTTTTTCTTAAGGAGGGGGTTCAGTCCGTGGGATTTTCATGTGGAAGATCCCGAAAACATTTTCAAGAGAGTTACCAGTATATAGTCACATGTGAAATCCCTCATTTTTCATATTGACACATTGAAGACTTACTCTCGCTGCCCGTTTCAGGCAAGTTGCTCTCCCTAGACATCCTGGGTAGACAATGAACAGCAGGACAATCTCCATTCCCAAAAGTAATCCAGAGCTCCTGAATTAGGTCCTGGCTTCTGATTACCTTCTGGAGGCACCTTCAGAGTTATACAAAGCACCTAAGAAAACTAGCCTCTTGGTGCATCCCAGACCCCCTAATGCTGTAAATATTTCATGATGCAAGTATCCCCTCTTCTAAAGATTAGTTATACCAACATCATTGACGCTGGTGCTTATTTTGTAAGTTTTGACTTCTGGAGATTATGGAATGAGGTCCCAGACTTGAGCAAGGAACTGTACAACCAGTTCATTGCAGGTAGTTAACAGGCTAGGTTCCCTTAGAAAAGCAGTGGGGGTCCCACTCCCCCTTTCTAGCATTACGTTAAGATAGGGTGGTATGTCCAAAGCAGAAACCTGTCCTTTTTAGAAAGCTATTAAGTGTAAATTGCAATATTCTCAGCCTCTAGATATTAGTGGGACTAATTTGAAAGGGAGAAGAGGAACTGCTACTTTAAATAAAATTAAAATAAAAAAGCAATCAGCGTTTGATCTTTTCTTAAATATTTTGCCACTTGTGCTAGAGAAACAGCTGGTAATTTTCAAGTAGAAATTTCCCACTTTGCAGGGGAAAACCAGATTTGACTGTGAAACAGTATGCACAGCAACTGCGATAGGAGCAGCCCTGGCAGGAGCCCGTGGTGAAACCTGATCTTCAGTCTAGCATGATTAACGAAGTATTTTATTTTTTCATATGTGTATATGTAATTATTTTGTGTGGTTCTGTTTAAAAGCTTTGTTTGTGTTTCCAAATGGGGTAGAGTATGATTAAGTGCAGAAGGATGGAAATGACCTCTGATTGCACCTTATCCTGTTGTTTTATATTCTGGCGCAGCAGTGAGTAACCTGTTAATATGGTGTATTTCACACCTCATTGCTGACTATATTAAAAGTTTTTATCCTAATTCTTTGGTAAATATTAATGTACAGTATTCGCTAGTATCTGTCTATTTCATTTACTTTACCCATTCTTCTTCGTAATTCATTTTATTTGTTTTATCCTATGGCGATTCTAATCAAAGCCAAATCCAGTTGTTTTAACGATCAGTTTTTATTAGTCCTGCAGGCAAACTGCACTGCAGAGATATGTCATTGGAGCCCAATATTATTATGCCTCTACAAAAATGATTAATTTAACCTTTTTGCATATTGCAAGAATTAAAAACATAATAAATCAGCAGAGGATTATTATACTAAGTGATGTATGTAACCTATTAGCCATTTTGTTTGTTTTAATTGTACAATACTTGTCAAGATTTCTTAAAAATCGTCATTTATGGATCTGATCCAAAGGCTACTAAAGCTGATGTATAAGTTGCTGTGTTAGTTTCGTAGCTGACTGATCTCAGCTGCTCCCATATGAGATTCACGGTAAAGAAAAGAAAATACGAAGTTAAACCCAGAATTCCCACAGACTTCAGTGAGGCTGAGATTGCAGCAAGTAAGTTTGGACTTCTGAACAATGACACTTTGTTAGGTTTTTTTATAATCAATTAATATGAAAACCCCAATATGCACATAAAATGATATGTCTTAGGGGCTACTTGTTTCTCAGCTCTCTGCTGTGAAGGGCGTTGTGGAGGAAACGGTTGGGACTGGTGGCTGTAACGCTGTCATTACTGTCGCTGCAAATGCAGGAGCTGTAGTCACAGATCACGGCACCGCACAAACACCAAGTGAAAAACCGGTCCCTGCCCCAAAACCCAGGATTAATCAACTGCGGTCACCCCCGTTCCAGCAAACGGTGCTGGCAGCAAGAGGCAGAGGACAAGGGCATGTACCTGGCACCAGCACTCTTGGCAGCGCTCTGGACCCCCGCGCCTGCTCACGAGGCGTTTGGGGCTCAGCGGTGCCCTGGGCAAGAGGCAGCCTCCCGGGCCAGCGGTTTTGTTCCGAGGGACTCACGCTGCCAAAGCGAGACTGGACATTCAATTAAGAAATCAGTGGGTAGATTGAATAAATATGTTGTGCCTCACATGAATAAACGCAGAGTCATTCCCTGAGTCACAGAAATGGTTAAAAAGAGCCAAGAAGGGACTTGGTCACCGTCCTGCCAGCCTGCCTAGCACAGCGAGCGTGGCCGGGGCGGGGGGGGATTCCCAGCAGGCAAAACAGCAGGAGTGATAATAATGTTCTCGATACTCTTATCATCCCAAGTAGGGCAAACAAAACGCTTTAATTGGTTTGCAGTTCCAAAATATTTCACAAACACCAGACGGTGGAAACGTTTCAGTGCTTCTGAAAGGTCCCAACTGCGGTTGCCAAGAGGGAGGCTGGGCGGCTGGTGCCACCTGGGCGCGCGGCAGCCCGGGCAGTGCCGCCAGCAGGACAGCTTGTTTGCTGCCTCGCTGGCACTGGCACCAGCCCAGGCTGGCTGGCAGCGGGTCAGCAGCTCATCTACCTAGCTGAGGGCTTGCTCAGAGGGTTTCACTGGCATCTACGCCTTCTGTTGACTTGCATTTTTCTTACGAAAAGTTCTTGTTCCGCAGTGTTTGACAAGCCCTTCTCTTCTTTGTTTGCTGCTGACTGCTGCAGCGGCTCGTCGCAGGTGGGGGGGGGCTTCTCCAAGGGACAGGGATTCAGCCCACGTGTTTGAGTGGCTGAGCTTGAGGGCTCATTCTTGAAAAGCGGGAACGGTGAGGAAGCTGAGGGCTTCCCTGGGTCAGCAGGTGGTGTGGGAGGGAGCAGGGGGAGGTGAGGAGGAGACAGAAGGAGAAGCTCTGGGCAGTCAGAGGGAGAGGACCTGGGCTCCGCCAGCCACCCTCTGGGTGGAGACATGCAAAAAATACGGTGGCCTGTGGCAAGCAGAAGGGAACAAATGACTGGGTTGGGGCATTAGACCTCTCCGGGAGCCCCCAGGGAGGTGGCAGAAGCCCTGGAAGCCACCCCTGGGGTCAGAGCAGTTAAAGGCAGGAGGGACGCTGGAGGGAAGTGCAGGGCCACCGTTCCCCAGCCCGTGAGCGAGGGGGAAGCCAGGGGTAACCCTGCGCCTCTGCTCCTTGGGGAGGGCTGGACATCATCAAAGCCCAGAGGGAACTTCTTGGGAAATTGGGAATGGTGATGGAGGGACTGCACAGCGTTGAAACGCGTATGCCAGGAGAGGGGCCTGCCCTGCAGCTGCCCGGCTGTGCGAGGCTGCTCTGCCCTGGCACCTCCCCACAGCACTTTGGGGGACAAGCAGAGGGGTGTGGGGGTGCCCAGCATGGGAAGGGACGAGGGGGGCAGGCAGAGGAGCCCAGCTCCCAGGATATCTCCTATTGCCTTTCCAGAGGAGAAAAGTGTAGGTTTTTAATTTTTTTCTCTCCTTTCTCTTCCCTTTTCTTCTTCCTTTGCCTGTAGCACTGAGCTAACCCAGGTGGAAGTTGCCAGGAGCTTTCTCCTATAAGCCTGAGAGGGCAACAGGGGTCCCTGAAGCTCTGCCCCTGCAGGTCTGAGAGGGGCAGTTCAAAAGAAAACAGCTGAAAAAAGTAGGTGAGAGGAGATACAGTCAGGGCTGGGGCAGGAGCAACCTGTGCTGTGAGCCAGGGACCAACCGGGGCTCGGGCAAGCTGAGCTCCAGGGTTGCTGTTCAATAGGGTGAGTAAAGGAGTGCTCGTGGAAACACGAAGTGCGAGCAGGGGCTGGTAGAGGTGCGAGCAGGTATAGTAATATATGTACCGTTAATAGACCCTAATAGGAGTTCTTGCAAATAAAGGCCTACTGTTTTGTACTCAAAAGTAGAAAAGAGTAGGTTTTGGAGTGGCAAAATGAGCCAGAAGCAACGTGTATGATGCTGAGGGTTTTCTTATTGAATGAAACAACTTTTTTGAATGCTGAGAAGCAGAGGAAATGAAAAATCAAAAGGCTAATCAAAATTTGTCTTTTATTCTGGGGTTTTTTTTCAACTTTGGGAGCTGGCCTGGATTTCACTTTGTGGTGTAGCATATCTTTTAAAGAAACATTCATTTATAATTTTAAAATTATTAGCAATTCCTCCAGTGGTTCATTCCTCTATTATTAGAAGTGTGTGGGTTTTGCCAGCCTAAATTTGTTTGGTTTCACGTTCTGCCTATGGGACTGTTGCACTTTTGCTAGGATGAAAAGCCTCCTCTTATCAGTTTCCCTTTCCCCAAGTAAGTATTTACTTAGTGATCAGACATGCCCTAACCTTCTCTTTGATAAGCTAAATAAATTGAACTCCTTGAGACTGTCACTGTAAGATGTGCTTTCCCATCCTTCAATCAATCTCACAACTTATAGCCATATCCAATGTATCAAGCTCTCTCGTGATGTGTGAACACCAATGCCGAATGTAGGATTTTGCTGGCAGTAGTGGCAATAACTGTAGTGGTAATATAATTTATTCAGTTTTGTCCTGCTGTGTGCCCAAAGCACTCTAGTCCTTGTAGCCATAAAGCTTCTTTGCAAGCTCGTGCTCAGTTCTTGATCTGCCAGGATGCTCCAGTCAGGCTGTGGGCTTTCTCCCAGCACACGGATGACTCGCTCTGTCAGGCTTATCAGTTGATGGAGCACACGCAGGGGCTGGTGGGTTTTTTCCCCAATGTTTACTCTTCATTATTTATAAATGATTCATTAAACAATTTTCACTTTGTGCTCATCACTGCCTGTGTGCAGACAATTAACAAGCAGAATATGCGTTTACTGACATTGCTATACAGGTAGCTCTTCTGATTTTATCAAAAAGGTTGTTTTCTAGCATAAAAAGACTTCAGTTTTACTCAAAGAAGGAAGCGTTTGCTCTGTCAGCAGTTTCCAAAGACTCATTTTCTTTTTTCTTCGGGTATTTTGTAGCTGTCCAGAAAGGCTTTGCACAGCAATAGATAGAGCTGCCTGAATAATCCCTCTGCGCTTACCATGCCGCGTGTACCGTGGGAATTCCCAACCATCTCTATTATAAAAATCCCTTCCCCATATTTTCGGTCATAGGGTGAGGAAGGAAGAGGTTAGGTTTGTTTGTTTGGGGGCTTTTTTTGCTGTTTGGTTTGTTTTTCTTTGTGGGAACAGGGTCTGGGGAAGGAGGAGGGGTCTGGGGTTGGAGGGTCTAGGTTAAAAGGTAATTATTTTTGTAACAGAATTAAAACCTGAAACACATTGAACCGATTTCTAATACAAACAGGATCAGCATTAGCTTTTAAAGGATTGCTATTATCGTTTCAGGGCTGCAATGTGATTTAAACTGTAATAGATATTGATTTCTATATTAGTGTTCTTGCTCCTTGTATTGCATTTCTGCTGCCGTTTGCTAAAACAGGAATGGCATTTTTCACTTTATTGACTGGACAATGAGTTGGAATACTGTATTCCTGCACGCTCGGGATCACTGAGATGACTATATGCTTCCAGGGAAAAGGAAGGTTGGGGACAATTCAGCTGCTGAGACATTTGCATTTTAAAGTTACAGGTACCAATTGGTAAGCCTATCTAGAATAAAACTCTTAAAGGACTTCTAGGTCACTTATGGAAAAGCAGAATTTTACTCTAAAGAGCACCACAGCTACTCCACAGGGCACTATTATTTTAAGAAGAGAAATAATTACTGCAGTGGCCTGTGTTGGTGGTCTAAAACAGCATGGGTGGGATTTCCCGGGGCGATCAATTTTGATTTAGTTCAGCTCCCACTAAAAGCAGCGGTAATCTCACCCACGCAGGGAAAGGCAAGTGCTGTCCTTGTGCTGGTAACCCACAGATCTTCCTCCCCAGTCCAGACCACTAGCTGACTGGGATCTCTCAGTCTCCTCATTGAGCCCAGTGTAGCCACAGAGGCTTTCTCTCCAAGATCTCCTCTTTCTCAGTTCCCACCTCTGTCCTTTCATTCAGCGGTGGGCTGTTGTCTCATACCATTGTTAAGAACGTGGGAATCTCCTCTGAGACAGCTGATGAAGTCTGAACTGCGGCTTGGCCTTGCAGGTTCTGCCTGTTGTCTTTCCTCCACCAGCAACGCGGCGGCTCCTGACCAGCTGCCTCTCACATCCGCATCTGCATCTTCCACCCGTGCCCTGTGCTCCTCATGCCGGAGACAACTTGCACCTTGTTATTTTCTCTCCTTAAAAGTCCTTATTGTGATATACCTAAGTGGGGAGGAAAAAAACAAACAAAAACCAAACCCAAACCTGTGTGCCCGTACTGAGTGTGCCGTTTATCCTTCTGGCCCGCAGCAGCTCTTGGCCGGTGTCTCGTGGCCCTTGCAGAGGGGCTGCCCCATTCCCGCGGGGTCCCGGAGCGCCCGGCAGGCTGGCTGCCCGCTGCCCTTCGCTGCGCACCCGGGGGTCCTGCCGCCGCCCCACATGATGTTTGCAAATGATTTGTAGCCAGTTGCTCTATAAATGAACTTTATTACAGAATGCTGTTCAAAACGGGAGTATTCCGAAACGCAGTTGCCTCTTGATTATGACTTTTCCCAGAAAACTGATTTTGCCTAATGATAAGAGAATGGTAATAAGCAGTACTTAATTAGCATAAATTAAGTTTAATGGGAAAAAATTCTGCCAGTGCCAAGTAGTTAAGAGGTATTTAATAGAACTGAACTTCTGAGAGTTCATCTTACCCTACCTGAGTGCCAACTAAATTTTAAGGGCTGTGTTCTCCTGGGCACCCCAGGGGCCTCTGTCAAGTACGCAGATAAAGTTTGGTGGCCTTAATTCAGGGGGAGCTAGCCCAAATTGTTCAAGTTTATGAAACAAACTTGTGTAGGAGTCTCTTCTTTTGTTTAAGGTAAACTTAGAAATGTATTTCAAAATTTAGAATCAGAATTTAGAAATATACGGGTAGTTCAGTTTGGTCCGAGCTCTGACTGTCGCTCCGTCTCTGACAGAACCCTTGCAGGTGTGTGCTTGCCAGTTCCCTCAGCGTATCCTTACAGCTCCCAGCGGTCTGTATCCCAGGGATTTCCTTAGCCATTCGCTGCTTCTGTATTGTTGAGAGATTTTATTTGAATTTTGTTCCCCGTTTAGCCACTCTTGGACAGAAATCCTGGTGCATGGCAGACGCCCAGATTGCAGGCTGGACATTAGGTTTTCCAGCTTCTGTCTACATTTCCTGATCTCTGAATGCTCAGTCGCTCCATCTTCGCTTCCATTATTGCATGTAGTTAATTACACGGATGAAACCCCGGTTTTCCTTAGTAAGACGTGCTGCATTCCTCCTCACCAGCACGCTGGGCTCTGCTTCCCAAGTCGCAGTGTGACAGGGACTAGGGATTTTGAGAAAGGTAACCCCACTGTCCAGGCGTGCCTAACCAACACGTACACATCGGGCTGGTGTTAGTGACCCCACACGTCAACGAGGAACAGAGAGAGCTGGAGGAATTATATTCTAGAAATAAGTGGAACATTCCAAAAATGTCAGTCATGGACAGCGTAGAATAAAGCAAATTAATTTAAATAATACATACTTTGCATGGAAGAAATAAACAAGACAGGTTTGGTTTGGGTTATTTGTTTTTTGGATTTTTTTAATCTAAGAAAGAAAAGCATCTTTGTACTGAGATTCTTTTAATTTCCAAGTTAAGAAACATTTGTGAGCGGCCAGCCCGGCAGCACCACACCTTGCCCGGTACCGCAGGCGTTACGCTGTAGGGAATGAAGGGTGTCCCTGCATCTGTAGGTGGGAACCTGAGTGTGAGCATGAGTTCAGTGCCAGGGGAGCACCGCTCCAGGGCAGAACCCGTTTATTATCTAAGGAATAACATAAAGCAACAGGATTACAAAGAGGGAATGTGGTTTAACTTAATTTCTCACTGTGTTTTGGGGCAGACTGGGTCTAAACTCAGCCTTTTTCTATGCCACGCTTACCTAAAGCAGCCTGCTGTATTCCGTAGTCAGTTCTAACTGTGCAGGTTAAAGTTCCTTCTGCAGCTCCTGCCTTTTTTTTTTTCTTGTCTTCTCTTTTTGTCCTGACTTAGGCTAAAAGCTTTAGCGTGCAGAGTCTGAACTTTCATCACCTTCCACAAGGACGGCTGCAGGAGCCTGCTGGCATTACCACAGCCCCTCTAGCATTCTCCGAATAAATCCCCTGTTTGTTCTTCAGATTAGGAGCAGGGTTTTTTACTCTGTATTTGTAAAGCACATAATCTTGGTGGTGTTTTAGCCCAGGACTTGGCCTTCTAGCTACTGTTAAAGGTCTGCTTTGAGCTCTGTGTGGGTAGTAAATAACTTGCCCGTGTTTGCTGTGAAAGCTTCTAATTTACAGGCAAATCCATTAGTAGATTCATATTTGGATTTTTAAGCAATTAATTCAAGTCAAACACAAACCGAGCACATGTCAGGCAGCTAAATGCTACATGTATTTTTGCACCTCGCTCTACACACGGCCTACAAACGAGGGCTCTCTGCAGCCGCTGCCTTTGAAGCCCGCGGAGTCCGTCACTCCCACAGGCCGGCTCTGGCCCTGTGCTGGGGGTGCGTGTGCCACCAGGGCTGTCAGAGCAGCGCGGCAGGGCCGGCGGTGAAGGGATGGACTTTGGTACTCTGCGTTGGGCCGTATCATAGTCTAATGAAGCACAGCTCCCTAATTGCTCAGCCGAAAGGGTCCACAGCGAGCAGCTCCCTCTAACCACGGCGATATCTCTTCAGACCCCCTGGGGGGGAGGCTAATGAAAATTCGTAGAAAACAAGGACCGCTGTTACATTATGGCATAAATCCTTCCCGTCTGCGGCTATTTGCATGGCCTGTTGCTGCAACACAAGGGGACCTCGTAGCCCCCGCATTTATTCTCCCAGAGTACCTGTGCTGGGAATGGAGGGAGAGAGAAGATGGCTCCTTTTTCCAAGGCTACAGGGAAATCCTTCAGGGACAGGGGAGGGAATCCAGCTCCTGGGAGTTCCAGCCTGGGGTCCGTACCCTGCCTTGTGGCTGGGCGTCAGGCGCTGTGGCCCTGAGGGTACAACCCAGGAGAAAGAGGAGAGCTGCTGCTGCGGTGGAGGCTTATTGTTCGGGAGCTGCTTCTGAAACGCGGAGCCTGCGGTTGGGAATGTTTATCATCCCGCTCATAATGAAGCCATTACACTGCAGTCACAACTCTGAATTGCAGCTAATAGATTTTCATTTTGTTTTCTCGGTTAAGTCATATTTGATAAATGCAGAAATGTGTAGGGAGCAGCTTATCTCAAGTAGACAGTTTCTTTTTAAATGGGTGGCTCGAATGTGCTTTGCATGAGGATTTTTTGAAAGAAAAAAAGGATTCTATAGCAAATCTTTACAGGTATTAAATGGCAAACCCAGAGTATCCACTTGCTGAGTGTAAGTCTTCTACCTTTTAGGGATCTGTTAAGTTGTAGCTGTTGAAGATAAACAATTTCTATCTGTATGTGTATATACATGTGTATACACATACTCATGTATTTGTGTGTGCGTGCAAAAATTTTATAGTATTGGATATGCAATTCTTCACAATGCTTTCTATGTTCTCTTAAAGATTGGCGGAAATGAATCTTACAAAAATTCTTTTATAGGAAACAAACAGAATTCCATTACCTGCTTCTCTGCAGACACATGCATAAGGATGTAATTTTTGTCTGATTTATTGCCTTTACCTCTTCTTCTGAGTTTAAATGGTGCAGGCTGGTTTGTACATAACCTGATAGTAGTCTGGGAAATGATAGTGCCAGCATGTAGTATGTCATTGCACCAGGCTGTCCACTTCAGAATTACTCTGGAAAAGTTTTCAGCACGAAGTACCTCAACATGTATTATACAGGAAGGTGGAGGTAATGTTTTTGGTTTGTTTTGGGGTTTTTTTTCATCCTGGCTGGAGAAGTTTTTACCATTATTAAACCAACCAGCATTCTCAGAAATACTGAAGCGAAGTCAGTCTCCCACCGCTATCCTGAGGAACTTAGTCGGCATTTTCAAACTTGAAGGCCAGAATGCAATCATGCAAATCTGTGTTATGGGCCCAATTTTCAAATGAGTTTTATAGCTGCAGACAGGATTTTGAGGAGTATCCGAGCGAATGCACAGCAGACCCCTTCCAGCAACCGAACGAAATATAATAAAATCATAAAGAACAAACTGTCCCCTTGGCATTTTCAGACAGCATTAATTTCAGAGGTGCTGAGTATCACATCTTCTTGGGAGTTGGCCTGGCATTAAGGTGAAATACAGCACAGCACAGCAACTGCGTAGGTGGAAACCACAAGCCCTCTTCCCACAGCCAGCGGCCGTTCCCAGCGGGACGCTCGGCAGGTTTGCAACATCAGGCCCCGTGTTTCTGTCCTGGCCCCGTGCCCACGTCTGTCTGCGTAAGGGAAGTCTCTAAATGTCATTAACTGGATCAAAAGGCTGAAGTGTTTCTGTCACAGCCACCCCACTTTGACAACAGTTGCCCTATTGTTGGCAACTCTCTCGCTGCCCTTTTTCTTTTTGCCTCCCTCCGTTCTCCCTCCATTTGCTTTCTTGTGTCTCCTTTCCCCCCGGTGCTGCCCCACGGCCTTTTCCAGGGTTTTCTTTCTCAGTTCTTTATTCTGCCTCTGCCACTTGTTTCTTGCCCAGGGCTCTCTCTGCTGTGGTTCCTGCTGCTGGAGATGAGTTTGGAAAGCACATCTCCCCTTGTCCGGGCTTTGGAGTTCCTGTACCTTCACCCGTACGCCACATTTGTGCTCTCCACTCACTTTTTCTGTTCCCCCATTCCCAAGGCATAAGCTGTGCATCTGCTGCTTTCTGTCTCTCCCTCCCCACTCGCTAACCCCCGCCGTAACTGCATCCCTAGCCCCAGGCTGTCTTCTCCAGCTGACCTTCACCCCAGCCCAACTCAGACACATAAAACAAAATTAGCCACTATCACGTATTTGAATAAACAAGCCAGCCAGCAGCTCCTGTAAACTGTGAGCTATGCACCTACAGTAATATGACCTCAGACCATTAAAATCACATACTTTGTGTCTGTTTTAGGATTTGTTTATAAATGTTGTGCAGAGACTTTATTAAAGCTTAGTGAAGCAAGATCTGGTCTTGGATTTCCATGGGTCAGGAGTTACTGGTCTGAATGCACTACAGGGGTGAAGAAGAAGCAATTAGAAGTGTGAAACCACGTTTGCTGAAACTCTGCATGAATTATACAAAGTCAGTCTGTTTATCAGAGCACTGTCATCTTTGTAAGACAAAATGGTGGGGGAAATACACATTTAGTGAAGAATCACATGTGAAGAAAAAACCTGATTAATCTACTAAACTGTTCTTCCTACTAATCTATTAAACTATACACAAAACAGACCGTTGGAGGGCCACAGTAAGAGGACGTTGGTTGTTGCTGTGAACTTGAGAGAGCTCTTGCTTACCTGAAAGCTTCCACAGCCACGACTGTCACTTCAGTTTGCAGTGCTGTTAAAGCAGAAAAGGGTATGTTTTAAGTTCAAGTAGACGGTATGAAAATGGTCGTGAATATTTTCAGCAGATTCTTCAACTGAAGTTCTATTTCTCTGTGGTGATAAAAATAAACAACAATAGTTGCACCGTCTGTGAGCCGTACGGTTCCTTCACCTCAGAAATTGCCAGCACGGGCTTGCAAAAGGGCACCGTTTCCCAAGGCAGCTCGTTGAGTCAGCTCCTGCTTTTCTGCCAGATTTGTGTCTGAACTCTGAACTGCTGGTTTCTAAGTCACCAGAGACCAGCAACGAGGAGTGATGTGTTAGAGACACTTCGTTGGCCTGCCGTGTTTCAGAAATGGATGGGCCCGATCCTGACAGATGCTGAGACTCTGCTAGCCCTACTGCCGCTCGGCCGGTGCCTCTAAAGACAGGCTGCTTTGCTTCAGCTCCACATATCCTGGACACGAATATGTGTGAAAGCATCAGGCATACTAGGTGTATGCCGTTCAGCCACTCTGAGCATGTGCTGTGCTGGTCTAAGGTTTTGGTACTACCACAGTCCCGTCCCAACCATTGCGCCTGTGCAGGCAGCAGTGTCCGGGCTCACAGGACAGCTGGTAATGAGGAGGAGAGAGGCTGGCTGGCTGGAAAGAAAGCGTGCTGAAATCCTTGCTGAAATCCTTGCTGAAATCCTAGGAATTGTGTATTCACATGTAATAAAATCGTAAAATCTTTGATTCAAAGCTAAGTGGCAAGAATCTTTTCCTTGAACCCAGGGAGCATTTAGCTTGAAGCAGCTAAGAGGTGATTCAGCCTGCAACTGTCCAATTCTTCTTTTCCTTTCCTCATACAAGTAGGCACTAACATTTGAAGGGGGTGCAATTACATGCTTTTTATTTCTTGTGGCAGTTAATCTTGTGCATGCAAATAGTTGCAACTGAAACATTTTATTACTACTCATTTTGCCCTTTCAGTGGAATTTACACTTTTTTTCATGCATCCTCATTTTTCTTCTTTAATTCTTCTGTTTCATTAAGAAGAGCTTACTGAGACTTCCAGATTCATTCATTAGCTTTCTAATGACAACATAAGAGCTAGTGTCTGCCAGTGTCTTCTGTCAGCAACAAACCAAAAGTAAACTTGATTAAGAGTTAGTTTTTTGAGCTTGGATTTAAGGAAATATCCCCTGTCCAATGAAGCATTCCCTTTTCACTTATACAAGTGCCTCTGGCACTCAAAGGGGGATACCTGAGGCCAAAGCAACCTGTTTGCCACTTGGCTTTCCATGAGGGTTACCTTTCTGCTGATGTTGCTTATCCCAGCTGTGTGAAGGAAATCCAGGTTAGTTGTCCTAGATGATTTCCTTCCTAGACTGGATCTCTTAGATCCCTTCCCCAGCTCCCATACAGCGGCGCGGCCAAGTTTCATCCGCATCAGGAAATCCAACCACCTGTTTTCACTCCCAGCCTCGTAACTCTAGGCTGAAATAGCCTCTCCTGTGCTGAGCACCTTTGTCCTCACACAAGCCTTCCCAGCCGTCTCGGTGGCCATTCGTGTCCCTGTGCGAGAGTTCTGTTCTCCCCAGAGGAACCGTCTAGTTGCAAGCCAGGTGTGAAAGCCAGTGCTACAAGGTGCGGTCTTGCCTCAGGGAGGAGGGGAGCCCTCCCTGGAGCACGAGCTGTGTGGCTCATGTCACTACGGGCTGTCTGCAGCCCTGAAAGCCGCAGAGAGGCCCTCTGCCCATTTATTTCCTCGCCAGGCGTTAGGCAGCCACAGTAGGGTGGCAGGTGGGAGGGTGGCGGAGTAGGGCTCACACTTCGGAATGACTTCCAGGGGGAGGAGGGCGTGTGGGACAGAGCTCCGAGCCGCACGGCGCGCCCGTGCGCAGAGCCATCGCCAGCAAGGCCGCTGTAGGTGAGTAACCTTCTCACATTTCTGAAGGGCTCTCAGACGCCGTGACGAGCTGTCAGGAGATTTCAGTTGACTTGGTAGACGCTGATTCATTGCAGATGTGTCCTAAACTCAGCAGACCGTCCCTGTTCAGCAAAGCATTGAAGTGCATCTCTTTGACGTTAATAGGATGTAAGTATTGACTTGAGAAGTTTGGTGCAGTAAGGATTTTAATTAAAATATGCTTTCTTCAGTAATGTGGCTTAGATAAAATCAAACTCTTGGACAGCTTCAGTAAAAAAATGTTTCCCTCAATATTTGTAAATATATGCTGGAATACTCTTTGATTTTTACTGCAGATGTGACCCTTAATTTATTTTCTTGCTTTCAGTACATTAGCAAATCTCTGAAAAGTACGTTTTGGAAGAGTTGTCTATTGCCTTAGTTCATTTATTCAAGTTTATCATTGTTTTGATGTTTTTTACACCAAAGAATCAAACTTACGAGATTTTTTTTTGGTGTATTGATGAATGTTTGCTTTCAGTTAGAAAGTAATTATTCCAGAGATAAGACTTTTCAGCTAGCAGGTCTACTTACATATAGTAAATATGCTGTGACAGTGTTTTCCTGTAATGTACGAGACTAACAATATTAAAAAAAAAAAAAAAAAAAGTTGTATGGTACAAAACTTTCCATATTTCATTGAAGCTTATGAAATTGCTAGAAAATAGGATTTCTCTCTCACAGGTTTGACACAGGCACTGAAGAATCCCTCCTTACATCTCCCTACATATGCAATTATCTTTAACAGGAAAGATGCAGAGTTCATACGCTATAGGTTGAGAAAACCAGCTCTTTGATCAAATGCTGACATGAGAAACCTGGGGCGAGAGTCAGTAAGACCCAGTCCATCATCACCGAACATTAAGAATCTCTCCAGTGCTTTTTCTGTTTTCTTTGTTAAGAAGGAAAAGGAACACTCCTTACATTTGTTCACAGAAACCTTTCAGTGACAGTTCCTCAGGATTAAATCCCTTTCCGATGGAAAGGATGTAGAACACGCTTGCAGAGCTGTGTGGACTTGTCACTGTAGTATACATGCATCTATCAGTTACAAAGTGATTTTCTTCTCTCCACAGCCTTGTGAAGAAGGTAAATTCCCTTCCACAGTATCAGAGATTAGATCAGTGTCTAATCTAGATCACATTGTGTCTGTAACTCCGGGAGCTACCTCTGGCTCAGCCGGCAGCTCTGGGGTCAAGAGTGTCTTGTCCCCCACAAACACAGTAACTACATACGGGTCACTGTTAGACACGAGTGACACACAGCATCTCTCCTGTAGCCTCATTCATAATGTTCACCGTATCAGCTGGAAGAACTTTGACTTTATTTCGCTGATGCTGCGTAATCATTTGGTAAAGCTGAGCAGCTGGTTACTGGATCGCAACAGTGGGGTCTGGCCAGGCCACCAAGCTCCCTGTCGCAATACCCTCCTCCCTAGGGAGCCTGGAGAGGAGTGTTCCCGCAAATGTGGTACCTTCAGGTTTTTGGTTTAAAATAGCTCTGACTATCTGCAGTGCTGATTTTCTTAGTAGCTGGCAGGAGGAGATGCTTGTTAGGGATGTGATTTCTTTGGGGGAGGTGCCGTGTGTTGCTTTGAAGTCTGGTTTGCTAAGGAGGTGCTCGGGAGACAAGAAGTGTTCCTAGGCACAGCAGGTTTGCTGTCCTCCTGCATGCGTTGCGTGGCCTTGGCAACACGTCCATGCTGGGTGGTGGCTTCCTTCTGTCGGAGGTGTCATTGTCATAGGCAGGTCTATCCCACAGCATCCCTTAGGAGATCCTTCAGTCTGGCTTTTCTGAGGTTCCCAGACAGCGCAGAAGAAGGCATCGCCCATAGACACCGCGATCCAAATTTACAGGACTGCTTTTCCTATCGCCTCAGGGCCCAAAGACTCGAAAAGCAAAAGACCATGTGCTCCCCCCCTTCAAAGGAAATTACAGTCAAATCAGAGCAGTAATAGTAACAAGCAAGGAAGAGAGCAGTGGGGCTTGTTGGCTGCACCTACATCCTTCTTATCTGTTTCATCCTCAGTTCTCAGTGCTCCTGCAGTGTGTGGCATTGTGTAGGCTCCCATTTCCCGCTTGGGGGTCAAGCGTGCAACATTACACTCGTCAGCAGGTAGCAATGTGTGCATTGTGTTCTGCTGCAGCACTTGCAAATCACATCCCGTGAATCGCCGAGGTTTGGTGACGCTATTATTTCAAATGCCAATGTGAGTTATTGTATCCCATCAAACAGAAAGATATATATGAACTACCAGGGAGGAAACAATTGATGTTGAGTCAAAATACTGGTAAGTTCATTTCTAATGAATGCTAGTCATCCAGACAAGTTTGCTCTAGAGGGAGATGGCAAATTCAGGACAGAATATAATCTCTACTATCAAATGGTAATTATGAGAGCAAATACCTGTCTGTGTTCATTTTGAGCTGGATGCTGAGCGGGAAATGCCACTGTGCAGAATGTTGCCTCGGGAATACAGAGAACTGCAGGATCTCGTAACGTCTTTTCTTAGAGGCGATAAAAACGAGAGGTACTCTGTCTGCTTGTACAAATGTGCTGATTTCTGAGCCAGACCAAGAAAGAAGCATTGCAGGTGTGCACTGGATCTCTGATAGAGGCAAATAAGCAGGCAGCAGTAGAGGTTCTAAATATGGTTGGTCTGAGGTTTTTCTGCCTGGGGTCACATTCCCACAGAAAACTGAAACCCACCCAGGTTTGTCTGGGGGAAAACTTCTCATGCTGGCACACAGCCCAGGGTTGTTGTCCGGGGTATTTTGGTATGTTCGCTTCTTCTCTCCATTGTCCTTGTTCTTTTCCTGCTTGGCACCCCAGGTTATATTTCAAGAAGGATTAAATGCAATGGAGCCTTTTACTGGAGGGTTCTGAAGGTTTATGTCCCCACAGGGACTCTTTTGAGCAGATACAGTGACTACTTCAAGCGGGGGAAAAAATCTCCTTTCAAAACTCTTTTATTTTTGAGGTTCTATTAAAGGACTGGGCTCCTCTGTGCTCTCTTTTGTGCTCATGCATAACACAATGTGATACCCATCAGACTGCATAGAGAAGTTGCTGGGTACAAGCAAAAAGTGCCTTCAGCTTTCCTCTCAACAATGCTTTTAACTTTAAGCGAGTCAGAGGCCCTTATTTCTCCCCAGATTATTCCAGGCACCTCTTCAGTATAAATAAGAGTAAGTAATTTATATTCTGAGATGCCAGAAGTATCTAGGGAGAGATTTTCCCATCCAGCTTCTCTTCTGATTTACACATTGCTCCCCACTTTTTTCCCCTCTCTTTGGTTTGCCACTTTGTCACCAAAAGCCTTCCCCTCCCTAAACCCCTAGGAGGAAATGAGCAGAAGATATCAGGGGATGGGGATGGGGATCGTGAACTTCTGTCATTCCTTTGCTTTAAGAGTGAGAAAAAGCTCTTTACCGTTCCATACAGTGCACAGACATCCAAATCCGCCTCTCCGCTGGGATGCAGCCCAACCTCTGCTTGCCAGTTGTGTCCAGCTGAAGGTCTCAAGGCTTAAGGGCTCTGCACCAGGTGTGGCGGGGGGGTATACAGTGCTGCTCCGGTCCAGGAGGGACTGAGGGCAATGTGGGCACCCCTCATTGCTTGCCAGGTACACACGAGAGGAGGGGGGCCAGGCAGCAAGGCTCACCCTCCCACCACAGCCTCCCTCGCAGATGTGTGTACCTGCAGCTGGGTGTACGAACAACCCTACCTTCGGCCTCCGTTGTTGCCTCCTGCACATAAAGGAGTGAGCAACTACTCGTTATAGCTATTCGGCCCGTGTTGTGTGTTGCATCCACCTCTTTTTAATGCCCATCTCAGTTGCGGGTTGTGGGGTGACTGACAACCTTGGCTCCTGACAGGGCTAGCAAACCCAGCTGCCAAATAAACCAGGCCAACGGAGACAGCAATAATAGACTGATTTGTTCATTTGATATACATTAGAACAGGTTTATAATGACCATAAATGATTATTTTTACAAGAGGTACATAAACAAGTAAAATTGAAATGACTGCTCGGCATGCTACTGCACATTCCAAAGGCTGCATTTAAACGTGTACAAATGAATTCCTTCACTTCCCCTGGCCAATTAGTGGCACAAAATGCTTGTGGCTGTGCGGGACGGCAGTCCCTCCTGTAGTGCATGTGCATGGGGAAGCCCATTCCATTCGATTCCACAGAGAGGGGATATTGATGAGAGTTTTGGGGGTTACCCAGCTTCCCTATAAATCTTGACCACCTTTTGTCTTTTAAAACAGATGATACTTCAGATTTTTGTGCATTAATTGGAGTCAGACTGTATGTTCTCTCTGGTTTGGGATGCAAGACAAGTGGAAAGGTTTCACGTGGAAGGAGTCCATCCAGGTGCCTTTGTGCTAGCACCCTGCACACTAGCATTGCTCCTTGCACAGATGCTGCCTGTCGCAGATAAAGGCTGAGCCGTTACCACGTGGGTGTTACCGTGACTGAAGTGTCAGGCTGTGTCCTACCCCTCAGAGAACTTGTGCTGTTCCCTTAAGCACACAGGGCACCCAAAAATGTTTGAGGCAAACAGGAAAATTAACACTGTGATTAGGGGAAGCAATTGGGATGTGCAGAAAAGCAGAACTGTCAGAAGAAAAAGCAAATTGTTTAGAGATAAGTGAGGAAAGAATCTTTATTTTCCTTCCAGAAACTTGGGGGTGATGAGTGTTTTTATGGCCTTAACATCTCTCTTGGGAAGCACCCATTATTTCATGCATGCAAAAGGCAAAACAGCTGAGATGTGAAGAGACTGGGAGAGAGGGAAAGCCAAAGGTTGACAGCTAGGCTGGGTCCGTGCCACGCGTGGCGAGGAGAAGCCCTTTGTGCCTGTTCGGGCTATACAGCCACGAGCACTGTCACTGTCCCATTGCTGCTGCAATCAAAGCTCCCCCTTCAGCTCTGAGTACGAGCAGATCTTCCGTCATCTTTAGTTCTCCCTTTATCCAGCACAATACTAACCCGCGTGTCTTACCGGGGGGTTCAGGTGTGCTCCTGGCTGCGTCAGGTGTGCGAGATCAGGTAAGGCTGTTCCAGCCGTGCTGGGCGCAGAGCCCTTTGGAGAGCGTTAGCTGCAAACAGCTCCGTTCTCTGTCTCTTACACAACCCGGGCCAAAGCGATTAACACGTGACAAACGTTTGTGGATGATGGTTTCCATTTTGCAGTGGCATTTACAACCAAGTCTAGCCCACCCTTCCCTTTGTACCAGTGTGCCTCTACCTGCGCGGAACCGGCTGTGGATTTATGCTGACTTGAAAGGAGGGATTCAATAGCTCAGCGTAGGCTAAGGCAAACACAAATAAATATCAGTAAATACGAGAACAGGGGAAAAGGTGAAGACAGCAGTAAGAGCAGACGTGTACCAAATGGCTTTAAAATGCTAATTGCATTGTATACTCGGTCAAGCATGAAGTTATCACTGTGTAATCATTCAGTGTACTTCAAGGCTAATAATCTAACAATGTAGCAGGTGGGCCAAAACGCAAGCTACTGCCTCTCCCAGCCTGTGCAAACAGGGTTTGATGTGTATGTTGCATGGTACTCTCCAGATGCTGAGGCATATGTTGTCATCAGGTAACTTCATTTTTTACAGGCAGGTTGGGTGGCTTTCTGACTTCTTGTAGATGCTGAGAATGTCTGAATTAAACAGCTGTTTGTAACGAGCCTGCCAAGTAGTGCTTCAGGAACCTGGTACCATTTGTTTCCATTGTAGGAAATATTAAAAAATATTTTTAAAAAATAATACAAAAACCCAAATCAACACCACACACATAAAAGTACTGATCTCATCAGACCTTCACTGTAACCTGTACCACATCAGATGTGAAACTTCTAGGAGGCTGCATGATTTGGGGAAGGCTTTTTCATCTTTCACTGTGCCATGCCTGTTTGCTGACAGCTCCCCACCCCCATTATAATACTGCTTTTGATACTTCCAACTTGTAATTTACCACAACTGACAAGAGAAGAAGCTGTTGTGTACTTGTGTCATCACATCTGATGTTATTTTTTTTAATTTTTGTTTAAGAACCGTAACATCACTCTACATTTTCTATTTCTGATGCCTATCTTATTCTTAGCAAGATCAGGCATTCAGTTATGGTATGTCCTAGGTAGATACAGGAAATGATTGATCCTGCTCCAGATATTCCTGGTTTCCACCAATCCAGGAGCTCCAGTGTTAGACCAGGACACTCTTGTGCTTGGAGCTATACAACAGAACAAAGACAACCCCCCACCAAATGTTGTGGGCTAAGAATCACGAGCTAGCTACATGCGAGCTACAAGCTTGGCACCCAGCATACCATTACTTACGCGGTCTGACGTTGATTTGGAGGTATAAAACTACCCTTTAGTAGATGTCAGAACTTGAAATGACATCTGGCTGCATCAGTTTCTGGGCTGAAGAATGCAAATGTATTGCTGACTCTGAAGGTAATGGCAGGTTTCTTCTGTGGCTGCCACCCAGATCACTTTAGCCTCTTCATTTCTCCGTTCTCTGGAAAACGGGAATACTACTTCCCAGGAGTTCTGCCACATCCACTGTGTGTAACATCTGTTAGGGCTCTGGAATGAAAGACTTTGTAGAAATGTAAAAAGTTACTTCTTCCGTTATTTTTGGTGGAATTAGTGTCAAGACAGTAATGCTTTGGTTTAAGAACTCCCAGGGTGCTTTGTTACCTGCTTTAAGGAGGGGGTTAGAATATCTGGCAGCTACTGAAATCGTTTTCCATCTGCCCAGGTCTCTTCTCCTTAACACGTGTATTATAGTGGTGAGTAACTGTATTCATTTCAACTTATGTCATCTTGGATCTTTCTTCAGGCCAGACCGAAACACTCCTGCTCACAATGAGTAGTACCATACTCCGTAAAAAGTCTCATTGATTTCAGAAGGGCTCTCACTGATATGTTGTACTATTCATTGTTAAGTAAGGGAATAAATACCACAGTCTGGCTCTGTACAGTGAAAGCAACAGAAACTGGAGGGTAGGGAGTGGGAATTACAGAGACAAGGAAACCTTTCATTTAAAAAAGATGCAAAGAAAACGTGATTCATCTGAATGTCTTAACTCTAAAGAAAAGCTTTCACTGGCAAATGATAGAATATAGTATAGAGGCTGGCATCTGTAGTAAAGCAGAATTTAGAAAGCTCATTCCAAATAAGAATATAAATTACTTGGCTGCTGTATCATAAATTTTACCCAAACACTGGGAATTCAACTGAAGTATGCCTGTCACCACTAAAGAATTCCGGGATTTAAAGGATATGGTGTTTCTGGGAGTGAGACTGGGGTTTGTTTGGGTTTTGTTGCATTCGTTTTTTCACTCATATTTTATAGGCAGACCTTTTAGAATTCATGTAATACGCTAGCAGTACAGCTTCAGAGCTATTGAAAAAAGTATATTTTTAATTTTGTGGGCTTAAAGGCTAAATAAGGGCACAGTAACACCTGAGTCAGAAGTATCTTGTACCTCTGAATGTTGGTGTATCTGCTAGTCTGCCTGCTGGCTTTCTGCCTCCCTGCCCGTGCTGGGCTGTGGTTGTGTACCACGCCACCCAGCAGGCACCGCGGAGCAGCCGTGCGCTGTGCTGGGCGCAGTGTGCGAGGGGAAGGCACGGTTGCCTTCCGTGTCTTGCTGTCCAAACGAAAGGGAAGCATGTAGCGGTTGAAGTGTGTGTGTGGGGGGGAATTATTCAGACTTGCTTCAGCAGTGCCTTGACCTTAAGGCTGTCATTCAGAGCCGTGCAAGGCCAGACACGATTCTCCCTGTACTTACAGCGGTAAGCAGCATTTTACGTCCAGTTGGCAGACTAACTAGGGGATGGTGGGCAGAGTGTAAAAGGGCCCCATGGCTGCGTATGCAGTGTGCTTTCCACTTCAAGAGCCAGACATTTTTTTAAAGGAAAATGAAACTCTGTGCGCCGTGCTGGTTTAGACCAAAATACAGGTCATACTGGAAAGCTGCAGAAAGCAGCTGTACCTTTTCCTCCCATCCTGATGCCATCCCCACACTGTCTTTCACAATATCCCCTTCTTCTCCCACTCCATACACAAAGAACAAAACTGTCGCCCTACACAAAATATGGATCATTTGAGGTTCATCTCCAATATTGTTAATAATGTCGAGTGCTGATGCTAACCTGTGCCTTCACACTCCAGCAGCTACAACATCTGTGCCACAATTTCTGTTGGGGGCAGGGTGGTTTCTCCCTAGTATGCGCCAAGAACAGCTGTCCCAGATACTAACCTTGCTACAAGTGTGTTCAGTCATCTCCGTACCAGCTGCTGTGGGGTACCTGGTTAGAAGATGTAGTGCAACACCACCTGGAAGCGCTTCTGGGCACAGTGTAGCTGCTGCCTTGCTTTGGTGGTACACCACAGAGCAAACTGGGAAGCTGCGCTCCCTGGTCCTGCCACAGCACTGCAGTTGGATTTTCTTTGAGATGCATTTCAAGGTGTTGATTTCAGTGGGATGGAAGTTACAGATGCTTGCTTTATCTGAAAACAAGACAACTTACTTAGACACACCCTTGGAAAAGCATTTGGCTGATGTCTGCAATTGCCTATTTCTCATTATTTCTACTGTAAAGCAATGAAGACAGGAAGTTCAACAATCAAAATCTCATGTGTGCTTTATTATTTCCATTGCTGCAGCATCCAAAATCCCCACTTAAAGTAGTGATGTTTGTAATTTGGGGGGCTTTCCTTTTCCATGTGTAAGCAAAAAGATGGTAATGAATTTTGAACAGGCTACCTCTGCCTACTCAGCTTTCATTTACAGCAGGCTCCCATAGAAGGGAAGAATTAAAGCACCAGTAATTTTCAAATGGGCGTGCAAATCAGACTTTTGGTCATCTTTGTGATTCTTCTGTCTTGAAATTTTCCTGGATACCAGGTAAAGCAGAGAATAATCTTCCAATACAAACCCTGAGCTTGATTGGTCCCTTCATGACTGTAAGCCAAGCTCAACTTTCAGTTATATCAAATTCAGTCCAGTTACAATTAATTTTTCCCTAGCGCACACCATTATTAACAATATTGGAGACAAACCTCAAATGATCCATATTTTCTCTGTAATGGAAAAAAAACCAAAACACCTGAGGGTGCTTAGCTGCTGCAGGTTTCCACCATTTGAACCAGCAGAGGTCCGTAATGCATATTCTTGTCCAGAAAGTCATTTTTTTTTCTCTAGTTAGCAGATTAAAGAGCAGAGTTCCACTGTATTTAATTAGAAAGAAATGGGGAAAAGAAATGTCTTGAGAAAACCCAGGAAGTGAGAAATAAATAAAAATCAGGCTTCTGGTTTTAAGGAAGAACAGCAGTTGACAGGCTCGTGAGGTCTTACGGCTATCACCTCTCTCTCAGGGTACAAATGCACAGGATAAGGTGTTCAGAAAGTAAAACCCCAGCAGCAGAGCCTCCAAATGTCACACACCCGAGGTGCCAGTGACACACAGTACATCCAGCCACACGCCCAGCTTATTCCTCACTGAGGAGTTCAGGAGCCGGGCCTTTCAAGTCTCCCTCTTTGGCATTTATCCAAGATTACTGAGGCTTTGAAAAGCAGGATTGTTCTGAAAGGGGGGGTGGGGGGTGGGGGGGCAGTTGCAAGCAGCCATTTGCCATGGTATGGCACATCCATCATCTCCCTGTAATACAGGACCACGTGTACGCTCACATCACAGACAGTGCTCTTTTCACTAGCTGAGCGGCTGGAACGGGTGCCAGAGAATTAGGAGGAACTGGCCAGCCTTCAAGATTTCTTCGCAAGGACTTCTTAATCAGCTCCCATGCCTGCCTCTGTGCTCTCGTGTCTGTGTGTCTGGTAATTTGCTCTACTTTACGTACACTCTGTTCATCATACAGATTGGCTTTTTACTTTCTGCAGCAATTCCTCTCACTTTGCCAACACCTTGCCACTTGCAGCTTTAATGCCTATTGATAGCGCTTCATCAGCAATAGCTGCCAATGTATATTCCTTTTACAACATGTTCACCCTCGGTTTTTATGGATAGTTACAAATTTAGTCACAAACTGAATAGTTCGTTTTCATTTGCTTTTCGCATGGAATAGATTCATCAAAATGAATAGATCATCGGAAGGTTGAAAATAGAGATGAAGAAGCTTCTTTCGTGTGGATTTGTGCTCCAAGCCAGAGTCAGCTCCACCAAAAGCGTTCCGGTGTGCCTCGTCTTCAGCAAGACTTACCTTCAGTAACATTTTTACAGCTTCCCATAGGCAGCTGCCTGTGCAGCCCTAATACCGGTCCTTATCCCGGCATCAACACGTACTCCCTGATCTTCTACCGTGGGTAACACTTCATTCCCCAGACACAGCCACAGGAACCTGAGCAATGGGCTCGTCAGTGAAGCCAAGGCAGAGAAGGCTTCAAATGCCTCAGGCTTTCCTGTGTCCTCTGTCACCTTGCCTCGTTCAGCAGCAGCTATATGTTTTCCTTCGTCTCCCTTTACTGGCGATGAGCCCCGCTTGTGGCCCTTCACACCCTGCCAGTCTCCGTGCAGATGGAGATGGTTGTCACCGTGTGCCCCACCGCAGCACCCTGGACCTCTCCTTTCCCTGTCTGGCCGAGCTGTGTGTGGCCACCTCGCCTGCTGCCTGCCCATGCTCTGCCACGCTCCGATACACTAGCTGGAGACAGTTCGGTAAAATTATTTCTGGTTTTCAGACGCTCTGACAGACGCTCAGGTTTAAGCAAAATCTATTTGCAAAAAAACATCCCTGTGTAACTGGTTAGTAATAGCAAAGTCCAAAGCACACTTCAGCTCCAGTTCAGTTTCAAACTCAGCTTGGTGTAAGGATTATAATTTAGAAGTTCAGCTATTTGTTTCAAATGTTTTAATGGAAACTGGTGGAAATGTGTTGGTGGAAGAGACTGAGCATCAGCTCACATACAGGGGATGTTTTTTCTCTTAAGCAACAATATTCTAGTAATCCTTACACAAACAAGGATTGGTATTTTACAAGAAATACTGCCATTCCACAGTAATTTTTTTTCGTTTGCTATCAATGGCAGAACTAAACTGCCTTTTGATATTCAGCGAGGTGCAACAATTTGTTGCAGAGAAACAGATACGAGATTGTCTCTTCTCCTGCCTTTTCTTCTCCCGCACCACAGCTAGAAATAAATGCTCTGGGTGTTGCTAAGTCTCATCTCTCAATATCTGCTGCTTTGTGGAATAGCCATGTCAGCACTTAACAGGTTCTTACAGCTTGGTGACATATCACAGGAGTATTGCTCTTCCCTGGTACAACCGCCTGTCTTGCCTTGCTTTACGCTTTGGGGGTGTCATTAGCCTGCACTGCTTGAGTGTACCAAGTCACTGATAGAGGGATGTTGTTTACTGCGTATCCCAGCATATGAGCTGGAGAAGGGTCAGTGAAATGATTAGTCCTATCTCTTACAATTATTTTGAATGGGTTTAATCTAAATTTGTAACTAGATGGCTACAGATCTGTGGGGCTTCTTGTTTAAGGTTTGACTGCAACCATACTAAATGGCTGGTGACTTGGTAATTGTTCTGGATACCAGTAAATGTTGGGTTTCAATTAAATCGAAAATGTCCAGTGTTGTTCTTCGCTGTCCATTAATTATCAAGGTTTATGTCTTCCCATTATTGATTTGACAGTGGGGCATGAATGCCTCAATCAAGATCATGACCCTAGGCTGCTTAGCTACTGTAGACCCACAGAAATCATTGTCCATGTCCTGAAAAGCCTAAATAGGCCAGTACAGAAAACTGAAGGTTGCAGGTTGTCTTCTGAGCTCCTGTTTTTTGTAGGAACTGGTTCCTGGCTCGGGGAATACCGCTTAGCCAACAGTGGTTAGAAAGACTCCTCCATTCACCTTGCACTGTCTCTGCCAGTCTGGGATACTATTACCTCTGAAACACACCAGTCTTTATGAACTTTACTTCAGATCTCTAATCTATCCTTAAATTAGGTATTTTTTCCCCAGCTAGCTCAGTATGCGGCCCTTTCTCCATCAGTTGGCTCCAATTATGTGATCCTCGCATGCTATCTCTGAATAAATGTTCTCTGAAGTCATAAAGTAGGAGGACGCCCTTGGTGAGCTACTGTGATTCAACTGCTTCAAACAGGAAGAGCACTGTTGAGGTATCTAGGTTAATTTCACCCATCTCAACTCAAGTTAAACAAGAATTTAATGAAGTCCAACAGATGCTGGGTTTACTACTCCTGAAAAGCTAGTTTCCCCAAATTCTTTACCCAAGTAGATACTCTATTATGTTTTCTTTTCTAGCAAAGGACATGTTGCTTGGCCTGGATTTTTGTAAGATCTCAGGTGCCAGGAATGAGCCTACTGAGAGTAATCCAAGATGCTTAGTATGCTCTAAAAAAAAAGAAAATCTAACTCCTTGATTTAATTCCTGAGTGGGAGGTCAGCCTTCCTAATGAGTACTAAGCACCCTGAGGCATCGACCTAGACCTATTGTGTCAAGCTCATGGCCCGAGCTCGTAGTCAAGCCCAAAGTCCTGTTGGTCTGTGCTGGTTACACTCTGGGTTTGACTCAAGTCTCACCCAGGGCCAAGAACCAAGGTTTGCAGAGATGGAGAACCAGGACTCAAACCCTGACTCCCCCAGGAGAATGAGCCACATGGCTTCATGCAGACATGTAGATGTTTGCTATCCATCAAGTAAAATACAAATTCTTAACTAAACAGAAAATCCCTTCATAATCTCAAATAAAGAAGTGTATACCTAAATTCCAGATCAGATCTTTAGGAGCACTGCCACAATAGTAAATGGAAGGGTTCCTTAAAACCTATGGTGTCAGTGATATGTGGCTTAAGTAGATCATGACACAGTCAACTTCTACAGCAAAATCCATCATACTAAGATTGAATTTGCATGCAAAATAAGGTTTGTAGGACTAGACATCCAGAGGCTGTAGCATAGCAGTCCCTGAGTACAGGTTCACATCAGAAATGTTAATTGTCTCCAAACATCAGGCAAGTAATCTGCATTTTGAAGAGTCTCTAAATGGGCATTTACATAATTTATATTTTACAAAGTCCACTGATGTACATTTGCATAATAGACTGCAGCAGTGCCAACAGATCTATCGCAGCACACGGTGTCAGCTCTCATGAACTTCCAGTGGGTTTTTCCCTTTACTGGAGCTCCTATGACAGAAAGGAATTGGCAATAACTGATAAAAATCTCAAAGAGTAGCCTGAGAGCCTGTCAGAGTTCTTTGGCTGGCTGGAAACGCACAGAAATCAAGCCGCATGCTCAGTCACCTAAGAAGTGCTCTGCATATGTCCATGTCAGTTCTGTGCATGGAAACAAGCAGAGATGGTCCTTTATGTGTTCATTCTAGTTCGTTTAATTTCCTCATCTGGCATCTCCCATTGCTCTCCGCTTGCTTGCAGTAACACCCTGCTGCTTTCATGCTGTCCAGCTTCTTCCTCCTTAAAAACTAACACATTTTCTTACCACCCCCCACCCCCAGCCCTTTAGCATGCATGATCTGTTGGAGGCATCTGCAGGAGCCTGGAGAAGGGCTTTGGGAACCACGCTGGCTTTGTCGCTGGCCTCGCCAGGGCAGACAAGCTTGAGCACATCAGTGGAGGGAGAAGCCAATTGAAAGTTCCAGACCTTTGAGTTCCAATGCCATGTTCATCACTCTCAAAAATGATGTTTTTATCATTCTCATGATGGAGTTAGTGCCTCAAGGGTTTTTTTTATCTGATATGTGGTCTATGGGCAGAAGTTTTTTTTCCATATGCCAAAGTGGGAGAACCCTGGCCAATGTAAAGTTTAGCAGTGGTGTTACCCTGGAAAAGGTGGAAGATTTATAGCCCTCAGTCTGTTACGTACCACAGCGTTAGCAGTCTAGCCACATTCAGTCCTGGTGGTTTTGGTGTAGATGTCTCCCATGAAAACTGGAAGGAGCAGTTCACACCCTCCCACAACAGAACTGGGGAATGGGATCATTGCCAGCTCCAAGCAGGAATTTCCTTCCTTTAATTTGCTCCACAGCCTGAACACTGACTGAGCACAATCTTATGCATATGCTAATGGATGGTGCTTCATTTTGTAAGACATTTTATTAGAAAAGTTTATTTTTTTACCCCTGGTTGTATATCTCCTTTCCATTGGTGTTGATGTGGGTATTCGTCATCCTGCTGAATGTGATAAGGGTTCATCAGTTTCACTGCACGCTACTAATAAGATAATGCTTTTAAGCCGTTTGGTATTTTCACATGAAACATGTTCTTCTTGCTACAGATATTCAGTAGAGTGATGGCTCTAATCATCCCCTCCGTCAATAACTGTCAGCGGTGATAGAGCTGGGGTTCTGGCTGGTCGGATAAACGTAGCAATGTGAAATGGAGATGTGCCTGCTGAACGGTTGCCAAACTAGGGCAGGAGAAAAGGCGAATTTAAACTTCCCACACCAGAGCTGAAGCAAGCCTGATGCTGTGATGTTTTCTTTACTGCTCTCGGTATTACGTCTAAAATGATTAATCCAGGATAGTATCTTACCACAGTTTCGTTTGATTTCTGTTCTGACTGAAATGAAATATAGGAAAGATTCAATAAACAAATGTTTCCTACTGATTGATCTGAGGACCAGAACTATCCTTTGGCATTAGAACTAATCCTTTTTTGTCATCTAGATTAAAAGAAATCAGATGACATGTGGATTGAAGTGATTTCAAAGTTTATTCTATAATTAAACATCAGTTATGATTATATCCTATTAGAACCTCTTCAGAAGATTTTTAGTATAAGGTTCTGTCTGTGCTCAAGAAGTGACAGAAATACAGTAAACATTTAAAATCCTCACTGCTGCCTTTGGGATCTGGTGACTTCCAAAATCTTGTGGCAGGAGTCACGTCTGCCCAAGCTTCTTGGGGAGCAACGGGAATAGCTGGAAGAATTTGACTAGCTTTTAAAGAGTGAGGAATGATGAGAGCAGCACGTTTGCAGGGTGAAAAGAACCTTCCAGACGTCTTTTAGAGATGTTTGTGATTGTTTTTCTGTGGCTGCCACGCTGGACGTCGATGCCTCGTTTGTGATTATTACATTCCGGGATGTGGTCGGGCTGCTTGAAGTGTAGGGGTTGGAGGCGCCTGCCTGGCCAGGGCAGCTCTGAGCCAGAGGGTCTGCCCCGAGTCACAGAGCTCTTTGGTGACAGGGGAACTTGCGGCTTGTTTTCTCCTGCCCACTCCTTACAGATACGACATCGACTTATGCTGAAATGTGAGCAGACGGCTTCCTACGCAGCGAGCAGTCCATCTGCCCACCCTTGCTGGTATCTCCTTGTGGAGGCGTGAAGAGCCCTCAGTGGCACGGAGCAGTTTCTAGTGTCTCGCCTTTTTTGCTGACATCCTTCTAACTTAATCTGAGTAGCTCTTTCCAGTGGATTTTGGGCCACTTTGCTCTCAGGGTAGACCCAGGTAGTCGGGGCATGTAGCAACATGGCAGAGCCTACTTCAGTCTTGGTGTGACCCTGCAAGCCTACGCTGGTGAGGTCTGGCAGTGAAGAGGAGACCTGTGGGCCACCTCTGTCACACTGCCCCAGGAACACACAGCTCCTTGGGGTTTGTGTGCACACTCAGCTGCAGAAACCTAAACGCTGTAGGGCTTTTGGAGATGGGAACCGAAGGATCGAGAGAACTGTTGTGCCCCTAGGGCTAGACAACAGCTGAGTGGGAGCTTTGAGAGTCCCAGTGGTGTGGAAATGCTTGTCTGGGACAGCTGACTTGGTATGTGGAAGAGTAAACTTTCCTGGGGATTGGCGCTGGTAGTGCATAGGCTGTAACATACTCAAACCTGACGTTCCTCTCAAGCTCTGTGATTTTCACTTTATGGCATGGAGAAACTGTAAATGGTGCTTATATATGACCAGTGAGTTTTTTCAGCACAGAGAGATGCTGCTTCTCAGTTTCAGGCCTCAGGGCTGAGAGACATATGCCTAACTTCAAGCAGGTGGGTAACTGTTTATTTTGGTGGTAGAAGCTCTGTTTAAAGTTAAGCAGATGAAGTTCAAATCCTTGCTGCAAGCTGAACTTAGATTACTGCTAGTATAGGATCATATCCAGTCTTTTTACAAAATGGAGCTTTGTCTGTTTAGAGCTGCAGAGCTAAATTAAAATCCTCGTTACAAATGTCAATTGCAAATACAATTAGCAGTTTATGAAAAGGCTGGGTATTTGTAACATGCAAATTTTCAAGCAAGAAAAGGTGCAGTTTCCCCTTAAGGGAAAGAGTGCCAACACCACATGCTCTTTTTCTTCTCGAGAAATTAAGGAGTGTCTGGGGGAGAGGAGTTGGGATGGCTTTAAAAGTTTTTGTACTCCCTTCCAAAATAAGTTTATAGTTTCCCCATATACAATTTAATTAAGCCTTCGATTTGACCTTTGTATTGAGCAATAAAACTTAACTGGGAAAGATGTGGGTAGAATGAGAGCACAAAGCATGCCCCACGTCAGCCAGTGTGAGAACTGTTTCTGTAACCAAAACTAATGAGATCATCAGGACAAAAGCAACAGCCGAAGCATTTTCAATTATTACTAATATTTTTCTTCCTTGAGCCAGTTTATATTTTTCTTAATTACAGCTTTGAGCTGTGGCGTGATATTTAGCAGATGCCTTCGGCACTTGGCGTGCTGATCACTTGCACACTCCAGACTGGCAGGGGCACCTAATCTTTGAAGTCTAGAGCACACATTCATCTTTAACCATAAAGGTCAATCCTGCATTCCTCGCATCCCCCTAAACTCCCATTAAGTTTAATAGGAGTTTTGAGCATGTGAGGCATGCGGTATCAGGATCGCTCTCAGTCTTCTGGATTTTACCAGTGAGGCATGTACAGAATTTCTAAACTTAACTAATTAATTGCGCCATACAGTGATGGAAGAAGGCTGTCACAGAGCTTTATAGTTGTTTCTTTCATTACATGAAAGTTACAATGGAAGTTCAACAGATTTACGGAGAACATCATGTTTTGCAGATACTTCCATGCTGTGTTTCAGGATATCATGTCAGCTGTGCTGCAGTATGTACGAAGTATCTGGCAAACTAAACAAGCTTAAACATGCAACCACAAACATGTGCCTAGGACTAGACTAAAAACAGATGTTTCCAGGAAATGTAAAAGATGTTTGGCATGTTTTAAGCTTATACTTTCAGCTTGTCTGCATTTGAATAAGTCCTGTATTAATATAAACAAAGTGACAAAACCTTTTCTTGCAAATGACCGACTGATTAATGGAACTCTACTGCTGAATCACACAAGCTTTGTTAGGTTAGGTTATTTCTTCCCAAGGAAAAGATGGATTGCTCTGTCTTGACATTTACCATGGCAGGAGCTGAGGCAGTTATATTTGTGGGTTTACTTTTTAGCCCTCAGAACTAATAGAATTTTACTGTGGCTCCTGAAAATCATGCAGGGTTTGCTATGGCAGCTGCATATCAAAAGCCAAACAAATACAGTGATAGGTTTCCTTAGAGAAGTACAGCTGAGATAATCTGTTCTCTCTATATATGTATATAGTGCATCAAATGTATAGAGACACAAAGATTGTTTGGGAATGGGGGAAGGAGTTGCCATTTCATGTAAACGTGGCTTCCAGGCACCTGACATCTCAAATTGTCTCACAGTTGTTCCTGACTTTTCTTTACTGCATTTTTTTTCTTTGTTCATCGCACTTTTTTTATAACAGTAGTTCCTGAAAGTTCTGGCCAATGTTATTTCTTGAGGAGAGTGGGTATGGTTCTTCTCAGCCTGAAGAATTTACATCCAGAACGCACAAAATGTGTAGGAAATAAAGTAGTTCTGATGGCCTACAGGGAGATGTAATCTCCCAAAGATCCCACAAAGTGTAATGCAGAATTAAAAACTGGACACAGATAATCCTAGTACCAATTTCTGACCATGCCCCCAAGGCCAACTTCTGTTCAGTCACACGTTCAGAAACAGAACGATCGCAGAACCGAAATGGAACACGTCAGTTAACCCTCATAATCTTGTCCCATGAGTCTTCTGGAGAGGCTGGACTAACCCTAACGCAACTCAGTAGTTAGGAGGGTGATGTATTCAGTTGCAACTCCTGTAGTTCTTCCCTTTTCTGGTAAAAGATTTTTGCCTCCTAAGGCCGAGTTTCCCTTAGAAGGTGTACGGGAAAAAGGTTTGTATGGACACCATATTCTCAGGCTGCAATGGAAAAGGGAGAACAGTACGTACCAGGGAGGCTACAGAGCTGTTAATTACTCCCTCCTCCTGATCCCGAAAGGGTTATATTACACCTGCCCTTTACTGGCTGGTATTATATAGCAGACAGTAACAGAGTCCAGAATATGGAGAATGGCATCACAAGTTCTCACACTTCGGGAGTTCTCCCATTCCCATTTCCACAGCATTCTTGTTTCCATTTGTCTGCTGCAGCTGTAACTGGAAATAATTAGTGCTGGTCTTAATGTCAGGATAATAGATTATTTGGAAATTGTTGGTACATTTTATGGTGACAGCATTGTTTTGCAATTGCAGAGCTCCTTCCTTTGAATATGTAAAAGTAATTTCAGCTTTTTCTACCAGAGGTGATAAAAAGCTAATAATAACACTGCAGCATCTACTGTAATTTAAGAGCCTGTTCCACCAAGTTGCACCTAGCTTTAATTTTCTTATGAAGCTGTCAGCCAAAACCAAGCCTGTGATCAAAGTGAAATTTATCAAGCAACTGAGCTACAACATGGAGACTAAATGCAGGTACTGACCAGCTCACTTTAGACCTTCATTATGAGTGTCATTACAGCCATGATGAGGCATTCAAGACCAAGGCATAAATTTGCTATCGTAGATGCTGACATTCTGTCTTTTCAAAGCACAATGTTTGCGTGAAAATCCAGGAAGAAATGGACAGGCCTGACTTCATGTAGTTAATGTGGTAAGGCAGAAATAAACAATCTCCCCTTCTTTCCTCCCTCACAGCTCTCTCCCCAGATACCTGGGTTGAAAGTTCCCCTTGGCAGCTCATGGTGTAAAACTGATGGAAACGTGTTCAAAAATCTCCACTTTGTTGTGGGCATGGTGGATTGGTGAGCGCTGATACTCTGCTGTCAGTGCCTCACTCCATTAGAAACCGGGCCGCTATAATTAACACTTACAGGACTGGCCTGGCAAGTCTCTCTGGTTTGTTTCTATTCAGAATTCCCCCACAGGGGTCGTACACTTGCCTGGTGTGATGGTCCGTAGCCTCTGGATGCGTGCAGGCACCATGGCTGTTGGTCAATCACAGGTGTTCTGCCTGAGGAACAGAGGTCCTGAGGCACAAGCACGTTGCTTGCCCGAGCGCCAGTGCCGTAGCGTTCGCACTGGCATACAAAGCAGAGCCGGCCGGTGGCCCTCTGCTCAGCTGTGACAGGTGAAGGGCAGCGAGGGTTGGATCTGAAAGGTCAAACACAGGCTTCCCCCAAGTTAATCCCGCTTCCTTCAGTGTGAGGTCAGCCCATGCAACCGCCCTTCCCTTCCTGCCTTTTTCCTTTGCTCCGGAGATACTTGCTGTGGCGACAGCAGCAGCAGCCTGTCTAGGGAGCCCTTGCGTTTACCCTTCAGCTCCGTGGAGACAGTGCGGAGCATCATTCAGACAGGAGATGGAGAGGGTTCAAGTGGCACTGGCCCATCTTTGCAGGGAAAGAGCCCCTATCACACCCACCCTTTGCAATCACAGAGAAAGGACTGAGCTCAAGTCCGGTCAAGAGGACAAAAATAGAAAGCAAATGAACTTGTTCATCCCTTGACAGGACAATAGGAAACCTCAACAGACATTTAAGTAGATCCTGCTGATACTCTTAGAGAGCAACAGCATGCAAATACACCAATAAATGGTTACATCTTTGATAACCCCTGTCAGTAGCAAACTGCAAATTGGTTAGCCCAGGGAGGGGCAACTAACAGCCGGGGTGCCAATATGACTTGAACTTGTGTCAGATAACCTGGTAATAACCTAATAAAGTATATTTGCGTTATTTTGCTCCTGGATTGTCCCTGGCTCAGATTAAGGTGTGCTTTAATGTGTGACTCATGAAATACATCTGAAAGGCATGCTCAGCCCTCAGTATAGGAGAGATTTCCTGTTCCTAAATTAGATGACAGTGACAGTTTTGACTCTCCCTTTTATCCGAAGCGAGCCTCTCTGAGGAACAGTATTGATCCATATAAGTATTTATGAGAAGTTCCGTGCCGTCTGGGCGGCACATGCATTACTGGGTAGCAATCTGCGGTTAGATCTTCGAGGTGAAGATAATCCTAAATGATCTAAACACTGAGGTCAAGCAATTTTCATTATGTGCTTTGTTTATATTGTCAAGATGTGAATTTAACAGCAGTTAACACGGATGAAAGTTCAGCTAAGGAAGTGGACTCGGTCCTCTGGACTCAGTGAGCTGTTCCCAGTGCTCACCAGTAATCGCAGGGCCCAGAGGGTCTCTGAGCCATCTTCACTGACCCTGGCAGACGTCGTCCACAGCAAGGGTCCCAAAAGGCTGGTCAGGAAAGCTGCTTTGGCGGTCACCTGCCTTCACTAGGTGCCCCTTCTGGCAGGGTTTGAATACACACACTGGGAGCCTGGGCAAGGGAACAGCACAGTAGCTACTGCAGTGGCTGTATCACGTCACGATGCAGCAATAAACAAACAGTGCAGAACAATATTCAAATGCCAGTGTCCAAAACGCCATCACATGTGTTAGCCTGAGGTGAGCCGAAGCCTTCAAAGATTTTAACCACTCCATTTCTGGAAAGGAGAGAGGGACTGATGATGGGAAGAATGACGGAGAAAGCTTTTAACTGGGAACCATGAAGCCTTTAAAACGCAGCCAGTAAATACTAGAACAAACCAAAGTTGTGGGGTTTGGTTGGTTGGTTTTATGAAGTTTTACTCTGGGGGGTTGATTCATGGGTGTTGAACATCTGGGGTTTGCTCTGCTGAGACTGGAGTTTCATTTCTGTGCTAGTCTTCGCACTGACACTTTTTTTTTTAGCATGCTCACTATTTCTTTGCATTTTGAATGTCAGTAGTAGACTGAGCATACCCATCTCTGAGTCTGAGAAAAAGATTTAAGAGGAAAAACTCATTTAACTCTGAGTCTCTCAGCCAAAACCTTGGAGTGAGTAAGCAACAGGAACTCTGAGGAAACTGGAATAAAACATGAAATCTTTACGCTGCTGAAACTGTGCCTTAAAAACTAAATATAGGATTGAAAAAAATCTTGAACTGAATTAGGACTGAGACTATTTTTATTTATTTTTACGAAGAGAGAAAACAGAGCATTTTAAATAAAATGCCAGTTTTGCACAATGAAATCCCAAATTAGAATTGGCCATGAATAGCATCAGAAGATACTCTGCCGTCAAGACAGGGAATTCAGAATGTAGTCCTTTCCACGGAAAGGATAAAGGCAGAATTTTCTAATGTATTATTTAACGCTTGTTATGTAGTGCATTAAGCAGTCACTGAGAGGAAAGCTTTTAAAAACCAACAGCCTCCCTGATAACATTAAATCTTACCTTAGATTTTTGGTTAAGTCAATATTAAGAAAATAAACGAATTAATACATTTTAGTCTGCCCGATTTATAGACGCCAATCAAGTTACAATGCTGGACATGGCCAACTGAAAGAGACGAATAGATTTACCTGAGTGAGGTCTTAATTTAATCAGCTGGCCCCAGAGAGCTGAAGTCAGCAGGCTGGGATGATATAAGAGGCAGCAGAGAAACAGTGCCTTTACCGCAGTCGAAAAGGAGAACGACAGTGATGGAAAGGAGTCTAGGCAGTGTCAGAACACACCTATTTCCATGATTTATTCTTAATTTACTTTAATGACAGTCTGAAGGTTTTTCTTTAAGTGTCCTCAGAATACTGATATTTTCTAAACAGTTAGAGAATGCTTTTTCTCCCCCTCCTTTCTGTTAGCTCCATTGCGAGTTGGAATTGAGGAGGAGCTATGTCTGCATTTTGCCATAATGAATTTTGAGCACAGTGTCAGACTAACCTTTTCCCACTGTACACCTTGCCAGCCCGTGTCCCTTCTCTGCAGCCACCCTCCAGTCAGGTCTAGGAATCACAGGTTCCCCTGGGATGAATGTTGATATTATGATAAAATGGAGGAATTAATTGCATTTCTTTTACAGTTTATACTGGCAAAAGAACAATGTGTGCTTTCCCAATACGATATCTCATTTTTATTACCAAGTGAGTTTATTGATGGTTGTTCAGAACTACTGACATGCAGACAATGATCTCAGATTGCATTTACATTTCTGGAATACTTTCCATCTTTCCAGATTCTGCCAGCAACTTGCTTCTGTGATTCAGAGTTTTTATTTTAAGATTGGACTGTTGTTTAATCTGCATTACAAATCTATGCCTTTTGCTTTCTTGTGTATGTGCACTGCATTCATTAGTATCACAAATCCTTTAAGCTTGGACCTGAACAGTTATTGCTAATTTATAAATTCTTCCAGGCAGGAATTTGGTTTTTGCCAGGCACTCAGATATGATTTTACAGATTGACTGTAAAATCATCATCCCATCATCAGATGAAATAGTGATTTTTTTTTTCCCCACAATGCCAGCGAGAGGGTTCAAGGGCAATATGATCTCAGTAATACTTGTAAATAGCTTGTGAACCTCAGGATAACCACAGACCCTTATCAGTCATTTTCTCATTTCAAAAAATCCCTTCTTTTTTTTTCCCCCCTTTCAATATAGGAGTTCTACTACTTTCTTATGAATCTAGTCCTTTATATAAAAGATGCGTAGAATTGCCCTAAAATGCATCTGGAGGGAGAAAAAAGCCCCAGTGATATTGTTCCATACTTCAGAAAGAAAAAAAATATCCTTCTACTTGCTGCGAAAAACAATGAAACAAAACATGACGCATTCTCTTTGTAGCCGTATTTTGCCCGTGTCGATGAACAAGGCATATGAGACAACTATGTATTGCCTCATGTCAGCAATCCTTCTTGCCAGGTTGTCTTACTGTATCGAGGGCCATGCGTTGCTTTAAAGGTAGTGGCAAAGCAGGAAGAAGCTGGGAAGTTGGCTGTTACATTAAGTCAACATGCTCTCTCGTCTCCTGCAGCCACTCGGCAACTTGATGGGTGTCTCACTGGGGCATGTTACGAAACCACTCAATCCTTAACATCGTGTTTTAAAGCACAAGCCAGTTCCCATGCCAGGTGAAACTGAAAGTACTTTTCCTGAGAGAAAACCAGGTTCTGAGACCAGCCACCGCAGTGCTGAGTACCTACTGTTCTGCTCAAGCTGTGTCTACAAGCAGACAGGTAGAGCAGGCTGATCAGAACAGACTTGCTGAGCAAAACAGCGGGTGCTGAGGACCCAGCGGTCACGCTGGGTCCAACCAAAACATTAATACAAGCGCCCCATCACTCTCCCTCCGTACATAGGTCAGTTATTCAGGCTAGCGTGCAGCACGTGTCCACAACAGACAGAATTTAAAGCTATTATTGAGAAGATGTGTGATTAATCTTACATTTACTGTCATGTTTTCAGATATACTCAAGGACAAGAAAACCCATCCGGAAAACAGAAACGAACCAAAACCGACTGTGAAAAAGATCGACGCCGCAACCACCACAAGCACTGTCAAGTCATCCTCTAAACACAGTGTAACTGGAAGTGGGAGCAGTCCCACCCTGAGCTCCTCACTTGTGATTTTAACAGCACTAGCAGTCCTGTGGCATTGCCCACTGTAGCTGTGTTGCCTTGCAGCCACTGTGCAAGTGTTTCTGTTCACTGTCATTTGTACCTACAGCCTTACCCAACAGAAAACAAATGTAAATGGCTCTCTAGTTTATGTGATATGTTAGAATAAATATTAAATGATATGCTGGAGTTGGCAGATACCAAGCGTCATCACTTACAATGTCTGAAGACAGCCTTTGACAAAGCCCACCCAAGACAGAGGGAATGATGACAAAGGTCTGAGTAGCTTAAGTTATGGGGTAGGAATAATTGAAAACGCAGAAATTGTGTATGTGTGTTATTTTTTTTCCCAATTTCATTTGCTGGAATCTTACTGGCTGGTTTTGTTTAATTTTTTTGGTAAATTATATGAATGATCAGTCTTCAAATTCAAGCCAATACATACTTTATTTTTCTAGTGAACAGCTAACAAGCTATATCTACAGTTGTAAACCATCCTAAAGTGGAGTACATTCTACCAGCTTGATGAAATTCCTAAGTGATCAAGATCAAAGCATGTTTGAAACTTTTCACTCTTTCTGTTTAGATTGTAGGAAGCAACATAAAAGCATATGGTGTGTCTAATGTACCAGTATAGTTGCCTTAACTATGGAAAAAATTAGAACCGCGTTGTTTACTGAGGGATACAGATAGTGAGTTTCCCTGCCCCACAAAACGCCGTTACCAGATGCTTAAGCATATGCTCAAGGCTTATTGAATGAATGTCCAGCAACAAGAAACATAAATAAACATAATATTTTATCCAGCTGAATGCAGCTCTGTACAGAGAAAAAAAAGATAACTCAGTTCAAACTTTCTTTGCCTATGTGATGTTATAGAGAAAACCAACCTAAATTTTCCATAAAAGTCCCAGAGAAAAATCGTTGGGGACTCCCATTAGACACTAACTAGGTTTTGTGCATTGTGGATCTCTGAAATCAACTCTGTTTCATAAACTGTGTATTATTTAATTACATGTAATGTTTAAAATTTTGTATCATGGTAGGTGTAAATGTAAAACAATCTGAAATCTAGAACATTCTCTGTTACACCTCATCTTGATTACTACCCCTAGAAAATGTCAAACTGTGTGTTATATTACAAGGCTTTTTTTTTTTTTTAATCAATGATACATTGATGCATTTGAACTTTTTGAATGAAAAAGTACTACAATAACGTTTAATGGGTTAAGAGTTAATGTGTGCTTTCCAAAAAATGTTTACAGTGCCATTGAATATATATCTACAAATACAACTGGATGAATACAGTTATTAATATGATAAATATATAAAACATTAGAAGTTATATTTACTACATTTCATACTATTACAACAGTTTAATGGCCATTTTTGTGTTGTAGACTATTATTATGTACAGATTTATAAGATTTAATGTAAAACACTTGCCTTTTTTTTTTTTTTTTTTTGTAAAACATCTCTTTGATATTTAGAGTCACACAGCCACTGTCATAACTCAAAAGAAGAACCCTACTAATCAACTTCAGGCATTTTATTGGCAACTTTTGTTATAAAAGCCTGACACGAAGAAGGTGCCATGTGCCAGTATTATTGTGGCAATGACACAGAACAAGCATATAAGAAGTATGTACAAAACTTGTACGTTTTTAGATAGTATTAGTGAACATGTCTAATTAAGTTTGCAAAGGTGGGGCTTGAGTTTTGTTTTTAATTTGGGCTTTTAGATCATATTTACAGACATAAAGGTGTAATCAGAACCATCGACACACCCAGCTGCAAAGGCAGTGTCTCTAAAGTGTCAGCCACTACGTTTTCTAGAAGAGAATTCAATTGCAATGTTGAAACAAGGAGATAAAATGGAAAATCACTAACATGAAATATTTTATATTTGAGTTATGATTTTTCTAAATGGTAAGGATAGTAATATCCCTAAGTAGTGCTTTCCAACCATAACAGTGAAAATCAGTGTTCCCAAAAGTTCTATAATAGCTGTCCTGTTTTCCAGGGTTTGTGACTGCACCACCAGTCCTCTGAACCATAATTAAAAATTCCACTTCTTGTATTTATTTTCAGTGCCCTTTGGAAGAGTGCACTTTTACCAGCGGAGGTGTGCAAGTCATGTCATTTACACAGGGAAAGGACACCGTAATTCCTTGCAGTCTTAAAGGATCAGTTGCGATGGCTGCTGTCAGACAGGCTGGGCTCTGTGCACACACAGAACTGTACATCAGGTGCTAACACCACCAGCTCCTCAGGTAATACCAATCACTGTGGCTTCACTAAAGCAATTTATCTCTGTTGCCTGTCAGCCTGACCCCTAATTTAGTTTTCTCACACTTAAGATGCTCAGTCATCATTCAGGCAAATGCATCCACATTTGCACGCGTCAGTCTCTGTCAGGATTCCTATGGATAGAGCTAGGGTTTCAGGGCTGGGCTCTGACGCTACCAGATTTCAGCTTTGCAGTTTGGAGGTTTCAGTTCTTCTCACCTGCAGAGAAGGAACTTGAATTCCTAGACTTACATGTCTTTTTGAGGTCTTTTCTGTAAAAGGTTTTGTGCTTTTAGCTCAGAGCAGGGATCCAGCTTAGCCTAGTATTCAGCTGTAGCAGAGGAAGCTGCAGAAGCCCTGCAGGAATAACTCACCCTGGGGATTATTTGTTGTTGCTAAATGTCATAACCTTGCCAAACAAAAACCTCTGAAAAATTAAGTGTTTGAATTTTAGGTTTGGTCAGCAAATATTTATATGACGTAGGACTCTGAAGCTAAACAAGACAACCCTTTTAAAGTTTCTGTAACAAAACCAGAACAAGTTCAAACTCTGGGGTGAGATAGAATCAACTCATTTCATTGGATTCAATCAATAGGCACAAATTGTTACGGAATGAGGGAAGAGACTTCAGAGGACTCCACACCTATTAATACATTTCACACTAATACACTTTCACACTGTAAGAAGAGTACTGGTCAAACCAGCATGAAATATGTTCATAATGTGCATCAAAAATGGAGCAGCTTTAAAGGGCAATGCAGTATATTTTTTACTGATGGTTTATGATTTCATTTTTCTCAGGATCAGTTGCATTTACATAGTAAAAAAAGTGTTTTTCCATCAAACAACAGATCTATACCAGCAAAGGCAAAAACAACTGGCTGTGTCAGATAAAGAAAGTGTTTCTTTTAAGATGAGTAAGATACCTATTTTACAAAATCTTCTTTTGTTATCCAGGACACTGTAATTGCGATGTAATTACAAAGGTCTAAATTCAATATACTTTTGAACTTGTCTATGTAATCTCAGTGTAAAATAAGGTACCAGTCAAAGAGCATTGCTGTAGCTTTGCCTAACAGTTATGAATTGTATTTAGCCACTGCTTTTTGAATGTTTATTGTTTTGCTATGACTTCTTTTAATATTTTGCTGTGCCAGCATTTGTGAATGCAGCGTTGGAAAGTAACTGCTGTCATATATTTGTGAGTAAAATCAGTCTATAGTTTTCTCTTGATAGTGATTCAGGCTTCTTACCAAATAAGACAAAATTGGTGTGGGCATCCAGTCGGTTCTTGGCGTTTCACTGCTCTTTGGGCTCCATGTTCCACCAGGTTCACGTAAGAGGTTCAAGACGTTCATGTGTCACTTAGTCCCCTTTCTAGCTATGAAAGTGTAAGGGAGAAAAGTGAACACGGGTGGACAAAAGCATGTGTGGCTGCAACGTGCCAGTGCTTGGCAACTGTCTTTTCTGACGCCCTGAGCCGAGTGTTCGCAGTAAATTTTCAAGCTGCTTTTCTACCTCTCCAGATCAACACGTGGAGACTGGCCAGGCAAAGAGCAGCAGAGAATCTAGAAACTGCATTTTCAGGCAACTTCACAGACACCTGCTATGAATTGCACGTTTTTTGCAATTTAGATGCTTTACAGAATCCGGCCTCTCTTTTTCAACCTTGCACTTTTTTGCTGGCTTGCATATTGCTGGTGTTATGCCCTGTGTTCTAGTGCACCGGGTACTTTGTCATTATGTAAAGAATTGTGATTCTGCTCTTTCACTCAGTAATGAACCTTTTGAGGTACAAATATCTGTCTGAGCTTAATAAGGACAACACAGATAACATAAGGGCAATACAAATAATACTGTCCAGCTGCACTGACTTCAGGGACTCTGTGTAGGGGTATCTGGCTATGAAATTCACATCTCTTTGATCTCTTAAAAGAGATTTGTATTTAATATATCCCTATTTCCTTTTGTTACCAAGACTGCAACGTGTATTACAATTTTAAATTTTACTCTCTAATCCTGTATAGGTCTTCTCAATATTGTCCTAATGGATGTTGCGTGCAGACTTCATTTTAACGTTAGATGAGCCTTTTTGCCCAGATCTACTGAACCATTCTTATTCTATATTGCACATGATTAGGTTTAAGCAAGATCTCTTCAAGTGAAAGGAGCTGAAACACACATTAAAGTGAGATACTGAGTAGGACAAAATCCAGAAAGTTCCTGTGTTCCTGAATTGGACTGTTCACATTAAACAGAAAGTAAGGTTTAGCTTTGGTTACAGTCAAAATTTCATAACTGGCATGGTGTTAAGGGGATTTCAGCCTTGTACTGAAAACTGGTAAGTCTACCCATTTTTTAAGTGGGAATTAATCGATACACCTGCTTTCCCCATGCCTCTGTGCATGGGGAAATTTAGGTCTGTAGAAACAAGACATTCCCTAAAACTTATCCTGCACAATGAGCATCACAATTGCTTAATGTTACAAGTAGCCAAAAGCACGAAAAATTTATTTTCATTTATAGCATTTCACAACTCACAGTGCTTCTATTACAAGAAGCAAGACATATGGCATGTGTGTTAATGAAAAGTGAAACATCTTACAGTCAATGTCATTATAGCTGTGACATGCATTAGTCAAAAAGAACATACTTTTTTCTTCCCATTGCCTCAGAAGTCTAGAATTATTCCCAATACTGACTTATCTTCTGGTTTCCACTGTCATTCTCTCAATAATTACATTTGAATTATTAAGCCATAAAAAAAGAAATACTGTCCAGGAGATTGTAATAAATAGAGAGAAGATAAACTCAAAAAAGTATCCTGCATTTAAAATAGAGAATACTCCTAAGTAAGAAAACCCTCCTAGACTAGAACAATTTTTCAAGTCGCTCTCCAAATTCATCACCATCCCCCCTTCCACCTCCAAACAGCACAATATGAAGCCTGCGTGCAGGAGGCTGGTGCACTGAATTCAGGAAAATAAATTAAAACTACTGCTGCATGGTAATATTTCCATGTATATTGCTTGAAGTGGACCTCCTTTTGCTGGTTATGAGGAATGTATTCCAAGTGCATGTGCAATTGCTTAAGTTCTTATTCAGTAAATAACCACAGTTGCTGCAGCTTTCAGAAAAGGCTGCTAGACACAGACCATGAAGCAGTATTTTTGTGTGGCTCCCGTGTCATTGAGATCAAACTGAGTCCTTAGAATAGACAAGTTTAGACGTTCCCGTTATTATCAACACTACAATGATTTCCCTCCATGAAAATCATGTAATACCCTTTCAAGGGAAGGGCACAATGAAAGAGAGGCCACTGATGCATTCATGAGGTACATAAAGTACTTCATTAAATAGCCAGTAACAACCACATTTTTGTTTGGGTGGGGTTTTTTTTCATTTCTGTGCAGAAAGTATTAATACTACCTTGCAAAATTATGCAGTTTGCACTTAATCATTTCAATTAATCTTCAGTAAATTGCCCAGTACTTTGTAATTATAATATTTGCAGATAATTTAGTGCCATCCTAAAAATCATTCGTTGCATAATATAAGCGATTAACATTTATTTGATTTTTTTTTTTGTTGCAGGGGGATATATAAATTATCCTCAGTGGCCTTTCTGTACACCTAATTATCACCTGTTTGAATTATTCTGCAGGCTATGGACATTTCATTTGAAAAATAAATGTGTTGCTAGTTTTGTGAACTCCTTGCAAATATATATTTGTAAAAATTACTTTTCAGGGGAATACAGAAACGTGTTTTCATATGTCTTCTATGTTTATGAGCTAGGCTAGGCTTTTACGCTATTACACGTAGAATAGGTACTGACATTTTTAATGCAGTTAAAATGGAAATAGTCAGATGGCTCCTTCCTATAATTAAGTACAGTATCGCAGATTTGTAGCCTGGTTTATTCAGTAATGAAAAAGGAAAGCAGTAAGACATCAAGAATATAGATCCTAGTGTAACTGTCACATTTGTATATATGCATAAAGAATTAAGAAGTGTCACTAATCAGAGACTATCGAAAGCATTGCTCTATGCTGCAGTGTCAAGGACGCTGTGTTAAAGTTGTGGAAATTCAACCAGATTACTTCAGTCTCATTGTAATTTTCTATTTAAATGCACAGTATATTGAGGAAGATAATTTGATCTTTTTGAAAAGATCTGGAAAAAAAACTTTCTAACAAGAATGCAAATATCAAATATTTACAACCTCCACACATACAAAATTGGGAAATCAAAAAATGACTTGAGACTTTTCTGTGGGTATGAAATGTTGCAGCAGACCTTCAGCTCCTATAAATCAGTATAGCTCCTTTGATTTCAGTTTAACTATGTAAATTTACCCCAGCATAGTATCTAGCCTGAGAACGTGAATTGCTTCCCATCTTTTTGCAGGTGCAGAAAATCAAGAGTAACTGCAGTGATTACAAAATTTGCATAACAGTTTTACATTGCCTGGGCCACTGATCAGATAGTATCTTCATGCCTGAAAAGAAAATCTGTAATACATGGGATGCCGTAAGTCTTAGTCTTCTGGCATTTTCCCTTTTCCAGGGGCATGGCAGGGGCCTTTTCCAGAAGCAGCTTGTATGATTTGGGGCTACAAGGAGATATTAATACTGCGAGTATCTCCTAGGGTAGAAAATCTTCCCCAGAGAAGGTTTACTGATACAGATCAGGCCTTGAGGCAGACCAGGTTTGATTTTTCTGTTTCATGTTAAAACATAGGATCTAGGTCTTAAACTGGCCTCAGAAAGTGAGACTTAGTGGGGAGAACTGATCGTGACTTTGATGTTTTTGGAGAAGCTTAAGCAGCAGAGAAGGCAAGCAGCAATATTCTGCTTCAGCTGAAGCTTGTACATCTTGCATTCAGTTTCAGACAAAATTACCTGTGAGTTTCCAGATTAGCAGTGACAAATTTGTGAGTTACTGTAGCCTGATGTTCTTCTGTGGAGAAGAAATGAAATTTCTTCCTAAGCAGAATCAAAAGGCCACTATTTTATATTATGCTAAATATCCAACTTGGAAGGAAACCAAAAAAGGATGTTAGGCCTCATGAAGGCATAGATTGCCTTGGGTGGGGATGTTCTTGGTGCGTGTAGTGATAATGGTGAGTCTGTCTGCTTGTCATGAAAGAGGATGTCCACCCGTATGCTCTTTTTGGGGCCCTGAGAAAAGCTACAATTTATGGCTCAAAGGTGACAAATCGTTTATAGGTGAAAGTTGTAGACAAGTCCACAAAGCAGTGAAGCAAGCAGTAAGACATTTGGTAGTGGTCTCGTTGAAAAATGAGAAAATTAGTTTAACTGACGTACTTGAGCTTTTGCATTAGGGATGGACAACTGAGTTGAAACCTACTCCCAAAAGACTGCAGTGCACATGGGAGCGGGCCAATGTAGCAGTAATACTATATGAAATGTTTATTGTATCCCACTTATTATATGAGGCAATATTAGAAGAAAAATGGAAGCCAGTACACTAAACCTTGCATAATACAACCACTTACTGTACTTTGGTATCAGGACTAATACAGTATGAATGTTTACAGTACACTGGGTTAGAAATTCTAGTAGAATATGTGCTTTGTCATTTAGCTTTTTAAATAATTAGTTTATGGCCTCCTAGTCTTTTTTAGTTCATTTTATTTTACAGGAATTAATAGGCCGCTTACATTTGTATTTTACGTTAGTTGCATCATGGGTATTTTAAGTTTCAAAATAGATTGGTTTTGCCCTAAGCTGTATTCAAACTCAAATAATTATTTCTGTTTCTCAAATACATGTTTTATTTGCAGTATATCTGCTTATATTTTTATTGAATAAATTTGTCAATTTTCTTCAGTTTGTTTTCAGCATTGACCATGATAAAGGCAATTTAAAAAAGCAGTCTGAAAACAATGTCTTAAAAGAAGAACAAGGATACTTTGAAAAGTCAAACAGTGTTTTGTAAAGGACAGTGAACTATGAATGGGAATAAAAATAAATAATCCACAGCAGGAAAATGTTGTCGTGTATTAGAATTTTTGTTATTTTTTTTCTGAATACTTTATGTCATCTTTGTTGTAAGTTACAAAGCTGATAAAATCTTAAATAAAAATATTTTCATTTGTTCAGATGATGCTTTGAATAAAGGATGCAGTCCTTGAGAACTCCTGAGGAACTCAATATTTTGGTAATAGTCTGGCAAAGAAAGTTTTGTTTCTTTAGCACATAACTACTTTCTTGGTCTTCTTTTCTTTCTTGCAATAAACACAGTGAGATGTAAAGGTGCCTACCTGCTCTTCTGAGAGCTCTTAATGTTATTGAAGAGACACAATACCTGCAGCGGTCTCCTGGGCAAATGCCAGCATACCTCCACACAACAGGTAGGACTGTTTCATCGGATTTCCACTCCTACATAAACAATCAGATCTGAGTTCTCCATTGTCCAAGGTCTTGCAATAACTGTGTGCCATATTAAAAGCCTTGCCCTTGCTTTTGATTAGAGCCACATTACTTTTTCTAGTAAAAGGAAACTCCCTGCTGTTAGCGTAGTGTTTTCATCACTTGTCAGTTATGAACTGTGCAGTTTCTCCTCTTTTGATGGGAAAAAAACCCTAATGTGGTATTTTTAATGTCAGTGGCTGATTATTGTGGTTGTACCTCTACCATTTCCTAAAGTGACCCAGCAGAGACCTTTGCTCTTACAAGCATTTGTTAAAGCTACTTCTCATGAGCTTCTCTTCACTGCTCTGTCAAAACAGCTGTTTTTTTCCTGCTTAAAAGTTGGTAGGAAAGACGTTAATTAGCTGGTTTATGTCTTTTATTTCCTGTTTTGGTACTATTTAGGAGCTCCTCTTGTAGTATTCCCAAATGGATTGAATGAAAACTATAGGACAGACCACTGAACCGCAAAAGTATCAAGAACAAAATGTTCCTTTCTTGTGTTTAATTGACTGTGTACCTGCTATCTACTTACCTGGTTTTTTTCTTTCTTATTTTGTTTTCTGGTTGCATGATTTCAGTATTGCCTCCTAAAGCATCCATGATTCCAGCTTTCCTCCACTCTTTCAAAATGCTTCCTATTTGAGGTCTGGGAATTACATACGGCTCATCTCACCATCTATGGAGAGTGCTTTTTGCTAATATATTCTTTTTTGACCCAGCTCCAAAGATAATAGCCAACAGCTCTTCTCTGCCGATGCTAGAGGAATGCTTGTTCTCTGAAGTGCTGCCTCATAAAAGCCTTTTAAGTTTAAGGATTTCACATTCATCCCCTAATTAAGCAGGTGTCTAAATCTGTGAAGCTGCTTCATTCTGAAATCCAACCTGCCTCCACTTCAAAGGATGTTGTTTCTTTTTGCAAATATGTTTTAAAAAGTGCCGCTGTGACGGTTCAGATTTGTAGGGTTATTTAAAGGCTTTGCCTCTCACCTGATTCAGTATTTATTTTCCAAAAATACACAGAATACATCGGATTTGATGAGCTGCCTCAAGGATGTTCCTTAATAGTGGTGCTGGAGTTCATATATTTGAAAATCTTTAATTGCATTCAGTAACTAGCCCTTCTGCTAGCTTAATGACAGAACTGGTTGCAACCGTTTATGATCCATTTGATGCTTCTTCCATCAGAAATCCAAACCTTTTCTCATGTTCATTGTTTGGTTTTGGTTTTAAGAAATATGTCAGTTTGCTCTAAAACATATCTAGAATTTCTCATACCCAAACTCTGGAAAAAAGAGTGGATTTAGCCTAGCTTGTCCCAGGGGTCCCAATATGGTGCAGCTCCAAATACAACCACTGCCTTGCCAGAATGATGGCTTGCCTTATGCTGTTGGGAGAGGCAGTGTGACTTCGGTGTAGGAAGTCTTCCTACACTTCAACTTTACATCTGAAAGTAAACAGTCTTTTTTTGGAAAGAATGCTTGTGAAATCATTATTACCTCAGGAACACATTAACTACCACCATCCTAAATGAGCAAACTGAAAATACTCCTGCTTGTATAAGAAAAAGACAGGTTTTATTGCATTTATTATGTCTTCAAGGAGATTCAGAGCTAACTTAGAAGAAGGAATTCCAAAAGCAACAGAAAACTATGTCCTACAGTCACAGATTACTGCTTTTCCATCTTGCATGTTTTCAAGAAAACAACATATGGATGGAAGGAGTTTGCCAGAGCAAGTGGGAGGAGATTACACCAGATGTGTGAGCCCTCTTCACTCACAGTGGCTACCTTGTATTTACTTATGGACTTTTGGCTCCACAGTCAGTGGTCCCAGCTAACACCTAGAACTTGAAAACCCCCACAGAGAAGACAGTAAACACATTCCTTATGGGGCTGCCTCCCATCATTCCACAGGCATTATTGTCTCATCCCTGGTTGGGGGGGAAGGGTGCGATGTGCCTCTCAGCTGCGGGGACCTACTTTTCAGGGTACATGCAGATGTTACAGATGCTCCACAGGGCATGAAAGAAGGGAGAAACCTTTACTCTGATCTTCCTCCACCCACCCTTCAGTTTCAGAGCTATCCTTTCAAAAAAAGGCCTTTTTTTCATATGACCTGTTATTTGTTGATTCAGGCAAGTGCTGGGGCAGCAGGAGGGTTCTGCCTTTATTGTATTGCAGAAATTGTTACGGTGTTTGTGCCCTCTGTTTTCTCAGCCAGAAGTGAGCAGACTTTTCTGGCTGCAAAATCAATATTTTTCATTACAGAGTAACTTGGTCTGCAGAACTAGCAAGTCCTAGTGGGTCTGAAACATGCATTTCCTCAGCTCTTTCAGGAACCAGAAACTGCTAAGAGCAGCAGTGGTTTTGCTTTTCCCTGGAAAGCATCCATGTTACCCACACACCTGGTATGCACTGCTATGTTTCTCACATGCATTCAGCTTGCGGTCACCACCTATCACTTGACTTTCCTTTCTCAGTTCCACCTTAAATTGGATGTAAAGTTCTTGAGACACATTTAGTGCATCAATTTCCTCAGGGTATTTCTTTAATTTAAGGAAAGGTACAGAGACTCCAATTAACCTCAGATGAAGAGACCCATAGTTCATTGTCTGTCTGGGAAAATGAACCTCAGGGAACGCTACTCTTACATTGCAAGTGCATGTCAGAACCACAATCAGAACTCATGTTTTTGGCTCCTACTCTGGCATGTAATCTATTAGAACAGTGTGAACAAACAAGTTCATTAACCTCCCAGAGCCTTAATTCTTTTTCCTTGCAAAGAAGAAATTATATTTACCATGGGTGAAATCTGAAAAAAAAATCAACACAAATTAAGAACATCAGCATGTGTTAGCTTACTACATAGTGGTAACTACCTTGCCCTTTTCTTATAGGCAGAACAAGAATTCTCAGAAGTAAATGCACCGGTAAATACTTACTTCCGAATGTTACTGATAAGATTATGTTCATACCCACAGGTATACAAGTACCCAAGAGTAGCAGCTTATTTTGTCTGAATAGAAAGTCAAAAGCACAAGACTGATCCTTGCACAGAGCAAAATAAGCTAATAGGAATGTGATTCCTCCTGGTTGATGCTGCCTGCTAACTCCCGACCACTCATCCTTGGGCCAGGCAGAACCTAGGAATGTGCTTTGTTCAGGCAGAAAGATGTAGCAACATGTGCAACGATAGCCAGACTCAAACCTGTATTGACTGGAAAACCTAGCTATCAGTGTGCTGCCTTGCTTTGTCCCGGTAAGCAGCTACATCCAAAACTGAGATGCTCCAAACTATTTTACTAATACTGGAGCAAAAGGTGGCCCCAGGATGATGCAGGGCACAGCTATAGAGTCATTTGCCCTTTGCCTTTCTTCCATGCTGGCAGCCAGGAGCCATGTCCAGCCCTCCAATTACTCAGTGCTCAGCTCTGCCCCAGAAATGAGGCTTGTCTTGCAAACGGACAGATCAGCAGGAGTCTTGCACTATTATCTATTTCTGTTTCCATATATAGAAGCCTTGCTGTGCAGAGACACCGTATGTATCAGCAAGTTTCTTCAGGTCCTTAAAGGTTTTATGAGAAAAGCTGGTTCATCTAACAGACTCCAAAGGGATGCTTCAGACAGCAAATTCAAAAGGGAAGAACATACTTCCTTGCCACTAAAAAAACAGGGATGTGTCTCCCAGTGAGAGGCCTTAAGACACACCTGAGCCTCCCGTTGCTTAGGCAGTTTTTGGTGTACAGTTCTGGGCACATCCCTTGTTCCCTGGACAGTAGAGGGCTGTGGATTCTCACAGCGTGTAAGACACGAGACAATAGCGCTTGCTGTTGCCATGTTATGTTTTGTTCTCCTGAAAAAGGACCCAGAAATAACTTGTGGCCATGATTTAAACAGCCAAAAGAGCAAACCACTATGGAACATTTCATACCAGCCAGCTGCAATGGATGCTCACCTGTGGATACCTAAGCTTGCAGTCCCCAGCATGTACAGGACTTGCTCTGGGGAAAAATAAAGAAGATTTCTGCTAGCGTTTCTGGAGAACCAGACTGCAACATGAGGCTGCAGAAAACTTAATCGTGTCTGAGTTACAGACTCTGGGTTAGATATAAGAGGGCTTAATTCATCCCTTATTGAGAACAAAGCAAGGCAGTGATTTAATATATGATTTTAAGGTGCTTCAGTTTAATGACAGTATAAGACGGTACTTTGTGTTGTCACATGAGTGAACTGTCAGTCCTCATTACTTGGGCAAATGTTCTTTTGAGAACTCCCAAACGACTTCATGGTACATGGAAATGAGTACATGTCTTTAATGGTTATCTTCAAAAATCAATAAGCATAAATTTCAGAAAGAAGGCAAATCAGTAAATGGAAAGAATCATAATTAAAGAGATGTAAAAAAATGGATATTTTTTTTTTTTTTTAAAAAAAGCTTTACTCAAGAGTTACCATCTTGTCCCTGAGAGAAGAGATAAGCATTACAATTCCTGAGAGGACTGGTGGCCTATCTCAGTCTAAAACAACCTATCCCAGAAAACAAAATACAAAAGATGAAGGATATGAGGGAAGTAAAAAAAAAAAAAAAAAAAAAAAAAAACCACACAAAACATAAACCCATAAAGAAGAATAATGGAATCCATTATGTATTAGGTAGATGAAATGTACTTTATTTAACTTTATGTTCTGAATTTGCTGTGACAGTGGATCTGGGATCTCCTAAATAAATATACATCCTTGTATCACATTGTGCAGTACATGTTCTGTTCAGAGTTTGCAACTTTTTCCTGAACCATTATGAGACCTCAATCTGGTTTTGATACACCTTTTGCTTTGTAAACATTTAAATTTCCATTTATCATATTGATAATGATAGCCATTTTGAATCATGCTCCTAGATCCAATCTGTCTTCCAGAAAATAATTCTTTTTATATTCTTGTATTCAAAGTTAGAATAACAGCAGGTACTCATTAACCTTTTGCATGCTATTTACTAATCATTATATCCTTATAATAGCCTCTCATTAAAATAATCACTTTAGGTCTTTTTTCAGTTCTCTGCTAAGAGGAGTTTCCTTCCTGTCTCTTATCAATATTTAGCACCTGCCTTTGAACTCTGGTATCTGCTCTACCTTTTCTTTTCCTTCCTAATGGAAGGTCTATAAATGAACAAAGTCATTCAGGAGGGAAAGCACTACCAACTTTAGATGGGAGTCCTCATCTGGACTCTTAAGCACAGTCCTAGAGTATATGCACAGCTACAGCAAGCGTAAGGCAAGTGAAATGCTCCTTCCACTAAGCAACAGAATAGAAGAGGTGGAGTTTCCTCCCCCCGCAGTTTCAAGCTCTTACTTAAATTCATCAACACCAAATTCTACATGTTGTTTGCACTGGCTTCATCCTCTCTATCTTGGAGGGGACTAGAAGAAAAAAAAAAAAAAAAAGAAGAGAAAGAGCAGCAGATCATAGTAACAAAAGAAAGCATCAAACTGCAGAAAATCATCTTTATTTGTTTGTCTGTCCTGGATATGGGGAAAAAGGTTTGGACTGAGTAAACTAAGCAAGTTATAAAATGTCATTCATGGAGCAAAATGGAGGTTATGCTCTGACACCACAGAAGAGTCACAGTTACAGTGCAAAAACATTCTCAGATCCCACTCCTGTTATTGCCACCTTATATTATTACACACAAAGGATAATTCACAACCTGTCAGGAAATTCATGATACTCAGAAAATATGAATTGAATTCTTTGTCTAAGTTATTGAAGAATAAATATTTTCTCTTCAGACAAATGGAGTACTGGGTTTGGACCTGTGTTAGGCTTCACCTTTTCTTTCTTACCCTCACTGATGTACAAATTATACAGAAGAACAAATTTATTACTCTGCTCAGAGGGAGCTGAGAGTACACTTAACTCATCAGCTGAGGTGGAAGCTAAAATTTTTCTTTAACCCATGTTTTATTGTATAAAGAACACCTGAAAATGACTGTGCTTTCACCAAAGACAGCTTATCCATGGGAAACTGAAAAGTGGCGCCTGTTGGAGCTTATGGCCTTTGTGGATGATGACTAATTGATCAATGAAAAAAACAGATTACACAGTCCTCCAGTTAATGAATAAGTGGGTTTTTTCCTGTCTGGGACCTAATGAGAGAAGGATCCCCAAGAGTCATCCACTAAGGAAGAAACGAGCAGTATATATAGTATAATGATGTGAATTCAATACCCACCCAATTTATTTTAAAATACATCTGTGCACATCCTTTGAAGATATCCTCTGGAAGAAATTCCTTTGTAATCTGTCATGTTCCACAGGGGTTGGCAAACATCTGTGTGTGCAGCGGGGGAGAAGATGAGGGGATTTATTTTATCAGGTTTTCTTTAGTGAGGTTTAACCTTCCTTAGAGTCCTTCAGCCTTGCTTCCTCTACTAATGGCTTCCCTCAGACACTTCCCTGTTTAAGCAGCCCCACTGTGTGCAAGCATCCACATTTGACATAGGTATTTAATTCAAGCGATTTATACATTATTCTAATGCTAGATAACTGTGTGCACTTCCATATTAAGGTAGATGCATGTACACAAACCCCTCTAATATTGCTTCTCATCTTTCTCCAGATGCACTAATGAGCAGTCATTGGCAACATGAAAACTAAATATTATCTATCTTTTGCTCCTTCAGCAATAAACCCTCTTGTTTGCTACTGAAAGGCACAGATAACCCTTGTAAAGAGGTCAAAAACCCCAGCAACTGTTGAGTTGATTTATTCCCAGATAGGAATCAAATCATTTATTTGGAAGTAACTTATTGGGCAGTTGCATCATGTGGCATTTTCTTTCTTCTGAGGAAAGAAAATAGGGGTTGATGAACACAGAGAGAAAGAAGATACACAAGACAGTGAGCAATGGCAAAAGGACTAGACAAAGTGAAGAACTAATACAGGGAAAAGGAAGGTTAGCTGAGGAAACAGGAGTGAAAAATGATAGTGGAAAAACACCTAGTAAACTGTCTGATTTCCAGGACTAGGCTTGCTGAACTCTTTTCACACAAATCTCACAAAAACATCAATAAAGACTGAAATAATTAAAATTAACTTAAATGCAGCCAGTGTACAGATCCTACTGATGCTTAACAGGAATACAGTTTAAGTCTGCTATATATATCTAAAACACATTTAAAGAGCTTGGCTGACCTTGGAACGGACTCCTGTAGACTTCTCATTTGACTAACTGTCAACTGGAGAAGGAAAAAGTTGTTTTTAATGACAGTTTGGGGCTCAAATATAGATTAGTAATAACAGACTGGCTTTGTACTACTCACCAAAAAGGTTGCCTGTCTCTAACGCACAGGTACCCGATTTGGACTTTACAAGGTAATTTCCTTGCAAAGCTGGACCTCTGTCATAACTACTGAAGTCAATACAATGGCAATGGAGAAGCAATTCAGTTAAAAGAAACTTGCATACACACGGGGCAATAGAAAAGCAAATACTGAAGAAATTAAGAGGTCACAGCAAAAGAGGAAAAATACATTTAACATTAAAAAACAAAGCAAAAGAAAATAAAGTAGGCAAGTTTCCCCTCCCACAGTATGGAAGAGATTTCAGGCCAAGTAATTTCCTTCTCTCCAGGAGTACTTCATGAAACTTTGATATTCATGGCTTCATGAAGTATTATGTTCTATAAATTAAAGGTATGCCAAAGGACAGGTGCACACCCTTTCAAGACACTGATGCAGTGCACATTTCAGGCTGGGTGCTTTTCCCCCGGGTTTGGGAAAGGAAGGCTTTCCCTCCCAAACTCTGACCCGGCCCACACCTGGAAGGGGAGGCCATGGTGAGCGCTGTTGCTGGATGGTGGCCAGCCCCAAGGGACAGGGGTGAGGACTGAGGACCTGGGGCCAGACACAGCCCAGGTACGTGGCCCCAGGGCCCTCTACCCCTCCTATGAGGAGCAGGGCAGGTGTCTTTGTGCTGCAGCCATATCCCCGCCTCAGGGAGGAGGATCATGGCTGCAAGTACAACTCTGCCACCCTAAAACACACCCTGCATGAGGCACCTGTGTCCATGACAGGAGGGTGGAGGGGGACACAGCCCTGGGTGCCATGCTTGTGGAGCGAAGCAGGGGAAGGCCTCAGGGCTGCCAGCCACCTAGAGCCCATCCCCTCACCTGCAGCTGCTTCCTGGCTAACTGGCGCTCATTGTGTAAGTGGCGGCTGCGCCCCTCGCCCTCCCTCAGGCACCGGGCGGCGGTCGGTGCCGGCGGGGGTGAGCGGAGCGGGCCTCGGGGCCTGCTGGCAGTGATGAGGGGCAGGCGCCAGCGAGGGCAGCGGGGAGGCTCTGCCTCGGGAGGTGGGGGAGTCGCTTCAAGCCGTGGCAGTGAGGGCAAATGGGGGAGAAGGTGGGGAGCCCGCCTCACCTCATCTCACCGCACCTTCCTCCCCAGGAGCCGCAGCCCGGAGCCCCCCGTACGCGCCGCGGGGACGCGGCCGCTCCAGCCTTGGCTTCCTGAGGGAGCGATGGCGCTGCCCCGGCCGGACAGCGAGAGGTGAGCGGGGGCGGGAAGGGGGCCGGCCCGGCTGAGCGGCCGAGGCACCCGCTCCCTCCCTGCGGGCTGAGGGAAGGGGCGGCGAGGGAGCGGCGCTGCGCCTGCCTGCGGCCGGGTCTCTGTGCACCCTCGGGGGTGGTTTGTTGTTGGCTGGTTTGGGTGTGAGTTGCTTCCCCCCCCCTTACAGCCACCGCCGGTTAGTGGATGTTTCGGTGTGGAGCAGGACAAGCCCCTTCCCTCCCCGCTGCCTCAGGCCAGCAGGTTTCCCTGCTCTGTCAGTCCCCGGGTGACCAGAGGTGTTTCCCTGCGCCGTTGTACGAGGCCGCAGTTGAACTTGGCACGTACTGTATGGTGCCCCTAGCTGAGCAGGGCTCAGAAATAGGAATATCGGGGTAACCTCGTTTCTTTGTGCTCACCTTGGCACATTAATCACCTCCCGCCGTGTGTGTCTCTGCTCTCCTCCACCCCCTGGTAACAGTCGCACACAAAATGGCGCAGGCTGCCTCGCCTCCAGCCGGGAGGAGGCCTTACCTGGCAGTTAAGCGGGAAGGATGTGTCTATTTTTTCTCCTGATTACTTAATTGCACTCTGCTGTTTCTTCTACTGGGAAACTATTGTACTTTTTTAAAAAAAATAATAATAACCATTGTGCTTGTTATGCTGTCCTGGAGGGCAAGGCAGTGAGCAGCAGAGAGGAGAGGCTGGCATGGGGAGTCCCACGGGGCTCCCGCCATCTTGTCCCACGGGGCTCCCGCCATCTTGTCCCACGGGTTTGCATTTGGCTCTGAGGTGTTATTAAGTGAAAGTGGCTCCTCCGTCCCATGGGCTATGAGTGTTTTCCCCTTCACTGTTCACCACAGACAAACTCATTACTTAAACATGAGTAAAACAGAAGCATGAATAAATGCAAATTACTGCGTTGTGTGTAGATGAGTTGTAAAAACCCTGTTGGCTGTGTGGTGTTCCAGCTCTAAACCTGGCACAAGGAAAATTCTCATGAATCAAAAGAGGCAATGCTAAATCTCTCATACCACATCATCTGTTTCCTAAGACCTTTGTCACCATTTGGTATCAGTACATACTGCTTTGAAATGAGAGACCCTCCGTGGTATGTGCTCTGCCTATTCACAGACAGTCCCTTCCCTAAAGACAATAAATCCCAAGTAATAGAAAGGAAGTAAAAGACAGATAAAGCAGCTTGTGCAAGGTCATGCAGAGGTCATGACAAAATAATTGGCTGTTTAAAAAAGAAAATATTCTGGCAACTCCAGTGTTTTCCACCTTGATTCACACATCACTGGCAATGATGACACAGCAGCATGTCCGCAGTGGATGTCAGTGATGTAGCATCTTCATCTAGATCTGGTGTCACAGGCTTGAAGAGCGCTCTGATGTAACTCAAATGATTTTTCAGAAATAGAAGTTTTAGGGAAGAACTACGTGTGCTGTGCATCTGTTAGAAAATGTGGAAGAAAAAAAAAGATGCTTATGGTTGTGTGTATCAGCATATTTTTAAACTAATGGTTAGAAAGTGGAAGAGAGTTGTGAGAGTGAAAGCCAATAGCAATGTACAAGCATGAAATATGCAAGGACGCTGTCAGTCGAGGCAGACACTTTTAAGAGACCTTAACGAAAGCTAGAGCTACATTATGGTAGTCCAGACAGTGAAAAAAAAAAAGGAACAACTAAATAAGAGTCTGTGAAGTCCCAAGTACAACTCCTATTTATGGCAATTCACATAATATGCATTTTGAGCTATCTTTGTCCCGTGGTTGTTGATTTGCATCTGAGCAAGGCGAAAGAATAAAAATAATTGTATCTTGGACACCCCATTAACAGTGTGGAATGACAGCACTCTTCAGTTTGTCTCTTATTTACAGGTCTTCCTGTTTCTCTTCTCCCCATGCAGACATATACAGAAAAGAAAATTAATTGGAGAATCTGTATTAATCCTTAGCTGCAATGTTATCTTGACTTTTTGAGGGTTAAATGCAGATTTACTCCTCCACATCCATCTAAATAACGTTCACTCTCTAGTCTTCTGTCTCTTCATTAAAACTTACTTTGTCAGTTCTTTTAGAAATTTGTCTTAGCAACTTGCCAATACATTTTTCAACTGTGGTATAAATTCAGCTGACTTTTAGTAGGAATAGTATCTAGTTAAAGGCTACAGAGGCAAACCTAGAGCCAAAACCAGCATAACATCTTAACTAATTGGCTGCTTTGTTAATGCATAACCAGATTCCCTAGCTCCAATGATTTTGTCAGTACACCATGCTCACTATATAATGTTATAAATCCATCCCCGACTGCTTCATTCTCACTATTTGACATTCCAAGTACCACTCCTCCCACCCATCTGTCTGACACACAAAATGCCAAATGCCTTTCCTTATTTGGGTCTTTGAAAAATTGATGCAGAAAGAGGTGCAAGGTGGTTCTTGCTGAAGTCCTCCATAGACCCCTGGGCAACTGTACTGGAGGAGTAAAATCTTTGGAGCTTGCCTTAGAGTCCAACAAGCAACACTAATTTCAGTTCAGTGGGATCAGTGCTCTGTTAGGTCTGGAAATTTTTCTGGGAGGAAACAGAGTTGGAAAAAAGAACTAGATACAAAACCAAAGGTGGTGTGGACCATCTCTGTGATTAGGCAACTTAGTATCTCCTCTTAGAGTGTTTCAGGATAGAAACATGCCTCTGACTCTTAAGGGTATGTTTATGGTTAGTTTGTATAAGCAACCCTAAGGAAATAAGATGCTGATAGACCTACTCAATCTGATACTGCCTTCAGACAAGGGTCATTGCAAGAATTTATCTCTCTGAATACCACAGGAATTACTTGGCTCCTAGAAAAGCTACATGAAACTCTTTCATCAGAAGTTTGTCCAAAAAAAAGTGAGTCCAGAAGAAAATTTTGTGAGTACTGTATGAACTTGTTTTATTTCATTCATTCAAAGAATGTAAAAAATAGTATCACTTTCTAACTTTGAAACACGCTTTTATATATGCTGTTTGATTATAGATTGGATACGTTTTGTTCCAGTGCTTTTAGGTTCCTTGGAAAACAAAACCAAAAATGTTGTAGCTATCAGAAATTAAATTAAAAATGAAATAGCTTTACTCAACAAATCGTCAGTGGGCAGGCCAGTATGAATAGCTGTTTTCACAGCTCTTGTTCAAGTAATAAGTGGTCAATTACTCCTGATCTTAGCTCCAGTGGCTCATTAGCAACTGGTTCAAGTGGATCAGAAATGGCACATTGAGCCAATCCTTAAATCATCCGTAGCTTTATTGCTAGCTTCATATCATGATAAAATGAAGTAAGACAAAAATTATCTTACATTGATGGTTGCGTTCTGCTACTCTGCATAAAAAATGGTGAAAGATCGGTTTTTGAAGATGCTGTGTAACTAACCTGGAAATACAAATGTGGTCTGGTAGGGTGAGGTTCTACATTTTTAATTTTGCATTGATTCTGTTTGTCAGTGCAAGTACTATTTAAGCAAGAAACTGTTCCTCTAGGGCCTTCAAGTTAATACACTTATTGTAGCCTCCTTATCCTGTTAAAATGAAGAGAATGGGATTGCTCTGGGTTGAACAGCTGCTTGAAGTCAATCTCTGCGTCCACTGTTATGGGAAACAATATTAGTGAAGGGAAGCAGAAGGCAGCATATCAAAATGATATCCTCAGAGCATTTTCTACAGATGTCTCAAAGGTTCATGGGGTATTATGAAGCACAGAAGACATCTGGTCACATTTTTATAATCTCATCAGTGTATACAGGAAAATCTTCTCTCTGTTTACCTCTACTTGTCAAGAGCCATGGAAAGGCTTATGTATTTTTTTATTTGCTTATTTATGTTATTGCTATGTGAACATAATCACTGATTCTTAACTATCCAAATCAGCTTAATGCGTTTTAAGTCACCAGCTTCTCTCACTGTAACATCTGACTCTCTCTTGCTTATTTATAGCTCTTCATTTAATCACTTCGTAAAGTAGGAGATTTGGGGATATTTTTATACTGTGTTATGGGCCATGTTGTCTTTCATCTGCAAGTGCTGTGAAATCACTCTTTCCTACTCAAGAGTACTATTGTACTTTCGCTCAGTGTTAATGACACTTCAGTTTGGTCTGTGGAAATGCTTTACTTCTCCCCTGAAAGGAGAATACTAAATTGACTCATTCTGCAGGCATCGCTGCAGTTCCAAAAATCTCAGCATGTTGAACTGTTCCTGGTGCCCTGCTCCTACAGGTTAACGTGGTCTGCCCAGCCAGGTTCACCAGTTACTGTGGAATCCCAGTTAGACCAAGAACATGTTGCAGAGCCTAATTTTGATGAACCAACACAGCAGGCTTTATTTACTGTGATTTGTCATCTTGACCTAGTTTGATGTGGCCATTTCTTTCCTAAGAAGTAATTAAAGCAGAAACATAGAAAAATATTCTGACTTTTGTTTTGCCCGGAGGACAACATATTCTACACTGTTGCGACATTAAATTATATTTCTTGATCCAAGGCTTTTCATTTAAATTGCCAACATACTGGACAGTTTATTTCATTCACATGATCATATTTCTGAAGACCGCATAAGCCATGCTATTATCCATGAGGAGTGGTTTTGTTGCCTGCTTTTTGTTGCCTATTTTGCCAGAGGTCTGGATGAAGTGTCTTCATTTATGCTGCATAACTAGTTGAATCTATGGGGTTTTGTTTTTTTTTTTCAGTCTTTCCTTCCAGATTTGGACCAATCCTAGACCTGTATGCAATATGCAGTCTCTGTACTTTTCCATCTCTGCCAAGAAAATAAGCTATTCCTTTGGAGATTGTTTTTGAAGAAGGTCCCAGTGTTGCAAGTCAGTTCTCACTAACCCTATTTACTGTAATCTGCGGGGGTTTGTCTACGCAGGGACCAATTTTCTTGCTACCTAAACTCTGCATGTACAAAAGAAGATAAGTAATAGTTGTACCGTTACATTAAAATGTTGGATCTGCCTCACACTTTTCCAATTCCTAGGTTGTACCCAAATTGCTCTCCCTTCCTACCCCAAACTCTGGATAGGCAGAATTTCCAATGCATTGTATACTACCTAAAGAAACAGAGGAACTGGATCTACTCGTGGAGGTCACTTCTTTTTGTAGGAGGCGCTGTATCATTACCTCCATCTGCTGATGGCGTCTCAGTGGTGATGCACTGATTTCAGGGGTTTTCCCCAGCCTGGCCTGTGGGATGCTTCCAGGTGTTCTGTCCCATTTTCCCTGTAGGAGAGAGCAAGCTCAGCTTGAGCATTCAGTGCTGCAGGAACAGCCAGGAACCTGCCACAGCTCAGTAAAAAGCCTCAAGCTGATGGTGCCCCAATAAAGGCATGAGAGTGGACACAGTAGCTAACATCTGCAAGATCCTGCCAGATGTAACTCTGCCTTGTGTCTCTCTTCAGCAGCAGCTAAACCTCTGGATCAGGCAGCTGCAGCCTACCTGGCCTGGGACTCTGCACTACTCTCCTGGGCAACAGCCTATTTCTTGGGGGGGGATACTAGAGGATAGTGGCAACTTGCATAAAGATCTTGGAGAACAGGCTGCTTCTGCAAGAGGTAGATGGGGGTGGCTTGTTTGCTTGGGGAGTGAGGACAGGCACTAATTGGGTGAGCGGAGTTGAACAGTTGCTTGCAGAAGGAGGGATGTTTGGCCACATGGCTCATGAGAAAAGCAGGAAGGCAATAAGTGGTGAAAGGGTAAGAAGTCACCAGAACTCAAGGTTTAGGGCCACTGGCTTATTACTATGCTCTGTCTGCTTTTACCCAGTGAAGTGAGAGCATAGCCCTCCCACTTGTGCTCCTCCATTGGCCCCTAATTCTGCCTGTAGATCATGGACTAAAGAAGGCGACTCTGCTGTGCCTGAAGTCTGGGATAACAGCTATGGAAAAGCAGGTTGATGCTGACATGTGTTGCTGTGCAGTGGGAACAAGGATGCTGTTCAAACCTTGTGGTGTTTAAATCGTGGTCAAACCTGATTGCATCTGGCATCAAAGCAGCAGCATTAAAATGGCTGTAGTGTGTCTTCTGAGTTGTATGAATCACTAGCAAAAAATCTTGTTGTATCATCTGAGGTAGAGAATTACTGAGTTAGCTTGAGAAACCACTGAGGTGAACTGAAAAACTGGAGGGAGAAAAGAAATCAAGCTTAAGTAACATTCACCTCAGTGTTGTACTGGGGTTTAGTCTCACAAGAGCTTGCAACTTTAATTCTAGGTGGTTCTTTGAAAATGCTTGGTTTAGCATCTTGAAAAGTAAAAAAAATTGTTCGGTATTTCTAGGTCGGATATACCTGTTGTGCCTTGAGTAATGCAAGATCTAAGGTGAAGCTGAGTTTATAGACAATAGTTTTTGCAATCCACTCACACAAAGGCTAAGATAAAACAACAGCCAAATGACCCAGCTTTTCTCTCAGTAGTGAGCAAGGCACCTTGTGTTTAAATAAGAACTACACTACCCCAGAAATCTCTGACCTCCTCCCCAGGGCACTGGCTCTGTAGAGGGCCCTGCAGCACAGCCACATAATTTAGATGGTGTTAGAGATGGGGCCAGAGCAGGTGGTGTGCTCTGATAAAGCAAAGTTCCTAACCATCCAGTGGTGATCAGCTCATGCTATCCATAGTGAGGAGAACAGTTTGTGCCGTGTCTCCACAGGTGATGAAGGCACCATCTGCAAAGTATTTTGTTACTAAATGAGAAATAATGATCTGTTTTATCTCCAAAAATGGTGGGATTTGGGGTGGGTTTTTTGGTTGGGGTTTTTTTTGGCTTCTCTTTATCTATGCCTTTACTTTTGTTGCAAAGATATAGTGACCTAGTTTTGTGCCCTACGGGGATAGGTGTCTGTTCCTGGAAGGAGGTACACTGGAGCCAGCCCAAGCAGAGCTATTGATATTAGGCTTATGCTGTATGTGTGTTTTGTCTCAAGGGTTTTCATGTCAGTACTGGAAAACCATGTTATGCTGGAGGGATGCCATCTGCAACTCCCAAAAGAGCAACTAATGAATGTGCCAGTTCGTTCCTGAAATGGTGCAGGAGCGCCCGTCCCACCTGTGTAAACAGAGCCTGTGCTCCTACCAAACAAAGGTCTCTGGTAGCATGCAACTCTGACTGGGGAAAACAGGCCTTTTCACCTGCTCGGACAGCGAACGGACCTGGCATAGGAGGACTTTTGAGGAATGTGTTGGTTTCCAGGTTCTAGGTGCTTTATTTTTCCAAGGTTAACACACCCTCACAACTCACCCGAGTTACATATTTGTCAGTATGCGATGGCGATAAATTTCCCTTCCTAGTTTACCTGCAGCAAGAATAGCACTGCATTGACATGAGGTGTGAAATCGTATTGGAGGTGCTTTTATTAACACTCACCATAGAACTAAATTATATTTTTCCAGGACTTCAAATGGAGCAATTTTAATCTGGTTCTGATTTGATAAAACAGTCTGTTTTCCATTCCTTGAAACAGGTTTTTCCAACCTTGCTCCCTGCTTAGCCAACAGTGTGAACTTAGTGCTAGTAGGGAGCCTGTCCTGAAAAAGCAGAAGAGAGCAGGAAATCCAGTACTTCACTGAAAAGATGAAGAGATAGCATCTCTATCATGTTTTTAAGAAAGCTGAGAATTGCATCCTTGCAAGCAGTGACCTACAGGTGAATTTGCTTAGTTGTGGGACCAGTGTCAGTCCTGGCCTACACTTGCTGGAGGACAGCTAGGTGTCGGATACTTTTGGTTCCTTAATGGAGTGCTTCCCATGGAGCTTGATGATTTCATGCATGGCACAAGTGTGAGAGATTCCCATACCACTCCTAGCTAAAAAGTTTCACAGACGTCACATTGGGAATAGAGCTATGCTTTGTTCCCCCTGTGCTGTTCAGTCATCCGATGTGTTTTTCTGGTTGAAGTGTTTTTAAGAGCCGTTGAGGGATTCTGTGGCCATGTTATGTAAAAGAGCTTTAAAGAGCAATCTGTTTCTCTCACTTAAACTTCCCTCCAACCCACACACACAGGTGCTGATTTTGTGACCATAGTGATTCCCCTTTAGAAAGGGTTATTCAGTGATGCAGTTAAAACACAGGCAATACGTTTTAAAGCTCTCTGGGGTAGTGCCTAGCCTTTGTCGATCCCCTTTTCTCATTATCTCCTATGTGTTCATTTTGTTCCTCCTGTCTAATTCACACGTGGTGTTGCAGTGTATTTGGGGTCGAGGTGTGACTCCAGGTTTCCAAGCACTGCATGCTAGAGGCAAGTACTGATCTGATGTCACCCTTAGCAAAAGTGTGTATGTTGGCTCTGTGCCCTGGTCATGTTTTTGCTGTGCTTGGCTTGTTGTTATGAGTGCTGCCCCTGCAGTTTCAGTGGGATCTGGTGGTGGTCTCTTTCCAGCCCTGTGTGTTGTGCAGACTTGCCATATACTGTGAAGAAGGTGGTGTCTTCCCACATGAGATGTCTGCATTTCAGTGGCTTGTGGAGTTGGTGGACTTTCCCTGTGGAAAAAGGGAGGCACCATCAGGGCTGAGTGGCCCTGTGGTGAATTGGTTGATGCATGCGTAAGGATGGCATAATTCAATGGCCACAACTGGGGAGCTGTGGTGATTTTGTATGTGCATGTGTGTGTGGGAAGAATGCGATGACATATCTAAGGCATCACTTCCAGGAAAATGTGGCTACAGGATGACTTTTCATTTGGTTGGATATGCTGGTTGTAGGCAGCATATGTGAAAATTTTGCATTTTTTTTCCTCTGTTATTACTGGCATACAAACAGGGGAAGTCAGTATAAGAATGCCTGGGTGCCTGTAATTCCTGCTACCTGATTTAATTCCTTCTTTACTTCTAGTGAGGAAACACTTTCCTGCTTTATAAAATACCATCTAATGCATATATTTAAGCAGTGACTAGGTGGTTCTCTGCAGTCTCTCATGTGATGTGCCACATCAATTTACTGGTCTAGCTTTCTGTCTAGCCCAACACAAACTGTTTGGTTCGTAGGTAGTTTAAGCAGTAAAGTGTGGTAAAATCCTTATCTTGACTCTTGTTTCTGTGCCTAGCTTCTGGCAAGGGACTTTGGGATCTTGTCCCTCCACAGTGTCCCACCCCGGTTAATAGGAAGGTTTCTGATATGAATACAAAACCTGCAGACTTAAGATTCGCGTTCTGGAGGACACCTCTCTGACCTCTCTGAACTAAAGGTGATTGTATCTCAACGGAAAGTGAACATCTGGTTTCTTGCTGCCTTGTTGGTGCTGGGGGACTCAAGGACTCACACAGTTCAAATGCAGGCGCTGGTGTTGGCTGTTGAGAGCTTTGGGACATTCAGTACTTAACTGGAGAAGGCCTTGAGCAACCAGGTGCTTTGACTGGGGAGCTGGATAAGATGAACCCCTAAACTATTCTGTGAGGTCCAGACTGGGTCTAGAAAGCAGGATCCTGCTGAGTGAGGGAAGTTACGCCTGGATCGGGTATTGGCAGATGGGGGATTAAAAAGCAGAGGCCGTTGGATAGGGCGGTCTACCAAACTGGTCTGCTCCCCAAGGGTCCAGCTAGCAGGGAAGGACACCCACTGCAAAGAGCATAATTCTGATTCTGCAGCTCCCGTGGTGAGAGCTAAGGATGCTGTACTGCCACTGGTGGCTGTGCTTTAATCCATTGCCACCGTCTCTGCTCAGATGCTGGCAAAATCTACTATACTGCTGACCTGTAGCAGTGGATGTTTCATGACCTTTTTTTCATTGGATGTAATTGCTAGTTCCATCCTACGTTTTTAGAAATCATTCTAGTGTTACTAAGACAGCGATCCCACCACTTAAAAATGACGAAGGCTTGTCTAGCCATCATTAGGTTTGAAAACATCACTGCTCAGTTCAGTAACCAGTCGTGATTCTGGGAGGACATTGCACCTTCCCAGGGTGCAGTGATGTATAAAACTGAAAGAGAGCAAAGTTCATCATCATTTTAGTAATTCTGTTAGTGAACTTCATCAGCCTGTGAAGGTGTTTTCTGCTGTTAATCATTAGGTCATTAACCTTAACAGTACTACTTAGTGTGCAGTCTGCCTGAGCAAAATCTGTCAGTGTATCTCTACCTCTAAACTCAGCAGAACTTCACAACTTGCTGACATTTAGTGAGGAGACATTGTATTTTGAAGATCAGGTAGAAAGTGTGTAAAAGTGATTGTGAGTGTAGGAGTACTGGGTCTCTTGTGGTGAGCATAATCCTTTTAATACTCAGCTCTTCTGCAGCCATGAGATTCATTCATTTAATCTGAAGCATCTTGAGGGAAATGAATGCAGGCAAGTTCAGATCAATTATCACACCAAAAAAAGAAAAAGCCTGCATTTCTCTGGGCAATCTGTGTGCACTGTAATGTCAAGCTGTGCATAAGAATATGTTACCACAAAGGAAGGTAGTATGCTCTAATTAGCAGTCACAAAAATGAAATACCAAGGTGTTATTTCAGTGATTAAGAGCCAGACATGTACAGATTGCAACACACGAATGTTACATAGCTGCGGTGCACTCTCGAAGAGGTGCTTTTTCACAGGAGGATATTGCATACTATTAGGCACTCATTACATGTGATTGTACTTTTGTGTGTGTGTGTGTGTAGGTTTCATATACATTAAGCTTGAAAGGGCTTTAAATGCAGTGCTATTTCTGTAGGTGTATATCACAAGTACAGTTCAATGGGAACTTTCCAAGAATGCTTTTTCCCCCTAGGAGAGGGAGTTTGTTGGAAAATGTCAGTAATGTCAAAACCAAAATGTTTGAGGAAACCTGGCTGTTTGACAACCTATTGCTGACATACTTGTGAGTTTCTAATAGAGAGCTGTCTGGTTTCTCGCTGCCTTGTTGATGCTGGGGAGCTGAAGGACTCAGGGTTCAAGCACTGTGTGTGGGCTGTTGAGGGGTGTGGGACCGCAGGCCTTCTGGGCTCTGATATAGAGCCTAGAAATGGGAAGCTCTGGGCCCCTCAGCTTCAGTGTGAGATGGCTTTCTCTAGTCTCCTTGGCAGAGAGCCTCAAAGGCCCTTGTTCAAGGTTTTGTCCTTCTCCTCTATGTAGGGACACACTGACAACTTTCAAGGACTTTTGTGAAGTCCCTCAGAGTAAGAAAACATGCAGAAAATCCGCTAGGGCTGGGAGCAATCAACCGTTCTTTTTCATTCAAAAAAAAAAAAAACAAAAAACAACCCAACAAACCCAACTGTTTTGGCTTCTCTAGGCTTCCCCCCCCCCCCCCCCCTTAGTTCTGGATATTTCTAAATTTCTTCTTGTTCTAATTCAGAACAAAGCCTTTCACAAAATATCAGAATTCCCATAGGAAAGAAATCCTGAGTTTTTGCAGTCTATGTACAATGTCTTTGGGTTTGGTCCCTATGGGGATGGTGCTTGCAAAGGAGATAATAAGGCTTCAGAAGGCCACTAACTGGGCCTTTGCTTTTTAACAACCATTTCTGGATCCACTGGTGCGATGAATTAGAAACATCAGTGTCCCTGCTTTTACTTAACTCTCTCACAGAGCAGACTGAAGCGGTCATTATAACTGCATCCTGTTAGCATTTTGTATGTATTCCTTGATGCATGTGCTAGCCTCATTTGACTTCGTTATTCCATCATAGGGATGTCTCATCTTCCTCTTGATTATTTTTTTTATTAAACTATTTCTAGAATTAGAGTTCATACAGAAAAAAAATAAAACGCAGAGCAGACGCTAAATCCTTTCATCGTATTAGACCCTGTCTAGCTGATTTCCCATTGCCTGCCAGGTCTAGTACTTAATGGTTTTAAATGTTGTTCTGGGCTCTGCTGGCAGCAAACCTTTAGCTAAGGCTACAACATGTAAAGGCACTGGGTAGGATCTCTTCTACAACGAAACTGAGTTGTCTTCTCCGTCTCTGCAAGGTATTTGCTCTCTGTTTTGCCTGGTTTGCGTATCTGGACTGCGTCATTTGTGCTGGATTCACAGTATTCTTTGTCACAGGAATGGCTGCTAAACAGAGCTGACAATTGGGAAGGAGGAGCAGAGAGGAAACTGCCCGGGCCACTTTAATTACTCATTGCCTCACTAAATTTTAAAATTTGAAAACCAAACAGATTTCTCAATATTTATTATCAAGGCCAACAGTATCAGTTTTCCAAACTACATATACTTTGTGCAACAGAACGTGCTAATGTTTTGAAATATTACTGCCTGCCTGCTTTTACTTGGCTGGTAATACTAAGAGGTAAATAGATAAAACATAGGTTGTATTCACTAAGGGGAACTGTTTATGGCAGTTGATGATATTGTGTATGAGGTGTCTGAAATTACTAATGATTACAATTTGTCCACTTTGAAGTCTTACCTGATAAACTGTTTCAAGGGCTGCTAAGCTGTGTAATACAGATGAAAAGGCAGTGCCACAGAGCCAAAATTCATTCCTCACATATTCATTTAGACTCTAGCTGAAGTTTGTAGTGCTGAAAAATAAGGTTCTCCTTACGTAAAGACTTTTGAGTTGAAGACTGTGGAAGCATCCTTCTGTCTTAGACCTCTGCAAAAATGAATGAAACTGTTAGGTCAAATCCATTTGGCTCCTACCCCTTTTTGGGGACCACAGCAAAACATGGGTTTGCACAGGGAGAGTCCTAGCATGGCATCTCTTCAGCAGTGCTGGCCTTTCCAGGGAAGTGTTGGAGGAGAGTTTCTGTCTGGTGGGCAAGTTCTTGACATAAGCAAGAAGGAAAAGCTACCCTGATTCTTGCTGGGTGTAATGACCAGTGTAACTAGGGAAAGATTGCTTGGTTTGATCTTTTACATGAGGCAGGAGGAGGTGGCACTGAGGAACGTCAGCTTTCAAATAAGCTGGGGCCATCTAGTGCATCAGAGTCATCTAACACGTTTATTAACCTTCTGATAGGTTTGGAACAGACACACACATGAAAACCAGCGTACGATCTGTGCTCAGCAAAGGGAAGAACACTAAAATAGATGCTGATAAGCTCTGCTAATAGCTCTAAAGCATCAGTGTCAAACATACTCAGCTGAGTGTAACAGGTTCCAAAATATGAACCCCCTGGAAGTCAGGTAGTAAGCACCGTTCATTTCTGACAGGCTTGCAAAATCCTTCTGCCCTGGAGAAAATGAGAAGGCTGCCAGCACAGTAGTTTCTTGGGAGACTTCTGCTGCTGCCATCCACTTCTCCAGAGGCTAAACTTTCATCTAAATGGAACAACTAACTTTTCAGCCCATGCAAAGAAGCCCTTCTGAGCATGTCTTGGCAACTGCTCAACAGCATACAAACAGGTTTCTAAGTGTGCCGCAGTTCAGCAACAAAATTAGTAGAAAGGTTTTGGTAGCCACTTGTGCAGGTTTATTTTGAAGAAGCACTCTACAGAGGCAACCATAGAAAGTCAGAAATTTGTTTGGGTTGGTTTTTTTCTCTCTCTCCTTGAAAGCACACATGGGGTTTTCCTGCACCCTTAGCAGCTGGACCTAGAAGGTTTGGTGTTGCCAGCCCAGTCCCTTTCTAGGCTGCTTCTCTGGACTTGGGAGGGATCTACCTTTCCAGGAACAGGCCAAATGACCCTGTCGTTTTGCTGTGCTAAATAAGCAGGGAAGTGGGGAGTATCTGCTTACTAAGTGCAGGCTCCAGAACAGATTTAGGAAAACTGACAAGTTTGGGAGCAAAGTACTCTCTGACAGAAGGTGTGCTCTTCAGTTCAAGAATGGTTAGAGGCTGTGCAAGGGCGGATGTGTGACCCCCACCTCTCCCCGAGAAAACTGGGGAATCATTTCTAATTACTGTGAATAAATCTCCACTCCGTCTGTTGTAATGATTCATTGAGCACATGGAGCTGAGAGAATACTCTGGCATTAGGAAAATGTCATATGTAGACAAAACATGTTTATTGTGTGTTAGGAGTAGAAAAGAAGTAAAATAAGAAAAATACTGCAGTTGTCAAAAAGAAATTGTGTGATCACATGCTGCAACACCTGTTTGTAACCGTAGCTTACTGGCTGCTTTTATACCCCCTTTATACTTTCCTCTTCCTGCTTTGCAGATTTTGCTGGTAAAGAGAAACATGCATTGCTCTGTAAGTCCTTAAAAACACAAACATTTTTTTCCAGGTAGCATATGGCTTTTCACATCTTTCTTCACAGAATGACTATCAATCATGGCACTTCTTCCTACGTAACTGTGTGTCCACAACCCTCCATCCCTCTTCTGTTCACAGTTACTTTCTGTGCTAAAATACCAGACTTTCATTTATACTCTTGCTAACCATTCTGCCCACCAGTAGGAGGATTATAATAAATTATCATTTTTAAACCTGGTATGGGTGTGTTTGACTTTGTCATTCACAACAGGCATCAGAGGGGGACGAAATGAAGCATTAGCGGTGCTGTTTTTCTCTACTCTGCAAACCCTGCGAAGCATTGGGAGCAATGGGAGTGAGCTCTTGCCAGGTGTGGATTGTTTAACTAGAACAAGTGCATTATGTCATGGAACAAAAGATCTTAATATACAAGGTACTTAATTTTCTTCCATCTCAAACCCAGGAGGTGGGTGTTTGCCCTGTGGTTATTTCTGTTTGTCTTCTGTGTTTGTTGTGGGGGCTTAACAAATGATTCAGCACTGTCTGTGAGAGAAGAAGGCTTTTTAATAAGCACACTTCCTAAGGCAATATCCTTTGTTAGCATCTCAGGATTCAGCATGACAGAAGGCTGTATTTCCTAGGTGCTGTCTGTAGGGCTGGTACCGCTCTTCTGCACTTGGCAGTGGTGCTGAGAGCGAGGTGCCCTCCTGCAGGCCTTGCCACTCAGCGCTGCTCGCTCACCGCCGCTCCCAGAGGCCCAGCCTTGTGAGCCTTTGAGCTGCAATACTGAATGTGTCTAGGTCTTCAATATTTCTCTTTCCAGACAAATGATTTGGTCAGAAGAGTAATCTATAAGGAGATCGTAATGTAACACCACTCTTTTGGTCCAGCTGTCCATCCTGCTTTTAACTCTGTGCAGAGTACACTGGTACAGGCTATGAGCAGGCAGTTTCTCCAGGAGAATGCTGTGGAAGATAGTGTCAAATGCTTTACTAAGGTCCAGGTAGATAACAACCACAGACTTTCCTTCATCCACTAGGTGGGCATCTTATCGTAGGAGGAGATCAGGTTCATCAAGTTGTTTTAACATTTTTATTAACAGCATGTGTAGGTGAGAGCACACATATAGAATTGATGCAAAATTTAAAAGATCAAAATAGAGTTCCCTTGGTTTTTCCTGTATAAAGACTGAACTAACAAAGTGAGCAGAACTTCCACAGTGCACAAGGCAAGCCTGTAGTGTTAGGGACTAATAATAATAGTTTCTTATATACTGTTGAAGCTCTGAAAAAGAAAAAGGGAGAAGCAAGGCATAAATATTGATCAGAAGATGACTGTCACTGTAAGCGAGATGAATGTGAACCTAAAATGTCAGGCAATATTTTTCCACTGGAGATAGGGCTGTGCACAAGGTCCTGAGTTAACGTCATCTTAAACAGTGTGAGTAAGTCTAGCCATCTGTGTTCAGAAAGGATTAATTCACACTGGAAAAGGTAGAGAAAAAGGCTACCAGGAAAGTAGGGGAGTTGGAAAACCTGTCTTATGAGTGGAGACTAAGCAGACTTGGCTGGTTTACTTTGGCAAAATAATTCTTCTCCAAGTATATGCTGTGGGGAAACGTCAGAGTCTGGGTGCAGAACCAGTTCTGTAAAAACAAATAAGCAGGATCTGATGACTGACATCTAGAACTTAGAAGAAAAATCTGGAAGTAGTAGCAGTGTAGGCATAGTAATACCTAAAACTAAATGAGAGAAAGCCTGATTAGTTTGTGAAAAGATTTTGTAATGGGGTCAGATGCTGTAGCCCATACTTCCAACCTTGATATTATTAAAGGCCAAAGGAAGCTCATGGGATTTATTTTTAAATGATTTGAAACTACTGAATTGTCAGGTAGTCTTGTAAGCCCTTAGGTTCATGAGAAGTCTTTGAAATAAAGTTCTGTACTTTGGAGTGAAGTCAGAATTGATTTTAATCAGATTGCTTTTGGCTGTCACCAAAGACCTGCATGCTCGGATCTTAATCTAAAATTCTGTTGCGCTGGGATTAATAGCCGGATCATCTTCTAAAGTCAGTTGGTATAATTCCTCTGATTTCAGTGGAGTTATGCTGATTTCTGACAGCCCGGTAGTTTAAAGTAATGGGAATTAATGAATTTTATATTAAGTCAAAGAAAAGAATATAGCTAGGGTTCCCTGTGCTATCTAAAGGATTATAGCAAAGAGTACAAATTTATTAAAAAAAAAAAAAAGTACCTCTCAACCTGTCATTATAGAACTTTATGATATATACAGACCACTTGAAAACCTTTAGAAGTCTGGGACTTTAAGTTGTCTTGTTCTGGGAGACTATTGGCAAGAATTACAGCAGCAGAAGAGTCTAGAAAAGAAAGCAATAAACAGGGTGGGGAAGGGACAGACCACATAGATCACATCTCACTTCTTACTTGTGATTATACATACCCTATGTTCATAAAAAAATAAAAAAAAAGCTTTGGGAAATAGGTAATCTTTAGTATAATAGTCCATTATCCATAATGCAGACTTTTCAAATACAAGGTCTTCAGTTTTGAAGATCATCATGGATTTGGACAGAACTTTCAAATCTTCAAAAAGCCTTCTGGAAGAATAAACGCAGGAGAATCTGGTCTGAACGAAAGTGTCCAGGTTTAACATGAAACCAGAATCTCACAAAATCACAGAATCATGGAGGTTGGATGGGACCTCTATAGAATAGAAGAGGTTGTTCAAAACAATGCCTTTTGGGGTCTTCAGTATTTTAGAGGATGGAGATTCCATAACATCTATAAGCAACTTCTTCCAGGATTTCACCATCCTCACAGTAAAAGAAGGGTTCAGGGGCGGGAGGAGATGTAGGGATGTCTCATGTTTAATGGAGTTTCATGTATTTAGTTTGTGTCCATTACTGCTTGCCCTTTCACTGGCACTTCTATCAGGTGTTTATACACACCCCTGAGCCTTCTCTTCTCCAGAATGAACGATCCCATTTCTTTCATCCTTTCCTTACAAGGGAGATGTTCCTGTCCCTTAATCACCTATGTGGCCTTTCCCTGGACTTTCTCCTTCCCACGGACTGAGGTGAGGCTGACTGGCCTGTAGATTGCTGGATGCTCTTCCTTACTCTTCTTGAAGATAAGAGGAAGATTTTCTTTCTTCCAGTCCTCAGAAAATTCCCCTGATCATTATGACCTTTCAAAGATAATTGAGAGTGGCGTCACAATGACATTGGCCAGCTCCCTCAGTGCTTGAGAGTGCATCAGGTCCCATGGACTTGTATGTATCCTGTTTGTTTAAGTAGTTCCTAGCCAGCTTTCCCACTACTGAGCAAAAATCTCCATTTTAACAGTAAAAAAATCAAGGGAAGCACCAAGTAAGCTGTTGTCCTTGCAGCAAGCTGACCTCACAGCTGTCCTTCTCTGTAACTGTGCTGAATGATTGTTGGTGTTTGTTACACAGCAGTAGGCAGGCAGCCATAGTGCTCTTGCACAAGGAAATTTCCCAGTACAAACAAGAATCATATATTTTTTACTGCCCATACATTCACCAGTATTCTTTCATGGGTAACTCCACAGCAAGACGTTAGCTATGTTTGAAAAATTAAAAAGGAACTTCTCAGTTGAGATATAAATGTGATGAATAAGGTAACAGAACAACATGAAAGCATAACACTAAATGGATTATTTTATCACATGCTCTTTTATCATTTTAAACGTCTATATGTAGTCAACATGCTGTCTGCCATAATCACCAACTAAATTTTCCATCAATCAACCATGCATGTTTTTCCTTCAGGAGAGTCTTTCGATGCCACTTAATATTTTCTAATATCTTTCATTATTTTAATCTCCATTATATCTGGAGATGAAATCCAGTACTCTTAAAGGCTGCCTGTTGTAGGCAAACCTTTGGGAATACTAGCTGCAGCCTTGCAGCTCGCCAGACTCCGACCTGGCAAGGCTTTTTTTCCTCTGCAACTTCTGCTTCTTTCTAAATCATGTTTCAGTGCTGAGGTTTCTGCATGCCTGCTCTGTTTTTCCATTGTTTGATTCAGCATATGTATTTTTTTGGATCGATATTTGAAACAGCCCTGTCAGACTGCTGACTTACATACCTTGTAACAGCCATGGATGGTAGGCCAGAGTGTCTGAAAAGGAAAATAAATAGATAAACTTCCACAGGTTTGCGAGAGTGATTCTTGGTATGATTCACCACTTGTTTTAACCGTGAATTCTGACTCACTGTGTAGTGTAGCAGGGAAAAGTAATGTTAAATAGCAAAAAGTCTGTAACAGTCATGCCTAGGGCCTTATATGGTGAATCACTGAATCTGGAGTTCCCCCATACCACAGTGAGACCAACAGATGATTATTTTTGGAAGCCCTAGGCCCCAGTAGGTCAGTATCTGCTACTTATTTTCTCCCCTGACTTTTATGGATAGGGGTTTCGGTACGGCCAGGCTGCTTGAAGCTGTGAACCAGTGGGTGGTCAAGGCATCTTTTGCAATGGCTTTTGAGTGGGTGTGGGGATGCCTGCTATAGCAAGGAGGTAATTTTGGGGCTGCTGTATAAAACCCAGGACTGCTGAAACACAAGGTTCTCCTTTAGCTTCTGCCATGCACCTTTTGTCCTCTCAGGCCATCAGGCAGGCTTTGTCCCATAGGCAAACAAAAATGAACAGTGTGACCCAGTTTGCTAGTAATAACAGGGGATAAAAGTGAAAAAATAAGGAAGAAAACACTCTACCTCCATCTTAAGTGTTAGTGCCTTTCTGTTAGGTACAGGAATGCATACATGGCAAGGATTATTTTGGAGAAAATGATGTACAATTTGTTGTGTCAGTGTGTCTCAGCATCCTATAAAGATAATGCACACAATAAATTTAATTTATCTTCAATGAGAGAAATCCCTTGCTGGCTGTCCAAATCAGTTTCTGACTTTAAGGCTTCATATCCTGATGTTTTTGTCTCATCTAGATGCTGGTTTACTGTTCTTCTTCAGTGTCTTAGTTGTGCAAGCTCTTTATGTACTTCGATCTTGCAGTAACCTTCCTGTATTACCCAGTATCAGAAAACCCGAGCAGACACCACTGCCCTGATTTTTGGATGAGTGACCACTTTGTACCACTCCTGTTGGCATTGCCAGAGCATTTCATGGCATGCCTTTGGGTACTGCTCAGACCTCTCCTGTGATCAGCAGTGTCTTTTTGTGTTTATTTCTCTTGCACCTTCTGGTTTGTAGCTCACTGCTCTACCAGCATAAGCCTGCAGGGTAACTTTAGGTTTCTGCTACTCTGGTGGAAAAAAATGGATACAAATTAATTGTCACTGACACTTGCCCCAGAGTCTGTAGTCTTCGGTTTTACTGCTTAGGATGTATTCATTACCTTGACTTTTCTTTCATTCGTATTTCCATAGACTCTTGGTCTACGTGATTCCAGAGGTAATGCAACTGACTTATACTAACTAAACAATCACTAGTTTTGAGATGTTTCCAATATTGTAATAACCAGTTTGTCAGCTGTATTCATTGTAATGTAATCCTGCAAGCAAATACTAAGCAGCTTGGTGGTTTGACCACAGTAACAATTAGCTCTGATGTGACTTTCTGCTATAGGCGGTCACTTCATTAAGTATTTATGAAACTGAAATGCTTCTGTTAATAAAACACAACTGTAGATTCTCAGGGAAAGATTGGTGTGTAAGTGCTTTGCTTCCTATATGATTTAATGTATTCACTGACTGGTAATGTCTTTGACATAAAGAATAAAACAAGGGAAAAATAAGAAATGATAGAAGCAGCAGTTTTGAGCTCAGTGATGCCTCTTAGGAGAAGAACAAGCAATAATTGCCAGTCCAGTATTTCAACCTGTGCCCAGTCAGATGCGATGCCATAAGCTAACAGCACCTGTGACTTTGGCAGCTGGACACATACCAGTTTTGTGAATCCAGCTGCAGCCTGGTCTTGTGCTCTTCTGTGAGGAAGGCCATTCAGCAGCCACCGGCAAGCGTCCTGTATTCAAAAAAACATGCATCTCTCAGTACAGCCTGGTCCTGAAAAGTCACAGACTTTAATGGGCAAGGCCCAGAATATTCCCATTAGAATTCAAGTAGTTACATACTGGTGGCAATGAGTGCATGTAGCAAACCAAATTACCTTTGGATTAATACTGAGATGTTGGGGTCACTTCATGCCTAGTATTGAGTGTTTAACAAGTGGGTTTTTTCATATGAACATAAGCAATAGAAGGGACCTAAAGACTCAGACTATCAGCAGACCCCACACTATGATGAGGTATGGCAGTCGGGGGGGTGAGAGCAGCCAAGAGGCACAAGTCACAGCCGATGCTTTTAAATAGAGACCAGTGCAGAAGGAGAAATAGAGTCATGGAGTAAGTAGTTCACAAAAAACTGGGACCTTCCCTGGTGGAAGAAGTTCCCTATTTCCCTGGACTAATTAAAAGCGCGGCTGCCTAACCTGGAGGAAGGGAGAATGTGTTTTTCTTTCTTCAAAGGCCAAGTTTCTCTGTGTCAATTTTTTGAATAGAGTCTGGCTGTGAGCCTGCGGTGGCTACGGCAGTCAGTGCTTAGGCTGTCAGGAAACAAAACTAGTTTATACAAAACCACAACGGCATGAGCTAGTTCTAACTAAAATGAGCTCAAACAAAGCAATAGTATACTCCAACAGCTTCCACCTTCCTGCTGCTAAAATATAAAAGATAAAGCAGATGACTCTGTAGATGTATGATCTACATACTGAGCCTTGAATCGGGTAGGGATGCCTGTGCTGAACTTCATGCACTCAATAGGCCCTTTGACTTAAGTGTGACTACTGCACAACTACATGCTTGTCTAGCTGGGGACTGTAATCTGTAGAAGTGTTTGTCCTTCACCTGGATGGGAGAAGGGCCAGGCAACACTTTAGTCTTCATACCCAATGGCAGTGTAGCCACACCGCCAGGAAGAAACAAGGAGGAGAGAAAAAAAAACCCAACAAACCCAAAACTAACAACCCAACTGGTTACAGCAGTAAAACAACAGTAAAACACCAGGTGGCTAGGTTTATGCTTGTATGAAGATCATAGAGCTGAACATGGACTAGCAAGAAATGCTTCACAGGGCAGTATGTCACAGTTTAGTTAGGATCATTTCAGTTACCTGATATAGTTACAAATATTTCCTTAAGGGAAAGAGCAGTACCCAAGAAAGAAGAAAAATTTATTCAATTTTTGGTACTCAGTGTGATTTGATAAATATTTCCAACATGTCTTGAAACACTAAAGCTATAAAAAGTACTGAATGCAAAGCAGAGGTCTTTAAAGTCATTAAAAATTCTTCTTCCAAAAAGAAGCAAGTAAATGAAATGAGAATTCAACCTGCATTGCATTTTTTCTTTTTTGCTTTAGGTAAATACAGCCAGAAGTTCAGCTCTCTGTTTGCAAACACTGCATAATAAACATAAATGTACTGGTGTTAAGAATAATAATGCGATGCTAATGATTCTGAAAAGCAAGAAGGGAATAAAAGAACTATCTGAAGGAAAGGGACAGGTAATTAGGCAAAGCAGGAAGATGAAAAGGTAGATAAGTACCTAATAAAATTACACAGTAAAGGTGATTAAGAATAAAGGAACAGAAACTGTACCTTATATACTAGAACAGGAAAATATGGGAAGTGCTGTCAAGGATGAGCCATGAAAGATGAACCTAAACTGTAAGTGTTAAGTATCTGAAATTTATCTATCCCCCAGTTCATTTGATCAGGCAATCCACTGTTTTCAAAATAACTGGGATGAGACTTTGCATTATAACCAAGAACATTGACCACAAGGAAAACAGAGCAAGTATGAAAGATTTGCTTTCCATAGCTGGTGAAGAGCCCTTTGCTGTGCTGGCAAGTCTCCAGCTCTCATGGCTCCTCCCTCCCTCCTACTTTTTGCATTATGGCCTCACAGAAGCTCCACTATCTGCTGTTCACCAATACTCAGCTTTAATTCTTCACTAGTGTCCTGTTTCCTGCAATGCAGTTAGCCAAGAATGTTTCCATCTCCTCCTGGATGGAATCCTGGTAAATGGAAATTTAAGGGATGCTACCTAGATCAACACATCTAGGCTAAAAATATAAGGCTTTTGCATACGTGTGAGAGAGGATGGATCTCAAGCTGACAATTGCAAGGAATGAACAGTCCCAATGGATCAGCGCAGGGGAAGGAAGGTTCCTAACAGGCAGTGACCAGTAGATTACACAATCATAATTTTAAGTGAATGTTTGCTTCTACTTCCCTCTGATTTTCCCCACTTTTCCCATTGCCTTTGGTGGAATGACCTTATTTCTGTTTCCCAGGCCTATAACTGGAAGAGTACAGACAACTACAGGTTTTACAGAGTTTTTAACAGAAAAAGAATGATGTTGACATTGTATGTGAGGAAGAGAAAGTACAGAGTACTCAAACCTTAAAAAAAAAAAAGCTATTAATTCATTTTATTAGTAACCATAAAATCAAATATTCTAGAAGTTTAATTTTAATGCTTTTTTGTGGTCAGCAATAAAAATTGGATTACTTTCCATTTGCAAGTAGTGAGATCGGGACACTACAATTTGTGATAATATGTCTGCTGAGAATGAACTCCCTTGTAATCAGTTGCTACAGAGAAGTTGCTGAGGAGCAACAGTTTTAGTATTGCCAATGAATGCCTCTGATTGAAGGAAGTTTTAATCAGAAGTTACATCTTGAAAGGAACAGTAAAACTGCCGAAGTTCAGCTTTTCCCTGGCTCAGCTGCCTGGAGTGGTGACGGGAAGTTCTGACTGCTCCGGTGTATTGCTGTTGTGTGCAGTTACAGGGATTGCCAGATTTTTCCTCCCGAGGAAGGAGAGCAACATCCAGATGTTCTCAGATACACAGAGGTGCAGAGAGCATACAAAACATGAAGCAGAGCTGTACAGTGGCACTGTTTGTTTCATGTGAAAAAGTCTCCTTTTTGCTACTGCTAATGACAGTGGTCTATCTTTTCTCAAGCTTGATTCCCTGGCCAACGGTCTGCTATACATGCCTTCCAGTATTTTGGCAGTAAAATGATCCTGACCAGCCACTTTTTTACGTAATAAGCACCTTTGAGTATCCTGTACACCCCGATAAGGAACAGTTAAATAGCCATACACACTCAAATGAAGGGGTTCCCTCAAAAAGTAAAAAGATTAGGTCTCACGGAAGTCATCAGTTGCTTTGGAAGATGCATGCCACAGTGCATTGGTTTCCCACCTGTTAAGTGGTTAAGGGCACTGTGGTATTTACTTAATATTTGTAGAGGGTAAAGTGGTCAATGTTTTGAAACTATGTGTTTCTCTTCACAGCTGAATGAGTACTTTCCCTTCTGACAATGCAAACTTGACTGTTGTCTGTGATTAACGTCAAGGATACTTTGTGTGTTTTAATACTACTTCATTTTAGCTCAACCAACCAACTGTTACTATTATTACTTTAACATTTCTAACCAAATGTCACCTGTACTCCTTAAGCATGTCATGGTAATAAAAATTTAGTTGATTTAGTGATTAACTTAGTTGATTTAATTATCTTGGGTAAATAATATTATATGCTAATGTAAGGTAATTTATTTCTTTTTAATCTCTCAAAACGCTATATGCTGCAGTCAGATTCTTTAAATATTTACTGAAGCATTTAGATGTAATAAATCTGATAGAATTATTCTGGAGTCACATGATGCTAGCACCAGCAAAAGTTCCTTCTCTAAGCATTTATAGAAAAGATGGGAAAAGGTTCCTACTATGCTATAGATGCAGGGGAAATTATTTCTAAGGCATTCACAGGCTCTTGTTCATACTCACAGTAATTCATGGGCTGAAGCTGCCTTTGTAGTTGACAAGCTAGGGAAGCAGTCCCTGCTGCAGCTGGCCTCCCTTCTTCCTACCAGCATTCCCACAGCTCCCCTTGGGCAGAGGGGAAAGCGGGAGCAAGAGAAGCTGGCTTGGGCAAGGGAAAAGGGGTTGGTGATGCAGTGGTGGTAGTGGGAAGAGGTCACAGGGTGCAGTGGGACAAAGTGTGATGAGGATTTCCTTTGGGAGAGTCATGTTTGAAGTCAGAGCAGAAGCTCAGCTTCGGTTTTGGCTCTGCTGCTCTGCTGACTATCCTGATTTCTGCAGACATGACAGAACAGTGTACGTCTCCAACCAAGTACTATATATTTGAGTCTTACAGCATCTTGGTGCATTTTATTCCTGTTAACATTTATAAAGAAAATGAAATATTTACTGCTTTAATACATGCAGGCCTTAGGAGTCTCGTAAAAAATCTCTATTGATTCAGTTCTTTACTAAACTATTATATAAACCTGCTGTAAAGATCCATAACATTTCTAATTACAAGGAAGCTTGTATAAGTCTGTGTCTGCCTTTTGTGGCATTTTGAATATAGTCATTGCAAACTGCACAGGCATTTTGTTATGCAGAGTTGTGCGTTTCTCGGACTGAGGTAGGCAGTGTGTTATAATTGGCTTCAGTTCCAGCTTAAGCCCCTACTTTGCACAAAATTATGGTAGACACTGCACAAGGTCTGAACATGAAGAGTGAGCTGCCGAGGGGTGCAGCAGCTGCTGTGTGAGGAGCTGTTCTAAAATTCAGACTGTTTCCAGTAGGCTTGTATGAGCATCAAGCCTGTTTAAAATGACTGTCCAGCTTTGTGGGTTGAAACTTTAAAAATTTGACTCTACATCCACAAATAGTTCATAGAACAGTTTCAGAGTTACTAGGTGATATACATATTTTGTAAGGGCAGTATTCTCAGAAGCAGCAAAAATCGTATGAATGCATTTAGTGGCTCAGGTCAGTAGCAAGTTTGAAAATATGTAGATGTTTGAAGTGTCCCTTTTCTCAAAAAATAGTCAAATATATTAAAAACATTTAGATGCCCTACTGTCTCCATAATGATGAAGTATGTGCTACCCTTTTTTCTTTATTTCTTTTTTTTTTTAATGCTGAGATGTCTGTATTCTTCATACTGGAAAAAGAATATATGATCTACTCTCTACCATAAGTATTGAGTAACAGGTTAAGCTAACTCAACAGAGAGTAGTCAGATTGCGATTAGTACTAGTGTATGTCTAAATTCTAAATTAAGTATATAGCCAAACATTTCATCATCTTTATAGAAATTATAAATGCAAGAAAAAGGGGGGGAAATAATGATAAAATTTCTTACAATTCATAAAATTATTTGAAAGTAGGACTGCAGATGAGATCCATTAAAGACAAGACATAATGTTCTCCCACAGATGAATAGAAGATTACCCAAAGGCAATAGTTACATTACTAAACTCTTCAGACATTTTCAAGGTTTGCCAAATGCAGGAAAACCCCCAAACTGGAGAATATCAGCAGGATGTGAGACATCCTTAACTGCTGACTAAGTACTGATATGAACAATACTTATAGTGCAGTAACACTATCCTTACAATACAATCTTTTAAGCTGTTTATGGTCTGTGCCGTAAGACTGACAACTGACATTGTGACCATTGGACACCACCTTCTTACACTAGCAAAACATCTTCTGTAATTTGGACTCCTGACACCCAGGATTCATCGGCAGGTGAGATCTGAGACTGGTCAGCCAGTTCAGTAATGGTGTTCACACAAACTGTACCACACTTGGCTGTTAGGGCTGGCTGAACATCCTGCTGCTAAAGATAATTCATTTTCAGGCATGAGCTCTGAGAAATGTGCAACATGCGATAAAAGAAGTTAAAAAATACTCTGTAATCTGCTACTTTTGAGGCAAAAGGGAATTTTTTAACTTATATTAAGCGGTCATTCCCAGAAACTAAGCTGTGACAGCTGTAAGGCCATGTGCATTGCTTACAGCTTTAGCACTATAACGACGGTTTATTGATATTTATATCACATTTTAAAGCATCAAGGTTCTTCACATTATTTACAATATATATCTACCTCTGCAGCTCCATTCAATCATTTTCAGATATAACAGGATGCACTGTGAAAACAAAACCTGGTTTCACATATGCAGGGAGGGAAATTAGACTTGTGGTTGCCTATTTTGGGGCCTAACAGCCAATTCACAGTAGCAGATCTTTATAGCTACCGTATATCCCATTATGCTTGGATGTGGTATATTTTTAATTTCTTCAGAGCCAAGCTGGGCAGATTTTGGGCAAGTGTAGCCTGTGTTCAAGTTTTGAAAATATTTGCCAGAAGCAGAAGACAGAATGACCTTCTGCACGCAGAGTCCTGGGAAGACATGAGCTTGGCTGGCTGGGGTGGGAGGTTACAGCATGGCAGTAAGTGCTGGTGAGAAGCCGGAGCTCAGATGGGGGGACAGCAGGGGCCACAAAATCAGTAGTCATGTCAGCGTAAGTAGAACAGCTTGGACGCCAGCAGGGCTTGTGGCCCTGAGGTAGGGAGTGGGAAGTCTGGCTGGGTATAGACGGAGCTGTAAAGAGTGAAGAAATTAAGGTGAAGAGGCATTGTGGTAGGTACAAAGCCAGATGGGAAGGTGTTTGGGAGAGAGGGGAGTGGGAGATGTTGGCTCAGGTGTGGGGGATGTGGGAGGCTTTAGGGTAGACAACTGAAAGTCTTCAGAAGTACTGACAAAGAGGATGGAGGTGGACTTGGGCTGGAGTAGGTATGGGGCAAGAGCTTGAGGAACAGGAGTTCTGCACTGGGAGGGTGGAGGAACTTCAGAGCTTTGGAAATGATGTCCCAGTGTGAAAGGTCTGAGTGCTGTGGGTCGTAAAGCACTGTAGGACCCGGGGGGGTGTAGGTATCACAGACTCTCTCCATCTGGGTGTCTTTAACAGGGATACTGGCTTGGGAGCAGGCACAGTTTTCCCTTCCACCCATTCCCCATGCTGCCTTCCCTGCCTGACGTGTGGTCAGTGTGTAAACTCAAGCCCCAGTCTGCCTTCAGGTTAGAATTGGGTTGTTTCAGCGTTCAGGCTTTTGTTTGACTTTAGGGGCTATTCTTATACATAGGCCTGTCAGGTTAATAAGTTGTCCTTTACATCCACATTTCATTTTCTCTGAGCAACAGAGAAAACTGAGTTAATTCACCTTAGCCCTTGGCTGCCTAAAGCTTTTCAGGTACAGTATAAAATAACAGCACAAATAAAGCTTTACTTTTATTAGGAATTGAAAGCTGAATTTACAAAATAGTGATGGGAACTGGAAAGCTTTCTCTTATATCACTGAGAAAATGTGTTTATTCAGTCCATGAAGCATGTATTTTGAATTGAGGGAGACAAAAGCAAATGTTAAAAAAACCAAAATAAGCATCTTTTTTAGACATGGAGAAAACACAAAGCAATTCTCTTTGTGACATCCTGCTTATAAAACACCTGACATGAAACACTGAATGACAGCTAGAAGACAAGGTATGCAGGAAAATGAATTAATTTTCTCTTCCCCTTCCTGTCACTTTAGCCTGTTGAGTCACAATCCAGCCCCAGATCAGAGGTTAGATCAGAGAGGGACTCAGGTGCCTGACTACCGCTGAGCTGCTGAAATCCAAAGTGATGAGTACTCTGGGTGCTGAAGCTGTCTCAGCACCTGCAGATGTGCATTGTTTTGGCAATTTTGGGGGTAGGTAAGGCACTTCTCTCTCATTTAATCCTCACCAGGCCTCACAGACTGAAAGTCTGTCGTCCTTTCCTCAAAGGATCTCAAGCCTTAGAGCGAATCTAGTAGTTTGGTCTCAGCACCAAATAGAGCTGACAAAAGAGGTAATACTGTTTGTTCCCTGTTACCCAGCAGTTTAGCAGTCAGGGGATTTACTTAGGATGCAGAAGATCTGGATTCAGTTATTGCTTTTGTTGTGCCACATGAATTTGTAAGTTTGGGCTGCCCTGGGCTCTGTGAGGACCCTCAAGTCCTTCCACTCAAGCTGTTCCACTTTGCCTGACATAATTAAATATTAATTGGGCCAGACTGAGAGAGCAAATGACTTTTTATAGCCTGGCAAGTAGGCCACTCACCCAGGAGAAGAAAATCTCAAGTCCTAGCAATCATATTTTACAACTAGAAGCATAAAGCTGTATTTAAACATGTGAACGTTTGTTAGATTTTTTTAAAAACATTTAGAAGTTGTCCGTTTAAACTTCGCTATGCTAGGCCCTTTTGAGGACCCATCCACCTTATTTAGATGACTAGTTGTAAGGTCGTATGCATTGAAGCTTATGGCCCCATTTAAAACAAAACCAAAAACCAAACAAAAACCAAAACCCACCACCCTACACTGTTCAGTTGACTTTGAAGAATCTGAGAACAAAGTTCAGCTCAGTCTGATGCTGCAGGAGATGATTCACTTTGGAGCTTTTTCAAGAAAATACTGTGAGTTGCTATAAATCACTGCCTTAGTTACCCAGTTTGAAACAAGAGGGCTGCTATTTCTGGCAGCCTTGTTGGAAGCCCTTACATTTCCAGACAAACCTTTTATTTCATAAACTTCAACAAATAATAATAAAAAAAAATGTCGTTTCTTATAAGATTCAAGCCCACATTTCCTGCTAGTATAAGTAATTGTCTGATGGATTAAGGTAGACTTTCCAAGGTGTATGTTTGTGCCAACTGGTAGAACTTAACCCACAAGTCTCAAAACACACAGAACCCCCTTGTCCGGGTGTAACACCATAGCCGTCTCTGGAGCTGTGTTTGGAGGAGTGTGTATTGCATGTGAATGCCTCCTGTCTTGTCTCCTGCGCAGTGTGAGCTGGCACAGGTAGTTGCGACGTTCAAGTTTATTACTGTTAAACCATATGCCTGTTGAGCACATACTTTTGATTCCTTGAAAGTTGCAAGCACAAGCTTTAGCTTTACAGAGGTGAGGTGGCATGGGCAGACACAGTGAGCGCTTCTTCAATACTTCACACCCCTACTACTATTTCAATGTCGTAGGGGACAAAAGGACGCCATCACCTCTTTTAGTGACCCTGGAGGTGTCTGGCCTGGAGCAGCTGCAGAGCAGACAGTGGGAGAGAGATTGCCTTACACGCAGGGGCCTCCGCCTTCGTGGTGGGAGTAGAGTGCTCTGGGCACGTATCGGGTAATTTGAATTCAGGGTGTGAAGAGCAACTGGGGGCTCCCAGACCCCCTGCTGGGGAGCTGACCAGCCAGTGGGGGGTGGGTGTGTCATAGTTTAAATAATTGAATCAGCAGTGTTAAATAATGAATTATTTTAAACATTTCGTAAAATTTAGTTATTAAACACTTTTTTTTTTTACTTTCAATATCTTTTCTCTCCAAAGCATATGTATTTGCTGGTTTGCTCTAAAAGCACAATTCAATTCTCTTCCCTGAAAAATACTTTTAACTCAAATGAAATATATAAAAACATTACTTTTCTATTTATCCGAAGGTGCTTACAGTAGGTGAAAGTAGGTAATATTTTTGTTTGTGGCATCAGGTGCTACAACTCTGCCTGTCTTTTTAAATTGAAAAACTGTGATCCTTGAAAGGGAGGGGATCTTATTCTTCCCTCTCACAAATTGATAGCTGTTCATACACAATTTCTAAGCGTTTTCAAACATTCTGTGAAAGTATCATGTACTTCAGATTCATCATGATAAAATATCTAACAGTAAAAATAATGCTTAGTCCAAGTTATTCTTCGTATTTGAGAAATGTACAGACCAGAATCAAATGAGATGTTGATTTTATTATTTCTGTCTTTAATAAAATGTACTGTATTTTAACAGAATTAGGGAAGGCCTTTGCAGACAGGCAAAATTACATGTCCAGTTTTTTGTTTTTTTTTCCTTTGCTACAGAGGTTCTTCATTAAAGATTCACAACAAGATATACCTGAATAATTTACATTTGCCTTAATTCACTGGGCACAATAGTTAAGGTAAAAAAGACCACAGTCATTCAGGCCACAGAAAGAATATGTTCCAGAAAAAGAGCTTTATTAAAGCCACTCTCTTTGAATAGCAGACACTCTGTGTGTATGTATCTGCATTTTAATGTTGGCTTATACTTGTCTGTTCACTGTAGGTGGTTTCCAGTTTTAAGATGCTAGATTGATAGTGGAATTATTTGCTATTTAATAAACCCTGGACCGTTTCCACTCCAGTCAATTGAAAAGAGAGCCTTTGGTATTTTACATCTTTGCCTTGTGTTAAAGTGAAAGGTCACAGAGGAATGTACTCTTGACCCTGAAGGAGAGAAGCCTATATATTTTCTCAGCAATTCTCACAGTGATTCATGGCAATGCGGAGTACTTAATACAATATGGTTTTCAGACAGTCATATAATAAAATATATAGCTCATAATCTTCAGCTCTATAAACATAGGTCACTAACTCATGGGAACTCCCACGATTTACGTCTGTGAAAATACTGCTGTATGTTGTAGATCTGACGTAGCCCTTACTAGGACATATTCCAGAGGACAGTCCCCATCCACAGAAATGGAAAGCTTAAAGAGTGAGATTATCCATACAGTTGCATCCAAATAGTGGAAGACAGTTTTGAAACCCCATGAGAAAGCTCATTGCATGGTTTACAGCTGGCACGGGTATATGGATGATAGTGTACATGCATCCATGCTCAGCCATTGACTTCTTTGCAGCTCTGGTCATCAAAATGCTGGCTGCTGCTGCAAAAAAGTAGAAAGCAATGCTGAAATCTGAAATTTTAAATTGAGACTTTAAAAATTAAACTTTATGATGCCTAATTGCTTTCCAATCTTAGAGGTAAAGAAACAACACTGGAAACTTCTCTATGTGCTAAAGTATTGTGATTTTCTCCACCAAATGCTTACTTTAATGTTGTAGCCCATGCTTCCCTGTGCAATCATGTCTACAAAGTAATTTGTCAAAGTTGGTATTTGATGTTCAAAGTGAAAACAGTGGCTAGCACAATCTCTTTAAAGCCAATGAAATAATTAAATAAATGCCTTGATAGACAGAAATTTCTCTAATCATCACTGAGGTACTTGGGAATATGTTGATGTATTCCAAGAAAGGGTGATAGTGTTTTGCCTAAAATACGAGCTTTGAAATAAAAATATAGCAACGTTGTTACTGGTACAACAGGTTTTTTGTCCACTTCATAATGGTGGTAGTGAATATAGCCAGATGCAAAATCAACACAGGAACAGTTTTCTCTTTAGCAAAATTCTGATGTTACTGTAAACATGTCTATGGACAATATTACAGCATTGAATGAAAGCTAAATTCTGTTTATATTATGTTGGTTCAAGTGTTATCTCTCAGATAAACAAAGCTTATTAAAAATATCCTTTGTTAACTCCATCAGAATTAATTACAGAGGAAAATAATAACAACTGCATTGTAATTTCTCTGAAAAGTAATAACCCAGAACTTTGTCTGACGTCTAAATTAGGTTATTGCAAGAAACTGCAAATGCATTAAAGTCAGCCCTTCAGGCTTCCTACTCTGAGAAGTCTGAAACAAAAAATTTCTCTTTCATAAGTGATGAGTACTTTAAAGACCAATAAAAGCTTCAGTCCCTCTCCCATGTTCTATAAGGTCCTTTCAGCTTTCCAAAAAATGATGTCTGGATTTCCAGAAGATGATTCTTAGATTCTTAATCACATCAGATGGGGAACTGAATCAGCTTCAGCTGAAATACCTCCCCACCCCCGCATGTAACTTCTGTGTCAGCATGTTTTGGAAGGAAATAATGTGCCAGATCTGTAGTGGCTGAAATTGTTGTTTTCCATTGACTCATGTGAAAGATTCCTCTTTAAAGTGGAAGGTCAAGGCTAATGACTTCACAACTCAGTACCTCAAGATTATATTTGTGATGCTTAGGGCTGAATCCACACACAGGACTTAAAACCCCATAAATCTGTGTGTGGCAGCATGTCAACAATGTGCGTATATTCCTTGTGCAATGCGTGGAGAGATGCTGGGAAGCAGGGTTTGTAGGCAAAGGACTACCTTGTACCAAGTAAGTTGATATGGTTGGCCAGTGGGCAAGTCATGCAACCTCTTCTGTGGGGTATCACAGCTGGATTCAGAGAAGTCTGCTGTCAATGTAGCCATAGAAAAAGCCAGATCCAGGAGCGTTTGCTGAACAGGCGCTGCCTCCTTAACAGGAGCAGGTGAGGATCTTACCACCTCCCCAGTATTGCATGCCTCCTGCTGAGCTGCCACATTCATGCTGGCATCATTCATCTGTTCCCAGATTAGGCATCCTGCTCTTCAAACTTGCTGAGCACCCAGAAATTCTTACTCATCACAGTGGGAGCTGTGGGAGAAGTGGTCTGGAAAATCAAGTGATATGTCTCTTTACTTGAAATACCATCTCAGGAACTAGTTTTGAAATGCTTGTCTGAAATCCTTTTCTTTCTCCTTGAACGTGTCTGAAGTGCTCATCAGTTTGGGGACTTCTGATTCAGTTGATCAGTGTACTGACAATAATCCTACTCCGAGCACCGTGTAAATCTTCCAGTGGATGGCTCCTCAGCCAGAAAGTAAAGGTATGCAGTGAAATGAAGGTAGTCTATAAGAATACATTGGGGTCTTTTATTCACAATTCTCTTAACGGGAACAGCTTCTTGTCAATTCACTTGCCTTCCCAGCAGTCTGCTGCTGGATTGGCAGCCTGTCGGAGGACACCTCAAAGCAGGCAGAAGCACTTACAGCAGTGGCCACAGACCTCAGTGGGTCTGACTGTTCCCAGGGCTTCCCCATTCCTGGCTGCCAGACTGGGATCTTAAAAACTGTTGCCAAGGCGTGACTTTGGAAAACACTCCTTAGTGTGCTAGTCAATATGTTTGGAGTTTTCATCAATTCAGATCTCTTTCTGTGGTAAAATGTAAGGATTATTTAAATAGGAGGATTAACTTTTTCCCAATGACATTGTGTCTGTGTGTTTGTTTTGATGCAGTGGGAATTCTGAGCTCCTGTGGGTTGTAGGCCTGCTTCTTGTGCTTTCTCCAGCAAGTTATGATTGCTGTTGCTGTAATTGCTCGTTCCTGCAGGCAAAGAGTTGATCTTCCTTCAATTCTCCCACTAACCAAGAAAAGTCTCTCCCGTCCATGTGCAGCACAGAATACCACTTTTCCCACTTCCTGGCTTTTCTGGCAGCTGCAGGCAAATGACTGTCCTGCTAATAGTCCCTCTGTTCCAGAGATTAGTGCTTTAAGCATGCGAAAACTGTATTTCTCAATTTATTTTGATGGGTTTTGTTTGTTGAGTTTATGGAAAGCTTAACAAGTATACTGTGACGCTCCTTCCACAATCTTCAATCTTCTTTAACCAGTTCCAGTGAAGAAGCTAGGATTTTCTCACCACTCATAGTGTTCTTTCTCCCCATGCATCCGTCCTTGCTGGTATTTTACCCTTCCACCCACCTAACACCAAGAACACTGTAGATAAAAATACTCGTTTAATCTCTTTCTTCTATGATACAGCTATCTCATTCTATTAGAAAAAAGATTAACTACTAGTATTTATTTGACCTGCAGCACAAGTATATAGTACCAGAGGTGACTTGGGGAAGGAAACGTTAGGAAGTTCTCCTTCTTAATGATTTAAACCTATATTTTTTGTGCCTAAGGCACAGAAACCAATGGACATTAAACAAATATAAATTCTGGAGAGTAGAAGGAAGTTTTCACCATAAATGTAATGAGTTTTGGGGCAGCTCCCAGTAGGACTAGTAAGGGGGATCTAATTTTCAGGTGGGAAGAGATCAGTTCATGAACAACATTCTGTGACGTGGTTGCCTGCAGAAGTGGGCTAGACATGATGATACTGGGCGATAATGGCAGTTCTGTTCTGCGAAGCCTCTGTCAATGCAGAAGTACTATGACAACTTCCTCTGAAAGCCATATTACTTAGCTGGCTTATGTGCTTAACTCCGGGGAGGATTTATGGGGAGGGTGGTGAGGAGAAAAGGTGACTGTGATTACAGTTGTTGCTGTGGATTCCTGTGTGCGCGTTCAGGCTCATCTGGGAAGACAACAGGTATGCCTCTAACATTAAGCTTGCCAGTAGCTTTTTTTGAAAGTAAAATCCAAACCCTCTGGAAATTGGTTGTATCCTTTAAGTTTATGTAGGCACCCAGGAGCTCTGTTAAAACCTATCAGAAAGCAAGAAATATCCTTAGGGGAAAGAGCTGCAGGAGAAGAGAAACACAGGCCTACAGCAGTGAGCACAGCAAACTATGCACCATCCTCACATGCATCATCTCTCTGGAGTACATGATGCTGATCCCCTGCAGTGTTGAGTGATGAGCAGTGACAGCCTGAGGAATGAGATGTCTTCCCATGGCAGCAGAAAAATTGGGCCCTGTGCGTACAGGCTAATGCTGGCACCCTCCCCAAAACAGGGCAGGCAAAGCAGTGAGGGGTTTACTGCAGGGAACAATACTACATGCAGACTAGATGGTGCAGGTCATTAGAGGTAGCTGTGTAGTATATAATAGCAAAAAGCATTCACAAACATTTAATTAAAATTAATTTAATGGCTGGATTTTAAGCTGTTATTCCAGAAGTTAAATGCAAGTTACCGATGTGCTAAAATGCATAATAATCACTGCATAAATAAATATATTCTTCATTGTTCTAATGTGTAACTACAGTAATGTTGTGCATCCAGTAGAATTGTGCTGGGGGGCCTAGCTTTCAACGGCTATTGCAAGAGCTGTCATCTATCACATTTTCTTGTCATGTTCATATTTTTGCTATTGTTCACTGGTTAGAAGAAGGAGGGGCTTTTTGTTTTCAGAGCAACTCTGGGAAGCAGGGAGATGGAGAAAGTAGAAGCCAAAATTTTAATAGTCTAGTTGATAATCCTTGTTGGGCTAAAAAGACAAATCTCTGGATTTTTTCAGTTTGGGAAGTTAATTTAGACTCTGGAGTTTTGGTTTAAAAAGGAAAGCAAAACCATTTGGAGTCACTGTGGAGCCCACTGCAGACCCCAAGACGTTGCAGGAATTCCTTTGTGTTTGTTGGTACTGTAGAAACCACCTTAGTAGACCAGATGTCATGTCTGTCCAGTCTGGCATGTTTTCTGACACTGTATGTGTCAGAAAATACATGTGGTGTACTTCTTAGTTAAAAAGATTCAATTTTCAAGGTACAGAGTAAGTTACATGAAACTTACCTGCAGGTGTTCTGAGCATGTTAGCATACAGAACTGAATTTTTAAAGGGAAGACATCAAAGTTTTTATGAAATATTTTGTCAGAAAAAGCCACATTTAAAAAAGCAATTCAATGAATAAGTGTGAATAAGTGCTTCTCAATAAAGACCTGAACACCATAAACAGTGTTAAAGCTGCCAGAATTCTTGGGACGGTGCTGAGGAGTCCTCCTTGCTTGCCAGTCTCTTATATTGGGTCTGCACATTTTTCCAAGGTTTCGTTCTTCCTTTGGGATGTAAAATTTATTATGAAGTGAAATTGCTGTGAAACATTATATTATCAAAACTGAAATGAATTGCTTCCTGCTACTCATTAACCTTGCAGGTTTGCCTTTAACTCTGAACTAAGCAGTAGGCACAAAACTGCTCTGTTGATTCAAGATGCTGTAACATCTTGACATGGGTGAAAATTAATCTGGTAAGCTCCACTTGGGTCAGAAAATGTTCCTGCTTTTAATCCAGTGAACCTTCAGTGAGAAAGTCTCCTGTGGGCATCAAGCAATAAACGATAATGAATTAAATGTTCACTGAAAAAAGAAAAAAAAAAAAAAGGAGCAACTTGAAGTACATAATATGAAATATTAAAGAAATGCAAAGCCACGTTAGTGAATGTTTTTCATTTGGTGGCTGAGTCACTAGTTGAGACGCTTTCCTTGAAGAATCTCATGAGGTTCCTCATTCCATCGTGTATTCACCTTGAATGCTGAGGCTGGGGTCCTACTTCAGCGCTGGGAATCACCTCCTCTCTTTCGCTTCCCGCCACCACTGCCTATGGACCACTGACCATACTGGGGAATTAGGCTCTGAGTAACACGGAGTTATTTCGGGTAACCTGGAACTGCCTCTGTCAGGACGTCCCATCCCATTCTCCCAAATTCCCTATGCTCAGCGAGGGAATGTTGTTCGTTTGGGGGCCCCACACCTCAAAGACAAAGCTGTCTCAGACAGTAGCTGGGATGTTCAGAAATAGACCCAGCTGCAGGGAAAACTAGAACAAGAAGTGGGCTTGAGTGATAGCTACCCATCTCAACGTAGAGATTTAGGGTTTTAAAGCATATTGGTATGAGAACTCTGCCAGACATAGGTATGAGAGGAGTGAGTGAGCACATTTTATGCATCCTGGAAAAAATGGGGTCACTCAGCAATTTTGGCTATGGGAGCTCTTTCAGCATATCTGTCAGCTGTACTGTTTGTGGTTTGTTTCTTCCCATGCTTATTTGTTTGCTGGTACGCTCTTTGCAATTAATTTGAGAAATGGGCTGAAGACATCAGATACTGTACACCTTCGCCTTTGACACAAACAAACAGCATGTTTGACAGATACACTGCATGTGCTCTAATCTGAGTAATTTTCTATATTCTAATTCTTAAATGGCAAAAAGATCTTATGGAGGTCATTTCAACCTCTGAGCATTGCCTGTTAAATAGGGGACAGAAGGCAGGATAAACAGAAACGGTGTTCATCTGTACATGAGAAGGTTACTTAGACAAATAGAGTCAAAGGCTTTATCTGAAGTTAAGAGTTGTTCTATTACTGAGTTCTTAAAAAAAAAAGAGCATAAATGGGCATTGTAGTTAACAAAGTGTGAGGACCCAGGTGGTCACCTTGCCTGCACACATCCCCCTGGAAGAAATGGGGCACTGAGCTGTGGCCACTGATACCACCCTCCAGCCTGGCATTTCCCTCTCCGCTGTGGGCTTTCTAGCCCCAGATCCATAGCGGTGCTTTGAGCAGGTTAAATGAGAGAGGAGAAGGTGACAGTATTTATCCCCAGACACTCCTGAGGTGTGTACCTGAGAACAGCCTGTCGGGGAGGTGGGAATGAAGATTTTGGTCATGTGTATCCAAAGAGCCTTGTAAATGATTGTGAGCGAGGCTGCGAGAACGTCCCAAATCCAATTCCAGTTACTGCACTGTGCCCACCTAAATCCCCTCGACATGTTATTTGGATATTGTGCTCCCTTATAGATTCTCCATAAACTGCCAGGCAAGGCTGCTGTGTGCAGTTAAATTATTGCTGTGCTGTAACACAGAAACTGCCCAGAAACTGCATGTGCACAGCAATATACAATTCTATACAGAGTTTGTTTTTTAACAAGAGGGGTTGTCTACATTTTTATGATCGTATATGGGTGCCAGGTCTGGGCATCTTCATTAATTTTACTCTGTCTTCTACTGAAGATAGCATATATCGCATTTTTTGGTTGTCCATTGTGATTGATTGTGACTGTGACTCCAAGCGATGTAGAATTTTTTTTTTTATTTTAATTCTGTGCAAGTCTTCATCCAAGAGCAGATTAGTTTTGAAAAACAGGTGTGCTTGAAGTGAAGTACTTGAATTTTAGGAGATTAGGAAATGGTGCTTTATTGCCAGAGCTCCTCTTTGTCTCTTCTCATCTCCTCCTTGGCAGCATGCTTCAACTTGAAGGCACGTCAGCATTGTAACAAATTTGTATCCTTATGCCTTGCTCCAGACCAGTTTCTTTCCAGTTACTGATATTGATCTGATAAGTGCTGAGGAGAGATTTCAGAGTGCTAGTACAGTATGTAGTGACTGTCTGTTTTGAAATCTTTTCTCCAGCCCTAGGTGAGGAAGATTTCACCAAAATAGATATATGTCATCATAGTTATGTAGATGATATATTATATATTATGTTGTTCTAATCCGTTGTGGCTAATCAACAAAATTGATTAGCTGCCATATAGACTTTAATCTAGGCCACGAAAGACAAGACCTCATCTGGCAAGAAGAAAACAATCAAATTCCTTAGGATATCCTTGAGAAGGCAAGAAGCAAGGGACCAAATGAAGAAGCTGAACAGCTTTAATAAAATTCAGTATTATTCCATTGGTTTAGTCAAGACTTTGCAAGTCACTATCCAGGCATAATGGCATTTACTGACATTATGACAACAAGGGATGCTCCACAGACAGAAAGGGGAATTAGAAGCATGCAAGGTTAACTGAAACAATGCTGCTAGTAATAAGCCACTGGAACTATATTGTCACTCATCCTCTCCTCCTGCTTCTAGATCGTCATTATCCTGTCAGTTGTTCGTATGTTTCTCCCATCAGCTTCAGCAAGAGGAAGGTGTGAAAAAGATGGACAAGATGGTCATATATTTAAATTAAATATACTAAATACTGTAAATATGGGGTGTGACATGCCCCAGATCATGTATGTGTCATGGCATATCATTTTGCTGCCAAATGATATGACAAGATATAGGCTAATGCAGTGTGAAATGACAAAGTCTAACTACAAGTGCCAATCGATGCAGAAAGATGCATTTGAAGAGCAATGTGATGAATCCACTATGTATGATGACTTTTTAACAGGGTAGCTATCCAGCCTGCTTGTGCTTGGAGCTGTGAAGTTGTTGGAATCTCCTGCTTTGGATTTCCTAAGGTGCTTTACTTCATGACCTATCTTGGTCTGGCTTATGGCTGGAGGTTGGTGCTTCATCTCACTGGACTTTGACAGGGTGACATGTTTTAACTGAGTGCCAGAAGCCACTTGTGATCCATTACCATAATTAAGGTTGGATGTACAGACTTTTTCCTGTGTAATTTTTTTTTTCTTTCCCTGGTTCTTAAAACTCTTGAAAAATTAGACAGTAGCGAATGTTTGCTGGGGGGTCATTCCCACTCCTTCCCAGCCAGAAATGTGACTATCCATCTTCATTTGACACATCCCCTCCATGTTTTCTTTCCATCCCATAACTGCAGGCAGCTGTGTTCTCCAAAAAGCAGCAGTGGAAACAGAGCAGAAAAGAGGTGATACAGCTTTGCATGCAGATGTAGAAGAATGAAGCTGGGTTAATTAACATTGATAATATACAGCTGTGGGCTGGCTTCAGGGGCGGCGGGTTGGCCGATGTAGACAAGGTGCAGCTGTGGCTGGTTCTGGTAAGGGGCTGGGCAGCCAAGAAAGAGGGAGCAGCTGAGGAAGAAGCAGAGAGAATGTGTGCCCAGGATGAGGAGAGATGAGGAGAAGGCAGCAGAGGGACTGGCATGAAGAGTATGTTGGTATGAGATGGTAAAAGACCTTGTTGCAGCTGGCTGGTTTGGAGAGTGCTGTGACATGCAGAGGTAGAGTCCATCTCATGGAGCACTTCTAGAAACACGTAGGACCACACACACAAAAAATATTGGAAGTGTGTGCAGGACTCTGAACGGGTTTACTTTTAACAGCAGCAAAAAGCACACAAAATGTCATGTGCTACTTTGTAGTTAGCTGACTTCATTGCCAGTCTGTTTTTCTTGGTCTGGTACTTGGGGAGGAGAACTGCATGCGCTGCAGATGTTGTGTCACGTCATGTCTCTCTTGGGCAGCCATGGTAACTGAAAGGAAAAAGATCATAGTGACATGTCCCAAAACAAACTTAACCAAATTCTCTAAAGCCAAGTGAAAGTGGCATTCAAACTGGGTTTTTCTTCTCTGTATTTCAGGCCAATAGCTAGAAAAAGATTCCACATAACATAAGGGAAGGCCCTATAGGCATTTGGGCAGCTTAGCAGAAACTCAAGAGTAGAAGAATTAAGTGTATTTTTATTTTTTTTAATGCAGGTTTGATATTGTTGTACAAAGCTTTGGATCTGAGGTGGGTCAGTGAGGCTAATAAGGAAGCCTTAACAGAGTTTTGAACACTGTCATTTTTTAAATGCCAACAGCCAGACAGCTTGGAAGAGGAATACTTGGTGGTACATGCTGACTGTGAGACACGAGTCTTACAGTTCTGCTGCTGTATTCCCCCAAAACTGTTATGTGTAAGTTTACATCTATGAAAGTTAAAATTGTCAGCACACGTTTGCAAAAGGAATGGGAGCAAGGAAATTGCCATTCTGGGCCTGGCTGGCTGACTGAATTTACATTGCTTTCTGGTAGTTCTCAGTCATCTGCTGTGATGTTTTCATGCAGTTACTGTTAGTCATATAAGTCCTGATACATAATAATGACCTAGGCCAGAACAATAATGCTTTAGGACTCATATGGAGAAAGTTAAAAGTAATCTTTACCTTGAAAATTTGTATAACAGGGCTGGAGACACTGGCCACCACTCTGTGTGCCTCCTTCCTGCCCCTCTGTCTCCTGTGCTTAGGCCTGACACAGTGCAGAATCACATACAAATGTCGGCTTTTCCAGAACCTCTCAGAAGGCATTATGCAGAACTAAATAAACATCAGTGCTGGTCTTATATAAATTAACTGTATGGGGAAGAAAGGAACATGATCCCTGTTCTCAGGGACTAGCCTGGTTTCTGAAGCAATATAGATTCGGAATATAGCTTTGGTTGGGACAAGTGACCTGCGGGAGCCTGGGGCAGCCACCCTGCCAGCCCCGGCTGCCTGGCTTTCATGTCTGCACACGCAGAGCTGGTGTGCAGGTCCTGGCTGGGGGTGCTGGGGAACATGCTGTAGCTGGCACATCTGTGGGTGTCTCTAGCTGAAGCTCAGATGCTACGTTCAGGCCTGAAGCAGAGCCAGGGGGAGCTACAAGGCTGAGCTGACTCTGAGAGCGCTCCTGGGGTGTCCTTGCATCACTGTCTAGAGCACCGATGGTGAGCAGAGAGCTGCCAACAGCACTGACCTAAGCCTGGAAACTGAAGATATGTAGCTGTGTATAATAATGTATCAAGGGAAGAGAATAATGGAGACTGCCATTACAAGCAGTGCTTTGCTTTTCCTCTTTCAAATGTCTTTGGCTTTGTCTATGACCTGCCTGTAGGAAATGGGATGCAATGAAGCCTTGGTGGTATTTTCTTCACAGACCGGGTTTGTTTATGTTATGGTTTAACCCCAGCTGGCAACTGAGCCCCACACGACTGCTCACTTACTCCCCATCGATGGGATAAGGGGGAGAATTGGAAGGGTAAAAGTGAGAAAACTCGTGGGTTGAGATGAAGACAGTTTAATAGGGAAAGCAAAAGCCGTGCACACAAGCAAAGCCAAACAAGGAATTCATTCGCTACTTCCCACGGGCAGGCAGGTGCTCAGCCATCTCCAGGATAGCAGGGCTCCATCACATCTAACGGTGACTTGGGAAGACAGATGCCATCACTCCAGATGTTCCCCCCTTCCTCCTTCTTCCCCCGGCTTTATATGCTGAGCAGACATCTCATGGTATGGAGTACCCCCGTGGTCAGTGGGGCCAGCTGTCCCAGCTGCGTCCCCTCCCAGCTCCTTGTGACCCCCATGTCCCAGCCGGTGGGGTGGGGTGAGGAGCAGAAGAGCCCTTGGCTCTGTGTGAGCACTGCTCAGCAGTGAGGAAAACATCCCCGTGTTATCAACGCTGTTCCCAGCACAAATCCAAAACACAGCCCCACACCAGCTACTGGGAAGGATGTTAACTCTTCCCTCAACAAAACCCAGCACAATTTATCAGAGGTTTTTTGTTGCCAGTGATTTCCAGGAGAGTGCTTCTGCCTGCTGAAGTGTGGGAGCAGCCCTGCAGCTCGCTGAGTGGCAAGGACATGGTGTGGGTCTTTGCCCAGCAGTGGAGGGGGGTGAGAGGCTGTGGAGGCTGGTCCTGCAGCCTCCCTTAGCTTAGGTGCATGGGAGCTGCCATGCCAGGCAGTAGTTTGAGTCTGACTTGTGTAATGGGCTTTTTGGCTGTGATTGTTGCTTCTAAGATGTTAAATTAAGCCTTTTTTCGTATTACTGATATGACAGTGCTACTGACCTTCCATTTTTCTGTAAGTATGTCCTATTCTTCCCGCTTTGCTACTGGGGTGTGCCTAAATCTGTGGCTCATGTTGGGGGGGGGGGGGGGGGGGGGGAGGTGTTTAAGTATGTCTCTTAGTGGATTTAGTGTCATTTACTTACACAGTCCGGAGTTGCTGTAGACATCAACAGCACATATCTGTATATGTAACATTTGTTTTTGACCAAAAGGTACGGCTGTCACCGAGCCTCCACAAACACCGCATTTAGACAATTTCTACTTGAGGGTAGTTTTAGTTGGAGCATTGGAGGGGAGTAAGTTTTGTTGCTTAAAGAATGAGTTCAAAGAAGTTTGGGGAAGTGTCCCTGAATTATTAATCCCTGCTGTGGGTAGGGAAAATTTATGTGCTGCTTATGACTTTTAAAAAAGGTGTTTCCTTGGCTAACGGTGAAATCTAGTAAGAAAGAGCCTGGCCACTGTTGGCATGACAAGAGGAGGTTTCCTTCGTACCTGACTCTTCCCTTAAATTTTGTTGTTAAACTCCTTCATCATTAGCATGAAGTTAATCGTTTGGCAATTTATTTAGCAGCCATCTGTCATTTTGCATATTTTGTAATCTAATAACAGTTGCAGCCATTGGAAGAGACCACTTGCCAATGAGTCTGAGATAATATGGTGGTGTCAGTTCGTTCCAGGCACAAAACAAACAGACATGTTACTTTCATCCTTGAGAGGAACCTTTCAAGTGCATCCAAGAATTCCACAGGGCAAATGCCAAGTCTTTGCATCTGTGTCTCCAAGCTATACTCAGACTTTATTCCATTTCTTTTTGTCTCTAGGGATCCACCAGCCACAGTGTGTCTGAACTGATCGCTTACCACCAGAATCATCTGTGTTTTGGATATCTTTGATATCTTCTGCTCATCCCTCACAACAACATCTGAGTTAAGACTCTAATTAAGGACTGTTGTTTCTTCTCTTGGAGAGTGTTCTTGTACTTCCGTGGCCTCTGCTTTGAGACTTCCTGACTAATGTCAAGGACTGAGGAAATTACTCAGAACTTCTTGTCAGCTACCTTCCTTTTCAAAAGTTTAATTAGTAGAGAATAATGCAGTTTGAAATAAATGTAGCCAAACCAAAAGCCAGCTTCTGCAATGTGCTTAGCTTGTTAGCAGTAAGGCTCTTAGGACTATAACTCTTTTGGAATGGTACAAGCTTAAGACAGTTAGCAGAACTCCACAATCAATGAGTCCCAAAACTGCTTTTACACACACCTGCAGACAAGCTAAAAATATAGAACATCTGGGGGGTGGGTGTGTGTTTATGTATATATAAAATGAACTCTTTATTTTTCCTTTGCTTTGGGTGCTGTTATGTGGGCTAAACCAACATAATGTTGCTAGTGTACTTTAGAACTAAATCATTCCGAAAGTATGATCATTTCTTTGTTCCTGGAGACTTACAAGCCATTCTGTAGGACTCTGGAACTCTCGTGTCTGGAGCAGGGACCACATATGAATTTTTATTGTTATCTTGTGATGCGGCAGGAGTTATGTTTGAATCACTGCAGCTGTTCACAAACCTCAGTGAAGCTGGTAGGAAAAGTTTAAAATAAGTGAAAGAAAGCACTTCATTATGCAGTGGGTGGTGAACTTCTGGGGCTTGCTGCCGTAGGAGTTTGTAGAGGCAGACAGTATGATTAGACATTCATGGACCAAGAGTCTATAAATGGATACTAAGAGGACTGAGCAATATACCCTATAACATCCTTGATACAACAGCTTTGGGGGAGTAAGAAGTAAATGGAGATCAGAGAGTGACTAGGCTGACATGCTCTCTTTAAATAGTTTATCCTGTTGCCACTGAGTCAGGATCCTGGGCTGGATGAGCCATCGATCTGACCCGGGAGGCAGTTCCTGCATCCTCAAGTTGTTCATATAACTTGCACTTGAGCTGTGCAGGTTGCCACTTTCAGCCTTGGCTCTAGAGGTCCAGTCCTTGTCAAATCCACAGTCGGAAGTGGACTCTTTCTGGAGCCCTCTTGCTATCATAAGTAACACAGGCTATTTCAGAACAGAGCTAAGACATATTGGCTAGTCTTTATAGGGAAAATGGTTACCTTGAGTTTTCCGAAGGAGCTATACTTCATAATGCAAATAGCAAGAATCATTTCTCACTGAGCCTCTTACTTTCAGAGGTAATATATCTCTAGCCATTTCCATTAGTTCATTGTCCTCCCCAGCACTGTCCTTTGGCTCAGTCGCTTGGCTTCAGTGAGGCGAAAATGGATCTGAGTGGCATTTGGCTAACATGCTCTGAAACACTCGGTTCATCTGAAAGTCTCTGCAAGTAACAGCTATTCCTACAGCCACCTTTTTTTTGGAATTAACAGGACAAATCAAGGACAGTAAATGTCAAAGCAAAAGGCTTTTTTCCCCTCATGTAGATACAATTCAAATGTAATTTAGGAGACCTGCACATCTTGGATTTTATTTTCCCACTCAAATCTTTTCAGTGCTGCAAAATACTGCTTGCTTTGGATGGGAATTTTCTTTTTGCATTCCCATAGCTTCATACTGCACATAATGTGATATCCATCTCTGTTGTCTTTTTCACAGTGCTTATGCAGTCAGGAATCTCTGTTTAGAGTCAGATCATCAGCTGACAGACACGTGCTGCTCAGGCTCCAGTGAAGCGGTATTGACATTTTTTGGCTAAAGAGAGCTGGGACAGTATCTCTGAGAACACAATGTAAAGTGCTTCATATTTCTCTTGCTGGTTCAATGCTTGGAAGAAGTCCAGCAAAACCCAATGTGGATTAAAAATGGAAACTACTTCTCCAGCCCTCTCTGTATGCTGGCTTAGCGATTACATGAATTCACTGGGCAGTCCTTTTTCTTAGTACAGTGCAAACATACCCCAAAAAGCAACTTGGTATTAAAATGTGAAAAAATCAGTGTTAATCTAGCCTTCTTATGACCCTGTCACCATTAGCTGAATTTACTTCATCAGAGAGAGTACCTTCTAGGTGACTGTACCCCAATAAAACTCTCACAGCCTTTTGGTTCTTTCCATTATCTTGCTTACTGATTGAATTGATTTCATCATTTGTAAGATACAGATCGAAGGCATCTCAGCACATCTAACACACAATGCAGACCATTAAGAAGTGCAAAAGAAAAGCCAGCCAGTTCATACACAAACTCAGTACAATAAACCTAAGAACCTGGCACAAAAGCAAACCCAGTAACTGTCAGAGAAACTACTTTGGTAGTAAAAGGGAGCTTCAGTTATTTAGAAAGTACCGTTCCTAAAGCCTATTTAGGTACAAAGCATTCTTGTCACACTTTGCAACAGCCATGATTAAAAACTATTTGAGGGTAAAAGTGTTTTCTGGTATTTATCAGTGGGTCATTAACCTTAACAATATCAACATTTCAATTGTCAGCAAGATTAAAAAAGCCCATTATAGCAAAATGAGCACATTGTACATAGAGATATTGGAGTGCTGATGAATTACCAGCTCTGTGCAGATACAGACTTCAATATGGTACAGCCTTCAGTGTACTGAGAAATAAAGGATGAATTAATTGCTGTGTGAAATATAATGCTGAAGACTTAGAGGCAAGCTAAATGAGATGGTTTAGCACATGGAGAGACTTACAGGTTTTATCTACAAGAGAAAGAATATACATCAGCTTTTAGTTTCTGTAGGTGATGCCAGTAATGACGGAGAAAAGCAGACCTGAGTAATGAAGTCTGTGGATCCAGGCTCTTATTTAGATACAGATGAGAGGAGTCCAGGCAGGAAACAGGCTGATTCCATCCATAGGACCAAGCAGAGGGACACAGAGACAGGGCAGTGAGTGTGAAAGAGGAGAGGACCTGACAAGCAATACCCTCTTGTATCTACCTGGCCCCTTGTTTATGTGATTCCAGGTGAAGATAACCCAAAGGACCATCTGGGCCTCTAAATTTTGGGGTTAGAATTGAGTGCATGACGTGCAGAATTTAGGGTCCATATGGCAGGCATTGCTAATTGTTACCAGGCAATGCATTGTATGTATAATGTGCTGAAACCTGCTGTATAGAGAGCTGTAGGTGCAGAACTCCTCTTGGAGGAACAGTCTTCTCATTGCAGAGCCAGTGCCGGTGCTTTGGGGTGCATACAGCGTAATGGAAAGCTCAGTGGGGAGCAGGCTGTAGAAAGAGAAGTGGTTTGGACAGGAAAGATAAAGGCTCACAGTGTATTTCCATGGTATGCTGGGGTAGAAGGGGGACCTGAACCTTGCAGTGACAGGATCTTTACCATCCTCTCAGTAGCAGAGCCAGGGAGAGTTTGGTTGGAAGGAAAGCCTTAGGAAGGAGCTCTTTTCTGCATCACAGACCACATCTCCATTTGCCACTTGCTTTCACCAGAGGCCTCCTACATGAGGGACTGTGCGGGATGCAGAGGCACCAGACCACTTGTGCGCTCCAAGGTAAAAAGGACTAGGAAGCAAAGTCCATGCTGGCAGCCCTGCTGGCTACAGTTCAGGACTACCAGCTGTCTTGCTCTCTAGTACAACTTTTCAGCTATAGAAGTAAAGATATCACAGGAGCCTTTGAGAAAGGATTTTTGTTGCTCTCTTTCCCTCTGCTGGTTATTTTTCTAAGTGTGTGTGTACATGAGAAAGCTGTTAGGGGTTCATTTATTCTTGTCAGATAACTTTCATTACTGTAATAAAATTCTACTGACAGCTTTTATTTCTGGATTCTGAATTGTCATGCTTTTCTGGGGGTTCCTTCTGACCTCCAGGATGTATAACTTGGGTGAGAGACATGTCTAGCATTTGTGAATGTCTTAGAAAAACCAGAATTCAAAAAGCCTAGCAGTTCCTGTCTGGTAGATCTAATTTCAAGCTCTAGTAAGACCATGGAAAGACACCGCAGATCAGCCCAGAAGGCAGCACTAAGAGCAGGCTGATGCTCTTTTATAAAGTGAAGCATCAGTGCAGAGATGACCACAAAGGTCAGCCACAGCCTAACAATTACAGATCCTCCAAAAACACGTGGAGGTCTGAGACCCAGCAGCCGCCTTCTCCTTTTTATATTTTCTTTTGGTTTGATACCAACATAGGTACCCAGTCCTTTCTGTAGTAACGGAGACAAAGGCATGGTTTTCTAAGGAAACTTCAGGAAAAGAGACCCCTTGGCACAAAGTTCTGTTCAGAAAAGCTCTTTCGTATGGGGAGGGATGACATACCTATTTTAGGATTTCCCAAATGAAAACAAAAGCCTATGCAGGCCCACTGCAAGGCATACTGCAGATATGTAGTAGGTCTGACACTTCTTGAATGGTTACAGTGTAGGATTTACTCTACGATGATTTGGGTGCATGTTCAACACAGTCATGGCAGTTCTGATGAGTCCCAGGAGAGACTGTGCATATATGCAAGGGCACATGGCTCTTGTGTGGCAACTGTTTGTGCAGTCTGGCCAGCTGGAACTATAGCTCTGATTGAGCTGCTGCTTCTGCTCCAGCCATGCTTGGAAACCTCAAACAAATAGCAGGTGCTAAGAGGGAGTGTACTAAAGTGTCCCTACATACAGTGACCTGCCTCTCCTTTTCTGTTATATGCCCTCCTCCTGTCAGGCCCCTGTTGGAAAAGGACTAGTGATGTCTCCTTTTCAGGTGCCAGAGGTTTCCATATGAGACTGGGCAGGTATGCTGAAGTTCATCACCCACTGCAGAATCATAAACATGTGATTTAATTTGGGCTATAAGAATGAAACCTGTCTTGAAAACTGGATTGTTGTAAATGAAGACTTGACTTGATATTAATGTGGTTTCTGGTGATATTTTACTCATAAAATTTAATTTTGAAATGTTTGTGTCTTTTGGCTGCTAACTGGCAGAAGGGAAAGAAACAATTAGGAAAAAAAAGCAGGGGGTTGATGAAGATGATGTGTAGTGGAAATTACCACATACGGATGAGATTCATTCTTGCCTAACACGTTTTCTAGAAATCTGAAAGGGCACTTGGTGGTATGTGAAATCATATATGATGCCAGAGTAGTCTTGATATGGATGGTACTCAAGATGAAGGAAAGATACAGCAGCAAGTGTAGGTACTAGAAGTATGACCTAAATGCCAGTGAATAGGAATCTGCTTGGATAAAAGCCATAGAGGGCATCTAGGAGGAAAAATAACTCCAGACCTAGAGATTCAGTGGCATGAAGGGAAATAGATGTGCAATCCAAAAATGATAATGGACAGCAAGTGAACATGCAGTGCAATCAAAGTGGCAGGTAGAAAGGTCAAGGCAGTTGTCAGCTCTGGAAGCACAGATGACATGTCCTCAGAGCACGGAGGCAATAGCCTTTCTCTGTGTATGTCCAGGAGGAAGTTCAGTAGCTATAGGAATGTTAACAGGAGAAAATGTAGGCAACTTGGAGTAATGCCAAAGACAGGAACAACAATTAATGGGATAGAAATATATGTTTATAGTTAAAGAAAAAAAGATATTAAAATGCTGTGCGGCTTTAGCACTCATTTTCAAATAGTAAAGATAACAATTTAGTATAGAATCTCCTGCCCTACACCTTTGTAATTAACAATGTAACAAACACAAGTTTGGAGCTTTGTGCATACCCAGTCTCTAAAAAGACACGGTATCAGTGCAGCACCTGCTGTAAATGAAGCTGGAGGACACAATACCTTAGGTTAAAAGAAATCCATTGTTTCCGAACATTGTAGGCCAAATTCTACTCTCTTCACATCCGTGCACTTCCACTAAGGTAAATTAATTTGCCCAAGGGGTATTAAATGAACCGTTCTGATTTATAACAGACAAAATCCTTGATGAAGGTACCGTTCACAACAATTAAAAAGATTGAAAAGTTAACAGTATGGATAATTGGAAGTGTAGTGACTGATTGATTTATGTATGACTGTATTGTTATGTGTCAAAACATTTATTGTTAGTAATACAATATTTGTGGCATAGCATTGATAATGTCTTGCAAACTATCTGCTATTCAAACAGTGGCCATTTATCACCCAGCAAGATGCATTGAATCATATATCATGAAATAGTTTGAAAATACTGTTCAGTGTTCTCCAAGCCGTCTGAATATTTATTGTCAAATACTTCACTAGCTTTGTTCTTTGCACATCTACTAAAATTAGATTGCTTTAACTTAGTGACTGCTAGATCCACCATGGAATGACTGAGTGGATTTGATGTATGCAGATGTGAACACTCTGAACAGTTTTCTGAAACAAAAACTATTTTAAAGAATACATTTAACAAGTATCTTGGGAAAAGTCATCTTCTCAGATTTCTCTTGCTATTTTTGGTTGACTTGAAACAGAGAGGAAGAAATACAAGAACAAAAGATAATCAGGAGGTGTGAAACTGAGTTCCTGTGTGACTGTTTTATAAATATTTGATATTATCCTTTGCCTGAATGGAGCTTTGTTTGGGGGAATCAGGCAGCAGATGTTTGGCTTTACCTGATATCTACTTTGGCAGCACATTTTACTTCCCTGTTTTGCACGACATGGTGCTGAAGCCATGTTTTGTGTTTATAGCCTTTTGGGGATACCAGGCCAGATCCAAAAGCTGCAGAAGTGACGGGAAGACTTGCATTGACACAGTTGGCTTTGGCCCAGGTTCGGTCTCACTGTTTCTCTGAGTAAGCGAGGGACAAATGCTGGGTTTTGCCATGTGACTATTCAATGACAAATACCACTTTTCATCTTTATCATCTTTCAAATTGCTGAATTCCATCCCTACCATTTTATCACGTTTCTATATTAAGATTAAAAACATAAAAAATGTGTACTTACGTCTGTTTGTTTTCAAAGTAAACATGGAAATCTGATCATTTTAACTAGAATGTAGTTTCTGTACCAGCTACTAAAATATTTGTATTGCTTTTGCATTCCTCTTTTGGACTAATACTGCTTTAAGTACTCTGTATTCATAATGGACATGGTCGTTCTTGCAAAGAGCTATGCAGTGCCAAAGAACATTTCTTAGTGCTATTTGTTAGTGTCTGCTGGCTAGTTAAGCACCACTGCAGATGTACGATAGCTGGAATTTGCTAGAACTTAACCGCCAGAAATACTTCCCTGTTACTATAAGCAAAACTGGACCAAAATATTGTTATAGCTCTAATGAGCTATAAGCCAGTAAGGAGAGCTGTAAAGAGAGGAGAGATTTCAATATCATATCAATATCACAAGTGCAGAGTGGAAGTGCTTGTTCCACCAGTGTCAAGTACCTTGCAACAGGAATTGTCATTTGACAGCCATGACCTTATCTGTCATACTTACACACCTGTGTGCCATGCTGTACCCTAGCAAAAGACAGAAATACAAGAGCACTTCTGTGGCCATTCCTCCTGGAGTCTTAGCCTGCTTATGGTCTTGTGTGGGTTGTAACTTTAAAAGGAAGAGCTGGCAGCAAATGAGCCGGAGTCACTTGCAGGTTTTTTTCCTCACAAAGCCTTCTGACCTTGAAAAGCCTTAAAGCTGCATTTGCCATGAAAAATAACTTCTACTTAGTGCTGAGCACGTGTATTGTTGCACAGACAAATAGACAAATAACAATGTGAGTACATGCCTTGATCATTTATCCTCCTCTGAGGGCCATAAACCATGAGTAAATGCAACAAAAGCAGAAGATTAATAGTGGCTGCACAATGCTTTGCATTTTTCATAATGATTCTCTACAGATAGAATCAGTAAGTGTCACTAATTGGTAGGTGCTTGTTCTGCATGGGGGCCCAATCCTCCCTCTGGTAGAGTTGGAGGCCAGTCTCTGGTTCTCATGTTGGGGAAAGCAGGAGCAGGCTCCTCAGGAACTGCAAAGGCTGCTTTTTAACAGATGCCATAATTCAGGCAAAGGCTGTGTGCAATGCAGAGAAAACCCCAGTAGCCTGCAAAGACGGTACCAGCCAGCCTGTCTGGTGCATGGGCAATTGTTTGCAAACCCACTGGTGGCTATTCAGGCTTGAGGAGAAATAGAAGGTTGGCCACAAGCCAGCTGCTGAATTTGACATGTATTCAGCTGAATGACTGGGCTGGCATAGTAATATAATCCTGTGGTGTCCTGCTGGTCTCCTTCAGATCTTGTTGGCTTGTTGGCAGCCGCTGATGCTTGTTCCCTGTGGATGTAAGGGTGCTGTGCAGGAAACTGCTGGAAAGACTGCCTACCCAGTGTTGTCCAAACATTGTCCAAAGCAGAAAGTATGTGCAGGAGTACCCCATGCTGATTGTTGTGTAGGCCTGTACAGGCCATGGAAAAACACTTCAATCAAGTTTTTATCAAATTTACTTTGTTGCTTAAACTGACTTTTTTTTTTTAAGACTTACATAAAAAATAAGGGCATAGTGTGTCTTTTCTAGTGCTCTTAACTCTGACATTACAAATCTGCTTAAATCTAGTATTATGCCAAGTAGAGGTACCCAAACAACCTCCCTGAAACAGCACTGTGTTCGAGCATGAAGCTATGCCAATGCAGCTGTGCTGCTCCCAGTACCCAACCAAATTTGGCTCTTTATGTGCAATCTGGGTGTAGTGTATGGGCTCAGAGACTGACCATACAATTAGGTGCTCCGAGCCGAACTGGTACCACACCCAGCACTTCAGACTCCTCTGTCAGACCTCCCACGCTGAGATGATGATGGGCCCGAAAGCCATGAGCTCTGGTTTGAGCTGGACGCTTGATTTTTGAAATTGCCACACACACATACTGCAAGACTGTTCCTGTTGCCAGCTCTCTCAAATGTAAAGCTTGAATTGATTTGGGCTATGCTGCCAGAATTTCCCCAAGTGAACTCAAGAGAAGGTCATCTTACCACAGATTTATCTAAAAAGCTGCCTGGTGGTGTGGATCTTTTTCCATTTCCCCGAATCCACAATATCTTTATCGTATATACCTGCATAATTTCTCCATAGCATTGTTTAGTGTCTCTGTGCTCATGAGCAACTCCAGGGATCTGTCCTGCTCCAGTCTGAGAATGACACTGGAATGGCGTCTCCTCTGCAAAAGGGACAGATGGAGACATGGGAGAGGGAAAGTGTATGGGGCTTGCCAACCTCTTTCTGTCTGCATCCCTCTTAGGTAAGTGGACTTTGTCCTTTTCTCTTCTCCCCAGTCCTAGTTAAAACCTCTTTTTAGCTTTCTGTGTCCTACAGAAATCTTGATTGTCCTTCCCAAGGAGGCAGGAAAATAGGGAAGGCAGCTTGTTCAGCTAGGTAAGGCTCAGAGCACTGTCACTCCGCAAATGGCCCTGGTGGAGAACAAGCCCATTAGGGAAAAGCTGTCAGAGCTTTAAGTGCCTCTGCTGACCAGGCATGTGCTCTTTTACTAGTCGCTTTACCTATTGCTAATTCTCATCGTCTCTACCCCTGTTTCTGACGATTTGTACATGTCTCTGTGCAGTGTCTTGAACACAGTAGGGTTTCAGTCTGGCTTCTTGGCACTGCTGTAATAGAGGTATTTCTGTTACCCAGAGAAGTCAAAATCCAGCAGGCCTGGGATGTGAACATTTGTGGTCAGTCTCAAAACCAGAACCAAAGCAGCAGCTTTGTTCTTTTCAGACAGATCATCAATTAGGGCCAAAATCAGTAACGTGTCAGTATGACTTACTGACTCTAGGCTGCTTTTTAAAAAGCATCCAAGACACAGACTATTAGTTGACATGATATGGATATTCATGCAATGTTTACCCTGCAGTTTTTGAGAAATTTTTGAATCTCCAGAATTACTAACTTCAGAGCTCTCTCTCTTTACTATTTATGTAGTGGTTGCAGCAATCAAACCAGTATTCCTTATGTGAGGCAAAGATTTGGAAGAAAAGAATGCAGAGTAACACAAAATCCCATCCACTTAAGCTAAGGAGGATCATAGTCTGTTCGGAGAATAACCTGATCGTTCATTACTGAACTGCAACATCAGGTACTTCTGGGGTAATCAGAGGTATTGCCTCCGGAAAAACTGCATCTGAAAAGAGACTGGCTGCCAGACATGCATCTTTAAAGGGAGAGGAGCTTCTCTGCTGCAGACCAAGGAGCATATGCTCTTCCCTTCATGCTGCACTATACGGTAAAGAAAAGGAGCAGGGCTTTTTGTAGAGCAGTCGTGACACACCAAACATACATTTGATGTTCAATGGCCTGGCGCAAGTGGAAGCGCAGGATTTGGATGGCAAACATCTGAAAAGGTGTCGACTGAGGCTACCAATGCACTATAGATCAGAGCTTGAGTATACTGCTAGAAAAAATAATCCCATGCAAACCCCTATTCCCTCTGTATTCAACATCTTATATTCTGTTCATTACTCGTGCATTCTATAATTTGCACCAATGCATGTTGGGACTTGCTAAAAATGAAAGGAGAGCTTGAGAGAGCAGATTTCAACTTGTATGTCATATCCAGGCAGGTTCCCTCAGTATGAACTTTTCAAAATTTCCAGGCCTGACTGTTCCATTCATTGGCAACAGTTTACTAGTGCCCATGTCTCCTGTGCAGATCCAGGGGACTAAGAATCTTCATCTCCTTGTTGCTCCTTAAAACTGTACCTCTGTGAGCTGACAGTGACGTCTTTACAGTTAAAGATAGTATTTTGCCAGTGGAGTTCTTGTACTCTTTCTGAAAATCCCTGCCTATAAAAATGAATCTATAAAAAGGGAGTATTTGAATCCTCTTCTAGGCATAAGCATAGAAGGCTCTTTTCTAGGTAATATGTTGTCAAGGTCAGGGAAACAGCTGTTACCCCATGGTTTTAATTTGCTATGTTTCAGAGCTCTGGAGAGTCACGTTGGCTGTTGCTGTCATTAATGGAAAAGATTTTCAGGCATTGCAGGGTGACAAATCAGAAGCGATACCCAACTGGAGAATGAGTCCCTGAAACTATGTGAACCAGAAGATGGAGGGAGGTGGGGGAGTGCAGGGGAGATGGTTGGTCTTGCAAATACAACTGAAATCAGCTGGATAGGATTGACCTGACATTTGCCTTCTGAGGGTTTGTGGGTTTTATTGCTGCATGATAGAGTGCACCTGGCACAGGAAAGGGTTTTGTCTGGCAATGAGGAGAATGGGTCACACCTGAAAACTCTGGCTTAAATATCCAGCTAGAATGGCAGTGTTATGTAGTAGATTGAAAATGAAGGGTGAGGTGTGAGGCTGTGGTTCCAGGTTTCTCAGGAATTCAGGGTGAGGCTTCTCTGCAATCTGTCCCTGCCTACCTCAAAGAGACATGATTTATAATGGCAAGCATCACAGAGATTTTTGTGGCAAAGTATGCATTGTATTCTGAAGATGTTTTGTTGTCTGAAGAGGGGTTTTTGAAAGTTTTTTTTACATCTCTAGCTAATTAAAATGTGGCTGAAAGTAAATCACTAGAAGTACCAGTAGGATTAAAACTTAGTGAAATTTTATGAAGTAATTAGAATGGCATTTGTACAGCCAGTGGCCAGATCAAAAATGCAGTTTTATCCAAAACCTATCTGCTATATTTTTTTCTTATTAAGCACTTTGACCTTCTGCTGTGAACAACAGAAGGTTTGGCAGGTGATAAGATGTGCTCTAGTCACAAAAAGAGTAGGAGAGAGAGTTGCTATAACCCTGGAGTTCACGGAGTTTTGCTTCCAGAGAGCTTGTTATGATTTTTCACTTGTCCCTATGAAACCTTTGCACTGAGGTCAGTTTTTATGTGAGCTCAGAAAGAAAACAACCTAAATGGTCATGTATGCATATCCTTTCCTTCCATGGTTAGCCTGGGTTCAGGCTTGTCCTAAACTTACCTGTGTTCTTTTATCTAGGTCAGACACAAAGAAAGTCTTATGTGCTTGAAGACTTGGGTGGGTTGTTGGGTTTTTTTTTCTGATCAAAGATACTACCTTTTTCCACAAACTTTGCTTCATTAAGATCCTCGCTAAAGATAACAAAATGGCTGTGAAGACTGTTATTTCATGCTTTCTGTGAGCTAACCAAAGCCAGCATTAACTTGTTGCTAAATAATGCTATAGGTTGTCCCTCTGTCTCTTTGTCTTTGCAATGCAATCCTAAAATACAGTTCTCTGCAGAAGGTGGAAACTTGTCACCTTGATCTGTGAGAGCAGTGGTTGGCATCACAGGAGCTGGAAGGGCACCAGCTGTATTAGATGGTGGAAAGGCTCCTGTGAATTTTCTTTAGAGCCTGCAAAGAAGGGGAGGTATTGCAGCGGGGGTAGAATGAAATCTCAGAGTCTAATCAGAAAAGGGTGACATTGCTGGATTGTGGATTTCTTGTGTTTGGGTTTTAACATCAAAGCTTGCTGGATGGCAGGGTTGTCTTCGGCTGCCTCCAACAGAGTAGCATGCTCATGCTGACTCTCCTCTCTGCCACTGTTCTAATATGTAGACCAACTGTGAACAAAACTAGAAATTGCTTCCTCAAGTTAGACAATGAAATACTTCAAGTAAAGCATAGGAAAATGATGTGGAGACAGGTCTTCATGAGGGATTTGTGAGCAGGAGAATAGTCATAGGTGAGGCAGCCTGTGCCAGGGCATGGGGCTCTTCTCCACTCTGTTCTGTGTGTTGCCAGCACAGTCACTATTACATGGGTATGGATTATAATCTGCTTTCCCTTTAGTTCAGACGTTTACTAGTGACAACTCCCTGCTCCATGGGCATCCCTAAAATTCCCATCTGAAATACCTTACAGAGACTCTCTGAAAGCAATGAAAACCTATCCTGAAAATCACATCCTTGTCAGAATATTTCCAATTGGAAAACTCAGACTAAGCCACATCTGTAGAAAATACAATTTCCAAAAGAAGCCATGGATTTTATTTTCTTTCTTTAAAGATAAAACATTGAACTAAGTAGTACCCTGTAAAAGATGGTATATTTGTATTAAGTCATTGCAATCAGGAAAACATACTGATTTATTTTTTTTCCCTTGTATATTCTCTGCGCAAAGTTTCTAAGAGAGCTTTGCTTGGCAGCTTAGCTTTCTGTGGAAATGGGGTGTGGTGACACTACAAAGTTTCCTTTTCTTTCCCAAGTATTTATCTGGCCCACGGAGTCAAGTGTAGTCCTCGGACAAAAACACGTACCCACCCTTGTCAAGCTGTCAAGGGATAGAAACCAGCCCTGCATGTGGGAGTTGATTCTGCTGCAGAATCCTCTGCTAAAGGTAAGGGAGAGAGACTTCTGCTGGTCAATGGCTTCACAAATAGGAAAAAATCTGGGTTTCTTTAAAACACTTGAGTTTGATTTGATTACTATTATATTTTCATTTGTTACCTTATGCTGCAGAAAATGGCATGTCTTGCATTCATACTTGAGGAAATATCTCACTGCTTTGTGTAGAGATGCCTTGAGAAGGGTCTTGAATGCAGCTATATTCATTTGAAAGAGAAATATGCTTTCAGTTAGTGTCCTGCAAGTACAGGCTAGCCAAAACACGCCTTTCTAGGTCTTTGCTTGAGCTAACGGAGCAGAGGATCAACCTGTTTAGGATTAATCTGCTGTTAGTCATGCTGTAGGACTGCTTAATAATAGCTTTCACTCCTATGACAACAATGGGAAAACAGAGGAACCAAGTGTGTTTCAGTGCGTGGGGTTTGTTTTGTTTTGTTTTTCATCATCTGCTTGATTCCTTTTCTAACCCAGCCTCCTGTCACCTCTTCCTGACATGTGTCAGAAGCACTTGTGGCTTTTTTTGGTAGTTACAGAATCAAGCAAAATGGGACCCTCTCCTCTGCTGGTGTTTGTAGGTGCCAGAGTAGCAGAGATAACTGTGCTGCACAGGGACATGTCTGTGCCATGCAGGTTGGTGCCACGTTGGGGGTGTCAGCTCCTGAAAGCGGAGTCGCCGTGTCAGCACAGTCCTGTGTTTGGGCCAGCCAGTCTGTGTACACACAGGTGCAGTGTGGCCGTAGCTGTGTTGCTGTCAGGCTGTAAGTGAGCAGGAGCACCACTGAGCAGCACCCTGGTATGTGGTGGTGCCAATTCCCAAAAGCTATGCTAGTGTGTAGTGGATGCCTCTTAAAAGATGTTAGCTAGGCTGTGGTATCAGCACCTTAACAGAGCTTAGCAACTTTGCTACCCTGAGAAACTGCACGCATCTGGCAATGGGATGAGCGAACACAGGGTTTACTAGGCTGTTAAATAGCTTTTGTAAATGAAGCAGCCTGGTAGAGATCTTAAAATTTTGGTCCTTAGATTTAAAAGAATTTTTTTTCGTTATATTCTTCCACAGTCAAGAAAGTCAAAGTAGCCTCCCTGCTGTTCTCTGCCTTCCAGGCTCTATATGAATGGAGATGGTAGGACAGAAGCTGTTTGAGACAAAGACACTAATCGTTCCAAAATGTGACTGGGTTGACTCTGCTTGAATCCTGTTTTGAAGTCCTTCAGATCTGTCATTGGTATGGCTTTCTATCATCTTCAGTCAGATCTAGCTCTAAAGTGCTATTTTCCAACCCTCATCTGCAATTTAGGCACCACCACAAAGGATGTATGAAGGGAAAATAGGAGGAAGAGGATGACTACGACTATCCTTCCTCCAGAAATGATTTCATATGTGTTTCAATACTGTAAGGCATCAGGGAAACAGGGAAAAATATGGCTTCAATACAAAGTGCATTCAAAACGCATCACAGGTCTTTGTTAACGGGTGACCACAGCGATATTGATCAGTGTTTGATTTGTTTTGCTGTTGTAGCAATGCTTTTCTGTGCTTCCCTGAACACATTGTTTTTCCATTTTACTTTTTTTAAAATTACAGAATCATTCCAGGTATAGAGTCCTGAGTAATTAAGATCTTTCCAGGTCCCGACCCTTTCCTATTAGTATTAGATGGTGAATTAACCAGGACTATTCTTGCTTGTTTGCGTAAGCAATATCTTATGAGTTGCTTTATTACTACCAATATATATTTCTGTCTTTGGAAGGTGATGTATTGGCTTTTTTTTTATTCATTTATTTACAAAGAAAGAAGACTGCAAAAATGTAATCTGATTTGGCATCTTTCTCTGGCTTCATCAAAGAAATTATGGCTATAATATTTATATGGTAAAATGACAAGGACTAGCCATCACTCTTTTGAGATTACCATATTCTTCCAACAGCAAGACTCTCCCAGAATTTATTTTCATTCTATATATTGTGGCAGGTGCATAGGTGTGAAACAAACAAATAATCTGGAAGAAACCTTCTGTATACACAGAGAATACATTCCAAAATAGTTATCTTGGAAAAAGTGAAAACTCCTGCACGGTCTCTGCAACTGCTGAATAAACCCAGCTGCAGAACCTCCTGGAAGCTGCTAGTCTCATTCTGTTTGTGCTTTGATCAAAGACTTTCACTGCATATTTGGAGGTAGTATCTTATATACCAGCGATGCCAAATGTATGGCACTGCATGTTAAGTCATTCATACAGGTGAAGAGATAGTTGCCTCTAAGGATAGTCTGGGTATATTAAGGCTTTGTTTAGCATCTGGAAGCAGCTCAGGGTGAAGGTAGCTTGTTTTGCCAGCAGCAGTGTCATTAACGTACAATCTGTTGGAAAATGTTTATCAGCTGAAAAATAAACTACAGTTTATAGTTGCAGTGAAGTGGACCTGCATAATTTGTATGCATTCAAAGCTGTTGTCTTGATTATTGATTAAGGCACTGTTCTGTGAAAGTCAAGTATTCAAGAGAGAACAGTTGGAGAAATGCTAGGGTGTTTTTTTTATAAATTTACAAAGGTGAAACTAAGGTAGAGCATGTTTGGTATCATGTTGACAGGGTTACTGTGGGTGGCCAGTGGGATCTAGAGAAGAACCAAGCTAGATGAGACACCTAATTCTGTAAAAGCCAGAGAGAACCAGGAATACATTTGAAGGCCTTTTCTAAAGGTGTTAACAAAGAAGCCCTTTCCGAGTGACTGCAATTTTTATAAACATATCTGAGCTAGCTTGCAGAAAAAGCATTTCCAGCTCAGACTGACGATACCACCCAAGAACCATAGGCTTAGGGTCTCGTCCCAGCCAGTGCCTAAATAGGTAAAGAAATCAACGTAAAATGCTGATGACAGTGCTGAGAAGCGTGGGTCAGAATGTTTCCTGCTGTAAATGACTTGTCTGAACACCCTTGCTGTGGGCAGAGATGCAGGCCAGATGACTGCTGCGGACCTGACTCTTCCCACAGCACCACATGTATTTCAGACCCGCTGCACACAACTGCTCCTGCAGGCTGCTGTCACCGCCTGCTGCAAACACTCATCCTTCCTGAAAGTGAGCAGCCCAATTTTCCTGTTACTCTGTATTCCAAGTGTTCCAAAGTCTTGGGAAAAATGGGGTGGAAATTTTTTTCCCCCATTTCCTCTCTTTTCCTTTCTCTGTGCTACTGAAAAGGAAGGGAACATTCTGAAAGCATGTTTCATTTTGGGAGGGTCAAAATTACTTTTAAAAGTAATTCCAAAGAGTATTTCACATATTTGCCTAAAAAGTTAATCTTCTATCTCTTCTTGCATTTTAAAGTGTAAATACACATCATTGCATGAGCAAAGATAAGGAAAAAAGTTTGTTGTTTTTTTTACCAAATCTTCTCATTTTTAAACAAATGCAAGTTTTGCGTATACTTAACTGGTAAGCACCCAGTTTGCTGAGGGTTCAAATAATCAGCCAGAAAAGCCCCAAATCTCTTCACCTTGTCTTTCAGCAGTAGTTAGCTGTTCATGTGAACAAACTCAGTGGAGTTACAGAGTCCTCAGCCAGCAGGAAGGTCTCCTCCTCATCTCCATGTGTGGATGGGGAAGCAGTGACTGGGAGAGGACTGAGGGGATTCGGCATGGTCTGCTGTGTCTCAGAAACACAGTTTTCCTTAGAGGGAAGTATTTCTGTTGCTTGTCCTGCAAAGGAAGTGTATCCATTTAGTAAATCATGCTGAATCCTCAGTATCTTGCATTGTTGATAGCGGTTACAACAGACTAAAATCAGCAAACACTCCGAAATCCAAGATGACAGCTAGCCATGTCATATATCCTAGATATGATAGCCAGTTTGTTGGTACACAATGAAGATGACGTGCTTGTGTAACCTGAGCACACGAGCCCCTAGTTCTTTCACTGTGCAGTGAATTTCCTGGTCACCGCACATAGCTCCCCACATGTTGTTTATCCTTCCCCCTCATCCATGGATGGGACTGTCTCGTAATCAGTGGCAGACATGGGGATGGTTTTCTGTCTCTTGATCTCAGGAGGGAACCACAATGGAAGGAGAGTGCATCATTTCTGGCTTTAGACAGAGAATGATTAAGCTGGATGGCTAAAATAAGATCCAGGCTAGGCATGCTGTTGACAGCACTCAGAAAAATTCCCAGGGATGGATTCAAGCTAACCCTGGTACAGCCTAACTACCATAACTGCAAATCTAGCTGTTAGCAACTCGAGGTGTGTGCAAAACACCAAGCTCTCCTGTCTCCTTCATTTTTCCCTTGATGTTTATTTTGAGTAGCCTTTTCTTCTTCTACATGTCTGGTTCCACATGTTCCCGTGTTAAAGGATTTATTTGGAACCTTACACTGACTTTTTATGCAACTGTGACAGCTTCATTAAACTTAGTGACAACTGTGGTGAGCTACAGAGGGTAGTGACTTCATTGGAAACTACAGCAGGAGAGGGGAGCTGTGAAGGAAAAAGATTTAGTTTTGAATTCCTCTCACTGTGTACTTAGGACATATGTATGCAGAGATACTAAGGAAAGTTAATCCACATTGATTTCTGATGTGAATTACTTCAAATGCAAGAACCTAAACTTTGGAAGTGACATTTCCTAAAATTAATGTTGTGACGTTTCAGGGTGGTTTTGGTTTTGGTTTGGTTTTATTTTTTAAAAAAATGTTTAGACAGTGTGCTTAATGTAGTTTGACTGAGCAACTAAGCACACGTGTCATTGTCTACCATGGACTCTCAAGTTAGTATAAGACCTTAGAAACAATACAAGTACACGTATAAGTAAACGTTAGGCATGACATTACTGTCACTGGGGACTAAGCATAAAAACATGTGTGTGTGTTTTGTTTAGGCATGATTTTTATCCATAGGAGATATGGAATTTTTTCCAGGTGTTGGTCCTCCCTGAGCTTACAGTTGTTGAATTTCAAATATTGGCAATCAATGACAGAGCCTTTAATTTCTTTTCAAGGTCAGCCTGTGCTCTTTCTCTTGGGAAATCCTTGCAAACAGTTTTAGGGCTATAATCTCAGATGATGAAAGTCCATTGGTTTTAATGGAGTTGTGTCAACAGGGAACTTGCCTGTTGGATTTGACAGAGCAATGGAGACAGCCTGATGGCAGTAGCTTCTGTTGTTGTCCCTGCAGAGGGGAATGAGAACATGGATAATCCTCTTCAAAAAGGATTGGGACTCCCCACATAGTCTCAGAATGAGTTTCACACTGTTTCTGTATTTCACTGCAGCAACAGGAAAAAGTAGCTGAAGTCTAGATGTCAGTTTAAAAAAATTACATATATATATATATATATATTCCAGAACTGAACACAAGTATGAAATCGGATATCAGCAGTAACATGCTATACTAGAACATGCATCACATGGGGTGGAACATTGTCTTGGCTTTCCTATGAGAAAGAGAAGCACAGTGTTGGGTTTCTGTTTGAGAAGCCCAACAGTAAACACTGTCCTCTGTCATGTGTGCTTTGGTGTTGAACTGTATGCTCTGACTTCAGGTATGTCCAGAGGTACTACACACAGAGTAATTACAGCAGCACCCTTCTTGGCGAGAAGAGGTCTATACTGCATCTAAGCTGACGCTGCTTTCTGCTACTGCATCAAAGCTGCCTCTGGTTCCCACTATAGGTTATTTAAAATGCCTCAGGTATATTTACAGTACGCTGCAGTCTGCAGCACTGATACATTCTCACCCTCCTGGCCCTTATCAGCCCGGGATTTGCATACTGGGATTAATCACAGCCTTGGGATCCTGTGTCACAGAATCATTCTCTCAGTGCCCACTGTAGAAACTCTGTAGATCAACCCTCTGGCAAACAGTACTCTAAATACCTGTCTTTCTGCCTTAACTCTGACAGGTTTTTACAGCCTTCTGAATACCTACATCGTCCTGTTGCTTAGATTGGTGCCTTATCCCTTGAAATACAGTAGACTTTATTGTATCTCTTTAAGTACTCCAACTTAATCCTATCTAATTTTTATGAAATAAAACTAAGAACTAGACTACAGTCCTAATTAATATATCTGCATATTTATATGTAACTTCATATTTGTAGGTGTGTCTATTCTAATTTAAACCCAAATACATGTTTTGCATATAGTTTACATGTAGGCATATGTACATAAAATCATATATATGCATCTTGCATGGAGAGTATGTGGAGATATCCACACTGCAAATGTGTTTGCCTGTATAAAATATTTTTTAAAAAAATTAGAATGTATTTCTCTGTATATTTATATTCAGTAATACTAGTAGGTGCTCAGAAGGATATACCCTGCCAAAGTTATCTCACAAGATGTTTGTTTAAAAGATCGTATTTCCTAGACCACTTAAATGTTCCACAGTATTTGCAGAAAAGCTAAATGAAGTGGTGACCTCACACCAACACCACTGCTCTGGAAAGCATGAGGTACAAGGTATAGTCTCCATATGCTTTAAGTTAATACAGGTACAATCACACGTGCACACGTGTATGTGTGCTCATCTAAACTTCACTCTGAAAACCCAGCCACGGCTGCATGAAGCTTCTCCATCTTCAGTTTTAGTTTCTTCCTGAATACTGAGGGAGTCTAAATGACTATTTGTTATGTTAATTGAAATAAATAGTATTTTTCCTCAGGCTCTAGATGGCTTTAGGCAACAAACTGATATCCCTTCCTGTATGAGGGATAGTGTAGAAGGGAAAACAATGTTTGCATCGTTTTCACATGAAATAACTTCTACTGATGTAGAAGCCCATGAACCCTCTCAAGCCAAGTAACCCCCACCCCTATTAATCTTTCATGCAACCAGTAACAGAAAGGTGCAGCAAATAAACAGCTGCAACCTGAGGGAATAGCAGATGGCTTAATGTGGGTGAAAGGAGCTAGATTCAGTAATATTGCTGCTGCCATGTCCTAGACGTTATTTGTGCCAAATATATTTTTATTAATGTTTATTTTTATTTTAAAAAAACATAGTCCAGAAAAAAAGTAAGAGTTGGGGCCTTTCAAAAAACTGCCTTCACTGCTCCTTTTCAGTCCGGCTAAAAAACATTGATTTGGTCCAGTCAGAGGCTGGGAACCGTGTATGATTTTTGCTGCTAAATCTGCTAATGGTAGGTAACACAGGGAGAAAATTAAACAGTACTTCTGTGAGAAATATAAACTCTAGCCACTGACTATATTAGCAAACGCTGAATGATAATAGGTTCCAGTGTTAAAGTATCAATTAAGCTTGCTGTAACGAGTGTTTATTGCAAATCAGGATCACAGTCTTGTCATGGAAAAGTACATGAGGATGTTTTTAATTAATAGAATAATATAGTTGTGCCTTAAATGAAAAAACATATTTGCATATGTTTACTTTTACAGGAATAACTAAGTGCAAAATAAGCTTGAACAAGTATGTTCAAGAGGCAAGTAGGCTTTTGCATGAACTGTCAAACAAAATTCCTCTAAAAAAATTCTTATTTGTTGAGTTACTGAATGACTGTTAGAGAGCAGAGCCTGGTAAGCATTTAGTTGAAACCTTCCCATAAGGAGGAAGGAGGAGAAAACAGATGCCCATTTAACTAGAAGTGTGAAAAGGGTGTACAGAGGGTCAAAGACTGTCAGGACAGAGAAGATGAGATGCGTGGTCTACCAAAAAAGACCACCTGTCTGAAGTGGCAGAACAGATTGTAAAGCACTGGCAAAAAAGAAGACTTGCTAATACTTTTTACTTTAAACAAAGAGTATGGTGTACAGAGCCAAAATAATGGGGAATTGAAATAAATAGGGGACAAAAGGTGGAGTATTTGACAGCAATTTTGCTCAGCTTAACAGAGACAGACGGTGAAATGAGAGTTTACATGGAGAGTGCCGCTGGCCGCAGGGGGCTGCTTCACAGGCCGGCAGTTGCCCATCCTGCAAAGGTAGATCAGTGACTGCACATGATCACTCAAGGACACTGGTCGTGCCATGAAATTGGCATCTTATGAAATACTGTATTTTGGGATCTCTGTCTTCAGGCTTTGCTCCAAACCATTAAAGCATGTGACTCTAGGTGTTTAGAAGGCCCCAGTTTCTCTTGATCGGTACAGGGACTATCTCAAGCTGGTCTATATTCACATTACATTTAGGACTACAGCCCTAAAGCAGGAGATTTACATTTTAGCCCATGTGCTGAGAAGTAAAGAGTACCAGGCTGATAGCTGAGCAGCCTTGCTGAGCACATGCACATACCTGCCTCCAGCATGAGCTGTGCTAGGCAGGAGGAAGAGCGAGCTCCAGCCAGGTCTCCACTGCTAAGGAAACGTTGATCATTTGCTGCACATACCACACTGACTGCACTGCTAGAGGGATAGGGAGAGGATTTTAGGGGTATTGCTTCTCCTTTTCTGATCTAAATGTATCCGTGCGTGTGGTGAGTTTAATTCTACTAAAAAGGTCTTGGTTTGCGAATGGCTGCTAGGTCATGAAAAGTTCTTGCTGAAACCTGTGGTGCTTGCTCTTTACTCTGACTCCAGTTTAAAAATCACGGAATCATAGAATGCTTTGTGCTAGAAGAGACCTTAGAGGTCACCTCATTCCAGCCCCCCTGCCACGGGCAGGGACACCCCCCACCAGCCCAGGTTGCTCCCAGCCCCGTCCAGCCTGGCCTTGGGCACTGCCAGGGATGGGGCACCCACAGCTGCTCTGGGCAGCCTGGGCCAGCGCCTCGCCGCCCTCACGGGGGAGAATTTCTTCCTCATATCTAATGTCAATGTGCCCTCCTTCAGCTTCCAGCCATTCCCCCTTGCCCTGTCGCTACGTGCCCTTGTCAAAAGCCCCTCCCCAGCTTTCTTGTCGGCCCCTTTAGGTGCTGGGAGGCTGCTACAAGGTCTCCCCGGAGCCTTCTCTTCTCCGGGCTGAACAGCCCCGACTCTCTCAGCCTGTCTGTAGGAGAGGTGCTCCAGCCTCTGATCACCTTCGTGGCCTCCTCTGGACTCATTCCAGCAGGCCCACGTTCTTCTTCTGCTGGGGCCCCAGAGCTGGACGCAGTGCTGCAGGTGGGGGTCACGAGAGCGGGGCAGAGGGGGAGAATCCCCTCCCTGGACCTGCTGTCGGTCACGCTTCTTGTGATGCAGCCCAGGATGCGGTTGGCTTTCTGGGCTGCGGGCGCACACTGCCGGGTCACGTTGAGCTTCTTGTCCCCCAGCACCCCCAGGTCCTTCTCCTCAGGGCTGCTCTCAACCCATTCTCCACCCGGCCTGTATTGATACAGGGGGCTGCCCTGACACATGTGCAGGACCTTGCACTTGGCCTTGCTGAACTTCACAAGGTTCACACGGACCCACCTCTCCAGCCTGTGAAGGTCCCTCTGGACGACATCCCTTCCCTCCAGCGTGTCGACCGCACCACACAGCTTGGTGTCATCGGCAAACTTGCTGAGGGTGCCCTCGATCCCACTGTCCGTGTCACTGACAAAGATGTTGAATAGCGCCGATCCCAGTACGGACCCCTGAGGAACGCCCCTCGTCACTGGTCTCCACTTGGACACTGAGCCGCTGTCCGCAGCTCTTTGAGTGCAGCCAGCCAGCCAGTTCCTTACCCACCGAGTGCTCCATCCATCCAATCCATGTCTCTCCAATGTAGAGACAAGGGTTTCGTGAGAGACGGTGTCAGATGCTTTGCACAAGTCCAGGTAGGTGACATCGGTTGCTCTTCCTTTATCCACCAGTGCTGTTGCCCCACCATGGAAGGCCACCAGATCTGTCAGGTACGACTTGCCTTTAGCAAAGCCATGTTGGCTGTCACCAGTCACCTCGTTTTCCATGTGCCTTAGTACAGTTTCCAGGAGTGTCTGCTCCATGATCTTGCCGGACACAGATGTGAGACTGACCAGCCTGTAGTTTACTCGGTCTTCATTTTTTCCTTTTTTTTAAAAAGGGGGTTATATTTCCCCTTTTTTCTGCTCAGTTTAACTGCCTTGCCTGAATGACTGAATAACTAGCTAATAGCCAGGATGAACTTTATGTCTGTTTAAATGCTTGTGGCTTTGGTGTATAATGTAATATGATGCTGTCCTCTGGGACAACGTGGGAAAATGTAAAAACCAGTTCCATACGCATGTTTGCAATATTAGAAAGGCAGCTTCATCAGGTTGGGCAGGCTTGGATTCTTTTTATAGCAGAACAAGTAAAACAAGGCTCTGTTTCTCAAAATCTTAGGATTAAGAATTTTTTCAGAAGAGTAAATATTTATAGAAGTTATATTTAATCGTTTCTTCACTGTAAAAGGACAGCTCATTTTATTTTTTTAATGAGCCTTCTACAAATAGACAGTTTAGTAGACCCAACTTTCTCCTCATTTAACCATGTATACCTGGGTAAACAAATTTCAAAATCAACTTTCATTCTAGTATTTGTGATCACCTAATTAGAGGTTTATATGGATACTTAGTGTTAGGTAGATACTCATTTAATTACACACCTGACTTTTGCTGCATAGAGTAAAACTGCATGCTTCCTGTGTGCAGCAGAAAATAGCTCCCCAGAAGTTCCCCAGACAAGGCCAACTTCTATCTTACTGTTCTGACAGAAAGCAAGATACTCCAGTGTTTCTTTTGCCAGGTTATTAGCAATTTATAGTGGAAAATGTGGCTTCAAGCACCTGAACTGTAGAGTGATTCAAGTTCAGCTGTGGTGTTAGAGGGGCACATGCCTTTGTCCCTGCAAAGGCATCAGCAGCGGGTCTGGTCCCTGAGCTCTTATCGTGGCTCTGAGAGTCTCTTCCACAGGAGGACCTCACTCACAGCCTCCAGTTCTTGCTGCGTGTCAGGAAGCAGTTTGCTAAGCAGCACAATCTTGATCCTGCAAGATGTCTGAAGCTACAAGAGAAGAACAAGCACATGGACCCTGTCCCAGTGCAAGTATGAAGAAAAGTGACATGTGGAAGAAAAGCAGCGCAGCCTGGGCTACGTGCTTTCAGATTGAACAGAAGTCAGTCACAGGATCCTCACACGCTCACTTCCCTAGTCATAAATAGTGAAATAAAACATTTGTCTGGAGACAAGAATGTAAAAACAAACCTCAGTGCCCTGGGCCTGAGATCGTTCTGGTCCTGAAAAGCTTTAAAAGGTTCCTCTTCATTCAGTCCCAGTTACTTCTGCCTATCTGAACACAAACTTCTGCAGCCTCTTCCCAGGCTTCTTGTTTCTGAAACAAAGCCATTTCCATTTAGAGCCCTCCAAGCCCCATCCACCATAAGCTTTTCTTTGACCTGCTGGGTGTGGACAGTTTCCCCAGAGCACACTGTCGGGCCCACACTCCCTTTACCAGACATGGTCAACAATTAAGCTAATTAAGCTATATGCAGGACTAAGTCTATAGGGCCAGATTCACAAAGGGACTTAGGTGTTTGAAATGGGAATTAAGCTGATTATCAGCATATCACTCTCATTATACAGTCTTTGAAACTTTCATAGCCTTGTGCTTGTGCGCATTTCCTCCCGGAGAGTTCCTGTGTGCACAGGGAGGGAACAGAATTCCCTTTATGCTGTTCCCTCAGTGAGAACTGCCCCAGGGCCAGTCCTGGGCCAGGGATAGCCAGCCCCCACCTCACCCATCCAGTGCTCAGAATCTGTGAAAAGCTATCTTCCCCACATCCCTGCAATAGGCTTTGCTTGCTCGATGTGGTAGGAAAGCCTGTTTGAACCGTCTTGTTTCACACCTTTATGTACAAAATTGTCAGGGAACAAAAGACATTTTTGTTAGCAAAGGCTCACAGAGCTTTTCTTTCATGTGTGACAGATGCTTTCAGAATCCATTTGAGAGAATCTGCATAATTGATACACAACACCAGTGACCCAGCCTGAATGACTTAAAGTCTTTATTTTCATCTCGTGTGGATCAGAAGCAGCCAGTGGAATTTGTAAGGCTCCATTAAGATGTTCAGGTCTTCAGGCTCTCTAGCAATGGGGGCCATGTGAATACCTGAGGACAAATAGCCTAGGTTTCATTAGCAAGATAAAATCCGCAGGGTGAAACATGGGAAATCAAATGCGATAAGGAAATGATTGTGAGCTGGTTATGCATAGTGTCAGCCACAGCAGGCTGAAGAATAATAAAAGGAGGGAAAATGATGAGCTCTAAACTGCAACAATTGCCCTACGAGCCTTCACTGCTGCAAGATATTTCCTTCTCTCTATCAGTCCTAGCAAGGGTTAGCAAGCATTTTAATAAAAAGCCAATATGGAAATTTTTTTGACAGTGTACACTCTTCAAAGCATTGTTTCTGTCAGTAGCATGTTGTACTACCAGTACCTCTTCAGATTTTCATTTTCATCCAGGCATAAAGGCTCATCCCAAAATGAGAACTCAGGTGGATTACTTTCCTCTCATTGAATAGAAAGTATTTGAACTGCTCAGGCTGTGAGCTTGGTGATTCTGGTCGAGGCTTTTGGAGGCGCTGTAAGTTTCCCAAGGATGAGAGATAGATAGATGCTACAGGTGTCATTTTAAAAACATTTTACAAACCATTACTTTGCTTGTTAATGGAGCTCTCTTTCATTCTCTAATTCTTCTTATTCCCTAAACCCTGTGGATCACCACAGCATCCATGCCTTGGTTTCCAGGGTACGTGGTTCTGCAGCCTTTACAGGGTGATGGAGTTCCACCTAGGGTTGACAGCAAGGCCTGGCCTTCCAGAAGTTCCCCCTAGTAAAGGCCAGCAATATTCAGGTGGGACTGAGTGTTCTGAAAATAATACATCCAGAGTCATACAATACTCATTTCCAGTAAAGTGGTGAGAGTCATATTACCAGATTTATCCCATGCTCAGCTTCCTGAGTCACCACAAATCATTGGATGAGTTGCTTATCCTCACCATGTCGCCATGCTCCATTTAAATTGGGGATGAAGTCTAGTATTTCTTCACCTGCCAGGAACACTGGCTTTGCACTGATGACTTTATGTTCTAAAATAGTGATCAATGTAAGCACTTAGTTTCTTCCACCTTCCTGTGCAGTCCCTGGTGCCTGCGTGAGTGGCTTGTGCCAGGTGCCCTTGGGAGCTGGGCTGCGAGACCCCTGCGTTGGATCCAGTATGGCAGGTCCCAGGTTGCTGAATGCTTTGCGGCAGCGCAGCAATCATATTTCTTCTCTGTCGAGTATCAGTGTGGTAAGCAGTGCCAGTCTGGAAGACAGTATTTGTTCCCTTTCCCACTCTAGTTTCAATAAGGTTTCTAAACATATCCACAGGTACTCTTCTGTTCCAGCTTTCTGTGTAATTACAGAGCAAAGAAGCATTTACAGAGCGAATGTGCTTTAGGGGCGGGGGGGAAGCTTGGTGAAGTATGGAAATCACATTAAAAATTATCATATCAGTAACCATGAATAAACTGTCAGCACAATTCAGCTTAGCACTGTAATCACTATAAAGCATTTTAAGACACATTTATGTTTAGTGGCTGGTAAGAGTGAGAAGCTTATAATTTAGCTCTGATAGACGCACTAGTAAATGCCTCTTTAATAAGTGCCTTGGCCACGCAGGGCTCTGCGTGACTTCTATACTCCATTGCCTAAGAAGGCACTAACGTACGCAATGTATAGCTGCTTCGACAAGCCAGGTAAGTTTTGTACAAGTGAATCCAACATGAAACAGTTACAAATCAGATGCCAGAAACAAACCAACAAGGAAAATGCACAGCCTGAGCTCTTGAGTTTCATATCCTCACCTTACTCTTCCCATTGGTAAAGAGACTCAAGCCCCTCTTCTCCACACATGGGCAAGAGGTGCTAAACTCCTACAAACTTTTGCAGCTCTGGGACAGGCTCCTCCAGATATTTAGAAACCTCCTGACTCCATACCCAGTGGGATGATGCGCTCAGCAATTTGCCGGTGCCCCCTTAAGTAATAAATCTGCGTTTGCCTGAAGGAGCAGAGCATTGCTATGCTATCTATAGGTTAATAGAGAATCAGCTTTATCACTTGCTAAGGGAAAATAGATTTGCAATAATGGGACAAAGCTACAAAGCAAAAAAACAACAAAACACATTATTAATTTTAATACTGAATAAAAGAGATCCTCTACAACTTCTGCAGCCTTTCACTTGCCTATAAGGAGGCTCATTAGCTATTTGAACCTAGTCCAGGGTTAATGTGTCCTGGAGAATTCTTGAAGGAGCACGTTCCCTGCTTTTGTTTTAAGCTGGGTCTGTGCTACCCAGACCACAAGATTATTTGCTCTTTTCTATAAACCAAATGGAAAGATCCTATTTAGTTTTCCTGCCCGTTCGTGATTCTTGTATTTAGAAAGTTAGGACATCATATGGCCATGAAGATGTCTGGGTACTTTTTGTCTCCTCCCCTAACATTTTGATTAGTATACCTATTTCTGTTCTCTTATTAGTGTACATGTTAGCTTCATCTTTGTGCTTTTTCTTGTTTGCTACTGGAGACTTAAGACATAGTAACAAGATTTTATAAATCTTGTATCACAACGGTTTATAATTCTACCTGCATTTTAACAGGACAAGTAAAATTTACTACTAGCAGCCCATAGAGTTCAAAACCACTATTGAAACATGACGGGATTAAAAAATGGAGGTGACACCTTTATCATCCTCACAAGATCACATTTAGAGTCACCATCGCATGTGGTATACGGGAAAATGTGTTACTTTGGCTAGGAGACACTGAACCTGTATAACTCATTGTTCAAATCTACTGCAAAATTAATCTAGGTCCTTGTATTAACAACAAAAAAAATTCACTGTGATTAAATGGAATTAGTGGATGATACAGTACTTAATGCAGAGGTAATAATATGACTTCCCTCATTAGTGCAAGAGTGCTATAGCTTCTTAATTGATTTTAATCGGCATTTAATTAGAAAATGTGAATCCCCTGTGGCTAATTCATATTTTACACTATTCCAAGGTAGACTATTATTTCTTTTCTACAAGTGGCATCTCAGTTTCAGGTTAGGAAAAATATGAAATCTTTGTCTTTGACTCATGACCTTTGAGGGTCTCGTGTATAGATATTGTATGTCATAGACGGGCTGTTTATCAGCTCTAAGCCTCTAAAGGTCACCGTCACCTGTTTCAGGAAAAAATACCTTTTTCTATCTCAGCTTTTACTCTTGAGTGGAGTTTGCTAGTGCCTAAGTACCTCACAGGCTGTTGTACTTATACAGCACATATCCAAGTATTTCTTGGGGAAATAATCCAAGGACTCTGTGTTCAGAATTTGTGGTAAGATGTGGACAAAAGTTTTATCATTTATGAAAGACTAAGCATACCTGTGAGTCCATATATTGAAAGGGTGGTGAAAGGTACTCGGTGAAATACGATAGTGTTTCAGCTCCAGAAAGAATGACTTGAAGTAGAGAGAGAGAATATCCTACTCTTTGAATGAATAACACAAAGAAATCCCTGTGCTAGCATGATATGAAAGTTTTATTGCATTCTGGATTTCCAATTGTGCTATATTAAACCATATTAATATTTGGTTTATCTAGGGCAGTCAAAAATCATCAGTAATGATGAATTTTTCATTTACACTAGTGCCAAATGATCAGCCTTAGTGATCCAAGGTCAGTCAATCATTCCACTCTGGTGGAACATTTCTGCCTTTAAGGCAAATTAAACTTTTTTTTGTCTTATCTCACGTGCAGATAACTTATGGGACAAACTCACTAACAGCTCATCTTGTGTGCCACGGCCATTGCCCTATGATCCATCAACATACCTAAAATGAAAAGTGATTTCCCTGGAGACAAGGGGTAGAGCTGCTCATAGCTTTTTTGTGTACCTGAATTTAGATTCTCTAATAAGCAGCCAGATCGAGTGAAGTCTCTCTATCCAGCCATGCTGTGACTTGCTAAAAAGGAAAAAAAACCCTGTAGTCTTATCCACATCTGGGTACAGTTTCATGGACATCTTGATTCCAATGGGCTTCAGAACAGCAATTTCATTGAATCAAATAGACAACCGGACTACAACAACTAACTGAAGTCAGTTATTCAGCTAAAAAGTTAGTAGCCAGTCTTTCTCACTTCTATCCCAAGCTCAGATGTGTGGCCACATCTTACTACAGGTGGTTTTTGACACTTCCTTGTGGCTTGCATAAAAGCATTCAGAATAGTCATCATTCCCACCACGGGAACAACATGAGCTCACACTGAAGCAAAATAGCATTTAAACAAAGTGGCCTCTGAAAACATTAATCATAATAGTCCATTTTGTAATGGAAACTTACAGGATTATTGCCTGAACTGTGGTTTTGCTGCAAGCTTGATGTGTATGAAGATTTCTTACGAACTTTTGCCTCAGTACAGCAAAGGACAAGGCAGATGTGGCTGGCCTTAACCTCTCTCACAACATCACTTCCAAACAAAAGCATCTGACCCTTTGGTTTCCAGCTTTGTTTGGCACAGAAGTGTAACTACAGGGATCTTCCAGTGACATTAACTGATTTTTTTCTTTCTTTCAATGTTGCTGTTCTGAGATTGGTCATATGGTGAAACTTGAGTCATTATATCTGTCTGCATGGTGTGTTTAGCTTTACAACACAATATTCCTTTCTTTGCTATATGACATTTTTTATTGCTTGTGTTCTGAAGCCTTTGAATTCAGCTCAAACCTTAAGGCTGAAAGCTGTTGATTTCTGAAAGGTAAAAATGAACAAACAAATCCTCCACCAAAGCTCACTAAATCAACATATTTGTTTGCAAACCAGCACCAACAAAAGGGTTGCTGAAGAGACCTGCTTCTTTCTGGCTTCTTGCTTTGTGCTGCATGTCAGTCATGCTTTTCCCCCTTTTAATTTCTTTTTTAATAACACATCATCTTTTTTTCTTTTCCACCTGCTATTGCACTTTACATCTGCTGTCTTTGCCGAAGTCTCCTGTACCTCCTTCAAGTTCCTCTTCCAAGTCACCTTCCATCCTGAAGGTAGTATTTTTGACAGAACATCTTCCAGTAAAATATCAGCGACCAAGTTCTGATATGCCCTGTGATGGTGGAAATCGGACATCCTACACAGTGAGCAGGATTTACCAGAAGCTGTATTCTTTTTCAACTAGCATTTTACTTTTGTACTAACCCAATTAAGCTGCCAGGAATATTTAAAGTGTAAGGCACACCATGAAGCATGGTTGGATCTCAGGCTGGTTTAGTGAGGGAAATAACTATAAATCCACTCCAACAGGTTAGTTGCTTTGGGCATTCCTTGAGAGAACATGACACCCTTTTGTGTCCATCTCCATGATGCTTCGATGAGCTGAGCTACCCAAATCTGAGTTAAATGTAATGTGCAGTTGGCAGTTGTTAGTGTCTGGGTAGGCAGTCTTCATTTTGCATCTGTATTAATCGTTGTGTGTGGACATCATTAGGCATTTGAAAGCACTTAAGCACTGGTCTAATTATGCTTTTACTAGGGGCAATGGTAAAACTGCTGTTGAGCTCACTGGAAAGAAGTTTGACAAATGTCAAGTGGCTTTGAAAATCCCACTTAACTTTTCTACAGTTGTCCTGCTATTCTGGAGCCTTAATAAACACGGATGCTAAGAGCACTACTTAACAGCCATTTTCAGGCACCTCCTGCAGTGATGGCTGCTGCTTTTGCCAAAGCAAAATTGGAGAGTGAGTGTTATACAGGAGCTGCACTAAATGACTGACACCTGTTCATGCTCAGATTCTATTTAACATGAGACATTTAAGGTGTACTTTTAAAAGTGCTTATAAATGTAGTTTTTCAGTATGCATGTCTAAGGCAAAGTTAGAACTGCACATCAGTATTATGTTCTGCATCAAGCAGGCATGAGAAGCATATGTAAAGTTGAATAAAAATGCAGTGACTGAATCTGGTTTGTGACAAACTAGCGAAGTGGTTGTTCTTAAAAATGAGAATCTCTGACTAGCCTGAAGTGGAAAAATGCATTATGCTTGTATGCAATAAAATGTGTTCGTCTTTGAAAAATCTGTTTATAGGCATTGTCAATGGTAACGGTTCTGCCCACTGTTTAACTGCTACCTGCCAATTTGCTCTTTATGCCTCTATTAACTGGAGCTTTGGGATTCACAGTTTATTCCACTTCATTCTTAGTGACAGTAAGTCCAAGTCTCTTGTGTCAGTACTTGTGAGTTACACTGAAGCACTGGAGTCAAACTTCTTATAGAGAGGGATTTTTTTCCTTTTTTTTCTTTTTTTTTTAATATATACAGATGATTTTTGCAGTGGTATGTTCTGAGTATTAGGATCAAGACTGGTTTCAGAACAGAATGTGTCAGTAAAAATAAAATAAAGTTCTGCAATCTGCATTGTTTTAAAGGACATTGGCCCTGTCCATCTATGAATAATAACTTGGTCTCAGGGATATTTCTTTAGTCTTTTTAGGTGAGAGCTAAACAAAGGTTACTGTCACTTTTACTGAGGCAAGCCTGTGTATTTCTGAGATGGCTATTTGTGATTCTTTTGAAGGGTTAGCTCAGAGATGTTATTTAGCAGTGTTAGAGAAATGCTTCCTTTTGTAATGCATATTTTTAAGCAGTGTTGGTTGTTACTTCTCCATTTCTTCTCTCATACACCTGCGCTGACTTGGCTTTAGACACATCACTGGGGAGACTCTGAGCAAGTTCAGGACACTTAGGGCAGATGTAACAAGTTCATGTTGGTCAGGAAAAAACCTTATTTGTGAAATACCATTTTCCATTATGTGCCGTGGTACCTAGTGCTAAGGCCCGTTCTGTGTGTGAGAGGGGGTAGAGGTGAGTGCATATTTGGGATATTTAGTTGATTCATTTCAAGAAATTTGGCTGCATTTCCTCCACACGGACAGCAAGGCAAAAGAAGTTGTATTTAATGAGAGGCATCCTCCTTAAATTAAAATTAAAAACTATAAAAAGAGTTAAAACTTCGAGTAAGGCAGGAGAAACAATCCTTCATTGTCCCTGTGAGGTTGAATGAAAGAAATGAAAGCTCAGTATGAATGAGTTTATAAAAAGATCTAGCGCCTTGCCATGTTCTTAGAGCTGTTTGAGGGTGTTGAAGGAGAAAATGTAGTCTCGGGTCATATCATGATATTGCTAGGTGCCATAGGCATTAGCGTCCAAGGGAATTGTGCTGTTTCTGCCAGGACTGAACTGAATACTTCATGGGTTTTTCTTCATTGCTCAGATGTGCAGATAAATGCAATAACAGAAGTCTGTCAGAAAATTTACAGTGAAATTATCAGTGAATATCAAGACTACAAAACTTCTTCTGTTCAGATTGTAGCAGCCAGGAAAGCTATAAAAGAAAACAAATGCCTACTATAGCAAACTGACTGCTCTAATTTCTACTTTCATCTAGTGATAGTTATTTAAAAAATATTATGCATTCCTAAGCTGTAGAAAAACATCACTCCAGTTAACCCTGAAAGAAGAGAATGAACCATAGGTGAAAACACAGTGGTCTCAAACAGAGAAATTAATTTGATGTCCTGGAAGATAAACACTGATCAGGGAATCATCTCACTGATGGGTGCCCCAGAAAGCACAAGTGCATAAAATGCTCAATATTCCTCTACCCCCTTCCTCTTTTCTAACCTGAATTTAGAGATTATTCTTCTTCTTTCTCTGTGCTGAGGGTCTTTGTAGAGGCGCAATAAAAATACAGAAAGGAAATGGAGAGTCTGCTGAGGACAGGTGACCTAATTTATGGCTTTATGTCCCAAGTCTCACCAGAGTGTCCAAGGACAACATCAGCTAGCTCGCTCCCATATTAATATTCTCATACTAATTATGAGAAAGCTTGGCAGAGAGACCTGAAGTATTTTTATTAGACCAAGTAATATAGCTTTGGGGAAAAGGAAGAGATCTGGAGTAAATAAGACCTTCTAGAAGTTCATTAAAAATATATGTTTTGGACTGTTGGAATATGCATGTCTTCCTGCCAAGGCCATGTGGGTTACCATGTGAGCCTTCCTAATTACTATTAACATATGCACAGCAGCTTTGGATGATTTATTTTTTTCATGTTTTAAATGTAGGGCCTTGAGTAGACCTGAATTCCAGAAGGTGGGTACCTGGTAATTTGGAGAACATATGCTAAAATCTGGTTGAGACAATTTGGAGTATGTTCATCAGAGTCAATGGAATCAGGTCCATGTATGCTGTTTGAGGAGCTGGGCAATGCACAAATACAGGGGAGAAATAAGGGAAAGTTGCACGTGTGAGTTAAGCTGTTGTGAAAATTAGTAGTTACATAATTTACAATTATCTGAGGAGAGGGAGAAGGTGATGTGTCCTTTTAACAAAAAAGAAAACTCCAAATCAATGCTGAAAAAACAAATGGCAAGGTCATTACATTGACAATGAATAATAGACCAGCTAAGAAAGGCAATTGTGTGCTTCCATTCTTAAGAAAGCCATTTCTTCTGGCAATCAACCATCCCAACCAGACACTAGAGTCTTATTCCAGTAGGAAATGAGTTGTTCTGCTGACTTCACGTGCATAGTGAATTGGCTGCAGAACTTCCACAAAAAAAGTTCTTTTAAAACAGATTGCAGATGAGATTTGTTAATATGCCTCACAGTGTTCAGCTGTGCTAATACTGGCAGAATGCACACAACGTACAGAGTTTAGGTATGGTTTTAAACATGTTAAATTTCACTCTCAAATTATATCTATTATGTTAGTGTTAGACAAACATTGTCAGAAATATAATAGTTATCAAAATAAGGCACCAACCAGAAAGATTAATGTAGCATGCCCAGGCTTAGCTGATTCATGTACTAAACTTCATCAGGGTACCCCATGCTGGTTTCTCACTTGTATAAAGCGATTGCACTGTGTGACAGCCACAAAAGTTCCGAAGACCTGATTGCAAAGATTTGTAAAAGCCTCTGTATTATTAAACTGCTGTCATTCTTCTTTCTTTTTCCGCAAACACAAAAGAAATATATGTTGAGATATGAGGAATGACACTTAAAACTTCTGTTTTCCTTTGCTGGGAAGTTACAGCACATCCATCACTCTCGGTGTATCAGATGGATGCTGAGGCAATCCACCCGGTAATGCAGAATGCCTGCTGAGAGAACTAACAATAGTCCATTCACTAAAAAAGCACCAGTAATTAATACTAGAGTTACATGGGGTTATAAGCTAGGTAGAGGCCTGGTGTAAATGAGTATAGCTCTAATGGTACCCTAATTGACACCCATGTTATATGGTATTTAAAGCTACTTACAGTATAAGCATTAGTTTTTATAACTTGTCCTGTCAGAGAAGAGATTGTCTCCTACTTTGGAATGTGTAAGTGCTGGTTTCAGCATTTGCCGAGAGAACAGTCAGGTCAGCTTTTCTGGTTGGAAACTTGTTCTATTGAAAGTAATTTCAGTTTTCATGATAAAATATTGTATGTATCCTTTTAAATGTATTCCTATCCTCTTGTATTGAGCAGCAGTGTAGTAAAGGATGTACCAGGGATTTCCACTGTGGAAACCAACCACCTATTCTGAAGACTTTTTAATATAGCTGTAAAAGCTGATTATACATTAGAGCGTGAGTGTAAAGATCTTGGACAAAGAGCTCTTTAACACACATAAAAGATGTCTCTATATAATGGCTTATAAACATCTTGCCTCAAAACCTGACAATATTGAAGGGAGATGATGAAGAGCTACTCAAAAATCCATTTAACTGATAAGCTGAATGCTCCTAATAACTGAATTTCAGGCATCACAGTGAAATAAGTGAAAACAAGGTCTGAAGCAAGCATCTCAACTGTAAGAAATCCTGCCCTTTCAGGACAGTTTCTGCACAAAGTGTGTTTTTTAGAGCTCATTTAATAATGATAATGTCAGCCCTTTAGGTACCCACAATTGGCACCTCCTGCCTGTCCCTTAGTGCCAGGTATGGTAGGAGTAGAGCCGTGTAGCAGAGACTCCTGGGCAGCAGATCCCATCAGTCACTGAGAGATCATTCATCAGAATGGCACAACTCAATTTAATTTCTGGACAGGAGCTGTATGCGCTGCCTGTTGGACGAGTGTGTGACCTAACGGACCGTGATGCTGAGGGTCGGTCTGTGCCCGCGGAGAGACCAGATCTAAGCTTGCTGTGCTGCGTCAAAAGAGAATGCCTGTTCTGGGGGCTGGGTGCCAGCAGGCTCCTGCCTGGATGCAGGTGTTGGTTAGGCACTATCATAGAGGTAAAAGGTCTGCTGGGAGAGTGAGCTGTCACTCCAACACAGCCCAAGGGCAATGCAGATAAACCAAGGCTGAGGAGCCACCAGAGAACTTCACCATGAGTTTCTTTCCTGCCTTGAGCTTTCAGTAACTCACAGATCTCTGTGTTGTGTTCCATTTCATGCAGGAAAGATGTCCCAAGTCGTACAGAACTGCAGATTATACACCAGGGTTGCTCTCATGATCTCATCTCTTTGCAGTCGTCTGATTTTCTTCCAGTACCTCCACTGGCCATTAAATATTTGAGCTCATGAGACTTGGAGGATACGAGCAAAACTTGGTACAAGATGTTTATGGAAAAATGGCTATAGGAAAAACAACTAAGACTTTGGTATTTGGGAGTGTAAGCATCCTGCAGTGACACATACAGAAGAGACATAGCTTACACCTTACACCAACTGACTGCTTTTCTAATGGGAGAAGCATCCCCCAGGATAGTCCTGTCTGGACCTTGCAATAAAAGAAAACTTTAACCCTGGAACTAGGGCTAGTATGTAGATTCTGGGGCTCATGAGCAAATTTATGGCAGCCTCTACCAGCAATGATGGTTCAGAAGGGCTCTCTTTCTTCCAAATAAAGAAAATTAAGAGTGCAGCACTCAAATGGGGGGAAAAAAGAAATAGGAAATGGGAGTTGTGTAAGAAGAGCTTTTTAGAAAGCTACGGGGAAGGAAGATGGCAATTTTAGATTCAAGGGGTTTTTTTTGGTTCTGCAGTGAAGACAGCAATTAGAGATAAGTATGTATATATGAGAATTCAGTGTTTTTAGCTTATCAAAAAGTGCAGGGGGGAGAGTTGTTTAATGAATGGTGTCATCATGGAGGGGGAATACCATCTAGTACAGATTTCTTTAAACCAGCAAAGAAGGACATAATGGAAACCTACTGCTGGAAGCCAATGGTGGACAGGTTTAGAATTTGCATCAAATTTAGAAACGAAGCATGCATTTTTAGCAGGTGAGAAATGAGAAACATTGCTAAGGACATTGGTGTTTATGTCTTCAGATCAAGAGTTTCTATTCGGGCTATTGCTAGACCAAACACAAGGCATGAACTACAAGTGGGTGGAAGGAGTGGAAACCACTAAGTGCAAAATTAAATTAATTGCACCCTTAGAATGGGCACGGTGAATGTAGGGGGGTGTGTGACCCCATGAGCTATGACTTACAGCTTCCCTGGGGAGCTGTGAAGGACTTTCCTTCTAACCACACCAGTGGGAAACTGCACCGAGTTTCTCTGGACTGCAAATTGCTCTTTGCCTATCACACTCATTGCTCTTCAGTGTATCCTTTAGAGATTTTTTGGCTGTAGTTTATTCAGTAACTAAAATTTTCTGCTTACCAATTCAGTTTCAGAACATGAACAGAAAACCAAACAGAGGGTACAGATGGGAACCGCAGCTGAACAGGGCAGGGTGAACCTCAAGTGAGTGACAGTTCCTAAGCAAAATGCTCTACATTTCTTAAACTCTTGGATTTTTGCTATTCTGGCACAGCCTGTCTAGAAATAACACTGCCTGGGATAAGCTCTCCTTGTAGCAGTCGGTTATGTTGCAGAGAAGGAGCACTTTTGCAGTAAAGGTCAGCGTGAGCACTCTTGCTTGCATGCTGCAGTGCAGCCTGGTCGCCTGTGGCTCTCTCCATAACCAGCTAATTGGTGTGGTCAGAGTTCAGTGATGTTGTGTGTGAGCCCAGGGAGTCCCTGTAACCTGCAAGATCAGAGCCCAAGTTTAAATGTGCTGTAGCCGGACTTTGTTTTCAAAATAAGGGGCTCTGCTTGGCCACAAGGCTGAGCTCTGTGCTTGCCTGAGTTTGAAGCTGCTTATTACTCTGAAGTCCTACAACAGCTTCTTGCTTCTGCCTCTTTCAGGGCTGGCCCTCAGAGCTTAATTTGCATACATGGTTAAAATAATTATGCATGTAAATTAGACATGCTCTTTTAACTTCATTGCTATCTGAATACCCCATTAAAGAGATTTAGGGCACCTCTGGTCAGTGAAGGTGACTTAAAACTAACTTGTTCACATCATGTGAGTATACATTGTCTGTTTCAGCTGGGTCCTGACCAGCAGAAACGGCTTAAACCATTCCAGGTTTGTTCTCAGCTCATGTCTGACAGCTCGCTTAGGACCATTATATTTATAGATATGTATATATCTGTATCCATATCTATATATACATTCATTTTTAATCTAGGTTCACTTAGATAAAACATTTCAAATATTTAGAAGAGAAGAGAAGGGAAAGGACAAGTTTCTCTCTTGTGAGAACTGAGTCTTTCCTGAAGACTGAGCACTTTGATAATTTTCTGCAGCAGTTATCTTCAACACCAGATTTTGGCAGAACATGATTGAATTAGGGCCTGAGGGTACAAATTCCATTTCAGCAGTGTGTTGGAAGATGGAGTCTGCCAGCACAGACAGAGACGGTACCTGCAATGTAAAAACTTGGGAACAGAAGGGGCATCGTGGTGTTCATGACTGGAGAGAGCAGCAAAGAGAAAGCCTTGGCCAAAGTCCCCTTTGAAGTCTGCGGCAGAGCCAGGCTGGGGCCAAGGCAGGCTCAGTATGGATGAGGGATGCTGCAGGCAGTGATGCGCTTATCTTGCCTGGTGGGAAAACACACTCTGCACAGGCTGAGGGTAAGATGGATTTTTCTGATCCTAGCCCAGCATTTCAACAAAGTCCTTTCCTGTCCCCATACATTTTTTAAAAATAGGACTTTATTTTATCCTGTCTATGGGATTTGAACATTGGCAGTAAGTGCAAATGAGCATTTTCTTCCATGGGGTTGAAGACACCCAATCAAAACCAGCACCAAGGAGCTGGTGATATGTACGTGCTTAAGTTAATCCACCACTAAACTTCGTCCATTTGCATTGTGCCTTTTTTGTTTGTTTTTAATCAACATCACTTATGTTATTATTTGAAGACGACGACATTTTATTTAATTGAGAGCGTTCACTTAAGTCATTCTGTTTCTACAGTGCCTGTCTGACAGTGTAGGAACAAGTTACAAATAGCATCATTTATGGTGAGTGGCCCAAGGCCTTATAGCCAGAGCAGCAAAGTTAAACCTTATGAAAACCCTGGAGCAAACGCTGGAAAAGGTCAACATCTGCTCGGTTGGAATTGCCTATAAATCCCAGGGACGATGGCACCCTGCAGCACAGTGCAGTGCTCGAGAAGAAACCTTATGCACAAGCCATTAGAAAGGGAAGAAGGGGTCAGAACAACTGATAGTTTTAAGTAACTGAAGGACTTTTTGAAAAAGAATGATTTTTCTAACTAAATTAAATATGAAACTTGCTGTGTCAATATAGAGGCAGTAAGAAAATAAGGTAGTGGTTTACACTGGTTTCTCTTTAAACCGCTGTGTCTTGCTTTAAGGACATGCATTGTGGGGAACTGCAAATTCAGGTCTTGGCTCTGCGGTCTGCTGCTTCAGGCCCTGGGACTGTCGACTTGAGCCTGCTGGGTTGGACTGCAGGGGCTGGCTGGCTGCTGAGCAAAACGTGGAGGAGAATGCACAGGTATTAACCTTTCTCTCAGGGGTCAGAGCGCCATCAAAATGCCCTTCCACAGAAATTAACAGAATAAGATTAATTTTACATGCTACAGCTATGATTGTCTGAGCATTGTGGGGAAGGCAGGATAAATTCAGGCAGGCAAAGTTTCATTAATTGAGGGAATTTCCAGGGTAATTTACAGATGTTCAGGGACCTGACCTATTTCAATTTGAATAATAACCGATGACAGAGATCGATATACACCAACCTTCTATTTAAAAAGAGGGGAGAAGAGGAGAGAATTATTTTGGGTTAGGGCTTCTTAATTAGTATTCCACAAATATGGAATTGTTTTGCTAAGCCCAGCTAGCACTTGTTCCTCATGAGATTTAAACTTAAAATCAGTGCATTTAACTTTGCTTTATGTAAAAGATTCACTGTAACATGAAGTTACTTGCCAAGTTTGAAAATTTCAGCTATAATTTTTAACAGTAGATTTTTTTAGACTATTTAGAAAGAAATAATCTCAAGCCCTCTGGGGAATCAGTTAATGTTTAATGCTTTTCTACTCTGACGTCAAAATTTCGCGAGTAGGTAACCAAGAAATGCGTTTAGCTCACAAATTCCTTGAAATGCAGTGCTGTGTGGAATAAACACCTCTAATAGTGGATTAATTCAGCTGTTTTCAATGTCACTTTTCTCTTCAGTTAATACTAAACATTGTGCTTGCCTAAGGTAACAGTGGCACCGAGCATCTACCTCCTGGTAACTGTTGTTTGTATTTCATTATAGTCCTGAGTTCCCAACAAAGATAGTTCTTGGCCTGCATGCTGTGTGAATACTTAGAATAAAGACCCCAACTCTGGGACGTTTGCAGCCTCCTAGATGTAACGGAAAGGCAATCCACTGACTTGGCAGATCTCAGTAATAAGCTCTGAGTAGAAGGAGGTGCTTTGAACGTATAGTCTGTCATTTAAAACTAGGCTTAACCTTTAGCATGGTACTGCCTGGCAGAGCCATCTGTCCATTAATCATTTAGATTCCCTGCTGACTGTTTTCCATCCATTTCCATCTCTCTCGTCTGGCTTCTCCTGGCTGTAGGGGGAATACAGTATTTCTCACTGTCTGCCCCAAAATCTTGGCGTAAATCTTCCTCAGAGTATGGGATTCAGCATAGGCCAACCTTTAGAAGTAAACTTGCGCTAATCTTACTCCTAACAATCAGAGTAGTAATAAAATAGCCCCAAATGTTGCCATTAGGTTAAAGACAGATATCCACTATGCAAAACAATGCAAACTGGTTCCCGAGAATAACTTCTGCTCTCTGTATCATAATTTAAGAAACTGTTAAACATAGACAGCTCCTGTGAATGGTGCTTCTCCATCTCCTGGCAAAACATGCACATTCATGCCCAGTTCTCATATATCACATCACAGTATCTGAGACTGGGGAATGCAATTTCTTGTGCTTAACTAGATCCCACAAGTCTTCCCAAGATACATAATATTGGCATTTGTGAAATACGAAGTTTATAAAGAATAGTGACTTCTTTTTGTTCAAGAAATAAGAGTTGGGCTCCCCCATGTCATTTTTACTGGTGAAGTGTTCGTTCTCATAAAGGCTAATAATCTTATTTAGTTCCTTGTCTCCACTGTGAAGTACATTTGCAGCTTCTTTAATCTTTTCAGGATAAGCAAGCCAGCCAGAGGCTAAATAATTACTGACAGCTGTTAGGTACTGTCTGTCCTATTAGATGTGTTAATCAAATTTTGTAACTGCTTAGAAACTTCAACATTAGCAGAACAAGGCACGTTGGTCTTTTTTTTTCCACCAGATTTATCCAGAACTATGTATTGTGCATGTTTTTCTCTACAAAGTTTCCCAGAATTAACATAAATTCTTGATCCTTCTCTTTCTTACACAGTCATAGAAAAGACTAGGTTGGAAGAGACCTCATCTGCTCCAACCTTCTGTGGAAAGCAGGGCATACATTAAAGAATCTTAGAATGGTTTGGGTTGGAAGTGACCTTAGAGATGATCAACTTACATCCCCCCTGCCACCCCCCACCAGCCCAGGCTGCTCCCAGCCCCGTCCAGCCTGGCCTTGGGCACTGCCAGGGATGGGGCACCCACAGCTGCTCTGGGCAGCCTGGGCCAGCGCCTCGCCGCCCTCACGGGGGAGAATTTCTTCCTCATATCTAATGTCAATGTGCCCTCCTTCAGCTTCCAGCCATTCCCCCTTGCCCTGTCGCTACGTGCCCTTGTCAAAAGCCCCTCCCCAGCTTTCTTGTCGGCCCCTTTAGGTGCTGGGAGGCTGCTACAAGCTCTCCCCGGAGCCTTCTCTTCTCCGGGCTGAACAACCCCAACGCTCTCAGCCTGTCTGTAGGAGAGGTGCTCCAGCCTCTGATCACCTTCGTGGCCTCCTCTGGACTCGTTCCAGCAGGCCCACGTTCTTCTTCTGCTGGGGCCCCAGAGCTGGACGCAGTGCTGCAGGTGGGGGTCACGAGAGCGGGGCAGAGGGGGAGAATCCCCTCCCTGGACCTGCTGTCGGTCACGCTTCTTGTGATGCAGCCCAGGATGCGGTTGGCTTTCTGGGCTGCGGGCGCACACTGCCGGGTCACGTTGAGCTTCTTGTCCACCAGCACCCCCAGGTCCTTCTCCTCAGGGCTGCTCTCAACCCATTCTCCACCCGGCCTGTATTGATACAGGGGGCTGCCCTGATGCATGTGCAGGACCTTGCACTTGGCCTTGCTGAACTTCACAAGGTTCACACGGACCCACCTCTCCAGCCTGTGAAGGTCCCTCTGGACGACATCCCTTCCCTCCAGCGTGTCGACCGCACCACACAGCTTGGTGTCATCGGCAAACTTGCTGAGGGTGCCCTCGATCCCACTGTCCGTGTCGCTGACAAAGATGTTGAATAGCGCCGATCCCAGTACGGACCCCTGAGGAACGCCCCTCGTCACTGGTCTCCACTTGGACACTGAGCCGCTGTCCGCAGCTCTTTGAGTGCAGCCAGCCAGCCAGTTCCTTACCCACCGAGTGCTCCATCCATCCAATCCATGTCTCTCCAATGTAGAGACAAGGGTTTCGTGAGAGACGGTGTCAGATGCTTTGCACAAGTCCAGGTAGGTGACATCGGTTGCTCTTCCTTTATCCACCAGTGCTGTTGCCCCACCATGGAAGGCCACCAGATCTGTCAGGTACGACTTGCCTTTAGCAAAGCCATGTTGGCTGTCACCAGTCACCTCGTTTTCCATGTGCCTTAGTACAGTTTCCAGGAGTGTCTGCTCCATGATCTTGCCGGGCACAGCAGGACATTAGATATCAGCTTTCCTTCTGCTGTTGCAGGTACAGGCAGAGAATTTGGAGGGAGTGATCTCCATGCCAGGTATGGGTGAACTGCACAGTTAAGTTCAGCACAGGGTGACAACAGCAACAAATGTATCCTCAGTGTTTATGCGTATGTGGTGAGTCCAGCTGCAGCATGCTGCCATTCATACCGGCTAGCAGAGGCACCGATAGCTTTACAGTGCAATGCAAACTCTGTTTCTCTGTAATGGTTATTGCCAAATTAACATCCAGATGAAAGAGTTTTATAAACTGGATATTTATTTTGGGACCTTGTGATTAAACATATAGCCTTAATGCAAGCACAGCCTCAGTGATATTTCTTTGCATTCGTTTCCACATCCATGTATTCTGTTTACGAAAGCCAGTGCAGATGTGGCTAAGAGGAGCCTTCTGAACGCACACATATATATTTATGTGTGCAACTTGATGTGGTAACAGTCAAAATTCTCATAGCTGATTATTACAGTAGCCTCCTAGCACCCCTTTTCACCTTCCTCACCCCAAAACTGCTGCTGTTGCTTTCTACGTTCCTTTTGTCTTGCTGCCTATCCACCCTTACCCTCACCAGTGCTCTTGGGTTTCTGTGGTCCCCTCAGTCCCCACGCCATGCCCAAACTCACCTGTGGATCCTGCAGCACTGGAGTGGAGCCCAGAGTGGCTCCATCTGCAAAAGAAGCGAGAACGATATATCCCTTTATTCATGCAGCATCTCCCAGAACAGTAGGTGTAAAATCAGATTTTGAATTTAGGACACAGCAGAGATTAATATTATGGGTCCTGGCCAGAAAAAAAAATGTACTCCAGGCAGATGCAGTGCTCTAATGGATTTAGTAGAAGCATGCTGTGCATATGTAGGTACATCACCGGGCCAAGTCCCTTGTGCTGTAACTGCTGCTTTCAAAAGCTAATGAGACAAAAATGCTAATTTCATGACCCATCCCCTGGAGCCCTCATAGAGCTCCTCTCCCTTGGGATTTGGAGTGAATTGAGATTTAAGGTCAGACTGCTGCAGAAGTGTTATGTGTTGGGCTGAGGTAGGGAAGAACAAAGACAGCGCTTACAGTGGGTGGCTACTATTTATATACAGTGACAAAAATAGGGCCTCTGCATTTTTCCAGGTGTCCCCAGGCAGGTAGAGCACAAGAAGCCTGGGCCCTGAGCTGTGTCCATAGTCAGATTCCTCTGCAGTGAGTGAGATGCCCCAACGAACCCCCAGCCCTGTCACTTTGCCAGCCCAGTGTGCCAACGGGGTAGGCACTGGGGGCTTGGTGCCAAAGCCTTGGGCTGTTCCTGGCACACTGGTGAGCCTCCAATGGGCCAGAAAAACTGATCTTCTGCTGTCTCTGCCTGGTTCCTCATTACCATCACATCAAGTCAGATTTTATCAGGCCCACCGGCCTGCCTCTGGCTCCAGAAAATGAGAGTGAGCCTAGGGTCTATCAAATAATCCCAGCCAAACTGAGACTCCTCTGAGCAACGGGTCTAAACTAGTCATATTTCCATAACAGAGATCACAAAAAGGAGTAAAACTGAAATATCTGTTTATTCCTATATCATCTCAAGGAACATTAAATGTGAAATCAGATCTCAGGGTCAAAACCTGGTCACTGCCACTTGTTTCGCCGTCACTTGTCAGTTTTCAGCCATTCCCGCAGGATCTCTGTGCCTCGCCACATCAGTTTTGCTGTGCTTCTTGTCAGCTTCACAATAAGGAGCGAGGGGAAAAATTGGCAACCAGCACACAGGGATCAGAGGTGGAATAAATTGAGGAGGAGTGGTTAGAGAAACATGAAGGCCTTGGAGCTCAAGAGCACTGAAAACCCAACAAGGAATTAAAGATATATTTTAGACATGCAGTTAAAAACTGCACGAGCGCAAGCTCTGTAACATCAGGAATGGTTCTAAATTATAGCAAAAGGTGAAGAATCTGTGACTATTGCCAAAGAAAGGTAAAAGATCAGAGATAGGCCTGAACTCCGGCAAAAGGAAGCTGGAAGGGGCAGAAATTATGGTAATCAGACTGAAAAACAGATTACAAGTTTTCAGTCAGCTGTGCTGGTTAGTGCTAGAGCAGGAGCTGTGGGAAGCCATGAGGTTTTGCAGAATAACTGCTGCCTGTCTGTGATGCCAGAGACACGGGCAAAATTTTGGGAAGCGGGGAGAGAGCTTTGAGCACCTGGTTTAAGCACATACTAAGCTCATACTCATTACAACTGTGCTGAAACCTCAGTAGGCAACCTTGTGTGGATCAGCTGCCATTATGGCATCGCTCCCAGTGAAAAAGGAGAGGTTTGGTCTACATATTGGAAGGAGAAAAAACTTAGAGGACCCCAGACTACTCAAAAAGCAGTAGCCATACGTTTCAGGAAAAGATCTAATTTCTTATTCACTCTTATTCAGTGTGTTCACTGTGGAAAGAGTAGCATCTGGGGGCAGAAGGGATTCTGCAGCCCACCATCCTGCACAGCTCTGGCCACTGCACTGGAAGATTCTGGCATTGATCTCCCAGCATCTGTTAGAACCAACGTATTTTTAGATGTATGTCTGCTAGGGATTTTAAGACTTCTAGAAATGGAAATTATAACACATCCTTGAATGGGCTGCTCTCATATCTACTTCCCTGGGGGTTAAAAAAAAGAAGTATCTTATCTGAATTGCTCCCATTCAGAGGTTTTTGTTATGTCCTTATCTCCCAGGTAATGAAGATCTTTCCTTTGTGAAATCCCCTCTCCACATAAACACTTAGCGCTAAACTCACTCTTGAACAGTCTCAAGGATATATAATGCTTGCCTGATGCTTCTCACTGTAGAATTCTTTTCTTCCCAATTGCTTATCATTTTGCCAGACTGGAACCAGTGAAGTTGATTTTCCAGTCAGCGTTATTTTCCAAGCGAAATGACTGCTTATGCCTTTTTTTTTTTTTTTTGGTAAGTTTCAGCCAAAATGATTCAGTCATGTGCAAGAATAAGCAAAGGGAAGCAGATCTTTGGTTGGTTTGTTTATTTTTAATGGTTAAAAAACAAAAAAAAAACAAAAAAACAAACAAAAGCCTTGACTAGCATTTGGAAAGGTGTATCTTTGTTGTGGAAATAAATTCCATGATGTTTTGAAGTGCCATGATACCATCTTGCCATTTAAATAAAATAATAATAAAAATTAATTGTTCTGCCTTCAAAGCTGGGCTTGGTTAAAATACAGCAATCAAGGCAGTGTTTGGGGCCTTGCTGGGAAGAGCAAGGGTAAACCAAAACGTTGAATAACTACCCAACGCGTTATGCCCTGTCCATTTTAAGCCCCAGCTGAAGCAGACGATTAATATGCCCAAACATACATACCTAAGGCTATGGCGGAATGTGTTGTAGAGATTGTAGGTGTAGCTATTCTGGCTTTCTTATTTTTTAATGTCTCTATTTGACCCTTTAAGCAAAACAGTGTTGGTTTTACGTTGTATTTTACACCTAACGAGGCAGAGAGGTATGGTTTATTTAGTCTCTCAGTATTAGGTAGCTTTGCAGTCTTCAAGCCGCAGCTGTAGCTCTTTTGCAGCCCCCCTCCGCCTTGCCAGCTCCTTTCTCTGAAGGGTGGTATGGAGTTCCAGTAATGCTTGCACAAATAGTTGCTCTGTAATTGCCATCGTTCCCGTGGTACGTTTTACTGGCAAACATCGAGTGTATCTGAGGGCTGCTCCCGATGCCAAGGGTTTTTTAAGATGCGCTGAGCACCTCTCTGTCTTGCTGAGTTCAGCTGGCGTTGACAGCTCCAGATACCTTGCAAGAGTAAGCACTTGACATACAAGGCAAGTGAGACAATCAGCATTTTATGCATGTCAGGATGTGATCATGCTTGTTTTAATTCACTCTCCAATAAGCTTTCTTGCAGAAAAACAGCTCTTGCACTTTAAATAAAGTCCATGCCTTCAACCAAAAGGCAGCAAGTGTAATTACAGACTGTTTATGAGCAGGCTTTTGCATGAGAGAGTTATCTTTTGCTTTAGCTGTGTTTGTAGCCTATTAAATTTTAGATGACTCAAATAAGATTTTCTTTCTTGTTCCAGTAAAAATGTGCACCATCATTTTCATACAGGTAATTGCATTATCTAAAAATATGGGTTCTTCACACGCTTTAGAACAGAGATGCTCTCTTAAATGCCAGGTTTGCGTCACAGTATGTATGTGTGCATGCCTGCATTTACATACGCGTGTACATATAACAGAATTTCTATGATAGTGGACCACGCTGACCACAGGTTGAGCATTACGGTGTTTTGGAAAGCATGCCCCACCACAATGAAGGAGAATGGGTGTTGCAGTTAGTCTGTTACTGGGGCTTCTGCACGTTACCTGCTGATGAAACATGAATGATGCGTTATTGATAGAGGACAAAAGGGATGACTGTCTGAAGTGAAAATGTGAGGATACATAACTATTTTACCCCAAATCACATAATCTGTCCCTAAGACAAGAGAGTTGTGTTGGACCACATGGAAGCATTAGGTTGACATCCTCCACACCATTTCTTTCCGTGGCACTAACAGTGTTAGCAATAGACCCCTGTGATCAGTGAAAAATGTATTGAGTTTAATTCTCCTTGGCACCGGAGAATCATTTGTATTGCCCCACCATGGCAAGTCTGTGCTAGCAGCCCTGGCTATGAGTAGAGAGCATTTTATTATTTATCATCTTTAAGTGTGTTCTTCTCTAGAGAAGTGCTGCTTTTAATGATAGATTTTTGGTGATGTGAATGTAAGATACATCACAGTTTCTGGTATCTTTTTAATTTTATGGATGGCACAGCTTAAAACCAGGAACATCAAATAAAATAACTACTGCTGAGAGTGAATAAAAGTTGGCAGGTATGGCAGTTTAAAATAGCCCTATTTTCACCCTAAATATAGCCTGGTTTAATTGAAATCTAGTGGTAGCTATGAGACAGCTGCTATATCAAAGACCAGTGACAGCCTGCTGAGGTTAAAAGAATACAGGCTGCCTGTGTCTCTGCTGAGATAAAGTGGCATCACAGAGAGCAGAGCAGCAGATAGACTGATGAAAAGTTAAGTTTTTAAAACACTGATTTGTAAAGCTTTTATGCAGTTTTCTTTATAGTTTGTTGTCTCTGTGCTCCTAATAAAATAGGTTTCTGCCTGAAACCAGAAGCATGATGCAGATCTTCAGTTGCTGTTAACTGCTTTAGCTCAGCGGGAAAGGAAGCCACAGATGCAGATACAGTCAGTCTGTCAGGTGTCCCCACTGAAATTCTGCCAGTGTAGGAACAATAGTGATAGAATTTCCATTTTTTCTATGACAGAGTTTCTTACAAATGGGTGTTTTAGCTCCATGAGGTCAGCTTAAAACCACCACATGGTTTAGGGGACAACCCTCAGTACGTTAAAGCACAATCCAATTCTTGCATATGCTAAACTAAGCGATCTAACATAGTGGTGTCGTTAGTACTCTGCTCTAACAGGACCACATACAGAAAGACCAGAGATTTAATTCTAGGAAGGAGTTGTCTCCATTGTCACAGGTAAAAAGTGGACATTTCTCATCAACCTGCTGCTTTCAATATCCTCTAATTAACAAGCACGGCTTTTAATTTCCATGCTTTCTGGTTATAATTATTTTTTCAGCCTTATACAGTCTAAACCCCAAACTCTCAGAGTTATCCTCCCTGGTAGCTACTGTCATTCTTTTTACTTTCTGGTTCTTCATTAATATTTGCTGTGTTCTTACTAAGGTAAGTCTGTGCTTTCTCATTATATGAAATTAAAAGTAGATGAGCTTAGTTCCCAACTAAGAAAAGCTTTAGAAAGACACAGGGTACCTTCATATCTGGATTTATTTTCTTTTGATTTTGGTTCTCAGGAGGGCCCTTATGACCTTCTATCAACCCTATCAATCAAATTAATTGATGTATCATTGAGTCAGTGCTACGGCTACAAGCAGTCCTCCATGGCAAGTTCTGAGGTGAGTTCCTGACTTTCTTGATTATTGCACACAAACAAAACCTCTTTGTAGCTGTGGGTCACTGCTGAGTGAATACAGAATAAGGCAAGTGAAAGCTCATCCACTGCAGGTTTTGTGATTGCTCTTAAGATGTGAGTTCAGTTCCTTTTCTGATCCACACACTCCCTGACCTGGCAGGATCAGGAGGAGCATTAGAAAGGCAAAGCAATCTGCCTAAACAGGAGAAAGAGCATCCTAATAGCAGCTCCTTAGCCGAGCAAAGAACAAAACCAGTAGGCAGGGAAAGCAGGGAGATTCATGAAGTGTGGGAGAAGAGAAAGATAACATACAGTGTGACTGGAGGGTTTGCACAGATGTGCTAAGGGGTACCATTGTGATGGATGAATCAAGTGGTGTTGTGAACTTCCTTGGGTATCTGTAACTAGTGTCCTTTGCCAGCATCACTATATGTGTGTCATACAAACAAATATCAGTTTGGGAAGGGGAACCACACCAAAGGCATTAAGATACCTCAGAATTTTTTTTATATCCATTACGGCCCCAAATGTAATCCTAATTATATAGATATACTTCACTCCTCCGGACTGCCAAGAAAGCTGAGACCACCCAGTCATTCACAGGAGGCTCCTTGCACACTGCAGGGCAGGGCAGAGAGGTAGGAGTCAGTCCTCAGCATCACCACCCGAGGCGTGCATGCTCCCTGGAGCTAAGCTGCTTGATCCTGGGAAACCAATGTGCTGCTGCTGAGGCACCTCAGTGCACAAAGAAGCCTCACTGGGAGTCACCTGAGTTCTTAATGCTGTTGTTGATGTCACTGTAACTTACAACGGTTGCAGATAACCATATTAGTAAATTGAGACTCTGTAAAGTGTACGTGAGAACAGGTCAGACCAAAGGGCTATCTCTGACAATGGCCACTAGTGTGTTTATAAGGAAGAACTTACAGCAGTGCTTCCACACTGAGCTTCCAGCAGTCTGTGCCTCGGGATCTCAGCCTAGAGTGATATCTGTGCTTAATTGCTATGTAAAATTCCCACTGATGTTAAGGGGAGTTTGTCTGAGAAAAGAGATTCCAGCCATCCCTACTGAGCTAAGAAAGATAATTTTGCAGGTTTTCTTTGCATTTGGCTATCTCCAATTTTGCTTTTCATATACAAAAGCAACAGTTAAAAGGGTGACATCAAAACATCCAAATCCATATGAACAGAATGCTTAATCAAAACCCATAAATGGAGAAAAAGGGGACTTTCTCTTGTGGGCTGCGCTGCATCTCTTGAAGAGTACATTTATTATGCTACTTTTTAAAGGGAAGGATTTTCAGCTCCTTCTCAATAGATAGTTTTAAACAGTTCATTTCACAAAACATTAGGAAGGAAAGATTTGGGGAAAATTGTATTTCTCTGCCTTGAAATTGAGTTATGGGCAGCGTGTTTGCCAGCTCATTTTTCTTGTTTGTGTGAAACAGACATTTGTGAGTTGTGGAAAATGAGCAATGGGAGGAGGGAGGAAATTGTCTAAGCCTACATAAGAAGGTTAGATAGTGTACTGCTATAATTTATAAGGATTTACAGACACTGCCGTGCTTTGATACTCAAGGAGGCCACTGTGGACTGACCGCACAGTGCTTTCACCTTGTGACCTATCAAGCCAATGGCAGCCATAGATGGGTCAACTTTCGTCTGCCTTGAGGACATGGGAGTGACAGCAGCTGTTAGGTGAACTACTCTAAATTCTGATACTAGCTTTTGTAATTGAACTGGAGCTATCAGGCTGATGGCAGTAACAGAGATGTTAGTGACACAGACTTGCTAATGGAGGACTGAGGGGCTCACTGCAGGGTCATTCCCTGCAGGGTCATCAGCACATGCATTTACAGTAGCGGAGGCCATAGGAGTGAAAGTGGACATCTTTTAGAATTATTTTCATGATGAGTGCTGCATGGACTGCAATGGTTCGGGGTTAATTTTTTTGCCAAATTCTTCATGATAGTAACTAACTAAATTAACTCTGAAATGGGGGGGGGGGGGGGGGACGGGGCGGGGGACGGACATTGTGAGAAGATGATAAAATGCCCTGAACTGTATTCTGACTTTTAAAGAAATGAATTACAGCATCCTGCCTGGGAAAACAGTGAGTACTTACGGCTGTGAACTGGGTTTGCAGCAGTGTGGTGCTTAGCTGCCTACCAGGGTTAACCTGCAACAGGATTCACAGTGGAAGGGAGGTTACAATTTTTTACAGGCAAGTACTGCATTAGCTTCTTAATTGAGAGGATTGTGTCTCTGTATGTTGAGACAGCCTCCTGTTTCCACCAGGATGGAGTTAGGAAGGACAGGCAGTCAGAGATTGCAAATAGCACTTTGGATCAGTCTTCTAAGCAGAGAACTTGATGGATATACTGGTATCCAGTACAAGTCCTCACTTGGTTAATCAAATGCTTGCAGTTTCTAGTAGTGGTTTTGGGTATGTCCCAAAAGTAAATTCTTCTCACTGGTCAGTAAGCTTTACAGGTGCCTCATACTTGGTTACCTTAGAGTTTATAAACCTTGTTAACGTTACAAAACCAAGAGCCAATAAAGCAGAGAAATGAAGTATTTTATTATGAAAATTTGGGAGCAAGCAAGGCTAAAGTACAGTGCTTCATTGGAGGAGCTAGTCTTTATTTTCTTAAATTTTGAAGACATGAGCTATGAAAGAATAATTTCTTCTCTTATCAATTGCATGTTCCATTAGGAAGCCACTTTGTCTTTTTCAGACTGAGCAGCTACAGTTATGAATGCACTCCATGTCTAATTGCCTTGGTTTAATAACAAACTCTCATACTAACGATATATGGTTTATATATATTACATCAACAAATAATATCTGTTAGCTGCTGCTGCACTGGAGGGAAGAGGGAACACATTAGGGCCTCTTGTGTTTTTGCAAATCCATTTCTAAATCCAACATTAATGTTTTCAGGTTCCTTTATAAAGGAAAGGATGCTCTGTTTCATTTGGAATCTGAAAGATAGTTTCCATCTGACTGTAATTGGTTTTATATGCACCTAATAGTGGGAAGAAACTGATAGAATCTTCTTTAGAGATGAAAAAAAAAAAAAGAATACGTCTTGGGTTAGCAGTCATTTAAAGGAATCAGAGCCAGAAAACCTGGCCCTGATTTTTGTCTCAAGCCTGAATCTGTGTTAAAATCTGTTGAGGGTGCAAACATCAGTCTAGAGAACACAATGGAAGTAAATTCATTACATTGAAGTATTGAAGTAAATGTATTATATTGTAAGCGTGAGCACCCCGCCTTAGCTCTGACAGGGAAAAATCAGGAGACTGGGAGAAGGAAAAGAACAGTGTGGATAGAGCAGAACGCAACAGCCACAAATAATCCAATATTTCATAATTTAATTTCACACTCACTAGACTGCAGAGGCATTGCAGACGGTGGGGAGAAAAATCTAAGAAGGGTGTTGGCTTGACAATGGTAACATCAGAGCTTAAAGAGGTCTGGCAGCTTTCCGAAAGTAAATGTGTGTCCTTCCTTCTCCCTCTCTTTCCCTACTAATATAGATTAAAGTGACCTCTGGAGATAAACTACTGAACCCCCCCAAGTAGTTCTGCAGTGTAGTTTTTATTTGTACAGTATGTGAAAGAAGAGCTCAGATTAAATTCCTGGCCTTTCAGAAAAGTTTGTCTGTTCCTTAAAAAAAGAAATAAAAAGAAAAAAGGCTATTTTATTTTAAAGCCGGAGACTCTTTCATGGTCCCATGATCTCATGAGTTCTTTGGCTGGCCTGTGACCTTTCAACCTTGCACTACATGTTTCTTTTCTAAATTAGCCCGTGTTGAGACATCAATGGAGGAATATCAATGTTATTATAAAAGGCATCATTCTCTCCCAAAAATGTCAGTGTGAGTGAGTCATTGGACCTAACTGCTTAGCTTTTGTAAGGCAGGGAGAAAGATTTGAAAGTGTGATCCAGGGTCCCCCAGTCCCCCAACTTCTATTTAAAATGCTTTAAAAAGCAATGTCCCTGGCATCTGCTACAATAGAGGCAAAGGAACTAAGCTTTGCTCCTTTAGCCACAGACGAAATGTCCTGCCTAAGGCAAAATTATGTATGTGATGTAAAAATACATAGCTATTACAAACAATTTATTTTCAAGGTGATGCTCAAAAGTAGCCCTGTAAAAACAAATCAGCCATCAAAGAGAAAACCTGTTATAGAAGAACTAAGTGTCCCGGTGAGTTCTATCATTTCTAATACCCAGTGTCTCTGCATCTCCTGGTATTCATGCTCTCTGGATTCTAGCAGGTTGAGGAAATAAAATCAGATTAAGAGCTCTATTTTTAATCTTAAGAAGATGGGTTTGCATTGTCTGGCATCTTGAAGAATCCAGCACTGGATGTTTATGTGGTCCTGACCAAAGAAACAGTACCCAGAGAGACAGTAACATTACACAACAATGTTGGATTATAAAGATGCTTAATCCTCAGCCTGGAAAAACTGGTGTACCTTCACTGGCATCACACTATCTTCTGAGGACTTGGTCTCTGAGCACCTTTAAACTTATGTAGCCATAGCGGATTCATACACTGGCTTTGTGTTGCAAAATCCATACATCTTAAAATGAAAAACACGCTGGCCCAAATCCATTCCATCTGTAACTCTACTCATGTGTACAGTTACATCAGAAGTGAAGCTGGCACACATCAAAAAATGTGTGTCACCTAGTAATTATCTTACTAACAATGCAGAGAAAAAAGCATGGGAAGGATGCATTTCCAAGCTCAAAGTCAGGTTTTCTCCCCCAAGTGTGAAAGGCTGCTGAGCATTTGCTGTTAGTCATCCTGCCAGCTACCTGGTGTTTCCACCTGCTTTACCTGCACCTCTGGCTGTTACCTGCACTGCACGCTCAGCACTGCCTATTTTCTTTGGTCAGACAAAGTCTGGAGTGTGGGAGCCTCTGCTCACAACTGAAGGTATTCAGTGTTTTTCAGTACAGTGTTGTCAGTGTTTCCTCACAGCCGGTTTCTTTAGAAAAGCAGGTTCCATTGTACCTGACTGGATATGAGGGAAAAAACACACACTTGAGCAGAACGCAAGATAATTGTATTAATTCATCTAAGTGCTTTAGCCTGTAGTGTTTAATGTAGCAACATCTGAGGATGAAGTGTCAGCTGAGAAGTTTCATTAGTGTTGCCAGATGCCTGCATTGCAACTCCACACATTTCTTTTTCCATGGCTGTAACTTTTTTTCTCACAGAAGCGCAGGATGTCTGTCCCACTTCCATGTGCCTTGGACCAATGGTCAGGGATGTGCTGCTGAGCTACCACTCACTGAGATGCAGTGTGGGTCCCACGGGCATTCTTAAGCCAATGCCCAGAGACTGATCAGACAGTGAGAACGAGGGGAGATTTTTATTTGAAAAATCCCTTTCAAAAATGGTCAACTTCTGAATATAACCTCTTGAATGATAGGAGGAAGGTGTTCGATTGCAACTTCTGCAGGAAGTGGGAGAAATCTACATATCACTGCAGTGGCATGCTGAAACGACACATCTCTAACCTAGTATTTTTGGGGCCAATTTTGAGCCATTTCGTACTATCGAGCTAAGCTCTGCTTATCAAACATAAAACAGATTCAGTGCCACGTCCATATTCTTTGTTCGCTGTTGCATATGTTTTGGCGGAGCTGGGAGTGGGAAAAGCTTTACTCAACGTTGTGTCCAGAAAGGATGAAATGTACTTCCTGGGGCAGACCCAATTAGCAGCAGTTTCTCTAATGAGTTTATGGCATTTATTTATTTTTTGGCCTTTAAGACTTCTTTCTACTGGGAAATCTCTGACTCATATATAATACAAGTACAGTCCTGCAGGGTGGAGTCATTTGTAAGAGGTCATTAAAGCAATACCTTCCTTTAAGTCGCTGCTGTAAAATTGGTTTGTTCAATTTGAACCATAGCACAGAGTGGCAATTACCCGCATTAGCCAGATTCTCTGTCTGAAATTATTTAGCTGTTCAGAACCTCCCTCTGCAGAGTACTAGCCACACGGGGGAATTAAGCATTGCATGAAAAGGGAATTGGTCTCTTCCACCGAAGGGTCGAACAGCAGGTTGGCCGAGCCTCGGCATATGCTGCTGTGCTTGTCCTCGGTGCAGACCCCCTTCCTCTATTCCTCAGCAGCCAGAATTGAGATCATCCTTGGCCTGGGTCTGGAATCTGGCTCCCTGAAGTCCTGGGAAGGATCCCCACCTCTGTACATCTATTAAACAATATTCTTGATTAATTAATCTGAACACACAAATCCTAACAAGCCTTATCATCTCTGTGTGGCAAATGGCTTCTTACAAAGTCAGTTGAGATCAGGCTGGATTAATCAGTCATTCAAAGGGGCTGATCTGATATTTTTGGTGACCGAAACAACCACATATGCGCTTCCTGCGCAGGTCAGAAAAGCTTCACAGGGAAATGTGCAGAGGGCAGGAGGAGGTGCTGGATTTCTAATGAAGGAAGATCCAGTGAAGAAGTAAGCAGCTATAGATAGCAAGGTGTAATCTAGTAAATCCTCTGAATAACTTAATTAGATTTGACTCAGCAAAACACATGTCCAGCTTCTGCTGAACACCGGCCAATGTTGAGGGGGCAGGGAACAGGGGGGCAGCTTTCATGAATCCTGTAGGAGACAGATAGCAGAGATTAAAAGAAAGAGGCGGAAAAGGTACTGAGATACCCCTATGTTGATGAAAATTTGTAATCTGAAGGTGCCAGAATTTCTAATGTTTCCACAGAATCAAAAGTAGTGTAGAACTGGCTGAGGGAAAGGTGCTGAGGGTTTCATGCCATGACTTTGGTGAGAGGGAGGAAGCTGTAGCCCACTTATGCTTTGCCTCTCTCCTTTCCCTCCCCACTCCCCATTCTGTGTGAGCTCTGTACTGGACGCATAGTGAAAAAGGTAGAAACGCCACTGAATTCACGTGGGAATGCTCTATTCTTTTACGCAGCTTCAAAGATACAATGCAATTTGATAAGGTTATCTTGGTTTTCTCCTGTTCTGGTTTTGCTGTCAGACTCCAGGTGGCTGTAACTCAGCATAGGTCCATTTTGGAAACAGCTGGAGGACTGGTGGGTGTAATTGCATTGCTGCCTGTGCAATTCTTGATTTGCATCCATATGAAACAGAGAGGCATGTCCACTGCATTGCAAAACTTGTGGACAGTGCTAGAGAAACAAGACAACCCTGTGAAAGTTGAGGCTGTACAAAGCCTCTGTTCACTTTTTTTTTTTTTTTAAAGGGTAGCCTTCTCCACTTGTGCCAGATGATTTGGCTCTTCTTCATCATTATTGCTTCTTCATAATGCTTGGATCAGCTTTTCAGTGGGCAGCACTTTTTGTTGGGACTGTCAAGAGGTGATCTCCACAGCAGGATGGATTTTCTGTCTTCTTCTGACTATCCTGCTGGCTAGCTGTGTGCTTTTCTCCTCCTCTGCATTTTGTCTACTCATCTTTGTGTTTTACTGTGCTTTTTCTTATCTTCCCCAGTTCTAGCTCTTTCTGCCCGTCATTGGACAATCTGTTGTTCACTTTTTGCCAAGCTCCATTCTTTATAACTGAGAATGTTCAGAATGTGTGGATCTGGTCCTCAGATACACACAGAAGACATCAAATTTATAATAGAAGCCAAAAATACATTTTCACCATGACACTTTGAAGATGTTTATTTCAATTTGCTTAAAACGTACCTAGCTCAAATCCTGTGTCTGCATACAAATTTAACAGCAAAACAAATAGATGCGCCTCATAATTTAAGATCTGTTTGCTCAGGGTTGGATCCTGTCTAGACTTGCAGATAGCTTCTTTGTTGAAGAGCTTATATCAGTTCAGGGTTATTTTTATTTTGTCTACTTATAAGCTTCTCATTATGATAGTATGCGAGCACCTCACGGACAGGTGTTCAGCTAAGAAGTGCTCTTATCCCTATTTAGGAGGTAAGTGATGATGGTCACCTAATCACAGAGGTTTGGGGCAATGTGATCTGTGCTGGCAGTTGGTAGCCCAGTATTTCACCATGGGAATAGCAGAGCGCATGTGAATAAACAGAGTGTGTGCTGCGGTCTCTCAGGATTTTATCAGGAATTATATGATCTTAGTCCCTGCCATGGGCACTGTTATCACCCAGCTTGGGGAAGTGAGACGTGTGTAAAAAGGGAAGTACTTCAGTCTGTGAAATGATCTCTAGCTCGGGGGATGGTCCCAAGGCCAGACCCCTAGGGTTTCAGTCCCAGTTCTTCCCCTGTCAGCAGTTAGCATTTCAGTGCACTTCAGCAGCTGTATGACTGCGGAGGGCTTCCTGCTGCAGCCGTGGGGTGCAGCCGTAGCTCACAGAGAGCCTTCCCAAGGGTGCTTCAGGCAAAGCTGGAAGCAAGCCCTCGATATACAACGGCGATGAGTAGCCAACACCAGGCTTTGAGAAGGAAAAGAGAAAATTAGGTACTACTCTGGTCCCCTGTGTCACCTCAAGTCATTCTCTAGCAGCCAGACCAGATAAGAGGTTTATGACTCTGCCTTCCTTCTCAATCAAGCACTTTGTCTCTTTGGAGTTTGCATTCCTGGAGTTCATTCCCCTTGACAGACCCGAGTGAGAGCATTGTTAACTGCATGTCTGTATTTGATTTTCCCTCTGATTTTCCAAGAGGGGGAACCAGGATCCTGGTGTTCCTGTAGTGCTGGCAAGTAGCTGTATGGATTCCTCTGGTGCTTGATTTCTGCTGTCATGGCAGTTGGATTAATTAGATGAGATCCCTCACATAGGTCTCTGAATGATGTGTTCAAAGCCTGGGGTGGGGAAAGGGTTATGGCTATAAAATTAGAATAAATACCCAGAAGTAAGAGCTGAAATAACCTTGTGCCACATAACGTACTTGGTAACCTGCTATGTGTGCGGTACTCTTGCATTTACAAAAGAGATCCCATTTAAAAACAGGATAGGTCAGACTTTACATTATCCATGGCAGATCTTTTCCCCATGTTATTTCCAGGAACAAGACCCATTTCCATGCTCCAGAAAACCCACAAAGCAAGTGTCCCCCAAGTTGCTGGGACTTTGTAAGCCTTTGGTTTCTAAACTGTGCATCTCTGAGAGACGCAGCAAAACACCAGAAAGCATAATGTCATCTGTAGAACAATTAAGATTTGGGTGTATGGGGTGTATCCGACTCATAGTTTTTAACTTTCGGTGGTAATGATGTGTCACCTTAGTCATGATTTTCATTACAAAACTCTCCCTGTCTTCGCAGTTAGATCCCCTTAATCTGCTTTTTTCTATCTCGTAGATTAATTTAATTAGGAAGATTTGATAGGAAATCACTAGGTGATTTCATAGGAAAGCAACAACTTGTCTCTTCCCTACTGCCATCCTTCCCCTCCCTGGGGCCCTTTGCCATCACTTACTTCTCCCTTACTCATTCCTCGGGAGAACAAGCAGTTCTGAAGCAGCAAGGTGAACGACCCAACTTTCCCACATATTTTTGCATGTCTGAGCGACTGGTCCAAAATGTACAATCTCTAATAAATTGTGCTGGTGGGTTTTTTTGGTTTTGTTTTGGGGTTTTTTTGTTTTTGTTTTTTTGGGCGGAGGGCATGGTGGTCTTTCTGTGTGGGATTGCTGATGCCTAGTAAGGTGTGAGCTCCCAGGAATGCTTCAGCTGAGGCAAGGGTACATGCCCTCTACTTTTCCTGCAGAAAACAGCTGCTCTCAGAAGATGCAGAGGACCTTTGGGTCCCCTCCCTGCTGTGGAAAGTGCTGTAGGCACCGGCCAAAGCCTGCGACCTCATCTGGGGGGAGACCCCGGGGCATCACCTGGAGACACGGGTGATGACAGGTGCCTGCGTTCTGTGGGAAACAGTTTGGGACGTGGCTGGCAGAGCTGCAGGGCACCAGCTTCAGGAGCTGGCAGGCTGCTGGAGGAACTAAACTCCAAAGCTGGGGCTCCGTAGCTGAAGGTCGCCTCCTTCCACAGCTGTGCTTAAAGGGGGGCACTCTCCCTGCTCTCGGCTGGGACGATGCTACTCACCGCTCTGCCGACGTGCTGTGTAAGGGCTTCCAAGGCGTTGTTCCCCACCAAACCTGGGGACACTCGGGGTCTTCAGGCTACGCACCAGGCGGGGGGGGGGGGGGGGGGGGGAGGCTGTACAGCGCCCGTTTGCGCTACCTCCCTGCCTGAGGCCGGCGCGCAGCCCCCCGGTGCCCGAGGCTGCCCGCGCCCCAGAGCTGGCTCTGAGCCCGCCGGGGCAGGGGCTGCCGCCGCGGCCGAGACCCCCCGCCGCTCGCCCAGGCGGAGGCCGGCTCTGCCCCGCGGCGCCGGGGCCGGGGCCGGGCCGGGCGGTGCACAGAGCCCGCGGCGGGGGCGCGGGGCGGGGGCGGGGCCGGGCCCGGGGCGGGGGGCTGCGCCCTGCGCGGGATTGGCGCGGGGCGGCGTGATGCCACGTCCGGCGGGGGAAGCCCGGCCTCGCTCGGAGCCTCCCCCGCCGCCCGGCTCGGCGCGCAGGTGGAGCGGTGCCGGCGAGCGGACCGACACGCCGAGCCCAGCCCAGCCCCGCCGAGCCCAGCCCCGGGAGCAGCCCCGCCGCCCGCCCCGCGCCCCGCCCCGCTCCGCCCGGCCCGGCCCGGCGGCGCCGCAGCCGGCAGCATCGCGGCGGGACTGCCCGGGGATGCAGCCGCGCTAAGAACAAAAGCCCTCTGCGCGGTCACGCTCCGGGGCGTGAAGGCGGCCCGACCCGGCCAAACTTGGATCGCTGCCCCCCCCGCCCGCCGCCCCTCCGCGGCCGTGCCCGGGATCGAACTCCCCGGCGCCTTCCCCGCACGCCGCGGGCAGCGGCAGCGCCTGCGACCCGGGGCTCCCCCCGCCTGCCGTCCCGCCGCGGCTGCCCGGGGAGGGGGGCCGCGCGCCGGAGCCCCGCCGCCCGGCTCCGCGCCGCCCAGGGCCCCCGGCCGCCTGCCCGCCGCGGGACCTTGGCTTTGCCCTTCGCACGGCAGGTGGCGGGGCCAGCGGAGAAGGATGCGTTTCTTCCCGTGGGGATTTTGGCTGCTGTGTGTCGCCTCCGCCCCGGCTCGCGGTGACAGCGGCAGCAAGGCGAGGAGCTGCGCCGAGGTCCGGCAGCTGTATGGGGCCAAGGGCTTCAGCCTCAGCGGCGTGCCCCAGGCCGAGATCTCCGGTGAGTCCCGCGGAGCGGCAGGGGGGGGTTCCCCGGGTACGGCGCGGGGTGCGGGGGGCCGCGCTCGCCACCCGCCGCTGGAGTTTGTCCCGGGTACTGGGCGGCGAGAAGTTGGACCCGGGAGATTTTGCCGGGGGTCGGGCACCCCTCCTATCCCCGGTGCGGCACCCCCTCCCCGTGCAGCACCCCCTTTTCCCATGCAGCACCCCGTGCAGCCGCTGCCCGGGCTGGGCAGGGTCTCTCCAGCGGCGGGGGGCGGGGGGGGCGATGCGAGCGAAGCTGCTGGGTGGGGGTTATCGCGCCGAGTGTTCGGGGGTGGTTTTCTTTTTTTCATTGTCTCGTTTCTTCTGTTGGGAGGACCATTGAAATGGGCTCAGGGTTTTGGTTCAGGAATCAGGGTAATCAGACTGGAATGGGCTTTGGCGTTGGAGCTGGAAAATATCACAGGGTTAGGAGAGAGAAGAATTGATTTCTTTTAATCTTCTTTTGGATGGGAAACGAACCTATAAATGGCGTTTGTCACTTGTTAAAAATGAAACGGGAGTAAACCGACCCTGTGTCAAGCGTGCAAAGCACAGAGGAAAGCTGGGCAACCTACATCAGAGTGTCCCCTGCCTTCCCTCGGGCTTTGGCGAGCCTTGGTTGCTTTCCTCCTCTTGGCAGAAAACCACTGAAATACCAAAGAATATTCAAGGTCTGGTTTATGTGGGGTTGTTTGGTGGTTGGTTTTTTTTTTCTTTTCTTTTTTTTTCCCCTGAAAGCATGGGGGAAATATGCTGAGGTATTGTTGTTGGGTCGGGTTTTTTTTTCTTCATTCTCTTCTAAGTTTTGATACACCGACTTGTGACCCATATCCGAGGGCTTTCTCCTTACTTGTGGGAGCTTCCTCCTTCAGACAAAGCATAAAACATGCAGGCGTACGTGCCAAAGCCAACCTACAGGGACATCCCAGTAAAATTGCAGTTTGTAGTTCACATCTAAGCTACAGAATGCCTTATGTTGAATATTTCATTGTGTAGTTTTCCAGGGAAACCAATTCATTATCTGACCCATGAATGGAAAAGGCTGAACCGTACACATGTCTCATAAATGTGAACAAATTAATACTTTCTTTGTCAAGTTGCAACCAAGAGTAAATTTCCAAAATAAAATGAGCAGTCCTTGAAGTTAAACAGTGGGGAATTTCAAAATCATTTGAACGTCACGATTAATAGAATAGTAGTTCAGTTGAACAAGAAAGTGGCTTTTTATACATTTGCATCTAATTACTACAAATGTGGATACGTTAGCAGTCATGTTTCAAGTGGAAAGTTCTTGGAAGACTACGTGTTTACAAATACTCGTGGAGATGGCTGCAGCATCGTATGCGCAGATAGTACTACAGGGGCAGTCATTCAGATTCGCATCAGCCATGGTTACAAGCATTGCGTATTGCAGGTTAGCGGCAAGTAAAGCACCTTGTACTTACAAGTGGCTGAGGTTCGAAAAGTGACAGAGGACACACAGATTTCTAGGAGCCAGGAGTTCTGTTTCCTACTGCTTTCCAACTACTGTTGCTACTTGCATGTATGCTGGCAGTCTTAAGCAACAGTAGGTAAAATTATAGTATCAAGCTGGGCATCTCTGTTACTGTAAACAGAGAAAGTCTGTGGATAAATGCTATGAAAACTTGAGGAATACCACGTGGAAAGTAATATGAAGTGCTTGGGGTTAGAAGGCTCCACACATAAACGTGCTGCTGATATTATTAGCCCAGTACTTAGAAGAGTTAACGGACTTAATGATTTTCATTGGTAATTATGATGTGTACCTTCTGACTGATACACACTCAGGAACGTGCTTTTCTGTTGCTGTAGTACTTACCCAGTACAGTTAAAACACTGATGTACGTTAACACTGACCTCAGAAATGTTCCTTATAGTGTTGTGTATCGCATATGCTTTTTAGCAGTTGTGCAGGTTAGTGCAGAAGTTGATGCTGGGTTTGTTTTCTACAAAGAGAAGAGTCTTGAGACGCTCCTGCAGTATCCCCCCACATGTGGTAAATACAGGATCGTGCAGTTTGTAATTCCACATTTTTTCAAAATAAATCATGGCTTAAGGCTGGTTTCAGCAGCATTAGTTCAGCTTGCTGACCGTGGGGGTTGTAATCTGTGTGGAGCCTTGTCAGGTTACACCTGACTGACACCTCTAAGTGCATACACATTGACGTATCACAACTTTTGGCCAAGTTAAGAAATGCTGATGAAGGTGGTTCAGTGGTGGCTCCGGTTGGACCTGTGCTGAGGTTTCCTCATGGTGGCCTGTTCCATGTTGTCGGAGAGGTTCAAGAGCTACCTCAGGAACCATGGTTTTGTCTTATTTCTGAGCCCTCTGGAGGCAAAGGCCCTTCGCTTTGTCCCTCTCCAGGCGGGTCTTGCTGTTCCTTCTCTTTCCATTGCTTGCCTGAAGCAAAGGGGCAGCCTAATTTCATAGCCCCACAGCCTTGCCTCTGCAGTGGTGCTGCCATGCTACGCTGACCTTGCTCCTGTCTGCTATGAACTGGCTCCAGGTGCTACTTGGTGTGTGTTGCCTTCACACCAGCCTGGCACCAGGAGCCAAACCACACGCTGCTTGCACCCCCAGAACCTGACTTCAAAAGGAGTTCAGTAAGCTCCCATGATGCAGGCTGTGACTCAGGCTGAGATGGCTGTGTTTATATTGGTTTTAGAACACTTACTGCACGCTTTCCACCTTCTAATCTCTATTCTTTGTTATGATTTAAGAGGATTATGAGTAATGTGAAGTCTCCACAGCTCACCAGAAGGTAGTCCCTGCTTATGACTTGTACGGATCAGTTAAAGAAGCAGTCGCACAGTTATTAGCTGGCTAATAGATAAGCATCTGATTCAGGCTTAGACTCCTGGCTTACCAGATTTCTCATGAACCACCTAGACAGGGTTTCCTGGTTTTTTGCTAATGTTGTACAATGCCTTTAACATGTCTAAGCACTTTAAATGTGTCGGGTGCTGTTATTAAGTGTGTTTAGGGAATACACAAGGTGTTATATCTCACTACTTTGAAGTCAATGGCAAAACTCCCAAACATGAAAGAAGCGTCTGCCCGTATTAGTAATCTTGACAGACAGACGTACACCCAGAGTCTCAAAGACCTGCCTGGAAGAAAGCTGCTAATGCTGGGGGAAACGCTCCTTACCCCTTGGGTTTATGAAAGTTATGACACTTGTTTCCATAAGACATACTAACTGGAGCAAAGTTTTCCTGTGTGTTGGACAGTGTTCCCACTCACTGGCTGGATGACCCGTACCCCCCTTCTGAGATTGCTACAAAACACAAGAAAACATTTGAAAGCTTCTAGTTCTTCTGTTTGCTTTCGAGTCATCTGGAGGTGGCAAGCCTCAGTTCCAGCTTTCTCAACGTTCTTGCTACCCGGCAGCATCTCCCCGTTGCAGGTCCCCTACCCTGGTGACGGAGGGAGAGAGGTGCCCTGCCCTAGGTGTACCTCCTAGTGCTGTCCTCAGGGCTGCCCTTGGGCTCACAGCGTGGTTTGTGACTGAAGAGAGCGAGCCGATGGCAGAAAATTCTGTGCTTCGGGGAGGACACCCGGCTCTCTGTGCTGACAGTGAAGTGGTTTAAGGTTCCTGATGCTGGCTGGGTGACTACTCCCCGGTGTCTCAAGCACAGGGAGTTCTCTCAAGTACTGGAGAAGACTTGAGAGATGTGATTTGACATGGATGTGCTTGGCCCTTGCTCACTGTTTGGGCTAGGCTTTTGCTTTGGTTTGTTTATTCCTGCAATTAATCCTTCCTAGACTTGGCTCGCTGCTAGGTTAGCTTGTTGACACGGGTGATGGGTGTAACACAGCGAAAGAGCGTGCAGAAAAAAAGCCATCTGGACCTTGCCAGGCCATATTGCTGCCCATCCCGTCACATATCTCACATGAGTGCTTCCCTCGTTCCTTAGCTGAAAGGGCTTAGAATAATTTTTTAAATCTTTTGGTCCTTATAGGCTGTAATGAAAACATTGTCAAGTGCATGTGTTGGCTAATGCTTCTCCAAACAGCTTTACTTAGAGAACAAGTCCAGGCACAGAATGGGACTTGACGAGGCTCTCCAAGTCTGAAGAGGGTAATGAAACCCAGTATTGGAGGGCATTTTATGTTCTAGCAGTTGCAGCACAAAAAGCGTAAATGCAAAGATGGGCAAACTTGCATCTGTGGTCTGAAAACTGAAATCTGGGGCTCCTCCGCTCCTAGGGGAAGTTCTTTACTTCTTAATTGAAAGGGGACACTCTGTTGTTGCTCCAGCGCTTTTTGAGGTTGTTGTTATATTTGGGTTGTAGTTAGTTACTCAAGGCAGACAGGATTTCTCAAGGTTAGTTGCTATACGGTGAACTCGCAAATGCAATATCAACCCACTTACGCTAATGAATTTGTTAGGGGCGAATCGGAATGGCCTTTGTAGCCTGCTTGGTTTAGAGTGCCGTTTCTAATGAGGCAAAACACAAGGAATTGTGCCTTTTCTCCCATCTGGCAAGCGTATTGCTGCGAGCGTTAGAGGAGGTTGCGCATCCCCGTTTCTGTTTAACTTAAAATATACATAGGCATGTACATATTTTACGCTTTGCGATTGTTTTGTTAATTCGTGACTGCAGCATGTGTGCCTACAGAACAATTAGGAAAATTCGATTTATGGAGAAAAATAGGCCCCCTCTAGCGGCTGGTAAGGCGCCGGAGCCCGAGCCCTGGCAGCCCCAGTGCTTACCTAAGGCACCTCTGAAATCTGCCAGGCTTTATGCTCTTGATATTCTTCAGTGTTTTGTGGTGTTGACGTTATTTTTAAGAGAATCTGCCTTTCTGTCACTGTGATACGGATGACTAAGCTCTCACCACATAATTATCCTTATCAGCTGTGTCTGACAAAACTATTTCAACAGCTTCTTTTGTTGGTGAAGCAAAAGGCTGATATTTTCTTTTCTTTAAAAAAAGAAAAAAATTTGCATGCCTCTATAGCTGAAGACGCCCACCACCTCTGCCCCTGTGTGAACCTGCAGAGCTCACCTCATCTCTTGCCCTGTAAGTGCCCTGCTTTGTTTAAGAACACGTGTCAATCTCTGTATACGCTGGATGAGTTTGATAGGAGATGTGTGGCTTTTGGCAGAGACTGTGAAACAGTTGGTTTAATGTTCTAGTGCTTTCAGTACAATCATCTCAGACTGAGGGGACCAGATAGTTATATTCCTCTGGGTAATTTCAATAATTAAGTATGCTTTGACTTAACCAAAGGCGAGGAGGGAGCTGCTACCTTGATTATCAGAAATGTGTATTTAGAGGCAGAGGTTTTATTTTCTTCGCGGGTCACAACAGTGATAACTGAAAACAGAGGCCACGGAACACCTGCCCAGCAGCAGCAGCTGAGCGCAGGCTCCGCACCCTCCCTACCGCTGCTCAGGGACGAGGGAGGGGGGTTAAGTATCATCTATTTTTATTGCAGCATCGAATTGCATTAGGCACAGTATGGAAAGTGAAGGCAGGATAAAAGGATGGCCCCAGCCTCAGAGCTGTTGGTCTGGGCAATAATTCCGACCCTGCTGCGTGCTGTGGTCTCAGCACTGTGTGCCTGGGGCCGGCGCTGTGTGTTTGGTCTCCTGGCAGCAGCCGGGGGGGTCCTGTCACTTGTCTTGCGGGATTGTGGAAGCAGGGAGCAGGGGAGGTGGGAGGGTGATTGGCAGGTGTCACTGGCATAGGGAGAACTTTTGTACCTGCTTTCAGTGTTCAGCTGGAAATACTGGCTAGGAATTACAGGGGGAAAACCAGGGAAAAAGACATCCCGATTCTGTGGGAATCTGCAGGCTTCCTTGGAGGGAAACATGTTTCATTTCTGTTTGCTGCCAGGCCTCTACTGAATGTGATATATTTCTATATGTTGGGTTCCTTTCTTTGTCCTATGAGGTGTTTTTGTGTACATGTGTTGGGCAGATAGCGATCCGGAAGGGGGTGGCATCAAGGCAGCGTGCTGCTCCAGTGTACAGTTAGCCCCGCCAGCTCTGCCTCATTCTGTAACAGGGCATACGTTCCCTTCAAATGCGATTCCTTGCTTTCCTGCAAGCAGGGCATCTGCAAGCGGCTTCTAAGGTGGTACATGCACGTGTTGCTCCTGCGCGGAGCAACGGTACAAAAGCGCCTGCAGAGAGTAGTTTTCCGGGAAGCATCCTGCCCTGCCATGGCAGGGTGCAGCCGGCTCCCCACGCTCGGTGCTGCGACACAGCAGGGCTTGGCTCCAGCATTCCGTGCTGCAGAAAAACCTCTGTTTTTTCCTGTGGAAGGGCATTTCCTTAGTTGAGTGTTACCTCTGAAAGGAGGTGGACATGCTGTTTGTGGTTGCGCAACAGTGAAGCTGGGGAGGGCACTTGACGCTGACTTTCATCTGCCCCGCTTGAACTTTCTGTATAGATCAAGTCTCTCTGAAAATCCTAAGCAAGCCCCTCCTTGTTCCCGCCTGTGTAGGTTAGGTCAGGGTTGGGCCATCTCTCTCAGGGCTCCTTCAGATGCTCAGAAGGATGGAGAGGTTTAGTGGGCACCCTGGTGGGGCAGGCAGGCCAGCTGCTTGGGTGGTGGCCTTGAGCAAGCCCATCCAGAGTCTCTTCATCTTAAAATATGCCTGGAAAAAGTCATGTTCTTGCCTTCCTGACTATGGAACGAGGATTGAGAGAGTCTTCCTGACAGCTGTGAGGATAACTCTGCCCCATCGTGATGGGGAGAGACCTAGGGAAGGGAGAACGTAAAAGCTTGCAGGAACCCTGGTAGCCGTTGCTTGAAGATTATTCCATTGTGTCTTGTAGTTTGTTTGTACTAAGTTGCTGTAGCTGCCATTGCTTTAGGACATTTCCCCTCGAAGTTACAAAAAATAAAATTCAAAACTCTACGAAAGCAGAAAATTTCCATTTTTCCCCCCCTCTTACCCGAGAAGGACAGACCGCCCTCTGCTCTGAAGTCCGTATACCCTGACGCTTTGTTGCTCAGAATATGTTTTATCCGTGACAGGTGAAACCTGTCTTTAAGTAACATCTGATTCCCAGGGAATCGAGTTACCTTCGTTGCCAGATTGTTCTGCAAAAAATAATGAAGCTTTAGACTGTAGACACTTAAAATGCGTGTCTATACATGACAGAGCTGTGAGCTGGGTCAGTCACTTCTGCAGTAATGTGTTCCTGTTTTACTTGGAATTCTTCAGATTGGAAAATGTCTTTATTTCCTCTTTCTTACAGGTTGAATAAGCAGTGTGTGCTGTGACAGTTACAACGCGCTTGCTCTGAGTTTCAGAAAAATACATTAATCACAATTATGTTGACTGTACAGAGATTATAAAACTAATTTAATTTTTGGTGCCTTTTCATATACAGTGCAGTGTGAATCAAAAGTACAGAATTATCCAGCTGTTATAAACTCCTGTGCTAGCAACACAAGTAAAACAATTTTTTAAATTGCCATGCATTCTTCTGAAGTATTGAAAAAAAGAAAACAACAACAGAAAAGTTTTACTGTGGTTTCAGGGAGCAACACGATAGTACTTATGCAGACAGTCAATCTTATGTATGACTAAAATGCAAATACTGTATGACAAATAGTTTGGGCTTGCAAAAAATTGGTATTTTATAGGATTGTAAAACTATACTGTATAATTTAGTTGAAGTGTTTCCACTAGTTTTATCCAAGTCTCTTGCCTTGTAGCTGGAGCAGACAGGCACATTTCTAAAATATGAATATTTTAGAAATTCTTCTAGTTGTATTTTTATTTACGATCAAAATCTACAATAAAATCACTGTCAGAAATTAATATTAATTTTACGTTTGTAAAAATGTAGATGAAAGGAGGCTACTTCAGTCTCCACTGCTCACTGTTCACGCTGTTGCAGTAAAGTTTGCAGTGCTTTGGTTGTATAACTGATCCTGAGGCAATGGCCAAGCATAGTGTAAAGTGAACTTTGTATGAGTGGCAAAGCAGGAGGCTTCTGTATTAGCATCTATTATTGGTTCCTGCCATCTCCCCAGATAAGCTGGAGGGTGGAAGCTGGGTGCTATAATTACCATGTGGGTCTCGCAGGAGGGAAGTCTGCTCCCAGTCCCCATATGGATGCAGATTTTCACCATGAAGGTGGAAAAGCCACCTCGCTTTGCTCTTTTTTTTTCAGCAGTTTCCTCTACCATAAACACTAAATTGGAATGAGCGAGCTTGAGTAACTCGTGGGAAGTTTGATTTATAAAACTCTAGCCCCTAGATGTAGGAGTGCCTTAAAAGAGCAGTGGTCGTCTCCCCTGATGCAGTTGCTTGCTCCGCACAGCTGCATGAGTTTAAAACAGTTGTATAACCAGTTTAGATTTTACAAACATGTGTTTGGCTTTGTGACAGAACACCAAACAAGCCCTGCAAAAAAAAAAAAAAAAAAAAAAAGCCCAGTCTCATTGCCCTTTCATTTGTGGGAGGTCTCATAGAGGCTTCCATGTTGAGGGAGGAGGAGGCTGGTATTTTTATTAAGAGAGGCTCTCTAAGGCCAAACCGTAGCTAGAGACTCATCTGCTGTGAATTTGAGGAAGGGCTGCACAATAGTGGGAACCCGTGGGTAGAAGTGCCATCGGCTCAGCCGCAGGCTCCACGGGGCCTGTGCCCCATCCTGTTGGATCGTGGTAGGATGCAGCAGCATCCCGACTACTTGTGCTTTGGGGGCTGGTGTTGGGGGGTGGGGTGGGGGTGGGTACTGGGAAGTGCCCGGGGAGGTCAGAGAAGTGTTCCAGTTTGCCTTTTGCCTTTTTATCTGCCACAAGCATGTTCTCTAAATGCATTTGAGCCCAGAGGAGCCAGAAGTGGTATGATGTTCTATAAATAGATAGATGAATCTCTGTAACGTGTCAGGTAGTGCAGTCCCTGCGCAGAGTGCAAGAGTGGGGAAACCCCCTTGTTCCTCGGTGCTGTCCTTGGGGCAGGGAGCAGATACCACGTTGTGTCTTCCCAGGTGAGATTGCACAGTTGTCCTCTTCCTAGGCTTTACATTAAGTTGATTTAGAACAGCGTCTGTTGGACTTACGCTGTCTTGGAAAGTAGTATTTGATTTTATTTGATCAGTTAATAGTAAGCAATAACTTGATTCTCTCTGCTACACGTTGACATTAGGGGCAGAAAAAGTTCAGATGTGGAAAATGTAGCTTAAATTATTCTGTATGCTAGAGTTTATATGGGGTGAAAATATGTGATGCTGCTTATTAGACAGATTAATGCAAGATGGTCAAAATGATGTTGAATGTAGAGGGCTGGAATTAGGTGTGGGAGAGCGAAGCAGAGTGCTGTAAATTGCTCTTTAGGTCAGGTTTACCTGGCAAGCGCTTTACTTGACTAGTTACAGAGTATAAGGGAGCTGACTCATGCTAGAAAAGGACTTGTTTAGGTAACCGATGTCCAGCCCCAGGCGTGTGGTGTGCTGGTGGCCTGCCCTTCGCTTCTCTCTCCGTGAAGTGTCACAGCCACTTCTTGCCATGTTAAATATCACTGTCTACGACTACCTGAAAGGAGGCTCTAGCGAGGTGGTTGTCAGTCTCTTCCCCCCCCCCCCCCGGTAACGAGTGACAGGATGAAACTGCCTCAAGTTGCGCCAGGGGAGGTTTAGATTGGATATTAGAAAAAAATTTCGTCAACAAAAGGCTTGTCAAACATTGGAGCAGGCTGTCCGCGGAGGTGGTGGAGAACCCTGGACATGTTCAGAAGTCGTGTAGATGTGGCACTTAGAGTCATGGTTTAGTGGTGGACTTGGAAGTGCTGGGTTACAGGTTGGAGTTGATGATCTTAAGGTCTTTTCCAACCTAAACGATTCTATGACTTGTGGCAGGTTTCTTGTGTTTCCAAAATCCAAACTTTCGCAGACACATGGTGGGTGTATGCTGGGCTTGTGATGGGTGAGAGCGTGGTCTGGCCACGTGCCCTGTGTTCACAAACTCATACCTGTTGTGCAACTGGGTAAGTAATCAATCAGGTATGATGCAGCACGTGTACTTTGATATAGCGTGCACCTTTGCTCTCGCAGTGCACAAGGAATCATTGGTATGGCTTTAAATGTGTCTCTAAATGGAGGAATGCCTCATCCCAGTGTGAAGCCGGGGCTCCTCTGCTTTACTTTCAGTGTTGGTATAAAGGTGCCATTAGCATCCAGAACAGCTTTGTGTTTGAAAGGGATGGAGCATACAGCTACGTCTTTTTGAAAAGCTGACTGCTGCTGTTGCATGAAATAGCGCCATAAGAGAGGTTATGGTTTATTGCCGAGAAAGTGGAAGCAGCTCATGGGTTTTATATATTTATATGTGTAAGTGTCTGTGCCCGTACGTGGGGTTGTAGCTCCAGAAGGGGAATTTTGACAAGCAGCTCTTGGGCCCATGCTCTGGGAGATGTAGACTGGACCATTCTTGGTTTTGGCTGGAGGAGGGGATGTGTCCCGTTCTGGGCCTGCTTCTCTGCAGGTTCAGTCCCAGTTGTGGAGGGGCTGCTCCCATGGCAGCTTGCTTGTGTCAATGTCCCTGGGGATGAGACATCCCTGCCTGAGCTCAGATATGCAGGAACCTCCCAAGATGAAAGTGGGCGGTTAGGTACAGAGCCATGCTTGTTCCTGGCACGTAACTGGATTGTCCCATCCTGGACAGCAGCGTGGAGGTCAGCGTGTTTTTCTGTACCCATGTGTGCTGTGCTGTTCAGTTGTGGGATCACTTAAAGCCCCAAATGTCTCCACGCCACACAGATGCCTTTCATGTCAGGATGGCTGCCTGCTGCTGAGTGGACTGATTGTGCTGCTCTATAGGACAGTACGCTCAAGGGAAACCTAAACCAAATGTTGATAGCACTTTTGCAGAACTAAGTAAAATGAAATTTTCATTGGTAAATCTTCACAGGTGCCAGCAAATATAAATAAATAAAGCCTAAGCTGTGACTTTGCTCTTGTAACAGAGAGGAAATACCTTCTGACTATTTTAAGGTATCAATTGTGAACCAGGAATGAAAGCCACTGTGTTTAAATGCAGTATTAGTTCTCCCACTACCCTGGATCAGCTGTCTGGGGGCTTGAGTTTTTCTTTATGTAACACTGTTGCTACTGTTTGTGTTGCAGGGAAGCAATCTCCTGTCACAGTTATACATTAAATATTTTTCACTGTTACAATACACTCTGTGACAGGGTTTAGGACTTAAATTCCTAAATATATCTGCTGATCTATGTGCATCCAGCAACATGGTGTCTTGTGTTATCCTGCTATCACTGATATATTTTGAGCATGTTACATCACTCAAGCTGATCGGGCTATCCTTTTTGTCAGCTAGGGAATAAGACATCTGAAATGCCCCTTTCCTGTATTTTTTACGGGAGCAACGGTTGCACTCAGAGCCTGTTGTGCCTGCGTGTGCTGACACCCCTGCAACAGCAAACTTCCAGAAGTGGTGTGCAAGACCGGTATTCCTGTGTTGTTTTGTAATCTGAGGGATGCAGGGTTTGTATAGTTAGAAAACATAAAAATACAGTAACTGATGAAAGGAAACTAACTGTTTGCAGTTATTTAAAAAAATATTTAAATATCGCTTTATTTAAAAAAAAAAGTGTGGAGTGCCTTATACCTTTCTGTTCAGTGACTGTGGGGCTGCATCTGGAGCGTGATGTCCAGTGTCAGGCTGGTCCGTAAAGGAAAGGCATGGCTATACCAGAGCGGGTCTGGCACTGGCCAGCAGGATATGGTTAGGGTGCTAGGGCCCGTGATGTGCACGGGGAAGCTGTGAAATCTGGATTTGTTCCAGAAGAAAAAAGGCTAGGGGAGATCTTGTTGCTGTCTGCAACTACTCAATGGTGGGAACAGAAAATGGAGGTAGGCTTGAGGGCATGGGAGGTGGTGGATACGGGCTGGAATGGGGAAATTCTGATGTCATATGTGGAAAGACTTTTCTGACATGAGTGATTGAACATGGAACGTGAGCCCAGAGAGGTGGTGGGATTTCCATCTCCATCCTTGAAGGTATTAAGAGTTTGAGTGAACAAGGCCCTTGGGCACCTGCTGTAGCTGGCCCTGCTTTGAGCGAGTGTTTGGACTAGATGTCTGTAGACCGTTCAACCTAAATTATTCTGTGATGCTGTGTGAACACTGCAATTGTGCCATACACAGAGAAATTGGGTGTATGTGTAAGTAAAGCTCTTTTGTTAATGGTCTTCAGAGGAGGCGGCGTGAAAGGCAATCCTTCCAGTACTACCATGTGACATTTGTATTTTTTGAATTTATTTATTAGTTTATGAAATATGGCATCTGGTGAAATCAAAGAGGAGAAGCAGTGTTCTCCTACATGAGTAAAAACCTGTGCTGGTACTCCAGAGTCAAATTTTCTGCTCTGGCACATGTCTGGCGTGACCTTAGGCAACTTGCTTAATCTGTCTGTATCTCCAATCTCCATCTGTGCATTACTGTCATGAAACTACAATATCTTGGGGTTTAAATTTGTCTTTAAATTATAAAGTCTTGGAGTACTATGTCTCACTATTTCTCTATATTTCACTATACAGTACTTAGCACAATGGGACCATAAATCTTCATCAGTCCCGTGATACATGAATAATAAACAGTAACGGCATAATTTAGGGCCACATTCTACCTCTGTTCTCATGATGTATAAAGACAGGAGGGGTTTGTTGATTAAAATGCTATGCTGTTCAACCTAACGAAGATACATGGGCCTTACCGAACAGATTTTTATGAGCCTGTTGTTGGCTCTTTTGGTTTGTTGGGTTTTTATTTTGTTTCATCATTACTCATTGATTTCAGGTATCTAAACAATTTGCTTGGCAGATCAGGGAATAATAAATTCCTTTAATCTGTATCTCTTTCAGTTTAATTATTGTTAACTCATTACTTAGTGTTTAGTTCAGTGGATAATGAACTCTGTTCACTGCCTGGTGGAAGAGAGTTGGACTAGAGAGACAGAACTGGATTCTCCGGTTCTTTTGAAGATACAAACCAAAATTGCAGACTCACTGAGCATTTAACTCTAGGTTAGATTGAAGGTTGCCAGTAGGCATATGTACCACTGCTACCTTTGCAGGCTTGAATATAGGTTAGTATTATTTCAGTTGGTTCTGTGCCTGGCATAGCATTACATTTGTTACTTTATTTTTAGACGGTTAAACTGGCGACTGCTATGTAGACAGCTATTTTTGTCTTGATTATGAGACGGTGTCTAATAAAATCTTATGTAGCGCAGTCCTAATTACTACAGACAGACTTCACATTTGTGACTGCGGTAATACTTACTGTGTTAAACTATTTCCTGCGAAGTTTTAACAGTGTGTTCAGACCTTCCCATATCAGCTACAGCTGGGGGAATAAATACTTTGTTCACTCAGGGGTGCTGTGATCGCTAGTGCCATGCTGCTGAGCATGTGGGTTCTGTTTGGAGACGACTCATTTATCTCGTTTCTTCGTCCTGTAACTTTTGTTGTCTTTTCATCGTGGAAGGCTCAGCGGACCCTACGTAGCAGGCGTTAGCCATCCCGCTGCGCTGTGCTGGTGCTGAGGAGGCTGCTGCCGACCCCGGAGAGTGTGCACAGGTCAGGGGCACACCCTCACTTCGCTTTCACAGCAGCAACTTGGTTACCCCCTAAAGCCAACACCCACTGTGTCACATCTAACGCAAGCTAAAATACACCGGCATGTTTTTAAGCACCTTGGTTATGTGCGTTAAGCTTTCCTCCGACAGCAGAAGTTAGAGGAGACTAGCATGGCAGGGAGGGGAGCAGGATGTGCGGAGTCACTCTAAAAGTGAACAGCAGATTGTTCAGCCGTCGCTGCCTGCTCTTACACCCTGGCAGGCAGCTTCACGCATGCCTCCCTCAGTTCTGCAGCTATTCACATGGGAATTTGAAAGAGAGGGAAGATACAAACAAGACTCTGCCCTTATCACTAAGGCTGAGACTGGAGCAGACCATGAAGCCTGCAAACGGTTGCCCTTGGTAGAAACGTAACTTTCCTATCGGCATATTATCAGCTTTTTCAGCAAGAATGAAGTAAAGAGAATTGGGATTTCAGTGAGAAGCCATGCTGAATGGCTTCTGAGGGTTTGGCAGTGTGTCACGGAAAGGTCAAGTATGGCTGTATGTCAAAGAACAGTGTTGAAATGTTTATTACGGGCTTGCTACTGTATTCTGCTCAGTCATCAGGAGAAGACAGTTCATAGCTCTCTTATTGTCTGACCATTCTCAGCACAAATTTAATGCAGTGTGCTTTCTTGCAAAATAAAGAAGGAGAGAGATCGTGAGTGCCCGCTGCTCTCAGCCCGCTGCTCTGGAGAGATTTTTCCATTTCTGGGGAAGGAGTTGTTCTTTGCATAGTGTCCCCCACAAAAGCCCTCTTAATATGAATTACATTACCCACATTTGTAGAAAGAGAAAATGACACTTGCCAAATTTGCAAATCACAGTTGTGTTTCTGTCAGCTTTGGCAGTTACATGGCTTCTGGTAACGCTAATGAAGGCAATCTGCTTTTAATTTAAAATCCTCCCTGAAGAAAAAAAAAAAATATATCTGGCAGTTGAGGGATTCGGCAGTGTCCTTGTGTGAAACTTCTTTCTTATTTTCTACGGTTTGCTTTAGCCAAAGAGAAACTGTTAATTAAAAAACATTCCTAAAGTAGCCAAATATGCAGGAATGTACTTATGCAACAACTACCTGTACCAGTTCTGCAGTAAATCACTTCTTTGTTTTCATTTGATGAGAAATTCTAATTAACCAAATAAAAATACTGCTTACCTTGCACTTAACTCAGCATGTTTGCTGCTTCTCATATGATTGAGGGACCGAGGATGGCAGGTTTTGTTTAGATGACTTTTTTGGGTTCCACAAGGCCAAGGTGGTCAAGCAGCAGGAGGAGGGGATAACACCCGGAGAAGGGCTCTGCCTGTGGAGCACATCCTCCTGGCAGGGACGGTGCTGAGGGCTGCAGGCTCTCCGGGAAGGCTTGCTTGGGTCTGAGCCTCCCGCAGGCACAGGGCAGGGAGGCAGAGGCGGGGGGGAAGGCAGCATTGCTCAGACCGCATTTGAGTGCAATTTCTTTGAAGGCGTTTTTCCTTAGTTCACAAGGTACCGCACCACATCATGGCTCTAGTCGGTATAGTTTTGTGCTTTGCACAATAGCAAATAGTCTGTGCTTGGAGGAGAGTGTAAGGAAAGTGCATCGGTTTGTAAAACGTGCACATGCGCAGTGATGCTGATGTCGTCCTGCAGCAGAAGCATCTAGAAATGATCCAGGTGCCCATGTGTTGTGATCGCTTGCTTGAGCCCTCTGTCCTGCAGCAGCAATTTGGAGGAGCTGCAGGCAGGAGCCACGCTATGGTATTCTGCCTTTCTCTGCTGTACAGAGCTTAGGACGTCTTTGGAGCTGTAGAAACTGGGGGGTTGAGCAGGAGATGTCAGAAGACTTCTTGGCAAGTATAAAACGATCAGACTGCATCAACAACTGTAGTGATCCAAGTACAGTATTTTCACAGGTCCCATTTGACAAAGCACTGTCAGCTGCAGCCTGTTTAACAGCATCTGGAGCAATAGAAATTATTTCATATTTTGGTGTTTGTTTTTTTAAAGCACATAAAGATAGAGAAGTGTCTGTAGGAGAACAAAGTAAATTCCACTGTAGAGTTGTCTTGAGCTATTCCGTAACTAGGGTAAGCATTTAAAGTGCCAAATGATGAAAGCATTTTGCATTTTATTGGATTGTAGTAGCTTCTTCAGCACTGCATTTCATATGTGGAGGAAGGAGGGGTTTGGTTTGTTTCACAAATATTTCACAATGATTTGAAACTTATTTTGTTCCTTTTTTCATCACAAATGAAAACTTGCCAAAGCTGTTAGGCCTGTAGCTTATTACGCCTTGACACTAACACTTGTTTTGAAAGGGATGGGGACGTAATGAAGGTGCTGCTTCAACCTGAGGCAGAGCATTGCTAACCTTTGCATTATGAGCAATTACTATAAGCCGATAGCTGGAGCCACTATTTCTACCCAAAGTTTGGATGTCCAGCAAGAGTTCTGACTGCTCTGGTGGTGCAGGAGCAGCTGGTGCGAAGGGCTGTAGCTACAGCAGTCTTTGAACAGCTGAAAAGCTGGGCACAGCGTTTCAGGGCTGCACAAGCAGTGCAGTTTGCTCAACAGCACTGACGCCATGCTCCCATCTGCTTTAGGGCTGTACCGGAGGGACAGAATTGTGGTGTCTCATTGCCTCCTCTGGGAGGATTTATCTTGGAATTTTGAAACCTAACCTCCTGCTCCATCCCTAAATTTAAATCCATAGCTTCTTACCGAAGACAGAACCATATGTCAGTGAAGCACAGGGGCACAGCCATCCTCTGTGCATTTATACTCTACTATCGTGTTAGGAGTTTGCTGTAGGAACAGGAGCTGAGAGAGGAACTGGCGTGGCAAGAGGCATCATACGGGATGTGCGCCTGGGCTGCTGGTGCGCTGCCCTGTTAAGGGGCATGCAGTTATCCTCTTCCGTGCTTGGCAGATGAGCACTGGGAGTGGTGGAAAGATGGTTGGTGTCTAATCCTGAGGTCACCCGAGGTAATCCAAAAGCACTAGGCTGTTCTGTGGAAGTGCCAGGGTCATGCTTGCAGCAGCAGCCATGGTCTGAAGCCTCGCTACACAAAGGAAGTCACGTGAATGGAAAGCTCACCACCCCAGCAGAGCCTGCTTGAGACTGTAGGCCAGTTGCATCTTCCCCGGTGACCTTGGGGAGGGGGTAAATAATCTAACAGATGGAGAAAATGTATTCTTCTGATTAGTGGGTGATGGTCTGCTCCTAAGCAGAGGAGGTCTGTTCTTTTAATTAATTAGCTGTCTAATATGTTTGTGCAGTGGCATGCCTAACTAGCATGCAGTTACTGTGAATACAGATACAATGTAGTGATGGGTGCAGATGGCTGTAATTACCCATGTTGATTTCTGCAGTAATCACACACGCAACATATCACGTTGGCATAAAAATTGATGTGGATTGGGTGATTTGTTTTCCTTCCCTTGTTGTGTATAAATGTGCTTGCATGACCATCCTCTGCACACAGGTTCCCTGGACTCACTGCTGGGCTTTAGATTTAAACATGTGTGCAAAGAACTCAAGCAGGGTGAAGGCAACACTAAGAGTCCTACACACCCAGTGCTTTGGACTGCCTGTTTTGCCTGATGATGGTGCAGGAGCAGAGCTCTAGGGCTTCTGATGGTTTCATACACCCATATGCAATGTCTGGTTGGCCCTCACAGGGCAGCTGATTCTCACCCTCCCAGCCCCACCTGGGAGTGGTGTGCTGGGGCTTTGGAGCCCCGCAGGTGCCTTGCAGGAATGTAAGAAGTGTCTGACTAGGTCACCCCGTGGTCTGACTAGCCCTGCAAGCTGTGCCTCATCGCGCTAGCAGAAGGTTGTATTTAGGAACAGACTGCGGCTGTTGCGCCTTTCCAAAGTCTCTCAGTCTGTAGTCCCAAGCACCCCCAGTTCCTGAAGAGGTGCTGTCAGGGAACACATCTCTGCCCTGTCCTTTACAGACCTTTTGTCTGTGAATCTGCCTAATCTCTTTTCAAACCTGCTGGATATGGTTTGTCTCCACAAACTCCTGTGGCAGCAAGCTCCGTTCACCTCCCGCTATGTAAGCAGCGCTTAGTTTTGTCTGTTTTAAACTGGCAAAGCACTTGAGCTTGCATGACTGCTCTTCATTCGGATCATCTGGCCAGATGAATCGGTAAAAAGGCTTTTATTAATAAGCCCAAATATTAAGGAGGAGCTGTATTCAAAAGACAATTCAAGGTTTGGGGAACTGGTTGCACTTTCTTTTCCCCATGGGATGCCCTGGGGAAAGGAAGAATATCAGGTAGTTGTAGTGGTGCAGCTTTAGAAAAGAAATGAAGCTGCTTGGAGTGACTTGCGGATCTGGGAGATCCTGGGTGGCAGCAGGAGTGGGTGCTGCCAGAACCACTTTCTGTTTGCACACTGCAAAGCGCTTGCCTGAATTGGGTGATGGGCTCCCTTTGAGCCTAGTGACTGAGGAGCTGCTTCTCCGTGAGGCTGAGTTCTAGTTTGGGAAATGGCAAAGACAACTTAGGGGAAGTGTGCGTCAGAAAGCATTTCTGGGGTTGCTAAACGCCGCTCCAGGTAGAAGCACTGAACACCATCTGCTCTGGGACAGTTTAGCGCAGAGGAGAAAAAGCCCTAGAAGCTGCTTTCACTCTGTGCACTGCAGATCCAGAGGGAAGCAACCAGCAAGGGAACGCTGCCGGCTGCCTCCCTTCACCCTAGAGGTGGCTCGGCTCCAGCGGTGGGGTGGGTGGGTGGGTGTACCTGCCTTGCGAACTGCTTTGGGCAAAAGGCTCTGTCAGAATGAAAGACCTGTGGATAATTTGTGTGTCTGCAGTTCTTTGTGGAGCGGCATTAATCTTTGCATCAGGAGACCGCTGCTTTGTCTCCTAGGGTTAAATCTTGAAGGTTTGTGATGGCAGTTAAAAAGCTGGGGGTACAAAGGGAAGTTTAGAGAAGCCTTGTAAGAGAAATTCATGTCGGGGAGTAAATAATCTGAAGACTCTGTGGAGTGTAATGGGGAGCCGATCTCAGGCTGATGACTTTTAACGTAGTCAGTAGTGCAGAAAAGAACTGTAAGTACTCCCAAATCCTATGGCCATCCTTTCTTTCTACAGCAAAAACATCTCTTTTGTGATCAGGTTTTTTTCAGGCTTTTCTTGGTCCTTCTCTTAGCAGGTATGGACCCTGTTAAATATTTACTTTTCAGCTAGCATTTTCCCTATCTGGTTAATTCATTTTGGGATGCTATTTCTTATTTTACTGAAGCTTGTTTTGTTAGGCTGCTGGGTAAAACCTTCCTTTTTTTGACAGCCTTTTTACTTGTTCTTTAAAGCTCTTCTTTGATGTGAGCTCAGAAACACAGATTTTACTCTTTTTATCACTTTCCCTGTCGGTTTAAAACCAGTTATGAGTACCACAAACTATTAAAAACTATCTAAGCTAACTTCTCAAGTGACAGATAATCACAGCCTATCTTATTTTCAGGACTGTATAGAGCAGACTTCAGTTCTGAGGAAAGGAGAAAGGATGCTTCTTGGTAAAGAAACATGCTTGCGGCAGAATCAAAGAACTGTTTTGTAAAATTCATCTGGGAAAAAAAAAAGGCAGAGCAGTGGGATGTCCCGGTGAGTTTAGTATACCAAGAAACTAACTATCCATACAGTCCTGTCTATCCTTAATTTCTGTTTTCTGCACCAACATGGTTGATCCCTTGTTGATAATTGAGTTACCTGAATGAATTCTTTCTTTAGTAAGAAGGAGTAACAGTCTGGCAGGCTAGCTCATAGGGGCATGGAGTTGGAAAGGACAACTGGGCTGTGAAAACCAGTTCTCTAATGTTTCGTGTAGCCAAACGTGTGAAGCTCTGCTGAACCACCTCCATGTGCCCCCAGACACCTCTAGCCATGAAATGCTGCGAAGGCCAATAATGAGGAGGTGGCAGGTGAGATCAAAAGCATCACTGGTGTCTCAGGACATGTTAGAAAAGAAACTGTAATTAAGGGCTCCCCAAGCTTCTTATCTTCCTTTGTCAGACAGCAACTTTATGGTTCTCCTGACGGCCCATCTCTGCCTCTCCATGGGGCAGAAGTGTGTGCTGGTGTGAACTAAGTGAGGTTTTATCACTTGGCTTGGGCAGCAGTGGGGCTGCTATTCTTTTTTTACAAATAATACCTGCCGTTCTGCAGGCAGGTCTCTTCCAGGAGCACAGCGCACTGACAGCCCCCCGTCACACACACCAGATGGCATCCCTGGGGACCCCGGGGCTGTCCCAGTGCAGCCACCTGCTTCCACACTGGCATCGGCCTTCTCACTGCAATCTACCCAGGAAACTTGCGGGCACCAGTTACCCCATTCGGGTCAGGACAGGCCATCTGCAGTGGATCCTTGGTGCTATGGGAGTCAGGTGAGAGTAGAACTGAAGGATTCTTGGCATCTGTGCACCTTAGTAAAATAATCAGCCATTTCCAGACTTATGTCCATCAGAAGCAGCAATGTCTGCCAGCTCCTGAAGCTGTCTAACTAGTAATGAGAACTGGTAGAAATATCTTGGAGTGGAGGACGAGAGGGCCAAGCATAGCACTGGCAATAGGAAACCAGCTATTAAAACTAGTAGAAAATGTGGTTATCTCCTTAACAGTAATTTTTTTTCACTTCTGCAGCCAACTCTGACATGGTAGTGCAAGGGCCTGGTGGGAAACAAACAGAAAAAAAAGGAACCTACCACCACCTTCTAACTAGATGAAATAATTTAAAAATGCCTTACCTTCACCTTTTCAACCATTTAATAATTTAAATTAAAAAGAGGATTTTTTTCCCAATATGTATTTATTTTGAAGTAAATATGACTATTACTTTTTTTAACTGGTGGTGCACAGTTTTCTCCCTGATGTGCTGGGAAAGCTGTGTTTCTCGAGGAGTTTGCTGCTCAGAGGTGCTGCTGTAGCTGTGAACAGCAGCAGCTGGGCTGAACTTGGCTGGTTCAGGGCTCTGGCAGGCCAAAATAGTGTCTTTTAACTCTATCAGATCGAGTTTCCCAGTATCCAGACTTTCAATAAGCGAGGTTTGTAACTTTACCCTCAGAAGATCTGCCAAGCTGTTTCACTCCTGCCTTTTTTGGTCTGAATTAACCATTTTCTTATGGGCAATTTCCTCATACTCCTTTTCCACAGCTGCCTGACAGTCCTTCACAGACATCTGCAAAAGCTGGAGTGTTTGTTTGCAGTAATGTGAGTGTTTGAGTTGCCAAATCTCACGGGACCCTTTATCCTTTCTGCTGAAAGAGGGCATACTTTGTAAGGCCACTTCTCCATCTCCGAGTCTGTATCGTCCCCTGATGGCATATAACACTTTCTGATGGCTTGCCCGTGCTGCCTTCTTCCCGCTTGGTTTCCCAGGGCCAGATTTTGCAAAGCACTTGGCACCCAGCACCTTGCAGGAGGAATGGGACTCTCCCAGCAGCATTGCTGGATGAGGCCACAGAAATGGGAGCGTCGGGGCTGGCCGGCTGACGAAGCACCGTCGCCGAAGCTTTCCCCAGTGGCCCACGTTTCTCTCTCAGCTGTCGTTCTCAGCTGCTTGTGGACACAGACAGCTGCTGTTGTCTCAGCGTGGGTTTTGCTTTTGTTTGGTTTTAATCTGGCCACTTCATTTATGTGCCTGAATTAGAGCTGAGCTCTTTGAAGATCTAACCGCTTGTTTAGATCCTTATGGGAGTGCTTTTTGGAAGGCTGGCCCTTAGCCTCTAAAAATCTTTGATTATAAGCTCACATCAGATTGGAGAATGAGGTGTGTCTACATGGTTTTTCTCCCTCTTCCCTTGCATTGAGCTGAGCATCAGGATAGCTGGCGTTTGCTACATCACAGGGTTTATCTATAATTCATGAAGGAAAGCTCTCTACCTTGTCCGATCTGGGAGCTAACAGTACCTTTTAAAAAATGCTTCTGAGATGCAACCTGATCCTAAGTCCTAACCTTTGTTGAAGCTCTCAAGGCTGCCTGTCACCACTGTAGCCTCTGCTTTCCCTTTGTTTACGTAAACACCAGCCTCTTACAAAGAAACCGGAAGTCTAGGCAAATTGGCGCTGCTTCCTATGTGTCCGGATCACAGCTTCCAGGGCTCCCCAAAGCCGCCATCTGGCTGGGTGGTTCTCCTTTCAGCAGGAGTGCTGCGGCGTTCGGTAAGGCCCCGCGAGGGCTGCCCGTGGTGCGCGAGGACGGTCTGTAAAGACCTTTCATTAGGATTGACAAGGTGAAAATCTGACTTGTCACACACAGAGGTCAGGGTTCTGAGTTTTATTGAATTTAGTCATGAGGAAAGGATATGCACTAGTGGTTCTGAAGCCAGGAATCTTCTCTCCGTTACAGAGAAACGCAGCCAGGGGTTTAGGGCTTCCCTGGTAACTCTGAGCAGGGCAGAACTTCAGTCTTCATGTTTCTGTTGCATCTTCTTGCGTACATACCTCTGTCAGCAATCAGGGCTCAGGCCAGGTGGGAGCTCCAGTGCTCGGAACAAATGGGGGAAAGCAACCGGGCTGAAGCCTCAGGGCTTCTCAGTTGGCCAGGCAGCAGCTGATGGCATGCAAAGGGCTTTAAGAGTAGGATTTTCAAAACAACCTGTGTTGACTGAACTGTTTCTATTACAGTTTCTCTTGACTTCACTGGAAACTGTTGGGCTTGGAATGAGTGCTTTTGCAAGCCCAGACCAGCAGATACCTGTGTCCGTTCACTTGGACCTACCTTGCAGCCCGCTCACTGATGCCTCATTCTGTCATTTCAAAAGCTGCCTGTTCCTGAAAACCAAGGCTGGGGCTGTGTGTGTCAGTCCCCTCCCTGGACCTGCTGTCGGTCACGCTTCTTGTGATGCAGCCCAGGATGCGGTTGGCTTTCTGGGCTGCGGGCGCACACTGCCGGGTCACGTTGAGCTTCTTGTCCCCCAGCACCCCCAGGTCCTTCTCCTCAGGGCTGCTCTCAACCCATTCTCCACCCGGCCTGTATTGATACAGGGGGCTGCCCTGACGCATGTGCAGGACCTTGCACTTGGCCTTGTTGAGCATGATGAGGTTCCATGTGCCCCCTCTCCAGCTTGTCAGGGCCTTTGCTTAGTGAGGTGGGGACGCACGTCTTTGTGCCTTGGCTCCTGTGAGGGACCAGGTATGTAGGATCTACCTGTGCCCAGGGCTTCGGTCTCTGATGAAGATGGGCTGTGGAAAGGGCTGGGATGTCATTTCATCCGTGTGGAAGGGGAAGTGGGTAGTAGGAAGCTATGGAAAGGGAAGGAGTGTTAAATCTTGACCAAATGAAAACCAGTCTTTACAAACCACACTACCAGGGATGGTGCCCTGATGCATGGAGAAGAAAGGCAGTCCATGCGTTTTGGGGCTGTGCCTTGGGAGAGGAGTGTAGGTTTGCATACATGTGCGTGCAGGCAGGGCTGCTCCCATGCCTGTTTTGGCAGTGTTTTCCAAACTGGATTCTGGCTGTGTCGTGTGATAGAATTCTGTCAGTATCACAGGGCTGAGAAACACGGACCAGAGGCTTCTGGCAACAGGGACCTGGTTGTTATTAGGACTGAGCTGTCACCAGGGCGAACTGTCTGTGGTTTGGGTACGTGTGTGTATCCAGAGTGCATTTCCTCTGCCATGTTCATCAGTGACAGAGGAAAAAAAAAAAAAAAAAAAGCTGTCCCAGTTTGGTACACGTGTCTGCCAGTAAGGGCTTCCATTTGATCAAGCCTTTGTGGTTTGCAACACTTGGCAGCTGCACAGCTGCTTCTCTCCTGGATGGGTTGGAGCCATTACCAGGAACTTCTCTTGTGCTTGTGAGAGCCACACTAGTGCTGCTGGTCGTATTCTTTCTACGCTCTTTGGCCTTGTGGCACACACCTGCCCTTCTGCAGGGACAGCAGGCTGAAAACTGAACCAAAGTTGGGCTTGATGCCACCTTCATGGTGCATGTATGGAGCCCGACATCAGCAGTGGGAGGCGGAGAGCCAAAGATAAGGGATAATCCAGCAGAGCAAACATCTGCATGGCTCACCAGTCCCTGTCTTTGATGGACACCAAATGCAGGTGCTTGAGGAAGAGTGAAAATATTGTGATTATTTGTCCCAGAACGCTCCCCCTGACTTGAGATCTGTGGCTTTAGCTAAGGGTTTAACAGCGGTTTTGGAGTTTCTCTTTAGGGCTGTGAAATGAATAGTACATAGTGTATCGAGGGAGTTTCAAGCACCTTTGCTATACTACATCAGGAGGGAGAAACAGCATGTGATTTCCTGCACAAATTCTTTCATCCTGTCACAGTAGCTGAAGAGGTCTGCCCATCTGAAATATCAGATAACATTTTGTCAAACAGGCTACAGGAAATAGCAGTGTAGGTCATGTACTCTTCTTCAATTTTAAGTCTCCTTGAATTTCGTTCCTTCTGAGAGATAAATTTGTTGCAGAAAAGCCAGGCTATTTCTGTGTGGTGAGTGCTGCAGGGTGGGTGCCGGCTCTCCGCAGCCTGTCAGGGCTGAGGCACTGCAATTACACCTGGCAGAAGCGATCCTCAGGCTCAGAAGAGTCTGTGTTCATGGTTTTTAAGGGACCTCATCATGTGCCTTCCCGCTTAAATGGAAAGCATTAAATGGCCTTCTGTAGCCTAAAGGGAGAAATAAGGATATTCTCTTCAGGGCACTTCTGCCACATGCTGACTACCTGACTTTTTTACAATTCACATTTCTTTCATTGAGGAAATAGTCTGTCTGGTATGCTGTCATTTTGCCCCATTGCCTGCAATTATGACTTCTTGATTCACTTTCGGCTTTTGAGACTCCAGTTTCTTGGAATTATTCCTTGTCTAATGACTTCCATTGCTAATTTAGTTCTAAGTGATCCCTGGACAGCCACAACCATAAATGCATGTAGGTGGCTGGGCGATTTGTCAGGGCTCTGCCTCTAGGAGATGCTTAGTTTCAGTACTTTTATGAAGTATTTTAAATAGTTATCATCTGTTTCATGTCTGCATTATAAAGCAGTCCTGAAGTATCACTTTTTTTTTTTCATTTTTAAGTCTAACCTTCTTGATTTCTATTAGCAGTTCCAGTTTTCTGGCCTGCCTGAAACCTTCCCAGAGGAATGTACTGTGCTGTGAGATCAGAGCTGGCTGTCCTGCGCGGTGCCAGCCACCCATTGCAGCGTGCTCCATTTCGGCCACGCAGACGTGTCTGTCTGGACCTGGGTGCAAAACATCCCTCTCACTTGCTCTCCTGACTGGCGCAGCCCTGTGGCAGGCTGGTGGTGTCACCCTGCAGACACCCCTGGAAAACCTCGTAAAGACTTGCCCCTCACTGATATTGTTTTCACTTTCTGGCCACCAGCATAACTTTCAAAATCTGCCATTATTATGCAGTTAAGTTGACTAAATAATTCCTCGCTGGAGGTTCTTTCATGGATCTGGGCTGCCTGCCTTTTAATAGTTTAGCAAAACGCAAAGAAACTCTTCTGGGAAGTCATTTCAATATTAAGCATTTAGGAAATGTGCACCATCCAGAGCTAACAGGTTTATCTGGAGACATTTATGCAATGTTTTGCAGACTTATCTGCTGTCTTCTGCCTTGATAAGGTATTTATTTCCTCCTGTTCCTCCAGGACCTTAATCAGAGAAAGGGGTGTCGCTAGTGAACAGCAATAAGGACGCACTGGTCATAGCTGGTAAAATAAGATCCCACTTCACTTCCCTAGGTATGCTATGGGATGTAATTGCACCTGTGGAAGGAAGGAACTCATATATTGTTATGTTTTCAAAGCTACCATCAGGAGTTAAATGATATTTTTCACTTTATCATTGCCATTGCTTCTTTGCCATGTTGGAAGCTCAGCAAGTGGAGGCATATGAATGTTTTATATATGCATATATATATATATATATCTCCTCATCAACTTTTCCATCTGCGAAGCATATCCTAAGAGACTTCAGAACGGCCGCTCAAATAAAGTAACAGCAAAGCATTTGCTATCCAGTTTTGTGGTTGGGGAAATCAAGTTGCTCTGAAGTGGAATGATTTGCTCAAGGTTGCTTTTGAGAGCTCGGTATTCAGAATTATGTATCCTAATTTCCTTGATTTTCATTAATATGGTTTCACTTTTTACAGCATCCTAAAGTGTTATGAATTTTTACATGTAAAACTAGAGTGACACAGGATGGTCAGAGATAAGCAACTGATTCATCTAGGCTAAGAATAAAATGAGACTGTATCTGTTAATCACACTTTTTTCATGCCTGTTTCCTCTCTCCTCTTCCGCCAGTGCAGCTTTGGGCTTGCTTTTAGTCTTGCTTTGTCTCAGGACAGCAGCACGGTTCTTGCTGGCCATGTCACCCTACACCAGGGAGGAGAGGTTTGCTGGCTGAATCCAGCTTTCCCCAAGCTGGAGACCCAGAAGTGGCTGATGGGGCCAGCCAGACCAAAATGTTCAGGGGTGCTGTAAAGAGCCTGGATGGATAAAACCTGTGCTACAAACTAACAGGCTGGAATGTTAAGTAACAGACATTGTAGAGTTATGGTGCTAATTAATGTCAGGTGAGAACCAGCTCTTATGTGATTTACGCTTCACTGTGAAATTCATTTCTTTTTTAGTCCTTAGACCAGAGCATGAATAGATACAATGATTTTTTTGCTCGCAATATCATCAGAATCTAGGTTGTGTTGCTGGCCAGGGTTAGGACACTGGCAGAGCCTGAGCAATTTGTCAGTAAAGCCTTTTCCAGGGTGGAAGTAGCAAAGACAGCGCGAGAGCCTGGGCCACACACAGCTCTTCAGCTTGGGCTTCGTCAGCTCTCTGGGGCAGGTGGCTGTAGTGTGTTTGTGTGTCAAATGTCCCTTCTGGCTGTGGCTTGGCTAAAGAGCAAGCGCACCCCTCAGCTGTGCGGGGCTGTTGGTGTGCTGACCCTCGAGAGATGCGTCATGCGGACGGCTGGCCTTCAGCAACTCTCCGGTGCAGTAAGTGATGGAGGGCTTGCAGTGTGCCGGGCGGTCATCTGAGCAAGCAGGCAAATTCCTTCCAAACATGCCGTGTAGCCACAGTGTTTCTGGTCGCTTTTGCGTTGTTGGTGTGAGGATGATAGGGGAGGAGTCGGGACGGCTGTGGGTAAAGGGTTGCGTTTCCCATTGATCCTGTATTGTGCGTGGCACACGTTAAAGCTGCAGTCTGAAGCTTGGCTGCCAGCCTCCTGGTGACCTGCTGCTCGAGTTAAAGACAAGTGATGTCTCTCTGCCCCTCCTGGAAATGTGGCTTTGTTCAAGGCTTGCTGTTCTCCATTTGCGGTGGAGACAAGTGTTGGGAATGGTGGTAAAAACTGCATGTGCTGCCTGGTGAGAAAGGAGGGGGAAAGGTCCACTGCACCCTCACAGAATTCTCATTTCAGTTACCCTCAGATTACAGACAAAAAGAGATAACATATCATGTTTCCCTACATGGACGTGAGAAATGCAGATCTTATACCAACACAAATGCCCAATTTTTCATGTATCTTAATATCCCCTTCAGTGTAGCCTAGTCATTGAGTGGGTTCCAGCTGTTGAACAAGCACTTTATGAAATAACCTTTTTAAAAAACAAACCAAACACCCCCCACCCACCCCCACCCCCAAAGTTAAAACTGCATGTTTCCATACATTCGTATATCCACTATAAAGTCTTTTAAATGGACCTCTAGGGCAGCACCTTGGTGGGAAAACATCTGTATGTGGGGTAGAAGGTCCTTCTGACAATGTGGGAAGCTCTAAAGCCTGGAAGAGACAAGCTGCTGGGTGTTCCAGGGGAATGACTCGGGTGTAAATAGAAACATGGGTATAAAAGCTTATAGATTTTAAGGCCAGGAAGATTGTCCCCATTTCGGTCTGTGGATTGGGTCCCCTTTGAGAGTTGCAAAAAGATTCCAAGTATAGTGTGCTGTTCAGTTATTATTAATAGCCTCATAAGATGGTTTGTTTAAAAAAGCAAAACAAATAACCTTTACCAATTATTATGAAAAGAAAACAAGATAAAAATCAAAATCAATAAAGTTAAGTGGTTGCATACACATTCTCTTTCTTACTTAAGTGCTGATTGTGAAATTTTACCCATTGTTTCAGCCTTCAGTGAGTTTTATGAAGACAGATGAGCCATGAAGCAAATCAAGCTTTCAGAAAGTTTGATAAACTCTGCGTTTTTTAATCACCCTGCATAGCTCCGGGTGTAAAATTTACACAGAATAGAGTTTGCAGGTTCAGGGACTAAGTAATCATTTTTCCTGACTTGTAGAGCAAGCCCAAGAGAGCTGTTAGACATCCTAAAATAAATAAATATTGAGCCCAAGGGAGAGATGAGTATGTAATTACCTGAGGTCTGGCTTTTGTGCCCTCTCAGAAAGTTAATTTAAACTTTGGATAGCTGAAAGCTCTCCGTAAGAGGTGGCACCAGAATGTTGCTACTGTTAGTGAATTTCTTTGGTGTGGCATTTTTGTCTGTCTGCTTTCTGACTAAAATCCATGCACGTGAGGAAATTGCATGGTTTGGAGGGGGAGGCATATGCAGGGTTTAACTAACCGTTGTGACTGTGAATGCAGGACAGAGGAGAATAAAGGGCTGGTTCTGCATAGCCTTCAACCCAATGCTCATTTCAGTTGGCACACCAGTTTTTTTGTTTGGTTGCTTGGTTTTTTTTTGCTTGGTTTTTTGGTGCCGATTTACATGATTACGCTTGGGAAAACATGAACATGTAGCTAGGGAGAGTGAGATCTCAAATACGTTCAGTTAAACAAAGGCATGATATGGATACTGAGTATGGAAACAAAAAATACTTGTTAGAGATGAATTGTGTGGTCGGGCCTTGGGAGACTTGCTTGACCCAGTTACTCTTCACACTGTCTCACATCATCATGAGCTAATGCTCTCGTACCTTGGAAATCCCATTTGCCCTCATCTCAGATTCAGTAGTGCACAGGGAGGTCATGAAGCCCGCTGTATGTTTATTTTCAGTCTCCTTAAAAACAGATGTACCTGGCAATGTACAGACTAATTCCTCGTAATTCTTACTGGAGTCATCCGGCTGCAGATGTCGGCCCAAAGTTGCAGGTCTGAGTACAGAAGTGCAGTGCTGGATTTCCTTTTTCTTGTTGTTTTACATCCCTCTACCTTCACTGTACCTGCGGCTGGTCCTGGCACACACAAGAGCTGGGTCGTGTTCTTTGGTCGCTTCCCCCGCTTCTGTTCAGCCTTCCAGTCTTTTTATATTTTGTCCGCTTGAGGCGAGTAACAGCTGTAGCTTTAGCCTGCTGTGGAGGAGGTGGCAATTTCTGTATATTGGACATAGAAATACTTCTGATCGCTTTCCTAAATGTTACAGCAAGCTATGAGTAAAGTGGTGTCATGATTTGTTACTGCTGTGGCTTTTGAAGCTGCGCCCAGGTCTCCACATCACATAACACAGCAGAGCTTGGCTATAGCAGGAGCCACTGCGGCTCGCGAGCGGCGTCCTTGGGGCAGGACCGTGTCTGTCCTGTGCGGCTTTGGCACACGTGCAGTGGGATTCGGGTTTATACTGGAGCTCCTGGATCTTAGGCCAGTCATAATGATAAACCAAATCCTCCTTGGTAGTACTCCATACGCTCCCAGTCTGTAGGGGGGGTGCAGAGAGCACAGGCAGCCGAGCGCTGCGCAGGCAAAGCGAGCTGGGGTGGCTGTGAGGAAAAAGAGGGTTTCTGTACTGTGTGGCTAGTGCTGCGGTTTAGGAAAGCTGCAAGATTAAAAGCTGAGGTTTTAAGTGCTTGGCTAGAAGGTGGCAGTAGGTGAGCACTGGATCATCTTTTGAATCTACCCTATACAGCTATGCATATGGAGCTCCACCACGCTGGTGCTTTTCTGTTCCTTGTACCAATCCCATTTATCTTTTGGACAGCAGAGCCCAGCAATCCTACACCGCCTTTAGAATCCCTGCGTTCAGAAAAGTTGCACAAGATTTGCCCGTTGTTTTTTTTCTTTATGCTGCTTGGGTTTGGAGGTTTTCCAGAGGTGTTCTTATAATTTTGGGTATGAATGTTCTGACCTGCCAAAAGAGAAAAGGTTAGGGAACCTGCATTTCTTTTTCAGCTACTGAAACAAGTGGCAACAGTCCATACCTCCGCAATGATACTCGGAGGAGGACTTTATTTTTACCTTTTTGTATTTGCAGAATCTCCTTGCTTTTTGGGGGAGGCGGCTAAGTCCTTGTAAGCAAGGAGCTCAGATCCAAACTGTACTTCTTGTAACTGTGTCCTGTGCTGTTGGTGGACAATACTTGTGTTATTACTCATGAGGTTTGTCTCTCCTGGTGCCTTTCATTGCTAATGGAACTGCATTAACACTAAGGTCGTTTTTATCTCGGGCTTGAATATATCCCAGATCACAGAAAAACATCAAGAAAAAACTTGGTAAAACCCGTATATGTCAAAGACTACCTAACAAAACTATGTAAGGTTGCTTATTTTGCATTTTTATAATGGAAGATACCAGATGAAGTTGCCTTGAATTGAAGACAAAGCTGGAAGAAATGTTTGTGCTGTGAAAATACTTCTGTTGCACCAACTGGGTACAGCTGTTAACTGTTGCACTTGAATGCCTATTGTAAAACTTGGAGAAACAGCTCCACAAATGCAAGTGGTTCTATATGAGTTCCCCTAGTTTCAACAGCATAACTTGAGTGAGGTTTTGGCACCTAACTTCCAAAGGCGCGTAAGAAAATCTCGGTCTTGGATCATTAGGTACTGAATTTGCTGGTTTACTCTATATGTGTACCTTCAGGACTGAAGAGGCTGAAGTGCATGCGTTTTCTTGCAGAGATGCTCCTGGCCCTGGTTGGTACATGGCTGTTAGAATCTGGGCTGAATTTACAGATTTTTAAGGCATTAACTCCTGCAGCCCCCTAATGGTCTTGGACCTTTTTGCATGCCTTCCTTGTTTCTGCAAGTAGGGAATTTGAAAGAGTCCATAAATTGGGTGTTAGACTTTGCTAGTGCCCCTTTCACCTGAAAAACAACACCTAATTAAATTCAGGTTGGCAGTAGTGAGTTGTATAAAGCCTTCCTTTTAAAATGCACTTCTTCCAGGAGGCACTGAACTTTAAAGCACTGTACAGAGACGTAGATACAAAGTATGAGAGGTTATAAGTCTAGACGTAATCAATGTACATAACCATGTAGAAATAAGGGCAGCTCAAAATGTGTTCCTCCACTGTATGTACCATTTATGACTGTTCAGTATTGTTTCTGCTTCAGTTAAAATTAAATCTCTCTAGGGAATAGACAGTATCTTCTTCTGCGTTTCCACTGTAGAAAGCATACCATTGTGGCCTATAAATAAGAATTGTTTATATAGTGTTCGCCTTTAACCTTTCCATTCCCCTTGCAAGTAAGTAATGGTATTGCTGTTTCTGCAGTATTCTTTATATTAAGCATAGGGAGAAATAGCATTATTTAGAGAAAGGTAAATTGCAGCATGAGGTTGTAATATATTTAATGTGGAAGACCACTGCAGTTGTTTCTGTTTCTGGTTTATAGTGAAGGCAGACTAGATTTAAAACTAGTGATTGATGGTTAATAGAAAACTGTTGCAGAAATCCTGTGGTTAGAATATACAATTTGCGTAGCTCGCTCTGGACAGTTCCCAGATTTTCATTTTAGGAGGCACTATTACTTCTCTATCATTTATTTTTCCTGGCATCCTTCATTAGAACATAACAAGGTGCTTTGCAGCAAATATCACTCAAGTTCATGACCAGTGTGATAGCGCTCAGCAAATACCCAGCTTCGGCTCCAGAGGCCAGCAGTGGCTGCACCGTGATGTTGGTACAGATGCAAGGTGATGCAGCCCACGGACATCCCTTTTTGCCTTCTCTCATGGGCCCCCTGTGGAGCTAGCACGTAGCCAAAGGGAGTGCGCCGAGGCAGTGATGCTACGGAGTGGGAGATGGTTCGGTTCGCTTTAGTTGTGAGTAACTAGTCCTGGTGATGGTGAGCGCTCAGGGCACATCTTTATACAGGTACCAGCATTCGTTGCTACCTTGTCCCTCATCCCATCTGCTTTTCATCCATCAGTTAGGGCTAGCCATGGCCTGTGACAGTGAGTTACCTGTATGCAGGGGTCTGTGCCTGGCACATCGGGGCTCCGGTTTCTGGTGCCCTGTATGCTGTAGACCTATAGAGCAAGTTTCCTTGCTGATTAAGCACAATCTACAAGCTTGTGGTTTTTAAAGCTTCAGGAGCTGTGTTTCTTCAGTACCTTCAGGAGCTGTTTTCATCATCTTCGTTACCAACTAGCATGAAGTCAACTCACTTGAAGATGGAAGGCCCTGAAATTTGCATGGGAATTTCCCCCACCCATAAATTAAGCTTTTTCCCCATAAAGTGAGCTTTATGGGCTGTTGCTGATGCGGCAAGTACCAAGTCAAGGCCTTCATGTCAAATATCTGGGCTGAATCTTGAGAGAAAATGGCTGAGTGATAAGCTTGCATTTCCAGGCTTCTCCAGAGGGCTTGGGAGTTGAAGAGGACTAGTAAGTGATACATCTGCCCTTTCCACCTACACAAGTTGAGCTTAGGAAACTTTTACTGTTTAACCAAATGATGGTATATCCTCTATGGGGAATACTTGAAATAGTGAGCAAGTATTAGCTCATTTCCTTTCGCAGGAATGCTGGAGGTGGGTGGCCAAAATATGCTTCTGCATGTGGAATTTCTGCCTTATCAGGGAAGCGGAAAGGGCAGGATGGTCCTGGCAGTCCACGTGGGACTTTGGAAAGCTGATCTGGAGCTCATGGGACTTAATGCAGTTCCTGCAAGATGTCATACAATACACAGAGTAGGCCAGCTTCAGGTTATTTTACACAGGCCAACCTTGTGTTTGGATGTTCTTGCTCTCTGGGTTCTGTGATCTGTCTCCATCACTTATATAAGGAGATCAGCTTCCTAAAAGAGCTTTAAAACTTGTCAGCATAAATACTTCTGCAAGTGATGGTACTGTATCTTCATCCAGTACTTAATCTGTAATGCTTTCACTTTGACTTACTTTCTTACCCGTGAGAATGAAGAAGTAACATGGAAATCTCTTTTCATTAGGTTCCTGCATATGTTGTGTGTAATGTGGCTTGCACAGTAATTTAAATGCAAGTATAAATTTGGTCTCCCAGGCATATTGGCTTTTGAAGTCCTGAAATTGCTGCATCTCTACCCACATAGAGCAATCTAACCCCCTTGGTTTGGAGAAGGTTCCTTGAGGTTTTATCCGGAGGCTCCATGTAGCAGCATATGAAAAGGTTTCTGTTACTTACTTCCAGTCTGACCTCTAAAGACCCTTATTCCATCTCCCAGAAAGAAATTTGCTCGCTGTGGTAAAATAGTACAGCTTCAGCATCCAGTCCTAAATTGCCTGAAACTGCACAGGGGAACTCCTTTTGCCGAGTACTTGGTAGTCCTTGAGCCACTGAACAGACTTGGAGTTAAACAGTCTTGCTCTAAAACATCTGCACAAATAAACTCTTTTTACAACCAAGAGCAATGTCTCCTCACTGGTTGTATGTTACATCCACTAGCATTAATGGCAACTACGTGAAGCAGTAGAGAGGTGTTTTACTTTGAATTCTTGGAACAAATGTTGGGAGTCAGTGCTTGCAGCTCGGAAATAAAATAGCTTTATTTTATATGCATCTCTATTCATTGGATCAGATACCTAAAAATACATGTGAAAAAAGTAACTGGTGGCACATACCCAGTTTTCTGGGGGAAATTTCCATTAAATTGAATGACCACATCAAAATCGTAGAGGAGAAAAGAAACCAAGAGAGCTAAGAAGTGACAACAGAGGTTTTTGAAGACCACTTGGAAACAGTTGGAGGATTGATGTGGCTGACAGATAAGAGGGCTGCTGTTCCAGCCAGCAGAGGTAGGCAATGGGGGATGCTTTTATGAACAATGTTAAAATAATCTGAAGGGACAGCATAGAGAGTAGTGAGAGGTGAGCTGGGGAAATGAGAAACATGGTTTGCATTGAAAACGATGACCCAACTTCCACTGAGCAAAGGGGAGCTTCCTGCATGTCTCCAGAAGCTGATTTGTCAGCTGCCAGTGATGGGAGAGCAGTGAAGGAGAGAACACTCTGCAAAACACCTGATTCTGCTGTGATACTTACAACATTTTTCTGCATTTCTAAAACTGCTTGGCATGGATGGAGAAGAGTTGGTGGCCCTTCAAAAAGCACCTCTAGTGATAAGCTGTGTTTTAAGGGTAGTTTTGCTGTGGGTTATTAGTTGACAGTAGGCAGCTGTGAGAGCACATACTAAATAATATTAGAGATAGAGTTCAAAGTCTGGCAGGGAGGATAAAGCAAACAACTGTTCTTTCTCTTCTGATACATGAGTTAGGCAGCACTGAATAAAAAAAACTAGGTGTCAGGCACAAACGAGTGAGTTGTTAGTTGGTGGTTTGTTTTTTTGTTGTTGGGGTTTTTTTTCTCTTTCCCTTATGCATGGCTAACTCCCAGTTTCAAGTATCAAGATGTAGTTTCTGGTGCACAGGATGGTCTTTTCTTGCTGCTATAAAACTTGTAGTGAACTATTAAACCGCAGCAGCATTTCATCCCTGAGCTGCCTGCTCCTCGGTGTTGGATGAAGTGACCCAGAAAGAGAATGTGTATTTTATCGTGTTAAATTCATAAAACACCAAGCTGTTTTTTGAGAGTTCAAGTGTTCCACAAGTGCAAGATCTGATTATTTTGGGAAAGATGCTGTGAAAAGTGTTCCTGATATATATTAGCTCACCTGAGGGCCAAGTGGACTTCCTAAGGGAAAAGAATATGTGCAGGAGACCTTGGAGTTAGTACTGTGGGCAAAGGTCATGCTGTAAAACACCTGAAACCCTCGCACTCGTGATTGTGCTAAATGAAGGGCTAACTCTTGATGATGCTGGTGCACAGCTGCTCCAGGGAAACATTTGCTCCCTGCAGAAGACAGCAGTATTTCATTTAGGTGTTTTCCCTTCTGAGATTGTCTGTTCCATGTGATGCTTAGATGAACTGGAGTGACCAACAGGTAAGCCTGCAGTGTGTTTGGTGTGTTTGTACAACTTTTCCTCTCCTCCCCTCCTGGTTCTTTGCAGCTAATGCAATGTGTCTGCCTCAGCGGACTTGATCCACCTGCCTTCTGTTGTATTTGCCTAGCTGGCTTTAGCCTTAGTAGTGCTTGTGATAATCACTGGGTGCTTGTGTGATAATGCAACAGGGTGGCAGTTCTTGTGCTTTGCTTGAAATCAGGTTTTAGACAAGGCTTTTTTTCCTCAATGGCATCTTTAATCCAAAAAAAACTACCCAGCACTGAAGCAAGTAAGGCCTTCCTTTACACACTAAACACTTTCTTTTTAAAGTTGTCATGTAACTGGCAGGAACAGAAAGGGCACCACCAGCTAGGTAGAGGAGAAGACAAAAAAAAAATTGGCTCACAAAGTTGTTCCTAGGAGCTTTTCAGAAAATTGCACTAATTTCCTTCCCACAGTCAAAGCAGTGCACTTCATGAGGACACATAGCTTGAAACGGAGGTTAATAGTACCAGATGTTGGCTTGTATTATTATTAATTGTTTGTATTACAACAGCACTTGGTGGCCTTGTTGGAAGTGAGTGGTGCTGCAGGTGGTTCTGCTGCATTGAGAGGCAGCCCAGGTGTTACCCACTGAACAGTGGAGGATAAGGATGACAAGGGACACAGAAATGCCAAGATGTGACTTGCTCCAAGTCATAAAGCACATTGTTGGCAGGGCTGGGAATAGAAATCAGTTCTCATGAAGCTCAATGGAAATAATATGTCGGTGATACCAGTTTTGGCACATAATCCCAGTGTAGTGCACTGGTTTATAGGTTTATAAGGTGTCCAGTTTTATCCTCTTTTAAGGGTTTGCTATCTTTAATCTCAGTGCCTGTGAATTTATGGGGAAAGCTGGAAATGGAACAGGAAAGTGACAGTCTCTTGAATTTGTCCTAATCCTGCAGGTTACAGTAAATCGGTAGTGGAAGCATATTGCATATCATGGTGCTGCTATGCATGACTGATCAGCTCTGTCCTTCAAATGCTATTAACTTTGGCCCGGTTAATATATATTTCTGTATGTTGGACCACAAAGCAGTGCTGGATGATGGATTAGGGGAGAGTAAGTATTTTTTTGTCTAATCCTGAATGTTTATAAATCAGTATTAATTACTTTAGGTGCTTTTGGAGAGTTTATATCCCAGTTTTGGTAATAATTTCATGATCCATCTGGCTAATAAAAATACTTCATTGCAAGAGAAAAAATAAAATCTGTTGCTGTGAAGTGTAAGCATGCAGATCTTTCGCTTAATGGGAGCTAATTGCTGTTGTTACGGATTTTGATAAGTTAAAAATAATAGTGGGGCTAGCCTCATCCCACATCACTGTCTGTAAACATGCTGCATAGATACAGCCTCACCCGTGGGAGAAGAAAGCTGAATCCGGGCCAGTGGAGCCCCCCTGTTTCTAGGAGTGAATTTGTACCTTCGGTGCTTTTAAGGGTGTATTTGTTTTTTTGGGGGTGGGGGTGGATTTTTTTGGGGTGGGGAAGGGGCGGTTGAGTGATAAGGACAGGGATCTGGCTGGGAAATGAGCGTCCTGGCGGGTTTGTCGCCTGGCTGGCAGTGGCATTGCAGGCGCTGGGCTGTAGTGCAGCAGGGATGGGGATGGGGGGGGGATGGGGGGAACAAAGACAGACGTTATCTTCAAAGGATCATCTTTCCACTGATAAGGACAATGGTCTCAAAGCAAAGAAAAGGGGGTTTGCCGGGAGCAGGAAATCTTGCACTAAGCATTAGCATGGCTATTGATTGCCCCAGATTCAGCATTTAATCCTTCCTTTAACCACAAATCAATTCCACTGTGTGTTTGAGTTTTTTTAAACTTCTCATCCAAATGCTTCAGGCTTCAGAACAAAGGTGTGCCCTGTGCAGGGCTTTGGGGAGCTGCAGCCCACCACCGCCTTCCCGTTCCTGCCACTTGGGTGCAACCAGACAAAAAACATTGGGGGCAAGCACATCTATCAGGGCTTGCTGTGTTTGTGTCTTTATAGGAGTCCTTTCTAATACTTTGTCTCCTTAAAGTCCTTAATCAACTTGGGATTTTGCTAGAAAGAGTATTTGTTTTTCTTTCCTTTGATCTGTATTTAGCTCACAGAATAGATAGGCTGACATGGGTTACGCTCCTGCCTGCATAACACTCCATCTTCTATATGAACGTCTTGCATTTAGTCCCAGAGCTCAGCTTTTGGGCCTGCTGAGAAACAACAGGACTGGAAAATATGAACGTGTGTGAATGAACATGCCGCTGTGTTTCCATGATCTCCATGTTTCATGCTGCCCCAGCTTTTCCTGGCGTTAAGAAGCATCCATTGCAGTTCATGGGGAAGCGGTATCTCCGAGCGACGAGCCCGGATAACTGCATGTGCACCCCACTGGCTACGCATCTGCTGCCAGCGGAACAGCTCGGGTTTTAGGGTGCGATGGCTGATAGCTGGCTTCTAGGATCTTGCTTCTAACGCATTGCTTAGCTAATATTAATTACTCCTTTACACTGATTAAAATGGAAGGGACTCAATTGTTGTGCATATATGTCACAGAAGTGCATTATAATGGCTAAATAATAATCTCCATGGGAAGAAGGGAAAAAAAGGTCTGAGAAAAATTTTGAAAGTTTTGGTGCACTTTCTTGTTTCTAACTAAATGTATTTTTTCATAATATTTTAGGGTATAAATCTGGCTATTATACAAAACAACCAACTGAAGCTCAAGGCTTCAGAATTGGATTATTTTTTTTTTCAAATTCCTTAAATATTGCTAAATTTTCCCCTTGAACTCTTGGAGTTGCTTAGTGGGGTTGTTGACCACATCCATTGGGATGAGGAGCAGCAGAATGAAGTCCCCACAGTCCAGGAGGAAATGGTGAGTGACCTGCTGCTCCACTTAGGCACATGCAGGTCTGTGGGGCTGGATGGGATCCATGTGAGGGTACTGAGGGAGCTGGTAGAAGAGCTTACCAAGCCACTCTCCAGCATTTATCAACACCCCAGCTAACTGGGGATGTCCCAGAAGACTGGAGGTCAGCCAGTGTGACAGCCATCTACAAGAAGGTCCAGAAGGAGGATCCGGGACACTACGGGCCTGCCAGCCTGCCCTGGGTGCCAGGGAAGGTGCCGGAGCAGACGGTGCTGAGCGCCATCACCCAGCACGTGCAGGACAGCCGGGGGGTCAGGCCCGTCCAGCGCGGGGTTCTGGCAGGCAGGTCCTGCCTGGCTGCCCTGATCTCCTTGTGGGACAAGGTGACCCCCCTGACGGGTGAGGGACAGGCTGCGGGTGATGGCTGCCCGGGCTGGAGCGAAGCCTTTGGCACCGTCCCCACAGCATGAAGGTTGGACTGCTGTCCCTTGGTTATAAAGCAAGATCCTAGCCGATGGACCACACTCCCTGAGAATCAAAGGTCTTGCTGGGACTGCAATATTACTGTTGGTTTACATCTCTTTCTGGCTTAATTTTAAAGAACATTAGCTTCTCTGCCTTCTATCAGGCTATGGAATAGCCTTTAAATGGCACTCTTGACATCACTAGACATGTCCTAACTTTTTCTCATTTTCCATTTTTCTGATAGTTCTTACCGCTACTTGCCATATCACAGTGGCTGGCATGGTGACACCTCAACAGGGTGCATCCAAGTTAAGGAGGGAGGTTGGCTGGGCACAGGCAGACTGTTCTGTGGTTGCTGTGGGATTTTTTTCTGGGTTTTTTTTAGCTTTTTTAATGTCTAGCATATGCTTTTCTATGTACTAGTGCTCCCTTTAGCTGTTGCTTACTCAAACCCTGAACCCCTGAGAAGGTGATTCTTTCAGTATCAGAAAGTCAAGGCTTTCCATTCATTAATGATTTGTCTTCTTTCTCCTGAGCTACCTCTGGCATAGATTTGTTATTGGAAAGCTTGCTGGAGGAGAAGGTGGGTTCTGAGGACAGGATATCCCTGACACAAAAATAAACACACAAGATGGAAAAAGAAACCATCTTTAGCAATTAACAAAAGAAAGAATGTGAAAGGCAATGAATTGTGGGAGTCATGAAAGGCTGATTTTCAGCTACTGAATTACTCTGCTTAGCGTGTGGTATTGTGAGAAAAGCAATGTGATATATGAAAACAAAAACATTGACTATTTGAGCTGGAGACTTCACTTCTGAAGCAGAAAGCTAAGGGCGCCAAATCCTGTTAAATTTTAATGAGGTTTTTAGATATAACTCCTTGTGTGTCACTGCTTGAAAAACAACACTTGAGACTGATAACAGCAGAGCGCCTGTGAGTTAACACCTGCAACCCAGCATGCGGCTTTCAGAGCTGAAATATTGGCTGCTCTGGAAGGCACTTTGGTCAGGACTTGTGGGAAGCAATTCCTTTGGCCGAGCCATCAAAACTGCTGTGCAGTTGCTCTTGCTGCCTCTGAGCTATGAGAGCTTTACAATGGCATGTAGGTCCTGTCACCACGAGAAGGGAAGGACTGGTACAGTCACTGTCCTTCCCCACCCGTGCCCCTTCCAGCCCTCTGTTTCCCAGATGACTTGGAGCACAGTGGGAAGGAGGCATTGAACCCTATTTGTATGTGAACAGAAGAGCAAAGCGTTCGGATTTTTTACTACTGTAATCATAGCTTGGCCGAGAGGTAATAGTTCAGGTTTTGTTCTTGTTTATGGAAGGTGGAGAGGTGTGGTCATACCTTCTTTTCCTTTTTGGGTGTGTTTTCTTAACAGGGTACTAATTTTGCATCAGGCCTGCCCACCTCTTTTTCTGGCGGTTGCAAGAACTGAAGTGTTCCTCCAGTCGTAGGTGTAGAAAGTAGCATAATAACATCATCATTCAAGTGGATGAGATTTGTGAAGACACCTCTATTTTTAATAAGTTTTGCAAACAAGCTTTCGTGAAGGCTGAGAGGAAGGAGAGGGGGGTAGGAAAGTAAACTATTCCAAACCATCACTTTCAAGTCTTTAAAGTACCAATACTTATTAATTCCTTAGGCATGTATTAGAATAATATTAATCCTGATGAGCTGAGTTGGTATTAGTGCAGATGTCGTAAGTACTTCTACAGACTTTCAGCTGTAATTAAGCATCAGTTAACCAGACCATTATTTAAAAGTGTTATTTTAATACATTAAATTTCCCAGTGTGTCCTAAGGCAGTTGCTAGAGCTGCTGTTAGCTTCTCTTATCACTTTCCATTTTTCTTTCTAGCTGTCATTCCTGTTCTTCTTTACTTGACAGTATGTTTTTCACACAGCCACAGGACTCCTCAAGGGTGGCTGGCAGTGTGGCCTCGTGTCCTGCTTAACTTAATTCAGCTGCTGGAAGCTGCTGAAAGGGACGGTCCTGCCTCTCTCTGTATCCCCTCCCCATACTCTTGTTCTTCCCTTGTAGGAGATCTAACATTTCCAGAAGTAGGATTTTGAAAATTTGGGAGAGCTTTTGGTCAATTTTGTGACCTTGAACGCATCCTCTGGGCCATATAGCTGCTGCAGGGTGTGTAGCCAGAGCCTGGAAATGTGGCATTTGATCCTGCCCCTGCTCAGAGCTGTGCGGAGATGCTCAGTTGAGTGCTGGAGGCTCTGTAGCTGGCCTGGTGCCCTGCCATAAGGGGCTGCATGGCCGCGTGTGTCACGGTGCTGTGACAAAACAGCTGCTTGTTCAAGAGCTGGCAAGGGAACGCCTGTGGCTCCAACTGCAGAACAGACACAGTGATTGCTCATTTTATTTCCCTGTTCTTGGGGAATGCCCTAAAACCAGCTTTCATGGCATAGGTGTAAAATGCCCAGTATAGCAAACCCCTCACGCAGTTGTTCAGGGTTTCTATAAACTTCTGTAGTACAGAATCACAGTAAGATTCTGATACTGGAGAATGGAAAAACCTTTCCCCACGTGTAATGTGTAAGATCTAATCTATGGCCAGTCACTGCAGCGGAATAGTCCAGTTTTGTATGGATGAGTTTGGGATGTGTTAGTAGGCATTCTCATCTCAAGAAAAAATAGCTGCTGCCTTGCTCTTTCCCCACAGTGTGGTAATGGACACCTTGGCTGATGCGCAGGGGCTGGGGGGGCTGGGATAAGCTGCGGAGGGCAGAGAGCCCCATGGCCACCTGCACTGGCGCTTGGGTCCGCTTTCATGGGGCTTGTGACACTTCCTAAGGAGCCCAATGGACAAGCTCCTGCCACCCCTGGCAGCTCCCACCTAGTGAGCCGTACTTCAGCTCACATGCATTGTGTCAAGCCAAAATGGGAATTTTACAAAATTCCCATTTGTAAAAAGTACTGTTAACAAACGTTTTTGTTAACCTCTGCCTCCCGTTTGCTATTCCTGTTCACTCCCTCCGAAAGACAAATTTGTGTGTCCTCTGCAAATGACCTTAAGGGTCTGCGGTAGTGCCCACGGAAGGTGGGAAAAGGACTCCATGGAAGCTGCAGCCGTTGGGTCTGGCTCTTACCAATGGGGACAGACCTCTGTCTGTCTGTTTTGCTTGTCTGTAGCAGTGTTTCTACTTGTAGTGTTCTGTAACGATATAGGGGCACGTAGTTTGGACTTAAGAGTCTTACGAAACCTTTTCTCCCAGCTTTACTGATCGTTGCAGTCTTCTGTGCTCTTTCCAAGTATGCTAGCCGAAGACTATAAGCAGGGCTAGGTTGGCAGGGGAGGTAGTACCTCCTGTTAAAACCAGCTGATAAGTTAGGATAATACAGCTCCTAACCCTTTCCTTGGATATAAAGTGAGAGCTCCTCCTACACTTCAGTCTGCACCTTTGGTGTTACTACTGTAAGCAGTTTTTCTGCAGACCAGCAGAGGCTTGAGTGTTAGCAGACCATGCCAAATTGGCAAATCCAAAATTTGCAAAACATATGGCAATCACTACCAAAACCTCCTGATTTCAGTAGAACCATCAAAACCACTGAATTCAGACATATCCTGTACTGCTTTATGTTTTATTTGTTGTACCAGATGCTTTGTGAGACTGTGGCTGTGAGCGAACAACTGAAGAACTCTGAAGTCACTTGTAGAGGATGGAAATAGCCATTTACTAATAGGAGAACACTTTTCACCGAGCATCCACACCATCTTACTCTTCTCAGTATTAAACCTCATAAGAAAACAGTGAAATAAATCTGTAAAGGAAAATTTGTAACTCCACTAAACCTCTAAACTGTTAGTTGCAGTAAAGATGATGAGGTTTCTGTCACAGTAGGATTTCCCCCCACGCCCCCTGGGTTCTTCATTCATCCCAGGTACGTGGGCAGAGGTTGTGGGTCTCCCTCCTCTTTCTGTTCCACCAGCACTTTTCTCTTAAATTCGATGAGAACAAGTCCTGTTCTTAATCTGTACTTAGCTTAATTTATAGCTTCAGTTTTAGACTTTGAGGAAGACCTGCAATGATGGAGTTCGTAATTTTCTGTCAGTCTGATACTGATAACCTCTCCCTACAGTGTATTCCTGCATTTAGTTATATTTCACTTAGTGCCAATTGTTATTTTTATGTGCTGTATTTTTTCCCTTTTAAGCCGTCAGAATTCTTTGAAGTGTTTTGCAAGTCATGTTTTGCAAAGAGGAGGTGATTGGCATTTCTTGGTATTTTTGTTACCTTCTCCCACCCACCCCCCCAGTCCTGTTCCCTTGATAAGAACGTCAGTTCCATTGGACATGGCTTAACCTCAGTGCTGTCCGTCAGGCTGAGACTTTGATCTGCCATCTGACTTCTGCATTTGACTGGTTTTTGCACAGTGATGTGGGCTGAGATGCTTTGAAAATTACGGTCTTCTGTGTTGTTTTGCATGGGGGTATCAGTCATTTAGTAATTGTACCCCTATAAGCAATGCACTGGCGTTTCTTTATGCCCTTCTCTGCTTTCATACAGGCTTCCGTGAGGTGTTTGCTGAAGTATTTTAGGTTTCTTTTTGTAGACCAGCCATGTCCCCTGTCAATGATGGCATCTCTCCATCTCCGTGCCTCTGTGGTTCCTGCTGTTGGACTTTTGTAGCCAAACAGGGCTGACATCACATCTTGTGAAGATTTCATCGCAGTGAGAACAGAGTCATTACCTTCCATGTTTTGTCTTTGTGAACGTCAATGTGTTGCAAGTCCCAGCAAGTGAAGTCCCAGGGAGTGAGGTTTGGTTCAAGGTTCCCATAAAGCCAAATTGGCAACTCTGATTGTTTTGCCTTCGCAAATTTTATCAGGAGCCTTCTCAGCCATCTGAACTGAGCAGCCACTGCTCTTTGGCTGTCTCCTTTTGACCCAGCTGCCTCTGCGCTTGTTGCCGGTGCTGCAGGTGCTAAAGCAGTAGCTGTCAATGTAACTCGTGCTTTCTGAGACTGGAAAATTCGTACAGTGAAACACTGGGAGCTGACGTTAGTGCAGAGATCCCAGGTGACAGCCACTACCCTGACTGTAACCATTGGTTATGGCTTTCAGAAATCCTGAAGTAGCTCAAGTGATCAAGAGATCAAACCCTGGCATTTATGAGGGCAATATGTGCAAGCAAATCAGTATATTAGAAAAATGTGTCAATACCTAAGGTGCAGGGTGCAGAATTAAGAGATATCCTAGTTCTATTGTTTGAAAGCAAAATTAATCTTTTGTTCAATTTTTGGTACATGTAGTCAGTTGAGATATTATTTATTTTGACACTGGGCATAGACTATGCTGTAATGCTTCCTGGAGATGTTTGGCTGTCTCTTTTGTTCTGTTCAGGTTTTGATATTGCTGTCACTGTGGTTTCTGAGTACCTTCCAACCACATGTTAAGCAATATGACTAGCATATGTCACAGTTAATTTCTTCTCTGGTCCTTGGGGTTGAAACTGGTTTGAATATATTTTGCTAGGTAAGCTTTTTTTTTTAATTTCTCACTTTTAATGAGCTACAGATGTGGCCATATAAGCCAGTAAAATTTGACCAATTGCCTCAGCAATGTCAATCTTTGCTGTGCATTTGGGGAGTTGCTATTCCTAAGGGTTAATCCCAAGGCATGCCAAATGTGCACAAGTCCTCTTTAACTTCAAGAACAGGTGTTGGGTGCTTGACATCTCTCAAATTCAGCTCCCAAACCTTACACCTCCCCACAGCCAATTTGTAACGTTCGTGATATGTAAAATGGCATATTATTGGACTTGTTACAGTTTATTGAGATGAAATCAGCTATGAATTTTTACCTTGTAAAGGTAAAAGGACTTGTGAGGCTGCATATTCTATTCATCAAATGTAGCAGAATTGTACTTTCCTCATTTTGTAAGTAATGCTGTAACACAGACTGCAACTGACTGCTTGATAATACTTGGGAAGAGAGGTACGTTGTGGTCCTGTGCCTGTCTCTCAATTCAGCTGTACACTTATGTTGTATTACAACAGTCTAACAGCTTTCAAAGTTCAGTTGTTGGAGCTTCTACAAACAGAAATAAAACATATACTCTGCCCAGCCCAGTGAATAATGTTTTCCCTCAACCTTTTGTAGCAGGGATTGCAGTTTGAAGTTATGTTTTAACTGCTTGCATTATAGTGTCAGGATAGATGATACCAGAAGAAAGCAACCTCTTCCTGATAAAATTTGCTGCCTCGTTGATGCTCAGCTTGAAATAGAAAATTACAGGGAATGTGCAAGTCTTGGCTTTATGTTTAAACACGCTTGTAATCAGATGTCTGTGTTGTGGCAGAGATCTTGGTGGGTGTAGGTCACTCCACCTCTGTTGTTTGCTATTATTGCATTATGGTAGCTTGCAACTTGTTAATTTAAAGAAGATCACTGAGCTGCTGGCTCTGTGTGGTTGTTCTTGCATCAGTTGAGTGTAATCCTTGATATGGAGTCACATCATGCCCACTTCTCCCAAAGTACCCCTGCAGTCATATGTGCATCTGTTGCTTCAGGAGAAAATACGTGGTGGCTTCCCCCAGGTTGCCCTTGGGTCAGTCCCAGTGATTCGGCAGGTTCCTGCCAGCTGCAGGCAGGACGGGCAGCCTTGGGGACAGCTGTGAGGATAGTGAAGTGCCCAGGGGGAGCAGCACTGGTGTGCAGGGTGCTGAGGAGGAAAGCACGGAAGTCTTTAGGCAAAGCTCTTACTCAAGGATTCACCAGGTGTCACTGAAAGAAGAGGAGGATTTGATCAGAAACTGTCGTGTACAAGCAGGGAAGGACAGCACTAAAGATGACGGCCAGATGCAGTGCAGTGATGGAGCCGATTTATGTCTTGGGTATGATGCAAAGCCATGAGTGTCTTCTCTGGACTGTGTAGCTATGTAAACGGACTGCAGGGTTTCTCTAGAGACAGCTGAGTTCCAGTGTGTGTTTGGTGCTTACTCATGGAGCCCTCCAGGAGCAGCATCAGGAAGATGTTGAATTTCAATCAGCCACAGTGACTGACTTTCTTGTTTGCGAACTAGATCAGGGTCGTGATGTAAGGCCCTGGAGATGACAGCTGATGCTTAGTCACACAGAGGAGTCTGGATTTGCAGCACTTCTTTGTGGATGGCCACTAGATACGTATCTGCTGCAGAACTCCTCTAGGCCTATCGCTTACTGACACAGAATTTAACTGAGAGCTGAGCTGTGGGGTGGAGAAATACTCTTCACTTGCTTTACAGAAATGAAGTGCAGACAAGTCTCTGTGGGGGAAGGTTTTATAATTAAATAGTTAGGGCTTAGCTCCTCCTGTCTTTACACAGATTAAGTTATGTTTTGAAAATCTCAAATGACTTGCTGTTATTAGGTGGAAATCCCCTCCGTGGAGCTGTGACTTGTACATTTCAGTCCTTAAGGTATCTCCTTAAATGCATCAATATATCAGCTAAACAGACACTGCCTGTGGGACTGTCCAGCCTTTTGGTCTCTCCTGGGGTCTGGGAGAGCTCGCTGGTGCCCACACCGTAGTGGTGTCACATCTAAGACAGCAGTTCCTCTCTGCACAGCCTAGAAATGCATTCAGAGAGACTTGCTGTGAGAATGGAAGTGCAGGAGGGAGGAGAGGGACTGATTAGTACTCTGCGTGCCTGGGAAACTGGCACTGGCAAAACTGTCGCAGGTTGGGGAGGAACCTGCAGCACCTCCTCGGGGGCTTTGGTACCAGCTTCCCGTGGTCCCATCGATGCTGTTACCTGTGCGAAGGGGCGTATGCTGGAGCGCTACAGAAACTGTGCATTTCCCCTGAAGTTGTTCAGGCAGTATATCTTGGATTGCTTCCTTTCCAATCAGTGTGTTTTAATGGCTCAAAACCAGACATCTTCTGTTTGAGATATGCTTGGCTTTGCAATGTGTAAGCTGGCAGTTCAGTTTAGCAATGTTGTCTGTGGAGATGCTGAAGGATGTTATCTTTTTATTTTTTAAAAAAATGTGATCAAAACCATGTACTTCAACTAGTTTAATGATTTTATTTTTTTCTTCCTCCCTTTCGGTTCAGATTTTTGATTGAGGTGATATCAAAAGATATCACCTCAGATTTAATTGGAACATGTTTTGTTTTGGAGAGGTCGTAAAAAATGGTATTTCCTAATGTGGCAATATTTTTATTAGGCAAAACTCATGCTGCAGGTGCCTTGTTAAGGAGGACCTCCTCATCAAAGCAAAGAACAGTCATGGGACGTTGTCGGGGTTTACATAAAGCGGCAATATCCATGTGCCTAGAGGCTGTCAGAGTGCAGGACATGGAGAGCAGTCCAGATTTACACATGTGCTTAACTGTGCGACTGATAGCCCTGTCAGAGCCATGCTGCGGCTGGGATCTGAATAGGAAATTTTTGCGCTCTGCTGCTATATGTAGATCGCAGCACTGATAATTCATGAGGTTTCATCATAAGCCTGGTGATAGGGAACATTTTGTTGCCAAGAGTGGGGCTTTGTGAGAAGATTGAGTCCAATTAAAAAAAAACAACACACAACACAACCTCACACAATAGAAAACATAACCTCTTCGTGATAAAGAGGAAGAGATAAAAGATACACCCCAAAGCATTAAACTCTGGAAGGCACATACAAAAGGTATGTATAAACCATGCTGGTTTGTTTATTTGGGTTTTGGTTTTTTGTTGGGCTTTTTTAGTAATTTCTTTAAACCTTGTGGTTAGGGTGCTCTGGTTGTTGTCAGGGTCTTGAAGGGGGGCTTTGTATTCTGAGGGTTTTTTTCGTTTCTTGGAATCAGCCTTTCTGAAATACCTGTTTACCACACATATTGGTGGTCTCTGCTGGACTCATTCCCTTCCAGAAAAATAACAGAGGAACGAACAGAGCTAAGCAGAAGGACAGGGTTCAACCTGATAGATTCAGGCTTTGATTCAGGTGCCCTTTGCCCCCCATCCCAGAGGTGGTTATGAAGCGCAGCGTGTCCGTTGTTGGTGCTGTGGCACCTGAGAGGTGACAAGGCAGTGTGATGGGGACAAGCAGCACCATGTCACTGTGCTCATTAAACTACATAGGCACATGGCCATCGTCTTGCCTTGGAGGAAACGCGCCCAGCAGGGTGACGGGCAGATGCTCTGTGCAGTTTGTACTCATCTGTGGGAGTCCTGCCTGGTTTCTTTGCAAGACCTAGTCTGAACAGGATGGTTGGATGTCCTTTTGACTTTTTATGCCACTCCCCTATAGCATACCTTGCCAATCGTATTTACTGAATAGCAAAATTCTTATTATATTCCTTTGGTTTTGATCACTGCAATCAAGTGATGATTTTTTTTAAAAAAGAAAGAGTAGTGTTACATGCTGCTGAACAAACAATGAGAGACAATTAGATGGGAATAATGGGTGGTAGGGGAGAAAGACTTTTTGAAAGAAAAAAAGAACAACAAAACAAACAAACAAAAAAAAAACAACCCAAAAAGCAGAACTTAAGAACTAAGTAGGTTTAATGAAAGCTGTCTTTCAGAACTCTCTGACACAGCTTTAAATAAGTCTTCATCTGGCATATGAAATAAGCAAGAATTTCATATGAAATCCCATACAGAAATTGAATTGGACTTTCAGATTATGTGCCTAGACGTGAGATTCTCCCTTCATTCATTCAGACTTCTTTTTATTACTGTGTGATTTTACCATGAACACTGCTGAAGCGGAATCTGCCCACAGAAAGCATATTGCAGCTTCTGTGCTGAAGGCAGTATCAGCATCCATCCACTTTGAAATTTTTTTGGGGGGTGGGGGAATCCCTTCCCTTTCGGATAGCAGATGTCAGTCTCCCACTCTCCTGCAGCTCCCAGAAGTGAACTCTGCCTGGCTCGTGTTGGAGTACAACACGAAGGAAAGGTTCTCCCCTGCCAGCGCAGGATGATAAATGAATGCACAGACCTTAAACTACCTTGAGCAACGTTAGTGCAGACCTCTGCTTACCAGGTAACAAATGCCATATCGGGTTCCTCTGTCTCTCTCATGTTTTACACTCAATTACAACACCTTTGAAATACCTGCTTTTGTCAAGAGCAGCAGATGCTTCTGTCTGCAGGTAAGCAGTTCCTCCAGCTCGGGGTGGAGTGTGTGCGGCGTGGGGATGGCTGAGGCCAGTGTCATTGCTGACATGAAAGCTGAGAGGCGGGAGGTGGGGGGAAGCTTTGGGCAGTTGGTAGTGCAGTGTTGGGGGGCTGTGTATGAGCCTGGGAGCTGGGAGAGGAGGTGTAAGGACTATTGGTGCTGAATAGAGGAGGTAGTGGTGGCCTTTTCCAGGTGTTTTGCTTCAGCTTACCTGGCACCCATACAACACACGACCACGATAGCGGTGGATTTTAAAACACTGCTGGCTGCTGAGGTGCATGTTGCTCCCCTCTGGGCACAGGGGACCCCCTGGGACCAGCGTACCGGGCTGCAGCAGTCCTTTCGTAATGCCGTTAACAGCACCAGGCAGGCTGGCGAAAGGCTGTGAATTGTAATGGGCAGCAGTGTCTGATGGGTCTGTTGGCAAACTGGGAACCACGGGCTTGTTTGGTAATCTCTGCTATCCCCCAAAGACTGCTGGCTTTGGAAATGAGAGCAGATGGTAAAAGCAGTGGTGGCCCCACTGGCACATGCAGCTCAGGGCTTGCACCAGAGCAGTGTGCATGTAATGGGTGCTGACCTCCACCGTTCCCAGAGAATAGTAACTTGTGACTTCAGGTGTTGCTGTTAGAGCTTTGCTCAGAACATCATGCCGCAACCCCACAAACTTAATTTTTGTTTTGACCGTTCATAAAGAGTTGCCAAACCTGTATCTGGAATACAGCACGCTCATGGTCACTGCTGTTGTGGCAGGTGTAGGTGGCTGGGATCTCCTCGCTAGCCCTGATCCAGCCCCACTGGAGAGCTGGGATCCTTGTGGCCCGGCTGTGGCACTGGTGAGATGCCAGGAGCGGAGCTGAGGGACTGCCTGGTTCTGCCTCACCTATTGAGCGCTGGATTCAAGCCACACTCCCTTGTGCTTCCCCCCGAAGCCAGCCATCACTGTGCCTTCATCGTGCGGGTTTTTCAGGGAAAGGTCCCCTCCTCTGGGGGAGGGGAGGGAGAAAAGGGGGTTTGTGCTCCTTTGTTGGATGGACAAATGCAGCCTGATGGAACGAGCCCCATCCCCGGCTGCCCACAGCTGGCATCCAGGAACGCTGCCCAGCACAGACTGCGAGGGCTTGGAAGCCTCCTGTGCTTGCCCTTGGACAGACCCTGGCATACCAGCACTTTGGGAGACCTATCAATGCTCCACCAGCTCTGCTGTGATTTATAAGCTGTTTTGTGGGTGCAGAAGTGCAGATGGCTGCATATTATAACCACGCCAGAAACGGTGAAGCATTTTCTGGAATAGCCTTTGGCTGCAGTATTGAATGGGAAACCCTCAAAGCGCTGTGGGTTTGTTCAGAGACAAGGTTAAGCATGTGGCAGATGGGCATCGTTCCCAGGTGGGCTGTGCACGCAGGGACCTCGCTGGCCCAGGCAGGCTCACCTCTTTCCTCCCAGGAGGCAGGTTGCATCTTAGAAGGCAAACTGTTTGCCCTACAAAACCAAAAAGAAAAGGCAGAATTCATACCTGCAGTGTTGGAGTGTTGGGTTGGGGGTTTCCCCCCTCCTTGTAACAAATCATGCCCCAAAGTGGTGAGGTTCTCTGTCTGCCATGCTAAAATTACCTTGTGATTTTACTGACTTGAAGTTTTAAAAATTAAATTCTAGCAGCAATTGATGTGGCAGATGTAGTTTCTTCAAATAAGGGAGAGATGATGAAAAGTAAAGAAGGATGAATAGATTATTGTTTTTATTAAAGGTATTATGGAGGCAGAAATTCTTCTCATGAACAGGCTTTCTTCTCTTATTCCCATCCTCTCAATAAATCATCGCCACGGTGTCAGTTAGTACTGTTTGGGGATCTTGCTCAGGAATGTTTTAGGTTGGAAGAAAGAAATTCATATAACAAAACAAACTCTCTCTGCAATCACCGTAAGGGTTACTGTAGTTTAGAAGAAGGTAAAATATTTACCATCTGATTCGCATAATAGGTAAGATAAAGATTGAATGCTAAGGTGGGGAGAATAGCCGGAGGGCACAAGCCACTCCTACCAATGCCAGCCGGGATTAATGAACGGCTTTCGCTCCTACTCGATTTTCTTTGCTTTGTACTTGAAAGTCTTTGCTGCAATAACTTCAGACTATAATTAGATTGACTGGAAAACTGAATTATCTGCAAAGAACTACTCAGATCACGAATGAGGTGCATGAGCTTTATTTGTCCACCCTAAGAGTGTGTCACCTTCAACAAGCAGCAAAATAATTCCAGCGTTTAATAAAATAAAAGAAAGACGTGTCTTAGGAAGCTGGATATAAAGACACAGCAGTATTATTCTAGAGAAGGATGGAGTGTCGTGGCTTCTTCATGATGACACACTCAAATAAACAGCTTTGATAAGAGGTTTTGACTGGCAGCATGATTTAAAGAATAGAGTTTACTTACCTGAAGTTGCAGCACTTAGTATTGGGATGAATAGATTTCACTGAATGTTGTTCTTTGAACTTAATTAAGGAACAGAAAACCCACTTTCTAGGCTTGTAAAAACAGCTTTGATGATCATCTCAGTTTCTTTTTAAAATGCATGTTTTTTTCATCTTGGCTTTATATTTGATGTAATGCTCTCACAGTTGTAGTAAAGTGTGTGATAATGCTGTTAGACAAATGTGTAGGGTCTGAGCATCCCTGTCCCTGGCACTGTCATCAAATGCATCTGATGTTGCTCAGCAGCTCGGGAGGATTAACCTGTAATGCAAGTGCTCTGGAAACTTTGCAGATGCCTCTAAACACCGTACTGTGGTGTTGAACTCCCACGGGCTCTGGGAAAAGAATTGAGTTTGAGGTAACTGAACTCAATGTCCAGAGCAGTCCATCTTGCAAAACCATGCTCCCTAGGGAAACTTTGCCCACAAGTAATCCAATCTTTGTCTGAAATGAGCTTGGGTTGGCTACAGGGCTGGAGTCTCCCCTGGCTTTTCTGTGATGGAAAACAGGAGGGGGACCACCAAGCTTTCTAGTCCACGCTGCACGTTCCCCTGCCCCTCTGCCAGCACTGCAGCTGGTGGGACCGCGTGAGAGTCCATTTACTGAAAACCCATTGGGGGGGGGGGGGGGGGGGGGGGGGTGTAAGTTGTCAAAGGGGAAGCTGAAAGCCAGGCTCAATCCGTTGTTGTCCTGTGTGGTGGGGCAGGTGCCCGTGCTGATCTTCTGCAGTGTCCGTCTGTCTGCAGTGCTCTGCCGGCCCCACAGTGCAGTGCCAGCACCGCTGCGCTGCTGCAGGCTTGGGCTGAGGGCTCGGACAAGATCTGGCAAATAAGGGCAGGAATTTTACAGCTGAGTAAAATGTGAAGTCTATAAATTTAACGGGGCTTGCATTTTGAATTACAATGGAATAAATTTCCCTCTTAAAAGGAGAAATTCTCTCACTTCTGACTTTCTGCAGTGTTTTACAAGGTTATGAAGGAAACTTCTGAGCATGTCTTGGCACAGTTCACATTCTGTATTCAGAAGATCTTTTTTAATCTCGCTCTACAGTTAACTTTTTCCCTTGGGGCATCTCCCCTGGCTACCTTTTTTTGTGTTAAGCGCCTAGGAAGTTGGCAGCATCCTTAAAACTTCAAATGCATTTGTACCAAAGGTGCTTGTTGGGACATATGAGTGTGGTCAGATGTGAAACTGGGTCTGGCTAACTTTTCCTATTGAGAGCCACTTACCTCCAGTTTAAATGAGACAGGTTGTCCTCCAAAGAATCCTTTGAACAGTTTCTCTTGCATGTTCAGATGAGGTACCTCTGCAGGAGGAAGGATTAGTGAGGTGGTTGGAAGCCTAAGGTTAGCAGACATATCGTATGTCACTGTGATTATTTTATTAAAAAAAAAAAAAAGAAGAGGGTGGAATGCAGGATCAAAATTACCTCATGTGCTTTGCCTTTGAAGTTGATGCTTTTCTTTGGCTGCCATCACAAGTGCCCTTTTAATGAACTAACCAGTAGTGATACTGGTACCCATGTGCTGCCCAGCCAAAGGCAGCGTTAGCACTGTGTTGGAAGTGAGCTCCATGCAACCAGCAGTACGTAGCCTGTGGCTCCCTGATGCAAACGTGCAGCTTGGCCTTTGAGGGGGAAAAAAAAAAAAAAAAAAGAATAACATGATCAGTAGGCATCGTGGATGTATGTCTTGAACAGGGTGGCAATGATGGTGTATTTTGTAGGCCAGTACACACCAGCCAGTCCTGTTCTCCAAGGAGTAACAGAGTATTGAGTGCAGCGTTAAGCGCGTGGTTTGGGGGGCTGCCACCACGAGCGAGCCTCCCCACAGCGTGCACTTATGAATAGCCCCATTCACCTCTGGCCTCTCGCGGACTCGACATTTCCTATTTTTTCAGTCTGAGTTCAAATATCAAAGTTCAGCATAAGTTCACATCACTATTTTACCACAGAAGTGTTATATGGTTATTGGGAAATAATAAGAAATACAGGGGAATAAGGTTCTTTTTAATACCTGGTTTCCTTCAAGGAGGTATCAATTGTACTCAGAATGTCTCTGGTGAGTCTGCTGCAATAGTCTTGGTCAGTATGCTCTTACACACCTTTATAAATCTTCTAGCCGCTATGCTTGCTAAGCTTTCCCACAACATTAGTCTTTAGAGTTTGCTTGATTTATTTTTTTTATTTTTATTTTTTTCCATCTTGTTTGCACTGTCCCTCCTTTCTGTGGCAAAGCAGAAACAGTAAAACTCTCATTCAGCTCTGGTAATAATTTTTTTGTCTCTTACGCACTGTAGCAAAGTTGAAGGCGTTAAAAGAAATGTGGAGAGCAAACACCTGTTCTCTCAGGAGGCAATAGCAACATGCTGCTCCTTCCTGTAAGTCTAGTGCCTTTGGGTGCCTGTGGAAATACTGGGCTATTATTTCTATTTAATATACTTAGCATTCAAGGTTGAAAAGAGAGGGCTAACCTCAATAGCCATAGGTTTTTGGCTTTCCTTTAGCCACAAAGTCTGCTTTACTTAAAGACACCTTATTCCCCACCCAGCTGTGGTAGGAAACCTCAGTCCTGTGCTTAAACATGACTGTCATTGTGTGGCTTCTTTTGAGAGCACGCTGCAAACAGGAGTATTTGTGCAGAGGCAGAGAAGTGCTAAGCTCAGGTTGTAAAGTCCTTGTAGAGGAATGAGCTGAATGTTCCACCTTAGTACACCACATAGCACTATGGACCTGACCCGTAACTGGGGTTTCCTAACAACAATTAGTCACTTAAAAACCTTTCTCATAAACAACTGAAATAGTGTAGGAGACTTAATGAAAGCGGAAAGGAATAAAAGTCAGTGGGGAAAAAGGCAAAGACCAGGAACTGAAAGGGAATCTGTGCACTAGGGGAGTGCAGGGGAGAACAGGAAAAGACATGAGATGAAGAGAAAACGGGAGCAGAATTCAAAGAAATGGAGAGGTGGATAAAAGATAGAAGTAGGAAAGAAGGAAAAAATGTGAACAGGGAAGTGCTCACTTCACAAAGTGTGTATTTCACAAAGTGAACTACACAAAGAAAAGCAGAGAGGTTGGCAGGAGCCTTACTTCCATGTGTGCTGTGTGGCCTCTGTGTGGTGCTGTACAAATAACATATATAATAATTTATTATTATAGATTGTGTTTTCCTGCTGGGGGGCACCAGGTGACCGTAGTGCCCGTGCATGAGCCCCGGAGGCTCCTCAGCAGAGAGCGTGGCATGTCGGCGTAGAACACACAGACCAAGTGCCCACGCCATTCTCATTTTGGGGGATTTTACCGCATTTTGATGCCTGCCAGCAGTGGATGTATCTGCTGTGCTCCTGTGTGCATCTCTGCTTAGCTGCAGCTGGAAAGAGTCCCCTGCCTGTGCCGTGTGCTGCCATAACCTTGTGAGCCAAAGCATGGTGAGTGGGGATGACGTGGAGATGGCCTCTGAAATGCACTTGCCTACAAACTGCAGTTTTAGCATAAACACACGCTGGAATATGCATTGGAGAGCTGCCGTTGTACTAAGCAACTGGAATTGAGTCCGCAGGTATTGGGTTTATTTTCATCTACATACCTCAATAACGTGGGTCAGAGACCTTAGGACCCTGAGCGTGCTGAGCTGTCATACTGCTGGGTACTTAAACCCCCGTGTTAATGCGGGATAGGCGGGTTTCCTTCATTGCAGGATCTAGGACCTGCTTTAGGAAGAGGGAAGTTTAGGGACTGTGCTGAACAGCGAGCACCAGATACGACTGAGTAACGTGCAGTTTCAGTGGTCTCTGCACTTGCCCATGGCCCAGTGATTTAGCATGCACACACAGGACTGGAAGGTTCAAGCATGGATTAGAACATCTCACGTTAGATCTGAAATACCAAGCCCAAAACTTAGCTTTCTTCAAGCTGCTGGACATTGAGTAGTTGTGTATGTGAGTGCACCGTTGCAGGCTGCTTGAGTTCATTTCTCTCCAAAGGTCAGTCTCTGTTGCTCAAACCCAAGAAAACCAAAAGTAAAGAAGGGATTCGAGCTTTGACTAATACCAGCTTACTCAGGTGCGGGAAGCTGGCCTAAAAGTGGTATCTAGGTCTTTGGAAAATTACTTCCTTAATATTTGTAATGTGGCAGCATGCGAAGGTCTCAGCCACATATGACTTACAAGGATTTTTGTTTTCCCAGTTGAGGGTGTTGGGGCTATGCAACTCTAGAGCTCCTGGATCAATAGTTTGGGAATGGATCTGTGTACAGCTACCCTCAAACATCTCCAGACTCATTGCCCCCTCCCCTGCCCTTCAATGTGACATAGGCTTATCCTAGGAAATAAACGTTTGAAAACAAACCAACAAATAACACTATTGTGTAAAAATTCTCTGGAATGAAGGTTTATTTTTGTTTCTGTGGGTGTGGAGTCAGGGATCAGAGGCAATAATATCCCCTATTATTTAAGATCCTTCATTTTGAGAACTGCCCCAGTTCAGCTTGTTTTCTAGTCCTTAAAGGTCACTGCTATTATTTTTACATGGGGTTTTTTTGCATAATATGAGCAAGAAGCTAAGGGCCAGTATCATGTGTTGGGTTTGTCCTGGACTCTGCCAAATTCATTTCCTGCCCTGGTCATGACTTTCTTTTTTTGAAGCTTATTGCAAGGCAGGTCACACAGTCCTGTCTCGTTTCTTTCTGATGGGCCTGAATAAATCTCTCCCAGACTGAGAGGTATAATGACTGCACCCAGCTCACTTATCACCTCTGCCTGACTAGCTCTGTAATCATGCGGGACAGCAGATCTCCAGTGAATATTGGATATTTGCTTCCTGGGTTCCCAGTGCGTTGGTGGTAAGAGTTAGCATTTTCTAACTGCCCTCTCGAGCTTCATGTCCCATTTCCTCCCAAAGTGCCCTTCTCTCACGTCTGTTAGCCTCTGCTGGGTACGAGGTGTTTACTTACCCAGTGGTTTGGATCAGATTTGGATGTTTATGCCAAGTACAGAGTGTCCGTGTGTGTGTTTATGTAGGAAAAACACCTCCAAACCATTGATTGCGCTTCGGTGAGCGCGGTTCTTCTCTCACAAACCCTCTCCTGTGTTTGCAGAACGGCGTGGAGAACCAGGGTCGTCTCCAAGCCAGGAGATATAAAGCAGTGGAAAACTCACCTCACCTTGCACTAATTGGCCTTCACAGTGACTGACATGGAGGGGTCAGGGAGCAAACAGGCAAGGTGATTACATATTTTTTTAGGCTTCAGAGACAAGAAAAAACATAATAAGACCTGAGGCCATATTGATTTGGAGCAAGATGTGCTATCCTTTTAGCTCCTCTCCAGCCCAGTTCTAACTAGCTGTCTATGAGTAGGACTTCGGGGACACTGTTTTGTTTTCTAGCAAAGCACTACATTGCCCTGATACTCAGTCTAAATTTATTTCTGCTGGTTGTTTTCATCATATTTTACTTCCTTATAAGACCTGCTATTCCTTCTGAGCTGTTCTTGCCTCTCCTGTGAGCCAGCCCGGTTTCTCGCTGGGACATGCTGCAAGAAGGCAGCTCCTGGGGTCTCATACCAGGCTGTCACCTGTGTTTTATCGATTACCGTTTCAGCACTGGTTTGGTGGGTTGTGACACTGGGGCTGGCAACCTAGCAAGAGGCTGCTCTGATTAGATGGCATTGTGGGCATGAGATACCAGGCTGAGCAGGGACGAACTAGTGAAGATACACGCTACCAGTCTTGCTGCATTTCCCCCTTTAATAATAGTATAGGGGGCAGCTGCCTGACAGCTATTTTGTATTGTGCCATATGATTAACTCCAAAACACTCTGCTGGCCTCTGTCCCCAGTTTATACAGAGCAAAGTGCTAAGAGCACCCTTTGATTATAATAGTTCTGAAAATGAGTGAGAGAAGGAGTGCTACATCCCGTAACTGCTAGCTTTTAGGTACCACCATGTTTTTCTCATCAGACTCACTGGCAGGCACAGCTTTAGTCAAACCCTTCCTGCCTTGACAGCTCTCTGCTCCATCCCTGGGAGAGGGGATATTCTTCAGCCGTCAGCACAATCCCGCTGTCATGCTGAGGAGCGGCGAGCCCGCAACACAGCTGAAACTCCAGGAGCTGTGCTTAGTTCCTGGCAAAATGTATCAAAAGGGAGAGAGATGTTTATCCTGCTCTTTATACACTCTATGGGTATATAAATATATGTATGTTCAAAATACCAATGTAAGGTACTCTCTTCCCTAGCTAAAATCTGCTACATTCTGATTAAAAGAAGTTATTCATTCCGTCGCTTGAATGTAAAAGTGCTGCAGGCGTTCAAGAACTACAGTCTCTGGTTTGAATCGGAACCAGATTGCTGGTGACCAAAAGTTTGGCAGTATAGAACAGCTGTTCATCTGCATTCAGTGTGTGCTCTGATTTATTGACCCCACTCCAGTTTCTAGCAGACAGCCTTCCACATCACAGAAGTACCAACTGGCGGTGTTACTGGTAGCCTCAGATGGGAAGTCAGGGAATGGATGAACCTGGAGACTCGAAGGCTTCCAGGCAGCAGAAGCGATCCCTTTGGATCAAGGTTAAAGCGGAGCAGTGCAGAGAGTTCTGATTTGACACTGCATATGATTTGTGTGTCCTCGGTATCAGTAACTTTGCTACTAATATGCTGCCAGTACAGATTTAAGGGGAAGATATTTTTAAAAGCAGTTACTAACATGTCAAATTTCACTATTCAAAACCTTTATTGTATTCCTAATATCATTCATCTCTCCTGCACTTCCCTCTCTAGCAGGGCTCGTGCCAGCCTTTGGTAACCTGAATCAAGATCTCATCTGGAGGTCCTTCCTGCGCCCCAGCCCTGTTTGGGGAGATGGTGGTTTATGTTCCACCTTGGCTGGATGTTAGTGGCTCTGGAGCAGGCTTGTGAATGCCAGCTCATTCCAGGAGAAAGGCTGCTGAAGCTAAACTTATTTTATCAGTTCAGTGGTAGAGTATTTCGCAGTCAAAAATGTGGTTTGCCTTTCTCTCCTCCTGTAAATTCCTCTATGGTTAGCTTTTCTATGTTGGATAGCCAGCCTTGTTTTCCAAACATGCATATCACAAATGGCCCTGCTCTGTGTAATTACAGTGCTGCAGCGTGGCCTGCAAAGTCGGGGCTCGGTGCTTCCAGCACACCGTGTGTAAGGAGTTGGGGGCACAGGGACAGACAGTCTTTTAGTACAGAAAGTGTACAGGAAAAGCAGTCACTTCCACTTCATCTTTTCATCATCAGTGAAACTAATTCCCAGACCCCCGATAGAGAAGTCTCAACCCTTTGTTCATCCTTCCCTTTTACTACTACTTTTTTTTTTTTTTTTTTTTTAAGCAAATCTTAAGAAACATCCAGGCACCCGCACACATGCACAGAGTTAGATTTCAAGTCCTAACAGGAAATGTGTAATCTGCTTGAAGATTAAAGTGCCAAGTGCTTCTCTTAAGATTGGGAACCTGACACGGATGTGATTATGAATTAGAGATTGCTCTGTGGTATCAGTGGGGAAGAAAAATGAATGTGAAAATAGAAGGGTATAGACTTGTTGAGTTCTGCAACCATCTTCAAACAGATAGGGGAAGCCTGGAGGTTTTGGATCTTAGGGGATATGTGGAAGTAAAGCCAGGGTGTTACAAGAACACATTTTTTCACTTTTGCTAAGATACTATGATAGGAGAAAAATACCAATTTTGGATAAAACATTGCAGAGCAGATGTCTGAACACATGTCCTCAACACTGAAGGTTAAAGGTGTACTAAGTAAGTTTTCAAAGAGAAACTCCTTACTGCTGCAGCTTGGTGGGAAGAATGAACCATCCCTACTCCCACAGCAGGGGTAGCAAGAGAAGATATCTGCATCCTGCTACAGGCAGATCTGCTGCTTTTTGAGGAACGGAGTGCAGTGCCTGCCAGATTATCTCAAGTTTACTCCTGCTGCCAGAAGTTGTTAAAAATAGACCTTGTCAAAAAGCACTCCAGCAGAGTAAAAGGTTTGTACCTGGCTTACAAAACTGGAAGCAAAGCAGCAAAGTGGAGAGACAGCAGATTAAGGTGCTCTCCCTGGTGACAGCTCTGCTCATCACTCCTGGATGCTGATCCCCATTGCTGGACACTTGCCTGGCTGCTGGTACAGCTGGAGCTCCTGTTCTGCCACTGAGCGTGGTTTTCCAGAGTGAGCAGCTCTCCAAGCTTGATGGAGTTGTTTCCTAACTGTACCCTTAGTTTATACAGTATACAAATATCATGAAAGTAACCCCTTAAACTTTTCTCCCATCCTATTGCTCAAAATAGTGGAAAAATTGTGCTTGGCTGTACATTTCAGAAAAAATGAAGTATCTGTAGGTTTTCAAGAGGCCAAAGCTAACTTTGATCTGCAGAGTGATTTCTCTGCTTTTTCCCATTGTAGCTCTGCCTTGAGAGCTGGATGTCCTTGCTGTGTAAGCAGGCCATCAGTGCTCTTCTGAAAAGCATTGCCTTTGCCAGGCTGCTCTTAAGCCTGTGATGTATATTAATAATTTCACAGGATCACGGTATTGTTGGGGTTGGAAGGAATCTCTGGAGGTCATTTTGTCCAACCCCACTGCTCAGGCAGGATCACCTAGACCAGGCTGCCCAGGACCACATACAGATAGATGGCTTTTGAGGATCTCCGTGGCTGGGAACTGCACAACCTCTCTGGGCAACCTGTGCCAGTGTTCTGTCACCCTCACAGGAAAATAAGTGTTTCCTGGTGTTCAGACAGCCCCTCCCGTGTTTCAGTTTGTGCCTGTTGCCTCTTCTCCTCTCCCTGGGTGCCACTGCAAAGACCCTGGCTCCATCTTCCTTGAGCCATCCCCTCAGATATTTGTACTCATTGATGAGATCCCCCCAAGCCTTCTCTCTAGCAGCGATTACCATAAGTCTGACTGCATCCTCCTTCCTTCCACCCACCAAGGCAGGTGGACTTGAATGTGCTTCATCTTGTTACTAATACCTTGGTGAACTGGACCAAAACCTGACATGATGCTCAATTCTGTCGTGTGGAAGAAGGGACAGAAAAAAAGGAGAAAAAGTCCTCCCTTGTTCTTAGGATGAATTCAGGTCTGGTCAAGAAAGCCTGGGTCTGAAAGGTCTGAGAGGAGCCTTGAGTACGCCCATGCTACACCAGAGGCTTTTGCCACCTTACAGTCTGCTGTAGGGCTCTGGGGTTGTGCTCTTTCTTCTAGCTAAGATGTGTTTAGGCTTGCAGAAGCCCTTTTCCTGCTGACACACTTGCCCTCCTTGCAACACCTGCCTATCTGCTCAGTGGCAGTTTGGGCAAGCAACTGATGCAGGACCGTGCCTGACATGCACGTGTGCATGCACGTGTGAGCCGGCACCGGCAGGGTACATGCCGACCCTTCACACCCCGACTTATCGCAGCCTCTGGCATTTTATCTCGCGACACGTGTATCGCGTGTGCGTTATCTTAATGGGATTCTGTTTCTCTGAAATTCTGAAGTGCTGTCAGGCTGTTATGTATACAGAGGGTGACAGCGGTGCTCAGCCGCGTCGGACGCCGCAGCCCAAGCGTGGTGGATGAGAAGCAAGGGCTGCTCTGCAGAGCAACAGCAGCGAGGGGGGCACTGCTGCCTCCCTGTGCTGGCAGCGCCCGCTGGCAAAGCAAAGCTATTCTCTTCCCCTGCCCTGAAGGTACCTTTGAGAGAGAAATTTTGTTACCCAACCAGGCATTAGCAGAAGAGAGGTGTTTTGTTACTAGTCCTTCTGGTTACCAGGCTCCCTAAGAGGTCTCCTGCTCTATAGATTATTTATATAAGAGAGACTGATCTCTGTGCCCTCTGGGGTGCTCTTACATGAGGGGTCTCTGGGACTGCCGGTATTAAGGGGTGAGAATGGATAAACGGTTTGTGGATGAGGTATGAGAGTGTATGTTACTGCAGCATTGCAGTAAGGCAGAGCTACTAATGCGCAGTTACTTGGAGAGTCTCCACATGTGAAGTTACTTTAGAAAATAATTTCCAAATAGCCAAGAAGCTACAAGACTGCTTGTTTTTTCTCTTGGCTTTCTAAATCGAAAAGCCAAAAGCAAGCCACAAGCTCTCTTCCTCTGAGCTGACTGGCAGCACTGCTGTGGGCTCCAAGGACAAACTGACCGCTAATTTTAGGAACTGAAAGAGTTCTAATTAGAAAAACCAACCAACAAACAAAGGGTGGGTTAAAAGAATGAGGTTATCTGTTTCTGAAAGAGCAAATGTATGATGAAAGGCTGCACGACAGTGTCTCTTAGTTTCCCAAAAGAATTAAGATTGGCTGTAGATCTGCAAGGAAGGAGTCATATAAATAACATTTAAATCAAGGGTTTGGTTCTCAGCCAGGGAAGGGCACTCGTGTTTTGGCACTGGTGCTTCTTGTTTAGCAGTGACAGGCGGCATATTGTACAGTAGCTGTTCACAGCGGTAGCGAGCAAACCTGTGTGTGAGCTGGAGGGGCACGGAGGGAGAGCAGCAGGGCTCCCCCGCACCCTGCTGGGCCAGTGGCTAATTTGGCTGCAGGGAATTAGCCTTCCTGGTGGCACTGGGCTCAGCGTGGCAGTAATTTGTCTCCTTGTAATGACAAGGACAGCCCGTAGATAAGTGCATATTCCAGAATTGCTCCTCTAGAGCTGTTTGCCTACTGTGAACTTAGGGGCTCACTTTCCCTTGGGACACCTGTGCTAGCGGGCTTTACTTTGCACTTTTGGGTTTTGCCTTCCCTCACTGCATTCCTGTCTGCTTTCACCCAGCCTCCTCTGCCATCTGAAGCAACCCTGAGCGATACCAGGCAGAGATGAGCTCTGGATCATGTCTACTGTGGGTATGATCCATCCCAGGTTTGGTCATTTGGGGCTATTCCTGGCCAAGTTTATGCCAGCAGGCCTCCTTGCCTGCTGGATCACCTGGAGACGGGCTGGGTGATGGGCAGTGGCCCTTGGCAGGAGCAGGCAAGCTCTCGCTCTTGGGTACCTTCCTTAACCCTGGCCCCCAGGGGCCTGAAAAATAGCCACACTGCACTGCTTGGCTCGTGGACAGTGAAGCACCACCACTGTAACCTCGCTAGGTACCAGGGCAGATCCAGCTGCTGAATCTGTCCTCTCCTCCCTCTTCCCTTTGCCATCACATCTGGAAAAAGCCAACTTTTGCACTTGCCGAAGAGGGGCTTTAAATTGATGACTGATGTGCATATTATTGCAGCAGCTCCCTTCCCCTTTTAGGTTCCACTATTTATTCTCATAAGGGCAGGATGAACCCAGTCAGCCCCAATAATAGAAATGTCAGAGGCTGCCATGGGTTTGCTGAGATAAATGCTTATTGGAATTTTAACATGGCAGGAGGCATCAATTTTGATAGTAATTTCCTTTGTGGAAGAGCTTGCTGGATTTCTTCTTATTCAGGTATGATTTTGTACCATCTAGGTGCCTTTATATGAAGTCTGAAATGTAGAATTTTTTTAAAAATATATGAAAAAAATGTATCAATATTGCAACATGCCAATATTAGTTTGCTGAAGCTGAGCTCAAAGGAAGTGCTAGAGCTGTGGTCATGACTGGTTTTTTTCTGTTTGTTTTTTCTTAACTTGTGGAGTATTTCTTTCCAGAAGCAACAGCATAAATAATTACTAGGATTTTCTGAAAACATTTAAGGAAAACAAGAAATGTGTTGCACTTCAGGTCTTTCTACCTTGATTATATATGTGAGAAATCTGTTGTATTAAAATAGTTTCTATTCTTGTAAGCTTGCAGCATTTTTTCTTCCCTTAGATGCCCAGGGAAGAGTCAGAATCTGTTTAGAAATATAAATCCCATTGACACAGCTCCCTTGCTGCAAAGTAAAACCAACCTAGCAGTTGTTATTTTATCAGCTTACATGTTTGGAAAGCGAGTACGCAAAGTTTTGATGGTAATTTGTGATGTTGGAGCAACTGGAGAAGCAGACAAGTAGACAGAGTATCTGCCAGGGCGGAAAAAAGCTGATAAAGATGAAAGAAAAGTGATCTCCCTAGGCTGGTATGTACTAAGTAAGCTCGGCTTAGGGCCAAAGTTGGTATCAAAGTATCACACTTCAGAACTAAGCCTAGAGAGAGATTTTTAGGATAGATCAGTTTTCACTTGGTTATTTTTGGGGTCCTTCTAACCCCAGCTCGGAGAGGCTCAGGAGTTCCTTGTGTAGGTAAATGTGCCAGGCGAGGCAGATGGAGCCCTGTCGCTTCTCATCCTCTTCTCGAAGGACGACTTCGGGTTTTTTTTCTTGGCCAGGCTGCTCTGTGGGTAACTTTAGTGAGCAGGAACAGCCTTGCCCCTTGGTAGAAGATTTCCAGGGAAATCCTGGAGTTTTTTTTTCTTCTCTCTGTGATTTTATTTTATTTTATTTTTTTAATGTATTTGGATGCAGCTGTGGCTAACCAGCTGCATCATGCTAACCAGCTGGGGCACGGACTCACAGGTATAGGCTGTGTAATGCAGTGTGTGGAACCAGTTGTGGGGCTTTTGTGGAAACTTCCCGATACCTGTGAGCACTAAAGACAAACAGGATCGGTTTTGAATCTCCCTGATACATGCTAAATCTCCTGCTGCTGCTGCTCTGCTTTTATTGCGCGGTTTTGCCCAGGGTCTGTGCCGTCCCTGATGTATGGGCAGTTGATGGTGGCAGCATCTCCATACTCCCTTGCTTGTCTTTGCGATGAATCCCGGGGGGCTGAGCAGACATCTGTTTCCAGTGATCACAAGGATTTCGGTGTCATCCTCCTTCCATTGAGATAACGGTCTGGTTCCCACCCCTCCGCGGGATGATTTTCAGCTGCCAAGGGACATACGTCCTCCCCCAGGCTTGCGCCGGGCTGATGCACGCTGACAGCTGATGGCGGGGCCCTGAAGTTGCTGCCCCGTTTGCAGGGGTCGCTGCCTGCCTTGGCTTGGTGGAAGGAGAGCAAACCCTCAGGAGCTTGCTGCTGTCTGAGCCTGCTGCGGGAGGGTCTGCCTCAAACCTCTGGCCTGCTGTGCTGTCCTTGGCATCCTCGAGGGCTCCGTCGCAGTAAGGGCTTGAACCTCGTCCCCATTCCCTTTTTTCCTGGTTGAGCCCAGCGTGCCCACGGAGGGCATCTCAGCCTTTGCGCCACGGTCCTGCATGCTAAATGAGGCTAATTTGTTTTGCACTTTGCTGCCTAGCTCAAGTGCTCGCTTGGATGTGAAGGTTAAGTTGCATTACCAAAGGATTGATTTTTCATAGGCTTGCCCGGGAGACATACTAATCATTTGGTTGAGGATTTTTCTGCAGATCTCTCCACACAAGCACACCTTAATCAAGTACTCACTTGAACGTAAGAAGTGCCTTCGTTAAGAGGGCTGGTATTTCAGAGATGCCCTTTGCTTAATTCCAGTTGTCTGCTTAATTAGACATCTGAGAGTACCGTTAATTGATTGATGAACAATTAAAACAGCTCCAGCTTCTCTCCTGACTAAGATGCATTCAGCAACTAACCCTTCTTGTCTTCCCTCTGGGAATTTGCTCTGCAGTTGGTTAGCGGTTACCTTGCCTGTTTTGGTCTGTAGCTCTAGAAACACACAACACAAACACATTAGAAGTGTCTCTAAATAAACACACATTAATGTTCTGGGCTTGTCATGCACTCAGAGCCACGGTTACACCCTGGGAAAAGAAAGCTGGAATGGGAAAAAGTAAAAGCTGCAGAAGCCAGGGTTTTTCTTCCTCGGATCTTGCATTTGCAGTTCCACATTATATTTTATAATTAGACTGAGGGTCATGAGGCGTTGTGACAGTCATGCCAACTATAAATTGCCCTTTATCAAAACAGGAAAAAAAATATCTGAGTGAGCATGTAGTAATTAACTCTGGTTCAGGCTATCCGTGACCATCAGCCTCACCCCAGTTTCTATTGCTGGGTGTGTTGCAATAACCCTTTTCATTTAATATTTAGAATCCCCGAGGGATTTGGCAATTTGGAGACATTTAACAGATGAAGAGGTGGCATTAAAGGGAAAGTCTCAGAGGGGAGCTCGCACAAAGTGTGTGTAAAGGCTGTTCTTGGCCCTGCCTGGGGAGCAGCCGGTGTGCAGCGCGGGGGCCAGCGACGGCCGCGGCAGATGCCGGCATGTGTGGGCAGGTTGTGGCTGGCTGCCCCAGGAGGAGCACGCGCAGAGGGATCTAGGTACCCCAGGCAACGCCAGAAAAAACCTCAATTAAAATTAAGATTAGATAACAGAGAGAGCAGCTGCTCTGAAGTGTGCTCTTCACAACAGCCTTGGGGGCATTTATTCCTTCCATCTCCCACACAGCTTTGTAACAGAGCCTTTTGCTATGAAACAAACCCAGCTGGAAGGCTCTTGGTGTTTTTCTGGAGAAAGCAGTGTGCTCCTTGCCAAGCTCTGAGGAACCTCTCTACTTCTTCGGGTCCTTTCTGCTTGTAAGTGTGACCTGCAGCCACCACATCCCAGCCTGAGGAGGAGTGAACCAGCCAGGACCGACAACTGAAGTGTCACGCTGGCGGGGCTCTCACTCGAGCAGCCAGGGATGCCATCTGTGGCAGGGGCACACAGGGTGCTCGGCTGCAGCTGGTCAGGAGAAACCACCTTAGTCCTTTGTGCCTGATTCCTCCTCGGCATGCCTTTGTAGTGCGTCTCAGTTGCAAGGCGTAACACCCTGTTTAGCGGGCAAGAGTCGTGGTGCGCGTCCTCCTTCGTTCCCCTTGCTGTGCACTGGCCTCAGGGTGGCAGAAGGTTTTGCTGTAATGGTTTAAGGCCCAAGCAAAAGAGGTCTTGTACGCCTGTTATAGCTGTGCTGAGATCTGGAGGGGAGCAGTGACTCAGGTAGAGATGGGTCATAGGAAGTCTTGGCCAAATACACCACAAATTCCTTGGAGAAAAACATGAAGGAGTGCGTGGCCAAGCAAGGTGGGGAGTGCAGGGCTCCAAGGGGCTGGCAGGAGCACGTTGTGTGAAGGAGCAGATCTGCACGCTCCCTGCTGCGGCGAGTAAATCACAGTGTTCACTTGGGTGAGAAGCTACAGGGCTGCCATGGTCCTGCCCTGCCCATCGGCACGTCCGCAGGAGCAGGGTGCTGCGATGGGGTGTGAGGGAGATGAGCCCCTTGGTGCCAGGGCGGTGACGTCTGTGGCCGTAGCTCTCAAAGGCAGTGCGCCTGCCCGCAGCCTCTCCGAGGGCAGAAGTGGATGGGGGCTTGTAGCGGTTTTTCTGGAAGGCAGCTGGAAAGGATGGTGGATCACCTTGGCCCTGTTCCTGTCCGACTGCCAAATGTGCTCTCCCTCCCTGTTCCCCAGGTGGCTAGGTTTCCAGTTTTCTTACAGATAGGTTGCAAGGGTCTCTGCTACAAATAGAAGTGTTTTTAAGAGGTGAGGAGGTGCTGGCATACAGACAAGGGACAGGCTGGTATCGGTTTAGTGTCAGCAGCTCGGTCACTGAAGGGCAGCGGATACAGCTGAAGGCCTTGGGCTGGCGTTGGGAGAGAGGGGAAGACTTCCCCTCCTGAACTCTGCGTATTTCCATCACTGTGTTTCACATGAAACTGGCATTTGCACGGTGTTCCACAGAGCCTTGCTGCTATAGCATTCAGACTGCCGCAGCATGCCTCTGGCTCCATTCCCTAGAAGATTAGAGGTCCTTCCATCTTTGACAGTAGCGTGAGACTAAGTGAACTGTTTGTTCTCTTTTTTTCCAGCAGTGAAAACACAGTCAGCCACTCTTTGTGTTACTACCTTTATCTCTGTTTTTGTGCAGATGTGCCCTGCTTTCCTCCTGCGAGATACTGATGCAGTTGTCAGTTTGGGAATAGCTGTGAGGTTTGGACAGAGCTTGTGAGATTAGAAAACCATCATCTCTGCCTTATGCTGTGACCCTATGAATTCGGGGGGGGGGGGGGGTCACTGTTCCCTACAACCTGATAAGTTTCGGTTTAATGCTTGCTTTTCTACAGGATACTTATCAGTGATTCTTAGCAATTTGTTAAACCTGCCTAGATGGTATTAAAAGGTGGAGTGCGTGGTAGGTGACTTGGTTAAAACATTAAGCAAGATCAGAATATGTCTTAATGAATTTCCTTGTTCTGCCAGGTGTGATTTAAGTCACTTATAAGTGGAAAATAAGTACATCTGCCATGCTGGGAAAAAAACTCTCAAATACCACAATGTTCTTGTTAAAGAGAGGAAGAGTATGCTCTCCATGGTCGTAGGCTGTGATGTTACAGTCTCTGTATAAGGTAAAAAGAGCCATCACGTGTAGAGGTGTTAATTGAAAAGCACAACAGAAGATCAGAAAAGGTGGAGAGGCAGGAGCTTTGTTTTCTTACTAGGGGGAGCTGACAGGTGCAGAACACTGCACATATGCCGGCTGATGGTGCTTGGACCTCCGCTCTTGAATGCCTCCCTGGCTGCTTTGATTCCCCTCCTGGCAGTCTCTAGGAGGCAAGGTTTTCGCCACAGGCTGTGCTCACCTGTGTGCTCAAAGGTTAGTTTATCTAGATGGATAATGTGCCCTTCCATATGGCAGGAGAAGAAATAGGAGGTGGGAGAAGCCAGGTCGATGGGGGGCTGTGTGTTTGTCAATGAGATAGATCAGGCATGAACTTTCAATATTAATTTATCTGTTGCTTATTTTTAGGGCTTGTTAAATCATTCACATTTCAGTGAAGTTTCAGAAAGTCCAAAGTCAGACTTGGAACCTGGTTTTAATGAGCAATACTTTCCACTTCTTCCTGCCAGGTAACTCTCCCGCAGGCACAGCCGTAGTAGCACTGTTACCTGATTTTCTTTCCTGTTCCTAGTTTTGCCAGACCGTCTTCCAGGCTGAAGGTGTAATGGTTTGTGGGAGGTTTGAGGCACAGAGGGCGAAAGTGATGCTGACTGTGGCTGACGTGGTGCCAAGCCTGATGAATACTCTCCAAAAGGACTGATGAATATTTTATTATTGAAAATATCCCATCAGAATTCCCTTCTTGTAGCACTGATACTGTCGTAAAACAGTTAAAGCAGATTTAGCTTTACATGGTGTCTTGAAGAATCTTGACTTTTCAAGTGCTGGTTTTCTGATATCTTTGGTATTGTTTTCGCAGAGAAGTGATTAATAATAATAGTCTCACCATTCCTTCTGGCACAGAATGGGGCCAGTGTTTTGAGTTTGAGAGATGAGCAAAGTCAGAAGTTAAAAATCCTGTGATTTGTATGCTTTCTCAGCGCTGCACTGGGGGAGCTCGTAGTAGTCTTGACATAATGAGTGTGTATATAGAGATCTTCCAACAGAAGAACCTAAATGTGGCTCATTCAACCCAAATGTAAGCATTTTTCTCAATTTCAGAAGGGCAGACTCCTCAACAGCTTCCAGAAATCTGTATACCCCTTGGTATGACTCTTGATTTTAGACTTTCACACTCAGAAATCTTCATTGTCCGTTTCTGAAGCTCCGAGGACTGCATTTGGGGAATTAACTTTCTGATAACCACGGAAATCTTTTGTTTGCTCTTTCCATGTGTACAAGAACGTGTGGTGACGCTGGAGCCCCATTTCAGTGCCTGGATTTCCCAAATCTCCTGTGGTACAGAGAGCTTTCTGTAGTGGCAGAGCTGCCATGGGAATGGTCCTTCCTGTGGCACTTGGGTAGAATCCCCTGAAACTTATTCAGAAATATGCATGGCATTAATGTGTAATTCCTACTGATGAAGTGAGTCTCCCTGTTTGGATGAACAGTACTAGAACTCGTTTTGAAGGAACCCAAGTGCTTGCTCAGACGGACAGATTTCCCCCGAAGTTCTGCAGAGCAGGTGCTTGGTAAGTTAGAGAGCAGATGTACTGCTGGTAGCTAGTAGCTCCCTTCCAGTATGAGATTTTCTGGCTTTTTGCAAAAAGAATGGATGTTTATCTGGTACTACCTTTCTCTGTCAACTGACTATCTTCACTGCCCTTCTAGCAAGATCACAAATAATCACAGTGGATACAATTTTGATGTAATTATGTGGTACCACTTTGTAACATTGTGGAAGGCTCAGTTGTTGGCTTAATACGAGCTCAAGTTGCAGTGCTTAGTGCAGCAGTGATAGTGCTGGCAGAGTCAACAGGGGCAGCTTTGGAACAGTTTTATTTATTTGGGTTTATGAAGTGGCTTATGCAAAAGTAAGGAACAGTTCTACAAAGCAGTTGTCATAGACTAAATACCAGATTCCCCAAACATCTGTTCCAAAAACCCTGTTAAATTCTCTTTCCATTCCATGGGGAAAGCCTGAGAAAAAAAACAAGCAGACCTTTCAGTATAAGCTAAAGGAAATTAATTGCAGACTAAGGAGGAAGGGAGTTGAGGTTCCCAGGAACGCGTCTTCTCATTTTTGCTATGGTAAGCTGTTAGCTGGAAAATTCCAGCTGCCACAGATATAAATGGACAGAAAGCTAGTCTATTAAGCACACGCATCTTCCAGAAGAAATTTGGTTAACCTGTATGTAGATCAGAAATGTCCGATTTATTAAGACAGACGCCCACCCTCACGTGTGCTCCAGGTGAAGGGAGGTGCCCAGCTGTGCATGCACGTGGATATTGGTGGAGAGGCTCTGAAACGCTGTGTGGGAAGCCAAGGCCAGAGCTCAGTCCCATGCGTCACTGGTTTCTGTAGGCATGTGCCCTTTGCTTTCTGTTTAGCTGCACAATTGAATCACCAGTCCTCGTTCAGCCTTTAGTGCTTGTACTTGTTCTTTCGTTCCTTAATTTTCTGAGAATATAGTAGTAAAAGCAACTGTTATTTGAATTCAAATAGACATGCAGAATGTACAGTGCGTGCCAAGCGCAGGTCGGGTGGTGCAGCCTAGCCAGCTGCTGTAGAGAAATGGTGCATCTCAATTTTCTAAAATCTCTCCTTTTTTAACCCCTATGTCCTACAGTATTTTTGGAATTTAATAAACAGCATTGGTCTAGTAAACTGGTCCAGATAGTTCCTTTCGCCAGCTTCCAGCTTTTAAACATAGTCTGTTTTCACATTAATATAAGAGCAAGTTATACAAGTAATTTCACTAATATTAGCCCCAGGCTTTTCTCTGCTAAGAGTTTTGTGGTACAGGTCGATTCTCTGAATCCCAAACCTATGTGTAATTGTATGATACACAATTCAGCTCACCATATGCACTTTATGTAATTGAGAAAAATTACTTAATTTTATCCACTATTAAACCCAGCTTTAAATGCGAAATGAAACTAATTAATACAATGGACAATTCCTCCTGACTTTAATAAACTCTGTTCTTGTTTTGGTGGTATCAAGCAGAGTTTACTTTATTATGGAACAATAAATATGGCTGAGCACCCAGCCATTTGTCAGCGTAATAAAGGACAGATGTAATTAAAAGGTAGAGCTGACTGACCAGACAAAGACAAACAAACACACGTCCATATCTTCTTCAGCATCATTGATAGGTGTCAAGTTGTGCCCCACTTACTTTGATGGAGGGGTTGGCTCAGATGCTTCCAAAGCCGCCCGTGTAGGGCAGGAAGGACTGGTGCCAGTAACATTGGCACTGGCTGGTGCGTTGGTCCGGTGCTGGGTGACGTGTGTGGGTTCCTGAAACTTCTGCAGCCTTCCTAGAGCTGGCGCTAAGGTCATCGTCACTCTACCAGGTGAGGCTCCTGCTTCAGGCTGCTGAGCGTATGTATGGCTTTGGCCTCTTAAAGCAGCTATAGCTTCCCAGACAGTACTGGAACCATGCTCATGTCCGGTGCTTATCTCTTTGTGTCACTCATAACTTTCTGGAATCGTTTGGTGGTGGTTTTTACACCCAGTTATCCTTGTGCTACAGGATCTCCTCCTAGGCAGTAGTCTAGCCTAAAGTAAGAATGGGTATGATCCTGGACTCGGGATTCAGCAGATAAAACTCCCATTGATATTACTATGAGTCAGATAATTTCCCCTGCCAAAAGTCATTACAATCCAATGACATAAGGAGAATGAAGTAATAGGTGTCCCTTGACCCTCTGAGGTTATAAGCGTCTAGAGCTATGTCAGTGTCCCGTCCAGTTCGATCACCGCTAGAATCTCAAAGCACCTTTGGTATGGCAGGGAGACCAGTCAAGAGGAAAAGAAATCTAGTTCTTCAAAAGGTCTCTTTGCTTTTGAACCACCTTTGGAAAGCAGTCAGCGTGCCATGCTGTCGTTGCCTGGTGGATCACACGGACACCCCCGGGTACCCGTGTACAGTACCCTCCATCTCGAGCATCTGAGCAGCTCAATGTCTGACTTTGCCCCAAACCATTGCTGCAGCTCGGTAGCAGTGGAGTTTGTCACATAGGCTGCATGCAAGTCACAACCTACTTTGCCTGCAGCAAGCAGAACAATTTCTTGTAACAACCTTTATCTTTAAACCTGCTGTTCCCGCTGTTGGACTCCACGATGAATTCCTGGCTTCTCTGCACCTCTCCCCAGGTGTCAGCGAGCTGGGCGGCTGGGACGTGCTGAGCCTGGGTGCTGCTGCTGCCTCTTGGGTCTTGCTGCCTTTGTGAAGAACGTGGCGTGGGATAGTGGATGCTCCCTTTCCGTGCATGGCAGGTGTTTGAACGGGGGCATCTCACAGAGCTGCATTTGTTTGCTGACCAGAGCACGGGCTGTGCTGTGAGTGCAGAGTTCCCCTCCTCCTGCGGGTGCAGGTCAGTCGCCTGTGTCCCAGTCAGTGGTAACTGGTTTGCAAGTTTTATGTGGATCTCTTGTTTCCTAGGCTGGCGAGATGCTTGCCCTCATGGCAAATATTGCACCTATGGGTGGCTGAATGTCTGAGTGGTGCATACTTACTGTACTTATTGCTTAATTAAACAATTTAATTCAGATATCAATTTAAATACCTCTCAGCGATTATCTGCAGTGGCAGGGGGTGCTGTTTCTGCCTGTTAGGGTGAACAGTACACAGTCAGTTTTCCAGTAACAGTAGGCAGGTAAAAAGTGTGGTTGTTTACGGTCTGAAAAGTTTTTCCCAATATATTAATTTCCTTCACTTCATTAGCTCTGACTGGCTACCAAGGGGGCAGTGTGAATCCTTCTCTGTGGAATGTGTTACAATTTTCCAGTCATGGTCATGACAGACAAATTTACCTTTCAGGTCAGAACAGATGTAACAAGATAGTGGAAATAATATATTTGGCTGTAACAGGTTCAAAACAGGTTCACTGTTAGGAAAACCCTCAAGTAATTCAGTGCTTTTTATTAAAGCAGTAAGAAGCTTAAACAAGATTTCAGATCTATATTTGACCTTTAATTTACTTCAGCAGGACAGGGCTGAATTAGCATCATGCATCTAAACAGAGATTCTGATTTCCAGAACGATGTGTGAGCCTTGATATCATTCTCCAATTTCCCAAGCCATGTTGTCGAAATGAGAAATGCTTTTTTTCCAGCCTGCCTGTTGGTGGAGTAAATGTTAATGACACATTTCCCCCTCTTTTATGGGCTTTTACTTGTGAGTGCTAGATCTGATCCCTTGCTCCATGGCAGTACTCACTTGGCATATAAATTAGGATTTATAACAGAGTTGAACTCTTCCAAATGATTGCAGGGTCAGAGGTGACCACTGCTTTATGGGATGGTCTCAAGCACAGAACGTTGTGATGTTCTAGTCCTGGTAGGAGAGGTTATGGTATGAGCTTCCTGTGGTAACACGGTTTTTAGGAGGAAAATAATTCTGTGCCTCCTGTTGGCTCTGAACAAGAAAAAGGGGTTTGCTGAGCAATGTGTACATGGCTGACTTAAATCTTTGGTGCTGCAATAAGGCCTTTAAAGTACATATTTGGAGGCGGTTGGTCACAGTGATGATGCATGCTATGGAGAGTGTTGGCTGTACAGGGTGGCAACTTCATTTGCTCTTCAGAGGCATTGGGGCAATCTCAGCAGGTCCAGTGGGAACTGCAATAAGGTGAAGAATAACCTCTTTCTTCTTTATTCATCCAGGTAGCCTAGCATCATTCCAGGCGTAAAGCTTGCCTAAATAAATGGAGTATAGCTCGGTCTCAGCCCTCTGGGGCACAGATCCAGGGGGTGGTAAGAGGTGAGTTCCCTCCACCGGACTTCCTCTAATGCAGAAAACAATAGGTTGTTTCTGCAGGTCTAAAGGTAGGTCTCAGGTCCTGACATATTTGTTGAAGTCAGGAGAGAGAGTGAAAACTCCTGTGGGGTTTTTCTTCTTTTTCTCCAGTTTTTCTGTTTTCTGTGCAAAGTGGCGGAACGAAGGGTTTGTTACACTTCTGAAACCAAGTTGTGTCAGTCACGTGCAAAGGAAGCATTTGCACTTTGTAACTTGCATGTGTGTAACTGCTTTTTGTTAACTTGCATGCAGTTCTTTAGGTAGGGAACCTCTAAAAAGGTTTCTTGACACAGCAGGAGGTCTTTGCCAGAATGAGGGGATGGGGAGTGAATTTACTCCAATAAATACTGGAAAAATCATGCTACTGCAAAAGTGATGAATGCAGAGTCTTTTTGCCACTCTGAGCTGGGAATTCCAAAGCAGTTAAAGGCATGAGTTATGTGCCTCACAGTGCTGGTTAGCTGGACAGCTGACTCCTTTCAGTGCCTCTGAAAAGCCAAGCAATAATCTCCACATAGTACACGAACTATGAAATATTTGGGACATATTTCAGCCCTGTTCTGCCAAGGCCACCTTTCCCTTTACTTTGATGTCCTTGTTCCTCTGTTGTCTCCTTCAGCTCCATCTGCTGTTATTTACCTGTTGGTTTATTCAGTTTCATTTGTGGCCCTCTAAAGCTGGAGGAGTTGGAACTCTTCTTGTCCCGATGGTGGGCTTCAAGCCATGCCTCTGAGGGAGACCCCAGAGCAGAAGCATTCAAAGTGAACTTTCAGGACTGTAGTGCGCACTTGTCATTGCGAGGGGGAGGACTGAGGCATCTGAATCCACTTTCCTGATGCTGGAATAACAGTAGGACAGTGCGTGGCTTATGTTCCTAAATGAAAATAAACTCTTGGTGATACCTTACCTGAGAAGACGTTATGAGGTCTTCTTCCCAAACCAAGGGGCAGTGGCAAGAGTTTTGCAGGTCAAACTTTGCTCTTGCATCTTACCTTATTTGCAACGTCCATGAAAGGTGAGTGTTTGCTGGCTGGAAAAGTGGCTGCGGTCACCCCAGCAGCAGGTCCCAGGGCCCCAGAGTGTGTCCGTGCCTGGGTGCACGGGGCACAGGGCCGAGGAGGGGGCTCGTGGCAGTGCCAGCACATTCCCGAAAAAACGGTCCCATCCAGGACAAGCGCCAAGCCATCAGGTGGTGGAGCCAGCTTAACTGCTCTAGGCGAGGAAGGAAATGTAATGCAGCTTGGTGCACGACTCAACAAGCTTATTTTGCTGAGCTGATTTGTAATAATTTTTTTTTTCGACCAAGGGCAAGGAAGCTAATAAAGGGAGCTAGAGGTGGCCTCTGCAAGGTTTTACCATCAGAATTTAAGTGCAGTGATAAGAGTCCTGCTTCTGTATTCATAACTCTTCAGTTTAATTTGCCATCCTCGTGGTTTCTCTGAGCTTTTGTTTAAGAACTCGGGAGGATCTGAATGTTTATGTAGCCAAGCGTAGAGAGGTTTTAAAAAAGACTTGCCCAAGAAAATCTCTTAAATATCAGGAGCAGCAAACCCCACAAGGAAGATCAGTTTTTTATGATCACTGCAGCTTATTTGGGTCAATGAAGAATGTCTGCTTTTATTCACAGAAATTGTGACTAGGGCATAAAAAAAAACATTGCAGGGACTGTTAAGGGATTTTTAAGTTCCTTATGATATGTGAGGAACACCCAGGAGGCTCTCCAAACTTTTTTTTTACTGTTCTAAAGTTGGTTTATATTGTGCTTGGTCTTTATGTGGAACAGCAGAACTGTCAATGCTTCAGGCTCTAATTAAGTTGAAGGCAGTTGCTGGGCTCAGCGGAGGGACATAGTACTTTACAGGTGGTCACATGAAATGATCCAGTGGCCCCCTTCTGGTCATAAAAATGTAGGATTTTTTCCCCATTATCCTCAAATGTAAAATATGCACTGAGCTCTTTGTTAGCCTTTAAATCAAGCTACAGAAGGTGCTGAAAGAAAACCCGGAGTTTTATACCAGATTATGAGAAGTATGAAGAGAATGAAAACAGGAAACAAAGCGTGTCTAAAATAAGCCGGTGTCCCGCACAGGACAGCTGAATCGGTTTAATGTAATGTCAGAGCTGAATATAATACAAAGCACAGCAAACTGCCTGAGGCGTTGCAGGGCCTTCTGCTTGCTGTACTGCTCTGATGTTCGGTGGGACACCCTCAGGTCGGTCTCTACGAGGTGCCGTGAGAGCCTGGTAAACCCAGGTGGTCAGGAAACCTCCCCTGCTGCTGGGACAGCTCGTTACCTCAGTTGTCCGACTCCTGCAATGGTATCACCAGCAAGATGCTCTCCGTGCAGCAGCGCGTTATGTGCGCAGGAGAGCGGGACTAGCCCTGCAGCTCACGTGGCTTGCCACGGTCCCTGGGGCTGCATGCGGGCGCCCCATCCATCCACGCCGTCATGAGCGTGTTCTGCTGGTGGGGGCTGCAGCGACGCACTCGGAGGACTGAGGACTCTGTCACAAGCACTTAGAGCAGGAGGACTCCCGTTAGCTTTATTAGATACAAGTGAGCGCAGGGCTTTTCGGAGGCAGTGGGAGTCAGCCGGGGGTTAGGGCTGCTGCCGCGCACTGCGGTTAGGAGTGTTATGGTTCGTCCTACTCATCGGGTCCGCTTACGCTCCGTAAGTAACAGAGGGCTTTGGTTTACAGGACCGGCAATGTAATGCCTTTTATGGGGAATAGTGTCGCATTAGGTTTAAAGGTTAATTAAGTTTTTGAAGAAATATTTGGTAGCAGTGAAGTATATTCGTAGGGGTCTGTGTGTGGAGACTGTGGCCCTGTGGGGTGGAGCAGTGAACATAAGGGACAGAAAGAAGTCACTGGGGTAATTTATAACCAAATGTGGTTTAGCAACAGCAACAAAAAGATCTGAAACTGCATACATCGGATTGTTGTTAGCTCCCACCTATAGCAAGGATTGACCAGATACATCTCCTGCTTCCCTGAAACAAGGCAGCACTGTCCCTGGTGGCTCAGATCTCCTGGCTTTCCCCCCTGCCCCCCCAAAAAAAACTTTTGGAAAGCTTGTATTTTGTTCTGTGCAGCCTATAGGCTGCATATGAAAATGTAATCCTCTTTTCTTATTACATCATTATTTTCTTGCAAGCTGTGAGGTATGTCCACACATGTACGTAATGAGCCAGGCAAACTATTTTGTATGAGCTGTGATTGAACCATTGAGTTGGCCACTTACCCCAGAGGAGCATTAGTGCTCAGTGGCACAGGATGGTTTCCTTCTGGACTTGCCCCCCATCACAAGTGGCGCAGCGGGTATTTCTGCTTGTACTGAAAGGTCCAAGATTTTGCTACTTTGAAGTAGCCCCTGAAACCGTGTTGACAGTAATCCAATGTGTGAGCAGAATGAGACTCCACCAGCGATTTGGTTAATGGGGACAGGTCACAGACATTTACATCTGGGTTGCTGTCTAGCTGGGACAGGTCCCTGGTGGTGCAGATGGCAGAAGGTTGGACTCTTGCAGTTGCTGTGATGGGTCACAATTTTGCTTTCTCCTCTACTTTCTCCATCCAGTAATAACCTCTCCACTCAACCGAGGCTCAAAAAAAACCTGAAAGGCATGTTTAATCTACTGTTTAAAACCCTTCACAGGCACAGGTCCCTGTGTCGAGCTATTTTGGCAAAGACTTCACTTTAAATATAATGGCATTACCTTGAAGGCTCTATGCTGTCCTGATGAGAGACAACGCACAGGTATTTCAGGCAAGTTTTAGAAATTGGGAGGGGAGGCAAGAGGAGAAAATGCTGCACAATTGTTTGATGTGCTGATCAAAAGATAAACTAGAATCAAATTAAACCCCAAGGGTTTGTACAACCTTGTTTATGTTCTATGCAAACCCTCCTGTACCAAAGGAAATAAAACACTGATGCCTTTTCAAGGCAGATGGGGTGCAAACGATGAGCAATTTTCCCCTTTTTTTATTCCAGTACTTTGTTGTTTTACAATTTCTCCTTACCTGTACCACTTCATTTCTGATCATTAGGAATATGGACGTGGTACTTGCTATTTGTTCTGCTGCTTTGAGTCAGGAACACAGGCTCTTTGCATAGTTTTAATTGGCATAGCGGTGGGTCTCTGTGCTGATTTCCAGCACACGAAGGTCTGGGTCACGGTATCCCTTATACTGGGGACCGTGAGGTTTCCGCTCCCTCTCACTAATGCACGGTATACGCTCAGAAACGCGGCATGCAACTTAATGGAGACAACAGCCTTAAACAATATTTGTGCTCTCTTGTTCTGAAATATGTTCAACACCAATGTAACCTGTCCTCTCCCTCCCAAAACTGAAGAGTGCAAAGGGAATTAGGTCAGGACCTATGCAGTGTATTACCCGCCTCATTGCAACACCAGGACTTCACTGAAGTTTCCCCAAGTGTCAGAGGTGGATGTACAAGAGAGATGACTCTGTGAAGTCTCAGTGCTGGAGAGAGCCATGAAAAATTCTTCCTTTTCCTGCCTTTGGACTTCACAGCCTGCAGGGCGTGTGTATTTGATTGGCACGAGGCTGGGTTTGCACGTCAGTTTTGTGGGTGCTGCAGCAGAGATGACAAATTTTCCTTGTCGTTTCTCTTGCGCTGGCTGGAGAAATGGAGCTGGCTGTCTCTTGGCTTCTCATCAAAAGGCCAAAGGTGCACAATGGGTGGGAGGGCAAGGAGGCATTCATTTTATTCCCTGAAATCAAGGGGGAATTCAAGAAGTGGACTGTGTCAGAGGCAGAGACAAAATCTCAAAATACAGCCAGGTATTTTCTCAAATTAAACACTTCTCAAATGTTCTAGGTCACCTAAAAAACACAGAGGAAAGTGTGTAAGAAACAGTTCGTCTCAGGTACAAACAAGCCCCAAAATATCTTAGAACAAAAAACCGACAGTGCTGCTGGCAAATGTGAGAGGCCTCTTGTAAAGCAAGAGAGTATCGCTCTTCCAGCTCCGAGTGCAGCACAGTCCTCCCCTGTTCCCTGGACAGGGAGCAGGATCACGGGAACAGGAGATGGTCCTGAACTGTGGGAGCGATCCTGTCAGCAAGGGATTTGTTTTGCGTGCTTCCAATCCCGTGATTCCTGGGCAAGCAGAGCTCCCTGAGAAGTTGGTAGGTGCAACAGCTGCTGGCAGGATTGCACCTGGGAGCAAAGGTCCTCATTTGGCCTCAGCTGGAGTAAAATCACCAGTGAGGCCGTGCAGACCCTGTAACAGCTTTAAGTGGTGGCAACTGCTGTGCTGTCCAGGCTCAGATTAATGGCCTGAAAATGAGAGACTTCATCTCCCGTGGCCAGTCCTGTGTTTGGCCCAGCAGTGTGGTTTGCAGCAGCAGAGGCCATTTCAGTGGGCATGTTGGTGCTGGCTGCCCTTTGCTTACGTCTTGTTTGCTCTTTGGTGAAGTGTTCCTCTGTGGAAGTGAAACGAAGAAATACCTTGGCTTGCGCCAGGGGACCCATACTGAATCTATAGGATGGTTTCTGTCTCAAGAGCTAGGCTTCCAGCGACTCTGCAAGTCTCATGTTTCTAAATAGCAGGAGTCAGTGTTTTCCTTGGACAAAGGACAGTATCAGTCAGTCGCTTCTTTCACATTTCTGGCTCTTAATCTTATCACGAAGTAGCGCACGATGGTTTTATGAAGGTGGCTATTGCCATAACTACTATGATCATTTTACTTGCTTGGCTGTATTCCTGGCCTTTTGTCTTTTGGTAGCTGGGTAATGAAATACTAAAAAAGCTGCTTGGGGTTGAATCCATGAAATGGCAATAAAGTGGGGACGTGGGCAGGGTTCTGAGACACTGTCATTTTTCCTGATACCCTGTTTATCTCCTCTTTACTGAAGCCAGAATACCGTGTGCTTGAGAATACCTCCGTGCTCGCCCTGGGCGTTGTTCTCCTCCAGGATAAACACCCGTGCCAGCGGACTGTAGCTGATACTCGCTGACACTTTGCTGTTGCAGGCTTTGCGTCTGTTAAAGCTGCTGCGGCTGGGTGGGTGTGATGGACGTGAGAGGTTAAACACAGATTATGGGTTGTAATACAGTGCAGCAAACAGTGGATGCAGGAGTCAGCCCTCCCCTGTGTTATTAGTGCTGGTTTTTCCCTGGGCTGTGATGCTGGGGGGGACATGCAGAACTGTGTTCTTTGGCACAGCACTTCCCTTCCAAGTATCTTGAGCGTATTTAAAAGAAAACATTAGATGACTGAAAACTGATGAGAGATGCAAGGGACTGAAACTGCTCGAGACTGTCAACTTTAAACTGGTTTTTATCTTTAAATTGCATTTTTTTATCTTTTAAATTCTCACTGTACAGACAGTGATAATATGGAAATGCTGACATTCACAGAGCCTTTTTCTATCACAAAACTTCTGTATAAAGATGGAATTTGGGGATTCTGGAGCCAGATATACTGCATTTCCCTGGCCTGTGCAGACAGCCCTTCTTTCTACTCGCCTGTCAGACATAGCACGAGGACTCACAAAGAGGAACAGCTTGGTGGTTAAAGGGCAGATATGAGATGGAGGAGCTGTAGATACGGTTTCTGGCTCTGTTGCAGACTTGCTGCATAAGCTTGAGCAAATCAGTACCCCTTCTGCACAGAGCTTCCTTGGCTTGCTCTTTTCCTGTAATGTCCAGTTAGGCTGCAAATTCTTTGGTATGTGGAAAGACCTTTCCCAGAGCTAAGAAAGCACCGCTGTACATCCATACAAGCATGCAGCCAGAACCCTTATTAGGCTGATGGCTGCTGGCAGTAGGGAAACAGTTGCTAATGAGGAGTGAACACTTATTTTGCCATTTGTTTTCCCTCCCAGGATCTGCCCGTAGACACCCTTGGAGCAAGTCTTGCAAGGACCAGGCAGTAGCCCAGCTCCTTCCAAACCCTCTATCATCTATCCCTTGTCTCTCCAATACATGCCCAGATGCAAAGAGATCAAAAGCTCTTCCTTGGCAGTAGCGTGGAGGAGGCTTGCTCAGGATTAGCCCTTGTGTGGAGGTCTGTGACAGCAGAAAATGATGCAGTGCAGTCTCTTCGCATTTCAGCAGCCCTTACACATACTCCTCTGCAATAAGGATAATTAATGGATGCTAGCTATTAGCAAATGAGGGCCAGTTGAATTGCTCTGGCTTACACCAGCCGATTTGCTGTATCAGAACTACATCCATTAATAATAGGCTGTTGCTTTTGTTACTGTAATTGAAGGTTGGATTTGGGCCTCACATCCAACCCAACTCACCCGGTTATCCTTGAGCATCACTGTTATTTAAAATATATATATATATATTCTTACCAACCCAGGTGTTCCCTGGAGCAAGTACTGGAATAAATTTTTAAAGCAACAGCAAACACACGCTGCTGATGGGACCAGACCTCCTACACCCAGTGACTCTCTGCTGACCTTATTTCTCAGCTGAGACACACTCCTAGTATCCGCTAGGTCAGCCTGCTTATTCTCTGGAACAGGCAGGTTATTGATATGTACAAGAATGGCGCTCTTATAGCCTTCAATAATCTGTCAGTTCATAGGAGCGGAGCAGACGGGCGTAGGACAGGGAAGGCATGATGGAAACCAGGGCTTGGGGGGCTGCTCACCAGTAATGAATAGAAAGAAGGCCACAGGATGGGAGTCTGTGGCAGAGCTTGGGCTTTTCTTGGGAGTAAGTTGGGGGTTTTGCCCTCGTGGAAGTGCTGTGCCAGCTGTCAGTCTGCTGCTTCTAAGCGTAAGGTACAAAGAAAAGAGTGCTTGACAGGGACGCAAGTCTTGTTTGAAGAACTTCATGCAGGAGAAGTAGGACACACAAGTTGCTGAAGGCAGGAAGACACCATAATCTTCCCTTTGGACTGCAAATCTTGACATTTCCCAGTACAGTGTGTTATGTTTCAATTTATGTTAACCAATATTAAAAACAAACACCAAAAAAACCCAAAACCCCACACTTCTCAAATGTTTTCCAAGTGGCAGAGCACACAGTGGTTTCAGTGAAGTATTTAATGGTCATGAGTAATCAAAATTGCCTATCAGCTGTTGTCCTCTTTTGGAAGGGTAAATATAGAACTCAAGACCAGCAGTTTAGCAGGTGTGTCCTGCCTGAACTGAGATGTGATGTTAAGATGTTGGTAGCTTGCTATCCCTCAGGATAGTCTTGGCTGTATTGAAAGAGGAACGATATATTCACAAGGAAGAGCAGTGTAACAGGGATTCGACTTCAGTTTCGGTGTTGGTGGGCTGTAGGTTAGTCACCAATTTCAAGATGGGCTGCCAGGATTGCCGGTTGCAGAAAGCAGCAGGATGAGGTGCTCTTACTGTTGAATTTAGGTTGGAAACATTTAATCTTCTATGTCCAAGCCTGTTCTAGTAGACTGCCTGCTGGGTCTTCTCTGTTGTTGGGTTGTAATGGTGTTTGACAAGGGATTTTCCCTCTGGAAAACTCGGAAGAACTATGCTTTCTTGCACATTCATGGAGATCATTTAGTGACACCAATACCGGGACCTTGGTGAAGCTGAAACAGCAAATGAGTAACAGCCCTTAAGTAACTGCCTAGGTGCACTGCTGTTTTGCAGGGAACTCTTCTGTGATTTATTTTGAACGAAAACAGTTTGTAAGTTGCAGTTCATTGAAACAGTTGATCCTGAAGAACAGTTCTGCTCTGAAAAATGACTGTGCGCAGTAGATGTGCAGGTAGGCTGTTTTAAGAGTGCGGGTTATTTACCGAAGTTGTGGCCAAAATAAGCAAATGTTGCTGTTAATGGACAGCATGTGTTGAGCCCGCTGCAGCTGTGAGAGTGAGCTGGTTTCATTGCTTTTTCTTGCATCTTCAACAAAAGGTTCACCCAGTTCTAGTCAGGAAATGATGCAATTGCGCTGATCCTGCTGAATCTTTTGTTTAATAATTAGTATATCTTGGAGGTACTGGGGAGAAGTGGGAGAAGCAGCCCACTGTGATCTGTCTCCCTGGATTCTCCAGATCCAGGCTGAATTTGCAAGGTGACCAGTTGGGGAAGGGATGTAACGGTCAGTAGCATGCGTGCATACATACATGCATATGTACATATACAGGTCTCCTTCCCTGAACCCACTGCAGTAACAAGGCTACAGCTGGAATCAGTGGGAAGGAGGTTTGGCCCCTAACTGCTTCTCAACTGCTGCACACGTGAAACAGGAGTCACTGGAACACGGTAACAGAAGGCTGCAAACGGCAGCGCGTCGCAGGTGAAACAGCTGGTAAGGCAGGCAACAGTAGAGATGTATTCAGCACAGATGAACTCTGTTCAACACTTGGAAACTGGGGAATGCAAATGACAGCTTTCACAGTGCCGGGGGAGCGTTTGGGGACTGGGAATTCAGCAGGCAGGCTGTCTCACTCCTTGCCACTTGAGTGGTTTGGATGAAACATGGAGACACACAGGCTTAACTCCACAGCGTGCCTTTTCAGCTGAACAGGGGCTGCAAGATTGCTCTCGCCATGGTCAGCAGGGGAGACAAGGAGAGGCTGGAAGCAGGGAGGAGGAGGATGAAGTGTTGGTTCTCAAACTTCTTTAGTTGCCATCACAGAGAATTGAAAAGGGATTTTGAAAAGGCTAGTAGCGGGTACTCTCAGGCATGGCTGCGCGTGCTGCTGGAAGGGAACTGCCGGGCAGATCATCTGAGCAGAATTTAATCTTGTCACTAACCCAGTGAAAAGAGACACTCGGAAAAAGACAGTAGGGAAGGCAGTGTCTTTGGAAACAAGTGGCGTGTTTGATCTGCAGCATCTGTCCTGGGCTTGAATGCATAGGCTTGTGTCTAATCTTGCAAGCAAAGCAGTTCTAGCCCTGAGAGGTGGAAAAGAAATTCCAGATATTGTTGGTGCATGCCAAGGAGTCTTGCGGGGAGAGGTAGACCACAGAAATGAAGTGAGTCAAAAGATTGCATTTTGGGTGCTGTGGCTTCTGCAGAGGGTGGAAGGAAAGGAAGCATGTGCTGTAGTCTGAAGTGCCTTGGGTGGTTTAGACAGGGCTTTTCAGACACTTCACTCTTGCTCTTAGGTTGTTGAAGCTGCAAGTATTTTAGAAGTCCACTTATTGACTTAAATGCTCTCTCTGCATGTAAAATAAATTCCTTGCTTTATATACAGCCGAAGAACGGATAAAAACATTTAGATATGCAGTGCAGCATGTCACACACAAACCTCTGTCCGGTGGATATATGCTCTCAGAGCTGTTCCTCAAGATAAACCTAAATAGCAAATAACAAACTACCCCTTCTGCATCCTATTGCATATTTTCTCAAAGTGTAATTTAGAAGGAACCTTGAATACCTATTACTGCTAATGGTAGATGATATCTTGAAAGCAACTTGGGCTCAGGAAACAGCCAGCTACTGTGATATCAAGAGTACTGGTTTGATTACCGCTTAAACCAAGCCTGTTCTAGCTGGGAGCCCTTGTGCTGCGTGTGCACTGTCTTTGCAACATGTCGTAATACCTGTTGTAGCTTGTGATTGTCTATTCTGCATTAAAATACTAAACAATAGCATAAAATTAATATCGAACATATCTGAACTTCACATCTTTCCCTCCCATGCCATTCATGCTCAATTAAGATCTTGCAAAAAATCCTAGAGCAGTATGTATGAGAAGTGCTCCTTAAATCAGAAAAAAAAAAAAAATTGGCTGCATTAAGGGAGTCAAGTAGAAGATGGCAAAGTCAAGGATGCGTTACTGGAAAGGTGTTGCCCCAATCCTCTTCGGTTATGACTCTGCTGGCTTAGTGCACTTGCTCTGCCATGGGAGCTGCACTTGGGTCACGGAGGCCAACTCCACGGATTCTCCTCAGCACTGCGTGCAGCTAATAACCTGCGAGCACTCAGGTACCTCAATGTGCTGATGGATTTTGGCCCAGGCAGTAGAGGCCCCAAAGTGCTGAGGGGTTTTTATACCCTGAGGAATAGGGATAATCTCGTTTGGAGGTGAGCCAGTGTATAAAACTGGAACCACCGGGGAGCAGTGCTCTCTGATGGGAGAGCAGCAGCCAAGTTCACACCAGAGGACACTTGCAGGTGGCTGTGGCTTCGCTGCAGGACAGGGCTGGCCCGGGGGCTGAGGGGGGCATGGTGCCGGGCGTTTGGGGAGCCGGCAGTGCTTCTCCTGTTCCGTGGCTGGACTCTCCCTGCACAGGCTAGCATTGCTGCCATGGCTCTCCAGACACTGCCTGCTGGCTCTGCTGGACCAGGCAGCTCTCCACCCCCATCTCTTCTTCTTTTCCCCTTAGCATGGCAGACAAAGACAGGAGCGTCAGCCGCTCCTTGTCAGGGGGAGATCAAACACAGCCTTGTTACTGGGAGGTGGCGTGCCGCGACTCGCAGAGTGCCGCTTGCTCACTCATCTCCCACACGCTGTCAGATAAGAGGACGGGGAGATGCACTGCAGAGACCTGGCGGTTGTTTGAGGAAACTTTCAAACTCGTCCAAATGATGCAGAAGAGCCACCGGGGATTGCAGCACTCACACGGGGTGGCATGGGGAGGGGGAGGGGGGAGGGATGCTTTTGGCTGGCTGGAGTTGGCTCCGCGTGGTGGGTGATGGCTTCCTTTGATCCCGCAGCTCCGTGTTCTCCCCCTGAGCAACTGTAGCTGCTCATCGCCATATGATTTGGGCACAGCAGTATCCTTATGAACCTACTGCTGTCCTTAAAGACACCACTTAGCTCCCTGGTGTTTTTAAAAAGGTTTCGTGTGGTGATTTCGCTCCCGTCTCGGAGCAGCATCTGCCATTCTGAATCAGTACAAGATCAAAGCCCTTGCTCGCCCCGGGAGCTGTGACGCCCCTGCAAGGTGAGGTGTGTAGGGTCCAGCACCACCTCTGGCCCCTCCAGACATGCATCTCTCCTGGACACAGTCTGCCCTGGTTGTCCTGGCTTGGAGGCACGATTTGAAGCATCATGCAGCCCCCTTCATGCTCAGCGAAGACACATTTTTACCTGAGCTGAGGGACCCAGGTTTGGCGCTCTCGGCATAGCTGCTTGGTGCCTTGCTGTGCCGTGAAGGGGGAAGGCTCTCCCTGCAGGGAGCTCACATCTGCTGGGGTTTGGAAGGGGCACAGCGAGGTGCTCACTGGGGATTGCTGGGAGCTGGAGCCCCAGGTAAGCTGGCAGCTGCTGCGCTCTGTTCTGCTGTGCACGGCGCTCGGGGCGACGGGCACCCCTCACCCGGCCAGCGCCTTGGAAGACCTGTCAGAAGCTACACGATAGCCTGCCTGCACCCCCAGCCCAGGGGTCACCCTCTTTCGTTTCGGCCCCTTTGTGGGCTGCCTCTCAGCCTCCTGCCCTGTGCTGCAGGGGGAGGCAGCCGCTGGGGCAGGGGCTCTCCGTGGGGCAGGGGTGCTTCACCTGCTGGTGCATCATGTCGCTGGAGGGGTGGGAGCCTGACCCTCGCTCTGCTGCAGGGCCTACAGCTGGTGGGAAGAGCAACTGAGATAGTCAGCATTTTTTTCTCCCCATGGGTACCTCGTTATTCTCAACAGAAAGAGAATTTTAAAAGATGGGTTTGTAACATTGGAAACATGGAAAAAAGAGTGCAGAAAGGTGGCAGCTCCTGACTGGTACATGCTCTCAGTTTTCCTCATTTGCTGCCAGATTTTCATAGTTGCTTCCACTGCCCTAACTTATTCAGTTTGCTGCAACAAGAGAGGCTGCATTTGGGAGGGCAAGTTTCAGCGCTTTCTGAAAACTAGGCTTGCTTGAGATGCCTGGAGTTAGTCACTCAGAATAACAAAACATTCTTGAAAATAATTAATCAGATTATTTTAATAATTCAATGCCCTGGGCTGTAATGGCCAGAGTGGGCAGGAAGATACCCAAACTAAGAGCTTCCCTCACGAGTCACCTGCCCTGACCTCAAGAGACGTGGTCAAGGGCCACCATGTTCAGGGCTGCTCAGCTGCTGGTTTGTAGCAGTAACTGTGGAGCATCCTGAATCCCAACAGTGCAAGTTTTCCCAGACCGAGCTTCAGAGTCTTGAGCGTGCTCTGGAAGCGAGGGGGCAGCGGCCGCTGCTCCGCAGTGTGGCACATCCCTCCCACGGCAGATGCGAGAGACTTTGGGCAAAGGGAAGAGGAGGCGAGGTGGGTCTCCCTGTGGCGTGTGCCCACCCGGGGCTCTGTGGTGGCCTGGCCTCGGCGTGTGAATGCAAGCGAAGGTTTGTCTGGGTCCAGCTCTCAGCTATCGATCCCACTTTAGCTGACACTGAACCAGATTTGCAGTGAGTGAAAAACATGAGGGATAAGCACGTAAGTTGAAAAGGCTGAGTGTTAGTCAGGCCCTGGGGGAAAAAATATCAGTGACCAGTGGGAGATGTAAACACCAGATACTGCTTAATTTACTGGCACAGAGGTTCATGGTCTGGGAGCTGAACCAAAAGCAGAACAGTGGCTGTGCTGCTGGGAAAGACAAGGGTTAGAAGCTCTTGTAAGGGCCTCCCACAATCTTACTTTCATCAGTTAGGGTAAAGAAGAAATACGTCCTAGCTGACAGCAACCCTTTACTGCACGGGAAACAAACAGTGATTGCAAGCAGGAATGACGGACAACCCAGAACTGCGCTTTCTAGGTCTGAATAGAGCTGTTAAGCAGCATCTGAAGGGCTTGAGCAAAGGTGATTAAAAAAGAAGCTATCTCCGAACCCTAGCAGGCTACAAAGGTGTATTTTCAGTGGCTAAATCCTGAAACAATTATGGCCCAGAGTGTAGTCAGGTAATTTCTTATCTTTCTGATGGCCTGCTGGCAAAATCTGTTTTCTTAAATGAGGTTTGTAATGTCTAATACTTCCAAGGAAAGATGGTATTGCTGCTTCTATGTGTGTGGTAGTGAGGATCAAAATAAACATAGCAGTCTTTGCTAAAACTGCGTAGGCTTATAATTAATACCTCGTTCCTCAGGGAAGTGATATTTTCCCTTCGATTATGGAAAGACTTGTTGCTTGTTATGCAGGAGCTCTGTGGATTGTGCCTGCTCCACATTCCCCCAGTGCTTCCTCCACACAAGCAGATTTGACATTTGCATCTGAATTGCTGGGCTTGTTTCTCCTGGGTTCTCCAGCTGCTTCTCCAGTGGAGGGGAGTCACTTCATGAAGCTGTGGAGATGTGCGAAGCTATGGCATTGTGTGTGTGTGTTTGTGCCAAAACGAGTTGCGTGTGGATGGGTGGGCGTGCTGACACCCAGCCCAACGCAGTGGAGGTTTCTATGAATGAGCTGGTTTAGGGGATATGGTGGGGGGGGTTCTTATCCTGGTCCTCCACCGTCTTTGCCAGCCATTCTGCTGTGCCTGTCCAAGATGGACACAGTGCCAAAGTCCTTTACCAGCATAATTCATCTCACCTGAGAAGGTGGTTCAGGTGTACTCTTTGGGGGCTTCCCCAAGCCTGCCTGGGGTGGAGGGCTGAGCCTGAGGTCTCCAGCTCAAGGTGAGAGAAGCAGTGCCTTTGCTTTGGTGGTTTTGTGAAGATAAGCACCGCTTATTATTATAAACCACTTGACTGTAAGCCTTAGTGCAACACACGCTTTCAGTAAGGCTGCTCCATTAAATGTTTACTTTTCCGAGATACTGAGAGCTTTCCTATGAGAAGTTTGTTTTCCTTTAAAAAGAAACACCGCAGGGATGCCTGTTCTGCCTTGCAGAGACAGTGAATCCATGGCGCTGCAGCTGATGGGGTTTATTTCTTCCTACTAAGCAAGCAACCTCGGCATTGCATTCAGGGAGTTAAAATTCCTAGTGTGTCAAGCTGCTTATCTAAAAGATGAGGAGAAAGAACGGATGATGGCGAAGATGCTTGAATAGGTGAAGTGGGAGTAGGAGATGTGAGAGAAGAAAGGACTGCTGAGAAGAGGAAAGGCTGGCTAGATGGCACAGGGTGCTGGAATGTTGAGGTTTCCCACCAGTAACAGCTTTCAGGGATTTAAACTGGTAGGTGGTAAAGCTGCAAGAGCCTGTGATCTTCTGGAATGCCCTCGCTGTGCATTAGTTCCTTTTTAAGGCAAAGCCTCCCCTTTGGCAGCCGATCTCAGCCCCACGCAGCTGAGCAGGGAGAGGGCTCCTGCTGGCAAGGGGGCTGCAGCCCACTGCTGTGAGTTGGCTGAGGGGCTGCTGCGAGGGAGCCAAGAAAGGGCACGGAAAGGATTGGGTTCGGTGCTGGGTCACAGAAATGGAATAGGCAAGTGCTCTTTGGACTTGGTCTTTCTACTCACTGTGCTCAGGAGCATCCTGGCCTGGTACTTCCTGAGTGGTACATGGGGGTTTTAGAGAAAATGTATCTAAATTTCCTTCCTAGTCTCCATTTGGTCAGATGAATTAGTGAGCACAGTAGAGAGTTTTCCAAAGGTAACAGAGAAATCCATCAGAATTGGAAGAGTGTTGTGGGTTTGTTGGGTTTCTTGTGAGGTTTTGTTGAGGAAGCATCCAGGGAAGAGGGAAGGAGTAGCATAGTCCACAATTACAATGGTCCCAAAAAATACAGTACTGCTGTTGTATTGCAGGCTGCTCCGTTTGGCTTCTCTGAATACAAATCAGCAATGAAAGTGGAATTTGCTAGGAATTAGACAATATGAATAAGGGACAGGCTGAAAACTGCCCATGTTAAGAGCGTGGTAAGGCTTTGAGATCATTCTGTCCTGAAACTGGTTTACTGTTTTTGTTTTCACATGAAGTCTTGGTAGCTTTGAATGCCTCAGGAAGTATATGCTAACTTGTTGCCGTCACCTTTGGTTCCCTTTATTGAAATATCGTATTTCGGGCTTGAAAAAAACGAAACCCTAAAATCCATCTAGAAGTCCACATCTTCTGGCAGGTAGAAGCATAAAGTAAGAATGCTTTCAAGACCTGTGAAGGAAGCTCAGGTTTGCGAGTGTCTTTAATTACAGAGTCTAAAGGGTCATGGCTAGGAATTTAGTTGGCTGTTTGGCACAGAACATATGAAGTCCACCCTGCAGGAACTGTTGGTTCAGGCCAGTAGTGTCTGTGAAGCGTCTCACTTGCAGCATGCTTCCCTTCTGAAAAGTGGCACATTGTTCAAGCTCCTGACATCGTGACAATCACTGTATAGCGGCTGTGATTAAAGTAAGTGAGCAAAAGGCTTTGCCTGTGTTTGGACAAACCTCTCTGCCGCTCAGAAGAGGGTTGATGGATAGGAAGCCTCTTTGCAATTTGGCTAACCTGCTGTTAAACACACAGGTGGGTTGCAAGAGTTGAAAGCGCTGGGGGTCTGGTCCCTCTGCCTTTGAAGTCAGCGTGAGTTTTGCTGTTGATTTCAGTGGGAGAAGCTTCAGGCCTCAGGTGGGCAGCAAGCTGAAGTTACAGCAAGTGCTTTGAGTCATGTTGAAGAGGAGCTGGATTTCTAACAGCAGCTCTTCTGCAAGGAGATCTGATCCGTTCCCATTTGTTCCCCTTGTCAGATGCTGCCTCAGAAGCTGGCTTAAGGCAACTGCTGATCGAAGTGCAGGTTTTGTTGTTTGTGCACCATAATGAATACCTTAAGGCAGATGCAGAACTCTGTAAGCAGAGGGACTAGCTGGTTGTCAGTGGGAGGTCACGCTGGGATAGAAGCAGCATGCTGTGTCCCCGATGCAGCATGCTGTGAGGGAAGTGGGGACTTTGAGGACACCAAGATTGTGCTTCACAGGAGCTGTGGAGCTCATAGCGTAGCTGCTGTGCTGCTGCTCCAGCGCTGCTTGCCTACCCAGCATCAATATGGGGAACCACAGGACTGCAGTGAAAGGGGTCAAAGAAGAGGAAGGAGTGAGTGGGTAATCTGCATCAGTGAGAAGGGCCTGGGAAGGAAGAACAAGAGATGACAGTTGAGCTGCTGGTCCACCATGCAGCCTTCTCCTTCCTTCAGTAATGTGGTGTTGTCCACAGCTGATGAGCCGTATGTGTGCAAGGACAAGTAGAATCTGTTGATCACAGGAGACCAGTCACATACCCTTTGTAACAGAACAGAGAAGTCTCACGGTTGAATTTCAGAGATGGGCTGGAAGACAGGTGGGGGACGGGGAGTTTGTTTTATTAAAGGGTTAAATTCCATATGCCAAGGGAAGGAGGATGATTGGGAGTGCTGAGGAAGCTTCTGGAGCCATTTGTACTCAGAAGGGAGGGGAGGGGAGTATTTCATAGCAAGGGAGAGGTATCTGCTGCTGTCTCCCTGCTCAAGCGAGGCCAGGTGATGGGCATCACAAATCCCAGGGGATCTCTCAGCAGGAATGGGACAAGCAGACTCTGCTGATGGTTGGAATTTGAACTAGATCAAAAACAGTGTGTGAAGTGTATTAATTAAGGGGTTTTCAGCTGTCACAGGGAATGAGGATGCAATTAAAGTTGCATATCTTGTCGCACCCTCTTATTTCTAATGCTGGGTAAGTGTAGTTGACTGTCACTCTCACATCCTGATGGATGTGTCCTGGTTTCAGCTGGGACAGAGTTAATTTTCTTGCCAGGTGGTACAGTGCTGTGTTTGGATTTAGTATGAGAATAATATTGGTAACACACTGATGTTTTAGTTGTTGCTGAGTAGTGCTTACTCTAAGTCAAGGCCTTTCCAGCTTCCCATGCTCTGGCAGTGAGGAGGGGCACAAGAAGCCAGGGAGGAGCAGAGCCAGGACAGCTGGCCCAGACTAGCCAAAGGGATATTCCATACCATAGAACGCCATGCTCAGTATATAAACTGGGGGGAGCTGGCCATTTACTGCTAAGAGACGGGCCGGGCATCGGTCAGTGGGCGCTAAGCAATTGTATTGTGCATCGTTCAACCGTGGCGATGTGTTGTCCTGATTCCCAAGTGGGGTGCAGGAGCCTTGGCTATGATTTATACCATTGCCTGACACGCAAGCCAGGGGGATGGGCAGGTCATAACATCTTGGGAAATGGAGGATGAAGAAGTCGTCTGAGACCGTGTGGTCTCAGCGGATACAGCAAGTAAGAGTTGCTCAGTAGAGTATATTTAGAGCTGTTTGCCCAGCCTGTTTCTAAGCATCCCCAGTGACAACACCTGTTCCCGTGAGATTTCCACTTGGATTTTCTCCAGTGCAGGTTCGCTGAGGCTTACCATGACTGGCATTCAAGCTGTGTGAGCACATATGGTAGGAGAGGAGCAGTACCCTGGGGAAGCCTGAAGGCTGCAACATGACTTGCTTGTGAGCACCAAAACCAAGAGAATTGCACAGTGTTTACTTCCATGGGTGCTCAGAGGAGCAAATCCTCTCCAGTTTCCAACCAAATTGGTTAGTAAAAGGCCACATAGCTGGTGGGAGGCAAGCAACCTGCACACAAGCATGACTGCTCTGCAGAACGCAGTCTTCTGCTCTGGGAGCCTTTGCTTCTCTGTGGGTGCTTGGTTTTGTGTCAGTAGCTCAGAAACAATCCATGAGGTGGGCAGGGCTAGGGGGAAGAATGCTGCAAGGCATTGCTGAAAAACATTGATCATTGGTCATTTACTTACTGGTTAGACAGATACTAAATTTTTTCTAAGATCTTGCAAAAAGAGAAAGTGCTTTTGAATTATATTCATGACTTGGGCTAATAGCGGCCAGACTGGGGGACGTGTGGAGGCAATACACTGCATCTTTACGAGTGCCAAGAGCATTTTCCACTGGCTTAACTGAATCTGGAAGTGGAGTTGACTTGCAGAATTGATAAAACTGCTTTCTGAATCCTGGGGATGGTCCCTTCTTTTGGGCTAAGACAAAAAAAGAAAAAATTGGTGACAGTGTTGTTGTGCTGTGATGCACAAAGAATGTGATTATTCAAGAGCAAAATCATCTTGGTGAGCTCAGAGAACAGAGGAATCAGAAGGAGAGCTTGCCACTTGGACTGGGATCCTGGGTTTAGACCTAGTTAAGTACCTGGGAAGTACTACAGATTTTCCCAGATGGGAATAACATACCTACTTGGATACAGAGTATTGGGAGAAATAAATTCAGGTTTTAAAAGTTGCATCTTTTACTGACTAGCCTGGGATGCCTTTTAAGGTGGCTGCAGAAGACTGAACATTTAGGTTCAAGGGAAAAGAGGTGAAGAAAACAATTGTGCAGTTTGCATTTAAACTGACTCTGCCACTTCTTGGCAACACTCCAGTGAAAAAGACCCAATAACCAAAATGTCAAGAATGGACTTTTTTAAAGTTATAAATTCATGAAGATGCAGAGCTTTTCCTTCACCCATCTTTATGCATTTAGCTGAGCACATAATGAATGACAGTTTCTCTAAGATATTCCCTATTCATAAGCATATTCTATGGAGACCAGTTACAGCATCGTTATCATCTCTTACTGTATGAACATGTTATGTCAGGTTAATAATGGTTGCAGTGGGAAAGCGTGATCCAGCCCTCTGAAACCAAGATCTTGCTAACATTCCTGTAAATGATTGAAAGTACATGAGTAATCTTACCGAGTTCATTTGCCTCTTAATTTCTAACCACTGCCTTGAAAAGCAGATTCAAGTACTGTGTCTAGGAATTCTGCTTTGTACTGTTTCTAAGACATGGCAGGAGTTCACATCCTCAGCGCAACACAGATACTGTGGTTGCTACAATTTGTAGCAGAGGTAAGTACATTCAGTCTGAAGGGGAGAAGTTTTCTTTCATGGTTTTCACAAATCGTAGTGGTCAAGGAGATGGTGTATCTGCTTTCCTCCCAGTCAGAAGAGATGGTGTTGCTGTTCTAGTCCTCTGAAAGGTGCATTGGGTTTGCAGGGAGTTTGGTGTCAGCTGTCTGAGGGGAGGCCCATTAGAGCTGGGGTGGGGAGCTCCAAGGCAGGCATGAACATTGCAAGGTGTTAGAAGCTCAGAGGTGGCCCACTTCCCCATATGCCAACATCAAGGTCCAGGAATACAGGGTCTGAAGCATGGTGATGCTACGTGCTGGCATCTGTTTCACTAGAAAATCAAATTGCCTGCATAAACTAGTCAGATCTTTAAAAACCTGTCCACCAAAGATATGGGGATGGACACTCAGACCACTCACAGTGATCCAGTTCCAAACTGAGGCTTGTAAATCTTCAGACTCACCGTTTTAGTGTTTTTTTCAAGCTGGGCAACTGTTCCACCACTCTGAGCTGGGACTGCACTTGAAGCAGGTACCTTCTGATGTATGCCGCTTGTGGCATGCAGTGACAACCAGGCATAGTGCCCAGAGACTGCTGTACCTTGCTAGCATGTGGTCCATATGTGTGAAAGTAAATCTCATTCATATCTGGGGATGCTGAATCTCTAGGATTGCTTCAGCCAGAGCTAGTTGGAAAAGAGCAAATGCATTCTTCTAATGTTCTTACAAAGGCAAACAGCAGTCTGTTCCTCTTAAGTAGTTGAAAATGTTCTGAAAGGCTCTGTCTGGCACTGACTGGGATAAAATGTCCCATCACGATGTTTCTTCTGTCCCTTTCATATCCTCCTGCTTGCTCTTAGTGGTCGCAAGGATGCCTGTGTACGTGCTGAAACATGAGCCCCACTGGAAGAGTCAGGTAGGCAGGGAGGAAGCAGCCAGGCAAATATACGGCTTAAGGACGAGTCCAGCAGAAAGTAATCTCTTATAATCCCTGGAAAATGTTATTTCAAAGAAAGAAAGATGTAAAGAAATCTAACAGCTCTATCCCATGAAAAATAAACCCGTCTTTGGCACTTGGTGAATATGTAGGGTTTACTCTGAATGTGAAGGCCCCTTAATGCATAGCAATTAACACCATAGATCGTAATACTTATGAATACGTCCAAAGGAAAGTAGAGTTGTAATTGTTGTGGGAGTCGCAACTTCAATTTTTTAAGACTTCTATATTTGAAAATCCCCACTAAATTGGTGCTTTTGGTCCCATTAACCACATGGAGACATGCACAGAAACCAAACATCAAAGAGCACGTAGAAGTGTTTTCTGTTTCTTTTACAAGTACTGCTACAGCCTCAGAAGTAAGAGAGGAATTGAAGGGGGGTGGGGTGGGGGGTGGAATCTTTGAATGGTTTAAAAAAAAATAATCCTTGCTCTAAAATTTCTACTGCCAAATTTCATCACAGGCTAATTTCTTGCAGCTGAGTTGCAAACCTCTATGAAAATAGGGGTTTACAGTGGAAACACTGACTAACTATAGCTATGCAGTCCCATGAATAATGATGCTCTAATTACGCCTTATGATTTACCAAGACCTGGTTTCTGTATAGCTCGTGAGCTTTTGCTGGTTGCTGGTTTGGGGAGCAAGGTCTATTTTTTCTTGACTGTGGTTTGCTTCCTTTTGTTCGTATTATGTTGGCACATACTTTTTGAAAAGCTTTTCTCTGAAGGGAGCTGGGCAGACAGCTATGATTAAGTATGAAATGATTGGGTGAGCTGTTTGTCAAAGTTATAAATAGGATACCACACAAACCCAACACTAATCTCGCTGAAAGACAGATACTGGCAACATTTCTTAGTCATCTGTTCCTGACGCTCAGGGGAGAACAGCTACACTTCCATTAAGTTTTCAAACAGAAGTTGCTTAAAATAAATTTCTCTGGTAAAATTTTGGGCATACGCACTATGAACCATGCTGAGATCTAGCAGAGCATTGGAATTTTACATGTTCATCCCAGTTTAAACCTGGTCCTCTGGGTCACCTCTCTGTGCAGGGGTCAAAGGTGAGGGTTTGACTCTTGTGGAAGCAGAAATCTGTTCATGGAATGGTTGTGGCAGGACCAGGCTGGTGCCCTCATCTCCTTATACCCCTGGATTAATTTTAGGGGTGGAAGAGGAGCTCTTTATGAATATCCATTGCATCTTTGGGTTTACAGGCAGTTTTCTGTAACCTGCTTTTGGAAGATCAGATGGAAACATAAAAAAGAAGAGCGATGGCACAGGTTTCACCTACATGCTTCTGCAACCAGAAGTGAAAGGCAGCATATTGATTTCCTTCTGCTGCAGATTTCTTGCACACAGTGGCCAGAGGCTTCTGCAGACTCCAGCCTTGACGCTGGTACTTGTCTGTCCAAGTTCTGCTTCAGCTGCATCAGTTTTGTCAAACTGGAAATCTGCAATTTTGTCTTCCCACAAGATGACCCCGTACTTGCCGTTTCCTTTCATTGTGACTCAAATTGTAGGAAAGGGCTCCACAGTTGTTCAGCGCTTTTGCTATGAACAAATAAAGCTGAAGAAGTACCAAGTATTTCTGGGGCTGACAAGAGCTTCAAGTTGCAAAGTGAAAAAGCCCACAGCAATCAGAACTTGCCCCTCCAATCCTGCACCTTCCCACATCCCTGCCAACACATACAGCAAAGAGTTTTGGAGAAGATATAAGCATTCCTAATGTATGGCACAAGCCAACAACTCTGCGTAGGTAAAGTCTCTAAGTTTTTACAACGATCTAGAAAAAGATGATCCTGAATTTTTGGGGTGCAGACAATTCGTTACATGCATCTTCTTACTTTTAATTTTGAAAAGTATACACATATTTATGGAATTCAAGATTAATGAGTGTCATTAAACCTAATTTCTTAAATTTTTAGGCATAGGCATTTTGGTTTTGCAAACTCTCAGAATCAGGTTCAGATCTAAGACCTTAGTTTGTTTAATAACTGTTTAAAGACAAGTTTTTTTGCAAACTCAGGAGTCGTTTTCATTCTTACCAGCAGAGTGATTGAGGTTTTTTAATTTGTTTGTTTTCCCTTGGGAGATTTTTGTTGCTAGAAGGTGAGATCCTTCTTGGGCGCAGACACCCTCCTGTAGGAAGGGAATGGGCTGCCCCCGGAGTCCCCGATGCTACCAGCAGTGTCTGTAGCTGTGCTCAGCAGGAGGAAGCAGCATGTGGTCCTCATTTGGGTAAGCTACCAGCCAGGAGTGTAGCTCATCACAGTGGGCAGCCGTGCCAGCCCACTTGTGCATCGTGCCCAACCTCCTCCTCTGGTGTGGTACATCCTGCTCAGCACAGCATCCTGCAAGGGTGGCAGAGGGGTAAGAAAAAGGGGGTGCCTTGCAGGAACCTGGTGTTGAGCATGTGTCTGAAACCCAGAAAGATGCTTTTCATGATTTTCACACCAACATCTACTGCTTGAGCAGCTTTGCTGGGCTTAGAAGGACGTGTTCTCTGAATGTTGACTCCTCTGGGAGAGGTTAATCCAGGTTTGTTCTTTGCACTGAAATGACTGGGACTAGCCACAAGCACTCCCCATTCTTGAGCAACAATCTTACAAGCTTTCTGAAGCTTCTTAGTGTCTTTACCCCAAAATAACCCAAAGTGAAGTGTCACCATTTTCCTTGTAGGGCTTCAGCAGGGGGCTGGAAAAGCCTGTTGTTTTTGACCAAACTCTTCCTCAGGTTTCTGTCATGGATCATATGAATTATTGCCCCATAGCATTTTTTTTTTTTTTTTTTTTTCTTCTTAATGGAGAATAAACCAAAAACCTTCACCTCTTAAATCTCTTAGTGGGAACCACATCTTTAATCCTCAATTTACTACTAAGATTCCTTTTCCAGTCTGATCCTTCTGGCAGCAAGCTGCTAGTCCATGGGGAAGAGCTGACAGTTTCTCCAGTAGATGTTTTTTCTGAGAAGAAATTGGAAAAAGGGATCCTGCTTAATGAATTGCTTTGCCTCTTATGTAATAACATATTTATGTTGTTATGAAGCCTCCAGTGAAGCTGCATCTGATAAGAGTGATAGGTTTCCAGTTTGATCTTATTTTAGATTGCAGCAAACTGAGGATAAAAAGACTCTTTGTTCCAAGAAGAAGGAAAAAAATAAAAGAACCAAAACATCTGGTGAGAAGCTGATGTGCTCAGGACAACTCTGAAAGAGGTTGATAGTGATGGATTACAACACACAACTTCAATACGTCCCCACAAGTGTTATGTGAAGAGACAAGATAATTCTTCCCTTGTCTAAGATTCTTTTTTTTAAGAGTTTTCTGTTTTTCAGAGAAGGGGAGAGGAAAGAGTGTAACAGTGAACTCCCTGTGTGTTTCTCCATAATCCTTGTGACTGGTCTAGTCTGAATTGAGGGCTTCTTTCAAGATTGATTTATTTGGAGAGTGCTAATTGTAGACCATGTCCCAGCTCCCCTTTGAAGCCTTTCATAATGGATTATCTCCTTTCCTGGGGCACAGACCTGCTCAGGAGCTTCCCAACAGTGGGTCCAGTGCCCAGAAGAGCATCTGAGGAGTGTTGGGGTTTGGTGTGTTCAGTCAGTTCTGCTAGATAGAGGTCCCTCATTACTTGTGGAATGTGTGGATTTGGCTCTCATTCTTCAATTCCTCTCTCAAACCGCTGAAAAAAATATTTTCTGCTGCAAATTATAAAGTGTTTCCTACTTTGTCTTTAAACACAGGCTTGGATCATTGCACCCTGTGCTGATTCCTGCTGCATGTGCACATCTCGGAGGCAGAGGCAGTCAGGCCCATGTAGCTATGGGCAGATCCAGGTCCTGAGTGAGAAACGGGGGGAGCAGAGTGGTGGGAAGGGGTATTTCCATTTCATTCAGAAAGACACTCCCAAAATGGAAAGGAGCAATGCATGGGTGAAGTGCTTTCATGCAGATGTTTTCAGTAAGAATCAGGTCTGTTGTCAGCATTTGTGACATTTTCTCTGTCCCCTTCCTTTGGGCAGTTTGCCACTGTAACATACATAGATGACATCCGGATTTTCAGACTGTCATTTCTTAAGGCATCTACTCTGAACTCAGTATTTTTCCAGGACATAGACATGGCTCTTTCTCCTCTTTAAATTAACTTTTTTTTTTTTTTTAACCATGTTTGCCTGCTTTATAAATTCCTCTGACATCAGGGTCTAGGATTAAACAAATTGATACCACCCTTGCAGCGTGTGAGCGTGACACTGAATTGACAGCCTAAGGAGCCCAAAGTATTTCAACACATCAACAGAGCAAATACAGAGGAAATTCCCATTCAGCCTCCCCTGCACCCTCCCACCCAGCTCCCTGGGAGCCGGGCTCCCAACTTGAATGGCCTGTGTCAGTAGGAAACGCAGCATTCCCGAAGCCCTCCCACCCATCTGTGCTTTTCTGCTCTGAGGATGCCAGTTGTGATATTTCTCAGAAATACCTGTATCTGTCCCTGTGTCAGGGTTTCACCGTAATGCAATAACAGAACCCTGCTAACCTGGTAGGGAGCCAACTCCGCACAGTAGCCAGATTAAGTTGTCTTATTTGGTTAACAGTGTTTTGATAGTTTATTAAATCCCGGTTGAGTAGAAAGGTAAGGCGTGGAAAAAGAAAATCTTATGGATTATCTGCTCTTGGTTGTTCACTTCTGTTGGTATAATCCTGGTTTGAATGATAAACTGTGAGAACAAGCATTTAATGTTTTGCTATTGTCTCATCTTAAACACGTGCATTGCTTTAAGAGAATAAGCATATTCTCTAGCTATTTTCTCTGGTTTGCTGTTTTTATCACTGATGTGGAACGTAGTGCTTGTTTTCTTTATCTGGAACGAAAACATTAGTTCATCCCAGATAGCACAAGCTATTTGATCAGCAGTCAGATGGTAAGGCATTACAAAAGCTGCTGACACGGGACAAATTCAGACCTGTGGCGTGCAGCTTGAAAAGACTTCATGCCCTTGTTATCAGTCCCTTGAGATACCCAGCTACTCCCTCAGCAGCAGCAAAAAGAAATAGGAGCTGGTTGTGCTAGAACCCAATCCCTCTCGCCTTACTGAGTCTGGGAGGCAGCACTGATGTGCATGGGGAGGCTGCTGTGGATGCAGCAGGTGAGATGGCATCTGCCTCTTCCTCACAGTCCTCTGTGTGTGAACTGTGGCACTGCAGTGACCTTGGGCTGGGTTAACCTGGGTCCTGCCACGTAGCACGTGCTGATGTCATTGGGGGGTTCCAGCAGGGTGCTGGTAAAGCAGACAGTTTATCTCTGGCTCTCCCCTCCCCCTCATTGCATTAGCTCCCAGTCTGGCTCATCCAAGGTGCCCACCGAGTCAGTGGTGGGGCCGGTTCCCAGCTACACCCTGCCACCTCTACTTATCCTGAGGTGCTCCTTGGTATGAAAGTGCAGGAAAATCATGACTTCACGTGAGCACAGCCCTTCCTCATGACCATATCCTGCCCTGATTTCTCTTGGCCAGCCTACAGCCCTGCCTCACCATGCATATCCTCAGGCGGTGGTATCGCTGAGACCGGGGAGGACATGTCCCGGTGCATTTTGATCAAAGTGTGAAGCCTTGCCATACTAATACTTAATATTCAGGCCTGCTGTGACATTATGTGCAAAACAAAGCCAAAGACAATTCTCTTAGTACATTATCAGAAAATAGAAGATACCATGTTTTGCCAGCAGCTGACTGCAAAGCAAAGAAATGGGCTGCACAGCTCTTAGCTAACACCTGCCTTTGCGATATGGGAAAATTCCTGATACGCAGTCTCCTTAATAGAGCAGTCTGGTAGCCAGTTCAGTTTTATGTTAGTAACTACTATGAGAGACTAGCTGTGCATCCGGACACCTTACACAAATTTTATGGGGCGTAGGTGTCTGGAAATGGCTTATCGGCTGATGTTTCTCAGTGCATCTAGAATGAAAAGGGCATGAAGAGCTCTTCCTAGGGCGGTCTGCCAGGACTGTCTCCTAGTCCGAACGTTTTTTGGGTACCCCCATTCCCTCTAGGAGTTATCTGTGACAAGACTGTTTCAAGATAGCATCAGGGTACTAGTGCTAGAGGGCATGCTGTCAGTTACTTATCAGCATGTGCTAAATCATGTTCTCTTTAAAGTGATGTATTTCAAGAGAGATGGGGACAGGAACACCTGAAGCAGGAAAAGCTGGGAGGCATAAGGAAGGGGATTTACTTTCATTGCACTACCTCTTTGCAAGGTATTTTTAACATCTGTACCACCTCCAGGCTCGTTTTGTATCCGCTGCAGACACTCTGACATGGGGAAAAAAAAAAACAAACCAAACACCACGCAACAGAAGGGAGAACAAAAAAGAAATCAAAAACTCGTGGTCTGAATTCCACTGTTTGGCCGTCAGTTCCTGACTGTGTTGCTCATTACCCTGGATGGGGTTTAGGTATGAAGAGGGAGAGGCCAACAGGTGGTTGTGCTTGCCAGGGGCAGGAGGAGAGGGCTGGAGCTCCTCAGCTGCTGGGTGCTCTCATGTTTACGGGCTGTACCTGGCCAGGGGCTGCATCCTGGTGTCCCTGCCGTGCCTGGCAGGGGGGTCTCAGCCGTGTGGGACTTCAGCAAGCCTGATTGCCTGAGGCATATCCACCCAGAAACCCCCAAGGAGGGGGTTTGGGCTGTAGGTGTCCTGGCATGGGGGACTGGATTGAGGCAACCAGAGGTCAGTTTTGATCTAGGAGTGTGAAAAGAGGTTTTGGAGCAGTTTGGAAAGCGAGTGGGAGGAGGGCTACAAATATGAGGGAAGAATCATGACAGATTTATCACAGCCTGAAGTAAATTAACCTCTGGGAGGAATGATTTTGTAATAATTTGCATTTAGATACTCTGACACATCCGAATAACCCCAAACCTTCTGCAAACATTGTAATGAATTCAATCTCCAACATCCTGTGAGAGAAATAGAAATAGTGCTATTTACATGGTTAAAGGAGCCAAGGACTCATCTCTCAGTATTGCATTTTACACCCCTGGGACTGCCCTTCTCTCTTGGTTCCATGGCTATGGAGCCTCATGGTGGGGTGAAACACAGCAGCAGTGAACAGCTAGAGAGCTTTTCCGACTTCAGCCAGCTGAGATCGTGCAGCCCCACTGCGTTACGCCACACGCCATGGCTGCAGCAGCTCCCGGCACAGCCCGTGGCCGGCAGGCCGGTGGCCAAGGGGAGCCTGCGTGGGCCAGGGCAGTGGTGCTGGGAGCACGCGGGGGAAGAAGTGGGGAGCTGAGCCCCGTCTCAGCTTGTGTTGGTGGTGGCTGAGAGCAGGGGTATTCCTCCTGTGAGGACCCTGCCGCAAAGCAGCCCAGCCGGCTCCACCCCTGACGAGGAAGTTGTCAAGTGATTTCATGTTCAGCACTCTCAAAGGCAGTAATGAATCTGATAGCCAAAATGATCTGTTAACCCAGCCAGCTGAGAGGGTATTTGAAGGACAATTCAAGCCTGTAGCCAGGCAGTGTGATATTTTCTTGTCATCAGCCTCCTGCCTGTTCCTTTCCACTCCAGGGCAGTTAATCATAAATGAGATATTTGTTCGATGCTGTTTTCATGCATGCTCTGCCCTGTCTTCATTTCCAGGAGACTGTAAAATAGGTGGGTTACATCCCACCACGCCTTCGGCAGCCTTTGCAGGAGAGGTGGCTCTTCAAGGGAGACCCAGATGGAACCACATATTTTGGCTGCTGGAGGCTTGGGCAAGCCAATAGTTTTCTGAAGGGAAGCCGAGGATCCCAAAGTGCATCCTGTCTTTCTTACAAGTGTGTCTTAAATCCAGAGCGCTTAGGGCAGCGTGGAGCTGGTACTAGCTGAGCCATTGAGTGCACCCCAGGCACCTCCGTGCTCCACTACCAGCCACGCTCAGCGGGGGGGTTGCAAGTCAAGGGCTCAGGGAAGATGGCTGGGTTTCACTTACAGACTCACATGGAGCAGTATAATTCTCTCTGGGCCTGATGGAGTTGGCCTGAGTCACTGAAAGTGTATTTGTTATCTTCAGGGAGGTTTGGAATGGACCTCTGCTTGCTGCCAGTTTAGCTTCTGCCATGCTCATGTGCTTTCTATAAAGCTCTTCCAGGCACCAGGAGCATGTGCTCTGGAGCAAGCAGTTAGCATCATGTCAGTTGTATACGAGGGGAAATTTCTCTGACGCAGCAGTGGAGAGGAGAACGCGCAGGGTATCTTGCAGATTTACTCCTCATAAAACATCTCCAGCTCTCCGGAGGTATCTGCAGATAATCTCCTACCAAGGGAACCCGGAGATATTTATAGTGTAGCTTCAGTGGTGACGGCAAGTTAGCAAACAAATGAACTTTGAAATACAAGGAGAGCAAAAATACAGTCGAGAGTGCGTTTATTTTGGAGTCAATAAAAAATGGTTAAATAATAATAGTATAATGTTTCCAGGGTGGGTCAGGTTAAAAAGCAAAGCAAAGTATTTTTATAGTGCTGTAAGACTGTTTTGTGTGCACTGAGTTTGAATTACAAAGACAAATGGTAAAAACTTTGCTCCCCACTGAGATAAAGTGCTGCGGTGCTGAGTACCCGTACAAATGCCTGCAGTAACCGAAGATAAATGTTGCTTCAAAAGGGATTGAAACTGCTGTGAGTTCAGGCTTTAAATTCTATATGCAATTCACAAAGTTGTGTAAAATGAAGCCATTTTAGCTACGGGTGTGACTTTTCGCTGGCTTTCTGTCTGTTCCCCCCGACGCGGCGGTGCGGGCTGGCCGGCGGCTGCTGGAAGCTGTGCTCCATGGCAAGGCGTTGGACCCCTGCCATCCTGCTGAAACACGCGCCCTGCTCCGCCCAGGGCGGGAGAGGAGAGGTGTTTGTCCAGTCACGTCACGTTTTAATTAGCAGGCCTCACGCTTCTACCACCCCTCGTCGTTCCTCAGGGAGCTGGGGTGCGTTGTGGGGCTCTTCCTCCACGTCCTCTTCCTCACTGTGGGCAGGCCGCCTTCTTCCCCAGAGGCGATCCCCACACGTTCCACTTTTTGTTCCTAAAGCCTGTTTGGGGAACCAGCAGCTTTGGTGAACTTGTAGGTGTCTCCTGGTTAAATAATAATAGTGAACGTTTCCCAGGTGGGTAGCCCTGGCAGCCGCGTTTGCTCTCCCGGTTCCAGGCAGGGCTGCGGCCTGGCCATGCCGGAGGGGTTAGTGGAGCATGGCGCGGCCAGGCCGGCTCACTGCCGGCGGGCCAGGAGCTGCGGGTTCCCAGGTGGCGGCTTCCCGCTGCTTTACCTTGGTGTACCAACATGGGGGGTTGGTAAGGGGGTGCCCGAGGCCTAGGCTGAACCTGCGAGCACCGGTGGGGAATGGAGCGGTGGCAGGAGCGCTCGTGCTTTTGGGTGCCTTGGGGGCCAAGGGGTCACGCAACCAGGGCCTCGTCTGCAAAATGTGTCAGCAACTGAGACATGGTGGTAAAGGCAGTCTTAGGGAGCCATTGGCATCCTTTGGGATCCGTTTCCTTGTTGATAGGCCTTTCGGAGAGGTCCTGGGGGCACTGAGAGCAGCATGGAAGGGTGCACGCCACAGTAAAACAGCTGCCAGCGAACGACTGATCCTTGCCAGAAACCCCCTGGCAGCAGAAATCAGGTGGGAGAGGCCAGATGAGAAGAAAGTTTTTAGTTTGCCACCACAGGAAACAAAGCTGTGTCTTGTCAAAAAGTCACCACTCCTTTTTTCTGCCTCTCGGTCACACATCAGCCATCCTCACTGTGAGTTTCTTGTACAAATGCAGCTTTACAGAAGGGATCTCAGGGAATGAATTGCAATGATCTCGTTTGTGAAGGAAGGAGAGGCCTAAGTCGATGATGAACGTGTAGGTGTCCCCTTGCTGGGGCAGCCCCGCTTGCAGGCACTGCACCTTACACTGTGTTTTGCGTGGCAAGCATTAAGCCACGTGATGCAAGTATTCAACTCTTAGTTTTTTATATTGAAGCAAGTTGCTGCTTTCCCCATTGCTCTTGACGGTGTGTCACAGTGGTGCCTGGGTGCTCGTGGGGACTGGGAGGGGGGTCCCGTGGGAGACAGGACCCTGACGCTCCTCTCAGCTGGGAGCACGACAGGAGCCTGATGCTGGGAGTTATGCTGGTGGGCAGCAATTCCCATTACATAGGCAGGAAGGCTGCCCTGTCCATGGAAATGGACGTGATAACCTGTTTTCCAAGGGCAAGCTCACCCCAGCGCCCTGCAGAGGTTGCTCCAGAGCCATCTGTGAGCACGGACCTGAGGGCCAGCAAAATGCAAACTCATCCTGAACATCTTCTGCCTAAAGTACATCAGCTACAGAGCACTCCTGTCAAAATTGCTCTTAGTCAGGCTACTAATGGCATGGCATTCACAAGGGAAGGACACATGCCCAGTTTCAAAGACCCTTTACCCGGAGGCACCCATTTGCTAAGGGCTCTACGCTGGAAATAGCTCAGGACTTTAATGGGAAACTCTGGAGGACTGTGCAGGTTCAAGATTTGAAGCTGTCGAGACTCACAAGATAAAACATGATTGTAAATGTATGTTTCAGCTCAGCTATGACGTTAAGACAGCAGTCCTGTAAAACTGCCAGCAAAATCATTGGCAATCCCAATCAAATTATCTTAAGCACAGTAACTTCTTTGTAATTGGTTTATCTCTGTGCGTGCTTGGAACCAAGGGCGGGGGGGGGGGGGGGGGGGGGGGTTATTCTTTAAAAAAAATACCCCATCCAAATGAATTCTTATTGCTGGGTAAGGAGAAACGTAGGGTGTGTTTGCAGGTGGATGTGTCTTTCTTTGTAAGGACTCATAAGAACTTAAGCAATTATTTTTAAAATGTTGCTGACTCTGCCTGTGCAAACACTTGCTTCTCCACAATAAAGAGATGTGCAGAGGGCAGGAGGAGCTCTGATACTGAAGAATTTTTCAATTTGACTGCCGAGTCCTCTTACCTTTCCTGTCCTTCCCTATAGCCAAGGGTATATTCCATCAGTAATTGTCATAGCAACCCCTTTTTTGGGTGGTCTTGTCTCTTTCTGAGAGAGAAATTTTTCATTGAAAAAATAGTGAATGAGCAGATTTCAAAATCTGTGGAGGGTAATTAGTCACCCAAACTGACATTCAGCACATCCCTGTCTTTTGAAAACTTCTCACTAATCTCACCTCTCTGGTTAAGGAAATGCCTTCTCAGGATGGAGTGGGGGGATAGTTTGGGAGGTCAGGGAAAATGTTGGAGTTGTTTTTTTTCTTGACAAAGTAGTTTCAAACAGTTGTACTAATATACATGTTAAGTATAGTGAGGATGACTAGTATGTCATTGAATAAGAGACTTCCACGTCTTCTGGGATTCTGGGCAGAGCTGGATTGTAGGGCAGACTTTGAGCAGGAAACGCTTGTATTTCCCTTCTCCTTGCCCCATGGATGAATTTTGTGTCCTTGGCTCAGAGTCAGCAGTGAGAAAATTTGTACTTGCGTTCATACCAACCACTATAATAATGCAGGATAAGTCCAGTTAGGAGGTAAACACGTAAAGCCTGATGCAGATCTAGGTAAATAGGGAGCTGCAATGTTTTTATGCTGAGGTTGTCTGGGTTGAAATCCTTCCTTTTCCAGACCTGGCCATTCAAGTACATTTTCTCTCATTTTAGGGGAGCACCTGCGAATCTGCCCACAAGGCTATACTTGCTGCACCAGCGAGATGGAGGAGAACTTTGCAAACAAAAGCCGAAGTGAATTTGAAGCCATGATGAAAGAAGCCGGTCGTTCTGTGCAGACAACCCTAACAGCGCAGCACAGAAGTTTTGACGGTAAGTAAATCCTGCTCAGTTCCCCCTTGCTCAGGATATAGTCACTGCTTAACTTTCCAAGCACTGATCAAGCCAGGCATTTGTGTTCAATGCCTTCCTCTGCACCTTGCTCAGTAGTTTACGTGAAGTGTCGACCTTCAACAGGAATTATACCTCTGGCAGTGTTTTTGCAAGACCAAGTCATTTTGAGAACTCATTTCAGTGAAGCCATTGAAGGAGGCTGGCAGGCACTCCTACCAACAAATTGTGTACCTTGGCACTGACACAGCTTTTACGAGCATGGCGTAATCGGGTCTTACCACAGCAGCATAACATTTGAGGTAGTGATGTAAAACTTGGCACTGTGCCTTGAGCTCTAAGTTGAACAATATGGTAAAGGTGACTGGATAGCCCTCACTAGATTGGGAGGGTTTAAGGAAGCATAGATTTTTTTCTGCCCTTTTCATATAAATTGCAAATGTAAAAGAGGTTAGTTCACACAAGATGCTTATAACTTTGAGCTTCATACAAACATCAGAAAATGTTACACGGCAGTGAAGGTTTTAGAGACTGTGGTGCATGAGATGTTGTGGACAACCAAACTCTCCAAAGTACAGTATTTCTCCTAATGCGCTAAGCAAAGGCTGAGGATGGCTGTCTTCTATTTCCCTGAAGAATCCATTTGCAGTGCACAGTAAACCTCAAGGTCTGAAGGCCACTGGAAATAAATGGTTTATTGGCAAAATTGAGATGACCTATGATTCAGAAACTGTATCCATTATCAGATTTTGAAGAAGGTCAGACATTTAGAATGACGGTCCTCCTAACTTTATCAACAGTCGTCATATGTATTTATCGTGAAAAGAATAGGAGTTGGGGAAAGAAGCTATAATAGCTGGAAAGGTGGAACTGGAAATTTCAAGCAGTAAATAATAGATCTAAAGAAATAAGCCTGACCTTCAGGGAGCTGATAACCAAGATTAAGTGCTTTTACACTAAATAGAAAGAAAAGGCAGTGCATCTCTGCAAAATGCATTGTAACTGTGTGGCCAAGGTTGACCACAGCAAGGCATTTCTTTAAAACCTCAAAATTAATTGATTTTCACCTGCCTTAAGAAGTGATAACAAGGATTTTCAAAAGAGCCTTACAATGCTGGTTGCTTGGACTGATGTCTGAATGGGACCTGACGCAGCAGCCACTGAGTGCGCTTGCTGACCTGTGAAATCCAGCCCTTCGCAGGGGTTAATGCAGATCATCCGCCGGCCTTGGTACCCCCTCCCTCCACTGCCTATTGCAGCATTGGCTGGTATATCTGCTCTTTGCTTTTGCCACAGATACTCAAAAGAACATAGTTCTACATCTGTCATGTAAGAGAGTGCAAAATTTGATGGTAGCTTTGAGGATTAAATTGACGAGCAGAAATTGCCTAGTGAAGAACGGTTTAGTATGCGTGTGATGTTTTGGTAGATTAATAATAACAGCAATAAGAATAATAGTAAGCAAAACCATGAAAGGGGGATGCTTGTCTTGAGATGCCAATTAGAACTGTAAGGGCTTTCCATTTTTGTTTTTGTTCCCCAGCATTTTACAAAAATAGAGCTTTATTTCTGTGGTGCGTGCCCAAGTTTCCTTTAAGCTTCAAACAAAGTAAGTGTTCAATAAGCCAAGTATTACTTTACAGACCATAATGGACAGATCATTGGTGTTTTGCAGTGGGAATAACCTCACTTGAGCCCACAAGGCCAGGAAGATGTCTCCTGCTCCCATTATACCCTTTTAGTTTGCTTAACTACTCTTGCAATCAATGTATAGTTTATAATTTATGCAAGACATTATTTTAAAAAAATTATCATATTGTGTCTGAGTTTCAAGCATGACTTTACCTATAAGCAGTAGGGTTGGGTTTTTTTCCTTAGCTAATGCATAGATGGTTTAAAATTTGAGGGAGTTCTGGTGATGGGGCAGTGGAATTGCCTCAGGTCCTGAAGCAATGCCATAGAAACCACCCTATCTTCCAGCTAACGTTATTAATCTCACAGTTAACAAGGCTTTTTGCAGGTGGTACTGTTTAGAGCTGTTCAATAAAAGAATTTTTTAATGTCAGAGAGATGAGTTCTAGTCTTTCTGGCACTGGATGCCTGGTTTTGCTGGATTTCATTAGCAGCAGCTTAGACTGTTTTGGGGTTGCACAGGTATCGATGCACAGCTTGTCTTCATATTAGTGATTTTGTTTGGCCTTAGGAGGATGTAGTGGGTGAGGCTCCACTGCATGGGGCTGTCCAACCCTTTCTCGTAATATTTGCAGCCTGGAGATCAGATTATTCATATATTCTCTGCTAGCAGGTGTGGCACATTGAACTTTAGGCCTGGAGCTGCCTTTTTTAGGTTCATCACAGCAAATGTTGCTTCTGTAATCTCACCACTGATCATGGCAATAGTCTCTACTTGTAAATTGCCCTGAAGCTCCAGATGGAAAATAGCAAGGCTACTGTAATCTGCCTCTGAAGTAATATTCTCTATGCTAGTGTTCAACATTTTGCTTTGGAGAATAATTCATCCTTTCAGGTTGGGGTCTGTAAAGCCCTTAATTGTTAGCGCACCTCTACTTTGAGCTACAGTTTTGTCCCACTGCAAGGAATTATAATCTGTTGTGTCAGTCTCACTGGCTGCTTTTGGGGCAAATGCTCTGTGGCCAAGAGCAGTGTCTTTTATCTCATACAGAGTATTTTTAGAGAAAACATACATACAAAATACAGATGACATATGATAGGTATAGCCATATATTCTGAAGTGATATATGCAGAATAGGATCCTATGGTTTGAGTGTGCTCTCTGCATAGGACGAGGACACATGCTTTCTGGGATGCCCTTCCTCCAGGATCTGCCAGTTTTAAAGTTTCTGCCAATTAATTTAAATCGTGCATTTGTTGTTTTGCTTTAGTTTACTGTAGTTAACAGGATTTGGGGGCATCAGATTTGAGCTACACATGCGGTCATTGGCTTGCTGTTAACGTTTTAGTTGAAAAGGTAGTATTTTGCTCTACAACTGATTGGTTTAATTTAAAAAAAAAAGAAAAAAAACAAACAAACAAAAGCAAATGCACAGACCATGAGTGATGGGAGCATATGCTTTTGATAAGTCAGTGTTAGGGAGGATGTTGAGATCAGAGTTGTGGTATTTCATTAGAAGGATTATATGCACAAATTCTTTGTTAATTCTGATGTCCCCCAGCTCTTGGTCAGGCAGGGAGTGGAGCATCATTAACGTGGTGCACAGCCTGTGGCAGGGACCTGCTGGAGGCTGCTAGGTTGGTTTTGGTCAGAGTTTATTTGCCTGGAAAATTGTACATACCCCATACTTTATTAGAAAAAAAAGTTAGTAATAAAATTGAAAACAAACTTGGGAGTCTTGGAGGGAACTGGGACAGTCTCTGTTGAGACTGGTACTAAATATTGTTTTAAAGGTGTTTACCAACGTTATACATGCCTCAGAGATTTTAATTGCAGGTTGTGCTTGTTTTCAAACTGGTATCATCTCACTGGATGGGGAAGTTTCAGTATCAATTATTACAAAATTAAATACTTGGACAAGGAACTTTGTTAAAGCAGATGGTTTCAGGAAGCTGCTGTGAGCTGCCTGCTGCCCCCTCTGCCGGCTGCCCAGCAGGGGTTGGCCTGGGAAGTGCTTTGGTTCTGGAATTGTGCTGAGAGCAAGTTATAAACATGGGGCAGGCTGGGGGAAGATCCCTTGGGAAAATGAGTTTTTTCTTGCATATCACACAACTGTATGTCAGCCTTGCACAAAGCCATGGGACTTTAAAACTCCTGTCCTTCCCAATGAAACTTGTACCTCCACAAGCTGTTATAGAGATGAGTTGGGAAAAACCTCTGGGCTGTGCAGGAGAGGCCAGAGAAGTGGTTTGTGTTGCATGGTCGGAGCAGTCCCGTTCAGAGCCAGTGCAGGCTGGGGTGGCAGCATGGGTTGGGCTGGGAGAGGGGACGGAAAGAGGGAACAGGAGCGAGTGATGCTTAGAGTGACAGTGAGAGGCTGCAAGCAGCAAGGAACAATGCTGTTTTTCTAGTCTTGATGAAAGCTCGCTTGTTCAGAGTCTAATCCTTGTCTGTCTCTCTCTTTTCTCCCATTTCCCCCACTTAAATCACTTTTTAATAATACTTCAATGTTGTGGCAATCTTTCCTTCCCAATCATTTTGGTACACTTAGCGAGCGCTCCCTCTGTGACTGCTGACCTTTAGCTGTGAGCCAGGAAATCTGTCCTTTCAGAATTGTTTCATGTTTTCAGGAAATATCAACAAGCTGAACCAAAAATCTTGGCTTTTATTCCGCACTGCACAGTCTAAAACTGATTTGTAGCTCTCGTAAATTCTGAGATTTTTAATCTGTGGCAATCAAAGGCAGATTAAAAATTATGTATTTTATAGGGGGCTGCTCATTGGAAAGCTGATGTCACTTAAAAGCTTTAATAATGTCCAGTGTTGGTAACTGGAAATCGCATATGCTAAAACGCAGGCCATGCAGATAATTAACATTATTTGAGAGTTAGTTTTAGACAGTTACATATTTCTTATGAAGATGAATCATTGTTTTAAGTGTTACAAGGTGAGGAACATCCCAGAAGCTGTTACATACTGATGGTTAAAATTTTAGAGATTTCTAAAGGGCCCTTCTTTAAAATTCAACCAAATGTGTCTTTGTCAGAGGAACTGACTTATTTAACCCACAGTACCTAGGGTTTCAGCCCCTAAAAAGACTGTCTGGGGAGCGAGACTTTATTTACATAGCCTAAGGAAGCTAATCAGGAGGCTGTGGAGCTGCCTCCACAGGCAGAGTTCTGTCCTACCTCACTTACTTCAAACCTGGACTACAAAATCCAGACCTGAATCTGAATTTTGCAGGTATTTTCTCAGTTGATGATAACGTGAATCACAAGCCCTGCCAGCCTGAAATTTAAGGTATCCAAATTCGGTGCCCCATGCACCAAAAGATGTCTTCTGAGAGATGGGGCACTGCGCTGTGCGGAAAATGATCGACACAAGACAAAAGCAATGATTGTCTGGGATATAGGGACTGCAATGCCTGTGTGCCTAAACATGTTGCCCCAAAACAACTGCTCTGCACTTCCAGTGTCCTGCTGCCACTGCGCCAAGTCTCAGCCATGGGTGTTTTGTGGAACCATGGCATGGTTTGGGTTTGGTGGGGTGCCGTCGATGATGTGTATATGTAGAAGCAGGAAATAAATGTTCCAGGGGCTGCTTATGCCTCAAAATATGGAAGCGATGCTGTCTTTAGAAATAAAATCCATTGTTTCAAAGGTTGTGGAAAGGAGCATTTCTGGAGTCAGCAATGTCCTTCTGGCTGTCCCAGTCTGTGCTTGGTGAGCTGGCTGCTTCCCACTGCCCCTGGCATCGGCTCTGGCTGCTCCCTTGGGCCAAGTTTGAGCTTGGACTTTAAATTTATTGCTTCTGATCCCGAAGCCCACAATTACCTGGGAATGCTCTTTTTTTGTGGTAACTCCGCACGCTAGGGCTCTGCCCCTGAAATTGTGGTGTGTGGCCTCAGTTGGTGGCATTGGCAATAGGCTCAGCTCTGCAGGGGAGCGCTGACCTCCAGGGTATCCTCAGACAGGTGGGAGGCAGCAGCGGGTGCCAGCACCCCATGAGCCAGAAGGCTTAGCCATCCCTCCAGGTACAAGATGGGGATATCAGGGTGACTTCCATGGCTCACCTGATGTTTGCCTTCCCAAACATCAGCCTTGTGTCAGCATTCTGCTCATCTCATAACCAAACATCTAATATCAAGCAGTGCCCGTGGACAAGCATCTTTTCCAAACAGAAAAGTATAAATGGACCTGAACCACTGCAGCTTCCAAACAAAAAGCTAGTAGAGCCAGGGAAACTGAGGAGGAGGGGGGAATTAAGGGGAGGAGGAAGGTGTTTTGGACAAGCAGGAAGCTCAATGATCTTTTTTCCTGGTGAGATGACAAAAAATCAGGAGGAAAAGAAACCTGGGAGTCAATTGCTTTTGCTAAATAAGCGTTCATCACCTGCACTGCATTTCTTTGGCAGGCCAGGGGTACCCTGTTTGGCAAAATTGTGCTACTCAAAGCACCATTAATTGTTTTGTGCCCCCTCCTGCATGCTGCTTGGGCAACAACATTCAGAAGAAGGCTAGTTGTCCTCCATCTTTGCCTCTTGGACACATTATCAAAAGTACTTATAAGAAGGGCTATCAAAGATGATTCCTTTGACTCCCCTGGACTTCCTTCCCTTAGGGTTGGTTTGTGGATGAGGCAGAAAGAACATCCTTTAACCTGGAAATAAAAAAGCGGGGTCCCAGGTGGATCCAGAACAGGGAAACAAATAAAGGGGTTCCCTTGGAGACCTCCTGGAGAAAGGCAGCAAGCAGCCATGCTCACCTCCTTCTGTTTCCCCCAAGGAACCACCTTAAGAAAACCCCAGCATGAGCAGGATTGATGCTAGTCTGGCTGTCACTCCCCTGCAGTCATGCTCTGCAGAAGGAAGATGCTTTCATGTGTGGTGCTGAACACCTCATTTGGTATTTATGGTTTCCTGGAATGGGGTGCGGTGTCTACCAAGGCGCATTCCTGGACTCAGCAAGATTAATCCTGACAGGTAGCTGCCTCGGGGAAGCAAACGCTTAGGCTCACCTGTAACAGCTCCAGCACCTGGAGTTTTCTCTCCCCTTACAGCCACTTCTCTTCACATTTAATCTGCGAGGCTCCATTGTGTGCTGCAGGGTATATTGCAATGTACGTGCAGCACTTTGCTTAACAGATGGCATAGGCACAATATTCTCTTTTATAGAAAGAAAAGAGAACAAACAAGGCAGTGGCTGGGATGAGAGCTCTGCACTGGGGTGCCTCCTGCAAGGGCTTGCACACCCCAAGAGATGAGCTGCTTCATCCCTGCAGAAGTCAGATTAGGTAGAAAAGGTAGATCAGGCATCTCGGTTTCAGCAGCTGTCAACATGTTTTGTCACATAGTCAAAAAAAGCTGCCTCTGAGTGCTCAGAGAACAGTGAAATGTGCATCTGCTTGGGGACATAAAAGAAAGCACCTGCTCTTCCGAGATACCGGATGACACAGGCATATTTTGCAAGAAATTAGTGATGTCCAGATAGTCATTTCAGAAGAAAGTGTCGGCAGGGTTTATTTTAACATTCAGGGATTAATGCACAAAGCTCTTTGAAAACTTTTTTTCACAGAGCAAGCAGCCAAACCTTTATTACAAATGCTGGATGTTGCCTTCAGTGACTGAAGCAGTATTACACCCAGATGGCCAGGCGGAGGTCAGAGCAGTGAAATGGGAGACAAACAGCTGAGTTTTTTCTGCATGGCTCTGCTGAAGAGCCTGTGTCTTGAACCAGTTTCCATCTTCCAGCTGGTGTACTGGTTTCCACGTGAAGCAGTTTTCACCCTTCAGCTCTCTGATGCTCTGTGTTTCTCATAAGAGGAAGATACTAGGATTGCCTGGGCTTACCCCTATTGCAAAGAAATGTAGGTGCTCTGAATCAGCTCTTGAGTTGGTTAATTCCTCCACAGCTTTGCATTTGCCAAGATCACGTCTCTATTCCTAGCCAGGTGCTGCAGTAATTCCAGAGCATCAAGGGCTCCAGCCGCAAGGTGCTGTCCCTGCTTACAGGTCGGCATACACAATAAGCTTGAAAATATGCTACTGAAGTGTGTGGCGTGTCCTGACATAGGCGTTTGTGTTATTTTGAGTACTTGAAGATATCTGTTCTCATTTGAGATTATAGAAGTACTTTGTTCTCTCTCACCATAAATGCTCGCAGCAAACTGTTGATTCTGCTTTATTAGTTATTGGCATTGAACTAGTGCATCCATAGAGCCAAGAACCTTCTCGTTACTCTGGCGCCCTGCAGGGTATCCTGCCTGTCTAAGACTCAACCTGTGGTCTAAGGACTTTGTTTAAAAAAAAAAACAAACCAAAAAGCCAAACAAAAAACAGGTTTGGGTGAGTGGACTATGGAGGGAAGAGATGAGTGGAAGGTCATGCAAACGGCTTGTGCTAGAGGTGGAAGATTGCTCAGGTCCCTTGGCTTTGGGTAAGGTGCAGGAGTGCCACAAGTCCCTCTGTTTCATAAAATGCAGTGACCCTTTTCTGGTGAAAGACCAAAAGACATCATGTCATTCCATGTCTTACAGGGGTTTATCAACCAAGAGCTTTCCATACATTCGTTCTCAGCAACCCCAACCTAAGGGTATAGGCACTGGTTCAAAGTGTTCCTTGGGTCATCGGTATGAGGTGGGAGTTTTTGTGTAAGGCCCCTTCCAAAGTGGAAGTAATGGTCAAAATCGTGAGGGAGGTCTGCAAACAACTTGGATAAATGGGGGAAAGGAGTTTTTTGGCATCTGGTAACCTGTGTGATTAGGGGAGTTGGGCTGGTTTTTAGGGCGTAGCCTGGCTACCAGCAGTACCAATGGGTATGTGCCTATGAAATGTAGGCTGAGAATTGATCTATCTACAGGGAGAGTCAAACATAATCCCTGTTTCTGGTAAAAAGAGGCTGGGTGCCTTTGTGGATGAACATTTAACCTTTGTATTTGCTACAGCTGCTTAAGGGTGCTTCACTTCTCCCCCCCTTTCCTATTGTCATTTAATTTTCTCTCTTCAGACCTGCACAGCTTCTTGCATTTAAAAGCACAGTTAACACGGTGTAATATGTGCAGAGCTTTTTCCAGTGCCTCACTTCCCTTCCAAGCTACATCGGAGTATTTTGATTCTATTTCTTGTGTTTTCTACAATTAGCCAAGTTAGAGGGAAAGAAAACCCTCATTTTACCCAGCAGTTCCTAGCTACCTCTGAAGAAACTGGGTAGTGTTAAGTCATTCTCATTAAACCTGCAGATTTGGCCATGACACCAATGAGCTGCGGGGGGCGGGGTGGGGAGGTTCACCGTAAGGAGAAATAGAAATCAGAAAACCCAGCTTCCATAGGACTTGGTTCTTCAAAACAAGAGTCCTCTCGTCAGGTGCTCTGAGTCGGTGGAGCCAGGGCTAGGATACACTACAAATTTTACTTCAGCAAGATTACCATCTTCAGGAGAACTTACAAAAATGATAGTTTCATCAGGAGCTTTTAAAGATTTCTTTTTAGTAAATATTCCTTCTAATCCGCTGCTTTCCCAGCAGAATCCGTCCCTTGCAGAAAGTTGTTCGACACTGCTCAGCGATAATTCCTGCTGACCGAGGGGGTGGCATCAGTGCACACCTCAGCTGAAGGCCAACATGAAAGCAGCCCATACAAGAGCCCTGGCAGAAAAAGTCAGGCAACATTCATGAAGGAGAAAAGAAATAAGGATTAATGTTTTCCCTCCAAAGCCCCTTTTTATTGATTACCTTTATTTTTGCATGTAGTGCTGGAACTCTTGTCTCCATGTGTCATAGCTACATCTCCAAGAGGGATACGTACATGTCCACGTTGATCACTACACCTGCAACTTAAAACAATAACGGTAATCTCTTTCCATGGCTCAACGTGTGAGAGCTACCAAATGACAGTCTGAAACAAAATAGGATAAATTACGATACAGAGAGCCATGAAAATTGCTTGCATTTTTATTCTTATATGTAGAATGAGGGCTATGATATTTTCTAAAGCAGTACAGCCAAGAGCATGAATTAATTGAAAGTCAGTGGCTTGGAGATGCTGATTAAGGGAAAGGGTCAAATATATAAAAAAATATATATATGTATGTGCATATGTAGCCAAGTGTGTGCATTTCAGTTGAAGTGGAGCAAGCCCCAGTTTCAGGAATTTGTGTTTCTCTATAGGTGTTACTGGGAATGAATATTATAGTATATTTACATATCAAGAGGTAACAAGCTTGTTAATTTGACTTGGGAATGCCACAGATATCTAGTTAAATGCTAAATTGTGGTCTCCAGCTGTTCTTAAACAGAAGTGAAGCTCCAAATGAAGGAGAAATCAGATGCAAAAAGAGGAGCAGCTTCACTGTCAGTACTGGGCTCTCGATCTTTTGGTTTTCATTTCCAGTAGTGTTTTGCAGGTAATGTATTTGCTGAGCACCCCAGTGGTGACTGTCTCTGCTCTGCAGGTTCCCAAGCTGCATGGCAATGATATAAATAAACAAACCCAACACCCCCCAGCCTCCCTCCCCAAAAGCCTGAGACAGCTGCGAGCTGGGGATCAGACTGTCGGTTAATCAAGTTTTGGGGAAATAATGTCTGTTACAATTTAAGGTTAGCTGTTACAATTTAAGGTTAGTGTTGAGTCTGGATTCAGCTTTTAACACACTGGAGATAATTGAGCAGCGTCCTACAGCCCCAGCAGTATAGCAATTCACTTGTAAAATGCAACCTCTGTTTTAATGCTGCTAAAAATGAATAAATTGGTCCTCAAGGACTAATGAATGCCAATAAAAGTATCGCACGGCAGCATGTAGTAAACTTGTCAGGGAGGAAATGGCTGGAATTTACTTTCCTGAGAGCAGGATTTCTTCTGTCTTCTGGTGCACCCATCCATGCCTGCGGCTCTGCTCCTGCCCTGCTGGTCATTAGGAAAAGCAAGGGCTCAGGTGGACATAGCCAAGAACAATATATAGCCATAATTTGTTTGCTTTGTGCTTTATTTGTGACATCTGAGGGCAGAAGCAAAGCATCCTGTTTCTCTTGGTTCTCTGTAAATTGAGGACTTGTCTGTGTCTTTGCTCTCCAGTTTTGGCTCCTGTTAATAACTGTAGAGAGGTAGCGTTCCTCCTCCTCCGGTGCTCACCACTTTAGCTGGCATCAAGAGCCTGGGAGCACCGACTGATCTTCCCCCTTCATACTTTTGAGTGAATCAGAAGGCTACACAGTTGGCTGTACCCATGATAAAAACAGCCAGTATTTTAGAGATCAGGCGTGCATTTGCTGCAGCTCATAAAAATCGTGGCTATTTCAAACCTGAATTTTGTCCAGCTTGAGGAACTCTTTAAAAGGATTGTAGTTGTTCTTGTTTCTGCAGGATTTCACATCCTCTGCCTTTTGCGTCTGTCGCAACAGCTTTTAGTCAGGTTGGAGAAGACATAGTTGAGCTAAGCCGGGCAAACTGCCTTCTCACCCCCTCGCTGTGTTGAACTCGCTGCAGGTCACAGGGTAGCCCAGCCCAGCAGTGCGTTTGCCTTCCTGGTAGTGCCCAACCTCTCACCATCAGGTCCCTGAACTGTGTAGCAGTTCAGCTTCTGTTTGGCCATGTCTGCTGTACGAAATACATGAGAAACACTAAATATTTTTGTGATTGCATGGTCCACCATGAAAAAGCAAGAAGGCAAAAGGCAGCACTGTGATTCCCTGTGCAGACTTAATTTGTGCCTCCCTCTCTGGCACAAATAAACTATTGATGTTCACTCTTTAATGATGTGATCCTAGACTTTTTTTTTTTCACAGGCCCCTTGCCTTTTGCAGGGCATATGATAGATGATGTCTGCTGAATCAGCATCATTTGTTGGGTAGCGTGGTGCATTATTTACTGTACAGCAGCCAAATCCTGCACTCAGTACATAATTATTAATTTCCTCGTAGGCTAATTAAAGATTGTATCACAGTGCACACACATCAGGGAGCTGAATTAAGGTTTCACCAGCAACTTCAATTTTTTCCTTTCCCTAAATATGGGGATGTTTGGCTTTGCAATTATAAGACAGACTTGACCGTAGTCTTTACAAATCTACAACAAGGCCCCACTTGCACCCCAGAGGTTTTGGTTTGTGGCATCAAATCAGCAGTAGCCAGTTTGGGAGCCCAGTGGTCTGGCAGCCCTTTTCCCAGCTTTGTGGGGCAGCAGGATGTGTGCTGCTGGCCTGAGCCAAGGGCCAGCCCGCCTCCCCCCCTCCCCAGCACCACCACCCACTCCAGTGTGCCGCAGCCCGACGGTTTTTGGGGGGGTGAAAGGAAAGCAAGGGCAGCCAGCTGGTCCTGTTGTAAGGCACTGACTCCTTTCCTTCATCTCAGCCTTAGAAACAGTTAACCTGCCTGGCTGATTTTCTTTCCCAAAATTCACCTTAAACAGGTCCCCAGAATGGAAGATCTGTGTAAGATGTGTAGGTTTGCTGTGAGGTGTGTAATTACAGGAGCAGAGGAGCAAACGGGGAGCTTCTCAGTCTGCTCATCGGAAAGTTGCATCAAGTATGATTAGTTAAGTGAAATCTTTACAGGCCTCTCTGTTTGATTGCCCCTTTTTTGTTGTTGTCTAAAAGAGAGAAAATGACATATTTAGGCAGGAAAAACTTTAAAGGGGTGTGATCTTTTTATTATATGTTTCTTCAGTGTTTGGCACAGTGTGGTTGAGCCATAATAACAGTTGTGATAAATATTCATTGCCGGTGAAATTATATTTTTGTACTTCAAACATCACAGGTGAACTGATACAGACTGAAACTGTTACCTAAGAGGGGAAAAGAGTATCTTTTCTTTGTTGTTGCCTTTAAACTGTGATAAGCATTTCAGTTGGAGAACGAACAACTGCTTTTTTGCATTTTTAAAGTTAATGCACAGAAAGTCTTCAGTTGATTAGCAGAGGTCCTACGTAGGGTGGCTGTTTCATTACCAAGAGTTTAAGTGAGCTATAAATATATTTTATGTCCTTGTACAAGTTCAGAGTACCATGAAATATAATTAAAAGATTCTGGGCACTGCACGCATAAGAGCAACATAGGAAATAAACGTTTGACCTTTCTTACCTTTGGTCACCAGTAAGCAATTGCTCTCTATGCTTCCTGCCTACATTACTTACTGTTTTGGCTTAAATACAAGAGGAAAATGCCTACTGAGAATGCTGAATGAACATTCACAATTCAATAGTTCCTCCGTCTGGATTTTTCTCTTCTCCAAAAGGTGCAGTGGAAAATGCCAAGCTATTAAGAAGCTAACAATTACATTTAATTATGCAAGCCAGCTTCGGCTATGAATGAGATTTGGAGTCTATTGTTCTTTCGTTTTATTTCTGAAAACACAACAAGAAATGCTAATCGAGACATTTTATACAGCTGAAGCACAGTGTGTCTGAAGCAGTTCTGTTTTATTCCTAGCCAAGGAAAACATCATACATGTATCATAGTGGAGCAGGACCCGCCTGTGGATTCACATCCCTGAAGATTTCCTGGGAAACTAACTCACTGAAGAGCCTTTTCTGTAAAACCGAGCCCAGTTTTGACACTCAATAAGTTGATGTAACTGGGTTAGGACATGGCCCAATGATTTTCAGGTTTGCACTGGAGAATAAAGCTGTGACAAACTATAACAATCTGAAAGAAACCCAGAAAATTAAATACACGGTAACAAATATAAAACTTTTATCTCTCGGGGCCAAAGAAAATGGAACAAGCCCTTGTCTGCTGTGTGTAAAACAGGGAAAGAAACCATTGGTCAGCAGAGCTAAGGGAAATGAGTTTACAAGATCTGATTATCTGTTATTTGAGCCTGTAGTTACTGAGCTCAGAGAGAAGCCTGCAGGGCTCACAGCCCTCTCCTTACCAGAGCTGCCTGCTGCAGGTTTCTCTAAGCTCTCTGGGGCCGTTTCCTTGACTCGTTCCAAGCACTGGTGGGGCTGCCCCTGCAGCTGGGAGCTCTTTGGTCAGCAGTGCCAAGATCAGTCACACTCCTGGAGGAGCTGAACGTGTTGGTGGCAGCAGTCAGGGACACTTTTGCTGGAGCTGTTCATGGTAGAGGGTCGATAAGCATCTGTCTTGTGTATCTTCAAAGGGAAGGGAGGAGGTAGCCAGCACGAAATGTGACATGCTTGCTGTTAACCTACGCTTGCTGCCCAGGGAACTGCTGCCTCGGGTATGCCCGGGTGAACCAAGGGTACAGTATGAGTCACCTGGAGAAATCATCTCATCAAACCCAACTACCGAGTGAAGAGCAATAGTAGAAATCTAGCTGTGGGAATAAATGCCTTTATTAGAGCAGAAGTAAGCATTGTGGTAAGACTTCCAAAAGAAGGGATACGTGTAAGGCCATTAAGTTACTGCAGTGCCGGAGGGCAGCAATCCTGGTAGCATTGGCTCGTTTCAGCATAGGAAGTGGTGGGGCATGGGGATGGGGAGGAAGCACATGCCTCATCCTACCTGGAAGGGCACGTCCCTGCATCCCTGTTGGGGGAATCTTTTGACTTATCCCTGCAACAGGCAGAAATGAGCACCACCAAAAAAAAAGGCTATTGAAACTGGCCTGTCCTCGCAACAGCTCTTTTCTTGCTATCTCTGCTCTTCATTCCTGAACAAATAGACACGCTCGTAGTCCCATGACCCTTCTTACGGAGTATAAAACCTCCCTTCTCTTTAAATAAGCATGACACAAGGCAAGAATCTGATATGGAGGCTGTTGAAATTGCTGGAGGGGCGCTTCTGTGGCCACTGATGTGGACACTGTGTGGATAAGGTGGAAAAGCACCTTGAGATTTAGGTGTGAAGAAGCTGGAAGGGCTGAGTTGTAACAGGCTGTCTCTCCTGGGCATCAGGGCTGACAATTTTGCTGCTTTGTATGCTCCGTATTTGCAGATCAGAAGGATTCTTTGTGGAAGGTGAGGGGTAGCTTAACACCAGGAGAATATATAAATAACCTGTAACCAGTAACACTTGCACACTCTCCATTCAGGCTCTTTAGAGGCGTATTCCTGAGCGTGCAGAAAGGGGATGTTGGCAGACAGCAGTCAGAAGGAAATAGCCTGATCAGCAGCGGTCATGTTTGGACATCAAGGGGATAGATTGAGGTATATAGGGAACGAGAGAAAAGGCTTATTCCTTGCAAACACGAAAAGCCCATTTAAAGGAATTAGGAGTGATAGACAGAAGTCTGTCAGCAGGCAAAGTTTAGGTTTGGTCTTTTTCCATTAAAAAAAGTATGATGATTAATTTTCATTAAAAGGACTGAAAAGATTGCAATCTGTGCTGTCATAAAACTTGCAGGTCTCTATTGTGCAATATATTTTAAAAGGACAGGCATTTGAAATAGCGGGCGATACCTGCACAAACCACCAACCGCAATACAGATAAAATGCTTCCCTGCCAGACCCGAGTGATGGGTCACAGCGTGTTGACTGAGCACTTTCATCACAGTAATTGGACCGTTTGATATTTGTTGTGTTCTGCACCAAAAGCTTCCCAAGCAACCCAGGAAGCAAGCAGCCACCATCAGCACATTTAAATCTTCTCAGATCTCTTCTGCACTCATAGTGCTACAGTAAATCTTGCTAATTATTTCACTAGTATTTTGTCCTCTTTGTATGTAAACCCAGACATTTATCCATAGAGTTGCAGATTTAAGGTGTTTCGTAGCGGTGTTAAACAAGAAATAGAGTACGTTTTCACCATAATTCCAGAGATTCACAATGAACTGAAACAGTTTGGAACGTGAAATTGGATACTGAAGTTCTTTTTCTTCCAATAATAGAAATCTACTGCGTCGAGCTAAGCTGATAAAATACTTCCATTTCAGATTGCTGCAAACAGGCAGGAAGCAGTCACACTCTGAACTCCAATTAGGAGCAAAATTATTTTTCAACACTGTCAAATTACCAAGACAATTTGTAATTTTTTTATTTACAAGAATTGCTGATCTGATGAATGAGATATGTGTTCATCCTCTAAGGGACTAACTACCACTGTGACCATGCTAGCATGTTACTGTCTTAGACAAAGTGAATAGTGCAAGTCCAAAAACCCTTCATAGAGGATGTAATCCTTCATAGAGGATAGTTCTCATCTTCATCCATCCCACGCCCAACACATGTGCAAATGTGGTTGTTCTGGTTTGTAAGCCTAATACGAACCCCCTTTTTTTAACATCCTAGAGTACCTCAAATTAATACAAAAAACCACCTAACAGACTCAGGACACTTTTCACATACAGGCTAAATAATAAAATATTAATTTGCATCTGGAAATAAATGTTTCTCTTTTTTTCGCAGCTTCCACTTTAGGGAATTTAAGTGGTCAATTTCTAGACAAAATTCTGTGGCTTTAAAGTAACAAGCATCAAAGACTGTCTGTTTTTAAGATGCTGGAGATGTTCAGGTAGTTAGCTTTGGATGATTTAATACTTGGCTTAACTTAAATCTTGGAAGGATTGAACTAACGCATATCTTAAGAGGTAATTGCTTTGAGGAAGTGGAAAATACTGTCTCTTCTTTATTCAAAGGAGTATGTCTGTGGCGATTAGGATGGAAGAGTATTTTGGGGTTACTCTGAGCTCCTTAGTGACCATGAAGGAAAAAATCATGTCTTCCTGTGGTTGCAGTAAGAAAAAATATCCTGCCCATGCTGTCCTTATGAATATTTGGCCACTAAAGGTCACGGTGCCATTGCATCAGGAGGTCAGGGTGCTTGTGGTAACCCACCCAAGGCAAGAGGTTCAGGGTGGCTGCTTGTTTGACCACCTGAAGGTGCCTGTGCAAAGCCCAGTTTTGAGACAGTGAGGTTTTGTTTCTTTATGAAAATCGTGTAGTGTTGTTAGACTGCTTTGCTGTTTGCTTTTGGGAAGTCTGACGTTCAAAATACACCCATGTTCGTAAGCAGAGTGTGTTTAGACAAATTCCCAAGCGTGGAGGACAGGAGCTAGGCTGCTACTGTTGTGCTGTGTGGGTAGGTGGTTGGTGTGTTTTGTACATCTGTTGCTCAGAATTGGGCAGGGAACTGGTAGTTTCCCCAGGAAAGATGGAAATTTCCTTTATAAGCCAGCTGTGCTGGCAAGGGTGTGGGCGTACAGACACTGCATAGCTGCCCTCACCTGAGCACTCTGCTTTGCAGAAGGACTGGTGCTTCTGCAGAACAAAGCCAGGTGCAAAGGGCAATAAAAGCCTATTTGCTGCTCTGCAGGGAAAGAAGTCGGGAGTGTTGAGCTAAATAAGAGATTCGGTAGTTATTTGCAGACTTTTATGCAGAGCCTTTGGAGAGAAAACCGAGCTGGAGTAAAGCAGAGTACACCAAAGTGCTTGTAGCTGGTATATGCCAACAGTAGAAAGCTTTTAAGGCATGCATAGACAGAAGAGAATATGGACATGTTTTTTACCTTGTCCAATATCTTCATTCTTTAGCAACGTAAGACTAAATTGAAAAGGAAAAGCTGGGCCAGAAATGAGCCCTCCAGCCTAGGTAGTGGGACTCTTAAAGAGTGGTTCCCTGCTTCATTTAAGATGTCCTTTGTGATTTTAGGGACATAGCAGAGGTTCTGAGCCAGAAAAGCTATGGGGCAGTTAATCCCATTTATCTCGGTGGCAGGCCTCTAAATATCTCTGATGTTCTGAGCCTGCAACTGTAATAGGACTTTCCCAGCTCCCACTGGTATTACGAAGATAGATAGACTAAAGAGGTGCACACATCCTTCAGTAACAACAGCCATATAAGTACCTTAAACACACTTTATTATGCATGGAAAGAGTGTGATAGAGGAAAGATAACATTATGTGTTAAAAACAGAGATTGGCTCTATTAAAGGGGAGCAGTTGATAAATAAGCAATAGCCAGGAGAAATCCATATTAAGAAGCATTTTTGTAGACATGTCTTTGCCTCATTTTTCTTTTCTCTCATTTCTCTTGATTTCAAAATGGAATGAGTGACTCTTTCTTTTCAGAAAGCCCTGAACCCAGAAATTAGACTAAAAACTTGCCTGCACATAATGAGGGAGAAGCTAAAGTACATCATCATAACTCCGAGAGGTAATTTCCAGAGCTAGATGGTCCCACATTTGTAAATGTTCATCCTTCAAAGCCGTTCACTTACTGCGCTTCCCATGATTGTCTGGGTTACTGGAACTTTACAGCACAGGCATATTGGTTCTCCTCTAATTTCAGAGCAGCATAACAGAGCTAATGTACTCACTGGTGTCATTGCTCAGTGCTCTGCAGTCCCACCAAAATCAACGGACATTTGAAAGGAGGCTCAGGATGGCCCAAGACAGGCACAGTAATTACAATTAAAAGACATTTCCTAGGCTTTGAAGTGCTTGTGATGATGGTATTTGTAAATGGATTTCACTCAACATAAGCATGCTGGGAAGATGAAACTGCAAATCGCTAGGAAATACAGCTTTAATATTCTTGACACTTTGAGGATATTTTGGGTTAAAAGGCTGACAAACTTAGGAAGGAAGCTGTATGCAGTCAGGCCTCCTTACACAGCAGTGCTTCATGGGGCACTGTTCTGCTTGCTTCCATGTACTCTGAGAAGTAGTAAAATAAAGACGACATTGAATTTAGCATTAATTTTGAAAACAAAACCAAGGGGACTAATAATTTCATGCAGATTCACTTTTGGTAGCTGTTCAGCCTGATGTAAATTACATACAATTCTATCATACTGTGGCCTTATAAAATGGAGTTGTATGCAAAGATTTGCAAAGCATCCGCAGCACAGGCTAGATAGACTTTTTCTTAATAGATGCAGAAATCAAGCCACAGTGAAGGTGTCAAAAATAGCCCTTGAAATACTTTCTCTTCCAGCTTGGAAAGTAATAACATTTCTACTGCTGCTAAGCCCAAGCCTGGCAAATATTTTTCTATCATTAAAATAAGCATTTCCCAATGCTATTTCCTTCCTGTCACACTGAGTATTGGGCTATAATTCTCCCTGCTGCTGCTTTTCTTTGTGAGCGGGTGGAGGAGTCTAGACGGGATGTCCTTTTGAAGGCACACTCTTAGCCCTTGTGTCCTGGAAGTGTATGGGTTTGCTGTAGACAATTTGGTAGTGGGATCTCTTTTGCTGCTCGTTTGAGGTTATATGTCTTTGCCTTTGCAAATAGCCCCTTGGAGCCAGTGGGAGTAGTTGTGTGCTTAAGGCAAACAAGATTTGACCTTAAAATAATGTAATAGCAAACATATGGGTTCAAATTGATGGCTCAGTGGATGGAAGTACCAAGAAGTACCTACGACAATTAGTTGCTCACGGATTAGAAATTTCATACCCTGCAACCCTCACTGTAATCCCATTTATTTTTGCACATATTTCAGGAGAGGTACCATTTAGTTTACATTAGCATGAATGATGAGTGCTAATCTGAGATGACAGAGTAATTTAAAACTGGCAGTAAGTTGCTGAGGTAATATCTGAAATATGAAATGTCTCATTCATTAGGAGAGGTGAAGATGACGAGCTTAACTGCACTCTCTCTAAAACTGGTTTCATGCCAAGGCAGGTCTGCTGATTTTTGTAGAGCCCGTACTCTCTTTGTACTGGCTTCAATTCAGATTAGAGTTAAGGTTCAAATACCACCTTCTTCACAGTAGCTCAACAAGGTGGGTATCGAAACCCAGTGCAGTGTATATGTCAGCAAAAATAAAACAAGAAATGTTAACAGGGACTTCACCTTTTCTTTTCCTAGTGACAGGTTAGATAATTTAGGGCGATCCAAGAAAAATTAGGTCTCTTAAGCAAGGCAGTCTGCTTCCTATCTTCAGAGAAAGGGAATGACAGCTGTCCTTCTCCTTGAAAACACAAGTGACAGTGTGGCACAGCTGGCATAATTCGGATTTTTAGGAGGATGTGCAACTTTTTTCATTACAGGCTCCACTAAATGATCTTGGCCAGAAATACATGACCAGATGGCATTGGAGCTGCTGTCCCTATAAGATTACAAAGTGCCACTGTTCACAATCTCAGCAGCTGAGAGATTATAAATTACTGGTGCAACCAGTCATTGCTTTTTCAAGTTCATTTTCTTGATGCGTGGGGAGTCTTTAGGTTTCTCATGATAATTATCTTCAACTTAAATATGTCAGTTTCTATTAGTTGCCTGTTTTAGCTCTCAAAACCCACCTCTTCTTTGTTGTGAAATCAGTGTGATGTTGCATTCTCATCTTTTACTCTTTCTTGTGTTTATTGTCTGTCATCTATGAGCTTTCTCCGCATCTTCACCTTCTTTACTGACTGCAGTGTGTACTTCTGACCTGTGTATTGACTCAAAGAGCGTTTATAGAGTTTTGCTAGCTGTGAAACATGCTGTGATGTTCTTGGGTGATAGATATACCACTGAAGAGGTAGCAGTGCTTTCCTTTCTGTTTGCATGTGCACAGAAAGCACATGATTTATCCTGGTCTTTGTCCATCTTGGGTGCTAGGATGTCCGGCCAGAGTAATAGCAACGTGTTCTGGAGCCAGGAGGTGTGTGAGTTGAGCAGACAGTGGTGAGAGGAAGAGATGCTCATTAATCCTGGGCAGTTTCCAGGCAAGAGAGGGCAGCAGTGGGGAATGAACCTTGCTGGATGGTATTTTTCAGATCATCTTTGAGTATTAGCTGTTATTTTAGTAGGCAGTTTTATCAACTTAGTGCAATCTATCCACATGACCTTGCTTTGGAAGACCATGGAAGCCAAGGACAAAAAACCTACTGTAGACTCTTGGCTATGTCCATTTTTTGAAAGTCAGCTCCAGAAGTGTTACGTGATCCTAGAGAATCAGATACAGAAGGCCATGGGGTGAATGAAAGAGGATTTATGGGTGTTACCTGTACTTGGAGGGATGTCTGCCGTCCCTCTGCACTTCCAGTGGCATTCCAAATGACACTGAGATTTTTCTATGGCAGGTGACACAGTTAGTTTGTCTCACAGATTTAATAACAGCAGTATTTTGCACATGTGATGTTTGAAAATATCTGACTCTACTAGAATACTTTGAAATGGAAATGAAAAGTACTGTGTTTGCTGGCCTACTAACCCTTGTTGAGTACAGAGCTCACTAAGTCTTAAGAAAATGGTTTTAGAGGACCAGAAATAGGTTTCTCATTAAGCATTCCAAAGAATGTTTTGCAGATATGTATTAAAAGACATCCTCTATCTATATACATGTTTATTTATTGCCTGTAATTTTCTCTGCAGCGTAACTCTGCTTGCACAGTGCAGCTGGGCATAAATCTCATTTTTAGGAGCCCTGCTCATGTTATGTTTCTTGACTTTCTATAATAACAAGAAGTGGGATGCTTTGGGATCATCCAAACACAGGAGTGTGCAATGTAATAACATCTAGAAGAGTTACAAAGGCATCATTAATGCTGGTGGACCTAATCACTGAAACCTGATTGTCATTGTGATGTGGGGGTGACCTGAATTGGAAATCAGTTGCAGCTGTGCCAGCCAAAATGCCCACTCCAACTTCGGAGCAAGCTACAAGGATCATCATGTGAATTGAGGATTTGAATTGAATTGAGGATGTGAACTGAGCCTGGCCAGCGTTCGAGGGAAGGTACTGGCCTGGCCAGCCTGCAGTTGTCTGGCCAGGGCTTCTACTCAACACATCTGATCTCAGAGAAAGAATGGATGGGGGAACAGTGTACCAGAAGAGGGAAGAGGTGAGTGAGAATAGACTGCAGAGCTGGGCTAGACCAGAGCCAGGATGGGCAGAGTTGGTTTAGATGGAGGTGTGAGAGCCTGTTCAGAGGTGGGTCCGGGAAATGGGCAGGAGTGGCCCCTGAGTCAGAGCCACTGCTGAGTAAGTAGGTGCTGCGTTTTTTATCACTGTGGCATCATTATTATTACTATTATTGCTGCTCTGGGCGTTACCGTGCAGCAGGGGAATATGCCTGGCTCTTGGAGAGGGTCTGGATCAGGTCTTCACCCATGCTAACCCTACGTGTGACCTAAGGCAGATCCTCAGCAGAGAGAAGAAAAGCAACCTTTAAATTTCAAACGGTGATTAATTCTAGCTGTGTTTGAACTGATTATGAAGGGAAAAAGGAACCCAAGCTGGGATTAGAGGCTTAGCAAGCCTGAGTGTATCCTTGGGTAGCTACTGCTCTCTTGCAACTCTGTTGCACTTGGATGTCACTATGCCAGTATTGTGCCATCGTCCCAAGTAACCTGCCGAAGTCCCAGTGGCTGCACCCACTAAAAAAAGCATCTTGGTGGTTCTTGGCTTTCTGATGCTCTCCTGTCATGGCTTGCTGGAGACAGGCTTGTCTATTTCCTAATAAGCTTCTGTATTACATTTCATTATCCTCACCACGTTAGGCTGATTTCTGCCTGCTGTTGAATGTGAAGGATTGTAATTTTGTGCACAGGTGACATTTCAAATGGCTAGAAAAGTTCCTTGACAAGGTAATACTCATTGGCTGTGCTTGTAGCTCACTGGCCTGCTCTGTCTTTGCAGTAGTATTTATTATGTTGCATTTAGAGTTGTTCTTTCCAGTACTAGCCTGGAAAAGTTGCTGCCTCTTTCTCCTGGACTCTCAGTGCCTTTTCTATTCAACTACTGAACGATGGATATCTCCTCACAGGGACAGACAGGTCTGTATTTCAGGGCATACTGTGGAGCAGATCTTGGAGCAGCTCATGTTAATGAAATGCTGCAGCTTGCGCTGCCTGGGCAAGGCCATGTGGCTACTGTTTCGGAAAGCACACAAGCCCCTTTTTAGGGAAGCATTTCTGTTTTGGACAGCCTAGGAACATGGACATAAATAATTTCCCAAGAAAACTTTGTTACGAGTGTAGAGGTTCTCAGGCTTTGTTTGCCTCCTACCCTCATTTTAAGGTAATTAATAATTGTTGCATTGGTCTTTGTTCTTTGCAAATAGCTCTTTATTGGAAAAGTATTAACAAAAACTTATTAAATAAGTTTGCTTTAACAGGTATTTGCCAATTAAAGTTCTGTGTGTTTGTATTTTTAAATTTGAAGAACATTATCAGTGTTTCATGGGCTACATAACAGCTCTCTGAAGTTGGCCTGAACATTTTAAAACATTACTTAAAATTGATCAAGAATGTTGAAAATAAGATTTGTTGTAAGCTTTGTATTGTTGCCTCTCATGCCCTTGCATGTCTGTTTTTCAAGCAGCAATTTTATAATCTGCAGTAAGCCCTAAAGGGTGCTTAGTTGTTGGTATGGTCTGACTTAATATTGTCTAAAAATGGCTAGCAAGAAATCCAGTAATTTCCATGTAAAGGAAATGTAGGATTTGACTGGTGGAACTGTTATACCTCATGTGGGGGAAGAACCAATAAATCCAGTATATGTGTTCAACTTCAAAACATCCACCTTAATTTGGTGCAAGGGGGAAAATTAAAAAGCAGAAGCCTGTATTTTGCAGTACAGTACACCAGCAGTGGGAACCACATCTTAGCTTGTGTTTCTGAGAGGGGGGAAGGGAGAGAGGAGTGGGATTTGGTGTGATTAATACCGTACCAGGGATAGGGAAAGTTGAAAGGAAACCAGAGCTGTCTCCCAAAGGCTGTTGATCTCTGCTCTGGGCTCCTGGCCAGTCTTAACTGTCCGCTGAAATGACTGTAATTTCCTGAATTATACACAGCCAAACTTCCATTTTTGAAAAGGACAAATTAGGCCATAGGAGAATCACTTGTCTTTACAGCTCATGACAAAGTGCTCCCAACTTAGAGGTTGGCCTCACCTTTCCTTGATTTTATAGAGCTCTTATTGGCAAGTACTAGTCTTGTTATGGTTTAATCAATATTAATCTCAGTTGGAAGGATACTTCTGGTTGCTAATTGAGATCAGGTTCAATTCCATCTCATCATATTTGCTGTATAATTATTAGATGCTTTACATCATGTCAAAAGAGTCCTGGCTAATAGCATCAGTATGACATTCCCATATGCTGGCACAATGTACAGCACAGAAAAAATTTTTGCGAACATGTTGCTGTCTATGCAGGGTGTAATTCTCTGAAGTTCTCCAAACTGTGGAAAGGTTCAGCAAACCTAAAAGCAGCTATCCTGTTTCTGTTGAGCACATGTTGATGCTTTCTCATTTTCTAAATACTTAAACATAATGATCAGGCTGGATATTTCTGGAATATGATAAGTACATTACAGCCTTTAAGGTGTGTATCCCCTGAAACAAGAAACAGTTTACTGTGGGAGAAAAGATAATTGACCGATACCACCTCTAAAATGCCTGTGATGGGAAAGATGTATGTATCACAAATAATATTCACCTGAAACAGTGTTTTCTCTTATATGAAAAAGAGAAACCCCAGTGGGTATCAGACTGACCAGCTGTGTGCACGTCGCATGCAACAGATACTGTCCATGTTACCATTATCCAGTCTCAATTGGCCATCTACATATCACTGACAATTTTATTTTGCAGAGGTGCCATTAAAGAATGTTCTTCTTTCTCAGCAGCACACGCGCTCCCACTGCGGGTGGCTGCACACCCAGCTGCTGGTTACTGCCCCGCTGCGTGGTCTGCTCCTTGGTCCCCATCCCCATCCCTGCTCTGGCACTGCATTTCTCAGGAGCGCTCCTGATCCACAGCAGCTTTGTGCGGATGGTTCAAACACCTGCGCTAGCTGTGTGGATTTGGGAGCACACTGGTGGGGCTTGGGGTGCCCACCCGGGCAGCTGCGAAAAGCTCAGGCTGGAAGGGCTGTCACCAGGAAAGCTGCTCCCCCCATAGCTTTGCATGCTTGCGCCATGGTTTGCTTGAAAATATAAAACTAATCCTATTAAGTTCCTGTTCCTGGCACCAGTCTCTTTGATGTTAGCGGGACCACATCAGCACCAGAAGATCAGGACCAGATCTGGGAACAGGGCGTGGGATGGGAGGGGCGGATGGGGTTTGTGTCTGCATTGGGTTTGATGGCCTTGACTGAAGCGTGCGACGTTCCCAAAGGAAAAGGAGTCAGGTCTGGGCTGGGGACTGTCAGAACTGGGGAAAAATGTAGCTGTTCCCTCTGTTGTTGCTCAGTGTCTCACACTGATCATGAACAGCCTTCCATAGGTTAAAAAAATGGGGGCAAACATCAATGCACTGAAGGATTTCAGTGGGAACTGGAAGGTTTTGACACAATTGAGATTCATTTTTTCCCCCCCTCTTTGGCACGGCTGCCAAACTGTGGTTCTGCCAGACACCAAGTCTGGCCTCTGACTGACGGCTTGGCTTTAGCAAAAATGAATAAGATTAACCCAAAATGAGGGAGCAATATTTATCATCTGTGCAGAGCTGGATACAGCATCAGGCCTGCAGGGGCATCTGGATGCGGCGGGGGAAGCAGGGTGTGAGTGCTGGGTGGGCAGCAGCCAGGGGCAGCTTTTGGGTGGGAGGGCATCGCCCAGGTGCCGCCGGCAGTGATGTCGGCATCAAGGTTGGATTTGATGTTCAAAAATCAGCCAATGGATCCTGGGGAGCCTCGCTACACAGCAATCTGACCATCGGCATGGAGATGCACACGTGTATTTTTAGAGCTATGTATTGCAACATGTGCAAATTTATTAGAGCTTGTTAATTAAAATTACTGTGGTGAGTGCTTGTTACTATATCTGACCAAAAAGCTTCCACAGACAGTTAAAAGAAAAACCACCAAAACCCACATTAGAATAAATGCAGGTTAGTGACTAAAATGGGGTACCTAAAAATAGTCGCACTGCAAATAAAATCAGGTATTTATGTGGTGGAATTGCTGCTTTTTTCTGCCTTTCATTTTATGGGTTTCTTTAAAGATTTTCTGGTTTCTTTTTTGCCACATATATATTTTTTATTCACATGTCCAGAATCCATTTTTATTTCCATGATATTGATTCAGATGTACAGCACACAGCATTGATTTCTGCTTGTACGTAATACATACCCATTAGCAATGCCATCCACCTCTGGGAACAGCGAGAACCTGGCTGACTGTGGTTGGCAAAAGGGTAGAAGTGATCTTCTAGGATCAAATCTAGGTGTAGGAAGGGATGGTGTAGGGTAGGATTTAGCTCACCAGTACGTGGTATTACGAGTGGGAATATCACAGCCAATTTCTGAATAGCTCTGCGTGAAAGACGAAAGAGGGTGGAAAATTTAAACTTAGAAGAATAAGGAAGAGAATGCAAATGGGTAAGGATATCAGGACAAAGAAATGACAATTCAGAAGCAGCTTAGGAAAATAAAGAGGGTATAAAGAGGCCAAAGGGTCCACCTTCCAGCATCCTCCCAGTCCCCAAACGTTTCTGTCTTGTTAGCTCTTTTCTGCAGCAGGGCATATGGGTTTTTTTTAAGATGTGGTCCAGACCCCATCGTTCGGGCATGACTGATGACCAGACTAAGAGGTCATTTCATTTTTTTTTTTTTTGGCACTTTCACCCGCAAAATCCTGGTCCTGCTGGCATGGCTGGGCTGGGCTCATCCTTCTAGTGGTGGGGCTTTTAGTTGTAGCCTGTAGAGCAACTCATGCTGGTGTTACCCTCACAATTAGCAAGTGGGGCTTAATCCTCTTTACCTTCTATGGTCATGATGTTTTTCCTGGCACAAGAGCTGATTTTAAACAGTTCCCTGTACTAAGTTGGTTTGACAGGCAGCACAAGGTATCATCTTCCTTTAATTCCTTACAAGTCAAACCCTGTGTCAGGCAGAGCATCAGGCTGGCAGAGCTGTAGCTGCTCGTTTACCTTCTTCAGAATTTGTACAACATTCAGTTTTGTTCTTTAGAAATGTGTCCAGTGTTTTATGGGTTACTAAAAGCGACTATAAAAGCTACAGCAGCTTTAGCACTCCCAGATACTGTGTAACTGAAGATTTGGGGTTTTTTTTAAATGTGCTATTTCAGTTGTTACTGTTTCACATTTACTGCTGAAATGAGAACTATTTGGTCATCACCCTGTGATTGCGCTGCATTCATCTGAATTTTTTCTAAATAGTGAGCAAATATAATTACTCTCCCCTTTGTGTTATCCTTGGCAAGTCTACTAATAATGCATAGAAATAGCTCCAGGTGATTGTGAAGGTTCTTTTCAGGTTCGTTTTTTCTTAAAATCCTTCTCCTCATCCTTTTTGTTTCTGGCTATAGATTCTTCTCCTTGCTTTCCTCTGCGCTCAAGCGCAGGCCTGCCTGGGCTATGAAGAGCACAAAAGGTATTCTTCAGAGGGTCTGTGGAAAGACCACTTTGGGACACCTGATTTATTCAGGTCATGCACTCCTCCTTCTGCAGGAAGTCCACAGTAATTGTTATTTTTAATAAGCAGCCACACAGAAGAGACAAGCAAGGAAATTTCTCACTACCAGCTTTGAGGAGGGCTGGAGAAGATGATTTTCTAAGGTCTTTTCTACCCTGAGGTTGTGTTGCATTTTAACACTAACTTTGAAGTCTGTTCCGTCAGAGGTTTTCCATTCAGGCGCGCAGCGATGTGATGCTGCCAGACTGCATCACTCGCCGTGCGTGACACTCCTTGAAAGCTCCTCCACAAGGCCGAGTCCCCGAGCCAGCCCTCCGCGTGCCAGGAGGGAAAGGCCACCTGCGCCCCGTGGAAGGCCCCTGGTGCTCCGGCAGGGAGAAGGGAGGTGCCCGTCTGCTTTTGAGGCATGCATTAAATATTAAACAAGGTTTTACTGTTCTCGTGGTGTCAGAAGGAAAGACAAGCCCTAACCAAACTGAATGACCGCAGAACTTGAGAGAAGCATGGCTATGAATACTAATGGTGTGGTGAAGCTCAGCACTGCTTGATGTGAGGAGCTGGGTGGGTTGGTGCTGGTGGGTGCAGGTGGCCCAGTGGCCCTTCACATTTGTCTGTCCTGAAGCACTGGGACGTTTTTAATGAAAATATGAGAAATGTTTGTGACTGTCTGAAAAGATGTGCTACAGCACTACAGGAAGAAAGGGTGGATGGAGCACAAGAAGAGTATCTGTCAGATAACCTGGTAGCTCACTAGAGCTCCACACAGACATGCTCGCAGTAGGGACTGTGTTTTTGAAGAAACAAAATAAATTGCAGAGCAATGGGAGAGGGAGGAAAAGAGCGCGGAGGAAGCGAGCAGTGGGGGAAGAAAGCGTGAGACAACTGCGAGAGGAACAAACATTGCTTTGAGGTTAATGTACCTTATGCCTTTTGCGGGGTTTTCTAGGTTGCCTTCAGGCAGTTCAGGATGTTCAAGAGAAATCGTGAGATCAGAAGTAGCCAGATGAAAGTCTGTGCTCAGCCTTCTTCATCACTAAGCACACTCTCCTTGTTTGAGATGAAAAACAAATACTGGGTGCACAACCTGCTGTTTACACGTCTGGTGGACCTATTCACACAGGTTTGTTCTTGCGGGCAAGGAAAAGGCTTTTTTCATGGCTTCTTTCTAAGGTTTCTTGTTATTTTCACAGAAAGGATAAACGTGCAATCTAAGTAGGGCTGAGCAAATTACTTGGGAGCATTTGGCCTGGCAAGGCTGGGTCTCCAGGATGGCAGATGTCTCTTACGGCAGCACAGGCTTTCTGAGACAAATGCGGACCAGACCCGAACCAGGCAGGTGCTGGGGGTGCTGTGGGCAGTCCTGTGCCTTTGTGGAGAGGCCAGGACAGCTTTGCACAGCACCCTGCCCGTGCACTGAGCCAGCATGGGGTGCAGGGCTCTGCAGCCATGCATTGCCAGCATCACTGCGTGCCTTTGTGCACCATCCTGGCCCCATCCTGGGGACATGCTGCGTCTCAAAGGAAACGGGCGTGGTGGTACAACTGGTGGTGTTTGGAAGTCCAGATAATTTCTCACTGCAGTATTTCAAAGCATGGACTTGATCCTTGTGTGGTGGTGTGTATGTAAAAGCTCTCTGCGTGCCAGGCACATTGCCTGTATTTTCTCAGGTGTCCTGTGGAAGTGCTTGGTCAGTGGGTAGGACTTCTCCTGGAGTCATGTGCTATAAATATATTCTAAAATTTAGAGCTACTTATCAAAAAGAATTGAGAAAGAAGAAAGTTTAAATGTAGGCAGTGCTTACTTCAGCTGTGTCAGCTTTGTTTCAAAACTGAACTCCATGGGCGAGAGAGCATTTGCTATCACTGAGTATTAGTGTTTCTTAGCAGCCTTTCATTGTCAGATTTTTAGTCTTTATTCACTGTTTTGATCATGTTCCCTGTTCATGCTATTCATCGTGTTGTCTTTTGAAGAAGAAATCCCAATATTATTTGTATTCTGGGAGTTGAAAAAAAATTATTAATAGCTGAAAATGAGATGCTGATTTTAGTTTCTAGTCCTCCTGTGAGACATCCTGCAGCTAGGTCTGAGGAACCTGTCCTGGCAGGAGGCTGGATGGGACAAGCCTGGTGCAAGCAGCCTGCAGCCCTTGGCAGTTCAGTGGGTGCCCGGCAGGTACAGCGCAGGGCTTGTTTGTCAGAAGTGTTTGCCATTAGGTGCCCACTTGGAAAATAAGCAGGCTGAAGCCTATTAAGCACTGCTTTTTGGTAGTCATTTGACAACAGGACTGAATTTATGGAATATTACAGTGAACACGGGGGAAAAACTGCGTCAGTTTTCTGTAAACATATTTGTCTTTTCAGCTGCAAATTGAACATTACAGATTTAATTGCAAATTAAACATTTGGGCCAAAACCCAGACTGTTGTTAGGTGGAAGTGGTGCCAGGAGCTGTGGGTTGTTTCCATTCTTGCTGGCTGGGCTGCCTGCCAGAGCTGGGAGGCTCTGACACTGTATCACGGGAGCCCAGGGATGTGCTTTGACCAAAAACCCACAGATGGGGTGGTGGACACGAGGGAACTGAACTAGGGGTCCCTTTCACAGGCTGTCCAAACTGAAATATCTCAGGTTCAGTCCTTCCTTGGAAAAAAACGCTTTTGGCAAAATGCTTTTCTTAAAAGCATTTTTGCAGTAATACAAGTTTCTGTAGAAAACTTTTACCATCCCTTCCTACCTCAAAACTATTTCCCAATTAAAGTAATCCATACTTGTAATTTAGTAGAGTGTAACAGTCACACCAGCCCCAGGCAACATACCCACAGACTGTCTTTAATAGCAATAGTTAGTTGTGTTCTCTTAGTTATAAACTAAATAATTTTTCTTTGTTATGATAATGGTTAACAATAGGACAAATTTCAATTATGACAGCAAATCATTACAGAATATTAAGATAAAATCAAGCTAAAACGTGTTGTAAATAAGAATCCATACCTTACCAGAATTGTACAAGTAATATGTTATTGGATTTTTCCCTTAGTCCCATGGTAAAAAGAGAGAAGTTTTATTAAATGTCTTTTTGCTTTTGAAAACTTAAAGTTCACATTGCTTTCATTTTCACTAATAAATTCAAGATGTCCATATTAGTTTAGCTTGAAATGAATTTGGTTTATTGCTGAAACTGGAACTCCCCTGTGAATGTCTCAGTGGATCAGATATATGTCGGTTATATTCTTCTGTGATTAAGTTTTTATTGATTTATTTTTTTTTAGTCACTTTATGTATGTTACTCCTCATTGCCCACCTTTATTCTGCTGTACTGCCCTTGGTGTGTCAAAAAGGACGATATGTATTTAATTTACTTGGTTTCTCAAGAAGTTATTAATCGTTGTTAGTACCCTTGGAGGTATGCTAATTCGGGATCTAAAATAGATGGTGTTTTATACAACAGGATTCACCTAACGCTGCTAGAAGACGGACATTGAAGCCCATTCATTCCCTATCCCTATTCTAAAGTGCAACAAAGAGCAGGTGTGTGTTTCTCTCTTACGCTGTTGCTGTAGCCTCTGTGGCGGTACTGCCCCGTGAGAGGAGATGGGGATGTCTATCGTCCTGAGTGGCGGTGCGTGGCTCAGCGTGTATTCTCCAGTAAGGTTTGGTCCGTGCTAGGAAGGGATTTGGAACACTGGCCAGCATTTGGCTCAGTAGAAAGAATTCTTGTTTTGGTAGATAGTGATTATAGTAACCGATGGTCAAGCTTTTTGGAGGGGAAAAAACAACCATTACTGTTATAAATATATCCTGTTAATGAGATACTGAAGTCTAGGCCTGCAGAAGCCGGATCAAGTATAGAACATTTTGCAGGAGCGACCCGTCACAGTATTGCATACTTAAACACAAGAAATACCAGGAGGAGTCAGATGTTTCTCTGTGTTTGATTTAGATAATCCCTATTTGTCTCCACTGGCTGGAATTATTTGCTTCCCAAGCATGTGAAATAACTAAATTATTTTCCATCAGGTCATGACTCAGTAGCAAGAATTTTTTTGATTGCATTTTTCATCCCCACCCAGCAAAATCCCTGCTTTGCCTCAGCACAGAGACAACCGAAAAGTCTTTCATCATGATCGAGTCACACCTTGCATTTTGCAAAAGTCAGACAGCTGTGCATCTCCCCCAGCTGCGTGCGTCACACGGCGTGGGTCCAGACCCTTCAAACAGGGGGGCGCCTTTTGGTTTGGGCTGTGTTTTGTGGTGGTGTTTTTCTACCCACCCACCCCCCCCCCAGAGAATGATGTCAGAAAAATTCATGGTTACTTGAGCAGATCAGTGATCCTGATCATCTCCATCACATCAAACTATTTAGAGGGAGGGGGGGACTGGGAAGAGATCTGCCCAAAAGCACAGTAAAATCCATTTTGCTGGGAAGAACGACCATTGGAAATGCAGTTAGTGTTTTCCTACAGTTTGAAGGTCATTTTCACACTGCATGGAGATTTTCAAAATGCATCCATGTATAACGCGTTGCCTGTTAGCATTCTGCTGTTGTAACTTTATATTGATTATCCTCCGCAAAGATTTTTAATAACAGCAGTAACATAAAGTCACTTAATGTGAATAGAGGCTAATTAAGAACAAATGTGCTGGTTGTGTTAGGAAGTTATTTATCACCTATTATGTACCCTTCATCTGTGACTTGCCGTACATACTCTTGTCCAAGCTGACCCTCTGGAAAAGCCAGTCCTACCTGGGGTCTGCGGGCTGCCTCTCCTGCGAGGCAGCCAGGCCCTCCGAGGAAGAGGAGGAGGAGGAAGGGGGCAGCGGTTGGGGCAGCCCAGCCCTGGGTGGGAGTGAGAGCATTTGCCAGAGGAATCTGGCTCCACTGCAAGAGCTGTGGGAAGCTCTGCTTCTAACAACAAGCACTTTCGCAAACTTTCACATACTTTGGCCCTGTAAAACCTCTGAGAAATGTGCACAGATGTGCCTCAGCCCACCGTGAATATCACAAAGTGATATCCCGGAGTGGCTGTGTTTTGAAATAATTATACCTCAACCATTTTCTCTTTGTGAGTCCTGTGCACAGCTGAGAAAGAGTTTATTTGCAACGGGGCGGCGCGGAAGAGCATTTTAAATGTTGGCACTTGAACACTTGTATTAGCACTAGTATTTCCCTGTGATACTGCTTGACAAAAACCACTGAGGAGCCCTGGCATTAGGCAGTTAAATGGTTGAGAGAAGCATCCAACAGTACCGTGTGCGGGCAGGACCACCCATCCCGCGATGCAACAAGGAACCAGGGCAGTGGTGGCATGTTGAGATGGGACGGGATGCTGCCTAACAGGAGCACAAGACCGTCGGTCCCCACCCTCTCGCAGCTCAGGCTGTCGCGCAGAAGCCTGAAATAGAGTCTAAATCCAACTGCTAGCTCTTACCTCTTGTTCCCTTTCCCTTGGAAAGGTGCCCATGCCAGCACAGCTTGGCCTGAAAGGAGAGAAGTTGCCTCCTGCGGCTGTTCTGCTGCCGTTCGTGAAGCTATAGAAACGCTACAAAACTTTCTCAGACCCTCTTGTCCAACTTGGGGAACTGAAACTCCCTCCTTGGGCTGGGGGCTGGTATTCCTCGGAGCTTATAATACAAAGCAACAGTTATTCTTTGCAAACAGTTTGTGATAAAGCTCATCAAAATAAAAAAGCCCGTGGAAATCATTAGGTACCTTCAAATCAAAGGATGGTATATAAGAAGAGACATAAATTAAGTAATTGCCTAGTGTTTTCTTGCCTGTAACATGCATATCCATCCCATATCACAAAATACTAAACCAGATTTTCTAGGGGAATAACAGCCATTGTTTAGCTTTTCTCATGAACGTGCTTCTGTTCTTGGGAGGTGATGTATTATTACAACATGCCTTTTGCTATCAACTTCTGTGTATTTGCTTAGAGTGGAGAGATTGTACTTGCTGCTGAAGATTGTTTTATCCTAAGCTCTGTCCTAACGGTTCTAGGGTTTCCCACCGTGGTGGGGAGGTATTGCATTTCACGCTGGGGAAAGCGCCATCGGCAGGCTCAGCAGCTGAAGGGAGCTGGCTCACCACATGGCTTCTGAAGAGTTTCCCACCACAGCTGTATTGACAAAAAAAATTAAGTTTGGGTTTAAACAACGCTGTTCTGTTTTCAAGGAATGATATGTAGTCACTGATGCAATAACAGAATGATATCATATTGTCCAGTGAAATCCCTTAGCAACCGATTCAATATTTACAGACAAATTATGGGGATGGTGGAAGCCAAAGCTGTGGAATGACTGACAGTGCCCCAGCTCCAGCTCGCAAAATTCTTCCCTCTGGGCTGTTCTGCACGTTGGATCCTCAGAGCTTCTGGGGAGGTTTTCAGAAGTGATGATACAATGGTACCTGTAGATAACAAAATTATTATTTATTTCTGCTTTTAACTAACATTTTTTCAGTGCTTGAAGCTTGGCTGGCAGCTGCTCGGAGCATTTGCAGCGCCCTGGAGCTCACGTTTCAATGACATGAAGTGGGCAAGGCTGTTCGCTGGAGGCTGTTGCACACTGAACAGCTCAGGTCTGAGGGAAGTGTTCGGTGTCTGCTGCTGACATTTGCCTTAACAAAGAAGCGCTGTTCTATCCTAATAGCCCAGAAGACCATAATAATGCTTCTCTGATGTGTGAGGCTGCTGTTGTAAGGGGTTTCTCTCTATGTAGTCTTCATGTCGGAGGACAGGGGGAGGGTTAAATATATATATTTTATTTTTTTTCCTTAGTAAATGTTAGAAGGGGGGGGACCAAATTTCCCATGAATCCACTGGGACCTCAGCAACTGGTCATGTTTTAGCGGGCTGTTAAGATTTATTGCACAAACCGTTCTGAAAACTGTGAAGAGATTTGCCATGCGTTTCAGTGTCAGAGGAGCTGTGGGAACAGAAAGGTTGGCATTTAGCGCTGAGTGATTCCCATAAGAAATGAACCAGTTTCTCCAAGTAGATGAGAGCTTCCTCACGGGTTGAAGGCGTTCAGCGTGTTCATCATCTCGTGCTGCAACTAGCAAACCTGTTAATTTGTGATGAGAGCCCAGCTAGGTTCGAACAAACGAACGGGAGAGCTGAGACGGGGAAAAGGAAACCTTGGAGTCAGCAGTTGAGGCAGCTAGAGGGGCACAAGCATTTTTGAATATACTCTACATTAAATCTAGGTTTTTTGGAGGTTGTGCCCTTAGAAATGTTCAGGAACGGTGCCAGAAATGCAATACATAAATCCTACCTTTCACCACGAACCATCTTCCTTGTCTTCCCTGTCATCTGCTTCTATATTAATGCTGTCAGCACTTCTGCTTTCCTTACCCTCCAGTTTGTTTTGTTTCTGGCCTAGTCTTCTTTATCTCTTCTCCTCTCCTAAGCTTTCTAAGTGCTTGGCACTCTTCCCCCCACCCACCCACCCCCTTTTCAACCCCAGAATATGATGTAGTTCGGCTTTACCTCATTTCTTTTTGGTGATGTCTGGCAGAGGCAGCTGTCAATAATCCACTTCCATCCCAGTGTTCAAACTCTCGGACACAACAATCAGGCTTAAGTTGTGTATTTCTAAGTTTATATGCTGTCCAGTCACTTGGAGTTCAAGGTCTTTCCTTATCAACTGCTTTGAAAATGCATATTCCCCATTATTATTGACTAACTTGCAGTGCTGCAATCTGGAATCCAGGAGAGAGAAAATAATAAATAAGTAAAAAAAATCGAACATGAGTATTTAACAATAAAAGCAAGAGTCGAAAAATATATATAAAAGTTCAAAATTGTCTGGTTTCTAAATGCTTTCTTTTTGTGCTTATCTATTTCAGTTACAAGAGGCTGTAATTTGGTTCAGATGTGCCTGTTTTGATACTGGAATTTGACTGGGTTTTTAATAGCATGACCCTATATAGGCTTGAACTCCGACAAAAGGGAAGGTTGTGATCTTATCATGAGGCTGGCGTAGTAAAGGAGATTAGTTCTCTTTTCAAACCGTGTCTTGCTAGGTAGTGGAAATGTTTAGGTACCTTCAGCATTCAGACTTTTTAATCAATTGTCCTTGATTGCAGCCTCTTTAAAAACGCACTGCAAGAGTCATCTAGCAGAATTATTGGTTTCCTTTTGATACACGTGGAAGGAAAACCCGGCCAATATATAATATTTTTATTAGATTTGTTTACTTCTTTTGGTGTATTTGCTTTTGATTTCATAGGATGTTATTGAACATTTGCACTGTGCATTTCAACAGTCTGACATATTTTGTACCAACTCTTCAACTGGAGTAGGTTGGCAAATGTACTGGACATCAGCACAGCTAAGCTGAAAATTGGCCCTCTGATCTAAGCAGTTCCATACAGCTGCAAAAATGTCTGTTCCACGCGGATGGGGAGAAGGCATATTTTTAGGCTTGTCCAGCTGAATACCAGCTGCCTTGATTTTGCTCCAACTTTCCAAAAACAGAGAAGGTTGAATGATGAAGCAAAAATGAAGCAAGGCAGGAAGGCTTGGTCAACCAGAAGTACCTCAGGCATATTCTCTGTTTTGTCTCTCCTGTAGTCTCTGAAGAGCCTTTGCTGTTGCACGGATGTTCAGAGAGGGGAATTAACCTGGGCTGCCCTTGGCAAAAAAGCTGTGCCTGTGCCTTCTGCCTTTGTCATGCTGCTCGGAGCAGGCAGCCACAGTGCTGGAACGGCTGGGAAAGCTCTGAGGGGTGGGGGCTGGCATGGAAGTCGTCCTCTGAGGACTCCTTCCACTGAGATACCATTTTCTCTGGGCAGAAGGGTCTGCATAAGTAAAATATTTGAATTTTGATGCGTCAGAGTGCTTCGCTAACCGTGTTTTCATTGAAAGCTGGCTCTGTGGCGATAAGAGTATTGATATGTTAGAGACCAGGGCAGTGCTTGCCCGCTGTGCAGCCTGCACCTGGAAGGATCCGTCCATCACAGGGAGAGCTGCCAAGAGCTTTTCCTTTGCTGTTCTCCCTGGGCAGAGGGGCACAATGGCTCAACACATTACGCCTCGGCTTAGAGTTGTATTTTTAAATTGTTTGACATTTTTAAACATCACATGTCTATATTAACTTCCAGCTTAAAACCAGTGTTCTTGCTCGAGTATCCTGTGAAGTCAGAGAGGAGAGGAAGGCTGTGGCTCACACAGTACGTCTTGTTAATTTGACCTGGCAACACGCTTTCCGATCTCTGAAATGATTAAAGCCCATGCTGCATTGGGAACCCACTGTACCACTGGGCTGTCTCGGTAATACAGGGGTCTTTGCAGAGGTCGGTGTGGCTCCCTGGGGCAGGGCTGTTGGCAGGGGGAGCTGGCTACCCACACAGTACCCAGCAGCAAGGTGCAAGGCTCCGGGGCAGCTCCCACGGGGGCTGCGTGGAGATGCTCCACACTTGCTGAAGCCCGTGGAGATGCTCCCACTTGCTGAGGCCCGTGTAATTTAGCCAGGTGTTCCTTTTCCAAGTCATTCCTTAAGAGGGCTTTTCTTGGCATATCTGTTCATCCCTCTCTAAAGAATCCTGGGTCATTTTGGGAAAAAAACCCAGTTTCAAGGCTAGCCCCGATAAAGGCACTGTTCTTGGCTCTTTGAGGAATAACATAGTTTTTGGTTATAAGCACTGCTTCCTGGAGCTTTTTCCTGAAAATAAAAATAATATCTTTTTGCTGAAGATGATAATGCACATTTCCAGGAGAAATATAGTGCTGGTGTGTTTGTTCATTTTCTTAGAGAGTAAGTTGCGTATTTAAAAGGCTGATAACCTCCCCAAGGGAGCCTTGACTTCAGTGAGGTGACTCCAGGTTTTAAAGAGCACAGCCTCCTGGAACAAGAACGGGTCTTGTCAGCCGTGTGGCTAAAGACCAGGTTATTTCTGGTGACTGACTGTTCCTTTCCATCGTGGAGAGCAACAGGACCAGTTGCTGCAGTTGGCCATAGGTGGCACAGCATGGATGAGTCCTGCTTTCCCTCTAGCTCGGGGAAAGGAGGTTGGGGCTCATTGCCTGGCTCACAGCCAGCCAGGGCTGGGGTCCCCCGGGGCAGGGGTCCCCTGTGCCGCTCCCCAGGGCTGCACCAGCAGGTGGGAGAGCCACGGCACCACAAATGGGTGGTGGGAGCAAAGCCAGGCTGGGGTCCCAGCCCAGGCCCAGCCATGCAGATCCCCACTGCTCCTGCCACACACGGGGTGCGTGTGGCTAAAATAGAGAGAATGGCTCGTACAAAAGGTGGTCTGAGGGGCAAAGTAAGTGCTCATGGAGCAAAGGAAAGTTGTAATTGGGAGGGGAAGGGAAGGGAGAGGAATGTAAAAACCACACAGGCATTCCTTTCCCTATAGGGCTGCCAGTCACCAGCCCGTTCTTCAGTGGGAAAACAGCACCTTTGGAAAGGGATTTGAATAATTAAATTACTAGTTAGTGAGACCCTGTGGAATTTGAGTTGGTAATATTTCCTAGCATAAAAATGGTTTGTTGAGAGATTTTTATTTTTGCCCTGCTGGAATTTTTTTTCCTTTGGCGTGTCACGTCCAGCTGCTCCTCCAGATGGAGGCAAGGCAGCAGTCACCGACCCCCTGTGGGACCAGGAGAGGGATGGGAGTGATTATGCCGGAGCCACCATAGCGCAGCTGTTCGGCTGCAGACACACGAGATGCTTGGGCTTCCCAGAGCTGCTCGGCTGCCCGCAGCTGTGGCTCCCACCATTGTCACCGAAAGATTAGAGGCCTCGCTGAACAGCCAGGGTGGTTGCTCAACAGCTGGCCACATGGCTTATGGCCATTCAGAAAGTGTGCCTCTGCTGAGCCCCAGCTGGGAGGGTATTTTGGAGGCACAATATTTTTGCTGGTTGTTCTGGGTTATTCTGTATTCCAGCAGCTTTTAGGAAAAAAAATGGAAAAAAAAAAAAAAAAAAAGGAAACTATGAAGTTCTGGAGAACTTTCCTAGATGCTGCTCGTGTGTTCCATAGTATGATTTCTGATGTCAAGGAGTCAGTAGGATTCAGTATTTCAGGGGGGAGCAGGGAGGGATTTTGTTCTAGAACATTTTCTGTTGTTTTATAGTACTCAGCAGGCACCCAGTATGTCCGGCAGGCATTTGCGAGCCTCCCTCGCTCATCCAAAGTGATTTGGTCCTGGTCGGTTTTACAGGATAGTGCAGTTCCCCTTCAACTTGATCCCACTTCATCCTTATGATTCCCAAAGGGCTAATACCAAGGTGAAACTTCCTTGGAGTTTGATACCAATTCTTACCCGTCTAGTCTTCACTTTTAAAGGCTTTAATTTCCATGTACAATAATAGCCTTTGTCCCATATAGCACTGATAGCACAGTTATATCACGCTGTGTTTTGTATCATTCTCTGCACTTTCTGGGCACAGGACCTCCATCCCTGAGAGGCTTTCAGAGGCAGAAGAGATGTCACTCAAAATTCTGCCTTTGCATCTGGGTACGTGAAGTTTATACTGAAATCCAAGACGCAGTGAAAGGGATGAGGGCAAGACAAAGCTTGCAGTGATCATCCAAACTTCAAAGTCAACCGGCTTTTCCTTTTGCATTCCTGATAAAGAGGCCGGAACACACAGAGCTGCTGAGCAGCAGGGATGGATATCTGGGAGTTACTAGGGGAAGAGCTCAGGTGTTAGGACTCAGTCTTGCAACCTTTCACACGTTAAATAGTTTTTGTTTGTCCGTATCTCCCCATTACATTCTGTACACTGAAGATGGCTTCACCTGGAGACAGGCTTTCATTACTGAGGTACCTGAAGCCTTTAGGACTGCAATGGACTTACTCTCCATTTCCAGGTCTCTTTCCCTGGCATTATTTCCCCTTAGATTTTGATTCTGTTTCTGTGCCACATTAAATTTTGCTTATCTAGACTTTACAGGTAGCTTTCCCCTTTGATTTAGCTTGATTGCAAATCAAGCACAGACCATGGTTTCTGCTTCTAATGCTTCCCTGTGACTTCAGGTCCAGCCTAGCCTGGATTTCCCTGCTCTGGCACTGCAAGCAGGACATTTGGGACACATGAAACCCAACCTTGCTCTGTTCCAGGCTGCCACACTTTTTGGTGTTTCTTCTCCACTGACATGGTAGTAAATTGTTTTCAGGTCATTGCGATTCTTCTTCATTGCACCATCCAAATAAAAGTTATAGAAATCATTCCCAGTAAGACACAGGGTTCTCCCTGGCAGGAATCGGCCAAGATCCACTGAGATCCACCGAGCTGCACCAGCCAGGGGGCTGGGTCCGAGGCTGGAACTGCCAGAGCTGCGTGAACAGGCTTGAATGTAGCAAGTGTATGTGCGTGTGGACACAGATGGTACAAGAAGCTCAAAACTTCCTTTAGCCAAAGGCACTTGACAAACAGGACAGCTTTTCTCAGCCTGTCTTGTAATATTTATGCATTCTACATATGTGAGATGTTCCAAACTTTCATCTCCAAAATAGCAGGAACAGCGTGCGTAGCACTGCCAGCCAAAGGAAAATTAAAGTAAATCCCCAAAGAAGTGATTTATAGGATGTAAATCACTTACAACAATGAATGTAATCCCGTCAAACAAGTTCTTCAATATAATAACGTCATCTGTTGATTTTTATATCAGATCATAAATGCAGTCTCTGCAGTTTTATAAAAGCATTTATTCACAAATTATGGTGAAAACTGCCTGACAGAATAAGTCTCATCTTATACACGGAGGGCAAAGCTCTGCCTTTCTTTTTCTTTTTCTTTTTTTTAATGTTTAGGTAACAAGCCTACCCTTTCTGCCTGCCTGTGATGAGAACTGAACTGGCTCTGTAAACAGCATCTCAGCAGCACAGCTCTCTTGCTGTGAGCTGTAATCAGTGCACATGTAATAAGATTGTACAACTTAATGTGCAACAACTTGGTAAGCACAGACCCCTCTTGCAGTTTTTAGCAAAGGGGTATGTGTATGTGTGTGGTGGGCAAGTAAGTAATTAGAATGCCGAGAGCTACAATTAGAAGTTAGATATTTATTTTGCGGACTTTGCTGTGATGTGCTAATCCCTTTCTTAGTACAGAAGAATATTTATTTTCTTCTGTACTTAGTGTTTAGCTTTGAAGTTGTTCAATAACATCTGCTGGTGACCACAGAAGATGTTATAATTCTGGTACATCAATTGCAGCTTAGACTTAATTTGAGACTCTAATAGAGGCCATGGTTTTCTGTCAGTTCTCTGGTTCAAATCAACTTTTTTCCCTCTGAAGACCCTAGCCCTTAAGGCACCGGATAAAAATCTCATCTTTTTGGTGCTACGCTAATTAGTTATTTTAATGAGCATTTAATTACCTGCCTGCCTAAAACACTGTTTATGATGTCAAGAGAAAACTCCAAGTCTGAAAAAGGAAAAACATTTTAAACAAAATAAGAATCCACCCCAAGTTCCTAATCAAACTATACACAAGGAAGTTTTGAGAGTTAGAAATGGGCTAACGCTCATACGGCTGGTGTGTCAGCTTCACTGTGCTTCATCTGGATGCAGAAACACAGATCTCAAAAGAGCAAGTAGGAAGAACAAATACAAACAACATAAGGAAGGCAATGTGGATGTATTTGGGTAAATGGGCAACAAGCTGCAATTTTTCTGCCTATTTCTCTGAACCTGAACTTTTGAATAGGTTTCTGTGCGGACTAGGAAGAAGGTGGTTGCATTTTAGTGTGAGGGTGTGGGAACCTGAAGCCACAGCTCAGGCTTCCATCTGCCTCTGAGATGTGTTCCCCATCACCAGATTACATAATCAGTTTTATGAGCATTAATAATTTGTTTGTTTGCCTTTTTTTAACCTTGATTTTTCCCTCAGCAGTTCCTCTTTCCTCCTCTCTCTCCTATATTTGTCTGTTTATAAAGTTTTTAAAAGCTGATATTTTGGCTGATATTTTGAGTATTAATGATGGAATATATTCACATCCATCATATGATAATGGCCAGCATTCAGGATCTGCTGGATGTGATCCAAAATCTTGCTGAAGTCAGTAGGAACATTTCTTTTAGAGGGCTTTCAATTAGACCCCTAGCTATGAATATGGTCTGCCTTTTTACAAAAAAAATGCTGAGTAGCTAACTGTGGCTTGTTCCATTCAACATACTATACTTTCTTCTGTATCTGTTGCATTTCTTTCCTTTCTTGCATAAAAGGACCATCATTGTGATTTGGTTAATATTTCCTTCTACTGCCTTTATGTAAGAGAGTGTGGGCAAATACAATTAGAGTGTATTCAGCAGAGTACATGTGTGCAGCGTTTGGCTTTGCATACGGGGTTTGTTCATTTCTAAGGGCAGGTTGAACATTTTTCTTTGGCTTTTTTTTTTTTCTGTGCCGCAATTACATATCAGATTTTACTGAAAAAAATAACCTTATCTTGCGGGTGCACGTCGTGTTGAGGGAAGTATCCATAATCCACTGTTAACTTCAATGGATTCTGCCATGAATGCAGTTTATTTTTCTAAGTTGATATATAACAAACTGATTCGTCTTGACAGACTGACTTGTATAGCAACTCATCATCCAAGTGGTTCCCACTGTGGCATCGGTTGGGTTTAATTATAAAAAATGTTTTGAACGGTGGAGAATGGAAAATGTTGGCTTAAGTAAAGGCTTAAATCCCAGAACGTCTCCGAAAAATTAAAAGATCTGAGTTGACGTGGGAAGACTCGCATGCACAGAAGTGTTCCTGAGGTTTAGACCTCACTGATCATCTGTTACGCTCCCAGGAAGCTTTTTTAAATGTTTAGATATAATTAGTTTTCTCAACTGGGTACAGGGGAAGAGTTCTGAAGAGAAGTCTGAGCACAAGCTGAATTACATTAAATACTGTGAAAAGTAAGTAATTTTAATGAAAGCAACCAAGAAGTGTTATTCCCTACTATGCAGCCCTGCATGCCCTTGGCTTTCAGTGTGGACAGTGTTCATCTGGCAAGGGAGAAAATTCCAGATTTCCTGCTGACAGAAGGAAAAATACTTAATGTTGCTGTAGGCAACTTGCCATCACACATTATTTCTTATGAAACATGTTTTTGTGGTTTGATTTTTGAGTCATGCCATTTTTAAGGAACGTGGAGGGTGTGTCTGGGTAGCAGGACGGGTACTTTGTGTGAGGCTCACCAGTACACCACTAGGATTCATACTAGCCTGTTTTGGTTTGTTTCTTATCTGTTTGTCACTTGCTTATGGCTTATGAATCACTTGCTTTAAGGTCGTCTTATAAATCCCCCACAACAGGTGTCTAATACTAGATTTAAGTGTAACTGGTTTGGGTTGGGTTTTTACTCTGTAGCTTTAGGCTTAGCAAGTCCCTTATTCATGCATCATCACCTGGAGGCTCTTCTGAAGGTTACCACAATGCTTTAGTTATGGCTTTATATGTAATGTATACATTGAGTACGTAAGCAGCCCCAAATCCTGGCTCTTAAAGCTCGAATACTTTGATTGCATACGTCTTTGTATCTATGCACATGTATATAGGCAAGTAAACCAAACAGCATGATGTACATGATGTTTAAAAAAGAAACAACACCAAAAGCATGCAACATACTGGGAAATACGACTCAAAATTATGGGCAAATCTTTCTGTATTTGCACAAAATGCATTGAATGCATTTGAATGCAGACAAGCAGGGCCCTATAGCAAGACCAGCACAGGAACTGTAATTCCACTGCAGCCCCCCTGCCATCAGACTCACTTTGGCCAGCCTACACTTGCAGCCTTTGTACGTAAGGGATGTCTGGGTAGGCTCTCAGTCATTCTCTTTACCCCCTTCACCAAATAACTTTTATTTTTGGCTCACCAGTTTTTGCTTTGCATAGATAGTTAACGTAGACCTGTCAAAAGCATCCAGTTCTGTTCAACGGACATGGGTCAAGGAGGGGCGCAAGCAACAGCGGTGCGTGCTGCGGGCATGGCTGTAGCTGGGCACACGTTACACGTGCACGGTCACAAACAGGTAGGCTGGCAGTCTCAAGGAAGCTATGTCAGTTCATGGATAAATTATTGCAGATACATAAACCAATAGCTGTGAAATTAACTTTTCACCGTTTTCAAAAGTCACTTTCAGTTGCTCTTTTTTTTTAACTTTGCGTATGAAAGGGCAGCGCTTGGGAATTATTTGCAGTATCAGTAGCCAGGATTTTGGAGTAGCTCCATTACAGGGTCATAATGTGTATTGTATATTCAATAATCTGCCTGAAGCGAAAAAGAAAATCAGGAAGTTTGCTGTCTGCCTTTAGCTACTGACATCTCTGCTTTTGTGTGCTGGGTCTTAAAGTCAGCCCTGAAAAAGCTTTTTGTACAGATTAGTCCATTACTTCCCTTCTGAAACAATTTTTCTGTAGTAGTGACCTAGTAAGAAAAAGCCAACCCTTTGTGATTTATGAGCAGATTGCTAGTAATGCCATATCAGTAAGGTGGTAATTTGCATGACTTATCCAATGTTATGTGGAAAAAGTGTAGCTGAGGGTTAAAATTTAATAAAGGTACCTTTAAAAAGTAGGGTAAAGGAATAAATAATATCCAGCGCTGTTGCCCAGTCCACGGAAGTAATTCTCATCCAGCTCTAAATTTACATTTCCCTTGACAGAAACATGCATAGGTAACAGATGAAAATGGTTGATTTGCTGTTTTGGATACAGTAGCAATTAATTACAGAGAATCCTGCTATTTTGTTCAGACCTGCCTGTAGTGAGAGGAGACAAGGTTGTTCTTATTTTGATTTTCTGTAATTTACGAGGTTTCAGAAAGGAAGGGCCCTTTGTTTTCTATTCGGGGTAGCCACGAGCTGGTCCCCAAGCTGCCGATTCTGGAGTGTACAAACGTTTCATAGAAGCCCATTTTCCCCAACAGCAACAGAAGAATCCCCAGTTTGCAATACCCTGCTGACTGTGTACTGCTCTGACACCCTTTGTCTCACAGGCTCATGGTGCTCTGGTGCCTTCTGGAACTAGCCCAGCACCACTCCTTGGTAAAGGCTTTACCCTTTGGGTGGGCAAGCAGAGCTTACAAACCTCTCCATGGCTCACAGGCAGCAGCAGTGTTGGCCACAGCCAACAATCCAAGTTAAGGTAGCGGGTCTTGTGCCTGTCCACCGGGGCGAAGACAGAGTGTTAGCTTTTCTCTATGCCTGCTGACAAAATGGCATTGAAAATCCAGTAATGTTGGAGGAAACCACGGAGCCTGGCAGGGCGAGGACAGCATGGAATCAGCGGCTGCAAATAGAAAAGGCTGATGGGGTTTGAGGGTTTGGATTTGATAGAAAAGGGCACAGATTGGAAGGGGTGGCCCCCACGGCATCGGCGAGGCTGGAATATGCATGTCAGCCTTTCTCAGCAAAACAGCCCCTGGCAGTTCCCCCAAGCGGAGTATGTTTCAGTTTTTCACGATACTGCAAGATGGTAAATACTCAGTAATAAACAAATGGGAGTTAATTTGTTGGAGGGACTCAGTTTGGATTGGCAAATCTCTATTGCTTCTGAATGGCTGAATCTCGTGGGTTTTTTTTAAAGTCAGGCAGTAATTTGGGTTGGTTTCAGCTGCAAGCTGGCTTTCTGCAGGCAGGCGCTCTGCACGCTGCCCAGGGATGAGCCCGAGTTTCTGAATTACATGTGGCAGCCTCCCACCAGCTAGCACTGCGGCCAAGGAGGGGCTGAAAAATATATGTTTCTTTCACTGGGCTCCAGAGGAACTTGACAAAGAGCCACACTTTTTAGACAAAACATGGAGGATTACATCAGTTCAGAGGCATGCCACGCTGAAACCTCCGACACAAACCAGCTGACTTAGGCATGGCAACTTATCCAATTGCACCTAGATTATAGAGCTGTCATCAGCTGTGGCAGGCTGCGGCACTGTGAATATTTCTGTAATTACCATGGGCAGCAGTGCTGTCGGGTCTCCGAGAGAACAGGGCTTGTTTGGGAGGGCAAAGAATTGTTGAAGAGGTGTAAGATGAAGAGATGCATTTCTGCCATTAGTTAGCACCATTTGCCAGGAGGGGTTTTTTTCCCTCTTCTTGGCACCATTTGCCAAGAAATTAAAGCACATGGTTTAGGAGGAAAAAAAAAAAACAACCAAAAAAAAACCCAAAACAACAAAAGGCAATATCCTTCCAGAGAAAATAAATATAATGAGTAAACATTCATTCTGTTGCTGAGAGACTCTAACGACAGGACTAAGAAGTGTCTATACAGAGATAAAGATACAGTGCCCATCGAGGCTTCAATTCAGTTAGTAGGTGCTGTATAAATACGGGACGAAGACGCAGTCCTGGACTCTAAAGCCCCTAGTGGCAAATGCTCATCTAAAAGACAGGGAGCAATCACAGCATCACTGATACTTTTGTAGGATTTGTATGATTTAAAAAGAGTTCCTTCTATGCGTGAAAGGACTTAGGTGGGTGCCTATGCAAAACATGCCTTCCATCAGCTCATCCTGGATGCACAAGTGCTTCAGACAGGATTGATTCAGAGCACGATCGTGGCCCTCACCTCTGCTGCTGGTGTCTGAAATACTCCACTGTAGCCTAAAGAGAGGAAACTGTGTACTTTCAGTTAACCCCCTGGACAAACCTTTCTCCGCTAGGGCTGCTCCTACCCAGTGTGTTTCAATGAACTTGGCTGAGAGGTTCAGCTCTGCAAGGCTCCTACATGTGTTATGCTGGCAGTTTGCTAGCAGGCAAGCTGAGTGCTAAAATCAGTTTGATGTAAACTAGGGTGCATGTTCTAGCACCCAGGAAGATTGTTGGAACATATTTCTGAGAGGAGCAATGGAGTCTATTTTTTATATACCCTTCTGGAAGATAGGCATTACCAAAATGCAAGTTATGGCATTCCTGTGATGCAGCTGATGAAATTTAGATGTCTCTGACATGAGAAAATCTTGGTCAGCCTAGATAACCCACAGGCACTTTTCGACTCAGGGTCTTTCCAGCTGTGGAAGCATCATGCACCTGGGGACACGTACTTTGTTGTCAACAGCTTCTTCTCAGAGATGTCTTACTTTCTAGACTCCAGACCAGTCCTGAGACAGACTGGGTCTGAGAGATTGTGCGTGAGGGTATTATAATGCTGTGAAAGATCTTGTTATTACAGCCTTGGAGGCAAGTCTAGCGGCTCTAATGGTTTCAGTTCCTCCACAGCCTTCAGCATTCAAACCTGTGTTATCAATACAGCAGGGAGGACCTGTTGCAAGCCTGATCCAAGAGATCCTTGCTCTTTATGAAATATGCTGCAAGATCTCCAACTTTTACTATATCAGTGTCTACATGAAATAGATAGATGGAGGCAAACCTGTTTAGCAGCAAAATAGGTGCTTCTCTTTTGCAACAGGTACTGAGCTCTGTGGGGTTTGTTTTATATGAGCTGGTGTTCTTTGAAGGTTTTCTTCTCTGGGCAGCATTGCAATGTTTCTGTGATGTGTTGATTTCAGTTGTGGAAATTCAATTTATTACTGCTGTCAGCTTTATAGGCAAAGAAAAAAAAGTATTGTTCTGTGTGGTACCCCATAGATCAGGTCAGTTAGGGAATGCAGAAGATGTCTTCCGATGTTTATTAAGAAAACAAAGCGGAGCTATTAAACTGATGAGCAATCTGCTCTACCAAAGCTGTGCAAATCCTTTATCAGCAGCTTGTGGTCAGCTCCTGTACAAGACGGCAGCACTAAGCAGAATGAGTGCATTGAGTGGACCCCATCAAAACCCCAAGAAGGCATTTCTCATTTTCCTGGCTCAACAGCCAGTTATGCTGTGCTGCAGCATGAAGCATGGCTGTACAGCATGTGTTACATGTCACTGGGTTTTAGTGGGAGCAGGAAGCTGCAGGGTGGAGCTGGTGAAGCAGAGCTGAATCCCAAAGTCAGTCTGAGTCAGACCATTTTCCTTATGAGTTTGGGCATGGAAGGGGAGCTCCCTGGTTTTGTTTCCAGGTGTGTGTCTTTGCCATTTTTATCAGGTGGGAGAGAGAGAGTCTCAGGGTGTGACTCAACTCAATCTCCTTGTGTTTCTCAAATCTTAGGTAGCACCAAAGTTCCTGATAGATGGTGGGCAGTTAATAATAAAAATGAGATCTTTCTGTCTTAGTGAAGTGCTCTGAAATATTATTTGTGCAGAAACAGCTTGTTGAATGCTGCTAGCCATGCTTTGCTGGTTCTGTTGCACAGGAGGAAACCCCTCTGAGCAGCAAAAGGGCTGCTTTATCGGGCTGTGGGTCCTCGCCAGGAACACTGGCTGCAGATTGAGTAGAGGACAAGGAGTGTCAAGCATAGAGGAGACTTGTCAGTTTTGGCATAAAAGTCAAATATTTTTCACTCAAATGAGTTCATGCAAAGTCTGGGATGGACGAACTGTTTGGAGTTTGTGAAAGAATAAGCTTCATTTGAATTTCAGCTCTGGACAAATTCATACTCCTGTATACTGAACTGCCTGCTTGCTTTTGGCATCGTGCCCTCTGGACCTGTTTATTTGATTAATAATTTGAAGTTGACTGTAGCTATTGCTGAGCTGAAGCACAGTAACAAAGACTAACAACAATAAAGTTAATGTCAAGCCTCTTTAAAAATCATACAGCAGGCCCTCGGGTGCAGAGTCATGTTTCTCAAGATAGAGGCGTATGTATGTAAATTGTCTCTTTTTATGTCTATAAGCAAGCTTTCACGTGGTGTGGGCAAGACCTTGGCTCAGAGATACTCAGTAAGGTTGGAGATAGCATGTCAGCTGCACGGTGTCTAACATGTTCACACTGGTCAGACTTGACGTTTTCAGCTCATTTCTTCAGGGTTAAGTTTCTTGAAGCATTCTCGTCTTCCCCACAGAGTTCCCCCAGGGCAAGCAGTGTTTTGCAGTATGTGAGGATTGAAGCGATATGACTTTATCCAATGTTTTGTTAGTTCCTTTCTTTGTATGCATTGGATCGCCTAGGAAACCATAATAATCTTGTTAAAATAAAGATTTAATCTTACTGCGGTGTTGGGGCTAGTTCAAAAAACCAGGCTAATACTGGCTGCTTGTCGCAGTTAGAGCACTTGAATTTGGACAGGCTCCCTTTCTGGGGAGCGGGCGAGCGCCGGCACCCCGCAGCCCTGCCGTGCGGAGCTTATGGCAGGCAGCTGCCCAGGGCAGCCCCAATAGTCACTTTGGTTTAGCAGAGGCTGGGCACCAGGATGAGCCAGCTGCACCGGGCAGCCGTGGCCGATGTGCCAGCCTGGCCAGCAGTGCCACGAGCAGATGGAGAGAGCCCTGGGTTAGCATCTCTCTTGCAGGACTAGCGCGGTAGTTTGTGCAGTGACAGCTCCCAAGGAAACAGAGGCAGCTGCAGCAGTCGCCAGCTCGTAGCCGCCTCTCCTAACCTCTTCTACTCCCAGAAGAACTGGAAGCGGGATAAGCTGTATTTTTCCTGCATTTTCTGGGTTATGGCCAGCTCATTTGGTATCTGTATGGGCAATGCACTGCCACTTGTAAAAGCTCTGTTCTGCATAGTGCTCCCCCAGTTGCATGCACTATTACATATTTTAGCAAAAAATTAGGCTGGCCTCTCCTCCTGCTCACTGGAAGATCCCACTGGTGTAGGCTTTCCAGGAGGGAATCTGCTGTGGTCTATCATCTGCTCTACAAAACTGTCCCAGTAGCTGCGGCTGGTGTGGCCAGATCCATGAGCTCGGGATGCTGAAACACTGTAGTTGGCTGTTCCTCCTCTCTTGGTCGTAGCTTTTAATTTTGGATTGCGTTGCATCATTTGTACATATGTAGTTAAGAAATAAAAAACAAAGCGCTGACCTCTGGTGACATCCAGCAGCTCCTTCAAACAATTTCATCCTTTCTTCTCTTCCCTGGTTCTTAATTTGTACTTTAAAGAGCAGGCTGTTGCTCGGAAGGCCACTGAGTTGCTGATGGAATAAAACCTGTCACGGTTTGAAGATAATCAACAAAGTTAGTCCATGAAACAATTTTTAAGATATAAACAAGATCAAAGTGCTATCAGATGTGGACACCAACAAACTAGTCTTTGATAATTTAATCTACCAAATTACCAATTTTAAGGCATTTGATTTGTTATTTCTGCAAATTAGGGGCCAGACACTGTTGTACTTTCTTAGTTTTTAATCTCTTGTATTTATAAGAGATTACTGCTGGAGGAATGTGCTGCTCAGGGGGGGATGATGCTGGTTAACCCTTTCTTTAAGTATTTTTAATTGCAGTTTGCTGTTTCTGTGATAATATAACCATGTGCTCAGTGCCGTTCGTCCAGATAGGTGAATACACAGGAGCTGCCTGGTGCAGTAGAAAAAAGAGCCATTGTGGTTTTGGCAACTTCTTCCTTTGCTTTATATTTTTCTGTTGCATATTTTTCTGCTTGTACTGCTGCTCTCAGCCCAGGTGGGTACATCCTACATTTTCACAGTAGTTTCATTTCAGCCTATCTCTGATGCCTTCAGCGCACCTCCTTATTCTCCTTTCTGCCTGTCCAGTCTCACGCCAACCTCCTGGTCCTACCTTGTCCACCTCCAAGAAAATCTATGTCCCCCATATCCTCCTGCCCGAGAGGAGTGAGCAAGGTTTGTGTGTGCCAGAGCGGGAGGAAGGAAGAAGAGGAGCTGTGCAGGGTGGTAGGTGGGATCACCACAACCCTGGGAAGAGGGACACTGAGAGGCAAGCAGCGCTGCCAGGGTCAGCTGGGGTTTCAATAGTCACCTCTGCTCACCTCTGCAGGGCATCCTCCAGCATAGTGGGAGACACTGGGTGGACTGGTGCCTCTCAAGTATTCACTGGAGTAAAGATAACGAATCTGGCACTGGTAAAAGCTGTTCACCTTATGCCTCTGGGTGGAGTAGGCTGGATGATGTGGTGGGCAAGTCTGTGTGTATGTATTTCTGATGGGATTAAAGAGCTGGTGTTTGACCTGGACCCTTCCCATGGTTTGGGCTGTTTGAAAAACCTCCCTTGGGGAAGGGAGGCGTCTTCAAGTGGCAGAGAGTTTTCTTTTATATAAAACAAGACAGAATAAGCGCTTGTGTTAGAAGTCTGTTTTATTGTCTATATTTGCTCATCCCAAATTAATTCAGCATGTTTTCAAGCCAAGAGAGGGTAGCTGAGCCCTGCCAGAAGTCAACAGCAAGTTTGGTAGTAGATACATTCTTCTCTTTCAGCAATGAAAACACATTAAAGATCAGGAGGAACAGCCTCCGGGGACAGGGGGGAAATTTTATCCTGGAAGGAAGACTTGGAAGAATTTGTAACCTCGGGGCAGAGAGCCTGGGAGAAACAATGAGATGACACATCTCCTGCTGCTGTTCCGCTCCCTTCCCACTCTACTGAAAGCTGCTGTTGAAACATTTTTTTCCTCTTCTGCTGACAAGTGCTTATTATGGCCTGATTTTTTGTGAGGAAAAGTTTGGAAATGAGCATTTTTGTTTCTCATTATCAGTGCAGGCATTTTCCCAACTGCATACCAGCCAGCACCCTCCTACCAATTAATCTGCTCAGTATTTATTTTCATCCCATGCAGACGGTGCCATTAGGTGATGCTGGGCCAGCGCGCGTGTCACCACACGGCTGTAGCCTTGCAGGACAGGCCAGCACACTTGACTTTTTGCACCAGCTCCCAAAGAAAAAGGGAATTACTGCATCCTGCTGGTTTCTGAGGTCCCAGGGCAGCTGCCTGAGCTAAAACCCAACACAACAGAAGATAACGCTGAAGGAATGCATGGAAGGGTTTCACAAGATGAAGATTAAATGATTAACCACCACAGCTGATGGTCACTGGAATCCGGCAGCCTGTGGCAACGTGCTGAGCTGAATTTTATATCCGAGGAGCTGCAAACTGTGTTGGCTGAAGGATGGAGCTGTGCTGCAGTGTCATCCCTTGGTGTGGTGTGAAAGCCTACTGCCCATTCCTTCGCAGTGATAAGAAAAATGAACACCCAGACATACCAGCTCAATTAGCATTCCAGTTTTCATATATTAATAGCAGTAAATTAACCAGAGATAAAAACCTGAGTACACTAATTTTTGTATCAGGATCCTCTCCCTCACAGCCATCGTGCTGCAGAAAGTTTCCCATCGCTCATGCCTGGAGGAGCAGCCACTGCTGGAGTGGACAGAGCAGCCGTGGGACTCCACACGGCCATGGTTTTATGGCCAAGTATGACAGGGAATGCCACGTTCAGCTGCAATGGCAGCAGCAGTGTTGCAGGTAGAATGTAAATGACTACAATTAGCTGGCATGGGGGTTGATCATGTGATTTATAGTCCCATTAATAATAACTGTTTATTTGTTATTGCAGTATGTCAACAGTGCTGCAATCCATCAGGTCTATACCAGACGTGAAATTATAGATTATGGGTGTGGAGAAAATTGGAAAAGGAGGAAGGAATGATTTGTAAAATCCTCTGATCTTACGCATATAACAGATTTTCTTGGGGGCAGTTATCTATTATTTGCTGTACAAAAGCAGCAGTTTACCCTTTGAGCCACTGGGGACCTCTTATCTTTCCTGCTTGTCACTGGAAAGCTTGTCGCAGTGTTGCTCGGGTTTGACACGCGAGCCACACCACGCACACCACGCACACCCACCGTAAAGGGCAGGTCAGAGAATGTTTGCCTCCGGCTGGAGGCATGCAGAAGTACAGCCTTGGGCTCTGCAGGATGAACCCTGATGAATGCAGCTGCGGTGCTGTTCGGGTGTCCACGGGTGTCCCTGCCCAGTTGGCAGGGTGTTCCCAGTCCCAGGGGAGTTTCACCAGGCTGGGTAACTGCCAGGTGAGAGATGGATTTGGTGCCAGGATTTGGAGACTGTTCTGGGCAGTAGAAGATGGAGGAGTGCAGGGCTCCCGGGGGATCCGTCCTTGTACCCCGCAGCCTGGGGGCTGCTGGCACTATCTGCCACTCCAGGGAGCATCCCTGATGGACATGCCTGTCTTCCCTGGGCACAGGCTCCAGCCAGCAGCTGTGACGGGCTCTGTGCTGACGCGAGGGTACAGCACACAGCACGGGCCCGTTGTGTCTTGGGACTTGTTGGGTTCGCGGTAGCTGTAAGTGGTGCTGCAGGCACGAGAAGGACCACAGAGCCCTTGAGCTCAGCATTGGCTGTGACTGCCGAGCTTGCCACCTGCCTGGGTTAGGGGACAGAGCCCGTTTTCCCACTTCTTGTTGCAGCAGCTTGGAGACCCACATGCAAGGGCCCTGTCAGCAGCATGGAACGGTTAAAGTCAATGCCACTAAAAATTACCTTCTAAAAAACTGCCTCTGAGGCTTTCTGAAATGATTTAGAAAACGTTTACAACTGCCTTTCATGTTAAAACCAATAGCTGAAATACAAAGGCTGGCATTTCCAATAACCCCCACAAATAACCCCCTCCCATCCCACAGGAGCTGTCACTGAAATATTGCAAAAAAATCCGGCAGGCAAAGACCAAGCAGCAGCGAAAGACAAGTGAAGGCTCCAATCCCACGAAGTTCAGGTCTCCCAACTAGTTTAACTGATGTGACCTCTCCCGTTGACTCCTGTCAGACAACCAGCATGGTGCAAATTAAGCACAGGCACAGATGTTGATCCTGAAAATGCCTGTTTGTGGAACAATTTTTTTTGTAATAGGAGATAGCATCTGTGCTAATTTAAGAAAAGCTACGTATGTACCAAGCAAGGATAATGGGTACTTTATAGTCAAAACTGGAGCGGGACTCAAGGTGAGCTCCTCGTGCACAGGGCAGTGGCTCTGCAGACCAGGAGAGGCACGGATGACTTACGGCTTTCCTACTGCTTGCCCTCAATACGCTCAGTCTGTCAATCTACTGCCAAGTCAATCACTCTTGTAATTTCAGTGTGAGAATTTTTTGCACCATCAAGCCCCAAGCTTTCCTTTTGTAGCTTATAGGAATATTTTAAATGTAAAAGTAGAAATCCTACGTGATAAACCTGAAATTCTTTTAGGAGTTAATGGCAGCCAATTAACGGCACCCAGTTTAGCCTTGTAAGACTGTGGAGCAGCAAAGAGAAAGGAGTAAAACTCTGGCAGTATAGGAAGAGAAGTTTCGTATTTTAAATTCTAAAAAGATTTCAGGTCTTTGAATCCAGCTGTTTTAGTTAGAGCCTTCTTCATGCCTTCCTAACCTTAGCTGGGGATCTTGTTGACTCCTTAAGTTGCAGAGGTCTGTGAGTCTTAGTATTAAATTTTGCAACACTTCTGACTGCAGGCTGCCAGGAGCTGCCATGCAGCTTGTGAGCCGCAGGACTGGAAAGCTTTTGTCGTAGACATACATCATTATTTTTTCCGCTCTCACAGAAAATTTGGCCATAAGTGTGATGTTTGTCAGGGGCTGTATTTAAGCATTCACATGGCTCGGTGGGTTGTGATCCTGGGCTGCCACGCATGGATGCTGCATGTGCCCTCTTTGGCCCTTGGGACAGAGCATGGGTTGTGAGATTTAACCCTTTGGGTATGTTGTTTTTACTGGTTTGCTGTTGAATTCTAATAATTAATAGCTTACCAATAGAAAAACCTTTAAGAAAAATACGAATTCTGGTTTGAGAAGTCATGGTTGTGTGTGCAACGTTTAGATCAATAGCTTTTCCTTATTAATAGAAGCACAATGAAGTAATTGGAAAACTCAGTATCATGATGAATTGATGTTTTCCATATCAAAACAAATGGAAATCTCAAAGGCTGATTGGATTAAATTGAGGAAGCCAATATTACAGAATTTTTATTGGCTTTTATGTGTGGAAATTCTGTGTCATTTAATTTTTGCTAGTTTTTGTGCAATTTCATGTTTGTTGAAAACAACACTTTCCAATCTTCTTCTCCTTCCCCTGGGATAGTCCAGTGTTAAAACCCTAAAATACACGTAGTTTTTCAGTAAAAGCAATTACTGGTTTTGCTTTGTTTATGGTCAAGATCAGCAGTACTTAATAGCCTACCTAAATTATCAAAGATTCGATTTTTATGTAGTGTGAAATTATGGGAAAATCAAACACTCCACCACAGCAGATGACTCAAGATTGCAATAAATACTCGGCACAAAGGATGCCACTACGTGTTCTTCATCCCCATCCCTTCCTCTCACCTGCCTAGCACCTCCTCAGGATCAGTGGGGTTTGTAGAAAAAAAGGCAGAAAACAGTGCAGACAGCCGTGGTCCCTCACCCCTGCAGTGACTGCTGCAGTGGGGGACATCGGGGTGGTGCTGGAAGTGATGAACCCCACTGCCTTCACCAGCACCTGGTACTGGTGTGTATTGCCATGGGGAGGGCTAAGTGTCGTGCCAAATGGCATTTGCTTCTGCCAGGGTCGAAGGGTTTGGTTTTCTGTGGTTCTGGTTGTAGAGCTCAGGTCTCACATGGCTGGGTGACACTGGCCGCTGTGGGTCATGGCTGCACGTTCAGCGCCTTGGCTGGGGGGTTATGCCAGGTGAAGAGGACTCAGAAGGCAGCCTGGCCCAAAGCACTGTCTCAGCACCACAACAGTTTCTGGTTTTGCAGCTCAGAGGCTGTGAGATGGTACAGTGCTGCGCTTAACCACAGCCCTGCTAGCACAGCATCCAGTAAAACCGTGCAAGCTGAAGAGCCCCCCAGGTTTTCTCATGCTCCCTCCTGCACCCAGAGAGCTCTTCCAGGCTCTGGGGTTTCGTGGGTCCCTGGGGGCAACTGCTGAGTGGTAAAAATCAAGTTTCTGTTGGAATAAGAACTCTGAAGTGAGATTACCTGTGATTGTGTGCACTCTTATTTATGTGATAAATACACCATGATTTTTATATTCAGTGACATATGGTTCCTTAAAGGCCTCTGGATTGCTAGAGAAAACTAATTTAATTGAAGTAAAACGTGAAAACAGAGCAGAATCAAATACTACTTAGAACGCAATTTTGTATATTCAGCTGATGTTATTCTAGCAGGGGGGTTATTTTTAACTGTATGATTATGGATTTTTATAGTGTCACGTCAACATAAAGGGCTTTTCTTCACAGCAAGAGCCGAACAGAGGAAGTCCAAGTAAATGAGATCCAGTGTCCTTCAAGGAGGCAGTGGTAAACATGTTCTCAAAGATGGAAAAGTTCAAATATAAACTAACTATGCTTACTGCGAGGAGAGGAAAGAATACATTGATTATATTTGAGAAGACAGCTGGTTGAAGATCAAAATCAGTATCGTTATCCCCAAAGTCTGCCACAGTGATATTTCAGAAACCCATTCAAACCTCATGTGGCACAGACAGACAAAAATAAATCTGGTAGTGATAACTCAGTGTCCTGTTCTGTATCTGTTTAATGTCAGGCAGCAGAAGCCCTTCAGATCCGTTCAGAGCCACAGTAGGAAAAGAAAAAAGGTGAGGGGAAAAGAAAGGACAGCGTTTGAAAGGAGATAGTTCCACAAAAGCTGATAATGAAAATGGCTGTAGTTGTGCAAGTGGAGCTCCTAGGAGGACAAGGTGCTTGCCTGGGCTTGGGGATCTGTTCAGGATTCTCCCTGCCTGGCTGCCACAGGGGAGCCAAAGGAGCCTCTCTCCCTCCTTCATTAGCACCGTCTGTGGCTTGGTGTCCTTAGGAGCTTCAGAAAAAATTAGATAAAACACAGGCATGAGTCCTGTGTTTGAAGCTACACTTGTTTTTCAGCTAATTGTCATCTGGCTAATGAAAGCCGAATAGCTTTGCTCATAATAACAAAACTTCAGCATCATGCTTTCGATGTCAGCTGGAGTAAACCTTTAAAACAGCCTGTTTTAAGAGGATTAGGAAAAGGAGTGTTAGATCCTGTTAGATCTGACCAAGTGGTAGAAATGCCATGGGCTAAAAACATTAATTAGACTTAGTTAAAGGTTTTGGTAACGCAACTGAAGTTAGTTACAAAGCACATGCTCTGCTTTTGCTAGTGCGTGTATTCTCTAAGTAGCCTCATCTCAATGTCTGTTGTACAGCCGGTACCTGGAGGCAGAGGAGCAGGGAGGAAGGGAATGCCTTTCTCTGTTTAACGCTGAACACCATTTCTCTCCCAGCCTCGTGCTGAAGCACTTGCTGTTGCCGTGGCTGAACAGAAATGAAAATCTAACAGATTATTCCTTCCCTTTCCGTGGTTCAGCTTGTACTAATTAGGCTTGTACTGGGCTTCAGCCGCTTTAGCAGAGAAGTATCCACGCCTGATCACCTTAGTGATCAGTGCTGTGGTGCCAGTCCTCATGGACCCGTCAGAGAGCAGTTGCCCTGTACTCAGGTGCAGAGCAGCGTCACTCCACACCTCTGCCGGTGTATTTACAGGCAAATGCAGGTGACTTCAGTCCCCAGCCACTTGCATTCAAGGTGCTTGCCCATGCAATTTGCTGAATTAGATGTATGTTAGTAAGAGTGTAACAGATCCTGCCCAGCCTCCAAGGTTAGCTGTTAGATTTGAAAAAGCAGTACTGCATAATTTTTTTAAAAAAATAATAATCACAAATACAGTCTGCTTTAGTATTGCTACAGGTTATTTCATTCTAAGGCAGTTTTTTTAGGGAAGCAGCTTTTGCTTTCTCATTTTTTGAGGATGAATTGCTACAGTAGCTCCCAGGGCCATTTATTCAATAGATCACTAATAAATAAGTTGCAGCTATTTGGCTTCTCTTTCTTGTTCTGACTCATTTTAGCTTCTGGACATGCAGCTCCATCCTGCCAATATTTTATGACCAGTTTTTCTATTATTGTTTTTCAACGTACTGTGCAAGTGGTTCTGTGAGCGCTAGAACTAATGAAGTCTGTTTTTCTAGGACCTTGTAGTTCATACACAATTGACTTTCATGTCAGAGAAGGTGTAGGATCCCACTGAAGGTTTTCCTGGAGTTGGTATGTTTATATTGGCTGTCTCCTCCATACATTCTCTAGGAGTCCGTAAGCCAAAGGCCCACTAAGGCTTTAGCATGCAGACAGCATGCTGAGGGTCCCTCTCCTCGTCCTGGCCTGCTCTTCCTCATTTCATGAGACTGGTAGGAGCTGTGTTACTACCCATCTCATTCCGCCTCTCTGTTAGTGTTGGTCTGCATCCACCAGCACATTCCAGCCCTATCCCAAAGGATAGGCCAGCACAGATAGGACACCATGCGCTTCTTCCCCCCCCACCTTTTTTTTTTTCTTCTTCATTTTCACTCTTCAATCCAATCCACTTGCACAGATTTCCACGTGCACATACAGGCTTCTGTGACACTTAATCTCTTGTGAGAGACACTGCAGACACATTGCACGCTGTCAGCTTTGTGAGACTGCACACAAAAAACCTTACCAGGGATCATCAAAGCCTGTGCCACAAATTGAACAGCTGCAAAGACCTTAAATGACTTCTTCCCTGTTGTCAGCACTGCAGAGCAGCACTGGTTTGTATCACTGTAGGTCGCCGATTAAAGAAATTGAAGCAGGGGCGAGCTCGCAGATTCCAGGGGTTTCCTTCCCCAAGCATTTATGATGAGGGGCAGGGAGGTGGTCCCAGGAGCATAGCATGTTAATTCCATTAATTGAAAGGGAGACTGAGGACTGGGGGGTTGTTTCATCTCAGCTGAGGCCTTCAGGTGTCTAATCTAAGCAATTGCCTACGAGTCAGTGAAAAGAGACATCCCTCCGTTGCTGGTAGAACTGCCATTAGGTGCTGAAGGAGGGCTTGGGCAGATGGAGATCGTGCAGGGCAATTCCTCCGTTCGTTATGTGCGAGAGCAATAACGGCAAAAGATGAAGACAGCAATGTCAAATGCTTCAAAGCCTGAGGTTCTGGTTATCCATTGTGTGAAATAGGGGGTGTGTGTCTCTTGTCTTTAACTTACTGATAGTGGCACACAAATGCCATCCCTTCCTTACAGTCCTTATTCTTTTCTGTGTGAAGAATCCAGTGCTGTGAGCCCTTGAGTGTACCAGAGGGACACAGGGAGCCCTTAATGAAGTACTATTGCCCCTTACCTCGTTAATGAGGAGTGGAGCTGCTTTTCTTCTCTTTAAAGAGAGTGGAACGGTATAAACAGAAAGTTGCCAAGCATATAGTTGAAATTGGAATTAAAAGTCTAGGAAATCAGCTACCTAAGTTGCTTATGTGCAGCAGTTAAATGGTGTAAATGAGGATTTCAGAATAGGTGCTGTGAGGGCGTACTCGGTCAGGGGGGTGGTCCTCCTCCATGGCCCCTCCGGCTGGCAGCTTCCACATCCATGGTGTTTTGGGGCTGGGAGCAGCTCTTCAGCTCCCTCAAACATTGGGATGGGTCTGTCTGTTTGCTTTGTCCTATCTAAACTGCACAGAAAGTACTTATATCCTTTTGGAAAGCTCACACAACCCAAAACTGGTTCCTCCGGACACAAATTGGCTCACTCAGATGAAATGCTCTGGGGAATATGCATCACTCGACCACTAGTATTTTTTCCTGAGCACACCAGAAATTCATATGACTGTTTTGCAGTCAGCAGGTTAAAAGCAGGCTCCAGCTGAAACAGCCGGGTGGGCCACTGATCTGAACCCAAGACAGGGCATCCTAAGGGAATCGGAGTCAAATTGTCAAATTACACCCTACCACAACAGGCGTGGAAAAGTCAATACGTATGATAGGTTCTCCTTCCCAGAGAGCCCTAATGAGGGTACTGCTCAGGGTGTCTTGTTATCTATTGCCTCTGCCCAGGGCTGACAGTAAGCTGCATGTATTATCATCATTGCACTGATAGTATAAGACATCTTTGTAGGTTTACTTGGATTCACTTACGTGCAGAGGAGATTTTCAGGTCTCCCCCACCGGTGTGTTTGTAAAGAAAAGGCTGCATCTGTGTCATCTGGACAAGATGTCTGTGAATCAATTGGGTTATGGCATGGTCTGCTTCACTTAGGCTGAGCTCTTGTACCGACAGCACGTCTGTCTGCACGTCATCGTCTGGTGGTGTATCATATGGCTTTTCAGTAACAGGAGGTACATAAGTTGCTATCCCAGTTCAGTTAATCACTCAGTTTCCAAAATATGAAATATCTCTGGGGATACATTTAAGCACAAGGTCACACACCGTGTGCAATAAGAAGAGGGTTCTGGTTCAGGGGTACAGTTGCCAGAAAGAAGAGCTTGTCCCAGGTCCTGGTTGTAGCAGGCTGTGGGGTGCCTCATCGCTGGTGAGTGGAGCAGAACCTGTGGACTGGAGCAGAGGTGGCTCTGGGGAGCAGTCCATGGCCAGGACACTGCGGGTTTGCTGCACTTTGGTGAGTCCGTGTTCTGAGTCTAGCAACAAGTTTCTTAAATTTCTTTTCCCAGAGTAAAATTGGCTTTGGTTCTTACCTCAGTCTTGACAGCATCGCAAGGTAATTAGGGTAATGGCAATTAGTGAGATGCACACTTGCTTACAGAGTCAGCACCGAAGTCATCTTATGTGCCTTCTGCCCCATTAGTGTTTTCCTCTGCTACCCTGGACAACTTTATTCATCGTGTTTCACGTCCACCAAATGGACTTCCCTTTTCCTGATTTGACCATCTTTTGAGTCTATTTTAGTCTTCAGCATCCAGGACGTTTGTAACAGGGGTGAGATTTTCCGTAACTCGGCTCTCTGGAATAGTATTTCCTTATGTCTGCATGTGCTACATCTTCTGCCAGATCTGAGATTTCTCTGATTGTCCCCAGCTGTTTGTGATAAGAGAAAATGGTGAATGACAGCTGCTTGTCAACATCTCTGTGCATCCTCATAAATGCATACTCAATGCATTAGATATCTAGCTGTTTAATGAGGATTTCATTCTAAATTCATGGGATGACATTTTAAAGAGGTCAGAATTTATTACTTGTATCCAATTCACTGGTGCAATGTACTTGGGATAAAATCTGACAGGAAAAAAAAAAAAAGTTTTAAGTTGGGTAAAGGGGAGCAAGCACAGGCTTTTAACAAGTATCCGTTTCTCCCATCCTTCTGACTTGGACCTGAGCCAGAGATGCTTCAAAAGCGGCAGAAACCCCAACTCAGGCAGGAGGAGACTGCCAGCATCTGAGGGTAACCAAAGCCTTTATTTAGTTGTTTTAAATGAATTTTTAAAAGGAAGGAGCACATGTAGTTTCCTCTATTTATTTTCTAAGCATAGCTGCAGTCAAAGTGCGGTTAGCATTCCGGTTCTCAGCTAATATTTTCTTTAACATGCATTTTTGATCTCCGTTCTGTAAGCATGATGACAGCCCATGGCGGATGCAGATGTTTTCAGTCATTGATGTATCCAGCTGATAGTCCTGAGAGGCACAAGGTGCCCAAACATGTGGTCTTTTAAGTTTTTTTTTAATGCTTGCAAATTCTAAGACTGTCTGATTCATATAAATTACAAATAACATGTATTGTATGTACATCTTAAAATGGAATTAGTGACGATGGCAGACAAGGGACATTTCTCATCATCTCGCAGGCTCTCCCAAGCCTTCAAAATTGTATTTAATCCCAATGAGGTTCTGATGGGTTTAAATGCCTACAGATACTGTGGAGGAGGTGACTGGTGGTCTGTAGGTTAGCCCCGGCTGAGGGAAGCATGCTTGACTGGGAGGGGTGGGACATCCTGAGCAGGAATTAGTTTCTGGTTTGCTTTACTTTGGCCCCTTAAATAAAGACTATATTGTGTTTAGGGAAGTTCAGGATTGCAATGCTTGCACAAAGTGAAGATGCCACATGGGCCAGTGGAAATGCTGATGTCCTCTGTCTGCCCTGGTCATACAGAGTGAAGGAGGAGGGTGCAGAAGTGACACTAGCCATATATTTATAGATTGCTGCTGCGTTATGCACCACTACCAGGTGTAGCCTGTGTGGCTAGCCACAGGGATTAAGCTGAATTGTTGGACTGCGAGCATTGGCTCAGGTGCCATCAGATGGGAGGGGAACTAAAATTTGCTACTGGATTTGTTATTGTGTGTATAATATCTGTCATGGAACATTAATTCCTTTTACTTAACAATTGAGAAAATTTGCTTCTTTTGAAGGAGGCACCTAAAATTTGGGAAGAGGACACACTTCTCTGTTGTCTCGGGAAAGAGGTGCCGTGTGGTTATACCTAGTATATTCCCCATTCATTGAAGAGCTGAAGGGATGCTGTGTTACCCATCACCCTTCTGACTATTCCTGATTTCTGAAAGTGTGTTCTAATGTCTTAATATTATTTTAGGGTAGCTGTATATAATACATCCATATTTCAGCTATATTAAAATAGCAATTGATGTTAATTTGCCTATTATTCAAGTAACAGACATGCGTATTATTGAATACATGTACATTCTTTCCACATCCAGCTGTCAGATACACATACATACTGCATAGTTCGAGTTGCCTGTCTTCTCTCATCTTTACCTATTTCTCTTTTTCATCCATGGGTGGGAATGTCATAAGCAAATTGTTTTTACAGAGACAAGTTCTCTTTCAATGCCATTAAAAAAGAGAAAACTAGAGATTAAGAGCTTTATACAGACTTAGATAAACTCCTGCAATAACAACAGGGGAACTTTGCCTGTCTAGAGTATTATCCCCACAGCTGGTGATTTCTGTCCTTGTTTCTTTGGGAAAGCCCACGTCAGATACTAAAGATACTCAAGATATCCAAGGACCATGTGTCTTAGATAGTCTATACTGCAAAAATGCGATGGCAAGCACAGATTCAAGTAGTCTGATTAACCCAACAATAAATAGTTTGTCTAGAGGCCGTTTTGAGCAGAGGGCAACACTAATGAAAAAGATAAAAAGCCAAAGTCAGTTCTGTCCAACTGCCACAGTATGAAGCCTACAGCTTTTGAAAACTTAAACGAGGAGTTTTGATCTTGAAAACTATGCAGTGAGGGTGCTTGAGTGCGTAAGTCCCTCTTTGAACATGGGAAGTGTCAAAGATAGGCACAAACTACAGGGTTTTTTCCTCATGCTTTTTGCAGACACAATGAAATGCGTTTAGTTCTAAAGAGCTAATCATTCACTGATGTTTTTCTCAATTAGAATGTTACTGCAAAGAGCCTGACATAGTGACAAATTGGTTCATGATAATGGTATCTTTTATAAGTAAGGAAGAACTCAGAAGATGTGTATTGAAAGCTATAAAGACTTAATTATTTTCAACCTTCAGCAGCGTGTTGAAGTGAGGGAGGGAGGCGGCAATGTTTTGCTCTGGCAGGTGAAAGCGTGAAATTGCAGCTGTCTGGTGCTTGCTGAAAGGAGCAGAAAGTCAAAGCCAACCTCAGCGAGGCTGATCGGGAAGGTGTTGCTGGAAACATAACAACAACCTGCATGGGGAACTCCTGAGCAGATCCTTTGCTTCTCTTGTTCATGCCATGTCTCTGCAGCTCGTACCAGCCCGGTACGTGGGCATGCAGCTGGGGTGTCAGGAGGTTATCTTGGCTGGCTCCCTTTTATCTGCAGCTGGGAGAGCACGTTTCTGCATAACCGACCCTTTATTTCAGCTGCAGGAAAGGAACACTTTTCTTTCTGGAGTGAAAAATACCTCTGCTGTATAGGTATGCACTGTGCATTTATCCAGGGTCTATACCGCACTTTTTAAAACTGCCAGCAACCCTCAGTATTGAGTTTATTTTAGTGTTAGAGAAATCAAGCCCTTCAGGTCTTACTGAATAAACCTGGAAAGGAACAGGCAGTATTAGCAATTACTTTTACCACCTTTCATGTTCCTGTCAGTGATTAGCTATGATGCTTGTTGCTTTGCCTTTAAATGCAGGCTTTCGAAGAGGGAAAAAATGAGAATGGAGTTGATCTCACAATGTTTCATTTATCCAAAAGTTCAGCCTACTCTAGCTTAGTTATTGCAGCTCCTACTACAATCCATAGAGATGAGTGGCCCTAAGGAAGAGCTCAGCTCATGCTAAATAGGGAGGTGCCTTTTCTTCCTTAAGTGAGGTCTAAGCCTCCAGATCAGATTTGACTCCTGTTTGATGAATCCCACCCACGTGCCTTCCCAGTCTTTATCTCGCAGCGAGGTTGCAGTGAAATCTGTTTGATAAGAGCCTGCTGAGGCAATACTTAGAGTTCATCATTTGCTGCAAGTCCGTAGCTGTAGCATGGATATATTTAGAGGGAGCCATGATTAAAATCCCTTGCCAGCTCAGATCCCAGGAACACACGCGGGGAAAATAATCTTAAGATTCACATCTCTTGTATTTGCTTATCCCACCCTGGATGCAAACAGACAAAACCCCGTCTGCAAGGGCTTTCAGCCTATGGCAGGTTTCCTTGCAGCAGGACCTTGCAGCACAGCTCTTTGTTCTCTACCAGGAGCACAAGCTCCTCAGCATGGACTGTAGGACCTTGGACCACAAGAGTCTTCTCAGCTGGATACACTGGCAAAAGGCGTCTGTGCTGAGGAGAAAAAGGGTAATGCCAAAGAAAATGAAAGAACACAGTTACTTTTTATACATAAGACTCTTCACCTTAGCAAAAACATGGAGGTACGATAGAGGTCTGTGAAATGCTTGGAGGTGGCAAGTAAGGAGTGAGTATTCTGTATTTCTTGCACTAGGAAGTTTATGCCTGTTGTACTGTAGAGATTTAAAACCAGTGAAGTACTTTTCCCCAGAAAAATATAATTAAACGTGGGCTCATTGCAACAGCCCAGTAGTGTACATAAGCTGTAAAAAGGGTCTGACAAGTCACAGAAGCAGGTGACCAACAGTGAGTCTTAAATGTTGAGGCTTGGCCAGGAAACCTTTTAGTGGATGGGTTTTGAGGGGTAAGATCATCCCTTGTCCTGTTGTTAGTGCCCTTCCTAAGCATGCAGTATTGCCTTGCCTCTAGGGTTGCATGCTTGCCAGTAACTCCAGACTATCGCTTTGGTATGACCCAGTATAGCCTCATATGTAAATATTCAGAGTATCCAGAGAAGACACACAGTTCAGTGGCTTGTTGCTCTGTGTTGGTCTATAGGCTTCCATCAGAAAAAGGTTTTGAGAGAAGTGCAGGGAAAAGGGTTAAAATTTGGTTGGAGGCCCAAATCTGAGAAAACCACGTGAAATACCTAGCCTACATGCAGTGTGTCTTCCAGTCCCACATGCGGACACAAAGCCACAGTTGCATACAACTTTTGAGTATTTCCAGCCATGCACGTGCAAGGGGCCATCGGACTGCGTGCATCGCTGGAGGCCGTTTGACCTTGTCATTGTGCACACAGACCTTGGCACACCTTAACAGCTGAGTGCCGCTCAGTCATTTCAACCTTTGGAGCATGGCTGCACACGCAGCACGCGTGTGCTCCCACGTGTGCAGCCCAGAGCAGCTGCCGCTCTGCCGGCACCCCACGCACCCTCCTCCTGCCCCTGGTGTGGCACGGCAGCAAGCTTCCTAACGTGGGAATGTTGAGCCTAAACAATAGAGGACCTACCAGGCAAATGGCTTGGATGTCAGCTGCATTACATTTTGTGGTATTTAATATCCCAGGGTCTGCGAGGGTGTTGTGTGGCGCCTGGAATCACTTTCCAAGCAGGTGCGTGCCACTTGCTCCTGCTCCGTCCTTGCTTTTTTTCCACCAGGCAGAAGGGAATAGCGCAGCAGGCTCGGGTGCTTTGGCGTGGGGATGCTGACTGCTGTTAACGCTGCAGCGTACACACAGGCTTTGCTTATATGTCCTGCCAGTCACACAAACTAATTAGCCTTCTTTGCCCCCCAGCCCCAAATGGCTCTTACCTTTGCAATGTTGTTTTATGAACCTGAATTCAGGGGTGTCTTAAAGTTTGCCCAGATCTGTTTCCAAGGACCATTAGGAAGGTAATGCTGCGTGATTCAGGATCATAAAAGCCTAAAGTGCTTTCTTCACTAGCCATGTTTTGGAGAGAGCTGCTGCTGGGGCTGGGGGGGGGGGGGGGGGGTCGTGGTAGCTGTACTTATGACACCCAGGCTTGTTGCTGTCACCTTGGGTTTCCTTGGACCCCCAATAGTTGTATGCTGCTCACCAGGAGGACAAGCAGAATATCCAGCTTCCTGCTGTTCCTCAAATGAGGGTCACCTCTACCCTCTGGGCAACTTTCCTGCCAGGGAGCGTCCTCCACTCCCTTATTCTGATATCTGGATCCAGTCCTGCTTGCCTTAGATAAAAGCAAACTACCCTGGAAAACTGTAGAAACAGAGAAGGGATAATATGCAGAAGAAAAAGCAGGTGCAAATACTTACATCTCTCTGCCATTCGAAACAGTGTCAAATGGGCAGAGTGCTTCTATTATAAAGTATGAAAATGTTATCCAAGTCCTGGCAGAAAAAGTGCACTTTGTTTGGAGCGACTGGAGGTGCTTCCTCCCAGGGGCTCTCACTAGCAGAGAAAATACATGTTCCAAATGTATTTTCATGCAATGGCAACTTTCTTTTGCAGGAAGACATTCTTGTTTTCTAAAAAAAGCTCTTTTTTTCCCTAACAAAATAAACAAACTATCTGCTGTATATCCCAGTCTAAAACCGGTTTAAGGTAGACCCATCTTTTCCTCTTACCCAAAGCCAGCTATTGTACAGATGAGGTCAAATCCTTTATAGCTGCCTACTTCCACTATTGCTCATCGTGTATCTGTTCTGTCAACTAATCTCATCTCAGGAGACTTGAAAGACAGTTGGATCTGTGCCTTGAGTAGTTAATTAAGCTGAAGAAGATGGCAAGTAGTAAGGGAATTATCAGGTGAACTAGCTAAGGGGGAGGCAGCAATACAGTGTGTTGAAAGAAGAGCTCCTGGGCTAGAGGGACATCCCAGTTGTGGTTCTCAAAGACACTCCTAACCCCAGCCTGGTTAACAGCCCCATTAAAGACCAGCACAAATTATGAGAAATGTGTTCATGAGATTAATTGATGACACAGTGCTGGGAAAGGTTGTCAATGTTGAAGAGGATGGTGGATAACCATAATGACAAAAATAATAGAAATAGGATGAAATTCAGTATTCCAGAGTGAGATATACAGCTGGGAACTAATTGGTTGGAAAAAGCAAAGGGGAGAGTTGGGGATGTACCAGCTGGTGGCAGAAAGTCTGTGAAATGCTAATGTGATGCATTCCTAAAAAAGGTAAGTGCAGTCCTTGTAGTATTAACAGCATTATTTCCAGTGAAGAAAAGGAAATGGTCTTTGTAGTCCTGACCACCCACAGTTAAGAAAAATGAATGCCAACCACAAGAGGTGAAGAGAAGAGTTAGTGGAACGATCAAGAGGACTGGAGAGAGTCTGTCAGGTGTGGAGAGAGGAAAGTACCTTTGCTTGTGTAGCAAAGCAGCACGGATGGTGAGAAAAGGTGGGGCTTTGTGGATAAACATCTCAGTGAACACTAGGAAACAAAAACAACTATTGAAACTGTAGGACCACATTGGTAAAGACCAAGTGGATAAGGAGTGAACTTAGACCAGAAATTAAGGAGTTCACCCATCTGAGGAGGTGTTCTGGGCCAGCCTTCCAGTGGGAATGAGGGCAAAATCTCTAACTTCTCTTCTGCTGGGCACTGAGCAGGTTTAGGAGAGCACAAAATCGATGATTGCATGGAAGAGCTGACACTTGGCTCATTGACCCACAGCATCTCTTCAGTCCTGTGTTCCTGTGCTGTTATCACACACACCCAGGACACAGTGTGCAGAGGAGAGATCGGTGAAGTGGTTCTTTAGAGAGAATTCTAAAAGTTTTGAAGTTGTGTCCCCTGAAAGCATCATGATTCTTGTGTCCTGGCACATTTGTTCACACCATTTGTCCTTTGGCTTCTAGGAGCTGATTTTATCTCCGTTTATTTGGGCTTTTTGCAATCTGAGTCTCGGTTTGTCCCGGTGCCTCTTAGGTCACAGCCACCAAGCAGGGGCAATGCGTAGTGTGGGAGGGATGTTGTAGATGATCCAGAATACAGCAGGGAGGAACTGCGTCCTCCAGGGTGAGTCAGGACTGAGGAGACGGCTCAGCTGTTTCACACGAGTATGAAACTGCGAGGAGAGAGGTAAACCCCTAGAACAGTGCCATCAGGGTTGCTACCCGCAGAGCCATGTGTACATGGAGCCTTATATGCCTTGGTCTCGCTGGGGTTATTTCCTTTGGCAGCACCCAGCTAAGGTACAAACCGGAGCATATTGCTGCTGTTGTACTGCTGTCTGCTCTCCAGCACAGCCATGGGGAGTACTTAAATTAATAATGAGTAGTAACAATTTTATAAATAAAATATCATCGTACTTGCTGAAGTGAATAAAATAGACATGAATGCATTAGATGTGGATTTTAATGGCTTATATCTGTTGCTGAATTATTCTCTTCTAATAGTAGTTTGCAAGGACAGCATTAAAACCAACTGGAGAAGCAAATTGGTATTGGGATGTGCAGCAGTGTATTAAGTAGAAACTCAGCCCAGGAAAATGCTGTGCCTCAGACCAACTGGGCTGGCACTGGGAGGGAGCTTTGCTCTAGCAGACATCCCCATCCTACTTCTTTCCCCGCTTTTACTGGTGTTCAGGACACCACAGAGTCGGCTTATTTTTCTCTCCTGCTCTTAGTCCAGTCTTCCTGAAACATGGTAGCACCGCTGATGGTGAACGTATTTGGCTTTGCCTCCCTCCAGACCTGCAGACATGCTCTATGGTTCCGGCCCTGCCTGGATTCCACCACAGGCTCGTGTGCTTGCTCAAACTTGAGAAACTACAAGATAGGATTTGCTATTTCATCCTCCTCACATTTCTGCCCCCACCTCCAGCTGTCCTGGCAGTTTATGGCTGCACTGCAAGGCCCTAGGACCACAAACCTAGCTCGCCACGCAAAGCTGTCCATCCCGCAGAAGGGTTTTCCTCTTGCCCCATTGCTGAAAAACTTGGTGACATTTGCAGAAGAACACCACCTCTGTAGCTGTGGAGCACTGCTGTGCCACATGGTTGCAGCATAAGTCATTAGGAGCATTAGGAGATCCTGCAGGGACTACGCAAGGCTTTCCAGAAGCATAAGCAAAATTGAATTTTGCTGTCCTGGGGTGGAGCAGTCTGCTCTTGTATTAAGAATGGAAGAAGTAGAGGAGAGCTTGGAGCTGGAAGGTAGAAGCAGGGCAGAGCCTGTGTGCTGCTTCTCCTGCTCCAAGGGCAAGTGAAGGGTTGGAGGTATCACCTGCTTCCTCCCTCCTGGAGCCCTGTACCCTGGTGCCTTTCCCCTCCTCTTACGACTGACTTCCAGATGTAGCTAAAGGTTGTTGTCCAGAGTCTTCACCAAATCACTGCTAAACCTGCCTTTAGGAACAGATTTCTTCTTAAAATCTGATTTTGGAATTAATGGCATCATCTGAGCAATGTGTTTTCCTCCTTCATCTCCTCCAATCTGGTACTACTCTTTCCAATTGTGCTTAAGACTTTTTGTACTGCAGTTTTCTGCTTAAGACTTTAATAACATTCAGATAGAAAATAACTCAGTCACCTTTCTCCAATTCTCATATTTTTTCTAGTATGCCTCTATAATTTGATGGGTTTTGAAGAAAATCTGATTTGCTGCATGCCCAAAGAGCATGTGGATGTTCTTCCTTCGGTGCCCTCTTCATTCCCTCCTACATCCATTTCCATTCCATCATTATATTAGTTGAATAAACCCCAGTGTGTTCCAGATGTTGAGTGATCAAATAGTATAAAAGAGCTTGGATAAAGTACTTGGTGCTGGGGAGGGTGAAGAAGGGGGAACTCGGAACTTTCCATCTTCAGAGAGCAACTGCTGGTCCCTGCCTTGCTGTTCACAGCTTCCCAATTTGAATCCAGAGTTGTGAAAACATGGAAACTGTGAAAATATGAGCTGCAAACGCTGGGAAGCTGTGAAGCAGAGGAATAGGTGGGGATTTACAATCAATCTTGGATGCAAAGGTTATAGAGATTCTGGTTGAAAACTTAATTCCCTGAGATGTTTTTGTCACTACAACAGTGAGAGAACAGCGGCCAAGGTTGCAGAATTATCTCAGTTGTAAAAACCTTTCGTTTCTTTGCTCATAACTTTCTGGCATTTTTGTATTTGAGGCAGAGGTTTTTCACACCTGGCCTCTGCCAAAAGGCAGATTTCATTTGAGCAAAGCCAGTTGTCTTGTTTCTGAGCCTGGGAGTGAAAGGCAATAATAGTAAGGGTAATAATAATAATAATAAAAGACTGCCATTTAATTTTTTTTATTATTTTGGATACTTCTGCAGCAAGAGTGTGAAAGGGGATGTTTCACATAGGAACAGCCTTGAGTGAGGAGCTGTGCTGGGGGATAATAGAGCTGGATTTGTCTGAATTACTGGCATTAGAATATAACCTGCTGGGCTTTGCAGTGTTGTGAAGCCCTTAGCCGGTGGTGGTGAGGACGGACTCACCTGTTCAATGGCCCTTTGAGAAAACTTGTTGAAAGAGGGAAAGCCAGCCATGGATTTAGCAGGTGACTCATAGAAAGATATCTCTGGCTAGTACACCTTCACTGTAAAATTTCTGAGGCTGGCAGAAGCTGAGAGCATCCGTGGTTTTTCAGTGTGGGTCCAGAAAATATGTAACTGCTTGCTTGTGACTCAGCGTGGAACCAAGTGACATCATTTCAGAGGGAAGCTGGCTCTCTGCAGAGCCACCGCAGCTGTGTGCGTACCTGCTGCCAGGGATGGGAGTGCAGTGGTGACTCCTGGAGCCACAAGGGCATTACAGCTCCAGCACTGACACTTTGTCAGCCCTTTCCCTCCCTCCCTGCCAATCCCGAGGCTAATGAAGCCGTGTACTACAGTGCGTGAACACAGGTTGACCCTGTTGCTGCTGGCCTGGAGCATGTGGTATCAGCAGAGATCAGGGGCCTGGGGGATGTCCAGGATGTGACCTGGATGAAGCCTCCATGTGCTTGTGCTCTGCCTGAGCTAGTCACTCTAATCATCCTTTGGGAGCCAGGGCAGACCCAGCAGTGGTGGGCCAAGTGAGACTTAATAATGGACCCGCTGGGTGGTCATTTTTACATTCTTATAGAAATCGCGGGACAGCTGTATTATTAGAGGTCTCCAACCACCCAGATTACCTAAGGGTCCCCCACCCACCATGCCTACAGATAACGGGGTGCTTCCCCTCGAATGAATAATTGCTTCTACCTGAAATCAAGGACAGGTGCCTGAACAAGTTGTTTTATCCCTAGGCCCTGCGTATCTTTAATCTACGACACATGTCTAAATGCATTAAAGGTTGGATATTAGCAGGCAAGAAGTGTTGGGGAGAAGATGCGGTGTTAATTGGAGATACCTGTGCTAAGTGTACAAGCGCTGCAGGCTGAGATCACACCAAGGACCAGGGCAGTTAGCACAAGCTTCTCTGCATCCCTTTGACAAACCCCGCTGCTTAGTGCCTTCTAATGCTGCAAAATGGGCATTTAAATTCCCTGCCAGGTCAGCCATTCATCACAAACACATTTAGTCTTAATTGCTAATTAATTTTCCCGAGAAAATGTAGATATATTTTTTTTCTCAGCATGTGACATCTAGAAGAACTTTCTGAGAACCAGCCACAAACGAGTTGACTGTAATTGGTGTTCTCTCACTTAGGTGAGAAGTAACAGTTCATCAACTCTTAATTAGCTTGGACTTTTTCGAGAGCAATTTCCAATTTTTTGACAGGAAGATATACATCTTGTTGCTCCTGTAGCAATACAAAGAAAGTCATTTTACCCTGAAATGACAAATTGGGCTGCGTTTGTTGGTGTTTTCTTCCTCCTGATGGTGAGTGCCAAGCTACATGTTGTACCTGGATTGCTGAGCAATTTATTCCGTTAGTGTCACTTGTCACAGAGAAAAGAACACTGATTATACAAGTAAGAGTTTGAGCTCAATTTAATTAAATTGTGAATGGGTAACCAGCACTTGGAGTGATACATTAAGATATTGAGCAGCAGAGAAACTTTGGTTTTTGTCTGTTGTGAAATGGCGAATGCCGTTTCTGTTCATTGTACAGATAGGAGGGCTGTGGCAACAGAAAAATGAAGCCATCTCAGGTTAATCATACCCAAAAAAGTGTCCTGCCAGGACAAATCGTCTGCCTGGCAGTTATCTGCTTGCCTTGTGAGCCCAGGAGCAAGCCCAGGAGTGAGCCCCTTCAGGAGATGCTGCAGGGGAAGGTGACCGTGTGTCCTGGTTTCAGCTGGACAATTAATTTTCTTCTTAGTAGCTGGTGCAGTGCTGTGTCTTGGATTTGGTGTGAGAACAATGCTGACAGCACACTGATGGTTTTAGTTGTTGCTGGGTAATGTTTATACTAAGTCAAGGACTTTTCGGTTCCTTGGGCCCTGCCAGCGAGAGGGCTGGAGGGGGATGGGAAATTGGGAGGGGACACAGCCAGGACAGGTGACCCAAACTGGCCAAAGGGATATTCCATGCCATATGATGACATGCTGAGTATATAAGCTGGGGGAAGAAGAAGGAAGCGGGGGACATTTGGCATTATGGCGTTTGTCTTCCCGAGTACCCGTTACACGTGCTGGAGCCCCGCTGCCCTGGGGATGGCCGAACACCTGCCTGCCCATGGGCAGTGGGGAACGAATTCCTTGTTTTGCTTTGCTTGTGTGCGCGGCTTTTGCTTCCCCTGTTAAATTGTTCTTATCTCAACCCTTGAGTTTTACATTCCCTTCCAATTCCCCTCCCCATCCCTCTGGGTGAGGGGGAGTGAGCAAGTGGCTGCGTGGTGCTGAGTTGCCGGCCAGGGTTAAACCACAACACCACTCAACAAGAAGCGGTGACACTGCAGCAGGATCAGCCCCCAGTCAGCTCACAGCAGTGCCAAAGCGGGCGGGCTGGGAGCTCAGGGCTGCGGCAGCCCCAAACTGGGCTTGCCCCACCGTGATCACCTTGGCCCCCAGGCTAGGGCAGGAGAGGGGATGGATGAGAAGCTCCCAAATGGTAAATCATCCTCTTGCAGCCTCTCGCGTGTTGGTGGAGTAGCCAGAATGTCCCAGCAGCGGGTGCACACACCCCTTGCGCTGGGGACGGAGCCGCGGAAGGCTTTGCAGAAGCAGAGCAGCCTGCATGGGTTACCAGAATGGATGCTATCTATGTGCCAGTAACCCTTGCCAAGTTTTAATTACACATCGTACAATTATTCAGGGTAGATGAGGCCTTTTGGTAAAAGGAAAGGTCTCACCTGTGTTAGCCCCTGCAGTTTGTAGAGGTAATTTTGTCACAAGAAAAAATTGCCACGTGCTGCTGTCTTTGGGACTAGCGATGGCTGAACCGTTTGAGTAGGAGGAGATCCACACCCGAAGGTCCCTTGGGCTGGGATGAGGGGCCCTGGCCCTTGCAGAAAGCTTGTCCTGCCTTGGGAGAGACAAGCTTCTCCTTTCTGGCAGCTGGGGCAGGGGAGCAGGAGCTGGGACCCAGAGAGAGAGCAGGGACTGAATCATTGTGCCGAGATTCCCCAGGAGAGGCTTTGATGAGCTGGGTTAGGTCAGTGCGTGCTGCAGGCATCTTTTCTTATTAAACTGAGGTCCTTTACCAAAGTACTTAATGGGATCAGCTTCTGACTTTTTTCATAGTAAGGACCCCCATCACAAGGTAATTTTCTAGGTGGTCTAGGTGCCCTGGCAGCACACTTACACTGGCGTCTGTAGGAAGAAAACTGGTTTTAATAGGGAAGATGGAGAACGCATGCAAGTCAGTCATGTGAGAGACAGAGGGATCCCAGTACAAACGTTTGGAGATACAAACTGCCAGCCAGATCAGGTTGAGTAAGAATAAATTTCTAAATTTCTTCCAAAAGTACACTGGAAAACCAGGGTTCTAATTCAGCATTTTAGATAACATTTTTACTTTCTGCGTAAGTGACTAAACCAAACTTCTGCTACGACCTAATTTGCTCACAGTCTTCTAAAGGCACTTAAATTTTAAACTGTTAAGTAGTAAATGATTGTGGCTGGAGGAAGCCAGGCTATCAATGCTCTGCATCAGCTTGGTAAAATACAGGCAGTTTCAGCATTAAGAGCCTGTGGTGCAGATGCAGAGGGTCTTTTCAATTGTGATACACTTGTTGAGTTTTAGCTTCAATCAAGCATGAGAAGCCAATGAGAGTTTATAAATGTAGGAAAACTTGTATGGCCCTTCCAGTCTGTGGATATAAACAAGACCCATGGAAATGAGCTTTACTAGTTCTAAAATCTTAGAGGTCTTTAATTGTGGGCAGTGCTGTTCCCTCAAAAAACACTTTGTTTAATAAAACTTTGTACATGCAGTATGCCCTTTTCAGAAGCTCTTCTTAGAAGCTCTTCTTTCTATTCTTATATGCTTAGCACAGTGGAGTTAATTTACATATGTAAATACATGCTGCGATTTTAATTGAATAACGGTTTCTCTCCAACTAGAGCTTATCATACATCACGAAAAACAAAAATAGTACTTTAGATTTAAAGAATAGTATAATCACGTTTGCTTCAAAAAGGCCGTAAAAAGTGCAAAGGTAATTGAAATTAAAATGATTATTTAAATCATTTTTCCTCTCACTGACTTAAAAGATGATGAAAGTTGCTTATGTAAATCAATAAATTGAATCAGGCTGGTCCTGCTATGGGTTCCCCACTGTGCAGTCTCAGAGAGCCTGCTGACACTCGAGGGTGGAAATACTTAAAAGATGTTGGTATGGAAGGAGTCGAACCTGTTGTCTACCCTGCTGCATGTAGCAGGAGAGTCACATTTCTGTCATTTCTACAACAACTGAACCTGGGGTGTAAAACTATTGTTTAATACCTAAACAAAAGCAGGATGCACATCCAAATAAGCAAATGGGATGAGAACCTCAGACATGGTGACGTTGGCCTCAGTTCAAAAACACTAGAGTACAACCCCATCTTTAAATACATAAAAAGACGTGCCTGTTCTGTTGCAGCACGTGGGACTCTGGCACATGCAGTAGGGGCTGTGCCTCGGAGCCAAGCTGGCTGTGATGACTCAGGCTGATGGGGGCATCTCTGAAGGGTTGGGCATCATCACAGGTGGCAGCCCTGCTCCATCTCACCAGGGCTTTGGAATTAACACATTGGAAAACCAGCAGTGAGGCAGGAAAGGCAGCTCAGACGAGTTGCAGCGATGTCTCCAAAGGCAGCTTCAGGTTGTGTAGCGGATCATGGTGGTGTTGGGTCAGTGAGATGACAGTCAGAGTAAAGCCACATCCTCTTCAGGTACATGTGCTGCCCCAAAGACCTCGAGCCTGCAGGGACCTTGGCTTAAACCGCTTTTGCTTTGTGCTTCAGACATGTATGTCATACTGGAGTCCTGCTGGCTTCTCCAGATCATCAGTGCCTCAGCCAGGAATGGCAGCATTCCAAGAAAAAAAGGAAATCAAGGGGGCAGGGGTTGGTAGTGGGGTGGGGTGGTAAGTTCCATTTTAAAATTGAAGTTGCAGTGTTCGCCAGAAGAGCCCTCACTTGTGTGTGACGGTAAGAACGGGTGATGCTGGAGAAATTCCAGTCTTTCTTGTGGTGAAATGGAAGACTTCAGGTTATCTTCTAGGTGAAATCTTTCTCTTACTTCATTCTGGTGTGGGTGCTAATATTGATAGGCTGGACTGACTCTGCCAGCAGTTGGTACAGGTCAGACCTCCACTGCCTGAGCAACGTCCAGACATCCTTGTGTGTTTGCATCTTCTAGTGATGCGTAACAAGCGTCAACTTCTGTGCCAGGAGCAGCTGGTTCTTGATTCAAAGTTGAGCATCTTGTAAGGCATTGGCTGACAGCTGTGGGAAGTTACGGTATATGTAAGCAATGCCAGCTGATGCGTTTTGTAAAGAAAACCTGTAAGTAACACTGTGGCACCTTATGCACTCAGGGAAGAGCCTCAGTTTTGGTTCTAGGTGAGGCTGCCAGAAGAGGTGGAGAGCCCCAGCCCACGGTTCTCAGGCACTGGGGAGTTCCTCCTTCACTCTTCTCAGCTAAGGGTCAAGGCTGAGAGCTTGGGTAAGGTCAGTTGGAGGAAAAGCTCTGTTAGGGCCCTTTTATTTTCTCAGGGCATTGGGTTTTGCTGCCAAACAGCACAGCCCGATGGATTCCTGCTTGTCCCGCTGATGCATCACAGTGTCCTTTTTCTTCTCTCTTCAGGTTATTTCCAGGATTTGTTGAACAAGTCAGAAAAGGCCCTTTATGATGCTTTTCCGAGCATGTACGGAGAATTGTACACTCAAAACATGAAGGTCTTCAAGGACTTGTACAGCGAGCTACGCCGCTATTACCGGGGCTCCAACATCAACTTGGAAGAGGCCCTCAATGAGTTCTGGACACGCTTGCTGGAGCGGCTCTTCAAGCTGATGAATCCCCAGTACCATATCACAGACGAGTACCTGGACTGCATGGTGAAACATGCAGAGCAGCACAAACCCTTTGGGGAAGTTCCCAGGGACCTGAAGGTGAAGGCAACCCGAGCCTTCATCGCGGCACGCTCCTACGCACAGGGCTTCCTGGTGGGCAGTGACGTGGTCAGAAAGGTCTCTCAGGTATGTTCTTCCTGCTCCTCCATCCTCAGACTAGCCGGAGCCAGTCAACTGCTGCTGTCGGGGAGAAGAGGGTTTATTTCTCCTTATGTTTTCATTACAAAGCAGATACTTTTCAGTTTTATAAAACAAACTGCTTGAGGGTCACCCATCGGTGGAAGGGAGCAGATAGCCTGGACCTCTGCAGGCACTGAGAGTGCAGCAGCAATGAGGTATAACTCACCGCAAATCAGTCTTACCTCATTTTAACCTACGCAGCAAAGCATCAAGGTGTCAGTCGCCCAGGTGGAGAAGCCATTCTGTTGCTTGCCTAGATTCCTCGCGTTTCCCTGACATGCCTCTATATCACGCTGCCTTATTTTCCTCCGTGATGGTGACATGCTGCAGGGTGTGCAGAGTTGGCTTGCCACAAGTGTGCTGGGAATACATGCGGCGAGATGCGTTTCAGCGGTCGGTGATGGGATTGCTGTGTCTGCTTGTGTAGCCATGTATATTTGTACAGCTTCTGTGTACAGAGAGGGTGAGTTTGAGAAAGTGCATTGGGATCTTCAGGGATGAAAGGTGCTATATAAATTTAAATTAGCTTGACCGAATCCAGGGTTTCAGGAGGAAGGAAATTGGCTGTATTCGGTACTGCAGAAGCAGCCTTTTAGAGCCAGAAAAAAGTGATTGTCCTGAAACAAGATATTCAGGCTTTTCACACAGGTAACGAGGAGAAAATCCATACTGAAACATGCCTTGCATACTGCGTGTGGTGATGGCAGTCAGCAGGTGTAAGAATCAGGGCATGATTAAGCTGTGAATGTAGAAATACAGAATCACAATTCATTTCCTTGGAAGGTAATGCACGGTAATGCATAGTAGAGGACAGTACTATTTGATGCAGCAAATCCAGACTTTGATCTCGGAAGAAACATTAATGTGGTAACAGTGACAAATGCTTTAATTTATCAATGTGGGACTGTGAAACTGTTCAGCTACCCAAAAGCCTTTGTACATCTCATTAACATCATACTCTCATGACACTTAAGACAGATAAAAGAGGAGAATGATGTAATTTCAGGGGGACCAAAGTAAAATATTTGTCATAAATCCTCTGAAAGTCAGAGTTTTCCAGCTCAATGTGCGTGATTCCACCTGTAGCCAAGTTTGGTGGGTACAGCAGTTTGGCAAGGCAACTGCAGTTGTGGTATCAGTGGAAGAGAAGGACCTGAGACACAGACATGCAGTGTATTTTTCCCCCACCTTCATGTAGGCTTCTGACCCGTTGGTTTTGGATTCCAGTCCCCCCTTTCTGAATTCTCCTTCTGTCGGCATCACTTATTAAACAGGATGTGGGTACACGACCAGTCATGGATCCTCCTCTTCCCTCTGCTTTCCCCAGCCCGTTCCTCCAGGACAGAGGGTCTTCCAGGATGGTCCCAACCATTCATCTCTTTCACAAGAGCCCTCCGTGGGGTTGCAGTTAACCTGGCATGTTGTTGTTATAACACAATCTGCATGAACTGAGTCGGGAAACCTCAGCAAAGCCTCCCTTAGAGCTGATTTTATAGCAAAGGCCAAAACTGCTCCATTTCCCCTGTCTTCAGGAATGGGTTCGGTACTTTAGGCAAGAGGGAATGAGAAGGCTGAGGTGGGAAATCCGTTTTATGGATGCCCTGATAGCCCTCAGCTGTGTCTGAAATAAAAGGCCTGGTTTACCCACTGTCCTTTACCAGATGTGGATTTACACTAGCACTGAACGGATGTGAAGTGCTGAGCTCGATCCACAACTGGTGGTTTGGTTTAAGTCATTTTTCATGTTGCTTTATAGTTACAACATTAGGAGAAAGTCGTTAAGACTTCTATTAAGATCAGAGACTAGGATTCGACTTCCTTGTCAGCTGGCAGCAGCAGCCTTTAAAAATAACTCTTTGAGCTGAAATTTTGTACGGAGCAGCGGTGAGTGTTTTGGTCAGGAAGTCTGAGAAAATCTAATTTAAATGGACACTTAGAAATAAATTACCTAGCTTTGAGCTTCTGAAAAATTAGATTACTTCAGTTTTATTTATTTGCAAATCCCAGAAAAGCTACTGATTTCTATTAACACCCTCCTGGTTTCGGCTCTCTGACATTTCCGGTTTGGTCTTTGTCACCTGTATCCTGTCACTGCTCCAGGTCCAGTGCAGCACCAGCGCTACCGGGCGTTGTAGAGATACGGTGCTGTTGGCCAGTTTTTCTGGCTGATTTCAAATGGGGAAGAGCCTTCCCTGGCTGAGCTACAGACGGGAATTTCCTGAGGTTTCTTTAATGCCTGCTGCCTCTCCGCTGTGCCCAAGGGGTGTTGCTTCCCCAGCCTCCAGCTGCCCCATCCCACGGGAAGCCATGGCTTCAGGCAGCCCCCGGCTGGTGGCTGGTGGGCACGGAGGGGCAGGAATGGGAGCGCAGGGACAGGAACGGGAGCGGTGTGCTGGGAGCAGGCGCTCTGCGTCCTGCTGGGGATAAATAGTTTGAGGGCAGCCGGGGAGAAAATGGCAAAACAATTTTTCATCTTTACTGCCGTCCTAGCTTTTAAGACAAAGTCACCCTGACAGGCTGCAGGCTCTGACACCAAGATCTAAAGCTTTTAACGCTGCAGTTCCTGCCACCAACCTGGCCCCACGCTGACAGCGGCGGAAGCGCTGCCATCTGCATGGCGGCTGTGGGAGGGGGCTGGGGGCACACACGTGGCTGCTGTGGCTCTTTGCAGCCCAGGCAGAGCAGTAGGGCCGGGGATGGACGTGCAGGTTGGTGCCCTGCCCTGGTACGGGGTTAGGGGTTACTGATGCGCTGTGCGTGGGTGGGGGTCTTGGGGCAGCATCTCTGTGTCCATGTTAGTTCCGTAGCTATCCTTTCAGCACAAATCACAGGTTTTTGTTTCCGTTGCACAGTATCAAGTGCATTTTTCATCGTCTCCGTGAATTAGCAGCTACTGAAACTGCGGCAGCCACAAAATCATTAGTGAAGGGCAGACAGAAAAGGGGCTTCCCTGGGGGTGCACACCTTGTGCTGTGTGCTAGGGCAAGAGAGGTGAAATATCCCAGTTCTGGTTAGTATCCCTTCCTTTGGTTGTGAGATGAACAGCTGCCCAAAAGGAGTCTTTGCTGCAACTCCAAGCTTCATGTGAACAGGTGAAGGCCTTGTGCTGGGGGACTTGCTGCTGCCAGCTGCTGCTCAGAGAGCCACGCTTGGCGTGAGCAATTGCCGTGTTCAGCGAGTAAAGCACGAATGTGCTCCTATGAAACACGTGGTGTGAGTGAATTGAAATACAGCGGGGGGGGAAGCAAAACTGAGATGGTAAAAATGGCAAGGGCTGAGAGATAAACCCTTATAAAACAAAAGCAAAATATTCTGAGAGGTGCAACATGATAAGCAGGAGTATCCTGGCTGGTTTTGTTATGTATTACTCAGATGATGATACTGCTCTGGCATCTAGGTCTTAGGTCAGGACTATTGCACAAAGCGCTGTGGGGACAGGTAGCAGGCGTGATCCTGCCTGCACCGGGGCACCCAGGAGGGGCAGGGAGGCTGTGCACGGCGCCTCGGTGGGCTCCTGCGTCTCAGCACCATACCCGTGCTGCTCCGACAGACGGGGAGGAGAGCTGCCCTGTGCCTGTCAAAAAACATCCGGAGTCCTGAAATTCCCCTTGGAGACCTGACAACCCAGTGAAGCTCAAGTGAGAGCGCAGAAAAAGAAAAGAAATAATGTTCCATTTCCAAAGGCAGGGAGAAGAAGGTATTTTTAAAATTAGTTTTGCTTATTGGTCAGGAAATGAGTTATTAGGGCAGTTTTTCCTTTGCTGGACCTTCATTGCTTCTTGCTCCTGAATTTTACGTTTCTTCATGGTAGTGAGGGGTTTGATGTGAAGCAAGACCAGCTATGTAAGGAAGAAACACTTACTTAAATAATCAATTTGAATAGTTGTTTGCATTTACTTTTCTGAGTAAATGTTCTTAAGGCCGATTCTCATTCGATTTGATGATGATTTTCTTTACTAATTATAAGAATTTTCACTAAATCCTGTATTTCATTTTACCGATGAAGGTCTTCTATCAGTATATTTTTATTTAAGCCTTATTTTTTAAACTTTTGTGTTAGTGTAAGGTCAATGGCAGCTTTCCTATTTACCATATGAGTAACTTTTAAACACATGGTGGGTCAAGCTACATATGGATGGGAACCAAATTCCAATTAAAAAGGCCCAAAAATAGAATTTTTATAGATGTTTTTCATAGTTAAGTGAATGTGCTGGACACATATGGAAAATAATGTTTATCTAAACATGCTTTACATTTCCAACAAGTCAATAATATAACAAAGACAGTATGGTCCCTGGTCCTTATGTCCTTTAAGATTGCAGCTATTTCTCATACCCCACTTTTTTCCATAGCTTGCAAGGGCATAGTTGACTTCTGTCTTTGAGCTTCCAGTTGCTTTTTGGGCAAAGTAGGCATAAAATTGATCTGACTGGTTAAAATGAAGATTATAATCTTCATGCACTTACAAAACCACTGGGCTAAAACAGCTCAAGTGCAGTGAACTCCTGTCCCGTGTGCTCGGTGACACATCTCCATCCTTTCAGTGGCTTGTCTTCATTCAGAGCATCAGCAGCAAGTACATACAACTGTAAATAACATTTTATTTCATTTAAAGGTTTTCACTTTTGTAATGAAATCAAGCATTTATCTAAATTGGCCTTCTCTTGATCCTGAAAAGACAGTATTAGTGTTTGTAAATAGATGTCATGAGAATGTTGTTCCGTGGCACTGGCAAGTGGCAATATCCTTATAGCACCACATTTATTTCCTTTTCACTGGATGATACCCACCTCTGGCTTTCGAGCTGCTCAGTTTTTATGTGGCAGAAGTGTGTGTTCTTGTGTTACGGAGATGACTTGACAGCAGGATGCCATCGTGCAGAGATTAGCTTTGCCCCAAGGAGCAATAAGGTGCCACAGTACATTATCTCTCCATCTGGGAGAAGCTCTCATCTGGGACCTGCTCCCACCAAGGGAGGTAGCATTTTTCTTCAGGGACATCATCTGTTTGCTTGCTTGGGATTTTATGAGCTTCTCACCTTCAGATAGCAGCTACCTGTACCTCTAGACAGTTCTGCTTGATAAGATGCCATCATCCACGAGTTCAGCCTCAGGTCTGGCATCCCCCTTTAAAAAAATGAGGAGAGGTAATGTGAGATGGAGTCCTGTGGGATCTCCGTGTGGGGGACAAGCAGTGGGGAGCTGTGGGTCCCAAGGGTGCTGGCGTTACCGGCAGGGATGCAGCTCACCACAGCCAGGTACAAACAGCAACTGCAGGAGCATGCTGGGTTTTTTCCCTACTGTCATTGCCAACCACCGATGGGCCTTTCTGACGATGAGCTGGTCAGTGCCTGTGCTAAATGTTTGCTGCTGCAGACCCAGCAGCAATTTGTAGGGTGTAAAATGCCACCAGCACCCTTTACAGGTCTGGCTGTATTCAGGAGGAGGAGGACTGAAGTCCCAGGAGTTGAGAAGCCTGCGGTACTTCAGACACCCCTGCCTGTGAACGCTGTCCTAGACTGCGGGCTGAGATAAGCTCTTGCGCCTTCAGGGACTAGTTCCTGCAGCGGCTGCTGTGCTCGCTGCCTCCTGCCCGCACGCAGCCCCTGGCACGGCTGCCGAGACCTGCCTCACGGCTGGGCACCACAGGGTGCGCAGGGCTGGGACGTGCCCTTCCTGGCTGAGACCGGTGTCACCAGTCAGTGTCACCTCTGCTGAAGGGTCTCGTGTTTTCTTGGCAAGCTGTCCCTGGCCAGTTCAAACGTGGGATTACATGGCTTAAAACATTTCAGATCTAAGTCCCAGTCGGGCCAATGCCCTTTGCAAACCCAGAAGCTCAGTATCCCTTTCCCCAAGCTGGCTGTGCTCCCCGAGTCACCAGCCTGCCGTCATCTGCCTCCTTGCTTTAACCACCTTGGTACAGCAGCTCCTGCAGCCCCACACACCCCTCCTCGCAGCCCACTGCTCTTTTCCAGCACCACTACATGTAAAGCTAGGGAGAGAATTTTGCGGTAATGTTGGAATTTGTTTGGGCAGATTCAAATCCAACTGGATGGGGAGCATGCAGTCTTGAACACATCCTGATGCATGTCACATATTTCTTTCCAGTATTTCTATCTGTTACTATGTTTAAATAACAACCCTTTGGGGATAAAAACCTATAGGTGTTCTGAACATAATAGAAATAATGCAGGCAAGCAGATATATGTCTCCCATATTTACCTGGTGGTTAAAAGTCAATTGAATCTAGTTTTCAAAGGATTGAAAATTGTACCAGCTGGAAATAACTGCGTCAGATGAACAGAGCAGGGAGTGTGTTGAATAGGCAGGTGGTGGCTTGCAGTATTTTCCTCCAGAGGGAGAGGAGCACAGCAGCAGTCTGTCTGCCCACATGAATCTTCCTCATTTTAATACCTGAAGGCAGTTAGGCGCTAGACAGGAATCTGAAAGCGCAGATCCCCCCGTTAGCTGTGGGTCCTGCCCTCAGGTCTGGCGTCCCTTGCAGGCTGTACTGCCTTCTGGAGCCATCGTCACTGCCCGCTGGACAAGCCCTCACCACCGGCTGCAGAGGGAGACGGGGACACCTCCGCTCCCGGTTTTGCTGCACCAGTTTGGCTGGATTACCCTAGCCTTCATTTTTTTTAATGTTTGGGGGTTTTTTCTGAGTCTGCAAAATGGCCATTTGGCGGCTGGGCTGGTGGGGCTGGACCCAGGCAGTCTGTCTGGCCTCAGGCTTAACAGCAGCTCTGGTGTGCTGGAGCATGAAGGGCACGAATTTGGCATCAGCTTCCAGTCTCTGAGTCCCTCAGCCTGTGCCGAGCTGAACACAGTGAGGGGAAAGCAAGAGGGTCACCAAACTGCAGGGTCATCTGTGCCCTGCCCCTGCCACCGGACCCCGGCACAGCCACCACCCCGCACGCTGCGCCTGCACCCCGCTCGCGTTCTGATCCCTGACGGGGCTTGGGAAACGCACATGATGTATCTTGAACGATGGGCTTGGTGATGCCTTACAGTCACTGTGCTCCAAGGGCTCGTGGCTGTGCATTTGTGGAAGGAAGATGCAAAATAATGACTGAAGTGATTATACAATTCATTAGACTTTGAAAGAATCATATTTCTGTCAGCCCCGCAGCTGTTTCTTTTAGAGTTTTAGTCTGAAAGATTGGAAAGCTTGGTTCATTTAACACACGTCAAGGTGCTAATTACATCAGGGCTGGCATAAACATGCACAAGGCAGCTGCTGACCATGTGGTGGAGAGAGCGGGATCTGCTCCCCGCGCCAGCTCCCCTGCGCCGGTGGAGGGCCGGGAGCACCTGCAGCTCCTGCTCCTTTTGCCGGGGAAATTGGGTGCTGACAGCCCAGCGCACAGAGCAGCCACAGCCCTGGTTTCCAGCTTGCACCCATGCAGATGCAAAGAACAACACAGCCCTGCTCTTTTTTTGGTCATAGTATTTGAAGGTTCTTCTGTAGGAAGACTAAAAATGAAATGGTTCCCGACATGAAATTGCCACGTTTGCAGATCGCCCTGATTCCCGAGCCAGCCAGCTCCCTGGTGAAACACACCACCTGTCCTCCCAGCGCCTTGCTGTGAAGGAGAGGGCAAGGCTGGCTTTCTGAGCCCGCTCCTGGGCTCTGGGTTGTCCCACGGGCAGCTCGGCAGTGCTCCTCGCCGCCCACCTGGCGGGATCTGCTCCCCTCCTTGGCCTTTTTCTTGTAGCTGCTGTTGTTCATACTGGCACCTTTATCCCAACTGTGCAATTCCAGCTGAGGGATTTGGGGTAACTGGAGTGGCTCTGAACGCCCACCTGCATTCGCAGCGCACACAGCCTGATCTGTGAATTGAAGAGCTGACCTGTTTTCTCTTATACACTACCCCAGAATGGGGTTTTCACAGCTGGCAGGAAAAACTCCCCTTACTTCTATCCCCTGCCTTTAAAATATGCGTGAGGAGGAAAGCGAGGGTGTTTGGACCTTGGCTGCAACCGTCATGTAGCTGCGTCCAGCCCCCGGAACCGGTGGAAGGCTCCAGCTGTGGGTGCGCTCTGCCCCTGGCTGCCCAGCGCATGTGCCTGCCTCTGGGATGCTGCCTGTTACCTGCTGGGTGTAACGCCTCTGTTGGTTTGGAAACCTAAGTTAAACTGGGTTTAACTGGTGCTTCTGGAGTTTAGAATGGCTGTTCAGATGGTAAGGCCTTCTACCTGGAAAAATGTAAGTGAGAGTTAGTGACACGTACATTTTGACGTGTATCTGACATGTCTGGAGGTATTTTGTGTTCACCCCAACCATCCCTGCATCTCACCAGAGCCGCAGCCAGCTCCTGCAGGTCCCTGTGTCCCCTTGGGTCTGCGCTGGTCCGCGGAGGCTGGAGCCAGGAAGGGACCAGGAGAGTGGCCGCCCAGCTGGGACATGGTCCCACTCGATGAACACCAGCGGCACGCTGCCGAGACCTCCCTGCAGCCCACCCTTACACCCCCCTTGGGCAAAACCTTTAACGGGGACAGAGCCCACAGAACGACACCTCCACTGACAGCATTAGGGACTAGCTCAGCCTTCTCCCTCCGTCAGCCGACCTGCCTGTGTCCCCATGACAAGCCGAGGGACTGACAGCACTCCCACCAGCCTGGATTTTTCACCCAGGCCTCTTTCTCCATCCCTGAACCTCTCCCCTGTACCTAACCCTGCTTCCCCTGGGAAGCAAGGCGCAGATGGCTCACAGCAGCATGGTGGGGAGTGTGCAAGGGGAGGAGGGGGTAGGAAAAGTACCAGCAAGAGCTCAGCTTATTTTATTGGTGTTAAATGCCTTTCAGATGTACTTAAAGGCCCCTGAAGGCCGAGGAGTCCCATCACATTGCAGCGAGGCTACAGGTTCTCATTTGCTTTTAAGCCAGGCTTCAAAAGGAGAGCAGATTTGGGAATGGGTTTGGGGTTTTTTTCCTTGATTTTTTTTTTTCTTCTTTCCCTTGTTTGAAGCCAGCACTTCAAAAGCAGCATCCGCAGCTTGGCTGCAGGTTCTGGGTGCCGAAGGAGCTGGCCACCTCGTGATGGGTGCAGGAGGAGCCCGGCCGCGGGCTGCCGGAGCGGAGCTGGGCTCAGCCCTCACCGCTGGCCGGAGCCGCTGTGCCGTGCCCCAGAGCCGGCAGCACAGCCCCACCGCACACCATGCTGCTGCGGCACCAGCTCGGTGCTGCCACTGGTGAAACGGTTTTCCAGATGCCTGTGGCTTCCCAAAGCTCAACCTTTCTCCAGCGTTCAGGAAGCTGGCAGGGGGAGGGAGAATCATTGCTCGATCTCCTGGACATGAACGTAACTCCCAGGCGTGACGTACGGAGCTTGTCCCGGCACTGGTGCCTCTTTGGTTGCTGTTCCCCAGGGCCTTCCTCTCTGCATCCCACGCTTCGTTCTTCCATCTTTCTGGCCATCTTTTCAAGAAATAATTGGCTTGGATTAAAAAATGCTTTTTGGAGTGAGGAGGGTGTAGCAGCTTTTAGCTAAAAGAGACAAAGCACTTGTGAAAACTCAGTAAGACTTAATCATCGCTTCCATGGTCCTTCCTGTGCCCTAACGTTACTCAAGGTGTTTTGGAGGGTCTTGAATATTTTCCAAGCAGTAGGCATTAGGGTAATGGCAGAAGACACATCTCTTCTTTGTACCTCTCTCTTTTGTGTGACTTGTCAAATGAGGTCCCAGTTCAGAAGGGTAAAAACCTCCCGCTGTTGTAGGTTCAGAGAGGTCCAGGGCCAGGCCAGGAGGCGTTGCACCTCTTTTGCATCCCTTGTGACTTGCACCAAACCTTACACTGAAAAGAGGTCTACAAATCAGCGGGTGTTGGTTGGAAAATCAACATATAACCTGGGTGGGAGCTTTCAGGGGAGAAAGAACAGATAATGGTGGGGCTGAGGGAAGTGTCCTGTGGCTCTGTGAAACTTGCTTTTTTCTGTTGAGCGTGTGTATCTGTGCAAAGAAGGGTAACTTGGGCTTAACATGCAAATCACAAGTTTGATTTGTTCTTTAAAGGCACAGAGGAAAGTTAAGAAGGCTTTTTCCCATGTTCCGGAAAAATCTATCCCGTTTTGACTAGAGCACTGCCTTGCTGCTGTGTGTCCTACAGGGACTAAAGCCCTGGCCATCCCAAACTGTTAGATGCCTTTCACGCTGAATGTTTTCTAAATTGGCTGGTGGGTGGCAAGGCACCCAGCTAGTGACTAATCCCCCAGCCCATCCTCTCAGCAAATTGCTTGCAGAAGTCATTAATTTTACTGTAATTGATTTAAACATTGCTCAGGAGGAGGAAGAATGAGGGAAACCAGTGCCACTCGGAATGCTGAGAATGACGTGTTCTCAATTTTCTGTCATATTGTCTCCACACGTGCCTGTTCTCTACTGGGTGCTGTGCAGATGCCAGTGTGGAACAGGCGAGCCCCCAGCCCAGCAGTCGGGTCGGGGGCTGTGCCGTGAGCTGTGCAGACCTGTGAGCAAGCTCCAGCTCTGTCCCGGGCATCTTTTGCTCCGGTGAAGCGCTTGCCTCCAGCAAGTCACATCTGGTTGAGTGGCTCCATCCACAAAGCATGGGCACACCAGGCTTTGGAAAGTAGCCATGGAAAAGCACAGCGCTCGGCTCTTGCTACAAGCCACAGTCACGGGATAATACCTGATGACAACCTCCTTGAAATGTCAGCGCTTATGGTGGAATGGGGCTTTTTATGAGGCAGCCACCTGTTCCCGTTGCATTATCTCATTGCTACTCAAATCAACTACTGTATCCCCAGCTGTAAAGTAGTTTTAATTAAAATGATTTATTTGTCCCCTATTTTGGCTATATCTTAGAAAATAACATCTTTTCCTTATCACTTCATCGCTGGGCTTACACATTAAGGGACCGTACCTACTGATGTCACTGGGATCAGAACAGAGCATGTGGATTTTAACTGAGCAATGGCGTAGGAACAATGTATTTTTCAGCTGGGCTTAGCTTTGTTTTGCATATTTATTTATACCTCTGACAACTGAATGAGGAGTGCCCTGGCGCCAAGCCATACCTCTCAGTAATAATTTTTTTTCAGATCCTTGGAAAATGGCTTCCTCAATGTATTGTGCATGTTCTCTTGACATCTTAATGCAGTTTCTAGGTCACTGAGCTAAGAAAAGACTATAGGTGCCACTAAAGTTAGAGGAGAACTATGTCTCCTTAAAGGAGTACAAGTCACAGGCTCGACCGGGTTGATGGTACTTAGAGAAATCAATTTTTGTCATGTACTGTCCTCATGCTGTGCCAGATCATTTAAAGATGAAGAAATTATGTTAGCTTTCACTCCATCTGCAGGAGTTTGCGAGCTCCTGCTTTCAGGCCACCTGTGATGACTAGAGGACGCTGCTTATTGATCTGTCAGTTATTGCAGATCCGCGCTGGGAAGCCAGAGGGGCTCTCGGCTGGGTCTCAGCTGGCGTCCATTAGCTGGTGGGCAGGGGGCTAGGTCAGAACGTTTCAGGTTCTTTCAGAGGCTGAAGGGTGAAAGGAGAAACACAGGCAGTGAAGGAATCTCAGCATGCAAGTGAAGGTCAGTCTTGACTTTGCCAGCCTGGAGAAATGGCTCCGCTCTGCCCGTGGGGGTGTTTGTCTGGAACGAGCTGCCGTGGAGGGCGCGTGGTCCCACTGCTGGAGCTGGATGTGCCCGAGAGGTGAGCAGGCAGGAGACCTGCAGCACTCTCCTGGGGGTGTTGCTGTATCCATACAGGGGAGGGAATCTCAGCTCCTCCTAATGGGGGCTGGAATCCCCCTGTGTGGATACAGCATGCCTGAAAAAAACCTGGAAGTTGACTTCATCAGACTAATCTGCAAGGGCTAAGAAACGTTTGAAGGGCTTTGTTTCTTAACATGCTGCAAGTCCCCCAGAGGGCTGGGGCAGGGGGCTCTGAGAGCCCCAAGCCCTTGCTCCCCTCTGCCCTGTGTGGAGCAGAAGTGCATGAGCTGGGTGGAACGACAATGAACTGAGCTCTGGCCAAGCAAAGCATGCAGAAAATACTCCCTGAAATTCCTCTTCCTGCCCTCTCATCCCTCCATTTTGGGTTCACCTCTGCAGCCTGCCTGTGAGAAAGGAGTGCTGCTGCCAGCAGGAGAGGTTTGCCTTGTTCTTTGGGGAACGGGAGTGGAGCCTGGCCTCTTCCACCTGCAAAAATTAATACTTAGCCCTTCTGCCAAGAGATTAAGTGGAACGCTTGGCACCTGCTAGATTCAGTGGAGCAACAGCTGGTGGTGGATGTGTCACCTGCTCATCTTCAGAGGTGAGGGTGCCGCCTCGCCGGGGTGCTGCAGGCTGGGGCAGGGTGGCACTCTGCTGTCCTCCAGGAGACAAAGCCACCTTGCAAGAGTGACAGGCTGGCAGCACACACACAGCTCCTCTCTGACATCCAGAACTGATCCTTGCCAAGGTACAAAAGCAGCTTTTTTTCCCTCCAGCCCCTCGGGAGCTGAGCCTGAGCCTCTGGTGCCATTGTCACACGGTGCTCTGCCTACACGCGCTGCCCCAAAGCAGGTGGCAGCAGCCCACAAGAGCTGCATGGGCAGGGGGTGGCCGCTCTGTGGGCACCGGTGTGGACGCAGGCGGTGTAGCTGGGGACGGGCCGTTTTGGCTGGCGGACAGCCACATAGAGGTTGGAGGGAGGTGGGTTGTAGGACAGCAGGCAGCTGTCTGCATCACAGGGAGCCCTGGCAGCTGCCTGCGCTCGCCAGTCGTGCCAAAGGCCAGGTGGAGTAGGTGGGCACCAAGGAGCAAGCCCCCGCTGCTGCTCCCCATCTGCAGCTCTGCCTGGTGGCAGGGCACGGGTGGCCCTGCACGATTACTCGCCACTGGGTGAGGCAGTGCTGTGCTCAGGGTGTGAAGGTCCTTTCTGTTTTGCAGAAGACACTCACAAAAATAAATGCAGAGACCAGGATAAATTCTGCAAGCAGAAATACATGTGAAATGCCCACTGGGGCTGTCACAGCTTCATTTAAATACGGGCTCACTGTGGTCACCTGCGTAGCTCCAGTACTATTGCTGTGTTTACACCGTACTTGAAAGCTAAGCATGTTGGAGATGCTTTTCTGAGCCAAGATCTGTCGCTTGCCTCTCTCCCTGTCCCCCACAGGCTCTGGCAGGGTACCAAATAGCTTTATTTTCTAGCTGCTGTTGGCTGTCCTCTCTGCCGCTGCATGGCTGGCCTGGGGTGTTCCCTGCGTTGGCGATGCCACACTCCTGCTGTCCACCAAAGCATTTCAGCTCCCCCCGCTCGCAAAGGCTGCGCCGTGTGCCACGGGGGGGTGTGGGTGCAGGCAAACCAGCCGGCTGCTCGCTGGTTCTCATCAGCGCTGTGGAAAGTCCCACGTTTCGGGGCCCAGCTGCGTGACTCATCGGTGCCACGGCTCCCAGGCTTTGTGCTGTGCGAGGTGACTGTGCTCCGCGGCCACAGCTGGGTAAGCCAGGACAGTGAGTGCCGGTAAAACACAAAGTTGTGTTCAGGGTCTGGTTGCCTGCCCAGGTTACATGCTCTGGTTGGAGCTGGTGTAATTCATGGTTGCTCTGTCGGGAAGGAGAGGTCACAGCTCCTTTCCTAGCTGCGTCTCCTGGTTTCTGTGTAATGCTCTGGTTTCGGAAGGGTTCCAGCTACAGCCTGTGTTAGCGTTCAACATGCTCTTGCCTGTTGTCTCTTCAGTCCAGTCGTGGTTATTTAAAGCCCCAGATGAAACATAAGCTATTCTTTTGTTTGCCCGTCCCTCTGCTTTGTTGCATCCCCTCTCAGATCGCCGAGGCAGAGGTGCCTTCTCCAGCTTCTCCCGGGGATGGAGCGTGTGGCTCCCGTGCGGTGCGGTGGGACGAAGCCTCCATCTCCTGGCAGCACAGCCGCACGGCAGCCGCCCGCTGGCTCCTGGCTGAGGGAGTTGTGCCAGCAAGGAGGCAGAAAGCTCGCTGAGGACACGGGGAGAAGCCTTGGCATGCATGGTGTTCCCTGTCAGCCCCTCCGGCCGCGGTGGAGCATCCGCAGGCATCTCAGGGCTTGTTCTGCCTGCCGAGGCAGGGATGCGCTCTCTGTTTGGGTTCCCTCTCTGAGACCTTGAAATTTTTGTCCCGGTCCTGAAATAGATTCTCACGAGGTTATTTTAATGTGTTCCTGCATGATGAAGCCCCAGCACGATCCAGTGGCTGTTTTCCAAGGCTGACTGGGAGTGAGGTGCTACCATGCAGGCAGTTTCAGGGAGGGGGCAGCTCAACCTCTGGTGGCTGGGTGGGCTCAGCATGTTCTCCCTCTCCTGAGGGTACCTCAGAATGGGATCTTTCTGGAGTCCTCCAGAAGGAACTTAAAAGGCCGTGTTCAAAGTATTTTTCACAAATAATAACGAGGTTGAGGCCGTTCTCAGCATTGCAGCTGCAGCTTGAGGCTCAGGGATTTTGCCCTGTGGAGAGTTGCCCCTTCCATCACTTTTCCCCCTCTGGGCTCCTTGTGAGTGCCAAGTACTGGGTACCAAGCACAGACACTTACATTTATTTTTGTAAATTATTTTAAAAGAATGACAAGGGAGTTGCAAATGGATCTGAGCAAAGATGGAAAAAGACCACAAAGGAGAAAAACACTTTAGCAACAAGGCAGGGGAGCACTGAGCTCTGCCAGCACCTCTGCAGGGTCTGCCAGGTCGTTATTCATCCCTCAGCTGGCACTGACAGCCCCTTGCCTGTGGCAGTCGGAGGGGGACACTGTCCCATGGCTGACGGGCAGGGGGGACTTGGACGTGCTGCAGAGGCTCCTGCCCTGCTCTCTGGGCTCTGCACCTGCGCTGGCTCTGTGCTTCTGGGGCCAGAGTGGTTTAATTAAAGGTGGCAAAGCCACCTCCGGAGTCACCTCTGTAAAGCATCGGCTGCAGGTGCGGTGCCTGTGAGCTGCTGGCACGGCATGTGTTGGCCCACTTCACCGGCTGCCTGCGGCTCCTGAAGTACTCTCAGAGAGCAATCACTTCCCAGTGTCAAGTGCTCTCAATTGCCCATACTTTTGGAATTGTTAAAGTCTTTCCCCAACACCATTCTCCTTTCCAAAGATGCCAGCTGAGAACTTGCCGTGTCCAGGCCCCTGCTGTGCATCCCCCCAGGAAGCCAGAGATGCAGTTTGTGGGGGGACACCTGCATCTGCCAGGCAGTGACAACAAACCCTTCCTGCAGAAAGGGCATGGCGGTGGCACTGATTGCAGAGGCTCCAGGGCCACACGTGCACCATTAGTCGGGTCACAATTACAGCCAGTGGGCAACCTGCACTGTCCTTGTGGCCACCAGACCTGGCTGGAAAGAGGATGATGCTCACATACGGGCTTTTCCCAGAACCCTGGCTTCAAACACAGCCCGAGAAACCAGCAGCTGCCTCGGGGGTCCTGTCCTTCCAACAGGAGTAAAACCTGAGGAAGGGTGGGGAGAAGCAGAGGCAGTGAGAGGGAAGCAGCTTTCCCAGGGCTGTGCCTCTGGGGAGCCGTGCCACCTTTCAGATCACGCCAAGCTCCTTCACCCTAGGGACGGGGGGAGCTGGTGCGCCTGCCCCCCGACCAGCCGTGTGCCTGACTCTGATCTGTCACCCCCAGGTCTCCCTCAGCCACGAGTGCACTCGCGCCATCATGAAGCTGATGTACTGCCCGCACTGCCGGGGCATGTCCAGCGTGAAGCCGTGCAACAACTACTGCCTGAACGTCGTGAAGGGCTGCCTGGCCAACCAAGCAGACCTCAACACCGAGTGGAAGTACCTGATGGGTAAGACAGCCTTTCTCTCCTACAGCGCAGCTGCCCCTCATGGCATTTTTTGAGCTCTCTGAGACAGTGTTTGGCGAGTAAAGAAAGGACTGTTGGAGGCTATTTTACACTATGGGTTCTCTGTGATCTGATGCCTAGAAGCTATTGCAGGACGTTTTGCTGGGCTTTAATACCATTAGAAAACACACTGCTGGGCTGGCTAACAAGGGCTTAAAGAGTTTTCATCTTGCCTGTGCTCATTTGGGGTTGCCCCCATTTTGCATTCAAGTAGTCCTTCCTTCCCTCCCAAGTGCTGAAGCTTAGGGACGGATCCTGCCACCTGTACGCTGTCAGAGCCACCACCTTATCCACGCCAGAGCACTTGTGAGAGCGGGAGAAGGACTTGCTGCCCTCCTTAGGAGGCAATCTGGAGACACAAAGCCATAAACTGTTTCCATGGGTGGAAAGCAAAGGGCTGTGAATCGCATACTTCTGAATGGAAAGAGGTGTCTTAAATACCTGGGGAGGGGGAGGTCACAGGCATCGCCAGGAATGGAAGAATGGGACTTGTATTTTAAATAAGAAATGAGCTCATTTCATTTTTGTTGTGTTACTCAGCTAAGATGATGGTTATTTTAAAGTGGGTTGTATGTGTGCAGAGGTGTCCGTTTTGCTGAGTTTAAAGCCAGAAATGCCATTGCGATGGTGTGGCCAGATCTCTGGTGCAACACAAGCTGGAGAACTTCAACCTGGCATTTCTGCAGGAAATTCTGCATTGCCTGATCAGATCCAGGCATCCCTCCTAAGACGACCTCAGGTGTCATTCAGCTGGTTTTCCAGAGCCTGTGGCTCCTGGTTAAAATGTGAACTACTGCTGAGAGTGGCTTGTGGAGCTAATGGACACGGTTTAAGGCTGGTGAGGATCTGTGTTTAGAAAACGGTGTCTATGTTACAGCACACGTCCTCTCCCCATCTGCTGTCCATCAGGGAGGGTTGGTTGCAGCGGTGAAGCTCTCGCTGTTCCTTGTGCCCACAGAGCATCATCAGCCAGCCAGCTCCTCTTTCTGTCTCAGGTTTATACCTGGAGTTTATACCTGGAGTGATCTGAGACCAGAGGGAGCCTTGATGTTTGTCTGGGCTCACGGAAGGCAAGCGCCAGATGAGACGAGCTTCAGGCTCGGCCTTTTCCCTTGCCTTGGCACCCACTGCCTGGCCAGCAAGACTGCCAGCTCACTAGCCAGCTGCAGCCCAACAGGATGGCTCAGGGTTGACATGTGGGGGTGTTCACAATAAAGACCCCGATGCAGTTCAAGGAGTGTCATCTGCCTCTCAAGGGACATTGCAAAATAAATAGGGAACCACTCACGCAGAGGCCGGAGCACTTGCTGGGTCAGGTGTGTTGGCCAGCTGCCCGCCTCGCTCCGGGCGCTAACGAACCAAGTGGCAACAGACTGTGGCTAATTGGAAGTGCTCCCCGTGACAGCAACTTGAGAGGCTGCTGCTAAAGCGGGGAGTGGGAATAGTCCCTTCCCCAAGGGTTTACACCAGGATTTTGATGGTGCTTCAGCCTTTCTGACCAGAGCAAGCCAACCGGTACCTGTCACTGCTCTCCTGGCAGGGTGACTGCCCGTCTCGCAGAGGTCAGCCTACAGCTCCCCATGATTGACAGGGAGGCAATTCCGGGTGCATTTTGCACTTTTTCTGGCTCCCTCTTCCCCAAGAGGCATTGTCAAGGGGTGATGACTAGGAGGAAATAGGAGTTTGTTCAAATTGCAGTTGTACATTTTAGTGTCAGAGGTCACAGTCTGATCAAGGACTGGAGCAAAACACAGAGTCAAAGGTAACAGTTCACCAGCATTGTCCATTCTTCACCCTTCTCCAGGCCCTTCTGTGTAGCTGGAGAGGATTTTGTTACGCTAAACACAGAGTGACTCTTTCAGTTTGACAAATTAGGGCAGGTCAAATTAAGGGAGATTTTTATACTAAGTGGTTTGAACATAATTTATCAGTAATTTTGGCGTGCAGCCTTTGATTTAAATGTCTGTATCTCAACATTAGTGCCTCTGCAAGCTGAAATTGTCTGGAAAATACAGTCTCAAAGGTGACGCTGCAACCCCTGAGTGGCAGCAGAGTTAAACTGCAAGCTCTTTAATGTTGCAGGAGATGCTATTTCCCAGAATACAAAAAAACGTTACCCCTTTGTATGGCACGTTTAGCTTTAGGAATCAGCGCTGCCATGGGATTGTGTTGCAGAAGAGCACATTAACTTGGGGACTGTGGCCCTTGCTTCCATTCTTGCACAAGCTAACCAACAAAACCTTTTTTTCTTTTTTTTTAAGTGCTGAAAAAAATATGTGATGTGTCCAAGCTGTGACTTTGCATGTTGTTAAATCCTATATTATAGACCTGAGCAAAGAGTATTTTGCGATCCATGCTCCAGACTGGCTGAGGCTTGAGCCCCCCCCAGTTGTTTGACTATCGCCCTCACTCCCCACAGGCTGGACCTGTTTTCAGACTGTGAGCCCTGTGGGCATGATCTGGTGTCTTCTGTGGGTTTGTGCTGTCCATCATCTAGTCTTTGCTTGACCTGGTCATTCTCTGAGAGCTGTCAGGCTCTGAACATCAATCATGTAACAGCAGAGAGAACATACTTGCAAGGGTTGCGTACACTTTCAAATTGACAGCAGTGGGCTCAGGATCAGACCTTTGTTATTAACACACTACATCCACCATGGGCCTCGTTTTTCTACACAAACCTCACCTAGACCTTGTGGAAGTCCTTTGGGGTCTTTCTGCTGAGTCCTGCTGGCTTGCCAAGACAACAGACTGAACACTTCCCACGCAGGTTTGAAATGGCTGTTGGCTGTGGTTGTGTCCCAGCTGGCTGGACTCCTGTTCAAAGGAAATTTGCTGTGTGGCTCAAAGATAAGCGTCAGTCCTTTACAGCAGTGTTGCAGGTGACCTACACGCTGTGGGATGGTGTAGGTTGAAGGACGTGTTTTACTGAGACTCTGTTGAACTGCCAGGTATAAGTCACCTGTTGGTTTCATTGCTCACGAATAATGTTGGCAGTACAAACTCATGCTGAATAAACTTTTCTGTAACATCACAGCATCTGCTGTGACAGTCTCCTGCGAGGCTGATAGGTTGAGGTATCAGGATTTAGGACAGAAGAATTAATGACTCCTAATGAATAACTCAGTTTATGAATGGGGCAGATCTCCAACCTAAACCCTGGGACTTGACACCCTGCGTAGAGAAGAACGAACATGAAGCCATTTCACTTTTCTTCCATGTGACGGGGCCACAGGAACATGAAGCACTTTCTGTTCCAGATGAGCATGGGCCACCCCAGTGCTCTAACTGGTCCCTTATCCTGCCAGGAGGTTTCTGTTGTGCCCTGGGGGACGCAGACTACACCGGAGCCATCTGAGGTCACATGTAAATGCCAACTCCCTCAATGCTGATGAAGCTTATACATGAGCTGGCCTTCAGACTACTAAAGCACAAGTGGTAGGAAACTTGAGGCAGTAGCAGCATAGCAGTGACTTTCAGTATTATAATTTTTGACTGGCAACGTCAGACCTGGTTAAGATCCCATTTTAGAAGTGCAAACCCAGTTTTGGCCCCACCCTGAGATCCTGTTTAAATATTGCTGAACACCAAGGATGTCAGCGTTCCTCTGCGGTGGCATACCCGAGTGCCCCGAGCCCTGCGAGCATATGGGCTGTCCTTGCTTCAGACCCAGCTGGAGTGTTGAGAATCACCTCTGGAGGCAGGCAGAGGTGGGTAATTCTTTTATAAGCCAAGCACAGCCCCAACCATCAAGGCAGGAGCTTCCAGGCCAGGGAGGAGCACATGGACGTCAGAGCTTTCCAAGATAAGAGGAACTGAGAGCAAGAGGCACTCCTCAGTCACTCCCTGCCCTGTGTATCGGTTTAATTGTGGGCATTTTGGTCTGGTTCTCTGCCTTTATAACCTGGTGTTTCCCTGACTGGTCACACGTTGTCCTTCCAGAAGTGATGGTGAGCAGCGTTACCGCTTTCCTCAGGCCTTCACTGCCCTAGAAGCTCTTGCCCACATCCAGTACCTGTGGCACTTTATTGAGCCCAGTTCTCCCACTTTCTGCTGGCTGCAGTGCAGTGAGTAGCAGGATTAGGGCCAAGCACCGCTATGCGTTACTTAACATTTTTTCCCCAATTTTTTGTTTTTCCTTTCTGTAGCACCCCGGGAAGTGTTGGTCACTTTGTGTGAATACAGGTTGCATTTGCCATTTGCCAGAGGTGACCTCTGTTCGCCTGCCACTGAAGGTGGCTTTACTTACGTGCTGGGAAGGGACAGCTCTCCCATGCCAGAGGGAGAATGAGCATGCACTTGGGCAGCAGTGAAAATGGAGGGATGTCTCCCCACGAGCCTGCCGAGGGGCCAACAGCTTATCCCACCCACCGTGAGCGTGATCTTTAACTTGGCTTGCACAGAGTCTGATGAGCGATGTCTCTGTCTTGTTTCACTAGATTCCCTGGTCGTAGTGGCTGACCGGATTGACGGACCGTACAATGTAGATACTGTAATAGGGACCATTCACATGAGGATCGCTGAAGCTATTTCTAACTTGCAGGAAAACAAAGACTCGATCACAGCCAAGGTAAGCACGTGTGCCTGGGCCTGGCTTGAGGATACACCACATGGAACTGCCAGGACCAAACGTTTTTTGTGCTCACTGTGCAACTGAACTAAAGGAAATGAAGGATGAAAGAGATCAAATGCCCACTCTTTTAATGATAGGAGACCACCCATCTTACACAGGCAAAAACCTTCTCAAGTGTTTCCAAATATTCCTCCCTGCCACATCCAGCCAGCCGCCTTCAGGAGCAGACACACAAGGTGGGACTGCACATGCAGTGGCTGTGGGAGGCGTGGTGCCATTTGCTGTCAGGTGCCTTTGTGTCTGAAGGGTCCCCAAGTATTTTGGCTGAGCTGAGGCACTTACAGAAAGTGCACAGTCCCTAGTGACAGGAGGCAGCTGCTTTAACCTGCCTTGCCCAGGAAACACTGGGCTATCAGGTTGTATCTGGGGGACAGAGTTGCAATCTGGCAGTCCATCTGGAGAGTATAAAACAGGCTCTCCTGATGCTCACCTGCCTTCCAGGAAGCATATTATGAAGCTGTCTTCTATTGGTCTTTATTTTTAGTGTATTTATCCACATAACCACAGTCACCTCTGTAGCTGCAGGTAAGAGAAGCTTTGGGAACAAAAACAGCCCTCCAGGGCTTCTGCTTTTTGCCCAGACATTCCCCCAGTCCTGCAGCTATCCCACAGCTGGGGCAGAGATGCAGATGAAAGGAGCCGGGCAGGTCCTAACTGGGTCTTGGAGAAGGGAAGGGCCAGAAGTATTGCTTAGCCAAGCAGGAATTCACTGGCTACATGTCAAAGCGCTAACAGCAGCATGCATCCAAGTACTCGTTTAGGTTTCTTCTGTGACATGAAAGGCCGTATTCTTTCTTCCCTTGTTAGGTGAGACTGAAGTTGTCCACATAAAAGCAAGCCCATGATGTGGGAAAACATGGCATCATCTGCAAATAAAGGTGTTTCTGAGGGGCATATAGTAAATCTGGTAAAATGAAAAGGAGTAAATAGGCTAATTGGTGTTCAATTGGAGCAACCAAACATATTTGATAAGCTTCTCCATATGATCTGGTGACCAGATGGATGCGGCAGTCTTTGCTGGTGGCACTGGTAGCAGAGATCAGGAGCTGCAAATCACTGCAGCTCTAAGCTCTGGTTTTGAGCGTGACAGGGACCTCTCTCGGGGCCAAGGGCAGCAGGCTCAGGCTGCAGCTGGGGGCTTCAAACATTGCCAGCTGTCTGCCATTTGTGAGACAAGCCAGAAGTGGCCCTTGGATCCAGTGACACCTTCAGTCATGGGTTCACTGCACTGCTGAGCACTCTCCCTGCCTCCTCGCAACCCCCCTCGCTCCCTGTGGCTCGCTGATGGATTTCAGGCAGCAGGAGCTGTCAGAGGCTGCAAATGTCGATTTGGTCTTACCATGTGGGAGTCTGCAGGACACGTGTTCGTTCCATCAGTAATGGGCATTGCTCACCTATAGCCCTTGGGCTGGCGAGAAGATCACCTTGACACCATGCTGTGCTGGAGCTGCTACCAGAGCCGCTGTCCTGCACACCTCCCAGGGCTTTTACCTCCTGAAAGAGTTGTCTCCTGCTAACGACAGCAACAGGCCAATAAGAAAGATACAGCAGTGAAAATGAATTGATTTTGTTTTGGTAAAACCAAAATGAAAGTCCTCTACATGCAGTTTTCAAGGTGGGGCTTTTTGCACGGACCAAAGGAGACAGTTGAACAAATTGGCTTGGTGCTGAACTGCCCCAGTCAGATCCATCTGGTCAGCAGGACAGTGCACCCCAGGAGGGGGCTTTCTAGGCTGAATGTCCCGCAGTCACACCAATGAAACCCACTGTCACCAAAGGGACTCTTGTCTACCTCAGGACTTTGCTGATGGCTGTCAGAATCCAGTAGCAAAAGCATTCAGCAGCCGGCACGAGCTGCGTCAGCAGTGCTCCTGTCTGAGGTCTTGACTTCTCCGCTTTAAGGGGACACCATGCAAAGTTGAATTTATCGATAGCTTCTGACAGCGCCCTGGTAACCACAAGAAGCTTGGAGCCATCTTTTCAAATCAGATGGCTTGCTTTGTAAAGGCTGATGTTTCCTGACTCAAACTGACAGTGCAGAGGCCCCCTGACCTTTGGCGCTTCGTTCAGTCTGGCTGTCCAAGCACTCCTTCCACCAGCCCTGGTGAGGCTCCGCTGCCTGAGCACTGGCTATCTGCTGCAGAGGGGTGGTCGCCTGGACTGGTCATGCAGAGACCAGGAGAAACAGCACTTCCAGGGCACACCTCGTCTCCTAGAGGCAAAGCCTGAGGATCTGTACCCTCAGAGGGCTTCTGCTCTCCTTTGGCTACAGAGCGCTCCTGGACGGGTAATTAGGATGGCAGGAGGTACCCAGAGTTAGGAGGTAAATCAGTTTGGCTTCCTCATTTGCCCCTGAAATGAAAATCCAACCTGACGGACTGTGACACACCTGCCGTCTTCGCACTCCCCTGGTCAGAGCAGGCATTCACGTGCAGTGTGGGTGCCGAGTAGCCCCCGGTCTGCTGTCCGAATCAGCAAAGCTCACATGATTTGCCATGTTGAATCCCCCACCACTGGTGTAATGAGCGTGAGCAACTCCCATCTTGTTCTTCACAGAATTTTATTTTTCAGTCATAATAGGAACAGGTAAAATTGCTAGAAATAATTTAATAGCAACATTGGTGACTCATCCAAACACATGTGCTAATTTTGTGTTATTGCTGAACATTTTGCTTGATAGCGGTAACCAAAGCCAGCTACAGTGTGCTGAAAACACATTCTGGCACAAGAATAGCCTGACCAAAAACTTAAGCCAGAATCTCAGAGATTTTGCAGGTAGGAAAGATAAACATACTTAAGAAGAAAAAAAAACAACATAACTGTGGAGTGCTAATTAATTAAAGAAATAATATCAAAAGATAGGATAGAGAGTTTGGTTTGTTTTTCAGGTTTTCCAAGGCTGTGGAAATCCCAAAATCAGTACAAAAGGCTCCAGCAGCGAGGACAAGAAAAGGCGGGGGAAGGTCGCATTAGAAGCAAAATCCTCTGCACAAGCACTGGAGATGCTGGTGAGTTTGCCTCCAAAGGTCCCTCCCTGCCGGTGTGCCAGGAGCCTGGGAGCCCGGCCAGCACAGCACTGGGTCCTGCTGGTGTGCCAGGAGCCCTGGGAGCCTGGCCAGCACAGCACTGGGTCTTGCTGGTCGGGTCACACCACCCCCAGGCTGCTGAATCGCCTTTGCTGGCGAGTCTGAAGAAGGTCAGATCAGCAAGTACTGGCATGACCTAAGCAGGTCTGATCCTGCCTTGGCACAGGGTCAGGGTCTAGGTTGCTGATAACCACTTTATCAGGGGTTTGGTGCCCATCTTACCTGAAAAGGCTCCTTGCCATTGGTGTCATTCAGCCTCGGGCAGTCCAGCCTGGATATTGGGGCCAGAGGTCCTCCTCCATGGAGATTTTGGATTCCGTGAACGATGAGCTGCAGGATCTGCCATGGTCCCACATTTCAGAGGCTCCTCGCCCACAGACACCTGCCTGTCCCACCCTAGTAAAGCCCTGCTGGCTCCCACCAAGGCTGCTTCTCAGTATTGTCCTCGTGGCCCAGAAGATGATCTTCTCCTGGTTAATCTTATGGTACCAGAACATGCTCTAGCATGTCACCTTCAGCCTTGAGTGCTTGGGTTGAAGGCTGGTCTTTAGGGGATTATATATCCCTGTCTGCATAAAAACAGAATTTGTGATGGTAAAACAAAAAAAATGGGAAAAATCTTTGTGCTTTCCGCAGCCTCAGAGTGCCCCAGAGCTCTCCTGGCCCTGAGCATCCTCTTTGTTTACAGGTTTTAGATGCCAAAGGGAATCTGACAGCTCTCAAGACTTACTGGATCACCCTGCCCAGCAGCCTGTGCAGCAAAAAAGTAATGGCCAGCTCAGTGGCGGATGACAAGTGTTGGAATGGGATGAGCAAGGGCAGGTATGGAGAAGGTCAAGGTGCCAGGATAGCACTGTTCCAGGGTGGGGGAGGGAGGTTTTGATAAAAGGCACTTAGCCATCATCTCAGCCAGCCCCCCTTGTCCAGACTGAGCCAAAAGGTCTGTCCCTGTCCACAGAAATGCTGTGTTTCCTGAAAAACTGGTGCTTGGGAGCGTCAAGCCTGTTATTTTGCTATGTGGTGGAGGGTTAAGCACTGAAATGCACTAACCATGAAATAACTGTGTAGTTTTGTACTAATGAAGCAGTTTTGCAGTGCCACGTGCACTCAGAAGGCAGATGGGCTGGATTTACCTCCCAAACTCCAGAGCTGCTGCTGAGAGTTGCCTACGCATCTTTCTGTCCATACCTGCTCTGAAATGCTGTTCCCTCATGAGAGGAGGCACCTGGGTGACATCAAGTGGCTGCAGAAACACCTCCCACCCGTGGCTGGCAGCTAAAGGGTGGCTGTGAGGGGAGATGGGCAGCTGCTGGCCCTGCACCTCCTTTCTCCTGCTGGGCTGATCTCTGCCAGCCTGGAGCCGGTGCCTTCGGTTGTTCCATATTTCACGTCGTTACTGCAGTGCTGCAGCTGTGCAGGAGCAGATGGGCCGGGGCACTGCGAGAGAAGCAGCGCAGCTCTGTTCGCTTCTTGACAGCCCCCGGTTGACTGAAGCTTCCCTGGGGGCCCGTCTCGTCGTACGGGGCTGGGGGGATTCAGTCGTCCCAGGTGTCACTCCCCACAGCATTCAACTGGGGCAGGGATGGAGGTGTTTGCAGCCTCCCATATGGACAGAGCTTTTCCATGGGGAGCGCCGCTGTGGCTGTGTGGTACCGGCCTGAGAGCAACCCCTCAGCCCCACACAGAGCCTGTCCTGCAGGAAACCTCTCCCCATGCCAGGACAGTGATGCTGCAAGGCCACCAGCCACCTCCTGCAAGCTGAGCTGGCTTCAGGGCGACCTCCAGGGGACTGGTGGGGTCTGGCCACAGCAGCATGGCTTGGTCATCCACAGAGCTGACTGCCTTGCAGCAAACGTCGGCACGCGGAGGCTGTTGGACAAGCCAGCGCCACTGCCTGCAGCTTCTCTGCAGTTCAGAGAGGCTGGATGGTCACTGGTGTAACAGGGAGAGGTGAGCTTGGCTGGGGGGAGACATCTAAACCTAACACCTTCCTTCGCAGTTACCTGCCCGAGGTGATGGGGGACGGCTTAGCTAATCAGATTAACAACCCGGAGGTGGAGGTGGACATCACCAAACCAGATATGACCATTCGCCAGCAAATCATGCAGCTGAAGATCATGACAAACCGTCTGGGCAACGCTAACATCGGGAACGACGTGGATTTCCAAGACGCAAGTGAGTTTAGCAGGACCGGAGAGGTCCACAGCAGGCGGGAGAGGCTGAGCAGCCCTGGCAGCCTGCGTGGGTCTCCGTGCAGCCCCCGCAGCTGGGCCCTGGTGGCAGAGGGATCGTGGTGGCCTGGCTTTTGGCTGCCGGGGGCACTTAACGTCAGCTGGAGATCAGGTGTGGGCTTGCATCCTGTAGTGGGGGGGCACAGAGAGGAGGAGGTGGCCAGGGCAGGGCTGCTGGCCAGAACTCCCTGGGTGGCAGCAAGGGGAAGGCAGGGATGTCACCCACCATAGGGAAGGCAGTCGGGGCTCACCCCATGTTTGTCTCTGTGCAGGTGACGACATGAGTGGCTCCGGGAGTGGCGACAGCTGTCCTGATGACGTCTGTGGCAAGAGACTTTCTAAGAGCCCCAGCACCAGGCAGCCAGAAACGCACGCTATTCCTAAGCAGTCTGGACACGGCATCAATGGAGCCAGCAGCAGATCTTTGCCCTCTGCCTTCCTCCTCCTCCTCTCGGTGGCTTTCATTGCCGTGCAGCACTTGTGGCGGTAACTCACTAGCACAGCCAGGAAAGAGACTGCGGCCGAGGGCTTCACTTTGCCAAAACCAACCAACCAACCAACCAACCAAAGGACATATTTAATTCACCTTGGCAAAAAAAAAAAAAAAAAAAAAAATAGAGGGAGGAGAAAAAGGTTTCAGTTGTTTGCTATTTCTGGCAGTGCTCGAGCAGCTGTTTTCTTCTTTCTTGGTCTTTTCCCCAGTGCTGGGCCCTTCTTTCCGTACCTCATTGTTTTACTTTTGTTATTGCCACAAACTGGCTCTCGGGGCTGAAACGAGCCTTTGCAGAGGCTGCTGGGGGGAACCCGGCCGGCCCCTCCGAGGGCAGCTCTTCTGCTGCCCCCCATGGAATATGCAATTGCCCTGATCCTGTTTCCCAGCCGCTGGCCAGAGCGCTGCTTCCCATACAGCTGCCGAAAGCAGGACGGTGCCGAGAGCAACGCCACGTCGTACCGCGGAGAGACCGAGAGCGTCAGCGCTGCTCAAGTGCTGCATTCAGGGGCTCTTTCGGGTTTTTCCTCTGTACTTCCCAGGCAGAGAAGATGGCCCTTCGCTTCCAGCGGCGTGCGTAGGAGCGTGAGCAGGTTCGGTGGGTTGAACTGAAACGGTTTGGCAGTGGCTGTTGGACCCAAAAATGCAGAACTCCCTTTTTCTTTGGAAAGGTCACAAGTGGGTTTCTTGACTAGAGCTTGTAGCTGACGACAATTTGAAATGTAGGTCTCCTACATCTAAGTGACTGGGAATGAGTGTTAAGGGTTGGGGGTTGGGGTATTTTTTCTTTGCATGCTAGTTGGAAAGCCATTTTTTACCCAAGTAATAATGGTCCAATTTCTACCTGCAGTGCAGTACCGTCGTAGGTAACAGAGAGATGAAAATATGCACAGTGGGATTCTCCACTTGACAGACAGTTGTGCTGCCTCCTCCTCCTTTGGCCCCAGCTGTGGGTGGGAATCCCTTTTTTTTTTTTTTTTGGTAAATAAGAAAGACCAGGGACTTTTTACTAACTGGAGCATTGCAGCTGGTTGTGAGAGCTCACAGCTGGCACGTATGGCAGCGCCCCCGGGGCAGCTGCCCTGGGGCAGAGCAGGGCTGGTGGCCGTTAGCCCTGGGCACTGTCCCCACCCAGGAGATGGACTCAAAGTAGCATCTACCAGGGGGATGTGAGGATGGGACACGTTTCGTTTGGGATTTTTATTTTTCTTCTGGTGTTTGTTCCTGTTGCATTGTAGGTTTTTAAGTGAATCCCCACTTTCCATGTCCCTTCCCTACCCTCTGACGCGCCTTCCCTAACGGCTGCGGGGATGGGGTGAGGTGGTGGGTCAGGCACCCGCCAGCAGCTCTGGTTTGGCTCAGGGAAGGGCCAGGCTCAGCCTCTGCTGCCCCGTCCCACCACACACCAGCCTCTGGGTCACACGGGCGGCTGCCCTGACCCCGAAACGTTTGGTGGGGTGGGCTCCGTACTGGGTTTTGAGACTGGGGGTGGTCAGTGACAGATATAAATACCCTCATGTAGCTGTAGGAGTGTCTGTGCTTATAGGGCTGTGTGCTTCAGGGCTTCCAGGAGGCTTCTGTACCTGGCAGGTACAGCAAGCATCGGCTGGAGTGTAGGTTTAGCAGATGTTATAGATACAACGCAGTCCCCGTGCCTGGTTGGGCCAAGAGATGCCCAGCGCTTGGGCTTCGTTTGTACGGGGCTGGGTTTGAGTTTCAGACGTGTTTGTGCTGCGGGCAAGAGGGAGGGCAGAGGCGCATCTCTCTCCTGCCTTACTGGTCTGCACAGCAAACGTCGGAGCATTTCCTCTCCTGCTAGAGGAGATGTGTCTTTGGGCTGAGAAAACATTATGGGGTTGGGGTTTGGCTTTTCAAAGAAAGGGAAAAAAAATAAATTTAACATTAGCAGTTTCTAGAATGTGCAATTTAAGGGAAGATGAGAACATGAGCAAGGTAACGCTGAGAACTGGTACAGGCGGGCAGGGAGGAGCTTGTCACCTGCCCTCCCTGGGGCAGGGGTCCCGCTTGGGGCCAGGTAACGAAGCTGACGGTGCCTCAGACTAGGCAGAGATTTTAGGCCAACTTTGACTGGCTTCTCCAAGTCACAGCGACTAATGTTACTGACCTGGTATCCTTTCTGCCTTGTACTCACCTTCTTGTAAGGTTAAAACTGATCTAATCTGGTAGGGTTTCAGAAACGAAGGTCAGGATGCTGGACGTTGCCTGAAGGATCAACCACCAGACCCATCAGAACCCAGGAGTAGACAAATACAGGTCATGGGTTTATACAGATTTATTTACTTCTAGAAATACAGCAAGTTCCATACTACTTTTACTGCTCTAAAGGGTTCCTGTCTTTTTTTTCTTTTTTTTTTTAACCCAGAGTTGCCAATACGAATGTAGCCTTCAGTTACAGAAATCCCCACAACCAGTCTGCAGAAACTTTATGTCCAAAGCAAAAAAACAGGGGGAGGGGACATTAAAACATCGTACCTTCTTCAAAAAAAATGGTTGGATTGGAGTTTTAACACATGGGTGCTGAGGTCAATGTTTTGCTTTGCAGAATGGGAGACTGAACAGAAACTCCTTGTCATTTCCATTCTTGTGCAGTTAGCATTTGCTGTCAGCCTGTCACCCTCATAACCTTCTCACAGGCCCCAAGGGGAGCACACCTTAAATAGGAAGCCAAGAATTTATTCATTGTCCAATTAATTTTTTAACAATTTAATAGCCCCAATTATTGATCCCATTACCATAATAAAACCTGATAGTCCAGGGTTTTTTTTAATAAGGCAAAGCCTCAAGAATATAGTAGAAGCCCTTGGTGATGCCTCCCCCCTTGGCTGGGTTTGAGCTCCCACTTTGGTGTCCCTCTGGGCCCCAGGGGTGACCGCTCCAGCCCTCCTGGCACCGAGTTGGGGGCTGGACCAGCACCAGCATCCACAGGCTGTGTGGGCGGGCGAGGGCAGTGCCGGGGGCTCTGCCCCCTCTTTCCCAGGAATCCCAAGATGTTGGAGCTGACACTTCCTCCCGCCTCAGCCCCAGGTCCACTTGAGTTTATTTCGTATGCCTTTTCACACGGTCAGCCTGTGCTGCTGCTTTTTGTCGGTTCAGCCTGGGTGGCTCAGGGCTGCGCGTGGCCATGCCACCTTCCACGGGTGGCTCAGGGCTGCGCGTGGCCATGCCACCTTCCACGGGTGGCTCAGGGCTGCGCGTGGCCATGCCACCTTCCACGGGTGGCTCAGGGCTGCGCTCGGCCATGCCACCTTCCACCGGGGAGCCAAACTGGCCAGGTCCCCCCAGGGTATCGGCTCGTGTCGCTCTAAACTACAGCCCCCCTAAAGCAACCCGCGATTAACCCAGTGGCTGGGCGGCCGCTGGCAGGGCTCAACAAGCTGAAGCCACCCCAGGTCCAGGCCAGCCCTGAGCCCATGCTCAGAGCACAGAGCCTGGGGCCTTTCAGTGCTTATAAATGACATTTCCTGGGCCACTGCCCGCTCAGAAAGGGGACAGACGTGCCCAGCCCCGTGGCAGAGGCGGATGGAGGGCTGCCCTGGGCCGGGTACGCGAGTGGGGAGCTCTGGGAGGGGGGTGGCTGGGGAGGAATGTTTGCCTCCGTGTTACCAAGGTGGTGGTTCCTGGTGGTCTGGTTTGAAAAGGCCTTGAACTTCACAGGGATGCAGAGTGGGTTGGTGGTCTGGGAAAAAATATTGACAAGGACCCCTGTCCCTGGAAAGGGGAGAACCAGAAATAGTGGATTTCCAAGTGTCTCTGTCTTTCAGCCTGCTCTTTTGTGCCATAATGTGTATGTTTTAACTAAGGGCGAGGGTCTCAAAAGGCTTTGAGAGTGCAGCTACTTATCATTTACAAATGACAAACTGCCTGTTGTTTTCCGGTGGGCTTGGTAGGGGCTAAGGTATAGCAAAATATCTAAAGTCCACCTCTGCTTTAAACAGATGCATTTCTATTTGCAGGAGTAAGAATTATTTCACTTATTGGCATAGCTGGACAGTTATCTATTTCTTTCTGTTACCAAGGTACTTGTAACTCTCTTGCACTGTTTATCTAAAGTTGAAATATGTTCTTTGAATCCTTGTATAAATAAAAAGGCTGGAGACTTAAATCTGTATTTACAGGGCAGTTTTATTTCTTCTGCATTTAAGCTGAGTTTGGAGTTTTCTTTCTTTTTCCTTGTTAAAGCACAGATGCAGGCCAGGTCAGGAGTCCCGAGGTATAAAATGATGCTTTCAGCCCCAGGGTTTGTAATGGGCCGATGCCAGTGTTGGCGATAGCGGTTTGCCTGTGTTCAGCCCCGTGCAGCCTGGAGGAACAGGTTGCATGGCTGTGATGTGCGTGGAAACAAGTTGAACCGGAGTTGAGTCAGCAAAGCAAGTATGCTGAATGTTCTCGTCCTCATACAGATGCCCAAAAAGTCATGGCATGATCGTACAAGGATTCAGAAATATCCTCGGTATTTGTCATTAATAAGTGTTGTGCTGATTATTTACTGTGGTCTTGTAGTAGTGTAGCCGCTGGCAGGGTTAACAGCGTGTGGAGCAGACCGCTGGGCCGTGGCGGTGATGTGGATGTTTGATCCCGAGCACATGCTGGAGGCTGAAGTGATGCTGCAGAAAGGTTTGTGCTGCAGCCCTGCCCTGCCCACCGCAGCAGGGGAATGCAGGAGTCAAGGTGATACGCTGAAAGCTGCTCATGAAGTGTCTGACACAGGGTTGGTAATTGGAAACTGCTAAAAGCCATCTTATCTGCCTGGAAGCAAGTATCACTTAAATGTAATAAATTGAGTGATACCCTTGAGTGAGTAGGCATTTCTTTATTTTCCTGTCCTGCAGTTACAGCTATTGGCACCACATGCCCGCTTCTCTTTAAATACAGACAAGTGTAGAAATTTTGGCCACCTCCTAGAACTTGTTTGCAGACCGGTCAGTCACCTCCTTTGCCTCCTCTGTGTCTAATTGTGATCTTAAATAATGGCCACTTGGAGCTGTGCGTGTATTAAAGCCGTTGGAAAACACTGCTGTGGGTTTGCGATGCTGCTGAACGCCGTGTGTTTGCAGGTTCCCCGCTAAGAACGTGCGTGGGGAAGGCGTGGGGGTGTGAGGGCTGAGCGGGCCGGGGCGATGGGGGCAGCTCCAGCGGTGCGTGGCGAGAGGACGGGCGAGAGCCAGCGTAGCCGGGGCTGCTCGTGCCAGCCGTTCCCACCCGTGCCCCCACCGGCAGCGGCACCAAGGCCTGAACAAACACACACACACACACCCCCCCCAGCAAAATGCGGACTGAAGCATCACGCCTTTTCTAGCCGGGGGATGAGTTTGACCGTCCTCTCGCAGACCCGGCAGCTGGCTTGGCTGCCGGGAGATGGCGTTTGCGTTTAGCTGGTCGCTAAGCGTGCACGTACCGCTACTTGCCCTGCGCCTGGTCCCTCTGCGCGGGGACGGGGACAGGGCAGGCGGTGGGAGGGGACAACCTTTCGGGCAAGAGGGACCGTCCTCAAGTCGGCTGCAGGCAGGCGGCTCGTAAGCATCCATAGCCTCCTAGCGAGGCAGTGATGTTTTGTGGTGCCGGTGTGACAATGCTGCTGCGGGCTGGTGGCACTGGGGCCCTCCCAGCTCGGTGCTGGGGCGAGCTGCCGGGGGCTGGTGAGCCCATTAAGTCCCAGCGGGCGTGTCTGGCAAATCCCAGCGTGAGCTGCCCATACGGATCGGTGGAGGGTTCGTGATGCCACGCAAAATAATCACGGTTTGGGTGACGAGCAGGCGTGAGGGGACACCCAGCGCAAGCGGCGCCCTGCCCTTAGCCGCTGTCTTGCGGCGGGGTAAGCCCTCTGGACAGATTTTTGGGCTGCACTGACACACAGAAGCAAATAGCAGGTGCTCAGGGAGGAAAACAAAGCAGCGAAAGCCGTTTTTCTGCTGGTGAGAGGTGATGGTGCCCAGCAGGAACACCGCTGAGGGGTGATGGGGAGCTGGCGCGGGACACAGGGCAGAGGGGCTCGCACGGAGCAGCCGGCTCGGCCCGGCTCGGTGCCCCTCGGCACTGGGAGCCTCCCCGCTCCGGGGGGGCACACGGCAGCGCCTGGCCACCGCGGCTGGCACCGGGGGCGAGGGATGGAGCGCGGGGCAGGCGGGGGGGCAGAGCTGCCAGGGGGGTGGCGAAAGGGTGGAAGAGGCTGCGTTGCCCACCGAAACCACGGAGCGCAGCCCGGCAGCAGCAAAGGCAGTGGCCAGGCCCCCCCCACCAGCAGCTGAGACACGGGGAGGAGAGCGAGTCCCTCCAACAGGCTGTGCCGCGTCTCCCGCTGCCCGGGGCATCAGCCCTACGTTCAGGTGAAGAAAGGGGACAGCTGAAAACACTTCGTCATGATGCAATGGCAATTTAACTGTACAAATTAAGGCAACCACAGCCTAAACAAACTTGCTCCTTCCTTTACTTGCCACTTACAGATTTTCCCCAGTGATTTCCACACGGCCCATAGCAAGCTGGTCGCCCGTGGGGACTGCAGGGCTGCTGCAGGAAGGGGGGCTGCAGGCGGCCCCCCCACTGGCAGGGAAGGCTGGGGAAGATGCTAGTGATGCTCGACTGGATTGCTGGGCTGCTTATGCAGCCTTCCCCATGGCAGAGGCTGGCAACACTGCCACCCCCACAGCAGCACTCAGCTCCCACCGTGGGGGCCTGGAAGACGTGGTACAGCACAGGCCAGGCAAAGCGCAGGGGACACGTGGAGCATCCCCCCAGGCAGACAGGTGTCAGGACCTGCCAAAGCAGCACGGGGCTCCAGTGGCATCAGCCCCCCACCCCGCAGCACCCCAGCCCCATCTGCTCTGTGGGGCTGCCCCTGGGGCCCTCAGGGCAGGGCTGAGCTCTCCACCCATGGGGAAGCACCTGCCAGCCGGAGATGAGCAAGGATGGACTTCTGGGACATGGGCTGCGGCACTCATGGTGCTGCCCACCACCACCCAAGGTAAGGCTGTCCACAGACCACAACCCACTGTCACTGCATCGCAGTGTCAGGACACCCCTACCAATCTCCCCATGCAGCCAAGCATCACGAGGGCGAGTCCTGGCGCTGCGCTGCTCTCCAACATGTCTCCAGTTGGGCTGGGGGCAGCCGTGACCCTCCCTGTGCCACCACAGCACCAGTGGTGGTGAGCTGAATAGCTGCTGCTGGTGGATGCAGAGCATGGCCTGGCTTTCGCTTGCTTCCCAGCGGGAGCTGCCATCTGGGACACTGGCTGCCTATGCTCAACAGCAGCTCCAGCTGCGCAAGGTGGGCTCCTACCCTCCACCCCATCTCTGACCTGGGGGGGCTCAGGAATTGCTCCTGGGCCAGAGGCTGTCATTACTTTTCCTCTCCCTGGGAAGCAGGGACCACATGCCAGGGCTCCTGGCCAAGCCCCGCACAGATGTGGTCCATATCCCAGTCTCTGGAAGCCTCTTGGATGCACTGGGGCTGAGGGTGCTTCTGCCTGGGTCCAGCACAGCTTTTATGCTGAGTGCAAGGACTTGGCAGCTCCTCTCCAAAGCTCTGGCAGGGCATCTTCAGCGCTTTCTCTCCAGCCCTTCCGTCTTTCTATTTCCTCTGCTTGCAGGGTGTCCAGATGCCCACCTTCCGCTCCCCCAACACCACCCCTGCAGGAGACCAGGCTGGGAAAGGTGACCTGACTGTGCAGGGACCAGTCTTCTCCCCAGCCAGGAACCTCACTGACATCTCCTGCCTGACAGATGACAAGGCATACATGCCAGGTAAGACCTGCAGGTAAAACCTTGCTGCCCTGGCCACTGCAGGGGGTGCAGGCTCCCCCGCCGCATGGATCGGGTGACTGAACATCTCATATCCCACCACCAGGATGGAGAGTAGTTCAAACATCTCCAAAGCAAACCTCCTGCTGTGGAGCGGGTCCAAAAATGGACCCTTTGTGTGTAATGGGTACAACAGCCAACTCTCCTAAAAACTGCTCGATGAGAAACAGGGCCCTTCACCGCTGGCTCCAGCCACAGCTCAGAACTGTCACCTGTAGTGACGCATCACCCAAGAGCCTTGGGACCACCAGCACTCGATCACAGCCTGCTGATGGGCAGCTGCAATAATGGACCCCATCACTTCTCCTGACCAAGCAGGTGGGCTTCCCCTCCCTCCCTGGTGGAATAGAAGCTCACCCTCATCCCTCACAGCTGAGCCTTTGCTGTGGCACTGGGTCTCACACCATCCCTGATGTCCATGCCCTGCTGCTGTGATAGTCCAGGTCCATCTTTGTGCCAGCAGCAAATACCTGTCACAGGCTCTTTTTTGCATCGTGACCGGAGAGAAAACTGTTTGAGATGCTCAGCCCCAGGCTCAGCCCACCAGCTGTGGCTGGTACCTGCCTCCGGCCCTGCAGCCACCGGCTGCTGCAGCGTTGCCTCGGCTGGGCCCTTGGCCCCATCCCCACCGGCCCCTCACAGCTGGACCCCTGCCTGCGCTCCCTCTGCCCTGGCACCGCACCGGCAGTTCTACTGAAGGTTGGAAGGGTTAGTGGTACTGTACCTAGCTAGTCCGGGAAATCATCTTCTGGCTACGCAAAGGATGAGTTTGTTGTGGGTGAGGGGCAGCAGCGTGACCTGGAGGTGATCAGCTCCATGTTGCATTGCTGCATCGGCACTGCCTCGCGCTGCAGCAGCAGCAGCCGCAGCAGCAGCAGCAGCAGCAGCAGCAGCAGCAGCAGCAGCAGCAGCAGCAGCAGCCACAGCCTTCCTGCGAGGGAGATGGGGGTGTTGGCTTCTTGTAAGGAGCTGCTGTGGGGACAGGGATGGTACAAATCCAATTGTTTTGCAAATGATCTGTGGGCTCTGAAAGTGTTTTTAGCTCTTTTTAAAGGCAGCTCTGAGGATCCCGCAGGCACTAGGACCTGCCTGAAGCCTTTACGACTGTGCAGCGGGGCTAAATATAGCCCAGCCCAGCTGGCTGCCAGGCAGCGCTCCCTACGCACTGCTGGGCGAAGCACCCCAATCCCCTCGGCACCCCGATCCCCCGGCACCCCAGCCCGTGCCGCAGCCTGGCCGCCACACAGAAGCAGCCAGCCAGGAGCCCTGCACTGGGGCCAGTGACAAGGTGGCCTCGGTGGCCGATGGTCCAGCTCTGCAAGGTCACGGCCTCGCTGCTCATCAGCAATGCCAGGGCGGCCTGCAACGAGGACCTGCTCACGCGAGAGGGAGTCACCTTCTGCGTTAATGTCACCAGGCAGCAGCCGTTCCCCGGGCTCCAGCGGGTCCGGGGCATACGGGTCCCGGTGTTCGATGACCCGGCCGAAGACCTGTACCGGTACTTCGAGCAGTGCAGCGATGCTATAGAAGAGGCTGTGAAGAGCGGTGGGAAGTGCTTGGTTTACTGTAAAAACGGCCGCAGCCGCTCAGCTGCCATTTGCACGGCTTATCTGATGAGACACCGAAAGCTGCCACTCAAGGACGCGTTTGAGGTATTGTACTTACGCCCAGCTTTGTGTTTAGACAGCTTCTGGGTAAGAAATGCAATGCTTATTATGGGTAATGATGATTGCTCATAGAATTCTTGTGCTGCTCTCACCTGTTTATTAGCAGTTACACAGAGAGTCAATATTGGAATAAAAATTTCCCTGTAAGTTTTTTTCGCCCCCAACTCGGACAAATAAGCTTTCACTGTGAGGTTTCTGGGACGAGTGTCACCACGAATGCAAAATAGGCCGTAAGGACTGGTAGCAAATCTGCAAAGTTGGTTGGCTTGTGAACATTTTCCCTGTGGTTTGCCTAGTCACAGTAAGTGATGTTAAAGACGAGACACAAAGAAAATGAGTGAAATGGATGCAGGTCCGTGCAAAAGTTGTTTTGCAGGATTTGCTTTTATCACAGCAAAGAAACATCACCAGTTAGGCCTGCTATGTAGCTGGGGATGAGCTGGCTACGGGCAGCAGTAGCTCCGCTTTATTAGGATGCCCATCCAATACATATGGCTCGTGCTCTACAGTCCTTTAGTCGTCACCCACCCGGTAGGTGTACCACCGAGGTCTCTCATTTCGATAATACTGTTTTGCTCAGTACCAGACAGAGGCGGGCAGGTATGTGACCAAGTTTCACACAATCTGAAACGTGGGCGATGCCACCCCGCTTTGTGAGACAGTCACATTTCCCGTAAATCCAACAGCTCCTTTTCATGCCTTGCCCACGAATCTGTTCTATAAGAGGGACCACATGCCAGGAGGCCTTAGCAAGTGCAGAGTGAGGTCAGCTCACCAAAATATCTGTTTATTATTCTGTAGCCAAATCAAAGCCAAAGTAAATCTTCTCAATAGTCTAAGAGGAAAATAATCCATCTGCACGATACCCACCCTCGCTCCTACAATGTCTCTCCTTTCTCCTAGACCGTGAAGTCTGCCAGACCAGTAGTAGAACCCAATGCAGGATTTTGGTCTCAGCTGCAGAGATATGAAGAAGATTTGCAGATAGCAAAGCAGTCTGATCTGCTGAGCAAAGGACTTAAAAATAGCAATGTGTGAAGATGTTATAAAAGGAGTGAAGTGGCTTGCTGGAGATTTTAAAAAAAAAAAATAAGGTAATCACATCAAGTATCACCTATACATAAAAACGCCTTACTCCCTGAAGTGAGTTGATGGTTCGCTGACTTTGTTCAGAGCGTTGCCATTGGAGGTGCTGGGAAAGGGAGAAGCAGCAGAAACAGAGAATGGTTGGAAGGACTGTAAACAAAGCAGCAAAAGGCATGGTATCTTCCACATTTATTTTCCCCTGAATGTCACTGAATACGGTAACACTGTATCGAACAAATGAGTGAGTTACTGCATAGGGATTTGACTCTTTGTTTTTAATTAAACTTCTCCTGGTTTTTAATTAAACTTCTCGGTGACATCACTAGAAGATCTGATGCCAGACCAAGGAAGTTCTGAATTTCTCTCACCTACTGAATCATAATTCATGTTCATGAGCTGACACAACCGTTTGTGGGAAACTGACACTGGAACTGCTTTATCTCTGCTCAAGTTCTGAATTTTCCTTGTGGTCAACTAGACCAAAATACTGTCACAAAATTACCTAAAAATCCAGAGGACAGCACGTACAGATGATGGTAAGGAGTTCAGCTCCCACCAGGCAAGTTAAGTCCCTTCTCAGCTTCTGAAATTATTTTCCAAAATACCAAAGGAATTCTTTTAAAAACAGTAGTTGATGGTGGAGGGCAGAAGATGACACTAGCAATCTAAAAGTAACCCTAACTCCTTCTAGCTTTACTTACTAAGCCTAACGAGATCTGTCAGTGGCCAATTCACGCCTTAATGTGTCAGTTTTACAAGTCAGCTGTATCTGCATGCAAGCAAGGTGGCGAAATCATTTCTGTAAAGACTGTTTGCAGGTTGCTCTGTGAAATTATCTATTGGGATATCAAGGAAGCTGCATGAAACTTCTAAATCAGGCTACAATGATGTTTATCACAAGACATTAAAAGCAGAGAGAAGGTATTTTGTTGAACTGTATTAATACATTTGTAATTTAAAAGGGACAAGTTAAGAAACCTGTGAACCTGCAGCGTTAAATTCCAGTCCACGTTGCTCAAAACATCAATACGAAGCAGAGTTACCTCATCGTCATCTAAGTGCTTAAACAAGACAAACATATGCTCCTGCCAGTGGTGTGGTTTAAGGCAGAATTTCTAATGATGAAACAATGACGAGGATAAAGCCACTGGGGAATTGCATGAATTAGACAATTCAGATGCAGTAGAAGTTCCCAAAGTCAAAGATTGTTCAAAGTTAAAACAGAATTATTTTAAAAGCTGAAAACATAGAAATAAAAATTAAAAAAATGGGCTATCCTCTTCTTAGTTATCACAAGGCATTTTTGGACCAGATGCTTTCTCCACTCCCAGCTGTGTTTGGTTCATTCTGTATCATTTGTCTTTGCTATCTGCATTACAGCCAACAGGAAATTTGTTGCACATCTGCAGATTTGGAGGTGAGTGGTTGTAAGGAAATTTTTTGTAGCTTTTATAAAGCTCGACTATCATAGATAATATGAATTTCAGTAAAACATGAGACTTCAACCCCATAGTATATAGAGTATATCCTTATTAATGGCCAGGATACCACTCATCCAAAAATCTGTTTCAGTTAGTCTGTGGAATAAAGTTTATTTCCTGCCAGAAGCAAAAGCTGCTACACAAAAGTAGGAAGCTGAACAGTAATGCAAACACAATACATTTCTATCGGTGAGGCATATTAACTTGCAGTCAGCTACAGCATAACAGTTCCGCATTTCTGAGTCAGCTGAAATAAAACAGTTGCTTTTGATTGCCAGGATACACCGCACTCTGTGGTTAAATTTTACCAGACTTCTCAACACGCAGCAAACCTTCATGCCTCAGGATTTCACATCACAGCATTTTTTGTTGAAAACCATTCCTGGAAAACCATTCTTATTTACACTGAAAACTATACTCCTCCTTGTACTGCTCCAAATTAAGATGAAAGATTGCAACTTGGAACTGGAACCCTGGAAGTAGTTCACTTCTTTATTCGAGTTCACAACCTGCTAACATTACAAGCGACGTGCAAGCAAGTTTAGACATACTCCTTGTTGCTTATGACTGTCTCAGAGTTGCTGGTGTAAATGCGCTGCTGATGAGGTGCCTGGCCTGCTGTATATGTGTATTTGTTGCGACTGTAAATTAAGAAGAAAAAAAAAGATAAAAAATAATAAGTACTACACACCTGTCCACTGCTTCAGATACTTAGGAAGTTACTCATTTGAGTCCCTAGCCATCCCACCAATAGCTTCACAAAGGTGCAGAAATTAGAGGCCCATCAGTCTCATCAGTCTTATAGCTAAGGGGAAAGAGGTGAGCTCTTGGACAGGCAGCACAGCCATCTCTCTTGTAACCAGAAACAGACGGGATCCCTAACTCACATGTGCTCTTCCTCATGGCGATTTAGTCAAGTCCCTAAAGCAGAAAAGAATCTAGACCTTAATGCCTTTGTGCAAGCTGCAGTTTTTAAGACAGAGATCAAGATGGTGCGAAAGGAAAACAGAAGTGTCTTCAGCCAACCCCTTCAGCTGTCATTTGTCATGTTGCGCTTCTATTTCATACATCAGTTTTACCTGATTTTCAGGATATTTGGTACTTTGTATCAAAGTATGGTGAGCAAGATCTAAAGTCCAACGTGGCTGATGAAATATTACCATAAAAGTTAATGGCTTCAGATTAGGCAATGGAGTACCAGAGGAACACTTTCACATATTATGTTTTTTGACATAACTTTCTTAAGATTAAATACAGCAGCAGTGAGCATGCTTCTTCCTTCCATGTTATCATTCTATCAAGCTTAGCCAGTACAGCTCCAAGTCATTTGGGTTCTTCTGGGTATATATGGACCTCTGCTATTTCTGACAATTCCATCCCTCTCCTTCAGAAAGGGACCTTCCGTATGTGTGAATAATTTAAGATTGAAAAAAAAAAAATCCAGGCACAGTTAAATATTGAGGCCAGAAATCTCAACTTTTCTGATTTGCTGCACAACAAGACATTTCTGTAAGAAACAAGGAAAAAAGCCTATGCGGCTAATGATCAATTGGATATGCATTGGGAAGGAAATGCCATTACACTTTCTGCAAATTCAATGGCGCTTGAGTATTTCCATAGTAGTGAGTATTGCAGAGACACTTGAATATAATATAAGACACTATCTTTTTTTATATACTTTTCCTTTGCCAATAAGTTTGCTTTTTCAATGTTCATTTTCATCATGTTTATCTTAGAACCATCAGGAGTACCCAGGATTACCAAACACTAGTTATAGGTGACCACTGATGGCAAAGTATCAACAACTACACTGTCTAGGAGGTACAAGTATTTGGTACAGCATCCCCTGCCATCACAAGTCTGTGAAATGCCAAAGCACTGAATTAATAGGTACAATTTCCTCTTTGTACTTTATATGGCTACAGGCTTATACCAGGCAAGTGGGGAGAGAAAGAGCACAGCATACAGGTAGAAAATGGTACCTATTTGACAGCTACTATTTCAAACGACAAATCCAAGGTTACCTGTAATCCTGTTTTTTCTTCCCTTTGCAAGAACAAGTCAGTAAGATCCCACCAAGCATATAAAGAACAGATCCAGCCCAGCCTAAGTACAGAGCATCTCCTAATTCATACCTGAAACAGGAAACATTTTATGGAAACAGCATATAACAGGATCACAAAGCCATTATTTTCAACCGAGTCGTAAGGTGCACAAATCATGCAAAAACAAATTCTAGCCTGCATAGAAATCAGCTAACTGAGAGGTACTTAAACAGATAAGAGAACAGATGTGTCTTTGTGTCTGTTCAGTAAAACTCTTACATGTATATTTAAGTGCTTTGCCAAATTAGCAGCAGTACAGGCAGTACTAAGCAACATAAAGATAAGTAACAATAAATACTTGCATATATTTAATAAATTGCTGATAATAAATGATAATAATATATTTTTTGTGCAGGCCACGACACTTATTTTGCCATTGTATCAGCTATGCCACTGAAGTCATTTTGCGAAACTGAATGAGTCAGACCTTACTGTCTATGTCATAAAAAAAGGCTAAACATAGAAACCATAGAAATCAGCTTTCTATAGACACAATGCAAGATCACCTACAAGTAGCTATTTGTATAGGGCTAGTTTTCAAACTTCTGTGTCCTAAAGAATATTCAGCACTCTCTGTGGTTATATGTCCGGAATACATTTATGAATAATCCCAGGCTGGAAAAGAAAAGAATAGTTCCTCATTTTACTGTATGTCCTAGTTTCAGCTGGGATAGGAGTTAATTCTCTTCTTAGTAGCTGGTGCAGTGCTGTGTCTTGGATTTGGTGTGAGAACAATGCTGACAGCACACTGATGGGTTTAGTTGGTGCTGGGTAATGTTTATACTAAGTCAAGGACTTTTCGGTTCCTTGGGCCCTGCCAGCGAGAGGGCTGGAGGGGGACGGGAAATTGGGAGGGGACACAGCCAGGACAGGTGACCCAAACTGGCCAAAGGGATATTCCATGCCATATGATGACATGCTGAGTATATAAGCTGGGGGAAGAAGAAGGAAGCGGGGGACATTTGGCATTATGGCGTTTGTCTTCCCAAGTACCCGTTACACGTGCTGGAGCCCCGCTGCCCTGGGGATGGCCGAACACCTGCCTGCCCATGGGCAGTGGGGAACGAATTCCTTGTTTTGCTTTGCTTGTGTGTGCGGCTTTTGCTTCCCCTGTTAAATTGTTCTTATCTCAACCCTTGAGTTTTACATTCCCTTCCAATTCCCCTCCCCATCCCTCTGGGTGAGGGGGAGTGAGCAAGTGGCTGTGTGGTGCTGGGTTGCTGGCTGGGGTTAAACCACAACACTGTACAAAACTACATCTTTCAGGAAACCCCCAAGTCCAGTCCAAGAAATCCACTGACAATGAATTTGACCCAAAGATTAGACACAACTGAGCCTGGGAAAGTCTGGCAGGAGTTTCGCAAAAAAAGGCAAGCAAGTTTTTATATTCAAATACTATATCCACAATACAGCTGGACCTCTGTGGTCTGAGATGCCTAACATAACGGCAAAATAAGTGTCATGGACTGCGTAGAAGGTATACTGAAACCATGTATGTGGCGGTTTTTTCCGCTTGCAAACACAAAATTGTTATTCAAGTGTCAAAGTTTCTTAGTCCAGAATTAATTGCTAACAGGAAGATTCACACAGGGTCACTGCTTTTCATGTTCTCATCGCACACTGGAGCCACAAGGTCTCCGCTGTTCTAGGCAATTCCCAAACATGGAACAAGGAGATAATCATTATCTCAAAAAAACAGGAGTGCAAGTTGCTGGAGGAATACTAAGGAACAATCAGCGAGTGTTGCCCAGTGCGTGTGATCATCTCTGCTCACCAGTCACCTGTAGGCAGGAACGCTGTAGATGTCATACCAAAGGAAAGTATATGGGAGGGCTCTGCAGAACTTTGGTTGCCTTCACAGCTGTATGAGAAGTTCCTCTAAGAATTACAGGAGGTCAACTTTACTAATTTGCTTAAGTCAGGCCAAAAAAATGCAAAAATAGATCTGAAAAAATAGATCTGCCACTCTCTTAAGAGTGAGGATCAATACTGACCTGCAATTGAATTTAAACATGTCTCACTGAGTTCAAGAAGCACAAACTTCCTCAAGAGCATGTCTGGCTTTACCAATGATCAAAGTTAATTCACTAAGAACTGCTTAGTGTATTGATAGCCTTAAACATGAAGTTTAGATATTAAAAAAAAAAAAAAAAAGATTTCTTTAGCTACTGAATGCAAACAATCTGGTAACTGATTAACATGCATTGATGTTGAAGCCCCAGAGCTGTACCAGGTAACTATAAAACTCGCCAACTATCCCACTAACTGAAATTCCTTATCAACAGTTGTTTCAGTCCTCTAACGTATTTATTACCCTTCGCATAATTCTCTCAAGAGGATATAAAACAACAAAAAGTATTCACAAGTGCAATTTCTTTGTAAGTGCTTCTTTGAAAACACAAGGAAAACTGACAAACGTCCAAAGCAATTGCCTAAAGTACTTTGATTGATAACAAAGCACTTCACCTCTGACTTCCCTGAATTGATTCTCAGGAGGAAGCTTACAAAACACTTCAAACATGATCCTAGCAACTAAAGATTTGTAGTTTACTGATCTAAAAAGTATACATTCAGTAGAGGTACTGGCAAATTAGAAATGTTCCTGTTCCCCCAAACCAGCTCTCTCATGTTCCACAGACAATATATGACATTTCCCTCTCCCTTTTTCCCCCTCGCTGAAGGAGAGGCCCGGTCACCTCTACCCTTGTTCCTCATTGCTAAGTATGGCACCTAGATAAGGTGCTGTAAGCAGGCATTTGGTTTTGAAGACTGTTGGGTTTATATTCGACAAGAATAAGGGCATTTATGCCTCGGAACTTGTTTGTGCACAACTGTATGGGCTGAAAGTCCCACCAACTGCGCCTCATTTTAATTCGTAAGAAGGCAAACAAGTGTTGAGCTGTTAATATGTAGTGAAAAATATGTTTTTACTTCTTTAAGACAATCAGCACGCTTCAATGACGTTTCTCGGCTATCTGCAGGTCACTAGTACACAACTGACGCTGGTTTCTGTATGTTTTTTTCATTTGCTTGTACATCTATGGCATTGTATTCTAGCCATAACTAGAATTCTTTACCTCTTTTGGTCTAAATGCCAAAGAAAATTAAGACTTACCTTTTCTTCTTCATAGAATTGAGATGTGCACTTTAATGAGTCTCACAAGAAAATGTAAACACAGTACAGAAACCCCTCAGCTGGGGGGTTTATGTTCCACACACAGCCACTAAACCTTGGAGAACTCTCCTCCCTCCCCACCAACATCTCTTGGTGCAGCTGCCTGTAAACACGATGGGACTTTGGTATGACAGATCTATCAACTTACTTGGTTCCAGCATACAATGGGTCAAAAAACTGAGCAGTAACCATCGCAGCATACCAAGAAATAGCCACCATGGAGCAGAGACCTACCAGGAAAAGTTAAAAAGCACACAGATGAGTGATTCCTTTAATGGCTATAACAGCTTCAAACCAAGAGCAAGTGTTCATTTCATTTAGTCTAGCTGTGAAAGCAATACAAAGTATTGATAGCATTCTCATTTCAGCCTCGATATTACCTCCTAAAATAAAGAGAAATCCTCCCGTGACAGCAAACTTCATTTTTCCATCTTCATCGCTCAACCCAACGTTTGTGCACTTCAAACCAAGCAGCGAGAGTACTGTAGCTATGAATCCCAAAAGGATGGAAGTAATCATCAAGGCACGGCATGCCTGAATATGAGCTAAGACAGAAAAAGAGAAAAACAAATCAGGTTCTGTACAGAAATTAAATTAATCTTGTGCTGAAAAAAATAGAAGTGATTAGAGAGAGTGATGAAATTAATAGGAGTAATGAGTGAATCTTGTTCAGCTTCATTATTTGGTTCAGAGAAGGTTCCAAACCCTGGAGTGTTTAGCCTTCAAGTCAATCAGATTTCAGAGCTGAACCACACTTACACTTTATAAGCTCAGTAAATCCTCTTGGGCCTTTAGTAAATCCTGAAAAATTATAGCAAGCCCTTCACAGCATACATGTGTTGAGTCCTGTGGAAAACGTGTAGCAGCATAGATGGTCATTTACAGGAGCAGAAATAAGCCTCCTGCTCCCAAGTCCTCGTGCCTTCCTTACACCTGAACAGCTGAGTGCAGAGGACACCTCTGAACCCACACCTAGCCAACATGTGTGGGGCTCTGGCACTACAGAGGCACTGGAAAAACGTGCCAGCTTTGCTACTTCCAGTAAGAGATGGGAAAGAAAGTGCTCGAGTTAGCAGTGCACTTTAAACTCCAAGTCAGGGTAACGAAGAGGAGACGAGCGGATCAGGGAGCTGCAGCACTCCTCCCGAGGACACACTCCTGTGGAGAGGTTACAGCTGCTGGGGGCACCTTGCAGAATTTGGTGTGCTGACAATTCTGCATCACTTTAGCTCCTGGTCTTCACATGGAGGTAGCAACTGCACAAACAGCAGGACTAGATTCTTAACCAGCCTAAGGAGGAAGGTCAGACAGGGACTTCAGGCTCCTTTAAAATGACACCCTGGCTTTGGCAGGTTACGGGTCGAATGGCACTTTGGCACCTTTATTATGAGATAAACGTGCCAAGTGTCATCAATCCAGCAGGTCTTGGCTGCTAACTTTGTTGCACTTGATGATCTTAAAGGTCTTTTCCAACTTAAATGATTCTAACGACACAACAAAAGGGTCTGAACTGGTCGACATCTGGACAGTTGCAATGTTGATGTTAACGCTCAAGCTCTTGCTCCTTGGTCACCTCTGTGTCCTCCATGTTAACCTACTCTCTGGCTTTGTAGTGCAGTGAGCCCATAACACTCCAGACAACAAAAATCAGGCACAGAAACAGGAGGCAAAGTGATAGACTCACACTCGGACTCAGCGGGGTGTATAGCTTTATGTGGCTTAAGATTACTGGTCCTGCAAGCTTAGGAGTTATCAAAGACAGTAATAAGCAGTCATGAGAGAAATACACAGAATTTAAGGATAACACTTGAGGAATTAATGTATTGTCAAGCACTGATTTTAAAATTTTCAGGGGAAAAAAATCTGACTAATAAAAGTGAAAAGACCCTTCCAAGTACCACTAACAGTCAAGGCATTTCCCTGCAAAAGATACTGTTAGGACAAGCACTCAAGTCCACTGCTGCTTTCTAGTTGGGGATCTTACACCATGGCAGCAGGAATTACCCATAGCAGGGACCCGACTTACATTTCAGGTCTCTGGGACTCCTGCAGTATGAGATGGGACTCCCCATGTCCTTCCCAGCCACACAAGCGTACCCTCGGGCTAACTGCTTGCAAGCCAATACCATACCCTCTTTGTCCCGCAATATGATAACCTCAGCAACCTTAACTGAGAAGCTTACTTCACAGTCCAGAAATCTCATTTTTTTGTTGTTTTCAACTTAAAAATGATTTTATTGAAAAAGATACAAAGTCAGTTCATTTTAGCAATTAATACTAATTGTAAGAAATTATTCCAAAATTGTGTCATTGGAAGAAAAACCTTTGGAACATTGACAAGTGGGGGGTGGGGGTGTGTGTGGGGGGGAAGATAGTTTAAAAAACATTTAGCAGGTAAATAATGTTTTTATACCAAATGTTTAATCTAGCTGTGACTAGATGGCTACTGCTAGCTATACATAGTAGCCAGTGAATCTTATGCAGTATTGCTTTTAAAAAGATCCTCACTTCAGACATTTGTGATTTGGACTAATGGCTTGCTGAATTCAAAAGCTTTAAATCTCTTTCAGAGAACCACATCTGATATTTCCCATGCACAAAACAAAAACCAGAGGTATACCACACAGTTCAGCTGCCAATAAGGAAAAACCTTCATGGAAAATCTTCACTGTCCTTCTGATGAGAGGTAACAAACACTCCTGTTTTTTCCCCTACCACTGATCCCTGGCATCTTCTGCTGCAGCAGTTTCAGTTAAGCTTCTAAACAGCAATTTGAAACACACCTAAACTGGCCACGATTGTTTTTAGTCTGCTTTGGCTCATATCTGCAAGTGCTACAGAGATTTCTTGGAGGTCCCACTGTTTGCTCAGCCCTCTTTGCTACCAACCCCACTTTCTTCCTCTTTCCTTGTTTCCCTAACTGCCCTTGCCCTCTTGGCTTTTTCTACAATTCACTGTCTTCTAAATTGTTTCTTTTCCAGTTCTCCTTTCTAAATCCCTTTTTTCTCTACAATTCTGCAAGCTGCTTTTACCTTCCCTTTCCCCCTGCCTACACCTCTCAAACATACTGCCATCTTCTCAACAGCCCAACTGATGTCTTCAACTGATGAAATTTAATCTTCGGAAATTCACTTTCAGAGCCTGACCTATTCATTTGCTTTCTGTCTGGCCTCATTTTTTTCCTTCCTGTCTCCATGTTGTTACCTGCAGTTTTCAATTAGCCTTGCTGTTGCTTGCATTTGTTTCTCTTTTGCTTAAGCACATCTACTCACGATGCTCTTTTCTGCACCCCCCACCCCCAGCCCCAGCCCCATTTCTTTAAAACCCACTTTTTTCTCAGCAGGTCCAAGATGTTGACCTGATGTGGCCCCGTTGCCCACACCTGCACACACGGGAGCTCTGTGGCACTCTCAGAGCAACACTCCGTGTAAATACATCAATGACAAGATGCTGCCCAGAGTCAGCAGCAGTGTTATGAACCAGCCCTTGCAGTGGTTTAGACATGAACCAAATGCACACTCACATAAGCACTCTGCAGAGGATAATGTCCGATGGACGTGATCCTGCTATCGCTGAGTCTAAGAAGTTTAAATAGGGTTATGTTCCTCTTAATACACACATGCATTTTAAAACCAATTGTTAGATAACACTGAAAGATGAGAAGAACAGATTATTCCCTAAATACTGGGCACAGGCAGCTTCAGAGAATTGCTGCACTAGGGTCAGAGGGGGTCACCAACAGCAGTTTATTTCAGACTGAGAGAGAAAGTGAATTCCCACTAATCCTATATTACATATTCTTCGGATTAGGAGTATCCTCCTACCTATTTAGTTTAGCTGCCTCCCAATATAGATTGAATAAGTAGGAAGGCATTTTTATTCTGGGATAATTATTCTGGGAATAATTCTGGGAATTATTCAAGACTAATTAAAACTAGCTTTACTGTCTATAAACATGCTCACTATCCAAAGAACATTGCCTTAGTTGAGCATTTAGGACAATCCACAGTTCTGCTGACAACTGAGACAGAGTACAGGAGCCAGCAGATCTAAATTTCCTGATATTTAGAACAACATCCAAGAAGACATTAGTTGCCAAGTATATTAATTTATAACGTATACTCATTGTATAACCTATAATATAGTATGTTATGATTATGTTATGAAATGTATAACATATACTCTTTGTATTTCTTGCTTTATGTATGGTGTTCAGTCTCAACACCCAAAACCCACTACCACATCTTAGTTACAAATAGTATTTCCTAACTATTATGTGGAAAAACTCCAGCTACAGTACATTAGCTAGCAAGTATTGCAAAAGAAGGCCTGTACAAGAATTCCAAATAAGCATGGAACTGTCATAAAATGTGTTCAAAAATGTCATCCTACTAATTCCTCCTACAAGATGCTAGAAAAGAGATTACACCATATTTGAAATGCCTTTTAAAATAAATGTCTGATCAAACAACTTCATTTGCCTTACTTTATAGCCTTTCCTAATGTGCTTGACACAGTCTGCTGCTGAAGAGATTTTTATTACTACAACCCACAACGTCCTTCTTGGCCAATTATTTTCCAGTACCACTAGACTACTGAAACAAAAGCCTTACTACTTTTTTTCCAACAAATTTTTAAGCAACAGAAACAAGACTGCGTGAAGTCACATACCAGGCAGTGCAAGCATAGAGTCAAAATCTCTGCAGTTGGATACTCCAGTGCTGTCTTCTGCACAGCTCTTCCACAGGTTTTCAAATAATGTAGACGTTGTGATCACACTACCATGTATACTGGAGACTTTCCAGTAATTATTCGGCAAAGTAGCTCCAATAAGTGCCCACCCACTCAAGCACAAAAGAAAACCAACAATTTCCAATGCAGCAGTCATGCTTGTGACTAGTAACAGTTAAATATGCCTATAATTAGATTACAATCAACTGAAGCCTTTCAGAAGCCTCCTTGCTGTTTTATCTCTGGGTTTCACTCCAAAATGAGGCTACCTTTGCTCTTTGCTCAACCCCAGAGATAAGGCTTACAGTGCATGACAATAAGAAATGGGAGCAGTTCATGATAAAGATATTAACTTTTTTTTTAAAATGACAATATTAATTCTTTTCCTAATGGGAAGTGACAAAATGAGCCTATTCTTAGTCTCAGCCTAGAAAGTCCAGCCAGTATTTCTGCAAAATATCTTCTAAGAGTGATAATATTGGCAAATACTTTATTTCTCTCCCTCCTCTGAAGTCAGCTAGGGTTTACACAGGTTAAAATTGTTTGTAATTTTATTATTGATCTCAAATCAAAAAGTTTTACTGTGTTATTTTCTTGATGACTCAAGTATTAACAAGCTTGAGAATGGGAACATTATTCTATTGCTAGAAAATCTAATGCATTTTTTTGAGTTATGGTCATAAGTAATCCATAGCAACTGTACTGCCAACTTCTTTCAGGAAGGTTAAGTCTGTGGATGACTGGTTTCCATTAATATTTTACAGTCTATTGATCTATAGTTAAACACATTGAGTCTTAAAAATAGTCCCAGTTACAGTGGAATACAATTGTAATAATCTATGTTTCACAGAAATGAAATATAAGGGAATGAATGAGACAGTGTAACAGATGTATCCCAAAAGGAATAAAATGATGAAGGAAAACAGCTATCTGAAAAATAATACGTATCAGCTGATTGTGTCTGTTTGCCAGAATATCTTAGTATTTAAAAAACGCCTATTCTAGGTGAAGTAGAAGTATGTTAGACTTGGTTTACTTGCTTCTGTTCTTGACTAGACAAAGTCATAGACTCAATTCACATCACCCACTAATGTTAATACCTTAAACTGCTTGTGTATCCAAATGGGGTTAACCCTCTTTTGCAGTGATAACCTGCTCTTATCTCCAGGAAATGGAGTCAGAGTTTCTTCATAAAATAATTCTGCTATGATGCAACATGGTAACAGTTGAGACTACCAGAAGGATTAGCCATTGAGAGAGGCACAACTTGCCCATAACAGGTATATGTTTGGGGGTTTTTTGTTTTGCTTTTCCAAAATTCACTGGCGACTTAAAGAGCTGATGCTGTAGGTTGGCAGGTTCAGCTGCAAAAGGATGCTACAGTGCCACCATGACATTTTTGCTCCTTTGGTAGCCAAGAGAATCGCTGGCACTGATTTAAATAAGGACAGATTTGGCAGCACAGCCAGTGCGATCCTGTGCAGCTCTACACTTGCAGTCCTTTAAAAAACCTAGATGGTGTGTTAGGTAAGAATCATTATTCTCCAGTGACTTTTACTGAATTCCCTCCTTCTGCTAAGTCACTGCAATTTGAAAAAAGATGGCATACTAAAATGAACACACTGTACCAGCGTAATGGAGTATCTGCATCCCATTTAAAGCCCTTCAAAGAGTTTCAAATTAATTTACCCATACATAGGTGCTACCCTGGTTACCTCAGCAATCACCTCTGCTGACAGGACTTTCAAGGTTGAGTTTAGTTGGAACCTTGAATTAAGTGTCCCCAGATTTTATACTCTGCCAAGGATAAAAAAAAATATAATAAGAATTTCATTTCTTTAAAAAAATATCTCTTCCTAATTAAGAAAACTCTTTCAACAGGCAGTCATAAAGCACATATAAACAGAAAATATTAAACTGCAGACCTGGAATATATGAGTTTTCCCGGATGGCACCAGGCATTTTTAATCATTCCGCTAAGGAAATCACTCTCCAGTGGTGCTGAAGAACACAGGGTTATTCTTCACTAAATTTCTTAAACTATGGTTTGGTAAGCAGTGGGCATAAGAGAAAATGCTGCCTTGCAGAAGGCGCTACCATCAGCAGTGTAGAAGAGTTGGTGTTAATAGCTTCACATCAACACCACCCACAACCTGGGAGTTCTCCTACAAACCTGCTCTAACCCAGTCAGGTGAACTGAATCGCCATCAACAGCTGGAAGCCTGGAAGTGTGCTTCTGGAGCACATTTCCCTGCTCTGCTTCGTTCACGAGGAAACCAATTTGCACACTCCACGACCATTCCACAATGCAAACCAAGTGCAATAAATGGGATTCATTGGAAAATTCATTACAAAATCCTGATTTAAGTAAAGTGTGCCAAGATATGAACATATATGACTGCAGCAATATATGACCAAGGAGAGCAATTGCTCCTAACCCCTCTGATATTCTCAAAAACAGAGCATATTTGCATGTAATACGGTTGAGAGAAGGTTTACAGGCAGAAATAGTATTTTTAAAAATCAGAAAGTTGGAAAAAAAATACTGAAAAATATTAACTTAAATGTTTGATCAGCATGAGCTGTACCTTTTTGATCAGTTCTGTAGATTTGTTCCAAGACCCAGGAATGCTGACTGAGCGTTGTAAGAAGAGAAACAGTCCTGCAACAGATAGCAACTACTCTGCAGGCAGCCACATGACATGCCCGTCAGCTAGCACGAGGAACCCTGCACTGATTTTAGGAGACATGCAGGTCTTTGAACAGCTGAAGACGATCCACCCAGCCCTGCCAGCCAGGCATCCTCTCTTCCAATTACGGGGGCCACAGGAAGGAAGGGAAGAGAATTCCTGGGAGGCAACTGCTTTGGTTCGCCCAGGAACTCTTCTGTTCCTGGGGAATATTATCTTTCCGTGTTGAGTGTAATGAAACTGTGTTTTTTTAAAAAAGGAATCTGTCCTATATTGACTCTGCTTGTCTCCATAACAGGGCTGAAACAAGGCAGAGCTGCCACACCACCATAACCATCCATGCCACCTTGCTACCACGTATGAGAAGTGAAGGGTTGTGGGCACCATCTCATCACTCTGATTTCCAGAAATCATGTGTAAGTTTCTAGATGAAATTTAGGTATCTGGTATCTACGTAGAGGAAGTCTTAGAGAGAAGCAGAATGGGTACCAGAACGGTATGAAAAGCTGACATTGTCTCTGACACAAGTAGTATGTCTAAAATCCTGGGAAGTACATGATTAGCCTTTTGAGGCTACAAATTCTGGCCTTGTTACAGGATGCTGAAGCTTATGGCACCATCATTGTGAAAGCAGATGAGGCCACCAAAGCCAGGGCCCTGAGGAAGAACCACGAATATGCTAAATCTTGACAGTTAACTCTTGAGAGTTAAACTCTTGCATTTTAGAGAACTGCCTTATGGTAAGGCAGCTCTGACTCTGGCAGAGTCCACAACAACAAGCGTTCATAGTCTGCGAGGCATGGTATTTGCGAGTTTTGAACGCTTCTTATCGAGAATAAATCAGCTGGAAAGAGTCCAGGCAAACAGCAATGGCAGTAATCAGGGATCTATAAAGCATGAAAGGCTTGAAGAAATGATTCCATTATATAATTCATAAAGTGACTGTACAATACTGGAAGTTGTAAAAGAATAAACACAAGTTCTGTTGAAGACAGAAAGCTTAACAAAATACCAGTTTTCAAAGGCTATACTGTCACTACTTCTGCAGTTTTCTGAGGAACGAACTTCAGTGTTAGTCCTTCCTAGTCCTTTGCCATAAAAATGGTGTTTACAGAGTTTTTTCAAATCCAAAACAATCCAAACCAATAACTTCCAGTCTCTACAAAGGCAGTTCTTCTCTTTCTATTTGTAGATTAACTACCCTTCTAGCACAGTCTACCTCAGAAAACACAAAAGCATCAGTTGTGCAGATGTATTTTAATTTAAGCTGGCCACCTCTGAGAAATTCCAGAACAAATACACAGATTTAGCACAGAGTATCAAACAAGTTCTGGAATATTCAAGCAGTCCTGTCTCACACCAAAGCACAAACAAGCACCAGTGCTTATTGACCGATGATCTGCTTGTAGTTAAGAATTAGGCTGAGTAAAAGGATGCTATTTCTTCCAAAACAATATATATATATATTAAAAAAATCTTAGATTTGTTGTATATCACCCGTATCTCTATGTCAACACAACAGAGATGGCAATAAAAGCCACAGCAGTTACTGAGCTGAATTGTAAGATGAAGCACATGGGTTTCACTGGAGCCCTTTAACCTGTCTGCATGTAGTACATGAAAAATTCTGTCCATACTAGACCCTCTATGATAACATAGTGTATGCTGTCCAACTGTGCTAACGTGCTGCCCAGAAAGAAGGAATAAAACTACATCCCAGGATTTTATATACATATGTCACGCACACTTACTGTCTGAACTCAACATGTAGGGAAATTTTTTGCACTCTATTGATCCAAAAGCAGTCACTGCACAGTCCATCCAAAGACCTTCAGAAATCCAGTCTGCAGTAACTAGCACTGTTGCAGAGTCTGAAATTTTCCATCTGTTGGACATGGTAGTAACAAGTAAAATGGTAAATCCTGCTAAAGCCAGCAGCAATGCACAAATCTGTAGGGAAGACGATGCCATTCTTCTGACAGAAGTTGTTTTCAAAGGAGCCTCCCAAAATTTCTGGTATTAGGAACCTGTTGAAACAGTTTATACATACGGTATATGGATTTATCTTCACATAAACCTGACCTTTACAAAAACACCAAAAAGATGCCTACCTACAAAATAATTTATCATATAAGGGAACTGAAGAACTGGAATCTGAATCTCATTAAATAACTGGAATACTTAGAATATTCTATGACATCTGAGTATATTCTTAGGAACACTTTTATTGCTGTACATGTTTATCACAAAAAAATACCAACAGAGCAAAAACAGAGGACCCAACTGAGGAATTCTCTAACTTGAATTTGCAATGTTTCATCCATTCTTTACTTGTTTGCTAACTCAACATTATTTACAAATTAAAACTATCAAATGCTTTAATAAATTAATCATCTCCCAATTATAATGCTTATCAATACAAATTTAAAACAAAATACATTTTGATACTCACGTTTACAGTATGTTTCTTACTTGTTTCATCTACCTTCCTGCTAGACACTAGTGTCAGCACTATGCGAGGACCAGTTTGATCAAACAAGTGAAAGCTTCGTACTGTTTAGGACCTTTCCCCCCATTCTAAAAATCAAGGACCCAGGGCCAAAGCTCTGCCCAACTGTTGCACAAAGGCTGAGGCATGGCTTTTTGCTACAGCAAAGGTTCAGTGAAATGGACGACTCAAACAAGAAAACTACAACAAAATCATGTAATTTAGTACCAAAGACGCTTAGATTAACCTGGCAACCATTGGCATATAATTTGCCGTGTCAGTGCCACGGGGCTGCCCACACACCATCAGACTCCAAAGCAATACAGAGAAATATTACCATTTTCACAATTGTTTTACTTGAAAATTTGCTGCACTTGTCATCAAGACACTGTTATTATGAAAGGAGGCTTGTGTCCATATAAGATAGGCAAACAATTGAAGACAGGATTTGTTGTAACTATATGCTCTGCACTATCACTATGGGTAGGACATATGTCACTTGTAAACACAAACTTCTAATTAAAATACAACACTTTAAAATACCTTAGGTTTCAAACTGAGGAAGCTTGGGAACTAGATTTCACAAATACAGAGTAACAACCTTCCTTCACCCTGACCCAAATTCAACCATGCTATACCAGGACTGCAAGTACCACTCTAAGTGTCCTTCTGCAACCTTTAAAATGACTGTCCCACATCAATGCACCTGTTGAGATGATACAACACCCGTGAGCTCCTCCTGTGGGTGGGTATTCCTCAACAGAAAAGTGCACATGTGGTCTGAACCTAGATGGTGACATTTCAATTCAATACACAGGGAGACGTAAAGTGGCAAGAAGAATAAACTTTGATAGCATGGTACACAATGTTTTATTTTCTAGATCTTCTTAAGACAAGCATGCAAAGAAAATCTTTACTACTTAGAAAGCAAAGCATGCAGTGCTGGCATTTGAAATCTTAGGGGCCAGGGAGTGGGTCTGGTACCTCAGTGGGGACTGGGAGCCTGATGACGGGTGACATATCAATAGGCCACACAAGGCAGAAGCAGAGAGCGCTAGGGCTGCTCCTGAAATGCATGTCTCCGGTGGGTAAAACAAGGGCCAGTAAAAAAAAAGAAGAGGGGAGAGGGGCTGTTTGCTTGTTTGAAAAAAAATCCATTTTTTCTAATTTTTTTACATTTCCCTGGCTGCATCTAAGCCCTGCAGTCAGCAATCAGAGCAGACAGACACTCATCCAGTGGATCACATTAACAAACGAAACTGTGATCTCAGACATGCCCCGAGGCAGGACAGACCTCTGGGCTCCCGGCCTAGGCATCTGGCAGCCCCAGAGGGCTCGGCAACGACCTTGCTGCTGTTGTTCCTCCTCTTTTTGCCTTCCTCTGCCCTAAGGTGCCACTCTCACTTATCCCTTCCCGACCTTGCTGCTCCCACACCAAACCCATGGGACAGTCCAGACGACACTTTATTCCCTCTGGGACACCAGTCTTGCACAAGATGGCACTCCCCATGCGATGGCAGCACTGATTTCTTACCACTCTTGTAGTTTTAACAATGTCACAAAAATGCTTTGCTTTAACAGGGTAAGAGTTTGCTAATAGAAACCATCTGCAAATGAGAAGCCTTCAAAAGCACCTTGTTACTCCAACTGACACCACATCCATCCTCTCTTTCAATTTGCACCATATACACCCTACCCTTCCGGACCTGATTGTTTGTACTCGCTGCCATACACTCTCACTGTTTCTAGATTTCAGATGATGGCATGACTAATAGCAAATATGCTTTGCAGCTTTCCAAAGAAGAATGACCATAAACCAAACCCAAATAAATACATAAAGCCCAGACCATCATCCCTCACAAATTGCACGCAGAGGCTATATACAACTAAGAGCTGTAACATCAAACAAAAAAAACCAAACCAAAACAAAAAAAACCCCAAGCCCTGGGGGAGCTGGGGGAGAAAAAAGATCACCTTAATGTTAAAAACAGCACAGCCAAAATGTATGTGGTTTGAACAGAGCACAGAAAGGGTTAAAAAAATATTTAAATCACTTAAACAAACAAATCAGTCCTGATAAGGTGTCTGGAAGTAAAAACAAGTGATAAAAGTATCTAAACTGTAAAGTTAAAAACCTTGCACTTCTTTTTTATTTTGATACATAGAAAAACATAGACCACTGATTACAACACTGGTTTCATTTTATGCACAGATACATTTTTAACACCAGTAATATACGGTTTTGAACCTGCTAATCTGTTCTTAGTTCAAGCAAATTCTGAGGCTGACCCATGGCCACCAGCATAATCAGAAAGAGATAAAATGCAGATTTATATACAGTACTAAACCACTTAGAGTAGGCTCCCACCACAAGCTTACAGAGGTTTCCTCAGGTCAGTCTGGCCTGGAGCTGAGAAAGCAAATTCTTTCAATACTTGTTTAAAAAACAAAACCAAACAAAACAAAAAAACCACAAAACACAAATTAAAAACCAGGAACGATGTTAATTCACTTCCTCTCCACTTCCAAACATTTTGACTTTGTAAGCGTGGTCCTGAAGTTGCTGTAACATTAATAGTGTAATCAGGCTTATAGCCACTTGCAATGTACAAACCATTCTCATCTTGCTATTAACTTTCCCTTCACACAACAAAGGACACAGTAATTTGGGTTGGAAGGGACCGCACCGATGCCAACCTGCCACTAAAGCACAGCTTCAGTCTTGGGCCAGGTTGCCCAAGCCTCGCCCAGTCGCAACAGAGCAGCAGTCGCAATACAGCACTGCCTCGGGGCTGGAGACAGCACAGCTGCCCTCCCACCCAGTGTGTTCCTCACACCCACGCACAGCTTTTCCTGCTGCAACACAGGGCTGCTGCCTCTCGTCCTCCCCACACCTCTGTGATAAACCGCTCTTTAGTCAGCGGCCTGACTGATAAACCACTCTTTAGTCAGCGGCCTGACTTTGGCAGCCCTGCACTCTGGAGGCCCAGGCACAGCTGGTGCCTGTGCTGCTTGGCTGTCTCATCAAGTATCTCCACAGCACTGCAGATAACTGGACAGGGGCATGCAACTTCTTGAAACTTACAAACCACACTTTATTTTCAAAGCAAGCAGGCCTGTTTTCTTTCTCTGCTTAGTTATAGGGGTGCCTTGGTGTTTACAGTACCGGCTGGGCAGGGACGGCTCGGTGCCAGCATGACACCTCACCAGCCCTGCAGGCAGGAAGATGGCAGAGCAGCACAGCGCCCAGGCCTAGGAGCCCCGGCTGGTGGCACAGGGAGCACGGCACACCTGGGGGCACCCAGCGCCGGCGAGCACGGCCAAGAAGCCCAAGGAGGCTGCGGGGCGTGAGTGGGGCCATGCACAGCAGGCAATGGGCAGGCCGGGCAGAGGAGCAGATGCGGCGAGGCGCGGTGGGGTGAAGTGCGGCAACACGGCCGAGCAAGGCGAGGCTGAGGCTGCAGCCCCAGCTGCCTCCCTGCCTCCTGGGCCGCGGCAGGCTGAGCTCAGCATTAGGAGACAGGCTCTGTATATTCCAGAGGGCTTCTACAGAAAAGAATATATTAAGACCATGGAAACCCCCAATGGCACGGCGCCAAGGCTAGCCGCCGACGGAGCCCGGAGGCAAAGAGCTGCCACGCTCATCATGGCGGCCACAGGGGCTCGCGGCGCCACGCCCGCTATGGCGGGGCAGTGCCGGGGTGACCCTCTCGACATGGCGGCCGGGCCAGGACGCGGGGCAGATCCGACCCGCTGCCGGCCGTGCCCCCCGCCCCGGCACAGCGCCGGGAGCCCCGCGGGCGCCCACCGTGCTGAGCGGCCTGGCGGCGCGGAGGAGCCCCGGGGCCGCCCCGGGGGGTGTGAGCGAGCGGCTGCCCCGACCCCGCCGCCGGGCGCCCAAGGCAGCGCCCGCAAGATGGCGCCCGGCTGCCCCGGAAGGGCTCGGCGCGCGGGGAGGCGCCCAACATGGCGTGGCGGTGCTGGGCCCGCGCCTGCGGCCCGCGGCCGTACAGGTACGGCCGGGCCGGGGAGGGGGCGACGGCAGCGGGGGACCGGGGACCGGGGAGGGGGCGGCCGCGGGGGGCTGGCCGGGCGGCCGCGGCGGTGCTGACGGTCCGCGTCTTTCCCCAGCAGGCTGATGGTGCTGCTGGAACCGCGGCAGGGCTTCCGCCGGGCACGGCCGCGGCCCGAGGAGCCCCCCGCCGCCAGCGCCGCCGAGGCGCGGCCCGGCCCGCCGCCCCCGCGCCGCAGCCTCTGCCCGCCGCCGCCGCCCCGCGCTGGCCGCCCCTCGCCGCGCCGCCTGCTCAGGCCACTCCTCTTCGCCGTGGGGGTAAGTGGCTCGGGCCGGGGGCTGTGGGGCCGGCGGCGGGCCCTGGCTGTCAGCCGGGGCCGGGGAGCGAGGTGAGGCGGGGGCGAGCCCGGCTGCCTCGGCCGGGGCCGGGGCACGCCGCCTCGCGTTTGACTGTCCCCGCTGTGGCCCAGTTCACAGGCTCTGCCTTCGGATGCGCCGCCATCTGGCAGTACGAGTCGCTCAAGTCGCGGGTCCAGACCTATCTGGAGGAGGCGCGGGCGGACTGGCTGGACAAGATACGGCCGCAGAAGAGGGGCGACTTCAGGAAGCAGGTGGGGGCCCGGCCCGCCGGCACACGCGTGGGCCCCGCCGCGCCCCAGCACGGCCGCGGCCTGCTCCGGGGGGCACGCCTGGCCGCCGCCCCGGCAGCCTTTCGGGCTGCTCTGCACCTTGGAGAAATAACAGCTTCTCTGCAAATTGCAGCAGATGCGTCTCTTTATGAGAAAGACAGATAGAATTCGTTCTAGAAGACTGTAACTGGCAATATTTGCAGTGGCTACACTGGGGAAAAAGACCGTCTTCACCCTGAAATGTGGGGAAGATGGGTCAGTAGTAGCAGCTTGCGTATCTAAACTTGGTACCTTTTGCTTTTTCACTATAAAAAAACACCCAAACTATTCTTGCTGCATCTAAGCGTTCTCAAAATGACTGTGGGTTCCCAGATTGGACAGAGCTAGCTTAAATTCTGAACCTTAAGCGTGAGATTTTTTTAATGCTCTGGCTCCTGAAAAGCAGTTGTATTTTCAGCCTTCACAAATATGAGGGTTTAGAGAGCTTTTTCAGTTTGAGAGCTGACATTTCATTGCAAGTAGTTTGGGTAGTAAGAGCAACGCAAGTGCTGCAAGACTTACTAGACATCTAGGTGACATCCCAAAAGTATCACTCGTTTAGTTTTTAATGAGGTGCACACAAAACTAACTAAACATGCATGTATGTTTTACCTTTGTTTCAAGGTTACTGTTGTGGCTTGTGGTAGACCAGGCATGATTACTCTTCCAGGTCTGCTTGTTGAAGGGAGGTGGGGCTGTATGTGGAGCTAGAGTAACACAGGGTCCTGTGTAGGACGCAGAGGAGGTTTTGCAATGTGTGTTGCATGCACTCTGGCACCACTTTTGACATGGGCATGTGTTGTGGGTTAGCCCTGGTGGGCAGCTAAGTGCCACACAGCTGCTCTCTCAGTTCCCCCACAAACCCTTAGTGGGATGGGGGAAGAGGAAAGGAACATTAAAAGCAAGAAAACTGGGGGTAAAGATAAAACAATAACCAAAAAATTGTTTGGTAAGTGGGAGGACAGAGAAGAACACAAAACAAGTGATGCAAAGGCAGTCACTCATAGTCTCCTGTGGGGGGGCCAATGCTTGGCCAGTTCATGAGCAAAAGATGACTAAACCTCCTAAAATCCCTTCTTTTTCCTTTTATTGATGAGCATGATAGTATATGGTGTGGAATATCTCTGGTTAGCTTGGGTCATCTGCCCAGTTATATCCCCTCCCAGTTTATTGCACACCCCTAGTCTATTCACTGCAGGGGCAGAGTGAGAAATGGAAAAGATCTTTTGATACTGTGCAAACACTGTTCAGCAAAAGCTAGAACATTAGTGTGTTGCCGGTACTGTTTTAGTCAAAAACATAAAACACAGCACCATGTATGAGCTCCTATAAAGAAAACTAATTATACCCTAGCCAGGCCCAGTACAGCATGCTTTCTTGCTCATTGTTTATGAACCGCAGGTGAGATTATGATTGTAACTTAATATTTTAAATAATTTTGGTTTTATACTTTTGTTTTCCTTCAAAACCTGAAGGGAAAGATCTCATAATCAGCTATCCAAAAAGTAAAACAAAATTAACCTGTTGTTAATAGGCTTAAAATCCCAATCCCTATCTTCAACTGGTTAAGTTCTATTTTAAAAGTTCAGGATCCCCCAATAGTTTCTGAGGGCATCTGCTTCCTGTACTGTAGAAAAATCATGTTTGTTTAGTGTTCATATACTGGAGAACTTTGTAGGAAATAACTGGTATTGGTATCCTGTGCCAGAGAATTAAACAAAAAAACGCAATGAAGTTGTTACTGTGGTAACGAATAGTGAATTATTTGTTTCATACAGCATTATTTCCCCCTGCCTCCAACCTACAGATAATTTTTATGACATCGTCCCGATCAATCTGGTTGGAAGGTCATTGAGCTATCAATGAAATATTTGTCCAAAATTATTCTGAAAGCTGAGGAAGAGAAAAGGGGGTGGAAGTTGTCTGTGGGCTGACTACACTCAAAATAAACTTTTTCAGGGGTTTTAAACTTGGAGGAGGGCTGGGTGAGCTGGACGCAAGAGGGAATGGATTCCACATCTTGTGAGCCACTTCTGCAAAAGTGACCCTGGCACAAAAGTGGAATCTCTCAAAGGTGGGTGGTGTAATGTTAGACAGCATTAGGGTGAGGCTTAGTCGAGGCAGGATTTATGCTAACTTTGGCTAATCTGCTAAAGTAAGCATTATGGGTTAGATCCTTACTTAGTACAGGCAGAGTTAAACCCATGGAATTGTGTAAAATAAATAAATAAAATCCCATCCTTCTTGAAGAAACTCTTCATCTGTGTTGGGATATTTTATAAAGAGGGTAGGTAACTATTCATGAGTAAGGAAATGCCAACTTGAAAGGCTAAACCAATCAGAAATAAAAAAGTTTAAACCCGATTTACTTAAGAGATTCCAAACAAATGCTTTCTGTTCTTAAAAAGGTAGCGCTGTACCTGACTGTTTCTGAAACTGCAAATACTCTGCAGTGGCATTGATGTACGACAATTCCGTTCCAGGTTAACAGCTGGTGGAATAACCTGACTGAGGGTCAGCGGACTGTGACAGGTTTGTGTTAGCTTACAAGTATTAGGCATTCACAGGAAGAGAAATATGGCAAACAGGTACAGTATGTTAAAACAGATGGCTTTCATATCACGTTTAGGTTGTTAGGCCTTGCAAAGCATGTATAAGTTTATACCTGCACCACACTATTTCTGCTACACTTCCTTGCACAAACTCTTTTTTGTATGCATTAAAGAAATTCCTATGCATCTGTACGAGAGAGGGTGAAGGATTAACTAGAATCCTTTCCCAGTGACGTTTTTCTCAGGAACTGTGAAAACCAGCAAAAGCTTTCAGAAGGAACAGGCATTTATATTCCACTGGTATGTGGAAGTAAAATTCCCTAATAGTTGCATCTTGTCTGCAGGATGATGTATGTAAAAAGCAAAAAAAAAAGCTTGTGAGCTTTCCTTTCATTATGATATAGTTTTGATTGGTTAGCTTAACGTCACTTGAAGTCCCCAAGGTAAATGTAATGTGTGGAGAGAAACGGATAAGAATTTGATTCAAATCCAAATGATATAGCTGAGCCATACCCGCTGTTACGTATTCTATGTTAAGTATTTATTGAATCTATATTAGTAGGTGGTTAGCATCAGGTTACTTAAATGTTATTTCCATGTCATTTACTTTTCTACAGAAGCGTTTTAGAAAAAAATTTGCAGGCAATATACTCTTTGATGAGTTGACTCCCAGTCTGAGAATAGATTGCATAAGTGCTAAATGTTTTGGGCAAAAATAATCTCAGACCACTCAATTTACAAGTGCTGTCATGAATTTTTGTATAATGCTTTGAATTGCTCTTCGACATGCAAACCAGGTCACGAAGCAGATAGAAATATGGCATTTGGGGCAGGGGTCGTGAAGTTTGATTATGCGCTCTCTAGAGTGTCCCTCAACATCTAGTTGATCTAACAAGCAATACAAACTCTAGCTGGTAGACCCTGAGCTGTTCAGCTACTCGCCTCGCCCTTCATTGCTTATTGCACTGAAATAGTTGACAGTTTTGTAATGTTTTGGTTTAGCATGCAGGGAAAATATTTCCTCTAATAAAAGAGCATGGTGAAACAGGATGGAGCATCAAAAGACAAGATAATTGAAATGTTGATTCTAGGATTTATGTATCATAGCTTTCCACAGTTCTTACATTTTGTTGCAAACTTAATTATGTGACATTTACCACTATGTAAGGAATCACAATTATTTTCCTCTTTAATGTTTCTAGTTGTTATAAAACATTTTAAATACCTGAATGCTTGGATAGAAATAGAGAAGGCGCTTTAAACAGGAAATGATGAATTGCATCATTATGTTTCTAATAAGTAAGATTGCAGTAAACATCTGTAAAGTAAAAAGCTGCATGTTTGCTGTCTCCCAAAGGTGACTATGGCATAACAAAGCCAACTCAATTTTTAAGTTTGATCTGTAAACGTTATCTTTACAATTCCCTCAAAACCAAAACTCCCAGAAAAATGGACAGGATATGTACTGTGTGTTTTTATGGTTCCCTGTGTCTGCTCCCCTCCATGCGCAGCTAAATGCAACCGTGCAGCAGATCAGTGGCATTTGGGAATAAACAGCTAGAGAGGGAACAAATGGGACCTCCTAAGCTGGCTGCTGTTTCATTGGTTCTACAGTGAAACAGAAGTTTGAGACGATCCTTTGAATGTCTTCAGATTTTCTGGACTGTTGCATTCATTGCACTTAAACCAGTAACAATTAGATGTCGTATTTCGGAAGGACTTCCACTGTATAAATCTAGCTTCTGGTATTTTTCTTTGCTTTTTCTAAACTCTACTGCTTTTAATGGAATAGTGAAGAAAGAGGATGATTCTTGTAAGCTTACTTTTGAATGCTTGTTTACAGTAAGCATTATGGTGTGTTATATTAATAATTTTCTTTTATACTTTTTTTTCCTCCCCTCTTGATAGGTATTATAGCTGCAAATGTCTTTGTGTTCTGTTTATGGAGGCTGCCTGGCATGCGACGGATTATGTTTACATATTTCACTTCAGATCCATCCTCCAGTAAGTGAACAGTCATGTGGATAACTTTTCTACGTTGGGATGTGATTGAACTAATGATAATTAGGAATTGATGTAGTTGATCATACTGCAGAAACTTCAGATGATGCATGGCTTGTAGCTCCCATCACCCACGAGCGATCTCAATCCTACCCAAACACATCATTCTGTCTAGACAGTAACTGGTTTGAGGGTAGAAAAAAAAAAGTTAGAGGATTGTGGGTTTTTTTAAACAAACAAAACTGGTGCTTTTCTAAATATTGTCAAAACCTGCTCGTTGGCCTTTTACTGCATTCAGTAGGATGCAGCTCCTGCCTTTGTGAAGGTGAAGAGGCACTTCTCCCAGTGATAACAACCCCTGCTGCTTTCCTGGACAGAATGTGAATCGTGCCATGCTTTGGGAAGGAGGAAAATAAATTGTACTGTGTAATGCTGTTCAAAAATTACACTCAAATGTGATTTTATTCCCCGCCCCCCCATCCCTGGCAGTGTTTTGTGGGATGCTGATAGAACAGTCATCAGTCACATGCATGTGTGCTTTTGTCAATAGACAAACATTAGTCTGTATGTTATGTACGGAGTCCTTGTTTCAAAGCTGTGCTTTGAGTCACATTAAAAAAAGAAAAAAACCACACATGCAAACTTGGCTTTCACTGTGGAATGTTTTGAAGAGGTTAACTTAGGAAAGCAGGTTGCTGGTATTTAATGGCAGAACAATTAGTTTTCATTTCTACAGTAAAGAATTAAAAGGACAAACATGCATTAGGAGAGTACTTTATGCTGTCCTCTTAGTTTCTGCCAAAAAAGTGGAAACCCAAGCAATTCTCCACATGCACTCCAAAGCTAAGGATAGCTGTTACCCAAATCTGAGCATCAGTCACCCCAAAAACTATTTTAAATAATATTGACCTTCAAACCTTTTAATTGGCTTTTTTGCATTTTCAAGGCCGCTGTTTCAGTGAGGAGAGCTAGTAGCTTTCTGAAAAGAAGACTAGTTTTTCTTTATGAGTCCATCTCTGTAGCAACATAATTTTATATAGATGCTCGGATAATTAACATTAAAAATCTTTCACCGCATACATACATAAATAAAATCTTTTTTTCCTTTCCAAAGCACAGGAGTTTTGTCATAAGATAAATGTTTTATATGAAACATTCCCCAGTAGGTAATTAAGGCTTTCTAAAGTAGCTGTACAGCTTGCATACCTGTAGGGCATGTGTTCTACCTTTCAAAAAGTATTGTGTAGAATTTGAAGTTTGTTACATTTCTGGGCTTATTACTTAGCTTGTATTTAAGAATTCTAAACATAATTAGCCTCTATTATCTTGATAAATTTCTATTCTGCATTGCATGCAAGTTGAAGCCAATTGGAACACTGACTTTTTTTGCTTCAGTAATTGTTTTTCTCTTTTGTAGGAGCCCTCTGTTCTCCCATGCTGCTCTCTACATTTAGTCACTTCTCTCTATTCCACATGGCAGCAAATATGTATGTTTTATGGAGTTTTTCCAGCAGCATTGTCTCTCTTCTGGGATGTGAGCAGTTCATTGCAGTATATCTTTCTGCTGGTAATGTTAAAATAGTACTTATATATCTTTACAACACTTTAAAAAATATAAATATGTATTCGTGCAAGTAAAGTGTGTACATGGTTAATAGATGTATGATGGCAGGTGGCCATTGCTTAGGCCCACTTACTGCTCTATACTAACTGCAGTACTTACTTGCTGTCATACAGAATTTTGATGGGTTTAAGACACTGGGCTTCAAAATACATGACAATACAAATATTTGGTTTTAATTCATGCGTAGCTACCAAAATAAAATAGCTTTTAATATAGACTCATGGGAGTTCTGTGGGAAAAGATGACAGTTGATTCAAGTTAAAACAAACAAAAATACCCCAAAACAACAACAAAAACCCCACAGCACCTACACTAGCTTCTTTAGGAAGATGTTCAGGTAACACTGTTGCACTTTCTGATGCTTGTCTGCATTGCTGACATTGTTTTCAGTAGTCTTTTTTACTTCCTAGGAGTTATCTCCACTTTTGTCAGTTATGTCGCTAAAATGGCCACTGGAAGGTTTGAACCATCCCTTGGAGCTGTAAGTATCTCAGAATATGGGAGACCTTCTAATGATCTCTGAAGCTATTTTCGCTGCCTGTTGTATTCTTTAACCTGCTTAAAAGCCAAGAATATATTTGGGATAATGGAAACTGGGAAAGTTTACCAAACCCAAGTAACCAGGCTGTGATTCCTATGCAAGAACTTGCCTATTCTTCAATTATGTTGACTGTGTTGCAGCAGCAGCCCAGAACTAATGCCACTTAATGCTAATGGCTTGTAAATGAGTACTTAACAGCAGGAGCTCCTGTCACTGAGCAGATATTTCAGTTCTATAACTTATTTCATAAATGTTGTTTTGTAATTGTGTATCAATCTGCTTTAATTGAAAATAGAATATTTTAGAAAGAGTGAATGTAATTAGACAATCAGAATCAGCATGTGATACTAGTGGAAGCTGTAGGGCGTGCTGTGCAGAAAGGGCTGCACTCCTGCCAAAAGTCTCACAGTATAAAAGAGACAAGGCAGGCTGAGGAGGTGGTGGTGTCTGTTCTTTACAAGTACTTTTAGTAGTAGAACATTTTAAAACACTTAACTTGCTATACATTTGAGGTGAGCCTAGCCATTTACCAAGTTCTAAAGGCTTCTTAACTTTACTGAATAATGTTGATAAAAGCCAAAAGTCAGATTCTTATTTTTCAATTGCAATGAAAAAATCCACTGAGCTGTCCCAAAGTTAGCATTTTCGGTAGTGCTCTCTATGGATTGTCCCTTTATCTTGTGAATTAACTATACCTGGAGCAAGTTACTTCCCATTCGTCTTACTGATCTGAAGTTACTGAAATTGCCACACATAACATTAGTTTACTGTATTTGCAGCCTTTCCATTGAGATGTTTCATGGATACAAAAGCCCATGGTCAGTTCAGTACAGACCAGGGAATTGCTTGTTTCATTGACAAAAGATTTTTGTCCTTGTCCATCTGTTATTTTCCTTGTTTTGGTACAAGCTTCAGAATGATTCCCTTCATCTGAAATGTCTGTGTTTGATTAATACGATTTCTAGGGTTTCTGGGGAAAAAGCATATTAACATAAACTGTTACCATAAAAATCAGGGAGGTTATTTCTTACATAAGAGCATCTGAGGGCTATTTTTTTCCACAGTATTTATGATTTCAGATATTTAAATTAAATAAGGGTGTCTTGTTCTATTTTTGTTCTGAACTTTGCTGTGGTGCTTTTTACTTTGAGGTTTACCACAGGGACGCGTTTGAAAATAAAAGAAAAAAAGGAAAACATGTTCACATGCAGAAAAATAAATTTTCCTTTATGTAACATCTCGGCTTACTTTTGTCTGTTTTAATGTGTTTACAGTCAGGAGCTATAATGACTGTCCTTGCAGCCGTATGTGCAAAGATGCCAGAAGCAAAACTAGCCATCATATTTCTTCCAATGTTCACATTTACAGCAGGAAATGTAAGTGCCTTTGAACTTCAAAGAAATCCTACTCTTTAAACATTTTTCCCGTACCTCTCCAGTATCTGAGCGTGTGTCCTCTTCGTTTGTGTTTCCAAGCTGTTAATTTTATTTTGAACGAGAATACAGGTCATGGAAGTCCTGGAGACTGGTTCTGAATTGTTGCAGACTAGCACAGTCATGACACAAGTGTGTAGTGATTTTTAGATTTATCCCAAATTCCATCCTCCATGGATCTGTTTCAAATCTGATACTGAGAGGTGAAGGAGGTTGGGAGGGACTTGGATGCACCTGTCTGAGGAGATGGGCACACACATATACTGTTCTTTCTGTGACAGGTGATATTTTTTTATAGCAGCGCTCGTTAACAGGCTAATCTAATACTGATACAGTCTTTCTGAAGAAAAATTTATCACAATGAGAAACACAGAATTTCACTTCTCAAGGGAAATAACATTTCAGCCCTGGAGGACTACCTGCTGCCTCATTTGGATTCATACCATCTTTTGATACTTCCAACAACACTGCTGGGATTAGAAATAAACTACTGAGTCTTTTCTTCATATGTAGTACCAGGACTCCTTCTTTGTTTCATTAAGTTCTTTTAAGCACGTCCAGTGCCCCATTTAAGAAAAACATCTCATGTACGTCTTGACTTTAATCATCTTAATCATCTTTGGTCTACTAAAGTTGTTTTACTGTTTTAATTTAAGCGGTTAAGCTTTGTCATTTGAAGATCATGAGATTTAATATTTTTTTTTGTAGTTGAAGCTTACAGATTTGAAAAAGCGTTCTTAGATGTAGCTTCTGCTTGAGTGGACCTGTTTTTTTGCATGCTACCCTTTAACTGGATCTTTCCTAAAAAAGATTGCCTGGGTAGAAATATTGTCAGAGCCACAGAGAGCATTGTCATGAGGAAGTACTCCTTGCAGCAGTAAAACAAGAGCAGCGTTGGCTATTGTAATATAAATGTTGGAATGATTTTAGCCCTACTGTATAATTGTATTTCTAAGCTTTATGTACTCCTTTAGCCTACCTTACGTACACTGTAATCAGCTTTTAAAATAAACAAGCCAATGTGGCACAATGCAGCTGCTATTCTAACACATACGCTTAAGGAAAGAAATCCTAAAAGTAACATTTCATCCTAACATTAAATCTGTTGGTCTTTTTGGAATGAGGTGTTTGGTGAAATTTTGCATAATTACAGTTATGGTGGTTTGTGTCTCCTGAGGATGTGTGCTGTGGCTCACGCTGTTTCCAGTTGTTCACCATCATCCTGATTTTCTACCTGCCAATGGATATGTCATTTAGGAGAGTGTAATGATGAATTTTTATCAGATAAGATGACAGGGATACTGCCCCACATGTTCCATCCACTAAAGGGTTGTGCTGGGGAGGACACATGCACATAAATCTAAGCTATGTCATAATTAGTGAATGAGAATGTTGCAATTACATCTTTTGTGGTGTCTTTTATTGCATGTACTCTTTCAAGTAACTTCCTTTTTTCTTTTTTCTGACCTGAGTTTGGAATGTATGTGTAGCTTTAGAAATGAAGATTGGAAGAGACTTGAGTATTTGAAAAGGGTACATTCCTACCCCACAACATTCTGTAGCTGCTCGTGTCTGTGTTTTGACAGCACAGTACAGCTAAGCACCGAGTCTGTTGTTTTAAAACAGCTTGGTTTTGTTTAGTTGTTTGGCTTTTTTACAGTGATTGCTTTCCCATAAAATTTATGTGATGCTTTACGATCCCAGATTTTTACTTTCTGCCTGAATAGGAAATGCTGTTATCAGTGACCATTATATGCTGTGACTGATGCTCTCCATTCCATATTCTGTTCCTTTCCAGGCTTTAAAAGCCATAATTGCGTTTGACACTGCAGGGCTTGCTCTAGGCTGGAGACTTTTTGACCATGCTGCACATCTCGGGGGAGCTCTCTTTGGAATGTAAGTCTGTATTTACTAACTTCTGTTTGTTTCATGTTTAAATTCATCCTGTGATTTTTTTCCTCTTCCTTTTATCTCTGAAGTATGGAGTTTTTATGGAAAGTTATCTGAAGTAGCACTGAAGACAACTCAGTCTTTTCCTTGTAGTGCTATAAAACTGTGCAGGAAAACTTAACAGATGCTTAGAACTGAAAGAAATTGAGTTGAACTGCCTTAGAATGATAGATTAGATGTCAGGTTGTTCTGTCACCATAACCCGGGCTGGCTGTCTCTGTCCTGCTCCCCCCAGCACACTGAAGAGAGCTACAAGGCAGGAAAGATTCTCACAAAACACAGCATGGACAAATTAAAATAACTTTAGAATTAAACTGCTGAGAAAATTTCTTTGTCTCAGTGTTCTCCCCCTAATTGCCAATTTAGAGCGCGCTGCAGAGTTAGTATAAACTCAGGCCACATTCCTTCGAGCAGCATCTACTGCTGTTTCTCAGTGCTGCTGTGTTGTCTTTGTGTGGAGCCTTCTTAATTGGGAAGAAGTACTAGAAATCAGGTTGCAGGAAACAGTTCTGCATTGTTCCATGTTTGAACTACATTACCCAATGAGGTTTTCCCCTCCTATCTGATTGCAGTGTTGTTTTAATTTGTGCGCTTATTGCTAAGAGTATTTTTAAATGGTTTATGTAGGCATTTTAAAAGCTTACCTGAGATTTAACTAGGCCAGACAAAGTGCAGGTGGAAGACTATTTGGTCTATGAACGTATTTGCTATTTCTTAGCTTCGGTGTCAGTAAGTTCTGTGCTGCACAGTCTCCTTTTCCCCCCTTCTCTGGCATCATAGATGCATTTGACGTAGTCTTGCTGATTCACAACTGCTTTCTGCCATGGTGTATCTGTATCAGCTTGTTCATTATAATGCACATAATAGGATAGCAGTTGCAGTAAAAATTGTTTTGACTTGGCAAGTGTCTTGCCTTCCTCACCTACATAGGTTCTACCTATATGTTCTACTCTGATCATTTTGGTCACTTCATCCTAAAACAGGGCCCCTAATTAGGGCATATGGCCAATGAATGGCCAAAGTAGTCTCTGTACATTGCCTCACAGACAATTGCCTGCTTTAGAAAGCAGCTATATGATTTAAAGGAATGGCCAGTTTACCTAGCGCTGGCTGATACGGCTCATGTAAATGTAAAAGTGTTTTTGTTGTTCAGGACGGGGGTGTGATGTTAGGTTTGTGGGAGACCCTTCAACCTGTTTCCATGCAGTTGCTTCCCTTCTCACCTCTTCTCTCTGCCATAACCTCCCTTGCTTAATCACTTATTTTAATATTCATATATCAGCATTTATAGTTCTCTGTGAGTGTAAATTAAGCTAGAACACTTTGCTAGATTAAATCTTCATTTAGATGGTTACAGAAGAAAAGGCACTTTGAATGGAATGTGGCTGTTCATTATGGGACAGTTGTATTTACATATGAGAAAAATACTTGGTGTTATTGGTAAAGATTACCATAAGCAACAGTAGTGTTTTTAACAGTCTTTTAAATGGAAATAGAAGTAGAAATGAAAGCATGAAAGTAAAGGCATGAAAACCATTCATTCTCAGTACTGAGTCAAGCGAGAACACAAAGAGGTTAACGATTAGGAGTCGAGAGAACAAGTGGCTTGCCTGTCATTGCTGCTTTCCAAAAATGTTGTTCTTACTGCCTCAGTTTTTCTTGTCTCCTATACTAAGCATTTGTGTCACTTGCATTTAGTGATGCGTCTTTTCCTTAGATACAGAGGAAAGTTGGAGTTAAGTTTTAACTCATTTTTTCTTTCTCAGATGGTACATAACTTACGGCCATGAGCTCATATGGAAGAACAGAGAACCACTGGTGAAGGCTTGGCATGAAATGAGGACAAAGAATGCAGGAAAGGGAGGAGGTGGAAGATCTAACTGATTCTGATCCTAGGGATTCCTGGTGCCCGAGTGGTGTATTACTTGAAGACCTGTCTTCAGATTGGTGTTGAAGGTTTTTTTGCTACTCCACGTTAAGCCTCTAAGGAGCTGAAGTTTCTGTTGTAAACTACAGTTACAAAAATGCATATCAATAGAAAATGAACTCTTGACAAAGGTGGAACAATAAAGGTTTTTATCCTATTGCTTTCTGAGGTAACAGTCTGCATTACCTTTCTTAAAGGAGAATGAAAAAAAAAGCTTTCCAATGAAGTGACCAAAAGCTCTGTCCAAAAAGCTTCAAAAGGGTACATCTGGTTAATACTTAGGAAGATCGACATTTTTAAAACTGAGGAAGTTAATGGATCCCACATCCTCCTAATGTCAGCCAAACAACACTAGGTGCTTTTGTAGAAGGCATGCTTCAGACAGACTGGCCTGAACGTAAGGCTAATGTGAAGTTCAGTGGTCTTTATTGTTGAAAAGATTGGGTAAGCCAATGGTCTCTTTTGGTCTTCATCCTGAAATACGTGAAGCAGTACTGGATTGTTTGCCAAAGCTTACATACTGGTTAATGGGCCAGCTTTATTCATCAGCTGTGGCTTAGTCAACCTATTGTTTTTCATTTCTATCTGCTTCCAAGATGCTGTCACATCTTGTTAGAATTTATGACAGTGATACCTTTTTCATAATCACATGCAGCGGAAGAATGATTTACAATGTGGTTTTGGATATTTTACTATGAGTTACATTTCTTTCTATTTTCTTACACTGCAGTATTTTTTTATTATTTTAAGCTTTGCTGTATTGCTAGTCTCCTTTAAGGTTTTTCTAAGAATTTTAAAATAGTAACATTTGGTTCAGAATGTGCCTGTTCTAGAAAAATAAGCAGCTTCAGCAAAAATAGACGAGGTGCCTGAGCTCAGCAACACTATAACCAGGAGTAATTACTAAAGTAAACCCAAAGTGTTCCTATTACACAAATATTAGCAAAAAATTGGACTTCGGTTATGCTGCTATTCCACACCTGTCCTGCAAGGATGACTACCAGACCCCTTGCAAATGGCTGAGGAATCTGCCCAGATAGGAGCTGGTGGGTTCAACCCCTTAACTCTTCCCTGTAGGCTGAATTAGTCATTCTAGATGGACTGACTTGCCAAAGAACATTTTGCATGTGTAAGAAGCAGCTTGTGCGTTTTTTACTTTACAACAGTGCCTTGCAGAAAATAACATCTCCTGGAAGGATAAAGAAGACCTAATACTAAATGGCACCAGTTGTAATAAATGATGGCATACAAAAGTGCTGTAAGCTCCCTTACTGCCACAGGCCGGTGCTCAAGTCTAAATCTTTTTCTCCCTTGGAAAATGAGGAACTTGAGGATTTGTTCCTTTAAGCGCCTGTCAACTTACACGCTCAAAAAATGAAGGAGTTGGGAGTATCTAATATTCCTTTGCTCAGCTCCAGAAGCTTTCTGGCTTTCAGTTCCTAATCCATCACTTCTTTCCTACTTCTTTCCCTGGTACTCAGGACAAGCATGCCGGTTTTTGGGGCTTCAGCCACAGCGCAGCCCTGCCTGCCGCAGAGGGCAGCCGAATGCGCAGCGAGGCTCCCGTGCCGCTGCCAGCAGCCACCGCCTGCCGCGGAGGCAGGGAGAAGCCAGCAGCATCAGAAGATGGCCACTGAACAGCCTTGTCAGAAGGGAGTATTTCATACAGAAGAAGCTCAAAAGCCATAGCTCACAGGATTTCGCATGTAGGTGTTCTACCAGTTTGATGCTTACCTGTTGTCTTTGTCCGCTTCCTTTTATTTTTGCCCTCCCGCCCTTCTCTTCCTTGCATTATGTCTTGTCCACTCAAGAACTCACCTCTCTTCAACAATTCTCTGGTTTCCAAGGGCTTTTTAGAGATCCTGGCTGAAAGCAGCAGGGAGCAGGGAGTAATACTGCCCGAAATAAAACCCTGAAGCATATAAACCCTGAAGGACATTGTATTTTATGGGTCTAGAAAAATAAGCTGAGGTTCCAGTTAAGTCCTTCACCATAATAGCCAGTGCCTACCTCCAGGCGTGAGAGTCATGCCCCTGTGTCACTCGCAGAGGCCAGAGTGCCACTCGTGGGCTGTCAGACCCACTGAGGCAGTGTGGTATTGCCTTCCCCAAGCTGACAAGTGGGCACCGTGGCATTTTCAGGCTGACAGTTCAGAGGCAATACCTGCACTTCCACTGGATTCTTGGCATTGTGGGGGCTCACAGCTCCTGAAAAAACAGCCTGGAACTGCCAGAGAGGCTTGGAGGTCACCGTCTTTTCAGTCAGTGGCTGTGGTTTGAGGTTCTTGTACCTAAGCTTCACCTGAACCAACAGCCTTCACCCTTCTAAAGGCTCAATACCTGATTCTTCCTCACTTACAGAAGCCCTGAAGGTATTAAATATCTGTTAAAGTGGCCAGGCAGTGGGTTTCATGTCATTTTGCACCTGAGCTTTTGTGTTGCATTGTCTGCCAAAGGGAAACACTATCTTCTCCGGTCCAAAATGACTCTCAATACTCAAGTCAGTCAGACGAGGAATGGCCTGGAGTTATGACAGCTCACGAGTAAGATACCTTTCTGGCAAGCAAGTGTCCTTGCAAAATCTGTCATCAGTACATGCCTGTATCTCAGTATTTAGTCACCCCTTCGAATGGCAAAGAAATGAAAAGAATGAACAGAAACCGCCAAACCCAGGGGAAAAAATAAAACAACCAAAAGAAAACAGCTACCTAAAGCAAAACTAACCACATGGGACAACTTACCCACCACCACCACCCCTTCTCAAAGAGCTTATTAATCTGAATAAAAATACAATGTAATTATGGGGACACCTGGCAGAGACAGCAGCTAGTGTTTGTGTAGGAAAATAGCAGTAAGTATGAAGTCCTGGTTAATCACGGAGGGACAGAACCCTTCAGCCTCTTTTCAGTGGCTTTAAGAAAGTCCGCTGTGGCCTTACCAATGTGTAAAGAATATTTTGTTCCAGTGCTGTTACGTGCTCTATTGACATTTCAGTTTAGCCTTAGAGCAAACTGCCCGTTGGAGCTTTCAGCCGCATCCCTGGCAGAAACAGCTGTTTTGCTTTCCGATTTGGTGGCTTTCCTTCATCTTACAGTTGCAGTACCACCCCCCACCCCACCCCCCAAGCTTTTAATCATGATAAATCTCTTCTAAATGCAGACAACTTTTTAATCTCATCCAGCTTCTTCTGGTTTCCCTGTCTGAGACAGCCTTTGTGCCAATTTCATCCTACGAGCTATGATGAGCAGCTGCTCAAAGCACTCCCTGATGCCGTAGGTGGGCTCCGAGACACGAGTGCCAGAGCTGAACTCGGTGCTAGGAAGCGGCAGGCACAGGGAGAGCAGAGCCATCTGATTTATTCTCCCATGCATTTTGCTAAGTCAGGCCTCGGAACAAGGATCAGAGCATCATTTGTACTGTGCCAGTGATAACAGATGATACGGCGGATGTTCAGTTTTCTCCCGTGGCTGAGAAGCTCATTTCTCTTTACCAGAGTGAAGTGTTCTGCACTTCACACAAATATGATTTCATTTTAAAAATCACTAACTAGAGCAGAGTACTGCTAGAAAAGAAGAGCAGCAGAAAATGAGGAAATATCTTCCTGCTTATTCCTAAAAGTAAAACGATGTTTGTGGGGGTTTTCAGGCAAGAAATGAAATGCAGCATCCACTATCCCATATGTTACTGCATCAAGACTTCTGTGTGGGACCAAAGCGTTGTTGCCCGAAATTTCTGAGCCTCCTTGTCCTAACTGACACGCATGGCAGGGGCATGACATCAAAACCACTAGTAGCACCAGCAAGTGCCACATCAGGTATTTAGGACAACAGGATCATCTGCGAAGGAATTTCTTTCCACCCCTTGATAGCAGTGTTGCGAGGAGAGGCCGGCTGCTCACGGAGCCGGCTGCCTCCATCGTACCCACCTCCCCATCCCTTCTCCCCGCCAGAAGCAGGCGCAAATCCGGACCGAAGCCTGACGTGTTGATGCGCTGCAGATATGGACTGCTCAGCTGAAATAAAGCGGCACATCTCCGCTTTTCAAGTTCCCCTGCAAAATTAATTTCTTACTACATCCTACCAAGTATCCACCTGTAACTAAGCTATCACATTCTGAAATCAAGTACCTGCCTAGTCAGCCTTTAAACTGATGGTTTTCTAATAGGTGGCTCCTCTGTTTATCTGCATTCCTCACCTTCCTGATGTTTCACAGCAGGGTGACCCACTGGGAGATCCTGCTTCCTCCATAACAACCCACTGAACGGGGAATCGTGGAGTAGCGTTATGGCCTGGAGCCACTTCTTATGCAAGATGTCAAATGGGAAAAGCCAGACTGATCCCCAATGTCATCCTGCCGGCGTCGGTGGGCTGGGACAGGGCTGCTTGGGTTGGAACCAGAATGTGCAAGGGAAAAGCTGCAATTCCTGGCCTCTGGCAAGCAGTAAATGAGGTGGACCATATATATATAAGGACCATAAATATATATATATATATATATATATAAGATCTATAATAGATGCCTGGATTTTGGTAATTAGGTATTTTAATTTGGCCATTTAGTGTTTTTAAACGTGAAGGGGTGAAGCTGTTAATGGAGATGGGGGGTGTTTGGAGGGGTGGGTGCTCTGCACACCGTCGTGGGACGCTGCCCTTGCCCGGCTGCCACCTCCCTCCCACACACGCCGGGTTCCGCCGGCAGCGCTGCCGCTGGTCACAGCGGTTACGGCTGAGCGCAGTGCCAGCCCGGCGGGGCTCCCCGGCTCCCGGGGGGGCTCTCGGGCTCCCGGCGGGGCTCCCGGCACGGCCCCTGCCCGCGGCTGGACACGCCACGGAGCCTCCCGGGAGCGGCGCGGGATCCCGCCGTGCGGAGCCGAGGGGGCGGGCGGGCAGGGCCGATAACCCCCCCGGGGCGGCCAGGGCCGGTAACCCCCCCCCGGGCCGGGGCAGGGCCGGTAACCCCCCCGGGGCAGGCATCTCGGCCGCGCAGCAGCACCCGGCCCCGCGGCTTCCCCCGCCCGGCCGCCAGCCCCGGCAGCTGCACGGAGCTCCCGGCGGCAGCCCGGGTCACGTGTGCGGGCCGTAATCCCGGCGAGGGGGTGTCATTACCGGGGGAAGGGGGCGGCGGGAGGAGGGGCTGCCGCCGCCGATGAGGGCTGAAGCCGGGAGCGCGGCCGGCTGCGGGCGAGGCGGGGGCTGCGGCCGCCGCCATGGCCTGGCCCTGCATCAGCCGGGTATGCTGCCTGGCCCGCTTCTGGAGCCAGCTGGACAAGTCCGACCTCTCCGTGCCGCTCACCATCCACAACTACTCGGACATCGAGGAGCAGGAGGACGGGGCGGCCCAGCGCGGCGGGCCCCCCCCGCGGGGCAGCGCCCGCCCGCCCGCCCCGGCCCCCCGCCCGCCGCGGGACGCCGCCGCCGGGCAGCCGGCCGGCCGCAGGAAGGGCCGGGCGGTGGGCGCCGGGGAGCCCTTCGCGGCGGAGACCCAGTACCGGCGGGACTTCCGAGCGTGGCCCCTCCCGAGGAGGGACGCCTTCCCCTGGGTCAGCGCCAGCAGCGGCGGGAGGGACGGGGCCGCCCCCCAGCCCGCCCCGGGCCGCGCCGCCTGCGCCCTGCCGGGCAGCGGGAGGCCGGCGGCGGGCGGCTGCGGCGGCCCCGAGCAGCTGCGGCCGCGCTCGCAGCCGGACGGCGCCCACACCACCTCCTACAGGTAACCGGCCCCGCCGCCCGCCCCGGCCCGGGGGGGGTTGCCGCCCGCGGGGGGTGCGCCGCCGCAGCGCGGGGCGGGGGTGCCGGCGGGGGGAGCTGGAACCGGGACGGGGGGGGGGGGGGAGCGCAGCCGGTCGCCAGAGCCGGGTCGGGGCCGGCGCGGGGGGCGCCGTCGGTGTGCGGGGGCGGCCGCGGGGCGCTGAGCCCTGCCCTGCCCGCTGCGCCCGGGGGGAGCGGGGGGGGCGCCCGGGGTGCAGCCGGGGGGGGCGGGGCGTGCACCCCCCCGTGCCCGGGCCGCAGTGCCCCCAACCTGGCCGTGCCCCCCCAGCCCCCCCCCCCTCCTGCCCTGCAAAACTCCTGGGCTGCCCCGCTCAAGGTGAGGCACGTTACGCCTCAGAGCCTGCTCCAGGGGACATCCCCCTCCAAACGTGCCATTTAACGGGAAAAACTGTCACCAGCCACCTTTCCCAAAGAGCCTTTAAAAATTATTAAGAGCCTTTTACGTGGTCGGTGCCTTCCTTTCCCTGCGGGCGCTTGGCTGCTTACAGACATTTATTTTCTGGAACGAGCCCTCGGGATGCGCCGTATTCACCCCTTGTTCCCACCGACATCCACCACGGGCGAGCGGGGACTCCAGCCCCTGCCAGGCTGCTGTCGGACACGGACACGGCGCCGCTTCCACACCGTTACCGCACGCTCCCTTGTGATGGTGTTTGGCAGGTTTTAATATACCTACAAGGTATATTAATAGAGCAATTATTTTTATTCCAATAGATTCCCTAGTATTTAGATGCTTCTTATCCGTTATGTACCTGGGAGATGTTTCTCCTCATAATTGCAATTCACTGGATTATTTATCACAGCGCTTTTAAGACCAACACGCTGGGGGCCTCGGGAAGGATTACAGGCCTGGAATACGGGGAAATGTGTTGCTGATCCCACTCCTCCCAGTGCAGGCAGCTGCCCTGCTACTAGTGCAGTTAGGGTACGGGCTCCGGAGGGATCACTGCAGTGCCTGAATTCATGCACTATCTTTTCCCTTGCTGCATCTCACAGAGCAATGGTTGTTTTTGAGGAAAAGCACTTTTCAATTGCAAAGCAGCGCAGGAATTACTTCAGAGAAGCCCGCCTCGAGCAAGCCTAGCCAGGTGTGTTTCAGACACACATCCATCTCCACGTTGAGGTTGCAGCCTGACCCCAGAGCAGGGTGCGTTAGCCTGCATTAGAGCTGCAGCTTCCCTACGGCTGTTGCAGTGCTCAGCAAGGAGCCCCTTCTCACAGCCTTCCTCCCTCGGCTGTGGCTGTTCTTACACAGAGCTCTCGGCTAGTCTTGGAAGAGCAAGAAGTTTACGTATCGCACAACAAAGTACCAACACGCAAATCAAAACAAGTTTTCCACAAAGTAAGACTTCAAGGGAGTTGAGGAACTCCTTGCGGCTGACAGGAGGAGAGGTACGGGATGAGGATGGAGGCACAGGGCAGGGCAGCCACAGCAGCGCAAAGTTCTCACATGAAGTCCTTAAGCTGTTGGAAGGCGGTACGGTTACAACTAGTGCAGACAGAACTATACGAGGCAAACCACCTTCATCTTATTCCGGTAACTGCCCACAGTTTCTTTGAATTATCACCTCTCACAACATTGCAAATTTAAGAAATCCCCATGCCACCCAGCACACCAGAGTCACAACAAGCAGCAGGAGAAAAGTCCGCAACAGCTTCACAGGCTGCAGAGAGTCTACTTCGATTTTGATTTGTTCCTTTTTTCCTTTCCAGAACAACTAACCAGGTACTTGGCAGAGTTACAGGCATTTTCAGTTACGCTTGGGGCACTGGGTTTGCATTTGGTGGCTTTGGTCACGCCGCAGCCCCAGGAGCAGTGCTGGGGTCTGTGGCAGGGCAGGCATCATCCCCAGCACACCCGCCTCCTGCGAGCCGGGCACTCGCAACCGCAGCGACACCGCCGCCACCACGGCTCAGCCCTCCTTTCCTCTTACCTCCTGGTTTTCCAAAGGCAGCGTTGCAGTCTGCAGGCGTTTATCTTCAGGAAGCAGCTGAACAGCAGCGTTATGCGTTGATGTTCTTCATCATCCTCCCTGTTGAAGGCCAGAAGGATGCTGCTTGTGTGTTAAGCCATCCCTGGGTGGCCGCATGGCCCCGCTGCTCCAGGCTGCGCCCACCCACAGGTGTGGGTGACGGGCAGGTCAGCTGTGCTAGAAGCAGGGCTGGGGGGCTGTTAACAGGAGCAGCTGATGAAGGCTGGTGAAGCACGTTATGTCTTTAAGTGATTTGGCAAAAAGGGAGAGTGTCCCCTGCACAGAGACATGCAGTCAGGGACCGAGGCAGGTGGGTGGTTAGAGAGGAGCCAAGGTGTGGGAAGCACTTTTTTGGTTATTTATGGTGACTCTCATTTCCTTGCTAGGAAGACCCTTGGGGAGATTCCCCCTTTTCTGCTGTTGCAGGAGTATCAGCCCTTCCCTGTGGCTCCGCCTGGGAGCAGGGAGGGTGGCCCTGGGGAGCCGTGCCCGCTCCTACAAGGAATGGGTCCGTGGAGCCTGGTGTGCCACTTGCCCACCATGAAGGCTGTGCTGCAGGACGGGCTCCTGGTGGCCAGCAGCGCCCGGCTGCGCTCTGTGACCCTGCCTGGGCCTGCTGCAGGTGAAAGAGAAAAGGTCTTGAAGGCGGGGAAGGACTGGGCTTGAGCAGGACAGTGCGGAAAGGTTGGGGTTGATGCATGGTCCACTCCAAGCTTTCACAAGCAGTAGTGGTTTTGTTGCTTAATTCTGTAAGGTGCTAGGTGGGTATTTTTAAGGTTTTGTGCTTTGCTGCTTTTTAATCCAGGGATGCTGATTGCAGGGTTCTACCACAGCACAGCCTGTTGTGTGTTTCTGTGAAGCACCCAAGTGTCTTGGTGAGACCCCGGTAACGTTCAGCACCGTTTGGTTTGACAGGCTTTTGTGCATCAGGGCACTGCTCCCCTGAGACTTCATTCTGCAAGTTTCTGTTACATCTTCTCTCCGCACTCTTTTATTTATTTTTATTTTTTTTAAGCTCAGAAGGGAACTGGGCTGCATACAAAACTGGCTGTACATGGTGCAGCCAGCCAGCCTGACCCAGCGCTTCCCAGAACTAAACAAGCTTCCAGGATCAGTGACCAAGACCAATCCCATTCCAAGTGACTTCTGCGGGAACTTTTCCATGAGCAGCAGAAGGATAAAGGTGGAGGGGGTGTTGGAAGAATACCTGTACCTGTGAGGAAGAAAAGTTATTTTTAATTTTGAAAGAATATCTCTGTATAGAGCAGAGGGACAGCACAGCTGCCTGCCCTCCAAACTATTGCCCCATGTCCCCAGATCTTTGGGGTGGCTCCTGTCTCCAGTCCCTGGATTTCAGCTGGAGTTCTGCAGGGTCTGACTGAAGTCAAACCCCAGCTGGGCTACCCGAGGGGGAGCTGAGTGACAGGCTGAGGCAGGTGGATACAAGCCGCACTTGAAAGGCTAAAATGGGATGTGCTCCGACTGTGTAAAGATCCCAGGGACTGCTGCAGAGGCTTGCGAAAGATTACACCTTCCTTGATGCTGGAGGAGGCAGGAGGGAGTGCTGAGCGGCCCCCTCTGCATCTTCCCAAGGGTTTGTCCTTTGGGGTCACGCAAGTGGCTTCTCCCTTCCAGCAGCAAGTTGCAGGTGCTGTGTACTCCTGGCTCTGCACAGGATTAATGGTACTGCTAGGTCCTGATTGCATTTAGCAGACATTTTAGGAATAGGTAAGTGCTTTCCTTAACTCCCTTCTACAGTGGACGAGACAAGCTGGTGCTGGCTGGTGCTGTCAGCAGGTATCTCCAGCTGGCTCTGTTCTCTGGATGTCATCTTACCTTGTTAGAAGGTGATGGGGATGAAGGCACAACCTCCCTGCTGGGGCTGGTATTGCTGGGAGGAGAGCCCCGGTCCAGGCTCAGCTGTACTTCCTTCAGTCACTCCAGACCTCAGTTTCCCCTTCGGTAACCTGCCAGCTTTTGGAAAGCACTTCAGCGTGTAAGTGAAAACGTGGCAGCAGCACTGTGAGCGATGGTTTTGGTTGTTCTTCCCCCACCCGTTGGCTTTGCTTGTATTAGCGCTCGGGGAAGGGGAGTTTCTGTGACATGCACAGCGCCAGGTCTCTGCAGTCGGTGTTTCTGCGCTATGAGTGTTTTGAGCAGGCGTGAGAGTCGAGAGCGCCCAACTTGTTTGCAGGTGGGAGTCACAGCAGTAAAGCAAACCAAACCGGGGGCTTTGGATCAGCAGGGTTTCTTGCTTGCCCAGAGCGAGCAGTTTTGTTTTGATGAAGACTCGTAAAGAGCTGGGGTCATTAAGTGGAAAGGGCCTGATGTGCCATTGCTAATGATTTTGGGAATAGAGGGGTAGAAGATCCCTCAGCAAACTGAACTCCCACCTTCCTGCACGAGTGTTCAGCACGTGCTGTTTGTTGCGCCCTGCCCGTAGGGCAGAATCCTCCTACCAAGGGAGATGCTGCTGAACGAAGGGGAAAGACTCTTTTCCCCATAACTGTGGATGCAGTCACAGAGCTCGTTGCTTGGCTGCCTGTGCTATTCACCTGCCTTCAAAGCATGCTTGTGCAGAAGGGCAAGGTGAGCTGTGGTGATTGCTTCTCATTGAAAAGCATCTTAGTGCAGTTGTGCAGAAGAAATCAGAGAAAACACCTGCACTCGTGTTCAGCATATGGGATCGTGGCACACACCTGAGCTGGCAGGGTTAATAGTACTGCGTATGAGGAGCTCCATCCTTGATCCTTAAAAGATATTTAAATGAATGCTTATCCTCAATAATAAGAGTAAAGCTTTTGTAATCAAGGCTTACAGTTATCTTGACATTCTTAAGTATCTTGCTGCTTGGGGAAATTAATAGTGAAGCCCCTGGTTTTGACGCTATTTAAGAAGTAAGCTTGCTTGGTGCAGGCGTTGGGATGGATCCAGAGACTCGCAGTGCACTGCATAGCCTGGCTGGGGGAGGGGAGGGCTTGGGGGGGGGACAGAGGCGTGGGAGGAAAGAGCGAGGGGGGCTGGAAACAGAGGCTTAAGAGAGAATGTTTGTTGTGCGAAGTAACACTGCAGAACTGCAAGGGGGGAGATTCAAAGCTATTGCGTAAAGGTAGGAGGAATTTTCTCTACTCAAAGTGTATCCAAACTTACATTAGAGGAAAAGGGGAAAGAATGGGAAGTGGGATAATGCCAGAAGCCAAGACCCTCAGAGCTGCCCAGAGCCCCCAACTCACGGGGCTCCACTGAGGGGGAAGCGGCTGCCTGTCCCAGCACACCACTGGGAGTGCTCCCCCCTCGGGGGTCTGTCTGTGAGCTGAGCGAGTTCCCCAAACTCCCCCTAAGACAGCGCTCTGAGACTTCAGGGCGTTCTCCTGGCCTTTCAGTCCAGTCTTATTTGTTGCTTCTTCCCCGTGAGCTAAGAGCCGCTCTGACCACTGCCTGACCTTGGTACACTGAGAGCCGGGGTGGGAAGCAGCCAGGGGTCTTCTGTGTCCCTCCTCTCTGATCCCTGCCTGCTGGTCTTTACCCCTCTAGCTTTTTTCCCATCAGCTTTTCCTTTCCCCCATGTCTGTCCTGGCGCCGTGCTCTTTGCCTGGATCGGGGAAGGGGCACAATCTGCTCCTGTGCCCAAGGCTTGGAAGGGCCCCCAGCCACCCCACCAGTGTCGGACACGGCTCAGAGAAAGGCAGCGTAACCGCTCCATCACCCGGGAGGGCTCCTGGCTTTGTCCATCGCGCAGAGCTCTTGCTGCTGCCTCCGTAGCTCATAACATTTGCGGCCCACCGCTGACGAGGAGATGTGGCAGCAGCCTGGTCCCTGCAGGGCTTTGCCGTGGGCACCCTCAGCCCATCCTCCGGGAGAGCGAAGGAGAACTGCCCCCCTGAAGTGGCAGAGGCACGGCCGTGCCAGGAGTGGGCGAGGAGCCGCGTCCCAAACGGAGAGAGGTTTCACACCCCACACCCTCTGCCCAAAGCCTGGCGCGCCGGCCTGGCTTCCCCCGCAGGCACTGTGGGCAGCCTGTGCTTTGGAGAGGCACTGAGGGACCCCCAGGCTGCGCACCCCTTTCCTTCTGAAGGGAAAACGGGACGAATGCTCGTTACACTGCTTCTCTCTCACGGGCGTGCTGGGTAGGAGAAGCAGGAGGGCAGCAGCAGGATGAATGCAGAGTGGCTCGGGCAGTGTGGCTCGGAGTTACGTTCGGCTACACAGAATGAGCCTTTTTCTCCAGTTCTTAAACGAGAAATGGGATTGTAATGCAGCAGCTCACAATCGTGTGAAGCAAACCATGCCATAAAGATGAGGTACTAAAATGATGGTACAGCTGTGATGGCACTGGTGGTGTACTGCGGGGCAAAGGAACGCTATAAACGCTGTAGGTGAATCTGGCTGGAGATGGCAGCCCCAGCATCACAAACAGCACCGTCTGTATTTCTACCTTCTGCCTCCCCATGCCCAACAGAAACGCTCTCCAGCTCAGTGAAGTTAAAAAGCTTTCTAGGTTTGATTTTCACCAGATCAGTGAAATAAAAGAAGAGTTTGCATGCAGCTTTCTCTGCAAGGCCCGAAGACATTTGTGAAGCACATGAAATGGGAAGGGCTGGAGGCAGCACAGGGGCCGCCAGCTGCGTGGCTCGTGGCACCCAGCAGCTTGAGCTGCAGCAGCAGCACGTTGTGTTTGGAAGGAACAGAAGGACCAGTCCTGGATCCATCATTCCCAAATAACGCCCTGAAGTCTGTGAGGCCACACGGTGAATTGTGGTGGGAGCATCTCCCCCCCGCAGCCTGACCCCCTGTGGATGCTGTCTGACAGCCCTGGTCCAGGCAGTCCTGCTCATCCGGGAAGGGAGATGGCACACACACAGAGCGCTCTTCAAAGCTGGGCTTCGTAGTAACCCCCTGGTAATTGACAGTCCAACATGTTGCGTTTTTTTTTTTTTTGTTCCTGGCATATACTAATAGCTGTGCTCCCACTTGCTCCATTTCTCATCACCACTGGGGGTTAAACTGGGTCCCCGCTCCCCCCACCACACTGACCCAGACTTTTCCCTCCAGGTACATCCCAGCATATTACAAAAGAAACACCTTTCCCCAGGCCCTATTAACTGATTATGAGAAACAGCAAAGAAACAATCTACAAAGCAGTGATTTATGCGATCAAAGCTGTTCCACAAGACTAACGGGGCATCCACCTGCAAAAAGCTGCTGCTTGTTCCTGGAGTGAGTCGGCGGTAAAGAAGCCGCAGTGTTCAAAAAGAAGCCTTTCCCTTTTGATCTCCACAATTTTAAAGTCTGCATACAACTTAGGAGGCCTTTTTCCTTTCACAACCCCGGTGCTTTAGTACTTACAAGTACCACTGGGTCATTTCTATTCCTGCAGATCAAAAATCTCACCTCTAGGTTGTAACAGTGGAGAACAAAACAGAACCTAAAGAGAGCCTGGACATGGAGTTGTGGGCCTGGAGGCTAGTTCCCCTCCGCTGCAGGTCCCTGCAGCCCCAAAGTAACCTGACTGCTGCTGTCTGGGGACAAGGGGAGGAGGAGGGATACGGCAGGAAGGACGAAGATGACGTCTCCAGCAGCAACAGCCAACGCCTCTCACGTCCATCCCCAGCAGCAGCTGGATGGCACGTCACCCTCTGCCCTTCTCCATGCCATTTTGCTAATTGCCTCTCCCACCATCCTGTTCTCCTGCCAATAAGTGCTACCGGTGTGATCCGGGACCGCGCAGCACCCACCGTGCCTGTGGGGAAGGGAGGGAGAGGCAATGCACCGGCTGAGCCGGGCGTGATGCTTCCTCAAGCACAGGGAGCGAGTGTTGCGCCAGGGAGCACAAGGGGGAGGAGGACTAAACCTTGACACCTTGAGCAAAGTAACGTTAAGGACACGTCATCCCCCTTCCCCAGGCGCTGGGTGGCTCATGCATCTCGACTCCACTTGTGACTCCAAGGCTGATGTCAAGTCACCGAACTCTGCCGGGGCTCGCGTTCCTGCTGGCTCTTGGCTGTACAGCGGGAGACGGGGGCAGTGTCCCGCAAGCTGAAAGACAGAGTGACTTCAGTTAGCTGTACTTTCTGCACCAGGGGTTATAATTGTCTTGTTTCGAGTTCCCCAGCTCCCAGAGGAGGTAAGTCAGCTCTGTTTTGCCCAGCCCTTCCCAGGGGCTCAGAGTCCTGCGTTTGCACAGGGGGAGATCGGAGATCCTGATGATTCCAAACAAGAAGCGCCGCTGTGGGTCTGAGCCGTGACTCTATCTGCCCTCACGTTTCTGTTTCTGTTTCCGTGGGGGAAGGCAGCATCTCCTCACTGCACGTAGGTGCCTCAAAAGGCGGTTTGGCCATCCAAAGGCTGAGAGGAGAACAGTTTGGCTTCCAGCCAAAGCGAGGGCCCCGTGTTCCAAAAGGGCTGCATTTGGGGACCTGCCAAATCAGCAAATGATCTGCTACAAAGCAGCGGGACGGCGCTGGCCACGGAGCCGGGTGACACAGGCATTCATTGAAAGCCGGGGAGGCACTCCATTGCAACAGAACGCAGTGGGGAGACGGGCCGGCACGAGGAGGAGCGGTTAGGAATGGATGCCGCCAGCATCCTTGAGGCAGTCGGCTTTATGTGAGGTGGCAGGTTCCAGTTCCTAGAAGCAGCTGGGATGTAATTGGTGGCTTTGTACCATTTTGCTGGTCTTTTGCCCAGTAGCTGTTGTGCCCTGCCTCCAGCTCTGCGGCACAGCAGAGGTCAGATTTAACTCTTAACTCGGCGTTCACACGCGCCTGGGATTCCCTGCTGAAAGGTTGCCTTCCCGGGGCATCGCTTGGCCAAAATCACGTTTCTGCAAAGGAGCTTCCTGATCCTGAGCAGCAGAAGCTGCACCGGGAGAGCTGCGCCGGCACCTACCTGCTGCCCGAGCAAGCCTGAACAGCAAGGTGCAGGGAAGGCTCAGCATGGGGAGAGCGAACCGAGCACAGGCAGTGCTTGCAGTGCACATAAACAGCCCTGACAGGGGCTTGGTTTTGCTTTCTGGAAGCTCTTCCGTAAAGCACTATCTGTTACTGGGTGGATTTAAGAACTCACCCCACCTTTGGTCAAGCTGGCACGCCGCTGTCAGCCCCGGCCGCGGGCTCCTGCCTGTTCCCTTGTGCCTGTGCCCGTACGCCTCTGTCCTGGCAGCGAACTCTGTCAAGAAACAGTTACTTATTTTTTTTGTACTTTATGTTATATATATTTATATATATATGTAAATAAATATAAATATATATGGAATTATATATTTTTGTATTAATATTAATATTTTGTATTAATATTTCTGCTTGACTTAAACACGGTCCAGGGTCATACCCTCTATCTACAAATCAACCAAGAAAAGAGGCAGCGTTTTAAGGTCGAGTTTATGTTTAGAAATCAAGCATAAACCAGGCAGTGGATATTTTGGTAATATATTTAAAAGGATCAGGAGCAAACTACACATTTTAAAATAATACTCCGTACTTAGACATTTTAGATAAGATTTTAAAAAGAGGAATCTGCAGCTACTATCAAAATAGCAAATAGCATGCTTGGGAAGAATTAAAATCAGAGAGGCTGTGATCAAAGCTAAGGCCGGCACATTAAAACACAACCTATTTCCCTCGCCTGGATGTGGCTCAGGACTTGATCTTGTTTGACCCTGCGTATAAGCAGCTAGTGAGATGCAGTTGTTATTTAAGTATGCCGGGGTATAAACATAAGATTGTCCCACCTTGCTTAGCTGCCTCCCCTTTGGTTACAGACGCCGCCTGAGCTTGTTGCCAGAGACACAAACACGAGCAGAGCAGGCTTCTCTCTTCGGAGAGCAGATGAGCCAGCTCAGCTCACCTGGCTGCTGCCGCCGCATCCCAAAAGTCCTCAAGGAGGGGGCATTAGTAAAGCCTGTTTGTGACAAGAGGTGCAGAGAAGCAGAGGGAAGGGTGACAAGAGGTGCAGAGGGAAAGCTGCAGGAGCGAGCGGGCAGCAGAGCTGAGCCAGACCCTGCCACACTGCTCAGCAGCGTGCGCGAAACGTGTGCTGCCCGTTTCTCAGATGTCACTGCTCCCAGGCTAAGTCAGCCAAGTGCCGCCTTCTCAGGCATCATCAAGCAAAGTCAAAGCACTTGCCCCCATCTGAAGGAAAATCATCAGCGGAAGCATCTGCCAGCTGAGGTGGCGTCTCCTGTGGATGCGTTTCAGACCAGGTTGCCACAGCTGCGAGCACAGCACACACCGGCCAGCGTGCCCGCTGTCACCAGAGCTAGGGCCACGTAGGGACCGCCGGCAGCCTCCCTCCGCACGCGTGAGCAAGGCACTCGCAGCCCCAGACCACAATGTTTTACGCTGCAAGTGCCCGACGAGCCCGTGTTTTACATTGTAAGTGGTCAAGGAGCTATCAAGCAAAAAGTAACCCTGACTTTTTCTTACCCAGGAGGAAAGCACCAAGCAGCTCTGGGGGAGGGCACATTTTGCCAGGAATAAAGGAAGAGCTAAGTCAGGGCAGCAGTCAGCCCCGGCTGTGCCCTGCCGCATCTTGCAGCCTGGGCTGTCTGACCGAGGCGGGCCTCTGGGCACAGGTTGTCTTTTATTCTCGGTGTGCCTTAGACATGCTCAGCCTTACGAGCTGATTGTAACCAGCCTTGCCTTCTGGCTGTGCAACCGTCCTGAGCAGAAGTACCCCTGTGAGTATGTTGCATTTTACAAGTTCTTCTGTCTTGACAATCTCATTTCAGGCAAGAGTATCGCCCATGGACCGGAGCAAAACCATCCAAGCCTATAAAGACAAAGCAAGGCTTCACTATCCCAGAAGACCATTTTGTTCAGGAAACAAGCTACAAGGCAGATTTTAAGGTAATTAACATTTTTTAAATTCCCAGATTTTTTAAAATCCCAGTGTCAATGTGAGTAAAGGATGCATTAGATTAGGAGCTGCTCATTTTTTTTATCGATGTGGTGCGTGTAGCATAAAGCCGTGTCCTCACTGACCACTCTTGTCACTGCCTGTCAGGTAACGTGGCCATCCCTTGCTTTCAGAGGGATGTGTTAGAGCTGTCATACCGTGACTTACCATAATTCAGCCCAAGACCAGGATTGTAAACTGCATGACAGTCAGGGAGTTAGAGAGTTCGGATTCCCTCCACTGGATACCCTACGTACAAGGTGTGCCTACCTCTCTCTCTGTGCAAGGTGCATCGCACACCCCTGTGCACACGCAGAGCACTCAGCGTGCGCTAGCGTTAGGGCTGTAGCACGAGATGAAACCTCTGGTGCTAACACCGGCCATGGACAGGGGTGTTTGCACAGGAATGTTTGCAGATCGCTAAGGAACAGCACCCACCCGGACAGGACAGACCCCCTGGCAGCAGCTGCCCCCACTGCCAGTGCTGAGGGGGACACAGCTGTGGAAGCTGCCGCACAGCTCCTGGGCCTCTGAGGCTTCCTTGGCATTTTTCTGCAAGTTTCTACAACCAGCGTAAGATCGTTTTCTTGATGAAATACATCTCAGCATTGCTGAAAATCCCACAAGGGAATGTTCTCTCTGTACCCAGCGTTCTCCCTGGCAGGGCCCCGCTTGCTCCCCATCCCCACAGGGAAGCAAAGCGCATGCCAACGAGGCTCTGCTTTAGCTGCTTTTTGCTCTGGTTTAGCTGCTTTTTGCATCAGACCACCAAAGAGAACAGCACTTCACACAACCAGCCACTAAAGCCATGCACAGGCTGCGCTGAATGACTTGGAAAGCAGAGCTGGGGCGGAATTCCCCAGCTGCGGCGTGCTGTGCCAGTATGGGTAACGGCAGCTACTCCAGGGCCAAGTGCAAAAAGTAAATCTTTGCCTTGGAGAAGGCAAGAAAGGAGTGTTTAATCAGCAGAGAGCCAAGTGCCTCGTCCGCAGAGGATTGCTGGCACACTGCTGCGACAGGGCACACAATGGGTATATCCAGCTCCACTGAAAGTGGGACAGTGACCTCAGGCAAAACAGAATTTGCAAACCTCACCCGACTCCCTCCTTGCTCTGAATAGTCTGGGCTGCTCACTGTGGTGCAGCAACGGCATAGAGGGTATTTAACCCTAAACCTTGTATTTTGACCCTGCAGGGGTAAATATAGTGTCTTCCTATTTGGCAGATAGGATGCAAAGGAGAGGGTCCTAGAGGAACCCCTCCAAGTCCCCATACCAGGTCTCAAGGAAGGGAAAGAGAAGACTGGCATCCCAGACACAAAGACACGCCACCACGGATGCGGCACTCCAGACTGTGCAAGCAAAGATCCCGGTTCCTGGAGCCCCAGGGTACCACCACGGCCCCTCTGGCAGACACCGTGGGGAAGGTGTAGTCTGGAACGAAGGTGGTGCTGAGGAGCCACCAGTTCAAAGAGAACTCAGCCTCTCCCTGGTTTACGCTCGGCCACTGGGACTTTCCCTCTTGCCTGAAGCCCACGGCTTTGGCTGGACACCCGGGAGTCAGGCGTACGCTGTGTCCCGACAGCCTGCAGGGAAGACCCAGAGCGCTGGTGCTCCCCAGCTCCCGAGCTGTGCACAGGCTGCTTGTGACGCTCCTCCTGTTCCTTAGCGTGTCAGATGCATCCCCAGAGGAATGGAAAAATCAGAGCAATGAAACAACAACAAACAAGTCGATAGCTTTCCCTGCGCTGCCTTTGCCTGTGCAGCTAAGGCTGGTCCTGTCCCAAATCCTTTGGGTTTTAAGCATTAGGGAAGACAAAAGCATGCAGGTGCCCTTCGTGCCTCCGTACAACCACAACAGCTACGCACCACCTGGAGTTCTGGCTCCACAGGTGTCAGAGCAACCTCTGTTAGCTCTGCCCTTCCCAGGCCGCAGCAGTTTCCATCCTTATCCAAGTCCTTGCAACTCCACAGCCTGGCGTGGCCAGGTACCCATTTATCCCCTGCAGGTACCCGAGGTGCATGCCCCTGTTTGCAGCTTGTCGCCCTGTCCAGTGGGGCGCCCTGACAGACCCTGGGTGGCATCCTCCAAAAGATTGAGGACCAGGCACGCACCACTGCGGTGCCTCTCGCTGAAATCCCGCGGTGAATTCACGGTGACGTTTGTAGAGCACGTGAAGAGGGCAGCTCTCCATCCTGCAGGATGCCTGCATCCTCCAAGCCTGCCCAGCCGTGGTGACCCCATCACTCCACACCCCTCTGGGCTCCAAGGGCTGGGTTACAACGAGCCCCTCCTCGGTGGTGCAGCATCACACGTGCCCTCACATCGCCCCGTCCACCGGGGCCGGGCTCACCGACACCCAGCCAAGAGCTGGCGCTGCCGGGCAGTGGCACGTTACAGGGCAGGCAGGTCCCCACAACGCCCCAGATCCCCCGAGCTCTCCGGTCACTCGTACCCCACGTGACACTAATGTTTCTCTCCCCCCTCACCCCACTAGATCCCAGAGGTGAAGACCAGGTTCTCCCCCAACCCCTCTGCTGTTTTCCAGGCGCCGTCACGGATCCTCAACGTGTGAACCCGCACCCTCCTCACACGCAGGCAGCTTAAACGCGGCGCTTCTGTTCAGATCTATCACTATGCAATTTTCATGAGGAGTGTTAAGATCAAAGGACTGGTATTATCAAAAGCAGCTTCGGCGATTAATGATATGCACCCACACACAGACTTTCTGTTAACACAACAAACCGCAAAGCGCTTGGTTCAAAACTGGCAAAACGCACGGCGAGGAGCGACCTCGTTTTCCATGGGAGCAGGGTCATTCCTGCACCAGCTGGCGTCGTGTTGGGAGAGCGACTGTGGGCAGCGAAGGCAGTACTGCAGGCAGCGTCCCCATGCGCAACTACACAGGGCGGGAGGGAAAACAATCACAAGTGGGATGGATAATTAAAACCCCCCAAAAGAGGTTTATTTAGCAGCACCCTCTAAATAGGCCAGTGAAAGACAGGGAGTGTCTGGCTGACTTTTGAGCTGCTTGAGGGGTTTTGGAAATAGGACCTCAAAGGGCATCCCCAGAAATCACAGCATCCTGAAACAGGGTTGCTCTGAACCTCCAGGGTGGTTTTAGGAGCTGGAGGAAGCCAGCATCGCTGAACTCCTAAATAAAGCTGGCGCATGCAGTGTCTTGTGGTTTTAAGGCTGGAAAGCTGGGTGCTTCCAGAACTGGTGGGCTGAGCAAGAGCGAGAGGGGACTGAGCTTCGGGAGAGACACAGCCCTGACAGCGACACACCAGCCCGCCGGGAGAGCACTGGTGGGTGCTGCCGGCTTGGTACCTTCCAGGGTCCAGAGCATCGAAGATATTTATGTAGTTTGTATAGCTGTTAGGGTGAGTGTAAATATTGTACATGGATTTTACCTAAAGCGATGTGCGATCCTTTAACAAAAAGGACATGCTTCTACTTTCAACACATGCATATGCGAGGTGGAAAATATTGCCTTGAAATTCCTAAATTATTGCCTGTATATTGGTAATGCTAATGCTAGGAACAACCAGAAGCGAATGTTACTTAGGAACTCTTCTTAAAGACAAATGTCACATAGAATGTAAGACATCCTTCATTTTTAAGATAGGCCATTTTAAGTGTCATTGCTCTAAAGCTGATTTTTTTTAGATTAGCTTGCATTTAACTTTTGCTGAGGTATGCCTGTTTTAAGAAACCATTTTTTAGCCTTTGTCCTCAGAGACTGTAGTGAGTTTACAGTTTCTATCTGAATGACTTATGCAATATTATTAGACTACTGCTCATTTAATGGTTTTACTAATTATTTTTGGGGGAAAATATTAAAAACCTTTTACTTTATGTGTTTGCAACACGTGTGTTAGCTAGAACGAAAAGAAACTATCCTCAGACTTGAACAGGGATCAGATCAGACACTCATTCATCTGCAACAAAATAGACTAACGCAGGAGAATCTGTTCTTAACCTTCCTACTAGCCGAAGTCTAAGGCACATTTAATGATCTCTGGGGACTTTGCAAACATGTATGCATTGCTGTTAATTCCCATAAGAACAATTTTGGAACTGCTGGCATGTTGATAGTGTTTGGAATCCAGGCAGGCAGCATCTTCTCACTGCACCGTGTGAGAACGGAGGGATGCCACCTCTGGTCGCTGCAGTAGTGGGATGAGAACAGGCACCATCCGCAGTCAGCCGTGTTGGGGTGGGACAAGGGGTGGCACTTCCCACACTCCCCTTGGGCCCCAAGGAACCTACAGGAATACCAGTGCTCGCCAAAACAATTTTTCAGGAGATTCATTTTTCAGGAAATTCATTTGAAGCATTCAAACTGTACTAAAGGTTTTGCATGTTAGATGTTTCTAAGAATTCAATCTGCTTGTTTAATCTCTTTATAATGTTTTTAAGAGTTTTGTTCAAACAATTTAAGTTCATTTCAATCCTGGAATTTATTAACAGCAAAAAAAAAGAAAAAAAAAAAGATAAATTGTCTATTCAGTATCTCTTCTTAATTCATTGTATTTCTTAAAAAAAACAACCACCCAGTTGTAAACAAACTGGTAATATAATAAGCTTGTATTTTATCAAATGGACTGGATTTAATTTAATAAATTAAAATGTATTTTGGCTATTGGTTCTTTCCCAAATATTTTTTTCTTGTAGAGCATAACCCTCGAGTATTCAGCCTTGCAGGACAATTTGTTGCTGCATTTCTCCCTCGCAGAGCAGCAGGGGCGGGGCACACAGGACAGCAAGGAAGGTGTCCAGGAGATGTGCGACGGCATTTGCAGCCGTTCCTTACGTTCCTTACCCCTCAGGCTTACCTGCTGGCACGGGCCCCTGGCAGGAATGGCTTCCAAGGCACGTTTCAAGCTGTGGCCCGACCAGGGATCTGAAAGCGCAGCTGCTTTCCAAAGGAAAGCTGTGGCTCTGCAGAATTCATAATCACTTCGGGGATTTTTCCCAGACGCTTGCAAAGGGAAAGCAAACTATTCAGCAAGCAGTCCAGTGGCGTGGAAGGGAGAAGGGGACAAACCAATGATACCAGTTTGCCACATTCACTATCGAACGCTGAGAGGCTGGATCGACCCCGATACAGGTGCCATACTCTCCAGGTCCCCTCTCTGTGGTGCCCACCGTGCGCCCTGTTAATGGAAAGGGACAAGAACTGCCCTTTCACCCTTTTTCCCTCCGCCATCTCACACGGATTACAGGGAACTAGCGCTTGCTTTGAATTTTAACAGAGACCATCGCCTTACAGTTGCTCCCAAGAACATTTTAGTGAATAAAGGTGCCGCAGGTACAACGGGCTTCCCTGGACAGCGCGCTGCCAGCTCTTCTAGCTGTGCCTCGGACTTCCAGGAGAAAGCCAAAGGCTCACGAGCCGTTGCCTGGTTCCAACGACAGGAGAGACAAACGGAAGGAAAACCGAGCAGGTACTTACCGTGGCAAGGGACAGGGTGATGCAGCCGGCTCCCGATGGCTGCGGTATGCGCGGTTCTGCCCGGAAAGCACCGCCTCGGCCAGGTTGAAAGGTACCGCACCAGGTTCCTCTGAAGAGGGCAAAGCCACACAGGGTTTGCCCACGATGCCAGGACTGCTTCCAGCTCTGCTCTCACACTCCTGTTCATCTTCTCAATTACTTTGGGTTCACATCCATGTCCATTCAAGGCTTTCCAACTGTGAATCACACTGCAAACAAGGGTTATTTGACACATGAAGAAACATCCTTTAAAAGGAAGGTTTTACACCTGAAGCATTGTAATTTACTACCTATAGGGCGACACTGAGTATGCTCATTTCATTCCATCTTGCTGACACCTGGCCTGCTGGGATGCTGAGAGCAAGATTTGTGCCAGCTGCATCCCCTGTGCCATGAAGCTGTGAGCATCTGTGCTTCCATGTGTTCAGGAGAAGCTCTGGCATGGGAAATAACCCCGTTACTCAGGACAGCTCATTACCTGAACTTGAAGAGTTCACAAGCAGCACATTCATGAATTGTCTGCTTTCATAAACTGCACCTTTCTCTTTGCATTGCACTAATTCATGGAGGATGAGCAGTTGGATGAAAACCTATCACCTCTGCCTTATTCGTACCCATTTTCTCTACCTTGGCCATCACAGTAACGTACGACCCTAAGGACCAGCCTGACTGGCCACAAACGGCTGTTGGTGCCACGCAGCGCAGAGGCTGGGTTTGCTTTCAGGGCAGAGGTGGCACAGAAGGGATTGCTGAATCCTTGTTCCTGGTGGCACAGGCTCTGGTGGCACCAAGGCTGCACCCTGGGACCCAGACACGCTACTTGCTCCTGTGCCAGCTCAGTGTGCCCACAGCTTTGTTTCTGAAGCGGATGGTCCAGTGCCTTGGGGGCACACTGCACCTACCACCACGTCCCGGAGATGCGGTCAGCCACGCAAGGGCAGGGCTGTGGCAGCCAGGAGGGGAGGCACCAGCACCAAGGGCCCAGCCAGCTTCCTTGGCCACCTTGGTGTCATTTGTTTCGCTCTGGCAGCGTAAAGGCATGGCAGCATCTGCTCACTGAGGAGGCACTTTTATGGGATTTAGTACAAACAAGAATGAGTTTTGCAGGATTTTACCATTAAGTTTGCTCATAAGCGCCTACAATTCCTCCCCACAGCCTGGGGAAAAGGACGAGTTAGCTTTTCTTACTTTTTTTCTTCCTTTTCCTGTCCATATCAGGTGCCCGTGAGCGGGAGCTGGCTGTGGGGTCTCTGTGAGGAGCGGCTGGGGGTGCCAGTGGCCCCAGGGCAGCCGGTGGTGGGAGACCCGCAGAGGAGCCAGTGTTGCCCCTGTGAGAGGATGCTTAAGAAAGCAACACCTGTGCCTCTTGTCGGGGGAGAGGAGGTGGGAGTCAGGAATGAAGGACTAACAGTCAAGTCTCAGGAAAAAAAGGAGTAGGGGGAAAGGTGTGGGGGTTTTTGTCTTTCTCACCATCCAGCTCTGTTCTGAGGGACGAGTTCAAGTAATGTTCCCCAAGTTGAATCCGTTTTGCCTATGACAGTAATTGGTACGCAACACCCCCATTTTCATTTTGACCCATGAGCTTTTTGGTCTTATTTTCTCCCCTGTTCTGTGGAAGGGGAGTGAGAGCAGCTGGGTGGGCGTCTGGCAGCCAGCCAACACCAACCCACCAGGCTTCTCCATCTTCCATACAAAGCAATTACTTGCCGCTTAAACAGGCTGCTCTGGAGGATGAAAAGCTGGAGGAGCTAAGCTTGCCGTGCTCCTCTTCCCCCAGCCTCCAAACCCAAGAGCTTTTCAAAATAACTCAAAAAGGGGAAAATTTCCTTCAGATCAGTTCCCCAACTACTGATTTTTATCCAGCAAAACATTCTGAATATACAGAACACACAAAAGCCTGTGGATTTGGAGAAACTTCAAGTGACAGGTGACAGTCAAGACAATCCTAGCACAGCTAATAAAAGAATTTATTGTAAACATACGTATCTTACACAATTATACAGTATAATACAGATAACATGAAGATTTAAACACTCAGCATTACAAACAGGGGCAATATTTGTAAAGAGATCTTTAACTTGCATCAAGACTCTTTAGAAAGCCAGAGAAATATACCGTAACATTTCAACACACCGTATCACCTGTAGCGTTCCACACACACCTGAATGGGTGCACGAAACATCCACAGCCTCCAACTCATCTCCAAGCAATTCCCACAGGAACCTCTCACCGACACTTTTTTCTCCCACTGCTTTTCAAAATTCAAAGAACTTGTTGCAAACGTTTCCTACATCTGAAGGACTAAACACATGTGTTATTTTCTATCTGCTTTTAACAAGTTTTTCTTCAGCAAACTTAATGTGTTATTAATATAGCATCTCCTAGGAGAGTAACCTGTGGTTGCTCAGAAATGCAGCAACAGACCTCCACTGCAAGAACCTCGTTAAGAACAAGGGGCATTTTACCTGCCTGCTTCAGGGCCAAGTTCAGGACTCACTCTGAAACTCCACTCCTCACAGAAAAAGCAGGACACAGGCAAGGAAGCCACAGTTTGCCAACAGATGCCCAAAGACGAGCTCCTGCATCCTCAAGAGCTGCTCTGGGTGTATCGACATCCCAGAAACGAAGCCCACACGAGACGGGGGCTGGAAATGCACGTGTCATTGCAGAAGATCATAGCACAACTGAGTTTGCCCAAAAGGCTGTTCCCACTCAACCTGCAGGCTGTCACAGTGATAGTGACAGATATCTTGAAAATGCCCCCCCCCCCCCTTTTTTTTTTTTTAAAAGCTGCGTACAGGGGTGCCTGAAAGCAGCACGGATGTGGAGTTCACTGCAGCTCCCCAGCTACCTGGATTCCTCCCAGCTCTCAGCACTGAGCTCAGACATAATCGCCACCGCTTGGCTCCTTCACACTGACCTCAGCTGAAAAACCTCACGTCAGGGCTGAGCTGCGCACTGTACTTGTGCAGGCAACCCTGCACTCAGGTCACCCCAACAAGCCGGGATTATCTTTTGAATCCAGAGCATCTGAAACGCCCTTTCTAGGGGGCATTTAAGTCCTCTGAATACTGCTTGCATTTCGTCCATTGGTCCCATTTCCTATATTCAAGGGTTAGGTTCTGCCACTCGTATATTCGTATACCTCCCTGCTAGCTCTGTGGAACTGAGAGGGAGTTTCCTGCAGACCCTAGTTTTATTGAAGGTGGAGAAGACAGGCAGCATCTCATCCGAGGTACATCGTACCTTCCTCAGCCTAAGAACTGTCTCAAACCTATGCTACTCTCCTCGGAAGCCTGAAACCACCCTCTAACTGACCTGTCTTCCACAGTTCCTGCACACTGAGTTACCATCACCTGTCTTCCAGCCCCAAAAAAGCACCAAAAGATAACATTTTGAAGATTTCTGTTCCTACCCCAGGCCAGGAAAGATAACTGTAGTTTAATGTTTATAAAAGGCTTTGTATTGTCAAAGCACGGCACCAACAAGAGCGAGGCCTCAGTACACCCCTGTGAGGTAGGTATCCTGGCTCCCCATGCTCAGAGACGGGGAAACTGAGGCACAGAGTGATTAAATCAAAGGCCATGCAGCAGATCAGAGACCCAGCTGAGATCAGCGCATTGGAGGTTCTGGCTGTTTGACCCATGCTCCAGCCACATGACAGCACTGCCTCACAAAACAAGCACCCTGAAAGCATGACAGTCCAACAGGAGTCCCACCAGCTTTACAATGGCTTATTCACACCACTAGCAAGCACCCATGGGGCAGGACAAAAGGGTGGTGGATGCGGGGTGGTCAGGATGTTGTCAGCGAAGCCTTCTTCAGCGAGGTGTTGACAGCCAGGCTGCAGATGTGTCTCCTACACCAGTGATGTTCCTGAGACAGGTAAGTGCTGGGGTTAGTAGCAGAACTTGGATCTGCAGTCAAGACATCAGAGGAGCTCCCCACAAGCAGCAAATCTCTGATGTTTTGATCCTATCAGGCCTCTCTGCGTTGAGCAGAACTTAAGCCAAAGTGGTGCTGCTTCCACAGCACTTTATAATCCAAGCTGATCATCAGCGAATGCTGTCAAAACATTAAGACTTGTACAACACAGCTGGTCACCTGCCTTCCAGCACACTCCAAACCTGCTAGCAGCCTGAGGAGGCACTCACTGAGCCAAGCAAAGGGTTTCAGCCAGTCCAAACCCACAAACACTGAATACTGGCCTCGTGCCTCTCCTCTCCCATGCAGGACAAGTGGTCAGTCTAATCTTACCAAGCCTGACCATGGTTTGTTCATCCTGATTGAGCATGTGCCAGTCTAGCCTTTCTGCGGTGACCAAGAAACCTCCACTAGAGAGGCAAGGAATTTGGTTAGGTGATACTTAGCTGCATAAGCTCATCATAAGTCTACCCAGCTGTGTTCTCAGTCACATATATCACACTTGAGCAGGACTGGCAGAATTTGTTGCAGCCATCAGCCTTCTGTTCACCCAAACCTAACCAACCCACCCACCCATCCACTCAAACAACCCACCTCTAAAATCTGCCTTCGACTTTTCTCATATCCAGAGTGCCAAAGCAGCTATTCTGCCCACTGCATGGGGAAACAACTCATATGCAGACTGTATCAAAAAGCATAATTTCTTTTCTTTAAAAAAAATGTTCCATCTCATCAATACAGCTGTCTCAGAGGGACCAGGCCTGTGGAGTCTCTCACAGCTCGCAACTCGATGCAAACTGACAATGTTTGTTCAGCCACTGAACATACACTTACCAAGTAAACACTGACATTTAACAACTTGATTTGGAACAGAGCATCATTTTGTTGCATTAAGGTGCATCTTTAATTGGAGGTAACAATCTAGTAGCCCAATGTTATAAATGTATATAATAGTGTCCTACAGAAATACTGGATTTGTCAACCCAACTTCAGTCATAAATCCACCTTTCCTGTAGCATCTTCTCTGCTCTATTTCATTGTTCCTCATTTAGTATCTTCATATGTTTGTTTGTGAGGAAGTCAAGAAAGGGAATATTACAGATGGCTTTGTGAATATTCATCACTGTGATCTCTCTTGGAGTCCTGCAGGGAATGCATCAGAGATGCCATTATAATACATAAAAAGACATGTGTCCATCAAGCAGCAAGTCAATAAATTTACTAACAGAGGGGAGTGGGGGAAGATCAATTGAAAAAAAAGGATAAAAGAGCAGGTGTTAGAGCAAGACAGGAAGAGCATTAAAATGTCAGAACACACACAAAAAAAAAAAGACAAATGACTGGGGGAAACATCTTGGGCATTGGGACAGGGAAATCAAGTGCTGAAGCATTAATTCTTGAACTTCTATAGCACAACTATGTACATATAATACATATATTATATATATATATTTATATATTGCATAAAAGTAAATATTTAAACTAAGCATTTTCTCATAGTGTTCCCCCCCCCCCCCCAATTTCAGGCTATCCCAAATCCTGCTGCTAAACAGAAATCAAAATGAGGCCCAAGTGTTACCTTAAAAAAAAATCACGTGAGCCTGAAAAAGAGTATACTGGTAAAATAAGGAGATTATTTAGGTTGTTTAAGTTCTGGCAGGCCATGGCTAAGTTGTCTACAGGGTAACCTGAGATGGCCAAGAGTGAGAAAGTCCTTCCAACATGGCTCTGTAGGAACAAGTCATCTGTCTTTGGGCATGGCAACACCAGAGAATCCTGCCTCAGTTTTTCATGTTGTTTACTTTGCCACTATGGAGCTAGGAGATGACAAACCCCTTTATAAGGCTTGGATCCTCCCAGAATATAGTTCAAATTCCCTCATTCACATGGTCTGAGCCACACAAAATCTGACTTAAGTCCTCAAGCAGTTCAGCCCTTGATGCTGGCATAAGTGGTCCAAGAGGAAATAAGCTGCCGTACCTGTTGTGAGGAGCCGTCTGGTATGCCACAGCTAGCGCTTGCCGCAGGATATCACTCATAAGCTGTTCAGTGGCCTGTGACAAAAGACAACATTAGGAGACAGTATTACGAAAAGAGGAAAGAAACATGCTGTTTGCTTGAGTATCAGTGTAAGGGCAGCTGAATTCCAGCTCACTTCAGTCCTGTCCTTGATCAGCAGGGGGGCAGCTCAAGATGTCCAAGTGTGTTTTATTAGCACAGTAATAAGAACCAAGTATATTTAAGAGAAAGAAAGAGACCTATAGATGCACAAAGCTCGGGCTGCAACTGCCCGGCCCGGTTTCTTTCTGGACCTGCAGAGCAGTACGTGCACAGCAGGGTGGATCCAATGTTCCAGAGCCTGGGCTTCAAAGCCTATTTTAGGGCCCTTCCTCTCGCACACCAAAGCTTGTTTGGCACATGGCAGATTCCAGGTATTTTCCTGGGAGCTGGTATACGCTTGTTAGCCACCCCCTGTGGTCACTAGGCTTATGTCAAGTTACTTTCACAAAAACCTCCCAGCCTGGACAGCAAGCAGATGGCAGCCGTGTACCCTACATACTTGGCTTAATCAAGGTTCAGTCAAAAGCTAATTAAGGCTCTTGGCTTTCTGTGCCTGTATCAAGAATAGAGCAGAGGTTTCTGGGATGTTCAGTCAGGAGAGCTGGCATAACTCTACAATTATAATGGAGCAATCTGACAGTTACCATCTGTGTCTACAAATGGATGTATCTGACTCCAACTACAAGTAACAGCAGAGCAGAAGCGTGCATGCGAGTGCATGTGTAACCTGGAATCAATTAGCTTTTGCAAAACTGATCTGATAAGCAGCAGCCTGTATAAACAACCCCAAAAATTGCCTTTGGCTTGAAATACAGCAGAGCAGTGCTAAAAGCAAGCTGTGTTAGCCTTCAGTCCACACCCAAGAACTCCAACTCCATGCTGTTCAAAGTTTTGGTAAGACACTCTGTTTTTCCAGAAGTGTTTCTGACATAGAAATCGTTTCTCATATAAGGCAGAATTGCTACTGTCTCCAGGAATTCAGCATTCTCCCAGCAGAGACAACACAGGCCAAAAGGAACTGTGCAGTATTTATGAAAAAAAATAGCTAACCTTGTATAAAATATTCAAGTCTTACAGAAGTCTGGCAGATTCCTCCCCAGTTTTGAAGGGTGGGACAAAGGAAAGGGTTCTTCCAAAGTTACAGAATGAGGCAGTATCTTACTGGCAGCAAGAATCTGCACATCACTACTCTATGTCCAAGCCAATAAATCAGTTAGAAAGCTAGAAACACACACAAAAGTATGTGAGACTGTTTGGCCAGCTACGTATTTTTTCCATACATGTACAAAGACAGACATCGGGCTCTGCATCTTCTGATTTGATAAATGCATATTAATAAGGATATTCCATCTTTTTTTCTACATTACCGAATCAAAACGGTTACAGAAAAGTTCTTATTGTGAAGTAATTTCTTACCTTTAAAATCATATCTTCTATTACTGATGCATAAACATTCTTTTGTACCTCAGCAGGCTGAAAAGAAATCCCTATCTATAAAATACAAGAGAAAAAAATCAGTGCATCAAATAACACAACGCAAGTTGTACTACAGATTAGATGAGAATGAGATTAACAGGGGAAAAAAATCAATTACAAAGGGTAGTTAAAAAACAAGCAAGTAGACTGCAGAACTTTCTAGCAGTATAATCTCAAGAAAAAAATCTGGAGAAATGCAGCTTGACCATTAGAACAGCCTGCAGAAATGCCTCTAAAACGCAGAATAAACAAAAGCAGGTTTTAATTTTTGTTTCAGCAAGTCCACACAAAAACCGGTCTGCACTGGGTACCTTTTGATTGAGAACAGAAGCTGCATTTTAAAACTGCACATATATTCAATCCATCTATTCATCATCTTCCCCACACCTATGGCAACTGAAACCACTTTAAACAGTACTCCTGGCACAAAAGCTCCACATCAAAAGACTGTTTCATCCCCCACCTCATCACGCTTGTGCCCGTGTCACCTACTTAGCAAGAGAACAGCTAAACTGCAGAACCAAAGGTTTGTCCCTTGATGCTGGCATTTGAGGTGGAGATGGCAAACCGTTCTTTCTCCCACAACCGCTGCACGCAAACCCCTCTTGTCGCTCTGTCTCTGCTGGCACAATGACAAGCACTCCTTCCTCCAGGCCAAGTCAGCCTCCTCCCTTTCCTCCCTGCTGCTGTGGCAGAAGACCCCCCCTCCCTTTCTTTTACCCTAATTTGAACAGAGGGAAGAAATCCAAGCAGTAGAGAAGTTTGCTGTGGTCTAAGCTTCACTGCAACCCCTCTTCAAGAGCTGCTATTAAACAGCACTGGTCCAAGCAACAAGTTCAAATACTGCACATGATGGGACAGAAAGAATTCAGTGCTGGTGCTCCTCTTCCCTCATTTCCCCTTTCTCCTAGCATTCCAGGATGATTTTCCTGGTACTAAGCCCTGCAACACAGCTACTCCCAAATGACCTCCCAGCTGGCATGCTTCATTCTCTCCTGCTAGCACTAGCCAGCTGAGTGTCATGAGTTAGAAATTCCAGTTTTTCCACGGCATTTATAAAAACTCCATAAAGCATCCAGAGGGCCGTATAGATTAAAGAAAGGCAACTGAATATATGTAAGACAAGAACTGTTGTTAAGCTAGTTGTGATTAGCTTTGCGAATCACTTCTTACCTTCTCTGCAGCATCCCTCACAAACTCTGATGCAGGCAAGGAAGCCAAGTAAAACTTCATCTCCTCTTGCTTCTCCTCCTGTTCTTTCTTAATGTTTATTTTTAATGGCTCGTTGAAGTTGAGAATATCTACTTCCTCTTCATGTTCTGGTTCTCGTTTCAGAAACTGCTGTAGTTCCTCTAGTTTTCGGCACAGCTCCTCACCACTGCTGTAAGATGAAGGGCATTCTGAAAAAGAAGCAATCAATTAAACACATGACAGGTTATGGAAAGCTGTTTATAAACAGATGCACACTCAAAATATGGTAAGAAATTAAGGTAATTGCAAGTTATTTTTGTAGTTCCTACCAAACATAAGGATGAACAGGAACACAAGCAGTCATTGAGAGCCTTCTAATTATATCGTCATGACACTCATGGTCCTCTCCCTCATCTGCCCCTACACCAACAAAGGTGGCTGCATTTCAAACAAAACCAGGCTAATGTGAGCCTCCTAAACATTCTCACAGAAGCTTTTTGACAGTTGCAAAGCAGCCTGATGTTCTTCCACTTGCTTGGAGAAACTGAGTTTTTACTATGTGGGTACCACGTAGCACTAAATCATCTTTTACGTTATGGCAAGTATTATATTTTTTAAGAAACATCACGAGACAGATTCACAGTGGAATTACAAAACGGCAACCTCTTCTCTGCATGCTCGACACGAGCCAGTAAAACCTTCTGTGCAAAGCGATGCAAGAAACAGATTTTTTTTCTTCTAAGACAAACACAAATCTAGTTATTTAGATAAAAATATTAAAAGGTGGACGTAAGCTTCTTTTCCACCTTCAACAATGGCAATGCAGTGCCAGACTTGGCAAATAATCATCAAATCCATACACTTCTGTGAAATACCTTAAATCCCTGTATGATCAGAACAGAAAAAACATTCAGCTTTAGGAAAGGGATTATCTGAAGGTGAAACAAGGGAGCTTAACTATGAAGAATGAATGAAATTAAAAGATGTACATTTAATACATACTAAAATAGACTGTGAAGATCCCAGAGCTATGCCTAGTGGAATAATGCAGCAGCTGTAGTAACATAATGTGGAACTTCACTTCCCTTTTGGGGGGTAAATTAACCCCCACTGAGCTCCACACTGCCACTGCCAGGTTTCCCTGCCTTGCTTTGGTTTTTTTGTTCCTGAACTCATTCATATTGTTTACACAGTCTTAACAGAGGCTAAGCTTACCCAAGGGCAGAAATGTCATTACTCACCACACTTCACTTGTGTGCCCACTTACAAATGATTATATCGTGGGGCAAGAATCCTCTCTCATATGCTTTATCTACACTGGGCCTCCAAGGGCCCCAAAGCACAGTAAAACCCAAAAGATGCCCCAGAAAACATTAGGACTGACAGAGACATGGGACAGCCTTACTTGGAGGCTTGCCCTTATTACCTCCAACTTTTCTTATTCCAGAGTGAATTAAATTAAAACCAAAGGAAGTAAGAAACCCCTTCTCCTACAGCAGCAGCACATGTGTGTCTATACAGTCTTGAGCCACTTAGTAAACTGCATTTTTGGCAGAGAGGAGCTTTCCAAAGGTCCCTCCACACTCACCTGGCTCACTATCTATCTGTGTCAGCACATCTTCAATCGAGTCCTCATCGTTCCGCAAGGTCTCAGGGTCAGGTGGAGTGTAGCCATGGCATCGACACCAGTGTACCACGTGCTTTGTTTTCAGGGGTGTAATATTGTGAAACCTGGGGTGCTTCTCTATGATTTCTTGAAGGATCTTTCTCACTGTCATCGCTCGTTGCCACTGTGACAAACCAAAGGGAAAGCTCATCAAATTGGCTAAAACATTTAAGGTTAGACCATGGCCCAGACCAATAATCCAGGTTGCAAGGAAAACAAAAGGAATATGATTTTCTCAGAAGTCAGAATGACAAGGAAAAATAAATATGGAAGATGGTCCTAATCCTGATACCAGGCAGCTGTAGGGCAGGTCATTTAACCTCTGCTTTGTCATCCAAACAAAACCTCAGAAAAAAGGGACACACATTTACAGGGGCCTAGATACACTTGACTTGAAATGTCTCACCTCCCAAGTGACACCTAAGATGGCATAGTGCAAGAAATCCAGTAGAGTAAAATATGCTTCTTCAAATGCTGGTTAGATGCTTCAATCACTTAAGCTGGCAACAGCAGAGTGTCTAATCAGTTTTAACATCTTCCACACAAAACTCCATAGCAAGATGACAAAATTATGAAGAAATAGGGAGAAACATAACAACCACAACACAAAAAGGCCCAGATACACTGAAATATTTAACTTTGGTGAACTGATAATCTATTTCAGCACTAGCATTCCTTATGTCAGATCTCTCAGTCCTCTTCCTACTGAAAACAGAAAAAAGCCCATGAAAAGACAAAGTATGTTGGGTAAAATTCCCATGACCATAATGTGCCACAGAGAAGTGATGAGGATAAAGTGCTAACAGGACAGTTTGCAAAAATTCTGTTTTTTTAAATACTTCAAAAACACCTTACTTCAAATCAACTGAAAAATGACCTTCGCAGTCTCTTCTGCTCAAGAAACTCTCTGAACAATAAACTGGATCACTATCTGGACACAAATCAGCGCATCATGCGGTAAGGAATTCTTCCATTTAAAATATGACAGACGGTTTCAGAAAACAAATTGGCTAACAACAAGGGAGGTTCCATAATTCAGAAATCCTTCTTGTGTCCCTAGTGACTGCTTATGAAACACAGGAGGAGAGGATTACCTCGGCTGCCCTCCTCTTCCCAATATTCCAGCTGTAATACTGTTCCACTGAACTGGCACAAAAAGAGCTTGCATCTTCACCTGGAAAACACAAAGGCAAAACCAGTACTAAATTTATAGTAAGTGAAGTAAGATTAATTCTGTTATTTAGCAGAGAGAAAGAGGGAAATATGTTTCATGCTCACAAGATTGGGAACTGAAACTCTCTCGCTCTTACAAATGCTGTGCTCTCTCTGAGCACAGCAGAGATAAGTGCAGCAGACACTGTTTTTTGGATGCAAAACCAGCACCCTTCTTGGTCACACAGAGACATCTGTGGCTATGGGCTGTTTTAAGTCTTTTTCTCCTCAAAAAACTGTAATGATGTAGAAATGTAGATCTGTCTAACTGGTCGAAGTCTCTTCCTTTGGAAAACCTTTTTCTTTTGCAAATGAATTACAACATAAAAATGAAACGACAGTGAAAAGGTTTCCTGGCAAAAATCTTTTTGAGGAAATGAATCCTAAGCAATGGATTCATAAATGCTACTGTAGGCCAGAGAGCTGAATGTAATGAAAGCTTTACCGTGCCACCCACTCCTGCTTGGCTCACTGTGACAATCTTGAGAGGGGTCTGCCCTACCCGGTCTCCAGGACCACTTGTGCAAACTGCATTAGTTACCAGAGAAAGCTGTTAAGATTTTCAGCTATGTACATGAGTAAGAGTTATGCAACTATAAAGTACCATAGATTTCCCTGTAAACTACTACCTTTTGTTTAATAAAAAAAAAAAAAAAAAAAGAAAAACAAACATTACAATGCTGAACTATTTTATTGTGTTTGCAAGCATTTCTGAAACCCTGATGTTAAATTAAAAAAAAGAAGGAAAAAAACCCCACCACATCCACTGAGGACAAATGAGGGAAAGAAGACCAATTTGCAGCCATTACGTGAGGAAATAAAATCTACTTCTAACAAAAAAAAAAGATGAAAGTTAATAACTTGTGACAATGTATTTGGCTTTATTGGAAGAACCTAATTCCAAGCATCTTTAGACTAACACCTGGAATAAGCTCTCTAAGGAGAATGGCTTCATTTCGTTCCACCTTTTAATAATTTTTGTGGCTACAGGGTATGCAAGGCATTCTGTTGATACAATAAAAATAGAAAGCAAAGCCTTTTCATTTACTGCTTACTTTTTTCAGCAATTAATGGAACTTTCTTCACTATTGCTGTTAAAAGCTGCTGGATGTTCTCCAAATATTCTATGCTGCAAGGGATAAAAAGAATCACAATGAAGAATACTGCTGGAAGGAAGGAACCAGATGCAAAAGGTTTAAAAATCACTGCATGGTCTAAAGTCTCTAGCCACAAGGCATTATAGCAATAGTAATGGGAGGATAAACTGTTACGCCTCAATCTGGAGAAGGTATTTCAAACAGCCTTTCCTCTTGCCAAAGTGTCCACATCTGAAGCTGCATCTGTCAAGCTGTGGAAACTCATCAGAGGCTTTTTTGGGCAAGCTTGGAAGAAACCCCTGCATCATCTTGCAAGCTGCAACACTACTTGAGGGATAAGACACACCTGTAAGTGCAGGCTGTTGCAGTAGGAACATGTGATACTGCATGGGAAACTTTGAACTTAGGGAGTTTAGGTAAATTTTACTTAACCTGCCATGCTGTATCTAACTGCCAAGTACTGTATTTTCCATTAGTTACTTTAGAACTAAGATAATTTCCGGCATGTAGTGACTTAAGATTTATTCCTGTCTCCTACACATCCCTGCAGACATTACCCTGATGGAGGGTATATGTCGGGATAACAAAACTTCTCAAAATATGGAATCAGGGAAGTCAGCCACTGGAGGAATCAAGAGCAGAAGGAACATCCTACACATTACAAGAAATATGCAGAGAAAATTTTGCCAACTGAGTTCTGCTGAAAAATCACTAACAAGTACTTGCAAGAGCATCAAAAGCAAGGCACTCGATTTCACAGCATCCAGAATACTCCAATGATCTTAATTACTTAATTCCAGTTATGAACCAAGGCAGCCTTCATACTGAGTAATTACAGAAGTATATGAGCTTAACAAGACTAGAGAGGCAAGACGACAGTACTAATTTCAGATGCCCCTTTTGTGACCTGCATTTTGTTGGGTAGTTGGACCTCAGCAAGAACACAACGGCAATGGGAATTACACAAGCAGTGGATGATACAGAGGTTTTAGCAGCTTGAGATTTTAGCAAACTCCAAAACAACTGCAAACCTTTAAATATTTTTCCCCCTTTCATAAGCCCTGCATACAAATCCATTTGCAAAGAAAATATTGCAATACTGTCCGAAACAAATGCCACTCAAAAGGATTAGCAGTGATACAACAGCATATGGGACAGAAGATTTTATAATCTATTTCTAGGTCAAACTTAACACTGCTGCACATCTCCCTAAAATCTCCATTCCCCCTGGCATTTCAAAGATCAGAAAACCTTACAGAGAAATGAACAATTACTTGATAACGTAATTCCCAAGTTCGGAGCTCTCTTCTGTTTTCACTGCTGCTTGGCCTTCTTGGGTACCCACAGAACTGCAGTTCTGTCCCGTTGAATCAGGCTCCATCTTAACTTCAAAGAAACAGAACACATTTAAGACAAAAAGTACCAGTCAGCTTGATAAATAGTGTCTTGTGAGACTCCAGTAAGACTGAGGGTCTTACATAACATCATTTGTTGTTTGCATTCTGATTGTTAAGCATGAACAAATCTGACCTTCAATTCTGCTGAAAGCAAGCCACCAGAACATGTTCCCCCTCCTCCAAATCTTAACGTGCTCACATCTTATCCTTTTTAGAAAATCTGCGTAACCAGTTGCTGAGATGTTTTGCGTATGACTGCCTGATCTAAACTGAACTGCCTTAAAGTGTACATTGGCCTCTTCGTAAACTAAGAGCTGGATAGAAAACTACTAACAGTTTTAGCAAGAAGTGTCATTTCAAAGTGAGAACTTTTTTGAAAACAGTGCTGGTGTTGACATCAGTGAACTTTCTCATGTCTAGGACAGAACGCTGGTGAGACAGGGGAAGGGAGAGACACGTTCCCAACCAAGAACGGCCAGGCAGTCTGGTCCTTCATCTGGGATGGGAGAGACACATGACAGTTCTGCAAGAACTGGACTTTTGAGTCTCTCGGCTCTGGTCTATGCATTATTCTGGGAAGTACCGCATGTACATCTTTCCCCCGCATGTCTGTGCATGTGCATACGTGCTGTCTACATCTAGTGCTGTTGGAAAGCATTCTCTAGTACATTTCACCATAGCCACTGTTCTGAGGACAGAAGTAACTGTGATTAAATACATGCTGCTCCATGCATTTCAGCAATGGCCTGAAACAATGAATGTTTAAGGTACTCATGGTAGCTTTCTAGAACATCCCCCTTTTTCTCTGTCCTTGCCTGTGCTTTGGGACTTGTTGATGGGGAATTCACTGTTAATCGCCTAGTCCCCAAGTGCTATTTTTGCTTTATTTAAACCCTACTAACAATGGAAATAAAGGAACCCACAGTCACAGGATCTACTTTCATCATGAGGCCACTTGTATAAAGCAGCACCAGCTTTATCTTACTGAGAAATTCCTTGTTACCTTTAGTGACGGATGCTGTAGAGGGACTAGTGACAATCGTACTTGCTGCTGTGACAGTTGAAACAGCTGAAACTTTGCTGGTAGAAAGTGACTGTATCACTGGAGAGGAAAAAGAAAGAAGGAAAAAAGACAACAAAAAAAAAAAAAAATCAAACCTCATACACTTTGCAAAATAACCATGTTCAGAAGCAACAGTGTTTTTTGCAGCACAAAGTTTAGGGATGAATTTCCTTGCTACATTTTCTTCTACCTCTAACTTTGGACCATGTATGCCAACAGTGACCAAGAGCTACCCTGTGTCAAAGGGGATTTTCACACACCATCTGTCATCCTCCTCTGCCCTTTACCTTTGTTCATAGGCATGAGTATTGTCTGAACACCTCCAGAAGCTGTGTTTACACCGAGCTGTTTAAGCTGGCTGGGAACTGTCAGAACAGCCTGCTGTGGACTAGACTGATTTGAGTGGATTTTTAGCAACCCTGCAAGAAGAACGGAAGACAAAATGTTAAATAAAACACACCATTTAGTTTATCTCCAGCTACTTCTCTGCCTGAACCAGGATGGTATGTAAGCTAGCACTGCCACCCTCTTAACAAGTCACAGTTCAGTGACCTGTCAGACAAGTTTTTACTGACAAATGATTGCTAAAATACTGGGGTGCTGCACCACAGCGTGAGCAGTATTCCATGCTGCGTGCTGCTCTGATATTCGTACAGCAAGTTTCCTCATTACCTAAGTAATCTTAAGCAGAAGTTGATGTAACACAAACCTTCCAGCTGAAGCAGGCTCAGCACAGAGTAAAACACTTGTCAGAACAAGACCTTGTGCTCAAGGGTTTGGTAAGCCAGTGAACTACAGCTCTGTTGTACTTACACAGCCACTCTCACCGAGGTATCCAAGTGCTGAATGCACCTCTGCCATCCAGCTTAGCAGCACCCGCTGCAGTCAGTGGAGCACAAACCACCACGTTTCAACTAAGTGACAAGCCCAAGGCTGCACAGCAAGTGTGATGAAGGACATATCGGGACCGAATGTCCTGTGTCTTTCTGTAACGCGCACTGAACACATCCATAAGGATGGCTACTCAAGCTATGAAGCGTATTGAAGTAGGGACTGAATGAAATCACCGACTTCAGTCAAGGCTAATAGAACGAGCAGGACATTCAGGCATTAACAGCATTCTCAATGGCAGCACCCAGGGACTTCGGTGGAAATCAGCACAGCTCCAAGCCGTGCCACAGCAAGTAGTGCTCATCACCTGTCCACCAGCTCTCTCCTCCACATCCCAAGCCACCACAGCCAGCACTCTTAACACTGTGATTTGGGCCTACGTCCATCCTTTCTACTGGTAAATCGGCTATTATCAATATAATTGTATTCAATCTATAGCTAACTTTTATTCGGATTGTGGAAATTTAATAGACTTCTACTTTAGAACATGGACAACAGAAGACTTCTTAGTTTCATGATGGCAATTTTATACTCACGATTTGTTTTGCGATAAAGTTTTCATTCTCTCATATTTTATTATTATTCTTTAAGAAACACAGCTGCCTTCCAAGTACTAGACATGCAAGATCTGGTGAAGATGTCTCTTGGTTTTGAAAGATACTGGTCTGTTAGGCTTTCACCTCCAGGCAAGGCAGCTAACCCACTCTTACCAATTTGTTTGTGTGGGATGCACAGATGTGTCAGGATGGGACAGCAAGGGACCCAAACAGCAAGGAGAGTAAGAAGGGACATTTTCAACTAACGCTATTAGCCTGACGGGTAGCAGACATTGTTCGTTGCAAAACAAGGGGAAAATCTGTCTTTTTGAAAACCCGCCTTTAAAAATACAAATCTTCAGAATCTGATCACTGCTTTGGTTCTGGGTGGTTTTTTGGGGTTTTTTTGTTTGTTTGTTTGTTTTACATTGAAATAACATGGTTTATAGCTACTGCTTCTTCTGGGATTCTTGAAGAAATAGATTTTCATGATGAAGTCAGTGCCTCAGGTTACAAAAACCAAAACAAGATCTAGGTAACATTCTTACACCAAGATGGGAGTTTTAATCTGAAAGCTATTCAGAATGGCATATTTTCTACAAAAAAAACTTGCTGCTTTGTTTGCAAGGATGAAAACACTCAACTGCTTATTGCAGATTTCAGATTTGTAGCAGTCTTAGCAGTCTATGTTGTTTACTTTCAAGCTCTGGGAAAAACAGAGTGATGAAAAAGGAGGAGTTTGGAAGACTGTGCACATGGGAAACAAGAGCAGCTGTTTTCAAAAGACAGTGTCAGATGAGCTCAGTGTCATTTATTTTCTATTTTCTGTATTTTTACTCTGTTTCCACTTAGTAAGCCATTCTTAAGTTCACTTAGTAAGTGAACAGAACATGCCAACAGGTAAATGATTCAAAATTAATATTTCTGATTTTAACGTGAAATACTCAACTATTGATACAAAAGATACTGGAAGACAAGAAAACTAAATAAGGAGAACTCTCCTCTACAGAAGGGCAGTCCACCTTTATTATCTCATTTTTATTAACTTGATGCATTCCAGATCCTACCTCACTGTACTTAATGGATTTCAAATTTAAAGCCTTCAGATCCCCCTAACCAACATCTCTCTCCTTTCGAAGCCAAACACAGCAGATGCAAAGCCTCAGAGCCAAATTCTGCTCATGCAGCTTCTCCAACTTCAGTGGAGTATCACTTTCAAACTAATCAAGTCTGTAGCATTGCTGGTACCTTAACAGTTTCAGCATTCAGTGATACACTGTGCTCTTGAATAGGCAGATGACAACTCGGCATGAAAACTAAAATCCCTCTCTAATACCAATGGGCAACTCGCACTATTATTTGTAACAGATTCAGTCAATGCACTGAGTGATAGGATGCCAAATTATTTAGACATCTCTTCGGCTAAGCCAGAAGTTATATTAATAAGATATGTTTTAGAAAGCAGGATTTTACTTTTACACATTCACAAATGCAGGTGATTATTCTTCCATTTACAGTGCAGACAACTAAAGAACTCACACCTGGATTCTAACTTGCTATAGGAAAGGCATGAAAGGGAGTTTAATACCTGATACTGCAGCTTTTCCAGTCACAGGCGTTGGTGTAGTCATCAGAGAAGCAACACTTACAACAGTGGAAGTGGCAGTCTTATTCACTACTGATGAAGTAGGCTGGCTCTGGCTTATACAGATTTGGTGTTGCTGTCCCGATGTCTTTGCTACAGGAGTTCCAGAAGATGATGAACTGGAACCTGCATTATCTATTTGCTGCATAAAAGAGGCAGAGAAGAATAACAAGGTCCTTTTTGTGTCACAGATAACAATAAGCACAACGAAGTAACAATATCCAGAAGCAGCACAACCAAATGTTTATCTGTCTGTCATTAAGCAGCAAAATGTTCTCAAGCACATATCCAAAAGCCCAGATACAACGACGGTACATACAGAATGGAGGCGGTTTCAAGCAGAAGTGAAACTGCACATTGGAACTGCTACCACAGCTGCTTTGATAGTGCCTGGAGCCAGGCCCCTTAACATCAGCAAGCAGGTAGGTCTCCAGATGAGAAATGTGACCCAGGAACATTTCATATCTCCCTACTGCTCAGAAGTCCGGTCTGGCCACTGCCGGCCTCTGAAATCTGTTGACAGCAGACTGGGCACTAAGCACTGTGGAGAGTCTGTGATCTGAGAGGAGAGACCTACAGCCTAGTTACTGCTGGCTTTCACTGGCCTGCTGGATACGAAGTGTCAGGCACTTCACATTCTTCTTCAAATTTTTGTGCCAGCAGCAGATTAGATGTTTGAGAGCTGCACAACTCAAAAGATCTCATCTGTATGACTGCAAAAGCTTTTCCAGATAAAGCCTTCCTTGTCTACCTGAATTTTAACAACCTTAAAAGCAAGAAAGTGCAAGTGTCACAAGTTTCAGTTTCTCTTCTCCCCTTGTTTCTTCGCAGAAAATAAAAAACAGCAAACAACCCAATCAGAAAAGGAATTGTGGGCACTGTGCTGGTACACAAAAATAAGAGCAAACCCACCAGCAATGCTGACTGAGAAGAACACCAATAGGGAAAAAAAGAAGTCCTTTCCTGGAGATTGTATCAGCTAGAGCGCTAACACTGTATTACAGAGTTCTGGCAATGTTGTTTCTCACCTGGGCCACCCCGTTTGTGGGAAGGGCCACGGCAGGAGCAGCAGCTGTGGTGATAACACCTCCTGATACTCTCAGCACAGTGGTGCCAGGTTTGGAGAGCTGGGATGTGGCAGGTACTGATTTTATAGACCCATCTGATATTTTCACCAGTGATGTCTGTCCACTGGGCGCAGCCTTTGAGAAAGAATTCAGCATAAGGAAAAAGGTGTATTTGTTTTGGCTTTTCTTTTACTTAACCCTTCCCCAAAATCACAACAATAAAACAAACAAGACAAATGCTTTTTGTATTACTGAAAAATATTTTCAGAAGACTTTTGAAAAAGGCATGGGGTTATTCAGCCTGGAGAAGAGAAGGCTCTGGGGAGACCTTATGGAAGCCTTCCAGTACCCAGAGGGGCTGACAAGAAAGCTGGGGAGGAGCTTTCCACAAGAGCATGTAGCGATAAGACAAGGGGGAATCACTTTGAACTAAAAGAGGGTAGATTTTGATTAAATATAGGGAGGAAATTCTTCCCTGTGAGGGCGGCGAGGTGCTGGCCCAGGCTGCCCAGAGCAGCTGTGGGTGCCCCATCCCTGGCAGTGCCCAAGGCCAGGCTGGACGGGGCTGGGAGGAGCCTGGGCTGGTGCGGGGTGTCCCTGCCCGTGGCAGGGGGGTGGGAATGGATGATCTTTAAGGTCCCTGCCAACCCGAATCATTCCATGATGACGAAATTGTGGCAACAATACCTGGAACAAAATTATGACCTCAGAAATCAACTTCATCAAACTGTTGACTGCAAAAATATGTCCATCGATCTTGAATTTTGGACAATTAATTACAAGTACTCTTGGGGAGTTTGAATTTTACAGGGACTACCTAGAAGTTTTTAGAAAAGGACCTTTAAGGGATACCAAACCCCAGCATTTTAAGAGCTTTAGCACATGACCCATTTCTAAGGTTCAAATATTTAAGAACATTTTTGCATCTAACTGTATTTACTTCTCTGTTTCACTAAGAAATCCCAGAGCACGTTTACAAACTAGCAACCCAAGCTTACACGTGACCCGCTCCGAGAACAGAACTAAAGCTGAAAAATGTTAGTAGTCCAATAGCTGCATATGAAAGCAGGCCTTCATGTGCCTTCTTCGCCACAGTACAGCCAGCATCACAATTGTACAAAACCCAAACCAAACAACTACAAAAGGAAAAGCTCTTACAACGTGCAGCTGTGGTTCCTATACCTTATCTGACAAAATGCTAACTGGTAAGAGACAAACACACCATTTGCAGGTTACCTGTGTAAAGAGAGCTGTTTTCTGTCCAGTTATCACTTTTAATGCTTGTCCTTGTGTGGAAGATGTTCCAACTCCTACGTTGCCCTGAACAACTGAAGCTGGAGTCAGCTGCTTCCCAGAACTCTGAGGAGAAGGCTGGCCAACCAAAAAGGTGCCCTGCTCCAGAAATAAGTTACGAGAGGTCACCACTTTGAAACACAGTTAAGAGTCAACAGAAATCTAGAAGTGTCAATACAGGATAAAAGCCTATAGCTATTATGCAATAACATTTAATCTTCTAAAATGTGGCACTGCTAATTACAGCAGATGCTTCTGCACTAAGAGCGGGACATAGCCTTTTATTCTTGGTGCAGAACACTTTCTGATGCAAGGGAAGGGGTGAAAAAAGCCACACTCAGTTCCCCGTCTTGTCAGAGCCATCCACTATAATTTAACAAACTTTATGCTCTTCAAGTTTACTCTTTGTGACAAATGCTGCTTAGCAAGCAAGATTGGAGAGGCTACTGCTGGGCAAGGCCAAAAAAAAAAAATAAAAAAAAAAGAGACACCGTCTCACTTCAAAATGTATTTAGTCCCCTCACAAAAGCTATACATTCAGAGCGCGGCATGCAGAAATCACACCACCAACACTATAATAACCTATCACCTTAGACCCTTCCTACTTCACATTGATATTCAGTTGTTACCCCCTTCAGAGGCTTCATTCAGCCTCTGTCACACACGGATCCCTTCACACAATCTTCTGGTTCCTCATTTTTCTTTCTTACTCAGCCTTGCTGTTTCACTCCAATAACTCCCCCTTACTCTGCTCGTACTCATGCTTTCCTCCAACTTTTACATATCCTACTGTGTAAGATAACTCCATCGTATCACCTCTCTTGTTTCAGTGACCCTGGTGGCCCTGCCACCAGGGACTCTTACCACACTGTCTTTTCTCCACCCACTGCTTACCCTGGCCTTACTCACTGCTGCTTTCTCAGCCTGCAAGGAACCATGAGGGTACAACCCTCAAGGGGAGGTGAGGGGCAGAGATGTGCCAACAGCAACAAGTGGTAAAGTAGATGCCTGGCAGAGGGAAGAGATGGAAGGGTTGTTAAGAGAGGATCTAGATCCCATAGTCCAAGAATGTTTCATGTACTACAGAACCACAGGACACCAACCTAACACCACTGCAGCCTGAAATGTCGATCTACTTTAAATGAGATGCTTATGCCACTGACCTGGGGTGTCTGCTTCAGGATGTAGGATGTATAGGTGAGGTGCTGTGACAAGTTACTGCTTGTGCTTTGGGCTCCTCCTCCTCCACTATTTGTAGAAGAACCAGACTGGAGACCTACAACCAGAAGAAGAGGCTTGACCCTTTGGTTACCCAACACTGTCAACTGCTGAAGCATCCCTGTATATACTCGTAATTAAAACCACTTTGCAAGACATTTGCTGACACACGTTTTACAGCTGAGTATCATTATTATCCAGTACACCACAGTTCATAGATGCTGTCTAAAAGCTCAGCAAACATTGTGAACAAGAGGAGCTATGGGGGAAATAAGGAGGACTGGTGGGCAAGCAAATGTCATTTCAGACTGTTTTGAATTTTCTATCAAAAGAAAATGCTGTCCAACAGATGAACGGTCTTTTCATCAGTCTATTGCAGGTTATGAATTTGCAGCAAAAGCCCTAGAAAGACTATGAATCCCAGTGGCTTCTTAATTTTACTTCTGTTGGCTGTCCAGTGCAATTGTTAACAGAGTATTAGATCATGGACACCATGCAGTGGTAATCTGCAGTGACACTTTGATATTGCTCTGTCTCCAGAAGGAACAGCCTGAACACTTTTTTTGCAGTCTCTCATTAAGGAGTAAGGATTACAAAGTATTTATGGCTCTGTCACAAAAATCACAAGTATTGGCTCGTCCTTGATGCCTGTGAGATTATTTCCTTGTCAAAGCTGGACTGCTGCAGCTTCCTCTCTAAATCTCAAGCAATGGGGCTCCCATCACATTCTACAGCCCAAAAATACCTTCACCAAGAGTATCTACTACTTCAGTGACATGTACTCTACTGCTATGTTGCTGGTATTTACGGCCTTACATATTAAGCTGAATAATATCTCTTCCTTACTGCTAGTATCAGAACTGGGAGCAAAAACTTTACACCAAATCCATCTCCCATCCCAACCCCCAGCCTCAAAAGGGGCATTTGGGAGAGGGCTCACGACAAAACTCTTCATCTACACAGTCCAAAACCTGCAGTATTCTCTCCCTAGAGCAAGAGCACACTATAAAATGAAGTACTGCCCATCAGAACTATTTTAGCAATGTTACTCTCTGGGTATTTCACAGCAAGCTTGATTGACAGGCCCATTACCAAAAAAGTATTTCTGCTGGTCTCAACAGCTTGGGGCCAAACCTTGTATCTCTATTCAAAACGGTCTCTTCCGCTAGTTCCAGATACAGTATCTTGTCCTTCTCAAACTTAGCTCCTTACGCTTCTAGTTTCTCCAGGGTGTCATTCCATTACTTATTAATAGCTTTCACAACACATTCAAATCCATCTCAGTTTAATATCATGAAAATGCAGTTGTCTTCCTAAAGATCACAAGGAAGAGTTAAAGACAACCCTTTGCTGAATTCTGAGGAAAATTACACTGTCTGCTTTCAGCACAGAAAGACATTGAGAGCACTGCAGGAAAAGCAGTTTCATCGAGAACAGAAGTTGCTTGTAAGATCTCAGTCTTAAAAAGCACCATATACTGTGTTGTTGTGAACAAAGAAACCCCATCCCACTACTGACTTCCACAGCACCGGGATGCTTTATAGCAAAAATGCCAAACATATTAATTATGCAGTGATTACATTATTTAATTCATTAGATTTCCCTGCAAGACTAACTAGCATTATTCGTGGCTCGCAGTATGGCTCCTTGGGGTATCAGAAGCAGTTTTCCTTTCCCAGAAGGATTCTTGCTGTTGGTGGTGAGGTACAGTTTGGTGCCAGGTGGTAAGTTTGCCAGGTTTGCCAGGTTGGTGGCTGGTAACTGCAGTGTAGCCATAACTAGAAAGAAAGAAACAATACAAAGAAATCAAACTACTGCTTGCAGAAAGTAGCACGCATTGAAATCTGCACAGGATGGAAGTACTAGGAGCAACATGCAGCTCGCCTTTTGATAATCCACATGTAGCTGGCCTAACAGATTAACTCCACCAGTGATGCACAGAAGCTTTTTTGAATAGGTCTGAAAAAAAAAAATCTTGCTGCATGCAGTACCACTTAGGGCTGCAGGTCAAAGCAGCGCAGCCACAGGGTCTAGAGGCATCCTCCAGCCCCAGAGGCTACACATCATCCTTCAGGCAGTCCAGACCCTGAGCTAACGTGCTCAGCTAAAGCCAGCTGTGGCAGAAGCAGGCAGGGTGCTTCTGCCCAACCCTTGTGACTGGGGAAGATGTGAAGATACATTAAGGGCAGTTTGGCTCTTGTTTGTTGATGTGGAGCTTTTTGAGCATCTAAGGACCACAATGCTGGGCAAAAATGTGAGACCTGGCTCCATGAAAGACTGCTAGTTCTCCAGTACATTCCCCAGCATATCTGATCTCCACTAACAGAACACTGCATGTTTTAAAGTACTTGTGCTCCCTCCTCTTCCCCCTTACACATAATGAGTGAACATTTGCTTTATAACTAATCTCAGTCAGCCTGAATTCCCCTACAGACCTCTCTAGTAATTTTGAAGTTTTTCAATCACACATAGTTATTTTGCAGTTGAAGAAATCATTACAGACCCTCAAAGACTACCCATCATGAGCTATTAACAAGGTGTAAAATTACTCTACCTGAGCCTTGAGATGTACTTTTCTGAGCACCTGTGGAGGAAACTTGCGCCTTTGTTATAGTCTGCACAGGCTGAGCAACAATCGTCCCTCCGCCTCCACTCACGATGGCTTTGGCTACACCTTGAGTCACAACCTGCTTCGGACCAACAGCCTTTGCTACCGAAGAGCTAGATTTTGCCACAAGTATCTGGCCACCACTTATAGCCACTGCTTGTTTCACTGTCGACTGTAAAGCAGAACCAACTGGAACGCCAACAACCTGCAAGAAATAAGTATTGGATGATGTAGCGCTGCCAAGAGCAATCATGTGAATTCTAGCTGGTAGCTACCTCCATCTCTAGACAATTCAGGACACTTTATACATGTCTAGTCACGTATAAAAGCTATTAATTCAGAAACAAAATTAAATTGGCAAGAGGTCAATCCTAAGCAAAAAGATAAACACAACCAGGATTTCAGAGCACCCACAAAAGATTAAGAACATTCAAATTACAGGGCACTTCCATTTTTTCCCCTCATATATACGCAATGCCTTAATTCCAGCTGAAGATAAAGCTTGCCTTGGCAAAGCACAGAGATCCAGAAATTTAGTTTCAAACAGATTAATGGGAACAGACTCCCTGGGAAAAGTATGGCCTCAAAGCAGAATCCACAAACTGCTTCAGTTTTACGTGTTGACAATAACTGCAGGGAAACACAAGTTTGCATACCTGCTCAAAGAGGCAAATAAGGAAGTAAAATGGAAATAAACTGTTGCAAATGTAAATATGTATTTACTTATGCAAAAGTGAAAGCTTTGTACGTAGTCTCCTGTGCTTGGCACATGATTTGACTCTATCCACAATGGAAACAGGCAAGAACAGAGACAATTTCTGACACATCTGTCATCTTGTCACTGCACAGTTACTGGGCCTTCTCAGAAGCTGTGTCACTCCTGTTATAGCAGCACTGCATTGGCACAGACTCCTACAATAGAACACTTCAGCTGTCACTCAAGTAGCACTGCTTCTGCCTAATGCTAGTTCTGGCTCAGACTCCACCCCACTCCCTGTTCATCCTGATCTTTTTTCTGTTGCAGGCCTTGTTTCCTTGGACTGCAGTCCAAAGAAATAAGGAAAGAATTTGACCCCTCTTACAGAAATACCTGGATGAATTTCAGAAAGAGCTGATGATGGCAGCCCACTGTCTGGGTTGTTCAAAACCACCCCTATCCCAACTGTTGCAATGGGTTAGACAGAAGCGGGAGATGTTCCCTGTATGTAATAAAATGCAATAGTGCCTGCTCACCCTGCTCCCTTCTCACGGTAAGCAGGTAATACAAGGTAAGCATGGTATGATCCACTGTGCAATCTCAAGGTAATACAGGTAAGCATGGCATGATCCACTGTGCACATGGAGAAAAATGAGCTAAGCATGGTGCTGCTGCCTGGGTCTGAGACAGAAGCAACCCTGTATCCCCAAGAGAAGCACGAAACGTTGTAATAAAACCACAAGAAAGACAGCTTACACCACACCAAAGACACCCAAGTGCCTCATACCTTAGACTGCACTGTCCCCTCGCCTGTGCTCACGACCGGCTTCTGTGGTGACAAGGCTAACATGTGGCTCCCTTTTACAGTGACATACTGCTGCACAGAGGTCTGCGTGGCTGTCCCTGTCACTGGTAGTTGCGGTTGCTGGGGCAGCTCTCCTGGCTCCTGCTTTATGATCACCTTTTAAATAGGAAGAAATAATAAGAAAGCAAAGACCTTAAATCGCCGAGGATCATTTCTGAAACAGCCTGTCTGCAGGAAAGGGCAGGCCAACAGTCAGACATGGTTCTTACCACCAGGTGGACACTAACTCAGCTCCAAGACGAGGGCTACTACCAACATGGGTGTGTGGGTGGTGTCTGCTCTTACAAAGCATTCCAGATTTGAGTGGTGCTCACAGAAATTACAGAATCACAGAAACAGCAAGTAATATTACAACTACTAGTCATGCTAACAATGGGCTTTACCAGACCTGACGACTTCGGGCCCTGCATCTCAACACTGAGCCGCAATACCCTAAGGCTTCAAATTTCTAAGCACCCTCCTGCTCAGAACATGTTCTAAACCTCCATATTTTTTTTATATGCTGCAATATTACAACCAATATTATAGCTATAGATATCGTAAATTATTATAGCTGACATTATTCTCTCATGTACATGTTTCATGTTTCCCTGGGACAGGCCGTAAATCTAATCCCAAAGAGCAGCGACTCAAGAAAGGCTGGGGTTTCTTTTGTGTTAGATTGCTGTAGGCACTGTAATTGGTCGGAAGCATTCTTCCACCTTTTACCTGGATCACCTAATACTGCCAGAACCAACTTATAATTCTGGATGATAACATTTAAGGAAATGTACTCAGAAGTAGCAACATCTGACATTCAGAAATCACTGTATCATTTTTTAAGTAGCTCCTGACAGATCTACTGCAGTTTACTTTCACTGTATCCCACTAAAAACAGCTTTAAAACATCAGCCTCAATATGAAAGTGATTCAAAGAAAACCAAGAAAGGATGAAAGAGGAGGTAAAAAGAAGGATGACAGGTACAGTAAAGCCACAGGGAGAGAAAAGGAAAAAAAAAAAAAAAGCCCAAACATTTTTGAGAGGTGCTAGAGAGCCCTTGGCAGGAAGACGCATTGGTTCCAGTAACAGTTTTCCATGCACTGGAAGTTACATGGTTTGTGGCACAAGACAGCATGAAGTGGCACTATTGGGCTTCTTGTCCTGGCAAAAAAGCCAAGAGGAATACCTTTGTAAAAGCTCCAAGTCCTCCAGTGACTGATTTGGGGCTCTGCACCTTGGAATGGCTCCCAATGGGACAGAGGGGTGGCATGGTGGCAAACAGAGAATCCTCCTGCTGCAAATAGGAAGACATGGTGCAAAAAATCAGTGAAATGTCTAATGGAAGTAATAAAACAAGTGACTGATAATAAAGGGTAGTATGGACCATCTAGGCAGGCCAAATTACCTGCACAAATAAAGACATTTCCAGAATCAGTCAACAATTAATTAAATGGAGTGCAACATACTTAATACAACCTACAAAGCAAACTTTATTTGGAATGTTACATCTCCAACAGCAGTAACTGTTTCCTACTATATCACACATAGGTGAAAGAAATCGACTCATGTTCCTTGGCTAGCTTTTTATACAAAGTGTTTCAGAGCTGTAAAATTCAAGTAGGTTGAAGTGGTATTTTATCAATGCATATCAATACCTGATGGGAAGGTGTAAAGAAGATCAAGCCAGATAATCAACAGTAACCAATGAAAGGACAAGAGTCAATGGGCACAAATTGAAAAATTGAAACACAGGACATTCTGTTTAATTATAAGGAAAAAAAAATTATTTAATGGACATAAAACACTGGAAGAGGTTGCCCAGGGAGGCTGTGGACTCTCCAGCTTTGGAGATACTCAAAAACCAACTGGATGTACTCCTGAGCAACCTGCTCTACTTGACCCTGCTCTGAGCAGAGGAGTTGGACTGGACAAACTCCAGAGATCACTGCCAACCTCCATCATTCTGTTATTCTACACACAGTCTCAGAGAGAGAAGACAATCTAAGAAGAAACAAGTTACAAAGGGGAAAAAATATGTTCAACTTAAGTCTGCAAGCAAAATCCTCTCAGATGAATTTTTGCTGTCCTGTAACTAGGAAGACGTGATGGCATACAGTCTTCCCAAGCAGAACTCACTATTTGGCAGAAACAGTGAGGCTACATAAGCAACTGAACTAAAAATATTTTCACACCTGCAAAATCATGCACCTGGCATTTCTGGATCTGAAGCTGGTAGAAAAACCAAATGCACTTGAGAAAGTTTGTTACCATTCTGTTTTATTTAAGTAAAATAATTGTACTCTGTTACAATCAATGTGAACTCCAAAGCCATGGTTTCACAATCACTTGGCCCATCCTTGGGTTGGATCATGACCAGAAAGCAAGCCCTCAGGCTCTATCCTAGCGCTCCTGCCATCTTCCTTGTGCTGACACATACAGCTGAAAACAGATCAGTTTTCAACCAGATCATCTGCCTGCTGTGGTTCACCACACCACTGCACAAGTGGCAGCAAACGGGGAGGTGTGAAGACAAGGCTAGAGGCACAACCAGTCCTCTCCACAGCAGCTTGCATATCAGTCATTTTAAGGTGGCTGAAGAAACACAGCTTTAAGTAATAAAAAAATACAGAGAAAGCTAGCACAGTGATGAAAAGTGGCGAGTTAAGCACAATCTGTAACATCACCGTGAACTATCAGGCACTCCCTCCTCTTTAAAGAAACCATAAAATTACACTTTTCCACCAACCAGAAGACATTAATCAAAATATATTACTGTTTACAGAGCTATGATCTTTTTTTTTTAACATACCTTCAGTTTTTAACTTTGCCCTGGAAATACAGAATTCAACTGTCACTAATGACACGTGCCTACTCTGACTCACTGAAAACTTTTGAGAAAGAACTGTCCCATATCAGTGAAAATTAAAGACTCATGAATAGTTTTCAACATAGTTAAGTGAAATCCATCTGAGCAGACAGGCTCTTAAAAGCTGAAGAGCTACCTGCACACCTGACACTTAAAACACTACTCCAAACCAATTGCTTTGGACAGCAACCTTCACCACTTTCTTCCTAACAGACACAGGAAGTATTTCAGTTCCAAATATAAAGAGATTTGGTCTCCGCAGGCTGACTGGCAAGCCTTTGCTCCCCACCAAATCCTGCATTAACATTTTTCTGACTTGGAGACAGGGAAACGCTCCTGCTTTCAGCAGCACACCCACCAGCTGCTTTCAGAAAGAGCCTCACTGACGGCGCTTCCCTGCCAGAAATAGCCTTCCTAGCACAAGATGTGGGAGAGATTTTATGTGAGACAGTTCAGCTCCATACCTTTTGGGCTTTGCAGATCAGATGCATGGACCCCATTTATCACTGTTTGTTTACACACTGGGTTACTCCACTGTTTACACAAACATTTTTCTAAAAGCAGGCAGTTATAAAACCACTAAATGGGCTATTTTCAGGCTGCTAGGAGCGGCTGCTGTACAAAGATAATGAACAGAGTGAAGGTTTTGAGGTAGGCACCTCTGGTTTAATCACATATTGTCACTAAAAGTGAAGAAGATCAAAGTCAGCTACAGAAGAGCTTTTTTGAAAGACATTTTGAGAGCTATGCTCTCCATGGATCCCCTTGTAGAAAATGCAAAAAAGCAATGCCTTTAACAGAGGTGTAGGCAAGTCTAATTAGAGCTGCATGAAGTGACACTATCATCTTGTATAACCACCATGTTCTCACACAGCTCCCTCTGTTAGACACAGTAAATCTTCATATGAAATGACAACCTAAAGAATTTCCTCGAAATGCAGGATTCATAACACTTAAAAAGCCCTATTTAATAGGAAGCTGAATTTTAAATGGAAAGTACACACCTAACGAGAACATTACCTTGACAGCTGAGGTGACAAAACTGTTCCCATGGGTCTTTGATACAGGAGATCCAGTTCCGTGAGAGGCCGGACAAACATTGGCCTGTTTGCTGGTTGGGCTCCCTGCGTATCAGGAAACAAAGGACATGTCAGGTGAGGGCTGGCAAGCCGTGCCAACGAACACATGAAACCTCTTCTAAGACGACACGCAGCATTTATTTTCAACTGTGTATTCTCCATGAAGTACGTCAAGTGGGAGTTGGCATGGGCACAAAACAAATCCACTACCAAATTTCCACCGGCAGAACCCTTGCCCCAGAGGGGGTACTCTGCACCCAGAGCTCCGTTTGCTGCAGGCAAATGGAAAGGCACCTTCCTCGGAGCCTGACGGTATCGGCTACAGGTGCAAACATGTGAAATTAGGACAGTAAATGAGCTGCCAGTGAGAACCTGCTGCAGAAGCCCTCTGAACCTACACCAGCCTCAGACACTGGCAGAGGGGAAGGCTTGGAGGAGGCTGGAGCAGGAAGGAAAAGGAAGGCCAGGAAAGGAGAGACACAAAGTGAGGAGTAACATGAGGAAGGGACAGAGTGAGGAGGGTGAAGGAAGAAACAAAACCAAGGAATTAAGACACAGGGTCCTCTATCTGCAGAAGACTGCTCTTGCAAAATTAACATACGGATATATGTGCCACAGCACTCTCCTGACCCCTCAAAACGGATGGGGGTTCAGTGGTAAACTTACCCTGCATTATCAGTGTGTACATAACACTTTGTTGCTCAGCAGCAGTTTATTACTGCTGTTGGGCTGGTTGGTTAGTTTTGTTTCTTCAAGAAATGCCAAAGCCACAGACTACACACACGAAAACACAGTAATAGTCTCTCACACAGCTGTACTACAATCTGCATTTAAATTTAAAAGTAAGCAAGCAGCCATTTCAGGGGTTTGGAAAGGCTGGCTTTCAGAGCATAGAGCTCTTGCCACTCATTTTAAATATGATCTGCAGTCTTATCAAAAACGTCCCAGTGACTTTGTAGTATCACATTATGCTCAATCCAGCCTGGCTGCTGTAGCCAAAAAGCCAGTTCCACGTTCCCTCTTGCTCTGTCATACAGGGTCTGGTGATGAAGCTATCTGACAACAAAGCTCAGTCTGGGGAGAGGAGGGCATTAATTTTCTGCTCTGCCACTGATCTGATCTGACTTGTGCAGGATACGAGCAAAGCAGCAGGAGTGCAGGGGAGGGAGGGGCAGCAGGCAGTTTCTTCCAGGCCAGTCTGCACTTACACCACACTAACGTGGTGGGAAACTGCACCTTTAACAGCATTAAGATTTGTACGTCCAAACCATCTGGTGCATCTACAGAACCTACCCTCCATGTGCAAATCTCTAATAGGACAATACAAAAGTTACCCAAACAACAATAAACCATGTGTGCAGAGCAGACAGTAAGGCCAGAGGTAAAGAAGAAACAGAAAAGACAAAAAGGCAGAACCCTCCCAAACAAACAAAAAAACCCAACCCCAAAAACCTATTGGTGAAACAGCTTCAGTGTTAGCAAGAAACTCCTAAAACATACTTTGAAAAATTCAGCTATGACTGTGCTCCCCCTACCAATTCCCTCTGTGAAGAAGCTAAAATGAACATGACAGCTGTGTTCCCCCAGATAAAAGGAGGAACTGTTATTAAGAGAAGAATATTTGCATTTTCCAACCATGCCCAGCAAACAGTTTGCGTATTACATGTACGCTGCACTTCATCACATAGCTCTGAGCATCCTTCTGAGATGCTAAGCAAGCACACACATACATAAACAAACATGTTTTTAAATAGACAGTGGTTCTTGGCTACAAATCACAACAAATGAAAGACTTTTGAGTGACTTTTTCCTCTAGCACTGACACAAACTACCCATTGACCCCCACACCCATCACCCATCTCCTGCAGCTCATTCCTCCCCCTGGACCCAGGCTTACAGCACCACTGAAGCACCAAAAGAATCCAGTTAGAGGAATCCAAACTGGCTGGAATTGGACCAGCTATAAGTTAAAAGCAGTAACAAAACCCAGCACAGCTGCTCTGGTAACATGGGTCTATGCATTTCAACACATGTAAAGCACCGTACGCTGGGACTTAAGACTGATCTGCCTGTCACTGCAAGCTCTCCATGCTTTGTGCCCACATCCGCAACACAGTTCTCACCCAGCCACCCATGTTTCTGTCTAAATCTCCATGCACCACAGTCTACATTACTTCCTCCCCTTCCCTTCCCTTTTTGCCTGCAAAGAACAGGCTCTCTCTGAAGAGGTATCTGTGGATCCCATTTGGCCTTATGCTATGTGCTGTTTCCTAATGGAAGTCATGTTAAAGTCTGAGATACCCTTAACCATGTTACGCAGGCCAGTTGTGCACACCGACAATACCTCCTTCTTTCTTTGCCGAGCACTCTTCCACCTTGACAAGCTGAAATACTGTTATTGCACTCATCATTTTAAAGGAAGAATAAACCTGAATGGGTAAGACTAAGCCACTGCCTTTGGTGATCACACTACACACCTGTGCTTGTGGCTGCTGCTCCAACCATCTGTCCAGGCTTGTCCACAATAACATACGGATTATTAATGACTGAACTAGCAGAGCCTTGCTTCATGTGCACCGGAGTGGAGGTTGGGGTACGAGGTAGCGGAGATGGACTAGGGGTCGATATTGGAGAACCTTAAGAAAAAAAGTCCAATGCTTCTATCTTGTAAATGTTGTAAGAACATAAAAATACAGCAATAGTAGTACTTTTTAAAATGGCTTAGAGAAGAACATTTTTTGAGGATGCATTTCCCAGCCCGAGTGAGATCACATGACTTGGAGAAGGAAAGAGGAGACAGAAGGAAAGGAAAGGCATGTAAAGCACTATGGCTCATACCTACCCTGGACATTCTCTGCCTACCAGAACAAGCAGGGTTCAAAGGGACCTTGAGAAGCCAAATGTTCTGTCCCTGAATCCTGAGGGATGTTACCTAAATCATTCTCACTGCCAAGACCAGTCCATCCAAGGAGAGGAAGAAAGCAAGAGAGCTGAGCTCCTTGAGAGGTGCTCTCCTTCTCTTGTGGAGGCCACAGTATGGGCATTCAGAGCCAGGAACTGAGCAGGTCATGTAACAAGGCTGTGCAATACAGCAGCCATCAGACAGTCATGGACACTCTTGCCCCTTCGCTGCTCTCACTACAGCAGAAGCCCTTAACTGTAAAATGTGCAACTTTTGTGTAACAGGACCAGGAAAGGGAAAAACCAGAGAAGAAAAAAGTTGCATGAGGCAGTAAACAAGAAATGCAGAGAAAAGGACAGGCAAGGAAGTGATCAGAGAAAAAGAGATGGCAGCAAGCACACTAAGCTTTGACTGCCTGTTAATCAGCTTTCTTGGCAGTGATTGACAATTAAAATGGAACATAAATGCCGATCAAATAAAATCTCCATGTCTTCTGAACTGCCTTTGGAATCTGAAAGGGGTGATGCTTCTTGGCAGATGGCAGAACCTTGGAAAATATTTAGCAAGGAAACATTTAAATAGCAAAGATCAACAGAGAGTAGTCCAAGGATTTTAAGGATAGGATGGCACCTATAATTCCTGCTTTCTGGGAAGCCTTGGGAAAAGAAGATCAAGAGGAGAGCTTATTAAGAAAGAAGAAAGCACTTGGCATAGGTTCAAATGTAAATCAGCCTGAGTACAGTTTTAAGATGTCAAGGAACAGTATTGAAATGTAATTTTAAAAAAACAAAACAAAACCAACAAACCAGACACACTTGAGGAAAATTATCTGGGAGCAGATCATCAGAAATCACACATACTGATAGCTGGTGCTTCATCCTCTCTACCCAGAACACCAGAAAATGAAGGGACGTTAACAGGTCCTTTCAGCTTCAAAACATGTGACGTGATGAGCTGCACATTAAAACCTTCTGATGTAAAACATCATCCAGTGGATGGCATCATGCCCAGGGCAGGGAAGGGACTATAAGTGAAATGAGTAAACAGCACCTTGACCACGTTTGATTCAGAAGCTATCAAAAGAGTGTATCACATTGCTCACTGCAGTCAGCTGACAATTTAATCCAACAGAGGGTGGACTTTTGGAAGAGGAAGAGCAAAGCTGTTCCATCTGAGGATATATCGCAAGTACAAGAGGGACTATTTGAGTGTACAAGGTCGAACCTAATTATTTGCCAATAATCAGAAAAAAATTTTCTTCTTAATCCATCCCAGCTGTCTGAAAACAGGAGGGAGAAGAACACATATGTGGGCTTCTTCCCACATATAAATACCCGACGTGGAAGCTGCGTCCTTGCCTGGGCCTTTCTGTGGGTAGCAGTCCAGCTAAAGTCTATCTTTCTATCTTTTTCGTACTTAAAAGCATTCAAGAACAGGGAGAGAACAGCTCTCATCCTGCTTTTGATCCAACGTGAAGCATTTCACACTTGTGTGTTTTTTTTCTTGAACATTAAGAAGTGTGTTTAGCTCCTTATCATTGAGTTTCCTACTGCACAATGTTCAAAGATTGGCAGGAAATCAGGGGAAGGACACAAAACAAGTCCAACTGGTTCACTCTCTCGTTTTCCAGGGTGAAGCACTGGGATAAGTAAACTAACATTCACCTGATACAATCTTGCAACTCATGGTGATAGGCTGGAAGGATTTTCCTGGTGACTCTGCAGGGCTTGGACTCTGACCTTGAGGCACTATTTTACAGCTAGCTGCAATGGGTTGAAAGGCTGAATTTCCATGAGAGCCAAAGGCAACTTTCTGTGTGGCTAATTTGGTGGGAGTCCGTTCTATCGAAGATGGCAGGGAATAAAACGTGGCATGTCTTTCGGTTTCAGCATTCCCAGGGAATCCTGATTAAAACAGGGAAAACAAGAGAAATAGTTCTTAGGCTGAGACATCTAATTCCTTACTGTGCTTCTCCACACAAACAAAACTCAGGTATGACAAACATGTTCTTGAAGGAAGGAAGGAAAAACAACCGGCGGGCAGTGCTGAACAGGGAGAAAGTGGGGTAGGGGGTTCCTCCTGCGCAAGCTTGTTGGATTCGTCTCTGAACAGAAGAATAAAACGCTACTGTGCACAGCCTGTTCAGCTGTGGCAGGTGATCAGCCACTTCTTAAGCATTTTCTTGGAATGACCTTTCCATTGACCAAAAGCTGCTGGTAGTTTCAAGTGTCCTCAGTTAGGGCTCCACAAGACTAAGGCTGGACCTCCTTCGGAGAGCATCTCACAGCGCACTTTTTCGAGTAAGAGCACAAGGAGAACACCTACTGCCTTTTGGCCTGGGTTATCTGACGCAGAAGGAGATCAATTAACCTGGAGCTGACGAGAGAAGCCACTGCCTGTCAGTGTAAGAAAGAGGCAGGTTTACTTGCTTCCTGTTGGCTGTAGCAGTGCTCACCTAAAGGTGCTGCATATCTTCCTGTTCAAATAAAAAGCCTGTGAATTTAAAATTTGGTTGTGTTTCTGCTTTTTTGGCCACAAGAGAACACTGCATTTAAACAGTGGACATTCTTCTTGCTGAGCCAGAACACTGCCAGTAGCATCGTGGCACCTACCAGAAAGCACACCATGCACAACACCAGCTTAAAGCCATTCCTTGAACACAGAAGTGCCAGGAGAAATCATGAAAGGCATCAGACCATGTTGCACGCCGCTGTGTTTTGAAACATAAAGTTGCTGTTTCCAGCAAGCTTCTCACACTGAAATGTGTAAACCATAGAAGACACCCTCCTTTCTCAGCCCAGTTAACCAAGGTCTGTCACGTAAGCCTTGACACCACGTATTTTAGAAAATAAAGTTAAATGCTAACAGAGGCACAGTTTTTCCTACCTCACATGAACTAAAAACCTAACAGTGTGCCCCAGGGGCCAGCACTAGCTTGTTTCAGGCATTGCAAATGATCCTAAGGCATCAAGTGGTGCCCCACTGCAACGGGCAGTGCATTTCCTGACCTTACAAGGGAAGGAGAATGAGACCATGACATGCACAGATGCCACCCGTCAGACAAACATACGCTACATCTTTTTCAGTCTCTATGTCCAACACCACAGTTATGTAGTCATTTGTGTTCCCCAGGTCAACTCATGTTAGGCACCAACGTATATAACTGAACAGAGCACCAGACCAATTCCTTAAATGCGTACACAGTCCCCCAAAATTCAGAAACCTAAAAACCGCTCTGAAAACAGTCTGCCAAGAACAAAACCATAAGTGCTATCCAACAACCATTTTTCCAACTGTATCTGCTGCATAAAGCTCCATATTCACTACATCTAGCAAAACAGCCCACTCAAACTCCAGATTAAAAAAAAAACACACAAAAAAACCCCAAACCAAAACCCCAAAAACCCGTAACAATTTCTGAATTACATTTCAGAGTACATTGAGGAAACAATCGCCTAGGCTGAGCAATAAGCAGGTAGCACTGGCAACCTTTAAGGCACAAAAACAACTAAAAGGAGGTATCCAGAAGAGCTGAAGTTCCAAGAATTTGAATTTCACCAACACCCATTTGCTTTACCTTTGTCCACAGAAGCATCTGGGCTGGACTCCCGCAACTGTTTAATTGGTGAAGAAGCTTTCACTGGTGCTGGGATACTCAACGGCAGTGGTAAAGATGTAGGAACGTCAGAAAGGTCAGACTCTGAAGACTGGGAGAAGAGATACTCCTCGCCAAGGGAATGCCTATGTAGCTCCACATCCACTACCTTCCAAAAAGAGGAGAAAGGACAACATTAATATTTGGTGGCTAAGTAAAGATACAAAAAATGAAAACAACTATGTCTTTTCTTTTAATTTTAACGTCTAGAAACTTCTGCCTCTCCGCTCCCCACCTCTGTACAACATTTCTATTCATTTCAGGAACATTTCACAAAGGTCCAGCAGCACTTGAGCTAAGACAAAAAATGTTGCAACATTGAACCTCCACAGTAAAATAGCACATTTCTCAGTCCATGTGAAAATCTGAGCAGTGAACACTGGAAGGAATACAGAGCCCAGCTCCAAGCATCCCACTAAGGAAAGGACAGCATCCCCCCTTAGGGACAAGCACAAAACTGCAGCTTGCCTTTTCTGCCTTTTTTCATAAGGCCTTAAGAAACACACCACATTATCTACTCTTCAAAAGTGTTCTTTAATCACAGTAGACATCTCGCATTAATGTTTTCTCCACAGACTGAAAAGCTGAAGTAACGCAATTTCACCACAAAAATTTCCATTCACTACGTACAACAAGGGGAAAATAATAAAAAAACCACCTTTAGAGATATAGCAAACTGAGTTATTAATTCACTTATTTTAAGTTTTTAAGAGTTCATTTTCCACGAAGATGCTGAATCTCAACAGATGCAGAAACTTAGAAATACTTAACATACTGCAAAATTTCAGCAGGACATTAGGTGATCTCTTTAACTTAAATTCTTTTATGCATGAGATCTGCAGCAGACTGGTCAGGGCTGGAAGGGCCCTCTGGAGATCACCTAGTCCAGCCCCCTGCTAAAGCAGGGTCACCTACAGCGGGTTCCACAGGAACACATCAGAATGCAAATCAAGGCATTTGGTACCAGAAGCTCCACAAAGAAATAAACATTAAAACTGTAGTACAAGTTAAGTTCTTTATGAAAGAAGAGCTGGAAACAGTCTCCCCCAACTAGAAAGTGGAAAAAAATTACTGTTGTCATGAATAGTGACAAGGTGTCATCATCATTTCATTTAACAAGAGAGCAAAAATCTGCTTTCCAGAAATTGTGAAGTCAAATGGGTCTGACTCAGTGCATAATCCTGTATATCGTTTCAAACATCCGTAAGGTAATCAAAGTACAGTATCCACCCATGACCCACTGACTTACCGTTTCTGCGCCAAGTGTCTGCAGGCCTGTGTAGGTCCTGTCCAACTGGGTAAAACAATATAATATATTTATATTAACTAGGGCAAAACAATATCTTAGCTAGAATTTACAATACAATCTGTTTGAAAAAGTTGAAACTAAGCTGAGCAGCAGTGCTCCAAAGTTTTGAGGCCACCGGGTCAGAAATCTGTGCGCTCTGTTAAGTACCCTCTCTTCTGCAAAAAAGGCAACCACAACCCAAAGCCCGCACTGAAGGAGGAAGAAGCAAAAGCTGAAGGCAATGAGATTGTCGGGGAACTATTATTTCAGTCTAAGAGGAGTCTTTCAGAGTGTCCTTTTTTATTCCTGATGTCAATATGATGAAACAATACTAGGAAAAAAATCAGATTTAAACTGACCAGCACAAAGGCTATGTTTACACCATAATTTTTGATTAAATCACTCTTTTACACTGATTACCAGCTGATAAAGAGGCAGAAAATCCCAGAGGCATCTATCAAAATACCTATATAGAGAAGCTGGGTTTGACAGACTTGTGGTGCCCTGGAGCTCAGGGGCAGACAGGCTGCCAGCTGTGGAAGGCTCAGCTCACTTCTATCGACTCACAGCAGCCACAGGCTCACCCCACAAACAGCAAAGATTTGCCGATTTGCGTTCTTGCGTGCAACAGACTGGCTCAACTTTCTTCTGTTGGCTGAGCTTCCTTCGCTGCACAATGGCCGTCATACTGGTACCTATTTCTCCCCCAGTTATCTCTCTCCAACTATATTTCACTCATCGTCTGCATGAAATGTCCCTAAGTTCCAGGGGAACATTTCCAACCTTCTCTACCGTCTGTATTTGGGGTTGTGAGGAGGTATCTATGTTAGCATGAAATTCATTAATACAGGCAGAGTTTAAATACAACTAATCATGCTGCTCAAAGAAATGGGAAACTAAACCAGCTCAGGACTTAATTCCACTAACAGTAGGGACTACTAATTAATGAAAACAAGAGCAATGGCCTAGTTTTCCAGGACTGCTGCATACTGCATACTACAAATCCTACTAAGTGTTGCAGGACTGATAAAAAGAGTTGAAAAATAACACTCACTTCAAAAGGAAAGAAGGAGCAAATGGGGAATCTCGGCCCCTCCCTGCCCACTCTAACAAAAGAGAGAATCTCTACCCAATACACGCAAGCACTGAAGGAACAGAGCAGATACAGCAATCACTTTACCAACAGAAAAACAGCCCTGCAGCACCCTGTCAAATGAAAGCCAGTAAGAGCACGACAAATATCTCAAACTGTAGGAAACAGCAGGTAACCGATTTGCTGCCCTGAGCAGAATCAGTTCCAGCTTCTGCAAGGCTGGGTTCCCTGGCTACCACATCAACTCCAAAATAGCCAGGGTAAGAGGCTTTCCTTCTCCAGCTCAACTATTCATGTGCAAATAACCAGCAGGACACACACACATACAAGAGAGGCAGACACACAAGTGGAGCCTCTTCTAGATTCTGCAAGAGAGCTCATTTAATTGTCTTTCTCTCAAATATTTCGTTCAAATACCTTCAAATTGTGTATGATATCAATCCTCTTGTTCTGGCTATCCTTGAAGTGTATCTGGACTCTCACTGGAAATTCTCCCCAGCCTCTCCTAGTCAGGTGAAATGGAGGTTCTCTGGAAACAAATAGCGGTTCACATTTTGGATGCAGAAGTGGTACAGCTTTCATCTACCTCTTCTTTAGAAAGCCAAAGGCTGCTTTTCTAGCTAACAACTAAAGCTATCTTTAGGCCTGCTATGCACCACAGAATGCAATCCCAGAAAGTAGAATTTTACAGCTTTGGACAGCTGAAAACATACTTTTATTTTGCACAAGGGGACAGGGAAGAAAATGGTAAAACACTGTTGGATGAGAGAATGCAAGAAACAAGCACCTTAAAAAAAAGGCTCTAATGCCAAATAAAAAACATTTGTTTCAAAAAAAACCCAAGTCAGCTCCTAGGACACAGCTGTAAGGTGAGTTTTCAATGCAGCATTTTGAAATCACCTTCTGCTATTCCCTGTGCAGTAGCAAGAAGGCACACGCTTCACAGAACGCCAGAGGAAGAGCATACAGACAACAATGAAAAGCAAACTCAACCACAGTCGTTCTCCAGGCTGGGAAAGGAGGGTGTATTTATCTCTTAACATTTACCATTACTTTGTTATTTCAGCTTGTTGTTACTGTAAATGTAACAAATGTAGTTTTGCAAGGGAACAAAACCCAAGAAAGTTAAAGGCTATTTTTAGTCCAGAACATTAATGGTCACTATGATGACTGGAACTGTGTAACAAGAAATCAATTAACCAGATGGGATTAAAACAGAACACAAACACTGACCTCACATAGTGGAAACTGAGAAAGGCACAAAAAGACAGCAATCAAGTGTAATTTTAGTTATGTCATACAAGAAATACAAAGAAGTTTGTTTTCAACTTGCTCAGGGTTGCCTTCTCGGAAACATTACTGAACCCTATCAACACTTTCTTACCTAAGATAAAAGTCCTCCTGAGGTTGCCTGTCAGCAGTTTAAGTTTGCAAGAACTAAGTTGCCACTCTGTACCTACGCAGCCTCCCTACCCTCTCTGTGGAGAGAAATTTCTTTGGGAAGACACAAAGTAGCTGGAAGGCATCCTCCCCACCCTCTTGGTCCAAAGCTGGGAGAAGGAAATACTGTCAGGGCATTTCCCTGCCTGCAGCGGTCAACAGAGAACTGACCCCGCTCATCTCAGGAGGGTTACAGCTCTGAATACAGGTTTGGGAGAGGGCAGAAAAGCTGCCCTGCTTCTGTAGGGCCAGCACCACCACACTGATGGGAAATACCCTGAAGCATAAAGCCAGTGCCGCTGATCTCACTACAGTGGAGAAATATTTGGGAGAGGGACACAATTTCTTGCCCAATGCACATGTATCATTAAAACTGTGGGGAAAACAGCTTTCTGAGACTCCTTGTTCTTTTCCACACTGGAATGGAAGGGATGTAGAAAACATCTCTTTTAGCAACAGAAATCTAACCTGCACAGCATTGCAACACATACAGGAGATGCACAAACTCGTACGAATAATATGAAATGCAGCAACTGAATGCTTTTTCTCAGTAGGAAATTAAAAAACCCCAACAAATAAAACCCACAGCTGTCTGGCACATTTGCTACACAAATTTATTTTTCCTATTATTTTGGAGTAAGTCAAGCCAAGCCAGAGGTTAAAGACAGACATGGAATACTAAACAAGGAAAAGAAGTTGCTAACTTTCTAAGAAATTTGGCACAGTAAGCCTTGCAAGCATAAAGACTGGAATACTGACTAGAATAATTCATTATTACCTCACTTCTACTAGGTCATTAGGTTTGTAACTGGGATGGAGGAAGAACCAAACTTTCTTGACAAAATGATTTATGCTGGGTTCTCTCCGAGAGCCTCGGACATACACCATCCATTTATGGGTTGACTGATCATTTTCTTCTCTCTTGTCAGGGGGAATGTACCTGGCAAAGAAATTAAAAAACAAATGCACAATAAAAATCCCAAATAGATAAATACCACAAGTAGTACTTTGGGCAAGATTAGGCATAAAATTTGGGGATGGTAAAATGCCTGTGTGTTTTTTACTCTGACAGGTCATCCAAAACCAGATACAAGTCCCATAAACCACTCTATGCTTCTAACACACTTCCTCTATTTTAGTGCACAACTGCCACATGAAATTTGTCCATTTAAACATTTGGCACTTACTTAGAAATACTTAATTTTAACATTCCAACACTGTGAAATCTCTTTCCCCATCTTATTGTCAGATATCAGGAAATAAAACTGCACCAAAACACAACATCAGCAACTCTGCTACCATAAATACAAAAAATAACAATTCTTCAGTTTTTAAGAAACTTTAGTCAATACTTGGTTCCAGGCCCAGACTTAGGCAGATTTTCAAGACAATTCTAACACTTTAAGTTTCGTCAGCAAATGTTTGCTACTTTCTATGCAAGAGGAAAAGACTGACTTGAGTAGTGCAAGGGTGGAGAGTTAAAACCTGGGCTTGTCCATAGTTTCCTAAAATGAATGCTTTTCTTCACCAAGTTCCTCAAAGTTCAGAAGTTATGTATATTTATTTACCTGTTCTAAAATTTTTTGGGAAAAAATTATAAATAAAAACTGCACAAATTAATTTCTTCAGACTGTGCTGGACTTTCACAATTTTCCTCATTCTGGTGGTTTGGGGTTTTTTTTTTTCGTTTTAAAAAAAAACCCCACACTGTCCCTATGGACACACTGAATTAGCCATCAGGACAACTTGCTTTTCCAAATTTTCATGGAAAAACTTGGGATTTTTAACTGGTCAGAACAGGCTGAAAGACACCCCTTGAGAGAAACAGATCTTTAAACCTTTATATAAAAATATATAAACTACTAAAACACTTTTCATCCCACAAAAAAATCATGCGGACACTTGAGGAGGGTAGTCTTTCGTACAGTGATTATTCAAGAGCAACACCTCATACTGTGACAGCCTAGCAATTTTATTTGTCTCCTAATTTTAACCTCCTATTCCATTTAATCCTGAAATAAAGGACCATCCCTCAGACTCCGTATACTAACTTGGAGACGTTGCCAACCACAATCGTTTTCTTCACATAAAGTCGTGAAGTTTCATCATTTGACAGTCCGGCATTTCGTTGTCCTGGTTTTTGAGAGCTTGAAACACCTGAACTGTCCTGAGGGTAGGGGAAGAAAACAAAAAGGCAAACAAAAAACCAAACATTCCTCTTAAACATCATTTTGTTTGGTGCTAGAAAAGCAAGGTATTGTTAAAAAAAGTAAACCTGCATAGTTAAATGAGAGACCAACAATGAATCATCCCTAAAAATACTTAAATTGCTATCTAGGCACGTTTAAGCGACTCAGGCACGCAACAATGATATGCTGCCCAGCCAAGTGTACACTGCATGGCTTAACTGAGTGTACGTTATGCGACATACCATGGATCTGAGCCATGACTTCAGCTTGCATTTCAAAAGCACTGCCACTGCACTATCTGAAAAAAAGTCAAGCACTGCTAGAGTGGCATCATTTTGGTCACTAATCAGAAACAAAGCTAAATCTCCCACGAGTGGCTTCTGAAAATCTGAATCTTTCTCATCCCCAGCCTCCGCTGCTTTGAGGAACTCAAGTGTTGCTTCCCAGTAAAGAACTGAGGCTGGGCTTGAGACAAGAATTCAGCTCCAACTCAACAGGGATAGCAGTCAGCTATACCACATCACCGACATCTGGATAAGCCTACAAATCCACTGTAATACTTGGGCATTATAAATCCAGCAACCTCGTAACACAACCTCAGCTATCAGGCAGTGGCCAAGACTCCCTGGTAAAGCGATGCCATGACTGCTCACAGTGCCAGCGCGGGCTGCACCGCTGCTTGCATGGCAACAAGAGGCTTTTTTATGACTGTTGGATGAAGCGAATGCCGACAGATTAAGAGACTGCTGTTCTCTCATGAACAACAGGGTTGGTGCTGCAGCTTCCTGGAGCGTAATCCACCCAGCACTCATCAGACGAGGGTCAGCGTGGGGAGCACTATGACTCCTCTGTTAAGTCAGTGATGCCCCAAACAAGCAAGGAGCCACAGAAGGCTGGGATGGCTCCTGCTCCTCATCACTCCCTCAGCCACCTCTGGGCCACGGGCTGCATTGGTCGAAGACATACACAACTGCTCCACCAATGCCCCCAGTGCAGAAACAAGTACACTGGTCTGGTGGTTTATGATATAGGTGGGTCCACATTGTGTATCTGCCTTCTGCTATAGACCCTAGGCAGGATTTCAGCAAACTGCAGCCCTGTTATCAAGGGTGTCATGCTGCTCAGTGGAGGCAGAAATCGATGCTCTTTCTGCCACGTTATTACAACTTGTTCAGCTGCAGAATGCAGAGATATACCCATCCCTGGTTTGGGTTAGAGGCTCTACTCCTCTGGCAGGCCCGACAGCTTAAAAGAACTGAAAGGAAACAGAGGAATTTCATGTCACCTACTAAGGCACATTTCACCTGCAGTCAGTGAGAGAGCCTCCCTGGCGGAGCTAACTGCAGCGAACAGGTAAAGCATTTCTGAAGCTGCACAGCGAGCCATAAAGGGAATGGATCCAGGTCACAAAGAACCCAGAAAAAAGTATAGGGACACAATGAGAAAAGGCATTTTTAACCCGGGTCAGTCTGGCTGAGTTAAGCAAACAGTGATATTAGCACAACTGCAAGCAGCACCACCAAGAGAAAAACAAACTATCCACCCAGGCTCATGCTCCCAGGGTGAGCTAATCCACCGGCATGACTATGTTTTCACCACAGTCTGCTGAGAAGGCCAAACCCCAAACTCCAGTGGTTCAACCACTCTGAGCAATGCAGTCCCCATGGGCACCCAGGGACAGGCAGCAGCATTACTTCTTAAAAACTCTGCTGGGAATGACACATCTTGGCTTTTCTCTCCAGGCTCTACCCTTCCAGACCTGACTTCCATCTGCACAGCAAAACCCTTTGCTCAAGCTGTGAAACTCCTCCTTCCCCAGAGGCTACCAACCACCACTGCCTGGCTGACCTCTCTGCTGGCCATGACTGAGTTAAAAGAGTTACCCAGGTTACATACACTTCAGTTGGCCTTACAGCAAAGCCAGGCTGAAAGAGTGGGAGCAAGCAGTTGGAGAGGGTAAGAAACAGATCTTCAGCAAGGTGGGTGAAAACATGAAGAGCTCCTGGTGCCAGCACTGAGTCCAGACAGAGCACACACGTCCAACAACTTGACCACCACTCGAGTTTTACTTTACCCGGCCAGTATTTCTGCTCTGTCTCTGGTCCAGGCTGTTTGTCAGCCGCTCGTCTGCATCCAAGTTGCTATTGTCTTTGTCCAGGAGAAAGTCATTGTGCTGAGAGAGCGAGTCACTCTCGGAGTGGTTGGCAGATGGAGTGTCTGAGCCCTGGTTAGCTGGAGACGATGATCTAGAGGGAGATTCCAAGAATTTCTTGATTGAAGGGTGATTAAGAATTGTTGCATCACATGACCTGGTGCCCTGCAACAAAGAGGTCAGGCAGATCCGGTTACTATTTCCCTGCAGTCCAGGTAAAAATAAAACTGTGCCAGAAGAGAAAAGGTCAATGTATGAAGAAAGAACAAATATTTAATCAGCTGCCCTGCAGGAAAAACATATGCTGCGGAAGATAAAAGCTTAAAATGGTTCTACAGAAAAGCACCCCACACTGAATCTGTTCCTTTAGACCCTGTGATCTCAGACACCCACCTGGTTATGAAAAGGACTGCAGCCAGCTCAAATACCTATAACGTCCCTTTGAAAATAATGTCTTCCCTCCCTGGGCCAACACCTACGGTCTTTTACCATAGAAAGGCCACAGCTGCCCGATTCTTGCAGGCAAGCAGGGTACATAAATGCATCAGGCTCTTTAGGTTTGATACTCCCTGGCAGTCTTGTCAATGCCTATGAGGCAAGCTACATAGCACCCTGTCTGCTCCCAAAGCGTAACAGAGGATAAGGAATAAGGTGCTTAGGCATGCTTGCAAACTTTCCTCAAAATGGACATCTCGAAGCTAAACATAGATCCTCCTGAACCTGCAAGGGGGAGGACAGGGCAGAGGAATGTTTAAATCTCTTTTGTTTTTTTCATTACTGTAACAAAGCCCATTGCCCCACCCCCCTTTTTTTTGTTTCTCTCCTGCATTTGTTTTAACTTCAGAAACAGCAAGGAAAACACTCATCACTCAAAGCAAGTGTCCCTTGGCCACTTCTCCCAGTCACCAGTATTGCCCATCACCTTGGTTTGATGATGAAACAAGTCAGCAGAAACACCCCTCTTACCAGCAGCAGTGCACCAACAGACAGACTCACTCTGGCTCCTGAAGCCACAGACTCACTCTAGAGTTCCTTTTCTTGCAGGCAGTACCAGCTGAAAGAAGCTTTTCCTCTTCCCTGCACAAATCACCCGCATCAGCCAGGACAGCACAATAATTCATGGGGAGGGGGCAGGTCACAAAGTAAAACAAATCAAGAAACTGATTTGGAATTATTTTGTTTGGTTGGTTTTTTTGTTGGTTTTGTTTGGGTTTTTTTTTTTTTTTCCTTTGCAGGGTTTTTTTTAATCCATATAAATTCCCTGATTCAAAATTCTGCCAACGTGATTTGAGGGGGTGACATGGGGACAGATACCAGGACCACTATGGAGCAGCAGAACTGCCCCTGAGAGGTAGTAAAAGTAGTGGAGTTAAACATTGTCCCACCTGGGACTCCAAAGTTTCATTTGAGAGCTTTCTTTCCAGTTGTCTGTTAGGTACATAAGTGAAGCAATTACCAACTCTCAATTACCTGCTTATGACAGTCATATCCATATATCCAACAGCAGAGGCACACACACAACAGGACCATAAAAACCCCAAAACACAAATCAAACCACCAAGAACCTCTCTCTTTTTTTAAAACCTCTAGTCAAGTAAAATGACCAACACTTGTCTACTAATTTGTGGGAAAACATAATAAACTAACTATACAGAATCACAAGCCTCAAAACCCAGCAAGCATTGGGATGAAGAACTGTTTATATTTATGAGAACAGGTTAGAAATTTGCAAGTCATCTTCTTAGAGGTTCTGAATTAAACTGCAAAGACTCCCATTCTACCAGAAGCAGAAACAAGACAATCATTCACTGCCAAGTCAAACATACATTAAGCACACATTAAAATCAGGCAACAAAGAAAACTGAAAGCAGTAACAACTTCAAAACAAAACCAGAAATGATTGAGCCTGCATGCAAACCAGGACTTAAAAAAAAAAAAGTAAAAATGTAATTGCAGATACAGCTACATTAGCTCATAAAAACTACAGGAAAACTAAACAAAGCAAGGATGCGCCAGTAAACTTTGTGAATGCTTTGAAGCAATTACAAAAGTTGCTATTTCTGGCAAGCATGAAAATCAGCAAGGAAAAACCGAACACCCTGCATGGCAGAACGAGTAAAGAACAGGGGATGGTACAGCTCTTGCTGACACACGGTGACGCTGAATGAAAGTAGTTTCAAAGATCAGAATCTAGCTCATGTTCTTCAACTGCCTACACAAAAATCCAGGGGCGGAAAGAGGGATCTCCAAGCCTCCCAATACTACCACAACCTTTTTCAACTCCAGCTGCTCAGTCTAAGTTCAGTGAGGGAAAAACAAGCTAGACCTTTTTATTTTTACCCCACTCCAAGTCTTCTGGAAACCACAACAGGAAAACCAGGAGGATCAGTGCGAGGCACTGCTTTGAACAGAAATTCTCATGGGACTAGAGTAAAACCCAGGTCTGCAGCATCCACCTACAGCTTCCAAAAATCAGCTCAGATCTTTACTGGAAATTAGATCAACTCCCTGTACTGAAAGATGCTAACTAAATACCTATGCTGGTAGTGAACTACACGCCAATCTGCATGAGTCCGCATGAGCCATGAACACCCTGCGATTACCAGCCCACTAAGGACAGAGTGCTCAGAACTGGGGTTTCACTAACAGGGTTCAGGTTTGGGTTTTTTTTTTAATCCTGTTGTGAATTTTTAATCTCTCTGTGATATCTCCTTGATTTACCTCAGGCTTTATTGCTGCCATCAGTCTGTTCACCAAATCATTAACAGACTGGCTGCCAGGGTAAAAGGAGGATGGTGTCATGGCACTGCCCAAGCCTCAAGAAGTCTTGATTTTTAATTTTTGTTTCCTGAGAGGTTCCAAAATTCATCTGCTTCCACTCTTTTCTTGCAAAATGGGAAACCATGTTCCCCACTTTTCATGGTTTTGCAAGGACAAACTGTGCAGTGTGTGAGAAGCAAGGTGCTCTCGTGCAAGAACTGATAAAAAAAAAAAAACCACAGAGCATTTCAGAAACCAGAACTGAGGGCTGCTGAATGACTTTTCAACTGCTCCTTGAAGACTTTGCCAAGTACCTGAGGCCCAGCTGGTGATGCACAGGTGTCCTCTCCCACTGCCACCCCATTTGCAGATCGTATTCCACCATTTCAGAAAATCACATCTCAAAACCAAATATCAGCTGAACAACCAGTGAACTACACATCGTCCTTTGAAAACGTTCCCTAAAATCTTATTACTCCCAAAGCAATTTTTACCTCTCCAGCTTTAAGGAGACCAGCAGATGCATAATAGTTAGCCACAATACAAGCACGCAGCTTATCCATCATCCTTCTTGCTTCAATCAGGCGCTACAAAAAGAAGAGATAACATATAGTAACGGGTAACCACTGCAGCAATCCCTCCAAACCCCAATACACCAGGACCTTATGTATTTTTAAGAACAAAACCTTTTTACCTGATCTATAACTTCAATTTCATGTTCTTTACTCTTCATTTCGACGGCAAACTGTTCTTTTATAATTGTCTCAATCTTCTGCACAGCAACATCTCGAGCTGTACAAGGCCACACAGGGAAAATAAAGAAGGAGGAAGTTTCATATTTCTATTTTTGAGGCTCTATTTGAAAGCATAAACATCACAAATCATCATGGAATGAGAAGTGTAGGGATAGTAAGTTCAGCACACACGAAAAAAGGGAAGGATCATCTTTCTGCAAAAGTAAGTAATTTGTCTTAACAAAAACCACATGTATCTTTAAAAGCTGGCTTATGCAGAGAGCTATTTTTTCCCTTTTTAGGTCTGAGATGACAAATAACAGAAGATGGGAAGAACAGGACCAGTTTGTTTACTTCTGTCTCAGTAAAGCTGTAAACAGTAAAAGGAAAACTCTAAAGTACTATGGCCAAGTGCAGTTACTGCTGCGATTGCGCAGGAGTACACTGGAACGTTACGTACATTTTTCTGCTCTCTTTGGCCCGATTCATATCCAGGAAATTTACACCACATCATGCAGCAATAATAAGGCAAACTAGTACTTTATACGTTCAGCGCTGGCGTGAAGCGCAGCCTGCTCTGGAGCGCCTACAAGCCTTTTATTACCCACAAAGGAAACTACAGTATCGAAAGCTGGTCTACCTCTTACAAAACCCACTTCCAGCACAGCAGTCAAAAAATGTTAGCCTTTCAGTAGTTTATTGACCTCGGTAAAAAGCAAGTAGTTCAATATTTCAAACTGTGCAAATACATTATGGAAATTAGCAGCTAAGAACTAAATTGGCATCTCATTGTGTTTTTCTCGAACACGTATAAACACAGAAAGAACAATTCTTTTTGCTCTACACCTACTGTAGACTTTAATACTTCCCTTCCTTTATATCACCTCGATTATATCAAGGGGGTTCAAACAACATCTTTTTTATCAAGTTCTAAGCAAGAACTTGGAAAAGCAGGAATTGTACTTCTAGAAGAAAGCACGGAAAAGGTCCTCCAGCCTGTGTCAGAAGTACAGCGACCCCACTGCAAAGCAGATCAGAGAAACAGCCCGGGTGCCTCTGAAAAAGGTCTCACATTGTTTCTACGTGGAATAGGAGGCAACAGCAGCAAGACTTTGTTTTGAGCTTCAGAGGAAGCATTTGTTTTACTAAAGGGTACATAGCTGTTTGAAGAGGTTTCTAATATCCCAATAGAAAGAATAAATAAATCAAAAGCAAGTCAAGACTTTGCTGCTATGCTCCAGCTAGCATACATAATCTTACCATCTGATCAGGTACCTGTAACAGGAGTAAGGCAGCTGATGCTTGTATATGCAACAGTGGTACCCTAAATATTTTTACTTATTTCTAGATACATGTGTATATATATGTATATTCTAGGACCAGAAAGAGTTAAAGCCAACGTTAAAAAAGAATTACGGTTGAACCTGTGTGAGTAATGCAAAACTAAATACCAGAGGGATATAATTTTCCTCCAGCCATGAACACCATGCCTAGGAAATTCACATGTAAGGCTACACTTAAAATAAACCTGCACAGGTTAAGGTATGAGACACACAGTTCAGACAGGGACAACTGCATCTCTTCCCAAGATTGATGCTATGCAACACCAGCATTATGATAACTAAAGCACTTTAGGATTTGCGGTTCCATTACAGAGGCTTTTAAGAACACTGTATTTTTATATTTTTCCCAGCTTAGTGTCAACCACAGTCCTTAATTAAGATCGTGCTAGTGAAATTTGCATACTTAAGGAATTCTTGTATTGAAAGTCCAAGATCTTCCACAAGAGCAAGAAAGAAGTCAATTTGGAGGAGAAGACAAAGTTCACTTTGGCAAGGACAGTTTTGCAAGGCCCTGAGACTTTGCCTGCTAATTATTAAGCCCTTCTGAAAAGTTGCTTCAGAAGCAGATCAAAAATCTGTCTGCAGTCCCTGGGACACTCCACCACAGAGGGTGGCAACTTCTGGCAGCCAGGCAGGGCAGGCAGCTGGGAGTGGTGAGGCTCTTCTGCCACGGCCAGCTCCAGCACAGCTTCGCTGTCAGGGCCCCGAACCAACCTGGCAGACAGGACCTGCCCAGCAACACATTCAACTCAGAGTTCGGCCTCCTCAGACCTGTCCAGCTGTATGCCATTGTCCAAAGCATCACCCACAAAGCCATCATCTGTCCCTCTCCAACTGGCAGCGCTGGCATCCTGCTCTGTTCCTGGATCTTCTTCAGATCCCACAGTCAGCTTCGGTTTTCTCACCTCCCTGTTTGTCAGCTCCTCCCATCACGATTCTCTCACTAGCTGTGCTATGCCAAAAATCACTAGCCTACTCCCTGTCCCAGGGGCAAGAAGCTCTATTCTCATTTGCCCAGAGATGACTGCAACCTGTCCCTGGCACCCTGCCAACAGGCTGGTTCCCAAAGCAAGCATATCCAAGCGTGCCAAACACAAACCTACTCATCCAGCTACTCTCTACACTACACCTTCTTTATCCACCTTTCGTTCAGTCAAGTAGCTGCTCCTGCTCCTCCTCCTCCTCCCTTGCATCTTTCAAAGCCCCTTCCTCCTCCCTAGCTGACCCCTTCTATGCTGCTCCCTTTCACTTTATCTGACTCCTCTTGCAAACATCTGTCACCTTCTGAGAGCCACTCTACCTACCGCAGGGTTGTGGACTTCTCTTATTCCTACTGCCGGGTCATGGATTGCTCCCCCTGCCATGCTGTGCTGCGACCCGTATCCCCCAAACTACCAGATAATCTTTCTGGAAACTGCAAAACAGATGCACAGTCAGGAGCACATCTCAGCATGGGTAACTGCTGGGAAGATGCATCGGCAAATAATACTTTAGCAAGCAACGGGAACCAAAGCACATGGCTGGGGCCCTGCAGGGCTGGGGCCCTGGAGGGCTCGTGCTCTAGCTGCTACCACGCACCAAAGCCTGCGTCCTCACACCTTACTTACGGTTCAGCTAGTGGGTCGGAACCGCACCGTGTATGACAATCACACGTTCGTTTGGTAGTTCAGAGGTATCGCTAGCTCCCTTCCTCCGACCCCTCAGCTCCTACCCCGGCCCCTTCCCGCCCCGTCCGCAGGCAGCACGCACACCCCCAGCATTTCTAATTCCCCCCGGGAGACCCCTTCACTTCAGCCAGCTCCTACCTGACTGCTCAGCCGCTTTGTAACGCTTGTTGGGATGCACGACAGTGATCTCCTCGTAGTCGGGGTCCTTCTCCGCGATCACTCTCTTGATCCCAGACATGTTCTCCCCACTGCTCCACTGAGAAGAAAAATAAAAAGCATTACGGTCACCCACCGCGACCCCCCGGGCAGGCTCCCACCCCCGAGCCCGGGCAGGCCTGCGGCCGGGGCGCCGGACACCCCTCCCCCCGTCGCCACAGGTTAACCTGCAAAGCCCGGCACGGGGGCTTCAAGGGGCACCGCCCCGCCGGGGGTCCCCGCTGCCGGGCCGGGGTCTGCCGGGCGGCCCTGGGGGTGCGGAGGGGGGGGCTGGCCTCCCGCCCCTCCCGCGGCGGGCTCGGTCCCGCCCCGCCCCGCGGCCCCTCCGAGGCGGGGGACGACGCTTCGACCCCTTGCGCGCCCCGCCGGGCCGTGGGGCAGCAGCGGGAGCCGTGTGAGGTGAAGCCGAGGACGCGGCGCGCCAGGGGCCCGGGGGGCGGCGGGGCCGGTGTCGGGGCGCCCCCTCAGCGCGCTGGGGGCGGAGCCGGGCCCCCGCGCGGCCGGGCCCACGTGCGCGGCGGCGCCGCTCCCCTCCCCCCGCCGCGCACACAAAGCCGCCGCGGCCGCGCGCTCCTCCCCCCCCGCCCCCGCCCGCCCCGCCGCTCACCCGCGCTCCGCCGCGCGCCGCCCGGCCCCGCCGCCGCCGCCACCGGCCGCCCCCGCCCGCCGCCCCGCCCCGGGGCGCTCAGCGCCGGCCCCCGCCGCCCCGGCCCGCCACCACCGCCAGCAGCGCCGCCGCCGCCATGAGCGCAGGGCCGTGTGCCGGGCTGCCCGTCAGCCGCCGGGGCGGGGCCCGCGCAGGCGGACAGCGGCGAGGGGGCGGGGCCGGCGGCCTCCCCGGGCGGGGGTCCCGCACCTGCTGCCGCGGGCAGGTGCCGGCGCGGCGGGGGCAGCGGCGCGGGGGGGCGCGGGGCCGTGGGGCCTCCCTCAGCGCGGCGGTGGCGGCGGGCGGCCGCCTCCCCTCAGCCCCGCGGTGAGCGACACCGAGAGGCTCCTGTGTGGGTATATTCATATATTGGCCGAGTCCTGACTTACTGGGTGGAACAACCGCATTGTTATTAGTCATAAAATTTGAGAAAGACGTTTCGAGACGGAAGATGTTCAGTGAAAGGCTGACGGTTCGCCAAAAAACCAACGAAGAGGGGAGGCCTGGGCTGAGGGAGGCGTGAGGTGCCAGCAGCCTGCCCGGGGGGACGGCGGCCCTCCGCCCACACAAGGCTGCTGAAGGGAGTTCCTGCCCTGATCTGACTAAAAAGAGGCTTCAGGAAAATCTCATACCGTACTTACTGCTTGCCGTATCTCATAGTCCCTCAAATCTGAGGTAAACCTGCCCAAATCTGCGTAGTTAATACTGCAGTGGGGGTTCGGGTTTGGCTGGGCTGTAGCACCTGCCTGCGGCAGCCCCACGGCCCATGCAGCGAGCTGCTAACCGGCAGAAATTAACGTCCCGCTCAGAGGTGTACTTGCAGCTCATTTATGAGGCCACTAATTTGCAAGTGTATGCTGAATGTTCAAGGCTTATCCCTTGAATTCCTTTATTTATTTATTTAATTATTTTTATTTCAGGACCACTACTACAACAGCTTTCCGACTCCTTACAAAGCAACAAACGTGAACTACAGCAAATCGATGGAGACTCTTCTTGTACTCGCATTTGTATCATGCTCATCAGGAAAAGTATGTATGTAATGTAGTTCAATTTTATTTTCTTCCTCCTGCTTTATGGAAAGAGGAAGAAAAGGCTGCTGTTGAAATATTGCTACCAGTTGACTACATTTAAGACACACCTTAAGGTGGGCTTCCAGTCTGTGGATTCCCTCTCAGGCAACTTCCAGAAAAGTAAATTTCTGCAAGCATTGAACTTGGGTTGTAACTTACTTTTGGCACCACAGCAAGAGCCACTTGGTTGCTGTAAATAAGCCTGGCTGCAGTGTAGAACTGCAGCAGACACTGTTGGCTTGCCAAGTTTTATTTCGTGTTAGAAGGTATTTGAAAACCACTACGTATCCCAATAGTACTGACATACACTCCCTCATTACTGTGGGGGCAGGTTCAAAACTATTGAAACTAGTGCAGCTACTTCAGTCTTCTGCATCTCAAAACTGCAAAAAAACCCCATGAAGGATGTATCAGTATTATCGTGTCCATTTAAGTAGATTATATTGGAATGCAGAATTTCTGGCACTATTTCTACGAAAAGCTTCTTTTATACTTCTGTGTCAGAGACACAGAGTATATCGAGTTATCAGGGCCCCAGTGCCTTGGTCTTTATTTTTTGTATATCCAGAACACCCCATGTCTGAATACATCACCAGGAATAGACTTGTGATATAGATCAACATGGGCTACAGTGCAAAGCTATGGAAGCTGTATTTGACTGCCACAATACCTACAAGAAATGTTTTTGGGAAGGTGGCAGGACTAGTATTACATGAAGGACAAGTTCCAAGTCTGAGATCCAGAATGCATGTTATAGGGAAGAGGAACACAGGAGTACAGATTAGTGTTCCACTAGAAAACATGTTAAAGATGGATTAATCTGTAAAAAAAAAAAAAAAAAGATATTAAACCAAATGCTTTCTTCGTATCAGTTCAGCTGCAGGTGTACCTCTCCATCACGGTCTGAACCCTTACTCTGCCATCTGCAAGTGGAACCTTGAGATAGGCAAGTTCTAATTTTAAAATAAACTTTCTATAGGACTCTTTCCAACCTGTGTTGTTGCCAGTCACCTCCCTAGCATTGTTACCTTTTCCAGATCTCCCATGCTGGTTTTGTCTTCCAAGTCTGCTCATCACAACACCCAGGACTAACCAGTATTTCACATCCCACCCCCTGGCTGTATCATTTTTCTCTTTTAAGTTTACTCTTCTGCATGGCCTCCAGCTTGCCTTTATTCACATCAATAGTAAGTTCCATGAGGAGGACAGAAAGATGAACAGGGAAAACACCTAGACTGGGAGAGAGAAGGATGGACTGACTGACAGATATGGAGACTGCAAAGCGGCAGAATCGAAGTGAAATGAACCAGAAAAAACAGGAAGGAGTTTCCTCCTTGCACCACCAAGCCCCACCCTGGAACTTCTCATAACCTAAATAAAACACAGCGAACTATTGAAAAGGCAACTGTTTATTAGGTACACTGAACTTTAAAAAACTTTTGTAGAATTATGCAAGAAATAGATTTAAATATAACAGGTGTTATTGCAATTGTGCTACATTACAAAATCACTTTTCTACTGTCAGCACAATCCGAAGATCTTAATGTTATATGCGAGATAATGTAACATTGAGTCTGGCACACTGTAAGTGGTCTGCACTTTATTTGTTCAAATGTCATTTGTGCTGCACCAGGTTTTTCTTGAAGACAAGATGAGCTCTTCACGCAACTATGCCTTTTATGTTTCTGTAAATAAAGGAACTGGCAAGGAATAACATGAACTGCTGTTTTCCTCAGCAAAAAAGGAAAATCAAAACATGATTTCAAGTGAAGATAAAATATCATAGGAGTAACAGTTCAGGAGGTAAACTCTCTTTCCACGGCCAAATAGCTCCTACAATCCGACTCCAAATTGCTACAGGTGCTCCAAAAGGAGAATGACTCATAGGTCCAGCATTTACACAGATGAAGTTAGTAATAGTACATTACATTCAAGTCTCTTGATTTGCTTATTGCCATGCTGCACCATATCACTGCTTCATATTATGTATATTGAACAAGAGGTTCATGACTGACAAGTCAGAGCATTCAGAAATATTGCAGAAGCTATTGACTAAAACACAAGACTGTACATGTTATGGACAAGAAGTCAAAGACTGAACTCAAATCCTTCGTCACCAAGGAGTGCTAGAAACAAAACATAGGAGAAAACCAAGTACCAATTTCCCTAGATTAAATCTGCCATAGCACTGCAATAATGGAAGCATTCTAGGCATATTCTAAACAAGAGGTTTAACTATTCTAGTTAATGAATGGCAAGATTTGTTTCTCTTAGAAGCGCATCAACAGTCTAGACAGCAAGACCGATCCTAATAAAGATAAACTGGGAGAAGTAATCCAAGCTCTTTTTCACAATAGATAAAAATATAGGTAAATTCAAGGCACAGGTATTTTCAGAATTAACACACATTATTTTCTTTGGAACTAATACTACAAAGTAAGCCATAATTACATGCTGTACACAGGGGCTCTTATGTGCATTACTTATAACAGCACTACCAGAAAATGATCACAAAATTACTCACACGCACAGATGTGCGCACAATAAACATGAGCATAGACTGGAGCACTACATTAGGAAAAAAAAAGAGAAATGTTCCTGTAAATAAGAGTTCTTAGTAATGTTATCAGGATGATACACTTTGAGTAACATGAACTTATGTGTAACATAGTTATGGAAGAATGCTGACGCAAGGCCAGCATGCAGAGAACCTGTGATTCACACATCTGGTTTGGGGTTGGCAGGAGGCTGCTTACTGTTTTGTGGCAATGCGCATAGCACTGACACAATCATCATAAACTGACAGTCAGATCCATTTCTATTAATGCCACCTGAAATAATTCAACACTGAGAAAACTTGCGTGCTGGATGTATTTAAAAAGAAATTACTGCTTGGCCCCCAACCAGACAGCAAATGTCTGCTTAAAAATCTCATCTAATCTTGTAGACTCCTTTTCTATGTTGCTCAGTTGTTTTTTTTTTTAACCAGGCACAACAAACCATTTCATTTGTGCTTTCTTGTGTGCACAAGTCTACATTCAGATGAAAATACTCATTTTGCCTCACAGTGATCAAGTCTTGTGAGTTTCTTAATGCTCTTGAATTGGCTTTTGCCATCTTCAATGGTAGAAAAAGCCCCACATATGCTTGCCCGGATGGGCAATTCCGAAATACAAATCTTTGGCTTTCCTGAACGCTGCCACTAGAAGACTGTGACCATATAGGCATCTTTATCACTCAGCTCAGTTCACCAAGTTGACAAATGCGAAGTATTTTTACCAGCTGAGTTTCAGCACCTGGAATTGGAAACTTACGAGCATCCACAACATCTTGGTTTAGGCGAGCCCAGCCAAACACACAAACCCGAAAGGCAGTGTGTTTCCTCCTGGTATCTCTCACCTTGCACCAATGAGTTTCTCTCATCTCTCTCTTTGGAGCTGGACTAAGTTCACAGCTCTGCCTAGCTGCCAGGGGTGACTGTTCCAGCACACCACCGTGCCTTCGGCTGAAGGGGAACATGAAATCACAGGGAGTGGGACTGCTTCTTGTTTTGTCCTTGCAGTTCAAATAAAACAAAAGCATGATAAATTGAGTAACTATCTAAGATAATGTGGTAAACTCAACTATTTTGAGGAAGAAGCTGGAGCAGTCAGCAGTGTCCTTACTCTGAAGCACAAGCGACCAAAGCTTCCTCTGAACTGCTGTCAAGGTGAGCACCTCCTCTCCCTACATCGTCAGCCTCTCTCAAAAATGTGCAGTATTAAAAATACCATTTAAAAAGCTTGACTAAATTATGATAAGGGTTCATATCAACATAATCTGCATTAAAGACACCTGTGCTTCAGAGAATAGGAACAAAAGCAATCTTTGATGAGAACTGCATTGGTGCCAATTAAAGTAAGAAAGTAACTACAATTCTGGACCCTTAGTGCCAAAAGCGGAAAGCACAGTGCCCAATCCTCAAAATGCATACCAGGCACATAGTATAACATGAATCATCTGATGGTAAAAATGGAAGAGATTCCACAAAATATGCCTACTTAAGCATTACCAAGAAGGGAGCCTACAGGCAAAACTATGATTACCAGGCAAAGTTACATGCTCGATGGCTGCAAAATGAGGGAATGCGTGGTATGTCTAAAAGCGGAAGGCTATGAGCTCTGCTGTAATGCAGGACTGATGTTACCTATTCAGAACCTTCTCGAAGTCAGGCTGCAAAAAGCATTGACTTTCTTTTCAATTAACATCATGTTGCTAAGAACAGAAGGATGTAATTCATGAAGTGGACATCAAAATTGAGAGGAAAACATTTACCCTTATTTAAGACTGAAATACTTGATTTCTCTAATTATCTGTTTAGTGGGGTGAAACATTAGACAACTCTTACAATTTTTTTTTTTAGGTGTGACTTGAGATACTTGAGCCCTCTTGCCATGTATGGTTAGACTGAAGTTACATCTTTGTGCAGAGGTACCAAACCTATTATGTTTTTTTCCATCATAAACATTTATAATGGAAATCTTTTGATTATACTAGATGACATAAACAGTTTTCTCTCCTGAGACAAAAAGACCCCAACTTGCTGCTCAAGCCCATAAACTAGAAGCAGCCAGATTGCACATAAACTACAAGCGTAATAGTGAGAGTTTAAATCTTTGAACTCATCTATACCTAAGTGAAATGCATCGGAGAACAGGTGGCTCAGCAGTGCTACTTCCAAATTAATGCATCCTTCTAGAAAAACGGTAAGTTTTCGTTAAGCCAAAGTTGAATTGTTCTTTTCTAGTACATCTAAAAATAATTTTCTAACAGAGCAGGCCATAAGTGCAAATTATTTACAGTTAACGAACAAAAAAATTTTCACTGCTTGTTTTAGGGAAATCATTGCATGAATAACTGCCATTTTAGCAATGCTCCACACATGTAACTGTTCAGCATTGAATATAGGTTCTCAAGAACTGTAAGCAGAAGTTTTCTTCTACATCTACATTTCTGCATTTGCTGGTTCATTAAACACTGTCATTTTCAAAATAATAGGTAACAGTATATACATTGTTAAGAAAAGACAACTAACTATAAAGTGAATTTTCAAAACCACAGAAAGCAGTATCTTGTTATTTACAGAGTAGTGCAGTATTATGAACAGGTTAGAAGATATCTATACATAAACAACATTGTTCTACAGAATAAAGAATGTTTAAAACCAGTTTAGCATGACAATCAACATTAGAAGTCTCAATACAAGCAAGAAGGAAATCAAAGGAAAGGAGAACGTTTTTCAAATTGCACCTCTAATTAAGTGCTCCTATCATTTTTTACATTTTCATTTACAATGATGGCACTAGTTACATACAGTGTTAGTATACAGTATCAGTTACTGGGCAATTACCATTGCTATCAATGGACCTTATTCACAGGTACTGAAATTACCTTTTTAAAGTAACACTTGGTGAGCAGAAACACAAGGAACTTAGAAAAGGATTAATTTATCTGACTCATTTGTCTTACGTTACCAAGGGACTTCATCTTTTTTAGGGCAATGTGAATGTACATGCTCAGGGACCAACTTCCTAATTACATCACCGATACACAGAAATTTGTATTTTATCAGTATTTTTAACATATACAAAGCAGTGTTTGGTATTCAGTCAGAACCTGAAATTTGTGTCCTTTCCTGAGGTTACAAGTTAATGCATCACAAAGTGCAGCTCCCAGTGCTCTTTAAAAGTCATGACCATATCTTATGGAAAATGCTGACTCCCAGTTTGGCATGGCTTCACTGAGGGTCAGAATTTCCATCTCATAAAGAAATACTCTGGGAAAACAGATGAAGAAAGTCCAGCGGAACAATGTTCCAGAGATGGTGCTTGTTTTCACCCTCCTGAGCAAGCACGGAGACCAGAAGCCTGAGGCCAGGGCTGTCTCTGCAGGGGCCTTATGTTTTGGGTTTTTTTTTCCCCTGCCCTGGCACTGACCAACTTCCTTACTGGCTGCTGTCCTCAGAATTCCTTTGAAGGGCAGCTCCTGAGGTTTTTGGCGATTAACAGGAAATTGGTACACAGACAATCCTATTCATTCTCCAACTCTCAAGTGCTACTTCAGTTTTTACGAACTTGTGCCTCAACTATGCAACTGTGTACTGGAAATAAAGAGTTCTAGTACAGAAATCTAGGAAGGACTTAAAAAAAATACATTTACTTAAAAAAGGGGGAAAAAAAAAAAAGATGAGGGGACAGGACAATAAAATACAGGCCCCTTCTAGGCTTCAAAACTATCCAGAACATGTTATGTGGGAGTTACCTCATATGGCTACATGGATAGGTCCACAGGTTTTTTTTCTGGTGATAGGAAGGAACTTTCCAGAACTACTTTATCTGTGGCCAAGCAGCTTATACAGTAGTTTAACTGTGCTAAAGTAAGTGATTGTCTGAAGAAAAGCCAAGAAATACTTGGCAGGTACCCTGCCATCTCTGCAGACAAGATATCTGAAAGACCAATTTATAAGCTGTAAGCTGCAACCCAAGTCCCCACCTCTATCATCAGGTAATTTATCATGGGATTCAGAAAAGCAGAAGAATCCAGAATTCATCATCCCTTATTTCTTGAAGAGTTTAGAGATACTTTGCAGTGAGCAAAGAGTGAACCCAGTAATTTTCAGACTTCAGCCATACTATTGAAAAAGTTAAAAACTAGGATTCAAAATTTGCTTCACACCCTGATGGGTCTATGCAGTGTGATGTAAATTAAATAAATACTAAGCTTTGCAGTCCACTCAAATGCATTAATCTGCCTTCTTCCCATGCGGTCTGCAGGGCAGCTGAGATCCAGCTTTAAAGAAGTGAGATAGTATGAGTGCGTACACATGGCACTTGGGGACATGGTTTAGTGGTGGAGTGTGAGCAGTGTGAGGTTTACCGTTGCACTCTACGATCTTAAAGGTCTTTCCCAACCCAATGATTCTATGATTCTACGCCTACAGCCCAGTGGTCACTCGTTTTCCATGTCATGGAGCCTTGTACTTCTGATGAACATTGAGCAACACTATGAATAAGGTCCATAGTGTTAAGGCACAAAATCGTCACTGCAGCGTGTCGCAGTGGCTCACTCAACAACCAGTTTCTCCTTCAGAAAAAAAGCATTCCTCAGATTCTAGTATTTGTCCTATGCAGTTTGGGTTTTTTGGTTGGTTTTTGTTTGTTTGGGTGGCTTTGTTTTTGTTTTTTAATTCCAAACCATGCATAATCCAACATAAAATCTACTTGGTTAAGCCAAGCAATCTGCTTGTAAGAATGCTGTGCATATGAATTATGTAAGTTTTTTTTAATTGTAGTTTATTATCCTAGATGATTCTCTGGAATTTACTTGCCTATGTATTTTTCCAATTAGCAGAACCTGAAACACCTTGCAGATACCACTTCTTAGGACACAGGCACAAATGCCTGTGAAGGCACTTTCTCCAAAAAGCTTCCAAGAATTTAATTACTAATCACATATAGGAAAAACTTGGTGAACACCAGTACAATGTACTACTACTGCTCTTGTATCAGAGCCCACAGCAGATACAACTGAACTCCGGTTACTGGATAGATTTGTAGACTTGTTTTGTAAGTTAAATTAACCCTTTTTCTAAAGGCACAGGATATAATTTTCGTATGACACTTAGGCAGGGAAAGGGCATTTTCCCATTTCAGGAATCTTTAAAAAGCCTGTCTTGCAGCAGACCACTGGATTCATTCATGCCATCATCTTCTTTTTTCAAGAAAATTACAGTTTAAAGCCTTTTTCATTAAATCTATGAATCGTCACACAGCCATGATATGATACTGGCCTGGGCATGGCTGCTACTCCTGTGATAATGCCCGTTGCAGGGTCATAACAAAGAATAGTGTCTGTGGCTTCACCATTTTCTCGTCTTCCACCAAGGATATAGATTTTTCCGTTACACACAGACATGCCACAATTCTCCTGTTTCAAAATACACAAAGGAATACATGATTAATGAAAAAACAAGACCTCAAATCCTGCTTGTCTACCCCAGTGCAGGAGGACAGCATTGTGACTACCGTTTGTTAACAGACTGGCCTATACTCTCCTGAAAGGGCCAATGCAGAAAGTGCAATAGCTGGGGAAAGCAGCAGCACAATCCTACGGAAAAATCCTACAGAAAGAACTACTTCAGGTCTAAGCCTTCACTACACAGCTCAGACAAGGCATACAATGGCATACAACAGAATACAGCCGAACACTGTACTTACCATTTAAACATCTGAGATAAGGAAAGGAGGAGAGAACAAAGGTTTTCAGAAGAGGGACCACAGTAGGTACTATTAGTGCAAAAAAATGTGAACAAGGAGAAGCACCTTAGAGGAGTAATAGATTAGGAAGAGGGATTTAAACAGGGGAGAGGAAAAAAGCCATGTCTAAGAAAAGAATGCATCAGAAAAAGAATCCTATGTCTTACTTGAAACAAAAAGAGATAGCATTTTATTTCTTCCTTAAAAGCGGGCATGAAAAAAAAATCAGTTAAATAGAGAACACAGATCAAAACAAAGGAATAGAGAGAAGGCCAGGAAAAAGAACAAATTTATGTTAAGGTAGATAAGGTAGAGTATGTGACTGGTGCTTTAAAACATAAGGGAAAATTAAGTGATATACATGCACTTTACTACTGAGGGGATACATTTTTGAATTCTGCTCAGTGTTCCATACACGGAAGTGATACAGCTCGTGCTGCTGAAGTCGACACTTTCTGTGACAAATTAGTTTTTTTCACACTGTAAAAACCTCCTTCAATATTTTTTGTCACATTGAAAGGCTTTAATCAATTATAAAGGAAGTTACTATCTTCAGTCTAAATTAAAACATGTAGTGTAACTTGACAGAGATCAATTCCAACACAATTAAAACATCATCCATTATACTGTTACATTGTTCTCCAACAGTAACTGCTCTCAAAAAAAAGTCTGGACTGGCTAACTGACACCCAACTGAAAAGCCACTGGGTTAGAAACTTCCTCTTCTGTGAGGTTTTGAACTATACAGATGAAGTAGTAAAGCAAATATGGAATCAGAGGTGCAGTTTTAACAGGATACTCATTTCATGCCAAGATATTAATGAAAAAAACTCAAAACCTTTCAGATGTCTAGAGGCTTTTTAGTGTTAATTACCTGTCTGCTGAATGTATTCTGTACATGCATCCAGTAGTCCTCAACTGGATCATAGCAGTATATTGCTTTGGTAAGCCCACCAGCAACGTAGATCAGGTTGTTTAAAGACACTGCTGTAATACATCTTTTTGCGATAGGGATAGTTGCACGGAGCAACCAAGAATTAGTATCAGGATCGTAAGACTGAACCTGGAAACAAATACATGCATTTCAGTTTAAAAACCTCACTGAAATAATAAACTGGCACACCCACCCAGGTTATACATGAAGAGCCCAAGCAGCAATACCTGGTTGGCAATACCTCACCAAGAAAACAGAAGTCAATATAAACACTGGTCCATGTATCAGTAACATCTACATATGCACTATATTCAACATGATTTTCCTAACACGCAGGTTTAAGAATTCACAGAACTTATGAACAAACTCCCTGGTAACTGTGTACTACTGAGTTAACATTCTCTACTCTGTATTTTTTGTATTATAATAATTCCATATTCCATTCAGCAAAACAATTAAAACAGATCTCTGTACGACCTGGTTTTAAACTAGCAGTACTGTTTACCATGGATAGAAGACGCAATCAAATACAATTAACTGACCTTGTCAGAACATGTGTTGTCATCAGGACCACCCCCAATCACAAACAGTTTGCCAACACAGCTGGTGACTGCAGGAGAACTCACAGCTTCTTTAAGGGGAGCCACCTCTGTCCATCGATTAGAAAACGAATCATAACACTCTACGCTGCTGAGGCGGTTTTGCCCATCATATCCTCCAACAACATATACCTATGCAAAGTGGTGAAAACTATCATCATTTTGTTTCTAGAATGGTTATTACATTTAAATATGAAATTAAATTAAAGCTGCAATAATTCTAATTGGCTAGGTTTGTGAAGGGATACTTTCCTCAAATGTGTAATTTATATACAGGAGGAGAAGCATATGGTCTACAAATAATAGGTAGAGACTCCCTGGAGAGTTCCATTCAGTCACATGTGGAATGACACTGCAAACACACTTCCAAAGCATAGTATTATTAATAGTGAGCTAGAAACTTCCTATTTGAATGGCATTTGTTAAAAAAGGCACTTCTCTGCATTTCTCTTTTTCTACAGATTACATTCAGCAACAGCAGCAGCAAAAGTCCATATGAATTTACCTTTGCTTTTCTGTGTTTTGCTTTTTTCCTACTTGCTTACAGAAATTTTTCTTCCTCACAGTTTGTAAGCTTTGCTTTACTTTCCTGTTGCTTCTCTTGTATTTAAGCAGCAGAGCTCATTATTATTTTATCTACCTTCCCTCTGTTTGCTCCAGCTGCAAGCCTCACCTCTTAAGAAGTCCATTAATGGAATCCCCACAAGCACTTGATCCCAACTACTACTTTTATGTTAAGGCATATAAACAAAACTTCCCATTTCCCCACAGCATACATTTTATATTAAATCTAACCAGATGTAAGTATAAAAACAAAAGAGCACAGAGCTGTCACTCAGAGCAGTACCAATTTCTGTTAATAACTGCATAAACTTACTCTGACAGCACCTTTGAAGTACAGGCAAATTCAGATGCTTCTTTGCTTCCCAAAAAGTTGCTTCTTGGAGATAAGAAAAAACAGCACCCCCCTCCCCTTCCCCAGACCTGAGGGGTAACATGATTTCATGTCCACAGGTAGCAGCTGACTGATAACAGATTAATTGTTTAGAACATTCTTTTATTTGAAACTATGTATTTTTAAAGTTATTTGATAGGAAATACAAAGTAATACTAAACATGCATGTATGACTTCTCCACACTTTTCTTACATATAGCAAACATCTCCACTATTAAAAAGATTACAAATATACTTCTCTTACTTTACCAAGAAGAACAGCCATTTTATGACGCCATCTGCCTTTATTTAAGGAGGCAACTCTGATCCAAATGTTAAGTTGTGAGTTATAAATCCAAACATCCCGACTATTGATTCTTCCACCTTTAAAAACAAAAATATTCCAATCTGAATAAATTTCTTACTGAACGAGAAACATTAAGTATTAACAGGCCCCCCTACAGTGGGCAATGACAACTTTGTATCTTCTTTAGGTGAAATACAGATCTATCTACATTTATACATTAGACTGAGAAAAGTCTGTTTCAATGGATTTCAAACATGAAAACATACAGTAAGTTTATGTGTGTCTTTCCCAGTAACGCTGCTGAGATCGCACTAGATTATTTCTTGAGATTGGAATGCATTTTAATGGCTTTTGGTCATGCTCTTCAGATTTCCTTTAGTGTCCCTACCTGGATGAGACTCTAAATCTTAACCATTTATGTGTCTCATGGCACATCCCTACCCCTAGCTGTTCCTCTGTTTGGTTCATGCATACATCTCCTTCATTTTACATTCTGTTCAAATGACCCAGGTACTACCCACCTGCAGAGACAACTTCTTTGGTTAAGCTAACACAGGGGGCCTGGTGTCTAAACCATCAGCTGTACCCTGTAATTTACCCTTGCTAAAAGAATTGTGAATGAAAGGTGTTAGAAACCCTACAGCTATTGCTTATTTCACTGTAAATGACTGGCATAAATGAATCCCCAACTTGGGTGCTAAAAGGAATTTGTTCCCATTTTACATTCTCATGATGAGAAGCAGCTTTAACTGTTTTTCTTTAGAGTCTAGGCACAGATAGAATGATAGGACAGAAGCGTGTCACCAGCAACGTGTCAGCACCGCAGTGCTCCTAGGCAACTCGTCTTTTTAAACAGCACACAGCACGTTTTGGAGCAGAGAAAGTGCTGCTGGGAAAAGACTGCTTGGGATTTTTTGCTTGTAATTTTTCCAACTGTTGCTGCAAACAGGCCACAACTATACTTTAAAGTGGCATACTTTATGAGCATGAGCTAGACTCTTAAAATACAACCAATATTTGTTGCAGATTGATACCCCCAAAAAAAGATGATTAATACCAAACAAAAATCCCAGAAAACACTTTTCTCTAAGATTAGTTTGGGGCTGGTGTTCACCATTTACATCAGAAAGTGAAAATGACTTTCAGTTGAGGTTCTGGAAGTTCACAGTATAAAGATCTGCCACACTATGCTGAAAAAAAGAAAAAAGCAACAAACAAAAGCCAGAAACATCCCACCACCAAACCCCACAAAAACAAAGAAAAGGAAGAAGTCTTAATTTTTTTTTAGGATTATTCACCTGAAACAAGAATATCATTCCGTAGAGCACACACTGCATACTCAGACTTGGTAAACTCCGGAAGTTTGGCCAGTGACTTCCACTCTCCTGTTACAGGATCATAGCACTCAGTGTATGGCAAATTAAACCCTCCAACTCGTTCACAGCCTCCAACAACAACTATCACCTCAGAATAACCAGTTGATCTAAAGAAGTGAACACAGAAAACTAAGATGTAGAAGATATTTATCAGTACATGGAGGCCAAACAACACTGTTTTCAAAACTGTGTAAAAATCAGAAAATTTAGTATGTAGCATTAACTTATAGAGCAAAGAAAAAAAATAGAAAGGAAGAAAGTAATTTAGCAAATTTTCACTGTTTCCAGCTGCCTCATTACACTGCAGGTTTCACACCAACAGGCGTCCCATGTAAATGAAATTTCACTGCATAACGTTCTATGTAAAAATCAAATAATTAAAGAAAAAATACAGAAAGCTTTTACACTATAATACTTTGACTACGTAATGTAGAGATATCAGAAATACAGTTCAAGCAAGGCCTGAGACAACGAGATGAGCAGTTTGCTTCACAGTGAAACCAGTCCCTGTGTCCCCCACCAAATTTCACAAAATTCACAGTACTTTACAGTGCTTAAATATTCAAAAAGTTTGGAATGTTTTAGGTTATTTCCAGCAAAAAAAAGCTGAGGGCATATAGTCACCAAAATAGGGGAAAAGAAAGAGACCCTAGAGCCAATGCATCGTTAAAAAAAGAGAAAGACAAGTGTAGCAATAGAAGAAATGATGAAAGAAAAATTCAGGCCTAAAACAAAAACTAAAACTCAATGTGAAAAAAATTATGCATTAGACAGTCTGCAATGTTCACAAATAAGGCTTTGAATTCTATTCCACACACACATTCTCCTTCTAACCTGATGCTTCTGCATTATACATATCCTGCGTTCACAGCAGTAACTCGTTGTATGTTCATCCACATTTGAATGTGGAGAATCAACCAACCACCTTTGATGTGCAAATCAAACTATGACCAACTTCTATTCCTCCTCTCAAATTTATAGTTTGTTGTAATCATTTGTCAAAATCCTTTCCTTTCAGGGCATTTTTAAGGTAAAGGTTTTTGCACTGATACAGTTATTTCAAAGACTACTGTCTATTAAATTAAAGAGAATGCAAGACTGGTTTTATTTTTGGTAAGGCTTTTTGTTGTGTTGTGTTCTAACTTTGATCCTGACATGCATAGACATCTCATTCATGCCACTGCTGAGCACTGCAGTACTCTCTCTAAAAAATATGACTTACAACTGGATTTGACCTAAGTTTCATGATCTGTCCCCAGACTTCGTAATGTGAATTCATGCACGTTAACTTACAAATCCTGATGACATCTTCCCTGTTTTGAAACATCAGGAGTAAAACTAGTTAGCCCCTCTATCTCCTTGTCATCACACACCATAATTTAAATATACCATATATATTTCTATTTAGCATATTTTAAATAGGCAAAGGCAATACTAAATTATAATGTGCTATAAAAATATGTAAATGAAGAGATGTATACAAGGGGAAAACCTTGCACACCTGAACTAGCCAGAAGAAACACTCTCTTCAGCTGCTCAGCTTTGAAGTCACTCTCGTTCCTGGTTTCTATGTATTTACTGTTACTGTTTTTTGCTTTTTGAGGAAGAACTCTCAAAGGATAAGAGGGGGGAAGCTCCTACGCCAGCAAAGCATTACTGAGGCACAGAATTTCCTTAAAAGCAAGACACTCATCTCAATTTGCCTTAGAAGCTAGCCCAAACACATCAGCTTAACTGTATGTATGAAAGAGGCTGGTCTGTTGATTACTTTCTAGATTAGAATTAAGGCGTCCACTTACTGAAAAGCTTACTGAACCAGATTATCAATTTTTATTTTAAAACTAAACGAACCAAAAAGCTCTGATTGGAGAGAGCTCTTTATGAATTCCTATGATGGAAGTTCTGCCCTTTAAAGAAAATATTTAATACAGTATTTCAAATCCACAGACTACAAAAAAAATTCCCAACATTTTAGTACCTAGATAACCATATCCCTTCTTCAGTTCAGAAGCATTTTCTCCAGTACATTTTCTGGAAGGAATCTTGCACTTTATAGCTTTTAATGTTAGTTCCAGAAGATTTTTTTGCAAATTACAGAGGCCACATCAGTTTAAAAAAACAAAAATTGAAAATGTGGGAGTGCACAAAAAGAGCATACAGGCAAAGGCTAATTACAGAAAAGAACTAAGGATTCTCCATGGAGATTAGAAAAAGCTATGATCTCAATGAGTGGTACAGAAAGTCCTCCTTGTAACCCTTAGCAGAAACGGTGTGAGCAAAGTAACAGGTGTGCTAGAGCAGGCACTAGAGATGTTCCAGGAGACACCCTGCCATCAGGAAGAGATGTAATACATAGAAAAGGGGAATGGCAGATATCCTATAATCCCAGGCATTCCCAAGAACAGGTCCCAAGGGGTCCCGAGTTACACGCAGACTTCCAGACGAGGCAAGAACACCAACCAGCACAGCGTCAGCTGGACAGAAGAACTTGCAGTAATTCAAGCAGATTACATTCAAGAACATTTTAAGTTTGGGAGACAAATTACAGGAGTTCTGGTAAATCTCTACTTTTTTTGCACACACACACCCACCCCGGTTAATTCACTTATTAGTAGTAATGTGACAACAGAAATGCAAAGTGAAATAAAAACTCTTCTCCTTGGGGGTGGGGAAAATAAGGGACTACCATTAAAGCTTTCCAAAGGCAACCAAAAAAGGAGGTGTTAAAATGTATAAAAATAGTAACTTTCATTAATTGAAGACAGCACTCGTGTATCATTGCCAGACAGCTTAACAGAAGCTCTGCGATTGAATTCACAGGTACATGGAAATCTGAAGATAATTCAAAGGATACAGCAGAAAGAGCCTGTTTTGGTTTGTATACAGCGATGTGTTACTGCTCACTGCTTAATCTCTGCTTAGAGATCTGCTGTGCAACACAACAGCAGGGGACAAGAGAGAATTAAAAGGAGCAGGAGAGACAGCCTCAAGATGTCACTATGTTGTTGCAAGTACATAACTGAAAAGCTCTTACAAAAAGACCTTTTGCATTTGTCAACCATGCCTAGTGGCAAAAAAAAGCAAGCAGGCAACCCTTACACCACATTTTAAACTTTTATTTACTTCAGGGAACTGTTCACTGGCTTCAGAAAGAAAAGGAAAAAAAAAATCAACTGCGAATTGCAATCCACACTTTTTTTAAAAAAAGAACACTTCAACCGTAGGTGCACACATAACCATACAAGCAATGACAATTAATTTCCAGAAGTTTCAATAAAAACAATGGCATAGGAATTTCCGATCCTGCAGCCTGTCTCCTTTTAGAAACAGTTTATATAAAGAAAGAATCTGGAGGAAGGCAAGAAAGAAGGAAGAGAGCTCCTCCAGTGTCCTCCCCAAACCCCCCAGAAATGCCCAGAAAATGTGTGATGAAAACATGGGGGAAAGGGTGCCTGGTAACTATTTTAAAACACGATCTCTTTTTGCTATAGGCAACAGAAACAAATGACAAAGAACTATTCCATGAATGTAATGTAGAAAAGGGGGGGAAAATATTCCTGCTGGGAGGCCAGCCAGTTTTTCTCTTTGTAAATTATTTCTCTTGTTCCCGCCTACTCGAATTCATAGTGCAGTTTAATAAGCTCAGCAGTAAACCCAACAAAACCCACAACATACCAAACCAACACTGCCCTCACCCCCCAGCTTCAGAAATCACCTGCGTTAAGCAAGGCACTTTGTTCACAAACTGCAATGCTACACTGAGGCTGTTCAGTTTCTCAAGCATGTACACACCACGCACCCGCACAAAACTGTTAAGTCTGAGTGTATTTGCTCTCTTTATCAAATTGAGTAATAAACGTAGAACAAGCACCACAAGATTCAGCCCCTCTCCGATGGCTCATGAAACAAACTGGCAGCGTACAGCTTAGAAAAACTGGCAGCCGGGCTGCAAAGAGTTTAAGAATTTCTTCTCTCCTGGCAGGACTGAAGACTGGAAAGCCACTAATGGGACAAACGCTTGCCAAATGTTTATTTCCCCCACTATAAGCAACCCTTTAACACATGCCAAAAAAAAAAAAGGTTCCCTGCACAGTCACTGAGCAGCAACCACATACAACTAAAAGTAAACAGAGGAATAATTCCTAACACTATCTCTTGTCCAGACCAGATCATTGCATTGCCTTAATCTAACACATGATTTTACAACTGCAGCTTAAAATCAACTGGAGTTCACAATAAACTATCATGTCAACTATCATGTGGAGGTAAGGCTGGGAAAATGTATTTCAGGGAAAAAGAATAATCATAACCACCATTGCTCATAAATGCCACTAATGGACTCTTCCTCATTTCTTCTTGCAGCTTCAGTCACCTATTTGTGTAACACATTATTAAGCAGCAGCAATTCTGAATTATTAAAATGTCATGGAATAAGCATGAAATACTTCAGGGACTGTTTCATAATTCTTTAAAAATGCAAAATTTAGTTTCTTTATAGTTAAGAACCTGTTGTTCTGCCGTCTATTACAAATGTGTGTACTACTCCATCTGTGAAGTATTTGTGATGTAACTGAATGCTCTGAATCCCCATCCTTTGTAGTGTGCTGTACACTTACATGACTGTTAGAAAAAGAAGGAAGGTTGGGAAACGGCATAGTCTACCTGCTATAGCACCGTAGACACTGCTATTGTATAAAATAACTTAAGATCTCATCTAGCAAACATTAACCTTTAGAAAATATTTTACTTGCAAGGTAACACAGCTTCACTTACCTGAACACTCATTTATTTCATAAAGTGATCTGTGCAGAAAGACTCACTTAAGTACGTTTTCAAGACACGTGTGAGCTTCACATGTTATGGGGAAGTACAGAAGCGTAACTGTAGTGGCTCCAGAAAGCAAAATAAAATAATCTGCAAGAGATATTTTTCTGGGCATGTGTATATCAAGCATCTGTACATCAAACTATGTCCTTCTACAGAAATTAGGAGGGGGGGAAAAAGCCAGTTTCCTCACCTGCGTGGCCTAGTTCTGGGAGACATCATCTCATTTCCAAGGATATGGTATCGCCTGGCTTCATGCAGCAGCTGATAGCACTCTGGGGAATTCTGGATCAGCTGGTCCACTTCCACAGTCTGAACAAAGTAGTTTGGGTGTAACAACGGGAGCCTGACGTGTGTCAGCAGTTCATGTAACACTGGTCTGCGCAACTCGACTGCTCGGTACACCCAGCGCATGACAGCTTCAAACACCATCTCTTCCTTACTGATCACCAGTTCATCGCTGCAAATGTAATCAATAAGCTCATCCTTTCCCAGTTCAAGGAATTCTTCGTGCTGGGACACATCCTCAAATGTCTGCAGCGCAAAATTCCTGCACTTGGTGAACAGCGTCTTGAGCGAATGCGTATCTGCAAAGCGCTGGATTCCCAGGCAGTTGCAAGGATCCAGCTGCTCTTCCAGGAACTTGGCGCAGGCGTCACGTAAAACACTGATCTGAAAGAGACTTGACGTTTCGAAGAGATACTGCACATTCTCTGTTGTGATCTTCACTTTGCCCGTGTATACATACTGTAAAAAGCAATCCATAGCTTCAGCCAGAATGCCATTGATCTCCACCAACATCTCTCTGCTTTCTCTATGATCGTTGCAAAACATGGCTCTGAAGTAGCTGCTGCAGGCCGAGAGGACCGCCCGGTGGCAGGGGAACTCCCTTCCTTCCACACAGATAATGACATCTGTGAACAACCGGCTGTCTCGGAATTCATTGAAGATCTGGAGAATGCTTTCAGCATGGGATGATCCCGAGGAGAAGTCGAAAAACTCGGGGCCTGACAACGATTTTGGGTCCATTTCAAAAACTTTCCGCTTGGTTGCAGGGGAATCTCGTATCCCACTATCCTCTCTATTCAGTCTGCGTCCCAATATTAGTACCATTGTTACATCAGTTGGCTATAGAGTCATTGAGAAGAATTTGCAGAGTTTCTCCTTCGCAGCGCTGGAGTCTGGAAAATGAAACACTTGGGTATTCAGTCTGATACTTTCTTAATCTCATTATAAGAATCAGACAAGATACCTGTTTGGTTACTCAAAGAACTGGTACAAGTTTTGACCTTCACTAGAGGCGACACAGTATTGCAAGGCAAGTTACCTTGCACCTTGTGCAGGGCAATGCAGCATTATCTGCTACAGGTTAAACACAAACCAACACAGAACAATCTCATGGATGGCAAGTTCTGAACATCCCAGCACCACTGGAAATGCATTAGTGTTCAAGATCAAAAAAAATCTGAAATCTCAGCTCCAGCAAATCACCCGGCTGACAGAAGCCAAAAATTTCCTGGATAAAGATTCAGAGCTTGGGCTGTTCTAATTTTCCAGTGTAATCCTCATTTCAGCTGGAGCATCCAAGTACTACTATAACAGTGCTAGTCAAAAGGGGAAGAAGAAAAAACCCAAACAAACTGAAATTTTTACAGTAAAAATTCAGTTGAGAAATCACTCCCTTTTCATTATAAAGTCTAATAATGAAGTCTTACAATATTAGTGTTTAATAATACTCAGTTATCTCAGTGGATAACCTTGACTGTAAGTTTTTACCTGTTCATTCCTAGCATCTAAAAATCAGTTCACCGATAATCTAAGATTCAATTAAAAATGACTGTAAACTGCTAGCGCACAAAACAAAATGAAGAAAATTGTATTTCATTGTGTAAAACTACTAAAGACAAGAACCAAAGACAACTTGCTGAGGACAGGGAGATTTTCTGTTTTCCAAATTACAACTAGCAAATAGTTACTAGCAAAATTTTTTGCTCAAACGCTTTCCACTTTCAGATACAAGTGTATGACATTTCTCCCAATATTAAAACACACTGTTGTTACCGGAGCACTGAAGCTGCAAAAATCAGGTCCTCAAGCATTAGCATATGTAGATATTAAAGTCTGTAGGTGAAGAAAAAGGGAGCCAGTTTTGCAGATAGTGCATATTAGAGGTAACATCATCGACCGATCCAGCAGCAACAGGGCCTGCTGCCACTCCTGGGCTCTAAAACAAAGTGGATGAAAATATACTGAGGCGGCAAGAGGCTGGGCAAACCCCTCTCTTGGGTCTGACAGAGGCATCATTCCAAATGCATGGAATATTTACTTGTACATTTAGAGAAGGGCACGCACTGTATTATTTTAAAGCTTATGGAAATTTTTTTCATGCCTCCAAGAGGTTAGATTCAGTGTCCCTCATTCCCCACTTACACAGTCAGTAAACGTCAGCTGCCGACAGCAATTTCATTTCCTGACGTGCTAGCATCTTTAGAGCTGCAATTACCCAATCCAAGTCTGGCTACATCATCGCTTAATATAGAACACAATGAACACACTTTTTTACGCAGCACCTTTAAAAGGCACCATCTTAACAAAGAGTAAGAAAAAAACATGCGCTGTACATTTACTCATTGAGAAAAGAGGTTTTAAAACTATCATTTGCCATATAATTTTTTTTACATGTACTTACAAAATAGAATCTTGGTATGGCTCATTTACCCTGCAAAATATTTCATTTTAATTGAATTAGAAAGGATCAGTTGTCACTTCGATGCCTGAAAAACACTGTTGCAATGGGCCTATCCAGTAACAGATTGCTTCAGAGAGATTTTAACAGGACATAAATGGACAGTCTAATCTGTAGCTGATATTCTATCCAGTGTATTTCACAACCATTTTACCCTGTCATGACGCAGGCTGGACAAAAAACCAAAACCACGAACCACCACCACCTCCTTACCGGCTCTGTTGCTACCACACTAACCCTTACATTGACCTTTATCTGCAATCAATCCCATGCTATTCCGCATGAGAATGTGGGCAGAAATGAAGCATCAGCAGCAGAAATGGAAAATGCAGCCATGAAAATCAGAATATAAAGCCTAAAGGCTTGACTCCAGTGTCAGAGATTTCAATCAGAACTTCATTAAAGCTAATGGAGCTTTCCTAAGCAAAGTCAGCCTGAAATCAGAAACAAGACAGGGGCATGTTGCATGAAAGGGCAAAACACAGCAACTAAGCAAAAAAAGCTTCAAGATTAAATCTTTCTCATTATGTTAGGAGACTTAAGACGACACTATATTATGCAATCACCAATAAATGGAAATAAGGGCTCTGAGTTAAGACTGCTCAGTGAAGGAAGCAACGACTTCTTTATGCTTGGAACAACAGAACATCAGTCAGCAAATGACTTTTTTTTTTTAATGTCCCAATGGTTTAAAGAAATGTGAGACTAAAAAAAAAATAATCCATGCAGCAAAAACTAATCAAGGGGATAAATATTTCAAATTCACAAATAAAAGAATAAAAAGGAAAAAGAATTAACAGTCCATGGCAGAAATTACTGCATTTTAATGCCCTATGCTTTGATTTCTATCCAGTTAATTACTTCTGTAGGTTTGCTCAAGTCCTTTTATAAAGACTATCAGTAACACGATCACATGTTCAGCTCTCTCAGACATACATATGGCCTTCTTGCAAATCTTGCTCTGGCAGTTTTAAAATGTCACTGCTTCCAGCTGACAGCCCCACATTTCAGCCCCAAAGCTGGAAAGGCAAAGGGGAATCTGTGCCTGATGCCGCACCGTTTAGTGCCCAAAGGAGGGACACACGCTCCAGAGATACACCTGCCTACCTCTCCCATGGATATAAAGGTCCTTAGATGTGCCTACAGACTCTGCATTTTAAAGAACCTATTAATTGCAGAATTTAACATTGAGATCTCTTCAGTAAGCTTAAATGAAGCAAAAGAAAAACAGAAGAAATTTCCCCTAAATTTCAATTGAACTCCCCTAAATACACTTTGAAACTATTGTATCAAAAAAATACAAAATGCACTGGATAGCTTGGCTGAGCAAGGGTCAGCAAGGACAGACCTTAAGCACATCAGAGACTACCTACTGAAACAGCTGGAAAGGAAAGACAAGTCACACTTTCTATCAACAGCTTTTAAAAACGCTTTACAAATTTACATGGCTCCAGCACGGTTACCTGCGTACCTCTATAAATTAGGCTGGGTTCACCAGAAGACCAGGTTCCTCTTATTTCCTTAATCTGTATTATCTGCAGGCTTGTCTACACAAGACGTTCCCCAGAAATAATCTGAGAGCCCAATTCAGAAGCCGGTAAATGAGCTCTATAAAAAGTTTGCCCCGACAGCCTCTCCCAGTAAATCCTCCTATGCAAACTACTTTTCAAGTTGCGCTAAACTCCTCCTTCCTCCACTGCAACATCCTCATGGGTTTTACCCCTCTCCCTTCACCCACAGCTCTGGCACCGGCCGGCAGCCTCCTGGAAGAGCTTTTTACTGCCACTTCTGCGCCACCGAACTCCCCCGGTCCGTTAGCAGAGCCGCCAGGAGCAGAGGCACCACACAGCCAGGGTTGGGGCGAGGCCCTGGGTAAAACCCCGTCATCAGGTGTGCCCCAGCGCTACCTCCACGGCTGGCTCGCCCTCAGGGGGCAGTTTCAAGAGTACCTGAAGCCGAGCTGGGCTTCTGCTGCTGCCAGCGGAGGTGGCTTCCACCCCGCGCCCGCTGCCGCGTCGCCTCCGCACCCGCACTGGCGCGGCCGGATCGGTGTCCGTGGCCGGATCGGTGTCCGTCTGCGAAGGGAGAAGAGGAGGCGCTGGGATCGCTGCCCCGGGGAAGGGCAGGAGCCCCAGCACCGGGGCACGGCTGACCCAGCCCGGCAGCTGGCCGGCCAGTCACGCCTGCTACTACCTGGCAGGACATCAGTACCGGCACCCCCGAGGTAACGCGACCAAACTTAGTAAAAGAAATGTTATTTTTGTCCTGCAGCGTGGGAACCGTAACTGGGGTTGGAGCTGTTCGATCTGTGATTTCAGCTCAGCCACCGCAGATGTGCCGCTCTCGGATGGCTGCTTACCGCAAGAGGCAGAGCAAATCTTGCGGAGCAAAACCCCCGGTGCCCCCACTGCAACCCCAGCACGTGCTGCCCTTGTTTTCTTGTGAGAGGAAGGAGGGGGGGAGGGGCATAACCTTTCCCTCCTCCGCAAAACAGAGCATTTGTTTTTCCTTCTTCTATCCTTGTATCATCAAAAAAAAAACAAAACCCAAAACCCAAGAAGTTGTTGGTTTTAAAGGACTTTAAAAAAATCTGCTTGTTTTACAACAGCAACTGAGCATTTGGATGCCTTCAGGATGAAGTCTTTAAGAAGACTGACTAATAAACAACAGGATCGACAGGAGTTAGTTGCACGGAAGTTTTTTATTCCAATGTAAGACACTGTTTTGATTAAAAAAATATATACTTCGAATGCCAAAAATGAAGAGTAACCAAGCTAATGACACACACAAGAAGCCAACTGTCCTCAGAAATCACCCAGGAAAAACAGGAGCCGATTCGGACACGGCACCGGCGGTTATTAGGTACAAGAAACCAAACCCGAAGCAAGCGGCGCAGGGCGCGCGGGTCCGCAGGGGACTGCGCTGAAGCACCCCCCGGGGGGGTGGGGGAAAAAAAAAAAGCAAAAGCGCTGCGTAACAGCGATCGGGGGGGGGGGATGGGAAAGAGTCAACGCGCCCCTCCCCCCCCCCCCCCCCCCGGTTTCGCTGTTGTTTTTCTGCACGGTGAGTCTGTTCAAAGAAAAAACAGCCAAACACCCGGACACACTCCCAGCGGCTGCACCCCCGGCTGGTCTCCGCAACCGCGCCACGCGCTGAACCCCCAAACCGCCGCGGGACGGCGGGGGGCGCCGCCAGCCGCCCTGAGGGGCCCCGGGGCTCCCCGGCCCGAGCGCCCTGCGCCGCGGACACGGCGCTACGGCACGGCCCGGGGCGGGGAGGGGGGGGGAACGGCATGGGGCGCCCCGGGACCCCCCGCGGCTTCACCCCGCAGTGCCCCGAGGCTGCCCCGCGGTGCTGCGCGCGGGGACCCGGAGCCAGCAAGTGACAGGCAGCAGCACGCGCGGGCAGCGGCGGGGGACAGGGGGCACCGGCACAAAATGGCCGCGTCCAGAGGTACGGGCCGCGAGGGCGCAACCCCGCCGCCTCCCGCGGGCACGGGCCGAAGCCGGCCCCACGGCCTCCCGCACAGCCCGGCCGCCCCCGCCGCGGGCCGCCCCGCTCCCGCCCCTCCCACCGCCCGCCGGGCCGCCCCGCCCCCCCTGCGGTGACGGGCAGCGCTTGCGCCATGGCGCCGCCCCCCGGCCCGCGGCCGCCGCGCGCACGCGCGCCCTCCAGCTCACCTTCACCCCGGGCCGCCTTAGCGACAGCCCCCCCGCGCCCTGCCCAATCCCCGGGCGGTCCCGCGCCGAGGCCCCGCCTCCCCCCGCCCGCCCGCCCAATCAGCGGCCGCTGAGACACCACCCCCGCTACCGCTGCCGCCGCCGCCGCCGGGGGGCACAGAGGGGCGCGGGGGAGACCCGCGTTACGAAACTGCCGCGGGCGCCCCGGGACCCCCCAGCCCAGCCCCGCACCGCCCCGCACCGCCCCGGCCGGGGGCACACACACGCGCAGAGCTGACAGGTCCCGGGGCACCGGCGCTGCCAACGGCCCTGCCCCGCCATCGCCCCGCGCTGCCCGGCAGGGCCGGGACGCGACGCACTGTTCCCGCCGCGGTGCCTAACGGTCCCGGCCGGCCCCGCGCACCGGCCGCCGCCCCGCCGGGACCCCGCGCCCTCCTCCCGGCGCCCCCGGCCCGCCGCGGGGCCCCTCGCCGCCCGCGCCCCCGGCCCGCAGCCCTGCACTCACAGCCGGGAGCGGCCCCGCCGCGCTGCGCCCCGCGGGAGCTGCCGCCGGGGCCGGGCCGGTGGGAGCGGGGCGGCTGGGAGCGGAGCAGGAGCGGAGCTGTGCCGTGCGCTCGGGCCTCGCCGCCGCTGGTCGCGCTGCCAGCGCCGCTCAAAACAAAGGGGCCGGCGGGGCATGTGACCTCGCAGCCACCGCACATGATGTCACCGGCTCCGCGCGGCCCTGGGAGCTGTAGTCCCGCCCGGCCCCGCCCGCTCTCGCCGCTCCGCTCCCTGCTGGCCGCGGGCACCGGGCCCTGCGGCGCGTCTCGCCGCGGGGGGACCGCGGGCGAACGGCCGAGGGAGGCGGAGGGGCTGGGCCAGCCCCCAGCGGCGCTGCGGCCCGGGGGACGCGCGGAGGCCCGGTCCCGGTCGTCCCCCCCGGGAGGCAGCAGGGCCTCGGACGGCACCCTTGGCGAGGGGACCCTTGCCGCCAGCCCGAGGACCGCCCAACACGAGCCACCTCCCAGACTGACAAGTGCCACAAGTCCCAGTGCACCTCTTCAGCCTACATGACCAAACCGGAGACTGTAACACCCCCAAACCCATCAAACGAGGCTCTTTCTCTACCTGAGCCCCAGCTTCACCCAATTACCACCCCATTTCCAACCGGCAAAGCTTCCCACCGGTCCCTGTTCCGCAGCGGCCCAAAGGGGAGCCCCCGGAGAAGCCGGGGAGGGCGGCTGGGGGCTGCAGCAGTGGCAGCGGCTCAACTGCAGATAGCAAAGTGGGACCCTGGTGTCATCGCCCTGCAATTTCGAGAGCAGGTCTGAGCCTGTCCTGCAGCCCAGATTCGCTTCATATCCAAAGTATTTGGACACCGGCCCGTGCTCCAACACAGGCTGATGGAACATGCCTGGGAGTATGGAAATTTATTTTTGCTCTGCCCTTTAGCATAAGCAAACTTGCAAGTCCCTCATGCAGAGTAGCGAGGCGAGGGCAGGGATGTGCATGCTTAAATTAAGATCATTACCAGGTACTAAACGAGGCTTTATGCAACGTCGTGGAGCTGATGCTGGCAGGTAACTGGCTGCCGCTCGCCTTCCTAGAAGGATGAGTTCTCCCTCCTGCCCCTGAGTGCCCAGGGGAAGGAAGAAACAGCAATTCTTTTATTAGCTGCCACCTACTCTGCTCTCCTATATATTAGGTGTCAATCCCAGGCATAATACATCTTCACCTTTTAGTGAACCTACACAATCTGCTGACCTCAGGATACTCCTCCTCTTGCCTCCCCGGGCAGTGGGTGCCAGCCCTGTGCTCTTTGCGGTAGCTGATGGTGCTCCGTGACTGAAGCTATTCCAAGAGCAGCACATGCCCAGGGCTCCAGGACCGATCCTCGTCTGGACTCCAGGACCGATCCTCTCTGGAGCAAGCCAGTCTCAGATTTTTGCAGGCTAAATGAGCTCTGCTTTTCCCTGGGGTCAGGTAAACTGCAGCTTTGCAGAACAGTTTGGATTTCTAACTAAAAGGCTACATTTCTGAAAATAGACTGAACATGGCAATTGATTTCGGCATGTAAATTGTTTTCATGAAGATCTTAAACCAATGAAACCTGCAACCATTTTCCTGCTCAGCTAAAACTCAGAAATGCATAACAGATTTAATTAGAAGTGAGACCATTCGGTCAATTTTTCATCCTCTGGCTGGAAAAAGGACCCCAAACAACAGAAAGCTGAGAGAAAATCAGCAGGCAGCTCACCTCATATAGTACAGTTATGTTGCAATAACTTATTCCACCCACTGAATATAAAGATTCATAACCCAAAGTCTTACTTGTTACAAAGACATTAAATCTAAAAAGTATATGACTGTAGAAGAATGTTTTGCTTAAAATGGATCTCTTATTTGACATATCCTCTCATCTGTAACTCTTGGGGTCAATATGACTGTGCAGAGTTCACTTCAGAAAACATCAGCGGGATTAAAGGAATGCGTCATGGGAAGGAAAAAACTGAAAGAGGGTCAAGATACTTCTGAACTGGCTTGAAGGAGCTATCTGAATGGAGTATGTTTACTCCAATAAAACCTGCACGTGGCAAAAATACCTTGTGTGAAGGGGGTAAATGGAGCATTTAAAAGGAAAATACTAATTAAAAACACTCATTGAGCAATCAATTGTTTCATAATGTGCACATGTATGCGTGCAGTCACATCCAGGCACTTCCAGTTCTGAAAGCCACCGTCACCAAGGATGTCTGAAATTAAGGATACCTGAATTGCTACTACATCCTATTGGTCTTCATTCCTCTGCTGGCAGGGGGGTTGGCTGTTCCTGCTCAAGCTGCACCAAGCATTTCTCTCAAAATAAGCAGTTACATGCTGCCTGAGAAGCTGAAGCCAATTATTAAAGATTACTCATTTCTATAAAGCTTTGTTACTACTTTTTTAACAATGTCAAGTACTTGTAAAACATTTAGGCCAATTTTTTTTGAAGAGGTCAGTGATTTTGCAGATTTTCAAAGTATCTTTGGGGCACCCAAAGGTTAAAGCCTAAAATTAGAAGTCTGCGTGAAAATGTTGGCATGCATCCACCAACAGTTCATGTGCTTTTCTGGTGGCGTTGCATTTGAACACCACCACCATCCGGCACTTTTCAGACACATTTCCACGACGCACTGTGCCGCCTAAATGGGTCAGTGCATTCCTCCAAATCAAGACTAACTATTCTGGAAAGCGGTGTGCCAGTACACTCCTGAGAATTTTTCTCTGCTGTGGGGAGCATTGTAACTGCTGCCTGGATCTTTCTAAAATTAAGCATAACCCAGATGGTTTTCAAGTAAAATGAAGAAAACAACCAAAGAAAGTCCGTGATTTCTTTTAGTAGCTATTTACTGCTAATGGACACTTATCCTACCCAGCCCGGGGAAGGGCTGGGAGCTGAAGGAAGGAAGAGATGCAGGTGAGCCGTGGCAACTGAGACAGGAAGCTGCAGGAGAATACGGGGGGAGAGGACAGCCTGTGCGCCACGTCCCTTACACCGATTGTCCCTTACCCCGATTGTCCCTTACCCTGATTGCTGATCAGAGAGAAGAGCAACATTAACTAGCGAACAACATTAAAAACCCTGAATGCAACGTGGGTTTTATCACTGGCTAAAAGACAGAATTTAGACATTTAAGATGAGTGCAGGATAATGACTGACAATTAATAAGCAACATAAGGAACGTTATGAGGAGCTGTGCAAGGAGTGGAGCACAGATGAAACAAATCCTTCCCAGCACAAGGAGGGGGAACAGGTTCTGGCATTGCTAGACAAAGTTGTAGTGGACAGAAAGCTTCAAAAAGAAAGAGGTGGTGTTGAGTGACAACATCATTGCAGAGCCTGATGCAAACAGGCACAAAACGTAATGACAGAAGCCATTCAGCAGGATTACAAACAACAGTCAGTACTGAGCAAGAGGAAAGGTGATGTTAAAAATTTGTGAGGAAGAGAAGAGTGAGTTCAGTAACCATTGAGGAATTTGCTTTTTCAGTACACCAGGAAAAAGTGCTAAGGTGCAGTAAGTGAAAAGGAAGAGGTGTATGGAAATAGCATTAAAAAGAAGAGGCTGGATTTTGATGAAGATGAAAGTACAGCAAAGTCTCTTCGCTTGGTAAAAGACTTCTTAAAGAACTACAGAGAACACACCAAAACTTGCTAAAATCCTCCCCTTGACTTTGAGCAGATTCTCACTATCATCCTCCCGAAAGCCTTGTGGGCCACACCGACTTGAGCTGCCCTGTGGGATCATCAGCAGGTACGAGCATTCGGGGTGGAAGGCACTTTTCCCAGGGCTGGCCCCTTGCAGCCTCTCGCCTTCCCATCACCTGTTGGAAACGGCAGCTACACCAGGGAACGTCCTCTGCCACACAGACCGCTGTGCTGGCGCTTGAACAGCGAAGGGCCCTGGCAAACCAGCACCCCCTCTCCCCAGGCACCTCTTACTCAGGATTTCCATTTTCCTGGCCTCTTGGCCAACTCTGTAGATCCCCCTTCCCTCTGGCCCCGCGTGCTGCGCGTCCCAGCCCTTTGCTCAGGCTGGCAGTGCTTCCCTGGGCGTGCGTCCGCAGTGGCGAGGGGCAGGATGAGTGCGGGCCCTGCCACGGGGAGTGAAATGGGGCACCCTCTGGAGCCCCACACCATGCCCGATCCGCATGGCTGGTGCTGGGCTGGGTGCTGGGCACTGTCCCACTGCCTGCATGCTCGGGGCTCACTCCTGCTCAGCCGTGGGGACACTGGGATCACAGCCGTGGGGACGCTGGGATGACAGAGGGTGTACTTCACTTAGGCACAAAAGCCACCTGGGAAGAACATCAATAACATGTTCACTAATTCAGCCCTGCAATTAGCATTGCGTAGCCCCCATCCTCACTTGGCCAGCCCATGTTCCTGACCCATGCAAATCCCCTCTCTTCCCACTCATCCCAGTAGCCGTTCGCTGCTGTCAGCACCTCTAAACAAGGCCAGTGCCAACAGCGCTCCTGTGCAGAAAGTGTGTGTCTCATTTTTCCACCCAGTATCTCCCATTTCCCAAGCCTGGGAGTGTAATTGCAGAGCTGAGAGGAATGAACGTTGCACCACCGCTGCTATAAACACTGAACTATTTCTTTTTTTACAGCACTTAACAGTATTGAGACAGATGAAACCAATGCCTAACTAGGGGAGATAAGAGAGTCTGCTGGGGTTTGTCTGGTTCTCCTCTTCAGGGAGAAATAAGAAGCGAAGAAATAAAAATTGTTGGCCACACAGGCGAAGCCTTGGAGGGAGCTGTTCTTGCAGAACAGCACAGACACATGCAGCCAGTGACCGAGTGAAAGAGCGAGGCAGGTACCTGCAAAAACAGTTCCCCAAGCTGATGTGGCGGAATCGCCACGTTCCCACCCAGCCCCGTAACCTCAAGTCCAACCACAGCCCCACAACTGTTCATGTGAAGTGTTCTCTCACGAGTGCTCTCTCACCAAGTGCTCTCTCACACGTCCCTGTGCCACAGGCCCCCCCTCTCTGCAGCTCCCTGCTGCAGAGCTCCGGCTCTGCCCTTCAGCCGCACTTCAGCTCCCTCCTCAAACCATTTGCCAATGCTGGGACCAAGTGACCGCCAGGAGCATTGCACCTCTTCACCTCCAAGACCTTCAGGTGTTTCACAAGTTAGATAAATCCTTTCTCCAACCCAAGTGACCGTGAAAAGCTTTGTTTGCCAGTGAAGCAGAAAACAAGGCAGGTTTCAAAAAAAACCCTGAACTGGCGTGTGCCTGCCACTCTTCCACCTTTGGGAATCCCACGCTTGCCAAGCTCCCAGTGACCTCCCTGCTCCCAGATCCGTGCCACCAGCTCCTCTGGTGCTATACACACCCCTCTGGCACCAGGCTGAGGAATTGATCCTAAGTTCACAAGTGGGTTGGCTTGGATGGACACCCTTGCTCGCCCTGACAGTGGCTGGGACACTGAGGTTCCAGCTGCCGTGCAGCCACCCTGCGTGCCGAGGAGGTCCTCGCCTAGTCTGCTGCTGCTGCATCTCCGGGGTGATGCCTGGGCAGATCAGTAGATGACTTTTGCCATCTTATAATTTTGGGTACCCCTTCACTTTGGTCATCAACAAAGCTTCACCAGGTGAAGTTAACCCAGGGAGGGTTAGGTCACCAGGAGCTCCATGATTTCCCCCCAACCCCTGCTTGCAGCCAGACGCGCTGAATGGCACAGCACCAGCTTTCCAAGACACAAGCAGCTGCTTTGCCGTTACTGGCACTGCGGTGCAAAACGGTGTCTCTCCAAGCTGACTGACAGGACTCGGCTCTCGGAGGATGGAGGAATCGTGGGATGCCAGAAGGACAACTGGGAAATCTGTCCTCAAATCCCAGGCTTCCTGCACCCAGTAGAGCAGCACAGAAAAGAGCCCCCCTGCTATCCAGCACCCACTGGTGGGACCCACCAGCCTGGAATTCCCAGCCTGAACGCTGCTGCCTTGTGCAAAAGTCGTCACTGCCTTGGGCATGGACGCTCAGGGAGGGATGTGGCAGCAGCTGCTGTGCTGATACAGCTGCTCCGGAGCGGCACCCAAAATCCCAGCCTCGATCAACACCCCGGTCGCTCCCTCCTTTGTAAACAAGCTTTTGAGCACCTGCTCAGAGGTCTAAAATGGGGCTGTTTCTGAGCCTGAAATACTCCTATGGAAAAGAACTGCGTGTTTCTGTAAGGAAAGGTCTCTGCTCAGTTGAAATTCTAAGCCAGACTAAAGCCACTTCAGATCTCTGGTCCTGGACAAAGCTTTGTCACAGGAAGACAGGAAAGAAAACGGTAGCCAAAGTAATCCCAGGAAAAACACACTAATGAAGGTTTGCAGATTCCAGTGCAGCAGCTAAATCAACACGCTGTTTTGCCAAGAAACCATTGTGAAATCTGCGGTTTCCTCTTTGATCCTAAGCCTACCCTACCCAACCTATTCATAACCAGTATCGGTACACACATTGGCTAGTCGGTGAGCTTCTGAGAATAAACAGGTTGTTCCGTCTTGTCACAGCTGGCTACTAGACTTTTCTGGCATACGTCTGCACCGTACTGAACGTTGAAACAAAAATGGAAGGTGTAAAATACTACGTATGGTATGACAGGCTTTCTTGGCCTTTTTTATTAACATGTTTATGTATAGGAGATAACATTTGGTAATCTTAAAAGGGGAGGAGAACTGAAATGAGGAACATGTCATTACTGTAGGCAGGAAGCAATAAAAAGGCAAATACATGTCTCATTTCTTTAGATGTTTGCTATATTTATATTTTTTCCTCCTAAAATTACATAAACCTAATAATGCCCATCTTTTTTCTACCACAGAAACACACTAAGAAGAGTATGAAATTCTGAAGCTCCTCTCTCTTTCCCCTGGGCAGATACCATGGAAATGGCATTGGAATATTAAAACTCTCCATTCTCTTTATAATGGGAAAAAGTTTTGTTGGTTTTTTTAAAATCAATATTGACTGGCAGAAAAATTAAAGTAGCATTTCTAAAGTCGAAAATTTCTAAAATGAGAAGCAACAAACTTGTAAAAGTTACCTGCTTTCTCAAGTCTAAGGTGACTTTGCTCCCCTCTTTCTCCAATGTCACACCTCCCAAATTTCACACGTAGCTGGACGCGCCTCAGCTCCTGCCCCGACGCTCGGGAACACTTTACGCAGCCACCGCGCTGGGCTCCACCTCCTGGCCCTGATACCAGCCAGCGCAAGTATCTGTCATGCTTTCCAAACCCAAAGCATTGCGCGTTCCTGCGCTCCTCGCCTGGCCTGGCGCAGCTGTCCCAATGCCCTACATTCCAGACAGCTTCCCTGACGGATTGCACAGCCCCGGACCCGACAGCTACTGAGGAGCCCTCACAGCACCTCCCAGGACTCATGGCTGCTGCTCGCCACCAAGGTCTGCAGCAGCGGCAGGCTCTGGGGTATGACAACGCTGCAAGCCAACCGGTGCTTGCGAGCTTCCCCAAGCACGTATTGCCCGCGCTCCCTGCCCTGGGTAAACCACGGCTTACCGGCAGTGTGGCACAGCCAGCATGGGCTCCCTAGCCTGGCTGGGCTGCCTGCCGGCCACCGAGGCTAAAGCCAACACCAGTCTTGGTGCGTCCAGCCGCAGAGCTTTCGGCCCCGCTGGGGCGCCCACCCGCGGGGTGGTCGGTGGGCACCCAGGCGGCGCTGGAGGAGCACCCGGGGAGCGGGCTGCAGCCCTCGCTGCCCAGGAGCTGGGGACTGCAGAGCCTGGGGCACGGGTCTCACAGAGCATGGGACCACCTGGGCTTCATCCCGCAGGAGGAGGAGGGCTTGGGCTAGAACATTGTAATGTGCTTTTCTGGCCACAGCTGCCAGGAAGCTGCTGTATTCCTAGTCGGAAAGTTGTGGCTCTGCTAAGCTAAGATTACTCTGAGCAGCTTAAAAAACAAACAAGCAAACGCACAGGCTCCTCACAGCACAACACCTTCAAATTCAGTACGAAGGCAGTTAAAGCATACTCAGATAATTTCCGTTCCTCATCAGGAAATACTACAACTTTTTCAGCACTTCCTCTTTTCATATTTTAAATCATCACACTTCATGCAATACCTTTATTTGCATAAGAATATTAACTCACCGACGCTGTTTCTAACTTTAGGTCATTCATAATTCAGTTACGTAACAATAACGATTTTTACTACTAGCAATGATTAGCAAAAAGTAAATTTCTACAGCATAATATCTGTTCAGATTAATATTTTTTCACCTGCTCGGCTACTTAGCTAACAATGTGCCAACTTCATTGCTCCACGGGCTGCAGGGAGGTGGGAGCTGTGGAGCAGGGCTCCTCCACGCTCTCCAGCTCCCTGGCTCACACCGTGCAGCGGTAAGATTAAACACCCTTCCTCTATAACTAATGTTGAATTGTCTTGAAAGCTGACGACACTGCCCGAAGACCAGTTTCACACAAGTTTACATTTCTTGCAAAAGCGACAATTAAGACACCCTGCTGAAAAATTGCAAAAGCTCAGGTTTTTAACATTATTTTAAAACTGGCTGAAACTTCAGCTGCTGTAACAATGACGTGGAACTAGCTGAGTGCTATCATCAATTTTTTAAACTAGCGTTCACATTCATCAGACGTTCGCCATTCCTCCCACTGTCAAGTTGAGCATCGAAAGGTTAGCTGTGAGCAAAACAAAATAGCTGTGGAGGAAAAAAATAAACTGGAAATCACACAGATGTATGTATTGGCTTTGTACAGAAGAGCATGTGTGGCAGTGTATTAAGTCAAATCGCACTTTGACCAAAAGTTATGTATTTATTTATTGAAAACGTGTAAAATTCTGTTTATTTCCAGTTTGCTTCTTTCCCCCAGACCGAGCAAGGCTGAGCTGTCAGCAGTCAGCTGCCAGGGAGCAGACTGATTCTGCCCTTCATTAAGTCAGGAAAGGAGAGACAAGAATTAATTACATAAATTTTGGCTTTTGAGTGAAAAACTCATGTTCCAAGACGAGCAATATTTTCCAAAGGCACCCTTATTTTTTGCATAATAAGACACGGTGGTAAATGACCCCACACCAGCCACCAGCAGGAACTATCTCATACTGTGGTCAAAAGAAATGACTGATTCTGTGAGCTGCTGTGTGCACCACACAAAATGCCAACTCCCTCTTTTAAAATGTCCTGCTCCCTTCCCCTGTTACGACCTGTGGCAAAAAAGTTTCATTTGGCTTTAGCCTGTTCCGATTGAGCTTCACTTGAACATTTTCTTTTGTTTTGGGTCCATGTGGGTTTCTAGTCCGATAGACTTAATGCTGCAGAGACGGGAACAAGGAGCCCGAGGCCAGTCAGCGAGTGGTGAGGGTACGGAGCACACGGAGCATCGTGTTGGCTTTTCCTCTTACGGTCTTCCCAAGTAACAGGCTGAGAGTCTTTACAACCCGAGAAGAAAATCTGTGCTGCAAACTAGCCAAAGCCCATCACGAGGCGTGTAAGGACCGCACTGATGGTGGGGCCAGCATTTCTAAGCTTCAGGCAGTCCAAAAAGCAAAGCAAAATTTGGTCACAGCTCTGGAGCGTCACTCGGAGCGTGAACTCATCAGTTAGGTATGTGTCCGTGGAACTGGCTGAGATCGACAAGCTTCAGTGAAAAATAGAAGTCAGCATTGCTTTAGACTTCAGTACAATCCGAGACTAGGTTTGTTTCCCATGGGTTGGGGTCACGCTGCCAGCAGTTCACAGGGCCACTTAGTGTATTCTATGAAAAGACTCAAGAGCTGAAGTTTCAGTCCAGCCGATGTCCCTACCATTAACATCAAGCATGCCCTAAAGCACAGACCTCCACATAATTCACTATAAATGGCAGTTTCCTCCATTTCCCAGCCCTTGCCAAGCAGAACAGCTCTCCTTCATTTCAAGAGCTGCTTTGGTGGTCATGTTTTATCAAGCCGTGGAACAAGGGCCTGAACTATAGTGCAGTTACTTCCCACCGAAGCTGCATTTCTTACCGTGACATGCCGGACGCCAGAGCCTGGCTGCAGCAGCAGATGAAGGTGCAGGAAGAATACAAGATCAAAATCTCACGGAGGACAACTACTAGGCCTCTACTTCTCCTAGCATGGGCCGTGTCCACTTATGGAGATCAAAGGTATAATTTACTTAGAAGAAGAATTATTTGTGCATAAACAGCCATTAACTAATAATACTGAGAAGATGCTTTTAAATTCAAATGGGTGGCATGGCAGCCAGCACTAGACAAGTGACCCAAGCATCTTGTTAGTTACATAAACTGAAGCAGGAGGGAGTCTGATGCTGATGACAGAACCTCTTTGTGAGTAACACTGGCAAAATCTTTTAAAGAGCAATTCAGGACTAAGTTAGAAGAAAATGGGGCACTTCTAGTAGAAACCAACTTCAAGAGTCACATTTCCTTCCCTGTTTGCGTACAACAGGGAATGGAAGTAACTGCCGCTGTTTTGTTTCAAAAACTGATTCTCTTGGTGGGGGGAAAAAAGGAAGCACTTATCTGTTCGCACGAAAAATCTGTAGTGGTGCAAAGTGCTGAGGAAAGAGCACCCTTCTTCCAGGGAGAAGGAAAAGACTGTTCTGAATGGGGAAGGCTGGTTACAGCACTCATCAGCTCCCATGGCCTGCACCTACTGTATTTCGTATGATTCTTACCTTCAGCCCCATCCCTGGGCTTCAGTCCTTCCAGTTTCACTTGGGTGCATCTCATCTTGGGCTATAAGGTCTTAAAATACAGCACTAAGTGATGTCTCAGCTCGTTCTGCCTGCAGCTTTGGGAGTGACCATACTGCACCCCCAGACTGCAATTCAACTTCTTCAAATAGAATAAACACTGATTTAAATAGTAGCCTACCTACACCACTCCCTGAAAAGCCTATGAGCAGAGGATCAAAGATTTCTCAAGCTCAGCTGGCCCATCCACACGTCAGGGTTAAGGCTTGCTGACCTCTATAAGTCAATAACACACACGGGAGTAATGTGATTAGGGTGACAACCAGACTTCGAACGCTGAACTCAAATAATCTGGCATTTACAGCCTGGTCAGCTGGGACCTCTCTTTCGTACAAGGTGAAAGCACAGTCTGGAGTCACTCATCTGGATTGTTAGCACAATGCCTGGCCATCCCACTGCCCCTAAGAAAACAATACATGGAAGCAGCAATTCTTCTAGAAACATCCCAGAGACTTCAAATACAAGCAAAACCAGTCTAAGAGCAAAGGTTGGGAAGATAAGTGCAGCACTAGCAGAGTAACACCGCGATACTCTCAAAACAGGAGGTGCTTTTCAAGAGTGAGCAGGTGAGACAGGTCACCCTCACAAAGTCACGGCTGGGGGCTGACTTTGAGCAACTGCAGCTGCCCAGAGGGAGGGATAGGAGGAGGCTCAAGGAGTAGGTTTTGAAATGGAAGGTGGTGCTGGTTCAGAAAAGGGATACAACTGTGATAAAACAAAGGTGCCAACTTGCAGTTTATAGAAAATCTGATTCACAAATTCTAGATGTATTTTCAGAAATGAAAATCACATTTGTTTCCCCATAGCTAAAATAAGAACATGCTATGGCTGGATGGCTGCACTCAAAGAGCTGCCGACAGCGGCTCAGTGTCCAAGTGGAGACCAGTGACGAGGGGCGTTCCTCAGGGGTCCGTACTGGGATCGGCGCTATTCAACATCTTTGTCAGCGACACGGACAGTGGGATCGAGGGCACCCTCAGCAAGTTTGCCGATGACACCAAGCTGTGTGGTGCGGTCAACATGCTGGAGGGAAGGGATGTCGTCCAGAGGGACCTTCACAGGCTGGAGAGGTGGGTTCGTGTGAACCTTGTGAAGTTCAGCAAGGCCAAGTGCAAGGTCCTGCACATGCATCAGGGCAGCCCCCTGTATCAATACAGGCCGGGTGGAGAATGGGTTGAGAGCAGCCCTGAGGAGAAGGACCTGGGGGTGCTGGTGGACAAGAAGCTCAACGTGACCCGGCAGTGTGCGCCCACAGCCCAGAAAACCAACCGCATCCTGGGCTGCATCACAAGAAGCGTGACCGACAGCAGGTCCAGGGAGGGGATTCTCCCCCTCTGCCCCGCTCTCGTGACCCCCACCTGCAGCACTGCGTCCAGCTCTGGGGCCCCAGCAGAAGAAGAACGTGGGCCTGCTGGAACGAGTCCAGAGGGGGCCACAAAGATGATCAGAGGCTGGAGCACCTCTCCTACAGACAGGCTGAGAGAGTTGGGGTTGTTCAGCCCGGAGAAGAGAAGGCTCCGGGGAGACCTTGTAGCAGCCTCCCAGCACCTAAAGGGGCCGACAAGAAAGCTGGGGAGGGGCTTTTGACAAGGGCACGTAGCGACAGGGCAAGGGGGAATGGCTGGAAGCTGAAGGAGGGCACATTGACATTAGATATGAGGAAGAAATTCTCCCCCGTGAGGGCGGCGAGGCGCTGGCCCAGGCTGCCCAGAGCAGCTGTGGGTGCCCCATCCCTGGCAGTGCCCAAGGCCAGGCTGGACGGGGCTGGGAGCAGCCTGGGCTGGTGGGGGGTGTCCCTGCCTGTGGCAGGGGGGTGGGACTGGGTGGGCTTTAAGATCCCTGCCAACCCAAACCGTTCTGTGGTTCTATGAGTCTATGATTCTATGGTTCTATTTAAAGCTAGTATTTAATGTACTGAAAACACAGACAAAAATCCAGCAACTTTGCAGGCTTGGCAAGGTTATGTCAGGCTTTGCATTGTGCTAGAAAATAACTCATGGTGAGGTGAGCCTTGCTATGTGTGTCCAGCTGTCCAGCTGCAGTCCCCATCTCTGCTTCCACACAAAGGAACTGCCTCTGCATCACGCAGCTGGCTGTAAGCCCCCCAGCAGGGCACTCCGCGTCGTGAGGCTGCTTCTGCGGCGTTTATCTGGTTGCACAGTGGAAGTGATTGCAGTGTTGGGACTTCAGGTAGAACTCAGAAACTTCCCAAGGGTCCTCTTCTGCTGTTGTGTCCTCCTGTTGGAGGCTAGCACCTTTGAACAGGCCACTTCAGATGAACGAATGCTCCCTCCCACAACCATCAGGAAGTGTGTTGAGGTCTGAAGATGTAGCTGTCAACACGTTGCTGGGTGGATTCAGCTTTACTAGTTATCTGCTTGCTCCTAGGCAGCTCTGGTGATGAGTTTTGCAGCATTGGGGGAAGTATAAGGGGGAACAGCCAACAGCAGCCACTTGGTCATGGATCACACATACCTGGAGCAACACCGGTGGTCACAAAATGGATGTGGTCTGGAATAAGAGGAAGAAGACAAACAACAAGGACGTGCCTTGTGGGAGCTCTGCAGAGACAGGACACTCAGGGAAGAGTCCCTTTCCAAGTCAGAAATACATACAAGGTCATTGCCATCTTCAAGTTCAGCAACCTGCTCATTACCTGGAGGAGGAAGTTTCCAGATCTCAATGCGATACCAAGCTGGCTCAGCATCTTCTTTCTCAGTCTTCATCTGGCCTCTTCCCCAAGGCAGCCACATGCTCCCATTATTCTTCATTGGTCACTCTCAGACTCGCTGGGTTCATAAGGGCTCTGTTAGCTAAATTACAAGGACTGTGTGAAGCAAAACAAGTAACAAGAACTTTCAGAAATAAGTTTCTAAGATTCTGCTTTTGCCTTAAGAATGTGTCGGCTCCTTGTTCTCAGTCCATTGTTGGTGGGTGTCCCAGCTGTGGTTTCTTCTGACCCTCCTCTTAATCGTGGCCCCATACCCATGGCTTTTTCCAGGGACTGCCTGAATCTTGCACTCTCTAAGACGGGACACAGGACCCCTGGCCAGTCTGGGCAGATTCACCTGGCATGGTCAAGCTGTACAGTACAGAAATGCCACAGTGATGAGATGCTGGTTTCGGGAACAGACCATTGAAAATGGTCTGGTGCTGGCTACAGCTCAACATTTAATCAAGGAGCATGATCGATGGGTAACAGAGGACACAGAATAAGAAGGTCAGGGAAGGATGCAAAGCAGTCTCTGGACTCAGTTTGCTAAACATGTAAAAACCAGAGATACATATGTACCAGCAGTAGTCTGTGATGTGACATAGCTCTGTAAACTTACTATGTGACAGAAGCCATCGATATACGTTATTTAGCCAGTAATTCCAGGCAGCTAGCTCAAGCTAGTACAGAATAGGTCAATTCAGTATGTTTAAGCTAAAAGTGATAGACAAACATGTCATGAACAGACATGCCTTCAGCTCTTCCCAGATTGAGCAGTTCATTTAGCTAGCAGGTAATTCTTTAGTGAAAACAGTAGGAGTGCAGCCAGGACAAGTTTCTGAAGGCCCAAAAGAAGAATGTATTTGGAAGCTGCTACCATAAAGTAGAAAGCTGGATTTGCCCCAGGATTAAATAACGTGTTGCTGCTGCAGTGTTGGGCGACAGAGGAGCTCCAGAAAGCAGCTCCCTGCTGTTGGGTTTGTTCCCTTATATTTGCAAAGGCACAACATTTACCTCAGTCCTGCCCTGGTGCTTGTCCAAATAATGAAACTAGCTAGTACACTGGCAGCCTAATCCCTGAGCAAGGGATTCTGTAAATATTAGGCAGCCCTATAAAAACAGACCGACAGAAGAAGAAAGGAAGGGAGGTGCTTGGCAGAAAAAAAAAATACGGGTTAAAATTACATCATATGCATTGGCAATGGCACAGAAGGAGACAGACTGCAGACAGTGATCACTGCTACCACTAGTCAACACTTGCTTGAGCTACTAAGGTCCTTTCTGCCGTGCAGTTAATGGGTAGCACACAGACAACACCACGGCTATCAACTGACCTAGTTATTACAGGGTTTCCGTTCCCAGCGCTCACAGCCAATACAATCTAACTTCAGCTTTCACAACTGCTAATGCTTTGTTTAGAGCTTCAGCAACTGGAATCAAATCATCACTGCTGAATCTCAGCTTTCACTTAAACAGATAAAGAAAATATGAAGCTTCTCACCATCAGAGAAAAGCCTGATAAAATGAATTCCCTAAGGTCAAAAGTCATGGCGACAAACAAAGAAAACCCAGCCCAAGATAGCGTTAAAAATTTGTAATTTTAAAAGCACACCTGCTATTTTTGAGAAGTCTCCTAAGTCTCCTTCATTTTCTGATTGTATTCCTGGAGGAGTACTTGGTGGAAAGATGGGACTGGCCTTAGAAAAGGAAGCATTCATTACCAAAAGTTAGCACAAAAGGCAGCTGGAATACATTTACATCAGCTGGGAAAGGAAAATGCCAAAGCGCTTCACAGACTACACAAAATGAAGAAAAACCTATTACAAGGAGGCAGAGGAAAGCAGGAGGGAGATTTTTTGCTTTCCTTCCTCTTGATCATCCTACCCTATACAAGAACCCCCGAATGTGGCAGGCTCTCAGTGCTGCTTTCACCTCCCTCTACTAAGCCAAGCTGCCTCTAACACCGTGAGTTCAGCTGTACAAGCTGGAGACAAAAGAGGAAACTAAACACACAATAAAAACAGGAGGATTGGCCAAAAGAGGATTCCTAGAAGTAAGTATCACCAAGGCAAGGTCAGTTAGCACTCTGGCTACCCATGTTAGAGGTCAGCCTTGCATTCCTCTCGGGGGAGGGGGGGTGGGGACAAAAAGGGGGGCTGTGATTTTTGAACTCCACAGTGAGCCAGGGGGTTTACTCTGTTACTTTCAGTAGGCTGTGTGGCTTATCTCAGTGAGCTTGGGTCAGCTTCTCATCTAGGTGAGGTCCAAGTAGACCCAATTCCATCTTAGGTGAAAGTGACACCTTCAGCCCTGTGTTCTGTGTGCTCTGTCACACTGGGGGGTCAGCCCCAGCACCCCCCTGCAGCATGTCCACTGCCGGCTGCTCAGCCCACAGTCCCACCACCATCCCAGTTTATCTTGGGGACTGTAAGTTAGGTGTACATGTGTCTCAGGGTACCTCCAGCAGCGGGGTGGTGGGGATGGGCATGCCTACACTGCTCCCTAGGCTCTCTCCTTTAGCTTCCACTATTAGACTGAGTTGGTGGCATGGCACTGGCTGCATGGACCCATGCGGGACATCACTGTGCTCAGCAGCGTGGCCTGAAGACCATCAGCTGCGAGATCTTTGGTGCTGCTCCATGTCCTGGAGAGTTACACTGATTTAGCCTTAAAGAAAAGCCACCCAATGCCTGTCAGCTAACATGTCATGAAAGACAGAAACAGCCACTTGGAGGGCTTTCTGAATAGGTGAGCATATGATTAAAAAACTAAAACAACCGCCAAACCAGCTTGATGATTAATAACCACATACCTGGAAAAAGACATTTTTAAATAAGACCCTCTTCCTCTTAGCAGCCCACTCTTGCCAGGATGACCTGATGGCCGTGGCGCACCTATCACTGCAGCCAGCAGAGATGGATAACAGTGAGGGACTGGCTTGTAGGGTGGGAAGCAAGCCTTCCCTGTCACTTGTAATCTTCTCACATCCAGAGGCATCTTAAGTCCTTTCTAAACACGTTGATACTGCCTGAAATTCACTGAAAAAAAACGCAGCCTTTGTTTGTGTTAACAGGATGAGAAAGTGCAAGGCTTCCTGTTATGTGTGTGTGACAGCTACAGATAAGCAGAGACCTCTGGACAGGAAATCCGCCCAACTTCTGCAGTGTGACTCGTCTGAAGCCTAGGAGCTCTTTTTAGATTGAAGCACCAACAGAATGAGACAGTGCTGGCCAGAATAATGGGGGACACGCTGGAGAAGAGCTCTGAGGAACCCCAGATCTCTTCGGACAATGAGTGTTCGACGAAAATGGGGGACCTGGTGGAAGTCTCGAGTGGTGAAAAGGTCAAGTTTGATGATACAGGTCTCTCTTTGGTGCTCCAGAATGGCCTGGAGAACCTTCGGCTTGAAAATTCCCTTACAGATGTCATCCTGTGCGTGGACAGCAGGGAATTCTCCTGTCACCGAGTGGTCCTTGCTGCAGCAAGCAATTATTTCAGGTAAGGCACATAAGAAACGAAACCAATAAACTTACTTTGCTTCTTAGGCTTGAACTGAAGATCTCCAAGGAGGGTAAACTGGGCGTTAAACTCTGCAAATTTGCAGTGAGTCTGTAATTTCTGACACCTTTCAGCTCTTTTTTTAAAGTTGGCGACTCAAATAAGGCAGGTGCCAAGTTGTGGATTTGCCGGAGTTCTGATAGCAGCACTCAGCAAGTCTGCTGGAGGCATGCAAAGGAACAGAGAATGGTTGGCAGACAAGTGGATGAGAAAATGGTGTTTTAACCAAGTATCTGTAGCCCCTTCTATTGTCCATTTGAGATTCAGGCAAAGAGGAATATTCATTCAGATCACACGGTATTTTTATTGAGATAAGGAGTGGGTTTGTGTGACTTGGTAATTTTTCCCATTACCGTTCTGTGGTAACAATATGTATTGCATAAAATTATTGAGGAGCAAAGAGAAGGAATTTTCCTTCTTTCCTAGGGTTATTGAAAATCAATTGCAATGGCAATGTTCTCCTTGAAAGCCATTTTACCATTTCACCTCTTCCTTCTGGTCCTCTTTAATTTTTAATCCTTTCAGTACTACAGCAGATAGTCTGAGACTACTGGCCAGCAAGAACAAATTTTAGAACACAGGGGAACTCGGTATCAGTTTTAACACAGATTTTCCATTATCATTGTAGACAATCACATTTGCATGGCTGGGATTTTTTTCTTTCTTTTTTTTCTGCTAAATTGGTCAGATGACTGAATAGTTACAGAGGAAACATGAGAAAAAAGAACCTGTGACCACTTGTGACATAAGCAGAAAGCTAATTTTAATGGAGTCTAGTAAACTTTGCTAGTAGTGCCTGGAAGAACAGTTCTGTTTTTACCATCTCACAATAGAGATTGGTCTGTGAATATACAGAGATAGGTATTATTTTTGCAGATAGACGATATATATTGCATATGTGAAAATGTGCAACTAAAAGCAGAGATGCCCAAACACGTCTTACCAGCACTGTGCACAGGAAGAAGAGCAGATGCACAAATAAAAATCAGAATTACCATAACGATATTTTGACAAGAAACAATTCCTCTTCTGCTCTGAGGAAAGGTGCTGCAATCAGAAGGGACTCCAACAGTTAAGAACAAGCAAGACAGTTGTCTGATCACCGCTGTTGGCTGGTTTTTCGCTGAGCCCTGAGCTACAGCCTGTCCCTCTGAAGGAAGGGGGATACCTGGCTGGAGGTCGTTTCATCCCAAGGCAACTGTGCACGTGCGTAGGGTCTGCCCCCCTGGGTGCTCGTGTTTGACCAGGCTTCCCAGGGAGTGGAGATTTATTCTATAGCGCTGTCTGCCTCTCTGCCAGTGTCTCCTGTCACAACTCTTTGGGTTAGTTTCAGTCACGTTTGGCAGAGGCTGGGAATCCCAAAACTGAAGTGCCCGCAAGTTTGATGGAAATCTGCAGCTAGGCAGAGCCAGAACCGTGCCCCCGCGGTGCTCAGCCGGGTGACAAGCACCGCGTCCCAGCCAGCTGACATGCACGGTGCCCAGAACAAGCCAGGCACGCACTGCCCTCGCTGCGGTGGGCACAGGCAGCCAGCACACAGCCCAGTGTCCTGAGCGGGACACTGAAACGTGCCTGAGAGGGATAATGGGAGAGAACGGAGGGCTCAGCAAGCTGAGTGTCCTGAGAGGGGCTGCAAAATGTGTGTGCGAGGAATAATGAGAGAATGGAGGGCTCAGGAAGGGGAAGCTGAGGTTAAGAGGGAGAGGAGCACTCAAGCCTGCAGAGGACTGAGCTTCACTAGTTTTGCTACTCACAAGGCGGCTTGTTTGATCTTGGTGTAATTCACTGCAAGCTGCATGGGCCCAAAGAAAGAAGAAATTCTTAAATCACACTATTCTGTTAGTACTTTCCATGCTATTACAGGGCCTCTAACACCGGTGCAGAGGAGCAAAGCAAAGGGACCCTGTGAGTCATGGGCTTCATTCCCCTGCAACAGCACATTACACAACCCTCTTCCTGAATGTTGGGTGCCATAATGCAAGCAATCCATAGCAGCTAACTTAAACACAGTTAAATAAAGTCGACTTCCTTCAGCAAAGCTGCAGAGTAGATAGACTAGTACTTCTGACACATCCTGCATCTACAGACATAGAAGCATTAACTCCATTTACCCAGATGAAGGTAAGAAAGCAGAGGAGACATACAAGCTGACCAAGGTGGAGCAGTAATCCTTTACTACTGCACTGCCAAAGGTAGTGGAAGAATGAGGCTGGGAGAGGTTGAAGCAATATTTTCCAGAGCATCCTCAAGCTCCAGCACGGTTGTTTGAAGTCGGGTTCGTAATTCCTAGCACAAGCAATCCAGTGTGGGTGGGTGCTTAAAAAGTGCTCCACAAACTGCAACCCCTCATTTATTTAATTGAGATTTTTCCCCTGTTTCTTCTAAATTTACCCATTTTTAGGTATCTAAATTTGGCCATTGGCACTCACTTCGGATGTGCATTCCTCAGAATAAACGTTGGTTCAAAGGCTTAGTTTAGAATTACACAGGAACAGGAAACAGGGAAACAGACAACAGAATTAGTAGCCACATCTGAAGGATTTAGAACCCCAGAGAAAATAATCACACACCTCTTTGGGTAAGCACAGAAAGGTTCAGAAGCAACATTTTAATCCCCAGCAGAGAAGAAGCTCAGCCTGATCAGTGCTGAGTGGTGTCAGGGTGTTCCCTCCGGTCGGCCCATAGGGTGGGAATGAGGTGCTCCCCATCGGAGCAGAAGGCACGCAACTCCAGCAGTCGGCTCTCCTGGATAGCATTGTCCAGCTCAGCCCTGCCACCTTCTAGAGAGGAGCACTGGTGGGAGAGCACGGTGCTTTAGACGTGTGATTTCTGCAGGCTGCAGCCATGTTACGTGAATCTGTACCCTGTGAGACAGGGAGTGGATGGCAACTCTAATGCAGTTTCACAGATTAGGAGACAGACAGGTGAAAGCACTTTGACAAGACCCCTGTGCAAAGCCTCCACCAGAATCCCGAGGCTGGTTTCTGAGCAGCCTTGCAACAGCATGACGCTGGATATCTCTAGCCCACCTCCGCCAAATACTCCGGCTTAGCGGGACAGAAGTGAGAGCTCTCATCTCCCCGACAGGGATGGTTAAATACAAGACTAGAATCACCAGCTTAAGAGATAAAAGGAACAAGAGCAGACACCACCTGCATCCTACAATGGCGTATTTCTGATTCAGATGAAACATTCGGCACCTATCAATCCCGCGCAACTGAAACGGCTGTTTTGTACAAACCTCCCTCTCTGCGTGGAAGCCCCATGCCCAGGGAGCGGCGGGTGCTGAGGAGGGCTGACTTCAAACGGCCACCTGCTGCATACCCCAGGCATACAGCATCTGACACTGCCAAAAGGGAGAGAAGCTAAGGAGCATCCCAGTCTGGTGCTTGCTGAAGTTAAGGAGCATTTTGTCTTAATGCTTTTCAAATACTCTGATTTCAGTGGCAGCAGAAACTGGACCATGGAGCAGGGCAGTGAATAAATAACCTCTAACGAGCTGAGATAAGTGAAGGGAAAATGAGAATTCTGGATGAACATCTTTTCTGACAAGTAACTTCTCTGCCCAGGTTTCCTGCTCAAAATTAGGTCTCTCTATCCAAAAGGCAGTTTTATACACTAAGATAGCTAATGCCAGCTCTCTCTTGCTGTAAAATCTCTGCTGAGGCAAGGAGCAGGTAGCTCTTAGAGCATCAAGCAGCTGGCATCTTCCATCCATCTGCCATTCATCATGCCTAACTGCTTTGCAATGAAAACTGTTTACAACTTGGTACGAGTAAGATGGGTGAATCAGACAGCTTTATTCTGGCACTGCTTTTACAAGAAAAGCGTGGCCTAAGACTTTGGACCTCTAGACACTTCCCAGGTTGTGCTGTCCTGTCAACATTGTACATGACTAATGAAGGGTTTGGTATTCAGGGTAAAGAGTGCTTCTAATTACACTTTAGATCTGCACATGTTTTTCACCAACATAGTTACAAGTGCACTCACCTACTTCTAATCTGTTGAGCCAGACTGCAAATGATGTGAAATCTCACTCTCTGAATGCAGTGAACAAGACAGAATGGATAAAACTTCTAAATAAAAGCAAAAGCATTGGAAGAAATACTTAAAACTATGAACTTGAAAATGCAGGTGGAGATGGATGTGTTTGCCTTGCAGCTGTCACAATGCAAAGTGGATTTAAATAGCTCTTAGAGCAATTTCTGATTGATGTCCCACATGACGTGTCTGACTAGTGCCAAAGGTGTGCGTGGCAGTCACCTTTCACATGCAGTTTTACCCACCAAAGAAGAGACGGTACCAACATGCATGAAACCTCTGCGCTTTCTCACCAACAGTAGTTTCAACTCATGATTATTCAAGTACTTCTCCAGCCAGGAGGTACCAACTCTACAGTCCTACCAGGAGCTCCCAACATTTAGCAGAGGAAAAGTCAGCCTCTTAATTAGAAGAAAATCCATAAGCTATTTTCTCCTGGCCCATCCCTGGTATTAATGGGGTCAAAGATACATTGGAAGGCTTAGAGGTGAGGCTATCAGACGTGGATCTGGTCTGGCCCTCAGGGTTCAGTCTAAGCAGCATTCTGCAGCCTGCAAGCGCAGGGGTATTGACCTTGCCAAGGGTTACAAGGTACGTGTGTTGTGTTAACGAAGTAAGGAGAATGTCAGTGGCTTGGAGATTCGGGCTTAATGAGCAGGGCCTCTATTAGAAACAGAAGGAGTAGAAGTCTGTAAGAGGCCGGCAGGTGAGACATCACAACTGCTCAGCAGCATCAGTCCAGACACAAAGCACCACCCAGAGAAGGTCCCAGTTGCCTTTTGCTTCCATGGAGCTCCAGGTCTACTGTAGAGTCCAGCTCTGGCGTATCCATCATGTGTGTATGCCTTATCACACTCATGAGTAGAGAGGTATGAAAGCAACAAAAGGATTTGCCATGTTACTTTGCTACAATTGCATAAATTATGAAGTAATCGGAGTATTCTGTGTTGAAATCTATATAACCAAATATCTTTAGAATGCCTCATCCTGGTTGGGGTGCAGTAAAAGATCAACGTCTTTCTTTTCAGGGCCATGTTCTGCAATGATTTAAGAGAGAAATATGAAGAGAAGATCATACTTAAAGGAGTTGATGCAGAAACCATGAATATACTCTTGGACTACACCTACACCAGCAAGATGCTCATCACAAAGCAAAATGTACAGAAAGTCTTGGAAGCTGCCAGCCTCTTTCAGGTACAGATAAGTCAAATGCACTGATCCAGTCTTGTTGCTCTGGCAACACCATGTCTTACCCTCGTTAACATGCTGCAAACTTCTCTGCTTTCATGGGTTCTGGAAGCATTTTGCTTTGTATTTACTTACACTGTGGTAAAAAATGGCAGTCGCAGCCATGGGCTGGGTGCTGTGGAAACAGGCAAACAGCTGGTCTCTGCTTCCAAGAGCTGCTCCCATGTGCTGCCTGCCAGGCAGCAGGGTTATTGCTGGGACAGTGCTCCCCAGGGTTCAGGCCAGCCTGCGAAGGTCACCCTCCAGCCCAAAAGAGTTAGTGGGCAGCGGCTGGTGTGGCCAGGAAGCTAACTTTGTCTCTCCCTCTCCATTGCCTTGAGATGGAGGCTCAGCAGCCAAAGTTAGCATCGTCCTTTGTAGGACTCTTGATGTAAAGGGTTTTAGTCATGACCTGGGACATGTGGGACATCAGACTTGAGCAGCGTTACTCAGCCTTTGGTCCATGAGGTATTCACGTGTCCTGTAAATCATCTGTGAGGTCTACCAAATTATAGTCCCTGGCACCAAACTGCAAATTGCTAACAAATTGCAACCAGCATAACCTGCCAAAGTGCCAATGTGTGTATGTGTGTCCAGTCTTCTCATTAAGGAAGGCAAGAAACACCTGACTTCATTATCATTGTGGTTCATTATGAATGTCAGATTCTTGAATCTTACCTGGGAAGTTTTGCTCTGAAATGAACCTGTGGCCTTTGGGGTAATGGGAGCTGGTACTTGCTGTGGGGAGAGAAGGGAAAGTTATCAAAAAGTGCTCCCCAAGGTAACTCAGGAAAGGTGGTGTAGCTTTAATGTCACCTGAGGCCAGAGTGCTGGAACTTACTGGCATTTTCAGCAGACCAATACTGTGAACTGGTCGCCCTCAAATGTTATTTTGGTCCATTTTCAGGACACTTTTCTATGCTATTTTTGTTTTCTTGGGAACCTTTTTTCCTTAGGATCATTCCTCAGGTGTTTTTTTCCCCCCTGAAACTGTCAAAAGTATAAACTTAGTTTTTTTCATTTCTCTTCACTATTTTTCATTAAAATTAAGATTAAATTTGATTCCCAAAGCTGGTGCTTTAAGAAAAACTATCAAATGTTGTTAAAGTAACGCTAAAATCATGTGGGTGCCATGAGCAAGAATAGTAAACTACAAAAACCTAGAAACTCAGGAACGTTCAACTAAAAGCAGCGATCCCAAGTCTTACTGCAACGGTCCTGGATACTATCAAGATTTACAAGGCCTTAAAGGCTCACATTATACACGGTTGAGGTTTTTGGCTGAAAATGTGTTTTGTGTAAAAAATATTTAGTAACTACTAGCATTCTGCCAGCTTGTCTTTGCTATTTATGCCGAAGAACAAACAGAAAAGTTGAAAGAGTCAAATGTTTCAATACATCAACAGCTGAAAAGATTAATTCTGCCATTTATTGTAACATTTTTGTTTGAGAAATGTTTTCCTTTCCAATTAATGACGTGTGAGAAAACCAAATTCCAAATAGGAGTATTTTATCTGACTCGCAACAATTTTTGGCAGTGCCTTTTTCAATCTCTCAGGCTTGACAAAGAACCACAAAAGAAAGAACTTGAACAGTTTTGGATATTCCAATATAGATACTCCACTTTTCTCTAGAAACTCTTTCGGACAAAGTTTGATGTGATTCTGCCTTCCCTTAGTCGCTTCCAATAAGTTTTGACCAAACGCAGCCGCAGCTGAGGGCAGGAGGAGGTGGGAGCTGCTCGGTGGGAGCAGAAGGCAGTGTGCTTTGTGCTTCCTCGGGGAAGCAGGTGAAGGGCTCGGAGCAGGGAGCTGCTGCACAGCTAAGCCTCACCCTGAAGTGACCCAGACAAATTTTTTCCACCTAGAGCACAGTTGCAACATGAGTTCAACAGTCATCTCTTCTGTCTGGGCTGACAGCTGCCCAGCCACCAGGCTCGCAGGGCTGGTGCCCACCCTGGCTCCAGCCCAGCACCCTCTGCTCCCCATGCTGCTCATCCTCTCCGTAGTGCCAAGACCCCGGCTGCTCCTCAGGGCCGCGGCAGAGAGCTCTGCCTCCCCTGCGGTAATTCAGCAGCAGCCTTCAGACCTGTCTACACCCCTCCTGCCCCCCCAGAATTACCCCGCTCCCTCAGCACAGCTTGGGTGAGGCCCACAGCACCTGCTGTGGGGGAAGCAGCGACGGTGGGAGGGAAGGCAGCTCCTGAGCAGAGGTAAAATGGGGGCTGTGATGACCACAGCCATGGAAATGCCAGCTGCAGTGGGCGCAGTGGGGGGTGGCCCCAGCTGTCTCACCCTGGCTGCTCTAAGCGGGGCTGCTCTGCCCCCCCACACGGCTGGAGCACCACCAGCCTGGTGACATCACTGACTCCCAAGGCACCTCTCATCCCCGTGTGAATCCACTTCTCAGGAGCAAGATGCTACAAGGAAAATACCTCACCAATTATCTGAAAACCATCCTGTAGCCACGTAAGAGTGAACGGCCAGGGTGTCTGTGGCAGGACAGTGCTAGTTACACCGCAGCTACCGCGCAGTGCCAGCCCAGGCAGCACGTAGTGACAGGGCAAGGGGGAATGGCTGGAAGCTGAAGGAGGGCACATTGACATTAGATATGAGGAAGAAATTCTCCCCCATGAGGGCGGCGAGGCGCTGGCCCAGGCTGCCCAGAGCAGCTGTGGGTGCCCATCCCTGGCAGTGCCCAAGGCCAGGCTGGATGGGGCTGGGAGCAGCCTGGGCTGGTGGGGGGTGTCCCTGCCTGTGGCAGGGGGGTGGGAATGGATGATCTTTAAGATCCCTGCCAACCCAAACCATTCTATGGGTCTATGTTTCCATGATTTGCTAACAAAGCTTCCAGGCAGCTCCAGGTCAGACATTGGTGTGCAGGCTCAGAAAGCTGCTGGCTCCCTGGCGAGCCACCCTGCGAGGGTGCCTGTGCCCCTTCACTGCCCAGCCGGCTCCCGTGGGACGCAGGTGGTCCTGCCGAGCTGGGACGTGCTGCCCCTGCAGCCACAGGCAGAGCGGGTGGCCGAGGGCAGCGCAGCTGCAGGGTGCAGGATCTGACCCCGAAGTGTGCTGCATACAGAGAGGGACTATGAATAAGAGCCTTTTCAACCACCGTTCCCTTCCGTTTCTGGGGGTCATGGCAGGGTGCAGGGCTGCTGGCACTGCTTACACTAGACAGTTGAATTAAAGCTGGGACAAGCAAGGACTTAAATGGGGTGAATACATTTTGTTATTCAGAAAGAAGGCCCATAATCACATGGCATGTCTCTAGCAGGTAAGAACCTGAATTCAAGGGGTATTAGGAGACGGACCCAGTTATTGAAGAAATTGTTCCCAGGGAACAGGTCTTTTCAAATGCCTGGGGTGGCATTAGGAGGGGTACTTGCAGAAAGGAAAGAAGAAAATTCAGAGCTCTGCAAGAACAATAGGAGCAGATGAAGCAGAGGTTCAGGGGGTTCACGGTTGTCTTCCTCCTGGGTGCTCTCCTGAGTCACCTGCTCTCAAGGGACTGACTGAACCGTGTCCAGCAAGTTCAGGGGAGTTTTCTGGGGAGTTTTGTCTCTAAATGAAGGGAGTGCTGGGGAGGCAGCGCAGCACGGGGACAAGGAGCAGCAGCGGGGGAAAGTCCTGCCTTGGTACGCTCCCAAGCAGCCCGACCTCTCTGGTTAAGCCCCTGGTGGGGACCATTTCTCACGCCCACACCTCACAGTTCCTCATTTATCTGGCACAAACACAGTTACCCAGCGTGATTAGTGGTGCCTGCGTGGCCGTTAGACCAGCATGCACCGCCTGGAAGAAAACTCTCTGGTGTCATCTTGTGAGTATTGCTCTTAACAAGCCATGTATAAATAATTAGAGCCCTCTACAGTGGTTGGGCCGTAGGCTGGTAAGAACATTATTTTGGGGTCTGTTTCCAGAGTTGGGGATGACTTGATGAGTGGCCTCACCCAGATTTGATTTTTTTATATCTCTTTACTGCCAGCTTTCAAAGGGCTAATGCTGAGGCAGGTCTGAGGACTACCTGGTGCTGGCAAAGTCCTTTCAGATCCTCGGGGCAATGCACTGCTGAGTTCAAAACGTTAGCCTTGTGCTAGCCCAGAGAACAGGCAACATGAGCATGGCAGGCACCGATGAGCCGCTGAGCTCTGCCGCAGTGCCACAGTGTGCCACTGACAATGTATATCACTACGGCAGCAGCATGTTCTGAGACCTCGCATACCCTCGTTCATCAGTCAGTTGCATTTCTCTAAACACTTGACCACATCTAAATGTAAAACAGGAACCAGGTAGTCTGTACGCAGTGTCTGTAATCACTCAGCTCTGGTAAACAGTCTAAATGTGTCAACACGACACTGCCGCGTCTGGAAGATTCTAGCCTAATTACTGAAACAAATCTACATACTACAGTGTTTAAAAATGTTTCGCTTCCCCTTTGCCCCTAAATTACTGTTCTGCAACTTTCCCCAGTGGGACAGAATGAGTTAAAATGGTTTACTTGCTGACACTGGATGGAAAAAAGACCCCAAAAGCATAGAAAGAAATGCACAGCACCACTTCTGACCCACCTTCTATATGTTGCTGTTTGCACAGCTCAGTGGCAAAACCAACATGAAATCTGTATCTGAAACCATGGAGGCAATGGAAAGCCCAGCATGAAGCACTGTAACTTATCAGTTCTACCCAAAACTGGTATCCCAGTTGCTGAATAATCACCAGCAACCCAGCTCACATCATAGTTCATGGCAAATGCCCTGCAGATGTCTGTGATCCAGGATCTGCACATCTGGGACCCTCAGGTGGGGCTACTGTGCAAAGGAAATGAATGAGAGTAGTTGTGATGCCCTATTGAATGCAAACGTGGAAAGTTCTTTGATTAAGCAGGCTCTGCATGTGAAATGCAGATCTATGTATTTTTCAACCAATGGTGACGACAAGGTCACTAAAACCTCTGAAGGCCTCCCTCACAACATACGCTTGCCAGGCAACCCTGGCTGTCAGGCAACTTGAAGATTTGCTGATGGTCAGTCTCTTCCTGCCACGTGCCCCAGTACAGGACAACATGCCCCAGCACTCGGTGGGGGCAGGGGGGCACATGCTGTCCCAAGCATCCCAGACCTCAGCACTCATTTTCCACCACCCTTGCAAGGCCTCAGACATGTTCAGAGTTTGGATGGTGGGAGCATAAATGCAGAAAGTGAAGTCACCTGGGCTGCAAAACCACTCTCTTCTAGTTGATCTGAGCTGACATACAAGATGAAGCAGGGTAAGCACATCTGAAGCCTGGGGACCTCACCAGTGCTTTGTAACTCCATGGCTGCTAGCACTTTGAGATCTCATGGAGGGAAGTGGAATGGTAGAAAACCCTTCACTTTTGTGACACAAATAAAATCCATGGCTGTTCACAGGTCTTCCGTGTCCTGCAAGAGGGAAAAGAAGCAATATGGTTGCAGAGGGAGGAAAAAGCAGTCTGAGGAGGAAATTTTCATTTCAGACTGCAGATTCTGGGAGATACCTGTCCTCATATGACTGATTTCTTGTCTCCCCCAGCTCTTTGCTGTACTGCGCGTGGCTGGTTGGGACTCAGCCCCAAAGCTCGATAGTTCTTCCGTGATACAGTCATACAAGTAACTGCTCTGTGCTTATATGTGCTTTTCTGCCCACAGTTCCTTCGCATGGTAGATGCTTGTGCCAGTTTCCTCACAGAAGCCCTCCAGCCAGAGAACTGCGTGGGCATCCTGAGGCTGGCTGATGCACACTCCCTGCACAGCCTGAAACAACAAGTGCAGGACTACATTATTCAGAACTTCACCCAGGTGCTGAACCATGAGGAGTTCCTGGAGCTGCCGGCCGACATTCTCTGCAGCACGCTGAAGAGCGATGACCTCTACGTCACGGAAGAGGCACAGGTGTTCGAAACTGTAATGAACTGGGTTCGTTACAAGGAGTCGGAAAGGTTTCCTCTCCTGCCGTACGTGCTGGAGAATGTCCGGCTGCCCCTCTTGGACCCCTGGTATTTTGTAGAGACTGTTGAAGCCGATCAACTCATTAGACAGTGTCCAGATGTCTTTCCTTTGCTCCAGGAAGCAAGAATGTACCATCTGTCGGGCAATGAGGTTAGTAAAAAAGGAAGGTACTTACTGCTTTTTCTAAATGTCTCATGCTTCTGCTCAAAAATGCGATCGGAAGGAGCAGTACCGTGAGGGAGAAAAAGGTACTCACGCTGAACTTGCACTGACTGGTGCTACTGAAAAGTCAAGGTGGGCCTCACCAGTTATCCTGCTGATTTAGGGAGTTTAGAAGCTTCGGTAGGTTGTTTTAGAACAAAGTGTACAGCTTCCTATTTATGAATACCCAAGCTCAACCATTCACACACATGCTTGCACAGCTAAACAAAGATCCCACGTTACTTAACTAGTAAAAAGGCAAACGGTGTTACTCCTGACGCCTCACCCTCCTAGCTATTATTTGAAGCCTAAGAAAGGAAGAATAATTTTCCCACTAAACTGTGCCACAATCTGTAATGACTTACAAATCTGAATATGTAACATCTCCATCTGTTACTTATGGGGGGAAATGTCTCAGAAAGCGAGAACCTCCTGTGAAGACAGTCTCTTCCCAGAGGAGAGGTCTGCCTATCTTCCTCATTTGCAGAGGTCCCTGCACCCAACGAGACAGGTTCATCCTGACATCCAGTTGAGTCCTGTCCTGCCTGCTCAAGGTAGGCTGTGTTGGATCTCCAGTTCCTCAACTGCCCATCCTCTTTGGAAAGTTAGGTATCAGTCACATCTCCTGGCTCAAAATATGGGGTAGAGGGGAGAGCAACCAGAGGTCACATTTCACAACAGGAGCAAAGGAATGTGAGCATGTGTGGAAATGTGTGTGCCTCCTCAGAGGGTCAGAGGAAGGCAGGAGGCTCAGGAGCATGTTGTGGATCCATTGCTAACAGCAGATGTGTCACTGGCTGGGGGGTAGAGGCCAAAGGCTTTTTGTGCCAGTGACTGTGTAAGACAGTTCACGCCGACCCAGGGCAGTGCCGGCCAGTCGGGTGGGAACTCCTCAAGGAAGCCTTGCCCCACTCAGCAGTGCTGTCAGCTCCACGCGGGTAGATAAAGGGAGTGTTGCTCAGGGCTGAACACTCATTACACTCATCTTCAAAGGGGCAGCCGACAGAGGCAGCCCTGCCAGCTACCCTCCCCGGGGCTGATGCCTGGCAGTGGTGACGGACAGGTTAAAAACAAAATTCTGAAAGCCGGTGAATTCTGGGACAGATGTTTTAAAAAAACCTTGCCTGATACTTTCCTAAACATAGGGAAAATATAAGATTTATGTCTGCGTTAGGAATATTTTTTAATATAGATAAATTATGCCAATTTATAGAAACATATTAAAAGTAGAAAGAGAAGTAAAACTGAGCAAGCTGCGTATTGTCACAGCATTTAACCTGTGGCTCCACGAACTGCCTTTCTGGGGCATGCATAAGGTAACAACCACTGTTACTTCAGAGGAGTAGTTGCAGTACTTCAGAGTTCAGAGCAGATCCCTCCTAGCAGGCTTTGAGGATCTGCAAACTGGCAAATGCCCTAAGTTACAGCATAAGCAGAGGAACAGCTTTATGTGCCCCCCACGCCTTTTACACTGCATTTCTTCCAGTATGAAAAACTGGGGGGTGGGGGAGGATAAAGAACATTATTCCTTCTGTCCTTCAGCACACAGCCAGCATACCTTGGACACTAATGCACTCATTTCCCCTTCCTTGCAAGTATTTCCTCCAAGCAGAACACAAGTTTCCAAGCAACCCCTGCATTCTTTGCTCCTGGTGAACATCTACCCGGAAAGCGGCTTTTTCCAGTGTCCCTGAAACAAAGACCTGGTCAATAAATTGAGCCAAGAGGCAGTAAATTAGAGTTAGCCACATTTCAGAGCCTGGTGCTGGCTTTAAGTAAATCTTCTAATTTTGGCTTAAAATTAAGGCTTATAAACAAAGAAACAAATTTTAAAACCCCCTCAGTTGAGAACTGTTATGGCTTTGACACTTTAACATAACTCTTCAGGACAAATGATGAGAGCACTTTCTGCTAACTGCAGCCTTGCGCTCTCCAAGCTCCCCAGGGCGTACACTAAACCTTGGGGCCCTCCTACCTTGTTCCCATTCTGTCAGCCCAAATAAAACCTGTCCTTTCCAGCTGCCTCACATGCACCCAGCCTTGTCGCTAGTGCTCACCTTCACAGCTCTTGGTGCCACCCTGGGAATTCCCGAGAGGATCTGAAAAGATCCTAGTGGCTAGGTAAAAGCAACTAAGTCCAGTGTTGGAGAAATCCTGCTGAAAGAAGGATACAGCAACCTCCGCTGAATGCCTCTAGGATGCTTTCCAGGCTTTCAACTTAGAAAGCATTTGATAATTGTTTCAGCTGACTGCAAAACAGGTAATCAGAAAAAAGGTTGCCAGATCTTTCTGTAATTGTAGGTGTAAGTGCCCTGTGTACTCACTCTGTCTTGCTTGCATTTAGATTATTACAGAAAGAACCAAGCCCAGGATGCACGAGTTCCAGTCTGAGGTGTTTATGATCATAGGGGGCTGTACGAAAGATGAGAAGTTTGTAGCAGAAGTGACTTGTCTGGACCCTTTGAGGCGAAGCCGCCTGGAAGTAGCAAAATTACCAATCACAGAGCAGGAGACGGAGAATGAGAATAAAAAATGGGTGGAGTTTGCATGCATTACGCTAAAAAATGAAGTCTACATATCGGGTAAGGAACAAGACATTGGGAGTGGAAGAGGGGAGCAGAGGGTTCTCACAATTATTTCCAGCTTTTATTGAGAGCATGCTTGAGGCAGCTTTAGGAGAATGAAGCAGTACAGGTATTCCTAATGCTTCGGCTTTGAACAGGCTCCAGGGAAGCGCTGGACATGTGAGGTTACTGCCTAGCCCTGGTTTTAGCACAGGATTAATTTTCAAACAACATTGATCTATATGCATGGCTACTTGTGTGCAGCACTCTCAGTGAGCATGGTCACGGAAGGGCCCCTGAGAACCATTTACCAAACCTAAAATGAAGAACAATTGCTCCAGCATCTTCTTGTAACACCTCCATTTGCAGCTCCACATGCATAAGCCAAACCCTGCCAGAATCTGATTAATTCTGCAAGAATCAGTCAAGAACCTGCAGGGAACTGTCACCACTGTTTGGCTGGTACCTGAAAACCACACTTTCAGGAGCACTTCAACAGCCATCAGACAGGACTCTAGAAGTGTCCACTTGCTAACGGCAATAATAACTGTCACAGCCAGATGAAACCCAACGGTCCAGACGCACAGCATGGGTCTGAGCATCCCATTTGCAGATCCTCATCCTGAGAGCTTCAGGAGGCACACTTAACTTCCCACGCAAACACAGCTGAGCTCCATGTAGGGGGTTGATCTTGGAGCTATAGTTTTCACTTTGACAACAGAAAGGATACACTCAAGCTTGCTGGTCACTTTGACAGCTGGTTTTGATGGCCTGTCAAAACCAATTTTGATGGTCTTGTTCTGCTTTCCAGAGGAAAAGTGACAGCAAGCTTTTAATTGCTGTCACGTTACAGACCACGATACAGAGCAGTGCCTCCACGGATAGGATACTTTTTCTTACAAAATCATCCACCAAATGCTATGCTCACTTAAAACAGGAGAGTAGAAAGGAGGAGGGAGGGCCAAAGCATGAATGCTTTGCTCCAGTATGAATAGCAGTCCATTGCTTTTATTCAAATATCTGCCATTGCATTCTTTCCTTTGGGAAGCCACATATTTTTATTACCTCGTTCCAACTTAAAGTTTATTAAATTCTTATCCTGGGATAAGAATTAGATTATTCCTTCCCTAGTTACAAATAAAGGAGGTTTCTCCTTTCAGTCCACCACAGGGAGTTTCTTTTTACTCTGGCAACAGACTCTGTGTTAAAAGTTAGCTGGAGAGGGGAACCTAAGTCAAACATCCCAACTAGGGAACACCCCTCACACCTTCACACCCTTGAGTTGAGAGGTCTCTTTTCCATTTGCCTTTAATTTCTTACCCTTTCCTCTTTCCCAAGGTCTTTTTGCTTCCTTTTATTCCTGACATCTTATCCAGCATCTCTTCTCTGCTTTTCTTTTATGCTCTATCCAGGCTGCCTCCAGACCTGCTATGGTGTTTCTAAGCTGGCTTTCCTCTTGCTGCTGTTCTCACAGGTCCTATTTCTTCCTTCTCTGCTTAATTTCGTATCTTTGACTTCCTCTCTCCATTCCCTCTTAGCCTTTCTCCTACCTCCTTTTAACCCTTCCCACCCAAATAAAAGGCCGAGTGGACCAAAGTAATTAGTAGTTTCTTTCCAGCTAAACCAAGTTATTAGTGCCTCAATCCTGATTAAACATCTGCCACCTGCTGTGTGTGTCCTTCTACTTCTTTTCTTTCTTTTAGCTCCTGCGACTTGGTTCTTTTTGAACTTGACTTACATCTTTCCTACCTCCAACGTGCTCATTTCACTCAGTGTCTTGGTGCAGTTTGGAGTCTTCCCCACTCTTTTAGCATCTGAACAGTAGGAAAGTTCTTTGCGCAAGACTATGACCACTTTTAGATTACCATTTCCCCAAACAGTTTAAATGCTTTGACTGGATGGAGTGAAACACTACATTTGTAATGTAACTAAAAATTACATGAATTAGCACTCACCGTTCTGTTACTTTTACTAATTTAGTTCATTTTTTCTCCTCAAATTAGAAAGAACTGTGGTCTGGAGAAAGAACAGAAACACAATAAACCTCCAGTTCTTTCAAAAATCTCTCCCTGCCCCCGATGTGCCACAAATTTACCCACCCAGTCCAGCTCAGGCTCCTACCAGAGTTTCAGCCTGTGCAGGCAAGAACAAGCTCATGTAAAAGAGAAATGTTAAGGGAGGGTAAGGGCAACACCTGCAGTCTCTCAGCCCCATTGTAGCCATGAATGCTGCATTCAGGCCCTTCAGCCACTTCAGCTATTTGAGTGCAAATAAAATTCAACACATACATGTGAAAAATACTGAGACAAAAGCATTACAAACGACTCTTTCTAGCATGCTAATTATCTCCTATTCAATCTGCTATTTGGCCCAGAGATGAGCTCCATCAGTTTGCAGTGATCTGGCTGCAGCACAGAATACCAATGAAGGCAGACACTTTCTCAATGGAATATGAATTCTCTTTTCAGTATATTCACCACTGAAGCAAATGTTTAATCAGGTTGCAGATGATGGAATAAGCTACTCAGTCTGTAAACGTGGTTTCAGGCTTAACTAGATCCATTTATATTGCAGTTGCACCAAAAATTACAGGCAAACAAAAGTGCTTGTTTAAAAGACTGCTTTCTGCTTTAGGATGAGTAAAGATTCACCTGCAAGCCTGCAGGGTCCAGTTCTGATCTTCAATCTATAAACATGAAGCAAATCCAAATCAGTAGAGAAAGGGACCAGAAGAAAAGGCACAAAAATGAGATCCCAGCCATAGGTCCCAAGGTTGAATAGTAAAGCTTCTAACATGCCATGAAGGGCTACTGTTGATAGGAGTTCAGAGTCAGGTCTTTTGTTTTGTGTAAAGTACTAGGCTAGCTGACTGGATCTACCCTGCACAAACTGGCAGTTCCCCAGGCCTATCTTTGCTGGGATTTGGTGCTACCAGCTGCGGCATCCTCCGCTATCTTAATGAAATCGTGTTTGTTTGTCACTGGAAAGCATTCTGCAAAGCCCTGGTGGCACACACAAGTCACCTGCATATCACCATGCTATGTGTGGCTGGTGATTCACTCAGTATTAAAGTGAAAGTGGTTGTGGTCTGGTAAAGTGAGGAACAGTGATTTATCTTTACCAAATATCTGGTTGTAGAAATTGTTCAGAGTTTCCTTCATTATTAAGTAAATGAAATGCAGAAATTTTCTTTGGTATAACAGGGCCAGGCCATTGGTGTAGGTAATTGAGAAGCTAACAGTAATTTATTTTCTATTGTGAGAAAACATTTTAAAATTTAAACATATTGGAGATTTTGAGTAAATACAAGCTACGCTATCATATTTACATGTGTCATGTACACCACAGGTGGCAAAGAAACAAAGCATGATGTCTGGAAATACAACGCCTCCATCAACAAATGGATACAAATTGAGTATCTAAATATTGGGCGATGGAGGCATAAAATGGCTGTGTTGGGTGGCAAAGTTTATGTCATTGGTGGGTTTGATGGCATGCAGAGGATCAACAGCATGGAAGCGTATGATCCCTTTCATAACTGCTGGTCAGAGGTAAGATGCTGCATCATGTAACATTTTACTCATTTAGAACATTTTAATCAGAAAATGTTAGGGCTTTGAATCATAAAAATGAACATGACAGGCTCTAGTACAATTCATTTAAGTATTTCTGGTCTGTAAAAACCCTAAATGTTTTTTCTATAGAAATGCATACTGTTCAGAAAGTAAATATCACAGGATGGCCTGCCAATCATTGCCTGTGAGATATCTAATGCCTAAATTTCATTTTCTTAGTTGGCTTTTAAAGCTAGTAGTCCATTGGTGAGTAATTGGTGAGTAAGAGCATAGTATACATGAACATATATACATAGTATACATGAACCAGAGCACAGGCTGAAAACTACTGCTCTGATACACAATGTATATATACAATGTCTATATCAACCTGTGCCATATACACCATATACAGTATGGGTTATATATTTAAGTTGAAAGTACAAGTTTCTAGGTAAACAGGATGGAAAAAACCCAGTTCTACTAAGTGTACTTCAAGCAATGAGAGGAGAGTATTAGGCAGCCAATTAATCCATGAAAGTAATGAGATTAGGCATCATAATGGCAGATAGAAACTCTATAGGTTTTAGATGATACAAAGTGATGTGGAGAATCTAACAATCACAGCTTCAAGTAGAAAGGTCAGTATGAACAAGTTTCTTGTGTTTTTTCAATGTACATAACTATGTAAAGGAGATTTTGGTCACCTCTGACGTTTCCTAGCTTTTGAATTATTGATAACATAATTTTAAGAACAGCATTTGCACATAGCACATACTTATTCAGGGTTTTACAGTCTTAAGAAAAATCTGAAATGTATTTCACCCTTATCCCTAGAAATGTCATCTTCCGAACCCTACTGATCATCTTAAAAGGGATACATCATGACTTAAAATTCAGCAGGCTCCTGTCCCATAGACATCAGTCTGACTACTTCAGATGGTTACTAACGATTTTCTGCTGTCACACAGGCTGCTCCCCTCATGGTCAATGTGAGCTCCTTTGCAGCAGCGAGCTACAAGAAGAAGCTCTATGTGATCGGGGGAGGCCCCAACGGGAAGCTGGCGACAGACAAGACTCAGTGCTACGACCCTGCGACCAACGCGTGGAGCCTGAAAGCTGCCATGCCAGTAGAAGCCAAATGCATCAATGCTGCGAGTTTCCGTGATCACATTTACGTTGTGGGTAAGCAAAGTGTTACTGCTCCTTCTTGTATAGACACGGCAGGGCTTGTTTTTGTGTGTTAGTTTCACCCACAAACTCCATGAAGTACAATCAAATGGTCAGATGGCTCTTCCCATTGAGCTTAGCGAGGGATGGGGATCCAGCACATTCACGAACAGTAGTGAAGAGTCACCAGGTCAAACTCCCTGTTAGTGTGGTAGGTATCTTGAAAAGCAGGACCTAGCCCCAAAATAACTTAAAGCCATCCAAAAGTGGGTTCATAGTGGCAAGGGCATGATCTCATGGCTATATCATGTCCCCTCTTCTCTCCAGGGGCATTACACAGCCCACTGCAAATGGGATTTATGTAGGGATATGGGTCCTAGGAGGAGGTCATGGGAGCAGAGCCACTGATACACGAAGACCTCTTCACTAGATCATGCTTGGGTTTAATTCAGTCAGTTGCCAGAACTGGAAGCAAAGATGGAAGACCAAGAGTTTAATGGTGGTGAGCTGAACTGTAGAGGGAGGAGAGAGCCTGGACACATTTGTAGACAGTGCTGGAAAAACCAAAAGAAGGAAAGAGGAACGAGGAACATTTGTTTCCAAAACAGGAGCTCTGAAAAGTTCCCCTTCCCTCTCTCAGCCTTGGTGCAGAAAGTTTCTCACTTGCAGCATGATCAATATGGTTCTGAGGGCTGGCAGAGAGCCAGAGTATCACCAAATAATAAATGGTGTTCTGAAGGAAGATTTATAATTTGCATGTGTGCGCACACACACATATATATATATATATGTATGCACCTTGTGTGTACATGAACACCTCATGCTTCTCCTCAGCACAGGGATTGACCTCACCCTTTTTGTACAGGACAACAGACAGAAAGAGAAGGCATGACTTACGGGCTAGCTGATACAACTCTCGATAAAAATTGCCATGATACTCCAGTTACATTCATTCAGCATCTTTCAGACAGGAACATCCACCACTAAACCTGTTGTTTACCTATCTGAGAAACAAATCTAGTTCAATCAGATAGAAATTAGCCCCACCTGAAGTTTAAAAGATAAAAGAACATTTGGTTACTCCATCCAAAGCAATTAAATTACCCAGACCAATGAATTACCAACCGCCAGATGAATCACTATAACTAACAACATGTATGTTTTCAGTCTGCTCCAACTGGGAAATAAAACTTGTTTAAGTCACTTCACAATGACTCAGTCATCCCTCAAGTACTGGGCTAGTATTGTCCAAACCAGCATTTATTGTAACTACAACAGACAAACGCTCACTTTGCCAGCAGGTAGGATCCCAGGCATTGTTGCACCTCACAATAAGACCACAGCTTCGGTGTTTCCCCAGCCCTATTCTACACAGCTGCTATGGAAGACAGGTCCAGTCCCTGCAAATCTCAGAATAAGAACCATTTAGCTGTTGGTACTTTCAGGAGGGAATATATTTCCATAGCCTTTCTTAAGTATTGGGTTATTGACCATTTTTCAAGAGAAAAGGACCCTGCCAAACTGGAAAAGGCGCACAAAATGTTTCAAGTATGAATGCAGATTTGGGAAACATGGAGAAACTGAAGGTCCCTCTCTGTTTAGCATACCCATAAGAAGATTACTAGTTCAGTCTGACAAGCCCCTAAATGAGGAAGGAAGAGGCTTTTGAAAACAGCCAGCTCCAGGCAGAAGGAGGTTTGATGGGCAGATGGACACTGAAGTCAGACAAGTCAGTGAAAAAAATGTGTACCCATTTCTAATAGTGACATCTTACCACACCTAGTCCTTCATCATCTAAGCTGTTCCAAACATGATTGTATTTTTCTGAAGTTCTGTCCTTAGCTGAGGGAGCAGGTATGGGAAAGGTCTGTTTCTGGGTGCACTGTGGTCACAACTGCATGAGCAGAGAAGTTTGTTCTGGCCTTGAATTCCACAGCCTTATGAACAATAAGTGGCCTTCTGCAGATCTGGCTTTCAAAACAATAAAGTATCCTGTGACCTTAGCTTTGGGCCATAAATCATTCTTACAAATGTCAGGAATGGAGCCTTGTTGAAGCGGGTGCTTTAATTAAAATCTCTTACGGGAATGGCAAGTGCAAACTGATATGTTTCCTCTCCAGGTGGGGCAATGAAAGCACTCTACTGCTACAGCCCCCAAGAAGACACATGGTGCCTGGTGACTCAGTTCACCCATGAGAGAGCCAGTTGTGGGATTTCTCCTTGCAACAACAAGCTGTTTATCACGGGGGGCCGAGATGAAAAGAACGAAGTCATTGCAACAGTGCTGTGCTGGGACCCTGAAACTCAGAAGCTGACAGAAGAGTGTGTCCTGCCTCGGGGGGTGTCTCATCACGGGAGCGTTACCCTCAGGAAGTCTTACACGCACATCCGTAGGATTGTGCCCGGGGCAGTTTCTGTCTGACTGTAGGAGAACTGCAAAGAAGCCCAGTACCTCCAGTGCCCCTGTGGCAGTTTTCTAGCTGCAGGTAGCAATGGATGGAAATACCACCGCTGGGGTCCTCTGGGGAGTATCTGTATATATGCTCAGCCCTTGCATTTCCTCTGTACAGTATATCCTTAAATTATCTTAATTCCTTCCCTTCACAGAAAAACAAAGGGACCAGCTGTAGTTTACTCCTGCCAACACAATACCTCCAACCAGGCAAAGAAATGGGAAGTGTAGGTTGGAAATTTGCTTCCCAGCTATATCTGCCCTGAAACGTGCTTGAACTGGCTCAGCCTGGTCCTGAAGTTTGTTCAACTATTTATTAAGTTTGATTTGCAGCACCTACTAGTGAAAAAGAGAAAATGCTTTTTGGAATGAAAGATTTGTAACTGGTGAAAGAAAACATCATTTCCTCCAAAGCTGTGCTTTTTCCCCTGTGGTTGGCACGTTACATTAAGTTAAAACTGTTTTTTTTGTTTGTTTGCTTGAAGACACTTTGAAGGTTTTCAGTTCAGCGTGACCAAAAAAATATCCATCTCTGTTTGCAAACCTTGCTGTCATTTTTAAGAAAGAGACTGCAGAGGCTGCAAATATAAATAAACGCTAATCTGATTCCACTGGATAGTCACTGTAGCTGTTTTCTAATAACGCAGACCAAACCCTCGTTTCTCTGTTGTATGCCGGGGTGGTTCACTGCTCTGCCTGAAGGGCTTTTTCCCCTCGCTGCAGCCGTACAGGAGCGGGGCCCGGCCCCCCGGCTGCTCGCGTCCCCGCCTCCATCCCCGCTGGGTGGCAGTGCTCGCCCAGGAGTTTTCTCACGGGTTTCGGTTTCCTGGAACGCAGACGGACACAACAGTGTTCTGAAGAGAAAAACAGTTCCAGGTACTGTTCCCAGCCTTGATTCCCGGGACCATCACATGCTGTACCAGAAGGGGAAAATGTTCAACAGGCCAGGAGAGTCCAGCATCTGGGTCAGTTGTAGAGAAAGAAAAATAAACAGTGAAGAGGTCACGCCTGGGACACACTTGGCCAAAGGCTGGGAACATACTCCCATCCCTCCTCCCCTGCCTAGTTGCTAGAAAGAGCCAACTCACCATTAAATCAAGACAGAAAACACTGTGCAAAACAAATCTGTCCAAGCAGAGAACAGTGACTCCTTCCATTCTCCTTCCCTCTCTGTAACGTCTCCTTTTGCCTTAATACAGTATTAAAAATAGTATTTCTCGCATGCTGGGCTGAGAAAAAACCCATGGGTTCCTAATTTCACCACATTAATGCCAGAGTGCTCAGCAGTACGGCAGTGCCTGCGGATCGCACTGGTAAGCCTGCTGCAACCATGCAGGCTGAGCAGAGGAGATGCAGCCCGTGGGGCAGATGCATGCCCTTCAACAGGATGGCACAAAATCCTGTCACCTGGAATCTGCTCCATGCCTTGAAACTCACCTCTGCGGGAGCCAATCCCCACCATTTTCTCACCCTTATTTTCCCACAATCCATCAATTTTCAACTGGTTTTTAAATTGGTCCCCTTCCCTCTTTATGTTCCTATTGTTCTGCAGGGTGCAGCACTTCTCACGCTTCCAGGCTGTCCCAGGCTGTCCCATCCCACTCTCCTTTTCAGAGGGGACGAAGAAATGCCCTTTAAAAAGAGTATTTGATGTCAAAAAGTTTTGTGAAGAACAGTTACCACCTTTGACTTGGCTGGCAGTACTGGCTGGTCTGTACTGGCTGAAAGGGACAGGGAAGGTGGATGAATGGGGTGTGTGTCCCTTTCTCCTTGAGGAGCTGCGATTCTGTATCTTCACTTGTTGCCAAAACCAATGATAGTGGCTGCTGAAGCTGACCAATTCTTCCTACTGGGAATCATCCTAAAAACAAGTAGCCCTCAGGAGCTGGTTGCTGATTTTCTCCCATGATGTTAGTAGCAAAACTTGTATTTTTTTTCTTGAGAAAAATAACTTGCTGAGTTGGAAAAAAGTTGTCCACATAAACTTCCAAATAAAAATCCTTAAATCTACATGTCAGAGACAGAAAACAGCCTCTTGTCTCTCCTGTGGTGGTTCCCCAGCCACATCTGCAGACCTGGGGCAAGCGTCAGCCAGATCGTCCCTCACTGACAAACATGAAATAGCAGAACGACAGCTTGGCTCCTTTCCCTCTCCTAACTATGAGTCTATCAAGAATTCTGACATTTTAATAGCAGTTCATAAAGAGATGGTTTTATTCGCCTTCCTGCTCTTTGTACCTTTTGGATTCATGTTGCAGTCTGAAAGACTACAAGAATACTGAAAAACAAAAACTTTCAGGATCAGTAGTTTTATGAAGATGCAAAAAATCACGAGGCTTGTGAAAAAATGGCAAGAACTAGCAGTGCTGTGCCCTCAGTTACCAGCAGCGAGGTAGGGGTTCAGACAGGAGGCAACAGAAATCAAGTTTCAAGGAAACTTGTAATTTCCTTTTCCTATTACAGGCCCTCTCCCCTCTGCCATACATACCCACCTCCCACAGGGAATGGCCACGATCAGTTTCTGTCCAAAGGACATACAACACCTCAGTGTACAAAACCAGTGACTAGCGAAGCAAAGAGCAGACGACTGCCTGTGGGAGCTGCGTGACCTGTCCCTGGGGCAGCTGGTGCTGGTCCCCGGCGCTGGGATGTAGTCCCGGGGTTCTCAGGGCTACCTCGAGCGCAACCAGACAAACGATGGTTTCCTTCTGACCTATTACTATATGAAACTTCCCTTAGAAAATGACACAGCCAACTGATGCAGCAGGAGTAGACGCTCTAATATTAGTTACTAAAACTGCAGGAGGTTAATTAGTTTTACTGAAGAATTATCCAAATCTTTGCAAATGAACTAAACCTCAAACCCAAAGCTGTGCGCTTGTTAACCTGCCTGGAGATTCTCCATATCTCATGACACTGAAACTGATCTTATTTGAGGCACAGACCTAACTGCAGATTTAATTATTCTTCCAGTGCTGTATGGCACAGACCCAGTCCCTGGAACGCGGGTCTGACTCCCTTCAGTCTGTAGGTTACAGACAGCAGCCAACTGCACTGTAAATCCACGGGGAGAGGGAAGAGAGCAGTGGTAAACAAAGTGCCAATATTGGCATAAGAAAAGAGGGGAAAAACTGACCAGGAAATATATTTAGGCTATAAATTAGAATACCTTTAGTGAGTCATGCTATTGCAATTTGTTAAAGGATTACTGCCCCCAGCTGCCAAATCACGTTGAAGTCAACCGCTCTCCATTTCACTTTAAAATGCTGGGCAGGCACAGTGACATCCAAGAAGTTCACTTATGTGACCTGGGAGAGGTCGATAGCTGGGCTCTGGTAAACAGTCTCGGTTTGAATTTCTAGCTCTTGTGTGGAGACATCCTTACAAGGTTGCTAATCATTTCAGCCTTGAGGTTCTGGCAAATAAGGAAGCCTAACAATCTTGAAGACAAAACTCAAGACATTTATGAAAAGAATGACAGGAACCTAGTGCTTGTGACTTTGCCCTGGTGACTCCTTTGGTCCTGTTCAGATAGATCGGGGAAAACCCCAAAGGCAAATGATTCAGGTATCTGGTGTGTTTCTTCTACGCATGCTATAACATGCTGCTTTTGGACCAAACAGCACAGTAATATTCCATGGGAAGAAGTTGTCTACAAACAGTCACTTCAGAAAAACTTATTAATGTTAAACCACCCTAAGGTGGATTAATAAAATATCAACTCACGATGCAGAGATGTGGCACTTAGGGACATAGTTTAATGGTAGACTTGGCAGTGTTAGGTGTACAGTTCGACTCTTAAGTTTTTTTCCAACCAAAATGATTCCATGATTCTAAGACCTTTTTAGAATTCTGTTCAACTTAACTAATTTCAGTTCAACTAAAATCTTTTCCAGGCAAACACCCACTGTAGTGAACAATTTCAAGGACATGAATAAGATTGTTTCATTCATCTTCCTTGGAAGGTCATTTCCACAAAGCAGTGTTTTGTTTGCCTGGTCCTTATGATAGCACTGCAGACCGATGTCATACATGCATAAACTTGCCATGATCACCAATTCACTTCCTCTGCCTTTCAGTGTCCTTCATGTTACCAAACTTCTGGTTGTCTCTAAATATATCCAGGGGACACAAACGTAAGGAAGAGTTACAGAACTGGCAATACAATCCTGCTCACGTCTGTCCTGGAGATTAATTTCATAATTGACAGAGGTTAGCAGGAAGATCAAGCACTATTAACCTGCAGCTACTCAGTCACCTATGGCTGTACATAGAACTGCCTTACTATATACAATTTACACAGTTACCTTCACCACTTGGCATGACAATTTACAATACAGGCAAACTTCAGGTAATAAAGCTTGAAAGAACCTTGCACAGACAAAACAACCTGTAAGTTATCAGCATTGCTGTCAATGCGCATTTAGATAAAGATTTGACCCAGGATATGAGCTGCTCGGGGAGCTGCGGGTACCTTTTTCATTCTTGATCATACCACACGCTAAGGGGATTTAGCAGAAGGCACCTGATCGAGTAGACAGACATTTCCCCCATCCTTCCTAGTGCTGTGGAAAAGGCCTGTTAGAGGCCAAATATAGTCTTATGCAAACATAACTTGTGTGACAGATATCCATGGTACATTCATTTTGCAGAAAAATAAAAGCAGCCAGTAAAAAGCAACTTCTAGGTCCTAATTTTTTATTGAAGAGGACTGAGAAGCATAGAACCATGGTTAAAGCAAATATGCAGCATTACAGTTTATTCACTTGCAACAACTTTACCTTAGAGGTGCTCTTAAGTGTCCCTTAGCAGCAAAGCCACTAAGATGTCCCTGCTCATTCCCACTTCCAAACTGGAATTTGTTAACCCCCCCTCAACCCTCAACTGTACTGACACAGCTGTTCACAAAACATCCTATAAAATAAATTGCTGGCATAATCTCAGCTAAAATAAAAACACCACCACTTCTCTTTGGAGGGATATTTTTAACCTGCAACCCCAGAAGCAGTTGTATCAGCAAACTGGAGAGAGCAGACGCTGCAATGTGAGGAGAGTAACAAGCAGTTTGGGAATGAGGAGAGAAAGATCAGCAGGAGCATCTCAAACAGGCTTCATTGCCAAAAAACATCTCATGCAACCAGACACTGATCTCTTCCTGGCTCACACTTAGTGGAATTCTTCAGAGGAGTGTGAAATACCCAAATGCCACATTCAGCACTATGTATTCCTTTAAGCAAACAAAAGGTGGAGAGAGTCTGCACACAAGGAAAATACTGTGCAGAGTAGAATCAGAGGCCATTTTCTAATGTGTGTCCCTCCCTTTTTTTTTAATGTCCAATGTATTTTTTGTATAAAAAGTAACACATTCTAAAAATACTATCTTTAGAAATACAAAATCTTTCCTGAAGTCCAACGAACAGCACTGCAATTTACATTTCCCACATGGATGTTTATGTCTAATGAAATTTTGATTTCTTTAAAATCAGAAATGCATTTCACTCATCTTCTACAGGTAGGTGGCTGATTTGGAAAACCTTCAAGGATCTTACAAGATAAAATCTTTCTTGCCTTTAAGTACATCAACAGGCTCTGTAGCCGCTCCTCCTGGCTTTCCCGCGGGTTTGATGGCAGGTACCCAACACCTGCTCTGATACCGTGCAGTTGCAACCTGGGAGCAGTCTGCTACAGCAGATTTTTGTGAGCCAGCATTGCGAGGTGCCTCAGCAGGGCCTCAGAAGGAGTGTTTATGTTTATGCCGAGTCCTGTGCCCCAGGTCATGTCTGAGCCATGCTATGGGTACATTTGTACCCAGCCGCACACAGTGCTGCTGCTGGGCTCAGCCTTGGCCTGGTCACATCCGTACGGACCCAGCAGGGAATCAGGGCTCTGGGCTGCCCCGGGCTCCCCACAGCCCCCCACTCGGCTCACCCGGCACGGCACAGCACCCCGCAGGGAGGCACTGCCACCGGCTGCTCCTGGCTCGCTCTCCCCCACTGAGCAGCCCAGCCGTCTCTGATTCCTCCGGACAGTCAGGTAGCAGGGCTGCCCAGCAGATACTGCTCAACAGTGGCATCCCACCGGAGTGAGAGCTTACAAAACTTCAGCGGTTTGCGGATTGTCAGACAGAATCCATAAGGCAGCTAATGCGCTAGCACGCTGTGCGAGACGAAGCACAGTGCTTCACTGAGTACAGTAGTTTCCAGAGGCACCTCCCAGTGTATGTTTTAAAGAATAGGACATTGGCCACCAACCTTGCAGGAATTCAGTAAGTGCAAGAAGAAGCCGTTCTGTTTACAGCATGTTTGGTTAAAGATCTTTTCTGCTGTAGGTGACGCTGTCAAGAGACCCTTTACTTTGCACTATTTTTTTTTTTTTTTTAAGTTTCCAGAAAGCCATCTGCCATGCAGGTGAAAATAATCTTGATTCAGTATCTCCTCTGAAGGATACTGCCTTCCCGCATCAGAACAAAGGTTAGAACTTTGTCCAGGGTAGCATTCACTGTACTTTCAGCTGTGATGCGATGAAAGATCTGTGACCTTCTAGCACCAAAGAGGCACAGTGATCAGCCTATATCAGAGAAGACATGGGTTGGTCACTCCTTCAGATAATTTCTTCAGAAGTTGAGTGATTTCCATCAGGCTTGCATGCTAACAAGGACAGGACAACTCCTCTGCCGCGGCTGTGCTCTGCATTGGCTCAGGATGGTGATGGAGCACGTGACACCAGGTGAAGATGCTTCCTTCTGACAATGGATTTGAGAGATGCTGAGATCTCTCTGTATCGAAGCCCATACAGAAAAGGGAACAAAACTTTAGGCAGAATCATCAGGATGTTGCAGACTGTCAGGGAGACCCAGATTCCTGTCTGCAGTCTGATGAAAACATTAATGCACAAGAATGACTCTACAAAAAGGGCCAAGAGTGGAAAGAAGTAAAAAAATAACACAGTGTTGTGCATTAAGAATGTTACACTGGCTCTGGAGCAGATGCTCTCCCATATACCCGACTGTTTGGTTTTAAAATACAGAATAGCATAGCAACAAAATATTAGAGACAAGCAGAGAAAGATAACTGTGGTAGAAAGCCAGAAACAGAGTTTCACAGCATCAGTCCCATTCAGGGTTAGTATTAGTATTACTGGAACCGAGCACATTTCCAGGACACAGGGCACAAAGCTGTGAGTGCTCGATAGCACCAAGAAGAAAATCCCAGGGAAAGCCCCAGAATACATCCATAGTAATACAATAATTTTTTTAGTTCGCGAAGGAGGCAAAATAGCAACGTAGCGCAAAGGAAACAAAATTGCTATGTATGTGTCCAAGACTATTGCAGCAGCTGTGAACAATCCTCCGCAGTAAGCCACTGCCAGCAAAAATAATAGGAGGATGCAAGCTTCCTTTGGGAGATGTACATGTGCTGCATTGAGAGCAGCTGACAGGGTGTAGAACAACAGATAGATCAGATCAGAAAGCAGAGCATTTCCCAGCAGCATGTACCTTGTTTCCTGACGAATGCGAAACCTAGAGAAGATCACAAACAAGATGGTAGGAATGATGAAGACACCTGCTGTGAGGCAGACAACTGGAGGGATTAAAAACATCTTCATGTTTGTGCTTCTTGGGTTGAAAGCCCATTCTTCCAGCAAATAGAACAAAGAGACATCATCCAAATTCGAGGAACTGTTGAACTCTGTCTCCCTGCTGTGGTATGTAGTTGCATTCACTCTCCTTACTAAAGCACAGCCAGAGAAGTCCATTTCCTCGGGATGACTGTCTGACTTGGAGAAAGAGAGATCTTCCACACTGAGTCCTTAGAAAGGAAAACGAAGCAGAGAATGCAAAAACCCCGTGGAAGAAAAGTGATTTCTGTAGCCAATTCTACTAGCTCTTCTCAAGGATTGAAAGTTGAAACTTGTAAGTGAATTCTGTGGTGCCAAAAGATGTTTTTGCCTAAAGTGGAGATTTTCTTTTTGTTCTGCAAAATCTAATGTTTAGAAAAGAGAGAAAGAATCTTTGTGTAACTTAAAGAGTCTAAGTCCCTCAGCTAGCTCTTTGATCAGAAATGAATAGGTTGAAGATTTTCAGTAATTTGAGTTTGTTCTTACCACATTATCACTTCAACAAGGCAGATGAAATATTAGCTTGATTAAACAAATATGTGGTGATACAGAACATTCCACATGTACTGATGTAGCAGAGTCATAAATGTGATGGGGTGGTGTTTTGTACCAATATATATGCAACAACACAATTGATTTGAAGTGATCAATAAAAATGGCTCAGTCCTGTTGTAAAATTGTATCACAATGGCTCTAGTGAATGAAATCATCTTATTTATAGATGATGAACATTTTTGCTTCAGGGAATCAAATCACATTATTTATAGATGATAAGCCTTCCCCTGCCTTTTTTAAATGCATGATATACAAATATTGAATCCTCATCTATTGCAGACCTACAATCAATCTGTCAATTGTCTGGGATGAGCGACATACACTATAATGTAGCAGCACACCCCACAGCAGACTTGGCATTTCCAACGTCCATTTGGAGACCATTTCTTGGCTTGCTGGCCGGCACGCTGCTGCTGCACTGCACTGCCTTTACTAGCAGATCTCAGGATCAGAGCTGAGGGTGCAAGGCGAGAACTGCAGAGAAGGAGCTCTTCAAGTTCTTCCAGGCATAGTCTGATCGAAAAAAAGCTGATTGTTTTTTTAATAGGCTCAACACTGGCTAACAAAGCATTAGTTTTAATCAAAAAGACTTTATTGATGCAGTTGTTCACCGTCTTGTGTGGTGCAAAGTGGGCATAGCAGCACCATTTTATTTCACAGTCTAATCCTCCTGCAGTTGCTTGTCCCTGTGTACACTGCACAAAGCAGCACACTGCTGCCATGACATCACATTACTTTGCTATTTACACAGGGCATAAGTAGCAAAGACAAGAGACATGAAGAATATACAGCTTTGTCAACTCCCAGCTCCAGCTCCTCTTCTCACCAGTGGTGTAGGGGTACCTCGGAGCTTTTTAAGTAATGGTAAACAACAAAGAATTACTCCCAGTATTTAACAAACAGCGTGAGGACAAGCTGAAAGTCTAACAAAACAGTCAAAATAAGCAGTCAATGAAATGTGCTGGCTGCTCACCTGTTTTGAAGTTGTATTATTTACTTAGGTGCCTAAAAATAAAAATGTCTAAGTTCAGACAACTTTTTTTGGCAGTCCTGTCAACTCTACCAGGACTTCCCACAGTCACCAGCATGGTCAACTCTTCATCTATTGTTTCAAGCATGATCTTCCTTCTCCTCTCAAGTAATATGGATTTTACTACTGATGCTAACAGAGCAGAGGGAATGCAGCCTGTGACTCAGCATGGCATTACTGTATTCATTATTTCCCCAGCACTACCAGCATATAGCAATGTAGCATGCTTCTATCCATGGGAGACAGCCCCACCTCAGAAAGTCATGCTGTGCCATGGACATGCTGTCTCAGGACATGCCAAGTAAGAAAGCAGACAGCTCATGAAATTCAGCATCAGTCACCAAATCTCATGCACATTTCATTTCCTTACACACTGATAGTTGGCATCCATGGAACTGTACGTTAAGACAGTTTGACAGGCTGTGCCATATGGAACAAAAGGATAGGAGGCAAAACCAGTGATAATTTTAAGCGCAGCATTTCAGTTGCTATGGTGCCTGGGTAGGCAAAACAGGTGATTGTTTTCTCTCCCTCAATCCTGCATCAACCAAAAAGTGTGTGAACAATATTGATGCAATTATACGTTTGGCTTCAGGATCATGCCCTGCAACTATCAGTGAGTCACAACACAGTTAATACCTTAAGTAGACAGTAGCTCTCAAATGCCCAAACTGTTGAATTATATAGTTGCTGCAAAATGGAAGGGAAGCAATGAAAACTCAAGTGTGGGCAAATCATCTCCAACTATAATTTCAGACCTCTGTTAATGGTGGAAGTGTTTGCTGCCTCCTAGCTCATGGCATTCCAAGAATGTCTTATTAATGAGCAACTTTGCTCATTTCCATATAAAAATCACAACTGTATTTTCCAGCAGCTGGTGAACAAACAGAAGAGTTCATTGTCATCTCAGCTGCATGCTTTCAGCTGATAGAAAAATAAATACAAATACAACATACAATGATCTTCTGGCATTTATGGAAGTGTCTAATGCAGCCAAGTATTTAAGAGGAATGGTTACGCAGCACTTTAGTTCTGCAAATACATATCTTAAGGGCTCATTGCTTATATATAGTTTTTCAATCAACAAATAGGGTTTTTTTCCAGTCTAATTATTTTTCTCCTGGTGTCTGAAAACATCCTTATAGCAAAGCTACTCCTTCCTCTTGGATGCAAGAGCTAGTTATCATAATAGTTATCATGAGCTAGAAGTCCCAGCTACATCTGGGAGGGTAACGAATACTGACATCCTCACTACTGAAAAGTGTGAAGCAAAAATGGTAACTCTAGCAACCTTCAACTGAACCACTTTTTAAAATCCACTGCTATGGCCATGAAAGTGTAAATGTGAATAATTTGAGGTAAATAACGCAAAAGGTTTGTAAAGGTATGAATCCACGAATTATTCTGCAGTAGCTGACTGCAGGTTCAGTCTCAGCTGACATCCTCATGACAAATGCAAAGTATCTCATGCCTCTCTCATTTAGCCCACATGCAAAGAGTACCACAGAGCCCATGAGACATCACAGGTCCACAGCCTGGCTTACCCTGTGCTCAACTGTTCATCTGCTACAGCCGATGAGTGGCAAAGTCCTATGGCATGAGCTTGTTCAGCTTTAACTGTGCTACAGTAAAAGTCTTAGGAATGCAGGCAGCCTTTAGTTTTACAAAAATGGAAAGCAGCAGATAACTGGAAGACAGAATCAACCCCATCAGACCTGTACAGGTCCAGCCAAAGCCACTCCCCTCAGGTTTCCACAGGGGCTTATAACTGTTCAGTATATTTCTGCTAGATTTAAAAATTTAAAAGGTTGGTGTCTTGGCACACTGATATACGCCTAGAATAGGTGAGCGAGGAGAACAAGGTTGTTGTCTCCTTTCATTTTTTGAGCTTAGGAGGCATTTCCACATCTGGACCATTTACTAGGGGCTGGCAGCTCTGAAGAGCACTCCTGAGGATACTGAACTTAAAGGGCTCCTTGCCATTGTGCCTGAGCGTTCAATATTTTGTGGTGCCAACCTGAATGATTCTCCTGCAATTTCCTGTAAACCTGGCCTTAATGCTCTAGTTATTGATTTTTTTAAACGCTCTCTGGTAAATTTATGTTATGCGCTTGTCTTTTTTACATATCTTGCTTATTCAGCCCTACAGTATTAGCAGCCCCTCTTTTGTCTCTTGTTCTGGCTCAATACAGTCTGTATTGAATTTCAAACTAAATCACACACTGTCAATTACTTTACCCATTTCTGCTTCAATCAACATCCCACTGAAAGCTTAGTTATCTTATCTGTTGAGCTTGGGAGACCTAAGAAAGCATGCATTTAGCCATACTGAACAGTGTAACCCCAGCAAAGATTATACTACATTATATTCTGTTATATAAACGTATACCGACTATATAAATACTGACTATAAACAGGTATTGTCAAATTGAATATAAAAGGTCAGAAATATTCCTGTCTTATACTAGTTGGTATGGACTTCACTGTGTAGACACATAGGGAGGTTTCCTATTTCACAAAGAGTTTAGTCTAACTGATTCAACAAATCAACAAGCACACTGCTGCCATGGCATGGAAGCACCATACAAGAAAGGGAAGCCAACCAGAATAATGCTAAGGTTTCCCCAGCTCTTCATCCCAAGAGATTGTGTTAGGAGGGGATACCCAGAGGAAGTGTGTGACTAAATTGCATGCTCACGTTCACCTCTGAGGTTCCCTGTGTACCATCACGTCACTGTCTCAGTATGAGCATGCAGTCTTTGTCACGGCTGCCTACTCCAGAGTAACTCATCAGGTCCTAGCCTAGAACATGGTACAGTGCTTTGGGTATGCCCCCGAGACTGATCTGCTGGCTGGGAGCCCAGGGAGAGCAGTGCAGCAGCTGCCTCAGAGTCCACTTTGTATGAGGCTGTTGCGTCCAACAAATCAACATTGTCACTGGAATGTTGTTTCATGGGGATACTTCCAGCCATGTTTAGTAACGGAGCCTTGGTCTCAGAAGCCTTTACGTGCTATTGCAGTTTCTTCAGCTTCCTTCTGCGAGTCTCCCCCTTCCGGGCTTATCTAGGTCCAGAAGGCACCTCACTTGCTGGTGAAGCTATCCCAGCCCTGAATAGCCAAGTGCCCATGAGCAGGCCAGCTCCTCCCAGCAGGGCAGGGAGAACCAGCCACAATGATTTCCTGCCTGGACCCATACTCTCACTCTAGGGAAATGAGTTGCTGTCAGTGAAAAAACCAAGTTATTAGAACAGTTTGACTGCACTGTTCTTCTGGTTGAGCTTTCCCTTTTTCTTCTCCTTTAAATACAAAGTAAATTAAAAGACAACATTTCCTAAACCTTTAAGATTCCCTTTAAACTTTTCTGCAAGCTTCTTCAGGGTCAGGTCCCACAGGGGAGAGGTACAACTTGACTGTCCTAGTCTCCATGCCTCAGCTGTCTGTTTCCACCTGGCTCCAGAACTATCGTCCAGTGCCTTGCTTGTTATTTGCAATAGATAAGAGCACATGCATTGCTCTTGTAATTGTACAAAGTTCACAAGTCGGGCATAGCAATTACTAAAGTTAAGGAAAAAATAGGTGTGAAAACTAAGCTCAGATTATAATGATTTTAAAGGTCAAATGAAACCTGAAACAAAAGAAAACAGGGATTAGAAAGTGCTTGTTTGAAGACATTTTGATAAGACTCCCAAACAAAAGAGAGAACATTGAAAGAAAGACTGGAAGGACTCAGCATTAAATCCCTGAATCACTTCTTCTAATTCCAAGTACCATCAGGCCATGGTGATCACAAAGCCAAGGTAAATTTTGCAGCAAATCTGCCTTGCAGCTGCAATATTGAGAATTAAGCTGGATGTCAGCAGAACAAAATTTTGGAATGTCGGACAAATATTTCAACAAAAGGTTAGAGAAGTAACACAACCTGAGGAAAAAAGTGCCTATAAGTCCCAGACACCACCTACTTTCTTGCAGGTCACTTCTTGGTCCTGACTGCTGCAAGCTGCAGCTAGCAGAACTCACCTGTTTTCATTTCCTGAGGCTCACAAGGCAAGGCAAGACAGGTTTTCCTCCTCTGCCACAGTGCCTCTTTCATGCTGAAAGGACCTACGTGATTCAGTCACTAACATCTTTTCACGTGACAAGCTGAAGAGATGAGCAGAGATTTACAACAAACAACTGCTAGTTTATGCGGTCATTTATAAACAGATTCATGGGACACCAAGAGAAGCCAGCCTAGACTGTTTCTTAGATTTAATGATCTCTCCTGCCAAACTACTTTTTATAACAATGCCATTTGTGAAACAGGAGAAACAGCCTACTAAATAAAGCCTATTTTAAAAGTACTAGCCTTCTTTCCTAAAGCAGTTTAATGTGTAAGGAGGAACATTTCTAAAATTTCAAACACTATACAACTTTGGTGCTAACAGGTGCTACCTGCAGAAATGTAAGGCCTTTAGGTAAAGAACAAAAACGTATCACTCTTATCTGATGATTTAGCAGCTATCAGAAAAGATTAAACCCATATTCAGTATCACACAGAGTAATGAGCAGAACTAGAACTACACATCTGAATTTGTAGCTCCTTGACTCCTCCTTCAAGTTGGGCGGAAAGGTCCTTCTCCTGAGAGAAAGTTTCTCAAATGGGGGAGCCACATACATCCACCCGTCTCCTAAGAGCATCCTTCCATCTCAGGCTGTCTTTCTGCTTGTGCCAGGCACCGAAAATTTTATGTCTCTGTCCTGTCTCACCATCAATGATCTCCAACACTGCCTAGAAAAGATTGCCGCAGGTAGGCAAAAGCAGAAGTTATGCCTTATGTTAAGAAGTTATGGCTATGTTTTTGTCTTAGCATGTTTTGCCTCATGTAAAAAGCCTGGCAGTATAGCAGAAGTTTACCATGGTATTTCCTTGAAGGATGATTTGATGAGAAGGGAGGCAGACGGCTGGAGAGTGTAAACTGCAAGATAAAATGAAATACCAGAAGAGGGATGGAAGGAAAAAAGGGTAGAAGAGACAGGTTGGCATATACAGGCAGACGGGCAGGGGCTTTAATGGTGATGCAGCCAACAGGAGGACCCCAGCCACCGCTGCACACTGTCACAGCTCCTCCCGGACAGCCGGGAAGCATTCACCTGCACTGTACAAGCTGGGGGGCAAAGACAACATAGGAATCGAGACAGAAGGAAACACACTAGAAGTGGAGTAGAAACAGAAAAGGGAGGAAAAACGCAGTGTGAAAGAAAATACATGTTATCTCTTCCTATTCATGCCTTCTGATGACAGGCTGTGTATGAATGGATACAATCCGCACACAGCACAAGGCACAGCACCATCCTGGGGAGGAAGAAGCCTTGCTGCCAAAGTTATGATGCTCCTTCCCAGTTCCCAGTGCTGCGCCTAGGATCGGCAGTGGTTCCCAGGTGGCAAAGACACTGAAGCAACATTGATTCTCTGAAATACCTCTGCCCACAGGGAGACGCTGACCTTATCTCACACTGATGAAGCAGGTGCCAGGCACAGCCGCCATATGGCAGGGAGATTAACTGCCAGCATGTGCTGAATAAGAGTCACAATCTCTTATTAGCCAAGCGGGGGACACGCTGTGGGTCACACACACAGTGCCATTCACAAGCTCTGTTGTTCCTTCCCAGCACTCCTTTGTTACTTAGCCAGCACAGGTGCTTAAAAATTAGATTTTCTCCACATGAGGCCTCACTGCCTTGTCCACCATAACATCGGCTTTGTGCTCCTGCTCATTTCCATAGCAATACCCTGTCCTCTCACAGGGGAGATTCAGACTTCAGGGCAGGAAAGCAATGTTAAGGAGGGAGCAGGAACACAAATGCTCTGAACTTATAAAGAAAAGAGCTATTATTATTATTATTTTTTTTTTAGGCAAGACTACCACGGTTTGCATTTTGTAAGTCCCCATCAGTTTCACTCTCGGGGTGGCCTCCACAGGCACAAGGCAGAGGGCACAGCACCCCCGGCAGAGTTACAGCTCACAATAGGGAGAGACTGAGGCGTGGAAAGAACATTGCTGAAGGCAGCCAGCAAGCTGAGATCTTCACTGAACGCAGTCAGTTTTACTTCTAGTTTAATTATTTGTTTCTTCCTTCTCCAGTCCAAATCCCAGCTTGTTAAAGGGTGTACATAAGGAGCACCAGAGAAGACATGTCCTCTCTTTTCCTTTGCTATTGTGAACAAAGGTACAATGGTACTTGATGAAAAACGGAGGCCAGGTGCATTTTCAGCAATTTAACACAAATTATACTGAAAAGCCATGGCAGAGCCAGAAATTAGAACTCAATTGCCTGACTCTTGGTTCAGGGCCAGCATACCGCACTCCCTTTTCAGTCTCTCTCATAACCTTTGCTACTTACCAGCATTGTAGCCAGCTCCAGACTGCCTCCAGGTAGCTCAGAGATAGCTCAGCTATCCACACACAAATGCCCATCCTGTATGAGTTTGTTATATTTACACCTGCTGGGGGTGACTAGAAAACATTTTTTCTAACCCATTCTCAGCATGTTCTCAGGAATTCCTAGGTCCTTTCAACAGAGCTGCTTTTTTCCTCCCATGAAGCAGCAGTTACTTGCTCCAAAGAAAACATTTTGATGCCAGCCCAGCACAATGGATAGCAACTAATATAAAGATGCACCAAACTGCTATAGATCACAAAAGCTGCAAGACAACATACACAGGAAGAAAACTCAAATAAATTAGCAACCCGGTTTAATGAGCCATTTTAACAGGCCGTGAGTTGAACCACATGAGAACTGCACTGCTCTCTCTCCAAAGTCCCCCAGAGATGCTCTGAGGCAGTTCAGTGACCCCCCCCCCCGTGCAGTTCCCATTCCTGGAAGCACTACCACCCTCAGATGTTCAGGTGGTCACCCAGTACTAGCTGCCCCATGACTCCTTCCCCTTTCAAACACTTGGCTTCCCTGGGAAACCCACAATATTCTCTTGGTTTTGGATCTTGCCCCCGCTGTATTCAAACCAGCACTGTCAGATCAGTGCCAGCTATAGCTCTAGCACGGCAGCTGTGGAATTATGTGTGCCATCCCGCAGGACACCAGCTCAACCCCTGCCGCTTGTGTCTTTTCATTTCCTGCCAAGTATTGTGCCAATTTCTTCCACATCAATTTCTGAGCTGAGACCCTGTTTGTTTCTCTCTCCTGCCTGCTACTGGAGATAGAAGTGATGGCAAAAATGAGATGTGCCATGCCACTTTTCAATCCCCAGTAATGTGTTCTGGATGTCTCCTGCACTATTTCTGAACCACTTCAGCTCCTGTCAACACCCTTTTCGAGGCAGTTGCTGATATGCATCTCTGAGCCCCACTTTTAGTCAAAGCAAACATGCATCTAAGGCAGTTTCTGCTGTTTGCAGCCTGAGAAGCTGGGGAGCCAGCGTAAGGGGAAGTCCCTCTGCTTCCGTAGTCTCAAATCTGCACCGCCAGCAGAACAGGCTTTTTACACAAACCAAATGTTCTTGAACCTCTGCTGTCTGCTTGGGCTGACACAGAAGCTGCCTGCCACGTGGTCTGCATCTGGTTTCACAGCAAGTATCTCACCTTGACACTTGGCTAAAAACATTACAGCAGCAGTGACCTCAGCCCCGGAGTGAGAGAAACGTTGTGTAAGGACAGACCAGAGGAAGGTAAGGGCCCTTGAGGCTACACACCAAGCTGCTTACTGGCAAGATTCCCAGGTCCACCCTTCCTGTTCCCTAAATAAAGAGAGGTCTGTCCCATGATTAGCCATCAATAAACAGCAGCTTGGGGACTTTCCCCCCTCCAAGCAAAGCCTTTCAACCTGTCAGAGAACAGCTTGCAGCGGGTTAACTCCCTCTTTGTCAGACTCAAGACAGGGGCCTTGGAGTCTCACAGGGTGTGTGCAGGGATACAGAACTATAAAAAGGTATTTGTTCCTGTCTATGAACTGGAGGAGGGTCAGCTCCTCCTACTTACCCTTCATACTGTCCTTTCTGGTTTTAGCATGCTATAAATTACCAGCCTCTCTGATAATTTATGCATAATCGGGACCGATTTCCAGCAAGAGGCCCAACAAAAGCAGCTCTGAACTACTAAGTAATTTACTGTTTTTGTTTTCAGTTAATACAGTAGCCTTAGGAACAAGCAGCCCATGTTCGTTCTTTGGGCACAAGCCCATCGCTAAGCTGACAGCAAGCCAGTCCTATGTTAGGCAGCATCTAGTCTGCTGAAGAGTGGGAAGAAGCACGTTCCTACACTCATGCACTGTATTTATTTTTCTAAGGACCCCTTCTAATCTGGAAATTTTTCTGTATTTTCATCTGCCCTGGAATTTTCTTCTTCTGCCTCCAGACATTCCCTTTCCTCTTCTCAGGGAAATACCATGCCTGCCTCGAGCTTTTACTTGGTTGGGTGGTGCTTTTTGGGGGCAGATGCGGTAGGGTGGAGGGAAGGGTTCTTCTGCAGAATCCTGTCCTAGGAGCCGTCTGTGTCTCCATGCAGCCCCAGTGAAGACAGCAACAAATGTAGTAAGCGTATGTACCATGCCTCCGAATCCATGCAGGAGCTGAGCCCAGTGTGAGAGGATGCACAGAGAGGCGGAGATTATGGCCATCTAATTCAGCGTGCTCTGGGCTCTTAGGTCAAACACAGCGTGGAAGACACTTCCACCTGAGCTACTTACATTCCTGCACTACAATCTTTTGTGTGCACTAGACATGAGGGGATTATGGCTGCTGTGAGCAGTACGGAAAAGCCACTAAGGCCTCATCTCATGCTACATACGTTTCCCCCTGCCGCCCCCCCCAGCCAGAGCAGACAGGTTCTTGCCGCTGGCCCCCAGCAGAGTTGTGACTGGCACCTCCAAGACTCATTTGGCATGTCAAGGTGCACTTTGAACCACATCTGCCTTGTAACATTGAAAAGGATGGGCCAGCCTGGCTGAGACCGGGAACAGTTTGGCTCAGAATAACCTTTTTGTTAAGCAGATCTGGCCTGGGCTTGGTTCTGCTACAGAATGAGCATAATTACATTTATTATGACAAGCCGTGACTGTGTACAGGCAACCTTTTTCCCAGACTCAACTCCCATAACTACAAAAAAGTTGGATTAACCCTAAATCTTACCTTTCCTTCACAAATTCACACTAGTAATGACTCTTAAAACTGTTTTATCTGCAATCCACATGCTCACATCTCTTCTCAGCTTCTGGTTCCAGCCTTGAGGTTGTCCAGATTGTCCCTTTGTCCTTTTAAGACCTCTGCACTAACCACACTAATCCTCGGTAAGCAATCAAATCTGCCCATCTGTGCTTTTACTATTTCCCTTGGCACCATGGTACGACTTCTCTATTTTAATTAACTCAAACTGGATGCCTTGTCAAGACTTAGCTCCTCTGATTTCTCATTATGTTATCATAATACCATTTAGCAACACCACCCTTCTCAGCAAGGAAAGCTGATTCCAGCCCCTTGAAGGCAGCACAGTGAAACAAAGAGCACTCACCAGGCCCTGTAGCAATATGCAGTTGCATTCGTGCATTTTCTTCCCAGTAAATACACCAATTCTTGCCTACTTACAAAAGCACACTTTAAGGCATGTTTTCTTATTTTGTTTTTGACAGTCATGATCACTTAATTTCAACTTTTTAACCCATCTGTGCATGCTTGATGAATGCCCCCTACATGTACCTTAATAGTGGCAGTTTCAACTTACTACCAGCATCAGTTGTTGGTACCCTGCACCACTGTTTGGCCTTTTCCTGCTAAGTAACTCATTACTTCAAATTGTCCTGAGCCTATTTCATATTTTGCAGCAGTTTAAGACCCAAAGTCCATAGGTCACTTCACAAAACGACAAGGAAGACTTGTTTTAGTACAAATATTTCCAAACCTATTTAGCTGGGGTACCAGTATTAGCAGCAACAGCAACTGAGAAGACAGCAATATCACCCAGCTCTGCAATAGGCTGTATGCACCACACTAAGGCAGGACACAGAATTCTTCTATCCCATCATTTTATTGCAGTCCCCAACCATTTCCTTACCCCAACCTAAACCACACCCAACTCTCAGCAACACCTTACCCTCAGTCTCAGTTTTTTCCTCTCTAAACAGAGATAGCCTGTTTCTGTCTCTTAAATTGGTGTGCAGTTCCTGCAGGTGCTCTGAGTTGCCATTTGTGCACAAGGCATCGTTAGCACCAGCAACCTGCCTCTCATTAACTCCTGGTCAGCTATTTTGTGAAACTCCCTTTGTAAGAACCTGCACACCAGCAAAATTAGACACAGTCTCTGCTACACATCCAACATCAGGCTTACTTAAAAAGCTCTGGAGTGGTGTGTACCACTGCATGGTGTGTGAGTCATCCTCTGGGAATATCTAGCACTGGAAAGAGCTGTGTGTGAAAGGAGTTTACCTACATGGAGGTCATGGCAGGAAGATGAGGCTTGTGTCAAGCATCTAGCAATTTAACACCAGGCAGCATCAGCAAAATGCAAGAAGCATGGAAGGTATAATTTGGACAAACAGCAGTGACCTGGAGGAACACATACAAGGAAGTATTTTCTGCCATGCTCCAAGGAAGAGACTTCCAAAAATGGCTTCCTGTTGGCTTGTCACAGGCAGAATAATCAGAAGGGACCTCTCTCAAAACTCCTCAACCAGTCAAAGCTGAGGTCGATTAATGCAATTCTGTAAATGTTAATAGAGTAATTTCAGTCTGCAACCTCTGAATTTTTAGTTCTGGTTTTTTTCCCCCTTAGGCAACCCTGCCAGGTATAAACATTTTAAGCAGAACAGGTGCAACAAGACAAATGGCAAGGCTTTAATATCATTGTTTTCTCTTTTGTTCATGAACATGCATGACAACCTTGCAACCTTAAGTCCCAATCTCAATTTGTTATACGTGGATAAAAAGAACATTTAACAGCTGCTTATATAGCTCCCATATGTGAGAAGGCAAGGATTTTAAGCATACATATTCTGAGTACAGATTGACAATAGAAAAAGACAAGGTATTCTGATGTAGGTATTGAGTTGCAGGAATACGGCTGCCCAGTTTCAGGACTGGAGAAGACTTGAGTCTGGCCTGCGTGAATCATGGGATATAAAGTTTGTTGACAAAGCTGGAAGCGAAATTCAAAGCCAAGAAATTGTTTCCATGTTTAAAGAGAAACACAGCCAATGTTTGATGTGGAGGGCCATCTAGTGGAATGTCTCTTTGCTTGCAACAACAGCCCAACTGCGGTCTTGCAACAGTGAACAAAGACATCTTTGCTTGTTAACGGCTCAGAAATGTGTTTTACGAGCTTTTCTTTTCGAATGCAAGGCTTCCCTGCTGAGACACTACAGCACCCTCAGGAGAGCCTCTGAAACAAGAAATCAAGCCTGTCTTGCTGCCTTTGCAACAAAAGTGTGCATTTCCTAAAATTACTTTCCTTTGATTAATGATTTCAGGAAGCTTTCCTCAAAGAAAAAGAAAAAAAAAAAAAAAAGGGAAACAACAACAAACACTTCCCCCCTCCCATCTCCAAACCCCAGTTCCAGGTTGTTCTCTTTTAACACAAGTTCAAAAGTGGCTATCAGGCAGCACAGGGTGATGGTGCAGAAAGGCATTAGTATATATGTAACACTGTCTCTGGTATTTGATCCTCAGCATTTTTTCACAGAAATATCGAGTGTTCTGTGTGAGATTCTCTGGTCAAATGACTGTGATAACCCAGAAAATACTGGAGTAACTTCAGAGATGTTCAGATTAATTCACCCAGCCACCCATCTGTGCAGCAAGAAAGGTGAGAAGTGGGTTTTACAGAAGTTGTTAGGGTTACTTATAAATCCCACTGCAGATCTGGAAATCAACTAGGATTTCCAAAAGCATGGAAAAATCTCTCATATTTAGGTTTTTACTATTTTATCACATTTTATTTACTATTGCATTAAAGTTTATAAACAATTACGGCTTAACAGAGGGTTTTTTCCCACTGAATTAAATATGAAGTAAATAGTTCAAGCAACAGTAACAAAGCCTGCTTTTCTGGAAGCTTGTAATCTGTTGTTGATGAACTACCCTTGGTATCTAAAAATGTTTACCTGCCTGCAATGCTACTTCTTGATTTCTAAGAAATGTGGAGTTTCTTTTCCAGCCTTTTTTCCCCAGCAGATATACTTGCATGGTCTGTCTGCTAGCTTGCCCCCTAGTTTCATGAAAGCTTTAAAAAAAGGCTGTATTTTCTGAGAGCACTCTCACTATCTCAAGTTAGGATAAACTTGGCTAACAGGTGTAGAAGTTATTCAGAGGCAGGGACAATTATTCAGGTACAAACAACAAGATTTCATAAATCTGGAAATTAAGATAAAAAGAAGTTACAATATTATAAATTTTCGTGTTAAAAATGCTTTAGAAGTGTGCAACCAATTACTTTGTTCCATGAAAGCTGACTTTGTATATCTATTTCTTCTTTATTATGAAGCAAATTAAAACAGTTACATTAAATGTATTAAGTGAGGATATGCAGTGTCTGAGAGTGTAGTTTTGACTGTTCTCTAGCCAACCAGCATCTCTCGTATAAGCATATTGCTTAATATATTAATACAAATTATGCCTAATGCAACCAGCAAAAGAAAAAAGGCCAAAGAATCAATGGGAACAATACATCCTTACATTTTCCTGAACATTTTTTCTGTCTAGAAATATTTCAAATGCTTATTAAATGAGAGCTATTTTTCCTGGCTCCTTTTGACTCCACTTCTCATCTTTTATTGCACCAGCGCACTGTATGCATACGCACTGCTCACAAAGCAAGAAGCCAAAAGAGACCCCAGAGCGGCTCTGTGCCCCTTTGCAGCCCTCCTGCTACAGCACCAACCCCGGGCAGCTCCGCACACCACGGAGCCCCCAGCTGTAGGTGCAGCAGCTGTGCTGCCCTTCCCCTGCCTCCTGTCCTTGGCCCTGTCACCGCACAGCTGGGCTGTCACCAGCGTGTTAGCCACAGCTCTGAATGGGGGTGCTGGAGCCCAGACAATACTCTAGTGCTGGGGTGCTACGCAGTGTCATTATGCCTCTTGGCTTCAGCAGTGAATCTGCTCTCCCTCTCCTCACAGAAAGTGCTGACGATTGCCATAATCTGACAGGCATATCATCCCCATGGAAGGCTTTTGTTCTCCTACAAACAGCCGAAGAGGAGAACTCTGAAATAGGACACACATTGCTGATCCGCTCATCCCATACCCTTTAATGCTGAAGGGATGTGACAGGCTAGCACCTTAATAACCAGAAATACGCCAGACATCTCAGGTGGAAACAGCAGCGCACATCAGGTAGATCAGGAAAAAAATTGACAACTTCAAATACCTGTTTAGGTGTTGAAGAAAGACTTTTATGGGACAGGGAAAATAATGTTATTATCAGAGAATCTAGGAGCCTTGATCAGGGTGTCTTGGGAGCACTGTGCCAGGCCCTGGGTGTGTGCACTCCTCTGGAAGCTGCTGCTGGGAAAGCCGGGGATTCCTGCCCACCTGGCTGCCCACGGCTCCCCTCACCATCACGGGTGGCAGCACTTACGGTAGGAGGACCATAGCAGTTCAGAGCTAGCCGCCTGCCTGACTCGTTTCTCTGCATATTCCCTGGGCTCTTCCGCTACTGAGGTATTGCAGCACCTTGTTATTTTTGGTAATTTCTAATTATTGGGGTAATGCTTCCCAGTCTGGGGCAGACTAACTTGGCTTTGATCCATGCTGGCATCGGGGAAAACAACTATAACAGGAAAAAGCCTAAGGCAGAGGAATCTGCCTCCTCCAGCTCCAACCAGCAGTGCTGGCACTCCTGTGACTGATTTGCAGGGTGTCCACCATGGACCCCCTGCCCTACACAGTGTGAGGAGATGAAGCAACATTTCTTGTACAGAAAACTTCAGGCTAAAGCAACAAATCAGGCAAGGTTCCCATCCCTCTGTCATTCTCATACCATTTCTGTGACAACACATATATCTACAGGTGAATCCAGACTTCATTCTTGACTGGGCAACTCATTTAATGAGCTGAGGAAGAAGTTGACTCATTTTGTGGCTGGCTTCTGTCTATTTTGGGATACCACTCTGTTAGCTCTGAATGAACCAGGCTCTTTGAAAGACTGTCAAGCTCCAAATGACCATGTAGCTATGATCATGCAGTCAGCAGCAGTCCCCACTTCATATTCTTTCATATACCTTCCAGCCAAGCTTTGAGAACTCATCAGTCTTCTGCTGCTTTTTTCCCTCCCCAGTAAAATCCCGACATATAAAGAACTACAACCCCCCTTAAAGTGCCTGATTTTCAAGAAGAGTTAAACCCCCATAAGGTGTTTCAAACCAGGTGCCTAGAAACAGAGGTATTAAAAAAATCAGTACTTTTCAGAAGTGCAGGTTGTAGCAGTGTGTGAGAAATTGCCATCTCTGTATTAAAGCTCAAGAATAATTTCTGAATCTCTTTTCCCAAGTGAAATTGTCCTACTTCACAGGCTTGCCACCCCCGTCAACATACAGCAACACCCACCATTAACAGAACATCCACCCTACCATAACACAGCACCACTCGCACGGCCCCAGCTGAGCTCAGCTCCCAGTTCTTTGTCCTTGATCACACTGTTCCTGTCTCCCAGCCATCACGCCACCCCGGCTTCCACCTGCACTCAGCTACTGGTTGGAAAGTGGCTACTGCACATTTTTAAGAGAAATATGGAACAGTTTAATATGCTTGAATACTGCCTAGGCATATCAGCTGGCTTAGAAACATTAATAACCTGTCTGTGAAAAATCAAACAGCTGGGAGAGATTGTTTTGTTGCAGAGCTACAGTAACAGCCAAAACTATGGAAGGATAAAGCTCAAAGAATAGTGCTCAACAAATCACCCCTCTCTAAATAGTCGGCCAGCTAGAAGACCCATAAAATACCATATTTTTAAACCTGCTGGTAATTAGCGTAGCTACAAACCAAATGATGACCTTGGCATTGTCAATACTCATGATACATTAATGGAGCACTTTGTCAGAAGCTGAGTTCTTTCAGTTTTACTGCTTTATTTACTGTAACTGCAAAAATATATTAACGGTCATATTTCACTACCATAAAAGCCTTGCTAGTAATGTCATACTTCTACCACAAATATCAGTTAATGACTTCAAGGAACATGGTCAGAGGTTTCACCTTTCAGCTGTGATGGCAGTTAAGGCAGCAGCAGGCAGTACTAGCACACAGGAGGCAGGAGAACAAGAGGAACAACCACCGCCAAACATTAAGTCTGCTAGTAAAATGTGTCTAAAAGTGTGTATGCTATTCTCTTTTAAGATGTACAACTTGCTACTTTAAAATGAAATCTGGCTGTGGCATTGCTACTAACACAAATCCAACACAGATTTGTTTTCAAAATGTGTGTTCCACTGAGTAAATCAACCATAAGCATTGCTAACCGTATTGCTACCAACTGCACTGCTGGTGACTTCAAAGGCTTCATTTATCATCCATCTTCTAAATGTTCTTTGGTTTGCCGGTATTTAAATACTGACTGGTAGACAAGTGGGATTTCGCCCTGAGCAAGAGGCTACATGTCGCAGTTAGCAAACCGGCCCTAGTGCTTTTTTTCCTAAAGTTCCCACCAACTACACACTCAGCCAAGAGGTTTCTTTCCTCAGAACAGGATTTGTGATTTGGTTCATGGCCCTTATACCACCCATGAGGACTCCTTTGCAAGACCCTGTGACAACTCTATCTTCTCCAGCATGACCAAGCCAATGTCTGTGCAACACACGATTTATTATTTCACTGAGATATGAAATAAAAGCACATAAACAGTGAACGGCAGAAGTGGGTGCAGCAGCCTGTCCTGCTCACAGCTCAGCATCCCCCTGTCCATGCATGCAGACTTGAACCTGCTGTGCTGTTGTGCTCACCCTCACTAACTTTACCTAATTACTCACTTCTCTCTTATCTAGGTCTTTTTGGTTTTAGCCTTCTTTTGATCCCAGCTTTAGCATTTGAAAGACTATCCTATTAGAGCTACTGAAACAGTTTCACCCTCACTGATGGTTTGTGTCTTATAGGAAGTATCTATGGCTACTTACACCTATACCTCTTTTTTCCATTTCCTAAATAAGCCTTTAACAAACCTTCAGAGCACTTGTGTATGTTCAGGCAGAGAGCAATGTAAAATTAAGCAGAGAAACCAAGTAATACAAAACAGTCATTAAAAATTTCCTTAAGTCATCATCATAGCATTTTCCTCAGCAGAAGCTGAGAAAATTTTGCTTACAGGTTGTACTGGGGTGTCTGGAATAGTGCATTTTGCCATCTCCCATGCTTTATGCTGAATGACTATTTTGCCTTTGAAACAGGGAGCATCTGTTAATGACAGTAGCAGTTCAATACACTGGAGGTATTCTTGCCTCATCTGGGCAGATGTCTATGACACAGGAATATCTGGAATGTAAAAACTTCCACAAACTTGCTTTGTATTTAAACATTTCTCTAGCCATGTCCTTGAGGTGTCATGTCCCTCCCAGTTATTGTCTCTGGTCTCTAAAGCCTTGGAGTTCTTCATGATTTGGTAAAACAATTCTTCTGGAGTAGTTCTTCATAGCTTTTAAGGCAGCTCATTTTCCCCACATTGATTTTATACGTAGGCATTTATTACCAGCAAGCTTTTGGTTTAAAGCAGAAAGTTTAAGGGCAGCCACTGTTCTAACATGAACAGCTGGAGAAATGCCCTCACCATTTTCTTTTTTTCTCAAAATCCCTTTTCATCATCCTTTGAGGCAACAAGCAATTCCCTATCCGTTATCCATAGTCCTCAGAACAGCAGTACTGAGAATGTGATCAGTGCCATCCTGGAGGCACTTGGCACTCAGTCCTGCCACCAAGGGCACCTGTACTGGCACTCTGAGGGCTGGCTGGCAGGCAGGGCAGCCAAGCTTTTTAATACCAGTACTGAAAGGGGGGCTCTTGCAACCCTACCTGCTCCACCTCGTCCCTTGGCTGCAAATACGGCAACAACAGTGCCTCACAGGGAAGACAGGCAGAAGATGTTGAGGTGGAAAACAGAAATCTGTGGATAAAAATCCTTCCATTTCCTTTGTGAAGTACTGATGTTACTAACAGCAATTCACAATCCTAAATTTTGCAGCAGACACAAGCTCACCAAGTAACTGAGAAAAGAGTAGTAATTAATTTAATGTAAGCCCTGGGAAGCATTCCGATAACTAGCAAAGATAGTTCCCTTCAACCTAGGGCAGCCTTCTGCTAGCAATCTCGAGAGAAAAAGCTCCATATCCCATTACCAATTCTCCATGACATGCCAAACCAAGAAATACTGATAAGAATCCATGAATAATTAAGTTTAACCTGATGTTAGCAGAAATCTCAGCTGGACTGGGGACGTTAGACTCTTCATTAGTTCACTGGTAGGAAACAGCTTGGGTCTAATTCATTCTGTAAGTAAATCCCTGGAAACAAATAGAGCTATCTCAGCAAACGGTTTTGTTCTGAGTCTCAGGGTTAAAGAATCTGCTATATTCTTCCATGACAGAAAGTTTGCTTTTTGTGAGTTGCTCATGCTTATAGTTGTCTTCAATCACTTGATGCAAGTATTTGCTATCAGGGAGGTGCAGGCTTCCAAGTTCTGGCAGGCTGGCCCGCTTTATCTAAAACCTCTCTCCCTGTGTTTCCCACTGCCCCTGACGTGGATTTTCCTCCTCCTTTCCCCAGTTCTCCTCACTGGATACCAGGCATCCCTGCTGCCCTATTCTTGCCACGCCAGGGACTGTATGTTCCTTCCCTCTTCTCTCTCCCTGTGCCAAGGGCTGTGTGCTTCTGCTAAACAGATGGCAGCTATTCCACGTGCCCCTCATTTACAATTTTTTGGTTTTCCTTCTTTTTTATGCCCACGGATGCCCAAAACAATTCTGGACAGACTGAATTAATCAGAATTAACCAGGGAGGATGATTAGATTCTCCAAGAACCAGCCTTTGGAACCAAGCTGATCAACAGCCACAGTGAAATAGCCTGATATGAACTGGTAGCAGAAAAGGATAGTTCAGGGAACTGAAAGTTAATAACTATTTAGGAAGAAAAAAACCACCTCTATTGCAACACATAAAGGTTAACATGGTTCAGCTGCTACTCAATGTACTGTGCATCTACCAGTGCATGCAATGAGATCATGATTTAGGCCAGTGCAGGCTATGGCTGTGGATGGCTATGGCCATGGATAGCTACGGCTATGGATGGCCAATGGATTGAGGCCACTTCCCTCATGAAGGGAAATGAAATGCCCTAATAGTTGAAATTTTGTCCATATGGACATCCTAAACATTCTAAACCCTGGAGTTCTCTCACCACAGGGGATGCTTTACCTGAGTTACGATGAACAAATTTTGTTACCTTATCCAGGTCTAGAGTGGTTGCCTCTAACTCCTCCACAAAAGGGACAACAGATGCCATTTGTTAGAAACAGGGACACCTGCACTAGAATTTTCCCAGTTCCTGAGGAGCAGCAACAGACTGTCCTGGAGACAGCAGGTAGGGGAACTACCTGAAACACTACTGGAGCTAAGAGCTCCTCTCTGGGCAGATACTCTTCTCTAAATCTTTGAGGATGGCTTGTCTTACTGGGCTTGAGTTGAACATGAAGTAGGCTTCAAATAAAATTTTAAGTGCTCTCTGTTGTCTACTTTGTTCTCCATATGGTCTATGTGGATACATCTTTTCTGATGTACCTTAAACTTTAATGTCTGCACTCTGAACTCCACTCAGAAATTGTGTGCATGAATAATTTTCAAATAAAAATTCAAATAAAGAATCCAAACCCCTAGTTTTCCTAGGTTTTTTTAGACAATCATTGAAACATAAACCAGCCATCAGCCTTGAATTGGCATCAGGAGTCACATCTGATTAATTCTCATGTCTATCAGCATTTCTAACAAGCCTTGGTGTTACACTGAACAAAGAAGGACTTCAAAGTTTTAAAGGGTCCCTCTTTCCAAGAGCGCACAAAGTGGTGGTTCTCAAAAGTGACATCGCTGCAGAGCAAGGATGTACTACTTGAAAACTTGGTGGTTTGACATACCCACCACGAAGAAAGGCTTCCTACTAGATCAATACAAATATTTAATGCTGAATAAAAACATCAAATCTATTTCTAATTAATGTGTTTTCTCTCATGATTGATCTTAACCTACTTGCCAGAGCTACTAGGATTCACGCACAGCTTGTTCTTTCCTCTCACCAGTCTTTTGGTGAAGTCACACAAGGGCTTTCTACTTGCAGGTTGGACTGAACCCGGCGTGTTTTCCAAGATGTAACTTTCCAGTCTCTACCATCGGGGACACCTGAGTGGGTTACTGGCTGCACTCAGAGCAGGAGCACTTCTGCCTTTTTTAATGTTAACTGGCTGGTCTTTCAGGTTTAGGAGCTTAGACAGCGCCTGCTCTAGTGCTGTCTAGATGAGGGACGCTCATCTTCAGTTCATACAGAGCTGGAGGATTTCCTAAATACCTGCACAGACTGGACCTGTCTGAACTTGCTCTTCTCACTCAATCATCTGAAAGCTGCCTGTTCACTACCTTAGAGCAACTGTGATTACTAGCCCTTACGTCTGAAAGGTAAACTGCCTGCAGATATGCCAGTCTGTACACAAACTACTGCGTTATCCTAGAGTACAGCTCTAAACTGCAGCTCACAGGAGAGCTACTGAAGTAGATTAAGCCACTCCTTCATGACATACACTTTTACTTTTAAGAGGTTCCTCTCATGCCCTCAACAGAGAGAGGTGTTTCAATAAGCAGGAAGGAGAAGGCAGAGGTTTTGAGAGACTGATGTAAAGGACTCAGAGGAAAGTTAATGGGGAGGGACAATCAAAACATGATCAGGTTGGAAGCCCTTCATGGGGAGAGGGCTGGGACAAGGATGCCAGCTTTGTGCTTTTGTGAAATGAAAGCTCTGGTGTTTGTGATGGTAAAAACTCATCTATATAAGAAGGAATTATGTTGTAACATCAGACGTTGACTTGACTGCACACTGAAGCAGAAGTTTGGCTGTAAGAAGGATTTGATACATCATGTTTGTTGAAGGCAATATGAGGCTAACACTAGGCACTCTAGCTTAGAAATATTAACTCTCCCCTTATGCCACTTTGCTCCCCCATGAAAACCCCTCTTAACCTCAGCATTAACAAAAGTCCTACAAAGGGTGGTACACTCCAATAATCTGCATACGTTGAACAGTGAAACATCTCACTAATGTAAGAACATGTTAGGGCTGCATTTCTTGAATCCTAGTCAGAAAAAGAATAATTTGAGAAATTAAATTAATGTGGATGTGTTCCTCCTTATTTAATAAGCAGTCGTATAGAGAGGAACGAAAATGCTGGCTCAGGACTCCCGAGCTTACCTTCTGGGCTTTTATTCCTTAGCAATGAAGGCATTTCCATGGCATCAAGCAGATGGCTGAAATAAGCATCTTTCCTAAATCAACCTACATGTGAAAGCCTATAATCTATGAAAGGTACGAAAAAGCTACAAGCAGGAGGAATGAGGGGGTGGGGTGAAGGAAGAAGGAGGAGGAAGAGACAGGGGGTGGAGAGTAACACTGGAGAGCAGCAGTGGTCCAACCCCTCAGAATCTGAAAAGCATCACAGGAGCCTCTGGATAAAGACCAGCCTCAGTAGCAAGGCTAGGAGACAGAGGATTTCTGCTCAGTGATAAAACATGGTGAGTAGGATTTTTGTAATCTGCCTTATTGTTTGCTCTGGTGCAATGGCATTTCTTTTGCTCTGACACTCACAGCGACTCTAAGGGATTATTATTTTGGGATGACTGCTTGGTTTTGAAGCATTGTTTTTTACTTATTTTTCTATATATCTGTCAAATATGTGCTTTTATTTATATAAATGCACATCCTGTCTTCTTTCAAAGCAATAAATTACTGAAAACAGCCAAAGCGGACAGCATTAACACTTTACTGTCTGGTACCAACAGGCTGCTGGCCAGGGCAAGTAAAAAATGCCCTGTTTCCTTCTCAGGTACACAGCGGAAATTTCTGCTCAGCTGCCTTCTCCTAGCAATAGAGTCATGACTCCATCGCTCCCTATGCAGGAGTTTATGCTGCCCTTTTACACAGCGTACTGGGAACATTTCAAGCAGTTACATTTCTTTCAGCCTCAGGTACAGAAGAAAGCTGAGTGAGGGGTGCAGAGGTTTTGTCAGAGAAGGAGCCTCCTTTTGTCATGGTCTCAGTCTCCTTCTGTCCTGCCGCACGCCACATGCCCCACGCGGGGCTGGGGGAAGCAGTGGGTGCCACATGCAGGGCTGGGGGAAGCGGTGGGTGCTGCTGTTGCCCCAGGGGTCCCTCCTGTTGGTACACAGCAGGACAGTATAGAAACAGAGTAGAAACGCGGTAATTTTACTATGAAAAATCCTGAGCTCCACGGAACAGTTGGCAGGGCTTAAAGCTAGGTTCAGGCTTCCCTATACACATCGCTAATAAGATTAAGCATTTAGCTACACATCCTTCTAGTATTCTGCTGGGGAGTAGAAGATTTTACTTTGTGTGCTCAGTGGAATTAAGGTTGAAGAAAAACACACGGATGTGCTTTTTGCTGGTCCTTCGTGAGAAAGCCATTGCCTGACCTAAATGTGTATGCAAATAATTAGGCATCCCGGGTTACCCAAGAGAGGCAAATGATTAAGGGGAATGATAAGATACAGCCACTACCGATGATGAGAGGCGTATTCCTAATAAGAGGCATGATCTCAATGCAGGTTTGTGTGTCACACACACATCTTTAAAAATAAACATTCTTCTGTTTCCTGAATCATGACTGTCCCTGATTACATCCTCCATCCTTTCCACCCTGTTCTTTTCTGTTTTCTAATGGAGATGAGATACTAGCAGGGCAATCAGTTATAAGTGGAAAGATGAGCCCTGCTTTAAAATCCTCTTTGGTTTTCACCATAAGAACTGTTATGTTTATTTGCTTATGAGAAACAGTGTAACAGTAATATCCTGCAGACAGGATATCACTACCCTCCAGCAAGGAAGCATTTTATTGCTTTGTAATTAAAAGTCAAATTAACAGAATGGAATATATGCTGATGATTATCAATAAGTATTTCCATTACTACATTTTATCTTCTGAGATAGAGAGTTAAGGTTTTTGACTATAAATAAACAGTCTTATTCCAAAAATACCTCCCCTCACACACTTTACTGGGAGCACCAGCTGTTCTTGATGCATTGCTAATTGATTAGATCTTAAGCATTAAAAATTAGTATCACCCACTGACTTTAAAAGTAGCTGTGGCTCTCACCACCTCATGCTTGCTTGTTTTTGCATTGTAGGACTTCCAACTGGTAACCAGCAAAAATCCTCCTGAGGTTAACCAGGCACAGGAAGGGAGAGCCTCCTAGAGCGCTCCGTTCTTTTTCCCTTTTCCATTATACAATTTCTTAGGAAATATTCTTAAAAACATTTCATCTTAAAGTGCATCCATTTTAAGAATGGTACATGTCCAAACACCTAAACCAAATAAATATTTTTCAGGAAACTGAATTATGCTACCATTTTTGTTTGGAAAGCAAAAATAATATTTTCAAAGGTAACTCTGATACTCAGGATCTTGTCTGATTGACACGAAGCCACCTGTGAAAAAAGGATTTTGGACTTACTCCAAACTTGTATCCTAAAACATAAAAGCAGTCCAAATAGAGCCTTTTCCTTCTTTTTAAATTAAAAAAAACCCTGAAAGAGTATACAATGTTTATCAACTCTTTCATTTAATAAGAGGAAAACACTTGGAGGGAGGTGAAATTAAGACTCCAAGTGGCATGCAGAATTCTGCTTAGCAAGAGACAGTCAGGTACCATCTCCACAACATGCACATTTTCAGAATAATTGAATTTAAAGAAGCAGAAGGAGCGCTCCTACCTTCCCTGCAAAACAATGACTGTATTCTGAGTTTTGCTTATTTCTATCTCCAAGAGAGACACATTACACATCAAATAAGCAATAAGTGTCCACGCCAGACAGCTGATAAGATTTTGGAACAGATGAACCTTAATTATATTTTTTTCCTACTTAAGTAAAAGTAATTTTGAGCCAAACTTGCTGAAGCCAGACAGTTCATCTACATTTCCTTTTCATAATACTATTATTTCTATCCATGCAACCCTCCCTGAAGCAGATACTTCTGCTTTCCTAATAGGATGATCTTCCTAGAGTTACATACAAGAAGACTGCTCTTTTAGCTACTGACACATTAAAGCACAATCTATTTTACCTTTTCTTTGAAGATAACCTAAACAAACCCTTCCACTGTGAGATAAGCTAGTAAGATACAAGCTAATAATTTTGACACCAGCCCAAAAACCAAAGCAACGCTCTCCCCATTCCTCCAGACAGGAAGAACTGTGGACAGCTGAGCCTGGCAGAAAGCTCTGGGGGCCACAGGCAGAGGCAAGCGTGACCCCTCTCTTCTCTGACCCACATGACAGAGGCAATATCTGGACAGTTTGAATCCTGCTCCCTGCTCCTCCACCCATCTTCCTCCTGCTTCCTAACGAATATCCAGCTCAGCCCCACTGCATCCCTCTTTGGCCTCCTTGTCTGTTTACTTGGCCTTAGGTACAATTTATGTCATCTGAATACGGCTCTTATTAACCTGAACAATTACCTAACTCAGTCTTGTTCAGGGCCTCATAACCCAGAACTATAAGCAATTGCTTTGACTGTCCTAACACCAATCTCCTCAGCCAACAGGAATGTGTTCACCTTCCCATTCTAAAACTTTAACTTTGTTTTAGATAAATCACAGACACAGTAAAACCTTCTGTTTTTATGAAAAGGCTGTCAGACCCCCTGCACAGACAGTATAAGTTTGAGTATGAAGTATCTGAATTTTATGAGCAACATCATCCAAATTTAAACAAAAACCTTACTTCCATTATATAAGCCCAAAATCCAGACCTAATTGCCTGCTTAGACACCTGTGAAATTCTAAACACGAACAGCTGGTATGATCAAGACAGATAAAAGTACTGTCTACTGTAGATGGGAAATCTCAATGTGGCTGCAGATTGTTGTAATTGACAATTAAACTGTAGCCAGTATAAGATTTAATGATGTAATCTATTTAAACATGTGTTCCATAAGTAATTTCACAGGTATTAAAAAAAGAGGTCAAGTAACATTAACCAAGAAAACATCCAGAGCCTGTTGAGAACAGAACAACCTAGCCTTAGTAGACCAACTGCCAGTTTCCACAGGTTTCTGTTCTGTACAGTGATTTTTAATTGCAAAATATATTATTTTTTGCAAAGGTGGGAATCACTCCCTTATATACCCTTTATCCCTGGTGGAAGAAGAGAGATACTGCAAGTTTAGTCCAAGAGGAGAATAATTAAAAAAGAGCAGAGACAGGCAATAGTGTAGCTCACTGCATGGGTCAAGAAATCCCAGAGAAGATGTACCATTTTTAAAATGCCTAGAATAATTTTTCACAGTATTTTTATTAGCTTTACATAACCACTGGAGGGTAACTTTCCCTTACAGCACTTCAATCTGTTTCTAACTGCACTGGTACAGCTTCCACAGTTAGAGATAGAACTTGTGTCCCTGCAGAGAGAGAGAAAAAAGTATAATGGTACACTTCATTACAGCCAAAAATGCTAAAAGTATTAATAGATATAGAAAGGGAGAAGCATCACATAAATATTTCTGTTCTATATTTGGAAAGAAGCTAATTATCATTTATATCATATGAGGATGAAGAGGTACTCATAGTATGGGAAGTTACAAAACATCATCCAAGATGAATATTTAAAAAAATCTGCAGACACTGGTAGGCTGGCCTTAAAAGCCCTCAAAGAGTTGACTGAGGAGATCTTCCCTTTCTTGGCATTCATTTTTAATAATATTTTTTATGGGGAAGATTCCTGAAGTTGTGCCAGTGTTAAAACAGAATAAGCAGGATGACACAATGAACTAGATACTAATTAGTCTGCCATGAATCCTGGGGGGAAATGAGAAAAATAATATATGGGATTAAATAGAGACATTAAACAATTAGAATACAAAATTGGTGATTATACATATAGCAGATCTCTAAAAAACCCCTCAAAAAAACAACAAACCAACTCCTAACTTATTTTTTCCTCATCAAAGGAAACTGAAAAGGTAGAACAAGCTACCATCGGTGTATCTTACATTATTGTACTACATATTTTCTCAGTTATTCAGGCCATTTGGGCTTTCATGTTAAAACTATTCATCTAATCTATAAAGAAAAAGATGAAAAAACTGAGTTTCTAGACCCAGTTATCAAACCGGTACTCCATTGTGTTTCTTATCAAGGAGATACAATTCGTATCAAAGACTTCTTTATTCAAAAGATTACCTAACGACATCCTGAATTCTTAGCTTTAATAAGTTTCATACTTGGCAATAAAATGAATCCACCTCTAAAGGCCTTTTTAATGTATCGAGAGAAGAACTTTCCAAGTATGTAATTTCCTACAAAAATGACCCTTGCTTAATACTCAGAATGGGCAGAAACAGCTGTAGGACTTCAAAGAACCCTACGTAACATTGTTGTAGCGCTAGCACTTGCAATGTCACAGACCCCTAAAGAGCTTCTCAGCAGCAGGACTTCCCACAGGGACACAGTACCTACTTCTACAATTGCAAAAGGACTGAGATGTCAGACACTTTATTTTGGGAATATTAATAACTGATCTTGTGTCACCTGCTCCTGATCGTTGTCACAACTCCGCTGGAGCTCTGTGTGCTGAATTTCTTCTCAATCACACCTCACTTTTCAGAAGAGGATTGTAATCGTGTCCCAGTGACCTATTTCTAAATATGCAAAACAAGTTTCCTGCAGCATCAGTGAACTCCAGATACCTGACAGTGTAGTAAAATGTTTACTGGCTTTCATTAAGAATGCTCTGCAATACTCACATGCAGCCCCAAATCAAATAAATGTGCCAACATCTCAATCATACTGATAGACCTCCATCTATCACCACCCACCATGTATACTCTCTTCATGTTGAATATTCACATTTTACCCCTACATTTTTACCTTTTGTCACTGACCTACATTTAGTTGTAAATATTGCTAATCACCTGCTAGTTTGCAGCTCCTATGAGAAATGGGCTGTCACTGATCAGCCTGCTGGAGAAGTGCTGCAGTTGACACAACTCCCAGATACACAGACCCAGATCCTGTGAGGTGTTGGTCAGAGAGTTGCTGTTCCCAGCAAGCCCTGGCTACTGGAAAGCCTCTGGAGGCTACTGACAGCTATTACAGTTCAAGGTAGGCTAAAGACTGCTCTAAGTTGTACTTTAAGAGTGTACAAAGGCTAGGCTGAGTGCTGAATTTAAAATCTCCCTAGCTGTCTTTGTACCGGGCACAGGTCTGGATCCACTGGTCTTATCTGAGGTTGTTGTCAAGGGAGTATTGGTAATTTTTCATTTCATCAGAGCTGTTACATAGTTTGTCAAGGAGTGCTAGAGATAGCACTGTGTTGTTTGTGTGTGTTGCAGAGTTCAATGACTCTAAGTGGTTTAGTTGCATGTAAACAATTTAAAATGAGATAAATCATGAACTGAGGTTTCATTAAGGAAAGATGCAAGCACATTCTTTCAAGAACAGGACTTGGACATTTTGTCCTGCTTCCCATCCAGTAAAAATCTGGTTTCTCGAACAGCTTTTAGGAACTGCTTGCTTCTTTCCTGACCTACCTTTATGTAACTCCACTGACTTACTCAATATTCAAGTTGATACAAGATGGGAAAAGATCGGATATGTCTATGAAATAACTGCTGGAAAATTGAAAGTGTCATGGCTAAAATAATTAATGACTAATTAGATTTATGAAAACATAAACCATATCCAATACTAAACGATATAGCAGAGTCCAAAATTGGCACTGATACAGGTAATGGAGTATTTTTAGAAATAGCTAATCAATGCACAATGCAGATTCTATGTGGCAATGCCTTAGCATGCTACATTGGTCTTTGTAAATTGGAAATGACATTTATCTCAAAATTAACAGTGATTTTCAATGTGGCATTTTTTACTTTTTCCAATAAAAGTAGTAGTGCAGAAAATGACACATTATGCTCAGGAGGAAGCAAAAACAGTAATTCAGTTTAAGCATGCTTTCCAGGGTAGTACCGAGATTTATGGATTTTCTATTCACAGGTAAGGATTATTTTAATATAAAGGAGCATCATGTGTCAAATATTTGATCCATTTTCTCAGGACATTTCCCACCTTGAGCTCTTCATTCTCCTCAAAAGTACAGATTTATGAATTGTTGCCTCCCTGATGCAGACACTTGCATCTTAACAGTTCCTCTGGTATTGCTTTTCATGGATGCCCCTTCTACTTTCGGAAAAGAACCTCTCTCTTGTTAAAAGCCATCCTAAAGTCATAATCCTAAATCCACCCCCCCTCATTTCTAACAGACAAAATGTTCTCTGAGCCTCAGCTACCAATCCATAATGTGTACTGTCTTCTTGCTGGATCTTCCAGCCATTGCCAACTTACCTTCCGTTTCACTTGATCTGTTTCTCATGCAATACCATGAGTCAGTGATGGAAATTTCTGGTGACAAACAAAACCAGTCCTATAATGCTCAACATCCATCCCTTTGTTCCCTAGTTGTTTTCAAAGTTTACAAGTGCTACCCACCACCCTCACCGTATTTTTGTTCTGCTGTTTTCTTGACAGAAACAGATGTGAGGAAGCAGTATGGAACTCAAGAGAGGAAAGACCTTCATAAAATCCAGTGTGCAACATGAGAAAGTGTCACCAGTGCATGCAGTTCCTATCAACAAAGATGATACAGGGAAAGACAAAAAAGTGGCTCTGGAGGAAAACCAAAGCGTACCTGAAGTCCAGCTGGCATATTTGGCCACGCACAAGAACTACAGATTTCCTACCAGAGCAGCAAGGAATGGAGCTGGTGACCACAGTCTGGAAAAAACATCCGGATCCTCCTACAAACTTGTAAGGAAGAGTAAAACGCATGACTGTGTTGCTGAGGCAGACAAAACGGAGCACTGCAGCCCCAGCAGCAGGACTTGTGAGGAAGGTTTTTCTGGAAAGGGTAAGGGTCGACTTGTCAACAGCATCAGTTTTTCAGGGATGTCCAGCTCCAGCAGCAAGAAAGAGTGTGTGGTCAGTCCCAGCCAGTCTGCATGCAGCAGTCAGATGATCGATTACAGGAACTTTGTGCCACAGATGCCTTTTGTACCAGCTGTTGCAAAAACCATTCCCAGGAAGAGGATCTCCCTCAAGAGATCCAAGAAAGGGCTCAGAGATATATTTCATATTAAAAAAAATAAACCAGACAGCCTCACGTTCCTGGTTGAGAAGGACAAGAATCTGTCCTCTCCAGGCTGCAAGAGTGAGTTTCCTGGGCGTCTTGCAAAGTATCTTTTCAAAAGTGGAGAAACATTTGCAGGTGACAGCTTGTCACAAGACTGCTCAGACAGTGAACTGCAGTCTGACTCTTCCTATGACTGCTGCAACACCCTGTGTGAAGATGTCGCCTCACTGAAGAGCTTTGACTCTCTCACTGGCTGTGGGGAAATCTTTGCTGATGAGAGCTCTGCTCACCTGGAGCTGGAGAACAGCAAAGAAGTTCCGCTGAGACGAAGCAAGCACAAAGACAGCCCCGTCATGGGCTCTTTTCAAGGAGGTGTCGAGCAGCTGGCCTCTCCTGGCCAGAATGAGACTGTTGAATTTGCAAAGTTTTGGGACAACATCAACAAATCAGTGATGCTACATCAGAGTGCTCTGTTTGATAAGAAGTTACCGAAGATACCTGGTCCTGACATGGAAAAGGATAGAAGCCCAGCTGCTGCATCTGTGAAAGACCCCCAAGCGTCACCTGATAAGGACGGTGACAATTCCAAGGAGAGCTCCACAGAAACAGGAACACCGAAAAGTGACAACCAAGAATCCACATCCACAAGTGATGAAGGATACTATGATTCATTCTCTCCTGGACAAGATGATGAAATGAAAGAGGCTCAGACCCCTGGGGTCCCAGGTAGATTTCCAAGAGACAGCTACAGCGGAGATGCTCTTTATGAGCTCTTCTATGACCCAAACGAAGTCAAAATAAACCCAGTCCTAGACGATGACTTGTGCACATCTGAAAGCATTTCAGAACAAGCCATTGAAATCCCTTTGTCCATTTACAGCTTTCGTGTTGGAGCTGAGGAGAACATGGCTTCCCAACCAGCTCTAGACATTATCAGCCAGGGTTTCTTCCACAGCACATGGAAAGGCAAAGAATGTTTGCTAAAGCTTTGTGATACTGAGCTTTCACTGACCATGGGGATAATAAACTGGCTGCGAAAACACGCGGGGCTGGTTTCTTCCCCTGACTCTCTTCAGAGTCCTCAGTCACAGCCAGAAAAGTCTAATGATTCATCAGTCTTGCCCAGCCCTAGTCCAGAGCAGAAAGGGAGCATGGAATCTCAGCAGGAGAAACCAAGCAAGGAAGAATCTAATACATTTAACCTATGTGCATCTTTGGAGAAAAGCAAACATGCAACCCAGGCCTCTTCAGTAAATGTTACCGAAAGAGACCACAGCCTTGACTCTTGCCATAACACATCTAACCTGGATTTCCAGGAAAGGGAAGGGAGTCACCACAAGGATTCATCTACAGTGCCTGAGACTGTGGAAGCCATTGCAGCATCAAGTTATGCATCACAATCACAGGCTAACGGAGACAATCTGCAGACATCTTCAAATGAAAATGAGAAGGCAACAATTTCAGAAGGATGTGAGACATCTGGAAATAAAAACCCACTGCCAGAAAAGCTGAACAAGGAGAGTGGCTCTCAATGTTCTGAAACCCCTTTGTTAGATGATAATCACGAAGTAGAATCATGTTACTCCTATAAGACTGCTGCGACCTCACTCCTGGATCCCCTCGAGAGGGAGGACAGAAATAAATCAATGTATCACTCTCTCTCTATTTCCTGTGACAAACCACTGCAGCCTCTTACTCTCAGACGCTTCCAGAGCTACATCAGCCCCACACCAATGGAGAGCAGCACTAACATAGTGCAGCTCTTAGAGCACTGTGTAACACAAGTGGCATCATTAAAAATCAGCTATGAAAACAAGCACTTGGAAGACAAATGCATTGGGTATGAAATGAATAATATAATTCGTAAAATGTCTCAGTACAAAAACAAGTTATCGTTGCACAATGAATGCAACTGTATTGCCCAAAATCCAGAATACTCCAGTATTCCTAGCACAAACCAATATAACTATGAGACAAGTTTCCCATCCAGCAGTCTATATCATTTGAAGCAAAATGGGGAGCAAATTTTCTCCGAAGATGAGAAAAGAAAAGCAAAAATCCTAGAGGAGGTCTCTAGAAGCAAGTTAAATTTCAAATATGCCCATCTAAATAATCAAGCGCTTTCCTATTTAAAAGACTTCACACTTGATCTCAGTTCAAGTGACTCTGCCCCTGCTACAGCTCTTAGCAGACCAACATTTTTACCTCTCTTTAACTCCGCCTGCTCAGACATACCTGCTACTTTTTCACAAGCCGCAGACAGCACCACCGACTCCCTGGTTGACTCGCTGCAGCCTAAGGAGGCCAAGCAGTGCAGCTCAGGGCCATGGAGTTATGCAGAGACCCCCTGCAGGGGTCTGGCTGGAGGGAGCGCCCTGTCCCCTCACCCAGAGGCACGCAGCAACCCCAGACACAGCAGTGACAGGGAAGAACTACCAGTAACACACCGGCATTGAGAAGGTGAGTGATTATGGGAAGTCTGAAGTTAAATGTGAAATAAGTAACATCTGTTCCCTTTTCAGAGGGGGACCCTTACAGCAGACAAGTCTGATATATACTCAGGGTTTCTCAGTTTTCCACTTTCATTGATCTTAACCTTCACTTTAGCATGGTAGTTAAAAGTAATCAGATTTTAAATTACACGATTGCCCAAACCAGGAGCCACATATAGCAGGTACCACATTCACTGGGTCTTACAATTCCCATGCAAAAGATGAAGCCCCGTCTTCCACCCAGGTACAGCAGTTTTCGTATCAGCTGAAGCAGGGAAATTTTTTCCTTCTCCCAGTTCAGGATCTGCCATGTTTGGAGCAACACAGTGGAAATGGCTGCCTGGCCACAGACTGAGCAGTATTCAGCTCACATTCTTTACTACCAGGTCATGAAATCCTCTTGCTACATAATGATAGCATAAAAATTATGCCCTGCTTCCCCTCTGGACTGGTAACTGGATATTAGACAGAGGTCTCTACTGCAGTCCTGATGGGTGAGCTGCTACACAGAGGGTCACACAAGAAAGCCAGCAATCTGCAATGTTAAGTCACAGGGCAGACAGACGTACCCTGTTCTGCAGTTGCATACGTATGGTGTGCCCTTAAGCACAAGGGAAAGCCCATAATACTGTGCTGCTGCTGCTACACATGCCAAAAGGGTGTTCTTCCTTCTTGCAAGCCTGAAGTCCCTCTCCAGCAGGTGCAGCTGGTCTCTGGCCAAACTGTGCTGTGGCAGAGAAAGAGCTGAAGCCAAGGCACATGCACATGCAAGGCTTGATAGGCTTCTCAACAGAGGGATTATAGGGTCTGTGCTGCACCTCAAAATTCTGAAAATTCTTGAGCCACATTTACATAGTATAGGGAGATCCAGAATTTGGTGTCTGACATAGGGTGAGAAACACTTCTGCTGTAAAACAGAAAAAGCTGATCAAGTACACAGACTGGTTCAAATTTGCCTGTCACACAAGGCATTAGGCCAGAGCAGGTACTATCTGTACAGACTGCTCCGACTCTGTGCCAGCTGGGAAATCCTCTGTTGTCCAGTTGCTAAGAGGAATCTGTCACATAAAACTTGTAATTTCTCTATCACATGCCCTGCCAAATGTGATAGATTGGCTGGACCCTGCCCAGCCGTGGTGCTCTGAGAGGGAGCCTTTGGAGGTTGTGGTAGATGGAGAGGAGGGTGCAGCAAGGGCCAGGATAGGGAATTAAGGAACAGGTCACTACTGAACAGAGGACCCAGCCATCACAACACTTGGCTTTTGTTGCTCAGAGCAGTGCAACTGCTTTCTGGTCATCTCTAAAGGCTTCCCAAGCTGCACAAACTAAAAAGGACAGTGTTTCTCTCTGCATTAGGCAAAATCACCCTTACATTTCCAGGTCTTGGGAGATTCAGCCACCCACTTTGCTATTTACATCTTTGTGAAAGTGCCCTTTCCCACTAGCAAGTCTCCCATTGCAGGGAGGGTTATTTTTCAGGGGTCTGCATGAATTTAAGGGCCAGAGACTGTCAGTCTTCAATACTGTTTACTAACACATCGTCTAGTTACAGCTCATCAGTGAATTTAGGTTTTCCTCTAATGAACGAAGTGCTTTTGGTTTTTCCCATTTTTGTTGCAAACAATGCTGACTAGCAAGACACCTTCTTATGTCACCAGAGTTTTGGGCAGAACTTGCCACTGAAGGACACAGCATAGTCGTTACAACCACTTGCATCTTTTAGATTATTTCTGAAATTAAAAATTCAGGCAAGGAAAGGTTTGTGGTCACAGCTAGTATATGTATGAAACCAGTGCTAGGCACAACTTTTTAGGAACAGCAGATCAGTGTATACATTGGCCTGATATTTTTAGTTTGTTGTGAATATTAATCCACAGGGTATTGTTAAAAATATCCCTGCCTTCACAGGCTAGGAATGCAAAGGGATTCTAATTTTGAGGAGTCATTTTCTAGTAGAAACAGAGAAGGGAGTCATAGCTGCCATGACTGTCAGAAGGGGTAACAGACTGTATCTTTGTATTGTACAAGACGTACCACAAGCAGACATTACTGGATGTGGGGCACTTTCTGCTGCATTGTATTAAATGGCAGCTGCTGTATGCCACCGTGTGTCAGCACTGACCTGCAGTACCTGCAGTGTCAGGAATGTGGCACAGTTCACATGCTAGCACCTGAGCCCCAGAGAGAAGACAGTTCACTTTTTTGTTTTCCGAAAGGGATCTGCTGATTTTTGATAGCAGTTTCTGTAACAGTAAAATTAATGGCATTTTAAAATATAGATTGGATTTGCATATTCATAAAATGACTTGGGGGAATGCTCTCGTTTCAAGAAATTATTTCACTACAGGCTTGCTGTTTAATTTCTTACAGAAAAACATTTTTGACTATAATTAAAATGGCATTTAACATAGTTAAACAGCTATGGTGACAGATACAAACACAGCCATGTGACTGTGTTTTCCTACCCAGCATCTTCTTGCCTGCCCACACTAACAGATGGCCTACAGGTTTGCCGGAAATATTAGTTTTTTCAAAAGTGACTCAGGATCTTTGCGTTAATCACAGGGGTGGTAGTGTAAGAGAGGCAAAATACAAACATGGTATCACTCTGTCTCTATGGAGACAGACATCATCAAGAAATACTCCTACACTGGACATGACTGTGCAAATCCCAAGAACTTATACATGAAGAATGCTCCAAAGGTCACTGTTTTAAAATACCACACTTGGGAGCTGTGAGAGAAGTGACAGATCCAGAGGTGTTCTGCTTCGTCCCTCAGAACAAATGCTGCATAAGCAGCTCCAATGCAGCCCCTCCTCTTCCCATGGGCTCCCAGGCCTGACCTGGAGGAGCTGGGAAGGAAAATGTCAACTTTCTTACCATTTATCATGGGGCAGAGGAAAAGCTGATATCAAAAGCCATTCAAATCTCCAGGTTTTGTCACCCCCATCTCCAGATGTCCCAGCACCCACAGTAACAAATGAGCCCATCTTCTCTGCTCCAACTAGTGTGAGTGGTTCCCCCGAGCCATGCCTGGTCTCTGGTGCTTCTCTACCCTGCTGAACGCAGAGGCACACCTCTGGTGAAGAAAGGTAGAAGTGCCAGTCCCAGCTCCAGTTCTGTTTCTCCCTTCCCTGGCATTTTAGAGAAAAATTTGCAAATGCCTCATATCTGAGCTTACCAGAATTTTGATCCCTGATGGTAAAGGTACCCCAGAGACAAATGATGTCCTTACATGAGGATACAGAAGGTGGAAATTACCAGTAGGAAGTGCAATGAAAGGCATAATTTTCATTCTTCAGTATCGAAAATCTAGGACTTGGGAAGCAAATGCAGTCCATCCCCTGAATATGGGATTTGTATATTCATGGACCATAGAAACCAAGCTGCAGAACTTTGTGCTTTTGGACTAGATATTTTCCAACAGAAAACTCTTTTCATCAACAAGGGAACACTGTCGTAGAGCACCACATTGGGATTTCTTTTTCTGGCCATTAAAATCTCTCTGGAAGTGACTGGACAGACAACAACACTGCAACAAAGCACTCCCTGCAAACAACAGCATTTCAGACCACTGAGCCATTTCTACCAGGGTTTGAACTGCATCTTCCCTTAACTGGTAGACGTGGCAGAGCAACAAAAACCACGTGTGCTCCCAGCAATATGTGCTCACTTAATTCAAATGCTGAAGCACTACATTATACACCAGTTGAAGCTTTTGAATGTGTTTCAGTGATAGCACTAAAATGAACACATTGCAATAAGCTTGCCCTCAGGTCAGAAAAAAAAAAAGATAACTGCCAATCAAAGAGGGATTGCCATAATAGATAGGGCAGCTGTAGATAAAAGAAGACAGTATGGCAAACATGTTTGCTGTAATCAAGGAACTGAGATTCAGAAGCAGATAAAATACAGCCTAGACACTGCAAAATGATAGAGGAATGTGTATCTGATCCTCACCAACTGAAGAGCTACTCGAAGTCTAGGCAATTTTTGTAATGCTTTTTATTCCCTCCTGGTTCAACTTCATTCCCTCCTCGTTTAACTTTATTTCCTCTGTCTTAAATAAGGTTGCGTTCCTCTCAAACAGATAGTTCTCTACCTGCCAGGCATAGGGAAGGCAGACTGCAGTATTTGGATTTGTTAAAAAGGAAAAGCAAAGCGGATTGGTAATTGTCTGATAAAACTATGGTATTGTTGCTTGAAATAGCCAGAGAGATGCCTTAATAGGTGAAAAAATAAAGGAAGAAACCCTCTACATGCAGCAGGGAAAGTGTATGGTAACACGTTCAAAGCCTGGGACAAAAAAAATCTATGTATTGCCATGCTCCTTCCACGGCATAGCGAAGAGGTTGTTTCTCGAGTCTCACATGATGAAATGTAAAAACAATGAAGTGCAGCGACAGCCAGCACATTTTCTGCATTGGAAATGCCTCTGGCTCTGAAACATACACCTTTATAATGTGAGTTGCCCAGATCATCTTGCACTGAACCAGATACTGAAATGTCATCTGACAGCCCACCAGCCACACGTGCACACAAATGCAAGTACATACACACAAGCTCCTGTTCAGACAAATGCATCACAAAGTACAAATGTACTGTTTGTCACATATGGTACCACAGAAGCAAAGAGCAGGGAGACAGAGGTGACAGGCCACTGCCTGTGCTAATACATTTGAGTGTTAGTCACCATGTGCCCAGATACTTGGGCTAAATGCTAAATTACACAATTTTCTCCTTCATTAAACACTGTTGCTTCTGGACTTAGCTGTCTCACTGTACTGTCTTCATGGGACTTTGCCATCGATGCTTACTCTACCCCAAATCAGAATTCTATCATGAGGAAGAAATGTTCTTGCCAGATTATTTGCTACAGAAGGGTTTTTCAACAGTTATCAGCACAGATGATCTCTTAAATGGGAGATGCACTAAAATGTTGTTAAATGTGTTTCATTTTAAAACTGAAGAAATTGATTTGCTGCTTTACCCACTACTGCAGTAGGATGGTTTCCATGGATACAGTCTGATAGGGACTCTATTTTTCCCCTCTTGACAACAGTACAGAAAGCTAAATTCTCATCTTCATTGCACCAGCATAAATTTGAAGCCAGGGGAACAATTCCCAGATTTAACCCTGAGAGCAAAAGTTGGCTCCCACTCTCCTTCAGCCTTGATTTTGAGATTTTCAGGCGGATGGCAATGAAGAGAAAAAAGAAAGAGAAAGCAGTTTCTGTGGACAACAGCATGGGCTGAAGGACAGGTCACATGAAATAAACACAGTGCCTTTGTGTGAGAAATGGAGAGACTTCAAGGCAGAATGCAAACAAATTAACTGCTTATTTGAAGACTTAGTGTCTTGCTTGACACAACTGCACAAATATAAGTCAGGTTTTGGCTACAGAAGTTTGGCTATAGAAGACTTTATAATTATCTGCATAGGATTGGACCAAATATCACCCTATTTGTTTAAATGAAGGGATGGATCAGTTGTTACCCTTCTGAAGAAAACCTGCCTCACTTCTGTTTTGCTGTGGTGGCCAGGAAGGCACAAGGGTGGGAAGAAGAGGGATGCAAGAGACTAGTATCCTGCTACAGAGCAGGTCTCTTCATTCAAACAGGAGAGAATCTTGCCCAATCTGGAGCACAGTCATGGAGACACTGAATGCAAAGCAGATCCTCAGCTCAAGAATGCTCTGTACAAACCTGATAGCATTTATACTCACCAGCCAGCAAGTAAAAAAAAAGAGTAGCAGGAAAAGCCTGGTAGCCTCAGCTTTTTGGACCTCAAGCGTAAAATCTCTGGTTCTGTTCATCCCATCAGAACATGCATTCTGTTCTGGGTAGAGAGAAGGGTAGAACCAGAGTCCTCCAAAACAAAACTGCATCCTGCCTCTGCCAATGGACTGCAGTTGGTGCTTGGAAAAGGGAGCGTCAGAAACAGAGTAAATGGAGAATTTTGAAACCTCAAATTACCAACTTCCTATTTTCTGGCAGCAGCACTCTCTCAGCTAGACAGTGGCTCCTCCTGGATGTCTGGGTTTAGCACTCCCTTTTCCGAACTCAATTAAGCATACAAACTTCAAAGCCTTCTAATTTGTGTTACAAACCTTTACTTTGTTTTGTGTGTGCCTTTTGGGCACCTCTTAAAATCTGATGTCTATTGTGCTGTATGTATCAATTTAGCTTTGTAAAACTTCCAAACTGTTCCTATTGAATTTCCTCCTTTTCTGTCATCTATTTGTCTCCAAAACAGGCATTGTCTGTTTTGTGGCCTGGCAACACCTGGGAGGTTATGGACACTGCTGTGATCGTATATTTAGGGCAGAGGCCATGCTTCAGTATGTATGTCTGGAGTCTCTATGTAAACAAAGACTGATAGTTCGGGGAGACAGAAAGCACAGAAATCCTCAGCACCAGCGTATTTCTTGCATTTTCCTCAAAAAAACCACCCAAAACCCAAAACACCCACAAAAACCCCAAAACAACCCAAAAGAACAAAATCAAAACCCAAACCAAAATATTTTATATCTCGCTGAAGCAAGGGCAAAAAAAATGACCACCAGTGAAAGGCATGAAGCACTGCTGTCACGAGCCAGTGCTTATAAACAGTAGCACAGGGAGCCTGCACTCCTTTAAGTAAATGTCCAAAACGAACACAATTCCCCATCAGGTCTTACGGAAAGCTGTTCTGTTTTAAGCAAACTCCTTGTCAGTTCTTCAAGAAAGGCCAGACTGCATACATCTGGTGTGGCAAGTTTCTTATGCTATTCAGGTCTTGGGGACAGCATCTCATTTACATTTGTAGGTGAGAAAGATGTTCATAGCTCTTGGACAGCAATACAGCTCCAGGTAGAGAGAAGCAAAAAAGTACTGTACATTAGACTTTTCCCTATGGAGTAAAGCATTAATGCACTGTGGCAGGCCTATTCAGGTAAAGCTTAAAAGATCTTGTGGCACTTAATGATAGTGAAAGCCACCAACGACAACTGCACAAATGACACCATGATAGTGCAGCCAGCAAGTTTCTGTCTTCCCACAATCAGCAATCCTCTCATCTAAGGGGAAACTGTCAGCCTGCAGGTCAAGATACAGGGAAGATTATTGGAGATCCAAGAAAAAGGAAGGTCGTCTTTGTCCTTATCTCTGATGGAATGATTCTCATTTCACAACAGAGAACAAGGTAGGAAAATGCAGATTGCATTGCCCCATCTCCTTTTTACTAGTCTTCTGTATATGTGATACTTTCCAGATCTGCCTCAATTTCCTTTCATGACAACCTTCCCTCTAACTTGCCCCAAACAGGCTCAACTCTTTCTTCTCACATGCTGTACATTCCTTCTGCTCCTGCTTGGCGACCGAAACTACTTCAACAGCCTTTTCCCTCACCCACATGCTTGCCAAGCTGACACCTCCTCGCAGCTCACTACCCCTCCCAAACAATTCTCCCCACCCTCAAGAGCCTGGAAACTCCTTTTCAGGCAAGCAGCCTCCTCCCCAGACTCATGAGATCCTTGCATCCCCACCTGACTGCCTGAGTCTGAAGCAGTGGGGAACAGCTGGGAAAGGAATTTCACACAAAGGAAGCAAAGTGATAATTTAGAACTGGCCCTTTGCGATCACAGGCTCCTCTCCTCCCCATTTCATTCTGCAAAGAAAACGTGCTGACTCTGCAGAATCCTAACCTGCAGTGTGTTGTAAATGATTATGTACAAAATGAAAATTGAGTGCTCAGCACACTATGAGACCAGGCAGGCTTGCACAGAACTCGCAGCATCATGCCCACAAAAGTCATTCAAGCTTTGTTTAACTCCAACAGCAGCCACAGAACTGAGCCTTGGGTCCTGTGCTTTGGTCACATTAATAGAGGTGTATACAATGACTGAAGGACACAGAGGTGGGAGAATCAGAACCTAAGTTTAGGCAGGATTAAGGGGGTTTGTCCTCCCCAAACCCCTTTGTTATGTTTTTCCATCCCACAGTCAATAGAGGGAGAAAAAAAAACCCCAAGCTAAGGTGGCTTCTGAGCTGTGATACACAATCAGGGAGATGTTTGCAGAGCAATCAATGGCAAAACAAATTCTGTCTGACTTCAGTAAGGCTGGATAGGGAGCCTTATTTACAGCAGGAGACAAAACACTGCATCAGAAATTTTCACAGCTCCAGCTTTTCAGGGGAGATTGTGCCGTCTGTTTTCAGCTGCATTTTTAGGAAATAATTGATTGGGTGTTAGCCTTAATTAACCCTGTCGCAGCTGCATTTCTGAAAAAAGGGAAGGTTGTATTTTACACAAACATCAAGTGGGGCTTGTCAGTGGCAGGAAAAACACTGAGGAAAAGGAGCAGCTCTCCCATTGGTGTACTTTAAATAGATGATGTTGCAGTTTGTGGCTCCTGGACAAACACAAGCCCAATCTCCCTTTCTTACACATTCTGTCTTCCCTCAAACATACAGGCAAGTTGGATTTTGCTCCGAAAACAGCACTAAGTAGAAAAAAAACACTGTTGCTATAGCAACCAACTCCTGAAACCCATTTATAATTAAGATGGTGGTCTAACCACCTACAAAATACATCTTGCAAAACCCCCAAGTTTACAGCTTGCTGAGTAACAACTGAATGTTTTTACAGCGAGTCTATCTGATCAGGGCAAGGTTGGTTAAGTTAGTTTGCAAGAGTGAATAGGTATTTGGAAGTAGTTTGCTACTGAGACAGCAAAAAAGATGCCAGGAAACAGCAGGGTTGCAATTTAAGGCTTTTTTGCTAGATTTCTTAAAACTTCAATCAATAACAAGATAGTGCTTGAATCATCTCAGCTCTCAAAAGTACTCTTCAACTATTATCTGTAAAATTTCAGAACACCTAATGAATCATACTTACAAATTTAAAAATACCCTTAACATTTTTACACAATTCAAAAGCTGTTTTACTTTAAACTTATGTAATAAAACTAATTAATTATTTTTCTGTTAGAGAAAGGCATGTTTATATTCAGTGTTTATTAAAGGAGATGACAGCTAGACTGTATGATTGAGTCTAATCCTTGAAACAAATTAAGAATGGATGAAGTTCATTTAAAAATGACATTTATTGCCAATTGAGAATTGTATGATGCAAATGATTGAAACGTGAAGGCTTTCTCTTATGAGATTTTATATAGATAAACAAACATAGACACTTAAAAGGAAGAATTCTTTCTATTGCTCCCTTGACCTCTCAACCTTACACATTTTATATTATTAAAGATAAAGGTAGTGTACCCATAAGTGTATAGAGAAATTGTAATGCCCTTGACCCACAGTGATTCAATCAAATAGCCATTAAACTATACAAACAAAATGCTGGGACAGTTTATTGTTTCCCAAGTAAGACTAGTCTCTATTGCAGTATGTTTCAAACTTACTTAATTGACGGGCTGTTTAGGCTTTGAAATATTAAAAAATTTCCAAAGATGAAGCAGGCTTTTAAAAGAAGTCCAGAGACCAGGCAACTTTCATTTACCTAAATAAAATTTAGTCTAAATATTGATTGTTCATGCTTTACTTCCATTTTCCTACTTTTTGTTTGTTTTCTTTGAAAAATGTTTATTTTTCTCTTTATTTTCTCAACCGTTTTGCTAGCCATGTTCTAACATTTTATGGACCAGTAGTAACCTCAGAACCTCAAACAGCAAACTGCTGCTCTGTAGTACAATTCTAAGCCCTCCAAAAATTATAGATTTCATGATCAGAAAAGGAAGGTTCCACCTTCCTAGTCACCTTCCCATAAAAGTTTTTTCTAGCTTCGTTTTACCCTTTATCATCCACCATTGCCTACCATAACACCCTTCCCATTCTGCTGTTCCTCTCTATGCCTTAATTGCATTTTAGGGAAGCTGTATTTTTGCAAAGCCAAATCCTGTATTTCATTTTCAACCTGACAACCAGTCAACACCATTAGGAATTTTCATTGATTTAAATTGATAGGATACCGCTCCTAATACCTGTGGGATGTCCTCAGAAATCCCCATGTACGCTCATATGAACTGTGCTGCACTGAGCTCTGTTCTGCCTCCCCAGATCAGAAGGGTAGAATTCTTCCCTGAGCTGAAACATGACCTATGTCAGGAGGTATGCTATCTTCCTTTATTTGCTAAAGAAAAAATGAAAAAGTCTATAATTGCAATAACTATTATTGGGTACTAACTATTCTTGGCCTAATCCTGAGCAGCAGAGTGACCTCAGCTGTATTTTGGCTTCTCTAGAGATAGGTGATTCAACTTCCAAGTTGCTCACACTGTCAGACAGTGCTGCCCCCCCCCCAAAAAGAAATAAAAAAAGAGAAGAGCAACCAGTTTCTCCATTTCTTTGTCTAACATTATACCTTGCAGTCTACCAAAACAAATGGAAAACAAAGCAATTCAAATGAATGTATATAAATCACCTGGCTGGATATAGACTGTATTTATGATTTTTCACCTAGCGAATATAAAAATCTTTATGCTGAAAGTAACAGCAAATAATAAATCATTACATTTACCATGGTTATATAGTTCAAGCTTTAGAGATAAATTCTTGGAAAGTACAACCAGTCTGCTGTAGGAACATACTCTAAAACTATGTACTTTACTACTGCTACCCAGAAAAGGCCTAGGGGATAAGGGCAGAAGAGAACTGCAACAGGACAGCTGGGTTACCTGTACTGAGAACCAAGCAAGCCAGCAATGAGCAATCAGCAGAGGAAGGAACACAGTCCCCTGCAGGCCAGCAGCACCACTTGGCTTGGGCAGGATGAATGTTGCATACCAGATGGCCCTTTTTGCAATTCAGGAAGCCACTAATAGATTCCAAAATGGAGGTGGTGGCCAGACCTCCTGTGCTGAGCTACAGGTACTGTAGCTGAGCTGACACTGAGGAAGGAAGTTAAAGGAATGTTGCAAGCTGTATAATCTTAAAAAGGGCAATGAAAAATTTTATGAATTACTGTATCTGGGAAACCTACAAGTGAAACATTGGCAACAACCTAAGCAGCATAATTTAGCTATCCTATAGGCACTTCTGTTACACTCCTCAGGATCACATACCTCTTTTCTGCATATGCCCAGGATATACAGGCAGTGTGCAAGACAGTTGGTCCTCCCCAGTCAATACAACATCTGTTTCTGTGTTCCTGAAAGGCACAGGTTTCTTCAAGCGCTTTTTAGTGGACTGGAAAGATCTGGATAGTGGAAAAAATACAGACAGGCTTTTGAGAGGGCACTGCAGTAGGAGAAAACATTTTTCACATGGAAGAGCTTCCATCTGGCCTGGCCTGCTACAGCAGCTAAGAAACCCAGACAAACCTACGTTCTGGGAGAGCACAACATGAGACCCGACACGTTCCCATTTACATTGTGAGGAACCTTGGCTAGCCCTGTGTGCACAGTTTGTTGAATCCACAATCTGGGAACTGCCCACGGATCATGGAACATTAACTGTAATTGCAGATCCACTGGTCACCTCTGACTCCATGCAGTGATTTGCTGAAAGTCGCTGTTCCCTACAGCGCACAGGCCATGCACCATCCTGTCACATCCCCTTTTCACAGTCTGCTTCACTGCCCAGCCATCTCATCATTTCTTCATACTAAAAAGTAGGCACAGACTTTGGCTCAAGAATTGCAGTGCTCAAATCAGCCAAACTGTTTAGTTTTTGAGGCTGGTTCTATTAATAAATGCACTGTTAGTCACTGTGATTTCTGATGGGATGCTACATGTGTTTAAAGAATGAATGCTTCGTGTAGGTTCCAATTAGCTTGGAAATGTTTTCTGGTTCTTTGCCTAGAAGGACTTAGACAACAGTAGCATTGTTAGCAATGAACTGCCACCTCCTAATGTTGAGTTACAAGAATTAGTGGGTTAGTAAACTACCACTGACCTTCTTTTATTACTATTTTTAATTACTCATGAAACTTTTGAAAAATGCTATTGAAAAGATTATTTAAAGTATCAGAAATTGGGACAGTATGTATTTAGAATAGATGAGTTTATTTGCAACTCTATGGTATCAAACTATTGTTCAGGAAAAAAAGGACAGGATTCCTAAATATGTTTTAGACCGGCTTCCCCATTGGTCTGTAACAAATCAGTTCAGCAAAACCAATCTTTTTTGAAGAAAATTGCCTTTTGGCAATTGTAGACCCTGAGCACTCTCCATTAGGATGCGGTGCCAAATTTTCTTACTTCTAATCATCAGACTCAATCTCCTCACAATTCTGTGCTACTGCCCTGCTTCTGTTTCCTCTTTCACCCTTCTTAGCACAGATTCCTTTCTTCAGGAAGGGAAGAGATGCGGGCCTGAAGATAACATTGCTGGAAGCAGCATAAACTTTATGTGCTGCACCCAGGAAAGAAGCTGCAGAGAGAATGGTTCCTTATCCACCTCCCTCTGTCTTTTCTTGCATGTTGTTTGGATACTAAGCCGCAAGACTTTCAGGAAGGTCTTCCAGGAAGGGACTCCCAGACCCTCTGCTCCTGCTACTGGTGCACCTGCATGCCTCTTAACTATATGTTTCTTTGCCTCTAAGCAGAGTGATCACCTCACCCCTAACCTGACCTGCAGGCACTGAGATGTTGTCTCAGTCCTCATTTTATTTAATCACCCCAGGAAATCTTTAGAAAGTATTCTGTTATCTAATAAGAGCATCATATGGCAATCATCCACAGAATATAAATCAATAAACTTCCCCCAACAGCAATTTATCACTCATCATATCACACAGCAATCCACTTAAGTGTTATAATTAAAGGCACAAAAATTTAAAGTGAGCACAATACAATGATGAATAATAGCCCAATACAACCATTTCATAATAGAAAAAAATCCTACCATAAAGAGAGCTTTCTCTAGCATCCAGGAGAAAAATTCCTTAATTCAATTAAGGGCCTAACTATTATCAAGTTAAGCCACATGAAGATTGAAAACCTTACTTTACTATGCTTTCAGGAGGAGATTCCTGACTTTTTACAGCAATTAGTTAATTCCTTAGATATAAGTCTACAGTAACATAGATATCCAAAGCAGCATAATCAATGGAAAACATTCCTACTAAGTTATTATTTGACACACAGTATATTTCTTCATGTCTCAGGGGCATACCTGAAAAATTAATCTCAATGAGAATAAAAATTTGTGCATTCATCAAAAAAATTAGAAAAGTTCATTGCTGTAACTCTTATTCTTCACTTTTCCACCTGTACAGTTTCCACTATTACAGTATTGGGAAGATAATAGGTAAAGTCTCTTTATTAGAACACCTTGCCGATTTTTAAAGGTATGCATTCAAATTTCCTTTCCATTAATTTGCAAAACTAGTAATTTTCCCAGCTTTAACTGAAAATTAGAGTTCTCAAGTGGCTTATTTAATGGGCAGTGGTGTTACACCTGCTTCTTCAAGAAAACTCAGTTCCACTGTCTTGTGACTGCTGTTTAATCTCTCTTCATACAGGTTTCCACATTTAAAGTTGATACTGGTAACAGGCTAAACTCCCTTATATTGAGCAATGTTAAAGATAAATCCAGTGTTAAGGAAAAGCATAAACCAACTAAATCTCGCTTGGTTTAAGGGTCATGCCTTTCTTCAAACAGTCTCTTAAGATGGGAAGGGATCACTGGTGGCACTGATTTCCTTCTATTTTGTACACCACTGTCAAATACCTTCCAAAGTGGCAACTCCAAATTAATTTATAACTTAGTATTATCTCTTAGCTGCATTTCCATGAACATAAATAACTAAGAGTCTAAAGCACACTGATTTTTTTCCTTCACTGATTTCTGGAAGTCTTGTGCATTTTTTGACATGGGAGCTAACTGAAAACAGGCACAAAAAAACCCCCCATGCACAAAATCTTCATGTTTTTTTCCAAATTTGGAATTTTGATAACTTCTGCTCATGGTATCAATGAGGTTCACTTCAAAGGGTTTTACAGAACAGCAAGGCATGAAGTCCTAGAGCCAATTCAAAACAAAAAAAAACCAACCAGAAATTACAAGATTCTGAAATTTCTTCACAGTATTTCACAAGCCTAAACTTAACACCTTCCATAATTCAAGAGTGTTTCTGAGGAATTCTGTTCTCATAAATGAGAGAGGAAGAGACACAGAGACAGTTATGATACACAGACAGTTATGACAGACATAAATAGATAGATTTTTAGGAGAAATACTTTTATTAATATATTTGACACTGAACAGTTGCATTTATGTGAATATCCAAAACATTCATATTGGACCAGAGGAAAGCCCTATTTACCTTCTCCCCAGTAGTGACAAGGAGTGAATGCTTATGGAAAAGAATAAAAATAGGGCAATCAGTGTTATTAAGCTATCTAAGATGAGGGCAAACAATATTCATGCCAATGTGTTTATCAAACAGACCTATCTCCCATTGGCTATTCAGTATCATTTTGCAGCAATAAATATTTTTGGCCTCTATGACATTCTGTGCTAATGAATTCTACAGTTTAATTTTGCATTATATTGGAAAAAAAAATACGTACTTTACATCTACTGCCTCATCAAAATTTGGGAGCCTATTACTCTCTGTATTCTGTGAAATATTGAGTCAACCCCTTTTCACCAATGGTGTACCATTCACAGATTATGTTCACGTTCTAACAGCCATCTTTCCAAACTAATACACAAACATGCATACAGCAGGACTATTAGCTATTCTCCTGGAAACTTAAGATAATTTACACAAATATCTTAATATTTTTCATCAGGTCATAGAATCATATAATTGCTTAGGTTGGAAAAGACCCTTAAGATCATAGAGTCCAGCTGTTAACCCAGCACTGCCAAGCCCACCACTGAACCATGTCCCTAAGTGCCATATCTACACGTCTTTTAAATACCTCCAGGGATGGTGACTCCACCACCTCCCTGGGCAGCCAGTTCAGTGCTTGACCACCCTTTCGGTGAAGAAATTTTTCCTAATAGCCAATCTAAACCTCCCCTGGAGTAGCTTGAGGTTGTTTCCTCTTGTTCTGTTGCTTCCCATCTGGGAGAACAGACCGACCCCCACCTTGCTACAACCTCCTGCCAGGCAGCTGTAGAGAGCAATAAGGTCCCCCCTGAGCCTCTTCCTCTCCAGGCCGAACAACTCCAGTTACCTCAGCTGCTCCTTGTAAGACGTGCTCTAGACCTTTCACCAGCTTTGTTTCCCATCTCTGGACACGTTCCAGCACCTCAATGTCTTTCTTGTAGTGAGGGCCCCAAAACTGAAGCCAGGATTCAAGGTGCAGCCTCACCAGTGCCATGTACAGAGGGACAATCACTTCCCTAGTCCTGCTGGCCACGTTGTTTCTAATACATGAAAGCACAGCAGTACGCTATGTGCTAGTCGAACTGAGGTGTCATGTGGTACCACTTTCTCTTTCTGCTCCAACCTTTTACAAGAAATTTTAACTTAACGCTACTCACTGTATCCTTCTAAGCGACTTTCTGAAGGAAACTTGAAAACACAGCAAGTTATTCAGTCATGATGTCTAAGTAGCCACTTTTTATCTTTTAAATACAACAGAATGTCCACATACTGGTAGATCTGCTGTTAAAATACAGCGACCTTTTAACTGATAAATCTGCAAGAATACAAATGCTTAATAAACAGAAATTGTAACTGTAAGTCATCTGCCTTTATCAAGTAGAGCTTCCCTTCCCCAAAAAGTAAGGAGCAAGAAGAATGCCATGTCCAGCTGATTGTGTTGCAGTTGAGCACACTTGGACTCAATTTCCCAGATACTCCAACCCATTCTACATTCACATAATTTAATCTACATGCAAGTCTACAATAGACTGTGTCCTAATTTTTGGGCATGGGGGGGGGGAAGGGCAACAAAACAGCCTGTGCTGTGGTTATGAGATGAAAACAGGTCAGTGATTCAACATTTTCTGACAAAGTGCTGGGTGAGTGACCTTAATGGGCAGTCAAGATGATGGTAAATCACAGGACAGATTCTTAGGTTTAAGGACTGTAAATTCAGTGGATCCTCGCTCCAAAGACTGCCTGTGTGAAAGGGGACACCTGGATGGCTAAGAAAAAGCATTCAACAGTATTATAAAAAATTGGGAACACATCTGGGTCACACATTCATATTGGCCAATTTCCAGTTGGCAAATATCTCTATAGGATCTGAAACAAGAGCATCAGAGCAGCCTACATCAATGACTGAAACAAAGGAATGGGAAGATGACAGAGAAATATTGTCTTCTCCATGCAGTGCAGTGCTGGGCACAGCTTGAGTGTTACTGCAGATAACTCAGTTGCACTTGTGCTTCCATCTTTTCATTTACCTTCAGGTTGAGCCTGCTTTTAGAGCAGCTCCAGTAACACTAGTAGTACCTTGCGTGTTTTCCATCATTATCCAAGCAGACCTGCCTGGATTCAACATCTGTGGCTCGCTCTACCAGGCTCCTGGTAATAACTATTAACAAAAAGACCTGCCAGTCTTCACACAGAGATGGTGTGTTTAATGTTTAGAGTCAGAAAAAAAGCATAGTGTCTGAAAAGAAGTATGCTAAACCACAGAAAGGTTTGCAGAATATCTAACTTAACATGAGGTTTTCACCAAGCACAAAAGGCAAGGATGGCTTAACTTCTTTAGGACTCCACAGGACTCTATAGAAGATGCTCATTGCCCTTCAACAGGAAGGGAAATGAGCTCATCTCTCAATGTAAAATCTGCTCCATGGTTCACAGCCCCTGCAAACTGTTGTACCCCATCACTGGCACTGCAAGCTATTCAGTCTGGCAGGAAACTAGAAGTTACAAAGCCCAAAGGAAATAATTTGGTCATTTGTCCTTTGCCTACCCTGAGGTGTTTACCAAGGCATGTTCTAGACTGACTCAGTGTTTTCCCTTCCTGCTTTTCTAAGAGGCTGCTATTAAGTTGAACCCATATAGCTATATAGTTGGTTCTAAATAACAGGGTCATAAAACTTAAATAATTTACTACAGTCCAGAACCAATTGCTGTTTTTACATCATGAACAGTGCTAAACATAGCAAAGGAAGACTTCCTTCTCCCTTCCTCCCCACCCTACACATGGCTGACAGCCAAATTTATCAGATTTTCAGCACTGACAGTTAAAAAAGGAAGTTAGCTTCCAAAATTAAAATCACCTCCTTCAGCAATGTGAACAGAGTCACTGATACTAGTTAAGATGTAACTTTACATTAATCTCTGTAGTTACCTGCATGAAATATACTGAACCTAAAAGCAAGTTTTGAAAATAGATCTTTTTAAAATACACTAAAGAAATCAAATTCTTAGAATAAAATTTGGCTTTACTGGGATCAACATTTGCTTTTATAGCTTGTCAGAGGCAACTGAGTTTCCTTAACAAAGAAAAGCATGATTTATTGCTGGAGTTTGCCTAATAACATAAAACCCAAAATTACAACGCCAATACTTCAAGACCCTGCAGAAACTTTTAAAAAACACCCTATCAAAACGCATGAATTCTAAACGGCAAGCTCAAAGCACAAAACTTTAGCACTTCCTTATAGACCTTATCAGACCATGCAGAGTAAAATTTACAGTCTTGTGTGCCTAAATTTAGATTTTTAAAGCAGATTAAAAATGCTGACTCAGCCTGTATTTCAGCTGTATATATTCCATTGAGTCAGACTATCAGGCTATAAAACGGGGAAATTCTAATTACATTGCTCCACAAATTAAGGAAGAGTTGAAATCATCCTGCCATTGAACTAACTGCAAGCAACAACGAGGGCATTAAGTAGATCAGCTCATCAATAATGGAATATGGAGACTTTCAACATTAAGTAGGTCAGTGGTACATATTTCTATTTTACCCTTGGATAGTCACTCAGCCACCTACCCACAGTGAACTCAGACTGGCTCCTTTCTCTTCTTACCAGACAGTCTTCAACAACACAAAATTTACCAAATCCCCCCACCCCTGTGGAGAACCCATGATCAGAAAATGCATGGGGATTGAAGCTGGGCAGTTGAAGGCTGTCATCCAGGAAGGCTGTGTTGAGAAGTGCATTGGTATTTCTTATTTTGTTTCAGCTAGGGGTGTGTAAGGAAACAGGCTTGTGTGGCTGCTGAAAGGTACAATTCTGCATAAATCTAATCCTGATTTCCTGTATTAAATGGAATGGCTCCCATCAACAGACATTGCAGAGACTGTTGCAAATCCATGGAGATTTTCCCAGTGATTTGAGTGGGTTCTAAATCAATACCTAACATGTCTAAAACATAACATTTTGAGATACTTCTATGAAGCAATACTGATAGCTGTGTTATTTTCAGTTCTTTGGCTAAGAAAATACAAATAGAAGAACGGAAATGCACTATTTTGGAAGTCCTACTTTTCCACAGAAGCTGTAACAAATGAGTTTGAATAATTTCAGTTAAAGGAAACTTGCTCTTTCTTCCTCTTTTTCAAATTGTTGCCAAAGGGATGTAAGTAGAAAGCTGCCCAGTCAGCCTACCAGTTACTTGCTGAGTCTATGCTGAAAAAATTTCAAAGCTGATAGAAAAGGAGCTGTCCAGTTCAAAGTCAACATCATCCAGCCCTGCAGGAGAGTAGGACAAGTGGAAATGCAGAAGCAACTGTCTATTCAAAATTCAGGGCAACCATTACATCTAATACCTTCAGGAAGAACGCTGTTGATTGATTAACAGAAATCTGCAACAGAATTCTTGCTGGGTACATTAATAACCAGCCAGGCTATATGATAGCAAAAGGTAGTTAGAAAGCCAAACAGATTATTAATCCCTGAAAAGTTTTAATAAACATTATTTTTACTGCAACCAAACTAAATAGGAAAAGCAAAACTAAACAAACATTATTTCTTTAGGGCTACACAGATTGGACATCCCAGTGTGACATACCGCACATAGGAAGACTGAGGGATTCAACAACATAATAAAGATCAGTATTATTCAGTCTGGTAATTCCAACTGTTAAATAAGATTTTTAATTTGGGTTAGCATGGGCACAAGCTAATACAGGACACATCAGTTGTTCTATATTGATAAATTTCACTGATAGTATCATACATACATTGACAGAAAACAAAGTATATTCTTATATCTTAAATTATACAAAACATTCCTTATTACTTCTGTTAAAACATTTAATTGAAAATGCATCCAAAATTAATAAATACTCTAAAACATAAAATGTTAAGTCTAATATATTTACCACCCCAGGGCACTTTTCATTTGTTCTCCTTACTCTTCTTAACTGAACAAGTAATTTACATGAATAATGAAAATAATCTTATTGTGCAGCTTTTAATCTATTATTCAATAGCTGAAAGGAAAGTAAAAATCACCCTTTCTATCAATAATTCAGCTTTGGTACTAATGCAGCCATTCAGCTGCCCCCCTCACCAGGCACTCATACATTTTTAATGCGCATGCTCTTTGTTAGAAGGTCAAATGTGTGAATTGTAGTTGGAAACACAGTTACCAGATGTGGGAAGGTCAACTATAGAAAATATTGCTATTGCCAACAAAATAAATTAGACTGGCAGGACTGTAAAGGAAAACTGCATGGTAGGTTCCTCAATACCTGGCTTTGCTGAAGCCCAGAAAGATAAAGTCCAACTGCCAAAGCTGCCCTGACAGCCCTGGCTGGTAAAGAAAATGGAGCTCTTGGCAGTCATAGTAAAGCGCTGAACAAACTTCAGCTAGCTTTGTCTGACGGTGCTATCCAGTATGTATCTTAATTCAGCCTCTCCTGCAGTTACTGTTAGTCTATCTGTATCCAAATCCAGATGCTGGACAGGACAGGTGCTTTCACCCGAGCGCTATAGGCAAAGGTCAAGGATCTGGTGACAGCAGTGTTTCCCTCATAGCCCAATTTTTACTGGTTTGGATGGTACTGTAATTTGGATACCTGCCGCTAAACTTCAGACCTGGACTGCCTGGACCAGATCTCAGCATCCAATGGGTCTACCTGGTCTCTTTACGTTCAGGGAGGCATTTTTAAAGAATTGCTCTTTAAACACCACAACAGTTTTCAAAGCCCCAGAGGTATAGATGGCTTCCTCAGCCTACCTTTCCTGCAACGTGTGAATCAGGCACTTGCAAGAAAAACCAAGAACTTTGTTAGCAGGGCTTTTTCATCTGCTAATAACCCCCTTTGAGAATGTAATTTTCTCTAATAATACAGTTACCTTCTTTGGAAAAGATCAGCATCAAAAAGTGTCTTCAAGGCTCTACAATCTTTGAGCTCAGAAAGGCACCATCTCCTCTCAAGGCTGGCACAGAAAACTCCTCTGAGTTGTCACTAGAGAGACCTAAGAACTTTTAGCTCTCTCCCATGAAGCAGTGCATGTGAGCCTGGCATAAAGGGGTTACTATTACCTTTGCATGCTTTCCCACTCTGTTGGATGGAGGGGTTCTGGTACAGAGATGAGACCCTTCCCAAATGTTCCTGGAATAAAACATTCCTTCCCCAGTATTAGAGGCTGCCCCAGTCAGTCTCATTCCTCTGCTGAGGAGTTGACAAGTTAGCTGAACTAGGAATGGTTCCATTTCATTTTTACCTCTTTGAAAATCTACGTGACCCAACACTTTTTATGACAGAAGGATTTGCATTATTTCATCCTGGCTCAAAATGAAGCCAATAAAAATTTATGTATTGTCTCTTGCTCTATTTCTGCTGTCTGGCCTTCTTCAATAAGAGGAAGTGAAATTAATTTGTTCCTGAGAGCATAAGCATTCATTTTAAATCTGGAATTGCTCCAGATGGAAAGTTAGACTTGTTCCTCTGTGTGTCACATCACTGCTTCATGTAGGTTTCCATTCTAGTGAAGCTTTACAAAAGCGTATATAGATCTATGAAATGGTTGCTTACTATCAAAACAGTATCACAATTGGCCTTATAAATACACTAAAGAGGTAAGAATGAGCAGGACTTTGTAAGCTATATCATCAAGGTTAGTTGACCATAGAGAATATTCAGGCAAGGGTCAATTTCAATTTCAATTTTGCAAAATCAAAGAATAAAGATAGTGTATTCATTTCTGTTGCTGCCATGCTCACATATTCCAGACCCAGATGTCTGACTTCCTTCCCCTTTACTCTCCATCTCCCCTCATGTTAAGCGCTGTATAAAGATCAGTTTTGGGGTTTGTATTACAAAGAGCTAGAAATGATGTCTAAAGATGACAATGGAAAGTGTACGCCCACAGATGGATACAGACAGATGGAAGATTACAAGGAACACGAGTACCAGTCAGCCCATCAGAAATGGAAATGTCATCTAGTATTATCAAAGAATCATAGAAACATAGAATTGTTTAGGTTGGGAAAGACCTTTAAGATCATTGAGTCATACCGTTAACCCAGCACTGCCAAGTCCACTACTAAACCATGTCCCCTAGTGCCACATCTACATCTTTTAAATACCGCCGAGGATAGTGACTCCACCACTTCCCTGGTGTCATCATTTTAGGGATGGACTTGCAAACACAAGAAGCCCTATAGGAAAAAATATTAAATTTCTTCTTTGGAAATGTAACAAGGAGACAATGCAGACTGGCATTGCTGACTAATCATAAACAAGAATCAATATTTAGGTAGACTAGGATACAACTGACAGGATAGAGACTAGCCTTCAGAATCCTGGGAAGGGAGGCCAAGCACCAAATGATGGATATTACAGAGTAAAAGAAATGAGGGAAAATATGCAAAGTGACAGATATTTGAGTTAGCATAACCAGACAGAAAAATACTATCTTTGTGACAACATTCTCTGTGGATAGGAAAGCCCAAGACTGTGCTTATCAAGGCCAGAGGAAAGGGAAATTTCTGTACCTTGGAAGTAATATAAACAGAACATGAATTACAGCCTTAATCATATGGATAAAGGGATTTTATGCACAGAACAGACCAGATGCAGACATAATCTGCATGTGAGAACAGAGAGAGAATTTTGAGTCAAAGAGCACTGCTGTGACTTGCAGGATAGTGGGCTGTACACAGCAAATGAAAAGGAGTTGGCTCAGGAAAATTTATTGCAAACAGACCAGTTTGGTACTTACTAATGATCGCTAGGGTCTTGTTTGCTGACCCTACCTTTAACAAGTCAGCGAATATACTACAGATGTGCAACACAAAGATGACATAGGATTCACTGCAATCCAGACTGACTGTGCCTTGCAGACACAGCCAGCTTGTACTTAGCAATCAATAAGCCAGTTCCAGTTGTGACACTGCTGTCTGTAAATGATATCTTTTTTTTAAACTGAAGAATTTGAGAGACTGTATTGCATTCATTACCATTTCAATCAACAGCAGCACAATGCAGCACTGACAAGATTCAAATGACTAGCCAATATAAATAATCTGAAAGGCTCATAATAGCTACAGGAAGAGATTATTTACAGACTGTTTTATTATAGGCTTCCTATTTGGCAAAGATTTTGCACATGTGAGCTTGTCCCATGCATCAAACATAGGTCTGTGCAGGCAGCTCTTTCATAAAGAGAGATAAGAAAAGAAATAAGGTTGAGGAAGGCGTAATGGAGGCATGGAAAATTGATTTTCAGACTGTCTGTGACCTTGACTCAGAGGTTGAATGTGAGCTGTGAAGCAGACAATGAGGATGGGATCAAGCTGCAGACAGCAAAACTGCAAACTTTGTTTGGTATCAGAGATTACAGACAGATTCTGACAGCCTTCCCCTGCCCCTGTAATCAAGTGCACTAAACATGTGATGGTATTTTAACTTGCAGGGGCAGGTGGATACTTTATGAAAGCAAGTGAGCTCAGACACTTTCTCTCAGAGATAATATTCTAGAAGGTTGTTACTCAAGTCACATGATGAAAAAAGAAAAAAAAAGAAGATAAATTTCTCTACAATCAGTTATTTTATCACATTGTGATAATCCTATTTGTTCACATGCTCATGAAATGCTTCCACTAGCTCATCTTCTGGTCTGATATTCTTAGGGTAGATCTGCAGATACGAAAAAATTCAAAGAACATAGTCACGAAGGTAGAGGAAAACACTGGTCTCTGGTAAACTACACATGATGCTGTTAAGAAAGGCAGAGAAGAGTGGCTGCCTAACATTTGCAGTTTGTCACTAAATTATGGGGACAGATATAAACTGATGTGAACAGTTTGTTCAGAACTGCAGACCAACCAGGGGCCACATTACTACTACGTGACTGTGTTTCTCCAGCAAGAAACAGTTAAAGAGGCTCTGTCTTGTTTTTATTTCTGTGCCTTTTCTGTTGTATAACTTCAGGAAAGGAGGGGCTAGTGAGTTAGGGTAGGTCCACACTCAGTGCCTTGTCAGCACAGGTATTATTTGTTATAATATTATGCAGTATATTATGCTGGCACAGCATTCTAAGGGAGATGCAGCTTGTAACAGCAGAAAAAGTTTTTACAGTATGACTTCTTCATTCCCTGGGAGTGACAGTCAGGTTTTTTTACACAAGTGGCTTCTGGCAACATCACCGTCACATCACACCCCCGTGTCCTGACCTGTGCATAACTGCATCATAGCAAAATCTGTAGTACAGTCCTGGCCTTTTAGTTGTGGAGGAACCTCTGCTCTACCTAGAAAACACCACTTTGGCTTCTTAAGACCTCTAGAGTGGCGTATAAAGGCTGGAGAAGGACAGGGAGTATGCATTGGATTTCTTCCCTGTCTAAAGCTCATTCTGACACAGGCTGAGAATTTGAGGTCTACAAGCAAGCAAAAATGCAGCGTTCAGAGAAGTAATATTACACAAAGGACTGATTTACAACAATAAGATCCTTCGGTCCTTGTGCAGAGTTCCTCTTAACTCATGGGGCACCAGCACGGCTGCAGTCTTTCTGTGCTGGTGGTCAGACTTCAGCAAGACTGAAATCCAACCTGCTATTGCAAGCAGAATTGGGAGTTCCCTAAAAAACATGCTTCTGAATAGAAATCATAGGACTTATTTTTGCTAGTGTGCAATAGTGTGCTCAAGGCACTATTCTGAAATGATACATACCCTGAGAAACTGAAGTGACTGGGAAATGAAAGCACTTCCTGCAAAATATTTTGTTTTTAAAAAATTGGGCCAATTCATGATTACGGTGTTTTAAAACCATACTTTTCATGGTAAGGGAGTTTCTAAATATCTCCCTTTATGGCAGACCACTGAGATAGATCATCTGTCTGTTTTGTGCATGCTGCTTATGATCAATTCTGTTCTACTAATCGGCAAATCTTCTAGGCATTGAGGCATTTTTCCTATTTTCCTGGAAGGATTTTTTTTTCCCAGTAAAACTGAATTTTCACAAAGAATATTTAAACTTTTCAAAAGTAGTGTATTCCCCATCTGAAAATCACTCTGTCAGAAAATTCCCAGCTAACTTCTAATCTACACAACCAGCTGGAGCAATTAGCTCTGCGTGATAGCAGAGCTATTAAATAACCTTGACATCAAGGTTACAGTAATTCAATGGCCAGGCTAGACAAAGAATGCTTCAGGGCATTCCCTCATGGTAGAAATAGCTACTGCAAAAAGCCTGCCTTGATTTCCCTTTCCCACTGTCTGCTTAAATTAAGTTAATCAGCTTTCTTTCTTTCTTTTTTTTTTTTTTTTTTTGGTGTGTGTGTGTGTGTGGGGTGGGGTGAGCATTGAGGTCTCTATTGATCTCCATGCTGTTATTAGGCTTCCAGTCCTGAATTCCTTGATTTAGACTCTCCTCCTGTTCCCCTTCAACTGCAATCAGCAAGCTTTTCTCCTAGCTTGGGGTGTCCATATTAGCCCAATCTTCCTTCAGATACATGGTTCACTCACCTAATCACTCTTAATTATGAGGCTGAGATAACACAGACATATCTTTGTCCCTGATGAGAGAAGGAGAAACCTTATAATGCAAGATTCTTCATCCCAGGCCCTTGAGGGACCAGCGGCCCTACATTCTAACTTGCCCCTGACAGTAATAACTCCCAAGATACTCCTCTCTCTAGCAAAGGCTACATCAAATATTTTTAAACAGATTTCCTTAGGCACATGAGCAACTGATCTTGCAAAACATCCCTTTTGGCCTTAAAGGGCCAGTGTTCTGCTGCAGTGAACAAAAGATTGAAATAGGTAACCTCTAGAAAACTGTATGATGAAGAAGAAAAATAAAAAAAAAAAATCAAAGCATGTACAACAAGCCTTAGAAATTCAACTGACAAAGGAAAAAGTCACACCAGAAACAAGAAAAATCTTCAGATGTGCTTGTAGGTGGAAGGAACTGAGAGTGAGGGCATCACTGAGACTATCCCACAGTTTTAATTTGCAGGTACAGCTGAGATGTCACAAAAACTGCATCATAAAAGGGGAGCTGCTAGAAAGAATTGAATAATTAAATAATGCCAGTGCAGGCTGAGCTGATATCTGCCCATAAATTCTAGGGAATCTAGATGAAATGACTGAGCTGCCTAGGAAATATTAAAATGCCAGACATTCTACATGACAAGTGGACTTAGCAGTTAGGATGGCGGTATCTCGGAAATGACAGGGCAGAGCGCCTCCCGAACGGCCAGGCAGGCGCTCAGGACCTGCAGAGGCAGCGGCCAGAGCCGCGGCTCAGCCCTCGCTGGCTCCGCCGGCCGTGCCGCTGCTCTGTCGTGCCACCTCGTGCTCGCCGGCTGACAGCACACGCCTTCACGAAACGAGTTACCTGCACAAGTAATATAAATATAATCAATAAAGTCCCCCTGCCTCAAACTTTCCGAGACCATAATAATGTACAGGCAGTCTATGCCGGGTGACACAGCTATAAACAGGACGCATGAACACTGGAATGCTGTACTTTCAACATTCTTTCTGTATTCTTGTGAAGGCCAAGATGTTCACAGATGTTTTCGGATTTTCCAGCGACTACAGGGCAGTTTTGAGTTCATAGCAATTCAGATTGTCGTGTAAGACCCACATGGTGGACATTCCTCACAACTACTACCAGAGCCATTTTATTGCCTCCTGTCCTTGTCCTCTGGGCTGCCAAGCCGCACGTCCCAGGGCCCAGAGCAGTGAACACATATTCGGAAGTTCCCTATCCTGTTACCAACTCTGATGCTGACATGTAGCATTTTGAATAAGCACCTCACCACACTGAGCCTTTCACTCACCTCACTGTAAAATAGATACGACATTTATTTCAGCCGTGTGACAGGGCTTTGGTGTGATTTTTCACAGCAGATGGGGCTTTAGAGATCTGCAAACTACATTAACAAGCTGACAGTGCCTCTGAAGACAAGGCACACATTAGGAGCTTAGCAGAGAACATTCAACAGAAAGAAGTTGCAGCAATCCAAACAGATGAAGAAGGCCTTTGCATTTAGCAGCTTTTCATGTTGTTTTTCCAAGCACATTCTAAACTCTTTTGCTTTTTTCAAGGACTGCCAACATTCAGGTTATGTAGGCATTTTCAGGTGCCAAAACTCTCATTTTTGGCAAGCATTCAGTGACTTGGGGCATGGCAAAGAAACTGTGCTTGTTAGCAAAAAAAATTACGAACAACACAACTTGGGACTCAACTTGATGAATTCCTCACTTGACCTGGCCTCAACAACGCTGGCATATAAAGCCTAACCATGAAATACATCTGTTATGTAAAGACATTGCAGCAAGGACCCCGCTGCCTGCAGCTGCGACAGCAGAGCCACACAGAGGTAACGTACCCGGAGATCAGCCACGAGGTGTCAGAGCTCCACCAGCCGTCCTGCTGCTTCCAGTCCCGCCGGCAGTCCTGCATCCCAGCATCGGGAAACCCAACACGCTCCAGCAGCTTCCAGGCTGTACTGCACAGTGCTAAAGGAGGCAAGTTAGTTCATCAGTCACTTTTAACCTGTGAAAAAACCACCGCCAGATGAAGGAAAATAAACTGTAGTAAGCTTATGAATACCAGAAATTCCTGTGCTAGCCTGCCAAATACCACTGCAGTATTTATGTTTGGGATTCTTAAAGGACCAGGCCTCCTCCCTGCTTGGGAAGCATGCCTGGGTCAGGGGAGCAGGCAGGAATGCGGCTATTCCCAGCCACTTTGAACATGGGCACAGATTGGGGAGCCATTTATGCAACTGCCTAGAGAAGCTGACAGACTGGCTGTGTCCAGGAGATCTTAAGCATCAGTTTCTAAATAAGAATAACTAAAGTACTGGAGTACAGAGGTGTCTTCCATTTATAAAAACTGAAATGTAAATGAAGCTGGTAAGAGGGAAATAACTGCTTTTTACTTAATTAAGCCACCTACAAGCACATCTGAAGATTTTTCTTTTTTCTGGTGTGACTTTATCAGTTGAACTTCTAAGCCTTGTTGTACATGCTTCTTAAGAGCTTGCACTAAGAACCTGTTATAAGTGAGCTCCTGCTGATACAGAGGTGACTTTGGTGAATATGTCCCCATCATGGGGATGCCCTGCCCTGTTCATCAGGCAGGCTGCCCTCCTCTCCCTGCCCAGTCACCTTTCTGCTGCCTCCTCCTCACAATGGGCAGAGGTAAGTAACATTAAGCAACAGATCCACTGGAGTTCCAGGAAGAGAGGGATTTTGATGCTAAGCACTGCAGTATTTTGTGACTGAAACACTACTTTGAACCAACAAACTAGGAAATCCTTACGTCATTGCTAATCTGGCCCTGGTTGCACTCTGGTGGTAGCCAATTCCTATTTTTGGTTTTAGTTATTTTCCTTTGTTCACTCTTTCAACTATTAATTCTATTGTTAAATAGAACCCTGAAATAAATATGTGAACACAAGATGTCTTTGCTTATATTGCAGGTGCAACGCTGAAGAATCCATTTGTAGATATGGATGCTGCCCCCCCCACACGTGTAATATAGCATGACATAGTTCCATGACGTTATAGCGGTATCAGAATCAACAAAGATTTCTCTCTAGAGAAACCACGCGAGGTGTTGCAGCAGAAAACCATGACTAATATAGTTAGGACTTCTTGACAACCACACGGCCCTGAAACCATGTTTGCAGATGAGTGGTAACTAATACTCTTTTTTAATAAAAAAAACCCCAAGACCCAAACTTCAGTAGGATTTTGAACAGTCATGCCATGACAAGAAGGTTTAAGAAAAAAAGATAATATATTTCTGTCAAACTGTGCCACACAACAACTGGAAATACCACTATATTTTTAAAACACAGGTATGTGCAGAATGAGCATTGACTTGGGCAGTTGGTATGAAGAGGTAAAATTGTTTTCTGTTGTACTAATTTTTTCTTGAATTTTACAGAAATGTTTTATATATTCTATGGCAACTGTTTAATGACCTTAAAGTAACAAGGACTGCAGATTATAGTACTATGGCCAGATTTACTACCTGAGAAAAGGCATTTTGTAAACATACAAATAAAAATATCATGAAGCATATTATAGGATGCCCTATATTGTCCAAAGACACGTATTTATCATGTAACAGAAATGGCGAATAGGATAAAGAGGTATACTTGAAAATTGCCATCAAAAAGATAACACTTGATTCCATTCTAAAGGAGAGAAAGCGTGCTGCTTATATCCATAATGGCTGTACTTAACCTTATACAAAGTCGTCTTTTTTCCAGTTAAAAAACAATCTCAAAGTACTAGGTAGGATACATTGCTAACCCAGTTTTCATATTTTTGTGGCATCCTTGGAGTCAGTTTAACAGAACAATCATTATTTTCATACTCCTGTTTGAATCTGGTCTTGGCTGTCTCATACTGAGAATAAAGTGAAAGACTCCCTGGAAATATTCCGCTCTCTCTAGTGACAATATAAGGCTCCTAGACAAATACCTTAGATTAGATGCCTAAATTTTGATGTCTAAAGTAAATATTTTATAACACCAAGAATATATAACCACAGTATTTAATTGATGCCTGCATTTTGCAGAATTTGGATTTTAAAAAAGCATAATGCATTAAGACTATAATGCTATAAGATAAAATCACGTCCCCTAGATAAGGTATGCACTTTCTCAGTATTAGTCTATGATTACCAAGATGAAAGGAGTTCTCTCTCCAGCACCTCAACACTGCCAATACAAGCTGACTTTCAGTCAACTTACCATAAGTATCTCCTGATAATAGAGATTATAGGTGCCCAAGACCCTCTTCCAATGGCACAAAACTACATTTCAGAAGACTGCTAAGAACTTGCCATTTAACCTGTAAAAGCCTGAAATGCCAAGCAGTTCATCATACAGGCATTCTTTCCTGAAATACTAAATGACACAGTAGATTTGGGCTAATCAAATAATAATAAACATTGGGCTTAACATTCCAGCAACAGGCAGAGTCCATACAGAAACTAGTTCCTCACACAAGTGATCCCTTTCCTTTTGAAATTACCACGCTACCTTCACTCACCAACACTCTCTTGTAACAGAGCGCACAGCACCTCAAGGGAGCAGTCAGAATTTCTGAACCCTGTACCATACTGCACATCTCTTCCCTGGATTTCAGGCTGAGTAACCAACACCATGGAGGAAAAGAAAGGCAACAGGAGAAAAGTCACTTTGCTGCCACATAGCAAAGGAGACAGTATTTCACAGGAGACTTATTTTTTCTGCCTTACAGGGACAGAGCAACAAATGATTTGTCTTTATCTCCCAAGTTGATGCCTTCTTTCTCCTGCTGTTGCTCTTCTCCCTCGAAGTCCTACTCATCCGTCAGAGCTACTGAGTCCCTACTGCTGCTTACATTAAAACTATCCAGATCTCCTCTCCTGCAGTCTCACAGCTGACTTCTGTAGGACTTCTGCTCTCCTCACTGACTTTAAAGCTGGGCTCTGTGGCACTGTCAGTGCCCAGAGTGGTTTCCTTGTGATACAAGCCACAGGCAATGAGACCAGACAGGGAAGGTGGAAGGCTTTCACTCCTCTTATGCAGGCCCAGCATTGACACACACAGCCCACAGTTTCACATGCACACTCTTCTGCTGGGGGCGGCAGGGAGGCATGTAGATTTATGATCCACCTGCAGCTATTGAGATTATGGACACATCCAATACTAGCAGTAAGTATATTGCACTCTGAGATTCAAAGGCCCTGGGTTCAATGCGTGCTGCCAAAAGAACAACTGTGGATCTGCATTACACACCACGGAAAAAATGCCTGTGGGTAGTCTATTCTAGTTCACCCCATGGAGTTACGTGACTCCTAATGCAATGTTGGGGGAAGCACAAAAGTCTTCAGGGCTTAAACATTCTCCATTTAAAGAACTAACAGATAAATCTACCTATTGAATAAGGTGTGTACCAATATTGGATTTAAACTAGTTTGGAGAAAAAACTTTAAATTAAACTTGTTATATTACATGAGCAATGTCTCCTTAGGAAATGAAGACATGGTGAAATGAATCCATACATGTGAATATTCAATTTCTCATGCAGTGTGTAGCTATGAGAACATGTTTCTTTGGCCTGCTTTCAGACTAACATATTGTCAATTTTCTTTTGGTGTTAGACAGCTTTTTAATTTTTAAATGGATAATGCAGAAAATTAAGATAAATTATGTAAAATTTTACAGTATTGTGGCTACAAAATTTCAGATTAGCTTCTATAAAACTGCTCATCTATTTCATGTCCCGTTTTTACAAGAATGGAAGCTGTGACCAATTGTGTCCACACATAAGATCAGAATAATAATTAAAAGAACAACACCACCTTTGTGCTAAAGGCAACCTCCATAGAGGAAAAAAAGAGATTTTTTTCCTCCATCTCATAGTTCACTAAAATGTAGAAAAATGTTCTGGAAAAACTATTTTAAGAAACTATATACTGCTAAAGACATCAGTTCTTGACATTCCTTTCCTTAATGCAGAGTTCACTGGTGTTTCAGAGGTGTTCTAGGAACTCCCAGCACGTAGACTAGTACCAGAGTACCCTTAATAAAACCCCACTTACTGCTTTGAATGGAGAGAGCACTCACCACTTTACAGAACTGGAGTGTAAATAATCTCATATGATAAAAATGTCGGGAAAAAATGTAGGAAGAAGTATCAGACCGATGTGAACTGTCAGGTAAGTGTTCCTTCCAAAAGCAAAGTATTAAAACAGCATTCAGGTATTCCAGTCAAATATAAGTGATGTGAGCTTAGCAACAAGTCATAGGGTAATATTTTGCTTCACTTATGATATTTCATTGTTGTAAGTAAGTTGGAGCATTTGGTGGCAACATATTGTAAGTGCTTACACTTTGCAGCAAATGCACAGGACGCACAATAAAGCTGCAGGTAAACTGCGGGATATTTAAGAAAGAACGATGTTTCATATTCTGGATTCTACTTAATGAAAACGGTAAAGACCAGTGGCACTTCTTGATGGACAATGTACATGCATGGTACATATATATATATACACATGCATAATGAGTGTATATACACACCTAAAAAGAAGGTTTCTGCAGACTTGTTGAGTTCAAGAATAGGGAAAAAATCTGACGCAGGTAGCATTTAAAAATCCAAGTAGCAGATTAATAAAATTTTCAGTACATGTATGATTTATTATGTAACTAAGATACATGCATTTATATGCTGTTTAATGTTATTTTGTTAACTATTTTTCATATATATCATATCTGATGTACATATGCTTTATGTATTATATTTTAGTTACCATATTCTACATTACATATTAAAGTCACTTGGATTCAATGTTATGTTTGGTCTCTAATTAACATTCCTTTATTGTTTTACATGATATTAATGAATCACTATTTTCCAGCACTGTGAGTTTGTTATACAGCAAAAAGCCCCTACTGCTTATGAAGTATTTATTAATTCTTTTTTAGATCCCCAGACTATATTGGAGGCTTATAGAGGCAAAAATCAGTTTCTCTAAGGAGAAACCTGGCTTATCAGTCAATTAGCACTGGGAGAATCAGAACAGTGAGATCAAATACTACCTACTGTAATCTTATCCTGAGGAAGTTAGTGGATTATCAAGTGTATGTCATTTGGGAAGTGGATTAGTTTCTAAACATAGTGCCATGTGTAAGAAGAAAGGAAGTTCTAGCCTTCTGAGGAATTAGTGCTGATCTAACAATTTAACCGAAGCTCATCCTTACCTCTTACAACATGCTTTATAAATTATCTGGTTGACTCCTTAAAGAAAGTACGCATTTCCAGGTGTCCCATCTTCATAAGTCTCACCTGTCTGAAGAAATAAAAAAAATAAATGGAGTTAAATCTGGCATAAAAGGACAGACTAAAGTTTGAAGCTTAATACTAAGTATATATGCACATCACAGTTGCCTTATCTTTCTAACTGTGGAAAACCATTTAAGTAAAAGGATATTTACAAATACTTGGAAACTTCAGCAAGGAAGAGATACATTATTTTTTAAGTTCAAAACCACACTTTTCAATTTAGTTTTCTGTAGCCATGTTTTAAATATATCTATACAGCTCTCAGCTTTATAAATACTTTAAAACAATGTGATAAGAGCTAGCAGAAAAGTTCCTTCAATTGTTATCACAAAAAAAGTATTTAAAAAGAAAATTGTTAACACTACTACAAAACTTGTTAATCCATATTCTACCATAGGTTAAGATTCATTTGCATCCAGACATACAGCGCAAGTGCCACCTGAACTCCTATACCGTTACAGTATATTTTCTAACCTGGGAACTCCAGACTGACTCTGTGTGGTGCTAGTCACCATAGCATTTCTACTTGAAAGTCAAGGAGCACTCAGGATGCTAAGCAGGTCCCTGAATAGTAACTTTAGTCTTATATTGAGTATTTAAACAGATTCAGTCATAAGCATCTGTCACTCAATTACAAGGACTTTTTAAAGCAACAATTTGCTTAACGTTAATATAATTGTATCCATGCACTAATGCTCTTAAGAAAACTGCAGAAAGGGAAGGGAGAAGGCCAACCTGCCCATGATGGAGCACCAGTACACTGACAGCCGGCACAACCTGAAATGCAATAGCAATTGCTCAAATGCAAGAAAGTGCTAAACCACACACATTCCTATCAGTGGGCCTTTAGTAGGAGCCCAGAATCCTCATCATCTTGAAAAATGAGGAAGGTAATGACAGGCGGATAACGAGAGGGCCATAATTCAGCTGACAACACGTTAAGAAGGAGCCCCTTTCTTAATGCTGTATGGAACGAAGAAAGGCACACTGGGGTGATTACAGAAACAAGCAAAACACCGGGAAACACGCACATGTGGTGATGCACTGGGAACGTGCCAGATGACAGCCCGCGATGCCCTGACATATTTCCCTGCTGTGGGTGGGGGTCATGGCAGCGGGGGCCAGGCCAGGGGAGCTGCTCCGCTCCAGTAGGTTGGGGCCTCCCACGGGCTCCCCTCACACAGCACTCACCCATTGTGCCCACAGATGGTTTCAATCCCTGACGCACAATCTTTCTTACAAACAGCCAGCCTCAATTATCTTCAGCTGAGCAGCTTGTGCCTCCGATTTCAACTTTTATAGCAGCACCGGTTAACTTGTAAGCATGAAGCACATGTGGTTACGCACAGCACGAGGAGCCCAGCTGTGGAGAACAACGCCCACACCTGACAGTGGCTGCCTGGGCCGCTCTCCTAAGTGCAACCAGTGGCTTCTAGGGCCTCCTCCACATCAGCCCTGAGCCAAATAACCCGCGTCCGTTCCCTCCTTGGGATTTACCTGTGTGGTCCCTGCAGCCGCCCACCCCTCAGGCCAGCCTCTCCCGCTCACCAGCCACGGACAGCTGCCCACCCTCACCCCCGCAAAGCCCCGAACTGCAGGAGAGCGGGGCGGGCTGCGGCGAGGCATGTCCCCGGCCAGCCGCCCGCTCCCCGCCGGCGCCCGGTGAGAGGCCCCTGGGAGGGAGGAGCGGGGCTGTGGCGGCGCCGCGTCAGCGCTAGCGGCGGAGCGGGAGTGGGGCGGCTGAGGGGCTGCCCGCCGCGGCGCTGCTCTGCAGGGGAGCCGGCGAGCCCCACCGCGGCGCGGCGGCCGGGGAAAGCGGTGACCGCGTCCCCTTGGCAGGTGGAGCCTGTGGAAGGGCCCGAGGGCGCCCACCTGCCTTTGGCGCCCGGCCCTCCAGAGGGGACGCAGCCCTGAGGTGATGGCGCTTGCTGCGGCCGGCCAGCACAGTGCAGAGAGGCGGCGCCCCGGGCCCGCCTGGCCAGGTGGCGTTGGCGGGAAAGGGCCGGCCGGGCTCCTCCCTGTGCCTCAGCGGGGAGTGCAGGTGACCCCGCAGGCCTCTCTGGCGGGCTGCGCAGGGCCTCTTCGGGAAGGCGGAGGGGGGTTGTTCTGGAAATTCCGGTGAGGGGCACAGCTCTTGGCCGGGGAAGGCTGTCGTGTGCAGGAGGCATCTGTGGGGGCATATGTTTTTCAGAGATCTGTGGGAATCTGCTAGTAAACTTAAGGGCCCTGGTCTGGTGTGCCTGGCCTGGGCCACAAGGCTGTGTGGTGTAGCTGGGGGTAGCACTGGTTGAGAGCTCCTGAGGTAAAATGGGGTGAGGCTCTCAGGCAGTGCCTCAGCGATGTGTGAGAAAACCTGTGTCCTTTCCCCCTCTCTCCTGGCGTATATAGCAAAGATTTGAAAACTACCTAAAACAGAGAACAAAACATGTATTGATTGCCTCACCAAATCCCAGCGCACTTCCAATAAGCTAGGAGAAAGGATGAATGCTCGAGCAGGTGGCCAGAGGTCTCCCAAGGAAGAGTAATGTTCACGCAGTGTGTTTACATCCTGCCATGAACTAAAATAGTCTCTCTCATGCCAAACCACAAGCTGCTGGTTGAAACCTGAGCTGAACTTCCTTAATGACCAGAGGAGCTTGGTTAACTTCCAGCATGGCCAGCTTTAATTTTCACACCTCTCCAAACTTGCTGGGACAAGAACCAGATGTACGAGAATACAGTGAACTCCTATTCTTGGGACATTGCTGATCCAATCCCATGCAGCATGTATCAGAGCACACTATAAAAGGGTTTCTTTCTCTCAAAAGATTTCCTGTTTTGATGTGTTTTTGAGGCTCATGTGGTCTGTGTGGTTGATGTAAATGCTAAATTATTGGCCACATACATTTACCGAAACCAGAGCTCTGAATCCTTTCACGTATAGGTCTTCATGTGAGAAAGCCTCTTATTTTTTCACATGATTCAGTTTCCTCCCTTAACATGAGGCAAAATGCTACTTCAGCACACACAAAAGCTGCCTGCTATGCAGAACTTAGTGTGTAGGCATCTGTCCATGCTGGCTTTTCTCTCACTGATGTTGGTGACCCATCTGGATGCTTGGCTACCAGATTAATCCCAAAGCTCCTCAGTGTTTTTTGTGCATCCTAAACTGAAGTCCATAGCCTTGCTGCTATTGGCACGCAAGCTAGTTAATTAGCAGTAGCTTGGGTGTGTTTATCTGTACAATAGTCACACCTTCACATCTGTCTGCTGTGTATATCCCAGTGGAGGTTTTAATGAATGGCTGTCCAGAAATGACTAACTCATGCAAGAAACGGCTCTAATACTGCAGTGCATTTATGAGTAAGTATGAAGTGCTACAAAACTCTGAGCACTGTGCTGGGAAATAGCCCAGCCAGATGGAAACAGTCTATCAAATACTGCAAGAAAACCAGGTGCTTGCAGTGCATACCTTGGTCACTGTGCAGATTAGGGAGGCTTTTCTTCTTAGATGCTGAATAAATCTCTAAGCATTAATGTAGGATTGCCAGCAGGTTCAAAACAATCAGAAGTATCACGTGGCCTGGTCTATTTTGGGGGATTGCTCAGAGAGTTGAAGAATTCTGCTCAGGGCCTTTATAGCTCCTTTTAGGATTTCTGGTAGCCAAGATGCTATTTGTAGGTCTAGAAGCACCATAGTTTCGAGTAAGACAAATCCAACAAAGCAAGATTGTGATCTTTTAGCAAAAGGCAGTGAGAAGGGCAGGGAAGGCAGCAGATTTCCAGTAGGTTAGCTCCATCCTGTTTCCTTAAGGCATGTTAAGTTTCCTTAATGAAAGGGGAGAAGGGACTAGGGCAAGACCAGAGGATGACAGGTCGTGGAATCTCAAAAGAGTCATGAGATAGTACTCCCTAGCTGCATAAAAAATGGAAGGAGTGTAGAGAACCACTGCTGCTCACTCATAATAAAACTCCTATCTCCAAACAACTCTTATCTATCTTATTGCCTCCCTGTCCAGTAACTACGAGGAGCCAGGGCTCTCATTTTAAACAGATTTCTAAGCATCACAGTCCTGGAGAAAATCTTGGGAGTAAACATAAAATGATCTGAAATATAGATTCGAGAAACTCCTTCTGACAGTGGGAGGGGAAGTGTTACTCTCACAATTCTGAAGCTTGACTTGTGGTCATTGGGTACTTGGGGCTGGTCACTGACTGTGAACAGGAAAGGGCAATACTCTGGTGGTTATTAAGGAAGTGAAGTCTCCATCAGGAAGATGCAGGTGCATGTTTTGTTTCAAGTCCTGGGCTGTCTCATCTTGGAAGGATTTATTCCAGTCTTTCACCTGTACCTATACCATAATAATGAAAGCAAAAGTTTATTCTGGTTTTAAAAACATGCAAACAGTTAGAAAAATCCCCATTATGCTAATGACAGAGTAACTTGCGTGAGAGGTGGCATGCTTTAGAGTCATTCTTTGCAGACATTCTAGGTGCCATTAATATTAGTACCAACTTAAAAGCTAAGTCTGATAAAGAGTAATTAGTCATGATAGGACTGAGATGGGCTATACTCTGTAGAGGAATGAAGGCTGAAGGCAGTGGGTTGATTGGCATTGATAACATGCAGCTGTGGCCTTGCCTCAGTGGCAGTGGGTTGATTGACATGGATGATGTGCAGGTGTAGCTCATTCTGCTAAGTGGTTAAATAGCCCTGAGGCTGGTGGGAGAGAGGTTTGGGTGGGGGAGGAGCAGTGTCGTCTGACCTCTGGAGGAAGGCGATACAGCACTGACAGTAGAATCTGGCCAACGGTAAAGCCTTGTTGCAGCCTACTAGTTTGTGCTGTAACAATACTCCATTAGAAGGTTTTATTTATATGATTCTAAACAGTTTATAGGAGTCTAAAATACTGTTTATTGTCATTTCAGTGCGCCTTTTGAATGAGCTTTAGTAGAGCCCCTGACCATCATTTAGTCATCTAAAACCTGCTTGTATCAGCTACATACGTATGGTAAGTAGTGTAAATATATAAAGTGGGTATATACATATAAAATCAAGTTGTATGCAACTGGATATTTACTATGAACCATTCTGAACTGGAGCTTTGATGATTATACACAACCACAAGTTATCTGTTTAAATTTAATTTAATTTTTTACTTTTATTTTTTATTTTTATTTTTAAATTTTTTTATTTTATTATTAGATTTATATATATAAATAAATATTTTAAAATAAATCATTTTTTTAAAAAAATAAATAGTTAAATAAATAAAATAAATTTAAATACCCTGTGGGGTAATGTCAGGGTTGAGCAGTCTTCTAGGTAAAGTCGAGGTTAACTACATTCCTAGGGCTCTAAGATTTAAGTGAAATTGCTGGAGACTTTGAAGATGGAAAACGTAGCATCAGTGCTGGGTGTTCTTTTCCCTGCTTCATAAAGGTATCATTGTAGAATCTGGCAAACAAAGTATAGGATTTAAACAATTCACTCATTGTGTGATGTCAGTTTATGTCATGACCTAACTTAAGAAATCATCTCAGTACTGTTACCAATTTGTCCTTCATAACTGGAACATCTTCTCAACTGCATTATGTCATGTTACCTTATATCTACAAATTCTGTTTTTACCTCACATTTCAATACATTACCTCTTAGCAGCTTGCCCTTCAAAAATCCTATTCTTCTGAAATTTCTTGGCTTCCTCTGTAACAGTCTCTTGTTAATATAGAGTTGTGATGGTTTTGATGTCAAATATGTTTAATCTCTTAAACACCTCAGACTGTAGCTACTGAATGCTACAGTAATAAGGAATGTGTTAACAGGTCAGGGATAGGTAGCCCAAGGATGGTAGCAAAAACACAGGCTTGAAGATTATGAAAGTTATGTTCTGAGCCCAGTTTGCAGAAAGCTTTCTGAAAATATGCTTAAAAACATATGAAAATGAGATGGAGGTGAGGATAATAGTTTTTATTTCTATGTGGTGGTTTGTGTTTTTTTTTTTTTCTTTTGGGGTTTATTTTTGGAGGGGTGGTTTGATCTAAACTCTTGGGATGGGGAAGCATAGTCCTGTCTAGGGCTCTTGTAAGCAGCTGTTCTTCAGGCTGGGCAGAACTGAGTAGGGAACTGTGTATGACCCGCCAGGAGCTTACATGCATTCCCCTGAAGTGTAACATGCTTCTGCTATGAATAATTTTTAATTTAAAACAGCAAAACAAAAAACTTGGACCCATTCTTCTACATTATGCTTTGTGCTGAAGAAGCTGTGGGGATTGCATGGTAATCATATCTGACAAGAAAAGCTGTTTCCAAATATGTATCAAGAGTCCAATACAAAAATTGGACTTGTGACTACACGCTGTGGATGGGAAATTACCTATCACAGTGGGGTGCTAAAATCAGTTCTTCATAATTACATTGATTTCTCATAAAGTTTTAACAAAAAGTTACTATTTGGGTAATTTGTTTCATCTCAAGACTTTGAAGCCATTTCAGATACTGGACTTTATCAAGATAAAACAAAACCAGTATCTGGATACTTCATGCAGTCTGCTTTTTAATTCACTTTACAAAAATCATTCTGATTTTGTTTCAAGTTGAAATTCTTGAAAAGGTGTTGTAGGTAAAAGAGCTAGTCTGCTCAGAGCTAGAAAATGGGGCTAGAGAAGTGATATTATCACTGTTTGGGGCAACAGGAAATTATTAGGAGTAAAGAGACTTTGTACTTTTTTAAAAGATGGTGAAAATTTGGAAGGAATTCAGGACATACGACTACTTAAAGGCTTTAGGTAGTTTTCATTCTGTAGTGTGCATATTCAAGAGAACCCTAATGCTCTAGGGTTGCTGTTTGAATTCCAAAACAGGCAGTTCTACAACTCTGTCATAAAAGCTCTCTCCCTGGAAAAGTGAGGGAAGACATCTAACCACATATGAGGGAATACAGAAACACCTTTACCTGCATGAAGGTTTTAAAGCTGAAGATTGTGTATGGTATGATAGTGCAGGGCTAGATTCTTTTGATGTAAATCCCAGTGCATCCTCTTAGCACTAATCTGGAGGAGTTTAAAAGGACCTGCAGCAAAGTGTACAAACTCCAGATCAGGGAACTTTAAGACTTGGTCCAAATCTATATGACTTATTTTCCTAAAATTGCTGAGACTGGCTATCATGGCTTCTGACTATCTGAAGGGTATAAGTGGATCTTATTTTAACTATCACTTCATTTGCAGTACCCAGGACCAGGAAACAGCTTAGGCAGACCTGTCTTCATTGGTTCATATGTTGTTAATCACATGATAAATGGCAGGGATCAGAGAAGTCATATTACGGTTAAAAATATCTCATGTAGAAATTCCTTAGTCGTCAAAGAATTGGGAGGCAATGGAAAGATGAAAATATGACTTTGTCAGTATGTGGAAACATTATGTTCTTCCAGGAGCAGACTAAGAGAGGGTATCTTGGTAACAATATATGCAGTTTTCAATCTGCATCTACTCTTGTAATTTTCTCAGCTGACAGTGTTCTACTAGTTTATAAGCTAGCTCAATCATTTGCTTCTTGACATGTCTTTGGTTTGACTTCTTCCCTGTCCTTATCTATATCAAGTGTTCTTTAGCTGTATTTAAAATTTCCAGCAATGGTGATACAGGCTTTTGGCATGGCCACAATTATTTTCAGATAAAGATAGTAGGCCACACACCTCTAGGAAGAAGAGAGCAGGCAAGAGTTGTGAAACTTTCCTCTGCATGAACTTGTCTGCTTTCATACTCAGGCCTAAGGAGTGCTAGCTTGCCCCTGTGCAGAGAAGGCTACCACACAAAGGCTATGGCAGCTGCCTGCTGACATTTGAAGCTCCACAAGCAGTACTTTAATCAGCTGCAGGTGGGAAAAGGTAGGGATTGCTGCTGAGTGTTACTCAAAAGCTGTGCTATGTCAGAGTAAGAATGTGGGAATTTTAGGCACATGTTGTTGGCAGCAGAGGGATATGGCTAGGAGGAGTGAACACTGGGATGCTGTCCAGCTCCTTTGCAAGTGCTAGAGCCAGCTTGCCTTCAACATCTGTACTGAGGATTGCCTGCAGGAATAGAAACGGTGTTCTGCATTATTACAGCAAGCTATCACAGGAAGGTTTGGCTCTGTAGTTCATTGTATTTTCTCTTTCTCAAATTTGTGTGAACATGAAAAGAGAGGGAAACAGTGGCAGCTGTATCAATCAGAGGAATCAGGTGAGCCAAACACCTTGCAAAATATATCAGACAAAAGAAATGTTAGGTTTTCTGCATTTCTTTTGCTGTTTCTTATGGACAGACTGTATACGGGTGTGTAGCAGCTTTGTTTTTACCTTTTGTATTCTGAAACACCCATTGTAACAATACAGTATGTAACTCACAGGTAGTCCTGTGAAAGTCATTGAGATTAGGTCAAGATGTTATTAATATGATTGAAGATCATAAAATCAGATGTTAAGCATTTAGTGAATAACTGCCATGTCTGATGCTTAAGAGTGGTCAGAGACAATGAAATCTTTGTGTTAGATCCCCCGTATGTTAAAAATGGCGATGTTTCAAGGTGCCGGCCCTGTTGATTAGTTTTTCAGCAAACCACAGTTATCTCTTCCTAGACTTGAATATCCCCCTGTAGTAAGGGAAATAGTTTGAAGCAAGCATAACTTTCTGCATGAAGTTACCAGTACAGTTAATCCTATTAATTAAAATGATGTATTTCAGTTGTTGATGCTGTTGAATTTTCATAATTGATACAATTAAACCTAAACCTTTAGATCTTTTCTAACTGTCACTAAGAGTAGGCTAAAAGTCTTTAAAATTGTTCTTAACATACAAATTTGAGCTGTCACAAGGGACAGATGAGTTGCTTAATGTTTAGCTAAAAAATGAGTTACTCTTGCATATTTTCTTCATATTTTGGCCTATGGAAAGGCTGTTTGTTATTTCAGAATATCTTGGCTGTAGACCATCTGCAAGACCTCATTTATTCTTTTGAAATTTGTAGCCTTCACAAGCTTGGCATCTGCAATATCACAGACAATGAATTATTGTGGCTAGAAGTCTCTGGAATTATAAAAACCCTCCTCCGTAAGAACATAATTTTTTTTTACAGAATTGGGATTTGTTCTGAGGAAGCACAGTTGGCAAAAAAAAAAAATAAATTCAAAGATAACAGATTTTTCATCTTTTTTTCACCCTCGGAATGAACAAGGGAGTACTGATGCTGAAGAGTTGCTCTTTAAGTAAATGGAATCTTTCTCTTCTCTCTTGGCAACGGCAGGAGTATTCTTGTGCTGTATGACAAGGCTAGCTGGTGCTATATTTATCTTGTAGCTGTACACACATTTGCAAGAGGTCACTCAATAAGAGAAAGGCAAAGAGCCAATGCAGTTTAAAGAAAGTTTGTTCTACCATAGTTTTAATATTTTGGGTTGGCTTAAAGACAGGGCCGCATACTTCTGGAGGACTGGGGAATAGCATTACTGATACGAAATAAAAACTTTCCTGAGTTGTCTCTGGAAAGATTAGGGTTTTGTGGAGAAGCAGAGGGGGTGAGGGTGTAAGTTTTCAAAATGGAGTTCAATAGATGTTTGGGTGCATCAGCAGAAGAGGAAAAAGGAAGACAAGAGGGTGGGGAAGATGATATTAATAATGCTGGCAGTAGTGTGGTCCATGAACAGCCGGATTTGGCACAAATGTACCTTACTTGTTTGTCTGAAAGATATATGAAAGCAAAATTCACTCTGACAGCGTACCTGACATACTGGCTGTTGCTGAAACTCTGCAAGGTAAGAAATTTTAGTACAAATATGTGAGATTCTTATTTAACTTATGTGCTTAAAAGGCAAATTGATTAAAGTCTTTGCTGAAGCATTTGATAATTCATTAATATATACAATTAATTACCTTCATGGTTTATTACTAGAAGGAGTGTTATAAATATTGACACTGTACTCAGAAACAGGTGATCCAACTTGTAGAGGCTACTAATTCAGTACTTTACAAAGCAATGCACTAATAATTGCCAAACAGTTTATTTCTATATACTGTTTACATAGTGGCATGGGATTTGAAATTATTTTAGGTTAATTTCTAGGTGAAATTTATTGTACTGCTTTTCATTGGTTTACATTCATCTTGTGTGTTGGATAAGCAACAGAATGTATTTTAGTCCTGAAAACATGCACATTATAAAAGTAAGGAATTGGGAACATTTTTGCCAAATATAATGGGGAATCAGTTTTAGCCTGTGGTGGGACCTACTTTAAATGTGATCTGGGCACACCTAATTAAAATATTTTTACTTGATGTGTTACTGGATAGGGAAGAAACAAGGCTTTGGACCATGTATAAATGCTATATGTAGTTTATTCCATTTCACCTTGCAGAAAGCTGCTTTAATATTCAGATCCAAGCAAGGAAACATTCAGTCCTACAGAAGTGATAGGTTTAAGGTTTTTGATTTGAGCCGAGAACACTGAGACATCTGAGCTTATAAGACTGGTGTTTTTATGATAACAATGCTCTATTAGTAAATGTAGAATGTGTAATATGTCTTCCTTTGTATTACTGCATTCAAGCTTTACACTCGTAGGCATTTAGTTGATGGGCAGATCACCAGATAGATAAAAAAAAAGTCAAAGCAACGTTTTCTGGCTGTTTCTACTTCTGAAGTTTAAGACAGATAGGAAATACATGATGGTGAACGAGTGGAGACCACCGGTGTTGGGACAGGTGGTGTCTCAGCAGCAACAAGCCCTCTCCTACAGGTACCTCTACATGTGTGGCAGTTTTGTGGCAGCACCTACATAGTTTTTTTGCTAGCATAGCTATGCAAAACTGTAACATGAAAATGTAAACTGATCAGTACCAACAATTTCATCTGTTAGATTGCTGGATTGCTTTGTTTCCATACATATTCCATATTTATAGTGCCTTTGGTTTTGTGGAAGTAGAGTTTATCAGGTGCTGCTGATTCCTTGCGTTAGGGGGCAGACACAGACACTTTCTTTCATATTACTTTTCCCTGTAATTTTTCTGCTTACTTGCTGCAGGGATCTTTTGTGAGGTTGACTGAAAGGGGTAGAAATCCATACAGCTACATGGGGGAAGTAAATGGCCTTAGGGCAGGTGTCAGAGCCATCATGTGAGGCAGAGTGCTGGGGCAACACACTTCCTGCTGGTTTTGCAGAGTGCTGATCCAGGGTGGGGAAGGTTTCACCTTGTCTGGTTCCTAATCGGTTCAGTTGGTTTTATTGTGGTTTGACCTCTTTGCAGCCGTTGAAGCTGTAGGTTTTAAGAGCCATACTTGTGTTACAGAATGATCCAGAGCTACTGCTTTGGTAGTAGTTGGTCTGGGTGTGTGCAGCAGCTTCAATACCTTGGACTCACTACTAATGCATAGAATTTTTGTGCATTAATCATGACGTGTGCAGGAAACATTGAGTGGCACGCACACAATGGTCTTGTGTGCGCCTTACCCTTTACCATAAATGGTTGCTTTTAAACCTGACGAGTAGCAAACAATCTTTGGTGTTGGACTCTTACAAAGAAGCTATGGCTTGATGCAAAGAAAAACATGAAATGTCCCTACCAGGCAGGTATGCAGGAACTTCAGCGCAACATATGTAACAGAGGAGACCTAATGCCCACTTGGCTCCTTCTCCAAGTAAGCCCATACTTCTGTGGGCTCCATGTGGACTAATCTGTGAATTGCACAGTATCATTGAATACTTTGTTTAGGTGCTTATGTCTGGAGTATGCTAGGGTTGCCCCATTTCTGTGTGGATATTATTCCTTACATGACAGGAAGAGTTATTACAATACATAAGCTAGGAGAGGTGCTTCTGTCTGATTGCATCTGCTTGCATATAGCATTACGTTTGCACAGTGCATATAAGTCCTTTGAGCTGGGAAGGAACAATTCATACTATATGAAAGTAGAGTGAAGAGAGGTAATTCAGTTTCTGTTAATATCACAAATTTCTTCAGAAAGCTTTCTGAGAACCTTACAATGCCCTAGCTAAGCTGAGAGGATAACTAAACCTCTAATTTATTAATACTTCTTTCTTGCTGAGCTTTCTTAAAGACTGTTCAGATTTGAGCCCCCCTTTTCTTATTTCCTGACACTCTTCCATGACTTAAGTCTCTTCCAAGACCTAATCCATTCAAAAAGTGCTATTTTTTTTTCTCCTTCCCCCTCACAAGAACAAAAGCAGCACAGTGTTGCTTTTTCTTAGGTTCTGCAGCTTGGCAGAACCTAGCAAGTCTGGCCTAGTGGGAGGGGAGGCCAGCAGCATTGAAATGGTGCTGCTGTGGTACAGAGGCACCCTTTGTAACAGCCAATGTACACCTCCTTTACATCAAAATTATTCCAGCTCTTGGCTACAGATAGTTCTTCAGGTGCTTATGACTTGGAAAATATCTGGGGCTCCTTATAACTCCTTACCAGCCCTACCCTGAAAGGGGAAATAGTTATGTAAGTAGGTGGCGTGGAGAGAGCTGTGTAGCCTACTGGTCTTCTGTGGACTACCATCTGGGAAACATCGCTGATGTGTCCCCAAGGTAGGCTTTAGATTTTAGAGGTCACCACAACTTGTGGGGATGAGACAAAAGACTGTGAATTTTTCTAAAAGTGCCACATGCCATAGAAGCTATCCTTTCAGCCAGTTCTGCTTTTCAAGTCCCATTGAACATCAGACAGTTGCAAGGAAGGGGTGGTTGGGCACTCATTTATAGATGCCTGTGAACAAGTTAAGCTTCTTGCTTCTGTGCAGAGATGCATTTGGCTAAACAGCTTGTCTGTAGATGGAGCTTTTCTATTATATAATATATACTATCCGTATATTATCGAAGTTAGTTGTCTTCTGAAATGGTGAGTTTCTCTTGGGCTAACATGTTTGGCACCCAGTAGCCCTTACTCATAATGAAGCCCCTTGGATCTGTAAGGTTGTTTTCTAAATCTTATAAGGGCAGATATCCTGCCAGATCTCAGACTTGAACAGTGCTTCCCTGACATTCTAATGTGTGTTACTATTGCACACAAGTGGACGTCAATTATTTTGTAACTGAGCTTCATATCAAACTGCATGAGAGCACACACAGATTGGTGTCTGATTTCTCACTTGCTAAACACAGTCTTTCCTCATTCTGCTTGTGTTAGTTCTTCCCATCGTAAATAATCTCTTCATTTTTCAGTTCATGGCTGCTTACCTGTGTCATGTCCAAAGATATTTGCTCACAAAGAAGCAAACAGCTTTATAAACTTTAGAATAAAGTTTTAGAAACAAAAGGTTAAATTAGTGCAGTCTCCTATGGGCGATCCCTTTTTAATGTGTAAGAATGATTGATTTAAATAAGCTGATTCCTTTCTAGCTTAAGTAAAAGTTAAAACAGAGTTCTGAAACACCTTGAAACAAAAGGTACCCACAGAGGGAGATGGCCATCAAGTTCCATACTGCTGTCACACTAACTTTTCAAATAAGACGATAATTAATACATTAAACTTGTGAGAAAGAGAACAGGCAACAAAAAGACCCCCCTCAAAATAAAAGCAGGCTTTAATTCAGATTTCACGTAAGTTTAATTGAATTGATCCTCTCTTTCAATAATTTACAATACTTCAGTAATACCCAGTACCTCTGACTATCAAGAACAGTTGGTTAATGCATGTGATTTCCCTGTTAAACACTATACTTTAAGTGTTTTCTGTCAGCTCACCTGGTATTCTTTTAACAATCTAAATCCATACATAAGGCAAAATAACGGTGAGGTGGATCTGTTACCTAATTTCTTGTCTGCGTGCATACTTTTTGAGTACTGGGTTCTATGGAGCTTCTGCTGTTGCTGTGTCATGACTTGAACACGACAAACTTGTACATGCTACATAAACCTACCCCAATGGATCCCAAATGAAAGATGAAAGTATTTAAATCACTATCCTATGGTTTAGGGCATAGGAGCTTAATTCTCAGCTGTGCAATTGATTTATTACTCTGTATTGATAATCTTACTGTCCTTGGCTCAGCTTATTGCCTGTAAAGGGGATAAAAAATTTGTTGCATTTTTAAAAAAATCTCTTTATATTTACTTCTGAATATAAATATTGTGGGGCTAGATTGTCTTTCTGTATGTATGTGGCAGTGTAAGGGCAGTCTGAACAGTATGAGATGAATCCCTTTCAAGGGGAAAGAGGAGCCTGGTTCTATACTGTGAATTAATTTTCTAGGCATTAGTCTGTGATCACAAGGAAGTGTAGAGGTACTGCCTGCCTTCTTTTGCCATCCATTTGAGGAAAAAAAGGGTGCAGAGAGGCCATTTTTAGCCTTTTCTTATCTGATGTTTTCAAAAAGATCTTCATTGAAAGTGTGGTGCCTTTTGGAGATGTCACTTATGTATTCCACATCTTTATTTCTCATTCCTGGAATCTACAGACAACAGGTTGGAAGATCTAAGATGTAAGTGACTTGTTCAGGAGAAGGATATCTCTTTTGGATTCCAAATGACAACCCCAAGAAACTGTCTGGTGAAGGGAGAAAGGGGTTTCAGATACATCTTGTCATCACAATTTTATAGTGGTTAGATACAATTGTTGCCTGCCAAGTGTGCTGTTACTGTGTTTTTAACACTCTCAGTGTATTCTACTGAGAATACTTAACTATCAGAAGTTTGAAGCACCAGAAAGTTGGGTCTGAAAAAACTAATTTGAGGTTCCTATCTCTTTTTTTAGTTTGCTCCCAACATAACACTATGGTCATAGAAAGATTTTGGCAGAGGAGGGAGCTGAACCTTGAGATACAGAGTGTGAGACAGGGGCTTAACCAGTGGACCATCCCCCCTGTCCTGTCTTGGTAGGTGGCAGTTGGAGCAAAAAAAGAAAATACTGCAATGGGAACTGGCTGGCTCCTTTCAGTTATTTTCCAGCTACCTTAACATAAGTATTTGTTGGAAATGGAAAGATATTTTTTTTAGTTATTTGATATGCTTATATGATCTTGCTGTGTCTGTAACTCCTCCCTAATAACTTTTGAACATTCCAGCCAATCTCAGCAAAATTTGAGTGAGGTAGACATTACAGAGTTCACATCAGGGAGACAGAAGTAGGTAGGCAGGGAGTGGAAACGGAGACTTGGCTAATACCCCTCCTGAGGAAAGACTCCTGCATATATTTATCCCTTATTAAACATCAGAAACAGTGTAAAATGTTTCCCTTCCCACACTGGAGAACTGCGTTATCTGTAGGAAACAGGACTACGTTGGTTCAGCTGCTTGCAGAAATACATGTTTTCTCAATAAAGTGTTGTTTGTTTGGCTGTTAATGGAACTCCACTGAAGCTTACTGTCCTCAGAGTAAAAGCCAAGATTTTTCAAGAAGTGCAACTTGAGACAACTAAAGAGGGATGTTTTTCAGGAAGCTGTAAACATTCCCTCCCCCCTCCCCTTGGAACACTGACTTTTTAAGCTGTCTCAGATGTGTCAGCCAGATCTCAATCTCCATTCACTTATTTGGTCAAAATGGTCAATATTTTTTTTTTTTGAGTCAAGTTGCAAGAACAATCTGTTTAGGTACACTGTTAATTTCTAAAACGTCATAAGCTGTTATATAGGGCTTATTTTGTTCAGGGAAAGTATTTCTGAATCAGTTTTCCTTTAATTTATGCCTAATTTTTCTGGATTTATTTGGGCCAGAAATATTAAAGCAACCTGTTTTATACTGGAGTAGTACTTACAGTGCTGGGTAGGCCCAAGTGTTGTAGAGAGACAGAGCAATGGAAATAGGAAAGAGTGGAGGGGAAAGCTGGAATGTATCAAACCTGACAGTAAGCTTGGTTCAGATTGGTTTCGCATTCTGGGCAGAGATGCAGTTCTTTATGGGCAGTGTAAATCATTTGGCCTGTGCCGGGGAGTTAGGCTTCTGCCTTTCCCCACTCCAAAAGGCCAAGAATTGAAATTTTCCTAGTATCTTTGGTATTTATCAAGCAATCTCCTGGATCTAGCTCTGAGCTACAACCAGTGTGTTCAGAGAGTGCAGGCTGTGAAAGACTGATGTACAGAACAGTTCTGAAACATGGGGAATGATTGCTGGAAAAGCCAGGCACATCCCTTTTTTTTTTACAACCTCATTCTCTTAAAATTACCACACCTTCTTTTGTGTGGGAGAACATATGTTTGTATTCAGTAGCTACTTTTCTGTGAAACTGTCTTTCTCAGCTATCAAAGTTCCCAGAAAACACCATCAATCAAAGATGTATTCTTTATGTTGTTAATTTGAGGGCAGTTCTTGCAATGAGCCTGCAGAGTTCGGCACCACTGGAGCTCATGAATCAGGGCAGAACTTTCTTGCTAAATCGTGACTTTACGATTAGGTTAAAAAAAAATTGACTGAAATCCTGCATGACTAGTAGAGTATATGGGGTGGATTAAGAACCTGTAAATAGATGACTGAGAATAAATTACTACTTCTTGGGCATGCTGGAATACTTGATGCTTTTCCTAGAAAGTTTCTTATTATTATAGACATCTAAGAAGGTGCTGTATTTTTTTTTTTTTTTTTGTCCTGGTGTTTTCTGATGGAGGAAAAGCAGAGTTGGTGCTGGACAGAAACAAAATCTCTCACCTGATGCTTCGAGTATGGCACTCCAAGTGTGATTATTTACAAAACTGGAGGAAAATTGGCAAGTATTGAGGAATTTGTGGTGTTACAGCTGCATCATTAAAGTAAGCCTTGAATAAGATGCTGCCAGATAGCACAATATCTAAATAACCACAAAAATGCTTGGGCAGGGCAATTTTAAAAGTTAGGTAGATCACTCTGCCATTCAGGAACAAGAAGTGAAACAAAATTTGAGCTTCCAAATATCAACAAATGCATTTTTTCCACACACTTGACTAACTTATTTGGAAGCTTGCATTTGCACTGAGGAAGAGTGTGTCTTGGTGTGAAAAAGCCATTCTTTGTAGGGCTATCAACCTTCAATTATACTGCCCCAATTCCTGTAAAAAAATATGTAGAATAATATGAATAATTAAAAAAAAGCAAGCTATCACTTTACATTGAGTTTTAACATATATATTGCATTTTTTCCTTAGTCAAAAGCCGGTTTTGTTCTTTAACTCTCAGCTTTGCTTTTGGATGTAATAAGTGGATTAATCTGTAGATTAGAGAAAATAGCCTAATTTTGATTAGGGTCATTATAAGTGGACTGTCATTTTGATTCTAGCAAAAGAAAATGGTAGGATAAACCTTGGTAGCTCACCTTTTGTGTCCTTATGCAATAGATGAGACTGTAGTGTTGGGGTTTAGAGAACTTCCAGGTAATAAAGGAATCAAGGCAGAATTATTTACCATAGTTCAGATGCAAGCACTGAGCACAGACACAAGTTCACAGGCAGATTTTCAAGAAATGTCTGTCCATGTTTACCTCTCCAAATTTTCCTATCCACACTCTGCCAGCAGATACTGCTTATGCTGCAGGGGCAGCACAGCAGGATGTGAATCTGCCACCCTGAACACTGTTCTTAATGTCCAGATGTGTTAACGTAAACTGAAGTCTGCATTGCTGTTGTCTTCAGCCATTCCAGTTGACTCTCTGTTAATATGTGAGACCCACTAAGTCAGAGGTCAGCATTACATCCACTTACATTGTACAGGTGATATTAATCTATCCCTTGGACATCATCTGGAAAACTGGGCTAGTAAATTGTGTTGCAATGTTAGTTACTAAAATCTTACATAATGATTAGTGATGCACTATGGTGACACTGTATGATGCACAAAACTAACAGCATAAATGGTACAGCTTTATTAATAGCTCCTTCCTTATTTTCACCATTTGCTGATAATTATATTTGATGTTATACCCCAGAAAGCAATATAAATGCCCTATATTAATTAAATGAGACGGAATGTAATAGTCTTTGTTATGCTTTTTGTCTCTGTGTTCCTGCAGAACTAAACTGAAAAGGGGGGAAAAACCTCCTAGTATTTGGAAACATTTTTAAAATATTTCTCTGCTGCCAAAACAGACAGATAGCTTTTGTGCTCAAACAGAAAGTTACGGGGTGGGGCAAGCAGAAGGGATTAATGCTGTCTCCAAATGAATAAGTGGGGTTTTTTGATGATATTTGCTATAATCCTATTGGCAAAATGGACAATCCTAGTACAGTTTGGTAGCCCGTCTCTCCCTGTTGAAAAAGAGACCAGGCCCTTAAGGTGTGGTGAGAAGCATGTGGGTGGTAAACTAGAATGTGGAAGAAATAATATTGTCAGTGCTCAAGAGAAAATAGCTTTTACAGTGTTGGCAATTAAAGTTCTCAAATTGGAATTTTTTCCCTTAAAGTCCCAGCTCCTGGAGGCAAGTGACTGCATAAATGTCCGATTTAAAAAAGCTTTTCAGATGCTATAACTGCACAGGAAAACCGAAATATCAGTTTGCAATGGAAAGTTCTCAAACAATAAATCTTTCATCCTTGGAATTGTCCATCATCTTGCACGTGTTTTAGAGCTTGGATCAACTTGTTAAAGATGCTGATTATAATGGCTGTGGGACTGACTTTGTTCTTTGCTTATGCCAAATAAAAATTCTAAACAGCATGAGTATAGCGGTGCTCATCTGGGAAGTGCAGGCTTTTATTTCACATCCCATATAAATAACTAGCCAGGATGCCCAGCAAAGAGAGTGTGGGGGGACAGGCATCAGCAAAATGCATTGGAAGCAGACGAAAGCCTCCCCCCAAAAAAATAAAAATAAATTGCATTTATGCTGGTGGAGGCAAGCAAAGACTCCCAGAACAAATCTGCACACAAGACATCCTGGGAACTTCAATGGTCATAAATGGTGGAATGTTTCACATTGTTGAGAAAACCTAGGTTTGCTGCTCTGCTGTGGAGAGGACAGCTGCCTGTTGAATTGCCACTGTTTCTTGCAGCATATCATTGCAATTTAGAAAGCTAAGAGCTTGAGTAGCTTTTTATTAGAGCGGTGAGGATGGCAACACATGGTAGCAATAATTAAAAAAAAAAGTGATCTGTATGATCTCATGGTATTTCCAGTCTTACTGAAACTAGGACTCTGCATACATCTTTGTTTTCATGGACATGTGCTCTTTTTCATCCTGTTTACTTCCAAATATCTGTTAGCCCTAAGAGAATGACACCTCTGACTTCACTGTCTTTTGTTCAGAAAACTTGTGCAAGAGTGATGGGGTTTTGTGTTGGGGGCCAATAACAGGGATCCCCAGGGGAACAACAGCCTGGCTGGAAACAATGTTTGTACAAACCCTGACTTCCAGAAATCTGTGCTGTGGGTCAATGTATGTCCCAACAACACTATCTTACTGTGTCTGCTAAACCAGCTTCACGCTTCTAACATAGTAGATCTCATCCTTTCCAGACTGAGAAATGTGTGCAACCCTGTGTGAAGACACTGAATATCTGTGTTCACTCCTGTTTCTGCTTGAACCTCCCAATATGGCCTTGGATAAACTGCCTCATCTCTGCATCAGTTCTTCATCTTATGGGAATACTTGCTTATTTCCACCAGGAAGTACACAGATATTTGGAAGAATGAGCCTATGTGCCTCGTATAGCAAGTCTCCAATTTGGGAAGTGACCTGTAGCTATCACTACATTACAAATACGTGCAAGAGGAGAAGGCCTGCTTGTTAGCAGGAAAGAACTGAAATGTGACATCTGCAATTTGTAAGTTAAAAGCATCTAAAATGAAAGAAACATTTGAGTTTTCAGATTAATTTTAGAGATGTGTGATAAAAAAAAATGGTAGGACATTGTGGAGAAGCTTTTGCAACTGTTTTTGGCTTTTAAGTGTGGTTTTTTTTGGTGGTACTCATGCTTTGAGTAGTTCCAACCCCTAACTGCTTGTTTATTAATCCATTTCTCCCCCCCAAGCACGTACTTCTAGCAACACAACTTTTAGTGGGAAGCACAATGAAACAAGTCAAGGAGTGGACATGTCTGAAAACCTAATCTCTTCCACTTGCCCCAGTTAACTTTCACTTCCACGGAAGTGCCATATTTCAGAGTACAGTCACATGCTTGCACAGAAACAGGCATGAATGTTGGTCAGCTGGAATTTCCTTAAACTGTTATTGCCACAAGAGCATGGGACTGTACCACATTCTCATTAGCTGTCAAAGTCTTCCTGAGGAAACCAAACCTACCTAGGTGAGGTCAGGACCTGTGTAATATATATACCAAACATGGAAAGATTCAGGGAAGACTTAAATTATCAGGAAGAAATCATTGTTTCAGTAGGTCAGAGGAGAAGCCTCAGTGACTCATGGTTATCTACATGTTATGTTCCATTTATCACTTTGCTATTCCTTGAGAAACAGATGGAGTGGGTTATCATCAGATGAAAAAGAAAAGGTTAGAGACAGGAACTATTTTTCCTTGCTGGTTCTTCAGGTTAAGTGCAAAACTCAAAAAGTGAATATGCAATGGTTTATAGACATAGAAGTGTGCAGAATCCAAAATCTGTTTTTCTAGAATCTTATAACTTCATTTGTTTTCAAATATGCAATCCTTGATAATGTGAAATTGTTTAGAAGAAGTTAGTAGTGTTTTTTTTATTTTGTTTTTATTTTCAGAATATCAGAGTGAGGTTTTTGTAAGCTAAATTTTGAAATGGCTTAATACTGCCACTACAAAAATGGTAATTCTATGTAAAAAAAGGGAAGTTACATAAAGAAAGAGGGTTCCAATTAGAACAAGTTAAAAATTAGTATGGAGAAGAGTGGATAGTGTTGAAGGATGTTCTAGAACAAGTTTCAGGAAGTGTCATTGTTCAAGGATAAACTGATTTTGCTTTAAATTAAACACTATTTATTGAAACAGAACTTCAGAAATTATGTATAGTAACAGATGGTTCACTCTCCCTTCTTGTCATCTTTACAAAAGTGCTTTGCAGTTTACCTTAAAGCTCCCCAGGCCTGCAAGTGTTGGTTTTAAGATGGAGGGTTTGAGTGTGTTAAAAATAAATGCTAAAACTGAGGGGAAGTACCCCACTGACAAGAATGTGCACTCATCCTGAGAAGCAGTGGGGCACTTGCTGTTGGAAAGATTCAAATCTGCCATAACTTATGGTAAATAACAAAGGGCTATGTATATAGCAGACTAATAAATAACGTTATGGAATCTGAGTTTAAACCTGGAATTACTTCCACTGTCAGGACGATGACTTGCCTTAAAAATATAAAGCAACTTTTCATTTGGCCTTGAAAAATCTTTAAGAATGTGGTGTTATTATTACTTAAGGTAAGCTTTTTGGGCTGGAGGGATTTTACTCTTGTGAGTGAAAGAATTATGCATAACCTACAGTGTTTCTGTACCTGGGGATCTTCCTCATCTTAAAGATCATGGTTTCCGTGAAGCTGATGAGGTGGGAGAAGTCCTTAGATATATAGAAAAGGAAATCTGGGAAAGTGTGTATGAGGAATGGGGTTTGGGATCACTGTGTAGAATAGAAGACTGATTATTGTTTTGTAAGACAGCAGTATTGGAGAAGGGCAAAATGTTTTAAGGCAGAACCTTCAACTTGAAAGTTTTATTTTACTTTTTCATTTCCAATGCAAAGTTCAGGACAAGTTCACTGAAGTTTGTGAACCCTTCAGCAACAGTTTGGCAAAGTTTCAGGCAAGCCTGAAATGGTATATGGTTTGGATGTAAATCAGGATGAGCTTGATCCCAAGCCACCCGAAGCATAGCACTTTGGCTGCATGCAACTTTGTATTTCAGCCTTCATTGTGGCCCAGGCCTAGATTTGCCCAGCGTGAAGCTTTTGCCTGAAGTGCTGTGAATGGAGCCTGCTGTACTTTTAACTGATGTAGCACTTGCAGAGCACATCTAGTCATGGCATCCTGGTAGTGGACAGAAATGGTGAGCATTGTATACTTGTCATGGATGGCTTACTTAGGTTCTGGTTCAGCCAGATGGTCATTATAGACAAATCCATACATCTAAACCTCAAAGTTGATGAGGCAACATGTGGGTCTCATGAAGTTTTCCTCAGGTAGTTTTGTTCAGAACTCACTTCTGGGGCTACACTAAGGCTCTGGAGAAAGCTGCGATAATTCCGAAGGGTACACATTGGCACTCTTCCTAAGCATTACTTCTTGTTTAATTAGTCCAAAGGAATTTTTAAAAGATTAACCCTTAAATACCTTTTGACCTGTAGAAGTAGATTCCTTCACATAAGTCTGAAAGGTTTCTCAGTTCTGTTCTGTGTAGTGCAAGGAGTAGGGAAGATTTCTTGCAGAAGCCAAATGTTGGTTCCTGCAGCTGTATGGATTTCTTTGTGCCAGTAGTCACAATATGGCCACCTGCCCTGATTGCAGGGTCAAGCCTTAGATAACACAAAATAAGCAAAGGATGGTCCTTTCTTTGCTAAAGATTTTGACATCTGTGGAGTTGAATAACTAGGTAAGATGTTATTAATTATTGATATAATAATTTATTGTTATAAATGCTGGGAGGGCCTTTAAAAAAGCTGTTATGGACTGACTATATTTTGCTGCAAAGTGGTAGTATATTATTATTTTACTACATTGAGTATCCTTTCCTCTTTGTTACACTGAATTGCACAACTTTGAAACTTCAGCGGAACAAGTCTCCAGCCTTTCTGAATTTGCATGAAACGATTATGCTTGGCTGGGAGTTTTCTGACATGGTAATGTCTGTTCATGCCCTTTTCTGGCTTTCTTTCCTGTCTGTGAAAGGAAAACTCATGAATAAGATGACTGGGAAATAAATGCAAGCACCTTTTAAATAATATCAGAAGTAGGTCTAGAGCTCTTATGGCAGGGTTTTAAAGGGTTGCCATGTAATCGCTTCCTTCAGAGCCAGTTCCTGTTAAGAGATACTGGGATGTGCTTTGTAAGATGCTAAACCCTGGGGCTCAGGTGAGGCAGACTTTTTGGCTCTGTTTTTTTAGTGAGAAATGGGTAGGTTACTTTGACATAGTCATCACTGGCTGCTCCTCAATACCTTGTGTCCATTGTCACTTGAGCAGTGATTAAGGCAAAATCTACGTCCAGTCCTTTCTAGCAGAAGGAGCTACTGTTTAGCTGTAACTTCTCATCTGTAAATACTCCTGCAGTAACACAAGACTGACAGTTTTTACCTTTATGTAACAAGTGTTCAGAAAAGAACTGCCTGAGCCTTTCATTTTATGATCTCTAGCAGAGAAGTCATCAACAATAGGAAAAAACTTGGGATATGGAGTTAATTTTTTTAAAAAGTGGGATTGCACAGTTTAGAAATCTTTCAGTTTTCTGTTAAACTACTCAAATGCTGCCTTGATATATGCACTTTGAAACTTTTGTTCCATAGTCCACCATGAAATATAGCATTTAAAACAATTTGACATCGTTGAGTGACATTTTCACTATATTTTGATATAGGTCACATTCTATTCTCCCTTTTTCCTTCCAAAGAATTACTTCTATTAAAAACCAACCAAACCTAAGTTTGTGATTTTGCAGCAGAATACGCTATATGTGCACACAGGTAACACAAGGTAGAATTTGCCACAAAACTCTTGTTTCTCCACCAACCCCTGTAAGATGAAGGCCCACCATCTGCACAGAGCAGCTTTAAAACTTCTCATTCTGCTTGTTCACCCTTGCTTGCTACCTCTGTCCGTGCTTCTATTCCCAGACCAGTCTCAAGCTTCCAGCCCTCGAATGCCTGCTTCCCCTGCCCATCTGGCTTTTGGTTATCTAAGGATTTTTTTGCCCCCCAAGTTCTTTTAAAACACAAATACTTCTAGAGAGAATGTGAATCATACATCTTCTGGTGGCAGATTCTGGTTCTCTGAAAGCAAAGCTCTCAGCAGAAGTGTTATATATTCCTGCTGGACTTTATTACATCCAAGACTATGTTAGTGGGAGCAGTAAATGCTTGCAAGATAAACAGAATTGCTTCTCAGAGACAAAATTACTTGCACCATATATTGTCAATCACTTTAAGCTAATCTGCTAAGCATTAAAGAATTTAGGACTCACTTATGATTTGACACTAGAATTTTCAAATGCTCCCAAGCATAAGTGGAGTTACACCTCACACACCACTCTGAAGTCAGAGCAGTTTGGCCATTTGTATAAAGTTAGCCTCAGAGCGCTTCCAAACTGAACTTTTTGTTTTACAAAAAATCTTCTGACTCCCCATCCAGGCTGAGGTTTATCCAGTAGTCTCACATGAAAATCTGATTACTGTATTAGAGGGCTTGTAATCTTAAAGTGAGAGAGTAAGTGAAAGTATTAAAGCATACAAACTAACTGGGATACTGCTAGGCTGGAGTATTACTAGTGTCTTTTTTCTGCAGTGTGTGTATATAAAGCCTCCTCTCCTCCCTCTTATGCGGAACTCCTGTCTAAGTAACTGTTAGGTTTTTCTTTTCTGTTTTAACTGTTAGCTTTCCCCTCTCTTCATTTAACCCACCCTTTCAGAAAGTCCTGAATACATAAAAAGCTTTTGCAGTGTGCCCTGAAGCATGTATACTGATGAAGCATATACAATGTAATTATGGATAGCACAATGCAACATCATGAAGTGCCTTTGTTTACAGATTCTCTATCATGAGAGTATAATGAACAGATTCACTGAGGAAATGCAAAAGCAGATGCCTTTGGCTGGCTCCTGTTGTTCTCTTTTTGGCAAAGAAAGAGGGACAAATCTACCCTGGGACAGCCCCACTGAAGTCAGATGAGTTACACCAGGCAGGAACTGGAACTTTTCTCTTTTTTTAAAAAAACAACAGTTTCCAGATCTCTCTTCCCTGACTGTCACAATTTCTCTTCCACAGAAAGCCTATGAGAAAAGACTCTCTGCTTCTAAAAAGGTAGGATAACCTTTTAATACCTAATTTCCGCAGCAGTGTAAGTTCTGTGTGTATCTACCAATGGCTGTAATTGTAAAACTAATCTCTAAGTATTTATAGAAAAAAGTATACTAAAAACCTAAAATCATATTTATTGAATGGGAAAGTAGGAACAGAATGTACTGTGAGAGGGATAGAGTACTAATACACAGCTGTGCTGCAAGTGCATGACATACGCTTAGAGCTGGCCTAGGTATCAGCATATGGTATCACCTTGAAACGTACTGCGTGTAGTGAGGTGTAACATTGGACAAAGCTTCTGAGGGCAGATGTCTGTGAAAGCACCACACTTCACATGTCTGCGAAATCTTTAGGGAAGAGGAACCTGTGGCAACTCCTAGTATCTTGCATATTTGCAAATTATAATCTTTAAAACAAGTTTATTGGGGCAAACCTGGGATTGCGCTTCATAGCACAGTGTAATAACAAAAGTTAGCAGGACTGCTGATGCTTTGTGCTTGCTAGTGCTGTGGCCATACTTCTAGGGGTTTTTTCCTCTACCAAGGGCCTGAATGGTGCCTCTCATATAAAACCTGCCATTTACAATTTGCCTTTTGCTGAGGCCTCCTTTGTGTTCACACAAGGCAGCTGGCAGGAGTGCTGACCTCCTCCGAGCTGAGCCTTGCCAGTGCTAGCTAATCAATATTCAGTAGAGTCAGTTGCTCATTATGAAACCATTGATTATCCCTGGAAGGTTACTCCCCCTATTTGTGTCATTTTTCAGTCTCTTCCTTTTTCAACCCATACAACCCCCCATCCCAGGCTCTCAAGAGGACAGAGTACTGGGATGGAAATGAGTTTCCCTTTCAGGATCTGAATAGTTCGTTGTCAGATGTCAAAACAGTCTTTGAAAAGGAGGTAATTTCCCCTCTGCCAGATTTTTGTTTATACCAGGTTTGCACTTTTGATTTCTGGGATATTTCTAGTGATTGCTAGCTGCGCACTTGAAGTGTTTGTTGTATTTGACTTATGCAGGTTGCATTAGTTACACTGAGCTGTGGTGTCCTGTGGCTGAAGAAAAAACCCACATCTTTTACACAGCTGTAGCTGACCTGTCTGAACTTTTGCACAAAAGTGGAGAGCCATGGTTTCATATTCCATGCTATTCACAAGCAAATAAACAGGGAGGCTCATGAAGGACTGAAAACATCCCGCAAGCCCTTGGCTTCTGGCATGCTCGGCTCAGAGTACACCCACATACATTACACAGTCTGTTCCTCTTCCCTAACACAAAAGGGGAGGTCTGTGAGGTTTGGCAAAAATCATAACAAAGTCTCTTCTTTTAAATGTCATTTGTCCACTTAAGGATGTATTCAGTCAACACAGCAGTAGAGAAGTGTGAGATAAATACAGAAGTCTAAACACTTGACTTTATTAGAATAGATGCCAGATACATAGACAGATAGAAAAGACTAAAGAAATTGTTTTGGCTAGCTTGATTGGTTGCTTTGATTGTAAGTATATCATTAAAAATCATAGCAGAGATTACAGATCAAAAAGGCAAGGTCCGAGGCCTCAAAGGAGGGGAGCAGGCAGCTGGAGCTAAGAGACAGATGGGTAAAAGAAAAGCCGTTTGCAGAGAACACAATGCTTACCTCCGTTACACTACTCAGTTCAAGTTAGTGCCCTGTCGAAAGAGCAGGAACTGCACTGGGCTGTGACAATCTACCTTACAGAGTGACTCCATTAGAAGAGCTGAACTTGCAGTTGATGGGTAGTAATTGTAGTAAGAGGATTGAAAGTCAACAGCTTTCAAGCTTTATCCTGCTTGTCCCTTGGCTTGGATTTAAATCATCACTAATTCAAGCTAGATGCTTCTGTCTGGGAGCAGAGTCAACTATGCAAGTCAAAGCACAGCAGAAGTTATTACCTCAGTGAAGGTGAGCATCTTTTCCTCTCCTGCCCTTAGCACTTGAAGGAGGAGCTGTGTTTGCATGGAGAGCAGACCCTGCTGTCTGTCTCTGATTTTACACAAAGTGCTATATTACTAGGGAATGGAAAGCCAGAGAACACATAAGTACTGTGGAACTCCTGCAGTGGATGGCATTATTCACTGTTGATGGAACAAAACATAGGCCATACCTGGTTAGCACCTTGCATTGGCGCATCTTGGTTCATCTTACAGACTGGTCTGTGGTTTTGTCAGGTGCTGATGATTTTAGCCCATGTCTCCAAGGGCTGGTTCAGAAGCCAGCTCTGTGACCATTGCCAGCAATTCAATCTTGTCCGGTCATTAGTACATGCCAGAGAGGTGATGACAGGGATGTGAAAAATGGCAAGCTGGCAGACTGGGGTTTGTTTAGCCAGGGGGGTTTCCTGTCAGATCCCTGTCTTTCTGATCAAGGCATGTGACACAATGGATCTGTCAGACTGCCAGAGAAAGTTTGAAGCGTAAATCAGGCATTAATGTAAAAGTGGGCAACAGACAGTTCCTCGGCTGATAGAGAGGGAGCTGTCCCTGGCATAGGAGAAGAGTGACTCCACCTGCTGTCCTGTTTGTCGGGGAGTACTTACTTTCCAGTGTCAGTTGTCATCCTGCTGGTGTTAATTAGTGTTTTTAGCTATTTTCTGCAAAAAGACTTGTTACTACTCAATGGAGAGGATCCCTGAGATATGGTGTTGTATTAAAACAGAACAGATATTCTTTATGTCCAGTTTGGCTTTCAGCTGTCTTCAATGTGCCTGAGATGTATTTAAAGGATGAGGTGAAGGACTAATATTATGTCTTGATCAGAGAATATCATCAGTGTATTACAGAGGAAATGTTAGCAGAGAGCATACTGTTCCCATGCCTCTGTTAGGCAGAACTCTTCCTGTCCCATTTATATTGACATTACCCTGTAGTAATCATTGCAGTCCTAGAAGGAAATACTGAATTGAATGTGTTCCTACCTATTGCAGCAGATAAAGTAAGTTAGCATGTTGGGACCAAGCAGCTCACACCAATTGCCAGGAAGACTATCTGATGGAGCATAAACATCTGTTCTCTCCATCTCCTATTTTTGTTGTTCATACCACTTGTGCTGTGGGATGCAGTAAGTTGTTATGGAAGCAGAGTCATCTCCAGGGTGCAGTGACAGCCAGTGGGTTAAAGAGCAGTGACCTCTTTGTGAAAAACCTCCAAAGAATTGTGAAATGCCTCTTAAGTAGTTTTATGCATTTGGCCAGTGAAATTGAACCACAAAGTACGTTCACAATTTTCCTTCTGGATTTTCATTATGTAGATTATGCCTTATAGCTGCATAATGACATTTAAAGTAATAGAACAGAAACATCTCATATAGGTAATGATGTCCTGAATATGTATTACGTTGACTGAGAAGCCTGCATTTGTTTCAAGCATGTTTTTTTTCATGGAGAAAGGCTATGTGTTTCTGTCTTGGCAGCAAACTTTGAAGAAGATACACAGAGACTGAGGAAAGACTTTATGTAAAATCTCATGGCAGTGTAGTCATACAGTCAAAATACCTGTAGGACTGACCTCCACAAGTGGCAGGTGCAAAGCATGAGTTCTCATATTTCATTTGCTACACTGGAAATATTCTTTGAAATTCATGAGTGTAGAATAAAATTCTGAAAGATCAAGAAGACTTTTGGTGACAAAGTTATTCTTGCATTTTTGCAAATCCCTCCCGTAAGGAACATAGATACGAAGTAATGGCTGTGCAGATTCTCAGAGCAACTGTATGTCGTGTGGCTAACAGACTTTTCAGACTACTTTGGTGTGGGTCTGAACCAGTCAGTCTGTTCATATTGGAGATAACTATGGTCATTGAACCCATATGGACCTCATTCTATTAAAAACTCCATAAAAAAAACCTTAATATACTACTGTCTGGAGGTAATAAAACTCCAGCACCCAGAATTGTATGGGAGGCCATGCCGACTTTAGTATCAGGTCTGCCAGTTCAGGCACTGCCACGTACTTATCTTTAAAATGACTGGCCAGAGAGTATTTTCAGTAATCCTTGCCCCCAGGCAGCAGGCTATGTGAATGGTTTGTGCAAAAGTCAGCATTTCACATTACAAATGAAATATGTTTCTACTAGATAGAGGTGAGCTCTTACCCTGCATCAGCAAATCCTATCTTCTGGGTTTTTTGTCTTTGCTTAAATACCAGTAAAAAGGCCCACTTAGTATTCTGTCTTGTGTGTTTATTACCTGATTTATGATTATGAAGGTAACAGATCTCTGTTGCCTTCCATGTTGGAGTTGTGCCAAGTACTTCCTCCTGAACTGATGAAGGGTAATGTTGGTTATTCTCTGTTTGCTGTCAGTGCAAGCTCTGAAAGCAAAGATAGAATCAGGATTAATTTGTCTGCAGTTAGAACTTGCTTTCATTCTGGTACTTCAAAAGCTGCTGTAGAAAGAGTGAGTTTGTTAGCCCATGACAGGTGAAATTGTTGCATGCAACAATTACACTTAAGTACTTGCTCTGCAGTCAAGTGAATGAGTTGGTGTCATTTGCCGAATTAATTTAAACACGGCATTGGTATGTAATAGATTCACCATTAGCTTTCTGATAACTGTCAACTTTTAGTGTAAAGAAGCAGTTAGAAGATGACTATGTCCTTTACAAAGAAGGAAAACAGAATGATAAATAATTTTTCACTTTGCAATTGCTAAAGGTTTTTTATGGTAAAGAGCAAAACCCAAAAGAGCTTGGAGGAGGAGACCTTTTAGGAGAACACATAGTTTGTAGAGAGTCAGGATGGCATTAGCTTTTCCTTTAAATATGCCTGTACTTTTCTTGTATAGAACTTTTTTTTTTAATAGTACTTATCACCATGGTGTCCGAGTGCCTTCTCCATGAATTCAGTCTTCCAGTATCTTTTGTGATGTAGCAAAAGGAGACTGAGGCGTGGAAACAGTGAATTATTTGCCTAAGATCATTCAGAAAGTCTGAGAGAGAGCAAGGAACTGAATGCAGATAACCTAACACTCATATAATGTCTATCCTTTATTTTAGGAGTGAATGAATCCCAAAGATTGAAAGCAACCCAGAATATTATTTCCTATAACTATTTTCAGTTTAGATTGACTCAAACCCAGGCTTTTCCTTGGCATCCGTTCAAGGCAGTAGATATAAGGCAGATGCATTCAACAGTGAGCCCTTTTTTACAGCATGACATTTGAGTTTGCATCACTGTAGCCTTTTTTTGGTTGTGGTTTTTTTTTATAACTGTTTCTGTGCAGTGTCGTCTTTGCCTGCCTGGTGCAGGGCATCACCTCCTGTACAAACTGGCTTGTAAACCCTGGGCTCACAGTCAGGAGAACAAGGAGTGAGGCCAAGAGGAGCACAGAGCTCCTTCCTTTACATACTGCTGCTCTGGCTTTCTTCAGTCATTAGTGAAATGTTTTCTCGTGTTGCAGGTCATGCAAACAGTAACCGTCCAGGTTGAACCTGGCCTAGCTCCTTCTGGCTCAGTGTGGGGGTAAAGTGCATTTCAGTATCTCCATTTTATATTAGTGTTGGCATCTCCATTTGTGGTTTTGCTAGACACTATATAAAAAGCACTGGCATGCTTGTAAAGATACTTCTTTCATGGTAGGTGCCTGCTTCTGGTGGTGGTTTTCTCACTCCCTGGAGTTTGTAGCAAGGCTCAGTTGTTCAATAGTATGGAGGCCCAATTTGTTCATTTTTCCATCTCGGTGTCCCTCAGTGAGGGCAAAGTGTATGGCTTAAAGACATCCCTTATCCCCTCAGTGCTGTGCTAACTTGGGAGTCCAGTGTCTTTTATTTCTTGTTGCCTGAACTCAATTCCTGTTGTCTTTCAGGTGACAAAATGAACAGGTCCCTGGGGAAGTTGTGCTCCACTATGTTTTCAAATCCAACTTTGTCCTCTAGCTTTGGATTTAGGTTGCAGGGTCCATTGCAAGTCAGGCTGCTGAGTATGTACTGTATGTGGATTCTACAATTTCTGACTGTTATCCCAGTGACTCAAGATTATCAGCTTCAGTTTCCCTTTAAAATAAAAATAAAATGGGTCTATGGTTTGCATTCAGGGAAGCAGAAACTGAGGAATGGAAATATCTTAGTTGGGTGAAATTGATGAATAATTTCATATCCACTCTTAGTTTCCACTGGGGACTCAGTGCAGATTCAGGATCATAATTAAGATGCATATTCTGCAGGATATATTGCTTTTTAAGTCAAATACATGGAGCTATTCAACCGTTATTTTCACCAGGTTTTCCTGAAGAAACATTTTATGAGACTTTGGACTGCATAACATGTATGTGAGGTACTTCAAATTATAATAAGGAAAAACTGAGCTCATCGTTATCTGTGAAAGGAGTGTGTTACTGGGAGTCCTAACTATCCCAGAACAGGCAATGAGGGAATGCAATTGTACCCAGTATCAGAGTGAACACTAACTTCTGAAATGGCAAAGGACCATCTTTACAGTCCTAAAGAACTTGAAGAATCACTTTTATAGTAAGTTTTTAGCTTAATTCCTAAGGGAATGAGGCAATTGAGAAATCTATGTCTGTCTCACTGCAAGTACCTTTTGAAAATACTGACAGTTTTTAACCAAATTTAAAAGAGGTAGAAGTATCAAAGCTTCCTGAAATTTTCAAGACCACTGGCACTTGAGTAAAGGAGGAATGTCCAAATTAGTGCTTTTACTGAGGGAACTCTTCTAATGTGTGCTTTTACTGGCAAGCCCCACCCGGCCAGTCAGCATTTATGTATTGATAGGGCAATGTGTGAGGAGCTGGTGGGAACAGAGCTAATGCGGTGAGTGGAGAGGATATATTAGAGGACAAAAATCTGTAGGAAATCAGGCTTCATCAGTTCTGCCTCTTGGGGAACAAGCTGTTGTTTAGCAGAGCACAGGGATGCTGCATAGATGCAAAACCTCTGTTACAATTTAGCTTTTGTCTTTTAGTAACAGAGTATAATGTGGAAAGACTCCTTCAACATTTGGACAGTAGAGCTGAACAAAAAAAGAGACCATTATATGCAATATCTGTCAAGACTGGAGAATAGTCTGCTAGCCTGCCAAATGCAAATGAGGATTATTCATTCATTTAGTCCAAAAGAGAAAATGATATAATTTATTTGGTTCAGTTGGTTTACTGTGACAAATAAACAAGAAGGAGAGGACTCCAATATGGCAAATGTTCAACCTCACATAGCTTTAAAGACTGTGGAAATTATTCTGCTCTGAGCATAAGCCTTATTTTACATTCTTCGCCCAAACATAGTCCCTAGATCTTCAAAGTGATTTATATGCTTCTTCCCCCAAGTAGAGAATCTTGTAGAGGAATTAAGAACCAAGTCTTGTTTATTTGCCTTGGACTTTTAGGGCAATGACACATTCATCTTGGTTGGATGTGGGCTGTTCTGAACCAGCCTGAGCTACTCATTTTACTAGGTGCTGTACCAAGTTTAGTCAAAACATTAATGCAGTTTTGTACATCTGTCATGAGTAGAGACATTTTAGATAATTGCAAAATTCTGGTCCGCTTCATGGGTGGGAGTGAAGGGACATGGGGGGGATGTGAAGCTGAAAAGTGCTGGCTGGTTTCCAGCATACAAGTCCCAGGCATTTTGCAGAAGGAGGCCACAAAGGAAGAATTCAGCTGCTCCTCTGCACTTCAGCTGAGTTTGTGAGACTCACTGGAGGAGTTGTTAGGGCTCTGGGGAAAAAATGGGCAAGCCAGAGGGGAAGCAGGCATACCTGTGTGGTTGGTGTTAAGGTCAGCCCTAACTGTCAGTGATGGACATGGTATGAAACAGTTGGAGCCTCTGAGCACCTTGGAAGTGGCAGGTTGGATGCTGTTGTGGGGCACTCTCCTGGCAGTTCTCTGTTGACAAGAGATGGCAGTCCCCTCTCACTGTGGGGACAGAGCAGCAAGCTGAAAGCTGCATGCACACCTACCGCTGTGCTAGGAAACGGTCAGCAAGGTGATGGGTCAGATTGAGCCTACAGATCAACAGACTGCTACAAAGGCAGAATGTCACAGGAGTGACCTTCCTGCACAAGCTGAAGCTTTCTTGGCAAAGTAGATGTGATTCCTGGCAAAGCCTCACTTCAGCAGCAGCACCACGTTAAGGTTGGTGGCTCGGCCCGAAAACTGCTTGTGCATCATATAGAGATCTCAGATCTTCAGTACCTATAGCTTCAAGCAGATCTCATTGTTACCCTTCCACTGCAAGTCTTTGTGACTTAGTTTAGTGAAATACAAAATGAGAAGGTTGCAAACCTTATCTCCTAAGAATGTTTTTCAGAAAGGTAATAGACTCAATGGGGTCATTTCAGGAGCCTGATTTGCAGGGACTCTTGAGAAAGGTTCATCTTTCTCTCCCCACGCCAGTGACACTGGCGAGTCACTGCCATTCTGCAGCCCCAAGCTGTATTTGCTTACTAAGAGTTTGAAGAGTGGGGGGTGTGGGGCGGGAGGCGGTGGCCCGCAGCGGGGTCCCCGGGCTGGGTGGCGCGGTGGCAGCTTGCCCTCTGCTGGCTGCCTGCACCGGGGCGGCCCGGCGCGCAGGGAATCGCTTCGGCGGTACAGCCAGCGGCTTCCAGGGCTGAATTCGTGACCTGGATAGTTCTGCTGGAATATAAACTGATTACATCCAAACGGGTGTCGACATAAAAGCGATTTCTTTAAAATGACTGCCATAGGGAGTGGAATTATCTGTCTACAAACCAGCATGAGTAGCACAATTGTCCTCAGACTTGAACTTGAACCATCAGGTGTCAGGCTAGTTCTGTCTCAAGGGTTTTCAATGCTGGGTTATACCTGTTACCTTCCTCCCAACAAGCTCCCTTTCTCTGCCCCACCATACACATGAGACTGAGGGACAGGTGCTCCCAGTGAAGTCCACAGTACCTTCGTATTCCCGTGGAGAGAAAAAGTAAAGGGATAGAAGGGTAAGTCAAGAATAGCCAGAGCTGCTTCATGTACACTGAAGTGTGTTGCTCTCTTCTACGAGAAGTTAGAACACACACGTGCTGTGTTGTCTTCCCCTTTGCCAGCTGCAGGGAAGGTGAACAAGGGTGGCATGGTCCCTCCCAGAGCTCTGCTGTGCGCTGAGGGTTATCTACACCTTGTGCTTCCATACTCAAGCCTGTCCACTGTACAGCTTCTCTGTCCTCATGAACTGGTTCTTCAGCCACCCTGGGTTTGTTTTGCCATGTCCTTCTGTCAGAAATAAAAGCTGTTTCCTTAACCCTTATATTTCATGTTTTGATGTTAATCCTGACATTCTTTACTCAAATCCAAATAATATGCGTTGCCTTTACAGTTCTAAAGGGATAATACTTATCTTGGATCCTAAATGCTTAATTGCATCTGATTAAACAAAGCCTTCTTAAAATGGACCCCAAAAGGGAAAGATCCAATTGTTGGCCTGTTAAATACCAAAATAAAACAAAACCCTGAGGAAATGAAGGGGTAGCAGTCAGTGGTGTTACAGTTGCTTAGGGACTGACAGTAAGAAAAGTGGCATCTGTCCAGAAGAGGCCCACAGCAAAGAGGGGCAACCTCCGTCTGACATGGAGAATGGGATAAGGCAGTGCAGAAACTGATTTATATTCACAAGTGAAATTTATGAGAGAAATGAATATATATTTTATAGTTTGAAGACTATTCATAAAATCATATGAAAGAAAGTAACTATGATAATGAGAAACAACTTGAAACACCACTGTATTTTTTAATTTAGCTCCCTGAAGACTACAGGTCTTTGTGTTTGAGTGCATGAGCTACTGTTTGGCACATTTCCTGAACCACTTTGTCTATTCACTTCTTGCTAATGTGAGAGTGCCCAGACTCCCTGGAAAGAGGGCTTTGTTGGAAACCTTTCATTATCAAGGATTAGCTGTTTGGTAAACCTGTGTCCCCTTTAACAGTCTGACGGGAAGTACTGGCTAATGAAGGGCTCATTGTGGTGGTTCTGTGAGTGTGGGACTTGAGTCCATTTTATTGCTGAAACTGCAAGCCAGTGTCCTTTGTGCTTGTGAGGACTGAAGGGAAACTGAGTCATGCCCTTTGGTTCTGCTGAAAACATGTAGTGAAAAATATGCTTTCCTTTATCAGTACTGTTGCCGTGTTTGTTGTCTAAAGGCTCTATGTAGCAGGGAATTTTGTTGCTATATTACAGAATTATGTGTGTAGATTTAAAAATTGTTGTGTCAATGTCTAGGGATAGCTTACTTGAAACATTTTCATATAATACAGCATGAAAAACTGAAATAATACAAACCATTAAATGTCTTTATCACTTCATAATGTAGTTGTAAAATTCTTGACATAACCAAATGTGAGCATCCTCATCCCACCTCTAGTCAGAAGGCATGGCAGACAAGTACAGGATATGCTTTACTGATAAACTTCCATATGTGTTTGAAATCTCAAGAGAGATTTACTAAAATCCTTTATGAAAGTAATGTACTAGAAATCCATTCTCAGTGAAACATATTCCAGTACAACTTATATCATGAAGAAGTACTGCTGAAAATCATCACCAGTCTGTGATGTCCAACAGGATTCTTTTATCTCTACAATAAATCTCTCTCATTGAAACTCCCAAGCTCCTCACGACTCCAGGCATGGTTAGTGCCTCCAAATGCAGGGAAGCAAAGAAAGACAGCCCTGTAAAACCATTGGGAAGGAAAACGAATCCCTATCCACACCCCCAACCAGGCTTTGTGTGTTTGGGAAGGGGGGTGTGTGGAAGGATCCAGGGAACTGTTAAAGATCCAGAGGCTCTTAAGCACCAACGCTTTTCGGCGGAGGTGCCAGCAGGTTTAGTGTGAAACTGCTCATATTAAGATCAGAGGATTAAAATCAGATGGTTTGGATTTTGCTTTCCCCCTCCATTACAGCTAATTAGGCCAAGTGCAGAGGGTGTCCCTATTGATCCTGAACACATGTGACACAAGCGGTTCCTTGCAAGAGGAATCGGCTCTGGGAGAGTGTTATTAACTCCGTCTGGGCAGGAAGGGCAATCAGGTAGCCCAGGGATGTGTGTGTGTGTGACTGGGGGAGTCAAGGAAGAGATTATGCTTTAATGAAGGTTTTGAACTCATTATCTGGCCTGCATTCAAAGGCTGCAAGAACTCTAATCGTGTACATAAATGCATGTGGTAGGAAGTGACTGGAGAGTGGCCAGGAATACAGAGATTACTGCAACCCGCATCTTGCACTCCCTCTCCCACTGCCCAAGTGCTGCCTGACCTCTCAGCTTCATGCGGTTCTGCCTGTCTGGTTGTATGGGACTGTGGGAACACATGGGGACTCTGTTACTTTTTGACTTGTGATCCTACAGTAGTTTTTCACCATAAGCTTTTTATATCTATATGCTAAAGTGGCTCCGTACCATTCATAAAAGGAGGAGATGCAATGCTACTTTTATATCTTTTTGGTATAGATATGTAAGTGGGTGTAGGACACTATTCCCAGAACAGTTCAGGGCTTTGTGCTGGTGAAGGGGGACATGGCACCACCAGGACCCAGGACAGGAGCTGTGGTGCTGCTGGTGACTGGTGGCACCAGTGCAAACCAGGCTCTCAGTCTCAAAAACTAAACACTCACCTGCCTCTTTATTCTGGCAGTCCTTCTGTCCCCCAGTAACCATGTACAATGTAACTCCTCATTTCTAAAATGCACGTAAGGTGGAAGGCATACCGTATTTCTCAAACAGCCTGTGGCTTGGCTAAGCAGGAAGAAGACTGCATGTGGGATCATTTTGACAGGCACAGATCTCATGCTGTGGATTAAAGTCTGGCCCAAGCCTCTTTCCTTGCCGCTGCAAAGACAATGGGGCCACAGGCACTAAAACCTGGTCCAGGTCTCAGCCCTAGCGGTTTCTCCAGGAGCACAGCACCTCTGGCACTGTGGTAGGACATTAAGGTGACAGCTCCCTACTGAGAACCCCAAGACATGCCTGCACCCAGAGGCTTAGATGCTCTCCCATCTACAACAATTAAAGAACCAAGACCGAAGCCACACGCCAAGACAGGCCATCAGAAAATGACACATTTTTTCCCTCTGTTTTGCAGCAGCAAAAGGAAGGTACCTAATTCCCACCAGCCTCTTGGGTGCTTCTCTAGAGGGGGGAGCGCGTGCACGGTGTGGGCCTCTAGGGACGTAGGTGAGCAGGGCTGACTCTGTCAAAGGGCTGCTCTGCCTGCGTGCGCCCTGGGAGGGTGCTGGTTCCATTGGGATGTGGTGCTGGGCAGCCTGCTCCAGCCAGCCCTGCTTGGAGCAGGGGGCAGGACTCAAGGACCCCTTCCCACTGCAGTGACTCTGTGATTCCTCCTGTCATGCGGAGTGCCACTTGAGCTGTACCCTGGCTGCTGGTTTTTTTCCTCTCTCTCGCTTGGCCTTAGCTTTTTTTGTTTGTTTGTTTTGTTTTCTCTCTCCAGTTTCTATTGGAGCAAAAATTTGTAGAACCATAAAATGCAGGGATGGAAAATGACCTTTTGCTCCATCCAGCCCAGCTCCTCTGCCAGTGCCAAGCCATTCCCTTCAAAAATCCCAAGTGACTTGTCTAGACCATGCACAAACCACTCCAGCAATGGTGATTCTGCCACTGCCTAAAGATTATTCCGTGGTCTAATTGACCTTATGGCTTGGAAATTTTTCCTGATGTCTCACCTCAGGCGTTTCTGTGCTAAGTTTGAACCTATTGCTTGGTTACCACTCTCGCTTTATTCTGAGCACAGATCCCTTTGCCTTGTGTGGCTGTGCCTCTTGCCTGCAGACCTGGCATCCCCCTGGGCAGGGTTTCCATCCTGATTTTTGTCAATTTATCTGCTCTGGATTGAGCTTCTGTGCTCTTCCTGAGACATGACCCCACAACCATCATCTGTGTGGAGAGGATGGTGATGGGCTGGTGAGTGACTCAAGCTTGGAGCACCAAGCATGGAGCTGCCCAATTAGAGATTTCATTGGTTTCTGTGAAGATGAAATAGTACCAGCATGTAGCCAAACTCAGAGACAAGGCAGTACGAAGAATTCATCGTAAGTATTATAGTATTTGTTATAATAGAATAATTGCAACTAGAGAGCCCCTTTCTGATTAACATGGAGACCTTTAAAGCTTTGTAGACATGATTCTGATCAAAGTTTGAGAAGTCTTACACATAAATAGAGCAAGTGCTGTATACCCACTTGTCAGAAACTAGGCGACCACATAAAAAGAGGTGCTATGCTAAAGGAATGTCAACCACTCTAGCTTGGCCTAGCAAAGCTCTCCTGCCCCTGGGCAGGGGGCGTTTTCTTAGGGTTTGTTCCTCCTAATTTGGTCCCTTCTGGCTTAACTCACAAATGGTCCACCCATAACTACTTTCCGGTGAAATGAAGCAGAAATGTGGAAGCCACCTGTGGCCTTCACCTGGCCTGTGCACAGCACCATTGCTTTCCTGCCTGGAGCTGTTCTGCAGAACGTTCTTCCACCAGAGGGCAGCTGGTAAAAGGAATGTGATGGGCTTGCCTGGCTCGAGATGAGACAGCAGCTAATTTGATGCTAATTATTATGGTTGTAATTTCCTCCCCAGCCAGATACAATCCCCTTCAGCCATCTCCAATGGTATTATGCTTAGGGAACACTTCCCACAATAAAAGCACAGGCGTGTTCTTTCCCAGTTACCCACAAGATCCATCCTCAGCTGTAATCTGAGCTAGACACGGTACAATTAGTTATTTGTGTTTCTGAATTAGCAAAAGACTAAGCTTTAACAATCCAATAACGTATCAAAGATGTGTTTGCAATCAGTTTATCCTAGAGCTCCATTTGTTGCCAATCTGGCGCACACTGCAGTCTAAGGTAGAAGAAGCAGAGGAGGTGGGCAGCTATTTACAGACAGCTCAGCACTGCGTCTCCTCGCTTTATGAATGGTATGGAGCTATTTAGATATAAAAAGCCTATGGTGAAAAATTGTTGTAGGATCACAACAAATAAGTATCAGCTGCTTCCTGGGTGTAGTTGTACATGAAGAATACAGGGAATGGGGAAAACCTGCTTGTACTAAGTACTTATTTTGCCTTTCCTTGTGATAGGAGTGCAATAGGAAATCAGCTACCAGACTTGGGATCCACCTGTGCTAGCATATCCCACACTCCCTCTCATTGTGATCTGAGCTTTTACTGCTACAAGTTTCAGATAATCACTGAAGACTGAGAAGAGATTCAGTGTTCTTCAAATAGAGACAAGTAGCAGCTCTGACCACCCTGTAATGACTAAGCTCAGTCTTAATTGTGTTTCCTGGTTTTCATCTTTACTCTTTCAGTTTCTTTCACTTCCTTTCCCTTTTATGTATGCTGTTACTTTCTCTGGGGAGATAGATTTGCTCCTCTATCTCATGTTGAGGCTGAATTTGGCTAAAGTCAGTGAGGTCTCTACTGCGCTAACAGCAATTCATCCTGCAGAAATAAATGGGACTTTAGAGAAGCTGGAGCTTGATGATGCTTGCAATTAAAATATTATTTTAAGGTCTTTATGTTTGATGTTGTAAACAATCATACTGCACAAACAAACCAAGGGAGACATCTACACAGTACAAGCCTGGAGGATGGGAACACAAATGTATGACCTTCACCCTCATTCAGATGCTCATAGAAGTAATTTTCCATGATAGACCAGACACTGAGACTTTCTTCTTTGGTCAGATGATAAAGAAACTTCACCCACTGAATTCATCTCTCACAAAGATAGCAAAACCTAACTTATGACCAGTTCCTCCAGAGATGTCACTCATGGTAAACCTGAATGTTTGTAATTATTTCCAAAGTTTTAAGACTTTGCATTGAAGTGAGAAGGGGTATGTACTCTTAGATCTGAAGGCATTCTGCCACTTGTTGCCTTCTTTTCAAATTTTGAGTGGGAACTTCACATTTACATACTCCTGATGCCCTTTGGTTTGCATGGTTTGGTGTCTGATGATTAGGAGACAGTGGGCAGCACTGACTGACTACAGTTCAGCTATTACAGATCTCTAGCTGACTGAGGACAGATGGGATATAGGAAGGGTGGAGGGATAAGAAGGTAAGAGGAGGACTAGTTAACCTCTAAGGCATGCAAAAGAGTACATGCACCAGTGAAGAAGTGTGTTTCTGTGACTTGCCAGAGCTATAAACAGCAGAAACTTCTCTTCTCCTGGAAATCCACAGTGGTACCCAGATGAAGCCACAGCTTATGCAATGGCTGGCTGTGGCAAGGGAGCCTTCCTTACCAGCACGCCCTCAGTTCTCCCTAGCACACAAGGCTATAAACTCATTTCGGTGCCTAATGCAGTTGCTTCTTCCCTCTTCTTTGTACCCTGAACAATAGTGATGAAGCCAAGTATTAAGTGAGTATTATCCGTTCTTGTGTTGAGTGAAGCATGGAACTTGTGAAAAGCCCTTTATGTTATATAATTAAAGACTGTACTTGAATACATAAGGGAACTGCTTTATTGTCACACAAATAATTTTAATTCTGGTGATTCTTAATGTTTGAGAGCTTGACTTTGTAACTGCAGAGATGCTCCTTTAACCCTGTTTTGTACACATAGTTTTTATGTAACTCAAGAAAGCTTTTTTTGTTTTCCCGTGGGTGGGCAAACTGAAAGCAATAGTACTGGTGACTCCTTGTTCCCTAAAGGTCAAATATATATATATATGTGTATTTTTTATTTTTTTTCCTTCCTTCCTCTGCACAGGAGTGCCAACGAAGTACTGTAAGAAGGGCTACTGAAGAAACAGAAATAAGTAGTTCTGGGAAGAGGCAGCTCCACATCCAGGTACAGAGTCACTTCTATTATTTGGGGTTGGGAACATGCTGTCATTCATGGTATAGTCAGAAGGCTCTTTGTATCTGCAGGGACTGGAACTATCATCTATGTTCTACCAATTTAAAACAAAGTCTGGCTTCTTTACGTAGGAATATTTGAGCATCACAAGAAAACATTCAGAAAAAGTCTATTTCAACATGGTCTATAACGGGGGTCAGCTTGTATTTCTTACAGCTGTCTTTAAAGAAATTTCAGGAACATCCTTTAATGGAAAGCTAATTTTATAGCATAATCTTCTACCAAACTCTGACAATACCAAGTATACAATTCTAAGTTCACTCGTTTTTCTTATGTATTATGATAGGGTTTTAATTATATGTCAGTATAACAAATGTCATATACAGTATAACAGAGTGTAATTTAATGACTCATCTGAAGACAACACAACCTAAAGCTGTTCAGCCCTTCCTAGAATTCTGTCCCATGTATGTACAATAGCTACAGCTCAAAAGCTCATAGCGGTAGTATAAATTTTTTTTTTGCAGGATTATGAGCTATGGGGAATTAGTTATTGTTTGATTCTGTCAAGTAATATGAGTTTTCAGAACTCAATCCTGTTTTCATATTAAATGGAGTTGATCTTGAATGCCACTGTTTCAGACCTTGTACCTGGAGCCCTGTTTGATGCTGGTTTTACCGGTTCAGTTCATTAATTTTCCTGGTATTATGTAGAACTGTTTTATGAAGGTTAATAATGCTCTCAGAGCCCTCAGACCTTTCTATATAATTTGTGTGCCTCTACCGTCACAGGATCTGAGTGTTGTATTCTTTGTGTTTGCTGTTGCACTATGGCAATTCAGGGAGGCACAGTGATCCTTGGAGAAAAGCTGAGGAGTTAGGAGTGTGGATGTCAAGTGCTATATGCAGAGCAGTCTTAGGAATAAATACCCAAGTCCAAGATATAAATCCTCAGAACTTCTGCTCATCTACCGTGCAGCTGGGGTTGCTTGGTTAGTTCCTTCGTTCCTCAGTATATAGTGGAATTTGTAAATTAGACCTTTTTCTGTTCATCTTACCTGAGGTGCTTTGTCTTGCCAATATTTTTATAGATTTGGGCTTTGCATACAGTGAAAGACCCGTCAGGTGATGGAGGTTTCACTTTCTGTACAATAGCTCCATAGTTAGAACACCCAGTCAGGACCCCGGACACCTCTCATTTCTTTCCTCCACATGAGGCTTAAACCCCATGATTCCAATTTTTGGAAGAGTTTTCTTGCTCCTCATAGCTTATGTGTTGAGCTGTTTGGTGGTAGGAGGGTTCTTGTGCCTTCCCATTAAAACTGTTCTACTCTACATGGTACAATAAAGGATCAGCTGAAATTAGAAAGATCAAGAGAGAACATTACTCTTCAGGTCTTAAGACTGTGGAGGTGGAAGGGAGGTGCAACAGCTGTGATATGACTTGTCTGCTCTGCCTTTTCACATAATTGCTTTACTTAAACTTTTGGTCTAGCATCTCCCATTTTTCTGCTGCTCTGTTTCTTATTTATTACATCTCCATTCTTCCCAAAATTACAAAGTACCTCAGTTCCCATATCTGTATCTTTCCTGCTTCCTCTAATCTGGCTTTTGTCGGTCTGCTGCCAAAAGGGTAGCATATAAACTGGAGCAAAGCTTCCTGGATATAAGAGACTTACAAGAACATCTTAGGTATTATCCTTCCAACTTGAAATAATGAACGTTACAGTAAACAAAATGCAATGAAAGTGGCAGTGCAAGTGGGACCATAAAAGCATCTGGCCAGTGAAGCTTCTTTCTGCCAGGTTGCCTTCCTTCCCAAGCTTGCCCATGGAGGAGTTCACTGTACACCTTCTGTAAAACACTTCTGATGGGTAAAAAGCTGGCTGGATGGCTGAGCCTGAAGAGTGGTAGTAAATGGAGTTACATCTAGCTGGTGGCCAGTCACACATGGTGTTCCCCAGGGCTCAGTGCTGGGGCAAGTTCTTTTTACTATCTTTATTTACAATCTGAACAAGGGAATCGAGTGCACCCTCAGGAATTTTGCAGATGACACCAAGCTGGGGGGGAGTGTTGATCTGCTGGGGGGTGGGGGGCTGGGCAGGCCGGGCCGAGGGGCCGAGGCCAGTGGGTGAGGGTTGGCAGGGCTCAGTGCCGGGCCCTGCCCGTGGGGCACAGCAGCCCCCAGCAGCGCTACAGGCTGGGGCAGGGGGCTGGGAAGGGCCCGGCGGGACAGGGCCTGGGGGGGCTGGCTGGGCCGGCTGGGCGGGAGCCCCCCGTGTGCCCAAGCCGTGTGCCCAAGGCGGCCAGCAGCGGCCTGGCTCGTGTCCCAGGCAGTGTGGCCAGCAGGGCCGGGGCAGTGCCCGTCCCCCTGCGCTCAGCACCGGTGCGGCCGCCCCTCGACTCCTGGGCTCAGGGTTGGGCCCCTCACGGCCAGAGGGACATGGAGGGGCTGGAGTGTGTCCGGAGACGGGAACGGGGCTGGGGAAGGGTCCAGAGCACAAGTGCTGTGAGGGGCGGCTGAGGGAGCGGAGGGGTTCAGCCTGGGGAGGGGGAGGCTCAGGGGGGCCCGTATGGCTCCCTACGGCTGCCTGACCGGGGCTGCAGGCGAGGGGGGGGTGTCGGGCTCTGTTCCCAGGGAACAAGTGACAGGACAAGAGGAAACAGCCTCAGGTTGTGCCAAGGGAGGTTTAATTTGGATATTGGGAAAACTTTCTTCACTGAAAGGATGGTCAGGCATTGGAACAGACTTCCTAGGAAAATGGTGGAATTGCCATCCCTAGAGGTGTTAAAAAGTGTGTAGGTGCATTAGGGACATGGTTTAGTGATGGACTTGGCAGTGCTGGGTTAATGATTTGACTTGTTGATCTCAAAGATCTTTTCCAACCTAAATGATTCTATAATTCTATGATTCACTTGTTACAAGTGTTTCTTCTCCAGCTAGAGCTGACTCATAAGGCAAATTGCTGTGTTGGGGGACAACAAGTCAAAGGAACGTATCTGTACTCGTGTGTGGTTCTGTGTGGGATTCATCGGGGGAGGCTTAAGTTGAGAAGAAGCCCAATTTAGAACACAACTAAAATGATAATAAACCTATTCACTTAATTCCAGGTCAGGTTAAGAGGAAAGCTTGCTAACTAATGCGGTCAGTGGCCTGTTTGCCAGCTTATGTCCTTTTCTAGCAAGCACCAATTTAAAGTGGTTAATATCCAGTCTCTTCATTTGAGTGAAATTTAAGCAGCATGCAATTTTCTCTGTCAGTTTAACACATGTGAAATATTCTGCCAGTCTCTGGAATTTCATGCTGTAGACACATAAATATACCTCCTTCCCTGTGTTCTCCTAACAAGAACATCAGACAACACCCCACACATACTTACCTTTGAAAAGACAGAACGGTAAAACTGGTTTCATAGAGTTCCTGTCTGAGAGAATACCAGTCTTCAAACATCCTGGATATTAAAAGTTTCTGCTTGCTTCCTGGGAAATTAAGTAGTAAAACAAGCTTGTATGTATGTGAAATCAGTTATAAAAGGCTTCTAGCTTAAAGTGAGTTACCTACTTATAATACAGTCTTAAAAGTGTGGGCTTTTTCATATAGTGAAGTAATTTCTGTTTTCTTTTAACATGGGAGCTGATGACCCTTTCTTGTTGTAAAGGTGTAGCAAGTGTTTGGAAAGATGAGGACCTTAGTGTTTCAGAAGCTGAACAGCTTCAGTTCACTTCCTTTACCAGATCCAGAAGGTGCTGACAAACAAGCAAGTTCAGAACTTTCAAACAGCACTGAGAATGCCTTGAGATCAGAAGCACTGGTTATCTCTTACAGCTCATGAATGGAGTAGGAGACTGTTCCTGTTTAAAATCCTAAACATTTTGTGAGTCTTGAGGCCTGCCTGAAAATAGGGGTCTTAAAAGCGAACTGTGAAATGACAGTTGAGATGATCAGCTGCTTGGTATAAATTTAAGACCCTGTCTTTAGTACTCCTGTTCGAAAATTTTGGCTGATACTTATAGTGTCTACAGAATCCTCTTCTCACAAAAAGGAATCAGGTATTAATTCAAACCCACCATGGATATTTATGGTTTAACAAAGTTTGGATTCATATGGAAACTGTGCTTTCCTTTATGTTTAGAGCTCCCTAAACAAGCAATTTTTCCTGGGGTAATGCCAATCATCAGTGGAACCTTATATGAAAATTTATGTTTGAAACCATGTCTGATATCCTTATATCCCTTTCATTGATTTGCAGGAAATGGAAGGCTTGGGCTTCAGCAATAGCTCAAGGATGCAATGTGCCACATAGGCTAATGTGATATAGAAAAGGTTGTGGAGGAAATTAAATTGTTTACTGGTTGGATAATAAAAAGCTGTGCTGTGGTTGCTGACATAAAAATGGTTAGGGTATAGAAATGTGTCATAAATACAGCTTTAATGTTCCTCTAGTGTTGCCTTCATTAGAAAATAAGTGTACGGAGTTACTTACTAGGAAACATCATCTAAGAGGGGATGTAGTTGCTTGAAGATTTCAAACAAAATAGCAGGTTTAGAGCAAGGCAAAAGTCGTCCAGAACTAAGCTGGATTTGTTTAATTGAGGAGGGGGTCCTAGTATTACATAATTGGAAGGTATTTAATTTAATGAGACTGAGGACATACGTGTTTTTGTAGGTAGAGGTACAACCTTGGTCAATTTGTGAATCAGAAATCAGTTTTCCCAGTTTGAAAGGGAAGTACCTAGTATTCATTTAATCTTGAATTACTTAGGTCGAATATGTGAAAGCCTTTATTTTCTGCTGTACAGTAGTTCAGCACAATGGTTGGTAGAAGAGTTTTAAGTATTATTATTTTAATAGCTGGCATAGTGTCATCCAGACATGAAGCAGCACACTACTTTCTTGATGTATCAACACCATCCTAGAAAGTGTAAACTGAAGTGAACTTCTATTTGTAGAAAAGATTGCTGGGGTGAGATTTTCCTAAAAACCAGCACATAGCTCAGGTGGGGGGAAAAAAGCAAGAAAATAGTTAACGTTAATATGCTCTGAAGGGAACATGGCAAATGGAGAATACAGCAAAAAGGAAGTTGGCTTCTTTCCATGACACTCGATGGCTTTCACTGTCCTGGAGCCATGCAACTGGTTTTGTGTGCATGGAGCAGATGGGCTATGACAGGATTAATCTTGTTTTTCTTGATGTTGGTGACTCACCTGAGCTTTAGTACGTGTGATTTGAAGCCCAGTGATTAAACAGCAAGGACTGAAAGGGCATAAGGAATGACGTACCCTGTCAGTCAGCGAAGTGCTGTTTCCAGCATGCTTTGGTATATAGCTGACCACCTGAGAAAACCAGCTTTTCTAATTTCATATCTTCTGCAAGCACATGAATGTCATCTTGGGACCATTTTTAGTCTGTATCATACTTTGTAGGAAAGAACTGGTTTTGTGGCAAGCTGGGAGCATCTGGCAGGCTATTAAGCTAGTAGCTAACCCTTAATGACTCAGAAGAAAACGTTGTGTCCTGCCTTGATTTATTGCTAAATGATAGACAATCAAGCTGGCTTTCAGGCCAATTTCTAATGCCAGGCATACACAATATAAAGATGGGGATGCAGTGGCATATTCCCAGTTTGAAACAGTTCTATTTCTTGCCTAAACTGCACCTTTTGGGGCAGCATTCTCCCTTATCTCCATCTTCTCTGTTTTTACTGCTGATTGGTAAGAGACTTGTGCAGGTTACTTCTGCAAGATAGGCTTGTGCAGTGTATAAGAGCAGAAGTAATGATCAAAGCAGGCTTAGTACTTACAGATGGGTGTGTGCAAGCTTCAACTTGCAAGCACCGTGTTACTGCATAGGCAAAAGCAAGCCAAAATATTTGCATTGTCTTGTACACACACTGTGTAAAATTTGGCCCATTACTGTAAAAATATTTTAAAACTATTTGTCATGGGTAACTTGGTTGAATTTCTTTTCCTTACGCCTTGAACTCTCAAAGGGATCTAAAACATTCAATAGCAGTGTTTGGCAAAAATAAAACGCAATGGATCTTTTACACTTGGCCCGTTTTGGAACACAGATTTGCCAGATTTTCAGCTTTTTTTCTAACAAAGTGCTGCTGTTCAGAGTTTTTAGCCAGAGAGTCTCCTCACCCATTTTTTTTTCCTGATATTGGTGTCTGGGTTCTTTGGGCTGTGCAGACAGCAGCCTGGCAAATGTGATTCAAGTGAATAATGCTCCACATCTTTGATTTTCTTCATTGCTTAATCATCCAGATCCAGTTTTCCTCTGTGGAGACGTCATAGTGTTTTACTTTTACCTCACTGTCAGCTTTTCTCATATTTTCCATTTCTTCTCATGGAAAGTTGCTATGAGAAGTTCTCAGAATTACAATGCAATTATTGTAGCTCCTTTGGCAAGCCAGAAAATGAAGCGCTTTGTAGGTTGGAAAAGGAAATATTTTTTTGTTGTTGTTTTTATTGTTCCAAACCCTTTCCCTGGGCTACTCCAGAGTTATTTCAGCACCAGGACTCTGTTCTTGGAGAAATTATGACACTGTAAATGGACTTCTGTTGTACGTGCACTTTAGTGAAAGTAATCAGTTGGTAAACTTAGCAGGTTACTGTGGTGGTGTTTCTCCCCTGTTATGCTGAAATCCACCATTACTGTAGACTTGCTTACCTCAAAGAACAGAAATGGTAGTTACCTGGTTATGGTATCGCTTTTCAATTCTCCCTCGTTGTTTGTTGGGACATCCTGCCGTTTAGGCTCTTCTGGACAGGTTGTTCAGTGTGTTGGTGCAGAACGTAACAGTGAACATAAATTGTATCTTACTCTGTCTTGCCATTAAAGAGTGAGCAAAGAGTTGGAGTCCTGTAATATCTGAAAGAAAGAATCAATGTTTCTGGTCCTCTAGGTGTAGTAATTGTCTCCGTTCAAGGTGGTGAGGAAAGCTTTAGAAACTTTCAGATTTTGCAGGGGAGGTTAAAATTTTAAGTAGCCAGGTTTGTAGCTGTATATTGTGTATTTATATCCATTAGTGAACATCCTGTTTTCTGGCAATTGCAGCTGCTAGGGCAAGATTTTATCTCTCTTAAAGTCAGTGTGACAAGGCTGGGTATTTGGCCAGTGACTGGGATGTCACTTGTGGTGTATGTGAAAAATTGCTATCCAAAATATTTGATGCATGGATCTAAAAAGATTTTACTGTGAATAAACATAGATAGGTACTTATGATAGATAGATTTTATGATCACCCAAACTGTTTCTCTTCACCCAAACTTAAAAATATTTTATCAAACTGAAAATAATCTACATAAAGCTCAACAATGCAAATAACTGGAAAGGCAGTGAATGCCAGCCACGAGTCGGGAATGTAATTTTGTCTATTGCTTTGTGCTTGGCATACAACAAGAGATATTTGTTGAACTTTAGCAGGCAGAATTAAGACTACAATTGCAAGGCCTTATGATCTGAATAAAATGCAAATGACAATAAAAGAAGACAAAACTAACAAAATTCCTATGCTGAAAAAGCTGAGTATATAGACACTGGATGATGGGTGGTCTGGGGCAACTCCATACTCAGCATACAGCTTAGTAGTTTAGGATTGTGTGATGGTTTTGGCAGTGTGATGAACGTGCTGTTCTGAAATCTGAGCAGGAATGGATATATGTTTTCAGGTGACTGTGCTTGTCCAAGTTCTATCCATAAATATGCAGAGATGCTTCCATGAGCTTGTAGTTTATAATGTACCTGGAGACATTACATGGTCAGTGCATGCCTCTCCATATTAACTCTTGGGTCTAGCAGCAGGTAGGAAGCAGGCCTTTCCTGAACTCGTGGGGATTCCTGAGTAAAGCCTTGTCTGTCATCAGAGAGCATGACCTGCATGAGGAAGGAGTGGTTACCCGTAACTTGTGCTATCTCTGGAAAGCTGCACACCCTCAACCTTCAAAGGTATGGAGAACTGTGAATATCACAAGACTTTGCAGGACTTCTATTAGTTCTTGCTGGCTGTTTGAACTGGGACTATGTGAAGAACTTCAATTTACTTTGGAAAACATTTCTGTTCCTTACTGTTTCCCAGAGTGGAGAAAGGCCGAAAGCTAAAATTAGGAGGGTAACTAGATCAAAGCTGTACTTTGCTGCTTATAGTATGGAGACCAGGCTAATGGTCTTTGCTTCTGGGCAGAAGTTGGCAACTATATGTGTCTCTGTTCCTTCCACAGGGATAGCTGGCCCACAGCAACAACTTGTAGCTTGTTTTGATTTGTACATGTCCTGGATTTTCTTAGCCTCCTTGAAAACTAGACCTGTGTAGAACCAGATCAACATCCCCAGGCTGTGCCTTTTGCAGACCATTCAAAGGGCCTGTATGCATTGCAGCTGCAATAGAGATTGGCTATATATGGTAGCTTTATCATACCTGGAATAAATAACAGCTTATTTAAAAGGAAGTGCAGCTGCCTGATATCATTCAGAGTTTCCCAGTGGACTTGTACGGGTTGTGCTGAAATGCATGTACTCTCATCTCTATCATTATTGCAACACCAGCGTAGCCAGGTAAACAGTGCAAGTCTACTGGCATATAAAGCAGACCAGTACTATAAAGACTGAGCAGAGGCCTGAGATTTGATTTGGTTGATACTGATTTGGTAACAGATCTGCTCAGTTTTTTTAAGATTCTGATCAGTGTCTAAGGTTGAATTGTTAGGTATTAGCTTAATAGATACAAGCTGCAGAGTCAGCACAATCCTTGGAACACAAATATATGACAGTGACTTAGAACAGCGCAAAGATAAATAGCATGAGGTTTTGGTGCCTGTGCCAGATATCCCAACAGATGGTGTAGTGCGGTATCAGTTCTGCAGCTGTAACTTGTCCAGTTTAACCCACTAACAGACCTTTATTTTTGTTTCATTAATTTACTTTTGCATACAGAACTGAGGAAATGATGGCTACAGGAGCAAGCTAGGCTACTAGCTTGTGAACTTCACCTTTCCTTCTTGCTGCATATTGTCGTTCAAGCCTGCAGCAGATTATCTTCTTCCAGCTGCAGTCTTCCTTTCTCAGTCATTTGCACTGAACACAGTGCGTTATAGTTCTGTGACGTGAACTGGTGAGGGTTGCTTGAGACTGTTCTCCTGCCTGACGAGGTCAGGATTCTAATACTCGAGTTAATGTGATTTGGGGGGCTTTTGACACCTGCTTGTGGAGGTGTTGCTGTTTGCCATCTGTGCTTCGACTCAAATACCAGGTGATTACTTGCATAACCACTGGTAGTATGTTGCCAGAAGGAGTTAATGCTAGTAACTGTGTCTTTAACTCTTGCCAGGTGTCATGCCATGCTAAGAAAGAGATGCATACTTTCTTATTTTTATCTGATACTTTCTCACCTTTATTGAACTATTTGTGCCTGGGGAGTGGGTTTTCCAGTGGTGGGTAAATACCAGTGCCAACCAACAAGTATGCAGCTAAGAGGTGGGGTGTGCCCAGTCCTCAGATATCCAGCTAGTTCTGTCGAAGGGTGGAAACTGGAAGCAGGGGGTTTGAACATGTCACTTGGGTTCTCTGTCAATAGGACAACCTGTTGAGTTCTTGCCTATAAAGCAAACTGATTGTAAGATAAGATTTTACAGATATTTGTGAAAAAACAGCCTACTCAAAAGAGCGAAATCTAACATGGAGAAGTGAAAACTGTAAAGTCCAGGAAAGCATATAGATGATACAACACTGCAGAAAAAACACATGTAAGAGGGCAGAGACAGTGAATGGGTGTTGAAGATAGTATAGGAAATGTATGCCGTGATTTCCTGGAAGAAGGAACGAGATCAACGAGGCTGGAAGCAGGAAAGCAAGTTAGTCATCATTCTGTATTAAAGGAATACAGAGGAATATTGTTTCTTATATCTGTGTACACAGCACTTTGGACTGTGTGCTTACAGTCTCAAAGGCTTGATCTGCATTTAATATTTTCCAGTGTAAAGTGTAGCAGTATATGACAATAATGGCATACTTTGCCTATTGCTATACAATCTATTGTGTATTGTATAGCTATTTTCTATGTATGCAGAATCTAATTACTTGTGCTACAAGTGAAAGCATACTATTGCTAACAACACCTTAGTTGAAAACATGTTGGTTAACAAGAACCGCATTTATATGTTAATCAAAGGAATAATTGTACCAAGAGTACAAGTACTTTGGTTTTTTTTCTCAGTTTTGAAGTAGTTCTTGACTGAAGAACTGGCCCCATCTCAAATAACTAACCTCATGATGTCACCTGCTTGGGAAGAAAGCTCTAGACATTCTCACCCCCCAGTGATCAGCTGTGGGATCTCATCAGAGAGGGACACCGAAGTCTGTGGGAATTTCTCTGTTGTGTGTGCATTGTCTATTCCTGGAATGCTTTCCAAAGAGCTTTTCCTACACACAAACCTCTCCATAAAGTACTGTGCCTCTGCCACACACATTAAACTTTCTGGATTAGAAATCTGAATGTCATGAGCCCTTGAAATAGTAACATTGTCCTAACCAGATTCTATCACCTAATTAAAGACTATTGTCTTATTCCCTGTCTTAATGGATCTCCCCAGAGGCCTGCTTTGGTTGGTTCCAGAAGAGTCAGGCCCTCAAAGTAGGACAAGGACTCTGACCTGAAGGTGATATTGGCTTTTTTATTTTGTCTTTCATCAGGTTGATAATACCTAGTGCTGGTTTATGTCACTTTCTGTCCATGCACCTAATGGTTTAACACTGTAGCATTAGCACTTCGGGTATCACTGCATCTCAGCTTACCATAGGTGTCAGCATTTTCTCGGTACTTGGGGCTGATTGAAAGACATAAAAATGGATTTTATGTCCAGTATATGGTACATTGAGAGTGATGGCTTGGATTCTCATTTTGCACCACAGTACTATTTCCAACTAGGCAGAGGTTTTAATGGCAGAGTTGCATCTGAGATAATGGTTATAACTTTGAGACAGTTGTCATGAGTTTCTGAATAACTTTAAGAATAAAAGTAGTTGAACTCTGCTTCATTATGCCCTGTCATTTTCATTACCTGCATGTGGTAGCAGCCTTCTGCCATCCACCTCCCACGGAGATTGTAGAGAACAGTAGATCGAGAAGCCAGTCATTCTGCTTCTAACTGGCTTACTACTAGCAGGACTTCTGTACAAGCACAGGAAAAAAATTGCAGAAGCCTACTTCTGCACTGCATTGAAGTTTCCATTTGTCTGGGGTTTACTGAGCATATTTGAGGGCAGAGTTTAGTTTGGGACCTCAGTACTCCCATTCTGGCCTTTCTCTGGACCCAGTAAATTCTTTCTAGAAATGCTGTTTGGAATACATTTTGCGGGCTTTATTAGGGTCAGAGGCAACTATTACACACTTGTTTTTTAGCTTTTTACTGCAGGGGATTTTTAAATGAACATGAATAAGATATTTTCTAAACCCACAGCAAGAGCTTCCTGTTGGAGTAGGCTACCAGGCATCTAATTCTGTGTCACTTGTGCTTCTAGTTGTATTGGGTTTGTGTGGCAAGGTTTTGGTATGAGGGAGGGCTACAGAGGTGGCCTCTGTGAGAAGCTGCTGGAAGCTTCCCCTGTGACCAACAGAGCCAATGCCAGCCGGCTGCAAGACAGTTCTGCCACTGGCCAAGGCCGAGCCAATTAGCGACATTGGTAGAGCCTCCTTGATAACATATTTAAGAAGGGGGGGGGGGGGGGGGGGGGGGAACCCTGTGCAACAAATTGCAGCTGAAGAGAGGAGTGAGACTATGTGAGAGCAACAGCCCTGCAGACCCCCATGTCAGAGCAGGAGGACAGGAGGTGCTCCAGGTGCCAAAGCAGAGGTTCCCCTGCAGCCTGTGGTGAAGCCCATGGTGAGGCAGGCTGTCCCCTCTGCAGCCCGTGGAGGTTAACGGGGGAGCAGGTATCCCCCTGCAGCCCATGGAGGACCTTGTGCCTGAAGGAGGCTGTGATCCCATGGGAAGCCCATGCTGGTGCAGGCTTCTTGCAGGACCAGTGGCTCCATGGATAGAGATGCCTACACAAGAGCAGGTTTGCTGGCAGGACTCGTGACCCCTTGGGGGACCCAGGCTGGAACAGTCTGTTCCTAAGGTCTGCACCCTGTGGGAGGGACCCACACTGGAGCAGTTCATGAAAAACTGCAGCCCATGGGAAGGACTTGCACTGGAGAAGTCCATGGAGAACTGTCTCCCATGGGAGGGTCCCACGCTGGAGCAGGGGAAGAGAGTGAGGAGTCCTCCCACTACAGAAGAAGGAGCGGTGGAGACATGTAATGAACTGACTATAACCACTGTTCCCTCGTCCCTCTGTGCTGCTGCAGGGGAGGAGGTAGAGAAATTTGGAGTGAAGTTAAGCCTGGGAAAAAGGGAGGGGTGGGGGAAAAGTATTTTTTAGGTTTTGGTTTTATTTCTTATTATCCTACTCTGATTCAAATGGGAATAAATTAAAGTAATTTCCCCAGGCTAAGTCTCTTTTGCCTGTGATGGTAAATTGCTGAGTGATCTCCCTGTCCTTATCTTGACCCATGAGCTTTTCTGTTATATTTTCTGTCCCCTGTCTGGTTGAGGAGGGGAGTGATGGAGCAGCTTTGGTGGACACCTGGCATCCAGCCAGGGTCAATCCACCACACTAGTTTAGAAGAGAACTTTGGCGATCTAATCAGCTCTGAATTAATTTTGCAAGATTCATAGCAAGGCTGCTGTGTTTCACAGTCCGGGGTCAATCTTGAGTGGAGGTGTCAAACTGCAGTAAAAATATCTTTATCTGCCTGTGGGTAGGGGAAGTGTCTGAGGAAGTCACCGAGTAAGAAGTGACAGCAGTGGCATTTCTTCTCCTTGTGGCAGCACCAGCAAGTCCCCATACATACTTAGACAGAAATCAGTGCTGGTGCCATTATTGACCAAATTCCTTGTAAGTTTGATCCATGGCTTTTGCTACTCAGATTTTGTTTATTATGTTTCTTTAGGAGCTCATATTTAAAACCAGCTTGTAAACTGTCCTGTCATGTAGGGCATAGCCTGAGAAGTTCTAACTTAGTTGCTGTTTACTGATGTCTGGAAGCAATGGGATTTTGCTGGGCAATGGTGGGCAGTGTTGGTGCATGGAGACCTCTGGCTTAGCAGCACAAATGTTTACCCAGCTGAGAGCCAAGGCTGTGGTAAAGCTCAGAAATACCTATCTCAGCTCCCAAAGGTAGAGTTTCCCATTATACGCCCAGAATCTCCTACCTTCTATGAAGACAGAAAATTTAAATATTTTGATTACAGGAGGGAAATTCAGAAAGATTTGAAGAGTACTTGAACGAACATGTTGGGCTGCATCAAGAGGTGTATTTTTATGATAATGGTAATCAAATGAACTGCCTAAGGGCAAATAAGCAATTACACCGGAGATGAAAGTGTCTGACATGATCATTCAGAAATTACAATACCTGTTTTGTCACTTAAGTCATCATGCTCAGGCTGTTAGTGATGGCTGCCTGCAGTATGTCCCTTAATGCCCAGGTCAGGGTGACAGCTTAAAAGTCTTAATTGTTGGAGCTTTTTGTTTCAAACTATGAGAGCCTGGGGATATAAATTAAGGTTCTGCTGAGCCATATTCAATGCCTTTTTTGATAGAGGATGGTTATGTCTTTACTGACATGAAAAAATGAAGTCTCTGGGCTTCGTACTCTAAGGGGAAGACAATATTGGGCAAAATTGTTGTTCCTTGGAGGAATCTTACAGAAGCATATGATACTCTCAGAAGGGGCAGAAAGGCAACCTTTGACCTTTGCAGCCATAAAGCTGGAATGACATCAACATGTATTCTAACGTTTAGTTGGTTTGAAAGCCAACATGATAAAATCTATATAATACCCAATTACGTTAAACTAACCCAAGAGAATGCTATATGAAGTAGTCAAAGAATTGAAATCATGGGAAGAAAAGCCTTCCACCAGTACAGTAGTGGAGTTCCAGTGCCAATTGTTTGCTTTTAGAAAATCCTAGTCTCGGTGCTCTGCAAGGTTTTGGTACCTAACTTTAAACAGATGCTTTGGTCCAGGCACCCCATAGTGCCTAATCTGCTGAAGGCCATGTCAGTTTAAACGGTATTTTTTTTACTGTGGTGGCAAAAGGCAAAATGGATATTTTGTTCTATGAGTCAGTGACAGTTTCCAGCTGCTTTCTTTAAAAAGCAGAAAAGACTTGTAGATTTATATAGTGGACCAGTAGGAAAAGTGCCAACAGTGGATGGCCCTGGACACTTCAGGGATAACAGCTCTATGCCTGTACCAAAGATGATAAATCCTCATTGACCAAATGAAACCTCAGAATCATATGCTGAAAAAATGTTCACCACAGTTTTGCAAGTGAAATTTCTGTTAACTGATAAACTCACTCTGAAAATGGACTTGGTAATAGTAAACTCCTGGGAATCCGTTGTTTGCTTTTAAGGGGAGGGGGGAAAACTGTGAAAGGTTAGCTATGAAGAAACCCCAGTCTGCTGGCAGTAGGCTGATGTTCTAGATGCAAAATTTTGGGCATCAGAAAGCTTTTAATAGATTTGCTAATCAAAGTTACTGTCAGAGACTTCTTTATTAGATGTAAGGTAAAGGGGGGAGATCTTTTAGATGTTTGCACATATCATAAGACAAATTAATTCAGGTTACAGATTCTCTTTAATGCCATTAGGTCTGTTTGTAGTTGTACTCTGTGGTGGGTTGATGTTGGCTGGCTGCCAGACGCCCACCCAGTTGCTCTCTCACTCCCCCCCTCAAGAGAACCGGGAGAAAATAAGATGAAAAAGCTCATGGATTGAGGAAGACACTTACCAATTACTGTTATGGGCAAAACAGACGTAATTTTAGAAAAAATAATGGGCAAAACAGATGCAATTTTAGAAAAATTAATCTATTACCTATGAGAAACAAAGACAACAGCTGAAATGCCTTCCCTCCACTTCTCCTCTTTTCCCCCCAGGGTCGAAGTTCACTCCTTCATTCCCAATGCCTCCACCTCTCCCCTGGCTGGTGGAAGGGGATTGAGGGGTTGCAGTCAGCCAGCAACAGTCCCTCTCTGCTCTTCCTTCCTCCTCACACTCCTCCTCCCTGCTCCCGTGTGGGTCCTTCCCACAGGCTGCAGTTCCTTTAGGACAAACCTGCTGCAGCGTGGGCTCCCCTGGGACTGCAGGGGAGCCTGCCCAGGCCCTGGTGACACCTCCTGCTGTGACCCTGCTGCCCACAGGGCTGGCTCTTACACATTGTCCCTCACCCCTTGCTGTTGGGTGGCCTTTGGCCCTTTCTTAAGCACTCTGTCATGGGGGTCCTCCAGCTCCTCTAAGAGACCCAGCCATGCCCTGCCCTGGGACCACTGGAACCTGCTGTGCCTGGCACGGGGCAGCCCCAGCCGCGCTCCTCATCGAGAAGGTGCAGCCCTGCAGCCAGCTGCCATGCACAGGCACCTGATACAACCTGTGTTTTTCAGGAATGTAAAAGGGCTTATGTAGCTCTGTAATCATATGTTATGATGCGTACTCACAAAGGCTTGATTTCTAGAAAGTTTCTTGTAAATTTTACAGAGTTTTGGACAGCAGAGCTCCATTAATAGTAGTGTTGTCTTTAAGGAATTGCAGGATTACAGGAATAGTCTGCAATTTGCCCATCCTATGTGGTGAAGTAAAACAGTCCAAGAAATGTACTAATCTGAAGAAAAGATCTCAGCTGATTTACAGAAAAGGAACATCCTTATTTCCAGCCCACAAACAAGTAAAGCAGGGAAGAACAGCATGAGTGATAGGCAATTGAGCTTTAACCTTCATTTCAGAAAAGATAAGCAACTGAAAGGGGAGTTGGTTTCTTAGGGCAATCCCCTGGCTAGCAGCAATGACCTGCTTCTGGCATGTTGTTCACAACACAGGCACTTCTGTAGATATTAGAAATACTGGTAGATAAAAATCGGGCAGCAAAAATCTGGCTTTTCATATGCATAGATTGATTCTTATTAAAACCCCCTTAATTCATATGTGAATAAATCTTTATCTTCCTTTTCACTTGTGAAAGATAAATACCAAGGCACCTCAGAGCTGGAGTCACCTTAGTGGGCATTTCCTTCTGCCCAAAGAGTCTGAAGTCAGGGCCTGGGCAAAGAATGCTTCAGCTGAACCTTGTGTCCATTGAGTCAGTACCAGGAGAGGCATGGAGGAAGTATAAGTCTACCTGCAATTTCTTGAATAAGTGGGGTTTAAAGGAATTACAGTAATTTCAGGATAAATCATGAAAAGTAATCCTTCAAAATAATTTAAACTTAAGAATTAACAAATAAAAGCATTGAAAACTCTTGAGCCAGGCCCTTTTGCCTCTAAGGAGATTTTTTTAAAACTAATATTGCATTTTGAAATTTTTTGAGACTTTTTAGAATTTTTATTTGCAATTTTCATCCCAAATTGTAGGCCAAGTTTACTTAAAATGATTGCTGGATGTGTATAATATTGACACATGTATGTCTTTTAGAACTAAGATTTAAAGGAAAAATCTTCTGTATGTCTTTTATCCATGAAATCATGCAGCAGCATTGTCCTTTGGCAAGTCAAACCACAGGTTATATTGCATTTGCACCTTATGTTGCAATTTAGAAATTACTGGCCTGGTTTCTAACAAGTTAGGTGTGCCCTTCCCTATGGCAGTATTATGCTTAACATATGCAGTTCCCACAATGGCAGAAAAAATGTGTACATGGTAAAATATGGCTTCCTGCTCTGAAGTATTTGATTTGTGCATAAATGTCTTATTTACATGTACTACCAGAACAATAATATTTCTAATTGAAATAGACTAACAGGAAGAATAGCTGCTGGAAGTTGTAGAGGGGTTTGTAGTGGTGCAAATCCAGGATAACTGGGGGATGTGCTTACTGGAGGGGGTGTTGCTGCCAAGATCCCAATTGCACTGAGCAGGTAAAAGACTATGTTTTAGGTTAGAGCTGGTGATAGTCTTGGGCGAGTGCTGGAGCAGCAATCATGGTGGGGGATTGTGTCCCTCCTTCCACCTTGCTGTGCTGGGTGCACTGCACATCTCTCTGTCTTTCTCCCCTGTGTCCAGCAGCATGGAGCATCGGAAGCTACTCTGGAGCACCTCCCTAAAACACCTTTTCCTGGTGTAAAGATTTTAAGAGTGTGTGGTTTGAATAGTTCAAATATAAGCTGAATTTAGATTAAAAAATAAATGAAAGCATGCAGTATCAGGCTGTGCCTGACAGTTGCTGTAATGCAGAGTGATCCCTCTCTGAGAACTTGCTTGCACTCAGTAGTTGTCTTTAATTCTAAGTGCACTGTGAGCAGACTACCTGTAACTCTCAGTCCTGGCTGCTAAATGTTGATAGATTCTTTGCAGTGTGGCATAAGTTGCACCTCTGTGTTACTGAGCGTTACTGAAGCACAGATAATCTTTAAGGGACTTCAATGTCAAGTGAGAAAAAAGAAGAAACTGAAATTGCGTTTAGTCTTCTGCACTTCAAAAGACTTGTTATAAAATTTTCCCTTACATTTAGAGATAGCAACTAGAAAGCTCATACTGTGGGAGCCTTTGCTTTTAAACGCTGCAGCAAGCATAATACACACTGATTGAACTTGCAGTTGGCAAAAGCAAAAGCTGGGGGGGATGTAAGAGAACATGTGCTGTCCTTTGTAGTTCCAGTTCTTTTAGAAGCACTCACAAATAGCTTTAGTTTCTTTAGCAAATACAATGGCATCATTCTGGGCATGCCTAGTAGAAGTGTTCTGGGGCTAGTAAACTGTGAACAAACCTGTTTGCATTGCTGTACTGTAGAGCGCAGCACAGATAAGCCCTAATTGTTATGCAACTCCTTAGCATAAGCTCCTGGCATGGCTCATATGCTTCCCTTGTACTAAGACCGTCCAAAATAGCAACAAGAAAGCATGTAACTAAAGACACAGCAGGAGTGTAGGAATTCACCCAGGCCTTGGATGTTCTAAAGATTGAACAATTCCTCATTTCAAACCTTCCAAAATGCTAAGCATAATGTATTTTCTTCGGAGCTTCTTCAAGGTAAGCAATTTCAAACTTTTCCTGAGTGTGGGAGCTTGTTTGGTTTAATTCTGTTTTGACAAGAGAGAAACTTAGATTTGAAGTCTGTACAGGAATGTAGAAAGTAGTTTTCTTGAGAACTGATGCCCAGTAAGTAAGTGCACTCACCAGGTTTGCAATTTGCTTTGCTATGTTAATATTTGATTTGTAGAAATTGGTTATTTTCTGCTACAGTATAAAGGAAACACTTGTGGATTTACATTGAAAGATCCTTATATGATGAAAACTATAAAATTTGTGGTGTAACCCACATCCATCAACAGGGAGTTATTAACAGAAAGATGCCTGTTGTGAGACAAAACCAAATTACAACTAATTTTTGTTATGTTTTTCTGAAGTGTTTGTTCTATTTTAAACATACCAAATTGAGCAATTGAACTCTACCATCATTGAAAACATTTTAGATACTAAATAAATTATAAAATATTGCCAATAAGTATAAGTTTATATTTCATATTATTAAAACAACCACACTAAAAATCTAATCTTCAGTGATGTGTATGCAACTTTCTGGGGGCAGTTTCATTTTCTGTGAATCTAATAAATCCCACAGTTTTATGACTGAGGTCCTGCTGCTGTCTGCTGTTGGGCTGAAATAGCTGTTTAAAATCTGAGTCCCAGCTGTGGCTTTCACCTTGCTCAGAGTGACGGCGCATGTTGCAACTGGAGCGTGTGCTGCAGGTTTCGTTAGAAGCGTGCACTGTGAAATGTGTAGATGATTTGGAGCAGTGTGGGTCAAAGGAAATGGAAGTTTAATCAGATTAGTGAATATTGGATTATTCTGTGATCTAAAATGTTAGAATTTAAAATGCAATAGAGAATTATGCTAACTTAGAATAAAAGTACTTAAGGAATAGAATAACTATAATCAGCTGAATTCCAGCTTCCCATTATGTTGTCACTTACACATTTGCATGCCAAACTGCTTCTTGGTAAAGTATGCTGCAGGATTGCAGCTGTAATGTAAAGTCAGCGGTACATTTGATTTTACAGCTCCGTGGAGACCAACAGCTGCTTAAAATAAATGTGAGAAAAGGTTTGATTCTGGTCTTAACACATGTAGTTACAGTTAGCACCTGCAGCCACCCGACGGTTCATAGAAAACCAATAGCACTTCTAAGTAGAAGGTGGGCCTCATTTTTGGCAGCCTTCCTTAGAGAGATTGTGTGGAGTTGGTCTTAAAAATGGCCTACATTGGGGTTGAAAATATCTACGTAGCTTTTTCTGAATTACTTTGTTACTCTAAACACTGCATTCTTTGGGAGGTAAAAGCAAGGTATAGGAAAAATACAATAGGAAGCAACAGGAAGGTTTTTCTGCCTTACTGGGATACGGTTATTCACTCATCATACTTGCATTGCTGTTTCATCGCATGATTGGCCTTGACTTTGAAAAATTATAGCGTAAAACATGTTGCTAAAGTGTATGTAAGTACCTTACTTTAAGGTGGGAGAGTATATACTTCTCAGTACGTAAAAGAGGATTTTTTGTTACATTAGGATGATACACCTGCAATAGCATTAAGACACTAGTATTTGAGAAAAACAGGACTGAGTAAATCTGGTAGCTGTTAAGTTGGTGATTACTGGATTCATTCTGAAGATGATCAGTGTCGTTTGTACCAGCTTTGTGCCATCGCTGTTGGTTTCAGTTTGAGAGATTAGCAAGGGTCAGTTTATGTCTACAAGTTTCATTTTGCACTCATTGTCTTAAATCTAAGATAAGTTGGTCAAACTTTGAAATGGAGGTAAAATTAAGACTATTTTAATTACAGTTTCTTCGTTGTTTTCTGTGAAGTTTTCTTGAAATAGAAAGTTCTTAATTGAAAGCTGACCAAAACACAGTATATCTGGAGCTGTATTTTGCAGGTCCTGTGTACCATGCTGCACTTTGATATTCTTGTGGTTTGGGTCACGCTAGAATGACCTGAATAGCTTGAAATGCAGTCTCAGGTCTTAGCCATGTTTCTCAATAGGATTTTAGCTCCTAAGATCCCCATATCCATGGCTGGGAACTTTACAAGTATCACCCTCACCTGACTGGAAAGAAAAAGTAGCCTGGGTCAAACAGCTAATAAATCTGCCCTCAGCTTTGGGATAAATGCTGCTAATGCTGTGGCAGTTACTGTGGTGCCTCTTGTCCTCCTCTGGAAGTTACATCAGTGCTACTGCTGACAGGAGGAGCAGGAGGAAGTGGCACTAGCATAAACCTGTCCCTGCACCTCTAGGAGGGACCCAGAGTTGGGTGCAGGACCCTGGGGAAGGGTTGGTGGGGAAGAACCTGGGACCCCCCACCTGCCCTGTTTGTTTCTGGCTGCAAGGCTTTTGTAGCACAGAGCTATGAGTTTGCAATACATAACTGTGATGGTATCATAGTTCCTTTCACTGCGTGTTCAAAGTAGACACACAATTGCATGCACATCTGAACTTGGGAAGATGTGTCAGCAGAGGTATCCTGTTATATTTTGATCAATCAAGTTTTTCATCTCCCATAAGAATCCATTTAAAGGCTTAATATGTTTATCTTTGCTTCTGCCAAGTGAAATGGAAAGAAATATTGAGGTTGTTATAAAAATACAACTGCATTGGTTTTAGCTTCTGGTTTTTCCCACTAATTTAAATAATTCTCTAATTAAAATATTCTACATGTCTGTTCACTTAATGTGAAAATATTTGGTTTTCATATAAAATCTGCAGAGATCAAAGTGTAACTCCTTATTAAATGAATAATCATATATATGGTTCAGATGAGCTATAATTAATTTTTGAGGAGTGCAACAGCAAAGTTTATGGAAGTATATTATTATTTTCTTTAATTTCAAAACCAGAAAATGGTGATTAATACCGCTGTCTTTATAATGATGGCCACAATAAGAATCATGTTTTTACTTATGGCATGGAGGGTTTCAAAACAAGCAGCCTGTTGCAGTAATTTTCAATTCCTGTCTAGTACCACTGGTACAGCGGTAAACAACGCACGATGCAGATTTGCCACTAATACCTTTAATGCCTCTAAAATAGTACACCTATTGTTCTCTCTGAACCAAAGCTCCAGGCCACTAATACCAGCTAAACAATTCCTGGCCACTTTAAAAGGCCAGTGTATGCCTGAGCAGCGATTGCTGCAGTCACCAGTTGCAGGCAGAGCTTTTGGGAGCCCTGCTGCTGCTGTCACAGGGAACAGCATTGCACAGGTGTAGGACACCTGAAATTTGTTTCAGATTCAGTATTTGAAGTGTCATACATTTCTCTCTCATTGGCCACAACTTTCATGTAATTCTGCTTAGAGATCTGTGTCATCTGCTTGGTTAGTTTTTGCAGCCCATCCAGCATAGACTTTGGATCTGAACCTAACGGTGGTTTTCTCTTTGAACAACATGCCAAGCTTGCATTTGCATGAATCAGAGAAGAGTTTGTTCACCATATATGTTTCATAGAACAGTGTGGGTTGGAAGAGACCTTAAAGATCATCCATTCCCACACCCCTGCCACGGACAGGGACACCCCCCACTAGTCCAGGCTGCTCCCAGCCCCGTCCAGCCTGGCCTTGGGCACTGCCAGGGATGGGGCACCCACAGCTGCTCTGGGCAGCCTGGGCCATCACCTTGCCGCCCTCACAGGGAAGAATTTCTTCCTCATATCTAATGTCAATGTGCCCTCCTTCAGCTTCCAGCCATTCCCCCTTGCCCTGTCGCTACGTGCCCTTGTCAAAAGCCCCTCCCCAGCTTTCTTGTCGGCCCCTTTAGGTGCTGGGAGGCTGCTACAAGGTCTCCCCGGAGCCTTCTCTTCTCCGGGCTGAACAACCCCAACTCTCTCAGCCTGTCTGTAGGAGAGGTGCTCCAGCCTCTGATCATCTTCGTGGCCTCCTCTGGACTCATTCCAGCAGGCCCACGTTCTTCTTCTGCTGGGGCCCCAGAGCTGGACGCAGTGCTGCAGGTAGGGGTCACGAGAGCGGGGCAGAGGGGGAGAATCCCCTCCCTGGACCTGCTGTCAGTCACGCTTCTTGTGATGCAGCCCAGGATGCGGTTGGCTTTCTGGGCTGCGGGCGCACACTGCCGGGTCATGTTGAGCTTCTTGTCCCCCAGCACCCCCAGGTCCTTCTCCTCAGGGCTGCTCTCAATCCATTCTCCGCCCGGCCTATATTTGGGCTTGGGATTGCCCCAGCCCATGTGCAGGACCTTCCACTTGGCCTTACTGAACGTCATAAGTTTTGTATGTGCCCACCTCTCCAGCCTGTGGAAGTCCCTCTGGACGGCATCCCTTCCCTCCAGCGTGTCAACCACACCATATAGCTTGGTGTCATCGTCAAACTTGCTGAGGGTGCCCTCGATCCCACTGTCTATGTTGCTGACAAAGATGTTGAACAGCACTGGACCCAGTAAAGACCCCTGAGGAATGCCACTCATCACCAGCTTCCACTTGGACATCGAGCTGTTGACTACAACTCTTTGAGTGCAGCCATCCAGCCAATTCCTTACCCACTGAGTGGCCCATCTGTCAAATCCATGTCTCTTCAGTTTAGAGATAAGGATGTTGTGTAGGACAGTGTCAAGTCCAGGCAGATGACATCAGTTGCTCTTCCCCGATACATCAATGCTGTAACCCTGTCATAGAAGGCTACCATATTTGTCAGGCACAACTTGCCCTTAGCAAAGCCATGTTGGCTGTCACCAATCATCACCAATCACCTCCTTACTTTCCATCTATCTTAACATAGTTTCCAGGAGGATCTGCTCCATGATCACTGAAGTGAGACTGACTGGCCTGTAGTTTACTTGGTCTTCTTTATTTCCCTTTTTAAAAGTGGGGATTACATTTTCCCTTTTCCAGTCTGTGGGAACTTCACCAGACTGCCACAACTTCTCAAATGTGATGGATAGTGGCTTAGCCACTTCATCTGCCAGTTCCCTCAGGACCTGCAGATACATCTCATCAGGTCCCATGGACTTGTGTGCCTTCAGGTTCCTTAAATGCTCTTGAACCTGATCTCCTACAGCAGGCAGTTCTTCATTCTCCTAGTCCCTGTCTTTGCCTTGTGTGACTTGGGTGTGTGGCTGGAGCATTTGCCAGGGGAGATGGAGGCAAAAAAGTCACGGAGTACCTCAGTCTTCCCCCTATCCCATCTCCTGTTTCCTTCTGGAGAGGGCCCACGTTTTCCCTAGTCTTCCCTTCATCACTGATGTACCTGTAGAAGCTTTTTTTGTGGCCCTTAATATCCCTGGCCAGATTTAATTCTGTCATGGCTTTAAGTTTCCTAACTTGATCTGCGACTGCTTGGACAGTTTTTCTGTATTCTTCCCAGGCTACCTGTCCTTAATTCCCCTGCCCTGTAGGCTTTATTTTTATGTTTTATGTTGTTCAGGAGCTCCTTGTTCATGCAGGCCTCCTGGATTTTTTGCCCAAATTCATCTTTGTTGGGATGCATTGCTGCTGAGGTTGGAGGAGGTGATACTTGAATTTTAATCAGCTTTCTTGCATGCCTCTTCCCTCCAGGGCTCTATCCCATTATATTTTACCAAGCAGATCCTTGAAGAGGCCAAAGTCTGCTCTCCTGAAGTGCAGGGTGGTGATCTTGCTGTGCACCCTCCTTGCTGCCCTAAGGATCTTGAACTCCACCATTTCGTGGTCACTTGCAGCCAAGGCTGCCTTTAAGCTTCACATTCCCCACCAGCCCCTCCTTCTTGGTGAGAAAAAGGTCCAGCATGGCACCTCTCCTCATTGGCTCCTCTATCATTTGGAGAAGGAAGTTATCAACACATTCAAAGAACCTTCTGGATTGCCTGTGCCCTGCTGTGTTGTTCTCCCAACAGGTACTGGGGTGGGTGAAGTCCCTCATGAGAATGGGAACTTGTGAATGTGAGGCAGCTCCTATCTGTCTGTAAAGGGCCTCATCTGCTTGGTCTTCCTGGTCGGGTGGCCTGTACCAGACCCCCACTGTAATGTCACCTGTCCCTGCCCCTGCCTTCCCTTTAATCCTGACCCATAAGCTCTCAGTCAGCTCCTCATCCATCCCCAGATGGAGCCCCATGCACTCCAGCTGGTTGCTGACATAGAGGGACACCCTCTCCTCAATTCCCCTGCCTGTCCTTCCTATTCCAACACTCCAGCCATAAGAGCGACCCCACCACATCTCCATGATTCCAGTCAGACTGTAGCCCTGCAGGCATGTGCATGACTTTAACTGCTCTTGTTTATTCGCCATGCTATGTGTGCTTGCACAGAGGCACTTCAGCTGGGCCTCCAATGAACCTTACCGGCTGCAGCACGTGGAATTCCCTTATGCTGCTCTTCAGGTGCTTCCTCACTACCCTGAGATTCCCCTCCAGGCTCTAGGCATCTCTTGCTGTCATTGGCATCAAACTGGTAGGAGGACTGGACAAACAGGGATGGACTGACGTTCCCCTCCCCTGGCAACTTTAGTTTAATCTTGGCAAGCCTTTGACCAAAGGTGCTCTTCCCCTTCTCTGTCAGACTTGGTATCAATTCGAACACCTCTTGTGTAGTAGTTCTATGTCTTGCATCTGTTTCACTAGATATTCACCTATCCTGAAAGGTTAGCTTCCCCCTTAAACTTTGTGGTTTAGTTCCTTTTTTGTAACCATCGTTCTTTTAGCTGAGCTAATATTTGTTAGTCTCCGTCTTGGCACCTCTAAGATAGCTGTGAAATGAGCACTGAAATAATGTCTGGTTATTCTGCTCTGAGGGTCATCTCCTTTTCCCCTTCTAGTAAAACTATAGTAGAGATTTCTAAAGAAAATTCCAATTTGAGGTGGACCTGTGCCAAACATTTATGTAGAGGCAGTGACCCTACTAAGTGTACATTCCCTTGGAAATTCAGAATGTTGTCCCACTGAAAATGTACCTTGTTAACCTGCAGAAGCATTTGTTGTGTCGTATGCATCTGTAACATTGCTGCTGTATTGGGCTGTGTCTTGAATGCACCATATTTTGCTGAATAATGCCTGTGGATATTGCAGGTTTTACCGAAACCTGAGGTGACTGTAACATGCAGCTGTTTTAGAATTGTGTTTATCAGATGTTCAACATCTAAACTAGACGATGTGGTGTGCTGATGTGATTTTTAAGCATGCTTAACTGTCAGGCAAGCAGATACAATGTAGATATCATAACAGTGTATTGACATTTGGCACCCTGTGAGTGTGTGGAATTTCAGGTTTCAATCTTCTAGATATCAAGGTCACCCTGTACAGTGGGATTTCTGTGCACTGGTGCTGCAGCATTCTAAATAGCAACAAAAAGTATAAAGAACAGTCAAACAGAACATTTCAATGTTGGGTGGGAACTGCTTTCCTGCAAAACTGGCTGAAGAAGACTGTCAGTGTTTAGCTAATGAACTTCTCTTAGCATAAATTAAACCAAGCCAATATTGAACTGGAGCTAAAATGACAACCTTACAATGTCAGCTTAGATCTTACAGGAAAGTCTATAGCAACTCATACTACCAGAGTAACAACTCTGCAAGTAATACCAGAATACACACCTCTTCATTAAAAACTTAGAGGGCTGCTAATGTCTCATTTAATATACAAACGAACAAATTTGTATGATTGCACATAGACTTGTAAGAACCTCTGGGTTATATATACATGTAGAATGGATATTGTAGTCAATGCTGTGAATATTTGTTATTGCAAAAATATAAACAATTTAACTTGAGTTTTTAAACAGCTTTAAAAACATAGCTATCTTAGGGGCATGAATTCATATAAAATGCGTCTGAAGATCTGGCTTTCAGAGGAACTGAAGTAGCTGTAGACAAATACTTTTCAATTGAGGTGACCACGAACTCTTAATTTTGGCCACAGGAAGTAAAATGCTTTGACTGAAGTGCATTTTCCAAGACAGGGAGTACAGTGGCCGGAGTTAAATTTTCTAATAATAGCTTTGATACTAAGGAAGAATGGAAATTCATATATTTTATTCCTGCGATGGCTTATATCTAAACCCCATGAAGTTTCTTGATACTGAATTAAGCTGCAGATTGGAAATTTCTAATCCCAGACATTTATTTTGTACCTACTTAAACCACAAATGCTGCATAGTGCATGGCAATGGGCAGTCTTCATGGAGAAAGAAATGCTGCAATTTGGGAAAGAACATGATACCGGATGAGAGCCAGGAGCTATCTATTTCTGTATCAAAAGCAAATAAATTGCTTTTAAACTAACTAAGAGTTAGTTCACATATTAGAAGATTAAAGAATTAGCCTGAAATCACTGTTAACTGAAAAATGCAATGATGTTTGGAACATTCATAGCTGTTGCATCACTGAAGGTATGCTAGTAAGCAACAAAGTGTTAAATGAACTCTCACTGTTTTTAAGGAGGGAGTGCATTTTGCCTGGAAGAGGCTTAAAGAGATATAAAAGGAAAGGTAGAACTGCTTAGTATGCAAAGTATCTAAATAATTGAAAGACAGAGTCTCTGAAGCGTTAATGAGTCTTTGACAGTAATGGAAACTGGAATTAATAACAGCCAGGTAATTCCTGATTAACCTGCCTGTATGTATGTAAATTAAAAGGGGTGATGACACACAGACACCATCTGAAATATCACTGTGGGAGTTGTCTTCATCTTCAGTACAAGAGTGCTATTATCAATCTAGGAGGCAAATTCTGTGAAGCAGATTCTGCATCCAAATCATTAACATTTGTGATTAATACTTATTTCAGTATATAGTAATGCCTATCGCTTTTAAGGCAGGACAGACTGATCCACGACTGACATTGCAGAGGATGTCCACTAAAATATAAGTGTAACAGTGAGTACCATTATAATGCATCCATTGACAGGAATTAACAAACATATCCATTTGCTTAGACATTTACTTGAGAGGAGGTACCACGTGAGATTACATTTAATGGAATCACTTTGACTTCTGGGCCACTTGGATTATTTACAAATTGAATCTCAATGTGTGAGAACATAAATCACTTGTAGGCTCTAGATGTTCCAATAAAAGCAGTAACTTGTGTTTCAGAAAAGAAAACTGGACCCCTTAAGACAACACATGCAAAAAGTGACATCCAAGAGTGAAGAGTGAATTGCTTGCAGATAAAAGTGTGGGACAAGTCCTGAAGGTCTTGGTCATCTTTTTGTGTAATCAAAGCTCATGTTATATTGAGATCAAGTTTTCCTGCAAGGTGGCTGTTGTGACCGAGTCAACAGTTTCCCAAATCACCAGAATTGTGACATTGCTGGTTGTGCTCCAAAGAATTCAAGCTGCTTGGGAGTCACAATTTTCTTTTGCCTTCAGAGATGGAATCCTGCACAGCTAGAATAGGGCTTGCTGCTGAGAAACTTGCAGTAACATTATTGAGGTCATACACATAAGTATATAATTACTTAGATAAGCAGTTTCCATTAACATGATTGCAATCTAGTAGCAGTTAAACAGTGTTCCTTAAGAAAAGGATTTCACCCTGTGCACAACCTATAAATGAAGAATGAAAATCTGTATGATTAAACTGCACCACAAAGTTAAAAATTATCAGGACTTATACATAGCCTTAGGTTCAACTTTTGACCCCACAAGAATAATTGCCTGAATAAAAGTCCTAGGAGGCAAGACAAGAATTTGCATCAGATTAACTGCCAATGACAATCTTTTTGTGGCTTTATGCAAAATGCAAGAAGATGATTAAAATAATGAACAGTTCCTTGCAACACACAAGCACTTCTTGAATAGGACAGCCTTGTTCCAGGCACCTCAACCAGCTGGGGCTGGAGCTTATGGAGGCATTTTAAACAATTAGCTGAAATGCTTCACAGCTGAAACAGCATCTTTCAGATCACGTACATAAAAATAAAGATGGAATACTGATGTGCTCTTAAGAGGACAGGTATCACCAAGATTAAAGGTGGAAATTCAGGCAATGCTTGCTGCAGCAATGGATGACTCTTTTGCCTTCTGATTATAACACTTCTCTCTCTCAAACCCCTCTGCTGAGCCAATCTTCCACAATGACACTAAATAGGGGCAGGCTAATGAGCAATCTGTTACTTGTGGAAATCTCTCATGGTAGGCTTGCCACAGACATGCACAGTCTGCATGTGTCCAGGATAGTGTTTCAATTTGAGTGAAATGCTACCGGATCATATATGTGACCTTTCTGAAAAAAACCAAGACAAGTGCTTTTCCTCTTAAGTGGGGTATCGTAAACATCTTTGCTTCTCTGATACTAAAAATTCTGCTTTTAAATACAGCATCGCGGTCACGGAGGGCTTTGTATAAGCCTTGTCTGTAAAGCCTGGCTCTTTCTAATGGCTGAGATTTAACATTTCCAATAGACAATTTTCTGATCAAGCTTACAATTTTAAAATTGTTCCATTCCAGTTTTAAATACAACTTCAACAAATCTGTTTACAGCAAGTGAGCATCTAGCCCTGTGTATTCCTTGTGCCTATTAAAGAGGTCAAGTGTAATAAATTAAGAAAAAATAACCAGTTGTATGAAGAAACCAAAGTTTTAATAAACAGCCTTTGAAAAACAACATCAACAACAATTTGATGCATTATCAGATAAGCACTCAAAATTTAGCAGGTGGAGATTGAGTTAAAAATGGATAATTCTGCAGTTCTGGGAAGGGAAAAAAAAGTCTTTCAATTCGTAGTGCGTCCTTATTAATGGAGGTAAGCTTCTGCAGTTTACATACAGAGCGAATTCTTGTCTGCTATCTCAAATTCTAGCTTATATAAATTCTGGTTTTTACTTTGACAATCAAATGGCAAATACATGTCATTAAATGGTATTTGGGAAACTATATATTTTTCATGACAATTAAGTTCCATGACTTGGACGTTTTAGGGAGCTCTGTAATAGAAATTGTAAAAAATGATGGAAAGGCAAATCATGATTGGGATAGTTTGAATAAAGTGTAAAGGTAATAATATCTTTTTAAAGTCAGCCTTAATGCTGTTTAATAAGTGTGATCCCTTTGTCTCCAACTGACACTCTCCCTTCTGTAGATTTATCTCGGAGCTTGTCTGCTAGATTGATTGCTCTGGGTAGTTAGGTATAACATAGACATTTAGTGTGCAGGTAACTCTCGAGCAGTAAAAAGAACTGGAATGCACTTGAAACCATCAGCAGGCTAAAATAATCATGAGTTGAGTTCATCAACAATCAAAGTTGAGACAGGTGTCTTTCATATTGCTCTTTCATCAGACTCAAAGTTATTCCAGAGTACTCATGGTTACTACAGGGTTTCAGCTGGTATCAGATAACCATATTGCTACCAAATACAACATTTTTTATCACACGGAGTTTGTAGTGCATGCTGTTGGGTGATCGCAGTTCCTGTAAGTGTGCATGAAGTTCATTCAGCTTCATACACAACCATGTAAACCCTGCCAATCAATGCTACTACATTTTTGTTTATTCTAGATTTCAGTTAAACAAGTGCTGTAATGCCCTGGCAATTGAGTCTTAATGTAACATCCCATGGTAAAAAGATTCAGTCCAGGTTCAGGAGACTGTTTTGGAACAGATGGCTTTAAATCTTTGTCACCACCACAATGAAGACAACTATTTCTTCAGAGAGCATATCTATTCAGCAGTTGCAGATCATGCAGTAACACGTCAGGTAGCTCGCTTGCTGACAGTTAAGTAACATGGGACAACATGCAGACTGATGCCACAGCAAAATCTGTTCCAGTGTCTGGGTAAACAAGTGAACCGTGAGCCTGCAGGGAGCCCCTGCTGCCATGCCTGTGCTCTCACCCTGCTACTAACTTCTGTTTTGGCTCCTGTCTGCAACTGTTGCAAGAAAAGTTGGTCTGAATTTTGGAATGAGCATCTCCCAGGTCAGCTGTGGGAGTGTTACTGTACTCTATTTTGGAACAGCTAGCTGATTTATTTGAGGAGGCATGTAAATGCTACCTTACTCAGATTTTGACCATCTTCAGAAGAATCAAGCTATTTGATTACCCCTCATTAATTTATCAAACAAAATAATTTTCTGATCCAGAGTAAAACATTTAATAATCCTACAGATAATCTCATGTGCTTCCTGAATGAAAATAATCTGTAAAATTCCCTTTTAAATTTGTAGCAAAACTAGCTATTCTGCATTGCTATAACAATATATATATAAAAAAATATACATTTAGATGTAATATACATAATGTACATCTACATTGCTGTAATCCACCTTTTCAACAAAAGGAAGTTCAAAGGACAAATCATATCTGTAAGTGGGAAAGCCGGAGACGTGGTGTTGCGCAGCACCAGAACAGAGGACTGTTACTGCAGAGGCGTGCAGTTACGGTTGTAGTGTACTCCACAGGTTGGGGTGTGTTTTTTTTTGTTTCTGAATTTCATAGTTGATATGACCACATTAGAAGAAACAAACCAGAAGCCTAAAAATTTTTGTGCTTCTCCCTCTTCTCCTCCCTTCACTTGCCCCACAAATGCAACAGAAAACAGACAGAGCAGCCCCACACAGAAATAAGATGATATGCTTCCTCAGCTTTTTTTTTATCTTGCTGGTGAGAGCACAGCTCTGCCCATTGCATTCTGCCTGCTCGGCAGGTTCTGCTGGATACTGTGGTCTCTGTGCTGTCGCTCTGTTTTGTTCAGCTTTATTCTGCTGATGAGGTGGTGTGTCTCAGTGCTGGGGAAGATCAGTTTTGTGTATCTTTTTTTTCCTCTTGGGTGTGAGGTTTAAACTCCTGGAAAAGTATGCGCTACACAGTTCTGAAAAGAGGAAAAGAAGCCAAAGTCAACTTGAATAATGTACTCCCAGAAGTCTTATTTTCTGTGAAGAATTAATGTAAGGCTCTTGCTAAGATCCCTGGCCTTCTACCATCACACCTGGCCTCTCTCTGTTAAATGCATCATCCAGCTGGCGGTAAGAGCAGGGGCCTTCACACCCTATTTTTGGAGTGCTGTTTCATACTTGGTATCACTAGGTTTGGTATTTTCAGTTGTTCATCATTCAGGCACCATTAGCTAATATTACAGATCTTTGTCAGGAAGCCTGAAAGAACTGGAATAATTGTTCTTTGCAATATCTTAAACTTTTTCTAATTAATTTCTTTTTAACTACTCTATCATTTGTTCCTCTGCAAGACTTCTGAAATAGTCTGATTTTGCCTTGCTTACTGTTTGTTTATCCAAATCATCATGAAGGCATTTACTAAAAGCAATTTGTATGTGATCTTGGTGTACCATTCATAGCCTTCCCAAGGCTGAGAGTTTCCATGACAACTAATTAATAAAGATTAGCTTTTCTTACAGAGCATGAGACTTAAGTACATCTTGTTTTGGGACATAGATAATCTCTAGATCTGGTTTTGGAGACTGGGCCTTGAAAAAGAGATGCCACAGGCAATCTGATCTGATTTATAGTCAGACTTGGAAGACCATTAGGAGTGAAATCTTTTTTATACATTTTTAAATATCTTTTATTTTCCCAGTTTTTACATTTTCCCACTTGCTCATTTGTTTACCTTAGCAGGTGAGAGTTTCTCAGCCACTTTTGGCTTGAAGGACATAGGAGGAAACCACAGTCCTTAACTTTTGCTAACTTCAAAATCAGCTGAAGAATAACCTAGGTCTACAGACAGCTAAATTGTGTTAAAACAAAGGTGTTAAGTGAAATGCATGATGTTACAAGAGCTATGATAACACAATATAACATAATTCTTATCTTTACTTAACATAATTCTCATATAACGTACCTCTTACATTAAGAAGTATCACTGGAACTTCAAAAACAAGCTGGATTTTGTCTGCCAAATTACTTTCTGTACTAAGAAACAAATATTTTATTTCATACTTAATTTTTTCTTATCTCTGAATTTCTTAACAATGTTGTTATTTTCTGTGCATGGGAGAACAGAAGACAGGCATCAAAGCTTCCTTATTCTTAAGGACTCTTGTGATCAGCTGTACTTGGGCAACATCTGCCAGTATTTCAAACACACTTGGGTGATTGGTACTTGTCTGAATGGGAGCCTATTTGTTTTTGTGTAAGGGTGAGTCAGGGACAATGTGATGGTTTACAACTGATTTTACTTGGGTATCCGACCAACCTGAAACTCATTTTGTTTGCTAAAACAAAAGGGTTTAGTAGAAAAGAGGTTTAGATTAAATCAAAGGTGGTGGCTTTCTGTAACCTGAGAGTATAAGCTTTACTTCCATGCATTTCTTGTCTTCCTGTAACAAAAAACAGAAAAAATAAGAATGGTGGTCTGTCTTGAGTTTTGGTTTTGGTCTCCCTTTCTATTGATGCCTTACCTTCTTGAATCAGTGGGCAGCTCCTGAGGTTATGTCAGTCCCATGCTAAACTATGAGAAAATTCTCCCAGTAATATCATTGTAGAGCTGCATAAGAGCAGTAGCACTATAGTGACTAATCAAGAATTACACTTCAGCAAAATGCTTTGTTTTGCCTTGACTTTTGTACCTTCTTATTGTGCAAAGCACTTTTGCAAGTGAAAACCTTTTTACTGCTGACATTTAGTTATAGACTTGTTGGTTTGTGTGCATCTAGCCATCAGGTACCAGATGCTTTCTGATGTGCTGCCAATAAATTGAGCTGCCTTTTGTCTATCATAAAACCTTCGACAAAAAGCTAGTCTTAATAAAATGTGAAAAAAAATTATCTCCTGAATAGATTTATTTTATCCTTCCTTTAGAACAGCAGGTTCTCTCACTAGGCTTGCATGCAATAAGCAAGATGACTGACAAAATTTTTTACGAGGTCTCTCTGTAGCCATTCAGTGCTGCATCCCATTTGCATGAACTGTGCCAAGTGCTTTTGGTGTTCTGGAAGTGAGGACCATGCTCTTGAAAGCTGAGGCATAAGCCAAGACCACCCACATGTAGGAGGAAATGTGTATTTGAAAACTGAAAATTAACTGATGCAGCACATAGCATCATGATGCAGTGCATTGGGCAGAATGGCGATGTGAAAGATGGCCTGAAAGGCAATAAGGAATCAGACTGTCAGAAATCAGTGGAGAATCCTCATTAACTGTAGCACAAAGGTCCGACTCTTGCCAAATCCTCAGCATCTGTTTTTCAATACATCAAATTTAGTCACTTCTTTGCATCAGTATTTAGAGTCAACCAGAGAGAAGCTGAGGAATAGCCTGAGTTGCCTTTCTGGAGATGTGCACAGCTGGATTGTGCCCTACAGTGCCAGGAGTGGATAAGCTCCCCTCCACGAACTTCCTAGCCCTGGCCTTTATTCCCTACGCCAGCCACAGAGAGGGGGATGATTCTAGTGGGATGTCATCTTGGTGTCTCTGAGCCACAGGGAGGATGCTGCGAAGAACGGCTGTGATACTAGTGAGAGAGCAGGGGTAATTTACACCCAGACCTGTACCAACCCCAGGGCAGGGTAACAACAAAGGGGCTTTCACTTCCCAGCTGCAACTTGGGTGGGCTGTGGTCCAGCCTGTCTCGTTCCTTGTTGTCTGAGTGATACCTCTAAAATCCCTAACTAGCCTGCTAAATATTTTTATCTTGCCAGGAGAATTAGATGTCAGTGTAGAACACAATTATCCTAGAGAGAATTCAGCCCCTTTATCTTAGACTACACTTGTGGAACTCCACTGCAATTAGTGGCATATGGGTCTATGTCAGTGAATCTTATTTTTTCTGGGTTTATGTCACTGGGTCTGGACTGATACTTTGTAAGGTGTCACTTGAAAATGTATGAATTCTTCTTTTGCTTCACATTGCACGTGACTGTCATCCTTCTGTTCCTCCTCATATTTTCTGTTTGTATTTTGACACATCTCTGCTGTTTTAAGAACAAACTTTCCACATGTCCAGGAGTTCGGTGTTTCAATCGAAATGACACCACTGCTTCATGCAAAGAACCATGTGAGCTGGGATCTCTGTGCAAATGCAGAGGATAATGTAAATGCAGTTGACTTCCCAAGTAAGAAACACATGCAGGAAATGTTCTTATTGACAAGATTATTTCCACTACTGGGCTGTAGAGATTATCCCCAATATTTTGTACTGAAAATTTTACAGGGTTAGAAGTTCTGTGTCAGATTATTTGGAAAAGAGGCTTTTCCTCATTTTGTAGCTGGGTGGGAATACTTACTCTGCCTTTTCTTATGATGGGAGATAGATAACTATGCATCGTTACAAGTTTTTAGCCTGTTGGAACGTGTCCTACTTCCTTTCACAGGGATCTTTTTTCAGTCAGGTTAGTTTCTCAAGGCTAAAGACACATATTTGGGCATGAGGGGCTAATGCTAGGTGGAGGCAAATAAAGCATTTCTAGGAACAAGTCACCTTCTGGAGAGGTGAATATGCTGCTACGAAATTTGGTCCAAAGTGTGTTAAAAATGAACAATTTCTCCTGCTGACATATTTAGGCAATTTACATCTCATTTTCAAAAGAGACTATTTTCAGCAGTGGGGGGTTAATAGGCTTAATTTCTGTGCTTAGTTCATTCTCATCTTGGATTTATGAGCAGTCTAGAAATTATTTAAACATCAAGAACTATGGCATTAACCATGACACAATAGAATATATAAAATATGCTGAATGTTCAGTATCAGCATGCATTATTGTCGTGTGTGTCTGGCACCTCAGATACTATCGCGCCCTTCAGGATAACTTGTGCTTGAAAACAAGTCTTCAGGTAACCTGAACTCTCCTCCTCTGACGACTGGGAGGCGGAGGCCTTTGGCTTTAGGCGGTGGCATTCCTGGGCACAGTGAGCATCTAAGGCCTGGAGGCAGGGAATATAGGGATCTGGAGCAAGGGCTATTGGCCAAAAGGTCTTTGGAGTAAATCCTTTTCTTATTTCCTCTTATTACCCACACTTGGACAGCACCGCAAAATCTAAGCCATGTTTTTATCAATGTTTAAATATGTATTTATCATCTTTAAAATAGGAAGATGTTTGCACAGGTTTTCACACGTAATATCTGTGGAAAAGTTTGACACAGACAACATTATTTCTCTGTCTCATTGTTTTTTTCTGAAAGGAATTTTTAATTGTGGAAGTAAAATAACCTTTGCTCTCTGAGAACAGTGTTCATCTTATTCCAGTCATTCTCATAAATGAGGCTTTCAAGAAAGAAGAAATAAGACTTTTACTTCTGAATCAATAGAGACCTTTTTTGCCCCAAAAGTAAGGGGAACAGAAGACAAGGCTGTATTCTTACAAGTGGGATACTATTAAACCCCACTGAAGCAAGAATTCAGCCTTGGAAATAAGTAAACCTTTTCAGATCTTGCTCTTAGTCATTCTCAGTCTTTGATACAGAGTTATAACATTATTTTTAAATGATTCCTAAATATTTAGGGCTTGTTGTACAACTTACACATTGTGCCACATGTACATTGTAAATTTAAGCTGATGCCAGGGGAGTTATTTTTACCGTGCTCTTGGAGAACAAGTCCCTAGACCCTGGCAAGGAAAAATTCAGAACAATCTATGGGAAGAATTTGAAAACTGCGTTGAACTGCTTAAAATTAGACAAACTCTGTATTTCCCTGTGCTGGGTTTTGTGTGTATGTTGTATCACTTTGTTACCGGTTTTATTGGTGTCTGTCTTTCCCTGAGGCACAAGTTGCTCTGACAGAGGAAGTAAACTGTGATGTTCATACTTTGCCCCTTTGGGATTTTCATTTATGCTTGCAAACATGAACTGAATGAGTTCACCCTCCTTGAATAGCTCTGTCTCCTTGGCAACTCCAAAGGGACAAAAGATGTTGGGAATGCCTTTAGAAACAGAGAGCTACTCTACCTCTGTGGTACTCCTGCCAGTGAAGACTTTGGAGTGAGCCTGCCCTCTCTGTTCTTGCTGAATCACGGCACAGACTTGAAACTTCAGCCAGCTTTTTCAGGCATGGATAGAAACCACAGTGCCAGTTTTGACTCTTGGATGATTACTGAAAGGATTCTAAACAGTATAAATGTGAAATAGCATCTCACATTTTGAGCAGCAGGGGACACTGACTCTACTGATCTCTGGAGAATATAAAAGGCTCTGACTACAGATGTTCCAAAACCTGGATGTTTCAATAGCAGATTATACTCTTCAGGTGCCTGGTTTTTAGATCTTCCTTCTCTTCTCACTGCATAGCCAAGCACAGAGTGATATTAGAGACATCTTTTGCATGCTGCTTGTTACTAAGCATATCCCTGCAGGAGATGCCAGTAAAGGGTTTCATCTATGTGAAGTCCCTGTGGCTTAAAACATATCAGGGCTGCTAAAAGGAAGGCTTGAAATGCAATAGTTGTATTTGTTTTATATCTAGATCGTTGCCTAGAGTAAGAAGCTCCAATATGCTGTCACTGCCTTTTATTCTTTTGAAAAAATGTGTTGGATTCCTCCTCAGACTTTCTGAGTCTCACTTCTTCCAACAACAATTGTATTACATTAATGGCTCCTAATCCAAACAACTTGAAGAGACAGGTCCTTAGAGGACACAGTGCACATGTACTGGAGTTCAGTATGCCCATCTGCATGTCTTCATTATGCTTTTCAGAGTTTTACAGACAACCTTGTACTCAGTTTTCTGGATCTCAGAGCTGGAAGCGTGTGATCCATTTCCATCAGAGAATCTTTACAGCCGTGTTACTATAAAGCTGAGCCTGAACTAATATGTCCTGACTTGTAGCAAAGATGAATGATGTGCAACTATTGGCATCCCTCCATATAGATATGAACTAACTTTCCTGCAAAGCCTGGTACCAGAAATGTGAGCTAACTGACAGGAAGCACTGATACGACTTGTATCTGAAACCCCTCTTCCCTCTACTTTGAAGTTGAAAATAACAGTGGAATAATGTGCTGTTTGGATTTTCATTTTTGGATTACTCCTTGAACCATTTGGATTTTACAGTCAAAACCAAGACAGTAGCAGCCTGGCTGCCAGAGGAAACCTTCAGTGGGGGGTGGTATCCCATATATGAGTGTATCAGCTGGCTGTGTCCTTTGGGTAGAATTGTTAGTTTTATCCTTTTGCAGTCATCTTCCTTGCTTGATTCCTGTTCTTAAGGATATTGTGGAGGTCTTTTAGCGCAGGATGTGGGAGCTTCAGTGCGAGGTGTTCTCAGTGTGGCCCCTCAGTTACAGGGTCTGTCACTAGTCTACTCTAGTTGGTTTGTGAAGTAGGGGTGGGTAGGAGGGCGTGGGGGTGGAAGGGTGGGCCCATGACTGAGTGTCATGAGTTTTTAGCTGCTGGTGAATTGATTGGTCACAACCAAATTTAGCAATTTCAGTATTGGCATAGTAGTTAATATCGGATAGGGAGTGATTCTTGATATTGTTCTGAAAAGCTGCTCCCATGTCCCTTTGATAAAAGTTGCAGGGGTATACTGGAGTAATGGACAGACTGCAGCGATTGAAACGTAGTGGTCCCTGCTTGGGAAAGGAGCAGACTGCCACTGAAAGAGTAGCACAGACATGTGAAAGGAAACAGAAGTGTTTATAGGGTTGTGGAAGTGTCCAACCTTTTGAGGAAGGACAGACTGGAGTCCAAATATAATCCTATGAGATGTTTTTGTTTAGCCTGTTCTTTTAAAAACGCAATAGAGAAGGGAAGCAGATACTGCACTTCTACTTTGATGAATATGGTAAAACCAGCTACAGCAGAACGAGTGCAATAACATGCCGGCATAGCTCTACTTCTAGGGCTCATTTCTGCACAGCAAAGCCACCAGCTGATAAACTTCGTGGGCATGCCCATTTCTGCCAAGTCAATGCCATAGGCAGAAATCCTGCCTGAAAACCCGATGCAACAGTGTCCCACATGGCATCTGTCCAGGCATAGTGAATCAAATAGCTAATTATCGCCATGGTGGTGATTGAGCAGCTGATTTGAAACAGAGCAATAGGCTTTTTTTGGAGCAATAGTCTAAAACTTTGGGTTTGGTCTCAGAGCTTAGAGAAGCTGTGAAAAAGGAAGAAAGAGAATAGTTGGGAGGTGATCCAGGGCAGCAGCAAGAGATGGGAAGCTGCTCTGGGTTGAATCCAGAGGACAAGGTACTGTCACAGTGCCTCCCTTGTGAAAGAGGTAGCAGTGGTTTTAGAGGTGCTTGTGAGCCCATTTCTGAGAAAAGGGCTTTAGAGTTGTGTTTGAACTTTTGATTACCTGTGCAAGAAGAATGATGACTGACAAAAGGAGTTGGAGTGGCAAAAGTGGTGCTGAGTGCTGTCTTTGGCTACAGAGTTGCTCCCTGGGGTGTGATGGAGCCCTGCAACCCAGCCACTGCGTGTGGTTTGCCTTGGAGCTCCTAAGTGCCTCAGGATGCCTGAGGAAGTATTTCTGTTACTTTACAACTTACTCCTGACACTCACAGCCACACAGCTGATACAACAGACCTAGTACAAGAAAAGAACAAGGCTGCATTTGCCCATGAACACATTTTTGCTTTGGCTTTTTCTCTAATAATAGGGAAAGAATTTTTTTTTCTGCTGATACATGTCTGGAAACCAAGGACTACGTGGATTCCTCTTGCTTGGGAGACCCACAGAAGAACTGAATCTATCAGAGAAATTGAGGAAGTGTTTTCTGGAGTACGGTTGCATAATCTTGCATGTTTTTACATGCTGTATTTTGATTTACACTGTGCTTTAGAGGATTATTACCCCGTGTTGTATTTCAACTTCATGCCCAATGCACTTCACCTGGAGTCAAATGTTTGAGCAAGTGAAATTCTGCCAAACCACTTGTGACTTGCACAGATCTAGTCCAAAGCTGTTTCACTCCTGCCAAGCCCCATCCTATGCCTCCTAATATGTCAGAAAACCCGATCTTTTTACTTTTGCTGTGAGCCAAGGTGCAGAGGGAGAGTTATTATCTTTCATTAGAACAGCTGGTGTATTTTGGGAGAAAAAACAGATACCCAGCTCCTCTGTCAGCTCTGGCTGAGGAAGTCTGGCTGCCTGCCTTCCTTTGGTATCTGTCTATTCCCCAAGGTGAAATAATATGTGTCGGGATTTGAAAGCAGTGGGACTCTGAGGACATGCCTCTGCTCTGAAAGGAAAGCTGTACAGCAGCTGTTCCAGGCAAGCTGGCTTCTCAAGCTGTACATGCTCATCACCTCTGCTAGGACGCAGCTCTAATGTGGTGTAGCTTAGAGCTAACAGACTTTTTGGGGACTGAGTTAGTATCTCCATGTTTCAGTGCAGGTGCAGTAGCCTGCTCAGGGCTTTCTAGTCTGGCGTCACACCATATGAGTCAGACATTTCTGGTGAAGAGCCTGGCTAGGGACCTTTTTTCACTTTTCCAGGACTGGAGGGTATTGCAGTCCTGTTTCATAAGGATTGTAGATTTGCCAACAGATATGTGAAATATTATGAGGTTACTGACTTCCTTCTTTACTATAATGATGGTGAGACACTGGCACAAGCTGCCGAGAGCAACTGTGGATACCCCATCCCTTGAAATGCCCAAGGCCAGGCTAGACGGGGCTTGGAGCAACCTGGGCTGGTGGGGGGTGTCCCTGCCCATGGCAGGGGGGATGGGAATGGATGATCTTTAAGGTCCCTGCCAACCCAAACCATTCTATGGTTCTGTGATTCCTCCATCAAGTCTCCTTGGCTACCTGAACTGAGAGAATTTTGCCATTTGGGTCAATTGTTCCCCTTCTCCACTTGGCTGATCTCCTCTCACACAGAGTGAACCTTTCGGTGTATACGGGAAGATACTACCTGCCCAGCTAGCGGGAGAACTATGCTCCTGTGTTTGCTCCCTAGAATCTGCTGTGAGCTTCTCAAAACCAGCTTGCTATGGCCAGGACTTTCACATTAGTCTGTTCTGTGGCTGTGTATGGATATGTGTTTGTACTGCTGATTGGTACTATTCTAACACTGACAAACCCGAAGTCTAGACAGATAAAACAAAATGTAAACCGGAGTAAGTTCAAGTACCTAACTTTCCTGCCAGCTGGGAGCACTAATGTCTCTGTAAGAGCCTTCCAGGGCTTCCAAGTATGATGAAAAGCTGACACCCCTCCTCAGCGTGAAGAAAGCTGGGAGAACACTAGTCTGCAAAGGAAGTTCTTGTTCCTAGGAAAGGCAGCTGAGCGTGGACTTAAAAGCAATTTGCTTCTCTGCAGAAGGGGGGCAAAGAAGCCTGAGATGGCCTAGTATGAGACAGGCCAGGGATAGAGAAAATAGGGGCATTTCGGGTTGGACAGGTGAGGCTATGTCCAGAGAGCCTAGAGCAGCTGCAAGGCTAAATGGAAGGTGTGGGGAGAGGAGGATAAAGAGAGGCTTGAGTGCTTGGTGTGCCAGAGGCACCCTTTTCCTTCTGAGTATCTTATACCCTGAAGATCTCCTCTGCCTCTGTGGGTGGAGGACTTGTTTTAGAAAGCTTGTTCTTTCCCCCGGAATGGGAGAAAATAGCAGGTTGAATAACGCTTAATAGCCTAAGGAAACACACTTTCTGCTCTGGAGGTTGAAGCTCAGCTTCACCTGGAGCAAGTCAAGGTAGGCTGAGGTAGGGCTGACTCTTGAGCTTTTCCACGTGTCAGCATTCTTTATCAGGTGGAAGAACCACAGTGCTGCAGCTTCTGTAAAGACCCCAGCCTGGGCACATCTGGGTTCTCAGGTAGATGGGGACACTTGCTGGCTGCACCCAAGAGACCTGCCTGATCTAACTGAACTCTTGTTCAGCTGCACAGGTGGTTTTTGTTTTTTTTTTTTTTCATTTTGGATTACAGTTTTAATCTCCAGCATGATGAATGAGGCTCCAGAACCAGAGTCACCTTCTCTCTGACAGACAAGCAGAGTTTATGTACTCAGCTGTGCACTGTTGGAGGAAAACAAGGAGCCAGCAACATCAACCCCTGGTGAGCCCCAGTAATTTAACAGCAGAAAGAGAATTGGACTCCTCTATTATTGCTCTTCATGCTCCAGACAATGCTTACTCTGCCTTCATTAGTCTGGCAAAGTTTCTGGACAGACAGTGCTAGTAAAGGAAGGACTGTTGGACTCATTGGGGGTACTCTCAAATAACGGGAGGTATAAAGGTGTAAATAACAGGTGTAAAGGTCAGGCTTGGGCTGAGCTGTGCATGAGACGTACAAGTCCTTCTCATATTAAATGTTGGCTTCCTTTTCCTCTTTTGTTGTAGAGCTCAGGTAGGAATGAGGAAGTCTGACACAGAGTGCATGGTGTTAGGCCTGAAAGGTTCTCCAGAGATTTAGATTCTGGACCTATAAATTCCAAATATGTATCCAGATGACGGGAATTGCTTATCCAAGCAGTCTGAACCTCTTATGTCTAAACTGTTGGGCTGGAGTCCTTGCAAAATTGTTGAACACGGGAGTGAGATTTATGGTATGTCTTTGGCTCGCTGTACCAAAGTGAGGAGCCATGTATCTCTAGAAACTGCACTCAGTACATACTCCTCTGATTTCCTTGAGATCATCTGGGAAAGGAGTGAAGGAGTTTTGAAAATGTTAGGAATGTAGATGCTTTAAAATTGAGCGGGGCGGGGGGGTTGGTTTTTTTTTTTTTTTAGCTCTCTGTACTACGCAGTTCTAGGACAAGTATAATTTTACTGTGTCGGAATAATCCAATTCTCAACTTCTGCATGTGAAAATCGGCTCTGAGAACCATCAGGGAATGCCGATGTAAGAGGGTGATGTCCTCAACGGGAGAGCATTATGGACGGGCTCCACCTGCTGCTGACTGGGACTCGCTGCGCTGGGCAGCCACAGCCACTGCTGGTACAGCTCGTGCGGAAACGCCAGCGGTCAGTGGTCACACCTCGTTTGTATCTGCTGTCTTGGGCAAAAATGAAAAAGTAATGGCAGAAAGGAAGATTGTGTCCTTCTTGCTCCCAAGCTGTCAGTTTAACTTGTTTTATAGTTCTGTCTTGTGTAGCTCATGTAAATGTGTGGCAGTTTCTACAGATCAGTTGTGACCCATATGTATTAGTAAGATTTGTACGTAGTAGCGTATCTTCTCCTGGAAAGTGCCTGAGCTCTGGTTCTTAACAGTCAGTCATGTGCGTGAAATCTTTGGGGTTTCTCCCACTGAGCATTTAACAAAGCTGAGTTCTGTATATTTTGCAGCATTAATCTGTGCCTTTCATTAGTGCTGTTAAATAATAATTGTTTGGTCTTAATACTGCTGTACTTATATACATGTTTTCTTCAGAAGAGCTCATAGCTTCAGAAGGGCTGTGTAAAAAACACAGCAAAGGAAGAAAACACAGAAAAAATTAATAATGCTTGTGCTGGTGGGATTTTGCCATCAAGGAAAACTATCCTAAAATGTTCAGTCGTAATCCCATGTTGAATACATTCTTAGGGGACTTGATGACCTGGCATTTGCTGCTTGCATTACAGTTCAGGCTTTGTGCCTGTTCACATGTGATGGAGTTTCCATTTCTGTTTCTTATCAATTCTTTCTTTTTCTGCTGTCTCTGAGTAGGGTGTCAGGACTCAGACTGGATTATGAGAGTCTGGAGGCTGTGTAAACTAGATTGATGCACCGAACAATAAATGCTGGTTCAAACCACAAAGTGGCAGCATAAGCAGTTTTGTTCTCCCCCTCCCTCATTCAGTTTTCTTTATTATGCTACATTTTCCTTTTAATCAGAAGCAGAACACTTAATGGTAGCAGACTGTCCTGTATACATCACAGTCAGAGGCTGGCTGGACTGCCCACATATTGCTCAGGGCTGAAAAATTTTCAAAGCACCCACACTTGTTCTTCCAGTTCTAGGACTTGTTTGGGCAGAGATTTCTGCTTGAGTGCAGTTCTGCTTTGCTTTTTTCATGGCTGTGAGTGAGCAGTATGAAATGCCCACACTTAATTCTCTTTCAGATGGACTTGGGCTTTGAATCCAGCTCTTAACAAAGGAAAAGCTAACACGTTAAACTGAAGTACGCAACATCCTCGAATATTGTTTTCAAAGAGGACACCCCCACCCCAGAACAGAGTAAAGAGAAGGTATCTAAAGAGGGAAAGGCCAGACATGTCTATCAATAGAGTTCATTTATGATCATTAGGAGTGAGTGTCCTTTTTCCCTGGTCTTTTGTACCAGCCAAGTAACATATTCCAATGTTGAGAGTTAGGATTTGTATAATAGTGAACCATAAATGTTCTTGTTCTCTTACTACTCTTTGCTGCCAGTCCCTTTTAATGTTTTCTGATTTCTAAAGTATGAGCTGCTTACTCCTAGTTAAAGGATTTTACCTCTGTTACCTGTGCTGTGACAGTGCTTTCCAGAGCCTGTCTCTGCAGTGGCCAGGTGCCACAGTGAAAGGTTCCACTGGAGCTGAGGAGAGTTTTGGGATGAATGTGTGGTTCTCAGCGTGAAGCTGATCTCTCCCACCCTTAAGCTTTAGTCTTTATTCTGTGTTGAGAATTTTCCTTTTTCTCTTTTCTCTTCTGATGGTTCAGCATATCCTCTTCAGACCTTCTCATTATTTCCTTAAGCCTGTCTGCACTGAGACAGATAATCTTATCCCTTGTCCCCCTTCCCAAGTGAAAAGGGGACTCTGTCCCAGGCTGAACACCATAGTACCCTGCAGCTGATCAAGCAATTGCACAAGAAGAGGAATTCAGTTTTCTTTCCTGCTGCACTTATCTTGCACTTCCATTTCTCAACTTTGACCAATACCATTAATTTTATACTCTCCAGACTGATCAAATATTTCAAATTCTAGTGACTTGACAATTTGTTTTTGTTCCCTGAATAAATGACTGTGGGAAATTAATTATTATTATTTTTAAACAAACCACAGTTGAGGCTGGGATTGCTTTTTGTCCTTTTGACCAGCAAAGCTGTATTTCTGTTAATTTTGGGCCCTTGCCAGAGTTAATTCTGTCACCTAAGGAAACCTAACTTTTAGAAGCCTGGCTTTGTACAAAGAAGTTATGCAAACAGCAGCTTTGCAAAAAAAAAAAACAACGAAACAACATGTTGGGAGTTTATTAACTGCAGAAATGACGAGCTATTGTTGTATTGGCATATAATCTCAAACTTTTGAGGTTTCTGAAGAACTAGACAAATGTCTTTGGGTACATGCCTTCACCTCAGCTCAAAAATAAAACCACAGTTGCAGTGCCTCAGAGGGAGCTGAACATCTTTTAGGGGCTGGAGGATGAGAGCTGAAGGATGGCTTCCAGATACCAGGCAGCTGTGCTTTGCTTTTGTTCAGTTTTCAGTTCTGAATGCAAAGGTGGCCAAGAAAAAAAGAGTAACAAATGGAGCAGTCTTCTTGTATGTGGAGAGACAGTGCCCTTCTTTTCACTAGCCTTGAGAACTTGCAAAAGCCCCATTTGGAGACAAACTTTCCATGGAAACGGCTATTTTAAATAAAGCAGATTACTCTTCTGTTTCTTGAGGTCATGTGTTTGTATTAAATGTGGGTAAATCAAACTGTGCATAAATGTTAGCCTTACTTGTTGAGTTGGATTAATGTAGATGTGTTCTGTGGGTACGGTCCTCCAGGGCAGCAAGTGGTTCCTGGCAGGTCTCATTCTGTAGTGATGGGGAGTGGGAAGATCCTGTGTGCTGTCGCTAAGGGTGTCAGCACACTGACAGGCCCTGCGGTGCAAACCAGGGGTGAGTTCAGAGCATGTCACCTCCTTCCAGTGCCAAGTGATGAGTCTGTGTCTAAGCAGTTTCCTGTGATTCATCATGGCTTTTTGTTATAGGCTAAAGATAGTCCTTCCTATAGAAAGCTCAATTTGAAGAGTAAAAAGTTGTTTTCCTTTCACTCTGATTGCTTTTGAGCTGCTGCTATTCATCTTCTAGCAGTCTTCACTAGCTGCTACTTTCTGTCCTTTACCCACCCTTATAACTTTCCTCCTCGCCATCTCTGAAGTAAGTGTTCACTTGCGAGGGACTCCCTTAATTCCCTAGTGCTTATTACATAGTGCTGCTCGCTGAAAAACCGCGCCCAGTGAATCTTGTATGAGGTTTAAGATTACTTTGGGGCAACCCCCGTATGGAAACATGAGGTATGTAGGTAGGATTTTCTCTTTTAGCATAAAATCCTCCATCAGTCACAAGTCCTCCTATGATGACTCCCTGGTTCAGAGGCTCTGTAGTTTATAACTGAAAATTGCATGCTGAAATTCCTGAAGGGCACTTCCCATGATCCAGGGCTACTGGCGTGAGTGATTTAGGGGCAGGGACTTCAGGGGAAGATCTGTGGGCACCGTGCATTTGTGTGTTGTTTGTAAGAAATGGGTGGGTTTGCATATGCAATGTGGATAAAACTGCTTAAAGGCAATGGGCAGGGCACACTCCAGCTTTAGATGTTCAGAGATTCAGAGAAGCTGTGGTAACTTGTAGTAGCAAAAACTATGGCCTGGTGTGCCTTTATTTTAAGCAGCAGCAGCAAGAACATAGAGTCACTTTTAAGAGTAACATTTTTTGCCAGACAGATGCATGGCAAGTCTTCCACGTTTGTGCTGAAGATCAGATTTTGTATCTGACATTTCTTGATACATATTTTTGACAACTTGCTACTGTGTCTGAAAAGCCTTAAAAAACCTGGTTTCTTACACAGTAAGAGTAAGTCACTGTCCTAGTAGAAGAAAAACCAATATGTAATAAGTGCACTCAATGCTCATTGTTCGGTGATGCTGTCAAAATAGGAAGCTGCATTCTGCATCACAGACTTCATCCTGAAGGGGCTGAAATACAAGGACCTTACACAAAAAATGCAAGGAGAGCTAAGAGAGTCTCATCAAGTGTCCTTTGAAAAGGAAAAAGTATTTCTGTTTCCTTTTTTGACAGGGATTTAAACATTAGCATCCACCTTGCAATATAATGGTTTTGAGAGAGATTAAGAAGTAACTGTGCAGTGCCAAAAAATTAATATTCCTGTAAAATTACTCAGGTAAATATATACATTGATTTAAGTTAATTTATACAAGTGTGTGTGTCTAAATATATAGCGTGGCATGATTTATAAAGTTCATGTTACATTTGATTAGTTTTGTGGATCCAGTATGGTAACTCATGTTGGATTATTATACAAGGCTTCCATAAATAAGACGTGCTTCCCTCAGTGAGCTGTCCTGATTAATTATTATGAGGGTGCTAATTGATTTGGCAATGTTCCTTGTTATTGCTGAGTAGTATCCAAATTTTTCCTGTGTTTGCATTGTTGTGGCTTAAAATTTGTATGACACAACTAGATGCCAAGTCAGCACATGTTTTCAGTCTATCTTTATGATGCCAGGCTTTTTTTTTTTATTATTCTATAGGAGACAAAAGAAATAATAGTTACACAGTTACTCATAGGGGTGGGAAGGCTTTCCCACTCTTGATTCTCAAGGGCTTTTTTCCCAAGCAGTCACAGCTTAAAACTCATGGATGTCTCGCAATACTTAATTTGGTGGAGCTTTCAAGACTGCTTGAGAAAGGTAACTTCCTTCTGCTCACAGAATGTGAGGGTCCAATTCTCTCCTCTTCCTGAACCATGCCCACCCCAGCAGCAGCAGCAGCAAGCATTCAGGCACTTAGCAGTGGATCTGCTAAAGTGTTCTGCAAAACACAGTCTTGACCTTAGGCTACTCGAAACTTTGGAAATAGAGATGTTCTCAAAGCTTTTCTAGTCTTGCCCCAGCCAAAGAAGTTAACTAGCTCCTCATGTGTGGTTGTTGAAAGAGTGAGCCTTGCTCCCTGGGTTCATTGCTATTGCACAACGTCACGAAGATGGAAAGGTATTGGTTTCTGAGCACTTCAGAGGCACAAATCCCCATGTACACATCAGTCATCAGCCTTTTCCAAGCCTGATGATTGCCTTTGGCCTCCAACTTCTGCTGTATTGGGAATAAAAGGAATGTACTTGGATTTGGTGCACTACAGGAAATGTGTTTTATCTCTCCAACTCTTGGCTTGGTGCACAGTTTTTTTTCTCAAATGAAAAGAATAAACCCATACATTTCAGTTATGTGAAACTTCTGACAACTAGGGCTTTGAAATGAAATGTTGCAGGATACATGCCACATGTCTTGTCATCTCTGGGAGCTCTAGCAAGAATGTTATAGCCAAGGCCATGTTCAAAAATCCAACATCGGTGGAAATTAACCATTTCAAGCTTTCAGTTTTATCTAAATCACCCATAAATTGTTTTACACCATAGGAGATAAAGCTGATAGCACAAATTCTGCAGCTATATCTTAGACTTCAGGTGGGAGCCAAGTGTACACTGGATCACACTGATTTCAGAACTGGTCCTACACAGGTGGCCAACTGTGGTCAGGTAGATTAATCTTGGTATTGATCTTGATAATCTTGATATTAATCTTGATATTAATATCTTATTATTTTTTAGTTTAACTACTGTCTTTTACACTGTAACCTGGGGAACATCACATAGCTATCTACCTTTCCCTCTCCCTTTTCTCCTTTTCTCTTCTCTTTCTCCACCTCTGTCTCATTTTCTTTCTTTCTGTTTTAACACTGCAGGTTTTTTCCTGGGGGAACCTGAAATAAATTGTTGGACTGTAGAATGTGAAAGCAATATTAGCTTCTCTGTCTCTGCTTTTCTGTAACTGGATACCCATTAAGGCCGAAAAATGAAGCTCTTCTATTTTTACTTTACCTCATGAAAAAACCCACAGGAAAAACTATAGGGTTACCCTGAAACAATTGTTATGTGTCAAAATACCAGCACAAGCACATTTTACATGTTTCCTCTATCAGCAGCATTTGACATTTCATTGTTAAATCGTTATCCCTTAATATTTCAATATTACAGTCTTATGGCAGCTGCTATGAAGGCAACATGACCATCGCTTCATGGTCGTTTTTTTCTCAGCTTTTCAAAACTTCAAGTCATATGGAAGAACCAAGTACGTATGTACAAAGAAAAAGAGAGCCAAGGATATCTAGGAAATCCTGGGAGCAATGGTCAGGTCTTTAAAAAAACCCCACTATTTTATCTCTTTTATCATTTTACGTCAAATGACAGCGAATACCAGGGGATTCACACTCGCCCTGCGTTCACATTACAGGTAGAAGCATTATGGCATAATGTGTAGCAAGCCAAGGTGATGCTGGAAATCTGGCCAAGTCCAACTGAATTAAAGTTCTTTAAATTGTCTTGGGTCCCAGAGGAGAGATTAAATCAGAACATTGTTTATCTCAACTTGGTACAGAGTTGAGGAGTGAAGTTGAGGAGTGAAGCAAACAGAGCATTCTGCTTTGGAAAGAAGCCATATATTCCAATGACTAATGACAACAAAAGAGGGCAGGGGTAAAAGTGGCAATTAGGACATGGGAAAACATGCATCTCATTTCAGAGTGTAAGGCTTCACATGTAGCTAGATCAGTGCTGCAAACGTGGTGCAAATTCCACTGTATGGTAACAAATCTGAACATTTGCCTTACCTGGAGTTAAGTGATCCTATTCCTAACACCATATACATTTCAATTGGACATCTCCATAAAATTGTGCAAGGTTCACTGCTATAAAGAGGCCCCAAGCAATTGTCTCATGATTCTTTTTCCATTTTAAATAAGTAAGGGGCTTCTCCCAACCCTGGAGGTCTTTCAGCTATCCCCAGTACTGCTGATTCACACTTTTTGTAAGAAGTGCTCACTTCAGAAACTATGAAGTGCCTGATGAGTAATGAACAGGATTTTCTAAAAGCTTCTAGGTAAGGCTGTTGGAGCCACAATCTGCCTGCCTCATCAGAGAGCCTTGCTAGTGAGCAGGGTGTTTGTTGTGATAGCTCAATGAAACACAGCTGGTAAAAAGAATACTGTTCTGTTGGGGCAGTCATTTGCCTCAAGCTTGCCATACTGTCTCTCTCTCTGAGGTGTTTAATGATCACTTTGGCGCACTGGGTCCAGCAGCCACTGAAGAGCTGGAAATACAGTCATCTACAGAGGTAGGTAGGAATTGGGTTAATACAACTTTACCTCAGCAGCTATTACTGGCATGTGGTCTTCTGCTCCCTGGGCCTGATCCATTAGTTGCTTACTCTTATTAAGGGACAAGAGAAGGGCACATTCCATGTGAGGAGTTGTTTCTGCCACCTTTGTTTGATGCAGTAATACCATACCGAGTAACTTCATTAAGTAGGTAAGGTATTTAACAGATACAGGCCTTCCTGGCAATATAACACTCCTGGGAGCCAGGGCCATATATTTACAGTCTTGAAAATGGGTGGAATCTGCAATTGTAAAATAGTTGATACAGGATTTCAGTTCAGACTATTGAACTGATATGGTCATGTAGCAGGTCCTGGAATTATAATGATGTGGGAGTTTCTGGACTATAACCAACAGAACTGACCTCCTCTTATGCTGTCAATGGCGGATTCGTTGTTTTCAGGAGGTTTAGGTCATTCATGTTTAATGCTTTGACATCCTGTATGAAAAGCTTTGTAGAACTGCAGAAACGTGTCATACCGTGATGTCATGTTCTTCTTAGTGTTACTGCTTCTCTAGTGAATATCACAATCGTCCTGTCTGACCTGAAACCCTAGGGTTCATGGCTTTGCTAAGATGCACACTTCATGTTTTAAAATCAGAAATATATATATGTAATAGTCTCTCTATATACATATATCACTGTAGATCCTGCCAGTACCTCCATCTTCAAATACCACTGCTTTCAGTAGGAGCTGAACATTGCCACTAGTGAGCTGTAGTCACCAGTACAAGGGATTTGTGAAATGCAAACTGGAGAGTCAGTCTCTATGAGCTTGACAGGTACTATTGCATCTCCCAGTGTTTACAGAGATCCAGGTACAATGCTAGACTTCTCCAGATCTGCCCTTGTTAATTTTATACAAACCTAAATTTATTTTTAATCACATTATCTTTATTTTATACACCAATATTGATGTGGTTCTGCAGTGGAAGCTTTAACAGTATGTTTGCCTGTGCTGTAGACAGTGCCGCAGGCAGTTTCCCCCCCTTTCTAATGTTGATGCTCCATGAGGTATGTGATTATAAAAAGTCCTTTTCAGTTGATCCTATAGGACCTTTTTCAGTGCTGTAGGGTGTTAGCAATATCATCTTCCTTCACCTGAATGCATGATGTATGTGCTGAGAGGGCAAATCAAGCTGCCTTGTGATACCTCACCTTCCATACACCACTCTGAAAGGCAGAGTTTAGCCTTTCTGGCCAAGCTAGACAATTCTCATTGGGGGAAACCTGTGAAGAAATTCTTTAAGCACCTGGTTCCTTTTATTTACTGAATACTTGCAGATACTCATTTCCTGCTTCATAAGGCCCCAGGTGTCTTCCTTTTCTGTTTAATCCAGACATCCCTTCCTTTCCTCAAAGTCTCAGTGTTTCTTCAGGGAGACAGGCTTCTCAGCTGCTGTAGAGACAGCCTCCCTGCTCCAGTGTGTTCTTTTAATGCCCGGGCACATTTTTGCTGTGAAATTGAAGGTCCTGTTTTGGAGACCTTTCATGTAGAACTCCTCCTAAACTTGCAGATACTTCCATGCTAAAAGGCAAATCTGGGAAAGGGGAGCAGCTTTTTGTTTCCTAATGGCTTTACATTCTATTCTGGATGAAGGAGTACCTTGCTGACCTGAGCAGGGCATATGGCTGAGGCACATTCTTATCTCAAATTCTGATTTCTGGCCATGCAGCCTCCTTCCTTGCACGTAATGGAAAAGTCTCATGCTGTGCTGAGATATTAATGTTTTCCAGTGTCTGTGCCTGGCTAGACTCAGCCAAGGTATTATTGGCATGTGAACTTAGGGTTGCAACAACCTTCTGTTTAGTTTACTGAAAAGGGCTCTCTGACAGCTGGTTTATTCATTTGTTTGTTTGTAGTGTGCTGTATGTCCTTCTCTCTTCCCTGAAAAGGTTGTGGCTGAGCAGCAGGAGAGGAGCTCTACATTTTGGGTGAGGTAGACAGCTGAAGCGAAGAGTGTGGGAAAGTAACTGCATGTGTGCAGTTGAGGGGAAGGACAGACAATGCAGAGACAGAGACATAGCCACTAGAAGTCTGTGGCATGGCAGGGAGCGGGAGAGAAACTAGCAGACAAACCACTGCACCTAAGAGATGACAGAAAATACACCATTGTTCCTAGAAAATACCTTTGTGTGTGTTTCCTATAACCCTGACAGCTGTTTTAGGTTGCTGGACTAAGAAGCCCTAAAGAAAGGACTTGTCCTTCAGGGACACTGGGCATAGGAAACTTCATCTACAATGCCTTTGGTTTTGTTCATTTTGTCTCACTGGTCTGGATTTTCTCTCTTTAAGTTATTGTTTTTTCTGGTCTATATTCCAATACCAGTGAGGTTTCACAGTTCAAAGCCACTTGGGTGTCTGTCTTTCCTAAGAAAACCTGCAAGTAGGTCTGTGTCATGGCTGGCTCAGGTGACCCAGATATCTCTGTGCCTGGTTAAATCTGAAGGGACTGGATAAATGTTGCATACTCAAAATGTGGCAGTACTTCACTCCTTGGCTGTTGAGTTCGGCCAAGCAATGAATGGGAAAAGCAGACATTGAAAATGTAGTCTATGCCATGAGCAGAGAAATTACATACTTTAGAGATCTTTTTTTGGATCAATGTACTATTTAAAATCAGGAAAATATATATAAAAAAAATTAAAAAATTATATTAGTCAATAGGTCTTGTATAAATCTTTCATCAGAGAGATTGCAATTAATCTCAGAGAATTAACAACTTTGAAAGGACAGATCTGCTTGCTGAGAACCTTGAAATGAGCATCTCTGAAAACCCACAGCTCTGTTTCTGAAGGCTTAAATCTGGAACAGGAGAATATTTGTAATAATTTTGGTGTGGCATCCAAGGGAAGCCTCATGTATTTTTCTGCTTTCCATTAATACGAGGGAGATGTTTGTCAAGCTTTGAAAGTAATCTGTAGAGAAACAAACTTCTGGCTGTACAGAGCTTTTTGTTTGGTACTCACAAAGTACAACTGACCTCAAAGTTGCACTGTTGGAAAAAGTTTGTCTAATTTTAGATCCTGGTATAAACTGATATATGCCCAGCTCTCTGCCACCTGGAACATTACTGGAAGCTACAATAAACTGCAGAGTGGTAATTCTTTCAGCTTATGCCCAATAGAGGGGGAATTTGACCAAATCAGACTCTTAATTATTACTGTCTGAGACTTCTTGACTGGGAAACCTCTGTTGCTATTACAAGTCACATGGAGTCCTGACACTATTTGCAGAGATGATCTTTTTAATACCTGAGCAGGAATGCATAACATTAACAGTGTTGGTTGGGAATGGATCCTAAAGGCAATGATCTTGCAAATACTGCTCCTGCACAGTGCCTTGGAACAAAAACTGACAGGAGAGCGTGATTTTGTTCTCCATTGCTCTGAAACATATACAAGTGGTGGCTAAATGCGATGGCATTTGGTACTGACTCGATCTTCCGTGAGGCTACCCAACACCAAGTGCAGAGGTGCAGAGACATTGATTTTAAAATAACAGGCTTAGCTTATGTGAAATCCATATACTGGCTTTTATAATTATTGGATAATTAATACAGCAAACTAAGATGGACAATGTCTCAGAAACTTCAGTGCCTCAGAGCTGTCCTGCAGAAGACAAAAGGCTGGGAGACATGCACAGGGTTGTTTCAGTGATATATTGCTAAGCTATTGAGATCGAAATGTCCCTCAATCATTGTCAAAATGAAGAGAATGCTCCACAGCAAACCTGCTTGAAGGATAGACTTCTATAGCGGTGAGGCTGCATAATATACCTCAGAGTACTGGGCCAAAACTGGAGAAATGCTGCTCGCACTAAGGGCAGCCTATGGAAATGTGCACTTTACCACCACAGAGACTGAGGATACAATCTGTGACAATCTCCAAATGGTGTTTAAATCCATCTCCCAAAATGAAGCTGAAACAAGGAAGGCAGGTGAAATAAAGAGTGTGATGGAGGAGGAGGAGGAGATGACATGAATTTAAAAAGAAGTGCAGATTTATCGGTGAAATGTGCAGTGATTAACATATCCATGTGAAAGTGTCTATGCCCACAAATTCCTGTAGATGTACAGGCTAACACGGGGTTTTCAGGCAATAGGACATCTAGAGACAATCTATATAACTTGCCATTGCCTGGCCATGTTATACTCATGAGCCTTGTTTAATGTGGTCAGACACCATGGAATCTGAAATCTTTTGAAGAAAAGATTTTGTACGATTTTCTGTCACAAACGTATAAAATCCTAGTGCCTCATTTACAGGGAGGGCAAAGAAACAGTGGCATTCATGGTTTTAATCAGTGTCAGCAAGCGTGAGAAGTAAGGCACTTTTACGTGTTTCTGGTATTTCTAGTTCAAGTGTGATGTCTCCTGGTACATGAGCAAGTGTGCAGTCACTCCTCTGAACAGTAACACAGGCAGTCTCTGGGAAATGGGTGGGCAATGACAGCGAAAATGGCTCTTGTGCAAGGCAGCTGTAATTAGTGTTGAAAACTCATGTTCAGTCACACCAATGCGTAGCAAAGTAACAATTACAGGAAGGAAGGACTTGACTGAAACATCGTGTTTGCCATTCAAGCTGGGTTTTCTTTTCTTCTTTGCAATATAAGAGGGTTGTTAATGTTCTCAAGTCAACGGAGTTTGGAGTGTGACGGAAAGCAGGAACATCTGATCTGACTGCTTGGGTTTGTCTTGTGACATCATGGTTTGTAGACAAGAAGTTTCAGAATGTATTTCTGCATAATTTTTAATCTTACCCAAAGTTTTTTCCACATATTTCTGTCCCGCCAGGGTTCTTATCATGATGGGGCATGATGTGGTTTAGTCATGTCTTAACAGTGAAGCCAGAGTAAATGGAAGCTTATGTTGTACTCAGCTCTTTATACTTTGTCTGTGTTGTACTGTTAATGGGTAGAGCCTAGATAAGTGTCCTGAATGCTAATGTCGTTTCTCTTGACTCACGATGTTGCTCGTAACAGTGAAGAGTTGTTGGCAACGATGTGCCTGTGTGAATTGTGGGGAGTATTATCACTTGCATCAATAGGATTAACAGTTTCCTGTGTAGGTGGCATCGCGCCCACAGAAGTGAACACCAAACACACCCAGAGCTTTCCTTTCCACCGCTGCTCGTTTGCTCTGTGGCATGGAGCAGAACATGTGGAGTCAGTGACTTGCCTTCCTCAGAAGGATGGTTTTCTGAAGGAGCACCCTATGGTTTGGCTGAATGTATCTTCTTTCCCTTTCTCCTGTTCCCCTGTAAATCACGAGGGCAGTCGCTGTTTTGGGGCTTATAGAAGTGTCTCCTTCTCCTGTTTGGCAAACTGTTTCTCTTCACTGAAGTCCTGCCTCTAAACAAGCCATGGCCACACATTCACATCTGTTTTCTCCGAAATGAGTTAGCAGGTGGGGTGCTCTGCTTTTCCTTGTTAATTACTCTGACATTCATGTGGACTTTGAATGCAGAACTCTCAGGAAGATAATTCATACCCTGAAAAGGCACAAACTTCCTAACAGCTTAGTAATGAAATTTTCTACTAGACATTTTGGGTAGCTTCATGAGAAAATGAGCCCCTCACAGCTAATCCACATAAATGCTCTAACTTGGAAATGCTTCATAGTAAAAGCCAAGAAACTAACCAGAGCATTGGCTGTTTAAGTCAGGGGTGTCTGAGTACAGTTGGAGGCTGTGTTTGGCACAACAGGTCAGTTAATCTGTCCACTCCCAGTTGTCCCAACAGCTGCCTGCTATGACCATTCTGTTTCTGGGCAGGTTTTCTGATACTTCTCTGTCAGGTGATGGGCTGGTGGCTCCTGGAGAGAGGGTAGCTGGGAGCAAACTACTACTGTACGAGCAGCTTCTCCAGCTCTGAGGAAAGTAAGTGGATGGAAATGGCCAAATTAATGTCAAATGACTCATTCCTGGCATGATTTCTTGAAGGGTCATTTAGAAATGGTTAAGGAACACAACACACTCTGTGTGTGCAGGACAGTCTCTCTGAACATCCCCACTATGTCCAATTATTTGTAGTCATATTAGACCCAGGTCAGATGGCATGTGTTTGACCCACTGCGTTATAGAGGGTAAAAGCTCTTGATTTGAAGACGTGGTGTAGTTCTAATTTAAATACAGAAGGTCACTCTGCAGTGCATTTACTCTTAACCCAACCTGATTACTTTATTTGATGTTCCATAGTTCACAGCAAAAGGCTTTGAATACTGATTTTTATAGGTAAGTTTTCCAAAGGCAGCATCAAGATTCAGATCTCTATGTTTAAAAATTCATGCTGAAATTTCATGGCGGTAACTTTTTGGCACCACCCTCTTCGAACTTGTTTCCTTCTTTGTGAAGTGAGAAGATAAGAATGGCCACAGTCACCAGATGGATCTATAGTCTGTTGCATCTCAATATCCTGTCTCTGTAAGTGATCAAAATAAGATGTCCAGGAAAAAGTACAAAAATACAGCAAACGTAGTGAGGCTTCTCCTGAGCATTCTGTCAGCTGCCAACAATTTGTAGCTCAGGCTCTTCTCCAGTCAGAGAAGTAATTTAAATAGGGTTGTTGTTAAATACAGGGCTGATTATCAAGAGCTGGAATGGCAATAGCTTTTGGCTATCTTTTGACTAGTATGTTTGTTTCCACAAGTAGAACTGCAATGGGGCTGTAGGGTTAATGAACTGCTGAAGAAAGGGGCATGGGATACTGAAGCCCTAACTCCTTATCCTGGCTTTGTTTCATTTATTGTCAAGAGCAAATCACATGTTATTTCTGTGATAAGGGGAGTACTGACCTAGGGATGGTATGAAGCATAGTGTGAAGATGCTTAATATGTTAAAGGATGTCTCATTCAGTCCAGAAATAGATTTCTAACAGTAGGATTCAGAGTCCAAACCCTCTGTCTCCCTTCTGCACAAATATTCTTCTAGGTCATCTAATATTTTAGGAAAGGAAACATTTCTTCATATTCCTTCAGTGTGCATGAATAACAGTTTCCGCTTACGGAAAATACTTTAAAAATTAGTTATGCTGCTGAAACTTCACAATCTATTAACATCATATGATATTATCAGTATATTTCACTGATAGTTTTGTCCAGCTCTAGTAAAGCGCTATTAAGAGTTTTACTTCACAGGAATTCAGACAAAAGTCTGGTGACTACAACCCAACTGTACACTGGAGTGTTCTGAGCAAAGCAGTTCAAGGCACTGTGGTATTTTAAATTTCGCATGCTTTTCCAGGGAGTTCACCTCCATCTCCTTTTTTCACTTAGCTTAATTTCATTCAAGTCAGCTGACTCTGTAAATAAACTGGAAATCTTGTAAAAACAGTGGACACTGAGAATTTTGAGTGGCAGAAAAATCATGGGGCAACCTTTAGGGCTCTTTTATAAAAATAACCCGAATCTGTGTCATTAATCTCTGTACAGTAAATCTTCCTGCTCAAAATGGGACTGAGACTCTCTAGATTAATTTTAATCTAAATCCTGCTTTATTAAATTGTTGGGACAATACTTTTTAAGCCTCTTAAAATTCAAGTCTTTGAAAAATGCAAAAGCTGTTGAGTAATTCAGCATTCCACCTCCAGTGAAACTTGTTGTGTGACCAAGCCTTTAGTGAAACAGCTAGTATGTTCCTGTGAAAAAGAAATGGTAAAGCAGTGGGCAGGTATAGGTAAATCTGTGAACTTCTCCAGTGTTGTTCAGGAATTTTTTTTAGCCAAAGAAAGTGTTTTATGTTACAGTTCTTTAAAAATTGTCCAGTACTCCTGAACCAATGGAGTTGGCTAGTTCATTCAGAAAGGGTGCCTTAAACCAGTGTTTATCTTGGCCTATATAGAGATTTTCTGCAGAGAACCACTTAACCCTCCCTGATTACAGGATGAGAGGCATAGACCCTTCTGGTCTCGTTGGCTGGGATACAGCAGACACACAACAAAATACGAAAAAAAGGGCTAAAAATTATTTCTTAGTACCATACATATTCACAAATATGCAGGGCAATTAAGACATCTCCTCCTTCTCTGTCATTGTCTTTTCTACAACACACACTTTTGAGGCTCTGTGTTTCCAGTGGTACCTGCTGTGTAATTGCTGAAAAAAGCTGCAAAATGCAGGCAGCCTCAGACTCCAGTACTGAGAAGAATAATTGCCATACAAAGATCTTTCTGCAGTTCTGCTGCTTTTACTTACCTGTGGGACTGATCTCTGTAAACTGCTAGTGAAATAGTGCCACCTTTTGAACAGATCAATAGGCTCTGGCAGAGGAGGATGCCATTCTTAGGCATTATGGTTAGATATCAAAAAAATAAATAGCTGACAGCCTGCATCTATGAAGGCAAACATAGTTCAGCCTTGACTGTCAGCACCATCTCATTGCCACTGAAGTCCCACTCAATTTCTACATGTGCCTTGGTGGCACATCGGGATTGTTTTGCTGGTGAAGATTGTGCTGTTAATTATTGTGAGCAATGCATGTAAAATCATTAAACCTGGATTTTACATTTGATTCCCATTAAACATTTGACAAGCTTTAGCTTAGGGTGTTAGGGAATGCAACAAGAACTTCCTGGCAGGGGAGAGAGTCTTTGCATCTCATCTTCTTGTTTCCTTCCCTTTCCTTTTCTCCTCCCGTCGCACGCTGGCTGCTGGTCTGGGAGGAGCACTGTATTTCCTGCCCAGCCAGACAACCTGGGCTGGAAGGCTGGAGTCTTCTGGGCGACAAGAAATTGCTTCCTGTGACAAGAGGCAAAGCATTTGTGATGTGCCTCTGTGCTCTTTGTTCAGAGGTAGTGGGAATACCAGTGGATGTATGCAGCGGTGGCGGTGAAGACTGGCGAGTTCCAGTTCCATCTTGCTGCCGGTTTGTGTCCTACATATTGCTGGAACTGTGGAATCTCTCAGGCCCCTGGTGTCAGTGGCTGATGTGAGATTTGGCTGATATAGATGAGTGAAACTTGAAAACTCCCTGAGGACTGTTCTCCAGCCTTTGGATGTGAAAGATCAGAGGATTTTTATAACCCAGCTTACAGCTGCCTCCTTTGAAGAAACAATGAAGAAGCTTTCAGGGCACATTAAGCCCAGACACGGCACAGTATTACAGAGATTCCAGTTCAGGCAGCGGGCACAACTGCCAGGTGAAACTTTTACAGCCTTTGCTTTGGCACTACAAGAATTGGCATCAGCCTGTGCTTTTGGCTGTTGGCAGGAAGAGCTGATCCTGGATCAGCTAATTGATAAAGCAGCAGACTGGCGAATTCGGGAGAAACTCTTGATGGAACTTGATACCTTGACTCTGGCCCAGGCAGTGGAGCTGGGATCGCAGATGGAAAGAATGTTGCAGGAAACCTGCCCCAGGTTTATTTCAGTTCTGACAAAGCAGTGGGAGAACAGGAGCAGCAGTAGTATAATCTGGAAGATAAGAAATTATAATTGCTGTAATCAATGGTACTTCTGGGGACAGAAAAATTCCCCTGCCCTCACAACAAAATATGACCGAGAGAAGCAAAATCAATTCATCCCATGTTGTCACAGCCCAGTGTCATCTGCACCAGTTATGGGGAGGCAGCACCTGGGCCAGCACCTGAGATGTCCTGCCGCTTCAAATACAAAACATGAGAGAGTCAGGAACTTCCAGGTAGGCTGTTGATTGCAAAGTGACTGGGAAAGAGTGACAGAAAACTAAACACGGGCACCTGGGACCAGACCGTTCTAACTGTGGGTCTGTTGCTTATACAGAATCCTAACTCTAGACTAGGCTGTAGTCTTCCAGGTTATACTGCATTACTTGAACACTTGAATAAAACCCTTTCATCTCTGGAATGAAGGTATTGGCTGAGTGGTTTTACATGCTATGACTTTTGCTTTTTGTCCTTTGCAAGACTTCAGTCTTGTGTTGTGAAGGCTTTTGCTGAGGTCTTAACAACTGTGAAAGGGGTGTCTGCACTGGTTCTGGTGTATTGATATGTTGCTTGGAGGCTTCTGCTAAAAGAGCTACTAGCGAAATAATGTTATTAATGGAGTTTTGAAATTGGTACTGAAGGAGGCTGTCTACTGGCTGAAGAAAATATTCTTAAGCCTTTATAACACATAGGAACAGAACTCATTTCTGTAAAAGCTAAGATTTGCGGAAATGTCCATCGCTCCATAGCCATTGTGCTTTGGAATATAATGGTTGTGTGATGAAGCATGAGATTGGTATAGGTATCTGTAAAGAAAGATCGTAGATAATAACATATAAGGAGGGGACAGGCCAGTAGGCATCGTAGATATGAGTCCATATCTGAGGTGCCTGTGAAATAAGATTGAGTCATAGAATTCCTGCTGTAACATATCTCTGTTCACAATATTCTGCTCTATTTTAGACTAAACTTCCTACTTCTATATAGCGGCAGAAGAAAGAAGGATCAGTTCCTCTCTCTCTCTGTTTTTTTGTGGGATTTTTTTTTCTTTCTTTCGTTTGTTTGTTTGGGTTTATTTGTTTCTTTTTCATTAAAAGACATGTTTTCAACATCATTGATTCTGATAATCACCTTCTACTTGATTTCTCTCTGGCAGGTCAGTGGAAATAGTCATTTGTGTAAGATAACAACAGGGTTGGGAAGGAAGGAAACAACGATAAAGAAACCTGATGGAGTCAGATCTGAGAAAAGGACAATTGTTAGCAGGAGTGATAATAAAATGAGAGAACCCAAAGCACAGTCTATGTGGAATTGGGCTTTTTTCAAACAAGGTGGTCATCATTGGGCTGCACAGAAGTAAGAAGTAAGCTGAAGTAGACTAAGAGGAAGGACAGTTTGTGGGTGGTTTTAAGATATTTCTCCCTGTACTGCTTGCTTTGGCCTCAATGAATTCTGTGCCATGAGCTGAACTGCATCCACTTGCAGCTGCCCTGTCTTAGCAAAGGCAATTATTTGTGATGAGCTACCATAACGTAACTGAATGTTTAGGCTGTCCTGAACAATTGAATATTGTACCTCTAATGCCTGTTATTAGTGCTATTCCTGACAGGTAATGAAAAAAATATTATTGAGGTTAAAAATGTCTGGTGCTTATTGCATATTCAGCATTGAAGCAAGTGAAAAGGCTGACTGAAGAGAAATAAACTGTACTGAGAAGTACTCTGACCCGGAGCAGTGCCAGCAGGATCTTCAAAGACATGAAAATTTATGATTTGCATCTTTTTGTTTCCCTTTAAATTGTCACTTGATCTTTGTGGTTAAGAGCAAAGTGGTGTTCTGTTTTGTTAACTAAAGTTTACAGTGTTTTAAATGTTCATGCAGGTATGTGTGTGCCATTTTTCTTGAACTGACCTTAAAATAGTATCAAATGAGACACTGCTTTTGCAACGTGTTGTTTTTTTTTTTTTGACCTGGGGATGGTTCTAAGTCAGTGCTGTGCCAAGCAAAATCACGAGGTAGGAGGCTATAGTTGCTGCATTCCTGATTCTACAGTGCTGAAAGCTGGATTTTGGCTTAAAATGCACATTTCCGTGATTGAACTGATAAGCTTCCAAATCTTTCTCTGTGTTCAAGTTAGCTCTGGCTAGATGGGGAATTGTGGTATGGATCAAGTGACTGGATCTTGCTCACCTGTGACTGTGTTCTCTACCACATGGAGTAATTTGCTAATTACTTCTAGATACAGGGCAGTTTGGGAGTCTGGGAACAGTTGAGGAATGAATGGCTTAGTATAACCACATCCACTGCTATCTCCTGCTCACAATCCTGCTGTCCTGGATTTTCTTCTGCAAGACTTTTTCCTCATTTCTGCACATTGCCAGGTTGGAAAAACTGTGTGTGATGATTTATCACAGCTTCCCTCCCCTCCTCCAGCCCTCTTTCTAATCTTACAATATGGAAAACCAGATCCTTCCCACTGAACTAATGAGTGGCATGCTCTTGAAGTTAATACTTTTTTGGGGGCACCAGTTTCTGCCCCTTCTGTTTTTTAAAAAAATGAATTACTGCTAAATTGCTAAAGTTTGGGGAAGCCAAAATGAATACTTCAGCTGCAATCCTAGAATCTTCCTTGGTATTAAATAGGTATGACAGACTAAGGAGCAGTCCTTCCATCAGAAGAACTAAATGGATATAATTTGTGATCCTAGGTAAGGATATATAATGCTCTCTGCCAGTAGAAGAATCTTTACCATACTATTCATTTTCCCATGAGACAGGGGCACAACTCAGATTGTAGGGCAGGTGTGCCTAGATAGATTGTGCCAAATGACCTAGGATATGGACAACTTCTGTCCCTTTTGCTGTTGTCATTATCATGTTGCAGTTTTGAGGACTGACATAAAAACCTGAAGTTAGAAGGACTAGGTGGTACGTGCCATTTTGCAGTGTGAAGTCTTTTTTAGGCTAATCAGTAGGTCTGGCTCTTTTTAGTCTTTTCTGGTATGTCACGCTTTCTAGACCTCTCATATCTTTAGTGGGCATTCTTGGGCCCTTTCTAAGCTCTGCACCTAATATGTGGTTGCCTGTAGTTGCAGAGAACAATGTAGGTTGCTTGTAGATCTGGATTGCTCTAGGAGTTCTTCACTTATGACTCATCTTCTTGTCACCTCTGTTACAATGGTGTATGCCCCTGGGCCCGTGTATCACAGTAAAATAAGTCAATGAGCATCTACAAGTTAATAACTATTGAATTAGAGGTCTACAAGGAGCCAAAAAAGGTCTTCTCATTATCCTTCCACTGGAGATCAGCTCTACCTGTGTCGTTCCTGTCAGACGTGTATCTAATATGTACTTAAAAGACAGAAAGTGATGGTGACTCAGTGCTGTCTCCTAGGCAATCTGTCCCAGTTTTTCATGATCCATACTGTTGGTGGTTGATTGATTTCCTCTAACTTCAGACTCCGCTGCTTCCGTTTAAATCCCTTAAGTCTTATTTTACCTGTCATACATTTGGAGAGAAGATTACTACCTTGGATCAGTAGTTAAAAGACTGTTTTAACATTGAATTTTCTCTCTGAACTACACACTGTACTTCCAGTCTTCCCCTGTAGCTTATTTATCCTAGCTCATTCTTGTTCTTCTTTTGGCTATTGCCACTTGCTCCATGTATCCCGATGCAGGATGCACATCAAGCTTTCTTGAAGGTTCCAGCTGAGGCCTTACCTGTGCCAAACACTGGTTCCCCTGCTGCTGTAACTACTGTGTCTGCTGTTTTAGCTATGCGTGCTGTTGGGAGTGTCAGAAAATCCCTGGAAGCCATTTATGTGAATGAGGCAGGAGTCTTGTAGCAAAAGCACAGTCGGTAGTTATACTAACTCACCCAAGTAGTGGGCTAGAATATCTATCTAATCTAAATAAAATCAAGTGACATCAAATGAAGTCATCACTGGGATAAAAGATTCCTGAAAATGGGCGGGATCTCAGGGAGAGAATGGGAAATTTTTGTCACAGATTCATATAAACCTTGTGGATCTTGAAATACAAGGCAAGGCTTATGTGACCTCAATTCATCTCATGAGTCAGGAGTCTCATTCCCCTGTGCCTAGTCACTTAATCTTGTATTTACAGTGCAGCTCTGAGGTCAGGAGGTGTTACCATTGTTTTACAGAGGAGGAACATAAGTGAAACCAGGTATCCAGAGTCAAAGGAGAAGCAAGGCATTAAGCTGGGTACTGAGTAGCTGCACCAAAAAAGGCACCTGAGCCACCTCCTAAGGCCCAGCAGCTGGATGGCTTGCGCCCACACGTAGTAGCATGCAGTACACTTCAGCTTCAGTCCAGATCTGAAACCCTGCAGACGCTCAACGGGAAAGGCTTGCTCTTCCTTGCAGTGTGCCATGTAGACATGGAAAGTAGTTGGGGCCTGCGTAGGTGCAGTGCACCCTGATCACACATATTCCAGCTGCAGATCAGGCCTAGTGCTGATGCAGTTCTTGTGCCTACAGCAAAGCCATTAAAATACCTGTAAATAGCCCTTCTACTTTATGTTATGTGTGAAGAGAAGTGGAAACAGTGAGTGAAAAAGGTCTTTGCAAATGTCAGAACTTCACCTGGCTGAATCCATGCTCTGCACAGTGTTACTAGCGAAGTTTTTCTCAAAAGCTGTTATTTTTTTGGTGTGTTATTTGATCTCTTCTGCTTTTAAACGCTCATTGAGAAGATACCTCAACCACTGTTGAGAGAGGAGGAAGGGAGTGAGCAGGTTGTTGGCACTGGACTACCTCATGTCACCCAGATAGGCGAAACTCAAATACGGTGTGAGGATGCAAAGTTGTGCTGGATTCAACTAACTTCCTGAACTTGTAAGCAAGACCTAGCCCGTCCTTGTTCCATGTCTAAAAACCATTCCTCCCATGTTTCACATGTTACTGCTGTCTCCAGATCTGATGCAGTCTGCTGCTAAGAGCTGCCTTTGGCTGCAAAGCCTGTCAGCTGAGTTTCTGTTTGTGTAACACTAGCAAGAGTCCAGAGGCCAGGTAAAATCCTTCAGGGCAACTGTGTAAGAAGCAGCTACTAAAGGTCAGTAGAGGCAGCTGGGGAGGGGGAGTCCTCATGTATTTTATGCATATGGGGTGATATTGACCAGGGGTTAACCTGAAGATGAAGGGCAATGGCAAGAAAAGGAGGAAAAAAAAATGTCTATCAAAGGCTAGGCTGACTTTGTTAGCAAAGCTCTTACTTAAAGCTGTCAAGAGCATGTAGTTACTAATGGCAAGTCAGAGAGAGACATATGAAAGAATAATGCTTTTATTACTCATCTCATGATAGGGGTGCATGGTGCATGTTTAATTGAGTGTACCATTGGAGCACCATTAAACTTGTCCCAGTGATGCAAAATAAAGTGCTATACTTTTTCTTCATATTTGTTCCTTCTTCCTACTTATTTTATTCCCCTTGATGCTCCTCTCACTTCTGCCTTCCCCTTGAGGCCACTCCTTCTTAAAATGCAGTAAGAAAGAGTCTACAAACGTGTTAGGTGTGTTTCTGTTCTGTCAGGCCTGTGAGTTGCCAGCTGATGTGTATACATACCTTTTAGTCATGTCTCTTTCCTAACTGCCCTTGAGGTTTTCTCCTCTGTTTACATAATAGCTTGTTTGAGATCTCAACCCTCAGAGAGGCCTTAGACTCAACAGAGAAATGAAAAGATAAAAATAATGAGCAGGGGCTGAGATGGCTGAATGCTGGCTCCACTGCAGATGCCGTGGTATGACTTGAGTGAGTCATTTACTCTGGTTCTGTAAAATGAAGCTAGTACTTCCTCCCTCTCCTTGCTTCCCTCCCTTTATCTTACATAATTAGACTATAAACACTATGGAGCAGACACTCTTGCCATGTTTATCCAGCACTTAGCACAATTAGGTCATGGGCTTTGTGGCATCTAGCAACTCATGCAGTATGATGTTCCAGAGGAAGAATATTTAATGTAGTAATATTGCACAGGGCTGATAAAAAGGAGCAGCTTGACCACTGAAATATTAGTTCAAAAGTAAACATCATCAAGAGGGCGATGCAGTGCTAAGTGTACTGAGCAATTTGTGATGATGTTTCCAGCAATAGTAGAAGGAGGTCAAGAAAGGCAGGGGGTTTATCAGTCACTGCCTTGTGTCTCACAAGCTTCATATAGGCTCTTTCCTTCAAAGTGCTCTTTTAATGAACACGCTGAATTATAACTGTCTGCAGACTGATTTTCATGATTAAACAAAGAAAGGATGTGGTTCCAAAAATAGGCTGATTAGATTATAAGATGAACAAGCCATATATCTCATGACTTTGCACTTCTGATTTCATTGCAATTCCATACCTGAACACTGAATTGCTGATCACTGAGGGAACATCAATGGATGTCTTGTGCACACATGTACTTAGGATTTCTAGGACCACTCTGCTTTTAATGGAGTCTTTTTTCCAATAGCTTTCTTCATCAGAGGAGTTTGCCCTGCCTTGAAGTATTTGCTGTCTTTCTATCCCTCCGATTCAGTGTTCTTTCTATAATTTCTCAATGGTACTCAAGAAAACAGAATTTAAAAAAGGTAAATATGTCTGTGATGAAGTGTACTCACAAAAAAGTGATTGGAGCAAGTTTACAGTGGAAGGACAAACCACCACAGCACTCTGTCTGGTCTTCTAGAGCAGAATCTCCCCTTCTTTCACCGGGAATCCTAAAGGTTCTCACTCAGCAAAGAGTTCAAACATGTCATTAAACACTCTGAAGGGAAACTAACTGTGAGCGCTGTGTTCGTTTAGCAGAGAGTAGCAGGCCAAAATGATCTTTTAAAGGGTATACAAACTTCCATGGTAGGAGGATGTTAGTACCTGAAGCTCCCTAGCTGCATAGCACAAGAATTCAGCATGGGCCCTGTCCTTGGAGAAGAATTGTTCACATAGGTTCTGGGTAGGACTTTTGGTCTGTGCAGAGCTAAGTGTTGCTTCAGCTTCAACCTTGTGTAAGTGCATCTGCCTTAGAGAAAGATTAAGGGTGACATCAGAGGCAGATGTACACTTGCCTCCATGACTGAGGCAAGAGCTTCCCTGTGGCTAAGCAAGTTGAGTTTCCGTTTTAGCACAAAAAGTGTTTTCACGGAGGCTTAGACCCCCATTTCATGGGAACAGTGATGTTACCTGCTCATATTTTACTCTCTATCTTCAAAATGAACATAGTAACTCCTGTTTTTTTCTTCTGGGGCAGTCCTGAGCTTTTATCTGTGAAAAAAAAATAATAGAGAGGAAGGGTGTGGGAGAGGAAGAGTATTGACTTGGTGTTGTAAGGCAAGCAAAATATATCCCTGCTTTCATGAAAAGGTAACAGAAATCTAACAATGTAAGCTTCCCACGTGTTGGAGGCAGAAGTACGATGAAGCAATATATTCCCTTTTAAATTTGCCAGCAGAGGGAGTATTGCAACGCAATGAGTGCAGATCGCTGCACAGCAGGGAAGTTGCTTGAGTCTGAATTTTAGCTGTTCACGTTCCAAATCTGATTTGACATATTATATTATTGTGTTGAACAAACTCCAATCCTTTTATATTTAAGAACAGTAACAATATTAATTATTGATACAGTTTAAACTTTACGTTTCAAGAGTGAAGCTACATGGTGCCTTGGCTAAAACAGAGGATTTATTTTGGCACAAATAAGCTGTCAGGTTTTAATGTACTTGTGAGAATAAATCTAAAAATATTTTCATAATAGTTGTGTCTGATATTGCTGCATTAATAAAAATATATTTCTGATGATAGCTGCAGTTTGTAAAGCTTAATGGAAAAAATAAACCACAAATACAAGATACAGGGAACCATGAACTTTTCAGTTTTGTGCAATCGTATTGTACAAATGACAAATCTTGCATATTTATCTTCTACTTAAACACAATAAATCTTTATGCCTCTTCACTGCCTCACCTCGTCGTCTGCTGGGCACTCCTTATCTGGCTGGAGTTAAAGCAGTACTGAGGAATTTGTTGGTGAGACGCTTGACCTGCAGCACAATAAGACACTGGAATGCAGCTTGTATTTATTAAAGGGAGCATGTAATTCTCCATGCAAGCCGAGTGTGACCAGGGACCTCACTGCAACCTCTAGATGGCACCCAGATTACGCACTGTTCCTAGAAACTGCTACACCTTGGCCAACGCGTTTTATCTTGGCCAACTTTGCTGCTAAGCTGTATGTGGTAGTAGGAGTGTTAATGTCAAAGGAGGGAGGTAATGTTTTTGGCTTTGGGCTATAAAAGTGTTTTCATGCTGGAATTGGTGTGTTGAAAGGAATCGGAGAAGCTGCGTGGAGTGCAGCAGGCCCCCTGCTTATGGCATTTTTCTGCTGATGCAGTCCTGCACTTACCAAATGTCATGAGACAACATCATGGTGGAGGCTCAGATTTACCTCTGGGGCCAGGTTATTGAACGGTAATGTTGAAGCACTCACTGAACAGAAACAAAGCGTGGTCACTCAAGTTGGCAGGAGGGGGAAACACGCTGATTTTTTGGCAGTTATGATGTTGTTATGGTGTTTAGATATTTCACTGATTCTGTGCATTGTTTTGCCATTGGTTCCAATCCCTTCTCTTTGCCTTCCCTGGCACTACCACCTTGAGTGATGGTAGCTGCCAGAGCCTTATGCAATTGCTCACATAGTCCTGCTGATTTTGGAATTGCTTAACCATTTGGAGGCTTTCCAGTGAAGACACTAAATACAACTAGAGCAAGAAACAAAGAGGATGTCTGCATGTTTTTTCCTCATGCCACTAATTGTTAGTATATTGCATGTTCTCACAATCAACAGGACTGACCTAAAGATCTTTTTCCGCAAAAAGTAACTGCACTGTTTGGGAAGACTAAAAAGCTCATCCATCTCTTGTGGAAAAGGGAGACATTTTGTTCTAGTGACTTTAGATATGAATGTTGTGTATATAAAAATGTTAGGATTTAAGGATGGAGTGCCCTGCAAATAGTGCTATTGCTGTATATAGGTGATTAAGGAAACAACTGTGTCACCAAATGGCTAAAGAACTTAGTGCCAAAGTTACTTTTGGATGCCTGTACATATCTGCACTGACTGCAGCAAGAACCTTCTGGGGAAGTTCTGCTTTTCTCGTCCATCTGTGATTTTTGTTTCCTCTTGTGCAGTTAAGATGTAAATGTTTGTGTCCTGCACCAAAAACTGAGTATGTTTTGCAAGTAAAGTGTTATTATTGAGTGGTTATAGAGCGCTCTCCTCACTTCCTGCAGAGTTTCATTTCCAGTGTCTTGCAGAGTGCCTGTTGAACTGCCATTTGTGCACAGGTCAAAGTCAGTCTGAACGTTCAGAACCACTGCTGACAACAGCATCACTTCTCAGCAGTCCTTATCAAGGTTCAGTGCTGCATCTGCTCTTATTCATCTGTTTTGCTCTTTATAAACATCTGTAGCACCTATAGATCCACTGCGATGACAGACAATCAGAAAAATTGTTTTTCTGCCAACTGAGATACTGAAGATCTGTCTGAAGTTAATGTCTTTCAATCTACTTCTTACTCATTAAGTGTAACAAGGTTTGTTTTTACAAGGTAGTAGTAAAAAGTGATGGCTTTGCCAGTGTGCCCTCTTTTGATTTCTAACTCCCTTCTTTCCATTATTCATGATGAACACGGTTTAAGGAAAGGGCTTGTATAGCTGGATTTGATCAGGAAGATAATTTGAGGCCTTGGGGACATTATGTGGCTGTCTTACATGAAGTTCTCTTTACAGTTTCAAATCTGAGTCTCTGCTGGGTTGTTTGTCAAGCCCCAGTAGCTGGGTGCAGAGGGGCTCTGGGTAGGTTGCAGGTACTGCTCTGTACCCTACACTGTCACCTCCTGTCTGAAGTCCTTTCCCAATGGTAGCTTTTTTGAGGTGCGGTTGGATCACCATAAATTAAAGAACCTTTTGCAAGCTCTGTGCTTCTGTGTTGTATGAACCCTGAAAAACACAACTCTGGGCATGTGGGAGGGCTCTCCCAAATAATTTTATGTTTTCCCTTCAGAGGATAAAACTTTGCATGTGAATCCATTTGCCACACAAAATTTCCCAGAGCTAAGCCTGTGACTCTTTGTGTCACGTATAATCCAACCTCTGACTGGCGTCCAGTTTGCTTTAAGGATTTCTGGCTGTGCTTTGCCTTTATTTAAGTACGGAAGAGAGTAGGTAAGTTGAAACCATTAATTCTGAGTCTGTATCTTTTCCACATATGGCTTCGATAGACATAGCAGTCTATCTATGCTATGATATGATGCAGCCACTGAAGTGTCACATTGGTTGAATTAGTCCTTGTCAAAGTCAAGAGAAAATTTGGCTTGTAATGGGAAGCTAGTTTCAACTGTAATGAGAACATGAGGAAGCAGCTATCCATGGGAATGTAACTCTCTCGTGAGTAGTTTTTGAAAAGCTTTGCAAAGCATGAGCTCTCTCACCTTGACGGGAAATCTGAATGAGGATAGGAGTTTCCAGCCACAAGTGTTTGCACAGAGATGCCTAGGTAATGTTACAGAAGTGTGAAAAAACAGGCAGAAGTATAAGCAATGTATGCTTTTAGAAGGTCATAAGTTCTTGTTTCATCCAAGCCAAGAGGGAAAGAGAGATTATCTTCCTCTCTTTACCACTGAAGATGACCTATGAAAATGCAAAAGCAACCTTCTGCGTAACTCTGCCACTGCTGCTTATATGTGAATGGCTTATAGTGGTTCCAAATATTGTAGTTAAAGGCAGGAAAGTCATCTAGACTAAGTTTCTATGTCCTCTCCCTCCTCAGGGGACCTCCATCCCCGGGCAGACTCCCTCTGGCAGAGTACACCCCGCTAGGCTGGCCCTGACACCAGCTCTTTAGCAGCACCGAGGGCATGTGGTCAGTCCTGGGCCTGGTCCAGGAATGCTGGGTGATATTAATGGGTGCCCTTCATACCTGGACTTTGTTTCCTCCTTTCCCACGAGGTATGGAGGCAATTGTGGGGCCTCTGCTTTAATTGCATAATTTTGTATAATGCCCATTAAAAACAAATAATGGATGTGGGAGGGGTCACAGTACAAATATCCTGACATAGCTATGTTTGGAATGATAGATGGACTGTAAGGGATCTGTGCCCTTGTAATTTAATTCATAACTATCCTTGGGGACAGTTGGGCATCTTCATTACTTTGTTCCTACTTGCCTGAACAGTTTTTATCTTAGTTCATTGCCATCTGTAAATTTGTGTTCAGAACACTGTTGAAGAGGCAGCGCTGTTACTGCTGAACAGCTGCTGCTGTACTCACTGCTGTGTGAGCCAACTGCTCACAGTTTATGCTGCTCGATCATTATGTGAAATGCTAGTCTGTGCTGCTTTAATGCTGGTCATTTCTGTCCTGGTGATAGCGGGATTTGACATTATTAAAGGACCTCAATTACATGTATCACTGATTGCACACAGTAAAGGACACATTGCTTTGCTGGTTGTGTGACTCATATTGCCATTATAGTGCAATTTGGTCAGGTTTAATGGTGAGAAAGTGATTTTTGGACTTGGTTTGAAACACTGAATCCTCCCCCTCATTCCTCCATTCAATTTGTATTTTCCTTCTTCTGTCAAGAGAAAATACCAATTTTCTTATTGAGACTCCTTTCTGGAAATAACCCTAGTGCCTTCCTTTTTCTGATTTACCCCCTATGTTTTGGAGCCTAGAATCAGCAGCGCTGTGACCTGTCCTTTGATGGGATTTGGCTCCCCTTAGAAGGGCTCACGCTTCCTGTGTGACAGAGCTCCCTGGGGAAGGTGACACGCAACTCGGGCTGAGGGACCTTGTGTTCTAGTTTGATGGCTGCCATTAACTTGTGGGTTTTTGTTTTGTTTTGGTTTGTTTGTTTGTTTTTTTCCTTAAGAAATGTCTTTCATTGTTTATTATCTCAGTTTTCAGATTTTGAAATGTGCTGATCATTCTTGTGATGACTGTCATCAAAACCTGGTTAAAGAGGCATCCAACACTAGGGTTTAAAGGCTGCCATTGATATAGCTTCTCATTCTAGGTGTTAGTGGAAGGAGGCTGGGCTCAGCTAAATGTCTTTGTTGGGTACATTTGTAGAACTTCTGACAATAGCTGTATCTGAGGCTGACAGGTGGTAAGTACTATTTTTAAAAACTCAGGAAATCTTGCTGTGATTTAATTTTCTACTTTAAACTCAAGAAATATCCAGACTTGGTTTTGATAGTTAAAGAAAAGAAGACCGAGACTCTGCCAGGGTAGCTGTCTAGAAGAAAGACATTTCCTAATATTAACAGTGTGGTTTTGATCTTTCTGCTCTCAGCCACTGATTTGGATGTGCCCTGATAACTGATACATGTAGTGCTCCTGGTATAAGCCTTCTAGAAAATGAGATCAAAGACTTCATTCACCTTTGGTTCAGGCCTTGGTATGGGTAGTGTCCATTTATTCAAGTGCAAAACTGTTCTGCATATATTTATGTCACATTTCTGTAATCTGGATAGTAACATTACTTCTCAGATTCGTCACATAAACCTCCTCCTCAGATCTGAAGATGGATTCATTAGAGTTTTTATATCTACTGATATAAAGGGCAAGGGATGATTTCCATTTGACTGACTTGAATGTGAAATGTGTCTTGGTATTGGGCTATGAAAGATATGGCCAAAAGTCAAATTTTTGCCTCTGCGTAATTACATACTAAAATGAAAAAATATTAATTAAGAAAAATTAAGAGACAAAAAGTAAGAAATGGAAAGACCTCAGGTCCATCAATGTGTAAAAGATAAGTATAAGTTCCAAAGAGCTCAGTGTGTATTAAGTTAATTGTGATTCTAAGTCTCTTTTCTAATAATTCATGCTACCTTACTGCTGTAGGAAATCATTGCTAAATCATTCTTTTCTGTTTATTCATAGACCCCAGAGCCAGTTGAAAACTACATCAGTGAAGGAGAGTTTGAAGACGATCTGAGTTCTTCTACCCCGAGCACAATAGAGCTGGAGATACGTGGATCCAGCCAAGAAACAGATGAAGATTATTTTGAGACCCTGTCACATCAGAGTGGGTCTTTGTCAGATGTAAAAACTGAGCCTTATGAGAGTGCATCAGACACAGAATCTGTTTCTAGTGACATAACTGGGGAAACTTGCCTGGATTCAAACTGCCTTTTTACTGAAAAAAATAATCTGTGCTTTAGTCTTCCTAAAGCAAAGGCAGAAACAACCCTCCATGAACTTAAGTGCTCAAGGCAACCAGATTTCACCCAGCAGGTGCGGTTAAAAGTGTCCTCCAAAATAAAAGCAGCACCAAGCAAAACTGTATTTTGCATACAATCTGCGAAGTTAGAAGGTGAAGAACTGGGTGATGAAGAGGTAACGTTAACTAGTGATATTTCCAGCACAGAGAACCAAGTCAGTGAGGAGGGCACAACATCACAGACAAATAGAAAGTTTGTAACAGGATTGCAAAATAAAGTGGAGCGTGAAAGCAGTAAAGTGCAGTCCCATACCAACTCTGTACCTACGGAAGATGATATTACAAGGCAGAATGAACATCCTGCAGTATTAAGCATTGCTTGTTTCAAAGCAAACTCAGAAAGCTGTTTGATTTTTCCTGATGCACAGCAATTTTCCTTCCAGTCAGATGCAGCATCAAGCTGTAGTTTGCCTAATCTTCATTTTGAAACAAATGGACCTATCCGTAAAAGTTACACTGAGACATCCAACTATAAGTGTGAATTAGATTCTATGTCCAGTGTAAAATGCAGCAGGAGGAACTTGGTTGACTGTGAGGAAACTATAGGTAAAAAGATAAAACATGGAAGTACAGAGATGATGTTGACATCAGATTCATTGTTTTACCAGAGTTGCTTCAAATCAAAATCTCAGCCACCACTCACAAGGTCAGAGATTACAGAAAGTAAAACATGGCACAGTCTACCTGAAAATATCAGTGCTCAAAGCAAGAGAGAATACGTGGGGAACTGTATTCATCTGACAGACAGATTTAGATGGTCATGTTCCAGAATACATCTTAAAGGGCTAGATTTTGAATACAGCTGGAAAAACTTAGGAAGGGTACCTGTAAGCCCTGAAAAGGCAATAAAAATAGAGGGCAAACTTGGCATTGAAAGATCTTTTCTTAATACTGACACAGATTCAAATGAGTGTCAGCTTTCTCAACCAGCAGCCTCTCCCCAACGTGTTGATTGTTATTTGCACTCTAAATCAGAGACATGTGACCTTAGCCCAGAAGCAGTACATAGACGTGCAGATAGCTTCTCTTTTACAGGGACTGATGCTTGTGAGCATTGTAATCCAAAACAAAAGGAGACTTCATCTACCCTGGACTCTGAGCCAGTGATCGTAAATGCTGAAGAACTTATAAAAAGTGACCAGTATGAAGCTGAAAGAGATCTGGAAGCAGACAAATTCCCTTGCAATACTGATGTTGAATCAGACACTGGTGACACTAAGAACCTATCAGCCTGGCATGTAGGTTTTCCTACTGTTGTGGAAAACAGAGATTGTGGTTGTTCTTTAAACCACTTTTCCACTGGTAACATACAGCAGGAAAGTTTGAAGGAGAATGGCCTTGAATCTGAACTATCGGGTATGGAGACTGTGGTAGGGGAAAGTTGGGTAGATGATTTTTCTAACCTTGACTTCAGTTGGAAAGTCCTGGAAACCTCATTGCAACCAGGTGGCAGTAGCAGTGGGGCAGACCTCAAAGAGTCAATGCAGCAAAATACAAGTTGCAAAACTGGTGCCTTAAAAAGTTGCTCTGAGCTAGTAACAAATGAGCATCCTATTCATAAAGGAAAGGATGAAGACAGTGTCTCTGCTGTTGAAATGAATCCCAGATCAGATTCTATAAGCCAGAGAAGGCATTTAATGACTCTTCCAGAGTTAAAGCCTACCCTAATGATAGTTTCTGTAGAGCAGAAGGGATTACAGTCCAAGACACTGAATGATAACCTTCCTACTGAAGTGGTAACTGGAACATTGAGAAATGTGGAGAGCAAGGATTTGATGTCTCTTCATACTGTCAGCAAAGTTTATGATGAGCCAGAGACAGTTCTGAGTGAAAGCTGTAGCTGTGAAGAACAAGATCTGGCAACCCCCCTTATTCCTGGTAATGCAGAGGTATTCCCTGGTACAGATACAGCTGAAGAAAAACCAGAAGTTGCACAAGAGAAAGGCGAGAAGACAGATGCAGTTTCATCCTTAGGGTTCACCTGTAGTAATTCTACATTAACAAGTGCTAAAGTGGCATTCAGGAGTGTTACTGTACCACTGGGCAATGATACACTTACTGCAGAAAGTCAGGCAGATCAATGTGAAGAAGCGCTCTTAAAATCACACAGCAGAAGTGGTGTTAAGATCTCTGGGAAAGAGCCCTGCAAAACAAAGACTGTTTTTGAATTAGAGGCAGAACATTTCAGAAAGTCAGAGGCTGAACCAAGAGATGACCAGGTGTCTAAGGAAGAGGAATTCAAAGCACATCAAGGCAGAGAGGAAGGCTTATGTGTACCTAGTGCAGTAACACCAGCAATGTGCAGTGTAAGCAATTTGACTCAGAGTGATGGTGCTGATGTTGACCTTCAAGGGCCTGGCGTCATCTCTGAACAAGCAGTAGGCAGGCAAGAAAGTGAAGGCTGTAGTGGTTCAAAGGAACAAGTAGGTATCTGTGAAGAACCCTCTCCTAGAGAGGGAACGGAGGGCTCTCCTGCAGAAGACACAGCTAGCCCTAGCAAAGATAGTACACTGAGTGATGTGTCTGATGTCTTCAACTGTTCTATGAAAAGTGAGACCCACAACGCTTGCATGCTGGGCCTCGATAATATAAGTACCTGCAGCACTAACAGCGAGGAAATGGATGAGAACTCATTCCACGTCCTGGGAAGTAACAGCAGTCTCTATAAAGCTGTGCAAAAGCCAGCAAAGAATGGGAATAGTGGGAAAGCTTCCAGGTTTTTAGTATTCTCAAAAATGACATCTTTCAGGAAAACTAAGCCTGCCACAGCAGAAAATCAGGGAAGCAGCAGCTTCTTTGGCAGCAAGGCAAAGATGGAAGAACTGGATGCTGGGAAGGACGATGAAGACACTGAAAGTTTACAGTCTTTCAAAAGTTGTTCATCTGGTTCAGCCTTCCACAGGAAGGAAAGCTACACCTCTGAGTACTCTGATGATGATGATTTATTCTATGAGAGACCTGCAGGATTATTCAACAGAATGAGCCTGAGGAAGGCTTCTGGCTCTGGTCGGATACTGATGGAAGATGCAGATACAAATTCAACTTCTCTCACACCGGCTGCTGTCAAATATGCAGATCGACAAGTTACAGGTTTGTCTGAAAACAATGACAGTGAACCTGTGGAATACTCCGGGATTAGAAAATCATCCCCTGAAAATGAATACAAAAGAAACAAAAACCCTGAGGGTAAGAAGTTCAGGACAAGATTGGCCTTGGCACACAAATCCCTCTCAAGTTTATTTGAATCAAAATCTCCAGAAAAGGAAAATACGGAGCAAAGCTCAAGAGTATCACTGAAAAATGAAAAGGAGAAAGCCAAACTTCGCCAGAGCGCTTGGAAAGCTTTTCTAAAAAGCAAGGAGGCCGATGGACTAAAAAGGCCTGTCTTAGCAAGTTTATCGCCAACACAGGGGAGTCCGAATGCGTCGAGCGGCAAGGTGATGAGGACAATGTCAGTAGAGCAACAGGACAGTTCCAATGGGTACACATTGTTTAAGACAGAAACAGCTAATGGCTCCTCAACAGACACCAGCTATTTTGACACTGTGGAGCCTGTTGATGTCTCTTCACCTGCAGGTATGTGGAGAAAACGAATACAGTCCCATGATTTGGGCATCAGATACTCACAGAGTTCAGACTGTGATGAACAACAGGAGGCTCTGAGCAACAGTTTAAATACTTCTCTAGAGGAATACTGGGTGAAATCTCCATTTAGCCCCACTGACTTGCAGTCGCCATTTAGTCAGTCAAGTCCCTCGTGTCCCCAGCTCTCAAATTCTGATGGTAAAGACATGCCTTGTAGGCCCATGAGCCCTAAACCGCAGAGTCCACGATCCGCTTCTCAACACAAGAGCTTCCGTTATCCTGGAAGAATATGTGCCACTTCGATGATCTCTCTTGGGAACAGCTCTGCATTTGAAAGCCATTTGGAGGCTCCTGAGAGACCAAAGACACTGAAACCCAGAGGCAGTCTCTTACTTTCTGTACACTCATTGGACAACGAATACCAGAGGGATGACAGTGGCATAAGCAGTCAATCCCAGATAAGCTTAAACACAGCTTCTTCCATTAGTGACATGCTCCGGGATGAGGTGAGTTGTCGTCTGAAAATGATCGGGTGGTGTTTTGGTTTGCAGTCTTTTGTTCTAATATGGTTTAGGAATTCCAGTGAAACTCTTAATGAACACACTAGTTAGATGGGTGCATAAATATTCCACTTTTGTCTAAAATAAGTTGCAGTTCAAGACTATATGAATTTATGCACTCTTTCAGGGAGGATATACCACAAAAATCTAAAGAAATGGAGTAATCACAGCAGTGCTAATGCATAATATGCCTCAGACAGATTACACAGATGCCACCCTGTGCTCAGCTCCAGTTTTTAGCTGGGTCTTACCCCTCTTAAGATAAGACAGTATTGAGCCTTGTAACTGGTTTATAGTAAATAAGTTTCTGGAAGTGAAGGGCAAAAGAAATCAATTCCCATTGCTAGCAGTCACTTTTTAAGAAGTAAAATATTTTTATTTAGACAATCAGTAGCTGTCTTTCAAAGTACTGTGAATCTTTTGCAGTCACCCTTTGATTACCAATATAAATCATTTCTGGCCTGTTCTACAGCAAACAGAAACCCCCCCATGGACTGAGGATCTCCTTTTGATGTGTTGTATTCTGCTCCTCATTATGACTAATTTCCTTGTGATAGGCTGGATGTCACAGAAAAGATTGTGTCTTCAACAGGGATTTCTCAGTTGGCTGAGGCCTTTAAAAGCAGAAACATCCTCTGTTGGTAGGTTTTTAATCCCAGAGAGGACTTCCCAAGCTCTAGGTGGCTGGCCGTTTAGGACTCTTTCCGTGACTAAGCACAAACCACCAAAGTGACTGAGAACGATCTGTTAGCTGAGATCCCAGAACCTGGCTTGATCAAGCCACTTTTTCAGTGTTGCTGATGATGAGTTTTGACATGAAGAAATGGGCAAAATAATTTTGTTGAGCAGGTTTTCTGAAGTGGCTCTTGAGAAGAGAGTATGACATTCTGCATACCCTAAGCAGATATTTTTTGGAGAGTTCATTAATCTGGAACTACTTGATCAGTTCTGCAGCTGGTTGTGTTCAACTCAAATGAGCCTTTGCATAGCTTTTGCCACTGCCAGCTGCTGCTGCTGCCACCTTTTGTCTCTCACATCCCAAATTATATTAAAGTTTTAAGATACCCTCCAAAATGGTCTTAGCCTACCCTTTCTCCCCATTTTTTAATATAAACTCCCTATTTTTTGTATAGAAACAAAAAAAGGTTGGTTGGAACAGACCTTGGGAGGTCATCTAATCCCATCTCATTCTTCAGACAGTACTGGTGACAACACCAGATAGACAAAACCATGACCTTGTCTAACTAAGTCTTGAAAACCTCTGATGCTGGAGATTTCACTGCCTTTCTGGGAAACATGTTCCCAAGGAAAATCTTTTTCCTAATGCCCAACCAGAACTTTCCAAGCTACACTTTCTGGCTATTGCCTTGTGGCACTGTCTGGAACTACTGAGGTTTGGATCCATCATTCATGCAACTACGAAATTGTTGCAGACTGCTCTTAGACTGCTTTTAGTGCCCTCTTATCAGCTTGAATAAATTCAATTGCCTCAACCTCTCCCCACACATTCCCAATGAATTTTTTTGGTTGATTGGTTTGGGGTTTTTGGCTAATGCTGTCTGGAATCTAAAGAAGTGTGTGGGTGGCAGTTTGAGAAGTAAGGGTGCTAGTACTGGAATTGCTGTGGGCAGAAGGGGAAAAGAATTTGCTTTAATCCCTTCTGTTACTTGAAAATCTTTTGCTTTCATGGGCATCAACTTAACTTCCAAACTTAATACTGGACACCACATTCCAAATGAGACTGCAGTGTTACACCAGCCTAGGAAAGTGCAAAACACTTAGACTAAACACACTGTCAACAGATGAAGCCTCTCAGAGGATGAATAAAATTATTGACCTGTAAATGATAACTCAAAAGAGCATCTAGAAAAGAGAGGAGAGATGAGGCATATGTAAAGCCTTGAATAGGCAAGGCCACATCCTATAATTCAACCATTAGGAGAAAATAAGTAATTACTTAAATTGATTGCTAGATTAAATAATTTAAAGAAAACCATGAAAAATTTAAATGGTATTTAAGCCATATAAAAACAGTTTAATTTTCCTGATACTTCTGGAGGCTGCAGAATATGATATCTGAAATTGGATAAATGCAGCTGGAGCCTAGAAATTAATGTAAATGTCCCAGCTTTCAGGACACAACATCTAACCTATTCAAGCAGATAGGGCTTTTATTTATTTCCCTTTTCATGACAATGTGAGATGAAGTAGAACTGCACCTTGGATTTTGTAAGTGAAATTGTTTTTTCAGGAATCTCTCAAAATACAGCAGAGACATTGGGCAAAATATATTTGCAATGTTAAGTCTTTCAGACATAATTACCATCTCAACACTAAGGATGGTCTTCCTTATGTATGTTGCTAATTAAAAAGGTCATAAAATTAAGTTTAATGATATATTTAAATAAAAGTCCTTTTCTGTTCCACATTAGTAATTACTGCAAAAAAAATGCATATTTGTGAAGTTCCTTGAGCTCACTTCCCAGCGTGGCCTCTGCTGTGGGCATATGTATCTATTCCCCAAGACCCCAGCCAGGTATTTTTCCAGTGCTCTCAGCTTTATCTGTGTTACAGTGCTGTACCAACCTGCCTCTGATGGCTCTGTCTGCCATGCTGGTAAGTAACCCTTCTTAACCTGATGGAGCACAGACCAGCCCCTTTCTCATTACCTGCTAATGGTTAACTTTCTTCATGTTACATCCAGGACAAAAATTTTGTGCTGAGAACAGCAAGGCAGAACAATTTCCTGTTTGCCTATATGTCAGGGCCTTCATTAAATGTTTAATTAATCTGTTTGTGGCGTGATTTTACTTACCATAATTGTGTTACCGAGCAGGCAAGAGAGAACTGTCCTAATATGTCCCATGTTTGGAATCTGTGCAAGTTCTCCTCCTCACTCTTCTCCAATACGATGGCGTTAGGCGCAGAGTACCAGCAGCATATGCTTCCCTTTTTTATCGCATCTGGCAGATAAGAAGTGTTTTTAGACTGTGGCATCTTTTACCAGTGGCGAAGAAGAATTGATCTGGAATTGTTGGTTAATTGAGAGTAGCTGGGAAGTGCCTGCATTGGTTTAAGGGGTGTTATTTAGGATCTTCAAATGAACTGTGAGAAACTGGAGAGATATTATTGTCAGGACACACTTGTGTGAAAAGAGACTCCTGAGATCATTCTTCCTCAGTGGTGTTGTCTCCCACCTTAAGTATTAATGATTCTGACACTGATGCTACCTGGAGTAGTAGTTAGATGGCTCAGGGCCTGCTTGATTTCAAGTTGTTCCAGTATAAAAACTGTAATCTTGTGCAACCACTCGTTAAAAGCAAATGAGAGTGAAGTGCAAAGCTGTGCAATTCCTTGCTCTCGGCCCAACATCAAGCAAAATGGATAGCGTAAAGAGCACATCAGGAAGCACAAGACTTAATATATCAGACCTGCAGGCATCTAGGAAGCCTTTTCACATTGTATAACTGAAGTACAGTTGGAAAAGCACAGACAGACAAGACTGGTCATTATTCTATTTTAAGAGACACTGTCTGTCTTTGTAATAGTATTATACAGAGTGACCTAAATCCCAGTAGCAATGTTATTGTAATATGCCATCTAGAATGAGGGTGAAAAGGGCATCGTCCTGTGCAGAGGGAGTGTATATTACACTCTCAAAGGATAGCAGAGCTGCTGTTTCTGGGTGGAGTATCCCAAAGCCTATGGAGAAGGCTGAGTGAGTGGACAGGCTGGACACTTGGGAAAGTATTTTCTTCTGAATAGTTCCAGGACTAGGTAACTGAGCTTTGCCATCTTCCGTTTAAAGTGATTTGAAGAAAACAAAATTTCCAGCCAACAAACCCTGTGTTTTCACCTGCTGTTTGTAAAACAGGAGTCAAAACAGCAATGTCAAATGCCACCTGAAAAGAGGCCAAATGAGAAATGGGTTCCCCATCGCAAAAGGAGGTCCCCCCAGGTTCCACCATCCCTACGCCCTATCTCTACCCTTGAGAGCAAAGCCTGGAGGCTTTCCTTCCTTGCTCCAGATGAAAAAGCCAAGGAGATTCCAGAGAGGAGGAGGAAGAGACCTAAACCCCTCTATAAGTGCTTCAGCTTCGATGATGTTTGGATGGAGAGGAGCCAAAAAAGGAAGCTAGAGAAGGAGACACAGCCAGAGAGAGGGATTCAATTGCGACACCTCCCAGAGGACCAGTTAAACGTAAGAAACCGTACACTGTCCTGCTCATTCTCTGGCACTGTCTTCCTCTCTGCTCTGGCTGCTTCTTTCTACTGTCATCATATTCCTGTCCTTGCACTTTGTCTGGTACCAGTTCTGCCTGCTTTTCTTCGAGCTCAGTGGTCTGCAGAGACTAATGAAACACTGAACTGGTCCATAAGTGATGATCTCTAAAGGTGGTGGTTTGTTTAGTCACTCTAAGTGAGCAGTTCTTGCTGTGTGCCGCATTAAACAACAGAATGTAAGAGCATCTGATTGCGCTGTGAGCTGGGAGACAGGGAGGGCAGGGAGCAAATCAAAGTAGCCTTAAATCAATATAAATTAAACTGATGAAATCTCATTCCGTGCCCCGTGGCATTGCTGTATCACTTTACCAAGGGACTTCTAAATTAGACTTCCCTTGTATCTGAGGCCAACTCCACACTTCCCACTGAGGCAAATTCCTGCTGTAAATGTCTGAGAGAGCACTGCCATTGGAGATTTAGCTATTAGTATTCTGTCTGCCAGGGGAGATTTTTAGATCAGCATAATGATTGCTTGTGACAAACTTTGTGGCTGTTGTGACTCACACTGATGGCATCTGTTACTCTTGGATCCAGAACTAAGGTCGGTTCCTTTCAGGGAGAGCCATGAATCTGTATCCAAGAGCCAAATTTAGCCTTCATACATAAAAAAGAACTTCTGGGGAAAAAGGACATGAGATAGAGGGACACTCTATGCAGCATCTGATGATAATATGGAGGAAGCTTCTGAGCAAGCTTGAAATCAAGTAGCAGATACTTAAATAAAAGCTTTCCTCAGGGTTTTCTGTTTTGATCTGTTATTTGCATTTTCTTCCCTTTCTCTTTGTTGTCCTGGTTGCCTGTTTCTAGTTGCTGTTGCATCAAAATGACAACATTTGAGGGGAGCTGAGTCCCCAGTCCTGTCACCACTTCAGCCTGTGCTTGAGCTTATGTGCACAAATAGTTCTCTGGATGGCCAGGGGAAACATTCACCTGACACAGCTCAGCTTGTCTGCTGTGGCTTGCTGGGAGTAAAGCTGCTGCCTCACACCTCTCTGCCTGGGAGAGCCTCCTGTCAAAGCTAACTGACATCTGGGACACCGAGCCAGGCCAATTCCAGGAACAGGTTTTCTGAAAACCCACCCACTGTTCTCCCCTTCTCAAGAAAAAGGGCTAAAAAATATGTGCTATTTTATATTTGTCAGGGCTCTTCAAAACAAAACTTCACCAGCTGATGCCTGAATGAGTGCTGGGTGTGATTCTGTGATACGTTGCTGAGACTCGGTTCAGTGAGCATGCTTTGCTGGCCCAGCCCCACTACTACCTATGTGCTGAAGGCAACGAGTAATGCTCCTGAGGCCTGTGTATGTTAAAAGGATTAAAAAATTCTAAACAGAAATTGTGTTACTTTTCTACCTTGTTTGGAGTTCTGAGGGCTTAGTGCTGTATAGGCATGAAACAAGCTAGGGAAAACGAATCCCTGGCTTACATAAGCTCATTGATAAACAGAAGCCAGTAAAACTTGATAAAAATATTTCTTGTAATTCCTTGACAAGCACAAATAGTGATAGAAATCTAGCCCATGCTGCAGGGTATGTTAGCCAGCACTGAGACCATTAGTGCTTCTAAGAGGAGCGACCAGTTACCTCGATAGCTTCTCCTAGAGCCATCAGATCACACAGCTTGGATGCTGTCTGTCTTGCTGATTGACTGCCCATTTTGATGTCACCAAAAATCCAGCTTCTCCTTTAAGCATTTCCACCCTTATTTTCTGGTGCAAACTTACCTCTACATTGTGATCAGCTGCGTAATGGTTTGCAGCTGCCCCTGTGCCCGTTGAGGTCCCTCACTTAACATCATCTGCCTGTGGGGCTCATGGGCCTGAGTTACTTTTCTGGTTCATTCTTTGGGTAGTAGAGGTGAGTAGAAGATATTTAGTAGTATGTAGGTAGTTCGTTATTTTTCTTTTTACTGTTTCTGTTGATTTAAGTGTGTTATGTCAGTTATTGACGCTTTTTGGCTTTGTGGGCTGGCCAAGAGAACACAATGCTAAGTTTTATTACGAGAACTGTTGGGATTCAAGGGCTATTTACTGTATGCCCATATAACTGCATTTCTTGGCTTATAATTTTTATTTATAATAGTCATAGTGTAGTTTCTTTTTCCTGATGTGTTTTATTCTGTCTTTGCAATGCTATATTCCTGTAATAATGCTGGCTTATTCATACTCCCAATGTGGTGGGAGCACTGTCGCAAGCTGCAGTGTTTGAGGGCGGTTTTAAAAGGATGCTAAATCCCTTTTTGTAAGGGGAAGTAAATTATCACAAAAGAAGCTTTATAAGATGTTCATTGTCTATTGTGTTTTTGTGACTGGATCAAGGCAACTGTATGGGGCTTTGGAGATCTGAAATTGCAAGTCTGATGTTTTCTGACACATGGCTGCCTTGGGATGTGTGGCTTCAGTTATGACAAGTCATATTAAGTCAAGATCAGGTCAGCTTATAAGGTGATGTAATGCTGCAATATTGTGGAAATAACTTAATAGATCAGACAAGGGAGGAATTCTTCATTTCTCAAGTGCTAATTTCTGATACTGCTCTATCATTCAGATCAATGTGCACAAATGAGTATAGTGGTAATAAGAAGCTAATTCTGAAGGGTACCCTGGTGAGGCCACATCTGGAGCGCTGCGTCCAATTCTGGCCCCCCTGGTTCAAGAGAGACAGGGAACTACTGGAGACGGTCTGGGGTAGGGGTGGGGAGGGGAGGCTATGGAGATGATGAGGGAACTGGAGCTTCCCCCTTATGAGGAAAGGCTGAGAGACCTGGGCCTGCTTAGTCTGGAGAAAGGAAGACTGAGAGGGGATCTTTATCAGTCTATAAATATCTTAAGGGTGATCGTCAAGAGGACAGAGCCAGGCTCTTTTCAGTAGTGCCCAGCGACAGGACAAAAGGCAATGGAAACAAACTGCAACACAGGGAGTTTCATCTGAACATGGGGAAAAATTTCTTTACTGACTATTCTGTGATTCAGAGGGAGATGGATAAACAGTCAAGAAACTACCTATAAACTGAAAAATAACCCCTTGAAATACTAGTCCTAAACAATTCTATATACTGGTCTTTTTTTGCTTAGGTCCAGTAAGTTACCCATCTGCTTTAAATGGGAACAGACTGTGTAAATTCCTAGAGTCAAACTCAAAGCTTCACCCAGCTGTCCCTTATGATGAAATGCTGCCAGTAGCAAGCTGAGCAGAGTCTGATCTTGTACCTTAAAGCGTTAATGTTAACTGGTCCTGGCAAGCCTTTGAAGGTAACACACACACACACACTCCCCAGAAGTGGAAAAAAAGAAAATCACATGGCAGTGGATGAATCTGTTTTCTTTTGCATGGCCATAGGCTTTGCCCTTCACATGGGTGATGGGTTTCGTGGTGTAGCCTGGGGTCCTCTTACTTACTTTTGATGCAGTATAAATTCCCTAGCTGAAGCAGAGACAATGCCCCAAACCACTGATACATGTAATGCTGTAATGGCAGTGGGCTCTGTTATGGGAATTATTGCAAAAATTGTTTTAGTGATGTCACTGAACCGCCTGTCTGCCCCCATCGTGCTCTTTCTTGTTTTGACAAAACCTTCGAGCCTGACTGTTGAGCTTGTGATGCCTCTCCAGTGCGCAGCAATAGAAGCACAGACATGCCCTCTACATGCATTTTTTAGAGCACAGTTTATGCACTGCCAAATTGGAGAGATTCCTGAAAGGCCCATCAGGGGACTATACCCAGAGTGAGTATAATGCAGAAAAAGTTCTCGCTTTTATTTTGAAAGAGAAATGAGAAACAGTGAAAAATAGATCTTTAGCTTGTTGCCCTGAATATGACTCCTGGAAATCTGATTTTACCCCATCTGAAGTAATATAAAATTAAGTTTTGCTATGTGCTACCATGATTATGAGCACTGTGGGCACCTCAGGTACACTTCAAGAGGGTAATAAATGCACTTTGGAGAGGGGATTGAATGAGACAAGTCTCCCCCTATTGTGCACCTGACAAGGCACATACACATGACAGGGGTAAATGCCTCTCCCAGGGACTGAACTGCTGTGTGTAAAAACATAGAAATACCCCCCTGAACCTATAGCAGAAAATGTAGAGAGGGTCTTTAATATACCCTGGTCCATCATTTCCCCCCGCTCCCTTGTAGATTGGGGAAAACCTTGCCCACGTGTTACGAACATCTCTGAAAATGCTTCTTCTGACTTTGGGTTGTACAGGCCTGGCTCCCATGCTATAGAAATCAAATGATGCCTGTACCTGAAATTTGCTCTGATGTCCTGGGGATTAATAAGAATGAAATCTGACATTTTTATTGTAACAACCCTAAGGCAATATTCTGCTTCCTAGTCTTAAACAGAGCAATAATGCTTCCTATCACCTTTCATGTAAATAACCTAGACTTTACCCTTGGCATTTTCAGAACTGTAGCCCAGTAAATTGTCTGTTTTGCTTGATTTCATTGTCATTGGAAGAGCATGTGCTCCCACTGGGGCTTTGCTGTGACTCTTCTAGAAAACCAGACACTGCTCAGGTTAATTTGAAGAGGGTTCACACTGTCCCTCAGGAGATGGTGATTTGTGCCAAAGTATTGGCAGTGTTTTCTTTGTTTTAGGAAAGTAAGTCCAAGAAGAATAAAGCAAACCAGGCATGGAGCAGCAGCACTATGTGCTGCTTGGGCATCGTGCGGCTATTCAGTGGGCTTAGTTTTCTGTTTAGTTTTGGAAGGATGTTTTGACTAATCGCCACCTTCTAACGAAGAGGCTTCAGTGTTAAGGCTAGTCAGCAGACCCTGTGCTGATGGGACATAGTGTGGGCTGGTAGGGGGAAGGAAAGATCCCAGATAGAGTGCTGGATGCCAATATACCAAACTTTAGGTTCAGTGAAGGATGGATATGTTGTGACTGAATGTCACAGCAGCAAAAGGAACAGGCGGTAACAGTACACAGAGGAAAAATGGCTACACCCATGGGACCGATGCTTACTGACCAGCTGATCTCCCAGTTACTTGTGGTTACTGGTATTTTCTGTGTGTGCCAGCTCTAGGCGGTACGGGGGAGAAAAGAGAGAAGGAAAAAAAGGAATAAAAGCATATATGCATTAAGTACTACAAGTTTCAGTGACTTTGACTACAATCTGTATTGCTCATTGTCAGATGATCTGTATTCTTGTGGTATCTTGCCCAGTATCTTGTGATTCCCTGGTGAAGTAGCAGGCGAATGCTGGTCTTGTTTCCCCATCTGTTTCAGGGTGGATGAGAGGAGACAGAAAATACTGAAAATTTGTTGGTGTGTCAGGATTGGCAGAAAATACTGGGTTTGACACAGAAAAGGAGAACAAGCTTGTTTACATTTTGGATTTTGTTGATAAATCTTCTTTAAAAAGTCTTTCAGTGAATGTCTGCGTGAGAGAGTGCGTTGGTCTGTGTATGGGTGGAGTATCTTTGTGGCAGTGGTTTGTATGATTTTGATTCCTTAAAAAAAATAATCTTGTATTTTTGTTTATTTTAAGCCTGACTTATTGAGGCATTAGAGGTCATGAGTTGTGTGTATGTATCTGTATGTTTCCCCCCTTAAACCAGCAGAAGTTATTAATTCAATGAGATCTGGCAATGGTACAGAGCTTTCAAAGTTTTGTAAAGTTATGTAAGTCTTTTAAAGAAAAGAGAGAGTTATCTTATTTATACCTTTAACTGAAGGAAAGAATGTTGTGTTATCCATGTCCTGTATGGCTGGGGACTGATACCAATAAATCTCTGAAGGGAAAAGCTTTATTTAAGTGTAAAATTCCAGAACAGGAATTTAGTCATAAAGTTGTAGGAAAGGGCTCTGTAGCTGAGGGGATGACTTGTTGGAGTGATATGCTTCCCCCTCTCGCTAGATACACTTCATAAGAAGGAGCGAAACTTTCTATAAATGTAGGTATATGTGGTAGTATGTGAAGTATGAGTCCAGTACTTGGTTATCCGTTTCTTCTTTTCTTATTTCCTTTCAGTTTTCCCTGCCTTCTCACTGTTTTCTAACCGCTCTAGCCATAATCATCCACATGTCTACTAATGTACTACTTACATGAGCAGGCATCAGAGGTGGAAAGAGGTGCTCAGTGATGAATACTGTATTTTGTCCTGCAGGGCATCTAAGTTTAATGTTTGTTGTCTTTGTTTTCCCACTCTTGTTGCAGGCTGGAAGAAGTCCATCCATCACATCTGCTGTTGCCTTTGACGTCCTACCACTGAAACTGCACCCATTTTCCCAGAGCACTCCGACAGGCTTAGACTGCGTGGGCTGGAAACGGCACATCTCTCCTGGTGTGTACACTAGTCTTAGTTGGACATAAATTTTGAGAGAATTTAGCTTTGGTGTATTGAGTATGGAAACTATGTGATAAGCATTCTAATCTATTTATGTTGAATGCTGCATCCATGCCTGAGCAGAAATCTGCTTTAGAGTTAATTCTTTCATGTGCTTTTCATATTCTTGTTTGTTTTCTCCCTGAGTGAATAACCAGGGTGCTGTTTAAAGGCAGTGGTCAGCTTTTTAGCAGAGAAAAGATCACTAATGGTGATGGTAGTTTGCTTGACGTAGAAACATTGTGTTGTCTCATCTAGGTTGATGTCATATATATCACAAACTTGGAATTAGGTTTCTGCAGATGAAACAGACTCTCTGCCTTTGTTTGCTGGAGACCACTACGGTGGGTATGGTGAGGTTCCTCTCAAGAAGCTAATTAGGCACTAAAGCAACCAAGTGAGACCCTAGAGTTAGAAGTTTCCTGTACTTTAAATAAATCATCTTAAGGAACACGTATGCTGTATTTTTATGAGGAATGTGTATGAAGTTATCATGTCTGCTTCCTTTCCAATGACTGATGCTTTCTCAGAATTAAAATGTAAGTCACGCAGATTATTAAACAGACATATCTTTGCCAGGTTTTTAAATTCTCCATCTGACAGTGCCTGCCCAAACCTTGCAGATATCTCTATCATAGCACTTTGGAGTGGGACAAGAAAAGCAGACTGGAGAGGAGTTGTTTGGTGGGTAAGAATCAAGCCAGGAAAAGCCAACAACAGTTGGGTGCTAAGCGGCCATTTCTCCCTTAGAAAGTCTCTTTGTACCATCGATTAAACACTACTGGAATTATCTAATTAAGGGACCATAACATTGTGCTAATTATGTCAGAGTTGAATGTTCATAATATTTTGCCAAGCATAACTGGTTTACTTTCTGACACTTCGTACAACTTGTACACAGAGTCATGAGATTTGATCTGGAAATAAGAAAACAAACTACTTACTATCCTGATGTCAAGAGCTCTGCCTCTGCTCTCTCAGCACTGAGGGCTTTGATCACTTGCTGTCATAAGCATCTGGTGTTGCCCCAACACTTAAGACCAGCTCCTTGGCAGAACTGAAAAAGATGCAGCTTTGCTCCTTGGAAATCCCAGGTGGAAACTTATCATTGTCAAGTTGTCCGTGCATCTCTGACGTTAGCTGAAATCCCTAAGTGCCACTGTCATAGAAGTAAATTCTGAGTCTGAGCTGATACAAATTTCATGATAGTTCCCAACAGGGACCTGAGGGATTTAAAAAATATATATATGAATTTTGGAGAGTGGACAGGGGGAGTAAATGTAGATTGCCCAGGCGGTAGTGCTGTATGTGTTTATATGCCATCTAGAATTTGGCATGAAATCTGAATCATCTACAATTCCTACAATATTCCTGAGGTAGGTACAAGTGAATTTGATACCACAGCCTAAGCCTGGGCATCAAGAATTTCTGTGTAAATGTAGCAAAACAAATCAAATACAGCAGAACCCCTTTTTGACCACCAAAACCAGGCTCCTGGGAGAGAAACCTGACCAACAGAGGAAGCGCTGTAATGCTTCTACCACAGCCATCTCTGCTAGCTGCTGCTGCTGGGCTTCACGTGAAGCATTTCAGAGGTGATCAGTGTGTGCATGTGTACTTCCTGTGGTAGGATGTGGAAGGGAAGAAAACTGCGAATTATTGAAGCAATACTCTTCAAGTTGTTGGATCAGTGTAAGGATTGGGAACGTCTTTGAGGCAGCAGTCATGCAGCAGAATGCCCTCTTTGATTCTTGCACAGCTTTGTTGTGATACCTGTTGCTTTTGACAGAGCTGTAGGTCATTTAAAATGGATTCATCATTTAATTTTATGTCTATTTAATTTTAAGTTTCCTAACTCTAAAGCTGCAACTACTTGTATTAATGATCCTAGCATATGCCTTAATCATAAAAGACACTGGATATGAAAGTACTGTGCAATATGCAGTGGTACTATATACTTCCACATTGAAAATCTGGATAAAATTCTCACTCCCAAAGTCTGTACTGGGTCACCTCGTGCAGGGAATGCTGCAGAGGCTGTGGGGGATGGGGTATTTCGGTGCCCTCTCTAGTTCTTCAGGTATGAAAGGCTGGCTGTCATGATCCCAGCCCAGAAGGTGCCATGCGTAGCTGTGAGACCTCTGTGGTGCACCTACCTGTCGCCTGAGGGCAAGAGCTTAGCTGGGCACAAACTTGCTATTTTAGATGAGGCAACCTGTTCCCAACTAGAGCATACCACAAGTGCTGGGAGATCTTCATTTTAATGTTGTATCTGCTATGCTCATTAGCTTCCTCTGACACTGCTCGCTGCCTTTATGTCATGCCAGGAGAAATGAGGCAGGCTCAGACCTGTTATTTGGGTATCCCGGCAGCTGGGATCAGGCATAGCGAGGTGCTTTTTGTCGCTGATCAAGTTTTGCAGACTGCCATCCTGTCGCCTCTTCTGTCCAGAGCAGCCACTTGATAAAACTGTAAGGAACCAGTAGGTGGCTCTAACATCTGTGAAATAAAGAGCAGCTGAGCTGGTGCTAATCTCCCGATTCAGTGAAGACCAAATGAGTCTTGAGCCTCCTCCAAAGATGTGTAGAGGCTGAACAACCCCATGTGTATGTGCACATACACATGCACCTGCGAGCTTAGTAAAGTTAACTGTCTTGTTCAAACATCAGGAACGTTTGAACACTTTGGAAGGACCTTCTTGGCTGCACCATGCACTTTGGCAGGTAGTGTTGAAGATCAAGTGCGTTTCCTTTAGTTGCCTGGTTATGCCCGCATCTTCATTTGTACCTTGCGGTATGTATCTGCTCCTCACCGCCTGGTTTGCTGCAGTGTTTGAATAGGCTGAGCTAGAGTGAAAGACCAGCATAGGAAACAAGCCACTTTTAATGTAGATATGGCAATGTCGTTCTGCTTTTTGGCAGCCTCTGAAGATCTTGAGAGACCTTTTGACCCAGGAGTTGCCCCAGGAAAGGGGTGAGAGGGAAGAGCCCAAAATGGACTGGAGTGAGCAGTGGTAGAATAGCAAGATTTTGGTTTAAAGCAGTGGACCATCGTGTTTTTCTTTAGGCTATTTTACCTATCATCTCCTTCCTCATCTTTCTCCTGATATCTGTTTATGGTAACCTGAAGGTGTTGCCTAAAATTGGGGACATGTCTGGGAAGCTGTTTGGACAGTGAATGCAGCTGTGAGAATGTAGCAGCTGGGCTGACGAGCAGTTCTGGGTGTGGGAGCTACTATCTCCCAGGCGTAGAGCAGAGGGAACTTCTTCTGAGGAGGTGCTGTCATCTCTGAGCTTTTTTAAAGGGACTTTTCAGCAGTGGACAGTCACGAGGTGACACAGGCAGTTGTCTGAGAGTTAGAGGTGTAGTTCCTTGAAGTCCCTACTCTTGCCGCTGTCTGTGCTTCTCAGCTAGAGACTTTTCTATTCTTGTGCCTGCCCTTGTTACACCTTCTCCCAGATGTTTCCCCCATGCTACCTCTCAGACAATCTGTGAAAGTTTAGGATAGGGCCACACATATGAACATACAACTGTAAGCCTTTGGCCTTTGTCATCCTCACAGAGGGAGAAACTTGTAACTAGTGTGTGACAAGATCGCGTTTGTAGCATGGTATCACAGATCTTAAACCTGTATTATTTAAAATCTTTATTTAAATGCAGACTGAATCTTTTTGGCAACTTTCCCTCTGTCTTGTCAGATTTAAACAGCCTGAGATCTTTCCATTTCCTGCTATCAGATATCTACAAGAGATGCCCCGGAGTTCTACCACAGTGCGGGTGTTGGTTATGCCAACCAGAGGGGCATGAATTCATTCTGACTGATGTGTACTGACACTGAGCATGCTGGTGGCCTTGGAAATCTCACACAAGCTGTAAGGATAGGCAAGCCAAGTTCTCAGAGGCTGAATCTTTTGTGGATAGTCTGGAAAACACTGACCACTTAGTGATACCGAGTTATTCTCTGGCCTCACTGGTATGGCGGAAAGTATTTCTCAGAGGCAGAGGGACTGTTTGTTTACTCAACATCATGTGGCCAACTTTCATCTTCTTTTCCCAGCTATAGATGGGCTGTTAAGCTCACACTTGGCAACAGTTAATGTGAAGATGTTTGACAGCCACTGGAGAAATCTATTCAAGAGGGAAAATATTAGCTTAATAACAGGATTTCATTATGTCTTATAAATATTTAGCAGTCCTGTAGTTCAGCGAAATAACAAGCTGAGCTATTTATTCCATTTTTGTCATTTTAGTTCTTGAAGGGACACAGAAAAAAGTGGTATGCAAGTGCGCAGCAGTGTATCATTATAGCTGTAGTATGAAATGGCCGTTGTATCCTCATGAACCCATGGAAGTACCATTGAATTCAAGTGGCTAAAAAGTAGTCGTGTTGCCTACTGTATTTTTTCACTTTGTGTCTGAATCACAGCAAAATTAGATCCGCTGTGTCAATCTTGATTCTGTTTAACCACAGCCACATGTATTTGTGCTGTGAGGTCTCTGATAACATGTGCTTACTCAAAGATTTTCATCCAACCTTAAAAGCTGGGCCAAGTGGTGGCTGAGTTCCTGAAAATTTGTCCTAGCAAGTTGGGTGGGATTGTATGTATTAGCTACTGAGGTGAAAGATTTAACATACGAATAAAAACTTTCCATAGGGCAAAGAGTATAAAAGAAGATCCTAGCAAATCCTTAATGATTCTGGCAATCGCTCTTGAAAGCTATGAGACCACAGGAGAACCCAACAGAGACAAAAAAATCCAGCAGATGTTTAGGATCAGGCTGTCCAAGGCTCGAGCGGGCTTGACTACATTGATTACATTGATCAGGCTGTGCAATGAGATCCTTCATCTGTAGTTGGAGTTTGACAGCAGTTTTAGCTGACTTCTCTCTCTAGTGTCACAGATAAAAATTATCTATGTAGATTTAACAAAACAAAACAAAAAAAAAAGGTCTGCAGTCAGATAGAACTTCTCTGTGATGGATTGCAGTTTTCAACTCTGATATAATGTCATGCTTTCCACAAACTGGCTTTGTAATATTTTTCTTCTCTTTCTATTCTATTAAAAAATGACTATCCAGCACATGAATAGAATATGCATACTTCTGTAGCACCTTCAGCTAGGATTACAGCACTATTGTCTGTGGCACTGGATAAACATATTTTGCTATTTGCCAAGAGCATTCAGTCCAGAATGGGAGGGTTAGCAGAGGAACAGATGGAGTGATTTAAGCAGGTTGAGGGCAGAGATCTCCCAGGCAAGGGCAGTTGCTACAGAGCCTCTGTATATAATGTCAGGTTTAGTAGTTCAGTCAAGGAGAGATACAGGTACGTGGAGTTTCCTTACTTCTCGTGTGCCAAGCACAGATTTCAGGGAGCAGATGTAGCATAATTTGGACTGAATTGTAGCCTCTTCTTAGCACCTTTCCTGTCGGAAAAGCTGCACTGTCCCTGTTCAAAATGCCCTGTGCTCCACATCTACAGAACAGCTGCATTCACCTTGGTTGTTAATGCTTAACTTGCCTTCTGCCCCATCATTATGAACAAGAAGTGTCTCTCTCCATTTGTACTTTGATGCAGGCAGTTCTAGGAGGCCCCGGAAGGGCCAGATCAATGCAAAAGAGTGGTTCCACTGCAGTCAAATTGAGAACACATTTCCATTTCTGTATTGGGAGGCATTAGAGGAAGATATTTTGGTCTAAGTAGCTACATTCAGAAGATAATTAAAGATTTTTTTTGTTACTGAGACACTGTAGAAATGTTATTTTTGCTATTACTGCAGAGACCTCTCTTGTAAGGAATAGCTGAAACCTTTAACGACTTAAAAGTTGGTTCAGCATTGTTGGATGCTTTGTAATAACCTGCAGTGATGGAGGGCAAAGGTTTTTTCTGTTAGGAAATACTTAGTAAAACAGAAGTTTTACTGCAATAAAATAACCTGGCTATTGCACAGATAGTAAGGCAGAGTCAAAGGGGTAAGTCTGTCACAGCATGCTGTGGTGGCCATATAAGAACATGGCTTCAGACAGAATTAGCTTACACAGAAATAGTAAAAGAAGCATTTTCAATTCTTGTGTGAAATGAAGCTCCTAGTATTGGGTTTGGGTGCCTAGGCACGCATTCACTTTGTAAATGGTAGGAGCAGTTTGGTATTTCCCAGCATGATCCTTTGTGTCCCACCCGTGGGTGGCTGTCACCCCCCCACCTGTGCTAGTGGAGCTGAGCTCCTCCGTTCCTCCAGTCCAACCCCCTGGCTGCAAAGTCTCACCTGTCTAACTTTGAGCTGCCCTGGGTAATCTCACACTGAAATAGTCTAGTTCTGGTCCTACACTTGCTGTAGTAACTAGCATGAGAAGTTTTATAATGTTTTGTGCTGCACATGGTACAAACTATGTGGCTACTCTTAAATTATCTTGATAGTTTGACAAATCTGCTATTGGCAGAGTGGCAGTCTGGCAATGTCCTTTATCATAAAACCTTTGTGGTGTCTCAAAGCTGTTGTTAAATGGTACAGGTATTTCTGCATTTTCAGGAAACCAGTTTTCGTTCAGAATTCTTTTTATAGCGGCACACTGATTCATGTGTTAGGGAATAAGAATATAAAACTTTCTGATTAAAAAGTAGCTAGTAATGTCGTTTCACTTGGGGCTGAAGTCTCTTACAAAGATCACACACTGAAATAGGGACCAGCCCAGGTCTACAGCCTGGAAGTGGATGCTAAATGATTTTTTTCAAAGCTCCCAGCTGCAACCTCCCCAAATCTCAATCTGTGTTTTTCTGGCTTTGATTTAATTTTGAATTCTTTTTCTAAGGACTTCCAAAAATAGTTTTTTAATAGCAGCAGCCGCAGCCAGTTCTAAACATGATTAGTTTATATGTTAAGTCCTTTTTGAGTTCTCAGGGGAAGCAGATAACACAAGGTCTCTCTCACTTGGGCATTTTTAAAATGCATGAAATTCTACTATTCCCACTTATTTATTTTTAATCTGACGTTTCTGCTAAATTAGGAGGAAAGATCTCTGTCCAACCCTTGCTTTTTTAATGCCTTGAAATCAGCTTTAATAAAAATCAGCTGCTAGGAGCTGCAGCTGAGAGCAGTTGAGCTGCCACAGAGGGAGCCTCCTTAGTGGACCCCTATGATGTCAGGATGCATCGAGACAAGCGAGAGGAGGATAGGAATCCAGCTCAGTCCTCAGACAGCACTGCCAGGTACCGCTGCCCTGCGAGCAGCTACGGAGCGCTTTGCCCATTTCCTCCCCCAGCAGAGCAGAGCCCCTGGCTCTCCCTCTTACCTGCCTGCATGAGGACCCAGCAGTGCCCCAGTGAGTCCAGCGGGGCACACAGTGGAGAAAACTGCAGCAGCAGTGGAAGCTCTGGGCTCTCACCGGGTTCGGATTCAGACAGCAGCGGGGTGGTGTGTGGTGGTGGTGGGATGAGAGGCGTCCTGTCCAGATACTGGAGCTTGGAGAGTCTCCACTCTGCCACAGGTAAGGGGCTTCTCTTTTTTTTTTTTTTTTTTTTTTTTTTTTTAAAAAAAAAAACAAAAACAAAAAACAAACACCCACAACCTGTTCTGTGATATTGTACTGACCTTGAGACTAAATCAAACCTTCTGGGAAAAGTATGTAATTAGAAAATGCAATCTTTTAGTCAGGAGAAATAAACAAAATGTTCTCTGTTTGCTAGTTGTACCCCCTGCAGACTTACAGCTAAACCAAAACAACATAGACCTTTAATATACTTCTTAAGTCAGAAGGCAAGGAATGGGTTCTTAATGGCTTTGGAAATAGTGCTTAGGCTTCTACCTGATCAAAGCTGCCCTTTCCTTTTGGAACAGCATTTCATATTTCAGCCTAATTACACAGAGCCCAACGTTAGAGCTGGCATTTCTCTGTGTAAATGCCAGTGTAGAGTATTGCTGCTGTTAGAAAATGTCCAAGCGAGGTGCTGTGCAGCAGCTGAGCTCTAGGTAGGTTTGCACTGCTGTGTACTGAAAGAGGGAAAGGCAGTTCCTTGAGCCAGCTGCTCAAGTTTGGTTTCTGTTTTCCTGTCCTTCTTTCAATTCCTTTTTGAACCAGAGATTTTGGAGGCATGTTCCTATAGCCTGGATCCATTCCAGCTCAACCTGCCTGGATCTGGCACTCTAGTTTTTAATCACTGATGTGCCTATTTAGGGTTTGGATGTTTCAACTGCAAGCATGGGAAAGAAGCTTTCTCGTTCCCAACTGATACTAGCAAAGGAGCTTGGCAATTATTTTAATGGCCAGCTATTTCTGAGCTGTTCAGTTTGTTTCTTGTTTGTTGCTGTTTAGAGAGGTTTTTAGTAGAGTTGCAGCAAATCAGTTCTTCTCTTAGATAAATTCAGACAAGTGCCTTCAAGGCCACCGGTGACTGCCATTTCCTTAGTAAAAATACTCACTGTTACCAGCTAGAGGCAAGGCTTGGGAAGAATTTTAGGTGTAGTTCTGTGTAATAGGCTTTAATTGCATATACTTGTAAGTATTGGAAGGTCTTGTAATTCCATCTACTACTGTAGATTTGGGGCTTTTTAATAAAATCTGTGTTGCTGCTCTGGAGTCTTCTGCTGAAGTGACAGTAACTGCGCTAGCGTGTGGGGAAGGATTACAGCAGGGTGGCCAGCCTACCTGACTTTCCAACCCACGCACCAGACCTTCTAGGTGGCCAAGAAACACTAAATACCTTCAGTATGTCCTGAGGGTCCGGGGGCAGGAAAAAAGGCTCAGGCTGAGATCAGGCTATCGGTGCTCTCTTTTGGGAAAAGATCTGGGCTGCAAATGCAAGGGGATGCAATTCTGCATCTTGGTAACATTTGCTGGCTTGTTTTCTGCTGTAACAGGGAATGCAAATAATCCCCAGCATGGCTCTGACATTGACATAAAGTAGCCCTGGCACAGGATCCTTTTCCAAACTACTGCTCCAAGAGTTGCACATGGGGCAGTAGCTGTAGTTTGGTCCCCTCTGTCCTAGAGGATTTGTTGTCAGCTGTCCTCCTATGGATGCTTTCTCAGGCTGAATCGGGTCAGTTGATACAAATGACATACAGTGATATAAAAGAAGTAAGGTTGATAACAAAAACTAATTTTGAAGCTAAATCTCTTTTTCTAAATGCTCTTTCATTTCCACAAGTGTGAGGCATGGTGTCATTTTGTGGATGCTGCCTGCATTTAGCAAAAAATGCAAAGATGAGAGGGAATAGAATAGAAAATGGTATGGGGACAAACTGAGGACAGGGAAAAACCAAATTAAGTTTTATAATTACAGTATTGATATATCAATACAATAATAAAAACGGATAACTGCACTTCAGGCTCCTTTCTGCCTCAAAATACTGTGGTTGGTAAGTGTCTGTCTTCTCATGTGCAAAAGATGTCCAAGCAGTTTGCCTCTAACTACTAACGAAATTGAGGTCAGAATTGGGATTAAAGCTTGAAAGCAGTGCATCTCCCGAAAGAGTTTATTTTGCTTTGATTCTGCTCTGTCGGTGTTCTTTGGATTAAGCTAAGGCAACCATGGTAGGAGAACTGCTCCTTGCCATCAAGGCCAGTTGGCTGTCAGAGGAGTGAGGCAGGATTTCTTTAAAGCGTGGGCTAAATAATGTTTTTGGGTGGTAAAATTTGATACACTGCTTCAAACAAACAAATGAGCAGGAGCAATAGCAGCTGGCAGTATATGAGAGTAGTGGTAACTAGAATGCATTGCAGTGTTCTCACCTTGGAGGGGCAAGAAGTCTCCAGCATTTTGGCACATGTCACATCAAGAAGTTGGGGGAGGGGGGGTGGGGAAGAATGAACGTGTGGAAACACTATAACCTGCCTGATGGTGCATTAAAAAAGGGCTGGAAAAATAGCCAGTCCCTTTCTGTTTTGAAGGGATTCTGCATTCCCAGGAGTGGCCATAAGGTTGGATAAATGGACTTGAAAGACAGGGTTTTGCTTTTCTTCTCCCACTGTACACATAAACTTGTCTCTAGGCATCTTCACACTGAGTCTTGCTGTCTAAGACTCCAGAGAAGATTACAAAGAAACCAGTTTTAAGTGACTGAAAAGTGGAGGTGAAAGGTGGGTGAGAGGTTTTCAGAACAATTGGGATGCAACTGTTTGGGTTTCTCTTCTACATAATTTAGATTTCAAGAGCATGCAAAGACAGAGGCATAGTATATTTACACATGTATATATTTGACAACACGAGATTTCAGGAATACAAAGTGATATCCCCTATGTAGAAAAGACAGGTAGCGTTTTCCCAGGTTCACAAGCGGGAAAAGCTGTCGTTGGTTAATAATGTTCCTCTGCAACCAGTAATGAAGTATGATTCCTTTTGTTTTGGAGGTGACTTTCTTGTAATCTATCGATCAAGCAAGGAAGTTAAATGTGATACAGAACTGATAGAGAAAAGACACATTGTTACAGCACAAACTTCTGTACAAATGCCACTTGAAAAAAATATGCAAAACCCCATAGTTCAGACTTGTATGAAGTGGAAAAATTCTACTGTTATTTAATATCAGTCCACGTCATTTTTGGTCTAAATGTCAATATACATTACATGAGGAGGCCGTTCTCCCTGAAGCTAAATATAAACATGAAAAGAGGGAATACTTTGTTGTTCTACCAGGCTTTCCATTTGAGGATATCAGAGAACTTCATAAGCATCAATAACCCTCTCAGAGGGCCTGAGAGGATTTCCAAGTTTGATTTAGGATAGAAAAAGAGATATGTACAGTTTGATACTTGGATAGTGGTCTTTCTATTTTTAAATACTTAGAGCAATTTCTAAATGTTTGGCTGTGTCAACAGTCCAGTGGGAAAATGACTGAGAGCTTGGGTTGCTCCACAATTCTGAAAATCAGGCCTTAAGTATCTGAGCTGGACAAAAAGATGTGAGGCATCCAAATTAAAGGTCAGTTGTGACAGTGCTCTAGCAAGTGATTCAATGGCATTATGGGCACTCTAACCCTGGTTTCCTAGGCGAGATTTTGTATCCCAGGTTCATGCTGTCTATATCCCATTCATCACTGTTGTACAGCTCTACTGAAAAGTTTGTTTCCTTTAGAACATTTCCAGATTCAAGCTTGTGAGTAGGTCTCTTTGCTTTTCCAGCTCCTTTGTTGCAGGTCCAATCCCGACCTCATTAATACTGTTGTTTATTCTTTTGCTTGTCCAAGTTGGGAAGGACTAGAAGAGCAAAGAAAGGTAGGGACAAAGGGGGAACTGCAACTTGGTGGACTATCGGTTGCCATAGTTTCCCAAAGAGATCCTCTGTGTATTTGTGCATATGTAGCAATTTAATTGTACAGACTACACTTCAGTGCGCCTGTGCACATTTTTGTGGCTCCTAATATGCAGATATGCTCATCTACTAGCCTTGGGAATATGGCCTTTAAACAAACAAGGAAACATAGACTATGGGTGGGGAGGGTTTTTCATTCAGAGCTTTAAAAAAAAAAAAAAAAAAGTTTTTAGAAAAGTTTTTTTCAAGTAATTCATCTCATTGTTGTGGCTGATGAGGGAGCCAGTAATAGAGCTGTGGCAAATCTTTGCATCATTCTTGTTTGGCAAGAGATTTGCTTTTGAGCTCCCTCTTTTTCCTTTTCCTTCCTCTAGCCCTGCCTTCTCGGTACTGGTGTCTGCAGCTGTGCTCATGGACTGCAGTGCATAATTCCACTGACCTTTCTTTCTCCAGGGTCACATAGTCAGGAGGAGTTAGAGGTCACGCGAGGGGAGATTGATTTAAGGTTCAAAGTGTTTCAGAATGCTTCCAGTGGGATGGGGGGTGGGAGTTAGTGCCTTAAAGCACACGCTACAGGGTGTTGATGTTTTGTTTCACCCTTGACTTGGCAAATTGTGTGCTAGGCTGTTTCAGCTGGATTCGTTGATTGCATTGTAGCACGTCCTGTGTGTGGTGTGTGTGTCCCGCCCCGCCATATATTTCCTGTGTCACCTGCCAGAATAACTTCCACTCATCTTCCAAACAATTAATCAATACATTCTTTTTTAAAAAAAGATAAAACAATCAATGCTAAATTAACTTTGATTTTTCTCTCTACACACATTCATTTGTAATGGTGACTGATACAGTGAGGTAAACCTAAGGGAGATCCTGAACTTTTGAGGAAGAATTACAAGATTAACATCTCTTGGCTGAACTAATGAGCTGCCCTAAAGCTTAAGTAAAGATTTCTTCTTTGAAAGTACATCTTCCAAATAATGTGTTGAGTGTTGCTGAACTGTGACTTGGCATCATACTCAAATAGTGAGGGCATCTACATTAATAGTGGTTGAGTTCATTCTAGTGAATGTAACCTCGGTAAATGCTAAGTGTATGTAAACTTGGCCACCTAACACTTCTAATACACTCAAATGTTTTATTTCAGTGCAAAATATCCTCTAGTGTCATGATTTTCCATAAAAAGGAAGAGAAAATAGTGTTCATGTAAGTAGAAAAGCCTTATCATGTTTCTGTAGCTCTGTTTCCAGCAGAACCATTTTTTGTAAGTTCAGCTATTTAGTACTTCTAACCACATTTTCTTGTATTGGGGAGCAGTGTTAGTTGACTTTCCCTTGAGATATTTTTTTGTTTCATTTTAAAAGGAGTAAAAGCTTTTTTTTATCATGTCCCCATAAGATACAGATTACCACTTGTGCCTACCAGAAGAAAAACACTCCCATCTTTGCTGATGTTGTGTTTGCAGGGAGAAGGTGGTAAATCTTTGTGAGTACTGCCTATGGCATTTCCCCAGGCATACACCCCATTCAGGTACACCACCTTCATCCTTTTCCTTCTCTGCTCTCAAAACAACTCCCATGAAGAACATTTAGGTTGTGATTACTTCCCTTTGCTGAGGAAGATGACATCTTCGAAGGCTGTCTTTCCTCAAAGATTCAGTTATTTTTAGAGTAGTCTTTCAGACCAACACTTCTTTTGGGTATATCCATGCTTTGGTTGCTGTTGTTTTTCTAGATGGAAGTGAAACAGCTTTAAGCCACCTGGTTTGGATATTACCAGCATCAGATCTCTTGCAGCAGGAAACTGGCACAGTCCAAGAGAGTAAATGGAAGGGGCAATTAAGTGGTACCATGAAGGCTACCTCACCCTTCCTTTCTCTACCTTTGGGTAGATGTGCAAAGGCTTGGAGTAACTGTTGCATGTGCCTGCTCATTTGGGTTATCTGGACCTACTTCATGTAGTTAAAAGAAGCAGTGGGGAAAAAAAAAAAAAAGGTTATACCATGTGCTGGCAAGTAGTGTTTATGCTCAGTGGTCATGAAGAATGTGTATAATTGTTGCCTACACAGGGTGAAGCTTCACTATTACTGCTTAGCAGTTAGTTAAGTTAAACAATATAGGCAACAATCATGCCTTTTCTTTGTCATGGGGATGTATCCTTTAATTTACTAAGCTTGTCTGTAACTCAGCTTATTCACTATTAAGGTCTTGCTCTCCAATTCATCTGAGTCACGAGAAGTACCTTTGAAGGATTAGAGAAACGTAGCCCTCTTCTGAGGGTCAGTAATTTTCTGTGGAGGTGTCTAATTTAATTAGAATCCTACCTCATCTCAAAAACCTTTGTAGTCTGAGGTCTGTTAAACCAGCTAACTAGCTCAGTAGTTTGCTTAAAAGTGCTAGGGACAAGGGACTAGACTTCACAGGACACTTCTTCTGAGCAAGGCAGAAGTCTGAAGGTGAGTGCTGAATGCCTGCAGTGGCTATGGTGTTCAGACAAGCTGCTGTAAAGTGGTGTGTCTGCACATGAAAGCAAGACATTAGCTTGGGTGTAAGCTGATAGGACCATAGTTTGCACCTGGATACTCTCTTGAATTACATTGTGTGAACTTGCAAGAGCTGGCAACTGTCACTACAGGTATACCCCAAGGGTATATTTGCCTAAACAGCTATAGAGTTTTGCCAACGTTATTCTCAATGCTTTCTAATCAAAGAGCAAGAGATTCCCTGGCTGTTGGCTCCTAAGAGCTCAAGTAACACTTTTGTCATGGAGTGCAGAGTAACTGCGTTTCTAGAGTAATTGAGCCATTTCCAAGATGTGGTGTATCCCAAGGAGCCCTTATGGAAGCTCTGGGGCATCAGCCCCCCGTGCAGGCAGATTTCTGTATTCTGTGGCCTCCCAGCATGGTGTAGGCTGGCAAGTAGTAGTAGAACAGGCAATTCATGTGTCAAAAGCGACTGACTATGCAAAAAAATAAAATCCATATCAGTTCTTTTGAATGTCCTTCACATTCTTACTCTGTTGAATTATCTTTTTAACTTGGATTTGAATGTGTGTATAGATAGTTATTCACTAGTTAAGCTTTGAGTATTCCATGTGCTTATCAAAACTGTCTGTGAAGGTTCTGAACAAGTATTTCTAGATTTGGGCTCTAAATTTGTTCATCTACAGATGGGTAACAATGAGGTTTCTTTCTAAACCATTCTTAAGGGATCTAATAAATATCTAAATAATAATTTGAAATCTATTTCAAATGTACCATTAAGATATGTGGTACTATCCTGTTGTATTGGAAGGTAAATGAAATGTGAGTATACAATAACTTGAAAAAGAAGGTTTTGTTTCAGGAACATCAGGAAAATGCAGAGCTTTGATTTTACTTTAATTTTCTTTAAAATCAAAGAAACATTATAAAGCAGTATAATATTTCACGTTGAGAATAAAGAAAGATAAGACTGGCTACGTTTTCAGCTGGTAGAGATTTATTTCTATGTGGGAGTGAAATAGCAAGAGTTTCCCTTTGGCTAATGGAAATAGTTTCCATGAGGTAGTTTTGAATCAGTCTTTTTTTTTTTTTTTTTTTTTTTTTTTTTTAAAATCTATCCTTAAAAAGGTAGGCAAAAAGATGATGTGCGAGGAGGCCCAATACTAACACCAGATAATCTGTTCTAATCGGTAGGATTAAGCTACCCATGCTCTCCTTCTGCCAATGAAAACTTGCCATGCCAGGTGTTAAATGCCCTCGACGAAGCATGAACCAAGATCATTACTTAAATGCACGTGCAGAGACACATACCTGACACTTAGAAATGGCAGTTCGCAGATTCTTTCAAGAAGAAAAGGAAGACTACACAGTGCTTATGCACTAATTGGACATGCCTCCCTGTTCGTGGAGCTGTCATTGATCCTTGCAGGGATCTTTAGAAACATCAAGGCATCTACAAGTCTGGAGGAGGAAAAGCTGTCTACATAATTGTTGAATTTAGGAAAAAAAAAAAAAATCTGCTTGGAAACTTAAGGTTCAGCTGTAGCAATAAGGTGCAGCATGCCGTGAGAATCAGTCTCATCTACTCAACAGGTGCTTCCCAAGGGCTGCTGGAGCTGGTTCTGTTGTGTGCGTGCCTTCCATCGCTGTGTCTGGGGTAACTTACCGTTATATTTATACTGTATAGTCTGGGACACAGTGAGGCTGTAAGGCTTCAGGGAATCACACAAGGCAGAAGCTCTGTTCAGTGCTGTGTGAAGGGGTCAGTTCAGAGTTCATCTGAAAAATATACACCTGCAGTGTTCAGACCTGACCTCGGTTTCAGCTGTGAAGTGTCTGCACTAGGAAGATTACGGAAGGATTCTGAAGGCAGGAGTATGGTCCAGGAGTGTAGTGGAATGAAGCTGGGTTAATTAGCATAGATAATATACAGCTGTGGGCTGGGTTCAGGGGCGATGGGTTGGTTGATGTAGGCAAGGTGCAGCTGTGGCTGGTTCTGGTAAGTGGTTGAGAGGCAATGAAGAGAGAGCAGGTGAGGAAGAAAGGGAGGAGGGAATAAGCAGAGAGAGGAGAGAGAACACATGCCCTGGATGAGGTGAGATGAGGAGTAGGCAGCAGAGGGACTGTATGAAGAGTGTGCTGGTATGAGGTGGTGAAAGACCTTGCTGCAGCTTGATAGTTTGGAGAGTGCTGTGACACAGGAGCAAGGCGCTCTGAGCTCCGGGCCTGGGTTGTTTTGTAGTCCTGCAGCAAGCAAAAGGGCTTATGAGGTTCTTGTGAAGATTTTGTTGTATGGATATATTCAAAGCGTCTCAGGTTTTGACGATACAGTGTGACCTGGAAAAAGAAATAATAGCATGAATTCTGGAGCTTTTATTTGAAACGCTGAGCAGCTTCTCGCTTGGCTCAGCTCCTGTTGCCTTGACTGATGCGCTGGCAGGAGGGCACCCTCCCTGAGCAGAGCTGCATGTCAGCTTGAGGTCACTGATGGTACATCCTGCTCAAGGCAAAAACCTACCCTGCATGCCTGAAAGAAGCTTTGACAATAAACCTTTTAAGAGAGTTTATTATGAAAACACAGCGTTACTAATACCCTGAAAACAGTGGATTTGGATCGATTTGAAATGTGGCGTTCTTATCAGCCTTAAAAGCCTGAATAAATTAAAAATATGCAGAAACCATCTGTACTGAAACTTGTTGATTGGATCTGTCAGCTCTCTTTAGAGAGAGCAAAATCATTTATTTTGGGCTATTTTTGGTTACAATTCTGAGCTTTACCACAATCTCTAGATTGCTGTAAATCTAAGGCCTATTTCATGCTGGCTTAATGTCAGTACTGTCCATGGGCTGAATTTGGGGGTTTGGTCAAGCTTTCTCCTGTTCTTCTGTGCTCACAGTTGGTGGTATAATGGTCACCTGTGTTCGTGCAGCTTTTTCTGGCTCACATGAGGGCACGCACTGGATGGCTGGGACTTCCACTTGGCTTCCAAGTACCACTTGACCATCATCTATGAACCACTGGAGGAAGTCTCCAAAGTGATTGTATGTAGGGCAGCTCGTGCATCTTTTAGGGAGCCACTAGTGACAGACTGCTCTAGATAACTCCTCTGATCTGGAGAACTTACCTTTCTGAAGAAAAACAATATACTTCCATAGATAAGACAAAGAAATGTCCCATCTTTTCAAGCCTGTGACTTGACATTTAAACAGAATTGTTTAAAAATCCACTGAATTAATAATGGCCAGGTCATTAATATTGACTCATCTAAATGATTCTTGGTGTCTCTGAAAACATCAGTTTAGGTGAGTGTAAGCACTGCTGGGTCAATTTTTGAAAGACTGCTTGGCCAAATATAAGGTGTGGGGGGGGCTGTTTCTGAATAAAGAAAGGGAGAGCATCTTGGTATTCTGCCTTCCTCTCAGGTGTCGCTTTTCCTTTTCTCAGCTTTCAGTTTTGAGAAAAGCATCTTGATTGCAAAGATTCTTCCAGTTGCAATTGGAATAAAAGATGAGGATGACTTCTGGTTTTTATGGGAATACAGTGCAAATGCAGGGAAGAAGGAGGATCATTCTGTCCACTTGTCAGAAGATTTGTCATCTAGTTTTATGCTTTACACTTTTATTAGGGCATTCACTGTGCAGTGGCACCAGTGCTTTGACTTTGCAGCTGACTGTGACCCAGTTCCTCTATCATACTGAGCAAAGAAGGGGCAGTTCAGCAAGTTCTCAGTGCTCAGACGAAAATGAGTCTTGTCTAAGTGCAAACCGTATGCAGATAAGGGCAGAAGTAATTCCAGTTACTTCCCAGCTTTACAAATGACAAAGGTTTTTGATCGCATCTTGACATGTGTAGCTCACTGTGCTGGCTGAGGTATTAATGCTATGCTCTTCTCTGATCAGGCAGCAGCGGGGGGTGGAAGTTTCCCCCTGCACCACTGTACTTTGCAAGGAGATTAACTTGTATGAATGACAACATTTTTCTTTAATCATGCTCTTGTTTCCAGAGTCCTGGAGAACCAAAGCATCCTTTGCAGTGGGCTGTTCCTGAAAAGTTTACCTACTGTAGAATGTTCTAGTTTTGCTTCAGGGCTTCTGAAGCAGGTCTTCCCTCCCACTCTGAATCTCAGAATGGTTTAGGCACCTCTGGAGACTGCCTAGTCCCACCCCTCTGCTCAAAACAGGTCACCCAGAATGGGTGGCTGGTTGAATTTTTAGTATCTCTAGGAATGGAGACTCCATTACCTCTTTGGACAACCTGTTCCAGGCTGTGACCATCCTTACAGTAAAAAAAGGTTTATGTTTGAATAGAATTTACTGTATTTCAGTTTGTATCCATTTCTTCTTGTACTTTTATTGGCCACCACTGAGTGGAGTCTGGCTCTGCCTTCTGTGCCCCCTCCAGTCAGGTGTGTACACACATAGTCAAGATCCCCCTGAGCCTTCTCCAGGCTGAACAATCCCAGCTCGCCCAGTCTCTGTGTGTGTGTCAGGTGCTCCAGTGTCTTAATTATGTCTGGTCTTCTGCTGGACCCGGTCCAGTACATCTGTATTTTCCTTGCAGTCTTGTTTGCATTGGCAGCCACCTGAGTCCTGGCTGAGTTTAATATGCTGGGGTTTTCTGAGTCCTCATAACCTTAAGAATCATCCTTCTCCCTGTGGGTAGGAGAGCACCTGGTATCACATCTGAAGCTTTATCTTTCAAGTACTTTCTTTGGCAAAGGAGGCAAGTAGATGAATTTTTCTGAAAACACAAAGCAGAGGTGAATGTTCCTACCTGGGTCCTCAGGGCCAGGCTTTGCTGGCTGTTGGATCACTGCAGGCATCACAAGTTGCTGCTTATTGATCAGTTGAACCCATAGTTGGAGAGGAACCTTTGTAGAGACCAGGCAGGTTGGAGCTGCAGATCTTGTAGCCGATGGTTCATTGGTGACATGTGCTTCTGCAGCCTTTGACACCTAAAGCTCAAAGATGGTGTTTGATTCTCATAGGCTGTGAATTGCATGGTGTGGGGTATTTTGTTTGTTTGTGGGTTTGGTTTTTTGTGGCCTCTTGCTGCATGTTTCTGCACTTGCCGAGCGTGCCAGTGGGAAGTGGGAGAGAGAACACCTGGTCAGTGCTGGTTTTGCTTTTCTGAGAGTTATGTTAGATACTAGCTGTGTCATGGCCTCTGGCATATGCCAGGCCAGACTTCGGTGTGCATGTGAAAGGGATCTGCACACAAATAGTTTATGCAAAGGTAAAGCCTTGTCTGAAGTATTTCTAGAAAGCACTGAGTCTATGTGCTCCTTGATTGAGCCTTGTATGTGGTTTCTGTACTATATACACTGAAACTCATTCAGCCTCTCTATTTATAGCACTCAGTAAGTAACAAGTCATGGCACAGAAGGGGCCTACCATATTGGACACAACAGCCTACAGTTTCACTGCTGCAGCACTGTAATTATTAATCCCAGAAACTTATGTGAGAAGCCAGTGTGCTTGTTAGAATGAGCACTTGTGAATAAGTTCCATGGATAACCCAGTTTAAACGCAGCATCCCTCGGCTGTGAATGTCCTCCCTTGTTGCCTGGCCTGTGGTACACAAAGGATTTCGAGCTAGCAATTGTTCTTACACAATTTAAAGCATTGCAGTTAAAACGGAACTTTCTCGTGTAAACACTGATCCAGGCTACTTGCTTCTTGTCAAAACACCTGAGGGAGCAAGACTTCGGGAGTTTCTTGGAAGAGACTCTGGAAGTAGGTAGGAATGCTGCAGGAAAAGGGGTTTTAGCAATTACTAACTCAGTAACGCAGGCACGTTAGCTTCATCCCTGCTCTGTTTTCCTCTTCTACAAAGCCTAAATACAAGGGACAAGCTTGTGTTGGTTGCTAAGCGCTGTCTGTAAGATAATCAAAAGGAAAACAGAGCTGGGCCATAGACCAAAAACATTGCTTCAAGTACCCTACAAGGGCCATAGAAAGAGCTCTGATCCTGCTGCAGGTTGGAATTTCCTGGCTCCCTGCGTAGCGCGGATCCAGGAGCTGAGTGCCACGTGACTGGGAGTGCCTTAGTGGATTGTCAGTGTTTAACAGTAGCTGTATTTACCTATTCACTATTTTAAATGGATTGACGTTAAAAGCCCAAGCAATTTGCATGTTATTGAGCTCTAGTTGTGTCGGAATTATGTTTACTACTTAAAGGCCTACAGCCAGAAGAGCAGGATGCTCGTGTATTGTCTTATAACATGCAGTGTATTGTGCGGGAAGGGCCTCGGGTCAGGTCCTGTACTGTAACAGGGTTTCTTCAGCGGGTGATGCTGTTGGTGGTGCTCTGCAGGAGGCCTTGTCACTCTGTGAACCTCACTTGGCTATGAGAAGAAGGAAAACGCTGGCGAGTCCTTCTGATGTGACTTTGGGAGCGGTCTGTTCTTTGCTTCTCCCAGAGTTTTCAACCCGCAAAGCAGAGCTGGTAAAATGAAACAATTGTATGAGCCTCAACTCTTTCAAAATGAGGGTGAGAAACTAAATTTAAACCTTCCTTCATCAGCAGTTAATACTCAGCTGTTTGTGGAGAATGTAGGGTAAAGCCAGGCAGCTGGTTCCCTCCCTTCTGCAGCAGGAGAGGGCATAGGTGGCAGAAATGTGGTGGTCAACAGCCCAGAGCACTAGTATCTCAAAGGGCTACCATCAATTATTCTCTGAGTGTTTGCCTGTGGCTGTAAGGAGGGAACTGGGTTTAAATGCAGTGCAGCGGACGGCCCTCTAGTCATGTGTCTCTTCCTTCTCTGTTTGTTGAAGTCAGATGTCTATATTTGGTGCATCCTAGGCTGTTGTCATGGAAATGGTTGTATTGACACATCCATAGCAGAGCAGCTTTGTACAGAAGGATCAGAAGGACGATGAGTGAGAAAGGAAGGGGCCTGTTCTCAGCATTCAGGCGTTTAATAATATTTGTTCTTCAGCTTCTTAGCTCCAGTTGGAAGGCATACAGCTGTTGGGTTTGTTGTTTTGAGCCAGTATTGAAAGAATTATGCAGAACAATAGTCAACATTTGGACTTTAACACAGAGCATTGCTGAACATGACACACGATAGGATCCCCAGTTACAATAGCTGCCTCCTACATAGCTTGTATGCTACTGATTAGCACCACTGCAGAGCAGTAACATCCCTGCTCTGTCTTTTTTACTATTCCTAGTTCATGTGAGATCTTGCGTGTTCCTACAAAGAACTATTCTGAAAATAGTAGGAAAAAAATTAATCTCATCCTTTGTGCTCTCCATTTGAATATTGTAGCTGGAAACATCAGGGACTGTAGCCAGCTATTTCCTCCTGAACACCTGGAAAAGGGTAATATTTGGAAAGTTAATGAAAGTGAACTTAGATGGTAGAAGTTAGTAGTATTGGCGGATTTCATGCCTAGTGTGCTTTCTGCTGCTGCCAGGCCACCTTGCACTTCCCCCAAGACAGTTCATTGGCTGTGAGAAGGGGGAGGAATAGAAAAATGAATGTTGGATCCTTTTGCCTCATGTCAGAGTGTTTTCACAGCCTGTTGCTACAGGGAGCTTCTCAGCTTCGCGCCAAGAAGAGTCAGAAGATAAGAAACTTCAGAAGCAGTGAGGGAAGCTGCATCCTGTGTCTCAGCACTGAGCTCTGCAGGGTTCTTTCCTCTAGTGCCTGGATCTGTGGGAGGAGTTCCTCCCCCTTCCTGTGCATCTTGAATATGGTGGGAGCATATTTCAATGCTGTTAATCAGATATTTGGGCGGTTGTTTTTTTTTTTCTGTTACACGTGCAAATAGAGGCTGGTACGTGCTTAGTAAAAGCCATGCTGTTTCTAATGCAGTCTGGTTATGTATCCATCATAATCCAAAAATTATTGCAGTCAGACTGCAGATAAGGACAGTCTTCTCTGTTCATGTTTAAAATCTTCACTTATCATGATGGCCTCTGCGGAATAGACAGAATGCAAGTAAAAGGTAGAGCTTCTGTCCCTGCATGACAACTGTCCTGTGGACTCCAGATCCCCCTGTAAGAAGGTACAGCAGGACTTACACAGAATCCACCCCTGCTGGCCTCTCAAACACTTTTAAGTGCTTTAACGGATTTCATCTTTTCAGATTTCAGGAATGTGTATTTGTTAATCAACTTTCCAGTTTCTGTCACACTTGGGCAACCCGTATTAGCGTGGTAGAAGGTATTTGTTATTGGAGCTTACCAAAACCAAAGTTTTCAAATTTTGTAGTGCACATTTGATTAAAAAACCCCAAAACCTTTATTGTTTTGCTTAAGCTTTTGAAGCAATAGTCTGTTTTCTGATGCTTTTAGTGTGTGTGTGTGTGTGTATAAAGGGAACCAGACTGGAAGGTTTTTCATTTTGTGTAGAAATTTGCAAGATGAAGAATGTAATTTTTTAGCTGCTTATATCTGTGCCAGCTGTTCTGCCTGAGAAAGCTTCTGCTTCCTTCAGGGTTCTGCGGCCCTAGCACAAAGTGGTCACCCTGTAAATATTGGCACATTAGGGTTACAGAACCCATACTGTTGCTGCTGTTCAAAAAAAAAAAAGCATCAACAGCAACAAACTGGGACTTACTGTTTAGTTTTGATAAAGCCAAATACTGAGACGTATTCTGTAAACTTGGCCTTTAATTGCCATAAGTGAAATGAAAATTGGTCAATATTTAATATTAGATGCCATTATTTATTATTAAATATCATTTATTAAATAAAACAGATCTTAATTTCTCCTCCTTTCTAGGAAGATAGTTCTCTTGATTAATGATAGAATATTTTTATTGCTGCCCTGGGCACAGCTGATGAGAGCCTTGGATGGCTTTTGTCTGCAGGATGTGGTTGTGGTTGAATAATGGAATGAACAAAATATGAAGTATAATCAGAACAAGTTCCCAGGCAATTTTTCATGTTAGAAATTGGGGAAGACCTTAAGAAGAAATATTTTCCTTTAAAAAGCCATTTTAATGTATGTTTTCTTGGAGCAAAGGGACTTTTCCAGATACTCTGAACCTTATAAAGTAATCTTTCCAAATCAAGGAACCTTACCCAGGGAAGGAGGGCCAGTTGGCTGCTTCCAGTTCATCTCTCTGGTGAACTTTTTGTATATCACAATGGCAATATAGAACACTTTTTTGTTTTCTTTTTTTGATTGGGGCCACCTCTGAGGCAAATATCAAGTGGCTGTTGTAAGTATGCTCACTGTTTTGGTAGCATAGTGGAAAAGGTGAAGAAATCTCTGAGAACAGGGATATGTGTTCTGGTGAGCTGTACATTGGCTTTGGTGGAAAATGAAGGCAGTTTGCAAACTAACCTTTTTATAAAGATAACAAAGGTGTAGAACTACTGTCCTTACCTGGCCTCTTTCAGTGGAAGTAGGTAGAAATCTCTCCTGACACTGCAGTGGAAAATTTGATATAGTGCAGAAGTAGAAGATGCCAAATGCAAGAACATCGTCATCCCTATTGCAGGATGCCAACTTGGCTAATACAGAAAGTCTGAGCCCGTTATTTAGCAGCGTGAGGCATTTGACACACAAGCTACTTCTCCTGGCTGAAACCTGCTCAATTACACATAGCAGCTCCTCAGCAGGTTCACACAGTTTTCACCTTGTTGTCTGGTGTGTCCAGTTTGCATGTGTTTGATAGCTGTGGTTATAGGAGGTATCTTGAGTTGTTCAGAAGCACTTGTATCAGCCAGAATTTAAGGGTTGGGAGGCCTGTTCAGGAGGAGTAATTTAAAGCTTTGTAATCAGATTTCCACAGGCAAACAGTTACGGTTAAAACAGCCAAGTGTTGTACTGCCTTGTTTTGCTGTGACCTCCCTGTCCACAGCTTCTGAGTTATTAATTGATATATTCTGCGGAGCCTGTGGCATCAGTGAGGAAATGGGATTTGGTGGCTTCTTAGGTACTTCTGACTGAGAACTTAAATGTGCAGATGATGCTAATAGAAATACTGAATGTACTGATATTTTCAGGTGGGTGACTTCTTGACTGTCCTTACCGTTTGTGGGTAACGTGTCTGGATCTCTATCAGTGTCATGTTCTCCCCTACTCTATCCATAGGGTCTACTTCTTCATTTGTGCTTCTGCTTGTACAGTCACCCACCAGTCTGCCTACTGTGGTTTCACAGGTTGCTTCAGTTACTGTGGTTTCATCATCAGTTCTTCTCAGACATGCTGATTTCCTCGTCCTGTCATCCATATATGACCAGCTTCAGTCAGCTCTCTTCTCCCAAACTTTCTCCATTATCACTTTCCCATCACTGAACATTAGTCTCAGGTGCTCCTAATACAACCTGTCATTTCAGTTTGATTCATTAAGGGTATGTGGGAAAAGACCCTTAAATTTTACTTGGGGTCCATAAAAGCTTGTGACATATAGGTCTAGTCTCTGCTTTCTGGACACCTCCGCTTCTGTTGGAGGCATCTTAAACTCTTTATAGGTGATCCTGTAATAAACCTGTGGCTTTACTGCAGGAGTTTGACTCTGCTCACATTCAAACACTGTGCCACTGGCCTCTACTGCTGTAAATGGCACTGACTTGTATCCTCTGCTGTCATGTGCATAGCTTCTTCAGATGGTCTAAGTAAACTATAGAGGGGATAGAACTGAGGTTTTCTGTCTGGAGGGCCTCGAACCTTTGTCAGTAAGGAGGTGGTGTGTGCTCAAAGTGGATCCAATCATTGTGTTTTACAGCTTTCAGAGTAACATGTAACAATTGCTCACTGACTCCAATTAGCTTTTGCAAAAGGAAATCTTAGAAATGTGCCTGAAATTAAAATTTAGCTTTTCCAGGCTAAATGAGTCTTATTCTGCTTGTATTGCTGTGAACTGAAATAACCTCCTGCAAGAAAGAATAGTATGCAGGTGAGAAGATGTTATCTTAAGAAAAGAGAAAGTTTCCAAACCAGTTGCATAATATTAAGTGACACGGAAAATTAAAAGCTAATTTGCCTGAGAAATTAGCTCTGACTCACTAAATGTTCTGCTCAACCCCTGAAACTGCTGAAAAGAGTGATTTTCACATCTGGTGTCTTAGTTCATTCTGAGACCCTTGTGCTCTGGAAGGTGATTCTTGTGATTAGCTCTTCTTATAACTGATTAAATTAGTTTTACTCCTTCAGCAGCTGAATGCAATTGTAAATAAGTAGCAATTGTGATACAGTCAACATAAGTTGGGAGTGTCTTTTTTTACCTGTACTCACTTTTTTCTCTATGCAATAATACTTCGCATCAAACTATTCATGCTATCTTTGATGTTCCACTTTGAATCTAATTTTAATGACTTTGCCTTCATATAGACTAGCTGTATGGAGTAAAATCTGTTTAGCTGTTTGATGTATGGATCTCTTATTGCTGGCCTTCAAGAAAATGTATTTGAAATTGATGTCTTGCTCTGTGAACAAGTAATTAGCATGAAGTATTAGAAAAGTGAATTAGCTGCATTTGAGCACACAGAAATGAAGATTTTCTGTGGCATCAATGGGAAATACCAGTGGTTTACAGTGGGCAGCTTCTCACTTTATGATAATGCAATAGGCATGAGTTAATTGGTTAGGGGTAGAGGAAGCTCTTAATTGGAATGTTAAAGAAAAAAAAGGAAACACGCAGAGGAAAAGTTGCAAGTAGAGCACTTAGCACTGGAGAGGAAGGTACTCTGCAGTATTAGACTATGCCTGTAGCGTATTTTGCTCTGCATCCATTGAAGAATTTGTAATACGTAGACTTGATAGTCAGTCAGCTCATTTGCAGTTAATGATATCCTGTGACTTAATCTTACCTCTACTTGGTGACAGTTGTTGTTTGTGAGACTGGAGAAAGTAAGGACAAAATAAGACAAGTATGAGACTTGTGTAATACAGCATGGGGTTTGTGACTGAGGCTGGAATATCCCTCCATCCGTGGACCTTTCTGGTGAATATCTTGTGCCTCTGGTCAAGCGTGGACGCGCTCACTGTCAGGCTGGCATGGCTGGTTGTGCCCCCTCCTACAGACGCTGAGGCACTTAACCTCTGGCACTGCTCAAGCAGAAAGGAATTCAAGGAGTGGTCGGTATGCATTTCCCTCTTGATGAGGGAATAAATACAGAAGCTAGCACACAAAGCCCAAAGTTCCTGAGGAGGACTGTTGGTTATTTACATTGATGCTATTTTTTGATGCCAGACCAAGACTGTAACTCATCTCTAAAATGAAGCATCCATTTATGAGTGCCATTATTGGAGGTTTATTAGTGATAGCAGGAGATAGGTTGATGCCCCAGGAATTCAGTTCTGCCCATATGTCTCACATTCCTGTGCTGGACTTCGGAATTTTCCGCGTTCTCTTCACAGCAGGAGCAGAGACTTTGTGAGGTAGTGAAAAATACTGGGTTTTGTTTTGGGGCTTTTCTTTATCTGAAAAGTGAAGGCTTTTAATGTTGTGTTTTAATTTCCTCAAGATTTCCAATTAGCCCTTACAAATCAAGGAATTAAGTTACTTGTTAGCTTTTCACGTTGGAATGCTCACCAGAGGAAGGACATAGTTCAGCCCCTGGAGCCACAAGCCAGTGGATGGATGTCTCACGTGCACGTTAGCTTGATCACAAAAGGCTACCGCTTGCCATGGAAAATCCCTTGCTATTTCCTGGCAGCCAGCCATTCACCAAGGCCTTGAGCTGGATAGCGTAGAAACTCGGAGCATGGGAGCTGGGGTGGAATTAAGGTGGATGAATCTGGGCCCTAATCCCCCTTTACCTCTGTGTTCTCATCTGTGGTTTAGCAGTATTAGTTACTCTAAGTGGTTAAGGCTGAGTTCTTGGTCATTAATATTGAAAGAGATTGAAGACGCTTATTTTTCCATGCATGGGCTTCCAGAAGTTCTGTGCTGTCTGGAGACCTATAACCGAAAGACTTTAGGTGCTTCTAGTAGGGTGGTGGATCTCTGTGTTAGGTTTCTATCTCTGCTGGGAGGAGGTTCTATCACTTACTGTTGTGTTGTGTGACCTTGGTTAGTGGGACATGTAAACCCACCTAAATTTGTGTTGCCTTTCCTGTGACACATGAAATGAACAGGAGTAGGACTTTAATTGCTTAGTGGAGCCCGTGTTTGGAGTAAAATCTATTTTATCTTTGATTAAGAACATATGGAATGCCTTGCGTTCTGAGTATACCTACCACATATGGACATATTTTCTGGGAGACAAGGGACACCCGTTTGTGTTCGTACTCTTGTTCATTCTAGGCTTAGCTCTGAGATGGGAGAGGGACAGGCAGAAAGTCCCTGTAAAGGGCATTGTCATTCTTAAATGGGCACCAGAACTTCTGTTGCAAAAGGGACTTTTGACAGAACAGCAGTCTTTGATGCCTCTTTTTGCAGATGCTAGCTGAACTCTTGAATAATTCTGTGCAGTTTTGCTTTCAGAAGAGTAGAAATGTTTAATGACAGTGACTCTTACCCACCAAACTGAATTTAGAGCATCTCTAAAATCTTAGCGTGACACCTAAAATGGAGTACAGGAAAGGGCTTTCATTCCTAAACCTATAGCACAGATGAAAAAAAGCTGAATATATTAGCCTCCTAAGCCAGTGTGACAGCTTTTTTCTATTTTGTTTACATTACAAATGAAGATGTAGTTGCTCAGTTTGTTCATTTTCTAAGACTAATTTATGCTCAGAGTTCAGCCATACTATTTTCCTTAGTGCTATGGAATTTGGTTATACTAACAATGAAAGAAAAATCCAGAGGGCTGACCTAGAGAGGCGTAATTTATGGAAGAAGGAAACGCTGTGGGATATCTTATCACCCCAGTTTTCAGTAATAGAAGGAAACTGTTTAGCTGTTTTTGTCCAGATGTTAGGGCAAACAGAACTCCAGAACTTTGGCTGCAACAATTGCAGAAAACAGAGTTAATCACTTTGGCACCTGGGAAGCTAATTTACTACTTGGCTCTGAAAAATGAGGAGCCTGGGAATCTTTATGCAAAGTATATATGGGAAGAAATAACCATAATGAAGTAAAATTGATCAGCTAGCTCAAAACCTGAAACAAATTAATTCTTTTGAGAAAATACTGCAGACCAAATGCATTTCTCGGAGATTTCAGGAGGTTTATTATAAATCCAGGACTCTGAGGAAATTTTATTACTGCACACAAAATGCATGTAACCCAAGGTGAAAAATACTGCTTCTGCTTTCCCCACTCCTTTGAGGAAAGTGTTCACTACGAAAGCACTGAATTTTTTTGTCACATATTGTTGTACTGTGACCTAAGAAGAGTAAGGGCACAAGAACATGAGAAGTTCAGGACCTAGTTTGTACATTGCAGAGGAAGTTACTTTAAATTTAGAAACTGGACAAGCTGTGTAAACTTTTCCTGCATTTTTGGGTTTGGTTATTTGGTTGGTTTGCTTGGATTGCACAAATTTGTTCCAGGTTCTGTCCTTGGCTCTGGTGGACTTCACTGGGAGCAGTGAAATATGCAGTTAATGCCACTTGTGCAGAACACATCACCGCAGTAAGATGAAGGTTCTAAACTCAGATGCCTTTCAATAAAGAGACAAGATTCTCCTGTTTGTGTTTTACCCAAGAATCTCTGTCTTTGTGCTTCATACACCCTAGTGCCATGTTTCAAAAGAGAGGACAGTTTTACTGTCTTAGCTCAGTGACCACCTAGTTTTTATTCCTGACAATGACAGCTAACTGGAAGAAGAAAACACTACACTTGATTGTAAGTTAGTATACTTACTTGGTTGCATTTTACAATCACAGAGCGTAACTGTAAATCTTCTGATATATTAGGGCATTATAACGTTACTGCTGACCACCATTAACAGAAACCTGACCTGAATTAAGATTGGGAGAATTCAGTGCTTGTAATCGTGGTTTTAGAGGAAGGTTTCAAAACATGATTAAAAAAAGATGCGTCTAGTATTTGAGGTGGCAGTAAAGATTTGGAATGTGATCATCAGTTGAAGACATTAGTGGATGTCTTGGTATGTAATATGTATTAATTGTAACATATCACCTTCCCATGGTTGTGTTAGGTCTGTAAAATTAACAGAAAGGGAGACTATAATCTTTTAATACAAAAAGGTAGGTCTGATCAAATGTGCTTACCAGACCTTTCAAAAGGAATGATTCCTACTTTAAGATCATACTTCCACTCTTAATTTAAAAATGCAACTCAAGGCTTTAAATATTTGAGCTACAAGGATGTAGCTTTTACAGGAAGAGCAAAGCTAGGGTTTTGGTGGTGGTTTTTTTTTCCTGTTGTGACAACTGCAGGGTGACAGAGTTAGGTCTGGTATCATTTGTGGGAGAGGTCAGCTGGGTCAGTGTTTCAGGTAGATAAGAAAACTTTATTTAGCCATGTTACGCAGAGCATGCTCACTGTCTCAGCCCTGTCCTCAGGAGCAAGTGTCCACATCGCAATAAACACAAAGGGAGGTTTCTTGTCATCAGGCTCTGGAGCAGGTTTGTCAATTCATCCCAAGCGGTTCCTTCCTAAATAGAACTACAGAACTGTGGGCTTCTGTAGACAGCTCAGATGGCCTCTGCGTTTTCTCCACCTGCTCTCCAAACAGATGAGGAACACTTTTAAGAATTTGGCAGCTTACTAATGTTTCTCAAGTGCTTACTTCCCATCAGAGCTGAAGGTGCTATTTGAGGACATGCCCTTGCTAACCTTGAAATGAAGTGATCACAGCAGGAACGTGAACTAATTCCTTTTACTTTTAAGTGATCTGTATGACTTCTCTGAGTCTACAGCTAGGCAGCAGCTTGTTGACTTTATTCCCTGTCTTGTGTTTTTCCTTTTCATCCAGATTCATCCTCTTTCATTTTTAGATATTTAGGTTTTGATTTCTGAAAGAGGAAGGAATCTCTGATGAAAGAGGTAGGCGTGACCGTCCTTTAAGAAAGGAGAGAAAGAAAAATTGAAATATTGTGTAGCATGAGTGCTGAAGAACAGGCTATTTGGTGGCACAAAGTATTCATGGTTTTATTGTGAAGCAGAAAGAAATTCCCAGTGGTCAGAGTTCAGAGCCGGAGGAGTTGGCTATAGCTATAGGCAACAGCAGCCGTGCTAGGAAAGTGAGGGTTTTTTCAGAGATTTTTCTACATGAATAAATTCAGTTTGCATAATGGAGTGAGGAATACCTCTGTTGTTTGTGTTTTTTTTTAGTTGACCTCTTTTTGGCTTCTCGGGTTCTTTCACTGTCTAATAGCCAGAGACAAGCTCTATCAGAAATTCCCGCAGTTCTTTACCCCTTTCATTCTCCAGCCACCTAGAAACCACTTGCTATTTCTGGATTAGTGCTGGGAAAAAGTTATCTGGGGAACTTGAGAGTAAGAAGGTGCATTTCAAACTAATATTGGGATCACTAGAGCTGCATCATGAGGTATAGCTGTGTTTTGTCTGAAACCACCAAAATCCATTCTCACATCCCAGATAATATGCAGAGTGGAAGCAGTGTTGGTGATACAGTATAACCAAGATAGTCTCATGATTTATTCTACTGCAGTTCTGGGGTAGGATCAGAATTTTTCTTTCAATAGCTGCAGATGTGCTAGAAGGTGTGTTTCTGAAAAAAAACCCCAGCCATTGTAAGCTGGATTCCAATTCCTGCACTAATGCCTTAAGTCTTCAAGAATCATACCCAACCTCTTTAAATAATGACAGAGAAGATGATGACAGAGCTATGCTGTGACCCCTTCACTACTATTGTGTTGTCAGTCTGTCCCCCTCACCTTGATTTTTGGTGAAGCAAAGAAAAAGGGGAGAGAGAACATGGTATTTACAGCTGGTTCTTACTTTCAGAGCATTTTGTAAATGCTTAATTTCGTTGCTTCGTGCCATCAGAACAACTGGCTTTTTTTTTTTTTTTTTTTCCCTATGGAAAGCTGTTTAGTTGATCATGTTTGAGTCTGTTTGCCAAGACCAATTCACTGGCACATTTCAGATATGCTGAAGAAAAATACATTGTCTGATCAGTCTTTGCTTACTAGGCATGCTTGCCATTGGATCTGGGGAGCAGCCTTTTACTGTAGTATTTCCATGAGATTATAATTTACCTCTCGAGTCACTTATTACTTTATTTTTTTAGAATGTATGCCTTGGACTCCGCTCTTCAACATGTAGATTGAAACTGTCAATCTGCAGCCAGAATGTTTTCAGCCTGTTTGGGGTGACTGGTGGTTTATTTAGAGTTTCTCAAGAAGTGCGTTTGAACCCAAATTCAACACTGCGTGGCTAAACCCAGGCACCTCCTGTGCCTTCTGCTCCAGTCTGGTCAGCAAGCACAGTACAAATTTATACTGCTGTTAGGCAGGTTTTCCTTTGGATTCACAAGATAAGGTGATGCTGTAAGGTACAGAATTAGATCCCAGAAATATTTATATTGAGGGTTTGAGGTATTTTTATTACTCTGGAAATTACACATAAAATGTAGGTCATGATTTCACAGGGAAAAATGGGTCAAAAATCTTACTGAAACAGCGAGGGTCCCCTGATACTGTAGGTATGCAGAAATGATATATCCTGTATATGTTTAGTATACATGCTTATCGTGGGATCTGTGTGTCTCATCTGCTGAAAGTGTGAGTAGATCTGGGTTTATAATTGGAAGCCCTGACCCTGTACTGTCCATATCCAACACCCTTGATGGCCTTAGGGGAAGTCTGTGATGCACAAGGAATGTGGGCTTGCTGCCAAGTGTTACAAAATGCAGAGATGACAGCTCTGTTCCACAGAGCACATCTAGAAAGATGCACAGACATCTTTTACATGATGCTGGGGTCCTGCTTTTGAGCAAAAAAAACAACACAGACTAGGAAATGCAGTGGTAAAGGTGGCTGGAGGGTTGTTGTTGTCTTAAACTTCTATCTTGCCTAAAAAAAAAATTGAAGTAGGCCACTTTGGAGTGTTTGTATAGTTTTCTGGTGGTTTGCTTCTGTCTTGGTGACTGAGACTTTTTACTAAATGGCATTGTTGACTGTAATTTATCAAAAGTCTATTAACGTGATGCATGAGTTTTATAGCTCCCATTCCTTACCCATGAGCACTCTTACTGTTTTTAGTCAGAAGTAATGTGTGCTTCTGACCACAGATCTAGTCAAATTGATTAGGCTGTTAATCAGGGAAGTGGTTTTGAGTTGGAATAATTTAAAACAGTTTCACAGACATACTACTTCATCATCAAGTCTTGGCCAAATATTTGTTAATATCATAGACTCTGGTAAAGCAAGGGCAATGTCCTTCCTTGCAAATTTTGTCTTACTAGAAAGAAAAAGAGCTTGACGCATACAGTGGGTTCTTAGTGGTAAGTAAAATAGTGAGAGCAGGCTCACAAACCAGGCTGACATCTCAGGTGACGGTTGTAGGCTGTTCAAACCGGTGCTGACTTTCAGCTGAAATAGAGTTCTTGGAACCACTGGGGCTAAAATCACTCTGGTTTGTCTTGGAAGAGAGGTTGCCAGGGAATAACTTTCAGGTCTGTCCAGATATTTGTGGACTTTTGAGTGCTGGATTTCTTAGTGACTACTGAAGCAGCACATACAATTTTCCAGAGGGCCTATTGTGCAAAACCAAGCTTGGGTCTGGTCTCCGTATTTCAGCAAGGTCATCCTTCTAGTGGTATAAGCACTTCCACTCACAGTTGTCACAAACACCATGAGGAATTCCAGTTGGAGACTGGATTCTGAACAGGCAGATTTAGTGCTGCTTTTGGTAAAGTGTGTGTATATACATCCTTCTCTCCATCCCCAGCAGAATCAGCTGTAGACCAGTATGTCAAGTGTTTTTCCTGCACACATGGCTAATAACATGGTTCAGGAGGCTGTCTGCACATCCCTTGTTTGCCTGTCAGATGCTACAGGGAGTTCCTGGAGTATGAGCTTCCTTTGGGACAGAACTTCAGGCTGAGAGTGTTAATTAGTACTGCAGAAAAGGGAAGTCTGGAGGGAACTGCTCAGGAGGAGACTTCTGAACTAGGCTGGCTTTTTGTTTTGTTTCTCTGGAAAAGGACAGCTTTTCTGTTTTGGAGTAGTATTAGTAAAGAGAAGTCATGCTTGTGCAAATGGCTGCTGTGACACTCTTGGCAATGATGTCTTTGCTCTACTTCAAACAAATCTGCTTTTTTGAAAGTGGTGTCTGACCCACTGCAGCATGTTGATAAAGTCTGAAGGTGGGAATGGGAGATGTTCTGTTGTCTATGCAGGCTAAAAGGTGGGGAAGGGTCTGAAGTCAGAACTGACTCACTCTTTCCACTTCAGAATGGTTCGACTTCATTAGGTTATTCCCACACATTGGCCATGATTCTGGAGTTTGCTGTGCTGACCTTAGTACAATAATTCCATTTTGGGCTGCCTTTGAGGTTAAAAGTCAATTAAAACTTTTTCAAGTAAGCATTGTGGCTGTTCTCCAACACTTTTGCCTGCATCACACCATCAGACTTCTTCAGTAACTGGTGAAATTCTTTGCTTTATGAAAGCAAAATGCTATTCCAGGTTGATCTCTTTTGCCAGGTGATGTGTGTATATGAATAACTGGTGATTAAAAGTTCTGCATCATCACTTGTGCTGGCTTCACGACGTTGCTTTGCATCACTCCGGCAGTATACAATTCAGAACCTCTTTGAAAGACTGTACAGCAATTGATGGGGTGGGAGGGAGAAGTATCGCTCTTTTTCAGAATACCTCTGTGCTGATTGTTTTATTTTAGGGAAATAACAAGTCTCCTGACATAAATCTACAAACCTGTTAATAGCCTTTCAGCCAAATTTGAGCACCTGTTACCTTAGAAAGAAAAGAAATAAGAAGGCATTAAAATAAGAGATGATGTCGAACTCTACAAGACAGTGTAAAGTCTTGCCTCATGAAAACAGCTATGAAGATCAGGACTCATAAGAGGTTTTTTCCCTGTGTCTATTTGAGCTTAAAAAAAAAAATAGAGGAAGAGGAAACTTCATTTGGGATTTTAATAGTTGAGAGGCAAATCATAATGTGAAGACAAGCCCTGTGCCAGACGCTAAGTTCAGGCTTTGTTCTTTTAACCAGCCACAGATACATCACTGTGGAATTCATCATCTGAAAAGGGAAGCTGGACGTGGCCTGGCCCCGGGCAGCTGGATTGCATTTCTTCTTCAACTAATCAAGAATCTCTATGCTAGATGAGCAAGTTAAACTTGGGTTTACTGTTTTGTTACTGGCATACCTTTGCTTCCTGAATTATGGATCCAGTCAAAAATCTGTTGGTTTTGGCAAGAGCAGGATAGTACCTGACAGAGTATACCAGTGCAATAGCTAGTGGGGAGATAAATGCTTCTCACTGTGAAACATTTGTAAATCAAACTTATTTCCTCTTCAAGGTGGTGGTATTCAAGATGTCCGGAGGGAACAATTTAGTAGTTCGTCTGTAATTGGCACGAGCCTTTTGTGCAAATAAGATGCCTAATCTGATAGCAGGTTGGAAAACAAACTGAAAGAGCAGGCTGGTCAGCAGGCAGAAATGAATACCAAATATTTTCTTTGCTGCCTCCCATCCTTTTCAAAGCTCTTTAGAAGCCAGAAGTGTTCATTGGACGTGTTTGCTAAAATGATCCCCAAAATGGATTAGTCAGCTAGTTCTGGAAGAACCCTGCAAATTCTTTTCTGTTGTGCTGTTGGCCTCCTTGCATCACTGTTAATTATGAAACTTAGCTCTTTAGCAGATTGCTAATTAAATTGGGCTGCAGTGATACAGACAAGTATAGTACCTCTTTCTATTCTCTGCCGAGATAGTCATATATCCTGGGGTTGTCATGAGGAAAAGCCAGCCAGGCTGCCAGTTTCCCATCCTCTAGGGATGGCGTGTCACATTTCATTTGACTACCTGTCTGTTACTGTGAATCTCTCCCTTCTTTTCTTTTAATTTTAGAATTGTTTATCTCGTCCTTTTTCAAGGCAAGAGTTCAGCCCGACAATGCCTGTTTGACTTGGTTCGAGGGCTCTTAACCAGTCAGCTATGTGATTTGATTCTGTCCTGAAGGCAGTGTTGGCCGCAATGTGGAAACTGAAGGCAAGGACAAGAAGTTACTGGTGGCAGCATCTCTATAATTATAAATACTGTCCCAGTTCTATAAATTTGCTGAACTCTGATTTTTATTTTTTTATATTTTTTTCCTTGTGAAGTGTACTGAAGCTACAGGTGCCTTTCAAACAGTGTTTCGCTCTGCAGGCACAACCTGATCTGTTTGACTTCACTGGGGAGAGGTGATTGTTCGTTGAATCACCTAATTTGTTGTCTGCGTTTAGCTAAAGTAACATGATGATGGAGACTTTTTCTGGGGGTTTTTTTGTTTTGTTCTGTATTTTTGCTCTGTACTTTTTGATGATAAAAGGATGCTGAAGAAGATAGTGCCAGAAGTGCAGTTCTGTGTTGTCTTGAGAAGTAAGCTACTAACTGCTGGCTGATGCACAATGGACTATGGCTTGCATCCTGTTGTAAACAGTTCTTTGTAGCTGAACATGTTTCAGTTGGGAAGTCCCTTCCATATTCCTTGCTGGCCTATTGCTAGAAAGCTATAGCATGATATTTGTATACCACTGCTTTTTCTATTCTCTGTATGCAAGAGATTGTTTGAACCAGAGATAAAAACATTTTTTCTCAAAGAGAGTAAGGCTTTTGGTATGTGTGATATATGGCTGCTGTACCCTTCTTCTGAGCACCAGTAGAAGACTGTTTTGAGGAAGTGAGAAGACAAATGCAATGCCATAGTAGGCAATGAGTTAACTGTCATTTCCCACCTTCAGTGTTGAATTCCAAAGCCCTGAACAGAAACTGCAACACTATTACTTTTTTGCTAGTTATGCTATTCAGATATTGATTGAAATCTGTCTTTGCATTCACTCTTTTACCTAAAGAGCTGATGTGTTATCTCTGAGATAGTAATCTCTTCTTAAAAAAAAAAAATTATATATATATATATATATATATATAATAAATCCTGTAACTTTTCACATTCTCTTGTTTTGGTCTAAATATATTCTTCTTGGAAATTTAAAGCTCATCTAACAAGTTTTGTGAGTAGGATCTTACAGCCAAAGAATATCAGGGCACTGTGTGCATGCTACCTCCTGGTCCAAATTACAATTTAAAGCAGATCAGAGGGATTTGGAATTTGGTTAGTGCAAAAGGATTCTCATAGATCTGTGGCCTACCCTGTCATCACACTTAAATTTGCATCATGTTTACCATCAGTATTTGAGAAGCATGTATATTGATATTGTGTTTTGTTAAAATGGAATTAAATTTAATCACATCTTTTCTGTCCCAAATTCCCCATTTGAGTTTTCCTATAATATTTTTCTTTTAACATGGGAAAACATCAGGGTTTCTTGTTTGGTTTTCAGTTTCTGAGACTTAATGGTATCTTTCCTTGCCAGACTGAAATACACAACTAAGATTGTTGTAAACAGTTAATAAAACATTGGAATTCCTCATAGTATAAAACGCCATGGTCACAACCCTGGTTTGTGCATTCCTGTTACAAGATTTACTGTGATATGAAAATGCCTACAATGGGCTATTGAAACTAGATGTAATGTGGATTAAAAATAGTGTGGATTAAAATCCCCTGTTTAAAAAAAAAAGTTTTAAAATATTTGGCGCAAGAAGACTGCATAGTTGTGCTTAGAGAAATGCATACCTTCAGTGAGTTTATTATCCTGAGATCACAAGCTTAACCAGTGTTGTGCACACATGCACATATGAATAAAGAACAAGCTGACTGAAGAAAATACAACATAGGGTTTGTGATTCAATAAATTCAAAATTGTCAGCCTAAAAAACTGAACTCAACTGCAAATGTGGGACAAAAATTTCCTGCAAACAAGGCGACTAGTTAATCAAGGCTATATAACAAACCTAAAGAAGGAGTAGTAATATATTTTCCAAGCAAGCTTCAAATCTTTTCAGGCAGAATATTATTTTGTCTTTCATTAACTCCTGTGGAGAATTCAGGAGATGCTCACCCTGTTCAAATAGGGAAATCTCAGCTCCATTGAAAAATAGGTTAGTGTTTCCAATCCAGTCTTTACGGTGAAGCTGTCACAGATGCTTTCTCTCACAGAAAGGACTGTAGCCTCAAAGATCTCTTTACATTTCCTGGGCATGAGAAGTTTTTGCAAAGCATCTTTTCACCAGCCTTGTTCCATATTGTGAGCCCATTCCTGAGCATAACAGGATGATCCTGGCAAATAGGTAACAATTCTCCTGAGACTGGAAGGGAAGCAAGAAGCTGTTTCACAGGACTAACCTAAAGATGCTGAGAAGGATTTTTTTCCCTCTGGTACCGCAGCTGGGCTGTTTATCATTTGTATTGATGGGGCAGAAGAAGATCTATTCAGCTTCCTAACAATGTCTGTGTAAGTTTGTAGGTTCAGTTGCAACAGGGTAAATTCTGAAGAGAAATTAAGTTTTTTTTCCACAGTTTTGTCTTCTCACTGCTCACTGCTTTCACACTAGTAGGGGGAGAAAGGTGAATTAGACTACAGATGTTAAATTTGTAGTAGCTGCTGCTTTGTGTGCCTGGTGCTCCTGCTTGCTTCTATCCTGGTTTGCTGATGAAAATACAGAGTGGTGCCTGTTGCTTGCTGGCTGTGTTTGCTGCTCTGAAGTTCTGAGGATCATGATTTACTCAGCTTTGTGTATCTCCAGAGCTCAGCGTAACACAGGTTTCCAATTCAAGGTAACGTGGTGGATAGAAAGATAACACTGTGCTCTTGGGCAAATATTCCATAGCAAAACCCTTCAGTCTGGTGGCCCAAATCTAATCTCTGGCTTTCTATTACATGTATGTTGTCAGTTCCTTATCTTGTGTTTCTTCCTATAAGCTATCACCTTCTGCTGTGCATGTCTGGATTGGTTACTTCACGTCTATGTGAAGCTCCGGCCTTTAGCTGTGACTATGTTCTGTTTGTGTTGGATGTTGTTGAAGACCATAGTAGGACGCTTTTCAGCCTGCACGTAGTGCGTTCAGCGCATTTGGTCCAGACCTTGGTTAGCTCTTTGACAGACTACAGATGGTCCGTTCATCAGTCTGTTATCTAGCTGCTTATCAGTCATGCTCTCAAACACCAGCCCTTGTTACAGCTGCCGTAATTAAGACTCCATTGTTTCTATGCTTGCACAGCATTGCTCCAGCCCATGAGTGGGAGTCCTGCAGCAGCCCAAGCGTGCTTCTGTTTGCCAGTGCCTCCCACCCAGAGTCCGAAGCGGTGGCAAGCAAGCAAGTTGTGCTGCTTCTGTAGTTTGGGAAAAGTCTCATTTGCTGCTTTCTGCTCTGCTTGCTAAGGGTAAGCTCTGATCTTCAGCCAGGAGTCTTAACAGCAAAAGGCCACCTACCAGAAAGAGTCCTCCTCAACCAGCAGTCTTTAGGGGGAGCTGGGAAGGCCTTATGTGAGGGACAAGGTAATGGGAGTAGAAGAGAGAAAGATTAATAAATGATTGGAACTCTTTCCCATCTTTTACAAGATGAAACTCGTCAGTTTCTTTGAAGGAAGCAAGAACAAACACCTGGGTCTGAATCAGCCCAGGGAATGGCTGCAGCAAAACCATCTTGAACAAAATTTTGTAGTGCAGGCCATGCCTCATAGGCTTGGATGAAAAGCTGAAAAAGATTCCAGTCTTATATCCCCTCGTCAGCTGGAAATATTGTACCCTGAGGCATGTTAAAGGATCAAGCTGTACAGGCAAGAGTTATAGCCCTTCCTGTAACTTCTCCTTGGATGGGTGCAGAGGTCTGCAGAAAGGAAACTTGATCAATTCAATTTAGACTAGAGAAATAAAATGACAAGAGGATCTTATTTCTTTCATCTTTATTAAATTCTAGGGTATGGTTCCTTACAAGATTTATGTGATCATAATATTTTATTGATTTAGCATTGTATGCAAAGTAGTTAAAAATACTAATTTCAAAGAGGCTGGAGCCATACCCTGGCATATTGAAGTATCTAGATTCCCTTACAGTTCAATAAACCTTTCCTGTCCACTGACACTTGATTGATAAGGGATTTTATGTGCCTGTTATTTGAGGGTGCCAAGACAGGGATTTGCATGTCTTGTTTGCAGTCAGAAAGGCAGCCCAGGGGACAGCTAAGCACAGAGTGCCTTACAGAGGACCCTTGGACTTCCCTGCCTGTACGCTTGGCTCCCCTACACTTCTTGCCATGCGTGTGGAGTTAGCATCCTGACAGGTATGTGGAGTGGTCTGGAGCATGCAGCAGAGCAGAACCAATCTCCTTACAGGCAGTAGTATTTAGCACAGGTGTCCAGCTTGGGTGCTTGGTTTATCAGGCTTTTTTGGTTTGTTTTGGTGGTTTGTTCAGTGTTGACTGATCCTTAATTTCTCACCTTGATTTTAAAAGAAAATACAGGACCACCAGGGACTTGCTGAGTCACTGTCTTACAGTCTCAAATAAGAATAGTCCCTTTTCTCTTGCAGCCAACTCTGTTCTGGGATACTTCCATAACTTATTTTCCAGCAGTGTCTCTACATCAACTAGATTGTCCTGCTCTCATCGCTGCTGTTTAGGAGGCTGTTCTATGACCTTACTGCCCTGAAAGTTACAAGCCTTCTGCAACTACGATGTCTTCCCAGTCTTAAATTTCCTTACAGCAAGGTTGTACATGTTTGTCCTTGGGCCAGCATTGTTCTTCCAGTTGAATAGCTTCTCTCCCCACCCTCATGTTATGTAGGCATTTCTCTTCTGAGAAGCCCCTATTGCTCTGCTTGTCACAGGAGGCCTTCTCTGTGCCAGGAAGGGCACAGGGCTTTGGCATTACAGGTTATTTTCTCAAACAAGGATACTTTGTGCTTTGTGAATATTATGCCAACAGTTGAAAAGAACCTCAGCTTCCTCTGACCTGTGGGAGTTCTCCGAGAATATGTCCTTCTTAAATAAAAATTCTCCATGTGGGAATTTTCCGAGTCCTGTTAGCTTTTGTATAGCAAAGAGAATCCTCAGGCAACCCAGGAGCCAGAAGTTTCTGAGCAAAAAAGGCCTGAGTGCCAGGGATCTGAGGATGTTGCGGTCAAGCAATAATTAAAAGTACCATCCTTTAATGGTCCTTTTGCACTGGAGATACTCTTACCACTGCATTTGCTTCATAAGGTCACATTTCTTCCAGTAACACTGTGAACAATTAAGATGTTTGGTTTAAAGCATCTGGTAGGCTCTGTCTTGCATGCTTTTCTGACAATTACAGCTAATGTCAAATTGAAGATGTAGAACTTCTAGGCCCTCTATTAATGGGCCTGTCTAATTCTTTACATTCCTTGGGATTTGTTTATGTCTATGGAGGCTAAACAGATTTGATGGAAGACTATATGTTAACTAAAACTGTGCAGGGGGAGAAGTGAATTCCAGCCTTCCCAAGTGTTCTTTCGTTACTTGTACTGAGATCAGCATGGGACTAACCTTGTCTAGGAAGTCAGTTTTGAAGGAATAATTTTTACTTGGTGTTCAAGATTTTAGTTACTGTTCTGTCAGCCATCATGTTTAGGTAATTTCTTTGAACACTTGGATATAATTTTTGCTTTGATGTCCTACAAATAATAGAATTAATTTGTGTATTGTGGTTAAGCAATAAATCCCCATTAGCAAAACTGACAGTTTGGACTAATTATTGGCTGATACGTTTGCATTCAATTCTTATACCAGCCAGGTTACAGGGGCATAGATTCTGTGGATGGATTTCTCTCTGGATGAGACAAAAACTGTGACTTGCAATTTACTAATCAACTTGAGGTTTTAGCCATATTTCATGTTGAGCTGAAATCTAAAGTAAGTCTTTTCGTATCTGGCCAAGATAACATGACATTAGCCATGGCATAAATGTTACAGTCTCTATAATGTAACAGGGTTTAAGCTCCTTAGCTTTGGATTTCCTTGTGTGTATGCTATTGAAGGAGACCTCTCTTTTTTGTTCTCATTCCCGTGCTACTCCTAAGAGGAACATTTTAATAACCAGGATCCTGAAAGTACAAAGCAATGTCAGAAAAAATAGAAAGCGGAGGCTAAGAATCATCTTCATCTCAGTAATGGCCTCAGCCTGGAACTATCTGCCACTGCTTGCTCTCAAATGCTCTCTTCTGTTTCTGTTTTTAAGGCTTTCTCCTGGAGCCTTGGTTTGTAGGAGAGGCACTCGTCTTATTGGTAGCAATGATGTGGTGGTGCCTCCTAATGTGTGCAATAAAGATATATATCCACAACAGGTACAACATTTATGTTTTATGTACACCAAGGAAAATCACAGGAAAAATGTTTATTAAATTGTCTTGGAGGGTTCAGTTGTGAGCCCAAATCTCGGCACATCTAGAATAAGGCAGTTTTAAGACCAAGCTTTCTAAGATAAGTTGTGGGTTTCTTTTGTTGCCCCCCCTCTCCAAAAAGCTATAGATGAGACTTAAAATCTGTTTTAAACTATTTCTTCAGGATGAGCATACTGAAGTCTTTTAAAGTAAAACCTCCGCTCTTTTCTGTTATTCCTAGCTGGAATGTTTCCAGTCTCTTGATGCAATTACAGAAGCCTGGAAAAGGCTTCTTCAGAAGTATGTTTTCTCTTTTATGTTTTGTTTCCCTGGTTCATCCAAAGTTGCCTAAATAGTGGGAAATGGGGACAATGTAAACTTGGGACACTGAAAGCATTTTGAGTTCCAATACAATCAAGATGTAGCTGGGCACAGGGCCACCAGGTCACCACAGAGTGCTGCATTACAGTTTGTGCAAGTCTGATGCTTGATCAGCATCCATGATGTGTCTGGGATGGAGGGATTTGAAAACTGGGAAGTGTGAGATTCCAACTTGGAGGCATTTTTTGTGGGTTTGGGTGGAGGGAGGACTTCTTGCCAGCATGAGTCCATGAGAACAATAACATCCTGGTCTGTTGCTAGTGGAACAGCATGCTTGTATGCATTAGGAAGCTTGTGATGCACATCCTGAACGTGACTGTTGGCAAGGCGCTCATATTCCCAAGCAAAACCAGAGTAGTATCCTGGTACGAGTATGGACCAAGGGAACAAGGTGCAGACTGAATTATAGAGCTTATTCTGTGGGTATTTTGAAGCACAGAAGTGTGTGCTTCTGGCATCCCACCACTTGATTCTGGGGATTTTCTTTTTCCCTGCTATTTTCTTTCTCCATTGTAATTACTTCTGGGTATGTGACCCAGCTTGCTGGCTTTGGTGTCGCCCATTTTCCATAGCGGAGCAGGCAGCATTCTGGGTGCCTGCTGCTGCCTAATGAGAAAGCAAAGCTGAGGTATGTACAGCAATGGAACAACCAGACCACCAAATGCCACAAACCTGCTTTTTTCTTTCTTTTTTCAAAGCATAAGTTCAGGGGTTTGCTGCACTCCTTCCTTCAGGCAGACCGCATATGTGGCTATTCCCCCATCTGGGCTTCCTTCTGCAGCTTGAAAAAGTGCAGCCAAAATAGCAAATTTTAGCCCATTGCAAATGTTGTATTGCAGTAGCAGTGGAGTCCTGCCAATCCACAGCATCGTTCCAGTTGCTGTGGTACAAGCAGACAGCGTCTGCCTTATGAGGGCAAATCTTCTGTAAATGGTTGGGCTGTATAGCATGAGTGCGAGTCCCGCTGCTGACCCGATCAGACAATAACCAGATCAATAAAAATGTAATCCTTCTGGCCAGACTTCTTGCAGAGTTGACTCTTCCTTTAATATATAGTAATAAAGCCAAGCCTTTGCTTAGGCATTTTTATTAATATTTTTACAAGTGGTAGAAGAGTAGCCTTAGGCCAGTCTTTCCTATCTGCACGTCTCAGGACATTATCATCTGTAAGGATGCTGTCAGGCCTGATAGCAGTTGTGTAAGATGATTACAGAAACAAGTAGCTTTCAGGCCCGTTTACAATAGCCATGATACTGTGAGTCTTGCTCCCAAGGGTAAGAGTTCCAGAAGCTATTTTACTGGGTAGTGCAGCAGGGGAATTGGCAGAAATTAATGTTCAGTTCTGTCTGAGTGTGATTGCAGGTGATGATACAGGTGAGTTAGTGGTGCAGCAAAACCAACCAAAGTAAGAATGAGATCTTATTTAAGTTTCAGTACAGTTACTGGCAAATTGCTTTGGCTCTGCTTTCTATTGTCAGCCTTGTATCGCCATTTGTCCCCTCTTTTACTCCCATCCAGCAGAGGGTCTGTGTCCTTAAATTGCCTAGCAGCACGGTTTTGTGATCCACTCTGAAGTCTTTTTGCATGCTAGTAACACAAGGAACTATTCAAAGCTTTTTTTTTGGGGGGTGGGGTGGGGTGGGGGGTGGAAATCCTGTTGCAGTTTTGGAACGTGCTCATACTGAGCACCTTGTGCAGCAAAAAATGGTGTTCTTGGAGTCAATGGGCAGCAAAATGGTTTCCAAGGGAAGATTATAGACCATGACTAAGGTGTCACTTCTTCAGAGCTTTGTTTTAGTGACAACATATTGCTGTATGTAGAACACATACACTGAGGTAAATTTCTATTCTTTGGCACTGGCATCTGAGAGGTTATTGCATGCTCGTTGTAACCAGGCAGGCACAACAACAATTTTATTTTGAGTAGGTCTGTAAGCAGCTTTAGGATTATATTGCAAAATGCTCGTGATGCCTGGATTTTATGCATTTGAATTAACCCCCAACAATTCCAGGAAGTGTCTGAGTTCTTGTGCTGCTGATCAGTTGTCTTTCCCCTCAGTAAAGACTACCTGGAAGACAGCAAAGCTGCAGTTATGGCCTAAACCGTATGAACAAGGAGAGGAATGTCATCTTCAACTTTTAAAATTAGTCTGCAGCTTGAGCACCCTTTTCTGGCACGTAACTCCCAGTTCTTTCAAAATACTGCTTGATTAAGCAAGATCAGAAAACTGTACCACATCTTCTGAGCTGACAGTCCCCACTTGCTGTGCTTTACAAAGCTATACTGAAAATGGGAGTCAAGTTCAAGCCATAAGGCAAAAGAGGGCAGCTGAGGCGGTGTCTGCAGGACCTGGGGCTGGGAGGCAAGCTGGATTCTGCTCCGGACTGTGCTGTGGCATAGCAGGACTTGGGATCCACTTACCTGGGCTGCTGAGCTCTTACTTGTCACATGTCACTGGTTTACAAGGCACAATTTCAGAGGGGATTTATATACTAAGGTGAGCAAAGGATTCACAGTTTAGCCTTTGACATTCAATTTTGGTTTGTTGTGGGCCCTGTTTTACTGGAACTTTAAATGGAATTTGGTATTTCTTCCCTGGAAATATTATCTGTGGATAGAAAGCTTGAAAATTGGCTTCTACCTGTCAAAACAGAGCACTGTTAAAGATTTCCAAGGTAGTTACACATGAGCAAATGTGTCTGCCTGGGTTAGATCTTCATAGCCAGGTTGTGACAGGGACAGTGATTAACAGTCTGGCTAATCAACCTGGCTGAAATGGTGAATTCATGTATCTGTGCTTCTTCTGAAGCTAGGTCATTGTGAACTAACTTGGGTATTGATCCTGCCACTCTTGAGTTACAACTTTAAAATAACCTTGTGCTTCCTGCTGCACGTGCTGTGACTGAAAGCTGAGACTCCCTTTGATTAATAGCTCCATTCCTGACCTGGCACAGCCTTGCTGTTCTGGTGGCCATAAAGTACTCGATGTGATACAACCCAAAAAGCTTTGGTTGCTGCACTGGTATGCTGCCCATCCTAGGACTGAGACAAGCATTAAAATTTGGGGGCACATCTAACTGAACTCTCAGTTGTTCCTAATTATCAGCATCAGCTAAGTGGCTGGTATTGTGGACTGGCTTCAGGCCCTTGGATTCTTTGGTCTGCAAACCACACCATAGGCATGGTGCCGCATCAAAGCAAAATCAACAGGCAGATTTATTGAGAGACTAAAATGCAAACTGCAACTTGGCTGGAGCAATTTCTTAACGGTGCTTGGAGTGAGGTTAGAAATCATGGTCCTACTGCAAACCACTGTTACCAGGACAGTTGGCTAGTGAGCAGCCATGAGCTGACTGGAGCAAGATAGCATTGTCCTGTGCAGTGCTTTGCAGTGTTTGCATAGGTAAGTATCACTGGGAGCAAACCTTGCTGGTCAAAATCTATCAAAATCCAGTGAAAGCTGTAGGCTGAGAGAGTGTTGTTCTGCTCCCTCCAACTAGAGCTACTCCCTGTTCCCCGTGGCTGGAGAGGAGGCTGAGTGGGAGTATTCTGCTCAGCGTGAATTCCTGCCCTAAGCATTCCTCCTTCCCTGCTGTGCCCCGGTGACTGCTTGATCTGCCGCACTGCATCAGCTTGTCCTAATCCCCTGCTTCCCATGTCCTCTTCCCTCTGGGGGCTGGAGGAGCCAGTGTGTACCAAGCCCTTGGTGTGAGTGCAGCCCAGCTAGTGCCTGCGGGCTGCGGGCAGCTCCCCTTGACCTCAGCCCGTGTGACAGCAGGAGTCAAGTAGCAGCTTCTTAACCCAGTGCACCGGTGCTCCTATGGTGGTATTTGTTTTATCTAGAGAGGGAACTTTAACCAACACAAATAAGAATATAAACATTTTTTGCCAGTGACTGAGTGCAGTTGAAATCTAAATGTCACACAAGCAGCGTAGGCTGCGCTTTCTTAGTGAAAATAACGCATGGTGATTTGGTGGCAGCAGTTAATTAGTTTGGGCAAATGATCTCTGGCTGCGGATGTTTCTCAGTGCAGTCACATTTATGGTCAAACTAACTGGGTAGAAAAAAAGGGAAGGGAATACTCTGTCTGCCCTTTTGTGTTAGGGAGAGCACGTCATCAAGTGGTGTGACTCTTTGCAAGACAGGGACGTGGCTCTGTGCTTTCTCCCTCAGTCCCTTGCTAAACTAAATGCTCAGCAGCAAGAGGGTCTCCTGAAGGTCACTGAGCTGCACACAAGAACTGACAGGTCTCTTTCCAGCATCTGATGGAGTTACAGTAAGTGAGAGAAAATGAGAGACACCCAGGTTCAGCAGAGCTCTCCAGAGTGTGTGAGAAGTTCAAGCCAAAGCAGATAGCGCTGTCCGTGTTTTGTGTGCTTAAATCGGATCGAGAGGCACAGTAAACAAGAGGACTTCCAAATTACAGAGCATAATTGTGCTAGAACATGTTGCACTGGGTTTACAGAGCAGGTGTGCAACTGTCTGGCACCTTCCCCAAGGAATAACTCTGAACTTCTGTGAGGAGAGCAATGCCCTGGTGTCCAGAAACATAGTGCCCTTAATTTAACTAAATTTGAGGGATTTTATAGCAAATATATTCTTGTTGCCCAGTCTGGTGTAAAATGTGCTACATCAATCTTTTTTTTCCCCCTTATTTATTTTAAATAAAGCTGACCTGAACTCATAACATTATAATTTGAACATGCTTAGCTTTATGTACGAAATTGTGTGTAGGCTGACTTGTTAAGCATATGTGTAGTTGTTTAAAGGATACATAGTGCATATTTTTGGGCATCACAATAAGCACACTGTGGGATGGGTTGGAGAGGATGAAGATGACTTTACAGGTCCCCCTTTCCCCTTTCAGTGACATCTTGTGTAGATGTTTGAGTTCTGTCTATTGTGGAACTCAGCAGATGATTCAAACTATATAAGTCACATAGGGAGCAAATACTAGATAAAGATTGGGGTTCTAGGAGGCTTAGTAACCTTGGCTTGGAGAACTTATCTGTGGAGAAAGTCTGTTCCAAAAATTAACAAAAACCATCACTTGTGACTAATTCAGATGTGATAGCATTTAGCCTTTTTACTAGCATCATCAGTTCCTGGTGTGTGGGAGATGGAATCCAGATGTCAAACGTTATCAGAGAATGTTTTTAGCAGCAAAGCGCTGCTCAGTAGTTAATGGCACATGCAATTTTTGGTGGGTTGTCTCACGCACTGTCTTCCAGCAATGCTGTGCTATGTCTGTGTTTTCTTGCCTTCCTGACCTCATTCTTTCTCTGACACAGGTCAGCAACTACTAAAAATGGTATTGTATACCCACTGGGAGTGAGGGCTCCAGATTCTGCTGTGATGCCTCTGGGGCCATCTCTATGTTGTTGAGTGTTATCTCTAAGTAGCTGCATTTGGCTGCAGACTTGGTCAGCTTACAGCAGGAAGATAACTGGGGAAGGGCTGAAGGAGATGTAAATCAGCTGCTGCCCCAAGAGAAAACTGAAGCAGGGTCTCAACATCTTTTTCATTAGAACCCACCATGAGCTGTCTGTGGGGCCGGGGAATACAATTTACAAGTTGTTCTCTCAAGCCAAAATTTGCATGTTGCCTCTCGCTGGGTATATGCAATCCATTAGAGACTGAAGAGGCTTGTTCCAGTGATCAAATTCTTTCAAACTGGTTTCTGGAACAAATTTATGTGGCTTCATAGGTTGTTTCCAAGGCCCAAATCCTCTCCTCTTCCTATAGTGGAGATTGATAGGAGTTACATTACTTGAGTGGCAGCAAGAGGCAATCTACCCCTTCTGTATCACACTAATTGTGGCTGTGGGGCTGGGGGACATGCTCCCCTTCCTGGGGTGAGCGTAGGAAAACAAGCAGAGCATCTTGCTGGCATCACCTTGTGAAAGCCTATGGATGATGCATAGTATGTAGTTGGTCTAAGATCCTGTCTTCCCTGCAGTGTTTACTTGGCAATTCTGAAAAGGAAAGCTGGTGGATTAGGAAGAATTCTAGAATGTCTGGAGTTCAGATATAGTATTTGTAGTTTTAGGGGTTGGGCATTTTTCTTAATAAATGGAATAAAAGCAATAGAAAGATGAGGAGTGGCATACTGATAGGTTTATACTGTAGCTGCACTGCATTAGTGATATATTCAGAAAATACTCTGCCCTGCCAGTATGCTGGGAGACTGATCCTTCCTCTTCAGGGGAAAAAGAACTTTGAATCATGGGGGTATTACAGAGAGAGGATTGTGGGTGGAGAGGGATATAGGCTGAGCACAAATTTTACAGTTCCTTTCTTAAAAGCAGAAGATAATTTTGTTTGTAGACGTGCCTTAATGTGGGAAAGGAAAATGATGTAATTGTAGCGCTTTGGAGTAAAGCAGTACTCTGATGCTCAGGACTCTGCTTGTCCTATTCAGCAGCGTGCTTGGTCTTGCTCTTTTTCCACATCATACAGAGGAAGGCAAGAATTTACTTGATATGGCTAATAACAGCCTCTCTCGATGACGTTAGAAGTATAAATTAGTAACTGGGGGGAAAAAATGTTTTGCATCATGGGTCCTTTTTGGGCAAGGTAGACCTGTCCACAATATGATGCAATGTGCACCCTTCCTCCCCTTTCATTGCTAATATTAGATAAAGCTGGTGCTGCTTGCTTTCTGGTGGAGGGCAAGGTCAGCTGTGAGTCTGCTGTGTAGTCCTTCATGATTACTCTCTTGCTGCTACCTCCTGCTGTGATCTTGCCTTTACGGTGGCTTAGGGATAGTGTCTGCTCTGGATTTTTTTTCTACATTGTGTAATTTTGATTTCTGTTGTCTTCCTGATGGTGGAAGTATCTGGAATTTTAATGTGAGATTTTTTCTGTCAAAAACTCCTATTTCCAGATAATTAATTCTGTGACCATGCTGAAGGTGTTGCTTTTTGTACCTAGAAAAAATATTGACAGGAGGCTGAATTAGATAAAAGTGTAACAAAAAGGCCAAAATACCAAACACCAAACCCAAACAAAACCTAAAACCAAAACAAACAAACCAAAGCTAATAAAAAGCTAAAAAAAAATCCAGAACCCAAAAAGCCAACACCAAAACCAAACAAAAATCCCAACAAAACCCCTCAAACAACACCCCTGCCAAAACAGCAAAAAAACCCACCCCAAAACAAACCACAACAAATTTCTCCTCTTCCTGCAGTTGTATTTTAGTTTGTTTTCAAAAGGGAGATCTAATTGTGATTATTCTAAGGAACAAGGTTAGATGCTTAGTTAAGGAAGTAGCATCAGTTTGATGAGATGGGGGTTCATGCTATTTCCGTTCCCCAAAAGGGAGAGGAAAATAGCAGTGAAGTCAGGAAGCCCTCCTCACACAGACCGAGCTCAGCTCTTGCTTGGGTTTGACTGACTTCACAGGTTATCTCTTCACGTGTTCTAGCAGTAGCTAGGGCCAGGAAAATGAAATTTATTTTGTACTCGGCCATGCCTGCAGCGTTGTCACTGGGAGCATAGATGCCTTCTCCTCACAATTTCCGGGTCAAGTTCTTCGGCTGTCATCATTTGGAACTGAGAAAACCTACTGATTTCTTCATCATCAACCCTCATCTCTGTTTCCAGTCCCAGAACTCATTGCTCAGAAAAGTAACATCCAGATAATGTGCTTCTCTGCCTCCTAAAAGGCTGGATTAAACTGGAATTGAATAAAAAGTGGGGTTGTAGATTTAGTGGTGGGGTCATTGGATCTGTGATGATCCATACCCATAGTATCTGAATGCCAAACGTTCCTGGATTTTGATTGTCAGTACCCAAGCCCACTCCTAAGTGACGACTCATACCTTCGGTGATCCCAACCTCTGCAGAATGTGATGAGAAATGAGGGGGTGCAAGTCCAGACTTCATGTACTTGTGCCTACAGTATTGCTTTGGCCTCAGCCAAAATCTGGGAAGGCTAACATCAAAGGACGCTATTTTGTTACTTTGGCCTGGGAATACTAATTATAATACTTTCCATAATCTCTCTGCTAATACCTAATTTACTTGTGAATTCATCTGTTCTTTTTGTTCCTCCCATCTAGTTTCAATCTGCTTACCATTAACAGAGGTATGTGTACATGGAGAGAATTTTTCTTTCACCTCTGAGAGCACTTGCTAACCTCTGTCAGCCTGGAAATGCCATGCTGCATCGCAACAAGGCACACACAGTCGTGCCTCTTTCCATTGTTTTGCTGTTGACATTTTGGAGATTATGCAACGAAGGATCTGTGCCGTTTGGTGAAGAGAATGAACACAAACCTTTGAGGTTACTGTGAATTTAGTAACAAAAACTCGTACAGCTCAGAAAACGTGTCCTGGAATCAATTGGAGACAGCGCTGTGTACAGAGCTGTTATTCCCCAGAACAACAATTTGCAGTTCAAACAAGCTCGGACTGTATTTACGGCAAAGGGATACTGGAGGCGAGGGGATTGTTCTGATGCACTTTGATAGCATTTGCTGTGCTTTCAGCAGGAAAGATAAGCAGGTGCCAGGAACATTGTCTAGAAGTGGTGGTTTCCTGACTTCAATAGAATTGCACCTGCTGAGTTCAGAAAGGGGCTCGAGGGGAAAAAAGTCCCGTTTTTGGAGTCTGTCCTTCACGTTTGTGTTTGAAAGGAAAGGAGGCAGACAGAAGCGTAATTAATCGAGGTGTGAGGAAACAGGATTGTAAAGAGATTTATATACATCATCTGCATGTATGATGGCTCTGTCAACTGCAGCACAGCCCCTATAAAGGGGCTTCTGTCTGACGTGGTGGAATTTAGATCTCTACAAGGCTGAGGCAGGTGAAGGTGGGAAGGTTGCTACAGGGTGATGTGGGTCCCTATTTCCCTCATCCTTGGATTTTATTCTGATCACTGTAGAACTGGGAGAGAGAAGGGAAGAACAGACGGTTTGTTGATATCAACCAAAAGCTAATTTGTAAAGACTTGCACGCTTACCTTGGGCTAGTTTGTGAGTAGAAGGGGCACACCTGAATAACTAAAGAGTATCCTCTTTGCATTTGTCCTGTATAGGATTGCAGTTGCTAGCAGTGCTGGCTGTCTCCAGAAAGAGTAAGGGATGAGGCCTCTTAATCATTTTCCTTTTCTAGGCTATCACAAAGGCGCTGCGCTGTGGCATCACCCCCTAAGTCAGGCTGATACCACGTGCTGCCATTGAGCCATATGCTTTGAATGCAGCGTGCCAAATACCGAATGTATATGCGTGGAATATTCGTCATTGCTGCACCCACGTGGCCTTGTGGACTTAAAATGCATCCTAATTTGTTCATGAGTTTTACAGCATGCTAAACTTCTATGATCCCCAGTACGTGCTATGTGCCTCACTCACTGATTTTAATCACCAGACAATTCCTCTTTTAAAACTCTTTTAGAATATATCAGCAGTACTCTCACTATTCTTTTCTATCCCTGAACTCTGGATTTTACAGAAACTGAGAAGTAGACCAGTGTCCCTTATGATTGCTTCTGGGGAAATATGTGAAGAAGTTAAGTGAATGTTAAAGAGAGCCACTTTGGATCTGCCACGGTGTGCGCGGCGGTACAGCAGGCAATGTGCCTTGCCCTGCTGGTCTTTTCCTCCTGTTGGTCTCTCCAGGTCGCTGTTTACACGCTCCATACTCGTCAAATACAACAAATGTTTTTGGTGCTGAGAGCACTGGTCTCTGTCAAAGCAAAGATGGATGGCTTTCCAGGCTGAACAGACATCTTCCGGGAATTTGTTTTAGAGGGGTTATTATTTTTTTTCATATTGGAGGAAGAAATTTGTATCTTTTGACAGTAGTCTCCTGAGGGACTCTCCTTTACTGATACTCAGTGTTGTCCTTTGATGTAATAATCCTGTATTGCATAGTCTGTCACTCAGACATGATGAAGTTGGGCTTCTGGTGTAGAGGAATAGAATACAAACGAAGTTGAAAATAAAAATAATTTAGATCTACAAGACAGAGATAACAGCTATGCCTAAACTTAAAGGAAGATGCTACTGCACAGAACCATTCATGATGAATGTGAAAATAAACCAGTAGCTTGATTTCGCAGAACTATAATCTAAACTGACAGATTTCGTGTCTACACTTCATCCAGGCTATGTCATCAGCCAACTTAAAATACATAGATACTTAAAGTAGCCCTTTCATTGAGTGGTGGTTTCATTTTTTTTAATTTTTTTTTAATATAGCTCAACCACATCCTGCTCTGTAGCAGTTTTCTCTTAGGGGAAGGTAATCTGTTTGTAAATATGTGTGGCTTGTTTTTGTTTTCCTTGGAACTTCATTTGGAAATGGGATAAGGGTACTAAGACTACCAGCCCATAGGAAAATTCGTGTTGCTTTGTTCAAAAGATCAAATTTTGAGGTATAAGAGTAAAGCTCATAGCCAAAAAATGGGCTGCAAAGATAAACAAATCAGCTTGGTTAAATTGTCAGGGAAAGGAGAAACTGAACATTAGATTCATCATCCTAAGTGAACATGCATTAGGTATAAGACCTTTGGAAAATCAGGTTAATTTAAATTTAACTTCTAAATGGGCAAGTTGTTAATGGAAGAATTCCTTTAGTTCATAGGAACTGTGGTTTTCAGACACTGAAGGACCAAATAATTGTGTAACATCCTTCAGAGTATTTAAGGGTAAAGGTAATTTTATACTTTGAGCAATTTTGAAAGCTAGGTGGCATGGGGCTTGGGTTCATTCTTTCCCCCTGCCCCTCTGTTGGATACAGTGTAGCTGGAGAGATGTTTGGAAAACTGGAACATGTTTCTGGAATTGTGAACCTGGAGTCTAAAGCAAGTTAGTTGTATTTTTTTAGCTGCTTTGGAAAAGCTAAGGATCGGGAAGTAGTAAACGTACGGTTTCTGTTCAGAAACAAAGTGTTTTCCTATTCTCGTTGGTGGCATATGGAATCTAAATAAGAAACAATTCATAAATGGAAACAATAACAGCGATATGGTGGAATTAAATGTTTTAGATTTTGGATAATCACAGGAAAAGAAAGTTGACACATCTGCCTTTAAGTGAAAGGATTATTGTGTTTGTTTTATAAGTTCAAACAACTGATAGAGAATTGCAGGTTTGTCGACCGATGCTGTGTGCTAGAACACCCAGACAGAGCTGCTCTGGAAGACACTGTCCTGATTTTAGCCCATTGTGATTTTGTAAGTTACACCACTAATGTCAAATTTTCAAAGATTACTTTGCTTCAGCTACCTCTCTTGAAGAATGTCCCTTTTCTGGCATGTGCCTTAGGTGGAGCTGCATGTGACTGTACCCTCTATGTACTGGTCAAAAGATCAATAGGGTTGTTTTAGGTAATGTGACTTCTGAAGAGGCTGCATCTTCTCTTATCTTTTTAAGAGACCTTGTTCAGTTTGGTCACTGCTTGATCAGCAGCACTCTTTTCTTAGTTAGTATTGAGATTATGTGGCTGTCTGTGTGATTATACTTTTGCCACTTAATTTTACCACCACCAGCTGGGGATGGGTTCAACTTTTAAATCAGTCTCCATAACTTTCAAAATACTGTGTGTTGCATCCAGTGATCTGTAAGTGGCAATGTGTCATTTTGAATTCATAGTTCCAAATGCACACTTAGCATCTCAGGTTCGTGATTTCTGAAATGCTGATCTTACCAATTCTGCTATTCTTATTTCCTTGTTGAAGCCTGCAGTAAACATTCCAAGTAATGAATTTAACTACTAAAGGCATTCTGACCAATGTGACCTTGCCAGAATGCTTTCTCCTTTTAAAGGGATGATTAATAATGGCTTTGAATTGAATAATTGATGTATTCCAAGAGGAATAATGTTTTCCTTGGAAGAGTTTTCTTGCTATAGGGTGAGATTGCCTCTGACACATTCAGCTATAATTCAGACCTGAAGCTGAATGTTGTGAAAACACTCCAAAATAAGGTATCTTCTCACACCAGTTCCCTAGGAAACTTAAAATTATTGAATGTGAAGTGTCTTTCCCCCGCCCCCCCCCATGATATTTGAAAATGTATTGAGATGCATCAATCAACAGGTTCAGTATGTCAAACTTAATTCTTTAAATTTGATTTGCAGTAATATATCATATCTGTACCCTCAGATTCCCAGGGAGCAAATGCTTCACAGCAGGCAGCTCTGTTCCCACTACAGTATGAACAGTATCAAATGTATAAGGCTGTAAGACCTGTTGTTGAGTTCTTAAATATATTTCATAAGAATATTGCTGTCCTTGTACAGTTTGAAATTATTTTGGTGCAGAGTCTTTCATTTATATATGACTGGCAGGGAAGTCTGGAGGTCCTGGGGAGGAGAGGTGGTGAGGGCTGACTGCTGCGGGAGCTGGTGTGAAGCACACCCCCAGCCCTACCATGAGGGCAAGAGACTGCACCATCCTCTCATTCAGGTCACCTCTGTGCTCCAGCCGCCACCTTCCATCAGTTTGTAGAGCTGGTCTTCAACACAGGTGATGTAGCAGTACTGTGTATTAAATAAAACCAGTCAGTCATGGGGTTTTTTTGCTGGACTCTGGCAGCAAAGTTTACACTCACAGAACTGTAAACATGCAATGTTCTGAATGCGTTTGAAACTTCTGCCTTGTGTGTCCATGAGGTCCTTCTAAACAGAGCTAATGTGGCACCCTCCTATTCCGCACCCATCTTCCAGTGGAGATGCTCTTGTGTCTTTGTCTACTTAGAACACAAAGACTGGATTACATTTGGCCACGGTCAGCATATCCCCTCTAGCTTGCTCAGAGCTGATCTCCCAAATTTGTTCTGAATAAGGCCAAAGAAGAATCACCCTGACTAACTCGGAGCCTGACTTTGCCTCCTTTGTGTAGGGTTGTGTGATGCAAATATATGCTGCACAGAACCTGATCTCTTGGATGTCATGACAGTTGTAGTCAAATAATATTAATCCTTGATTTCCTGTTTTCCCTTCAGAAATATTTGGTAGCTTGATCTCAGGGATTTTCTTAGAACTCGGATTAAAACACAAATAGGGACAGAGGGATTTCCTAAAGGTAAAGCAGTTTTACTGGTATATTTAATGAAAAAAACGTAGCCCCAGTATGAAACGAGATCTGTTGTGTTTTACGTGAAGACTGGTCATTCAAAATAACGTCAACAAAACAATCTTGCTGCCCCTTGAGACTTATACTTGATAATGCACAAGAGCAATTGAAAGTCTTCTCATGGCATTCATTTTTAATTACTTCTGTGGTACAAGGTCATAGATATAAGCCACTTGTCAGCCTGGATAGCTTCACAAAGATAAAGACTAGATTTATAGCATTATGCGGAATTCTGGGAAAAAACAAAGGTCACATTTTTCAAATTTAAGTGTTCAAAGTTAGCCTCTTAAATCAGTCTTCAGACGCTTATATAAACAGCCTGCTTTTCCAAAGTGCCAGGCAGTGGCTCTTTGTGCTGACTTTGCTGGAAACAGTATTTTGCCCAGTGCCTCTGTGTTATTTGTTGTATCAGCGAGCCAGCTATAGGCTTGCAGGTCCTCTTCCAGGTTCTGCTGTTAAATAGCTTTGTCTTAAAGGTGGCTGATTGTCAAAAGGTTTTACATTATTATCAAGAAAATTCTTCATTCTTAATTTTCAAGCTGTAACGTGGGTTACTCCATTATAAGAAAGACCCATGTCTCCCTGCTCCAGGTTTGACTGTCATGACAACAGCGTAAGGAAGTTGATGTTTCCATGCCAAGTTGGCATGACTGGGTGCAACGTTTTAAAGACTTTTGTAATATGAATTGTTTGACTTCCTAGTGAGAGTTCTTCATAAAAATGACTGTAACCATTCTTAACACCGTGGTCTCTTCCAAACTAGTAGTTAAAGCTTAGTGTACAGTGGAAATGTCTTTTTCTAGACTGCGATTTAAGACTAAACAAAACTGTATGCTTTTTGGCAACAAAATCTTTAGCAAAGACTTAGCTTCTGAGCTCTTGGTCTTCTGAGGGTGTACTTGGATGTAAAGACATAATAAAAGCATAGAATATTTGGAAATATAAAGCAAACAGAATTTCCTACAGCATGTTTACATTATTTTCTTTGTTTAATAAAGTAACAGGTACAAGAATGGAGGCACTGTGAGGTCAATGATGGCTTGAGTTTCTAACACTGTCCTCTGAATTCTCTTAGGAAGTTGTTTTAGAGGTGAAGCAAGCCTCATAGCTAAATCAATATAATTAAAACAGACGAGGATAGCATGAGATTTGGGAGATAACAGCAACTGCATTAAGAAAACTCCAATTAAGTCCCTGGAAAGTAGCTGCAGAGGTAGGAAGAATAACAATCCCTGAGAGAATAGGGGGGAACATTTTCTGTTTAAGGTCTTTGTTTGAGGACTGGTGATGAATAAAAGCATTGCTTATGTCCAAATTATTTGAGGCTTTTTTGTTTGCTTTCTGGAGGAGAAAAAAAAAGGATTAAAACACAGAGTTTGAGTATGAACCTGGGCTTTGGTTCAGATGAACTCAGACTAAGTAATGGCAGAGTGGTGAGGCTCAGTAGCAGTGTAAGATAGTGTGACTCCTTTTGTTTGTGTGTTTGTATACTTGTGCAAGCAAAGATGAGAGAAGCCCAAAGGTGACCTTCAGAAGTGATGCCACATGTAACTGCACTGAAGTAGTGGCAGGTGTTGACATCATGTAGGGGAATCTGTGGGAATGATCTTTTAAGAAAGCGGTGTGTCTTTTTTTGCCAGATTGCTGATCTTCCAAGTTGTGGGAAGTGCTTGTAAGGTTTTGAAAAGCTGGAACAGCTGCTCTGCTAAAAATAAATAAATAAATGCTTGAAATCTTATTGACGAAGCCCTTTCAAATTCATGTTTGTCAGGCTTGTCAGCTGCACTAACACTCTTTGTTGTTGCTTTTACCTCCTGTGTTTGCTGAAGTAGGTGTTGTTCACTGTAAATAACTATTGTTCTGGTTTTCTGGCTCATTTGCCTGAATTTCCTCTGTTGTTACACTTTTTGGGTAAGAATGAGTGGGTGTGGAGATACAGACATGGTGTTTCCATCTTTGCAGGTGAGCTCAAAGCTCGTACGAGGATACTGTTGATCTGAATTGACTCTGATCATGCTCTGCTAGACACTGTCAGATAAGTTGTTTCCCAACCAGCAGCCTGTCAGTATTTTGGTCGGCAGTTGTCCGATGAAGGGACAGTTTTGTTGATGATGTTTTTCACTTCAAGGGAGGGGAATTTGGTCTGGGTTTGTGGGTTTTTTTTTGTTTTGTTTTTTTTTTTTTTTTTTTACTTCAAGGCATAGCAGGCCCAAGACTAAGCAGCAGAGTTAAATGGACAGGTAAAAATTCAGCATGAGTTTGGAATGTCAGTGTTTGTTACCTGTTGGAAACAAGAAACACAATCATTTTAGTCTTCCATGGAGGAAACTTTCAAAAAATTATGATGGATTGTTTCATCTACACCCACCCATCTCCCAACTTCCTTACATAGCAGCTGTGTCAATGAATAAGACTTCTTGTTGGAGCAGTAAATGACATGCCAGATATTCCAACCAGTATATCCTACCAAGGATACAGTAAAGAATGTGCCTGGATACTAGAGGGGATTTGTCTGCTAGTTTTCACTTGCTATGATTGATTTAATGTTTAGATTGTGATAGGGCTTAAAGGACTGAACTAGAATTTGTCCATCATGTTCAACATTGTCCAGACGTAAAGCAAACAGCGTTTCCAAAGATATCCATCTGAAAAATGAGAGCAAACAAATTGGTATGGATGAGTAATCAGACCTGAGCAAATAAACAACTAATACGTATCGCAGAGGGACATGCCTGCTTTTTTCCAAGTCAGTAGCTGTGACGGGAACACAGCCAGTGAATTAATAGTTTGTATGCAGTACAACAGCGGGGCTTTTCAATGAAGGATCAGGCTTTGGGTCAAGAAAGTACATTTATGTGATTTCCTATCTTTTATTTTCCCATCGTTTCCACTCTTCAAATCTAGTTAAACTGCTCCCCCTCTTCTCTCCCACTCACAACATCACTCAACAAGTAAGGAAGGGACTGGGGGCAGCTCGCTGCCGCATGTCTGCCAAGGCAAAGGCGGACCAAGCTTCAAGAGCGTAGCAAGTGGTAACGTGGGAGTCAGAGCTGCAGAGCCATTCATAATCCACATCTCTCTTCCCCATAATTATCTTCGCTACCCAAGAGAGCTGAGAACTCCCTTAAGCCTCCCTGCAAGTCATTTAGATTCTAATTGGGATTTAAAAACTCTTGAAACCTGAGTGGGTGGCTCAGTGCATTATTGCTGATGAATGTTACCCTGGGTGATGCACCCAGCAGACCCACAAAGGACCCGCGCTCAGCTTTCCGTTGAAGGACTGTCTCGTTTTTATTCTTGAGTGCAGATTTGCTCTTTGCCTCAGCTAATTAGGAGCTGGTTTCATTCACAACAGCAATTCCATTTGTGGCATTATACCAAAATTTTAATTTAATTTTATGTTGAATCCTTTCCCTTCTTCGTGTTTCTTTAAAATGGAGGTGATCCAGCTTGCTTTCTCCACTTAAATGTTTTCTGCCTCTCCTCCCCATTGTGTTATTTTATTTTTTCTCAATGATTCACTGAACACAGTTTCATTAACTGCTCAGCAACATCCCTGTGAGGACCTTGGCTCTCTAAGGCTTGACTTTGCAGGCCCATATCCTTGGCTGGTTTTTTGTTGGTGTGTGTCCGTATCTGTGTCCATCCCCCCCCATGAAGCTCATACTAACTGGTCATTGTTCCCTTGTTGCTAATTCCCTGCCAGACTTCCTCTTCCTGTTAAACTGGCCCACAACCATAAGCAGAATGATGTGAGAGGGTCCATCAGCACAGTAAAGAGGTGGAGAATTGCACTGCTGGGGCAGAACGGGGATGACATCACTCTGATGGATTTTACTGTGGCAGCTGCATAGGGACCTCCATACCATATATCAAGCAGCTGATAAATGAAGCACGTAATTCAGAACAGGACTGATGGAGGCTGCAGCCCTACCGTGGCAGCAATTTCTAAGGAAGAGGAGGGGTTAGCAATTTAGAATGCGTGGAGGGGCTCTTTTCACCTGGGCAATGTAGTCTGGATTGAGTTTCCCCACCCTATGCACTCCTTTCATTTGTTTATCATCTTAAATCTCTTGAGCTACTCCCTTCACCAGCTGCAGTGTGCTTTCCTGTGGGCGCTGCACATAACCACAGCAATCTCTGCTCAGTGAGGCAGAGAGGGAATGATGTTGTTAGCTCTGAATTAATTTGCTCTGTGAGTGTAAATCTGGCTCCCACTGTTATTTTGGTGAATTATTTTAAATGTAAATGCTACAGAGACAAATGAAATGTGTAGATGTGGTACTGAGAAAAAAGCACAGTTGAAAGAGAGACACTTCAAATACACAAAAGTTGTTCCCTTCGTCATTAATATAATGTGCTTTTAATAAACGATGGATGTTCTTGGCTTTCAGAGCTGTCTGATCATCATGGATTCCTGTCCCAGACTTACTCCTAAAAGCTGTAGGCTGTAAGTCAAGTGAAAACAGATAATCAAAATCTTGGGGAAACTGCCTCTAGCCCATTTTCCTTCACTCCTGGGTCATCGCTCGGGCTTCTGACCCAGGCACATGGCTGGAGCTCCTCGCCAGCAGGAGGCTACTGGGGTTTATTCCAGCTGTGACATTATAAACCTATGTGACTGAGATATCCCTGTTAAGAGGCTGTGCTAGATCTGGGGCTGCAGTGCCCAGCTGCTCTGAGGAAACTGTTCTAAAGCTTACTCTGTGTTCCTCCAGTGAGAGGGTGGCTTTTTTGTTGTGTGTGTTTGGGGTTTGGTTTTTTTTTTGTTTGTTTGGTTTGGTTTTGGTTTGGTTTTTTGCCAACGACAACTTGTATTCACTAATTCCTGGCACTTGCAACGTATGAAGCAGGTCTGTCCTTTGAGAAAGAAGAGGAACTCAGGCATGGCAAATAGTATTACCTGTACTAGGTGACACTAGTCTTAAGTGAACTCTGGACTATGGTTAATACTCGTTTCAGTCTGTGACCTTCAGTAGATGATCTAATTCCAACTTCTTTTGGTTTCCCACCAGTTAGATGAACAACACAAGGCTTCTCTCATTTTTCCCTCTTCACCAGCTTCTGATGGTTATGAAGATTGGGGCTTTCCCAGTGTAGTCCAGCTGTTCTCCAGTGTCAGATAGGCTCGATTGTGGCTTCCAAGACTAAACATCCTACCATATGGGCAGCCGCCTATATGCATTTCAAATCATCCAACCCTGCCTACAAGCAGGGTGCAGCAGGCAGGCCGCTCCGAGCGGTACAGCCATGGTTTCTGCTGTGGCCGTTGCATGGCTTGTGTCTCACTGTGGGCACAGAGTGCTCTTCTGTGTAAAACCACAGAGCTGGTAACAGCTCCAGTGGCTCTCTGGTGAGATGGAGAGGTCTGTAACTGTGTGGGAGAAGCACCTCTAAGGGTTGCTCGGTGTCAGCTTTTCCATGCTCCCCTTCAGCAAGGTGGGGGCACAAGCAGAGCCCAGCCAGGACCATTCCCACTGGTGACTGCCTGCATCCCAAACCTGTAGGAAAGTGCAAGGGTGAACACATACACCTTCTTCTTCTGGACCATTTTGAACAAGCTTTATTTCATTTTTACACAATCCTTCCCTCTTGTTTTTCTGACTATCCTTCAGTGTAGCCTGTCTCAGTGCTACCTGTTCAGGTTTGAACGCAGACCACCTGTGCCAGTTGCTCTTTTCAGTGCCATTTTTTGTATGACTTTTGCTGCTTCATATCCTCAAGATAGCTCTTTGTGGAGTTGGGCTCTTGACACCTTATTCTCTATTCAGATGCGTAAAGAAAGGTTTGTGCAGCATTCTTTTGTGAGCTACTGTTGCTGGAATTATCCGTCTGCTTTTGTACTTCAATGACATAAATCCCAAGCTTGGGCTTTGACTAACAACAGTATAAAGCAGGGTTTTAATACTTGCACAGAAGGTTGTAGTACTAAATGTTGGTGACAACCCCTCCCTGTGTTCCTATGTATGGGATTTGTTGCCGTATTTAGTGAAATCTATCAGGACAGCCGTATAAAATATGGAGAAATCTGCTTGAGCTAATTGGATGCTTGGCATTATTCTCTGCCAGAACATTGTTTTTTGGTGTTGCCTGATTGCCAGGGACAGGTCAGATCAGTGGTTTTGGAGAGACACGGAGGGGCCAGCTGTGACCGTACCGGTGGATTTCAGTGTTAATCAGAGAATGAACATTTGGGGCAGCGGGAATGAGGCATCCAAGTCAGCTACTGTGCAGCTTAATAGTTGTCTGTCTGACTAGTACTGTGCTGTTGAGGAAGCTGAAAGACTATTTCAGCAATCTCTGCTAACTTGTCTTTAAAGATTTTTGTACAGTGCTTGCTTCTTTGCTGCTTGACCTAGTTTATGCTGTGCATGTTGGGTCAGTACCTACATTAAAAGCCTTCATTCTCCTACTTCCTTGATGGATTTCTAGTGCATTGGGTCACAGTTCCAGACTACTGTTTTATTTAGTTAGTTGTAATCGTGTCTCCCATGTAAGCTGCTTTAGAGCAAATTCTTATTTTTCATTGGTCTTATTCTTCCCTGGAACATTAGTTAGTTTGGGAAAACATGTAATGGCTATCTTGGGCTGTTCTTCATCAAGAATTGAAAACTTCCATATGACTATGAACTGCATTTTTTTTTGTGAAATATGCCCATGAGGACTTTTCTGCCAGGAAAACTAATCCAAAATGCAGTAGCAGGTTTTGAGACTGCAGAAAATTGATGAGCTTGGTAAGATCAGGGAAGAAAAACAGATCTCTAGTAAAAGAAAACACAGCTTTCAAGGCACTTAGCAGAGGTATAGAGCATTTTAAGTAATACAGATAAATATCTCCCTGGAGCTTTTGCTTTTTCATCTAAGCAGAGATCAGAGAACAAATAGCAAAATGTGAGGGGAAAAAGCAAAAGCTTTAAAGATGTCAATGAACATTTTTTCAAGCTGAAAATTACTCTTAGCAGTGAAAATAGCAGAAGATGCATAAGGCAAGAGCTATGAAGCCATGCAGAAAATAAGGGGAAAGAATGAGATCAGAGGGATACAAAGAAAGTTTGGAATTAAGTGACTACAAAATCCCTTCTTATAAATGATTTATTTTTGTTTGTGCTTGAAAAATGTTTCTAGTTTGTTTCTGTTGCTGTACTAATTCACTGAAAGCTGTTTGTCGCTGTCAGACAAATGTTTTTCAGACAGTGTATGAGCAAAAAGTGATACTTTAATGCTTTTTTAAAAAAATAAAAAAAAAAAAAGTGCAAACTATGGTAATTCTGCATAAAACTATAATCAGTGGCATTCCAGATGGCTTTGAGTTTTATATTAATGGGACAGGTCTTGGCCCCAGAACTGCTTTATATGCAATCTATACTACTGGCATGTATTTGGTAGAGAATTTCTGTATAATGATATTACGTGTCAGAGCAAAGCTGAAAGAATAAGTGATGTTTCACAAAAATCAAGCAAAGCTGAATGAAAGTTACACACTTCCACAGAATATTCTGCTTTTATCATAACATCATATGCACCTCCATGTCCTGAACCACCATTAACATTGCATGGAGCTGATTTAGACAATGAATAAGTCTTTAGTATGTTATCTGTATTTATTGAATTGAAAGCGTAAACAATCAAGTATTTTGTTAAAAAATAGCTCATATTCCAGTCGTTTTGATGTCAAGTCACTGCACTGAACTGATAGCTGCTACACTGAATTTACACCTCACCATGTTATTGGAAGTAATCAAGTGATGGTGACGTGCCCTTAACAAAACATTGTGTCGTGAAAATATTGATGTGGACAATCTTTGCAGGTCTTGCTGTAACCTCTGACAGCACTTTATTTTGTGTTACTGGGAAGCTTTGGTTTCAGGTAATAATAAGCTAACAAACCCTTAGGTGCTTTTCTTGGCCTGCTGACACAGTTACATTTGTAAGATGCATTTGCATTATGGAGTGAAATGGGGACTCAAGAACAGGCTTATGTGTCCCCAGGCTCCAGTGCTTTTCCTATCCAAGCTGTATAAGATCAAGCTCAAAGGTGGCTTTTTTTCCACCTCTTTGGCAAAAATTTTGAGCATGACATCACGTGTAAGTTGGACAGCTCAGACTGTCACCAGGGGTGTTGATAGCAGTATCTTTCTTTCCACTTGGTTCAGTTCTACTACTGCAGCTGTGTCACATCTATTAAACTAAAATTACTAGTTAAATCAGCTGTTCTCTGCATTGTGGTCATGTTAGCTATTTCATGCAACAGAAATCTTTGTGAAGCCCCCTTCTTCATCATGGACACTGTTGTCCTAGCAGGTGCTAATCCAGATGAATATGTCAGCAAATGTTTTCTTTAACCATTGACATTTTTCACAGATTTTGAGAACAGAAAGTTTATGCTCAGTAGCCTGTACAGGTCAACCTGCCACTGAAGGGTATTTGCTAATGCCTTGAGGAGACCTTAGGGAAAGGTTCCTGCCTATGAAACAGATGAAGTGCAGTTTTCTTCTGTGTAAGGAGTATAAATGCCAAATTTTTAATTCTCTCAGGCTTATGCTTTTACTTTGAGACTTCAGTGTTTGTTCTAGCTACAGACTGATAATCCTCTGTTAGCTGCAGCTTGTTCAGGGCTGTGATGAGCAGAATGGCCCTCCTGTGGTAAAACTGGATACTTCTGTAGCAAACACCCTTCTAAGCCACAAAAAGGGTTCTCAAATTAAATAAACATGTGGACAGTAAGGAAGGGGAATGCTTTTCCCAAGGGCTGAGAGTTTCCTTGGCCTGATAGGGTTTGATAAATAGTAGTTATCAAGGTATGAACTGGCAGACATGAGCTTGTTCCCTAGTTAAGTTTCCTATCAACGCAGCAATGTCATAATGAAGTCATTGTTTGTGTCGTCTTTGCCCTGCCCCTTTTCTCCAAGCCTATTTTCTTATTCTTCATCTTTTCTTTGCAACATACAGCAGTTGTTGAACATTTTAAAATCATACTTCCCAGTCTAGAAAACGACACAATCATTTATCATAACAAAACTCAAATGGAGAAAAATTCTCTGAAAAATGGGCATGAACGAGGCCGGAATTGTGCCTTGAAATTGCTTATCTAGTTTCCTTGTCTTTTTTTTTTTATAGCCTCCCTCACCCCAGCCAGGCTCGTATGATCAATGCAGTGTTGCTAAGGATCTTGTGGTCTATAGCAATTTGTCCTTTTTTTTGTTGTTGCAGTGATTGCTGATGGGGCACTGGACAAGACAGCTCTAACAGACGACGTGGGAAGTGAGGAAGACCTCTATGAGGACTTTCGGAGCTCGAACCACCGCTACGGCCACCCTGGGGGAGGTGGAGAGCAGCTTGCCATCAATGAGGTATTGCACTGGCTGGTTTCTGACAGGCAGGATAAGGAAGGATCTTGTGAACCATAAGAGAGCTCAACAACTGAACTGATAACGGTAAAGGGCATGGGGCTTCAAATTTGCTGTGGGTACCACTTACAACTGGGTAATGACGGAGTCTGGGCCTTCCATCAGGGTGCTGTCCCTAACAGCAGAGGACAATGATGTAAGGTAATGCAGAGCCACAGGTAACTCTCCTCTTAGGTGTTTTTGGATGGGAAGTTTAATACTATGAATGAGCAGCCTGGTCAGGGCTGGTGTGAGACTTGAAATGTGGTGTACTGAGGGCATAAAGGAAATGCTGAGGGGGAAAAAACACACAAAAAAAACCCCAAACAAACACCAAAAGCAACTGGTGTGCGTACCTCTTCATAGGTAGGTGGAAGGGTTCTAAGCTCAATGTAGCCTTGGTTTTCACTGCTTCTTCCTGTTCCCCAGTAAATTCAGGATGAGAGATGCCTTTTTAGTCAGCACTTTTAGCTATTTTATTTTATAGTGCTGACACTGATTAACTTGAGATCAGCAATTTAAAATTGTACTACTTAGTTTAACTGATGTGATGAGCAACATATTAACAGGATTTAAGATGTTGGGTGGTTTTTTTGCAAAAATACAGTGGCTTTGTCTAATGTGTTAGAACTGGCATCCTGTTACATGCACAATGCTTTTTTGTTGGGGTGAACTAATAAGCTTTTTCATTAGAAGAGTGGAGCGTGTTCACCATGTGAGTGATCTCTTGCACTCTTACACCTTCTTTCTTTCTTCCCTACACTGTTACCTTTACATGACCTTCACAAGATGAGAAGGCAAGGATAAAAGATGTAGTATGTTTCCTTGTGGCCAAGCTGTAACTGAAACTGTTGACTGAGGGTCTGTGCCTGTGTGTTTGATCTATACAGCAGTGGTGCTTCTGGGGTCTGCAAAAGCTCCAGAAAGCTGCACAGTGAGGATAACAGCTTTTCTTCAAAAACAACAGCAGCAAATGCGCTTCTAGCAGTTTTCCTGCTCCTAGAGCCCAGAATCCCTGATTACACAGCCCTGTGTGCCTGGGGTAAGGAAGAGACTTGCTATATTTTCTTCCCCTACTGGTTATGTCTGGGAGTTGTCAGACTATGGCCAGAGCTTTTTGATTTAACCTCAGCTCTTTTGGGCTGTTGTCACTGGTAAGCAAATGCCGGTAGAACACCAGAAAATCTTGAGTTGTGTTCTTCTGCATTTACTTGGTGTGTTGTGAGTGTCCCAGGCACCACAGGAGTCATTCCCACTGGGAGTGTGCGAGGAGGATTTTGCTTCTCTCCCATGCAGGTGCTTGCCCTGGTAAGTCTTCTTAGTGTCTCATCAAACAGAACATCCTCTGGATTTTTCTTTCCTTTTTTTTTTTAAAGGAAAAGGCTAAATATTTTATTTTTTTAAAGTGCGTCTTTACAAATCTTTGAAGTCAGGGGAAAAAATTAACTTGCTAGTGGGTCTGTATATCCATCAGTCATCTTGCGGGCTTTCTCTTTCATCATCCATTATTATTGAGAGCAATTGTTCTTTTTTTCTTACAAGTTCATTTTATTAGAGTAAAATTCCATCATTTAACTCCTAATCAGGAAAGCAAATGGATGTGCCCAAAGCAGGTGTAATTTGATTAGTCTTTGAAGGGTATGCGGGGTTTTGTTGGCCAGTTGACTGGAAGAGAAAAGATTATTTTTGGCTTGTTCCCTAGAAGCTTGCCTGTTCAGGGGCCAACAAAGCTGTAAGAACAGGCAGTACATTATTTACTTTGTCAACTGGTTCCTACGGGTAATTAATCCATCACTTAGCTTCACTGAGCCTTAGCAAAGTGCTTTTCTGCACAACCACTTCCTGGAACAAAAGACTACAGTAAAATACAAAATCTCTTGAGGTGAAATACTAAATCTGTGAGGGAGGGATTCTGCATGAACAGACATCTTAAGTGTTGGAATTGAAATATCTCAAATAACTGGCAGACGGACAGGCTTCTCTTCATCTTCCCTGCTGGACCAAAGGCTGGGTGTAGATTCATCTTGCGTGTTTTCTATAGTAGAGCTAGGAGTGATGGGGGGGGGGGGAAGATAGCAATGTCCAATCATTTAGTAGCGTTTTGTGAGTAGTCTTCTCTTTGTTTTATTGTATTCTAAATTGTCTTTTATTGGTCATGGATAAGGAAACTATGGTAACTGCACTATTCTTAGCCTTCTTGGAAGAAGCAGCTTTCAAATAAACAGAGAAGGTTGAAATATATTTTTAAGGCATTTGGCAGACAAAGTGTTGCGTTAAAAAACAAACCACCCGACCACTGAGTTTTAGCTCATTTTGGATCAAGAGAAAATGGTTATGAAATAAGAAAGAAACCTTTCACAGAACTAGAATAATTTATTGGCAAGAAGACTAGAGGGATCAAAGAAAGCTGGGAAGGCTGTATAGAGCCCACCTAAGAAGATCAGCATGAGACTGTGTAATAGCCAAGAAAAATCAATCAAAAAGTAATAATAAGGGTTTGGGATGAGAAAGAGGCGGGGGAAGCAATTTTCTTGGGGCATCTGTTTGACATTCTTGATGCTCATGAAAAGAGATTTTTGTGTTTAGATTGTACTTGGTGGAGTTTACTTTGTGTTTGTTCCAGATAAAGACCCTATCCTTGTATCTTTTTGCTTCCACAGTATAATTAGGTAAAATGCGGCAAGAGAAAAATCTATATGGCCAATGCATTGTGGTTCTGTCTTACGTATAGGGCAGACATAGATTCAAGCATCATGAAATGTGTTATATGTTAGACTGAAGTTGAGGACCTGAGGGATTATGTATATAAAAAGCCTGCCTGGCCAGCTCTCGAGTGATCGTGGTGATAACGAGGAGAGCTATACTGCTTATCAAGTGTGAGTAGGGTTAGGTAGGCCTGACTGTGGAAATACCTGATGCGTGCAAAGGGTTTGTTCTGTCCTGCTGTGCAGGGGGGTCTGTGTGGCGCTCTGCGCCAGAAGAAGCGCTGTTGCAGTTCAACATGTGGGGCATTTAGCCCCATGCAGCCCCAGGTGAACAGTGCTGTCCCTGGCTTGTGAAAGCCAAGCACTACAAGTTTGCAAAATAACAGCAAGACTCCCTGTTTTTTCCTTACCTCTTATATCTCTGATAAGTTCGGAATTTGGTATGCGAAGTCTTGTTCCTGGGGAACTGCACAACTCGTTGGCTTCAACAGGCCAGGATTTTATCTTAAGATGTAACACCATTGCCTTACATTTTAAAGTTACAATCCTGTAGTATGTTACAGATGTTTGTGCGCTAACCAGTGCTTGTTGACAACATGCAATTAAGCTAATTGGTTCCAGCATAAACGTTTCTGATTTAACAAAGTAATTCATACAGAGGAATGCTCAGGAAGTGGCACAAACGATACATCTGCCACGTACCAAAAGCGACAGATACTGTGGCAGTCCTCGTTTTGTCCTGCTGAGCAGGGTACAACTGAGGCTCTTGAGTCTCTAAAGCATGATTATTGTGCTAAACTCTTTGATCACTCACTGGGAAGTTGTTCTAGGCTCACCCAGTGCTCCTCCAAGCACAGCCAAATTTAAATAAGACAGGCATATGTACACTGGTTTGTGGTTTTTTATATGTACACTGGTTTGTGTTTTTTTCATTTAGTTGGTGTGGTTTTTTTAAACAACAACAAAGCAACTCCCCCCCCCCCCAAAAAAAAAAAAAAACCCAACCAAAAAACAACCACAAAACCCAAACCTCATAAAATGTTAATGCAGATGAGATCAGAACATATTTTAGTTTTTTGTTAAGTGTGAATAAAAACCTTCATAGCATTTTTCACATTATCTATGTTCCAATTAATGGAAATCTCTTTTGTATTACATGAGGACAGATTTCAAAAGACAGAAAAATTTAAAATAGTGCCATAAAATGTTATCATCCCCCTTTTTTAAAAAAGTACAGAATAGGTTGAAAAAGCTATGGTCACGACAGATTCCCAGACTGAAAACAGAACTAGAATTATTGATCATATGGAAGCAATATATAACGTTCCTGTGTCATCTGGGAAAGGAGATTTATTACCACTTTTATATCTTAATGTGAGTATATTGCTCTCCCAACTGATACTAAAGCCAAATAGAAAGCAGTTAACAAATACACCCCCACCATACCTCCCCTTACTTTTTTTTTTTTCATTCTTTTTTTTTTATCCAGAGGGCTTAATTCCTGCCTTTGTGTCTTACGTATTTCTGCAACGAAGGTTGACAACTGTGGTCCAGAAGCAGCAATTGTGATTTATTTGCAGAATACTGTATAAAGCTCAGTGCTGTCAAGGACAAGAAATAATGTTCCCCAATGGACATAAATCTTTACTGAATCCTGGTTTTTGGTCCCAAGTGCTTGCATAATTTTGTATAGGAATCCGGTGCGAATAGAGTATGGAGTCAGAATTGTAACTTCGTTTACTGCCTGATGGATTTAGTTTTTACAGTTCTCAGGTCTGCAAACTTCTAAGGTCATTTCAGAGGGCTTTTTCAATGGATTTAAAGCAAATCAGTATATTCAAATACTTGATAGCAATTATGTCTCATCAAACATAAGGATCAGGAGCTAAGTGGTCCCAGGGGTTGCCAGAGCCATATTTCTACTTTCTACCATGGGCAGCTGTTGCTGCTCCGAGGCGCTTTCTTGTGCTCTTGTCAGCGTTAGGATTTGGTCATCCCCTGAGCAAGGGAACCTCCCCCAGCAGGCTGAAGACGAAGAGAGGGTGATGGAAGCCAGCGGAGCTCGCTCAGCGCTGGGGATTATCCTCATCTGACGAAGGACTATCTTGCAAGTGAATGCTGGGGTTTTTTTGGAGAGCTGGGAGGAATGGGGTAAACTTTCATACTTGCAGTCATGCAGTGAGCTCTTAGCAATCCAAGTGCTTGTTCACACACATACACAGGTGCAAAGTGTAGGTAGGTAGCTCCTATGCCATGCTACAGTCTCTAGCATACAAACAGACCACCAGCAGAAGTTAAATCCACACAGAGTATTTCTAAAAAATGTATCATTTTTCTGCTAGACCCATGCTTTTTCTAAATAGCCCTATGAATCTAATACACATTAGGAACAAAAAAACAAACAAAAAAAAAAAAAAACAACAACAAACCCAACCCCAGGCTTAGCGTAGTTCTTGGGGCAAGAACAGCACATTGGAAGTCTGTCACAATTTTAACTCCTAAATAAAAATGCTGAGGTGTTACAGTGGAAGGGGGCCTGCAGGTGCATAAGGGAATGATTGAATTTATGGAGTTGGTCTTGAATGGACCTAACTCCTCCTTCCGGGAGCCAAGCTGAAGAAGCAGAACAGGAGAGGTAGCATCTGTGTCTCACCTCTTTCTGGACCACAGATGTGTCCCCACACACATACCAACATGTTTAAAGAGGGGAAAGTACTGCTGAAATTTTCATCTGTGGCTGTAAACCAGACCTAAATACATCACTCAAAGGAAATAACTGGAGACAGCATGATGGTTTTGGAGTTCTTACACCAGTCCTGCCAGCCGTTAAATTGTAAAAAAGTTTCTATTAATGCTTGTTAATGATAGTTTGTGAGTATTAGGGGACTCAATAATGTCTGTTGTTTGCTGGAATTAAATGTGTTCCCAGTTACTGGGGTGTAGAGAGAGGCTTGGCCCCACAAATAGTTTTCCCTTTTGGAAAAAAAATGATCCAACAATATTTTAACTCCTGAAGTTACTTGTGCCAAGCCATTTTGAAGTCTGCATGTATTTTATCCAGTGCATCTGTGGCTTCCTAAAAATGTCACCTGCTCCCCACCACCTAAAGAAAACATGGCCTGTCTACTGATGCTATCACAAGAGGTGGTTGTCTCTTTATGGTGAAGGTTGCAACCAACTTCCAGTGCTTTGGCAACCTGTTAAAAGAGCTCTTTTAATCCGTACCAGTGGTGTTGTATATTGTAGGGCTAAGGGTTGGGTTTGCAGAAGGCCTTGGCTTCCTGCCTGCCACTTGTAGCACATGAGGACCATCTATCAAGGTGCCACTGAGATCTTAAAATCCTTGCTTTGCTGCACCTGAGTTAGTGTGGCAGGCAGGCAGTCCCCCTCTGTGCTCCTGATGGTCCCTGCCTGCTGAGGGCTCGCGTGTGCACCTAACGCAGGCTTTTTCACCTGTCACCCTTCAGCCAATGTTGCCTGCAGGACCTGCCTGCAGAGTAGACATGCTTCATCAGGCCTGTGCAGTGACAGCCAAGGATAACCCGTGAGCAGGTGAAGATGAGTGATTTCACCATTCGTGTGTGCAGTGGGAGCCTTGCTTTCAAACCTACCCTCTGTCTGATGCAGAGGAGGAACTTGCCCCCATCCATGATGTATCTCACTAGCTATCCTTGGGTCCTTGGGATCTCCTTGCTGGGCTTTCAGGGATCCTTGGTTTGGAACCTAACTCTCCACGGCTGTTCGGTGGGAGGAAGAGCATTAGAAGCACTGCAATATTTTCACCCCATCAATAGATTGGTCTTTAGAAGTATAGCATAAACTTCAGTTATTCCTGCTTGAAATGGTAGCCTGACAGCATGCAGACAAGTGTGTTTTGCAGAATCTTGCTGTTACAACTCACTCTGCATATGTCTTGATTTAAAAAGTAGTTTTGGGGTTGTACATGCCCCATTTTGTTAGTTCAAGAAACACCTGTGATGGATAACAGCACAATAACAAAGTGGGTATTGAAGTACAAAGATTTGCTGAGACAAGGGGATAAAGAAGGAATGTGACAAGAGTAGGAATGTTGGGTAAAGGTTAGTGCAGAGGTTACTACAGGTTTAAGTGTTTGCATAGAGACTACAGGTTTAAGTGTTTGCATAGAGACAGAGGAGTGAACATATCTGGTTTTATACCATACTTGTGCCTTGGGTTCCTCTCCGCATGGTTTTGATATCAGAACATTTTTTTGATTTGTTCTTCTCTCTCCAAATCCTGATTGAGAGCAGCTCCTCTCTGAAAAGTTTTCTTTTTTTTTTTCCTAATCCCCAGAAGACATTTCAACCTTGTGGTGGAAAAATAAAATCCATCCTGACTCTTCTGGCCCTTCAGAGAGCACTGTTAATCCCTCAAAAGATCTTCCCGGTCAGCTTCAGCCCTAGGCTGTGACCAGGGCCCCTTGTCCTACACCCAGAAAACTGGTGGCAGGGTTAGCAAGTCCAGCCACGCTTTAATGCAGTGAAGGCCTTGGTGTATTCCTTGCAGTTTTATATCGCCACTCTGATAAAAGCAGCAAAACTGTGGGAGCTGTAGCGGAAAGAAAGAATAGCAAGAACAACCAAGTTGCTGAAGCGCCAACCCAGCTTTTCCTGAGGCTCATGGAAAGACTCCCCCTCCCTCCGGGGTGCATGGGGCCAGCCCTTGCTCGTGCCCTGGGAGAGCCGTTGGGTGCCGGTCAGTCCTACGCCTGCTCCTTGCAGCAAAGTGAGGAAATGTTACTTGCATTAACCCCACTACTCCCACGCTGGAGCACACGCGCACTGCATGGGCGGGCGAACAGAACAGCCTTTGTCCCTTTGTCCCTAGCAGCGTGGGACTGCCTGGCACACCTCCGCGTGGCACATACTTGTCCGGCAGATCTGCACGGAGTTGCGGAGTGTAATCAGGGCCTCAGAGGACAGGAGCAGAGCTGTGCTGCTTTACAGCAGTTGAATGTAAAGTGCAGCTTGCTTCTTGAAGTTTTGGGTTGAGGGACAGGTGCAGTTGTTGGGGCCAGTGGCCTAGAAAGGTGTGATGGGGGTTATTTGTTTCAATCCTACTTCCAGCTGGCTTTATAATCTTTAGAGAAGTTCCCGCTTCTGGCTATTCCACTGACTTGCCACTGGCGAGTCTTCCTGTCTGTGGGTTTTGTGAAAAGGAAGCAGGCCACTTGAGCTATCCAACATGGACCGAATGTCCTGCTTTTTCACCTTCCTCTGTCCCTAATGGATGCTTTGCTAGTAAAGCAGGGGGACACCTTGTTCATTTACTGTTGCGGTTACCAATTTCCCATCCTTGCCTTGCTGATCACCTTGACAGTCACTTACCAAGTTTGCTTCTGACCTGTATCTTATCTTAGGTTGTTACTGATTTCTTGGTCAATGGCGCAGGCTCTTGGAGAAGAGCCCATCAAGACTCGTTCTTCAAGGGTGTGGTGTTCTGCTGCATTTTTTCCTGCCTGTTGGCTATAACAGGGGTGTCAGGAAAAGGTGGCCTCAGAAGGCTGCTTGACCATGTAAAAGTTCTACCCTGCTTTTCTGTTGCATAGGACAAAAAATAAGCCTATTATGCACAGCTTATGTATGTCTTTTACCCTCTCATAGCTTTCTCTTGCTTGTACTCCATGGAACTTGTTGTTCTCCCAGCCCTCCTATGGCTCCTTTAATTCCATCAGAGGACAATGAAGGAGGATTCTCAAATTAACATTATTACATGCCAGCTTGGAAGAACTTTACAAAGCTGTTACTTGTGAGCAGTTTTCTTGTTTTCTACATGTGCAAGACTGGTATATTCTGTAAGAGGTGAGGAGGCTGAACAGTCAGAGAAGTGTCATAACACTGCTTTGCAACCAAAGGCATTTTTTGTTTAAGATGACAGCTAAAGGAACCCTGTACTCACATTTTATAATGTGTGGGCTCAACAGACTATGCCAGACAGCCTAAAGCTACATGGCTTTTTTGAAAACTCCTGTATAGTCAGAACGAAAGGAGTCTTATGGTCTAGAAACAACCAAGAGATAAAGCTTGCCCTTGTTCCCCCCTGCCCTGACAGCCACCTCTCTTAAGGACTCTTAACAGGAATTATGTTTTAGTGTTCTGATGGGGGGGGGGGGGGTCAGCTCTGTACATTGTACATCTTGCTCTACCCCATGTTAGTTACCACATAGATCTTGTCATTCACCTTGCATGGTTATTCATTCCCTTTTCCTCACCCACTTTACCTGTTTTCACTGGCTTCATTGTATCTTCTTCTGACCTCAGCTGCCTCAGGTCCCACAACTCTGCTTGTGCCTGCTCTTTCTTTCCTTTCCCTGACTTTTCTCAGAGTATTTATCTGCCTCTGTTTCTCCCTTATTTCTCTGTTCCGGCCCACATAATGCCCGAATGAAGACCATTCCTTGTCTTTCTGTGTTATCCATGGCTGTCAAATTTTCAGTTCAAAAACAGGATAGCTAAAAAAAAAAAAGCATTAGAATAATTTCTAGGACCTCCTGAACAGCTCCTCCCTCATTCACTAAGGATGTCATTGCCATCCTGTCTGTTCCTCAGCTCTGTAATAGGAGTGTCATCTTCTGTTTTGACCCCTTTCTAGCTATTGCATTGAAGCTGTTAATCTTGCCAGGTCTCCAAGATGTGGCATTTCCTTTCCTGTCCCTCTGTCTTGCCATATATACTATTCAGCCTATCTTTATTTCAGAGCACCATTAATAGAGCAGCCTTTGTTCTGCCTGTGTCCAATCTTGTATTGACAAGATCCGTTTTCCTAGGCTGCTGCATGGACCGTGCGAGCCTGTCTTTGCTTCTCTCTACTTGTTCCTTGCTCCACAACATCTATCATAACATGCTTTGTTTTTTTTCCCAGACCATTCCTGTCTGTATCCCTTGCCTGCTATCTGTCATCCAGTATTGAGAGAGAATTTTTGTACCTTCAGTCAAACCAAATGCATGCCCAGCACTAGTCAAACCCACCCTGGAAACGTGTCATCTTCTGTGTACGATGCTGGAAGCTCCGTTGCCTCAGCTCACACAAGCGCGTGGGATGTGTTGTGTTGGTACATGGCTCACAGCAGCAACGCGGTTCTTCTGACACGGGAGCTCTAGGCCATGGCAATAATCCCCAGCTGCTTCCAACATGTTAATAGTTACTGTTCTTGAAAATAAAACTTGCTTTAGGGGGACTTGAAAGATTTTCTAGCTTTAGTAGAGTGTGAAAGCAAAAGACTGGTTGCTAAGCAGACCGTCTTTTTTTTTTTTTTTTAATTGTTGTCAGGGGCGGTCCATCTAAATGGCTGTTTTTCTTGTACCGTACCAGTGGGGCCATGCCTTAATCTGTGCACCACACAAAGAAACTGTCATGCCAATTTTCTTCCCATTGATGATTATCTCGTAAATCTTAGTAGTCAAGGAAGAGAACAACTTGTAACGTTTTGGCAGTATTGCATGATTACACTGGCCAGGGAAGTGCTAGCTGTAAAAGCTGTGTGGGCTTAAACCATGCAGTGCTAGCTAAGGAAACATGCAGTGGGGGTAACTGTGCTCTAGTATCACAGTGTAAAATACTGTAAAATTCAGAACAAACTGTGGGCCTTTGACAGGTTGTTTTCCATTTTAGAAATACACGATCAGTTGCAGTTTAAGAAGCTGTACTTGTTCTGATGTTTTCTGTCCGTGGCTCAGTAGTGAATGACATGCTTTTGGGAGATGTTGGCTACAGTTGTTACTGAGGGTTAATTCAGTGCCTAACAGGGTTTGGTACTTGCTTTGTTTGGATTCTGGACAATATGTGATAGGTTATTTGGCATTAAGGAAACTTAGTTTTCGATGGATTGATTGCAGGTAGCAGTGCTTGCCCCTCCCAATTTCATTCTCAGCCCTTGCTTTCAGTTGCTGAACTGAGTAGAAATTTGTCTATTGAACACCAACTCAGAACCTGGATTGTTTTTGGAAAGATGCATTTGAAATAGTTTGATTACCCCAGTGTTATGAGGTGGAAGTATTTTCATCACCCAATTAAATAAATAAATAGGAGCTTCTTCTCCAAGAAGCTCTTCGACAGCTCTGAGTTACAAAAAGGGCAGTAATAATTTGGTGATTTTTATTTCAAAGGAAGCTTAAAGGGGGGGGAAAAACCCGGTCATATGGATCTAGGTGAAATTTGTTACTTTGGCTGTTGAATTGTTGATTTCCTCGGGTACTGAACATGTTCTCTTCTGTAGTTCTGTATACACAGCATCCAAACAGGCAGTGATGCCAACTGGATGGGTAGGGAAGTCTGTCTGTGTCTTCACTGGTCTAAAAAGAGAGAGTAATGCTACCTCAGGAGATAGCCTATTTAGGAACATCTTAGGAAAACTTGTAAAGTAGTCAGTGTTTGCATGCTCGGTGTTGTGTTTGCATGATATGCAAAGCTCTGCTGAACAGAGCAGGCAAACACCCCATGGAGCTGCCTGGCTGCTCTCTCCAAGCTCTGTGCCTGGAGCAGGGAGACAGGTAGTGCAGCTGGGTCAAAAAGTATGTGTCTGTGTATCAGATGGGCCTAATCCAGGCTCAATCCTAGCACTTCTGTCTTTCTTACTTGTTAATGCTTTGACACATTTTTTACCTTGTTGGAGAGAAGGTGTTGATAAATGACCCAGTGGGGGTGTTCCTTTTTTTTGTCTAATGATTTTGAGAGCACAGTTTATTTGTACTACAATACCAGTGCATCCTTGGCTTTAAGAGGAGTTGAATTGTCTTGTGTGCCTTGTAGCAAGCACGTGCCTGTTTGTGCTAAGACAAGTGTAGGAAGTCCTGGAAATGTGCATTAGCGTGCTATCTAGCTTACTGCTCGGAGCCTTGCTTTCCAAGCCTGCTCTTTTGTGAGAGAAGGGAAAGGTGCTGCTGGTGAGGCTGGTCCCCTCTGTGGGGCTGGTCCCCTCTGTGGGGCTGCACACCCCCCCCCAACCTTGCTCTGGGGCACATGCACTTTGCTGTCCCAGTGCACTGGGTATAACGTCACTGCTTGTCTCCCTAGTTAGTTCTTTGCCTGTTCTACTGAAGCACCTGTGCTGCTTATTGCAGTTGTTGATTTTTCACGTTGATGTGCATGTGCCTTTCGGCTCCCAGTTCAGCTGCTACAATACTGAAACGCTCTTTTCGCTTGGCAGAAAGTGGGTTTGTCTGTGCGCTCCTGGCCTCTAAAAGCTGGCACCTAAAACAGCCCTCCAAAGCTTAGGCCCCATTGCATGTATAAGCAAGGTGACAAGGGCTGGACAATAATTAGTATTGTTTGCTTTATCTAATATTAGACTGGGGATTCTTGAATAATGTACTCTCTGAAGGCTTGGTCACTGACTGCAGCACAACTCCGTGTGTGATCAGGCCTGCGAGGCTGCGCCGCACTCGCCACTTGCACTATCTGAGTGACAGTGTTATTCCCTGGGTGCAGTCCTGGCTGAGGATGGCTCTTAGAGAAACGATTGCAAGTAAATTATTACAATTGCAAATCAGATTCCTACAAATATTGTGCAATACTTGAAATATGCTTCCTCACTGATAGTTATACAAAGTCTCGCCCTACTACAAGCCACAGGGTAAAACCTTCAGCTGTTTCATCTCTTGCCACCTACCACAGAAGCATGTCTGATCAGTGAGAAATAAGAATGAGGCTTCATTTCTGTCTTAGAAAAACGCCACATGGTGTTTAGCCGTATGCAGCAGTAGTGGGAGCCTCCCCCTCCCCCCCTGCCCCCAGCAGTTTGAGTTACCATGGAAGTAACTGCCCCATGCACAGACTCTGTGAGGGGATTCACTGCCTGGGGGTGAAAACAAAAACCAGGTCACAGCTAGAGTAACTCTGCAGTTTTTGTCCTTGTTCGAGACCAGTTCCTACTCGTTCTCACTTATTTACCGTGGGGTCAGAGGTGTGGCTGCAACTTAACATTAATTGTGTAATGCTCCAAGATGTATGCAAGGTAAATATGTTATATGTGTCCAGGCAATGTAGTGCAGGAGGGTACTTAGGTCTGTACATCAGAAAAGCAAAGGGACGTAGCTGTGGTTTAAGATGTTTCTTAGAGACAGCTCCAACGCAGGTGAAAATGCACCCTCCCTGCAATTTTGCAGCTGCTTTTTCTGCATCTTCATCTTGCTATCAGTTTCCCCTCAGCTGCTTCTGCAAGGTGATCTCACCTTTAAGATGTCTTTATAGATATTTATTCAAACTTTTTGTGCTTCAACTTCGAATGCTTGAGCATGTTCATGAGTGGCAAAGATTTCAGGAGGTTATGGGAGAATTACGTCATCGTGGATTTTAGAAATTGCCCGGTATCCTGTGGCACCAACAGTATTCCTCTGCCAGCATGACTTACCAGTGTGTGTCCTGGTGTGGGTCACTGGAGTTTACCTGTTTCTTTTCAGTGTAATAGTGACTAGAGAAGATGGTAGTTGCTGTGGAGGTTTCAAAGGAGTATGTGTGATCGTGCTTCTTATTCACCATGATTACCTTCTCCTGAAGGTCCACATCCCTTCCTAATACTGTTTGGTGGCTTATGCCCATACTCAATCAATTCATGAAAAGACTTCAAAACCAGACAAGATTTGCAAAATCCTCAGGAACTGAATAACGCAATCGTGTGAGTCAACTGTAGACTTGAAGAAGTTTTGTTAAATTGAAGTCTGCAAGCTTAGGGATCTAAGTATTACACTCTGGTGCATATGGCGGGGAGAATTAGTTTTTCAAAGCCATTAAGCGAATGCAGGCCAAAGCCCCAAAAACATGTGGGAGCTTGGGCAGCCTGCGGATCCCAGTAGTTTGCTTCATGTGTGAAGTTCTGCTTATCAGGTCTTGAAGCTGCATTGAGAGAACAAGCCCTTGTCCTATGCATTATTCCCTTTGTTCTACATTTAGGCTAGATGCAAGGAGATTTACAAGGTCTTTAAGTTCAGAAACCAGCAAACTGAAATAATTCTTGACTTCATTTTATAACACCTAAAAAACATTACAGAAACATAAGGAGACAGTGGAAGTTGTTTGACTGCTTAGTGCTTTCTATATAACCCCTGCAGAGGTTGGCACAATTTGGGAAAACACAAAATGAAAGAAAAGTACCCAGCGAGACCATAACTCTTAAACCTTTTCCCTTTTAAATCTCTCACCTGCTGTGTTCCAGGATATATATAGAGCTGTACAGATCTTCAAGAAACGTTATGGGCATTGATGTGCTAACACCTGAAAAAAGACAGCTTTTTTCATTTTGCTATGCTTTGTCTCAAGCGTGAGAGCAGCTGAGTGTGTTCTGTTCACACCTGCATCATGTGGCTGCTCCATCATTGCCCTTCCCAGAGATGGTTGCTACTGTAGGTGTTTAGCAGTTAGTATGTTTAAGGGGAGGGAGCCATGACTTCTGGTTCCTGCTCCTAGGAGAGTATCTGTGTGTGTGTATATATGTATATATACACACGCATTCACGTTGGGGATATATATTTTTTTTTCCATGTTTGAAGCTCTCAGGTGAAGTGCAGTTGTCCTTGTTGCGCCCAGCTCCACGCACTAGCGACTGTGTCATCCAGCCCTAGCTCCAGGGGCTGGATTCATATTTCTGTTTCGTGAGAAGGTGTGTATAGGGGGAGCACATGAGAACTGGAAGGTGTGGAATTGCCTCCTGTCAGTGAAGGGCATGAATAATCATTCATGATGTCCTCTTCTTCCTTTCCTGAGCAGTGCTGTTACTGCCAGCTGTTGAGCAAAAGGTGGGCTCCACTTTGCTGGCTAGAGGAGAGAAAAAGGCTGCACCTGTAGTCAAAGAGACTGTCTGTGATGGGTGCTCTCCAAGAACCATCCCTGGCCTTTCCAAGGAGGAGTGGTGCCCTTTCATCCTGGTCCTGGTCAGACACTGCTGGGAGCTATGCTCAGGCTGCAGCAGCTGTGAGCATACCCCGGGGAAGCTGGGTGCTCGGTGAATTTCACAGTCCAGCAGCAAAATGTTAAGTTCCTAAAAGCACGTTTAGGGCTCTGCAGAGCTGACCAGAGGTTTTCTGGTTGCGGAGATTTGGTTTTGGCGTACCTCGGTCCTGCAGAGGCATTGGCAGAGGTAGCCAAGTCCTTTGGACACTCTGGCTCCAGGACCCTGCTTGGAAGTGGACAGCAGGCTCGGACGGGAGCTGCTTCTCCCAGACCCCCAGCCCAAGGCTGCATCTCCCCATCCTCCTCGCAGACACCCAGCAGCTTGTTGCACACTCGGGCATGTGGGAAGCCATCGTGCCCTCGCCGTGCCCTTGCATTGCCGCACAGCCAGCTTCCCCCAGCCCCATCCGGAGCAGCAGGATTTGCCTGCTGGCAGGACTTGTCTCTATTGCTGGCACGCTCTTAGTGCGGGTGGAAGGATTTAAAAAAGCAGCCGCCTAATCCACTCCTGACCCTCCTTAAAAGCCTCCCCTGCACACCCCACATCGGGCTGGGCTGGCTGCGTTGCTAAGGCCTGCATGTATCCTGGAGACGGCGCCCAGCAAATAGCTGAGCCGCTCTCTGGAAAGCCAATATCACAGCCCGGATTGCAGTGCTCCGGCTTGGGCTTTCTGCAAGAACGGATTCAATGTCTTCCTTCTGCTAAAGCGATGGCGACGGTTCCTTTGGCAAAGAAGATGTGGAAACCCGCGGATGTGCTGATGAGCATCCCCTGAGATAAGGGGGTGGGGAGGGGGCGTTTTGGCACACGTGCTGTGCGGGACCAGCAATGGCTGTGTCGAGCCATTTAGACTTCTGCTTCTGAGAGCTGCAAAACGGCTTTTGTTCACGGCCCTCTGCCCCCCTCCGTGCCCCCACTGTGGGCTGTTACAGCGGTCACTTAAGAAGCCTGCTGCTTTTTAATCTTTTTTTTTTCTGGGGGCTGAAGCCATGGCAAAGGTCCCTGACCGAAGCAGGCACAAATGGAGTGCACTTCACACTTTCCTCCGCTGCAACATGAACCCGGAGACTCAGCGGGTAGTGGTCTTTGTCATCCTGCTCTTCCTCATCATCGTCAACGTGGTACTGATGTTTCTTTTGGCATTTCACTGAAGGAGGACTGCCGGTAGTGGTGTGGTGCATGGGGGTTTCCAGGACTGGGCGACAAATCAGCAGGTCAGCTTGTTGTTGTCTGCCTCTGGTCTGCTTGTCTGCTGTTACGGTAACTGTGTGTCTCAGAGTATCCCTCCTTTGTTTTTTAATCATCACCTCCTTCCCCACCCTGCTCCCCTCACTCTCCTCCTGTCATCACCTGTGCCTTGTGGTTTGGATCACCGTTAAACCAGAGAAAGGGAAAGAGGTAACGGAGCCAACCTGCTTAATCGTAACCGCTCCCCGTGGCACTAATCAGCCTCAATTCCTAACAATGACAATACTGTGCCTATACGTAGCACTTCTCAGCCCTGGAGAAGCCCAAAGTGCTGCTGCTTTGTTTGCAGAGGGACAGTCATCCTATATCAAGCCCTTACACAAGGACCTACTACATGTAAACACCTGCTGTAAAAAGCGGAACCCCGTAATGCCTCCATTGCTCTGCCATTGGGAACGTTGTGCTGTGCGGTGGCGTGAGTAATGCCCAATTAGCCAAAGTGGTTGATCGATAGTGCATCAGGAATTCGGGCTGAATAAATGCTGCAGCAGTGTGGAAGGAGTGTTTTGTTGGCTTTTATCCCGTTTCCTTTATTATATTTCAGTGCTTATTTGCTATGGGTATTAAAATGGCTGGCAGAACAGCACAGGACACTGCTCGCAGGCCACTTGGCTCTCAGTGGCCAGTAGTAGCCGTGCACAGCAGGGAAGCAACTCAAGGAGCACTCTTGTAGACCCGTTAGGAGGGAAGGGCAGCAAAGCAGCGTGCTCGCTCCAGGCCTGTTCACCTCAATGATGTTTTATTGGCAGCCCTGTGCGTCACAGCACTTCCAGACTTGGGCACTGGCACCTCAATGGAGCAACCCTCTACTTGATGGCACTGAAGAAGACCGAATCCTGGTGGAAGATAAACTGGAAAGGAAGCCACAGTGCACTGTTCTTAATGACACTGCTTGCATTTGTGCCGGAGACTGTACAAAATATCCAAGCCCTTGAAATTCAGCAAGATCCTTCATTTTGTGTGTTAGGTAATCTGCAATTTACATACCACTTTCATGAGGGCAGTGTGTTTGCTGGCACTAATGATTGAAGTTACTTCAGTCCTCTCAGACCTGAATGTTTATGGCTCCTGGAGTCTGAGCTGATGCTGAGAAAGGCTGGATGCTGATGTTGTCTCTGTCATCATGAATGATGTACTCTGTACCAGCTATTTATGTGATCGTGTGTAATACATTAGTGTTGTACAAAACCACGTCACTTTAGCACACAAAGCAATGAAATTTGTACTTGCTGAGCTCCTTTCTGTACATCTGAGGCATGGGACAGCCTTGTCCCTGGGAGTGGAGAGTCTCCTGCTGGGTGTGGGGCAGCTCTCTGCATTTCTCTGCGAATCCCTTATATAGGTGAAGAGGTTTGAATTATTAAAAATCTCAGACTAGGCTATTAACTCTATTAGCTAGACATTGTGATAAACAGCCACTGGAACTACCCAGTATATGTTGTTTTCTGAAGTTACCATTTCAAAAAAAAACATCCAAGCCTCTGCACACAACACTGGCTTTCCAAAAAATCTGTTTTCTCTCCCCTCTAAACTTTACCTGTGGCCTTAGTTACAGCTGGAATCAGAACTTTACAGCATAAGGTGGAAAAAAAGATTGATTATTGGAAAGGACAAGTGACAAAATTAACAAGATGTGAAAGCATACCTTGGTATTCAAATGGCAGATGAGGGACCAAATTTTGGCTTTGGGGTCACAGGTGTCGGTGACAGAAAGCTTTTGGCAGCTGCTTGTGAGGGCGGGTTATGCACAAGGCTTGAGCAGATTCTGACAGTGCTTGAGCGTTCAGAAGCCCTCACCCCTCACCTAGTGGGTGAAGTGTTTTGCTCTCAGCAGCAGTAGGAGCAGTAATAGGCCTCAGCACCATGGCAGCTCCTACGAGCGGTTTGAACGGCCAGTTACTGCTGTCTCACCTGTTCTGTATCTTGACATAGTGCAAAACACACCTGATGGTAGATAAGAACTGTAGTTATTCCTAGGGCTTACACATACACACATAACTCTGGAGACTATCCAGCAGGTCGACCCTGTTCGTAATCCGAATGTTTGGCTCGACGTATAGAAGCCATGTAGGGCAGCTGGTAAGCTGAGCAGCTAAGACTGATCCTAGATTCACAAAGTGGCTTATGCTCTTGTTTAGCCTTGGTGTCATGTCACTGAAATGCTCCTTGGGTGGCTTTTGTCACTGAACTGGAGACTGTAGCTTCCTCTTATACTCTTCCTAGGAAGGTACTTAAGGGAAGTTTTCCAGGAATTTCTTTTTATTTAATGTCTTGCAAAATTAATTAGGTAGCTGGAGCTGGTCTTGTGGTGATGAAATAGTTTACCTTCTGCTTGGTCAGTCTGGTGACGCTTATTCCCACTGCTTGCTAAAGGATTCTGCTGGGTTTGGAAGGGATCAAATACCAAAGGTGGTGATGGCAGGCTGCTGGGCAGGCAAGTGCTCCCACAATGCTGCAGCCTCCTCCTTCCCTTCTCTCTCTAGCCCACTTTTACCACATCTACATCACACCTGGTTCAGCATCTTTATTTCCAAAAAGTTTCCTTTGCTCGGCCCAGCCACAGCAACTGTGCCTGTGGGAGCCAGAGCCATTTGCCTTTGCTGCTTTGACACATCAAAGCTTGTGCAGAAGCAGCCAGTGCATATAATGGGAGGTGAGGAGTGTCTTGCTAACAGCAGATCCAGTGCCCCAAAATGCTCGCTGCTGATACTAAGGAGAAAATGTAAGTCTCGGGAATAACATGAGTTTGGGCAGTTAGTGCCTCTGAGGTACAGAGCTGCCACGTTGCTTCCTGCAAAGCAGCTCTCTTCTCTGGGAAGCATTGCAGTTGTTGATACAAAGGATACTGAGACTTCCCCAGTTGCAGAAGACCTGCCTGCTGCTAGAGAGAGAAAGCATTTCCTTCAAGGGCTATGGGGCATCCAGGGCAGTGAGGGATAACCTGGAAGAAAGTTTGTTAGAGAAAAAGGTAATGCAACCCCTGGTGAAACTGCATCCCTTTCCTGTCGGGCAATTTGCATCACCCCTGCATATGGCAATTTCACCAGATTATTGGTACCAGAATAGTCGGGAGCAAAATAGTAGAATGGTTCTTGCATTTAAAAATTGTCAGAAGACAAATTGCAAGATTGCAGAGTACTCATTGGAGATAACACTGCCTGCCACAGGTAACACTGGTTGCCAAGAGCCTTGGGAACACTTTTCCTCTTAGTATTTAATATTAGGGGAATTTTAACTTTCTCTTTCCACTGCTTGTCTAGGTGTTTGATACCTAACTAATCCTAAAATATCTGTGTTGAGTTTTGTTATGGAGAACCCAGTGTTTATCTCCGTCCTCAACTTTACCTACAGCTGTATATGTTCAGCTGGAAGCTGCAGTTGACATGTAAGCGTTAATCAGTCTGATATTAGTTGTGACTCATTCAAGCCTGCCTCAGATCTTGGCTGAAGAAGCTGCGATGGCCGATTAAAGCCCAGGAAAAGTAAAGCTGGTGAAGGATCCCTGAATCATGTGCAGGAGCTGTAGATGGTGACAGAAGGATGGTGGGGAAGGAGAAGCCTTTGGCATTTCTGTCAACAAAGTTGGCTTTTTTTTTAATTTGCTCTCAGCGTGCTTATTTGACAGCAGAGATGGGTGCTTTGCAGGAAGGCTGTGATTGTTTCCCTGCAGTTGGGCTCTGCCCTGGCATTTGGGCTATAGCCCCAGGGAGGGAGCAACACAGCCAGGGAAGTGAGGCACATTGTCAGGCCTCTCTGCAAAGCACTTGGGGTGCCTGGTACCCACTGTGCTCTCTGCTCCCACTGCGGATCAGGTCACGTTAGCCTGGCCCTCCTGTGGCTGCTGGACCCCTCCTCTTCCCCAGGGTGCAGAGTAAGAGCTGTGCTTCTACTCTTTCCCCTGTGCTGCCACTGTGGTGCTGGTGTACTCCAGCTGTGTGGCAAAGCAGTGTGCAGGGATGGGGCAGGGTACTGCTGCTTCCAGCCCTGCACAGGTAGTTTGTGTTGCCCCTGCTGTGGGGCAAGTTCACCAGAACGTTTAACAGGCAAGAGCTTTGCTCTGCTACTGCTTTACTATGAGCCTCGCAAGGCAAAGAGCATCTATGAACAGGGGTGAGACCAAGACATCATTTCCAGAGGGAGATCTGGGCTTTAGATTGTATCTTTTCTTAATTTGTTCTCCCAGGCTAAACTCATTTTTTGTGGTGATATGTGGTATCTGCTGTCTTTGTGATTTATTCTTGGAATCTAAGGCATGAGCTGGCCAGATAAGAAACACAGTAAGCATTTAGGATGATAGCATCAACAATTACTTTTAATTAATGCTTCCAGTGTTTTGATTTAAAGAAAAAAAAAAAAAACCAAACAACTATGAAAGTCCCGTCATACAGGTTAAAAAAAAAGAGGGAGAGGAACTTGCAATTTATGCCATGTCACTGGGCTTGTTAAATACAGAATGTGCTGGAAACTCTGGAATAAAATCACGTCTCCTTTGAATCTTTGTTCTTTTGCTGGAATTACTCCAGGCATGACTGTGGTTGTCACATACAGCCCATCCCCTCTATGTCTGCATCGGGCAGTGCTGGAAACAGGGCTCGAAGCAGTAGCATGGACCTACAGTTTAGTCCACATAGGAAAAGATCCACGTATCTCCTGTTCTCCACAGGTTCTCATTTTAGTATTACACAGGCCCACAGTGGTGGTCTCTGTCCTGTTGCATGTGTGCAAGAGTTCTGCATTTGTAACTGATAAGAGTGATCGCTCCGCTCTGCTGGTAACACTGAAAGAAAAGTGTCCTTCTAAGTACCAAGAGGATGTTGTTGAACCTTTCAGCAGAGGAGTCAGCCAGGTGTGAAGAACCATGGAGAGGGAGATTTGGGAGTTTGCTCTCCCTTGCAGCTGATCTGGCCCCTCTGGACCTGGTGCAGGGCTCCGGTCCCGCATGTCCTGCTGCAGCATCGAGGTCCCATGTCTTCCTCTTCCCCTGTCAGGGAGACCCTAGTGCAACCCCAGCATGCTTTTTCCTCCAGAGAGCACCAATTTCACATTGGGCACCTGAATCTCTGCTGTCCCTTGGTGGCAGAGCAAGCCCAGCCTCCACCAGCTGGGGGAACAGGGGCTGCCTTCACCCACTCTCCCACCCCCCTTTCCGTCCTGCAGCAGCTCCTATCTGGAGCAGGCTGCTGGGCAAAGCCGAGGAGACACAGGGCATGGAGCAAACCACCGTAGCATCCACACTTAAAAATCTTGTGCTTGTTCAATCTTGCATCCATTTAGGATACTGATAGAAGAACAGAATTAGTGTATCGTCTTCTTCTAAGCTATGCTGGTCTGTAGTGGCTGCTGTGCAGGGGCAGTATGTGAGTGCTATTTATAGGCCTGGTGCCTGTAGCCTTTGTGGTAACATGGCTCAGAACAGCATAGTGGAGCTGGGCTGGGTTTGACTGCTTGTGGTTGCTTTGAATTACAATCTTGTCCAGTCTTGGCATGTTGAGTGTCTGCAGGGTTGCGGCAAACTTTGTATGTAAATACAAAGGCTGTATATAGGCATCCCATGTGAATCTGAAGAGGGACACTAGGACCTCTCAGCAGCAGCCTAACAGCTTTACTCACCTCTCCAAATAAAATAGTTCCGGCAGGAGATTAAGAAAAGACAGGCTGCTAAGGAGTCATGACTTAGTATTTTTAGTATCCCAATTCATACCTGTAGCACCCAGGAGTCAGGACTTGTTATACTAAGCGCTAATTACATAGTGAGAAGGTTTGCACTAGACACCAGGAGAGGAGAGCCAGTGACAGCAGTATGCCATGGCTGCCTGGTTTACCAGAACATGCTCTGCACCCAGCTGCTTTTGCAAAACCACTTTGTCATACAGTGGCCTCTCTGGCAGGGTTGTGTAGGGAGTCAAGGTGACTAAAATGAGAACCTGTGGGGAACAGGAGATATGAGGATCTTTTCCTATTTGGACTAAAGAAGCCACGTTCTGCAGGAGGAGCGGCAGGTGCTTCAGCCTCCTGCGGTTAGAGAGCTTGTCTGCAAGGTGGTCTTGGAAACAGAACGTGCTTCTGGTTTGAGGATTTAGCTTTGCTTAGGCCATTGGGTCTCTTCATCCAGATAATGTGGACTTACGACAAATTAACAAAATGGGTATATATTCAAAAGCATAATAGTTCAGGGTCTCAGAAGATCCCAGGGATCTGCTGCTTCTTGAATCGATCTCCTTTAACTAGCACAGGACACTTGCAATATGAAAAGGCTGGGGCGGGGATGTTGTTTTTGCTGGGGGTTTTGAGTGTACTTAGCTTAAAGAACCTTCTGCAGGGACTACAAAAGAAATGACTCATTTTTATATTTACAGATACTAACCAAAAACAAAGGCTAGGCAGCCCCTTTTGCCTGACAGTGAGATGTTATGAAGGTTTTTGTTCTTTTCTTTCTCTCTGTCTGATAGTCAGATTTTCCTCTGCCCCATTTTCAAAGGAAAGGATAGACAGCAATTCTTAGTTTGGTGGAGAAAGGATCTAAAACAGTGTGTGTGTATTGGGAGAGAGATCACCAGAAAGGTGCAGGGAGGTGGAAATCATAACTTTTGGGTCACCAGAAACCTGTGGACTTTCTCTCTCAGGTGAAGGGGAAGAAAGGAAACAGGTACTAAAACGTGCATGGTTCTTTGAGGCAGGGAGACCATGTTTGAGAGCCAGGTCATGGAAATGGCTAAACAATCTCTGTTGGCTCAGCATGTCTGTCAGCACCTACCAGTGTTGTGTGCACTTTGGCACAGTACTGTTAATCCAACAGAGATGTTTTCATAGGAGATAGAAGCAATAAAAATCATTTCAACATGTCCTTTGCAGTGTGTTCCATTAAAATCAAATCATGCACACACATGAAAAGCAAAGCCGTGTGCCGTGTTTCTGGCGTACTGCCTGCTGTGAGCCCAAAGAGATGCTGACCTTTTGATGATTCAGAATAGTTTGCTAGCGACATGGTTTGTATCTGCTTTAAAATGTTTTCTTTAACCTTATTTGTAAAACAAATTCAGATTAATTTGCCTTCAAGCTATAACTGATTCTGTAACTTGCTGTATCTTTTGGGAGAAGGGAATAGCAACAGTCACCAGCGGGCGGAGAGTTCTGGGAACTGCATGGTTCCCTTTCCTTTTCTTCTGCAAAGAGCCAGGATGCAACATTTCTCCTCGATAAATCCCTGTCTTGGATGAGCTGCAGCTGAACTGTTTGGCACATGTTGTCCTGGGGGATCTGTACAGTATATTGCTCACTTGTCCAAAGAAATAGTTTTGAAAGAGGAAGCAAAAAAAGGAGGTAGAAAGGAAAAATCTCAAAATTAAGTCAGAGGAGAGGCAGTGAAATCAGGAGCTGTCCTGCAGAGAGGGAAAAAGTCGGGAAATGTCCCAAGGGGATGTGCTGGTGGGAGTGCACAGAGGAAGGGTAATCCTGCAGGGAGCAGCAAGAGAAGAATGGGCTAAGTTTGTAGCATCACTGACAGAAAAATATGTTAATGTAATATTAAATAAAATTTTCTGAAGAAAATAGTTTCTACTTGGGTGTCTGAGAGAAAGGGTAGTAAAAAAGATGCAACATCACTCTTAAACGTGAGAAACAGAAACATCCTGGGCTATTTCTATTTGCAAGTTGTACACTTAAAATCAGGGCATCAGAAAAACATAAATATTGTGTTGACCAGGTATGCTTCATATTCTGCAGTAAATGTAGGCTTCAAAACTTTGGGTGAGGTGAAAGAGGGGAGTCAGTCACTGACGTGGTTTTCATCTACAGCCAAACTGGAACCAGAAACTAGAAACTTTGTAGATGTGTGAGCCCTAGGTCAAAGTCTTGTTCAAACCTGAGAGTTCAACCCCAGACCTCACTCCTTTCCAGGCTTTGAAACCAAAGAACGTAGGAGAAGAGCGTGTGGCTGATGTCCAGGTGCTATTACAGCACCAGCCCAGCAAACCCTGTTACAACCTCCTGAGTAGTTACGTGCACCCACGCCCAGCCACTGCAGCCAGAGCTGGGGGCTCGGCACTCCCCAGGAGAGCTGGGAAGGAGAGTAAAGAGAGTGATTCTGTCAGAGATCTGGGTTGTTTGTGGTAAGTGGGACTGTGGTGCCGAGATCCCACCTTATCTGGAGCGATGGGTGCCACACAACTGGGAGAGCTATGAGGAGTGACTTAGATGAAAGTTAAAGATACTTAAACCACTTTTAAGCCTTAGAGTATTTCAAGCTCCTTAAGCCACTTTAAGGCTTTAGATGGGTTTAAAATGCTTAAAACACTTTAAGGCTTTAGATGAGTTTAAGCTATTTAAGCTGATTTAGAGCTTTGGAATGACTTAAGTTCTCTGGCTTTGAGTGCTTAAGAAGTTTTTGAGGGCCTTGGAGCTCTTAATTGCAAAGACCTTTCTGAACGTTTTGAGTGAGGGTGCAGCACATACCCACTTCTGCAGCCTGTGCTCAGGGACTCTCTCTCTGAAAGCCTCCCAGGCAATATCTGAACAGACAGCTTGCCCTGGGTACACTATCATCCTCCCCCTTTTTGGGGGAGGGGAGAGGGAGAAGCAGGGGGCAGAAATGGCCAGGAGTTGGACATCCATGTGGTAGGGACAAATGGCTGCTCCAGGTGTGTGGACTGACCTTCCTCCACGTGCCTGGAGAGTGTTGTGTGGGTAGGATAAAGTGTGCGGGATCTGTTAGGGCGAAGCTGTGTGGAAGTGCTGCACTTACCTCTGCCTGAGGAGTCCCAGCCGGGAGGAGGACAGCCCTACCCCAGAAGACATCCTAATGTCCTTCTAATTACTGTGTTGGCAATTGCTATTTTTCCACCTGAATGTTGTTCATTCATTCAAGAATGAAAACAAAACAAGACTGTTGCTGTACTTGAGGGAACCTATCTGTCCCCGTCAAGTTAACATTTTCAGGGCTCACCGTTTTAAAGAAGTATTTGTGGGTAATACGGATAGTCAACAGTTCCTTTCTTTTGTGTTTTTTGCTACCCTAATATGCCAAGACCAGCTCTGCAGGGCCAGCCAGTAACACTTTTACCTGTGACTTGGGATAACTGCTCAGGAATAGACACAAGCATGGCCTGGCTCTTTCCCTTGTGTGCCTTCCCAGGTGTGTTTAAGAACCTTGATTGCTGTGTCCGGATATGATGTGTTCAAAAATGGCCTCAAAGGATGGACATTTGCTTAATCTCGCTTAAAATTATCTATGTGTTTGGCTCTGTGGCATCCTGTGGCACAGCTTAATTACGCACCACAGGGAAAAAGTACTGCTTTTGTACCGAACTTCTCGCCTGGCGGTTTCACTGGGCACCCATCGTCCTTGCGTTACAACCAGCCATTTTTAAGCCTTCCCGTGCCGCCCTCCATCCACCTTTCTCTGTTCCAGCTTCAGGGTGGGTTTAGCTTAGCCTAGAAACTCTTACCACTTTTGATTCATGCTTCTTTGTGCCTTGTCCAGTTCTCCTCTTCTCTCTTTCTTTCTGAGTCATCCTGCCATGCAGGCTTTCTGACCCTGATGGAGCAGGCTGACGTTTTCTTAAATCTGTCTGCAGAGACGTTCCTGAGGAGTGGCTCACTGAGGCAGTCATTTGTGTCAGGTATTGCCTGTGTTGCAGTTGGCAGCATAGAATTTCATTTGCCATTTTGTCACCCTGACACTCAGCATTGGATCTGCTTGTTTAGAAAGAGTTAATATGTATTTTGCTTATACCAGAAAGTAAATGTCTTAGACATTTAAAAATAAGTTATAGATGAGTTAAATAAGTATCTTCTGGAAACCTGTGTGAAAGGTTAAAATGGAAGCTATTTTACAGCTTTTTGCTTACTGTAAGCACTACCAGCAACTGGAACGTTTAACTGTAAAATGTGACAGAGAGACAAGCTTTTGCAGAGTATGAACAAGTTTGAGAAGGACTTTGCTGCTGTTGTTGCCTTATGCCAAAGCTGAAGGATGTTGGTTCCCAAAATTAGCAGACTCCCTTGATATCTAGGTGATAGGAGAGTGATGGTTGGGGTACTGAGGGTGCTGACAGGATCTAGATAAGTAGATGTCTTCCTCAGCTGCAGGTAACTATCCCCACTCTTTCATAAGAATTTTCCTGACCTATTCCAGCCAAAAGTAACATGGACTGAAGGAATTTCAGTTGATTTGATTCGCCTTATAATAATCAGCTCCCGTATCTTAGGTGAAGAGCTGAGAACTTCTTGCATCACTCTGGAATTTGAAAAATCATATTTAATTGGACTCAGATGGACCTGCACCTGGCATGCTTTCTCACGCTGTACTTTTCACACAGCAGAGCTCTGCCTCCTTCGCTTTCTACAAGAGTTGCTTCCCTCCTCCTGTAGCACTTGATAAAGGGAGCTTTCAAAGCTTCTCCTTGCCTGCTGCGGGGGGACCCTCCTCCTCTTCCCATCTGTTTAAACCACTTCTAAGGGAGAATCAGGACTCAGATGATATAAATAAAAGGGAATAATGTAATTAATGCCAGTCAGAATGGTTTTGTGGAAAACAGTTCTTATCAAATAAATGAGATGACAAATTTTGAATGTTTGGTAAATGGAGGCAGCTGTACTAGATGTCACATGGGGAGTTTGACTACAGGCACTGATTAAAAAAGCAGCACTACAGAGTATCAGTGTAGCACACTTAACTGGAGTCAGATCTTGGTTGACTGACATCTCGGATTTGTTAAGGAGAATCACTGTCAAATTAAAGTATTTTGAATGGAGATCTGCAGTGTTTGGTAAATGTCTGAGTCCTCCACTATCCTTAATCAGTACTCAAAAATCTGTGCTGAAAAAATATGCAGCTGACACAGTAGGCAAAGGGGCAACAAATGCTGAGGGCATGGCTTGACTGGGGGCATGGTGTTCCGGTCTGTGCTTCTGAAGCAATGAATGCAACCCACTGCCCTTGTGGGGGCATGTCTGGTGTGATGCTGTGGCAAGGAGGGCTTGTGTTACCCTGAACTATGTAGACAGAGCAGCAGCAGGAAGCAATGAAGTGTTCGCTGTGGCTGTGGAGTTGTGTCAGTGGTTCTGGCACCCTGCAGCCAGGCAGCAAGTCTAGTCTAGCAAGACTAGCCCAAATTCCTCCCTGGCAGTGAAGGGAGACAGGACCCCCAGGGGCTTGGTTAATTCATCATAATAAGGTATATGCCTAAAGCAAACCCTTCCCTGGGGTGCCTGTCTTTCTCCACAAAGGGGAGATGCTCTGTAAAGACAATCAAGATAACTCGTTCAGACTAAATGCCTGCTGTTCAGATGACAGAAGCTGTATGAGATAAATTTCATCTCTGTTGTCCATCATTAAACAGTGAAGTTAAAAGTTTTGAGAGGAAGCAAGCTGTCAGGCCGATTTGAAAACTATTTTGTGGGTTCAGCTCAAGGGAGAGGCTAGCTGGCTTCTACCCACGTTCAGGAAAAATAAGCATTTGTGTGAATGAAGTACTACTTTGGGGCAAGAGTGGAAATAATTTTTTTTCTTTAACTCCTCTGCTGCACTTTGCATGACAGAAGGCAGAAGGGAACTCTGGAAGCAGTGATGGGTGAAGGAACTGTAGCTGGGGCTGGGGGGGCTTTGCTTCTGGGGTCAAGACCGCTGCAGGGTTTAAATGTTTGCTGTGCTGACCCAGTTCAGCTTCAGTCTGCCACTGGCAAGTTCTGGGGGGGCTGAGCGATGAGCACAGTCTTCAGAGCAACCATTTCAGTTCACCAGGAAGGGCTTGGGTTCAGGTGCTCTCCATGGAAGGTGTCTGTTTCAGGGTCACAGAGCTGAAAAGTAAATTCCATTTTATCGGCACCTTCTCCCTGAACTGCCCTGTTCCCACTATCTTCTGATGCTTCTGGGTTCATTTTTTGAGCTCAATATGATCCAACATACTTGGCATTATCAAGAGAAAGCTATTCAAATTTTATTCAAATGGAACAGAGTAGCTCAAAGATAAATATTTCCTAAAGGCGTCTTCATCCCTCCTTCTGTAAGTTGTCAAGATCTTTTATCTCTGTTAATATTGCCTGGAGCTCCTGGCAGAACAAGACCAGGACATACAAGGTAATTATGTCAAGGTGTCCAGCCTGAGAAGAACAGGGACTGAGTGGCTGGAATGCAAACAAGCCCATAGACGCGGGCTTTGCATGCCACATCTATTTGCCCACATGCAACAGACTTATTTTGGGGCAGCTATGTGCAGATTGCCCTGGCTGTCTCTCCTCTTTGGTAGCCTGCGCATGGACATTGTGTGGAGGAGTAATGCAGCAATCCTCGCCCCTCCATCTCTCTGTCATAAGTTGAGCAACCTGCACAAGCAGTGCTTTACTGGCGCCCTCCCTTAGCCTCCCTGTTTGTGAATGTGCCGTGAGGCTGCAGCTGCACAGGCGGTTGGGGAATGCAGCTGCACAGAAATGCCAATGCAATATTAGAGCTGCAGTCGATTTCAGTTTCAAAGCATCAATGTTAGTACTGCCTTTGGGTTGCAAACACTGCTGTCTAAAAACTTAAATGTTGTTATAAATAAAGAAAAAGAGCCAATTTTTGTTTGTTTTCACTGCTGCCAGCTGCAGGAGCTAGAGCAGCTGTAGGGTGGCTGGGTTTGCACTCTTTGCCTTCTAATGTTTCTCTTCTAGAGACTAGTTTTTGGGGCTTTTCAAGAACATGTACTGAGTTGCCCTTGATAATACAAAGCCAGCACGTAAATATTGTTTCATATGGAAATTAATAGTTGTTTTTCAAACTTTGCTTTAATTGCAAAGATCAAAACCAGTGGTAAGATGAGCCTTTTCAGCGGAGGAGCTGCCATGCTTTGAAATGGTGAGCATTCCCTTTAATACATGTTTCTCTAGAAGATAAGCAGCTCTCTCAATATAGCTGGTTGATTGTGCTATGCTCCAATGCATTTTGCAGGAAGCTTTTTTATCTGCTGGTGTGTGTTATCCTTCCTGGGATAGGGAGTGATAGCGTCCCCAGTAACAGTATGGTCCTTGGAGAGGATACTGCATTCTCCCAGCTGGAGCAGCTCTGCTTGCTGCAGTGGCATGCAGTACTGTAGGTGTTTCTGTGCCATGGAAACTTCAGTCCTGGCTCAGAGCTACCCTTTAGTATTTGCCTTGGGAAAGGGACTGTTAGACTGGGTGTATCTGGTATGTCTGTATCAGCCTAGGAATTGGGCTGGACGCAATTGAAAAAAAATAGTATAAGGTACAGGCTGGTACAGACTGAGGACTAATAGAAAAATGAGCACTGAGCATGGTGATCATTAAACACTTCATGTTAGCGCCTGCTCCCCTGCCCACCCCCAGGTAACGAGCACAGACTGAAGCAGTGCAGGGAGACCAGGCAGAGCCTGTCAGCCTGAAGTCATGGAGATGTTTCAAGTGCTGCTCTACTAAATTAACTGAGACAATCCAAAGCATCTCTAAAGTGTTTTTTTACTCTTTATTTCTTGCTTTATTTCATATTGATCATTCCTCCCTACAAACATGTTGTTAGTTAATCAAACCCTGGCCTGTATTTCAGGTGTGTTTTCAGTTCCTCCTTTGCATGAGAACTGGCCATGGGTAGTGGCTTGTCTACTTGCCTGCGCCTACTTGGCCAGGCTGGTGACCAAGAAGTTGTGACTTGCTACATTTGGCAAATCATAGTCACAGCAGGGATGTTGTTGAATAGGGAAAATTTAAGATACTAATATTAGTGGATGGATTAAAATACCAGCTGAGGATTCACTAGTCAACCCCATGGATTTCAGTGACTCTGAAAAGAACCATGTGGCTCTGCCCCCTTGTGAGCTGGATGTATCAACCCTAACATGCTGTTAAAGCTAGGTCAGGCTTGGTCTTGTCTTCTCATCAAGATACTGAGATCTGACAGCTTGGTACTGTAAGGTATCAATGCCTTCACATCAGTGGTCTGCTTGTGTGATCATCAAAATGCTAAGGAGGAAGTCCACTTAGTCTCTCTGGTCATGGTCACGGCGTGTGCGCCAGCTACCACATCATACTCAGAGCACTGATTCAGAGTGGCATGTTTAAGCACACAGCAAAGGTATTTTATCTCAAAAAGAGCCACATTCTTTATGTGCTGCTCACAATTTGTATGTTGAAAAGCCTGCTGAGTGCCACCCTTCCCAAAGATTTAGTATCATATGCCCATTTTCTGAGCAGCAGCCATCCCTGACACACAGGGACACAACTCCGCATGGTACGGCAGCCGTTCCAGCGTGACCTGCTGGTAGGGCTTACCTAGGAGCAGGTGACTCCCCAGCACTCTGCCTGAGACCAGCATATTTAATCAGCTCCTCTCTGTAGGGGTGGCCAGATGCTCAGCTCCAGCCACCCCATCACCCTGTCACCCCTCTCTTCTCCCCGCAGAAGGGTAGAGCTGGGCTCAGCTTGTGGTCCACACGGTCACTAGTCACTGCATTCGGATTGCTAAAGCAAACAGATGGGTGGTGTGCAGGCAGACTGCTCAAAGCAGCAGCAGAGCTCTTCTCGGACAGTAGCTAACATCCAGCCATTCTTTCTCTAACTGAAGTCTGATAGCTGATTTTAGAAAAACATACACTTTTTATGTCTGCTCTCTACTCTAGTTTTCATCGCTTTCTGTTAGAAAGTTAAAACATCTAACTTTCTGGAAGCCTGACAAAGCCTACAAGTGTTTCAAAAATATGAATAAGGGCTTTACTCATAATGCTGAGTATGCTTCAAGCATGTCAAACTATATGCAATGTGCCTGTTAAGTGAAATATGCATAAAAAGCACAGAATAATTTAGGTTAGAAAGGACCTTTAAGATTGTTCGTTCCAACTCCAAGCCCAGCACTGCCAAGCCCACCAGTAAACCATGTCCCTAAGTGCCACATCTACAAGTCTTTGAAACACCTCCAGGGGTGGTGACTCCACCACCTCCCTGGGCAGCCTGTCCCGATGCCTGACCACCCTTTCAGTGAATTTTTTTTTTTTTCCCAATATCCAACCTAAACCTCCCCTGGCACAACCTGAGGCTGTTTCCTCCTTGTTATGTGGGAGAAGAGCCCGAGCCTGACCTGCCTGCAGCCCGGCCTGCCCAGCCCCCCTGCAGAGCCCCCCGCCCCCCAGTAGCTCAGCTCCCCCCAGCTGGGTGCCCCCTGCCCTGACTGAGGGGGCACTCGCTCCCCTCGCCCAGCCCGGCGGTGCAGACACGCAGCAGGACGGGCCCCGGCGCTGAGCCCTGGGGAACCCCCCGTGTGCCCGGCGCCAGCGGGATGTGACTCCATTCCCCACCGCTCCCTGGCCCGGCCGCCCCCCAGCTCCTGACCCCACACAGAGCCCCCCCCCGGCCCGGCCGGGAGCTATTTTTTCTGCCTCTTCACCCTGGTTGGGTGGTCTGTAACAGACTCCCACCACGATATCTGCCTTGTTGGCCTTCCCCAGGCTCTTACCCATCATCACTGAACCCTATTGTCACCATCGTCAAGCTCTACAGCCAAAACACTCCCTAACACACAGTGCTGCCCCACTGCCTCTCATTCCTTGCCTGTCCCTTCTCAGGAGTTTTCAGCCACCCATTGCAGCACTCCAGTTGTGCGAGGCATCCCACCATGTTTCCATGATGGCAACTATATCATGGTTTTCCTGCTGCACAATGGCTCCCAGCTCCTCCTGGTTGCTGCCCACGCTGCGTGCACTCGGGCAGGTGTGCTTCCTTGATGCCGCCACCTTTTTTGGGGGAGAAGCTCTAACTCCTGTGTGACCATTCTCAGGCACTTCTGTAGTTTCTAACACATCAGTAACCCTTGTGCCTTTGCTGCCCCATGGATCTCCATCCCCTACCTCCACTGAGATACACACAGCTCTAACAGCTGTATGCATTAATTGTCAAGCCCAAATATTGTTTCCCTCTGCAGCTCATTTGGACAAATACCTGCCATTTGACTGGGCATAGCTGCTTCTGCTGTACGGTGTATTCATTGCTACTATCTCTCGATGTGTGGTTTTCAGAGACTAATGATACTACTTCTCTACTTGCCTTGTCAAAGGCTGCCCTTGCTATAAGAGCTTAGACTAGTGAGGGACTGTTTACGATGCCTGGATTATTTTCCCATCGTGCCACTGGCAGGCTGATGACAGCAGCGTGTCCCTTACAGTCCCTGCTTGCTGAGCCTCACCGCAGTGACTGCTCAGCTCTGTGAAGAGCAGACGCCTGCCATAAGGATGCACCCAGCCCTGTGGTGATGCAGTGGAGGGCAGTGGAGAAAAGACAGTGTGGGGAGCACCAACACGCTATGTATGAGTGGAGGAAGCCTCTCATCCTCTCCTTTCCCCATCATATTTTTGTCAGAATGGAAACACTGCATTAAGCTGTTTCTGGTTCAGTGAAGGGGCATTTGCTATCCAAAGGCAGACTGCATTTGAATTTTCTTTCTAATGCCTCGTTAACTCTCTCCTGATTTACTGTATCCACCATTATCTTGACGTTCTTTTACAACACGCATCTTTCTTCTTTGGAGAGGGGCAAAAACAGTAACGCAGAGCAGCAGATAGCTTACTGTGTGACCGAGCAGTCTAGGTGCCTAGCATGGATGACACGTGCATTATGTGGCTGTGGCGATACTGCTGCAACGCTGTCAGGTACACCATGGGCAGTGGGTTTTGTACAGTTTTTTTCTTTCTCCCTTGTGCCTCATAGACTGTTCTTCCTGTTGTCTTCCCAGAATTTATCATTGCACCATCTTCCTGGAGAAAAATAGGGCTTCGCTTCCACTCCAGAACGGCTAAGTCCTTTTTTGCAGGACTCCAGTATACACTTTGCTTTCTTGGGGAAATCCTCGGTGTTCAGATATTCTCAGTCGTGCTCAGGCCCCAAGAAGTCTGTGCATGTACTATGTAGTTGTTGAAATTCAAAGAAGACTCTGACTTGATAAGACCTGTGGGCATCAGGCAGGCGCTGCTGTTGTAACGGCCAGCGGGACCAGGTCACACCACCACCACCGCAACTTTCCTTAGCTACACAATAGCTAAGGTGTGAGTGGTTGAAAATGGCATTAGGCACATACAGACAAAATCATCACTATGTTCAAGAGCCCCTCACAGCCTCTAGCCATATAGGTTGGGGTGGGTTTCTTGTTTTTTTGTTTTTTGTTTTTTTTTTTTTAATTGTTGGGAGTGTTTTGTTTTTGTTTTTTTTGTAGAGTAGGCCCTCTATGGAACATGTAGTAAATAACCGTTGTCCCTCTGTATAATTACTTAAATTCTCTAGGAGACTTATTTTAAGCAGCTTAAGTGCTAAGTTTAACCACCTTGAAGACTTAAGGCTCTATCCATCCTAGACTAGCTCTGAGGCCTCAGAATACCTTCTGCTCTGAAGTATGTTTCTGAACATTAATGCTCAAGGGTTTATTCCAAGGCTTTCCAAAACAGGGCAGCACAAGAGCATCTTCCACGAACAGTGTACCACTGAGCCTTGTTTGGTTGCTGTGGCAAAGTCACCAGTAAGAAATTCCAGAGCATCAAAATGATGTTCTTTATGGTAGTAAACATACTTGTGTCCAAGTGATTCTGAATAAATGCTGTCAAGAGCAAGGTCAGTTGAAGGAACTCCCAGACTAGCACCAACTCCTTTTCACATTGCTCAGGAGGAGTCAACAGTTATCAACACTTGTTTGGCTCAGCAGCAGTGTTGCAAAAGCTGCAGCCACGTCGGCAGACTGTGCTGCTTTCTTGGAGGAAGCTGACAGTTTGACTTACTCTGTCCACAGCTGATCAGTGATGGCAGCGTGGTGTACGCAGAAGCCCTCTGGGACCATGTCACGATGGATGACCAAGAGCTGGGATTCAAGGCTGGCGATGTCATTGAAGTAATGGATGCTACCAACAAGGAGTGGTGGTGGGGGAGGATTCTGGACAGCGAAGGCTGGTTTCCAGCCAGCTTTGTACGGGTAAGAGTTTGATATTTCTTTATGCCTCTCCATTAGTAGCAAGTGCTTGTTCTTCTTCTGCTGGTTTCATGTTCTGTAGTGACTCCTCAGCACTGTCACTGCTAGAGATAGTTGGCTCAATGTGCCTTGTTACTATTCCTCTGCGCATGGCTGCGGTACATTGGGCTGAACTGCCACCAGTGTGGAGAAGGTCTCTCTTTACATGAGTAAATCAGGGCAAGGGTGGTTCAGTTCCAGACTCCTGGAGCTAATGTGAGTTGTGCCAGCTGGGGAACTGCCCTGCATGGTGATTTCAGCCTGGGCTCCTGCTTACACATACGTATATCGGCTACTTTGTGCCCAAGCACACAGCATGCCCTTCAGGAGCGAGCAACAAACACCCTCCATGAGGAATCCCAGATGCAGCAGGCAGAGGTCTTCCCTCTAGTGTCCACCTCAGACAGTATGGGATGAGCATGGCACCAAATTTAGTTTTTTCCACCTGGTGCTGGGTCCAGTGCAATGCCATGTCCCACCTGACTCACTCATACACCTGCTCTTATCCCTGGAGTTTTAACGTCAGGCTGCTGGGCTGCCACATGGCACTGTATTCCAGGGATTTAAAAATGGTGGAGAAAACCACAAAAAATGTCTTGGAGGTCACGTCGGACAACTGATGAGGGAAGAAGTGCTTTTGGGCCAAGGCTTGTGGGTCAAGGCTCTCCCTCGAGGCCAGCTACAAAGGCCATGTAGAAACAGCTATATAGAACAGCCCAGACAGTCCCAGCTGTATACGGCAGAGGTTGGATTAAATTCCAACAGAGCAGTCTGAAACACACCTGAATTCTCTGTGCAAGTTGGGGGTAAGATAAGAGTCTGGGTAACCGCTGTGCACTTTCCTGCTGTGAGGAGCATCTTTTTTCCCTTCTTTGGGCTGTGACTGTCGGTGTGGATGCCTGACCCAGCTTTCACCACTTCAGGGCAGGCTCCTCAGTACTGCAAAAGCAATTAGGTGCCTCAGGGCAGATTCTCAGCCCTTTAGCTCTTTATCTAGGTCACTTCAGATCACAGTGACCCAAAACCAGGGGAAGCATGAAAGGAGGTGATACAAGGTGATCCCCTGTCTGTAGCAAAAGTCCTTCGAGAATTGAGGCAGGCAGTGCTGTGTAAATTTTGAAATGCTTTGTTATAGATTGCAGCAGACAGTCTCACCTGGGTAACTTACAAATGGTGCATGTTTTTGCAAGTGAGATTACTAGAACCAAACTCTCAGCACCGGCGGGGACAGAACTGCTTTTTTCATAGTCAAAACACAGGCCTTTTTTTCTTTTGTGTTACTGCTACATTGAATTGTTGTACTGGCTGGCAAAAATCTGTGGTAAGATTTCAGGAGACTACTGCTAGCCATTAGGGATACAGAGTAACAAGTTCTTTTATCAGAGTAATTACAACACTTACTCAGGCGTCTGAGTGAAGCTTCCCTGCTAATTATCGCTGGGTCTCAACTTACTGCCGGGAAGGCCGGTATGTTGGCAGACTTGCATGATGTGCAGGTCTCTCAGTTACTCCGCACCAGTTTCAGGCCAGGCTCCGAGTTTAAGACTCACCAGTGTTGTTCTGCTCACAGTGAAGGAGAACCAGGATTGCACATCGTCAGGGCTTCTCCAACTGTAAAGAGTGAGTAAATGTGATCTATGCCAATGTTGGCAAAGGGATACGAGTATGCTCTGGGTTTTTATATGTAGCTATATCTGTATCAAGTGGTAAGTAATCCTGCCTAGAAGAAACTACAGTTCTGTGCAATTGTACTAGTTGTAGTTACGCATGTTCCTGCTTCACTGTTTTTCACTTCTGTGCTGGAACTGATCATTCGAGTTGTGTACAAAATATTCCCAGGGGCACTCTGACCGCTACAGTACTGCTACAGAAGAGAAAGGCACCGTCAAGCGGCCGCTGTTACCTCCGGGCCGTGGCTGCGGGGTGCAGCCTGCAGGGCGCTGTGCCTGCACACGCCGGTGCTTCTGCTCGTGCTGCGCTGCCATCTGATGGGCGCCAACAGCCCAGTAACTAGTGCTGCTCCTTACCGCACAGTATGCCCGCTGGCGTCTATCTGCTTCTGTATTAACAAATTCTCTTTAAATAATCTTGGGGAAGCAGATACCGAGCGTCCATCTGTTATTCATCGTACGAGTACAGCAATACAGCTGTATCAAAAAGCAACTGTTTGCTGGTTTCCCCCCTCTCTCCCTAAGTGTCTCCTCACACGTACCTAAGCAGAGTTCACTTGATAAACCGTTTCTGTCCTGACTTTGTATGTATTCTTCCTGGAAGACTCCAGATCATTCCTGTGATTTCTGTCCACAAAAGATGCCTGCTTAAAGCCACCCATGTCACACAGTGGGAGCAGCTGGAAAGTACCCTTCCCAAACTATCTGGCCTTAGCTTCCCCCCAGGGAAAATATGTTTACAGGTAATATACACGCAGCAGCCCTTGTCACTCCTCACCCTAGCACAGTACTCTTCTGCCATTCAGTCAGCTGCCCACACTTCTTTTCCCTGGGAGAGCTGTGTTCAGCAATACAAACGGTGAACATCTTGTGTGTCCGGCACAGCTGCGAGTAAACCAGGATGAACCCATGGAAGATTACCCCCTGAAGGTAGAGGGTGGCAAAGAGGACGACTCCTGCAGCAGCACCCGCCGTTTTGGGATGGGGCAGACCACTAAAGACCAAATGAGGACCAACGTCATCAATGAGATCATAAGCACAGAGAGGGACTACATCAAGCATCTGAAGGACATTTGTGAGGTAATGGAAAAAAGGGGGAAGGAAACGTAAGAACTTGTTTGAAGGGTAACAGAATATGCCCCATTCTTGCCCAAAGAGAGACCCTAAGCAAGTATCTTTTCTAAAAATGAGACTATTTCCACCAGAGCTTGTTCTGATAAACGGCACTGCATGCTCAGAAAACAGAAGACAATTCATTACAGTAATATCCCAAATCCCTCTGTATTTGGAGCACCCACTTGGGCTCTGATTAAATGGAATTGATTGAATTTGCCAAGCCAGAGAAAAAGCAAATGTCTAGCATTGCTGTCCTCTTTAATACATGTTCTGTGGTAATATAATCAGCGACCCCAGCCTTCAGGCAAGTCATGCTCAGATCGAAACAACTGGGGGATTTTCAGCCAATTAGGTCTTTCAATTGCAAATATGCTGAACATTGCGACACCTCTTCTAAAAGAGACAGGGCACACCGGGGCAAACGAAGGAATTGGTGAGGGTTTTGCAGGAACATAGTTCTTCACTGAAATGGCACAAAAACGTAGTGCCTTCCAGGAAAGCCAGCTGGGGGAAAGCAGCACACACTCACTGGACAGGCCTTTCCTCCTGCAGTGTCCCCCCCATGTCCTTTGTGCACTCCTCCTCCCTTGAGTCAACCAGGCATTTCCTAACACAAGCATCCAAACCAGATCCACAACTGGATTTAATTGGTCTAAACCCATCAGTGGATCAGCGCTGGGGTCAGAACACCCAGTAGCCTGCAGACAGACAAAGGTGGGTTTCACAGGAGGGAAAGCTGCCATGGGACTCCCAAGTGTGGATTACAGTATCCTCTAAGGCAGTGATGATGTAACTGTGGCTGAGTTTCTGTTTCCACCGTGTTTTGGGTAGTTATCAGAGGAAATCATAGCTAGAACATGAAAGCAGCTATGCAGGAAGGGGGTACAGGAACCCGGTGTACAGCTGACTACAGTTCACGGGGGTTTCTGTCGATAACCAAAGGCCACAGAGTGAATGCCCACCAAGCTTTCCCATTTGTTTTCCTCCTAGGGTTATATTAAGCAGTGCCGCAAAAGAGCCGACATGTTTACAGAAGAACAGCTGAAGACAATCTTTGGGAATATTGAGGACATCTACAGGTGCCAGAAGAAATTTGTTAAAGCACTAGAGAAGAAATTTAACAAAGACCACCCACATTTGAGTGAGGTTGGCTCATGCTTCTTGGAATATGTAAGTAAATTTGACTTTGTGGGAAAGGGGTAGCTGAGCGTGGATTAAGCCAAAGGATTTAGAAACCGATCTAACTGAATTGAAGCTCTGTTTAAAAAATCCCACCAAACCAAATTAAATGCTACCCCCTACCCTGTCCAACCACTACCCACCTCCCAATGCAACATCCTCTAGCTCTTGTGGCTGTGGAAAGAACACTTACAAAGGTGCCTCAGTGTCTGAGCGCTATACTCCCTGCCAGACAGTGCTCCTCGAGGCAAAAATGTAGGAAGATTCCAAAATACTGTGCTGGACCTGAGTTTACAGCTGTGGCATTTTCGGGTCAGTGCAGGATCAGCAATGGCTGATTTCGACCATTACAAACATGCAGCTGAGCACAGGCCAGAATACATGGAAATGTCTTGCTCTTACAGATAAGCAGCACATCCTGTAATTTGTAATATACCCTGCCCAACCCCTGCTTCAGGTCTCTGGGCTTCAAAGTTTGGGCAGGATACAAATTACTGAACAGCCCCATGTGATACTCGAGCAGGACCTGCACTGGGAACTCACACACAGCACTCTGAGGCAAGCCATCACCCTCAGGAACACGGACGGTAAATCATTTCGTTCCCCTTGCAGCAAACAGAGTTTCAGATATACTCTGAATACTGCAACAACCACCCCAACGCCTGCATGGAGCTGTCCCGCCTCGCCAAAGTTAACAAGTACGTCTACTTCTTCGAAGCCTGCCGCCTGCTGCAGAAGATGATTGACATCTCACTGGATGGGTTTCTGCTGACTCCTGTGCAGAAAATCTGCAAATACCCACTGCAACTGGCTGAACTGCTCAAATACACCAACCCCCAGCACAGGTAGGTCAGCACGGTGGGGAGGGAAGGAGCGAGACTGGTCTCATGGAAAAGAACTAATGCAGAATTGTGTATGGAGGAGGGTAGCTTGCCAAGAGCAGCCGATACCATGGTTCTTCTGTGTTACCTTGTAGAAACCAGGGGGAAAAAAAAGTATTTTTCTATCAAATACATATTTTTTCATTAAAGTAGCACTGGGTTTTCCTGTCTGTTACAGATCTGGACTTGCAAGGTTCACCTTATAATGGTACTTTTCTATTTCATTTGGCCCACATATTTCTGGCACCAGCACATACGTACTTTGGAGTTAAAATTTGTTTCTAATGGTGGTGTTGAAAACTTTGCCTCCAAAAGCACTGGTTGAATATACCCCAAAACGCCCATGTCACTACTCCACAGCATGTCAGGGCTGTGTAGCAGTCATGCGCTTTGCCCAGTGCTTCACCAGTGGGAAGTCATGGCCTACAGCCGTCAGGCCATGCACACTGGCCGCTTCAGCACCAGCTCTGAAGCCTCCAAATCCATTGCTCAGTTAAGGCACTGCCCTCGGCTCAAATAACTATGTCACTTAATCAAGCATCTGAAATAATTAGCTACAGAAATAAAACGTGAAAAATCTGTCTTAAAAGTGTTGATACTGGTCCATTGTGGCTTGACTTAATTTTACCTTCCTAATTGCAGCACTGGTATTTCACAGAATGGTTTTAAGCATGTCTTATTACATTTAGAAGCATGATGTTCTGAAGCTGACCTCTGAACAGAAAGCTTCTCGATGCAGTACACAGATGTTTGGGAAATTATGTTGGAAACAAGTTGTGCAGAACAGCTCCTTCCCAGCTACTTAAACTCAGAAGTAGCTGGTGGCAGCAGATGGTTTGTGGGGGAGGGTAGATCAGCTTCTGTCTCACCCTTCCAGGTAAAACCTACCTGAAATGAAGCCAGTTATTGCTGATCTGCCTTACCTATGCATGGCAGACTCAGTCCCTGTATGCAAATGGTGCATTATGAATATATTGCATTATGTTGCAGAAAACACCCAAGGCTTGGAAAGCCCTGGAGATTCTTCCAGCAACTTGTATTTACACCTCTGTGGCTGAACTTGCTTGCTTACCCCCTTCCCTTCCACACACTGGGCCTGGATTTGTTACAAGACTGTAATCTGGGCCTCTAAGCCAGCATGCGTCTGAAACCTGTACCTGACTTCCAGCAGAAACCAGCTGGGACAGAACCGCAAGTGGAACTCATGTTTTCTGCTCTCCAGCCCTAGGCCAAGCCCGACTGCACTCCTTTGGAGCGTAGGTACAATAAGCACACATCATTTTGTCATGCCTAACACCTCTGCCCTACCGTAGGGATTTTAAAGACGTCGAAGCTGCCTTAAATGCCATGAAGAACGTTGCTCGGCTCATCAATGAGAGAAAGCGGCGGCTGGAGAACATTGACAAAATTGCTCAGTGGCAGAGTTCGATAGAAGACTGGGAGGTAAGAGACTTACTTTCGCCATGAATTGAACGTTCTGCGTTGCCCCTCTTCTCCCCCTGCAACAGCTTCTGTCTACAGCAGGATTTTCGTAAGGATTACAGTCTAGCCCTGCCTCAGGTCAGCTGCCCCTCTTTGTGTGCGTTTGTTCTTTTATTTAGACAGATACAATCTTTCAGTACAACAGAAAAGGTCTAGTGCGTAACAGCTACACCAGCTGCCTTTGCATGCTCCCCGAGATTTCTGCTTTCCCATTTTCCTTGCAGAATAAAATGAGTGCGTAGGTTAGTGAAATCCTGTTGTTTTCCTTTTGCCCCCCATTTTATCTGGAGTGATTTCAAATGCTCCCAATGGGCAGAACTGCCCCTTAATGCTCAATAGCCACATTATTCTTGCAGAAAGGCAAGCTCTGATGTAGTGACAAAGGAAGCCAAGGTTTCGTGTAGACTCATTAAAACAAAAAATTAGTAAAAGAAGCAAACCTACTAATTTTCTAAACCCTACACCCAATAAAACCAGACTGTCTCCCTCCCAGGGATGTCAGGTACGTTGTCAGCTTTCCGCTTACATGCCTCCTTTAATGTCAGGGATGGATCAGCTGCCCTGAGCAGACTCCCTGGAAAAGGAGATCTTTTTCATTTACCACACTGTTCTTATCAAATTCAGTTCCCATTCCCTGGGTGCGAGGGGCACAGTGTCTCCCTGATGCGACAAGGACTGTCCTCCAGCCCAGCAGCTCCCTCTCATTCCCAGAAGTTTCATCAGCAGGAATTCAGGCCACCCAGGCCCCTCAGCCAGGCTGAGGTTCTCCTATGAGACTGTGGGCTTATTTCTTCTCCCCCGTTTTCAGATGGCTGAGACCCACCTGTTCTTTGTGCTGTTTTCAGGGTGAAGATGTCCTGGTCAGAAGCTCAGAACTCATCTATTCTGGGGAATTAACCAAAATCTCCCACCCTCAAGCCAAGAGCCAACAGAGGATGTTCTTCCTCTTCGATCACCAGCTCGTCTGCTGCAAGAAGGTAACCTCACTAGCCAGGCACAAACGCTGTCTATCACAGCACTAAAGCATTTGAGTGAACTCTCTCTTTACCCGTTTGCTTCCTTAATACTTACTAGCATCATATATGCTTCTGGCACAGAGATTTCTACGCGCATTCGTTGCGTTGTTTCCTCTGATGTCCCAGGGTGTTCTGTGCACCTGACCACAGCAATAAGCTACAGAAACCGACTACTGGCCTAATTCTTACAGCAAAAGGCAAGCACTGCGCTGCTTCTAGGGTTAGTGTATGGGTTTGTGTGCTGTATGTGTGCTCAAGTATGAGCACTGTCACCCATTTTCTTTTAAATACGTTTGGTTTTTTTCAACTGCACTTCCACATGAGATTATTATTATATTCAGAAGGTAACTGCAGCTTTGATGAAGAGCTGTGGGCCTTGACAGTCGCTAACACCATATTAACATCGCATGTAAGTACAGACCATGCTATTTTTCATAACCCAACTGATCAATCTTCCTTGGTAGAGCAAATGAAAGGTATCTTTCATTGGAATTTCAGCACTGAACATGCCATTTTTTTTGCATAATCCATGGCATACAGGTAGCTACAGGTAACTAAGGCATGAAACCCTCACTGTTTTATCACTGCGCTCAAGTTTACTTTTTGTTGTCAACACAAAAATCAATAGCTAATTAGGATATTTTTTTTGGCTTTCTAACTGGGACTGCAGGATTCCAATACTATTTTTTGACACATGCTTAATGAGGATTTGGGATCGTGTGTACCAACACAAGCTTGCTTCTCATTCAGAGCTGCTCAGGGCAGCTGATATTCTCCAATGATGGATGCCAGCCTATCCTGACCCCACCACTGAAGAAACCATGCAATTCCCCTTGCTGCCAATGGTGTCAACAGGAGCTCAGTGCTTTGCAATTTCATAGAGTCAAACCCTGTATCATTTTTTTCTTACAGGACTGTAATGACTGCCACAAAGATTAAATGCTGCATCATACCAAAGAATATGAATGCTTAAGGAAGGGATGGGACAGGGAACAGTAACATTTGTATGAGTCTGTGTGATCTCTCTTACAGGATCTTCTGCGCCGGGACATCTTGTATTATAAGAGTCGGATCAATATGGATGATATGGAAATACTGGATGTAGAAGATGGGAAGGACAAGGACTTCAATATTAGCGTGAAAAATGCATTTAAATTGCACTGCCGAGACACCGAGGAAGTCCACTTATTCTGTGCAAAAAAGCCTGAGCAGAAACAGCGCTGGCTGAAGGCATTTGAGAATGAAAGAAGACAGGTTCAGCTCGACCAAGAGACAGGTATGGGAAGAGCAGTGTTGTGAGCCAGTGGTCTTTCGATGGGTGTTAGGGTGGTTTTTTTCGTTTCTTGTTTGTTTTTTTTTTTAACCACCAGCCAATGCATGGGAGTGAAAAGGCAGGGAAGCAAGTCCGTGCTCCAGTCCAGCTCTGGACTGCTGAATTGCACATTCTGGATGAATCTGTGCAATTGAAAAAATAAAAAATGCAAACCACTGTGAGCAGACACTGCAGTATGTCCTCAGGGAGGCTGATGTCTCTTTCATGAGTTCAGGCAGGGCTGACCAAATAGACAATACTTACATACAACTTCCATTATTTTGCAGTACAGTGTGAGTCCCCAGCTTGGCAGTATCTGTAAAAAACACGTTCAGTCAAGGGTTCTCATTATAAAAGAGGGTTTTAATTGTTTTGTCTAAATACTGCTTAATTCAGACCTGTGATCTAATGATATTTGAGCCACAGCAGGCCTGGCTGGCAGCTTCTTCACCCAGCAAAGCACAGGCAGTAAACCCTGCATGAGAGGTAGGGAGGGCTGTGCAGCACAGCACAAGCTGGGGGGAGCAGTACGTGCCCCTTCCAGCTTTGGGAGTAATTTTAGCTTGTGACCTTTCACCTCAGGCATATTCCTGCCACCGTGTTTCCCTTGCTCTCTGTGCCAGTGTCTTCCATGAGATATAAAATGGTGACCTGCTGCTGACAAACTCCTATTTTATCTTCAAGGTTTTTCAATCACAGAGGTGCAGAAAAAGCAGGCAATGCTGAATGCCAGCAAGCAGCACCATACTGGGAAGCCTAAGGGTAAGTCACACCTGAACACATAAATGCTGCTAGAACCGTGTGTGTGTGTGCATGTGTCTATATTTACTATATGGGAGCACTTCCAGTGAAGTGGCATTAATTCTTGAGAAAGCCAGATGGTGAGCTCTGATGTGACAATCTGCAGTATCGTTCCTGGCAGATTCAGACAGCTGGAGTCAGGAAACAATTCGTAACTACAGGAAAGCTGCTTCACACCTGATTGCCGAGCACGGTGCCGGGTGCCACGGTTACATACAAACCAGCAGCTCCTGCTGAAGGGCTAGTTCACAGGCTCGCCTTAGAAGCCAGGCTCTCCAAGCAGTGCGGTATGCCCTTTGTGAAAAGACAAGATTAAGTTTTGTAGTAACCCCCATGGTGCAAAGAGGGTCCTAAAGGTCGCTGCAGCAGGGACTATTCCGGCTTGGGAAGATGCTTTGAAACCTGTATTTCTGGCAGAACGCCACAGGTAGGTACCATGCGCATTGACAGAGCTGCACGTTGAACCTTGAAGACAAGGAAGGCTTAGCAGCAGCCAGGGGAGCGTGTGCTCAAGAGGTTCCTGTGCCCACCGTGCTGTCAGCTGAAGATTCCTGCTACCTTATTTCATGATGCCGTCACACCTCTTTGTATCCAGAGAGACAGGTGTCACTTGCTTTCCCCCTGGACCCACAGACAGGCCACCGCTTCCTCTTGGTGGTACCAGCCAGCAAGTAAATCCCAGCCCAGTCTCCAGAAAGCAAGCTTGGCTGAATTTCAAAGTCAGATGTAAGATTTGGCTGCAAACAGGGAAGTTTGGAAGGAGGCCAGACCTCTCTAACAGAGCCAAGCCCTAGGGGTGACACAGTAAAGGAGACCCCCTAAGCCAGCCCTGTCCGCAGGCTAGGCACTGACCATTACAACTCTGAAATCCGCTGCAGGAAGCTGTAAGAGGCAAGACAGGCACATGCACAGCAGCTGCTTCTCCCAGAACCGCCAAAGGCAGAGGTGAAGTTTGTCACTAATGATGAGCTACAGCTGTTTAGCCCTGCTGTTGTGCTGACAGAACACCTGTCAGTTACGCTTCACATTGCTGGGCCTTCCACAGCAAAGCTGATCCCCCCCAGCAGTGCTGAAACCAAGGGTCATACTAAGGCAAACCCCGCTGACTCCCCTGCAGCTTGAACAAGGACTGGGCAGGGTGTGGGGAAGGGAGCTGTGCTCAACTAACATGCTTCCCCATCTCCTTCTCGCCGCAGCTGTCACCAGGCCATACTATGACTTTCTGATGCGTCAGAAGCATCCCACCCTGCCTACCACGCTCCCTCAGCAACAAGTCTTCATGCTGGCAGAGCCCAAGCGCAAGCCCTCGAACTTCTGGCAGAACATCAGCAGGCTGACGCCCTTCCGGAAATAAGGGCAGCCCCGTGTTTGTGCCTGAACCCCTTTCGAGAAAGCACTTTATCCGTCAGTCCTGGGAGGTGGAGCCCAGGTTCTTCCAATCCTTTGTTTACAGAGGATGGCACACGTGCTCCGGCCTTCCCTATTTATTTTGCAGACCGACTGACCGCACTGGCTCCGAGGTGAGACGCTGCGTGCGTGTGCTTGCACACACGTGTGCACTTGTGCCAGTCCCAACCAGCCAGCCTTGCACAGCGCCCAAGAGGCAAACTTCCAGGAAGAGATCACGGGAGGGAGCCTGACATGTTTCACCTGAAAAGATTTTGCTTGTCAGCTGTACTTTCTTCCCGCTGCAAACACTGCTGCTGTCTGGCAGCTGTCAGAGGGGACAGTGGCTGATAGACCTGCTGGCTCCCTGCCCACTGACACGCTCCAAACAGTTCAGAGTCATTGACACGATACATTTTCCGTGGAGGGATAAACCCTTCTGCTCTCTGCCCACCCCCACTCCCCACGTTACTCAGAGACACAATCCTCCTCCACCGCCTCACTCATTCAGTTAGCCTTGGCAGGCACTCAGCCAACAGTGAGTATCGCACTGTGACCTTTTCCTTCCCTTTAGTTCAACACCACTGATGATGAACTAGATAGTACTTTAAACTGTGCCAATCAACCTGCAGCATGAGTAAAGTTCAAGAATCTCTCTAGTGGGTTTGAGTTACGCAAGTTAGAGAAAAGTGTGCCTAATTAATACCGTACTCAATTCCTTAGATTCTCATCTCTCCATCATTCTGCCATATTTCCTGGCCAATGAAAATGCTCATCGTTTGTAATGTGTTTATTTATGGTAAAAATCAGAACTGTGTATTTTGTAAGTCTGTAATTGTTCTTGTCAGATGTTGTTAACTTGATACCTGTTTTGTCTATTTTTTTTTTTTAAAGAAAGGTCAATATTTGCAAACCTAGCTCCCAGAAGTCAGAGTCTACAGTTCAACTCTGAAAGATGATTGTTATGCAAACCCCACAGACCCTCAATTCAAGGGGTATTACTACAGGTCTTTGCCACCTTTAAAAAGATGGAAAGCCGCTTTAAAAAGGCCTAGATTTGGCATTAGGAGCCTCACATTAAGTACCCAAGTTTCAAACTGTGGCCAAAAAGAATTAATTTAAACCTTGGTTAGCAAAAGGAAAGATTTGCCTTACCATAGTGAGAGTTAGAAGCCATACTGACTGAATTCCTTAGCTTAGGAGACATCCTGTGACAGTGGAAGGAAGACGCCAGCTCATTCCAACGACGCTAGTGTGAGTAAGCATTAACTGCCCGCAGAGCTCAGAAATCCAGTGTTTGTTGATGCTGTAGCTGACCAAAGTCTGGTCATCCAGGGATATCTGAATTCAGTAGCATGTACAAAGTCATTCTTGCACTATATCTTTCCCCCAGACCAGGGGTAACATTTAATTTCATAAAGAAACTTGTAAAAGTGACTCTCAGCCTGTGTTTGTCTCCAACACGTCTGTGTGAACTTGTTTCTCTTCAAAGTCACTGTAGGGATTCTGCTCTTGCACTCCAGAAGTGACCACCGATCAGTAGAAGCCGTGCTAGGTTATCCTCCGAGCCATCCTTTGGGTGGAAGACTGGTGAAGCAGAGACCATACTGGAGATGTGCTGGTCACTTAGGACACTGATCAAGGTTAGGAAGTCACCAGTTCCCAAATTCCTGCTAGTTACTTAAAACACATGTCTAGGAAACATCAGAAAAGTGCAGGGGATGCTCAAGCCCACTTTGCGCAATATAGAATTAAGGAGTACCAGGAAGCATGAAGAAGTACAAATGTAAAGAGAACCCACGGGTCCTCCTGGGACCTGCCCAGCCTACGCCCCTGCCCTTCTTCCTGGGCAAACACCTACCCCCATGCTCTTCTCCTAGGCAGAACCAGCTGTCACATCACTGTGCAATATGCAATGTGCAAAATGGCAACCAAAACCCAACAATGCCCCCTAACCCTTCCCTCTCATGCAGAAGCACAAGAGATGTCTGCCCATGGAAGGTTTGGCACTTCCCCTTCCCCCTGTGTCACCCCAAGCAACAGAGGAAAGCGGGGGTCGCCAAACTGGAAGCAGTGCCTTGAAATGCTGCCCACTGCATTTGTCTGGCATTTGTCAGAAACGCCTCTCTAACGGCACGTAGCAGCTGGGAAACTGAGCCAATGGGAACTGCAGGAACGGCCTTCAAACACTGCACAGACAGGTGTGGGTCACTGCAATGGGGCAAGGGCCAAACCGCCCCTGCACCCACCCTCATTGCACGTTACCTCCCGCTCGGCGCTGCCCTCACCCCTCACGCCAGCCAGAGCCCAGCGCAGCTGAGCCTTCAGCAGCCAACACAAAGAGCTTTGGACCGTCAGGTCTCTCAACCTGAACTAAAATACAGAACATCTGTTCTCTGCACGAGAGGACAGGGTGTCGATACTTGGGGGGTGTGGGGACTAACAAAAAAAAAAAAAAAAAAGGTAAAGAAAATAATCAGGCTCTGCAAGAAGCCACTGAGCTCGGGCTCCACTACCTCTTGCCAGGGACCACAATGAACAGTGACACCTCACAGACCCATGCCAGCTTACGGAGTGCCCTGGTGCCCTGAGCATTGCATGGTTTGGACATCTTCCCCCCCCCCCGGCCCCACCCCCCCCAGTCTAACCACTGGGAAGAGCTGCCTGCGCACAGCACAGCCTCTGCCAACTGCCACAGGCTGCAGCCCTGGTGCCTGCCCTGCTCCCCTGGCCGGGCAAGGACAGCAGCTCTACTGAGCTAACCCAGACATGGCAACTGGTGGTCCTCAGGGCTGCCCCCAGTCCCCCCCAGCTACACAAATATCAGCGTATCAGCCTTTTGCAACAGCATCCACCCCCCCAACAAGCTTAAGCCTTTGCCCACACAATGCTCACATATGTGAACCACCCCGTGCTTGCTGCACTGCTGTGCTCGCCCCAAGAGCAAGCTGCCAGCGGGGTGGCACAGCACCCATAGCACTGACTCACCCCTGCTGCACTCATGCTGAACACAGCAACGCACCCGTGGGCTGGCACAGCACCCACAGCGCTGAATTACCCGCTGTGCTGCCCCTGCCAGCACGGGCTCAGCCAGCACCCATCGGTAACAGCAGGCAGTTGTCACTGTTGTGTTTACCCCAGTGTCTGCACCCTCCTTTCCTTATCCATGGCGTGTTTATTTTGATTGGCCAGGAAGAAAAAAAAAAATAGTATCTGTTGGCACAGCAGCGATCAATTTTCTGAGTTTCTTGGCTTTGTAGTTAGTGGGGGAGGAACGCTGGATGGGGCCAGTGAACCTAGGCTGGAAGGGCCCTCAGACCACCCCACAGCACCCTCAAAGCAAGACCAGCCGTGAAGCTGCAACAGGTTTCTCATGGTCTCACCCAGCTGCTATCCACGTGTGCTCGGACCTCTTCAGCTCCCTGTTCATACCTCACTGTCCCCATCATGGAAATATGTTCTTACACCTTTTGGAAGCTTCTCTTGCTGCAACTTCTGTTTTTCATTTGTATGTTGCTTTATAAACGCAACTGTGCATCTACCTACCCTCCCCTACCGCCCCGACCCAGTCTACTGAACAACACGGGGCGACAGTGGCACAGTACTCTGAGGTGCAGTAGCTTTGAAGGCCAATGAAAAAAAATAACAACCCTGCCCTCCCCTGCTAAAACACATGCAAGAATTGGCTAGTACTATCTGTGTAGCAATACTCTGAACAGTAAATACACATAGAGTTGTTTATCAGATTATTTATCACCTCTTCCACAACTTCCTATCTGACCAGTGCACACAAAGGATTTATAGAGAGAAACTTTTTATAGAAATCTTTTTAAGTGACAAAACAGACTTCTCGGGCCAAACAGTCAATGAAAAGTTACTACTTTCTGGTAGAGAGAAATACATTCTCTGCTTGACTGTCGGTACTCTTCCTAAAAAGTGTCTTCAGTTGGGATTCTAGTCTTGCAAGAAACATTTGGAGCTAGGATCCGATCCCCTATGCAAGACTGAAATCAGGTACAAAAGCTGATCACACTGAAGGAGGCGGAAATCTTGTAACGCAGTAGATGGAGTTACAGCGCGACGCTGACAGGTAAGGATCAAACCCACTTTGCTGAACGCACCTACCCACGCACCGGCCCGGCCCCGGACCGCTCTGTACATCTGACAGCGCTCAGCAAGCAGTGCCATCCTTCACCTTCCACCCAGCACTACTTCCCGATTCTCTCACCACACCACCTATTAACTCCTGAACAAACTGTGTATCGGATCACGTGTAACCTCCATGGGTGTTAAATAAGAAGTCACCTCATCTCCTGTTACTGATTAAATGGTAAATTGTATGTGTTAGACAGCGGTAACAGAATAACCAACACGATTTCCCCGCCTCTTCACCCTGGCATCTGGATTTTGAGTGGTTCCTCACACTGTACTGCCATTTAGAAGTATCGGGGAGAATGCGTGTGTAGGACAGATAGCACTGATGTACACAGTACGTAGATTCACACGGTCACAATGTAAACTCGTAATAAAGGGTTTGCCTGGCATATGAACAACAGGTCAAGTACAGCTTCTGTCAAGCTTTCTGAGCTTACTGAACACCACAATCTCACCAGATTCACAAGAATCCATTTGAAACATGAATAAGCAGAGATGTGAGACTTCAGTACCCACTCTGGAGACAAACCTTCTGCGTGGCCAGAGATGCAAAACAAACGGAAGCTCCTGACCTGGGTCTGAACAGCACCAATCATTCCGGATTTCAGGGTAGAACTCACCTAAACTACTCCGACAAATACTTCTGCGTTGAGTTATATAAAGAGGACAAGACTACTCAACCCAGGGGTGGTTGGGGTTTTTTTTTTTTTTTTTTTTTTTTTTTAGGGATTTTGGCACTATTTGTTCCCCTCACTCTGTAGCTACCTGTTTAGGACAGCCCTGTTTCTTAATGAGTAAACCTGCCCAGATACACCTGGACAAGTAAGACACACACTTACGTAAAGCATATGAACCATTCAGAAGAACAATTTGCTGAAGCTACCAGTAAAATTAAGAGAACCAGTGGCTGCTAAACAATCTAGTATCTGTTCTAACAAAGCACTAACAAAAAAAGGCCCTCTGTTTTGAACTACTACTTTAGAACAACCGAGTCAGAAAAGGTGGGTGCATAGACTAGAAAAATGCCTGCACTCCACGTTTTGATAGCATCAAAAGCAGCACAAACTGTCTTTGTACTAAAACAAAATAACAAATAGCTCTATTTCCACGGAGCTGGAGGCTGCCGTTACCTAAGGAGCCATGGGGTGCAGGGTGAGGAGGAGCCCTGTCTCCGCTGCCCTAGCCCCTTGCCTCGCTGCGGGTAATTCCAGCTGCCCAGGACACTGCTCCGCAAAACCCGTGTGTCAGGCTGCCGTGCGAAGCCCGGGCTGTGCAGACCACCTGCGTGGGTGTCCAAGTGGCCTCCTGGAACCATCCGAGAGCCAGGCCTCCCGGTGCTGAGCGGGACCGCTCCCAGCTGAGGCATCCACAAGTAGCAGCCATTCCAAGAGATCCTGGCTTCAGACTGAAAACAATGCATTTCTTGGGATGCCAGAATGACAGAAATTAGCTTTCTTAATAAAAAAGCCTTTGATCTTTTGCAGTATGTCAGAACATCAGGCTGTGCTTCTCCAGATTTACTGCAGTGGAAGCACATGTTCATGTAACAGCAGAATTAAATATTATCAATCCTGCCGCTGATTTTTAAATACCAGGCTTTTGAGCAAGTATTGTACCCCTTGCCACACCGACTGCTCAAGAACTTTGTCAGCGTCTGTGAGGTGGTACAGCTTCCAGCAAGCGCTGGTTTCTCATTTTGCTGTTCTTACTTCAACTGGTTTAAATCCTCACGCCAAGTTTCCCCATGTACCTGCTCACGAGGGTTATGGCATTGCAATACTTGCAGACAGCGGCCGCGGCAGCACAACAAGCCCCGAAGCTTTACGCAGGGAGCGCTTCACACTTCACCCAGCCACGGGAGCCTCAGCCTGTACCTGCTGCTACTCGGGTTTTCGACCAGAGTCACCAGGACACGGCACCACCAAGCAGAACCACATCGGCACCATCACCAGGTTCCAACTCAGATGTCCCATACCAGCCTACCGGGAGAAAGTCCCTGTCCCCAGGGCTCCCAGCCTAAGCAAAGTGGCAGGATCAGGTCTTCAGGTAAGTAATGGGTTAAAGAAGAGCAGCTGTGCTAATGGATAGAAATTAACTGAAAAAAAAAATCAGAGATGTTTTCAGACTGTTCTAACTCGCTGAAGATGCAGCACTGCTCATGCAGTTCGATAGCGCAGGAAGGGAACCGATCTTGGAAGCAGCAGAGACACGCTCAGAGTGACGCCAGCGCAGGGAGGCACCCACAAGCACGGACAGAAGCCAGAACGCACCCTGCATTTTCCTGCCAAGTGCACCCAGGCCAGGGCCAGGTGTCCCAGGGTGGCCTCCCGCCTGCTCGGAACAGCGGCAACCTGGGTTTCACCTGCCTTGGTGGCCACAGCCGCACGGCTCCGGCTGAGGGGCCAAGGGACGCTCCTCCCAGCCACCAGCCATCGCGCTCGCCCTGCCTTGGGACTAACGCCTCGCTCCACACTTCATTTCTCACCGTGCCTCCCACGTTTCCCTAACAAGCAGCTACTAAAATCCCATGGCTTTGGCAGCGCTGGTGGGTTTAGAAAAAAAATACAAGCTGCTTGTTCTTTTTACATAACGCTCCCATCATTTTCCTTCCTGCAACTACGCCGCTCTTCTCTGCACGTAGTAAGCTTTTCTTTTGCACAACTTTGCTACCAAAGCAGCTCCCTGTTGTACAGCCTGTGCAAACGAAATACTTTGTGATACTGAACCCAGACTTGTGTACCTTTGCGTGTGACTGTTTACATATACATTTGTGAGATGGGAAATAAACAAGCTATCAACTTTACTCTTGTCTACTTCTGTAATGCCCCCATAAAACATGAACTAGCAAGTATACAAAATAAGCCTTTGTACCTGCCACAACCAAATGGAGCTATGTAACAGCATTCTGCTTAAGAGTTCCTTCTATCTTTCCACACCAGCTTCTTCCCCCTTTCTTAGAAGCGGCAGCCTGCCTGCACATCCATTACCTAGGCTTGATAATAATTTGGGATATTTTCTTTAACCTCCAGCAACCTGAAACATGCACTATCTGAATCACACCATCCAGAAACACCTTACCCCCCACTTCAGCCACGCCAGCATTCCCACACTGAGAGGGGGCACAGCCTCTGACCTCAGCTGTGAGGTTCACGCGACCACAATTCTTACAATAAGGCTGGTAAAAGCAAAACTCTTCCTGAAGCATCAACCTGTCTATGTATTTTACCCCTCTTGCTCAGAAAAGCACAAGCTATTGTAGAACACTACAAAATCGATTCCTTTAGCCCCCAGATGAAGTTCCAGCTGCACTGATTGAAACTGACGGTTGGGCTGCTCGGTGCCACATTGTCTGTTGAGTCTGTCTGAGTTACCTCTCAGCCCACCAAGGTCTATAGCTATAGGTTACTTGTACCCATCAGGCTCAGCAGTATTCCCTGCAGGTCTGCCATTCCCTCCGTAACACGGACAATACAACTTCCCGTAGCTACCGAAGTCCTCCTACTGCTGTAGAATATATATTGTTTGGGTTTGTTTGTTTGTTTTTTTTTAAATGAGTCACATGGAGCCCATTCTATTCTGGCTGATTTAAGACAGGATAGCTAATAGCCTGATGGATTTTGAAATAAAATCCAGAAGAGCATTTGGCCTCCCCCACAAGTCAGGCATTTTATCCCCATCGTGCAGTGACACCTTCTACCCCCGCGCTAGGACTGACATTTCCTACAAAGGAAGGCTCTCAGCTAAAAAACAATCAGTGCATCACCCCCAGTTCCAGCAGGGCTCACCAACAATTTACCTCACTCTGTCTACAGCAAGCCATAGAGTTTAGAATCTAAAGCAAGATGTTAGCAAAACAAAAACTTTCTTTTCACCCATGATCAGTTACAGGAAAACCTGAAACTCAAAACTACATTCCCTATTTCTAACAATCACTAACTGAGCGGTTACTTTTCTGGAAGGGGCTCTGGCTGTTACCAAGTGTCCAAAGCTGCCTCTGAAGCGAGGGGAGTTCTCACCAGCGTATCTAACCTTCCCAGCAAACCACTAACAGCCACTCAGCAGCAAGTGGGAGAGCAATATGCGTCCCAATGCCATTGCAAAATCAATGTGGGAAGATGGGGGGGGAAATCAAACCATTACCGACCCACCATTTTGGTAGTTCCATGGACACATTTAAAACAAACCAGAAAGAAACCCCCATATACAGACTTAAAAGTTCAGTACCACGTTCCGATGAACATCAGATACAAAGCAATTCTTTACGACAGACAACCGCAAGAACAGCTGCAGCAGAATCCCTCTGACACAAGAACGCTCAGCATCGTTCTGAAGAACAGGATTTCCCCTTTATGTCCTCCCAGATTCTGGCAACCCACTGGTTTGAGATTACGAACTTACATCAGCTCCAGTGACCTCAAGAACACCCCCACTCCCCCCAAAAAACCCCACCAAACAACAAACCCAAACTCCCAAACCTATCTAGCTGTAAAATAAAGTCATCCCAGGGTAACTGACCAGCAATTAGCTTCAGGTAAAACACACTGGAAAAAAAAGATCCGTCCATGGGATTTCTTAGTGCATGGCTACTGTTGTAGCTCCTCAACTACTTGACTGAGCATCAAAACACACCTTGTAGCAATAATCTCAAAAACCACACGCTACTTCTGCGGGTCGATGCAGTTCCTGACATTACACCTTCCTCTTCCTCACGCGCTGCTTTTCACAGGAACGTTACCAGGTAAGTTACTGTTATTTTTGGAGACCTACAATAAATGAAAATAGCTCGTTAGTTCAAACAATATAATCCCGACACCCCCCCCCCCCCCAAATATACACACTTCCATTTTAACGTTTGTGTCATTACAGCCACCCACACTCTAAAGAAATCGGGTAATTACCTACACTTCACACCTACTCAATTCTTTTCCTTCAGTTATAAATCCACTGATTTATAACAGCTTTCTGCTCAAGGCTTGTCACCTCTGAAACCACATTCATTTGGTATCAAATAAATAATAAAGCGTCATGAAATTTTGCATCTGTTCCATTTTCTTTGTTTTAAGCTATGAAATAAAGTAGTAACAAACTTAAATGCCAGGAAAAGCCTCAAGAGGGAAAGAGGCAGGGCTGCACACCTTTACCACCTTCTCCGCAGGGCAACTTACTCCCCCCACTGGGAAGCCGTTACTACTGTGTGCTGTTAGCCATTAAGAAACCTTACTGAGAAAAGTCACTTAACATAAATGTTTTCCTTCAATCAATCAGCAGACATCATTAAAGAGTTCAAACATACCACACTGCTATTCAGCAACAGAATGTCTTCTAAAAGGATCTCACCAAGCACAGTAGGAAAAAAACACAATAAGCAACACAAGTCAATCTTTATTGAAAACTGAAGTATTAATACATAACAATTCTTGTTACAATAAACGTGCTTTTAAGAATTTAAGTCTGAGCTCATCTACTCATTGAATTGCATAAAAAATAAAAAAGTATGAATTTTTCACAACTGAACTGGCTCAGAATGGAATCTCCACTCTTTGTGTTGATGCGATAGTTCAATGCAGGAGTGAGTGATGCCTTAAAACTTATTCTGGAAGACAACATTGACCTAAAATTAAAAAAAAGTACCAATACAACTGTTCGTAAGACAGTTTTAAAAAAAGTCATAAAAAGGAAACCTGTGTCTACTTCATAACAAACATGGAGAACTATTACTGGGGCCTCTTGTACTTCCACTGCATGCACTCACTTTTTCAAATCTTAGACAGGAGGGCAGCCAATAATAGCATTACAATAAAAAAACCCCACTAACAAATCCATTCTACTTAAAACAAGTCTGTACAGCAGCCAGCTAAAAAAGCTTTCCCAGTTTGCCTGCTAAGTGCCCAAAAGTCGCAACAGTTTAGAAAAGTCACGTTCGCTTTCTTGATGTTGAAACTTCAGAGCCCATAAATTGTTTATAGAGTATTTTTTAACATCACAAATGGACCCGTACTACCTGTGGAATTCCGATGTTTCAGTGTTATATTCAACCCACACAAGAAAAGGTTTCCTTGTCCCCAGATAAGCACTGCTCCTCTTCCCTCTCTCTGCCTACATAACACCGCGTGTCCTCCCAGCGCCCCCGCAGAGGCACACACAGCCCGCCGAGAGCCCCCGCTACTGCCGGGACCTCAGAGGAACCGGATTCCTGGTGAGACCTGGTGCACAAGACTCTCCTACCTTTGCTGCAGTTGTTCCTGCTCCCCGCCATTCTACCTCATCCAGTCCCAGAGTCTCTGCAGGAAGCTTAGAGTTGGTAAAACACAGGAATAGAAAGCTGATACTTATTAACAAGAACAATCTGAATGAGCTTAAATCTTTACATCTCTTGAACAGGTGCCCACAAACACCCGGAGGTGAGGATGACTGGATTGCTGTCAGCCCCGCGCACACACTCGGGTCGGCCAGGGACACCCCTGCCGCTGGTGACTGAGCCCCTCCGTGTCCTACCCGCTACCGCACACGCCGCGTCCTGGGAAACTGCACATACCTGCCATCCAACAACCAACAACCGCAGCACCTCTCCTCTCTCCCGCAAGTTCCAGCTGAAGCTTCACTACTGTTCGTGCTCCTAAGATGGGAGGTTTCACATACACGGTATTTGCTATGCTCTGGTATGAGTTTAAGCCTAGAGTTAAGTGGTGGTATCAGATTGCTGCGCTTACCTATTCAAGCAAAAGTATGTTCTAAACTCAAATGAACAGTGTATAATACTGTACTTAAGCACTGGGGAGCGATTCCAAGTCAATTCTGACCATCTCTTGCTCAGATACCTTGAAGTGGCCTTACTACCCAAGTAGCAGTGAAGCCAGAATGCTCCATGTGAAGAGCAGTCAATGCTGAGTACCCTGGTATACAACTCTGTACCATGAACTATTCTCAAACAACACTAAGACATGATGGTACTTAAGGGTGGTGGTGGTTTGGGGTTTTTTTCAGTGGATGAAGCAATATAAGGAAGGACTTCAACTAAAATAAAAGATTTTTTTCATCTACCACTGCATCTAAGCATTTAACTTGCATAGTACACACAAAAAGCTTTCTTGAGTAGCATTCCTGCACGTTCTCCTAGAAATTTCCATCAGATGGTTACAAGCATAAGCAAGATCTAGTAGTAGGTTCTCCATTTCCCTTCCTAGTGTTTCGTTAATAACCACCACACCACTGACTAGGGCTACACATTTTTAGAGCCAATTATTAGCCTCTTTTTTTTTTTTGCTGCTGCTACATTTAAAAGACATTTTCATCAGTTGTTACTGACATAGGGAATACCTCAGTTTTTAAAAAATACTTTATCTAAACTCAACACCTGAAATTTGAATTAAAAAAAAAATCTTCCTTGGACTTCTCTTTGTTATTGCTGCAACAGTTATTTTCAGTTCCAGGTTTAAAGTAGTACTTTTTTCTTCTTAATCATATAAAGCTGCCATAAAAGTTTTGTTTTTTTGTATTTTTTTTTTTTTAAAGAGAAGCTTGATCTGAAATGTCTCTACTGCACTAGCTCTTTTCACCTGCTGAGGAGCTCTAGTGCAAACACATACTGCGTATTTATTTATAAAGGAATTCTAAATAGGGAATGTTATATAAAAAGCAGGAGAGAATGTTTCATTAAGACCCTCACTGTGTAAACGCCTATTTAACGATGTACAGTTTCCCCCGCCGCAGTTTTATATCCATGCTTTCTACTATTTGCAACAAAATACCATTAAGATAGTTATATATACACATATTCCCCCCGTCCCCCTGCACTGTGCTTTTGGTTACTTTCCATATCAACTAATGGAGACACGCTCCACCCTCCCAGCAGATTATAATCGATCAAAACTGGAAGGCGCAGTACCTTTGGACAAAGGTACAGTTCTCCCCTTGTGGATGAATCCCATAATGCAACTCAGAAAAAAAAGTGCTCAAGTAAGTGAGACTGCCTAAATGTTACGGAATATTATACAGAGACCAATTCCAAGATGACATTCAGGAATCTGAAGTCAGAGCAAATATATAGGAAGTCATATTCATTCCTTAACTATTTATCTATTGCAGCATTCATGAAAGTTCTCTCCTATGATTTTCCAAGCTTTAGTTTATTGGGTGATGAGACAGGAGACAGCAAAGCTTTGAGCTTGTTTTTTATAGCTTCTCCCCAGTAGAGCACTGTTTCAACCTCAGCTCTGTTAAAACCACGCTAAGACGACAAAATGCCAAACTCTACTAGCTAAAATGGACAAATGGCCTGTACTAATGTTCACTGTACTCTCTGGCACACCTGACTAATCAAAACTGCAAATTACCACACAAATGGAATTGTTCAACAGACTTGCAACAAAGCAGTACAAGTTCAAATAAGTTTGCCTGGGGTAATTTTCTGCTCCATAGAAAAACATATGGAAATCCCTAAGCTGCAGTTAAGTGCTCATGAGTAAGGTTTAAAAGTACTTATTCCAAAAACATAGTTATATTCAAGGCATTAGAAATAAGGGGGCCATCCACTGACAGCGATTCATGCAAAATCAACCTAAACTTTATTAAACAAAAAAAAGAAGTACAAAATATGGAGAGTGCTTACTGTAAAAAATAAAGTTACTGAAGGCTCTAACCACCAACAAGTTATGAAGGTACAGAAGCCTCCCGCCAGGACAGAGTACTTAATGGCAGCATTAAATCAGCACTGATGATACCCTGAAGTAGCTGCCAAACCCATATAGGAGCAGAACACCCCAAAACAAAGCATAACTACATATACAACTTCAAAAAAAAAAAATCTACTTCTGAACGGAAGTTAACCTACAAGAACAATACAGCCTGATATACCTCTGTGTAAACGCTTAAAAGGGAACAACATTTTATAACCATTTACTGCATAATTTATTGCAGGCAGAATGTATCAAAAAAAATTCGCATCTTTCCGGAACTGTAAATCAAGCAGGTTCAAGAAAAACCTTGATTTTAATGTGCAATATTCAAATTTAAAAATTTAAAATCTCCCCATAACAATTTTGGTATACAAATGGGTTCGAAGGCTAGCCCTTTATCTCCACAGCATTTGCTTTGAGGTACTTTTTAAAAATTGAAGTTGCAAGAAAGAATATCAGAAATGACTCCGCAATGAAATGCTAATCTGCAGTCAAGTCTTAATTTACGTGCTTCCAAGTGCAATTTAGGATGTAAAAAAAGAAAATACTACGAAAACATCAAAATGCTGTAACCAACAAATGGCTCCTACTTCAATTACAAATATTTTCAGGAAAAAAAACCCAACAGATATTTGAAACCTCTGTATCCTGGCAGTCCTATTACAGCATATCCATAGCCCATACTGCAAGTAGCTAATAAGGAAATTGTGTTAAAATGATTTGTTCCCCTTTAACATACTCATCAGGCACACAAGCTTTCCTCAGAATAACATGCAGCTGAACTCCTGTTTGTTGTTTAAAGCCCTAGCATTTCTTAAGTTTCAGGAAAGCAAGCTGGATCAATTGCACATACATTTTCAACTGACTACAACATTCTTTAGGAAAAACAGCACGGATTTCCTGAACTGAGAACGAAAAGAAAGTGTTTTTCTATCAAGTCTGTGTGGCAGTCTCACTTTGACACATCTTGCATCATATGAAAGATAGTACTGGATAGTTATCTCCCCAGGACACGCAATTCATTACGCAGGTGATGTCACCTCCTACTATTCCCAAGAGCCAGTTTTGCCTCAAGGAAGTTTGCTCTACTTACTGGCACACACAGCATTACCTTTGTCATTTCATTCTGATCCTTAAGAAGGTCTGTATAACACTGAATCCATATAATGAAAATGAAAAGGCATGAAGTAAACTAATCGTGTGCGGGATTTCTACAGCTTGTCTGACTCCTTTTCCAGTCACTCCAAATTAATAGTTGAATTTGAAAAGAATACATCACTTAAATAAAAATATGCCCCTTTTGAACTGGCAACTCCATCAACCTGAAAAAGGCTGAAGCACTTATCTAATGTATATTATGGTATTCTATAAAGAAACTCACTTTCATGATTCTACCTTTTAAGACCCTGCATACATTACAACAGTGCATTAGTGATACAAGTTGTAAAATACTTTTCGGTTCCTTTGGATTTGCATATGATGGTTTTTGCATCAGTCACTGCAGGTAGATTGAGCAAGCTTTGTTTTTGTGTTTTAACATGCATTCAACTAGATATGGATCAGAATAAATTTATACTCCCTTTTTATCATTATAATTAGCTAAAAAATTGCAAGACAGTCCACAAAACAGGATTTGCTTTAAGACTAACTGCTGGAGTTCCAAGATGTAAGATATGCAGCACTGGAAAATCTTCAGTGATCAGGAATTAGTAGTGTTTAGCCAAGTGTTGAAAGCATTCAGAAGAAAAGTCCTGGTTGGAGGCATGAGGGCTTCAGCACCAACTTTTAAACCTCATTTTCTTGATTGCATATCTCCCATCTTCAAACCTACATTAAAAGGGGGAGGAAAAAGCAGGAAATTTTCTCAATTACGTGAAATACTATCCGAATGTGGCAGAACATTCTAACGTTGCGCGCACCACATCGATATGCACACACAACAGATGTTAACCACTATGTAATGCTACCCTAGCACTTATCCAGTCCTATAGGCTTCTAGGTTAAGAGTTTACTACATTCATTTTCTTCTGCCATGTCAATTCCAGCTTAGGACAAAACTACTAGCGATGGCAAAGTAGAAGCTGTAATATTAAAAAGGTATTTTATGCTAAATGTCATTATCAGCAGTCATGAGTTTAGCCACAGCAAAACTCACTTTTTATACTCATGTAATATGATGCTCTTGGATGAAATACATAGTATAGTATCATATAGTATGTGAAACATTTCAGATCTGCAGACTGATATGTGGCATCACAGCAAAATGAGAAATGGCTGTTGCATTACTAACTCAAAGGGAATAGTCACCTGTCATCATAGAACTCTGGACTCTTAACAGCTGAAACAGAAATCCAGAGAAAGTTAACTTTGTCATAAACTAAACAGACTAAAAGTGAAAATTTCTAGTTCAAGTTGGTCTCAAAAAGTCCTTATTGCAAATGAAACAGTTCTCAATTTATGCTAAAAAAATCAGAAATAGAATTGAGGATCCCAAAAATATTAGGCTTCGTGTCAGTTTGACACAAATTACGCCCCCAAAATCCATCCCACCCTACAGCAGATTTCAAAATTAAACTCCTTTTCTTGAAACCCATGATCTAAATTTTGGTCCACGCTAGAAGTGATTTTTTCCTTGCTGACTGCATGAGGTATGAACTGATTGATATTTACATGAAACAAAGTGAATATATGAAATTAACTCAAGGTTGTGTATTTGTTTCAGCACCTTGTGAGAAAAATTCACCCTCAGAGCAAGGCAAAACACTTACCTTGCCTAATATTTAGCCAATCAAAAGTAAGACTAAAGTTACACACATTGCTTCATTCAGGATTCATGCTACTGCTGAATTCAGCAATTACCAATGAATCAAAAATCCTGAAAACATTTAGTCCCAGATGTATTTTAATAAGGCAAAGTTGAGGCTCTTTCTTTCATATTCAGCTATCATGAACCATGAAAATGATTCATGGTTTCTGAAGATACAGACCACTAAAGAATTCCCACTAGGCTTCTCTCTTTAACAGCTATTACAGAAGCAATTAATTTTTGTGTCTTCTTACTCAATTAGAATATTGTAGAAGTACCACAGACTACTTACCTTCTGAAAAATCTCCCCAGTAAGAACCTCCAATGCTGTCATTTATAAGAAATATTAACTGCTTTTAATTTAAATCAGTAACTTACACTGACTGCCAGGATGATCACCACTGTGGGGGCACATAACTATAGGTTGGTGTTCCTGGAGCCCGGTATGTGGGCATAGTAACTGGATGAGGGGCTACTGGAGTTGGGGAATGAGTTGTCAACAAAGTACCTAGGATGAAGAGAACATTTTTTTCAGTAAGGACAAATTCTACTACAGAGGGGAAAAAAAAAAGTTAATTATAAAAACCATCACAGCTTGTTCATCTTCCAATTTAAAACTACCAGTATAATTTTGCACTCCAGCCCCAATCTTTCTTCAAACATTTATGCAAGGGGACCATTTTAATGTTTAGTCCAATGCACCCAAAGACACTCATTACTCAAAAATAGCTCTAGCAGAAAGCCTGCAACATAAGCATTACTCACTGCAAAACTTTTCCCACAGCAGGCTTAACATGCCCTAAGAATACGTGATGGTACAGATAACTTGACTGATAAATCAGAATAAATTAGTTCTTGTTTGTATTACAGACTAAGGGGCTTCAGAAACAAACAGGCTGAGAAGGCAGGATCTTAACAGCATTACTCTACAGCACTTTGCAGAAAAAGTAACAAACACCTGGCATAAGCTTGCCCACATGCAAATCTCCAGCCAGCTCAGTTTGACACACAAATTATCTAGTTTTGAGATTCCTTAAACTAAATCATAAATTTCACAAGATAAAAAACAGAATCTGAAGATGAGCAGCTCATGGCTCTTGTTTATTACTGAACTGAGCATCCTTTGAGTGAATGTGGACATTTCTTCACAAGTTAACACCCACTGAGTAACAAAGCATGACACCCCCTCAGTAAATGCTCACAGATGACTCTAGATTATTGGTTAAACAACATTTACTCTAAAACACAGCCACTAAAGGAGGGTGGCATTAGGAAGCAGACATCCCTAACCATTGTCTATGACGCAGAAGACCTGCAGGTAGTGTAAACACATAAAATGTTTTATCTCAACATACAAAGAAGGTCAGTGATAGAGGGGTGGGCTGAGAACACTGCATCTCCCTCAGCCTGAAGAGGTTGCTGTTTTCAACCAGGCATAGAGAAATGTATTGAGAAGAGGAAGTCAGACTCTGGGTGAGATGACAAGCAAAGGATGCAAGAGGAAATGACATCCCATACAGATATGGTGAACTATTTTACTGTAATACTAACATCAGAAAAGAGGGTGTAGTATCTCCATCCTCGGGTATAATCAAAATATCACCAAATAAGTATGGAACCTGATCTAGCTGGACCCATTCTGAACTGCCAAGTACACTTCTGGCATCACATTTTTGCAATGCAGCTGTGTTGTCCCACACTGAAAGGAGAGCTTCATCAGAAAACACAAGGGTTCACATACCTGCTGACATTGCCATAGTAGTCCCAGCCACCATCCCCATCGTCACACCATTTCCTCTTGGCGGCGGAATCGGAGCAGGATACATGGTTGCTGGCATGCCGTTCGGCTGCACAACCGTGGTGTGGTGGATTACGTGGGGTGGTGCTGCATATAAAGGCTGTGTGTAGTAAGTGCCTTGCTGTTGGAGACAAAAGTAAATTAAGTAATTACAGTGTATCTGTTGGGGAAGCCTAATGATTTTATTTTATGATACATTCATGAATGACAACATAACTTTTCTAAAGATCCAATGTATTTACAGAGCAGATGCAAAAACATTCATTTCAATTATTTCAATTGTTTCCCTGGTAAACTTTTTAACGTTTAGCCCCTTTTAAACACATTTAGGATAACATTCAAAGCAGCTACCTTTGCAGAACTCCAGTGCTGACTACCTTCAGAAACAACGGCTCATCCTTCACTCGCTCCCCTTCCTTTCCTATCTTTTCTTACATTGAGAGAAGTTCTGTCATGGATTATTCTTTCACAACCTTTTATTCAGCTGCTTTTAGTTAAAGAACCAAAGGTTTTTCACAAATCCAAGTACACTAAGCAGACTAGATAAACATTGTTACATGCTTTTAATTCCCTTCAACTACCGTGTACATGCAAGGCAAGTTTCCTCCATGAAAGAAAGAGCGATAACTTTCCCCAAAATATCGTATTTACTGAACTGTCTTCATTTTATCCTTTCTAATAATTTTCAGCAGTTTGCCTAGTATGAGACTAACTCCCTGAATCACAACCGAGACTTCCTAAAAAAAAAATTAAAAAAAAATATCAAAAAACCCCACACAAGTTTATGACAATTTTTGACAAAATGAAATCAGAATATGGTTTACAGCATCCAGCACACATTTTTAAAACTACCGAATGTAGTGTCTCTTCAAAGCCTGAACACATTACCAGTTAAGTGCTGAGGAACTGTCAGGCGAGAGTTAACACACGCAGTGTCTGTAAATCACTACCAAAAATTCTTACTGTAGACAACTAAATATTCTCTCCATCCACAAAAAAGTAAGTGATGTGAAGTTAAAGAGTTCAAGCAGATACTACAAAGTAAAAAACTATCCAGTTTTTTTTGTTTGGTCCATTTACCTGTGCATATGGATTCTGCTGTGGATAGGCACTTCGAACTGGGTACACAGCAGTCTGATAGGGATTCGGTGATGAAGAGTACGGCGGCACTGCTCCACTAGTGGGTGAACAAGATACTTTATATGGGGTGCCTGGTGTGTAACCTGAAACAAAGGTAAATCTGCATTAAAAACATGAAAAACAAGTGTCAGTACACTGCTTTCTAAAGTCAGGTGTAACGATTTCCAAATTCCTTAATCTTCATCAGAGTACTTAGTAGGCTAGTCTCAATATCCAAGCACAAGTTCTATCATTTACACAATACTGAGAACAGTTTGAAAGTAATAGTTGACTGTGTCAAGTAAGCATGAAAAGTTAAAGATACTATTTGCACAATTTTCTTTTTAAATCTATGGATAAGGAATAAAAAAAAAGTGGGTTTGGATTTTCATAGTAATGTCGTTAAATACTTGGATTCAGCATATTAGGCAGCTCCTACATAGCAGGATTTGGCACTTGTTAATATTGGCCCGATTCTCAGTGCACCCCAAGTTGTACTGGCAAAACGGTAACGGTTAATTAACCTGCAGTTACCTTCTACCAATGATGATACAGCACAAGAACAACAATTTCAAAAGTCAGAATCATGTAAAGAGCTCCAGATGGATTTTCAGAGAACACAGACTCACAATTTGCAACCTCTACTTCAACTTACATTTACTCATATTTGTTTTCAGGCATTTTCTGAACTGACTGAAATAAATACAAAAGGCCATAGGCCTTTTTAACACAAGCACTGTAGAGATCACTGCAGCCACAAATTAAGACTTTGAAGGCACTTTAATATCTTTAAATCTTTTTGTGTATTACACACATAGATATACCCTTTTAACAATGACTTAAGAATTATTTTTATAAATTACAGTAAGACTTCAGGTGCCATCAGAAAGAATTTTGCATTCCTGTTGCAAGGTCCCCCAAATCAGACTGCCTTGTAAATGTTGGGAACTGTTCAATTTTACAGAGACAAGTAGCAACTGCTGGCTCAGACCCTGCCTGAAGACAGTTCTGCAATTTCTCCAGCCCTCGCTGGACAAGGTCTCAGGATAACAGAACAAGGGCTTGGTGAGGCACGGAGGAGATCTATGAAGAGCACCATTGCTGCTGCATGCCATACTCTCAAGATTATATTATGGCTTAATGGCCAGAGTGGCAATACCAATACCTTTGCAGCAGCACCCACCAGTAATGACATTCATGACCTATTCTGGAGAAAACATCAAGCCTGTGCTACACCCAAGAGATCTTTGGTCTCATGCAGGCCACACTGAGACAAACATCCACAGACACATTTTCTGTTTAGTTGGAATCGTACAAATGAGTACTAGGGCAGCACAAGGAAGAAAAACACACTTGGTAATCATAGCAAAAAATGATACTATCAGAACAGAGATTAGGTTGACTTTAAAATCTGTCTAGAATGTGCTGACTTCAATACAGAGAACAGATCTGAAGCCATATAGCAGAGAGAACACTGGCATTTGTGTTGTGAAAGATCAGTCTGTGCAGACGGCATGATGACAGATGACCTTCATTCTTTTTGCAGAAGTCCGAGTTTCTTTCCAATTTCATTCCACCCTTCAAACAGAAAATTGTTATGTTAACGAAGAAATAGGCTTCCCATGGGGTTTTTTTGGGATGTATGTGGGTGTTTGGTTTTTTTTTTTTTTCCAAATAGAATTTATCGCCTTTAGACACTAAAGAAAGCTACCACAGCACTTACTCTGAACTAGTTTTTAGAACTCCTAAGTATTTGACTAATAGAGCATGGTGAGGAATAACTTCTACTTCTAGTAGAAGGAGCTATTTGCATTGAAGAACTCCACTACAAAATGCTGAACATGAAGCACCACTACTGAACTACAACTATGCCCTCAGCAAGCCCTCTCATTCTAAAACCCCACTGATAGGGCTGCACAGTAATTTAAATTTCATCCTTGCAAAGTGGTACATCTGTACAAGAGGTATTCTGCTTTCCCATTTAAATTTTTTCTCCCTTACAGGGAGCAAAGACCTTAAAGTAAACCACGTTGTTACTGAAAAACACAGAAATTTAAGAAAAATACTTGTAGGTACCAGAAGGTACCCTTCCTGAACAGCAGTGGCATGGCACATTCAAATACTGCTGTGTGATGTGAATTTACAAAAGCTTTGATTCTACAAACAAGCAGTTACATCAGAAAAGTTAAAAAACCATTCCAGTTGGTAGGATGAAGTACGTCAAGTTATCTGCCTGAATTAGAAGATCTGGGCATTTTGAACTTTTGTTCATAGCTTAAACAGTAGCTAAAGCTTGAAGCTATTCTTAGTTCTGAAACAGAAGTTTATTTTCTATTCAATAGCAATAGAGACTAGTTGTACTAGCTTTAAAAAGAATCAAGGACATTCCAAGATGGTATACGACTTCTATATATCTTTATTCCTTTTTAACAGAAAAGTGAAAAATATATTACTCTAACCTTGTTATATAGTGTGAAATATATTCCAAGATTAATCAATGCAAACTGATTTCACAATGAGATTAAGTCAAACAAGTCAACATTCTTCCCTAGAAACCATAACCTTTTATTACATTAACAGACACGAAGGAGAAAATGCAATCAACTGGGTAAAAACAACAGTCTCATGATCTGGCAAATTGATTACATGCAACTTATGTTCATCTTCCTGCAACAGCATTCACAAATTGCAACCAGTAATAAAACCAAAAATACCTTTCAGTTATCTGATCCTTAGATTAAAAACTACAGCTACTCCTCAGCACAGCTGCAGGAATCCTGACGATACGTACACTGAAGCACAGAAGGCAGAGACATCACCAAGGCAAATCTCACCCATGAAACTGAAGGCTTATTAGTAATACAAGCCAATAATCAGATCCCACATAGGGTTTGGATTCCCATGCTAAGACTTACACCCCTGATGGGAACTACTCTCCCTTGAACATCCCTCTCAAAAAGTTCTTAAGCAACCCAGTGCAAATGCAAGCTGGTGCCCCTAGATAGGATTCCTGCACAGAGGCAATACCCTATCAAAGGACAGATATATTTTTTTTCTTTTTTAATTACTGGAACTTTATAATATCCATCCATTTCCCTACCTAGAATTCAAGACCAAAGACAAGCCAAAATCAGCTCTGTGCTTGCTATGCCTCTAAGCAGCAAACCGAACAGACACACGGGCCATACAACTAGAATACACCACAGTTCCAAGGAAAGCTACACACTTTTAATAGGTTCTGAAGGCAAACATTTTAGATGACTTACACTCTCTCGCCTCAGTAATTGCTGCCACACCCTTTTAAGAGTCTCCTGGTAGTTAATGACACGCCATACATTGCAAACATTGAACTTCAATACTGCAAGCAGACTTTCACAACCTAAGCTTCCCAATTTCAATCAGCATCTTTTCCTATCTCCACAAGTTACACACAGGCATTTGGGACAAACTTGGTTATGTGCCACATGTATCTCTGAAATGCTGACATAATACATGCAAGTGAAAGTTCCTGAAGACAGCCCAAATCTACATTAAAAAAGCAATGTAAGGAATTCCTTCACATACAAAATAACCACAGGGAGAGTACTATTCTATCAGGTGTATGTTCCTGGTTTAAGTAGAAATCAAATGCTATGAGTTTCTGTTTGGTTTCAAGCATTACAATACAAAAATAATCTTCTATTTGTGGAAGCAGACCTACATGAAAACAACTTAGGTGAGTGCTTCCATTTCTCGTGCCTATTTCACCATGTCCCTTTTCCTAAGCACATGACAGTCCCTTTCTCACATGCAAGTGCTGTTACCTCAACCCTCCTCCAGTATCTACTACGGGCAAACCGCTTTCACCCAGCAACCAGGCTTTCCAGACAATTAGTTTGTGCAAGACAATTTTAAGGGCAGAAAGAAGGCAGCAAACTGAACTTGGTAAGATACAATTTAAGGAAAGGATGAAAAAGAGTAATTTTGAAGACAACTGAGAAAAACATGAATCTGAAAACAACCAGTAGGATGCAAAGCAAGCGGATTCACGAAGGAAGCAGTGAAGGGAAACGTGATGCAAATCCTCAAGCCTGAAATATAGAAACAACAGCTAAAAACTCAGATTCTCCTTTCTCTGTAGGTGAAAGCAGTATGACTGAAGACAAGATTATACTCATTTTAATTATCAGATGATTCCTTATGAGTCATATTCAAAGTAATGTAAAACTTATCCCACAGTGTAAGTGTTATTTGTAAGCCTCTACAGCTTTTCTTCTTTCTTGGTTCTAACAACTTCCAAAATTCAGGTTACTGCTTTGACACACCTATTACACGTACCTGTCTGGAAGGTAGGATTTGCTCCAGGATACATATTAGGGGAATAGGCAGGAGCAGCCGCTGCATAGCCCATTGGGAAGCCAGCTAGAAAAAAGAATATGTCAAAGTTATTTTCTAGACCGACTGAACAGTCTAACCAGACTTTACTCTCAAAGATTCTCACTGCACATCTTTTGATTGAGATAAGCTAACAAGCAGCCTCCAATCACACCTCCTCAACTAAAACACTGGGCTTCAATTCTCCCAAGCCACCTGAAGCTGAAAGCCAGATGAAGGGAACAGCTTAAGTAGTGACAAGTGCCATTCTCCCTTACATCCCTGTTTCAGCAAATCCCAAAAGTTGGTTAAGTAACACTTCAGTCAGTGGGGCAACAAAGTTTTGCGCAACTACCCAACTCCCCCCTCTCGCCCCTGACTTGTTCTGACACTGATTAAACTGTTGGTGAACAAGACCTGATGTACATAAAATATTTATCTGAACAAAAGGGACTTTTTCACAGAAATAGATCCCTGAAAGTCAGTGACTGACTCTTCAGATCAGAGATACCCCAAGCAAAGAGTACAAAGCAACACTGAGTAGTCCAAAACATTTGTTGCATTTGACACAGATTTGTTAACTGCACTCAGGCATCAGACAAGCTCACCAGTTCCAGGCACGTACTATGACAGTTAACAGTAACAAGTGGTTCACTGAGGGAATCGACAAACGGGTAGGTAAACACTTCTACACCAGAATACAAGAACCACTGTGGCTGAACTAACATCACGATATATTGGTCTTCAACATAAGGCATAAAACAGTATTAAAAAAAAGCTAGTTACTTGAAAGATACAAAGTTTGTTTAGATTGTAGTAAGTGAAATATCTGTATTAATCATAGTTGTTAATTTTCCCAGGAACTTCTTTACATTTTTCCAAACTGTAAAAACAAGTAATGTCTGTATTTAGAAAGACAGAGTTACTACCACATTTTGTTATCAACATATAAAGATTCCAATTCTCCAGAAAAAGGGGAATTATGATTTGTATATTCATTGTCAGGCTTAAAGTTGCTAAGTTTTAAACTGCTATTCAGATTTGAAGGATTTCTATTTTGCTATAAATCCCAGAGTCTTTAGCCATTGCTCCTAACAATAAAAATTCCTTAGCTCAGGACTGTATATGCTAACCTAGTTTTTAAAGTACTCTGTAAACATACCAAGTGACATACACTTGCCACTGCTATTAGGTGGTCAGCATGGGCAAGACTAAGAAAAGCATTAAGCTTAAAAATCAAAGGTAAAAACAACATATCCAATACAAAACTTTTCAGAGTGTATATAGCTCTTAAGTTTTCAAATTCACAAGCTGCTAGTGAAAAACTTCAGTGAAGCTTTACACCTTACTCAAAGTGACTGCACATGTGCAACATTATATATTGTATACATTTTCAGTCCTCTTTTGTTTCTTCACAGGTTTAACTCCACAGTAGAGCACCCTGAGCTGCTCAGGAAACAAGTCATTTATGAAAAACAACTACAAGAAGCAGTAGTTTTAACTTCTACACAGAACTTTCATCTATATGAGATTATTCAGCTATGGCATCCTTGCTACTGTAAACCCCTCCAACAACCTCAAATGGGCGTAGGATAATATAAACAGCTATTAAGTATGCAACAGCTTTAGAAACAGTGCCTTTAAATAATACATCCCACCTAGCGATATGTTCATTACTTTCTATCACCATGCAACCCATGTGAATTCAGTGACTCTGAATGGAGAATCTGTAGCTTTTGAACTAGGAGAGGCAAAGAAGGGAGACTTTGTAATGCAACAGTTTTACGAAATCCTAAAATACAAATCTACTTTTCATTTTAGAGAATGTGTTTTGTGTTTATGCCATGACCTTTAAGCCTGAACCAGGTGGGTCAGCAAACAATCTCTAACAGTGTAAATCTGAAGACCTTACTAATAAGGGTTACGGTTGTGTAAACAGACTGACTGTTTTAAGGAAGAATTTTGGGTGATCAACTTGTAGCATGACATTTATGGCACTTCTATAGCAATTCTACTTCAATTCCATGTATTTTAATTATACTAATTTACAACCAAGTGAAGACTAGCAAATACTGAATTATGTAAGTACTGTATATGTACTCTAATATGTATAACAGAATAAAAGACTAGAAGTTGTAATGTTGTTTAAACTGCTGTTCATCAATCTACAATAGTGCATCTTCCTAAGTAAATTAAGGTACCACTTAGTTTAGTATAAACAAGCGCTTCAATGCAATGTGTAAATGGATATAAGTGCAAATGAAACAGTTAAATATAAATCTGTTTTTAGAAAATGATTAGAGATAAAAATAGTTATATTTAAATAATTCATAACAATCCATATCTAATGTAAAAGAAAGCCCTGAAAAAGCAAATATTATGAATATAACTGCACTGCAACTTATATTGATTAGTAAACCACTGCTGCTCACCTTATTATAAAATTACCATAGTCCATATAACTACAGACAGTTACAAAGAATAAAAGAAAAAAAAGTGCAGGACCTTATGGTTCCATAGCATCAGCTTTACAATTTATTACTGCACCATTTCAGTCACTCAATTGACTTAAAAACTTCGCAACACAGTCTGTCTTTTCCCCTTATAAATACTGTAGAAATCAAGAAAGATACCCTGGTTTGAGGAAAAATTAAAAGTACCTGAAAAGCAAAAATAAAAAGTAAAAGGTTTTTGAGACTATCAAGTCAACAGTAAAGAAAATTCTTTTAAGCACCAGTTTTTAAATAAAGAAACAGAGAAAAGTGGAAGAGGAAAACAGGAACTCCAGTACGTTACCTAAGCTGATAAATGAATTTTTAAACTGTAAATACTAGTAGGAAAATACAGTACAGCTACAGAGAATATGAACAGTAGCAACGCAGAATGATTTCTAGTTCCCAACACAGACATCAACTAGATCACAGAACAGCCTCCGCGTAAAAAGCTACAAAAGTGTAATTGCTTATGACACATAAAATCTGAGCTGAAAGACCCTTTGGCCTCTCCCTGGATGGAATAATTCCCTTACCCCAGAGATATCAGGGTGGGAGGGGGAAAGTGCAGCAAGACATACTGCTTGAAGTGCCTCACAGAGGCACACAGCCCTTCTCTTCAGCCTCCCTGGTAAGTTCTATCCAAATCTAACTACTACCTTATCCAACTTTTGAATTATGGGGACACCAGAAGTGAAGCCTGCTCACAAACACATTAGGAGATGAGGGGGAAAAAAAAACCCTGGTGGAAAACCTGAAGACAAATGAGAAGCAGAAAAAGCAAGAAATGCATTTAATTTCTTTTTTAAACACATTTTTTGGCCGTTTGCTTGGTCCCACCTTTCATGCCATGCTTCAGGCAGTCATAAAACAGATAGCATGAAGAAGAATTAAGAGGATAGAAAGGTTAACAGCGCCAGCCAACTAGCAGCAGAAATAGACTGACTCCTCTTCCTTCAGGGCATAATTATTAGAGCTCCTAAAATAAGCTGCTTTGGAAGAGATACTGGAGTTAGAAATATAACAGAACAACTAACACCACTCTTAAAACATCATTCTTTACATTTAAAAAAAAACCCACCGAAATCCCCAAACAGATTACCATACATGAAGACCTTCATAATTGACTATTTCTCCTTGATTATACAGATCAATGTAATTGAAACTAATTTAAAAAAAAAAAAAAAGTTACTTACCTGGATAACCAATTCCTTTGGCATTTGCATAGGGAACCCCAGAAGATCCAGGGCTATACACAGGATTCATGATTTCAGTAACTAAATCAGGAGGAGAAAAAAAGAAAAAGAAAAAAGTATTTACTTGAGCATAGGGAAAGCTTGAGATCTCAACAACTGAACGGGAAATGGGGGAAAAGTATAATCAGAAGAAAAAGTAACAGAGGAAAAAGCAGCAATTCCACTGCTCATCAACACTAAAACTGTAGCTAAAAGCAAGACAGAGTAGCTGTAGAAATAAGTTTCAAAGCATCACAAGTCTCAATCACCTAGAGAATGTGTCAGGAATTAAAACATTCCTTGTCGCAGAGCATGTTTTCAAAATATTTCCATCCCTAAGAGCTCCCCCATGGTGTGCAAATCTATAATCCACTGCAGGAGTCCACCTGTGTTGGACTTCTCCCCCCATGTCATCTTTCAATCACTTAGCATCTACCATCTCATCAATCTTTGTTTCTTCCCAGTTCTTTCGTGAAGCGTCTAGCCAAGGGATGCAAATACTGCCAGTCTACTACTGCTCACATTTCAAGCCTGGGATTCCAGTCCTTTACCAGCACTAAATTCATCAACCATCAACAGCCCAAGTACTGCAGAACTAAGTGGCAAAAGACTTTCTGTATTAGACATCTAGCTCACATTTGTTTAGTTGCTGCCAAGTTCTTCAGAGCCTATGACAAGCCGACAGTTGGGTCCAGTCATTTCTGAATTACGTATTCGCACACCAGAAAGGCACCTACAAGCTAGCATCACCGGCAGGAATAAAACCAAATACCCAGTTTTAAAAAACATCTTGTATATAAACACCAAGGAAAATAAAACTGCACTGAGGATGCTTCTCAAGCTTTTCTAGTACACCTATGTACTTCTAGGAATCACAGCTCACAAGCAAGCTTGCCATGTGCCTCTTACACAGTACCATTCACAACTACTTTTCTAGTATTTTAGAAAACACGCCGCCCCCCCCCCCCCCCCCTTTATTTTCAATTATCTTGTTTTCTTCATTTATTTACAGATCTACCACTTCTCTTCCTGCAGCTGCTCATTTCTGACAACAGCCTCCGACAGCAGAACAGGAGGGCACACTATGAAACCAGACTTTCCTATTAACTGTTAATATCTGATACTTGACTCACTTCCTCTTCCACCGCTTGAGATGCTGCCTTTCTTTAAATGAACAGTGTTAAACAGTTTAACAGAATTTTGTAAATAAAGTTTATGAAGCAAGAAGAGACATAATTAATCACGCGCTACTTCAGCTACAGAATACATTACGGCAGGAACCGGAGTTAAGTTTATCAGTATAGCTGCATCAATAAACTTATGTTAAGTGACTGTATAAAGCATAAGTAGTTTGCTTTTGAAGTAACACTAAATTCAGCTGTATGTCAAGTTTTAGCAGTGCCTAGTACACAGCAGAAGAACCATTTGTGCACAATTAAGAAGTCAGAATGTGTATCATCAGATTTCATAAAACACTCAAACTCTGTGTAAGAGAAATAAGATTCACCAGTTTCTTGGACTTCCCCACACACACTTATCAATAACACTAACTAGAACTGCTTTTATTTTTTCCATTTTCATACTTGGATTACATATCAAGACAAGAATGAGTTAAAAACAAACAACTTGCCATTTACATTGCTTAGGATGAAGAAAGTTCCCCAGAACAATGTTTTAATCACCTGACCAACATTTAAAAAAAGCAGTTTGACACAAATCTCTTTGGAAATGTTCTACAGCAAACTAGCTGTCTTCAAGTATAAAGCAGTATTTTCCACTGAAGCCCCGTAGAGTTTTAGTAGCATTAACTCTGCTGTGCCATAACCAACAGGCATATTTTGCAGGACTAGCATTTCACTCACTGTAGCAAGACTGTTCTTTTCCCCTGTACTTTCTTCTGTGTATCCTCCTTCCTAAAGAAGGACTTACTTGAAAACTTCCAGTCTGTTGCCTTAGCATCTCCCTGCATTTCCTCCTCATTTGCAACTCTGCTCCTCTTTCAGTGTTGATTTTGTCACATTTTGTCTCTAAACTTACAAAACCCGTAAGAGGTTCAAGCTTCACTTCAGTCTCAGCAAGCATTTCCAGGTTGTGGGGGGTCTTAAGGGAGGTGGATATAGCCTTCCACTCAAATGTAAGCAGCACTCTCCCACACCCCCATACCCCTACACATACTCTGCTGCTCCTTGCCGTCCCTACAGCAATTAGGAGGAAAGAAGAGCCTGTAACCCTCTCACCATTCTGAATGGCAACAAGAAGAAAGAAAAAAAAAACCAGTAAGAGCATTCTGTGAATATCTGGGTAAAATATAAAGAATATAAAACCACCCTCCAACTATTAGAAGTATTACTAGTCGGTGACTGCAGAAGAACACAAGGACATACATTCTGGGAGATGACAAACAGAAGACATACAAAGCTGAAAAGGTACAGAAGATGAATAGAAAAGGTCAGATAACTCATCAGACAATCTCAAAGGAAGTGCAGATCAAGAGACAGGAATTCCACTCCAGTAAGGGGAAAAAAAACCACCTATGGCACTGGGAGCCTGCCAGCTGCCTCTTACTGGAAACAATGTCAACTTCCACTTCAAATGCATCCATACGTCGAAACTGGGAGTGTGTACACAGACACATACTAATTCAACTTTGGTTGAACAGGTATGCACTTTCACACTACAGCTTTCACCACTGAAATACAAGTAGAAATCCACCAGCCTACAATAAGTGCTTACAGTTTTTATAATGCAGGCAAAACTTCAGATCACTTCTAACTGAAAATAACTATTTTCAGGTCTTCTCTGAAGGACCCAGCATGTGGAAGTATAATTATATAGTATTACGCAGTGGTTGCAATCATCCCACTCTTACAATAATTTTACTTGGAAGGGCATCTGTTATATTGAAATATGGAAACTTGCAGTCCACTTCCCTGTAACACTTAAAGTCCACATCAAACGCTAGGGAAACTAGTACGAAGCAAACCCAAAGAACCGTGGCTTTCAACCTTTTTGTTGGCATCCCCTCCAAAGCATTCTCATGTTAATGTATATGTAAATAAGTGTCTACTGTGCATCATCTGTATATAAATTGCACAGTCAACTGTATATAAATTACAGCCAACTAATTCTTTCAGCTGAAATTAAGGTAATCATCCTTATTAAAGATACTCTGATTAAAGACTATGCAAGCATGCTTGGGAAGTGCAAATGCTTCACCTTTCATTCTTGCCAAAGCCAAACAATAAAACTCAAGTTTTGATCAAGCTTGTTAAATCTCACCTTGGTACAGATACCAGGACAACCCATGTTTCAGGAAGCTGAGCACAAAGGCCAGCCACTGCTAACGCTGAAGCTCCAGCACTCCAAATTGGATGCTCTTTTGCACATAGCTTTTCCTGATGCACTCAGAACAAGCGTGTTTCTATGAAATTCTGCTTTTTAAAATAATTTTACAGAGATACATGCAAAAACCCACATATCAATGCAAATACTGTAAATCAAACTCCATATTCCTTAGTAAGAAATATATCTGTTAAAATTTATTTTCAAAGGTGTGTGGAAACACTATCAGAACCAGATCTACTGAATGCCACTTTGTGCCCACTTGATGACAATTCCATCACAAGAGCTGGGGAAGAATCTCCAAGTACCTTGCCTAAAGCACACTACTGTGGTCCACTAATGCTTTTGTTCTTGGAACTTAAGCAGACTCACACTAAGTCATTATAGTATTTAACATCTGTCCATCCTATAATACTTTCAGAATGTCATTTGCTATGAAACTGTACAAACTACCCAGTTTCCACTTACATACAATTCCTTAATTACCACCTTAGTAATGTTCTACATTTTACCCTTTTGATTTCCAGTTGAAGCTTAATGAAAGTAAAATACAATTCCTATATGCCTGGTAATTTGTAATGTAAAAATATAGTTTCCTCTCCTAAGCAACAAGGAAATAATTCAGGACACTTCAGCTCTTCAAATAACTGACAACGGTTAAAGTCCTAGTTGCATTACATTCTATTAAAACTTCAGCCACCAAAATAGGCCCTTTGAATGCAAATCCTAGGCCAAACAACAGGCCCTCTTGTCACGATTATTTTTGAAAAGGGGGCTCCTATCAGCAGGCATTCAAGACTTCATAAAGTCTAAGACAACACATATCACACTACATTGGTATTTGCAGGTAGCACATGCTTCATTTCTTCCATTCATCCACAAAAAAGGTCACCAAATTTTACAAGGAAGCAAGTATTGCCCCTGTTCAGAACAGGGCATGGGTTTTTGGGGAGTTTGCAACTGAAGCCAGCTGGAATCAATGCTTACACACAACTGCCACACTTCTGGCAAGCGGTCCCACTCCCTGTGCTGGGACAGCACTGCACTCTGACCCCTCAAGTAAGTTAGATCAGCTAAGTCGGTTGGCAGAATTCTGTGTTTTCCTGGAGTTTTTTCAGCAGAGGGTTGCTATATTTTCTTTGTCCCAGCTTGAGAGAGCCGAGACTCATCACCAAATGGCTAAGATAGCACCAGTACCAATGCAAGTAAGGCAGCATGACCGGAGAGTGGCAGTACAGACTGAGGTTGCAGAACCACAGCCTGGAAAAGGACAGTTAATAACTTTGCCCAAAGCTCATGCAAAATAAAATACAAAGCTGGAAACATCATTCACATGCAAGTCTTCCTCCCCTGCTCCAGTTACAAGATGTTCTTCTCATAAAAAAGAAAGAATGAGATGCCTGCAATCACCCTTCTATATTTCATGTGTATGCAATTTTTTAAGACTACAAAGGAATAGAGCAGTTTAGACTTCTTAATCCTTTCTAATGAATACAATTCTCATCTCTAAGCCTATTCTACTTGCTGTTTGTTGTTACGGTTTTTTTGGTGCTGAAATACACATATATAGTAACACCAACACTACTTGTACCCAGCATTAGTAAGGATAGAGACACTGTGATCATATATTAAAGAATCCACATAATTAGTTCTATGTCATTCACAAAAAGAAAACCCACACCAAAAATGTAATACTAAGCCCCTGCTTGTAAATCAACTTCATTTGTACATTAGTGGCGTTACTCTATTCTTGCTAAAACTCCAGAACATTACCAAAACCTTTCTTCTCCAAACACCCACTATCTATGGAAAAAATTAAACAAATGGCCCAGCATTTCTCAGTCTACGATTCCTGTTGGTGGTACTGCACAAGGGGATAAAAGTTGTCAGCTCCTCTCCCTGCAGCACAGCAAAATATTCAATTCTCCATCGTAAAAATCTTAGAAGCTCGCCTATTGCCAAATTCAGGGGAAGTTTATCAACTCAGAGAAGGGGGATCAAACTGGAAGAATAAAACCTTACAATGTGAAGGAATCACATTTACAACTTCTTAGTTAAATCTTGAAGCTCTGCTTCTTTGTAAATTCTTACCCTGCAAAGCATTTTTTCATTAAGTTCATTTTTAGTTTATTCCACCTTGACTTTTGAAACAAGATGAAACTGTTACAAGCTCCAAATCGAGAAAGAATCTCCAAAAGCCTCTTAATTCCTCCTGCTTTTTAACCTGAAAGCTAAAGCGTGTAATTACTACCCCAAACATACAGGTTGGGAAGCGTGCGTTATACAAGCATGGAAGTTTTATGACACTAACAATTATATATCCTACTGTAAAATCACATTAGAGCAGACAGAAAGTCTAGTCAAATTAGATTAACATGCACACTACTACTGAACATTTAAGAACCAATTAAGGCCAGCTCTTCTCATGCTGAGCACTGCATACCGGTGTACCTCCCCTTAGCTAAAAACCTAACTTTTTACGTTTCTGGGAGCCCAGATTTCACGATGTGCCTGGTGTTTATGGTTTGGCTCCAAACGTTCTAGAAAAGCGCTGAAAGGCCGGTTCGCACCGAGCCTTTTTGTCTCACAACTGCTCCTATAAGCTATGGACGACTAAAATGTTATTCCTTCCACCAGCTGACAGACACAAAGGTAACAGGGCAGGTACAACGCGCCGCAGCTTACCCACGCTATTTAATTAAAAATCCAGCCGGCCGATGCCCTCCCGACGCTGTACCCGGTTTTTAGGAAGTTATCCCCAGCACCTCCAGCCTACACCAGCGAAGCGGCACTACGGCCGTGCCCCGCACGCAACCCACCGCACGGGTGACCGAGCTCCCGCCCGCCGCAGAGCAGGGCCCCGGGCCGGCCCGCACGCCGCTGCGGAGCCGCCGCTCCCCCCGCAGCCGGCCCGTCACCTGCCGCCCTCCCCAGGCCGCTCCAGGCACCTGTTACGGGGCGCTGCGAGCCCCCGAGGGCCGCTGGCTGCCCCGCCTGGCGGAGCTGCCCCGGCCCCGGCGCTGCCCGCGGCCCCCGCACCGCCCCCCGGGGTGGCGCCACCGCCGAGGGACTCGCCCGGGCGGCTGAGGGGGCGGCGGGGCGGCGCGGCCCTGCCGAGGGGCCGGCGGCGGCGCAGGCCGCGGCGGAGGCGCGGGGCCCGGGCTCCCTTACATAACGGGCCGGCGCGGCGGGGGGAAGGAGCGGCCCCGGAAGCCGGCGCCACCTCGCACTCACCGGGCTGCGGCGCTTCGTGGTGGCGGCCCGGCCGTCGCTGGCTGTCTCGCTGCGTGCGTGCGTGTGTGCGGCTGTGCGCGCCTGTACGCGGGTGCGGGAGGCGGCGGGCGGGGCGGGGCGGCGGGCGGGGCCGGGCGGGCGGGCGCTGCGCGGGGCGGAGGGGGGGGAGGGGCGGGGGCAGTGGCCGCCGGGCGACTCCGGCTGCTCCGCGCCCGGCCGCACCGAACAACTGCGCACCGACCAGCGGCCGACGTCACTTCCGCGGGGGAGGGGGCGCGCGCCCTCGGCCGAGGGGGCGGAAGCCGCCGTCACGTGCACGGAAGCCCGCGGGCGCTGCCCCCCCGCCCCGTGGCACGTGACCCTGTCGCCATCGGCGGGGCCCGCGGGGGGATTGTCCGCCCGCCTGAGGGGTCGGGCCGCGTCGGGGGGAGCCCGAGCTTCGTCCGGCCCCGGAGGGGAGCGCCTGGGCCCGGGCTCTCCCGGCTGCGCGTCCCCGGCGCCCACGGAGCCGGTGCCGGGCGCCCCGCGGGGCTCGGCCTCCTCGCACTTTGCCCAGAAACCGCCTGGAGAACCGATGGCCGGGGGCGGCCGGCGGGGCAGGCCCCGCCGCGGGCCGGGGGCGGGGGGCCCGGGCCAGGCCCCCGTGCAGCAGCTGCTGTGTAGTGAGAAAGGCCGGGCCCCTCGGGCTGCACCTGCGGAGGGACGGGGAGATCCGGGGAAGGGGGAGATCCACCCATACTGGGACCGGGCAGGCAAAGAAGAGCCGTCAGACAGCACCTCCGAGAGTGCCTGTGGCTGTGTGAGGCGCCTGGACAGGTGGTGCTGTGAATGCAGTAACTCCTCATGAAAAGTTTCACTTTTTCTGTAGTTTTTCTCTGCTCGGAGCAGGGAAACCCATCAGAGTTCTCTAGAAATTGGAACTGTCCCAAACTCGGTATAAAACTGAAACATGAGCAAGCCAGCCTAAAGGGGGTTTACCTGTTTAGGTTGGGGAGCTTCCCTCCACCTTTCCACTTGCAGGTGGAAGCCAACCTGGCAGCTCAGACCTCACGGGACCTCTTCGGGTTATGATTTGTTCCTCGGACAAAACATTCAGACTTCTCATCTTACAAGATCTAGAACTGACCTTCTTAGGTAAAGCACTAAGTATCTGCAGAGGATGGGACACAATAGCAGCGTGTGAATTTTGCCCAGAGACTGTGGACGTTACTGAACACACAGCACAGACCAAAGTGACAGCCACACAGCAATCATACTGCTCGTCCTGAAAAAACATGACACGTGAAGCTGCACACACTTGTGGTAAAGGCCAAGTCAAGACAATACTTGGCGCTGTCCAACAACTGTTAAGGAAATGTAACTTTGCAAGTACATGCAGGCAGCCTGAACAGAGAGGGTCTGTCCTGAGAAGGCTGTACAAACGGTGCCATTAGCTCAGAGGTGCTCCTGACAGGCACTGTGACTAATGCCACCAAAGGGTGAACTGCCAGCATGGCAACAAATATATTATTAATTAGCTGAGGCTGCACATGAATGCCTAAGCCAGCGTGCTGCTGGAGGGTGATACTGATATTAAACCCAACAAACCACAACAGGTAGGAGGCAAATGGCCCAGCACCGCACCTCTAGTGAGGAGCTGGTGGTGGTGCACTGCAGGGGGATCTGAGCAGCAGCCCTGGTGTTGTTAACAAACCTACAGTCGGGACAGACAAATGTGGTGGGTAAACCAACAACTCCTACGACGGTAAAAGATACTAGATCAGCTTCTTCTTGAAGAAGGTCTCCAGTACAACGTGCTGAGCCCTGGCCAATACACAGCCTGCAGAAATGGGCCTGGCATCCATAGGGTTACATGACATTACAGGGTGTCGCGGAACCCTGCTGAACTCTGGTAACTAGTTTCACTAAAAGCCCCCTTGCTTAGGGATGTGTTATAGTATCAACATCCCTTTCTGTTACCCCACAATGCATTATTATAAAAAAACATAGGGGTATTACTATTTATGCTAAGTAGCGTTCTGAAAACTATGCCTAAACTGTAAATTTATACTTGTCTCGTGGTGTAATACCTTACAGCATGGTGGAACACATTCCAGCCAAAACAAAAATCTGATACCAAAGAGATGACAAGGCAACAATCTGAACTCTTGCACACTGGCAGCGCATATATGAGTCAATCACTGGTTTGTGTAATTAGTAGTCTCATATGTTAACTACATATCGGTTCTACGGTACGCAACCCTTGTCAAACAGTAAATTACAAACATACAACTGTGGTTGGAAAAAAATCACAAAAAGATGAAAATTATTTTTAAAAACTAATAGACCTGAAGACCTTTCAGTATTTTTCTTGTACAATGTCATAGTTTCAGTAGTAAAATGTAGTAGTGATAATGTTCTCTGTGGCAGAATTGCAAATTGATTCACAGCTTGCTGACATTTATGACAGGTAGGACAGCTTGCTCTTCTCTAATTATCCTCAGATGTCTCCCTCTTATTGTAATACGCTTTCCAGAAATGTGAACTGACATTCATCAGTCATGCTGGTCAGTCACAGAGGAGCACTACAATAAATGGAGAGTTGGTGCACTGACACTAGCTACATTACAGAAAGAATGGTAACATTAATCTCTAGACAGGAATGAGTATCAGGGTGACTCAAATACTGTCTCTGGCACCACAATGTAAGACTGAGTGTGGTGTGTTTGGATAGGAGGAGGGAGACCTGTCTGGGGGGCGAGAGGTCACAACTGCTGTAACCACACTAATGATAACAAAAAAATTGCTTGAGAAGATGTAGTCGCAGGCACTTCAATATATCTGCTGGAGGGGACTCAATTTTTAGTAATGAGGAAGTGACAATAAAGGCACTACAGGGAACGATACCATCTACAGCGAGACGATACTTGCTCCATAACTATTTCCCATGTTTTGTGGACTATTCCATAGCACTTGAAACAGCCAACACCCCACCCCCCCCGCCACTACTGCACTGCTAAGGATTTTCTCTGCTATCATCAGTCTCACCTGGAATTGCCTGAACTCTTCTGGAAATCTGTGCATCCACCACACCCGGGACGTGCCCTGGAAGGGGATAACTGCCTCGGACAGCCACCACCCTGTGCCTATCAGACGATATTGCAATAGCGTGGCTATTTTTATCTGGGTAACTGTTTTCCAGTTTTGTATGTAAACAAATAGATAGTTATTTACTATCCTCTTAATACTTTGGTGGGGTTTGGTGGTTTTGAACTGTGTTGTCTGTGTGTTTAATTGTTACACATTCTAAGAGAAGCAAAACTTACTGGCGTGCAAGTAAGAGCGGGCAATGGAGATGTGGAGGGTCATGTTAATTCAGGATAGATATTAGCTTGTCTATCTTGTTCAGCAGTCTCAAATGAGCCTGTAATTAAATAATACACCTAAGATTTGGTATCTTGACTGACAAGTAGATTTCAGGCACCTTTGCCCTCAATAAGACTGGTAAATGCTATCAAACTATTCATGAGCATTTCTCATTTTTGGCTTCTTCCATTCCTACCCATTTCTTCACCATTCAGGAGCTCTGCTCATGCTTCTCCTTCTTAGTTTTTTCTACAAGATCAAAATGCTATCTCTGTAGGCCTTATCACTCTCTTCATCATTAAAAGTCTTCAAAAGTATATGTTTTGATCAAACACTTTGGGTGACAAGCACAATTCAGAGGGTGGTATGCAGTGAAAAAACGTGCAAATGTGTTCTGATTTTCTGAGGGCATCTGCCAGAACCCTGCTGACACATCAACCATACGGAAACATCTCAGAATGCTATTATCCCTGACTCTCCCCTTCTCAATAGTGAACACATTCCCTTTTTTGATGAGTTGAATTCCTAGAGGATTTCTGTATGAGACATGCTTTTCTATAACGACAAGTTCCATCACAAGTATCTTCATCAGGTACACAAACACCTCTGAGAAGAACAGTCCATGTGGACACCAGCTGTAGCACAGATCTAACTCAGACATGATAGATTCATTATTCAGCAGAACCACAGCTTTTGATTCTGTTTTATGGGCATCAGAAGTGTTTTCACTCAGCGCATCCCTACTTTATGCATAGGTAACATCAGGAACATATGCTGTGCTGCAGCATTTCTTTCTCCATCAGATACGTGAGGGTTTTTACAGGCAGTCAACATGGCTCTTAATTCCAAAGCACAATATGATAAAAAGTAATTAATACATGTAGTTAAATAACCAGACAAAATACTGTTTCCATCATAGTGGGGATTGAAAATGTGTGACAGAAAACATGGTGAAAACTTCATCATGACCCCAAATGGACATCTGAAACCCAGGAATTACAAAATTAAAGACAGACATAAAATTAAAAAGTATTTGCAATGTATGTAAATATCAAGGTCTCATAAATCAGCTCAACTCTACTCCGTTATTACACAGATAAATATAAACCTACAAGGTAAAGTCCTTAATCTACTGGTTAGATTTCTCTTCCACTCAGTGGAGGCAGATTTTAAGCCACCATCTCCCATTGATAAACGCGGACAATTTCTGTAGACTAGGTATATGGTTGCCCAAAGGTGGAGAAAATAACAAGGAAACATGTATTTCCTATGTTTCTGTTAGTAAAAGTTTAGAACAAGGACCACTGCATTGTGGCATTTAGCAGGGCTTTACAAATGTTCGTTACTGTTGTGACTTAAGGATGCAAATCATCAGCTACAGTTTTGCTGAATACTGTTGAAAGCACTGTAATAATCTCCTTTAGTTTCAAAAGGAGAGATTCTTCCCAGACCATTAGCAGTTGTTCTGGCAGAGTGAGCACCTGCTCCATTTTAATGGTGCTCTAAGTCCCCATAAGCCTTTACAAATAAAACTGATAAATTTTGTGTAGAAATTCACAATACAAATTCTACAGAGAACTAGCTAGACCCTCCATCCCCTTCCTCCAACTTCATGATAAATAAACGCTAGATAAATGTTTCACATCATTCAAACTGGTATCAGTAGAATATTTTACAATTCCCAGGTAGTGTTATGGAATACTACATTCAATTTTGTCCTATATTTAACAGAATCAAGAGTAAGAATAATAGCACTTAGGGAAGGAAGCCAGTTTGTATTCCCTGTCACTGACATGTTGCATTTTATTTGATGCAAATGTTTTGCAGAAGACAGAGAATTAGGGTTAATTCAGTGTAGTGAAGAAGGAAAGAAAAATAATGTTACCATTTAAATAAATTAAATGAAAAATTATTAATTTATGCAACCTTTTTCATTTGTGCATTACTAAAGCGAAAGAGTATTTTTGATCTTATTTATTATTAAGGTCATCAGTTCCTGATTCTATTTATCTCTCCAGACACTACAATAAAGAATGACTTAAATCAAGCAGCAGGGAGTCAGGAGCTTTGCAGAGTCTTTTGCAGACAGATACTACCTTGTGTTGCCCATGTTCCAGCCTACTGAGAACTACGAAACCATACTAGGGCAGGAATCACCACAAAGTATTTGCTTCAGTTCAAACATCTGCCTGCAAAAATTAGGGTTATTTCCTAGAATCAGGAAGGATGAAAAGAGAAAATGTGAGCACTTTTCTGGTATTCCTAAGTTTTAAGTGTGTTTTAAATATATCTGATACTGGTAATTCTTGTTAACAGTACATTTGTTTGTGTATGATGTAATTGCTTAACTTTGGTGTACCTGCAAGGATTTTTCTGCTGCTATTTTTCCTTTTCTTAAAAATTATGTCCTGTTGTGAGTGAGGGCTATGTTCTGGAATTCATGTGTATGCATAGTTGTCTTTTAGGTGGGATAAATGTAGGAAACACACATTTCTTCATGGACTAGACCAAGGAAATGTTGAGTGCCACCACCTGAAACACAGACTGCACAGAAGAGCGCTCAGCAATCCAAGTCGTGTGGGTGGAGGGATTTCACTGCCGGCTGCATCCAAGTGCAGCAGTAGGAGGCTGATACCGTTTAATAGCATCGTCTGCGTCTGTCCGAGACAGTTACAGCATCAGAGGATTTGACAGAGGAGCCAGAGAAAGCTAAAGCAGCAGTAAGGACTAGCTTTAGGATCATGGCCAGAATGAACTTCTCTGGCCAACTGCTGACTGGAAGAGACTAGATACTATGAGCAAAGAAACAGTCTTTGCTTAATTCCTCCTGTACTCATGGAAAGGAACCTTTGTATGTTCTTTGGAAAAGGGCTACATTAAAGTAATGCCCTACTTTATTCTCAGTTTTTCCTAATGAAAAACAACTGACAAGATTCCAATACGGACCACTTAGGTCAAAACCAAAAGCTGTATCCTTGATTTATAATTCCACATGAAGCACTGTCCTGGGGATGTAAGTTGGATGGGGTGGAAGTGGGAAAAAGACTAAGTTTGCAAGGGGTGTGATTTGAAAGATTCGGGGAAAGGGCTTTGCTAAAACTATGGACTGCATCCTTACTCTGCAAAGCTTTTCAATACCTGTTTAATGTTAACCATATATGCAGGTCTCGCAGAGGCATCCTTCTCCTCTTCTCTTTCTCTGTTTCTACGTTTACTTTTTGACCCTAGTCTACACTGAACCCCAGCAAAGGCAGTTAGAGACTAAGTGTCATTCAGACTAGTGCACACTCAGTCCATTGGGGATGGTGCACATGGAGCCAGTCAGCACGTAGGAGTTCTCAGGGACTTAATTGTGCTTTCTGCAGGTAGAAACATTAGCAAATTCAAGCTATGAATTTTAAGAAGGCAAGATTGCGTGTATGAGAGATTAAATTTTTCAGAGGATTAAAACTTGGCCAAATTTGGGTTAATTCTTACTAGGACAGCAAAAAGCTCTGTGACAGCAAGGCTGTCTGGGCCAGGGCTTGCCAAAAAAAGCTGTAAAGAATCTTCTCCATGAAGGCAAGACATTGTTTTCTTCCATAGGCACATTCTTGGCTACAACTGGGAAAAAAGTTAGCTGGAACTGCAAATTATCAGCACAAAAGAAATCTCTGGAATCTAAATTAGGCTGAATGGCATTCAACCTGAGCGGCCTCAACTTGGCAAATTTATAAGTTGAGAAATAAAGATTTATAATGGGATATGCCATTGCCAGACAATGTTTGTTATAAATGTGTCCATGTATGTATGCCCACACACGTGTACACATACACAGACTTATACACAGACATATTACAGTGCTACTACATCTGCGAAGATTTCATAAACAGAAATATCCCCAAATAATTATAGACACTGGCAGTAAAATTGTATTATATGTACTGGCATTAAAAAACAAGAAAGATTTGGATGTTTCAAGGATGTTAAAATTGTGGCGAAAAGTGTTCAAAGTGGCTGTGAAGTAAATGGGTAGTTGCTATTTACAAATATGATGATTACATGCTATTACCATGGAAACTTGGGATGGAAAGTAAAAAGCCAGTTTAGCTTCATCTCAAAACTGCCCTGATTGGGAGGAAAACAGTATCTGACATTCCTTCAGTGGGAGACTAATTGCCCTTCTTAAAAAATGTACACTGTGTGTCTCCATATTTTTAACTACTAAGCAAAATTTTAAAACTGCAACCAAATGAAGATAGGGCTAGGATAATAGATACATATGTCGTTAAGAATCACAGCACAGTATGATTTATTATTTTTCCTATGCTATTCACAGAAATGGTTACTATTCGACATTTTCTAAGTCTGTTTCAAGTGATTTTGTGTCACATCAAAGTATATGGCCTGGTAACTCTCCCCAAGGACATTTTTTCCTTATCTGTCTTTCTGCTTTGACAGTATAATGAGTGAAGCATGCTGTAAGGACGTGACTCATTTCCATCAAAACAAGTTTCCTGAGAACCACCAAAGAGGCAGGGAGATGACCACCAGGCTGGGAAAGTTTTAGGGCAATTCTAAATCTGAATCAGTTGGCAGCATAAACTGAACAAGTTATTCGTGAAGTACCCAGCGAGACTGCAGCAAGCACTAAGGCTGGAGATCAGAAGACTACACAGATGGTACCATCTGTCTGTCTTCTGGGAATCATTCTGGTGCTGAAAAAAACTCTTCTGAGACAGATGCTTAGAGCCCCAGAAGTATTTGCTAACAGGCACACATGCTGGCAATGCTGTGTTGGATCCCCAGCACCCACCAGGTATCTGTACACAAATGGAGCTGGCATATTCAGTGCGCCACTGCTAGACAACCAGAGCGAAAGGTCTTCTTACCATAGGTTGGAAGTTCCATTAAAGATGTGGTTAAAATCCTGATTCCAGCCTGAGTTTGAATGCGGTAAAAGCTGCACCTGTCTGACCTCTGTGCCCCGCATCCCCATCTCGGGGGGTGAAAGCTGATGACCAGCTCCACTTGTCCCACAGTCTTTCATTCAAAGAAGGGCAGCTGGCCAAGAGCCGCAGGCACGTGGATACATGCTGAAACTTTGAGTCTTTAAATGTCTTTGATACTCCTTTTTCTTTTTTCTACAGCAAGTTTGTTCCTTTTGTTATATACACCAGCTCACAAGCCAGTAGTTCACTTTATATGGACCCACAGAGACCAATCTACATCAGCTGCAAGTCTTATTTCATTGGGAAGAAGTGTTGTTATTGCTATACAGAAAGAAATACCATTTGCAAAACTCCTGAACTTGTTATTTTTCTTCTTTAGAGGGGCAATCGCCTCTCCAAAAGCTGTGCTATTTGACAGCTGAATACCCTTTGGCTTTGGCACTTTTCACAGTATTTTTAAAGTTATTCCAAATTATTAAAATTAACAACAGTGAGACACTGCACTGAGACTTTCTGATGATAATAATTCTACACTTCTGCAGATACCTGTCTCACTCAAATGCACATTTTAAGCACATTAATGCAGAAACATCCACTAAGATTAATAAACTCAGCTTGACAGTTCCTAGTCCAAGTGCTGATAATGGCAGAGACAAAAGTCTTGAGTAGCGACTGTAGAAAAGCCAGTGATAATTATCTGCCAGACATTTCCCTGATATTTTAAAGAAAAAGTGAACATTAGTGCTCTTTGCACCTCCTCTGTGAAAATGCTCACCAGTGATTTCCATTTGTCTATCAATATATCCTGCTTGGAAACTTCAAGTAATCCAACCGAATGCTGACACTTATGTGACAATAAGGCCCTACAGAGAACTGGTGCCTTCAAGAACTAGTGTCAGAACTTAATTAGAAGAACTAGATATTCACTAAAAATGATTAAACAAGTTCTTCCTTGTGTTCACTCTCTATCAAGCCTGTACCTAAAACATTCTCTAGCCCCTTATGTCGCCAGGCCTCATGGCATGCACAAACAAGCCTCTGTTCTTATAACACCAATCCCAACAGCAAGAGTCAGTTATTAAATTGGTAATTAGGCATTAGCCACAGGGCTGACCACAGCCGTGAAGATGTGAGTAAGCACAGGGCAATGGAGTTCAGCTGTGCCTAGTTTGGACAACACTGAATATGTTTCGCTTCTCAGTACAAAGCATGACCCACCAAATTGGTGGCTTCCCTCTCGTTTGTAATTACCAACCTCATGCTATCTGATCTAGACACTGCCTTTATCAGGTAAGCATGTTCCCCCCATACCACGTTCTGCATTGCTTTTTTCCTACTGTTGAGTAATATCCAGGGAAGTACTTTACATTGAAATTTCCTTCAACTGAGATATTTTTCATTATTTTGATGCTGCAAATTGTGAAATCCTATTGTGTCTAACTCCCTCATTAAATAAGTATTTGTTCGGATCCAGAAAACATTTTTATGATGAAGTTAGGCTACATTTAATGAAATAGCTCATGTTTCTTAGCCCTCTACCACAGGAAAATACAGTTCTCACCGGATGCCTTCATTTACCACATGCTATTTTGCACTGTGGCTCTGTTTAGTGAAAAACCAAAGAGTGACACTGCACTGAGACTGGTCCATAAGGCATTAATTAAATAAAAATTCTATATTGCTTATCTTGATTTAAGCAGTGTTTTCAACTGTGTTCTCTAACACTTGATGTTAAATTACCACATAAAATTGAAACTATTTGAAATCTTCATGGTGCCCTGGATTTTACATTTCAACTTCTGAATTTGCTAGCAGATGTGTTAAAAATCTCAAGCAGAAACTCTTCTTACAGCTATGGATCTAAGAAGTGCCTAGAATACAATTCATTCTACGGAGTAAAACATGTCACATTTTTGAGATAAGAACAGAACATTTCTGCTTTTCCAGAGGCTTCATGTGAATAACTAATGTGTCGAGTCTGCAAGTAGCAACAAGAAGGCTTGTATATCAACCAAAATTTTTTATGCTTTTTGTAAACCTCTGGAGTATGTAATTCTGTTATCATTAATTTTTTTTTTTTTTCCTTTTTTTTCCCCCCAGGCAAGGTACACACAGCTGTTTTTAGCAAACTTCTGCAAAAAGATAAAAGATGTAATACTAAACATCTGTTTGCAAATGTTGGGTGCTCTCCTCACTTGCACAGCTTAACACAGAGTGTTTATTAGCAAGTGCTGCTTTCTGAGGGACCTTGACTTTGAATTCTTCATGGCTTTCTGATGCTAGTTTCTTTTTCTGAAATACCTGGATTTTGTAAACTGCTCTTGGTACGGAAGTAGTACCTAACTTCCATAAACTGAATTCTGGACTAGGTGATTTTTGTTTGCTGTACCGCAATTACTTTACTGGTGGGTTAATGTTAAGTGTTCAACCCTGCCTGTCTTTTAATCAAATTTTACTTTTCAGCAGAGGTAGTTCACAGAATTTTTTAGAGGCTGATCTCTTACTATGAAGTCAACTTTCTAAACTTGTAAGGTTGGATGCTGAACTTTAGATGAACCTATTTAATTTTCTTTTCCTACCGCCAGTTTAAGAAGGTCTCATCTAATCACAAAAAAAAAAATAAATAATGCTATAAATAACTATTTCATCCTACAACAGTTGGACTTGAATTTCTTTTGATAGGCAGAAACATAATGCAAATAAAGATAATTCTGCAGCACCACATATTGATGGAAGGGTGGTTGAAAATTATCATTAAACTGCTGTAAACAGTTTACTAAGAAATTGAAGGCAATAAATCCAAAGATAATTAAGTAATGCATAGAAATGCATAAACATGCTATACACAGCTTTCTGTATGGCCTTGCCCTTCAGAGCCCTGCATTTGGGCCTAGGGACAATGCTTGTTGTGGAATCTGTTCTTTTATCTTTCTTAATGACTGTATAAAGCTCTTCTAAACTGGATTATGTGTGGTTGTCTTCCTGACATCCTTCTTCCATCATGTAACCCATCCCTTAGAGGAAACACAGGACAAAGCTATGAAACATCTCTGACAGATTTGAATTCTGTTCAAAAAGAAGAAAAAAAACCAACACCAACCACCAACTCTGAACAAGTTAATAATTCTGACGATTATGAGTTCAGTGCAAGTATCCAGAAAATGCCAGATACACCCTATCTAAACAACCTCTTGGTACCCGACCTTGTGGTACCAGTCTGATGGGTTCCATGGAATTTCCCCTCCTAATTCAGCCGGCTGACCACAGCCCCACTGATTTTTCCCCTGCTAGTGCAGAAGCTTCCACCAGCAAAGATTCAGCACGAAACAAAACCCTCCAAAGTGAGATCCTCACGGCAGAGCATGACTCCAGCCGTGCTGTTCTTGGTTCATGCTTCAATTAATTCAGCTCCTGTTGCCGAAGCCACATGACCGCGGCCAGCTGCAGCGCCACAGCCTGTGCCACATCTTCGTGCCCTGGCTGCCAGCTGGCTACCCAGGGTACCACCCGATGTGGGCACCGAGCAGTGTCCCATGAAGAGAGAATGCAAACTACCCTGTTGTTAGACACGGGGCACCTTGCTGGGCTTTGATGGACCGGAGCCTAATGTGGGTACAGGTATTAAAGCAAATCAAAGTAGTAAAATATCCCCCTAAACAATAACTTTCAAACAAGTCCAAAGCAAATATGGACAAATTACTGATAAGCACATACACTGCATATCCTCCGAGGGTTGTATTTCCACGAGTTTTCTACTTAGATAGGCAGGCAGGCATTTCTGCAGTATCGCTGGCTCATAACAACTGTGCCTCACCACAGTGACAGCTCCGAGTGAGAAACTTTCCCTGCACAAGCAAGTAATGGTTGGTTTTGTTACACTGGATCTATTCTTCCTCCAAAAACCCGAGTTTTTAAAGAAACCAGTAATGTCTTCTCAGCTGCAATAAGCATATTCCACATACACGCTGCTTTCATAGCACTTATGCATGTGACAAGGGTGCTGGAGGATGTAAATTAAAAGAGCGTTCTCCTCAGCTGGCCCCGTCCCTTGAAAGCTCTGTTTATTCCCTGGTAAACTGAGTGCACCCAGTGTATCACTGACATGAAAATAATTAGGGTACTGTCTCCGTCCCTTCAGTGTGTCCCTCGCTCCTTGCCAGTCCTCTCAGCTGGGGCTGGCAGAGATGATTCTAGCAGTGATGGTTTTTTTCTTCAGTTTCATGGTATAAAGGGCGAGACTAGGAACCATATCCCCTCTTCTTCCCTAGCTGGCAGCCTTTTGACACCAGTACAAAATGGGAGTCTTGTTCCAACTTGGCATCGGTTTTGCCTCCATTTTGTGTGAAAGCAAAGGGCTCCCAGGAGGTCAAGGAAAGTTTTGATGAGGGCAAGTGCATGGAGGTAAATGGGAAAAAATCCATTTGCAAAACCTGATGTCCATATTGTATTTCTGTTCTGGTTGTGTTAGATGTGGAGATGAAGTGTTTTACTCCCACACAGGCTCCATGAACGAAGTATAAAAGAAAACTGAGAAGTTCTTAAGTAAATTATTGGGATTGCTTTTTACTGTTTCCTAAGGAAAGGGCATTGCTGTAGGTCATCTAATTTACAGCTCTTTCTGTCATCATCTGCTCTTGAATGCAAAGCACAAAGGCCGAGGGTGAGAGCATTCATGACATGCAGCATTTCAACAGATAAAAACAAAAGGGAAGCATGGAAGTCAATTAGCAGCACAAGTTGGCAATGACAGCAGCCAGCCCTCAAAGGTAGAAGTTTCCAGGAACCGTTATTATAGCGCACAAGTGCTAGGGAATTCAGCGCAGCAAAAGGAAAGCATCCTGGACTCAGAAAGAGAACTTGCTGTCAACGTCTGCTTATATGCATTTTAACAATAACATAAATATTAATGCCTTCCAGCATTTTTTTAATGTACCTATGCTTTTTAATGGGACAAGCATTGTTTTGGTATGGGGCGGAGCTCAGTGCTATTGCAAGGCAATGCAATATTAATGAGAGTGGTTTATATATATATTTTAATGTATATATATATACACATATATGAGAGAGTCTGTTTATTTATCTGTTTGTTTATTAATTTGTTTATTTATTCATTTATTTACTTACTTACTTACTTATTTAATTATTTCTAAGCCTTTTCCTCTTCCCCAAGGAAAGACCCAGGAGATGCAATCCTTGGAGCAATGACTACTCTTTATGCAGTGCAGCCACCCGAGGTGAGCAGCAGTGAGTGTCAGAGCCACTATTCCCGTGGAGGCCAATGTTCTTTTCGAGTCACAGTGACACATGACCCCCTGCGCTCTCTGCTTCTCAAGGAAGTAGTCATCATGGACCACATTTTCAAACCACTTCAAGATACAGTGAGAAACCCCAGATCCAGGGTTTTTCTACTTAGCAGTAGGCCCCTCAAACACTTAAACAAGGAGAAGGATCACTCTAGAGTTTCTGTTTATTCAATGAAGAGGTAATGGCACCCTTAAAGGGTGCCTGAAATTGAGGTAGGTGGAAGCACTCCCTGGAGAGCCCTTCTGTCTTCTGGAGATTATAGACGAAATCTAAAGCAACTATATCACTGTCCCAGTGCCTAAATGAAACGTGTGAACTTTGATGGGATAGATTGGTACCACAGAAGTATCTGAATAGTGCCTCAGAAAGTTAAGAAGCAAGATGATGCACCTCCTTAGATTATTTATAAAACTGCCTCTTTAGGCAGCTAATAAGTTGGCAAATCTGGACGTCTAGCTGTACAAATGGGGACAGCCTGAGGAAGCTTCCAGGAAATCCTATTACACATTATAACTTGGCTGGCTTCATTTTGCCTCTGTCAGCAGTGGAATTATCACATTACAGTGGCTCAGTGACTGGCAAAGAAAAGGGCACCAGGAAGGGACTCAGAAATGAAAATTCTCTAAATCAGCAATTATCTTCATTGACTCATTGAGTTTGAAGCCAAAAGCACACTCAAGTTAATCTGAACTTCCGCACACTGAGTCCACTACATGTTTGTCCATGTATGCAGCATGTTTTCCCTCACCTTTACAGCATATCTTCCAGAAAGCTGTCCCATTTTGAATTTAAAACTTTAAAGAATGACCAGCAAACATAAGCAGTTAATTTCCCAAATTACTCACTATGCCATTGCATCAAACCCACCAGTTAAAATACTTTCTCTGCAAGAATCTCAACATCATCTTAAGCGCTTTCAGGTTCTGTCATACAGGGATTTCATTTAGAAGTAGAATATTATAATTTTAAGGCTTGATCTGGTTAGATACAAACACGTTAGAGCTCCAGAAAATTTAGGGCAGATGTATAGATGATATGCTGACATGTTGTTGTAAATGCTGCGAAGGGATGTGAATAAATGGATACTTGGATTCTCAATGTGGAGATCCCTTGTTGGCTACAGGTCTCTGAGGTGTTGTCAAATGCCAGCCAACAGGAGCCAATCCTTGCTGAATGTGAGGGCTGGGGATATTTTTTTTTTTTTCTGCACTGGCCTAATGCTTTGCTTCAGCACAAGTGCCTATCAATATGAGCAGTCCCAGCGAAGTCAATGCCTGAAGTAGACACCTTTTGTATACTGAATTAGGACTACTCGATCTCAAACTGTGCAAATTCTGAAGGAACACGAAATCTCTTGATATGCCTTAAACTTTACAAGTGCCTGTTCTGCAATGATTTTTTTCTCTTACTTATATTAGAGTAGGGCCTTGCTGAGACCAAACCCCACGGTGTGGGGTAGCACACAAAATGGAGCGGGAAGAGTTCATGTCCCACAGATCTTATAATTTTCTGAAGGTTTGTAGCTCTTTCAGAGTTGGGTGACACTTGAACAAAGAATGTTTGAAAACTGCCTTAACTTTTCTGCCTTTGCATGGAATAATTTCTTTGAAGACATGGATGTTGGCCGAACGCTGTTGTGGAGCTGGGAAGCAGACAGTGCACCTTGAAACACAGATGCAGCTGGCAACAAAACCCTGGTGAAACCACCGTCCCTGAAGTCATTCTATCTGCTTTTCTTGCTTGAGTGGTTTTGGAAAACAGCTTTCTGCTTTGGAGCCAACTTACCAACCTATTCAAAACAAGTGAACAGCAGCATAGCTGGGGAGTTGGCCTGAGAGATGGGCTGCACCACGTCTGTGAAACACTCCGTGACTTTGCTTTGGCTGCATACGTACAGAGCACAGAGGTGCCCAAGCCTCTGTAATTCCTGTGATACAAACAACAACAAAACTTTCTGTTTCTGGTTGTTCTTAGATCATGGGTCAAGTCATGTAAAGAGCTTTTTGTGTGCTCACGGAAGCCCTTTTCATATAGATGAGATTTTCAGCAATTGTACCACACTGTAAAACTCAGCTGCGTATTGGCTCCATGCCTGGCACTTGATTGTTCCCATCACGGGTTTCTGGTGAATGCTTTCTGCAAGGTACATAGAAATTGTCAAGTAATTGTCTCCTAAGCTTTTGTATATGCAAAGAATGCATAATATGGAGAGCATTATCCTCTCGAGATTTACCAACTACTGCACAAATAGGCACAGTCCGTAGTATCTTTCACTACATCCTAATTAAGGGCTGTCTCTTCCAGTGCTGGCCCAACACATCAACGTAGGGGAAATACCTTTAGTGCTCCAAACAGAAATCTTTACAATTCTCATTTTGATGGCATTTTATAGCAACCCACAAACACTCCCAGACCTGCCACAGTAAGGAAACAAAAGGAGATAACATTTCTGCTCTGACTAAAATCCAGTAGATTATCTCAGCAAAGTTGAGGCTGCCAGACCCTGTAGCACTGTTGTGCTATCATGTCAGTGGCGAGGGAGACAGGATGTTTCTTGATTCAACCTAGGCACATACTTCCATCCTTTACAGCCTTTCCAGAAGAGGGAAACCTAGGTGCAGTGTGGAAGGGAACTACTCTGAATGCCACTCAGATTCATATACGGAACATTTCAGCTTGATGTGCAATCTGTAGTGTTGCTTAGACAGAGTAGGTCTTCCTGTGTATTTCCTTGGGTGCCCACCTCTTTTACTAACTGCAAGCTGAGTGCTGATGCTAGGTGCTGAACTCTGTCTTCCTCTTCTTGCAGCTCAGAGGCCTGAAATGTTTCTGCTTCAGTGTCCATATATGTGCAAGATAAATATCCAGTCCCAGAAGTGATAAAATAGAGGCTTGAAAAGAACGAGAATTAAGTGAGAATGATTGTTCAGGAGACCTAAATACAAAGGGGCAGATGAAGAGAGGCACTTCTGAGGCACACTTCCATGTGGCCTTTTCCTTGTTCTGGTGGGACATAATTTGCTTCTGGCTTATCTTAGCAACAACAAATGGCACTACGCTGTGTGGCAGCCCTATCACTGCAATGTGGTCAGAGGATCTCAGTGGCAATATATAGCTCAGCAGAAATTATTCTTAGCAAAGAATCCAGAGTACCTGGGTTTGGGTGCATAGAATGCACTGTCCCTCTTTCAGGCCCGTTCCTGAAAAGTAGCTGTCAGATTTTCTATTTTCACTTAGAGAAAACCAGAACACGTCAGGACTGTATAGCAGATCTCAGCTGTGGAAATAAAACACTGCCTGTCAAGAAGCTGTACTCTTAGCCCGAGCTCCTGCTGCTTAATCCAAAGGCATGTAGAAGCTTCTGGGAGAGGCAAGTATTGGAGGCTGTCCCTGTAAAAGCCAAAGTCAAACACAAACACATCCTACACATGTCAGTGCAGCTAATACACAGCACAGTAACTCCTGAGAAACAACGAATAGTCATCCTCCACTTTTTGACAAGGTGTTTTAATGTCTGACTGCTGGAAGAGAAGGGAAAAAATAGGGGGCCTAACGCAAAACCTTCTGGAGACATGGTGATTCCCACCAATTCCAGTATTTGGCAGTCTGGGTTTAAGAGGGCAGACACAATATGCATTTGAAGACAAGACTGAGTGGGGTCCCTTCAACGAAAATGAAGTGTACCTACTCTTTTGATCTCTCCCTCTTTCTCTGCCATGTCTTTCTTTTGGCTATGAGTGTAAATCCTCTCCTTTGTGCATGTAGCACTGTCTTTAAATGCTAATGGAACAGTACAGCCAACATAAAGCAAAGGTGAGAGCCAGAGCCCAGATAATCCAGAGGAAGCACCCCCACTGATGCTGGTGGGCTGTCAAGCTGAAACATAAGCTATTAGTGGAAAACAGAAATGTGTTGCACAAGGGTTTTATCCGTTTCCTCTTCAGAAGGGCTGTGATGAGACAGGAACTTTTCTGCAAGTTGCAAAGGACCTAACCCACCCCGATAATCCTGTGCTTTTCAAAACTGCCTACAAATAGAAGTGAAATCCAAACCTCTGCTCCTGCCAAACAGGCCACATCGCTAACAGTGAAATGGCTTTTAAGTGGTGTGACCTGCGGGGATGTCCGATAAGCACGTGGTCTTTCTCCTGCCAGTTTGTTTTTAATCAGGTCCGAACAATAGAAGCTGACAATGAAATGCCAGAGTCTCACCCAGAAAGTTCCTCAGGTTTTGGCTGGACTCTTTGTCTGCCTGTTGTTCTCGGTGTACTCTGCAATGTGCCGGCTGGATAGCCACGGCTGGAGAGCTGGCCTCGCACTGGGGAGCTGCAGACAGTGTCTTACTTGCATATAACTCTCCATAATGTTTCCTCTTGAGTAAACATCTGGAGAGATCTTTTCATTCCAGAAGCATACTGGAGTGTTCCACAAACCACAGGCCAGAAGGAGGCAAATGAGAGGAAGCATGGTTTCAGTTATAGGTCAAGAAGGAGCATCCTCCGCCTCTGCCACATGCACTTGGGCAAGCCTCTCACGTCCCGCCACCCGTGTGCTAGAGCTAATCAGGCATTGTCCTGCTTAAAGGCAAGTCCCATTTTCAAGAGCAATTTAGGCTTTTCTCAACTCTGAAGCCTGGATTTTCCTAAGACACAGGGGTCTAATTTCTTGAATTGCTCCAAAAAATGCTCATCTGTTCTGTCAAGACAGTAGACTGTTGCTCCCATCACCTTTAGCAAAACCCAGCTCTCCAGGCTAACAAGAGCTGGGAAGACAAGTGGCACAGCCCTCTCCCTGTGTCTGCAGTCGCAATGTGCCTCCACAGTCCCTGGGAGCTTGGCTGCTAGTGAATGCCGGAGTCAGCACCGCTCAGGTCTTACTACTAGTTAAGTCAGCGGGAGCAGAACGTGCAGTCTACAAGCAGGGTTCCTCTTCCAGGTACATTACACAGATATGCTATGTTTTGCAATTATGTTATGTTTTGCCATATGGATACATTATGTTTTGCAAATTTGAGTGGAACAAAACTCAAAGCGATTTAAAAACCTGGGCCCTTTGCTCCAGCTCCTCCCATGTAAGACTTCTGTTGGGAGTCCTGATGGGATTGCTGTTCAGAGGGAAGGCTGGCTGCACTGCCTGCATGCTGCAGTCCTGTTCAGACCTCTGTATGGCAGCACAAGAACCCTTCAGTTCATAAGCAGACACTCATCTCACATGACAATGTGACAAAACCCCATCACGCAGATTCATTTTTGTAGGTAAAATGTGCCAAGGAATTTTAATCCTGGGCGCAGGTCAGTTACCCACAGGAATGGAAGGAGCCAAGAGTCTTTTCCACTGGAGAGAAGGAAGCACGTTAAGGCAGTCTGTCTGGAGAAAGGTTTTTGTCCAAGTCTGATTTACCTTTCTGTTTGGGACTATCACATAAATGGCTAAGACAACACAGTCCTCTGGAAAACCAGAAGGATGTTCTTCTCCATCTCTCTTTCATCAGGGAAACTTTACAGGCAATGTACAAACTCTTGCAGAGTTGGTTAGTTTCACAAACGCTTAATCAAGCTTGATTTATTTTGGGACCTATCTTCTGCTCTGCCATTCTCACCTAATGCCTAACTAATGCCCATAGCCATCATATTTGAGCTTTGAAAAACTAATAAATATAATAATAATAATCATATAACAAACCTGGAGTCCTAGCTCTTTTAATTCTTTCTTCAGGTGTTCCCCGGCAGCAGCTCTCCTGTTCTTTATGTTGCAGCTAGGGTTGTTAGGTCCATTTATTAATATTTTTCCTGATATTAATATTTTTCATTTCATTAGCTTGCAAGCAATGCTGATTCTTAATATGATTTTTTTAGCCTGGTTGAGCACTATATTAGTTGTAGTAGTATTAACAGTATTAATTATAGTACTTAATAATGTTAGCATGTATTTTGTTTAAAATAATTTGTTTATCCTTAGTGAAAACCTGTATTCTGCTTGGTTTGGAGACTAATTATATTTTATGAACCAAAGTGGGAAATTTGAAATTTAAATTTCAGCAGCATATAAAGAACCAATGAAGACCCTCAAATGACTGTGAAAATTCAAACTTTTACGTTGGTGGCAGTCAAAATTTAGCATGTATTGAAAAGACACATTATGTCAGCTGCATTATGACAAAGAATTAGAAGTTACCATATGGCCCAACTTTTCCAAATAGCAATTTTGTTTTGTATTTAGAAATTAATTTTCCAATTGAATTTTAACTTGTATGTTGTAACTATGACTGGCAAGTTGAACTTCAGCCTTAGTTTCTTTGATTCAGGACAAGAATGGGAGCAAAAAGAGAGGGTTTGATAACTGAAACTTTCCAAACCTATTTTTTTTTAAGCTATCAGTAAGGGATGAATCTTACATCATGCTTTGAACGTGATCAAACTGAAGGTGCAATTATAAATAGGCTGAAAATTTCAACAAAAGCCTTCACTTCCACAAATTCACTGGCAAACAATTTGAAAACAATCCACATTTGTCATAGTATTCATCTAAATCCTCTAGTTCTTTTGCTCAGGGTACTAAGCCTCATGCCTTCAGCTCTGCAGCACAGCTAGTTAGAAACTTCCTGATTGAAGTTTCATCAGCAAATGCAGAGCCCAATATATTTAATTCAAAACATTTCAAAATTTAATGAGATGATAAGCCTAATACATGTTTGCATGGGCTTCCAGCATACGCTTGCGTTTCTGCCAGACTGAAGGTCTGGTGTTTTCTGGACCTGCTCCTCTGTTGTGCACCCTCAGACCGAACCTGTGTGGCACAGAACTCCCATGACAGTGGCCCTGACTCGGGTTCACAGCCCGAACTGGGTTTCCAAGGTCAACATAATATAGGACATGGTCCCAAACAGCTACTAAACAACGGCACAGAACCCCAGACTGGTCAGGGCTGGAAGGGCCCTCTGGAGATCACCTAGTCCAGCCCCCTGCTAAAGCAGGGTCTCCTAGAGCAGGTTGCACAGGATCGCGTCCAGGTGGGTCTTCTTGAATGTCTCCAGAGAAGGAGACTCCACAGCCTCTCTGGGCAGCCTGTGCCAGTGCTCCATCACCCTCAAGGTTGAAGATGTTTTTCCCCATATTCGGATGGAACTCCCTGTGTTGCAGTTTGTGCCCATTGCCCCTTGTCCTGCTACTGGGCACTACTGAAAAGAGCCTGGCCCTATCCTCTTGACATTTGCCCTTAACACCTTTATATGCATTGATAAGATCCTCTCTCAGTCTTCTCCAGGCTAAACAGGCCCAGCTCCCTCAGCCTTTCCTCATCAGGGAGATGCTCCAGTCCCCTCACCATCTCCACAGCCCCCCCCCGGCCCCTCTCCAGTAGGTCCCTGTCTCTCTTGAACTGGGGAGCCCAGCGCTGGGCACAGCACTCCAGACGCAGCCTCACCGGGGCAGAGCAGAGGGGCAGGATCCCCTCCCTCCGCCTGCCGGCCACGTTCCTCCCAGTGCTCCCCAGGGTCCCACTGGCCTTCCTGGCCACAGGGCACACTGCTGGCCCATGGGCAACTTGCTGTGTGCCATCACTGCCAGGTCCTTCCTCGCAGAGCTTGCCTGCCCAGGGGCAGGACCCGACACTGGCCTTTGTAGAACCTCATCAGGTTCCTCTCCACCAGCTCTCCAGCCTGTCTAGGTCTCACTGAACGGCGGCGTAGCCTCCTGGGGTATCTGGTGTAAAAACTTGTGTTCTGTGCCCATGGAGGTAATTCATTCAGGAAACACGAAGATAGTTTTGCAATTAATTCTAAAAGGGCTTTAAACCTAGTCTGAAACCTTAAGTTTTATATGAACCCAGCCAGCCAGTGCTTGGAAGACATTCCAGACAGGCAGCTGTCCCCTAGGACTGCTCACCAAGGATAGGATCTGCTGAGGCTCCCAGATCCTCAAGAAGAGTATTTTTTGTTCCAGAAGAAAAATGCTCCCTCCCAGTCTAAAGATTTTCTTGCCTTCCACTTCTAAACGAATACCTCTGAGTTTCTGAAAACAGTTTTTCAGTGATGCAGAGCAAGCAGTTTCAGTCTCAGAAAAAGGACTCCTACACGACCAGAATCTGATCTACACAAACCTCAGTTACTGGTTGTTTCTGAGACCTGCAGCTCTGGTTACAGATAGATGATCCCTTTTTATCCCTCCTGTTCTGCCTTTGCCACTTTTATGGTACTTCAAAGATGTATCAGAGCCTGGACGGCACTGCAGCCAGGAACTGCGCTACTGCAGGCTTTCCACAGAATTCCTGGTTGGAATTGCTGTTGTATTCAAGAGGAGAAAATAGATGGGTAGGAGGAAGACTGGAGCTTGTCAACAGATTAAGTGAAATTGTAACTATGATGAATATTACTTCTGTATTGTCCAGTCTTAAAAGAAAATGATTGGCCGAAGCAAACCAATTAGTGTGGGTTTTTTTCTTTTTTTTTCTTTTTACTTACTGTGATGATAGGAGCCATAATCCCTATGTTACCAGGATGCGCCTGGGAAAAGTTCCAGTAGGAAGCTGCATCATCCAGGGCAATATTACATCTCTGGAAGGCTCCTTCCTCATTTCAAACAGTAACGATCTCACGTAATTTGGGTTAGAAACGGAAAACAGTTATGTTTTGCAGGCAGGCAGTGACACAGCACACTGGCTTTGCTGCGCGGGGCACTGACCCGGCTCAAGGCCGTGGGGCTGGGGTCCCCGGGGTCCCCCAGGCACAGCCGGTGGCAGGTTTGTGGGGGTCCCGGCCCGGCCGGCCCTCCCTCGCCTGGCACACGGCTCTGACGGCGCCGGGCTGCGGGGCGAGGCCGTGCCCCTTCACAGCCGGGGGACGGGCACAAACGGGCCCGCTGCCTCCGTGCGGCGGGGGCCAGCGCTGACCCGCACCGGGCGCAGCCGGGCCGTGTGAGGGGCAGCCGGGCCCGGGCGGGCGGCGGGGCCTGCAGAACGGCGGGGGCAGCCGGGGCCAGGCCCGACGGGGCCAGCGAGGCCGGGCGGGGGCAGCCGGGGCCGGGCGGGCGGCGCGGCGGCTGACGTCAGGACGGGGCTGGCGCTGCCCGCTGGCGGAGCGGGGCCGGCAGCGGGAGCAGGCCCGGCAGCGGCAGGTAGGGGCGGCGGGGCTCGGCGGGGGCCCGGCAGCGCCTGGGCACGTCGGCGGGCGGCGGCGGGGGCCCGGCCCGGGGCGGGGACACGGCCAGACCGCGCGGGGGTCAGCGGGGCGGCGGAGCAGGCCCCGGCTGCCGGGGCCGGCGGGGGCTGCCGCGGGGAGCGCTGGCGGGGTCCCGCCTGACGGGCCCGGCTGCCGGGGACGCGGCGGGTGCCGCCCTGGGCGGGCAGAGCGGGGGGCGGGCCGGGGCCAGCCTGCCCCGGGCGGGAGCGGGGGGCTGCGCGGCGGCGCCCCCGGGGCAGCGGGGGTAGGCGGGCCGGTGCCTCTCCGTCCGCCCGCTTCGAGCGCTGCCGCGGCGAACGGCACGTCCCGCAGCGGGACGGGGCGTTGGTTAGCGCAACCCAGGCGCGGCCTCACGGGGAAGCGGCCTGCGGGTGGCCGGCTGCGGGGCCGGCGCGCTCGAACCACGGAAACCGGCTCGAGGGCTCGGGGGGCCCGCACCGCTGAGCGCTGCGCAGGAGCCGACCCGCCGCCGGGGCGGGGCAGCGCTGAGCCCTCCAGCGCCCCCCAGCGGCCGCGCTGCCCCCCAGCGCCCCCCCCCGTCCTCCTAGCGCCCCCCAGCGGCCCCGCCCCGGGCTGGCTGCACCGCACCGCTCGGGCCGCTGCGGGCTGCGGGTTCAGACGCTGGATCTGGTTTGGAATTCGCTTTTCCTGCCAGCCAGCTGGTGTGAGAACGAGTCCGCTGGAAAAGGCTGGTGGATGTTCCACAGTGGATTCTGTGCCAGAAGGAAAAACGGCGATTCCAGGGGGTGGGAGGGAATAGCCCCACCCCTTTGCTGCATTTACACCTAACTTGAGCTCAGTTTAGGCAGCTACTGCTTTTAGATTTCAGTCACCAAGGAACTAGGTTGAGGTTGGTGATAAATTGATTTCTCTTTGTTTAAATCCCATTTTCCGTGTTGGTTGCGCCGAGCTACTTTAACAAGCGAATAATACTCAGTCGTGACCACTTGCCAGGCTGGCTTCCAGCTCTGCAAGTGCTCTTTTAGACATAACGTGGGTTGCTTCTCAATACTGTGTAGAACTTCAAGTAAGTGCTTGTGCTTAAAAAGGACCAGAGAAGAATATCTAATTGTTTTTGCACCTCCTACTTCAGTACCGACAGATAGTTCTGTGTGATTCCTTGCTCTATAGCCAGAGCTGAAGTTTTGGGCACTTCAGCCTGTGTTGGGAAGATGCATTTGTTGCATCCAAGATCACGTGCAAGGTGATCAGCTTGCACAGCTGCTGAAGCCTTTCACTGTTATAGCCCCAGATAGCTGTGAGACATTCTGTAATCACAGGCAAATCTTAATTTTTCAAGAGAAATGTTTTCTTCACTTCTTCCCCGTTACATGTCTAAGTTAAATCTAATTATGCTGTTGTGTAACAAGAGTAGGTTTAAAGGCAGCAGCATACATTCAGTGGCCTAATCTAGCACTTGCATCAGAACTGAAGTTCATCCAAGTTCTTTATTGGCTCTTAGACTATAAAAAGGCCTCTGGAAAATGTACAGTGATTGCACCTTGGCAGGGAAACTAGCAGACATGGAAGCTCCATTGGAGGGACCCATTCCTGTGAAAATGAAGAGCAAGACGACTGTTTCCCTGTAAAGGAAAATCCCAGGGGAGAGGAGCATACACTGAGGTGGTGGGACAGTGATGCTTTGGTCCTTTGTACCACTTTGTTACTTTGGAAGAGTAAATTGGCCTCTATTGCTGGAGCTTGTTCTCTGTCTACAGGTGACAATGGTATACTTAGACCTCAGGGCAGGTCAGGGTGACCAGGATTACAGCAGGATAGGAGTTTGACGCTCCCTTTCAGTGAGCTGTCAGCTAAATGTTTGTTTTCCCAGCAAGCTGGTTTATCTTGGGAGTTTAAAGTTTACCTGCAGGTGGTTCTTACCATCACACCCAAGCCTGTGAAGGATGTGGCGTTCCTTCAGTATGAAATCCTGCTGGCTGTAGTCTTACATGTTACAGTATTTGCCCTGTACTGTGGAGAGGACACAGCTACAAGTAATATCCAGTTGATGGCATCTATCAGAAAATGAGTGAACGCTTACTAACTATATTTTACTAGAAGATAACAAAACTTTCTTCTCTTAGTCCCTTCCCCCGCCCCCCCCCCCCCCCCAACCTTAAACACATTCCTTGTCTGAGAGGAGTTCCTCTGTCTATTAAACCTATGCCACTTCCCCCGCCCCGGCCCTCTTCTTATGCTGCTACAAGTAGAATGTTATCTGGTAGGTTTAAGTACCTGTCTCTCATATTGGCTTACAAGCCCCACAAATAATTTATTAAAAAAAAAAGGCAGCCTTCTCAAGGGAGGCTTATAATGCTTCTGTTCTTGCTTTTCTAGCTCAGTCGCATCCAGATAGTTGTGTTTTTATTAATCCATTTTAGAACAGTAGTCAGAAGGCCATTATGCTATAAAGTAAAACCACACTCTCTAATACACACTGTAGTTGATCTTTTTTCTTTAGCATGCTCCTAAACCAGAGTGCAGTGGCTGAGTGCTTAATGTCACGTGTGATAACTTGAATTTAATGCAGGGTCCTTCCCCTGCCATTGCAAGCTTCATTTAAAAAGTTGAGGAGAAATAATCTCCCTTTATGGGCCCAACTTTTACTTATTTCAGTTAATCTGGGAGGGAGCTAGTGACAATTTGGAAGAAAAAAAGTCATAAAACCAGCTTTCTCCTTCCTGTTGAAGATGAAACTTTCAGCTTTTGATTTGGCTGGACTTTGAGCCAGTGAACGAAAAAAAACAGAAGAGGAAGTACAGAAAAAGGGAGGTGGGGAAGAAGTGAGGGAGGTTAGTAATGTGAGAGTGCAGAATACAGGAAGCACACAGCACATAGAGAGAACAGCTCTGAAAGGAACTGGTGAGTCAGGGAACGCTCACTCCAGTCTGTCTTCCCAGTGTCGCAAGAGTGGTAGCTGTAAGCTTGTGCGTTTTCCTGTTAAACTTAAAAGCAGTCCCTGATAGTCACGTTGGATTGCTACAATTGCACGTTTGTTCCATTTGTTAAGTCCTAGAATACTAGTTGTGCCTCACTGGGTATCTTCAGCTGAGACCTACCATCTCTGTCTACAATACACGCAGCTATAGTATCTGATATTATACCTTGAAATGCCTCTTTCAAATGTATTACTGCGAAATACTGAAGCCTGCTTTTCTCCCCCTCACCTTCCTCTTCCGTCTACCAGATTAAGCAACAATGACATTTGTGAAGAGCGGATGGCTGCTCCGGCAAAGTAAGTCATGGGCCTTTTACCTCCGTTTCTCCCCACTGTGCCTTAGCATCTTCAAAAACATCAGAGCAACTTAGTAATTCCCAGGGCTTTCTTAAAACAAGTTTCTAGCTCTGTGAGTGTTTTTTGGTTTGGTTTGTTGGTTGTTGTTTTTTTTTTTATCTTTAGGACACTTTACAAAGTGCGTTAGGACAGCATTTCCATGTGACTTTTTGGGTATACTGGTGTGAAACAGGGTATACCATATCTGACGCGTCTGACTGGCATTCGGCTTCAGATGCTGCTCTGTAATTAGTACTGTATAAGTGGAGACTTGGAAACTTTACTTGACACCTTAACTTAAAGTCTTCAATTAGTCATGCCCTCTGCTTGTTCTTGCAGCAAGTTAGAACTGAAGCGCCAGGTTATGCACTTGAAAATAAACTCAGTTGTGACTTTGAATACTAGATAAAGTATGGAACCCAATCCTGTAATGTTCCGAAGTAGGGATGCTGTGGTACACGATTTTGCTTGGCACCTCAGAATGTCTGGGGCAGCTGTGAAGGATTTATTGGGTTATTTTTTATTAACTTCAGGACACAAATACTTCCCAATATGTGCCCTTAAAAGTGACTGTCTGATTTTTAAGGTACTATTTTACGGCGTTGGAAGAAGAACTGGTTTGACCTGTGGTCTGATGGCCGCTTAATATTCTATGATGATCAAAATCGCCGTGATATAGAAGATAAAATCCACATGCGAATCCATTGCATCAACCTCAGAGTGGGGAATGAATGTCGAGGTAATAATGAAACCTTCAGGATCTGTGTATTCAGTTTCTCTACATTTGCAGTGCCTGCCTAGCGTACCATTTACAACACTGCTGCAGTAATAAATGTGCCCAAGGTGTGCAACTTCATTGTTGTTAAAGAAAAACAACCCATCCCCTAAAAAAGCCCCAACCCAACCAGCTACTAAATTCCCCTATAGATACCCAGGGCATGGTATCACCATGTGACAGATTAGGTTAGGGTTTGATACTCCTTTTAAAACTCAGTGAGGACAGTGTACTATATATGCAGGTGGCAGGCATGCACGCAAGAACAGGATGTTCACAGTAGACTTGTGTCTGATTATAGAGTGTTACAGGTGTAATTATAGTGCTGGCTGGAGTGAGAGGCAGGACTAGAAATGGGAAACCTCAGCAGATATTTTTTTTTCCAGTTATTACTAAGTTCACTTCTACCACTTGTTAGTACTTGATGCTGACACAAGTAAAGGATGTACGTATTGGGAGAGCACTTATTGCAAAGTAAGAATTGGTTCTGCTGTGAGACATTTGCATTTCTTAGGAATGATGTTCAGAGCTGCTTACTTTCAGGAGGCTGAAGAGTGAGAATGGGTTATTTCCTTCTGTAATTGGTTCTGATGCCGTGGAAGGCAGCTACAACTGGCCCTAGTTTATTTTGTCTAGACTTTTGCATAAATGTCTCCATTCTTGTAAATGTATCGTGAAATTCTGGTTATAGATATTTCATAACTCATGTCCTTTTTCTAACTCAGATTTCCAGCCTCCGGAAGGGAAGCAGAGAGACTGTTTACTGCAGATTGTTTGCCGTGATGGGAAGACAGTCAACCTCTGTGCAGAGAGTCCAGATGACTGCCTGTAAGTCTGCCAGATAATACTGGTTTTGCTGCCTCTTCCTCTTTTATCTTTGTTTTTCTTTCTCTGCCTGATGATTTTTCTTGCTTTGGACTTCGAAGACACATTTAAAGGAAGTTTTCAAGCAAGTAAAAGCAGGCTTTCAGTGACAAAAAACATAGCTCTCCTATAAGAAGTTGTGTAGCTCATGCAAACTAACTGCAGCTGAATTGACTGAAAACACTGAAGGGTGAGGAGGAATAAAAGAATCTTATTAAAATGGTTAGTGCAAGATTTGCTGAACAGATTTTTATTTTTTTCCACTTTTCCCATTCTTCAAGTAGTACATGATCCTGCATAGCCCAATCAGTAGTGAAAGGAAGAATACTCTATTACGATGAACTCCCAGCTGAGCTTGGCTATGTATGGTTAGATAACTCCTATCATCAGTGTTTGCCCAGTACGCGTGGTGCAGCAAGCATGCTCCCAGCCGTATGGTGTGGGGGTATCTGTGGGAAGTACATATACCTTATTTTCAACCTGTTATAACATCAAGATCCACACTCTCTAGTCAGCACAGATGCAAGTGTCCAGGCAGGAGATAGAACTTCTCTGGTCCATCTCCTCCTATTACCTAATCCTGAGCTGGTTTTGGCTGCATATTACCTAGCTGTTGTGCTTGCAGGGAGGCCTTCAAAACTGCATCTGTTCCTTCTCATGTTCCTCTTCATGCCTTTTTAGCTCTGCAGAGGGAGTAATTATTTCTGAAGCTTGATGTAACACCTTTGTGCATGCATTGTAGTGTATCATTACTTTTTGACATGTGCAGTATCTTAAACTCTGCTCCTGCAGTACCTCTGGTTGCTAACCTTGGTTTTTTCATAGTCCTAAAAAGAAAAAGTGGTGCTAATTTCTATCAGTGTTCCAATAAACAGTGGGTTGTTTTTTTTTTTGCAGGGCATGGAAAATTGCTCTCCAGGATGCCAGAACAAACACAGTAAGTGTACTGCCTAGACTTTATACAGATAAAGAAGCAGCACATCAGTGTTATGTGTGGTCCAGAAATTTTCTTCTGAAATCATGTTCCATCCTTCTGTGCTGGAGAAAAACAGGGTCATGAGCATGATGGTAAGGCTTGTCAGTGGTGAGAATGATCCTCTGGAGCACAAGCACTTGTGGTCCTTGCAGCCGAGTCCAGGCAAATAGATGCTGGGTGGAAGTGAATGGTTTCAGGGAATGATTTCTCTGGGTATAAGTGAATGTTTGGGAAGGTCTGTAAGGGAAGTGGGCATTGAGGCTATGGACAAAAAGTAAATGTTCTGCAACCAGTAAAAATGCATTTTTCACTCCTTTTCAGTACTAGCTTTCCTTAGATGGCTAGACTGAACCAGCTAGAGATGTTTGTGTCTCATAGGGAAATGCTGGGTTTTGTAGAAGCTTATCTCAGTTCTTTATGGGTCACATTAACATTGCCACTGTACTGAGGCATCTGTCATATGATGTAGCTTAGATCTGTAGATACCCGAACCAAACACTTGTCATAGCAAAGCTACCCTGGACACAACTGCCTCTGACTGCAGCCATACTATGCTGCTTCATGGTGTTCAATGAGAAGTGAAGGAATTGTCCTCACGCAGAGGGGACAACACTCATGGTCTGTCTGCCCTTGGTTTATACATTTTATCTTGCTTATGTGTGAGATGGTGACTCCTGGTTTCAGGAGTTAGGAGCTGCTGCTTGTCCTGTCTCTGACAGCTGCCAGCCGTGCTAGATGGCATTCAAAACTTGCCAGTGCATCACCTTTGTCAGCCAAGGCAGACCCCTGCTACTGAAAGTAGGGCAGGTAGCTCTCCGCACAGGTAGTGTCGAAAATTAGCTCTTCTAAAGCTGTTAAAGGTCTCCAGCAAAGACTTGAACTAACCACGTAACTGGGTTTGAGTCCATCTGTAGGTGTCTGATGCAGCTTTCAAAAATACCAAACATCCAGCAGTGCCTCATAACTTCACTGGAACAGCAGCAGGGTGATCACCCTACTTTGAGAATTATGTCATTTACAGACGTTTACCGGCTTGTGTTGTACAGAGTTCCCTGTAGCAGGACTGAATAAGTTTCCTGCTAAGATACGAGCATTTTGCTGGACTTTTTCTCAGGTGGTAGAAATACTTGTTTCTACATATAGTGCTTTCAACAGTATGTTTCGAGCAACAATTAGAGTTTCCACCACAAGTTTGAGCTGGGATATAAGCCACAGTATGCCCCCAGAAGTCTGTCTACAGTACAAAGGACAATAGGAACATTCTCTATTGAGCTAATAAGGCATTCACTTTTAAATTAAAAAAGGGAGCTGTTTTTTTTTTTCTTGGGATAGGGCACTGACTAAAAGCATCACTGTAGCTTTCTGATACTAGAGGCAAGAACACAAGGCTACTGTAACAAATCTTAATTAGCTTTGAGAGCTCCTTGTAGATGGACTGAAGTAAGTTATCACCTTTGCTTCATGGCTGCCTTCAAGAAGGACCAGAATTATAGGTGGCATTGCAAAATAATTCCTTAAAAACAACCAAGCCCCCCCATATCCCTAGAGTTAAGCCTCTTTTACCATGTATTTTTTTTAAAGTCTCCTCACAGCCAGAAAGTGAGAGGTGGCTAAGAACTGTAACAATGTTCTGCTAAAAAGTTCAGGTGCTGCTTTTGGCTACTGCATTTGTTTCCTTTATCTGCCCTTGCAGAACTTGGTGATACCACCCTAGGGTGCCAGGAAGCAGTAGCTGAGTTGTAAAGACCTTTTTATCTGAAAACGAAGGATGAACAAGAGGGTAATTTCTAAAACTGAGGCTATGAATGGTGGAAGCAGTTGCTGTGCTTGCATGTACACATATGCATGTATGTGCACACACACAGGTAAGAAATTTTGTGGCTCCTTCCTGTGGTTGATCAGGCATGTGTATTCTCCCAGGTCTGCTCTCCAAGTTGTTTCTTTTTGTAGCACTTTATAAGGTACTCACTGCTTCCTTAACATGTAGCAGATCTAAAGGTTACTCTTTCTTTGGAGTCATTCAGTTTTAATCCTTGTACTACTCTTAACTAGCTATCTGTAGGAAAAGGTGCTAACTGCTGTATTCCCGTGCTGTTTAGGGCTACCTGGGATCTGATGTGATGTTCGATGAGACAGCCATTTCCTCAGCCCCTCCTCCCTATACAGCTTATGCCACACCATCACCTGAGGTAAGAGTTGCAGTCAGGAAGTATTAAAATAAGTGAGGTAACATAAGTGGCTGTCCTTCAGGCGCTCAAACTGTATTCCCAAAGTGCTGTGTTTCACAGTTGTATCCAGCTTTAAGGTTTGTACGAAAGCAGGGTGAGTAAGGCACTAACAATCTATTGTCACTCCTATCTTGCATGGATTTCCTTTGAAAGAGATGAGGCAGATCTAGTTGGGAGGTATATAAAAGGGTGGCTGCTCAGTCAACTTGGAAAATAAAGCTGCTCAGAGACAGAGCAGAAAATATTTGGCTGATCTTGAAAGATACTGGCCATGCAGCTTGTAACATAAGGAGGTGTGACTACACTTTCACATTGTGTAAGCACTGGAAGGATATAAAATCAGGAGTTTTAAAAATAGGATTTAATGACTGGAGCTGTCACTTTTAACACAGAAGGATTTTGTTGTATCCAAGATATCATAGCAACACAATAACTCTAGCTCCTGGATGCAGTGTTCTTTTGCAGTGGAGAAGGAGCAGCACTGGGGCCAAACCGGTATACACTGCGGATTTCTGGATGTTCTGAGTGATGTGCAGTGGTACATAAAGGGGTGGTTTGGGGTGGTGTTACTTGTTGCAGTATAGCTGCTCTGCTCCAGCCCCTCACTGTTAGAAATAGTTGTTAAGACCTAGAGGTGGTACTGGGAGCTTTATCAGGGCTAGTGGCAGTCCTTTCTTTTTGGAGAACAAAATTGCTTCCAAAACGTACAGCTACAGAGTATCTGTCCTGCATCTGACATTTACTTGCAGTGTGCTAGAGGAAAGTTGGTTGGAGTTTCGGATCAGCTGCTGCCTACGTGGCACTTCTGAGCAGTCCAGAGAGCTGCTGTTGGCATGAGAGCAGAGAGGAGAAGCCGGTAAGGCTGCTGCGGCTCTGCCTGATGATCCGGGCTTTGCCTCTGCCATTCACCATCCAGGAAGGCTGGAGGTGGAGTGCTGCTTAGAAGCACTAATTTTTGCAAGCAGCAGTTCTGAATCCTTTCCAGGGACTAGGCAGACTATATCATATGGACTAGATATTTTAGTGGAAGTTTGACTGCGTTAGAAATGAGGGAGAATTGAACAGAGTGCAAAATCGGGTACATAGCAGAGAATACCTCTGTAATGGACATGTTTAATTTCATCAGGTTTATGGGTATGGCTATGATCAGTACAACGGTGCGTATCCCCCTCCTGGTCCTCAAGTCTTCTATGCCTCCAATGGACAAGCTTATGCTGTTCCCTATCAGTATCCATACCAAGGTAATCGGTATCAACCATATCCTTCACCTTCCTATAGAAGTTATTTGTGTCAGTCTTTCTGGCTTTAATTATATTAATCACCATCGTTTACCACCCACCACTCCTGCACAACAGAGTGATAGAAAGAAACATGACTTGCAGCTGGAACCAAGTGCTCTTACCCTTCCATGACAAAGCAAGTGCAGTGAAATTTGTATTAAGTGATTTAACCTTCCCAATGTGATCCCAACATACTTAAATTACTTCATAAACTCTTTATGAAGTACACAGAAAACGATAACTACAGGAGGCAGCATGTTTTCTTAGGAAAGATAGAAGAGCCAGAACAATATTGATTCAGTACTCCATGACGGGCATTGATAGAGCTTTTGATTCATCTGTTGCTCTTATACCTAGCTTAATTATTTCAACAGTGATGGTCAGCTATGACCTCAAAATTAAACGCAAGTTTCAAAGGTAAATCCACACCCAAACCATGGTTGTAACTGGTTCTTGTCCCACATGCTGGTATTGCTGTAAGGCAGTGCATTCAGCCTTGTGAAGTCTTCTGTTTCTCTGTTCAGGTTTGTATAGCTTTCAATCCCAATAAAAGAGGGAAGAGAGTAAAATTTTAGGGTGTGCTTTTAAGCTTAGTCAACTTAATTTAGGATTAGCTTTGCACAGAGAGCCACAATCCTACAGAACTGGGGCTTTAGAGTAGTACAGGTAATATAAATCAGAAGATTTAACTTACTAATTGCTTATGATCTGGCTGTGCAAACAAGAATCTCTATTCAGAATCTTTCTCAGTTTTGAGGGAAATTCTTTTCCATCTGACATTTGTCAAATTACTTCCTTTGCCTTTTCCATTTTTTATTACAAGGGAGGTGCATGAGCCTAAAGCTTTTAAAGCTTTCTTCATCTAAGTTGGTGAAGTCCTAAGATACAGAGTGTATATATGCAAACACAGAGGAAGGTGGGTTCTGTTTGTTCTCAGCAGCTGAAAAGCAGCAGCTTGTTGAAAGTCCCAAGAACTATTTTTAAAAACTAGCAGCAGGCCTAGCTTCAGATACCTCTATCATAAAAATGCAACTCTCCTAAACAGTTTGCAAGTCCAGTGTGTTAAGATACCAGTTTTAGGCTGGGCGTAGTAACCAAGCCTTGATGTTTTCCTTCACTAGAGTTACTGCAACTAAATCTCAGGGGTCAAGTTCACCCCTGGCAGCTAACTTAACCCCTGTGCTTTCAGCTTCATTGCTCATTCTCTGAATTGGCATAATCCTCCTCATGAGGTTCCCAGTCATGCATTGTTGAGAGTCAGTGAGAGCTTTTTCCAGTTGTGTTAGCTGGATCACTTCAATATCTGTTACAAAGAACATTATGGTATCTTCAAGAACATTCAATTTTCCTGAAATGTCTGGAAGGGAAAGCAGTACTGTATGGTTGCTTTGCAGGTAGAAGATAAGTCACAAAACATGACAGATGGAGCTTGTACAAGTCTGTTGCAGAGCAAGGGTCAGTTGGTGGTGTCTTGAGTCTTAGGTTAATGCCTTGCTACCGGGCCAGTCTTCATCTGGAAAGAAACTTAGCAGCTGTCACCGCACAGTAGATCAGTCCAGTATGTTAGGGCTGAACTGAAGTAGTAGGCAGTAATTATAGAGTGAATAACTGGTACGCAATTCCTGACAAACCGCTGGCTTAAGAGTTGCCAAAGATTTTTTGGCAGAAGGAACTACACTATTTGCCTTAACTTCAAGGCTGAATCCATTTTTAAAGCCATTTCTTGCATTAAATCCACTAAGTGTTGGATAGAATGATGCAAGTGGTTCATAGGTTCTTTGATAATATTAATGCAGAACAATGTTCCATTTTATGTTTATGATGAGCTTTTCTTCCAGGTATGGAACTCTTAAAAGGCTAGAAGTATTGCTAGACCTCTGCATTTATTTAATAAATGTGGAGGCTGAACCCAAAGCAGAGATGTATTTTACCTTTGTAGCTGATATCACCTTAGTGTTCAATGGACGAAAGAGGGTGAAAGAGTGAGCATGTTTTGAAATTGCAGTGTGTGGTGTTAAGATACACGTTTCTTTTGCCCTCCTCCTAATGATCTCTTATTGCCTAGGACCTTACGGCCAGCCCCCTGCAAACCATGTCATCATCCGAGAGCGTTACCGTGACAGCGATGGAGACCTTGCACTGGGCATGCTTGCTGGAGCAGCAACTGGAATGGCTCTGGGATCATTATTCTGGGTCTTCTAGATTACCCATTCCTTATCTTTGTAGTTCCAAAAACCTTTATTGTGTGCAATAATATATTGGCAATGTTGTTTACTGTTAAACTTTAAGAAATGCAATAGTTATTTTTCAGTAGTGACATCTTAATAACTGATTCTTAACTGTCTTATGGAGAGTTTAAAGGCACCATTTAGTTAAGTGATTGGAGATGATGTGTTGCTCTAGAATTCTGTTCTGATGTTTGGAGTTATAAGGATTTGTACTGATAAGGATGAATGTGAGCACCAATGTAACATGGTAGCAGTTGCTAGCTTTATGAATAGACCGTTACTATAAACACCATAGAAAAAATTGATTTTTTAGGGGGAGTCTAAAATCTGGTCCAAATAGGAGGTTGACAGGGGCCCTGCATTAGTAGTTGTGTACTACTGGCTTCTAAACATTCCCTGGACAAACATATAGCTCAGCAGAAACTCCTTGGCATTAGCTAGTCTGCCATGCTTGAGGATATTTTTTGTTGTCCGACTTGCCTGCAGATGGTAGTGTATTTTCTTAGATGGAGTCCTATACCTGCCTCTCACACCACCCAGGTTGTCTTTGAGAATGTATAAGCAAACCACAAAAAGCGGCAGCACTCCTCAGTTCTTTTATTCTCCCAGAAATGTGAATGACCAGTGGCAAGGAAGACCAATGTTTGTTGTTCCACCAACCTCTTTATCCTGAATCTTCTCTGGTCAGCTGGAAGTAATAGATCTCTAGCTTTGCAAGCGGTCTTTCATGTCTGTACAGTTGCCTCGGACACTGTACCGAGTGCATTACTGAGGAAGAGGCCATTGTCTAGTGCCTCTTCTCATTACTGCTATCGCTCGGCAGAGTCTGCAGGAGGAGAACCAGCTTGAACAACCCTTGCTTGCCCTGTTGGGCCTACCAGAACCCCTCTGCAGGCAGTAATGGTCAAGAGGGCAGAGATAACCAGCAGAAGTAGACCTTGTGCACAAGGCACTTTGACACCAGCTGCCTTGCCATGGCTTGGAGAGAAGGTCTCCAAGGTTTCCTGAACCACATTCATTATTTGCAACTAGTTCTGAGCACAGCTGAGCCTGGGTTTGTTCTGTGCACACTTTCCCCTCATATTCAGCAGGTCTCTTCTTCCCTTCATGGCTTGTTAAGGAAAACACTCCAAGGAACCTGGCTGGCTTTGCTTCTATGTCTGGTTCCTTATACAATGTGCTCTTGGAGGCTGCTGTGCTATGAACTGTAACCTGGAGTGCAACTGTCATGTGTGTTATGTGGCCTGTTATTTTATCCTGTTATAATCCATGCTGAGCTGTGCTTGGTAGGGGAAAGAAAGCTCTGAAGAATTGCATGTGTTTTGTTATTCAGGTAAAAGAGGCAGGGTGCCTACGTTGAGTTCTTTATAGGAAGAGGACTTACTTTTATACTTCCACTTTCAGCTTCCTGTATTAAAACAGTAATATGTTGCCTGTCTTATGCTTTCATTCAGAAGTAGGTTAATTTCCTTAAGGTTCATGGGGTTTCAGGTATGTCAGGAAAGATGAAACTGTAAATTTAGATCGAGCTGCAACCTTTTTCTTTTCATCCTAAAGCTGTCTTGGCTCTACCCTATGTATTTAAGCCATAGAGATCTCAGACAAGAGTGGGTAGCAGCCAGGGGAAGCACTAAGCTTTCATGACTCTCAGGACCAACCCAATAAACTGAAATGATTGGAAGTAAACAGATGGATGTAATCTTGGCTGCATTACTAAAAGTGGGCCTAATCCAGGGAACGTAAATTTCTTTTGAGAAACTTTGGCTTGGAGCCTAACACCAATGTGCATGCATGTCCTTTCACAGATACAAGCTGCATATGTTCTGCCAGTGGTATGTACCGAAAGGACATGCTGGAGGTTCAAAAGAGGACTAAAGCAGAAGTGTCCTATTGCTAGTCTGAACTAAAAGAAATGGGAGTACATTACTGCCGTTCTCTTTGAGGCCTGGTACCCTTGAGGCCAGAAGGAGATGGTGACTGTCTAGAACTTCAGTGAATTGTCACCCTTTTTCAGCCTTGAGAAAACCTCGAAGCTGACTACAGGTCTACACTGCTGTTCAGTTTGCGCTTTGCAATCTAGCCAGTGCTGCAGATTGCCTCCATCTCCTCTTCTCCCTGCGTGATATTTAGGGGTCGGGGAGAGTAAAACAATTGAACATAGTTGTGATTTCTTTTGAATTTCAGAATGATTGTGAAAGAATAGCACAAAGTGAATCAGCTAGTAATTTATTTTAAATTCAGTGTTTTATTGTGTGGTGTGGGGTTTTTTTAAAATGTTTTGCAGAGGGACATGTAAGTCTCTTGTGCTTTCAGGACATAACTGTATCTAGGTCTCCAGTTTCTTCGAATAATGCATCTTAGATAAAGACACTGTTCATTGCAAAACATTGCTGGGTTGAATTCAAAGCAAGAAATGATCTTTTGAAAAGTTCAAATTGAAGTATGTCTCCATTAAAAAAATAACCTTACCCCTTTCTCAAGGGGAAAAAAATAATTACAAATTGAAGCTGAAGATTCTAGTTCCATCTTTTTTAAATATAAAAATACAAAAATAATGAGCTATCTCTCTATCCTGCCAGCATAGGCATTTTGAAGCTAGAAAGCCAGTATACAAAACTGTGCTAGAGCATAAAATCAAGAGATAGGTGATACCACAGTGATGGGAAGAGGCAGTGCGTGTGCCAAGATCACTTTCCAAACAGATTGAAATGATAGTCCTAAGCAGGTGTTTGTTTCGGAGTGGTGCTGTTCATGATGCTGTGATTCCAGGGGTACCATAGCACCCAGGCACACACTTTCCCACCTGGGGACCAATACTTGCCATCCCTAAACTATGGGCAGCCCACAGCCACTACAGTGCCGCTGTTCTTGCCGGGTATGCTATTGGGTAAGGATGACTAAGTCTGTTGCGTAGCAGTTACAGTCCGTTCAGAATTAAATGTCAATGCTGACAGAGGTCACAAGGCTGTACTTTCATCTGTGACTAATTACTTTTGGATTCTTAGTTATGGACAGCTGGGCAGGGGCAGGCTTCCAAAGTGGGGTGGAAATGCTCAGCCTTCTGAGAAGTCCAGCCCCATTAAAGAGGTGAACCAGGGCCCTCTTCCCAAATTCTTAGTTACATTTGAAGACATAGCTGGTGGCTTCTTTGGCTTGAATGTGGGGGACTAGGGAGCCAGCCTCTTCTAGTGAGTGGGTAAAAGCTTAAGAACTAGAGGGGAGTGGGTGGGAAGTGTTTACATACAGAGCAGCTGCACTGACTTTTGGCAAAGACATCTTTTGTAGTGATGAAGCACATTCTGAGCTGCGTCTAGATGGAGCTACTCTAAATGTTACACAACACTGGCTTTATTTTGTTTGTTCTTCAGTGGAGATTCAATAGGTGATAGAACCAGCTAAGCAAGCTGAGTAAAGAAGAAAATTCACACTCGTGTTCCTCAGATATGTTTTTGGCTTTTCCTCTTTGTGATATGACCAGGATAGATACGTGTAAGTCACAGAGGGTAGCATGCAGCAGATGTTCCCCCCTACCCTGATCCTTCATATTCTTGTGCACTATTTTAGCTGCTGCTTTTACTCTGTCTTCATTCTCATTATTAATTTATAGCAAAATTTCCTTAGCAATAAAATTCATATTTAAGTGTAATTATTTTGTCTTGACATGTTTACTAGCCTTTGTTCCACATTTCTCATTTAGTTGGTCTGTAGACAGGTATATGTTTTTCAAAGGTAGAAGGCTTACAGAGGTTTTCTTTGCAAGGAAATGGTGCCGTGATTAATTCTGTGCACCTCCCGTCTTTCCTAAGCAATTACAAGGGTGACTACTTGGTAGAAAAATGAACTAAGACAACTGTGGCTGCTGAGTTACGGCTCAGGCTGACATACCTCAGTCATCTCAGTTGCCGTTTAATAAAGATGATGTAACATCTGTGAAATCAAAGTAACTCTGCGCTAACACCACTATAGCTATAGATTAGAATTAAGGCCTATTTCTTTTTTTAATGGAGTTGAAGGCTTTGACTCAGAAACGCTTAATCTTGGATGTATGCAGCGCTGATCCAGATTTACCATTTGACAGTGTGTTATCAAATCAACAGATTTGTACTGTTGAGTATTACAGTAAGCAGCTTGGAGCACAGATGTTGCTCTGGGCTAAATGCTACTGGTTGCTGTATCGGTATTTCCTGTTTATGAATTGCGGAGTTGGGTACAATCAATAAGTTTGCTTAGACAAAGACACTAAATGACCACAACTAGCTCTGCCACCTAAAGGCAATCTATCTTGTACGTTTGTTGGGAATTAAAGTGTTTGTCAGAAGGACCACAGTACATTTTGTAGAACGTTATCCTTGCTTTATGTACATTTTGTTTTTACTCTTGAGGGGTGGTGGCTTTTTTTAGCCACTAATCTGGGGGAGGAATAAAAACAAAAGTGCTATTTAAACCAATCAGTTAATGTAGGAGTACACATCGCTCTTCTCCCCAGCATGCTATGTTGGCTATGGCTTTTTATCAGTTGTCAGTGCTGTATGATGGATTTACCAGGCTAAGCAGACCATTGTGTACGCTTAACCCTGCCCACCAGAGCCTACCTTTACTGAAATTTCTCCACCTGAGCAAGTTAGGGAACTAAATTTGCTGTGCAAGGCTCCGCAGCTCCATACCTTCCTGAACTGCTGTGGTCCTGAACTGGCAAAAGCTTGGGGAACATGCTTTGCCCCGTTCCTGCTTTCCCTTCTCCCGACTGCATTGCCTGTCTGGTTTGTAGTTGCAAAGTGCAACCACAGTAAAACTTGGGTTGTAGTCCCAAAAGTACCTTTATTTGCTCCTCTCCTTCCTGTTGCAGTTTCACTACAAGGCATTGAGGTGGGTGTGGAGCATCCGCTGTTCTCTCCGTTTCAGCGGTGCTGAAAGCTTCCCCTGTTACGCTGTGAGCACATACTACCTAAACACAACCGCTTGTAACAATGGACTGACACCGGCGCACTGCTTTGGGGGTCTGCCCATGACCACAGGTTCCCTCATCAGGCTTCAGGGTTTTCGAGGCATCTCTAAGAGGCTCCAAGACTCACAAGGCACATAAAATCTCCAAACGTATGGGTGTTAGTAATTCAGAACGTAAGATCTGTGTGATGCTGATTTTTAAGGTGCAGGTAGTGGACGTTTCAGCCTGATGACACTAGGCTTAACGCGACTGGGTGCGGCAGGTGCGGTACCGGTACCGGCTGCTTCGCTGAGTACTTCAGGGCCAAAGTTGGCTCCGTGATTTGCAAAGTCTTTCGATACGACAGGTGAACTCAAGAAGAGCGTGAACCAGAGCTATCGCAGCCGAACACCCAGGGCGTTCAGGGGCCAGGGGCGTGTGGGGGCGACAGGGACCCCGCCGAGGCGTCCCCTCAGCAGCGGCCCGCAGGCCGCACACCCACCGGGGCCCGGCGGGCTGCGGCAGGCTCCGTCCATACACCGCCCGCACGGCCCCGGGGCCCGGCTCTCCTCAGGCCGGGCTCAGCCCCAGCCGCGGCCCCGGCTCTCCTCAGGCCGGGCCGGGCTCAGCCCCGGCCGCGGCCCCGGCTCTCCTCAGGCCGGGCTCAGCCCCGGCCGCGGCCCCGGCTCTCCTCAGGCCGGCCCGCGCAGCCCCGCCGCTGCCCGCTAGATGGCGGCGCCACACCGGCGATGGCCCCGCGGCCCCTCCGCGCCCGCCCGGGCCGCCGCCCCCCGCCCCGCTCCTGCGCTGCCGAGCGGCCAGCACGGCTCTGCCCGTCGGTCACAGCGCGGCGCCGGCCGCCGCAAGGCCGGGGGGGGGGGGGGGGGGGGGGGCGGGGGGGTAAGGGCCTTCTGCACCAATTCCAGATTTCCCCAGGAAACAAAGGCTCTCTTGGAAACGTCGCCAGCAGCCAGCTCCAGCTCCCCCAGCCGGCTCCCCTCCATCCCTGTCTGTAAGGGGGTACGTGGGGGTGGCCGCCGCGGCGCCCTGCCCTGCCCTGCCCGTAAAACAGCCCGGGACGAGGGCAGCCCCACCGCAGGGCAGCCCGCACCGCTGCAGCCCCCGCCAGGTAACGCTCTCCCAGCCTGGGGCTGCTCAAAAGCAGTTTTTCATGGGAATGCTCAGAGCCGCGATTGTAACGAAAGGCTATTTCCATGCCACATTTCCACACTCAAATCCCTAGCTGCTTCCGCCAAAGAGCTGTTTATGATAAAGTCACAGGATTTTTTCTGTTACTGGAAACACAAGGATATTTTGGCTCTCCTTGGCCTGCCAAGCTGGCAGATGAACTGGCTTTGCACTGATCAAAGTCCAACCCTCGGGCAGCTTGGAAAACTCCAGCCTCCTACCGAGGAGCGTTCCGCTGTGCATCGCCAGCCCGCTCTGTAAGCCCGAGGGTGGCCCGAGAGCCCGGCCTGGCGCGGGGCTGTGCTGGGTCAGTTTTCCCAGCTCTGTCACAGGCAGTTTGTGTGATGCTGGAAAAAGCCATTTTACATTGTCACATCTCACTTCCCTCATTCTCCAGAGAGAGATGGTGACGTGAAAGAAACAGACAAGTTCATGAAAAGCTGTAACCTGCTCCGCTGTGTGCTGCACAGAGGATACAGGGACATTGGCCTTGGTTGATGTTTTCAGAGACTTTTGATATGATCACAAATTAACAATTAACAGTGTTTCAATAAGAAACTGCCTAGAATGCAGGGCAACGGCTGGCAGTTCAACAGCATTGTGGTTTGGTTTGTGGGGTTTTGTTTGTTTTTTTCTTACCCCACAGAATATAGGACATGAGGTCTGGAAAACATTTTAACCCCTCCTCCTCATCCAAAGCAGACTCAGCTCCATCACGTTGCAACACGTGCAGCAAAGCCAGCTCTCCGCAGAATCCCGAGCCCTAGGAAGGCCCATGGTACACAACCTGTACCTGATGCAGGCAAACAAAGACTAAGCATTATTGCAAACTGGGGGAAGGAAAGAGAAAGAAGCACAATTCTCTTTGGACAGAGCTTTTTTTAAAAGGAAATGTTAAATTTCAATTTCCCTGTTTCAAGCTCATTTTAGCTATATAGACAGGAAGGATCAGTTCAGAAACTGTCTACCTTCAACTTACAGCAACACAAGCATTACAACATGTAACACGTTACCATCTTCCAAACAACTGCCTAGTTCAGCAGGTGGAGATGCAACTGTGTCAGGCACATCAGACCATGCATGATAACAGCCACATTCTGAACACATTAATTGAATGTCTGGATCGTGAGACTTTACAGACTGTACTTGAAATTTATTCACTGTTGCAATGACTGGCTGACAAGGAATGGGAAAACAGAGAGACATTTGTTCTTTAACTACCCTGAAAAACACTAAAGTCAACCATTTCACTAACTGAAATGTCTCCTGATGTGGAGGTTCAATATAATAACATGTGCTATCCTTCTGTGCAGGCATGAATTAAGGCAGATAATCAGAGGACTGAAGAACACACATTCCGGTAAAATCCCTCCCACCAGCACAGAACTGTTTGCCTAGTTCTAGAACAAATCCCAGTAATGATTTCTCAATCAGCTGCTCAATGCCACCAACCACTTTCAATTTCTGTGTTCCCCAGTTTGCAAATATGACTTAACCATCTCTTAGTCCCAGGAAAGTTCCTATTCTCAGGAAAGTGATGTGCATACAGACTTTCCAGACAGATTCTGAACAATGGCCCTTTTTACATCTTCCTGATGAAATCTAGGCAACGTTTTCAGTCTTGGATTGGGATAGCTGAGAAATAATCAGGAAAATAACCCTGGATTTCTCTGTAATTTTCACTGAAAGATGTTCAATCACACCTGCTGCATTTTTTTTCTTAAAACTTTCTATAAACGTTATTCTCAAAGTTCACACCACAGCATCCTGCTGAGTTAAGAAAGCAAAATTGTACACTTGGAAACCAGAAGAATCCCCTTCAGTCAATCAATACCTATATTTCTGACTGTTTTAAAACCAATTGTTTCAGATGTCACTATTCCAAACAGCTTTTTTCCTGATCAATACATCTGGCAGCTGTTCAGATAACCTACCAGTGGAGCTAATTGCTGTTAAAGCTATGCACCTATGATCAGTCACGCTAGGATGTGTTTTCCTTACACAATTGCAATAGAAAACCTCACATCAATTCCACCCAGGCAAAACATGACTACTTTCTGGGACAGGCATATGTCAATTTAGCAGAAGAAACATTTTTTTGGTGCTTTCTTTGTCCTCACCACAAAGAAAGAAAACCAGAAATACTTCCATTATTCCAGTTCAGTCAGTGTTCTGGCCCAGGCAGTCAGTGTACTTCAACTTCAGGCATGGAAATAACTGTATTGACTTCAATGGCATGCACACTCTGCATCTTCAAGTGTTTGTGTTGTCAGATGCGCCAAACTGTTTTACAAAAAACACAAAGCTCCCAGGAACATAGTCATTTGCAGGGGGAAGTGGGGGAACTCTCCAAACTTGCTGGATTTGTCTATACATGGTGCAAGAAACCAGGCCAAAGTCTGCACCAGTGTAAATGAGCACCAATGAATCCACATGTCAGCTTGCACCCTGGTTTTACAGCTAATGAAGGCTCTCCAAGATCCATTTTAAGTAAAGGAAATGCCTGTACTGTAAACAAAACAGTCTGCTTCTCCCTTCAACAGAAGTATTACCAAATGCTTCGGAAGTGACCCCAATCTAGCATTTTGCAGAGGCATCAATATACTCCATGCATGGATTCACCTACAGATGTTGCAGCACGCTGCACTATATTTTAATGGCACACGGGGAAAATTGGCAGCTCGGAGCTGTGTTTGATTGTTTCTAATACAGACAGTAAGACAGTGTGGGCAGGGAGGTGAGATTATGGTTTTGATCAAATCCCAGTAAACCCAAGTTAATGAGGCAATTCTAGGGAAGTGTCCCGTCCCTGCACTGAACTGACAGTGAGGTCCTAAATACCGCTGGTATAAACACTCGTAAGTATTATTTTAGTTGGGACCTCACTGCAGATGAAAGCATACTTTGTACACTAAAACTGAGTTAATGTTCAGAACGGAGCTAATCCCTATTCTTTTCTGTGGAATTTTTCAAAGGACAGCTCTCACAAGGATCTTGCCTGCATTTCCAAGGAGGAGCTTTCACTCTTCTGCTGACCATTTGCAATGAATGACAGCAATACCCTTCCTCTTCCCCCACCCCAGAACTGGAAATACCAGTGTCCAGGTACAAAGCAGGCAGAGATGAGATTTTATGAGTATTTCTTGCAGGAAAACTCCTGTTCTTTTCACCAGCTCTTCTGAAAGCATTATTCAGACATGCAGGTGTTTCAGAGATGATCCTCGCGCCCCCAGCTAAGCTTACTTTCCCATTACCCAGCAAGCTTTTTGCCTCACAGCTTAAGGGGATAACTGTAACACCAAGTGGCAAATCCACAGGCATCAGTTCACTCTCCCGCTGTCACGTCTGGTGCCTCTACTGCATCTTCAATCCTGCTCATCTCTGTGCAGCGGAAGGCCAGGTGGCAGGCAGGGGTCTTCACAGAACACAATAAAATGAAAAAGTAAGTAACATTTGAGTCTGATCAACTCCTGAGGCAAGGTCGAATGAAAAACCATCATTCCCATCCTACACCTCGCCTCTTCTACAATATTCCTCTAATTAAGCAGTTGTCCTCAGAGCATCAGGTGCAAGCTGTTTGAACACAGCTTCAGACTGAGTTTATGATCATCTCATTTATATCCAAAAGTCACCTAGTGAGTGACCTGCCAAAGCTAACCATATACAACGTGGTGGGCACATATGCGAAACCCAGCAAATGGCACCGCAACCAGCTAGGCGCTACAGCCAGGACTACAGAGGAGGGAGCAATTTAAATTCTCTAGCAGGGTCAGGATTAATCAGATTGCTATTTGTATGAAGTAGTTTATTTTCCACCCTGAATAAAACAAAGACAGGAGCAGCCCCAAAGCTTGGTGGAGCTCATATCCGAGCTGGTTATTACTCAGGCAAGCATGTTCAGTGAAGCCAGATATTCCTCACAAGCTCTGCAACTGTAGCTGAAATGCTGGCTCAGACACCTGCCACACGCACTGTACAGCAGTTGTGAATTTTCCAACTGTTTAATACATTTAGTAAGTTTTCTACATCCCGCTAGCTGCGGAATTTCTCTGTGGAGTGGAATTTTCTACCTCTCCCATATGAAAATTCAGGTAGTTGGAATAACACCAGCAATTTCTGTACCTGAATTAAAAACGATTATTCATGTAGATTTATTTTTTTATTAAGAATTGCAGGTTTATTTCAAAGACTGTTTTAGTATTGTTTCTTTCATAATATCAAAAGAGTTGTCTGCAACTACAATTCCATCCTATTTCTGTGATCATCTGAGTCTTAATGCTAACATATCGTGAACAGCACCAAGTACTTCACTTGATACAGAAGCAACTGCATTGGTATGCTACCACGGTTTGCAGAACTGCAGTTACATCAACCATTAAAACTGAGCAGGGAAATGGAGAACAACGCTTTACATTAAGTGATACCAATTACAGAGTAAGTACCTGATGCTAAGAAGAGTGACTGTTATATTTATGTGCTTATATAACTAACAGATTGAGCAAGCTCTTGCCCTTTGCTTATCTGTTGGGCTCTTACCATTTCAGGAAATGAGATTCTACCTCCACGGGTGATCTCATAAGCTAGGAAATGCAGATTTCAAAGTTAGATTTTTGATAGGCCTCCTGGAATAAGAGCAGAGCATCAAGTTATGTTGTTTAGTTAGAGCACTACCTTTCTGCACCTGCGCTAAACCACTGCCTTCCCCGGGAACCACAGAGGGGCTGAGGTTGGAAGGCACCTCTGAAGACCATCTAGTCCAATGCTCAAAGCAGGGTCACCTAAAGCAGGTTCCTCAGAACTGTGGCCAGTCAGGTTTCGAACCTCTCTGCGCAGCCTGTTCCAGGATGTGGCCACCCTCACAGTAAAAGAGTTCTCTTACTTTTAAATGGAATTTTCTGAATTTAAGTTTGTGTCCATTGCCTCTTGCCCTTTCACTGGGAACAACTGAAAAGCATCTGGCTCGATCTTCTTTATCCAGCCCATCAAGGGGTTTAAACATGTTGATAAGACCTTTCCTGAGCCTTCTTTTTTTAAGAGCTGAACAATCTGAGCTCTCTTAGCCTCTTCTTATACAGATGCTCCAAGCCCTTAATCATCTTTTGTCCCTTTGCTGAACTTGCTCCTGTAAGTCCATGTCTTCCTGCACCAGGAAGGCCAGCACTGGACCCAGCGCTCCAGATGTGGCCTCACCAGTGCAGAACAGAGGGGAAGGATCACTTTGCCTGCTAGCAGCACTCCTCCTAATGCAGCCCACAGTGCTGTTGGCTGCCTTTGCTTCTAGGGTACTCTGATGGCTCCTGCTCAACTTGGTGTCCACCAAGACCCCCAGGTCCTTTCATGCAGACCTGCTTTCCAGCCATTCAGCCCCCAGAGTGTACTGCTAGGTGAGGTTATTCCTCCTCAGGGGTACGACTTAGCATTTCCTTTTGCTTAATACCATGAAGTCGCTGTTGTCCCATTGTTCTAGTCCATCAAGGTCCCTGCAAATGGGCAGCCCAACCCTCTGGTGTATCAACCACTCCTCCCAATTTGGCATCATCTGTAAACTTGCTGAGGGTGCACTCTGTCCTATCAGCTGCATCATTAACCAATATGTTAAACAGCACTGACCCCAGTGCCAACCCCTGGGATACTCCACCAGTGACCAGCCTCCAGCTGGGGTCTGTGTGCTGATCACACCTCTGAGCTTGGCAGTTCGGCCAGTTTGCAGTCCACTTCACTGTCTGTTTTTAGGCCCATATTTCATCATTTTGTCTATGAAGATGTTATGGAAGATACTGTCAAGAGCTTTACTAAGCTCAAGATAAAAACATCCACTGCTCTCCCCTTGTCCACCAAGCTAGTCATCTCATTGTGGCAAGCTACCAAGTTGGTCAGGCATGATTTACCCTTTGTAAACCCATGCTGACTTCTCCCAGACATGTTCCTGTTAATTAGTGCATTTGGAAATGGCTTCTATTATTGTTTACTCTTTCAGATTTCCAGGGATTGAGGTGAGGCTGACTGACCCGTATTGCCATAGATCCTCTTTCTTGCCTTTCTTGAAGATACAAGTGACACTGGATTTCTTCCAGCCTTCAGGAACCATCCTCAATTGTGGTGGCCTTTCAGAGATTGAGAGTGGCTTCACAATGACACAGGGCAGCTTCCTCAGCACTCATGGGTGCACCCCATCAGGTTCCAGGGACTTGCGCCTGTCTGGTTCATTTAAATGTTTCTAGCTTCATCCTTCTCTACCCAGGATACATCTTCCTTGCTCCAGAAGTTCTCCTCACCACATTAGGGACTACTCTGGTTGTTAGGAATTAAATTTTCAACAGAAGACAGAATTTAGGTACAGATCCTACCCATTACATGATTGTATTCATCCAGTGAACACAGACTGGTTAACCATTCACCTGCTCACATTCTGCTTTTTTAAGAAGTTTCCATGAGGACAGTTATATAAGCTCTTCTTAGTTTAAGTCTCCCCTTCTGTAAAGCAGAGATATTATCCTTTTATTTCAGCTTTACAGTGCAATTTAAAATGAAACACGCTGAGCTTCTCAGCTAGCGATACTGAGCATTGCAGCAAATTGCTGGCTGTAACACCTGAACCTTGTGCCCCGGCAGCGCTGGCCTGCTAGAGAGAGGCCACCTATGGTGGATACACACTTTAGTTGTGTTAAGTGCTCATTTGCTCACCACACACACCAGGTGTCTTCTCTCTGATTACAGGTTTGGTCTTTCAACAGACTACTCAAGCACAAGAGACAGGCGGTGCCCCCGGCAGCAGGCTCCAAGGCAGAGGAAGCCTCTCTCTGCCACCCCTTACCCACTGCCTCCCTCCAAGGCCTGTGAAAAGAACCTTCCCTGCACACCCCTTCCCTCCGTCCTCTGCCAAGCCAGGTCTGCACATCCATTTCCATAACAGCCAAGCACTTACACTCTGGCACCAAGCTGGAGAAGCTAGCAGAGCTGCTTGTGTCACATCAGCGACAGTAGCACTTCCGAGTGCCGATGGAATTTACCAGTGCAGCAGAATTACAGGCACAGCACACGCTGAGCCGTTTGTAACCCTGGGCCTGTTTTACTTTGTGCAGTAAATGAAAACAAATGGCTTCCAGAGAAGAGTAATGCATTCTGGCAATATTTTAGGACAGTGGTAATTCAGCACAGCTATAAAGGTCTCCAGACTATACAGAGTTCTCAGATTTTAAGTACTGGTGGTCCGCTATCAAACCTCCAGAGCTTTAATCCATCCTTCTTTCCAAGTGATACCGCAGGGGCCTGATTACTCCCTCACAGCAAGGTTTGAGGCTGTACAGAAGCAACAAACATTGCAAAGGCCGATCAGGCATAGCTACAGGGTAGGGAACTGAAAATGTCACCCTACTTGACCTGTATCAGCTCAGCACCGCTTTCCCAGGCCCTATTCCTTTCCAAGAGCGTGACAAGCAATGAGAGTGCCACAGCACACACTCCCTCCCCTCAGCCCTGCTACAAGACAAATCTTGTTTATTCAGCAGTTCTTCATGACCACTGGATATATGCCTTCGATATGGCAGTTTTGAATTCTTTTTCTCTGAAGATTATTTGAAGTAGAAAGATGGTTCAAGGAAAGAGAGAAACAGAAGCTTACATGCTCTGTTGGTTGCATGCCCAGAGCTGGGATATTCCTGTGCACAGGCAGCAAGTGTTTGTCTTATTGTCAGCAAGCTTTCTGAAATTGCTGTGCAACTAGTCAAAGTTGCAAGGGATGTGAAGCACAAGGAACAGCTTGGCATTCAGGTTTGCAGTCACGTTTGTGCTAGTTCTTTGTAAAATGGAGCAGGCTTTCACAACAAAGCTGGAGTCCTGCTCCGCAAGTCCCTGCCTCAAACATGGCACGTGCTGAGACAATCCCAACACCACCCAGGAAGAACATCCCATCAGTGTGATCACCCCCACGGTCAGGACATGCCACAGACAATCTACACCTGTTCTGGGAAGGCTCTGCTGGCTGAAGGAGGTGCAAAAGCACAGTGCTCCAGTGCAAGTGTGCCACTGGGTACAGATACAGGGGCCTCCGGAGCTGCCCGAGGCAGGCAGGGCACATGCATGCAGCACGTGTACTGTCACGATGGGGGGGCTTGTATCAGTCCTTGTGAGGGGACACACTTTTCATTGTTGCTTTGGTTTTACTGGGCACAGCTTTTCCCTCACTGCATGGAAAAATAAGGGGTGTGTCAGATTGTGCACTGATTTGTGTTGGGATTTCAGCTTGCTTGACTATGACATGCATCAAAGCCATGACCAGGCATCCTGGGGCCATCACTCGGAGCCCTGAACCAAGTGTAGTTTTAAGATGAGACATAAGGAGATGGGAAAAATCTCTGAAGGAACAGTAAAAGCAAAATCAAAACAGAATAATAAAGAGCCCAGAAAACAAAAGACCAAGAAATAATCGGTGATCTCAGAAACAAAAGTGTCGGGGGAAAGACAACTGCCCTGTTGTTGGTCCATCACAATGAGCGGTCAAGGAAATGAGTCAGCCCTGCAGCACCCCATTTCACATAGCTGTGAAAAATTTTCTTGGGCCCTTCTGTGATCTCACCCAGCTTCTTCAATCTAACAATCTCCCTCTGATATTGGTTGTGGGGTTTTTTTTGTTTGTTTTTTGCTTTCCACACACATAATGCATTAAAAACAAGAAAACGCCAGGCTTGACTGTGGTGGGTGAAGGGAACAGCTGGAGCACATGTGAAATGGCAGGTCTCTTCTGATCCAGAATGCTTGCACTGCAGGAGAGCAGCATAACGGAAACTACTAATACAGAACTTTAATGAAGACAACCCCCATGCAACATCTGACTGTGTGAATATCCATACTTAATATTTATATGCTTTGGCAATTCTTGTTTATAATCCCACCCACAGCTGACACTGTGCTGATACTACAGCTACAGATTGGAAAAAGCCCAATCATCACTTGAAATTAAAGGAAGAAAATAATTACCTTGCATAACAAAGTCATTCTGCACTGAAGGGAAATCTGCTCCTGGGTCCTGAATGACAGAAAAATTGCTAGGCCAGATAACACCATGGTGGGTGCTTAAAAGTAAAGTTCCTGCTGTCCTGCAGTCACCTGATGCCCAAGCTGCTAGGGATCTCAAAGAAGCCAGAATACTAGAAACCAAGTCATTAATGCCTGTTGTGAAAGTGCTCTTTAGCAAAAGAATACAATCAAGAGATTCTCGTAAGACAGTTATTTATCATGTTAGGAAGAGCTGTCAGAACACGGCTGTATTACAGAATAAGGCAACTAATGTACTTTTAAACTTATTCCACAAGCCTAGAGGTCCACTTGCAACTATTCTATTTCAACATACCATTATAAACAAGCTCAATGCAGACAGCACAACAGCAATGAGGCAGAAATGTCAGAAGTTCAGGATGGCAGAACCAAATGAGTTTCAATGCAAGTTTGAACAGTGAAGGTACAGCAGTGATAGGTGCCCTTTCCCCCCAGATTTGCTCTGAAGTGCTAGCCTGTTCATCATCCCAACAGAATATTAGAAACCGCATTTGCCCTGTAGTAACTTCATCTAACATGATGTGCATTAAAACACAAATCAAAACACAGCTTACAGTAGAAGACCGTCTTTAGTGGTTTCCTTGTGCAAGAGGCATGCTTACCTATTCCTGAGGCTAGCTAATGAACTTGGGCTTTGTTAGCCTGAAGACCTGAGTGCTAATGATAGAGTTCAATTCCTGCATGGGTTAGCTGCACAAAAGTTTCTATTAGAGCTACAGTAGAAAATGCAAGATAGCTCTGCACTAGAATCCAGTAGCATGGGGAAAACTGGATTCTTCTAAGTCTGTGCAGTGGGAAAGTCCTGGTTCAGTGTTTGACTACACCGTTGCCGTTCACAAGCTGCAGACACTGCCATATGTTTTCTGGAAATACTGGCCCAGAAAACTACACTTCCTGGTGTCTCACTCAAAACACAGACTGGTTGATGCTAACATCCCTGCAGGGACCCAGTGGCTGCCTCTGTAGGAATGATGAGAGAGCAAAGCTATTTGGCTTACTTCCCTTGGAAGGGATTTTGTAGGAACCCATTAACAGCAGAAATTTCAGTAATGACTCCTATATAAGCATATATGCACATACATATATATGACTCATTTTAGCATGAGCTATAGGATGAATCAGATTATCTAATTTTTATGGTTTGGATGAGAAGCAAGATGAAGATTTATACCCTCCATTACATTTACCACATGAAGTTTAAATCAGCACCCAGGACTGCATGCAGACAAATAGTGAAAATCCAGACATGTCCAAACACTCCTGTGTATTTGGTCCAAGCTCAGACACTACAGGCTCTCCTATGAAATAAATGAAGGAGAAAATCATTCACAGGATTGCTTGCTATGCGGTTTTGCATAACCATTCTCCTTTGCTTGCAGCAGTTCTCACAGCAAGGCCGAGATCACCCATGTCAGCTGCATCCCCTGAAAGAAGCGAGAGCTTGAGCTGGTCAGCCTGGGTTTGGCAATCTGCAGACCTGTGCGGCTCAGCAGCTTTTCAACAGTTCACACTGTGCTATTCACAGCATAACGAGAAACCCACATACACCCCCCAGAGAAGGGACATTAATAACAGAGCACTTTCTCATATGGTCACAGTTTTACTTTTAAAGGATTTCAGGAAAGATCTCAATGTCCATTAATCATATGGATTAGAAGCTGTACTGCTGTTACACACCTACCAGCAACAGAAAATGCTCTGAATCAGTTCTTAGTAATTCCGGCGTCAATAATAGGCTAAGGAAGAGTCAGTTCCTGGTTCCTAGCCACAGTCTGCAGTACACTGGCTTTTATCAGTGAGCCCTCCAGTCTTCTTACAGCCCCACACCTGTGCCATCACATACCTAACACCAAGTCTGAACTGCCCCCATACCATCTGGTAGAAATTTGCTTTCTACTTGCTGCCAGGAACTGGGGGGAGAGGAGCAGCAGCTCATGTCACAATAAAAGTTTTTGCATATACGTGGAGTAAATCAATACAAGCAATTTCTTGTCTGCTAAGTCAACTCCTGCAAGCTCTTGATTAATCATGTTTCCAGAACATTTGATGTTACAATAAAGCATTTTGTTGTGAACACTTTCCAAGTGAAAAGAAAAAATTCTTTAGAAGAAAAACTTATATTTCAAACACCTTACACAGTTGTGTTAGGCCCCGACAGACACCAATTGTTGGTAATTGCTTAATTTAAAGTAAACTCCTAAGTGCTGTGCTGAACCAAGGCTCACGCTCTCTAATCACTCTCTCAAACACAAAGGTCACATTCTCAGCATCTATTCCAATGATGTACAATGTCTTTTACAAGCGATCATGCATTCTGAGCATACACAGACACCGATTATTCCCCCTGCCCCTTTTTCCTCCTTTGAGCTGTGAGGTAAGGAGTTAGAAGAGGCTTTTGAGCCAGGGAAGAAGCATCAGGGATGAGGGGGGACAGATGACACACAACAAAAAAAAACCACCCAAGAAAGCTGTAATAGGAGTCAATTTGTCCAAAAGGACTATAAGTCCTAAGAGCTAAATCAGTACCCTGGAAATGATCCTTGGTTAATGTCTGTCTTTCCTACTTTGCTTTTTCTGGATTTTTTTTTTTTTTGATAGGAGTGAAAGTAAAAATACTATGTTAACACTTAGAGACTGTTACTCTGAGTATTGCCAGGACAAGCGGAATAAAGGCCTACAGAAAGATCCCCGATTTCACCATGCAGCTTGTAATCACCACCCAAGGACTAGCATGTGGGCCTGTGTGTTCTGTCAACACTGCTGGTTCAGGAGAACAGCCCATTTAGCTTTTGGAAACCAGTTATTTATTTATACTTCTGAGGCCTTAGCAAATAGCTATTGAATGCAATGCAATTCCCTCATCATGCTCTGACACTCTTGGAGGCACCAGTAACTACAGTCACCCCGCCCACACTCGCATTGCGGCTGCAGTGGCTGGGAGGTAAAAGCGCTGCCTGTCCCACATGCCATGGCAATGAACTTCATTGCAGTAACGCGATGCAACGCTCTGTGATGTGCACACAGAATACTGATCTGTTTGAATGTAACCCCAGTGTATAGTTCAAATCCCAAGGCTCTTCCCACTTGACGATACCAAGCTTGCCTTATATATCCCACTGCACTGCGTCATATATTTGTGCTTAGCTGGAGTGCAAGGTGAGTTGACCAGTAGAACATTATAGCGACCTTGAGTCTTAAACGCGCATCTTCAGCAGTACTTTCTTAAGTTTAATGAAGGGTAAATAAGTGTTAAGAACAAGATTAAGAAGATACCACCTTAATCAATACATTAGGTTCAGTCAAGTTTACAGCTCATTAGCAACCCAATACCTACCACTAAGCCATTTCCTGACTTAAAAAATTCTCAGCTAAGTTTTCCCAGTTTATATATATATAAAAAATAATAATATTATTTTACTCTGAACAACCCCGGGATTTGCAATGCTGCTTCCATCATCTTTATCCAGACTTTTCCAATCAGTCGCAGGCCCTGTTCCCATCACCCTTTCCTGTTGGTTCAGGTGTACCATACTCAAGGGAAAATGTCTCTCTCCTCTGAGTATCTCAAAGTCCTGCTGGAAGGTGCAACCATACCGGAATACCCAGACATTGAAAGCAGGGTCTAGCTCACCAAACTTTTTTCTCCCCCATCAAAAAAGTAATTTTTATTGTTCTTCACATAATCCTGCAGAGATTAATTATTTGCAAAGCTTTGCAGGGTATGAATGGTTCAAGGTTCAGATGCAGTCAGTGCTACTTTGTTACTGCTCCAAATAACTGTTTCAAAAGACAATTTTCCATCTTGTAACCTGGCTCTGCATTACTATTTTGCATACAAAGGAGTTAAGGAGAGGCAGCTTTGACAGTTAACATATACTGAAAAAAATAATAAAATTCACAACCGAACAAACACCACCCTTTTTTACCTTACTCCTTGATGTGAATGCAGGGTTTGTAAACAACAGTTTGCAACATTCATTTACCTTCCTCACAAATACAGAGCAACACCCATTGATTGCTACTTGATGCCAGACAGAGCTGTAAGTTCAACCCACTGCAGAGCACTAACCTCCAAGCGGGTACTTACCACCCAAGGGCACCTCCTCCATGTTCACTCTTGGCAAACGTTCTACAAGTCTTCACAGAAGAAAAGCATTTCCCACACGAGAGAGGCTCTAATCTGGGTGCTTAAATCAATGGGAAACCCTAAAAAAAAAATAAAAAAAAAAATTTAAGAACCCACACAGAAACCAAGGAAGTCAACATGAAGACTTAAACATGTTATTTCTTGGCTAATGTTTCCAATAGAATCATATAAAAAGAAATATACATCAAGGAGCACAAGCAAAACAGCAGGTTTTAGTAGGTACAGATGAAGGGTGTTTTTTTTTTTTTACCTTGGAAAAATTACTTTTAGCAGAGCAATAGTGCAACAGGAACAAACACAAACTTTCCTGCTTAGTTGCGTGTGAGCCAGCTCAACCCTGCTTAGCAGGGACTTTGGTCCTTGAGTGGAATTTCCTGGTGTTAGTGCTCCAACGCTACCACAGCAGCACTAAAACTGCCAGGGGAAGGCAAGGGAGCCGCCAGGTGTGTAGAAGCAATACAAGAGCAAGGCCCCAGGGCTTGCATCCAGCCCTGTTGGTTTGCTCCAGTCTGACTGGTCAGCCCATGTTCACAGCAGCCCACCTCACCTGATCATCCTCAATAGAAAAAATTTCCATCTCAAAAAACTGAGAGTAATTACCAAAGCAAGCACTTTTGACAGCTTCCTTCTGGAACAAGATAACAGCACTAGGAGATGACACACAATACAACACTGAAAATTCCTTTGAACAGAAACATCGAATGGAAACAATGAAAATGGAGAATGCAAAAAAAGAACAAACTCCATAATAAATACAGAGAGATTTTTACCTTCTTTAGCATGACTGCTCATATGCTGCAAGGGTTTTCCCCCACCCTATCCAGACAGTGGGATAAAGCACACAGCAACCAAACAAAGCTGACAGCCAACCTTATATGGTTGAAATACAGCCCTTATAGAACTGACTCCCAGCTGAAGGCAATTAGAAAACTCACCTAATCGCCTGCTCCCATCTGATGGAACCTCCTGAGCAGTTCTTTATCCCCCTTTGCCTAATTTGTGGGGCCTGACAACACAAAGGGCACAGACCTGTTCCTTTTCCCTAGTGCTGAGGCACCTGTGACCCAGCTCAGTTTGAGACGGGAGTATTCAGATTCTGAGCCTGCGTGGTGGATGCTGTTACTTGCCTCCTCGCTGCATCCTGAGCACCCCTCCCTAAACGACCCCCCTTCTCCTTGCTCTGCTCTCTGTCCTGCTGGTGATGAAGGGACTTCAGCTGTGGGGGAGAGGATGCAGGAACCAAGGGGTTTCACAGCCCAACTTGGGGATCCAACTGAGTGTTGCCTGCAGTGGTGTGAAGGCCTGGGCACAGCGGGTGGCTGGAGGGGACGCTGTGACCGATACCTGCCCCACCTGCAGCAAGGGACGTGGTTAAACCAGGTAAAGGGCTGAGGGGGCTGAGCAGGGGCCAGACATCCAGGAAAGAAACACTTGGTTGCAGCATCAGTCAGAAGCTGTGGGTCTGGCAGAGTGATGGGTGGCAGGAGACACATCCCAGAGCTGGGGGACAGTGTGGCATGAGCTGCCATGGCCAAGGAGTACCATCCCCAAAAAAGAAAGCTGAGATAGGTGTACTGTAGCCATCACAGACTGGTCAGGGTTGGAAGGGACCTCTGGAGACCATCTAGTCCAACCCCCTGCTAAAGCAAGTTCTCCTAGAGCACCTGTACAGCCGAGCTGGTGACAGGCCACCGCCACCTTGTGCTGCTCCAGAACATTGGGTACTGCTGGGCATTGGAGGTAGCACCTCTGGTTTGGCCTTATGGGCTGTGGGATAACGGGGGGCTGCCTGTTTGCTGCCTTCCACCGCGTGGCCGAGGCAGTGTGCCGAGGGGGTGGCAGGGGCCAGGCGGTTACGTTGCCTCACTGTTCTCCTGGGAGACACTGCTGGCAAATGCATGGGTGAGGATGAGCTGATATTTGGAGAAAGCCCCAGTTTAAAGATGGGCATCATAACTAACCAAACCTCAGGTAAGGATTGACGAGAAGGAGAAAAATGGATCTGTGATTAGTTTGATCTCCAATTGGGTTGAAAGTTTCTTCCTGCATGTGCTCTTCAAATAAAGCATTTCTGAATAGGTCTTGTTTAAACCAGGGGTGAGGGAGGGAAGAGAGGAGGGAAACCAAGCGGAAGAGAAAAACACTTCAGGTGACAATGACTGAGAGGGAGAGAATTGCATGGGAACGTGTCATCCATCTACTGGGCAAGATTCATTATTCACGGCTCAGTCATTTGGTTCTAAATTTTAAATGTCATCTAAAGTGCTTTTTGAATTCACCAGTTTAAAAGATATTTACTAAGAAGCAAAACATTGTGTTATTACTCAGTGGCGCTGATGGCTGCGGGATGGCAGGCAGCGTGGTCGGGTAGTGGAGCAAGAAACCAGCTAAACTGGAGGCAGCCCTGTAGGTACAGTGCTTGTTGGCCCTGGAGGCCTCTCAGGCTACATCCCAACAAGGTGCTCATCCTTTCAAAAAAGAATCTCACAGATTCTTCTTTTTTCGAGTGAAGAAGGAACATACCTTGTTTGCTGCCTCACACTGACCTTTGCACCAGTCACCACCAGTCACCACTGGGACTGCCAGTGCACTAACCTAAGCGCCCGGGAAATCCCAAGCCTACACCCTTACCACACGGCGATATAAATTTGATGATCAGATTTTTACATGACCCTGTGGCACTCCCTTAAGCAATAATGAAATCTCAGCCACAGAATTTGATTAGCAATTAAAAATTGGGCCTGAAAGAAGACACAATATTGTTTATATCTACCACAAATGGCAAGGCTGAGTCCCAGGGTGCTGAGGTTTCCAGGGACCTCAGCTTCCCCTGCTCCTCCTTCACAAGCTTGGCACAGTGCCATTAGCATAATAACTCCCATACTAATGTCTTCTACTCACATAATCATTTCTTTACTAGCAAAACCATGCATATCCTCAAGATATTTAAGCTACACGTTGTGTGATGGTAATAGCTTTGTAATGGTGTTCATCTATCATCCATTTTAAATGTCCTCGCCCTGCCCACTAACCCATCTCCAATGGCTCCACTTCTCATCAGACACAAACATTTCTGAGAAGTTTCAGAGAGGAACATTTGCAAAAAAAGGAGAAGGGGAAGAACCGAAGTGAAAACTTGCTAGGCAAATCTTCATAGCCTATTGACAGGTCTGGGCCATATGACTGAGGAGAAATTTGAGCTGACTCAGATCTAAGATTTGCTGCCGAGCTCAGAGGATAGCACCAGTAATTTTGTAGAAATTACTTTATTCCTTTCCTATGTCCATGGAGATTGTCAAACACAAAAAAAGATAACAAGGAGCTTCAAAGCTATCTGGGGCATAGCAAACACCATGTAGGAGAACTGGAAGCAGTATCAGAATGAATGAATCCCCCATCCATTTTCTCTGGCTTACCTGTCTCTACAGCTCCCATTCAAAGCCCACTGGCATAAAGAGACTCCAACACATTTTGGTAGACTTTGGATGCTTTGTTAAAACCAAAGTTTTCTGCGGTGGTTGAGCTTAATTTCTTCCACCAGACACAAGATTTCAGTTGTACTTTGGCTCTGGGTCTGCATAAAAGATGCTTCCAATTTTATTTGAATCACTTCACTTGTAGAGTAATAGAATTATAGGGATTATACAGAGCAATAATCCTCAGCACTCCATGGGATCAAAGCAGTATTCAAATATTAAGCAACTCAGGGAAGATAGCTCAAATAGTATTATCCTCATTTCCCAAAGCATGGATGGGAAGACATGACTTGACAGCACAAGGCTTCCTCCCAGGAGGATTGATGTTGGGAATCATGTGCTCCAGGGTGGCTTGGGGACTCCCTCCTTCCTGGTGCCCTGGACTGAAGGCTGTGGTCAGAGCCCAGCCTCATGGCTGGCTCGATGCTCCCTCCTTGCCTCCACCACGCTGCTCCTTACAGCTCCTCCCTGCACACTGCAGCATTTACCAGCACTGCTGTATTTTTAAATAAGGAACAAATTATTAAATACCTACATCACAGCGACTATGGATCCTCTCTAAACTGGTCTCTTCAGGATGAACTTTACTCAGCACTTAGAAGCCCAGCTAAGGTTAGGGCCCCTGTGGCAGGTACAGCAGATGTAATTACACAACCTAAAGTGCCCTGCAGTTGTTAATGCAAACAGGCAAAGGGTAGCAGACATTACCCTCCACCTTGTGACACAGGGTCACAGAACAACCAGTAACATGGCCAAGGTGTGGAAGGGCCAGGAATTCAGCTGTCACCCTGTCACCAGGCCCAATGCTTTACCTGTAAGACCATTTGTCACTAGTTTAATGACTGGACATTTAGGTGTGCTAGAACGGCTTCCTTTTTAGCACATTATATGTGCTTGAGGCACTGCCAGGTCACCTCCTTTAGAAATAAGTTACATTGCTGCTCAGGAGCCAAAGGTAATGCTGGTGAAGTAAATGAGTGTTGATCACAAGGAAGGAGGGAGAAAACAGAAGCTGGTCATACTGCTGTACTGTGTTGACTTTAACAGTGCTCCTGAATAAACAAGTTCCAGAAACTAGAAAGCAGAGACTCCAATTTTCCAGACTGAACTGCACAAGATCATAGACATTAAAGAAGATAAAGAAATATAGCTGAAAGCCAACTACAGGTTACAGTTGCTGGAGATCATCTTCAGGAGGTGAAATATTCTTTAAATGATGAAGACAATAATTCACATGAATAAGACTCTCCAGTGAATTATGGGATTCCTCTTCCAGTAAGTTAGCAGAAATATGATTCTAAAATTTAAACGCACTCATCCATCACCAATTCTGCTTAAGTAGATTTATGGATGTATACATATTTTACCATTTTTATATGTTTATAACCCTCATGTTTTAGTTTACCTGTAGGTGATACTGGGACTTGAAATGCACCAAAAGCCACAGAAGAGGGTAATTATACTCTGGCCCCAATTGCCTTCCCTCCCCCTACCATTTATTATAGGGATGGAGAATATTTTTAAGCTCAAGGACCAACAGAGCTGACAAAAACATAAAACAAGGTACAAAGGAAGCTTGAAGTTATTATGGCACTTTGGGGATAGGAGAAAAGAAAGATACTGGTAGATTAACCTTGGAGCCCCATAAAAGCTTTCCATAACCACTTCTAAACAACAGTTATTAAGAGAAGTTGATACAACAGGCTCCGATTGAGCAAGGTATCAAAAAATCAAGTATCTAACTTTAAAAGCAGTATCATTAACTTCAGTGGTGGATATTAATATGCATAAAATTACAGGATCTTATTAGAGCACATTATAGACTAATGCTCTTTTTTCTCAAGCTGGATGAATCTCTAGCCTTATAACAGTTTTGTCTGATAGAAATACACATCAGAAGTCCAGATATTCACTCTTCTGTCCTAAATTGAGGACATCTTTTCCATTATTTTTAGTATTTTTTCTGATCTGCTTCTTTATCTTATCCAGTGATGATATGTAATATCTTGTTTGCAAGGAAAAAGGAAGAGACGACCCAGCCCTAGTTCAATAGCCTGGTTCCCTGTGCGCAGCCCTCCGTATTTGTGCATCCACCTGCACAGGAACCTGCCCATCCTGAACCAGTGGCCAGAGACTGTATTTCACAGGTGAGTAAAAATGTTGGTACAACGACGTTTCTGTAAGTCGAGGATGGGGAACTGGCTGGGGCAGAGGGACCATGTTAATGAAGAAAAGGCTGCTACATGACTGCATGCTCCATTAGGCACATGAACAATATTCCCTTCCAAGGCTACGACTTTGGATTTCATTATGTCCAGTCTAGCTGCAGGCTCTCGTTAAAAAAAGTGATCCTGATCTCCCTTCTCTACTGTGCCTGCCACATGCTTTGGCAACCTTCCTTGCCTCAGGTCATGCAACTGTGCAGTGCGTGGGTCCAGTTCACTGAGCCCACAGGAAAGTAACTCACCAAAATAAAGACGATATTTTCTTCCAGATCAGCAAGCTGATCCAGCTGCGTGTGGTCACACAGCTGCTGGACATGGCAGATGCAGAGCGTGTGGTGGGAGGCTTAGACCTCTCTTCCACCCTCACCTGCTAATTTGATTCATTTACATTTGGTTCAACGTAACGAATGCCAAATGTCCCAATGGCAGGGATACCTTTGTCCAGACATCAGACTGTCTGATACACAAAAGTCAAATCTATAGGTCAGTTACAGAGCACTGAGCGCATTTCCTAATTTTTGAGTGCTTAAATTCATAACCTTCACCTTTTATGTACATACACAGTATTTGTAAAGTTCTCTGGATTTCCTTTCCAATGAAAATTGTTTACATACGGACACAAATACATTCTCAGCCAAGAGCATCAACACCTCTGTGGATTTTGGGGTATATGCTCACAAGCAGTTTTTCACACACATGCACACACACTACTGACAAAAAGTCAGTACATCTTTTGGTGTAGGCCAGATAATATGTCCCTGCCACCTCCATGCACACTCTTTCTCACCCAAAAAGTTATTCCTAGACTGTGCAAATATATATGCGGCTGGCCAAACTGTATCAATGGACACATCAGAACACTATATCCATCACTGCTTTTTGTTGAAAACCTTTACTGCTAGATATATTGTCAGCTAGAGTTCACAATCAGCAGGATTTGCTTGGCTGTATCTGTATTGATATTTATGAAGTTCTGGGCACATGCTAAAACAGACCAAATGTATGATTTTATTCTTTATTGAATAGTTACTAGTAACATAAGTTGTCAGGAAAATACACTGCAAAAAAAAACCCCAGCCTTTCTTAATGTTAAATCAATGATTCATTTACTCTCTTCATGATTAATTGCAAAGTATTTGGAACTCTAATGACTTTTGTGGATGCAATATCGTTTAATCAAAAGGAAAAAAAGATCCGATCTGCATGGAGATACTGATTTTTCTCCTGTGTCAGTAAAACTATTTGCTTCCACTACTCCAGATGCTTGGGAAGGCTGTCAGAATCAATATGGAAGCCTGTACACCTCAGTACAGGAAATTCAAAGCTGTTTTTCTTTTGGAAAGGTGGCTCTACAGCTTCGCTGCTGTACAAGTATCGCATGACCCAAACAATGGATTGATTAACACCAGTGTGCTGGCCAAAGCTGGCTTCCATCTGAAGCATTCCAGACTGAAAGCGAACGCCAGGTGTTCAGCTCTTGTACTAGCTAGTGAAAAAATTGACCACAACACAGCAGGTGCCCCCGGTAGTGTGCAGACTGATACCGAGCTTAGGCACCTCTCTAGCTTAGCATAAACTACAGCTGCTATCGTCATCCCCGTGGATCCTCCTTCCCGAAGGCTAGATTAGCACCGAGCCCAAGCAAATGGCCATCGTGGCCAGAAAAGGATTTCCAGTGCCCAGGAGCCCTTCCAGATGCAGAGAAATTTCTGAAGAAAATACCAGGCCGCTGTATATGCTTTAACTGTACAGTGGAGCACACTGATCCCTAGCATTGCTTGCCCACGTCAGTGTCTATACAGTACTGGTTTGCTTTGTTTCAGTGTGCGAACCATCAGAGGTCACCAAGTCCCTTCTCCAGGAGCCCCCTGGCACTGCCCAGCGAGACAGCCTGCAATATGATACAACATCCCCGGGCCTGCCGAGATCCACTTGGGATATGCAGGACCCTCACTGCTCTTGCTGAAGCGGCAAGAACTGCAAAGGCCAGCCAGAGCAGCGTGGCCATGCCCCAGCCCGGCTGCCGTGCCCTTCGTGGGCAGCGTGCCCACGCCAGGCTGTGGCCACTGCGTGCAGCCAGCAGGTAGCCACGCGCTGTGTCCCTCCTGCTCTGCCCTGTGCCATATGCAGGGCTGGCAGCTACACACGGGCTTCTGCTCTTATCGCAGGGCAAAGCCTTGGCTATGCATCAAGAGGGGAAAGCAAGAAGCTTAAGGGATGCTTAAAGGACATTTAAACAGGCTTTTCGTGTGCCACATTTAACCCTTAGCATGTAAATGACCAAAAAGCTAATCCGTTAATGTACTCTTCTGCCCTCCTGCAGTGTGGTTGCACTACCAGAGTGGTTTGCTAGCACAGGGCTTTAGAAAGGAGGGCGCAAGCATAAAGCAACCGTGATGCTGCCTCTCATCATCTACAATGATTGTGCCTTGTGACAGATCCTCGGGATCTGCTGAGATGAGCTGGTTGCCACAGCTGGTTCCCAGGGGACAGGCCCCTTGCGGTGGTCACCAGCAGGCTTTTCCACAGGGAGTGCAGAGCTGGAGAGGTACTTAGACACAAGGTCCCCTGCCCTACTCTGGCAGCAGCTAAGTTTTCACTCCTCCATAGAGATATTTATGTGGCAGAAGAAGGCAGGCAGCACATACCCAAAGAGATGTTTGCTAATGTGACATAATTGGAAAAAAAACTGCAGGAAAATAAAGCTAATACAGAACAAGAAAGGCTGCTGGCATTGGCAGCAAGGGGATAGAGAGTGGAGTGAGTGGGAGAAGACAAAACACCTGGTAAACCGGGCAAAGCTTGAGACTGGGACAAGAGCTGCAGCCTTGGGTAACACTCCCTGCACATTCAGTATTAGGCTTCTCCTCTCCTTGGCTTCCTTCCTTCCTTCTGGGATTTCCCTCCTGTGCTTCCAAACTTTAAAGCCTTGTTGTGCCTCTGCCCAGGGAGCCAAGCAGGGAGGAGGCACCAGGCCCACGAATGAAGCTGAAAGCAGGTTGTAGGGGCTACAGAGAGAGGCCGAGTGGTCCCAGCTTGCTGGAGCAGGTATATGCCTCCCCTTTCCTCAGCACTAAAGACAAGTTAGTCCCAAGTGAGAAACAGAGATCAGATCTACCTCTTGCATGCAGAGCATCCCACGCACGTCAGGCCCATGCCAAGCTGGTACTTCCATTTCACTCCAGGCTGGGCTTGCTGCGGACCTTTTATTACCTGCTCAGCTCCAGGATGGATCCTGTCCTGCCTGCGGCAGCAAGCACACCTAGGGGAGGCTGACAGAGCCTCCACTGAGGCGTCAGATATACTGCCCAGGTCAGGTGAGCACGGAGACCAAATTTATCCTCAGCCTTACAGCCTCCTGGAGCTGCTGGAGCTCTCTGGGGTCCCATTCGGAATGGTTGCCTACTTAAAGAAGCAGTATAGTCCCAGCACATACTGCAGAGTGGTTCATAGAAGGCAGCATTAAAAGAGCAATGACCTGCTTTTAAATAGGTTTGTCCCATGTTTGCCCACTGCCAGCCCATGCTGGCAGGTTAGAGGAGGAACAAGTGAGGACTTAATCTGCTGCTGGAGCCCTGAGCTGGGAGAGAGGAGTGCAAGGACACCAGCTTGGCACTGCACCCTGTGCCAATGTGGTGCCACTTGCAAAAACGCGACTGAAAAAATGCCAGACATCTGTGCCTTCGCTGTGTGAACCAAAATGGAAAAGAACCAAATATTTTTCTTCCCACTGAGATTTATAAAAAGCCCCTGTGTGATCTAAACTGACACACAACATGGCAGTAACCTATTGATTATTTTTAACCTAGTTTAGCTGACGCTAATTGTACTGGACCTCTATAATTGTGCACAGAACGTGGTAGCAGCGGTAGGATAGTATTATCATCAGCTTCATGGGGCTAATATTATGCCAATATTATATCTGGCCAATGTTTTCAACATAGTTGAGTGTTTACTGAATATCAGAATATCAGCATTCACTTTTCTTGGGAGCTAAATTTTTTATTTCCCTTCACATTTTCTTCCACGTCAGATATGCCACACACAACTGGAAGTGCTATAGGTTCTCCCTGCCCACCTCACAGCTCTTCACCAGGCTAGTCTCCCCATCAGCTCTGGCCAGCTGTCACCCTAAGGTAAAGTTTATTTCCATGCAGCCTTGACCTAGTTCCCCCCATCCTTTTTTTAGACGCGTGCAAGAAGGGAAGCGTGTTTTCCTCTGCCAGAAGGGTCAAGACACTGAAGTTCTGGCCTGAGAGGGAAAGAGAACCTACTACTCCTTGTAGCAGATGGACCGCAAACGTCTCAGTAACTTCTGGAGCATAGCACTGGTACCTCAGGTGTCTCTTCTGGGTGCATGATGGTACTGCAAGGCAAGAAAGCCAAGCATGGCCCAAGCCATTTAGGGCTTAATGAAGCAAGACTTAAATTCCATCTGGCAACCAACAGCAGGAGCACAGAGACCAGCAAGCCCAAGTGTAAAAGCACCACTTAATAAATGGGCAGCTACACCTGTGCATTAACTGAAGTTTACAGGTGGTGGTCTCAAGTTAGACTCCTTGCTAGGGGCCGTATAACTGCCTAATGACTCTATAAACATCACATGCACAGATAACAGTGCTGCACATTTTTGTACATTTTTCATCAGTGATAGATGAGAGAACTACTTCAGCTGTTCCTGCTGTTTCCACAAATATTTTAGAGCTTAACATGTCTCTACATTGTAAAGTGGAATAATAAGCACTAAGTGTGCTTGCTCTTACCGAGAGGACAGATATAATCTCTGCTGCTTCTCTCAGCAGGTTCTCCCAGTTTACTGGTTCCCCTCCAGGTCCACTTCAAAGAGAACCTTCTCCTTCGCCACGAGCCCGAGTGAGCAGCAAGCTTTTTCAGTTACAGCTGGGCTCAGAATGCTGAACTGCAAGGTAGTTTAAGGCCCTTAACGTCTTAAACTGTAAAGTTAGTAAAATGGGGATACCGTGAGGAAACAGAAGAGGAAAAGAAATCAGACCACTTCTCAGTGCATGGCCTGCAATGCGAGAGCTCACCCTCTTTTTTGTTAATATAACTCTGTACCACCGGAGTATCTCCCTAGGACTCTTACAAATAGGATCAGTTGGGGTTTTTTAGAAAAAACCCCACAGCTTTCTAATTGACTCCCTCTGGAAAATGTGAAGAAATGCATTCGCCCTGTGCCTGGACTGTGGTGGGGAGGACCGGAGCCAGGGGCTTGCTGTTTGTGGCTGTCCCTACCCAACAGGGCCTTAGGATCTCCACCAGCTTTAGAGCTCAAAGTCAGCACCAGGTCACGAACCTGCACTGAAAGAATAGCCAGAAGGGCAGACCCAGGAAGAGAGAAAGATGCCCTTTCTCCCTTATACTATTTCCTTTATTTGTTTTCCTTAGAAAGTACTTTTCAGCATAGAATGCTATATTTCACAAAACACCCCAAACCTAATTTTTAATCCAACTCTTTACTGTAGAGTAGGAGATTACTGGGGAATGATCTAAAATCTACTAAAGTCAGTCAGTTCCTTGCCGAGGACTGCGATGACTGCAGGGTGAGGCCTTCGGTGAGCTTGGGGTGGGGGTGCTTCGTACCACCTGCTTCCACAAATAGCTTGCTAATGTGCAGTTAATTGCATGCTACATTTAGCGAATTTAAGGTTCTGGTTTAGAGGAAAAGTACTTATGCAAAAAGCATTAGACTTCCGAAATCTTGTATTAACAATGCATCCATCCACATACCCGTTCATCTCACCACTTCTGGACTACCTAAGAGCGGCCTAGTAAGAGTTGTGTGTCTGCTTCATCAAATTATGACCATAAAGGATCATCACAAAAAAAATAGGAACCATAGCACTTCTTATCAAAAATTGCACATACACAAAAATGTTCCATGAAGTCTTGTCAGCCCCTCTGCAATCTTGTACCAGAATGAAAATATGGAAAGCCCTAACACTGACAGCTTTTCTTTTCTGGAAAGAAAAATCTCACTTATTTTTTAAAAAATTTTTATTTTAATTTGATATTAAGGGATAGATTATGATACAACTTCCATCCTCTGCAAAGCTGTGAAGAACCATTTCATTTGATATGGAAACCAGACAAGGAATGCAGAAGCATTTAATGAAAATGTGAAAATCCCTTTGTTAAGGCAACCTCATCTGCTACTCCTGGCTGGTGGAAGCAATACTTGCATTTGACTGCAAGAGTGATATAAAGAAATTTCACAGAGAACAAATAAATTAAGTGATATTTATGTTAGTATTTATTTAACTCTTGAAGATGACTTACTCAGAATGTATTCACATAAATTTTTGGAGAAGGTGTAGCAAAGATTAATTGAAATATTAAATCAATTTTATGACTATAGGGGAGAATGCAGTTCATCCCTATTTGTCACTGTATTCAATAAAGCACTACAGCTTAAGACTTTGATTTACAAATAGTGGAGGAAAGAACTTGAACACTAGAATACTGCTGGGTGTCTCTAAATTAAAGGATCTGTGTAAAAAAAAAAGAAGTAATTCTTATCTACTGCTATTAGACTGGCACTACATGATATATGTAAAAGATGTAAATAATAGAGGGGACATACATAATGAGATTTTTCAGGAGCTCTCAGACATGGCCTGAATCTTTTCCCATTGTACTTCCAGTGCGAGGAGAGTTAAGTCACACTCACTGCATTTCTAAAACTCATGCTTTATTTTAGAACTGCATCTCTCATTTTTTATCCCGTTCATCTGATGCCCTGTGAAATAACCTACACGGTTAGAAACTACAACTGCAGGCACATGTCCTCCATTATGGTAAATTATATCACTTTCAGTGAGGTGAGGAATAATCTCCAGGTTATGAAGAGAAGACTCACACCGAACTCAATCTTGGCACAGATGACAAAATGGTTTGAAGGAAAGGTGGGGGCACACTTCTGCTTTACGTCACTGTGATCTTGTCCATGCTGATGTTGCCTCAGCAGCACATATCGGTGCAATCCTACAAAGCAGTGTCTGGACACAAGATTTCTGCATTTCTCCACAAAGCTGTCTGGAACCATTTGAAAAACCTCTATTAACCTTCAGCAACTTTGGGGCCAACGCTACGGCTCCAGTTAACATGCTCTTCCCCTGAACTCTCCCTCATCTTTCTCCATTTTGCTATATGATTAAAAGATGCGTATTTAGCAACTACACTTCAGCTCAGTGCAATCCAGGAATTTTCCTGGCACATAACAGTGATGGGATTATTATGTGTCCCACCACAGAAACGATGTATTCAGCACCAATGGCAAAAGTACACAAATCAAGGTCAGAGATTGAAGTTATCTGATATTACAGATAACTGTTAACTTTTATTAATTCGAATGCTCTTTAACAAAACAGCTGATGTCCAGTGTGTCACTGATTGCCCGCATATTCAGTAAAACTATATAAAATATATTGAACATACTGAAATACAAATGCTCAGAGAAAACTGGGATGAAATTTGTGGTAAAACAACAAAATAACCCAAGTCCAGCATAAACATGAATGCCTTGGCAAAGAACATTGCAGCAGGATCTGGATATTTTGCAGGTTTTCAGTTAAAATGAGAGTGCCTTGACACAGAAATTGATCTTAATTATCAAACTCATACTTCCCTCCTTTCACCACATTTTCCTAATGAATTTTTCTAATTCTGTCTCTGGTGGGCAATGTTTCTTTTGAAAGATTAGGGTACAGAGCAGAAAGATGAGTACAGTTTTTAAACTCCTCTGCTTAGTTTTAAAACTTCCTTCTCAGTCTAACAGAGATCTGCGCTAGCGGGGCAGCCTGCAGTTGGGATGTATCGATACAGCTCTATTGATTCCAGGCAGAGCAATGCCAGTTCATTACAGGCATGAACCTGGTCCTTTATTAGGTCTGTGAGCTCGACTGTAAGTGGCTGAGTGAGCTTTCCTGACAGCACCAAGAAAGTCAGGGGAAAAACATCCTTGATGATGCAAGATTGCTTGACATCAGTGAAAACCACTAGACCTAGAAATACAGTTGAAACAAATTATTCCTGTCTCTGTATTTTGTCTCACATGTCACGGTGTTATCTAAGTGTGTGTGTGAATTAAACTAGCAGAATTATGCACTCTCAGGAGAAGGTGATATTACAGAATGAGCAACTGCTGTGACAGTGGGCTCAGAGCTTAAAATCATATTTGTTAGCTAACCTCTGCAGGCAGGTGTTACAGCTCAGAATCACTGTGAAATGTCAGGAGCTATCTAGATGGCCATGCACCGGTGATTGTGGCTGAAATGTGGGCTAGAGGGAGGTCTACCCACATGAGCAGGCAGTATGCAGATTCGTGCTTTCTTGGCAAGCCAGAAATAGAAGCTTTGGCCACATGGTGATGACCAGCTCAGTTTGCAAGCCACCATCAGAAAGGACAGGTTTCCAAGGTTCTTAATTGCTGATTTCAGTACATGGATAATTGAAGAGCTGATAATATAGGAGAATATATTTATTTCAGAAGAACAGATGTAACCTTCAGCCAGGCATCTTACAACGAACGTCTCTGTCATTTGGTCATACACAGTTCAGCCAGCATCAGCTTTGAATGGGGAGATGACACCAGCTGGAGCAGGCTGACAATTCTGTGTGCCTGAGAAATGTCTCCTATTTAATTTCTAACGACTCATCTGCAAAAGGCCTCTGACTGTCTTCAACTTGTCATTAGACCTTATTAAGCAAACAGGTTTTTGGTCTGCTGCTTTCTCATACCCCAGTATGTGGGTAGCTCTGGGGGGACAGAGAGGTGCCAGTACTTGTTTGTAACTTAGCTGGCTAAACAGATTCTCAGAATTGTGTTTCTACCTGAATAAGCAGAATTGCAACATTTCATATTCAATATTCTTCAGCAGCCCCCCTCCCCCAGGGTACCCTCTGAGTGATTACAGAGTTTGTGTAAAAAATGGTGTAAACAAAGCTATTGTAAATGCTTGCTTATTTGTACAGCTCATCTGCAATATATTCATGGTGATAACGCAGCTGTAACACACTTATTGCTTTTATAAGTTGTTCTACAAATAAAAGGCTATATTCTTCCATTTTTGAATGAGCTCTTTGTATATGTCACTGCTTTAAATTCTTATTACCACCCATGGTATATACTTATTTCAACAAGATTATCTCTTGCGTGAGCTGCTAATTACATAGCAGTGAATCATTTTTTGGTTAGGCAACTGTTGTTGCATTGCCTTGGAGTTCTCAGGGAAAGACGGTAGCTTTTATTGCAGGGGATTATTCAGAAAATCCAAACTCAACAATGGGCCTGTTGCTGAAAGCTTAAAGCTTTGATATAGCTAAATGATTAACTCATAGGATAAAAATATGTATTTTTTTTATAAGAAAACTAGAAAAGTTGGTCAGTGTAAGAGGGCTCAAAGCACCCTAAAACTCCCTTGACTACATTTAGAAACAGGATTCCAAGTTACTGTTTTATGGGAAACTTCCCAGGCAGAGATGGGAAGTCGTGTCTCTTTCAGGACTCTTTCCTAGTTGCACTCCTTAGCAATCAGTGCACTAGGAAAAGCAACCCTGTCATCAGTAGGCTTAAAAGCAACAGCAACAGGCGAGAACAGGCACTTATTTTCAGTATCAGAACAGGCACACTGAGAAATTCAGCTAGCCCACAAGAGGAAAAGGGAATAAAGAAAACCCCCGATCTCTGCACAACGTGCCCCTGGTGTGCTTGGAGCCCAGCCCCGGCCCCTTGGCAGCAGAAAGCGTCGCCAGACTCTCCAAGGCTCTCAGTTGCAGTAAAGCCGGGCAAGAGCAGGGCTCAACTGCCCAGGCAAGGCCACCCGCAGCACTCACCAAACAGCACTCACCAAACAAAACTCAGGCACTGCCAGGCAGGCCAGGAGGCACATGGTGTGGGCAAGATAAATGAGATGCCCTCAGGCACCGGAGGCTCAGAGGTATTTCTGGGTTGCAATGCTGGTGCCTAAACGTTACAGAAATCCTGCTTTAGGTAGCTTCTTTGCTCTTGTGCTTTGGATTCAATATATCAAACCGCTGTGCGGATCTAATCTAGCTCTAAGATACTTTATATTCCTTATGATTATTCTCCCTTGAGATTAAGTAACAGTGAAGTACACTTGAAAGTGAGCACGTATACACAGGATTCAGTGTTACACCAGCTACCACCCCATTTCAGCATTCCTGCAGAGCACCTGGATGCTGGGGACTGGCCGCACAGGACTCCCGGCTTTGCCCAAGCCGTCCTGCCAGCCCCACAGCTGCTCCAGCACCAGCTGCCCTGCCATCCTCCCTCCGAGGTGGGGGTGCTGCCTGAATAACCCAAACTGCTGCCGTATTTATAGTGCAAAGGAGAAATCTGATTGTCTGTGGCTTGCCTCAGCTTCTAAAAATCATTGTCCCATCCAGGAAGAGCCAGCCTTGTGTTTTACAGAGTAAGGGTAGTGGGGAGCTGGCAGGGAGAAGCCAGCCTGCAGCACTGGTGCTTCCTTTCTTGACTGGAGACATGATATCTCAAAGGTGAACAAATGGAATCATTAAATGACCCTTCAGTGATATGTCCTGTTGGGTACCATATTCCCCGAAGCAGGTTTCTCCGGCAGGTACCTCTATCCCATTCCTCCCGCGCAGTAATCCAGTCAGCCTGTGCTACTCACAGCCTCTGCCAGCCAGTGTCACGTTTACTGGAAACTGCTGGGAAATACCCCGATGGGGAAAATACTGGATTTTAATTGCAGAAAACTCTAGGACAGCTGATAAACAGAAAAGACCTGTGAGATAATCTGAGCCATTTTCTGCTAGAAGACTTTGGATTTTTAGTGTGTTCATTTATTTTTGGCTTCAGTATTACCCTGTACTGAAACAGGCATGTCCTGAACTGTGTAAGAGCTTTAACTGACCTTGTGGAACTCTTCACAGCACAGAAAGTAAAATTAAAGCTCTTCCTCTTGAATGCTTGTGCACTTGACTTTATGTCTTTTCATCACAATATTAGATACTCACAGGGTCTAAATCAGCCTGTCTCCATCCCAAAGAGAATTCCCATTCACGTCAGCTGAGAATTCAGTTCAGGACAGCATAAATCTTGATGATAAAAGCCGAATCCTGTGGGAGTAGGACCCACATGGACCACACAGTTTTTTTGTCTTCAGGTGTTTACTGAAATCACTATTAAATGTTAACAATATTTCAATTAAAAATGGACTTGAAATTCTCATGGAGCAGGTCCAGCATAGCTAGAAAGAAAAGTGAAAAACTGCATTCATGGTCTTCAGCTTAAAGCAGCTCCAACTACATTTTAAAATAATAGCTGGAGAGGTACTGCACGGAGAGTATAAGAAATGCTCCACACTGAGGTGATCTATCAGAGGGAAACCTTGAAGCCTGAAAAGGAGGGAAAACAATAAATCTCCAGAATAAATATTGAAAAGGGAGAAAGAAGGAGAGAGATTTCATTTTATTACATCATTTGATGTCATGAGCATGCACAGGGGAAAAGATTTATTTATTTATGCTTCCCAGAGGGCCTGGCTCTGTAAACAGATTGAAGAGGGGCTAGAAAATCCAAATTCCAAAAAGAAAAGGTCAAGGCACAACAGAGCTGTATTTTCAGATACAGTGAGATCGGGGCCATAGCTGAAACTGGGTTCAATTTCTTATTATATTTTTGGTGGTTTATGCAAATTCCAAATCTGCTGGAAATCTGCATGTGGAACCTCAGGTTTGCTGCACAGCATCCGCCTGGCGCCGTGGGAAGGCTGTAATTTCACTGGAGATCCTGACACTTCTGCTGGTGCTCAGTCACTTCATAGTTTCTTAAGAGAGTAACTTCCCCTTGCTTGCTCTCAGACCAGAATCTGGACATTTAAATTAAAAGAAAATATACCGGCTTCCATACAAACGGGGATGCTAAAATGGATCTATTCATACTCTTTTAACTGTCATATGCTAGCTTGTAAATTCAGAAATCCACTTCACCAAAGATGGTTTTGAAATTCAGACTGAGGTTTACATGGGTAACCCCACAGAAATGGCATTAACAAGGATTTTTCAGATAAAAGACCAGGCTCCTTCTCAGGGTATGGCAGCTTTTACTACTCCTGTATATGTTGCAGTGGCGCTGGTGATGCAGTCAAGTACCACGTGCCCTGGTGCAAAGGAATTGGCCCTACAGCATGGCAGTGGATGCTTTCCCTTTCCCCCCAGTTTTGCTTTGGTTTTTTCCTACTTGTAAGACTGGTTACATTATCTCCTCTATTTAAAAAGATAAATTATTTTCAGGAATCTCTCAATCGTGTAAAAGGCTAGGCACAATGGCACCATGTTCTCAGCTAGCATGTAGCCATGATCATAATAGTAAGAGTAAGCATTCACAATGCTGTTCTATCACTGTAGGCTTAATTTATAGACACTGAACCATCCCATTGGTTTCAAGGGAAGTATGCATAGCAGGTGAAGTTAAACATATGCTTTGGATGTTACATGATCATAATTATATGGATCTATTAAGTTTCTTTTGCTGTGGGCATATCTTAAGTTTCACAGTCCAAACCAAAGTGGAAATGTTTATTAGCGGCTACCTTCTCAGATCCTCTACAGGGTTATTGTGAGAAGCTTTTGTCAATCTATTAACAAGATAGTTAATAAATAACATATACCATTATATAAGAATGTATCAATGAGCCAATTCATAAAGCTGCTATTAATATTTTGTTAAAATTTTAGTCATCACGGTGTATCTCATCAGAGGATATGTTTGGTCTCTTAATGTGTTATTAATGAAGCTCATCAGGCAGAATATGCTGGAGTTTTAAACCTCTGTTCACAAAGCTGCCTAACTCTTACTTTTTTTTTTTATTATCTTTGTACAGAATGATATGTTATGGTCTCTCATTTTAATTAGCTAATAAAACAAGCAGTTTGCCTTGGGTTAGACCAGCGGCAAAACAATGCTGTGAAAAAGAGTCACAAGCAATCCATCACCCTCCGCTGTGCTGCAGAGCACAGCCACGCTGCCGGAGCAACCAGGGCACGTGCTGGGATGCGCTAGAGCCAGAGCAAGCCCCGGGCTGCAGTGAGCCCCCCGCCCTCAGCAGGGGTGCCCGGACCCCGGCGTACCTCCCGGGCACTGCGTTACTCCGTGTGTACGTGTGTTCTCTGCTCTAATCCCGTAAGGGTTTGGGGTTGTTCAGCTGTAAATCTCTTTTGGGCAATGCACAAACAGGCTGTATGAAACCCATGTGTCTCGGGTTAGCCGGCATGTATAACAGCAAGAGCCACTGGCCGGCAGTTCAGTGGGCTGTGAATGACCTGGAGGAAGGAAAGAAAAGGGCAGCTGTCCTCTGCAGAGAGAGCAAAGCCAAGTACTCGAGAGCAGCGATCTTAGATGACTACCAGTCCCCAGCTCCCTGTTCTCTGCCTGCTCCCAACTGTTCTCAGGTGTGTTTTCAGTCTTACACTTCACTGCTGGGACTTGAGGAGTTTCAAAGACCCATAGGCTGTTGTCCACTTCATTAGCTCTAATTTATTAGTGGGGAAGTGTCCAAGGTCTTGATCCAAAGCCTCCAGCATTCAACGGAAGGCTCTGGATGTGGCTTTGAGCAACTGTGGGCTATGTATACTAAAAAATGAATTTAAAAAAAAAAAAAAAAAGGAAATGGCTGTTGCTATTCCTATACTAGTCACATAGAAGCAGATCATCTTTCACAGTGCTGTCAGGTACAGTCAAACTGCTTCTCTGGGAGATTAGGGATTGATTAAAGTCCTTGCACTCAGGGATATATATCTGTATTAATCTTGGAATTATTTGTCAAATGCCCAAGATCTCTGTTCTGATTTGTGGAATATGTTCTGAAAGTCACCACTTAAACTGAGTCAAGATTTTTAAAAATATTTGTATGTTTTTAAAGCAAATGCACAAGCTGCTGCTTTGCTCTGAAACCGAGCGCTGTTATTCTTAACATGGTGCTCTTTTTGCTTTGAAATTGCGCTTATTGTGTGTTGCTGATTATAGAGAACACAGCTCGGAAAACAGAAAGTAGGTGTTAATATACCTTTGGACAAGTCCATAAAGCATAGTCACTGTTTCAAACCAAGGGCTGAGGCCAGGTTACTACTGGCAGCTCCTGCTGGCCTGGTCAGCAGAGTCAGGGGAAGCCAGTGGAGAGGTGGCACGAAAGCCACTCATCCCCCTTTTCCCACTACAGCAGATCAGTTGATGTTGTTCAGAGAAGCTTTTCAAAAGTAACTTTGGGTTGCATCAGAAATGGCAAAATTTGACTTGCCACACATGGAGTCTGGTTATCAGAAGATGCTCTGCACGCCATTCCCCAGATCCCCGCAGGATCCTGCGAACATGCCCTGGACTCTGGAGCTCTGCGTCGCACAAGGCAGTAAGGGCAGTAGGAGGAATACAGCCAGGTACCTCCATGCCAATGGGCACTACTATTTCGGTGTAACGGCTACCTCATTGTAATGTGGCTATTAACCAGAACTGCAAAATTATGGAACCACAGGGGACAGTGCTGGAACAGACCTCTCCAAGCCCTCGTTAGCAATGAAGGTCAGGTTTAATTTGGCCATAGCCTCTATCTAAGATGAGATAAAGAAACATGCTATGATTATTTTTCACAACTCGTTGTTGGGCCTGATGGCAGTCATTCTTGCTCACGTGTAACAGAAAAATGCTCTGGATAACCTAGTTGCAGTTTAGTAAATAAGTTGTGATACGCACTTTCATTTGAGGTATCAAATTTTTCTGGTTTAGCAACCCCTGGCAGAATCATCAATAACTTACAACCTGAGAGTGATGGGAAGAGGGAAACAATGAAGATAACAGACTGTAGCAGAGCATCAGGACCTGCAGGAGGTTGGCTAACTTGCTGGGATAAGGATGTTCTGGCCTTTTGCCTTCAGAAAATTAGGGATCATTGACAAGGCAGGAAACATTTGGGGGAAATTTCATGAGCCAGAGAAAATCACCAGTGCACAGCTCAGCACAGCTTTCAGTCCAGTCAGAAAAAGCCCTGGATTGGGAGCATCAAGTAGTGATTAGGGTTCACCCAGGCTCGAATCCAGTCCTGTGCAGCAGTTAAGACAGTGTGAGCCTTTGCAAAGGACAAATTATATCCCAGATGGAAACTGTAGGCTGGGAAGCCCCAAAGCAGGGGGACCAAGCTGGAAAAGAAAGGAGAATATATGCAGCCTTGTCATCAGCCACAACGGTCCCAGTTTCACTTTGGCTCGGTTGGGGCTATCTGGCCTTCCAGCTTGCTGAATAAATTAGTACAGAACTCTTTAATAAGTGAGTGAAAGTGACTACCATATCACTGTCTCTAATTCCTGCCTGTTAGACGTTCCTATGTCTGCTAGGAACTGATGCTGGGACGATACAGGCTCGGGTTGGTTTTGGAGGCAATACTGAAGACACTGTTTAATGAGGAGGGCAGGGGAACACTGGGGTGCTTTGTTTTCCATTTTGTCTCCTAAACCATAATTCAGGGTACATTGGAAAACAATTACTTTTAATATCTTACCTAATATTCCGTACTAATAGCCCATATATGCTCCCAGCCCAATTCTGTGAGATGCTGAGACCCTACAACTCAAGCAGAAGTGTGTTGGTGGCACAGACACAGCAGAATTGATATTTATGATGTTGCCTTATGGTTCACAGCAGGGCTGAATCTGGCCTACTGACTGGGACTGTCCAACTGTAAACCAAATGAGAGCCTGAGGAACAATAAGGAAAAAGCCAATTAGCTGATACACCAGATAATGGATTCCCTAGAAATAACTGTTGGAATCAATTTTCCTTAAAAGAAAAAGAAAAAAGAAGGGCAAACTAGAATGGAGAACACCCCTAATTTCATCAAAGACTAAGATAAAAAATCTGTATGCAGATTATTTTAAGATAAGATAATACTGTGATCAGCAATGCTGATCTAAACAGGGAAGGGTGAAGATGAACAGTTGGAGCAGCCGTGGGCCCAGTTCCCGATGTTTGGGGGAAGCTAATGGAGCCCCAGGCCCACCCCCCTGTTCCTGGCCCATGTGCCTGCCAATGGGGAGCTCTGAGCCTGGAGACCCTCCTGCCTGGCTGAAACAGATCGAAGTCATCAAGGCGCTTAGCTCTCGTGCATTAGCAACATTTAACCAGGCTGATTTCCCTGAAATTACCTAATCCTTTCTGAGTATAGTGTTTTAAATTATTGAATTCTGCTATGTTTATTTATTATTTACTCGGGTTAGCTACATGGTGTGGTTACGCATCTTGTCTTTTCTAGAAGGACTGATGGCTGCTACAGAAAACAAGGAATTTTCACAAGGTGTTGATAAATTAATAAAACACCAGCAAATGCATTTGCCCTCAGGCTTAAAAGCCTTGAAAAATCAGACATGTTTTGTCCTTGAGCACCTTGAACTGCTGCAGTGGTTTGCAATGAAGTGATGCAACTGGTGAGGCAGAGTTTTAGTGAGCTGAAGGGGAGTCATTCCAGCACCTATACTCCAGGTGAAAAGCTGTTCTGTCAAGGCTAAGGGTCCTTGTCAGACAAGTTTGGTGCCAGAAACACAGCTATATTAAAGATTCTGCTGTGAGCTGCTGAATGGTAGCCCAAACATGAAGCTTTGAATGTGAACCTCAACATCTCTCAGGGAGCATGGTGAGCGGTGGCCACCTGGATGTTATTCACGTTGTATTTTAGGTGGCTGCGTGGACCAGCACTGAAGGGTGCACTCAGGTCAGTCTACGAACCCGTGGCTGTTTACAGGCTATAAACAGCAGTCACAGGAGCAGCTGGGAGCATGGCTTTGTCAGCCTCCTGCCCAAGTGATTACCTTGCAGCTTCTTCCTTTCCTATATGTACAGGGAGTTTAACCCCTCTCCAAGACATCTGTTTGAACAGCACAGTCTTGGGCAGTGCAGGTGAGTGCCTGGCACACAGCAGCCCTGACCTCAGCTGAACTTGGCTGGAACTACAACGGTAGAGAAACAGAATCAAACACAGCTTCACTATCCATCTAACAGTGAAAATTTAAAAATGAAAACCACCATTAATTCCTGCTATTTTCCTGTAATTTTCAGTATCACCCTGAAACAATGGTGTCCTGAAAATGGGCTGGATTTATTTGGCCAGCAGAAGGCATCCAAGACAAGCTGGACTGCAACAAGCTAGTTAGCTGCAGAGACAGAGGAGCTTTCTGTAGCACAGAAGACTGCCTTAGTCACTTAGGCTAATGAGCTTAACTAATAATGCAGTAACTAGATTGCTGGCAAAACATAAATAGTCCTACAGTACAATAATAACTAATAAAAATAACATCCAAAAACATTTTGAAAAATTATGTTGCTTAACAATATTCATGAATTTTTGCAAGCAATTAAATAGAAACGACTGCAATTTTTTTATCATAAATCTTTGCAATTAAGAAATCATCCATAATTTGTGGCCTGGATTCCCCCAGAGCAAATAAATACTAAGGCAAGTGTATAGGATTCTTATTATCTACTGATGACAAATAACTTATTCTTTTCCTACTAAACTGACTTTGACTATGGGTATTTCCTTGAGTTTAGTCTGCGCTATTGCACCAGTATCGATTCGGAGAACTGTTGCTGTGGTACTACACTGGGTTTACACCCCTCGTAGCAGGAGAGGAGCATAAGGAGTAAGGCATACCTCTTCCGAGGGGACGCCCAAGAAAACATGCTCCCTTGGCTAGAGGCATTACAGCCTCTTCAGTGGGCAGCGTGAGGCCCCTGGGGTGGGTCACTGCTGGTTCAGGGGGGGGGGGGGGGTGAGGCTTATTTATAGATTTCTACAAACCATCAGGCACAGGTAGTGCCTGCATGTTTGACACAGGCTGGTGTCAAACAGGTCGGCGTTGGGAGAAGCCCAGGGAGGGAAGGTGGCCCCAAAGGGTTGCTCCCTCCTGTGGTTTCCAGCAGCAAACCGAGCCGCAGCAAAGCCTGGCACAGCGCCCTTCCTCTTCAAGTACACGCGTCCAGAACAGTCTTTCTCCCTGCAAGCATGGGTCTGGGGTGGGGCCGAGCTTAGGATACCCCACACCACTCCCCATCAAACATCACAGGGAGCCTTAATGCATCTCAGCGGTCAGTGGGTGTGCAGTCAAGCCTCTGCAACAACAGGCACGCTTGACCCACAGACACCAGAGAGCTGGGCACCGGGCAGGCTCCGTGCAGTTCCACACAGCAGCCCCCAGCCAGCACTCACCACAGCAGCGTGGCCGGCCCAGCAGCGAGCTCTTGTGCCCAGAAACCTGCAGCCAGAAACCATTCAGGATACGTCCTTCCCCCCGCCCCCCTCAGCAGTGCTAAGGTGCAGGGAGCGCTGGCTTGGGGCCACTTGCAGCACGCCCTGCTGCAGGACTCAGACCTCCAGGCAGTGAACACTAGAAGCACCTTAACTTCCTACAGTCCCTGCAGCAACCCTACACCTATCCAACCTGCCTGCCCCACCTTGCCCACAGCAAGCAAAATCCCTTACCCACGGCATTTACATAGTGTTACAAATGGAATGAGTAGCAGGGAATTTACAAGAGTTTTTAGCATGCAATGGCAACTAACACCTTGGATAAACATAAAAAGCCTTTGCTGAAGAAAATATCACAAACTATTCTGATAGAATTTATACTCTCAGGTTATTAATGTTGTTGAGATATAAGAAGTGGGAGTTCACTGTGCTGGGTGCTGTACAAATGTATGGACGTGTGGAACTTCAAGGCATTATGCTGTGATTTAGTCACACAAGATGTTATTAAAATCCTTGACATTCATTATGTAGCTCCATTCCTGTACATTACTTTGGAAAATTAATATAGTGAGGTGTCCCCCTCCCCCAGGCCGACTGCTGTATGCCACAAAGTGAATTCAAAACACCCCTGTGCTCCCTCCACGGCTGCAGCCAGCAGCAGCTCTGCAAATGATTAATGGCTGACTGTCACGCACCGTGGTCAGGAGGGACCAGGAGGCTGGTCCATGGGCACATCTGGCAGCACTGTCACCCCAAGCTCGCCGAGCCCTGGGGAAGGTGGGTCCCAGCTTGCCACCAGCACACGGTGTGGCTGGCACAGTTCTGCCTCAGCTGGCATCTGCAAGGGCAGCAAAACCAGCATTGCCCTACCCAAGTGACCAGAAGGTACTTTGCTTATCACTGGCTTTATTTGGGTGCGTATACTTTGAATTAATTTCATTGTCATTCCCTCCCTGGGAAGGAGGATGCAGAGTTGTTGAGAAAATGTTAGGCTTCCAAAGAGAGACCTCTGCAATGGCAAATGAGTACGAGTGTTAATGTTGGTGTCAGACTGCATGGGCACAGAAGGATGGGGGGACCAGTTCCTTGCTCGAGCCTTGCTGACTCCTTGCCCACCTGCTACTGATGAGAAAGTGGGCCTGAAGTCTGGGTTGCCTGTTTTCAGCTGCAAGAACTGCTCCAGTATGGAGGAATCAATGTCACTGGTGAGGAAGGAGACACTATCTAGAAAACTCTGCAATGCACAGGAAACATAATCTTATGCAGCCTCCTTGCAAATGTCTTACTTATAATTGGTATTTTATTGTTTACTTTGGAGACTTGCGTTTATCAATGACACTTTGCTGCATGAAACAGCTGGAATGCTTCTACCTCCTTTTCCAAATCCTGGGGCTAATTGTTGTGATAAATGAGCCCTGGAAAGGCATGATTTATGGCTCTGTTGCCTCAAGGTGCACTGCAGATCCTTTTGTACAAATTAAACCAAGCTTAAAAGTCCTTAAATTTTTCAGTGTGACCTCTCTTCTTCCCTGTCACCATTCTCATTACAAATCACTGAAACTCCTCTTTCTTTTTAAAATGTTATTTTAACTGAAGGTCTCATCTTCCCATTTATTTTCCTTTCCAAGTTGCACTGGGCCTCAGCCACTGTCAGCTCAAAGTGGACAGACAATATCTGGCCAACAAAACCTATACTTGTAAAGAGAAGAAGGCTGGTCTCCTCATGCTAAGCACACCACTAGATACTGCATATGCATGGTGAGGGACTGCATCTCACTACTCCCTTTTTTGCAAAAGCTGCCAGTGAGAATCACAGCTGGACTCATATGGAACCTGAATTTCTGACTTGCCACAATGCACTATCTTTGGTACCTGTGGTAAGCAAAGCTAACAATTCTACTAGAGATCACCCATCCAGCCTGTGCTTTAAATGTTGTTAGCAGGCATTTAACAGCTTAAGTTTTAACTGGAGGCAGGGCTGGCAGCCAGCCCTCGATTCTGCTCTAATTCTGGCATTTGTTTCCCATTTGACTTTGGCAAGATGACTGAATGACAAAACCCTCAGGTTTCTGGTCTATCTGGTTACCTTCTTGGTTTGGTTAACTAGTGTTTCTAAGTTGCCTTGAAATTTCCAGGTGGGAGGTGCCACATGATACATTTATATTTGTGCATTAGAATAAAGATCTACTAGCAAAGGCAAACGGGTCTCTGCAGTGATACAAAGCTTCAGCCTTGTAGCACCACACTGGGGCTGAGAGGTCCTTCAGCCTTCTACAGGTGGGAGCTGTGCAGGTGATGGGAACAGCAATTTTCAAGGAGCAGCAGTGTGTTTGTTCTGCTTTCAGGGTCAGGGACTCTGCACTGACCCCAGCCATGGGGCAGATGCTCACACAGCCGAAGAATGCCCAGAGTCACATGAATTTTTAGGAAGATGTGTTGCATCAACAGGCTGCGAACAATCTGCAACATGGTCATTCTATTGTCATAAACATCACAGTTTTCTTTGCAGAGCTTCCCTCTGTCACCTGGATGTCTTTCCATGGACTGTCCCATGCTCTGAGTGATACTGTTGTTAGTTACAGTGTGCAGATGGTATGAAGCATGTACCACCAAACACAGACCTGCCACAGCACGCCCCGACATTCTGCCCTGCTCCCCCGGACCACAGCGTGCATGCTGCCCGCACACTCTTACTGGGGGGTATTGCTATCCCTGCCCTTCCTACGGGGGCCTCTCCCCCAGCGGTCGATCTGACATCAGAGTCCCACAGCGGCCTCAGTCTAAATGGTCTTTTGGTCCGAGATTGTACATTATGAGCCTGCAGAAACTTCATGACTGTTAGGAAGTGTTGTTAAATCTCTCAGAAGTGGAAGATGTAGGGCTACACAACGGGGACCCTGTGGAACCCCTGTGGGATGTTGCAGAACAAGGGGTCAGAAGAGATGAACAAGAAACAAGGCTTCTGAGGCTGCCAGCTCCCCAGTCCCTCTGTGAGGCTGAAGAAGACAGGGCTTTGGCTGACAGCATCTGTACAAGTGCTGTGCATGTAATACCAAGCTGGCAGCAGCTGGCTTTGCCAACTCAGGACCTCTTGCCATGGCACATTATAGGAGGGAGAGAATGAGGCTACCAAGAAACTGTTCTCGCAGTGAAATGAGCAACCACCTGGTCAGCAGCACCTGAACACACAGCAAGGATGAAGCTGAAGGATGATGCAATGTTCATTTTGAAGATATGTAAGACTTGGCTGTTGCAAACATAAAGGATGCTCAGTGACATCAGGATCTGGCCTATGGCAAAAGAGTGATGTTTCTAGACAAAACATACGCAATACGCAGGGAGTCCCAGTTACTGATAACTAGACATTCTGCAGTGAGATACAAAACTGAGATGCTGTTCTAACTACAACAAGAGCATATGGCACATGTCATGGGAACTGCAGGCTTTGGGAGGAACTCAGAAGAGTACCCTCATGTACCTGAGAAACACACGTAATCCACTGAAAACAGAATTTGAGGTAGGCAGGGGAATGAATTGTTGAAGAGTCACAAACTTTGATGTCCCTATAAAGTTGTCCTATCACCATATGCTTTGTTATTCTTGCATAAGATTTATTTAGTTTCTTTCCCGTAAGCACAGGTTAATACTGATGAGTAGCAGGAGTAAAGGCCCTGTTTTGAATTTAAATCCAAAGCAGTCCTGTTAGCATATGTTTAGTAGGACACTGGTGAATTACGGGCAGCACTAGTACATAACTGTGCCATGAAGTGTTGTGGGACTCTTCCTGAAGATGAGGTGCTGAGCTGCGATATACCCCTTGTAGTAGAACATCAGCAGAAAAGATAGATGTGAAGCACTTGGGTTCAATGGGCAAATTCTCATCTCCTTTCCACTGGGTACCTGTGGTGCAAGCATCAGGGATGCTGCAGGCCTGTGTTCAGCAAGGGAGAATCTGGCTCAGTTCTGCAGGTACGGCTCAGGCCTGCCAATCCTCTAAAGTGGGGGAAGGGCATCCCTCTTTACACGGTACCGTTCTTGTGCCCTTCTCAGACTAGAAAGTAAAAGAGGCAAACAAATAAATGATGAAGCCTTTAAGTGGATAATAGGCGGAATAAATCATACAGTGTTCTAAGCCATAAATATACAATCAGGTAATTTTGAATATTTAGCGTTTTTGCCAGCAGTCCACAACACCTTCTTATGCTGCATAAAATTTTAACAGAAAGAGAGGAATGGGGTAATTGTAGGTATGAGAACAACATCTGATTTAATTTATTTACTTATTTAATTATTTGTTTTAGAAATCATACCATGGGCCATGCCTAAGGTTTAAACCAATCTCTAATGATTAGGAATTAGGATGATTTTTCTTCTGGCACATAGCTGCCGGTATCGTCATTGCTGGGAATACAGTGACATCTGGCTTTAGCCACCCTAGGCCCTTGGAAGAATGTCCTGTGCCTAACTAGCTCCTGTTCTTTGGAGAGTGCTGAATAGAAGGGTGATGCTTGGCCCTTCCTCTTACCATTTTTTCTTTACAATTTGTGTTGGGCAGCACCGAGACCAACAGTCACCATGTTTGACTTGGCTGTACGAACGTGGCGCAGCACGTACATCTGCCCAGCAGTGTCAAGGGCCAGAGGACCTGGGGAGAAGGGGGTGCCACCATCCTCTTCTGAGAGACCATGCAGGAGACACGAGTGCCTGCTCCTGGTGTGTGCCCTGGTCTGGTTTACAAGGACACACATGGAGTCTGGAGATGTTCCAGGGAAACGGTAGCACCCTCTGCACTGAATGGGCCGAGTGATGGCTGCAGATGTGATTATGTTCTGAAATGCCACAGCTCCACCTTGGCTAACCAAATCTTTAGCATGCATCAAAAGAAAAACGTACTTCATGCCTAAGGCAGTTTACATCTCTGATAGAAATTTCCAAAACTCCACCGATTGTTCCATAGTTCTTTTTCTATTTAATTCTGCCTCTAAGAGAATATAAAACGTGGATGGGAAGTGTAGAGCTGTTCCTACAAAGCCAGCCCTTACCATACACTGGGCTTCATGTCCTCTTTTCCCCTCCACCTCCCACAGAATTGTGGGCACCTGCCTGCAGGTTCAAACTGCCAACAGGGTTAAAATTCGGTGTACTGTGGCAAACGTTTGACAACTGACAGTGACTGCAGGCTAAGTTTTAAGCTCACCATGAGCTTTGCTCTGTTCTCCCAGAATAATGCACTGATAGGAAACCTTTCCTGGGATTAATGCCTGGGCACGCTACTTGGGAAAGCAAGACTCAGCATACAAAGCAGGGAGAGCTCCAAGGTCTCCTTTTGTCTTAGAGTATTTTTGCAAAAAGAACTGTCAGAATGAATTTCTTGGGTAGTGACATGCACATCACATGGACTTTCACTCAAGCCCCGCTGCAATTTGTTGGCATTAGTTAAATGTACCATTAAAGTAAAGCGTTAGCTAAAAAGCTCCTCAGTAACTCGCCACCCTTGAAAAGCATTTACCGCAACCATATTATGTTCTTGATTGCCTTCACTGTATTTTCTGTGGTGTTTTTTCTTTCAGCTGATTGGAATTCTGAGATATAACAAAACCTAAAAAGAAACGCGCTTTGACTTCTTCAGAGTGCGACCTTGAGAGTTGAGTTGTATGTCATAAATAATGAAAAATTAGATATATAGGCTAAAACAGCAAGGAAAGTATTTTATATGATTTTCAAGGGCTGTAAGCCCAAGAAGAGCTGATGTCTATCAGACTGTTATATAAATAGTCTTGTAATGAGGAAGAGCGTATAAGATCCAAGATAGATTTCTGCTTTTTAATGAGGTGGGAGAATATATTACTTCAGAATTTAAAGGCTATTTTTCTTTTTGAAATTCAGATCTGGCTTTATGAATATTTTATTTTAAAAATCCAGATGATGGTATTAAGTTTTCTAATGCTAGGATGTTTCTTTTTAACATGTAAGTATATTGTTGACAAACCTAATTTTTTCAGAAAAAAATCACTTTGAAGTTACTAACATACATTTTAAAACTAAATTCAATCTCAGCCCATCCACTAATTTTTCCAGTACTGAAGCTTTCTGCCATCATGAGAAGTTATAGTAGAAATTACTGATAGCACAGAAAGAATAATTACTTCTACAGTCCCTGCTGGAAACTTCTCACAAGGATAACCTTGAACCACAACTGTGTTTTTTTAAACAAGCTTGCATCTAAATTGGCACTGGAGTTTCTGGAAAAAGGAAACACTGCCTCATTTAACAAGTACGCTTAAATCTGTTTCATGATTGAGATAATATTTTATTGCATTGTCAAATAAGTTTTGCACTGTAAACTTATTAAAGCAGTACGTTTTATTGCTTTATTGGGAATTCATTTCAAAAGGATTTCTGTGGTTAGAGCCAGATCAATAGCTGCGTTTTGCAGCATATGAAGATTTTCTTTTCATTTGGAAATAGGAGAGATTGCCTTAAGATTAATTTCAGCTGCAGCGTAAGGAGGATGTTGGAACAAGCAGGCATAGAATTCAGCACCGGCCATTATTTTGCCAAACGTAAAAACAAGGAACATTTTTCCCCACTTGACTTATATACCGTAGGCAGATCAGCTGAATTTTCTCAACTGCAAGATGCACCGTTTAAAAGTGACTGAGGACAGAGAGGCTCATGCACAGATGGACACACACATCATCAGGCATTTTTCAGGATACAGCAAAAGATCTTCCTCAGGAAGCCAGACTCAAAATGCTACAATTTTCCTAAAAGGTGAAACATTTCTTTTCAAAGCAAGTTAGAAATTCCAGTTTTTCCTTTGAACATGCTGTTTCAGTAAGTGCCCACACAAAGTAAATGCAATGTTTTGTTTCAGATCAAGTATTCCATAATGAATATTTTGCTTTGTCCCCTATAGAAATGTTCATGTCATAGGAAAAAAGAATAATGAAAAGTTAATCTGAAAATAATTAGCCCTTTCCCTAAAGATATAAGGAAAAAAAAATAATCACGTGTTCTAGTTGATAAAATGCTAATTTTCAACTCTTATTCCGGCCTGAGGCCTCGCAGGACGGAGTGTGGAATCAAGACCTACGCTCCATCCCTTGTTCATCCACTGATCATTTGGATTTGGCAGGTTGCTTTGTTCTTGTAGGTCTCCATTTCCTCATCTATGAAAGAGGGATGATGTGATAAATCTTTGTGCAAACGCATATAATTGCTATTGATGAACCTCACTATATGACAAGAAGAATTTTATTATGATTTTCTAATATTTTTTTCTGCTCTTCTAGTCATTCACTAAAACACACCACAGCTGAGGCCATTTTTTCATGGTCCAGAAAAGCTGTACAGCTCCTCTCTCCAAAATGACAGACATTAAAAACTCCTTCAGAAACGTTGGATTTATATGATATACCACCACTGCTGTTCCACACATAAGCACCATCAACAGTGGAGAAGGGAAGATGAAAAGAACCCATATTTTAGGCTTCCAACATCACTACCTAGACAAATTCAGCGTACAAATCGCATTCTGTATCCCTGATAATCTTCACATAAGAAACTCACACCATGCTTCAGGTGAACCAGACGTTCCTCTCACCGCGGGGAACCAAGACCGGCTAGCTGAGGAACAATGTTGCTCTGTAGATGTGACTGAATGCAACATGTGCTTTCACGGTCATCCACTTCTCATCGGGACCCAGTGAAAGGGAGCTTTGTCCCCTGCCTCATACGCACCTGCACAGCTGACCTGCTCCAGAAGGCGGCCACCTAAAGCCTGTCTATGTGATCTCAGTTGGCGTCTCTTGCCTTGGCAGCCTTGCCTAAGTCAACACACTAATGCTTCTCTTAATGAAAAAGTGCTTAATAATGTCTGTTCCAAGCCTGCTGTTCTTTAATTTCCAGTTGTGCTCCTGGTACTATCATCTGGTAGACATTATCTACAGCAAATTAAGAATTTATATACTTCAGGAAAATCTTGACTGGAGGCTCATCGGGGGAGGCTGAACGGGGGCTTTTTCATTACATTTTTTCATTTCGCTTAAAGATTGAAAAATGTATGAAACAGCTTCTCTTGGGAAGAAGAAATTTCTAACTCTTTAATAAGCACTATTTATCAAAGACATATAATGTGAACCATCTGCCAGATGTAGAGTACATGGTCTGGAAATTCTTGTATACGAGCTGCCTGAAGGCTTGCATCTGCCTTTATCTGTGCATTATGTCTGCTACATTCACCTTTCTGATAACCATCAGATCTTGGGGAAGCTCCTCACATACAGACACCCTGCCAAGGCCATTTTCCTCCAGCGACACCTTTCTTCCCCTCTACAATCAAGACACAGTCTCACCCTGTGGGATGAGACACCCACCCACCGTGAGCTTCTGGAGCTGAGGGCAGGTCCTTGCAGGAGGACAGGTCAGCCCCAGGTCCAATACCCCGCTCCATGCAAGCTCTGTGCCGCCGGCCAGCACGCCTCGTGGCAATCTGTTAGCAAATAGAAAGATACCATGGGGGAGATGGCCAGGATTAAAAAAACCACAAAAATGAGCACACTGGATTGAGTTAACACAGTTTTCATTTACATTTTCAACCTAGTTTTCATTTAAATTTTCTTTCCTACTACCTTTATAAATCTTTTTATATCTTTATGGCTGATATATTCATGGAACTGACTTATAGTAGAGGAATGTAACTTTTCAACATGTAGCCATGGTAAATATTTGTATAGCTCAAATATTATTAAATTGACCCATAAAAGCTTCATTATATTTTGAGAGTCAAGGTCTCAGTGTAATGGAAAGCTCCTTCCATTGCTATTACATTCTAATCAGATTACTTATCTAATCCTCCTCATTTATCAAGTGCATCAGAATTGATCTGCAATGTACAGGAGCTCTTAGTAGTTTCTGGAGAGGAGGTTTATTTCTGCCTCCTCTTCCTCGGTTCTTCATTTACTGCAGAAATAGCAACAGCCAGCTGCGGAGCACTGGCTCTGTACAATTCTCTAATACATAGCGAAAGGCACTATTAGGCAGATTCACTCTTACACATCAGTGTCTTTCTTGACATTAAAGTTGGAAAATGGAACAATTATTTTTGCATTAGCAAGTCATACTGACAAATTCCCTCTGCACCCTCTTCCTGTCATGCCAAAATGAATCATCAGCATCTTATTAAGGTGCCCAGGCTATCCCATAACAGTAATAAAGTGTAAATGTATCCCAATTATTCATTTAATGACTTCATGAATATTCAGTATTAAGAAGCAGTGGCTGAGCTCACTACAGTAGGTTATCAAGGACACAAGCTGAATATCCCTTGTTATTTCTCAGACAACTTAAGGTTTATTCAGATCTTTCCAGTATCTATAAATGATAATCCACTGGGACAACACCTATTCTGTGACAGGTACATATCCATATGGTTTCAGTGCTCTCATTTGCACATTTCTTGGGAAAAGATCTGATCTGGTAACAAGAACAGATTTCAGGGGAAAATCCAACTTCCACACCAAAGAAGCAGATGCCGGACCAGAATGACATGAAGTTGGATGTTTTATAGTATTTTTCATCTGGACTTCGAAAGTACTAGGTATTAAATGTTCTCTTTCACCTGCTCAGGGAAAGCTCTTTACATTTTGCTTTTTGGTAGCAAGTGAATCCGTTTGCTGTTGTATATCTTGCAGACTCCCCGTTGCTGCTGCCCTCCGCACCTCCACACCAACCCAGCCCACACCAGCGCTGTGACTGCTCACAAGAACCATCCCAGTCCAGTCAACAGGACGGTGCTGGGTTAAGTTTTGAAAAATGAGTTGGTACAAAAATGCTGAGCAATTTTATCACAGAAAATTACTGCTATGAAACAGATGCTCTTTTTTAAGAAATGAATGCCTATGAAAGCGTGAACAGTGACTATACATTTATGCACAGGTATACACTGTTCTACATCTGCTGCACTGTGTTCTGTGCTTTGCCCTGTGCATGGCCACCCTTGAGCACAAAACCTACCCTGTGTCTCTCCATCTGAATCTCTGGAAACCCATTTGGCCAGAGATCCCTGGCAGTGCCAGGAGGGACACCCCTCCTTCACACAAGGCTCCCGGGGGAGGGCTGTAAAGCTTTGATGAGCTTATAGTCAAAAGGAAACATTTTTGTTCAAAGAGCTGGCTACTGCCCAGAGCAAATCTCAAGTGGGCAAATGAGCAGCTAATCTCCTGACAGAAATTAAATTGCTAGCCTGAGAGTAAAAAAATGAGAGCAAGCTTGACAGAGTAGACCAGCTGTCTTTACAAGAGGGTCTACTACTGTTACGGAAACTTTAACCCAACCCCAAAGCTGCATCAAAAGAGATGGGAGTGGAGAGGACATGTCCTGGTCTGCTTCGAGGATGAGGATCAACTCCTGATGCAGCTGAAGGAGGAGGGCATTAAGACGAAGATTCACGCATAGCTCTTGCATTGCTTGAAGTACAGAGGGACCAGTTTAGACACATTCTGCTCTGACTGTGGCCTTTTTTCTTCAAAATTATGTATTCTTGAACACATATCTGAAGGCAGGCTAACACCTTAAAAGGGAAAGGAGACAGTTTTTGAAAAGTTTTGCCAGATAGACTTGAACTCTATTCTATCTACATCGATGACACAGAGTCCTTGAACCCAAGGAGTAAACCTGAAGGCTTGAAGAACAAGAGTGCCTGTGCGTTGGCCAGTCCCTGGAGAGCCGCAAAACACAGAGTTTCAAGGCTGTATCAAAGCTCAGTTGTTTGCCACCAAGCCAGCAGTAGTTTCAGAGAATGCAAAGATGAAAAACCATCTGTAAGCTGATTTATGATTATTTATTGGTTTGACTTTGTCAGTCCTACAGACACGCAAAAAAACAATGCCTCCCAAATATGTAAGTTGTCATACTGTGAAATTGATGCTGGTTTTGTAAGGGTTGTCCTTGGTTTTCTATTTTCTGGTTAACTGGAGAAAGTGTCACTTTTGCTAGGCACACTCCCTTGAGGATGCCTGAGAGTGAAAGCAAGGAGCATCAGGCAGTGGATGAACAGTTCGACTGCATTAGTTTTTACAAAAGAATCTTGTAGCTTGAGACATGCCAAGCAACACTTCAAAGAAAATACTATTTTTAACTCAATTAAATCAGTGAAAGAAAGACTGTCTCTCCCTACACCAACCACATATTCAAAGCACATAAAGTTCAATTTCTACTTTCCTTTTCTTCAAGAAAAATTATTTGCATTGCTTTTGGCCTATATATTGTAGAGTGACCCTAAATAAAGATTTTGCCAGTATGCTTTTGTGGCAATCTAAATCCAGCAAGGTTGTATAACTATGTTCCCATCATGTCTCTTCCACTGAGCAGACCTTCATCGGGCTCTTGCATCGAGGAGGGCAATTATTAACTATGCTGTGGAAATCATCACCACAGCATATTAGAGATCAAAAATGAAAATGGGTTCAAAATGGGAAAGGTTCACAAATGAGCTCAAAAATTTATGGAAGGCAAACTCATCAGTAGCTACTGAGCATAAAATGATCTAGGTGCAGCCTTGAGCACAAAAACAACCCTGCCCAGCCAACCGCGGTGAGCTAGGAGGCTATCCCATGGGAAGGGTCATACCATTTTCCCTTGCTTCTTAAACTCTTTCCCTAAGCAAATGCTATTGCCCTTTTTCAACTTGGAATACCAACCAGGTGTCACATCACTGTTCTGACAATTTGAACTAAACTTTGCAACAGGCTTCGTATCCACAAATGGAGATTGATTTCAGAGAATTCATGTTGCACTCAGATCAACGACAGCTTTGCGATGTAAGGAAGCTGGAAAAGCTGCTCCAGGCATTTAGACACCTAACTGCCATTGTCTCGTTATGCAGATCTGGCTCTAAAATTAAGAGTGAATCATCCTACCTAAATTTAGCCATGTAAAAGCAAACACTTAGACTAAGTAGTTCTTTAGGTTTATGATATCGTCAGGGAAAGATGGTTCAAGAACCTGATGGCTTTTCCTGTTGAAGATATTACAGTTCCTTTGGAAAACACATTTTCATGTAAATTCCTTTCGATAAATGTGTGTATAAATATATGTGTGCATACATATATATAAATTTATATGTTTTAAGCACAAAATCTGTGTTTTAACCTCCAGTTTTAATTAAGGACACACTAAAAGACAGGGTTAAATCTGTAGAGGTCAACAACTTGCTTGGATGGCATGATACACTCACATTCAGGAGGATGCTCATTTCTAGCCATCCCGTCTGTGATTTCTTTCTCTTTTTAAATGATTATGAAGACTGAGAGATTCTGTTCTCTGAGGAAGTGCTCTAGTTTTTACGTAGTTGGGATGTTTGTCATGAGCAAGCTTAAAAGTCAAAGGTTTTAGGTTTTACTGAAAATACTTTATGCTTCTATAAGCTTTCCCTGTAATTTATGTGCAAGTGGCTCCAAATACACAGCTGAGGATGCCGTCTGGGAATAAACTGAATTGTTATTTCTGGGATATTGCATCAATGACTTGAGTCTTAACCTACGGGAAAAGGGATGAAGAGCAAGCATGATAAAAGCTATCACTATAATCAGTTTTGAGACTACATTCCTACTGAAGAGAGATATTTCTTCTCCTTTTTGTTGTCATTGTAATCAAGTTGTTTACTCCCCAATATATTTGTGCACAACACCAAGAAACAGTGTAAAAAGCATAACTCAAATGAAAAATTTCCTAATTATTGTTCCATCCCAGTAATAAATATGTATGGCTGGCTCCTGTGCACAAAGGCAAACAGACGCCCTGGGAAAAGGATGAGATGCAGAAGTCAGACGTATTTATTACTGAGCTGTGCAACACGACGGAGGCGTGTGCTACCATAACAACCTCTGGCTAGTGGAGATTCATTGCACAGCAAGAGAAAAAGGACCTCACTGACCCAGTATATTGCAAGGACAATGGAAGGATGTCTCAAGTGTGAGCCTCACTGAGTGACAAAGTACTCTGGAATTAACAGTGAAGGAACCTTATCCAGGAAAAAAAATATTCCAGTGCACATTAATCAGCCCAAATAAAAATAAATGGAAGAACTCATATGTTTATGGTTAAACCAAATGTGTTCTTAGTCACTTTGCTAGTTTAAAGAGGTATTTGAAACTACAGTTCAGGGAAGCATCTAATCTTTATTAGAGCCTCTTTGTCAAAGCAGCTCTTTTGACTAGCTGCTATGCCCCATTTTCCCCAGATTCTTTGCTTCTCATAGCCAGTCTGTCACTCCTTGCAGTGGTTTTGGAGAGTTGAGACCTCCACCACTGCTGGCCTTATTCCCCCAGCACCGCAGGGATTTACCAGCCATCCTCACTATCCCTACTGATACTTGCTGGCGAAAGCATGTGGTGCTTCAAAGCAGTACTTGCTTTTTAACCACTTTTGCCATCTTCTGTATGTTGTCTCCGGGGAACAGTGTAATCACCACTTATTAAGACACAAACAGGGCAGCTAAGAAATCCTATAAATGAAAGGAGGAGTTCCTTATCCCTACTACAGTCCTTCAATGTCACAGAACCCTATCCAGAACTCACCTGTAAGCCAGAAGCTCCAAAGTTTCTGGGATTAAAACCCATTAGCAAACATTAACATTTCCCACAGACCACTGCAGACAAATATCACCAAATATACAACTGGAAGTGCTGTCAATGTGATATGATTCTACATATCAGCTGTAGGGCACATACTGTGGCCCTGCGGATGGCACGTTTTGGAAGCCAGGTCATCGAAAATTGCACAGAACCTATTTCTTAGAGAGACCTGGAGAACTGTGCTGCACATGGGACTAAATGCAGCTCTGTCTGAGCCTCAAGGCACCCAGGCTAGAGTTTCTTCAGGTATTACAGCAAGTTTCAAAAAAAATCCATCATCACAAACAGTTCTAATTATTTCCAGCCAAATGCCTGTAACCTTGGCAAAAAACAATTATTGAGCAGGCTATTGATCTAGTCAGTAAATAAACACAATTATGTCATCAGTAAGCTAGAACCCTCCCGGGTATAAAACCAAAATGTTAAGGACTACTAGTTATCTGACATATGATTTTAATTAGGATTTATTGATTAAGGTTTTTTAAAAATGAATGCACTTTCTTGGTAAAAGGCCTGGTGCGGAATTTCTGCAAAGTTAAATAATGTCCGACTTGCTATATAAAGACCTGTGACCCACACCCTAATTACTTCACTGAGGAAGTTTGTTTTTTATTTCAACAGAAGGATGCATGCAACATTTATTCTAAATACCATGAATGTTTAATGCAGAGGGAGAAGGTCTCAGCTAACAGAACTGCACATGGAGGTGATCTCAATGCCTGGCCGTAGCCATCTAACCATGCAGTGAAATAAAAAGAAATTAAAAAAAGAAAGAAAAACCCAAACCACTTTATTAAATGCTAATTCTTCTAACAATCTAGAGATAAGATGTACTGTAACATGTCCTTGGAGCCCAGTCATAGTTTAGGGTCTGCCTACAGCAGGGGTTTGGCACAAGCTTAAGCCCTCTTTAGGAGGAATCCCACAGTTACCAGCAGGTCAAGGTCACAGGGCATACAGGTTCTTTATGGCTCTGGGCTGGTCAGTATGGGGTTGATTCTACATGCTTAGGGTCAACCTCAGCCACGGAGCAGACTCATTTTGGTCTTCTTGCTACTGCAGGTAAAAAAGGAGCCCTTTGGGTGCTGCAGGTGGCAACGAGAACTGCCTGCGGAGGGGAAGCTCCATCAATACAAGCTCCCCACCATTTACATATTCCATAAAATGATTGTTCACAACAAAGTTCAACTTAAGGCCAACTAAATGCAGACATATTTCTCCTGCTAAAATTCGTAACCACAACATGTTTATGCAGCCAAGAATCTGGCTTTACTTCGTTAGCACCTTAGGCAATTTTCCACACAACAGGTGAAAGCCACAGCATCTCCTGCTCTCCCTTCCTGATTACCTGAGCAATGTATATCATGATATACATACAGATCTCCCAATCTAAGTAACAGCTCGTTAATCTGTTAGTATTACGGTACAGGTAAGGAAAAAAACACCTTCTGGGGAGGAGCTATTTTCTTTAAATGTCAGTTTGTGTCAGAATCTTTTATCCGCCTGAGTCAGGAAGAATTAGTATTTCCTGAGCAGGCTGCAGGGAGCTCCACGGCTCTGCCTTTCAGGTAAAACTAGTCCTGTTTCTTTGTTGGACACAAAAAGCACACGACCACTCAAAGCTCTGTGCAGCTCCGTTAGAACTATTTACTCCAGAAAACGCTATTGACATTTGATTTTTCTGAAGTATTTAAGGAAAGAAAAAAAAAACCAACAAACCCAAGAACAAAACCCTAAACCCTTCCAGAGGTCTCCTGATGCTTGAGTGACATAAATGTTCACTAGACCATAGGAGAGTCTAGTCTAGTTTGTTTAAATTCAATTACGCCATTATCTGCAACAGAATTCACAGGGGCCTAATGAAATGAATGGCATACCTGTACAAGGGAGGAGACGGACTGCACGGCCCGCTGGCAATGCTCTGCAACGAGAACTGGGGCTGTGTAAGGTTTTGTACTTGGCTAGTTACTTGCCTTTGCCAAGTGTGACCCCGTGTCTAAATGTCACCAGGAGAGAGCGAAAACTTAAGTACTGTCATTTTAATTTTCTTCCCACTGGGTAATTATAAATGAGACTGGAGCCTGTTTTATTCTCTCATTTCTCAGTTCAGCTAAAACTGCATAAACATGTGTGCCAGCCTCTGGCATGGGCAGCTCTGCTGCAGCAGCGACAGCTTTGCCCCTTTGTACGAGGGAAGGGAATGGCAGCATCAGTGCGGGACAGGGACCCCATCACAGCTCCAGAGTCACAGCAGCAATGGCTGTTCAGTGTGAAGTCCCAAACTACTTCAAAAGTAGAAAAATTATTCTCTTTCAGAACAAAACAGAAGCTTTGATGTCTCCCACAGCAGAAAAAACCCAATAAATTTCACGTACAAACCAGTTTTTTCTTTTTTTTTTCAATTACGAAAATGAAAGCATGTCCCAAGACTTATCTGAGACCTGGTTTCTGGGTGTCAAAGTCCGAGACAAGCCCAGTAAAACAGGGGCTGCAGTGCTTAACGGAGGCTGTATAACCCACGGCTGGGCTTGGGATGTCAGAGGCAGGGCTTTCACCCACCTGCTGCTCCCAGTGCGGCACTGTGCCCAGCCACAGTGGTGCAGCCTGGGCAGCCCTGCCCTGGGGTCAGGAATGCCACAGCTTCCAGGAATACCAGGTCCTGGGGCCGAGGGCCAGGCTGGCATGTGGGGACCCTGTCACAAACTGTGTAGGCTCCTAGAAATTCACTGAAAGGGATGCATTCCTACAAAAGCATTTTAGTTTTGAGAAACGGGCACTTCCTGGTTAAAGAGCTGTTTCATCAGACAGCTCCCATCTGGCTGTACCCGCTGGAACACACAGGCAGGCAGGCTTCAGCTGCAGCTCAAGGCATACAGGCTGACTTGAAAATACCAGCAGTGATAACAAGGCACTGAGAGATAAACCCGGCCGGAGACCTCCACGATAAACAGTCTCAGCATAGCAGTGGGAGCAATTCCCAGCCCACCCCAGCGCCTGCTGGCTGGGCGTGCTGGTGATCAGCTGCCTTTCTGGGAGAGCACTGTAATCACAAGCAGCTGCGTAGTTTAAAAATTACAATAATCCTGTTGATGCCAATAATATCTCCTTAATTGCTAGAAGCTGGTGTTTGGGTGCCTGGATGCTTTTTTCTTGCCCAGGTTTGCCCTTTTAAACAATTTATATCTATTTCCTTCTGAGGGAAAACAAACAGCAAATTACAGTGCTGGGGTAATGTTTGCTAATTGCCTGTGCCAATGAAACACACCTTTGAATGGTGTGAGCTTCCAAACTGTTACATAAACCAGCAGCTAACTTATTTATTAGCTCTGAAAAGGAGCCGAGGATCAAACCACAGTGATTATTCTCCTCAGTCCCCAGGGCTGACTGCTGTGCAGTTGCTGGAAGATCATAAACACAGTCCTGAACTAGAAATGGGAATGGGATTGGGAAGGAGTGGCCTCAAACCCAGCCCAGCCAGGCTAAATTTAGCCCCAAGAATTTGCACAAATAGCTTTCCAGCTTCCTTGCAAGCCAAGTGGCTGCCCCTGTCTTCCTCAAATCTATCCAGTAGAAAATGTTGGGGCATAATTATTTCAGCACAGTCTCCTGGACCTGCTACTCTCATGTCCATTAATTCCGGGCCTTGCTCAGATGCAATGGTGCTCCTTTTGGCTGGTAACCACAACTGATAGTGGAATAATAAAAAAAAAAAAAAAAAAAAAAAAGTAATGAACAAACCCAGGGCAAATACCTGCCTGCCAAAGCAAAAGGGACCACCCTGCACCACGTGGGCAGCGCAGGAGCTGTGGGCAGCGCAGGAGCAGCACTCGCTGTGGCTCCAGGATGGGCTCTCACTCCCTGCAGGAAGAGGCAGTGGAGGCCAAGCAGCCATAGAAGGTGCTTTTTGCTCTGCACATCTCCCTCCTCTCCTCAGCCATGCCTCGCTCCTTGCAGGTTATGCCTTATTTTTCCCACTCCTTCCCAGGGAAAGTTCAGCCTGGCTCTCTGCTGGCTGAACTACAGGTACATGCATCAGTCTCAGCCTGGACCCACATCCATCTGCTCCTTCTTCCACAAGAGCGTGAGCCTGACCCAGTCGCTGTGCTCACTGTGGGACCCTGCGGACGCCTGCTGGGTGGCCAGGCTGAGCCTGCGACCCCAGGGGCGAGCAGGGGGCAGCTGGGGGACCCCTCCCTGCCAGCCTGGTCCTTGTTCCCGCTGCCCAGGGGTCCCTAGAGAGCTGCCGCCCACCATGGGGAAAATGCAGTGAGATTTACTCATAGACTTATCTGTCATAAAACAGGTAGTATGGAAAGCAGCTGGACTCACAGCCTCACCTGGCAGCACGAGTGTTTTGGGACAAGCCTGGCTCTGACCCACAGAGCAAGGGCAGGGCAGCAGCACGCTGCTGGCAGAGGGGACAGCAGCGCCGGGAGCGACAGGAGAGGCCATGGCTTGGGGAAGGGAAAGGTACATCTGCTGCACCTGAGCAAGGAAGGAAGCATAAAGGACCTCTGGGACACTTGGATTGGAATAGATGGAGTTCAGAAAATTAGAGAGTGTATAGTAAACAAGAGGGAAACAAAGCAGAGAAGATGAAGTTTGCAAATGGTTGAGGAAACACCTGTATTTTAGGGTCTTACCTGGATCAAACTGACCTGAGGTTCTTCCTAATACTGGTATTTGGGGAAGGTAGAATATGGAAAATAGAACTTAAGCCTGTATGCTGATGACATGAGCAGATACTTAGGGTCTGTTCGCTTATTTGGCTTCCGTTTCTCACAGAAAAATCACAAATACTTTAGATTATCTTGCAAAGAAAACCTAAATGAGGTGTGATGTTCCATTTAAAAATCACTAAGCAGTGTGATTTTGGGTGTGGGAAGGGGGACAGAAGACAGGCAAAAAAAGGGTGGCTGAGGAATATGCATCATGGCAAAACAGAGAGCGGCTTGTAGGCTGGGTGGCAAGAGCCCAGCCAAGCCCAGCACAGCAACCTTGAGGTACTCCCACAGCGATTCTCTGCTGCTGCGAGAGGAAGAGAAAACATTGCTGCTGCCTTAAAATGGCTGTGAGACTCCTGGCCTTGGTGTGCATCCATGGAGCGCAGGAGGGGGAGGGGAGCTCCTGCTCCCCCCCCCCCCCCAGTCAATCACCTAAATCATGATCTACCCTGAAATGAACAAGAACCTAAGAGGTGGCCATAATGCATTGCACTAAGAGCAGAGAACGGGGGGGGGGGGGGGGAAGAACAATGATTTTTTTACTTGATTCTGAAATAAGAACAGAATAGTTCTTTGATTATTACCAGTGCTAGGATTTCTATTCGGATGATTTCCCTCATCTCTGTTATGGCCAAGAGGCAGGAGAGAGAAGAGGAAAAAAAGATAATAATAATAAAAAAGTCCAGCACAGGCTGATCTAGCCATCTCAAAGCACTAAGTAATCAGATGGCCATCCTTCTGTACCAGTGTGATCAGTGAGGGGAAATCAAATGTCTTTACGCTTTTTTTTTTCTTTTTAAATTGTAGGGCTTTTTTCCTTTGTTGTATATAAGTGATTCCCCCCCTCTTCCCCTTTAAATCATGTATTTATGTTTCTTTTTCTTTCCAAATAGCTAAAAGACCACATCTTAAAAAAGAAAGTTTGGGTACTCGGGGTAATTAACACCACAAGGTTCCAAAGGCTTTGTTACAGAACATTTTGCATTACACAAAGCTGTAAACCCCAATAATTAACTTTTCACTGAAGTACTACAGCATCTTTACAACAAGCTTTTTTTCAGCAGTCTTTCTGTAAGTTAAACAACATCCTCGCTATTTTCTCCCCTTGTTAGTCTCTGGGTCGAGCCAGAGAGTGGGAGCTCGGTTAGACAGATTTTAGTTTCAATGAAAGAGCACGAAGATGCCTGCCTGACATCAAGGGGAAGACTGATGCTGTGTGTAAGTAATGAGCTTTCTTCTATTTTCAACTGCAATAAAGAGAATGTTACAGAATTTCTGTTCACATTTAGAATGGGTAAATGTGGAGGCTACGGACTCAAATTCATCCCTGGGCAGAGGAGACTAACACACTGTCTGTGCCCACGGGAGCATAAGTTTAGGGGTATGGGGACATTCGAACCACACAGAAGCCACAAACAGCCCTATGTAAGTAGCAATTTTGTTCAACCTTTGATTTTTAGATTTTTTTTTTCATTTATTTTCAATCAACATCATCCTGTTTCCAATAACATACTAATTAGGCAATGAGACTGACAGTGATCCTTGTATTGCCTTCTAGTGAAAATAAGCTGGATATGGGGACACGGTGCCTGATTAAGGCACACTTCCCAGGTAACTCAACAGCCTGAGCAACACATTCATGTCCCTGGCTCCCTGAATGACAGGATTTTACAGAAAAGGTGGAACCTGGGTGGAGAAATGATGTCTGAGCGGACAGATGTCACTGCAGACCTACCCACTCAAATGAGGAATTAAACAGAACCTTCCTCCCTATGGCACCAGTCTTGCTCCCAGGCAGGTCTGATGGAGGCTGCACAAGACTTGCAGAAGTATTTAGTCCCAGCTTTTTTTTTTTCTTTTTCTTTTGCCTTTTTTTTTTTTTTAAAGTACAAATTAAACACCAAACCACACTTTGATGTTGAGTGAACTTTCCATTTGTTTAATGATTGGAAAGTTTGTTCAATCCCCACATTTGCTGCTTGTTAACCAAGAGCAGCACTACTACTTCGTTTTACAGCTGCCAACCAAACTGGCCTTAATAACTACCTGCCATGGTTCTGTCTCCCTCCCTCCCATCAGAGGCTGTTCCTTATCAAGAACACTCTTTCACCAAGTGTATTATTGGCTAAAAATAACAAACATACTTAACAGCCTGTTTTCTACAAAACAGACATCTTTTTTCAATATATGAAAATTTCCATCTGTCTAAGTGTCATCTTTTGTTCCTTCCACCCTCCTTTGTATCCTTCACAGATTTCCTGCCAGTATTTGGTGGCCAAGGAACACATGTTGCACCAGCGAGTGGGAAGGACACAAAGTCCAGTTTATTTCTTCAGTGACACAGCCTGTTCAGAATTGGTTCTGCTGACATGCCCACATGCCAAATCCAGGTGCTTCAGTTGAGCGATTGGAGTGAGGGACCCACACGCTGACCCACACACCTTCAGCCAGATTGTGGATGAAAGTTCATTAGATTCTACCACCACAAAAGCCAGGGTTAAGGTGTATTTTCATCGTCTGCTTATTTTCCTATATTAGCATTAATGTGAATGTGCTTCATTGCAAGAACAGGTGAAAAAATACTTGGAGTCTGAAAGGTTTGAGCCCTGGTATTTAGTATTATTAGGGTGATTTAAAAAAACCTAAGGGTGAAAGGAGAGTTGTCCAGATCTGCAAGGTCCCAGCTATGCCAACAGGTGATATAAACACCCTCCCAAAGACCTGTTTTAAGAACTATTGGGAGGTTTGCCACATTCTAATCAAACTGCTTCTTTATTCCTTTAGAAAACTCCAGCTTCCTTCTAGCCTCAAATTACAAAATTACTGCAGCAGCCTGCAGAGGCTTTAAAAAAAAAAAAAAGTGCCTTTGGATGGAGAAGGAGGAGATAAAGGAGGAAACTGTTTCCATGGGATAGCTTGGGCTTAAACACTTACTGAATGTTTTGGTTAGGTTGGATCATCGTTCTTTTATTTTAAAAAGCAAGGATGAAATACTGCTTTTGCAAAGATCAGTGAGTGGTCTTACCATCATGACTCAGAGGAGCTTGGTTTCAGCCAGTCACTAGATCTTTTCAAAGAGATCACTAAAGTTTGATTGAAAAAAGAAAGGACAGGTTTTCCTCATCTGCATCTTCCCCTCACCCTGCATCAAGGCTTCAAAACACTCCCGAGGCAGTAGGAAGGAGCCTGCACAGTGCCTACGGTTTCAACAGCAGTATGAACGGCAGCAAAGAGGACAGACTTCGGAGCACTGCCCTGGTCTGATCCCCGCCACAGGCCCTCTGTACTGGCTTCTGGCTGGAAATGAAGCCCCCACATGACTTGGGCTTTACCAAGTTGCTTGATCTGGAAAACTTAGCTGGAAGGTACAGGCCTCCCTAACAGCCCTTGCACAGAGTCAGCGGTGCCTCCAGCCCGATCCCTGTTTTCGCTGAAGAGAACGTTCAGCGCTGTTCACCAACACCATTACTCTAAGTCAACCTCCTTGATTTTTTTAGCTCCCTGAGGCAATGTGGGGAGACCCCTCTCCCCAGGCAAGTCTTTTGAGTATTGCTTGGTATTCTGCCACATGAACCAAACAGGCCTCCTGGGAATCCCAGACATTATTTTTAACACCTTCTTCAAAGAACCAACCTCCAGCTGCTTGCAGCCATAACCCTGTCACTGCATTTTAACAACGCGTTTGCCACAACAGCTTATTGAACTCATTGCTGCAGGAATGGCAGCTATGCGCTTGATTAAACCTAAGACGTAACCCTTTGAGGGTTTAAGACCAAAAGGGACTGTCCCATGTCCAGTCAGTATCCTGTTTATTTTCAGGCTATTACACTCATCCTGCTCTGAGCTCAGGACCTTGTGTCTTTCCCAAAGGCAACCATGACCCTGGGATGCAGCTTTCATCAGAGATGCAGAACCTACTGCAGCCCTTGGTAGATTGTCCCAGTCACTCTCACTTGAAAAACCATTTCCAATGGATTTTTATCAAACTTTAGCTCCCAGCCATTATTTTTGCTTTGTCCTCCTTTGCAAGAACAAAGAGTTCATCAGCACATGGTATTCTCCCTCATTTCACCATGTTTATGTGGTCTAATAATGTTGCTTCTCAATTTTCTTTTTGACAAGCCAGATGATCACATCACATTTAATAACATCACATTTAAGTTTCATGTACCAATAACGTTTTCTAATCCACTGGCACCTTCACATGGTTATAACTACATCCACATAGGAGACTGCCCTGAAAAAATGACCACAGGGAAGATAAACACTTGCCCTTCCCTGCTGATCCATACTAGCCCAAACCAAAAAAACCCCGATGCCACATATAGCTCAAATGTGGACTTCCTTCTGAATTTCATTTGAATTTTTAAGCTTTCAGGTATTTTGTACTTTTTTTGTCTAAAAAAAAGGACAGGGTGTCTTTTCACCCAGATGAGCATTCACTTCACAGATTACTTGAGTTCAAAATGAGATTTAAAATAGCTCTCAGCTGTAGAACCTATATAAAATTCTCCCATCTTATGTTCAGGGAAGGGAAATACCCTGCTGGAGCAGTTTTACATTTTTATTCAAAGGAATCTGAAATACATTTTTCAGCTTTCCAGAAGTATTTTCAGCTGCTGTTGCTAATGCTTTCCAAAACTCAATGCAATTACTTGTTAATAAAAACATGTTTTAATATGCTGGCAGAAAAATTGATACCATTTCCATTCTCTGCCTTAAAACAAATGAAACGTAGGAAGGAATTGAGCTGTCTCATTTCTGAAATGGGAAGCAGGTATTTTTTAAAGTTCAGATCATTACCAAGTGTAATTTTCGTACAACAAGTTTAACTCTGACCTTGTGATACTTCTCTGGTGTTAACTTTGTAGGGGAATGTATTACTTACAAAACCTAAAAAAAGGAATACCTGTTTTAAAATCTTCTGGCCTCCTCACTTATCAAAGTGAACAATATCCCTAGTTCATCATCACGGAATCAATTTGCGTGAAAACTAAGCTGTGCCTACTGCTGTAAGGCTGTCTAATAAGAGAACAGGACCACGTGAGCTGGCTCCAGCCATTTGTGTTTAAGCAGATACAAGGCCCCTGAACAAGCGGCTGCACTGTTCCACTGCATGGATACTGGAGCTGGGTGTCACCTTTGTTCACACCCATTTATCTGTACTGAACGGGATGGAGCAGCCTGCAAACGGGCCAAAAGCCAGTCTCCCCTGTGGCTGTTAGGGGGCACGCTGCTAGGCAAGCAGCACTCACCATGCTGTTTTTTCCCACCCTTTCCCCCTGCTCAGTGCATCAGGCCTAACTGAAGTTAAACAAAAATCAGTCCAGACTGATCTGCAGCTTTCAATTTTCAGGTATTCTTGATGCCATTAAACCTGGAAAAAGCCATTTACTTTGAGGCGGCATCTATCTTTTCCTTGGAATAGGGAAAGCGGTTCCGTTTCACTCTGCTTGAGGGAAAAGGAGGATGCAGGTACCAGGAAGCTCTCCAGATGGTTTCAGGATTCATGTCTTGCAGAGAGGAGAGGTGAGGCTCTCATCTACTATCAGTTATGATAGTACTGACACAGGAAAGGAAAGAGAATTACTTTCTAGCTTAATGCTCAAGACTCTCAGCAGTGCTGTGGGATACTGCTGCTCCATTTTAACATGTAATTTCTTTGAGTGAATGAAATAGTACCTGAAAGTGATTGAGAAATATAGCCAGGTCAGAATACCTTATGGGTTGGTCTCTAGTTTATGTGAAATGACTGTTCAGATTCACTCGCTCAGAGATGGGAAATGAACTTGGATCTCACTCCTGGAGGGAGAGCCTGGATAAGGCGGCATATCCCAAACACATTTCTGGGCCTGATCACCCCAGCTGGGAAAGACCCATTCAATCTGCAACAGATGTGGAGAAGGGCTCTTAGAATAACACAGCTGTGGAGAGGTTAGCTGATAAGAGAGTGCACAGATAAGGCTCATGTAACCTTGGAAAGCCAAGGCTGAACCTGCTGCCAGTAAATTCAGCACAGGGGCTGGGAAAGGAGGAAACACAAGGGAAGGGGAAGAGCTGTCTATGGTGAGGGACAACACTGACAAAGAATAAATAAGTATGAATAAACCACAGATAAATTCAAGCTTGAAACTAGCTTCTTCTTTAATCACCTCTGAGATAACAGCAGGAGAAAACGGTAGCAGCTTTGCCAGTAGGAACCTATTCAGTCTTAAGATGAGGGCCGACAAGCTTATAGATGGGTGGTGATGCAGAAGGTCCACCATAGATGCCTGTTTCTGGGTTGCAGCAGCACTACTGGCGAGATTTCAGAGGTGTAAGCTCTGGGATGGGATTTTGCTTGTTTGTTTTCCTACAGAGAGCCTGATACAGGCCAGTATTTAAAGAAAACCTTTGAATCTAGTACCTGCAGTAAACACCTATGCCCAGGTTTTCAAAGACAGAGAACTAACTTGAAAATCTGATCCCTTTTCAAAGCCTATGAAGATCCATACCATACAGAAATCTGAGTCCTTATGTTTGCTTTGCATCATGTTCCCTAGAAATAGGTACAGAAATTATTTTTTTCTGTCTGTCTTCATAGAGTTGTCAACCCTGTGGTACAGTGAATAATTCCTACTTGGTCTAGAGTCTACAGAGGAGGACTGTGACCTCTCATGGTCTGTTAACTGCTACTGTTATTCTAATATAAAACATAGATATGCATATGCATATGCATTTAACTATATATAACAATAACTATTTCCCTTTCGCATAGGTACTCTTCTCATAGGGTCACAGTACTTCCAAAACAATCAAAATGTAAATTCAAATAAATTGCGTAAGTCGTAGAACAAACAAAAAGGTTTTTCTTTAGCAGAGAATACACAGCGGATCCCCTCGTTCAATTCCACCTCTGTGTAGTGTATGTATTGTAATAATGTCAGCACATAGTATTGCATGAGTACCAGCTGCTGCACAAGCCTCCAGCTCCTCACCCTCCTGCCACATTAGCCTTCAACTAATGTCAGGAAGTGATTTTATGAAGGTCAAGAGAATTCTGGCCACTGCAGTTAAAATGTTTTTGTCTCAGTGATATTTTTTTCTCCCAGTGTGTTCTGCCAGGTTTGGTCTGTCATTTTTTTTTTTTTTTTTTTTGCTTTACCTTGTAAGCTTTCAATTATATATTAGTGTGCAGAGCTTAAATCAGGAATTGGAAAAACATCTTTTAATATTAAGCACTTCCAGGAAAGAATTTATAAAAACCTGCAATGCTCTATACAGATGGTTCAGAAGAGAAGTAATCAACCAACTCCGTAAATGTCAAGGGGAAGATTAGCCTTTACTTCTGATGAATCCAATTCAGCAGACACATTAAAAGGTGCCTTTGCATGTGGAACTAAAAGGACTATTTCCTGCTCTAACAAAGTCTTTGGCTTTCCTGTTAGTGGCTGCCAGTTTACCTCATGCGAAGGTCTGATTAAGTATTGTAAAAGAAAACAAAACAACCACCCACACACCCTCAACCCCAAAGCAAAACCAAAACCACCTTCATCTAAAATGTTGAAACACCTTTAAAGACCATCTGCCCCCTTGCTGAAGCTGATAGAGGAGAGTTTTGGCCAAGTATTTCAGATTAGTAATTACAGAAAAAGGATTTTTACTTTGATTATCAATTTGGATTACAAGATTAGAACACTGACTTTGAAAAGCTGTTCAGATGGAGCCTAACTCTGAATGTCACTTACCTTGCTGCAGATCCTTTTTGCTGTTCAATAACGTAAAGGGCTAAAGCAAAGCTTAGTTACCTTAGATGCTCCCCACAAGTACAAACAATAAGCACAACAGATTTCTTGCCACATTTGGTCAAAAGCCTCCCTAATATGTCTACACTAACCTGTTTGGTAAGGGTTTGGGCAGAGGAACTGAAGTCAGCCAAAGGACTCCCCTGGAGCAGCAGGCACTGAAATACTGTCTTGGTTTAAGAGCACACTATAGCACATAGGTTGCTGCAGTAAATGCAGGCTGTAGGACTGCTCACAGACAATCCACGAGACATTTCTGATTATTTCAATGGACTTTGGAGCCAGCCTGAAATCAGGCAGGATCCACTGTACTCCCTAAAGATAGCAGCCTGCACACTTGGCTTTGTGGTCGCATGAGGCAACTTCAGAGGCAGAAGACAGTAAGAAGCTGTGCAGCCTGCAGCTGGCTACCCTTGTATGCACTAGCACATGCACTGTAGAAAAAAACCCTCCTTTATAGGTCGAAATACTTGATTTCCCACTTCTTTCAGATATGAATTAAATGCACAGAGCAACATTTTTAAGACATTAGAGATTTTCTTGAGAAAATATTAGTCTATTTAAGTAAAATTACAGAATCTTACCGTGCTTAAGTGGGCTGATTTGTGAAGACGAGCTGGGAGCTGCAGGCATCAACAAAGCAGTAGGGCAGTGCCCTCCCCAGCCTGGCGCAGTCCTGTTGTGCCCAAGCAAGAAGGGCAGAGTGGGTTGGGTGCTGGTAATAAGGGTCAGCCAAGACTCCCATGGGCATCAGACAAGCGGTCCAAAGTCACCTGCACCACATCAGAGCTGATCCTGCAGACACGCAGCCAAAACCCAGGGCAGGGGAAGAGGATGCAGAGCTTGGTGGCGCACTCAGTGTGTATTTGCAACACGACAGCAGGGCAGTAAAGGCCTTCAGATGCTTTTACTCAGGATGGAGTGTATATTAGTGCTTTCCTTATTTCAGCCTTCTGGTGACATCCATGGTAGAAATTAATTGAACTGCAGCAGAAAGGCTTGGGCATTCTGGGAAAAAAAACACCAAACAACTATATGAACTTTAAATGCTTTTGTTTCCTTCTTAAACATATCTTATTTTTAAAAATACGCATAAATTAATATTACAGGACTTTTTTTCAGTCAGGATGACACAATGTCTCTGGCATTTACAGAAAGCAGAGACACATGAAACAAGCTCCTCTTTCCTGTTCACAGGTAAAACCAAAGGAAAGGAAAATAAGCAATTATGAGAGATGGGAAGCTCTTGAAAACCCAGTCTTCTTTTGTAGTGCAGATATTTCAACACACCCAAATAGTATTAAGGTCTTCATTTGCCCTATGAACAGCGAGACAGTAATTTCACAGTTTGTCAAATGTAGGAGCAAAGAAATCCAAAGTGGTCATTGAACCAATAGAGGAATGGTTTGTGAGCACCACCACTGATACTGGCCTCTTGTACTGTCCTCAAGTGGTCCAAAACTGTCAGAAATTAATATGAGATGATTTCTTGCCAAGCTATTGGAGTAAAACGTAAGGAAATCAGAGCTCTTTTTCTCCTACCCATGGGATAGCAGAAACATGCAAGATTCTTTGGAAGACTAAAACTGCAGCTTATTGAAGTTAACGGGCACCATTAACTGGGCTCTGCAGAAGGGAAGCGTATACCAGAAATAAGCTCGGAAGTACATTCATGTGCACCTACAGCAGATCCACCAACACCAGTTGCTACTTCATGTTTAACACACTTCTGAACTATTCCAGTCTCTGGTTTGCTATGTGCCTGTCCTCCAGATCCTCCACTGGTCTTGACTACTGTGTGGGAAGGTTGTTTGTTTAAGCAAATTAAACATTGTGTGGGTTGAGACATGCTCAGTTTCCCCAACAATTTGTTAGCCTTTTTATTTTCAGCCATTACTACTTCTTTGCACCACCTGTGTGAGCCCTGAAAAGTGCTTCCTCTGCCATCATGACTCCCACTGGAAGCTTCATCCCTTTCCTAGTATTAGCTACCATTTGCTCACAAGACAGAGGCTTAGAAAAGAAGGGGTTAATTTTCTAGAACTATTTTTGTTTAAAGGAAGTCAGTCAAATGTAGAACTTATGACAGAATCAGAGTAGACACACAATGCATGAAATTTAAATAGAGAAATTTCTCCTAAAAAAATCCGTTGAGTCAGGAGAGGTCATTGTCGGAAAACCTGAATAATGTAGCAAAATGGAAGAGTGTCCTAGAGAGTGAATGGTCCTTGGCAGCGGTTTAATGGGGGCCCTCTGCTGTAGCACTCAAGGCTGACCAGCTCTGATTTTGCTCCTGATGTATCACTCCCTTTGGTCTGTCATGACTCAGCTGCTGAGCCCCCGCAGCCTGCGGCAGAGCTGATTGTGATTCATTCACTGCCTCCCAGAAAAGAGGCCGGAAAGTGCATTTTGTTAAAATACTCAGCCTTATCATGGAAGATCCTTCGAGGTAAAGTTCCTCCTTCTCTGCACCTCCCCTCCTGCCTTTCAAAATGAAAGCCGCAGAGAAACAGAAGGCTAAGTGTACTGTAGGACCTCCAGATGTAAATATGGTTGAATTACCTCCAGAGCATGCAGGCAGCAAGGCACAGGCACAGCAGCACTAAACGGAGAGACTGCAGCCTTCATGCACTGCCTGGCCCACGTCCTCATGCCCTCAGTCCCCATCCCAGCTTCAGGACGCTGTCCATGCAGCTCCTATGTCTAGAAAGATGGTGAATGGGAAGAAGTTTCTTTTCTCTGGACTCTTTCATTTAATTTATGTCTTTATAACCTGTTTCTAACAGTTACAGCCCCGCTGGTTTCTCAGCGTAGATTCTGCGAGCAGGATCTAATGTTTTGTCCTACAGATGCTGGGTTACCTGCAACCCCAGACCAAGTGAGTACTTTCCTGCTAAAGGCTTTCTTAGAACAGTTTTCTCCCTGGGTTGTAACACCACCTTTCTTGGATTTTGTTGGTTTTTGGGTTTTTTTTTTGTAAATTCATCAGGAGGATGGCTGAAACATGAGTTCCTCTACCCCCTCACTGCTCCTGGCCATCAGGTCACAGACTCTGTTCCCATCTTGCACCAAACAGGCCCCAGTCCCTGAGAGGAAAGGACCTGTGTTTAGGAGACATAGGGGGGAGAGGAAAGAAGTGTTTCCTCAGCACTTCTGTCCTCTACTGGAAATCTCAGAGCTGACAAATAGGCCAGCTCCCAATCAAGGTGAAGGAGCTTTTTGGCCAGATGAGGTCTTCCTGGTTCTCAGTCGGCAGGTGCCTGTGTCAGGTGGATCCACAGCAGGGGCATGGTCCACTTCTGCTGGACGTTCTCATGTCCCCATCACTGCTGCGCTGCAGGGGAGTTAAGGTTTCAGCAGCGTCTAAGATTCATTTCCAACTTGCTGCTTGGTCTTCCCCATATACAACCTGGGCTCAAGTTCACTAACATTAAGTTCAACACCTTGATCTTGTCCCTGTATCTCTCCCTCTTTCAACCTCTACCAGAAATTACCTTACCAACCTTCATGCAACATGAAAACTTGCGTACCTTATCTAATGAACCAACCTCCCAGGGCACTCGCCAGGCCAGCTGCAGTGGGACCCTGACCAGGGAAGTGGCTCTGAGCAGCACCACACGGGTTATGAACCATGGCCCAGGGCTGCCACAGCACCACATGGGTCACAAACCACAGCCCAGGGCTGCCACAGGCTCTGCTCACACCCATCACAGCAATGCTCAGCTCCCAAAAGAGAGTGGCTGCCTGGAACAGCACTGCGCCTGGATGTGGTCCACTTTGATGCCAAAACAGCACAGAGCAACTGCTCAGAGACAAATTTTGTGTTTAAGCAGGAAAGGTATTTCACACAACGCTGGGAAGCTAGCTGATTTGCACCCCGGACAAACTAGCTCCCAAGTTTTCAGTGAAAAGTTAGGTAATTTATACAGTTTTCAGGAGATGTTGCAACAACTTTACATACATATTCATTTGATTTTGACACCTAATCATTCTATTCATAATAGGTGGGATCCAGGTGGAGTAAACCTTTCAACTTTCTTTGTTCAACGATTTCCTGACTCATGGTCTCCTTATCTCCTTCAGGTGCCCACTTTATCTTTTCTAATTATTCAGAGTACATTCCTTTAACATTGTCAGTGGAACCTTTTCTTATTCAGAGTATTTTTCTTATTATTCAGAGTACATTCCTTTCTCAACACAAACAGAGCATCACTCAGAGCATTGTACCAAACTCACCCTGACCAATCTTATTAAGACCTTGTTCTATTTTGACCTATGGAAGACCCAGAGTAGAGACTGTCCCCGCCTCCCATTTAGGTGTTGTCCTGGTTTTGGCAGGGGTAGAGTTAATTTTCTTCCCAGTAGGTGGTACAGTGCTGTGTTTTAGATTTATTATGAGAATAATATTGGTAACACACTGATGTTTTAGTTGTTGCTGAGTAGTGCTTACTCTAAGTCAAGGCCTTTCCAGCTTCCCATGCTCTGGCAGTGAGGAGGGGCACAAGAAGCCAGGGAGGAGCAGAGCCAGGACAGCTGACCCAGACTAGCCAAAGGGATATTCCATACCATAGAACGCCATGCTCAGTATATAAACTGGGGGGAGCTGGCCGGGAGCCACCGATTGTGGCTCAGGGTCTGGCTGGGCTCCAGTTGGCAGGTGGTGAGCAATTGTATCGTGCATCACTTGTTTTTCTTCCCTTGGCTTTTATACTTGTCTCTCCTGCTCCTCTTCATTACAATTATTATTGTGTTTTTGTTGTTTTGTTATTACTTTATTTCAATTAGTAAACTGCTCTTATCTCAGCCCATGGGTTTTACCTTTTTCCAATTCTCCTTCCCATCCAGGAGGGAGGGCAGTGAGCTGTGGTACGTAGTTGCTGGCTGGGGTTAAACCATGACAGTAAGAGTTAAATGCTCTGAGGACATGGCAAATTTGTTCCATCCTCTATGGATATTATCAACCACAATGGTTAATCCTAATTGCTGGAGTCAGGCTGTCAGTACTTTGGGGATTTAGAAGGGACTGGGTGCCAAAGTTCTCCAGGCTCCCTTGAAACATTCAGTGTTTAAGTTACATGTCTTAAAGAGCATAGTTCAGGAAGACAGACGTGGAGCCAGTGGTGATTCACAGAGCACGTATCCTTTGCAGGGCTGTCTCCCTTCATCCCTTTAGTCTGTCTGCTCCTGTTTCCACAGGTGAAGCCAGCCTGTGCACCTGGAAGACCAGCAACAACAAAGGTGTTCAAGAGAGCAAGGTGGCCTCCTTAGTCCAAACAATTTGAGCTCATAATGCTTTAGAGGACAGTAAAAAAAAAATATGCATTTTTTTCCTTATCTACTTTTTAAGGAGAAATTTCCATTTGCTAGGATTTTTTTTTTATATCACCACAAAGAACATGAGAAAGAAGGGTGCTTCTGGGTGGCACCTGCTATAAAAAGAAAGAAGTCAGCAAAAGACGGCACTGAGACCACCACCATGGGCAGAATGGAGGGAATGCAACAGAATAAGAGAACAAGAAGAGAACACAATAAGAAATGCAGATGATAAATTCAAGCTTGATGCAATGAAAAAGGAAGAGATATGAGAGAAATCCATTGATAGGAGGTGATGGGATGAAGTGATATGTTTGGCAGCTGCTGGAAAATGCAAGAAGAGGAGAGGGAATTGGGAGAAGCAACAACTCTAGCTTTCAGCAACTGCTATAGAGGAAGAAAAAAACCCCACCGATAGAGAAAAAGGAGATGCAGCTGCACTGGCATCACATTTCCTTCCCAGACTGGAAGAACAGCCTTCAAAGTTATTGAGTAAACTTACATTGATAAAAACATCGTAAGTTTTTCTATTTTTATATTGCCAGTTATAGTTTCAACTCATGAGATCAAAAATTTTTTTTCAAAGGCAATGAAGTTATTAAATAAACATTTAAAGACAATGAATTAACAGTAAAAGACATTTTCAAAAACTGGCTATGGGAAGCAGTCAAATTTGACTCAGAGCACGCTTTCAGCTGAGTTTGAATGTACCGAACATAAAGCAGCTATGCTATAAGAAACGGTTAGCTGTAATCCAAAGACTGTATGTGAATCAGGCATTTGACAGCTTAGACCTGGGCTTTACTTTGCAAAAGAGAACACACCTTGCCAGCATCACTTTTGCAAGGGCTTTGGCAGCTAGCAATCTTACAAGAATCAGAGAAAGAAATCACTCCTTGTGTACTATTATATTTCAGCTTTTATCACCACTACAAAAGCTTATGGGTTTAACTACCCTTTAATCAGAAAACACCAGTCTTTCCAATCAAGAACTGTACCTTAACCGACAGACTTTGTCACTCTTATTTGTTGGTACCATGATACAAAAGTATCCCACTGAATCTCACATTAGACATCCCCCAGCTTCTTTTACTCATTGCAAGTACCAGCATCTGGTCCCAAATCAAACAACAGCATACCATAGCATATGAATTGTAGCTGTCACTGCTCAGTTAACTGCCTTTATTTTCATTAATTGTGCTTTAAAACCTAGCTGCCACGAGTTACTCTTATGACTTCAGGGCTTCATTGAAAATTGAAGTTTCATACTGCAGAGTATTAGATCTGTACTCCCTTGCTCCATTCTTAGCCTGATGTATCTGCACCACCTCAGAATGACCATACATTGTGGGACATACCTTTGCTTGCCAGCTCTCTGGTCTCTATGCTTGTTTGTGAAGCTCAGTATAGCTTGTTAAGCCCAGTGGCATCTGGCATCTACTTCAAACCCAGTGAGGTATTCCAGTACAACACAGTTTGTTTAAAGGTCTGCAGGAGCTGGATTAAAGAGCACACCTGAGGTGACAGTGTGATTTTTGTTGCTAACCCAGCACCGATTCAAATCACAGTAGCAACATCACTCACCATACCTCTATCCTTTCTTTAGCAGACTAAGCTGGAGAGTGTTACAGCACAAACAAACTAGTAGGCTGCAACAAGGCTTCACCATTGGTCAGATTCTACTGCCTAAGCTGTATCTCCTTCCTCCAGAGGTTAGGCCCCACCATCCTCAGGGCTATTTAACCACTTAGCAGAACGAGCTACACCTGCACATCATCCATGTCAATCAACCCACTGCCGCTGAGGCAAGGCCACAGCTACATGTTATCAATGCCAATCAACCCACTGCCTTCATTCCTCTACAGGAGAGCAGGCTAAAACCCACACCTGGTGCATGTCTTGACTCTGTTCTGGGAATCCAAGGTGCAAAAGGGAAGCCTGAGCTTTGCTACCTGCAAATCCTTGTTTTGATACCTAGGAAACTTTCCAGAAAATATATGCATGGCTGACATGTTGGCCTAATATGATGCTGCCACTAAGACAGAAAGGATGTTCACAGGAAGAGGTAGGACAGTAGAGTGAGCTGTTGGTTGTCTTACTCTGCACTACCCTGTGTCACAGACCTCGGTCTCTTTCCACTTGCATTAGCATGCACATATTTCTACTCAGTGAGGACACGAGATTAATTTTAGTTTGCTCATGCACTTAGGCGAGCCTGAAAGACAGAGCAGCTCTAGCCTCAGAGCCCCGGCTGCCAACTCAGGCACACTTTGTTCAGCAAGCCTTGGCAGTCTGCCTTCATCTCCCATTTCCCAAAAGGAGCACAAAGTCTTTGTTTTATCTTCAAGGAGGTGAAATTGCCATAAACATCACATGAGGATGAGGGACAGGCCAATGGTGCCTTTTGGGCTGAAGTTGGTCACTGGGCAATTAATTCCCTTAGAAGTTTATAAAGGAACGTTAATGGAGCCAGTAGCAGGGTGTGGGGGGAAGTATTTCAGTGTCTCTGACATGATGACCCAGTCCTCATCATTAGTGATTCCTGTACCATGGAGGTACTTGATACTGTAGTACTGAGAATACCATGTGTGCTTACATCTGTGTAACAGAACAAAGGTGAGTGTGTCGGGGCTACTCTGCTCATAATGCAAAGCAGCATAAGCAGCTGCACAGGCTTGGAAGCCTCTTTAAAGAGATGGTTTTAAGCTGACTTCTTAGGATTGACAGATCCATGGGAGTTTCTAAGATGTGAAAAAGTAGAGATTTAACATGTCCAAAAAGTTCTGACAGAATACAGTTGAACACCTTTAAGTATCCGAATACACTAAAAATCTGCTATAAACCCTTGTAACTCAGAGACAATGTACCATGAACACCGTGGGTTTTCATGCAAATCCTTAGAACGTTACTTCTCAGTTTATGCATCATTACAGACAGCTTAAAAAGGTTTTAAAGAAATATATTTCAGTCCTGAGATGCTAGTAGTCAACTATTCAAAGAATGATGAGATCGGAGAACTCTTGGCCGCTTTAGTATAGTTTAGAGATTATATAAATGACACTGAACCTTAGTGGGTTTTGGAAGTTAAACAGTTGGCATTAGCAAGGTAGGGCAGAAATCTGCTATAGTAAGAAGAGGTTTTGCCAACATTTATTTTGTTTCATACAGAAAGGCAGTTGTTGCTATTTTAGATTTGATGAATCTATTTGCATTAAATGCAACAAACTATATTTCTGGGTGGGTAAATAACCACATAGAAAATTGGGATACTGTTTTTAAAAATATCAAATGCATACAACTGAAAGGGCTAATCCCATTTCTTAAGGGCCCACAGAGCAAAGATGGCATTACTGAGTGAGACCAAAGGTCCCCCGAGCCCAGTTCCCTGGGAAGATGCTAAGGCGAGTGACAGCAGATGGAGATACATTCCCTGGCATTTCCTCCAACCTTCTCATCCAAGTGAGCAGTAACATTGCCAATAGCCCACTCCTGCCTTCCCGCTGGTGTGTTACTCTCCATGAATGGTAGCTATAAAAGCATCTGAAGGTACTAGGGCACTGAGTCATCTTAGAAAGCAAGGACAGCATTAATGCACTCATGATAAAGCGATTTCCCCCCGCAGTGGTATTTGGGCAGCACCTGCACCCAATCTGGAAGTACAGATAATTAGGGTTAGTCTTCTGACACCATCATATTTGTGTTCAAAGCTTATACAGCTTACTAAGAACTAGATGACTTAAGAGCAGAGTCGGGTAGTATTTAACAGTTTCTGATTATCTCTTCTCCCTGTGGTATTCCATTACCCTGCCTTCTTTATCCACTGCAGACACAAGCGCTGTTGGTTCTATCTTCCCTCCCAGCAAGGAATACACTTTCTTCATACAGTCAGTCAGTGGCCCCAGTGCTAATGAAGCTCTCTGCCTTCGTTATGGCTGTGAGGGTCCATGGTGTTTTATTACCCACCCCCCATGCCCTACGCAGCACTTGTCCACTTAATGCTAAACCTTGCTGTTGATTTTCTGGAATATGCCCAGTCCACCACTTGTGTTTTATTCATGGCTTCTGGAAAAAACCTGATGCAGAACTTTGGTCAACAGAGTTATTAGTATACAAAGGTAGATGGCAAGATTGAAAGCCAGTCTGCATTTATCAAAGTGGAAGGTGAAACAAAAAGATTTCCCAGCAAAATGCCACTGACATTTATATTAAAGGGGGGAACAAAGCCCAGATCTGACATTTAAAAATAATGCCACCTGTGTAAAACCTAAAGCTCATTTTTTTACAGACAGCAGGAAAGCTTCAAGGCAACTCCCCTTTTCCATTTGTTAATTGTGCAGCCTTTCATCATAAAGGGCTTACTTCTTTGCCTTTTCACATTCTTCAAAAGTGATATTGAATAGTGACTATGCAAAAAGCAATGCAGCAAGAATTAAGTGAGTTGAAGAGATCTCAGCACAGGTAGCAGAGCATCACATTTAATTCCTCTGGTGCTTATTTTAATAACATTTATCACGATGAACTCTTAAGTCATTACAGAGCATGAAATATGCAGTGCCGTGCTTTGCCATTTAACATATAATTTATCTCCTCAATGCTGTGACGAAGACATTATTACTTTTTTTTTAATAACTTCTTATCAAGTAGGTTCAGCCACATACCACTGGTTTTATTTCAAAACTCTGCACAACAGTCATAATCAGGAACTGATGCCTAATTTTTTTCTTCATTACTAAGAAAAAAACCCACCTCAGGCCACATGTCAGAGTCACTAATCAACAAAGGTGCCTGCAGGTGAAAAGTAGGGAAAGGAGTTCTCACTTATCAAAGACCTTTTTCCCAGGTTTTTTCTCTCTCCTCATGTGGTTGAATGTTTCACAGATCCACAGGGTAAAGGAGAAAGGTTGTTTCTTTAGTTGTCAAGGTCAGAAGGTGCGCTTCTCTGACATACTATATACATGACAAAGAACTTCACCATGTTATTTCTGTATCACACCTATCCATTTGTCATTGAACTACAACGTGTCATTCAGCCAGACATCTCTTCTTGATCTGAAGTGAATGGAGCACTTTTTCATCCCTAAATAAATCACTAATTTCTTTCATTGTACAAATGGTGCAAGTACTTTCTCTCACTTCACTTTCATTTCCAGCTACTGGACTTTGTATGGGTGAACAAAGAGCCCTCAGTCAGAAACCTCCTAATGTGTCGGTACTTGCAGTTTTCCTGCCTCTAAGCCTACCTTGGCGAGCGAAAAGACTGATGCCCTTTAATGTCTCACTGAAAAGTCTGTTTAAAAGTCCTCTGCAGAGGAGAGTGAAGGATACTGCTTCATGTTTCTTAAAACACTGTAATCTCAAGATCACTGTTTTTTAATATTGCTTTTAAAGTGACTCACTCAGGGTGAGCACCAAATATGCTTGAAAAGATCTGTACCTCAGCAGGCTTTCAACACACTTATACAGGGGCAAACAGTGATGGCAGCAAGAAACCATCAGACCAGAAAATGAAAGATGAGCAGGAGTCACAACTCATCAACTGCTTAGACTTCAAGCACTTTGTAGGCATTGTAAGAGAGGGAAGAATTGAGAAGCATAACAAATACGAACACAAGTTCAGGCTTATTATTAGCATGTTTGTTCAGAGATTGCCTCTTTCCTAATTTTGATGATCACCTTTGTAACAACATACAGGCTGAAAAGAACAACGTGAACTACACAGGCGCCCTAATGTGTCCTAAAACCAGTGGTAATGGCCCAGGACAAGTCAGGTGGCTGGTTCAGCAATATGCTCAGTGAGCAGTGGCATTCATAAAAACATCCCATGCACATAAAAAGTAATCAAGAAACAGCAGTCAAAACGGTCACCATGCACTTCACGTAATTTAACTGCCCAGTTGCAAGTCTGAATGTCTATTCATACGATGGAAGGTTTGGAAGTGCCTTGAGGACAAGGAGCCAGAGCCTGACTGCAAAGCAGGGTGGATTAGGGTAACAGGGGCTAGACTACACTAGACAGAATGGGGTTCCTCTCTACATCCTCATGAAGTTTAAGGTATTTTGAAAATAATGAGAAAGCTCTTCTCAGCTGCCTGATTTTTGCCCCAGGTGGTGTAAAAGCATATAGGTTTTGGTAACTCAAAGTAGACAATTTGTTAAAGAAACCAAAAGACATCACCTTGTTCTCCTCTATAGCTAATCTGGTGAAACACAACTAAAGGGCTTATTCCAGGCGTCAGTTTTGCATTTGCATCAGAGCTGAATTACAAGACCTACAGAACTTCCATTAATTTATTGGCTTGCTCACCCATTTACGAACTGAGTTATTAATGATCGTTTCACAGATTAATTTGCTGAGGCTGTTAACTTGACACAATTAATAGTTATGAATGTAGGGAAACTATTACACTCCCCTTTTTCTGAGAAGCCTCTAGCACCCAAGACACACAACAACCCTATGGCAGGGTGTGCATCAGTGGGGCACAGCCCCTCTCTGGGGGTCTGCAGTGGGGAGAGCCCTTTCTGCTCCACCCCTGTGCCCTGTGCAGACTGTGCATGCTGCCTACACAGACTCCCCTCTCCTGCTGGGATCCCTGCAGCGGGTACATGGTGGTTCCCACTGCCTACAGCCCAGGGCATCATCCCACCGGGCTCTGCAGCAGGGAACAAGAGTGCACACTGCAGATGGCTTTGCACATCTGCCCCTGCCTGGTGGGCATAGACATAGAGGCTTGGGAGCTCCCACTCAGCTGCCAAAGGCTCTAAAGATATCAGCCACAAACCCAGCAATTCTACCGCCTTTAGGTAAATCTCAGCAAGTAAGGGCATCATCAGAAGTGTCAGTGGGAGGGAAAAGTATAAAATCTGGACTGAAACTGGTATGAAATACTTTGCCTGAGACAATACAGCAAGTCTTTGACAAAGCCAAGCCAGATGATCTCTCTTTCTGATGTGAAGGACCTCAAACAGGACCTCTCATTTACCCCTGCCCCTACTTCTGCCCTCAGTAGATGCAGGTTCTAAATACAGGATGCAGGACGCTGCAGTCCTATAGCCTATATGGGACAACACTGCTTTTTGGGCCCCTCACTTCAAGAAAGACATAGAAGGGCTGGAGCATGTCCAGAGATGGGAACAAAGCTGGGGAAGGGTTCAGAGCACAAGTTTTATGAGCAGCAGCTGAGGGAACTGGGGTTGTTTACCCTGGAGAGGAGGAGACTCAGGGGGACCTTATTGCTCCCTAGAACTTGACTGGAGGTTGCAGGCAGGTGGGGGTCGGGCTCTTCTCCCAGATGATCAGCCTCAAGATACACCAGAGGAGGTTTAGATTGGATATTAGGAAAACTTTCTTCACTGAAAGGGTGGTCAAGCACTGAAACAGGCTGTCCAGGGAGGTGGAGGGAATCACCATCGCTGAAGGCATTTAAAAAACACGTAAATGCAGTGCTTAGGGACATGGTTTAGTGACGGACTTGGCAGTCCTGGTTGTAATGGCAGTAATGGTTGGACTTGATCTCAAAGGTCTTTTCCAACCTAAGTGATTCTAGGATTCTATGTATTATCCATCTTTCAGCCACTGAGCAAGATACCGAAAGCAGTACCCTTTCTCGAACCACCCTTCCAACAACAGCAGCAAAGTCCTTCTTACATGCGGCTTGCCTGCACTGGGGAGAGGAGGTGGGGCAGGTACCTCCAATGCAGCTCTTTGCTTCTATTCCTTTTAGATAGAGCTTTACATCTAAATGCTAATTTTGCAGAACAAAGAATGGCAATTCTTCCGATTCAGGAGCCTCTCGGTGTGTGCAGCACCAGGCTTGCACTGACGTGTGCTGCCACTGCTGCCCGTCCCTAGCGTGAGGGTAAGATAGTCCGGACTTGACTGGTGTGATGGTAAAGGTTGGCTGCTTGCTGCAGGCACAACAAGCAGATGAACAATAAGATCACCTGGAAGAGGAGTGACAGAAGTGATGGGTGCTTGTCATGGTGCCCCAACAGCCGAGCTGCACCACAGCACGGTGCCGAGGCTGTGGCACGGGGCACAGCGCACGTCTTGCTCCAGGGCTCAGCGGCTGTACACAGCCAGAAAAGCAGCAGTACAAACAATTCTTAAAAAACATCAGATGTGTGGAAATCACATTTATTCCTCCTCCTACTTCAAACTCCACAGGCTCTAAGTTCCCCCTGCTTTATCAGCTTTTAACTCCCCCCACCCCCTCCTACCCCACCCCCCTGCCAACAGATATTTAAGAAATATAAACTTATAACTCCTTCTACTGGCAACTAAGCGGTTGACAAAAATAAATCTCCAATATTAGTTCCCTTTTTGCACACTTGTTCTCACTCAAGGGTACTTTGGAAAGTATTCTCTTTGTCACACTACAGTAACCCAGCACTTTGGGATTCATAATGTATCATTTCATAGCTTGGGTGGATAAATAGCTATAATTTTCATTAGTCCTCCTTGAGTAAGCTTTCCCATTGAAACAAGAGACAGGGCAGGGTGTGAGGTTCTCTGTCACTAAAACCGTGGCTTTGTCTCGCTAAATGATAAGATGTGATAAAATGACAGAAATTATAATAAAGCCAATCAATATGTGTGCACATATTATATACAGCAGATGAAGGGCTTCATTTGTAACAACGCTCGCAGTGAGTTTGTAACCTGTTCTACCAGCTGCTCTCTGTGGAGGTCTTAAAAAGCCGAGGCCCCACTTTGTGTCTGTGGGGACAGCCCCGTGGGCTCCATGGCCATGGCTCGTGGATTTATTGCAGAAGGAGCTGACCTTTCCCTCCTGTGGATATGAGTGATGTCCATGTGTTGGAGGTGCAGTTATACAAGAATTGAAGAATCCAACACTCGGCTGCAGGAAGGAGCAAAATGCTGTTAAGCCTGCATGCTGTGAGCATGGGCAAACACCCCTCTGTCGAAGAAGAACAGATGGTCTTTCCTTAAACTCAGGAAAGTTTAGCAGGAAAAACTTAGAATGCCTCCATGTGCATGGTTTTTCTCAGTTAAAAAGAGTGTTAAAGTACATGGAAGTGACATGCAAATTAAACATGGAGTAGAAATGGGAAGGGCTTGTAAATTACATTTTATTGTGGTTGTTTATCATTTTAACATGATTTAGCCCTGCTTTGAGGGGGCAAGTGGACCAGGCAGCCTAAGATATTCCATTCCTCTGAACTAGTATTGGAGGTTTATTTATAAGCATTTTCTATGGCATACTTTACCGATCCAGAAATCATCAATTTACACCTGTACCATGCTGGAAACTCCTATCAGCCATCTTCTAGCCCTACACAAAACCATCTTGATGCATAATGTAACCCAAACCCTACACACACAGCAAACATGAAAAAAATTGTTAAGTGAAGGCATTTTCTTTCCAGACACGTCTGAAGGCACAGAGAATGGATCCTTCCCCCAGCTGGAGCAGATTTCATCTCAAGTATTTGGTATCTGATAGAACACTGTAATTGACAAATTATCATGGAATATTTTTTACCACTAAATATATCTTTATAGATTTCTCAAGTCTCGCTGTGTTTCTAAGGGCATTAATGTGATCTCTTAATATCTCAGCAATCTCTAAACAGAAGGCAGAAGCCCTTGATTAAGTAATTAGTTATGTCAGTAGGCAGAAATCATCAGCAAAATCATACCTTTCTTTGGTATAAATTAAACAAAAAAAAACCCCGGAGAGTAGACTTGTAGTACAAATTAAAAAATCCATTTCTCATTCATCAATAATTCACCTTGGCAATTCGTATCCCTCTTGCACAGGGGGTAAATGGTTTACAGCCCCCAGCACAGAAAAGGCTCCCAGACTGGGGAAAAGGCCCATAAGCAGATGGCACTGCCACGCACAGACATGCTGCGACTCTCACGGATTCTCCTGTGGGACAGGGACAGTATGGCCCTCTCTCCCTGCGGAGAGTGACGATCTAGAAACTTTGTGAGACTGTGTGGTCCTGTTTACCTAATTAACTTATCCTTGGCCAGAAGGAAGATGTGGTCTGGCCTCAAAATCTGTTATAAATTCTCAGCAGGGTAGCAGAACCCAGAAAATGCATTGACCTGTCAGACCACATTCACAGAAAGGAGGATCATTGAATGCTTCCTTCTGCTAAGGAATTCACTGAGAAGAAATATAGCTAACCTTTGTGGGTTTTTTCCATTCAGTTATAGAAAGCACAATAACCACATCTTAAAGGCTGAATCATTACAAGAGCAATCTTGAGAACTAATAACATGAAAGCCAATATTGATGAGATTGGGGTGAGAGAACAGTTACGCAGCTGCTTTTCCCACAAACATAGGGAGCGGGAAGCCTCCTCATTTCCTTGTGGGCCAAAAAAGATGCTCAGGGGATGTAAATTCCACCAATTTCAAATCAGAACCAGATCACATCGGTTTACAATTCCTTCCTCTGCCTTCAGAGTGATTACTGTAGCAGCATCATATTACTTTTTATGTAATGTCAGTTTTATTTCCAGCTACTTTACATAATAACACTTGATAATTCATTACATGTTGTTTTGACTCAGCGCACACACTCTTGCACTGTGAATACAGCACATACTCACAGAAGCAGATCTACACCTTCCCCTCTGCTATGTGCTTTTCTTACTTGGCAATACACATGCTAGGACTAGGTTGCTCTCTAAACACACTTCATTCATTTGCTGGCATTACACATTAATGATGGATTTGTGCTTTAACACGGCTGCTTCTAAATAAAGCTTTGGTTTGCCTGAGATAGGCTGTATGTAGTAGGTAGGTGATCTGTGCTTTGCCAATGCTATTTTGCAGTCAAAGAAAACCTGCTTAGCAGCAGGGTTATGTACAGCTGGACAATGAACAGTTTGATAAATCTGGTAATGTTCCTCACACAACATCATCAAGGAGAAAGCAACATTGTAATAATAGGCAAGCGTGCTGACCCAGCCCTCACTGATATTCCTGAAGCGTGTGGCCTCTTCAGTGGTTTTCAATCTTGTCTTTACTATTACCACCACCTGACAAGAGAGAACGGACCTTTCTCCTACCCAGCAAGCAAACCAGACTGTCATGCCCTGCAGCCAGCTGACGAAACCTTAGAGCCAGTAATAAACTTGGTGGCCTAGTAAACCTCTGCTGCTCGCCTTGACAAAGGAATCCTTGGTGAAGCAGTATGGCCTGTGCCATAGGGAAAGTTGAAACTAAATGTTAATGACTCCATCTGGCCTTAAAACTTTGCATTGGGTGGGTTTCCTTTTCCTTTTTTAAGACTAACACTGCCCGGATGAATGGAACTCCTTCAAGCAGCGTTTTATAGAGGTCATGGTGAGATGTTAGAGCACCTCAGGTTCCGCAAACACCACTTTTTCTACTGTAAAAATTATGAACACCATAAAAAAAAGAAAACCAACAAAAAAAAAAAAACAACCAAAAAACCCAAACAGGACTGAAATAAATGTTTGTGTAAATTCTATACATAACATTTTCACTATGGTTGTGAAATAGCTTTAGAATTGGTTTCAAAGGAACATAAAATGGCTTTGTGATTTCAAAACAGATTTGGAATGGTTGAAGTCAAGTCCATGTTCTGAAAAGCATCCTCAAAATGTCTTGGCATTACAGTGCCTTGGATGTTTTCTATGTTCTATCTTGGGAGCAGATAAAATCTGCATTTTTTCTAGACATTACTGTTTGTTATAAACTGTAATGAGAAAGTTAGCTGGATATAGCAGAGGAAGTGTCCTCATGCTGTTAAAAAAAAATGTTCTGAGCAGCAGGCTACCTCCCTGGTTAAAGAGCTGCTGGGTAGGTAGTGCCACAGCAACTGAGGGGAAGCAAGCGCACGGGAATACAGGCTTGGGATTCAGGGAAGCAAAGAAGTAATCCCTTTGCTATGTAGCACCGTGGGCTGTGCAGCAGGCCTGGGGATATGATCTCCATCAGTGGTGCTGCTCACTAATGCCAGGAGCACACAGGGGCAAACAGAGAGGAGGCAGGTAGTGAGGGGGCACTTACCAAGAGCAAACATGGCACGTCACACTGGGGTGCTGCCTCTGCCTCCCCCAGCTGCCCACCAAAGCTGCCTCAGGCACACAAGCTGTGACTGCAAAGTGGGTCTGAAGAACGGAGTAGGTAGGAACATGGGGAATGAAGAACCATGAAAAGGAATGAAGAAGGTATTTGTGTCACCTAACTTTTGTGATCTGAATGGCTCTCAGGTAGTACCCCTCCTTCTACTGACTTCAGAGAACATCCATTGCTAACCTTCACCAAACCGTACTTCAGTTAGATGTGTAAAGCTAATGGTATAAACACCCTCTTCATCTCACTTCCAACCTAAATTATGCTGCTGTAGTAAATAACAAGGCAGTTGCAATGCAACCGCTTCCTCACTCCTCACAATGCTGTAGATCTACACCTTTTCTCCTCACTAATCAATTCCTGCCCTCATCTGGCCAACAAGTTCTTTTTTCAACTTAGGAAGAATTTGCAGCAGCCATGTCTTGGTCATCTGAACCAAATTACTTTGGACAGTGAATAGGACAACCGGGAAAGTCCAAGCTCCACGCCATGAAATATTTCCATCTGTTTCAGGGAAGACGGCCCATGTGCTGGATCTTAGTCTCAGTGATTTTGTTAGTCAGACTCTGGGGGGCACTAGGATCTCATGATGAAAAACAGGACAGACTCACTGCTGTTTCCCACACTCATATTTGCAGCTATTTGGATTTTGAATGTAAAATCAGGGCCAACAGTGATTAAGTTTCAGATGAGCCTCATCACGCTTCAGAATTCCCCTACTTCCACTACTACAAACTCTCTCTGGACCTCTTCAGCTGGGAAACCAGCACAGAGATCTCGGGAGAAAATGCTTATCTTCAGTTCTGAAACTGAATACGTGACATGAAACTGCAATGCGTTAAATACTTAAAAAGTCCTACACCCTCAGCTGGCACAGCAGGAATATGGACACGGACTGATGTATTGGATGCCAGAGCAGCTTGTCTGTATGGCTTTCCCCTTCCCCCTGCCCTTTGCAATATATTAGTTCAGCTCTTGATCCCAAACAAACTTAGAGAACACAGGGACATGAGCAGGTTGTTGTTTTATTCCCTGGGGCTTCTGCTCATCACTGACTTCTCACAGAAGCACAGGACGGGGTTCATGTTCTCTTACTGTCTTCATCTTGCTCTCCTACATAATGATCTCGGTTTACAAGGACAAAACAATATTCAAAACAATTATTAATTACAATGAGAAAACTGCTTCTAAAGTGAAGTTAAGATGATAATAGTGTAAAACTATGATGTGAGGTAGTCCACGGGAGCCTTCTAAGATGCCAGTTGCATGGAACACCCACATAGTCATTCACCCTGTTCATAACAGTAGCTAGGAACCACTACTATAAAAATAGCAATGATAAAAAAATCCAATTGTAAAATTCACGTTTCGGCCCGCTACTTATTTGAATTATATGTTAGCATCTCCTCTCCCTGACGGTCTGATACGGTTAGCCAAAATGGCAGGAATAGCAAAATATTATCATCAAACATGTGACTTGCAATTTAAGCAATATAACCATCTCCATGTAACTCCCTATCATATAAGGCAAAAATATCACAGATTTTGTGGAATTTGTCTATACACTGAATATTTCAAATGACAGTTGCCTGCTAGCAGTCTCAAGACCAAACAATTACACTGAAATATGTTTAAGTAAACTATACTTCTGTTTAAATGTACAGATTTTCAAAGAACACTGAAAACCTGGAAAATCTCTTCAAATTAATCACTGTGAATTATTCAGTCAGTTACAATTCTAGTAATTTGTGCTTCAGAGAATAAAAAGCATGCAATTTATTTGTCTGACTCTCACAGAGTGTCCATCCCTTCCTTTAAGCTCTATTTTCACCATGCTTTACGAGGACCCTTAGCTCTACAAAACCATATTAAGAACAGACTGAACTTCCCAAAGTACACTGAGCAGAAACTAGAAGTTCTAGGTGAAACCTCCAAGAGGGAATATTTTTTGGCATCTTTGATAATTGCAGTCCCTAATGTCTTTAATTCCTAGATTAAAAGCAGAAGGAGGTGGGGAAAGAAAATCCTTTTTCACAGACTGATATTGTCATCTGAGGATATTATCTAACTGTAATTTCTGCTTTTAAAGGACTTCAAAAGGAACTGATATTTTTATAGATGCCTGAACTCTCATAATCTGTACAGCTGCCAGCTGTTAATACTCAGGAGAAATAGAAATTCAGTTATTTAAGACCACAAAGAAACAAAACCAAAAATCCAATGTACAAAGCATACAAAGAGAATTCTAATTTGACCTTTATCTTTAATCCAATGTCAGAAACTGTTTGCCTGAAAATGTGGTAATTGCAAGATTCAATTCAACCCCACTCAGAGGCTGAGAAAGCTGATGTCTATCTGAAGCTAAACGAAGTACAGATAAACCCAGTGTACAAACATCTACCTTCGCAAGCCTTACAATGACCTTTTTTTTGGGAAAAGAATCAAAAGCATTACTCCTATCACAATAGTGCAAATGAACCAGCTGGAGCATATGTATTTTCGTGCACATCTATACATATGGCACTGTCACGGTAAAAGGCTTCAATGCACATTATTCAATCTTTGCTTTTGATACACAAGAAGCTGTCACTCTTACTGTCACTTTTGCATGGCATTCTCTAGAGCTATTTTGATGGGCCTTGGACTAAATGGTCTTAGAAGCTCTATCAAGAGCCATATTTAAATAAAAGGGGTTTCTTAGGGGGTCAGTGTATTATTATGGGAAAGAATGACAGTGCTTTGTCTGCAGAGGGAATCCAACACTACACCCTGCAGCTGTTGCTGTCGGAAAAAAGTCTTTGCCCATTGTCCCTGTGTGCTTTGTCAAGTGATATGGGGTATCCAGATGCAACTGACTTTTTCAAGACTTTGTCTTAAGATTTGTCCATTGCTGGTGAAAGCAACCTAAACTCAACTGGTCTTGAAGGAACTACCCACTAAAGTAACAAAAGCAAGCAAGCTCCCCCACCCGCAGGCCACCACACACCTATCCTTTACCAGGCCCATGTTTTTCTGACCCTGTTTCTTCCCCCAAGGATGATGTGAAGTGCAAGCACCATACTGTCTTGAAACCACTCAGCCTGATAACTCTCTTTTCTTTCAAGGGTACCAGAAAAAAAAATAATTCTTATACCCAAACAGCTGTGCTCCTCAGTAAGTGCAAGCACTAGCTGCTGAGGGAAACAATGTGCTCCCAACAACTACCACCCTCCGTACTGCACTCGCAGTCCAGGCATCCGCAGCTAATCAGTTCAGCAAGAAACAAACTGACTGAAATCAAGTGCTCCTGCTTCCCACGTCCAAGCACCCGCCATCCAAAGGCACCTCACCTGAGGGGTCATTCCACCCAGCCCATCCTCCCTCCTCCTCAGAGCAGTGATTTCAGAAACGCTGGCCAGATTTCCCAGGTTCTCCTCTGCTTCCCACTGCAGGAGTATCGATTTGCTCAGGAACACGGACTTTGGAGGTAACCTGCACGTGAGCAAACACAAGCAGGTCCTGGGCGCAAAGCACCGGAGGGCTCCGTCGGATTAACTTCTCCTCACCTTCCCCTGCTGCAGCTGCTGAGAAAGAGCAGCCACAGAATTCCAGTTTGAATCATAGTTTTGTTCACTCTCCACAGAACAGTAATAAAAGGTTCAACTGTGGGAGGAAGGGGGAGAAATACCACAACTACTCATTCCCACCAGCCATACATCTGGCCCTTAATTACCCTATGGTATTTATATAATCAAAAAAATATTCAACTTGTATGACTGATCATGTTGGAGTAGTGGAACACATTAGCAAATAAATAGCAAAACACACAAATTTGTCAACAGATGGATTACAACCAATGTAATTAAATGCAAAATAGTTCTGCTTTTAAAGCAATTGCTCATAAATTAGCCTGTCAGCAAATGTATGCAACTAATTGCATGAAAAAAATTAGGCCATGAGACAATATTATCTGCACATAGTCTTTCCAAACAATGTAGAAATGATTGGGTACATTATTAATTGAAAAGAAGTCAAACTGCATTAGTTTAATTGCTCTTTTTTGTGCAAACCTATTAGAATAATTTGTACAATATTTATTCCTTTTTACATTTCATGATAGGTATTTAACTCCTGTTTGTCGACTAACAATAATGATTTCACCTTTTTCTCAGCTTAATAAATGCAAGAAGAATGCTCTGTTTGTCCACAGCGATGGTGAACTGAGGCTGTGTCCCAAGAGGGTGTAAGGAGAACGAGAGCTGAAGTTGTCCTTGGAGACACAGTCCTTTCTAAACAAACCAGAGGCTAAAGTGGAAATCAAAGGTTGCAAGAAAAGCTTGTTTGCAGAGAGGAAAGACTTCAGAATGTGTTTTACAGTTTTTAGAAAAATGTATCCATAATGACATTGACAGCCCTGAGCAAAGCCAATTCAGAGCTGTCAGCTTTCACATCCAGAGCCCTGCTCCGAGATACCTAATTACAGGTTTAATCCTGTGATTTTCAGCCCCAGGTCTACCAAGGCTCTATGGGCTACTGTTCAAGAACTTATGAAGGGTCATGCAGAAAAGCAAGTCTGTTCCCTCATACTTGCTGTGCAGGATTTGGCATCTCTGTTTGGGTTTGTGGATCCCCACTATTTCCCCTGAAATGGCTGAAAAACCACTCACAGCCCAAGGCTGGCAGTCATGAATGCAAAGATCGCCTTGATTTCAGGAAGCTTTACGTAAGTTCTATAATCAAAAGAGATAATGTATTGAGCTTCACTCAGGTCTACTGCTGGTATAAATGGGGAGAGCCTCTGCTGACATCAGAAAAACCACCTTGAAAGAAAGATCACAGCTGTGATGCATTTCATGTACCTAATCAAAACATCTGCAATTTGAGTACGGGTAATGAACTGCTCACAGACAATTGGTGAACTAAGAATCATCCGTGTAAATTATTCAGTGACTAATTTTGACTAATGAATACATTTAAGAAAAAATGATAGCTATTTACTTTACACATCTTAAGCTTTTTTTTTTCCCCCTTCCTTTCTCTACATGAATTAAAACTGGCAGAGAAGTCAGAAGAAAAACAGAATTGCATGCAGAAGTTGTCAGTCTGGTGGCAAAACCACACATCACTCCAAAAAGCTTCACAAGCAAACAAACTAGTTAACTGAACCAAAATGAAAATACGGATGATCCAACAGCAGTTCCCACCTGCCTGTGTTGGACAGTTTTCCAAAGTGATGGAGACAAGGGGCTCCCAGAGCAGAATCTGTAGGCAGTAGGCAGCCTGGCAGGCAGAGAACTGCCTGGGGACACAGAGAATCTGCATTAAAATTCATTGCTTTGTTCTATATTGAGAATGAATTCCTAATCATTAGGCCACAGCATTGCCACAGTGGAGTTCGTCATCTCTCTTACTGATGGTATTTCCTCTAATATGGAATAACTATAAATTAATTGGATGAGAAAAGAACAGAAAGCGAGAATCGTTCTGTTGTAACCTTGGGTTCAGTCCCTTGGGCTGTGCCCCCTGTGGTCTCCAGGCTAGTGGGTACTTAATAGTACATGAAGTAAAATAGCTTCTTTACAGCTGCCTGAGAGCTCCCCCAGCCTGACCCCCGGCCCACAAAGTGGGCCATAGCTCCTTACAGCAGAGTGTTGGTATTTAAAAGGGCAGAATGACACATTTCTTCTTAATAACTCACCCCCAAAAACAAATATAAAATAACTTCTTTGGTCAGTATTTGCAGGTAGTTTCAGGGCACCACAAGCCGCTTTCTGGATGCAGGGATGAGTCTTCTTAATCTCCAGAGAATAAAATTTGGTTCTTGATTGGGTGTTTTAGCAGATGAAATCCAATGAAGTCTGACATTAGTTGATAATGAAGAAGTTTCTTCTGCATATATTATAAAGCTGACATTTATGGATAGCCCTCCAGAAGAGATTGAGAAGATAACCACAGGGGAATAAGGCTTGTCATTCTTTGTTTCTGATCTGGGACTCTGCTCAAGGAAGAAACGTGCACATGAAATGAGGAAGCTTGCTGGTGGCTCCACTGTAGGGTTTGGTACACAAACACACAAGTATTCGAACTTATATGCAAACAAGCAACAGCGTGGCTCGTGAAATGGGTGAAGGAAAACATGCCATTTCACCCACAGTAAGGTGCACTTCCTGGTTTTCAGTTTGGAAGTAATTTCTCAGCAGAGAATGAAGCCACACTGGTCTCCATGTCTAGGCTTTGCAACCTTTTTGGACATGGATCTGAAGCTGTGCACCTTTACACACAAGGGACACGCAGTGGCCAAACCCATGGGCACCATTTAAGGTGATGGAGACTGCTGAAAATGAAGCTATGTTTTGAACAAGTGGGCATCACAGGATCCCTGAAGACACTTTTAGTTTCCATATCCACATCTGGGATTTAGTAGAAGCAATTCTTGTGCTGTCTATAGTGTATTCAGTGGGATCTGGAACGGTTACAAAATGACTTACAATCCACCCATTTATACTCTAAAATCTTGCTAATTTGTCACAAAAGAGAGTTCTGTCAAAATTAGCCCATTTGGATGTCCCAGGAGGAAGAAAACAGGGTTAAGATTTCCTCCTCCTACTCAGTAGGTTTGGAAGATACAGCTTAATAATGATGGATCAAGATAATGTTAATAAATAGATCAGTAAATCAAACAAGTCTTTGGTATTGCAAAGATTGTTTCCACTTTTCTTACACTGTTTCCTAAGTAGTTTTGGAAAGAGGCAAAAATCAAGGCTGTGAAGAAGAATTCCTTGATTCAGACAATGCAGGGGAAATGGAGAAACCAAACCAAAAGAAGAGTGAAAATAAGAGTAGCAAATCTGAGCTCTTAACTCCTGGTCTTGTTTAAAGCATTATTCCTAGCATAGGATTCACCTTCAAAATCCTTATTTCTCTCTTTTGGAGTTATTGGTTGCAGTTTTTTCAAGGTAAACTTTTGCTTCTGAGAAATTTGCATTATATGAGGTTTGGGAACTTGATCAGAAATTTAGTTTAGCAAGTCAGCTGCTCTTTAAAGCTCCTATTTCCTCCAGATCTGCAGGGTTAAGAGCAGGGTCTAGCACCTCTGCCTTCTCAGACGACTGAGGAAAGTTAAGGGTGGTGGGTGTAGGGCTGACTGCATGATGGGCACTGGTAGAATCCCCCAAAATGCTCTGGCTTTACTACTTATGGAACTGCTAAGAAGGGAGGAAAAATAAAATGCATTGGAGAGAGGCTTCTGTGATCACTTAAAGCACACATAACATTTACAAAGTTTTTTGCTTAGGGCTTATCCTGTTGGAAGTATTAAGGGTTCCTAATATCCTGAAGGAGGCACTGGGGATCTTACCAGAAATCTCCCAGCACCCAGCCAGGTACTGCTGAGCAAAGGAGCCTCATTGATCCTGAGCCTTCAGAAAGCCTTTGCAGGGAGTTTTACCAAAACAGAAAGAGGATTTTTTTTTTCCTTTTCACATTAGATCCAACCAAATGGTCAAACACAAACACAGACTTGCTTCCCAGCTGGCAGCTTTTCAATTAATCTAGCAAGCATCATAGGATGCCTGTTGATTAGAGAAAGCAAGGAGTAGAACAGCAGACTCCAGCAGCCTTGGTAAACACCCGAGAGAGAGGAATTCCACTATATGTAAGTGTCCGCTGGGGCAAAGTTAGGCCCTACTTAAAGAATTCTAATGTATTCATCAGGTAAAAAATCAATGAACACTCAACACAGGACAGTGCTGTATTATTCCTGTATTGATAATCAGTTTGGCCTTCTTCCTCAATGGCAAGCTTTGCTTCACAACAAGGCTCACTGAACTTTTACAAGAAATGCCACAAAGCTGACAAGATTTCCAGATCATGGTGACAAGAACTGCTATCAATTATTTGTGTTTCTGCAGGGTCCAGCTGTGGTGGCAGACCATGGACACCCAGAGCTACACCCTGCGCAGACGGGGCAGGGACAATCTCTTCCCCCACATCCTTACAGACCAACAGGACACCAGTGCCTGAAGGCGAAAAGGCAGCTAAGGAAGCAAGGAGATAACAGCAGTGGTGTTAGCAGCAGTCAGAAATTTCATAATTATTTTAGCCAAATAATGTTTAAGCAGGGAATGGCAGAAAGGAGAATGGCACAGCCTGCGGCAGGGTCCTTCCAGCTATGAAGGGCTTCATGGCTGGAGCACACAGAGAATGTGTTGAAGGCTGAGTGAGCACAGCTGCATCCCTGGCTGCGTGGAAAAGGGAGACACTGTCTTGGCAGCATAGAAGTGATAATGGGGACGTGAAGAGATCAGGCAGGGCCTTTAAAGGAAAGGCAAGCAGTTAGTGCTGGTGGTGGTTAAAAAAAAAACAAGAACCAGCAAAAGGACACACAGAAAGAGGTTACACAGCTGAACCAGCCAGAAAACAGCACTGGAGGACATGTTTTACATTTTAGTGAGCTGCAAGTAGGAACCTCTGTTGTCAGAGTCAAGCTATGCTTCAAGCTGGAGTATCAATCAGCTGTAGCATAGACATTAAGATTTTTAAAAAAGATGGTCAGAGACAGTGCTCAAATTATGGACCCAAGTATCAGGGAGAATGCTGGAACTTTCCATCCTGACTGACCAAAGGAGAGGCAGAAGAGTACTTTTATTATTCTTAGTATGACACTTTCTTTCTGTGCTTTAAGACAAGTAATCTGGATGCATGCAGTCAAAAAAAAAAAAAAAAAAGAAATCAAGATTTTCCAATGTGGGTGGATAAACCTGTCATTATTAAAATGAATCCATTAACTAAGATGCTTTATAAACTCCAGATGATCTCTCTCCTATTATCCTGTAAGGAGATTAAAATTTTTCATTGTTGCTTTTATGCAATTTCTTTGTAAAGGGAAATAGCTCAAGGTTAAATTGAAAAGCCTTTTCCATCCAATAAAGAGGCCATATTAATTTTCCCTCATCTTAGAGAAAATATATGGCCTTGTGAGATATAAAGGCTGTAAGTGTTCTTTTTTCTAGGCTCCTTGCTGATCTGTTTAATAATGGAACAGTGCCCTGGCCAGCCATCTGCTTTACTGCACTTTTCTCGTAGGGAGCAAGACTGGCCATGTCACTTCCAATCAGTTAAGTTCAATCCGAACAGGATAAAAGTTTGCAAAATACATTTCAAATCCTGGGAACAAGCAGTTAAGCCCTCTCTTGCAAATTAGGCATTCAGTGACTCTGATCTTCCTTTTAATTTACTGCCTCCAAGAAAGGAAATAGAAAATAAGAACAATGTTTCATTCCTGGCAGCAGTTTGCAGTAAGAATATGGGGACTTAGGCCAACACAGTACAATTAGCAACCATGCCAGAAAGTTAAATTTTGTGCGCAAACTCTGCACTGGATTTAGGCATATGTCTGTATATTCACACACACACTTGCATGTATTTACACACACACACAGAGGTATAACATCCCACCCTGCTGTTACAGCTGCAATAGAAATCCTGACCAGTGACCAGTTCCTCTGTATTAGCTAACTGGTGTGGCTCTACCCTGAGCTGGGCAGATAAGACTCCAGGGCTTCCCAGATTCTTTAATTAACATTTCCCTTTGGCCTGCCGAGGAGCTGATTTAAGACCAGCTTTTCTCCTGGTGCCCACTGCCGTACTCCTCCCATACTATTGTTTACGCATCTCTCAACTTTCTCTGCTGCCCACTTGGTCGGTGCGTGCCCAGCTCTCCTCTGCTCTGCTTGTGCCCTCCCCTCAAAGGGCACAGCCAGCTCCGCTGCCCTGATTAATGCTTGGTGCTACAAGACTCTTCCACAAGTGAATTTTCAGTATAGAATAAGCTCTGTAATCAGAGTATTGCTGTTCATACCAGAAATGCTACCCAAGGGTCAGTTCGGGGCACATGCGGTAGGTTTTGAAGCGAAGCAGCCGCGGTGCCAGCACCGAGCAGCTGTGCAGTGCATGCACAGCCAAGAAGACACCCCTGAGGCACTGCTTCTCCCATCTTTGTATGGGAAGAGGGAGTCTTGGAAAATCTGTATGTGTGGCAGCCCTCAGCACTGGTGAGCTCAGCGGCCAAGGCGTTACCTGGTGGCCAGCAGCGTTTTTTGCTGAACTCTAGTGGCACATGTCAGCACATTTGGGGATATAAATGTGACTACCCCAGAGGCAGGCATGGCCTCCCAGGTAGTTTGCCTGGTTTGTCTTCGAGACGGGCTTACCTGGCTCCATGGGTGGGTGCGTACTGCTGCAGCCCAGCTGTACATTTCCGAACGGTTAGCACTGCACTGCTCGTGATAGCTTTGAAGTGCGTGAACAGAAGGGGAGAGTACATCCACTGGTGTAGTGCATTAATGGCCCATGGCTGTCACCAGGGACAAAACTCTCCTGCTGCTTTCAGTGGGATGATTAGAGTTTATGGTGGAATGCGAGTTTCCATTAACAGCCAAGGTAAGTGAACATCAGGAAATTATACAAAGCGTAAGTTTTATGAGCTGAAAGATTTGTTACTTCCACCCACACAACTAAAGGCATTATTTTAAGAAAGTGTTTAAATTCTTCTTAAACCTTATTCTTGATACATCAAAAGAATCAACTAGAAACTCTCCCCTCCTCTCCAATTCTAATATGAACTCAACTCCCTGGGGTGCTTTTAGAGGCTTTTGATGGATAGCTTAACTCCTAATTGTCTGTTCAAAGCCTCTGCTGTTTCTAAGGTTTATTCTATCAGAGCTGTGAACAGGTGTGGTGATGTCTGGGACAAATGCTTGTCCCCAGGACTGTCAGGACACCAGCTCTCCAGGCTAGGCAGGCAGAGCAAGTAGCCACTGACCCGGACCTGGCACCCCCCCACCTGCCCAGCACCACTCCCAGGACCTCTGCTCCAGCTCCTGCCACCGCCCTCCACCTGATGGGAGCAAAAACAGTCCAAGAAAGTTACTCCTGCTTTACAGGGGCTGTCCACTTCTGATGGGGGTGTGGAGGAACTGACCAGGCAGAATACATGAGGGCAAAAAGGAAGATAAACACAGTCACACAGTCCTTCCCAATTTTCTTCTCTCACCAGCAGGTGAAAGGGCACCTGAGACTTCTTCCCTCCATACTCCCCTGTATGTTGTTTTAAATCAGTTTTGCTATTTATCCATGACACCACAAATAGTCAACACTTGCTCTGCTCAGTTGCAGAAATGTATGTTCATTTAAAAAATACAAAATTCCAAAATAAAACTGCTAAGGTCACTGGGCAAAATAACACAGTTACATACCAAATGATACATAGACATCAGACTCTGAAAACCAAAACTGGTTAAAACAAAACCATTCTGACACTTCCCATGACTCTCTGCAGAAGGCCAGGGGTATTTCACTGAACTATTTTTTCGTAAGTATTTGATCTGAAGACATACCGGTTTGGGAAACTTGAAAGAGTAACCTGCCATCTGAACTAGTGTGGGAATAAAACATTAGGGAAAATTTAAGTTGAAAGCCTTTGCAAGAATCGCAAAATGTCACAGAAATATTCTTTTTCACCTACAGAACAAATAAATATGTGGATCTTCTGCCTAAAGATGTCTTCCAAGACTCGTATCTCTTCAACACAGAAGCTGCCTACTCAGAAGAATTCAGACTACTGCTCCTCCTGCCTGTGAATCAAACAACTCTGAAATTAGCAGGAATTATTTGCCACTCGGCTCTACTTCTTGGTGGGAATTGCTGCCATGCTTCTGATTCCATGTGCATTGGTCTTGCACATATGCCATCAATGAGAAGCTGGTCTAGGAGAATCTAGTATGACACATGACTTCTCTAGGCAGATGCTTGTTGACTTTGGATTTCCACACAATGCCACCTCTGAGTGCTGTTCCCCCTTACTGTCCATCAGTCAAAAAGGAGTCAGTAACTCTGTGACAGAGAGGTCTGTTCTTCAAAAAGCTGAAAAAGTCTGAACAAAATGTCCCTTGACTTGAATCTCTCATTCTTTCAAAGGGGCTCATATAAACCGACCAACTATTTACACAAATAATGGTAAGTTGTTTAAATCATTCCTAACCAATTGACTTAGAAGCTGTTTCTCCATGATCATACAGAGCTGTGGAGCAAACCTTCATTAACAAATCAGGTAAGAACATACTGTGTCTAATTGATTAGAACTTCACCCCAAATCAAAATGAAGTCTGATTTGAATCTTTGGGATTTGCAAGAGTTTGGATACTCCTCTTCATGTCCTGTGGCTCACTGCACGCACCTCCAGAGCTCAGGGTTTCAAAATACAAACCCAGCAAAATCAAGTAGGTATGAAGCAAATACAGAAGGTTGTCAGTCTAGAAAAAGAACCCAACTCTGCAACACAGACAACATGTCTTTTCCTTGTGGTAAAGTTTCAGTAAGTATTCAAAAGTCTGGTGCTTTTTTAATTTTAATCTTTTGAAACAGCATTCTGCAATTTCTTCGTGTGGACTCTGAAGGAGGGGAACAAAGCTGTGCCTGGCCTGGCAGCCTGCCTGCGCACACACGGTGACAGAAGGAGGGGGTTGATGCTTGCCTGCCACAAATAAAATTCAGTCTTCAATCTTTTTTCACAATTTGAAACTGAAAACCCCAGTCAATAATACTTACAGTCTTCCTTAAGCTACAACCAAAGAGCATAGGCTAAAACCTCTGTTACTTTTTTTTCCTCTTCCCCATAGCAATTCCTCTAAACATTCAGTCCAGCAGTTCAGGCTTAATTGCTCACTTTGAGACAATACAAACTTTTAGGAGCCCTGTCTGACTGAAAGTTTTGAAGTAACTTTGATGTTTTTTGTAGCATCAGTGCTCAGAGGCACATTTTCAAAAATTTATCCAGACTCTATCTCTTCATATGCAAACAACTGGACATTAATATTTTAGCAGTAAAATTTAAGACTTCTGCATAATTTGGAAAATAATGAGGCCTCTTACTATTTAAGATATCTGTTTCTATATAAGTTATTAGACTCCAAGGATCCATATTAAAATCAATCTTAATTGTCCAGAAACAGCTATAAGTTGGATTTAAGAATACATCATTCTAATTTATTTCAGTAACAAGACATGCAGTAAGTGGCAAATACCCTGACCAAAAGCACATATTACTTTCTGCTCCCAAGCTATTACTTTTCTGGGATCAGAGACATTCTTTTAACGAGATGTTCTCTGTGTGGGATACAACAATGCCTGTCCGACCCTAACTCAGCAAAGGACTTGCTACTCCAATTAATGTCTCTGCTTAAGAGCAACCTTGAACTTGGAGGGGATACAGAAATCCCACTGATTTCCACAAATAGGAAACTTGTAGCAGTATGAAGCCATAGCATGCAGAAGCATCCCAGAGTTCAGAAAGCCTAGTAAGGGAAGAAGGGCTCTGCATTAATCTATCTCAGATGCCTCTAGTGTGGATCCATTTGCACAGTGCTTTGCTCAATGATGCTACACTTGCCCCTCCAACCCTAGGACAGCAATTCCCCAACTTCCCTCCTGGCTGTCCACTTTTGGGCTCACAATTCCCTCTCTAAGTCTAATTTCTACAGCGAATTTTTGATGCCATTTCCTAGCACCGTGACCCTGTTCAGACTTGCAGTCCTTGCCTGTGGGAACCGCTGCCCGGATCCACAAAAGGATAAAGGCGACCAAGCCTCATGCGTTGGCAAATGCTCAGGCCAGAACCACCGTCTTTTAAAAATCCTACTGAATTGCAGCTGACTCCTGGGCTAACAACATCTCCATCTCCTAAATATCAGCAGTGCAGACACGTCTCTGGGTGATGCTGCAAAGCAATTAAGAGTGCCCTGTAGGTCTAGACATACTTGGATTTCACCTGATGTGTTCAGACCACTGATCTGGGATGGTGTGGAAGTTCCAGGGCTATCACTTGTCAAGAATGAAAGCAAGCTCTGACCTATTTTTTCACAACTTTCATAAGTAAGGGCATAAGGAATTAATTCCAAGAAAAGACGTAAGTCTGTAAAATTTTCTGCAGAAGGAGATGCCTCAGTTCCTGGGAAAAAAATGGCAATTACTCAACATTTTATATAACTAGCTTTATCAACTCCTTCCTTGTTTCTGTGCTACCAGTGACTTCACTGCTTAGAGAGCCTAAAGTCAAGACTGGGAATTCCTCTGTGATAGCAAGGGTCCTTAAGATGGATCATATAATACTAATCATCAAGCTTATAACCTTTGTGTATTTAGCCCAAAGTGTTTTCACAAGCAGAGAAGGGTCTTAAACATATGCTGAAAGCTAAGTACATGCTTCAGTACACTACAAATAGAGCTATTTATGTTTGAAATAACACATTTTGTAAAGCTCTGATCCAGAAAACATACTTCAAGGTTTTGCGTATAAATACTGCACAGATCACCAGTAGCTGTAACATTTCCCGTATGCTCCTGTGAACATTTCATTCATTTCCTCCGCTATTGGTCATTTGTATGCTGGCACTCCTATCTTGCAAAATCATGTGCAGAGGTTTTCATTTTTGTCTTCCCCCATTCTTGGCTTTAGACAGAGGGGCTCATCAGAGAGTTGAACTGGTGCGTAATGAAAGGCTTCATGTTTATTATTTTTCTTAATGGTTGAAGATGATAAGTTCCAAAACCTATGAAGAGAGAGTTCCCCCTTTGAAAAACACAAGCACAGATGGTTGCTTTTACCCTGACAGATCAGCACTTTGTAGAGGACTATTTCTTGTTATAAATGATACAATCTCAGATAATTTATACTTCTACTTGCTCCTAAAAAGACCTTTTGTATCTGTCTGAATACTGTTTCCTAGAAATATGTGCCACTTCACAAAACTCTGCTTTGATGGTGAGATTAATCGTATCAGCTTTCTTAGGAGAGTGGTCAGGTTGATTTTTGAACATTCCTAATGAAAACTGCTTTTTTTCCGCTCTTCTCTTCATAGTTCATTAATTTTTAATTTTTTTTTTTTTAAAGCCAGATCCAAGGCTTTGCTGAAATGAGCAGAGGCAATAGCATTTGAGATTGCAGACATGGTTAATGCCAGCATCAGCTTATGCTTAACTTCTTTTCATTTTTAACAGTCCTTGCCCTGCAGGTATAAAAAGGGAATTAAAGCCATAAGGCACTGCTTCAGATTTGTTCTCTTAATTAGCTCCTGCCATGGTGGATTAATTCCATCTGCAATGTGTTGCCATCTCTGCAGAAGTTTATCGTAGTGGAATGGGGGATTAATGATGAGAGTGTATGCCTAGACATCCCAGCTGTCCGTAAGCTGGCTGTAATGGGATCAGTGCAGATGGTACCATTGCTCTCCTTAAGTATCACTGAAGGTGAGGAATTCGTTTTCTATAAACCTGTCACATGCAGTTACTCATTCACTGCAGAAAATAAAGTGTCAGCTGCAGATCTGACTTAAAAATAGTGGGCAGTGGATCTGATCATCTCAAAAGAATCTCTTACTTTCCTGAAGAAATAGTGGGTTTATTAGCTTTGGCGTTTTAAAGGTGAGCAAGAGAGACTAACTGTATTTCTCTCTGAATCATCTGGGGAACTACGGGCCTGCCAGCCTGCCCTGGGTGCCGGGGAAGGTGCCGGAGCAGACGGTGCTGAGCGCCATCACCCAGCACGTGCAGGACAGCCGGGGGGTCAGGCCCGTCCAGCGCGGGGTTCTGGCAGGCAGGTCCTGCCTGGCTGCCCTGATCTCCTTGTGGGACAAGGTGACCCCCCTGACGGGTGAGGGACAGGCTGCGGGTGGTGGCTGCCCGGGCTGGAGCGAAGCCTTTGGCACCGTCCCCACAGCATCTCCTGCAGCCACCGGCTGCTCCCGGCCGGGCCGGGGGGGCTCTGCGCGGGGTCAGGAGCTGGGGGGCGGCCGGGCCAGGGAGCGGTGGGGAATGGAGTCACATCCCGCTGGCGCCGGGCACACGGGGGGTTCCCCAGGGCTCAGCGCCGGGGCCCGTCCTGCTGCGTGTCTGCACCGCCGGGCTGGGCGAGGGGAGCGAGTGCCCCCTCAGTCAGGGCAGGGGGCACCCAGCTGGGGGGAGCTGAGCTGCTGGGGGGCGGGGGGCTCTGCAGGGGGGCTGGGCAGGCCGGGCTGCAGGCAGGTCGGGCTCGGGCTCTTCTCCCACATAACAAGGAGGAAACAGCCTCAGGTTGTGCCAGGGGAGGTTTAGGTTGGATATTGGGAAAAAAAAAAAAATCACTGAAAGGGTGGTCAGGCATCGGGACAGGCTGCCCAGGGAGGTGGTGGAGTCACCACCCCTGGAGGTGTTTAAAAAGTGTGTGGATGCTGTGCTTAGGGACATGGTTTGGGATGGACTTGGCAGCCCTGGGTTAACAGCTGGACTTGATGATCTCCAATGTCTTTTCCAACCTAAATGATTCTATGATTCTCCTCTTGTATTTTGACTACTGCTAGTAAATTAAAATATATGTAAAAATGGAGGATTTCCCTTAAAGCTGGGCAAGCTGCTGCTTGGAACCAGGCAATCCAGCAGCGAACGCTGCACTGAGGTCTTATCCCTAAATGAATGAGTCTCTGGGATTGACTGTTAGTGCGTTATTCTTCTTTTCCTTAGTGTAGTTTAAAACTGGAGTAACTCCAGTCAAGGTAGGGAACACCTGGGGCATGAAAGTGGTGTAAAGGACAATTGGGGCTCTTTCTGTTTTAGTTTTATGATGCACTTTTTTACCCGTTTAAAAAGAAAAAGTCTTAATTTGCTTCTTAATGATCTGTTCCTATGGAAATAAAATGGCAACATCCCCATGAAGTAATACCTGAACATATTACCTTTCTGTCTTAATACCTGCATTACTTCATTTTACATCTTTATTATTAACAGAGTGATTTTTTTTTTCCAAGAAAGCAGCAGTTACTCTGTTTAAAAAAACACTAGTCTGGGACTCTAGAGATAGGGGTTCAATGACTATGACTATTATAGACTGTGTATAACTATAGGAGTATTAATTTATCCTGTGGCCTTACCTATAAATGGAGATAGTAGGACTTTCAGTGCCTATTTTGTCTGTTTTAGACAGTCAGCTACTTGGGGCAGGTGCTGCCATTCTCCATGTTCATTTAGTGCCTCACATAATAGAGTTCCAATCTCTGTTGATGCCTCTGTGTGTTATTAAAATACAAAGGATGTCAAACAGAAAAAGACATTTAAGTGCTCAAGTGCCATGGGAACAATACAGGTACGCAGACGTTTTTCTTCATCCTTATAAACCTGCTGCTAAATATAAAAATCTGTCTGTAGCTGTTCCACTGCCTATACATAAAACAGAGGCACATCAGACAAAGTTACATTACCGGGTAATGCATGCTGGGTGCCTTCCAGAAGAGCTATCATGAAATGACAGCAGTAAGTCTGACTCCTAGTCGCTAAAGGACAATAGTAATTTGAAACATTACTATTTTCTTATGTAGCATCTAGTATGTTTTCGGATGCACAATGAGGTTCTGTTCCACTCCTATGGATTCATTGTGTCTTATCCCCTAACAACAGCTCTTGTTTGAGCTTCAAAATCTACAACATTATGAAAAGAAATCTTTCTTCTAGTACAACAACTGAAAGGAGGGAGGGAGAAATCCAGGGACACTGGAATTTTAGATGAAAATACTTCAAAAGAAAATTCTGAGGTCCTATTACTCCACTGAATTTGTGAAAAATTTCTGGAGAGACAAAGTGGAGATGACAGCTAATCGTTTCAAGGAAAGTGCCCTAAGCCCAGGGGATGTAGGATGAAAAAAAGAAGGAGAAACAGCACTGGGTCAGATTGAGGACATCAGAAATAATGGGAGGAAGGTCCTCCAGCAAAGATGTGGCTATGGATAAATCAGTTTTGCCCCACAATCCTCTGCAGGAGGGGAGGACAGAAGAAGGAACCCAGAAAGAATCCATGGGAAACTGCAGCTGAAGGCTGTTCTGGCTCTTCAAAAAGCTGTCAGCTCTCCCCAGTTATGGATGGAGCTGGAGCAACAACTCTTGCCCAGCACAAGGGCAACGTCTCATGGATTATCACTACACTGCCACAGCCTCTCCCCTGGTGGAGGACCCCTGGAGCTCCCAGCAGAGGGGTCTTGTATATAAACCCTGGGACACAGCTGGGGCTTTACACTCTGCCAGGGGAGCCACGGTAGCTTGTGTCTTAAGCGAAGGATCTTACATCAGGTGCAACCTCCAGCCACTCACTCCATGTCTCACAATCCAAGATGGCACAGAAGAGGTTAAATAGGCTACATGGCACTCTGTGCCTGCACTCAAAACCACAGCAGGTAGGAATATGTGATGCAGGGGTTTGGTATACTACCCTGGAGTCTGTACAGGGACAGAATGACAGTAGGTGCTTACATTTTCTTCAAAATAAAGGTAGCTGAAAAAGCCTTTCTGGGCTGTGGTTATGTCTTGTTTGGTCAGATCCCTGTAACTGCACAGAGAATGTCATCCCTGCTCCAGGCTTGACCGTGAAAGGCTCAGACAGCTGGGGGTTGTACTGTGCTGCTCTGTGGGGCAAGGTAGGTACAAGGTATACTCCAGCATATACAGATGTACCTCCACACCTGGGAGCAGAGGAGGGAGGGAGGCATGAGAGAAGTGCTGAGCTGCTTTCATATAGCCTTTTCCTCTGTATTTTTTCTGTGACAAAGGAGCCAAACTTCTGCAGAATGGGGATGGACATGAGTCGGGCTGCAGCTGCCCGTTCCCAGGAAGCCAGGGGTGACCTGGACTTCGCGGCTGGGGTGGCCACATGCCCTCTGCACAGCCCCTCCCTGAGCTGCACACTGTGTCCCTGTAATGCCTCTGCTACGCATCAATGCAAGGGGAGAAAGTCACAGTAGGATTTTTTCCCACGGTACAGAGAATCTATAAAAATACTTACCGCAACGTCCTTTTAAGTCCAACTTGCTTTTTAACTTCCTGATTTTTTTCTCTTTTTCCAACATAAAAGGCAACAGTTAAACAGACAGTGGTATTCAGCAAGTCCAAGAAAAGGAAGGTTTTAAGCAAGGGTTATCGCTAGCAATAGTAGGGACAAAGTCTGATTCTGTCAGGCTTTTACTTTGTACTGTCACTTACTTTGCAAGCATTCCCTTTCCTTCATTGAGTAAAGGCAATAAATCTGGCCCTTAAAACTTGCTCTTTCAGGACTTGACCCCAAAGGGGGAAGCGGACCTGAGCTTCTACAGGAGGACCCCACATTTAAAAGAGGATGCCAGCCTGAAGGCACCCGAGTCAGAGAAGATAGGTTAGATCTGTATTATGTGAAGTCAAGATAAGCAGACCAAAGGGACAAGGATCCCACCACGGGATACTTCCTGCCTGAGAAACAAATAGCAGATTTTATTCTGTAGACTGTGCTATATGTCTTGCACAGCACAACATTTTGTAATTAAAAGGATAATGTTCACAGCAGAAGAGTGCGAATCGCAATAAACATTTTCTCTGGGTGATTAAGTACCAAAGGAAAGTTGAGGTGTTTGAGAACCACCAAGCTGTTTATTGTGCATGTGTCTTCTAATGCCATGAACATTACTCCCGCTTTATGACAAAAATAAGAAGAAACAATAAACCATAATACAAACAAAAGATTATACTCATTGCCTCATGAAATCCTCTTTCTGATATTGCATTGTGTCCCAATAAAGGCAGAGGTTTGCAGAGTAAATATTTTGAAGAGAGTTCTGAATGTCCAAAATTTGAGATTCCAATAGCAGGACTCAGCCCAAGAACTGCTGCTTTGCTGAGGGTGGCCTCTGCTTTTCAAAGGGAAGGCTCTCAGGGTGATTTCAGATTTTTCCTGAAAAATTTCAGTTGAGTGAAATAAACATGCTACAACTCTAAAAGATCCCACAGCCAGCATCAGCCTGATCTCTCTGTAGGGACATACAAATTCAGAGAGCCTGGCCCAACACTTTATGAGAATGGTAAAAAATCATTTGCCGGATGTCTCATTCACAACATCCAAAGAGCTAGTCATCATTTACCATCATCAAATTATGATACAGAAGCATTAAGGGCAAAATCCTCCTCGCAGCCTAAAACACAAGTCTGATTGCTGTATGGCACTTGTCACGCTGTGTTCAGCCCTTCATGCAGCAGGGCCACAGGAGACTATGGAAAACATGCGCCATAAGAAAATTCCTCATGTCCAGCACTGTGGCAATGTATAGCTGTGTAAATGCTAGGGTAAGAGGTTTTTCATCCTGCTCCCATCCCTCCCCATCCCTGTCTCTGCTCTTAATTGCTCCCTCTGTTGTGCCAAAGCAATGATTTTAGGGCTCAGAGTGAGGTCCCAGCTTGCACACACACACCACCCCCCCAACTGAGGGGCTCTGAGCTAATGTCATATGGGGTCAGGAACAAACAACTGGAGCAAAGACGTAAACGGCTTTGAGATGAGGTGAGAGGTTGTTCATCCAGCAATACCCTGACAGTTTTTGAATAATTTAATTTTAGTGAAATTAAGTTTTCCATTTTAGTATAGTAAGGTTTTGGGATGGTTTCTTTTTAACATTTAGTACTTACTGTAATAATGTAGTGAATGAAAAGGATTGTTTAAATCAAGTCCTGTCATTAGATGAAGAATAATCGTTCTCAAGTTGAGAGAGGTTACATTCAATTTGATTATTAAGAAAACCGACAGAAAAGTTTCATCTAGAACAGTGTCCTTAATGAGGTGGTTGTAGCTAATTCATTAGAGAAAATGAACTGGGCAGTAAGGATTCTGCTCTTCTCACACTTCATACCGTTTCCTGTGAGCAGTTCTGTAGCTGACCCTCTTCTATAAGGTTTTGAGAACCCAACACCACTCTAAAGGTACGCGTACATTTTATCTGCTGGATCTCTCCCTTAATAGAACAGGCTATTTTAAAGATTAGACCAATGATTTACCCACTTCTATTCTACATCTATAACAATACATGACTCTGGTTTTGAGGAAACCCAATCCTTCTGCCTTGATTGATAGAGTCCAGAGCTGCTGGTCTGGAGCCTGTGTGAGTATCCCACTCTGGGGAAATTTTGAGAGTAGCTTCAGCACTTTAATTTATTTACTCTTACTTCGTGAAACAAAAGCCAAACCCCAACAACCAAAAGAACCAAAAGAAAATCCCCAAGCTACAGAACAATAAATTTGTTTGAATGTAATAACCTCTTTTTCACTCAGTTCTACAAATTACATGACAACAAGCTCTGCAATAATAAATTGGTTGGTTTCCTATTGTATATTAATCTTTGCTAGAATTCATAAACAAACTTTAAGTCAACAAGCATGGGTTTAATTAAAAAATTTCCAACTTGGCACTATTTTACCACCCTTTCCTAGATTAGGCAATAAACCATGGAGTTTATACAATTTTATGTGAAGCAATTTTATTTCCCCCTCCCCGCCCCCCCCTTAAATGGCTTCTGTGAAGAGTAACTTCCTCAAAGCAATTGTGCTTTCCTACAGTCATCCATTTGTCAGTGCAGTGCTTGAACCGCTTTCTACCCCTTAAGGTAAAACAGAAAAGGCTGGATTTGATCAGAGTTGGGAGAGGGAGAAGCAAATAAAAGTATCTATTAGTGCTTGAGGCATTATTTGAATTGTATTTAGTTCAGTGGTTCTTAATCTGTAGTTTTCAGATCCATGGAGGGCTGTTTCTAATGGTCTTGAACAGACTCAAAGAACAGCTGTGCCGATTGTCAGTGGGCTTAAAATAATTTTTAGATGTTCTAACAAAATAAGGGAATTCTCAAGCCTGAACGGAGGTGTACAAACTAAAATCCACTGAAGGCAGCGGAGAAACTAACAGGCTTTGGATCAAGCCTTTGCAATAAATGTTGTTTAATGTCATAAAGAAGGATGAGGACAATGAAGGAGAGATGTGACTCCTGGGGAAGCCTGTTAAACACAACCCTGAAGTTCTGGAAAAACCAGCCAAGTATCTATGACCAGAATTGGCTTCAAAATGTTTATCAGTTCCTCAGGCTCAGGAAGAAGTTGGAAAGGATGACTCTAAGCAGAAGCATGTGAAAGCATTTATGTTGTATTTACCTTGCCTAGTAGCTGATAAATAGCAGTTAATTTTGGTGCAACTTTCACTTCAGCTTAAACTCTACCTTCAGCACAATGACCCAGTGAATTTAATTTATGCAAAAGGAGCTCTGCATTTGCTTTTGAAAGCATACAACACCAATTACTCAATAACTAATCAGGAATGGGATAAGTTTAATTTCTACACAACACTTGTTCCCACATGAGACTGCATTCTTGCACACACATCCTTTTCATGGTGCAACTCCCCGGGAGTGGAGGCAGGTTTCTGGTAGCACTGCCTCAGTTCCTTCCTCTTTGCTCTACAGTCCTGCCCAAGCCCTGGGTTTGGCACGTCTTCTGCAACATCCAAATAAAAGGTCTCTATTTTTTTTGGATAAACAGACAGGCACATGCCAAAGAAGCAGGTTCTTTGCAGCGGTTTGGGAACCAGGAGCCTTGAAGCAGTTCAAGCTTTGGCTGCTGCCATGCGTGGAAGCACAGCAGCAGGCGAACGTGAGTGGGCCAGCAGAAAGGGACACAAATCCAAAGGTATGACTGTGATGAACTTCTGATCATTGTGTTTCCTGGCCAGCTGACACCAGAATTTTGACTCTGCTCTGAAATACGACCTTCGCTCCTGAAGGACTGGTTTTCCATCTAGAAATAATATGGCATCAGAATAGGCACTGTGATCTCTGATGGAGAGAAGACTCTTCCGGAACTGGGGAAGTAGTTTTACTTGACCAGCATGTTAAAACACAATGGTTTTTGTTTGGGGTTTGGTTTTAGTGATTCACGGGGCATAAAAGTATGCAAGTAACAAGTTTTACCTGGAGAGTAAGAAACTCCCATCATTAGGTCTCGTCTGCAAAAGAGTTCCTTTCAACTGACCCCTTCTTTTCTGTGCTTTCTGTGGAAGAAATCCCTGCAACCTCCTGCCATGGCTGCATTTACATTGAAATAGGGATGTTCTCAGGTGATTCTTAAGAGACAAACTGTAGCTATTCATGGGCTCTAATGAGAGCGTTAATTTATATAGTTTCTGATGTGCAGCCCTGATTACATCTCCAATAAGGAACATCCTTGAAATAACTTGTGATTGCAAGTTCTCAAAGCAGTCTTCTGGGACTACTTTAGAAGGGAAGTAACTCTCCCCAGGAGACTCAGCCACGGCTGAGTGGCAACTTCCTTGGGACACTGCCAGTAATGGCCTTCCTTCTTCTTTACCTTCCTGGAATAGCAAACATCACTCTTCTCATTTATTGTCTTCCCTTCATCGTCCTCCTCCCCCCATTTTCCTTTGTCCTCCTCCTCCCCATAAAACTAAGAGCTAAAAAATGGAAGACAAAGGCAACAAGGTTTATGACATTTTTTCAAATGTGAACAAAAAAGTCATCTCCAGAGAAATGCCGGTTATAGTCACACCTGCAATCTCGTAACTGCCGTCCTCAAGAGAGACACATGCTGTAATTGAGCAGCATTGAAATGCCAGTGCTTCTTCATTATTTTTAATATATGCCTCCCTTCTGTAAACCAACATATCAAAATCATAAGCATTAAGAGCAATACTTAATTTCCAAATGAGTTTTCCTTTCACCTAAGAGTGCAGAAAGTCATAGTTACGTCTTTCAGGTTTTTGTGAAATACCACTAGCTTCAAACCAGTGGAATAGTCCAGTTGGGAAGAATTGTCTTTTTTTTTTTTTTTTTAATTCTTCTTTTTTTTGGGGGGGGGGCTTTAGTTTTAAGCTGCAGGATGACTTCAGCTTCTATTATTGCTTTCATCCTCTAAAAGTCAGCAGCAGCACTTCACTCAATTGCTTAATTGTGTTTCTGAAGAAAGGAGCAGTCAAATGGCGGCTGCAGGCTATGCCAAAGTGGTTCCCCTCACTCCCAGACTTGCCCCACATACAACAGGAGCTTCTCCCACCTGCCCGGGCATTGAGAGGTTCCCTTTACTGTGCTTCAAGCGTTGCTCACTTACATGTAATGTAACATGTATTTAATGTGTGTTACCAGAATTCACCCTAACTTCTTTATTATGGTAGAGGCACAAAATTTCTTCAGGCCCTCAGAAGGTCTGGTGCAGATGGTAAAAACTGTCTTACAGAAGCTACTGTACTATTTTGGGCTCGCCCTTTGATTAGCACCAATGTGAGATGCAATAAAAAAAGTGCACTTAAGTAGTTCACACCATCAAATGTTCTTAAAAGTCACTAAAATACACTTTAGTGTTTTTCTTTTTTCTTCCTCCTTGACATATAAACACGGTTTGCAGAGAAGTGTCTACCTGGACCCTTCCCTGCCCTCCATCACTGTAGATGGGCATTTCCTCCCCCTGAACTGCTGAATTAACTCAGTAATTATGTACCAATAACACATCAACCAGGACAGTCCTTCCTAAATTACTGGTGGTCTCAAACCCCTCAAATCTCAGACTGCCCCTGTAAAGCACCAGATTTGAGCACCATGGTGCTCACGTGCCAAAAAAGCAGACACTGAACACTGACACTGAAAGTCTTGGTGACAGAAGCAGCGCCTGCAGCACAGTGCAGGCTCAGGCCCTTTCCTCTAAAGTCTTTACTTTTGTCTGTGCAGGGATCACGGGCAGATTTAAAACACGTGCCAGTCCCATAAGCGCTGGGGAGCCCGTCAGCTCTGTCACCCTGAGCACAGACCCACTTTTCTGCCATCACTAGTGGGGAACTGTCAGCTCCTGGACAGGTCCTACAGCAACATTTTTCCTCTATCTTGCCAGCCTTATTAAAACCATCATTTTTCAATGCTGCAGACATGACAGAACTGGGCCTTTCGACCTCAAGCCTTCACCTGACCTATGGCTGAACATACAGACCACAGAGTAATTACAACCTCCTCTGCATCACATGTACAACAGATGCCTGGTTTGCAGCAAAGGAACACACAGAAGGCAGCTATGAGCCCATTTAATACAACAGCAGTTGCAAATGGGCTTTTAACTCACACCAGCAAATAGTGTAAATCCAGACTATTAAAAGCACAAATGTGCAGTTAAAGAGAATAAGAGGCAAATTAAAGTCAAGGCACCACAATGTTCTGGGAAGATAGCCAGTAAGGACAGAAAAGGAAGAAAAAGCACCTCCTTCTGCATCCTTCAGGTTCATTTGTCATGAGAAGCTGTAACGTTAAGGCCTGTAGGAGAGTCAGGGATCAAAACTGTGATGAGTCTTTCCTTAGGGAAGATACCTACACTGAAGCTCCTCTCCCATCCCATCTTTCCATCCATTCACCACAGAGGTTTAACAGCCTAAATCTAATTGCTTTAAGGAATGCTTTAGCAATGCTTTAACAGATACAGGCTGGGCAGAGAATGGATTGCGAGCAGCCCTGAGGAGAAGGACCTGGGGGTGCTGGGGGACAAGAAGATCAACGTGACCCGGCAGTGTGCGCCCACAGCCCAGAAAGCCAACCGCATCCTGGGCTGCATCACAAGAAGCGTGACCGACAGCAGGTCCAGGGAGGGGATTCTCCCCCTCTGCCCCGCTCTCGTGACCCCCACCTGCAGCACTGCGTCCAGCTCTGGGGCCCCAGCAGAAGAAGAACGTGGGCCTGCTGGAACGAGTCCAGAGGAGGCCACGAAGGTGATCAGAGGCTGGAGCACTTCTCCTACAGACAGGCTGAGAGAGTTGGGGTTGTTCAGCCCGGAGAAGAGAAGGCTCCGGGGAGACCTTGTAGCAGCCTCCCAGCACCTGAAGGGGCTGACAAGAAAGCTGGGGAGGGGCTTTTGACAAGGGCACGTAGTGACAGGGCAAGGGGGAATGGCTGGAAGCTGAAGGAGGGCACATTGACATTAGATATGAGGAAGAAATTCTCCCCCATGAGGGCGGCGAGGCGCTGGCCCAGGCTGCCCAGAGCAGCTGTGGGTGCCCCATCCCTGGCAGTGCCCAAGGCCAGGCTGGATGGGGCTGGGAGCAGCCTGGGCTGGTGGGGGGTGTCCCTGCCTGTGGCAGGGTAGTGGGAATGGATGATCTTTAAGGTCCCTGCCAACCCAAACCATTCTATTGTTCTATGACGTCCCAACCCTAAAGTTGTTTTTGTAAAAAGAGGTTTCCTGCAGAAGAAAATATGACCCACACTGTTTAATCAGTTAGTGATATTCTTCATTTAGCTCTGCCATTGTGGACAAAGCGAAAGGTCCACTTACATCCAGCTGCAGGCTGCAGCGAGCCTTCCTCACAGGGACAACAGGGTTGCTCAGCCTCAGCTGCCTGACTCGAGCTTCTGTATCATCGCCACTGTGATAGCTAAGGCATGTCATGTCAGCATGTACAGCCACAACTGGCTGGAATGTATCAAAGGGGAAAATTCACCTATCATAAAATACAGTTTAAATAGAATCACTCTGTTTTGCAGGAATATGTCAATGCTGGTCATGTTTTCAACAGGGAATTGTCAAAGTGTATAGCTTGGCTCTCTCTTACTGCTTTAGTAAAAATGAAACATTTTGTTTAGACAAATCAAAGTCTTTCTATATTTATGAACAGAATTTTGGCAGAATTTTTGTTTTATGGAATATTTCGTATTCTGCTTTGTCTTAGCAGGATGCTGCTAATGGACTTACTCCCAAACTACCATTTAATTACAATTACTATGGTTACAAGGTTAAACAATAAACTCTCATTTGCTCTTTCAGCAGCAGCAACCCCAAGAAGTCAGGATTCCTGTCACATGCTGACCATCACAATAAGAAACAATCAAGAAATCTTCTTGGATCCTGATTAAAACATGCAGCTGATAAGAGACACCTAAATGCTTTCCTGTCTACTACTTATCTTCAATATTTTGTTTTGATAATCATGTGAGATATTTTTACATATGCATCTTTTTACTAAAAGAACTATTTAGTGTTGCAACTGCACCCAAGTTAACTACCTTAGTGCTTCCTCCAAAACCTTCCTTTCTCTAACTGCAAGGAGCTAACCTACCAACCTCCACACCAGCCTGTCCATCCCATCCCTACGAGCTAAAACAGAGTACCAGCCAGCCTGCTGCAAAGGGGAGCGAAGGGAAGGTGGGCACTTAGCTCTGCCGAGGAGCTGAAGGGGTACATCTGCGTTAGCATGTGGGTTTGGATGAGGAGAGCACCGCTGCAGCAAACCTCTCAGGATCTCTGCTTCCTTGGCTCCAGTTTGCACCACGCAGCTGTCTCAGACCGTGCTAAGGGGAGCACTTTAGGTGACAGTAAACTGTAAGTTGTGTGCCAGGTGTGCTTTTAATGTGCTCCAACCTCCAATGAGCACTCAGGCCATAAAAATTCTCTGAGAAAATGGGTAGTAGCTTCTTCCCCCACCCCCAGAACAAATTATGGATGGCCGCTTCCCAGTTTCAGTTGCTTCCCTGTACAGATCCGCTCCTCCCGTGCCGTACTGCTTGCTGAAGCAGAGCCAGTCACAGAGGAGAGGTTGGGGTTCCTTAGTGCACAAGCGATATAGTTGTGCTTTCTATCAGCAACACCAGCGAGGGAGCACCTGAAAGACACAGGAGGAACTTTATGACACAAGACACACACAAAATAATTTCTGGGTTCAACACTGTCGTCTGGAGAAAGAGCAAAGGAATTGGTTCTCTCTCTCAGTCTGCCAGCCAACATGACAGGTTCGTTTTGGGAAGCACAAGGCCAACAGAACATGTAGTTTTAGGAAACAAGATAGAGTTCTGACTGATTCCCAAGGAAGAATGAAAAAAACCTACAACTTCTGCAAAAGAGCAGACAGGAAGAGGTTTCTTGTAGGGGAATTAAAAAGGTTCCTTTCAGACTGCACATTGGTCACTGAGTGGATGCCTCAGGACGTGTTGTCAGGAATCACATTCTCCTCCTTGTCCCTTCCGTTCAGTTTTATCTAGAAATGCAGTTAAATGCTAAACACTGCTCCTCTTCACTTTGCACTCATCAGAAAAATGACATGCTCTATTTTCGCTTCTACTATAACATGTAGGTAAAGATTTCTAAGTCCAAGCTCTCAATGCTAAAAATTAACAGGCTGTAGAAAACAGAGAAGGCCAGTGGCCCTTTAAAACCAGCTTTTTGCTTTCTCTGTTTAACTGCAATTTCAGAACTGGAGTATGAAAGCTCCACTTGAGGTGATGCTGCAACCCTGAGCCAAGGTAGGGCAGTGCCAATTTGCTGTTACTTTCAGCTCCTGTTGAGAAGGATGCACATTCTTAGCTCACAGGGAGTGCATCTAATATCTCACCATCTCATTTTTTACAGCAGCATTGTTTGTCACATTGAAGTTGAACAGCCTGCATAATCTGAAGTTGCTACATTGCTTTAGGGAATTAGTTGCCATTTTGCATTGTGTCGTTCCATTAAAATTACTTTAAAATATAAGTCTGCTTGTAAAACCACAAAATGTAATTTTACTTTTTGTTTCCTTACAAAATTATTTGATTCCCAGAGCCATGGGATATGTCCTAGCAACTGCTACCTGCAGACTCTTCAAGAGACAATCCTGACAAGCTCAAGGCTGCTTCTACCTGCTAGCACAGCAGTATTATTATTTTAACATTGTATAGCTTTATATAGTTTACAAATCCTATTCTGATGAGGAAATTCACATAAAGAAATTCTATTTAACTGGTGACCTACTTTAACACAAATAAGAATGTAAATAAAGATAAATAGTTCTTTGAGGAGAAGGGAGAATATTGGGCTTGTGGTTGGTAACCTGGAATCCCTAGGACATACCCATCACAACACCGGGGTATGGAGTATCGGGGATGACTGGTCTGTTAGCAATGCTTTTACATCTGCCAAAAGCCAGATGCAAAGAAAAAAACCTCAACTCTTTGTAGATGAAGCCCTGAAAAGAATCAGGGTACAGTCACTGTCTCCCAGTATTTTGCTTGTGCCAAGGAAAAGGGAATTCTAGGACTCAATGAGAAGTTGTTGTGTTGGTTTTTTTTGTAATCAAAACTCTTGATGGTAAGTTGGCTTATAAAGTTTTAACTTATAAATTAAATAACAGAATGCTGCTCATAAATGCATAACCTTTTGCCATTTTTGCTACCGAGAAGCAGGTAGGAAGGGACAGAAAGGAGAACTGAAGTTTCACAGTTTGGATTTTCAGTGAAAATGCTACCAAAAAAAAAATATAGGAGAGACAGCAGAAGAAAAAGCAGTATTAAAAAGCTATTAACAGCCATTTTGAAGCCAGCGCTGTCAGTCGATGCTTAATTACAGAGACACAAACATACTGAAGAAGCTAGCAAGCCAATCCTATATCAGAAGGAATCCTGCACTAACCCTGGAGAAGGGAGAAAGGAAACGTGTAGCCCCAAAGGACTGACTGTAGGTCTAGTCCCTTCCAACTCTGCTGCTGAACCTTCAAGACCAAAGAGAGACTTAGTAAAATTAGGGATAAGTCTAATTGTTTTTTAAGCACATGAGCTGGCTAGGCTTTGCCCAGAGGTTGTTAATGAATAATTTGACCTGCTGCAAGACCTTACTGCTTAACCTTCTAACCATACTAATTGTAATTAAGTGGTAGCCTGGGAAAGAGTCCGTTAGCAGCATCTTGCTAAGGAACAGCAGAAACTTAATGTTTAAACAAATGATTAACCTTGTCATAACTTTCTTCTGTTGTGCTCAGAGTGGTAATTTTAACCAGTACTCAAGACATTTTGCCAACCTGTTTATGTTGATTACTGGCACGGTACAATTGCTACACGCAGCAGTGAATACGCTGTTGCATTATTCATGCTATGGAAGCACGGTGAGGCTGTAGCCAAGACAAGATGCCATGCAAATTCACAGGTCTGACAAATGTCCAGTCTGAAAAGCCCAGAGCAGGGGGTAGGAATGACTCTCCAGGCCACACAGAAAATCTAGCGAGTATCCTACTAACTACATCACACAGCCTGTCTATCCCAATCATTGCGTTCCGCACTGCGATGATAAGTCACTGACAGGCGGGTGAATTCCCATCTTCCCACTTGTGTTATTGTTTCCTTATAAACAAATCTCTATTTAGAATGCAGTAGTCACACTCACAGATAACAAACAGTCCCTGTAGTGTACCTTTGCTTACTTACCTTTCTGAAACATTTTGTTTGGTTGCTACGACTTTTCAGAATTTGCCACAGAGCATTTCTCAGCTATATGACTACTCCTTTTCAGGATAGATGCTGGCTTCCACTTGCCAAATACAGCTCCTTGCCTGACCTGGCACCAGAAATTACCAACCCCACCTCCTCTTGGTAGTCTGGCAGGATCAGCTCCCAGATCTTCAGCCTTTCATCACAACGTGGATCAAACTAAAGCGTTGCAGTTCAGAGCCACTGCATGACTCAGCTGTACCTACACAGAACCACCACGCCATGGTTAGCCACGTTACTCTCAAGGGATGGATTGCTGGTTTCATTCTGGGCTCAATTGCCTTTCCCAAAGTTTATAAACATGGTGCAGGGTCAACCTAGAAGGACTAATTCACACTGCTTGGAACTACAAGAAAAAAAGAACCGTTTGGTGTAAATCTACGGTTAGTGCAGCATACTAGCTTTTAAGGGTCAGTATCAGATAAGCACTCTCTTAAAATCAGAAGCGAAATGCAGGGTTGCAGGGCTGGTAAGTTAGGAGAAATGTGCCCAGACAGTTCATTAGCGTTTGTTTGAGAAATTACATGCTCTGGGGCTGCCTCAAGCAACCGGTTGTTTCAGGAGCTGTAGTTTTACAGATGGCACTTCATGTCCCAGTCCTAAAGGGAAAGAATATAAATCACATACGGTTTTGGCCAGACAGACCAAATTCAAGTATGACTTAGATGCTCCTCTGCTTGCCATGATTCTTCAAAAATAATGCAGTTAAATCAATTTGTGTCTTTAACAATGCAAAAATAAAACAAAACAAACAAAAAACCACAGCCAAACCCACAGACTGTTCATTATGGCTGTGTATGAGGACAATCACCCAAGCCTGCAAAGCTGCGTAGGTATAAACCAATACAAGACAATAAATAGTTTGGCACAGAAATAATTTAAATGTTCTTTGTGATCATCCCTACCAAGCAGTATATGCAAAAACAGACTTAGGCTCCCTATCCTACAGCTGCATACTACATAGCTAGAGCTGTCCACTTTTACACTTATTCACGTTACTGTGCCCTGTAAGTGTCCATTGGCATGTTTCATAAAAGCTGAATATAAGCAAAATCAGAAATCAATTAACTGTGCAAAATGTCTGTTAAAGAAAAAAAAAAAAAGAGACAGTGAGTAGATTAGCTGGGGTACAAAAAGTTATTCAGAAGACAATGCAGAGAAAAAATTACAGTCCTTTGAGATTATAAAGGTTTTGTGCAATGCTTAATTTTAATCAATATATGGGATCATGCTTCTCACAAAGGAGAACATGAAACCATTAGTAACTTCCAACCAACACAAAACTGCACTCAGATGTGTTTATTACAGTTTGGAATTGTTTCTGCTCCAAATAAGATTGTAAAATTCAAATTAGTTGAATAAAGAGAGGTACAGGTCTACTATTTTTAAGATGCAAATGACAAGATTTAATTTATTAATGTATATCCAGAACCATAGGAAAGGTAAGATCCCACAAAAAAAAAAAAAAGAGATTGTCTTCAAAAAGGATGATCCATTTATTTGTGTTGAACAACTAAAAAAGAAACAATTTCAAGTATTTTTTCTTTTCCTGTCAGGTCCACTTTTCAAGTTTCCAACTAGGCAATGCCAGCTACACTCTTTAAAATGAAAGCTGAGACTCATATGATCATATGGTTCTGTGAATGGGAACTAAGGAAAAAGCACTCAAAGATGCAACTGAAGTGATGGTACTGTCCAACATACAGGCTGCAGAGCAATGATGAAACAACATATCAGAGACAGACAGTAACAAACCAGATGGAGAACACTTTTGAACTTCCTATGATTAGGAAAAATGGGATTTATTTATTTTAAATCCAAAAAGAAAAACATGGGACAACTGATTTTGCTCTCAACTCTCCGTTGTCATTTTCAAACTAAACTACATGAATCGATTATCTGCTTAAGGACCCAGCTTGTAATGTATCTCTAGGACCACTTTCACCAACTAAATTCCTTTCTTCTCAGGTTCCTGTCCTTGGAACTCCTTTGTCCAGTGCCAATTCCCCCGAGTTAACAGGCCGTAATCAGTAACAGCCAAGAAGTTATGCTGGACACTCAATAACTGAATCTTTCTGGGGAGAAAGAGGAAAATCCAACAGTAACTTTCAGCAGTCTGGAATACCTTCCAGAGCCTATCTTTCAGCTGTACCTGGAGTCAGCACACAAAGTAAGAAATCTCTGGAGAGTAAGGTGGTCTCAATCCTTGAATAGGTGGCTGCTTCTGCACAGAAAGCCAGGGATATTGTCCTTTGACAAGTGGTTTGAAGAAAAAAAGTTAGTCCGCATAGAGCTTTCATTTAAAAACAGGTGTCTGTAATTGGGGTTTTTTACCTTCCCAGAAACTAAAGGAATAAGCTATTAACATCAACAATTGAACAAATAAGCCTCAGCAATTATGTCTGGAGTTAATTACATGAAATGTAGAGTAAAATATTTTCCTAACACACCAGCTATCCATGTTGCCTTTCATAGAATGGTTTGGATTGGAAGGGACCCTAAAGCCCACTCACTCCCAGCCCCCCTGCCACAGGCAGGGACACCCCCCACCAGCCCAGGCTGCTCCCAGCCCCGTCCAGCCTGGCCTTGGGCACTGCCAGGGATGGGGCACCCACAGCTGCTCTGGGCAGCCTGGGCCAGCGCCTCGCCGCCCTCACGGGGGAGAATTTCTTCCTCATATCTAATGTCAATGTGCCCTCCTTCAGCTTCCAGCCATTCCCCCTTGCCCTGTCGCTACGTGCCCTTGTCAAAAGCCCCTCCCCAGCTTTCTTGTCGGCCCCTTCAGGTGCTGGGAGGCTGCTACAAGGTCTCCCCGGAGCCTTCTCTTCTCCGGGCTGAACAACCCCAACTCTCTCAGCCTGTCTGTAGGAGAGGTGCTCCAGCCTTTGATCATCTTCGTGGCCTCCTCTGGATTTGCTCCAACAGGTCCATGTCCTTCTTATGTTGGGGGCCTCAGAGCTGGATGTAACTTTGGTGCTGATAATGCAGATTCTCTACCCGGGAACAGCCTTATCAGGTGTTTGCAACACCTTGGGTTTCCCTGCGGGGAAGCTACCAACAGGACACTTGCACAGTGAGCACAGACACACACGCACCCATGCCCCCACCCACCCCCAGACCACACAGATGTGTCCAACTTTGCTAGCCCCTTTTCCCTCACCATCTCTTTCCTTCTGTGGAAAGTAAAATACTTTTCTTATTTATTTGTTCATTATTTAATTTTTCTTTATGGAAAGTGGCTTCCCCAGCCTTTCTCATTGCCTGTAATCACTTCTCTTGTTCCAATGAACTGTCTCTCATCTCCTTGCCTCTTTACAGTATTTTGATCCTCTCTTTTTCTCATCCCATCTTTCTGTCTCCTACCATCTCTGTTCCCAAGCTCCCCTCCCAGTTTCACGCAGAAGGGTATAATTTCTGTTTCCTGTTCCCCTATTAGTTATGCCACTGGTGAATCATCCTAATTGCAAAGAACAACATACTCCCCCATCATTTGTGAATTTGGTTTACAAATCTGATTGAGTGATAGGAATAAATATTACATAAAATGAATATGTAGAAATTAGCTAGCCACTATGCACAGCACTAAGGCTGTTCGTACAGATAGACAGTATCTGATAGGAAATCATAGGGTGGATATCCCGGTGTACTGTTCCATAGCGTCAGTCAGTTTACAGCCAAAATGTAATTTGTTTCTGAAGATAACTATGAAAATTGTCTGCTATTTCCACAAATGCAGACATGAAAGTTTTAACAGATCTGTCAGGTATTTAACAGAAACAGCAATCATAACAAGCAAGAGAGAACTGCTGTGTGCAAGCCAGATCCTTTATAATCACAAATTAGGCTTGGCTAAGGACAGCTTTCTCATACACCAACTTAGTAAACAAGTATCCAAGAAGCGATACGTTAAAGGATAAATATGGATGTACGTTGGACAAACTTGTGAAAGTCCCCAGTAAGTTGAAGATGGTGGCACAGGTGGTTCAGATTTCAACATCAGAGCCAGGAGTCCCACATGGGCACCCTCCTTTCACTCACTGGTAAAATGGGGGAAATGCCATTTGCTGTTCCTTCCAGGGATATTGTTAATTAATTAAGTCTTAATTAAGTTTGCAAAATACAAATATCTTTGATTGAAAGACACTATAAAAGGGAAATTATTGTTAGGAGGATTAGAGCTCTTGCCTGGGGAAAACCTTTGGGTGTATTTTCTCATTAATGCTAATGGAAATTAACAGTTTAATGCAAGCCAAGCTGAAAATAAGATACTTTACATTTGCATCTTAACTATGTTTGCTTCATTACTTATTTAGGAACACTGATACATGTAAGAAGGTGAGCCTTAGCACTTTGAGCTAAACTTTTTGAGTGGTCCTATATGCACAAATACATCTGAGTAAAATGTATGCAATAGTTATGACAGCACTTTCCTTAGAGCAACACACATGGTAGGTGGTACGCAGGAACACGCCTTCCTAAACAGACACACCAACCTGACAGGGAACAAGAGACAATAATCAGGAAAGGCCAAAGACTATATCCAGGGAAAAGACTGGGAGACCGTTAAGAAAGAAAAAAGGGAGAGAGGCATGTGTGGTGCTCCCATTTAACTCCCATCCAAAACTGCGATTTTGATGCACCCTGAATATGCCTGGGTATGTTTAAGACACTGGCTTTCCCCAAAGACCACGGTTTTGCTTTGGCCAGGTCTAATTGCCTGTTCAGTCTTGACAACTCAAGAAGTCTGACACCTGGTCTATGACCTATTAGATGCAGAGGTGGCAACTTCTGCCTTACACTCCTGTGCCACCGACCCTGGTGGAGAGCATTTCACCCACTCACAGGGGCACAGAAAGCAGCTGCACCAACCACGGCATGACATAAGCAGAAGAGGAGGACCGGTTTTTGTAGTCTCACGTGGAGGAAGCTACGTTACTTGATGGGAGCTGTTTGGGAGAGATGTCAAGCCCACTTCTCTCAGGGGATCAGACACTTCACCCTGCAAACGCACGAGTTCAGCCTGCCATCTCCCACACCAAGCAGAGGAGATGGCACATGGGGAACCTTCCCATCCCAAACCTCAGGTCAGCAGCCTAATGCTAGACTATGGTGGCAGTTTCTGTCTTGGCTTTTCCTACAGCCTAAAGAACGTGTAATGGCATCATACAGAAGCGCTTAAAGATACAGAAGTGAAATCCCCATCCCAGGACACCAAACAGCCCTACATGCCTTTATGAGCCTTTCAGCTCCTACCTGACTACATGTGACGGTATGATATGCTGCTGATGCCCTTACCATAAAGGCAGGTGGGTGACCACACCAGCAGCTGAAAGTCTGTATTCTTGTGCGGGTCCAAGTTCTCTGCATTGTGCACATCAAGTTACTTTTACCTTTGCCAGCTATCTTCCTCTTGCCCCAGGTCAGGGGCACTCCCTAGTTCTCTTACCACAGCAATCAATCACAACTACACCAATTAAATTTAAACATGAAGTTACTCATTTCCCCTATGCCAAGATGTTTCTTGTGTACGGTAAGATCACAAGCTCTAAGAAAACTGAAGTTTACATGAGCACTGTGCTGAACCTAAGAATAAACCATGAATCTCAAGAGAATCCTCCAGTTTCCCTTCCACAAATGACACAATTTTAGAGTTACTTAGAAAAAAAATTGAGCAGTTAGAACTTCAACCACTGACAGGTGCCTTTATTTTCCTTTCTAAAATGCAGTAATTCACAATATATATATTTAGTTGAGTTATCTGTAGTGTATTTTCCATTCTATTTTCAATCCAAAGAATGAAAGGCCAAAATTGTGCATAACAGGAATCAGGGGAATTTAGAATCATTTCTGTCCTCTTTGCTTAATAACCTCTGAAGGTGTTCAAGGGTTAATGTCTTCTGCATTTTTAATTATGATAATGATAAAAGCTGCATAAGTCACAGCAGCACATATATTTTACTAAGGTATAATTCCAGGGAAGTCACATTTTTGTAAGAGTGATTTACCATACCAACTTACGTCTTTCCCTTTAATTAATCTGTCCAAAAAAGATGTAATTTGTTTTGATGAATATGATAATCACCAGATTTTGCAGGCTAAGATAGACACTGATAATTGCAAAAAGAATTGCTTCTACAGCCTCACCCAAATGCAGTTATCTATTATTTGCTAAGAAAATATATGTCAGGCAAGCTGTGTGTAAAACCATGGAACAGGGACACAGCCAAGCACAAACTTCTCCCATTAACAATCCTCTGAACCCCCTGCACACCATGCTGGGTCACAATTGCTGGAGGCAGCCCCCAGGTGCTGTAGATTGGCATGGTTCCCTGACCCCGATGGAACCATGACACCCATTTCTTCTAAAGCGTGGCAGAGTTTGGGACAAACCTGCAGGAGACCTCGATGGGACACACAGAGCAGGCTGACACATGGGCTTCTGTAAACAATTGAGAGCCCCTCTCTCCTGGCCACATCTTTTTCATGCCTTCCTAAAGCTTGGACCAGGTATAAAGATGCAGCATGCAGGGCAACGTGGTTGCTTCTTGCCTCCCTGAAACAGGCAAGCTGGTTGGTAACAGGTAAACCTGGGGCTTTTAGCCTTAGGCCAGCTCCTGGGAGGAAGCTCCCCTCCCCCCCCCCCCCTTGTACCTCTTACACCACACAGCTACGGTCACCATAAAGGGCTGTAAGGTCTCTCCTGCATCTTGTGGCTCGGGAATCATTTTGAACAATGGTGAAGGAGGGAGGAAGGGGGCTTTTAGCCTGTTTTCCCCTGCCTCTATAAACCCACACTATCTGCAGCTTGGGAGAGCATACACCCATTGGTGCCCCAGGGCTGCAGAGCCAGTAGAAACATTCCTGTGAGTATCGTTAGGTGTCAGGTGTGCACCTCCATAAGCAAGCACTTCCACATGACATAATGACACGCCGTCTTGATATAGTACTACTGGGATTTGTCCTTCCCCACCACCACCCTCCTGCAACAGCAAACAGCTGCAAAACTCTAAGCAGAGTGAAATATCATCTGTCATCACGCTGACCTTTCAGTGCCTGCCCTCTTTCTTGCATTAAATCATGCTCTGCAATTTTGTCCAGATTCTTTTGGGAAACATTTTTTGTTTGTAAGCTAGGTCACCAGTTCACTTCCCACACTGGGACAGAGGCTCACATCCTGTGATGACACTGGAGTGAAACAGAGAACAAATTTTCAAGTGAGATTTTCAAACCCTGTTGTTCATTTCTGTGCCCAAACAGGTGGAAAACATGAGCTGGATTGTGCAAACTGATTTCCATGAAGCCATACTGCTTCTGCCACTTGAAAGTTTGTCTCTTCTTTCCTTTCTGAGGAGCAAAAGAATTGGCAGTACCCAGGTAAGGCTTCCTCCTCCTAGTTAAATAAGCCAAAGCTCTATTCAGATAATTATTACTGCTTTCATGTTTACACCATTCTTGATAAAAAAATGTCATTTTATAAACTGCTGTGATATGGACATGAAAATGCTACATTCAAACAAGTATCCCCCTCTATCTTAACTCTGCAGAAGATGCACTTATCAACTATTATTATTTTTAAAGTCTTTGGCATACTAAGCCTAGAACTGGTCTCAAGGAAATATTTGGAGAGAGGAAGAAATTTACCGTTCGAGATTACATGGGTTAAGAGACCATTATTTGTATGAAGCCACTCAGTTTCCACTCCATATCCTAAAGAATAATGAACAGAGAAACACCCAAAGGATAGGCTACATAGGTTAGCATTTTATAGGGATTTACTTTGCCAAGCTAGTTTCATTTTACATGTTAAAGCAACAGTTCCTGCTATATATTAAAAAAACCCAAGCCAAACAACAAACACACCCACAAAACCCCAAACTCTACAGGTCTCCAGGGCCAAGGATTAACTACCTGCCTACAATCACTCGAGTCTAAATCACATGAGCTGATTTGGCCAGATCTCTTTCCTGAAAATCTGCTTAACAATTAAGTCCCTTTCCAAAACAGCACCTGTAATGAAGAGTGGTGCTTGATTTGTTTCCATGTAATACCAGCCACAAAATGCAGCCCTCTCCACTGAACCTTCCAAGTGGAAAGCTGTCAAGACTGCAGAGGACGGCAGATGAGAGGAGGCAGTAGGCAGAAACCTGTGCCACGTGAGAGACCCACTGCAGACTTACTGGGGCAGAGTATGAAGGCCAAGGACAGATGGAGTTGCCTCTACACCCACCATAGTCCCCCCTCATTGCATACATACTCCCTGCTGTAAAAAAGATTAAGAGGCTGCAAAGCTGCTTCTGCCTTTCCCTTCCTTCCTATCAACATTATAAGCAGCTCCAGGTGGGGCTGAACCTCTTCAGGACACACTGGCTGTAGCTCACATCTTTTCACAACAGATCCCAGAGAAATCTGATGGATTTTCCTTTGGGTATAGTCTGGTGTTGAGCCTGGAAAACACTGAATCCTGAACTGGCATTCAGCAGCAGCTGAGGAACATCAGCCCACACAGAGCAGGACTGAGCCAGAGAAGCAGGGATCTGGAGCAATGAGCAGGCATTACTCAGCCAGCTGCCTTTATTACAACTGGCTGCACACACAGTTGCTATCAACCAGATGAGGACCAAGGGAGAAACACCTCCTGCCCAAGAGGGAGTGAAGAACAGACTCCCGAGTCTCCTGGAGAGCGCAGAGCATAGGTGCTTAAGTGAGAACAGCTTATTGCTTGACAGATGGTGGGACTGTCTGCTGGTACACAAAAGACTGTTTGTTCTACAAGATCAGTCCAAAAATATCTCAGTCTTTCTCTTTTTGGAAAGAAGGAAAAACAGAACAATTAGAGAGACAAAGTCTACAACCAGCATGCTTTTAAGATAATCACGGAGGATGCAAACAGGAAGAAAATATCCCATACCACAAAAGACCTCAAAACACCATTGAGAAAATGCATGGTTAGCCCGCTCCATTTCCCAGAAATCAAACCAAAGAAAGCACTCAAAATTATGGAGATGAGCAAAGATGAAATCTCACACAGGTTCTTCCTACCTGGATCATCTCCAAGAGCATCACAAACAAGCTTCTCTAGCAAGGGGGGATGAGCCAAGGGTGATGACAAGGCAGACACATGGCAGTATCTTCTTTAGCATGGGGACCGCTTCCCACAGCACCAAAGTGAGCAGAGCAGGCCCAGCAGCAGTCAGCCTGCAGAGAGCAGGTAGGTCCAAGGTCAGGCTAAGATGTTGATTTAGCAAGACAAAGCTGGGATCAGCAAAATGTGAGGCTGAGCGCAGGTAAAGACCTAGGACAAGAGCCTGAGCTTCAGTGCAGCTCCTGAGCCCCTGTCAAAGCGTCTCCTGGCTCAGCCTCATACAGCCCTGCCCCAGCAGCCTGATCCCAGGGCCCAGCTGCACCATATCAGAGCTGGCCTTGATTAGAGGCAGCCAGAGCCCTGGGGGTGGGCAAGAGTTTGTGGCTCTGACAAAACGTTAAGACAGGCACAAAGAGAACATGGGGCCTGATGCAGATGCTGCTGAGGAAGACAAAAGAGAATGTATGCTGGTGGAAGTCAGTGAAACCACCATGAAGTGTTTTGATTCTGAAAAGAAAAAGAAGCAATCTCCTTCCCTCTTCCTGCTCCTTTGCAAGCCAGACTTCTAAGGAGAGATATTAGAAAGTGAGTTTTATCCATGTAAACCTTTTTGCGTATTCTCTCTGTTTGACAAGACTGCTAGCAGGAACAGTGGTAGAGAAGCTGCAGTGTGCCCAGATGAGCACAATGGTCCTCAAGCGTGCTGACAGCACCTCAAGGTGTAAGCTGCAAACATGATATTTTGGCTAATGAATCAGTATGACTTAGTTCTGCCCCTCTTTCCCTTGCCAGTACTCCAAATCCCCTGCTACTACTGCAAAGCAAAACCCATCGCATCCTCAGTCTGCCTCCAGCAGCAGCTCCGCTTGGCAGGAGCCAGGGGCATGGCAGGCTGCAGCATGCAAGGACCAGCAGTAAGTGGAACATTTGTACCTTGCTCAATATTTAGTCCCATTTCATGTAACGTGAAAGTTTGGCACAGGGTTTGTAAAGGACTCGGAAAAGGAATAGGTGTATAAAAAATGATCAGCTGTTAAAGTCACACAGCTTGGTCATAACCTCAGCAGGTAACCATCCATAAGACTTTCTTGATTGTATTAGAAAACTGTCTATAAACACACACTAGTCATGTTATAAAAACATTAGACATTTATTTCTCATTTATTAACTTATTATAAATGGAAATCTTGCATAAAAAGGAACTTGGTACTTATTCTAATCTGCAAGCTTGATTTTCACTTTGCTTTTTCAAACACCACTTATTTTAATAAAAGGGACATTATCTATTTTGCTTCATTTCTTTTGTGCACTGAGAAATGTTCAGCTATATCCTTCTTCCTTCCCACGCAGTGGGGCAAAGCAGGATATAGCTCAGCACATTAGGGATGGCACTTGCTGGGGGAATTGTTCTCTCTCGCTGCTCTCCTTGCAGAGAGAAAACAGTGTCCCAGAGGTCTGTGGTGGGAGACAGCTGGAAAAGGCAGGCAAAAGGCTGCAGGCAAGGGGGAGAACTGGCTGAAAAGGTAATGAAGTCCAAGGCTCCACCTTGCAGGCTACAAAACCTCCACTCAGTGGGGATTTGGAGGCAGGTGGTAACAGTTGAAGTCCTCAAAGTGAGTAGAAGCACAGGAAGCCACAGATTAGCATGAGTGATCTTGGTGTTTTGTAGATCCTCCAGAGTGTCCATATTTGCTGAGGACCCATGTAGGCTGAAATCACTACTGCTCCATGAGAATGGACAACTCTCAGTGTTCCTGATGATAATCTGTGGTGAAATATCCTCCCTCACCCTCTTCGCTCAATTTGCACCCTTGTAACCTGGCACACGATTAAACACTTTTTTGTTTAAAACACATTTTCCTCAACAAAGGTGGCTTCCTTTGCCACCATTAACAGTAAAAGGACGTCTATAATGAAGAGATTCCTCTTCACAGGCTCTAGATCAGGCTGCTCCTGAGTGGAATTTTTGGACAATAGTTCTTTCAATTGCTTTAATCCCAGCCTTTTCACATTCCCTCACATCTACCTTTAAAAAAATCCAATATTTCTGTGCTGCTGCCTTTGAACATTTCCTCATAAGTACCTCAAACAAATCCAACGGTATAATGACCATTTTCCCTCAGATGAAGGCTCTATCTTTTGTCACTTAGTGTTCATTTCCAGCCACTACAGCTTCTGATCTTATTGATTGCTTAAGAAAAAGCAGCAAGAAAACAGTCCTGAAATAACCACCAGAAACATTCATCCTTCCCCAGTCATTCTGTAATTCTTATTCTAGTCAATGGAAGGGTCGTTAAAACCCTCCCATGATGACTGTGCCAGGCTCTTTATGAATCTGCAAAAACACTGGGTACTCTGCCCTCACTTTCCATCCTGCAGGTCTATTGTAAGCTCTCCTTATCTTTTCCCATCATTGTTATTTTTCTCTTCCAGTTCTCTTTGTTAAAGCAGCCAAGTCTGCCTAATCTCTTTTTACTGCAGACCCACTCCCAGGCTCCCACATTGCTATTACCCCTCCCTTCCTATTGAATCTTCTCTTTTCTACAGGCTCCGGTTTACGGCAGTAGCAGTGCAGGAACACCTGCTGTGATGAACGTGACCTCCGCACATATGAGTGTGTACGCCGTGGCGTGGAAGTGCGTATTTGCTGTGTTGTTTTCCCTCCAGTTGCAAACACTGAAATTACCACTGTGATCATAAGAAATCCGTTAACACTGTAAGAAGGAAAATATTTTAAATGCTTTACAAAGCATTGTACACTGTACAAAAGTTCAATCGGGCTCAGAAAGGAGGTCGGTACTTCTTCTACAGCACGCTTACTCATACAAAGCAGCTACAGAATATGCTGGGACCTATTCTCATATATGGCCAAAGGGAACTCACAGCATCACATCAACTATTTCCAGTGTGTCAAGTCATTTCTATATGAAGTCAGATACTTTTATAAATATCAAGTAGTGTCCTTCCAGGAAAAGAACCTCCACTGATATAATGGAGACTACTCAAAGAGTAAATTGCTATTTCAGGTCAGTAGGCCCATCAAATTTTGGCTAACTGATCAGTTTCTGAAAATTGCTTTTTCTTGTGTTTAAAATATATCATAAGGAGAATAGCATACCTTGAATATTTTTGCTTTTTGTGAGAATGATGTATGTAAATTTATAATTTCAAGTTAATGATTACGGTTCATAATTATTTTCTATTAGAGAAGATCAGAGTTTGTTTTCTTATCTTCAGAGATGAAGTTAAAATTGCTTTAATAATGAAATCCACTTTTCATTTATATTCTGTTTCTTCTGCACTCGTATTAATGATTCATAATTCAAGAACTGGGAGTGATTAAAAGCTGGCTACACCAAATAATGCTGTTAAGGAACAATGGTGCAATTCAGAAGGTTTAGAGGGTCCCCTCATTCAACATTACACGTTAACGGGTACTGAAACTAATCTGCATCATCCAAATTCAGGAGGCAGCAGGATGAGGTCCAAAAACCCCACTGGAAGTTATGTGAACTTACTACAGGAAATGCCTAGCAAATATTGTGAAACACAAATTAAAAATAAAAGCAGACACAGTGTTAAGATTTAGTGGCAAGCTTAAGAATCCAGCTAGGGCCCATAGCAAAGAGTAACATGCTTTGCATTCCTGCCCGGGAAGGATTTGTGTCTCAGCCATCATGGTTTCTACCTGCCCTCAAAGGAGGAGCAGCAACAACTGGCACCTGCCAAACAGGGACCAAACACTTCCTTGTGTTTTCAGCTGACCTGTGTGGGCTAAGTGAGATGGTACAAAAGCTCAAATGCTCGTCTCTTGCTTGCCTTCTCTTCCACGGCACTTTGCTGTCCACTTCTCTGACAAGAAAGTAGTGTTCTTGGGGGCCAGCTTTCTCTCTTCCCCTCTCACCCTTGTGATAAGGCCACTTCATGTGGGTGAGTGTCACAGGGAAGAAAAGGAATGTCTTCTCATCCTGTATTGTCCGACTGCTGAATGGACAACCTATGTTTCTGTCTTCAGTTGTGCACTCTTGATGAATAAATAAGTTCAATGGAAGTCTGGGGTTTCAGGTTTTTCAACATGTGTTTTCCTGAAAGAGCAAATTAGAGGTTTCTAACACTGTTCTATTCACTTTGCAAATAGGCCTAATCTGGTGTATGCTCTCAATATATTGCATCTGGCACAGTGCGTGGAAGCTCAGCTACTAATTTTCCCCTCTTCCCAGCCCTCATTTCCTAGTGGAGAGGTGGGATGAGAGAGGTGCTTTGTTAATGATGTACAGAGCAAAGACACAGCAGCTGCTGTATCTGAAAGATGGTGCCTAAAGCTTTCATCTTGCGGCTCCCAGGTCTAGTTGATCTCATGTCTCTTTGCATGGTGTGTAACAGAGAAATAAACTGGAAGAGAGCAAGGAGTCCTGTGAAATACTAAGTACACAGCTGGGGAGCTCCTTATCTCTTAAACATAACAGTACCATACTCAGCACAGCACCCCAGGCCATGCAGGAAGCTTCTTCCAGCGGAATCTGAGAAGTACAGAAGCAGCCACAATGACCTTTCCTAGTTCCTCAAAGTTATTTTGATGATGCCTTTTCATTTGACCTTGGGATCAAATTATAACAATTTATAATGCAATTTACAGATGCAGGCCCTAAAATGGAGCATCAGCACATTCAAGCTTGTACTGCTGAGGGGCCCTCTGGGTTCCTCCAGCATTGCAAAGAGTCACACATATACTCAGCTTTTCCTGTGGGACTCGCCCTATTGCTGCAAAGCCAGCCTTAAGCCCAAGTCCACTGAATTTGCCTAAGTGGGGTCTGCAGCTCTGGGGAGTGAATCTAATGATCACTTCAGACAAATTTATATGGCAGACACTGACTACTGAAGCCAGTGGAGGGGTTAGGGTAGGGTGAGGGTGGCCACGTCAGGGTCAGTTTTTGTTGCAGTACTTTTATTAAAGCTTGGTAATAAGGAAGGAAGAGCTAGGTTATTATAAACATGTTTATTGTCCAGCCAAACATACTGCAGGTGTTACTAGTTGCACTGCACACAGCTGTGAATAAGCAGTTTGAGGTTCCCTAGTACTTGTTTTGCTTACGCGTTCTTTATTTCTACTGCCTGTCATCCTAGGAAAACTACAGATGATTTCTTACCTCCTTACTTTCCGACACCAGTAGAAGCCTTCTCCTCTCTCCCTAATACCCAGACTATATATAAACTTCCCATAAGCAAACACTAAGCTCAAGAGTTTTCCAGACACCCTTCCCATTAAAAACTTGCCTGCATGGAGGGTGGAAGAAGGCGGGCCAGAGCCGAATCCAGTACTGCATTGAAATAATGCACTGGAGAAGCTAACCTTGATTTGCAAAATAGTGGTGGTGATAGCTGGTAAAAATTGGGAGTTAGGAAGTCACTTTGTGAAGGATTTACAGAGCCAAGAAACACAGGCAGATTGGTAATGGCTGAGAATACTGGTTGCAGGGGGAGTACTGCCTCACTATTTTGGCTCTCTAGACAATAAGCAATAACTAAGTCCTTTGTTCAGGAGATATTAGATTCAGGTTTTGTTAATTTAATTTTTCTGAGAATTAAGAAAAGGGTGATTTTTTTATTTAGTTTTCATTTAGCTCCTGTAGGAGTTGGCATTCTACTGCTACTTTTACTGGAATAGGGAAGACAACTGTCTCCAAGATCTACAGTTGTGTACTACCTCGTGACTTTAAGTGTCCCACATGCACTCTCCCAAAAATGAAGAGAAATGACGTGTTGAAGTATTGCCTTAGTACCTTCTGAAAAGTGCTGCCAGGTAGATGAAAAGACAACTTCATTAGCATCCCCTGATATTCTGCAAATAGCACACGGTACATCAGACACACTGGTGAGGACGAGCCAAGTTTGAGTGTCATCACAGTCAGAAGGATCCTATCCTCATAGTTCAAGTGAGTGAAGGGGATTCATTCAGATGATCATCTCGCTCACTACTGCGTCTGCCCAACTTCACACTACCCTTCACATCACCTATTGTGCAGCCAAGGAGGACTGCTGCAATCACTGAGATGTTCTCCTGCATAACACAGGTCTTAGCGTTTGCTGAATTTTTGTCTGGAGCAGTTCATACCTTGGACTAGAACAGTCAGCTTTAGTCTTCAAATTGCCAGCAGTGGAGAGTTCAAGCACACTTTCAGAAAGATTTTTCTGGGTATTATTATCCCTACTGCTAAATATTTGTCAGCCATTTTTAACTTCAAAAATATTAACATGTCCAGCTACATCCACTAAATCTTGGGTCTTCTCATGCATTTACTGGTTGAACTGAAGTCTATTTCCAAGACTGGATCCTCACACAGCCACTCATATGGAGACATCCTCCTTTTCCTCATTTCACTCAAAAGCTCCAGTTTCTGGAGTCACAACCTGACGGCATGATTACCAGCCCTTTCAGTGATGTTCCAGCACTGCCTCCCCCATCCTACCTTCCCCCTAGAACAAAGCCCTGGAGGCAGCCAAGGAGCGACCCCTGCTCATTGCAGCTGCCTCTGTGGGAAAGTGGCTGCAAATGCCACGATGGTGAGCAGGAGGCGGCGGTGAGCCTGAGAGAGGTCTCCAAAGAGAAGTGAGGCATCCAACACACCCAAAAGTATCCCTGTGACTCTGACCCACTCGACACAGGGCCCACATCTGGTGTCCCTCCCGCTAGAGCTACGTCAGGCCAATACATCAGTGCCCCCAGCCCAGCAGCGGGCTGGTGCTAGAGGCTGTGCCTGCCTACTCCAGCTAGCCAAGGAAGCTTCTGGGACTGGAATGGGGAACAGAACTTTGTCTTGGGAGTAGGATACCGGAATATTAAGCCATTCTGTTTAAAACTTAAATTTGTATTCAATACACATTCAAATTTGTATGGTGCCTTCTTTGTTCCTAGGCATGCATATTTACATCTTGCCGTGTTACAGCATCTCTCTCTCTCACACCTGCAACACTGATCTGGCCTTTTAATTATTTATAATTCTAGAGCTGCCATGACATCTGCAAGCTTTGTTCAGCAACTTCAGATTGTCTCTGAGGTCACTGAAAAAATACTGCAGGATCTCCCTGCAAGCACACCAGCATGGTAATGACTTAGCTGCTCTGAGAGTTCAACACCTATCAGCCAGAAATAAAACTTAATAGGGATGAAGGTCATCTTGTACTGCACATTCTCAGTCAAAATATTCCAAGGTACCAAGCGAAAGTACATTACACAAACACTATTAATTTAGCCAAATAAGTTTATAATACTATCAAAAAGCTAATCTGACAGGATCCATTTTTCCAAAAGCCAATACACCAAGCAGTATTAATTAAAGAACTTACTTATTTTAACCATTTATTACAAGAATCATATATTTGTCCTCCTTTTGTTTTGTCTGAGTCTGATATCAAGTTGACATATATTTACCTGAATTTTATTTACATGGATCAAACCATTTCTGCTTTTCACATTCTGAAACCTTAATTTCCCTTTAGTGCCCTGAAACGCTCCCAAGGTTCTAGGAGTTTTGAAAAACAAAATAACAACAAAAACCACCCCCACCCCACCCCCCAAACAAAAAATCAGTCTTTGGCTAGCTCTTTTACAACTACAAGATGCAAGTTAATCTACATTTGCCAGACTCAAGAAGTGTACCTTCTGTATCTGAGTTTTAACACACTTTTCATTGTAAGAGATGAAAATGTCACATTCTCGTATGAAAAGGATACATCATCTTGCCTTTCCTCAGCTAGAAGATAAAAACATCTACAGAAAATTGCCTCTTCACTGGCAGTGTTACCTCTTCCTAGGAATGGACTGTTGCAACTGTTACATATTTCTTGTGTTTTAATACACCTTCAGCGTCCCCCCACCAGGTCTTCTGATTGTCTTGGTGATGACTTAGATTTCAACTTTTGTTACTCCTCCTCTCCCTGATTTTCCCATTACTGTTTTATGACCCACTATCTTCCCCTTCCTTCCATTTGGTATGTGTCAGACACTTTAAAACCTTTCTTCCTTTCTAGTTGCCTTACACGCCCCCTAAATCAGGCTTCTCGTTTCTCGGTGACAGTGGCCTGTTTTTGACTGTGATATTTTAGGGAGCTCATAAGAGGAGCTAAAACAGTTCCAAACCCCTTATGTGCTCCACAATTTTACTCCCAGCTCCTTACCACTATGCCTCAAAATTATCTGCAATGCCATGAAAAAGGCAATGTTAAACTGCCCAGGGAATATCTCCTGGTTTCAGACTTGCAGATAAGAAGTATGACCCAATCACAGTTACTTACACTGAAAATAACTATTTTACAATCACCTCATTTTTACAGGTGTCTCCTCACTGGATGCCAGACTTTCTGATTTTTATTCTGTCAGTGAGAATAGTCAAAAATGGCAAAAGTGCCTTAGCACCAGCAGCATGAGCACCAGCTCAGGCTGAAGTCTGCTTTTCCACCACTGAAATGACAGCTGGCTGCTCGAGGAGCCGGCCAACTTGCTTTCTAATGCCAGTGGGTGGGCTGTAACAGCCATTAACTAGTACTCCATCTTCTGTTCCCTCTGTTAGGACATTGATTTACCAGCATTCATGATAATTTCTTTTGAGATCTTGATGAGTCTTTAGCAGGGAGGGTAATTTCTGTATTGAGCACTGTTCCTCCTTCCCTTTTGCCCATTAAGTCCTTTCTAAACAGAAAAAGCATGGGAGTCTCAGCAGCCAAAGTCACCTGGGGGTAAAGTGTCTTGTGTACCACGTTATAGCTTGCATGCCACTCTACAGCCAGGAATTCAAGCACATATCAGCTAAGCAATTGTATTAAATGAAGACTTGAGCAACAGGGAATTTTCAAGAAGCCCAAAGGAACCCAGCTTGATTACTACGTCACTCAGGCTCTTTTGAAAGTCTCCAGCTTATTGCATAGTGAAGGAGCATCCAGAGGGGTATGTGCAACAGGGAAGGAAACCCCTGCTCCAGCAGCAGAGTGGGCAGAAAGCCTGCACAGGTATGCTTGCTTCCTTCTCAGTGCCAGCGTCTTGCAAGCTCCCGATCCATGACGGGGATTCCTCTCGGTCCCACTGTGCTGACAATATGCTTTAGGGTACAGACCAACACTCTCCTCTGTGAACCTCATTAATTTTGCAGTCTGGTTGAAGATGGGAGACCTGTGTCTGTCTTGGTCACCCTTCGTCCAGCCTGGTGGTGACGTTTCCATGGCAAAAATGCGCTAGGTAGATTTACAGAGGGACGGGAAGCATGTTGTAGCAGGTGTTCCCATAGTGAGCCTGTTCTTTCTCTGCCAGTTACACCGTTTGGTTTGTTTCATCTCAGCATGCACACAGGAACAGAAGGTCAGCTCTCAGGCAAAGACATGGCTGACGGACAAGGGATGGGTCCTTGGGCTGTTAACATAGTTTCCAGTGGAGAAGCTCCATGTCCAGTACCCTTGCAAAGGGATTCCCCATCCTGTGTTGCCTTGCACTTCTTTTGGTGGTTACCTTTCATTTCACATCCTACAGTCAGATCTTTACAGTTATGGCCAGAATGACCACATGTAGTCCCTTTGTACTGCAGAAACCTCCGGCCCAACCCCTCCTAAGAGCCCCTGCAGTCTCTCAGAAAGGGAGGGATTTAGAGCCACACTGTCATCCACGCTGGAAGAACCTCCAGCTTCTAAGCAGGGTCCACAATGAGATCAGATAAGGTTGCTTTACCCAAACTGGGCTTGAGAACCTCCGAAGATGGAGATGGTACACCCTCCCTGGACAACAGGTCCCCATGCCTGACTCTCTCATAGGGGAAAAGTTTCTCCCTCTCTCGTCTCAGTTGATGTCTGCTGTCTCTTGCCTGCCATGTGCAGCTGTAAGATTCAAAGTGAAATGGGGAATGGAGGAGGGATGGCAGGAACAGGACAGATGACTCAGGGGGTTGTTCAAAGTCTCCGTAACAGCAAACCCTCCCCGCAATTAGTCCGCTTCAGCACCCTGAATTGCACTCAGAGGCTGTGGGGTTACTGGTATCAATGCACTGCTCTTATAGCAGGGAAATAAACCAGACAGATGCAGGCACAGCCTTGATAAAACCTGCCTCAGAGGGGAACCATATTCTCATTCTACAAGCAACCTATTAGAAATATCTGCTTCTTCATTTACTTCATGCATATTGACAAACACATTTTCACCATTCCCTTTGAAAAGACATGAATCTTTTTCTCCACACAAACACTAAGCACCATTTTAAAGCCTCTCCCACTGAGCATCGTTTTCCTATAAATGCATTAGCAGCTACAGATTGCAACGAAGCAGCAGAAGCTGATACGAAGGAGTGACAGTGAAAGGATCCAAAGGGGGTTGGTACCTCTTCAAAGATGTCCCAGTGTTAGATTTTTCAGTTTGACATTGCACTTCATAATCTTCTGCAAAGATTACTATACACATGTACACACTTATTTATAACTGTGCCTGTTAATCACCACTAACTGCAGAACGCAGCTCGCATCCCCAGCATACACAGCTCTCTGCTACCCCAATGGCTGTGAAGCAGCAGGGAGCAGCCTTTCAGTTAAACAAGCGATGACTGTAATATGTAACATGATGAAGCGGTGGTAGACAGGCCATTTAAAGTCACATTTAACATTTTAGTTAGCCTTACCCCAGGTGGCCAATGCTCATTTACATTATTCATAGTAATGTTCAAATTTAAAGAGGAATGACAAAACTAGGAAGAAAAATAGGCTTTGTTCTGTAACAGCAAGGACAGCTGAAAGTATGGTTTCTCAGGGTGTGCACATTTCTCCCAATTTAAATAATTAACAGCTTGGGGGTACAAGCTCTGGCATGAGCTAATGCCCATGGCCAGAGCTAACGGCAGGGAGCAGTCAGAGCCAGGCCCTCCTCTGCTTTTGAATTTCTTGCTGATCCATCCCTAGCCTCTGAACATCTTCATGAGGATATAAGGGCTCTGGTATCCAACAGGGGCAACCAGAAATGGTGGCTGCTGGTTCTTTTGGAAGTTCAGCCCATTTCACAGTGACCTCTGCCTCCCAGCCCACCCCAGCCTTCATTCATTCTGTGGTCACCCTTCCCATCACATTTGTGGCATAGCTCAGGAAACTTGGAGACACTGACTATGGTGCTTAGCACTGCAGTCCACACCGGAGTCCCTGGTGGTAATGACCCACCCAACAAACCTTGGTACTGTCACCAGCACAGTGGTGGCAGAGCTGCAGAGGAGTGTCACCTGGGATACACTGCTGCCAGGCTGGGCAGTGGTGGGGCTACCCCATCCAGGGGACCTCACAGCCTCACTGTCCTCTGCAGATTCACAGGCCCTCAGGAAGAGAGCTGCCACCTCTCACGCTTTCTGCAAAATTTTAATCCCTCAGAAAGTCTACAATTATGGTTTTATAGAGAGGAACTCAAGGGACATAAGACACCTTAGAAAACCAGCACATAGCCTAGTACTTCTGTTGCTGCCACCAGGACCTGTAATCTCCTTTTTCTGTCAGCAGAAAGAGGATTTAAAACCTCATGCCCAGCCTGTTCTTACAAATCTTTGTTGACTGAAGACTCCGTTGCTTTCCTATGCAATCTGTTTCAGCACACAATTCTGCTCAATGCCTTGTCCTAGCAAGGACATATGCAGAGCAGTTTCTTTACCTTTTGTATTCAGAATTTTTACATAATGAAAATTAGTGGCTTCTTTCAGTTTTACCTTTCCTGGATTTTCAAATCCCAAATCTACTCCACCAGCTCATAGCATCTTTGGATTGTTGGCTCTATGCAAAACAATTTTCACGGTCACAGCCTGATCTGCAATACAGAGAAATGTCCACTCCCCAACCATCACATCATCAAGTTCAGCAGAGGCAAACAGCATTTTGCCACGTCCTCCTGCTGAGCTGCAGAATTTTCAGAGCACTGAAAGAGACTGACACATGTAGGTAATGGAAAATTACCCCAAAATTAAATTACTGCTGTGTGCCACAGCACTTTTTAGACCTGCTGGCTAAGCACCTTACCAACAGTGAGGACGAAATAGGTCTGATGACATGATTTATTAACATTACACTGGGTTTTGGATCCAGAAATATATTTGTCAAATGTCATTTTATAACAATAATATTCATAAGCACAGACCATCATCATGATGACTTCCCCTTTCTTAATTAGATTCTTCTGTTTTGTCCCAGAAGTACTGAGTTGAGCCTTCTGTAATTAGTAAGAAGCACAGTACACGTATGAGGTTTACTCTCCTAAACTTTACCTAAGCTATACCATAAATTTTGTTACAATGGAACAGCAAACATTAGACATTGCAATGCTTGAGGGGGGAAAAAAAAAGATATTTTAGAAAAGAAGAACAAACAAGATCTAAACGAACAATACTCTGCTGTAGATTACACAAATGTGTTTGACTGTACAAACCGAACTGAAAGCTATCAAGCACTGCCAACATACACAAACCAATTACTGATAAAGCTACTATGAAGTATGGATTAGGAAGAACTTGGAGAAACCATCTTGGCATGAAAGCTCTCTTCACTCTCTCTTTCAAAGCTTGCCAAGGAAATGAACCCATGGAGATGTAATTAAAGTCAACAGAAAAAAATCTTCTAGGAAAAAACCAAGCATCTAAACAAATAAGAAGCCACATTTAAATCTGTTTTGTGAAACTTTGTAAAAAGTAATTTTCCCTTCCTCTCTCCTCCAGTCTGGTCTTACAGGTACTGTAATGAATGTAGCAATATCAGCAGTTTCTCAGACTTTTATTTCATTTCAGGTCCAAAAGACAAAAGGTTTCACAAGAGTTTCTGCACCAAAAGATACTCGTTTGACAGTTTGCATCCTTGATAAAGAGCCTCTCTGTAGCAATTTCCATTTCCATGCATTTCAAAGCACGGAAAATACAGTTCTGCATTACCAGATGACAATAGACAGCACCTTAAAACCTCTGGATATTAGAAATCCAGATGTTCCTCTCGTCACTAGAAATCCAGATGTTCCTCTAGCCAGATATAAGTGTAGTGGTTGTTCTTGTAATACTCGCAAAGGATAGACACCAGTATTTTGGAGCATCTGAAACATTAAGATCCTGGACTAATGTAACAGCCTTTCAACCTAGCAATATATGATTTACTAGCTGATAAATTCTTATGCAAATCATAGCAGAGCAAAAGGAAGAGAGTAATCATAACGTTCTGGTTATCAGATCTGCTCTCTTTTTTACCTACAAATACAGACAGCTGTAGAAATATCTACAAATTTGTACAGAAATTTCAGGACTATTATACTGCATAAGCTGCTGATCCTGAAAGATTTCCCCTCTGAGAGAACTACAGTTGGGTAGTCAAAATGGATTAATATATAATTCTTTACTCTTGATTTTCTACAAGAGAGGGTGAGTAGAAGTTGCTGAGAAATAATTACTGCTCTTCATACCTTTTATCAAAACACGTATATTATATATGTTACGTATCAAAGGTGATACCCTACTAAAATGGCATGGCTGAAGCTTCCCAGTCAGTACTAGACAAGCCCTTTTTCGGTGTGTATCAGGGACTCATTCTGTGCAACCCATTATATTGATTAGTAGGACCAAGTTAAGTTCAATTCAAATGGTCCAAAACTAAGGCTCTTCCATTTACTGAGAGGGAGACACTCCATTTATATTGTCATACTGCATTGAATTTGCCTTGAAACGAGGGAAGCAAATTTTCTCTTTCAGAAGACACAGGATAAATAGGTTTCTGGGTGGCTGGGGTTGCCAAGTCATTCTGTCTACACTACGTACCTGGAACATTAGACTAAACAGCTAGCAGATGATTAATAAGGGCAGGAGGGAAGACAGAATCAGGCAACAAAAGTAAAAATGTGGTTTCCATGCCAATAGGACAAGTTGAGAGTGAAAAAGGAAAAGGGCAAGCCAGAGAAAGAACAAATTTGGTACCTGTGATTTTTTTAACTGCTTCTGTTAGAGTATAAAAGGCCTGATTGCCTAATCTCTCACATACCTGAATAGCACAATAGTATTAAAAGTCATGCTGCAAAATATAACAAATTACGTAAAACGTTGCCAGCAATCATGTCAATATGCCTTTGGTGTCACTTGGTCCTAGCTTCACAGCAGTCCCCAAAAACAGAAAACTGACGGACCCAGCACCCAATGATGGCCAGGCGGGCTGGGATCCAGACCGAGCATATCGCTGCGTTCAGTACAGCTCAGGGACTCCCAGTGCCCCTGCTCAGGAGCAGCTTTCCCACTTTCCCATCCAAACTCCCTCAGGCACAACTTCTGTACCATACATGTGCTGATTATCAGCAATGAGAAGAGAAGCTGTTTCAGAGGGACCAGGGAAAGGACATCCCAGAACCAGGCAGTGACTGGTTCTTTGTAATCAAGGGACACAGCCTTCTCCATGACTGCTGGCTGCAGGACTGCTGTCCTGTTGTACCTGATAACAGGCTAGACAAGTTTCCTCAGCAGGGGTCATTACAGCAAGCTTAGTGGGCTATTGAACATCAGTGTTAGATACCTCGCCTGCTGTGTGCCTAACGGATAGCAGGCAAAATCTGCTAATTATTACAAACATCTGTCTGTCGAATACTTCCTACTCAGCGTGGTGCCTCTAGAACAGATGCAAATTCTGTCTAGAGCAGGCAAATGCAAACAAAGTGCTGGAGAGGATACCTACTGTGAACAAATGCACTGCTGCTTGGCTGCCTTCTCCTCCAGCAAAACAGCACGCATGCTTTGCTTTCACTCATGAAAGTGAGATCTTTGCTGTAGGGCAGCAGAGGCAGCGTGCATGGGTATGACTGCAGGCATTACAAGGAGGGGGAGAGTTAGAAGGCAAGTGAGTTTTTCTTCTTTAACAAGTCCACATCCACCTACAGGTTTTTACCTCCTGTTTGTTCACTAAGAAAACACAAAGACGAAACCACAGGTCGGTGTCTGAGCCCATCTTAAATATTATTGGCAAAAGTGCTGCCTTGATGAACGCACTAGAATATAAATGATGGGCTGGGAGATCAGATGCATTATGGACTGGGCTAGAGCTGCTCACTACAGGCAGCTTAGTTCAAATTGTGTCGCTGTGATCTGGGAGGTCTCTTCAGGCATAAGCTGTCATCCTTTTCTGCATTTATAGTCACAGAATCCTTTCCAGAACTCTAAATAAATACTGATCCCTTTTAAAAAGCAATGGGAAAAAATACTTAAATATATTTGCCACCTTCTTACTGTAAACATTCAATAACTAGCAGTGTTTAACGCTCTACAAAGTGAATGCCCAAATGTCACAAGCAAAACTAAATGCAGTGGCTTTGTGCTGGCTTTAATAAAGTGAATCAGAATAACATTAATTGCCTGCTCTCATTTCAAAACAGTTTTGTGATATATCAGCATTACAGTCAAGTAGACATCTCCCAGTAAAACACTTCTCCAGCTGAAAAATCTTTCAATTAGTATAAATTTTCCTAAGAAATAAATTTATTTTGAGTTTGTTTTGTGATTTGGAAATGCTCTTCAATGAAATTTAGAGTTCTGATAAAAATGACTTTTAAAATTCAGTTTAAATATTTTGACTCAAGCCTAATTTTAATATTTTTTTTGTTATAAACAAAAAATGGTTAGAAATAAAATTCAAAACTAATGGCTTTGATTAAAATGTATTAACTATTGTGACCCCCGTCTGTTTTAAATTGTCACTGCATTAGAAGCCCCATGAAGACTGAAAGTAAAAATTGAATTTTTGGCATTTTGCACAAAAGAGATTCACATGTGTATGCAATCGCAGAGACAGCATTAGGTAGATGCCATTAGCTAAAAGTGGTAGTGCTTTGGTCTTTCTTCAGTGAATACTTCAGACAGCTAATCAAATACTCAAATTTAAGCAAGTGCTTACGTGCTTTGTTGAGAAGAGTGATTTGAGCACATTCTGAAGGTTAATCATGTACTTCACATGCTTTGCTGAATTTATTCGTGTGGGTCTGATCCAAAAGCCCTTGAAGTCAAATAAGGTTTTTTTCTCGGTGAATTTGTGTATCAGACTGTAGAAGCAGTAGCTAATTTTTCTCTCTTCAAAAATCTTTTTGTCTGGAAAGCATATTTTAAAATGGTCTAGCATGAACTATTAGTATAGTACATAATATTAGCATAGCAATTACTATGTTTAGAAAGGACTACAATATCATTCCTTCATATTTTTCATGTTAGGCATCTGTTGGCTTTTTTTAATTAAAATTATCTGCACTCAGAATGTCCATAGAGGATAAGGAGCAATAGAGTCAAAATGATAAGTTATGGAATGTAAATTTTAATTAAAAACAACACTCTGCTCACAAAAACAGCAAAGCAATTATGTAACAAAATCTATCTGCTATTTAACCAGCCTGTTACATGTTGGCTTCCCACAGGCCTCACAAACTACACCAAAATCATCACATGGCCCTTCCTCAAGGTAATGAACGGCTGTTTTGGCAGGACACGCAGGTACTCAAAGCAGGGAGAGATGAAGGGTGGCTGCTTCTTGATGTTAATGGTGCTGATGCTAATGACAATGTACTATGCACAAGAAATATGGAGGAGTCAGGTGTTAATTTATGAGACCAGAAAGGTTAGTGTGCCCCGTTTATCTGTGATGGGGAGCGGTGACACCAACACTAGAAGCGCTGGCTGGAGAAGAGTAATAGCATGTATTATGGAAATGTGAAAGTCATCTTCAGTCCGAAAACGATTCTGATGGCAACGTTTTGAGATCCATTCTTGATACCCCACCGCTACATCTGACAGATGTAATAAATTCTCTTGATTATTAAGTGAGTACAGGCAGTTAACCATAAGCAGCTGTCATTTACACAGAAACATATCTGGTCAATGGGTATTGCAGTGGCACACTTCTAACCGAGTGCTCCTCAAGCTGTCATACCTGGTACATCCTCGTGTGGAAAGAGCACAGGAACCTTACCAGTACCGAGTGGTTTATATACTTTATATACTTTATATAGATGCTACAGAAAAAGTCATTTTAATGGACTTCTACAGTGTGCATTCTGCATACTGTGCATACCACATACTGTTAGACCACTAGTGATGATTGACTGGTATTGTTAATATTTTAGGAACTTTCACAAATACATATGAGGAAGTTTGAGGAACACTACCAAGGCTACATGATCAATGCAAGGACGTACGGATGAACTGCTAGAAGAACTGCTAGAGTTTACGTGTAGACCTCTTCACCCTGCAGGTGATGCAGTTTTCTCAGGCAGGAAAGTAACAACACCCAATTGCTTCCAGAACATGTTCAACCAGGCAGCTCAGCATGCTCAGTATTGGTTTGACTCTGCACTCCCAAAAGGCAGTTGTTGATCTAACTCTGCTCCCTTATAAGTCAGCATGGAGAACTTGCAAAATATTAGGCAAAAGGAAGAAACCTCCTGGAAATCTAGTTCAAGTAAGAAAATATAAAATGCAGAATAAAATACATACAAGTGCAATCCTTGTGATACAGTGCTACTGTAACACAAATTGCCAAGCTTATTCCCTGCAGTTGCACTGGGAATGGCAAAACTATGAGAATTCCCTGCTGCAAAACCCAGAACTGAATATAGATAAAAAGAACAAGGCAAGGTTTCGTGGCTCAGGAGTCCCAGAAGTCCTAGGTAATACCATAAGGATAATCAATTGAATAGATCTGAAATCCAAAAAAGAACCTGTGTGATACCTAACCTGTCCTTCAAGTGCACAAGTCATAAAAATTTATCTAGTGATATTTTAACAGTAACAAATTAAATATTCCTGCATTTACACTTTGTACTGGTGACCACATCTGACTTGATATACAAGTGTCAAGCGATCCTTGGTCCCTGGCAGGATACAAAGAGGTGTAGAAGAGAGGCAAGGCACTGCAGGTGTAAGCCTGGTCACTTCTGCAGGGTACAAAAGTAGAAAGGTATTGGTGTTGAATGGTATATTAAAAAACCAAAAACACCCCTTCCCCTGCCAACCCACTGTCAATCACTCTTCACTAACCATAAGAACAGAACAAATGCAGAACCGTATGGTACCAGGCTTCTTTGAAATGCTTTCGACAGACACAGTCCAAATTCCTGTAGGAAAGATTAGAATGTTTTTACCTGTGCTTTTCTGGGTGCTCCTGAGCACATCAGTGTACACACCTGCTTTCTACAGCTTTTTTTCTCTACCCTCTCAGAGCACCAAGGGCAAAACATTGTCATTCATCTTCCAACCCACCCACCACCACTACCGAATCCGAATATTACCCAGCAGCAGCCAGAGAGCAGTGCAAAGCTCTAACCACCACTGCTTTGTCAAATTTCAAATTCTTAGAAATTTCTTCAGAGCCATTTGATAGACATGTGCAATATGATAATGGATTGTTGGATATGCAACATGAATACAGCTGCAAAAACCTACATTTTGTGAATGTTACCATAGATTGCTAACCAGCTGCCCTAATGACTGATAGAGGATGCTTATGCCCCACTTGAATGAACTTTCATTTTACCTGAGCTTCAGAAGTCTGAAGCAGCCATGTGATAACATGTTTGAATGGTGACACAGATCTGTCTGTACTGGAAGCTTTTAGAATATATTTCTGATGGTTTGTTTTTTTCCCTACATACACAAAATAAATGCACAGGAAAGAACAGAACTTCATAGAGATTAAAACACTGTCTTGCTGCTTGCTTGTGCTCTCTCCACCACAACCAAAGTTAATGCAATGCTAATGTACAATGCAGAAGCATCTCCTTCCAGACTGCATACTCTTCTCATACACAAAAAGAGATTTTAAAGACTGTATGCAACATACACCTGATGACTTTTGCCAAAGCAGTATCAAATCTCTACAATGAGCACAGTGGACAGCTGTAAAATATGGCATTTGCAACACCTGTAATCTGCTTTTTATTATGGAATTTAGAATTGAAATACTGCCACACAGAGAAGAGAGTAGCAAATACTGTCAACTTACTACGTGTTGTAAATTACTGTTTTATGCTAGAAAATAGAAGTTGTTCTTCATTAACTGCTTCCTTCCCCTCCCTTAAAACAACAGTTTTATTTTGTTCAGACACAAGATATGATCATTTAATGAAATAAGGGCCACTCATGGATGAAAGGCAAAAGGGAAAAAGAAAGAAATGAAACCCACCATTCTTTAATACTAAATAACTTAGGTACATCTAAAGGCCTTGATGTGCAAATCTCTTGACTCCTTGTCTAGCCCATTCCTTTGCAGCTGAGGGATGTGAGGACATGCTCTCAGCTGCCTCTGAAACATCCAATACAGACCAGTCTGAGAGACTCTAAGAGAAAGGACAAGCGGACCACAGGTTTTATTAAATGTCCCCATCCAACTCTGCCTCAAAGGTAGATAAGCTGCAATCATAGCTACATTTCAGTGAACTTGTGGTGGGAAGGAAAAATTATTTCAGCACCAGGAAATCCAGAACTGCTCCACAGATACTAATTCAAAACTGTCGTCTGCCCAGATTAATGCTTAGGAGAAATAAAATTAAGCTCTGAGCTTGCAGGTAATCACATTACACATTACCAGAAAGCTGTTGCTTGCTTGGATTTCATTCAAACACACCAGCTTCACTCTCATGATTTATGGAACTGCAGAAATCTGCAGCGATTTTTTTTCCCCCTCTTAGCCCTCTGGTTTAAATATAACAGTTAGTTAAGCTGAGAAACTGGGAAGGCAATTTACTTTGATAATAATAAACCAAAGAAAAAAATCACTTTTTTTACCTTAGAAGAAAAAATTGAACTCTTCTTCTATCTTAAATGCTAACTGAAACCATCCCTTCCAGGTAGAAACTATCAATAAGACGACTGTAAGTTTCTCATCTGACTCTGGCAAAACAGAATCACTGTCCTTCAGAGGGATCCAGACAGAAATCACAAAATACTGAAGCAAAAACATACTATAGGAAAAGTCTAACATATCAGACTGCTTTATGGAATAAGTAAAGCACATAGAAAGAAATCTCTGCAAAGACAAAAGTAGCCAGTTATGGGGAAGAAAACTTCTTAGGAAAGTTCCTCCTGCCTTACCCATAAGGGGTTTGCCTCACAAGGCACCCTACTACCGTAAGAGTGGAGCAAAGGGCTACCAGAACAAATGCAAGTATTTCATCGATGCTTACTGTAAACTTCAAAGGAGCACAAAGACATCCCAGCATCAAGATGCTTACTGATTCACCACACAACCAGAATTTGGAAAGGTCATTCATTTATCAAAGAATCAAAAACTGGGACCATAAATCACCTCTTACTTTTTGTCTGCTAAGTGCAGTTTAGTTGCGACTAGACACAACAGCAGGTAACCATCAGATATGCCAAAGTGCCCTGAGGCCTTGGGTACATTATACACTTGCCGTTGCCATGGAAATAATGATTCCGATTTAAGAAGTGATAGGCAGCAACCTGTCATGGTCTCATTCTTGAATGTCCCAGAGGAACCTTGGCAATGAACACTAGGCTGAAATGCCTCATTGGAATTCCTGTGAAATCTCTATCTCCAGGAAGACATTGCTGGTATTTTAAGGCCCTGTCACAGAGTTCTGATGCAATCATGACTCCACTGTTATTTTTTTTCTGGTGCCTTTTGTACTATCATTTGTGCAGTTTACTGTGGGATTTACTACCACTGTCGACTGCAGAACAAAACATGCATTATAGACCCGATAAAACCCGCAACCCTCGGCATGGAAGGTGCAGCCACCGAACAGACCTACACAGAACAGAGCTGCTCAGACCTCTGCTTTGAAGCGTAAAATGCTGCTCAACAGTGACCGTATAGCCAAGACAAGAGACCACAGTTCAGCAAAACTGGAAACAGAGTGACCATAGTGGGATTCTTCTGTTCGTCATGTATCCTGATGCCCACTTTTCATAGTCCAGATCCTTACCTTTCTGCATTCAAATGTGAAATTGTGAACATATCGGCTTTGCCATAATAAAAGAACACAACATCACCAACTTTCAAGGATTTTTCCAATCGCATAGGAAGATTTGCTTACTATAAAGATAACACAAGTTGCACGCAAGCCCTATTTGTGAAAGCATTGTTGCCACTTCTTGAGAATCTTTTCGTATTTATCATTTTCATGTTGTCATTTCCTGGATCCTTGCCAGAATCATGAAGAGCTCCCCAGTTATTACTGCCATAAAACATTTCACCTCATGCAAGGCTCGCTACAGGAACTGCTGACCATGCTATACAGGATCAAAAAAACCCTATTTAGGAGCAACACCATTAATTGACAGTCCAGAATCTGTGCTACAGGGGTTATTCTTCCTGCCCAGGCATATGGCATGTGTACATGTAAAAATTCCAGGCCTTATCAGCTGAAGATGTAAGTAAAATGGTTCCTGCTGTATCCCTAATAGTGGCCTCATTTCTAACTCATTGGAAAATGACTAAAACACTATGAATGGTTATGCTTTTCAGCCCATTTGACTTCTCTTTCACTGGACTCTATTCATCAGCTCTGCTGATGCTATTGTAGCTGAAATCACATCAACACTTTCCAGGAATTCATTATATAATGCCAGACCAGATTCTCAGCTAATGAAAAGTCTGCTTTCATATTTCTGCTTCATTCTATTTTACAAAAGATTGCTTTCATGATTCAGGAAAAGGTATGCACATGCATGAACTCTTTTTCCAGGCTCAGAACACCAATATGAGCATTATGCTCATCTTGCTATCTGCTATCTGACACCTGCAGCTTTCACTCATTCCCCTGAAAGGCAAAGGTACCCAGCAACTCGCAGGACAAGCCTTCATCCTGAGCTACGCAGCTTGCTTTATACCAGCAACTCTGCCTGGCCTTCCTTGAGCCAGCATCTTCTTTGCAATGGGAGGCCATGTTCCATCACCTAAGCAACATTTTCTTTACAACCTTCAAGGTCTTTCAAAAACGGGTTTGATGTTGAGTTTTCCAATTCAGTGTTAAGGCAGCTGGCTAGCTCCTCTGACTTTATTCAGTGGATGTTTCTTGTAAGAAATGCTCAGCTGCTGTAAAACCGTAGAACACCCTGGCTTCAATGGAACTTTGCCATTTTGTATCCTTTGAAGATTTGACCTGTCTGGAAAGGATAAATTTTAAATCATCTTATGTGGGGAAAAAAAAAAAAAGAAATCACTGGTGAAGTATTTCTCCTTTTCTCCAACTTGGTGCACTGGAAGAAAACCCTTTAAGTTAAGAATTATAGCACACTGTTAAAATATCTTATCTGTCCAGCAATTCAATAGCCTGTAAAATTACCAGGGCTTGTTCAGAAAGTAAACAGAAGAAAATACCGAAAGCACAATTCCAACCAGGTTTTCCCACTACTCCAGTACTTTCCAATTAACATCCAATCTGCTGTTTACATGCATGGAAGACAGAAGTTCATTTCATGCACTTGACTCAAATAATAGCCTCAGTGGCAGAGTACAATGGTATTCGATTCTAGTGCTTTCATCTTCAGTGGTTCATTGTCCCCTCTGCCAAGAACACAATTTGGCTCAACCCACTGACTTGAGGAAAAAGAAAATAACCCACACCTGCTGGTGTGTTCTATAGCAAACACTATTTTCTGTTGGTATCAAGGATATCTAAACTCATGTTTCTTTTTTATTTTTAATCATACTAAAAAATTGCCTTCATTTTTCATTTCATTTTTGTGTGTGTTTGCATGAAATTTTGATTCACCTTCTTTTCACTCTTGTGACATCTTCCCAAAACACACAAGGTTTAAGGGCCTCGCACTCAGCTATTTATTTGCTGCAGAACTCCAGGGAAAGGACAATGCAATATCGTTCCCACCAGGGAGCAAACAGGGAACTAAACAGAGAAGCAAAACATCACCATTTACCTTCTAATTCACTGCCCTTCCCATCCTAGGCGAGGGAAGACCCTTGCCCCAGCTCCTTAAGGGCACAGCCTGCTTTCCCCAGGACACTGGTCCAGCTGCTCTGGTCTATGTGTTAGAGGAGGAAGAACATGGATGTCTCCAGGGGATGCAGAACAGCCATCATGCAGAGACAGAAAAGGATGCAAGACTACCATTCTTTTTTTTCCTTCTATAGCAAATAGGCTCACTAAAATCAATTAGGATAACCATAAACTGAGCTACCAGTTAAGGTGAATAAGAGACAGAATTCAACTTTATTAGTTTTATTTCATGTTTTGTAATAAAATTTTCATTTTGGTGATTATGACCATGCACTGGAAGTCACTTATTTCAGTGGAGCATACTTCCCTTTGCAAATGGTATGCTGCCCGTTTTGTGTGACTTGGTACTTTCCCCTTTCTACCCCGTGGCTTTTACTCTATGGTGATGGGTAGTTCAGACCAAAGGGGCTGTGGGACTTCTGGCCAGATTGTGATTTTATGCACCGTTTCTACAGCAAGCAACTGTGGTCTGCACTGCTCTTCCTATACCAGCATCGTATTCCTTCCCCACGGTGTCAGACATCCCTTCTCTGCCCCAAAGGGGATGTGTCACACTCTGGTCAGGGACTGTGAACCGTAACACTAACAAGGGCAGGAAAAGAGAAAAGAGAGTTAAATATGCATTAGAGGTGCAGGTAGTTGATCATGTAACCTCCCAGTGCGAGCATGAGAATCTGAATTGCCAGATTCCAGGAGCAGCTTCCTCAGAAATGGTCATTCCTTTGTAAGTAGAACAGGCACACTTTTCTTATCACAGCAGCCTCTGAACTTAATTAAAACCCTCAATTATCAGCTTTTAAGAAAATAGTAGATGCCTGATACAAGCTTCTGAGCTGAATTTGACTCCTAAATTCAAATAAGCACACAAGATATGCAGCTTCGAGCTAATAGGTGCTCTAATCACTAATGTCCAAAACTAGTACAATCTTTCCACCAGGGTGCAGACTTTGAAGAAGATTTAAAATCTCTTCACTAGACATGTCAATAGATGAAGAACACACTCCCATTTTAACCCTTCAAAAAAGTCAGTGCCCTATGCTGCTATGCTCCCTGGCACAGCACGTTAGTAAGGTGAGATCCAGTCCTCTGTGCAGACACACTGGGCACCTCTTGCAGTAAACTGTTATTTTTAATGAGGTTAGCCAGCATTGGAAAGACCAAGCCATAAAAAAATTCAGCATACCGTCTGTACAGCACCACACAATCCCACATGGAGGCAAACAATCATAAAGAACTCTGGAGAGAAAAAAAAAGCATTACTTTTAAAAATTGGCAGCTCTACTGCACTATCCCAGTCTTCTATGTCTTTTAACCGATCACTGGACAACTATAAACTTGTTTTTGCTGACTATATATGATTTGAATCTTAAAGTAAGAGAGTTTACAACAGTGTTTAAGACTGGTGTTAGGAGGGGAATGAAATGTACTGACCAAAAGTATAAAAGAATGAAGTACTACTTTTTGACTGAGAAATTTATAATACTCAAGATTATTCTTATCCTTTCTTCAAGGTGAAAAATATTACATGGTTAAGAACATTTTGAAAAAGAAGAAAATTTGTAAATTCTGACTATAAAGTCCCTTTTCCGAGTCCCCTCATAAATAAATGTAAGGTAAATATTTGATTTTATTTTTATTCATTGGTAGTTCTGTAATAATAAAATATATGCAATTATTTTGCTTAAAATCATTGACCCAGACACTCCAGGTCATAAAAGAATGACTATGTAAAACACTCAGCACTGACAATACAGCCACTGGATTCTTTCTTGAAAGAAAACCACTTGTAGAGTACCTGTCTGAAGATTTGAATTTGTCATGCCGTTGCAAGGATTGTTATAGATGATAACACTGTGGCGTTTTAGTTTCTGTTGTGCATACTAATTAGATAGCTTAAGAGCTGATATCAAATGTATATTAATTCTATGAACTCTGGCACCCTACTGAATTATTTATATGATGTCTTTTCCTTACTACATTTGAGTTTGAGAATTCTAGATTTAGCATCACACGTAAACCTTCCTTTTTGATGCAATACTAATATCATGGCTTTGCTACACTTCTACGAACTCCAGATGGAATAAATGTGCTTCAGCTTTGGATTTGCAAAGCAGAAGAAGTTTCTACAGCCTCATGGTATTCCACTTCTAGGTAGTTTATGGGAAAGCGTGCACACATTTTAAAAAGAATAAATAAAAAATCTCTACTGATAAAAGCCTGGCACAGATCACAACTTGCACCATTTCCTGATCTTCAAGAAGATTTCTTTGTTCTGATTTTTCACACACCTAATATTTGTGAGACTGATGTGTGCTGGTCTGGGCTGCAGTTGTTCAGCTGCTGCATCCAAGTGATCTGGATGAAGCTCCAGCCTTTGCCTTTGTCGGGCCAAATTAGCAAAAACCCCACACAATCTTAATGATCTCTTTAGTGAGGATAGTCTGATGAAACAGAACTGATATTCCTCTGACACAGCAGGTGAGAAAAAGGCCAGCAGAAGGAGTCCAGCCCTGACTTCAAACTCTGATTGCACTCTCAAACATAGCATGCACCTGGGAAAAACAATAGTCCATTACAATTACTGCTGAGCCTAACACAGAATTGAAAAGAATGCATTAAGGCCAGAATGTCAAGCTTGCTGCCTTGAAAAGAATAAGGTATCTCCTGATCCCGTGCTGAAAACCGTTTCACTGTTACGGACAAAGCAGCTCAGTATTTCCAGCATTGTTGCAGGTTTAAAAAAACCTCAGGACTTTCACCGTCTAGCAGGGCTTAGCTGATACCAGCAAACAGATACACAATTTGTAAATTCCGGCTCTGATTCAAAGAAAGTAAACACAGATATGCTACATTTAAGCACATTTTTAAATGCAATTTTGAAGTGCCTTTACTTTCATATAGCATTAGGAATATGGAAGGACATCCCACCAAACTCGGCTCTAAATGACTATTAAATGCAATTACATATCATCATCATTATCAAACAGTTTGGGTTGGCAGGGACCTTAAAGATCATCCATTCCCACTACCCTGCCACAGGCAGGGACACCCCCCACCAGCCCAGGCTGCTCCCAGCCCCGTCCAGCCTGGCCTTGGGCACTGCCAGGGATGGGGCACCCACAGCTGCTCTGGGCAGCCTGGGCCAGCGCCTCGCCGCCCTCACGGGGGAGAATTTCTTCCTCATATCTAATGTCAATGTGCCCTCCTTCAGCTTCCAGCCATTCCCCCTTGCCCTGTCGCTACGTGCCCTTGTCAAAAGCCCTCTTGTCGGCCCCTTCAGGTGCTGGGAGGCTGCTACAAGGTCTCCCCGGAGCCTTCTCTTCTCCGGGCTGAACAACCCCAACTCTCTCAGCCTGTCTGTAGGAGAAGTGCTCCAGCCTCTGATCACCTTCGTGGCCTCCTCTGGACTCGTTCCAGCAGGTCCACGTTCTTCTTCTGCTGGGGCCCCAGAGCTGGACGCAGTGCTGCAGGTGGGGGTCACGAGAGCGGGGCAGAGGGGGAGAATCCCCTCTCTGGACCTGCTGTCGGTCACGCTTCTTGTGATGCAGCCCAGGATGCGGTTGGCTTTCTGGGCTGCGGGCGCACACTGCCGGGTCACGTTGAGCTTCTTGTCCCCCAGCACCCCCAGGTCCTTCTCCTCAGGGCTGCTCTCAACCCATTCTCTGCCTGGCCTTTATTTGTGCTTGGGATTGCCCCAACGAACATGAAGGACCTTGCACTTAACCTTGTTGAAGTTTATGAGGTTTGCACCAACGTGTGTTGCTCGGTCAGGTTTTGTGAATTATCACAAATGAGGAAAAGGAGGCCCATAAGAGCTCACAAAACACTGAAAATAATATAATTTAATCCCATGAGCTGCACAGATGATTTCCCAAATGCAGCCCTAAACACAGAGCAGGTTCAATATCCAAGTTAAACAAGGTAGTTATTAACCAGATTTCTAGCTCATCTTCCTGACACCACTGACCTACAATGTGTTTTTTTTACAGTCTGTATTGTCTTAATTCTCTTTTCTGGTGAGAAAGCACATGTAACTAACCAACAACAGAAGCAATTTTATATGACCTTTTTAGACCAAGTTTATCATTCAAAGAACCTATAATCGCTTACCAATGGAATTCAGAAACACTAAAATAATACCTCTGGCACAGGGCTACCACTCTTCATAATTCTGAATACTTCAATTTTAAGCATTATGTATATCTTGTAATATCCATTATCTATTTGGTTCATTTATCTGTTTTATCCGTTTATTTTTAAGGTGTGCTTTTACCATGGACCTAATCACCACTGGGGTCTGAGAACTTGGATTAGTTTAGCTGATGCATACACAGCCACACCGAAAAGCTAGATGAGAGTAACAGTGCTGGAACAAACAGCCTATATCCTACCTGCAAAAAGGTATGAAAGGAGTAACCAAAGTCTAGCATACATCCGCAGCCTTATCAGTTGTCTTGGACTTAAAGATCAAAATCTTTTTAAAAAGTGTTGCAGAATTTGTGTATAGACAGGAACAACCACCGCTAAAGAGCCTGAATTAATTTTGCAGAGAGAACACATGGTTCATAAATATCTCAGCTTAAAAGCTATATCACATGTCTTGCATTTGCTAAGTAATAATTAGAACACAAATAAATAGGGTGCCAAAGGAATCTCTGTAATTTTATTTATAATAGAATCTTGGAGGACTTTTTTCCCCAGCTCAGTAAGAGACATTAAGGCTATTCATCATCCTGTTAGCAATATGGTAGTTTTCTACAGGGACATATGGAACTAAACTGAACTTGTGTCTTCTAGCTATGACTTTTAAAAATTAATCTATTCAGATTTGTTTTCATTTCTATCAAAAGTTTTCAGCCATCAAATCCATCACTGCTCTCCTGAACAAGTTAAAAATCTAAATTCACTTGGAGTAGGAAGCACTATTTAGTTCATGAGAAGCACTAGTATGCAACAGGTATCAAGATCCAAACAGAGCACAAGTACATGAACCTGTCCCCAGAATCAGTCACATTTTTACAGCCTGAATTTCTACCAGGTTTTCTTTCTTCTTCCATTTCATTTTTTTAAATCAGGCTCTGAACTAGCCCTTTCATATATCTTTTCCCTTCAAAACAAAGAGATTGAATTTATGTCAGGGGGTTCTTTCAAAACACTTTCTGGTCTCAAGTTTAGAACATACCTCAATGAATTTACTGGAGTCACCTGAATAAGACTTAATATATGCATGGAGCTTAGACTTTCAAACCCAAATATTTTGAATGTTCTGTTCCAAAACTGTTCCAAATTAGTAGAAATATTTTCTCAGCAACAGGGGTTTGGACTAAAGAACAGACATAAATTAACTGAGTTCAGTCCAGAAATGGTGACTAGAGGATAATGTGCAGGAATTTTGGTGAATCAGAAACTGACCTTATTATTATCACTGCTCTTAATCTACCTTTCATTTATTTTTCTCTTCTTTAGTTTCTCTGTTACTATTTCAAAAACCACGAATCCATTTTTGGCATAATATATCTTAAAAATCTTAGACTTCAATTAAAACTCTTAAAACTCAAATCAATTCAGATCTGCATGTAACAGTGAAAGGTTGATGCACTAAGTGATAGACATATCAGCAGTAGCTCTGCTGCTCAGTTGTGAAGAAAAGCTTTGCCTCATTTTCCAACACTGCGGGGGTTGAAAAAGCAGCATTGTTTCACATTTAAGTACGTAAGACATGACAACCAGTCCAAAGTAGCTAAGTTCACACTCCAAAAATTCCCATGCAGAGCTCTCACTACACTTCTTAAGTTATCCTTATTGATTTTCCCTGTAGTATGCAGCTTAAAGAAAAAAAAAGAAAGTCTGCAGGCTTGACACATCGAGATCCTACCATCTAAGAAGCCCGTGCTTAGAGTGCTCTGAAGCTTCTACAAGATTTAAATACACAGTTTTGTTAAAATACATGCCATCAACATGACACTGAACAAAATAATATGCCATTATGTTTCATTTCTTTCTACAATGATTCAAGCCTTTGATAACAATAATTTTTTAATATGTCAGTGGTTATACCGTAAACAAGCAGAATGAAGCTGTAAGACATGTCAAAAGAAAGGAAGTATTATACACAAAGAACAAATGTGGATGTACATTTGGGGACAGAGACTTATATGGTACTACTTACAGTTGGGAAGGGAGTACTGAAGTAAAGACACAAAGGTTATTTGTTAAAGACAATTATGTTTTCCAGCATCTGCATCAAGATGCCCAAGTATATGGGTCTTTAGCATAAACATTTCTAAAAGTTTAGAGTTATTAGGAACAAATAAAAATGTATACAAAAATGTGATACTTTTTTTGCATCCCACAGTCTTGCAAAACACACCACTGATTTTAGAAAGTTAAGTACATACATACATTTCTTCCAAATGACTATTATTAAGCCAAGCCTTTTCAGGACATTACATAAATCCTTGAAACCAGCAGTTTATAATGAAAACACCATCAGACTCTTAACTAAAGCACTGTGATCAGTGCAGCTACAAGGAAGAAATTTTATCTACTCTATATATCTCTCAGAATGAAATAACCATCTCTCAGCAAATCTATGTAGAAAAGGTTGTAAAAATAAAATCTGTGAAAAAGATTCCAAAGGGTGGAATGAAGAATTAAAGATAAAACGAAGGGATGTCTGTAGGAAAGATCACAGTCAAAGTGTTGAAGGGCTTACCTCTATCTGTGCGATAGGGTGTATGACTCGTGCTTCTTGCTCTTGGATCCAATAACAGCACCACAGCAAACGGTTTTATTCTGGATCATCTGTGAATGAACCAAAAGAAAAGATGTTTCGAAGGAGCTGTGCAGGTTAAAAGATGCTGTACAGGTTGTACAAAGCAATGGAATAAGGGACATGTGAAGGGCTGGGCCCTGGCTGTTGCTGCTTTCCCTCCTAAATATCTCTGAGGGAAGGTTCAGTGAGGTGTCCCTGCTGTGTGTTCCTAGAGATGCAGGTGGCCAGGGAAGGCTGAGATCCCTGCTCTGATGTGTAGGATACCATCACAGACTCTGGTTGATCAAATCTTCTGAAGGATGCTACACTTCCCTCATCCTGCAATCCATGTTTCATGTGCATTCAGGTGAGCAAGGCCAACATGCTGCTGAGGCAGCCAAAAAGAGCAGTGAAGAGCTTCTGCAGGACCAGCAAGGTGAACCATCCTGCCATGCAGTCAAAGGAGCAGCAGAACTTGTTTGGACTTGTTTGAACACACAAGGGAGATGGGAGGACTGGGATTACTCCCTTAGGCAGCACAAACAATTGTACCAAGCTTTGCTGTAGCACCTAAATGCACCAAGAAGGACTTGCTGAAGGTGCGAACGGGTGACTGACCAGGCAACGTACATACACTGCGGTGAGAAATGGCAGATTTGCTCCTTAGTGCAAAAGCACTAACTGAGAACTGAACTTTGAGAAGGACTGTGGCAGTGAGATGCATCCTCTACAAGTCAGGCCTGCTGTTATGGCAGCAGGGACCTGCGGTGAGCGGGGGTTAATTTGTAGACTCAGAGAAGTCTTGAGACCTGAAGAAACTGCCTATCAAAGATGGGAAAAATTAGGCTTAATTGTAAAATTGAGCAAAAAAAAGGGGGCAGCTATGCCTTCCAAAATGACCCAGAAAAGCCATCAGATTCTCTGAAAACATGGGCAGCCCCTCCATCCAGTCTCCATTTCACTTTGCCAGCAGCAGTGATTACCAAGCAGAACCGGGTTGGTTATGGTTGGAACCGGCTGGAGGGAATGAGCGAGCAGGGGAAATTGAAGCCTGAAAAGTTTCTGACAGGCAGTCAAAAGCCAGTCAGATGTGGGTATAAATCACAGGCAGAACCACATCGGACAGGCACATCATCTCCGAGGGGGCTGCCGGTGTGTTGCCATGGCTGGCACCCAGAAGCTTCCCTCAGACCAGCTTTCAGTTGCAGCTGGCTAACATCAAAGTTGTACTGCAAATCCTTTACTGCTTTCAATATTAACATATTAATGGTGTACTACAGAGTTTATGGCCCTTTCTCCAGGTTGTGGGTGATGTAGCTTGTTTCTTTATTAAAGCAGCTGTAAAAACCATTTGGAGATGTACACGAGGTAAAGCGGGCTCCCTGTCCAGTTTGTCACTAGCACGCTTTCCTCTCGTCTGCACTGGTATTTAATTTAACAACACTGTTCAGCTCACTAACAGATTTTGCAATCTAATGCTGAGACAGCTGAAAAGGTCAATTAGAAGAACATATTTTAATATCAAATTCCATTCCATAAACCCACTCATTCATAAAACAGAATGAAAGAAAATGATCATTATTATAACTCGTGCATTCAGCTAATTGTAAATTCCCAGTTGTCATCTAGGTTTGTGGCTTTGCCAAAAGATTTGTGTAGGAAGAGCTGTAGAGGTGCCAGAAGGCAATGTACCGCTTCAAGCACAAATTCCTTCTCACCCTTCCTGTTTGGCAGGCAAGTGCTTGTTTGCCATGGCATACAGATCAAAAAAAAACTGTTAGAGGAGATCTCTGCTCTGCTGGAGCACACAGTCCTGTATCACCCACCTTTAACTGGTGAGACTACCCAGATCAGTTGAGTCATTGCAAATCAACTTGACAACATCTGATTCTCTAGTAGTTTTGAGACAGGATGTTCTTTCAAGCAGCGTAACCACCTACTTGTAGCTCCCATTTTAGACATTTACTCTTTTTAGCACTTATTAAAGCCCAGCATCCAAAACTCTTTGAAAGACTTGTGGATGGAAGCTAAAATCAAACCTGCCCAATCCTTCAGACCTCTGGACCTGGTACTTCCTGATAACTAACCTGAGTTCAATTGTATTTATATTCAAAAAATAACACGGGCATGAGAAGGATGGAGTGTAACAGAACTCAAAAAGACATGGAGATGGAAGAAAGGAGAGTGATCAGATTTCAGAGTAACGTGAGAGACTGCTCAGGTCAACTGTGAGAGTCAGTACAAGGCGTACAAGGCAAAGACCCCTCCGGTCTGGAAAGCAGCTCTTGTTACGTCAGTACTTCAACAACAGAGACAATTTTTTTATTTTTTTCTAGATTGGTACTTAACTTCTGCGTCCAAGGACAAAATATACATAGCACAGATGCACAATTTGAAGTGGATATAATGAAGCAGCCCAAGCCACGCCACTGTCATCATTGTAAGAAAGGTGTGGGATCAGATGCAAGGAGAGCCCTGTCATGTCAAGTGGCCCTTGTGGAAGCAGGTTGGAGCTCTGGTAGATCCATGGGGAAACAGACTTATTAGGTAGAAGTTAGAATAGATTCTCTACATAAAAAATGGTCTCAAAGTTACACTGGCATTCATTTAGTTGTGGAGTGGGTGTTTTGGATTTTTTAAAGATAAAATTGATGAGTTGCCTTTCTTCCTGTGATAAATTGTTTGGGATATTAATTTCATTGATTAAGTTTATTAGAAGATCATATAATCAGAGAATAAGTTTTTCACTTTATAAATAGTTGGTAATTTCTTAAACGATGAAAATTGCTTAAAATGCTTTCTTACATTTCCTTAACTTTTTATTCTCTGAGAAACTAGTTACATATTGAAAGTACAAAATGAATGACAAAGTTAAAATGAGATTTATTATACTGTGCTTATGAAATATGTTCAAGAAGTTTATGAATGTCACTCACCCAGACAGAATCCAATCCTGCACACATCTGCACACACACTTTCATCTTAAACATGTAACAGGTCCAATCCATGCCCACACATGAGCTTCCAGTAAAGAGAAACATGTGCGCAAGTGCTCATAGGAAGAGCAAAAGTTTCCCAGGCAAAACACCCCACATGTTTAAGCTACAGCTGGGATGTATACAATGTAGTCTTACTTCCAGGGCAAACTAAAGTCCAACTAATGGTAGGGGCTCAATGATCCTAAAGGTCTTTTCCAACCTAAAGAATGCTACGATTCCATGATTCCCAAGTACAGTTTTGTTGTCACTGTCCTGAACTTCAGCTGAAGAACACACAGCAGCCCCTGCTGACATACTTATTTCTATCACTTGTCTGTAATTACTTCCCTGTCTTCTTGTAGACCAGCTAGATATTCCTTTTGTAACCCAAGGATGGCAGCCTACAGGCCTCCTCTGCACTCACCTAGTCTAGGGAGGAGAGGACAATAAAGCGGGTGTGAGAATCACACACCAGGTTGTGCATGCCTGTCCTGCAGGTTTATTTTTCCGCGATGACGCTGATTTCTCTGAGCTGGGTTAGGTCCTGCCCTTGCCCCAGCAATGGAGAGGGTTTTCCTCTCCCTCTCTGGGCCTGCTCTATCTCCTGTAGCAGGAGGCTGGAGAACAGCTGACAGCCTGCCTTTGCTGTTTGGGCCACTTGTAGCTTCTTTGATGGCCCAGACCCTGAAGGATCTAGCACACAGCTTTAATGGCTGCACATGGCACAGTGGTAAATACTTTCTCCATTTTACCTGCCCAAGTGCTGAAACAAAGGTGGTTAGAAAAATAATTTTGTCAAGAAAAATCTCAGAAAAATTGAAAGTCTGTTTTCATCCCATGTTTTCTGTGGAATGCTTATAGATGTTAGAGCTTAAAAATCTCAGAAACCTTTTTGTTTATCAGCAGTTTCAGAGAGTCATAAGGATTTTTGTAGTTTGAAAGACTTAGGGTGCATTTGACAGCTGTCCAACTTAGTAACTGAGGCTATTAGACTATGCAGAAAAAATATAAATACTGCTAATGTTTTTTTGCACAGTCAGAGTTTATTGTGATTCATCATTTGAAGAGTTTGTTTGTTTGTTTTGTTACAGAAGGATCACTTAGTACAGAATATGTGTGTGGGACTATTTAAGTACACCACTACTTCCCTGGGGGGCTCCTGTTTACTTAGAACAAACTACATGAATCTTTAGCTTTGCACAACACTTGTAAACTTTTTTTACCTTATTGGTACAGGTTTCAGTTTCAGAACTACTGGATGTAGCTGTCTCCCTCTCTCTCTTCAAATAATGGTATTTTTTACAGACCAGCTGCCAGAACAGCTGCATAGCTCTCAAGGAGCAGAATACTTCATATATAGGACTTGATCTTTAGCATTGAAGAGGAAATAAAACACGATATCAAACAGAGTAATATATTGACACAGTATAGAAAAACAACATTGCCCTTTATGGACTACAACATCAATAGAAGTGCAAACTAAAAGAGTTCTCCTGCAACTCCAGCAAGAGACCTCAGGCATGAAGCTGGATGATGTCTAACTTCTACTTTCTTTCATTTACAAATACCTGCTTGTAGCTCACTTGTTTGATCCTCACAGATCAAACAAAACCACACATCTGTTTGTACAAGTACAGACGAGCTTTTCTGAGCATACATTTCCTGCATGCAGATAGCTCTTGGCATGCTCATATTTTGCATGCATAATTTGAGTCTTCTTTCTTAGTGTTTCATGCACTCAAAAGTCAGATCATAGAGCAAGGGCAGAAAAGGAGCCTACCACTGACTGCCACAAGGCACAGGGAACAATTAGTCCTCCTGCTGGTCAGGGTCAGGTTTTGCCCCTAATGAGCCTTGGGCTTCTAACACATCACTCCCTTCCCTACTATGGTTTCCCAACCAGAGGCCAGCTGAGTCCTCCCTCACTCACCTCTTCACAGGCTCCCACCAACCTCAAACCAAAACTGCCTGCTACAGTCAGAGTGGAAAATCCCTTTTCTTTAAGAGTCCCTCTACATTAAACAAGCTCAGCTCTTCTTTCTCCTGATTTGAGTACAGATTTTTATAGTCCTGCTTCATGACACAGGCAGACCTTTCAGGAGTTTGGCTGCTAGATTAATTACCTGATAGCTCTTTCCTATGAAATAACAAGGGGAGGTCTGACCCTCAAACAGAGCCCTCAAAGCAGGCTTTCGTTTTGAAGAAAGGCTGTAAGGAGCAGACACTGTCCATACTTACTGCTGCTAACTTCCCAGGTCAAGTGAGGCATTACAGCTTCATCACCAGAATGGAAAAGGTCTTTGCTGCAGCTGAGCACAGGATGAGACTTCCTTGTAGGTAGCAAAATTGTCATGGATAAAGGGGTGAAGATTAAAATAAGCATTCGGTGCAGCCCATCAGTTTTTAGAGAGTTTGACTGGAATAAGTTACTCACAGGAGGCAATTTCCAACATGTTTATATAGTTTTAAACACAAATAAATAGCAGAATAAAATAAAGAGCACTGTGCACCAGAACTTCCAGTTCATTGAAGTTTATCTCTGAGTAAGTGCTTGCTATCCAACTTCCTAGAGTAGAACTCCTTCAACAACAGGGTTTTCTTCCCCTGTTTCTCTTAACTGCTGTCTTAAAATATTTGTGGCTCTAGAAATACTCCATCTCTTCAGAGGATGTATCAGTTCAGCTTCCACACTTTTTCCTCTTTCTATTTATGTGTCAGAATATTAAAGCCATTCATGACTTTCTAATAGAAAGTTACACATACCAGGGAACAAGATAAAATTATAGTGGACTGGGCATCACATCCTGCCTCTTGCGCTCCAACAGAAGTTCATCCATCTTACACCATCCCTAAACAATGTGCCTAACCTGGCCTTAGTAATATCTGGCAATGGAGTCTACATTATATACCACTGCTTAAACATATGTACCATTAAAAACTGCTTTTTTTCTTCCAATTTCTTTAACTTTCTACACCCAATGAACACTGAAAACAATTTATTATTTTTTGTTTTTTTAAACAACCTTAATCATATTTCTGCTAGGTTTCCCCTTAGTTTTTAAATAAGTCAAGTTAATTTATTTTTTCTCATAGATCCTATTTTCTCATTTCGATTTAGAAATTACTCTCATTCATAAATCCAATTAACCCTCTACCAAGTACCTTTAAAACCAGCAACACACCAGTAGTTCAGAAAGCAAAAAGTTTGAGAGTTCAGATAATTACATTTACTTCCAAAACACAAGGCTAACAGGACAGCACAAATTGCGATATATACATTGTGCACATATTACCCGACATCCAGACCACAAGCTAACGAATAGGAAAACTTCCATGCACTATCCTTCCCTAAGCTTCTGGATTTGAATTGTTTATATTTCAGTACCAGATCTCTGTTGCTCCAGGATTCAGGCTTGCTCACGTCATTCCAGTCTACAGAAAACTCAGCCTCAAACTATTTAGTGCCATTGTCCTGGTATTGAAGTAGAAGCCCTGCAGATAAGTTTCCTTTTCTATTCTTGGTAAATCACAACCTGGAAATGATTAGCTATTTCTTTTGAGTGCCAAGAAAATAGCTTTAGCAGAAAAATTGCTCAATTCACTCCATCAAACTGAATTTGAAAGCAGGCTGCCATGCTGGTGCCTGTTCAATTCCTAGGAGGGTATGTTGTCTGCATGCTTTAGGTCTTGTGGCTCTTGGCCTTCCTCGCCTTTTCCTATTTCTGCTCCTTCTGAGTCCACCCTGAGACAATCCATTGAGCCACGCTAACAGAATGGACCCCTTTAAACAGCCACTGCTTTAATAACAACAGAGCACCTTGTGGAAAAGGGGAAGAGTTACATCTACATCCTAACACTCCACTTCAACTTTTGGAAAAGCCATGAATCTACCTGTAGACTTGTAGGTGTATAGGACTTGACCTGTTATAAAACCTTGCTCTAGAATACGCTGAAAATTGATTCCCTGGATGAATAGGAAATGGCTGCCTGGAAATCTCTATTTAATAAACCAGATAGTTAACAGCAGGAAAAGCATTGAAAAAAAATTAAAAAAACATTTCTTCTCTGGTCAGAGCAACACAAATCTAATAAACAGTCTACAGTTACACCAACTTACCTACAATAAAAAATAACTGTTGTCATCCAACACAATGTAGTAGTTATTGTCTTTTCTATAGTGATGACTGAAGTTAATGTTTGCACTTTGATTCCTAGCTTAACTTCTGTCATATCAAACAGGCAAACACTTTGGGAACTTCTTGTCCCCAGCTACGTGAAGCTAGAACTAAAAAGTCTGGGAAAAGGCTGAGCTGACAGTGTGACTCTTTGCAACACTAAAACCACGAGGTGGAAAGCAGACATCTCCTTTCCAAGTAGGAGGCAAAGATTGCCGGACAGAAGCTAAGTAGCTGGCATCAACATCAATGGTATTTCTGCTGGTTTTAGAGTGCCTTTTTCTGAACCTAGTGAGAACAGTTCTTGCCTCAGTCAAGCCCTCACACCTCTAGCTTTGTTGTGACTGCTTATAACAGTAGTTCTGCCGCAGTCATTTAAGGGGAGGAACTGCAATTATTGCAGACAACATGAGTACCGGACCTTTGAAATGGCTGATGCTCAAATGCAGTTCAGAGAACTACCAGCAACTACAGCAGTGGCCATCAACATCTCCAAAGGGAAGACTACTTAGGGGCAAAAGTGGTGTGGTAAAAGGAAAGGTCCAGAGAAAGAACAATCTAAAGCTACATGGTGTGAACGGAGCTGTCATGCTGTGCATTATTCATTCAAGACTTTAAACTAAAAAATGGATAAGAAGAAAAAGTTTTCGGAACCTTCTGGAAAAACACGTCCATAACATTTTTCAGACACCTATTTTGGCTACTGAAGACCTGAAAGGGAGAGGACTGCACAGCACTCATAGCATTAATACATGACCGGAATAATGTAACAACCGTCAAATATACATCAGAGAGATTTATGGAAATGGAACATTTAAGACAAAGACATTTGGCTGTGAAAATGCAAGACTGTTTGGAACAGAGGAATATTTTATTGAAGCAGATTGAATTAGCTATTTCAGATAACCTACAAACAACATTAGTATCCAGCAAGGACTCCCAGAGACTCCAGCAGATGTTGGGCAAGTTTTGCCTTTCAGAAAGGTCACTCTGACATCTAATGCTACACATACAGGGCAAGCAAGAAAATTCACCATATGAAATTTAAGAAAGAATCCCAGACCCAGAAGAACTGAGTGTACAGCCTCTGAAGCCTACAGAGTAGGGAACTGGATAGTTTCCATAGAAAATAAACCTCCTATAGCAGTAGCTTAAACAAGGAAAGTAAGATTAAGAAGAAAGATCTCATCTTAAAATACTGGCACCCATCTCCTCATTTTGGAGTCTCAGAGATAGCCAGTACTATGTTTTCTGCAGTATTTAATGTAAGATGCCTATCTCCAGTCCAGCTTCTTTATAAAATGCCAGTGCACCTTTGGCACAGTCTTGGGGGAAGACAGACCCAGTTCTGTTTTCAAAGATCCCACTCCAATCCATGAATGTTATACTCAAATAAAAGAAATCACAGTGGCTATGCCAGGCAGCCATGAAATAACAGATCCTTGAGGTGGTCTAAAGACAACAGAGAGAGAACAAGCTCTTTATTAGGATAACATAAAAATGGTTTTATATCATCCTATTTCCTTCACTCCTGCTGGTTGAAAGATCCACGTGTGCCTTTTAGAAGTGCCTTACATAATCTCACCCATAATTCTCTGGACAATTTATTACCAGAGTCCCAAGGATATAGCCTGACAGATTAGTACAAAAGAAACTGTATTGAATCCTCCCCAAGCTGGCTATCTTAGCCATCATTGTAAGCAGAGTGAAATTTAAAATCCATTTGCTTTTGTAGATGGAAAAAGTACCAGCTTATTCCCACATTGCTTTTAATGTTCAAAACAGTCACCTGGCTCTAGTTGATGAAAGCAGAGCAACTGGCAATTTTAGTGCCTTGGCAGAAATACATTGACAAGTTTTTCTGTCAAAACTCAAGTTACTGTTAGCATATAATCCATATGAGTGGTCTCTGTGGCAAAGATTAATTGGTGTGATTTCTTTGGAAAGATGGAGCTATGCAAAGTTTATTCAAAATATTCCCTGCTGGCTTTAAAGACAGGTGTCTAGTAACCTGAAGTAGCAAGGCAAACCATGTAAGAGAGAAGGGAAACCCAGAAAACTCAGTTTGGGAAAAATAAAGCAGGGCCCAGAAAGAGAAAGAGTTGCGATGCACAAAGCCACATGTCAGCTACAGCAGTTACCCTGGGACTGAACACTCTTGGGCATGCTTCACCCTACTGTCAACTTCAGCCTCAGCTGGGGAGTCTGCTGGCCAAATCCCACGTACTGACAATTAACAGATCTTTTCAATGAGCAGAGGTAATAACTAAGCCTCAAAGTTCACCCATAAGCCGCCTTTCAAATTTGTTGCTCACACAGAGATTTTTTCCCCCCCTTAGACACTTGTGACCACAGTCACAGAATCTCACGTCTGCCTTAAACCATCTTTTGCCCAGGGCACTGGAGCAGCACTGAGCCAGAGCTCTGCACCCAGCTCTGCAAGTACTGCTGAAACAGCTTAGGCAAGCTGCTGGAGTGTCAGCTTCGTGTCTCTGTACAGTGATGGGATATTCATCTTCTTGGTTAAGTGTTTTAAGAACTGATGAAAAATTAAGTGTAAGAGCTTGCTATCTCCAATGTTTGTGCACAATTAAGAACTAAAACTGGTGAAGAACAGAACTGCGCAGTACTCTTCCCATCAAGAGGCTCTCTTCAGTTACACCCTTCACAATAATAATAACCCCCCCTCAAAAAAAAGCAAAACCCAAAACAAACAAGCAAAAAACCCGAGTAAAAGCACCTCTCAGGAGCATCAGTGCAGAAGTAACCACCGACATCACAGATGAGGTGCCAAAATAAGACAAACCCAAGTCAGTAAATTCTAAACCCACATACAATATCAGAACAGATTTTTTTCTTTGCTGGTATGTTATTCATTAGTGCTGTAATTCTTCTGAGGAGCATGACTGGTTCTTGGAAGTATCCCTTATACTATCTTCCTTAAGATGTTACTGGAGGTATAGTAACTGAGCAGGATCAGGTCTGCCTTAGGATCAGTTCCTGAGAGCACACCTATTATTATAGCTTCTCAATGCCTGGCTACTAACAGGCTGGATGTTTTCACAAGAAAGCACATTGATTGATTATCTTAGAAAAGACAATTCAATGGAAATGTGATTTCACTCTCCCCTACCCTCAGAATGCAACAGGGAATAAGAATTTTCTAAAACGATCCTGCAGTGTGCCATTCTTGAATGTCCATCCATGCTCCAATTCCATCCATACCTTAGATTATAGTCTTTTCTTTTTTTAAGATGGCTGGAAAAATTGATGTTAAGAAAATAGGACAGATGATGAAACTGTCTACACTGCAGACTGCGGTACAACACTTTCCCATTATTTTAATTTGTAGCTTGTTAGGTTGCCACTGTCTTTAGGGATATAATGTTCTTCATCTCCCAAGACTGGCTAATTCTCCTCATGAAGAAGGGAACTCTTACAATCTGCTGCCCTGAGCAGATGAAGAAAAAAGGGGCGATGGCAGGGAACAATTTAGCTTTATTCTTTGGCATAATTTTCTCTCCTGAGGTATACAAGCTGCCTAAATACTTTGAAATACGTACATGCATATTTAGATGTATAGCAAAAATACCGCAGAAGGTGTCCAGATGGCAAGCCTTCCGAGCATGGTCCTACAGGTACAGATGAAGGAGGATTACACGGGGCTGTATTCTGCATGAACTTGTAGGGGTTCAGACACATGAAGATACTTTGATGGGTGGGCACTGCCATGCTGGCTGGGTCTGAAAATAATCAGATACATATTGCCCAGATGATGACTTGGCACTTTGCTCAGTCTTCTACTCGGGCAGACTCATGTTGCACAGAACATCATGGAAGAGGTTAGAGATCTTCTGTTCAACCTCTCCCTCAATCTTACAGCAAACTACTTAATTACCTTTACAAGCACAAAAACAGGAGTTTAAAGCATCTTTTCACCGGCAAAGGGCTATGATCTGTTCGATGGAGACTGTTTAGGAATAGAGCTGGTGGGCTTTAACAGTTGAATCCATAGCCACAGGAGAATGATGCATAGAACAATTTCATAAAAATATTAATAAGAAAATGCAACAGTCAAACCACAGTGAAGGATCAGCAGAGAGCAACAACCTAGAGAAGCCATGCCTGGTCTGATATGTTACATTGTCACTCAAGCCATGCAACTCAGACCTACCATCTTCTGACAGCTCTGCTACAGCAAAAGGCAGAGACGGTGTAATAAATGAGCAAAACTGTCTTCTTGTACCATCCCCCCATCCACTGAGCTGACAAAAAAGTAAACTGACTAAAGAGACAACTAGGGGAATTCCACCTCCAGTAACAAAAAGGAAAAAAAAAATCAAACCACTGTCTGACTTCATCAACAGTTTCCCACTCAATAATCCCCCTAGGGTGTTAGCTCAGCAGCTTTTCTTGGAAATAGGTTTCTTGATCTCGGAGAATATCCTGGGTTAACTCTTGTTTTCAAGAGGATCAGCTGCAATATTCAAAGTGTTGTGAGTGATGCATGTTGTGCTGAAGATAAAAGTGTGATTCATTATAATTACAAAGGCCATGCTCAGCGTGAAGTAGTGATCAGCTGGGATCTACCAGCAATCTGTTAGTACAGCGTACCTTCTGTGCTCACATGTATCTGTAGAGTTTCTCATTAAAGGATTCAGGCTGCCACAAGCCACCCAGTGAGGAGCAAAGAGCTTGCCCTCCCATAGAACAGGGCAGGAACAGAAAGAAAGACTCCTTTCCTCCTCTTCCACAGGAAAGGGTTCTCTACCTACTAGCAAGAATGATGCTTCCAGTAGCAATTAATTACTGGAAAACACGACAGTTATGCACTATGTTGGCACAAGTTGACTGACACAGGCTGAACCAATGTGACACGCTGTGTGGTAACATCAGGGCTTTATATCATCACATCACACCACCAATGAGTTTCATAGAGAATGGAAGGGACCTCTCACAGCTGAGGTTCTCCCCCAAAGTTTAAAAAACCCTGAGAAGTTATGGACTAAGTCTCCATGCCTCTGGTTTTACTAAAGAAACCTCTAAAGGAGCGGGAAAGGATATTCTGATATCTACTTCCCTCCTAGACACCGCCACATGAAAATATTAAATGCTGAACTGCTGCCTGAAACCCTGGAAAACAAAAAAGAACTTTGTAATTTCAAGGAGACTTGGCTTTTTTCCCATGCTAAGAATAAAAGGTGTTCTTAGTTGTTCTGAAGGTATTGACCCATCAAGGTATCAAGATCTCCTCAAGAGTATCAAAGTTTTATAAAATAAATTATTTCTGCATCAAACTGAAAACAGGCTCTGAAATTTAGAAACTCACTCCCAACCATAACAGAACTCAGATGTGTCATGCTTCTCCCAATTAAACCTACTGAAAGCTAGGCATAATTAAAAAATAACACAGTTTAGGATTACTGCTATTTTTACCCCAATTATTTAAAGTGGATGTTACTTCACAGTAAGGACTGACAAAAAGTGTTTTACTGTACAGTATTTCACGTTGAACTGCTCTTTTATAATGCAATTTCTTACAGTTTTTAATGCTAATGTGGTCACAGACCTCAGCTGCACTGATAGAGGGAGAGACAGAGGAACAGAGGAAGGAGGAAGGGGATTAAAAGTACTTTATAACAGTTTGATAGATCACAAGCACCAAGTAACTGAATTTAAACTTCAGCAGCTAGGAAGTACAAAATGACGGAGTTTAGGAAATCTGAGTACTCTGACTCTGCATTAAAAAAAATAGTATGGGTGGACCTTTTGAATTTAGTATTTAAAAGTTCTGTGCAAGAATGAGAACTTGGAGGAAACCTGCATGATATCGCCATAAAAAGACACTTAAATGTCACATTATGCATACCTGTCCTAAGAAGCCAATAAAATTTTTCATATCTTTGAGACAATGCAGAAACTCCCTAAAAGTACTATGAAGAACTGACAATGTCCTTATACTTTACTATATACTTAATTTTTTTGGAGAAAGCTTTAGGGTCTTTGAGGCTGCATTGGTTGAATATGTGCAGAACATGTCCACCTGCACTTGTATTGTAGAATTATTTGAAAGCAACTTGTACCTTATCCACTCAAGTATGCCTTACACTAACCTAAGTGGCAGAGACATTGTTAGTACAACTGGACTGAGTGCACAAAGGTGAAAAATAGCAGCGCCACAAGATCCACTCCTGCACTAGAACAATGCCACTCCTGCGGCGCAGTCTTGTCCATACTCACAATAGGGTATGTTGGCCTTGTTTCAGGTGAAATCCCACAGAAATTCTTTTGTGAAATATACATACAAATTACCACTTGTCTGAGTACTATTAATGTTTCTTTCATACTTGGATCCCTAACCAGAGGCCTGGCTACAGAACCATACAGCAACACAGGTGCTGAATAGCTGCCAAGGAGGGGAAGAGGAAAAAAAACCAACCAAGAGAGTCAGCCAGAATGCCATTGCACCATTTTCTCTTTTTCCTGTGGATTCCCAGGTGGTAGTTACATACCACCATGCTTTCAACAGCAACTGATGCAACTTGACATTTTCTGCTCTGTATTGGGGTTGCATGGCAAGGTTTTGGTAGCAGAGGGGGTGCGACAGGGGCGTCTTCTGTGAGAAGCTGCCTGAAGCTGCCCCCATGTCTGATAGAGCCAATGCCAGCCTGCTGCAAGATGGGCCCAGCGCTGGCCAAGGCCGAGCCCATCAGTGACAGTGGGAGCAGATCTGGGATAATGTGTTTAAGAAGGGGGAAAAGTTCCTGTGTGATAGCAACTGCAGCTGAAGAGAGGAGTGAGACTATGTGAGAGCAACAGCCCTACAGACCCCCAGGTCAGAGCAGGAGGGCAGGAGGTGCTCCAGGTGCCAGAGCAGAGGTTCCCCTGCAGCCTGAGGTGAAGCCCATGGTGAGGCAGGCTGTGCCCCCTGCAGCCCGTGGAGGTTAACGAGGGAGCAGGTATCCCCCTGCAGCCCGTGGAGGACCCGATGCTGGAGCAGGTGGATGCCCAAAGGAGGCTGTGACCCCCTGGGCAGCCCCGGCTGGAGCAGGTTTGCTGGCAGGACGTGGGGGCCCACGGGGGACCCAGGCTAGAGCAGTCTGCTCCTAAAGTCTGCACCCCGTGGGAGGGACCCACGCTGGAGCAGTTCATGAACTGCAGCCCGTGGGAAGGGCTCACATTCGAAGAGTTCATGGAGGACTGTCTCCCACAGGAGGGACCCCACGCTGGAGCAGGGGAAGAGTGTGAGGAGTCCTCCCTCTGAGGAGGAAGGAGTGTCAGAAGCCATGTGTGATGAACTGACTGCAGCCCCCATTCACCATCCCCCTGCACTGCTGTGGGGGAGGAGGTGGAGAAAATTGGGAATAAAGTTAAGCCCAGGAAGAAGGGAGGGGTGGGGGGAAGGTGGTGTTAAGATTTGGGTTTATTTCTCATTACCCTTCTCTGATTTGATTGGCAATAAATTAATTTTTTCCCTGAGTTAAGACTGCTTTGCCCATGATGGTAATTGGTGAGTGATCTCTGTCCTTATCTTGACCCATGAGCTTTTTGTTAAATTTTGTTTTCTCTCCTCTGTCCAACTGAGGAAGGGGAGTGATAAAGCAGCTTTGGTAGGCACCTGGTGCCTGGTCCAGCCAGGGTCAACCCACCACATGTTCCCAACAGTCCTTTCCAACAGAGAACTGCAGGAAGGTAGGACACCACGGTACATCAAGATAGAAATCAGTATGTCCAATTTATGGCAGTCCTATCAAACTGACACAAAAATATAAATCCAGATCCCATGAATGACTGAAATGGACTCATTCCAGGGCACAGCTCCTCATCATTTCTAAATCCTAACTAAGGAATATAATACAATATTAATCTTGCTGTGCTATCTTGCAATGTACTGTGTTGTCTGAAATATGGTGAATAGGATTATCTGACTTGCTTTCCTGAATTTTTCACAAAACTGATGTTTCTCAAGATGCTCTTTCATACCAGTCACATTTCCAATAATGCACAAAAGAAGATGAAGCTACAAGGTTTTTCCTCAAATGGCAATCAGCATATCTGTGCTATTCCATCAGATATCTGCAAAGGTTGTATGCGCAAATCCTGTTTGAACTGATCCCCCTCCCCACCTCGCTTCAATCAGAAGAAAGCTGAGAAACAGTTAAATTTGCACTCTGTTGCAAAGTCTTGTATCTCTGTCCTTCACAGTGGCACTGTTGCTTCCCCAGTAGCAGCCTCTTTCCTCCACCTTTCCTGCCAGAAAACTCTAGAAGTTCCCAGTTAAAGGGAGAAAGGCAGGAATCAGAAGCTTTGCAGGAAATCATTGGAACACTTGGCATTGCCTGAATCAGAAGGTGGGAAAGGCAAATTTACAGTCAGATGCCAGCCAAACAACAAGAAACTACAAATGAAAACTGAGGAAAAAGGTATTTCAAATGAAATTCTGCCCCCCCCCCCCCCCGCCACGAGTACCTCATCTTAGTACCATAGCTCAAACAGTACAACCACGAAACAGGTAGATTACAGTTCATCTGATGATGACAGTCCCTGCTTTCCAGCTACTGCCAAGCACTAGAAGTAACTACACCAAATACTTTTCTGAAAGTAACTTTGCCAATCACTGTACCTTTTACAAGAAGATGAGAAATGCAAGGCAGCAGTGAAGCAGGCTACCTGGTCACACTTAGAGTACTTATAACAGACAACCATCCTATTATTATACACACTGAAAAAGACTCTTCCCTACCTGTATCCCTCAATCACTTTCATGTCTTGTTTTACTTTAAAAATGGAATATTTCCCTATAAAGGGAAACTGGAAAATTAATGAACACAGCATGATCCACTTGTGATCTCTCTAGCTTAACAATAAAGCTATTCTTAATACACCAGCTCCTTTTTGCTGGACACTAACTGTCATTCCTTTAAGCCATCACATTCATGTTGTTTACAAGCAGATTCAATAACTGGCTGTATGTCTCATTCTACCATATAGCCGATCACACATATTCTGTTCTGCTAACTGAAATCCTTACTGCAAAAGGATTCTAGATGGCATATATAAACACCCTGTGATTATCATGGAGATCCAAATAACAATCTCTGAACTATATTCCAATGCCTTGAAAAATCCTTACTAATAAGTAACTTCAGTATTTTCTCCAATACCGTTCAAGACGTGCATGAAAACAGTGCAATAAGGCACAAAGTTACAGGCAGGTTTCAGTGGTAACTGACACAAACCAAATTCTCCCATTGGCTCCAAGCTCTGCAGCTGCAGAGCGAAAGGGCTGACTAGCGTTGTTGAAAGGCTTTAATCTGTGACACAGATGATTAACATTCATTATTATACATGCATAATTCTAATATAAATGTTCAAATATCTGCAACACAAGCAGATACATACAAATGTGACTATAACAAAGGCAAAAGATATATTTCTGTTTATTTGGATCTATGTAAGGTGTACTGACTTTCCAGAATGTTTGTGCAATAGTTCCCTGCAGATCCTACTGCTGATCTCTGAAATTAGTAACAAGCCACTATTGCTAAATCTGGGAGCAGGGACTCATATTCTGTGACAAATTTTTCAATAATCCAGAGATGTATTTATAGCTGTGTATTTCAGGCAATTGATAATTTCAAACAAAATTGACAAAAACATAGACTAACAATTTATCAATAAAGAAGACTATCATTTTTTTGAGCAAGAAAAATAGAGACAGGTACAAAGAAAGCCATCTTTATTTAGGTATCTGTAGACAGACTGTGTTTCAATCATAAGAAAAGGAGAATCTAAGTATTTGTGCTCAGAACATTTTTTGATGTTATATTCAAGACTTATGCCATAAGTTATCTGATGTGATGCAGTGTGGAGACCTCCCAGAAGTGAAATACTGATAGCACTGGACACATGCACTGGTTAGCTATTTCCCTGCAGAAGCTCCCCTGGAAAAGGACACGACTTTCTCCTGCTCCAACCAGAGAGCAAAATCTGTTACACAACAGCGTCCTGCATTTGAAGGGTAGAGGAGGATACATTTCGACTCATTCGGTCAAACTGTGTGAAAGAGAATTTACGGAAAAGAGCTGCTGTGTATGAACATCTATCTTCTGTCACTAGCATTTAAAGATGAAGATTTCAGTAAGTACACACCATAAATTGCCTGAGGTCCAAATAATCTGCTTCTAAAGTCTAGTTGTGCATGGTAACAGTTGATCCACAAGCAGCATTTGTATTCAAGATTTTTTTCTTATTCACAAAATGACATACTGACACAGGCTGTATTCCAGTTCTGATTGTATCTAATCTGGAAGTATATTAGAAACAATTTTGGGTTGTGCTTTTGAAGTTTCTATTACTTCTGGTAGTAAATCTTAATGTCCTTATCTTTACCACAATGTCCACACATGACAAATGAACACAGATTGTTCAGAGAGATTCGCCAGCCCTGAGCTTTCACGCCTGCTCACCTCTCAGTCCCCTAATTTGCTGCACACATTTTATAGAGCTGTACTGGTTTGGGGGGTGTGTGTGTGTGTGTGTAGAGGGGAGGAAGTTCTCAAGCAGCTGCTCTGAACGAGGGAGCAATGACACAGCTAACAGATGGTGCCCACCTCCACTGCCAGCGCAGGCAGCTCTTGTCTCTGGGTAAGAGGGGAGAGGTACTGCCCCAACATAGCTGTTACCTATCTAAGAGTAATGGCAATGCTCCAAGCAAAAGAAAAGCAACCATTCTTACCTTGAAAGCAGACAATGAAGCAAAACATATCTTTTAATATCACCAACACCTCAAAACATCTGTGACCTCATCAAGGCTACAGCCTATAGTTTGAGAACTGATGTCCTAAGGTACCTGATACAAGGGGTGTGCTTGGCATTTGCTGCTGGTTTAGAAGAGAGGTGTAGGGCCACGAGGTCACTCTGCTGAGCCATTCCCATAGCCATCTCTCCCCAACCATTAGCACTGCTGGTACCTACAAAGCCCCATGTCACAGATACCTAGGCTCTATGGTGCTTCTACTACTCTGCTTTGCACCCAAGCCCTCTTTGATTGCAGTGGCAATTTGGTGTCCATTTCTTTCTGCCTGGTTCTTCTTAGGATACAGTGGGCTGTCAACCTTTGGTGCATGCTGTTCAGCATGCTCATAAGTGATTTGAAACAAAGTCAATAATGGTGAAACCTGGTGATGATACAAAGCTATCTGGGATATTAAAGATAAAGATGAAATGTTGCAAAAGGACCTTCCAAGACTGAACAAGTATGAAAACAATTAGGAAATTAAATTATACGTAATGAAATGTGAAGTCATACACATGGAAGAAAACAATCCTAACTTTACATACATGATTAAGGACTCAGAGCTACTACAGCCTCCTAGTACATTGAAGTAATCAGATTAAATTACCAAAAGGCAAACTCAAAAGCAGCCAAGGCAAGCCTCCCTCCCTGAACACTGTCAAGTATGGAATTCCCTGCTACAGGACACTGCAAATGCCATAAAGCTTACAGTTTCAAAACTGAGTATTTTCAACAGAAAAGCAATCTTAACGTGGATTATTGAAACCAGAAATATCATCTTTGGTACAGGAACACCCTGAGCTTGAAACTGGTGGAGGCTGGGAGACTATTCAGTCATTGGTGTGTTTTCATATTATCTTACAGCCTTCAGCCACTGGCCACAGCCAGAGGTCCAGTACTGGCCAAGGCAGACTCTGGCCCAGCCTCCTACAGCCATTATGTCTTTACTCTGAGTAGTCCTGCGGAACAAACCTAACGCTCTCTTCCTCGCTCTTCCCTCCTGCATGTCTTCCCCTCCCCTCTACCTTCCACTCTTAAAGCCTCACTATACAAGGCACATGTCCAACAGATTCTGGCCAAGGAAGTTTCCAAACAATTTACAAATCCTAACCAATAAAAGACATTAAGTGCATAAGGCTCTTTCACAACCTTTCCTCTTCTCTCATTGCATGAGGTTTTCTACATGTGTCTATAAAGCCACCTTTCCTCTTTTGCTTACTTACACAAAGAAGGTATAACAATCTTTCATTTTCATTTCCCAATTATCCATTTTCTGTGGCCTGTTAATAACTATAATAAGACACATTCAGCCAAGAACATCTAGTTAATGCATGGATGCAAGTTTTAAAACTGGCATTACTGTAAATGGTATTTCACAGGCACTGCTCATCCAAGCAGAGGCATACAAAAAGAGCAAGCCTACCCTTTTCTCGGTGAAGCAGACATAAAGTAATTTGAACACTTAAAGTGTTATATTTTAGAAAGATAACCCAGAGATAGCAAAAGGCAAGTTCTTAAAGGTGTAGGTGGAGATACAGCTGTGCATTTCCTGCTGTTATTAACACAAGTCATGTGGTTGAATCCCTGCATAATGCTTTGAAAATACAGTTGTCAACATGCTTCTATAGGAAAAATGTAATGATGGAAGGGGATCTCATAGCCAGCTGTCACATTTCTCAAAGACTGAAGGAATCTGTTAACGATTGAGCTCCCCCTGAGCTGGAAAAAAGGCAGAAATTTCTGACTCTTGTCATAATAGATCTATTTTTGAGACTGATCTTTTAGTTCTACTTTTAACAATCAAGAGTTACAGTTCCTAAGAAGAGTTTGTCAGGCTAATGAAACTGAGTTGATTAGGGCTAAATAATGGGGTTTTTATGTTCCATTGCTAAGGATGGGTCACTGAAGAGGCAATACACCCATTAGAGGTACACATTCTCTTAATTCCCTGATCCACTCTGCGCAAAGATCATCCCAGAGCTCCATGAATTGAATCAAGAGGAGTTACTCTGCTTCATGGCAGCCCCCTTTAGCAGGCCAGCAAGGAACAGCAGGACTACAATCACGTGTTGTTAGCCCTGTCCTTCAGTGAGCAAGCTCCTAAGAAATGGAGAAAAGAGTTTGTGCAAGCAATGAAAAGGTAATATTTTTGCAAGCAACCCTCGAATTTCTCTTGCATCTGCTGCAGGAATAATCAGCCCTGTGACATGAATGGAACGTGCCTACTATGTTCCAAGCCTGCACTTGGATGGGGAAAGGCACAATAATCCTGTCCAAAGCATAATGATGCAGACCAAGAGTGTGGCAGCCACACATGATGGAATACTGCTGGCCATTCTCCAACAGTCTATTTTTAAGTGAAAAGACAACATAAAGTATCAAATATCATGGAGTACCTTTGAAACCATTGTAACTGTGTTTAACAGGACAGCCTGAGCTACTGTGCAGTTATGATCTGAAGTAATACTACCAGAAATTCAAAACAAACGGAAATAAATGTAGCTAGTTAAGCTTTGTCCTGCTACAATCCCACTGCAGAAATACAAAGGATGCAGTAAACACAAAAACAGATACTCAGGGTCTGACTATGGATTTTTCTGACTTTGTAAACTTTACCTTTCAGTGGCTAATAGCAAATTTCTACTTACTTCTTTCTTAAGGAAAACTACAGCGTTTATTTCCCTGTTATACACTCCAGGAATCAGTGGTTGAGGGATTCCCAGAAGCTGGATCGGACCCTTAGGCTTCTTGTCACTGATGGAAACTCTCACCCCTGAACTTGTCACTTACTTTGCTAAATCCACTTCTAGTCTCCTTTATAGCCTCTGGCAACATTCCACAATTATTACTATGAAATATATGAAAAAAATACCTCCTCTTGGTTTGTTTCAAATATGCTCATACTATTGCATCAGAGGCACTTTCTGATCTCTGTACAGTAAGAAACTGTATAATTTCCCCATCACCATCTCCACAGCACTTGTGACAATGGAGACCTCTGTCCCACACTTCTGTATAGACAGCTGTCTCTGTCTATACACCTCTCCTAAAACATACCATGCTCCATGTTTCTGATGAGGCCTTTGCACAGCTCCGAGCCCTAACTGAACTGTATATCCAAACCTCTAATACGTTGTAGAACCAAGCATTAAAGTTCTCACATTCAATCAAACACCTCAACTTCTCCAATCTCCCAATATCAAACCACTCCTGACAGACAGCTGAGATGAGAGAGCTTACCCTCAGACTGACCTGCAGAGCAGCACTGACGCACATTTGAGGGTCCAATTCATTCCAGAAAGGGGAGCAGGGGAAATCTGTTCCCTGGTTAGCTCCAAAGGAGAGAAGAGAAGCCACCCCTCTACAGAATGGTGCAATTCCAGAAAAAACGTGCTTCAGTTGTACAGGTTACCATCAGCAATTGGAGGCCTACACACTTATAAAACATCCAGGGAAGGCAGTTTTTTTCCCCTCAGTGATTCTCAGAAGATCAATGTTTTTCCCGTGAGGAAAGAGGCCAGTGAGCCCAAGAGGCAACATTGCTCTGACACACATGTACGCTAAGGCTGTATTTGTTTGCCAAGACTAGCCAGGGCTTATTAGAAAGATTAGATACCAAAATTAGAGAAGCTTATTTTAGCAACCTGGTGAACATTCACTCACCTGAAGGCACTAGCCACCATTCAGATGACAGACAGCTGGAACAGTTAAGCTGCCAGTCTCCACTGAAATGGACTAGAATCACTTCCTTTTATTAGAATAACCTTGGAACCTTGCAAAGAATGTGTCCTTGAAAATCCTGGAACTGTGCAGCTCTATCTGTCAAAGGGGAGCTCACTGCAGGACCAGGGCCAGGTTCTAGTTATTACCTAGGAAAAGGAAGAAACATGGTATTTAAAAACAACTGTCCTTCTAAGTTTAGCATGCGTTCGTAGGAGCTCTTTCAAAATTCATGTGTAGTTTCCTTAAGAGACTGCTTGAAAGGGCTGTACATTTCCCATAATGAAGGTTTTTAAGAGCAGTTTGGAAATGGAGTCCCTGCATTCAAGCAGACAGCTTCTCTATCCCTAATCTTCCAATCAGGTAGAGGGTACTCAAACACGAGCATCTTACAGAGGAATGGAAAAAAAAATTCTTCCAGCTCCATGATTCCACAACACAGAGAAATTATAGGCAACTACAGTGAGGAGTGAACTCATCACAGTTCTGGCATTGTACTTAAGGAGTATTGTTTGGATGGGAACATGTTTATTGAATAGTTGGTGTCTAATACATTGCAGATCTAAAAAAATTAAACACCAATAATATTCAATCAAGTCAAGTCTGCAAGAAAAACTCCTGCTATTTGCAGAGTAATGGGAAAGCCAGTATTTTTACTGCATCAGTGATTCCTATGGGTTAGGCAAAAATATAGAAATACAAAATGAAGTACATAGTACAGCAGTACTGAAGTGGTAAACTAGTGCCTTATAGTAATGCAAAACCATAAAACTGATTGTTCACATTTAATGGTAGAATTTTTTACATCACAATTCATTGAAATAAAAGTGCAGAAAAAAGCAGAAAGAAAAACTTCAGTTGGCATCTTAACTCAGCTTGGGTTGTACCACTGATTTTAACAGAAGGCTGTCATAGCCAGCTAGATTTTTACAGAAAACCAACCCATCATTATTTCTTCAAGAGCAGGATCCAAGAGAATAACCAAAGGCATCGCATTCAAGTGTGAGAGCCATCATTTACCCAGTCTGCCCCCCCCCCAAAAAAAAAAAAAAGTACTCAGATAGCAACATGAGCTGGATTAAGTTTCAGATGCATCCATAATAAGAACATGGTATATGAACACTGTTTACATAAGTATACTAAAGACTGCATGAAATTTGCATTAATGAATATAGTTTTACAAATTCTGTCAAACGTTAATATTTACCAGTGCAAATAGCTTAACAAAAATTAGGTGCATCTGTGAAGCAGCTACTTCACTGAAACAATATTTGGAGTTTATGTGTTCTTCTCAAATTAAAATATAAATTCACACAGAGTAAGTATTACTTCAATGGCTAGCTTCCTCTGCGTGCACTGGGTTTCTGCTCTAGCTTGATATATTCCTGGGCATAAGCAGACAAGCTGAACTAGTCTGGCAGTGGCTGGAGGAAAATCACACCTACTCTGTGCATTCGCTGACTGTGATTACTGGGACCTATCAATGCGCCCAGATCGGCAGCGTTCCTTTAAGCCGTTTATGACAGCAGAAGAGACTACACCAAATCTGTCAAGGTCTGAACACCCAAACTCTATGAAACACAGCAGAGTCTGCAGCGACGGTGTCTGCAGACCTTTCTGCCTCGGTAACAGACCTTTCTGTCTCTGCAGGTCGTTGCAGTTGAAATGAAGTCAGCTCCATGCTGCCTGCGCACAGAGCCTGGCCCACCATTCGATAACAGAGCCCACTTGGAAGCCAAGTATTCTCGATAGCAGATAAAACCCAAACATTTAAATTAAAAGCAAACTAACTGATTCAGGCACAGGAGGTTTTGCATTTTTCAATGATCATTTTATAAAAATCCAGGTTTGTTATTACAGTTACCTTAGTTGTGATTCTGGTCTATATTATTTGGTTTTGTCTCCGAGTTTATTTATTTAGCAATCTTTCTGTTTTCAGAGTTTTGGTCTCAATCAAGAAATCGAAAAAGGTTTTAGTCAAGGAGATTATAATCCCACCTCTGGCCAAGACACTCTCATTAAATGCCAGGACAGAAATGGCTTAATTGTACATGTAAGTTTTAATTTGAACAGCAGCTCTGACCTCTCCCAGCTTCTTCACTGTAATAAAAATTAGTACCATTATCTTGATCTTCCCTACTTTGCATAGTCAAGATAGGGAGTGATTTCAAAGCAGCATAGGTGGTAATTCCAATTTTCTCTGCAGTGCAACGTATCACACACTCTAAATTGTTGCATTTTTGGCACAAATATTCGGAAAGGCCTGTTACAGTATAGGAGAGACTAGCTGCTGCATTAACACCGGCTGAAAGCAACAGCTCTGGAGAATTCTGTAAACGTGAAGCATATATCTATAAGCTCTGTGTTTGTAAATACGGATATGCTCTTCATTTAAGCTTTGTACTGCTGGGGGCACACACACACAGATATAAAAAAAACTAAGGGAAATGTTTTATGTGCAAATTATTATGTATATAGATATAAACAGAGGGAAATATCATATGTGTGCCTGCAGCGGTATAATTATGGAGAAGCATGGCTATAGGAAGAGTGTATGTGCATTGCACAGCTGACATTCTAGTCATTGTTGCCATGTACAATTTAAAAAGATGACTTTAAAACCAACCTGATCCCTAGATGGTGCTATTCACTTCAGTAACGAGACAACCAGAGTTTATTACCAGTGCACCCAGCACTTCAGGGACAAAAAGTATTTCTTGGTTCAATATTATGTAAGTTGAATACAGATACAAATAATGCTGGTTTGTACTATATACATTTGTCACATGCCTTGAACCTGAGGCCCCCCTTATTTCCTGTAGGCTGTAAGAAGAGTAATTCCATTAAGTGGTACAAATGAAGCCAGGATCAGGGATTGCCAGTCCTCCAGGGACTGTGAGGGGTGGCATTTCCAACATTTTGGATTAGCTTCATCTCCCCTGCATGCAGCTGCCATTCAGTCTTCCTCATCCTCCATAGAAATGCAGATTACTTAATGGTTTTCCCAGCCCTTACTCTTGCCCTGGCCTACATCCTATGGCGGGCATCTCCTGGGGAAGCTGTATCGGGAAGGCAAGCTGGTGGAGCTCAACAGCTTGTGCCCAACACTGCAATGCCGGCCCACAGCTGGCCAGCTGAGATAGGCGCTGTGGGACACCAAACGGACTGACCAGCGGGACCGATAGTAACTCAGACACCTGGGCACCAAGCTCCACTGCACCCCACGGACACATCCAGCAGGATTTGATCACCTGTTACACTGGAATGACACCTGGAGTGACTTCAGTCCTGGCAGTGAAAATACTCTTCCGTTAGCTTGCACCTCTCCCACTAAATTTAGGTCATCACAATTTCAAAAGTGGTTGAGGAAATGGCATTGAACTAAGGTGCATCAGGACCAGATTTCTTTCTGGCTCCTGCACAGACTGCATAAGTGGTTTTGGCCAACCCATAAAATCTCACAGGTGGGATCCAAAGACTGTTAAGTTAGAAGGAATTCCTGTATTAGCTTGAAATAAGTTTTATAGGGGACATTCTGGCTTCTGTTTTTTTCCCCGTCAGGTAGGAATGTACCTATGACTGCACAACAAAGAAAAAAATCCAGTATTTTGCAGTTTCTCAGGTACTCTATTAGTGTATAAATAGAAAGACCTAAATAAAACAAATGATTCAGTGTTTATCGTACTTTGTTCTGGTTCCCTACCTTTATTAAATGGTGGCTATATCTGCCTAATCACTTGGGCATTTGGTTCCCGTAAATGCAGTATGTGAGCATCTCACAGACATCAACGCTTCTCTAAAACTACGCTGGGTTTTTTTAGGGCTTCTGAAAGTGATTAGATTGACAGCATGGACTAGTAACTGTCTTAGTACAGACAGATGCACTGCACATATCTCTTCCAATACACTTCACATCAGATGCTCCAGGCATGAATTTCTTAAATAGAAAACAGCAACTGTGATGATCTGTCGACAAAACTTTAGGTGATGTTGTGATAAACAACTGCCCACCATGGCCTAACTGCCAAGCTGGCAATCTCAATTTGAATGATAACTGCATATAAATTCTTTAACCCACTGAACTTTATAAAGGGGTTTCACGGGTCTCTGTTCTGGCCTTTGCTTAGGCATGTAATTTGTCTTTACACATTGCTGTTTCCTAATAATCTAGCCTGACATTTTGAAAACCTTCTGAAGGTTTGTCATCGGAGATGAGAACCCCCACGTTCCTTAAGCATGTTTGAAAACTTCTGGTAAGTTATAAACTTGTCATGATATATAAAACTCTTGATGAGAGCTGTTTAAAGTTTATAAAGAAAAGGGTGCCAAATGTAAAGCCTAAGAGAATGCCAAAGAATTGAATTAGATGAGGAAAAGGAGCATCATGTTAGAAATGAGAGGCTAGGATTATCTTTGCAAGATAGCAGGAGGAGTCCTTCATGGGAATTACGCAGATTTAGTGTGGAGGAAAGATCAGAAGGAAGTCACAGATGATCATGCTTTCTGTGCCTCCCTGTTCATGCAGCGATTTTGGGTAGAAGGATAGACAGAGGCTAGCAAAAAAAGCCATTACCCTGTTGGCACATCACAGGCCACAATAATTAAAAAAAACAACCAAATGGACAGGCTTAATTTCAATTTCAGGAGGAAATCAAAAGGCACATCCCTGACCCAATCGTTAATCCCTACCAGATTTCAATTTCCTGCCTTGAAGAGTCAGGGCATTAGGCCTCTTCAAAGGAAAACTCACCAGAACTTTAGCAGAGGTGAATGTGTTACGTCCCAGCTTTATCCTTGACAATGGTGAAATTTTCTGGCTCTGTGTCACAAACAACCCCAGCCCCCACCCAAAAAAAACCCAATCCCTCAAACAATCAATCAATCAGTCTTTAGCAAATACCTTACACTGAAAAGGTCAGTCTCTTGATGTTCAGTTACTGATCATGGACAATAAGACCTTATCCTGTGAATTGTCTGGCAACAACGTTGTCAATTGTCCTAGAGTAAGCCCCAGGCTGAAGTATCAGGATGCATTTTATATACAGACACACACATGTAACTTCTAGTAACTCTAAGCCCTCCAAAAGATCAACAATACTAAGCTCTTTGCATATTGAAAAGATTTACTAAATATTGCAGCATTGATTAATAGACACCAATGAGAAAGTATTTTAAAATATCCAAGTCACCAAGGAGCCTAAATTTTAAATAGAATAAGGCTGCTTGAAAGTCTACTGCTACATCAGTCAGCCTTTCAGCAAGTTATATCAGCAAAGAAGCTGAAAACAAAAAAGCGCTTCTCCTGATTAAAAGAAGCCACTGAAATACTTTCCAGTTTGATCCTTTGAGAATTATTTCAGATGCCATTCTCCCTGCCTTTTGGTGAATTCCCAGACTTTAAAGGAATGCTATGACAATTCGTTGCTGAATGACAATGGAATTCCTCTGTAATTGCACATTACATGCATCCACATTAATACAAGATAATTTCATTAGGGCTGTTACTATAATGAATACCAAATACAAAATGTGGGTCCAGAGATAATTTTCCTAATCAGAAGTATCAGACCCCAGGAACTTTCAGAGAATAGGGCTATTAAAATTTAAATAGTTTCTTTGAAATTTAAATTGCCATTTTCAAAACCAGATGTTCTTCTTGATCATTCCCTGCACAGATTTCCAAAAATTGTACTCACGATTGCTAACTGGAAATCAACTGGATATTAGCCTCAGAAACTCCTCCTAATTTACATGAACAGTTTCACTAGAATACACTGCTACATTTTATCAGCAATTTTGATGAGGTGGTTTAAAACTAAGAAATAAGAAATTAGGTTATAATGCACGCATATTTCCATCAACCAGCCTAAAATTACATGCTGTGATAGGACAGGAAAACATCTGGTATAATCTAAAAACACTGGACAAACTGGACAGGATACTATGTGTACCTGATCGTCTAACACATCACTTTAAAACCACAGAGTTGAAAGTTGCACGATATCAACATTATTCTTCATCTCTTCAGCAAGGTGCTAGAAGTCAGTAAAAAAACTTCCCATTGCCACAAGAAAGAGCAGGTTTAAGTTAAGGTTACTGTAGTTAGCAGTAAGTTCTAACAGCAAAAATTGCATCACGCATGAATGGAGCACATGTAATGCACCTAGCTTATTTATATAAGCAGGTACACTCCAGGTGAAGAAGACAGTAGATGGGGAGACTGTGCCGTATACTGTGTATGAAGAGTTGCTGCTAAAGATCCATTCAGTCCAAGGAGCTTTCTTTTTATGAAGTGCCCCAAGACACTAAAATCTGGCACAAGAATTCTCTAGGTCTCACTAAAACATGGTTCTGGCTCCCTGCTGCTTTTAGTCCATTATGTGTGTTATTTAATATCATCTGTAGAGCAATAGTTCTTTCAAGTTTTGCTTTTGTTAAGCACTGCTTTTCTTCAGACATCAGTAATTACAACCTTCTAAGGCACTTCATCAAGAGTGACTTTTTATTGCTTAGCTTCCCCATCGGTGGAAGAACTGAGCTCCCAGTGACCTTTGGTCTGATCTTTAACATTCCTGCTTCTTACAGCATGGGCATTTCTGCAAATTACTCTTTAACTGCGCCTATACATAATGTTTGCTTTAAAGCAGAAAGGTTTGATATGGGTCCACAATCATCAGTCTTCTGTGCCCTAAAAATAACTTGAACCCCAGTCTCCATGGTAACAGATACCACCAGTGAGCCCTAGCAAGCCTTGGTTATTTTTACTGACAAGATGAACAAGAAAACCATAAGGCTTCTATGAAATCTCTTCTTACTGCCAGAGTCTTACATCTCCTTTAATCCCCAGTTAATGGTGTGCAGTAAAGGGTGCTATGCCTACACACAGCAGTGTTTAAATACCATTATCCTTCCTGTGCTTTCATATTATAATGCTGGAAACGCTGAGAACAATTCCCTTAAATCTTTCATGCCATTAAAAATTGACCAAGGCACACATCTGACTCAACTCTGTATACACAGACTGACTTTGCAACTTAGAATAAAAGTCTCTGTGACTTGTTAGACTTCGTGGCAACTTGCTGTTCCATGTGTTCTCACTTCATGAGAGTCATTCATGTAAAAAAAGAGTTAAAAAAATGGTATTGTCACAAGTCTTCTCACCTGCATAAAAAACACTAAAGCTAGCCAAAAAAAAAATGCTCTTCCGATTATTTTTTTTACACTGATATCGACTCTCCCTTGGCTGAATCATTCCCTTGTAAGCTCAAATTTGTAATTTTCTTAACACCTTTGCTTATCACAAAACTATTGTGATTTCAGAGAGGTGATGTTACTCCTTAACTGCCCTTTAACCAAACTCATGAACTTCCCAGCCCTCCTCTATTAACATTCCCTATTAGGCCCTTTTTCAGACTGGTTGGGCAACGGTTCATCTCTCAGGTCAGACACTACTCCAGGATGCTACAGATGAAGTGCTTTCATCCAGTCATAGCGGTTTTCCATGGCACCAGATTGTCCTCCAAGGTTTTTCTTTATAGCATAGACCATGTTCAGGTCTACTCTGTTACCCCTTTTCCCTGCTTCCCCTCCAGTAATATTCCTTCATTAGGGATATCCCTCCATTCACTAGACTGCAGGCTAGTCTGGGAGCCAGCATTCTAACCCAAGGCCAGAGAGGGATTCCTTGCCTTCCTGCATCTGCGCTGCAGATCCAGACCCGGCAGTTATTTTGTGTCACTAGGCATGATACAGAGCAACCAAAGCAAAGGGCATGGTGGGGTCCCAGCTCCCACAGCACTGCCCTTTCCTGCAGGGAGAGAGCAGTTAGGAGCATGTGTTCCAAATTTTACTGTAGAGCCTTTCTACCACTGCAGCTTTCCCCCTGGAAAAGAGCCGGCACCAGGGCACCAGCACAGCCCTGCATCAGTCCGAGGAGCTGCAGGACAAGGCATGGTCTGTCCGGATTTCAGGTTAAGAGTGAGCAGGTTGCTGAGCTCCAGTCCAAACCTTTTACTCAGCCAGACAATATTCTGTAGCAGAATGCACTAGCAGTTTCCTTTGTTTTCTGGACAAAGCCTTGAATTGCCTTTAAAAATTCAGATACTGCTTTCAGTGCTTTCAAATACCCTGACTATAAATGAAAGTTTTAGTTAGAAGAACATATGTTCTAATTTGTTTTTAACTGTATAGACCATCAGTAAATGCAGGTTAAAATTTAAACAAGAATTATATTGCTATGTCTAAAATCTCATGATCCTGCTTAATCCCAGCCAAACAGACTAAATGTTAAACAGCCACGATGTGCCGTGAAATCTTGTCCAGCTAAGTGGCACCTCCGCCGTTTCTCTGGAATCAATAGATACTGAGAACAGCTCTCTGCTTGCCACTGCAGTATCTCCTGCTGTTGTTTAAATATGCACCTTAGAAAGCAGCATGAATGGGCATCAGCTATTCAGTTACATGTCTCCCAGGCAGGGATCCTTTCAATACAACTCTTCTTTCAAGACACCTCCCCACAGAATGGCCTATGGTTATACTGCCAAAGACAGGAGAAGGCACAGGATGAATCTAGCCACATAATGTTTGCCCTCAGGATGAAATACAATGATCCAAACCCCCAAAAAGCCATTAATTCCTAATTTCAGATCTCCAGCTCAACTTTAATAAAGCTTTCTGAGTATACTACATAATTTATTTGGCATTCACAGGCAGAAGCCTCTGCATAAATTTCTTCTTGGCTTTAAAGGTAACAGAACAAATCCTAAGGAAATAAACTCTCAGCTGAGAGGCACTGGGAGTAACTACTTGGAGGGCATTTTTGGACTTCCTGAGGCATTAAGAACTCAAAGTTTTTCGACAGTTGTTTAAGAAAGAAAACCAACCAAAAAAAAAACCAAACAAACAAACAAAAAAAACCCCAAGACAAAAAGGAAAAAAAAGGGAGAAACAAAACCAACAACTTTTTAAAAACTTGACTCACTTTTGTATGGAAAGGGCAGCAAAGCCAAACAATAACTCACAAACAACATAAAATGACCGACAAAATTTAAGCAGCCTCTCCAGTAATTTGTTGTGTTCATTTAGACTATAAATTCCAAAAGGTAAATCCCTTTTCTTAACCATGCATCTGTGCAGCACTCAGCATTGTAGTTATCAGGCTTGGTGTTAACACAACTGAATAATGGCAGTCTCCAACTTGGACTAAATGAAAGCAGTACAAGAAAGGGAAAATATCTTCACATTCCCACTCTTGACAAAAAATACAGTCCCTGGAATCACTTGGATGCAATTTCTTCCATGTAACACTACTGACCCTTTTGGCTGCACAATTCTAGCTAAAAATCCCAACTAACCTAAACACCAAAACAAAAAGAACCACACCACCCCAGAACATTCATTGCTTTCTTTTGCTTCTATGTCAACAAGTAGGTTTTATTAATTCTTACTTTCTTTGACAAAGCTTAAAACTCAGCCACCAGTGATAAATAAAAAGGCATTGATCAATGTCTTTCAGACTGGCAGCCAGAGAAGAGTTACTGTATATATTGCTTAAATAAATACTTATTAAAAAAACCTTCTGTTGGTAAATTGAAATGTTTGGGTGATGGTTATGTCTGCCATAAGTCCATTTGTATAAGCAATGCTAGTCTTTCTGATTTGAATTCAGTTAATGATAATCCACAAGGTTTTTAATCTAAGTGCCTCATTCATCATTTCTACATTACCTGAAGGTACAGTCAAAAGCAGAAAAGAGATGCCATTAAAGCAGACGTGTTCTATATTGTCCTTTTAACGTACACTCAGCTCATTAACTTTGATTGGTGTCCTAGTGTGGGTCAGCTTCAAAACGATTAATATTGCAAGCCTTTTCCTAACATGTACCAGACCTATCATTCACTAAAATAAAGATTTATGTCTTGGCATGTATTGTTTGTTTTTAAATCCCTTCTTTTTCTGTGCTCTCTTATTAGGCATGTAGAAGTTATCTGCCAAGGTTTGGCACAGTTAAGTGGGGAGCATCCTTCTGCAGTGATCACAAGAAAGAACAAGTGTTTATTTCACCCATATTTTAACAGACAATTTATTCTGGGACTTTTCAGAAAAATCATGAGAGAGAAACCACACCAAGAAGCCACCAGCTTGCTCAATTACTGGATGGACTACCAGATCTGCTTGCAAAGGTCCGGCGACTTCTGAGTCTGGAAAGGTGGCCTCACACATATCTAAACTATCTGGACTGCCAATTCTGCCATCTTCCAATAACGCTGTAATAACACTGTCCAAACATTCCAATATAACCCTTCATCCCCATCCAGTTATATATGATTCAGTTTGTGCCTGTCTTTGAGATAATTCAGTTGAGTTTCTTTGTGATGGGCATTAAAGTCTTGAAGAATGTGAATAGTTAAAACCCAAGTACAACAGAGTCTCGCTGTTTTCTACTAACTTGGACAATTTACTGTTTGCCTCTGCTTTTCCTTTTGCCATTGTGCTTCTGCTTTTTATTTCTAGGTATTTATCACATATAATGCACAGGTTTTCTCGTGTTTTGTCTAATGCCAGTGCACTCATTTTCAGGGAAACACCTCAGCAGCTTATCTGAAGAGTTCATATTTGTATAGCAACAAACATACTGCAGAAGTGTGAATGAATGTAATCCAGAAGCAATATGGTCCCAACTTAAGGACCACTATACTTTCAACTCTATATATTCAAAAGTGGTTGCATGGAGAGCAGTTCAGAAGCCTGACATACGAACCTCAGGACCTGTAAGGAGCTCCTGTTGATGATACTGAAGAACCTTCTGTGAGATCCAGACAAGTCCAGCTAAGGTCTAACTAAGCCAGAGGACACCCAGAAGTCACCATTTGTGCATGTGTGCAAAGTTCCTTCTGCTTTGTTAAAGTCACTCTTAAGATGAATGGCTTTTTTTTTTCCCAGAGGCTGCAATTTGTACTGCTACAGCAGAAGTGATTCAAAATACACTACCAATTTTAAATAACACTTTATTTCATACTCTACCATGTTAAACAATTCCTTCTTGTGGCTCAAGCCAAGAATCAGGAAGAGTAAACCAAAACATACCTAGGGTCCGATTTTCAGCTCATCCTAAAATCTCAGGGGTTTTCACCTTAAGGTTTTAAGAAACATTTGCTTATTTAGAGAAAGGTGCTCAATTGCACCTACGAGCAAAGAAGTCAGACACCTAAAGTACTTAGCTTTTGCCCAGGTAATTACAGGTTGCAGAAAATTTGCAACATCTCAGTCTCACTCTTGCCACTCCAATTTTAATTGTTTAAAGCTTTATTACACAATTAAAAACACATAGATGTGGTCTTTCACAGGACAGGTATATATTAAAGCAAGGTGAACAGCGACAAAGAGATTTTGGGAAGAGATGGTAGGGAAGGTTGAACATTTCTTGTAAAATAAAGGGTGACATAAGTGTCCCAGATTTCTGGGGCTGAAAGGACACATACAAGCCATACTCCCTGCCACCTGCTTATAACAGCACACAGAGAAATGAGGTCAGGAGTCAGTATACCTTGACAACACCATCTTTTAATGCTTCAAAGGAGCAGGTTGTTCTTCCAGTTCCCTTTTAATTGTTGTGCCAGAGACTGACTTTATAATTATCTTGCATTCATGTATTTTTTTTCTCCTTTCTGACGACACACAGAAAAAATGGCTGTTGTTTAGAACTTTATTCAAGTATCCCTTGGTATCCAACTCATCTGAAGCAAAAGAAGGTAATTTGATTTTCACTCTTACAGTCCCACAAGCTATACTCTGGGGGACAACAGAAAAGGAAGCAGGCTGTGGGTCTCAGCTATTCTTATTAGCTTAGTGACACAAAAAAAAGAGATGAACTATGAATGAATGTTGCCTTTCCTGAGCCAATTCTCATTGGCTTATGCTTCCTTTGCACTCAGGAGACTGTCCTTTCAGTTGGCTGTGAGCTTCTTACATGGAATATGTCACCTTGTAATGCAAAAGCAGCAGTAGGACACAGCTAGTCACTAAAATATCCCCGTATTTCTTTGTCCAACACTTAGTTAAAGGGGTCATAAGCCCCTGTTTTCACCAAAAGGAAAGTAGCTCATTTTGTGGTGAGGTGGAGGGGAACACCAAAAATAGACCCTTTGAAATGCTCGATCAAACTCATTTTGCAGTGAGAAGATCTGACACCAGAAGTCCTAGATTCAGACAGAAACCAGACAGCAGATATCTCAGTTTGCTAAGTGACAGCAGGTTATGGTGAAAGAGGGTAATGTGCCCCATTAATGAGGCTGCAAAACTTCTGCTTTCATTTATATTTGACAGTGAGTGAAGAACATTTTATCTGTGGAAGTTTTTCAGCAAATCCACTCCATATGGACACACAAAAGAGAATTGGCTTTGCTGTCAATGGAATAAAAAAGGTGTTTCCTAAAAAGAAACTCCTGTAGGGCTGTGAGCTGCGTAAGCCTTTGCCTTTGTGTTGAACAGTCCCAGTGTCCATATTTCTTGCTAAATTCTACTATATTCCAATTCTGTGTTTAAAATCACCTTTTCAGTTCTCAAAAAGAGAATGGTTTGATGCAAACCACTGAGTCAAGCCTCTCAGACTGAAAGTCATACTGTAGGAAAAGATCACAATTCTCTTTTACTGTTTTTGAAGACTATTGTAACTTGCAAAACCTCTGTCAGAAAGGCATGTATAAGGTCACTGCTTGATTTATGCAAATTATGTTGAGCTTTTTCTGTAAAATTGCTGCAGTAACTTTAGAAAGGTACATTATCGTCTATGATTACAAAAACCAAACTCTGTTTTGGTGCCTTCTGGGTTTCAAGTACTAACTGACAAGACCATGCAAGTAAATATTAATCAGCAGAAAGCAACTGCTGTGGAAGTTTAAGTGCTCTTGACTTAAGATGTAGGTAACGACTGAGGTGACAAATCTGATGCTTACTGGAAATGAGAATTGTGCATGTTTATAAAAGTGTCAGAGACAACTTCATAATGCCACTGGCTTGATACAGAGCTTATATTTGTTTCAACTTTCAGAAGTCAACTCAGGAATGTCAGATAACACACAAAGAAGTATCAGTAAAGAGAATAAACTAAGACCTTCTAAAACCCTCTGCAGGATGACCTCATATAATTGCATTATGATTTTTAAGCCAGACCTTCAACTGAAAGCTGCCCAACACTAATGAAATCAATACCATTATGTTTGGTTCACCTTACTTCAAAATTTGTCCCCCTGCTTTGCAAAAAAAACCATGACAAATTCTTTGATCTGCATAGTACTTGAATAATCAGCTAATTAGCATGAAAGCAGATATCCAGTGATGCATGCCTGTACATTCGTTAGCAGCGAGGATTTCCTGATACAAGTGATTGAAAGAAATCCCAATTTGATAAATAAAATGAAAATAACTTTATTCACCCTTTCAAGAGACTGAATGTGAACAGGTTTCTGGAAAAAAAAAAAATCAGCAGTGATTAACCTAAAAATAAGATGCCTGTTCAAAAAGACTAACCTGAACATGTGATTATGAGGAAGTTAATTTCCTGAAATTTATAGGCTCTTGTAAAACCTATAGATGCACATCATGACTTAGATTAACTTTATTTTAAAGTGATATAGCGCAGAACGAAGGAGTTCTAGTTCTTTAATATCTTTAGGGTTTGGTGCTTAGTATTAAACAGGTTTTATGGACAGAAAAAATAGTCCACTAATTTAACGTCTAGTCACTCACCTCGTCTTTGGTGACTGCTTAATATAAAGTGAATTAATAACATTATTAAAAACATCAAATGACAAAGAAGTGGAACCACACGCGTTTTAATTTCCCTTTCTAGTTGCAAATTATGGCAGCTACCAAATGGCTGGCTCTTGGTAAGCTAACATCTTCTATTATTCATACATGTTCCCCCAGAAAACATGCTGTCTTAATTTACACTTAAACTTTGATCAACTCTCCGCAAGGTTTGATACTGTATGTAAAATACGCAAAGCACAACTGCCAACTGAGACAGCTGCACTGTATCCCACAACTCACCCCCTTTTCTGCAGTGACCACTATTTTAAAATTCTGTGAACGGCAACACTATTCTTTTAAAATGTATAACACATATTTTGTTCCCTTTTTCTTCACTGTTAGTTTTTGTCCTGTACCCAGAATTGATGTACTTATTGAGCACTAGATGCAAACCTTAGACAGTGAACACCTATAAAACCTTAATGACATAACTAAGAATACAGAAACTTGGCAGCTTTTCTGGATTATGTATCATTTCTACTTATCCTCTTAACTGGCATTTACTCTTTAAAGACATGACAAGCCATAAAAGCAGCTCAGTTTCCAAGTCTCTGCAATGACAGTTTGAACTCCAGTACTTGGCAATCCTTTAGACTAGGTGGGAATTTCTGATAAATCAGCTGGCACTTTTGCTGCTGATTTCAGTGAGATCAAGATTTCATTCTACCCCTGTTGGCTAACATGATTTAAAATGTGGGAAGGATTATTACAATGATGAGCTATACTGTAGCTTATCAAGTTACCTAACTATAAAGTCACCACGGAAATTTCTTAACTGGAGCTAGGTGGATTAAGATACTCTTTCCCCCTGGGGCAATTAGGGAGTCTTTGTGAGCATGGAGCAGCCTAACAAGAGCCAAGAAAACCTGCAGCCTAAGGCACCGACCCTATTGCACTTAATACCCGGGTCCCATTCTTTACTTTTGCTGTGCCCATGAGGACTGAATATGTTTGACAAGGAGGACCAGTGTAAGATTGATATAATCTGTTGGCTCCATCACCCTGTCATGTATACAAAGTCCCTTAAAGTCTGTATCTGAATTCCCACACCAGAATGCCTTTTGTGCTTGGCACTATATATCACAAATAATCCAAGCCTTGGGAAGTTTGCAAGCTGGAAAGATGAGGCAATGGACAAGAAGGGAAAGACCCACAGATTGGTAACGGTATTTGTCAAGATCACACAATCCCCAGTGCAGATGTGGAAAGAAAACAGAAGTTATACCAGGCCCATCTGATACTGATCTTCAGACTAGGCCAGGGCCATTCAATAGTCTGTGGAAGGCATGGTCTCAGTGCTGGGAAAGACCACTCCTTCCATTTCCTAAATTGAGGAATTTAAGAAATATTAGCCTCTATACACAAAACCCTGCAAGATAATTCTTCAAGGTTTAAAAATATCCTCTAAGAGGGAAATGTGTAAAGATCTATCGTAGCAGAAAACCTTGCCAGATTAATGAGAAACCTCTGTCTGTAATACAGTGTGGGATTTCAGCTGGATCACACTGATTGCCATTAAATGAAATCAGCTTGCTCTCTCCTCCAGACAGTATGGCAAGCCTGACAACAAATATATTCCCATTGAAGAACAAATGACAACATAAGGACAGAATTTAACAGAGTAATTCCCTTGTGAAATTTCCTAGCCTATTAAATCACCAACTCTTTACTAAAGAGAGATGATTGCCAAACACAGTGTGTGCTTATTCATATTGGGAGTACCAAGAATTTTCACCATCTACAGACACGATATGAAGAGATTTATATTATACGAACACGATAGCAGCACAGAGTGACAACAACAGAATCTGCAGTCCTTTTAAGAATGCCTGGAAATATTTAATCTCATTTCCCCCTAATTTTGGCTATTAACTCGACGAGCTAACATGCCTTGGTATACAGCCACAAAGGACTAGGTCCCTTGTTGGTGCTGAAAGACCCTAGAGTGGCATCTATACCTTGGCATGGGCCAATATATACACAGGGCACAAACAACCAGTTGAAAGGGGCTTAGCAGCACTGTTCTTTCATCTGTTTGCCAGGAGAAAATGGTAGCAGCACGTCTGCCTTCAGCCTGCGGCAGCTGCCAGGCACATATCAGCTGAAAATGTATCTCAGCAATCTGTAAAGACTTTTCCATCCAAGTGTATCAATTAGAGTTGCATATGATTTATATGGCCCCTTATGTAAGCTTTCATTTAATAATGAAGAAAATTTACAAAATTATGCATAATTATATGGGTTAAGACCCATATTATTTTAGGTTTATTGATACTTTTATATTTATGTAGCTGTATCAAATATTTAGTGGAATTTTACGAAGAAAAGATTCACAATTTGGACAGAATATGCAGTATTTGACATAACAGTAAATTGCACATGCAAGACACAAGTTTTCTAATAATGTTGCTTGCCTTTCTGGTCCACACACTCGATAACATTCCCATGCAGCACTTGATGTATCATTCATGCTAACTGAAGGTACAGTGAAAATATCAGCAAATATGAATAAGAACAGTCTTATAACTAAAGAGCAAATTTGGATCCAAATTGAGTCCAAGTCAAATGAAGACCATGGAAATTCAGTCTTCAGAACTTTCTTAACAGGCTTCAAATCAGATGTGACTTGTCTCAGCTTTGCCACTAATTGACTTTGGCACGTGGCAGCTGAGAGCAAGTCACATAAATCGAGATTTTCAGAAGAACTTGATCATCTAAAAGGAACCTGAGGCAGACACTTCTGTGCTCCATTTACGGTGCAATTCCCAAGCCATACATAAAGTCCAGAAAAAGTCTACTACCAAAATATTTTGCACCCCAAATACCAAGTTGTGCTTCTATGTCTCTTTAGAACCACTCAGACCTGACCAGATCCCACAGGACACATACCTCCATGCAGTTCTTCAAGACCCAGTGAACCTCCCACACAAATCAGAGCAGCAGACTTGTGGCAGCAGTCAGTATTTTTTACTTTAGTCAAATACAAGCAAAGAAAAAGAATATGTGGCTATAGAACTAGGTGTCTTTTATACAAACAAAATATGCGTGAGAGCACTCTGGCAGCCACAGACACTTCCTATGTTTCCAAATAGCCATCTCACCATGAGTAAAGGGTCAACATGCATTGAGGCCAGCTATGCTAGAAACTGTTCCACCTGAAGTAAAATAGAGATTCTCTGGACAAAATGTACACCTGACTATCCAATCCTACTGGACAATAAAACTTTCTCACTTGAGCAACCAACAGTTTCCAGAGACAGGGCATGGACTGAGACCTGGAGCAGCTGAACTGATTAGTGGAGACAGCACCAGTCTATGCATTCATGTGCTAGTTTTTCATGGAAGCTATAGAGTCAAACAAACTGCATGCTAAAGCAGCCTGAAAAAAAACCCAGCAAGTCACTCAACTGAACACAGATCATGAATGCAGCCTGAGTGCTTACCAGCACTGCTCCGATACCACCACCAGCTTCTGAGCAAAGCACAGCATACCGTCAGCAGCAGCCCTTCACAACTCTCAGTGGGCTTTCATCAAAACAAGCTTGATGTTTGTTGCACTCAGCCTCAGGGAAATACTGCAGCTCAGGCACGCAAGGTGCTCGCAAGGATTCAAAATGTGCTTTGCATGACTAAGAGCATTCTCAGTGTCTCATTTAACTTTGGGTAACTGCTCGTGGGCTGATTAAGAGGTGCGATACCTCAGAGAACTAAGCACTGCAGCCCCTGCTGTTCTGTACAACCCCCTCCATGCCAGTCTGACAGGGGGTCCGATGTGGGGCAGCAGGGACATCGCATGCATACTGCCATTTGTACCTAACAAACAAGAAAGAATGGATCTCCTTGAACAGGAGACGCTTAGCTTGTGCAGCTATCTAAACATACTCTGGACTTAGACTGCTGATAAAATATATCTATCTATATTCTCTTGGAAGGAATATATCTATGACTCTCCAAGGCCTATGAATATGATAGAAACTGCTTCATCCATTCTGAAGAATTTACATGCTCTACCCAAGTTTTTCATTAGCTCCAGCTGCAAGCGGATCAGTAAGCCAGTTTACCTGGAGCAATTCAACAAACAAGTAGGCTGCCTTTACCAACAGGCAACTTTATGATCATTTATGTCACATTTCTTTAATTCCATAAAAGGTATACCTAGAGAAAACAGAGCATTGCAGTAATATTAAATCATTTGTCTTCAGTATGGTAAAAGCTTTAAAGGCAGGCAGTGCTGAAAGATTTGGAGAAATAACAAGGGTTTTTGTTTGCACAGTTTACTATTCCATATTTCAGTCTGACAGTCTGGAGAGATAAGAAAACAGAAAAGAAGGTAAACATGAACAGAAAGCTCCAAGGAAAGTTAACTTCCATCTTTCTTTTCGATGAGATGGACATCCAGGAAGAAGGAAAGTTAAATGTCCTTTCTCAAAGGAAGTGTCTACAACTTGCTGCAGGCAAATAGTCAATGGGAAAGGGATCATTTGCAAGACTAGGCACTGTCTGGCTTTAGGGCTTGTTGGCCTTCTCCCCTGTCATTCTGCTGTGGCCACAAACTCATTCTGAGCCCTTGTGGCACACTTTTCTTTTCTTTTCTTTTTTTTAATAATATATCCTCTTTGCTGTCCATTGTTCACCAACAGTACCAGCAGCTCAAGCATAAGTAATGTTACAGACCTTCCACTTCCTACAAAATACACAAGCTGTAAGATTTCATATACTTTGTAGTTGGTGGTATTCAGTATAGCATGTCATATGTAAACAGAAAGAAACATTCCAAACAAAATCAGAAACTACATTGTTAAATGTAAAACAAATGTAAACATCTTTAAGCTATTCATAATGCTGAGGTGTGTCAGAATGGTCAGAATATTGAAGCCAAAAAAGCTGCAGTAAAAATCATGAGCTTTTATTTTGGTCCAGCTATTTGGACTGTGAAATTCCTGACTTCAAATGAATGATCCCATGCTGTCATGCTTCTAAAAAATTTAAAAAATCAATTAAGTGGATCAAATGCTTCTTAGCAAAAGTAAAAATAAACCCCTTTGTGATATTTAGTAACTCATCAGAAAAGGTCAAGTGTTTCATGCAAATCAAACAATTATGAAGAAACCTTCTGTCAGTCCTTAAGATATTCAAATTCAAAGATAGTGCAGTAGGGCAGTTTTTTCCTTTCCTTATCGATATTCAGTTTTGTTAAAACCTTTGTGTTGTCCTGGTTACCACAGCTTTGGGCTTCAATCTGGCTTCTCACAGCTGTCTCCATTAAAATTAAAAAAATCTGGCTGCTTTGATTTACAGCTTGTTCTAAGCTGAGTGAACTAAACATGCCATCTCTTGTATCAGCTGACAAATTCTATAGGTCTCATTTTATATTGTCTTTAAGTCCAAGGTATAAGCATGCTTTTGTTTCTCTATCTGGATTCTCAAGCCAGAACTATCCAAGTATTTTAGGATTCAATAGCTCAGTTTATTCATCTTTGCCATCTAAAGCCACCTCACCACACACACACAAAATGGCAATGGTTGTCTCCCCACATACTACTCCACCACTACACTTGACACATGATGAGCTCAGTAAGAATAGGTATAACAGCAACTCCAAGGCATTAGCAGATTCAGTGACTGTTAAGGAAAAGACACACTCCCAAAGTACCCTCACAGCTGAATTGCTATAAACAAGGCGTACGACAAGTATCTCTGTACTACTGAGCCAAGCACCAACAATACTCCAACTACAGAATCCAAAGCTGAGCATGTTCTGTATCCCATATTCAATTCCATTTCTATCCCGTAGCACAAGAACCCCTTAATAAATATTCAGCAGCATATGACTTTAGGATTCTCTAGGAAAAAGACAAGGGTAATTTGTCTGCCAAATGCCACCAGCATGCTGTCTCAGCAAGCCATGGTGGGATGCATGATGGGCTGGAGACAAACACACACCTGTTCCAGTCTGGCAAGACCCAAGCCGGGGAGATTCTTTGTTATGCCCAGAGTGAGGTTAAGACACAAACAGGGTCAAATGCCACTACCCAAGGAAATGTGTTGTGCAAAACATTCACATGTTGTGGTAAGAAAATAGTGATAGGAAAGAGAGGGAAAGATAGGAATGAAGGAAATCTAGCAAGCAGTCAGGATAGAGTTGCAAGAGGGAGTCAGCACCATGGATACAGCAGCGTCCTGTTGGTCCATAGTCTCCATTCATGTCAGTGGTGGTGGTCTCCTGGATCGCCACTCACTGTTTGGTGGCATAGTCTTTTACAGAGTGTTCAGGGGGGTCATTTCCCAGACAATGGCACGTACTGCATTCCTTCATGGGGCATGTGGCGTTACTGCATAGACAGGGATCATCCATGTCTAGGCACATTCCTCACTGGGGCAAGCCTCGGCTGAAAACTGGTGACAGGCAGCTGTTGGCTCTGTTCACAGCTGTTAAGCCTTGCAGGAGCTCAGTAACCAGCTTTGAGACAGTCAGTTTGAGATGTGGTCTCTCACAGCATCTCAGGCAGAGGTGTCTCTTGGACACTGCTGGGAGACCTGCCCTCTCCCTCCTGCTGTGCTTCTGCACTCACCCAACACAAACACCTCATGAGGCCTGTATCCAAACCATTTGTATCAAGAGCAAGTTTGTGTTCAAATGCAGAATGTTCAAATACTGCACTTCAGCCCAGAACATGCTGAGGCTACAGCGACAGCAAGCATTCAAGAACACCACTTCCCAGCCCCTCCACAACCACCGATCCTGAGGAACAGGACCTGCAGGAGGTAATACCTGGCAGGTTAAGCTAGTATTCTGCAGCCATAGGTCCCCCCACAGACTCATAAAGGAAGTTTTGGGGTTGATCTGCAGCAGCAAAAAGGGATTTGATCACCCTGAACTGAGTCCATTGTATTGGCATTTCCATGTGCCATACATACCGAAGAAAAGCTGTGAAGTATATGTCAGTGACATTTTCAGTGTTCTGAGGTTTGAGTCACTAGTTATTCTCCCGCTCCCTTGTTTATTGCCTCAATAACCCATGAAGGAAAGGTGAAAGGCCAACCAATGAAAACACTGAATATTAAAAAGGTTAAAGTATATGATTATAAGTGCATTAAAAGTTTATAGTTTTGCTACTGACTACACTGGTGTTGTCGTGTTCTCATCACAATGAAGAGAAAGTGGGGCAAAGAAATCTATTCTTGTAGTAAAAACTCTAATAGGAATCAAGTGTTGCAAATATAACTCTTTCTGTTTGCTACCTGCAAGGTATACACCTCCTGAGATATACCAAACACAAAGTCAGGGCAAGAGGATTAAATAGCCACTAGTGACAATTCAGATGACTGATCTTCATATTGATTGCAGTTCTCACATATGTAATTTTAATTTTGAATGTGTTATTTGATATCTGAATGACAGGTTATCTATCCACTGTGGTTAAATAGGCTTAAAAACCTTTCTGATACAACGGATAATGCATTCCCATTTTACTCTCTTTGATCATTTTATTTTTGTTTCAAAGGTGGCACAGAAGAGCTGGTTAAGGTACAGAGCTCAAAAGGCACTTTAAATCTAAATGACTGACATTTGATGAGGAACAAAGCCTGCAGGAAGTGCTCCCTACAAGGACACAGAATGCTCAGTACTGTGGGTATTATTATTATTATTAATCACTCACCTAACAAAGTATATTGAAGTGAATTTGTGTAGTGATAGCACAATAGGTAATGGCTTTACACTGAAAGAAAGTAGGTTTCGATCAGATATGAGGAAGAAATTCTTCCCTGTGAGGGCGGCAAGGCGCTGGCCCAGGCTGCCCAGAGCAGCTGTGGGTGCCCCATCCCTGGCAGTGCCCAAGGCCAGGCTGGACGGGGCTGGGAGCAGCCTGGGCTGGTGGGGGGTGTCCCTACCCGTGGCAGGGGGTGGGACTGGATGATCTTTAAGGTCGCTTTCAACCAAAACCATTCTATGGTTCTATGAATTATCGCAAGTACTCCTTAAAAACCCAGCCTTAGAGGTCTTATCGGCTGAGGACAGAAAAATCAGTTAATTAATGTAAGAGTCATGTTGAACTTTAAAGTGAACTGAAACAGACATTGTTAAGTCTTGCAAGAATTACGGCTAGATCACACTCAGTAGTACTTGTTCTTGTAAAAGAAACCAAAACAAAATAAATCCTAATAGGATCATAAGGCTGTTACTTAAGGCTTTACCATGTCCATTTTAATTACACATTTAAGATAAAATAAGTAATAACTATGTCATTCATATTCCAAGCAGTAACATGATGTACACCTACTAATTTAGCTGAAAAAGGTAAAAACTTGTAATCTCAGAGTTCAGTAACGTATTCGAATGCCATGTTCTGACTACACTAACCCTATACAAGGCCAACATTAAATGGATTTCAGATAATGAAAGGAATCAAAATATTCATTTTCAGTGAGAAATGATATTGGAATGTGAGAGCTGTAATAACCAGCTGATGCTAATCAATGTATTTCATTCCATCTTAATCCACTGAAAGAAAAGTGACAGATGAATGAGAAGATGTGAATAAAATTCTGGGTAGTTTTTCAGAGCACTTTAGCTTGTTTAGCACTACAGGTCAAATTAAAGATATTAATTAAAAAAACCCAAGCATTTTAGCCCTAAACTGTGTTTTAGCCCTACTGTATATTTAACAATACAGGACATACAATCCATGCACTAGAAAGCTTTTAGTTGATTCTAAAAGAAATAGAGTCCTAAAAGTGAATAGCAGTTGAATATTATTGCCCCTAAATGCTGCTAGAGGACTTGATTACAGGTATATAAAACAGCAGCACAGAGGGATGGACAGATATTTTTAGGCTCACATACAGCAGAGCTGGCACAGCTATCAAAATATTGCATCCATTTCTCATGCTCACGTTTCCAAAATAGATTTTTTAAATACGTGAAAAGATTTCAGAGAAGAAAACTTCATTCAAAGACTGGGTTAAAGTCTTCAGAGAGAAAAGTAATTTTAAAAAGACAGGAGATAGATCAGCTTGGGGGAGAAAAATATCTAGTACTGAAGGAGTCTTTAACTTTGTCAAAGGTGGTATAACAAGAAACTGCACAAAGAAGTTGTATCTGACAAATTCAAATTCTCCTTCAACACAGAGTAATTAACTGGTTAAAAACAAAACGAACAAAAAAAGATGGGAAACCTTGCTTGATTCATGTCTTCTCATCAGGAATCTGGAAGCAGGGCAGAGAACAGATCATACAGTCTCGTCATGACTAGAAAATGTACTACACAAAGGAGCCTCTTCTGGTGTTCAACTCCATAAATGAGAAAATTCCTTCAGTGAGGAACAGGGTTTATATAAAGGATCTTAAAATGTTGTGAACCCCAATATTTTGGGAAGTAATTGTGGATTCCATACAACCACATCATGCTCTTAGAGCTACGAAAACCATGATAAGCAGAGGTAGGCCCACTATTTACTCAAACCAGTTTTGACTAAATCAACACATTTCATCAAAGGAACAGTTTTTTCTCCACTGCAAACAACTTCCACATCCTGAAATTTTTCAAGCAGAGAAAAACAATGGAGTTGAAAGTACAGCTAATATAACTCACAACCCCAAAATAAGCAAGCTAGGCTCTGCTTCCTGACAACAGGCCTGCTGGGCCGGGTGGACTGTCGGTCCACCTTTCTGAGGCATCACTCAAGGACAATGGTGGAGAAGCTTAAGTTTTTACCTCATCTTTTCTTCAGACAAGTACTGTCAAGTGGGACAGCATGTTGCTAAGTCAGGAGAGACAACCCCACAACAGCTTCTTACCCTCACACCAAAAAAACAGCTACACACTGTGCCCTAACTCTCTGCACACACAGTTCTCATTTGCAACCCAAAAGATTGGCAGCAGGAGAGAAAAAGTCACTGCTTTGAAAAAGCAAAGAGGAAATTTAATTGTTTAGAAGGTTCACACTAATTTAGTCAAATATTAGATAAAAGTCTAAAAACCTGGAGCCACTAACCAAAATAACAAGTCCTTTTAAGTTTCACCTGATCATCATGCTGCTAAACCTGAAGTAATTACAACTGTCTCTAGTGTTTTGGGACTTACACAATCCCTCCCTGCCCTTTATCCAAGATTACAAAAGACAAACCTCCTGCTTTAAAATATCCTCGGCGAGTCTCACCTTCAAGGCAAACCTGAAAAGTCAAGTTTTTATTGTGTCTTGGAGAGCAGTGACTGGCAGCTTGGTGAATGCGACCTCAGGTGTGGAGCACCACAGCCGCTCAGGGAAGATTCCAGAGGGGAGCGGAGCCACAGCCGCCTCATGGCCCTGCCCCTGAGGGAGAGGCACCTCCTCAGGACGGGGATCCAGGCTGCCTGCAGGCTCACAGAGATACACAGCACACACCACATTTTTCAAACACTGCCATATAATCAGTGTAATGTCCGTAATTTTTCAACAGTCCTGGCTAACTGGGGATGTCCCAGAAGACTGGAGGTCAGCCAGTGTGACAGCCATCTACAAGAAGGCCCGGAAGGAGGATCCGGGACACTACGGGCCTGCCAGCCTGCCCTGGGTGCCGGGGAAGGTGCCGGAGCAGACGGTGCTGAGCGCCATCACCCAGCTCGTGCATGTTTCAAAGACATGTAGATGTGGCACTTAGGGACATGGTTTAGTGGTGGACTTGGCAGTGCTGGATTAAAGGCTGGACTCAATGATCTTAAAGATCTTTTCCAAACTAAATGAGTCTATGACTCCATGAGTTTTTTGTCACGCTTTCTAACACCTCCAAGAGCTCAGCATGAGCCTGTTAAAGACTTTGTCCCCATGAGCTGCACCAAGTATCATTCCCCCTCCACAAAATGGCAGTTACCACACAAAACTACCACAGTCCAAGTAATTTTAAGCTCGAGCTCATGTCCAGGATGAGTTAACTTTGCAGTAGCTACTGATAAGACTCGCTTGCACCAGATTTTAACAAAGTTACTCCTCCGAACAGGCATATTTTATAACATACAGGACCACAGCGTATTTCAAAGGAAATGACCCTGGTACCTCGTATTATATAAATTAAAAGTGTATAGGTTGTATGCTGTCACAATATTTCTCTAGCATGCACATATAAGCCTATTGCCACAGTAGATGTATGTTGTGGTACTCTGCTATTTAACTGGACTGGATTAGAAAGGCCTATTTCTGTTAGAGGACATTATAGTCACAACCACAAAGATGATGCCTGCAAGTCTAAAGAATGCAGGGCTTTGTTCTTTACTGACCAACATGGAGAACTAAACGTTTCCAGAATCAAAGGAATGCAGCAGCCACTGGCCCAACTACCTCTGCTTCAATGAAAGCAGAGACAAGACGAGACAACAATGCATTGGCCATGCATGCTTAATGCCACTCTCACATTGCTCTTCAGAAGAGTGGTTTATTTCAGTTTTGAAATTCCTTTACATAAGTTTTACTTTACTGCTGCAGATTTGCACCCAAGTCTTGTTCATAAGCTTGCTTGTTTGCTTGGTTTTTTTTTTTTTTGTTTGTTTTTTTAATGTGACCACCACATAAAATAACCTATTCCTGTCCTTTAGCATGGCTGCTGATCTCTCTGTGAATGAGTCCTGAAAATGGACAAGAGCCACTGACAGAAGTGAGAAAGAGACAAAGAGGGGAAAGGTGGCAGGATTAATGGGTAAAGGATATAATGTGTAATTCTCACTGACAGATTGATACATTTACTTAAGCAACTCTTCACTACTGAAGTAGCGCTTAAAATACATTCACATCTACTATCAGAAATTAATGGTTTGAATTCTTTGATTCATTTAGTTTATACTTATTTCTTTCCACATCAGTTTGCGATAGCACAGGAAGTTTCTTTCTCCCCCACATGTAAATGTATGCATGGATGAGTCTATCCACATAGGTATGTCTACTTAGCCAAGATCCAATGCCGCCAACACTAGCACATGGAGAACTTCACTCACATGGACACTTACTTGCACAGATTTCAAAAACATTCAGAATTTTTTGAAGAAGGAAATATATAGACTTTTTCCCTCACTTTAAATGTAGCCTGGAACTGGGTTTGAATTGTGAATCCTCAAAACAGGAATTGAGAATTAACAACCTCAAGAGGATCTAAAACTACACAGTGACTATAGAGAGTCAGTTTTCTGCCTGCAGAAACCTGAAATGATTCCTTGCTTTTCAGTTATGGACTGATGAGCACAGCAGATGTGCCATAGAAATGGAGCATTTCCTTCTGCAGTAAAAGGCTCAGCCCTTTTTCTGTATGCCTGTACAGCGAATTCTCCAATTATGGTTCATAGTAAGAAATTAAGAAGTATGAAGCTTTACCTCATTTTCTTAAAGGTGTTCAGCTACTATTCCACTCAGCACTGAAATTCCCAATTAATTAGATACTTGGAAAGCAGACTTAAATTCCCAAACACCATAAAAAACTTGACATAGGCTCCAGAATCAGTTAAATGTGACTATGTTGAATGGTGCAGTGTCTTTAAATATATTGATTATATCATTATTTATGCTAAGCTAAGCTGAGTGCTTAACAATAATTTAAGGATGAGCACACTCTTTTATTAAAGCATATCCATAGAGGGATGGGAATTTAGGAATACTTCACAAAGCTCTCTCCACATCCACAAGTCCATCAGAGATCTATAGCTGTCTCTCATACTCTGGTTTAAAACAAAAAGTACCTCATCAAATAATGCACCCACTCATCACCAGGTGTGACTGAGGTTGTCTCTGAGGAATCTAAAGCAGATGACCTAGTGACTGATTGCAAGCTCAGTGTGACACAGGGAGAATCTATACATAGATTTCCAGGGCAGAAGCAGACCTGCTTTGTTTAGAGGCATGTAGTTGCACAAAAAGCATTACATGTCTATGGCTGAATTAGAAGATAAAAGCATAGGGACAATGTGGGTTTACACTGTCTAAGAAGGAAGTTTTCAAGGATAAAATCACAGGATGACAAGTTTTCTTCAGCTGTGGCACCAGCACAGCACCTGCTGCTAAACAAGTGCTTGTTTTTTGTAACCAATTGTTTGGTATGCAGTAACAGCTATAGATGAGCACTTATCATCAGCATTTTAAGCGGTTCATTAGGGGAAGCTGTCCCATTCCGTGCTGCACTGTGTCATTTTAATCAGAGCGTCCTGCTGCTTTGTCAAGCATATTAAAACACAAGCTATAAGTTTTCCCATTTACTCTTCAACCAAAGTCATACTGTGCACATAACACCCAGAATAGATATCCAGATACAACCTACAGTTTGTGTGATGGGAGGGAAGATAATGTATAGCAGATAGTTCATCTCTGAAGTAGGAGGTAATTCACAGGTAAGGAATGGATATCAAGTCTTTCCTTACCAATGAAGAAACATGTACAAGTTAATGTAGGTCAGCTGTTGGTATATTTAAGCAAATGTTTTCTTTTATTTTTTTCTTTCTTGTTAATTCTGATTTTGGAATGCAAAGGCCCTACCTGAGAGGGGTAGAAATAATTGTTTGAAAACAGTGATTATTGTTAAGAACATACAACCAATTTTTGCTGGAACATCATGACTTTCTCCTGTTCATTTTGGAATTATGTTTCCACAAATAAGTCAAGAGACCATCTGAGAAAACATTAATAACTATGGGCTGGAGAAGAATTTTCTGAAGCACAAGATGTAAACTGTGCTTCTATAATAAATCTTGCCCTTTCTTGCTCAAACATTACCACATTGTCCCCTATATCCAGCGGTTTGTTCAAATCAAACCAAAAGCAGCTTCTAGCTTTTCTTTGTCAACAGTATACCCTTGAGAATACAGGCTTTTAGCAGAATATCAGACTGAAAGTTCCCTTTTCCCAACATTCTACTCTGGTGAAATCAAGAAGTGTTTGCAAGCCTGAAACATAGCACGGCATTTTCTATTCTGACAAATGGTTTCTCTCAGTGATGTTATGAACTGGAGGTTTGAAAGATCATTATTACAAAACACTTTACAAGTGTAGCACTGTCAAACTAGAGGCAAAAGGTGAACTGGAAGAAAATCCCTAAGAGATATTTTTACACAGTACTGTCACTATCAATCTGCAGTTAAATTTCTGAACACAAAATACTGGGGACCCTGGCTTCTTTACCATTGTCTCATTAAAAAGTTAAGAATCTAAACCACGTAAGCTTCTTTACAGGCTTGTGTCCTTCACAGCACAGTCATGTGATCCATAGCCAACCCTACAAGAAAATGTGCACACGTAGTTGTCCCAAGTGTCATTCTGGACAGCAGTCACCCGGCATGGACATCCCACATGGAGAGCAGTGACTCCTGCTCCTTTGGAAGTTTAGAGGTAAATTAGCAGGCTGAAGAACAGCTCAGGACTGCCCAGCTGGGAAGTCAGTGTGGACCAGACCCAGCCTTGGGAGCTGGTCCTCCATTACTACACAGCACCGGACATCCGAGTTGCCCACAAGCAGAGAGTAGATTCCTGGCTTGCATGCTGCTTCTTGGAAAAACAGGCAGGTTCACACAAAGCCATAGGCTGATGTGGTTCAGCTGCTTTCGGTGCCAATGCCAGGTCATTAAAGTTAACTGCATAAAAAAGGAGCTTGAAGTGTTGAGATACTAACATACTAGATACCTTGCTGTGTCTTCAGAATGAAATAAGTTACCTAGCACTAAGCCACTCTTAGGCCTTCTTAAATACGTTAGCGTACAGAGTTAGTATGGAATAAATTCATTCCAGCTCACAAATTGGGTGCTGGTAAACAGAGCCATGAGACATGATCAAGATTTGTATTTACCTCCTACCTTGTATGGAAACTCAAAGGCAGAGCAGATCATTGAATCTGGTAAATAATTTTATTGCTCCTGACTCATAACTTTGCCTAGCATCTTGTAACCCCACCGTTGTGGGTTATATCCCCTTTTAAGTTGTCTACTTCTCTCGTCACGGGTTTTTACAAACCTGTGATACCCAGCATAGAAGAAAAGATTAAATATAGAAAACAGCCTATCACACAGATGACATTTTCAAAACTGTGCAATGCATAGATCTGTTGGAACAATGGGGTATACCTATGTATAATCCCAAAATCTTTCCCTCTTCTGTGCAGTGTATTTGAAAGTTTCAGCAGAAGAAATATTAAAATAGCAATGAAGCACCCAACACTGTGCATAAGGTTTCATTTCAGCCAGGAATACCCCTAGGCTATCTCCAGCAGCCCATACATGGAAACATCAGCTGCAAAAGCAAGTTCATCACTATCACTCTGAAATCAGATAGCTGCAGCTACTAAAACTCAACTACACAAGTATGCAGGGCAAATTTTGTGGAAACACAATTCTACAGGAAATGAAAGCTTAAAATAAAAGATACAGCAGATCACAGCATTAATTGAAAAATATTTTTTTTATAGTAATCTAATCGGTAAAGCTCTGGACTAGGCATCAGTCTGGGTTTAATTTCCAGTTCTAAAGCCAGTTTGTCCATGTCCCTTAAAACAAAGGTACCTTAATGTGAAGCCACTGAAGTTTCACACACATGTCCTGCAGAGCATGCGACATAAGAACCTATAAAAAGAAAGAATCTAACCTGATGGATTTGTAGCAAAGATTTACATGATAACTCACCAAGCCAAGCATGAGAACCACCACATAGGTCATCTAAAGAATCATCAGTTATTAGAAGGTTTTTCTGCACAACATTCAAGAATTTGGACCCCACAAGGATAAATCTGATTCCCAGTGTGTTACAGACTTCTTTACCTCTCATGTCTTTGCCTGCTGAAACCATTTGCTCACACAGAGCCTACGGACAGTCTTCCAGAGCCATGGCCCCATTCTTACAGGAATCAGCACCCAGAAAAAAGCTCTTTGAGTTTTGTTACTCCTCGTTCTTCTCACTTGCCTTGTCCATTCAGGCTGGACGCTTCTGAGGAAAGGGCTGTGCTCTGAGTTTTCATACTCACTAGCTGCAATCTTGGGTAAACATGCTCTTTAAATATAACTTACGAATATACTCTATTAACCTTTCACTTTATACCTAGACTTAACAGCAAAGCATAACATTTCAGTGTGTATATTTTGCTAATTTTAATTCTGGTTCACAAGGCAAACTTTCAACTTAATATTTTCTATTTGTACAACGCAGTCAAAGACAGACATATTTAAGTGACGTGTAAATTGATGAATGATACAAACTGAAAAGACCGTTCACCAGCAGGCCCACTGAAAAATTCACCTCTCAGTGAACTTAAAATCAAAACAAATTAATGTATACTTGTGAAAGGTATACAATTACTACACTTGGAAACCTTTTCTGACAGCTTCTAGAAAGCTGATGTGTACATACCAAGATATTTTACAAAAATGCCATGAACAGAAATGCTGTGTCCGCACTTGTGCCAGACTCTGGCACTGTGGATTGTCCTCTTGCTCTTTTGTAGTAAGAGGAACACAGGCTGAAAAGAAAACAAACAAACAAAAAACAAAAAAGAAAAAGAAATACTGTATGTGTTGTACACCCAACATTTTGGAAGTTCTTATTTGTAATATTCTGGACTGAAAACCAGAATTGTAAGGCAAAAGTGCACACTGAAGTGAACTGTACCATGTGTTTTGTGATATATACATGGAACCAATGCTGACTTCCCACTAATGGGTCACTCTGCTATCCATGTAAAGCAGTGACTTGGAAAGAAAGCTGATTTTCTAGATACAGTATTCTGGAGCTGAAGGTTTCGAGTTGAATTTTGGGAAGCTGGGTATATGACTTAGGTATTAACTTGCTCCATTTGCATTGTAAATCTATTTCTTACATATTAATATTACTTCTTTTAAACAAAGTTGCTAAAAGCAACCGAATGCAATGATTTCTCATTGTCATTGCTGCCATCATTATCTGCAATATAAAAGAGGATTTTAAGTTAGATTAATTAGAAAATACAAGTCAAGGCTTTGAGTATTTCTCTAACACAACTAAACTCTGAGTAAGACAAATCAAGACTAGCAAATTGAGTCTTTACCAAAACCAAATACCAACAACTGGAGTCCCATGCTGGCATTTTTAACATTACAGCCCCTAGCTCCTGCAAATTGGACAAGCTTGAAAATATGAACCAGATGCAATTTGTGTGATTCTTACATGGCTTTTAGTACAGTGAAAAAGCAAAGTGTGCTGCACATCAAAGATCCATCCCTATCCCATTACAGCAGCAGCGCTACCAGGAACCATGTTCAAAGAGAGAGATTGGTAAGAAGTGGGTCCACTTCTGCATTCACTTTGGTTTACATCAAGTTGCCTCCAGGGAAGTGTAGTTCAAGCAAGTTTTATCAGTTGCAAAGATTCTATCAGGTTTACCCCATGCAGGCCTCAGCAAGCCCAGAGCAGATGAGTGTGTCAGGTAAACAGATAACAGCAAGGAAAGATGGAGGCTTTTAATGCCTAAAGTTTTATCAGTGAAGATTCAAGATGTTAGAAGAGAATTTTCAGGAACATTCAAAGCCACTGTAGGTTTGGGAAAAGGTCATGGAGCCTAAATCAGGCCATGACATCAACAAAACTGTGCTTTTACATGTCCACCTTTCACTTTGAAAACAGTTTTTTTTTCCTGGTGACAATGATCAACAGAGTTTCAGGTTTGATATTTCTTTCCCAGCAGGTATTTGGGTCTTGCAACAAACACTAGGGACCAGTAAGAGAGATAGATTTTTTTTTTTTAAATATCCTCTTTACCTAGAAGCAATAAATATCCAGCAGACTTCTGAAGACTCTGCACTGCCTCTAAACTCTGAACATATTAAATGCACTGCCAGGTTCTCCATGTTGACTGTAAAAATCTCATTGTTACTAGCACCAGGCTTGCTTGTGCAAAGAGTATGAGTACAGAACAAAATCAGAAGCCTTCACATAACCTTAAAGGTGAAATTAAAAATCTGAACTACATTATTCCTACTGGGAAGAAGGGAGAAGAGAGATTACAGTATGAAAACACTAAATTATAACAATACATTTATTTTATTATTTGTGCACATAAAATAAGAAAAAAAAGGAAGGGAAAAAATAGCATATAGACTCACAGTAGAAAGTCCCCCTATCCCCCAGGGCATCACAACAAGGGTACCACAGATAACGAAGCATCTGTGATCAATAAGATGCTCTCAGCCTGCTCATTTATGCATTAATGAAATGTGTGCAGCAGTTCACTCAGCTGATAAAGTTTCCCACAGGGGACTATGTCCAGGGGAAAACAAATGATCAAAATGAACAAACATGATTAGAGGAAGGAAAAAAGACAATGAAAAGCAGCTAGGGGAGAAGTCAGACCCAACAGTTAGACAATCCGTTTCATTTCTGAGTGCCACCCTTCCTCTCCACCAACTCACAGGGCGATCACAAGGAAATATCACAAGACATAGTCTTCAGCGTATACACAGAAAAGTAGTCTGGATTTCTCCCAGTCTAAATCCATTTATTTTAACAGTGTCCTGCACACAGATACTTCTATTTAAACCAACAGAAAACAGTCCTTCTAGCAGCTACCGAAATGTGAAAAGCCTGGCTCTAGATCTAAAAACTGTGAGTCCATCAAGTGCAACTTTAGTGCTAGACCACTTAGGAAGAAGTCAGACTAGACCCAGTGGCTCATTTCATTAGGCTGGATATTCTTCAAGAAAAAAAAAGAAGTTCTTCTTGAAGAACTTAAAGGCACAGGGGCAGGCCATCCCCATGTGCCGAGGAAGAAGACCGGCCTGGCTGAACAGAGAGATTTTGCTGGAAATCAGGGGGAAAAAAGAGAATTTATGACCTGTGGAAGAAGGGGCAGGCAGCTCAGGAGGGCTACAAGCATGTTGTGAGGTTATGCAGGGAGAAAATTAGAAGGGCCAAAGCCCAACTAAAACTTACTCTGACTACTGCTGTAAAAGACAATAAAACCCATTTCTATAAATCCTTTCTATTAGCAACAAAAGGAGAGCTAAGGAGGATCTCCATCCTCTGTTGAATGCAGGGGGAAACATCATGACAAGGGAGGTAGAAGAGGCTGAGGTACTTCATGGCTTCTTTTTGTCAGCCTTTAATAGTAAAACCAGTCGTTCTCTGGATGCCCAGCCCCTGAGCTGGAAGACAGGGAGCAGAATGAAGCCCCCATGATCCAAGGGGAAATGGTCAATGACCAGGTACACCACTGAGACACTCACAAGTCTATGGGCCAGGCAGGATCCACCCAAGGGTGCTGAGGGAGCTGGCAGAAGTGCTCACTGAGCCACATTCTATCATTTATCAGCTGTCCTGGCTAACTGCAGAGGTCCCAGAAGACTGGAGGTCAGCCAGTGTGACGTCCTCGAAGGCCAGAGGTCAGCCAGTGTGACGTCCATCTACAAGAAGGTCCGGAAGGAGGATCCAGGACACTACGGGCCTGCCAGCCTGCCCTGGGTGCCGGGGAAGGTGCCGGAGCAGACGGTGCTGAGCGCCATCACCCAGCACGTGCAGGACAGCCGGGGGGTCAGGCCCGTCCAGCGCGGGGTTCTGGCAGGCAGGTCCTGCCTGGCTGCCCTGATCTCCTTGTGGGACAAGGTGACCCCCCTGACGGGTGAGGGACAGGCTGCGGGTGGTGGCTGCCCGGGCTGGAGCGAAGCCTTTGGCACCGTCCCCACAGCATCTCCTGCAGCCACCGGCTGCTCCCGGCCGGGCCGGGGGGGCTCTGCGCGGGGTCAGGAGCTGGGGGGCGGCCGGGCCAGGGAGCGGTGGGGAATGGAGTCACATCCCGCTGGCGCCGGGCACACGGGGGGGTTCCCCAGGGCTCAGCGCCGGGGCCCGTCCTGCTGCGTGTCTGCACCGCCGGGCTGGGCGAGGGGAGCGAGTGCCCCCTCAGTCAGGGCAGGGGGCACCCAGCTGGGGGGAGCTGAGCTGCTGGGGGGCAGGGGGCTCTGCAGGGGGGCTGGGCAGGCCGGGCTGCAGGCAGGTCAGGCTCGGGCTCTTCTCCCACATAACAAGGAGGAAACAGCCTCAGGTTGTGCCAGGGGAGGTTTAGGTTGGGTATTGGGAAAAAAAAAAAGATTCACTGAAAGAGTGGTCAGGCATCGGGACAGGCTGCCCAGGGAGGTGGTGGAGTCACCACCCCTGGAGGTGTTTCAAAGACGTGTAGATGTGGCACTTAGGGACATGGTTTAGTGTTGGGCTTCGCAATGTTAGGTCAAAATGATTGGACTCGATCTTAAAGTTCTTTTCCAGCCTCCAATATAAATGAATCTATGATTACCCATGACCTCTGCTGAGAGCTTTACGTCAAACCTCTGAAAGCAGTCAGCTGCTGTGCAGAGCCCTGCACTCAGTCCAGCGATAAGCACACCTTCCCCTACACCTCAGTAACTACAGCCCCCACACTGGCCCACGCTCACTGCTGCATGGCTTTGGTTTGGTTTTTATTCACACCTCCTCAAAAAAAACCCCAAACGCTAACAAACCAGCTTGCTGCTTCCTCCAGCTTCTGGAGAGAAAAGCTGGCTTATGCGTGTTGGAAGAAGCGTAGGATAGCATGTATCCTATATTCACTATGGCACAAATTCAATGGGTAGCACATATCCTGAATTCACTATTGCACAAACACCTGTGTGCAGCATGTGAGGGAATCATGCCGCTGTATATATAGGGTGTTGGTTTTGGGTTTTTTTGAAAAAAAAAAAAAAAACCAACAATTTGATACTGAGTCAGGAAGATACAATTTGCCATTAGACATCTCACAGCTTCTCACAAATGAGGTCAAGGTCAGTAATTCTGATCACTATCTACATTGCAGGTAGATTTTTGCTTGTTTTAACTTTCTTCTTTAGCTACTGCCTGTGACAATCAGTCAACTGTGCTGTGATATAGCATAATTTTACTACAAAAACAACTGCTCCAGCAGTGACTGGATTAACAATATAACAAAATTGTTTGTAAAAAGTACATGGCAATGAAAAGCTCTTTGGAAGCAGGTGACTTCTATTATAATAGGACTTGATTCTGAATATCAAGGTGTCTTGAGGTTGCGCCCTAAACAGCAGTGTAAGGCATCACTGATGTACCCTCAGGCACACATAAAACACATATAATGCAGATCATTTTCAGCAGAGCACAGGGATAACAAATCTGCATGTGTAGGCTGTTGAAAGCAGTACAATTCATTTCAGAATAAAAAGGAGAGAAGAGCAATGCTCCCCATCTCTTCCTGATGAAGCATTTTACAGCACTGTAGGTGTACACATTATGTATGGAATTGCGTAGCTTGTTTTCCCTTTTAGAGAGCTGTGCTTAGAAATAAATAAAGTGTATCAGATGGAGTGAGATAGAATTCATTTCTGAATTGTATCATGAATGAGTTTGCGTAGCTTCCCAAATGAGAGAAAGGAATCTGAGGGTAGTGGAAAACAGAATGGCTGAAGTTACAAGGAAGGCACTATTGGGACCAGCAAAGGCAGAATTTGCCTGCTTTTCATCACTGAGTCTTTCCCAATTGACTGAAAGCTAAAGCAGCAGCTCCATTAGTGTTTTATTGAGTTCACAAATCAATGTGAAATTCCATATGCTTTGCTAAGACACCAGCACAAACATGTTTGGGAATATTTATACACATAGAGAGAGTGTATGTAAGTATACAGAGATAAGGGCCCCTCCTCTCCATCCAGATTTGCATGAAGTCAAACAAAATTGATGTGGTATTTGGCAGGTAATGTAGGAGGATTCACAGAGCCATGGCACTGAACTTGTCAGCTAAAATATTTCATTCTGTTATTGGAAATCATTATTTTCACCCTCTAGAAATCTCCTTGTATTTTGAGTGGTTTGTGAAGCAAATGGAACTGCACCAGTAAAGCCATTCAGTATAAAAAGTGTCATGGCAGAAATGTAACCTATCTTGAGAATTAAACATTGGTATTGAGCTCCTTGCTAGGTTAATCACTCTTCTGCCAGTAGCTGTATTTCCTCTTTCCAAACTCTCTAACACGTGTTTTTGTTGCCATCTTCCTTCAATAATCAAACTTGGAGAGCACGTTCTGTTTCAGTTGAGGGGAACTCATGACTTCCAGAATTTACGAGTAGCTTTTGGTGATCACAGAAAGGGAAATTCCCTTTGCCTTGCTCTCCCTGCGCTGGTGCCAAAGGTACCTGCCTTGTAACTTCAGCCATTCTGGCCTCCACTCTCAGCTAAAAGTGTGCACTTTAGTGTATGCCAGGGATCAAGGAGATACATCAAACTAGCAAGGACAGACAGTGAAATTTAGCCCAAAGTCCAAAAATCCCTGTGTATTTTTACCTACTACAAGCAGGCACAAGATGAAAACACAAACATTTTGCTTTAAAGAAAGGTCCTCGGTGTTCCAAACCTACAGGTTGTTACAAGGGTGCCTACTTAGATGTTCCCCCAAAATCTTGTAAGTCAGCTCTCGTATGACTTCAAAAGACTGATTCAGCTCCTAAAGCACTTCTGAGGTGGCATTTCCATAAGCAACACACTGATCTATAGGATTGTGCTGCTTCTTGGATGGGGTTGGATATATACAGCAGAACGTACCTCCATCACAGGCAGAAACCCAGATCAAGCTGGTTGCTCATAAGCATTCGCCATCTTCCTGTGACCATAACACAAGAAATGAGGACACTAGGGCTTGGGATGTTCAACACACCTGCCAAGCAGCAGTTTGAACCGGGGTAGTTGGTGCTCCACCTTTCTGAAATTCAGGCCCCCAGTTCAGAAGAACCACAGTGCAGTCGGAGCTGTGATCATTTCCACTCCCATCCGAAGTGGGCTGGTGCTCTGACTGAGATAAGGGTGCACCAGGGTTTAGATCAGAAGATGGTAATCACTAGTATTGCTGCTTCAGACCACACAACCTTCATTAATTTAAATCATTACTGCAAGCAGCATTACTGCATATGAAAATAAGTCACTTGAATGAGGAGAAAGTTTCCAAATTCTGTGTTTCTATTTCTTTTTAATAAAGCTGAAGCTTGCTAACAATATGCTGAAGCACAATGGAAAATTCACATTTATAAAATAATGTAAAATCCTATCTGGTGTGTGGGAAGAAGATAAGGGCTGTTTATCAACAGGAATAAAGTGATTGAAATTGGAAATCAGATGCTGGATATCCTTCATTTGCAGACTGCACAGCTGCAATTAGCAACACAAAGAAGGTATTCACCATTTCAAAAATCTTACTGCACCGATGCATCTTGCTAAAAATATGTGCAATGAAAGGTTCTGCCTCAGAATACAATTAAACACAGAAAATTTAAAATTCATTTGAAGTATTTGTATCCTAAATAGAATGCATTAATTTAAATGATGTATATATTCTAGATGCTTGCACAAAAGTATGTGTGCTTATACTTCCATAAGGTAAGACTTCAGTCATTTTTATTTTCTATTAAATATCTATATAATTGACACCAAAATCTTTTATCTCATTTCGTTCAGCATGTATGGTCATTTATAGATCTAGACACAAATACCATCCAAAGTGAGAATACAAAATAAAGCTTTTTTCCTTAATGTACAAATTTAAAAACTCTCTCTATAATTTATTTTATAATTCCTTTTCTATCACATTGTACTTGCATTTAATATCACTTCAGCTGAAGTACAATGTAAATTTCTCACCAAAAGACTCCATCTTCAGGAGAAATGTCTGTGTTTCCAGTCTTTGTATCTCCTGTTTAGCATTTTTCAAATTAAATCTCTCCTAGATGAATCCAGTATATTGCTCAGCAGTTATTGAAATTTATGAACATGTTTAAGCTTTTTCATACCGCTGTTAACCATTATGATTGCCTCCTTTAAATCTTTCATTTTATAGCCATCACTTCAGCAGATTGTGTTGGTGACATTCATGAATTTCTCAGATCACAACCGTGCCTGTACTTAACATCTTGGGGTAGAGTTATGCTTCCAAAACCATTCCTTGGTTGTCTGATTTAACCTCCTGCTCCACTGAATCCCCAAATATTCTGTCACCAAACTGCCAGAAGGCCGGAGTTTGGGGGAATTACCATCACAGTCTGTGGGTCAAACTGTCACCTCTCTCTGCTTCCACTGCACAGAAAATCCAGTAGAAGTTGTTCTCAACTCCAAATACTACCAACCACCACAGATACAACAGTACCAACTCTGAGTCAAGGGAGAGGCATTTTCTTTGCACGAGGAATGATGCTGGGGGAGAAGCTCATGGGAGCAGATTCAGTGTAACTGGGAAGCACACAGTTTCAGTCAAGGGACATCATCATTTTCCCTAAGGGATATGGAGGCTGGCCTGGCTACTGGCTCAAACCAGCCAGTGTCGGTGGTCCAGCCCAGCTCACAAAGCTTTTCTATTCCTCCCATGTTATAGTATCCTCGCTGTCCTTGATCACTGCCTAATGCAAACAGTGAAACAGTAAGATCAGGGGTAGTGAACTTTAGGGAAAGTCTGTCTCCAAGTACACCTCCTAGTACTGACCACAGCATCAAGCGCTGTAAAAGCTCTGTCAGCAGTTCGAGTGACTAGGAGCACCAAAGGTCCCCCCCGGGGTCCTGCTCCCACCAGCCAGCTGGCCTGTCCCCATGTGCCCCCAAGGCAGCTGCTTTGCTAGCCCTGCTACAGCAGTGGCTGGTGTCCCACATGGGTGGGAAGGGAGGTGGGTGGCTGTGTGGCCACGCTGCTTGCTGCAAAGCACACGCCATGCTGATCAGAGAGCCACAGAACGGTTTGGGTTGGAAGGGACCTTAATGATCACCCAGTCCCACCCCCCTGCCACGGGCAGGGACACCCCCCACCAGCCCAGGCTGCTCCCAGCCCCATCCAGCCTGGCCTTGGGCACTGCCAGGGATGGGGCACCCACAGCTGCTCTGGGCAGCCTGGGCCAGCGCCTCGCCGCCCTCACGGGGGAGAATTTCTTCCTCATATCTGAGCACACTAGCCCTCATGAATAATGTATTTTATTAATAACATACACTAATAACAACACACATGTAGCCCAAAGCCACACATTTAAGACTAGTGTCAGCCTACTACAACATATGGCAACAGCACTGGGTCCAGGCTCAAACAGCTCTAGAGGCTGATCGCCTTCACAATAAAGAAATGCCTACCCCTGACTCTCATCTGCCTAAGATTTAGGGATTGTTATTGTTGAAAATGAGAAAATTCCATTAGTGGGGTTCACAGTACCAGTGTTTTTGAAATTCCAGTCTAAAAATCCCACAGGACCGCAAAAGGTACTTGAGGAAAGACAAGTCCATCACTGGGACACTTACCTTCATTTCCCAGACACCTGCATTACTTTCCTGGCAAACTTTTGATTTCTCAGCACAAGCCACTCCCCAAGCACAACACACACACACACATGTGCAGACACGCAGAGGCAGATATTGCAGAAAAAAATCAGAAGGGACTTGCCTGCTAGCTGAAAATGCCTCCACTCCTTTTACCACTAAGTTTTTTTTGCAGCTGGGGCAAGTTCCTTCAAACACCAAAAGAAAGGAGAAACTGAGCTGAAAATAATTCTGTGATCAAGCATGCAAGCAAGCTTGCCCGAATATCAGGGCTGGAAGAGGAAGGCTGACCTTTCCAAATCACACAAAAATCCTAGTTCTACTCTCACTCATGCAACCCAATCCAAAGCCGATGAAGACACAAACTATACAATGAACACAAATGCTTCCTTTTCTCCTCCCCACCTCCCCCAGCCTTTAAAACTATAGGTCCTCAGGGCAGGCAGCACCTCAGCACACAAATGTATTCTTGTAGCTAATCCTGCAAACCCCTAGTTAGCTTCTCCCCATCTTTAAAATACAGGCACGCATTGCCGCTGGCAAGAAAAAACAAATTCTGTGTGAAAACTATAGAGAATTTGGTTAACATTTGATTAACATTTACTAATAAATGTTATTTTTATCTAAATACTAAGTATGTTTTACACTAGGGATATACCGTGGGAGCTCACGCCCAGCTAGGCCAGGTAATGCCGCAGCCTTTAGTGTCCTAAAGACACTGCTGTATCTTTAGGAGCTGTTCCTCAAAACATTTTAAAACCCTTTTGTATTTGTACACACACCTGTATGCAGATAGCTACTGTACTTTCCTACAGTTAAAGACTCATTTAAATTCTGAGATGATGCTTCTAAAGTGGTAATCACAGATCTCAGCAGTAACCAACCAGACAGCGAACTCATTACCATGTCGTCTGTTTGCTTACAGCAAAAATAACTAGAAAGCCAAACAGGTGGAGGTAAAACAAAGCTAACTAGCGAGAAGATAACAGCATTTTCAGGTGTATTCTCTGCCTTCTGCGACCCCTTTAGCCATTGACCTGCTGCTGTGTGGGCAGCGCTGCCCTCTGCATTAGCGCAGCCGCACACAGAGCGGTGCAGGACATGTTCTCCGGCTCTCCAGGCGCCGGAGTTGAGTAGATCTGTTTTTACTGACAGCAAAATCAGTTACACCTCGTTGCAGCTTTAAGCAGACCTGACTTAAATATGGTTTGAATCAGGCAGAGAAAAGTCAGAACATCAGAACTTGAATAAATAGTTCAGTGCCCAAGAGGGCTACTGCCTTGCGCACAAAAGTCACACTAGAAATGCCCACAGCTCTGAACACACCGCTCTTAGGCATGGTTCATACAGCCCCTGCAGCTTCACCTCTCGATATCTTCCTAGCTCTTATTTTACTGCATAATTTTTCCTGGTTATAAACAGTGGTACATCAGCATTAAAAGAAAGACTCTCAAATTTAAGGTAAATTAAATAATAAGGTAAATTAAATAATAACATGACTGTTACATTATTTTTTAATGATATTAAAACTATACCATTTTTCACAGGGACATTCTCCATTTTTCACGTTATGCTGCAGATACCTGGTAAAAATATCTGGTAGGTCCTGATATTTAATTAAAACAATTTTTAATCAGGTAATTTCCCACACACACACATTTCTTGCTAGGGTGAGTATAATTTGCTCCAGTTCATTTAACCACATTTCAATGGAAAGAAGGAGCAAAGACCCTACAGTGAAAGGACGGAGTGCAGCTGCTCTGTTCTGCCCAGACTCAGAGGGATGCTCATTCAGTTGCTCTTTAAAAGCATGAAGCTTTAGGGACAAATAAACTGGCATAAGCCTTTTCTGACTTAGAAGGTACCGACATTTTTAATAGTTTATTATTTTTCTAGGTGTGGCCATTTTCTGAGTGGCCATTTCACAAAAGTAAACAATTTGTGGGTTAATACCAGGACCATCTGAGGTTTTACTGCACAGCCACCTTATGTTCTATGCCCAGCGGATCACACGGGTATGTAATTACTGGTTCGCATGTAGGCGCATCTGCACTAGGCACATTTGGGTTTTTGTGAGCTAGATTAATGCTTTCTAACTCACCAACTTGTCCACTCAGGAAAACATCCCTTAAAGTTCTGTGCAGCTTTGTCTCAGACATAACCTTCATCGCAAGGTGGTGATGGGTCATCAGTACCCAGTGTCCTGCGGGACGATGCAGTCCCCACAAATGTCTGTGTGCTAGCTACAGTTAGAGACGTGCTAATTCTCATAGTCAAATTCTGTCCCAAAGGTAAGCAAACTGGAGAAAGCCTAGCAGGAAAACCAAGGCAACAAACCCAATGCCACCCAAACAAGATGACCAGTGAGCTAATGGTGAGATCAGGGCTGCTTGTCTCATAGCTACCGTAATGGGAAACCAAGATCTGCACATCCTTCACACTGCAACTTTGAGTTCATTGGAAGTTAAGTCCTAAGAAGAAGCAGGGAACTCTCAGGCATAACAAGTAGAGTTAGAAGCTGTGCTTTTCTGAGGAATCTTTACTGATTGTTCAGTTCTTGGATGTCCTAAAAATCAAAAAAAAAGGTCAGCTAGGGTAGACAGGTACTTTCTTGAAAGTGAACACCATACTTCCAGCAGCAATCACAATGAAAGACCAAGTACAGGCTAGGTTAAAACAGCACCAATTGCAAAGTGCCGACCACTTAATTTTGAGAAGTCATCCAGTTCTGGGGCTGTTTCCCATGCAATCTGAAGATTGATATATGCCATCATTTTGGAAAATAATTGCCTCCTGGTAACCAGTCAAAAAGTTTCCCAGGTTGTAATCTATTATTAAAGACTGTTAAATACAAGTATACAGACAAGCACCTGGGGTCGAAATCTACTTTAAATATATATTTAAATTCAAATTTTGCTTAAATAAATTGGTATAACAATGACTAAGGGCTGAATACACTTACTAGAAAAGTCACATTTCTGAATACGAAACCTCTAACCTACTTGTTTGTCAATTGGTCAGGAGCTACAATCAACATTCGTAATCCCGCTTTAGAAGAACATGCGTTTTGCAAGACCTTGGCCACCTCCACTTCCTAGTCATCAAGTTCACATACCCAGCACAAGATTACCAGTTGCAAGGTACAGTCTCCCCTAATTTTGGCAGAACACTTCTTTTTGTTGGAAGGTAGTTCTATTGTCTATGGGCTCTCCCGCACCATTATTGCAATCAGATTAACATCCTCCTGTACTGAGCCATACAGGATATATCACTGCCTTCAGATGCTTGAACAGAATTACAGTCCCTTCACGCAGGTAGAGCTGAGCTTCTGATGCAGTCAGGGCTGCACCGTGCTCCTAAACCTGACACAGGGATTTTTCCAGCTTCAGAGCACTCCAGTTGGCACTCACAGATCTTTTAAATTGAAGCCTTTGACACTTGTGTGACAGAAGGAGGATAATGGTAGGAATGACAGACATATGCAATCATTGAGCTGTGAGCATTGTTGGAAGACAAGCATCTCTTTGGGGCATAAGTAAGAGGCTAACACATCAGTAATCCCACGGCCATCTTCCTGACCATGTTCCCTTGTCCAAGCCAGCATCTTGTGAAACAGATTCAAACTGACCAAACAGACACGGCCTTACTTACTAAAGGACACTATTGATCCATCAACCATGTAATGAATCAAGTGGCTGCAGGAGAATTCTCACAGTATAACCAATGAAAATGGATTTTTATTTATAATACTAATAGCAGCACAGAACTATTGAGTCTTTCCTGTTTAAAACAGCTTGCTTACTCAACATCAGGAAAGAGACTTACTTTACCATGTCAGTCACAACCCAAAATTTATTACATGCCTGTTTGATTTTCCAAGTTAGTACAATTACATGCTGTTGCTTCTAAATACAATTTAAGTAAAGGCAGGTATCAAAAAATATCCACACATTCTGATTCATTGGTATGCCATGCAGCCAAAGACTTGTAGAAGCTGTTAATGATACATGAATTATGTATGCTACAGCTCAATATAACATTTGGTGTGATTTAAACAGCATGAACTTTTAGTGAAAGTCATTTTGATTCTGTGATGTATTACACTTCGAAAACCCTTAGCAGGAGGTGGGAATTGAATGATGTTCTCTGAAAGCTTTTATTTGTTAAGCATACACAATGCAGCTGCAACTAGATCCTAAATAATGGCAAGGAGTGAAATGAAAGATCTGATACAAAATTAGGTTGCTGCACAACTTGATTCTGAGAGTGTCAGTGAGGTAACGGGAAGTAACAGAGGGGAAGAAAGCAGGAATCAACCATTCCCCTTTTCTTCTGTAACAGCTGAACTTCAAGCTGCCATAGTAATATTTCTCATTTAAAACATCACTGTTCAGCTGAACATTTCATTTTGCAACACCAAACAGTTGGCTCTCAGTCCTGTGATTAGGCTGCCATTTCAATAATGAAACCATGAATCAGTAGCAAAAAGAGCCATCCAGTTGCTTACGAAGGGAAAAAGGAATTTGCCTAACTACATAACTCATTTTTAAAAATAAGTTAAATGCATGAAGGGGAAGAAAGATTAAAACACAGGTGGATAATGTGATCTTTATTTTTATTTTCTCTTTAAGATGCCCAAATTGTTTGGAAAGAATTTCAACACAGCTGAATGTGACAGCACCAATTTCTGGTGCACAAGGAAAGCTTTCAGCAATGATCCGTTTCCTACTTCCTAAGTCTCTACAGCAATCCTTTAAAGGAAAGTATCATTAAGATGTACAAAATTTGTCCATGAACCAAGATGCTTCTTTACTAGGTCTGTGGCATTATAAAGAAGCTTTTTTCAGTGCACAACCAAAATCAGGGACCCATTTTATTAAGCTCTAAATGTTTGTAAGCATAGGAATTTCTCTCCTTCCTGTACCATTCTGGGTTTTTTTTGAGAGCATTTAGCACTGACCTATCTCCCCTATCACTTATTAAAGAGAAACCTGCCATTGACATGGTAGTAAGTACAGGAATAGATGACAAACCATATTTCTGAAAACCTTGTCTTGAAACCAGCAGGCAATGACAGAAAACAAGTATTGCTCCTGTTTCATGGGTGGAAATAGAGGTGGTCTCCCTCAACATCATTTTAAAACCTTGCAATCTAGCAGAGAAAATAACCAAGATCTCCAACATGACAGTCCAATGGCTTTGACAAATAAGCTACTCCACTGTACAAAGGCTTAAATTTACTCATAAAATAGGACCAGCCTTTTAGGGCTGAGTTTGAACATACGGCATTTTTTTTGACTGTCTTAATCCCTTCTCCTCAAGTTTGAGACAGAAGTATAAACATTGTGATATTCTTGCCAGATACTTCTAAATCATCACAAAGCGTGATGCCAAAGACTATCAGCTATCCTTTCACACCAGCCCTTAACAAGGGTCAAGCCTCTCTTAATCCTGAAGACAAGCTAGCCAGGGAACTGCTGAAGTTTTTGTGTGAGGGATAACATCACTTCAGCAAAACCTCCTGGAAGATAGCCACTGAGTACAACCTGACATAAATAGCACCTACAATTATCTGTCTACTAGAAATATGGCTATAGTCCCCGAAGACAGAAGGGCACAGAACCTTTACTCAATAAAATGAAGTGAAAAAGCAATTTAAGTCTAAGCTCCCCAGACCCAGAAATGTTTGAAATACTCTCTGGAAAGGACAGTTCTCTAATGCTTTAGAAACACACTTCAGAAAATCTTCCAAGAGTTTTGCCAGACACAGCATACACTAAAGGATTACAATCTGCATATGGTTACTTCCTCTGTGCACAGAAAGAATTTCTAATTATAGGGAAGGCTTATAAAATCAAATCAATATGAGTACAAGTAGATATCAAGAAGAATCGGGGTAGTTGCTTGTACTGTTCAAAGAAAATAGAAATTCACTTAAGTGTGCTTATTCTCACAACACTTGGTAAAGGTTTGGGGTTTGCTTGGTACAAATGCTTGATGAATATTTGCAAAGAGTGGTGTTTTCAGCAAAAGCATGATGACACTTGGTCTAGAGGCAGATTATCAACAAAATTATTTCCTATAGCAGAGGTACTGCTTTGCCACAATATCATTATCACAAAACAGGGTTTATCAGATACAAAGCTCATTCTTCCCTTTCATGCTTACAAACTTCAAGAAAAAAAACAGCTCTTTTGGGAAAAAATTTCAAGATTTCAAAAACATTATTGTTCTGTATCTCCTGTGACACTGTTTAGGGACTCTGAATTGAGAAGCTCCTTCTATTTCAATGATGAGTCACGTTCCAAGCAGAACTCATTCAAAGAGAATAAAAATTGTCATTGCTGATATTTTTGTCCTCTTTAGAAGAAAAACAATTGAACAGTAATCCTCAATTGCGGTAGATCATTATAGAACTAGCACACTCTACCCACCACCCTGGAAGAACGTGCTATTTAGGATTATGCTTGTTAAATTAATGCATTTTTATTCTGACTGTGGAGAAAAGTAAATTAATAAAAAATTCAGAGAACACAAAGATGACAGTAATACAACTGATTATCGATAGCATCACACTGTTTTCCAGAGTGATTCATGCAGTAGATGCAACATACACATTTAAAATTTTAGTTGTCTTGGATTACAACTGGATCTTGTTCTCACTGGCCAAAATTTTTCAAAAATCCACCTCAGTTTACACTAAAAAACCTGAACTTAGACAGATACATGTCTCTAGATATAAGTAATGACTTTAAGTTATCCAGGATAACCCATTAAAATTAGCATGTTGAGTTAGAGTCTCGTTATTGTGAAAAACATCGGCCCTATACTTAATTTTCAGATCTTGTTGTTTACCATTGTTCTATCAAAACTGAAACAAGATGGCAAATGCAAGTATAATAATTGTTCTTATGTTTTAGCTACTGAATGAATATAATCTTTGATCTGAAAAATGCAAAATTCTGTGCTTGGGAACTCAAAAAGAAAAGTGGATACACTTCAGCCTGGGACTTAATAAAAGAGATGCATTAATACACACCCCCCAAGACTGGACTCTTAGAAGGGGAAATGTTGTATGCAGTACATCTTACAGGCAAAATTCTAGATGGTATGTGGGCCAGGGAAACCTCACTTTAACAGACAGGGAAGAGGTGTCTATACAAAACAGTGTCTGGTTCTGTGCATTATTTTACCCTTTCTTTTTACTATGATCCCAAGTAAATTAAATACTTGATTTTTGAAAGGTGTCCTAATACAAAAAGCATCTTGTGGTGTTTGCAGTCTTTCAGGAAAGACAGTGGAGCAGGGAGCAAAGATAGCTGGACTGGACAAGAGAGGACAACAGTGAGACACAGTGGTCCATCCAGTCTCTACAAGTTGCAAATTCCAAACTTGTGCTTGGGAAAGTGGAAGTCCAGCACTGCTACCCTAAAACCAGGATGAAAACTTTGAACTTCACCCTTGAACTACACTGCTCTCCGTACAAATCTCTGTGAATTTAGTTGCCAATTCCAGGGGCATGTTTCGAACTAGCTGGCTGAATGTTATCGCAACTGAATTCATCTAGACAGCTGCAGTGCCAGCATTATGATTCACCCAATTATTCAAGTTATTTCTGCCCAGTATGGCAGTTAGACTGAAATAGTTGAATTTAGTTGAATTGTTGATGCTTTTAGTTCCCTCCAGAACAGGACAGTGTTTGCCAAGGTATCCAACACACAGAAAAACTCGTAAGAGAGATAAAAAAGAATATTGAGTATGGCAGCATTCCCCACTGAGACACATAAAAGGATGGACGACTTCTTTGTTTTGCTAAGTCATTGTGTTCCAAATACAACAGTAACATGACCTGAGATGTAGTAGAGGAACATGCCAAAATCATTAAAAATACATACGTCTTATCTGCAGCAGCATACAAATACAACTGCTGCCCTGTTATTCTGTTAACATGACAGCAGACACAAGTAGGTAAAAAAAGATAAAACTATTTTATCAAATTTTTCTTCTAATATGAGCTTTTTGCAAGACCACTTCAGAAAGAGGAGAGGAGAGAGGAATGACATTTCCACTTGTTTTTTAAACATTTTTCCTCCTGCATTTTCTCCTTCTTCATCTCAGTGCAATAAAAATTTGGCAGAAACTATTTCTTTCATGTTCTCCTTACCGTTCTCCTCCTCCTGCCTCACCTTTTCCATTTTCAAAGCTTTGCCAACTTCAATAAGTTAGTGGCAGAAGGTGGCATTTCATTTTTCTTTTGTCCCTAACTTTTCCGAAGCTAGAGAAGTTTTGCAAAGTACATGAGAGAACAGGGAGAAAAGCTTGCCTAAATCCTTTTTTTTTTTGGTGGTTTTTTTTTTCACTTTGAAATTCTCTGTTTGTTTCTTACTTATCTAAAAGTGAAGTTGAAAAAACCACTGTTAACTCAGAAATGCGTGTGTTGAGCTTTGGGTGGAGGAGACACACAATGAAACCAGCAGTGGTACTTTTTACTGGAGTACAGAACCAGGAAGAAACCTCATCTCGAGAGTATCATGAAAAGGTATTTCGTTTTCCTCTCATCCTGTAACCTGAGGTGCAAATGAATATCACCAGCGTTGCTTCAGAGGGACTCCTGGATGCATCGACAACAACCTAGAAGGTTACTAAATGTGAGAAAAGTATCCGAAATTAGGCGAAACATAGCTTTTTGGAAGATGGTCAAAGCTAGTCTGTCTACTGCTTTCTCTACAGTCAGTGGGGAAAGAAAAGCTTTTTCCTGAGGGTGATTTTACCTCATCCAAACATCTGTTTATCTGTTTTAGGAGAGCATACATCCGCTTTTAAACATGCCCCCTCTTCTTGCTGGGAACCAAGGCTAAAAATCTAAGTTTAGATTGCTAAAGTTACAATGTCCTGAGTGACAAAATGAAGAGAATGCAATATGGCAGCTATCTTCCTGCGCTGATAGCTGAAGTATTGCCTCCTGGGGAGAAGGAGTAAAGGGAACTAAGTTTGCTTACAGCCCTGTTCTGCATGTCACTACTGGCTCTTAACGGAAGGACAGCGCTCTCAAACAGTAGTTCCACCCTGGGAGATCGCCTCAATAGAAAGGATGGGGTAAGTTTTTCTTCCTAAGCTTCAGAAAAAGCATCCTCTAAAAAAAGCAGCTTACCGGACGCATTGGAAATACAAGGACAGCTGAAAAAGACTACAAGGTGAAAAGGTTTCCTTTTCCCTCTTAAAGCTCTTTCCATGTTCTCCTTCCCCACTTTGTCCTTACAGCAGGACAGAAACTGAAATAAACCCTGTAAGCCTTTAGTTTCATCCAATTTTTAATTTTTGAAAAAGAAAAGTTATCAGAATCAAATCCATGATTCTCAATACTGTGGGAAATGATCTTACTCTTTCTGTCACTGTTCATATCCAAAGGTTGGGCACAACATACATCTCACACCCAGAAGGGCTATAAGCTGGCAGCAGCGGCAATTCACCAGCCTGGGAACAACAAGAAAACACACTCAAAACAGCTGTTCTCTTATGAACTTGTGCAGTCCAGGTGACTGGAACCACCCTTAAAACATTGACCCAAAGCTGCCAAACAAGCAGCAGGTCATAGGAAAAAACAGCAAAGATTGAAAGCTGGAGAAGCAAAGCTAACAAGTCTACAGATGAAAACTGCTCACATGCTGTGACTGGGGCTGAATTATATGGGGAGAAAAAAGGCTGCAAAGTGCCTGGAAAGCAAGAGAAAAGAAAAAGTAGTTCCTCATCCAATCCTAATATGATATATCTTCTGCAAAGGCATCTCAAAGCTTCTTACACAAACTGTTCTCATGGGGGGAAAAAAAAAAAAAAGAACAAAAGAAGAACAACCTCAAGAACCCCATGTGCTGTAATGCTGCAGTTAATGTAATTAAATTTTAAAACACTGCACCTAATAAAGATAAGTATATCAATAAATTGAGTAATAATGGTGGGGGGGGGGCAGAGGAACACAGCCAGGTGTCCCAGTTGGCACAAGCTGGCCTCAAATGCCAGGGCAGGCTGAGCACGGAGCTCAGCGCTGCCACAGCCGATGCACACACGCTGTGTCAGTGCAGGCACAGCCCGCCCGGTCCCCAGCGTGGGGCTGGCCTGGGGCAATTAGCTTCAGTGGCAAAGCTTACGCACAGTTGTGTCACACCATTTTATGTACTGAGTGCTAGAGAGCTCACAGTGACCTCGTGCTTAACCTTCCCTTGTGGCTTCAAGAGAATATCACTTCCTACAGCATTTTAAGCTCCCCTCTAATAACCCATCTGGAAAATCCCAACCTTTTCCCACCCTCTTTCTTGATATTTACATGGAAGGGCAGACAACATTATGGGAAAACTAAACACAAACCAGAGTATGATGCTGTGGGAAAACATTGGGATTCTTCAATATAATGTTGAGGAACTTGATACGCTGCGGATGCTCTAAGGACCCAAGCTATGTATACTGAAGCAGCACAAAGAGCTCCCATCAGGTACCTACCGCTAGATGCAGAATTGTACAGTCGTAGCAAGGAAATGTTTTTCTTCCCCCAGAGCCTCATGTCTGAACAATATCAGCTCTGTGCTGTAACCAGACTGGCTCCCACCCACCACCAGTGCCTCTCTGGTGAGGGCAAGGTTTCAATATGAAATGTGCTTTGAAAAATTTGACAGGTCTCTCAGAGCAAAGGGTTTTGCTGCGGTTACACGGACAGCATCAGCCAGCGCCCCACAAAGGTGGGAAGAATTCACGTACTGTCCTAGAGACAAAGATATTTGCTTCCACCAAACTCTTACAAAAACCCAAATGAAAACAGGATCACCTGCCCCAGCTGCCCCCACTGCATTGCAGTGCCACAGCTCAGCCCCCACGAGCAGCCTGGCAGTGCTACACCCTCCTGTCTCCTCCCGTCACCCAGGCCACGCTCCCCTGGGAGAGACACTCGCCTGTCCCACGGACCCCACAGACCCCAGGACTCCTACCCTGCTGCAGGTCGTGCCTGGCCAGAAGTAACAGATTTCTGCTTCCACAGCTACAAGTGTGCAACGTTGGCCCCCGGTCTTTTAGCAGATAGCCAATTTATCATTCTCCCAAATAAAGATGCCAATATTCTTATCCCAAAATACCAGATAAATGACAGGCTGCACAAAAAAATCTTTTTTCTTTTTTTTTTTTCTTTCCTATACATACTCTCCTGTCCTCAATTGCTGCATGGCTGAAGAAAGCACATGTAAGGAAGGAAAAGGAAGGGGCATTATGCTATGTCGTAGCAATTAAAAGTTACCAGTAGAGTTGACTTCTTTTCTACTATAACACACATCCAGAGCATGGTTAATTTTTTCAGAAAGCAAAAAAGCAGCCTCCATTGGTAACAACTACCCATTTTTAATGTCAGAAATTCTCCAAACTGCAGTTGCTAAATAAAGGCTTCTTTATTTGCCCTTTATTCATATCAAAAGATGCCAGACCCGAGGCTTGCTAGTTAGGAGGAAAAGAGAATCCAAGAAAAGTTTTGTTTTCACCTAAACAGGCAGAATAAATCTAAGTCTCAGATGATGTGTCTCAATTAATCTTGAAGTAAATGCTCTAGAAATACAAGAACAAACAGCCTTTAGCAAAAGCTAGTTATAACAAGCAAGGGAAGCAGCAAGCCTCTTCACGCTGCCCTCCTGCCACCAATGCACCTTAATCCTTATCTGCAGCAACCCCTGCCATTTCCAGTGCAGCCATTTGCAGCAAAATGCACAGTCCTTTCATGATGAGCACAAATGGCTGGCTGGTGGGTGGGTGGGTGGGTGAGACCAACAAACCTGCTCCTTTGGACAAGTTAAATAGTCGGGGGATGGGGGGGCAACATTTTTAAACAAAGACGTGCAGCACCTTTCTATGCTTCTCAACAATATCCCTGAAACCACTACAAGGGGTGAGCACAGCTGCTGTCTACAAAAACAGCTAGTCTGAATGAAGGGGTTTTTTTGTTTTATGGGCTGTACTGGCTCCCTTCTTATAGGGAATACTTTATATATGTCTTCATTTTTATTACCTGTTTAAAGTAAGGAGGAAAAAACCAAACCAACAAAAAAACAGCACATGGATAATAACTACCTTGCTCCTGAAATTAGGTACTTTGTATAGATTTGCAGCATATTTCAGCAGTAGTCGATGCTGGATTAGTTTTGCATTGCAATAATTCTGGGTGGCAGCAAGGATACACACAATGTAGACAACACTCGACTTGGATTCAGGAAACCAGATCTGTATTCCCATCCGTACCCAAGGCCCAGTACATGGATTTACATTTTAAGCTTTAATGTCATTACCTCACCTCTAAAAGTACAGACAGAATGCATTGCTTTGTAAAAACCTAGCATCAAATTCTAATAATCAGGACAATTGCTCTGAGTTCAAGTTAATTACATTAATAAGGAACTTTGGGAAAGAAACGTGGTTGGTAGAAGTGGGAGGGGGAAGGCTGTGGATGTATGGAACAGGTCCATTCCACGTGGCAGGAGACTTGGCCATGAGACATGAGGGGTTAACCAGAGATGCAAAGAGTGGGGAGCAAGGAAAGAAAGGACTTTCCCATGGTTAAGGCAGACCCTCTGCTCCCAGAGAACACCAATTATTATTGCCACTCTGTATGAGTTCCTACAGACCAAATGCATAGTTTTAACCAAATTTCTCACAGGGGCCACTAATCACATTGCTCATTTTAGGGTATTCTAAGACCCCAGGGTCTGCAAGGCAAGAGTCTTAAGTGCTCACAGCTGCAGCTGGGGTCACAGAACTGCAGGCTGTCAGCGTCGGAATTGTTACATGATCTGGAGTGCTGTGAGAAGCCAGGGCAGTGTCACATCAAATTAGGCAAATAGAAATGAGCAGCCTCTTTTTTTTTTTATTTTATTTTTTTTTGGCTTAATCTGAGTCTCAGCTCTTCATCTGGAGAAGAATACCCACCAACCTGTCACCTAATGGGCAAGCTGAGGATCAATTAGCATTTGTGAAACATCTCAAAATGATGAGTACACAGAAAAGCCCATAAGGAAATCAATACTTCTCTGATCAGAACAAGGTGTGAATAGCATGCAATAAATAAAGCATAGGACCAGACATCTTACAGAAAGGCTTAAATGAAGCAAGGCAGGCAGTCCTTTGAACGGGGATAACATTTTTAGGCAGAAGAGGCAACCAGATGAAGGTAGAAAGCACGCTTCAACTCTCGCAAGCATTGCTCTTTGCACCCTTGATAACGCTCCCTTGCAGATGCAGTTATTTCCCACCAAACCTGTTAAGCAGATGGCTGAGCTGACAGCGGTTGTGTCTCATCTCAGGCAGGACCTGACTAAACGTCACCAGCACTGGTGCATTTCTGTCAGGGCCTAGCTACTAAATAGCAAAGGCTACAGAAAGCAGTACGTTCCAGCTACTTACAAGCAGATGGCAAAAGTCTTAGTTTAACCGAAGGATGTGGTCTGTGAAAGAAGGGACTGCAGCTTCGGAAGTAACATTAGCAGCCTTCGGGGCCACCTGCTCTGTAATCAGGAGCCGCTCCACAGTCAGAGGAGAGGGAGGAATGAAAAACTAGGAAGCCACACAAGACTGATGGCATGGATGCAGGGCCTGAGACAGAGCAAAGCGATTACAGCACCAGCTTTTCACTTACATCCTCCTCCCTGTTGAATTTGAAGCCAGAATCATATATGCGAATTTGGAGTTCAAGCCTGATGAAAGTTATTTCCATAGAGAATTTATTTTTCAGTCCACAAGCACACCCAGATGCAACTTGATCCACTGAAGATCGTCTTGTGCTGTGCTGGCAATAACTGCATTTTTATAAGATTTATATGCTTCTAGCGCTAGTTTCATTGCAGAGCATCAGATGCTCCAGGAATTACAGTGCAAATTCCAAGCTCACAGAACCCACTGGTTTTGCCAGGGCCAGAACACAATTCCAAGCCCACAACCGTGAAGAGACATGGTTCAGCCAGAGAGTATCATGGCAATAGTAACTTCTGCAGATGCATGTGCTTCTCAGAGAGATGCTTAGAGCCTGCTTTTTTTTTTTTTTTTTAATTTATGATAATCTTAGGAAAGAAGCAGGAGTGTAGGAAAGGAGCTGCAGAGTCATTCCCAGTTACCTCACTGCACAAGAATTCTCATGTTACCGTCACTGGTTTCCATTCAGACTAAAAAACTGCATTTCATGTTTGCTTAAACCCACAATTATTAGCCAAAGCCAGGTCACATGGTAATCATGTTAAACAAGACTTGATTTGTTGTACCTTTGGGCTTAGCCTTTCCTGCAACCCAAGCCTAAAAATTCACCCTCCTCAAGTCCATGTGTCTTGTGTTAGCTTCAGTGTATGTAAAAATCCATATGGATTCCACTAATTAAAAGCATATGCTACGTGGGCATGCCCAAAGCTAATTACGACACAGAACACATTTCAAAGCATGAAGCTTTAGAACAACCATCATGTGGTCTGCCTCAAGAATCTATTACCTTAAAAAAATAAAATAGGCTTTTGATATTTCTGGTATGGCACATGATTAATGTGTGTGCATCCTAGGCAACCTCGTACTGCAATTTAAAAGAACATTCACACACAGAGTTAAGCTCAGTTTTGATTGTCCATGACAACTCACTGAAGTCACCGTCACACCACCAAAAAAAAAACGTCAAAAGGTTTAGAATAAACTCTTTGCTTTAGCCAACAGATGAGGTTTTTGAAATCTGTATGCTACCATGGTGTCAATGACCAAAAGTACAGAGATAATTTTATCCAATATATTGAAATGCCTTAAAACCCCAAATTCCTTACTTCCAGTATATGCCAACACTGTGTAACAAAACCAGAACTAAACCCTGCCAGCGCTGGGAGAACTGCACAGTTTACATTGAGCATAAGAATGGCAACCCCAAAATATTGTATTTTATATATATAAATATATATAAATGCTCAGGCTCTCAGTGCAGTATCTGGGCATTTCATAGCCGTGCTCTCACAGCATAAATACAAAACGTCTTTTCATGTTTTACAGGTGAAGGAGGAAGATGGTTACATCTGCAGAGAGATGAAGTGCTTTATCTTGTAGAATCAGCTGTTGTACACGTCAGAGGTCTGTCCAACTGCTAGGGTATGCACTTCCACTGCATTGAAAGTACACCACCGCTCTGCCACAACACTAGTAGTCTCCAAGTCCGAGGAGTCACTTACTTCTTATACAACTATGAAAAACACTCTGGCTCTTCAGAAGACGAATGGCTGCACAGCCATTGGGTTCTTATGCAAGCTGGTATTATCTTCAGGGATGCTGATTTATGAGGAACAAAATAATTACATTTTGATTTAAACCCTGGAATACTTCAGGTATTGCAATTCAAGCAAAGCATTTTGGGATGTTACAGAGCTTGCACTATAGTATAGATTTGTGTGTGTTTGAGAATCAATTATCATTAATATAACAAGTGCCAAGTGCTGTTCAAGAGTATTTAATTCTAAAGTTCTGCTGGGGATGTTATAAAGCAACTCATCTTCAGAAAAACAAATCTGTAATTCCTGCAATTACTTTCCACTATTTCCAATTTAGTGGCTTTTTGTTGTTGTGGCCTTTGTATGGTTTGTTTGTTTTTTTTAAAGGGACTTGGGGGGGGGGGGGGGGGGGGGGGAAGGATGAAAATATAAAATATTAGAAAATAAAATCTAATTATCTAGCTATTCTTTTCAAAGGACCTTCAGCAAATGGGATGATGAATTTTCAGTGACGTTCTGTGAAAGAGTATATCTCTTGCCCTTTAACATTCTAAAAATTTGTGACCTTTGGCTTTGTGCTGTTCCCACAGATACTCAGGCAAAGCAAAGCCTTACTTACACTTCTGGAAACGCATGTTCTGGTAAAGGGGCCTCTCTTGCTTATGACACAACCAAACCAAGGCTTGCAGGATCTGGATTCATGTCTCCACCCTGCTAGAACTCCTGGATGACAAGTTTTTAAATTCCATGTCAGATTACAGACTTAAGAGTCTAAGGAAAAGAACGCAGTAAGTTTCTGGCTTAAGTGATCTAATTTGAACAGTAACGACATCAGCAAAACTGTAATAAGAGCTCTAGCGGTTTCCTTATTCAGCCTTTCTCTACAGCTTCGTTATCAAGTTTGCTTATCTCACAACTAATAAGCTGTGTTTGCTAAAAGTGAACTCCGCCTAACATCTGACAGTCAAGCCAGATTCATTTTGGTGCTTGAACAAGCAAGTCTGACCAAGTCACATAGCGATCAAAGCCAGATCAATTTTCTTAATGCTGGACTGCTACTGCACACGACCAGATGATATCGAAATGGAGGTTTTCCTGATACAATTCAATTAGTTTGTGCTGTGCTGCTTTGATAACTCAGATCAGTCCAAAAAAAGCAGGTATGGACAAAATTAAAAGGAGCACTTAGGAGACCTTAATCTCAACTTGAGTGTGTTAGGCCCTGATTTATTTGCAAATGACTCAGTATCACAGGTAAGAGGGACACAAATTCAAGGATGAGCTGTGCAAGCCAGTTTGTCTGCTCGCAGCTAGGTGGAATGTGCAGTGCCAACAAACACTACAAATGCAGCAAATGCAGTCGTCACTGAAGTGATATTTCTTACCATACAGCAGGGACCAAACTCTTCTCCCATTCATGACAACATAAAACCCGAGGAGTGCTGTTTCAGTGATTTGTTTGCCTTACATTGCTCAGGGAGCAGCGCAGAGTATCCGGAGCAATTCTATTATCCGAATTTCTCTTGTCTACAACTACCACACGTTTACACATCTGAGAATGACAGCATCTGAGGAGGGGTCCAGGTCCTGCTATGAGCTATTTAACCCAATTTCAATCATTGTTTTAGAAGATCAGAGCAGCATTGGGAAGCCAAGGTTGATCAACTAACTTGTTCCTCCCCTCCTCTAATTTTAAATTAAAAATATCTCCTGACACACCCTGCATCTTTGTTTTAATTAAAAATGTGTATTCCTCTGTTGGTTCTAACCTTTATTTCTTTTCATGTCAGCCCTGCAGGAGAGAGAAAGTAAATGAGCATCTGTGAATGTGCCTCCTTGCTGCTGCTGCTACAGTCGATGCCAATTCTTCCCTTCTTACCACTCAACGAAGTGCCCAGCTGGCTCTGCTTCTCAGAGAGTGTTTCACAAGCTGTTTGACAGAGAGGTCATAACGTGCAAGTCTGAATTTATGCAGTCTCTGTCCTGAAAGAAATTAAGGATTCCAAACTGAGAAAAGTCCTGCTTCTCTCAAGGTGCTGTTCTGGAAGCACAAAAACATGCCCTAGGTGATATCTACTGCTTCAAATTGCCTCTAAAAGTTATAGGCATCTAAAAATAGCCAACTACCTAATCCCTGTGATGTTAACAATCCCCGTCAGAAAACAGTTTCAGTGCAATAGCTGTGCTGTAATGGTTTTTTCCTGCCTCCCACTTCTAGTATGCCTGACATATGAGTCAGACAGCTCTCCCCTTCCATCTTCTTATGAATACAAGTACCGAAATGAATGCTTGACCGTCCTATGTACTTACATGTAATACTGGGTTACAAGCTTCAAGTTTTGTTAGCAGAGATCCGACTCCCTTTACCACTACTGCCAAAAGAGGAAACAGTCAGTCTCCGACCTTATTAAATACCATTTGTCCTCCATGTAAAAACACAACTGTTCTAAAGAGGAGGACACCTATGTAGATGCATCTAAGAACACCTTTAATGTTCAGTAACAAGGCATGGTTCTGTACTATAGTTCAACCTGGTGCTCCACAAAGGCAGCTGATAAGCACATCATAGGACTCCTTTACTCCTCCAGTGCCTTGGTGCAGAAGAAAGGATATCCATATGAAACATTTTAGAAATTAAAAGTGGTTGCAACTTCAATCAGCCCTCCTCAGAAATGACTTGCTGTAGGGCATGAGATTACAGAATGTGGGAGATGCTTGTGGCACCCAAACATCAGCTATTCTACCATTTAAAGCTCATCTAGTGGTTTGACTACAGCAACCTTCAGATCAGTTCTGTGCCTAGCATTACTTGCCATGCAGCCAGCATCCAAGTGCTGGGAATATCTTCTATTGGTCACACCTGAAGCTATAAGATGAAGTACTCTATTGTGCTTGTATTGTAGCTTCTCGTTGCTGCACTATACCTCATTGCAAATCCTTTGAAAATCTATTCCGGTGTGATATACATACAGCCCTTTATAGCACTACAATGTTAGCTGCAAATGAAAGCCATTCTTTTCTTCTCCACCCCATCCCCAGCCGCACTGATCCCAAGAGGGCCAGTCTTCATGCCGCTTGTCTGTAAGTTTCAACATAAAATAATTTACTGTATGTACTATAATTCCTTGAGGCCTGGAGAGAATCCTAAGGGCAAAGTCTATCGTCAATAAATGACACATCAGGATACCTGTCCCAAAAGGATTAAAAACTATTCTACAGTTTTAATCATACCTATGTATAAAAGTTAGGTTTTAATTTCCTTTTTCTGCATAACTGATCTTCACGTTTTTATATTTATTGCTAAGGAAGCTTCCAGTGTTTCATTTCCAAAGGTGACATCCACTGCATATCAAATTGAGTGCTGGCTGCTTTTTAGAATACAGGTGATTATACTCATATTCCAGGATTTTCTTACTCTTTTATTGGCCCCCTCTAATAATATTCTTTCCATACCTGTCCTTGCACTTACCATACCAACTAAGCATGATTCCTGAATTATTGATGAATCACTTTCCATTATGAATGCATATGAAACAGTTGTCTAGTAATGATCAGAATACTGTAAATAAGTATTTTTATACCCAATAGTCAAGATTTCCTGAGAGTAAAGTTATTACATTACTCAGTTAACACTTATGAGACAGATTAAGAAAAAATCCATTTTATTCAACCTAGCACAACATGCAACACCTTTATAACACATAAATTTGTACTTAATTTTTTTAATATGATACCTACACTATGTTAAGAAGCTTTCAGTTAGGTTTATAAGGCAGCTTCAGCATTCTCCCTCTCCCCACAACCAGAAAAATATGTTCAAAAGAAAGAGATAAGCTTAATATTTATTTCTGGTGAAACAGGGGTCATATTCAGTTTCTGCAAAATCCGCACTCAAATGGTGAGAATAAGACACCACAAGAAGCAACATCATCCATCACCAATGTAGATTAATGCTTTATATTATGCTTCCTTTGCTCTTCTGGGCATGGAGAAAAATGTGCATATTTCTCTGCTCTATAAAGTTGCTAATAGACTAATTGAGCAAGTTTAATGTAAAAACAAAAGGCCACCTATGATAAATTTGAAAGCAGCAGCACACTCTTACAGTATCTACTTTCATTTAAGAATAAAAATACACAGGCATAATTGATCACTGATGAGCAGATATTTCATAATCATTAATGAGTCATTGAAAGTTGAAAAAAAAATCTATGTAGCCAAAATCGCCCTATAGATGGAGAGTTTCTTTTCAGATTTCTTTTCACATCTGAAATTCAGTTAAACAGAAAACCATGTCTGAAAGATAAATAACTCCCACAAAAAAACAGAATATGATCATCCCCCCACCAAAAAAACCCCACCTCCCAACAATTAAAAAACTATTTAACTGCCAAAGACATATACAAAGCAGGACAATGGAGTATGGAGATCAAAGATGATAGGACCAAATCATTTTAGTAGTATTTGGAGGAAAATATTGCCTCTTAGAAGAGTATCTACATACATTAACAGCCTCCCCGGCCAGAGAAATTTTGGGCTAAAAAACAGGAACTAAGTACAAGTTGTTGGTAGGACTGGTTTGTTTGCAATAGCTTCCTTAAAATAAATTCTCCAATTTAAATGAAACAAGCAGCAATAGTGTAACAGTCAAAAAGACTTCTAACAGAAGAATAAAATGGTATTACCACCTTAGGCTGAAATGCAGGTAAAGCTGAGACACTTTGAAGAAACAGATGGGGAGCAAAACCCGCCAGTGGTGGCAGGAGCCCTCCCGTGGTGCAGTGTGCCTCAGCCTCATTTGGAAGAGCAAAGCTGCAGCAATGCTCACTGGAAATGATTCCTCTCAAAAAAAACCCACATGCTGGTTTACCTGTGTATTGGCATTCTAGTGAAGTCAGGATATCTAGACCGTGATTCCTGATTGGAGAGACTAGTTTAGCCCAGTCACCGATCAAATCTGTTACAGTAATACCAGCATTTCCCACAAAGCAGCTGCATGTTCATCACGTGTAAGAGCAACGAAGCATTGAACAGACAGGCAAGTGATTTTTCTTGGTTTTTTACTTAATTTTAAGAGAGGTTTGGAAAAATCATCACCATCTTGCAGAATTTAAATTTGTGTAATTTCCAACTTTATTCAGATAAAAGCTACATCTTAAGTTATGCTAAGCCTCAAACTTTTAAAGGGTTGTTTTCAATCTTTGCATTACTTTGGTAGTCATCTACACTTCAAAACTCAAAATTGTTTTGAGAATATTAATCACTAGTTCTGCTGCTATTGGCCTTAATAAGGCATTCTTTTTATTGTGTGTCATAAATCCTGTATTACTGTTGTATAAACTCAGCCTTATCACAGGCTTCCACTGGTGGATGAACAAACAAAAGCAGTGATTCCCGGAAAGCCGTTTTACAATAATGCACGCTTCTCTTGCCTGAAACAACTGCAGAATACAAAAAGCAATGCATCCGAACCATGACTGCATCAGGTAACCAGGTATCACTCGCTCAAACACTGACGCTATCACATAGTACAAAAAGACATGCCTGAAAATAAAGCGTCCAAACTCCATTATAAACCACATAAAACCACTAGTGAGGAACAAAAATGCAGTCTGTAGCTCCTTAGGTGTGTGTGCGCCTGTTTAGGGTTTCTTATCCCGTCAAACTGCTTGAAATTCTGTGTCAGAAGAGCAAACAAAACGAAGCATAATTTCTTCTTTACTGTGATCAATTCTCACAGCATTTGAAGGAAATCTATCCTTAGCAGATGCCGTAGCCCTTATGTACAGTTTATGGTTTATCATCTGAATGAAATACTCAGCTAGGTATTTTTCCCACATGCTTAGGTACCTTTCACTGCATGTAGAGAATTAAAGGTGAATGATAACGAAAAAAAACAACTTTTAACTAACACTAAGCTTAAGATACATATATTGATCCTTATTCTAAAGTAATTTTACATTTATCGGTTAGGTAATTTTATATTTGATCAAAGTGGGCATAAGACATGCCTACAGATTGATCCTCTGTTTAGTCTCCACCAGTGCCCAGCTGGGCTTGCTCTGCCAGGGCAAGACACCCATTCTGGAAGAGCTGCTCTCAGTTCTGCCAAGGAAATTCACATCACTAACCTGTAGAACTATTTGATACTTAACTATTCCAGTACAGATTATTCTTGAACACTTATTTTTAACCTGACCTTAGCATTTTTCTTGAGAAAAAACACATGACCATTACTTTCTTCTCTTCCTCTCCTTACTACTGACATTGCCAGAACAAAAGCAAAACATACTTTACAGTTTTGATTTGCCACATCTTAAGCATATGTCACATTAAGGCCTGGATTCTTCTGCTTTTGTGTTATACTGAGGTCCAATCTGGCCACTAGACAGGTTGAGGATGTAACCCTGAATATCACAAGAACCACAGTAACCATAATTACCGTGAGAGAAGAGCCACCCATACAAGTACCAGTGATTGGAGGGTCTGGGTTTCTATCTGCCAAAGTTTTCCTCACTGGTACCAGAGTAAGACTCGAGTCTACATATACTTTTACTCTGCTATGCTCATTAAGAAAAGAAATGGTCCGTGCAGGAGCAAAAAGTTTTTTGATGCTATGGCCTATAGCATTCCTGATATACATATGGCAACCCTAAGCTAAGGGAGGCTGAGGTGGTTTTGTTTCAAGCATTCCACACCATTTAATTGCAGCTGTTAAACATACAGCCTGCTCGGATTAACTTCTCATAAGCAGACCTGGACACAGATTTGATTTTGTAGCTCTCAGGACTGAGCTGTGAATAGATACCTGAACCACGGTGGGGTAAAAGGGAATACACTTCAGCAGCTAACCTTGACCCTGTGTTTCTGCAGACAGGATAGAAGAAACACTCCTTTTGAGTCCTCCTGCAATAACTGCAGTATTTATTCGTACCTCTATTAAAATTTTGGGAAAAAAATGCCAAGAAGTGTAAAACTAGAGGGGATTAATAAATCTAAAGGGAATCCAGTCTTCAGAGAGTGTAAGCAACGTTGTAAGGAAGGGTCTCCAATTTGGCTGGAAACAGATATATGGTGATGTACAATTTACAGAGCCTCATTACAGATAAGGGACAAAGAGGCTTTTATATTCATAAAACCTGTAGTGTGATTACAGATCAAGCAGCTCTGACCTGAGCCAGCGCCTGTTAGGTCACGCTTCCATTAAAAGCTGAAGCCCCATTTTCAGATAGTTGCTTGGTTCTTCCTTCAACTTTACAGCAAATGGATTGATGAAGGTGCATTTTCTTTTAAAATGCCAAAACCGAACTGACTTCACAATTCTAAATGCTAATCAATACTTGCATCAATTTTTATCTGACACTATTTTAAAAGTGCAAGGAGAAAACCAGTGATTTTTCTACCAAGTCTCTACAGTAGCATAAAAAAAACCAAACACAAAACAAAACAAAACAAAAAGCGCCATTAAATTGTTTCTTAAAGGTCCCAGCTGTCATTCTAACTAGGTCCCTGTCAGCCAGGAAACCTGTCAGCATCCAGGGGGACTGTTTTACATTCTGATACAGGGTCTTGAGTGGAAGGTCAGACTGACACAACGAGCTTCAGAGATGCAAATCTGCAATTTGTACATTCAAAATAACACTTGTATACACATGATCTGTGTGTATAAGGGCAGATTTGCCATACACAGATGAGTCTAAACATTTTGCTTTTAGTCTGAACACTTTCCAGAAATAAGGATGAGTAATGCCTAAAATGAGATGCTGGTATTTCAACTAAATATTGATTACCTATCATAGTGTTATTTTCAACTAATGAGAAGGTCAATTTCCTTGCAGGAAAGAGGATTTGGAAGCCTGTTTTGTGTCCAAATGATACATGATGCATGATGACAGAACAACACAGTTGTGGTATTAGTGTTCACAGAAGAGCAAACATCTAAGATAAAATGAATATATTTGGTCTGGATTTTGAATATAGGAATATTAGAAAATCTAAAAATCTACCCTAGTGTCTTGTGAAAGGCCCACTACCTCTAATACTTGCCTTACGACATTCAAAATGAGTATTTATTTTTCATAGTCCTGTTTACATTAACCTCTCACATTCTTGAGCGCTCTCAAGGATATTAATTCTTGCAAATAAAATAAATCAGCAATATTTATTTCTTGGACTAGGTAATGCACTGTCCACACAGCGTTCATTCAAGACATATATCCCCAACACACGTGCATTAAAAAAATCCAGTGCTCCCAGCAGCTACAGTTAATGGGCAGGATACCTGCAATTACGCACCACACTGTGCCTGAGCAGACTTGCAGACAAATACGAACAAGATCCACTCAGGCTCTTACCCAGCTGCAAACCACCAATATTGAAGTCAAGCTACAACAACCTTTCAGTTAGCTCAGACTCATCTTAGACTCACCAAGACCCAGAGACCCTAATTTGAGGTTCATTTCCCGACAATTCATGGGACAAGCAGTTTTTCATCCAGCTGAAAAGTGTAGCATTTATATATTTAATAATTCCAATTCAAGTGTTTCTGATTCTTAGGGTGGCAAAACAGGTATGGAACCTGTGTGGTTACATTTCAGAGAAGTTCAGCCCCTGAAAAGTCGGAAGGTACCTCAATGTCAGAAGTCAGATGGGTCAAGTACACATCTACAATAGCTTCCACTCTGTGTTAGTTCTCACTGTAGCAGATGAAATAGAGAAACTCACTGGTCCAGCTTTACCACAGGGTCTAACATACACACTGTGAGCTTACACTAATGGAGAACGCGAGGAAAACTCACCCTGAATAAGCTGCCCCACATCTCCTAGGCGTGTGGCCAAAAGTATTAACTCTCAGACCAACAAATAAAGAAGGAGAACCATGTATGCAGCTAAATCTTCACACCAGAATCTTTCTAACATAGTGCTGGGAGAGGAAACAGCCCCTGAACGCCCCACTCCAGGTCTGATTTTTCTTTTAGGAACACGGACTAAAACATCACTGTTCACCAGCTTAAAAGGAACACCAGACCTAAAGGACCAGGAGAGGTCTGTCTCTAGTGTACTTAAAACATGAGATAACCCAATGGTAGTGCAAATCTGGCACAAGTTTAGGCAGCTGGAGAGGCTAGGCAGGCAACTTGTCTCTAGCACTCTAGGGAAGGAGGTACAGGTACTTGGTCCATAAATGCTCTGTAGTGCTCAGAGCCAAAAAAAAGAAATGCAGATAAAATGTATCCACAGCAAAGGATAAATATAAGATCAGTGTTTGCTGATATTGGGGCATTTCCAAAAGATACTGGTGGAAGTGCAGTCTTTATAAGCAAGCCTTCCATTTTAGTTTCCGCTCCCAGGCTGAAAAAACACAGGAACAGGGCTGAATGACAGGTCTTGGAAGGGTGAGCCAAGGGAGGAGAATTCTCAGCTAGACCCTGCTACAGATGGAACAAATCCCTAAAGCCCCTAGATCTCCTCCCCCTTGGTGGGGGGAATACCTCTGAGGTATTTCAAATGGCACTCAAACTCTTTTTCTAGAGCACGTATTTTGCCTGTTCCAAAGTGGAACGTTCTTAACAGCCAATAAGACACAGCTTGCACGCAGATTTCCAGGAAAATATACTGAATAAAATTATTTTAATCATAAGGACTAGGAAGCTTTTTTACTTCTTCCTCCTCCCACCCAGGCTAACACAGAAACTCCCAGTTCTTTTTGTGAGCACCATATTCACACAGTATCTGTGTTCCAGAACATTATCCTCCAGCTGGGGGACAGAGAGAACCATGCACAAACTTTGATTTTATGTTCCTCCACCAACCTGACAGCGCAAAATCTCACACAGCCAAGCATAGGACCACTTTAAGCAACATTTCATGGTCACTTTTGCATAGATGACCGACTATTTGCAGCAGCTCATCAGTTTCTACACTTACGGCACGTAGCGGTGACTTCTATCCATTTCATATTGTTTTGTGACACTGGAATTCAGACACGTCACTGGGATGGTGTGTACTAACTTAAAGGAACAAACGAACAGAACTACTAACAGTCCTCTGGACAGCATCAGCCTTGAACGAAACACTATGATGTGCTGATCTCAAACGGAACACAAGGCTTGGCTGTCACCACTAAATTCAGGGATGACTTCCAATTTGTTTTTATTTTAATAGCAAATCTATATGCATGTGGGCAGTTGAAGGCAGTAAATTTGTGCTCCAAATGCCTGAGGTAAGTACCATGACGACTGAGGTGGGCAATGACAGAATGGAAGCATCCTGCTTACCTACAGCAAAGCTGTGTTAGCTTTAGCTATTACAGCACCATTACTAGAAAGACACTGCCTAACTGTTCTTTGGGGTAACTACATTCTCTAGCTGAGTAATTCTGGAAATACAACACAAGCTCTTCTGGCAAGAAGTTGAATAAAGAAAAACTGTATTGTGTAAGTATGTATCCAGCCTACTAACTTACTGCCAACGCTGCATGTAGCCTTCCCATCTGTAGAAACTGCTGATTGTATAATGTTACCTACACAAGGACTTGACATTTGCATCTATGTCTGTCTACACTATTTTTGATTGAGAATATGCTTGCATACTTTAGAAAACAGACCTGAAAATTATCTATTTTTGTTCTTAATAATCTAGAAGGGACAGTTGTAAAAATGGATATACAACTCATGCTGCTTATCTCACAAGAATTATCCTATTCATCCCAGTTAGATAATCTTCTCAAAACAGCCATGGTGCTGTGCTTTAATATATAACTTCAAAACCAGAATTAAAGAGGTGTTTCTTAAAATAAAAAACAAAAAACAAACAAACCAATCCCCCAAAACCAATAAACCCGTGATCAGTTTACTGAACTTTTTTTTTTTCCTCTGTCACTGATATGTTCCTCCATCTTCACTGACTCAAGACAGTCATGATTAATGATTGAACAAAAACTTTTCTCAAAGGAAGATAATATTTAGGAATTTCACCTTGTCTGTCACTTTTGTAAAAGCATTTTGGAGTAACTGAGAGTTTTGCCACTGATTTGAATGGATAAACAATCCGTCATTTGATTCCTGAATTTAAGATCTAATGGTTTTTCTAGAATTCTTATATTGAAACATAAACCTGATTACATAAAAACAGCTTAACTAGGAGAAATTGAGTGACGGTAGAAAAATAACTGAGCTGAAAGTCAACTTCCTGGATTTCATAGAGCAAACTTCCAAAGAAAAAGATATGAAAAGATTAAAATTAAAGTAACTGTATTTCCAAATCAGTAATGATCTAGCTATTTCTGGACATTAATATCAAGGAGACAGCAATATTCAGGCACTGCAGCATGACACTAATTCTTTGTTTTATTCCTTATTACTGGGTGATCTTGAAAGATCTGCCTTATGTGTCCCTGTTTCCCTTAAGTATTTCATTTGCAAAAAGGGGTAAAAATGTTAACCCCTTTTTTGTAAACCACTATGAGATAAAGTACCGTAAAATATCCAGATTTTAATTCCGTATAAAGGGAAAGAATGGCAAAAATTAATACAGTGAAGTATAACTACATGGCTAAACATGCAAGTAAAACAGATCCTAGAGCAACTCCAGACATGCCAAATAGGAGAAAGACTAATCAGCAACTGCTGACTCTAACCTTAATAAAATAACAAAGGCCTGTAATAGTGAGTGAAGAGCTGCAGGTAAAGACACTGCCATGCTTGCGGGCAGACAGACTTCCACATGCGGTAACTAAGGAGCCGGCCAGGAAGTATGTCAAAACAGAGGGCTTCAAATAAAGAGAACTATGAAAGCCTCATTGAATCACAGAATCGTTTAGGATGAAAAAGACCTTTAAGACCATTGAATCCCACTGTTAATTCAGGACTGCCAAGGCCACCTCTAAACCATGTCCCTGAGCACCACATCTACATGTCTTTTAAATACCTCCAGGGATGGTGACTCCACTGCTTCCCTGGGCAGCCAGTTCAATGCTTGACCACCCTCCTTTCAGTGATTGATTTTTTTTTTTCCTAATATCCAGTCTAAACCTCCCCTGGCACAACCTGAGCCTGTTTCCTCTTGTTGCTAGTTATCTAGGGGAAAAGACACCCCCCACCCCACCCCACCCCCCGCCTGCAGCCCCTGTCAGGCAGCCATAGGGAGCCGTACGGGCCCCCCTGAGCCTCCCCCTCCCCAGGCCGAACCCCCCCAGCTCCCTCAGCCGCCCCTCACAGCACTTGTGCTCTGGACCCTTCCCCAGCCCCGTTCCCGTCTCCGGACACGCTCCAGCCCCTCCATGTCCCTCTGGCCATGAGGGGCCCAACCCTGAGTCCAGGAGTCGAGGGGCGGCCGCAGCGGTGCCGAGCGCAGGGGGACGGGCACTGCCCCGGCCCTGCTGGCCACACTGCCTGGGACACGAGCCAGGCCGCTGCTGGCCGCCTTGGCCACCTGGGCACACGGGGGGCTCCCGCCCAGCCGGCCCAGCCAGCCCCCCCAGGCCCTGTCCCGCCGGGCCCTTCCCAGCCCCCTGCCCCAGCCTGTAGCGCTGCCAGAACCCCGCACTGGACGGGCCTGTATGGTTCTCATCCATAGTCTTCCATACAAGATGTAGTTAACTTTATGATCTCTAAACTGAATGCAGTTTTAATAAAACACTAAGCAATACAGATGCTGCTAGCAGGCAGGTCAATGCACGTTACACTCTGAATCTGAAACCTGAATAGCTTTTATCTTTCAAGACTCACTTCTGGCCACGGTCTGTAAAATTGGATGCGAACAGCCCAGTATCCCTTCTGTGGGTAGCACTGGAGGAGAGCAAATATGCAAGACATGTTTCAGATCCTCTATTTCGTCACCACTTATGAACAGAACAAAGCAATACGAATGCTTTTTATTAATAAGGGTGCTATCACGAGCAGATTTTTGATAGAAAGAGTACATTTAAAATACTCTGTGGTTATGTCTACTTACCCGTACATGTATAGCGTACACGCCTTCTGCACTCCAGAGACACCCAAGCTGGCTTTTAAGATTTCAGTTAATGGTAGAACAGTTTCACAATGTGAAGTGCTGCCTCTACATTTCTTTTTGACTAAACATTTTTCATATCATACTGCATATAGTATAGGAACAGCGATAATGAAGCTATCCTAACTGCCAGCATATATCTAGTTACACATGTGTGTGTAACTACATCTACACATGGGAGCTGTATTACTTTATCAACCTCTTTTTTCTCAACCAATGCACTCACAACAGGCATAAAAACTGCAGGAAGGGTTTTAGATGCTGAGAAATTGGAGAAAAGCCGGTAACCAAAGCCTTTCAAGAGACTGCAGCTCTGAAAACACTGCAATACCTCAGGGGCCAAACAGAAGCCAGACTGTAAGCTTGAGCCCTTGCTAGCACTTTCAAATTGTACTTATACAATTGAAGTATCTTGATGGACGTTTATATAAATGCTAGTTTGCTCTCAGGCTAATTGGCAGTCAATTAACAGGAGGAAAGGTTTTTGTCTGGCCAAACCCCAAGGCGCAATATTGTCCTAATGCGTAAAGAGCACAGTTATTCCAATGGGAAACAGTTTTACTACCTGAAATATTTCAAGAGTCTATCTTGATCAGTCAGCTGAAAAGTTGACAACTACCAGAGAATAACCGGGTACATGAATTGGATGCATTTGGCAGTGTTCCTTACCATTTCATGCTGAAAAGTCCAAACTGAACAAAAAATTCTAAAAAAATCCTATTAAACCTGTGAGATTTTTGTGCAAACCGGGATCATCATACCCACAGTGTAAGTTAAATCCATACAAGCATTTGTGGGTAATTGAATACAGAGAACAGAGCTAAGCACAACCACAGAGATGATGACAGGAATCCCATCCAAGACTGATGGATTTTCAAAAACAACACTGGACAGAGCTATAAAGCAGGTGTCCATAGTCACTAGGTTTTCATCACCTGGACCTCAGTGTTGCAGAGCTGTCAGGGATGCTATCTGACAGCTTGCCTCCCATCACAGCCCTTCCTCCAGCTTAATGTCACAGTGAGATAATTCTGTGCACACTGTTTTAATTGGGTGACTATCTCTTTTACATAGTGCTTTGTCTGCATATTTTTATGCTAAAGTAGTTTTTTTCTGTGTATTTTGCATTATTATTTAATTGATTTAATTTCCTGTTCTGTTGCTCTAATATATAACATCCTGATAATATTTTTTTTAAAAAGTCTCCAGACCATCAAAGGATCTTCAAGATATTCTGCCCAGGAAGCAGAGGTTAAGAGACTTCCCATTGATCAGAGAGTTATTTATATTAACCACTAAAGAATCATCTGATTCAGCACAGGCCTGTTAGTTGCAATACTCTGAAAAAAAAAACCTTTCCAAAGACTAGGTAGACAGACAGACTTGGAAAATTAACCAAGGATGATAAGCAGAGCTATCTTAGAGAAAAGAAACCTTACTAATAGCCTCTACACAACCGTGGCACCTCTACTTAAAAATAATCATGTGGGAAAGCACTGCCTGTCTACCAACTCCTCATGACAATCCAATGTGTTGAATGATTAAGTCCACTTGAAAATACAGAGTTTGATGTGGGTAAATGGCTCAACATAGAACATCATAATATTTTATAAGAATAAAATACCATTCATAATTTTGCATAGTTTTGATAAATTATTTTCTTTTCTTGAACTCAGAACTCAAGTCTTAATTTTAGAAGATCTAAGGATATATAGAATAATTAGTACAAATGCTAACAATGTGAAATAAATTATTTGGAAGTGCTTTGACAGAAACTTTCACCAAAGAGTTTTTTGTGTGATTTTGATTTGTGGTTTTGTGTTTTTGTTTTGTTTTGTTTTGTTTTTTTTTAATGTTGCTTAAGAAAAAAATCACTATCACACATCTTGGCAAATGATAAATGAACAGCTATAAAGGGAGGAAAGACTGACAGCTGAAACAAGATGGTCTTCAGGGAAATTACTTCACTGGGTAATTTTTTTCACTAGCCACATCAAATAGGCCCTTCTGAATCCTAGGCACACTTAAAAACATCCCTGAAAATTAACCTAAACTCTGAATTTCTTATAAAGACAAGTGAGTCATGACAGCACTGCAGCTGTATGTAACTGACAGACACACAGCTGTGTTCCCCATCAGGAATTCTGGAGCACAGCCCTTTCAGGTGTGCAAAGGGAACACACAATGTACCTGTCTTCCCTAAATTTTTAAGTTGCCTTTATATAGAAAGCCTCAAATAACCTCTGCTATGAAATTAGAAGGGAGTAATTTTCTATTTTGTGATAGAAAATTCTGTACTTATGAAGGCATTCTGGGAAATGACTGCGACTTGACAGGAGACACCTTGATGTGAAGCTCTATGCTACTTCTTGTGGATGTAAAAATTAACACAGCTCTACTGCTCTTTGTTCAATTTTATATAGGGAAAAATAGTGTGACCTTTCCATGATGCTGAGTATTTGAAGTTACCTTACTTAAGCCTTTCTAGGGGTGCACAAACATTTCATTTGCTTAATTGTGTACCTACAAAATTTCAAACATTTTTACTAGTCAAAATTTGGTCTAAACAACTTTAAAACCTGAGAGCTGTTGGCTCATTTTAATTTAGCTTCTAAACTAATACTCAAGACAGAAAAAAAATAATATCCTAGAAGGTATTAATCTTTGAGATGCCAGAGATTTAAAATTGATTTTGCCTAGCTTCCCAAACTATAATTTAAACTACAATATTTTACTCCTAAATGCTAGTCAACATTTAGAACAATTATTTTTAAACATTCTTTGGTATGCAAATGAACCTACAGAGGCTCAGCTAAGCTGGGCACCTTTGCTACAGAACTAACAATTTTTGGGTTTTATTTTCCCCATGCTTTCCTGATGTTTCTGTCTGGGTAGAACCCTGGCATTGCACTGCCCCTCTCCCATCCAGGAGACAGGCTGGAAGGAACAGAAGTAATTTACCTGAGCTGAACTCCAAACGAAGAGTTCATGTGGCCTCTGCTGTTGCCATAACAGAGTTGTTTCCTACTAGCAGCACTGGGAGTTACCCAAGCATTTTAAGGAAAGCCAAGCATACCTTTTAAGCACATGCTCTGCACGTCCCTGAGGTTTGTCAAGCAACCCTCACCTGTACAAAGTGCGCCTGAAGTGCTGCTACTAAGGCTGTGTAACCCCTACACATCGCTCACAAACTTGCCACTCCAACCACAGTGTCAAGGCAATGAAAGAGCAGACATCACATTTCTACTGGTCTAACCATAACATATAAGGCACCAATTTAATAATCTTAAATTATTTTCTTCTTTAGCCCATTAATTGTCATTTCATTAATTACAAATAAATGCATACTGAGGTCATTGCAGTTATTATTTTTTTTTAAGGTTACTTAGTAGTTGGGGTTTTTTTGTAAATTCTCTCACTCCCATTTAATTACCCATCAGAATACACACCCAGATGCTATGTGTAACTCACACTGAGCAATGCAGTCACAAACCTAGGGCTAACGGAGGTTTGAATCAATTCCATTGGCCCATAATCAATTCCATTATCAAATTCATTTCATGACATTCAACCACAAAAGCCACCAAACTTCACTACCTTCAGGCAACCACCTGATACCTGTGCCAGTTCTAAAATGCAACAAAATATCGGAGCTCCTCGCTTACTGCAGCTTCCATCTCATTTTCTACTGGGGGACTGGGCAGAGAGGCCAAGGCAGAGCCCATCAGGCCCACTGTATTTGGGTGTAAGATGGAGCTGTTCTTTCCACCGATTACAAACCAGAATCGCTGATCACAGCAATGAGCTGCAATAGAATCTGTCTGCATAGAATGAAGCACTGTATACCATATTCGTACCATATACAAATATTTGTACCCTATACAAATCTGATCTCATGAGTTTTGGTGAAAGCTACCACTAGGCTCAATGATTGCAGCCCCTTGTTGCTGGAAAAGAAATGAAAGTACGTTGAGAGAAAACATGGACCAGCATTAATATTGTCCTGCACACTGTGATGTTATCCATGCGAAACACCAAGACTAAAAAACATTAAGTAAATCTTATCATGTTGGTTGGTAAATGTTTCCTTCATAGCAGGCAAAACCAAGTCTTGCCACTTCTGAAATGAGGGGCCAAGGCCTGGCAGGAGACAAGTTGTTCCCGCAGCAGGACAAGCAGCTGGGAGGTGCAGAGCAGCAGGAGGAGGAGGCCTGGGCTCACAGCTTCTTCTCGTGATGGGGATGGAGGTGCAGGAAGAGGGTAGAAGTTGCAATGATGGCTTCTGTCAGCAGCACTCCTTGTCCTCCACAACCCAACTCCTTCCTTGGCAAACCCACGCTAGCAACCTCTACAGGCTTTTGGACTCTGGCATAGTATATGCAAACAACAACTATTTTCTTTACCTTTTTTAGCAGAAGACCTAGGTTTCTACTTCAACTATGGTCACCGTTAATACTAAGACCAGGACAGAGACTGATGCCTTAGTTACTTGGGGAGTTACAGGAAGTGCCCGTTATATACCAGATGCTGTCTTCCAGTCTCATCTTCCACCTTCCCTTTATTCCATTTTACCTGTTTTCTTTTTTTGACTTGTAGTATTGCAGTGATGCTAAGGATGATATGGTGACATAATCCCACATGTACAAAGCACTAACACAAAATGCGCTTTTATTAATAAAGTGTCCCCCTTAGAGGTATTTGCACTGATGAGTCAATGCCATCGCAACTAGTCAAGACTTAGGGAAGACCTAAGACATGCAAATCACGTTGATATCCACAGGCATCCATCAGGACTTGGGTATCCATCACGCTGCACTTGGTACAATCAAATATATCCACAGATATATTCACAAATAGCAATTCAGAAGGAGTGTACTGAAGAGCAGCCAGCACTTGGTTCCACCTACACAGAGTATGCTTGTTAATATTTTAATATGACAGCAAATAGTAAAATGTGAACATAAATATATTTAACTGACTCAGTATGCAGTGGGCCAGTATTTTCAAAGCACCTGGTACTCACTAGACTGTATTCCCCACACAGAGGCTGAGAAGTTTTGAAAAAAAATAATCCATTCCCTTTTTAATACCACATTCACAGAGAGATCCCTGTATTTCAAAATGAATCATTTTCAAAGCTTGGAGGGTAGGCATATTAGCTATGAGGTTTAGTATATTAACTGTGAGATCCTGGGATGAAAAATGTATCAAGCAAGTTTATTGTAAGTGGTCTGTCATCTCTTTGAAGTATATTCAGAGCATTGCTCCTTTCACTTTAAAAAAAATCATTAAAAAATATATAATTTTAATAGATGTTGGTGTACTTAAAATAGTAAATGCATTTTCAAATCATTTAATGAATATTTAATTGGCATGAATAATTGTCATTAACCACAGATAATAGAGAAACAGAGATAAATGTTGTTTACCAAAACTGCTTTCCATGACATCATTTGTGTTGCTTGGTAGTGAAGAAAAGCTATTGATTTATCCCTGTGACCATTTCTTTTCCGTTCTTAAACAGCTGCAGACAAAGTTTTGCCTTTATCTTTTAGCTCAAATCAAAGAATTTCATGGTTATATTGAAGAGCACATTTTGACTCATCTTATAGTTGAGATAAAAAATTAGAATCCTTGAGTATTTCACCCAATTTCCATCACTTCTGATGAACAGAAGTGATCCGTGATAAGGAAGAATATTATGAAATGCTCAGTGCTGGCCTCTCTGTCCCGTTCACATCCCATAACAACATTCACTCTCTGCTACTGTCCAGGCTGTAGTGAATCTCTCCATAATGGCACCTAAAAATCCTATTCTGACAAATTACAAATCATATTTGGGAACTGCAGTCTAAAGCTACACACAGGGTTTTGTAAAAAGTCTGAAAGCAATGGACACAACTGAACTCAGAGGCTTTACTTATTTTAGCATTAAATTGCTATTCCCCGTAACTAGGCTAAAGGAAACAAGGAGCAGCACACATGGGGAAGGTGTCTCTACTACCAAGAGCTTCTGAAACTATTTAAAGTCAGATGGAATCTGCTCTTCCTTATATAAGTAGTCTGCAAATATTTGCCTGGATTTCTAATACTACCTTTATGTGAAGTACGGCCAGCAATTTTAGTAGCCATCATTCTCCATTACCTGACAAAAATGAAAACCACACCTCTGCAGGCATAAGGGGAGGCAAGGCACACAAACTCATAAATATATATATATATATATTTTAAACAGCTTAAGACAGATCAGAAAGGCAGCTTGCCCAAAAGTATGCATACCACACAGCTCTAGCATCTATTTAGTAAATTTAAAATACCATCTGTTTTCAAATAAACTGGATATAAGTAAAGTTGTGCAGCACAGGATATCTGTTACAGGAAAAACTTCATTTAAAGCCAGCAGTTAACATACTACATGACATTAAAGGTTAGCTACGTTAGCTATACTTCTGTACGGTAGAGCACAACTCTAGAACCAAAGGCTGCTTACAAAAGGCAGGGACTGGGGAGGGGACAATCTAGCAATATGGCAGGACATCAAGACAAATTTCTGGGATTATTTCTAATTTAACCCTAGCAAATAAAGCAACAGTCTGTGGTTTTATTTCAATGATACTTGAGATTCTGAAGTTTGACTATTCAGCTTATCTGAGAGGGTAGCAGATAAACATGGTTGAGCTCTACCTTTCATATTAAAAGTTAATTATGTTTAAATCTAATGCAATGACTTATTAGATATCTAACTAGAGCTTTATCAATTTACATCAAGCAAAAATATATCTTCTCTAATGAACCCAGGAAAGCATAGCTACAGTGTTTTTAATTGCCAGCATAAACTCTTTGGGACTCCTCATTACTAGGAATGATTGCTTTTAATACATAACTAACCACTTCATCCCAGCTCAGCCTTCTCCAACACTACACTGCAGCATCCTGTACTCAGGAAGAGACCTGAGCATGTCTGACCAGGCCATCATGGCTGGAAAATTAAACTGCAAAGTCACAAGGACATAAACAGCTGGAGTGGGTGATCCAAAGTAGTTCTGCTCTGCTCCCTCCTTCAAGAAGTCCTCTGTGAACTCTGATACAGCTTGCTATCCTTAAATCCTTCCCCTCATGCTTATTTAATCTGTTTTTTTGTACAGGAGGAACACATTTGTAAGTGCTGCCCACCATTCCTTACAAATGGAGGATACACTTTTGCATATAATTAAGATCCAATCACTTAAAAGACATAAACTAGAATTTATTTCACTGGCATAGGCTTTTCAACAGCAAGAAGAGGCTCTGAGTAACACTTGGGATCCCCTGTATTCGTCTGTATGCAAACATGGTCACAAAAGCTTGCCACCTAGAAAAGCAGAACAGATGGGAAACACATCCAGATTAAGTGATTTCAAGGAATACGGGCACTGAGCTAAGAACTAAGCACAGATCTTGCAAGTCCCAAGCGCACGTCTTTTCCACAAGATCATTTATTGTCTGTCAACAGAAAGCTTTGTGTGAGCCAAAACCAAAAAAACAGAAGACAAATTAGGTTTCAGCTTGTAGTGCAGGTCCTTCATGACAAATACAAGGTGTGATTTTGTTTCTTAAAATAAAATATTGATTACATTTAAGAATTTCTGTCCTTCCTCTTTTCAGTTTATTTAAAGCTAAACCAAACTCTTAAAAGAACTACTGCTTCATTATAGAAATAGCCCATTAAATAACTGTTAGTACAATAACTTTTGTTGAATGACACCTGTGCGATTTCTCTCTGGCACATTTTCTACCTCGAGCTGATGTTTAACCAAAAATTCCTGAAGTCTTGGAGAGTTTAGTGTCTCAGCCTATATTCAAGCTTCCACAATATCTTTCTTCTAAAATCCACATCCACATAGTAACCTTATTCAGTAAGCTCAGGCTATCTATTTACACTATCTGCTTTTGTGGTAAAAAACCAAAGGTGTTACCAAGTCAGCCCATAGATGGTCTCTCCTAGTCATCTCCCACATAGGGTGAGAAGAGCAGACATCTGACAGACAGAAACAGGGCACATGCACAAGCAGCATACAGATGGGAATACCGCATCTACTCCAGCTGATACACAATGTGGTTGATTAGCAAATTTGAGCTGGATAACTACTTAACAAATATTTTTCACTTCTGGTATCTTGTTCATCTACTTCAGTCTGCCAGTCTGGCTCTGCCACTCCCACTTTTTGTTTTCCCCCCCCCCGTAAAAGATTCCCATTGAGTGAGACTATTTGCAGAATAAAGTATTACCCAGTGAGGAGGTCAAAAAATACCTGAACACATAAAGGTTGTTCTGTCTGTCAATACGTTTTCAAAAAATTTCTGCATGAGCAATGTAAGCTTTGGGAGTTCTGTTCACCATAGGCATGTTGACCACCAGATAACAAGTCATTCCCTATTATTCATTACTGGACAAGTCTACTTCCACCAACAGAAATACAACGCCACAGAATCCTAGGCCATTAGAGAACAAGGCCAGTTCTTTAAAACATTTCAAATTCAACCAATACTTCTACTGAAGTCTTTCCTAAAGGCATTTCTGCCACTAAATAAATTGCAACTACAGAAAAAAAAAAAATCAAAAAAACAAACTAATCTAGGGAAAAATCTCTAGATTAATATTAAGCCCCCTTCCCCCCCCCCCCCCCCCCCCCCCCCCCCCCCCCCGCTGCTATTCTGCCTTTCTTCTGTATTTTTTCAGGCAGTCTTGCAATTCTTTGCCCACACAGTACGATTACAGAGCTTCCTTAGCAGTCCTTATGGCACTTACCAATGCACACACAGCATGCACCCAGGGCAGTAACAGCACACTTAGGTGAAACAAACTGTCTCCTTCATCCAGATACTGATGTATGTTTGCACGCATTTTATTTGTCATCAGTGTTCTGTGCAATTAATCATCATCTTCATTCTGTATGCAAAGGTGTAATAGGGAAAGCAGCAGGATACATGTAACTGGCGAGATGAATTATACGTATACACTAGCTTAAGTACTCCTCTCCCTTAAGATACTCACTTCCAACTTGGACTGATATGAACATGTTGAACAATTGCTGCGGTTTGATAGCAGAACTTGAATGATTTTACACTGTGCGTCTATGGCCCCATAAAGTCTTCCTGAAGTTTTTACAATGTTTATTTGAATATTTAACATTCAGCGATGGAACACTGTTTTACAACTTTCCTACTTGACTTAGTGCTTGCTGTTTTATTTTGGGTACTATATTGCTGGTAGTTTTTATTTGCATAAAGTTGCTTCACTAAAGAAATAAAGATGTATTTCAACTACAAGAGCTTGGAGTAGAAATTATTTTTCTCTTTCCTTTACCTTGTTCCCACTTCAAAAAGAAAATCTTGCGTTGCTTGAAAACAGAAGCAAATAAAAAGACAGATCACCGGTGAAACAAGCCTTGAAAGAAGCACTTCAGGTAAACATGGTTAAGCCTTACCTTTCATATTGAAAGTTTAAGTGATTATGTTTAAATCTAATGCAATAACTTATTAGATATCTAAACCACCTCAAACTTTGGTGACAGTCAGCTACAACTATCATGCTAATAACTATCAGCGCAACACTATTCTTATCTGCTGCATTTTTGTACCTCTTTAACAGCCTCAAGAATCACGGCAGCCACCAGACTTGCACCTTCCTGAAGGGGCAGGACATGTACAAAACTGATTTAGTAAGTTTTGGTACTTATGTTATGGACTGAAATGAGGCCTCTATTAATAATATAAATTAAATCTTTCATAAGTTTAAGTACTCTAAGGGTTCGTAAGGGTTTTTTCATGGTTCTCCATGTTTACCTATTTTACTGCACACAGCTTGACCTAGTATTTCAAATAGCAGGGAAAACTCAAACTGACACTGGCACTTACTGAACAGCCCCAACATGGAAGACTTTAAAACTCCAGATAAAAAGAAATCCGCAAGTCTACTGGCTATCATCTACAAGCAGTTCTGGTACCAACTACATGTAATGGCAACGTGGTCTGAAAAGGGGGCTGAACTGTTACCCTTCTGGCACTGCTGCAAGCAAGAGTGACCTGAAATGGTCCCAGATCATCTCTACACGGCACCCATGACTTGGTCACACTAGCAGGTACAGGCTAAGGAAAAAGGAAGCCACCTCTCTCTTCCTTTCCTCCTCCCCTGCTCTCAGTCCAACAGTTATCTCTGAGGATTGATAGTGTCTATATTCACATAAATAACTGACATAAAGATGTGAATAATTTACTTTAATACTCTTCTTGTAGAGGATTTTACTGAGTCTAAGAATGTTCATTTAAACACAGGCTGCAAAGAGCCACCCTCCTTGGTTTATTTGGTCTATAGCTAAACTACTTCCACATTATTTGTTCGTTATTATTTATGTACATCATTACAAACTGTGGACCCAAATCCTGGCCCTGTCTCTGCAGCTGGATGAGCTTGCCCTCATTTCACCTGTGTCACGGTCTCCCTCTCAAAGGCTGGCCTCATCTTTTGAGAGAATTACTTTTCCAGGACCACTTCTGGTTTTATGGAGGGGCTGGCAGAAGAGAAATACCACGTACTGTTTCTGCTTACCTATTAGTCTGATACATCTGATTCTTCCCAACATCAAATATGCACCGTAGAGATAAGTATGAGGCAGAAGTATGGGAAATGTAAAATTACTAGGCAATAACACTGTCAAGAATATATTTGAACACACAAGCTATGTCGCTATAACACGAGCCCACTTTTTCTCTTGTTATGACATCATTTACCTCAGACAAGACAGCCACTTTCCGAGAGGAGCAATGAGGTGTTCCCAGAGTGCAGCTCTCCAGTCACTTTTACCTTCCTTCAATGTCAACAGTTACAAAAACCCTGAGGAAGCTGAATCTGTGCAGACGATGGAGAGTTCAGTTTAGCTGCATTACTCTCTTGTACTTTGGAAATGATTAATGGATTTACTGGAACTGTTGACAGAAATGCTTAACTATAAGCAAGTATTAAAGTGTCTTAAGAAAGTGCTAATTTCAAACTGAAGCAGAAATCCAAATATTAATCCTGTAGTAAGGACAGAAACAATGCCATGGAATTCAGTGGGTTTAATTTTAACCCAGTGATTTCTAAAGCGTGAAAGATATCACCAGCCAAGAGGATCTAGCATATTACTGTATTTAAATGGTGGCATTTTTAATTAACTGTAGCCAGGGCAGGGGGGAATTAACTTTAACAAAGCACTAGGCAATGGAGAACCCACCCTCCAGGAGTGTTCAGGGGATCACATGCTGAGCAGTCCCAAGCAGCAGCTAAACACAGCCCAAAGCGGCTTGGAGGCAGACTGCAAGCAGAGCACAGGGGCTCACAGCAGTCACTGCTCCTTGCCTTAGGCCATCAGGGACATAAGACTATTGATGAAGAAACCTTCCTCTTCCTCCTCCTGCTCTTAAACAACAACATAACCCTAAACAAAAGAAGGTTGACAGTCTCGTTAGTATCAATTACACATGAAAAACATATCTTTGCACCCATTTCTCCTTAGGTAATGCATTAGCAACACTACTGGCACTGTTCATTGCCTTCATCTGGTGACACAATGGCAAAATAATTTAATTAGACTGATGGAGGCATAAAAAAAGTAATGAATCTTACAAGCAGAAGTTAAAGGATGGTGCTTTCCTTTGCTGCTCAAAATATTTGAGAGATGTCACATGAGTGCTTGATTTTGAGCATAAATGTTATTGCTCTGCAGAACCCAGTGTATGATTCATTATTCAATATAAATTTAGCTTTGGGCATGTACTTAAGGATACAGTATTTGAGATTGTGATCATCATATAATACAAAATAAAACTAAATAAAAAGGTAGCCCAATGCATTTTTAATATTTATGTGAAATAATAAAGCACCCATGGATTTAAGCTAAGAGATCTATAGAGAAAAGTCTAGGAAAAAAATCCAGAGTTTTTATGAACTAGGTCACTAAACAACTGATCATCATTAATGACTACTACAGTAGTATTTAAAGCCGAAGAGAACCTGTTGTTCTTTTGCACTACAGGAATGTGTTCATACTCCTGAGCTCACAGTGACAGCGATAAAAGCAACAACTTTACCAGCTGATAAAGAGAAGGTGACAGAGACAACTCAGAAAGGTAACAGTGAAATACAGCACACTTAAAACAGACTGCTAGAGGTGCACTCCCAGCTGCTTGAGCTTTTACCCAAAGACGTTAGCTCTAATCGGTTGGTAGAGGACCCGCAGTCTGGGACTGTACGGCATTCCCATACTGGGGCGCCACCCTGCTACTGCACTGTCTTTCAGCGTCTGGAAGACTGAAACATCAGTGAATACTCTCTGTTCTCATAGAAATTTCGTATTTATGTTCTCATTTACTCCCTCTCAACAACCCAGAGTTTTAAGGACATCTGCCATGCCCTCCTCATCTGTCCCTTCTGTAAAGCAAACGGACCTTGGCATTTCCCCTCTCCTCCATGTCAAATGTTTAACACTCCTGAGCTCCCCTGCTCACACCTTGCACAGCTCTAACACACCCTTGAGATGAATTCTGTGCACTCGTCTGTTCCCTTCAAGTTACGCATTCCAAAAGTGGCATATTGCATTCTCTGGTCTTTTCACAAGTAATTTCTAACCTTCTCTTATTCTTTTGCATGCTACCAAACCATTAAGCTGGTATTTTAAAACTACCCAAAGTTATTAAAAAAAAAAATCTCTTTCATAAGCAATAATAGCAAATTTTAAACCCATTAACATGTAGAGATAGTTAGGACTGGTTTTCCCTCAACACATTTTTTTGTGTCTATCAGCACTGAGTTTCATCTGGCACTGTATTTTTCATTCATGATATTTTATGCAACTCTTTACCCACACATTGGTGTCATTTCAACACTCTGGAATAACTCAGATTCTTTCCTCCCTAATTCAGTACTTCTTCCAGGTTAGTTACGAACATCGTGAATGCTGCAACTCTTGGTTACGCTACTTGTAATGAAATCTGGTCTGTAATACCTGTAACTGCCTGGGGTTTTAACCTGTTTATTTACAATTGATGTCTGAATACCATTCACCTACAAATGCTTATTCTGTAGTGGTTTGGTTACTTTAGGAGCCTTCAGTGAAAAAGTTTTTTTTTTTCAAGTTTTTGGAAATACAAACACCCCATCAAGAAGATCACTGTTATCAATCTGCTCCTTCAAAGAGCTCTAACAGAACAACAATACTTCATCTTCCTCTACAAAGACATACAGATTTTTTCCTACTGAAATCATATTCATTCATAACTGAGAAATGCTGTCATTTACACATTTCATAAAAACAGGTCTTGGCTTATTATCAACTGCCAAAGGTGCCTCTGAAAAAGGATGCAATCTCTTCTATCACTGGAATACCATGATGAAAGCTCTATGGTGAGCACAGAATGACTCTCCTATTTGAATAATCTGATAAATAGAGCCTGTGCCTCAAAATAAATTGAAACTTCTTAGAAAACAGAAAGTGTAACGGAGAAGGTTCTTGATGCAGTACATTGGATTTTGTAGTGCACCAAATAAAGCACTTAATTCTGCAACACAGCACGTCCATGGGTTGCTAAAGTATAATGATTGTCCAAGGTGTGGGTCATAGTCCCAGCTTTTACAATATGACATGGAGCCTGCTTTGGGCTGTTCAGCAATACTTCTTCTACAGCCCTTGTACCTGCTGTGATTCACACAGTTCCATCTCTGTCAAATCAAATGCGCCTAAATCACATCCTCATTATGGAGGAAAATTTTACTCAATTCCCAGTCACTCATCATAACATGATACACTCCAGATCAAGCTGCCAGATAAACCTGGACAACAACTGTCACATGAATTTCTTCTAGTTAGTCATCAATTTTCCTAGCATTTTCCCACAAGTAAAATTTGTCACTGCTGGTGTTACCATTTATTACAGAAACAATGTAGTCTTCCCTCTTAAAAAAGCTACTGCACAGCTTCTCTGGTTGCCATTTATGCATAATACTATGCATTACAGTATAACCTTCAGGAACACTACACCTTTAGTGCCTGCACCAAGGGATCATACTAGTTCACTTTAATCAATGCTTACTGCCTCAAGGAACAGAAGTAGGGTTTCTTATTGTTACAGACACGCTTTTAAAAGGACTTGCAATACTTTTCTTAAAAAAAAAAAAAAAAAAGTTCTAGCCATTTGCTCTGATTAGTTGCCTCAAAGCAGGTCCTAAAATAGGATATGCGCACACTTAATTGTGTTCAGGACACTGGTAGAAGGAATGACAATACTATGAAGAAATTAACAAACAGCTCAGATCAATCATTACTTAATTTACAGAGCTTGGTGTTCTCCGCATACCATGTGCTCAGTAATAAGCAAGACCATCCGCAGCCTGGTGTTCCTGACTCATGCATGTGGGTTGATTTTCAGACAACCCTTCTATTCTTCAGCTGCTGATCCTCCTCAAACTTGTTACATCCAAAAGGGGGAAAATGCTAGAAGAGGATTCTCCAGGGCTTCTCTTCCAACTTCTACCATGAAAAATAAACCCAAATCCTTTTTTTCATCAACTCTTCACTTCATAACAGTTCTGTCCTTAAAGAAAAGATATTCAATAACCTCAACTCCTCCAGTAATTAGAAACCCTATTTCCAGCTTTAATAGTTCTTATCCTATTTGTAGTGGGTTGTTTCTAACCAGCAGACGAAATACAGAACATCAGAACAAGGATGGTATGTAATTGATATTTTTCTTCCTGTTGAAAGAGAGTTCAGTTTGATGCTTCTTGAAAAGCCTTAATACTGCAACAGCCCTTAGCTTCTGCTTTTGATCTCCCTGCAAGAGTGACCACTACCAGATTCATTAAAAACAGCTTGATGATTGCCCCCTGCTCATGTTTTTTCGACATGCTGTATACACAGCGAGCTAACTTTAATTCTGCCATTCCTCCTATTGTGCAAACAGCTCTATCTGCTGGGAATGTGCTAATCAGGCTCTGTAGGTCCAACTCACACACCATAAACACATGTCACAACAGCAGGCTGGATTTACCAGTTTGCTTTCAGTTCCTGCTGTTCTCTTCCTCCTCCAGCTTCCTCCTCCTGTTTCCATTTGAAACAAAACAAACAGGTTTTCAGCAGGAACAGCTACGTCTTATATAAAAAACTCCAACAAAGTCAAAACCAGAAAACCTCAAAACCAAAAAGAAAAACTAATGAAGCTGATTCTATGCTAAGCATTCACTTTTTCCATCTTTGCAGAACTTGTATGAACCAAACATTCCCACGTTTTACAAACCAGTCACAGCCCAAAGGCACCAATGCCACCTTCCTCCCGCCTCCCATCAGGGAAAACACTAGTAGTTTATTGAAACACACCAACTTTTGCAATACCTTAGAGTTTCCAAACCTCAGTTTGGCCTCTAGGCCTTTCATTTTTCACCTCTGGTGATTTTTAGTTAGTGCTGGTACACACAGCTTATTCGGCATCCTCCAGCTGCCCTGCCTCCTTGTTTATCTGCTAAGCACAGAATCAGCCTCTGCAGTCATTGCAAAAACCTCGGTGAAAAAAAATCCATTCACACTGGATGAAGCACATCTACTCTCTTGATCATCACTGGGGAAAAAAAAAAATGTTAAGAGGTTTACCTCAAAACCAAGCTAAATCTTTAAAGGACAGGATTCTATTCCATCTCTGTCCTATAAAAGAGTAAAAAAGCTACAGGCTCCAGGTTATGCCATTAGTAACTTTCCCAGCCATACGAAACCCTAGTGCCTCAAGCTCATTACAACCTACAAATGTTCAAGGAAATACAAGTATAATGGCCTGAAATGGTATTCAGTCAGGCATAGCCAAGGTTAACCACCACAAGTAATTCTTAAAAATCAATTGCATTAATGTGTGCACAGAGCAGTTGGTTTTAATTTGACAAACTACCACATATAACTTCACTGGTGCTCCATATCTACAGAACAATACTGCATGCCTGGAGCAAACAAAATATTTGAAGAATTTAGCTACAAAAGGAGGAAGCCTAAGGATGCGGGACATCCAGATGGTCCCGGGATTCTGCTGCAGCCATGTTTTCAGGCATGTTTTCATTTCAGATGGCCGCAGGCAGCTTTCCCACCACACTCCTCCAAAACAGCCATGTTCCTGCATTCCTCCACCAGCTGCTTCCCAAATCAGTGACGGAAGGGCCATGCTCTGCCAGGATGACAGCCCCCTGCTAGCCTGGGCTGGCCCTGAATCTATCAGAGGTTCAACTCAGGGTGGCATCAGCCAGAAAAATTTTGGCCCCTGACAGTTCATGATGGACAAACCTCTGAATATTGGACAATTTTAAATAAATGTTACCACTAGGCTTGTATTCAGCCCAAGCAGACCATAGAGCCTCTTGCACAGAGAGAACAGAAGGGCTCCTTACCTATAAAGCTCCTATATTGGGCATAGCCAGCAGTATTTGGAGAGTGGGAGGCTGCTGGGATCGGCACATGGGCCACCAGAACCATTCTGTGCTGGTCATGGCCACTTCCAGCCAGCTCAGTAAAAGCCCAACGCCTCAGCAAGGAGAGCAGGGGAAGGGCACACGTGTGGGAAGGGGGTATGTTTCCATACTCTACAGAAAGTATAGCTGCAGTACAAAGGCTGAGAGACAGCACTGCAGGTCGCAGTTGTATGTCTCCTCAAAAGAATACACTATCAATTCAGCACTGAATTCTGCCAGGGACAAACTAAATGCTGGAAAAAGAGGTTTTGCAGTGTCCCAGCTCCTCTTAATAAAATAATAAAATTAACCAGCATAATTCAGAAAAATATCTTGCCAATAAATTAAACAGTCTAGCCTTCCCCCACTGTGTTTTTTAAGTCAGTTTACTGTTGTCTTAAATTAGACAAATGGTATCCCATTTCACAGTAACACCTTCTCTGGCATTGCTTATCATTAACAAGCATATGCATGGCTTACTGAGGATTCCTGTCTTCTAGCCCACGGATCACAATATCCCCTGAAAAACAGAAGCTGTTTATGTGAAGAAGAACATCATATATTTTCCATCCTTTTTATAATGTCAATGAGAGTTTGGGTATCTTATGCTTTATGTATTGCGCTTACCTGAACACTTTCCCCAGAGACACAAGTGGAAAAAAACCCCGCAACAACCTAGTTCCTTAAAACAATAAATGGATTTTTATAACTTTAAAATATTCTTTACTCCTACCAAAGAACATGGGCAATGTATTGTCACCCACCTTTAAAGAAACTTCCATAAACACAAAGCATGATCAAATTTATGCCGTTTACAGGCATACTCTTATTTCTGCATTTGCAGCTCCTTAGTTCCCCTACAGTTTGCCAAAAAAAGCATTGAGACTGATAGGGGAGATTGACAGACACCTACTAGAGCAATACTCACTACCAACATTTTAAAGTCAACTGCATTTAGTAAGAACTTCAAAAGATACAACTTTGTTGCACAAATAAATGAGTGACACGTTTTCACTGTAAAAATTGAGGAAAGCAATGTCAAGTTGGAAGCACAAATATCTGACTTTTCAAAGACTGCGTATATTTGTTAGCAAAACTAAACAAAGGATGAATTACCCATTTTGCACAGAAATACACTGACAGAGGGGGCAAGATTAGCAACACATTCATGTATTACAGAAAAGTTGAAGTATGTTTAAGTTTCTTCTTGCCAGAAGACTGAATAAGCATTTTGTTAAGAACTGTTGATTTTTCTGCAGCTGTATACAAGGCTTTAATGAAAAAAGGAGACAAATCCAGACCTTTGCTCATAACTGTCAACATTAAAACTACATACAGCTCTCCTCTATCAACTTCAAATGTACAAAGGTGTTAACATATAGAAGACATAATAGATACAAGTTTGTTGCAATAAATAGCATGACTTAGGGATTCAAGGTAAAATTTTAAAGTTCTTCAAAAGCACTAAGTTGGAAACTTTCCCCTGCCTGGAAAAACCCCATTCCTTGATAAATAGCATTGTCTTGTAGCCTTGCTGATACCCATCTCAAGCTGAGGCCAGAGGCAACTGGGTGGCATGGAAGGTACAACCCTTCCCATGCCTTTTTCATTTCCAGCTGCATTTGACATTTGATAGTATGAGATCCCAATCCAATCCACTTCTGCTGGAATTTATAACTGGACTGCCAGCCCACTTCATCTGATAGGAATTTATTCAGGTAATTCCATCCCAAAGCAATTTGCCCTATTTAGGCAGAAATTTAATTTATTAAAAATCAGAAATAACCTTGATTTCACTACATTTACTTCTCCATACATTATAAATACAGACTTGTTAAAAGCACAGATCTTCACAGATAACATGATGCTAGAGAGCCCTCAGGACTGGAAATCACTCTGCCTACGTTCCACCACATGCCCCACTTGCTGTTCTTGCCCCTACCTGCCTGTAGGACAGTCACTTAACCTCCCTGCCCTTTATTTTTGAAATTCCTACCTCCAAAGAGCTCGCTTTCCTTCACAAGTGTACACGAAAGTACAAAACTGCTTCCATAAAGAAAAAGTGATGGGTCATTGTCATAGGAGACTCCCTGTGAAGGGAACAGAAGGCCCAATTTGCTGGCCAGACCCATTTCTTAGGGCAGTCTGTTGCCTCCCTGCGGCCTGGGTTAAAGATGTGAAGAGGAAGCTTCCTACACTGGTATGGTCCTCAGATTATTATCCATCATTGATTTTTCAGGTAGGCAGCAACAATTGCAACAAGAAGTCTGAGAGCAATCAAGAGAGGCTTCAGGGCCTTGGGATGACTGCTTAAGGGATCAGGAGCACAAGTAGTGTTCTCCTGTGTCCTTCAAGTTGCAGGGAATGATGGAGGAAGGAAGAGCAGCAGGAAGAGCCAGCAGAGCAATCCCTGGCTCCAGACCTGGAGTCACCAACAGAATTTGAGGTTTTTTGATCATGGGTCAGTTTACGTGACACCAGGCCTTCTGGCAACAGCCAGGGTATCTCTGTCTCAAAGGGGGGAAAGGGATAAAACCAGGCTCACTAGAGATAAGCCTGGGGGCAACATGCCAATGTTTGAGGGACAGTGTGCTGGTGAGGTCCTTCAGTCTGCTGTCTTGGTGGAGGTAGGGGATGGAGATCCATGTGGCAGCAAAGGCACAAGGTTTATCGATGTGTGAGAAACCACAGAAGTGCCTGAGAATAGTCACATAGGAATTAGAGCTTCTCCCCCAAAAAAGGTGGCAGCATCAAGAGCCCAGCTGAAGCACACCTGCCCTGGTGCACGCAGCGTGGGCAGCAACCAGGAGGAGCTGGGAGCCATTGTGCAGCAGGAAAACCATGATATAGTTGCCATCATGGAAACATGGTGGGATGCCTCGCACAACTGGAGTGCTGCAATGGGTGGCTGAAAACTCCTGAGAAGGGACAGGCAAGGAATGAGAGGCAGTGGGGCAGCACTGTGTGTAAGGGAGTGTTTTGGCTGTAGAGCTTGACGATGGTGACAATAGGGTTCAGTGATTATGGGTAAGAGCCTGGGGAAGGCCAACAAGGCAGATATCGTGGTGGGAGTCTGTTACAGACCACCCAACCAGGGTGAAGAGGCAAAAAAAAAACCAGTCTATAAGCAGATGTGAGACGGCTCACAATCGCTAACCCTTGTTCTCATGGGGGACTACAGCTTACTAGATATCTGCTGGAAATAACACCACAGCAGAGAGGAAACAGTCCAGGAAATTCCTGGAGTGCATGGAACAGACCTTCCTGACCCAGCTGGTGAGGGAGCCAGCTAGGGAAGGTGCCCAGCTGGGGCTGCTGCTTGTGAACAGAGAGAGACTTGTGGGCACTGTCATGGTTGCAGGCAGACTGGGGCACAGCGATCATGAAACCATCAAGTTTTCCATTCCTGGAGAAGAAGGGTAGGATAATGGCCACCTCAGACTGCATGGAAGCAACTTTGGCCTGATGGGGAGCCTGGCTGACAGAGTCCCTTGGGAGGCAGTCCAGGGGCAAAGCAGCCCAGGAAGGCTGGATGTTCCTCAAGAAGGAACTCCTAAAGGCGCAGGGGCAGGTTGTCCCCATGTGCCGAAAGACGAGCTGTTGGGGAAGATGACTGGCCTGGCTGAACAGAGAGATTTCGCTGGAAATCAGGGGGAAAAAGAGAATTTATGACCTGTGGAAGAAGGGGCAGGCAGCTCAGGAGGGCTACAAGCATGTTGTGAGGTTATGCAGGGAGAAAATTAGAAGGGCCAAAGCCCAACTAGAACTTACTCTGACTACTGCTGTAAAAGACAATAAAACCCATTTCTATAAATCCTTTCTATTAGCAACAAAAGGAGAGCTAAGGAGGATCTCCATCCTCTGTTGAATGCAGGGGGAAACATCATGACAAGGGAGGTAGAAGAGGCTGAGGTACTTCATGGCTTCTTTTTGTCAGCCTTTAATAGTAAAACCAGTCGTTCTCTGGATGCCCAGCCCCTGAGCTGGAAGACAGGGAGCAGAATGAAGCCCCCATGATCCAAGGGGAAACGGTCAACGACCAGGTACACCACTGAGACACTCACAAGTCTATGGGCCAGGCAGGATCCACCCAAGGGTGCTGAGGGAGCTGGCAGAAGTGCTCACTGAGCCACATTCTATCATTTATCAGCTGTCCCGGCTAACTGGGGAGGTCCCAGAAGACTGGAGGTCAGCCAGTGTGACGTCCTCGAAGGCCAGAGGTCAGCCAGTGTGACATCCATCTACAAGAAGGTCCAGAAGGAGGATCCAGGACACTACGGGCCTGCCAGCCTGCCCTGGGTGCCGGGGAAGGTGCCGGAGCAGACGGTGCTGAGCGCCATCACCCAGCACGTGCAGGACAGCCGGGGGGTCAGGCCCGTCCAGCGCGGGGTTCTGGCAGGCAGGTCCTGCCTGGCTGCCCTGATCTCCTTGTGGGACAAGGTGACCCCCCTGACGGGTGAGGGACAGGCTGCGGGTGGTGGCTGCCCGGGCTGGAGCGAAGCCTTTGGCACCGTCCCCACAGCATCTCCTGCAGCCACCGGCTGCTCCCGGCCGGGCCGGGGGGGCTCTGCGCGGGGTCAGGAGCTGGGGGGCGGCCGGGCCAGGGAGCGGTGGGGAATGGAGTCACATCCCGCTGGCGCCGGGCACACGGGGGGTTCCCCAGGGCTCAGCGCCGGGGCCCGTCCTGCTGCGTGTCTGCACCGCCGGGCTGGGCGAGGGGAGCGAGTGCCCCCTCAGTCAGGGCAGGGGGCACCCAGCTGGGGGGAGCTGAGCTGCTGGGGGGCAGGGGGCTCTGCAGGGGGGCTGGGCAGGCCGGGCCGAGGGGCCGAGGCCAGCGGGTGAGGGTCGGCAGGGCTCAGCGCCGGGCCCTGCCCGTGGGGCACAGCGGCCCCCGGCAGCGCTACAGGCTGGGGCAGGGGGCTGGGAAGGGCCCGGCGGGACAGGGCCTGGGGGGGCTGGCTGGGCCGGCTGGGCGGGAGCCCCCCGTGTGCCCAGGTGGCCAAGGCGGCCAGCAGCGGCCTGGCTCGTGTCCCAGGCAGTGTGGCCAGCAGGGCCGGGGCAGTGCCCGTCCCCCTGCGCTCGGCACCGCTGCGGCCGCCCCTCGACTCCTGGGCTCAGGGTTGGGCCCCTCACGGCCAGAGGGACATGGAGGGGCTGGAGCGTGTCCGGAGACGGGAACGGGGCTGGGGAAGGGTCCAGAGCACAAGTGCTGTGAGGGGCGGCTGAGGGAGCTGGGGGGGTTCGGCCTGGGGAGGGGGAGGCTCAGGGGGGCCCGTATGGCTCCCTACGGCTGCCTGACAGGGGCTGCAGCCGGGGGGGGGGGGGGGGGGGGGGGGGGGGGGGGGGGGCGGGCGGTCAGGCTCTGCTCCCAGGGAACAAGTGACAGGACAAGAGGAAACAGCCTCAGGTTGTGCCAGGGGAGGTTTAGACTGGATATTAGGGAAAAAAAAAAAAATCAATCACTGAAAGGAGGGTGGTCAAGCATTGAACTGGCTGCCCAGGGAAGCAGTGGAGTCACCATCCCTGGAGGTATTTAAAAGACATGTAGATGTGGTGCTCAGGGACATGGTTTAGCGATGGCCTTAGCAGTCCTGAATTAATGGTTGGACTTGATCTCAAAAGGACCTTTCCAATTTAAATGATTCCATGAATCTATGATTTTCTAGGCTGTTATGAAAGGGAACAGTTCTGTTCGCTGGGGTATGATTTTACTGTTGCAGTTTGCTTTGGGGCTCACCTACATTGGCTGTCTCTCCCTTCTGGACACTTCAGAATAGTAAGTCCAAGTGGGTTATGAACAACTTTGGACTGCAAAATCCATCTTCATATTAAAGACCCAGGTACTGAAAAGCTAAACCATGGCTTTTTTACCACAGTGGGCCTGTTTTTAACAGCCACCAGACTCAGGCCTCTCAGACACAGCCTTGATCCAACAGTGTAATTTTCACCCAGTTTCCTTAAATTCAGAAAGCTAAGTATCACAGCGTAGTATATTAATGGCAAAACAAGAACTCTGATAGCACAGCTGTACCACAGCTAGGAGTCCAGAAACTTTAACCTCTAGCTTCCTAAATACGATGCTCAATATGCTATACTATAATTAATTGACTTACCTGCTTAGAAACATGTCACAACTATTTTTGCAACTGCTTTCTGAAATCCAAGAAAAATAGATAATCTTTACATATGGATACTCTGCTTGGTATCTTTGAATCCAAAAGCATAACAGACATACCATCTGCATCAGCGGAGCTTCAAGTATTAGATCTGCATATTCAGCTGAACAATTTCTCTGTTTTAAAGGTTCTTACCAGATGCTGCACATATACTTGCAAGTAGATAAACCCAAATTAACAGTAAGGGTGCTTAGTAAAAACACCAGCTAAGTATCTCCCCCAAGGAGTGTGCTCTAGAGCTCAGACCTGCCTTGCCTGCTGCAGGGAAGCAAGAACCTAAAGCATGACAGGATCTCTTGAGAGCAGACCCAAGTGACTGGGGTCTGTGCACATGCGATGAGGCCACAGCATCACGAACAGACTACAGAGAGAAAAATCAGGTTTGACCAAGGGAAAGTTTTGCTTTATTTGGATCCCCAGAGGAGAGACCCTCAACGCATGATGAGAATAACAAGTAATTCAGAGCATAAGGTAAGAACTGATCCGGTTCTGACATGTCCTTCCCTTAGGTTCTCTCTGGGGGCCAACAGTCAGACACAGAGAGCTGGGCAATGTAAATCCCAGGGGACCGTACATCTCTAGCTACACATCTCTGGTGTGGCTTGAGGAGGGCACTTTTTCCCCCTGATGCAGGCACTTACAGATACATTTTTTCTGGAGTAACATCTGTGCTCCTAATAGTGATTCACACCCGATTCTGCTCTTGGTAATCCCACCATGCTTTCTGGTGCTCTTCTTTCTTCCAAGGCACATTATCCTGTATACATGGTGCATTTATGTCTTGTGTGTGCTTTCCTTTGAGGAGGTGTTAGGGGTATAAATGTACCTTAGCAAAACAAATCTTTGAAACACACACCTTAAGACAGTATCAGAGTTCAGAGCAACACTAAGCACAACACACCTATAATAGCCCTAATTCAATCTCAACAATCACTCTGTAGTCTTGACAGATGTCTGAGCTACAACCTACTTCAAACTAGGCCAAGAAGCATAAAATCCTTACTGGGTTACTGGATATTCCATCAAGCAAGAGACATAGGAAATGAATGGGAATCTTTCCCTGGTAATACCATGCATTTGTTCCAAAGGATTAACTTCATTTCTGTAGATCCCCAGATCAACTGCCTCAAGGGAATACTTATTTCCTGTACTCTGAATGGAGGACATTTCTCTAGCATTCTATGTTACTGAACAAAAGCAAGTTGAAAAACAGTGAACACCTCCAATTTTGCTCATGTGAGTTTCTGCTTTAGCAAAGAAAATGATAGAAACAGGTCAGCATACCTCCTACAAAAGTATCACTGATAAATTTGAATTTCTGGCCATATTGTCAGCTATACACGTGCTGCAGACATGGACTTTATAAGGAAGGAAAAAAAAAATATCTGCACAACAATAGCAGCAGAAAGGAGGAGTGAGACTATATGAGAGCAACAGCCCTGCAGACACCCAGGTCAGAGCAGGAGGGCAGGAGGGGCTCGAGGTGCCAGAGCAGAGGTTCCCCTGCAGCCTGTGGTGAAGCCCATGGTGAGGCAGGCTGTCCCCTCTGCAGCCCGTGGAGGTTAACGGGGGAGCAGGTATCCCCCTGCAGCCCGTGGAGGTTAACGGGGGAGCAGGTATCCCCCTGCAGCCCGTGGAGGACCCCGTGCTGGAGCAGGTGGATGCCCAAAGCAGGCTGTGACCCCGTGGGCAGCCTCAGCTGGAGCAGGTTTGCTGGCAGGACTTGCGACCCTACGGGGGACCCGGGCTGGAGCAGCCTGCTCCTGAAGGACTGCACCCTGTGGGAGGGACCCACGCTGGAGCAGTTGATGAAGAACTGCAGCCCGTGGGAAGGACTCGCACTGGAGAAGTCCATGGAGAACTGTCTCCCATGGGAGGGGCCCCACGCTAGAGCAGGGGAAGAGCATGAAAGAGTGCAAGGAGTCCTTCCCCTGAGGAAGAAGGAGCAGAGAGGCAACACGTGATGAACTGGCCATAACTCCCATTCCCTGTTCCCCTGTGCTCTTCAGGGGTAGAAGGTAGAGAAATTAGGCCCAGGAAGAAGGGAGGGGTGGAGGGAAAGGTGTTTTTATTTTAGTTCTCATTATTCTACTTTGATTTGAATGGTAGTAAATTAAACTAATTTCCCTGAGTCTGTTCTGCCTGTGACAGTAATTGCTGAGTGATCCCCCTGTCTTTATCTATACCCAGGAGCCTTTCATTATATTTTCTCTCTCTTTCCCAGTTGAGAAGGTGAGTGATAGAGTGGCTTTGGTGGGCACCTGGCATCCAGCCAGCGTCAAACCACCACAATACAACCCCCTCCTGCTTTTAACACTCTTACTGTGTGTTAAAGATGCTCTCTCCTCCTAGCTTAATATGTGTATGCTTCACATCTGGCAGACCTTTTTTCATAATGAAAAACTGGATAGGAATTTTTTTCCTATACTGAGTAAAGTAGGTTGGACAAAAAAGGTACCATTTGGTACTATTATGTGTGCACATACACACACACACACACAGAGTCAGGTCTGAGTATACACATTCATGGCTAAGCTTCCCAGAGAAACTAGATAAGTGGTTCAGGGGAGAGACATACAATCTTTAGGAATGGGGAAATTATCTGCAGAGACATCTCTTGATGCTCTTATACCTTGATTGCTCCTTGGAGGGAACAATTCAGGAGGAGTTAAAATTCCATATGCTATTTTCAGTAAATGTACAGCTAAATCAACATTGCTTTTGTTCTATATCCTATCTCTTTGTGCTTATATGTCTTTATAGAGCCTCTGGGAAATTAAGAATCACCTTTTAAAGAGCTCAAGGCCAGACTTTCAAGCATAGACTTTGGGCTAGACCTACTACACCTATGAAATGAGATTTACCAAATCTTTCCCTCCTAACCCCATATTCTTATGTTACATTTGCCACTATAAGTTAGTATGCATATTTTATATTTGTGTAAAATACAGTATGTAATTATACATACACAACTTTAGAGCAATGCCTCCTTCGAAAAAAACACTCATGCGAAGCACACAGATACAACTCCTTCCTTTAGTATGGGCACAGTCATATAAATTAACCATATGAGGAACTGATATAATTACACATGGCATTACTTGTATTAATGTAATTGCACTGCCATAGCTCTAATTTTTACCTGTGACCACATCAGAATTTGGGTTTGATCATTATTAAAGTCAAGCCATCAAAAAACCTAGACTAGAATACTAAAAACCCCAAACTTGAACAAATTGTCCCTAAACTGCTAAATGGAAACATAATCCATGGAGTAACTAATGTTTTAATTTAGCATCTTGTACAGCATTTTGGAAGAAGTCTATGCAGTATGATGAAAGAAACTAAACCAGCATTTACATTATATTATTTCTCCTGGAAATGGAAGTGTTTTGAACAGACTACAGCAATACAAGCAAGAATTATAGAAACCTACTGTTGAAGAAAAAAAAAAAAAGAATCAGAATAACATCAGACAATTATGAAACCTGTAGAAGACAAAACATAAGATGCATTTACATTTACAGTAAGAGGTGAAGCAAAACTATGGAGTCATCAGTGCTCAAGTTTCAAATTATGTTTGAAATGTAATGGAAATAGTCTCCAGGGTATCCCAGCTGGATATGTGAAAGTCTCAAACTAACAGTACAGGAGAGATCTAAGTAGCTAGGTATTTAGACAACAGCTGGAGAGATTCAGGTGCTTAAGAACCAGGTGTAGAACAACACATGTTGCATTCTTCATGCAACTCAGAGCCCTGCACTACAACAACAGACCATAACCTTCCTAGTGAATCTGCAAGGCCTCAGGACTGAGGTTGCCAGACCTGCTCTGTCTACATTTCTCTTAAGCTGCCTGTAGCTTCACTTGGTTTACCCGTGACAGCAATTTCTCTAATCGACAGGGTTACCTGTGGCTGATCAGTTTTACTTCTGATTTGTGTAGTACCAGCACAGTGTCGAGAAAGGCCTGGTGTGATAGCAGAGACCTCGTGAAGCAGAGACGGAGGCTGTGGTGTAGAGGAGTACAGGCTTGGGATGAGAGGTGGGGGCACAGGCTTGGCACCAGAGACCCCACAGCTAGAAACAACTCACCAGCGATCAGTTTAAAACTGAAAATAAACACAGACCTGCAGCTGGACAAAAACAGTTCTAGGGGTAACAAAGCAAAGCAAGAAGAAGCACCTAACATAACAAAGGGTACCATTAAATAATAAATTAGAATCTAACCCAGAGCTGTGGACCAGTGAAGAAAGACGAAAGCTTAAACACACACTATCACACCTACAAAAATAATCCCAAGCGGATCCTAGGAGGAAGGAAAGGGGAACAAACAACACAAGAACAGGAGCAGCCTACTCCTCCTGGCAAAGGATTCCACTGCTCCACCACCAGTATGAATCCACCAGCATTAGGACCCAGGGGAGCAGTGGAAGGGGGAGCACCCCACCTGGGAAAAGGGGCAGAGACAGAGAAGTTAGATCTGCACTAACAACGATTTGACTCTCAAGATTTTAATTGCACTAACAAAAATTTCTTGCCTTTACTTCTAAGATGGTGCTTCCTCTGTGCTCTTAAACAAAATTTTGAGCATTAGATAGAAACAGCTGGATTTTTAGAAACTGAAACATGAAAAACCAAACCAAACCCCCTTTGCATTTGTTGTGCACCTTTCAATATTAAACCAGAGTTGGTCATAGGATTTTCTTTTCCAAAGTGCATAACTGAAAGTGTCTGTGACATCCTCCCTCTCCTCATGTCTTCCAACCATCCCTAAACAAATGTTGACAAAACCGTTTCTAAATTCCTTTCTGTTTGCTAGGAGACTGGATAAATTTTGTTAGAAAGGAAGATGAATATGCACAGCTTTGTCAAATGCCACAATGGGAAAATATCAGTGAAGCACATAAACAACAATAAAGAAACTTAGGCTGGCTCAAAGGTACAACTAGAAGGAAGAAACTAGGATGGATAGCAAGCAAAGCTTCTTGGCAAATGAAAAGCACTTGGCTCTATCTCAAGGAAACTACCGTGATCTCTGTTCCTCAAGAGTTTTGAAACTAGACTCAATAAAATGCGGAAGAACATCTTGCATTGGCAAGGAAACAAATTATATGGTCTATCCTCTTCCATTCCTGATTTCTATGTCTCTGAAGCATTGCATCAAGCCATTGAACTAATATTGTGTGTGTTCACTTGAGGCTGGAAGTTTTCTGCTTTGCTGCTGCACTACTTACAGCTTTCAACATAAATTCTAGCGTCCCTGTACTCACAGGCAAGAGAACTGGGACCTGCTCCACATTAGCATTAGGCAATTCTGTCTCCTATCAAAAGTGCTGTACCATCATCACTTGACTGGTCACAGCTCAACAACTCACAAGCTGTAAATTTACCACTCAAGAAGCTCAGGCTTCAAAACATTTGCTGTATTTTAGCTGTGTAAAATCCAAGCCTGTTGCTACAGAATCAAAGTGCTCGAGGGACACTTGTGCTCAGTAAAGACAACAGTGATTGTTCCATTGACTGAAAGTCTCAGGAAGGATTTTGCTGTTCAGTGGTATGTATAAAAACAAGTGCTATGTGCAAATAAACTTCTATTTTTAAGTAGTAAAAAGCCTCACCAACATAATCAAGTGGTTTGTGGCACATAAATATGTCCAGCAGCTTTTGCCAGGGGTGAGATATGAAACAATACTTTGGTTTAGAGCTCAAGCTTTTTTCCCCATCTACCCAGCACAATGGGGGAATGGGCACAGTGTAATAGGCATACTGGTGCCAGCATCAACCTAGATAACCAAGTCAACTGCCAAACACAGCAGTACAAACTCCACAGCTGGCAACTGATCTTACCTATGCCAGTCCTGTATACATTTAGGACAAGCCCATACCAAGGCTTTACAGCCACATGCCCATTACTACCAATCATTGTGCTACCAGGTTTAGCATACTGCTAGCAAACCTACTTGAATTACAGAGCTGGCTTCACTTTGATGCACTGGCATATTTTAGCATCCTTTCTTGTGTGTTCCTCAACCTTGCTGCCTGAGCCTGCATGATAACAGATTTTCAGCAAAGTGTAATAGTCAATGCCAGATGAAATTAACCCTATTGTTTAATCAAAGGGACTACAGCAGCTCCTCGGACAAGAAACTGTGATTTAAGATTTCTCTGTAGAAATCTTATCTCAGGAGCCACACATTGGCATACATTAAAGTAACCAAAAATGAAGGTCCAAATTAAAATTCAGTCATAAGCTACATTCTCTGCTTACGTGATCATTTACTAAGTTATTTGCCAATTCACACATCTAATTCTGAACTCCCTGCTAAACATATAATATATCCTCTTTAGTGGAGGAGAATAAAGAAACAGTGGCATGGCAAAGCCTTTTGGAATTGGAAACAATTCAAAAGTGACAAGAAACTATCTTAATTCTATTATTTTCCTTTAATAGCTGCAGAATCAGATTTTGTTTGAGAACTAAATCAAATATTTCTTGATGAAATCTGAGGTAGTGACTGAGAAACATTAGGCATCAAATGTAATAACCCAAAGCAATTAAAAATTTTTTCTGAATTTGTTTAATAAAATCCCAATTCTTTCTAATAAGCCTAATTTAAATCTTCATATTTCATGTGCTTAAAAAAATAAATCGGGAAATATTGTAAAAACTGTGGCAGATGTATCAACCCAAAAGGTTGTCACTAATGAATCTACCGAAAAAGCAGTTTAACACCACTTACTGCCACCATGACAAATATGACAGGTTTACAAATTAACATATTGGATACTTAATGTTAACATCCATGTTCTGTCAGGTCCTCCTGTGACTAATCGAAATGTAGCTTTGATTGCTGTGACTAATAAATAATCCTGGTTAATAAAAATGCTTTATCTTGTAATTATAGCAGTGTGAATGGTATCTTAATTATAGCTGTTTCAGAGCCTCATCTATCAATCAGTGATGAGCAACATTTCTAAAGGTTCACAAGCAGAAGAAAAAAAAAAGAGCCGTTGTCCACTCAATGGTCTAAAATGGTCCATTGCCTCATCTCTCTCAGAAAGGTTTGTTGAGCCTAGACCCCAACTCAGATTTACGAAGATGATCGGCAAAGCTCAGGAGCACTCACCTCACTTCACAGAATATATAACCATGGTAATAAACCAGTATCCAGTTTTGAAGTGTAATGTGTGCTTTCAGCTGTCCATGATAGGAGCTACTGTACTGCATTTGTTGGGATGAATGCAGCATTTGGAAAGAAAGAATTCAGTTACTGGGATACACATCTGGTATTCCAATTTCAGACTTTTAGCATCAGGAGTGCAACAGCAAGGCCATGTATTATTCTGAATGCAGTGATATCGCTCCCTGTGATGTTACTGACCCAGGCACAGGCTTGAAACCTGAACAGCAGGCAACTTACTTATAACTGTGTATTTCCACGTGCAAAAGGGTCACTCTTGGACCTGCTCTGTTAGCCAGGTAAATTAAGTGAAAAGTATAGCATTCAGGCTTTGGAAGATTCATCTGAGCACAGGATGAATGGTACCAACATTAACTTCCTCCAGTTGCCATCCAAAATAAATGTATTAGCAACGTTGGGCTAGTATTTCTCTGTTTGAACTAATGCTGGAAAAACCTCACAACACATTTAGTAGTCAATTGTGGGGTGGGGGTGAGTTTCACACACAATTGTTCTGAAAACAAAACTTATTTTCATTGTTTTCTACCAATTCTAATACTCCTGCAATTCAGTGAAACAGTTAAGGTCATAAGAACTATAGTTACAGGCAAACAAACTGTCCTATTTCAGGGTGGGATATAACATCTAACAGTCAGCCTTTCTTTTCATGTGGCAAGCATGTTTCGTAAATCATACTTCTGCATCGTGCAATGCAATAGCCAGCAGACTGCAGCCACTGTTCACTTCCACCAACTTCAAGAGATGGAAAGGAGGAAAGGTGGTCTCTCCCCACCATTTACTGGCCCTGCACAGGTGACCTGGTGTTGATCTGGCCAGTGCCGACATTGTACTTAATTGCCATTTTTAAAACTGCTGTTGTTCCAGTGCCAGTATTAAGTATTTCTCCACAGGACTGAACAGTTTCTAATAATAATGACGATTGGAAGGAAGTCTCTACTTCTGCAGGAAGACCGCAGGAGCCACCAACATTTTAAGTACTAAAATTCAGGATAGAATTACTATGCAAACCAATCCTCAGCACAAGCTCCTAAGCGTGAGGACAATACAGAAAGCAAAACCACTTCGTTACCTGCTTGTCAAAAGCAGAAGCCAATACAAAGAGACTGAAGATTCGAAGACACAGACACAGGGACACTGACCTCAGCAGGAGCCTGAATGGCAGGAAAACATCAAGACTGCAGAGAACTAAGGCTGGACATGCAAACTGCCTCGCTTCTATTATCATCCAAGGAGGAAAAGCAGAATGAAAGCAGCTAAAAAATTGCAGTGCACTCCAGCAAGGTAGTGAAGGTCAAACTCAGCAAGAAACAATGCATTCTAATGAATATTTCCCTCAGCCCCTGGAAGATTAGATTCAGCACATCTTTAAATCTCACAAATATATTAAACTGCTCCGAAAAAGAATCTCTTAGACATGCAAACTGCAGAAATATCTTTTTTTGTCCTGGTAGAGCTTCTCAAGTGCAAGTCTCCAAAAAAGTCTTAGGACAGGTACCTATAATCAGAAAAAACCAGTTACCTTATGGAACAGGAGGCACCACTGCAGGGAAAGAGACTTAATAGTCAATACAAGAAATAAAAAATTCTTCAAGTCTGTGTTGACACACAAGCAGAAAGTCTTCTGCTAACGATCAGACACCTGATTACTTAAAAGTGAACATAGTGGGGCAGAATAGATCCCTGTGCCAGTGGATTAGAAGGCCCGCTGAATCTAAAATGGACTAAGGTTTACATGCATTTATGCAATACACATATGCAGGTTTAGACCAGTACAGAATTCCCACTGTATAAATCAATTCACTGGAAAGACAAAAGAGGGAACCTCAAACTCATTTGCAACTACGTCTACCTTATAACTAACATTTTTCCTTGGTGCACACTATACACCATTAACAGGAAGTTAATGAACTAAAGAACTTACAATGATAGACAACTATCTGACACTCTTCTGAAGGACAACCCCCCCCCAGGTTAAAGGAGGATATGTTAAGCAGAATTAAAACTAAGACCACATTACAGACCCATCTTTGAGCAATAAAAGGCTCTGAAGTAGCAAATGCTTCAGCATCTGAGTCATACGCACAGCCACAGCTGGTCAGCTGCTTACATTGAATTTCTAAGGTCAGTGCTCAGCACCTGGCAGGACTACCTTGCAGAGCAACCCCAGAGAGGTAGATTTACATAAAATGGACAGTTAGGAGCTTAAACCAATGTCAAACAAGCACGCAATACAAAAAACCCAAACCAAACCAACAAAGGAGCCGCCATAACCCCAGAGGCATGAAAATGAATCCCAATCTGCCAGTGTTTTTCCTGCTATTGCCTTTACTCCATTTGATGAGGGGTAGGGTGATGTGGTGGGGAGTGGGGTGGAGGGCAGGAATGATGCATGTATGACCAGTATGCTATATTTACAGTAGCCTAAAGTCACAGGCTTTGCACTAGGACATGGAACCACTCTGCTACTGCATATAACACCTCATACTGCAAACTTAACCGCCACTGGTCCTAACACGTGTCTGAATGAGAAGGCAAAGAACTGAGGCTCAGTTCACTGGTAAGTTGTCCCATTTTCAAGTGTTTGTAATTAATACATACAGCCTGAACCTTTTCCAGGCCTTTCTGCTACAGAGGCCTAGTTGTCAGCTTATGACACTGCAGAAGATAAGAGATTGAAACTCCTGTTTGTGACATTACTTACATTACTAAGCCAATTAGCATTCAAATAATTCCTTCTTGTGATGCTAGAATAGACAGCAATCTTGTGCAGGAGAAGTCTCCTGTTTTTTCATCTGCTTGTTTTTCCCCATTTAAAGCATTGAGGCATATTTAACCTTTGCCTATCGCAGTTACAACATATTGTTATTAAAGAAGAGAGTCTGAACAACTTGTGAAATGAACATTTCTACTTCTTAAATAAAACAGGAAAATTTTCCAGATTATATTCCAGTGAAATTGATGTTTTCCAAGGATATGTCGGCAGAAGAGGACATAAGAATGATTAATGGATGCAAACACACTGTGGGTACAACAGCTGGTAAGTCTCTTCACTAGAAAAAAACCTAACAAATCTAAGCTGCATACACTATACACAGTATTCCCAGCTGTAAACCTAGCTATAAAATAGGCGTTAGGTATCCCAAGTCACAGAAAGTGAAGATGGACAGACAGGAGGAAGAACAGTGTAGCAGACCACACTATATTATTTGTTTCATTTCTCTTTGACCATGTCCAAACAACTTGAATATAGGGTGACTCGCATAGAGGCAAATTCACTCTAAAATTCATAGGCAGCTATCCACTATTATCCATATGCTAAGCATATTCTGCCATTTCAGCAAACTAAATACATTTGGTTATTTTAATCTTCCCTTAAGTTAACATTTTCAGCCTTTACCACAATCTGCCTTCAGGGTGGGACCATACTCAGAACAGTTATGAAACAAACAGTTCTTTTCATATTGAACTTTTTAAATTCTCGTTTCTTCCAATTTTTCCTCTTTCACTACAGCACAGGTCTTCAACTGTTAGGTCTTAGTTTAAAAGCAAGCAGCTATGTCAGATAATTAGCAGAAGGTCTACCTGAGGGCTTTCCTGGGTAATTTGCAGCTTGACTGACCTATAAAAGAATTATAGGGAAATAATTCCATGGTACCTAAAGGTAATAGGTGTTTGTTCAGTTCAGCACTACTTAATTACTTTTCCTTTAGTTCAAAGTAAAAAGGAAATCATTTATTCTTCAAAACATTTCATGAGCTAATTTAAAATAATTGACTTCAAAACAAATATGAAGAAGAAAAATGTGAAATTCTTAGTATGTTAAAATGCAATAGCAGCAAAAAAGCCCACCCCTCTTCTGTTTTATAGACATAGGATAGTTTCCCCTTTAAGTAGGATACAGGAGTATTGTGAGTATACAGTGAGTATACTCCTCACAGTTCCAGAATCATACTACAAGAAAATAAATGGCATTACAGCTTAAAATACTGATAGGTTTGTACTTAACATGCAGCAGTTTGGCACAGGCATCCTCATTGGATTCCATTATACAGTTACTGACAGTCACGAAGGAGCCTGAAACTGATTCAAGAAACCACACGCTTCTACAAACATGTATTTGTAGAAGAGTTTCTTAGTGTACTGTGAGCACAAGCACAAATCCAATGATAATAATAGTCAAATGTTTCTGCACATGTACAGCTATCTGTAGCCTCATTTTATTCTTCATGGTTTTGAAATGATCAAGCGTAAGAAATTCATTGTTCACATAAAACCTATTTTAAATGTGCAAATTTCAGATTTTGAGGAGAGATAAAACAGAAGAAATGAATACAGATATTTAAGCAGACTATTTAACTTAGGCACATCTGTAAGTTACTTCTGAAACCAGCATTCAAATCCCTCCCATATAGTTCTGTTCAGAACTAGAAGAGAGAGCGAGCTGCTTCCAGGCATGCCCATGCTCCCATCTGAAGCCACAACTACCTTCCCTCCTGTCATGGGCAATCTCATCAGAAAAGTGAAGACTAAGCAGGATGAAGACCTAAAATTATTTTAACTTTAAAAAGCACCTTCTCCCATTTCTACCACATAAGTAGCAAATAAAACAGATAGGTACTGCCATTTGACCTGTATGCATCAAAAATTCATCTTTCTGTCTTCTGGTTTCTGAACCTTAGGAGACCATAGGGGGAATGGACTTTCAAGGAGCCATTGAGGACTACCTGGCTCGTTGGGTTCTTTTCTTCTTTTATTGTTGGCTAGCAGATGCCGTTTTCAGACCACAGAACAAAACTGCAGCTGCACTGGAAAACCAGCGCATATACACATACACCCATCAGTCCAGTAAGGAGTGCTCAAAATGTAAATTTTAAAATGTGAATTTGCACAATATGAAATTGGAAGACAGGTTTCTTTCGCCTATATAGTGATAATTTTATTGCAAAGAAATATTTTATATGAAGGCCTTTGAGATAATTTTGGAGTATCATAAACACTGCATCCAACACTATAATGAACACACTACAGAGCAACTATGAGTGGCTCTGACTGACCCGAGTAAGAGGTAGAGTAATACAACCAAAAGGCAACGTTAGGTAAATCCAGAAGAAATAGATGCCTACCAGGGATAAAATCTAGTCTTTAATTTGCAAGCCATACTAACTTTGTAATTGCTCTAGTTTTGAAACATATTTTTTGTCCCCAAAAGCAAAGCATACGTGGTGCATACCAGGGAAAGAAAACCACTATTTGTTATTCAAGCTGAATGACTGAGCTGAGATACCATCTGGACAGAGAGATGCCTCTGTCCAGACTCAATTTCCTAACAAATTCATTTTGACCATTTGGTCAACATACTTCTCTTGTTTTCTGCAATTTGAATGACCTAGTTTACCCTAGAAACATTTTCTCAAAGTGAATTTCCAAGTGAAACTAATCCGTACAGAGAATATTTGCATGCTTTTCCAATAGAGGCAGAAAAAAAACAGTATCACAACTTTTGGATTCCTCACTGCAGTACTGAATTCAGAATTTGCCAGCAGCTTACAGAAAGGTATTTACCAAATACATTGAAGAGAAGGTAAAGGGATCTAAATAGCTCATCGATATGCCTCAGGCTGAGAGATGATCAATTAATGTAATAAACTGTTGAGCTACCAACTTATACCCGATGCATAGGTGCTTCCTCTTTCCTTTACCAACTACTCTTCATCCAAAAAGTGCTAGTTCTACCCTTTATTCTAGCTGTAATTATTGGCACTTTTTTATGGTGGTGTTTTTTGGTTTTCTTTTTTAAACGGTTTTATTGATAGTTAAAAGACGGAGAAGTCAGCTGAGATAAACATCTCTCAGATTTCATATTATAAAGAAATGGAATCTAAACTAAATTTTAGTAAGAATGATATCCTCAAACCTATTTACATCTGTTAAACCTACATCTCTTCTGTAGAAGTTGGTTTTGCCTTAACAATGTAAATTATGTAGTTATGGAGAACTAGCAGGCTGGGGAAGGGCGTTTGGCAAGAGAACAACAGCCCACTTCAGACCATGGAGAAGATCTTTGCAGCTGTTCTTTAGCTTTGGGTTTCTGTTTAAAGAAACTTATGCAAAGACTGTGCCCCCTGCCGCCCTCTCCAGCCTACCCACACGATTTCAAAGCTTACTTGAATAGCGTCACAGAAATCTGCTAAATTTATCAAGACTGATAATCAGGTAGAGAAAGAAAGCATGTAAGTGTTCAGACTGGAAAAAACCTTCCCAGCGCAGACTTTCATGAAATATCTGGCAAGAAAGCTTTAATTTTGGAGGAAGCATCATAAAAAGCATCAGAATTAGTTAGGTGTCAACCCCACAACACATCTTTAAAAAAAATGCTCTTCAGGTATTTCTGCAAGCACAAGAACATTTGTTCCCCCCTTATAGCTCCTCCTAACTGCAGGTCACTTCAAAAGGATCTGTAATGCTCGCACATCTTAGCTATTTCCATTGAAATGGCATCTAAAAGGTGCTTAACTGATGATTTCACAAACAGAAATCTTGAACACAGAAACAGTATGCAAGCACAGCAGTATCACAAACACCCTGCAGATATTCCTTAACGTTCTGCTCAAAACAACCATAATTAGCAGAGGTTTGTGAAAACAAGGATACAAAACTTGAAAAGTTGTAGCCAGTAGCCCTGAGGAGGACCGAAGCCATCAGCATAGGCGGAAAATAAAACTGTTCAAATACCAGGTAGCGGGGCCAATATTAACAAAAACCCCTGAGCAACCTGGGTCAAATCTATATGCTTATTTCAGGTTTCTTCTCAAGACAAGCCTGTGGAACAGCAGCAGACTGTGATAGTATATGACACCTATTTTGGACCACGTACAGCAATCTTCCTCCTCCTGCCTCTTGCACCAAGGAAAACAAGGCTGTCAGTTAAGTGGTTAATGCTAGGAAACTCAGCCTGACCCTAGTCCTGATCTCCTGCCACTCCAGATGTCATCAAGGCAATCACAGCCTTTGGGAAGTTAACCTGCTACTGTGCAATCCTTGAGACACTGCACACCTGACAGGCAAGGAGCTCATGGAAGCAAATTGATCTTACTCTCCTATTCAGCAAACGTATTACTGGTGATCAAAAAGGCAGTACATAAGTGGTTACATACAGCATTAGTTCCTTAAATGCTTTGAGGCATTTTTAAAGTATTATCAGGTCCCTGAAAGTAAAACTATGGCTGCATTTAGTCTGGTATTTGAGCAATCAAGAATTCCATTCATTACTGCTCTGATTCAATGACCTTACACATATAATCAATGGCTAAACTGATAAATGGGAAGACTTCTTAAAAATCTATTTCTTGAGTGCTGGAACTAAATGTTTTATTCTCGACAGCTGTAATTTATAATTTAGTGACAAGAACATTTGTTCCAGCTGTTCAGACCTATTTCACACAGCAGAAAGGGAGCACTCTGTATTTCCAAAGCCAGACACTACATTTGGATTGGGAACTGCTTGATTTATTTAGCATATCAAGTTATTAGCTAACTCAAAACAATCAGAAGACATTCTTAATGTTCATAATTAGAACACTCATCATGGGAGCTACGAGGTTGGAGTTCTTTAAAGCTTCAGAAATAATAAAGTGCCAGAAAAAAGTAAAACAAACTGGTAGCTTTTAATGTCAGGGCATAATTTTTTCATGTGGCTAAGTAATTTACTCCATTTAATTGGAATGATTCATGCCATGTATGCTCTACGCCAGTGTTTTAGCATTCAGTTCACATGTTACTGAATCTGATCTTTCTAGGCCTAATAACATTTATAGTGTTTCTTATTTTCATTTCCACTTACAGCTGCAAAAACTGGCTAAATCTTATCCTCAAAAAGCTTGGTCCAAAAAGCTGACAACTTTTTCTGAAGCATTGGAAGGAAAAAGGAAAAACGGAAAAACTTATTACCACTTGGAAGGCAGTTTTTGAGCACTCCAGAAACAATGGTTAGGCTTATCTTATCCAGAATTTCCTGCAGTTCTATTTTCCCAACAAGAAACTTTGGACCAATGTACAAAAAAATCTTCCTTGTAATATCAACTACCTGATCTGTTTAATTTTCTACATAAAAACATATAACATTTCACTAAAATTATCCAGTTCACGATTAACAAAAATATTCTTTCAAATATTTCAAGGTGTACTGCCTTGCTCACCCTTGTTCCTATAACTCCCAAACAGCTTCTACATTATCTAGGAAAACTAACAATTAAACTTCTCAATAGGAAAAACAATTGGAGAGGAATAATTTGCACTGATTTACCTTTTAATACCCGTATCTCTGTATTTGTTTCCTGCTTACAGATTTGGCTATCTAATGAAATTGGTATGTGCCAAATTTATAACTATTTTTCTCATTGCCTTTGGAAATTACTTTCATGAGACTATGCTGCATGTTTAAGAAATATACTGTGCAGTGATATGACTAAGTATTTTCAAGGCTATTAAAGACTTCTTAAAAGTTCTATGATGTAGGAAAGAACTTAAAAGAAAAAAAAAAATCAAACTGCATTGGAAAGAAGCCCATCTTTAATCAACAGGAACTATCCCTGGTAGACAATTTATTACATTTTTAACATTTCTTCATCTGAAATAGATGGCATAGTAAAAGGAGAATTGGAGTAAACAGACCTCAACTCAGATTTCATCTCCGATGTAGCAAGAGAAGTCATGACCTTTGGCAGGGATCTGTACTCTTCATCTACACTTCTAGCTTCATAGCAGAAAAGTACATCAAAACCATCGTTATAATAAAATACAGATTTTCTCTTTAAATAAAGAAGAATTTTTGTGAGTATTTTTAATATAAATCTTAAAGCTCATTTAAGAGTTCTCAGCTTCTGTTCATGAGACTTTAGCCAGGACTAACCAACTTTCTCTTAAGCCTTGAAGCCTAAACCACTGACACAGAACCAACACCACAGGTTCCTGGATGATGCTGAGCAGAGCGATGACTGAAGAGGGTCTTTTGATGCTAAACCCCACATTTGTTCATGTTGAATCTCAACACAAAGACATTATCTTCAGTTGAAAGTATTTGCAGAATTCCTCCTGTGCTGGCTGAATTTGTGACACATGCAGCGTCCCAGGAAGCTGCTGCTCTAAAGGAAAGGAGTTTAACGATAAATTCAGGGTACAGCAAGGTGCTACAGGGTGACTAGATGCCTCCTGCCATGAACAACAAGGGGTGTTTTTAGTGTCGGCAGTAAGGAGCCAACTCTTCCCACAACCAAAGTGCAGGTTTCCTTGTCACCGGTGCGGCCACCCCTCGACTCCTGGGCTCAGGGCCGGGGCGGGGGGGGGGGTAGGGGGAGGGGCGGTGTCAGGCTCTGCTCCCAGGGAACAAGTGACAGGACAAGAGGAAACAGCCTCAGGTTACACCAGGGGAGGTTTAGATTGGGGATTAGGAAAAAAAAAATTCACTGAAAAGGCGGTCAATCAGGCACCGGAACAGGCTGCCCAGGGAAGTGGTGGAGTCACCGTCCCTGCAGGTTTAAATGTGGCACTCAGGGAGATGGTTTAGTGGTGGACTTGGCAGTGCTGCGTTAAGAGCTGGACTCAATGATCTTCAAGGTCTTGTCCAACCCAAACGGTTCTATGATTCTCTCTCAGATCAGGGACTCTCAACTACTTGAACAAACATAAAATGAGAACTCAAGGATATGCAGGACGACCTTTCTAGATGTCCCCCAGTTGTAGAGATCGGACACAGAGCAGCACACTAATCATCTGAACTCAGTAATCCCAATCTAGGTAAAGAATAAGAAGCTTCTTTACCTACACAAAACCAGTATGAGGGATAGGGTAGAGACACTGAGCCTTATAACTTGTTTGAGTTGAAAGGCTCTATACAGTGACAGCAAGGTTGTTCATTTTTCCCCTCTTTTAGGGGACTTTTCTGCTCTGAAGAACCTGCAGGATATTGTAATCGCTATTGGGGCATCTTCTTTCATTTACATTCAGTGTCTTCCCTCCTGTGCATGTGTGGGAGAGGGGTAAACTCGCACTGCTTCACTGATCATCTTTGCCTCCCCATGTTTCTGAGATGTTTTACATTCTGTTCTGGGAAGTCAGTTCACTGCTTATGAATTTGAATGATTTCTTAGATGCCTGGGGGCCATCAGAACCAACACTAAATATCTCAAATTGATTTAAGTAATTGATAAAGCTGTAAGGATTTATGACCGATCAATCGTGCAGCATGTGAAGTCATGGTTTGACCTGAATAGTCAAGTGCCCATCTCCAGGTAGTAAACAAGTCAATTAGTTTCATATTGATATGGCAACACATTCAACTACTTGATACTGTGACTACACTTGTGGAAATCGCAAATACACACGAAAATTACATTTCTCAGGTGCAACTTCATAAGGTGTAAGAAGATCAGGCTTGTATCCCAACCAGAGACCACACAGTCTACCTTACCTGACAATCTTTAAGTAAAGGGAATGTCAGAAAAGGTATAGAAGGTATCAAGATGAAAGCCCAATAGTACACCTACGTATCTTAAAAAACAATCTACCATACCTGCACAAGCAAATGGTGAGAGACAGGCACTCAGGAAAAACTTCTGAGGTTTTTCAGGTTAAAGAAAAACTTACCAGTTCAACGAAACATTTGCCACTGCATCATTCTTTATAAGAAACACCACTCCCTTCTGGTAAACACACCATTCCTAGCAAGTTTCATGTACAGACATGTACCCTGAACTATTCCCTTAACCTGTTTGGTCCGTACCTGTACCATGCTCTTACCTCTCATCTCTGAAAGTAACATGAAATGACTCGGCAAAGAAAAATTTCAATACTTTTTAAGATTTTATTTCCCCTCTACAGTTGCATATAAAGGGTCAGTACGCTTGTCATTTAGTCCTTTGTTGCTTGGAATGCAAAAGTGCAGCCTTTTGATAAAGGCTGGCAGTGACCCAGCTTTAGTTACAATTGTCCCATATGCTTTTACACTACTTAGACATTCTCACTTTTATCTTTTGGCTTCTGTAGCCTTAGAATTAGGCACAACATTTTGATTTTTCAAAATACTGCTGAAACCAAAACACAACTGCAAACCCAAATAGACCATTCCTATTTCATTGCCTAGGGCTACAATTTCCTGCCTCTGTGTCACTGCGCCTCAGCCAGCCTGCAGAAGCAGTCTGGATTTGTGCTTGGGGGGGAGCTGGGGTCCAGCTATTCACACGTGGCTGTGGAGATGCTGTTCAGACCTTCCCCGCTGTTCCACACGCATGGAGTGGCTCTGAATTAACAACAACCCAAATTTACTGCAGGAGTCTTAACACAAGTTGCCTGGTCAGGATAAGCAGCTGTCAAATTGCAACTGCTTGATTTCCGACTGAATTAACACTAAAGACGACGAGCTGACATACCAAGGGGAGGCCGGTTCTGTTAACAGTTGCAGCAGTGGTTTCCCAAAGGATCTCAAGCCAAACATAAGACAACTGAGACAACTGTAGCAGGAGATACAAAGGCCCACACAGCCCTCTATGCTGCCTCGAACAGTGCCCAAAACCAAGTAACTAGGGAGGAACATAAGAATGGGTCACACAAGTAGTGACACTAACCTTGAACCAGTCTCCCACCAGATTAATGTTCCCCAACTCCTGTTCTGAATTAGAGATCAGTTCCTACCTGCTCTCTTTGTGCCACATGACTTTATAGCCCAATATCAGCACTCCCCTCCATGCTGAAGAGCCCTAGCCTCATTGCCCCTTTTATAGAGCCCATTCCAAGGTTTCAATCAGCCTTGCTGCCTTCTCACCACTTCACTCAGCTTCAGCATATCTGGGACATCATCACTTTGTTTATCTGCACAACACGTTTTGTATTTCACTGCCCAGTCACTCAGTTTCACTGGATTCTTATAAAATTCTTCAGTCATCATTAATAATTCAAAGTTATTCAGCACAGTAATAAATGACATCAAGTATTCAACTCTTACTGAATCATTTATGCATATGCTGACCACCATGGGTCCCAGAACAGATCTGTTTTCCAACTCATTTGAAAAGCTCCAACATTTTGCATGGCCTGACTTCTTACAAAATCCAGGCTGACTCTTGACTCTGCAAGAAATTGATCTCTGCATCCAGTAATTCCATTTTCAATATACCACTGATTAGCACTATTTACTTGTACATATCTCAAACTCATCAGCCTGTGGTTTCCCTTATCACCTTTTTGGAAAGTTGTAGCACATTTGCCATCTTTCAGTACTCAGGTACCATGGTGCTTTTATGCAACACCGCAGCTACTCTTGCTATCTTGTTCTTGAATTCCTATAGAAAACTTGGGTTAACAACAAATTACTTGGCAACTTCTTTTATTTGATTCACAAATTCCCCTACCAACTCTTAAATTTGAAAGATTTTCAGAATAATTCTTCTTTAAGAATCGTTCCAGCACAGGGAACTACCGTTTCTTCACAATGAACAACAGATGCAAAGAATTCATTTGTCATTTCTGAGCATCTTCTAGCCCTAGAGATTTTTCTGGCACAGAATGCTAATGTTTTTGAAGACTTACTTCTTATTAGTTTTGATGCCTTTTGCAAATGGTCCTCTAACCCTTTTTTTCAGTCTGCCTTACTGCATTTCTACTTCTAACCTGTCAGTTTTTATAATCTTTTATATTATCCTCATTTAGATAAAGCTTCGAGCTTTTAGAGGACTCTCTCTTGCGTTCAGTGGTAACCATCATGCTGCTATTAAGCGATGATGCTTCCTTTCTGCCCTTTCTCAAATGTTTCTCAATAGGTGGGAAACATTTGTTCTCTGCCTCCAGTATCGCATCCATGCCATCTGTAACTTTCAGCTTCCTTTTTAGCAAGCTGGCACAAGCTATTTCCCCATTTCCACACACCTCGAAGTGGAGCATGGCTGCGATAGATTATTTCATTTCTGTTTCTCTTGCGAGGATCCTGGAATTAATCATAATATTTCTGCTCTTGGACTGGCATTCTGAACCAGGCTTGCACATTATTTGACACTAAGTCAAAGGTACCTTTTTTGCTTAGAAAAGTAGAACTTAAGCCACTGCAACAGGGCCAAAAGTGAGAAGAGTTTTTGCGTTGCAATAGGGCAGCTCTGAATACTGATACCACCACAAACAGTGCTCTCTCAAACTACACGGGACAAACACAGCTTCCTGGCGCCTATAATCAAAGCAGGGTCAGCTCCGCACACATGCATACCACCCACCACCAGGGAGTGAGGACGGTTATATCAAGGATGTCTGGGGTATCTGCCAGTTTCTTCACCAAGACATAAAGAATCAATGAAGCTTTTAGCCACTATTTCTGTACATTTTGCGTGACACTGATTTTACTGAAGTTAACAGTTATGCCAATTTAGAAGATGCAAAAGCAAACTTTTAAACATAGTATGCACTGATAAGCTTACTTCTGGGTGTGCCTCTCTCTTTCTTCATAGCCTGTGACCTTGCCACATCATACAGCACAACAGTGTTCGTTGCAAGCAGTTTCTGTACAAATGGAAGCCCATGAATATGATACTGTACTGACTCTTAAGATGCAATTTCTATTTCTGTCCCTGCCACAGACTTGCTATGTGACCTTGAGCAAGTCATCAGATCTCACTGACGCATATGAATATCTCTGAAAAAGGGTACTGCAAAGCTTTAATATCTGCAGGTGATTATTATATGCATAAATCCTCATCATCATTTTCATCACTATTTTCATCACTTACTATTTCACTTTCATTCAAGATATGAAGCAGAAAGATCAGTGGAAATATACAAAATAGATACTGTTTCTGTGGAAAAAATACAGACTACCTTTGCTATGCCTCCCTGTTCTGGCAGACAAGGGTACCTTCCACATTGCTGTAAATAGACAATGCTCTACTGCAATGATCAGAGGTGGGGGGACATGCATCTGCTGAGAATGCAGTTCATTATACTGACTACAATATTAGGCCACACAAAATAAGAAAAGACTGAAAAAAAACCTCTCCCCCCGATCATGAAAGCACAACTCAGACCCTATGGGGGGGACAGGAATAGGATAGACAAAATGATAGTGATTTGGCCAACCGTGCCCATTAGTCCCAGCTACAGAGCGCATATCTTTTAAGACAGCCAGGCCAGCACCTTGCTACCTACTATGCCAAATTGCTTCCTAAAATCTTTAAATGTGGCCTTTTCCAATGCAAACTCCAAATGGATTTTTTTTTTAAATAGTCTACATTCCTTTGAAATATTAACCAGCAGTTGCAAACACTTGAGCTTTGTATTTTTCAGGTCGCCTATTCCATGTTACCAGCCAGAGGACAAAGCAGACAGAAGGTATAGAAAGCTCTTCTCTGGAAAGGGTTCTGTCCTGGAAGCTGTGAGCAAACTGCTTTACAAATGGTCAAGCAGAAGTCCTGCTTCTAATCAGTGAAGCCAGTGCAAAGCTGTTGATGCCAAGGCTCATTGTACACAACCTTAATTGCTGACAACCTACTTAGCCAGAGGGCTCACCTAACACTGAGGGAACTGGAACTTCTAGATAGCACAGGGACCAAAACCTAAGTGAGAGCTCCATGCTGAATCTTCAGCTGTTATCGCAATGAGAACAAAGCTCTAAATCTGTGTGGCCTTACACTGAACACCACTCATCCCTCAATAATGAAAAGCAGCCCACTGAACACTGATATGTTGAATACCAGCTGGGGGAGGGAAGGGCAAGCAGGATACTTTGCCCACTCAGAAATTCCTGTGCAACAATTCTAGTGGCATTTCCATGGCCATTACCCATCCGCTCCAGAAACTGTTCATCAGTACGGCATTCTACACAAAGGCTCATAACAGGAGATTCTGCCTTTGGTTGTGCTTTGACGCTTCCCTGGCTGAACAGGAATTGTCTTTTTACCTACTCATTCACTGCTGTGGTATCCACCTTCTCTGTTTGGTGAGACTGAATAAATCAAAATGAAAGCTCACACCCCCAAGCCCTCAATATATTTTAAATTCCCCATGCTGTTCTTCAAATCAGTGACTTCACTGATCTCTCCTGACTCTACATACATGTAAGGAGATTAGAAGCAAGCATAAAATAATCTTTAATAGAAGACTTTACATGTTTAAAGACTCCCATTTACCATGTAACAAATCAGAAAATATCTCTTTTCTAGTACTCAAATATTTATGCACATACAACCCTGGAGTTCTGCACTGATTTACCCCACATACTCAGAATGTGTGGGACTTCAGGAACATGTTTTTGTCAGTGTCTATGTTTTTATGCCATATTTACCCGTATAGAATCCACGCACCTCCTCTGGTATTCAAAATAAAACAAACCAAACATTTCACATTCTGTAGTATTATAAGAAACAGTTCTAGCCATGATGAATGTTAACATCACCCGAGAGCCACCAGATGGTGCTGTTAAAGATGGTATGTAAAGCTTTTGCAAACTGATCATTTAATGAAATAAGATAAAAAAAGCTGGTCATGAACCACCGTTCTTCTAATTCTATGTTTATTAAATCAGCAAAACTGCTACCATGACTTTTTTTTTTAAAAAAGGAGAAAAGTCAGTGCTGAGGGCAATATAGCCCATTAAAGCAGAAAAAAATTTAGTTGAAGTCTCTAGGAGTTAGATTGTACATCAGCTGGCTTGTAGGCATCTGACCACGGAAAAGAAAGCAGCGTGATCCTCAGAGACACACCTACACTCTCAATACGCTGCCTGCTATAACGTGCAGGCTGCTTCCAGCACAGCTCAAGGCATTCAAGAAAAGCACTACTTGGCATCAGCGTGTTTGCTAATCAGTGTCTTCGGGTCACTGAAAAGGAAAATGCTAAAAGTCAGTTTGAAGCTCAGAGTTTATTCTTCTAACACTCATATTCAGGAAGGAAACAAAACCTCTTTGCATTGGGAACCCATAGTCCAGCTCTCTCTGGAAGATAGGAAAACAAGCCCTTTCCTTGCTCCTTCCAAAACAGCAGCTGCCAAGGAGATTCCTTGTGCTCCTCCAGGATGGGAGGTTGAGGTTGAGACTCCCTAGGTCTGTGGGAAAGGGGGCAAGCATTTGAACCAAAAATCATTTCAGAGAGCTGCTCTGAAGTGATGACTGAAACTCATGTTTCTAACCTTTCAGGCATTTGCCCACATTTCTTTTGTACTTTTGGACCACTAATCCCCAAATCCTTCAGTAAGGGTGGGTAGGGCACGCCTCCATCCCAAAATGCCAGTAGTCCAGTGGCTTCAGCACTGTGCAGGACAGGAGGGGATATGAATTCACACTCTGAGGTAAGAGAGACTGTCAGAGAATTCAGGTCCCTGTGCTTCTCTCAGCCAAGTATGAAAAATAAAAAAAATATGCATCAGTAAATTGTAAAAGCAGGAGCCAAACCAAAGCTGTGAGTGGCCTCCCTCTGCCTGCACAGCTACCCACCCCACCGAGCTCCTCAGGGCACTACCAGGGACAAGCACCCAGCTTCCACATCCAGAGGCAGACCTGGGGTGCAGCCCTGCAGCCTGCCAAGGCTGGGGACTGGCATAGTTCCAGGTAGCAAAGTTTATTATTTTTTAAATCCTTCCCAGGGGGTTGACAGCAGCCATGTAGACTCCCCTTCAGGACAACAGTTTTAGGCACCTAAATTCTAGCCAGATCTCATGTCAGTGCTTACCTTGGGCTGTGTTTTTGTCACTTTAGAATAGAAAGCTTTCTATTAAAGCTAGCATTTTCCGAAGCCTGGAATTCATTGGCCCTCACACAGTTATTTCAAGCTGACTTCATCTTTACCTTTTTGCCCCCTTGACTAACAAAATAACAGATGTGAATATTTCATGAAAAACAACTATGACATCCCCTTTTGCACTGGCGTTATCAGATGACTACAAGCTGCATCGGATGACTCCAGGCTGTGCATGTGAACAAGCCCACTATTAGCAGCCTCTATGCCAAGGAAGTCTGAAGTGCATGGATACAAAATAAACACAAGATTGGGAAACTGCCTTTGTTAGAATAAGTTTAAAATTATGTCGGATATGTAATCATCTCAGCTTCCAAACAGATTACATGAGATACAAAGCTATGCAGTAGTTTAGCCACAGAGCCATGCATTTATTGCAGTTATGAGAGCTAGAGCGGCCAGGTTAATTAATACGCCAAGAAATCTTTGACAGTTTACTATGAGCCTCCTCTAACTTGTGATGGGAAGCCTGCAAACAGTTCACGACTGTGTTCAAAAGCATGTATGTGGACTGTAATGCATGTTAAAACTGAAATGCTTTACTGATTGCGTGAGATGTTATGTACTTGAATTGCAGCCCTGGCTATTAGCAGTTTAATAATTGTTCTGTGAATTAGCATTAAATTACAGTGAATGTTACAGAAAAGGTTCTAATATTTACATTAGTGCCTAATGAGTTCCCCATAATTAATATAATTACACTGAGCCACAGCAATTAATATTCAACCAATTATTTTAAAGCACTACACGATCTATGTAGAGATTTTTTGAGGACACCTTCCCAATAATGACAAAGAGGGTTTTAAAAAAGCACAAGTTAATTTCATTGCAGGATCCCTTAAGGCCTGGGTCCCCGCTGAAGTTTTAGAATAAATTCATTTGCCCAATTTCCTAAGCATCCGCATTATGTTAACTCTAGAAATATTGCAACACAAAGCAGAAAACCTACCGAGTTCTACACTCCACCTTAAGCGTGGCTTCTAAGGCTGTAACAAATGTGACTGAGGTGAAAGAGACAGGGACAGGCAACAGTCATATACACAACTTCCAGTGACAGCTACAAAGATCCCACTAGAACTGGTGAAATACACTGCTTATAGTTCCAGATAGCATGTTTCATAAGGCTGGAGGACTAAGAAGAGGGGGGAAAAAAAAAGAAAAAAAAAAAAACACACACACGAAAAAAGCTTTTCACCTACAAGGAATCTGCAACACTTCTTTGTCCTAATTTCTGAAAGCCATACTTCAGGGAGATGCATTGATGCGGAGCCCCTTTGAAAGTCAGGTGTCTTCAGAAACCCTCTGGTGTACGGATCGTTACCTTGAGTAGCCATATTCAAACATGAGCTTAATGCCTTTCTTTCCATTTTTCCAAATATTTTGTATTTGGAGATAGCTGACCCATTTTTCTATTTCTTTGTTTAGAAGCATCATCTTCAAATCAAAAGACAGATAACTTACTTTCCTCTCCTGCTATGTCATGTTTAAATATGCACTGCTGTTTCATTTTTCTATAGCAAAGCCTATGGAAGAGCTTCAGAGATACTATTCTTCAGGGTAACTGATAGCACCAAGGGCAAAAGGTTAAGTATGTAAGTCTTACATATTAAAGGATAATTAATCTTCTTGCATCCTTAGCCATCTCTGCTATGTCTTCAGAGATTAGATCCAGTTCTGCTTACATCAGAGAGCAATTTAATGTTTTAAATACTGCTGGAGAAGACCAGCAGAGAACCGTATCGCTTCCTCCCTACCCCATGGCCCCAAAATCCACTGAGAGTTATTTTCAGAGTAATCAAAAAGCAAACAAAATTTGTCAGCCAGCCCACCCAGAATCACATTATAGTTTGAGAAAGCCTGCCTTATGGTGAAAGAGCAGACATGAAGACTTCAAGCTAACACTCCAAGAGAAGATGGTCTCAACTTCAAAGATACTTATACCTGCCCCCGTTGAACCAAAGCTAAATATTACCTTTGGGAAAGGTACCCACCTACTGAAGCAGTGCTGGAAGAGGCTGTTCTCCCCTTTCCACATGGCTCAGCACAGCTCTGCAGCATTGCTTACAAGCACAAACACAAAAACCCAGGGAAAGCAGCACAGCAAATAATGATTGTCAAAGCCAAAGGGCCCTTTGCTACCCATTCTCCTTTAAACTTGCTATCAAGTGTTTCTGTACTTGAGGCAGAGAGTCCATCAGTAGCTTGGGAAGGGTTTGTCAGAGAAAGAGGTGGCAAAAAATGCTGCCTGTCTGTTGATAGTGCTTCCTTTCCATTATCCCTTACCATCCTTGCCCAAAAAGGGTCTCGTTCCTTCCAGTACTTGCCCATCAAACTCCTGGGCTGGCACAGTCTAGCCCAGTAAGTACCTAGAGCTGGAAATGGGAAACAGAGGGTAAAAAGCTGGAAAAAATGGGGAGCATGGGTATTTTCAGCTTCCTATGGCAAACCAATATTTTTAACCTTCCCCCCCCCCCCCCCAATTATCAATTGCAAGTACAAAACTTAAATTAACCATCCTAAACTACTCAAGGATGTCCTTCAAAACAGTTTTGCCAGTTCTGCTATTGGTATTCTTTGCGCAGTGACATTTGATTTGCCTGCAGCAGCTACAAATGTTACATTATTCTGCTGCTGTTGGTATCTAAGACATTGAGTCCTGCTGCAGTTTGCCTTAATGATTTCCCATGACTGCAAATGCTCCACACCATTTATCTGTCATGATAAGTGTTTTCCAAACCCTTTCTGAGCATGCTTCTTCTCCTCAGTGACCATTCCTTTATTCTTGTGCTGTAAGACAAGGTGAATAGGAGCACTGAACTGTTTTATGTGCCACCTGCTGTTTCCTCTTACTCAGGTGTGCACAAAAGATAGGCAAACCATTAAGAGAAAATGTGGATCCAGGAGACACTTGTGAAAATAGCCAATTTAAGGCTATCTTTGTTGCATCCCTGGGGCTGCATGAGATTTTAAAAATGGGATTAACTGTATTAAAAAGAGCAGTTAGGCTAATAAGTAGTTAAAAGCTAATCAAAGTGATAACATTACACGTTCTTAAAGTCATCCCACAATTTACATTTGGATGTAGACATAGTCTGGAGGAGAAACCGAGCAGGAAATCCATTCTTTTGGGCCACCAAATAAGGTCAGAAGTGTGAGCGGGTGGGTGGAACAGGGACCTTGATCGTAAAAAGCACCAGTTTAGCAGTTCGTTCTACCTCAGACAAGGTCTGAAACAAAGCAGTGGGCATTAGGTGCATTAGGAAATACAAATGTATATGAGCATAGGTGTACACCACACAACCCAACAACATTGCAGAGGTACACAGTCATACACAGTAAACAGGAAAATTTTATTCCTTTTGTTGCTCTAACTGCTTCACATCACACACACTGATCAGCAGACCTAGCCAGCCTGGGTGGGTTGTCATGCTGAGATCACACTCCATAGAGCAGAAGTAGTTAGGTACAACTGCTTTGATCAAAACCTATCACTCCAACCCAAAACTCAATCAACATCTATTACTACTGACAGAAAGCAAAGCTGTTGTGCTCTTTCTGCCCAGGTCCAAGTTCCCGCAGCATAAACATACAGTTCAGGGAGTGTCAGAAATGATGGAAACAGGCTCACCTTGCTCCAGCTGTAGCCTTACTCACATTAAGAGCACAAAAGGTAAATTTCCCTCATTTTAAATCCATTTAATAAAAGTTAAATATACACTGCAGACTAAATTTATAAAGGCATAAATCCGAATTTTGTCTCTCTATCCAGACAGTAACCTTCAGAAAAACTTGCAGGAAACTAATTATTTTTAAGACCTTTACCTCTGTCACATTTGATTTGTATCATCCAACAGTTCAAAATTACTAGGGAGATGGACAGACACACACTCAGTAGAGAAACAGATCTGTTTCCATAGTGAAGTGCATTAAAAATAGCAAGAATATGACACTGATGTTTCTTTTCAGATATTGCCAGAGGGATTCTTCAAGACACTGTATCCTAAAGCTCTAATCTCTAGTGAAATCTGACTATTTAAAAAAAAAAGCAGAAGTAGGATCCTTCATAACTCTTGTGCTGGAGGAACTGACTGGACCAGACTCCTCTGCATATTCAGGACAGATGAGATGGGAAAAATCTCCCATTGGATGCTTGAAGATCTAATGTATCTTATTTTACAGCTACAATAACCTATGTGAATGGTCCACATGCATGTACTGTTACAGTATAGCTTAACTGTCAAACTGAAGTATTAGACTAGCTGTAATTTGCCTCTTACATATTTGATATCCTGGTGAAAGGTAATACTTTCATATTCAGCTTTACTGCTACTTCACAAGACTTTATTAAAAGTTGGACAATCAAATATTTCTTAGAGAAAGTCTATTCATGAAGAGAAGTGTTAGAAGCATTAGTCTTTGGGTTGCCAAGAGACTTCTGTATATGTATGTACTAATTTAATACATCGTGTCTATGAGAAAAGCAGGCTGACTGAAGAGCTACCTCTTCTGCAAAGCAGAACCCAGCTCTGAAGCACCATGCCGCATGCCGCATCAGCTCTTTGTCCCCAGGGGGAAAACTCTAAAAACAGCCTCATGACTCAGGAACCCCCCCCACATTCACAACAAACTCTGACTCTCCAATGAGAATATCAAATATCCACAGTGATGGCAGAGACAGCCAAGCTCCACTGAGGTGCCACTGTCCTATTGAGAAGTGACTCTGTCAGATTGTAAGGAGAACCCAGAAAAGTGCAAAGACCGCAGTCTTGAGAGTCTGCACAGGTACTTTCCAAATACTTTGGTCCAGACATATAGCAATAAAGGCAAGATTGCTCTTTCCCACACACTTTACAGAAGTAGTAGTGAAGGCTTCTCAATGCTGTAGTCTTCTAATCAGTCTGGAAAACCTTAAAAACTTAAGTCTTTTCCTTTCTCTGATAAAAGGCGGTAATTTTTGTCTGTAAAAGTAAGCCTGTTGTTTTGACCCATGTCTGTTCCTTAGAAGTATGAATTCTATTCCTTCTTTATTTGTGTGTAGGAGTCCAGAAAAAAAAAAAACAATGAAATACCTTCAACTGAAGGGTCAGGCAGAACAGCAAAGCAGCAGAGTCTCAGACGACCCAGTTCAGAGTGGCTATAGAAATCAACAGAAAAGCTGTAGGACTGACAAGCTCAGTGGGAGCAATAAGCAGAAACACTTCTGTAAAAGGTCTCCCTCTGCTTAAGTTTTAATCTCCTAATGTGAAGAATGTTGGTAAAGTGTGGACATATGCTGGCCAATGCTAAAGCAGAAGCAATCTTTTCAGGTTAAACTTATCTGAAATGGGCTTTTACCTACTTTCAATAAAGTAGCAATTTGTCTGGCCACGAGTTGATGAAGTATTGGATAAAGCAATATTAGAACTGAAAGCAACAACACATCTTTTTAGCTCAGTGAACATGGGCAGTGAGAGAAAGATGGCAGTCTCCCTGCATCACCTCAATGGTGGTGATTTTTTCTTTTGGTCTCATCTTGTAGCAAATAGCTGCACACATCCCCTGACAAACAATCACAGACAATCTGTTGACTTCATTCAAATCCTGAAATACCATCTGATTCAGCCAGGTATCATTAGATTAAATTGTTTTATAAATAAAGGCAAGGTTTCCGCGAAGGGCTCTTTCTAAGGAATAGCAGGGCAGAAAACCTATATTCAAAGTCTTTTTTTAAGCCGTAATCTAGATTTTGTACTTAGCAATGACCTAGTTACCTTGGCAGCTTTGAAGGACTTGTGTCTTTTTTAGATGTACAGGCAGATGTAGCCATAGCAGCACTCGCATCTTTGTCAGGCATCCTGCCTCTTGCAGGTTCCTGTCCCCTCAGCTAGCGCCCACTCTACTACTGGCTTGAAAATAATCACTGCCAGAAAGCTGTACCAGCCAACACGGACCTTGGGCTTGGAAAACTTGATGCTTATCACTTTTCAGAATTACTAACGTCTTTCACGAACATCACAAGATTTTCTCCCAGTTCGTCGAGGAACAGTCACTAAAGGGTAGATACTAGCAGCAACTCAAAGGCAGCGTCCCAGTTGTGCTGAATGGGGATGCTGTTGCATAGGCACAGACAAGAGCGCTTGCTAAAAAAAAGTAACTTAATAGTCTTGTCTGCATTGGGTAATTCTTTTTTATAGAATCAAACCCCTTGGACAGGGTGGTTGGTTGCTGTCCAGCTAGTTCACTGCAAGTGTCCTTACAAAAATACCTTCAGCTGGATAAGACTCCCTGAACTGTTCTGGAGAATCCCTACATCTCACTAGCATATTTATGTGACTAGTCCAGCATAGGTATGATCCATATCTATGCATTACTTTAATTATGTACAAACCATCTCTTAACTATCTTAATTATGAACAAAGACTGCTCTATAAGACTACTCCTACTGAGCAGTTTTGCCTGATTCTTTAAAGTTACCTCCATACATTTGGTCAACACCTTTGTCTACAGCAGCTGCCAACAGGGAGAACCCCCAGGAGCTCCTGGCTTCTCTGCCCAGGAATTTAACCAGCACATCCCACCATACAAGCAGCATCTACCAGTTAGTCTGCGCCCAGCAGGAGCTACCTGGGAGAGTCTCTGGGACTGTCCAAAAGTCCTGTCTGCAGGGCTCCCGCCTGTTGCTTTGCTGCCAGGCGGGCTGGGAGTTCAGTTTAACCACCCCGTCCTCAGGCAGGCAGACACATCGTCTCTGCAGAGGTTACTCCAGAGCTCCTGGACCACCCAGGGAACGGCTCGTTAAGCATGCTGGGTACCCATACAGGCACAACGCTGATGATATTCAACTATATCAACACTGCAGCAGGATAAACCTGAGTTTCATCCTTATACCACAGTTATAACCTATATATGACACACCATAGATTTTCACCACAGTATCCAGACTTATTTTAAGAGCAGCCACTTGCTAATCCTTTTGATAGAAGCCCTATACTATTCCTAAGGCAGACAGACTGACCTGGCGAGGCATCCTCCTGATCCCTGCCGCATGTGCATCTGGAAATGGGATCACAAGGGAGAAGAGCAGATATAAATGGTTTTTAATTTTTTAGCCATTAGGCTGAGCAGCTGGAGCACTGTCGGGCACCCAGCTCTCCCTCCTCACTCTGACTCAAGCTGCCCAAGAATCTTTACAAATCCCTTTGTCACTTCCCAAACCATCTAAGTGTTGAACCAGAAACCTAAGGGTTTTTCTGACAAAAATGTTTTTTTTTTTTTTCTGAACCTCCTATGGGAGTAATGAGCCTCTCCTATTATGAAGGGACAAGTCAGCTGAAAGAAGCAATAAAAAAACTAATGTCATTTGCTAAGATGGATTGCTATTATTTGAGCTGTCCATCCACACATATTTGTCCGGAGCGTATTTTTAGTACTAGAAGCAATGTAGTTACAGATCACAGAACAGCCAAACTGCCAGAAAACATGGACTGACTTACCTTCATCAAAATAAATCACAACAGGTTTTGGGACTCCCATAACTCAGAAGCCAAGGGTGACCTTGAGGGAGAAGTTGATTAAAACTGTCACACAAAGCCCAGTGTTATACTTTATAGCTAATGATGCCAAGTTGCCAACTGAACCATGTCTGCTTGTGTCTGCACTGTAGTCTAGAGCTGAGATGTTGCTCCTAAATAATAACTGATAGAAGGAGCTTCAGCAGTCTGATCTGCTCCCTAAATTATAATCCCTTCACATGAGGCTGTTAAACTAGTACTGTTTTAAATGCCTCAAATAGGAATAGGAAAAAGTAATGGGCAAGATTAAAAAAAGGAAACAAACCCCCCAAGAAAACAACTGCACCTCAATCCAGTTTGCTTTCCCGTCCCACTAATTTACTTGACCACATGCACCAGAAAGCTTACCCAAGTGTTAGGTACAAAAGATTAAATCCTCACCTGGGGCAGACATCAAGGTAACAACTTCGCCTTCAGCAGAACACTACTGCACACCCTCAGAGGGCTTGCAGCTCGCAGGGTCCAAAGCCCAGGGTTCAGCTTCCCTGGGGAGCCTGTGCCACCAAGAGCCCAGCAGCACCGTGCCTGCTCATGGCCGAGAGGGACAGCAGTGACCAGGGGGAAGCAGACTGGCTTGAAAGTCTTTACTGTGGGAAATGCTGATAACTTATTCATACAAGAGAAAAAGACACATAAGTTTCTATCAGTGTCTTCTGATAATTTTGCAGAAAGTAAGCCCTGGTATGCCAGGTCTGGGGATCCTGGCTGGACACCGAAAGATCGATAGATGAGAAAGTGTGAGAAGACCCAGTATTCCCATACCGGGGCCCTCAGTGCAAGAGCACAGCATGGCAGCCCCAAGGGCTCCAGCCAGGACTTGATGCGCTCCAAGAGGGCCAGGATGGGCAGCATGCCGAGCAGGCCAGCCCTGCCCCTGTGCTGGCTCTGCCACCTTCCCAGGCTGTGGCTACAGAGGAGGTGCCCCAAGGTCCTTCCCCTCCAGGCAGCCTGTGCAGCAGGGACCCCAAAGCTCCAAGCCCTGGTCCTTTTCACCTAGGAGGCAGAGCTTTTCAGGAGCAATACGCCTGTACTCCTTTAGAAGTCATGTACATTTAAGTTAAGGACTTAACACCTTTTTCAAACAAAAACTATTAAAGCAGCATATCCATACCATGTAGGCTGAGTTACTCTTTCATGAGTGTTTTCCCTGTGAACACCAAGTTCCGTTCATGCATATTCCCAGACTTTATACCATACAGAAAGTTTCTGAGGTTGGCCTTCCCAAAGGCAAGTATTTTTGCTGAAAGTTTTGATCTAAAACAGCTCAGTCATGTTTATGAAAGCCCAGCCTAGACAGAAGGAAGAACTTAATTTTCATCACAGAGGAGGCATTTTTTTGAACACTGTGGGATAAAGATTTAAAAAAAAAACCAACAAAAAAAAACACCAACCCTGAAAATTCTTACTGAGGAGGTATGCTGAAAAATGCTAGTGAAAACTGAGCATGATCCAGAAACAGGAGATTGAAAATGTATATTCAACATTTTGCACAGTTTTGTTCCTAATGGTTTAGTGCCCATAAGAAGTATCGACTTTCATTATTTTCAATGAGACTGTACAAAGTTCAGGATCTTTCAAGGCAAATGACAAACAGGTCCTCTGCCCTCATAAAGGCAAGAATAATGAGATTCATCCCACCCAGGGAAGACATCCAATTTCAACCATAATTTTCTGAACTTCCTAAGCAGCCAAAACAAAGACAGGCTTCTTCAAGCAGCAATTCAAATTTTTGGTGATCATCCTCTTCCTCAAACTTCTTCCTACCCCAAAGGCAACCATGCTTTTTATTTAGGTATTTCAGCTTGTCATGGGGGTGAATGAATTCAAATTACAGCCTCTAGCTACCCTGCTGCGGCATCACCCAGCTTCTAAAACATCCAAAACATTTGGGGGTGGGGCAGGGAGAAGAGGGGGAAAAAAAAAAAGAGAAAACAAAGAGACACTGGATAGAAGCCAGAAGTGACAGACAAGACCCCAGGGCCGCTCTTTCATTTCATACAAACAGCAGCAACAAGATCAAAATGCTGTTATTAATACTTCCTTGCAATTTGCTTAAAAATGTCTAAGAAATACTATGTCACTACATTAAGAAAGCACACAAGCCAACTACTGACAAAAAAGCACAGAGATTGACAAATCTTCCATTTATTTTAACCTTTCCCTTTCATAATCCATATATGCAGAGACCCAAGAGCAGAGATTACCTACAGATAATTTGGTTGCTGCAGCTAATTTTGACTTTCTGTTACGATAAAGCCTCACATTTACAGTGTTTGAGTTTGAGTAGGATGCCAACGACTGCCACCAGTGGACAATATTCTCTCATTGTATTGGTGGCAGTTATTTACCTGACCATGATTAATTAGGAAAGGGGGGGGGAGGGGGGGGGAGGGGGGGGGGAGGGGGGGGGGGGCGGGGGGCAAGACATGCTTCTTTACCTTTCCCACTTGTTCATAGCAAACAGCCAAGCTAGCTCTGCTCATGAACTTTGACAGTGCCCTTGGCACAGCACCCTCACAAAAATACAAGAAGTATCCAAAACTGCCTTGCTGCAGCCTTGTTTCCAGGCTTAAACAAGGACCAAATACAAACTCATTAAAATATATACTCATCATGTAATTTATTTATATTATGCCTAGCGAAAATCGTTGTATCTTCTGCCTATTACTGGCCCTCTTCAATGTCCTTAATGTATAATGGTGTCAGCCAGTTACTCCCCCATGCTAGGTAGAGTTCATTATCGCACTGTTCAGACTGTTTATATGTTCAAACACTACAAAACAGCCAGACAAGACAAAGGAATATTAGCACCATCCTCCTAATCTGAGAAAAGTCCTTTCCTTAACAAGCTTTTCCTGTGGAAAGAATATTGTAATATTGTAGCACAGCTCAGTGCATGAGCTTATTTTATTTTAAAATAACTGATTTATAATTTATAATGTGTTTTAAATCAAATCCCCCTTTAGTCACTTTCTCACAGGCACTAAGATTCACCCGTCCCAGTGGGGCAGCCAGCACCCAGGAACCAAGATGTGTTTACCCACGTGGCCTGGAGACAACGCAAAGGACCAGGCCATCAAGTCCTCGTCCCGTATCCTCTGTCCCCCAAAGCCTATGTGCTGGGTTTGGATGTGCCTTCCATACCTTTAGGAGCTGACAGTGATTCTGACCTTTATTTCTCTCCATCCTGTCTCACCTTTCTGTATCATTAGAACTTGCTATCCTTGATTTCCTTACCTGGGTGTCTTAAAGAGTGTTTTCTGCTCTTGCCTGGGTGTGGATTGTTCCTCATTGAGGCTGCCCCTTGTTTTTTCTGATCAGGGTGTCCTGAAAAGCTGCAGGTGGATGTGCCAGGATCTTAATAACCTGCTAATGTAGAGGTCATCAACACCTGCCATCTGATAGCCCTTCCTTCTGGCACTTTCAAATCTTAACCCTCCCACTCATAACTCCCCCAACCCTCAGCTTTCTACAGTGCAACAGCAAGAAACACAAGGAATTACACCCATCACCTGTATCTTAGCTGGATAAAAAATTATCTGTATATTAAATAAACAGACTGCCAGATTTTCTGTCTTTCCACCAGTGCTGTGCTTCCGTGCACATCTTTGCTGACTTTAAGTGATGGCAGAGTGTAGGTAGATGCTTTAACAATTGCACTCGGCACTATCAACCGTTCTAATATCAAAACATAACAGCAACAGTCACCTTCCAGTTGCACAGTGCAGTACATTACTGCCTTGTTGTTGAAACAGCCTGACAAAACACATTCAAAGTTTGATCTAGAGATTTAACCTATATTTTCTTGACTAAAATCATCAGTTCTTCTGTACTTATTGGCCAACATGAATAACAAGGCTCTGCTTGCCTCACAGAATCCCTACCCACACATGAGCTACTGTGGACGCAAGTTACATTTATTGTCCTTCTCTGACTGAAGACATCCCATTGTTTCACCAAGGTTTTTTTCAGGCCTCCTCATATTTTGGAAATCAAACCCAAACATGCCCTATTTGGCATAGCTCTAAAGAAAAAGGGAGCAGTACCTGCATCCCTGCCTGCGTGCCTGGAGAAGAGGCATGCAGCCTTTGCCAACCACAGAGCGAGTCTGCCAAGACAATTTTTCTTTCATTTAGCACCTAGAGAAATTGCTGCATCTCCTCTCCTCCTCCCTAGCCCTATGGGAGCACACTGACATCCAATACAGGTTTGTAAAAAGAGCATTGTCACATGAAATGTCAGGTAACTCTAACCCAAGAGATCAATCTGCCAGTTTATTTCTTTGCCACTCAGACATATTGCCAAGAAACATCTTTGCCTCCCTCCATCTCAATACCTGGCCCAACCACCGAGGCTGTATCTACATGCTACTGAGCTCCTGGTCCCTAATAATTAGCCTCCCAATCCAGGCCCACACTACTTTGTGATTTTATTGCTTTGAATTAACTGTCATCAGCTTTGAAAAAAAAAAACATGCCACCTCACATTTCTGATATGCTCAGAAGAGAAAATGATCTCAAACATTTTGGAAAAGATGCCCAAATCCAGATTCTTGGACCCGATTTACACAGCTCTTCAACACTCTCACCTGGAAGTTTACTGAGTTACTCGGTTTCCCTTCCTAGTTAAAGAAGGGCTGAGAAAAATCAAACTGGGAATCCAAAATTGAGCTTTTTTTGCTTTAACTCATAGAAATGATGAAACGTCAACTCAAGGGGTATTAGGAAAACCATTCCTACTTAGAAAGCAGTCGTATGTTGCTGTTTCTAGTATTACAGAGCCCATAAGCTGCAGTCTTATCATCAAAGCAGTAGCTGACAGTAGGTTTAGGGAAGAGAATATCATAAAGAGTGTAACAAAATTATGAATAGCTGCTCCTTAACTATTCATTGTGTACATATCTGATACAGTGCAAGATTACGTTAAGTTTTTACTATTACACTGCCTTCCCGAATCTCTGCTTGATTGAGCTTTCTACCGCATTTCATTCAAAGCAGGGCAATATCTCTGAGAAGGCGTGGGTTTATTCTGTGATAGGTACTAAATGTCCTAGGACTGCTCACCTGATTTTCTACAGGCATGGGGACACATATAAGGTATCAGAAAGCAAGTAAGAGGGTGAGCTCGCAGTACACAAGCTCTGAATACCTCTGGTTATGTATTTGAGAACGTGACACACAGAAACCCAGGCTTTCATGCTGACTACAGAGGCTTCAGCCCCCATCTCTCCGTCTCAGCCATGGCAACCATAGCTCACTCAGGACTGCTATTTATGGAGGGTCTGTCTCCAATAAAAGCTTCATAAGAAAAGACATATAATCCCTTAATAGGCAGCTACCTGAGGGCCTGGTCTTCATAATAGGAATGCTTTGAAAATACAAGCTAAAATAAAGAATTTTAGCCTCCTCCAATGCCTTTGAATTTTAACATTATAAATCAACCTATTTTTCAGATCAGCATAAAAAAAAATAAATCGATATCCCACGGGAAAAAGATAATTATGGTCACAAATACCCGAACTCCAGTCTGAGCCACTCCAACCAACACTTCGCAGCAGGCTGACCATTTTGGTAGCATCTTCAAATGGGTACTGTTGTATTTCACATTAATTTAACTCCCTGCTGGGGTTTGTCCTCATGCCCTTGATTTCCCCAGCAGAACCTGAGGCTGTAGCAGCTCCACAGCTGGAAATAACACTGGCCAGGATTAGCCATCCCAAGTAGCAGATGGTTTGGAGCACAAATAGACCGACACTCAGTTTGTCAAAGCTATAGGATACCCGCAGTCTCCAGCCTCATTGTTCTAAGAGCTGGCAAAAAAAAGCCCACAAGCAAACAATCTAAAAATAAGAGAATTGCAAAGGATGACAGTTAAAGGTAAATTATTTCCTGTACAGGGTAATTTCCATATAGAATAAGTTCCTGAAGAGGGACATTAAGCAAAGCATGCAACTATGTTTGGGAGATAAGTAGGCAATTTTCTAAAGATGAAGATGGTAGGCATAGGGAGAAAAGAAAATAAAGCAAAGGAAAAGGACACACTCATCACTCAATAGCCCCTTTTCTTTTCATGAGTGTTTCACACTTCTGTGAAACACAGATAGTAACAATAAATGCAGCAGCATTTCACCAAGAATAAACAGCCTCTCCTAATGACTGGGGGCAAACCTGCTAAAGATTAACAACTACACAGCTTCTGAAGGAAACCACACACCCTGTACTGAAAGATGGCAGGAGGCACAAACCACAAGAACACAAGCACCAGCAGATGCTGAGGGGGCGCAGCGTGCCTGTCGCCTGCTGAAGCGGGTCTGCCAGCCCCCACGGTCAGGCGCTTTGCAGGCGGGCAATGAGGAGCAAACCCGCGGCAGACCCTGCCTGGTGGCACCTGTGCCACAGCACCTCTCGCCCTGCTGCCTCCAGACAGCTCTGTCCTGGGACAGAAGAGATGCACGTGTACTATAAACAAAGCAGTTTACTTACCAGCTACGCAAGCCTTGCTCCCGGTCAGGAAGAGCGAAGCCTCCTCCTCTCTTGGTTTAGCAGACCGTGCAGTCACTACTAGCAAACACTTCATTAATGTCCAGGGATGGCCAGCTGCATCCTCAGGGATGGTGTCTCAGCAGCCTGGGGTGACTCTAGCGCAGGCAGAGTCCCCACCGGCAGGGCAGTGTCCCTCAGAGCCTCAGCCAAGCGTCCAAGCGTCCATCAACAGCCCTGCACATGGCGAGCAATGAACCAGCTCTAGTATCCACCCAGTAAGGAGCACAAAGAGTCAGAGGCAGCTACAGCACAGCCTAACAGCCGGGCAGGGGCAGCAGGGAACTGGGAACCCCGCAGCTGGGGCAGGCGGCACCTGCACCTGAGGCACTGGGTGGGAGCAGGCCCCAGGTGAGGCCACCCGGGGCAATCAAGGCCTGGCGGTGCCCCCTGGCCAGGGCAGCCACCTCTGTGCTTGGCAAGGTCCCTCACAAAGGCCCCAGGTGAGGCTGCTCAGGGTGATCAAGGCCTGGAGATCCCCCCCAGCCAGGGCAGCCACCTCTGTGCTTGGCGAGGTCCCTCACACAGGCCCCAGGTGACACTGCTCAGGGTGATCAAGGCCTGGAGATCGCCCCCAGCCAGGGCAGCCACCTCTGTGCCCGGCGAGGTGTCCTCTCCCCCTATCACACCAAGCTGGGGTCCATGTACAGGCCCTGGTGAGGCTGGCCAGGGCAGCCAAGGCCTGGTGGCACAGTCACAGCCCTGACAGTTCATGTCTGTAGTCAGTCCATGAGAAAGAGAAAAAGGAAGAACCCAAACCCAGCGAGGAAGCTGGTGGAGGGAGTAGAGACTGGTGGATCACAGCATTCCTGGGCCCACCAGTCTAACATGCTGAACGGAAGGATGTCAGAGGAGGAGATGCCAGGCAGGGCCTCCAGGCCAGGTTGTGTCCAGGCGTGAACAGTCAACAGGGCTGGATCCTAGCAGCTGAGCTCCCACCAGTATGAGATCCAGGCACAATAACATTCACTTATGGAGGAAATTCTGGCAAAACGCAGAATCTGGATGATGCAAGGCAGTATTCTTGCAAGAACAAGCTCTCCACCTCGATGAGTTTAGGCATCCTTCCTGGCTCTGCCTGAGAAAACAAGGACTCGCCTGCAGTGGGGCTTCGTGCAGGCATAAGCAACAGGCAGCATCTTCGGGGCACCAGTCTCATCTCCCCAGCAGCACAGTCGTCTACAAAAGCTGCAGTGTCCTTTCCATCTGTTAAAGCAAGAATAAAGGTACATAGCACTTTTCTGTGGTTTGAAAGTTAATTTTGTCTATTTGAAAGATTTCTTCAAACCTAACTAGTTGGCTGGCCATAACTCCAGCACCTTAAGCTTCCCTGTTGGGACTGAAAATAAAATTTGGATTTCAAAATGCTCTGCTAAACTCATGAGAATCATCTGTCATTAGCTGCAGCTAATTTAATACTTAAAACACATTTCTGCAGCCAGAACATTTAGTGCTGAAAGAGCACCAAGAGTTCACAGGAGCCTTCATCTTGCAGTAGGTGAACAATATTCGGGATATACCAACCTATGGAAGAGAAAGCTTCCCTCTCCTGCACAGGCAGACAAAAGGTCACATTTGTGTGTAACTCTGAGGGTGAGTCCCACAACATACTTGTGGTGCTCAGTCTCATGATACGTATTTTTGTGGTGGGACTGCTACCCAGGCAAGAAATTCACTACCTCGTAGGATAACTGCTCTTCCCAGAGTTACCAGTTCATTAAAAAAGTTTTGCTAATGTATTAAGATGATGTCCTGGTTTCAGCTGGGATAGGAGTTAATTCTCTTCTTAGTAGCTGGTGCAGTGCTGTGTCTTGGATTTGGTGTGAGAACAATGCTGACAGCACACTGATGGTTTTAGTTGTTGCTGGGTAATGTTTACACTAAGTCAAGGACTTTTTGGTTCCTTGGGCCCTGCCAGTGAGAGGGCTGGAGGGGGACGGGAAATTGGGAGGGGACACAGCCAGGACAGGTGACCCAAACTGGCCAAAGGGATATTCCATGCCATATGAAGTCATGATGAGTATATAAGCTGGGGGAAGAAGAAGGAAGGGAGGCACATCCAGTATTATGGCATTTGTCTTCCCGAGTACCCATTACGCGTGATTGAGCCCTGCTGCCCTGGGGATGGCTGAACACCTGCCTGCCCATGGGCAGTGGGGAACGAATTCCTTGTTTTGCTTTGCTTGTGTGCGCGGCTTTGCTTTACCTATTAAACTGTTCTTACCTTAACCCTTGAGTTTTACATTCCTTTCCGATTCTCCTCCCCATCCCTCTGGGTGAGGAGGAGTAAGCAAGTGGCAGCAAGGTGCTTGGTTGCCAACTGGGGTTAAACCATGACAGAAGGGATAAAAGAAAGTCAGAGGTATTTGGCAGGGAGGAATTTAACTACTGAGATTTGCATCAGTTAAATATGCCATCGATCCTGTTTATAGACCTCTATGCATCTGCCATTATTAATAAATCATACTCTGTTTCTTCCCCTTAATTGCACTGACTGTGTTAACAAAATTAGGAGAAGAGCCTAACAAAACAGAAATAGCAGATTATTTTGAAAACAAAATTAGCAGCCTGAGGCACTGTGGCATATTGCTGAGAGAAAGCAGGTGGTCACAGGTGGCTCTGAGCCTCAAAAGGTAATGACTATCTATACACTGTGCTATAGGGCTTGGTTGCACTTTGATGAAATACTCTGTCTACAAGCTGGCAGAACACATTTGTTTTCAGAGCAATTAAAATCTACAGCAGATCAGAAAACACCATTTTTATGAAAACCCACAGCAAGACAATAATTTACAGACCTATTGTATGAGCATAAGGATTTTGTCCTTTGGACTAAAACCTCATTATTTTTCATCTCATCCCATTTGGACTTCTTTTTTTTCCTTAACAGAGGTGTAAAAATTTAAGTACTGCTATTCAGTTACATCTAAAAAACTGCATATTGCATAGACAGGTGCTGCAAAGGTGTTATCATCTATTATCGAGGGTGTTATTATCCTGCTTTCAAGGTAACAGATTGTCCTGTGAGCTGTGCTTGCACAGCTACCGATTTTTAGTGAGCCACTGCACTACAGTGAATGACTCATTAATTGGTATCAAGGATAAAACGAAGTTAAACCTCATCTAAGGGCACAAAGATATACTGAGATAAGAATGTTCCATGGAGAGATTTTCTGAAAATTAAAATATCATGTCCGTAAAGCTTACTTGATCAACAATGAAATTCTTCACTTAGGAAAGGATTTCACTTAAAAATTTATCTGCATGATTTGTAAAATACTCTATGATTAATTTTCTACGATATTTAGACATTCTTCTAGAATCCAGGAAAATAATGTTTCAGTCTCACCATACATCTTGTTGTCATTTTTGTACAGCAGAACAATTTTTTTGTAGTGCTGTGGTGCCTCATCCATCCTTATCATTGCAGTGTTTAAAAAAATTTTAAATAAATGTTCATGATTGCACGTTTATAGTTTACATCTTTTCAACAGACCATTCCCTCTAGGATCCCCTTGGTGCAGGAAATGAAAGGGCCTTCCTTGTGCCCTTTGAAACCTTCAGTTGTAACACCCCAATGACAGAACCAAGTGTTCAGCCCCCACAGATAAGGCAACCCCAGGGCACACTATTTCCAAGATCCCCCAAAAGATTCTTCTTTACAATATCTCCTGAGTGCTATATACCAGTGTTAAACATCTCATTCATTTTCCAAAGAAATACACTATTCAGGCTGGGCCACAGCTCTTAAAAGCCTTGGCAGCTTCTTGCTTTCCTCCCTGCACGACTACCCTTCTTCTCTCTCTTCTACATTGGCCACCCCTGTATTTTTGTCATGCTTATTGATACTTTTAAGAAAAATTATCATTTTAGCTACTTGTTCTAAATTACTTCGACAAGAGGCAGAGATGTAAACAAGGGTGTGCTTCCCCACTGTAACAGGAAGAAATAGTCAAGCTCTTCCTAGACGAATAGAAATAGCTACTAGGGCAAAAATTTAATTAATTTCTTTAAGCTCAGACTCAATCTCCCTTAAACCAGAAATATTTAAACATAACCATTTAGAGAAAGCGCATGCAAGTGTTACGCAAAATCAAAATTGAAATTTGTCCATAATTGGGAAAACCAACTTTGGTGTAGTTGGAGAAGCCTAGAGAGGAGTAACAGAGGCAGGTCATTCTGTTAATCTTTACCCAGTCCCTTTGGCAAACAAGTTAGAAAAAATCCTCTAACTACAGTCTCCAATAGAGTATTATGCATTTCCATATTGTGCATCTCTAACAAAAAAGTGCTGTGGTAATTAATTTTTTTCATAAGTTCCCTTCCTCTTGCATTTCAGGGACATGTGGTGTTACAACACACCAGGCCTCTAGAGCTGTGGCATCTTTCACACTGCTCGTCCTTTTCCCTTTTCCTCAGAGCATATGTAGCAGAGCTAAATTGCTGTTCGTCAGCGAGGTCTCCCCCTCCTCCCTGCCCTCCACCCCTTTTTCCCAACAGAGCCCTGAATTAGGCTCTCCTCTGCATACAGATTCCTGCCCTTATCTTGCTTCAGCCCAAAGCTTGCTGCTTTTAATCTTAATTTCTCAGCAATTCTTGCAGTTAAAGATCTCACACTCTGGCATTTCGCTGGCAGTAAAAACTAACCTCTCCCTCTAGTTTACACTTCCAGTGTGCTTCTGCTCCTCCAGCCTGTCCTGAGGGGCGCATGTTGCTTATTTTACATTTCTGAACAGCTTTGTTTTACTGCAGTCACCTAATGGCTGAGTTCAGAGAGCGTCACTGAGCGTTAGCTGCACAGATTCGTAGCTGTACCCACAGAAGCTGGAAGCCTGGAATTTTCCTCTTGCTCAATAAAATACAGGTATTAACCCCATGGTCCCTGCAGAGCACACAACAGGGTATTTCACTGCCTTGCACAGAGGAGGAGGCAGGCAGGCAGCATTGCCTCTCCTAAGCCTTTTAGTGTGCAGAACACATCAAAGTGCTAAATATTTTTGGTTAAAAGGTATCCCCTGCCACTGGCTCTGAAAACAGTTTGGGCTGTGGCAGAAATCAGGGAACAAGTATATTTTTTATTGTTATTTTACTAGGAATCTTTGAGGAATACTAGGAGCGTTCACAGAAGCAGCAGAGAAAATCAGAGTCCTGCACTTGCTTGGTTGCTGTTGTGTGAAATCCCCATGTACCATGTGAAGGCAGAAAGAGGACAAAGCTGCTCTCAATGTATTGCTTGCCTTTCAGAAGAACATGAAACTTATGAACAGACTGGAAGCTTTTTCTACATTCCTTATTCTACTTGAGTATTCATTCATAGTGGAGCTTCAGTAGGATCACTTATGGGAGACTGCTCCTCAGTTCTGTGCACAGAGGAATAGCAAGACTGGACTTCCCCTCTTGGGTGAAGAGGGGTGAAATCAGAGCACCTGAAAAGAATATCTGGTGCTCAAAGAATGCAGTTGGCAAAGTCAATAATCAGCAATATCACTAGCATTTTCTTTTACTCTGTATTTATTCCAATTCTATGGATACAGATTATTATTGTTTCACCTGCTCACCACTGCTTTTATCATTGTTTCACCACTGCTTTTAAAAATGGCTTGAAAAGCTGCCTAATTCTACTAAAATGCCCAAATACTAAAATAAACCTCTGCTTAAAATTTAATCTTTTGCTTTTTATATAAGTTTCTTCAAAAATGTTTCAAAGAGAGAACACTCTACCCTAACTGTACGCTAATGCTTTTTAACACTGGTAACTAAATGTGCTTCTTTCTACACAACTGACAACAGTCACTTGAACAAATGGCCAGATTTCAAGAAGCACAGGGAACCTTATGTACCCACGGTACTCAAAAAGAGATTAATCGCTTCTCCAACACATGTTGTTCAATGCCATCAACCTCTTTGTAAAGAAGTCTTTATCATTTAAGAAGCAATATCTTTTAAGAAGCAGTATCATTTATTTTGCAGAAGTGCCAGAAATACACTTGTTTCAGTGAAGAAAATTCAGTAAGACAGGTCCGTCTTCTCCATTGAGCTGGTTCCTTTAGCACCTTACCTTTTGTGAAACTGAGACTGGAGGCCCTAATTCAGCAATGCGTTTTGTCATACACATTGAAGTTCCACTAGAATCAAAATACTTCATTAAATCAGGGCCTCTGTCGTTAATGACTTCTGCACCACTGAGAAGGAAGCTGGAAAAAAACGTAATTTTTCAGTTTCAGGCAAATATTTGACCATAGTTCAACAAAAAAGTAACCGTGCAGAGCAAGATCTTACATTAAAAGCATTATCACTAGCCTGAAATCAAACTGACAACCTTTAAATCAGACGTCAGCTGATCTCCAGACCAACAAGAAATACTTCTTCCTTTATTCAATCCATGTACAGAAATAAAAGACTAGTAGCCCAGAGATTTTACTTAGCCTGGTGGACAACACAACTGAGGTCAAGCAGCGACACAAGTGTGTCTTCATTGAATTTGACTGAAGTTCAATAAACTTGTGTAGATACAACTGTCTAAGACAGGGATGCTGTTAACAATTTCATGAAGGCAGAGCACTCGATGAGATGAAAGGCAGCTGCCAGCTTGCAGCCACGGGACTGTACTGTTACAAACCATCAGTGGAGACAAAATTATCGATTAGTGCTTGCCATCCAACTCGTTTGTATGAACTTGGTAGATCTTAAGAATTACACTCAGATAAAGAGGTAACCTTCTCCTCTCCTCCCCCTGCTCCCATCCAGATTGTGGTATATGAAATTAAATGAATACTCAGAGGAAGTTTGCAGATTTGGGGGGAGGGGTGTACAGAAGCAATTTTCAGTTTAACCATATGAAACATGTGTGATTTGATCCAGCTCATTTATATCAGCTCAACAGGAGAGTCAGCTGGTATAAAATAATTTGCTTGGGAATTAAATCTGCCCCTATCCTTCAGCAGTCCTGTCCCTCTCCACACCCATGTACCATTTAACAGCCGTGTAACAGACTTGCTTTAAATAACAGAATATCATCTATCAAAATTCATTAACGCCACAATACATTAAAATGAATTTGCATAGGCCAGATTCTTGCAATATCTCATTTCCAGACATTCACTAGTTTCCATGCGAAGGAAGGTAAAACTGAAATTCAAAGCAACAAATTATTGCTGGTTTGAATATTCAAAAGCTGCTCTTGAGCACTTAGTGCAGATGCTATAAATCAGAAGTGGTTTTGTTTTGTTTTAAGAGGAAGATATTCCTGTTACAATTCCAAGTCAGGGGGACAGCTGAAATCTATATAACTAAAGTAGCCCATTTGGGCTACTAGTATTTAATCCAACTCACCAAACTCACTCAAGGTTTCAACTAGCAGCATCAAAGATATTTCAGGAGCACTTTCCTTCCTGTTATTCCTCAGACCCTCAACCGTGCCCCCACAGACATCAAGCAAGAGGACTCACAGGAAGGTATAAAAGCTACTGTGGGGAAAAAAACCCAACAAAACCAAACAAGCTACTGAGCACCCAGCATCCTTTCCCATTGTAGCAAGGCCAGCCATCAGCAATTTCAGTGCTAGCCAGCTCCCTATCTCCTATATGAAAGACGCAGTGCTGTGACCAATTAAACACCAGTGTAAGTGGATTTATCCCAGGAGGGAGGAAAACTGGCAATTCAATGGAATAATACAAACATGTCCAGATATTTAATAATAATCAGTTAGTGGGGCAAAATAACTGTAAGCTATGGAGAATGTTGTATCTGGGATTCATTTTTACTCTCCTAAAAGTAATGCTGGGGCAATAAATTTCATTTTCTATCCAGCAGTAAATACCACGATGATTTACTGTAATTTCAAACAGAACTTAGAACTGACACACAGTGATATGTACCATCATCTGAGCATAAATTCATAACAACATTTAATTAGCCATTTGCTATAGAAGGATATTTGCCTGTTAGATTGCCTTTAATCAGTACTAACAGAATTAAAAAGAAATATATTTTGAAATGTAGAGAAAATTAGATGTGTCATTAAACTGGTTTTCTCTCATGCCTGAGATTATGTGACTGCAGCCACATCTGATGGGCCTAAGGGTCTGCACTGGGTCTGGCCGAGCCCCACCGCGGCCCTCAGGGTGCTGTGCGTGTGCCGGTAGCCGGCGCAGCGGTGGTGACACACCAACGGCTGGGTGCTGCCGAGAGCGCTGGCACAGCGTCAGGGCTGCCTCTGCAACCCCCCCCACCAGCAGGCTGGGGGTGGGCAGGGTCTGGGGGTGGGGGGACACTGCCGGGACAGCTGGCCCAAAGTGACCAGAGGGATATTCTGTACCATTTGACGTCTGCTCAGATGTAAAACCGAAGAGAAAGGAGGCGCACGGGGGGGGGGCATTTGTTATTTATGACATTTGCCATCCGGAGCAGCCGCTACCCGTACTGCAGCCCTGCTTCCCGGGAAGCGGCCGAACATCACCTGCCGATGGGAAGTAGAGAATAACACCTTTTGGTTTCCTTTGCTTCCACGCACGTGAATTTTGCTATTCTTCATTAAACTACCTGTATCTTGACCCACAGGTTGGGGTTTTTTTCATCTTGTTTTCCTCCCTCCCCTGTTCTGCTGAGGAGGGGAGTGACAGAGCGGCTTGGTGGGCACCTGGTGTCCAGCCAAGGTCAACCCACCACAGGGTCCATCCCAGTTTTCTTTCCTGTCAGTGGGAGACTTTGCCTCAAGTCTTTGTCAGACAGGAACTGGAATAGGAATATTTTTTTTTCCCTTTGAAAGCTCAGCGCATAGTGACACTGGGCCCCACTATAGATGGCACTGCACACTTTCCTATCATTAACTCCGTGCATTCCTTTTATCCTTCACTTTGGGGGCTTTACAATTCAAGAGCAATGCAGAAAAAGCAATAGGATATTTTCTCTCACCAGTATAAAACTTACTTTTCATTAAAAATACAGACTGAAATTAGACAAAAGGTAAAATACCTTAGAAGATTTTCAAGTGTTGTCTTAGAATGTTTTCAGACTTGTTAAAAACATTGTGAAGAAGCTGATAAATTTATCTATGTTAAACAAAGTATGCAAGATATGGAAGAAGATTATTCCTAACCCTTGAAAGGGGAACCAAACAAAAAATGTTCAGACATAGGTAGATCATCCCTCTTAATTTCTTCTGTTTGTTCATGCTTTGGCTCTCCCAACAACCAAACTTATGCACTGATAAAATTAAAACTCTAAATTATATATAGACACACAAGCAGTTTAATGCCAGTGAAAAAAGTATAAAATATTCCATTCCCTTCTGCACCCGCATCAAATCTCAGTGACAAAAATGGAACAAAAACACTAAGTGATCATTTGTCATACAACTCCAATATTGCTTTTTTTTAATGCAATGGTAAACTACTAAATAGTTCACAAAATGTTTGTTGTTGGATAAAGGGTTTATTGCTAAAAAAAAAGCCCAAGAAACTACCCACCCCCACCCCCAAATAGAAAACCCACAAAAAAACCAACATAACCAACCAATTTTAAAACACACCAGAATCCATGCGAACTAGACAGTACAAGGGCTCTGGAGACCCTGGCCATGATTCTGCTCTGCAGCTGGTCTCCCACACTGGCTTAGGGGAGCCCCTTTGCCTCCCTCCCTCTGCATTCCTCCCCGTGTAAAAAGCAGCATTCACTGTCTCCGAAAAGTGCTACCTAAAAATGTGCACTGAACAAAGATGTATCACCTATTAGAGCCTGGTACAACAAAATTGTGTCAGTCCCAAACCCACAATGAAAACTGATCTTCCTTGCCTATATGATTCACCCTGTTATTCATCGCATTCCCAAAATTACATGTTTTACTCATAAAATAAATCCCATGGGTTCACAGAGCACTCTTGCAAAAGGATTTCCTAAAGCAATACAGCATGACAAGTTCAGGTCCTTTCCGTGAGGTCCCTATGGATGTCCATAAATACTTAATCCAACTCAAAAGCTGTCAAATGCTACCTATGCTGGTGAGGGTCTTTGCACACTTTTGTTTCATAAGCCACATTTTACTAAAGCCCAAGAACTGTTGAGAAAAGTTCACCTGGGATGATATTCATATATATCAAACTCTAGAAAACAGCATTTCTTCCATTTATTGCCATGAGACACTTCCTATACTGCAGATTTTTTTATGTTGTGTGTGCATTTATATATCTGACATACATAATACCACATCTTCATTACACTTAGCCTTACATCATTCCAACTTGTATATAAGGAAGGAGCCAAGTAATACCAGAGTCCAAAGCATAAAATAATTTCTTAATCTACAGTATCATATAGCTTAACTGACTTTATATAGCCTTTTGGCAGCGGTACATCTACTGTATTTGTATTTTAGTTCACATGCCACTTTTAAGGCTCCAATATTTCAGCACAATTACAAATTAATGAGATAGGTAGTCTCCGTTACAGAGATAGCAGCAATCTGTAAAAGGGTATTAAGAAATGGAGTAATTTATTGGCTCATGAAGGTTCCAAGTGAGCAGTCGCATTAGCATGACAGCAGGAGGTCAAGAGACTCATTAGCCAGCAGTTACATTGATATGCAACTCAGTATTTTTATAGTAGCAGGACATAAATGTAACATACACTTTAGGAAACGCAACTACTGGGGCGCTCATGTTGGCATTAACTTTGCCTGTACTTCCCACCCCACCTGAGGCCCGTGGGTACCCCTTGTGGGGGTGGATCATTGCCATGTGCCTGCAATAGGAAATCTGTCCCAAATATCCAGCTTTGTTTCACACACTGCTGTATCACAGGAAAAATCTTGTCTGGTAAGTGTGGGACAGAAACAGTGAACACAGCAGAGAGAGGAACATCTGCCCCCCCTACCTGGGCAAGTGTTCCTAACAGGAGCAGCAACTCCAGCCCTTGCACCAGCAGAACTCTAACCCTGACTCGGCTGATGAACTGTCAGAGATGGATCTTGTTACTACCTCAGCTCATGTTTTCAGTTTGAACAAAGGAAGCATGGCCTGGGTTTGAAATTTGGGAGTGGGGACAAGGAGAAGGGAAGGCAGTTGATGGATGAGAAAAGGCAAAAAATATGTGTGTGTGTTTGGGGGGGGGCTGGAGAAGAGACACAGCAGCAAGGCAGCATTTACAAAATGCTCGTTCTCAGACCCAGAAAGAGTGTTGAAAGCCTTCACCATGGATAAAAATCTAAATGTATGACACAGTGCAAAACTGAATAAATTAACAAAACTGAAGGTGTTAGATCCCGATAAAATAAAGTGGCACGGCCCCGCTGACTCCAGTGGTGCTCCACTGTTTTACACCCGCTGAGACAGCTCCAGCCCGTTTTAAAAGACCTTCACTTTCAAAAGAATGAAATCTACAGACAGTCTAAAGCTTCTTATTGTGCTTCATTCACGGGGAGGGGGGAGGGGAGGGAAGACTCCAAAAACCTTGCAGAAATACACAGTTCTTGTATGAAACAGCAATGACAACAGGGTGACCAGGTACCCTGTTTAAATTGGCTTAAGGTTTGGCTGGCATTGCTTGCCTCTCCCAGCCCTCCCTCTCCGGTCAGGCGCCCCGCATCCTTTGTCTGTGGAACAAGGGATTAAGGCAGAGACATACAAGTGTTTTTGTCTAAATCAGATATGTAGAATGCAGTAATTGCCTCTGAATGTGCTTCGTGACTGATATCAGCAAACACCTTAATTATTAATTGAATTTCTTCAAACTAACTGTATCAAAGCCTGATACATCAACTCTTATCACAACTGCAGCACTCCAAGACTTCAACATTATTTCTAATTAAACACATGGGTACCTATATGAAAGGGAAAGAATACAAGCTCAGTTATTTTCATAGATTTCAGATGCTCCTTAAATTTTACAAGAAACCATCTCATTAAGAGGTGATTTATTTTTTTAATCAGAAACATCAGATGTTGCCTACCCTTAGAAGTATTTTGGCCTAATTTTGATCTCACCTAAAAATGACAATGCAAGACTAGCATAAAAATCACACTGAGAGCAGAATCATTATCAAATCTGGAGTCCAATACCAACCAGAACTACAAAGGTTTCATTCAGCCGATACCTGTGTTATTCAGGCTTTTTATGCATCTCAACTTTTGACGCTCCTTCCCCTGAGTCATGTTTTTTTCACATAACACATCATTACACGGTGGAGTTAATTGCCACAGGATGTTTGGAGGCCAAGAGCATATATGGGTCAACACTGAGATTACCAAATAGATTAACAGAAAACAGATTCATTGGGGAATAGTCAAGAGTTCAATGCCATCTCTAAGTCAAGGTCCTTAAACTGAAGGTCACTGGAAAGAGCTACATTTCCTTGTAGCCCAGCTCCATGTGCAGACAAACCCTGGCTCTTTCCTGCTGTAGGAAGCCACTGCTAGACAAAGCACTGTGCTACACCACCCTGTGGTGTGACCCCACACAGCTGTCCCATGTTTCTCATCTCTATGAAGGATCATACTGCTGCTTCCTTGCATAAATGCATAGGGCAGCAGACTCAGAAAGCTGAAAGGACAGATGTTCAGCAACTGCATCTCTATAGATGATATATAAGTGAGCCAGTGGCAAAACATTAACTAGACAAAATTATTAAAAAAAAAAAAAAAAAAAAAAAGCTGCAGGCTGCACAGTAACAGTAAAAACAAGTTTAGCTCTTTACTGAAATCCTAGCGAGACAGCTAAATGAGATGGAATATAGGTCAATCTAAAATAGCTGTTCACAAGTGGTGGAATGCAACACCCAGATCCAGGGCTACTATTTCCTCTGAGCAAAACCTCTGAGTGTTTGCACAGAGTTTGCAGTTTGCGTGCAGACTTTCCATGAGAAGAGGTGCTTCACCACGGTGGCGATTTTGAAAAACCTCGCTCCACTGCTTCCGAACCTCTCCGTTTTGAGAGGAGAATGAGTCTGTTGTCCATTTGGCTGAAGGGCAGAGGCAGCTGAGAGTGGCCCCAGTGGGTTCTGCTCCACATCTCCCTGCACTTTTGCTGTTGATGCTCAACACAAAGCATACATATGCTGCAGCTTTCTCTGTTTATATACATTGTATAGGCTTGGGTTTTATCACATTTTCATGGAAATTCAGTTCAGTGCTCAATTTGCCCTTATTTAAATGCTAATTTCAGTGAAGTGGTTTAACAAAGCAATTATGAAAAAAAAGGTTCTAATCTTCCACTGACTGAGTAGGGAAAAACTCAGAATGTGGTAGACAGATTAACCATGTAAATTCAATATAAGCAATCTGTTTCATACTTAATGCATTCAGTTGATAAGTGATTCGGTTACAAAGGTGACAGTTCAGCCTCCTTTTCTAAATATATAACACCAAAGAATCAACAAAACACTAACACCTCATGCAAGCTTTAATAATTATACTTAGCAACCTCTCTTGTTTTCTGCACTTAACACTTGCTCTTGTTTTCCTTCTTAATGTATGTTTATCCATTTTACGCAGAACTTCTGACTGTAAGATATAATCAGATACTTTAGAAAGCATTTCACTATAATTGTAGTTAGTCAAGTGACACAATTCAAAATGGTTTAATGTTAATTCCACCTCCCCTCTCTGCCAGAGCTGCAACTGAAGCCATCTGCACCAAGCACTTCAAGATGCCTCCACCTCCTAGAACCAAAATGCACTAGTTCTACCAGGTTTCCAAAGCCTCTCTGAGCAGAAATTAAACATGAACATCCAACCTACAACAATACATTTCTCAGGGCAAGGGCAGACAGAAGAAAGAAGTGATGCAAGCGAGTTTTAGGCCTGACACTCATTTCTTGGATAATCTACAGCGCCATCAGAGTTTGCAACAACTTTCTGCTCTTGAGAACAGGTAATGTGACTGACAGAAATCTGTGAGATACTGTCAAATGCTCAATCTTCTGCTTCTGAATCTGTGGAGTTTTATATAAGATGAATACACAAAGGATTTAATGTCACTGTTGATTTATGAGTTTCAAATACTATCTTTCTATTTTCTAAAGTTTAATCATCTCAGTTCTCTTCTTCCAGAAACCTGTTACCTCTTTTTATGAACTACCTCACTGAATATCACCTTTTCAACTCACCCCAGTGCTTTCCTTGTTTCTCCCATCCCCTCCCAAGTGTGTTGCCCCCAGGTTGTACAACCAGTAGGGAAAGGATGACGCGGAAGGGGAACAAAACAAAGGCAGCTGCCCACCACAGACAGAATCCAAGGGCTGAAAAAGAGGGAAGAGTCTATGACAAGTGGACAAAAAAGATTTTTGGCCATGAAGTTAAGGCATTCACCTTTTGGACTTGTTTTTTATCTAAAGAGTATCCATTAGTAACAAAAAAGCATATTATAACAGATGATACATAATTTTAATGAAATAATTACCACAAAAGCAAATTAATTGATGGTAATTTCTAAAGCTCAGCTTAGCTTTTCATTTATTTGTCACTCGCCAGTGTGTCACAAGACATCTGCATTGTGTAATGTTCATGAAAGTGTTGTGCTACACAGCTGAGTACTGCTGTCGCATACAGAAACGCAACTCTTGCGAAGCCAACAGAACGGCTCCTGCTTAAGCTAAGGCAAATTCCACTTGCAGGTAACTGCAGCAACGGTATGTCACACCAGCGAGGCAGTGGGATACAATGAAAACAGTGGGGTGCCAGGGCATGCAGACCTTTTTCATAAGCCATCAAAAGAAAAAATCTACACTGAAAATCTGGCACCATAAAACCAGACACTGATGTATTTTGTATGTATTTCAAGCAATCACTTGAGTAGCACAGTCAAGGGGGAATGAGTTAGATTTTCATCATCCAGCTGCTGCAGAGAGTATAGCATTCAACTAGGATGTGTATTTCTAACTTTCCTATAATCAGTGGGTAGCTATGTTGGGCCTCCCTGTTGCTAAAATATCCAAGCCAGTGTGGCACTGTGCCAGCTCATCGGAGTAAGAGGGCAATGTCTACACAGGATCGCATTGGCTATCTGGCAGTTCCCAGAACAGAGGGGAAAACTGCAGCTCTAAGATCCATAACCTCTCTTGTGATACTCAGGTTGCACCTTAAGAAAAAAGATCTGTGATGTTCAGAGTCTATGAAATGTACTCAGTAATTCCGGTTACTGGACTTCTCCGAAAAAGCCTTGTCACTCCCTTTTCCTGAACCTACCTGAGGTTTTAAACAGGAAAACAACGTTCTTCCTGTAACAATATAATGATACAACGTGGGAAAGGAAGAGTGTTTGAGAGAAGATGACAACAATTCAATGTGAGCACAACCACACACCACCTGCCACCTCTTTGACCTATATAACCTCATTTCATTTTTCATCTGTCACCTCTTTTTATCTGTCTGGACTCACTTTCTAAGCACAATAGAGTGAAAAATATATAGCACATCTGCAAATTAGCAAGAGGTTGTATCTCTAAAGCCAGAAAGGAATTTCCCTTGGTGCAAGATAAACTTTGTTTCCATTCTCCTTATAGTCTACTGTAGTCTCCCAGAGGTCTTGGTGACTATACTTGCCTATTTCTTTGTGAACATGTATGAAGAATGAAGAAGGGCTACAGAAAAGAATAGGGATGAAGGATGAATTATGATCAAAAGACTATTTCTAAACTTAAAATCTTATTTTTGAGACAGAAAAGGGTCAGGGAACATTTCCTTTCCTTGTCCAAAGGGTGAAGAGTTTAGCTCCACTTTATAAGCAAAGCAGCACCCTGCTCAGTACTCAGCCCACTGCTGGGTGGAGATACGAGTACTCCTAGTATCAGCACTAGGCGAAAGGCTGTTGATACTTACTCCCTTGTAAACATTCATTTTGACAGTCTTCTTCAGAGATTACTTCCATGCATTATTTCTTGTGCTGCCTGAAGGCACGAAAAAAACCCCAAACCTAATTAGCCCCAGAAAACCACAAAGATATCTGCACAAAATCTGCATGTGTTGGGGTCCTGCCTGCAGTTGTAGGGTACTGCACAAAGATGAACCACAGCAAACAAATTCACTCTGAGCAGAGCTGGCTGACAACAAAAGCTCCCCATTCTCTCAGTCTAGTGCAATCCCAGTCCGGCTGGGGAAAACACCCTGTGTTCCCACAAACGCAAACAAGGTTTTTAATGTTCAGAACTGATCTTTTGTCTCCACTGTGTCATCAACAGTGTATGTCCTTACCAGGAACAGCAAGGACCACTTGTTAAACATGTCCTGTTTGAGAGCTGTCCACAATTGTTAGTCACAGCCAGGACAAGATTTCCTTGTGTCATTTAAATGCAAGCCTTTAACAGGTGAACATACTTCAGAATTAATCAAGAGCATTCACTGCGTACTGCAAAATATGACAGTGAAGCAAGCAGTCAGTGTTAGCAAGGTTTAAATGTAGTACTGAACAACAAAGTACCTTTTGGAAAAAAACATATTTAGTGAAAAGTGAACGAGAGAAGAGCAATGACAGCAGAAGGTCACCCCAGCCTTTCAGTGGTGATGCAGTATATGCATTGAGCATGAGTGAACACAAGAAAATAAACACAGAGTTTTTAGACATGACTCAAGGTGGGTAGGGCGGTGGACAAAAATGCCAGAGATTTAAATTCAAGATCTCGGTCCAGATCCATGCTTTGTAAGTTGTTCCACTCTAAAAAGCAGAGTTACGATTCTGGAGCTGGAAGCACTTACTACTGCTTTAACTCAAGAATCCATTTTCCTGGTATTGACTTTCACAAATTTTAAAGCAATACAGTCACAGCACTAAGTTCAATTTTAACTTATTCTGCAAGGTCTTTATCTTACCCAGTTTTCATTAAAATAGGCTGCTATTTTTGTTTAAAGAAAACATGACAGCTACAAATACAGCTATCCCTCCCTGGATTTTCATAAATCAAAAGCTTCATTCAATATATTGACCTTTTATAATCCTGCCCTTGATTTCAAGAGTAATGTCTAAACATAAACAGTAGAGAGAGAAGAGCTGAGACAATATACAAACCCACCAAATCCTAGAATACAGGTCTCACTGAAATCCACAAAGCTTTCAATGAATCAGAACAAAACTTTAAATTTGGTCTCAAATATAAAAAAATCACATGCTTCATACTAAATTTTGACTGAGGGAAGTAATATCTAGTTTTGATTTCATATGATTTTATATCTATTACAGAAAAAAAGGCTTTTGCTTTTTAAGATAGTCAGTTTGCATTTGAGTTTTCATGTTGACTAGAATTGAGAGCCTAAACCCAGAGCGTCTGTACGAGCAAGACAAAAAGCATTGTGCAGAACTAAAGCTTGTGAGCAGTTTTACAGCACTCTGAATGCAGAGTTCTGCCAGATCTGTAACTACACCGACAAACCCAGAATGCGTGGGTACACTCAAATGAAGCAAGGTTTAATGCTTTAGAACTTCGGTGCAAATAAAAGGTTGTTGAGATGAGCCCTGGTGGCAGGGATCTGTATAAGGAGAGAGGTGTCAGATGAGAAAACCCAAACTCCCAACACTTAAATATTCGGTGCTGTTTGAATCATCGGTTACCCACAAAGAGATTCCACACAACACATGCAACAAATTTAAGTTACAAATCCATACCCACTTGACTTAAAATGAGTACCTTGGGACAGTAACGCAGCCTCCCTTGACAGAATTTGTTTCATTAAGGTTTTCCTAAACTTTACACAGCACAGTAGGCACAGTAATTTTATTTCCAAATGAGTTAAAACAGCTTTTGATCTGGTAGAGGCACTTAATTATGATCAGAAGGGCAAGAAACTAAAATATATGTAAGTGTGCTGGGCAATTCATGTCGTTTCAGCCTAATTGGCCTACCTCAGGGTCAGCTCAAGTTGCTCCCACAGAAGCTGACTTCCTCTGAAGGGCTATTTGTCATGGATGCTTGATTCTTAATCACCTCATCAGATCAACTGCTGCTCTGCCTGTCCCTGTGATCATTTGGAAGGTTTCAGGCCCCTTCTGCTGAAGTTACTTATTAGTCGGCTTCGTTCCAGCTACTATGCTGAAAATTTGCTAAAAAGCTAAAAGATTCAACAGTGTTTCAGCTGATTCAGAGGAGTTCTGCTGATCTACACCACTTGCCAAAAAACTTGCCAAGTAATATTAAAGAGCAAACTTTTGTTTGATGTTACATTCCTAAATTCCGTGACACTCCAGAGAAACTTTTGGACCTAAGCTCTGCATCTCCAAACTGAAGACAACAACGTTGTACTTTTGTATAGCGCAGCTCATGCACTTACAGAAAGGTCCCTGGTCCCTTCTACACCTGGTCAAGGGATCTACCCGCTCTCCAATCTCAGTAAGATGAATTTCCATCCTATCGTCCCCCTGGAGTAACCACAGGCAGTGCGCAGACAAACCACTAAGAGAAAAGCCTTCGGACAGGATTTCTGAAAGTGATTTTGGACATACCCAGTGAAGAAATTTCCAGCGGGGATCGTGCCAGTGAGGCATTCCCAAAAGCGGGTTCATCAACTGGCAGGCACAAAGCGGTTTGTGCTGTGAGTGAGACTGCATTTCCAGAGCAAAGAGAGAACTTCCTGCAAACATCTCAGTACTTTTAAAAGGTTGCATTTCTAACACATTTTATAACAGCTGGGGAGACAGCAATATGAACCGCATGGTCCTCTGTAACCAGCCCACCAGCACGTCAAGAGGCACACGGTTCAGTTCGTTAGCAATCTCTAGAAGGTAGCAGCAAGGCTCATGAGATTCCCCTGGACTGCCTGGAGTCTCACTACTAAAAAACTAGTGCAGGGAAAGAACTTCACTGAAGTACCATACCTCAGTAATAATATATGGCTCAGTTTCAGTTTTCCAGCTTTACAGGTAGGTCATAATTTTTAATTACAGTATTTTTATTTAAGCTCCACACACACAAACTAAATTTCAGCTCTGCAGTATGTGCCAGCCTACCTCTCAGCAGCACTGAAAAAAAAAGGAAAAAACCATCAACCAGCTGCCTACTTGTTCCCAGAAACAAGAAGAAATCTATCAAGTCTTGGCACAAACCATTCTTATTTCTGTTTTATCTATTTATTCTCCTAAAAGCATAATGAGTAACAATTCACAAGATTCATAATCCACAAGAAAAACAATTTAAGCCCACATAGAAAAAATATTAATTTATAGAAAACTGTAGAGGAATGAAGCTGGGTTAATTAGCATTGATAACATACAGCTGTGGGCTGGCTTCAGGGTGTCGGGTTGGCCAATGTCGACAAGGTGCAGCTGTGGCTGGTTAAGTTAAGAGATTGGGCAGCCAAGGAAGAGACAGGAGGAACCAGAGAGAAAAGAGAGAATGTGTGCCCAGGATGAGGAGAGACAAGGAGAAGGCAGTAGAGGGACTGGCTTGAAGAGTATGTTGGTATGAGATGGTAAAAGACCTTGTTGCAGCTGGCCAGTTTGGAGAGTGCTGCAACAGAAAACAGTAATTTACCTGAAATCTACGTAGGAAAACGCTTCTGCAAGTTCATGTCATAAAATTGTGCCCCAAAAGAACCAAAGCCCATACTGTTCAGTTGTTTGTGCTTTCTAGGTACAGAACAGCGTGTGTATGAGAAAGTCACATGGGCACAAAGTCAGGAGGAGACATTCCCAGAGACCCATCTCTCTAAGGCAGATCCCAAATGAAAAAGCATCTGTGGGTTGGCTGCGACTAACGGCCCTCAGGCTGCCCTGATCCTGCCAGCGGGGCGGCACGGCATGGCATGGCATGGCACGGCACGGCAGAGGCGGCTAACACCGGGGGTGTTCAGCAAAGCCAGGAGCTTAGAGCATTGCCAGAGGTTCTGGTTGCTTTAGGGGCAAAAGCTCGGTTTCTTTAGTTCCTTTACCCTGAGGCCCCGGGGACAGACTGCCCAAGGATGAGCACCACCAGCACAACCTCGTGGTGCCTGCACAGAACCAGAGCAATTCCAGCGACTTAGAACAACCTTCCATCCTTGTAGGGCTCTTTGGCACAGAGCAAACAGAATCTGACCTTCAGGTCAACCCTTCAGAAACTCTGAAATCCCAGCGCTCAACCTGGGTGTCTGCTTTTCTGTTTCTATTATTCAAACACTACACTGCTGAGCTGCGTGGGGGTTTGCTTACGCCAGCCTAGCCCACCTCGGTACCCTGTGAGCAGCATACAGATGCATCTCCCTCAGGTTAAGTACTGGCTTGCTCTTTAATTTGCTTCCATTCAGATCTCTCTTATGCAAGTATTCCAACCCCCTTCATGCATGCACAAAGCTTTTTGCACTTGCCTTTAAGAAACCCCCAAAGCCTCCTTTGTTCTTCCATGGCGTTCAGGCAAAACATACCTTAAACTTGACCAGAGGTGTTACACCCCTGAAATCCCTTAGCCCCCTTGCTACAAGGATCATTCAGAGACCCCTCCTGAGGAGTCCAGTCTCCAGAAGAACAGACAATAAAAGAACTCACCGATGGTCAAAGGCATCCCAAGTTCTCCCTCCTTTCTGGGCTGGTACACTCCCTTTGTAAGTTTTTCAATGTGACAGGAATACAACTGAATAATGCTGACTTTGAAGACAACTGTACTTCCAAAACTTACCTAAGATGGAGACTGCCACATGATAAATGATTTAGCTTAGCTCCTCTGCAGAACATTCTCACATTCTTTTTCATTTCAGATGTTGCAAAGCCTTTAGTTTGTCTCAGTGGTGGGGAGAAGATTAAATCTGCATGTGTGAAGGGCACAGAGTGAGGGGATCAACTCTTTTCAGAAAGACCTGTATTGACTGCTGCTCTCGCCCCAGATTCACACATGGGGCTCACTGTCTTTGGTGAGACGCCAGGGTCCTTGGCATTTCTCAGGAGACAAGCAATCACAGGGGAACGTTTTAGTTGAATGGCTCTTGCAGGTCTACGAGGTCTGAAGTAGTGAGCAAAATGTTATAGACCAAAAGAGGGACAGAAGAACAGACTCTTTGGGTATATATGCATTTCCATGGGCAACAGATCTAAATTTTTATGTTTTCATGAATAAGATGATGTAATCGTACTTTGTATGCCTCTGTTCTCTCACCTGTTCCTGTTTTCCTTCTGCACTTGCCAGTAAAACATTAGCAGTAACGCCAAAGGTGCACATGCCAGTGAAACAGCAATACAAATATATGCAAATAGTTCATGGAAATATTCATGGTCAGCTTAACCTATTGCCACTTCCCAGGCCGACGTGGTGAACAACTGACACAGAAATAAAGTATTTCTGGCCAAAGACTCGATGCAGCAGCCACTGGCAGTAACATTTCTTGTCCCGGGGGATACACAGAGCCACCCCTACAGCCAAATGTTACACGCCAACACAAGTGCCATAAAAAGGTAAAGAGTGCACAGAGGTGCTAGGCAAGAGCACAGACACCATCCAGCACAGCAAGTGTTAACCAACCTCATAATTTCTTTCTCTTTTCTAATTAATAGATTGTAACTTATCTTAAATGTTTCAAATGGAACTTGCAGATAGGTTTTTAAAAAAGGTTTTTAGCTCTGAAATAATTTTAAAGCACTAATAAGATATGAACATAAAAACAATCTTTAAATGATCTGTTAATGCTAATTTTAAAATTCTTTATAGTAAGAGAAAGTCAAATTACATCAATGAAAATGCAGCAATTAGGCAATTTGAACAATTAACAGATAAAGGTGGAAGCTGAAAGGACACCAAGTAGCATCCAGGCTTAAATATGAATGATTCCTTTCCTCTGCTAATCACAAAGGCTACTCAGGCTATCTCAAACAACAACTTCAAGCTATTCATATACAAAATTATGCACTAAGAGAAGAAACAGGAAGAAACTGAAGTGGCATTCTCACTTTGCAGGCTGTCACCTGCATTTTCTTTCCAAGGATGTTCACATCATTTTCAGACTTTTGTCTCTAGAAATCCCTCTAACTACAAAAGCTTTGCTTTACTGCATTTCCAGAAGAAACCACGTTTCCTCTCCAAATGTTCCTAGACAACAACACTCAATAATCCAGACCAGTATGGCAGCTACCTTCTGGTCATGATAGGAGTGACAGTTCAGTATTCCCTAGCTGTGTCGTTCATCATTCCAATACACTGAATGATAAAGTCAATCTTCTAACTTCTAACTAAAGTCTTTGGTTAAAGCTTCCTCACTGTTTCCTCAATAGGATTCACTAACTGTTCATTGATGTAACTGCCCATTCCCTATGCAGTATATTGCTTCCAATATTTCCCTTTCTCTGCCCAAAACATACATCACAGCCACCTTTCTTAATTAGATGCACGTGCACTGAGCCATATGTCCTGCTTATTAACTCCTCTTTCCAAGTTAAGGGTAGTGAGACTTTGCTCGTCTCTGTCATTCATAAAGCAGCAATGCATTAAACACAGAAATAAGCATGAACTATGGGAAACGCCTCACAGCTTTCATCTGTCTTTCATAACATTCTCCTCTTAAACTTTTATGTGATCATCTTTTCCTTAATTATGTCCATTATAACTAGTCTCATCCTCCTACTGTCAATCCCTTAAATTGCAGCCTACAATGTCTATGAAGAAAACGCGAGTCTTGTAGAAAAGGGAAAGAAGATTGGAAGAGATTTCCCAAACTGCAGTTAGGCACCACTGAATGGGAAGTCCAGAAAAACACACAACATGCAGCCAGGAACAACGCACCAATGTCCCACTCAGTACGAGCAAGCCCCTTTGAAAGATGAGGCTTCCTCTCCGTGCCTCTCCGACGTTTCTCACTGAAACGCTTCCTTTCACACCTTTGATTTCAGGGGTTTGTGTTTTCTCCTGCTTCCTCCCACTTTCCAGTGCATTTAGACCTCATGGTCTCTGCTGTTCTCCTGGCACCAGCAATCCTTTCAGGGAAGGAATGTCTCCACCCAAAACTCATTAGCAACCTTTCTGAAACTCAAATTAATCTCCAAGAGCTGTAACTCAGCAAATTAAATGAAATAGGTTCATGCTCCAGCCCCATTCAAACCTAGATCAGTGCTTAATGACAACCCGGGCTTTATTTATAGGGATTTGACTGTAGGATGCTATTTACACCCTTCAGTGTCTCAAACCCCAGTTAAATCAGAGGTAGCTGATACAGCCACTGCTCCACTGCTTCTACTAGGGAAGGTAAGAAATTGCCCACAGAGTCACCGGGGACGTCACTGGGTTCCCACCCCCCATCTCCTCCTCCTCTTCCGAAAGGCCCTACCCTGCAAGCAGCCTCCAACACCTCCTCCATGACCTCCAAACACTCCTCAAACACCTCCCTAGACCATAGCCCTCCGACCTCAGGCCTTTGTGTAAATGAGATCCAGAAACATCTATGCTGCCATCCTGATTTGGAATGTTTTGTGCTGTAGTCAAGTTTCCCTGTGAGACTTTTCTCCTCTACAGATCTGCAGCCCATGTCTTTCCTTGCTCTGCTCACACAAGTGTCATAAGATAATCATCACCCACCATAGACTGCTCAAATTAGTCATAAGGCAGCTACATCATAACGGCTAATTGGCCTGATTAGCTATTCTCAGTTGAGACATTATCTGAATAATCTTTGCTTGTTCTTGTCTGTTTATGATTTTGCACTGAACCAGCATAACTATTCCCCAAAATACTTTTTTTTTGTTCTTGCTGATTTTGTATTCTAAAAGCATCTAGAGCAGTTCACAGTAATAGAATCTGCAGATTTTCTGATTTCCTTAACTTTTCAGGAGCTGGCTCACAGTATAATTTAGCTGAACTGACCTTGTTTAGCTTCAAACAGGAAACAGGCACCAAATCCTAACCTGTACTGTACACTAAAATATCTTATTCCATTAGCAAAAGAAAACAATTCTTTTTTATCCCAGAGCTGGGATGTATCCTGTGCTCAGCAACATGCCTGAGACTGAACAGAAATGAGAGGAGTATAAGGCTTTAGTGCCACATACACAGGTTTCTTTTTATCTTCAGTCACAGGGTTATTTAACTGGAGTCAATATATGGAAACGCAAAGGAGCATCCAGAAGCATCAGTCGTGCTCAGAGCTGTGAATTATTAGGATAAAAAGCTTGAATGCTTAACTCCACTGACTCAATTTGTGGTACCCTCAAATCAGATCTGGATTGTGTGGTCTGTGATCATGCAGCACCCTGGTACGCCTGTTATGTGTCACATCCCAGGCACTGCCACACAGCTGGAGGAGATACTAGCCTGCTTGGTCCTTCCATCAGTAATCTCATACTTGTTCGGACACACTGGTGTTGCTTGTGAGCACAGCAATAGGATATGACACTGCTGCCTGTGGCAGTCAAGGGCAATACAGGAGCCCTTTTTATCATGGTGGGTGCTTACGAGAAGTTTCAAAGGGTGCTCTTAATTTCACACCCAACTTCTGTGAAAGATGGTCACTGACAGCTTTCCTGAAGAATTATTGGCACTCCAGACCTTGCACAAGTCCACTTCTGACCTTGCACAAGTGCACTTCTGTGCTAGGAATCTGAAGTGACAATGAAAAAAGATGTTCTTCATGTGCAGGGTGAAGACACAGAGACTACAGGGTGGGTTTGAGCTGATCTCTGATGTAAATATCAGGCCCACAGCAACATTCTTGTATCTGTTGCTACTAGGTGTCATGAACTTCACTTGCTGAAGTGTGTGATAGGCACACATATCCATTTGAGTACATCAGGTACAGATATTCAGGACATGATCTTCAGAAACATTCTGTATCAAGAACTACTCTTATCGTTAAGACGCCTAATGCTTCAGAAGAAAAGCTGGGGGACTCGGACTGAAACGTAAGTGAACAAACACTTGTCACAAATTGACTTATGCTTCAACACTCAGGGTCACTAACTAGTCTCCTTCCAAAGCCAATCCCGTTTCCACCACTTCCTGAGGTGGCCCATGGCCAGTTCAAGCCCAATACCACACAACCAGAAACTCTTTCTCCCACCAGCCACAGACCGTTCCCCATGACCAGGCTCACAATTTGGACATTGTGATTCCTTTACTTGGAGGGAGGTACATGCCAGTGTTGGAGGAAAAGCCTTAACTCAGAACTGCCAGCTCTGCACCTTTTACATTTTCAGAAAAAAAAATTTGTAGCTTTCTGCTAGGTTGCCACTTACACAGGGAAGCAGCTTCCCCCAAAAGCTAGCCAACCTCCTTTCTACCCTCAATGTCTAGACAAAATTTGAGGGTGAGGTCCCCACTGCCCTGCATGTTAAGTGCCCACCACCAAAGTCCTGGGGCACCTCTGCAGCTCAGGCACCGATACAGGGCAAAGTCACTGCTCTTCTGGGTTACTACAAACACTACCGATGCACACAATAGCCTAGAGGGACAAAAGGCAATATAAAGCAAGGAAACAGTTGCATCCCCCTAGCAAACAGAACTTATTACTCCACAGAGAGGTTCCCAAGGATGTCGGGCTGCAAGTCCAAGGGACAAGACATTAATCAGTGGAAATGATCAAAAAAGAAGACAAGCAAAACTGCGCACTGAAAAGCCAGAAGCAAGCGAGCCACAGACACCAGCAAGCATTGACAACATGGCCCCAGAAAAGCTAAAGACAACAGCTTTTAAGTGAGCTTTCTTGAGTCCTGCTGTGTTTAGGGACGCAGGCCTTTGTAAATTCTTTCTGAATACACAGGACTGTATCAAAGTCACCCTTAACTTACCCATTTCTCATCTTAAGTGGAACAGCTGACAGAAAACCTCCCTCCTCAGACTTTTTTATTAGCTTCTTGGGTCAAGAGAGGCCACAATAATAATTACATTCTCAGCAAGGAAATGATACCTTGTGCTAGAAAACATTATTTGAATCAGGATTGGAGGGACAATGCTTTTCTAGCAGCAGCTAGGTATAACAGGACCTGAATTGGTTCTTATTAAATATAAGAGGTTTCATCCTCTTTTGCTGTTAGCAGATTGATAGGTGTTCTGATTCCACATTTGTGATGTACATATATATATATATATATAGAGAGAGAGAGAGAGAGAGAGTCTGGCTGACTGATTTGCTCAGGATTTACATTTTTCAGGACAACCACTTCTTTTTGTCTTATTTATAATACCTAACAAAGTAAGTACCATGATACTAGGAGAGATGGTTGCAGGATTTTGCTGTAGTAAGGCTTGTCACTTTTTGTCAGTGAGCACTGACTGGAGGCACGTTGCTCTAGTTCTTCAGGGGAGGAGAAGGAAAAAAAGGGGAACTGGGAAGAAACATTTTGCACAGCATCACAGAGTAGACCAGTGGCAAAAAATCTTGCCACGTGTTAATCTTCATTCTTGCTAGTTTAGCCCTGGTCTTTGTCTCTGAGCTCAGGACTGGGGACGGCTCATTGCCTGTGACCCATGTGGTGGGAGGATCGCCCACTGGCTGTAGCGGTGAGCCGGTACAGCAGGGACAGTCCTGCCAGCCCCAGTCCTGCCCATGGAGTCAGCTGGTGGCCCTGGAGCAGAAAGCACGCTGCCTGCCGCCTCCCTTGCTGCCCAACAGCTACTCCAGCTACCTTGGGAGCACCTAAATTATAAGATCCCTGCTTCAGTTAACCGAGTAACACAACTTGTCTTTATTAGACACACGAAGTCTCACTGAACTGGGAGACATCATGTCCTGAAGTAGCATACTAGCAGTGCAGGTACAGGCGGTTAGGAAGCAGAGCCACGCAACACGCATGCTGTGCTGGGGCTGAGGTACACTCTGAACTTCACCTTCCCTTCAGGGGGAGAGTCAGGGGTGGGACTGAGCCCTCTAAACTCACTTTGACTGGCATGTCTGTGGAAAAGGACACCAAAGGGGGTGCAGATCTTGCCTCCTACTTTTTGTTAGAAAGAAATGAAAATATTTGAACATCCAGAGCCAAAAGCCTTTCTTTAAAAATTATGCAGTTTAGATACTAACAAAATAAAGAGGACAGAAACATAAATGAGAAGTTTTCTTTTTTCCAAACCTTTCCCCAGTTAAAAAAAAAATAATAAATAATCTCAGAGTTTTTCTAAACTTTGAAAGGAAGAAGCTACACTATACAAAACTGATACGCTACACTCTGATGAAGTGGAGTGACCAGGACAGAACAGGAGACACAAGAGACAGTCTATTTAGCAAAAGAACTGAAACACTAGCAAATTACTGCATGAAAGGAGAGAAGAAAGTGGAGTGCATGTGTCTGTGTGTATGACAAAAAAATGCAAGCCCTTAAGAGAACTGCAGATACAGGATTAAATGAAAGCAGTCACAGGGAAAACCATAGCATTATTTATAGTGCTTTGGTTCAAAGCTTACCAACTGTGCCACTACAGCAAAAGTTTCTGATGGTGTTCTGTTTAAAGTGAGATTCTGGGTACTCCTGGTGGTTTTCACTTTCCTTACCTCGTTGCTCTAGATAACCCTAGGGTAGATTTTGTCATTCTTACTCAAGGCAAACATTAATGAATTCCTCACAGATAAAAGTATTAGGCCCCTTCACTCATCCTCACCCAAGAGAAGCACTTCACTCTGCAGAAGTCATGCACAGTGAAAAAAGAAAAGGCTGATTCATCTGCAATGCAGCTAACCCTTAATTGCTTACTTGCACTGTCAAGCCCTATGTTCACAGCACCAACTTGCCATTTGCTATGTCGGCTAATTGTATGACTTTCAAAGGAAAGATGATGTCTTACAAAACACTGAAACAAGGGTGGAAGGCATTGTATCTGTCTCCTGCACGTTTCATATTACATATAACGAGCCTCCAAATTCAGAGGTGTCTGAGGAAATTGCATCTGTTCATGGCAAGGCTGAACCTGGCCCCAGAACACAAACAGATTTGCAGGGAAGGCAAATCTTGCCATCTTTGCTTTCTGCCCTCTGCTGCTAGTGTCCAAATGAAAATTAGCAAAGGAACAAGATCTGTTGGCAGGACTGCAAAGTACATGTATTCAAACTGTCCAACATTATTAAACATATGAATAAAACCATTCAAGATACAATCAAATTCCCTGCTGGGAGGAAAGGCTATTCATAGGCAACCAGGGAGAATTTGCACTGTCACTCCAGAATTGTACAGCTTCAAATTGTCTCATTTGAGATGTTTAGATAACGGAGTCCCCTGAGCTTTTCTGTTCTGCTCAGTGTACATCAGCATGATAGCCAAAGAAAAACTCAGCACACAAAAGATTAAGATATGCTATTTCTTCACAAATACAGGGGAACATAGAATATGCCCAAAGGTGAGAATGGCTTGCCCTTGTCTTTGCAGCTTGTGAGCAATCAGCATGGTTGTTGACATTCAATACCGAGTTTCATAAAAAGCACAAAGGTATGATTAAGCCACCAAAAAAGGCTGGATAATATCCAGGGTTTAATTACCATCACATCAGATGTTTAAGTGCTGATGAGAGCAAGTGTCAAACGAAAAGAACCGCATGCAATACAGTACACTTTGGGGACCGCCTGTTCACAAGGTTGATGAGTGCCCAGCAAACTGACTACAGGGGGGGATTACAGAGATTTAATATATGGAAGAAACCAGAGCCATTAATTTGCATGGATCCCAAACAACTTGAACATAAACAAGAAACTCAGTGGAGTCCTATGAAAGGATGATACAAGAGTAGATAGAATGAGAATCTAAGACCAAAGATCACTTAGATTAGACATAACCTAAATCCTTCCTTTCATTTGAAGGACTGGATCTGTCAGATAACTTTTAACAAATGCTCCCCCGATTACATTAGCATTTAGATTCAACTGTACCTAGAAGATCTAACCAAATTCCAGTCCAATCTGTTATCAAGTTTACCCATAAATACAGTGTTCAGTCTGAAAGGAACTGAGAACAAGACCAACAGTACAGGAAAAGTAAGTGTCCATATCTTTGGGGGACTTGTATTTTGTATAATATAATGTATTATATTTTATATATATATATATATATATATGTATTATATACATGGGCAACAAAAGTAGTGGTGTTATGGTGCATGTCTATGTCAAATGGTGACAGTTGTGTAGGTGGACCTAGTTGTGGACCATTTCAAAAATACATCTGTGTCACAGCCATCAATCCTACACCTTGTAGGAAGATCATATACAGAAGATCAAAAACAAATACAAGAAGTATATACAGGTCTTCCCAAGAGCAAACCCAGTATGTTTAAGATATCTGAAGATATTTTCATAGCCAATTCAAAAGCCTGATATTACATTGCCCTATATTTTTTAAGTAATTCTGCTTAAAATGTAATCATCAAACTTTCACTGTCCATAGACTGGGAAAAAAAAGTTTGGGCTAACTTTTGTAAGAACATCATTACTCCCAACCTTCAATCAGATATTATGTTTCCCTCTCCACTGCCGTGAACCCCTAGGAATGCTCTATACAACAGCTCAAAGGAGACAGACTCCATGGAGTAAAGAAATGTCTCTCAAGTGTGCAGAATGCAGGATTGACAGTCCAGCACAAAGGGACTGTGAATCTCCGCAACTGGAGGAGGTTACTCTTGGATATCTCAATAGTTATGCAGAAGTTGCAAACAGCAGTTTGCTCCTGTGTGTATGCAATCATCCAAGACTCTGTAACATAGAATTCTTATAGGAATAGCTGTACTAGAGTGGGTTTGGTCAGGCACAGATTCAAAATTCATTTTTGTTTTTAATAGCTTGATCAATTCCTGGAGGAAATATTGCAATACCTCACCATATCCTGCTTCTCCAGAGCCACAGGATGCCTGTACAAAATTGGCACTTCAGGATTCAGCAGTCATGTGGCTGCCATATCGCTCTAGTGTTTTTTAATAGTGATCTCTCACTAGAGGAAAAATACTTGCCCAGCATCTCTTCACTGATACAACAGAACGCTGACCCAAGAGGTCCTGTGGGTTGGCATGCCCTCACTGAGCTGTAACTATAACTTTTTGCTTTCAGACAAGATAAGACCTAAATGTACACAAGCACTCGTACACCCACTTTACAGAAGGGGAACAGAACTGCTCAGAGGTCACAAGGCCTGCCCTTTGGCCTTTCAAAGTCTGTAACTAAGGCCAAAGCAAATCAATAAATTCGACAATTCATTTAATCAACATTTGATCCTAATTTTGCTTCCTCTAGATTGCTCTGAACAACTGAGGAACTCTTTTGACTTGAAATAGGTCAGCAAAGCCCCTGGCAATCCCAGGAACAGGGGTTTTAGTACAGGGCTATTTACCTCTTGTCAAGGTGATTTATTTTCCCCCTGTGAAGTGCTGATATAAGTACTTATGGATGAAATATGGGAAGGGGCCTCATACTTCTCTTTAGCACCTTTATAGAGGTTTGGGTTGTGGGTTGTTGTTTTTTTTGTTTTTTTTTTTTCCATCTACTATTCTCTACAGAGAGAAGTGTTAGCAGCATTTTGTCTTCAAACACCAGCCCTGCTGACACAGCACCTCCTGCACTGCGCGCACCCCAACAAAGCTGTTCTTTGTACCCATGACAGCTACACCACTTCCTAACACAGCACACCAGAGCGAAGCCCCGCAATCGCCTGGTAAGGAGTTTTCATGGCACAAATTGTGGTCATATATCTTCATACTCTAACCATGCAGTTCTCTGGTGTCATCCTAATATAGTAGAGGGCTGGGGAATGAAGGGAACCCTCATCTCAGCAGGTGGAGTGACTTGTCACATGTTACAGAGTAAACAAGAAGCACGAAGAGCTCCATGCCTGGAGAAGAGTGCCTACTGACAGCCTTCTAAAAGGTGCTTGTTTCACTGGCTTAAATTCAAAACACCTACTTCACGTGATGGTTTAATATCTCACCCTCCCCCTTTCATTAGACTACAGGTAAATCTTTATCATATCTGCTTCTTCCTTCGGTACTGATAAAAGACCCTCCAGGATTCAGTTTCTGCTGTGCAAATTTCTATGGACATGAAATAATTGTGCCTCCATACCTGCCTTTTTGGATAATTGTAAAGCAGGAATATGGCATCCTTCTCTTTTGTGTACTGGTGATCCTTATCCAGAATTATTCTCCTTCCCCATATGGCCAAGATCCAGTAATTTGTCATGTCACAGTGTTCAGGGAATTATTCCTCTCCTGCTAGGAAAAAATCCGTCTGTTTTCATTTCCCTTGAGCCTTTAGGAAGAGATGACGACTTAAACTTCAAACTTCTGATTAATGTCACTTCCTTCAATGTAAGGTACAAAAACATGGGAAAATATAAGTCAACAATAAAGGGCAGGCTTATAAATTATTTAAACACTATTCATGCATGAAATATTCAAAGAGACTCAATATCTTTTTTACCCCAATGGAATATCCCGTTATGAAAGCACCCAAGCTCTAAATCAAGTCTCTACCTGCTCCATGAAGTGATTTAATTTTGCTTTCTTGGAGTCACTTAAAATTATGGCCAAGTTTTATTAAAACGTGATCTCAGCTGCCATAGGTTATGGTAATGGGAGGCTTTCAAAGGCTGAATTGTATATTCTGAGCATCTGTTCACATAAGGTTTTACGCTGCCCCCTTATACCTACAGGAGAGATACATATGTGGTTTGTTTATATAATGCGGCATATGTATAGGACATGGACCAAATCTAGGTCAGAAAGGAGCAGCTTCCTCAGATGATTGTCAGTTCCATTAAATCCCTTGAGCCCCCCAGGGAGCTGCAGAAGCATTCAACATTAACCCTGCTAGTATTGACCAGGGTCACTACTGCTTACCTGTCTGTGGTAGGCTTAAGACAGAATAGCTGCAAACATCAGAAGTTCCTCAGCCAGAACCATTTTTTCAGGGGTCTCAGGATCTCTCTGAGACTGAATTATAAATAAAAGATGTTCTAAAGGCAAACAAAGTCAAAAAAACCCCAAATCATTGGACAAGAGGATATTAAGGCAGGAGTTCTGAAAGAACTAAAGGATAAAGTGACTCAGGCTCTCAGCTATGATATGTAGCCTCTTGATCAAAATCACCCTGGTGCTGGAAGTGGCAATATGATACCTGGAAAAAAGAGGGGAACTATGGACTAATAAGCCAAATGACTCTCCAAGCAAATAAATAGAAGCTACTGTAAAGAAATCAATTTGTGATATATGAACAAATGTAACATTTGGGGAGAAAACAAACATAACTTCATAAAGGGAAGTCAAGCTTCACAGGCCTACTGAAATCCCCTGAACAAGTCAGGAAGACAAGGGAAATCAGGTTCCTTCAGTACACTTGGACTTCCCAAAAGCACTCAGCAAGGTCCCCCCAGAAGCAGCTTTTAAATAGAGGGAGCAGCTGTATCACCAGAAGCAAGTGTGTCACATGAATAAATAATTGATCAAAAGACAGAAAACTGAATAGGCACTGGTCATTTCTTGTAGCAGGGGGGTCAGTAGGAGTCCCCCCAAAAGATTCATACTGACATCTGGGTCCTTCAAAATTTTCATAAATGCTCTGGAAAAGAATGTGAACAACACAGTGTGCTGACACTAGGTTGCTCCAGGTCGTACATAAGGGATCATTGATAACAACTGTGGAATAGCAGTGTGAAGCAGACTTGACTGGGCATAAAATGGCAGATGAAATTCAGTGAATGCTCTATTTATTACACTGAGTGCAGGTTGTAACCTCCATGGTGGCTGAAAGCAGCCAGATAAGATGACTTTCACCTTGGCATAAGCTATTTATGAGAAGTCGGAATGGCATAAAATCCAGAGCTGGAGTTGTCATCTTCCCCTAAATGTCATCTTCTAGAAATACAGATACTGTTGAATATCTGGAAGCTGCTGGAAATACTCCTTGGATACCCAGAGCCTTCTAGAACTAAAGGGATCTGGACTGCACATTGGACATCAGGCAACCTCCACCACAGTGGCCTGGAATGGACATAGTTCCCTCCTGCCCTTTATGAGCAATTAGGGAAGTGAGGACCAACTCAGGGAACCGAACTTGGCTGATGGGTTCAAGGTCATCCTCACACAAGTCACAGCAGGCCTAAATAAATCAGTTTTCAAGACATCTGATTCACAACATACCATCTCCTTCTGCTACTCCCATAAGTACAGAGCTGTAGGATTAAAGTCTATGGGAAACAAAACCAGACACTGGCCTACCAATTACCCTGCATTCTCCACATTATCTCTCTGAGCCACCAAGGGGCAATTCCCCTCTCTGTTACACAGCTGCTGCTTTCACACAGTCAAATTCTGCATAACTGACCAGAACTTCACCCTGAAACACTCTTCCCCATTTGCAGACTCAATTGCAAACACATGGTGAGCATTTACTTTCGGTTTTAATTAGTTTCTCACTTTTTGGAGGTCATTTCTGTGTTCTCAGCTTGAAGCACTATGCGTATCATTGCCTCAGAGGGTGGCCTGGTATGAAATTTGGTGGTGTATTAGATCCAAGTCCTGCAACAGAGTAAGATAGCTGCACACACAGGAGTGTTCTCAGAAACAAGAATTTGTTGAGTACAGTGCACCAAATATGCATTTAATGTTACCTTCTCAGTAAACCTGATGGTTCTGTACCCTATCACCTCTGTAACTGTTGCAATTAGAGCATCAGAAGTGCAATATTTCAGGACTGAAGCTATGGTTAGGTGTTCGTGTTAAATCGCATCAACTTACTGCACTAGGAATTGACTGTGTGTGCTCATGCAATTGCAGGCTCCGTTGCAAGGCAGAGGCATAATGACACAGTAAAGAATGCCTTTAACTTTGCTTCTTCCTGGTTTCTGGTGGTTCTACACTGCTGGACAAGATTCCTATCATACTTCCAGAAAAAAAATTGCTCAGAAGCAGCTTTTCTTGTCATTTATTCGCATGTAGGCATAAGATGGAGTAACTTCCCTCTGGAATTTGGTATGAGTTGATGAAGTATGAGTTTCGACACAAAGTTCTACCACTAATTAACTTTTGAAGGAGAAACATTCCTGCATCAGGACTTCCAGTGGGATGCAAATATGTAATTTAGGAGAAGCAGTTTCCTAATTATCCCAGATTGTCTACTTCAGGATGTCAGACATCAGTACTTGTGGAGGCAACCTGAACGGGGTGCTAAGATGCCCCTCAAGTCTTCCTCCTTTTGCACAGAAGGATAAGCACTTTCAAGACTGAAGGCTGAAGACTCAGACTGAACTTTCTACACAGCTTGTTACAAGCATGCGATGCTATTCAGAATGCCCCACACTCCTGTGGGCCAGCGCTTGGTGTATCAAATCTGCAGAACATTCTGCTGCAGAGATGGGAATAGAAAATACAGCCCTGCCCTCAGGTGTGGGTTCAGATATTCCAAGGCTACTTCTTTTTCTCTACCTTTTTTCTTTTTCCCTACCTTTTCTTTTTCTTTTCTCTGCTCTTTTTTTTTTTTTTTTCCCTTTTACCTTTTTCTTTTTCTCGATATTTACCCTTTTCATTCTTTAAGCAAGCATTCTCAGTCGGTTCTTTTTACACTGGCTTTATATCTTTGTTATAGGGTGATGATGGATCAAATGAGATTCCTGCCTCTGAGCTGCCAAGAAAGGGATGTTACATCTCCATTTCCCCATCGTGCTGCCACATGTGTACATTGAAGAATCATGCCAGAGAGAGGAAATAAAGCTCAGGGGCATTTCAACAGAAATGTATTTCGGCAAGACAAAGAGGTAACAAGATTATTATATTACTTTTATAGACACAGTACTAATACCAGACCCATTGGCAGAGTTATTAGCAGAGCTGCTAACTGCCAAATGAGCATGTGCTACCTGAAAAAATCCAATATAAAAAACACCCCACGCATATGACTACAGTTTATAATGGGCCTGAAGGTACTGCAAAAGGGAACACTTTGCACTATAAGGAAATAGTTCCCAGGACTTTTGTCAAATATTTAGCCTTGATTTTCAAAGCCTTATCTTCTCTCTTCCATAGGAAATTACTCAGAGTTAATACATCAAATATATCGATAAAGAGAGTTCAACAGTGGACCTTAAATTCAGATGTCTGTAATGTAAAAAAAGGTTTAAACTCCGTTAGTCTCTGCTCCTGCGTATTTGGATATGCTGTTCCTCTGCATTTTAGGCCCAGATCATGCATGCCCCCCTCAGCCAACACCTAGGCTCAGCTCTGCCCTTAGTTTTCCCAGCTCCCTGTCACCTCTGACTCACAGCTCACTCATTTCATAATCAACACTCCACAAGTTCTGTGGTATATTAGATCTAAGTCATGCAATGGAACAGGGCAGAGAAAGGAATGGACCTGGTATACCTAGAGAGAATACTTAAATTCAAAATAATTATATTTAAACTACATCGGCAGCCAGAGCTGTTGTAATTAAAATAAGGTTGATTTTGCATATTAACAAACCTTTTCTTTACTTTCCTTGCAGGAAACTGTATACTCTGAACGCTAACAATGCCTTTCGGCTACCAGCCTGGAAAACAACATACAGCCAACCTCAGCAAGCGCCTAGCACTTGGCTCAAGATTTTTTACCAGGGTTATTTGTAGTACTGCTGCTACCCAGCAGACAGGGAGCCTTAGGACAGCCAGGGGATTATCATAACGAACAGGACCTCCAAACCAAGCAAGTGTAGGATTCTGGGAATTAGAAGTTGTAGCAGTACAATAGGTCATCAGCTGCCTGAATGCATTCCTTGGACAGTGCTGCTGCATACTGAAAATACCTAAGGAAAACAGTGAATAGTGCCAAAAGTCCTTTAAGCATAGAAGTAGTCATAGAAAACAACAAATTTTCATTTTAAATGCGGGAAATTAAGCCAGATTCTGTGTTGCTCAGACACACACACCTGCCTAGGCAGAGAGAAAGGTCAGATCTGGTTATATAATTTCTGTTGTTCGGGTATCCATAACAAATGGTAAATTTTTATTTTTTTAAAAAAAAAAAACAAAACCAAAAACAACCAACCAAACAAAACCAAACACTGAAGTGTTACACCCAGGTTGATTTTGAAGCATTCAAAAATAAGCACCCAAAAAGATGCTATGGATTCAAGATAAAGTTGGAGCATCACCAAACAGCTACCTCTCTTCTAGAGAAAGCAAGAGGTTTGTTTCCCATGCCTGTCTTTAGGATGTCGTTCCAACAGCTAAACTGCTGTTCTGCCTTCTGTCAATTCTCCAAGCAATAAGGCCCAAGCAAGCCTATTCACTGTTTGTGACGGGCTTTAAGAAACATGTCACAGAATCAAATCCGAGTCCTGTAGCTGACTTTCAAGGGTACAAAAAAAGCCACACAGCCAGCAGCTTCCCTCCGGGATTTAAGTGCTTTTGCATGAATGCCTTCTAATGCTCCTGTGTGCCACCTGAGATACTGCTGGGACATCCTCACACCCACACCCAGCCAACTGCTTGCCTTTGAAAGTTTGTGACCACAGCACTTCTCCCGTCTTCATCACATCCCCTTTACTGCCCCTCTGAAAAGGCAGTCACCCCATGCCTGAAAAAGAGAGGGGAGCACCACAGCTGCTACGGACACCATCCAGCCACGGTTACCTGCCTCCAACCCCCTGCCAGAGTGGCTGAAGTGCCTGGAGATGGGGCATGCAGCTTGGAGGGGACAGCTTGGAGGGGACAGCTTCCCACCGGCCTTTCCCCTCGGACACCCTCCGCTCCCCCGGTGGGCCGGGGCGAACGGCAGGCTTTGCAGGGGCCGGAGCTGCTCTTCCTGAAAGACTCCCTCTGCCAACCTCCTCAGCAGTGCCAGGTCCCAAACTCTCTTCTTGCCTTAACCTGCGGCCAGCAGACACAACTGACGGTGTGAAAGCCAACACGAGTGACAAGGTGGTTGTCACGTACCCCAGCAGCGGTGGCGTGGCATGCCCCCTGGGTGGGAGGGCAGCACGGCCGCCTTCACCACCTCGCTGCCTTCCATGGAACCGGCTTTGGCCTCTCCTGCGCTGCACGGCAGATCTTGGGAGATACGGCACAGTACTAACCCAGCAAGTCTGAATGGGATCCAAATAGCTTCGACATATCTGCCTAAGCTTGACGAATGTCATTCCAACTCATTTCCATAAGATTAGTATCTTGCTCTATAAATGACTTTTCAACACAGGAAAAATACTTTCTACCAACAGTGTGTAGTGCTACAGATAACAAACATGAAAAATGTCACGCAACGCAGGCACCGAATAACAAAATAACCAGGTTTTCCACTCAGATGCTTTCTAATACTGCTTATGTTTTTGTGTGAGATGTGGTGTTCGTAATAAATAATTTAAAGACTTAATGTTCGCTGGCTTCTTTGTCATCGGCAATTCTTGAATTGTCAAATGAAAATATTTCATTTTTTGGTGTTCAGTAAAAAGACCATATATTTGTCAACAATTTTATAACTCTTAGCAGTGCTCCATGAATATCAGCAGCATTGGATCCTCTTTCAAAAGCCTACTATAAATAAAAAAAATAATTAAAAAAAGCAAGTCTGATGATTCTCTTTTTCTCTTTATTACAGCAGTACTATTCATGCTGCTATCATCAAGGGTCTGTCAGCATTTTTATTAGAAACCACTACTCCAGGGGTTTATAACTCAGCAGTAAAAATGCACTCCAGAACAAAACTTGTCATGCAAGGGAGCTCTTATTTAAACCCAAAAGTCAGAAAATTATATTTATATATTTTAAAAGTTATTTTAAAGCACTTTCAACTGTTCAGGCAATTAGACTACATCACTGACCAATAATTTGAGCCCCACCACTGCAAAAGGAACTCACTGAACGTGACATTCAGAAATAATTTCCTAAAGCTTGTGGCCGCTGTGTGACTACAAGACCAAAATCTACGTATGTCCATTTTTAAGGAGTGCCTTAAGAAAAACAGTGTATTATCAACAGTACCTAAATCTCTCACCAACTTCAGTTGCTGTCTACTCAGAGCTAAAACCAATCCTTCATATCATTCTGGTTATATCAAAGACAACCATTCAAAACCGTTTCACATTACTCAGTTTCAGAGCCTCTCAGGGAATTCAGCATTCAGGCCCTATTGCATGTCAGCACATGCTTCAGATGATGCCCAACTTTTTAGCAACTTTGCAATCCCTAGCCTAAGCTATCCAAATACATATTTTCAGTGTGCTACAGAAAGCAGGGCTAAAGCTTCCATGACCTTGATTCATTTTGTATTTTCTTTATTCTTCTTTGCAAAACAGGGAAAATAAAGAAAGCAACTAATTGCAACAAATACAGAAAGCTGTACTTTGAGTGCTCCAGGTGGTCAGATCAAAACTACCTAAGTGTGTAAGTTTTGGACAGCAATAAAACCCCACCACCAGTAGCGTCCCTTGCCTGGGGAGGCCTGTAGAATGAACATTTCTACAACTTCGTGGCCAAACTCTGATCCATAATATACACGCAGCTTTCAGGCTGTATAGGTATAGTTCAGTCAACGGCATGTTCCGCAGCTCCGTCTTCTTACTTGGCGTGGCTCTGGCATGCCATGTTACGTGATGAGGAGGGGACAGGATGCCAAGCTGAGGTTCAGCACACAATCTGGTCAAGTACCTACAACACTCCCAGCATCAGCTAAACCCTCAAACCACTCGCACCCCTCTCCCCAGCTCCGCGCCCCTCCCACTCCTGCTTGGCATAGGCTGCAAGGGATGATAGAGCAAGGAATCAGCGCAGGCAGAAGAGACTAAAGCACTGCAAACATGCAAGTTGTGGCTGAGAGCGCAAAGAACAGATCTGGCTCCCAGGTCAAGTTTGGAAACCCCTATAGTCGGCTAAAGGTGTGGTAACACCGATGCTGGTGCTTGAAGCTCAGAGAATTCAGCGTAAGAATGAATGAATGTGGGTGAGAGCAGGAAATACAGCAGGAGATGAGTCAGGGGACCTGAGGCTCAGCCATTTGCGAGTGTGCTATGTGAAGATGCAGGGGAATCCTGGCCATACAGGAGAAAATTAGTAAAGATCTGAAAATAGAAAAGCTAGAAACAGGGCGCAGGCCCCTTGTTTGGGAAAATGTAGGTGTGGAGTAAAAGGGAGACTCCTTGCCAAACTGGGATTTTGAAACGTGGCTCCTCTTACAGCAGTGTGGCCACTCTGTATTATATAGGACAGACTGTGAGCAGACAGAGGTTCTGCTGGACAGAACAGTCGAGAGAAACAGCATGACAGGGAACACTGAAATACTTCTGCTAAATTCCTGGAGAGACCTAGCTCAACAGTTCTGTAGCTCTACTGAGAAATTTCGATATTCAAACTGCAAACTACATTCCCTAACCTTCACTCTGAAGGCGGCAGGACGCACTTGTCAAAAACTTCAGCTGGCTCCTATTTTGTGCAGTAACCTCTATCTGATGGACTCATATTGCACACTAAGCTCTGTATTACCCCTAAAGTGCTTTATGCAAGCGAATCATTCCAGTTGGACTGTTAGAAGACAGAATGCAAATTACGGAACAACTAAGTTTAATACAAAATGCCAGTTCAGCCAGTGTCGGGTTTTGGAGGGTAATGGGAGAATTTTAATCTTAAAAGATGCCTGATTTTGAAAAGTGACCAATGACATTCATTTCCACAAATCCTTCAGAAAAGCTTTTTGTTCTTTTCAAGAACACCAGTTAATAGAGTTGCACCGCCTGTGACTTAATTAATTCTCTTTATCGCTCATTAGACTAAAATCTGGTCATTTTAAGTGGAAGGGAGCTTTGAGGAAATGATCACCTTTTTTAGAGCAATTCCTGATTTGTCTTTGACCAAGACTGTTTCTCATGCGGCTGTAACCTACAGTAACTGTTGTCTGACAAGAGCCTTTTAACTGAAATTGCTCCTATTACAGCTGTAATAAAATCAGTTTAGAAGATGAAGAGGCTGGCTTTATGGGTTCATCCTTCACTCCCCCCTCTTTTGGAGAGATTTCTATTATCTATCATACTTTGTAAAACATTAAAATATTCAAAATCATCAGAGGTTTTCATGCCAGCTACCATAGAGTCAGGCAAAAACTCTGAAAGCAGACAACGTGTGTGAAGAAGCAGCCTTGCTGTCACAGGAAAAAAACTGCCCAGGGACATAACACAACACCCAGAAACATACAAGGCAAGAAGTCTGGAAGCAGCATTTATTCAAGGAACACTGGTGAAGTGAAATGCTAATTTTTAAAAAGCAGACCTAGGAAATAATTCAGGAGAAGCAAGCATTTCAGCAGCTTTCATTTGAGTTCTTACTTTTTTAACAGAAACTAAAACAAGGGCTTAAAGGGCAATACCCTGGAGCACTACCATCTAAGAACTGAGAGCGATCCTTTGATCCAAGCTGGCCACGTTCAGAGGAAGACCTCAGAGTACCACTAGGATGGTCAGGAGTTGCATTTCTGGCTGAATTTGTAAGTTACTAAATGTCATTTCAGTTATTGCCACTTTTTTTATTGGCAAACGGATGGGCTGCCTAACATTGATTATAATTATTGTGGTACCTTGATTATTGCCTACCAGTTTAGCACTTCAGTAACTTCAACAAGCCTGCTCATGGTATCCTTATAAGCATCATTAAAGCTCTCCATTTCTTCTCTGAACCAGTTTTGTGGCCGTCTAGCTCCAGTATTTATGCTAAACAGAGAAGCACAGACATGAGTTTCTCACTTCTAGAGCACTTTCACGCAGCACGGTAGAATTTACACCATAGCACGACAAAATCTCTTCTGGGAGGTTGGGTGGTTTTCCTAAGGCTCTAGAACAGCATATGGAGAATCACAGAACCATGGAACGGTTTGGGTTGGAAGGGACCCTAAAGACCACCCAGTCCCACCCCCCTGCCACGGGCAGGGACACCCCCCACCAGCCCAGGCTGCTCCCAGCCCCGTCCAGCCTGGCCTTGGGCACTGCCAGGGATGGGGCACCCACAGCTGCTCTGGGCAGCCTGGGCCAGCGCCTCGCCGCCCTCACGGGGGAGAATTTCTTCCTAATAGTGAATCTAAGTCTAGAAGACTAAGCCCATTCAGATAAAATAATCTGAACCATCTCTCTGTTCTTGAGTCCAACTAAAACTTTAAAAGAATGGAATGCTTATATCACAAAGCAGCTAAGCACGTGTTTTAGCTTTAGGTATATGCTCAAAACTCACTGGCATTGGTTTAATTGCTGGATTTAACAGGATTGACTTCAGTACGTACTTAAATATTTTACTGAACTGGGAATTTTACAGATCTCACTTAACATGAAAAGGTTTTAGAAATGAGCCAGGTGTACAGCAGTTACGAGCTTCTGAAACTTTTAGCTACTGATGTAGAATTTACAAAAATGAGCTTCAGATTGCTACAACTCTAAATCCCCTTTGACTTCCACTGAAAATCCAACTCTTTAATGAACTCACTCATTCAACTCTCCACCTTAACAATGACTTCCAAAATCTAGAGCTTGGCAAATGAATACAGATTCTAGAGATCTTCACCCTCCCTACAGCTCTGCAAAGCTTATTAATCTGTGCGTGGTATACTAACAGATCTTAAAAAGAAGCACATTCTCAACACATTTTGAAAAAGACTGATTTGAAGCAAATCCTAAGATCAGTAACAAGTCTCAGACAAGTGTTCAAACCCATGGTGTCCTTACTGAAACAACTAAGTTTTCTGAAAATTATCCATACTAGGTGGGTCTGCACCATTCCTGCAAATTGTCAAATTATATCTATTTGGGTGTGTATTTGAGTATTTGCCTTTTAATCCATGAGGCAGCTTTGTGTTCTTAAAATGCTGAGATGTAATAGTTGGCCCTGTCCCATAAATCAAACAAACAATTCCAAGGCATCCATTTAACCTGCAGTAAACTCTTCCACTGTGCCAGTTCAGCTCCTCCTTGTAAACAGGGCTACTGATTTACTATGTCAGGCACCTTAAAGCATTACAATAAAAAGGCAGAAAACACCACAATCCACCCAAGTTCTCATCGTCACAGCTCTGGGTGTCACTGCTGTTGCTCTGTAACTGCGCATGGGCTGGCCCAACAGCAACGCCAGCTACTGGTTTTCATGGACCTCTTTACACTGGAATGGGCTGTACCCGACCGGATCACTTCAGCCAGTTCTGCTGCCTGTGTTCAGGTATTTATTCAGTCGCATCTGTGGCTCTGTCTCAACAAAGGAATGGTTACCTGCTTTTTTTTTGCACTAAGACAGTGATAGGAAAAAGTTAGCTAAGAAGTAACTCCAAAGACAGGGTAGTTAAAACCAGAGGGGCTGGCAACATTCTCCTAGACGTTATATTCCTTTGGCCCTTCCCTGCTCAGGATTATTGTTTTGGACAAATGTAAAATGTACATCAGGCTGCCAATACTGAGTAACTCCAACAGGCCCACAAAACATTCTTGGGCTGGAACAGAGAGAAATCCCCTGGTGCTCACCCATCCTAATTCAGACAAAACTCCCTCTCACGTCACTGGGAAGACAGCCAGAGGGAAGGCTGAACGCTGAAATCCACTCCTGGCGCGGTTAATGTCCCAGAGGAGCTTGTCCAGTGCTGCTAGTGATTTCCCTGGGCTCTGGATCAGATCCTGCCTGCGGTGAAAGCACTGCAGTTCTGCATATCTTGCGATAGTTCTTTTCACAGCAAAACAAAAAGGAAAAGCAAGATCAGACGACAAGCCTCAGAGCGCCTGGCCAAAGTCCGCTTGGCTGCAGCCCGAGCTCCTTCTGTGCTCCACGGAGTACCGGGACACATCCTGGGGCAGGCAGGCTCCCTGCAGCCCTAGCTGTCCTGAAAGCTCCATTTTCACATATATATATATATATACATATATATAGTATATATAAAACACAATATATTTTTCATATATCTATAAATTAAGGTGAAGTATTTTTTCAAAACTAAAATAATCTCTAACCAAGGGAGAGATTATTTCAGTTTTGAAAAAATACTTCACCTTAATTTATATATATATATGAAAAAATATTGTGTTTTATATATACTATAATTTATTGTATAAATTATAGACAGGTACCGTATTATTATATACAATATATTTTCTTTAACCTTTTATTTATTTTATATATATATAAATGGTTAAAGAAAACCACTTATTTATCATACCTAATGTGGAGAGGTATTCAATGACAAGCAATTTTTTCCTACAAAAATATTAAAAACTGTCTTTTTCCTTCACTGATCTATAAACTGGACATTTCAAAAATATCAGCAAATAGATTTTGCCAACATATTGGGCTAGCCACCCAATATGATAAGTTTTTTTAATATATTAGCAAGTAGGTCATCAAGAAATTTTATTTTTAGATATATTTTAAACACTTGTAAGGTGCTTAGCAGATCCTCACCTATAAAAATTCCTGACATTTCCATGTTACTGTTATCAATTAAAGACATTTTCCAAGTGCAGAAGATAATTATAATTATTAGCATTTATAATAAAATGACTAAGCTGGAGATATTTTTGGAAGAGTGCAGACTATCACTGATCAGTTACATCATATAATCTCTGATCACTCAAAATGTGTGCAAAATGGGAACATCCAGAAAGGCTGACAACTGCGTGTTAGAAAAAATATATAATCATGGTTTTGTTTGACTGATCTACAAATGACGGTGCCAGAATGCCTGCAGATGTATTTCCCTGCTCTGACACAATGTCATAGATGGTGGCTCAAGGAGAACAGTTCTGTGATCAAATCGAAGTTGGAAAGTCTGAATTCAAAACCCCAGCTCAGCTGAAATGCCAGCTTTCTCCTGTGACCTTGTAATATCAATTATTTGGTAAAACAGTAGATAATTACCTGCACTAGTTGTGCTTTGTCTGTATAGGGTCTGATCCCAAGTGGAGAAGAGGGCTTGATGAAATTGGGATTAGGCCCTTTGACCAGACTGTTTGAGGTCAGTGATTTATTCTGCACTGGTACAACACCTTGTACAACAAAGCCTGAACCAAAAGGTGGATTGAGTGCTTAATGCTGCCTTTCCAGTATGAAAGGATGAGATGGCAACCCTCCTGCTAGTCTCCTTTCAGCCATTCTTTCCCCACCAGATACGGAGAGAAAGAGAACAAATAAAATCCTGCAAAGAGCTGAAAGCAGAAAGCCCAAAATTCTCATACAAAGTTAGCTCCCATACCTAGTATTTATTTCATTTTAACTCTCTTCCCTCGCAGACAGTAATCCCTATACTAACTACTTCTTGCAGAATAACAGAAACTGAGCACCAAGTATTTAGGATGCTTATTCAGAATATATGATGCCACAAACATTTTGATTAACCAGTCCTGGAAACTTTATATTAAGCACATCTTCCTGAAGTTAGGTCAATAGTCAGTCTTTTTATCCTCCTTCACACACGTCTGTTTGACAGTGGTGTTCTTTATCAACAGCGTGCACAGCAGTCAGCCACCCCCTGCTCAGGTACAGGCATAACCAAAGACCTAGGCATGGGATTTGAAGCGGCGGCACGTTTGCTTTGTGCTGTACGTTTCTCAATTATTAATTTTTCCTAACCTCTCCCTCTTTTCAGAACATGCTAGACGGTGTCAAGAAAATGCACTGCTCCCGTAGTTTGTGGTAACAAGCTGAAGGAACATTAGTAGGCTAAACCCTCACAATTTCAAACTATGAAAAGAGATACATCTGTTCTTATTTTTTGCTCTTATAAAACATGAGGAGAACAGGAGGAATTTGGAGGATGAGAACGAGAATCATATGGTATCCATCAAAATGCATATGGTTTCTCTCTTATCTTTGTCTCTACAGTACATAAATAAATGAAATCGATCCCAGTACTGCTGCATATAAATAACTGTGGGGTGGCATTATTAGGCCAATTACTATGATTAGTTAGAGGCTAAATGAAGGCAGCATTTTTCTCGGTACATCCCTCCGCTCTCCAGTAATAATATTGGCTTATATATTCAGTCTTTTTCAGCTACAGTTTTACCAGCACGAGCAATGCTGGGTGGTACGTACTGCTTGCATATTCTTCTCACAGTGGAATCTGGATCTTACTATTTCAACACAACTAGCTTTGCTCCTAAGCCTACCTTTTCCTTCAAGTATTGGTGTGCCTGTTCAATCCCACACTACAGGAAGGGCCGAATACCTCGTGAGTATAAATTAATCCAGCAGTTACGCTGGGCCTATCCAACTGAACCACCATTTTCCTTCCTAACGACCACCTTGATAACTAGGGACAAGGAGCAAGCTGTCATTGGAAGTATTCTATCACACCGGGAGATGGCCTGAGCTCCTACACTGAATTACTCTGCATTAAGTTTCATTTGCAAATTTGATGGATTCATTTCTCTCCTGATGTGCTTTAGCTCGCTCCAGTCTAGGAAATGCCCAAATCAAAGGGATAACAAAACATTACATAATCTTAATAACTTCTTCCCTTCCCTTCCCACCTCCAAATTTTGTAATGAGTTGAACGTAAACTCAAGTCTTTTCCTCAGATGTATTCCAGTGTAATTAGATATGAGTTCTGGGTGGTACGAAGGATTTCTACACATCCATGGGAAATCCTTTACTGAACTAAAATTCACTGCTTGGTTTGCTCTGTGATCCCTGCCTTCGTTCTCCCATTGCAGCTGCTTCCCTAGCCAATGTTAAATTGGATTTAGTTTTCAGTTAGTTACTAAGAGAAATCCAATTACCTAACTTATGAAATTGCATCCTGATTTGTACTGAAAAGCCAATCACACTGAAAACGCCAAGTCCCTAGAGATATTTTCAGTAAATATTTTCAGTAAAATAAAAATATATCTGAGAGGAAAGTTCAAAAGTGTCAGGGAAGAACTGCTAAGCAACGTGAATCTACAGTAAGTGCTTGGGACTTGGCAGAAGAAAAACTGGAGTCCATTACCCAAATTTGGCTACTGGCTTCTGCTTCACCATTTCCAAAGCAACACCAGGGTGCTTTTGCAGAATCTACATCCATCATCACAATGTCACAGGTTAACAAAGAGATCCCACTGTGGGGAACTTACATGGTTTAAAACATGGATTAAACTGTTGATCTCTGCTTTCTTGTTCTTCTCCATGTTCCTCTTATATTCCACCGCTACCCATCAGAACCAATGACACCACTTTTCAGTGCTGGCCTCCAAGGAATCCTTAACTGTAGAGCAAGCCTGCAGGATAAAAGAAGAAAAAACCCAAAACAAATCGCAGTTTTAATGCCTATTCTTCTCCCTCATCCAACCCCAAACATGAGTTCTTTATGCATAAATTTAATTTATTCCAGACGTTTAATTTATTCCAGAATATTCTGGTGGGAACACTGGTTGAAAACTTGCAATCCTAGCTAATAACTCAGTTTTGGATCAGAGCGTTTATTTCTCATTCTGCTCAACCATCAGAGTTCAACAGGTGAGCTGATATAACCAGTCTTCCCTGGAATTGCCATGAGGGTGAAGATCGCAGGATCTTCATCACAGAAACCTGCACTTGAAGCAGTGTGACGCCCTTGAAATTAGCTCTCCATCTGGAAGTTTCCAATAAATTCCACTCCGCTAAGCAACTTGGAGACTGCTAGAAAATTCCCCAAAGAAGTGAAAAGTCCTTAGGGGAAGTTTTTATTCACAGAATATCTGACTTGAACCAGTGGCATCCTCCTCCAATTTAACTCTCTAATAGTTTTATTTATCACAGATGGGGCCTCTTACAGTTTAAGCAGTAGAGTTGCAATAGGGAAATAGTTTGGACTCTGAATATACTTCAAATACTTCACATTTCAATATTCTGTATCACACTTTTAAGCCATGTTTTCAAATTTTTCATTATCAGAAAACTCTGCATACCTTCCAAATTCACTGCCACTGCTAAAATTCAGCATATGTTTTAGGGTAAGAGAAGGGGTTTGCACAGGTTTCATATGTTTAATTATTCAAAAATGCAAACTAGAAGACTCTGAGAGATTGCTAATTGTTTTTCATACACAAATATTTGGGTGCCTGACGAGGAATCCAGGGTCCCCCTGTGATGAAGGCTTCACATATTCAATATTCTGACAGTGTCTCAGTATAACCCTAGGAGGGAATGCAACATCTGATCGTCATACCTCTCCACATGATAAAAAAAGTTTTAACGTAAGACAATGCAGAAATTGGAGAGCAAATTATTCAGTATATTCATAGACACACTTTAGCTATCTCCACTAACCAGCAGTAAAAGCAGAGGTCAGCCCTTTGGCCTGGGCAGGACTACATCCATTACTGCCTAATTAGCATTTACAAAGAAAGGATGAGGCCAAGAAGGAAGAACATAAATAAAAGGAGGCAAACTGTATAGAAGAACTGCAGTGAAAGGCTCATTTTCCACTAGATGCTGAGCTAGCTCTTGAGCTACTATATTCAGCTTTGGTGAATCCCATTAAATTGAACTACTTTTTCTTAGGAAGGGTGGTTCAGTAAACCTAAAATATACTTTCATAATGTCTAAAGTACTTGGTCCATCATTTGTGCATTGCAATTTTGAGTCATGAACTGGCAGAGGTCTGATAACCAAACATACCAAATGTCGGTAGCTTTAGACTGATAAAATCAGGGCAATCCAGTATATCAAAAATTGAGGGGAAGCCATCCCCATGACACCACGGTTGTTCCACAGGCTGTGCTCTCCACTCCACTCCATCAGTGTTACTGCATTTGACTCACAGGCAATGTAAAATTAATGACACACCAACAGGGAGCCTGGGATGTACTTGGGCTCCTCTCGGAGAAGAATTTGGTCCCGCTGATTTGCTTCTTCCATAGTAAAGCTTTTGAAGTAATTCAACATGCCTTCAGATTTTCTTGACATCACAAATTAAAAATCTCCAGATCCTTTGATACACAGTCTTTTAGTTTCACTTTCAGAAAAAAGTGATTTCAAGCAGTCCTTGCAAAACTTGCAGTCCAGTTCTTGATGTCCATATCTCCACCGCTGTGTGACAGGCACTAACACACCCTGTCCTGGTTTAGCCCTGCTCCTGCTCTTAATTTCTGCAGTTTAATCTAAAGGTCATTGCCATATACGTCGAATAATTTTCTGAAGAATTTCCTGTACAACTTGTTGACACATGCTTTTATGGTTTAAGAAAGTACAGGAGATCCTTCAAGGACACAGGATTAAAATCTCTCCTAATCATGTCACAGCAAATGTGCCCAGAGTACTTCCTTATCCTTACCCTTTAAAAAAAATATAGAAAAAGAAAAAGAAAAAGCAAAACATGCCAGCTTCTAATAAAAAGTACAGGAAAAGGCACAAGGCCCTCATAAGTGCTTTTACCACACTCAGTGTAAGACAGGAATCAAATTCTCTGCCATCATGTAACATAATTACAACATGACAGCTAATGTTTATTTTTTCGGCAATGCAGAATATGCAGGCAATTCTCTACAAGCAGACATACATAGCCATAAATTAATGCCACAAAATAAAAGCAAAACCAAAACAAGAGCATTTAGAGAATTTGATAAACTGTACTGAAGAAATTAAACCCTCCCCCCAGCCTCTTCACTTGTTCTTAAGCAAAAAGCTTTAGTTTTAAAAATGCACCATGTAAAGTGGCCAAATAGCCCAGAAGGCCACTACATGCAAAACCGAAGAGAGAAATGAGTTGTGTGGACAACCAGCCTCCACTGAACGTGCTATGTCCAAGTTGGATGTTCAGTGCCAGTTTCCTTCCTCCACCTCACAGGCACAAGAAATGGGCTCAGATGTAAACCAGACATAATCCATAGATGTAAACCAGACATAATCTATTAAACTAGCTATTGCACAATAAAACAGGCTACTAAGAAGTGATGCATGAAGCACGTAATTGTGCAACCCGTAAAACAAGTACTTCAGTAGATGCTCATATTTGGCACCAAGGGACCTTAGGAAGAAAGCAACATATAAGCAAGCATTACAAAGCCCCTCCAAATATACTTATTTGCAGGAAAAATAGAGAAGGTCATAAAGAGTGAAATTTGACAAGAACTTCCACTAAGGCTTAACTGTGAGACTGAGCTAGGTTTTTCACTAATGCCCTAGTGGTACTGAAGCTTGGGCAGAAAAGCAGAATTTTTAGCTCTACGGTTTGGTTTATTAGTGCTCTGGAGAAAAACAAGACAACAGTTATTTGCTGGGAAAGCCATCAGCTTAGATCTCCTGATAAGAACTGCTTTTTGCTTGTACAATGCATCGTAGTTCAGATGTTCTTGTAGAGAAGAAACACAGCTTGTTTTCAGACAATCTGTAGGGTTACCAAAGTTACTTGAAAAATAGCTTTTTACTTGTAAAATAGCATGGAAAAAAATACATCAGTGAATGAAAACAGGAAAAGTCTGGAATTCCATTATGACACTTTTACAGTCATTCAAACTACAGCTGCACTGATTAATATTTATGATCAGATTATCTTTCCCCTCCAAAACAGTATATCTCATAATAATTCCAGAAGACAATATGCAGATACCATATGGTCCCATGAACATCTGCAGCCCAGAGCCATCTCTGTCAGAAGCAGAATGTCAGTATGAGATTGCCCAGGAGTTTCCATCTGATCTGCTGCCTCAGGGACTGAAAGAGCAATAACAATAAAGGGAACCGTGAGTGTTGTTTAATGTTTTCCAATGGATCGTGCACATTAGAAACAGTAATTAATGATTTGGTTTATAATGCTTCAGGGAATTACTGTCCAACAAAATAATGTAAGTAATTTAAATTTGCAATAAAGTTTAAGTGTGCAGGCATTTCATGGCAGCATACAGCACTGATTTGCCAGAGGAAAAAAACACTGTTATTGCAGCCACATCCAGATAATCCACAGAAAAAGCCATATCAACCCCTTAAGTGATTCAATTATACTCTCTTACTGTGCAACAGTCCTTGAAGGCATATTCAAAACCAAATACACCTCACTACAAGACCGCAGGAGCAAAAACCTAGCACAGAATTAAAGAACTCTTTTTTTATTCTTCTATGACATAACTGCAGTCCTCTCCTCCAAAATATATCTCCCAACACTTGCCGTTGTCATTATTATTGTATTTTTTTAAATGCCTGTACCATTTAACCCATGGCACCTTAAGAAATTAAAAATCAGATCCATGAAATACCCTGTGTAAGAGACAGCTGCCTTTGCCTGAACTTCTGTGGCACCTTCCTATAAGGACTAGACAGCTGCAAGTAAAAATCTCAAATTAGTACCTCTGTGGCTGCAGCCCTAAAACTCTTCATTCTTCCCTCCTAAAATTGCTTGCCATGATAATGTTGTGCATCATGCCCTGCCAGTCAATAGATCCAAGCTTTCTCAGAGCCAGAGAATAAATGAGTTCTGGAGGAAAAGACCTCTAAACCAGGGCTTCTCTGCTAAGGCACAACTAATGGGGGTTTGCTCAAGTCGCTGCATCTGCCAATTAGTAAGTTGAAGGGAGGGCATAGGTAGGGAGCATCCCTTACTCAGACTTGTACTTTCACTCAACAGGTTAAATATATCCCCGTGGGTTCCATGTACGCTGACCAGAAGTCAGTCACCACTGACAGGATGTTGTAAAGTTTGGCTGTAAACAGAAATGATTTGTTTACAATAGCTACCCAAACACAAACCATAGGTACTTCATCTCAACATCCGAAACTGATGTTGTGTAATTTAACCTTTCACATTTCTACTCCACATTTATCTTGATCTTCTTTTCCAGCGCATTTCTTCTGCCCTGACCAGGAAAGTCCTTTAATATAGCTGTTTAGAAACTGGTAAGCATAATCTCAAATATTTTCAAAGGAAACTAAATATATTTTGGTCATGTGTAGGAATGTTACTGTAATGAGTTTATGCAAGCTTGGTCAAATTATTTTAAAATGTCAGGTAAATATTAGCAATCTTTTTACTGAAAAAGTAAATAAGAGTTTTAGTGGAAAGTTTAAAACTCCTACGTAAAATTCTTAAGCACCTTGAATGGGCTGGTATTTGTCAACACCGTCAGAGGCGATGTACTCAGAGCTGGCTTTCTTCTGATAGTACATGGATATCTTCAAGATATCTCTGAATAGAATTACCTTAGTGTCTCTAAAAGCTGACAAAAATGCACTGATGGATTAAAAAAATGAAATATTTATCTCTTACAGAGTTATCAGCAGCAAAGTTCTTCTTCCCATCATGCATCGCCTGCAGCAAAAGAGCTTTCATCCAGCTCAGGTTTTTGGAATAGTCCTCATCATCCTGCAATGTGAAGTCATTCCTGTATTTCATGTATTACTTCTCCTGTCTCCAGCAATTGCCTCAAAGTCAATTCATCAAGCTGCACTATTGCAGTGGTACTTATCTAGGCAGCTGCACTCATGTGCCAAGATCTCATCCTCCCAACGTCCTCATGTGCAACATTCATTCTCTTCAACAGCTCCAGGCAGGTCCTGACCAGGCACTTCTGCCCCGTGAAATAGGTAATGTGATTCCACAATCAAAATGTGAAAAGATAGATAACTGGGAAACACTGCTGACAAAAATGAAACTACTTTTGCATTGTCCTCTATGGCAAACAGCGTAAAAGGAGAATGACCACTTCTTCCGCAGCACATCACCCTGGCACAGGAATGCCTTTCTTTGCCATATTTAATTACTAATCTTGGGAGCTGGAGTGAAATCAAGCAAACAAGTCATGACTCTAACTTTTTACATTTCTGAAAAATTCATGTCATTGAGTTTAATGCATAATTAGAACCCTGAACACAGACTGAAATTCACTGTGCTTGTGTCATCTTGTTCCGATTGCAGCCACTCACATCCTGCTCCAGTACAGGAAAAGCTGAGCTGCATCAACACACCTGAGCTGTGCGTGTACCTGCAGCCTTCTTCACTCAACTCTGAGCTTTTTGCTGTGATGGGTGTCAAGGTATCAGCCTGATCCAACACATTTTATAGCCTAAGTCCTACTAGAAGAGCAGGATCTACCCCATCTTCAAATAAAAGGAGTTTTCTCATTTGTGTAAGCAGTACAACTGTGCCGACGTCAACATTATGGGGATTGTCAGTCTATTTTACACCAGAGGAACTCAGCCCTATGTAAGCAGAACATTACTATCATATACAACAGGCACCTATGGACAGAAGATCAAGAATATTTTAACCTTTAATCCCACAAGGCAGTTTAGTCAGTAAAAGAACCTGCACTAGTGGGAGACAGCACTGACACAAGGGCAACCTTATTATAACCATATGCCAAAGGATCGTTAGTGGTTTAGCTCTTGCTCTAAAATGTGTCCACTGCACGAGCTAGGGGCCAGGATTTGTCCCTCTTTGATTCTTGAGAGAGAATCAGTCATCACAGATCAAGAAATGCAGTACTCCCTGGAGACCCCTGATCTAGTACACAGAGGGAGCGTCTACCTGTGCTATCCCATACATCGAATATCTTCCTCCTGAATCTGCATTAGCAAACCAGAGTGCAGTAGCTTGCCATGAATGCAGCAAATTAACAGTCAAACTTTGCTGCCTCACACATATCTTGCTCTTGCCTATACATCTGATGTTGCAGGAGATGTGTTTCTGGAGACTTCTTGCAAACCACTGCAGAGGATCCTGTTTCTTTCCTGTGTTGATGAATAATCACGAACATCCATCAAAAATTAAATAGTATGGGAGCTAATCAGGCATTACTATCATTCAGATATAGTAGCAATTCATGTTTGTTTCATAAAAATCTATGCTTTATAAAGTATGTATATTTTTGTGCTTTATGTCTGCAACCAATATGCACATGAATTATTAATGTGCTATAAAATGAGTATATTTTGGGGGGAAAAATGAACTACCTAAGGCATTTTCATATAAATGACTGCAATTTAACTTTCAAAAACATTTCATTTTTCAACACTCTGCTCACTTCAAATTGAAGTCTGTACATCGGATTTGGCCAAGCATGTCACAAGAAACTTCACACTTATAAATTATTAACCCATGAAGATCCAGCATGGATTAAATACAAAAGAAGCAGCAATGAAACACCAGGCAGATAGCACTCACCCTCCTGAGTTTTAACAAGTTTTTGCATGAGTAGCTCCAGAAAGCTGAAGCCAATTCCCGTAATGCTTGGATGGTCTGTTTAGCACGAATGCATCACTGCTTTTCCACACCACTGCTCTAAGATGAGCACTAGGAAAACTGTCCAGACACGATGTCTGTGTGCATGGCCCACATGCTGCCACTACGGGAAGGCAAGGGTGGCTTAACTGGGCTGACCAGTGCAATTCGCTCTGTTCTGTCACATGCAGCTGCAGCACCAAACAATATAACTCAGTTGGGAGGAAAGGATTTGCGTATCTAAAGCATCCTTACATTCCTGAGAGACTATTGCAGGTGACATGTTCTTCTTCCAGCTCTCTTGATGTCCATCCAGGTTCAGCAACCCCACGAATCTTAAAGGAATCTAGTCTTTCCTCAAAAAAAGCCCCAAATCAGCAACATTTTTGAAGACTACTGTATATGTAATAGGAAGACTCTTGTTGAATACCAGGTAAATTAATTCTCTTTCTCATCTCACATTGCTTCCTTCAGCTGAAGGCTCAACTGGGTATCTGATGACAAAGTATCACAAACTGCTATCAAGAAAGCAAGCACAATAGAAAATAAGTCACAGTACATAATTGCAGATTTGTCTATAAAAAAGTAATGAAAATGTATTAAACTAATATGCAAAATTCACGTGCTAAACTTGCAGGTGAATGCTGTAATTCCAAACTGAAGTAAATCAAACCTAAAGTAAAACTATATCTGCAACAGCAGGACCTGGGCTGTGCAACCTCAGAAGCTTCTTCAAACAAATAATTTCAGACAGACGGTGCAACAGTGCTCCAAACACCTCCACTCAGCTAAGATTTCCTGCAGATTCTCCTGCTCAATTCCCATAACATGCTTCCTCATTCAGCAATCTGTTATTCCTGAGGATGCCATTCTCAAGATCCAAAGATGTGATGCTCAACTGGTCACAGCTGTGTCAGATGGAAGCATCCTCTTTTAAGTCTTTAAAAAAATCTTCTGCTAGAGGAAACATGCAAAGCTACACAGGCAAGAATTTATTTCAAGCAAGCTCCTGCCACCAGAATGAGTATTCAACAGGTCGGAAGGACTTCAGTTTCCACAACGCAGCTGGTTGGGGAAGTAAAGAAAAAGAAAAATAGGAAAAATCATTTGGAAAATCTAGTTGTCAGAAAATTCATTGAATGCAATTTAGTGGTTAAAAAAAAAAAACACTCTACATAATGTACACTTCAAGAGATGATTCAGTAATAACGATGATATAAAAGTTTTATAGGCAGCTTTAGCTGTCAGAAGAGTTCCTACATTATAAAATCAATGTTCAGCAGGATATTCAGCAGATAAAGTAACACTCCTGTGTATAGCTAAAGCTTTGTCCAGTTTAATTTTTTAACTAGTTCAGTTTAAAGCTCTCACTGTATTTCTTTTCGGCCCTCTAGCCCCTGACACAGTATGATTATGTACATATAAATGATCTTTCCCTCACCCAGAATTACTAATGTTTTAAAAAGGTAAAGCCTGTATCTACATAAGCTTCTAAAGCATTAAAGCTTCTGTTTCCTAAGAAGACCGTATACACAAAGCCGAGCCCTGAATTTAGAAGATTAAACAAAGTCAGAGAAACTGTGATTCTATGACTAAAAATATGCAAAACTATGAATCTTCACTCTGCTGATTTTTACACATTAAATCAAAGGACCAGAAAATGTGAGCTGCTTCTGACTGAACGTTTACAGCCAAATACAGAACTTTGCACCAACATGAACTGTGATTAATTCCTTATCAGAAGAAGAAACCCCCAACACGGTCAGAAACATGCCAGAAAGCACCCGGTTTGTGCAGAAAATAAAGTATTACCAAGTTAAAAGAACTACTTTCAGAGGTTGAAGAAAATATTTCTGTTTGCATGTTCTCTTTCCTCCACACATTCAACAAATCTTTTTTTGTTTTGTTTTGTTATTTAACCTTCACAGACATCAGGGCAGGGATCTTTTTACCAGCGGTCAGTACAACTGAACCTGATTTGATCAAGATTATACTCAAAAATGCTACATAAGTTATAATATATGAAATATGTCCATTTTTTTCTGGGGAAAAAAAATGAAAAAAAATGCTAGAGGACAAGTCACTATCGCAATTCATCTGTTCAGGAAAGAGGTAAAGAGAGAAAAAGTGGCTTTCATGATTTCCCCCCCTAGGGCAACTGGGGACACAAGAGGAGTCATATCAGCCTTTCCCCACAAAAGACAGCGGTGGTCTAATTTACTGCTGCACAGCTCAGCAGAGCACAGAAGCCGAAGCTGTCTGTACTCCCTGCAAAGGGCTGGTGATCATTCATCTAATCCTCAAAGGGTGACAAATCTGTAGATTTCCACTTGAAAAGGAAACAAATTGTTCTGAGGAGCAACTGCTAAGTGATAGGTATGGGAATACTTTGATTTCTGCAGGTGAGAAAAAGAGAAATCAAGCATTGTTAGAGTGAAATAACCTTGTGGTTCACCAGTTAACCAAGAAGGCTGTAATATTTCTGACGGAGGCCTGCTGAAGGAACTGGTAACACCATCTGCTGAGGAGAGGCATATTCAGCCAAAAGGGGTGTGCTGAAAGCAACCCAAATTCCCAGGGCCACAAAGGAGCTGAAAGTCCATTTGCTTCCTGCTTTGAGTGTCAAGTTGAACGGTCCTTTTTGAATGCTTCAATACTTTTAAAAACTGCTGTCTTATCAACAAAGCTTTCTCCTTTCAACTGTCAGACATCAGCTTCTCAAGGGAACTTGCACTTTTGACTGCAAATCGGCTCTTCAGTTCTGCTAAGGAGCCATGGGGATCTTCACTGCTTTCCTACTTTTAGTGATGCAAAAACCAAGGGCTTTTGCTGTTTGCAGTGTGGATTTGGAGAGGGCTTCATGATGGGTCAGCGATGCACTTAATGCAATCGAAGTCGATAACACCTCCTTACCATGGGAAGAGAAAATCAGGTCCACAAAGGTGGCAGCTAGCAGTGCACTCCTCTCACACCCAACCAAGACCACTGGGACGAGCAACCAGTGTGTTCACAGAGGTGGCAGAGGGCACCCAGCCAGCTCCTGCTGTGAGAAAGGAGGATGGTGCACTGGATGTATTACCAATGTGAAGTTTTCCTTTGGGTGACATTAACGATGTGCATGGCATGCTTGGTCACCCTTAGTGAGCTGGGTTTAATTTCATGAAATTATTTCTCATTTTAATTGAATTCAACAGTCTATGATCAGTAAAGGGAAGTGTTATCTTAACCGCTGATCACTAATTCATAAAGACGCTAGTCTTCTACCAATAATACTGATGGGCCGGTTTGTGTGATTTTTTTAATGTATGCTAAAAAATGGAAATTGAACAAAGTTCTTTCTCCATACCTTGAAATAAGCTGTTAGATGACTTCTATTCGTTTCGCTGCACCATTGTACATTCAGATCTATTTGAAGATTGTGTAACTGTAAGAAGTTTCCACACGGAGAACAGCTCCCATAGAGACACAGGATAAAAAGTGTGATATGACACGCATAACTCTGTATTAGAGCTTCATCCAGCAATCTCTGGGTTTGATTCAGAACACAAAGTTTGATAGGATTTAGAGACTGCGATATCAAATTGTCATTATAGGAGAGGGTAAATGCAGTTACAGATACTATGAAATCAAAAAGCACTGGAGTCACAGATGCAAAACACTGAAATGCTACGGTTCCTTTCTGCCAGTTCATATAAAAAAGAAAATAAATTATTTAAAGCATAACTTCATGCAGACTTTATATCCAGTCCAGCACAACATGATTTAACATAGACTTTGTCAGAAGAAACACTATCAGCTGCTTTGAATAATCCCACATAAATATAATATGACCATATCTAATCTTCACAAAGTCAGTTGAGTGAACTGCTGCCACACAAATACAGTAATAACAGCAGAATTATAGTTTCAGAAAAGCAAAAGAAAGTGTTAATTACTAATTCTTCTAGATAAGGATTACTAGGCACAATGCAGGGAAGACTGGATGTAACTGTGCAGCAATATCTCAGCTAACTTCTAACTGGCTCCTTCGAGCTCCACCAGCGCGATGCTAGAGAGGCTGGTACAGCACAGAGCTCAGTTCTGCCCACAGAGCCCAAACAAAATGTAAATACCGGCAAGTCTGGCACACACTGAATCTTGCATTCACGGCGGCTGGACTTAATGTGCGCCACCGCCACAGATCAGTAAGTTTTCTCTCAGATATCTTCCCTTAGGGGCTCTTCATCCTGTGTGTGGTTCAGAGAAAGTTTTCTGAATACATTTGGGAAATATTGATTAGAAGAGTATTTACAAATATAGGACTGAAGCCAACTGGAAACAAAGGTAAAAGTTCTCATAAGCACTGGATTTACCAAGTCCTTGTCAACAATACCATTACCTATCCCTTTTTCCTCATTTTTTATAAATTTCAGTTCATGGTTGAATACTGTAAATGGAAAGATTTGGAATTAAGAAGATGAAATAAAGTACCATCTTTTAAATATGCAATATTGAGTTTATAGCTTTTTTCCCTCTGGCATCTTGTCAGCATAAAATAAAAAGGCACAGGAAATCTAAATGAGAAAAGCCTCACGCACATACTTTATCAGTGAAGAATTTCCATGGCAATACTGCTTTGAAGCTAAACGGTTTTATTTATAGACGAAGCAGTTTTCATAGTTCATTTGCATTTTCTCCAGATTACCATAACCATACATGATCAGTTGTTAAGATCTACAGATATTATCTGTGCAGTGCCAGCAATTCACTTAAATATTTTAAATATGAAATGATAAATAAATTAAGTGCTCATGCAACTTACCATATCCACAATCGACTGCAAGGGAATGCAGTCATCTCCACAGCAGAGTACAGCACTGTGTGATAGTACAGAATTAACTAATATGGTCACTTTGTAGAAATATGTAATAGAAATGTTGAGAGCAGTACGAATGGGGAGTGAATGGGAAGAGAGGGGAACAGAAGCACCAGAAGGAACAGCAGAAGAAGGGATATAAGGGTGGAGGGTGCTGACAGCAGGTCATAGTCCAACAAATCCACGGTCAATTGCTCAGGGACTCACAGATGAGAAAAATAAAGGATACTGAAATAGCAACTAAACCTATCAAGAGATGGTGGTGGGAAGGCACAGAATACGGGAAGAGCCAAGTCAACACCCAGATAAGAAAAGTAAGTGGCTCCTACCCACAGAGAGAAGCGAGACACAACAGACCAAAGGATCGCGATCACCTTGAGCTCCTACAGGGTACAAAACCGGCACATTCAAACCCGGCACATTCAAGCCAGGCTTGGAAGGACGCAGGATACGTAACCAGGTCTGGATAGCCAGCGTGCCTTGTCCTCTGCCTTGTCTCCGGGAATCCTGGCCAGGCCACGTGGGAAACAGGCCCTGGTGCCTGCGTGCTGGCCTGCCCGCTTGGACTCATGTGTCTTGGTGCTTATCGGAGTGTGAGTGAAGTCGCATTTGCTTTAAAATAAAATCACCTTCTTCCATTGAGAATTATCACATTATTGTCACATTAATGGCTACAACTGCCCTTGGAAAACTGTAAAAGGTAATTCCAGCTTTTGCCTTCAATATTGTTATGGGAGAAGGTAGGAAAGAAGGAAGAACAGTACACAAGAAACAAATATGTGAAAGTCTAGCAAGAAATGTGCTTTCAGTGTTCATTTCTTGGCAGAACCACCTTCAGTTGCTATAGTAGAGGTAGAGAACATGTAGTGTTTTATTTGCAGAAACCTGTAATTTAGCTCAGATATTTGAGTGTTGCCTGCATCTTTGCAGGAAAGTTCTTTGCTAGTGCTCCTAATAAATATTCACACATAGTTAATCTCTCATCAAGGTAACTCTGACACTGAAGCCCACAAACAGGCAGTTTTTTTCAGGTACACTATGCCCCCCAAAAATTGGAGAACGCTCAAGAGCAAAAGGCCTCAGCTTCCACTGATCTGGAGCACAGACTGGCCTGCTCAGGAAGGGTGGGAGTGCAGTGTACGCTGGCCTGCGGTTCACAAAAGCCAGGACTTCAAACTGCACCAGCCAGAGGACTCACCAGCAAGGGCACAGCTACACCAGCTGAGGTACAAACGCTATAGCTAGCACCAGGCAAACCGGGATGCTTCATGGAGCAGCCCAGTCCCACCCAGCGACAGTGCAGATCCCGCAGTTAGCTCCGCCAGCACTGCAGCAGCTTGCTCTGAATGACCAGGCGGCCACATTCCATTAACATTTCTTTCTCGTTGCTTGCTGCAGTCCCCCAGACAGCAAATGCTGGAGTCACCCAGGTGCAAAACTAACGATTTGCCCCAGCCAGCCAGCAGCACAGCTGGCCACTAGCCCTCAAACAAGGCAGAAAACTGGGAAAAAATCTTGGGCAACCTCTTGTTAGATACCAGTTATGACAACACCTGGTTAAGTGCTTCCTCTTTTACAGGAACTGTAAGGTACTTCGGGCTTCCCCTTATGCAATTTAAAACCTCAGCTGCCTTGTATTTGCCACAAAGCAGGAGCAAGGAGAGAGTAAGAATAATGGTGTCCTGGGTATCCCGATAACAGGGCAGCCTAATGGTGGAGCAATCAGCCCCCATCAAATCGGAGTACGCAAATCAAATCCCATTTCCTCTTCCCTCCAATACACAAAGTTCCTTTCAGTCTGTGGTGGCTTACCCTTGGGTTGTTGATGGAGGAAAGGTTGCCACTGTTGACTTAGTGAGATCAATGACTCTCCCACTGGTATTAGACATGTCAGAAGAGGAAACTTTAACCGGGACTCTTGATGGACATGACAAACACCACTGCCTTTCTTACAGCTAGCATAAGGGACCATTCCAGGTATTGACAGCTACTCTGCTTACTGTATTTAAAGAAGCAAACAAGAACTAAAGATCTGCTTTCAGTTTTACTGAAAAGCCATTGGCTCATATATCTAAAGATTAAGTGAAAACCAGCAGCTGCAGAATTCTTACAATAATTTAATGCACACCACAGGGCCATCCAAAATCTCATGAAAACAACACATACTTTTTAGCTCCAGTAACCATATTACTGGAAATAGATTTTGCACAATCCTCCTTCAAACAGCCATTTAAACCCCAGGCTTAAAGGAGATTATGCTGTTTGCTGATTTAAGCTGAAAGGGAAGCTTGTTCCAGTCATCTGGGGGCTCCAGAGGCAAAAGCTCATCTGCCAAATTCCCTCTTTATGCTAGGACAATGTACAGCATCTAAATTGTGATGATAATCTTGAAGCAAAACGACTTACCTTTCAAAGATAATGTTTAAGTCAGTTTCTGAGGCTTTTCAGGCTTTCCTAGGGATTGTTTCAACTTTGGTCTAACAGTGATATGATGTTGCCTGATCTGCTTGATCTCTGAAAGGTGATTTACTTCAGTATCAGCAGAGATGACCCTTCTGGAAACCTTAATCTTAATCTTGTTCCCAAAACACAAATGTGAGTTAGCTTCTTACAGGTATAAGCTGCAAACAAGGAAAAATTGAAAGCACAGACTAATGAGGTATTGCTATAGGACATAAATTCAGCATTTATCTCCAGTTCTGCTGCCCACTCCTTGCATTTCCCTGGTCACATCTACCCCCCACTTGCAGAGAAGTGGCTGGGCTCAGGCATGGCTGATCCCTATGATGGATTTTGGTACATATGGAGCCACTGTGGTCCAGTTGTTGGTCATTTGCTCCAGAAAAGCTGAGAAAACAGCCATGTTCCCATGTAGAAGCAGTGGCCAAGTCAGCTGGAGCCTCCCTGGTCATATCTGTACAAGTACCAGCCCAATGGCACAGGCCACAGGCTTGCTTCCTGCAACACTTCCTGTCTGTTAATTAAGAAGACAAAACCTTTTGCTTCCAGGCAAATTAAGGTACCACCACAATGTCCTGGTGCAGGTTCTCCTCTCCTCCTGCTAGTGTCGCAGGAAGGAAATGTGACAAATCCCATATGAATCTCTAGGGCTGATAGACAATGAGAGATGTTCAGACAGACTACAGTAGGAACTACAGCCTGTGTTGCTCCTCACACAACTTCTTTGCAATTTTCTCTGTAATTTTTGCTATTTTGTACTGTCAAAATGAAAAAGCTAAGTAGACATTGTAAAGTGAATCTGAACAGGTTTACTTCTCCAAATATTTCAGATACCATATACTTCTCAGACACTGTCATACCAACTCGTGTCTCCAGCAACACACATCATCTTTATTCCTATTACCACAGTGTGAATACTTCCCTTTCCAGAGTCTAACCTTTATTTTCCACAATTATTAACACTTGATGAAAAGGTAACAAGAATGTATAATACACTACATGAAAATTTAAAAGGCAATGCAGTGGAAAACTGTTAATGGTTAAATGCATCATTATGCCCAACAATATTACACAATTAACAAATTTAATCATTTAACACTAACACTTCAAACTTCCATTAAATATGTCATTTCATATATGAAATAATTATTCATTTATCAATAGAGATGACTCCACTTTGGTACAGAAGTAAAAAAATACAATTAGATGCAGCAGGGCAGAACGAATTTCTGGTAGTAAGATGGGATTGAGCTGTGTGTGCAACGCTTTGGTAAGGCCTCACAGTCAAACTTGTAATTCTCATAGGACAATGCCTCTAAATATCTTGGGTCATTAGCAAAATTACATAGCTAATGAAGGGCAAATTAATGGAGCTCTGGAACATTTTATAAGCCTGTAAGAACAGCTACTTGTTATACATCACTAAGAAATAATTGCAGCAGAGTCAAATCTCATGAACTCATTAAGTTTTAACAATACAAACCGGGCAAGCTACTCCCCAAGGAGAATCGCCTCTGACTGCGTGGCTGGTACGTCCCGAGGCTCGGTAGCAGATTGAAAGAGAGGGTTAGGAAGATGAGACTCCAGGTGTGCGATACAGGCCAGCTTTGGGCTGAGAGTCCCCACCGTTCAGGGCAGGGAACCTGAGAAATTCAAGTTGGCTGCCTTAGGGCAAACCATATCTGGAGCCTGTCAAATGATTCCACACAAACACTGAATGAGATCTCAAGACATCAACCATTTTCCTACCACGAATGTGCAGGAGAAACGATGAGGGGATGGGACCGATACAGCAGAAATAACTGGATATATTCACGAGGCTTTGACCCATTCCCCACTAGGTCAGGGTTGGCAAGGAAACAGGAAAGATCTGTGATGCTGAGGCCATCCTCAGTTGACTTAAATATGGTGCACACTTCATTTAAACTTCATTCAAGAGAAGGTAGCTCTGGGTCATATTTGCTCAGAACAAGCACTGCATGTGTCAGGAATAAGCAAGTTTGATAAAAAGAGTAGCACATCTTAACACAAATCAGGATGGGTTTTTGCAATATCAAAGGAAATGACAGTTGCTGCTCTGTAATCGGTCCCAAAATGGGTGTTTTCAGTAGCAACATACAAGTAGCTTAAAGGGGCAGGAAGCTGAAGACAGACTTTCCATGTAAAGGTTTTAACAAGTTATGTAGTTTTGTAAGATTTCCCCCCCTCCTCCCATAGCCTCACTACAGTTAATTCTAGAGAGGGGGCTCAGTCTTCCACACAGGTGCCAGCCTGGGTGGTGGTATTCACCACCAAAGTTAGCATTTTTATGATTTTAAACTCACTTGAGCACCTAAAAAAGCAGATCTTCATCTGACAAACTCCACTGTGAGCACACTGTAGAGTGTAATAAAAGCAGAGTTTAAAACTCTTCTGTGTTGTTTTGAACCCAAAACGAAAGCCAAAGTCTTGAAAGATAACCCACAAAACCTGATCCACTAAGATCCATCCAAAATGTGTTTGGATTAGAGGTGTACTGCAAAAAAAGATGTAACACCAAACTCAAACTTTCTACCTGGCTTTTCTCATTACCCTAACATCCAAGCTATTCCTATTACGACACGATTCCTATTACGACAAATAGCTGGTCAAGGCAGCCTCACAACATAAAGCAAAATATCTTCTGTTTTAAGTATTTTTAGTGATTTCCTGCCAGTGTTTCCACATGTGGCCCCTAGAAATATATTTTTTCTAAATGTCCTCTAGTGAACCTAGTGGTTCTCAGAAACCTATATCCTCAAAAAAACCATGAGTAAGTAGTAGGGAATTAATTTTCTTCCATTTCAAAAAACCAAACCAAAACCACTAGCCACTGCTAGCTACAACACAGTCTGGCAAACAAATATCACTCTTAGGAGCACTTATTATTTTGCTCCTGGAAGAAATACAGACTATCAATACAAACCATTAAAACAATCGCTAAAGCTGATCCAAATTTCTCCTAGTTTTGAGATGCAGTGATATTTCTAAAGGGAAAAAAGGAAAAAAAAAAAAAAAGAATTAATTTATGCCATTCAGTCTAGCAGGAGGTTGGAAGAAACTGTTGGCTTGCACAGCCTCCTTGGGTCCCAAAACTGATACTTATGGATACTGGAACAAGTATGCTTCATGTTCAGTGCCTTGTGACATGCCGGTGAAACCGCAGTACACTGGCAGGTGGTCAAGAAAGCTGAAAAAAAAATCAGGTAAAAACCCAAATGCTAAAAGTCTTAAGATTTTCAAGAAAAACAAGAGCTTTTCACAGGACAAACATGTAACATAACATGTATGCTAAATACAGCACTGTCCAACTGCACTTGATCTAAAGGTCTCAGAGGCCCCTATTGGAACCCTCTGAAGAAAATGTAAAAAAATTCAACTAGAAGGTGAGGAATCTTTTGCTTTCTCCATATATGTCTACTGATTCACATATATCTGTTAAAATCCCACGTATGTAGCTTAATAGCCCTCCTAAAAAAATTAACACAATAGTGAATATATCCTGTAATCCACACCAGTGACCCGATCTCCAGAGCTCCCAGCTTCAACAGCTCCCTGTGGCAATACGTTTCATAGTCTAATTCGATACTATGTTGTCTTTACTAATTTCATTAAAGCTCCTTACTGAGTTCATACCAAAACTGCCACCTCCTGCTCTCAGCACTCCTCCTGAATCTCTTGCAGTTTTTAAATGTTAGACGTTACATAATTTCATCTTAGCCACCTAATGAACTGTAAAGGACTCCTATATAAAACAGTCCTTTGCGACTAAGGTAAGACTCCATAGGGCCATAAAACAGGAACCACGGAAAATAATGATTCATTTTTCAGCTTCCAGGAACATCGCTGGTTTCACTGCAGTCCACAGAGGAGTCATACACACTGCTTTGCTAAACTCCTGACTGACTCCGCAGTGAAATATATCACGGAGTAAAGGTGAACTCCAGCAACACCACTGGATGCCTTTGCTTGATGCTCTGTCACTAGCAATTGCAACTTGATGTGGTTTCTACCAGCCCATTTTTTCGCGTCGCACTGTACTTTATTAGTTACAGTTGAGAATAATGCTTTTCACATACTAAGACAAAAAGCTACAGGGAATGAATGAACAATTTTCTTGCTGGGCCAGTATCAGTACATCTCAATTCAGTTCGGACTCAATAACATTTATAATAGAATTTGAGCAGTGCAAGATCTACTACTCATATAGTGTGGCAAGAAGGTCAATGTCTCGTGAGTAGGTTTTATGTTCTGTCTCTCTCTAAAACATATATCAGATTTGGAATTTCCTAGTCCATTTCTCTTGGTCTCATTATGTACTGGCTGCTTGTGTTCCTGCCTTATAGAAACGCAACAGATATATGTTAGCCACATATTAAGTCCATAAGCCATTTCCAAGGTTTGCAATGCTATGTATTGGTGTACTTAAAGGATGACTTCATGAATAAAGGCATTACATGGAGTTGAGTTTAGGCTCAATCCTTACACGCTGGTAAGCTGTCTCTATTCCTGGAGCAACCAGAGTGGAAGTGACCACTCAAGTTACTGACCCAGACCAGATTCTTTAAAAAGGCTATACTTTATACTCTTTATCTATTCCCTTTTATGTTATATTCTAATAATCTTTCCAGTGCAAGGATTGTCTCCTATCACATGTTCTCTGGTGGAGGCAATTCATATGATACAACACCAAGCACCAACCCTAAAGAACGAGGTTCAGTGTCTGGCCTCTCTGTATAAAGGATGGAGAGCAGCAGGCTGCTCCAGGGGGCAATTTGATTTTGACCAGACAATAGTTACTTTATCTCTGTCCCCACACATCACATTTCTTCAAATGAAAAGTCAGATTTTCAGTGAGACTTAATTACACACTGAAATTTGCTTTTTATTAATACAGACAGTACAAGATTAAGTTAAATTAGCTGTTTTGTTGAACATTTATGCTAGCAAATTCATTTTTTTAGAAATATATTAAGAAATGATCACAATCAAAGCTGAATTAATTTCAAAGATGAATGCTACTTTTAATGCATCAACTATTAATCTACTAGTAGTTCCTGTGAAATCAATTTGGCTCTTGTAAGGTTCAGCAATACACTGCAGAAGTGGGGAAAGTATAGCTGGATCATTTTAAACAGTACATATTTATGAAGAGTGTTTTAAGCTGCTATATGGTTATACTAAACTATTTACACAATAGTTAAGAGACTCAACAGGAGATTATTTTTTTTTCTAGCTGCAGGATATTGAGGAACTTTCAAATTTGTCCAAATGTAAATATAAGAAACAATCTCATCAATAAAAATCCAAATCTGCCACTGGTTGTGCAAAATGTGATGTGCGGTATACAAACCAAGGTCTCACAGTATTTCCTTTTTCCAGATTGCAGCAGCTACTGCAAGCACAATTAGCAGACTCAAATTAATTTCACTGCACAAACAATGTAGTAAGAATCTAGCAAAGCCTGCTGGACTGCGGTTGTTAAAAACAGCTCGTGAATGCCCCTAGAGCACCTTGGCTGAAAGTGCTTCAAGTTCTCTGCTTCCAGTACAGCCTCTCTGACCATGATGTTCCTCCACCCCTATGTGTCTCAAAAAGTTAATGGCTTCTGTATTTCGTCTGTTCTTTTCAAGCCCTGAGGCTGGGATCCCTAAAAAGAAGACGTAATTGGTGGAGCAGAATCCTCACCCAATATAAATCAAAAGAAGTAAATTCAGAGCAGCTGAGGACATGGCTGGGAAGTACAAGCCTCTTCCTGGTGGAGGTTGCATTCTTTTGCAGAAAGAGCCCCAGCAGGACAGAAATGTCAAAGGCATGGAAGAAGGAACTGCTACATTCCTAAATCCCTGCATCCCCCCTTTAAAGCTACCAGCACACAAGCAGGTGCAGCTGCACCCCAAACAGGCCTATGGGATGAGAGCTCTGGTCCAACAAGATGAAACACTTTCCCCATATATTTTTCAATATATTGTGATCTTCAAAACGCTTTTAAAAATCCAGCCAGCCCTCCAGCAGCCTCTGTAAAGAACGGCTGGATGAACCCCAAACTTCAGGAAACTGCCACAAACAGGTAAAAACAAAATAAAAAATTTCTAATGAGCTGAAGTGACTCAGGTCACCGAGAGATTTATTTCAACACTGGGAGTAAAACTGGAAGTTGCTGATTATGGGCAGTGTCAAACAACTGTCAGAAGCTATTCTGACCTGGCTACAGTAGTTATGTGAAGCTGCTACAGACCTAGGCTTCCCCCCCTCTGACCTAACCATCCCTTCAGGTGAAATACACCTTTCAGACAGGAGAACCAAGATTTCAGAGGAAAAAAAGCCCCAAACAAAACCACATCCAGTTTTAAGGCCTGAAATCACGTAAGAAGCCCAAATTCAGACCTGTAAGGCAAACTCTGGTTCCAGGGACTGTTTCCCTGGTTCAAAACCAAGATGGACTGAGTAGCTATTGGCTTCTGCACACCTGCACAGCACACTCATCTATGGACCATGATCTGCACACTCCAAACCCAGCAAAGCAACTGGGCTTTTGAAAGAATCAATATTATGAAAATACATAGAGTAGGCTTGTTTCCAAGACAGTGAGTTTTAAGAGACAGGGTTTTTAGTCCTGCCACAGAATTCCCATCTGACACTGGGTAAGTTTCTCATACTGTGTGACACCTCTTATTTTAAAAATGTATATCTTTGTCTGGTCTATGAAAATCTCCAAGGTTCCAGGGAAGATACAATCTAAAACATGTCTGTGTGCGTCACTTCCTCCCCGTGCCCCAGGGTAATCAAATAACCTTGAGCTTAGATTGCTTGTTATGATACAGTTATCCCCGCTGGCAACACTCTGACTTGAGATAAATAGTCATAATGTGTTCTTACGATGTACAGGGTGTTCCAAATGGTCAGCAAAATGCTATGCTGATATCAGGTTTTTCTAGAATAGCACTAGGCATTTAAATGCTGTTTCAGGAAATCTGAGCGTTGAGTACAATTTTAGAAAGCAACTCTAAAAACAGTGTGTCTGTCAAGAGTTCCAGAGTTATTCTTTTTGACAAGAATAAATTGGGGGGGGGGGGGGGGGGGGGCGCTGGCTATCTTCTGCTCCTGTCAATGCTGTGCAAAGCTTTGGGATAAAGTCAAAAGTCACTTTCTGCCAAACAGTTTGCAAATGCGTAGTTCTGTCACGGCAGATATTAAAGGAATCACCCAGGGTATCACAACAACTTGGTAAGCCATCTGGGAGAAAATGTAACGCACTGAGATGCTGCAGTAGCTTTCTGCAGAGTAGCTGTACTGTCACCGTGAAATAGGTGTGGTGCTTCCACCGGGTAGCCTGCTTCTATGGTGACAGCATAAAACATATTGCAGCAGCCCCAGCCACATCTTGACCCGGTCCCTAACATGGGCTGCCTTTGCACCTCAAAAGCTGCTCTGCTGTCTACAGCAGTGATCAGCCTTGGACTCAGCAGCTTGCTTTTGGCAAACGGGCTGCTCACCTGCTCCTTGTCCTGCGCACCTGCTCCTTGACCTTTGTGAGTAAACACTTCAAAGGGGTTTCTTCCCTCTGTCAAGTTTCTTCACAGCTTGTGCTAGCCAGAGGCAGATTTAAGATAATAAGCTGCCTCCTTTGTTTTGACAGTGAAACAGGGTAATTTAATGGGAGCTGGACTGTAGCCCAAGGCACCTAGTCATTCATATAGGATGGGCTCCTCCTATAGAAATAAGAGCTTGTATACAGCCTCTGGCTACAGAAGCATGAATCTCTAGAGCTGGCACCAAATGATTTAACTGTAACATCACTCATTTGTGCACCATCTAAACTGTCCAGACACAAGATAGGGACAAACCCTCACATTCAACGTGTGTGGCTTCAGACAAGTGTCACTGGACTTCCCCCAAGGAGAGGCTTACACAGAGTAAATACATTTCAGAAAAAGACCAGAGGCAGGCCCATCTCCCAGTTCTGACAAGGGAGCACCATTCATCTCAAGAGACAAGGTACTGCCATCTCTCTGCCCCAGTTCTGAAAGTGCATCAGATCATTGCTAAGGTAGTTTTATTTATTTTTTATCTCCTACCAGCAGTCTCCAGCCCCACGTAGCTGTGATGGTACGTGCAAAAAGCACTGAGTTCAACAGGAAATACAGCAGCAACAAGGAGCTCCTTTATGATCCTCTTTTGGGGTACCATGCAAGTCAGTCCTGTCATAAACGTTAGCAAGATGTGAGAAAGACATTCACCCAAGGCACACCATTAAGTGCAGCAGACAAGATTCAGTCAAAAATCTTGTGTAAAGTAGGGAAATGTATCTGCCTTGTTCCAGGACAAGCACTGGGATTTGGTAAACTCCACCTCACCTAAAGGAAAAGCAGAAAACTGTTTACCTGTGCTAAAATGGCTTGTTCAACCTTGCCAGCTGCAGCTGCTCAGGAAGTGTTGACTATGCTTGTGGGGACAGGCTGAGCAAGCACTAATGATTAGAAGAAAAAATGGTCTGGGAAAATCCCCACATGCAAGTGTCTCACTGCAGTTTGGAGCAGCTTTGCTCTTCAGCAGCCCAGCGTCCCTGGCAAGCTGCCTGCTTCCTGCTACATCCCTCCAAATACTCACGTGTGAGAAGGTTGAACCTACTTTCTCAGTTGTAGCTGTCCCTGTCTCAAAGCCTGGCACTTGGGCAGTACCAGCTTAGCTTTTGTGTTTTGGTCATCTAATCTATTCTGCTATCTCTCAGCTGAAATGACAACCCCAAGAAACAAGCCCTTTTGCCTAAAGGCACCAGCTCAAAGAATTGCTGCAAATCACTGCACTGTCTTTACTTAACCCTGTATGGGAATAAAGAGCCAGTTATGCCCCTCAAGAACTTCTGTGTCTTGCATTAAAACACAATAAACATATTAATGTATTCTGAACATCAATTTATAAACAAGATAAATTACTTCAAAGTAACTGGAACTCCCTTGCCATGTCAGGGGCAAGAGAGTCAGGCTCACTGCCATTCTGTACAGAACTGAGAGTGGCTGACTGCGGGGTACAGTACATACTGTCACCTGCACTGGCTTACTTGGCCTTTTTGCAATATTTAGCTCTGGCTGAACCAGCAAGAAATACCGGTGAATGTACATCTAAATGCAGGGACAATACCAAGGAAAGGAACTACACTGTGAACAGGGCAACAGGGGTTCACATGTGTAGCTTTTCTGAGAAATGCCAGATCCATTCCAAGAACAGGTAACCATGACTGTCTCGCCATCTAGAAAGTCAGCACCCAAAATGAAGCAGAAGTCCCAGGATTTGTCTATCACAGTATTCTCAGGCAGACTTGTTTACTATGTCCATGTTCTAAGTCAGCGGGACACGAATTGGACCCAAAGGTTACGGTCTACAGACGCAGTTAACCAACGCAGAGCCTTGACTTAAGTTGTTACACGTCTGCCTGGGCTTAGCATTGTGTTGATGTGGCTGCGTGACTTTTGGATTGGCTTGGCTCCAAGTAAAGCAAACTCATACGTACCTGCAGAACACTGTGCAAATACCACGGCAGTGACAGGCGCAAGCTGCCTTCTGCTTCAGTACACCGGATCGTCCAGCAGAGCACAGATCCATTCTCTCCCAGCTTGAAGTTACTCTGATCCTTACCGGAGAACCTTCATTTCTTGCAAACAACCATAATTTTGTTAAACAGATTTTGATGTAAGTCTGTGAGGTTCTCCTAGAAGTGAAACAAAAGATGTAAAAAGCAATTTGTCCTGCCTGGGAGACAGGACACCTAGCCCTCAGTTTTATTCACTTCTGAATCATCTAGCCTATTCATAGAGTCAAGTTGAACATTAGGGTAATCCCATACTTAGGCATCTGAAGGATTTGTTCATAGCTATGGAATTCAGACAGTGAATGAAAGGCAGTTTGTTGCCTAAATAGGCGGCTACATGCCTATTTAATATCTATTTAGTGCTCGATTTCAGCTGCATTACCATGCTTTTAGCTCATCGGTTGCCAATTTGTAGCAATTGCCACAATAGAAAGAAAAAGACAACAGCAAAGAATTAAAAGCTACAAGAACTGGCTCAGGAAGGGGAATCTCACCAGACAATGTGGTTATCGGAAACCATTTAAATTAAAATGGTTTCAAGTGGCCTTTTATCCTTTTAACTTCTTACATCTTCCTGCATCCCATTGTTAATTCAGTAAACCACAATGTGAAGCTGCTGTTTACAATTACAATTTATTTTGCTAACACATTAAATGAAGTGTCTGAAATAAGCTTCTAAATTAGTTTCAATAGAATAGTAGTTATCATTAAATTTCAGCATATTCCATAGCAGAATAACTTGGTATTTTGACTATTATCCCCAGCATAATTTGCAAAAGAAATGGAGGTGTGACTTGATTAAACACATTCAAATGGCTAAGATGTTTCTACACTTAATTTCATTAGAGAAAAGAGCTGTTAGATATTAATTAGCATATCTACTACATGCCATTGTTTGACTCAAAGATCATCCTTTATCTAAACGCATTTGCTTTTGGCAGCAAAACACAAATCCGATAGAACAACTTAAATTACAACCATAGCACAGATGAACTACAATAGCATCCTTGCAGCTGTAAGTTTGCAATGTCCATCATGAATATAAAAGTCTGTCAAAGGAAATGATGATATACTGCTTCCTACCAAAAAGGGGAGCACTAAAGGTGTATTGGAGGAGAGCACAATGGGAACCACCCTGAAAGATCTCCGTTAGATGGCTTGTTAAAGGTTTGCCCCTTTAACAAGCATTTAGAAGCATTTCTGGGAGGTCTTTTCTAGAGCTTTTCACAGCATTTTCTAGAGGTCAATTGCTACTGAGGTATCTAACAAATTCTTCATTTCTACAGCTACATAGCAGCAGTCAAAAGGAAAAACCGTTCAGACAAAGCTATGGTATTAGATTTTGGGGTAAAGGCAGGATGTCAGTTCAGAAACAGGTCTGGGGAAAGAGAGTTAAAGTAATCCCCAATACTCACAAAAATCCCATCTGTTGTGTTGTCACCCTCATAGCAGGGTTCTTATTCTCACACCTTTCTCTCTCTAGTCCTGTTGACCTCATCGCCAGTACACGGGGTAAAATTATTGGGCAGCACTTGTGGAATAAGCTGGGGGTGTTCAGCTCCAGGCCTTTATCACTAGGTACACACAGTACAAGCCTTCTGCATTGATCACTGGACAAAGTATTGATGTGACATCAAAAGTCGTTCTACAAAGCTGACAGCCATAGCATACGCAGCAGTTGTAAGCAAAACCCATACATCAACGGAACTAACTGTGCGGTCTGCACATACGAGGCTGAGAGTGCCTGTTACGGCCATGCCATACACACATCTCCCCTAGTTGTACAGGATCGTTAAATGAAAGAAGTTAAATCAGGGTTTGACCAGGTCAGGAGTCACGACTGGTGATGTGTCATACATAATTCAGGTGGCTTGGCAGCAATTTGAAGATCACTGTATTGTTTCAGCTGCTGGATGTCTGAAATGTTCTAGTAACAACGTGCAACTGGGAGGCAGCGGTACCTAGCAGAGTGCTAAACTGTGAGCTCGAGCAGGACAGCTGGCTGCTCAGCCTGGCTCTTCCAGTGGAGTGAACCTTTTGACTGTCTCTTCCTCAGGGCTACAGTTTCCAATCTTCTGTATACGGGCTTCACAGGTACTCCGTGTTTTCCTTGCTGTCTGTAAACTGCCTTTTCCACCCCAATGCCTTCCCTCTCTTCGCCTCTCAGCTACTACTCCTTTTCCCAATCATGGAAGAAACAGGACAAAAACAGCCTGTCCACATCACTGCTTATCCCTGTCTTCCCTCCAGCCAGAGCTAAAGCCAAATCTCTTGGCCTTGCACAGAGTCTCTCCCCAGTTTGCCTACAATGACAGACAAGGGAACGGTGCACGGAAGAGGGGAAGGAAGGAGCATGGGGCAAAAATCCCTCTGTGAGGCTGGTGTAGCAGGCAGAGGCAGCAGCGTGTCTGGGGGCCTCCAATCTCTTTTTATGTTGGTGCATCTTAGTGGCTGTGAGCCACTGCCACAGGCTGCTGTTCACTGCCAAGTGTCTACATCAGTACGGTATTTTGCACAAAGGCTTCACCCCAAAGGAAACTCTGAGGATTTAATTCAGCCTGAAGAGTAATAGTTTTTATTAGAAAACTGTTATTTTCACAAGACCCTAATGAAGTCAGCCTGACAGCATCCTTTTTGTGGTGCCCAATAGTTTGCAAGAGCTACTAAGATACACCAAAAAATTAGTGTTCTAAATCCTCATGGACATCAGTGTGAGAAGGGAACCAGCCCAGCACCAGACCAACTCCTTGGTTAACATGGTAACATCACAAAGCCACACCAAACCTGACTGACACTTAGTGACAATGCTGCCAATAAAGGCAAGTTTTAAGGTTTTAGCCAACTGTAACCAAAAGTGTGATTATAAAATAATCACCTTCACAGTAATTGATATGGCAAGAGAAGTGGTGAGGGAGTGAGCAAATCCCTCCACATCAGAGGGAAAGGAGGTCCTCTGAATGGAATTAACCATTCAGTAGAGTAATGCACACAGTTTACCAAAGCATCAGGTTGAGCTGCTATTTTCACAGCTAATTTCACAGCAATAAGAAAGTCACACTGATTAGATCCCTGCATAGTTTCCTAGACAATAATATTCACATTTGCTTAATACCAACTGTGCTACTTAATTGTCAGGGAGCATCATTCTCTACAGCTAAATTGTAACCACCACAAGGCATCTACAGCAGCCAACAACCTGGCAGCATCTTTTGCTGCTCACTGATCACGGAAATGGGGCCAGGTTACTCGCACCATCTGCTGCAGAGGGGATGTCAGCACTTGGGACTGTTGGTTCAAAGCACCATTAGACAGAAGACGTGCAATTCCAATGGAAAGAAGTGCATCAATTTAAAAACCAATCAGAGTGAGAAATAGAAGTCGAGAGAAGTCTTTGCTCCAAGTTGAAGGTCTTTCAGTCCCACAGAACAAACACTGAGGTTTTTTTTTAACAAAGCATTACTTTTGGGTACTTGTGCTCATTTATACTCTGCTAGCTATTGCCAACACTAATTGCTAACATTAAGAAACCAGCTTTGACTAGAGCTGACTGGGAAATCAGAAGTATTTTTAGTTTTATATCACATTAAACTCAGGTTCTTTCAACAGGTAGTAAGAAGCCTGGAAAAGCAAATAGTCTGAAGCCTTTGATTCCAGGTCAGATTTGATTGTAGGGTTCCACTATTGTGCAGAATACATCACAAGTTAGCAGCTATTCTCCCCATCGCTCTTGTTACCCTCTGCTCTTCTAAGAAACTTTCCTATGAAGGTTAGGTCAGCGCTCACTGTGCTTCCACCAATGTCAGGGTCAAAGCTGTTGTTTTCCATGGGAATAGCAGTGAAGTCAAACCCCAGCACCTTCAGTAGCAAGAAAATGCTGCTTTTTGTGTCCTTATATGAGTTTATCCTCTATACAGTTCTACACCTAAAAGCAAGAGGCCTGCTTTAGCACAGCTGTTGCTCATAAAAAAAACATCTTCTACAGACATACCTTGTGATGATGTTGACAGGTTGGAGCTGTGCTTGCTGATAAACTGAACAGGACCATTTCCAGCAGTGTCATCTGGTCATGCCCGTGCAGTCTCCCCCAAGACCTTCTAAAAGATAGCATGCATTTTAATTTGGGCCTAAAGAAACGTTGCTTCTGGCTTCATTTACAGTCCCTATTAAATATACAGATAGTACCTATAATGTAAGTTACTTGCTTGCCTGTCTTCCATGCAAACTCTCAGCACAGAATTAATGTTTTGATGGAATAATAAACCCCTCAAAATCTGAGCTGATAATGGACAGTCACATTAGATGCTTAAATTATAGCAGCATGAACAGCCTTGCAATAATCAACCCTGCAACTGCCAAAATGTTTTCATTGTTCATTAACTGGAACCTTTTTTGCATTGCTAATCCTAATGAACTGCCATTCTCATTACTGTTCCAAGCACTGTCTGTAGCACATCTCTGGATTTCTTTTCCACCCAAACATGCAATCTTATTCAACTGGCAGCCTGTTAATGTATTACAAGCACAGAAATAGCTACTTTAACACAACTGTAATAACTCCACAACGCAAGCACCTTTAGGGGGAAGTTCAGTCTTCGAGAACTTTCATTTCAGTAGAAAAACAGAAGGTCATTTATTGAAGAGACCATATAGCAGAGTTTAAGTTCCAAATCCAAAATCCATCGAAGTTAATGGGAGTCTTTCCATTGATTCCTGTTTACACTGAAATGCTTTAACTTCTTCCCTTCCTCTTCTACTCTTCCCAAAGCATGAATAAGTGAATCCACTGCAGAGATACAGGAATTTCTCAGAGGAAACATGAACCATCTCTGTGTAGGAAAGGCTGTGTACTTCAGTGTACCGAGTTACCAACACCATTTCCTCTACTCTGACTCCACAGTAGCAGAGTTCAAAGCATCCAGCAATCCTTCCCAGTCTTCAAGTCAGCTTCTTCCTTTGCTAAATTTATAATAAAAATTTTGCACAAAAATTGCCACAGGCTCTGAAAAGCTGCAGCTTATTCCTCCATCTGGTCCTTGGTTGTAAGCACGAAGGAGCAGTCCAGAGCCATTTGCTTATGTAGCATCCATTTTCTGTGGAGAAAAAACATTCAGAAAGCATCTTCTATAGCAACAGACCTCGGTTCAGGATGTAAGTAGCTAATTCAGTGAAGTAGCTTATTCATTAAAGGAGACCAGAAAACAGAGACTTTTACTTCACACTCAAACAAGTAAGTAAAAATTGAGTCAATAACTTCTTAATGATGGACAGCTTACTCACAGAACCAATGAGAGAAGTTTTATGAAAGAAAAGCCAGATGTGGAGCCTGGCTTATTTTTAGTCTGACCTTCTTGTTTTCAAGTATAACAGCCCCAAAACAGTGGAAGTTAACAAAGTATTAGTCATCTTCTTCAAGGAAATCCAGCCCTGAACCACTAGTTTGTTCTAGAGAGACAGTTGTTTCCTTCAGCCATAAAGCAGGGAATATATTTCTCTCCCATCCTCAAAAGGGGACTGCATCTCCAGAGAACACCACAGGTGAAGAAGCAGTATGTATTGTTCAGACATCGAGCATTTTCTAAGTTGTTCTATGACAAAAACCTTCATCACTTAAAATAGCTCCAAATGGATGTATGAGCCCAGAGTTCTCATATTAAGTGGAAGCAAACACATAGGTACAACATCTCAGCTTCTCTTCTTCAATACCGTTTTATAAACAACTAAATACTCATTCCACGCTGATGAAGTATTTCCACACTGACAAAGGTTACAATGAAGGAGGAGTTCTGTATTTGGAGACAGCTAAGCTGTCCCACACTAATGTCCACATTATTTAATTTCTTCCATCTGATGATTCTTAAAGCAGCAAGAATTGTTCTACACGAACACAGAGAATAATTTTTGGTTCTCGTCCTCACTTCCTTCATCCCCAGGGCTCAAATAAAGTGTTTCTTTATAGTTTCTAATATACAATTCTTGGAACAATGCAGCACACTGAGTATCGTACAATCCTTGGAGACACTGTCCCTGGAAAATCAAAGACTAGCTGGTCCCAGGTACAGAATGTTGAAGGGCAGATGTAGAATATGCCTTTCTTAAAAAAGCTCTTAATTTTTTTATTTTTTTTTTAGGCTACGACACAAGCCACTAGCTTATGAAATAGCTATTTTCAAGAAATCAGTGGGCAGAAGTTGGATTCACAGACCATAATTTCAATGACAAGAATTGTTGCACAAAAGCAACTAATGTCAGCAAGAGCAGCACTAAGTACTTCCTCCACATTGATCACCTCCAACCTGTAGAAACCTCATGAGTGCCAAGACTCAAGAAAAATCACTTAAAAAGAGAATCACACTTTTAAGTTGGTTAAAGAGAAAATAATCTCCCTCTGTAAGTCAGTATGACTAAACCAGCAGAAGTCACATAGAAAGTCCCATAAAACCTCCCCCCAAATTCTCATCAAACCTCATAGACTTTGTATCAGACATTTTGGCGCTTGAGCTATTAGTTAGAATTTTTGTAACCCAATCCACTTATTTCAGTACTCCTCAAATAGTATGGTGTAAGGAAATAGCAGATTTTTTTTCTAGAAAATTCTCCATTACTGCTAAGGTCTGAAAGACTGGTGTTAACCCAGCCTCTTATCCTTTCAAAGCATCCCATCCTTTGTACTACAATCTTAAAGTTCCTTGGCACACCCTTTCTAACCTAAAATCTAACAGATTTTCCACCACTTCATTATAAAAACCTCAAAAAAACAGAAACATTGGATTTGAACTAGTCAGAAGGCAGGCGCTTGTGACCAGGCTAAAAACTGCATGAAAAAGAATTTTCAAGGATACTCCAAGCCACATGCAGAGAGTGGTTTGTTTTCTCTTCCCCAGAGATCCTTTAGTTTAAACAGGCAAGAGTAAGGTTTGACTTTGATTTGGCCAAGGCCAGACAGACATTAAACACAACTTCCAAGAATTTATGCTTATGAAATTAATTATTATAACATCTGGAGTCTTCCAAGGCCTCAAGAAATTCTCTGGTACAGTTCAATTTCGAACCAGTTTCTATCCAGTCCCAAGTAAGTAAGTTTATTATGCAAACCTCATAACATGTCCATAGCAGAACCAATACAACCTTGACAGACCAATACTGCTACTAACTACTCATAATATCATACACATAAGCACAAAAATTGTGTCATCTTCAGCCTGAAGTACACTTTTGTAGCTAGTTAGTTAGATCGAGGTGTGAGGACAAAACCAGCCCCTAGCAATGCTGTACTTACTAACTGATACTTATGCATTTCATAGATGCTGAAGAAACAGGTCAACATTGGGTGTAATTCATTATACTATTTTGGACGCCTTTGTCTTCACACAAAGCATTAAACATATTCTCCAGAAATACTGTCTACACTGGCTGCTAACATAACATCATTATGTTTGTTTGAGGGTTGGGGTTTTTTTCCTTTCCTTTTTTTCTTTTTTTTTTTTTTTTTAACTAGTTTCTTAAATGAGATCTAGAAGAACTAAAAATACAATGGGTCCAGAATATCAAATCTGTGGACATTTCATCAGTGCTGTCAAGGGTAGACAAAGCCTGGCCGCACTGCAGCAAAAAAGCTACTCAGTGAAGCACAAGGTTCCATCTCAGTGAAACTCAACTGATTATAGGGTTGAATAGACCCTGTAATAACAGAGTTGTATGACAAGCACAGGGTAGGCCAGGCAGAGACCACCTTGACCTTCACTAACTGGAATCCAATAGTCAATTATCCATCCTGTTTTGCTCACCTGATTCAGTCACTTAGGGAGCAGATGGAACAAGCACTGATGAGACATCTCTTAGAAAAGTCTGACCATCAAACTCAGGGAGAGCACCTACAGAAAGGGGAGGAAAATGACTCCAAAATGAAAGCAGAGACAATGTGTTAGAAACAGCATTATAGCACAAAAAAAAAAAAAAAAAAAAAAAAAAAATCATAGCTCTCAAGCCATCTACTAGCTCCAAGATAAGTGATATGCCTGACAGACAAATGAGAGCTGAGAAGATTGCCTGATGTGCAGTAAGATGAGAGAATAAAAAAAAAAAAAACCCAACCTCAAAACCACTGTTTAACAGAAGTCAGACTCTGATCCCTGGATGCTCCTGTGAAAGAAATGAGACCACTTCATCATCATATTTTCCACCCTTCTTTTCTAGATGCCAGCTACAAGTTGCACTCTGAAAAAACACTTTGCATGAGAAGAGCTTTAAAAAGCAGTGATTTAAGGTCCTTTTAGGAAGATGATTTTTTTTTAGTGTTTCAGGATGTGAATTTCATAGGTTAGAATATAATTAGTCCTGAGACAACTAATGACCTTACTTCAGCTTACCTGGAAGGCATCCTTTCTTGGACTTGACTCTGGCTCACATTGACACCAGTGACCCGCACAGAGCTTCAGGAAGATACGTAGATGAAAATCTTACTACCTTACTTCAGATTAACACAAAAGCACCGAAAGATACCACTGGCGTGCTCTTTGCTTTCCTAGGAGAGTGGATCAAGGCAGCTGCCGCTGCAAAACTGCACTCTGGATTTCCCCGGGGGAACCCACTGCACAGCCAAGAGCACTCAGAGAGGAGTGTGTTTCTTCATGGCTCTTTTCATATTCCTTGGTTTGTAAGGAACTGCTCAGAACATCCCTTTATATCCACTAGGGAGATGGAGACATCCATTTTCAACTCTCGTTCTTATCCATATACCTGGAAATACACCAATAAATTTGATTTGCATTATGTTTTCCTGTCTAAACCTCAAAAATCTGTAGACTGTATTTCACAGACTACAAGGAATGCTGCTTCCAGTACAGTATTAAGCTCCAGTAGTAAGTTACCTATGGTGTGAAGTTTGATGCCAAGGGAGCCACTCTTTAACTGGTCAGAAGTGATACATGTAGTAACACTGCTTTTTCCGATAGTTCAGTGCTTGTCCTAAGTTTCCCAGGGCTTTTTCCAACTAATTCCCTCTCAATAAGCCTGACACACAAATTTCTGCCAAGTAATTAATACAGCTTTTGGATGCTCAGCTCTAAGTTTTGGCCAGTACATATGGGAGATGGATACTTTCCGCACCTGAATCAGCTGCTCAGAAGTGGGGAGTAATCCAGTACACATAGCCCCTTACACTTCTAATTTAGACATCGGCCTCACTGCTGCTAATCTTCTGTCTCTGGCTCTTATAGCATAATCATGAAAAGGCTACACTTGGCTTCCTCACTTAAATATTTCTGTTCCCAGTCATATTGAAAATACAGCCATTTTCCATGGCATCGTAGCACAAGCAAAACTGACAATTACACTAATGTTCTGTTTATCATACAAACATAACCCCTAAGATCTGCAGTTGAAAAAGGAATATTATGTTTCCCAACCAGAGATGGAAAGCATATATTTAGACAATTTATGGCTATTGGCAGATACCATATGTATTAATCTTTTGCTAAATGCACTGAAATACTCACAAAATAAAGGAGAATTGTTGCTAGCTCTTGAAATAGGTGTTTCATCCACATTATTTAGACAATAATTAAGATAACACTTAGAGAATTAACATTGATTTGTGAATGTAAGCATAGATTTCCCTTGTTATTTTATTCAGCAAAATGTTTTGTTATTGGAACATTAACAGAGGGAAAGAAAGAAAGAAGAGAAAATGATTTAAATAAAATCAGGGCAACAAAATGTGTAAAATGTGATTGGCTAAATGCAACATATGTTATCAGCTTGTTCTGACACATTTTGAGGATCCTTCTTCAATAGTTCTCTAGTCAGAATTACATGACCTCATTAAAAAGCAAATGCAGGAGGTGTGTCTTTTTTCTAGATGTGTGAGCAGCATAACTAAAACTTTCACAAAATTTATTTTTTTTTAAATCAAGAATATAAACTCTCCTATCCCACACATGCAATTTCGAAGAAAGACCAGGCCCACAGTAAAATACAATGTGATACTTACCTAAGGGGTTTGGGAAAGGATGTCTTCATAAACACTCAGCATCCCATGAGACCACATAAATCTCTGTGGAAACACAGAAGCCTGTATTGAAAAAAATTGCCTTCTAGAGAATTTGGAAGGAGAACTCTCTCTTGATTTTCATCATAGGAAAATGGCTTTTATCGATGATGAAATCCTCATTAAACAAAGCAGATAGATGATCTAGATAAAATTAGGGCTTCCTCTTGAGTTAGACCCAAGCCACCAGCTTGCGGAGGTCATAAAGCAGCCAGATGTTCTATCCAGAAAAGTTTTATATTCTTTACCGACTGCATTGTATTAGGGTCTAAGGAGGGAAAGAGGCAAGACTGTGTTAGACTAGGAATAATAAATCACTCAAAATTACAAAAGGAAGTGACACATGGAAATAACAAATATCTCCCCTCTCTGCATGGAAAGATTGGCTTTTTTTTTTTCTCTATTTTAACATCCTAACATTTAACAGTTAACATAGCTATATTTTTCACATTTCTCTTTTGAGAGATATAAATTACTATATATGACCTTTCCCTGGAGTAAAAAAAGAGATAATTTCTTCCCCAGATCCTCTTTCTTTCTGGTTCCTCTGGTTCAGGTTACTTGCCCTCTCTCATTCCACTTCTATTTTTTAGTTTAGGCAGCAGAGTCATCTGCACAGCTACCAGAAACAACTTTTGGATTCCTACCCACTGTTTATAACAAAAACACTAAATCTACTGTCTAGAATTTTTATATAAATGCTAATAGCATCAGGTTGTGGTTATATAAACGGTTCTTGGGCCTACATACACATTCTCACTAGGTTTGAATGAACATTACAGTGAACTTAGAATCAGCAGTGAGGTTCAAGCCTTTCTACGTTGTCCTCAGTTTGATACAGAAACAAACAAACAAAAAAAAAACCAACGAACAAAACAAAACAAAAAAAAAAATCCTGGAACTCAAATAAAAAGTTGGAAAGGGTGAAGTCTTCTTCTTTTATCGTTAAAGGCAATACAACAGAAGATGCCCATTATTTCACTGTGGAAGAAACCGTGCATGTGTCTGCTACTAGCTACAATACATACTCTTCAGCACTTAGAAAACTCACTGGAAGCTAGGCCTGTGAAAAATGTTGAATAGGAAACATATATCTTTAGGCAATGCAAGCAACAGTATGGGGAATCATTGGATTCCCATCACAGCAGCTGCATGTGAATTTAATGATACAGAGAACAGAATGGAATTCACAAATCATATTGAGTTGTTTCTCATGTTTGCAGCCCTTAGCACCAAGATGAAACCTAAAGTACCTGTGCTCATGTTAGTTGTCTGACTTTGGAGGACTTCAGAAAGTATTGAATTCTAATGCACAAGGATAAGGAACAAGTACTGGCTTTAGAAGGCCATGTTGTACGCCAGAAGCAGCACACACTGACCTAAACCTTTAAGACAGGAGCATACACCTGAAAACAAATCAGTCTTGCTCCAGCTTACACTGAAGTTAGGATGAGTCCTATCAATATCAACTAGGGAAGCAAGAATCCTCTTCAGGGTCAGGGGAAGTCGCATACCCCCTTGAGCACAATTTGCTCTCAAGCACTGCAATTGTGAAACACCAAAGCTGGGAAAGAGCAAGCTTGGAGGAAAAAAAATGACACAAATAAATTCTGTTGATAGGCCTGGAAATACCAGATTATCTGGAAGAAGTAACAATTGTCCCCTATACAGGAACTCCTTAAAAAGAACGTGGAATGGACTCATACCTGGATAGGGCTCCAAGTCATAGACTCTGATAGCAGTGGCTAAACTAAAAAAGAAATTTGCTTGCAGTCAATAGAGTTTTCTTCCATTAAAGTCGCAGTAGATTCAGGTTCCTATATAAATGTGCTAACTGGCACAGCACAGAGAACTACAGCCTCAAAACCCATTGAATAAAACATATTCCACAGTTCTGTTTTGCCTTTTTTTGTTACTTCCAAATGCACCTCTCCAAAGCTTTGGACACCACGCCATGCAGTAATAGTCAGGGGGAGAGAAGCTCCCAATGATTAAATACTGCAGGAGAAACATGACCAGACTGGGGGAAAAGGATTCAAAACCAAAATGTGGAGAAAGCAGAAGTAATCACAAGCCTAACAGCAACAGACTGCTGGTTTAGAAGGCACAATAACCTCAGTGGGACAGTTGTGAATTTCCTACAGCACCAAGCCTAGGGCAGCTGCTCAGATGATAAGAATATATATTACTGCCCACAGAACTTCAAAGCATTCCCAGGCAAAGGAGATGTGTATTCTGGTCATAATGTGTATTGGCGAGGGAATGGGAAACAGGGTGCTGCCTACTCACTTTCACATCCATGAGCACTAAGAATGAACACAAGCACACAATGCATTTCCCATTCAGCCACTGAACTCTAGTAATTAAAATGACTTCCACATCAGTACCCAACATTACAAAATTCTCTCCTGTTCTACCTGATCTGGCAGCCTAACACCCAGAAATCTACTCACGGAATACCTCCACCAGGGTGGCTGAGCATTCTGCACGGACCTTTCTGAATATCCCATGGCATTCAAAAGCATTAGAAATGAACACAGCAAATATTGGGGTTGGATGGTGCTTTGAGCAACTTGGTCTAGTGGAAGGTGTCCCTGCCCATGGCAGGGGAGTTGGATTTAGATGATCTTTAAAGTTTTTTCAACCCAGACCATTCTATGATTCTGTTATATATTCTTCCCATCCAATCTTATATAGAAAGAATGCAGAGATGCATAGCTAGAAGCCTCCCAAGTAGAAGGTGTGTGGATTTCAGGATGTGCATTTTCAAAGGATTAAAAATCTGCATACACCAGACTATAACTACCTCTTCTAACTGATTATGACATTCACTCATCCATGCTTTTTTCCCTTAGATGAGTTCAAACTTTGAAAAAGGATCTCGCTGTAATTGTGTAACATTTACATAGAAAGATTTATGTCTTTCTTGATTAACAGGAAGGTATTGCAGGATACTGATCTGAACTGATTATTTTCAAGAAACATCAAGACAAAACTACACCTTTAGGACCTGGCTTTATTAGTCTTTTGCAGCAGCTTCAGTTGGCAGTGCACTTTGAAATCAGAAGCAGGGAAACTCACTTACTATACAATATACAAGGAAAATAATCAATTAGAAGCATAAAAGCAATGCTTTGGCTTTGCTTGACATTAAATAACTTTGCAAGTAAAGTTCTAGAGATCTGATGAATATGAAGCAGCTCCTAATCTAACAGTAGTTGTATTTTTCATTTACTGTCAGTCCTGCTCAAATCCCAGCGAAATGAGACATTGACACAACCTCAAATTACGATGGGTCTTATACAGCTAAAACTATTAGAGATCTCTGCAAATGCATTTTTCCCTTAGTTAAAACATTGTGCTCCACCAGTCAGCTAGAATGAACAAAACAAGGAGCATATAACATGCCTGTAATGTAGCCCAGTGCACAGAGCTTCCTGTGGAGGCAAGTCCAGCTGGAGGGGATAGCTCCATCACAGACTGTCCCAAAATATGAGGATCACCATACCTGCCAGCAGAGCATTTGCCTTAACCGAGTGATGCTGTTCTGAGTGAATGCAGAATGCCAGCCATCATCTACAGCTATGAACATCTCCACCACTGCTAGCGGCAACAGACCGTCAGCACAGCTATAGCTGAGGGCAAGCTGAGAAGAAAACCTGCCAGCCTTAAGTCTGGCTTCCTTGCATGCTTTTGACCATTGGGGCCACCATCCAATTAAAATGCACAGTGCCTGCTGCTCAAAAACTATGCTGGAAAAAAGACATCTATTGATGCACCTGAACTAAACGTGATGAAAGCTGAGTATCTCAAACCTAACCTCCATTTCAGGAGCTCTCCAAACTGGGCACGTGACAGTTGCTTTTTCACAAGTTACAAGTGGCTCAAGTCAATCTAAGCTCTACAGGATTTCTTTTAAAGAGATGGTAAATGAGTTAATTTGGAATTTAGCACAAACACTTGTCAGCATTCAGGCACTGTGCAAGCTTTCCCTTCTTCCCCAGCCAGGGCTTTTAAGGGCTTCAGTTCTCAAGCTTAGACTCACTCCCACCACTGCCTGCTCCAGGTGAGTGTCCCATTAAACAATCTTAGAGGTCAAAAGACATTTTACTAACAATTTGAAACTAGGTCTCAGATCTCAAGATGTGACAAAGTTGCATAGTGCTACTCACGAACTTGAAAGCATGGCCTTAAAGCTCAGATATGTGTAATGATTACAGCAGCCAAGGAACAGAAGACCCAAAATCCTGAACAAAATTAGGGTCTACCTGATCTAACATTCCAAGAATGGAAAGGACCAGGCACTTCATAAAAATGCCTAACTCAGTGGGTTGCATCTGTCAAACAACGTGTGAAGTTAGAACATGACACTCTAGACTGGGAAGTCTGAACTTAATGAATAGTAATGAATAGTAATTACTTACCAAGAATTGAATTATTTTTCCTCTGACATACGGTCTTAGATAAGACAATTACTACTTTTACAATCATTGGGAAAAGTAGATGTCATTATCCGGTCTATAGAAATGGAGGGCTTACTTTAATATGAGACACATGCTGGGATGCAGAGTCATCACATGGATACTTTGTTTTGGAAATTCTTGTCACAGTTACCCTAACATTAGAATCAAGCTGTAGTGAGGGTAAACATAAAACTTCTAATTCATGTTGGCTTCCTTTTTTTCCTGTTTTTTAAGTGTATTTTAGTGTATTTTAAAAATTTTAGATACATGTCATGCTTCAAGCCAACTCTGGATCCTTCCAAAGACGACTTATACTTAAAAAAAAATTAAAAAGCACTTTCATTTACCACGGAACACTTATGTTCAAATGCAGCATCTGCTTGTTAAGTAGAGGTCCGGCTTTGTAACTGAGCTTGCCAGCTGGGTTAAATCAAGTCATAGCAGGCAGATTCCCCCGGTTTTCAGGGTACATGTCCAATGACCCTGCACGTCCAACATTAAGAGTGCATATAAATTAAAAGGACAAATTATTCACAGCAACCTTAGGAATGCCAAATTCTGTAAGCATTTCACTTCCAGATTTACAACCAGATAGTATCTTCAGGCCATGACAGGGAGGAAGCTGCAAGGGACCAAAAGCCACACAAGGAATTCAAACTGGCTGGGGGACGCCAGGGACCTTATGCTACAAGAGCAGCCTTTTAGAGGAGTTTGGGTGTGCTCCCTCCGATCCCCCCCCCCCCAAGTTTCAAATACTATTGTAACTGCCATTAGGCAGCATTGGCAGCCAAGAATTTTGTTGTTTCTTACCTGCTCTGCTATTCAGTCCACTGCATGGACCTTCAGTGTCCACACTGATAAAAGTAGCATCCCTCATCTCACACGGAAGTTAGTGGCTTCTTTATGTCAGACTTTGGTGGAAAACTCAGCCCTTTTATCCTTAAGCAAAGAGTTGCAAGTCTGGAGGTCATGAATGTATCAGTTTCCCCAAATAAAATGGATGACAACTCAGGGTTTCTTAATTTATTTTTAGGACAGGGACAATTGATTGAACTTAGTGGCAAGCACCATTGACAAAATAGCTTCTAAAAATCCAATCATGGAAGGACTGACCAAGGCATTATGTGCCTCCCGCTAGTAAGCTAAGCCTCCCCCTCCTTTAACCACTGGGTCCAGGCTACAACCTGTTACCTGTTCTGTTCAGACCAGAGAGATTATTTTGACTCAGATGTGCTGCCACAGTGCAGGACTTCTTAGTCACTGCCAAGCAAAGCCCATCTCCAGAGTATCAATGCAAACCCCAGCACTCCATTTGGAGCTGCCCAAATGAGTCCTGAGGGACATGTCCAGAGAACTGGTCCCCTCTGAGCTCTGAGCTCATGTTTCTCAGGCTCTCTAGGCAGAGCTAGTGGCCTTGCTTTGGGCACCTGCACTAACTGGTTCAGAACCAGTTGTGGATCTCTGTGCAGCATTCCACTGTGCCACACTGTGGGCAGGCAGCTCGACTAGATGGTTGTTGTAGTCCCTTCCAATTGGAACTATGTTATTCTTCATCCTCCAGCATTTGCTGAGGTTGTATTCAGACCTTGCAGGACCTTATTCAACTTCTCTGGCTGAGCTTTACAACCGAGGTGCTTGGAAAAGACACGGTAATTCAGTTGCACTTACACCTTTGGTACAAGAACATTTTGTTTTCAACCTAACTCAAAGTAAACTGACATGTGAAACAGTGACATTGTAGATCCTGATGGTCACATCCATTCAGACCACCTGACAGTTCTATGAAGTAATTAGTTTGATTTGCATAATACCTGCTCTGCAATAAATCCTTGGACCTTTACCAGCTCGTTGACTTTCTCCTGTCCCTCAAACACTGCAGCCTTATGGAACCCATTTCTTGTGACTCTTCCTTTATGAGAGGGAAGAGAGCAGAGATGGCTCACCTCTATTCAGTGGAGCTCAAAGTAGCATGTTTAGCCTAGCTACTGTTTTTTTCCTATTGAAAAACAAACGGGAATTCCACAGAGAACAGAACACAGCACTCTTGCCTTGGGCTGTTTCACCACCTTATTACACAGACATGCTGTTAGAGTTCTTTTGGGGTTCTGCACGCTGGTGTAGGTGGCCAAAAGATTTACCCCAAACCCACACATTACATCATGCCCAGATCTAATCTGCCTTAATCCAGGAAAGTACTGAGTAACAGCACATCCAGAGCAGAAAACGGGATGCTTTGACCTTAGCATTTTGACAAATGCACTGAACTACTGCAATTAAGCTGAACACCCATGAACATATCAGTGTTTCTGAATGGGCAACATTGTCTTACTCGGCATATTTGGCACAGTGAGAAAAAAAAAATAAAAAAAGACTCCTGTTTACTGTCTTTTGAATTGCCGAACTCCAGATCTATTTTGCTGTGGAGAACATCATGCTTTCCTCAGTTCAGCAGGTAGGAAGTAACAATATCAACTTTCCAGACAATGTTCAAAATGGAAATTTAGCAGTCAACATGCTTCTGCTTCCTAAGGCTGTATGTCTAGACTTTGAAGTAGTGATTACTTTTGCAAAACCTCATTTTATAGGCTTACCAACAGATCTCCACATAGATTGCAAATTAACTAGCACAGAAAGCTGCTGCTAGGGTCCTCGTTAGCACACAGTCATTTCCAGTACCTTTCTCCAGCTTCCTAGATCATTACTTGAGATCCAAACTAAATCTAGCATCATAATTAAGCTCCCTCTTTTAACTTGACACCTGGTAAAATTGTGGTCTAGTTTATTTCAGCAATCTGTTTGTGCCTTATGTTCTGACTGAAGGACAGATTTGGTTTTTCAAAGACTTTGTTGTTTGAATTTTGTTTTTACAACCCAAATTCAGCAGTGCAAAGTGTTTGGTTTCATTTTATCTTAGACTGACTTTAGCTTTAGTCCTTTGAATTTCAGTGTCGGCTATGGCAAGATTGTCCTTCAGGATTATCAGGATCCAAGCCAACAGATATTTAACAGAGGAAGAAGAGGGAAGAAAAATAAATATAAACAAACTGCAAACACCAAATTCAGCACCTTTTTCTGTGTAGGGAGTCTGATTCAAGATCTCCCATCTTGCAGAAAAGGAGCACTCAAACTTTTGGATCTCTAATGAGTGTCTGGAACCAAACCCACAATCCTTAATTTGGGTGAAAAAGAACAACCAGGAAAAGAGTAAATATTTTATCAGAACCACATTTTCAGCAGCTGAACTGAAACTTGCCATACTCCCATAGCACCACATCAAGCTGCACTAAACGCTTTCAAGTTCTGATTGGCACAGTCCAAAGGAAGGTTCAGATACCTGGCAAGGTAAGGCATTGCTGAGTCAGTTCCAAAGGTCACACACAAGCTTGTAGATGTCTTCAGATCTCACACAAAGCTACTCGCTCTTGGTGATCCATAATGTAGGCCTCAGAGCATCAACATTCATTCTGTTTCTTTTCATAGTTATTTAGGCTGCTCCTTTAAAAGTTTTTGTCCAGTTATGCAGGAAAAAAAAAAAAAAAAAAAAACACAAACAACTCGGTTTTGATTGATATTGAAATAATGCTTCTAGTCAGCCAGTGAAAATCTTTAACCCTTGAATCTGGCTCATACCAGGGCATTAGTTACAAAGCAACATGTTGTATAGGAACTGCAGAAAAAGCAACTTCCAGAACATGCAGAGAAATCTCTGAGCAAGGTTTTGGAGGCTACTACTGAGGTAAAAAAAGGTTTTGCTTCTGCATCCTCTCATTTTTGCCAGTTCCCATATAGGAGGTAGCAGATGGAAAGCGAGCCAGGCATTAAAATGCTACCTAAGTCAGGATTTTATGCTTTCATGCAGTGTCTCAATTAATCAAAGTTTTGCTATAAAATTCAAACGGCACTGCTCAAAGCCAAGTCAAGTCATAAAATATGAGCTGATTAATTTCCCTCTAATTTGTATGATAATTAAAATTCCAACTTTTAATTCTGTTAATTGTCCTCCCACAAGGAGGTTGATTGGGCTTTGCTAATACATGCTGTGAAAATGCACTTCCCACAGGTCTGTCTTTGTTCCCTTTAAAATGTAATGCTTTTACATAATTATCCCTTAACTTCTATAGATAAATGTAAGCTTATCTCTGGCCTGTTTTGACACAAGCCCCTGTGTAACTTAAGCTGTGTCCATAAATCAAATGCTGAAAGTCATTAGATGTTTCATCAGAACATTGTGCCAGTGTGTGGTTCTGTATGCCTTTTAATGAGCAATTAAACTTGCAAAAGACAGAGGGGAAAAAAATCTAGAGTAAAAAAATACACACACACATCCTCCCCCAGAAGTCAAATGTCTCTGAAACGAACTGGAAAAAAGACAATATATGCTATAGTAGGCATCTTGCTTTTCTCTCACTTTCTGCTTTCCACAATCCCAACAAACTGCATAAAAAAGTAGTCAAAGGAGAGGTGAGCAGAGCTGGCACCTGCACACAACCCAGATGCTCACTGGAAAAAGAGAAGTTTACCTGGTAAAGCTGCAGTCAACTTATAAGGCTTTTGTTTCTCTGGCTGGCTGCAAAATAACCTAATTGGTTAATGGATATACCTGAAATAATTCTTTATTTGATGTAGCTGAATGGAAAGTCTCACCGGTCCCTTCCTTGGGGTAGAATAGTTATTTGTACGCAGGGAACACCTGCCATGCTATCTGCCACAAAGCATACAACGTGACCACTGCAAAGAAGTTAAAAAAACTCAAGTGTGATCTGTGGCCATTGTTTGGCTCTGAGCACAGTCAAAAGTCCAATCTACAGCAAGTAAAACATACAAGCAAATAAACAATCAGCACATTCTAAAAATCTCAGCACACTGGCTTCAGTAAAGGCTCTAAAGCCATACTCCTAAGGAAAGAAACCAAACACATACATTATCCCTGAATGTGAGAGCATTCAACAGTTTTCAAGATGGACAGTCATATCCTTTCCTTGAACTTCTTCCTGGCTATAATGTTATCATTATTTTCCATCTCGTTTAGCACTGACTTGCAAATGTATTGTGATTAGAGACAGCTGAGTAACAGGAAAAGCATTAGACATTTGTATTGTCCATCAGCAAAGGATTTGGGCAGTTATAGCATTACATTGACTAAATCCAAAAAAACAGAGAGCAGCATTTTTTACAAATACCTTCTAGAACTAAAGATTTTAATCAGTTCTTTATATAAATGTTTTGCATAAACAACAATTAAGATGAGGCTGGTAAATCCACCATTTGCAACCTAACAGTTTTGCCTCGGTATCAGTGTTCATGCTGACTCTTTTTGTTCCTCAGAACAGGAAGTGATGACATGCCTTCAGGCCCTTCATGTCTTGCATTTCTTTTCTTTATGCTCCCCTGGCTTATGCCTTTTACTGTATAAATGGACACCACATCATACTGACACCACATCAGATAGCCTCCAAAAGCTGTCTGGATTTTCACTGCCAGGATAGATGATTACATCTCTAGCTCCGGCACTACCCTGCTCCCAAGTCATTCAACCACTTAGTAAAGCCCCTACGTTACAGTCGCTGTGTTTCAAACAGAACCACCAGTGAAGGTGGGACCCAGGTGATGGATGAGAGACATGGAGAGGCAAAGTTAAAGCCCCTCCTTCCCCTCGGGAGAAGCCGATGGCACACAGCTCCCCCCTATTCTCTACACCCCAACAGCACCACACTTTTATACTGTCTAAGAAAACTAAACACCTTTTAGGCCAGAACTCCTTATCTGGGTCTTTTTCTATCTTCTATTCCTTAGACAATGCAAAAGCTATTAAATCGTATTTTCCATAGAGAATTACACTTTCTATATGCTCATTTACCCTCAATTTAACATACTGTGTGGGTCAACAATATCAAGACAATGCAAAAAAGTAAAAGGGGGCAAGGAAGCTCTTGCATTTATTACCCTTTGACTCAAACCAATATAAGAATATGCTAAGTGTGTTACACTAATCATATAGCCCAAACCTTAGTAGATAAGACAGGAAAATCAATTGTAATTTCTTTGGCTGTTTTCTCATATATTCTCAACTTGTTAGCAGCCATTTCTTTTTAGAGAGCAGTCAATGAATATTTAGTGCTGGAGCACACTGCCAATTTTATCTGCCAGCTAATAAAAAAAGCTGCTTGGTCATGGGTGTAAGAGAAGAGGTCTATTTTAGCCTGTGTGGCTGGCTGGCTATAATAAGAAGGATGACAATTTTAAATTGGGAGATTAATGGATAATTTGGAATCACTGTCATTCTGACACAGCCAGTGACCTTTTCAAATTGACAGATAGCTCCATTTCACCCCAACCAGCTACAACAAGAGATTGTTTCAAACAATTGGACCTAAATGCCAGGCTTAAAGGAGGCCAGGTATAGGGATGTGGCAGGGCAGTTTATAAGTAAAATAGGCCTTCTCCAGATTAATGAAATAGTTAGGAGGGCCACTCATCCATCAGTTCCAATTCTTAGCTTTTAGCTACTGCAGCATTACCAAGATAAAAGGGATTGATGCCCGAAAGAAGAATGCTCAGCATTATCTTTTCCAGCAATGAAAACAGTATGGCCGAAACACTGAACCATCTAGCATCTGTCCAAAATTATATCACGAAAAGTTATGAAATAGGTGAAAGAAAAGTTCTGCAGACATCTGTACTCATCTTGTGATATTGGGTGGTATTGCTTCAGTAGTAGCATACAGAGGCATACAAATCGGTTGTGAGAAAATAAAATAAAATAAATAAAAAAAACAGAAAAAAGTAATTTCCTGCTACAGACAAGATTTGCTCGAGTCCTGATATAACGGGCCTTAGAAGTAAATTATTATTAAACACAGGAAAAGTATTTTATGCAAAGCTGTAAGAACTATCTCTTAATATGTTCTCTCCCCGAATCTCCTACAGTTAAATTTGCAGTGTTAAAGTCCAGTCTTACAACATGACTTTGGAAAGGAAGTCATGTTTATAAACATGAAAGCCCAAAATGAGTTGTCTCTTGACAAATTTGGCATGCCATTGTGCATTAAGTATATATGTATATATGTATATACAATATGAGCAGAAATTTATTCAAAGGGTTTACACTCACTTTAATTTAGAATTCTATTTTTTCAAATGTTTCTATACAGAAGGCTTTATTTTAGCTTTCAGAGGTTTGCTAGATGTGGATTAGCATTTCCTTTCAGTGATACATCGGATGTTGCGTACCACTGTATACTAATATTTTTAGGAAGAGGAATGGGTGGCATTTCAGGCCAGCCAGTCCACCATCCCAGTGATCACTGCTTGGAGGTCTACACTCAGCTCCCAAACTTCTCGAGCCTGTTAGCCTTATTGTCACAAAGAGTTTCTGAGCAGTGATTTTGAGCAGTGATTTTGAAACACTGAAAACTTATTTGCCATTTTCTAAATGCAGTACGCCACAGAACACTGCTGACAGGAGGAAACTGGAAACTGGCCTTGGAAGTGAGATAGGGATGTTGCAAAGGAATATACTCAGTTTTCAGCTGATGGAAAAGGATGCCTGAAGTGGATGCACATCACCACCCATACTTACGGAAGGTCTCACAGTAACTCCAAAGTCAGCAGTGCTCATCATCTGTTAAGCTGATTTCAGCTTTGTGACGTCAAAGTGGGACACAAGCCCCAAATGCAGTACAAAACACAACTCACAATGCCACGCAGATCACCCCGCACCCCGCACCCAGCCTCACTCAGCTTAATAACAGGGCTAACCTGAGGTGCTGCAGGTAGGAGCATATTTTAGATTCACTAGGAAAGTAGGACACCGTTCTTAGGGAATTCTGTTTACTACTGCTAGCTACCCAGAATAATAGATGTTGTAACATACTCCAAGTGTTAAAATAGAACAGACTGTTTCTGTCGGAAGGGACCTGCAATGATCACAGCTAGTCCGACTGCCTGACTGGGGGTGACCAGAAGTTAACGTGTGTTGTTAAGGGCTTTGTCCCAATGCCTCTCAAACACTGGCAGCCTTGGGGCAGTGACCACCTCTTAGGCAGCCTGTTCCTGTGTCTGACCGCCTCTCAGTTAAGGAACGGTTCCTAATACCCTGTCTAAACTTCCCCGGGCACAGCTTTGAACCATTCCCACATCCTGTCACTGGACCCCAGGGAGAAGAGACCAGCACCTCCCTCTCCACACCCCCTCCCCAGGAAGCCATGGAGAGCAATGAGGTCACCCCTCAGCCTCCTGTTCTCCGAACTAGACAAACCCCAAGCCTCTAGCTGCTCCTCAGAGGACATTCCTTCCAGCCCTTTCACCAGCTTGTTGCCATATTCCAGGACCTTCACATCCTTCTCAAATGGCGGGGCCCAGAACTGCACACAGTGCTCCAGTCAAGGCCACACCAGTGCCGTGTACAGCAGGATAATCCCCCTTCTGAGCAGCTGCCCAAGCTGGGGCTTATGCCTGCAGGACGCGGGTTGCCCTCCTGGCTGCCAGGGCACACTGCTGACTTGTATCGAGCCTGCTGTCAGCCAGCACCGCCCCCCCCCCCAAACCCCTTGCCTGCAGGACTGCTTTCCAGCCACCCCTCTCCCAGTTTATACTTGTACCTGGCATTACTCCATCCCAGGTGCAGAAATAAGCTAAATGTTCATAAGAAGGTAAAGCAGCCACAAAATATCTCTTCCTTCCAGACAGGGAAAAAAATACCAGCAAATTTGCAATGAGATCAGCACATTTGAAAAGTCAGACTACTTACTTACTAGTGCATATATGGAATGAAGTGCCTGTGCAGAAGCAATGCTTTTCTTAAAAAAAATCTTCCAAAATGTGTAGGTTTTTTCTGTCATTCTGTGATAATGCACTTATGAAACACACATAGAATACTGCTCACTAGCTATACAACATTTTACCTGGTTACTACAGATTAGGGATCAAGTGTAATATTTATGAAATTTAGTCAAAGAGAATAAGTGATGTACAGGCATTTCTGTAATTAAAAATGCCAAGTCCACTCTATTGTAATTAGCAAGGTAATCATTATCCCATTATCCATTTTATTTGTAAGCACACTGAGAAATACCAGCTAACGGACTAGAAGCCTTGTAGTTTGTTAGAATTATCTCAGTATTTTCTAATTTCAGCATGATTTCTGGAAGTAGGAAATGTTTCATAGCCAAATAAGGGAATATGGGGTAAATTCATCACAACATTGTGATAAATGAGTTAAATACTGAATATACACTAAATCTTCTAGGTAAGCAAGAGATGAGTAAGTGCAGTAATTATTATGAAAAACAGAAATGGGAAAACTCCAAATTTTTGATAAAGTGACAAGCTCGATAGTACACAGATGAGTAATCAGAGAGTTATATTGGAACTGCACAGTGATAGATCGCAAAATAGAATATACCCTGTAGAAGAACTGTGACACAAAGCACTCGGGGCCAATGCATTTGACCTCACTACTGTCAGAATTAAACAGAAATCATGTTTTGTCTCACTGATAGCATCCTGCCTGTGCACCTGAGAGCAGGAATGACAGAAGACATCTATAGAAACTCTGAAGCAAAACAACTGAGTTTGTCATTTCAATACTTGTGCTTAAATGACATTTTTTAGTAAATGCAAGACAGATAATTCTGAACTTGGCAACAGATAGAATTGGTGATTCTCTTTTTACCCCACAACTAAAAGCAGGGATTTATTTTTGAATTTATACTGCAAAACCAAAGAGGAGTATTTGCAACACTCCAGTACTGTGCAACTAGAATAATTTATTCAAAGTCATGCAACTAGGAAATAGGCCACTGCAGCCAAATAGCTTCTGTTAGAAATAGAATGGTTTGAAGACAGTTGGCTGCTAGAAGGTTACGGAATTACATTTTTCATTTTATATTAATGAGACTGGAAATTCTCTACTTTGCTGTTTCTGTAACTCATTAAAACGTTTTTGCAATTTCAAGTGAAGTAACACCTAAAATAATCTGGCACCCCATTTACATAAAAATTTTGCATGAGAGCTCTATGGCATAAAATTACTTCAGTGTGTGAAGATTCTTTCATTTCATGGCCTCTCAAAATAACCCTGTCTCAAGTAGTCTTGATTACCTTGGAAGTTTGATTTTCTGTTATCAAAATACCAAAATAGGTTTTGAAGAGGAAAAACTGGAATGAACTCTCCAGGTCAGACAGATTCCCCTGTATCTACAAAAGAAAGAGGTAAAAGTACAAAAGAACAAAGAAAAAAACAAACCAGAACCCTAAACCAAACCAAAACAACCAAGAAACCAACTAGCCAACAACAAAACCCACACACGAGAATGTCAGTAACATTGCCTGGGATCTAGCAGGCTCCATCACTGCCCAAACCAATGCTACAGCACGGGGCAAAACTGTAACTTGTAGCAATTGCACGCAAACCCAAATCCTTACTCACAGGGTTAAAGCCTGGTGTATTTAAATGTCATAATATTGTTAGTAAATCATTATTTGATCGCAGACGCTTTGATAAGAACACATAGCAAACTAAGCATTTGTTCCACAGGATTTGTTTCCTCCTATTTTGCACGGACCTCACAGATCACCTGAGTTCTGGGCCAAAAAAACTCTTGCTTTTTAAACTAGAATAATTTCCTCTAATTCCTTGCCCCACCCACCCCACCCCACTCCCTGCTTGGTGTCCAAGAACAATTATGTGTTTTGCAAAACAACTGTCTAGAAGTTTTAATTGACATCCAAATTTAGAGGGAGCTTGAACATTTTGGCTTCTGTCTAATGCTATCTGTCAAACAGAGAAAATCAGCACATAATCAAATTAGCCCCAGCCAAATTTAACAACTTAAGCTGAAGTCCTCCTATGAAAACAGCACTACATAAACTCATGTAACAGTGGGTTAATTCTGTATTATGTCTCCTGAAGTCAGCAGTCAACTATGCAAAAGTTAGGTGCGACGACGGCAACTGCATATCATTTATTTTGACCCATTTTTGCAGGCACATTGTATCTGCATTGGTGTCCCAGAAAGTGCCATGTTCAAACATGACTGTTGTCGCAATTTCACTTCTAGGTGCTGTGTTAGTGTGCAACAACTCTTCTCCAGAAGTCTACGGCTAAAAGACATGTTCTTTTCCTTTCCAGTACTTGATGTAAAGAAAATGGCATGTGAAAGGTATCACATTGCTAATCAAGCAGATGCTTTCATAATGTGGGCACATCACTTTGCTATGTGAATACAATTCCTCAGATAGGAAAACCCGGTTTTAATAACAGATTAAAATCATGGAGTTAGATGTAAAATTAATTCCACTGAAAAAGCACCCAGGATATTCTACACATGCATTAAAGTGCAGTAGCATTTTTAAAAAATATAAACCAACAAAAATGATAAAATATTTTTTTCCATTTTGTTAATTTTTTGATAAACATGAGATTTGTTTCAGATCTCACTTTTCATAGAAAGTTATAAGCATTTTAACAATGAACGTGAACCCAGTTATCATTCCAAGTGACGCCAATCAAGGATCTACTAAGCTTCAGTCGTGAAGCATAGCAAACCAATTTACTTTATGGGTAAAAAAGTAACTTGACAAGTATTAAAGCACAATAAGATGTTATCCTAGAGAATTAAAAAAATTGATACTATTTCATAAGAACCAAAAAAATGAAGAATATTAAATTTAATATTAAAAACGTTTGAATATATTTTTCCCTTATGAAATTTAATTGGTATATTTATTGCCATGCTGAATGAAAGTCACTCTCTGGACACAGCATATTCAATTATCTGTTGACAGAAGATGAAATTCCTGAATTAGAAAACACAAAAAGGAAGGCTTTCAGTATTTTCATGTGTATTTTAGCATAATATTCCAAAAGTAGCCTTTTTTTCTGTGCGGCAAAATCACCATCTATTTAAGGATCAAGTATAAGCCTCAATTTAATGACAAATCAGGAAGGCTTAACTGGTTTAGACATGGTAATATTTGGTCTAAACTTTGGCCCTCAGAAAAAGCAAGCAAGGACAAAGTTCTGGAAAGTGATTGAAAAATCTCACTTTCATTTTGAAAGGTGAATTAGGCAGTAATAAGCCTCCATAAAACTTTCACAAGGTTCACTGGCCAATATCCAGAGGAAAGCTAAGGTAATATCCTTAGTAGTACAGTGTAGTAAAATGGAGGAGTTCAAGGAAAAGTAGTTCTTTTATAATGCTACTCCCCCCCCCCCCCCCCCCCCCCCCGCCCATAATCTTAAATATTAGCAAGGCTAATGCACCTTTTTCCTGCTGAAAACCCAAGCCTGGCACTCAGAATATCATTGAGGATTTATGGTCATAAGTTGTTCGGTGACAGTATTTTTTTTTCTTGTATAGAAACTTCTCATTCAACCGCTGAATAAACCCAGAGCACTGCAGTTGAAGCCTAGGGAACTCCTCTAATCCCAGTGCACTGTGCCTGGAGGGGACCTGCTTGCTCCTCTAAAGCTTCTGCTTCCCCAGAGAGGAAGCAACGTGCCCTGCTCAGGACAGACTGCTTTATTTGAAAGGCAATAAAGAGAATCCAGCACCAGTACATTCATACCCACTTTCCCCTTGTCATTACAGGCTTCACATAACAACTCTGCTTTATAATTAAAAACTTTTATAGATAATAAGAAATGCAACTAAGCAATTAACAATTTTTGTATTATATTTATCATTTAATTAGCATTTTACAATAATTGTTTGTTAAGAACAAGAACCATCTTTCTGCCCCTCTCAAAGTGAACTATGCTTTCATGTGGGAATCGGAAACACAAGCAAATCCCTCAGCATTTTCAGCTGCAATCCGTAAGTGTTAAGCCGACTGCACCAGGGCTCCCTCCCAGCCTGGCTCAGCAGCTTTGTGTTCCAGCGGTTTGAGTAAAAACCTGAATCAAGCCAGAAGCACATTAGATCCTAATTTCAGCTGGCATTTTGCAAGACTTGGAGAAGTCATTACTTCTTCATGCCTCACAACGCAGTTTGAAAGATTCTTGGAAAGCCAGAGTTTCAATGTAAAGCAGATGCTTCACATAAACAGATTTTTCCAGGGTAGGTATGTGTGCCCATTAAGACTCATACATTCACTGAGAGGCTATACTGGTGGGAACCAGCTTTGTAAAGCCAAGGTGCAGGATTTCACATTCTACCACAGAGCTATTTTATTTTAAAAAAATTAAAAATCACTCTGTCTAGACAGATATATTAGTTTCAATTAAATTAATTATGATTGCATAATTTTTGTACAGTAGCTATTACATTTGTAATATAACTTCAGAATTTTCAATCAAAACTACATCTGTGCCATCACACAACACAATTCCTATTAAAGTCAACGGGCTATACTCTCAAAAATCCCTCTTACTTTGGCCATATTTTATTTTTCCCATGGGATACACATTTTTCTAACCACAGGACACTTTACTCTCTATTTAAAATATTTTCTGATGGAATTCCTCTTAAAGCAGTTCCAGAAGGATGCATCTTCTTGAAAGAACACATCCAGTAAAGAGGGAAAGAAAGAAGTAATACTATATTAAGGGGAATAAATTGGGAACACTGTAAATGTGCAGAAGTTTTTAGGCTACATGGAAAATGAATTGACAGAGAAATATGGTAGTCTACTAGGAACCAAGGATGAAGTTAGTAAAGGCCAAATCAAATTAGGCCCAATTGCTGGCTAATGCTGTGTGCCCTTTTGCAATGGATAATAATAGTCTTGGTGGTGTGTGGGAACCCTCACTTAATATTCCTTGCTGAAGGGCTTCCCACAATTCATAGAAACAAAGGAGACTGGCAGTTTGGTGACCTTTATTGGAACAGAGCTTGTAGCAGAAAACCTCTCCCCAGATGAAGTGGAAACAGGATAGGTATATCCTCCATTTCGCTGGAAAATGCATCAAATCTGACCTAGAAAAGTAACCAAGGGCCGGTTTAGAAACTTGCCTGTATGAAGGGGAGGAAAAAAAAAACAACACAAAAACCCGTCACCACTCAGAAAACAAGATACCAAACAGTCATCAATTCAAAGATAGCAAGAGTTGAACATCTAACTAGCTTTGTGGTTTGGCCCTTACATTCCTGGCTACCTGTAGCGAAATCGCTAACCTCCAAGCACAGAAGAAACTGTCCAAATGTGCTACAGAGCAGAAAAGCAGTAACAGAAGTCTGGCCTGTCTTGCATCAGCCCCTATCGGGCAATAAATCAGCATGGTTGAGCGCAGCAAGCTTCCACAAACCCGGTGACTCTGACTTCGCAGCCAGTGACAACCCCCCACCCCGAGTTTGCAGGGCCACCTTCATCTCAGGAACTAATTTGTGCCAGACATTCTGGCAGAGTCACAGAGATCTCCCGCACAACATACAAACCCACGGAGCACCAGGGCTTCCTCCAGTCTGAGGCCTCTCTGCTGTCCACGGACATTTGAGACCAGAGCTAGCAGCTCTTGCCGGAACAAAGTTGACCACAACATTGGTCCTTCATGGCGTGTACCAGAGGCACTGACAGTGCTACCTGACTGTGCTTCAGTGTTACAGACATTACGGCGTTTATTAACCTAAAGCTACTACTTGGCTCCTCACAGATTACTCTGCTTTAGCCTGGTCACAGCAATACTATCTGTACAATCAAGGTGGTCATTTTTAATCAAATATACAAATGCACTTCACGTGTATAGACACCTTGTAATCTAACCTAAGTAGATTTAGGAGAACCAAATAATTTAAAAAAAAACCACCATAAACAAAACTAACAATATACTGAACAGCTTCCAATGAAATACATCTCCCAGCTCCTACTGTCAGAACTAGTTACAGCAGATGTTATCATGTTCATTAGACAAGAAACAAATCACACAAGAATCACTACATTATCCTAGTTATTTTTTAAAAAAAATTGTATTTTTAGCACAGGACTTCAAGCTTATTACAGGAGGTCACGAATTATATTGCCTCTGATAAGGTAGTCACCATTTCTTCCCCGTCTTGGTTCCAATTATCAGCTGAAGAAGAATTGGGGCTAAATTTATTATAACTATGTCCACTAGAGAATTCTCTCCTCTGACTCATGAGAGATGCTTGCACTCATTCCACTCTTCACGCAAACATAAGTCCAAAAATAGACCAAAATACACTCCATGGATCTGAGACATTTGCCCCAGGAGCCTCATGCCATGCTAATAAAATCAATGGGAAATTCACCACTAACTTCAAACAAACCCAAGATCAAGCACAAAATTTTTTTCTAAGATTTCATACTTATACAGAAACTTGCAGATCTGAAGTTCCTTTACAACCTTTAATAAATTAAGCCCTACATTATTCCTGTGAACTTGGATATACCCCATCTGAATGATAAGGAAGCAGAAGGATTTTAAAAATGTTTTTCAAAAGCAGCTACTAATTCAGTACCTGATTGTGCATGAGACCTTTGCAACAAAATAAGCTTCAGTTTTAAGAGTACTGGCACATACAAGATGATTGTGACAAAGCTGTTTCCAAAAGACCAGGCCTAAATTTTCTAAAACTGTGGCCTCTATAACTATGTATGTCAACCTAGAAGAAAAAAAAAAATGGTCACAACTGGAAATGAAATTGGTTTTGACTTCACCAAATCACGCACAAAAATATTTATGGCAGATGTCAGACATCACAGTTACTGTGCTCTCTGTACAGTTAATTTTTCCTTCTGCTACAATGGAATTTATTCTTGTTATTTTGCACTTGCATTGCATTATAGCAAACTCAGGATTGACTGGTTTTATGTGGGTTTTTTTCTCCCCTAAGTTATGCCTCTCTGTTCTTCAACCAGTCTTCACAGCATCATAATAATTTGGGGTCGTTCTGTCAATTCTAGTGCTAATAAGAATCAGTTCATCATCTCATGTAATAACATTTGACACCCACTTTTATAAGCCCAAAATAGGACATTTAACAGTAGATATTGTCCATCAATCCTATTTTACATCATATCTGTCATTAACTATCACCCCAAATAATTTAGTGGAATACTGGAAGGGCCATGGAAGATTACTGGCTCAAGATAGGAGTTTGGTAGAGTTGATCATGATCCGATTCCTTCAAACAAGATAAAAGCTTTTCACATAATCTCCATAGGACTTGCTTCCTTAATCACTTGGACTAGACAAGAAATAATCTATCATGAAACTGAGGCAATTGCCAAGGAGAGATTTACTAATAGGTTTCCAGACTGCAAGGATGATTGTTAGAAACCATGACACATGTTACAGGACTACGTAAAAAATAATAATAATAATTAAAAAAAAATTGCAGGTATTTAGCCAGATGCTGCTCATTCCCAAATTATTTTTTGTAACTTTTATCATAGGTTGCTCCTTTCCAGAACAGACTTAAGAGACCTGCCATGTTACTAAGGCCCATGATGCCAATGTCAAATTTAGTGTTTAAATTTTTGTCCAACACTTCACAGTGCTTAGCAAGCTTAAGTAAAATCCTTTCAAACCATCTTCAGGAATACAGGTATATCTTTTGGGCCCTGAAAATACAAGGCATCTGCAATAAAAGGAACAAGGAGAGCCCCAAAAGACCTAGAACCATCAGAGAGGCTGCTTATGAAAACAGACTGGGGCACTAGACCCAGAGCAGAGTCATACAAGCAGGTTTCTGCAGGCATGCACTGGTTTTTACTGGACTGCTGGGCAGCCCACCAGCACAACTACACATATCACCCAGTTGTTGCTAGCTGAGTCCTAAAGACATGACACATCCCTCACCTGACTTGTTCAGTGGTGTAGAGACTGAGCAATGGGCCAGGCAGGAAACTGCTGACTTACAACACCCTCACGCCTTCCTGTGTGCACAACCGCCTGCAGTCTCCTACAGCAGTACAGACTCACCACTCATACCATTTTCACAAAGTGCCAGTGCACTTCAAATAGCCATCTGTCCCAAACCAACGATACGCTGGGATTGACATTATCAAATACCTTCAACAGCCTGGAGTGCTCCGTCAGCTTGTTTGTGGATGACACCAAGTTGGAGGGATGGTTGACAGACTGCAGATCGGAGCTGCTGTTCAGAGGGGCCTTGACAAACAGGAGAAATGGGCTGATGAGCATCATGCACTTCAGCAAAGTCATCTGCAAAATGCTGAACTTAAAACATAAACCCAGGTACTGCCACGGGTTAGGGATGGGCTGGCTAGGTACCAGCCGTGCAGAAAAGGACCTGTGGGACTATCAGTTGAGCTATCAACACTTAAATACATATAAACCCCAAAATATTTTCTCCATTAAATATCATATCCATTTATGATATTTTTTAATTAAGCACCTTCAAGTTTAGCAGATGGTGAGTGGGTGGCAAGATCATTGTGTGAAGCAAAGGTTTCCAGCAGCAAACAAGATTTTGCTGCTGATAAATTACTATCACCTAAAGTCAGCAAAATCTCATATATTTTTTTCTGTTTCACGTAAAACTAATAGGAAGTCCCAGCTTTTTGCTTACCTTTTGAAATTTCTTATATACAGCTCCCAGGCAATGCTCCCAAAAAGACAAGATAAATCCCGCCTCATAAAAGTGAAATGGGCTTTTCTTTTATTGAAACCATGCTTTCTGTTTGCTTTGATAACCCAGCCTGGCAGTTCCTTCTTTACCATCTCTCAGTTAAAATGATACTAACCAAAGCTCTTCTACCTTTCATACGCATAAAACACCACTGCAGCAATATTATGCACAAGTAGGCTGTTCCTAGGGTGAGTAGCCCAAGGTGGTCTTTGGCAGCACGCTCCCACCCTGGGCATCGTACTTGGTTCAGCAGGCAGGCACAGGCACCTCCTGTAGTGACCTGCAACCTTTCCAAAACAAACACTCAAAACATCCTAAAGCTAGAATGTTCAGATGAGAAAAAAGAGGTGGGAGGGAACAGATGGACACCAAAGCTAAAAAAAACCCTAAAACAATCAATCAACTTTTTTTTTTTTTTTTTTAACCACCTGAGGAAGAATTACACTAAATCATAATTTCAAATAAGAATTGAAACACTGTAGGAATTAATAGGCAACCTAGGGGCACGTGCATATTTGACATCTTCCATTCGTTACATAGAGGAGAAAATGAATGACAGTATTTCAGAGCGCACGGAAGAGTGCATACTCTGGTGGCCAGATTTTGAACTATTATCTGATAATCTGAAAGAAACACTACCATATTTGGATAAATGGACAAAAATTCAATGTCACAATCTTAAATTAAGGCATGTGCATCAGAATTACATCTGAATATGATTAAATAGAGCTAAAGTGCAGAGAGTTGATTTATTTCTGCTCAAGAAATCATCAGGTCCACTACAGTTATACAACACAGATATAACCTACTAGAAATAAATGTGCATAAATTAGCAGCTATCTATTTTGAGGGCATGCCTTCCTATGCCATTTTATGCAGCTACAGAAACAAAGTAACAGTTCTGAACACATACCACACTGGAAATACATGAAGAACAGAAGCAAATTTAAAAAAAAAAAAATTAAAAAAAAATTAAGCAACTCAGTATGCCTGTTAACCTGAAAGTCTCGGCTCATCACAGAAAGAAGTATGATCAGCTTTCACTCCAACAGATGTCCATAATGCCCCAGTGCAAGAAAAACTGGGGCAGTTGAGACTCAGCAGAAATAACAGCCAACTCCATGTTAATTCAAGGGGTGAGAACACTAGATTTAGATTAAAGTATTTTCGCTGCAGAGTAGGGAGAAGGATGTGTCTAGTCTGAAGGCAGGGAACATCACTTTCCTGTTCTGTAGTTTTTTATCATAGAATCACTGAATGGTTTGGGTTGGAAGGAACCTTAAAGATCATCCATTCCCACCCCCCTGCCACGGGCAGGGACACCCCCCACCAGCCCAGGCTGCTCCCAGCCCCGTCCAGCCTGGCCTTGGGCACTGCCAGGGATGGGGCACCCACAGCTGCTCTGGGCAGCCTGGGCCAGCGCCTCGCCGCCCTCACGGGGGAGAATTTCTTCCTCATATCTAATGTCAATGTGCCCTCCTTCAGCTTCCAGCCATTCCCCCTTGCCCTGTCGCTACGTGCCCTTGTCAAAAGCCCCTCCCCAGCTTTCTTGTCGGCCCCTTTAGGTGCTGGGAGGCTGCTACAAGGTCTCCCCGGAGCCTTCTCTTCTCCAGGCTGAACAACCACAACTCTCTCAGCCTGGCTTCATAGAAGTGCTCATCTGATCATCTTTGTGGCCTCCTCTGGACTCACTCCAACAAGTCCATATCCTTTTCATGTTGGGGGCCCCCGGGCTGAATGCAGTATTGCAGGTGGGGTCTCACAGGAGCAGAGTAGAGGGTGAGGATCACCACCCTCAATATTCTATATTGGCAGGGAACACACGTACTGAAAGGCCTGGCCTTTCTGCCTTCTCTTCAGAGATAGCCCTAGAGCACTGCTTTGCGTCATCTTGTCTGAGCTTATGCAAGGCAGACCACACGACTTGTCCAAATAACATCTCCTTTAAATGCGCATATGTTGTTAGATTTTGCATTTTACAGCTGCCAGCAATTAACGTTATGTCAAAATTTTTAAGACATATTAATTGGCTATCAATTATTTTTTGCAGTAATATATAGTAATAAGAAGTCTCAGCCTAACTACAATTCATTTTAATATGAATTAGTTGAATAGAGCACTGGTGATGAAGCTTTGAGGTACTTACTAGAGGAGAAGCAAACTTCTATTTTTGTAAAAAGCATTTTGTTCAAATGATCCCTGCCAGGTTCTGTAACATTTCAGGTCACCTGTCAGCAGGGAGTACAGGCTTGGGGAAAACAGAAGTTCTGTGGCTGGGGAGATCTCTCCCTGGGTAAGTCAGTAGGAAATGAAAAAATACTTAAAAATAAAATGCCCTGGATAACAAGGATGTTCTTCAGCAGTCAGCTATTTTCTGTGTTTATTTGCACCTATACAAAGCTCTAAAGTGTCTCCAAAACTACAGCAATGGCTGATTCATGTGGAAAAGATAAGCAATGTTTTGTAACAGAGACTCTCTCTCCGCAGCACAGAACACGAAGTTGGTATGGCAGGCTTAGTTAGGAGCTTCTGTCATGGGGTTCCTAAACCTTCTATGATCTACCACAGCACAAACACACATACACCCTCATTACCTTCATTTGGTAGAGTCATCTCTTTACAGTAGATAAAGACAAAGTATGACATATTGTCACTACTTGCCTACTGGTCAGTAACAAGCAGTCAATACAGTACGTTCTTACCAGAATGCTGAAGCACTTTGTTGCACTTCTATGCTAAACATTCTATTTTCAGCATCAAATTGGGATATGAATTTCAGGACTAACAAATAATGGGATCTGTGGGATATATCCTTGAAATAGCTCTTGCATTGATTTCTCAGCATAGCAAATAGCTTTCAGTTTGAGAAAGTCCCAGCAGATAATAAAAGGGCTCCCCACTTCTCCCAGCACCACAATTCATACTTTGAGAACAACATATGAAAATTCATTACTGCAAGTTTCCACTGATTCTCTCACTCCAGAAGTAAAGCCTGAACCATGCACTGCAATCAGCCTTGTCCTTTCAGTCTTCCTGTAAAGATTTACTGGATTATTTTTTCATTCTGTCCTCATGTTGTCGATATTGTCACAGAAGTCAGTAGAAGAGTGCACATGACATAGCAAACTGCCTCATTCCAGTCTGGGATTAGATGTCCTTAAAATTTTATATTTTTCACTACTGGAAATATATCATGTTCCAGTTGTGCCCAATGAAATACTACATAAACATACAGAAGACTGATGGAGATCCAGCACTAACAAAGCCCAAAAGAACAAATATATGATCTCTGGATTTGGATGGAAAAAGATTCTCAGGAGAAGAGACTTGGACTGTCATTCTTAGTTGATCTCAGATATCTCACATTCCAGTGTTATTCCCTTACCAAATAAACATATTTTAGCACACTTAACCACACATCAGAGTAATAACCTCATCTCAAGTTTTTGTGAACAGAAAAGTCAAATGTTCTTCAACCCCAAAAAATGCTTTTGCTCCCCCCGCATTTCCTATTTGGCGAGGATCATGCTTACCAAACCAACTTTCCATTAATTTTGCTGCCTGAAGACATCTAGAAGCTTCTCACTACTTCAAACACTAAGTTCAGGGAATCACATGGATGTAAAACTAAAAAAATTTAAAAATATTACAGAACTGAGTATCAGCTGAACTGAGGGGTTGGCTCTGATTAAGAGCAATACTGAGCAATATAAATTAACCCAAGTAATCTGATATAATTCAAGACTGTATACCTGTATTTGTGCAGAGTGAAGTAACTAAGCTTCTACATTCCTCTGAGCTCAGTTTCCTACAGGGTCTTTGGTTTCGCATTTTTCCACACTCAGCTGGCAAAAACCTCTCTCTCATTTGCAAACTCAAAGCTAAGACTGATGCACTTCAGCTCGCTTTCTGCCATATGTTTCAGTTTCACAACTTTGGTCTTCTATTTACAGAGTCTGAGTGTGGGGTTTGCTATTTTTAGCACTTCTGCCTGATGAAAAGCTTGTTTTCTGTTGAATTGTAGCAGAAAGATCACAAAAGCTCCAAAACTGTCAGATTACAAGTTCTGCAGCATGCACCCCTCTGATGGCTTTTTTAGCTTTGTATAGCTCAAAAGCACAGCTCAGGCTGTGAGTGCACATGCTGTATTGACCCAGGGCTTCATATATGCACTGAAATGAGCTCTTTCTTCTCCTTGGTAACAATAAATAATCTGATAAAAAAAGACATAGCATCTTATAAAACGGATTGTTATATTTTTGCAGAACTCCCCACGGGCCAGCAAATTTTGATCTAGCAGACTGACATCTCCAGGCATATCAAATTTTGAAATAAAGTATCAGCACCTCTATCAAAATATATACCACTAGCTTACACAAACCACATGCCACCTCAGCCATTTTGGAGTACTCTGGACCGAAAGTCCATCAAATGAGAATGTAGATGCTCTGAGGTGGCCAGTGGCAGGGTGACAAGGGACAACTTTAAATAAGGCTGCACTGTAGTAGCTAACTGGAAAACAGAATGAATTTATACATTTTAAAGCAGACTTAACTGCTGTATTTGTTCTCTGTTTGCATAAAATTGTGTATATAAATGCAAAAGAAATTACTTTCCAAATAAAAAAAAATATTAGAGGGATATGACAAAATGAAAAGTAGTATAAAAGAACAAGGATTAATTGTTTATGGTCTCTCCTAGGGCAAGAGAAGGGGGCAACCCAACGAAGTTACATGCTACAGGTTAAAATAACCAAATGAGGGGAATATTCAGACAACATGCAATTGATCCTAGATAAAAATTACATTAGTCCAACCTATCTCAATCATTCCTTTTTGGGCTTTCATCTAATTGTATTAGTGCAAGACCATTAAGTTAATTAGGTTTGGAAGATCAAGAGCATCTTCCTTCCAGAGAAATCTGATAAATCCACATTAAAATACCTTGGGGGATCAGCCTTTTGTTCATGGGGATGATTCTCCTTGGCCATTGCAGAATCTTTCCCCAAAATACCATGACTTTCCCCATTTACCATTCAATACCCCTTTCTTTCACAAAATAAAATATTCATAAATTGCAATTATATACTGTCATGACCGGGTGATATTTGTTATTTTTTCAGCTTCTGAGAGTTTCTAGAGCAGTAAATTTCCCAGCTTCCTCATCACATTTGCTTTGATTAGTTAGACCTGCAATTTAGGAACAGAGCCCAGAATCTCTCCTCCTCCCATGCCTCGGAGAGATCTGATACCTTCCTCTTCTATGGCATTATGCCCCTTTTAAAACAACTGAAAACTGCACAGAGCTGCCAAGTTGCCTTCTCATATTACAAATTCAGCTCCAAATTTCTGTCCTCCATCACATCCAGCTCTTACCATTACTGATAATAGGTTTCTCTCCTGTCCTCCCTCCTGCTGTTGAAAGTATGTTTCAGATTATTTTCCCTACAAAGGTGTTAGCTGTAGAAGAAAATACAAATGAAACTTTTCATCCTGAATTCCTAAGTACTGGAGACATTTCTAAACAATGTGGTGGAAAAGGACATTTGGAATAAGAAAAAAAGGTCGCTTGCATTTCACTTCAGATTAACATTTGCAACTTTGGGTTCATTTTACAGTTCACTTCAACATGTTCTGCAGTTGCAAAACACACCCATGCAATCGTTACACTGCAGAAACTAGAACTCCAGCTATACACGCTAAGACCTAGGTGTCAAGATGTATTTAGAAGGATGGCAACTATTGGAAATTAATGGAGTTGCAAGCTTAAATACTGCATTGAAACTGGGGTCAAATTTTAGACACAAATTAAGACAATGCAGAAGCTAAAACCACTCAAGAGGAAAGTTTTCCATGGCCTTGGCTCCACTGCCATAGTAATGTGACCCTTTAGGTGTTGACAATGCATGAGAATGTCAGGATAAGACTCATTACAGAGCAATCTGCATGAAATTCAGTGACCTGTGACACCAAGTGGATCAGACTAGACAATCTGATTACGTCTTCTGTGAACCTCCTAAGAGAGATGGATTAGACCCTCCAATGAAAAAGAGTTGACAGGGCCCCCCACTGCTCTTAGACCAGAGGTCTCGCCATCACTGCTTCCAGACAGAAATGAAAGTCAGCCTCTCTTGCAGTTGTCCCTGAAAGTTGCCAATATTATTTTTTTTCTTGAACAGTAAGGACCAGAATGAAGCTTGGAATTTTTGTTCTTTATAATTCTGCTGGAATCAAGGAGTGGAGAAGTAGAGAAGCTGGGAATTTGTGTTACTTGGAATTTAAGCATGAATCCATAAAGGTGGGATACTCCACTTGACAGAGTGCCCTTGAATTAAAGGGAACCAATAAAAGTTGTTCTCACAGTTCAAGTTACTTAGGTTTGTGCCCTAATTCTGCACAGGCAGGACAAGATGCACACATATTTTGCTTCACAATTAATAGATGGTGCTAGTGATCCTTGGTTCTCTCATCAATCAGTTTTATCCATCACAAACAGAGAAGTTTCTATACGCAGCCCTGGTTTTATTGTAAGCAATATAAGAGAGTCTCCTGGCAAACAGAAACGGTTGAACAACATTTGCTACATTTGGCAAATGGGAAAAGTGTCACCTCACAGCTATTATTTCAAGTGCATTCAAAGCAGAAAGAGATAGGCCAGTGCACTAAAACGTTCAAGGGACAATGAAGTATGAAAGATCCACAGAGCAGAAGCTGTGAATTATGACAACCACATAGCTTTAAAACACTCTCATGAAAGAATTGCCTGAGTTTTCTAGGATTCTCTAAAATTAAAAGTCAGTAAAATAAAATAACCCGCATTTCTATGACACAGAACAATTGCCCTGTTCCACTTAGATTTGCTCCTTTATAGAAAAAGGAACTGGGTAGAATCAGGCTACTTTACAACTACAAATCCAACTCTGCAGACACCAGTTACCTGCAGAGGATGAAGGACTCTCCACTGGGCAGTGGGCCTCAGAAAGAGCAATCACTACTCCAGGCAGAGGAGAGAAACTGCTGCTAGATTAAAATAAAACTTACAGTGCTTCACAAGGAAATCCACAATAAAGGGTGGCTGCAGAGATAAAATTCTTACACCGCCTTCTTTCAACAGAAGATAACTGTACGTACCTGACGTGATCTGGGAGCCACCCAACAAACTGCTCCTGCAAACAATCTGGATTGATTCCACCACTTTTAATGGAGCAGTGGAGCTGTTGCAGAGCTCGCAGTTCACCTTGTCTGGAAACAACTTGACTGAAGGCAATCAAGAGTAGTTTTACAGCCAATGACTGATTACAGGGTCCCTCAGATGTCATTTCGGCCTGCTTACAAGGGTCGGTGGTCAACAAACCTATTTCTCCCACCTGAGCAGTTCTAAGGTTGAGTGTCCAGTTAACAGCGCAAACACAAACATAATAAAGCATGCTATTTCATAGTGGGGGCAACATGCAACATTTTTTCTCTGTGACCAAGCTAAACATGTATGACCAGCCTTTTGCTTTTGGTAACAAAAAAGAAAACTGTCCCAAACAGGTGAACAAGGCAGCCTGTCTGGCTGTACCTATCCTGGTGCAGTTTGCCAAGTGCTGTCAGGTTCCAGCCACATTGATGCTCTGAGTGAGTCACCACAAACCAGCTGTTCTCAGGAGGAAGCTGCTCAGGCCTGTGACATGCAGAAGAATTTATCAGTATGACTCCAGCTGTGCTCCAAAGTTCTTGCTTCATCAGCTTGGACTACATGGGATTAGTAGCCCCAGCTGTTATACCTACCTCCCAACCCCAGACTGACCAGGAATCAAACTAGGCCTCTGAACGCACAAGGAAAAGCACAAAACTGCTCTGACTTAATGGCTGCTTGAAGTCCCCATCTCCCCACCTTCTTGATATTGTTGTTCTAAGTGATGCTCCTACCCATCCCTAACTCCTGAGCAGCACTGAGGTATCCAATGCTAAAAGCAGCTCTCTCTGAGTTCCCTATCAACCATGGTGCAAGCTGACTAGGCAAGGAGATGGTTACCAGGCCCAAAGATCTACATTCAAACCAAAGTGCAACTTAAAACTTGGAGTCTTTGCCCTTTAAAATATTTTCCTGTATCATTACATGCCAAGAAAATGAGTGAGCAAACAGAGAAAGGCAAACAGTTGAGGCACTGATTACAAGTCTATTTCTGATATTCTTAATGTGCTTAGTGACATCATCCATCACAGCCAGCTGTTAGAGATTTAAGTTGAACAAATTAAAAGCCTGCTTTTTGCCCTAGGCATATTTTGCTTTGTAGCGCATCTCATTAGTGTGGTTTCCTTTAATGGCTCATTTAGGTTTTGGACTGAAAATTAGAAATAAAGCAAAAGCTAATTTAAGCAAACATTTTTGTACAACCACTTGCTGGCACCTCAGAACCGAGGGGGCTTGAGAAGGGTAGGCAAATAAGGGCTTTCTGTTCATCAACCTCACCAAAAGTTTCTTGATGCTAAAATGTTTTAGGTTCTAAATACTGCAGAAGGAATATTTATTTTCTTAAGAAATACTTCCATGAGATTTTAGAGGTTTAAAGTTGATATATCTACCCTCAGTGGCCAATTTTAATTGGCAATATCCCTTTTAAAACAAAGAACCCTAGCTCCAAAGAGGTGCCGTGAATGAGAAAACAAATTTGGTTTTGAGAAGTTCAGATGCCTGGAACCTGACATCTTCAAAACAGAAAGAGCTTTCCCCAAAAGAATAAGCTTCCAAAGAAATTGAAGGAAAGGCCCACAGGGTGTGGGGAGGGAATCTTAAGAACTTAACAGAAAGTTTCCAAGGTCTGTCTACATGAAAGAATCAGGTCTTAAGACTACAAAACAATAGTATCATATAAAAAAACCTATAAATTTTTCTCTGTGGAGCTAATCAAGCCTTAAATTGAATATGCAGAAAATGCTAAGTGTTTGAGTAAAGCAATGAATCAGACAAAGCTCTCACCCTTCTGGCCTCATTATGTATCACAGCCACTTGCAATTACATTCCTGATACCTCACTGTTTTACGTTAATGACACATGATCCTACATCCCAAAGATGCTCCATGGAACTTAAGTGTTTAATGCTGTTGAACTTTTCTCCATATGCTGCTGTTGCAAAAACATTTATTTCCTCAACAATTTAAGTGACACAAGCAGCATCTTTAAGAGATTGGCAGCAAACATTGATCCTCTTAAATACAAGTTACACAAGTTGTTCCAAGTTCCTTAGACTACCCAGTGAATTCCACAAAGTCATGGAAATCCAGTTCAGGGCTGATGCTCTAGAGGATGAATTGAAAACAAAATAGCTAATTGCATAGGGAGCTGCTGCTTTCCAATCCACAGCATCCTTAAAGAAATTGAATTGTTTGAACTTGTGAATTGTTTCACAGTAGTGCATATTTCTGGGGTACCCTTCACTGTGCACAGATGTTATTGCTCGTTTGAGTGTGCATTACAACATTTTCAGTCTGCATTAATTTATCCAGATCAGGAAGCTACTTCTAAGTGGTCACAGCTATCAGCTCCCCTCCTCTGGCTCACAAATCTGTTTTGGCGAAAGCAGTTACTCACTTCAGCAGAACACCCTTTCAGAGAGACATTCCTGCAGCTGAAATCCCACTTGCGTGATCTCCCACTTCTTCAAAAAAGGCCCAAACACTTGTCAGATTCTAAGTAACACAGAAGAACAGAAAAGATAAAGTCAAAACCTTTAACTGTTGACTACCTTTAACACAGAGGTATTGCAGATACAAGAAGGGACTGACGAAGGATTTTGCACAGTATCAGTATAGTATTGATGAAACACCCACACTTCACATGCCTAGAGGCACCATGGATTGCTTTGTAATAGGCTGAAAGGATGCTACCAAATTTCATAGTTGTGAGTTATTCCTGAGTTGCCAAAGGGTCCCCTCTCTCAGCAAATAAATTGTGCATCAAACCCTGAGCACATAATAACTTCACTAAGGAGAGTGGAACTTAAGCAACCCCAGCTGAGGAGCTGGGCTTGTTAACGTATCAGTTTCATTCTCAGCCTCCCATGCTCAATGCAGGAACTGATTTGCAACAAAAAGTCATTCTCAAAATTGTTAAGCCTCAAGCCAGGCATAGGTAGCAGGGGCCACACTCTGCCAGGTGCTCCCAGAACTCCATCATAAGCTGCAGAGGACATTTCTGTGCACTACCGGAGAAGGTCAGGAGGCACAGACAGTACTGAAAGGAACAAAGTAAGTTTAGCTCACTTTTTGCCCAAATTTTCTCTGCTGTGCTCAAAGGAAAATAAGACAACTAAAGCTTGCCAAGATTTTTTCCTTATTACGTTTGCTTTAAAAATCCATAGTTTGATATCTAAATTATTCATGTATTTGGACTGAATATAAAGAGTTTGAGGAAAAATACAGTTCAGAAGTTTGGGAGTTTTTATATGTTCTAAATAAAACATGTTGGATATTTTTCCCAAAGCTGTTTGTAACTTCAGAGGAAATGTTTTAACTTAAAAAATATTTCTTTAATGTCTGAAAATTTTGGATTAACTAGAAAGGACTACCCACCAGTTTCATAGCCAAACAATAACAACAAAAAATCCTGCTATTTCAATAGCTCTAAAGAACGTGCATTAGAAAGAGAGATTGTGTACTGCACTACATAATTTTTGGGAAAATGTTATGAGAAATACTGTGGGAAACCTACCTGCAAATAAAGCCATAAATAGACCTGGTAACTTGTCCATCACTGCTGTCACAGACTGGTAGGCTGTTTTCACAAGTCCCTATGAATAACTCCTTGTAACATTCAGGTTTTGAGCAGGGAAAGTCACTGCACTGAAGCAATCTCAGAGGAAGAGGTACTTTCTGGACATTTGTGCAACAAATTTCCCATCACAGAAGGGATTTAGGTTTGTTGGGGTTTTTTTTTGGTGGCTCCAGCAGCAGCACCCCATCTAGAGGCACTGACAGACTAATTCAAAAGGCTTAAAGTAAAGAGGTGACGGAAAACGAGTCTGAGAATTGATTCAGAAGGGGTCTTGTTGGTTTTGTGGTATGGAAAAGTATTGTAGAGGTTTCAGGCAGAGCGCCCACTGACTGAAACTTGCAAGTTAAACTGTAAATCCAGATCTTGTGCTGAAAATACAAATCCTCTTTAAAACATACTCCTGTAACTGTCTTTAGATATAAACAGTGTGCTCCCCAAAGTTGTTTGATTTATTATGACTGTATCAGTTACATAAAAAGATTCTCTCCGTAAAACTTTTTGTCCTCTTAAAGTTTGAGGCATGCCTTTGCTCAAGGTAGCTACCTGAGGAGGGGGGAGAAATCTCAAATTATTCACAAGTTTGAATTAAATTCAGTGCTGTGTTTGCTGTGGAATTTAATCATAAATCATAATACCTACTAACAGTAATGTGAGGTATGGGGATAGCACATCACACTGAAAAGTTATCCACTACTGTATCAGCAGATGCTGGATAAGTGCATGACTTCCAAGTTTGAGCCAGAACCCAAAAGCTGCCAGTTGCAAGGTAATTCCATGAATGACAGTACAAAGAGCAGCAGCAAATAGTATGGCTGTTCCAGATACCGGGGCAGGCCTACACGCTGTGGTTCAAAGGCAGTGCCACACAGCCTCTTAGCTTTATTCTCCTTACATGTTTTGTCTTCTTCATGGATATATTTGTTGCCAATAACAGCATGTAACTTTGAATGTTTCTTTCCAGCCTCTAGCTGGAAATAAATTAATGCAAACAACTGGTAACCCCACTTTGATTTACACTGCTGAAAAACAGGGGTACAATTTAAGTGTGGAACAGGTAAAACTAAGAGCAGAATTACATTCGGTGTCTCTGGTGCCTAACTTCTCCCAAGTAGTGCCATGTGTGGTGAATTGTTTTACTATAAATTTGACATAAAATTGTGTGAAGATAAGTTTATAGGAATAGCAGTACTTTAAAAAGGGTTTCTAATATCTGTTTTTTGAAAGTGTCTTTTCAGTGGGTTTTGGTCAATACCTTAGGAATCTGCATTTACACATGGAGCTATTCAAAACTCTTAAACAAACCTTTAATCTTAATTCCATTGAACAGAAGGGAGGCAACGACTTCATGTTAGATCAGGGATATGGACCTATAAACAGTAAGCAGCTGAATTTAATTTTAGAAAGCTCTCTTCTGTTTTCTGCTCACGGACTGCTCTAAAACCATATCCCCACTGAATTCTCAGTCTGACTGACTTCTAAAGCCAGTTACATTAAAGGTTTAGACTTAGCTAATCAGGCAGACGACACCACTGTCCCTATCGCTCTTCTAACTCCTAATCAAAACCATTCCACAGTTCTTCATTTAGATACAGAAGAGAAATATCAGATTTCTACAAAACCACGGAGAAACCTCAGCAGCTGTTAGTTTCTAGATTAGTAAAATGTAATTGGAAGGTAGGTGCTGATTCTAACTCATTAGCAGACCCTGCACAAATACTGTGGATGACTGCCTGCCATGCTCCTCAGCACAAATGTACCATTAAAAAATCACTTTCTGAAGACCAGAGATAACAGAGGTCACTAGCATTAGGATCAAGCTTCCAGATAATCTTCATATTAAAGGCCTTCAGGTGCAATGAAGTCCAGGCGGCACACATCTGAGCAAAAATCTAAACATAATCCGCAAACTGGCAAACTGAATACTGAATTAATTATAATACTGAGGGACTACATAAAGAACTGAGATTAATGAACTCCTAATTACTGAATTTGATTACCCTGGAAACAGGGTAGCTCTTCACTTAATCTTATCACCTTCAATTCTGCTTTGGACAGACACAGTTTTGTTAAACTGGTGCTGTATCTCAAATTAAGCCTCTGCAAGATTTGGCGTGCAGTAGCAACCTTGGTTGAAAAGCCTGAAAAATTGACAGCTAGGTAAACTACCCAAATATTTTAGCTCTTGAAAACACAAATTTCTCAGAATAGGCTGCCTCACAAGTATGCTGCCATGCTTCACAAAGTGCTGCAAAACAAAGGAATAGTCACATTCTTGCAGTGCTTTGGCTTTTTTTATTAATAGCTCAATCTTAAACAGATCGTACTAAAAAAGAATAGGCGGAACTAGCAATTTAAATAAAAACCTAGGAAGATTCAGGATTGTTAATGTAAGTTTTAGATTTATTACAACTGATTTACCCAGGCCCAATGCAACTAAGTTACTCTATTATAACAATAGTTTCCTGCCAGTGAAATTCTCTACATCTCCAAATAAAAACTCTGCTCCTCATGCACTTCAGGAATTCAGAAGCACACTGTTTAAAAGGAAATGATCCAAAAATAGAGCAGAACAATGTTCTGTTCACTTTTGTAAGTTAATTTGTTGCAAAGAAACTTGTTAATATATTTAAAATTAACTCACATTTGAATCATGTCATTTATGGCTTGTAACATAGAAGTATGCAGACAAAATTTTTCATGAACACATTACAGCACTGCACTGATATTCTGGCTGCCATCTGAAATTAGAGTGGACCCCTCCCTTTAAAATGCCTCATTGCATATTGGAGTTACTGTTCTGCTCATACCTTCCCCTTCCAATACAGCATTTCTAAACAAAAGTTTTGCTCCTCAAAACACAACAACATACCACAGTATGTCCAAATCCCTTGAGCAACAGCATGGCAAACACATCATCAGATGATCTCCAGAAAACTAATCATTTCCTTCAAGGTTGGACAAGAACATTTCATTAAACAAAGGTAGAAATATGCCTCAATTTGCTACCCAAGCAATTAATTTTGCCAGAAACATTGATGAGCACTTTATTAGAAATACATCATCATTTGAAGCACAAGGTGAGCAACACTAATGTACTTTCTTCCCACACCATTTCAGCTCAACATTTCCCCCTCATTCCAATCTCAGTTCCCGCTGATTTAAAGTGCCTTCAGGCAATATGAAACACCATCACAAAAAGTGCACTGGAAGAGCTGGGGGATGAAAAAGGGATTTCACAATCAGGTCCCAAGGATGATGAAAAGTCCTACGTTCAAATGTAAGAGACTAGGACTAAGATTTTGGTGGAGCAGCACCTGTGCATTTTTTTCAACAGTACTGTGAACTATGGTGTTGATATTCTGTTCATTTCAAGGCATCCTCCCTGCAATTTGTTCAGAAAAGTAATAAGCTGGTTGATATTAAGTACCTTTATTTCATATTTATTTCAATAGAGATTTTTTTTTGATTTTTTTCTGCTTTGGACTGCATCACTATTACCTGGCAGTGAAAGTATTGAAGTTTTAGTCTGAAATTACCCATTTTCAAACATTTAATTCAAGGCACTGAAAAGTGCCACACAAATGCACAGTTAGAAAGATCCCCTCTCAAAAGTTTACTATCTTAACAAAACGACAAAGGAGGTATAGTTTCTTAGAAGTCTGTAATTATTCTTTTCACAGGCAAGGAATATGAGCATAAAGAAACCACAATTGTCCAAGGCTGTGAGAGGTTTTAGAATGGAGCCAAGGAAACAATCCAAATCTCCTGAGACCTAATTCACTACTGAATTCTCAGGAAACATGTTGGTAATATACACAAATATATATTTTTAAAAACACTTCAGAAGACTTATAGGCTACTCCCTTCAAAGGAAAAAACACAGTCAAGATGCTTAGTGGCATGCCCCCCCCTCCTTTTTTTTTTCCTCCACTCTTTCTGGAATTATCCAATTTAAGCATTGCTCATTGTTTAAAAAGAAAGAAAACTTTGGCAAAGTAAGTATTCTCAGAAGGAATCTAGTATACTTTCAAGCTAGGTCAGTTTGTAAAGTCCCCAGGGCATAAACATGGAAATAAAATGCACTTTAAACTAAGCAAATAGAAATAAGAATATGCTGTAAAATGAGCATGGCTTTTACCATGATTGTGCTCATACAATTAAAAATAAACCAAAAAGCAAATGCTACCACCAGATTCACCCCCTTACGCTAATAAAACACTCCGCAACTCTGAACTGGCAGTCAAGGAACTCACATCCCATCTCCAAAACTCCTGTTGATCCCTTCAGCTTCATTATTGAGATCCAATACCCTTCACAGCAACTGCAAGACCAAGTGAGGCTCATACACCAAACTACCACCCTCAGCAAGTGACAACCTGAGGGCTCTGCAGGCCAGGCAACCCCCCTCAGCCTACCGCAGCTAGAAGTGGTCAGGTGAAAGGAGGGGTGTACCCACACCCCAGCTGAAGCCTTGCCCTTTTCCTCTATGAGAAGACCACATGCAAGTCACAGGGGTCTCTGAAGGTTAGTCCTAGTAAGGTATAGCCAATGTCTGAACCCAAGAAAGACCACTCTCCGGGTTCGAACCCTGTTTCTTTCTCCCCTGACCCTGGGGGTCCTGGTGGAGATCGAGTTGAACATGAGCCAGCAGTGGGCCCTTGCCACAAAGGAGGCCAGTGGTGTCCTGGGTTGCTTTAGGCAAAGTATTGAGGGAGGTAATCCTTCCCTTCTAACCAGCACTGGAGTGCTGTGTCCAGTGTTGGGCTCCACAGTAGAAAAAAAGACATGAACATGCTGGAGGGAGTCCACCAAAGGGCCATTAAGATGGTTAAGGAGCTGGAGCTCATCACATGTAAGGAAGGGCTGAGAAAGCTGGGACTGTTCTGTCTGCCTGGAGAAGGCTCAGGTGGATCTTATGAACTTACATCAATACCTGAAGGGAAGGTGTTGAGAAGATGGAGTCAGGCTCTTTGCAGTGGTGCCCAGTGAAAGGACAGGAGTAAATGGGCACAAACTGAAACACAGGAGGTTCTGAACATAAGGAAATATTTTTTTACTGTGAGGGTGACTAAGGGTGACTGGCACAGGTTGCCCATGGAGGTTGTGAAGTCTCTACCACCAGAGATATTCAAAAGTCATCTGAACACAGTTCTGGGCCAGCCAGCTCTAGGTGGCCCTTCTTGAGCCCCCCTGCTGCATCTCCAGAAGTCACTTCCAACCTCAACCACTCTGATACATCTCAGTATCCTTGCTCATTCCAAGGTTGAAAAAAGGAAATAACATCTGCAGATACTTCACTTTGAGTTAATTCAAGAAAAAAAACCCACACCAATTTTCATGCCTGATGCTAAGAGCAGAGCTGCTGCATGTATTTGGAGCTCTGTTGAGTACCACAAAAAGTTATGTGGGTGCAACAGCTCACTTTCACTGAACTACAGGCTCAAGGCCTGACCTATACAAGTGCTATTAGGAATTGCACAAGCCTTAGCAAATGGCAAGGAAGAACAAGATCCTGCTGTGGTCTCTTGGTGGGCAGCAGTAAGCTGAAAGCTAGTTAGACCCAAGACATGCACCAAGAGGACTACATGGGAAGCAGCTCACTGCCTAAGGCTGGTGTAATGAGTCAGGAGTATCAGACCTGGAAAAAGAATCAGCCAGGCTACAGAAAGGTATTCTTTCAGGCTCCTCTGACCTATCAGGAAGAATTCACCTTTCATACGCTAAGCAACGTAAACACAATCACGAGTAACTTATACAGAGCAATGCCATTTACCACAGGACTTTACAAATATTAAAAGTGATAAAATGTTTAAAATATATTCCAGAAACAGCGTAAGGCATAAGAAGCCAAATTTTTCATTGCTTACACCTCCAGCAGCCACTTAAACCAGGACAAAATAGAACTATCTATACTAACCTCATATATGAATTTGAACACACATTGAAAATTGAGTCCAGTAAGGACTGTAAGACAGTAATGATTAGTCTGAAGAATACATTGTTTGTGTTCAATGCTCATTTTGTCCCCATTTAATTTAAATGCTTACATAACCAGTAATAGCAACACATCAGAGTTCTCATTAAACAGGAGCAACTTCCTCTTCAAACCTGAGCAAGACGAAAAGTCAACAGGCTAGTGAACTAAATAGAGGTTGTAAAGAAACACACCCCTCCACACACACACACTGCCCCTAACCATTGGTTAAGAAGAGTTTCTAAAACGCAAATTAGATCTCCAGATGGTAACAAATCATTACAACTAGAAAACCTTTCAGCCCAGTACTTTAATTTGAAGATGACATATAGTTTAATGTTGATGCTATAAAACATCAGTGCTGGTTTTAACTTGCCATTCTCCTTTCCCATCAGATTTACTGCAACAGAATTGAACCAGGGTTACAAAGAGCATGAGTAGTTAAAGAAATTGTGTTCAATCCTGGAAACAGTTTCAGAATGGACAATTAAACCCATTTTTCCAGCAACTTAGATAGTCTCAGCAGTCAGTGTTGTAATTTGTTGTAAAGACTACCACACACGAAATATTGTGGCTATCAGCTTCTAGCTTTTTAATGGTGTGATGCTGACCACAAGAGCGCTTTGATAAAGCAAAGCATAAAAAGACCAGAAAATAGAATATTTTTCATCTCCACTTTTCATAACTGAAAAATCCTCGGACTATTGAGATGAAAGGCACCACTAAGAGGACTTTTACATTAGTTGTCTATGATATGCAATTCGAACATTCCTACAGGAAAATGCTAATCCCAGAGTGACATTAATATAAGTCTGACAATGACACCAAGTAAGACTGCATAAGGATCAAACGAGACTTTCAAGAAGTCTTTTTCTGTGGTTTGGGCATGGGGATGGGACAGAAACATCTGACACTATTTTGGTTTTTTTTAAACCTCTAAAGAGCATTTTTTCCTCCCTGACATAATCTATGCTCTTCTAATGAGGGGTTATATTTGTCTTACTGCATACTGTCGCTCACCTGGAGTGAACTCAAGCTATACTGTGAATTTATGCACAGTATCCAGTGCAAACAGCTCCTGATCTCAGTTGTCATGTCTAAATACCATGACAACGCAAAATAGGAAGAAATATTCCAAAAAGGAAACACAAAGCTTGGAGTACAAGGAAGTTAAAAATTCATTCTTATACATACACACACAGAGAACAATAGGATCATTTAGGCTGGAAAAGAACTTTCAAATCATCAAGTCTAACTGTTAACCTAGCTCTGCCAAGTCCAAAACTAAACCATGTCCCTGAGTGCAACATTAAACCTCTAGTGATGGTTACTCCATCACTTCCCTGGCATACCTGTTCCAAAGCTTGACAACCCCATCAGTAAAGAATGTTTTTCCTAATCCCCAATCTAAACCTCTCCTGGCACAGCTTAAGATCGTTTCCTCTTGTCCACTTGTTCCCTGGGAGCAGAGCCCGACCCGCCCCCCCCCCCCCCCCCCGGCTGCAGCCCCTGTCAGGCAGCCGTAGGGAGCCATACGGGCCCCCCTGAGCCTCCCCCTCCCCAGGCCGAACCCCCCCAGCTCCCTCAGCCGCCCCTCACAGCACTTGTGCTCTGGACCCTTCCCCAGCCCCGTTCCCGTCTCCGGACACGCTCCAGCCCCTCCATGTCCCTCTGGCCGTGAGGGGCCCAACCCTGAGCCCAGGAGTCGAGGGGCGGCCGCAGCGGTGCCGAGCGCAGGGGGACGGGCACTGCCCCGGCCCTGCTGGCCACACTGCCTGGGACACGAGCCAGGCCGCTGCTGGCCGCCTTGGCCACCTGGGCACACGGGGGGCTCCCGCCCAGCCGGCCCAGCCAGCCCCCCCAGGCCCTGTCCCGCCGGGCCCTTCCCAGCCCCCTGCCCCAGCCTGTAGCGCTGCCGGGGGCCGCTGTGCCCCACGGGCAGGGCCCGGCGCTGAGCCCTGCCGACCCTCACCCGCTGGCCTCGGCCCCTCGGCCCGGCCTGCCCAGCCCCCCTGCAGAGCCCCCCGCCCCCCAGCAGCTCAGCTCCCCCCAGCTGGGTGCCCCCTGCCCTGACTGAGGGGGCACTCGCTCCCCTCGCCCAGCCCGGCGGTGCAGACACGCAGCAGGACGGGCCCCGGCACCTTCCCCGGCACCCAGGGCAGGCTGGCAGGCCCGTAGTGTCCCGGATCCTCCTTCTGGACCTTCTTGTAGATGGATGTCACACTGGCTGACCTCTGGCCTTCGAGGACGTCACACTGGCTGACCTCCAGTCTTCTGGGACCTCCCAATTAGCCGGGACAGCTGATAAATGATAGAATGTGGCTCAGTGAGCACTTCTGCCAGCTCCCTCAGCACCCTTGGGTGGATCCTGCCTGGCCCATAGACTTGTGAGTGTCTCAGTGGTGTACCTGGTCGTTGACTGTTTCCCCCTGGATCATGGGGGCTTCATTCTGTTCCCTGTCTTCCAGCTCAGTGGGCTGGGTACCTGGAGAACAACTGGTCTTACGATTAAAGACTGAGGAAAAGAAGCTATGAAGTACCTCAGCCTTTTCTTCATCCTTTTTCTCTACGTTTCCCCAACATCCAATATAGGATGAAGTTTAACCTTAGCCTTTCTCTTTTTGCTGATGTATTTATAGAAACATTTTTTATTGCCTTTTACAGCAGTGCCAGAGTAAGTTCCAGTTAGGCTTTGGGCAAACTCTACAGTACATATATACAAGTGTGTATTTAATACTTCAGAGGCAGAACGAACCCACATTCTTCCTGTTTCCAAGCCTGAAACTCTTAGTAGCAACAGATGAATAAGTTCAAGAGGAGAGAACAGAAAAGGGGATGCCAGACTGAACTCGTGTGAACAGTCATACCGTGTGTTGGTGTCATATTGGAGGGTCAAAGTGCAAGTCTACAAACTGGGAAAGACATTTGAGGTAGACTGTAAGGGGGAAGGTTTTAATTGTGACTGATAAGGTGTTAGAAATAGGCCTGTCTGATTGAGCAGATACTGCTTTAGAAACGTTTACTACATATACTCGGGAGGCCACAACATTAACATAACATTGTAAGAATTTAAATTGAGAATAACTCCAAGTCACACCAGATTAACAGATCAGAATCTGTCCTTTTATAACTGACAAATTCAGCAGCTTGTTTAGCATCTTGCCTGACATACAGGAGTTCCGAAAGCACACAACCTCTCATCTTCTGTTGTGCTCTCCAGCTGAAGGATGGATCATACCGAAGTCCCTCAGCTGGAACCTTACCCAGAATTTGTCAGGTGGCCTACCAAGCCATTCCTGACTACTGATGGAAAATACCGTCAAATGCCAGTATTTTACAGTTGGGTTTGAAGGTTACCTATTGTCAAGCACTTCACATGATACTGAAAACTGAAATAGCTGCAACCTATGAGGAATGGAAAGAAACAAAACACAGCTGTCATTTTCAGGGCTTCAGCTGCACACGCGCACACACACAGAGGCACACACACCTTTAGTTCAGATGTTTAAATTCTTTTAAGTGCAGCATCTTGGGTTGCCCTAGAGCTACTTCTGAATCTCATCTGATGCTTGGATGGGGTTCACTATTCAAAGGGTACATTATCAATTCCTGGTACCCAGGGAGAGAACTGTGCCTGGAGAATTTTCATTTTCCGTGTCAGGACAAAAAACACAGTTATAAGTGAAAGAGAAAAATAATATTACATAGCAGTCCACATGTACGTATTCAAGACCCTTACTGCTTGGTGTCTCTAGCTCTGTATTGTGGAATCTAAATTTATCATTAAAGCCATAACCTTTAGTTAAAGAAAATCTAGGGATCAAAAGAGCAAAGCAAAGGGATGATAAAGTCAATACAATCTTCTGTATAACATCAGACATGAATTTTCCACTGCACCTCCTGCAACCAGTAGACTGAAAATGAAGCTTCCAATGCGGGTACTACAACCACCAAGCAATTGACAAAGATCAACTTTTATAAATGTACTTAGTTTCAACTTGTCCATCTTCAGTATTCAGCACAGGATTTCATTATGTTTAGAAAAAGCAGTACACCTTGAAAACAGCCATAAGATTTCCCCATGTAGTATCCCTGCACATACACCAGTCATGCCCCTGGTTACATACACACACAACACAATCAGAAAGTAACGATAGTGTCTGCTTGTGCCCGCAGGATGTGAAAATCTCCCACTCGTTCACTGAAATATTGGAACAGATGACAGCATCAGCTAATTTGAAAGCTTAAACTGTCCAAGCAGTAGTATTTAGCTACCATGCTTAGTTCTTAAAACTATTCTCCCCTTGATGACTGCTCCATTTTTCAAGGGTCAAAGGCTACAATTTCACCCAATAGAGAAAAGAATAAAACCAATTTACAGAAAATGCAAGTGATACAACTAATTAACTGTCCTATTTCAGAATACTGGAACATTTGTTTTTAAAACTAACTGCACTTATTCAAAATATCTAGTTTACTGTGACATACAAATGCCAGGATCTACTCAGGCTTAGACTCTGGTGGTTCTATGGACCACACCAGCACTGGCCAGAGTATTAAAAATTGGAGGTGAGCACCAAGACAAGGAGGAATCAAGGAATGAGCGAAACTACAGCAGCCCATCTGACACTTATCAAAGCAAACTATAAGCCAAAGCACTGTCAACAAATTTTTTTAGGCACTGAGGCAAAGCATTTCAAGGCCAGGAATCAGAAAGTGGCTAAACGAAGTTGCATTTGGATGAGTGACTAGAATAAACATTTTGCAGAGAATTTGCAAGGGATACTTTTGTGAAGTTCATAGCCGTGCTAGAGGATGCAGTAAGGGCTTTGCAATGACTAAGTGACTTGAGTACTGTTCACACTAGCGCTGGGGAAGCTGAGCTGAGGTTTTACTAATGTTATGCATTAACTTTAGTCCTTGCAGGACTCTCCCATTCGGAATACTTGTTCTTGAGAATCTCCTCCCGCCTCAGTGTGGATAAAAGATTTTTGTCAAAGGTTGTGCTTGCTCTGGGAGTCAGTAATAAAATGCTGGCTGCCTTGTATCATATACAATAAAGATATATGCTTACACTATGAAGCATGAGAGAGTTTCTACCAGAGACAGGGCCTCGTCTTACTAAACACAGCAGAAAATGCTTAAAGAGCCCTTCACTTGCTGCTTCAGTGTCCTCCATAACTGAATTCTCCTCCCTCCCACTTTATATTCACAGCTCATTTTCTTTCTAAGCTGATCAAGCTAATGATGTTTAAAGTCATATCATATTTTTCACCATTGTCTGTTTAAAATTGAACATAGAATCTCTCATACCTACTTTAAGAATGTTTTATTTCTCTTATCTTAGTATTATGCACTAGGAGTGTGATAAAGTAGTCTACTATCAGCACTTTCCTTAATATTTCAATGAGATCGTTTTGACTGGCAAGGCAGAAGCAGAGCTTCCACAGGAGATCATAAGAACGATGCTGTTGAATGCCAAGGAAATCCATTCTAAACAGGTGTCATTATCACACAAGCTATGAACTATCATGAGCAAATCTAAGCTCTATACGTTGCCAGCTTTCCTTTTAATAACCTTGATACTTATTTGTCCCCTTGCTCATCTTTTCCTACCAAATTGCTCTATTTTCCAATGAAATCCTATCTTATCCCAGAATTCTGCCCATCTCTGGCCTCAATCTATTATTACTTTCAGTGAGTAGCAATCTGAAATGTGTTAGCCTGACAGTCCTGGAGAATCAGCCCAATACATCATTGTTCAGGTGCATGATAAATAAACAATCGATTGTCACAGCCATGTTTAGCCTCAGCTATATTCTGAAATGTTGTCTTCTTAGATAGGTTCTCTCAGGCCTTCTGTTGAAAAGACTCTCAGAAACCCACAGAAACAATGTAAACAGAGTAAAAGCAAAGCAAAATGCAGACAGTGTGCAGTCTATAGCGTGAGTCCAGTTTGTGCATGTATTAAATATAAATTGAAACACAGAGCTCCGTGAAAATTGGTATCATAGAGCAAGGCGCTGATAAGACAAGAAACTAAAAACTAAGGTCAGACTCAGCCCAAAGTATGCAAGTCACAGTACCCATTATTAGAAATCTATACCCACATTTGGGTGCCAGGCCAGTATTGAGCCAAAAGGGGACTTCATCAAGGTATTACATTAAGCACGCTACTATTGCATTCAGCTGGATTAAGTTCTATTTGAAGGCTATGCAATTCCTTCACCCTCTTAAATCCAATGGAGATGAGCACCTGCCATTATCACTGAGCTCAGTGATAATGACTTGAACACACATGTGCAAGAAGCACTGCATTCAGCAGACATCACCTTGTACGTTAGCACCACAGCTGAAGTACGAGGTTATCTAGGATGATGGAGAAAACATACCCTGTGAGAAAGTTTAATAATGTCAGGTACAGCAGGGACCAGGACAGAGATTAAAAATTCAGCCTTACAGTTGTCACTTCCCCAGTGCTTTTCACGACCCTTAAAATAGCAGTCTTTGGTGAAAAGTGTAAGCCTTAACTCTGCAGAAACAAAAGCATTGATATTTTATTACCAATGTGCTTTCCCACAATTGGTGAAACAATGTCGTGGTAGATCTAAATATATTCTGCATGTAACACAATAGCTATACCGTTGCACATTTTATAATTTAAAGAATATTTTTCACTGAAATTACATCTCAACTATTCCATGTTTCTTTATAAGAGCTGCAAACCATGTGTCTGCCCTTACAAAAGGGTCACTGAAAACAAATACTGTATACAGAAAAGAATTCGTTGAAAAAACTTTTAACACACTTTAAAATATAAATGCAGTTAAAGTATGACTCTCTGTCTTACTTTGTAGTGGTGCGATTGTGTCAGAGAAAATTAATTCCTTTCCAATTTATTTATTTACTAGTATCTTAGCAGATTTTAATTTTGTTGACACCTGCACCTAAAAATGATAAAAGCACATCCATTCTGCTTCTCACACTAGCTTATTCTAATGCATATGAGGGCAATTACTTCTTGACAACTCTCTGATGAATAACTGTGCTCTTTGCTAAGCTTGTCACATTGATCACTGGCCAGCAATACAATTAATAAAGTATTGCTGTCCACACAGCACATTAATAACTAGCCTGAACTAGAGATGGCAAGTCTGATAGATCCAGTGCATTTTAATCTTTCATACCCTGCCAGCTCAGAAGATTAAAGGAAATCTCCAAGACAATCTCCACATGCCAACACTGGGTTCCATGGCATCTCAGCCAGGGTTACAAACTTGAGACCTAATATTTTATTAATGTAACTCAGTTGGACATTTCAAGTTTCATTTCCAAATGTTGCAATGCCTTCTGGCCAAAGCATTATTTATTTATTTATTTATTTATCCTTCCTATTTATACTTCTGAAAGGTGGAATTGATTAAAGTTGTCAGTTCAACCAGAATTCATTAGAAAATAATGACCATAAATTCAGTGCACTCTGAAGCGTTGCTTAATAATTCCATAACATTTAGAATGGAAACAATCAATCTAGGAAAAGGTTCCACCTCTTCAATATAGGAAAGGATGAATTAAAGCTTGGTTATGAGCAGCAAGTCTGGAGCTTTCCCCCAGCATTTTATGCTAATTTTAATTGTTGCTTTTAGAGTTGTGCCAACAAACAAGCTTTAGGCAGAATATTTGATTTCTAAATGTATTATAATCTCTTCTTTTAGTCAAGTCCTCAAAAGAAAGCAAGTTCATTTGGTAGAAAAATATTTTCAAGAACCCCAAGAAGCTTCTGTGTCATCCTTGGAAATACCTGCTTCCATTTGACATTATAAGAAAATTCCAATTACATCTTAGACCCTGGACCAACACCCACAATATCCACATCAGGTTCTCTCCTGTTGTCGGTCCTGAGCTTTACCTAGCTTCCAGTCACTTGGGGCTGATCTTTCCTGGCAGCCACAAGGAAATATGGTACAGTAGAGATTCTCCCCTAGGATCAAATAATTATCCTTCAAATACACTAGCTTTACTAGATCAAAAGGTTGATTTTGTCCAAAAGACAGAAGAAGCATTCAAAATGGGACAAAAATTAAGGGCAGAGGGGAGTAAATAGGATATGTAAAGTGTTACACTTGAATACTCACAGCCTACCAAAACCACTGGAACTTGACAACAGTCTGTCAATACCATGTCTACAGCAATACACCAAGCACTTGGTTAAAAGCTGTTCCATGGAGGAAAATTACAGCAAAAGAGCAGGGGAAGGGAAGCCAAGCACAGAGAAGACACAATTTATTCCAGCAGTATGAGTAATAAGTACTGACACAACTTACCAGCTGAAAACTCTTGCCTACCTGTCTTCAGATCAAGAGTGGTGTCTGTGCCTGGCATGCTTGAGTTGGTCACAGTGCAGACCTGTATCCTCATTTGCACTGGGCTGATTCTGCCCTTGCAAGCACTAGCAGTTTGACACCTCAAGTAAATTAAGAAACAGAGAGAACATCTAAGGTGGCATAAACCCTCTGTAGCATTTCACTAATACAACCATAATGCTTCCAGGAGTTGAGGTAGCCTCCCTGTTTGGCACTGCACTGTATGATGCAGACCATGCATTGCTAAGATATAAACAAGCCTCCAGTGAGTTAGACCCACATTGTCCTGCATCACAGATACTCTCTTATTGCTCTCCAATTTATAAGTGGTCTGCCTGGAGGGGCAGTGATCCCCCGTGAAGACAGGTGGAGGGGACTATCTGACATGGTGCTGCATGAAACCAGTGTAACTTTCTCTGAAGTATTTTGTAAGGGTGCCAAGGCTGCTCAGCACACCACCTCAGGCAAAGACCAGATCGCCACTGCAGTCTCTCTGTTCCAGCTGATAAGCACAGGCTCACTGAAACACCTCCTCCTCAGGTTGCCAAGGTACAAAAAGCCTTAGGATGAAGCTTCCTAGGCAACCTAAAGTGCTGCAGTCCTGTCTCAAGGTTATGGCTGACAGCAACCTGCTCAGCTGTAGACAGAGATTTGCTGTCTATTAGACTATCTCATTGTGAGGTAAGCCCAGCTCACAGCCCAGGAATGTATTATACCCATAGGCAATTTGCTAAACATGTTCTTAGCCTCCTAATAGCCCTCCAGTCTTCAATACCCTGCTTCACATCACCAGGAACGGAAGCTGTGCCATAGGGCTGTCTTGCTATGATATTTTTAATTATGCTTTAGTTTGCCTTTGGTTTCAAGGGCATGTTTAACACCCTTAGGCTAACACAATGGGATATATTATTTGTCTATTTACATTACATTAGAATAAAAGTTAAGAAGAATAGCAGAAGCAATGTGGATTTTGGAAGCTTCTTCACATTCTGTTTTAATAGAAAAGTTTAATAAGGGAATCTTGACTTTCAATAATGAAATGAAAGTTTATTGAAGTGGCATATTATACTGGCAGTAGATTGAATCACAGTTTGCACTTAATTACAAAGGTGGTTTTCATAAGATTAACCATGCAAATTAGTTGTCTCTTTCCTATGTGTTTAAGGATTGCAGGACCAAAAGACATTTGTATTGTAAATTTTGAACAGAAAGATAGCAGCACCCAGTCATAACACTAGTTAAAATTGTCTGTTAGGAGTATGCCTAAAAGCATTTTCCTTGTAACACACCACTTTCCCAGCTTAATGTACCAGTTCAGCTGCAGAGATTCATTCTACCATGAAATTTAGCATGCAAACTCATTTGGGGAAAATAGTATGCATGTGAAATGTCACTAGAAAGGATATCATTGGAAACAATCTTATAATAGCCCACTGAGGATGGATAGATAGGAGCTGCCAGAAGGTATAACTGAACAGACATTTCTTTTGAGATGGCAGAAGCCTCAGGAAAAGGCATAGAAAAACCTGGAATTTAATGCCTAGAGATAGTGCTATCAAGAGCTCTCAGCATAGGCAATATAAGGGCAGCATGAACTGGTGAGATAGCTTAATGATAAATGCTGGAGTTAAGGAAGAGGAGACTGCTGGTGGAACCATTTACCCATCCACCTGGGAGTTATGCCATCAAATGAAAAGTGGCAAAACCCATGTGCAGTTTTATATAGTCTGTTCTCCTTATTTGGCCAATTTATTTTTTTTTTCAAGGGAAAAGAAAGAAAATTTGACCTTAGGGAGCTAAGCACTAAAAGCAACATTTAGAAACTTTTCAAAGGCAGCAGTTAAAACAAGCTCTTTTCAAATGCATTTGTTCTTTCAGTTTTCTGAAAGGTCTGATGAAGGCAGTTGTCACTGCAGGAAAGTCTCAAAACACTCTCTAGCAGTGACCCTCAAAAAGTCAGAGGAAGAGAGTTTTCAAGGAAGTCTTCAGAGTGAGAAAAGGTACTACGCAGTGATGACAAGTAAGACTGAACTAAATGGTGGTGCTCTGCCTTCCATCAACACTTTTGCTCTCTGCAAGCCCCAGCATAAATGGGTCCTATGAGGTCATAGTGAGTCTGTCCCACTCCAGATTTTTTTTTTTCCTTTTTATTTCTTTGATGTAGGGACACAATTTTTAATCAACGAAATGTGCTTACATAAACCAATGCATTATTACTGGGAATGCATGGTCTTGGAAGGAGTTTACAGATATTTTCCAGAATGCTTGGAACCAACTTTAGTTAAAGCGGACAATGGAGTGGAAATATGTGTTTTGAGTTGATTTAGTTCTTCATTTTAATCCCTTAGAATTCATTTCAAATGGGAATACCCAGGACAACAGAATAATTGAATAGCAGAACATTTGTCAAACATTCTCTCTCTGCAGGAAAGTAACACATCACAGGAACTGCAGTGATTCCTACCACACCACATGTCCGGCCAGTTCTGCAGTTTGAAAATGATGCCTGAGGCAGCTCCAGGTCTGAGGAAGCTCAGACATTGCTAGCCATTCTAGTATGGCTGCTACATAAAGCATATTTTCAGGGCTGCTGCCATGTGCAAAGAATTGAAAGGCAGAAGGTACTTCCTCCTTGATGGGGAGCTGCAGTCACTAAGGGTCATGTTCACAGAAAGTATTAAAATGCAGAATAAAGTACAGCATCTTTACTGCCACAGGACTCTGTTCCCTATTTACTAGACTAGTCTCAATTTCAGCAGGGCACAGTGAAGCCTGATATGAGGAATGACTGACAGGACCAGAGACAACATATAATAACACAAAGGTGTCTGGATGCAGCTGGAATGACAGCAGTGTGTGGAAGGAAAGCATATTTTTGAAATAACATGCTTTTAATCATCAGGTGAAGTAAATGGGTGCTAGCCTCCAAGGATTCATTCAAGAAATTTTTGGTGAGCAAAATGTCTTTGTAGGTGACAGGAAGTCTTCTGTCTGGAAGAATTCCTCTCTGGAGAGATCACTGGAAAAAAGTCTTCAGGAGTCTGTTGCAACTCCTACTCTGAGACACCTTGGTGATGGCCTATACAGCCAGACATAGCAGTTCAGCACTCAGAAAATGAAAAAGTAGGAGCAAACCCCAGAGTCAGTCAGGTCAGGTGCTGCCCAAACTAGTCAGGTAGGTGCTGCCCAAAATCTTTGCCTTGGTGTCTTGGGAACAGGAAGGCTATAAGCAATGTAAGTAACAGATAGTATCTTTGAAAGGAGGAGAGAAGAGTTAATTGTGGCCATTGACTCAAAAACAGTAACATCAAGCAGTGTGTCTCTCAGCCTGTAACATGTAATATTCACTGAAACTCTTAACGACTGGGGAATGAAGAAGAAAACTAAACCAAGATGACACAAAAGTCACAGATTCCAAGAAAAAAAAGGGCGTATGGTGGTTCAGATACCTAAAAAGAACACAGCACTCACATTAAGAATTGGAATTGTCTAATCTTCCAAATTTATCTCAGCATCAGCCAGAAGCAGTAAAATAAATGCTCTATATTTATTGACAACGACTCACTATGAACTGTGATAGGTTTGTTTATGTAAGCTGCCCACTATTTTATAATGTTGCCTTGAAAGTTGCCCCTACACACACTAAGATACTTCTGCAGGAAGTCTTGCTTAGTTAAAGAAAAACTAATTACAAATATATAGGCACACTGTCCTGGGTGCACCAACACTCTCCGCCGCCTCCCCCCCCTCCCTGGGCAAATGGTCCATACTCAGGAGTCTGGGAGACCCTGGCACACACATCCTTTCCAACATCTGTAGTTTATCTTTATCGTGTCCCATAGAGTACCACAGCATTGCAGGGACCTTTTCAGTACAAGGCCATGACTGACTTTTTTCCATTGCTTTGCTCATGCTGCCCTGTTTTATACCTTTCCTTGAACAGCCTAAGGCACTATGGCACTGCAGTCAGGAGAAAAATCACCACAGATAAATATTCTTTCAAATAAAATACAAAACTATCTTCAAGAGTGTAGGGGCAAAAATGAGAGAAACACTTTTTGGCTGTTTGATAAAAAGAATGAAAAATGCATGCAGTATACTTACTGTTTTGAACAACTGAGCAGCTGCAACTTGACTGTAGGCAGACAGCAGCTGATCCCATTTGTCCAGAAAGTCAAAGTGAAAAACCAATACATAAATAAGAGACTGAAAACAACACTAAAAAGCTCCCTTGATAGTCTAGAAAGCTATCAAAGCACATTGTTAGAGTAAAAGAATATGTAAGTGTCCATGTAAGAGCACAGTCTGCCCGATACTTACAACTCAGTAGAAAAATACAGCAATGAAAGTGTAGTGTGTAAATCATAGGCATGGATAACTACATTGTTATGGAGGATAATTGAAGTAGAATAAAACCACAAGAAAATAAGGTGCATATACTGGGAAGACTGCAATAGAAAAGTATCCTTTTCTCTTTCTGAAGAGACTTGGATATTTGGACAGAGTGTTCAAGCATCACAGCTTATAGGGAGTGCGGGTTTGCAGCTGGTACAGCAGGCTTCTTCCCCCTGCTCTTCAGGTTATATAGCATTTGTTGGTGAAGGGCTGGCCACTTCATCTGCAGAGATACACGTGGAGGGGACTGTAAGGACGCTGATTGCACTGCAAGACAACATCCTTGTAAACTTAAGGGATATTTGTTTTTCTTTAAGTGACAAACTAGGACTGAATTCCCAGAGTTTTTGCAAATCAGCATTACTGAATCATACCTTAACCCCAAAACCTTGCTCTTCACAAATTTTAAATATTTGCATTTTGGGAAGGACCATTAGCCAAGACAATAAAATTTAAGTAATTGAATATGAAGTTACAAATTTCTTTCACTTGAGAAAAAAGCTCCTCTTAAATCTTACACTGGTGAAACCAAAACAGAATGAAGAGTGAAGCAATTCAGTCTCAACTACTAGTAGCTGAGATCTAGCACTTCATTCTGCTGCACTAATAATCATTTAATTAATGACTAGTCTTTGGAATAGCTGGAATAACCTCTACCTGGAAGTCTGCCATGGTTCAGCAACCCCCAAATACAGATACCCAGCCCAGAACCACAGATTATTGCTGCTCAGTCGACATGTAGAGATGGCAAGGAAAGCACATGTCATGGAACAGATCCTTTGTTCCTTATCCAAATGGAGCAAGTCCAATGCCCAGAATCCACTATCAGTTTAGGAGGTTTTTTTCTATCATGATTTTTAACACTTGCTCCCTATAAATACATTCACAGGCACCATTTAAAAGTCACTTCTTTGTTCAAAAATAAAAGGAACACAACAGCAGGAAGACATTATGCAGTAACACATTAGGGCAAACTATATGTAAAGGAAGCCTGCCAAAACTAGTTTTTCCTCCTTTTCTGTAAGGCAGCACTGCTGGTTGTATTTTTTTTTTTCTTAAGCTGTCTTGCTTGAGGGCTTATATGAGTATACAGTAAAGACAGAAAAATCTTCATTTTATTTTCTGCTTGTTCGGGCTGTTGTCAGCTTCATTGCCATGACACCAAACCTCCTTTTACGTTTCTTTGTGAATACACAGCTGTCATACACTTAAGGCCTGAGTGGCCAGGCGCAGCATTCCAGTGCTTTTTCCACAGCCTTAAGCCCTGGTGCTCTTTGTGAGGAGTTGAGACCTGACTGCAGCACTGCAGAAGACATTTTCCTTCTTCTTTCCTAGGGCTGTAGCCATCAGAATCCGCAAGTTTTACTTTGTGTCTCTTCCATATATGGCTTTCCTCTCCAATTTATCATCCACATAATAGAAGCATGCCCCTAAACTAAATACCTCAAGTCAGGTAAGGTAATATAATACAAATACAAGTTGTCTTTATCTTCCCAAGGCCACACAATGTGTAAAAAGTTTTTATAGTTCCAGATGCCTATATTATTGAATTTAAAATAAAAGCAGCATTTTTTTCTAGTTTCACTGAACAACTAACTTGATGTGATGCAACTTCTTTTTCAAAAAGAACATTTTCACTTCGGTCTTGAAGAAAAAAACCCCACACTGATAAAAATCTGTTTTGAGGCCCTGCAACATAAACTAAGCACAGCAGGGCTTTCACTGTAATAATTTAACTTGTCAGTTCACATCACAGACTGACCTGAAGAATTCATGGGGCATAACTGATCAATATTATAAAGGGTTTGGATGGCTCCGCAGGAATAGTCCAGTCTTAATTTGTGGTCAGTTCTTATTCCTTTTAAGACTCATTAGCAGGAGACAACATAAATCCAGAGATGGGAGGACGAAAGCAGAAAGCTTTGTATCAACGGCAAGGCCAGCACAACAAAGCAAAACAATCCTGTGTTTGGTTGAATTGTATGCATCCTACTGCAAATCTCTTCCAGCTCTTTGGCAAGGACAAAAAAAAAAAAAAAAAAAAAAAAAAAAAAAAAAAAAAAAACAAAAAAAACAAAAAAAAAAAACACACACACACCAAAAAATGAAGTATGGAATCACTGACAATAAGGAGGAAGAGGCCTAGTTTCTAGGGATTATGTATTTTCTGTAGTTTGAATTGAAGATGAAAATCAACCACAGGTATAACAGACCAGATTCTCAGCTGGCACAAAAAGGTTTCATTCTAATGAATTCTGCAGAGAAGAACAATTTCCATCAACTGAGGTGTTGAAACAGCATCCTTAAACAACTGTCACCTTCACCTTTCATTTTCTCAAGCAATTCCCTGAATGCCCATCCCATCTCATGACTTTGTGCAACAGACTGCAGAGACACAAGCCAATTTTGCGTAAGAGGAGTACCACCAGGAGCAGCACAACAACACCAGCATTGGCACAGAGCCACCGACAAACCCTGCAAGTCCACTCATGCAGACTCCAGGGATATCTGGAGCCCCAGCCTCACATGCTGACAGGCAGTGCAGCCTTAGGGATGCCAGAGCTACACAGGCTGCATGAACTGAGGCCCACTGCCCTGTTACCAGCTTAAAAGTTATCTTCAGAAGAGGGGCAGTTTTGCCCTAAGTATGGAGTAGTCTCTTTGAATACCAATCTATTTATACAGAGTGCAACAGGCTGCTGGCTTACTCTTTCCTTCCTCCTTCCAAATGGCTACATTTAATAATTCCCAAAAGAAAGGAACTTTCCAGGCCAAAATGTCCAATGTCTTACTAAACAACAGAGCAGAGTAGCAATACATGAACTCCAGTAAAATTAGTGAGAAAACTGAAGCTGTCAGGTAATTTGCGAATGGTCTTTTTTCTCAGCCCAAGATGTCAGAAGCATCTCCAGCTGGAAGAACTCTTAAAGTTAGGAGTCATGGCATACTACCTTTACTCACACCATGCAATCATCTTTAAATGGAGTCCAAGAAGGAAACCACCATCCTAACTAGTTGTGAAGGCTGACTTGCAGGAGTAACTTATTGTGTAGCCAGATGAAGTATTACCGCATGCACCCAGGAGTCAAATTCAGGCAGGATCATCAGTCTGCCGACAGATTCTTCTGCAACAAAGTAAAAATGGAAAAAATATGCAAAGCACTCCTAATTGAAGGGCCAGCTGGAGGTCAAGTTGTAGCCTGAGCAGCTGTAAAAAAGGTTACCATTCCATAAATTCTAAGACTAAAAATGTTTTTTTTATCTTTAGAGGGAGGCAGTGAGAAGCAATAGTGCATGGTAGTGACAACATGATGTTAGAAAATAGAATGCATGCAACAATCCTCCCGATTTACTTGCTCTGTCAATCTACATGAAACAAAAGATCAGCTCCTCAGAGAAGAGGTCCTGAGCCCGATTAAAATACAGTTCAACAGGATGGAAAGAATTATTTCCATGGACTGTTACTCAGTTGCATAGACAATATTAACTGATGGTTACAGAAGTGGCTGAGCTTCAGAGGAAGAGAGATTCCTTAAAAATGCAACAGGGCATCAGCTGCAGCTACTCAAATCCAAGAGAATTTTGTAAAGTATCATTGCATCCAAGCTCTTGATTTTCCAGTGCCCAAGACTTAACAATTTAATAGAAATGCCATGGAAACATTCAAAAAAATCTTATAACTTTTGTAATTCTATATGTAACAGAAGCACATTCAAGATATGCTTCAAGGTGCCTGCTTCCAATTTCATCTGTGATAGACTGTTTACTCTGCTTCATCTGTTGCAGACCGACTGTCAAGCTAGAGAAAGATTGCTGAAGCCCATTCTGAAATATCACTTTGCCCAGCTAAATCAAACATCATTTGTTTTCTGAAGTAAGGCTGATGAAACCATTTTGATGATCAGAGTAGCTAGTAAATGTTGCAGCACAAACAAACTAGTAGGCTGCAACAAGGCCCACCATTGGTCAGATTCTACTGTCTATGCTTTATCTCCTTCCTCCAGAGATCAGACCACACTGCTCCTCCCCCATCTGACCCCCTCTCCCACCATCCTCAGGGCTATTTAACCACTTAGCAGAACGAGCTACACCTGCACATCATCCATGTCAATCAACCCACTGCCGCTGAGGCAAGGCCACAGCTGCATGTTATCAATGCCAATCAACCCACTGCCTTCATTCTTCTACAAGTAAACGAGCATAGTTTCAGTCCTTGACATTACAAATATGGCTTCACCTCACAGCAGTATTCACAGCTCAAAAGGTATGTGATTTTCCAACTACACAAGGACAAAAACCAAAGCATACATCTCACAGGTGGTATAGAAAGAATACTCTGAGAAAGCCAGATCTTCACAACATTCAGATTGGTACTATTTTAACTCAGGTAAAAGTGCTTTGATAATTAGCTTTGGACCATCACTATGTTCATATACTTAGAGAAGCCAGTTCCTATTCTAAACTGTTTTCCTTACTAACGTAATGTCTACACCTGGCAATCTATTTCCTCTGTGTTTATCACCACAAAGGCCATGTCAGTCACAGCTTACCCATACTGTACTCTCAGCCTCCGCTGATATCTGTACACAAACTCTTTTCTTTATACAATAGATTCACAAAAATGGTTATTATTCCCCCTGCCAGGTGTTAAGACACTTGTTCCAAATGTTGGACAAAGTATACTACACTCAGTGCCTCAGCTCTCCCCCTATCAATCGACACACAATACAGGCATAATACAAAATGGACTGTCACTTAACCTTTTAGCGATACTTGCAACAAGAGAAGTGCATGGGGACCTCATCATAAATAAATCTCTCATGATTAAGGTGGAGAAAAAGGCATGCATTAACCTTGTTTACATCCACTTTTCAGGTGAAACAAATCTGCGATACACAGACCTCTAATCTTGCACATAAATATAGGGCAGCATAAAGTGTTTAACTTCTAGTTAACACCACAGAATAGAAAGGTCATTTGAAAGCACTACTCAAAGCCAAGTTTTTGTACGGTGTTTTGCTCCCAAGGAAAAAGGCTTCTGGTAAATGGTGCTTCCCTCTGAAATCAGTTTGCCCTGAACTGAACACTGCGCTTGGAAAAGAAATCAGAATGGAGTATCTGGGAGGAAGTTTTAACTTTTCGACATGAAAGATCCTAGATACACTATTTAAGACACAGAATAATGATTCCTAAGATTTAGGTACCTTTACAGAAATAAGAAGAACTTTCACATGGCCCATTTTCACTGGCTGGCTTGCTTCAGAACTCCATTGTGGAAAGCCCCATCAACAGATACCTGCTGTGATGTCTTTTGTAATAGAGGGGAAAAAGTTAGCTTTTTCATTAGAAATATCCCACATCCGTATCAGCCTTCATCCTGCTTTTTATTGCCTCAGTGCTAAAGAATGACTCAAAGGCGACACATGGCAATGTAAAACAACTGAGTATCTCCTGGCTAGTACTCCCCAAACTACTGGACAATACTTGTATTAAGACTGCTTGCAGTTTGAAAGATACGTGATTATATGGATCGAGTGTAATCAAACCCCTGGCAGTACAATTTTCAGTCTGAACCACTTCAACCGCAGACACTGCTTCATTTTCTAGATACTGTATTACCCATCAAGCACTACCATGTTCTGCCTGATATTCCCAGCTTTAGTCCTTACATATGACTAGCACCATCACCTTCCCAGATCAGTAGCATATATGAAGGACTCATTCATGGAGGTGTTAATATTTACTCTATCATCTCCACATAACGGTGCTGAGTTATACTGTTAGCCCTAGTTTTATACATTGTCAATACTGTTTACATTAATTCCTTTTCAATGAAAAATATAGCTTTTTCAAGTTCCTAGTCAGCACATTGTCCTTAAAGTTAAAAACCAGAGCAGGTAACAAACCAGTAGCATCTAATTGAAGTATGGCTCAGTTCCATGCTTTTGGTTAAAGGAAAATGAACTAGACAGCAGCCATCTAGTTTTAGATATACTATCAAACATGGCTAAACAGAGTTTAACTTTCAATACAGTAAACCAGATCCAACGAAACACTTAGAAAAAAATATGATAATAAAAAATATTAAAAATCCATTCATTAAGTTCCATGGTATAATGTGAAAATAAAGTAGTTCTACAGATAATTACCAAATTTCCATATTTATAAGAAGATGGCACATATGGGGATAATATCAAAAATGGAAGTACCACTTTCCTATTAATATGGAAATTCAGAAATTATTGGAGTTATCTGTTATAAATCAACCTTCTCATTTTTTGCTGATGGAAATGCCATTTATGCACTACATTAAATTCCAAAATTCCTAATGCAACTCCCCTTTTACTTTGATAAATCAGTGTAATGGTTGTCATGCTTATCCTCAATTTTGGCAGGAGTTCTGCTCTTAGATTAAAATGGGCCAAATCAATACTTGGTGCAATACCACTATAGGTTTTGGAATTAGAGCGAGGAAGGATTTGCTTTCACAATCTTGTTATTTGCTTAGTTCAGCAGCCCAGAATAGATGCCACACAGCCAAAGTATCTGTATTATCCACTCTAAACTGACCAAATCGTGCCATGGGATTCTAAGGCAAAATTTCATGTGCTTGCACTCTTAAGAACAACTTAGTGGAAACTCTCAAGAACAAGAGATTTTGCAAGGATTTGTTTTTATAACAAGAATTGCACGTTGCTTGAAATTCAGGGTGATGCTAGCCTATCCTCTTCCGTAAAGAAGTGCAGCAGTGGATGGCTTCTTGTGGAGCAGAAGAGTTCTGTCATTATCTAGCAACCAGTCTGCAGATGTTGAAATCAAAAGTATTTAAAGTGTTGGCCCCCTAAAGACATTCTTCCTCTTTCCCAAAAGCGGTTACACAGTTCTGCAACACCTCTAGAAGGCGTGGCAGTTGACCTGAGATGAAAAGCTTATACCAGGACCTAAACTGGGTCTCCTTGTCAATTAACTTAATGCAAAAAGTTCTGTTTAACAGAAAGGGTAATTGTTATTTTTTGATGCTTAGAGTTGTTCCCCCAGTTTCTCTATGTGTAGAACCTTTGCTTTCTCATATGAACACGAGAACCTATCTAGCTTAGTAATTTGCTGCTCTAAGGTGAATACTCAGCCTATTGACATCATGCTTGCATCTAGCTATCCATAAGGTAAACCACAAATAGGGCAAAAAAAAGCTCAGAATTTTTCAGGTTTCCCAATGGGGTTTCACATAAATGGAATAACATATCTCCCAATGTGATTCTACTTTAATCAAATATTGTAAGGGAATCCCACCAGGCCTTTTCAGATACCACCAGTTTGCTGCACAGCCTGTAAGTCAGTTGCCTGGAGTAGCGTTAAAGTGTGGCACTGTTGGAAGCAGCAGCAACCAATGTGAGCAGTAACACCTTTCCCCGTTTTTCTGTAGCATTAATTCACACATAAAAGGTGAAATGCTGAAGCTTCATCCATCAACATCAGCTCCAAAAAACAGTCTCTGTGGGAGACCTTTTCACCCTGAAAAAGTCAAATAACATGCTGCTTGACTACTTAGCAGTAGGGCACTGGTATGCATGAATGAGGAGAGGTGGTTTTCACCTGTTTTGAGGATAAATTTATTCTTCCCAGTGAGTCAACTAAAAGAAAAACTTACTTTTACCCTGTGCATTAAGTTCTAAGTGTATCCCATGATGTTTACAGGACCCTCAGTTTACCTGCTCAGAGTTCTTCCATCAGCATTTCCTTTTTCTTCCAGACTCCAGTCTCTTCGGTGTAGTTCACACAGCACAGAGCAGGCAGATGGGACAGAAGGCCTGAGAGTCCTTTACAGCATTGTACAGACACATTCTCCCAACAAAAACAGTTCCACAGGCAAAGCTGCAAAGAGCACCAAAGCCCAACCAGCTACATGCTTGTCACCACTCCATACCTAGGTCACCAATCCCATGAGTACCCTTTATACTCTTCCTTGATACTCTGTGTGTGTTTCAACTGCGTGACTTAAGAGTCCAGCCATTACCTTTCCCCAAAGTCACTTCAAATGCTGTTAAAGCAATGTTCACATTGGAGAATGGAAGATTTAAAAACAAACAAAAAAAACCAGTCATGCAGGTTAATGAGGAGCCATAAGCCCTGCTGATACCTCCTGCTCACTGTGCTACTCAGCACCCTGAGCCAGAGAGAACCCTCAGCCATGATTAGCGTGGCTTCCCCTCCTATCACAGCACTCTGTGAAAAAGCATATGCCAGAGCTTAAAGGTCAAACAGAAAAAATTGCAGGATGGTGACATGAATAATTTGTTTCAGTAATTTAGTAACATTGGTTTGTTATGATTATTGCTACAAACTCCTTTCATATTTACAACTGTGATCTTATTAACATCTGAATAATTTATAGCCAGCGATCAGTGATGTGTGTGTCAGAGAAAAATCAGGAAAATTAGCTCCTCCAGTGTTCCCTGACTTTAAGAGAACATATTTTCCTATCCAATTATATTGTTTTACTGTGGTTTGCATTTTGAATAAACAGAATTACTATGCCAAGAGATTCTGAACATCCATCTTGAATGGGAGCAGCAAGATGCTCTCACTTAAGATGTAGCCATAAATACAAACCTGTAGGACATACGGATTCCACCTTCCTTACAAGAATCCAGAAAATGTTAAGAAGATGAGAAGAATTGTATTTTTCACCGTGGTACCAATTCACACTGTGCTGAGGTTTCAAAGCAAAAACAACAACAACAAAAAAAAAACCCAAACCCAAAACAAAATCCCAGAGATTTTGCCTATAAGCACAACACCTCTTTAGCACATCACTCAATAAACTGAAGAAAGAGAAAGAGCTGTGGAAGAAAAAGTTACACCTTGTGATACTCACTTTAACGGTATGCAGCCATCACGGGCAACAGGGATCCTGAAGAAGTATTTCAAGGGAAGTCTTGTAAGTTCACAGATCCCAGAATAAATGGTGTTCTATGAATGTTGCAAGACAAACGAGTAGACAGATGGGAGATTGGTAACACTAAAACTGAAAACAGTAGAAAATCTGGAAAGTTTTATAAAAGGGCTTTAAAGCCTGGGGCAAATATCAAAGGATCTTTCTTTAGCTATCCCATGGGCTGACAACCTCCTACAAACTCTCTTAGGCAGAGATGAATATGCCCAATACTTCCAAGTAACTGCAATCAACGAGTTCAATACAGTTTGAAGACAAGATAACAGAAATCAGGGATTTCAATTTAATATAAGGTATGTCTGACAGACTCACTTTCGCACAGGAAAGGTGATCTACCAAAACAGGGGCTAATTTAATCAAGCTGCCATCATGGCAAGCAAGGCTGGAGGGGATCTTTTCTTAAGAAACAGCAATATCTGGAACAAAGTTGACAGCAACGTGCTTAAGGGACTCAGCAAAAATGCCTGTTCCAGCCCGAAGCTGTAATATTAAGGCTTCCACTAAACAGGTCAACTACAGTGTGTGCATTGCATTACAATTGAGCTTCTGCAAGATCAGGATAGGTACAGAGACAAATTGACCTCTCTAGGGAACTCTTGCAGGTACAGTGCCTCAGACAGGGTAGAATCTTCCAAGATCCATCAAGGCATTTAAAACAAAAAAAGCAATAAAAAAAAATCCCAGGTCTGCTTCCCTCTCTACCCATGCAGAAAGCTAGCATGTGAATTGTGCCTCAGAAAACCACCACTTCAGCAAAAAAGTTGCACAATATTCCCCACTCCCAACCAAGTGACAGATCTGTGTCAGTGTTAGTCCCCTCCTTTCACGAAAAGTAGAGACAGGGACAACAGTTCCACTGGCTGGGACCAGGCTCCTCTCAAAGTCAAGATGAAGCATTAAACCACCCTTTGACCTGACTGTTACAGATAGTCCTGGAGTCTGTTCCTTTCTCCTAGGCTTAGGTCAAACCTCAGCTGCAGATTCTGGAAGACCCTTGCCCAGTTAACATGGGATTGCTTTGAAACAACAATGCATTATGAAAAGGCCAATCTGGTTCCTATACACAGTTTCCAGAGACTAACAAGCTGGAGGAGGTGCTCTCAAAAATCTGCCTTCTACAGATGCATTAGAGGAAGTATTAATGTATGATCCTGCTATACTGGCAAAGCAGGAGAGTTTCAGCACATTGCAAAGAAAGCAGATTAAGACACTTATGCTTTAATAGATGAAAATCAGGAAAAAATATGCTGATCCTACACATTCTCCAATATAGCAAATAGAAAAGCAAAATACAAGATGTGTGGCCTAACAGCTGCAGTACTTTGAGCTGCCAGAGCCAAAACTTATAGAATATTCCTTTTGCTGATTGAAATCTGTAAAACACACTTCAACATCTGTTAGAACAAGATGTTTGTTTACCACATTCCCCTACAAAATGGAATGATGTTTCTTACCTAATGTACTGAAGAATTTTTAGATGAAAGGGGGATGTTTATGAGATCCATGCAGGGTATAATTGAAAGAATATTTCCGGATAAAGATACCATATGTTTTGTATTTCCATTGAACCTATAAATATCTCTATAACAGTTTGGGGCCATAAATACCATGATTGGGAAGACTTTTATGCATTTGCTTAAGGCTTTTATTACTTTCAATTATCAGTTTGCTAACAGCATTTCATTTTCCTCCCCCTACATAGCAGTATTCCCAAGGATAAATTCTGAGATGTCAATAAGATCACTGAAATGTGTACAGAACTGAGCAGTGCTGGGGCTTATGAAACAATCTGGCTTCCACAGGGCACAGACGGTAATTCCTCCCCCAGTCCCAAATGTCATGTGCTCTCTACAGTATGTGACCAGCAAGATTTATTTGCTGCCTTGGTTGCAGGGTATGATGGAGAAAGCCTTAAAAATGCAAACCTTCAGGAAGTCCCAGCTGCACAGCAGAGCTATGTAATGTAATTCTTCCTGCACAGCACATTAGGAGAAATAGTGGAATGTGAGCACAGAGAAAGAAATCTAAGCTCCTAGAGAGACAGAAATGATGACACCTTACAAGTGGCCACATAAGAAACTCTTACTAGCTTTACAGAAAATAATAGAATAAAACAAATATAGAAGAATTTTCCAGATCCTACCATTAGAACAAATATTTTTCCCCCCTCTGAACAGGCAAAATAGCCAACATTTTAGGGAAAAATGCCATTTGCACTATCTTTTTTTTTTTTTTTTTTTTTTTTTTTAAATTATGGTAGTACAAGAGCTCTGTTTGCTCTTGTCTAAAAAAAACCCAAACCAAACCAAACTATTTTACCATCAGTCTTATTAAAATCCAATTTGAGCACTACCTTTCTATTCCTTCAGAAAGATAAGAAAAAGGAACCTTTTCAGCCTTTGCTTATTGCTTTTCCAGTTTAACTTACCACAAAAAGGTTTTATTTCACTGATGTTTCGTACCATTACAAAATTAGAGAATGCCTCCGCACAATTAATACAAGCATTGCAATTTATATGTGCACTGTTCCATGGTGCCAATAATGTTCTTCAGATGCATGAACATTAAAACAGGGTTTAAAAGTTGAAGAATTCAACAATATGCATCCGCCCAATACAGAAGCTATTGAAGTCAGCTGAAAGAGTGCACAGTTGTGTGCTTCACTGAAATTTTACTAATGCCACTATATTTTGAAGTCTGTGGTATCCTGCTGATCTCTCCGTTTTGCACAAATATCACCACCACATGGCCCAGACCTTTACCAGATGAAAACCAAAAGCATACTGTGGCACTTCACCAGCTGAGAGCTTTGAGTGATATCAAGAATTCCCCCAGTCAGGAAGACAATACATGGTTCTCAAACAGTTCCATTATCAGAGTTTTACAGTTATTATCTTTAAGCTATGAAGGAAAAAAAAAAAAAGCCGAGAAAAAATTATTTCTGAAATTCAAACCCAAATTCAACAAATTCTTCAGCTAAAAACAATGGCAAGTGAAGAATTTAAATAGGATTCAGAGTTTAAGAATAAAATTCTCTGAGCCTGTGCCCTACAGTACCAGTTTAAGGATTCAGAATCACAAGACTGAATATGCAAGCTCATTTCAAAGTCAGCACAGAAGGCTGGATGCACACAGGTTAGAAAACAGACCCTCCACAGATCTTGAGCTAAAGTTACGCTGTTACTCTTGGTCTCTTTCTGCAGCCAAAGACACTTCTGGAACAACCTGCAGCAACAGTGAAGCCACAGGCTTTTACTACCCATTTGTTCATGTGACTGCTGCACCAAAAACACCTGGAGGCTATTTGCTGTCACAGAAGAGAACGACAAGAACACAGAGACTCAAAAAAATCCCTGCCTAAACGAGGTGTTTCTGACATTTTCTCAGTGGCCTGGACCAAACCGGGGAGTTACGAAGAACACAAGTGAGAGCCCTGTTGCCTAGCAAATGGATTTCAGGGGACTGGAAACCACCAAAGCAGCTAGATACGTTCTGGACATGTGTGCAACAGCTGCCTTAGCTAAACATCATTCCACTCAACCCTTCCCTGTTACAACCGTGCGTACAGGCTGAAACTAGCAGGATCTTTTCAATTCACAGACAGTTCTGAAGTGGAAACGAGTCCTGGATACCTACAGCCAAGCAGAGCTCACACAAAGGTCAAGGTCTAACACAGCTCTGAGCTGCTGATCCGATTTCCTTTATTTTGGCTTCCCAGACACAATATTAAAAAAGAGGTTTTATACTCTGTCTTATATTAAGTCCAACTCAAGGGATTACAGTCTTTTGAAGTAGGCTGTTTCAGTGTAATATTTCAGAACATTTTCTCTCTATGCAGGACCTACTTCATGTTACTCATCTGCCATATTTTCTTCCAGCACATTTTCTAAGCTTTTTTCCCCTCATGAGGTGTTGCAGTCCCTTATTTTAAGGCCCTGTCTTCATATCACTATATTATACATCAAACTTACAGAAAACACAAACAATACTACATACTTGATCAGCATCTCTCAGCTACCTTACGTAAAAGAAACCCAAGTCCACATCAATCAAACTGCTGATGATCCAGTGTTTATCAATGACTGGTCCTTTTAAGCAAAGATAAGTGATTAAAAAGAAAACTAACAGCCTACGTCTTCAGACCCTTAAAAGGAGCCCCAAATGATGCAGCACCCAAGAAAGCGAGTGCCACTCACTGCACAGGATTGTGAATTAGCCAGGTGCAGAGTGGTAACAATTCAACAGGATAAAAAAGGTCTGCATAGAAAGCTATAAAGTTAAAATAGAGAAAAAGACTAAAAGAAATTATACTTACATATTACTATAATTTTCCATCCCTTATGAGGATGTTATGTGGATTGCTATTTGGAAAAAAAAATAGTAAGATAAACTCAAAGCCATTTTCCTTAGAACCCTCCCCACTAGCAAGGGAGAAAGGGCACAGTGCGTTATTTCCATTCAAAATGGCATAGCAAATGGGAAGGGAGGCAGCCTGGGCATGGCAGAGATCAGCTAATTTTCTGTTCACTAGAGGTATCATGTAGGTTTGCTACTTCGGCTTTTCTAAGCTGATGAAGCTACTGAATACCTGTTATATTAGGAACACACACATGAATAAATTGGTTTACCCCTGTTACAGGTAGATATTCTCTTCAGCATAGGAGATGTGGCCTAACACAACTTCAAGATTTGCTGCAAAGCTAGTGTTCTATCTAGTACAAGCTATTCCCTGAGTCTACCAATAAATGCATAGCATAATAGAAGGATCAACAGCAGACTTACTTTTGTCTTTGAGGTCTGTCAAGTTCATTTGTGTATGAGGTTTTTTTCTCCCAAAAACATCTGCTAGTTGGACCTCTACATGTGTTACATATAGTCTTTTTTATTAGATATCATCTGGGCAATAGAGATGTCATCTTCTACAGGTGGAATGCAGAGGAACTTCTGAAGCATTAATAATACTGTTTACAACTGCTTCATGTACTGGTTAAGGCAGGGTTTCTATAAATCTATGCTCATGTATCATTAAATACTCAGTGTGTACATGATTGGTGTACACAGAGAAAATTCCTCTCCTTACAGTTACTTACAGTTACTTACTCCTTACAGTCCCAGGACTCACCACTGGTGGTATATGTGTGCAAGGATTGAGCTTGGGACTTCAATGTCAAAATTCTATCTTCACTTAAAAAAAAACTTTTTAAAACAATCAATCTTTAAATCAAAAATCACAGTTTGTAGAACTCTCACATGTCAAAAAGCTATTAGAAAAGAGCAGATGTTGAGGTGCCCAAAAGTTACTCTAAATAGTACTAGTTCAGTTTTCCTTAGACTACTCCTCTCAAAAAGCTGTAATTATATTAGAGATATGTAGTCATTTCTGTACTTTCCTTAGTGTAGAGATCAAATCATGCTCAAAAAAACAAACTGGGTATTCAAACTTAGGAAGAGATCTAGCTCTCTTTACAATAAGCTTCATGTTTCAAAAGAAGAGGTTCATTCTGAGCCAAAAGCTGAGGACAACCACAAGGCTCAAACATCTATGCAATACCTGATACAACACACAAAAGGCATCAGTGGCTCCAGTGAACCATGCAAGACTACTTAGATAAATGTTGCCGGGTTTACATATTGCTTTTAGGACTTCACAAGCAGCACAGACTGATGCAATAACTTCCGGGAGAGGAAATTTGCACTTATGGATCCCATCCCATCCCACTGAAGTCAAGACCACAAGACTTGCCACAAGTTTTGTATGTGCTGGATTGGACCTAGCAAACACAACCTTGTTAACTGAATTGGTAATAACCTGACCTTGAGGTCAGACAGAAAATGAGTCTCTATGGCCGAATGACAGCAACCAGGTCTTTTTTTAAAAAAGCCTGCATCTCTTTTTAAAAAAAGATTCCTTACTTTCTCACAGGAAATTTGTTACTTCCTTACAGGAACTTCCTTACAGGAATTTGTTCAACTGGAGGGTAGATTTGATGGGTTTTTCCATGGAGAATGAAAACTAGTTCTGAACACAGGACTTGGTTATAAATCATAGACTCACAGAATGGCTGAGGTTGGAAGGGACCTCTAGAGATCAAGAAAAGCAGAACAGAATTGGGAGCTTAGGATGTTGACTGCTGTTGGCCACATGTCAGTGCTGTAGGGCAGCTTGTACACTGGGACAACACAATGTTGGTTTACTCTGACTTTGTCACAGTGGTGTTCTACCCAGAAATCCAGGGCAGAACTAGGCAGGCTGAAGGTGAGGGTAGATCGCAGAGTACTCAAACAATCATTTCCAAAAGTAGTTTGAAGGAAGAGGAGCCAGTGAGAAGGCTACCAGATTACCAACCAGATCTGGGCATGTGGATCTCAGAACAAGGATCCTCAATACACAGCTGCCATTCAGGAAACAGTGCTTTGGTGTTGTTTACCAGAATAACGACATAACTTTTTACATGCTTTGTTTTAATAAGAGGACTGCATTACTGAGAATGCTTTGGCATTGTGTGACTACCGTTTATTGGAATAGTTATCCCTTCATTTTAGTGCTCTCTCTCGTCCCTCCTTAGAAATAACATTGGAGAGAAGCCAAAGAGGAAATAGGATTTCTAGATCTGCCAAAATATAATTTCATTATCTTGGATATTGAGAAAAAAACGCCAGTATTGTTTTCTTTCTTGAATTTGTTACACAGTTAATACACAAAAAATTATATACCATTTAAAATAGGTGCAAAATTGCCAGCAACAGAATAGCTGTTTCCCATATATATTCTTTGTGCTAAATCCAAAGTACACATTTTTCAGGACATATTATTTCTATTCATCACTGTGCAAGACTTGACATTGCAATGACTTGGTATTGCAATTGCCTCAGTGTGATGCTAGCCCTAGGGCACATTACCATATTGTGATCTGTTATGCTGGGTTAATAATCTGGAAGGAGTTTGTTCCTGCGAAAACATCAGAATAAAGATCAAACTCTAAGGGTTATTTGATGCAATTATACTGGAGATAGAGTGGGCCTAGAAAATTCTGAGGCCTGAGACAGAAAAGGAAAGAGTATTTTTGACAATTATTTTGAATCATTGTTGCACAGCAGTTCTGGCTTCAATGTGCATGGCTTCAAAAACAGTCCTCCTTTAAGAACAGTATTTATAGGAGTTACGAAAGCACTAATTCAACAGTACAGCCTCTGAGGACATCACTGACACCCCTGCAAGAGTTTTGCAGAACTAATTTACTCTGTTAAAGAGCTGGATGAAAGACCTCTTAAGTGAAAAAACTTGAGCGTTAAAACATATTGAATTCAGAATGCACTTTTCTATTTCTCTACTCTCCATTTGCAGATCAGGGAGTTTCATGAAAGTAGAGGCTTTTTTTAGTAGAATTGAACTGCCTACCAACTACCATCTTGGAATCACAATCAGTTGTATACTATTTCATAAATAATTACATAGAGAGTACAATGCAAAAAGATGGTCAGGATAGAAAAAGAATAAGAAGAAGTTCTACAACTGTTTGAAACAATATTGCTTTCTGAAATCACAGTACTGTGATTAAGAGAGGATGCTTATCTTTTCCCATTTAAATCTAGAGCTCCTCATACAACCTTTTGTAGTGCAATAAAATAATACTTTTTAATGCTCAATACCTCTTATGGTCCCTAGTGAAGACAGTTTTGGTAGTGAACATAAATTTGGGCTGGCATGTAAGAGATACCACCTGACTCAGTTAATGATCCAAAAATTGAGAGTGACTGGCAAGTGAAACTTCCCTTTGACCCGTTTTTTTCCAAAGATTTGCTTGGTAGTAAATGTTTTCACATAGAATGTCATTAGCTCTAATGAGTTCATCAGTGCCACAGCTAAGACCAAAGCACTTGATCAGGGAGCAGACTTCAGCTATTCAACACAGAGTTTAGGCCTTAGACTAAGAAACAGACAATACTTGCAGTCATGACCCATAAACAAACTGAAAATACTTGCTCTTACATAAAAGTAAAGCAATTCGATTTTTAAAGGCTTTTGTTTTGAGATACTTAGGAAACAAATTCAGAAGTCTGAGGGGAAAAAAAAACCCAAAACGTCTAGAGTCTATACACTCAAGGCTTATGGCACAGGAAGGACATGCCAGGATGTAAGTACATAATACACTGAAATAAGCAGGCTGACACCAACAGACCTGTATCTTCCTTATGCTAGCAATCCACCTACAAAGATGCAAAGATCTTGCTTTGCAAGAGCAGTTTTATGACACAGCCCCAAAACTAGCAAAGGAGGGACAGACAAATGCAAAGCTCTCTGCTGCCATGCCTGTCATCCACCCAAACGCAAATTTTGCATTCCTGAAGAGCTAAAGGTAAGCTAGCAATATGCTCAATAATTTGAATGTACAATGAATAGATGAGCATCACTCTTCTATAACATGTCAGAAAAGCTAAGCTAGCAGTGTTCTAATCAAGAAATACTTTTAGCAGTGTAAATGCAAACATCCTAGGAAAGAAAACGGTATCTCAGCCTGACCCAGGATAGCAGGAGAGAGGAAAGCAGCCAGGCTTTGCGGTTCCCAGGATCAGAAAGACAGTCCTGATTTAACTTATCTGGCTTTCTCTAAGAATACTGGCCAAGGAATAGTGTCTAATTGTTCTAGTGGCAGCCCCTCACCTTTCCTAGAAAGAGCTGGTTGCCACTACAAATAACTAACTGAGCTGCTGCTGGGAATGTAGTTGTAGTACAGCTTTTCTTTTCACAACACGTTTTTCACTTTTACAGAATACTTAATCTCAAGACTTTGATAACCCTTACTAATTTCAGTCTCCTTCCCTTGGAGAAGAAATTGTTTCTGTCTGAGAAACAACAGACAAATGAAGAGAAAAATTGAAATATAGTTAGAGAAGGGACAAATGGAAGGTCCACCTTGAATTAAAGGGGAGATGATGCAGCCACACAGAAACACTGAGCAAGGAGCAGATGAGGGAGGTTAGGTTGTCAGTCCTTACAACTGCACTGAAGTCCACTGTGAAAGGCAACAACAAAACTGAGCACTACCACATTATGTTCTTCAGTTCCAAGGTCTAAGACAAGTCTTCAGTCTGGGAGAAATCCTAAACAAACACTAGGAAGAAAGATTAGTATCAAATACATTTCAAATTGCTGTTTGGTTTGTTTGGTGTTGTTTTTTTTTTTTCTCCTGTACAGGTTTCCAGTTGCCTAAAAGCATTTTGCTAGAACTTTTTTAGAATTTATTGGGTACTTAAGTTGAACCTAAGAAAGACATTGTTATGAATTTAAGAGTTGTTCTTTCGAGATGGAAACAACAAAACCCACATACTTTCATGTGCTTGGAACCCAGAACCAACTGAAGAATATCTGTAGATGTGGTTTTTCGCATCAAAATGCAAAAGTCGGCACTTTAGGATTAAAATTTCTAATTGCCAAATCCTGGGAGAGATGGTAAGAGAAGCCATGCCTTGGACAACATCATGTTTCATTCAACAGTGTGACTGGCTTTACTGGGCTTGCATTGTTGATGCTGAAGATAAAGCTGTAATAGTTTCTTCTAAATAACTGGACGTCACCAACAGAATTAGGGATTTAGCATGGATCTGAATACGCAAGCTGAAGAACTTTTAGAAAGACTTAGTCAAGCAGAGGTTTTAAAGGATTGCTTCATATATCACAATCCTAGCTCCATCTATCATGTATATTACAGGGGAGTCAAACTATGTATAAATATAACAGGGAATGATGTAGTTGAACAGTAAGATTTGAGGACGTTTGCCTTGCTTTGCAACACACCAATGCATCTGAAAGTATTACTTAGTCTATTAAACAGCTGGCTTGGGTGCAAAGGAGGACAGATTCTCTGTTTCCTTGGATGACACTATACCTCCCACTTTTGTGATTTATTCCTACTAGCCTTGAGGGAAGAAGCCTTTGCTGGCTTATAAACAGATTTGGGAAGTATCTGGCAATACTGGTGATCCCTACTCAAAATTCCTTCCCTTTTCCTGCTTCCTCCTCACTCAAACAGGCTCTTAAAAATATCGGTAGCCAACTATAGATAGTTTTATTATTGTTTATAACTCTGTATAGAAAAAAAAATTTCAATCTATAAAAGATTTGGGAAAATGTCACACATTTACATTGTGTCTATTCAAGAGCTAAATATGTTTTCTGTTTTCCACATTATCTGCCAGTCCCGGAATTCACTGATATAAATATCTCACTAGTGCCAGTGAAAAACTCCGTCATGAGGTTTTCACCACAAATTACAGGAAAGTAGGATATTTAAGGACTATTTTTTGAAATTCAGATGCTTAAGTAAAAGTGCTTCTTAATGGCATATTTACATGCTTCATGCTAAAATAAGAACTAGCCAAAACATCTGCATTTGTAATGGAAAAAATGATTGACCCAGTTTTAAATCACACTATCTTGTTAAAACTTTCATGTTTTTTCAAAGAATGTTGTGCTTTCTGAAGTTGTTTGAATTTACATTCAATTTGGTTGGTTATTTTTCCTCTCCATCTTGACATTCTTACTTTCCACTCTTCTCCTTTAAAAAGAACTGGATGTTGTGACAAATGCAGAAACCCAAACAAAATTTCAATTTGAAATTCATTTGAAAGATTTATCAAAGATTTTGTGAAAATAAATGGTTTATAAACCACTTGCATAAGTTAAAATGTTTCCTCTATATATAGTTATATACATTATATATAGTACAGAACATATGGTTGAAGTACTTCATTTTCATAGCTCCACCTCTGTGGTATGATCTTCCCAACTTTACTATATCACCGTTGAAAATCACAGCAATATATCCAAGATCACACGTGATTCCTGAATAGCGAACACTGAATCCAAGTATCAGACACATCCGTGCCCTCTTGGACAGCTCTTCCCTACTGATAATAGACATACTTTCACCCTGATGATGTAAGTGTAAGATTTCTAAGAGCAGCTGTTCCACTCTGTATTTATCAGTTAATTTGCTCTAAAGGTAGTTTCTCATTGTAAAGAGCTTTGCAGAGGTGAATTTAAGCTTCTGCTTTGTTTTGGATGGCACACTTCAATCCTTCTCTGCAAACAAGCATAACACCAATGGCAAGAATACAAATGCCACAGGTTCTTTCTTGAATCAGATACAGGGAGCATCAAGAGAAGCTGATAAAGGCAGAGGCTGCAGTATCAGCACTATCAGGGACTAGATTTCTCCTGCTTTAGAGCCTGTTTCAAGTTTCCTTGTAGGAAGTAACACCAAATGCTAAAGCCTATTTTAATTGTCTCAAGTTTGTCACATGCTGGTTGTTAATGACAGCATTTTCAGCCTACTAACCTATGAAAAGGAAACAAAGATGAGAGCTGATCCACACTATAGGTTCTGAGAGCTGGTTGAAATTTCCTCAGCCAAACTGGTTTCATCAGGTGGGACACTAAAGGCTCACAACTGGAAGCAAGAGAAAGCAGAAACAGGGACCAGTGGAAAACAAGAAGATATGTCTCCTAGGAAAGCAACTTCAACAAGAGATCATAATTTCTGAGAGAAAGGCATTACTAAGCACAGTTGTCTTTCCAAATCCTTCAGGACAAATAGCATGATTACAAAAAACATTCACTCTCTAATGGTAGATTATATTCTGACCTCATTGTTTGTCAAAATTAAGATAACTAAGGTTTACTTTCAAGTCAACATTCAAGCCACTAAAATGACAGGCTCCATGTATCCCTGGTCAAGAATAGTTCTAGCCCTGACCTTTGTGAGGTATGAATGTTGTGCTTTCTGTTGATTGATCTCCTACTTATATTTATTCCCAAATAGAAAACCTGTAGTACCACTGGACTGCTCTTCTGAGAAAAAAAAAATAATCTAAACATGAGAGTGAAAGCCTGCCCCGGTGACATCCATAGTCAAGTTTTTATATACAACACATAAACAGACAGTAAAACAAAACTCGTTTTCAGTATAAACACGCGCTTTGAATATTTAATTCATACAACTTTATGAAAATACAGAAATAGTATTTTCCCCTATATGCCTATGTTAAAAGGAGATCAGGAACTTGCTACATGCCTGAGCAGGAACTGCAGCCCGTACTGACAGACAGAGATGCTCTTTCCAGTCTCATGATGTTTGCCTTTCCAGAGAGAAGGAAAATAGAGCACTGTTCCCTCCAAGCAGACTATGTTTATAGTGCATGGAATTAAAATATAGACAAGCCACATTCTATCATTTATCAGCTGTCCCGGCTAACTGGGGAGGTCCCAGAAGACTGGACGTCAGCCAGTGTGACAGCCATCTACAAGAAGGTCCAGAAGGAGGATCCAGGACACTATGGGCCTGCCAGCCTGCCCTGGGTGCCGGAGCAGACGGTGCTGAGTGCCATCACCCAGCACGTGCAGGACAGCCGGGGGGTCAGGCCCGTCCAGCGCGGGGCTCTGGCAGGCAGGTCCTGCCTGGCTGCCCTGATCTCCTTGTGGGACAAGGTGACCCCCCTGACGGGTGAGGGACAGGCTGCGGGTGGTGGCTGCCCGGGCTGGAGCGAAGCCTTTGGCACCGTCCCCACAGCATCTCCTGCAGCCACCGGCTGCTCCCGGCCGGGCCGGGGGGGCTCTGCGCGGGGTCAGGAGCTGGGGGGCGGCCGGGCCAGGGAGCGGTGGGGAATGGAGTCACATCCCGCTGGCGCCGGGCACACGGGGGGTTCCCCAGGGCTCAGCGCCGGGGCCCGTCCTGCTGCGTGTCTGCACCGCCGGGCTGGGCGAGGGGAGCGAGTGCCCCCTCAGTCAGGGCAGGGGGCACCCAGCTGGGGGGAGCTGAGCTGCTGGGGGGCGGGGGGCTCTGCAGGGGGGCTGGGCAGGCCGGGCCGAGGGGCCGAGGCCAGCGGGTGAGGGTCGGCAGGGCTCAGCGCCGGGCCCTGCCCGTGGGGCACAGCGGCCCCCGGCAGCGCTACAGGCTGGGGCAGGGGGCTGGGAAGGGCCCGGCGGGACAGGGCCTGGGGGGGCTGGCTGGGCCGGCTGGGCGGGAGCCCCCCGTGTGCCCAGGTGGCCAAGGCGGCCAGCAGCGGCCTGGCTCGTGTCCCAGGCAGTGTGGCCAGCAGGGCCGGGGCAGTGCCCGTCCCCCTGCGCTCGGCACCGCTGCGGCCGCCCCTCGACTCCTGGGCTCAGGGTTGGGCCCCTCACGGCCAGAGGGACATGGAGGGGCTGGAGCGTGTCCGGAGACGGGAACGGGGCTGGGGAAGGGTCCAGAGCACAAGTGCTGTGAGGGGCGGCTGAGGGAGCTGGGGGGGTTCGGCCTGGGGAGGGGGAGGCTCAGGGGGGCCCGTATGGCTCCCTACGGCTGCCTGACAGGGGCTGCAGCCGGGGGGGGGGGAGTCGGGCTCTGCTCCCAGGGAACAAGTGGACAAGAGGAAACGGTCTTAAGCTGTGCCAGGAGAGGTTTAGATTGGGGATGAGGAAAAACTTCGCCACTGAAAGGGTTGTCAAGCTCTGGAACAGGCTGCTCAGGGAGGTGGTGGAGTGACAATCCCTGAAGTGTTTAAAAAACCACATAGATGCAGTGCTTAGGGACATGGTTTAGTGGTTGACTTAGCAGAGCTAGGTTAAGCATTGAACTCATTCTTAAAGGTCTTTTCCCACCTAAACAATTGTAATATTCTACGTCAGTCCTTCCTTCATCTGTAAATTTACCCAGCTTCAGGAGAAACTATATAGTCATTAAAGTTGTGTAATAGCATGATCTGTTCTTAACTTGCTAGATTTAAAATATAAATGCTTGCTTGAAATATTTGCTTAGATCATTTAGCATCTTCCTGTTACAAGAGTCGTCTGCTATGACACAAATTACTATCTTCTGTTGTTCTTGGGGCTATCAGTTTTTTGCTGTAAGTCATTCACTTTACTGGAGCCAAATTTCAAAGAAACAAGTATCTGCTTGTGCCACCCTTGCTCATATAGCGTTTACCTTGTTTAGCACAATAGAGTTGATAGGATAGATTGATACAGTGAAGGCTTGGTTAAATTGGACTCTAACACAACTTAACATGAATTAAAATCTAAATAGTCACAGCTGGATTTTAGTTCATGCCTCATTCAACAGTAGTCATGCACAAACCGCAGGTTTTTTTATGCAGGCTATAAAAAAATTGTACTGTCTTTGTACTGTGACTTCACCGTGCTGAATATTTAATACTTACAAACTTCAGGTAAACACTCATGAAAGATTTTCTATGACTGTTCAAGAACAGGAGATGTTCTGGCGTGTGCCACTGCACAAATATGTTTCTGAAAAATTAATAAATGAGAAAAATGTGTGTGGTTAAAATACCTTTGAATTGAATATATTTATGAATATCATTTCTGTAAGAGTTGTATGCATTTAATTTGATATATCAAAAGCTGGATTTTTTATATATTTTCATTTGGTTTTATACTATAAAAAAGCACAGGGACTCTTCTGACATTCTTCAAAGGGCACTCACTGCAATCATATATAATGATGAAATAAACTATAAATCTTGCTTCAAATATTTGAATTCAACTTTCTGAACTTTGAGATCCAGAAAGACATACCATTACTGGCCTGGATATACTATACCTACTTTTATAGCTTCACCAGAGTAAGGTCATAGTATCTCCCAAGTACACTGGGTTTCCAGATGCACTGAAAATATTAGTGCTGCAATTTTTTTTTTTTTTTTTTTTTGCATTCAAAAGAATGTAAACTTGCTAAGATTAGCTAGTGACATCTACAATAATCTTTAATATCGATGTATGACAAATTAGACTTATAAATTAAATGTTGAATCAATTCCAGTCCTCTTGCAGATCCAGATGTATAAGCATCACCAGAGTTCTGCTCTTTGCTCTGCTGTTTTTGTCTCCAGGTACTACAGCACGCAGACACACATTTTGGATAGACAGCTTTTTAGAATAAAAAGGAGTTTTGCTCTGCCATTAAACGTAAGGGTGCACTAATAAAAAGCTCTTTTTAAACCCATGAACAGAAAAAGAAGCTGGTTTAGACTGTAATTATTTCCTAGAATCTTCAAGCAAGAAATGTGAAAAGCTGCTCAAAAATGTCAGTTTGTCTCTGCTTCTGCCCCATATCATAGGGAATGGCATAGGGTGCCTGATCCAAAGCTTAAATCAGGTTATTTCCATTTATTTCAGCTGGCTTTGAATCATGCTCTAAATTAGGGAATGTTAACTGCCTTTAAAAAGCAATCAGTTACAATACACCAAAGGCATTTAAGCAGCAACCAAAGAACTTCATGGAGAACTGGCTGTCAGTTCACAAAACATGCCAAAAACACTGGAAGTTTTATTGCAAAGTGGGTAAGGATACATTTCTAGATCTTAAATTATGCTTACTTTGTTAAGTAAGTAAGATCAGACTGATAGTACACAAACAGCTGGGGAACCCTTCAGGAATTCTGATCTGAAAGGCATGAGCAGCTCACCTGAGTGGGGGCTTTATGCTAGTTTAAATCACAAAATGGTCTCCTATTTTAGTAAAATATTTACTTCCTTCTGAGAGCTGTACTGCAGGTTTGATTTAGAGCACACTTTACCTGGGAAATTCAGGCTGCAGGCACCTCACCTGGGTATCAAACAGCTTCTTTTCATCTTTGTTGAGGTAAGTTTGCCTTGAATATCTTATTATATCTGCATTGTAGCTATAAAGTAGCAAGTCTTGCTGATTTGATGCAACACCTCATCTCATGCTAGGCTATCCTGGGACCTGAATTTTGAAGCACTCGGGTTTTTTTAGCAGCTGAGCACCATTCAGACATTGCTTCTTCAACTCATTCTCATTTTCTCCTTGGGAGAGTTTGCAGTGAGCAGCACCCCACTAATATCCTCCACTTATAACTAGCATTTTACTTTCTTGGATGCTATGGTTCTTGATTGTCACCTCATCATATTTCTTCATATGTCACTTCAACATATCTGCTACAGTCTGAGGGTTGTGCAAGGTATGCTGCAAATGTTCACAAGTACTGGCCTTGTACAGATCTGCAAAAATAACTTTTTCCCCCCACCCCACCCCCCTCCCTCCCCGGAGTCCTGTCAAGCTTTTCAGGCCCTCCTTACTTGCCACTTAGCTAGAATTTTTTCTGTCCCTAAACCACTTTGACCACTGTATGTGAATAAAGCATTGAAGTCAAAGTATATATCCCCTTAGTACAAGTCAGTGTCCTAAAACTTTCTCATCCTGGTGAAGATTCTCTGTTGCCACACCATCCCTCTCAGCCAGCCTTGGACAATGAGTTTCCTTTAATTCAGCAGCTCTTTTTAGCATACTCATATTTATGAATATAAATATACTAGATTAACACCTGCTTGGAATGTCCATTAGCTGCCTCCAGCAATGAAGCGTGAAGTGTTTCCTATCAGATCACAGCCGATTAAATGCACAGGGACTGTTTGTTGTACATGGCTCAAAAATCAGCATTCACAGTTTGCACAAAGATTCCATTAAGCATCACAGCAGGGTGATGAAGTTCAAGTGGCACAAAAGAAAGGAGCATCCTTCCCTGTGAAATAGCTTTGTTGGCATCCTAGAGTCTGATTCAAATATTAAGTATTTAAAACAAGTTGCCTTTTAAATTGCTTTTGGTGCAGTATCATGCAGCTGTGTGGGTTCTGTAAAGCTGAGAACCAGAACTAAGAGTTATATACAACTTCTAAGAGCTGTCAATCTGATCACGTTTGTAACTTTCTTGCCCATTGTCCTGAAGATGGAGGTTGACCTAGACGGTGCACTGGTAGCAGAGAAGTCTGTTGTTGATTGTCTTGCCTAGCAGGTCTCTCAAAGTAAGCATCGTTATAATAACTGGTCAGCTAAAATAAGGTTTAAAAAAAAATGCTTTAAAATGCTGTCAAATCTCCTTATGCAGTTGCTTTTTCATAAAATACTAATTTCATTTTAGCAGGTAGTAACAGCTGTTTAAGGCTTAGAGTTTATGATGTAATCAAAAATTCAATTCTGCTTGAACATTATCCAGAGAAGTCACTGGCACTTACGCAAGATCTCAATGTACCACTAGAAAGGGTAAGACTTGGACCTTAAATAGCTAATCCCCGCTCTTGCTATTTTATTTTGTAGTGTTATTTTCATAGTGGTCATAGCAGTATGAACATTCAAACACAAATTAATTTCTGCACTACAGGTCTGCATTTTTTGTAGGGGTGGTGGGAAGTTTTCAGGCCTTCAAGTGAACTTGATAGTAATCACAGAGTTCAGGCCACAAAGCTGTGTGACATGGACTTCAAACATGTTTTGACAGATGGCACTTGCAATTAAACACAAACTTAGTGTCCTCTGGCTTCAAGGCTGAAAACTCCCGATATCACTTAAAATTATTTCATTACATTTTCCAAAAAGGCATTTTGAGATTGGCACTATGGGGTGACTATGGGCTAGCTACATCTCTAAGTTTAAGATAAACGGTAGGTAGGTGACTCTTCTAAATCCCCCGATTTGGCTCTTCTGTCATATAAAGATAATGTCTAAGACAACTTCTGCTCCACAGCCAGAATGTGCTGTAAGAGCCACCCAGCTTTGAGTGCAACAGGCTGGACTCCTTGGTGTTCTGTGTACTTCAGGCAGTTTCCAAACCAGGATGAAGGTTCATCCACATAAGAAGCCTTAGCAAAATCTGCCTTGGATTCAGTTCTGCAGGAAGGAGTTACTCATTGCATGACTATCTTAATCTTTTAAGGCATAAGACTATGTTCATACATTTGCACTTACTTTTTCTGCTTATTTGTGCCAGAAGCCCTGAAACCCAGGCCTGTACTGGAACAGGTAATTCCCTTGCATAACAAAAACCTAGTATCAGTCCCATTTCACACTCAGCAAGGCTGCCATTCCACATCACAATTCTACTTGGCAATCGACCTGGGAGAAAGACAGCTGATGAATAAAGAATGACTGTAAGAGCTTTTGAATAATAGGACTGCTTAAGTGAGATGATAAAAGATAAATTTGTACTCCTGCATATCCTTTCAAATACCATATGTTAGCAGTTTGTTCCATGCACTTTTCTTAGCACATACATAGGTATTTAGGGAAAATATAGGAAAGGGCATGGTGAGGACAATGGGGGATCTTTCAGTCTGACAAAACCACTTAATTTATGTAGAGGTCACTTTATGCATCACCTTCAAAGAAATAAACTAATGCATTTTCCTGCATTCAGAGAGTAGGAGGCATGATAGTATCTTCTTATATTAGAAACAATTGCAAGCTAGCTAGAAGCTCAGGCTCCTGAACATAACTTATTTTCAGAACTATAAATAGTTTCCACATTTAAGGACCCAATCAACAGGTCTCCATTAATCTTTTAGCTTATTTAGAATACACTATAAAAGTGACTTCTGTTTCACTATTTAATATGGTTGAAGTGGATCAGTTCTGATACATAGCAACCTCAATCATTTACAGCCTTTTGAAAATCAGACACACACTGCTTCCATGGTTCAGAATGCACCTGCTGTCCATACTAAAATCCACCCTTATTTCCCAGAACTCTTCACTAAAGCGCACTTTCTCCATTACTCTTCTAAACCCACATACATATTGCAAACCTAAATTTGCTATCTCTACCTAACTGCCAATTTTCTCTGCAATGGATGCATTTCTTTCTTCCCTTTAACAGTCCTTATCTCTCATTCTCTCCAAAGGGACATGTTGAGTTCTTCCTAATCTTCACTCTCACTCACATACTAATTCTTCTCCCCAAAACTCTTTCCAGTGAAAGCAACATTATTGAGATCCACCTTCACGCTGCTCCCCTGAAATGCATCTGCTCCTACTTTGTTCTAATGATGTGTTTTCTTACTAATTGGTTCGACACAGTTTGTGAAGGGAAATGGCACATTTGCCTGGAATATAATGATTTTTATAGTTAGTAAAATAATATAAATGATAAAATAACCTCCTAGAAAAAGTATTAATAGTCACAAGCACATATAGCTGTGTTTAGGCACTGAAAAATTAAGTGGATAATTAAGGTCCCACAGCATTATATGTTTGGTCTTGAAACACACCCTTTCTTGAATGTAACTATTTGCTCTCACAGATCAGCACTTCTGAACAAAATTTGGGTTTCATCCCCATACATATTTACACAGACTGTACTTGAAGCTCATTTCAGCATAATCTTCTTCTAGCACCAAGCTGGGATCATGTAGTTGGTTCTGATCAGTCTAATTAGACTGCACTTTTTGGGGAAATACGATCTCGCAATAGAATGCAGCACTTTTACTTACACAAAATCCAAGGCAAAACTGCTGCTTTTCAGAAATGCACCAAACCTCACCGCCCATGAAACTGTTCTTGTTCAGTTATACTGCTTAAAATCCTGCTTGGGCCTTGAGTGTTGATTTGTCTTCAGTAACATCCATGCTTAAGAAAATCCAATTTCAGACTGTTCTGTACCTTGTTTTGTTTTAATCAAAAAATGTCAGTAAGTTGAAGTGACTTCATTGTTCCAATAGTGCTTCATGAATTGCTGCAATTCTAGAAATGTTGTCAAAGAACACTACTCGGTCTGTGAACTTAAAAGGGATCCAACAGCAACAACAGAATGATCACTCACGTTAAGGTTTTGGGACAGCTTCCCCCACTTGCTAAGAAGGATGCCGCCCTCCATTTGCAAGTACATTCCACACATGTCTACCTACAACTTTAATTAAAGACCCAGATATTCTAATCATTTACTTTTCCTCGTTCACTTCAACTCACATTGTTCAAATCAGCCTCTTGTCTCCCTTTCTTTTGTATACACATCCAAGCTCGTATCTGTATAGGCTAAACTGTCATGGTGATGCTACAGGCTCATTCAGCCTCTCTGTATTTGCTGCCCACAGATGATTTTCTCCATTCTGTGACAGGAATGTGCAAGCAGCTGCAGAAAGTTAAGTTGAAGCTCTGCCAGAAAGACCCTGGAGCCACCCAGGCATTAGGACAGCTGCCAGGCAGAAGCTTGCAATGTTACATTACGCTGTTTCCCTTATACAAAAAGTATCAGCATTTCTTTACCTTTCTCGAACTTAGGTAAAGAGCATTTGCTTGTCTGCTCTTACATCAGAGGAAGAAAGGACTATGGGAAAAATGTGCCTGTTGTACAGCCGAAGGCAGGGATGCTTCCAGTCCAGAGTTCTTATATGCTAAGGACATTGGAAATGATTTCCCAATTTGATTATTTTAAAAGACAAGGCTTCTTTGGAGAGGAAATGTCTCCCCCCCCCCCCCGAATATATGTGAGAGTTTAAGGCTTAGATTTAAAGTTTATTTCAGTGGGTTCTGAAGCTCTTAAATGCCTCTGAGAACATGAGGCTACATGATTTGACCATAATCTCTGGTACACTTAAGCGCAGAACCATGACTGAATCCTCCAATGACACATTACAGCACTGGTTCATACTTAGTGAACTGAGCTACTGAGTGTCTGAGTAGTTCTCCTGATGCTACTTTGGGGAGGAGGACAAAACTGACAGAACAGTTTTGAAACTATATCCTACTAATGGTTATGTGTGGGATCCACGCATTCAGACTGGTAATCCTGAATCTGAAACCTGACAAGGGACAGTGGCACAACTGAGAAGACAGGGCAAATTTAGCTGTTCCTGCCTTACGCAATATTGTTTTCTTAAGGCTGTGAGGTATTCAGAGACAGGAAGATGGACTGAAATGGATGAAAAAACAGCGCCATTATTCAGTATACAGGTTCAGACTTGAACAGTTACAGTCTAGTCTTCATTTGATGTGACCCGAGTTGTATAAACTTATATCTGCAAAGAAGTTTATTTTATAAATTAGTAGTATTAATAATGTAGTATAAATAATAAATAATGTAGTAGTATAAATGATGTAGTTATTTTATAACACAAAACGGGCCTCATTAGGATGACAGCATATTGGTGACGGGCCCTAAGCCTTCTAGCCTGACCTCCCTGACCATTCTGCACAGGAATTTATTTGCTTAGACTTCTGTTAGCATCTTTCCAACTTCAGCTTAAGATCTGCAATGATGGAGCCTCAGCTATCCCCTTGAACCACTGTAAAACATGCTATTATGGCTACAGATTCTTTTTCTGATGTCTAACCTAGACTTAAACCCTTATCTGCTAGTGTGAAACAAACAGTAGTCTTGGCTACTGTGAGAAAGAAGCATTATTTACTTGTTTCTGAACCGTTTCCTCTGTCTTTGTGGGGGATCCCCTCCAAGTATGTTTTATCATGTGTCCCTTATTCAGAATTAAGTATGCTCCTCTAACACTGGGACCATTTATACTATTCAATCAGTTTGAATATTCAGAGTTTAACTATCCGAAATTTTCTTCAGATTTCCACTAAAAATCTGAGAAGCATTCCTTGGCTGATCCTTTACTCTGCCTGAACAATGCCTCTGAAAACTCCTACCTTTTATGCTTCTGCTTCAAGCTCTCCCTGAAAAAGAGCTGGTTACTAAAGCTGTCTGGCCTGTCCATGACTTCCAGAGCAAGCAAAACAATCACAGGTCTGCAAGAGAAGACAGACCAGTTTTAAAATTATCCAACTGTTACTTGTGCATGGAGTTTATTTGCACTAATTCTTTCCTGTATAAACCACCAGTACAGAAAATGTTTGCCAGACAGCAGCAATATTAATTTTCTGAGGTCTTCTAACTCAACGACACCTACCAGGAAGAATATTCTATCTGGAAAATAAGTAAAAGTAAGGTTGGTGTGGGCTCATTTGACAAAGAATAATTTTTTTGGAGTCTATTGTTTGGGTTCTTTTCCATAGGAATGTGATCAGCCCTCACTTTCACATGAATGAGAAATAAATTCCTATTGACAGGTCCGCACAAGCTCTCCCACCACCAGTGTTAAGCTTTAGATCAACTACCAATGGATTCATTCTTTCAGCACAAGTAGGTTTAGCTTTTCTGAAGATAGATGGATAGAGGACCCTCCATCAAGGTAACTGGAATTCTCAGCACAGAAACAGAAATAGAAACATCACACTCTGCTAATAGGCTTCTCTGGAGAAAAATTCAGAAGCTTGTGCTACTGCAGCATCCTACAATTATTTTAAACAGGGGGAACTCTTCAACAAACTCTTCTTGTTGCCCTGTCATTGAATAACTAGCCTATTAGCATAAGACAAGACATATATTGGAGCCCTGACTGTTAGAAGCTGTTTTAAGATGACTCCAGTGCTGCTCTAAGTTTCTGGAGAGGCAAAACTAAACATTCAAGATACTTGCTCATTCTGGGGTGCATCTTTCGAAGGACACTGCATTTAATTTGCCCTTTCACTGAGACCAGCATTTAAAGGGTTTCTGTCAGGTAACAGCTGGGATATCGCAGAGTAATTTCAGAGAAATCCAAAGGCTGCCTTCACAGCTATCACAAATATTAGTCACTACTGACCTGGCTTGATTGAAGCCAGTGACAGAAGACTGAGAGTCTTAATCCCTTACTCCCAAAATGCCTGTCTTTGTGTTACAAAGACAAAAAGAACAGACTGTTACATTTTTGGGTGGAATTCCTCAGCCTAAGATTTGTTTGCATACATTACTTTTTGTTTTGACTGTGCTGCTGGCTGCATATGCTTCATTTTTATCCTAAAGGTAAAGTACTGCTACTTTTCCTTTTAGCTTACCGATTTTAGGGACCCGTCCTTTCTTTTCTTGTCAGCAGATGAGCTCACTTTTTTTTTTCTCCACAGTTGCTACTTTTTCATTTGTCCTTTTTTCTTGCAGCTGTGTTTTGGGCTAGTTACATGCTACCACCTGACAATAAAATCACTTTTTTCTATGCTATTTAATCTCCAAAACACAATTATTATTATTATTATATGAAAAACCTAGTGACAGGTGATAGCAATATCTTTTGAAATAGCCAGGGCAAAGCCAACTAAACAGTTATTTATGCCACTTATTTGCTTCTTGTGCAGACTGGAGCAGCAGCTGTGCTCCTATTTCTAATTCTATACTACCTTCCACTTGCAGACTATGAGTAGAGGGAACAGGTACTGCTTGACCCTACCACAACACAACAAACACAGAAACTGACCAACAAAAGCCCAGAGAATTGAAATGTTTCCACCCATAAAACAAATTGCATTGGAAAAGCCTCAATAATTTAGCTATGTGTTTACCTTTATCCAGACTTTAAAATCTCAGTTCTATTAACAGATTATGCAGCAGCTTTCTAATTTATTAATAACCCTGCAAAGCTATCCCAACAGGACTATGCAGATAACTGCCAAAGAAAAGGTCCACTGCAAAGAAGCCACAAACGAGAAATCTGATCTTTGCAACATCAGCACCCATGGAGCTCTGCAATCAGAGGCTATCAGCAGTTCACAGGTTCCAACCTCCAGGTGATAACTGCACAATCTACTAAACGCAGATTCCATGTAATTAAACATTAACGGATAACCTAAAGCCTCCTACCCAGTGGGGTCCAAAACCCATTAAAGCCTGCCTCTCATAAAGTATGGCCAGAACACATTTTACATGCAAATCTACATCCAAGCTCCCTGTAGCCATTGTGCATGCAAAATGACTTTGATTTTTGCTTTATGAAATACTTTTTTCTGATTCTGTATCACCACAGCCATATGCTGAACCTCAAACACAGTGATGTACTTTGCCTTTGGACATCCCACACACAGTAAGGTGCATTGCAAACACTCCTGTATCATTCAGGTAGAGCATTCAGTATGAGAATATAATTAACAGGCACATGTAGAAACTTTAGCATTATAAGTGTAAAATTAAAAAATGTCTTATATACTAAAAGAAGTTCTAGAGCTGACATTTAAAATGCCAAGTAAGCTGACTCCAAGGAATCATGTCATAATTTAAAAATTCCTTTATAAGTAGCTTATTAAAGTCCAATAAAATAGCAGCTTTAAGCATATTACAAACACAGGTAGTAGAGGTTAAAGGTGGTCGTTATAGGACTAAGCGGTTATAAGCCACAACTGAACTACTCTGACTTGAAAAGCTTTTTTATAGATAAGAGCATCTTTTAATATCTTGTAATTAAAAGCATTGATATTAGTGTCTATAAATCATAAGACGTGTCCTCTTGGGTGACCTGCACATGGATTAGCCCAGTCCAAGTGGTGAGCATCACCGCTTTACAAAGCAAAGCTAGAGAAATTTGTTCCAAAATGGTGCTTTCTCCTACATATTGCTGTGATTTCAGGAGCATGTATGAGGACAGGCTGTGCTACAGGAAACTGAATTATGGATTTCTTCCTCCAGAAGAACAAGAATGGGGAGAATTATCTTCTTTTTGAGCATAGGAAGGGACCATAGAAACAATCAGATTATCACAAACTGAGCAACCTCCTCTTCACCTTTAGGGCAAAGTGGAAAGTTTAGCAGCCTGCAGAGAATGAGGACCCAAGCTCTTACCCACACCAGCTAGTTAAGACTAAAGGTACCACCAAGCTCAGAAAAGAGTTTCTATGGATGGAAGATGTTCAGGAACAGAGCTACTCACTGGGATTACAGGAAAAGTGGACACTTGTGCATCCTTGCTCTCGAGGGCTGAACAACTAATGCTCAGAAGTTGATTTCATGCCCTCACAGCTTTTACATGGTACACTGTGTAGTAGGGAAGTTCATTGCCGAGAGCAGTCTCATGGCAAATGGTTCACGCTGGAGGTAAAGGAGTCTGGAAAGGACATAGTCAGATTCTTGCCAAACACAGTGCTCTAGCTGCACCACGTGGTACTGGCATATGAGTATCTGGGTCAGCCTGGCAATAGCACCTCTCCAAGGATGACCATCTCGGTGTTGCATAATGGTGTAGAAACATCTCTATTTTTATAAGCAAATAAAAAGTTGAATGTTGTGAAGCCTATGCAAATTATTTTCAAGCTTATCAAATGTAAAGCCACTTAAATTTATCTGTGGGAATCTAGCCTTTCAGTGCTTTCCAGCTAAAGGGTGAATATCAAAGCAGGATCTTGGTTGTTTTATACTGCATACTTCTAGCATAAAATACAATTGCTTAGTTGGGAAAATGGTGTTAAATTTTACTTCCTCTTCAGACACTTATAGCTGAAACACTCTGCAGACAGTACACACAGACCTCTTCAAGAACTGTGTTCTGAAGGCTTATTTTAAAATTCAGGATGGAGCCCTGAGCAGTCATCTCAGCTCCTGACTACTTCTTAACCTCTGCTTAGGCTTTTAAAATCCCCAAGGAAAAGATACACCCTTACTGAGAAACAGCTCTAAGTTGTAACACTAAATCACTAAGTCATCTCAGCTCCTGACTACTTCTTAACCTCTGCTTAGGCTTTTAAAATCCCCAAGGAAAAGATACACCCTTACTGAGAAACAGCTCTAAGTTGTAACACTAAATCACCTAAGTCTCTTAACTAAATGCAGGACAATTAAGTCTCTGAATGCTCTCACACCTCTTACCATAAATTATCATAACCTTCTAGACTAACATGGCAAACCTAGCTCTATCCATCAGGATACCTTATTTTCAAACTGCTTCTCTTAACAAGCACAAAAACCATATTCTTAAGAGCAATGGAAAGAGATAGTGGATATTTACACAAGGAAAGTAGTCAATGAAAAGGGAAAAGCTAAGGTTGCAGACATGACACCAAACCACAAAATAAGATGAAGATGTGTTGAACAAGGAGCAAGAAAGTAAGATCTTTAAGTTTTCTTGGAACAACACTACTATAGCATTCATTCTATATGTGATGATTTAAAATGGATGTGTATATCATGAGACACATGAACATTGCAATGAGTACAGATCGTGCCAAGAAGCTCTGGGTTATCAGTTTGGGTTCCATTGGAGTAAGAATTTCTGTGAGGTGATAACAGCACCAAGAACACTGGAGAAGGGTGGAGAACAGAAGGCAGCAGTTTTAAGGCCAGCCTAAGAAAGTCCTGGGAGCTTCTGCTTTGGCTAGTTCCTTGGCCCTTCCTCTTTAGCCTTCCCAGAACTTCAGTCAGAAGTCAGAAAACCCTGTTGTACTAGCACTGGAACTTGCCAGAGCTCAGCCTGCAAAACAGCATAAAATATTTGTCTCCTCAAAAGCATAGTGAGGAATTATACCTGGACTCTATACTGTCCTGAGAAACCTCCCAGACATATTCTTAGAGAAAGGAGAAAAAAAGCCCGCCATTTTTATAGCTCCTATCACTGCACGTATGATTCTCTATATTCATCACAAGTAGTACTCAAACTCCTGAAAACAAAGACTGAATTTAAGCTCTGCAGCGCAGGAAGAATAGAGCTATAAGAATCCTGTAGATTTCCCAGCAACAGGACTTCACCTACTTGAACAAGGGCTCAATCTACTGTGACCCTAATTCCCCCCGGGTTCATGGGTGGGTTCTCCCATGATGCTCCTCTATAAAAATAGAGAGCGCAATTCACACTTGAAAGCAGGTTTCTAGGCTGCAGGCAGCTTGGGCAGGTGTGGCTGCTCTGCCTGCAGCTATATGTAGAAAGCTCTTACAGCTAAGATCTAGGAGTGTTACGAGTTGAGGCAAACAAAGATTACTGGAGTCTTGATTAGAGAAACTGAGGATTGGGAAGATACTTTTCATACTTCAGCTGCTGCTGATCCCTGGGATATAGAAAGCATTACTTTGATCCTTGGGGCTGTGCATTTGCTTTTTAGCCAGGGCCTCACTTCGGTCAGACCTTTGCTCCCACTAGCAAGCAAGTCTTGGAGGAGGAATGTGAGAGGCTTCAGGACTCATTAATAAAGTTTCATACCTACTCATGAGGGGGACCTCACCAGTTAAAGTGCTACCTTAGGGAATATCTGCTGCCATCACAGATAAGGGTAATATAAAGATAACCTAGTTAAATTTAGACCACTGTTGATACCAGGCTACCTAGTTTAGCCACAAGCGCACAAAGCTCTGTATGAGCTAACTTGCCTAGTAGGCCTGTGGGTCGCTTTTATTAGCACATCTTATGCTCTCTTAAAATAACACCTCCTCAGTTCTTCCAATATACTGTGTGGGAAGAATATGCCTCACAGTAACTTAACTGTTAAGTGGATTTGTATGCATACCACCCACACAACTTGAACATTTAGAGAATTTCCAACCATACCATCTCTCATATACATATATATGCATTAATGCAATCACCATTTCAGAGTTTCTTCTTTCTATGGGGCTGTGCTGGGCCAGCCTCTGGTTTCTTGCTAACTGGCTGTCTGCTGCAGAAGAGCTGTTAATAGTTTTACCCTGTTGAACTACTCAATCCACAAATTCAGAGTGGGGAAGCTATCTTAATATCCATCCTGTTATTCTCTCAAGGCTGAGATTTTGTAATCATGTAGTGGGCACATTGGAAAGGTAGAAGGCTTCCCTGTCCTCCAGCATTCCTTCTGGGGTCTGCATCTTGTCTTTTCCCTATTTCCAAAGGGAATCATACTAAAGTAGAGGTATATAGTGCTCTCCTCTCACCCCCTGCGCTGAACATGAGAAGGGAATCAGTTCAATGGTGGTATCAAGAGAAATCCATGGCTTTAGAATACTCCACAAGTCAGCCAGGATTAAATGAAGCAAAGTATGCTGTAAAACAACTGGAACACCCAAGTAATGGGAAAATGACTTAAATGATGTCACCATGGCAGATCAGTTAGGATCAACTGAATTACGGCTTCTCATATGCTGCTGCTTATGCACTTGTAACAATGGCTTCCTTGAGACATACATTTAAAGGGCAGACAGCAAGTCATATGTTTTGCTCTTTATATGCAAATTTAATGCATTCAGTTAGCAAACCCTAAACATGTAGATTGCAAAGGTTTTATCTATTTGCAATACTGAGCTTACTCTTACATTTCTAGGTCCTTGTTTTTGGTAGCATGTGTGCTGCCAATACACATCTGGCATATAAACTGCAGATGAACATTCACAGATGGCATAAAATACCTAAGCAAATGGCTTGCCCAAATATAGATGTGGATGAAATTACTCGGATTGCATTGCTGGCAAAGTTTTGCAAGTATGTGAAGCTGTACATGAAATTTCTCTGCAAATAACTTTCAGGCTAATGCCTTTACCCAATGCTTACGGAAATCTTCCACAGCAGTTGATCACCACCTGGATTAAATTCATATGACTTCAAATTTCATATAGTGTCTAGATATTAGATTTCTAAAGACAGACTTCTGAAGGAAAAATGTTCATAACATGCATGCTTTTTTCTTGCCGTTGCACATACATTTACCATAATTACATGAACAAGCTGAGTGAACAGTTTCTGTTTAGATGACCAAAGATGTCTCCGCATTTCACTACTGTAACACAAATTGTACATGCTTCACATTGTAATGCAGTTTTGAACAGCGTCCCCCAAATGTTTAACCACACTTGAAACTAAGGCAACTAAAATATGTAAATACTGATTAAATATTTTCACCTGTGCTAACACAAAGTGGATGAGAAAAGCTGAAAGCATGTGGCTAAAAATAAATGTAAACAGCAGTACCTTTATCAAAGAATGATGTTTTGAGTTTACTGTTCACCATCTGCTGTATACATTTGGTTTCTTCTGTTCCTTCATCCCTTACAAGATTAAAATAATTTTATTTTAAACATAAATCCTATTAAATAAACTCTCTACTATACAGTGTCTCTAATCAAAATATATTGACAGTCATAAAAGCCCCAAAATACAAAAAAACAACACAGTGGGAGAGCTGTGCCTGAGGTTCCAGAATTTTGTCCTTAATGAAAAGCCTTACTCAAAGGGTGGTTCATTCTTTAGGAGAAATGGCATAACCCGCATCTGGTTGCCATACTGCAGCAATTTGGCAGAAAGGGACAACGGATGCTGGGACTCCAAACTGCTCCCGCATTCTTTTCCCTGTGTCTAAAGGGAGTTGCACAGAGCTATCACCGAACTGTTAATGGGTGCAAGATGTGTATTTCTGCAACACTGAAGACTGTGAGCATGTGCAGGAAGTGAGGGGTGGCAAGGCTTTTACAGCTAAAGGAACCACTTAAAATTCTGTTATTATTCAACTAATGTGCATTTTCCTCCCTTCTCTCACTAGTAAGGCATCTGTCTTTCTTCTCATCCCCTCAATGTGGCCATGAAATGGCTTGAAACATGAAACAGACTAGCAAAGCCTGCGGAGTGATCCATAATTGTTCCCTATGAGCTACTGGTCCCCTGGGGAAGATTCGGATCAGATGCGGTGCAAACCTGGCTAAATCACAGCTCATAGTAATCAAGCAGCTTCACCACACAGAAACAGACACTAATTGTATGGATTTCTCAGCCAACTATATCTTCATTAGGCATCATAATCTATGCTGCATCTTTTTTACAACACCATCTCATTACTTATCAGCCCTGAGCAGAGACTCACATTGAAGGCAGGGACTGATGACTGCACAGAGACCTCACTGGTTTCAAACACCAACCTTAAGAGATGCAGAAGGACTGCGGAAGGAGCACAGCAGGTCTTAATTGCCAGGGAACAATTAGAACACTTGGCCTATATGAGATGCTGTTATCCTTATTTATGCAGGTAAAGCAAATTAGAATCACTAATCCACCCATCCACAAATAAGTTTCAAAGGATAGTCTGTGAATGCTATCATACTTTCAAAATATATTTTGCATAACTTGAGTGGCTACTCAGCAGGTCTCATACAAGTGAGAATTGCACCAAACTTGGAACTACTAATTTTAAGGTGACCTAAAGAAGCATCTGAATGACACATAATTTTGGGGTGGAGGGAAACTTGCTGGAATCCTTCAAAGTGTAGATTATTTAAATTTTTATTTATCTGGCACAAAAATAAATGTTCTATATGCAGAACAATCCTGTATGAATGCCTCATGCATTTTGGGTTTAAGGACAACAGCAAATAGAATCACTATGAAGTGCTGGTAAAGTCTTGCTTCCAGTAATAATGACTCCTCCAAAATAAAGCCACTAGGTCCTAGCATAAACGTATCCATAAAGCTTTTGCCAAGTAGTACCAAAAAATCTCAAATAAAATTTAGCTGTTATTTCTAGGTATTGCCAGAAGAAAAACCTCAGCTATTCATTGCCAGAAGGGATTAATGACATGAGCATGGGGATTTTTTTGGCACTAATCTGGTTTATTCCCCTAAAGCAAGTTAGAAATTAGGATTGGAGAGGAAAATAATGTGGGTTTTCTTTCACTATGTCAAATGTTCTAGTAAGCTGATACAAGGTGCAACTTGTTCAACCACCATCTTTTGGATAGATATGACCCATATAGCTGTTTCCCTCTGCATGGTGAAATTCAAGAATAAATGTAGTACTGTGCTGAACACAGTGGCAAGCCACAGTCAAATTTAACTCCCCTTGGCATGAAAATTAATGGTGGATTTCCATTTTCCCCAGGATTGGTCTGTGATGTTACTATTGTTACAACAGAAAAAAACCCACTGAATCCTTCCAGAAGTGATCCCAACTTTAGTCATGCCTATAATAGAACTATGTATCTAAGGGTTCCTCAGCTTGAAAATGAGCAAGATACAGGTAAAATAATAACAGTGCATGCCATACAGTTGCTCACTCATGCTTCCTACTTTCTGACGTCACAGGATGGTGTGTAATTTAAGCTACGCTGTGTGTTCTTAGCAACCAGATGGCAGTAAAGAATCCTGCAGGATTTTGTGCTATTTCAGTCTGGGGAATTGCATTTTTATTCCATGAACTCTACTTCCTTGGCTCCAGCTCAGGCAGTTCTGGCTCTTACGTGCTTTCCAGTGTAGAGTACTTTGCATGACCTCCTCTAAAAACCGATGTTGTGTCACTGAGCACCATCTGTTGGGAGGTGCTCTTCTGTGTATAATATATGCTGGGTTAAATCCAGTCCACTGACTTTGTGGTGCTGTTGCTGAGGCTATCAGTAAGTCAGTAAGGCTTTCCAGGGACCACCTTAACAAGTGCCAACGCTCTGCACAGAAATACACATCCCAGGAACTACCTTAGTACCATGGTTCATCAGCTCCTCTGAGCTTCCTGTGAGGCCACCTCTGGAGAAAGGCTGAAAACTTTAACAGGGAACATGCTGGAATGTGGTGCAGCTCCTCTGCCAAATAGTATCTTGTCATCCTCCAATAGTATTTCTAATGATACAATATTCCTCTGCAGATACCACCCAAAGTTATAGAATCATAGAGTCATATAAATTGGAAAAGACCCTCGAGATTATCAAGCCCAACTACTAACCCAGGACTGCCAAGTCCATCGCCAAACCATGTTGCCAAGCACTGCATCTATGCATTTTTTAAACAACTCCAGGGACGATGACTCCACCACCTCTCTGAGCAGCCTGTTCCAAGGCTTAAATTACAAGCATTTTAAATAAATACTTGACATTACAGCCAAAGCTACTAGATTACTGATTTAGCTTGGTTTCTGCAAGTGAACACAAATTTAATTTTTTTAAGCATCTGATTATGTGTAGAAAAACAAGAATTTTGTGCATGCAGAAATTAAAATTAACATTTATTCTCTGGCACATAAGACAACTGTAGTGGATTTCTACCATGCAACTAGCTTCTCAATTATTGCATTACAAGCTGATTATAAAGCTAGTACTTTGACAGATGAGAAACACTGTCTTAAATCAGCATAGACTTCATCTTTTCAGCTAGGTCTACCTTGAGATTTTTAAAGTTTTATTGAATTATTGTAAAACTCTTCATCTATATGTACACTAACAGTTCCCAATGTCTGCACGCTTCTAATATGAAGCATTTAAATGCTTCAAACTGAAGAAACAATTAGTGTGCAAAGAAGAAATCCAGTTAGTTCTATTCCCCAGCTATACTAGGCTGCCTGAAAATCTTAGTCACAGAAATTACGTTCTGTCTAGGATTGAATGACAGTATCAGATTTCATTGAAAGTAGCACATAACCAATTCTCAGCAGCTGCAAATCCATTTCTGCTGAAACAACCAAGTTTCTCTCTAGATTTTTCACTATAAATTTCCCAAGAGATAAGCAGATCACTAGTACAGTAGGAAAAACTTGACCAATTATGTTGGCTGCTCTGTATTGCTGTAATCTAGTCCCAGTGCAGAGAGATACTTTTGACTTCTGGGGAATCTGACCACATCTATGTTCAGGTTAATACCTCATAATCCTCCAAATATTACTCCCTGGCTTGCCAGAGCTCCTCCTTACAAACCTGTGCCAAAAGCAGAGAAGCTCAGAAATGCCATCTAGTACCTCCATCAACTCACTTGACAGATTTATTCACTGACGTCTGCCACTATCATGTTTTAAGTGGTGTATCTTAATTCGCTACTGTTCCAAACATTAGACTTGAAATGAAGAAACTTTACAAAAAGGTATTAAATCCCTTCTCTATGTGCATCACCACATCAGGTCACTACTTCTGCTGCAATATTCTGGCAAAAGGGCATTTCAAAGTTCACTCCTAGAGAATTACTTTAACACCAAAGAAACTCTGCAAGAAGTACCATATAAAATAACACATGGAAAAGAAATCCTGTAAGGACGCTTGGAAGAGAAGCTGGTGATGTGACCACTGGTCTTGGAGTGATAACTAACGGTGAGAACAGAGATGAAGCCAGACAGTCCTTTCCAGCTTTTACCAGGAAAGCTTTCATCCAGGAGGCACACAGGAGTTTGAGTGTTCTCAGTCCCTCAGTGCAATTCAGAGGGGAGGGAAGGGAAGGAGCTTGTAGAATTTTCTGCAGGGTGTGCACAGACTCTCTCATTTGGGCTGGCCGGCTGGGAGAAGTGAGTGCACAGAGTGATCTGCTTCTTATGGGAATGCAGTGAAGACAACTAAAACCGCTGGTAAAAGACTGGGATTCCTGAAGTATACTGCAATCCAGACCATCTTCAAGGGAGCCAGACATTATCCTTTGCCCATACTAACGTGATCGTTCTACTAAGGGAAGGAAGCCTGACCACAGTGAAGCATGCATGCCTTATACCTACACATAAATCCATATATAGTGCAAAATAGCCAAGGTATTTTGTGCACAAAGCTTTCCAGCACTGCTGGTGTATTTACACGTATAAATTAACAATAATGCATTTGCAATACCCAAAATTAAACTGTAAAATCCTGATTTAGTTGTTTAGCAGGTGAGATTTCAGTCTCTTAGCCACTTACACTAGCTGCACAATTTATTGACTGTACCTTTTCTTTCCCATTCCTGAAAACCTACACCATTATGGGTTTTCATTACCCTATCAATACTATCTCCTACATCTGTAGGTCCTGCCATGAAACACTTTCTATCAATCTTCTTGTAACATTACCTCCACTCTGTCTCCTTCGTGCCAGTAAATAAATGAACAAATGAATAAATGAATGAATAACACAGGATCTGAAAGAGGCAAGTAACTTGTCATCTCATGCTGTGGTTGAAAACACCAGTGATAAATGCACTTAACTCAGTACTAAGAGAATAAGTGACAGAAGTAGAACCTCCAGTAAGACTTTATACTATCAAGCAATGCAATATTCTGAAAATAGAAAATTAAGATTACATCAGCTGTTAATTTTTTTGACCCAGAACCTTGTCTGGTCCCAGTACATTATTGCTAACCTCTTCATTATAGCATCATTTCAAAATGCAAGGTTGGGAGTAGAAACTATGTAGGTCTACACAATTTTATTTCTGGATGACAAAAAATGAGTACTGAGAAAACATGAGGAAAGTAGATGGAGAAAAGTAAAAAATGAGCTCTAAAAAATCCATCATTTTCAAAAGTAGTTCTTATATTTGTCCCACAAACAGTACAGTGCTACCTTAGGGTTTGCTTTGTTTGCATTGTTACATTACTTTATTATCAAGAGTGCTAATGTCCCTTTTTATGAAATATTTAAAGCAAATTATATTGCTGCAGTCTACAACTGGAGGCTATAAAACTTGCTTATGTAACAAGGAACACTGCAGTTGTCTCGATTATTGTAACTTCAATTAGCATGTTAATACAGTTAACAGGACGCCCAAAAATGTTTACAGTTTCCTTAGTTTGAACAAAACTACTGTGTTGCAGTACATCACGAAGGTCACGCAACAAGGAAGCACTAGGTAGTCGCGAAGCCTTCTCCCGCTCAGCACTGCAGCTGCTTGAAGCCCTGTTATAAAAAGGCTGTACTGAATGATTTTACAGTTGTATTTGTTTGCTTCCTGTCTTAATAGCTTACGTAACTGTTACTGATTTTCAGTCCAGAACTCCAGTCTCCAAGTTTACATGTTTTCACAGAAATAATGTTCTCTAGAACTATCACTCTTTTCAGACAGGTTGTTTAGTGTCAGTGCTGAAGAAAGATTTTTGGGATTTAAGAAATATCTGAAAGCAAATGAGCTCCAAATACATAAGACCTTTACACATAGCTACAAGTTGGGGAAAAAAGTGTGAATGTAGTCTTATCTTTCTGCTTTTCACAAATTTTGACATGTGGCTAAGCTGGTCTAGCAAGTGCTCCTCATTATTTAGAAGAATGTATATTACAAGGCCAATATGCAAAAGTGAATAACATCACCCACAGCAAGTTCAGACTTCCCACCTGAAGCTTCCTGTGCTGCTAGGCGGCTCTAGCATTTTTTACCCTTTCTTGGACTTACAGCTACCATATTATATTTTTACTTCTCAGGATAGCAGAGATGAATAGTGCTTAGTCTATTCTTTCAGTGCTTCACCTCTGTCCTCACAGCTTTCAGCTCTGTGTTCAAATACTGCTTATTCTGAAATGACTGCAATGGCTTAATTTTGTCCAAAAAATCTTTAGTCTAGGCCGGAGATTTAGAATAAATACTAGATCCAGAAAAATCAACATTTAATTGTATGGCATGCTACTGGTACCGATGGATGCTTTACAATAACACCAATGAACTTTTGCTGAAACTAATCATTACTAACTCCAATTTTAAAAAGGAAGCTGGTGCAGCTAATTTTGGAAGGGGTACATAGAAAGAGTCAGCAGTGGCAGGAATCAAACCAAGACTTTCTGTACCCCAGTTCACTGACTTCATCTCAGAACTGCAACAAGAACCCTGCACAAGGGGCAGGACTCCAGCTGTGTGCAGCATATATGAGAAACAAGGTCAGCTAGATGTGTACCAAGTAGTATTGCCACAGAGCAAGCCTCTGGCACCCAGTAATAGCTCAGATTCATGAACAGCCCTGTTGATTTCAGCACTGGACTCGTAAGAGAATAAGCATAGGATTCACCATCTGGCGTTCTGTGGATACCCACAAAGCCATAAAGCTGCTGTTCCTGAGGAAAATTTAATTTTATGACTTGTTAATGATTTTAGATCTTGAACTTACCATTTGCACTAATGCTCATTAAATTTAATATTAAACCTGGCTTACTAGTTGTATTGCCACTTTTTTTCTTGTTAAAATCAATCCAACCCTTTCTTGCTCGCCCAGTCCCTATCCTCCAGGCTAAACAGTCTTACTTGCAGGCATTACTACTTTATAGGAGAACAAGCATGCAGAACTGAACCTGACTATGGAAATAAGTTTCAGATAATAGTCCTACAAAAATGATGAGGTGAGCAGCTTTAAAGCAGGGGGTCAGGGATGCAGTGAACTTTCTGTGCAAACATTTGAAAGCAGGGTTTGTAAGTTCAACACCTACAGCATACCTGGGTTTTATCTCGCCTCAGGTGACTACACAATAGAGCTGAAAAGCGATCTAAATAAAGAACTGGAAAACACCTTTATAATAGTCTTAAACCATGGCTGTCAAAGCAGTGGCCAATAAAGCCATTTGAATGACTGCACCTCCCACATCTCCTTTTTTATTACCTATTCCTCAGATGCTGGCAAGTAATTGTTTCTTACATTGATCCAGTCTGTCTCCCCCACCTTGCTTGACAGGCTGCTACAGTATTGTCAGCATCTGTTATGTTCCCAGTTACACTGACTAGCCTTATTTTTGCTTTGAAAGAGCTTGTCTGTAGCTACCACATGCATTTCCAGCTTGAATTTCCATTGAATAACAGAAGACCAAGTCAGGAAGATACTGGCTTCACATTTATTTTTCTGTTTCCTGTAACTCTCCTTTGAACACAGTCCTACAGCTTCAGCTGTAAAAGACATTATTTTTATCTATATCAGGAATGCTGTGCCAGAGCCTTTTTTTGAAGTGCAAATGGGTGACTGATTCCCTGCTATATGAAGCCTCATGAAAGTGCAAGTTTTCCCAGAAAAAATACCTGCTAATAATTTTCAATAATCATTCATTGATTTCCAGTTAATAAGAGCTCTTTCAAAATTCAGCACACCTGCAACAGGGGCTTTCCCATCTCTCACAGTCAGCATGTAAAAGTGCAGAGCCAAGTAACTCCTAGGTAAGGCTGAGCAGAGAAAGCTCATTCCTTGCTCCTTCCCAAGGACAGGCACAGTCCCATGGGTGCGCTCCAAAAATAACTGTGAAACTACCTAAGACTTCACCCAGTTTCTGTGTCCTTCAAACTGGAGGCTGAAGTAAAACATACTGCCACATGCTTTTCCAGCTCCAAGAGTTATACTCAGCCTTCTCAGCTTCCCTCCAAGTAGATCAATCTGTAACAAAATTCTGCTATCCAACTTAGCGGGAGGATCAAATTACTATCAGTCATCTGGGTTTGTAAGTACTTGGCCTTCGCTAAAATAGTAGCTAGTGACTATGAATGGCTTACTACAGTTATCTTGATCTAGTCTAGCTTCCAAAATGAATCCATGAGAAAGGACATATCAGATGACCAAGATATCAACTTCAGTTTCATTACTAGTTTGTCCCTATCACCACAGGCATACTAGGAATGTGAACATGAAATTATTTGTCAAGGGTACCATGGATACAATCAGCAATGTTGAATCCCATGGATACCTCAAGAAAGCAAAAGAAATTAAGTCTTATAATAATGCTTGCTATGCTCTATGTTCTACATCTTCAACAGCTCTAAAAATTGCTATTTGCCATCACCTAGCACGACTATTCTTAAGAATACTGTAAAAGTCAGGAGAAGAAAAGGCTAATGACAGCAAAAGCAATGTCTGAGTGTGTAATGTTTCTTCACTGTGAAGTATTGCCTGAAGTGCTACTATCTAAACAAATAAAAGACCCAAAAGCCAGACTCCCTCACATCTCATTTTCAAAACTCTGTTTCAGCACCAGTACTTCAGCTCCCACTACACAACATTCAAAAGTGAATCACTGGAACTATTCCCACAGGAATATTAGAGATAGTAAGAATTTTTTTCCCCTGTGTTTGACATGAACACTAACCAGAGCTGTGACCTAACCCGGCCTTCTTGCTTCAGTAAGTACAAACAGACCCATTCTTACTAAAGAATACAAACATTTCTCTCCAGCACTTTCTCTCAGAGGACACAGGCCATGGGGGAGGGTGAACTAATGTTATCAGGTCTTCATGACAAAAGAGTCAAGGTCACTTCATCCTGCACAGATGCTGTAGAAAATGTCTGGCAGTGCATGATTTCTGACATTTGAGGCAGCACTCCAATTCTGCTAATGTGAGCAGTTGTACTGCATTTTTTTGCAAAGGCCTGAATTTGGCTCTGCATAGACTAAGAAACAGCAGCCAGCATGGGAGATACACCTCTTGGATTTAGAGCTACCACATTGTATTTTTACTCCTCAGATAACCAAGATGAATAGTACTCAGCCTTTTCTTTTACTGCTTCATCTGTGTTCTCACAGCTTTCAGCTCTGTATTCAAACACCGTTTACTCTGAAATGACTGCTATGACTGAATTTCTTCCATTTCCTAACATCTCCCTTACCCACTCTTTGCAGGCCTTCCACATCTGAAACAAAGCCTGGGAACAGTCTCCATATGTTTAACACAATATCATATTTGAGCAGTACCCCATTTACTGATAACATGCCTGTCTGAGGCTGTCAAGGAAAGGCCCACCTTAAATGAGCCAAAAAGGAGATCACTGATGTTATAGCTCTCCCCACTGCAAACCACTGTGTTCTCAAACTCTGAGTCACTTCATTTAGATCAACTTGTTTATATTGGCCTTTAAGTATAAAGTGATGCAAAAACATCCATCCATATCCCACAAGTCATTAAATGTAAAAGCAAAGCATGGTTTATAATTCACATGCAGTTCCTGCACTGTATTAAGCATTGGGCATCACATTTTACTGCAGGTTGGCAACTGAGCTTTTGTTTCAAATGCTGAGTTTTCTGCAAGTAAGAGTACAGCCACTGAAGGAAGGCAATTATGACTTGCTAATGGCAGCAGCAGAAACATTTACATTCAACTGATAGCAGTTACATACCAGAAGGTAAAACCTTGCCTATACTAGTAACGCAGTGGAGAACATTTTTTGCAAATATATGTAAGTCTATATAAAATTTAAAAGCTGTATAACTAAAGAAAATACTTCTTTTTTTTACTTCATCCTTCTCCTCTATAGAATACGATTTTTTTCTTTAGACTGAGTCCTCATTCTAAAAGTCACAGCACAAGTGCACCCTATTCTCATCACATTGCACCTAGCCCCAGAAGTAGTCTGTAACAGCCTGCCAGCTTCCTTTATGGAACAGAAAGCTAATTTCTAGCTTGCTGCTCTTTAAAGCAGCTATGCTAATTGGGCCAGCATACAAAATTCAATTTCCACATAAGCCTGTATTAAATGCCCTTCTGGTTTCCATTCCTGGATATTTATCAAAATGTGGTTTAGGGCAATGTAATTAAATATACTTGCCAATACAAAAAAAAAAAAAAAAAAAAAAAAAAAAAAATTAGTGACAGACATGCCCTCATTTTATCAGTCAGCTACACAGACTGAAAGGTATGATGCATTCTCCCTTTAAAAGCCACTTCTGTCTCTAGGTGGCCTCTGCCCTAAGAAATAAAGGGACATTGCTGCTGTGTAATTGTTTGTACAGGTATACTATCAAATTCAAGGATGGACATTAAATGGTTCCCTTAGCAACAAATCTTATCAGTGTTCTTTGAATATAGGAAAGTCCTATAGAAAAGTTCCTTCTGCTTAACAGCAGCAGGCAGAAGACCATTTTCAAATTCCTGCTTTACACAGTGTTCTTTTTACTCCACACTACATATTAAGAAAGTAATGGTACAGTTCCGGTGCTTTGAAAACACAGATAGAAGCTTTCAGCTACAGGTTACCACACTCTTGCTGCACCCATTGTCCCCATTTGTGGGGATGTCTAAGGCCACATCGTTTCACTCAGTCACTGTGCAGCAGAGCCCCACAAAAGCCTGCTGGGGCCCATCTCTGCAGATAACAAACAGAAGAGCAGAGGCAGGAAAGGGTGTGTGGACGGAGGGAATCTCTCAGGCTAGCTTTGTTGTTCAAGACATTGTAACGTCAAACTGCACCTTCATCAGTTCCACCTTCCGAAGACACGTCTGGCATCAGCTTGAAAGCCCAAAATTCACATCAAGCAGAAATGCAGATTGCAAATCAAGACAGTCTATATCCTTTCAGCCTCAACCCAATATTGAAAAAACTAAGCCATGGGCTCTTCCTGAATGGTACTGCACAGGTGCCCTTCATCTTTAAATTCTTGGCACACTTCCTCCTTGTTTAGGGATTTGATGGAATAGCTCTCATCAGCAGGCCATTGCAGTGGCTTATGATTATACCTCTTTTTATTTCTTCAACTTAATTGTAATTGTGGCTTTTTGTTTCTAATGCACAACAGCCAAGCATATGCACACGTCCTTTAAGCAGCTGGGTTAATGTTGCTTTCACCTCTGTTTCACTCTTCCAAAGCATCTCCCTTTATAACTGATGGAAATGTACCAAGATGCTGTTCTGAACACAAAGCCCTCTTCAAAGCTTGCTGCTTAATGTTGCATTGCTAAGTAGAAACTATTTGTGATAAAATAAAGACAGATTCTTAACTACTTCTGAATGCTAAGCCTCATACTGGGTGGAAACATTCTATGCATCTGTCAGCATGGATGCTCTTTGCACATTTTAATTTCAGAGCACTTAAAAACACAAGCCATACCTGCAACTTTCACTGCTGCAGAGCACACTGACCTCTTGGTCCAGAGGCTCTCACACGTGCAGCTGGGTGAATGAACAAACTCATCACATAGCATCAGCACATCATTGCCATGCCTCCAGATGGAGACATTTGCTCCCTCTCCTACACAATGCATGACTACCAGCACAAGGAACATTAAATGCAAAAAATGGAAACAGCATTCTTCTGGCCAGATAGCCAAGAAACCTGTTCTCTGACACTGGAAAATACATTCTCTCCTGTATTTCAGTAGTTTTGCTGCTGACAAGAACAAAACATACTGGCAGAATAGAGAAGTAGCTGTTTGAACTCATCATTGCCCAAAAACCAAAATACAGCTGGCAGGTCTAATTTTAGTCCACTAGCCCTGACAGTGCCTAGTTAAACCACCCGGCTCTTATGCCAAGGAAAGCAATGCAGAAAGAGTTGCTAGAGGCGGATATGGGCTTCACATTGGAATTAAAAAGGTTGTAAAATGGAAGAAGGCTGATTTAAGGAGTTGGGGATAACCTTGACCATATTTACTGAACAAATGAATACACAAGCAGAACTTGTGTAGTTGGCCTTCAACTGCCTGAACAGTGACAAATCCTCTGCTTCCGCTGTGGGAAGTCTGAAGTGAGGATTCTGTTCAACTCTCATCCCAAACTTTAAGATAGCTACAATACATAACATGCTTCGTTAAAGCCCTACTGTAGTATACTAGCTACAGAGAAAAACAGGATAGAAAACTGAACGTTACAAATTAAGAGCAGTGCCCAACTTTCAGTTTGATCATTTGACATTAATTGACTTGAACTCCCTGCTACACTTAACAGCAGGCATCCAAATGGGCCCAATGATTTGGAGGTCCAGAGCTCAAAGAGCTGTCACTACCAGTCTTCTAGCTTTTCGTTATAAAAAACGCTGGGTTTGACAATAGGCATCAAAAAGCAGACCTTGCAGTATAGCAGAGTTGCTCAGAAATGGGAACTGAAACAAACAGAAATACTAGAGACATTTTTCCTAAACAGCTCAAGCAGAATATTTCTGTATCATATAAGTGCTCATAAACAAGGTCAGCCAGCCCTTCATTCATTCCAGCATATAATCACTAGAACTAGGACATTCCTGATGAATACTTGACTAATCTGTCCTCAAAAATACTCTTGATAGATCCTACAGCTTTCTTGAGCAATGTTTTCTTGTGTCTTTCTCCTAGCATTAGGGATCATCTTCCATAAAGTTTTAAGTTCGCCTTTTTGCTGTGTAAATACTGCACAGGATGACTACCTGACCTCGCTAACATATAATAATTAGATTTCTTCACAAGCTGTGTAGCATATATTACTGTTAATTAATCTACTTTCAGAACCTGGCCTTTTCCACATCAAAAGCAGGTCTAACATATTTGATTAAGCTAATCTGAAAACACACTCACTGAAACATGGCAGAGAAAAATTGATCTTACTTCCCAACATCAGCTGCTTCTGAAAACACAAGCATGCTTCAGAACTTGGTAAGAATTATGGCTTTCCCAGTGCTTTAGCCATATACAGGGAATATGCTTTGGCTGGTTAATGGAAAAAGTGCCCAGAGTGACCTACTGGGCATTTACGAGGTTTGGTAGCTTTGCTAAGGGAAGTCTAGCCATTAGGATGTTTTGCTTCATACAAGCCTTCAGAATACAGTTCCTGTCTGAAAATGTCTATGCACATCTTTAGAACTCTTAGTAGTTTTACATTATGTCTGGATGACTGGTTGCTTCCAGGCACAGGGAATTAGCCATCTGCAGTCATATAGTAGTAGCACAACGGGTTCAGCCTTTATGGCAACAGGTTAGCAGAGTATGTAGCCACCTACTAGGTTATATCAGCTCTCCTGTTTCTTTTGCAGGTTTAAATACTCAAAAAGGAAGGAAAGTGCGAGTTTTGAAAAACAGCTAAAGGGACTTGATGCTGGTGACAACCTGAGGATTTTTTGTATCCAGAGTACACAACATACTAGGTATAAGCACTTACAGTCACTTGGGAATCTTTTCCTTTTTTAGGAAAGTCAATAAAATTTTGGGACAATTAATCTAGAGGTAGGGATCAATAGGATTTCAGATGACTGAAGAACCTTTCTCTTCAGAATTCTATTTCCTACTTAATTTGATATGGCTGAAGAACCAAATGAGCCCAGATTAGTGTCCACACCAAGGGACACAGGAAACTGTCACCCCAGAGTACAGGCTCCTCTGCCTACAGTCCTGGAATTACATCAAGAGAGATCAGGATGCAATACCAGTGTTAAGATAACATGTCGCACCTGCAGATACCACGTGTGCACAGAAGCATGAACATGACTAATGCCAGTATGGGCTGATACATTAAGCTAGTTTCACAGCATCAAAACACAACCAATGGCAAATAACCATCCTACACAGCTAAATCAAGGTTTCAAAAAGCTTTTTATATTTATCAGATAATAGTAACATAAAGGTTAGATATGCAACTCCAATTAGTAATATAGTTCAAAATCTAATCATGTTTGAGGCACAGGACTATGACAGTTGGTCACTTAAAATCCTGTACTTGTGACTTTGCAATGTGAAACTTGCAATGCCATTAAATGTCTTCCAGTTTTGCTAGACATTGGAAGACTTAATACACTTGAAAAGACATTGTCTGCTGTGCTATTATATATTTTTTTTTTTACTCTTTTGATGAAAATAAAAGGTATTGGTAAGAAAACTGCAAGTCTTGAAGTTAGCTTTAGCAAATTTGCATCTTGAGCTAGCTGGATTTTCTCCTAACCACGCATTGCCAAGAGCTACACAACCTTCACCTTTAAAAACAGACTTTGAATTCAAACAGGTGCAGAGGGAACAGAAAGTTAATGTATAATTGTAAAGGTATTTTGCCACTTTTTTTCAGGCAGCCTTTCTCCAAGAGCAGAGCTTAGCAAGCTTATTTGGAGAAAAAGTGCTCAGCTCCCTCGGATATAGTACCAATTAGTGTATCTTTCAACTGATGCAAAATAAATAGATTATATGGTATGATTTGTTTAGTTATCCTATTTGCATAAAAATCTAATGGGCTTAAGGCTCAGTATGTATTACATTTGTTATTTTCAGAGAAAAAATTCTTGGAATAGTGTGTGATTTTAAGAAAAATCCTTTGCTGTGTGGTGGATAAGGCTGGTTTGTTTATCAAGTTTCCATTGAAGTTCAATTAGAATAGTGTGGATATATGTATCCACTCACCAGCTGTTAGTATATATGCAAAACGAATGCAATTAGAAAATGTTAAATGCTTTCTCTTTTGTAGTAGTCTCATCCAAAATATCAAACATGATGAAAATATAACACTAGAAAAGATGTTGTTTCTGCAAGGGTATATAAGCTAAACAAAATTACATATAAAACTTTGGGTTTCTTTACATGCATTGATTTTATTAGACCTCTTGGCTTCAAGAAAAATGCATGAGTTGGAATTAAATTTGCTTCACTTACAGCATAATTGATTTCAGAAAGGTATTGAGTCTTGTTTGATATGCTTTGACTTCCAGATAAACTTTTTGGTCCAAACTTCTAAAAAATGTGCAAATCACCATGCTGGCAGTAGCAGGAGCTCAGCAGAACATAGCTCCCCAGCAAAGCACCGTAAATTGTGGCAGGTCAATGCAGAAATGCACATAAAGGAAAATCAGAATCCATGAAGCCCTATTTCCTTCAGATCTCAGCCGTGTACACCTTTTAACAAGTCAAATACATTATTCTAAATGCAAGTTTAAGAGTTTCTCTCCTTGGCCAAGGTTCCAAAATTGTTAGTAAACTACTTGGACACAGGGAACTGTGCTTTTTCGGGAAGAAAAGCACAGAATAAGGCACTTTAGAAAGCCTGTTAATTTATTTCAATGTGAAAGTTAATGTAACTGTATATGGCCACCTCAAAAGTGAAGCTGCAAGTGTAGTTTGTCTTGCACATTCCTGAACCTTCTTGGTATACTTCAATTGCCTCTTAATTTGCTCAGATATTAAAGGCTAACAACTTTCTGTAAAGACATCATTGCAGATACCAGTTTTCAACACAGATTTACCCAACAACATAATTTTTAATAGAAATGGAAAACAGAAATTACAATTTAAAATTTGCTACAGCGGTTCAACTTCAATATATAAACACACAAGACAAACCACTCAGATTTCCATAACTACTTGCCAACGTTACATTCACTAATACTTTATTTCAACTGAATAAGAGCTGCAAAACCTCCATAAGTGAGCTACAGATGCACACGGGTACTATGTCTTATAAACTGGTATTTAATTTCTTCAGTGTGAAATTTGGAACCCACACCTAGTAGTGGCTGTCTTTCAACAGCAACTTTTTAAATAAAACATGCATCCTACTCAGTCACACAAGCCTCACAATTTCAAGTTATCTTTAAAATGAAGCACCTTTCTGATTTCTAACAAAAGCCTCTCAAAGCAAGACCTGCGTTTCTAAATTTCTGGGAAGCATTCAGAAGATACTGAGCACATCTACACTGTGCTGTTTACCATCAGTTAATTGTTTTCTACTTATCTTTCTTTTATTGCTTCCATGTGAGACCTGCAACACAGAGAAATATTTTTTTCCAGTTTACATAACACATACAAAAATTAATTCTCATTCTTTATATACTCATTTTTCAGCCAAAATTGACCTGACAGAACTCTTTCAGTTTATCAATTTATAGTATGGACTGAGATTGAAATTTTTCTTAGCCTAGTGAAATTCTTTTCATGTTCTGTTGCTTAAAATCCTGAGATATGTACAAGTCTTGCCCACATGCAAAATGCATACTTCCACTTAGATTAATACTTATTCTAAGTAATCACTACAAGTTGCAGCCACCCTATGAGAAGTCTTATATTTAAATTCTTCGGTTTTGGGGCAGCAAACCTAAACCTCATTTTAAATACAGAAGTGTCACAATGTGCCTCCCTGACAAGCATTACATTATACTTTTATTTGCAGCTATTGCAAATCACTTCAGCTAAAAAAAAAAAAAAAAAAAAAAAACACAAAAAAACCAAAAAACAACACCACTTATACAGAGATGGGATATCTGTTTTCCTTACTTTCCCATAATCGCAAAGATTGCATTATTAGCTATAGTCCCATGGAAGGACTCCACTGCACTAATGGCTTGACTGAGCCTGTGCCTCAGAATGCTCACAAGTGTGAAGGTGCCACTTCAGCAATTGTTTCCCAACACTGCTTTTACCAAAAATTGATCACAGAACACTTCTGTCTCTGAGTTTACAGCAATAATTTTAATGTCCTCTGGTTAGCAGAGGAAGGACACCACTGGTATCATGCCTATTCTATTTCTCAAAATATTTTACTATCACTGAGATATATATGTATTGGTAAACAATAGCTTCACTGAGTAAACTACATTACTATTGCAAGCAACATGCAATGTGTTCCAAACATCATATTTATATGGAAATTAGACTTCCTTTCAAAAAGGCATGTTTCCATAAACTCCAGTCGCTGTCCACTGAACCTAGACATTTCCCTTAAAATCAATGCATTTAAATTTGAGATAATATTTTTGGCTTGTGCTTTCCCTCACAAGTTGTTTTACTGAAGCAGGGACTGGTTACTGGTTATAGACTGACCTTTTTCTTGAAAACAAATTGAAACAAATGGAGTATTCTTCAATTTTACATTGGACAACATTCTACAATGAAAGAAGCTGATCAGAGTATGAGTGAATCTTAGCACAACCAATCCATTTTAATCCCTTGAAAACTTCAGCATAGGACTAACACTAAAAAGGCAGTCAGGTAAGCAAGCTAGAAAGAGCTCCAAAGGCCTCTCAAGCTTTTCAGATTACTAGACAAATCAAGTTTTCCATGTTTACTTAGGAAAAAACTCACAGTTCTGTTAAATGAGTTCAGAACTCAGCTCTTAGCAAGAATAAGAAAGATGGAGCAATTCTTCAGAACAATCACGATTTTGATACAAGACCAGTGGTAGCAAAAGGTAGCTTTAAAACAGAGTGAATTTTCCTCATTCTAACTGACATAAAACAGAAGAGCTCTCAGCTGTTCCATCCAGAGACATTCCAGCAGCACAGATTACCCAAATTTAGGAATACCCAAGCAAAACCTCTTGCTCAACTGACTAACAGCAAGCAGATAAAATAAGGATAGTCAGTGGCTTTTAAGGAGAATCATGACACTACTTGAGTTCTTCTGCATAGGGACACGGGAAAGGCATCAGTTGTCAGCCCAGGGGCACCCAAATATTAGAGCAGGTTTGCATCTTCCTAAGGCAGAGAACTGCACTCTGTTGTTAACAGCTAAAGCATTTCTCAGAACTCTCAAAACACAGAAACAGATTTTTACGATATGCCAGAGAAAAATGCTTCTGATTCTTTTTAAAATGGAACATCTCTGGAGATGACTTAAAGTCCAATTGGCTTACTAGAGTTTAAGCAGCAGTATCCCACTGCTGCAAACAAAAATGTGATAGTACAGCATTAAGCTGAAGACAAGGATAAGCTATATGTTGTTTTGCTTCTCTTGCTCTGTTTGACTGTACAAATGAAAGAGAACACATTTTTCTTAAGTCCCTTACTATTCCTTAGCTTCCTTCACATTGTATTTGCACAAGTGGATTTGCCCAGAAGCCACGAATCCTACTTCTTGCTATTTTTCTCTTCCTTTTGAGATCAAAACACAACAATACTGCATGAATTAAGAGCAATTCTTCCACTTTAACAATCTTTTTCATCTATTCCTAAGGCAAAGGAGTAAAACAGAGTACAGGTCTATACAGAAATATTGACCAATTGGTGTTATGATGGTTTTGTCTACAGTTCCTTCTCAGCAAGGTGACCAGAGAAGCTGAACAGAAACAGCTGGTTGTTTATCCAAACAGCTTTTACGCACTCACACAGGTGGAAACATAAGGCAATGTTTTTATATCAGCCAGGTACTAACTGCGCAAGCAGAGGACTTACAGAAAACACTGATATACTTAGAAATAATTTCTTCATGTTTGGAAATTCAGGACAGTACCAGGAAATTATTACAAACAGGTGCTTTGCAGAGACACTTGGCCAAGTGTCTCAGTAGGATGAGAATATAAACTATTGCTGTTCTGGTCCACAGCTTCCCACTCTTGGGACCTACCTGAGGTCTCAGGGAGTACTTTGGGACTCACTACAGAAACAAAAAAAACAAAGATCTTGCTTATATTAACAGCATTTTACTATTACAAAGCACTTCGTGTACTGCACTTGGGGCATCTTTTAACATCCAAGTAGAAACTAAAGTGTGCTTTGAGTCTTAGAAATTTCTTTCAGGATTCTTGCCATCCTGCAATCTCTTTTATGATGTCCCAATTTATCAGCATTCTCTACGTATGTGGAGCCACCACCCACACGGGGGACCAGTTTTAAAATTAATTTGCTGTTTTCCAACATGTTGAACTTCACATCAGTTAACTTACTGGACACAGTACTTCCACATGGCACATACTGATACATGACATAGTACACACGCTTACTACAACACACATGCATATTACAATAATGCCATTTTTGTAATAAAGCTGGAGAGAAACCATACAAGAACATTATGATAGGTATTTACAAGCAGATTTAAATTATACCAACACACACAAAGACCCATACCCACTCTTAGGCAACAGAAGAGCCCTCCCCACTGTGCAACCATAACTTAAATTTCAACTGAGGCCCTGTGTAAGCAGGAATATCCAGAAAGGGAGTAAATGCGCTCGCCCAGCAAAGGGGAGCAATAAAAATTGAAGGAATCTGAATTTAGGGGTCTGTGCCAAATGGGAAAGGCCTGCAGTCAGCTGCAAGAGTGTCTCTGGCAGGAGAACATGGCAAGATAGGTAAAGTGAAGATAGAAAGCAGACTGACTTTCTAGAAAAAGGTAGAAAAAAGCCTAGCACAAAGGCAAAGAAACAACTGAGTGGGACTGAGAGTAGATATCTAGGAGTAGGATGGAGTCTAAGGCAGGATATTACGTTAAAGACTCAAAACAGTGTGAGGGAAGAGATAGCAGAGAACGTAAAATAAAGGTTTGGGCCCTGATCTGCTTGAAATGGGAATTAAACTTGAGTTATATCATCACCATTCAGTGGTAGCTATTCAGCTTATCCACAAAGGAAAGGTTTAGTCATTGCACACAGCTATTACCCAGCCAGTCCAAAAGCAACAGGCTTATCTAATATAATTTTCAACCATTGACTTCTTGTGACAAGGGGGAAGGAGCAGCAGGGGGAGAAATCGCTGAACAGTTTTTTCTTGTAATAATATACAAGCCTTTTGTGTCTTTATACAGTTCAGCTGCCAGCTGGAACATATACTGCAGCTAGTACTTGAGTTTCTGGCCTTGTTAAATTACCCACAGCTTCCACAGAACTAGTTTGAGCCAAACTACCCCAAAAGCTGGATTTTAAAAAGGGCTGCATAAAACCTAGCTGAAGCAAACTTGCACTTCTTAGGAACAGGGAGATCACTTCTGTTCTCTCAGCTCAGTGCCACTAAGCTGCTGGTTTATAACAACAAAACATTGGAGCATAATCAGATGGTGGGGGAAGGGCATACAAGTTTTATACGTCTACCACTTTCATGTGCTTTTTATTATGCTTAAATAAAAGTATTTTTTGTGACATTGACTTTAAGTGACCTTTCCAGAAGACAGCAGCCACTGATCAGTGACCCAGCACTATCAAGCACATAAACATTAACATTCAGATAATTCTGCGCAGCAAGAAGGCGCCTTATCTTTTCAGAAGCAGAAAGCTCATAACTACCAGAATACAAACCCTTCAAGCTTCATTATTCAGCAATTGATGCTTCATTATGGTAAACATGTTTAATGCTTTAATCCTTTAAAGAAATATTTTATTAAAGGGTGAGAGAGAATGCATATGATAGCTTAAAACACTTCATCAGTCCTAATCCATAGGGTAGAAGCAATAAATTTGCCTTCAAAGTGACTCAGGCTTTTAAGAGAAAGACATGAATCTTACTTATGCCCTTATCAGAGCATGGCCAGGCAATCCACTGCAACTCTAGAGGTGTACTGCATTTGACATATCCAGACACACAAGGGCTCTCTTTGGCCATGTGGCCCATCCCTGCAGCATGGTTGCGCTTCCCATGCTCAAGATGATCACTTGAAAATCAGCAACTAATGAAAATGCCTTCCTCCCAGTAAGGTATCATGACAGCTCTCGCCATACGTGGCTTCTTCCATCTCATCACTTCTTTGTTATCTGGGACTAAATTTGCAGCTTGGGTCTGCTATTACAGAGCACAGTATTTTCATATATTATTCAAGTCCTCAGGCTAGGTTGCCAGCCTATTTTGCAGGAACCTGTGCCCTCTTTCTTTCAGAAAAATTCTTTCTTTAAGCTAAGAGGAAATGCATACCTTTTCCGTACCTTTGTGCTCTTTTGCAGTAACATCAGTAAATGGTGGAGTCTTTGAAGAAGCTGAATTAGAAGGAAAAAAAGTATTAAAACCCTGATCCTTACATAAACACATAAGAAATCGCTATTTTACTTCAGTGTGGAAGTGGTCAGCTAAATCACATGCACTGTTACATTCCCTCACTGGAGGACGTATTTAGAACAGAAAAAAACAGGGAACAAACCAGCCTTCCAATGTCAATACTATTCTGGTGTACACCCAGCAGAATGGGTCAAAAATACCTCCTATGAATCAGTTCTCGTTTAATATTTAAGAATTCCAAGTAAAAGTTCATGAGCCTTGTAAATATCCCCAGCTAAACAGACTACTAGTTAATGTGGTAGCTTTAGCTCCAGATACAAACACTTCATTTTCATATTACTTTGACCAGTGTTAATGAAGCACATAAATGAGATTGTTTGGCATTTGATTTCAATCAGAAAAGTAACTGTGACCTGCTCCAGTATTGATTATCAAAGGTCAAATAACCCATATATAGCCTACTGCTCCCAAACAAAATCAAGGATCCATCTCACAAAAATCAGTGATCTCCATATATAAATCCTATCAACAATTCATATACTCTGAATTCAATGTACAGAATACTCTGATTTAGGCTGAGCTATGGTCAGAATTCAAGGTTCTGAGAATTACTTGCATTCAAACAAGAAATGCACAATATCTGGATTTAGCTAAAACAAAAACACTGTTAACATAAATAGTTTCTCTGGTATCATCTTGGCTATAAATTAAGTCCATTCCTAGTAAAAAAAAAAAAAAATATCACAAAGGTGGTGATATATTGAAACAAGGGTCCAGGAAGACTTCGTGATATCCATCCTTGGGGATATCCAAAACGTGACTTGACAAGTTGCAGAGCAGCCTGATCTTACTGAATCTGCTTTGAGCAGAGGGCCAGAGAAGGTAACATGCAGACATCCCTACTAATTCAAACTACTTTACGATTTCAGAACTGAATGTTGCTAAAGCTCTAGATACCTATTCTGAGGATATTTACACTTAGAAGCAAAACATGATCAAGGTTAAGAACCTTCCATATTTTCTTTCGAGTCCTTACACAGGTCCAATCAGTTCTATACATTACAACACATTCCTTCTTGTGACATACACTTACCTCCCTCAAACTCTTAACACTCCAGTAACCTCACAGGGACTTTGGCTCTAAAAAGCAGAAGTCAAATGCATGATTGTGCTTTCACAGTGAAAATCCTTATGCTTAAAACTCTTTAGGGATGTATGACCAACAGTAGAGGTGGGATGCGACAGGTATACGTGACACAGCTCATAAAGACTGGCCTCTGTTGCACATTTTTACACATCCTCATTAATGCAATTGTCTCACATGACTCAAAGGTCACATGAAAAAATACTTCTTGCATTGTAAAAGAGATAAGAGGAAGTAAAAAATCATTAGCCTGATCAGATGAGTAAGTTTCATGTGAAGAAATGCAAGTTTCTTGGGCCAATACAAAAAAATTTTATAACTTACATGTCCCTTAAAGGACAGTGAAATAAAACATGAAGAACACTGTAACATGAACTAAATTGCAAGTTCTGGGTAAATTCAATGAGAACCAAGATTAAGTGTTCTGTGGTACCTGCCCCCTAGTTGTATGCTTTACTTTAAAGAATATCATGCATGTTTTTCATGTTTCATATATTAGCTGTGGACCTGTCAAAATAACACCATCAAATCACTTTTAGAGAGCAGATACATTGTGATTCAGACTGATGGACAAGGTGTTAGATCTCACTATCTTTCCACCATCCCCACTCAGAAATACGCTGCAGCTGTACTTGCTTCTTAACAAAGAATTAAGGCTGCATGACTTCTGGATAGAATCTAGTAGGCAGTTACATAAAGATAAATTTCCTTTTTGGTAGTCCTGAAAAATCCCTCTCCCATTCAGTGTTTATCACTCTCAAGTACCTGAAAATAGCCACTATAATAATGATTTGAAAAATTACTTTGTTAGGGTAGTTTTTGAGATAGGACCGAAATTGCCATTATGATACACCAGGTTTGATGTGGATAATAGGGCTGAGTAAAATTCAAGTTGTGATTGTGACAGAACTTAAAGCATAGGTTATCCAAACTGTAACGCCCAGTATTACAAGTTGGCATTGTTCTACAGTCTTCATTTCTTGATTTTTTGGGGAGGAGTGGTAGGCATTGGTAGGGGATGGGGTAAGACGGTTTGGTTGCGTATTTGATTATTTTTTTTATAAAGCATGTAAACAAAATTTACATGGATATAGTCCAAAAATGCTAATCTGCAAAGATACTTGACAACCTGTTTCTATGACTCCATGTCCCAGATTTAAAAGTAAATAAATAGAAACCTAGCTATAACTTGGATAAATACCAAGTTTAATAAAGTTCTGCTGCATGAGGTCAGACCAAAAGTTCATGCAGTATTTTCTCTCCAACATTAGCCAACAGCAGACTATAAACAGACTGGGAAAGTAGGCAATTCCCTACACATTCTCCCAGCCTGTTGGAACCAAACTCAGGGGTTTCATGGAATACCCTAGATAATTATCCCAGAAATATAAGTCCGTTCGGATGATTCTTATAAGCTTTTGGCACCCATGACATATTGATGCCAATTTTTCAGTTTGACTAGCCTGAGTAGGTTTTGAATCTACAAAGCAATCTCTTTTTCCACAGCAATTAAGCAAAATACTGTTTAAAGAAACATGGATAGTAGCAGAACTATGTGGTATTTCACTGACGTGCTATGTCTGTTGACAAAACTGATCTTTGCTTTCTGTTCTTTAACTAGACGTTTATTCATATGAAGACTAATTCCCTTACAAGGCAGTAATTCTAGGAACCCTTGAATGACTTTGGTTACAGCATGCTTTTACATCCAAGCCACCTACAACAGCCAAAGTCCCCTCACCTATATAACTAATCAGATTTCTAAAGCTAGATGAAAGAACACCATGCGTTTGACTGAAGTCTCATCTATCCATGGGTAAATCCATAAGTATCAGAAAAAGGCAAAGAGTAAACAGTGTTAAGACACATGAATGAGAAAGTATGTTCTGCATGTGCTAGGTCCAAAATACCTGAAAACATTCTTGGACACATAAAGAAATGAAGTAGGAGTTTAAAAGATTAAGAAACAAAGGGATTTTGTGGTGGGTTGACGCTAGCTGGACACCAGGTGTCTACAGAGTTGCTCTGTCACCCTCCCTCCTCAGCAGGACAGGGGAGAGGAAATTAAATCAAAAGCTCGTGGGTCAAGGTAAGGACAGGAAGCGATCACGCACCTATTACCATCACAGGCAAAACAGATTCAACTCAGGGAAAGTAGCTTAATTTACTACCAATCAAATCTGAGTAGGATGATGACAAATAAAACCAAATCTTAAAAAACAACTTCTTCCTCCACCCCTCCCTTCTTCCAGGCATAACTTTACTCCCAGTTTCCTCCACCTCCTCCCCCACAGCAGTGCAGGGGGATGGTGAATGGGGGCTGCAGTCAGTTCATCACACATGGCTTCTGACACTCCTTCCTCCTCAGAGGGAGGACTCCTCACACTCTTCCCCTGCTCCAGCGTGGGTCCCTCCCACAGGGTGCAGTCCTTCAGGAGCAGGCTGCTCCAGCCTGGGTCCCCCACAGGGTCACAAGTCCTGCCAGCAAACCTGCTCCAGCTGAGGCTGCCCACGAGGTCACAGCCTGCTTTGAGCATCCACCTGCTCCAGCACGGGGTCCTCCACGGGCTGCAGGGGGATACCTGCTCCCCTGTTAACCTCCACGGGCTGCAGGGGGGACAGCCTGCCTCGCCACAGGCTGCAGGGGAACCTCTGCTCTGGCACCTGGAGCACCTCCTGCCCTCCTTCTGCTCTGACCTGGGGGTCTGTAGGGCTGTTGCTCTCACATAGTCTCACTCCTCTCTTCAGCTGCAGTTGCTATCACACAGGAACTTTTCCCCCCTTCTTAAACACATTATCCCAGAGGTGCTACCACCATCACTGATGGGCTCGGCCTTTGGCCAGCGGTGGGTTCATTTTGCAGCTGGCTGGCATTGGCTCTATCAGACATGGGGGCAGCTTCAGGCACCTGTAGCCACCCCTGTAGCCCACCTGCTACCCAATACAGCTCTGAATAAAAACTACAGCGGTATACAGAACAGTAATCATGAGTTAGTGGGAATGCAGTGTCAATGCCAACAACTTCTCTGCAGAGGTAAGGAACCTGTGTACAGCCACAAAAAAAAATAATAAAAAAATCACAAGTAGCTTCAATAATAATAGCTTATGTTCAGCTTAGTGTCTCAATTCTTCTACTTCTAAATTAAGCCTTAAATTTCAGAACCCCATAAATAACCAGTTGTAATTATTTCCACTTGTTGATCTTTGCACTGGATATCCCCACAGACCCATGTTTTGTGTAGTTGTAAGAATGCACATAATTCCAGGAAATTTTTCCCATGGTTCTATTACTATTTTTCTTTCAACAATCAATTTTCACAATGGGTATGTCTGTTAACTTACCATCTTAATATCATTAGTGCTAACATTAGACACCTACAAAAAGTTCTGCAGTATGTTAATTTAGATCATAATGATGCCGCGTTCTTATTAGTGTCTCAAAAGTCTTCTGAGAACATGGAAGGACCGAACAAGAGTAGGTCTAGTAAGGAACATTCAACACTGACCTCTGCAGACTTGAATGCATCATTTCCCTTCTTTCCTCTCTTCCTCTACCATTTTGATTGCAAGTTCTTCCAAACAGCCACAACGCCTTCACAGAATATCCATATTCAGTGTTAGCTCAGACCATTAGAACAGCAAGAAATAGTATATTTGTCCAAGACCTCCTTGCACTGCAACTTACACAGCTAGACCTTAAAGGTCTCAAAGACCTTAAAAAACTTGTACAGCTTTTACATGGGTTATTAAAGCCATGATGTCTCTTGCTGGGGATAATTAAGACACTCTATTAAAGGCCTGTCAACCTGTCACCAGCTGCTGAATTTTCAGTGGCAATGACAGCTACATGTTACAGAATACTTGGGGGGAAAAAACCCACCAAGTCAACAGCTCAAATCTTTCACAGCAGAACAAGATTACATCATGGTTCAGTACAGAAGGGGCAGTTTCACCAACAATTTGATAAGGCCAAAAAAGAACATCACATCTCAGCATATCTTCAGGAAGCCCTTATCCATCTGCTCAGAACTTAAAAACATTAATTTTCTGCACTCTCAGTAATCAGCTTATAGCTTTCCCTTTGCCATACAGTATCTGAAATGCCCCAGTGATTAGTCAACTCTCCAAGGTAAATGGAGTAGTAGGAACTGGATTTTGCCTGAAACATCTTGATAAAGCCAACTCCACTCAAAGAACATTAGAAAAAAACACAATAGTGGCTGTTTTATTACCAGAAGAATAATTAAATGCAAGCTGGATTTAGCTCTGTATCTGAGAAATCAATTGAATCTTCTCATTTTCTCTCGATTTACTTTATTACATGAGTGTTGCTGACTCTAAGACACAAGGTGACGAATTAAAGGGCAAAAAGCCTTCATGAGTTTAAGTTAAATTCTTACTTCTAAAAAAAAAAAAAGAAGAAAAAGAAAACAGAAAAAGCAAGAAAAATTGAACACAAGGCTGCTATTTTTTTTTCTATCACACCTTATAGTAATGCAGTATAACAGCCAGGAAAACAAAGCATATATGATTTGTATGCCTTGTTTTGTAACCAACACAACTGTTTAGGCACTAACTGTAAAGAAAAGCCAAGGAGAGGACACATCTGCTTAGAGATATGAAGAATAACTCCAGAAGTATTCCGTCTACTTAACTTCCATGTAGCACTTAGGCCGCTCCGCCTTTCTGGAAAAACTGACAATTTAGGGAGCGTTTAGAGTACTGCAGTGTCACAGCACAGCAAAAAATACTTTGAGACATAAATACAAAGCTTGAAGAGAAAGATGACAGCAGGAAAGGGAGGAACAGCAGTACCACTGGCTGGGTAAGTACATAGGACAGCCTGCATGTCTTTTCATATCATAGTCCCTGACGGGGGAGAAAGGGAGAAAAAAATTCTAACTCTGCTGTCTTCATGCCTCTCAATTCCTTCTGAGCCTCAAAACTGTACCATTCTATAACCTATAGCTTCCCTGTTCCTATCCTCTCCACATTTCATCCTCTAGGCTTTACAGTCCACTCCCTAGACTTGCTTTTTTCCTTCTCTTGCAATCATGAAAATTTCAATCTGCCTATCCCATGTTTTTATTACCTCTAAATACATACGGCTGGGTACAGACAACTGAGCTTAGCCCTGTGACTGCCTGTCCTTGCAGAAAGACCTGACATTGCTACTTGCACAAGAAACCAGATGTAATAGCTTTCGTTGTGGTTTTTTTTTTTCAAATACTTTTTTCCCCTCTTTGAGTCTCACCAAAGCTGTTATGCATAAGCAAGCTTTATTTTAAGGAGAGAATGATTTCTATGCAGATGTAAACTAGATTCCATGGAATTTTGAACAAATATATTTATATCAAATGCATACAACTTCATTTCTCCTCCTTGCAGGTCAGCCTGCATTAACAGAAGCATCAAAATGTTAATCTCAGATGGACAGTTTCTATTTGCCTCAGCAATTTCTACAGGCAACAACTCCTTTTTAGTTCAAATTATATACCATTTGCATTGTGTTATTCAAAATTGGCTTTATTTGGCCCTCTAACCTCTACCTGTTTTCCATCTTCCAGTACTGGAAAAGAAACTTACTTTTCTATGAGATCAAAAATCTCCTGTAGTTTTTTGCACACTTACACAAAGGTTGATTTCATAAACTACAAAGAACAGGTCCCCAGAGAAAAAAATTACCTGCAGTAGCATGCATATGGCTCTGTCTGTACCTGAAGACATAGCAATACATACACAGGCAAAACTAGTCATGAACTGTATGTGAATATTGTTTACCAAATTTGGACAATCAGTCCATTTCCAGAAGAGAACAAGGAAAAGCAGGGGAAAAGCTAAATTCCTTTTACTTTAAACACAGCATGCACTGTCAGCAGAGTTAATAGGCTGAAAAATAAAAGCAGCAGAATATCCAACTCCTGTCATTCAAGCTGAAAAACAGACCCAAATCCTAAAAGGGTTTCTTATCAAGAAGATCCCATGCCTGCACAGAGCAGTTAATTAAGCTTTGTCCAGGTTAGTGTTCATATTTGCACTAGAAAGGCTATATGAGTCTTCCCAATAAAGCAAGCTACACTAGGAAAAAAAAAAAAAAAAGAAAAAGCAGCTCCACTGCGTAACAGAGGCATGAGAGTCTCCCTCCAAGGTCAGGACCACGCACTCAATGTTCTTGAGGTGCCCTGCTGCAGCACAGAGCTCAAGAGAATAACTCTTTCAGAAAGTAACATAAGACTAGAGGATACAGGGCTCAAACGCATCCTGCTCTGTGTTATGCTTCGTCTTTAGGGGCTGTTGTGTGGAAACACAGCATAAACCTCAGATGTTGCCTCTCATCATGTTTTAGTATTTCCTTACAAGACATCTCCCAGTACTGCTGCAGAAACATACCCAAGCCAGCTCCAAGTGCATGTTAAAAAATAAGGTAGAGTAGTAATCCAGTTATAGAGTAGTATGCAGCTATGCAACACCCAGAAACATCCAGGCACCGTTACTCTGTTGTACCACATAAGGTAGATATACCCACTAAACCTAGAGCACCTCAATACATTTAAACTAGCTAAAGCAATAGAAGGTATTTAATTTCCTCTTACTGGGTATGTTAAATATTTTTACACAATAACAGAAGATTCAGCTCACTCCTTTTCTGATCACAAGTGATAATGAACAATGTGTTAGAAGAGTCATTTATTTTAAAAAATACTGAAGCTTAATCAACTTGCAAGCCCTTACAATGCATCTGAGCTGTACGTTGGGTGTTGGGCGTTTAAGGACTCCAAACAAAACATGCTTCAGAGTTAGGAACTAGATTCATCATGAGGTGTATTTTTCTTCAACTGTTATGATGATGTATAAGTAATATGCAGTTATAATCCTACCTTAATTCCCCGAAGTGTTTAGGCAGCATTATCAGGGATGCTGCATAGTTACATAACTCAGATTAATAAGCACACAAGGGGAGGAATAAGGTTGATAAAGCTAGTGATGTCTGTGCATATTTGGTAAAGCTACACTGAAAACAGAGACTCTGTGAGGTCTTTCTTGCTGCTTCATTTTTAACTGGGGCTGGGGGCATTATTTCATGCTTCAATAGTTGCACTAATAGAACTGCACTGTGTTAGCTGAATGAGATTTTCCTAGTTGTGAACACCAATGGCTGGAACAGTTGGGCTAATCTGAATTAACCTATACAGCATAAATACACTTGAGTCCATGAATACGAGATGACATTAGCATAGATTCTTAGTGAGCTAACTCAAATTTAGGCACTGAGAAAGCCTGGGGAAAGTAGGGAAGGGAGTTAATTCAAAAATTCAAACCGGAAAAAACACCCAACCTACATTTATATTTAGAGACAGCTGTAATTTGTGTGCATGAACACTAGCTAATTCTCTGGTGAAATTCTGACAGGGAAAATAAAAACTCAAAACAAGGAAAAAAAGATTACCAGCATAAGGACACCAACAGGAGGTCAACCTTCTTCAGGTAGAAATTCTAGGTGAGGACTAAACTTTGCCAGAAAGAAATGGCAGTGGAGTTTAAACTGCTCCATGTAATTCCTCAATATCCTAAGATTGAACCTGAGGCAGAAACATGAAGGACACTATACTTGCTGAAAAGAACAGTGACAATCCCTTCACTTGCAGTGAATCAGAAAAAAGCAAAGATACCTGCTTTTGCAATGGCTTCAGTTAACAGTCTATTGTTTGTTTGCAACACATAAAACAACAGAGATCCAGCTGGAGTAATTAACTAGGTCCTAAAGAAACACCATAAACATTTCAACTTTGAGCAACCAGTGTTCTTTGCTTCTTACTTCAGAGCCTGTCTTTGAGATTTGTGACACAGCAGTTGACACGCTAATGCTTCTAAAACTGTACCTCTCTGGGAAAGGTGCAGAAGTACAAGCACTTCTCTCAGCTATTTTTTAAACAAGAACAACCACTTCTTTAAACTGACCTTTTTCCTCCTCTTGCACAGAAAATACACCGTTCACCGCTCTGTGATGACCAAAATAAGAGTCTAAGATCTGCAAGTTGATACTCTACCACAAATTTGCACGCTGATCTTTTAACCCTTAAATCTTCCATCCTCCCTCTGAGGTCTGAGCATCCATTTATTCATCCCTCAGATGGGCTCTTTCCTTACAGCTCCACTTAAAATAATCTAAACTGCCATCTTGGTGATTAATTCTCTGAGTTCAATTGATCTTGGAAAGATGCTTCTTCCTATTGTGAAAAAGGAAGCCTAGAGCATTCATGTTGTTCCAAGGGAACATTTGGACACCTAATTCTAAAAGCTGTCATTTAAGTTTTCACCACTGAGGAGACATCACATAGCCAGTAGGAACTGAACAGCTTACTATCCACAGTCCTGTCAATAACGCATATTTACAACCCCATTGGCAGAGCCAAGCACTTTGTGTATTAGATACCTCACAAAGAGTCATTTGAAGTCATATGATGAATGGCCCATATAGAAATTTCAGGGTATGAATTTTTAAGTCTCACCTGCAACTGTTGTTTCTATTATGAGTTGTAAGGCTTTTTAAAAATCTTGCATTACTTACAGCATATACAGTTAACCCATCCTTCATGAATGACTCCCAAATTTGCTAGGATGGTTCCTAAACTGTGATGACACAGTTCAGCATAAATCCCTGTGTAAACAAAGTTGCACAAATATTGGGTTTATTCCAGCTGCTCTGAAAATGTAGTTTCTTTGCTTCAGGCCAGTTACTAACAGCTTTTAGAGCCCAGGTAATCAGGATACACAGAAGTTTCACCGTATCCCTAATACTAACCACATAAGTGGAAGCAAAGAGAAAGGAGAAAGGTAGCAGAAGAGCTGTTGTCACGCTTTTTAAATACCTTTCAATATTAGAAAGACTTTACACAGATGATATTAGTTTGGCAACCTTACCGCAAGGAAGCATCCACATGGATCTTTTCTTACCTGCTTCAAATTCACCTCAGATCATCTAAGAAAAAAATATGTGAACCGAAAAGTTTAGGATATCCGTAAGTTTGAAACATGCAACAGGCGAGGGCTGTAACTAAAGCATTTGAAGTTATACCTACTATAAAGGTTTCCGTGTAGCAATTATGAAGAGATGTACTCTTAACTAATGAGATTTTCTGAAAAGGAGGAACTTGATCACGTTCATGATACAAAGTGGGAAACTGATTATGATTTGACATTTACTTGCTCAGCATGAGGTCACTGATGAGATTAAGTGACAATGAAGGAAAGAACAAAGAGGGAAAATTAAACTGAGCTCTGAAATAGCAAAAAGTTTTAAAATTTAGAAACATGCAAATAGGTTACTAGAAAAATAAATTATCTGGATAACATTAAATCTATGCTACAATATCAGAACTTGGAGCCAAGGATTCAGAAGTCAGGAGAGACCCAGACTGCGTTACAATTACATGTGCAACCACAAATCATCCCCTGTCTGTTTGTAGAAAACAAGTTAGTCCTTAATTACATAATCAGCTTGTTCATTTTCCTTAACTGAGTGTGCAATGAATAGATATGAATCTGGATGGAGTTCCATCCTAGTCTTCAGTGACTTTGGTCTTACTCAGCAATAATGAAACACAGCTCCATCTCTTTCAATACACAGAATTTTCCTTAACCCAGCACTTTTCTAATCTGGGGAGGTGAGATATCTTGGCTTTTTCTGTACCACTGGGCAACAGTTTGCTGTACAGAGAACACAAACTGTCTGCAAGTCAACTTATGCAATAGGTAGTCAAAACCCTCACAACTTCTGTGTTCAGAATCAGCAAAAACTGAATTTGGGATTTTCTGCTACTGTGCTGAACAGGAGATTAAACTCCAGACAGATCTGCTAAGGAGTACTTTAAAGAACTGAACATTTACCTAATATATCAGGAAAAGATGAATCTCAAGGTCATTTCAACCATTCTCCACCATCAGAAATTAGATAGTCAGCATCTTCCAGAATGAAGACTGCTAATACTAGTTATGTAGCTATTAAAGAACAGGAGGGATACACTTCTTTCTGTCCCTAAATTGAGCCACAATCAGCACTAAAGTCTTCAGATATGCAGGAGTAGTGCATTAATCAACCTAAAAAGGATACTTCTATTGCAAACCAATTACCCCTAAATTTCCATTCTGCACTTTTAGGAAAGATTAAAGTTTTCCTTTTGAAAAAACTGCTTTTCCTTTTGAGAAGGCTGAGATGAGGTGCAGTAGGAAATGTAATTATGGATGGATGGAGGAGTACTGTGGTTTTCACACTGCTACTTAGTAATTTCATTAGGCTTCGCTGATTTTTGTACGGTGACAATTGTCCTTTACTTCAAAGAAGTTAGGCACCTAAACAAAAGAGCACTCGCCCTGACTTACTTACCTGATTCTCCTTTAACGTGTTTAAACCATAACTCTTCAGAGCAAAAACTGTTATGCATCTCTGCAACACTTACAGTGTAATTCAGCTTGGAGTCACAGTATTACAGCAAAACAAGTTAATGTCTCCTGCCTTGCACAGATGGCACACCACAGTAAATCTCACTCTTGTTTGTACCAGAAAGATGGCAAACATCTTCAGCTTACTAACAAAATACTGAGAGTGGAACTAAGTTTTGCCATATCTTTACTAAATTTTTACTGAACCACTGGATGATCACACAAGCCTTACTTAGAAAACCAGGGATATTTATAGAAAAGGAAGAAATACTGAATTAAAACAAGACAAATGGTGATACCTCTATTGACCCTTCCAGCACCTGAAGGAGACTGACAATTTCAACAATGCGTGGATCATGAGTCCATGAATAAGGCTCAGAGTAATTAAACAATTTGTACATTTCTTCCATGACCCTAACAGTCAGTCAGATTACACCCAGAATTTGCAATGCTGTACTAATTTAATATGGGGTCCTTACAAGGATTTCCCTTAACTCCGTATGAATAAGGGGGACCCAAAATAAACCCCCAATCAGTATTCTTCAGCAGAGTAGGCAAACAATGCCTCCCACAGAAAGACAAGTTAAAAGAACTGTTAGCCAAAGTAAACTGCTTGGCAACCAAGTCACAATCCCTCTTCAAAATAGATTGTTTAGAAAGCTTCGGTCAACATATTCCCCAGCTGAAAACATGTCACTTTGTAAGTAGATGAAAAGCAGCCACCTTCCTTCAATGCAATATGTTTAAATGATGTAAGAAATGCTTATTATATTTGATGTCAAAATATACAACCCCCTTCTGATATCAAAAGAACATTGCCTTTCTTCCATGCAAAGGACCATATACACCAAGAAGTTCATGTGTAAGGAGACTGCATGCAGGAAATAAGTTTTGACATGCTTGCCATCTCAGCAGGCAGGTATGAGATTTGAGTATTTCATTTTGAGTTGGCAATTGTGATGTACACATGCGTTCAAGAACTAATGTCAAAATGAGACATATAACCCTGGTTTATATTCCAAACAGCCAGTGTTCAAGTGCCACCATTTATCTCTCCAAGCTTTTCATAAAGACAGTTTTTGAGCCTTGACTTGTACAACATCAAGTGTTTTATACTCACAGGTAAAGTGTTCAAGTCTTGATTTATATCTCAGTATTTTATACTCACTAGCACACTATTCAAGCTTGGATTTATAGCTGTGTTGAGAGAACCAATTTAGATAAAATACTGTTCAGCCAAACCTTCACCCTTTTTCTTGAGCCAATACAATGACGAACCTTTCCTGGAGTGTCAGAGAGCTAAGCCCAACTTTTTGCTTCACTTTTGTGGCAGCTATTTCTTTCAGAAGGATCTCAGTTTTTCTCTGGTTTCCTCTCCAGAATCTATAGAAGAGTTGATGAAACTTTAAGGAGCTGAATGAAGTTCATTGAACATAGATTGGTGGGGGTTTTTCTTCTCACAATAATAGAGGTCAGCAGATAAGGTAGTGTCTGTGCAATTCTCAATTATTTCTTTAGACTATCTCCCAATTTAGGCTGTTTTAAGAAACAACTAACAGGCAATGACTTCCTACATCAATAGTTAAGGTTACGATGTGGTAAGACTACCTAGGTTTGCAAGAAAAGCTCAAAGCTTTTGAACGTTATGGGTTTTAAACACAAAAAACCACTAAACTATTTCCTTGAAAATTAAAAAGTTATTTATATCTGTCATTAAGCCCTTTAATCAGAAATTTTACTTTCAGTCAAAAATAGAGAATCTGATGAAAACATAAAGAGTTGTTACCCAGATTTATTGTGTTTATCTAACCATGAAACCTTAACCATAAAACCATTAGACCAAGAAGGCATCCACTTTGATTAGCAAGGGATTATTATAACAGATACCAACACCCTCATAGTACTGTGGCCACACACACAACCCGTACTTGCTTCCAGCGGAGCTTCTCACTTCATAGTCAGGTAAGTCAGGCTCCCAAGCCTGTGCAGTAGGTTTCTAATACTCTAATAAAACTGGTCAGAACTTGGTTTTAACAGACACTAGCTTTTATTTATAGAACCAGCTAATCTGAAGCCTCAAAATGCCTATCTCAAATTATGTGGGACTGAGGGGAGTGGTGTCAACCAACAGGTTTGATTGTTTTAAAATAAACTGAAGAAACATTCTTCTCCAGATAGAGAGCCTTTGCTTAAGGAATTCTTTCTGCAGTAAGATGATTACAACATTCTAAAAGCCTGACACCAATTTTGCTCTTTTTGTTGCTCTGACTGAAAAAAAGTAGTTCTATAGCCCAAGCACAGCCTCAGGCAAAGAAATTAAACTTCAGGAAAAACAAAGAGGGGCTTGAGTTTGAAGAGAGAAAGGTCTAGCTCACACAAACTTCCCCAGCTATAAAATACTGTGTAAAACCGTCGCAGCAACCCTGCACCAATGAAGAGATAATAGAATTGCAGTTAGACCTCTTTAATCTTACTTCAGTTTTCCAGGAAAACTTGTCTTACACAATCATCCTATGTCAGCTCCTTATTACTGACTTCTGCTCCCACTGGGGAATTTCAGCTAAGGTTTACAAAAGAGGAAAGGTCACCAAGAGATTATATTCCTGCAGGCTTCATGTATGTAAACAGCAATAGGGCAGATATCCCTGCTGAAGGGAAATCTGCAGCCAAGGCCGAGGCACAAGACTAGGCACAAGATGTCTTTATTTCAGGACAAAAATAAAAAAATCTTCCTTCTGTCTCCACTTTCAATTAACAGGATCTGATGATGAGACAAAGCCACAAGACAAGATTTCCCTAGATCTGCTTTTCAGACGTGCTTAAAATAAAAAAGGTCTTAAATCAATTCCAGAAGAATGGAGCGTGGGGATGAAAGGTGTGGTGCCCATGAGGAAGTCAGAAGAGTTTTCTTCCAGTTACTATTTTCACACAGAGCACCAACAGCTGACACAGCCTTGGTATAACTGAGGGGTCAGAAACCATCCTACACTAATTGGCCCCACTAAAACATACACTTCGTCTCAGACCTGCTTTAAGAGACTACCATCACTGTCCTTTCACATACATTATATACCAAGAGAATTTTGCTCAGCTGGACCAGAAGGGGAAGAATGACAGTAGAGACACTGAGTTGCCTAAGTCACAAAAGGTGTGGCTAGCCAAGCTGGGACATAAACAAAGGCCTCCTAAATACTGATAGGAAAGCTCAACTGCAAAGCTATTACATTGCTTCTCTGATTCCCCTCTAGCACCTTAGTTCCCCAATTGTAAAAGCACACGTTACATTATGGCCTCCTCATCACTTTTGCCTGAAAGTGCTTCTGAAGCCATTTAAGCCTATATTCCATAAAAACCTTTGAATGAATTCCAGGTCATCACCACAGAATAGCACTGCACTCAGATAGCACTGTTTCCTCCAAGGTAATTTTCATGCTATAATTATCTCATAGCCTGATTCATCCTCTACAAGAAGCCCACAACAGAAGCACAACTCATGAAGCAGTGCATTTAAACAAAATAGAGAATAATGCAAACTATATTCACAGAACGTCCTTTGCAAAATCTCATTTGCACAGACTCAGAGGATGAAAAAAAATACCATGTTATTTTTGTCTTCCCTAGTCATGTTAGTTCCTTTTAGACATAAAATATTCACAATTACTCAGTCACAAGATACCTATAAGCCATTTCAGTTCAGTTTAAACTGAAGTTCTCAAATTTGTACTTTGCTGGGGTCAATTGTTGCAAAACATATGGTCTATTCTGCTTGCGCATTTTTCTTCCTGGAGCATACATTAACAGGGCCAGACATAGACCCCACACACTAAAAACACAAGCCAGGAGGTGAGCAGCACTCTTAGGGACACAAAAGTCAAAACATTTGAAAAACTGCTGTTTCAGGGAGTTGACTGTCACTGACAGAAGCTAACTTGCAAGTTGTTGCAGAGCTACAGGAGCAAATGAAAAGGAAACAAAAAGCACACCAGCTCTGAACTTGTCTGATTCAGTTGACTGGTAATAAACCATAAGAACAAGAGAAAAGATAGGAGAATAAGCCTGATCCCCACTACCCTTTACAACTGATATGACACTATAAAAATGTACATACCCTGTTTAGCAATAGTCTGCAAGCTCCTGACGTGTTAAAAGGACTACTAAATACAAGACCCTGAAGATTAGGCCCACTAGCTTTTAGGAACTATTTTCAGTAAGGCATACCTTAACTATTGTAAATCATAACCTCTCGGTATCCAGGTGCCTACATTTCACACAAAGCTGGCTGCAGCAGCCAGACAGCACATTTTGCATCCTCCATCTTTGGGTTGTTGCTGGTCTATTCCACTCTTCTTTGCTAGTCCAAAAGGCTGGCTCCATCTCTCCAAGACCTTTATGTTGTGCAGTACAGTAAAAGTGAGATGGTGGCTTCCAGGCCAGTGTTGGGGGAAGGGAACTGGGAATCTGCAAAGCCAAAAGCCTGATTTACTACAGCTTCAGCGAAGATGTAACCAAGCACCAACAACGGGAAAGTGCAACTGCCAGGGTGCTCTGTGTTGGGGTGCAGAGGGGAAGCTTCTGCAATTATAACATCCCGGATGGGAGACTGGTTACATAAGGATACCTGCTTGCAAAATATTGCTAGATGAAGCTTGCTAGGTCCAATGCTATTCTTCCCTAGAGGCAGATCCACAGCTGCTGGGAAGTGTCATTGCACAGCTATTACAGTCAGTAGCTTCAGTGGAGCTAAGGACACTTCATAGCAGCTGCTGCAGATGTGCAGATCTGCCCCAAGGGGGTCGAGTCAGGAGAAGAGCTGCCTATCCTCTGAACAGCTATTCTCTGCACCTCCCTCCTTGCAGCAGAGAAGCACTGTTCTTGTGCTCTACTAGGTAATACTGTAGGTGCGGCGTTCTGCTTGCTAGGCCTTCTATTGCTTTGTACTCTGCCTCACACACGTTGGCAGGGACCAAGGTAACATCCACAGTGTGACTGGATTGTTCTTTTCCCACTCACACCAGAAGCAAGTTTCAAAGCTCCTTGGGTCATGAGGCTCTCTTGAGGAGCTCATTTAACTGCTTCAAGTAAGAGTCCTGGAGGGGATCTCAGTGTCTGGCATGTAACTACCTTTACATTTCTTTCTGGATGCTGCAGTTTATCAAAAGATAGCAGAGGGCTCAGCAAAAGACTTTTGACAAATGCCTTGTGACAAGGCAATACTCAAGGGCTGAAACCTGGTAGTCATATGGCAGGGGGATAAATATAAAACTGTAGATTAAGCAAGCACAGTAGCACTTAAGACCATTAATGCCTTAAGCAGCAGTTATGGTTTTTCATAATTGCACAGACTAGCTGAATCTCCTAGATTCTTTTAAACCTGCAAAACATCGTTCTGGGTAGTTTGACACATTTTTGCTATAGACTGTTTCAAAACTCAAGAGACCAAGCAGTCAACAAGACAAAAATAAGATCTACAAAAATGACTGAACCTTGCTGACACCAATTTAAATATTAGCAAAGTCTCCTAAATTTTCCTGCCTTATGAGAAGAAAATTTACTATATCATACTTATAAAAGATTTCAGGTAGAACAACTCCCCTTCCAAGCACTCAGCAACAGCAGAGGCATGAAAGAATATGCAGACAGAATTCAACAGCAAGAAATCTAATAACCTAAATTTTTTTATTCTTTGATGTTAGACCATTTACACTTTACTTTGCACATAGATCTCAGACCACAATGGCTTTCATGACAATGAATAAACACATGTGCAGAACAAACTGCAAATTGAAGATAAATAAAAAAATACAGTATCAGAGAAATAAAATGCAGCAATGCATGGTTTAATAGCAGGAATCTATTTCACCCTGTGGCTTATCTTTGGTTTTCCTGTATAAATTGACCAAATACAAAAACATCAGAAAGCACGTCCCAGAGCCAAAATTTTCCAGATCAGAGATGCTATGGTATGCTCCAGGAACTCTCTTTTGCTAAGAAAACTGGAATATGAAAGGGCAGCTAATAGGCCGGGTTTAGAGGCTGAGAGATGAATATTTATCTCTATGAAAGCATGTGATGAGTCAGCCTTGGCTATAACCTGTTTGTACCATTTCAGAAGTGCAAGGCAATAGTCCTAACCTCTTCACAAAGCTGAATCCAAGACAAGGTCTAGCCTTGTTAGCATATTTGCATTGCTTACAGGACATCCAGTTATGGATGGTGCAAATGATATAAACTATGAACTTTTTTAATCTGCATGGAGGAGAAAATTGTATAAACTGGTCCCGACACTTAAAAAACAAGGCTTGTATAGATTCGTCTCTTCCACCTATATTCCCCCCACCTGCACCAAACATTGCCTTGAAACTTTCCGCTCCCCTTCTAGTCTAGGGGACAAAGCAGTAACAACATACAGAAGTCACCATGAAGATCTAACAGGCTTCAACGCTAACCTTGGTGTGTCTCTGCTATCTTAGTTTGCTGATTAGTCCTAGGTCACCCCTTATATTTAAACAGCAGCTATTTCTTCTCATGCATTCTTTAGACCCCCTTCCAAAACAATCCCCACAAATACTGCCCAAATTCATGTTCACCTGGCAGCTTCTAATTAACCCTTAACCTTCATCAAGCTATGCAGGCATTTCACCTGAACCACAGCTGAGTCTCCCTAGTGCATCTCTGTGATCAGCATGTTAATGCATACAGCTGTACAGCCACTGTGCTTCTTTGGGGCTCAGCTACAAATGTTTACTGATCTCATCTACATGAGCTTCTGCTGTTGTGGGACCTTCTTTCAGAAAAAGGCTGAGTAGAAGGACATACTTCAGTCTTACTTGTTTCTTAGTCTTTCTTTAGAAAACTCTCTCTGACACTCAGCTGATACGATATATACATTGAAAGGAAAGTATCCAAGTCACATTCAAAGCAGGCTGGTTGGCAAATCACATTTGGCAGCCAGCAAGAGATGGACGTACATGTCCTTGCCATACCAGGTTCCCTGTGCTGTTTACTATCACACAGCCAAAACTGCCAGCCCTAATACGCAAAGCAACGTAACGTTTTCCATGCTTAAGACCTCATTTAATCACTTTTCCCTTTCTCAAGTCATTCTGGATGCCATCTCCCACAAAGACTGTCTCAGGCTTTGTTTTTTCCTTCAAGCCATGCAAAAAGAGCTTATTTGCTCAATGAAAAAATCCTGTTTTGTCAACATTTTTAAACAACTGTTAAGTCAAAAAGCTTTTACATCCATCTGCTTTTGAGCAAAGACTGGAAATTATCAAGCTGTCAGGAATGTTTCTTTTTCAGCCCTATAAAAATCTTTCAAGTTTGGCAGTGTTAAGCCTCTATAAAGCTGCAGCTTGCCCATGCTCTGAACTGACAGGTTAGAATCTGGCAGCTTGATTTCCTGAAGTTACCATCTGCCCTGATCATTCTTCAATCCAAGACTGAGTAGGATTTTCCTCACACTTGCTGCTTTCAGTACCTATCAAGCTGGACTAAGGAAACGAAGACTGGATTTATGCATTTTTGTACCCATACTAAAGTTCTGGCTGTTTGTGCACAAGAGAAAAAGTGCAAATCCATTTAAAAAAATAAAATAATGAACTGTAAATCAGAGTCTGAGTACAAAGCTAACTTTCCCAATCGCATCTTCCTATTACTTTGTGCAGTCAAATGACTTTAATTCCTCCAAAGACCAAGAGAGACTGCATTTAGTTATTTGTTCTCCTGCCTTCATGCAATGGACACCAATACAAAGTAGTAAGTCAGGAAGTAAATTCTTAAGTCTCTATTTTAAGTGCTTTGGTACACAGATGTCAGAGCTTTGAAAAGGCAGTAAAATTCTACAACAAAATAAGCAACAGTCAGTCTTTTTATTGCAGTGCATGCTATTAAACCCAGTTACATGCATGCAGTTCCAGGGACAGAGTTACTGATGACAATAAGATGGATTTCTAATTACACAATTGGTTTAATTGGCTCTTGCCAACTTATGTTTGTACCTCTCAGCAAGTCTGTCAGCTTAGCATCATTTTAGAATAATAATTCATATAAATTGTACCTATTTTTACCATAGAGAAAGGGAGGATATGGGCCAGATATTCAAACTTCTGCACTTGGACAGGAGTTAGGAAAGTGTTAGTTGCTAGTTATTCACCTGACAACAATTCTGAAAGTGTGAAAATTTCTGCTTCATGGCAATATGGGATATTGTGCTAGCCAATGAGCACAAGCAACATTCACATTACATATATGTAACATGCCAAAAAAAATTCAACTCGTACCCATCATGAGCAGCTAAGCACCAAAGAGAATCCTCAGCAAAACAAAAGGCTCCTACAGAGCAAGCTTGCATTACCTGCATCCAGCAGAGTTGCAAACAGCTCAGCAAAACTGATACCAGCACAAGAGATTAAAATATCTAGAGAGGCAGCAGCTGAGTTAGCAACACTTCACCACCACCCTTCTTCCTCAGGAAAAGCCTGTCCACTTCAATACCAGGACCTGTGGGCAAGCCATCAGCTTTCTTCCCAAGCATCTGCCAGACATCTCCTTTCTCTCATAACTTTTTTTCATGCCCAGGCTGACTGTGTTGTGATGGGACCTGCTAGCTTCATTTCTAGGTTCCATAACTCAATAACAGCTTTCCCACACACAAACTTTTAACAGGGCATGAAGGATGAATAATGTGCAAGTTCCTTCTTGTTTAATCACTTATCTTGACAAAATTAGTAAGGTCTCATTATGTAAAATGGAATAACAGTACTTCATCATTCCAGAGCAAATTTTCAGAAAAATTATTTAAAAGAGTTCAGTTATTTTATTCTAGCTGAAGTCTCAAATTTGTCTTCTTCACACTATTAATATGGCTAAAGTCACATCTTATCCTCAGACACCTCCTGAGAACATGGTTTTGAGTTTCAGGAAGAAAATAACAACAAAAAGTTCCTTTAAATCCACAAGGAAAAAAGGACAAAACCTAAACTGAAAGCCTGGATTCCATATGCTAGAATTTATTTTGTTTTAATAGAGACCATAAATAAGTGGCCTCATTCCTTTTTACTGTTATGAAATTCCTTTGTTAATACTGAATCCAGGTAGAATACACATGCACACACGCAAAAAAATAGTAATTTTGCAAGTTGGTTGCTCTTGTGACTTTACTGCTAGAACCATGCCTTCAGCTCCTTTGAAATGAGAGATCAATGGTCCCACATCAGCCCCTTCTAGATAGCAGTTGTCTTCCATCATGAAAACAATGCGCATAATTGAGCACAGTTTGCTTGCAATGAGTAACATCTGCTGATGAAAGAAACCTCTATCTCAGCTAACCAAAATGCCTCCTGTGCTTTAATAAAATGTTTCTACAAGGTTATCATTTTTTAGCTTTGAAAAAAAATTGGGTTTGCTATCACATCTTCTCTTCCTCTCCCACATGGATTCAGAATAAGCAAGGACACAAAATACACACAAAAGCTATACAACCTATAGTCTGGATCAGCATCCAGAAGTGAAAGGTTGTCCTCCTTGCATCACTTTGTGTAGAGTTAAATGTATACCTATGTGTTGACAAAAGATCTACAGCTCTTACCATCACTTACTCATATCTGTCCAGAACATGAAAGAGCTCGGGGACAGCCAGCATGAAGCATAGTACATTTTTGGCCTTTGTTCATGGCCAGGCCAGGGAACAGAACTTGAATTCAGTGTCATCCACTGAAAATACACAGTCCCTCTTGTTCTTTTGAACTGAGGAGCTAAACTCATGGTCCCATACCCAAAACATTTCAAGTTATTAAGACCATTTCTTTCCTTCTCCACTCAAATTTATCCAAAGAGTACTCAGAAATACTAGATGAAACTCTCCTCCACCACTAGTAAATCTGCTTGGAAGCTTCAGAAGAAAAACGCAAATGTAAGTACAAATTCATACAGCATGCATGTCTGGAGTGCTAACATTGACGGTAAGATCAGTTAGTTGACCCATACATAAGTAGAAGCTTCACACTTTTTGATTTGCCTTTTCTGAAAATAAAAGAGCAGAGCAATAAAAGGCAAAACCCCTGAAAACTGACCATGTCTCAGACTGATCTTTTCTGGATTAGAGCTCAGGAAATGTCAAGTTTGTGCTTGACATAGCAACTGATAAGTTCTGTGACCTTGGGCAAACCACTTCACTTTCATGCCTTTGTCTTCCTCACACACACTTTTTAGCTGGTATGTTCTTCAGACAGAATTTGTCTATATTGCATATGTACAATATCCCAATAAAATCAGGTCATCATCAAGCTCTAACATCAGCTTGACCCTTAAGGCACTCTAACACTATTTTTATTCAGACAAATTCATTTCTCATTTAAGAGTGTTGAAGACTGTTGAGACCTACTCAACTGCAACAAAATGCAAACTTGCTTTCTTAACACCTGAAGTGTTATGAACTTAGTACACAGTGGTAAGAAATCCCCAAACTACAGTGAGTTGTAAAATTGTTTTGTTCATTTGTACATATGTTTAAGTATGTTGTCTGTTAGTTGTAGCAGTTTAAATCATTTCATAAAACAACAAGTTATTTTTCTTATCCCTTTGGAATGTTCCATAATTACTACATAGAGGTAAAATGATTTATTAATCACATGTAATTACTTTTAGTCCAAAGATGTATTTGCATAAATTAAGAAATATTTTGAACTATTCAGAGAACATATTTCTTTTATTCCCTTACTAATGCATTTACAGAGCAATCATACCTATAATAAACAAACCCACTAAAACAACAGGTACTTGGATAGGTTATTACAGGTACCCCATTATCATGTCAAAGACCCTTAATTTTTTATTGGGTGTCTCTCACAAATTCCTCTGAGGTAAGAAAGTGGTGTTATGCCAGTTTTAAAGGTCAGAATTTGAGGCAAATAAACTAAATTGCCAAGTCCTACTCTGGCTGTCCCAGGCTAATGCCTTGACCAGGATAGAAAATCCTCTTGTTTTTAACCAGTACATTTGCACAGGACCTTAAGTCTGCTTGCCAGATTTTGTTTGCAAATCAGGGCCTGCAGCTGATATCACGAAAAATTTTGTATGTTTAGTACACTTAATTTTATACACACATACCCCACACCACCACCACCCCTCTCCTCTAGTGGTCTTTTCCACTCCTAGTTCTGACTGACTGGGGATTGAATACCCAAAGATCAAACCATTCTACTACACTCTTTCTTCAGGTATTCTATCATTCATTTTAGTACTTCATAAGTTTAGGGTGAACCCTGAGAGCATTTCAGACAAAGGAAAAAACTACATAGCAAGAATATTGGGAAGATGTACACTGCACAAATTCCTGCTAAAGGTCTATCACCTCAGAAGGAAGTAGTATCAAATCAGATAGACTGCAGTAAGCATGAATTGTACTAAAGTAGGCACTGCTAGTAGCACAGTATGTCCTCAGCAGCTTAATATGGCATTTCAAAAAGATTGCTGTTCATTACCTGCCCTACGTGCAATGCAAGGCAACAACTGGAGGACTGGCCTTAAGCTACCTACTCAAGGTTACACAAGATTTCTGAGAACTCAACTCAGATCTCTGATTCCAGGTTCACAGGTCTTGGTCTTAAGTTGACACTTCTAGAAAACTTGACCTTCAAGGAATCTCTTCTCCACAGCTTGGAAGGCTTCTCATTGAAACTCTTAAAATATTTTAGAAATACTGTGAGCAGGGAGCTTTTACACCATAATCCAGAAAGTTAGACTACATGCAGTCACTATAAAAAGGCTACTGCAGAGAACTATTTAATGTGTTCAAAACTATCCCCTGAAGAATCTCTCTCATTGAGATTTAAAGGCAACCCAGAGCAGGATTCTCATTCCAGCTGTCCCCTCCATACAACTAAGAAAATGACTGCACAGTGAAAACATGCTGTGTTCTGCAGCAAATACAGTGCTAACAAGCAACATAATTGGTCCATCACTTTCAGTGCCAGGAATATTCAATTTCATTTTGCTTAACTGACAGAAATCAGTGCTGATTCATAAAAGTAGATTCAAGCATTAAGTTTGATTTCCACTCAGATTCTGTGAAAGGATAAGAAAGGGGCATGGTGGTATTGAATGAAAACAGAGAAACTGAGAAGCAGCACTGCAGAAAATGCACAAATAGGTAAGTGATTTGTCTCTGTATCTTCCTATACTACCTTCCAATTACACACAGTGCACAAAGCCTCGAAGTGTTAGTCATGGTCATACAAGTGAAGAAATTGAATCAGATGCTATCGATCTCTCCCTAATGTTCTTAGAAGTCATGGAGATCCTAATCATTTGCCCTGCTACTCTTCTTCCTTCCTTTTGGCGATACGAGCAACAATACAAAATTCCCATGTCTCTCTGACAGTGCAACAGTGTTCTTATTTTTAAAAAACACCACCAACAACAACAAAAAAACACCACCGCACAACCAGTCAAGTATCAGCATAACAGAGTGTGTCCTTGATGACACAGTCAAGGAAATTCAGTTGGTGAATTTCTGCAAATACTTTTGTTGCACAGATTCATTTGCCTCCTGGTTTGAAACAGCTTCACACCTCACTGGGAAACTATCAACTGGTGTTAGCCAAATTAGCAAATAAGTTTCACCTACCTCCACATGCTCAAGTCAGACTCCCAACTCCGGATAAACAGGCATGGTTCTTTACAAGTCAGAGACCAGTACCTTGGCAGTTTCAGGGTGCTTCAGGACTTGAAGCAGTTTTACATGTATGGGCCCCTGCCTGTTGGCTAGAAACCATTCCCTAGAAAGATAGGCATATTGCTTTGTTCGTTGTTTGTGTAACAGTTCTTTGTGTGTTTCTTTGGTCAAGCATAACAAAACCAAAACCCCTCAGTTACAGCAGGAGTTTCAAGATGACTTTATAGATCTATTCTGAAGAGTACCACTGATTATTTCAGTCAGCCTTGTCTATATAATTTGTACAATGAAAGCCTGAAGCTGTTTCAGAGCTTTGCTGAAAGTTCAGTGGTGAAGGTAATTCAACAGAACATCAGAATCTGGTAATCATTTTGTTCAGGACAGTTTTAATAAAAGATTAGCTTTTATCTATTTGTCACTACTGCTCCTAAGAATAGGAGCAAAGGTGATTTTTTCTTTTGTGAGCAATAGACATACTTCAGTGTCTTGCATTTTTTTCCTTAGGTGAGCAGGCAAATGCATTATTACTTCAGAAGTTCAAAGATTATTAAAAGTACTATTTACTAAGTAAACAAAAAATTTTATATGAAACAAAACAACAGCTAGAATCAGCAGGTTTATGGCAGAAGACATCTGTAAAAGTAAAGCCCCTGTCCCATGCAGGCAAAAATTACATTCAAGGGGAATAAAAGACAGGAGTGTAAAAGCCCCACTTAAGAAATTAGTCCTTGTAAGAGATGTGTCTTCAGCAGTAGGTACTCATAGGCTTGTTTAGCTAAAGGAAGTGTTCTTTCATTTCTAAGACAGACTATAGGTATTAGTTAGTAGATGGGATTCTACCACTAATACAGTATTGATGAAATTTCACTTTTAAAATGCTAGCTAGGAATGGCATTATAAGGAAGCGAAAACTAACCATTTAGTTTTACAATTGCTTACAGATACATGTTTCTCTCTCTCTCAGAAACAACTGAAGTTTTCAGATCCCCTTCACATACCCTTCCTCACATTCAGAAGTTTGAAATTAGTTTCATACCAACACAGTGAGAAGACAAACTTACATTACTTAGTTGACTGGTATGTCAGATATCATCTTACAACTTCAAGGGTATTAAGAAGGCAAGAGCAGTAAGAATAGATTGTACCAGGTAGAACTTTTTGCTGTTTTAATGATGAACATACTCATGCATACATTACTGTTGCAAAAGCACAGCTTACCATATAGCTTTAGAATATAAGTCCAGCTAGACTGTTTAGGTGGTATATTAAACAATTTCATTTTCATGTATAGTTCAAAGTTTAAGGACCATTGCTGTAGACTGAAGACAAATTGAAAAGCATTCAACCGCTTTGTTCATTCATTTATTTGTAAATGAAATGATGCCTTTTTTGCTTATTTTCCGAAGTGGCTTTTCTGACTCCAGATCTCCACTCCAGCAATTACAGGCGACTTCAGGGGAGGAGGGGGGCATGAATTCTTAGGAGCAAAGAAAAGGGTGGGCTAAACCTACTTGTTTTACAGCTCTAGCAGCTTCTGCATGCCTGCCGAGTCATACACTCTTGACTTTTCTCTCTTTAAGGTGATGTTTATAAACAGTGTACCTCTTACAGTTTTTTAAGTTTCCCATATGCTGTTTCTGACTGTACCATTTTTCTCTTCAAATTTATTCTAGATGTTTTAGGATAGCAGGGGTTTCACACACCAAAACACATTCCTATTTTACATCTTCCTTCTCCTTCCTCGCCTGGTATTGTTAGATAACCTCGCTGCCAGGGCTTAATCTGATAGAGGCTGTTGACTTGTTTCAGCATATGTTGGTCTCAAGGTGAGGGAAGCTAAAGAATTTAAGTTATATAAACCAGGCAACAAAAAGAGTTTCACTTCAATGGTGTGAGAAAGGAGTACACCAGAACTCACTGGCGGTTAGAAGAATACATACACAAATCACTCAAAAAAAAAAAAAAAAAAAAAGCCTGCCTCACAGGCATTGTTCTGTCTTCTCATGAAGGCTGACAACAGCTTGTTAACATTAACTGAGCAAAACCTGAAAGAATGCTGCAGAGATGTTAATCGTTAAAACAGGCAACTACCAAAGATAAATTCTAAAACAAGGCTACGGTTGAATGGTCATGTACTGTACTACATAGTTTTCCCTCATAATAAAACTTTCTAATTTATCCTTCCTTCTCCAATCCCTCCTTTCAACAGCTCGCTCTTGTATGTCAAATATCTCATCTCAGATGGTTTTACCAATCCTTTGTAGTCTTACACTGACTATTGCCAAGTGTTGACATCACTAACACTAACAAAGCGGTTTATGGGGAGAACTAGGTTTTCTTTGCTATCTTGGGGTAATCAATAAAATATCCACTGAGAAAGGCTTAATTCCACATATTTTAAACCATTTACCATAGATTTATTTAGATAAATAATCAGAAGTATTTAGAACCTTGATGCTGTTACTCTGATACATCACAATGCTGTAGAAACTGTCTTACTAAAATTTTCACACATGTCCAAATATTTGATGTCTTACCCTTGGCCTGCAGGCTACCTGTTGTGCCATGTAGGTATGCCACAGCAGGGCACTGAACACAAACAGAAAGCTAAGCTGCCCTCCCTTGCTGTTAACTTCCACATGACTGGCCACTCTGGCTCTTCAGCAACAAAGAACTCTATTCACAGCATCGAGTAGCACCATGCTACTGGCCTCTGACCTCTAGGGAGAGAGCTGCAGCTTTAAATCACTGCCTACTTAGTGTCAAGGAAAGGCAGAATTATGGAATGAGTTAAGATTTGGCCTTCCAACAAGGATATTAGTTATCCATGTTTTTCGCTAATAACAGACTGACATCCTTTGGAGTATATGGTATCAAACTGTTGGAGTTGAAAGTGGCTTCCTTCAGAGCAATGTTCTTGCTTAATTTTAAGCATTTTTAATGGGTAGCTGCACTGAAGTTTGCCAGAGACCAAGGTTTGCACACTTACTGGAAATGCTAATTCTCTTTTCAGACCAAAACCCAATAGTTATCAATTTCTATGTAGATTCTCAGATTTGTTTCCCCTGAAACTGTATAAATAAAATATATCAAGAGACTAAAAGCAAGTGGTCAAGCTCCAGGTTTTATCCCTTTGCTGTTGCTTTCCTAGAAAGTCAGAAGAGAATCTTAAACTCTACACTGTAATCAAATGAGCTGAAAAGCATGAAAACACACTTCTCTCCCTGCAAAGGTCAATTTCAAACTAGTTTTGACTTCTAAATCCTGCAGAAACAGAAAGGTAAAGCTAGAATTAGATCCAAGACTGTGTGGCATGTTCCCTTGTTACCAAAATTCTGCAATTCTTCACCCAGCTAGGTTACCATCATGGCAATATGGTCTCCTTAGGGGAATCCAAGATCTATAGATACTTCATAAATAGCAACTGCTACATTTCACATTTAAATAACTATTCCTCCCAACTCCTGTGTAGCTACAGGAAGAAGGTATTACTACCTTCAGAGGATTTTTTTTTTTCAATAAAGAAATAATGTGTATTAATGCACAGGTAGAATAACCTAAAATTGTGATTACAGTGACAGAACAGTGTCATATCCCAGCAGATCTCATAGCTTACTTGCTTCTGTTGATACTGATTTGTATCAATGTACCCTTGCCTTTGACACATCGCCTTATTAGCCCAACATATAAGACTAAATTCTCAGATTTTTCTTTGTATATAAGAACATAATTTTGACTGGAATCCATAGGAGACTAGTTGTGTTGCTAGGAGGAAGCTGACCATGATTTAATATCACGAGCATTTGTTGAAATTGTTTGCAATGTTGCCTATCATCCAGCAAATTACTTCTAATAAAAGAACTTTTAGAATTAAAATTATTATTTTAATACAAGAAATGTGATAAACTTTGCCCCTAGACCTTCTTTGCTTATAAGCTGAAACAATGGGGTTGACTTTACACATGCAAATCAAAGTTTTCCTGCCAGCATATACAAACTGAGGATATGTATCTGTACTTGACAGCATATGAAATAACAAAGCAAATACAAGTCAGCTAAGATGATTATCAAAGGAAGAGAATCTGTAAATAGAAGAATAATTTCTGCAACACAGTCATAGTACAGGAAGAAAGGAGCAAAATACCTGCAAATTCCATGCAGTCTGAGTAGATAGGGGAAGTCCACTAAAATCGTAGTCACATTGCTTCTCATTTATTCTTATTCTACTTCAACTCTTGAAAAGAGTTTACCAAAACTTGTGCACCATATTCAAGATGGGAATCTCAGATCTTAATACAACTGTACTCATTCTTTCCACTCTACTTCAACAGCATCATCTAGATTCAGTGAGTTTATTCTCAGCCAAGTTCTACATCATACTGACTACTTAGACTCCTCCACTTCAGAAGCAAAAGCACTCAAATCCAGCTAAAATCTTCCTCTACAATCCTAAGTTTTCATTAAGAAATTATATGGTGAAAGATATTCCCATCCCAATAATTCATCAGATCACTTGGTTCATTTAGCAAAATTCTCTACATTTATGCCTGCAGACCTCCAGCTCAAAAAGATATTTTCCATCTCCCTTGGTATATAGCTGTATGTAGTGACAGTAACCCTGGTGCCGAACTAAGTTGTTTTCATCAACAGCACAGCTGTCCTAGGCTCAGTAAATAGCCAACTGGCACATTCAGTGGGCAGTGTGATGACAACATTTTGTCCTGTGGGACAGGAAGTTGTGCTAGCTGACATGGTACAACATGAAAACTGCATTGGGTTGGACCTATGTGGGAGGCAAATAAACAGCCTCCTTTCCTAAGCTGGCAGTATCAGACAATTATTCATGATGAAGATAAGGGCTAGTGGGACAGCACTAATTTCTGCCAATGGTCAAGTTTTCCTGTTCTGAAAATAATTATCATTGTTCTCCAGCAACAGGGGAAATGCTTATTTAATTCATATAAAATCAGTAACTTACCACAATCAATAAGCTTTTTCTACAAGTGAAAGAGATAAATGTGACTCCAGGCCTACAGCCAATTCTGCTATTCTTATTAATTTTTTTTCATGTTTCAACTCAGTTTCACAGAGAAAAAAACAGACTTACTTTCTATCCCATGTAGCTGTGTCACTTGACTAAGGATACAAGCATCCCTGTCCATTGTATATGCGAGGTGTGGTGGGTTGAGGCTGGCTGGACACCAGGTGTCTACAGAGTTGCTCTGTCACCCTCCCTCCTCAGCAGGACAGGGGAGAGGAAATTAAATCAAAAGCTCGTGGGTCAAGGTAAGGACAGGAAGCGATCACGCACCTATTACCATCACAGGCAAAACAGATTCAACTCAGGGAAAGTAGCTTAATTTACTACCAATCAAATCTGAGTAGGATGATGACAAATAAAACCAAATCTTAAAAAACAACTTCTTCCTCCACCCCTCCCTTCTTCCAGGCATAACTTTACTCCCAGTTTCCTCCACCTCCTCCCCCACAGCAGTGCAGGGGGATGGTGAATGGGGGCTGCAGTCAGTTCATCACACATGGCTTCTGACACTCCTTCCTCCTCAGAGGGAGGACTCCTCACACTCTTCCCCTGCTCCAGCGTGGGTCCCTCCCACAGGGTGCAGTCCTTCAGGAGCAGGCTGCTCCAGCCTGGGTCCCCCACAGGGTCACAAGTCCTGCCAGCAAACCTGCTCCAGCTGAGGCTGCCCACGAGGTCACAGCCTGCTTTGAGCATCCACCTGCTCCAGCACGGGGTCCTCCACGGGCTGCAGGGGGATACCTGCTCCCCTGTTAACCTCCACGGGCTGCAGGGGGGACAGCCTGCCTCGCCACAGGCTGCAGGGGAACCTCTGCTCTGGCACCTGGAGCACCTCCTGCCCTCCTTCTGCTCTGACCTGGGGGTCTGTAGGGCTGTTGCTCTCACATAGTCTCACTCCTCTCTTCAGCTGCAGTTGCTATCACACAGGAACTTTTCCCCCTTCTTAAACACATTATCCCAGATCTGCTCCCACTGTCACTGAGGGGCTTGGCATTGGCATTGGCCAGTGGTGGGTCCATTTTGCAGCCGGCTGGCATTGGCTCTATCGGACATGGGGGCAGCTTCTCACAGTACCTACCCCTGTCGCACTCCCTTTACCAAAACTTTGCCATGCAAACCCAATACTCAATGAAATGGTCCTGTAGCTTAGGATCGCAATCTGGTTATTTTCTGCAGATGAACAGCTGTCTTGCAATACAGTAGCCCAAGAACTTGAATTCCTGGCTCTCTGTATCAGAAATAGACCACTACCAGGACCATTGTCAGCTTGAAGTACAATGGCATTTCAACAAGCATCAGAGGAAAAATCTACCTTTAGCAGGCCTGATGACAGTGCACTTTCAATTCCTCTGATGGCAGAACTGTGGAAAAACAAGTAGTGAAGTGGTCTGTATGCTTTAGTACAATGTTTCTGTAATTCACAAAATGAATTAGAGATGCCGGAGCCAGATAATATATGTAAATGCTAGTTACACCTCTACCCATTACTGCAGAAAAGCAGCTTCCACTGCAAGGGAAGGTAGTTTTTAAGTTTTCCAGCATATTAACCTGGAAATGAGCTATCAGCCACCTGAACTTGTGTTTCCTCTGAAAAGAGCTCTAGACAGCTTTAAGTGGTCAAGGTCTGATCTGAGTTGGTAGGACTTTCACATTATACTGGCTAAAAATCTAGTGCAATTAACTTACCAAAATGTCCATTCTCAAACACATTAAAGGCCTGTTCATATTTCATGTGCATAGATACAGTATCTGTAAAGACAAAACTATTTCATTCCTCTCTGAAATTTTTACACAGGTAGTTCAGAGAAAAATACTGTTGCACAAACAGATGCCTGTTAATCATTGGGTCAATCTCCCATCTGGTGCAAGGTAGAAAGCCACCAACCAAGCTAGGTGCAGACACTGCTCATGTGCCAAAAAGGTGTACCAGGCAAAAATGTAAAATACCAGAATTGCAGTTCTAAATCATAACAGGAGTGGGCTTTTTTTTCCTCTAAATTTACAACAGCATACTTTCAACAAAGCAGCAGCAAATATAGTTCAGGAGATACAGTGAATAACAAGAGTTTCCACAAACTGACTAGCTGTTCATTACTGCAAAATACAAACTCTGCTCTGGTACTGATCCAGACAGGAAGAGACCAGGGTGGATTGACTTTGACAAACGTAAGCTATTCAACATATGCTGGCAGGAAATGTTTACATCAGTCAACCACAATTGTGCCAGGACTGCTAAACATCTTGTCAGTCTACACCATGAATGTAGTTAACACAAGGTAAACCAGAATGCTGGGGAACAAATTTGAATAGATCACTCTGATTGAAACAAACAGTATTTTTAAAACCTAGGGAACAAATGCTCAGGCAGATCAAGTTCCCTACTTGCTCACCCCTTCTTCTCTATACCACCATCCTCTCTCACAGTGAGTCAGTAGTATTGATATCAGCTTCTAGACAAATCTTTCTAAATAAAATTGACCTAAACTTTACTACCTTAAAAATACTCAACCAGCTACATTAGCCTATTGGCCTTATACAGCAGGACAGAAGGCCTCAAGATCTTGCCTAGTCTGCAGAGACGATTGTGCTGTGAAATGCTTCTATTGTCCAGTGGCAAATATGCTACATTAGCTGTGAGCACTATCCCCCCTCTGCCAAGGGCACTCTGCCCAAGGGTGCAAAAATATTCCCTCTGCTGCTTGATCTAGTGCTTTATATACGAGCCCCCTCTTCCTATCCTTAGTACACAAAAAGGTGATATTGCAAAAGGTCACTGCAGCACCAAGAACAGGAAGACTCTGCCCAAAGTAGCTACCAGATATATAGAACTGTACACTTCCCAACAGAGCTGGATGTAAAATGCTGACATGCCATTCCAGGATCAGGTCTCTGCCATCATCAGCAAGTGACCTAAGGCCTCTGTCCCACACAATTGAATGCACTGACTACAGGTGCTATCTTTAAATAGGAAGTACTTAAGGTTAATGGCTGGCTGTATCTGCTGACAGCATTTTTAAAAAAACATGCATAATGCATGATAAGCAGTGTTCAGAGGAAGACAAAAATAGCTCTGTACCAAGGAGGCTGGTTCTTATTTGCCTCCAAGGGCAAATGAACATGCTGGTCTTGCATGTAAGTAAATCACTTTTTCTTCTAGAAAGATGTTTCATCAATTCCCCTGCAGATAAACATCTGCTAATTTCAATATTCATTGCAAAACACACACACAAGAAATCCTCCTTAGCCAGAAGGTATAACTTACTTTTCAATTAAAAGTCTGTCTTTGAAATAATAATATATTTTCCTTTTCTGTGACACTGGGCAGATGTGACCATTTGCCAAGACTTTAAGGTCTTTCACCTTAAAGACTGTGACAGCCAGCTGTTATGTATTTGATGAAGCTATTTCTTTTTTTATGTGACAAGGTAATGTCACAGTGTGATACCTCTTCATGGGATGAGTAAGTGAAGTGATCAGAGCTCTGGCCAGTTATATGACAGAACATTTGGGGAATATATCAAGCAGGCAAGCTCAGTCCTCAGGATTAATTCTGGTGAGAATCGACCAGAAAACAGACTCTTCCAACCCACAGCAGAGTCAGCTGTTGGACCCTCCAAGGAAACGGTGCATTATGCCAAAACAGCAATACATGATCTGCATGACAAAGTGATAAGGAACTACATATACTGCTAGACAGTACCACCAGAAACTGATAAACTAATGGATAAAAATCCACATAATGATAAATCCAAGTTATTACCATGTTCAAATGAGCTTCAAATGCCTTGGTTTTCTGCATCCAGGTGTACTAAACCAGGTACTTAGACTGAATTTAAACTTGCAACTGAAGCCTGATGCTATTGAGGATCAGATAGTCTTCAGCAGACAGCTTAAGACAGCAAGTTACAAAGGGTTAGGTATACAACTAGGTAATTTTTCTAAGAGTGATTGGTTTTCAGATCTTGGTATTCTGCTAGATTGACAGTCTGAGTATATCACTCAATAAAGGCAGTAATTTTCATTAAGGCCAAATGTAGCTACTACCAATAGCTCCGTGTTCTGTTAATAGGACCTGAGATTACCTTCTCTAATACTTTTGAATTAAGTCTGGTTATTTATTCAGCTTGCATAAAACATACCACTATGCAAGGAGGTGTTTCTTCTGCATTATACTGTTTCTCAAAAGTTCTTCAGAGGCTACCCTGGGAACTTTACACCAAGGCAGCTGGTAGATGACAAGAACTTGGGTAACTATAGAGAAGCCCACAAAAAAAAGCCCTCCCCAGAGTGCTCAGCTGCCTCACAGATGGAAGGAAACAGCATGTGATATGATTAGCAAGATATCCCAAGTAAAGGTGCTATCAGAACCAGAGCTGCAAATCATAATGGTAAGGAGTCAAAGAGGATCACTTGAGTTCTGGCTGCTTTTGCACAGGCTTTGATCATATTCTCACATAGTTCTAAAGGTAACAATCCCCACCCCATCACCTACTCTGAATGGCAACATAACACTCTATAAAGCTTTGTACAGTAATTCTGCATTATATCCAATATCTTGGTTAAACCAACTTTGGAAAGAGGCATACTTCTGTCACAGAAAGGAAACAAAGTTTACTGGTTTTTTTGATAGAGTCAGATAGCATGTGGACAAGGGTAAAAGCAAACTCAGATTTTCAAAGACTTGTGTCAAGATATCTCAGAGGCTTTAAAGAAGTATAGCTGTTGCATATAAAAGGCAACACCCTTCAAGCATTAATAACCAACTAAAAGATAAACAACAAAGTAGGAAGGAAAGCAATTTTTCCATAATAAAGTTTACTATTGTTGTTCCAGATGATCCTGTGTTGGAACATGTATTATTCAAAGTATTCAGAGGTGATCTGAAAAATGTTGTGAGGAATAGAGAACAATGGAGTATAAAGTGTCATATTAATGTTTTCTGTATAAATTCTTGGAGCAGATCTTACCTTGAGCCTTTCCAGTCCTCCTTATTTCAAAATGGGTGTAGTAGAATAGTACAGGAAAAGCAACAAGGATGAAAGATACATATCAATTACTGCATAAGGCTAGATTATAGACTAGTAACATGTCATCTGGAGAGTAGAGGATATGAACATGTAACACCACAAACAGCTTCAACAAGTCACAACTAGTTTTTCATAATTTTACTGCATGCCTTTTATTTTTTTTCTACTACCACAGAAGGCTTAAAAATTCAGAAAGCATTTTCTGACACTATCTATAACTTCACTGAAATGTATTGCCATAAAAGGTTGTGAATATCAAAGGCTTATGTGATTTATTGTTTTTTTCTTCTTCCATGACTTTGCTTAAATACCTCCTCTGTGCATTCAGATTAAAGATGCTAGTCTTTTACACTGGTCCTAAATAGCTCAGTCTGAATCACCAAAACTATTCTTAAAGCAATGTTGTCCTGTAGCTGGCTGTAGCTGGAAACCTAGTTTCCATTAAACCTTCTAGTTCCCACAGTGCATTAAAAGCTTTCATTGAAAATTGAGGTTCACAAACAAGCTTCCTAAAAGATCAGTGCAAAGACAACAAAGCTTCAGCTTAAGCCTATGAATTTCCATAGGAGGTGGTTAGCGATGGATATCTACAAAGTCACCTTTGCTTTGACCTTGGACACTACACATAATGCTGAAAAGCTCACTGGGCAGAAGGTAGGCCAACATCTAACATTTTCTTCCCAATTTTTCCCTAATTTCTATCAAGTACTTCAGGATCTAGCTGCAAATTAGTTGTCAGATGGCTTAAGGAGGAGTTATGGGCGGTTACTACAGAACAGCATGTACTTATCCTCACAACATTTTTACCTAAAAATCCTCTGTGAATGCTACGCACTTTTAAGATGCACTTGCTTCCGCTGCTGCAAATACTAATAAGCTAGGAACCAGAAGTATTTTCACTACTTCATTCATGGAGCATGGTCGAAAGCTATAATAAATATAGCAGGAGGAACAGTGCTCTTACCTCTTTCAGCTGAGCGGAATATGGTATCTATACTCAGCCTAATAGAACACATGGGACTGATGCAGATGAGCCATGAGCCTCTTCTCTCAAGTGCCTTTCTCCAGAAGTGAGATATTCCTATTAGAAAAGTCTCCTCTCTATTTTGTTCTCAAATCCAACAGTCAGAGGGAAACCGGTAATAAAGCCACACTGTTCCTAGGTCAACAACAAGGTACTTGAATATTACCACTTACTTCTTGAATGAGAAACATGAAAACATAGTTATAATTTTTTAATTTTTACACTACCCAAGTGGTTTGACACACAGATCTAGAAGCACTTCAGTCCACCTGGGGATCACCTCTCCTCTTGACTCTTATTATTCAGTTTATGTCAATATTTCTTTATTCTTCAGCAATAAATCCTCTTGCCTTCATGCAATGTAGTTTGGTAAAGCATTCACAGTTCAACATGCTTTTCAGCATAAAGTGTGCTGAGAAGGCTTTACAAATTTGACTTGTTACCTTCAAAACACTGCCAGACGGCCTTTAGGCCAGCCCTACTAACAAAGCTGAATTCTGTTAGTAAATGTCGTTTCTGTAATTGGTAAGAAGTCACCAGTATAGTACTTGTAGTCCTTCTCACTGCCATTTTCCAAGCTGCTTTTCAGCAAGTTTTATTTTTTTATATAGACACACATGGCAGTCACACAAACAACTTTGAACAAGTTCCTTGGGGTACTGGTGCAGAACTCCAGGATGGCTACTTTGCCTCACTCCCAGGATCCTTCCTGTTACAAGTTCTATACAGTCAGAGACGGCCATTCACAAACCTTGTTGCTAAATTACAGCAGCATTAACACACCACTTTAATCTAAATACACACTTTTATGTTTAAGCTCTTCTTACACAAAATCCTTCGGATTAAATCTAAAGCACTACAACACAGGAGGTAAGGAGTGTGAGCAGGTTGGCCCTCATGGTTAAGTAAAACTATGTTATATCTCCTTTATTAATGTAAAAGAAGTCTTTTCATTGACCAGGCTTCATAAAGTAGCCAGAGTAATCATCATTATTTGTGGCTCATACAAGGCAATACAGTAAAGAGCTACCGTTTATATCACAGAAGTCATGGCAGCCCAGCCCACCTCCAAATCTAAACCTCGACCTTACATGCAGTCATTCTTTAAATACTTGCAAACAATAGTTGCAATGATCTTAGCTTCCCAAGTACTGGTCAGATCAAGAGAGCTGACACTAGCACAAAGTCCCGAGCCATTCAAGACACTAAGAACACTTCACAATAGTACAAGTAACAAGTATTGATTCAGGATGCATCATGTTGTGCTATCAATGCTATAGAACAGCTAGCTTAGCTCAGACACTACTAGCAAAGCACCCTACTCAAACTTACCCGAGCCCATATAATTTCTTCCAGTATATGAGGGGCAGGTAAGGCACAGGGAAATGGCATTTCACTGTAAAGGTACTACCTTTAACATCAGGAGAAGCAGGACCTGACAGCTGGCATCAGAAAAGTGAGGCTAACATCTCCCTTGCCTATCTTTCATCCTGTGCACCCTTTCTTCACTCTTTTTCATACCCATAGGAAAAGCTGGAGGAATTCTAGCATATTAAGTTTCTGGTTTTTAGCTTGGCTTTCCCTAAATAAATAAATTTTTAAAAAAGAAAAAAAGAAAAAAGAAAAAGACAGCATATGGAAAAGCAGAAGCAACAAGGCTGAGTACGTATCTCTATAAGGAAAAGTAAAAAATTTCAGCTTGACTCAAGGCAGCAGATTTTCCTTTAATTCAAACACTAGTTTCTACCAGCTACAGATCATCTATGACTCTTGTACATTGTTTCTTCCTCTATTAGCTTCCCCAACTTTTAGCCCTCTAGCTAATGCTATTTCATGTGAATGCTGGAAACAGCAAGAGTTCACATGGGTATTTCACTCACTTTTCAGGGACATCATCAGCCTGGATTCTAACAGTCTGTATTAAAAATGGTCTTGCCACAGCTCAGCTCTATCAATTATTTATGAGTATTACTGTAGTCTTCTAATGTCCCATACTCCTTTGCTTTCATTCCTCCAGAATAAGAAATTACACCTTTCCTAGAAAATTCCCCAGGTTCAAAGATTTATTTGGTTCGCAAATGACAAGGAATTGCATGACTCCCATCTGATATCATGTGCTAACACAATGTTCTGCTTCACCTTTCAGGACTGGGAAAGGCCAGAAGGGCTTTAGGCAATGCAATAGCATGTGCACACACACACACACACACACACACACACGTTTCAGGTGGAGTTGTCATTGCAAGACACCTCAAACCACACTAATGCAGTCAGCTTTCTCCCCCCACCTGACACAAAGCATGTGCCCATTAAGTAGGGCATTAACTGTGACCTCTTGTCCAAAGGTGTCCTGACCAAAGGCACAGGCATTCAGCACACATCTGGTCACAGGGAAGTGACTGCTGAAACATAACAATTATCTTCTAGATATGTTTAGATTTAGAAAGTATTGTCTCCTGTTAAGGTGTGGGCTACATGTCCACTTCAAACAGTCTGTTATCTACTGTAATGCAAAAGGTACATCACACCTCCGCTTCTCAAACAACCAGCTGAAAGCATCAGTAACAACTACACCTAAGACAGCATTGGTATTCATTGCAGCAGCTCTCGCAATTGTAGATATCACAAGACATAAGTTCAGAAAAAGAACATTCATTTTAAAGCCTTTTGAATAAAGGTCCTTATTCCTTTATTTATTTAAAGGGAAAATGAGTGGTGCAAGAGAAATTCAGCTACATTCTGTAGTATAACAGCAACTTGCCCATCTAGTAAACAGTGCTGTATCAACTTATAATGGCACAGGATTTTGGATAATGTGGTCACCTCTGGCACTTAGAACTGGGTTGCCAGCAAATCTAGCTGTAAGCCTGCCTTTACATCATTATTTCACTGAATGACTAACCCAAAAGCTCCTATTGGATCTAATGTCACCAGCCAGTTAACAGCAACAAGAAAGGCAAGAGGTCATTTCATTCTTGCTTGCAGTTGTACTGATTATCTGTTATGCTCTTCCTAGCCACTGCCAGTCACCTCTTCCTAAATGGTCCACACCTGCTTCTCGCAAGCAGTCCAAGTATTAAGTGCAGTACACAAGGCTAGCACCAAGGTCTAAATCCCATAAGTGACCGGGGAGACTTCTTCCTTTATCAAAAGCAGCTTTCAACACAGATCATTGCAGCAAGCCTGCCACAGAATGATAGTTCAGAGGAAGATACAGTTTATTGCCTACCCAGCCATCTACTGAACAGTCTATTACATGTGGATCTGTTTGCTGTTCCTACAGACTATCAAGCCAAAGAAGTCCAGGCAGCAGCTAAACTCCATTTCTGCCTCACTAGGGCAGACTCCAAACCCAGACCTGTTATTTAACCACCTTCTTAGAAAACTTCTTCCTGTGATTTACTGTAATTGTAATATACATAACAAAATATATGGTTTTATATTTTTGCTTCGTACATTTAATAGAGTATCAGAAAAACCTGTAACACCAGCACAGCAGTAGGATTTTCTTAACTGCATTCACTAAATACCCAAGTTATAAACATAACATTAAAGTAGCTAGGAAATGTACCATCTCCTTGCCTGAATTTGCCCCTGTGTAGCTAGCCTGTTTCAGGCTGGACAGAGTCCTCTCAACTCCTCTTTATTCATGGTGTCAAGCAGCTTGTTCTAGTGTGGGGCACAAACTCCCTTACCAAATTGTTAATACAAAGCTTCTAATCCACCTGCCCTGGTCATTACTTCATATGTCTGACATCTAGAAAGGTCATTATGCCTCCTTGTGTAAATCCCTTTTTGTGGCCTCTCAAGACACATACAAAGCACTACATAAAGGTGCAGAAAGCTGCCACAAAGGCCAACCAGTGCTGGTCCCTCCTTCCCGTCATCAGGTTAGCACACTTAGTTTCTGACATCTCATATGATTCATTGGCTTGTGTTTTAAAACATGCAGGATTTCAGGTTACTGGTCATCTATATACAAGTCATAGCATGAGGTTTCAAAATGAGTAAACACTGTAAAACTACAAATATTGATGCTCAAGATGAACGATCATTAGGCTGCAAACCATTAGCTGGTACTGAGTTGGGGGTTATGAAGGGATGCATCTCGACAGAATGCCTGCCCAGTCTCAAACTATGATGACAATCTTACAGGCAATCCTTTACAGAGACCGAGCTGACCAGGCAGTAGCTGTTAAAGATCTGTTACCTGTCGCTATGAAATACTATTTCCGAATTACAGCAGCAGCCACTCATGCTGTGGGTAACTATAAAATTTCCACTTAATGCATGTTAATTGGATTATTATTTTAAAGACATGCTCACTGCCCCCATATTCATAACAAATGAGTTCTCTCCAATTATTATTAAAGTAACTCCCATACAAATTAATGATTAGGCCATTAAGACTCTGCAGCTGAATTGCCATTAATTCTCAGATTTGAGAAAATTAGCTAATAAAGTGATATTATAAAAGGAAATTCCCTTATGCATTACTGAATTCCTTCACTCATACAAAAGGCATACAACAAATATCTGTTAAGCACTTTTTCCTTTTATTAAATGTTAAGCTAAAATTATTCATTATAATTGGGGAAAAACTGACTGAAAAAGCTGCATTTTTAAGTTTTGGGTATTTGTAGGTAGTGTTAAAGTGCCTACTAAAATATTTTTAACCACTTCTGGGTATCACATAGACTGTCACAGACCTAAATCATCAGAACAACTTAAAATTTTATAAGTTCTTCTACATCCAATAGCACCAAATAATAGATGTCATGTTCCAGCCACTGCAAGATTTTCTACATGTCTAGGCCTTCTAAATCAACACAAACTGTGTTTTTCAAAGGGATGTAATCTAATCACCAATTACAGTATACTAAGATTATAATACGTACACTTATGGATAAAGGATTAAGTTTCTAAAATTATATGAAAGCAATAGAGGTAATAATAGAGGTAGAAAACCTCTTCCTTGCTAGGCACCACACACATGCACCTTTCTCACACATTTGGTGGTGGTCATTTATACATTCTGTAGTCATTCAATTATTCAAATAACAAAGCATAGCTTACAGCTTCATTTCATGTAGCTCACAGTCATATGTCTGGCCCCCAGTCTCCTCACATCTGCTTTGGACTGAGCTTTCCTACCCTCTTAATCACAGACATTTGAAAATGTAATGCACTGATGGAAATGGGAGACCTTTCCCTCTGCCACCTCTATCTTCAACCCATTTATTTCTAATCTCAGGTTTAGATCATGATTTGTATATACTGAACATAGTTGCTAACATTACTTTACTGAGTACACCATATGACTTTACATTTTTACATTACCAAAATTAGAACTTGCCAGAAATATGCAGTTGGACTGCAAACCAATATACATTAATTTTCCAGACAGAATACCCATGAACTAGAACATATAAAAGATGCATAGTGCGGCAAATGAAGAGACGGGACGCAGCTTGATGCAAGCAAATGTCGATTTATTGTACAGAAGCACGAGTTTTTATACACTTTCAGAAGCTGCGCGTTTTAAACAGATTGGTTCTTGAAGCTAAGCATTGCATACTAGGCAATCCCTGATTGGTGGTTAACTACCAGCAATTAACAGCAAGGTGTTACCTTTCCTTGGCGCCATCCGTCTCCCACTCCCCCGTGCTCTGTAAACACGTCTCATCATGTTAATTGTTGTGTCTATTCACACTCCTTGTCCTCCCAGGGTTCGTGACCTACAAGCTCGAGCACATTCCCCTCAGCTGATTGCCATGCATGGTCCTAATTTCCAGCCTGCTCAGCAGCATAGCTCTGGATATGATTACTATATGGTTTGGTGCAGAGGGAGTAAAGATCTCCCTAGCATTAATTTACACGATCATGTTGCTCACAGTAGCAAAACTACATCATTTGATATTAATACCCTTAACATTGATATGAAAATCAACGAACTGATGTAATTGAAAATGTTCAGTAGCCCTTCAAGAATGAGGAGCAGGAGTGGTCAACATTTTATACTGTTTTTCAGAAAGATATGTTTATATGTGGATTACCTGGCAACGCAGTTTCAATTTAGCACAACTCATATGCACGTGTAACTGTAGCCAAATGGGTAAATCAGTGAACTATATGCATTGTTTATTAGATCTAGCATGCTCAGCAATTTGCAAGACCAAGAATTAAACGTGTAGACTACCTTCCTAACTAGTCACCACAGTAGCAGAATAATAGACATGTTTTATAGACTCTAATTGGGTACAAGAAAAACAGAAAAAACCCACATTCAGTGGAACCATAGAAGTACTCTTACTTGAGTGACACTGGAATACATTCAAAGCATGCAGTGGAAACTGTGGTTTAGTCCATTTACTCACATGTTTAATAAAGGCACCTCCAAAGACTATCCAACCTACCCCAAGCACTCAAGGAATTTAGTGCTAAAGAAAAACATCCTTGTTACTGGTTTGGTTACATTTACTACTTTAAGGTTTTATCTCTTCCCTTCCCAGGGACATTGGGTGAAATACACTGCAAGTTCCATACCCTTTTAACCACACAGCTACAGCAGTATCTTTTCCATGACCTAAGCAAAAGAGGCTGGTCCAAGCACAACCTCAAAGAAGCCAAAGCAACTCCAGTGGACTCTTAGTCCCTGTAATTTACTTCCTTTCTCCATTTGGAAGGAAATAACAGTCATTGTGAGTGTTTCACATTGCTAGATGTAAAACACTTCACTGCTCCACTATGCACTATAGTGGAAAAGCTGAAAAGCATCAAATGCTGTATTTGGAAAGCATCAGACATTAGAGTGCTTCAGCCACAGCTCCTTGTAATGCTGCCTCCAATAAGGAAGTTCAGGTACAATAAATGCCAACTATTTATTCAGTGCTCTCCCATTATCCAAACAGAAGAACATTGCGATTTGCCCCCCGACACAAGCCAAGGCACACAGCTGACTCCAGGGGGACTTACCTATGACCACAAAAAAAAAAAAAAAAAAAAAAAGCACCCTCTCTCATGGGGCTTACAGGGGTAACTTGGCAGGGGCCTCAAAGCAGCTGATGCTCCTTTACCAAATTGGCCTCTGCACCACGTTACATGAAGTAAGCATGTTATAGCTACAGATCAGTTTTCAGCTTCACAGGTACAACAAACACGAGGATGCAGGCCTCTCTGGAAACAGCAGCCACAGAGCACCCAGCTCCCCTCAGACAACGGCAACAACTACCACGGTGGTGGCCCACAACGGAAAAAAAACAACAAAAGTCTAGAGAGGCTGGATAGCCAGCTCTAGGATAACCCACACAGCACAAAGCTCAGAGAACTTTACCTCAGTGACCGAATGCAAAACCCGGTGCCTCCTGTGCTGGCCGGTGTCGGCGGCGGCCGTGGGGGGCATCTGCCGCGAGTGCACAGCGGGGCTGCAGCGGAGCGCGCGGCACCACCTGTGGCGCGAAAAGGGTGGGAAAAAGCGCGCGGCGCCCACCTGCCGCAGTGCGGCGCCTTTCTGAGGTGATGGCTGTGAGGGGCGGCCTCTGCCCGCCTGAAAACTTGAGGGGAGATACCTGTCCTCAGCCCGGGGTGCGTGCTGCTGCGGTGGGAAGGATCCGAGCTGGGACAGAAGCCTGCTAGGAAATGCTGGAGCCCTGTTAGAGGCGTGCTTTAGAGGTAATAAAAGCCCACTTGCTCACAAACTACCAGTGTAGGTTGTTGAGTCTCTCCTCGATCTCTGCCAAATGGGAGTAATCAAAAAGTAGAGTGGACTATGGCTTATTTTTCAGGTAGCTGTTTCATGTCCCTTTCTTTTCAATACGAACATATGATAGTTAAATTTTACAATGTAAAAAAACCATATAAAAGTTTCTGTATTCCATTAGTTAATGTATATTATTGCTATCTCACTAGTAGTTGTACCTCAACTGTGAAATGATGTATGTGATTCAAAGAAACTTTTGTCTGGGTGTATTGGGTCTCGCTGAGCCTCACAGCAGCCCTCATCATGCTGTTCAGTGCTAACTGATGTCGTGACAGCCCTCAGACTTCATATTCTAATAGGAAAAGTTGGTGTGATCAGTGAAGATGGCTTAGAAGTGGTGGTTGTTGTGGATAAAGATGTCCCACATGTGGGTTGTGGGATTTCTGACTATCATTGCCTTTAATGCAAGCCCTGTAAAAACATATTTTAATTGATAAATATAAATTTATTTATATAAAAACTACTATTTCTTTTTAGTTTACCAGTGTGGCAGCTTGCATTATGTTTTTACCCTTCCACCTCTGGCTTGTGAAAAAGTTTTTTACTCTGACTAAATCTGAAACACTAACATCTATTGCTAATATGGTAGGAAAAAATACCTGGAAATGTGACAACTGTTGAGGATAATAGGGAAAAAAAGTAACAGATTGTGGTTTAGTGCTTAATTGCATCACAGCTAAAGGAAGGCAACTGTGTCTGTGATTGTTGTGCCACAGGAATTGGGTTCTGTAGCCGTGACGAAAAATCTTAGCTTTAATGCTGTTGTAGGCCTTATATCAAATTGTGACCTGCTGCATCCAGTCTCCTGTATGGTATATGTGCATGATTCTTCTGTAGATATTCTTATGCAAAATTTACATTAAAAAATTACATTCTCTTAGGTCACAGAGGGGAGGAACCTAAATAATTATTTAGCTTTTATAATAGAACTTCATTTACATGAACAAAATCTGGCCCAATAAGTAGCTAGTTGATGGTTTGAGTATAATTAAGTGTGTAAGGCCACATCATTTTCCTGATTTCACTGTATTGTCCTTCTCAAACTTGGTCTGCCTTTCAGAAATGAGTTTCCCTTTCGCTTCAGAGTAGTGATAATCACTGAAACATGAGTCCTTAGCCAGTAATGAAGCTGTAGTCAGAACATTTCTGCAAAAAAAATGTGATTGTCCTTATTTGGTGTCAAAGGAATGGGATGGTGCATGACTAGAAGAGCTTGGAACTGATTTATATAGGATTTTTTTTCAAGCTGGGAAAAATGCCATTTTTCCTCCTTGATCTTATTATTTAAAGGGATCAAACTTCTTTCCTAAAATGTTCCACAATTTTTCTAGAAGCAACAACACAGCAGGAGCATACACATCTTAATAGCTTAATTGGTTTTGAGAAAATGTAAGCATGCTATATGGGATTGTTAGGTAAGCTTAAGAAGGTTAAGTTCCCTTTTTAGTAACTCTGGCAGTATTTTTAGAGTGCTACATGAATAATTTGCAGAAGGTACTAATTTGTGACACAGAAGATACCCTTAGCATATTTTAGAGGTAGAGTACAGGAAGTCTAAAGTAGCACAGAAACCTTCCGTGAAAGCGTGTGAGACAGTGGGCCATCCATTGCTCACATGAGTAGTCCCTGCATGGATCTTGCATATTGCAATTGCAGCAGAGCTGTTGACTTCATGATTAGAGTCTTCCTGGTTGAAGTATCTCTGTCACCAGGTGGAGAAGGCAAGGGAGCTCCTCCAACAGACACTGCAGTTCACCTCACTAGGAAGGACGCATACAGAATTAAATGGGTCTGTATATCAAATGCACATGTGAGCCCAAGTTAGTTGTTACAGTGATAATGAATATTTTTTTTATGGTCAAGGCAAAACTATGGAACTCTAAGCCTATATTCTGTAAAAGCCTTTATCACTTTCCAGGTGGTAACTACTGTCTGCTGAAACTAGTTAATTCAGTATCTCCCTACCCCCACAACCAAGCAGTTATACTAGTATAATATTCAGATTTTAAGATTAAGGACTAGAATTCCCTACCCCACAGAAGTTAAAGTAGCTCTAGCAGTGTCAGCTTAACTGCTTTGCTTGTTCTGTATTGTAGAGGAATGAAGGCAGTGGGTTGATTAGCATTGATAACATGCAGCTGTGGCCTTGCCTCAGCGGCAGTGGGTTGATTGACATGGATGATGTGCAGGTGTAGTTTGTTCCTGCTAAGTGGTTAAATAGCCCTGAGGCTGGTGGGAGAGGGGGTTAGATGGGAGAGGAGCAGTGTGGTCTGACCTCTGGAGGAAGGAGATACAGCACAGACGGTAGGCTGACCAACAGTAAAACCTTGCTGTAGCCTACTAGTTTGTGCTGCAACAATTGGTGCCCAGTGTGAGGCTGACTGAGTTGGGCTCCAACTACAACACTGTATGATTTAGACCTGTTTGGATATTTAGTTTTGTTATGAGAGAAGGACAACAGAACCCTATGGAGTCTGAAATAAGCTGAGGGAGGGGGAGAACAACTGTGTGTGAACTATTCTGCCCTGCTGTACAACTAAGAGAAATAATATTACCTAGATCTGCCTTACAATAGTGTTTTTCTATTCAAAATTCAATATTGCTTATAATAATGTCATGGAGAAAAGTGTGACACATTTTAACCATGATGCATGTAAGTAAATATCCTAATATCAAAGTCTTACTTAAATGGGGGATGGAAGATGTTGTCTGGAAAATGCTGACCACTTTGTTCTGCAGCAAACTACATGTGATGCACAGTTGGGGACTATTGCCTGTCTTCAAAACTGCATTGTTTCTGGAGCTCATATCTGGTTTTTGCAGCTGATGTTAGAATTTGCATCTGCCTTGTACAGGCAGTAGGGAAATGCATAATCCTGCTGAGAAGAGGGGAGCGTGTGTGTGTGCATGTAGGGAAGGGTTCAAAGCAATCCTCCTGCAGAAAACTTTTCCTTTTTCCATTAATTGAAAAGGAAATATAGGAAGATTATCTTATCTCCTTAAATTTGAACTCTGAATTAGTACTGAGAGCTGGATGACCTGAAGATCCCTCTTTCAGTGTCCCTTCTTCAGTAAAGGCTTCTATTTGGTATAATTGTTACTTCGGTATCAATTGCTCATTTCCTTCTCTCTTACTCTCTCCTAACCAAAGTCAGCACCCAGTCACAGCACAGCTGAGGAAATAATCAAGGGCTTTGCAAGTCAAGATTACTTAGGCTCCTACTACTATAACTGGCATGACTTACCGCAACTAGAGCTTTACAGGATTTTTTTGTGGTTGCCTTGATATACAATTTCATAATTTGATGGTATTTCTGTATCCGTTGTTGGGCTACCATGCCTCATGTGTGCCTAAAAGAATGAAAAATGGAAAAAAATCAATGAGGAACAAAAGCATAAGACTCCAGGGAATAAAAAGCAATGTGTTCTATGCAAAATAGTAAATGTATTTTACTTTGGATTTCTAAAAGCCAGCGTGGTGGGGGAACAGAAGGGATTCTATGGGGAGAACTAAAGATGTTTATGCATCACCCATAATGTTTCCTCAAAGCTATGGAAGGGAGAGTAGAAGGCTGTATGCAGTGGTCCTACTAATAGGAAGCTTAATGGAGTCTACTCCAATGCTACTTTTCCCAAAATCAAGATTTCCTCCTGTTTTGCTGGTGAAGTGATTTGTAAGTCTGGGAAGAAGAAAAAAACACCTCTGATTTATTTGAAGATTGGTAGATCCAATCTTCTTGAAAATTCATTGCTATTGAAACATTAATGTAACTGTAACTACAGTATTTTAGAATGAGGTAGTTGTAAGTGCCTTGTTCTGTAAAGGTATATCTCAGAAAAGGTTCCCTAGCAATTTAAAAAAAAAAGTCTAAAACTGGCTTTGGTGAAGCTATATTTAGCTGTGTTTAATCTGTTTTAGAACAGTTGCCTCAATTAAAGAATGTGTCTTTTACCATGCTGACATATGGTATGATTATTTTAAACTCAGACAGATACTATCAGGAATAGGAGCCTGACTTCATATCCCTAATGGGATCTGAGCTTCTGAGTCGCTTCTCTTTGGACTGAATATCCATTGGTGTATAACTTCAACGAGTATTTGAACTTTTTTTTTGGTAAAAATTCTATGTAATGTAAAATACATTCATTGGAGTTTAACTTTTCATGGTAAGAATATTATATGCTTGAAAGGGCATGCCTAGGGGCTTGTTTTAACCGTTTAAGTGTGCAAGTTTTAAGAAAAATACTTTCAAATACTCACAGGCCTGGACCGGGGCCTTAGGCATCTGCTGTTACTAATAATGATATTTGCTTCAGCATTTTAATTACTTCTTCCAGAGAACCAACAGATATCCAGGTCCTCCAATGTGATTGCAGTTTTGTATGAGTGGTTAGCGTATAACAGTTCTGTTGTTCCAAAGCATTTGTAATTTACTGTTAAAGGTAACATGAGGTACTATAGGGCAAAATAAGTGTGTCCTCTGATCCTGGTCAAGGCCTCTAAATTGAGGGTATCAACAGATGACAAAATATATTTTGATAATTCGAAAATTCCTTCAGAATTTGTGTCATGTTGTAAGAATTTAATTTGAAGTCTGAACAACTTAAGGATTCTGTGCTTGCAAAGTGTTTTCCCAGCAAGATCATACAGCAAATATTGCCTCTTGTCTGAAAGTTAAAGCAGCTTTCCCATTGTCCTTGTCAATGTAATGAAAAGCAAGAGATGGTTCCCTGACTGAATTACAGCCTGCACATTCTGTTTCAGGGCCTGTCCTAGAAATCTTTTGCTGAAGACTTAGTACAAATTGACATAAGCAAGTGCTAGTCTGAGAGGATTGGGCAGTTCAACCCTAGCATGGCTTGGTGGTGACTTTCCATAATGGATTCCTGAGAAGGGATTTAAGTACCGTATTCTAATCTGGGAAGATTTGTCCTAAGGGCCAACAAAATTGACAGTAGTTGGCAGTTATCAATAATCAAGAGAAGTTTTTACTTGAACTTCTGGTGAAATCAAATCAGCTTCACAGTCAAATGGCTATTTGTGGCAAGAAAAAGACAAGCTGATGCTGAAGTGGCCTTCTGGGCTTTGGCTTTTACTCACAGAAATATCAGCCAACTTTTAAGCTTTTTAGTAGAGAAGATTTTGAATTTGGGATGTGGCAGAGCTAGATTCAGTGCTCCTGAGTGGAATACAGTTAGCCCCCTAATATATTTTCTTGTCTTAACTGCTCATTAAATATTGGGCTAGGATGTTTGTACTCAGTATAAATAAGCTCTGATTTGGCTGGCACCTCTATATGCAAGTACAATATAAGCATTAGCAAACTCTTTCTTGAATAGAAATGTAAATAATAAATAAAATGCAAGAAGGTGACATTTTAAAGAGCGGTAAAATAGGGGAATGGAATTTTTTTGAACTTCAGAGCAGAACATGAAATACTAGCTGCCTTCCCTCTGAGAACTGCATTAAAATCTGGTCTGCTCTTACATGCAATCCATCTTAGTTGCTGCATTCTCTCTGGATTTTTTTCTAAGACTTAACAAGTATCAGAATTTTACAGTTGTCTTAAATGATGTTCCCTGTGTGTCTTTGTTAACATTGGTGAGAAAAAGAGATGATACTTGTGAAAGGAGTGTTCGGGATATAATTTTGCAACAATATTAAGTCAATCTTTTGACAGTGCCAGAGCAAACACAGTCTGTTAAACTGCCCTGCAGTATACTGTATTATAAAATTAATACCTTATTCTAAGTGTACAAGCAAATATCTTGTATGAGGCAGATGTTTCTGGAATGAAAGCTTTTCTGAGAAACAAGGGAAAGCAGGTTTGAGGAATAAAAGGTCAGCTGAAAGGAGTTCCGAGTGCCAGGAATGGGATATTGATTTTTTTCTCTTATCTATGTAAAATCATTATTAATGTGTTCTCTCCAACCACTGACAAGGCTTAGTCTAATCCCTGTCTGAAGAAAATTAATGGGAGGCTACCAAAAATCTGTAATATGGAAAATAGATTCTTTCTTCAGGGAAGAAAAGGTTTTGATTGTGATTAAAGGTGCTTTTACTGACTGAGTGTTCAAGTAGGTGTAATTTCTAATTACTTTAATTATCTCATCAGGATTACAAATCTAGAGCTATTTTAATCATGTGTATAACTTAAGATTGATTTTCAAGACTCATTATGAAACCTATAACCAGGAATACAGAAGAACTGCAGCTTTATAATTATTATATATAGTTACTTTTCTGGCATTAAACTTCAATGGCTCCTTAAGAAACACTAATAACACAAACTTATCAGATGGAAAAAAACTGTTTATTGTTCCGGGGGTGGGGGGAAGACTCTGCTTTATGGCCTTTTAGGGTCTGTCATGGTTTAACCCCAGGCAGCAACCAAACACCATGCAGCCATTTGCTCACACCACCACCACCCGGAGGGGTGGGGAGGAGAATCAGGGAGAGATGTAAAACTTTAGGGTTGAGATAAGAACAATTTAATAATTTAAACAATAAAAAGGGAAGAACAATAATAATAATAACAGTTATAATGGAAAGGTGGGGGAAAGGATAGAATCCAAAGGAAAAGGGAGAAAGGAAAACAAGTGATGCACGGTACAACTGCTCATCACCTACTGACCAATGCCCAGCCAGTCCCTGAGCAGCAATCCCCCTGTCCCCAGCTAACCCCCCAGGTTTATATACCAAGCATGAGATCCCACAGTATGGAATACCTCTTTGGCTGGTTCAGGTCAGCTGCTCTGGCTGTGTCCCCTCCCAATTTCCCATGCCACTCCAGCCCTCTGGCTGGCAAGGTCCTAGAAACCTAGAAGTCCTTGACCTAGTATAAACATTACCCAGCAACAACTAAAAACATCAGTGTATTTATTCTCACATCAGAGCCAAAACACAGTGCTGTACTAGCTACTAAGAAAGTTAACTCCATCCCAGCAGAAACCAGGACAAGGTCACAATGATCCCATTTTGGTACCATTTTCCTACAGAAATTCACCTAGTGGTTCCTGGCCCAAACAAGTACCTTCTGGTTCTATGCCCTTAAAATATTTCACTTTGCCTTTTTGCATGTTCCAGCTGTAAAGTTCACAGTGGGGAGGCAGTCATTGGCTACAGCCTGGCCCCTCCAGAGTTAAATCGTTCCTTGTTGTGTCAGGTGCATTTTCATACCTGCCTTCTGACAAGTGAGGTTTCTGGGTATATTTTGACAGCCTCAGGTTAAAGTAATGCTTCCCAAAGACTGTGTAGCTAGGCATAATGACTAGCTGTGGAAGAATTTAGGTAAATATTAGATGATAAACAAAGTTTAGTTTCAGCAGGCTAGAGGTAGTGGCTGGGAGATGATATAACTAGCAGTAAAACATGCAGGGAGGAGTATTAAGAAGTAGGGAAACTAAAGCTTGACTCTTAGAGCTGTGAAAGTTTAGCTGTAAAAAAGATCTGATATCATAGAGGCCAAGGAGAAGCTTCAAATACATGTTACACTGCACAGAATTCTTTATGTACCTGAAGCTCTTGTTGTGTTAATACAGTTGGGTTATGCAGAGAATACCTGACTTTTTTTTTTTTTTTTTTTTTTTTTTTTTGCCTTTACAGCAGAGATGAAGCAGTTGCATTATAGAACAGCCTAAACTCCTAACTTAGTCTCTAGGCTGCTAGAACAAACATTTTATCATTCTCACACTACAAGTTGCTTCTCAGAATTTTAAGTATTATGAATTCTACAGTATGAAGCTTAAAAAACCCAGAATGTTAGGGTACACTCTAGCTGTTTGTGGTGTTTGGATTTAAGCCTTGATTCTGCTGCTATTTGATTAAATTGTAAAAAAGGTATAGCCTTCAACAGAGACAGGATTGGTCCTTTATATAGTTGAGAATATTTCATTCATACTGAAGATTCTGTAGAAGAACATGTAACTTTTATGTGGCTAATTGAGTTCATCATGATTAATGACACTTCCAAGAAGAGTGGACAATTTCATTGGTTAGACTAAGACATTAGGCTGCAAGAGTAATTATTGAGGTTTTGCCAATTTTGACTAGATCTGGAGAGCTCTGAGGAAGAAAAACATGAATCTCTGTTTCAATAGAATCCATTGTGTGGTTTAAAGCTATCAGAATCCTGATGAATTATGTTTGCAAGAAGAGTAAGTGATTCACTGACAATGTATTACAGAATGTTCTATTGATTCTAGTACTGGCATATAGAATCTATAAAACTTCTCAGTAGATATGGAAATCTACATTGCAAATGAAGATTAAATAACTTATGCAGAAATCACAAGTGAATTAAACTGCTCTTAGAAAGATTTTAAATCTCAGTTGATTTCTGCTTTCTCCGTGGCAAAGCTCATGCTGTCTAGTACTCAAAAATACCATTTTATGTTTCCCCTTCATTACGATTGGTTCATATCCATTATAAATTTGCCAAATATTACTTAAAATTATCTGTCCTGAATACCTGTGACTTTGGAAAGGAAAGAAATCTGAAATTACTAGATAAAGCAAAAGCACACAGGTATCCACCTGAAGACAATGTTTTCTAGTGACTACAAAACTTTTAAGGAACAATGTTTCTCTATGTTTTTGTAACAATGCTGACATATCTGTGGCTTCCTGAAACAATCAGATACAGCATTACTGCTAATTATTGATTTCACAGCACAAAAAGTGGTGCTTCAACAGAGATGGGTAACTTGATTTTTTCTTTTTTAAAAGATAAGGGAGTTTTGTTGATTTGTAGAGACCCTTTCAACTGTCGGGAAAAACTTTTGCTTTAATAAATCCTGATATGGAGGACCAGTTAGGAGCGTGAGATCTGGGTTTTTATGGTAGGGAAAGAAGTTGTGTTCAACCTTGGCTAAAAGTAAGTTGCCTGATGTTTGGCAAGCATTGTTTCCATTTCGTGCTGTGTTGCAGACTTTTTGTCATTAGGAGCATCTCATCATGTCTATGTGACATCTGTTGTATTACAGGAAAATACTGTTCTGCAGCACCTAGTGAGAGTAATATGGGGTTGGTTCCATGCCCAAATTTCAAGTGGACTGAAGTTTTGCTGCAGCAACAGCCCTCCTGTTCCAGGAGCACCATGCAATGAACTCCATAGTCTTGAAACAGAAATGGAAAAATATATGCTAAAAAGAAATGTAGAAGTGATTGATGGAACACAGATGGTGATTGGGTCTGTTAGACATCCTTTGTATGACCTTGGAGACTATGTGATTTTCTACACCTTTGTCTTACCTGTTAAATAGAGGTAGGGCCCTTCATTGGCTTCTTACATTTCATACTCGGAGGTTAAACTTCAAGAGATGCAGAATCGTGCTGCTGACGTAGATCAGTGAGGTTTTAATATGAGGCATCTGCTTATGTAATATGAATTGTAAACAAACAGAGGTTTAGGTGAGCCAGTTTGAAGATGCCAATAGCTCACAAGGACCACTTCTTTCTAAGGTTTACAGAGTAGAACTTTGTGTGCCTTTAAATACACATTTTTCTATACCTATCTTAATACCAGATAAGCTTTATTCCAGTGAATATAAAATTAAGTACTATCTGGCATTCCTGAAGCTCTGTTCTAGGAAGTGTGCATGCTACTAACAGTAATGCCGGAGGATTACTTATTATTCTTAAGTTAATGCCAAACAAATCCATTATCTGCCAGTTTCTCTTCCTACATTGTCACTCTTTTATAACAGAAGTCCTCTAATTGTGTGTGTTTATAGACTGAATCTTTTAGTCAATAAATGTTTTTATTGACTTGCAGGGAGTTCAATATTTGGTTAACATTAAAATGGCTGGCTTATGAGAGAGCTCTGAGAAGTGACTGAGCCTTATAAAATGGGTAGATAAATGTTTGTGAGCTCTTGAAGTGCTGACGGATAAAATATCAGGTTTAGTCTGCTATGTCTTGACTCTCCTTTTGCCTCTGGTGTAAGTCATCTCTCTACACTGCTTTTTTGTCAAAAAGATAAGGCTTTTCAATTCGGTATTTTTCTGTCATTGACTCTTTTGGAGTGAGTGAGTTTAAGTGGTAGTTTGAGCATTAGGTTGTAAAGATATTAATCTGGGTCACTTTAGGGACCAATAGCTGCAGCATGAACTCCCAAATAAGACTGTTCTCCAGAGACAGCAATGATCAAGTATTTAAGCTCAGGGCAAACTGTTGAAGCAACTGTTCCACTGGACAGCAGTGAAAATATGGCTGATTCCTTCCTGCAGAGCATGGTATTTCCAGAAAGCACAAGAAACCAAACAAGAATTTCTGGTGTTATGCTGATGAACTTTCCAGCTTAAATCAACCAAGATAAATGACTGGTGAAGAAACAGCTTAGAAAAATGTATAGCAGATTTGGAAAATAAAATAAAATGAACAGCATTATGTGAAAAGGAGTGTTGAGCTTTCTGAGCAACTTGAATGAAGTTTAGTTTTTTCTATGCTGAGGGCAAGTCAATGCAGAAATTAAGGTCTGTTGGTTCTGTCTTTCAATTGGCTGATTTTAAGTATGAGTGAAGAAAGCAGGTACTACATTACCAGCCCACAATACGAAGAGAGAACCATGTAAAGGCAACAAACTGGCATTTTCATAGTTTTGACTTAGCCTGTTTCAGGATGCAAGATACATCCCTAAGCACGTGCGTCTTGATGGTATGTAAAAGTAAAGCTATAGTGTTACAGTTGGCTCAGAAACAAGGGATGACAGTAAATAAGGCTTTATAAACCCTAATTTGAAACTTCTTCTAATGGGGCTTAAATTTAGAGAAGCAATTTTCTTCAAATTCCACAACTGGAATGGTATCTGGGCTGGACTGTACAAAACAGGGCAAAGTAAAATTTCAAAATCATCACATAGTGCATGGATGATTTCGATAACATCAAGAACATCAGTATTTTAATGGGGATGCATAGATCCTGAAACAATTAGGCCATCAAAAACTGAAGCTGCATTATTCAAAATTCAGCAGTGCTGCAAAACACAGTTGCATCAGTGCCAATACTGGCTTAGATTACAAATTTCATTAAGTTTAAGCAAATTTTCCCAAATTTATTTTGTCATTTAAAAAAAAAAGTAGAACCAGAGCTTTGAATTGCAAAGTAATAACAGGGATATTTGTGGCCAGGTTGCATCATTTTAGGTTCCTTGATGTGCAGAGGTTGAACATGGTAAGTGAGAGCGATTGTGAATAAAGCATGGACATGTAAGTTTTTAAACCTTTTAAAAATTAAAAGGTTACCTGTCTCAAATTCTATGTAAGGGCCACAGGAAAGGATTGAAGGAGGTGGTTTTTTGTTGTAAGAAAATGCTGCTGAGTCTTTCTGGCTGATGGATATTTAACCTCTTCAGTGTGAACAAAATTAGTCAGGTTCTGTCCTATGACCACCACATGCCAATATCCACAGCAAAGTAACTCTAAAATCTGCTTAGTTTTTATTTTTTCTGTAAAGTAAATTTTCTCTCTCATTGTAATTCTGAACATTTCATTTTGTCAGCATTGTTTCTCCAGTGTGGCCAACAGAACTCAATACTGGAAAAAAAGATAGGCACTTGGAAATCCTGTCACTTCGATATCCCAAGATACCAATGAAACCCCTACATTTTTAAAAGATTTTACTATGACTTTGCACTGTGTCTGTCTGGCATTTGCAGTTATAGGCAACAGTGCTGTACAAAGACAATGGTGTATTTAGCACAGTTTCTTAAAAGCTCAAATAACTTAGTACTTGCTATTTCGTGTTTAATTGTATTAACTAATGTACGATATTTTGAAGGTTAGTTCTGTACAAATCAATTTTTATTGTTAAGGTACAAGTTATTTCATGCGTGCTTTGTGTATTTTTCCACTTGCTGCACATGAGGACAGATTCAGAAGAACACTTCCAATTGATTTTATTACTGCCTGTAACCATGGGGAAATAGCCTGACCCAAGACTGTTCTGTACAAGCCATTATGGAAGATTCAGTTGTGTTGTCTTTCTGCATTAGATGTTCCTGAATTTCCAACCTGTACTTTCTGCTAGAAGCCACATTTAGAGTTCACGAAGTTAGTGGAATCATACGTGGGGCTTACCTATTATGCCCTTACAACCCTGTCCTTGTATGTCTTCAGCATGCCTCACTTAGAGGTGAAAGTGAAGCATTTTATCCCAATTAGCGTGGAAGAGTGATTTCTACATGTGAAAGAAATACTGCAGTGTGAATTCTGGCAATCCTGAGTGACAGCCTGTTTCATCTCAGCCAAGGAAATTATTTTTTTGTTTTCTATTTGACTGCTTTGGTACAGGACAGTGGTAAGGTCAGAAACATCCTGTTGAATATTTGGATTTGGAACACATAAAAGATAAATACTACTTTATCCTTTCCTACAGGTTGATCTTTGGAAAATGAACTATTGTCTCTGTGTAGCTTTTTTTTTTTTTAACCTGGGGCCTTGGCCCATCTGCCAAGATGGCTTTTGCACTGGAGACATTAAGTTGGCTTGCTAACTTACAACTTTTCCTTGAACATAATAGATCAGGTATTTCCTTTGACTTCCTGTAATATCCTCAATGCATCTTGAGATTAGGCCTCTGTCATTTGGTATTGATAGGCCAAATTCAGCAGTTACCACTTAAAGAGCAAAGTTCAACTAATCAGAAAATCCTGTGCAGCATTCTGGGTATTCTTAAGGAGGATGGTTTTTTTCCCCCAGGGATTTGCAGTGCTGATAAAATAGTACTGTTTGTCAGCCATGAGTTGTGATTTGAATTCTCTCCCCGGGGCCTTCATGGCTGAAGAAAATAAATTAGCTTCTAGACCTTATTTTTAAAAAATATTGATATAACTGATTCCTACTGACATCAGTTGGGTCTGAAAGTCTATAATAATAACATTTTCTAACCATTACTCTTATTAGGTTTTTTGTACTTTATTCATTTTTTTTTACATTGACTGTGCTACTGGATGCCATCAAGATGTGGAAACAGGTTTCCTTCCCATTGTACTTCTCAGCTGGTAAAAATGGAGACTTGCTAGCTAGAAAGATGTACCTGAGGTCTGCCCCCAGCCCAAAGGCTTCTGTTTGTAGAGTGGCTTCTCGGGGAAAGAGAGTCTTTAGATGTTACAGGTTAAAGAAGTTATTGATGGTTCTTGCAGAATCAATACTCACAGAAGGAAGACCATAATAAACTTAACGTTATGGGATTCCTCCAGTACCCAAAGAATAAACTTAGTGCAGCCCAGAATCTTACCTACACATAGGCTTCTCTTACCATTAACCAACCAAACAGTTGCCTGAGTCTAAGCAGAGAATATTGCTTTTCAGGTAGCTGGGGTGGTGTCACAGACAATGAACAGGATAACTGAGAACAGAGCTTAAAAATAGCTGTGTAACAAGCCAGTGTACCAAGAGTAGTCACACTCTGTGCCTGAAATAAGGATTTAATTTAAAGTTAATGAGTTCCTTGCATGCTAGTTAAAACTAAATTGATTAGAAATATATGTTTTGGTTTAACAACTGTGCTTCAGGAAAAGCATTTATTGCATAGTTGTTGAAGTGACTGTTTTCTTGATCAATTGATATTTCATGTTCAATAATAAAAATGGATGTAACCTAAAAGCAGAATCCATCCTACTTAGGACTCAAAATTAAATGCTTTCAAAAAATATTTATCAGAACATCCCACTGATTTTTCTCCTCTCACCTGTGTCTGCAGCAGATAAAATTGTGGGAGGGATATGTTACTTAACCCTGTAATTGTTACAACTGAGTCAATTAGCATCTAAACGAAGCTTTCTTGTGTATTGTATGCTTGGTGCTGTAGTCTACACAATTCCTCTGCAGCTAAGATATTTCTGCTTGCTGAAATGGTTTGATTGTTTTGATGTGAAAGTACTACATTTTTCCTCTGCCTTACATGCACCTCCTGGAGTACTAGTTACATACCACTTCACCTGATAAATAGTGTATCTGAGTGTTCTGAGAATGAACAAGATCCTGATTTCCCTGAGTATGTATCTGAACAAGCTTGGAATCCTGATTTGTTCACCATATATGTTACGGTGAATGAGACCCATATCCAATTGCAGTTGATAGGGTTTAAATGTAGCCAAATCTTTTCTTGTTTTGGATGCCTTAATCGGGATACATTCAGCCATTCAAACCTGCAATCTCTACTTACTTTTGAGCTATCAATTTAATTGTGATTTGCAGAAAAGTTGACTGGAAAACGGCTGGATTCTTCAGAAACATACATCTTCATAATAGAGATGAGAAAAAATGAAGACATTCGAAAAATGAATTACATTTTTCCCATCAGAGTGTGAAAGCTACAGATGGATGTTTCTGACACCAGAAGACCGTCATAGGTATAGCCTTTGATCTCCTTCATTAATTTAGTCTAAGCTTCCTATCACCCCTCTGACAGATAGTTTGGAGAAGTTCAAGTTAAAAGAGTCAAATAAAAATCAGAGTGGAGTATATAAAATAATTGTATTATGTGGTTTGTATTTCCACAAAGGATCTTCATTCCAAAGGAAAATAACAATTTGAAAACCTCTGCATTGTGAATGTAGGATCCAAGCACCTTAGTCGCTCTTGCTATTAATTGTATGGCTGTAAAGAATTCAGTTCATCGAAATGCAGAAAGTCTCCAGGTTTTGCTGGGGTGTGCAGTATTTGGTTAGGATAGTGTCTGGTAAAGTCTGGCTTATTCTGTTACTTGTGGCAGCCAGGTCAAGATATCAGTAGAAATTAAGGCTCTTACTTTTCTTTTCTGAACAAGGCTTTTTTTTTTAATACATAGCAGTAAGTTGTTAAAAGTCCAGACTCAAAACTGAGTGACATGCAGTGTCCCTGTAGGAAGTCTGTAGCAAGTCATAAAGTCCATATGGTAGTTAGTGCCTCTGAGAGGTGTGGAAGAACTATTTTGGGGGAAGGATTTCAATGTTGAGTGGGGCAGTTTTGGTTTTGGTAAAGAACTTTTTGCCTAGAATGGCTTAATACAACTCCCTTCTGTCAGCTAACTTATTTTAGCATTTGAGTTCAGGCACAGCATGCTGAGCAATTGCAAGAAGCTGCAACTCCTCTAGAGTTGAGGAGGGAACAGGAGAGAGACAGGAAGACTCACTCTGAGGGAAATGAAGGCATGTTATCAACTACTGGAAATTCAGGGCAGGGCTGTTACACCACAGGAATGCCCTGCTTGGTTACAAGGCCTGTGTTTGGGTCCTTCCTGCTATATCCTTACCATGCAGCATTTAGCTAGTATCTACTCTGGATTTTTAGACCCTTTTTGCCACCTGCTTCCTAAAGCTGAGGTACTTGCAGCTAGCCATCAACTTCAATCAAAACATATAAGGCAGCCTATATGACAGATCTAAATGTTTGTTTTCTATGGCATCTTACTGGCTATGCTACTGACTTTCCAGAAAGAGTATTTTGCCTGGAAATAGCTTGGTTCAAAGGAGGAGTGAAAAAGGACTTTGTTCACAAGCTCTTCCTAATTTAGGAGTACTGTTTGGAAATTTGAGTTGTGTGCTAAGACACCTCCATCCCAAAGACAATGCTATTGTCCTTTCTAAAACCAATATGCTTTGGGGGACTAATAGCAGATACCAGAATTCTGCAGACATCCTTGTTAGAAGAATTTGTCCTGTAAGATGTGAATATTCTAACTTATTCCAGTCTACTTCTAGTATGTACATATTAAGAACTTAGACCCAGAAACTCTCAGATCATGAAAACTCTTCTTTGGCTTAGTTTTGGTCAGTGGAATCTCCTAGTAAATATTCCTAAATCTCTTTGGAACTCATCACAGAAAAAAACAAATAGCTTTTATTCAAGGTAGTGCTTTAAAATTTGTTGTACGCATAAACAAGTGCTCCTTATAAGGTATTGTACTGATATAAAGTCAGTTTGAATAAAGTGCTTAATTCAAAGCACTTGTAAATCAAATGCTCGTTATGACTCTGAGGAGTACCTTTAAAGACAGCCAGCCCACACAACTTGCAATCTCTTGCTTTTCATAAGGTAGGAATTAAAATATTAAGTACATGCTGAGAGATGTGGCTTTTAAAATTATTTTTTGTTCCAAACAATGTGTCAGTTTCAGGTCAAACTTAACTGTGATTAACAGTTTCCCTGTTCATCACAAGGAAAACTTTTTTCACAGAGGCTTCTGAAAACAGTTTATGAATTATTTCACAAGCAAAATAGCTGGGTTTGGAGCATGCTTCAGAATCAGGAAGGCCAAATCTGCATTCTGGGTTTCCAGCAATGAGAAGGCGCAGCCGTGATTTGCATTAGTAGAGTGGTTTTATGAGTTACAGGATTTCATGCATAGAGGTCCAGGACTAGAGGCCTCTGCAGTCAATTCTTTGGAGCTTACCATGAGTGCTTAGTTTTAAAACCAGAGATGTTCAGATGGATTAAATTGAGCTCAGTGTATTTTCATCTTGCAGCAGAGATTTTTCTTTTGGCCTGTTGATGCTGCAATAGCAAAAAGAAAAAAAAATGCAAAGATAAGTCTAAAACAGTGCTGATATGGAGTTAAAATTATTTCCTTATTGTAACTGTGGAAAATATCCTTTCCTAATGCATTATTCAATACGAACACATTAACTCTGGATGACATCAGACCAATTGAGAAGCAATTTGATGAAAGTCTTGTCTAGGAAACCACACACTATTTCCCTTAACCACTGAAATAAAATAAACTAGCAGACAAATATTCAACACAGATATTTTATCCACTTTTCTGTAACTGATCAAAACGAAGCTGTGAAGCATGGGAAAACTGAAATTAGTCTATTGTGCAGGAAATCTGTGCACAGTATGAAAATAGATATGCATGTGTGTGCGCACAGCACTACTGACGTACTTCCTATTCTTGAGACTGACAGAATTGCTTATTACTGCTGAGACTTCCTATTGTGAACAATTAAAGATAAGGTCTTTGCCAAAATGTAACTCTTTGAACTGAATTTTCCTTACCTGATCATCTGCTTGAGTCTAGGTTTTTTTGGTTTTGAGGCTAAACTTGGCAACTGTTCTTGTAATGTAGCACAGAGGAAGGAGGAGAGATGCAGGTGATGGGAAGACGGGGAGAAAGAGCTCATGGAGCAGTGTCTAGACCAGCGGTCCTCAAACTTTTTAAACAGGGGGCTGGCGTGCGGATTAAGTGGCAGGAAGTCATCTGCAGCTGCTTGGTCCCCCCCCCCAACACCCGGCAGGGGGTTGTGTAAATACCGGGGGCCGGATTGAGGACCCTGGGGGGCCGTATCTGGCCCACAGGCCATAGTTTGAGGACCCCTGGTCTAGACTGTCATTGAACTGTTCATTGAAACTTGGTGGAGTGAAATGTGGATCCAAAACACAACAGATCTATTCTGACTTCTGCACCTTAGTTCCATTTTCAATTGTATGTCTGCTCAAGGGGGCTACAAATCCACCTGAAATACAGAGCTAAATGTTCCTGCCAATGTGAGGGAAACCCCAGATGGTGAACAGCTGGCTGTGATGATGCCCCAGGTTTTACTTCCTTTTCAGAGAGATGCTAGAGGGTTGTTACCAGCTGTTGTCACTGGCAGCAGCTGACAAAGTGTTTTTCAACTCGTATTTTTAGCTTTGCCCTGAATATAGTTTGGCTGGATGCAAGGATCAGGTTAAACTCCACTCTCAGCATTTTCATTGTGACTGTGAATCACAATGCACTCCATTCAGTACAGAACGAGAAACTGTTGATTTCTAATATAGAAGTTACTATGCCAGAGCCTTAGCAGGGATGAATTGCTGTGGTACTAGTGAGTGAGGTTGCATCAACACCTGTATGTCACTGCTTGAGTCAGATGAATTGGCTAGAGTAAAAAAAAAAAAAAAAAGTGAAGGATAGTGGGACACAGCTAACGAATTGAATATTTCTGCATAAAGTGATCTTTTGCACACTGTGATTCACCACATTTTTGGTGTAGTTGCAGTGGAGTGGCCAAGACTGTTGTAAGTTGCTAGCACAGTTCTTCTGTCTTAAGCACCTGGGAATCAGAGTATGATGATAAATGACTCCCTTAAACAGACTGAACCTAAAATCAATGATGATTAGCCAAAAAAAAAAAAAAAAAAAATAATCTTACACCTGAAGCTTGAATTAGAAAAGCTTCTTTTGGGGGGGAGTTCCTGTAAGGCAGTGATGCTGAACCACAGACACTGGTACTGTATTTGGTACTGAATGTTTGGGAAGATAAGAAGGGATAATGCTTTTCAAGGCTGACACCAGGTACTGTGGTTTCTAGGGAGATATAAGCTTTTGAAGAGTAAAAGTGGGTAACTAAAAAAGGATGATAAATGGTATTAAAAGGTTTAACTAACAGCTGCATCCTGCAGTATTTGGTAGTCTTTATGTTTAAAATTCTATTGCAAAGCTGAAGTAAACATGAAAATTACAGTGCATATTATAAAAAGCATGGACGGCACAATGGTAAAGTACAGAAATAACACATAGCATAGCTGGAATGAAAACTGTCACAAAAATCTGACTCTGTGCAAATCTTGCCCGGGAGGAAATAAGGAAACTGAAATCACTGTTACTATGCAGAGTGTTGCCTTATCACATACAGCAGTAGGTAGCATTGACTGTTGTGATTTTGCATATCTTCATATCTTGTTTCCAATTGACTTTGGTCACTCAGACCAGACAGCATTAAATGGCAGCTTAGTTTTTTACTGGGTGAGGATTTGCCTCCCTGAGCATTAGTTTACACTTACAGCTTCCACAGAAAGTAAAACGAAAGGGGATATATCAAGAGTTGACTTACTTTCTAAGAATAAGAGTGAAATATCCACAGATCTGGTCATAATACCAGGGCAGAAAAGTAAGTGAAAGAGCTGTAAATCTTTTGGCACTCATGTCTTCACTGTGTAATTACTATGACTTGCTGTGTATTCAGCATATTTAGAGGAAACTGATAAGGTGGCAAGTGTTGGGGGTTAGGTATTTAAGTATTAGCCAAGGAAAGCTTTGATCTTTCCTTGATCTTTCCTTGAAAAAGAATTCTTTTGGACTACACTGGCAGCTGTAGAAAGATTTATGGTGAATCCTCTGAGTGAAAGCTAAATACACATGCATGATGTAGACGTTTACCTTGACCACTTCTTAATCCGTTCATTAATTAAATGATACAATATCGTAGTACCTGGCTGGTAGCTGTGCATTTAACATGGCAGTCAGATAGGATTCCAGCAATGGCAAGAAGCTAATCGGGCACGTCAAAATACTGCTTAATGGATATCAGCAGGATGACTTATCCACTAGGATTTTGTCTCCAATCTTTTGCACCTCCATAGCTTTCTGCATATAAGTGTAAAAACTCTTCAGGGAAAAGATGTGGACGTTTTTATAGAACAATATGCTATTTGCTTTTGAAACAAGCATAGATGACTCTACAAGGTACAGCCACACCTTGCTTGATCAACCCAATAATATGATTGATTACTGAAGCTGATGTCATTATAATGGTGTACATGGGAGAATTACCAGTTTTTAAAGTAATACTAGAAATGAGTGTCACTGGATTAAAATCTAATTTGGGAGCTAAAACATTGATAACTTGAGGTAAAACTATTGAGAGAACTACAGAACTGGTTTTCTGTGAAGGGTTTTATGATGTGTTATCTTGACTAAAATATGAACAATTCTATTTACTAGAAAGATTTTTTTTTTTTATCCCAGGGTGGAATAATTTAAAAGCTTTAATATAATTGGAAATAGGGGAAAATTCCTCTATCTAACAGCAAAACTTCATAGCAAAGGAGTTTCCTTGATTTTAATTTTAGCAAGTGAGGTGTGTCTTATTTACTCAAAGCCCTTTCTTTTGCTGACTGTTCTTGTATATACGTTAAATCCTGAAGATCATTAAACATTGGAGATATTGGAGATTATTCTTGATGCCTGTTGAAGCTGTTTAAAATATTCCACATATCTAGGTGCTACAAGTAGGATCCCATTTGTTCTAAACTGTATATGACACTTAATTCTTCCAGTAAGGTTTAATTATAAAACCAAAACTGATGGAAGTGACCTGCACAAATTGGTTCTCTTTTCCTAGGCCACTTTTTTTTTAAGTTCAGAGGAGAGGAAGCTTTTTTGTGGGTCATATTCTGGGATGAATTCTAATAATAAACACATATATTAAGGAAATGTAAATTCTGAGTATGCTATATATAAATAGATGTACGGCTTGATGTCAAGTTCTGATCAAGCTTCACTGTGGCCAAGAGGGACCATAAAATACTCTAACTAGACACTTGTAATGTCTTTCTCTCCACAACCCTCTTTCACCTAATACTATGCAAGATCAGGAGAAGGCATAAGAACAGAGAAAGGAAAAGCAGAGTTTTGAAAGTGAGATGGAGCAGGAAGCATTGCTGGAATTTTGCTTTACCTTGATAAGAGTCAGATTTGGCAGTGCAAAGGAGTCCTGAAAATGCTCCAGTTCGAAGGGAAACAGTTGTTTATTTGTGCAAGCTTAATGTCAAAATGTGGTCCCATATGGTGCATGCAAATCAGAAGTTGACCTCTGATGAGGCTTGTGTCTTGATTTATCCCCGACTGGCAACTCAGCCCCACACAGCCACTCACTCACTCCCCCTGTGTTGGGATGGGGGAGAGAATTGGAAGGTTAAAAGTGAGAAAACTCTTGGGTTGAAATAAAGACAGTTTAATAGGTAAAGCAAAAGCTGTGCATGCAAGCAAAGCAAAAGAAGGAATTCGTTCACCACTTCCCATGGGCAGGCAGGTGTTCAGCCATCCCCAGGACAGCAGGGCTCCATAATGTATAACAGTGACTTGGGAAGACAAATGTCCCTCCCTTCCTTCTTTTTCCCCCACTTTATACACTAAGCATGACATCACGTGTTATGGGATATCCCTTTGGTCAGCTGGGGCCAGCTGTCCCAGCTGTGTCTCCTCCCAGCTCCCTGTGCCTTCCAGCCTCATGGCTGGGGCAGGGAGCAGAAAAGGCCTTGGGTCTGTGTAAGCACTGCTCAGCAGTAAGGAAAACATCTCTGCATTATCAAGGCTGCTTTCAGTACAATTCCAAAACATATCCACATACTAGACGCTAGGAAGAAAATTAACTCTATCCCAGCCAAAACCAACACAGCTTGTGTGTCTAGCCTCAGGCTAACTTCATAACAAATAAAAATTGGACAGTCACTTGAAGTGCTCAAAATTAACTCCCCCTCCTCCCCATTCTGTAGCTGTGTCATACTCAAAGTCTGAAAAAGTCTTAACTCCTCTGGCGTGGAAGAGCTATTTCAGTGCTTTGTTCTGTTTACTGTAGTTTGAAAGGATGCTGTAAAAGGGGTGCTACCCAGTACTTTGAGGCAGGAAAGAAGCGTAAACCATGTAGTGGATGTTTTCTTACCACATGAGTAGGCAGTACCAAGTAATACAACCCCAGTTCTAACTATGGCCTTGTGCTTTCAGAACTTAGATTCATCAGAATTTACCTGTTAGCAGTGTCATGTTTACGACTAATTTCTACTTGCCCTTTAACAGCAATAGAGAAGTGCTAACACTTTGCCTCATGTTAGATTTGGTCCCAAGACACTTGTGTAAGATGTGAGAATCTATTGCAGATTTTGCTCTTGGTTGGTTTTGCTGTAGTGGCATAAGCAGACCTCTGTTCAGGAAAGTACTTACACATTGTGCACAGCTCTAAGTGTGCAACTGGGAAGTGTTAATGAAGATACTTAAAAACATGTCTGAACTACTTTCCTGAATGAAGATGCTAAACAACCCTGTTTAGGGTGTAAAAAGTATATACAGGGAACAGTAATATAGGTAGCTCTGTACCTGTTTACTTCTAAGGGATATTAGAGTGAATTATTCTAGTACTGTTTTAGTGATATAGTCAGTTCTGATGTCCAAACTTATATTACAGCACTGAAGCAAAAGGTAATATGATCTACATACACATTTACAAACATTAAGTATAGAGCTAAACCAAACAGATACATACTTGTCACGGCATACTTGGGTTTTTTCTTAACAGGCATAGATATGTTTTTAAGTACTAGCTGAACACTATGTGCAACTATTGCAATGATACTTCATCCTTAAAAGCAATAACAGAGCAAGGGGATAAACTAAGTGAAGTCACAGCATACAAATTAATTTTGTGCATTTCTTTCAAAGAATAATTGAATTTTAAGAAAGTAATAAGGTTTACCTACTGAATAGTCTTAGGGGACAGACATCCAAAAATCAAAGTATCAGCTGTTCTGACGTTTTTGCTGGAACAAAATCCCAATTAATTAGATAGTGTTACAGCTGTGACTCAGTAGTGTTCCCTTAAAGGAAATTGATTTTATTAAGACAGTTGAGATTTCATTTTTGCAATGGTATGCCTAAGTGGAGATCCATGAACTTGAAAGTTTACTAAAGAGATGTATTAGTAGAGCTTTCCATTTGTTCAGGGCCTTGGAACAGAAATACAGTGCGTTTTTGCATTGTTCACTATATGTCAGATTAGCTGACTTCAAAAATACCGCAACAAAATAAATGTGGCTGAGCAATTTCACGTGCTTTGAATTTCACTTGTATTACCAATTCCTGACTCTGACAAATGGCAACAAATTTGAATTACATTCCACCCCCTCAAAAAAATAATTTTTTTTGAATGTTAGTTTCTTGTCTCTGTTCCAAAAAAAAAAAAAAAAAAATGGAGCGATGGGTATTGAACATGCCTGAAATGACTGAATGAATAGCCATTACCAGGTTTTTCAGACTTCTGGATCTCCTATTAAGACATTAGTGTGTTGTACTGCTTCAGAGGAGCCTTACATGACAGTGAATCTGTCCCACAAGGTTAGGAGAGCGTCTCCCTTGAGGTCTGTCAGAGCCCTAGTCAAGCATTTCCACCATATTTTTCAGTAACCTGCAGCCTGACACTCATATAGACACTGTGAAAATGAAGCTGTATTGTCTCTAGTTGGTAAGTATATAGCTGAAAGGCACAAAAGTGACTTTTCAGGCCATTTTTGATTCCTATGATCCTGAACAGAGCTGATCTGCAGTGACCCTTTGTCACTGATCCCAGGCTGCTTTGAGCTATGCACCATTGTCTGAAGCACAAAAAAGTGATCACAGATAATTAAGGCATAAAGTTATGCTGCCTACATCACCTGCAGCAATAATGTCTTTGAAAGACTCTATTCTGTGCCAGTTTACGTGGTTTTAGAGCAGTGTCTCTAACTTGTCTATTCTCCCTCTGTGCTCATTCTTAGTTTTGTTGTAGTATGGATTAAGCTGTAGTGGTACAGGAGAATTATTTTGAGTTAATTTGTAAGGAGATGCGTGGTTTTGTCCTTAAACCATTTATGCAGCATACAAGTTGTTGTCACAGATCACTTTCACTGCATTTCCTGAAACAGGTATCATTAAGAGTCAGGTCTTGATGGCTGCTTTCTGTCAAGACACAAAAGCATATTCAAGTCTGCACCAGCTTCGTTCTGACCTGCCTGAAGATCTGCAACAATTTGGTCTTTTTATGTGCTGCATACCTTTGGTCATGCCCATAACTAAATATACAGTGGCTAAGCTTGGAAGCTGTTAAGAGAAAAGGGCTGCAAAAGCCAAACTCCCCAGCATCCCCCTTGGAAATTAATCTTGAAACAATGTTGCTCCACCATCTGCCAAAGTCCTGGATGGAGATTTAATATCTTCCCTAAGGGATACAAATTTAACATAGCTGAACCACCCACTACCTTTGAAAACATCAACTACTTTTCCAGGAATTATGTGGTTCCTCAATCATGCAAAACAAGTAGAACAGATATTCCTTTCCTTATCCTGCTCCTCCAATTCAGCTTGAATTGTAGCACTGTGTATCCACAGTATGAGAATCCAACTACAAGGAAATAGTCCTCTATCTGTATTAAGGGCTTTTGGCCAGACATTGGCGGATTATCTTGGGATCTGTGACATGTTTTGATCAGCAGTTTACTAAAACATAAATGATGAATTTACCCACTTCAATAAGTGTTTGTAGCATAGCATATTGAAACAATTATTCTTATCTAGGAATGGGCAACGGTAGTTTTGCAGGATTAGCAGGGGATTCTTGAGCAGCGAGAGTACAGCTGCCTAGCATAGTCTTTCATTATGGTGTGAAGTCCAGAGTATCCTTTTAATTGATAAGGATTTCCATAGTAGTGTAATAAACCAAAAACCTTCATTTCTGGGGACAACAGAGCTCTTGAGTGCCAATTCAAAAACTGTGTGATCAGTTTGGAAAATCTGTTTATTGTTATAGATTAATCAAATGGAATCAGACTTTCTCCTGAAATGTTCCTCATTATAACTCTTACAGAATTAGACTCTCTGGCAGTCTGGGAGGATTCCTACCTGGAAGTGCTTAACATTCTTAACATTACTAAAAATCTGGCTACTAAACCAAATAAGATACTTTCTCACTAGTGACAGCAGAATTTATCAATTATCAATTGCATGGCACAAAAGCCACAGATTTGGCTTTGGGGCTTTGCTTTTGCAACTTTTTTTGTGAATCCTTGTCCAGTGAATGAAATTTAAAGTTTGTGTTATTTCAAGTTTCCAAATCCAGCTGGCAGTATTTACAGTAACACAGTAAGAAAGAAAATACCACTATTAATCATTCCTGTAAAAACGGAGCTTTCTGAATATGTTTGGTCCATTTCTTGTCTAAAAGTCAGAGTTGCTCTTGCTAATAGCAAATTAGTTTTGTCATTCTTAGTTTTTATTTTTTGTTGGTCTTGGTTTATAAGGTTAATTAGAGAACTGATTCTCTTATCTATATGGATTACTTTGGTCTGCTAGATTGTTCTAGCTCATGCTGTGAGTAATACTTACACTCTCTTTCTTCTAGAGCTAGAGCACGACCTTGGGAGTGTTCAAATGTTCTGGTTTTACCAAAATTCTGAAGGAAGAGGATAGAGTTGCATGGTTTTTTGAAACCCTGTCTGCCTGGAAAACTAGTGGACTAGCAAGTTGCAATAATTAATGTTGTAAAACTGGAATGTTTTCTCATTTAGATGGTTTCCAACTGGGACCACCTGGCAGTAATTCAACTGCGTACATCCCATCAGAGTATGTGGCAGAGATCCTTTGGCCAAGATGACAGGTTTCTGCTGTACCTCTTAAGTCCTCTGGAAACGACCACTTTTATAGCTGCCCCCAAGCACATCTTCCTCCATGTACTGAGAACTGTAATTGAATTGTGACTGTGTTTGGTATTCAATTGATATATGGTCTTAGAATTCCTTAAGTAATAACTAAGATGCTTAAACTTCTATTCTTCCTGCTGAATAAAGGTCTTGGAGACTTGCTATTTTATCAATAAATTCAGCTTTCACCTATTTCTGCACTATAATAAGTAGCCTGGGTAGAAATAAATATTCTTCATTTGAACTCTCATTGAGTAATTTACTGTTTGAAAATGACAGAGATCTGCCACATAACTCCAAAATCTGGGGTTTTGCTAATTATTAGCCAAAAATCTCTTAAAGGGAAAATGCCTGCTAACAAATTGGCCAGCATTAGTGTCTGCTCAAACTGTGCATACAGCATATTCTGAAATGCTGTTGCCTCATGGGAGCTGTAACAATGTTCCTATTGTGTTCTGCTCAAATAGAAAATTTCTTTCCATTCCCAGGCTCTGTGCTGAAGGGCTGAGCAGGAAAGGTCGTGCAGCTGTGGAAGAGACAGCAGCCAAACTTCATTCTATGCCTGTGCTTGAGCTGATTAAACTGATACTGCCTTCAGAGTACTTGCCCCCTGGCTCAGAGACCTATTTGTTCAAGTGATGGGTTTTGGAGACCTTTAAAGGCCTTTTAGTTGTGTGAATGGAAAAGAAGTATTAGGAAAGTAATGTATCAGAACAACTGGAAGCTAACCAGCTAAAGTAAGCCTCCTTTGGCTCTGCCAGTTCTCCACAAAACCACAGCAAAGTAAAAAGCTGCTCTTTGGTAATCTCTGATATAGGCCATCGATAGAGTAAAAAAAAGGAAAAATGGCAACTAAACTTGTATTTCTTTTCAGATTCCTCATGTCTCTGGAATTTGACAAGGAAGCCAATACAAATTTTGATCTACTGAGATCATGTGCCCAGCTTGGTAGTAGCTTCTTCTACATGCAAATACCTTTCTCCATTTTTACTAAACATCAAGGAGTCTCTTTAACTGGCCTGCAGATTATAGCATGTTACTGTTCAGTTCTAGATTATAGCTGTTACAGTCCAACTATAGTTGTTATAATTCAACATTTTTCCAAAGCAGAAACTTTGAGAGAGAGATAAACAAGAAAAGAACTGACTTCTATATCTTTTCATTAGAAGCACCTTGAAGAATCTTTCTCTTCTGGTAGTGCATAAAATCTTTTTGCCTGAACTTCCTGAAAGTGGTTCAGTGAAGGACATAGTCTTACAGAAATTATTAAATGCACGCATGATGCAAAATTTAGATTCAGTACTAAGAAAGACTATGGTCCCACCATTTTCCATGGAGAGAATCAGTTTTGTATACACATTGTTAAATGCAGACTTGCTGACAGGCAGGTGGGGACAGCAGTTGACAGAGCAAAATCTTTTTTTCCTTGTTGTCTTAACAGCTGGTAACTTTGGCTGAGTTACCAAGCAGATTGGAAACTGGGCAACTAACCTTTAGAGACCTTGAGAAGAAACATCTTAGCATCGTGTTTCAACTAGCAAATTTTTCCTTAGCAATTGATAAATTCAGTTGTCTCTGTACTACTTGTATTCTTCTCTAAAAGTTGTTTTCATTTAATTCCAGACTCTTGTTCACAACTGTTATGGTTGTTCATGTAACATATCCCAGTGCACACAGTACAGCAAGGCTGGATAATCATCTGCATGAGAGAGCCAAGGTTTCTCTACTCCAAGGGCTGGAGTAGACTGTCTCGGAAATAATCCTGAACAACGGTGCACGGTAAAAGACCTGCATATAGTAAAATGAATCATATATATGAGTCGTCTTTACATGCCTGCTTGGTTTGTCTTCATGATCCTTTAAAATCATGCCTTTAATTCAACTTGCAATCAGGAAGAAATTTTTTCCCAGATTGAAGTTGGAGGGTCTCTCCTATAAAGATGCAAGGACGCTAACTTGCTGGAAAGATATGGACTTTCTTATGTAGACTTTGCTCTGCGTAGTGTCCAACCTTGGCCTCTCCTGCTCTCTCCTTGTGGTAGAAACTTGGTACTCTACTGAAGACTGGCTGAATGTATTGAATACCTACGCTGAAGACAAAGACAGGAATGCGTGGAGGAAACTGAATGACCTGTGCTTCAGCAGGCAGTTAGATTTATTGGCTCATGTTGACCTGAAAACCTATGAAACTATCACATGTGTCTTTGACTAAAAACTCTGCATGAAAATGTTACCTGACACTGTCTTCTCAGCTGTGTTCATTTATGACTTCCAGAGTCAAGCTGCCTCTGAATGAAGGCAAAAAAATTAATCTTTTGTTATCATTAGGCTGTATCTGCTGCTACTACCTTTTCTGGAGGAGCAGGAGTACCTTCCAGAGTACCATTAATTATCATCTTTCCTTTGGAACTGTTCAATCCTAGCTATGCAAAAGAGAAATTAGAAATTGAAGTTTAAATTTTATGATATGTAAGCTTCTGATTCAGACAACAGAGCAGCATGTATTTTTAAGTAAAAGTTATTTCCCAAATGTACCACATCCCTGTTGACTTCTGTCAGTTTTAAAGAGAGATTGGCAAGAAACAATAAAACAGCGCTAACTTTTCTGAAGTCTCTGTTGTAAGGTTTTGTAAGGTTTCAAAAACAGAGAACTCAGGGCTGCTGCATATTGTGACTTCTGTCAACTTGATTATGAACATGATGCCAAGAACGGCCCTTCTTGTTCCCTGGTGGCATCTGGGAGTTTGGCAGGTACAGAAAAACAGCCTGAACTGCAAGGACCAAGTTTAGCGAAGTGACTTACTCCATTATGGCTGCTTTGGGAAGCCACCAGAGGGTTTTACAGAGAGAGGTGGCAGTCTAGAAAATGACCTGGTGAAGTAGCATCAGGTTCCACAACTATCTTGCTGTGTTCTTCCATGCAGTTCAGCCCTGCTGGAAAACCTTTCTCTGTACAAAAAGCTGAGCTGTCATAAAGGTTCTGTCTATCCTTTAAATAATGAAAAAGTAGCTTATAGTGTAGATCTGGGCTGGCATGGGGTAGAGAGAATGAACATTATGTGCTGATTACTGCTTGGCTTAAAAGTGTATAGCACATTGCTTTGAAGAAGACTGCAGATAAACAGCTAAGCTTGCATGAGTTTCTTCTGCACATCAAGTGTATGACAATTAGCTCATTAAAATAGATTGAAGTTCAGGTAGGATATGAAGCTGTATATAAACTTAGATAATTCTCTCAATGCTGAGCTTTTTTCCTTTAGAGAAGATGAATACCCTAAAAGTAGGGAAGGAAAAACCTGGTACTGTGTGCTTTGTGGAAGGGGAACTGGGGCAGAAACCTAGGGATAAACTTACACCATGACTGGGATCAAATCTCAGTGGTGCAAGAGACTGGCTTGTGTAGGCTCGTCTTAAGCATGCTGAATGTGTCTGTGGTGGCAGCTCTTAGGCAGCAGACCCTGTAAAGCCTCTGCTGATATGAAAGACACAATTGCAAGTGCAATTGAAAGCTGATTTGGCCCATGTAAACAAAGCTGTGCATGCAGTCTGCAATCAAGTGAGCACATGTGCACAGCTGTGTTTATCTGACACTTTGCAAATCAGGATTTTATTTCTAAATACCATGCTGACAAGAACAAGGTCATGGAAATCTTCCTATTAGCACTTAGAAGGAAATATGTATTTTTAGAATGTCACCTTAAGAGCTTGGAAATTAGGATTCTGATTTCTCACAAAGGACTGGCTTTTTTTAATGTTTAAAACTTCACTTAGTTGTATCCAACTACAGGACCACAAAGAATATAGCTAGAAAAAGCCTTATTTAGATAATGAATTGACTTTTAGTGAATAAAATCTTGCCTAACACTCACCTTAGACTTTCAAACAAAGCATAACCAGCAAAATAAATGGGCTTGTTTATGACATGTCCAATTCATTGCAGAGGGCTTCTATTTCCCAGTGACTTCACTGGAATTGAAAGGATACAGTCCCTATTGAAGTTGAAAACTTTGAACACTGAATTTCATTCATGGCAGTAGTGGGTATGTATGAGTGTCTTGAGGGTTCTGTTGTGAAGCTAGTCCTTAATTAAATGTTCTGAATCACCTTTGGAATGAAAGATAGGCCATGGACTTTCAGTAGTTGGTTTAAAAAAATGCACTCAATGACAACATATCAGCAATACAGCCACTGGGTGACAAGTATAAGGACTGCTGACAACATGAAAGATTTTTAGAAGCTTATTCACGATACTACTCATAGAAGGGTAGAGCATCATTGAATCATAGAATACGAGGTTGGAAGAGACCTCAGGGAACGTCTGCTCCAACCTTTCTTGGCAAAAATATGGTCTATGCAAGATGGCCCAGCACCCTGCCCAGCTGAATCTTAAAAGTGTCTAATGTTGGGGAGATTGTTCTGATGGCTGATTGTTCTCATTGTGAACAATTTTCCTCTTGTGTCCAGTCAGAATCTCCCCAGGAGTAACTTGTACCCATCATGTGGGTGTGTTGCATCCATGTGACTCCTTGTAAAAGAGGGAGTTCTCACCTTTGTAGCCACCCTTTAATACTAGTACATGGTTATAAGGTCTCCCCTAAGCTTCCCAGTCCTTTGATCATCTTTGTGGCCCTTTTCTGGACCCTTTCCAGCCCGTCCACATCTTTTTTGCATAGCAGGGACCAAAACTGAACACAGTATTCCAGCTGTGGCCTGACAAGCATTGAGTAGAGTGGGATAATGACTTCTTTATCTCTGCTGGTGATGCCCTTGTTGATGCAACCCAGAATCCTGCTAGCTGTCTCTGCCACAGCAGCAGCACACTGTTCACTCATACCGAGCTTGTTGTCCACCAGCACCCCCAGGTTCCTTTCCACAGAGCTGCTCCCTAGCTGGGTAGATCCCAGCCTTTGCTGCAGTACAGGGTTATGTTTTCCCAGGTGCAAGACCTTAACACTTGTCCTTGCTGAACTTCATAAGTTTCTAGTTAACCTACTCTTCCAGCCTATCCAAGTCTTCCCTGCAAGGTGGCTCTCCCTTCCAAAGTATCTGCTTCCCCACTCAGTTTGGTATCATCATCAAACTTCACCAGGGTACACTTGATCCCATCATCCAGATGGGATCATATCTGAGTCACATTTTAGATACAACTTGGGGTGCCTTATGAAACTGGAGACAGCCAAAAGTCAGGACAATTGGGAAGCAATTTACATAAAGTGGATTTCATCTGCTGTGGTATCCATCTCTCTGGATGAGTCTCTAATAGATTTTTATGGATGGGAAAAATCAGGATGAATTGGCATTTGGAAACAAACTAAACATGTTTTCTGTCCCTATAAGACCTTAGTACATCACTGCTTAGAATCAGGCAAAGTTTATAACCCTAAAATAATCTTATTTGGATAGTATTAACTACTACTATTGTTTGTGCCTTGCAGAGGAATTCTTCTGTATGGAAGGAAGATTACGCTGCCTGTGTAATCCTGAGTTGCTACAGTGGTACTGCTTCTTTAGTATTGCTACTGAGGTTAAGGGTTCACAGCATGGCAAATGCAGACAAGCATAGATTTTTCACCTCTGTTCAGTGTAGCTTCTGGGAATGCAGAACATAATCTGATCAAGTAATGGAAAAGCTGAGGAAGAGCCGCAGGCTGTTGTGTTTGGGTTTTTTATTCCCTGGTGTTGTGCTATTAAGTAGCCAGCAGCCCTGATTTATGGTATGGCTGGTATGGTATGCAAATTTGCCTCTGTAACTGCTACACATAGGGCACACTCATCAATAATCAGGAAAATTTGGAAAAGCTGTGCTGACATATAACACACAAAATGGTACTCTTAAATGCTTTTCAGAAGTATTATGGGATTATACTACCTGAAAAAGTTGTTTGTAAAGCAGCTAGGAAAAGTGTAAATATTTATTATGAACTCATGGTTTTGGAAAATGTGGCTGGGGAGACCACCCAGACAGAATGAGAACCAGGAGGGCTCGCAAGGGGCTCTTCTGATCAGACCACACCCAAGGCACTGGATAATCGTAACTGCCTTATACGGAATGTAAAAGAAACAAATCTGGACTTTTAAAATAAAACAAATGGTCTGTATGGCTCAATAAATTCTTCTGCCTCCCTTACACATACTGGTTATGTGATGTCTTCATACCTGTGCTATAAAAAGTTCTAGTTCAGTTCATTTAGGTGTTCACGTAACAGGGCAGAGAAGGTCCTTTAGACTGAAGAAGGAGATGAAAACCATATGGAATGGCTGGTTGCCACTTCACTACATAGTACAATTCCCAAAAGACAGGAAGATTACCCAAGCTCATCTACTTGCAGAGAAGTGGGTTACCAAGCAGAAAAAAAGAAGGCGGTGTTAGTGAGCAAACATAACCTGTGCATAAATACTCTATTCTTGAAATGGGATACCATTTGCCTAGAGGTATTGAAAATTATGCATTATGTACAGATTCTGACATAATAAACAAATGTTTGCATCCACCTCTCCTGGGAAACTAACTATGAAGAAGACTTTTTTTTGTTTGTTTTTCTTTTTTTTTTATCAAGTAGAGAATCTTCGGTAGAGAGCTATCCCAGGTAATTCTATGCAATGAAATAACTAAATTTGCTGTCCACCTGTGCTTGAGAAAAGGGAAGAGTGAACATTTGTTTCCTATTTCAACCTACTGTTGTGCTACAGATTAATTTTCCAGTCACTTCATTTCCCAGAATTTCTTGCTGAATTAGAATTAAAAAAAAAAAAAAAGACTCAAGAAAAGGTATTTAATTTATTTTTTGTCACAATTTTAAATCTCCAAGCTGGGAAACAGCACATTTAGTACATTCCTAGTATATTAGAGGTCACATTGTTCAAGAGGGCTGTGCCTACCTTCTTGTGCTGGAAAAGACTGTGCTGAAATTAAGGTTCTGTTCTTTCTCCTGATTCTTCCCCCAGCCAGTGGAACCTAATGTAGTTTCAAAGGGTGATGTACTGAGCCAAGTCCAGGGAACTAGCCTTGGAAGTTACAGCTGGTCTTGGGTGAGAAAGCGTTAACCATGGTACTAAATTTACATATGTAACCCCTCAAAGAAAACTTAATCTTTCAAGGTCCCATACTTTAGAAGCAGTGATTTCATGCATGCTCCCAGTGATTCTATTCAGTGTAAGGCGTTTGCTAGTAATCTAGGATTTTAGAAAACTTGAGAACAATCTGCAAAACATCCTGGGTTAAACTTGTATTACATTCCTCACATGAAATTAAATGCATGTACAGACTTTTTAGGGCACTTCTTCAGACCATGTTTCCCTTTGCATCTGTAATGGAATGCTGATGTAGGTTGGATACTGAGATGGTGTAACTTATCCCACTTTAGTATGATGAGTTTAGGTTCATCTGTGCTAGGCTTACAGGAAGAAGTAGTAAATTAACTTCAGGACTAGAAATATTAATGATGGCATTTGCCCTTCTAAAGTAGCTATTTTAGATCGCTTTCTAAAAGTTCAGTTTCTCGTTTTTTTCAGGTTGAGCACAGTGTAGTACGTCATGCTGAGGAACTGTGAATCTTCCCACTTTTTGATATTGAAGTATCTAGCCCTGCAGGTTACGAACTACTGGTAATTAAATTGGATTTTAAAATATCTGTCCCACATGCATATTTTCAGCTTGATTAAATACTTGAAGTTTGTTGCATTTAAAATAGCAGTACTCTCAGTAACTGCTGGAGAGGGCTGCTCACTGTTTCAGACTGGATTCCAGCAAGTAAAGTTGACCCTGCAATGTCAGTGATGTGAAATGGAAAAGTGAAATTCCTGACTTGGAGAACATGCTGAGCTGTTTGTGTGAAGCAAAGTGATATTCTTTAATACACTATAATTTTTCTGGAAGGCAGAAGGACCAGTGTGGGTCCTCTAGCTATAAGCCTGGGAAAACTCTTGTGACCTTTGTTTGTATCTCTTAGTTCCATATCCTTGGCCAAAGTTCCTTTATTCTGATCCAGCTTCTCTGCTCTTTCTCTTTTCTGCACTTTTTGCAGTTGTGATGGTGGAGGCCAGCCACACAAGAGACCCCTGCAAAGGAGCAGTGTCTCACCCTTGCTCTTCAGATGATTTATAAACTTCCACCTCCCTCACAGCAAGTTTTCAGTCATGTAGACAACAGCATGTCGGTTTTCTGCTGCCACAGTTTTGTGGCTTGATCCCTCTGAGTAGGACTATGACCAAGGATGAACAGGCCTACTCACCCCAGCTCCATGCACTGCTGACCTTAGGAGAGGGTCATGCATGTACGGATGGATTTGTGACATCTGCCTTGAATGGTCCCTGGATAAGAGTTTAATAATTTCAAAAGAAAACCCCCAAAACTATGAAGGAGGCCCTTCAGACTGCAGGGTCTATGCAAAAGGCATGTATTTACATTTATGAGAATGGGAGAATTCTCTTTGGTTCAGAGCCCCTGCTCTAAGACAGAGATCTATGCCTTTCTTGGGGTAGAATAGTTAAGTATTTAATACTAGAGACAGTACCAGCTTGGTCTTGAAAAACAGCTCAATCCAATTTTAAAAATAATTCAGGTCTAGCAGATTAGCAAAAAAACCCCAACACCCAACAACCAAACTAGAGAGGGGAAAAATAACTAGCTAGAAAACTTCAGCTATACTGTTTAAAGTCTAGCTAAATTTTATAAGGAAGATAATAGCTCTGCAGTGCAAAGGTTTGAGCAAATTATTCTAAGTGTCTGTTCTATAATTGAGAAATCCCCACTGTGTCACCTGGAAACTTAAAATGCTGTTATTGGTATCTTCCCTACTTTGCAGCTGTGCAACAGACCTGTCGGTAAAGAATCAGCACTCTAATTGCACTTACATAAAAGTCTTAATGTTTGAGCTACAAGGTTTATTACCACTTTTGCAGGTTAATACACAAAAGCAGAAAGCAAAGTAATTTTTGCAACAGATTGGGCAGAAATTTAATGGCATGCTGAATATACAGGCAGAGAGAACCTTAGACTGTTATAGAGTGTATGTTGGTTATAGGAGCAGGAGGAAATGTTTTTGTATAGGCTATACATTCCTTTAAACTAGCTGTGTCAAGCTGGATGAATGCAGTAAGGACAGAATAACTGCCCTGTCCCTGCTTTGACTGTGAATTCATGCAATTTTCATAGCTGTTTAATGAAGTTTGTTCCTCCTTGCCTGACCCTATATTGTCAAGTGTATGAGAAATGCCAGAGTGAACTTTGAAGGTACATAGTTAATAGAAAAAAGGATTTATGTAGTCCACAAAGACGTCTTTAACATATACTGTAAAAACACAGTAAATATCACAAGTTACCCTTATTTAATGTTTTTTTTTAAAATAGATTCAAAGCTTTAATGTTTTGAATAGCCTACTCTGTTCTCTTGTAGCTGATTAACAGCATTGAATTTTAGTAAATCAATAATGTTTGGCAAACATGTAAAAGTACAGGTCAAATACAGGCTAAAATATCAGCCATAAGAAAAAAATGAAATGTTCTTAAAATACCATTTTCCCCTTACTTGTTCTGCAACTGTGGCTTTATTTAGTAATAATCCAGCACATCTTGCATATGGTGAATGATATTTTGATCCAATTTCTTTCCAATTTAGAGACCAATGGGCCATTCCTGTATCCCCCATTCTGATGCTTCCCAACACCTGAATTACAGATATTGTTTTATGGTAAAGTAATTAACCTGTAAAATTAGAAACTCTAGAATCTGCATTTCTTATGAAGAGCAGCAAGTAGAAAAATATGCCTGGTGCTTTACTAAGAGCTTCATTTTCATGCCTTTCCAAGTTTGTTATGAGAATCAAAATCAGTAAACTCAAGGGAGCTGAATTACAGATAAGCCGCAAACCAAACCCTTCTGCTGTTCAGAAACCACAGAAGGCTCTCCCACAACTTCATACTGCAACTCAACCCAAAATATTATACAAAGAAACTTAAGCATCTTTTAATGCATGTATCCTTAAAGCAGAGATTTTTATAAACAATGCCCAGGAAATTAGGCATAACTGACTCAATGAAGTAAATGTAACTACTTTCTTCAGTGTTTATTCTCCTGTATACCTTAGGAGGCTGAACTCGTTATAAGAAAAAAATCTGGTGATATATAAAAAAAATGGAGAGAAGGACAATTCAGGAGATGTAAAAGGAGGAGCCTGGAAGTTTGGGAAGATACATGTGTGCTCTGTAGTTGCTGTATGAAAGAACAGAAAGGCAAATATCAGAACATCTTTAGTGGAGACCCCCTAAAAAGGGTAGAGAGTCACAAATGATTGGTGCCATGGCTTCAAGAAGGAGAGCAGGAGTTCAAGTAAATAGAGGTTCATAAAGTCAAAAGAATCTTCTGGAGAAAGTACTTAAACATTGTCTTCAAATACAGTTCCCGAGTTACTTTCAAAAAGGTGTCTCACATTCTAAAGAAAATTTAAATCATATTTAACTAACTGACACAGTACATATTTTTATAGTTTCATGGAAGTAACTGAATCATCATTCACAAGACTTGGATTGATGGAGAGCTTTTTAAAGGTGTTTCAATTCAGTTTTTCAGTCCTTTCGGTTCAGCTCACCTGGGGCTTCCTCTGCCCTAGAGAGCACAATAAAATCTTGGTGACCAGAAAAATCCTGTAACGTTTTCCAGGCTGCTTGTGCAATTAAAAGTAAAGTAAAATGATAAAAATTAAATCACTTATTGTTGAGGCAGATGTCAAAACTATGTTACAGATGTTTCCAAACAAACCAACCCTGCTTCCCTTCATTTCGGTGGGACTGCCCATAGGAACTGGATTAATATGCACATTTGTGTAGGGCTGAAGCTGGATGGAAAAGCAAAACGGCTACATTGATCGGTATTTGGCAGTTTAGCCCAGAGAGAACAGTAGATGAGGAATTCAGTTCAGCAAGTGTCCAAAAGGGGTTAAAGCATGCAGAGTGCTACACACAAAAAAACCTGTGAAAAATGCCAAATTTTCTTATCTGTAAATCCCAGAATTTAATAAAAAGTGACTCTGACATGAATTAAAATCAAAAATCTCCATGAAAATAAGGCAGGCAGGAAAGGAAAGATTATGCCAAACTGTCAGTCATGTGGCACTGAAAGATGTCTGGTACCAGTAGTAATATTTACTGTCTAATCCTTAACTCCATATTCTCTTAAAAACCATGAAGGTGGTTTATTACAATACAGAACTGTATATGCTGCCACAAACTGTAGAAGTTGCTGAGAATACTGATAAGCAAAACCTATCAAGAAGCAATAAATTAAACTTTAGTCCAACTTTCTTGTGTAATATTAACTTTCCTGGTACCAGGGCCTTGTTAAAAATGGGGAAATGTTTTTCTGAGAAAGCTTTGGGGGAGAAGAATAGTGAAGAGAAGGAATTATGTAGGAGTTGGGCACCTGAATGCTTCTTCCCAAAGCCTCAGGTGGCACAGGTAGGTAGCAAGTTATCACAAATAATCTGTGTTTGTGTGTCTTGTGCTACAGGATTCATTGTTTGCCAGTACCTGCCTGACTGTATGTTTTCATCTTACAGTCAATGCAAAGTAATCTCCTATTAAAATGTGTATGTAAGGATAGTTAAGTACTGGGGTGGATTTATAGATTCTTTTTCCTGATTGAGAACCTAGATATTTAAAAATTAAGGCAGTTTCTTAGCTACCGATGTGGTTTTCTACAAACACATTCCTTGTACTTTTCCTTATAGGACACAACAGTTGTTAAACCTACCACTCTTCTAAGCAATGCAGGAAAACATCTCAGAACAGCATTTTTCTTAATAACAATATCCCAGAATGGACAGAGTATTTTAGTTCACTCCTCCCCACTGTGAACAGAATAATTGTGTTCTCTGCCTTTTATGATTTATTATGTTATTATTGCTTAGAAATGTTGCCTTCTATTGTAATTTGCGGTTTAAGCAAAAAGGGTACCTTTAGGGTCCATTCTAGGCATCATCCCTTAATACGTATCTAGTGTACGAATTTCTCAAATAACTGGTTAAAAATGCATTTGTTTGACTGCTGAAGTCTGAATGATACTGCATATTGCTTTTTGCTGAAAACTTCTAGTTCAGCAAGCTGTTAGCAATTTCTAGAACGTACTTGCCTGAGAAAATGGCCTGAACTGCTTGTTTTCTTGGTTACTGTTAAAGAACATAAGGAAGGCTTCCAGTTAGAAGTCCACCTGTTTAAGGGCAAGTGTTTCATATGTTTCTGGCCTAAAGAAACAAGGTGTCATGGTTTAACACCAGCCAGTGACTAAGCACCATGCAGCTGCTCACTCACTCTCCCCCACAGTGGGATGGGGGGGAGGATCGGAAGAGTAGAAGTGAGAAAACTCATGAATTGAGATAGATAGTTTAACAGGTAGAGCAAAAGCTGCATATGCAAAGAAAGCAAAATAAGAAATTAATTTATTACTTTCCATCGACAGGCAGGTGTTCAGCCATCCCCAGGATAGCAGGGCTTCATCACACGTAACACTTACTTGGGAAGACAAATGCCATAATGCTGAATGTCCCTCCCTTCCTTCCTTCCTTCTTGTTCCCCCAGCTTACATACTCACCATGACATCATATGGTATGGAATGCCTCTTTAGCTAGTTCAGGTCAGCTGTCCTGGCTGTGTCCCTTCCCAATTTCCCATGTCATTCCAGTCCACTGGCTGGCAGGGCCCAAGAAACTGAACAGTCCTTGACTTGGTTTAAACATTACCCAGCAACAACCAAAACCATTGGTGTGCTATCAACATTGTTCTCACACCAAATCCAAGACACAGCACTGTACCAGCTACTAAGAAAAGAATTAACTCTATCCCAGCTGAACCCAAGAAACAATGCATGCCAAAAAGAATTATTTCAGCAGAAATTATGTTTCTTACCAAGGGGGAAAGGGAAAAACAACATTGTTGATTAACATTAAACACTTTTCTGACCATAAATAGTCCTGTCTTTTTTCCTGCCCCTCCTTTGGCCTGTCATCTGTTCTTTGTCTGATCAGTGGAAGTGCCAAAACCCAGCAGTGATTTGTGAACTGTGAAATGGCTTTAAAAGCCTGATCATGAAGGAAGATACCTGTTGGAGTCTGTTTCCATAATCAGTACCCATGTCAGTACTGTCCTGTACTGATTCTTTCCATTATATATAAATTCTATTTCTTAATAAGAAAGTTAATGAGAGCAATGCAAGTTGTTGGTTTTTTTAAAACCATTTGTTCAGCACCATTCTTCAGCAAGTTATAGATACTGTTTGCTTTAGAGCAAATATACCAGGACTGTTCTGCAGCCAGCCAAAGATTCTTGTGATGGAAGTATGTTTTATCTAATACAATCTCATTAGGCAGTATGCTGCTGCTAAAATGGGAAAATTAAACAGTACACAGTACTGCAGTAGTATAGCAGCAGGCTACCTTTCCCCTTGCAGTGGCAAATTTTAGCAGTGAGATAGGCAAGCGGTCTCTAAATCACAATTTAGCTATACAGTCAAAGTACTGTTTCTGCCAGATATAGTCTGTCTCCACTGGGGGCATTGCCATTGTAATCCTACCGACTTTCCTCAGATATGCCGTTTGCTTTTTCTCAGGGAAAGCACCCAGACAGACCTCTAACTTTCTAGTAGCAAGGACTCCATGCAGTAGGTAATGGTGATCAGACGCTGGGAAGCAGTGGTTCTTTTGTTTTCCTCCTGTAGCAGTTTCTGCCCCTGCATACTGGCCAATGGAAAGTGAATTTCATGTAATAATGTTGTCTTACTTGGCCGAATGCTGGTATTGCCTCATGAGTACAAGGATGTCAACAAAGTCAGTGTTAGTAAGTTAAGGAATACAAGGGCTTCATCATGTCTGCCTAGAAAGCTGGAATTGCCTCTCATAACTTTCCTGGACCTATGATTAGGGAGGAACATGCAGACAGTGTGTGAATTTGACCACTGAATTGCTATTCATGTATGGGATAGGGGTTGTTTACATACAGTGTCACAGCATGTGTCTTGCAGTGGTTTGTGTGAGCACATCTGTTTTGAATTTTCTTGGAGTTAAACTGTTTCTAGCATAGTATGGTTCTGGAAGCCACTTCCATAGTACAAAGTATGTTTTGGGGCATGGATGTAGCTGAATCAGTCAGTGGCAACCTACAAGAAAGATCAGCCCACAGATGGAAAGTCCCAACCTGTGTAACTGGTGCTAGGCACTGTAGATGTTCTCCATTTCCACAGTCACTGTGTTGGTAAAAAGAAGGGTCCTGACCCTGGGTTTGCTGAAACAAAATCAGCTTCACTCACATGTAACATCGCAGCAGAATTGGGTAGGTTAAGGAATCACAAGTCACAGTACCCCTCAAATGCAGACTTCAGAAATGTGCTAGTTTTGCGTGGAGGGCTTCTTATGCCTTAGTTCTAACATTAGCAAGACCAAACTATGACCTAACACCTTAACAGAAGGAGCTGCTTTCAGTGAGCTTTATTCTTTGCAAGAACTATGGTAGTAGAAAAACCCACCCTGCAGTACTTCTCTTGTCAAAATTTCCTCTGAAATATGGTAAACAATCACTGTTCCAGGAACTTACAGGGAGGATCTGTGTACTGGTGGTATGATTAAGTGGAATATTTTAGATGGGTGGAGTTTGTTAACAGGGCCAACATGTCAAACTTTAAATCCATTAATAGCATTCATTTTATCTTTGTATTTCTACCAAATGGCAGATAGAATCCAATTTATCTGCTTTTATGTCACTTTCTTTTCTTCATAAAAACTGGAGTGCTGCCATCATTCATAAACAATGCTGGAAAAATCAGAACAAACTGCCGAATGCCATCAGATGCTTGGTTCCAATTCATTTTGGCGAATACGAAACTCCAAGTCATCTGCCAGTACTGACTAAAATTGTGCTTTGTTTTTAGCTGAAAATATGAAGTAGGTCCATCTAAACTAATTTCTAAAACCATTGAAGCTTCTAGTCTATACATAACTGTTAACAGATAAGCCTGTGTCATTTCATTTTGTTCTGAGGAGAACTGATAGCAAAACTCCATTAGTTTAGCAAATTTTCCTGTTTTCAATTCTTATCCTCTAGTGGCTGCATTGTACCACTGTTTCCAACTAACAGGGGAAAAATGTTAGTGCTTGGAGATATTGTACTGAGGAAACTTAACAGTACTAGTAAAGAGACAATTGTTACGCACTTACAGACCTGTTTATTGTAGGTCATACGGTATCTATGTCTGTGTAGCCTTGGGCTTCTTTTCTCACTTCAGTCCTAATCACTGCTACAGGTTTTGCATGCTTAAGAAGTACATTTTAGCGACAGATGACAAATGGCATCAGCATCAAGATTCTAAACATGAGTTGTTAAATGGTAGCCAAATTAAAAGATACTACAGTGATCACAGAATGGTTTGATATCTGAGTTGTGCCTGCACTGCCTTGTGTGATCGTACCTCCCTGCCTTGCTCAGAAGCTGTAAAAGTGGTCTGCACTGGCAGTGTTATGGGACACAGCAGGGTTGGAAATTTTAACCCCCTTCCTGCTGGTGGCATTCATCTTTCCAGACCAATTCAAGTGCAAAACTGCTGTTTGTGAAGTCAGTGCAAATCTTATAGTGCTGCTGGGGTTTTCTCAGTTACAGAAACCTGTTCTTATAGGAGAATATGGGAAAAGGTAGGGGGTCAGTATTCCCTTTCCATCGTAAGGTCACATCTGCAAGGAACAGCTTCTGTATCACATGGACAACCAGAAAGCTGGCATTGGACAAACTTTCTCTTTTCCCAAGAAAGAATCCTAAAGTATTAAATAAAGTCATTGTTTCAGAATACTATGATCTGGGGGGGACAGGGTGGATGGTGTTAAGTGGTTTTGGTCCTTATTTTACTTTGGGATAATAAATAATACTATCTTGACTGGATTCTTTGGAGGTTTTGCATTTATCTTATCTTGTTTCCCTTCTTTTGCCCTAGGCATTTCCATTCAGGATGGCATTTCATTGCACTTCACTCAAACGAGCAGCAGAAGCATTTTGATGTGAAGTTAGTAGTTTAGCTATTTAGAAATAAATCACTTATGAAATGAGATACTATAGGGTAAGCAAATTCAGAACGGTTCTTTAAGTCACGATCTACACAGTGCTGAGACTCAATTTTCCTATAAATGCATTAATCTGACTTCTTTTCATAAATATGAAGATGTTTGATAACCCTATTTGATAACATTGTAGTTTGAGTTCTGGGGATAGACAAATCATCACTCAGGAGTAAGGCTTTCCTGCCCAAGAACTTCAGAAAATTTTGTCTTTTATTTCTCCTTATTATTGGTCAACAAGACTGAAGTTAGGGACCAAGAGACTGTTGTGGTTATGCCTTCCAGAACCTGAGGTATGGTTTGTGGGATAGGGATGGAATGAAAGGTGTCACATCTTGTTTGATTTAATGGTGGCCAGCACTGAAATCTGACTTTATACCCTGGAACACAGTGCAAACTTAAAAATGTGAAGATGATTTTATTGCAGCTGTACTGAATGTGTAGCCTTTAAATAAAATTTCAGTAAACCAATAAAGATTAAATGGTTTGATTAGTTACATCTTGCCAGAATGCACAGGTCTTTCTCCTCGTCAGACACTTCAAATAAGTTCTGATGTTACTAAATATTTTCATGGGTTTTATCACAATGGTATTAGACTGCTTGTGCACTTGCTTGAATATACACACAATTTTGGGTAGGGTTTTTCTTTTCAAGTTCAATCAGCTTTGTAATTTTTTTAAAATACAATGCTGGAGAGAATAATTGCTGTCTACATGCATGTTGCACTACCATGACTTGACATGTGATTCCATATGCAAGCAATACTCAGCTGAGGTGTCATGTCAACACTGCATGCAAGGTAAAATATGCTAAGCAAATAAAAATGTCATTAAAGAATAAGCTTCTCCAAAGAATAAACTAGCTGCATATTGAAGTTAAGTGTTTAGGAGTTCCTTAGTGTAGTGCTATTAATGTACCTCGATTGGGGGTGGGAAGGGGGAGAAGGCTCTCTGATAACCCACAGGCAGTATTGTAACATCACTTGTGCGTTTAATTATATCCTGTTAACCATCAAGCTGTTTTCATTTCTGATTCTACAAAGTGCCTCCAGCATTCCTAAAACAGCTTTGAAGATTTCTCCCTGTCCAATAATCCATCAGTTTAATTAGTACACAAGATATCTGATGAGATGATCAAATACCTTCCCAAATAACTGATGTGCCAGTTTTGCAGCAATAAAATCCTCATAGTCATCCTCCTCCCCACTATTTACTGTAAATCAGAAAAATCTGAAATTTGTTTCTCAATCTAAAGGAGTAGGAAAAAGCAAACAAAACCAATAAGCTGTTCTACTACAAGACTCTTTCAGGACATAAATGAAATAATGAAATCAAATATAGTCATTTAGAACTTGATGGAAAGTTGGTCTTGATTATATATGACCAGTTCATTGCCTGAATAGCTTCAGAAACTCTGGCCTTGGTTCAGTCTGGACATGTGCAATGTCTTAGACTTGCATCAACTGTATTTTCTTTTCCTTTCATTGAAATATAATCTTGCATATACACACAACTGATTACAACTTAGTTGTCTGGCTTTCAGCATCACTCTTGCCAACCAACTGCACAGTAATTAAATCATTTTGCAAACTGCACACATATTACTTTTGCCTTTGGTAAAATTTCAAGATGTCTTTCACGCCTAGAGGACAGTTCAACAGCAACATCTGAAGTATGCAAACAAAGCAAGATGGCTAAGTAGAATTCAACAGTGTACATGATTCTCCAGGTATTTGGTCTGCCTTTTAGAAAAAAGCTCTTGGCAATAAACTTTGGGCTTTTAGGACACCTCATTCTCATATTAAGATTGGTTTTTTTTCACTTTGTGTTCTGTTACACGTAGTTTGTGTCTCAGAATTTATCTCAGCTATGTGCAATATTCCACATCTCTTGGTAACCAACCTACTGGTGAACTGAAGATCAGACTAAGCACATGGGACACATATCATCTTCATCAAAAATTTCTATAATGCCACCTTCTGAATTGAAGTCAATGATAGTATTGAAAAGATCAGATTAATATTATGGTGAGGTAAACTTAATTCGTAGCTCTTGATTTGTGAACACTTTTATATTTTAATCGGGAATATCTAATGGCTTATTTCGGTTTAAGTACTACAATATTTGTTGGCATAAATTAGATGTTGAAACTTTGTGCTTGTGTAGACCTGGAAAAACCACAGGTAAACATGTTCCTCTATGCCATTCTTCATTGTTTGTCAGTGCTTCTCACACCTGCACTTCGCAGGCTTTCTGGCTTTACCCATTTTCATGTGTGAAACAGCAAAATTTTGGCTTGTAGGAAATAACTTTTCTAGGGTAAAAGTGATATCTTAAGGAATTAATGCAAAATTATTAAAAAAAAAAAAAAATGGTTGCAATTATGTTCCAGCCTAAGTTACTATAGAACTGCATTTCAGGATGCTCACGACCATGTCCAACTACCCCTTTCTTGATGTATCCTACCACTAATGTAGGAGCTGTTTTTTTATCATAGTTTTTTTTCTGTTTCTGTAGTATAAAAATGGAATATCATTATAAAATAATGTCAATAACATTTTCAGCCACTCCTGAAATTGTTTCATAAGGCAAAAATCCCTTGCCCACTGTTTTATGTCTTCAATCATTGCTCAGTTTCTTACAAATTTGCAGAGATTTTTGTCATAGAGGATCCTGCTTCAGGTGCCTGGAGTAGATAATCTGATTCTGATACCTGAACCATTATAACATCTTGCAGTACTGCATCAGGCTGAAAGAGATTGCCACAGAATCCCACTTATTGCTCTGTTGTCCTTCTATCAGCCCTCTGCTCACTGCTTCCTCATCTCCCTCCCAATCCACCAAAATGTTTGGATAGTTGGAAGGTGAAGTTCACTTGCTGTTTCTTTGGATGGGATGATAACTCTACAGAAGTGTCCAAAAAAGTTTTGTGACACAGTAATAAGAAAAGGGAACAGCACGCAATGGTGTTGCTTGCAACTCCATAGACAGAAAACAAAATTGATGAATTCTCAAGGGCACTAGGCAGTTTTTTCCCCCCCCTCAATCTGTCAGGAACAAGTGCAACAGTATTAGACCTGTCAAGGAATGGCCAGGCAAACAAGGAGATCACTCATCAGTGTCAGTGACAAGATTCTGAATTTGACAGCAAAGCAACAAGAGGAATAAGGATGACTTGATAATGGAACTGCATAAGTAGCACTTCAGGTGATCAGAAAAGCACATGGGAATGAGAATGAGCTGCTGTCACTGTATCCCCTTCATGGTGATGAGAGGGAGGGAGTGAAACTTGGAGTTTCATAATGACAAGCTTGAGAAAGTGTTCCAGGAAATAAGCTGCAGAGAGTCAAATCCCCTGGAATTACAAACACCATGAAATCACTTAGATGGTACCTGCATGCTAAAAAATATCTGGAATAGTTTCTGGAAGAAGAAAAAATGCATGGATCACAGGGCACCACATCAGCAGCAGTGGGGGCTTTCAAGGTACAACTAATCTTTTAAATTCCAGGAGCAAATTCACCAACTTTTACAGACCCTGTCTTTAATATTAATCTTACCTGGCCAACAAATGTATAAGTGTAATAAACTCATTTTAGCATCAGAGAATTTTCTTAAAATGAAGACACATCAGTTTAAAGATCTACAGTTCAGTGCAACACATTCAGCTAAATAAGTTCAACAGAAGTGCTGCTGTCCCATCAAAATGAAAACCCACTTCACAGAATATCTTTAAAAGAAATCATGATAGTATTGTAATGATCTGAAGAGACTATCTGGTATATAGAAAATGCAGATTTCAGAGCTTCTTTAGCTGACCTAGCCACAACCTGATAGACAACAAACTCCAGTCCAGAGCAGGGACTCAATTTTTTTTTTTTTAATTTTTTTTTCTTTCTCATTTTTTCCTTTTTTCCCTCCTTTTTTCCTGATTTTCCTCTCCTTTTTTCTCCCCTTTCCCTCTTCCATTTTCTTCCTCTTTTCCTCTTTTTTCTTTTTTTTTCTTTTTTTTTTTGCTATAGAGAATGCTGCTTCCCACAAAACTATACTTGCATATACCTAAGCCATACCACAACATCAACAACAAGATTCACATTTGAATATGCAAGATCAGACCACTCAGAATGAACAAGTTCATTACAACCCCGAAGTCTATAGGGAAAAAGTGATTTACTGCAGGATTATGAATAATTACTGTCAACACATTTTTCATCAGTCTGTGGAAATCATTTTGGAACATAAGGCCACACCCAGTATATAAATCTTTCCATAGGCTCAACACTTCTGTAACTTCTTTATTTTGTAACTGCAGACTGATGGAGGCATGGCTCAATGTTAACTTTATTAAGATTTTTATATCTCTTGCAGTGACCACATCTTAATACCATTTAATTGCAAATAATATAACTTTATATGCAATTACATTTTTGGCAATGTTTCCATCCAATGTCCTAGATATAAGTGCCAGAATTTGTGATTTTAGTCTTAGAGCTACATGTGTAATTCTGGAGATAACCTTGTGTTATAGCTGAGTCTTGTGGCAAAGCATTTCTGCAAGCAGACTCTCAACCAAATATCCCTGAAAGGTGAGTGACAGGAGGAGCCGATGCTGCCAGGAAATGCGCAAGTGGGAACGTTGACAAAAACTAACACTAATCATTGCATTTCATTCTAAGATCAAGTGAATTTGTTTAACTTCTGGGTAGTTGTGTTATGTAGTCTTGAATGTTGAATCTGATGTCGAACAGTGCAGACATTTGCATACCAATACAAGGTATAAAAAAAGAAGTTGCAATTAAGAGCAAGACTGATGTTGCATTAATAAGCCCAGACCTGGCAGATTACCCAGCTAATGCTATACTGCTGACAATGAGGCTTGGTCACAAGAATGTTTATGGCTGAAAAATTAATTTGTTCTATGAATTGCATATTTTTGCAAGCAATTACAAAGCAGAATTACCCTAAGGATCATGTTATCTTATTACCCTTACAAACTGTAAATTGGCATTAAAGGTTGCAAGGCTTTTCGATATGGATGAGCATCTTGGCTTTTTGCATCCAAGTTCTGGAACTTTTTTATCATAGTTAAATTGATGACTCATTTGTGCTATAGTCCTCAGAGTCACTGCTGGTATTTGCCACAATTTGAAATCCATATAGTTCAGGATTGTTTTACCCTATGAAGCAATGACTGAGAGGACTGGCTTTACCTTTTTTTCATCTAAGGTAATGTACAGGCACCATGCCTGTCTACAGGGAAAAAAAGTTATCTCATAATGAGTTAGTTACGGCCTTTTTGTTCCATCTCTTTTAGAATGAGTCATGATGCTTGGATCCCTCCAGTGTGTGTGTGTCAGTTTGCCTGGCACTCTGAGAAAATTTTAAGGGAAGAGTGGAAAGTCTTCTGTTGAAATTGATGGCGGGAGAGAGCATGGCTCTGTAGTCAGAAAACAAGAGAAAATGTACAGTTTTACCTGTGAATGATAAAGGACCTTAGATAATTCCCTGTTAATCTGTGTCCATATTCCCATCTATAAAATGAGAATAACAGCATATTTTTTAACCATGTTAAATCAGATTAAGAAATACATAAAGTTCTATCTCAATAATTCCTCCCCAATTCTAGCAGCAACTCTTGGAAATCTGCAAAATGTAGCCCAGAGAGTGCCTGTCCTTTACAGCTGTATGGAGTTACAACTCCTGTTTATCCTTTTGATTTCTTTTAAGTTGGGGCATTTGAAAAAAGCGACAGGTAAAGAAGCCAGAAAGTTGGGCATGGCTCACATAAACTCTGCCTTTGGTCTTAACCATGTTCCTCTCCAGTGACTTGAATGTCCTGGGTGGTTCTCTGTGTTACACTAAAAACAGGTAGATTGCATCTATCCCTTGTGGATTAATAATGTGACTTCTAGTTGCAGGTGGCTTCCTGCAGTGACAGTGAAGACTTCGAGATGCTGATACTGAGAGTGGTATCTTAAAAGATCAGAATAAAGAACTGAATCAGATTTCATATAGGCTGCTGGAAAGGAAGGAGGAATTGTCATAATCTTTTCAGGGTGCCATAAATGTCCAAGTTTGCGGTGTGTTTTCACTAGGACTGAGCCTGACTGTTTAATGAAAAAGCTGGTATGCTTCTAACATGGACTCTATAGGAAGGGAGGAAGTGACGAGGGATTGGAATTAACTGTGTGGATAATGCAGTGCAAAAGCAAAGTGAGTGAGCTCAAAGAAAAACTGTGCCATACTGTCTTCCCACTCCCTTTTCTCTTAATGTACTTGTAAAACACCTACTGTGTTTTCTCATGGCTAAAAGGAAAATGTCATTTATCATATTCAAGTTCTGTGTGCATTACTAGTCTGTCTTGTTTCTGCCTATGCTCCCCTTGGAAACTACTTAAGCATCTGTAGTAACAGCTACAAGAGAGCTTTACTGGTAACAACCCGTGCATGCGTGCGTGTCTGTGTGTGTCTGTGTGTGTGTGTGTGTGTGTGCGCGCGCGCGTGTGTGTGTGTGTGTGTGTGTGTGTGTGTAATAGGAGATCCATTGCAGATACCTGATGCATGTCTGTACCTCCCACAGCTCCCTAGATCTTGGCTGGCTAAATCAGTTGCTGTTTTGAAGATGAGATCATGTTTTGTGTTTCCCAGTTTCCGGTTCCTTGCTGATTCTTCAGTTAAGCTCTCTCTTAGCAGTCAATGCCTTGCAGTGCTTCCAAAGTTTTGTTTCATTTTCTGGGTCTTTTGTCTTCTGTTTCCTAAAGTGGAAATTAAGAGAGCTGTGTATTTTTTTTATTGCAAGTAACTCATTAAACTCTTGAAAAATATAGACGTCGGCATATGAAGTTGAAAAATGGTGTGATGGGAGGTGTAAAGGAAGGTCAACTATCTTATTCTATGATTATTTCATAAATTGCCTAGAAATATTCCTATTGTTGATGGCTCTGAATAGCAGCTATTCTAGCTATGACGGAGTCCCACACAGGAAATGCAGGCTGCATCCATTCCACAGGTAATAAAGCTGTGCTGTCACAGCAGGCAGCAAAGATACCTTGATGAGAGGGTTCTTTTTTGACAAAGGTCTTCTGTTGACACCTGGAATTTTGCTAAACACTGCAATGCCAGCTAGAGGTATGTGTAATTTTCATGTTAGGCCACCACTGTTAGACTGGCAAAACTTTATAGTATTGACTTATTGCAGTACAGCGATGCTATTGTCATGGGTCATTAGTTGCCACTGTAGTATTGCCCTTTTCCTAAACTAGGACATTTGGGAAGTTAGTGAAGCTGGGAACCCTCTGGCCACTTCTAAACTTCTCTTCTGTCTAAATATTTCAGGTATAGTTATTACAAAGTACCATGGCTTGCCTCTGCTTGGAAAAGAAAGTTTCTGAAAGCAAGTAAATGAACAACATATAAACTTAAATATAACCCATTTTTCCACCATAGCTTTGTTTCAGAAAGCACATTAAGTCACTTCCAAGGGTATAACACACAGAGAACCATTGTTATTTAGTTAGTTAGATTAATTCCATTTTAATATTTCCATTAGCCATTTTAAACTTGGCACTGCAAAGTAATAAAATCCTCCAAATATTGACAGATAGAAAAGTAAATGCCACCCAGCCCCGACAAGCTGTTTTTCAGCCAACCTCCTAGAGACAGAAAGGCTGCTATCATAATTTATTTATATATTAATAAGGCACATATTTTTATTGCTAGTTATTCCCTTCTAGCAATTAAGGCAAAGCTGATAAAATCTTCACTAAGTCAACAATTTTGTTTGTTAACTTTTGAAAATTCGTAGCTAAAAATCTTTCTGGCCTGCACACTGGGAAGATATGGATAAAGCTTCTTTTGTAGAGTGTAACACTGAGTCAGACAGAAATGGAAGAAAAGGGCAGGGTCAGCAGGATGTATAGGCACCAGAACTGGCACTGGTGGGTTACTGGAAGTGCACAGTTGATGGCATGCTGAGCTGTCCTTTTACCAGCGGTACCACTGGAGCATCAGGGGTGAATATCTGAATTAATTACATAGTGAAACAGTTTGGTCTTTCCTTTTAATTGGGTTTTATATCTTTAATGTAAGCTTGACAGCTAACCTATTCAGGACTTGAGAATCTAGTTCAGTCCATGTGCAGGAGGAGGGCCAAAAGGCTGGATGAAACCTGAGAGATTTAATGCACTCAGGTAGTGATCTTACACGTTCTGCTCAATAACTTCTAGCCACAGAAAAAAATTGACTTTTGCATATGCCAATGTCAAGGGCAAATTACCACTTACCTTGCACTGAAAGACAAAATCCTTCATTTTTCAAGACAAGGTCCTTACAGTTACTAATTATGGACCCCACCCTTGGCCGCTTGACTTGAAGTAGACTTAAAATATTTAAATAATGAATATTCATGAAGTTTATACACACTAAGGTAATATTTTCTGAATTGTAAATATTTGAAAGGTAGAACACATCTGTATAAAGGCATTTCGTGTTTTTCCAGATTTGCCCCTCTCTGGATTCAAGGCTAGAACTTCAGCTGATGACAACACAGTTCCATAGAGTCTTTATCAGATGAGAAATTGCTCTCTTTGGTTATAGTGTTTGCCTGAGAATCATAATAATTACCATTTACTGTAAAGTATCAATGCTTTCTACTTTATGATTGCATAAGGAGTCAACTAACCCTTGGGGAGGGCACACTTGGAGAAAGGGTCTGTATAGCATACATGGGGAGAACACAGTTCCTGGCCTTTGGACAGTGACATTCATTCCTTCAGCAACACTAGGGAAGTAGCTAATAATTCCAATTTTGAGTAGTGTGTACAGTGTTTTGCCACATGTCCAGTGTGCTCTAAGAAGACATGTCATTCTGGTTAATATGATTACCTAGACACAAACATAGCAGTATCTGTGTATTAGAAAAATGTTTTAGCAAATATTTTTTTAAAAACTTTCTTGTTACTTGAAATAAATAAACCCATATACTGCAGTGTCTCCCAAGATGTACCTTTGTCACTTGACAACAAAACTGGTGACTAAAATAAGGTGAAGATTCTAAACATAATTGGAAATTCCGCGATATATCTTGCAATATATTACACACTTTTCAGCTGAGCAAACCCCCTAGTAGCAGCTAACACTGGTTGCGTGTGATATGCCTATGGATGCAAAAAGAACACCTTCTTTAAGTGCTTCTTCACTGCTAGGCTATGAGTTTCATAGTAGAACTGAGATACTACTAAAACAGAAGTTGGTCTAGCTGTGGAGAGTTCTATGGCTGTTGGTGGTTTTAATCAGTTAATACAGCCTTTAAATCATTGTGACTAGTAAAAAAATGTGCCAAATAAATTTTTAACATATTTAGCACTATTAGAACTCCTAATTATAATTATTGTTCCTAATTATACTTTTCCCAAATTTTGCATTTGATTCTATTCACTGTATTTTTAGGTTTTAATCAATATTAAGGTAAGCTATAAAGGATCCAATGGTTTCATGTACAAAGGGAAGGAAAGGCATAAAAGTGCCATGTCACTGCTCCAGAAACAACTTCAGAAGTCTGTTCTCTACCCATTAAATCCTTAAATTATCTCAACAGGCCCTGCTGAGTTCATATACTGAATTAACGAAACTCTGTTTAACCTGCAAATCTTACAGCTAGCAAATCCGAGTTATATTTTCTTAGCCAAAATAGAACTTTGCAAAACTGCTGTTTTGTAATTTACTCCTAAGCCACAGTAGCTCAAGTCACTGTAGAACTGTAAAATATGGTATGGCTTAGGTTCAATAAAATGAAGTGAATGAAGTGTTAATTTGATAATTCTGTGGTTCATCCGAGTACTAAAACACAATAGGGCATGCCTTATTCCATCATAATAGGCTACCTCAGGGGTGTTATGATGGTCTCATGCCTTCAACCACCCAAGAAGCACAGTAATGTGCAATAAACTGTGCCCAAAGGGCTTTGCTGCAACTGTAATGTAGGTTTCTGTCAGAGCTGTTTTCATTTGGAGAGATGGACTGTTTTGTTTTAACCATGCTTTGAAAAATATTTTCAGTAGACACAAATTTTATTTAATATAGCTATATATAGGGACAGGGTATGTATGAGGGAAGTAGAAACTACACTTGGTTTGTGTTTACTGCCTTTTCTAAAGGTTCTGACCTTCTTCAGTTATTAAAAAAAAATAATGAAAAGAGAGGTTCAGGAATAAAGCCTTTATTAACTGAATTATTAATAATCATAAAAAGGTAACTGCATTAATTGTCATAAGAAGACAGTAGAGACTTTTCATTAGTTTTACAGAAAAGGCCCATACGCCAGGAGTTCAGTCAAATACTGAAGTTTTGGTACTACATTTAAGAATGGTGGTAGCACAAGAGTGTTATTTCCATAGTCTTAAAATCTTGATTTTTCAGTGTTAAATGAGCAGCACCTGTCAAATGGCTGAATACACTGATAACTTTGGGACTTTGTATAAAACACATATCAGGTTTGTAGCCCAAGAGTCATTGATTTAGATAGTACTTCCCTGCTGCAAAATATTGAAAGTGTGTCCTGATGATCTAGATGTGTAAGTAATCTTTTTTGCTCTTCTTGCCCATCTTCAATCTGCTTTTAGCATTCTTTGGTTTTGCTCTTTAGAATTTACTGTTCTTTCCACATTCCTACAAAAGCCTCTTTCTGTTTACCGCTACTACAAGCATCTGTCGGACCAAAGTCTTAGTTTCTGCCTGCAGAGGCAACCTAGCACCCTTCATTTCTGTTCCTATGAATAGGTAAGTTGGTAGCAGGGAGCTGTGACAACATCACTCTGCTCGCAACGGTTCTGAGGATCATGTCTTGCTTCATGATGCCATTCACAAAAGTGGAGAGCTGGGGCCCAGCACTTTGTCTCTTGAAAAGACTCTAAGACATAAGACAGTTGGAACTGATAGATACTAAAAGACTGAATGGTGAGTCTCTTGTCTGAAGACCTGTATATTCTTTAAAGAAACGTTTTATTTTATTGCATTTTAGGATTGCATCCTTGGGAAGTCTTTTGGGCAACTTCCCTAGCACAAGAAAACTGCTTGAAATCCTTAACTGGAACCCATAGAATATTTTCTGCAGTGAATCAAGGAAAGGGTAGATGCTGTTAGGGATGATAATATTTCTTTCTCCTTATGTTAGTGTCCTCTTTAGGATTAGAAAGGATATTCCACGTCTAATGTTATCACATGACACCTTTCTTGTATGGTGTTATAGAGACTGAGAAAGTTGTACCAGACAGTATCTTCAACTGTTTGGAATGCAACCTTACATAGGTCCTGCTGTAAATGAGTCATTGGCCTCAAAACCAAATTGGAGTCTGAAACGTAGCACTGCTGCTACTAGCTGACCGAAACAAATTTTAATTACAGTACTAAATTTGAAGCTTGGCCTATTACATTCTATGATTACTAAACCATAATTGCATGACTTACTCACCATCAGCCTGACCTGTTGCTCAGTGTATGAAATGGGATCTTCTAATTGAATAACATGGCACAACAAGGCAAAGTATGTGCTGGCAAACTATAAAAGCTATGATCTCATGGCTGCTATGACGCCAAGATGAATATTCTTTGAGGTTGTCTTGATGTTGTTGTTAAAAGGTATCACCATGAGGAGTCCGGCAAGAGGAATTTAGTTTATGCTGTTAAGCAATGAAGTCAACATTCAACTCAATATTTTAGACTCTTGAACAAGTTTTTTCCTGTCAATATTTCATGGAGGCTGCTAGTGTCTCTTTTGTAAGGCAAATAACTTGTTCTAAGGCTCCCATCTCTGGAGAGCTGCTTCAAAAGTTCAGAAGAATAGCTCAGTTTTCAGAAGACTGTTAATCCCAGTATGTGATGTCTTCACTGCACTTTTGACAAAATTAGCATCTGATTCTGCAGCTGCTTTTATACTAATGGATCTCTACTATTCATGAAACCCCATCAACTGTATAATTTATTTTACTGTTATATCTAGGATCTTGACTGTGGACAAGTTTATTGTGTCAAGCACTCTGCAAACAAAATAAAAGGATTGTTTGGGTTCACATGATTCACATTGGCCCTTGTGAAACAGCAACTTGATTTACTGTTACTGCAATGGGAATTTCTCCAGTCACAGGCCAGTTCCATACAGACATAAGGAAATAATTTCCTGTTATCTCTTTGCACAGACAAAAAGAGGCAACCTACAAGGAGGGGCAGCTCAAGATACTTAGCCCCTTTTATGATGCTGTTTACCTGTGCCATCCTCTTGCTTTCTTTCTCATTCTTCTCTTTGTATTAGCAAACCACCATTCCTTTTGCCATGCCCAGCCTTGCCAGCTTCCTGTGTTCACACTGGTTTCATACTCAGCTCATTGCAGCTTCTTAATACAAATGCTAACTCAGATTCGTAATTCCATAGAGACTAGGCTGCTTCTGTTCCTCACTGGAAGTGAAACCAAAACAGCATAGATCACAACACCTTGTGATGGACCATGAAAAATTAAAAAAAAAACTTGCTAGCAGGCAAATTTGCATTCAGGTTGTTGAAATTTGACCCTTACTTCTGAAAACAGGTGATGAAAAACTCCTACCACCGTATTGTCCACTGGAATTGCTCTTGTTGCATCTCACTCTCTGGTATAACATAAGGCCTTAACTATTCTAGGGTATGAATGTGTGCAACCCAAATGACTTTGTACTCCCTAATACTGCAAAAGGCAAGTGTCTATTCTGGCATGAAGAAAAAATGCTGGTCAAAGTGAGACTGGTATAGTAGGCAGGGAAATGTCAAAAGAGGGGTTTAACTGTGGAAAATCTTCCTCCAGAAAGAAAGGATAAGGTCTTTGACCATACCATAAGCTCTGGAATTAATCATCATCAAGCACAAGGTGAGAAGCAGTTCCTTTAACAGACATGTGACTGGCATAACTAGTTGATTTTTCACTGAGATAAAATCTGAGATAAGTCATCCATTGCTTTACCTATCAGTGGAAATCTGGCTTTTTCCATATCCTGACAGACAGCTACAGAAACAATGTATTTGACCACCCTGAAATGCTCTACCAAGGAATTCGTTAAAAACACATTGCATCAGCTAACCACAAGCTTAAACCATATGCTAGATTCTCCCTTTTCCTCCTTTTTGAAAGAGAAAAGAACCAAATGGAAAGGTCCACAGATACAACTCTCTGTGGCCATTTTAAACTACTGAACTAGTTTAATGTTTCATTGCTGCAAAGGGCCTTTCTTGGCTGTGAAAAGATCAAGAAGACCCAGGGTGAATAGTGTATCTGAACTAGAAAGAATTGTTACTGCACACCCAACACGTCAGGGAAGGCAGTGATAATATAAATACTGTGTGTAGTTTCCAGTATTTATGGGAGGCTGTGCAGCCACACTGAATGACTGTTTCCTTGCTGATGAGATCCTTGCAAGCCAAATGCAACTTACATGCTACTGTATTAAAATGACTGGCATTAAACTGTATTTTCAGAGTAATGAAGTGATTTGCTTGTCATATACCCATGTCTTCAACTAGAGATTTACATTCATACTGAAATACACTAGGGATGTAACTGTCACCAGGAATTCTAGTTGCAAATAATTTTGGCAACAAGTGTTCAAGATTTAAACTCCCAAGTGGCAACAAAACCTATGGTTTTGTCATCAGAACTTCTACCAGCCACTGAAGTACCAACAACATCTGTTTCCTGATATATAGCATTGTATCCATGGTCACTAGCTAATGCCTCTAAATTTCCTATGCCTCTAATAAAGATTGTGTCAAAATCAGTCTAATGCAATGACTTAAAGGAAGGTGGGGTGGGGTGAAGCACCAGTTTGACTTTAAAAGGAAATGATCTGGTTCTTTAAGGTGCTGGAAAAAAGAGACATCTAGATGAAATAGAAATTATTTCCAGGTCATCTGCAAAACAAGCAAACTCTTTCCACTCCCACCAGTCTGTCCTCAGCATTAACCTTGAAGAAGGTATTCTTTCCGGTTACATCATTTATAGGACCCTAGCACAGTGAGGCAGAGATGGCAGTCATAATGTACCATTTCTAGCAAGCAGTGTGTCTGCTAAAGTTTATGGCTATTCCAGGTAGGTATGAGTTAAACTCATGTTCTAGGCAAACAATGGTAATGAGTAGAAAATACCTGAACTTTTTTATTAGTGCTGGAAGCGTGTTTCTGATATTTCTTACTGGCTGGCACACATTGGTATCAGATATAATTAGGAAATAGTTTTGAGTAGCATTTTGGAATATGTGCACATAAACATTGATCTATTGAACCTTTCAAAAAGGGGAGGAAGTTGCATTTAAATTGTACATCAAAGACATGAAAAATAAAAGGAATTAGTTGGATGTTGGCCAACCTATTTCCTCTTACCAACATCCACTTTTCATTCTCCTGCAAGAAGCAAGGAGAGAGGCACAAAGCACTCCTATTTTCCTCCTTTAAGGCAGCTCTTCTCAGGCTTTGCCAACAAGCAAGGTCAGTTTTCTCGGGCTGCAGCCTCTTTCACATCTGAATTATGTTGGCAGATAGCCCTGGACAGAATCATTTGTAACAGAGCTCCTCAAATTATAAGGCCTTTGTCCAAAGTGTATTAAAGAAAGTGTGAAAGTTTTCACTAAGCCTATGGATTTGGTGTTGGGGTCTCAATGGGGAGTTTTTCCTTAAATGCATGGGTTTTTAGATGCTTAAACCAGGATGAAGCCCATGGCACTAGCGCAACACTTGAATTTTTAAGTCAGCTAAAAATTACTTGACATTTAAATTAAAAAGTGGAGCAAAACTATTAGTTCTCTAATTGCTTTGTTAACATTGGAAGTTTGATCTAAAGCTCATTGACATTAGTGTGACTTTATGTCAAATAATGAGTTTCTGATTGGGAGTTAGAAGTATTTAAGCACAACTAAAATGGAAGTAAAAGACAAAAGAAAGGCAGGAAAGATTTAGATGCTCATGCTTTATCGTTTACAGCAGCTTGGAGGGTGAGGTGGTGGTGGTGTTTAAGAAAAATCAGCATAGCTAGTGAGAACAGGAATATATATTCAGCCAAAACCAAATTATGAAATTATTCCTTTTTGTCATTTTTTTTTTATACGTTGGTAAGAAAACTGTTCTGTAGATTCCAGGTATAAGGAACAAAAAGGATGCTAGGGAGGTAGGATATTACTACTAGTATTGCAAGCTTGCACCAGATTTTATAAATAACTTGTGAAACTGGTTTCTAAATGTGTTGTGAATTTGAAGGCAGACAGCAGAGGCAGCATGTAATTTGTCACTCTCTTTGTGGTCAATGGGAGTTGCAGCAGAATAAGAGCACAGTGGTCTGGAAAGTAATTCACACCCTTTGATACTTTCGTTAATATGCCTCTCCTTTTCCAAAACAGATTGAGGTGTAATTGCTTTAAGAAGAATCATTAGTTTTATACAGCCTTTTAGAATTACTAGATTCAGTATTTCATTAGAAAATCTGAGTGGTACTTCCTTGCAGTTTCCCTTCTTTTCCAGGATTCAATGGCAATAAACCAATAATTTTGATTCAGATAGAAATACAGGAAAGAAACTGTTGCATGGAAGTAATATGTAGTTGCATACCTGGCTTTACTGCCACCTAGGCTGTAAAAGAGTATGTCAATGAATAGTCCCATTGCATAGAACAACTCAGTTTCTGCTGTAATGTATCACTGTGTCATTAACTTTTTAACATCTTACAAGAAAACATTTTTGAAGGAAATCAAAGTAGGTGCATCTTGGATTCTAAGTCACACCAGATGTTACAGTTATTTCTTCTACTTGGAATTGGTGGTGCTGATTCACACAATACCATTTCTGTCTCATTTTATTTCTGTATTGTTTCAGGTACTTTTCTTGGCTCTTCCTGTGTGCAAACAGTCTAATATTCATTCTAATGCCTAGGCAAGCCAAATGGAAAATTGTGAGAACCAGCACTCCAATTCAGTGCACAAGTTGTTTGTTGAATGGAGCATTGATATATGTAGCCTTAAGCTGGTGCAAGGTACTAATTCATAATTATATGTTCTATTTTGGGTTTTTTGTACAAAGTGCTGCTTGTAATGAATTGCAGCTAGAGGCAAACGTTGAATAATCTCAACTATTTGTAAAAGCATTAGTTTACAAACCCTTTTACTCTGCTATTATATTAGATTCCCAAGACAACACTTGCTCTAGACTGTACAATTTGAGATCCAAATATTTAACAGGACAGCCTGAAAATGCATTTGCATTAAATTTTCTTCATATGTAGAGATCCAGCTGTACCACTTCAGGAATGTGCACTGTGTTGCTTGCTTTCCTGTTCATCATGCTTAACAGTACAATAACTTATCCTTTCAACTTTGTGTTAGTATTTGGATGAAATAACTGTATGAAATAATGCAAGTGTCATTTCCTTGTAAAAGGAGAGCATGTCAACTTTATACATGTAGTAAGTGGAGACAAAATTCAGCTTCCATCACTGACATGCAGCTGGCATATATCCCATTCTAGCTTATTGTGGAAAAGCATTTGCTGTTCTTTTATACTTCATGTGTCATCTCCCCTCACACAAACCTGAGAAATGCCTGGCTACCTAAACATCTAAAACTATCTCACCATGCCAGTGGAGATACTTCAGAGCTTCTGTTGCAGAGCAAACTTCACATTAGCCTTTCCTTACCACACCATGAGACCCAGGCCTTCTAAAAACTGCATGCAGTATTAGAAGAATGGAAGTCCATCCATTCCTCAGTCTTCAACAGGGCCAGCTTTTAGGATGCTGTACTTGTAAGAATCAGTAAAAAATAAAAATTTTGTAATGAACCTGCATGAAATTAAATAGGTTTTCCTCATTTTATCACTTTTTAAACATTATACCAGTTGGAACTTATCAGTGAATTGGTTATAGTATTTAAATAAAGTGAGAAATAAGTCAGAGTGATCTCTACTCAAATCATGAAAATAATCTTTACAGCATACAATATGACATCTCACAATAATATTTCAAGACCTTGTTTTAGGGCTGAGTGACCAGATTGCTGAGTAAAAGATTTTGAAAAGACAACACAGGCAGGCAAGACTTTTAATTCATGCAGAAGACTGAATTACTGTCATGTCAGAAAAATAAATGTAAATACTTTGAGATACGTAAATTTACTTTTAATTAGCATTGCAAACTGCTGATATGACAAAATGTAGAATAGATGGTCAAGTGAGTGATAGGTCTACAATGCAATTGTTGTGGTGAGAGCTGAAATTCCAGATGTACAGTAGGGCTATGGAATGTAGTGCTTGAAAGCACTTTGAATCAGGTGTTTTTACAGTAGAAAGAGCTGAAACAAGTATAATTTTTATGTATATGTTGACTGCAGAAACATTATTGACAAAGCCCTAGTGTTTTCAAAAGACTACCCTTCACCTAAGTCTTGTATTTCTTGGAAAGCTCTTGCAAAAATTCTGAGATTGTTTTAAAAGTTCAGGATTCCAAATGGGGGATTTATTTGCTTGACTTTTAAATTATATTGCATGCAAACAATTTCAAGCTTTTCTCCAAAACTACAAATGCTAGAAATGTATATAATTTAAAATGGAATCTGATTATGCCCCAGCTCTTGGCATCAAGGAATATCTCCCAAATATTTCAAGAATCATTATAGAACTGGGAGGTTACAGTGCTAATCTAATTCTTTTTCCCATCTCTATAAGCATAAAAAGCCTAGGTGCAGTGAAGGTTCTGGATGTGTGTAATGTAGACAACAGAAGGAGTGTTTAAGGACTCATGCTTTTGTTGCACATGCTCCTGATTGTCAGACATGGGTTCGTGATGTATGGACAGCTCAGGGGTGATTTTGAATAACATGTTTTTTCTCTGTGATGATAAAAGATAAAGATGCAATCAAAATAATTTTGGACTAGTTATTTGCTAAATTGTGAAATAGATGTAAACTATTTCTTGTCAGAGTTCAGGCTGATCATGAATCCATTGTTCTGGGTCACTTAATAGGAAGAAGAGAGTACACTGGAAGCTGTGCATGTTGAAGTGTGGATGCCTACACAAAATAATGGGAGACACTGGTAAGTTAAAAATTTAATTTGAACCACATACAGTAGGTATTGTGTTTTCCTCTTAATAGTTGCATATTATCCTATGAAACTCAAACTATTGTATGCAGGAAAAGAATAGTAGTTCTAAAGAGCAAGCCTGGAAAGAGCTTCTAGAAACTAAAACTTGAGTATAGATCAAGGTCTTTGCAGAAACGCAAAAGGTAAAATCTTGTGACCTAGTCCTAAGAGCACTTAGCATGAGTATAATTCAGCCCTTCTGTGTAATCCCTTTGAATGTCACTCTGAAATTGCTGAATGGGAATACAGCTTTTTAGGCTACTAAATACCCCTTTTCAAGAGGATTAGAACTTGCATGTGTTCTAGGTTGGTAACTCCAGTTTTCAGGCAGGTATCCTTCATGTTTTGATTGCAAGGCTACTAAATGTGCTAGATAATTTTCCGTTGTAAATATGTTGTTGCATTTACTACAAGTAAAGCTCTCCTGTTAACTATCTTGTAGGTATTTTTAAGTTTCCTATCAATGATTTTCAGAATACACCAAGAATAAATTTTCAGAAAGAAACACATGAATGTGACAATCCCTTGGACAAAGGAATTTATATAAACTAGGTTAGGAAAATAAATTTAACATCTTGACAATTTGTGGAAGTGATTAAAGAAAACAAAGCACACCCATTAAGAAGTAATAAGCTAGATCACATGAACTAAGAGCTGTTAAAGTTAAGAGTTAAAGAGTTAAAACATGCTATGGGAAATTGTAAGCCACTTCTGCAGAATGGTTTGCAGTTCTTGTCCTTGTACCATTCACAATAATGCTCTCCTGGGTAAGGAGCACAAGTGTAATTATACGTGTACACACACTCCTCAGTGGATGTTTTACTACAAGATAAGTTTGTGCTTTTTTTATAGAGAACAATTTTGTGTTTCTGTCCACATTCCTGTTATCTCTAAGTTTCCAGCCATTACTGTGTCTTGTTTTCTCAGTCTTACTCTGTCCAATTACCACGATCCTACCACTCCAGTAACATTCAGTCCCTTTAGGGCTGTGGTGAGTGGCCTGCTGGAGTACATGAAACAACAAATCCTCTTTTGTGTTAGCAGAGGTAGAAACACAGTACACACCACCCAGCCTCAGTGTGGAGTTCCTGTTGATGAAACCTTTCTCAAATAGACTGACAGAAAAAGCTTTATCTTCCCTTTCACAAGAACCTTTAAACCCCTCTTTTAAATAAAAGATTATCTGCTAATTGGCTTGACCCCTGATTTGCCTGTTCATTAAAGGAGTTCATCACTTTGCCCAGTCCGATGGCTAAAAAGTCATGGTAACTCTCACCTGGGAGTGTGAATGAGGTTCTGTTTTTTATTCCTGGGCAACACGCTGTTACATTTACTGTGAAACCCCTACAATACCATTAGTAAAGAGATTTTTAATCCTCATAAATCAAACACTGCCTGTATTTGTTATTTAAGGGCAAGTCAAGGATATTAAAGTATCACTGAAGATAGAAATGAAAAAAGAAAAGCAGCTGTGCTAGATAATCCATTTAAAGATTTGCAGAAAGGATTGATAATTATCCTGGCATTATAATAGCTTGGTTTCTACAGGTTTTGCATTTCTTAACTTTATATTGCTTTTGCATCTATGATTTTAGAGGTATTATTTTTAGGTTAATTTTTTACAAGATTTCAGTGTCTCATGCTTGATGACAAGTCTCTGCAAGTCTAAATGGGGTTGCAGTTCCCAAGGGGAGACTTGTTAGAAAAGAATTTGTGATACTATCTTAACTAGAATATTCACCTCATCTGCATCTTGCAGAAAACTCTAGAGGCTGTCATGCATGAGCCTCACTCTTATCAGTTCATGAGAATGATGCATTACAGAATTAACCCTTTGATGTTGGATCTTCTCAAAAGAAGACAGTTTATGCTGGCTATGATGGCAGATCAACAAAGAGAGTAAACCTGCAAAAGCAGACCTTGGATACAATCAAAGGTCAGTGTCTTGCAACACTGGATTGTGACAGTTGGATAAAAAGAGACAGTGTGTATGCATGTGTGTGAGGGTGTGTAGGCTCACAAAATGGAATCAAAATGAAAAACGGGTTAAGTGGCCTGGAAACAAAATAAACCAAACTTTTTTTTCATTTCCCATTGTCCTGTAGAAGTCCAGCTCTGTAGAGAAAGTATATAGTATTTCGTGCAGGGATAAGTAGTGTTTTTCACCTATATCTTACCCAAGTCAGAACTGGAGACCAACACAGCTGGAGATATATTTGTGTGTAATCAGAAAAAAACCAGCCTGCAATATCAAAGTTTTGACAAGTCTGGAGGAAATCAGTAGAGATTCAGATGGTGGGATGGATAGTTTTACACAGCTTTTCAGAGTAATGTTCATGTTGTTTGACCATTGCTAAAGCTACTCAAGGTAGCTTCTCAATGCCTCAGCTACTGTTCATTAGTCAGAGCTTTCCAGCCACTCTGAAGTATATTTGGCCTCTTACTTAAAGTTGGTCCCAATTCTTTACCCTGTATTACATCTATGGGCAATGGTCAGTGTAGAAGGATGATAAATGAAGCAAGATCTTCCATGGTAATTCTTCAGATTATTCCTGAAAAGTCTTGCCCATTAATTAAAAATCTTGCCCTAGTCAATCCTAGCAGTTAAACCATGTTGGGAACCTACAGTGAAAGGTGATACAGAAACACAGAGTAGGGCCAGCCCTCCAGAGTAGTACAGAAAAACTTACTTCTTCATCTGTTACGTTAAATAGTAAATGAACATATTCATTTACATAGCTCTAAGTCCAGCTATCGGAGCAGTAAGAGCTCATGCTAACGGCAGATACCATGCTCTGTAACGCATGGCATAAACTCACAATGCTGTGTAAGGAAGTACAATTACTAATTTAACAGCAGCAATGTTCCAGATCCTAATGTCATTTATATCCTTTGTGGTGTCTTTCCATTATGTCAACTGCTGCCAAAGCTGATGTAAGAAAAGCACATTTCCCATAAACATAATTATTCAGGAGCTTGGAGGCAACCAGTCAGGTAAAATGCACCTCCCTAGTTCTTCCATACTTGTGTCTTCATTTTTGTGCTTTTGGAATGAAAGGATTTGTTCCCCCGGTTCTCCAAGCACCTACTGAACCCCAAAGCAGGTGGAAGGCTGGACAAGTGACCCTTCCTGGCCTTGTAGCTAGAAACACATGGGCACGAGCCCACTCCATGTCAGGGTGTGGATGAAAGCTGCAGACACAGCGGCCCTGTGCGTCCTCCGACAGTGAGGGTGGCTCAGAAGCATGCGCTTTGGGGTGGCAGGCATTATGGGTTGCTGAGCAGCTACAGCGAGGAAGAAGTGATTCAACTACCTTGTCAGAGCAGGACGATTAATGGTTTCCCCAAGCAAAAAATAAAAGGACTAGAAATGTGCTGAGGAGCCAAACCAGGGGAACGTGGGCAAGTCCCAGCGTTAGGGGGGCGCCCTGAAGCTGTCCCTGCAGCACTGGCCGTGCGGGTGGAGCTCGCTGCAGCGCTGAGAGATAACTTCCGTGCAGCGTGGCTGTTGTAGCTTTGAAGGAGCTACGTTTTGTCTAATTGTCTGCACTGTTCTGGCATGCTCCAAGGCTTTTTGCTTCCGGAAGGAGCCTGCTAGTCCTGGTTGTTCCTATACTTCGTCTTTTGCCGGATAAAAAAAAATCAGGGAAGAGCCTTGGGATCCTTCCAGAGGTCAACGCTGATGCCTTTAAAGCCCGTTGCTGAGGCAAGGCTTTTTTCAGATCCTTTTAAGATCGTTTCCCCTGTTGGCTTTACATTCAGGAGGCACCGAGACCGTCGCAGCGCGACCTCAGAGCGAGGCGGGGCTGGCGCGGGGCTCAGCGGGGCTCAGCGGGGCTCAGCGGGGCTCAGCGGGGCTCTGCGGGGCTCAGCGGGGCGCGGAGCGGCTCCCGGCCGCGCGCTCTGCTGCCACCTCTCGGCCCGCTGCGGCACCCGCCGCCCGCCCTGCCCCGGCCGGTGGCACTGGGCTGGCACCGAAATGTGAGTCTTGAGAATCCTAGGAGAGAACTGGAGCGAGGATACTGAATTTCTGCTGACCTTACTTAAGAGGCAATAACCAACAAAGCTGTTTTAATGTACCTGAACCAAAAAGGGAGCTTAGGCTGTTCTCCAGTATCCTCTCAAGTTACCCTGCTGGAAGTGTAATTTCCACCCATCCCTGCAGCTGTAGCTACACATGACAGCACAAGGAGATGGTAAAGTAAGAGAAATTGTTCACATTTCCACTGCCTGGAGTCAGACCTGCTGGTTTTTGCCACAGGCTAAGGGACTTCGGTCCACGCTAGCAGCAAGACCTCAGCGGAGCACACACGAGATAAGCATATTGAAAGAGGACGCTACCAGTATATTCACTGGAGCATGTAAGGAAACAGAAACAGGACTGTTCCAAGAATACTACAAGAATATAGCAGGGTTATGCAAACATACAATACAAATATTTTGTTACCAGATCACCCAATAATATCAGGGGTGTAACTCTAAATTGTGTTTATGTACACTTGCATACTGACCCAGCGTCAGAGGTTTACAGCATTACTATAGGTACTGAAGAAGGTTATTGTTTCCTGTGTTGTTGGGAAAGAAGCCAGAATCACTTCCCTCCCTCATCCCCTCAGTGTAGAGTTCCTAGAGATTTGAGTCCTCTGTATTGCTAACATTGACCAAATTGGTTGTATTCAGGGAAGGTTTTTGTGTTCCAGCCTTAGGAGAAAACTTTTTTACCATCAAACTACTTTGCAAAGCAGAGGTAGGCAGCTGAAGAGAAGTGGAAAACAGAAAAGCAACAGCAAAAGACTGCTGTGAGAAAGAGTTTAACAGCAAGGAATGAGGAATGTCAAACAGCATGAGAACCATGAAGTAAAATGAGTGTGGGAGTGTGGGCGTCCAGCAGCAGTGCAACAAGAAACAGTTACAGACAGAGAGAGTAGGTAGGAGAAAAGATCGGGTAGTCTACCTGAAAAGATAAGTTTGCCCTTGAATCCCTCTCTCTTCACTGAGGGTGGATGAAGGATTAGGATGACTTTCAGTCTGTTAGTTAAAAGAAGATACAGTTCTTGTTCCATGGCTGAGTCTTATCTTTAAAATAGGCATTAGTTGGCTAAAATGGAGTGAGCAGAGCTAATACAAAGGACCTATGACAGCAATATTTATCCTTTTAGCATGGCATATAGGATATATTTATCAGTATAGGCAACCTTTAGTCATCTATCTTCGGTTAGGTATTTGGGAGTCCTATCCTATCCTAGCTGAGCTGTGAGGAGTTCATTGTACCCATTAGAAGCATACTTGTGAGCTTTACTGTACTCAAACACATGTTTTCTTTTCTGTGTGCAGTTATTTTGTGACTTTTGTCACTGAAAGCATTCTGGGCATAAGCATGATTTGGTAAGCATAACTAAATGTTCTTTGTAAGTTTGGTCGTGTTTTGTGACATGATGGTTTCAAATCTTATTCATAGTGGATAATTGTACAAAAGTACTCTGTCTAAAGTCCTTCTGTTATGATTTATGCTCTTAGTGCTAAACATGGGGCAGAAATCATAGGAGCTGAAATAACTTCAGTGTAGTAGAGGAATACAAAAACAATCAGGGAAGTAGCAAATGGACTTTTGGGAATTAAAAACATATTTCTTGCATGTTCCTCTGGTAACAGAGGAGAATAGACAAACTGAAATAGCAGAAGATCTCCCCAGAATGTTGGTTCTTCATGTACTTTTGTAAATCAGAAGTCTGTTTAACCATAGGCACAGATTTGTTCAACAGTATAGCCCTTGTCCAGTGCAGGAGTCAGCATTGACCCTGTTGTTGGCAGATCTCCAGCATGGAAACTGCTAATGGATGGCATGTCTGGACCTTGCTAAGGATGCTTGCATCCTAAATTAATCAGTAAACAAAATGGTAACTCAGTCCAAACTAGTAAATAAAGGTAATGAATGACTGAGACCCTGTGAAAGATGATACAATCTGGAGTGTCTGTTGTGTATGTTAGTAACGTGAAACCTATCAAACCTAATGACTTGCATTTCTGGTGTAAAGGCCTGAGCTTTTTGAAAACTCAATTATCAGCATCCTAGAAATGGTTTTCTTATGGTGTAAAATTGTTGAAGATCATCAAATCTATTCTAGTGAAGGGTCTAGAGAACCAATCCTATGAGGAGCAGCCAAGGAAACTAGGGGTGTTTAGCTTTGACAAAAGGAGGCTCAGGGGAGACCTTATCGCTCTCTACAACTGCCTGACAGGAGGTTCTAGGGAGGTGGGGCGTCAGTCTCTTCTCCCAAGTAACGAGCAAGAAAGGACAAGAGGAAATGGCTGAAAGTTGTGCCAGGGGAGGTTTAGATCGGGTATTAGGAAAAAGTTCTTCACCAAAAGGGTTGTCAAGAGTTGGAACAGGCTGCCCAGGGAGGTGGTAGAGTCACCATCCCTGGAGGTATTTAAACGACGTGTAGATGTGGCACTCCAGGACATGGTTTAGTGATGAACTTGGCAGTGTTAGATTTATGGTTGGGCTTGACAATCTTAATGGTCTTTTCCAACCTAAATGATTCTATGATTCTATTCAACAGCAGTTGAAGAGTTTTAAGCAAGTAAAGTTACTCTGAAATTTTCAGAATATGTGTCTGGGAGAGACTCAGCTAACCTTAATGGTGTATGGGTTACAAAGGAATACCCTGGTCATAGTTTGAGATTACTTTCAGGTTCCTCAAAATTGTCATGTTTTGGCAAGGCAAGAAGAAAGAAAAGTCAGGACCATTAGAATTTAATAGGATTAATAATTATTGTATTTTTCTCTTGCTGTACCTGATTGCTGAGGGCAGAGTTTGGCTTTTTGATGGCATATGGGAATCTACCTTTGCATCTGAAGTTGAAGCAAATTTTGCCCAGCTGGTAATCAAATTTAAAACTAAGATCTGTAGGCATATGATCTGGAGGTGCAATTAGAAACTGCTATATCAGAAAATCTTCAAAATATTATAATATTTTCTTACTCAGGAAAGCTTGCAGTGCTAACTGGATCATATTCCTGTGAGATTTAAGCAATTGCATTTTGTTTGTGCTTTCTGATCATTGCCATTGGAGGTTTTAGTTACGAAGATAGGCTAGACAATCTGGTTTAATCAAGCACTGAATTTGGGAGTTTGGTAGTCAGTAGATTATAATGATTCAACCCTAGGAGGAGATACCATCCATAAAATGTGCCATTCCAGTGTGCTGCACTGCCTCACAGAATCTTAAATAAAGATGTGATTAGCAGGATAAGGTTTTTTGATGATAGGGTTTGATGATCAAGTCCTTCTAGTTGCATTCACTCTCCTCTGACCTTCTTCCTCAATCTTTGGGATATTGGCTTTGAATTTAAAGTATTATTTGTAGCAAAACATAGCCTGTATATGGAAAACACAACAATTTTTCCTCAGTCAGCTGTAATTTTCTCTCCTCTTTTACTTTCTCTTTCCTCCCATTTCTTTTTGTTGCCTTTCCTTTCTTGTTGGCACGTAAAATTCCTCCAGTTACTTAATGAAGGGATGCCATTTCACTAGGGCAACCAAACACCTCTGCCAGGACACCACTAACGGGCATGCTGTAAGTCAGCCAGCCTTTCAAGCTCTAGGCAGATGCTTTCAAAATCAAGTGAAAATTTGTTCCAAAAAAGAGGCACAGTGTTAGTAGAAATGCAGCATTAAGTACAATGTAATATCTCAGACCTTTAGCTCAGCTGAGAGTTGGTCGCTGCAGTAATGGACTTAGAACTGGAAATGAGATTCATGATGATTTAGTGATTGAAGAAGTGAAATAAAAGGAAGGCTGGGCTGGCAAGAGCCTCAGGAAATACTCTGATGTGAAGTATAAAATGGGCACAATTAGAAGCATATTTTCATTGTCTTGGGGAAAAAAAAAAAAAAAAAAAAAAAAAAAGCGTCCTCTAACGTGTTCAGCCACTCTTTACTGGGAGCAAATAAAAAGTTTTACCGGGAGGCATTGTGCCACCTGATTTCAGTAAAGTTGTGTTTTTTGCGGTTTTCATCCCTTATTTCATCTCTTCATTCTCAGTATGAGGAGTGCACTTCAAGTTGGGCACAAACCTTCAGTCAGAATATTTCCAGTTTACCAGAAAGTGTTGCACAAATTATTAAGGTAAATTACCACCTTGCTGAAAAAAAAGTTTCTGCTCAGTTTGCCTTAGCCTAGCAAGAAGCACAGTTAGGCTTCACCCCTGGTCCTACTTGTCCAAGCTGGCACCTGTATTTGTTATTAGCCTGAGAGTGCCTTGCCTTCAGATCAGCATCCTTTTATAAATTTCTGGTTTTCCATTTTCCTCACTTTAGCAGGGGTGTAATCTGGTAATGCTACTCTTGTTGGAGTACCAGTTAAACTTGCTACATTTTTCATTAGAGCACAGAGGTGAAAGAGTTAGTGTAGCAGCTGAGGCTGTAGCTACCTCTAGGGAACAGCACTTGCTAGTCCCTGGGAAGGGAGAGCTTTCCTCACCTGGAAGCTAACCAGGGCAGCAAAGCCGTTCAGCTCTGACTGAGGGAGGACAGCAAGCTGGGCAGGACTTAGGGCCAAGCAATCCTGCTTTTCCCAAAGTTTCCTCTCCACCCGCCCCCCCCCCCCCCGAACAGGGCTGTCAGGAAATGATTGACTGGTGTGATGGCCATCAGCTACTTTAGAGTTGCTGGCAATAGGGTTCCATCTCCTTTTTTGACACTTTGTAATTCCAGTGAGGGTAAAAATGCCTGTCAAGGCCAGAACACAGAATGGGCAGAATATACATGTCTTGGTCTCTATTCTGGGCCTTTAGTACCATCTTCTTAAAATGACAGAAAGTCTGTTACCTCAGCAGAGGATTTCGTCAACTCAGCACAGAATGGTTTAGAGCCTGAACTGAGTAAGGGGGAAACTGAGGCAGAAGCAATGGCAGGTTGCATTGCTGGAGAAAGAAATCAAGGACAGCTGTTTTTCTTTCCACAAAACTGTTACTTTTTCCACTCCTGAAGAAAGAAAATGGATCACTGAAAACTAGTCCTTTTGGAGCAGCATAGCTCAAAGTCCCTTTCTTTTTCTCCATTCTGTTAAATTAACACTTGAGGAAATGCTGGCAGTGACTTTATGCCTCCCTTCTCTCAAGCAGTAAGATTGCAGGAAACTGCTCTCTTACTAAGGCACAGGTAAAAGCAGAAATGCCAAGCAGGATTGTGAACCTCTATAGAAAAACAGTAAGGAAGAAAGGTATATGAAAGCTCCGAATAATAAAAAAACCCCCACAACTTCTTCCCCACCTTGCAGGTTCCACTGCAGTGTTCTCATCTCTGCAGCCAACATTCAGTGTCGCTGATGTTTTGTGAAGCTGTTGTAGTGTTTATTTTGCTTTGCTCTCCCAAGGTTTCCAGCATACCCTGCCCCACAACCAATACAGCATCTCCCTCAGAAGAGCTCTCCAGACTTGCTGTGAAATCTTGCTCTACTGTGATGAATGGAACAGGATGTTTCCCCAAGTATTTTACAGACCTCAGACTTTTCCAGACTCTTAAATACTTGGTTTGGAATGCATTTTCCCCACATCCTTATGGAAATTCAGCATACCCCTGTGATGGCATGAAAGACCTGCTTATTTCTCTGCTGAGTACCGTGCTAAAGTGCATAATAACAGTAGAACTTATGGCAATGTGTCAGAAACAGCAAGAGCTGAGATGTTGCTTTCACTGAGCAAGAAAAGAGCCTTAACACAGCCTCTTTGCTGTCTGCCCCTGTACTGTGCTACAACCTCCCTTTTCCATTTTGAAGGGATTTGATTGGAATACTTGTCCCCAGCTTTGATTACCTGACAAGTTTAGATTCACGTAGGTGGTGCAGAGAGCCATGCAGGTGGAGGAAGAGGTAATATAAAACTACAAGTCAAGCTTGTTAACGAGAATCTATCATGAATACGGCATCACAGTAAAGATGCCTTTCTGTTTCTTTCTTGCTTACCTCAGGTCATTCCTTTTCTCCTTTATTTTTCTTTTTCCATCTGGTCTCAATGAAGCATTAAGAAGGGTGAGTGCAGGCCCCAGCGTCCTTAGTGGACTGATGAAGTAAGCATCTCTAAACTAAAGGGATTGCTTCTTTGAAGTAGTGCAACAGCAATAGTTTCAGCAAAGCTACACTGACACACATGAGGAAATAATTCATCTCAGTCATTTCCCTAGTAGGCAGGGAAGAAGGAAATATGAAGTAGTTCAGTTTCCCTTTACTGCACAGACCTTATTGTACCAGGTATGAAGACTAGGTTGGCTCTTACTATACATACTGTCATGTGGATTTACTACTAATGTACTTCTTCCCTCTCCTCAGTAGTGGGATAAGACATTTGCAAGCATGGCATGCTGAGTTAATAGGAATCCTTTGGAATTACTTTAAAGAAAAAATTTCTTTCTCTTGTAAAATTAAAAGTCCCCTCTAAGGTCACTTCTATGAGTGGATGGCATCAATTCCTAACAAATTCAGCTGCTGGGTTACAGACAGGTCAAGGCAAACGTGGATGGTGCATTCATGTTATTTGTACTGCGGATGAGGCTGCCAGTGGTTTCAAATTACAGCAATTTCTAAATTTACTGCGAAATACACTAAAAGCCATCATCTCTAAGAGGTTTTTTATTGCTAATTGCAACATTTCCCTGTGCAAGGTCTCCTTCAGCCTCTGAGACTTGGGATTGTAAGCCAGGGAGTGAGGCTGGGCTGAGAACTCCTTCGTGGTCTGTGTTGGGAGTTAGAGTCCCACAGAGAAGGTGGTGGATGCTTTTTAGCTTTTGACCACTAAAGCCATTAGCCTGGATGAAGGGTTTGTTTTTGTTGTTTAGCTGCCAAATGTGGTAGCCAAGAGAAGTCAAAGGACGCCAAGTTTGGGAATATCTTTAACCACACATCCATCACTGGTCTTTTAAATTGGATTATTGTTTTTTCATAGAAAAACCTCTCGTAAATCACCTACCCCTTCCATTCAGTAGCAGTTTTACTTTTGCATTGCAGCAGCATGAGGCTGGATGGCTGGCAGAAACACTACTCTTTGTAGAGATAGAAAGGATGATTTTGCATAGGAAAAATGTGTGGGGCATGATGTGGTCATTTCATTGCTGCTAAATTTGCTGGCTGCAAAGATTCTGCCTGCAGTGGAAGAATTTTCTGTCAGCAGATCTCGTATATTCATTGCCATGGCGGAGGGACCTGTCCTGTACTTTCAGTCATTTGAAAATGGAAGGGCTATATTGCAAGTGCAGAGGGTACTTTTCAGCACTGCCTCTTCCAATTTGGTATTCCTTGGGCTGCACAACATCCAAGAGTGTTGTAGTATTTTCATATCCATCCTCTCTCAAGATATTGCAAAGAATATGCAGTAGGTGAGAGATCAGGCCAGCCGCTCCTATTCAGTGTGTGGCATCACAGAAAAGAGACCACCACGGTGAGCTGCATGTGTCTGTGCTGAATGAGATTTGACAAGTTGTGGTGGAATGCACATGCATATTTGAGGTTTTACAAGTGTCTGTCTCGAGCATCTCATTTGCTAGTCTGAGGCTACAGTCAGAAGTCAGGTGAAGTTTGAGATACTGTCCAGAAGAACTTGAGAGTAGCTCTGATTATGTTCTCAGAGCAAAATGTAGGCATCAAAAGTTGTGTGATGCTCTTCCTTTTCACCACCGGGAGGAGCTGATAGAATAGGCTCCCCAAATGCCCCAGGTGCCTTGACTCCAGATATTTTTTGATCCAGTAGAAACAGAGATGCCTGTGAAATGCGCTGGGGTGGCTGTGTGTTCAGGATAAAGAGCAGTTCCCTGCATGTATATTTCCCACTCACACTGCTCTTGGTACAGAGAGGGCAGAAACTCCTTTCAGCTCAAGGTCATACATTTAAATAGCGCACTGCACTGGACTAGGTGCAGCAGAACAGCCAGAAACCAATCTACACGGAGCAATTTGTAAATATCAGAGACATGTCAAAGCCATCCGAAAGCAAAATTCTGCCTTCAGCCAAGAGGGAAATGTATGAACAGGCCTCCAGGCTGTTCAGATGCTTCAGGCAGTCTCCCTGCTTCAGCTAGCAGGCCCCATCACTCACTCTGTACAGCAGTACTTGTCTGAGTGGTCAAGAGTGCTGGGGAGAAGGAAGCCAGAATTTTTAGACCTTTTCCAAAATGCCATGGTCCAGTTGTCCCATGTTTCTCAGCTAAGATGAGGGTAGTGAAGAGTTTCTGAGAATATGAATTTACAAAGCAAAGATGATGTTGGAAGAGTGATAAATGTGGACTCCTCCCTCAAGACAGTAACTGACAAAAACAGTGGGCTTGTCTGTGACAGTATTAAATCAGTTCAGTGATTCTTTCTAGCTTATTTCTTTGTAAGTAAGCAGAATTATTTTCTCTGCAATATAAATGAAGTAGTGCCTTTGATCTTTGGCTCAGAGCACAGGTGGCAAACATTGTGTGAACCCTCACAAGGTCACTTTGGGGAAGTCAGTCTTTTAAAAGCTGCTTGAGGATGGGGTGGTCTAGGCGGCTGTACCACACACCAGTGTGGTATCGTGAAACAGGCGAAGGAACGTGGATACCTTGAGCTGTGGGAAGGGGAATGGAAGAGTTCCAAGTGCATCCATTATGATATTATAGCATCTTTTGGGTACTTTCAATAACCACAAATGGTCACAGTGCTTCAGAGCAGGGAGAGAGCACAGGGCTATTACTGAACAAAGAAAGGGAGAGTTTCCTACCAAAATTCCGGTACCGCTTCCTGAAGGCTTCATCAGGCTCTTGAGCACTTTGCTGTTGCCCACAGCCATTTGCCCTCAAGATGTGCAGACCGCACAGAGTAGCTACTCTCCAGGTAACAGCTATAGCAAGCAGATTTATTCAAGTTTTATTAACCTATGCTATAACTTTAAAAAGACTAGAACAGTTTATGAACTTCCATCTGTATGTAGATACTGAGAGAATATTTGCACAAGTCGATTTAAAGAGACCACATAAGCCACACAGTCTGGCAGTTACCAGGACATTTCAAACATACTGTGTCATGTATGGTCAGCTTATTGAGTGATATGGTTTGGTGAGCACCACTCGGGCTCAACAGCAAATACAAGAGCTATTTGAGTAGTGAAACAGCATGCAAGCAATTTGAATGTTTTCCCTCCCAGATGCTGGATTTGGGACTTTTAGCTAATCATTTACACTGCAGAACATCCAAACTCCCTGACAGTCTTTAAGATAAGGAGGGGGGGAAGAACAGGTAGCTATGAAACATTTATTTTCTTGGCTCCTCAGACATTGCCTGCCGCCAATTTTCACTGCTCTGCACACACAAAGCTATTTGTTTCTTAATGCTAAATCCCATATTGGGATTTACAAATGCTTCTTCCATGTGTCTGTAGGGATCAGGCAGATGTACAGAATTGCCATCAAAGAAGTTATGTGCTTTGGAGGGAGAGAGAATAGGACCAAATGCTTGGTGTTGGTATTCCATGTTCAGCTATGGAAGGTAATCCCGGTATTAGGGCAGAAGTAGATCTGCATATATAATCTGCAGTTCAGTGTTATGCCTACCCCAGAAAACCTCAGAACTCAGCAGTGAGGCAATCTCATGGATGAAAATAGCTTAAAAGCCCAGATTGTCCCTGTGAGAAAGCAAGTACTGCTCCATAGAAGCTGTCTGGAGGTTCAAGGCTGCAGAACTAGGCCAAGAACATTTATTCTGTATACTTATCTAACTTTTGCAATCTGGTAATTTATAACAGCCCTTTGAGGTAAAGTTCATACCACATCTTACAAAACTGAACCCTTTGGCAGACCAAAGGCATTTTCCCAAGAGTAATGTAAGCAAAGTTTCAAACATCATCCAGGAATTCCTCAGCACCTGTAATCCTACAGTTTACTGACCCCATGAGGATTTGGGACAGTGACTTTTGGTTCTATTTGCACTAGCTGCTATGTTTTCTATTTGGGTTTTGTTGTTAATTGCTTTTTCAATAATGAAGTTGTATATTTCTCTGCTGCACACATGAAATTTGAACATGTAATATAGATTAACAATCAGCAGCCAAGACTTACTTGAATGTTCACAAAGTGAAAGGAGATGTACATAAACCAAAATGAGCCTTAGCTGCTGATATATTGAGAAGTTCTTTGTAAGTGGTTCACATCCAAATTCCTCTCTAAGGATTGTTAGTAAATAAAACTTAAGAAGCAAGCTAAATTTAGCAAAATTGCAAGACACATCTCACACACCCAAATATTTGCAAGTAGAGACATCAGTTATTGAAACTCATGCCTCCCTTTGTTCTTCCACATGTTTACAAAAATATTACCACTTCTGTATTCTGCTACTGCTTTTACATCTCCCATAAATATCCAAAGGAGTAATGATATTCTTGTTTCAACCTGAAACAGAAAATATTTAATAATGATGATGTGCAAAAGCACACCAGTACATCAGAGCATCACAAGTTCCTTATGTTCAATGAAGTCTTTACTGCAGAGGTTGTAGTTACTGTTAAGCCTCTCAAGCCCCTCTAGAAGTGGTTGAAGGTATACAGCAGCAAACTTAGCACGCTAAAATATTTAATATGTTCACCTCAGGCTATATTTTCAGTTCTGGTTAAAATCCTTTCAACAAATGCCACCTCTTACATTCTGGAAACCAGGATGAGAAAAGCATAGTATGACCAAGGGATATACCTCAAATATAATGTGACACCATTCTAAGAGGTGAGCCAAAACGAAAAAATATTTAAGCTAAGAAATAATTAAAGCTTGAGTTTACATCTAAATAGCATTTTTAAAAGTATCCCAGAAGTGGTTTTATTCCGTTTTGGCTTTTGCCATTTCAGTGACACTTTTGCATAAAAGTGAAGTCTGGAAGAGCACTAGAGCTACACTGTAAAGCAGCAGGACTTGCACCACAATTATCCAAATTTGAAAAATGGTGCCTGCCTGCCTGAGCTCCCCTTATAGAAATAAGATAGCAACAGTCTTCTGGTTTGCCCCTATGCTTTTATGTCTAAATATTCACAATCACCACCCAAATAAGAGTGTCTTGCAACTGAGGGACAAACTGTATGACAGAGGAAGAATGCTTCCATGTAAGTTTAAAATCATTCAAGCAAACTGTTATTAGGAAGGAATGTGTCCTCTGTTGCTTTTAAATTTGGACAACCTAAGAGGCCAAGAGAAGTTTTTCATGCCAGTGTTCTGTGTCAGCATTTTCTGATTGTATTGTGTTGATTAGGCGTTTAGGTTACTTAGACACTTTAGATCTAGGTCTAGGTTAGAAGAGGACAAGCAGGTTTCGTGTGTCTACTTTCTGTTCTGTGTTTGGTGGAAGAAGCAATGAAATGTCTTTGTTTCATTGGAGAATACTTTATTTATTGAACACACATTGCAGTACTACCATTACCCTTAAGCAGCAACCCATTACGTGACTGTTTTCTTTCAGTCAAAATAGCTTCCATTTTTCTCCATGATCAGTGGAAAATTTAAATCTTCAAATTTAAATCTTTAAATCTTAAATCTAATCCAACTAGATCAGAAAAATGTTAATGTTTCCTGTTTCTTCTTTTTTCCACTGTGCTCCTTCTCCCTCATTTTCTGTGAGCTTACCATCCTAAGTTATTTGCAACAGCCAGGAATGCTGCTTTTACTTGGCCATGTTCTTTCCCTTTTTTTCAGGGCTGCACGCCCTGCAAAAATTGAAGAAGCATTGGTCCAAAGAATATTTGCCCATAGTGCAAGTAGTGCCAGTATACTCAAAGTACTCGTTAAGCATATTTTTAATTCAATGCTGTCTCACTTTTCTTCCACATAAGAAAAGCGATGATAAAGAAAACTGCTTGTAGTGGTCACGAGTGATTCTCGGTAGTGATCAAGAATGTGGTTTGGAGATATTTTTTTCAGAAAAACAAAAGGAAAAAAATACAGTGGCATACATAGGGAGATGATCTAGAAAGTCTAAACTGGTAGCTTTAGGGATACATTACACAGAAGCAGAATGAATAAACACTAGTCAAAAGGGGTAAAGGGAATAAGGACCCTTGTCTATAATCACAAGCTAATACTTAGTCTTGAGAATTGTTCAAGCTTGCTAAGTGGCAGTTACGTAAGTATATCACTCACAAAACCTAGGAACATAAAAGAAACAACCAAGGGCATCAAAAATCTAAGCTTCCCATGTAACAAACGTTTCTTAATACAGATAGGAAGAAAGGTCTTTCATCACAGCATAAGCAGTGGTACATAAAGCTCAAACAAAATGGTAATTAAAAATTATTTTTATTCAAAAAAAATCTTATATTGCCAAATGTGAAATCTGAGAACTCTCTTCCTTCATTGCATAGGTGAATATGTGACATGGAGGTGATATCCTGATTTACTGTAGTTGAGCATGTGAGTCCAGCTTTTTGAGGGAATCAGTTTAAAGTATTAGCTATGCAAAAAGTACCAGCTTTTCATTACATGTGAGAGTTATTCGTATTAACTTACAGAGAAAATACAGGGTAAAAACCTGATTCGTGACAAGGGCAGAGAGCTGATGTAATGGGTAGCTGCTAGTTGCTCCTTCATGTAGCAGCCTAAGGATTTTGGATGCCTGAGGATCTCAGTTGTAAGTATAACAACCTGAGTTCTTCAGGTTAAAGGAAATATTGGTGCCAGATATCCAGGTAATGGCACATAGCATTTATGGCCCAGTGATAGGGAGCAGCTGCAACATCACCTTCTAACAGACTAGTTTGTCTGGGTTCGTGTCTGGTTTGAGCCCATAACAGCTGAATAAACCAGCTATGATACATGTGTATCTATAGCATGCTTTTTGACATTAGACTGCTTCTTTTTGCCTCTGTTGGCTTCCTTGCAATTTCAATTAACTTTTATAGATGAGTGGTATTTCCAAAGACATGAAGTTCCTACAAGTTTTGTGTCAAATCTTTAGCTGTATGTAGGAAAGAGACAAGCTACCATGAGAAAGCTAGGTAGGCTGAATTCTACCATTCTGATATATGCAGATTCTTAAATAGAATATTAAATATTCTGATATATACAGTTATATAGAGATACACACACACATATTCTTATCTATTCTGAAATATATAGTAGTTAGAGATGATGAGTCATCCCTGGTATAGCTTGAATGTTGTATAACTGCAGACAGAGGATGTGAGGGAGGCAGTTAACATTGGAAGCATGGTAAAAACGTAGGAGTTATGTGGAGCAGGGGGTGAATTCAGGAACATAGTGTACAAATTTGTACATAGGCTTTGTTAGTTTTTCTGTTCACAGACCAAAAAAGTGTTATTTGTCCAGAGAAATTGTTGACATAGCGTAGGTGTACATACAAACTGTGAGTGGAATAGCACTAAGCATTAGTTCCTGGTGATAAAATTTAAAAGCAAATCATTTTTTAGTCTTCATCATTACTAGACACTTTTTCAGATCAGGCAGTTATTGTGAATCCATGGCAACTTTTCCATTAGACTGTTAGGTTAGTATTTAGGCAAGGGATTAAAGGGACAAATGAGACTGCATTAAGCAGTACAGGTTCAACAAGATTGCACAAAGGTCAGATATAATAAGGGAGTATTTTCTTAAGCCGTGCCTAGGTTTTTCTTATTCTTTTGTAAGGCAACTAAAAATGGCAAAGGTTTTCATGCTTGAGAAATAGAATGAATAAAGACTTTTATTTTCACAGTTCATAGTTGAATCATCGGTGATAAGTTACAGTCTTGTTCCCTGCTTTTGCAAGTCAGTGGCAAGATTATAGTCAAATTCATTCATGCCAAATCAAGTTAACTGGCCAAGAAGAAAAAGGAGAAAAAAAAACCCCTTTCATACAGATTCCCTCCTAATCGTTTTCTAATCAGTTTAGGTTCCATTTGTAATCAGCCAAATCAACATTCAGCTATGCAAATGTGCTATGGAAGCAATGTTTCCTGATGCCAAATATGAAAATAATGCCAACTTGCAGTGTTGTGACCTTTCAAATCTCACTATATTAACAATGGTGAATCTTCAATTTCATGATTGCCCGGTTGTCACAGCACCCCTCACTGTGAGGATGTTTCGCTATACACTGACAGTACCTTAACCTACCTCAACAACTGTGATAAAATTTCTTCTTTATAATGCTTGCAGCATGTTTTTGAAGGGAGCTATTCCTATTTTACCAATAGGAAAACTAAGAAGGGAGAGAGGTTAAATTACTTGCTCAAGGCAGAAATGTAGCCAAGTTGCAGAATTCCTATGCCTTCGTCATACAAAGAATTACAAGTATGCACCTCTTTTTTTATTACATTAATTTATTGATTATTTCAAGGGCAGTGGGAATATTTTCCCCACAAATGCTTTTCTATAATTCTGCTCATCTGAAGAAAAGCACTTAGAAATCTTTGTCAGTTATTTTTTAATAGTATTTACATCTTTAATAACGTGTCCAAAATCAAAATACTAATACTAAGATATTTGGTATTTCTTTAAGACTTGCAATGTATTAAAACATCCAGATCCTCTCAAGTTTTCCTAGTAATCCAAATAATAATAAAATCTGTCTGGCATCCCAGAACTGATGAGCTGCAGGTGCAAAACTCTCCATTCTTTATTTGCATTTTTTATTTAACAAATCTCTGTGATATATTTTTGGGTCCAGAAGCTGTATTATTTCAAGCATTTTTTAGCAGCAGTGCAATATTGGTAATTGCTAAACTCACAAACCTACACCAAGTAGAACTTACATGGGACACATTTACAACTAATAGTATGGAGGGTTTTGGTTTGTGGGTTAAACTTCCATCTTATGTTGTTGAATAGATACTAATTCTCTAATATTAAAAACATTCAGAGAAAGAAAGTATGGCCCTCTGAATTTATAGCCTTAGATGGATTTGGCATGCTAACCTCATCTTGTATTCTTCTAGTGTTTAAAACATACTGGAAACATTTTCCTGTAGTACTCCAAGTGTGAGGGGCCCCGGATTTAGTGAGATCACTGACCTCTGCCTGTCCTGAAGGCAGAACATTACATCTGGGTTCCTGATCTGGATTCATGACTTGCATGCTGCTAGATGGCTGAGTCATAATCTGTGGTAATAAATAGCAAAGAGAGTTTTTTCCTGTGGCCCTTGCACTTGGATGTCATTTATCTCATACTTTGCTCAAGCATATTCATTTTCATCTTCTGAGGTAGCTGTTGACCTGGAGTGTCATTTATAAGGAAGCTAAGGCCAATGATTTTAAGAAGCATCCTTGCAAAGTTCTCACTGTAAGAAAGAAATTCTTTCAGGTCATAGTCAAGAGGTAACAGATGGCCAACGTTATTGGTGCTCTTTTACCGATGCTGTTGATGTTATTGATACTCTTAACAACTGCTAATCAGGGCCTGGGCCACGAAGCCCACAGATCCATAGAAGATATTCAGCACAGGAGGCTGACCATTGTAAACAACTGCATGAGTCTACACAGCCATTGAGAAATTTAGTTGTTGGGCTTTTTTTACCTAGACCCTTGAGGCTAGATTTGTTTACTCTTCAGGCAGCAAAACCTGAGGTATGACCAATGAACAGTGGTGTGCTAGGGGCCTCTAGGACCCAGGGTCGCTGAAGGTACTCAGTAATTCAGCTAGGAGCTCACCTAGGAACCAGATTGTGACAGTCAAGAATGATGGCCAGACAAGGCTGAGTGGACTGTGCATCAGAAATAAATCACTCACATGATTGTTCCCAGACAACCCCTTAATGGTAATATAAACACAGGCGTTAGTTGCACAGTATGTTTTGAGAGTTATTTTCTTATGGACTAATATTGCATGAAGCCTTTGCATAGTGCTTCAAGACATGGAGTCCCATATCCATTTTCATAGCTGCTGCAGTTTCCTAAGAGAAGAGATACATTCTAATTCTGATGGAAAGTAAAATAACAGCAAAGTTAATTTGGAACCTTTGAATGAGAACACCACAAACATTTTGCACTGAGGACTCTGGATATTATTTCACAATTTTTTCTGGATAGTGGATGTTTGGTAGCATCATGTAATCTGTCAACAAGACATCTTCTGTCGTGCTATGCACATGCACAATTAAAAATATTAGTAAGGTTGAGAAGTCAAACACTTCAGTGTTAGAAACTGCACAAATCATTGCTTGACCTAGTCCTTTAGGTAATAACTAAATGTATGTTCCACTTTTTCTAGGCAGGTAACAGATTTTGAGGCCTAATTAAAGAACTGTTGTTAAGCCTTAACGATTGTACTATTATTACTAGCAAAGATATTTGTAATGCATAAATGATCCTAAATATAGGTCATTGTTGTAACAAATTGGACATTTAATATTAGGTGATGTGGTTTTACCTTAATCTGGATGTTTCTGAGATCCTTTCTGTAATGTTAAGTAATGTCCCCAGTCATCTCAGATGGACATGCAAAGCTATATTTTGTTCATGTATAGAAATGCTTTTATTATTTAAAAATAAGAAATAGCAGAAATTTCAAAGTGCATTTTTATTTTTCTCTTCAGCTCGAAATGGGAGCAATGTTCAGTAAATAAGTTCCTTCACCATAACAATGAGGATAAAAACTATTAGAGATTTAGAGATATTTGTTCCATAGGCATTGTCTGTTCCGTGTACTGGATAAAATGTGGTTCTGTGGTAGAAAGTGTGTGTGTAATGATGTAATTCAATATTGTATCCTTCATAGCAAAAAACGGCCAAGTTGAGATTACACAAGCAACCTTTACTTCTGGTGTTTTTGAAGTTTCAGATGTTTGACTTTGTAAACATAAGGTTCTTTTCTTTTTTAAACACCATTTTAAATGGGGAAATTACTGGATTTACAAAATAGTAAAGTGACCCCTTGTCCTGTCCTTCCTCAAATTCCGTTATCTGAGTGTTGACATAATCAACAAGCACCATCCAAAAGTTTATCACTTGAGCTAGTACTTTACGGTAGCATTCCCTACGTAGCCAGACAGTATAGGAGAGGAAGGGGTTTTGTCTTACCTCTAGAAATTTTTGCTTTCAGAAAAGAAATGACAGTTTAAGAAAATACCAGGTTTTGTTCCAGACTCTGGAATTGTGTCTCTGCTTTCATGAGCACAGACACCTCCTAAGCTGCAGCAACTTCTTCGTCTTCTCAAACTGGTTGTTGTCATCCAGTTTCCAGTCTGTCTTAGTCACTGTTGTCACTAGGCATCAAGCTTGTGCTGCTCTGCTGCCTTGCCCCTCAGCCTGTCTTTTTCTGAAAGGATGGCCCTTGAGTCAGATCAGTACACGGAGCTGAGACTGGTTTGAGCATGATCAGGGAAGAAGGAATCATCAAGAACTGTATCTGCTAAAATCTGACTCTCCACTGACACCTGTGTGTTGTGACTTTCACTCATTTCTGTGTTTTCTTTCATTCTCCAACAAGAACGCAGTAATTTTAGGGGACAGGCAAGTGGATTATTCTCCATAAACTAGCAAGCATAAGTATGTAGTGGTCACAATTAAGAACTGACCTTTGCTAAATTGTCATGCCTTTGAATAAAGGTAGTTAGCACAGGGGTAGAGGCGCTTTTCTAAAGAGATTTACAAAGCCACAATCAAGTGTAAACTCTGATAAATCAAAAGGTAACCTAGCTTTTAAGCTTCCCTCTTGCTACAAAGGTCTAGTTAAAAGTCAAAAGTATTTCCTTCTTAACTGAAGGGGTTTACATGTACTAGGAAAGACACTTCCTAAAACTCCAGGGCACTCTTATTCAAAATTCATTAAATGATCATGATAAAAATAGTGTATTTTTCCCTGCACCACGGCAAACTACTCATATGTAAAGAATGCTCTACTCGCCTTCTTTCTTGTCTTCCACCAAAATTCCAGTTCCATTTTTTTAAATTATCTTCCAGTGTTAGCACTCAGTAGGATAACTCCAAATCCCAAGCGCTAAAATGCAGTGTAGCAAACCACTATGCTGTGAGCTGGTCCAAATTAATGCAAACATACCAGCTGTTGCCAAACAGTTAGCTTGGCACTGGAGCCCAGTTAAGTATTTATGCCCATGTAAAACACTTCCCAGAGCTCTGGCTTATATGTACAAAAAAGCCTTTGATTTAAACCAAAAATAAGCTTGTGAGGCAGGGGTGGGGGTGAGGAAGAAACCTTGCATGTAAACGGTGGTTTAAGGAAATTCTATGCTTTTAAAGCTGCCATTAAATCAACAAAACTCCCATGAATTAAGAATTTTACCACCTTCTTTACAGCAACAATATTTAATATTAAAGCCCGTGCCAGGTATGAAGGAGATGTTTCTGCCTCAGAAGAAAAGGTTCTGTGTTGTGATTTTCATTTTTCAGCAGGCATGTCTTCTGGGAATAGGAAACAGGAAAAGTTACCGGAGAAAGTAGGAAGGAACCAAAAATTTGATGGCAACAGCAGGGTATCCTTACTGGGAGGAGCACATCTCTGTGCCTTGGTTCCTCAGTTAGAGAGTACAACTAGAATTTGCTTTGTGCTTTTTTTCCAGAAAGTCCGCAAGCACACTGTGCCAATACCTATCCCTAGGTATCCATCTGCTGCACAGTGCGCTGCAGCACCACTCTAAGGCTTTTCCTCTAAATGATACTGTTACGGTAACACTAAGCGGGGAAGACTGATATAAAACATATTCAAGAGCAGTTTTAGGAATAGGGTGAGTTAGAGGAGGAGAAGAATAGAAGAAGGGAATCACAACAAACGAAATTAGTGTGGATTTATCAAGAGAAGTGTTTCAGTGTTGTGGACTACTCTTCAGGGGTCAGAGGCAGCCCATAGAAGTGGGGCACTACAGCCAAAGAGTATGTTGCTGTGCATTAACTGTTTCATCTGTGGAAATGTAATAAAAAGGAAGAACAAAAATTTTATTTTACTTATTACTTAAGAAGATCATGGCCATGTCTTTAAGTATCTTGTGTTTCCTGAAGGGCCTTTGCCATGTTCCATGTAAGGGGGCTTGGGTTACAGGTGTGCTTCAGGTTATGTCAGGTAAAATTTTAAACTGATGGTGTTATAAACGTAGTCTGTAATGTATGGGGCAAAGGTGGAGTATTTTTCTCATCTGCTTTAGGCTATTGAAGTATCTCAGCGGCAGCTCACAGCATCTATGTCCAGACACCTAAGTTTATTATATAGTCAGACTCCAGAGGCTGATGCAGCATGCCTAAACTGGATATCTAGAGAGACTAAATCTCTCCCACTCCAGTATATTTTAGTTGAAAACACTTCTAAAAGACAGGCAAATAAGAAAAAAAATATAGCTGTCTTCATGGTGGGTTTATACTATTTTAACAATAGAACCATATCATTTAGGCTGGAAGGGATCTCTGGATGTCATCCACTTCAACGTCCTGCCCAAAGCAGGGCCAACCTCCATTAGGTCTGTTTGTTTAAGTCAGTCCAGTCAAGTTTTGAGTACCTCCAAGGATGGAGATTCCACAACCATTAGCCTATTCTAGTATTTCCCCACACTCTTTTCCATTTTTAATATTATTATTCATATATTATTATATATTTATAATATAATTGGATTTCCCGTGTTGCAGCTTTCTTTCATCAGTAGATATGCCTCAGCTTCACTCATAGCTGTCGTGCTACAGTATACCTGCAGTATAGATATATCAGAGTTTGCTTTAAATGAGCTGGTTTTGATATCAGAGCAGCTGGTTACAGCAGTGTGGAGCTAAGAAGAGCCTGTAAAATCCACCTGAGAACCATGGAGTGAACAGGCAAGGAAAAAGCTGCATAATGTCTTTATCAAGAGGTCATAATGGGACTAAGCGGACACAATTCAATAATAGGAAGCAGTAGAACAATATCAGGTATTTCAAACACTGTGTTAATACACTATGTTAAGTCACAGCTAATTTGCATTTTATTGCCAAGTTTTCAGCATCTCAAACTGCTGCAGCCTAAACTGCATTGTGCAAAAATGCAAGTCATACTCCATTCATCAAAACACTGCTAAAAGGCGAGTGAGCCTCAAACCGATTCCCTTTCAAAGTGAGCAAGGAACAACTGAGGCTGAACTAAAGCAGCCAGATGCAAGAACGGAGGGAATGCAACATGGAGGAGGATGGAGCTTGGTAAATTGACAATATCCAAGCAAGGCTGAATTATCTGGGTATTGTAACCATAAAGAACTGGAATCGAAACAATCACTCACAGATAGAGCAAGTCTGTGCAGAGGGGAGGGATGTACAAGTCATATATTCATGGTGAAAAGTACTGTTTGGTTAGCAAAAGCTCAAAAAAACTGGTGGCATTGGGAAAAGGAGGAGTTTCCATTACTGAGAGGAGACACAATGCTCAGCAGGGCCATGACTTTTCAAAGCTGGGAATACTGAAGAGCAGGAAGGAAGTACCTGTGTGTGAATGAATGCAAGCAGCCAGTGACGTTAGGTATACAGATTTAACTAAGTGAATGTGCTGGTATTTCGGAGCCCCTTCAAATACTGCGTGCCCTTTTGCTTTGGTGATGACCATATGTTCCCAAAGAGGTTGACAGAAAACCTTAAATGCTCACAGGGTTAGAGCCCTGGGAAATGGAGTTCTGAAGCTGCTTGCGAGTACCAGAGCACCAGCTAGGCAGCTGGTTCCTGCTTCTGTGAAGGTAAGGGAAAGAGTTGTGCCCAGGATACTCAACAGAGTGTTTAAAGAAGAAGCTAGTGACACAGCCTTAGCAACTGAGGAACAGCATAAGGGCCCAGGGATCCAATGTGATGAGTCCATGACACACGTAGCTTGCTAAGTGTTCACCTTTCCCAATGATACATAATATTTTGAAACAATGAAGTCGATACTTACAGTATCAGCAGGGCATCTTTATTTGAGGTCTGTGGCAGGAGCACTTATAATTTTACTGAAATTCAAAATGCATTAACAATAGGCAACACATAAAAACTTGCTATCAGTGATTTAGACTACTGTCTAAAGTCAGATGAACTGCTAAGAAAATGCTAAGAATTTTCAGATAGAATATTAACTGATTCATAATCTCAGCTTAATATATCAGCAGGATGCACTGTTAGAAATGAGTAGTGATACAAAACTCCAGATAACAAAAAAGAACTCTGTTCTTTTAAGAGATAGAATTGAAGAGAATTTAAAACAAGATCAAAAGATGATGATGTTTTAAGGAGTGAAGCATATGCTACTTATAAAGCAAGAATAATAAAAAATAAATTTCCTAGAACTGTATGATTGCCAAGCTGCTTAACAGAAACATGTTTGTTTCATTTTTTTTCAGTGAGTTACATTAGTTGCCAACTCAAAAGATGGGATTGAGCTCAAATTTGAGTGGACTGGATAGTCTGATGTTTTTTTACTACAGTAACAGCTTTGGTTTTTTAGTGGTCGTTGTTTGCAGGGAAACAATGAATACTAACTAACCTTTCGTTTATTCTCTTCCAAGACAGCCTTTGTAAGAAGACAAGTAAATTTGAGTAAAATGTGGTCAAAACTGGATATTCAAGTGTCTAAAGCTAAGCCATGTCTGCGTATACATGTCTGCATTTTCCATCCACACAGCTGCAATAGCGTAGGGAGCAAGGGCTTGTGCTTTGTGTAGGACTAGGGCAAGACGGCACTAATTCTGGGACAGTTGTTTGGTCTAAACATTATAGGTAAAGATCATGCCTCATGGCCTGAAGTTCATAAAATTTACCCTGAGTTAGTAAACTCAAGATCACAAGGTCCAGTGATTATCAAACATGCCACCGTGTGAAAAAGAGAGTGATACAGGATATGGTAGTACACTATGATATGGCTTTAGTTCAAATATTTTTCTGAATGTGATACTTTCTCAAAGCTTCCCTGTCTGTTACTGTGATTATCATTCTTTAGCCAAGGTCATAAGCCACTGATAATATATTTCAGTTCTCAGGAGCTGGAAGAGGAAAAAACCAACTTGTTCTTCTAAACCTATTTCAGAAAAAAGGTGTTCTGATCACTTATTAGTGGTTGCACACTCTCGTATCAATGCATTTAAACTGTTCCTATATGCATGTTACACAAGTTGCAGTTTTTAAAAAGCATAGTATGAAGTTTACTGCTGAGAATTGTTAGTATGTGGATCTACAGCAAGATCTTTTTATGGTTTAATGTGCAGCTATCTGCCTCAGAAGTATTGTGAGAAGGGAAATGTGTTGCAGAGCATCAATATCCTCATCTTGGTCTGCAGACAGAATGGCACGGAACAGGCACGAGTTCTTCTCATGGAGGCTAGTGTCCAGGACCAAGATCCTGTTTCTTCCTCTCCACAGATTATCTGAAATGAGAGGAAGGTGCTTGTTTTCCTTCCCACCTCTTTTCTCCAGCATGCCACAAAAGTTGGGTCTGAAATTCTTTTTCCCTAGAGACAAATGACTGTACTTTTTAGGCTTGTCTTTGGGGGCTATAATTCTTTGGGGGGTGGCTTGCCTAGGGAGATATCTGGTAATTTCTACTCTCGGCTTACCCACATTATCTTTTCTGCAGAGGTTCCTGCTCCACCCCAGTGCAGGAAGGCTCAGTTATTTGAAGAGCTCTCAAACCACTGCAAATTATAGCCGACATAATAGAGAAAGCTAAAATCGATGCCCGTTTACCATTCTGTAAGTTATTACAATCAGCTCATACCTCTTAAAAAATCTAAAGGAACAGTGAGGCATACGGAGACCATAACAGCTATTCAGACTGGTCAGTTATGTGTGTTTCTCGCACCAGACCCTTTCCCAGAATGGCAGTCATTTCCAGAAAATAGTCTTGAGGGACCTAATAGGGGAGATAATGAAAGAATATTTTGCTTTTCATATTTTGACCTTCTCTGCCACAGCATATTGCAGTTCAGCAGTGCACAGAAAATAGTACATCTTCCTTTTGTGGCTACTGCCAGAGAACGTTGCTGGTCAATATGCACATATGCTGCCCTCTGACTACTGCTGGGCCAATCTTGTCTGAGAACTAGCTTTCCACAGCTGTTTTCATTACAACTGCTATAAAATCTGCTCTGAGCATTGCTGTCAAGCCAGAGACACTCATCTGCTCAGGTTCCCACTGTGCCTACACGAATGCTAGTAAAGGTAGAATTTTCGTGGTATAACCAATATTGTTAGCAAACAGACCACATCCATTTTGTTGATATCCAGTTGCTGTTGTTGGTCTGTTACTAGAATACATGTACTTTTAGCTACATTTTGTAGAGCTGAGCATCTTTGTCAGAGGTTCTATTGGCAAAAGCCATCAGGCATTGTCAGTCCAGGGCTTACAGCTGCTGACATAGCTGTGCTGCTGGAGCGCATCCACTTTGGCACTTCATTGGTAACTGTGTGTCAACTGTGACCTTGCATGCTTCATGCAGATGATGGAGGGCTGGACTGTACCAAGTTACTTCACTGATTTTTTTTGCCTGACTGCATAAAAAGCTGTGGTAACAAAACACCACAGACTTCATTCTCTGCTGATCAGAATTTGTTATATATCCAAACCAAAGTGGTCTGCTGACCAGCTTGATGCATATCCATTTCTTGTATGGTTTCTAAAATTTCACATATGGAATTGTTGACTCTCTTGAACTTATCTAAAGGAATTCTCGCCAGTTCAGTGACAACACACATTATACAGAGGCTTGACCTTATCAGCAGGCAATTGTTTGCTCCTTGAAGCTATGAAGAGTAAAGTGCTACCCACAATTTACTCAAGGTTCTGCAAAACCAGCACAAAACTTTCTCCAGGAATGATGTGGAATTTTTTCTAGTGTGTTTTCCTGGATTATTATCTGAAGAACAATAATTAAGTACTTACAACCTATTTCAGTTTCTGCTTCACTGAGGACATTCAGATACTTTTCATAGGTAGCAGCAGCAGTTATCAGCAAGATTCATGTATTCCTCCAGGGGATGCCATGGACAAGTGCACTTGTACTACCTTGTTAGAGCTTTTGCTTCAATACATTTTTCCAGTATCCAATTCTCTATCATGGACAAAGTTTAAACACCTTCCTTCCTATACCTTCTTCCTTCAAGAAAAAGTCCACTGTTAACCTGGCAAGCCAGCAGCAGGACAGGGGAAGCTCTGAATTACAATGCTCCAATACATTACCTTTACCCAACTTGGCTTTTGCTTTTCGACAGCCCTAATTTTGCCTGTTGTTTTGTATTTCAATGTTCAATAATGCAAATATCTAGTCAACTGTCAGTCTCTTTTCTGAACTGATGCAATGGTTTAACAATGATACAAAGCTCCAGACTCTGGGCTATACTCCTTAAAACAGAAGATGTGTCACTCATAAAGTGGTTCTCCCTCAAAATAAAGCACTTCTATAATCGCTTCCACAAGCTAACAGCATGTCTGTTGGGTAGTAAATGACCACAGCAAGAATTGCAGAAGAGTTCTCTGTAAGGACACTGCTCTAGAAAAATAGCTTGGGGAGGAGGGGGGGCTTATACCAAAACAACCAACTGTGCATTTGAAGCAAACTGATTATTCCAAAATAAATAATTTTTATTATAGAAGAGTGTCCACACTGGGACCTATTATAATACATTTCACTATACTGCAAAGCAAAAACTAGAAAGAATAATACTTTCATTTTAAACAATATCCAGCCTGTGTGAACTCATTTCATTTCAGGCTATTTCCATTGTAAGAATAGTATTAGCTTGTTTCTGTTCAGAGATTGTTATCTCTCTGTTCTCAAAAGCTGTTTTCCAAGAGGTTACCGAAATGACAGATATGTGGAAAACTTTAATACTCTGGCTGAAAAGAGAAATTTTTCTTCCATTTCTTAGCATACCTCTCCCTTAAGTTTGTTTGGTCCACAACAGAATCTTATGTACTGTTAGGAAGTGTTCAAACCCTATCTTGTCCAGTTCCTATGGAAAACACAGCTGTGTTTCTGATAAATAGCTACTTTTATCTGTTTCAACCATTGCCAGAGAAAATGATCTCTCGCCTCTGGCTTCAGTAGCCTTTTCATGAAAATTCTCATTGAATCTAGGAAACTAAGTTTGAAACAGTCATTGTTCTTTAAAACAATGTTCCATGTTTCCATAAATTCAGCCCTTTCCATTTTTACCTAAGAATATTCCTGTAATGCTTTTCCAAACCAGAAGAAAGCACTCCTTTTCACTACAAATTAATACTCTTTTAATTAAGGATAGCAACATTAGAGCTAAGTTTTCATCACAGAGCACAGTATATGCACATCAGCTCCACCTGAGAAAATGGCAGGGACAAGCATCTTGCATTATTACAGCAGCATGCAGAAGCCCGTATCATCTGTACGGGCCCGTTGTACTGCCTGTAACAAAGCCTTGGCAAGGTACCTTCTGTTGCAAATGTTTTAGTCCTCCCTGCAGAGTAAGGAAGTTAATCAGTGATAAACAGAACTTTACCAACTTGGAGGAAAAAAGAAGAGACTAACTAAAAAGGCTAACTAAAAGAAAAGGCCTTAGTCATATTAAAACTCCAATTGTTTTAATAACTATACAATAAATATATCAGAGCGAGAGATTAAAATTCATTAAATTAGCAGAAAGTTGTTATCTATGCATTCACTCTTTCCTTGTCTGTGATACATATTTGACTGGAAATAGGTTGTTGGACTTTCTCTGTGTTTTTCTTTAAAACATGCACAAATTGGCAGAACTGGCTGGTCTTGCTTAGGTCCCATTTTACTGTCAGTGATGAGGAAGTGTTGGAATTTCTCCTGTTTCCATCCAGCATCATCCAGCAGTTAGAAAGTGTACAATAAAGAAGGTAGCACTGCTTCCTGTCACGGAATGTTGTGGAATTCTCTCTGGTTCTGGCTGCAAACAGTTGTGACCGTAAACTTTCTTCCTCCTGATAAAGGAGAATGAGGCAGTAATTTTTTTTTTTTTGTTTTTATTGCAGCAAGCATTTTTTAAATGGAAATACAGAGCTGGATTAATTGTAGTGACAGAGGGAGGAATGAGTTAACTGTAATTGTCAGTGTCTAGGAGTCAAATTTAGGAAAAGATTCAGCATAAGTGTAAGTGTTGCTTTTTTTGCCCATACAGAGTCTCATGCTTACCTAGTTTGTGAGACTCAGTGAAAGGATAGTTGGGACTTCTGTATTTCCACTAAAATTAAATGATACATTTTTATGTTTTATAGCTTAATTCTCTATTTCTGCTATGTATAGACTAGCAGGCTCAAATTTATTTTGTTCTTTCTCTTATTGTTCTTATGATCCTTGAACCCAACCAACTGTAATACCAGTGTACTGCATTTGTATGTATCAAGTTTATTTCTGGGACTGTATGTAAAAATTGAAGAGGCAGAAAACTCTGTGCCACCAGCTATCACTGATGCTCAGTGTACAAATAAAAAAAAAAAAAAAAAAAGAATTAAGAGACTGATATACTATGGATAATGCCTTAAGTAGATCAAGCTCAAAATACATAAGCCCTCATTTCAGAGACTGTGCTGGGTCTACAGTTATTTCCCCTATGTGCCTGTATCAGGCTTAACTGATGATCCCTCTGGAGCTGGTCACTCCTTCAGCTAATGCAATTTTAAGTGGCCACTATCAGGTACATCATTGCTCTTATCTCTCTGCTAAGTTACCCTGCAGCAAGGTTCATAAAGGGATTGGAGTGCCACCTAGGAATGAAGAGCCCAGAAAAATGAACTCGAAATTCAGTCCAGGGTAGCAGTCTCACACTACAGCCCTAGCACTCTACGTGGGCCCCACTGTTTTCATTTGAACCAAGAACTTGTTTGCCTGATGGCATTTCAGTCTTTTCTCCCAGTTTTCTTGTTGCTGTGGCCTAAAAATGCTTGACACACAAGAGCTCCTTTTACAGTAGCTTTTCTTTAATTGTAAATGTTTTGGACACAATTTCGGTCTTCTAATCTTAATGAAATTCCTCTTCCTTATGCTCTCAAGTGTTGACTTGGTATCCTTTGTAAGGACTGTTTTGATAAGATGCTGACAATCAGTCTTTGTGATAAAACCAACTGGAAAATCTCTTTGGTTTGCAGCATCAACAGGTCTGGGAGTGCCTGGATCCACAGCTGAGCGCACTGCTGTATGTGGGGCACCCGCCCTTGCCCTGTGCCTGCGCAGCAGTGCGGGAAAGCCCTTCATCTCCTGGTTCTCGGACATGCAGCTCCTACTACACAGAGGCAGCTGCAATGCAAACTTCTTCCCATTTCCTTTACCACTGACCTAATTTTATGGTGCTCCAAATATTGTGAAGTGGAACGGGGAGTTATTTCTGCACTTTTTTTCACATTAGGGGATTTTTAAACCAGCCACTTGTATTTGTTCAGAAAGTATTCAGACTTTTGTGGGCCAAGTCTACAGCTCTTATGCTACATTGCTTGTAGAAGCAGCATAATTGAAAGAGCTGATCCTGTGAATGCAAGACAGAGGCTGTGATTATCCACAGCTTGGCTTTGCCAGTCAATTTCTTTTTTTTTTTTTTTAATCCATTAAGCAGTACACTTCAAATTCCTCACACTTTTCAGGTGGTTGGCTTCTGTCTAAAAGCCTTCAAACAACTGAATTGTGCACATTTCCAGTTTAACTGCACATCTCTAAGCATATGATTGCTATATAGCCAGTTTATAGCTTTCAGTTTATTCACTTCATTACATAACTTCTTAATTTCGGGCCTAAAGGGGAAATTGATTAGTTACTTTTGTGTGCTTATCTCGGTTCACACAAACTTTAGCATTTGTGTGTTGTCTGTTCACCATTTGTTACAACATCAGCAAGGAAGGATGAATGCCTGTTCTAATTAGTTCTTTTCCTGGAGGATGACCCAGAGATCTCAAGTCAAAATCCCATAAGCACATTTGCTTTAAAATGTAATTTCTAAACTGAGTTGTCAGTTTTTTGATCAACATCAAGAAAACATTAAGAAACAGTGAATGCATTAACAGGACGTTTATATGTTTATGTAAGTCCCAATGGCAAAGAGACAAGGATCTTCTTCATGCATTGTAGCATTTCCTGAAAAGCATAAAAATAAAACAAAATCATATTTCCAATAATATTTAGATTAATATGTATGATACAAAAAATCCATGCCAGCACACCTGGCCATAAGCCAATCTTAAGCTTCAGGTCACTGCAGAAAGTTACTATGCTGTTCATCCAGAAATTATTCCAGCACCATTTTCTGACTGTCTAGATATCTGCTATGGGTGTCAATAGTCAACATGCAGAAACTCTGGGGGTTGCACTGACTTCCTTCCACAATGAGACCACCCTACCAACAGCCCTGTGTTTGTGTCCCGTTTGTGTTCTGAGGAGTTTTACAGAGCAAGGCTGAAAGGGTTACACTTGTTCCCTGCTAACAGGCATGTCACAGTGGACAGCTGCTGCATAAGAGAGTCAGGGAGAAGTAAAATCTTGTAGAACCCAAGCTCCCCTTACGTTTATTTAATCCCCATGAACGAATGGGTAATAATGCTAATAATATGCCACCAACAAATAGGCCTGTCCTTTCCATCAAGCCCGGACAGCATCATCTTGCAGCTGCTGCAGTGCAAGTAGGAAAAAAAGAACTTGAATAAGGAGCAGCTGGCACCTTGTGCCTTCTCTTGTGGATGTACAGACTCCTGCCTTACATGGATTAATACCTTGGAGACTATATCTGCTTCAGCTGCAGTCCCAACTCCCTGCTTAAACTTTTAAGCATTTATATATTTTGAGAGATCAGCTAAGGTCTTTCCAATGTTTCAAGATCCTGACAGACATTCGGGCCTGCCGTCTGCCGTTATTATACAGCAGCATGTACACGTGGCTTTGGTAAGTTCAACTTTTGCTTCTGTCTGGCCACGGGAGGTCTCAAAGCAGTGAGCTGCCAATGGAGGCTCGAGGGGTGGATCTACTTCAACAATCTTCCCTTTGCAGAAGAGAAAAGATTATCATTAGGTAACTAGCTCTGTCTTACCAGTCATATGCTGATCTCCTGCCATGATACAGCTGTTCAGATCCACAGCATCCACATGAGAAGAGGGAATGGATAATATCACAACCACGTGGTCTGTGAAGGTAGTTTCAAAACTCAGATTTGGTCTCTGTAGCTGCTGAAGTTAGGCTTTACTTTGTTTAGGACTGCTGTTAGTGGCTTCACTGTTTTGATTCCTGCCAAGGATTTTAAGACTGACTTTGGTACCTTTCCAACAGCAGACCTTTCTCGTGGCCCTAAAAAAGTAGTGCAAGAGCCTGAAATCAGAACTGGACTGATGGGTTTGATAGATTTTATCAGCATTCAGCACCTTCTTCCCTATCTGAAAGGGAACTGTGCTGTACTTTAGGAACAGTGATCACATTGCTGGCTGTAAGAGCTCTCTGCTGGTGTGGCTATCCTACAGCATTAGTACTGAAGCCATAGCGTCTTTACACCAGTGCTTCCAAATTGCTATGGGTCTCCAACTAGAAGTACAGTTACTGTAGGAAAACAGTGTGTGAGTGCTGCCACTCTGTGCAAATGTGTATGGCTGAGAGCTGCTACTGATGCTGCAACAGCAGTGGATAAGCAAAATAAGTTTAGAAACCCCTGTTCTAAGCTTTGCTGTAGGTCTGAGCATTGATATTACAGGCCAATGGCTAAACACTATGATTTGTGACCCCTCACCATTCACTTGGTATGTGGTACACACACACGTCACCAAAGCAAATGAGAGTATTACATCCCCACTCTTCCTAAGGGAGCAGGAAAAAAAACCAACAACCTAGATTGGAATGAACAAGGTAAGTGGTTTGTTTCGACCTATTTGGGGTAACAGGGGGCTTATCCTTGGGAAACACAGTATATACACTCTTTTTTCTTTCTGGTGAGTGGTAGAACTTTTTTTAAGGTGCCTTTATTGAGATATTTTTTGGGGGTTGAAAGTGTTTAAAGAGGATTTTTTTACTGCTTTGCTTACCTAAGTTATACTAGTTCACAGCAAACTAGTTTAACTTCTGTGCTGAGAAGCCTTTAGGCTCCCCTTGCCTAATAAAGCTACTATTTATTTATTAGGTTTTGAGATAAGTATTTCATTGAGGTTTTGGTGGCAGAGGTAGTATGTGGTTTACATGTTTCCTACTGCTGTTTTCGCACAAGAGGCTTTCTATAATAAGCTGTACTCTCACTATATCTGAGTTTGTTCTCACTTCAGTATTAACTCAGATGTTGCTGTTCATCTGATTTCTAACTGCAAATACATAAACCTTGAGCTCATGTGTGTGTTAGTAATTTACATGCAAGTCCTGTTTGGGACCCATCCCATCACGTAGGTCTAAGAGCTAAGCCCAAGTGCTGCTTGCTCTCACTGTTGGTAACTGTGTGGATGCAAGCTAAACTATCTGAAGGCTTAGTCCTAGTGCCTGCATTCTGCAATTACTTGGAAATTAATTGGAAATTAATTACTTGGAGTCTGGAAGGGACAGGCTGCCCTTCTGGGAAGCAAAGTGAGGCCCTCAGAAGTCCCAGGTGAACACAGAGTTCCTGCAGCTTTTGGTATGATTTTAAAATGGATACCCAAACTGCTTGTGATGAGTAACTATGTCGTTGAGGTAACCTCCTTTGTGCTGGACATGAAGGTGCTATGAATTCGGAGGTTGAGTATCGCTATCTGAGGCTTGGTTGTGGAACAGGGGAGGCCTGGCAGGCTGCAGTATGAGAGTTTCCATGTGATTGTACAAACAGGGCAGAGATGGCGGATCCCAGCACACACTTGAATGACTGCAAGTTAAGCCATTAGGCAACTGAGGGCAGGCTTTATGCCAGGAAGGGACTGCAAATTTCATTTTTCCAAACTAGGATGCAAAGCACAGACACCAAAGTGTCAACAAACTTTTTCAGTGGGCTAAGGGGGATCTTTTCTTTGCATTTGCCCAGAAGAATGCAGAGAGGAAATCTGAAACCTATCTCCCCTAGTCCACAGGTTAGAGATAAAAATACAATTTTTTTTCTCTCTCTAAGATGCTTTCATTCTACACAAACATTTAGTTTTTAGGCATCCCAGTGACAGCAGTTCGTCACTGCCTCACAGGAAAGAGAAGAGTTCTGCTCCTAGTGTTAGTCCTCCTGTGAGGAACCCCAGACAAGGTGTAGGAAAGCCTAGGGAGAGGCTGGCTTAAGAGTTGAAGATTCAGCTTGCAAGGATGGTTAATGGCTAAATGCACGGTCCAGATGAGGTCAGAGAATAAACAGGCAGTAACAGGAGGTAACAGGAGGTAGCAGTAACAACTTGCATTTTTTGGATTTGTCACCTCTTTCTACTGTTATTTTCAATGCAAGAGCCAGGGAAAGTGTAGATCTTGCTATTTTAACTCCACTCACTCTTCTCTGATGCAAGAAACATGCTGATCTAAACTAGCACTGATGCAGCACTTGATGTTTAACTCCCCATGCAGCAAAGAAATACTCTACCATTGTCTTCAGTGGAATTTTATGCTGAGTATAAATACGGATTGATTTAAGTATTTGCTTAAGTGATCATCTCAGGTGAGTCATACCTGTAAGCACCTTTGAAATACAAGCATTTCAGAGCAGCATATAGAATTTCCAGGGAAGGATTCCACAGTTTCAGTAAAAATAAAAGCGTTGATCCCAGAGCTTTGGTTTTGCAGTGTCTCCAAGGCAGGATGTTGTGTACTTGTGTGGGTGGGTGCAGGTCGGAAGGGCACACACCTTCCCTACTTCCAGCATGTTTGCTGACCCCCACTTCTAGACGGAGGGTGCTGCGCTAACGAAAACAGCACATTTTTAGCTATAACTCTGTATTTTCCTTTGTGGTCTGTTTACCTTTCATGGATCATATTTTACTATGTTCTTTCACAAACTAACAGGCTCTATACTTACCACAAATATAAATCAGTAATGAAATTCACTGGAGTATCTCCATGTAACTAAAGAAAAAGGCCAAAATATATCTTACAGTTAAAACAATTAATTAACTATAAATAGCTCATGTAACTAGAATTAACTTAATGGTTGATTTCTTCATAGGTCTGTCATTTCTAAATATTTATACTTTTATAACTGCAGGCACACACACTGCAATCCTAAAATCTGCCCTGTGTTTTTTATGCTGCGGTGTATAGTCCAACCACATATGTAAACCTCACATATATGCCTGTATTTTACAGACCGTAATACCGATTTCAAAACTTCAAATTGGGTTTATGCTATGCTTCTGGATGTAGCTGAACTTTGTGTATAAGAATGACATCATTGTTTCTGGAGTAACCAGCCTACATGAAAAGAGGAAAATCAGAAGCAGACTTTTAAAAGAAAAATTTCAAACAAAATAAATGGTTTGAACACAACATATGATGCTTTTGGGTGCTATAAACATTTTATTGTTACTTGTTTGGGAAGAACTGCATAACTCACTGGGGCTCCACAACTTGTGAATAATGCAGCCATCTCAAAATCTAGCAGATTTATCAGTCACGGTGTTTGAATGAAAATCTGGGATCTCATTTCCTCCTAAGCCCTTATAAATTTGACCCAGTGTTTAACAACTGCATGCATTCCCTTATACTTGCATAAAACACAACTTGGATTAAAAAGTGTAATCTGAGGGGAATATTTTAGTGCTGGATCACTGAAATCTAGTCATAACTTCTATTTGAAAGAGCACCAGAAACTGAAGAAAACTGTCACCCATAGCAATACTTGCAGGAGACATGGTATTTCAGTTAGAGATTTTTGACTAGAAATTAACAATTGTTCATATTATTAATTCTGCATAGACGGTAATTCATGTCTATTGGAAGCGCCAGCATGACTGCCGTTACCCTGCGCCTTGCTGTGCTTTCTGACACGGGGCAATGTTTCATTGCCCATTTACATGCACCAGACGGTGATGTTCTGGGGTTGCCGGGCCGCCCTGTGGCAGTGAACCCCACCGGCCTCCCGGCACCGGCGAAGGACCCGCGCCAGGACCCTTCCTGCACCTGCCGGAGAGGCCTCTGCTCCGGGAAGGTGATGAAGCCCAGCCTTAAGCTCAGCGGCCGGCCTCTGTAGGTCCTTACTGTACTGTTCCTGGATCTCGACCTGCTAACTACTGCCCTACAGAGGACATCGGTGTAAGCCAGCGATGGACCCGGCAGCTCCTGGGTCTTCCAATGTTTTGCTTTACTTGCCAGACCACTGTATAGCAAATGAATTCTGCAGCAGCACCGCTGCCGCGTGGAAGGCTGCCCGGCACACCAGCAGAGCGCTTTTCGCTGGCAAAGTTTTCTGTAAATAACACCTCTGTTGATCTTTGCCTCAACTTCACCTATTATTATTCTCAAATTACATGGCTGCTGGTGGGCACAGGCCATCCATCCTGCTCGCAGCCATCCTCCTCCTCTGCGTGACCAGAGCATTCTCCTGTTGCATCCAGTTGCGACACTGCAACTACAGGCTTGTGGTGTCCCATGTGGCGGCCGCGGCGGGAGCAGACATGTGAGAAGACCTACTGCTATTTCCATGCAAATTTTCTCATTCCTAATAATTGTCGTTTCAAACAGGGAGTAGAAACCTAGCCCTCGAGGAGCACCGGGGCTCGCCTTACGGCACGAATTTTACGGTGGCAGAGAACGCCTGCCCCCAAAAGCGGGGGCAGCCTCGGGGCGCCGCAGCCACCTCGCAGCCCACCCGGCTCCGCGGCGCGAGTGATCCCAGCGGGTGGCCGGGGCGCCGGGGTCCGAGGCCCCAGTCGGCTGCGGGCGGCGCCGCCAGCCCGAGCCGGGCGCAGCGCGGGCCCGCTGTGTGCCCGCAGCCGGGCGGGCCGGGGCGGCTGCAGCCGGAGCCGCAGCCCGAGCCGGGGCCCGGTGCGTGCCCGCAGCCGGTGCCGCAGCCCGATCTGGGGGCTCGGTGTGTACCCGCAGCTAGGCGGGCCGGGGCGGCTGCAGGCGGAACCGCAGCCCCAGCCGGGGCCCGGTGTGTGCCCCCAGCCGGGCAGGCCGGGAGCGGGCAGAGCCGCCAGCCCGAGCCGGGGCGCGGTGCGTGCCCGCAGCCGGGCGGGCCGGGGCGGCGCGGCGGCGCTGTGCATGCCGGGCGCGGGGCGGCGCGGGCAGGAAGCGTTAGCTCCCGGCCGAGCCGAGTCCGTGTGCAGCCGGCGGCGGGGGCGGGCGCTGCCGCGCCGGTGCCGCTGGGGCTGGGGCACGGCGGAGCGCCGCGGCGGAGGCAGCGGCGGGATGGGGTTGGCTTCCTGAAGCGGGGGGAGGGCGGGAGGGGGCTGGTGTTGCATTTCGGTCCCTCTCCGCCCCCCTCCTGCTCCGCTCTTCCAAGTTCGCCGCGCTGCCGCGGCCCCTCCGGAGCGGCTGGCTGCGGGCTGCCCCTGCCCCGCTCCCGGCGCTGCCCGCGGCGGGGCGGGCGGGGACAGCGGGGAGCCGAGACGAGCCGGGGAGCGGCCCGCCGCCCCCGGGGAAGGCTCTGCTCCGGGGAGCAGCGGGGGGAGGCAGCTGGCACAGGCGCCGGGCTCTGCCGCCCGCCCCCCGACACCGCCGCCGTCTGCCCAGCGCTGGCAGCCCCGGGAGATGGTGACACATGAAGCGTGCGGGAAGGACCATGGTTGAGAGGACCAGCAAGTTCTTGCTGATCGTGGCCGTCTCGGTGTGCTTCATGCTTATCCTGTACCAGTACGTGGGGCCGGGGCTCAGCCTAGGTTCCCCCAGCGGCCGCTCCTACTCGGAGGAGCTGGACCTCTTTCCCACACCGGACCCGCACTACGTGAAGAAGTACTACTTCCCCGTGCGGGAGCTGGAGCGGGAGCTCGCCTTCGACATGAAGGGCGAGGACGTGATCGTCTTCCTGCACATCCAGAAGACCGGCGGCACCACCTTCGGCCGCCACCTGGTGCAGAACGTGCGGCTGGAGGTGCCCTGCGACTGCCGGCCCGGGCAGAAGAAGTGCACCTGCTACCGCCCCAACCGCCGGGAGACCTGGCTCTTCTCCCGCTTCTCCACGGGCTGGAGCTGCGGGCTGCACGCCGACTGGACCGAGCTCACCAACTGCGTGCCCGGAGTGCTGGACCGCCGGGAGAGCGCCGCCGCCAAGACGCCCAGGTACCGGCCCGCCGCCGGCTGCCCCTTCCCCGCTGCCCCCCGGGCCGCCCGCCCCCCGCCTGCCACCCCGGCGGAGCCCCCCGCCCCGTGCGGCGCAGCGTGCTACTAACGCGCTGTGCCCCAGCCTGCCCTGAGCCCTTCCTCCGCCGCTTCACCTGTTCTCCCCTCCCGTTCTCCAGGCTGTGCCCTGCACCGTCCCTCTGCATTCCCAGGCAAATACACCGCCCTGTCCCTCCCACGTACCCAGCGTACTGCACCCTCAGCCCCTGCTCTCCTGCTCCGGCAGCCTCTGTGGATCCTCTAGCAAGCCTATGTATTTGTGCCACTTGCTCTCTTCTGGAAACGTTTGGTCTTTTATCTTGGACCTCGCTTGCCAGCTTTTAGTATCCATTACACCATACTTTAGCCTCAAGCATCCCTTTGTAAATCGGCTTTGCCCTAACCTGTGCACCCCTTTTGCTCCAGCTCAAATTGTTCTCCAGCGCAACTGAGGAGAGGCACAGCAGCCTGCCAGGCTTCATGCTCACCTCCTTGTTTTACTCCCCTAGTCTGCCTGATAGTTCTTTTGCACGTTGCAGAAAACATTCCTTAAACACCCTTTCATATGTTCCTTGCGGTTTACCTTGATGGGAGACCTGAGGTGAAATCTTTTGGGAAAGGAGCTATCCTGTGCCTTGTTCCATGCATCTCCCTTGCCTGTGCACCAGGAGAGGGAGAGCCATCCTAAAGCACCTCTTGGTGCATCCCGGTTGAACACCCTGTGTATTTCTGCCCTCTTATGCCATGATTTCTCTGCCTTGGTCTCTTTATAAATTATAAGCTTCAGAGCAATTTTCTGTTTGACGTACTCTGGTAAAGGCTTGTATTAAGATCTCACAGATCATGTTCTTCTAGCTCAGCACAGGGTTTTTTTTTGGTTAGTTGCTATTTTTTTAAACATCGTGCACACCTTCCTTGACATACCAGTGTTATTATTATGAACTTTGTAATCTGTTTGCCTTAAAAGTTTCATTCTTAAAGGTGTTCAAGACCTTATGGTAACTTCTGCTTATGCCATATGCTTTATTTATATGCGTACTGTTAATACTATACATAAATCCCGTTTGTGAAAGTGGCCTTTTAAGAAAGTATATTTTAGCATCATAGTTCTTTTTTTTTCTCTGTGTTTTTTAAAAGCGATTTTTAATAATTTTTCTTTCACTAGAGCTGTGTGCAATTGCCAGGGTTCTTTATTGTCTCTGTCATGATTGCTGCTGTTTTCAGCCTGTTTCAGTGTTAGTCATCCAAGTACTATGCTCAGATTGCTGTCATGCTGCCTGACCCAGGAGCAGCAACCTCAAGTACGTATCTAAAGGGCTGAGTATTAAGGCTTTCCTGTGGTCTCTTATTTTATTAATAAGGTGCTTGAAACACCTAAAAGTAAAACATCCTCAGCTTCCGGTTGTTGAGATTTTAGTGAAGTGTTGTTAAAGAAAAATGCATAAAGTTCAAATTTGATTAAAAAAAAAATACCCGTTTTGTGAACCTTGGCACTTGGCTAGCAAACCATTAACCTTATATAAAGACTTGTGTGGTTTTATGAATTGTCTCAGAGCCTTGTGAGCTTCTGTTGGTAATTTTGCATTAAAATCTGCTATGTGTTCAGTATTTATCTATCTCATCCTGTTTAGCAGTTGTTTTTTTGTATAGGTACCTGAGAGCAGGGCACTTCAGCTGAGAAGTAGCAGTGAAATTCCTTACTGCAACTCATAGGAAGTTGAGAACCAGAAGCCTATTGCCTCATCTCAGGTGCTTGTAAATGAGAATTTCTTTGCCATTTGTTTTGGGACATCAGGAACTATATGCTTCTATATGCTACTTCACTATCTTGAATTTTGGATATGTAGGAAAAATAATTAATCCTGTCCCACTCCCTCATGTCTGCGCATATCCAGAGATAGTTCAGCTTAATGTGGTCTCAGTACTTTCCATTAAATCTAAATCAGAACTTTGTGTTCAGCAGTGTAAGAGAAATGATGTGTAATTTTAGATAATACAAGGTTTACCATCTTGGTCTGTTTAACAAAAACCAGAATTTACTGTTGATTGTATCGTGGGGATGGTTTTGGTGCAATGAAGATCTGCTGGTTATTTTAGTAATACTGTCCTAGGATCCTGCTCTGTTGTACTGCAGTCCAGTTTAGTACGCACCGTCGCCAAACTGTTATTTCATGGCTAAGAAAATTGGGAATAAGAGACAAGCCATGCTTGTTTAAAATAAAAATATGATGTATTTTCTTTGTTAGAAAAAGGATAGTCTTGTTATGTCCATTACAATAAGAGCAATATAACTTTATTTCTCCATTGTGAATGTTGGATTTCTTATGTTGAAACAGAACATGGTTTTACATAAGGCATATGCTAGAGAGGCTACTGTTTTATAATGCAACTGAACTATGAAAACTTACCTCCTTTTGGAAAAGAAAAAAAAATAAGAAAAAGGAGTGGCAAACAACTATTGCAACAGGGTTAACTCAGAGTCTAGTAGTATCTACTCAGGGTTTTGGAGTGTGATCTTCAAATTCAGCTTTTAAACCTAATATACTGGCCTCTGCATTTGCCACTTAATGCGAAGTTTAAATCGTTGTGCTTCCAACTATATGTTTATCCTCCAAAACAAAACAGCTATCTAGTGATTACAGATAAATCTGCCTTCTAGTGAATGTTGGAAAGCATGAAGGGCATTCGGTATTGCCCACAAGTACAAATCATGAGCTTAAAGCTGTTAACTTTGTAAGGAATGCAGTTTTGTCACTGCACAGTGCCCTATTGCACTACATTCCATAACCTGTGCATGGTACATAAATTTACAATGCGATTGCTCTTTTTATTGTTCTGCTGTTCTGTGTTAGACTTAATGATTAGGAGCCCTACATTGCCCAAGACTGCAATTTTTTTTTTCTTTCTGTCTTTCTTTTGCATTGTTGTAGTAAGCAGTTAGAGACGGGTGTTTTAGCTGTAATGGGTCAGCACTCTACAAAAAAAAAAAAAAAATCAAATTACTGTTTCTCATCCCCCTCCTGCCCCCCCCAACTAGTGACTTTCTCTGTTTTGTATTCAGAAGACTTCTGGACAGGCACTTCTTGAAGCAAATGTTATGTTTTATACACAGCCAGTAAAAGAAAGAGATTGATTTGTTTGGGGGCTGTAAAACTTGGGACTCCAAGGAACTCTGAAGCTGGCTATGTTTATCAGTTAAAGTGCTTAGCTGCAGTTCTCTTCATGGCTGTAGTAGAGGGCAGATTCCGAGATTTTGGGATTGGAGGCCTATTTATTCCTTGTACTGTTAGGCATAAATAACCACTACAAAATACTTTAAAAGCAGTAATACTAGGATGCGTGCTTTGAGTCATCATGATGGTATTTCAGAAAGCAGTTTCTGTGAACTGCTCCCTTAAATTTGTCTCACCTAAAACTGCAGGAGAACTAATCTCTTAAGTTGATTCTGAAAAAAAGCCAAACTCAATTCTTTAATTTGACTTCCAGAATTAGAAAAATCTGTGCAGTGCTCCACTAGTAACTTGTCTGTCACCTCTGTTAAAGGATTGAATGAGAGCCCTTGGAAGTGTTGGAAAGGTTCCCTTGTTAGCCTCTGGAGGAAATGTGATTCAGTGCCCTTCTGGCTGCATCCTTCTTCCATGCTCCTAACACAAGAGCAGAGCTAGATGTTCTGAGGTTGTCCTTGTAGGACACTTCATGCGTGAGCTTAACTCTGATGTAATGTGCTGCAGAAACAATAAAACAAATAAATCACACTGAAGGAATCAGACGTGTTTCCTCTCCTACTTCTCAAAAAAAAACAACCAACCCACCAACAAAACCAACAACTCAAACCCAAACAACCCAGGCTTTGTTGTTATCCTACTGGTTTCTTCTGCCTCATGAAAACAAGAGCATTTAAGAAGGCATTTTCCTGAAGATACATAATTCATGTGCAAAGGATTTTAAGGCTCCTTTAAAACTACATTTTGTGCAAGCTCCCTGTTGCTGTGGAGAACCCATGTACTTGGTGGAGTGCTGGAAGGGCATTGCTGGCTCTGTGCTCCCGCCGCTCACATGCGTGCTCTGCATTCTGTTATGCTGTTTCAAGCACTGGGTAGATTTTTATTTTTTTTAATTTTTTTTTAATGCAGCACCTCAAGACACTAGCTTAGTCTTGGCTTTGTGTATGTGTTTCGATGCTAGTCTGTCATAGAAGTTTGGTTTCTGAGTTCATCTATGGACAAAAAAGTGACAGTAGTATTTCTTGGTGATTGTGAAAGTATGTGTATGCTTCCAATTTCAATACTTTTTTTTTTGTTCTTTTTTTTTTTTTCTTTTTTCCCTCTCAAGATTTCATATGCTTTAGAAATAAAAAAATCGATACTTTTATGTAAGAAATCTATGGCAGGTTAGTAAAACCTGCCATTAAACAGATCAGCCCAAGGTTTAGCATCTTTCTGGTAAGCTATTTAAAGCTTATGTTTTGGGTTAGGTTTGTTTTTTGGTTTTGGTTTTTTTTTTTAAGAAACCATTAACAGGGCTCAGCAGTTTGTTAGTTTGATTTTTTTGAAGTGTGAACTTTCACAGCTTCCAACCACATATCTGTCCCTTTGCAGGGATCTGTTCTTGATGAGGATTTTATTATATGTGTGCTTAGGAGCTGCAGAGACACATTGTCAAGAGACCAACTGTTTGAGAATGAAAGGCTTTACCAAATCATTTTTATAATATTAGCACTTTTTAAAAGCTTAGGCTTATCATTCTTTGTGGATCTGTGTGTATGCTGGGGGTTGTGAAATACCTGTCTGCAGAGAGCAAGGGGCATTTTATCCACTCACTAGTTCGACTCAGACTTATTTCCCCACTAATCTTTAAGAGAAACATCAATATAAGGCTATTTTCGGTAGCCTGAGTCTTCTCTCAAATCCTTAGCATGTGGAGTATTTTAAAGCCTACTCTCTGACATGAGACCTTTTGCATCTGGTTGTGCTCACCCATAAAGCCAGGTTGGTCTTTCAGAGCCAAACAATTCTGAAGGGCCAGATAGTTTTGTAGTGACAATCTTCAAATGTGACATAAGTGACTGAAAGTCACTGAAAGTTGGAACTCTTCAAGTAGCTGCTTTAAGTTTAAGGTACTGTATGTCTCTGAGCTTAAGAGTTTTGGCTAGTATACTAGGTTTAATTACTCTGCCAACAAAAGTAAAAAATAGGAAAAGCAAAAGGATGTGTCCTTAGATATGTTCCTGCTTGAGTGTATACTTACACTAACCTGGCTTTGCAAAACGATGCATTTGGCTGTTTTTCATTAATCTTTAAACAAAAGTTGCATCATAACATAGTAATTTTGGTTTTTCTGCTTAGAAGTTTGCAAACGCTCTTTAGATAGACCTCAGATTTTGCCTTTTTGCCCTTATCATATCCCACTCTACAAACAAAAATGTATGCTATTCTGAGTAAAACCTGTGCTATCACTTTTAAAAAAAAAAACAAACAACAATTCAGAAATAACTATTTTAGAAGAGATGTTTTGAATTTTATTAATAGCTGAACTGGGTGCTTTCATATATACTCCCAGTATAATGACAGTTTTTAAGAAACAGTCCTCTGCAGATGCACAGCTGAAGTATTCCACCACACTAGTGCATGCAAATTTTTGGGGGTTAATTACTTGGAGATTACAGTTTGTAATATTTTATGTGAAACGTCTTGGCCAAAGCAATGCCATGCTCTGTTTTCAGGGCTCTGCTGAATGGTCCTATTTTGTCAGTTTGAAATGGCAAATAGAGGGCCTGTATCACTCACTGAATAATTTTTGTGTGTATGTGTGCATCTCTTCCAAACTAATGTGACCCTGAGCAATTTCACCTTGTGAACTTTGTGTTGCATCTTGAAAGAAATCTGTGATTTAAGAAAATTGATGTGATTTAAGAAAATTTGAGTTTATTAGTACTGTAGGGGCTTTAGGTGAAAAATAACCTGTGATGTGCAAGTGTGTGAATTTGGTGTTGTCTGATAGAATAGCTGCAGATTTACCTGGTGTGACTGAGTAGGGCATGCCTGAGTGTGTGTGCTGAGGCCTCTTCCCTGCAGAAAACTGAAGATCTGTAGTTGGATATTAGGATGTGAACTCGAAGAGGTCATATTGCCTCTTAAGAAAGCATTGCTAGAGGAGATTATGTTATAACTTGGAGCTTATTACAATACTGCCTTCCCTCTGGGCCATCTGTTCCTTCTAGGAAGGAGGAAGAGATTAGCCTCCTCTTGTGGCCTCTTCCTTCATTGATTTGCAGGGTTAGATTTAATGGGTGTTTTCAGCAGTCAGCAGAAGCTTTTGGCAGCCTGTTGTAGAAATTGGAGGAGCGTAACCTGGAACCCGTTTTCTAGAAAGTAATTCAGGATATGCGAGCCCAGAGTTATTTCATAGGTTAAATTGATGTGCCTTACCTGAGTCATATTTGGATGCAATGCTCGTCAGAGTCCTGCATGACTCCTTGCCAACATGTTCCTGACCCAAATGTTAGTCACAACAGTGACAAGCAAAGCCACAGAAGCATCATGACAGACATTAGTCAAAGGGGTTTTGGTTGTGGCTGTGGTATTCTTGTTACTGTGACCTGGAAGCAAAGAGTAACTGTACGGAGAGAACACGCTGATTTAAAATTCATTTAGGCATATCTGGCTTATTGAATTTATCACACGCATTCTGAGTCTCCCTACTGTACACCGTGCTGTCTTTTACAGTTTATGTCTTTTGTACATCTCAAAAAGTGGGAAAGCAGCATGGGCAGTTGCCTTCAGTCATTCATGGAACCAAGGTCACTGATTCATGTCTCTTTATTTTAAACTTCCAGTTATTTGGCAGCAGCTTTACCAAATTGTGGTAGTAATGCTTTAAATAGGTAACATTTTGTCAGTGAATACTTGGGCTCGTGCATGCTTTAGAAAGGCAAAGTGACATAGTCTTAACTCCACAAAGCTTATCTTTGTCTGTATTTCCAGAAAGTATTAAAGCAGGGAGAAGTTTTCCATTATTGGCTGAAACTGTGCTTTGTCAAGCAAAGCTGAAGCATGGTCTTTAATTCCTAATAATCACAAATGTGATAGCTGCCAAGTCAAGATTTTTTGATGGAGTCGTGCTTGATGTGAATGGAAGGGAAGGATGCTTAAATATCGGAAGCAAATGTCATCCTAAACAAAGATGTTAGTGTGTTTAAAGAGTATATGAAGTACAGGAGGAACACAGAGCTGAAGGCCATTACAAATTCTCTCGTTTCTGAAATAGTGGTTTACCTTAAAAATAAAAAAAACAATTTCTACTTTAGAAAAAGTAATTAAAATAGAATTGATGAGGAAAAAACCACTAGCGTAGATTCAAGGCGACACAGTTTCTGTAATCACTATTTGGTGTATTTTTGTTCACCCTTCTATTTCCGTAACAGAGCACTCTGCTAAGAATCCAATCTTTAGAATCTCTCTGAAGAGTCCTTTGGAGATTATTGCCACAAAGACACAAAGTGTGTTAAACACCTTTGTACTGTAGCATGTCAAGCTTCAGATCTGAAGAGGATGCTTCAGTCAGTCTTGTATGTTACTGCCAAAGGAGGAGCTATTTACCAATGCAAGGCTATTGGAGCCTGAGATGTCTCGTGACTGGAAAAAGTGTTTTCAGGAAAGGTGCATGCAGAGAGACGTCAGATGAAAAGCAAATAATATGCTTAATGGGATTTAGTTGTTTCTAGTTGTATTAAATAGCACACATCCATTCATTTCTGTGTTTAGCCTCAGAAGTATGATGTACTATACTGAATGCTGCCTCATCCACAAACTGCTCAGTAGACCTAAGGATATGAAATATTCTTGGGCATCTCTGTTCTGATGAGGCATCCAGAGAGGATTAAGAATCTCCTGTTGTCCACCTCTAACTGTAACCGGAACTTCTTAGCAGTACTAATTCTGTAGCTCTTTCCCCTGTATAATTCAAAGCTTCTTACAAAGTATACGGTAAATAGCACCCGATGTTCCATACATGCACAACCTAAAACAACTCTTACTGATCAGTCTTAGAGCTGGCTTTGACCGTAAATCTCAGAATTTTTATATTAATTTACAGACTTTTCCTGTCCAGTGACTTTGTCTCTTTCAGAAGCAACTGGTTTCTTAGCATGTTATTACTACTTTGCTCTGTACTTCCTTCCACCTTATTAATGGTAAATTCTACATAATAGCTCACCTATGTTTTTATAGAGGAAATATTTCACAATTTCCTGCCAATTTAAACAAGAAAACAGTGATTTGCAATTAACTTTTTATGGCCTGACTCTGTGTTTTGCTTCATAACTAATCTCCAGCCTATTAAGCAGAGATTCTTTGATTACACCTCACTGTAGACTGAAATATTATCATTTCTTTTATGGAGCTCTTCTATGCGAGTGGGGAGACCTCTGAGCTTCCTGAGCTGCCTTTGCATTTTTGTTTTTAAATTATACCAAATTTCCTTTTTGGATAACATTACTCTTGAAGTACTAACAAGATGATTTAAGATTTTCTGGCCAAATAGCACTGCTTAGAGTTTCAAAATGCCTGGTGACTTTTCATTGTCTGATTTCAGATACCTTGAAAGGGGCCTGATTTCTGGACAAGTGCTAGAGAAGTAGAAGTGCTGCCTTTTGAAAACTCCTTCCATGTATTGGAGTTACCCTATTTTAGCTTTAGTTCTTGAGTTAATTAGTTGTACACATGTATAAGATACCTGATTACAGAGAAATAGTGACTTTTGAAGGAAGAATTTGTGAAGTGCATGCATTGTTCTTTCCTTTTTATTTTAAACAGCTAAAAGAAAAAAGTCTTTTTTGTTTTTTTTCCTCTCAGGTCTCTCAGAAAGTTTAAATGTCCAAATAAATACTGTAAAAATAGAATTGACTTTTTTGTTTCAACTAACAGCTCTTGCTGCCGTGACCCCCTTGCTCTCAGTAAAGATTTTAGTTAGGATACCTGTGACCCTGTATCAAAGCGTTGGGGAAAAAATCAATGTCTCATAGCTAAGACAAACAGCAGCAGCATGCTGACTCACCAGTTTCCTGACAGGTTTTGCTTTCCTAGTGGAGATGGAAAAGAACAAGGAGCACAAGAATTGCAGAGTATAATCATAATCAGCCAACCATCCCTTCTGTTAACGTGCCTTAAATCATAAAAGACAGGATTACCTTCTGTTCTTTGCCTCCTTCTCTTCTTTTTCTTGCCACCTGTACCTTTTTTTAGGTCTTTGAAAGAGAAAATACATATGTGACTTGGGTAGTTTTGCAAGGAGGAAGTCTGAACGGTTTTATCCTGGCTGTTGACGCAAGTACAGTAGGGGTCATTTAGATTAAAACCCCCATTAAGGGAAATACTTCATCCATTGTGTACTGTACATGACAGCTGGTACATATGCATGGGAACTCTTTAAGATAAGGAAATGCCTTAGCATCTTTTCTAGAGAACAAAACTGGAACTTCTTGTCCCAAGTATCTGAGTGGAGTTTCCATCACTGACTATAGTGTTGTGGTTGCTGTCGTTATTTGCAACACATCCAATATAAATAACCTTGAGCCTTTTTTTGATCTGAAGTTTTCCTTTGATTAATTTGACCAGATTTTCATATATGTTTAAAATAGCATCTTTCAAGTGTATACATAGCCTGACTCCAGTAGAGCCTTAGACTTGGGCAAAGACTTCACCACTATTTTCACCGTTATTGTGGTAAGGGCATGTATTTTTAACAGACATATTGTGTTATGTGTATCAGAATTCCTACTGTTGCTACTGGTAGCTTTGATTTTGAAATGTATTATTTTGCTGAAGACTAATGACTCAGTATTGCCCTTTTTAATTCAAACCATTATTCAGGCAGCATTTAATCCTGCTCTTTCTCCTGTACTTTGCAAACAGGCTTTGTCTGAGCAGTGTGTTATTTCTTCATAATATCTGAACAGCCTTTATTTTCTGTTCTGTGAACTGACACTTCCCTCCAGGCTGGCATCTTCTGGCGCCTTGATGACTTCAATACTACCTTCCTGAACCTGATAACTGAAATCTTGCTCTTTCACTTTAGAGATTTTTTTGCTGCCTAACCCTTTTCACTCTCACAATTTACTAGAAGTAGGACTTGAACTCTGAATCAGCCATTAGTCCCCTCTTCCATCACATCTTGAATTTTCAGGCAGGTAGTCACACTTTTGAATATGCCCAATGTGTTTATCAAGGGAGAGGTCTCCTATCTTGAAATGCAGTTCCTTGGTGGTTGTTCATGACTAAGAGCTCATGAACCTGTGCTATTCTACACACGATGAATGCTATTACCAATTAAAAAGGTTAGCATTGGTATTTTGATTAGACAGCCTCAGAAATGTTTGGTGCTGAAGCAGGAGCTGAAATGCTAGGGTGGTTTTCTGTCGTATGCTTAGTTTACCTGAAGGCTGTGTCATCTTTGCTTAGATGCCCATGACTTGACTCTTCATTCTGTGGTGTACCAGCCATGGTCAAAGTAGTCCTCTATGCCTAGAAAGTCCTTCAATGTGCTGCAAACCCTCTGGTTGCTTTTTGGGTGCTTCTAAACTAATCACTTAATAAAGAAGCTAAATCCGCTATATTTTCATAGGGAAAATGTGTTTAATAGGATGTATTACTCTCTGAATGCTTTATACTCTTGCAAGACATCAGGTGCTTTGTTGAATTAGGGTCAGTCAGAAGAGGGTGAAATAATTTACTTAAACCTCGTGCTTGTTTTTTAGCGTGCTTTTTTTTTTAACCAAAATTTCATCTCATAACTGTGTGTGATCACCTTCATCCACCTTTCTTAGTCATGATGTGAATGTTGTCCGTTTACCGTTTGCATGCATTTAAGAGTTTCTGACACTGAGTAGACTAGCAGCTTGAGGCCTAACATGGCAGGAAGTAGCTACAAAAATGTCCTGTGTTTTTTTTTCTATACTTAATTTGCAGACTTCTGACAGAGAAGATGGTCGTACTCCAGCACTGTGAACCCTGCACGTTCCAGAATATGAAAAGAAAATCCATGCATCTGTTTTCAAATGCTGGTTGTGTCCTGAGTTTTTTTGCTTGGAGTTCTTGAATAGCCCCTTTTGTAATAGGTCAGAAAGTTTTAGGTTTACAAAACATAACTATGCCAACATCAGAAACAACTGGTAATCTCAACAGTCAAATTTAATACAGTCAATAAACTTAAATCTTTTGAGTGAGGTATTACCATCTTAGGATGAGCTTCTTAACACTACTCAGAAAGGGTTGTTTTCATGACATCTACTAAATTGGATGAAGCTGACATCTGTTTGTGCAGCCAGTCATACATAGCAAACACATGTAGTACAGAAGCTCAAAAATAGCCAATTACTATTTTCAGCAGTTACACTTTAATAGCCAGTTACCAATTTTCAACCCAAGTGTTCAGAAGTCAGTGAGGCTCCAAGCAGACAAGTGCACTAGCAGTTGATATCAGAGCATCTTTTTTTTTTTTTTTTTAAGAAAATGCCAGCTCCAAACATTGAAATGATAAAACAAAATTCACTAAATGATACGCAAGTTTTGAAAAAAACTTTTTTAAAAACAACCCTGTCGTTGACTGTTTCTAGTAAGAGAGGGCTAGCTGTAGTTCATCTCTTACTTGTGACACGGGGGTGCTAATAACAGACTGAAAACCAGCTGCCACAACTCTAGTAGTATGAACTTGGATTTGGTAAAATGTCATGAGGACTGATGCGCCCCCTGCCAAAAACGGAATATCAGGAAGTTTGATGGTGGGAAGAGTTTACTTAACTTCTGGTTGTAAAAGGAGCATCTGAGGTTTGGGACGGAATTAAAATGAAATAACCGGTCCATAACTGGGGGTGAGGAAGAAAGAAGAAGCCCTAGGCACCTTGTGTTGACTAGGATTTTCAGATATTAGATGGCTTGTTAGTTACAATAAGGGTTTTTGTTAAATAACCATATATTCTTTTATCTTAGTGAAGATGTAGTTTGAATTTCTTGCCTTTCTTCCCACCAAATTGCTTTACCTTGGGAGTTCGGTAGGATTTGATGCTGAAACTGTGTGTAATTCTTTAAAGGAATAATACTGGACTATGACGTGCAAGAAAAATACTTGAAAAGTCTTGTCTGAATAAAATCAGTGTGTAAGACAACTAGCTTAGTAAATTTTAAAGGCATTTGTCCCTGACTTCTAAAACATATTTAGATGTTTAACTGGCAACTTCTGAGAATATATTTTTATAATTTGGGTAACTCCTTGGAAAAATAAATTGGCAAGTTCTGTGTAACTTTTTAACTTTTTTCTCAGTTGTTAGCTGCCTTGAGACAACTGAGAAGGTCGTGGATTTGCCTTCAGCTAGTTTGAAGGTTTTCCATGCTGTAACATGCTGCTTATAGCAGCTTCTGTGATGTGGTGATGCAGTGAAGAAGGTGTCTCTCCCTGAAACCCTAATCAAAGCTCAAGGGAGGTCTCAAAAATCAGTATTAGTGCTTTGAAATGGATTAACTTGTGGTGGCTGTGATACAGAGGTTTTACACTGTCCTTTCAGTTTTCTCAGTTTGGGGTACAGGTTCCTGTGGAATAAGGTAGTGGTGTGGTAAATGAGTGGTTTGGTGTGGCCGAACAGGGTGTTGCAGGAGGGAAAGGTATCATGTGTCCGTGCTGCCTGGAGGTGGCTGACATTGCGTGTCCTGGAGTATCCTGCTTGCTCAAGCAGGGGTGAAGCAGTATCGCTTTCAGGGCCTGCTAGTCAGTTGTATCTGTCAGGTCTTCCTCGAACTTTCTCTTGTCAGAAACATTACTGAAGATTTCTCTGGATTCTGCTCATGCCAGCAGTTCTCACCTAGGTGTTAACCTGCTTCTGACAGCAGTTCCTGGGAAGAAACATTCCTGTAGTTAGCTGAAATGTTTCCACTGTGCTTGTAACCATAGCTGTCAGCAGGAGAAATACACTTGTTTTGTCTAAACCTTTGAAATTGGTCGATGAAAACAGTTTTGTTTACCCTAATAGGATTTCACCAACTGGAAAGCAGTAGGAAACTGTCCATCCCATTTCCATCCCAGCAAAAGGCCCAGCCAGGGCTGTGGAAGTTGTGTATTACAAAAGCTGGATTGTCGCCCATATTATTAGGTACTTCAGGGAAGCTAGTAGAAATTGTTCTTATCCTGGCTGCCTGTCCCAGCTTGCTCAGGCAAGTTTTCATGTTTGTTTGACAATGCTAAGGCTGGGTTATGCACACTATTTGCACAGCCAGCTTTCATGTTGCTAAACTGTAAGGTGATACGTGCATGCGCGTGTGTGTGTGTGTACTGGATTTTGCAACTGTTCCACACAGGTTTTATATTCCTCCCAGACAGTTGAGCTCTCAAGCTCTCTTCTCTCATGATGTCTGGGGGAACCAGACATTATTCCCCACCACGTCACCAAAGTTGTTAAGAGAGCTTTTGCTTTGTGACTGGCCCAGCACAGCAGCATGTGAAGGAAGCAGCACCAACAGCAAACTCTCTTGGTGCACAAAAAGGGAAGATTCTGGCTAATACTGGGATGTCAGTTTGTATTTTTGACTAGCCCAGGCATCATCTGTAAAAGGCAGCAGAGAACTTTGCCTACTTTTCATATCCAGGGCAAATACTGCTTGCTACCTGACCTGAAGTATTTTAACAGTAGTTATCTTGTATTGTATTATCTGTTGTATGTTGTACCATGGAGCTCTTTTGAAATAGGTTACCTGCACAAAAATGAAAAAATGTATCTCATTAGTTTCCCAGTCTTGAAACCACCGATGATGAAGCTGTTACCTATCAAAGGTATAAAGGGCTGTTCTTGAAGAGCATATACATGGGATGTGCATGTGTGCATATATCTCTTCAAATTCCTCTGCAGTATAACTGTTAATTCCTGTGCCATGCTAGGCTGGGATATTATGTGTTCTTTTTATGAATGCAGAGAGAGGTGAAGGTTAAACCACTCGCCATGGGATACAGCAAGGCACCAGATCTAGAATTACAGTATGTGCATGTTGAGGGCTCATCCATGTGCTTACTCTAGTAGGTTATGCCTCACCATGAGGAGGGTTGTATGGTCTTCCCTGTCTCAGGATCTGTGGAAGGAGTGAGCTTGGACTGGACTGCGTAGCAAGGTAGCTGTGAGAGATTTTGTCACACAATCAGATGTTATAAGTAAAGATCTTCTAAATCGTTTTTCTAAATATCCTGAAACAAATGAAGAAATGAATCTTCTTGCAGGCTGTCCATAGCATGACTGCTTCCATTTGGAAAGAGCTTTCCCCTGAGGCTTTCTCTTGAAAGGCCTTGATGAAAGCATTTTCTTCCTTGTACTCTAACTAATGTTGGAGGGGGAGGACTTGATGCTTGAGGTGTAGTTGGACTGTAATGACAGTATAAATTACAATAGGAAGGGTGCAACTGCAATTTCTGAAACTTGCTGGATGAAAAATAGTTTCTCTTACATACTACATAGATAGTGGTTAGCTATGATAAAGCACTGGTTATATGTGTAACACCCAGCTGGAAATCTTGCAGAAATTGAAGGATGGATTCTTTGAACATTTGGGAGATGTGGGCTGCTTGGTCTGCCAGATACTTCAGGCAGGATGAGTCCACCCCTTTCCTAACTGCTGTATTTCCTGACTTCTGAAGTTATTTGGGGGCCGTCATGAAAAGTCTGTTTTCTGGATTGAAGCCTGACCAATCCTAAATCTGGAAATAACTGCTCATGAGAACAAAAAGAACTATATATTATATTTGTCAACTATAGTATTGTGGGTAAGTGAGATTTAGAGACGCTTGCCTGATGCGGAAAGGATCTTATTTCTCTTAAGGAAATCAGTAGAATTAATTACATACAGAGGAATTCATATGGCTCTTTACCCCTTCTTTTCATGGGAATGTACATTTGTGTTGAGATGTTTGTGAAAGTTTAAACCAAGTTAAAATAGATGCATTAAACTCAAGCAGGATGCTATATCTGTCTGAACCATGACATCTTGAATTATTCTGAAAATAATTTTGGAATCAGTGCAATAAAACCCCCTAGTATAGATGAGAACCAGAGCTAGTGAATTCCAAAGGTGTCAGCTATTAAGTTCTTGGATACTTCAGGATTTACTGTATAGTGCATACTGCTATAATATCCCCGTCTCAAAAAGAAAAACTGTTTTATGTGAATTGGTGTCTGGGGTCAGTGAGGAGAGAATACAGGGGGGAAATGACTGGGCGTTAGCAACTTCCCACAGGATAAAATAGAAACAGTCCTCCCTCCAAACAAATCCAGTTACTGGGTTTGTACAGAGCATGATACGAAGCAGGAACTCTGAATCTTAGTGGATTTCTGCAATTAAGAATACGGGTCTTATGTTCCAGAAAATAATTAAGCAAGTGTTTAATATTGGCAAGGGAATTTGGAGTAGGAGCTGGTTATACCAATTTATTCAGGTTATTGGCCTTTCTTCCCCCTTCCTATTTATAACTAATTTAAACGTGACGAATAGCTAAAGCTAGAACTACACTACATGTCACATAATCTTTTTTTTCCCCCACCCTGTTTGATGATGCAAGTTGAAACAAAAGCCTAGTTGTTTAAGCTCCCTTTAAACTCTATAAAAGTTTACATGCTTCTAAGCCATGTTTTTAAATCATGCTTCCGAGCCTCTATGCAAAACCTACAGGCAGGTTTTGAGAAATTCATTCTTTATTCTCTCAGCACACAGCTGATGGTGTCACAGAAGAACAAGGAGCGTAAGCATGAGAATGGTGCTTGTAAGTGCTCTACTTGGTTAAGATGGAGGCGGGACCAGTGCCTTGATGTCATGTAAGGAGATATCTGGAGTTTTTTGCCCCAGGTCACTAGATCAATGAAGAGCATGCTTAATGTGCTAAAAGCTCATATCCATCTGGTGGGTACTTTCAATGCTCTTAGGTGACAGATGTCCTCTCTACAAATGCTACTATCTATATGGCACTAAATAGACCCTTATTTCGTTGAATGGCCAAGTCATTCATGATGTCTAAGGCTTCCTCTGATGACTTCTGATTTCATCAGCTAGCCTTTCATGCCAGAGTGCTCTTTTGCTCTTTGTAAATAAAAGTGTTGGTAGAATGGGACACAGGTACAGAGTATGTCAGTGCTGTTGGAGCACATCTAGAGTAGCATCAGAACTGCAAACCTGACCTCCATGAATCGTCTCTCTTTAGTTCTGTAATACAAGGAGTATCCAAACTTGTATCGAACTGGATGCCAGGACCAAAAATGTTTAACTTCAACTTAGGTTAGAAAAGTTGCCTCAGAGGCAAACAAAATGTGGAGTAAGAGAAACCCAGCCTTTGAAATGAGACATTTGGATATAGTCACAGAAAGAGTCAATTCAGTAGCTTGGGCAGGTAAATAAAATAAATAAAAATAAGATGCTCTTATTTTTCCTTTCCTATGGAACAGCATCATATTGATCTGAAGAAGTTTTAATAAATGTAGTGAATTGTAAGCTAGCCCAGGAGACAGGAGCAGATTTCTGATACCAGTTTGCAGGGAGACAGAAAGAGACACTGCATTAACACCAGAAATAAACATGGTTCTCGGCTTTAAATATTGAGTTCAGCTTTCTCAACGTTCATGTAGTTTTGGTTCCTGTTTGTATCTAGAGTTCTCCTTGTCTGGGAGAAGGGAGGTGTCTGACGTACAGGCTGTCAGGGGTATGACTCTGCTAACAAGTCGGTGCAAGGTGAGGGCATGGATTGCTGGCAGGTCATTGTTCTGCTCAGCCTGCCGGGTGCTTGCTCTCCTCCCATGGTAAGGCGCAGTTTTTCAGCGTCAGCGGAAACAAGTAAGCTGCTTCATGCCTGCTGTGCAACAGAAACATGCCCACAGGTTTCATGGCGTAAGTGGCATGCTATACATTTAGATGATAAAATACCTTCAAATATTACAATGTAAAACGTTCTGTGTTTGGATTGAGAGGAACTATAGTGCTACAGCTGGTTGCCTGTAGAGGGGAAGGTTAGTGAACATCTCTGACACATTCTTGAGTCAAAAGTATTTGCTGTTTCTTTTGCTTGCTACAGCAGTCTTTACCAGAGGTAGGAACTGTGCCATCACGGTGTCAGGAAGGGGGTACAAATGTTGTACACACCCTCCATGCATTAACTCTGGTTTTCACATGCTGGAGCAAACATCCTTTTACAATTTTTTAAATTTTATTTTAACCTTTTGGTGTCACTTCCCCTCCCCTCTTCATCTCTATTCCTCTATATCAGCCAAAAAAGAATTGTAAATGCAGGCACTCAGCTAACTCTCAACCTGAGAAAGATGGAATTGGTTTATTTGGTGGGAAGCCACAGAACTAAGTGAATCTGTCATAGGATTCTTAGCCACTTAGGAAAAATGTCTGGGTTTAGTTTCAACAATTTAGTCATGAAATTCAGGCATGGATCACAGTTGTGGTTGATGGCCTCAGGAGAGGTACACTAAAGGACTTTGTTTCCAGCTCTCTCCTCGGAGCTCTTGCGGCGGTGGGAGAGCTCAGAGCAGGGCTGTGGCGCATCCAGCTGTCTGCAGATCAGGTGTCATGCTGAAGTGCTGTAGTATAGATCTTATGTGGAGTGCATGAAAGAGGACTCACGTCCCTGACAGAAAAAAGGTTTGGCTGTCATGCAGACTTGTAGCTCAGAGCAAGCAGTGGGTTTCACCAAGACAGAGACTCTGGTGCAATTAATCTTTGTTTGGCCTTGTCTGGTAACACTGCTTGGGTTTAGGTGCCGCATCTGACTGCATCCTGGTAGGAAAGGAAGGCAGCAAGAAGACACTAGAAGGTACCCTGGTTCACTGGCCAAGAATCTCTGATTGCTTTCAGGCTTTTTCTGGCACCTTTTTTTTTTTTTTTTTTTTTTTTTTTTTTTTTTTTTTGCATGGCTTCAGTGAAGTTGCACTGCTTAAATTTGTAGGATGCAGTCTCTAACAGGTAGGATGCAGTCTCTAACAGGCTGTTTGGTTGTTTCCTGGGTTTGTCCTGGGTTTTAGTTCACATCCACCTTCCTCCTTCCATGGGCAGAGAGCTGTGGGAGGTTTAGATTGTGGGAAGCTTTCACAGGCACCATGCACGTGTCAGAGGTTCAATGGCCTTGAGGAAAAACCTTCTTATCACTGGTTGATCTTCATGAGAATTGCTGTACATGAGCAGACTGCTGCCCAACTTCTAAGCTTATGCCTATATACCATAAAATAACAGGGCTAAAAAAGTTTATCATGATCAGGTTCAGCAGCTCTGATACCAACTTACCTGTGCAACCAATCCTCGGCAAGAAACAACAAAGGTGTCCTTCAGACGTTTGGAGGATGGTTTTCTGTTCATTGGTTTTTTGAGTAAAGGAAGAGATAGTGATGCTCTAAGCAGTGAGAAGGACTCCTGCTTTTTTCATTTGAGAAATTTGAAGGGGTTAAGTAAAAGAGCATGCTTTATTCTTTTGTTTCATTTTCCTCTCCTTCAGAGAACAGATGTTGGAGTTATGTTTATGTCATTCCAGTGCTAAACACTTGCCTTGACTTAAGCAGCGGCATTGCTACAAAAAGAGGAATAGAATGAGAAGTTTTATGCCATGCCACAAAGCACGTATGAATTACTGCAGAGTGTTGACTTGCATTTCTAAGTTTTGGCAGGAAATGCTTTATTAGAAGCCTTGTCCAAAGAATCTGTAATGGCACAATTTAATTATCTTGGCAAGGGACTCTGGAAGTGTGCTCGAGCTTCCGTCAAGCGGTGACAGCGTATCTCTAAGTTTTGCCAATTGTTGCCTCTTGCCCCACACACTGACATTTCAAGCGAACAGTCAGTGTTTGCTGAATGGGAGCATGGAGGTGGAAACAAAATAGAGCAATGTTTTCAATTCCAGCGCAGTCTACTTTGGCATGCGGCGCACTGCCTTTTCCACAGGGATTTGTGTGTTCTGTGGAGTGTACTGGACTGGATTGAAATTAAGCATTTGCAACATTAATTGTAGTGTCCACTGTATGAGTCCGTTTATCTGTATAGATATGCGTGTAATGACTCATATTGTTCTGAAGCTTTTCTGCATGCTCTCGCCTATCCACAGTTCAAACTATGCACAGAAAGCATCACCAGTGCTGTGATAACAGTCACATTCTTCTGCTGAACTCTCTTCTGGTGTCAGTCGTCCTTTCAGAACCCAAGGGCACAAACTGTTTCAAAGGTACCTCAAATTAAATTGGCAGGAATCATAAATTTCAGTCTGGTCCCTGACTGCTCCTCAGTTATAAACATTTATCTCTGTTGATGCTATGCTGTTAACAAGAAATGCAGACCTGGGGTTCAGTTTGAGTAAATGCCGTTTGAACCTTACATATAAACAGGACAAATAGACCTACCAGGGTAAATAGAAATCAGACATGTGATTCCTTCTGAGGTGTCCTGATGCCTTGATATCTTTTCTGCAGGTAACCTGCCAGTCAAGAGTTAAGAGTTGTTGCTCCCTGTTTCTCTTGAGGGTTGTTTCTCTCCTTAAGCTGTATTACACGATTTCAATTTTCAGTAGCAAAAATGCTATTCTCCTACTTTCAAATGTTTCTCTTGCTACTGGTTGTAACTTCACCCACAAAAAGGGATCATTCTGCATGAGACTTGAGGGACATCACTGTAGACCAGACCTGATCTCTGTGCTGCTTTTCCCATTCAACATGAGTTAAGGTCCTCAGAGCTCATCTAAAGCAGTCACGGTCTAGAGATGGAGACTTGGTCAGGCTGTTAAGGATAGGTATCTAACAGTGAATTACAAGTTTCCAGATCTTTCTTTTGCCCTATAGTAACTTGACACAACCCAGCCCAAGTCTGTCATGTTCAGCTCTTGCCACCCTTCACAACAGGGTGACTGCATACAGACTGGCTGTTGGCGGTGGTCGCAGGCCCCTGCTCATTCCTGAGCTAAGCCCTAAATTAGTTTGTGAGATCATTGACTGGCTTGGACCAAAACCGTACCAAGGACCAGCAATTTACAATGCAATAGAAGAATGTTCTTCAGGTGGCATAATCTTAAGTGTGGGTTTTTTTCACCTCTTCTTCCTCCCTGCTTTATAGTGTCTGTTATCTGCGGTGCCTAAATCTAAGGGATTTAGGAGGGAAGTGCTCTATTATCTTCTCTGTATCCCACGCTGCTGTGTGACTATCCTGTACCTAAGCGAGAATCTGCAAAGACGCTAGTCAACGAAGGAAGCAACCATCTGTTGGAAAATGGAGACAAGTAACTGAAGTGGAAGCTGGGATTGTATTACTTCTCTTTTTATGGCTCTGCCTTTCCTCAGAAGGAAAAAAAAAATGTAGCAATTCTAGAAAACTCTCATAGTGGGGTTTGGGGTTTGATTGTATAGGAAGCAAATGCTGCACAAAGGGGCAAAGTTAGTGTTAGCTCTTGCAGTCCAGCACCATTTCTGAGGTTGGGAATGAATTTATTTTCCCTGACTTTGAATGACTCCTTGCTACCCTTCCTTATCCCTGTAAAGGAGGGGCAGACACCGGGCCTTCTCTGTGTCCAAAGCACAAACAAATTGAGCAGTCTTGATTTTTTTGGAATACAGCACAGTGATACAGTCTCCAAGTGAAATGATGATAGGGTGTGAGAACTCAGGATAATGACAGAGTTGCTTGATCACTTCTTCCCTCTTAACTTTCCAGCAGGCATGCCCACTTCTTCCTTTTCTGAAATGTCTCTGATTTTGGAACAAAGGAAGAGGAACTGGAAGTTGTTTGCAACACTCAAGAATAGGAAACTGGCCTGTGGTTTCCTTAGTTGTTGTTTATTTTCTCATCTTAAGGAGGAACATTTTATGTCCTGCTCTGTATGGCGGGTACACAAGAGTCTGCAGTGGAGATCAGACCCCGAAGGCACCTCGCACGCCCCGAGGAGCCCTGTACCACCTGCAGGGCAGCCTGCCCCTTCCTGCTATCCGTCCTTTGGCCTCCTGGGAGGCACAAACAAACATCATGTCGTCATCCCAGAATGGGAGCTCTAGCACCAGGAAGGATAATGTTACCCCTACCTTTTTCTCACTATTTTAATACATGTATGTTGATATTCTGGGGGGAAGTAACATTTCATGCAGGCCTGCCCAAGCAGCATTGATGCATCAGTAACTGAAGAGCCACGTCTCTTACAAGCGTTTTCATGAGATACAGCACAGCATGTTTGTGAGGGTTGCAAACTGTTTGGCATGAGTTCTGTGTCTGCTTGGACTTCTTTGGGACACTAGTATTTAGAGTTGGTTTGATTCAACCTCACCTTTAACTGGCCCAAACCGGGTATGTTTTAGCTGAAGCCTGTGACGTTAACTTTGCTGCAAATAAGGAAAGAATATAAAAGGAGTTAATTTTTCTGGGACATTTGATCATACTAAATTCTAGCATGATCTAGTTCCAGTGTCAGTTTCATGGAGTTCAATTCTGCAGCCGTCTTTTTTTGCTCCTCTAGTTTAGGAGGCAGTAAGGAGCATGACTGCCTGGCACCATGGAGCTGCACAGCTGGCATCTGCCTAGTTATTGATTTTCCCAAAGTGTGCCTAACAAAATATTTTATGACATCCAATGATCAGTGCAAGTACACAGTAAAAATCCACTACATTTATTTTTATTTCCAAGTCATAAACCAAAAAATATTGCATTATTTTCTATGCACATATATAATATATATCAAATTGTGTTTAAATGGGAACGAGCAGCTTTCATCTTCTTCTGTAGTGTATTATGGTTGTTCACTCTTCACTTGCAAAAGACTGAAGGTCCTGAAATGAGTGAGGAGGGGGCAGGAGGAAAAGCTTTCCTAATAGAAGCAGCAGCGTTTTCTGCCTTGCAGCCATGTCTGTTTTACAATACAATCTACTCATTTGTTGTCACTGGAACAAAATTATCATATCACCCTTGGCTAATACTTCAATAACCAAATGAGTGAATATATGCAGGCAATGAAATGAGCTAAGACGTCTACAAGTTGCCTCCTGGAGAGAACAGAAGCAAGAAGCCTAACTGAAAGTCTTGAACAGACTATGCAGGAGCTGACCCAAACCATGAGCGCTTTGATGGGATTCACCTGAGAGTGGTAAGCTGCATCTGTAAGGCAGAACTAAACCTTCTCCCGTGGATGTTGTCACCTTCTGTGTGGTCTAGTGGGGAGTTTTTCATAGTATTTGTAGGCAGAAGCTGCCGTCTGTCTGGGGGCAAGTATTTTCCAAGACTGTGTCAGGTTTAAACCGTTAGTGGCTCCGTTTTAAACAGTGTCTTTGCTTCAGTTTATTAAAAATTCGGTGCTTCCTTTCTCATCTATCAAAACAAGGTGGTAGTGATCAAAATGAAAGTAATTGTGTATTTCCTACCTAATTTTGAAAGTCTGAGTCAAGAATTGTTGCTCTCAAAGTGATCCGAGACTACATGCTGGGTCCCGGTCTGTAGCTCCGTGCTGCAGAGCTCCATTTGTCTGCTCTCACAAGTGGCAAAGCAAGGCTCCTGGGGGCTTGAGTGTTCATTTTGTGATATTGCAAGGAATGGTATTTTGTTCCTGAAGATTAATAAAAAGCATTCTGCCTATCAGAAATGGAAGTGATGTCTCAAAGATTTTATGACAATATTTAGATTGTTAAATGAGGTCAAAATAATCTTTCTGTTGTATGATACGACAAACAGGGTATCATGGAGAATAGTACTGACAGAGGCTCAGGCAGATCTTTAATCTTAAAGAAATGAAGTCTGGGCCTATTTCACTTTTTTTAAGCTTTGCATAAAGTATTAAAAAATAATGTGTTTCATCTTGGTTTCTTAAAAAGTACACAAGTCTAATGTAGAAAAATAAATCGGTAGTGCTAAGAAGTACTATTTTGTAGTGGCAATGAAGTGACAATTTCTTGGAAAGAGGCATAAGAGGGATGATTGCTTAGTGGGAAGGTTTTCAGGTTAATAACTGGGCACAGTGGCTTAAAATTCTCCTAAACTTCTATCCTTATTGTTCTGTGGCATCCTGGAGGATTTTCAGTTTGGAAACGTACATTTGCAGTGAATTGCAAGGAGTAATTTAATTTGTTTCTTTACTACATTTTTCCTTCCTATTCATAGAATATCATAAAATATGTGGTTTAACTTGGTGATATGTATTTAGGCAGAATTATTACTGAGAATAGGCTTGGACTTATGCCACTGAAATCACAGTAAGCTTATGTTTTTTCTTGTCTTGGAAGACTGCTGAATGACTCACAGGGCCTTAATAATTGAAAATCCTGGATGCATAGGTCAATTTTTTTTTTCTTGCTTTAATTTCCTTTTCCTTTTTGCTATCTGAAGTTGCCACTTCTTATTGCCTGTTCTATCTTTTGTCAATCAAATTTACATATGAAGGTGGAAAATAGCACTTTTTTTTTAACATACTCAAAAGGGAACAGGACCAATGTCTTCCCTATTCCAATAAAGCCCTGGGTTAACCCTTTAGGTTTTTCACAGGTGCGCTCTAAGTAGTGGGAAATGCTAATAGGAGCTCTTGTATGAAAGGACAGGATAGATAACTCACAGGTGATTCTTATTTGCTTGCTGCATCTTCCCTACAGGCCTTTGTTCTTAAGACATTTGATTATCTAGAGCTAAAAGATCAAGGAGAAAGGTGTTTTCTAGATTTTCATTGGAGTTCCCAAGCCGCTGTGGGGAAGATGGGGAGAAAAGGTAGGCGTTATTTCCTCTTTTTAATTAGGTCACTGATTCCACTATCTTTGTACAAAAAGTGTTTTGTACTGTAGCTGAGTCAGGGATTTTTAAAGGCACCTTTGTTTTGTTTTGCTTAAGTTTGCTGGCTGGACAGATGCATTAGCTGCTAGGAGACAGAAAAATTAAAGTTCTTTAAAATTAAGTTTGATTTCTGTGCAGATTGGTGATCTTGGCCCTATATGTCCTAAGAAAACCTTTGTGCTTGGTAGTGTTGAATGGTCCTGTGAAGATTTGTGCTATGCGTTGATGCTTACAGTTTAGCAATGGTCACTGTAAGGCAGTTGAGTACAGATTGTCAACTGTGAATGTGGTCCTTTTGAAATAAGAGTTTCAAGAATTAAATATGGAATGGGTTGACGTAAGAAATTGGAGGAAGTAAAGAGAAAAAGGCAGGCAGAGAAAGCAGAATAATTGAAAGTGGATACCTTGTGGTTCATAACCAAAAGCTGCCTGTCTTCATCTGTCAATGGCAGCTGCTTCTGTCTGATATCCCCTCTGTACCAGTAGTGACTGGGGAGCTATTTGTTATGAGGAGAAATCACCCAGAAACTCTAAAGCAAATTGTTTTGAAGAAATGGATGACATGTATGTGTGTGTGCATGTATGGGGTGTGTGTGTGCGGGATGTGCATGGATATCTAGTCAAAACACTTTGATTCCTGGTTATTTCTGAGGATGTTGGGGAGGAACAGTAAAGTGAGAGAGGTAAAGAAAGTATTTATGAGGGATGTTCTTTATTCCCTGCTGATTCACTACCTAAAAAGACTTGCAAAATGTGAGTGTGCCATACAGCTGCATTAAGAAAGCCTCAGTGATTCATTTTGTTTGTTTTAATTGAACAGTAGTAGGGGAAACAACTTACTATCTTAATAAGCTAGGTCAATGTTGTATAGTAAACCCTTTACAAATACCATTATGTTTCCTCACACAGAGTTACAAAACCTGATTTTTATATTGGTGGAACATTGGCAGGCACTGGTTTGAAGATTTTCAGGTTGATACATGAAAAATCAGAAGCATTTAACAATTCTTTTAAGTATGTTTTTAATAATATATTGGAAATGTCATGTCTGAAGTTTTGGTTGGGTTGCATTAGCAATTGTATGTCATACAGCCACACTGACATGACTGGTGTCACCTCTCAGATGTGCAGGGAGAAGGCATAGTAGCAGGACATGATGAGGTCTTTAGAGGTCTGTTTTATTTCATCAGGGCTTTTTTCACAAGCAGAAGGTAGCCAGAGCATGTTATTTTGTTGACCGTGGCCTTTTCTAGGCTGAAACCATGTGCAAAGGAAGTGGAGATTTCATGTTGGTTTTTCAGTACTTGGCTGTTGTGTCAGCTTCCTTTAAAAACTGTTGTTTGCATGGGAAACTGTGTGATACAGCCGCCAGTTTGTGTGGTTGTTGTAAAGGGATTCTACTGCAGGTAGTGCTTCGCTGTTGTGTGTTTCATGTTGTTAAATATGTTATACTTTTAAAGTGATTTAAAAAAAAAAATAATGGACTTCCAAGTCATTGCTTTTAAGATCGATGAGCAGAAGTAAGTGACCAGATGTTTGGGATTGGAACTAAGGGATAGAGCCTTGTTTTGCTCTGTATTAGGTGTGGTTGCTCTAATGAGAGAGGAGGTCTAAAATCACCTAACGAAAAATACATAGTTAAAATGATTTACTGATAGTTGAAAAAGACACCATAACCTTCTCTTTCTGGCAGTTGTTCTGAAATGAAATGTAAGACATGGCATCATTTAGTGGCAAGTCAATATAGAAAACAGTGTTATTGCAATTATCAGTACCTTTTCAAAGATGCTGGTGTTTGTCAAAAATCCTGCCTGTGAAGGGCTGGGGTTTTGGTAGTGGTATTAGACTGTCATGAGGTCTGTTACAACAGCATGTTCACAGTAACCTTCAGTTACTCTTGCATTCACAGACATTCTGTATGAAGGTTTCAGATTAAAAGTAGTAGGGAAAAAATAGAAATATAGCTATAGAAATATACTGTGCTTCTGTTCCTACAGAAAAAAAAACTATAGTGGAGACTCGTAAATCAAAAGAAAATGAAGTGTGCCTTGTGTATGTTAAATCAGTTATATGGCCTGAGCTTGTCTGTCAAACGTAATGAGATACATATTTCTGCTGAAACTACTGTATTTTGCTTCTGGAAGGAACACAGAAGATTTCACAAGTTCATGAAATACCACGAGCTGTAAATACATGGGAATTCTGTGACTGCAAAAAAAAAATATTACTAAGGCAGTACAAGCTAAAGTTCATCATATTCTTTTAATATGGGGAATAGCATCATGGAACTTGGCAGACACTTATTTACTATGGCGTTTTCCTAACATTTGATGTGCCTCCGATGGTAATCCAGATGTAGGAGAGAAAAACAATGGTCAGGGGAAGAGGTGGCATGTCATCATGGTAGTAAAGGATTGTTGTCGATTTTGGTTTTGAACCAAAAAACATGTGGAAGAAAGGAAAAATTCTTTGTAGTGTCATTGTCATCTTGGAGGGGGGGGGGGGGGGGATGAAAAAACTGGGTGGGATGATAGGTTGATGAAGCATGGTAGAAATGGCTGAGATGTCTTACTAAGAAAACATCTCTTTGCAAAGTTATTAATACTGACAGCCACTTTACTAAAGAAAGGAAGACTTCTGTGGTTCGGGAGATTATGCAAGAAAAGATAACTTTGTTTTAGCCCCATCAGTGTGTTGGGTTTTCTGTTAACTGCAGTGCATGGTATTAAGCCAGTTCTTAGATATGAGCTGGTAGACATGTCTGAACAAGAAAGTTTGCATTGTTATTGTGTTATTCAGCATTGCAGAAGTTTCCCAAGACTCAGTTGAATATATATGAATTTTTCATGCATGGTAATATATTTTTGACTGTCCAAAAATGGGTGCACTTGGTATACAGAAGCGTCTATAGCCTTGCAAATATTTATAACAAATGTTGGCAGTAAACATACAAGAGCTAATGCACTTATTCTGGACCCACAAGTTACCTGCGTAGAAAATGCACTTTGCTTTGGGGGAGCTGCGCCAGTTAACTTCCTGCGTGGGAACACGGGCATTTTCCAGCGGTGCAATAACAGGTGTACACTCAGGGAGCTTGGAAATAGCAACCAGCCAGTAGCAAGTTTACCATATTCTTTTACCCTCCCAGGAACTATGGTTCATCTTTAAAAACCACAGAGCTGCAAAAGATTTGATGGAGTGGGCAGAAAAGACAGGAATCCAAGCACCCATTTGGCCTAATGTTTTCTGCACAGTACGTATTTCCTAAATGTAATAAAAACTGAGCAGCTGCTGAAGAAACTGAAGTCTCTACTGTCCAACCTGCATTTTTGCTCTGTTCCTATATGTGTGTCAGAGCAAACTAAAATGAGTCCTGACTAAGTTTTGGGTTGCATTAGAATGTTGCAATGAAACTGAATAGGATGTGCCCAAGTTTATAGCTGCCTTCTTTTTAACAACCAGTTTCATTAACAAAGAAATGTCTTATTTCAGAGACTTCTTGCAAAATGCTTTAGTTTTGAAGAGAAGTTCAGCAGGTTTGCCAGTAAAAGCCTATAGAAAGTGTGTGTGCATGACTGTGGAGGCAACTGTCTTTTGACTTGAATTCTCCAGCTCCTGTAACCTAATATAGCTTTAACCTGCTCCTGTGACTGTTTTTTCTTGTTTATGAGCACTGGAAGATAAGCGAGAGACAAGAATGTTGTAGTCATGGATTTGCAGAACGTAGCATAGCACCAACCATTTGTAACACTGCTTTGAATATGAGGCTGGAGTCTATTGATGCGTTCAGAGCTGAGGTTTTGTTTACAGCGTTAGAAGTTGTAAGTTCCACAGCTGAAGTGTCCCTTTCAACAAATGGTCTCAACAGCTCTGCTGGACCCAACTAACCCTAGGAGGGAAGAGATGCTGGCTGAGCAGTGGGCTGGTTTTTCCAGAGGAAAAGTCAGGCTCCTGCCTAGGTCAAAAAAGAAATGGGGGCAGAAATGCATATGCCATAGACAACTGAGGTGCTGGTCCTGTTCGTGACACCTAGGCTGTCTGTTACATAATATGAATATTATTTTTCATGCAGAACCTGCCTTTTGTTACTGGGTTCTTCTCCTTCGCGAATGTCAAGGGACCTCATTTCCATTAAACTGGAATTTCTCTTCTTCTACCCCTGTGGTATTAAGTAACTGTGTGTGACCAGTGAGTTACTTCTCTGTCCAACGTGAGCTGCCAGTGTGACCGGGAGGCAGTCTTTTCAAAAGTACCTAGCAGCTGCTTTGTCAGGCAAAATCCATGATTGTTTTCAGCTTGGTTGAAACTCTCTGGCAGTTTCAGAGTGCTTCTTCTCTCAGCTCTGTCGTATGGTGGAAATGCAGGGAGAGGATGAGTAGGAGCCCTCTTAGTGCAATGGTACGTACCTTTTTGAAACGAGTGTTGGACCTGTAGACCTGTCATTTGCAGGGTTTTGTCTGAAGTTGGAGGAAGTGCAAAAAATAACCAGGCTAAGTAGAAATGCAAACAAACCGTCATACTTTAATCTCAGAGGCAGTGCGGGAATCGTAAATCAGGTAGACAGCTAACAGGGCGGTTACGGGAAGCACGGCTGAGTAGGAAAGGTGAGACTTTTCTTTAAAGATACTCTAGCTGCTCACTGACCCTGCATCCGCTAAATCTTTGTGTAGTGAGTATGACAAATAGAAAACAAAACTAATCAGAAAGAAATCAGCATTATGTAGATTTTCTCATGCACCCTTTTAACTGCATTTTCTATACTCTGAAATACGTATGCAGCTGTTAACCACACACAGCAGCAAAACACTACCGCGCTCTGATTGCATGTACAATATACATGCACACAGGGTGCTCCTCTGTTCCTTTCCTCATGTGTTTCTTTCCCTTGCTGCCTCTCAGGATTGAAGAAAGGTTGTAATATGATGGAGTTCTTTTTCCAGAAAAGAAACCAATGAAGTTTGAAGACAGAAGAACATCATAAAGTAGCTTTTATGTTCATGTAGATACAGTTGAGATACCTCTTCATTTCTTACTTGGGCAAGCAAGGACAAAACTGGAAAGCTCATGGTTGTATTTCTAGATGTATTGCTTTAGGCACAGTTTTGAGCTTGGAACCACAGCAATGAGAATTTAATAGTCAGGAAATGTATCACAAAAATGTTTGTATTTCAGAGATCTTACATGCTCACTAACTTAATATTTTTCTGTGCTCTATCAGCTATTTTAATCATAGATATTTAATTTCTTTAAAAATGTATTTCCTACTTTCGCTTTGATGACACTTTCTTAAGACTTATAATAATCTTTACCTTTCATTATTGTAAAGTAATCCAAAATTGACCTGCTACTATAATAGCACCTCAGGATTAAGGATTTCTAGGACCTATTTTCTGATCTATTTTAGTTTTGTGAAGCCTTGGGCTTCTGGCACAAGCCTTATATCTTCAAAAGCATGCTTATTTTTAATATAGCTATAATATAGGGCCCAGACTGAGACACCTTTGGCCTGATTTTGAGAAGTTCCCAAGCTTCCAGCAGATGCTTTGCAAGCGATGCCTGTCCAGAGATTTCAGGTTTTCAGTTTCATCATGTTGAACGTGCTAAATGTTTTCCTTAAAAGTTTCTCTGTCTCACTTTCCAGTTTTGCAAATGGTATCAGTAATACCACTGCTGTCCTGCACTTCAAGGTTCTCATCATAAGCTTTCTGAGCTTTTTTTGTAACTACACAATGAAAGTAGCACTGTATTTGTTATGCTTTTGATGTGCAAGAATATTCTACTTGTGTACCTATTTGTAATTTTCTCCAGATCAGGCAGCCTCATTTCTCAGCTTTTAATCTTGTAACACCCCAAAGCTTGAGGGATTTTTCCAGTTAGCGAGAGAATGCAAAGCTCCTTGAACTCTGCATAATGTGCCTTGGGCAACCAGAGGTTCTGGACAGTGCAAGCTGCAGGCCCTCACCCTGTGTACCAAATCTGTGTGTCGCCTCCTTGGTCCAGCACAGCTGAGAAGTTGAGGGAGGGAAGCATGCAAGAGGGATCTGTTGCGGTCATGCGTGCAGAAACAGTGTAAGAGAGGGCTTTGATAGATGTAAGTAAGTGTTATGGACTTAAATCAGCCCTGCAGGGCAAGAGTGGGCAGTAGGGTCGGTGCAAGTCCACTGAGAGCTGAAGTTATTTGCACCAGGTAAAGACAGAATTTACTGAGAATATCAGAGAATCAGATTTCAGTCCTGAAAACCTTAATACATCTTTGTTTTCACGATCTGACTTTACCTGTGATACACGGTTGCTTGCCTGCACACTCAGGATTTAACTTTTTGGGGGGCAAACTGATACTGTGGAATCGTGTTGATTAGCAGTTGCAGCAGGATTATACTCTGGTGAGAGCCCAGTTGCTGTTGCAAAGTTCCTTCCGTCTTCTTACTGTGTTTGCTGGGTTAACGGTCTGTAAGTGATACTTGGGTGAAGGGTTTGTTCTCTTATTTTCTTTAAAACTCTTTGATTTGCTTTATTTCTAGTTTCAGGGCTCTACCTTATTGCTGGTGGGTGACCAGTTAATATTCTGGAAACTGGAGGGTTTTTTTAAAAAGGATTGATGCCTTCAACATTAAAAAAAATAATTCCTTTGCATTAGTCCATTTTAACAGCCAAGGCAATTTTCCGCATGGTGGCTTTATGGAAATGGGTTGCAGCTCTTGCCAACCATGACCAGAACATTACAGGAAATGTATTTTCATGGAAGATTTGCTGCAATTGCCAACTGGAGAAAGGGAGGGGGACAGGGGTTTGTTCTGTTAATGGACAACTGCGTGCCATGATGTGAATCCCTTCTGTTAATTTAAATTGGTTTGCACTTTCCACTATTGCTTGTTCCATGCTGAAAGAAATAGTCACTGATATGCCATTTCCCTCTGTGAGGACTGAAGTGTTTTGGCATAGCATGACACCTTACGTTGAAATGGGGTGAACCACAAACGCTTTTAGGTGTCTGACAGAGATAATTTAAGCGGTACAAACAATTGGAATATTTCTGTGGAGTGGCTTGGTCAGAACCAGAACTAATATAAATTGGCTTTGCAGCATCAGTGCTTATAGGTGGTAGTCTCTTACATGATTTACAGCAGTACTGAATGAGTTTTTACATCTGCAGATATTTGTGCACAAGCATGACTTTAAGCATGTGAAAAGTCTCTTTAACTTAAAAACTTTAGCCTGAAAGCCTGAAGGTTTCAGTGGGTTTTGGTGCACTGCGTGTGTATTTTATTATTTTTTTTTCATAGCTGCTACAGCTGAAAGTGTGATACTTTCCAAGTAGAAGCAGCAATGATATGTGGCCTTATTTATACGCAGAAATGTTATCTATGCTGGGAATATATGATTGCTTGCAGGAAAAAGCACTGCATGACTGATTCCGCTATGGTAAATATTTGAATTCCAGTAGGTCAATTATCAATTCCATATGAGCTATTTTCCGGTTCTTACTGCATACATAGGAGATGAGAACAAAAGAGAAACAGAAAAGAACAGAGGATGAGCAGAGAACATAGATGCTATCCTTTAAGCTAAACTCCTTGTTCCTGTCAAAGTAGATTGGAACTGCAGGGCAGGGATACCTCTTACACACTCCTGTGGGGTCTGGCCAGCGTTTTCTTAGTCTTTCTGCAGCTTGATTTCAGCCTTCTCTTGCAAGAAGTTTAAAGTTGAGCTCTGTAAGTTTGTATTGACCCTGACACTGGGTAGGCAACTCAGTTGAAACAGAGTTTAATAGACATTTTACTTGAAATTGGCAAACGTCATTCTAAAAAAACGTATGAGGTAGGATTTTCTTTGTAAGAGTAGAGTTAATGCCAAACTGGGGTGGGGGTGGTAAGCCCATCCAGATGGTAGAAATACTGTTTGTAAGAATAGTTTTGGAGGGGTTGAGGGTTTTGTAGTCATGTATGGAATTTATAGAATTTTCAATGGTTGTGTTGGTTTTGCTTTGAATTTACTCTAATGTCTACTGTGTCATGTTTGTAATTATATGAATAGGGAAAGACAAAATGGTGAAGTAAGACTAATTTGATAAAATTACCCTGAACATACAATAGATGTATTATTTCTTGACAAGTTGCCAATCTGTGTGTTAGAAAAAAATCATTGTTAGTCCTTTAATTTCCCATTCCCAACAAGGATGAATTGGTTTAGCTATGTTTGCTTGCTGAGCAGAAAAAATTTGACTGATCAATTGAAGCTCACCCTTCTGAGGAGGTACCAGTTTATAGTAAGAGCATGTATTGGATTAATATAGTTGATATAGTTTGTGGCATATGATGTATTTAAAGTCTGTTTTTAATTTTGATCTTGTCAGCGCATCATAATAATGTTGCACAGTTTATTCTGCTATACCTGTCATGTTTTCACATTAAGTGTGTGTTACGCAGAGAGAAGTACTGCAGTAAGCTGGAAGAAATCGGGAAGAGTGAGCATGGTGGAGAGGTAGGACCTTGGAAGAGATGACACTGTCTTGCTTCCTCTTTGTGAGTACTCTGAGGGAGTACGAGATACAGCGCTTATGTCCTTGTAAAGCTTGGTGACAGTAGTGAGAGAGTACAAAGGGTGAATGGTTTCCAAAGATTTCTGTAGTACCTTGAATGTGAGACTTTGAAAAACATGCATAAAACTCTTGACACTGGAAAAGGAATTTTATTCAGAGGTGAGGTGGGGGAATCAGTCATGCAGTGCCTTATCCTGCAAGGGGACAAGGCAACCTTTCTGTACTGGCCTTATTTACTGCTTGTCTTCTGGACAAAGGTATATGCAATGAACAACCTTCACTAAATGTGGTACTTTGAAACAGTGAGGAAGGGAAAAGGGGGGAGGGAGGAGAGTAAAAATAAAACCTTAAGTCCTGTCTGTACAGTTATATACAAACAGGGAGCGAAGCCTATGCATGCACTGCATGACTCCTGCTTTCTCTTTGCCTTTTATTGATCGGTAGCCATTCTTCTTAGTGTAGATAATTGAAGTCTGGGCTACTTGGTGGAAGACTTGAAGTTCAATAAAGCAGTCAAATGAGGCACAGTGCAATAGTGCAGTCATTTTGCAAATCCACACTCCCATCAATGCCTGTTTCCACCTGACTGAAGTGGCTTCTGTGGTAGATTGGATATGACATGCCATCTTGTATCCCAAAGACAGAGTTATTAAACCAATGTACCGTGCGTGACTTATCACCACAGGATTGTTAAACATTCACTAGGACAGGAAGAAATCCAGGCTTTATGAAGAAAATCAAACTTTCCTGTGCCAACTGATTATTAAAAACTTGATGAAAAATTACAGTTCAGGATGATTGTGCCACACTGTGCACTTGGAGAGCTATACATAGCTTGTTTCCTTTCTGAGTCCTGTCAGCAAGGCAGCTTCTGAAAGAGAAAAGGACGCAGCGTAACTGAATGAAACAATGGATTTTTTTGCTTATTGGTAGATGGATATGGTGCTTGGAAAAAAAGTAGCTTTAATCGTTCGTGTGATCAGTGCTCAGCTTGGAATAACTCTGAGACAAATGAGCCACATGCACCTGGTGCTTGGTGCAGAGCAGTAGAAACAATATGCTTCCAGTCAGTCAACAGGTTATTTAGCTGATGGATGCTAGTAGATACATGTTGGCATGGATGAATGTAGTAATGATTTTTGGGGAAGAAACAGTATATTTACAATGCCTGTTTCAGGAATAAACATTAGGTGCTTGAACTAGAAGTGACATTAAAAGCTTGATATCAACTCATAAAAGTTGAGAAATGCAGAGTTAAAGCTTAAGAGTCCTTAAGGTCTTGTTTGCCTTGGCCATTACAGCATCTAAAAAGACAATATTTTGATTCTGTGTCTCTTACAAATATGTAAGAGACCGATACGTCTCTCATGTCTGAGAAGCCATACAAGTTGGAGTAAATGACAGAGGGTCCATCTCTGATTTCTTTATTCATTGCAGTACTTCAAAGGATGGAGCAGTCTGTCAGTTTGCTTATGCAGGAAGTTTTCTTTTCAGCATCTGATTATCCTACTGACCTTTTTGTTTGGAATTGATTTTTTTTTTTTCTTTTCTTTTTGGTCATGATAAAGAGTAGTGATGATCTCAGTGTCTTGAAATTTTCTGTGTTTTGTTTTTTGCTCTGGTTGGGTATCTGGCTCCAAGCACTGAATTAACATATTTTGGTAATCCACTTGCTGCTGTAGTTCTGCAGTGAATCTTCCTCACTGGACTGGGAATGGCTTTATCTAGGAAGTGAAAAAACAATAGGCTGAAGGCAAAGTTTTAGAAAGTTTTTTTTATAATTGCTTTACAAATAGACTCAAGTTCATACGAGACCTGCAGTGATTCAGAAAAATCCCAGCTGGCTCCTTGCCACACAAATTATAAGAAACAGTTTAACAGGCAGATGTTTTAGTTGTGAAACAGCCAGCCCTTATGATCAGTAGCTGTTCTGAAAGGAATCATATCCTCAAACACACCTGAAGTGGCTGCAGGAAGGAGCAATGGTACTTGTGACTTGAACACAGAGTCTGCGTGTCATTATTAACAGATGTGGCTGATTTATCTTGAGCATATCCTTTTGGTCTTGTTATGCAATTCCATTCATTGATAAGGTGTCCTGCTAAGCACCCAGCAAAGGGTGTCTCAAGAGGAGAAAATTTGTATGGTGATCTTTGAAATCACAATCCACAAAAGCCTATTGTTTGTATTACTGCTGTTCATTCTTTTTACAGGTTAGAGAATACCTGAAAAGAAGCAAAGTTGATTATTTTTTTGCAGTCTAAACCAAATACTTACCCTCTCTTGAATGTAGAGAAAGGTCCTCTGCTGCTAGAGGTTATGGTTGGGGGACACTGGAAATGTATAGTCAGCCTCATCACAAAATGGAACTGAAGACACAGAAGAATTTACACCGTTCATTCCTGTCTGATTAATTGCTTCATCACAGATTGTCCTATCTGTTGTTAATGTAAAGAGAGAAGTTGGCTTTTCTGAGACAGCTGAGTGTCTTTGGAAGTTGGGCTTAAACTGGCTGTTTTACAGGTCAGTTGGGTTTCTGCTTTCTCTTAAATGCTTTGCTGGCTGGGTGTTTGTATTTGCAGCTGAATAGCTGATGCTTCAAAAGAGAAAAGGATAAGAAAAGAAAAATTGCTATTTTCTCAGTTGCTATGAATTGATGCCAGTATCCCATCATCAACCAGTTACTCTGTCTTACTGCTGAGCTGCAGACTTGCAGCTGAAGTCTGAGCTTTCCTGTAGCAAAGGTCGAGTGCTCCCCTGCCACATGCCCAGTGCCTGCATGCTGCTGTGTTGCATGAAAGCGGATTTGGCACAGTTTAGCTGGCAGTGGTGATAATTTGTTTGCCTAGTATTGTTAGTGAAAGGGTGAGCAGTGAGGCTCAGAGTCTTGTATCCTGTAAGTTAATAGGAAGTAGTAACACTGCAGTGCGTGGGATCTGAGGCTCTCCTGTGTTTCGTTTTTTGTTTTGTTGTGTTTTTTTTTTTTTAAGAAAGAAGTAAGAAGCTTTCATCGTTATCTAACAAAATATTGTGTAACTTTACTGTTTTTTGACTGCTGTATGCTAATAAAAATAAAATAGTGAGAGAGTGCTTCTTGCAGCTGCATTTCTTGCGTGAAGCAAGCAAGTATTACAAGTCCATGATGCAGTGTTGGTACTTGATATCCCAGAGCCAGGGTCTTACCAGATTGGGGGGAAAAAAAATAATAAAAAAAAATCCCAGCTTCTATTTCAGTACATAATTAGTGCACTTAGCCTCCAGCAACTAGAAAGACAGAGGTCCGGTGCTAAGAAGAGCTGTGGAGGTGCTGATGAAGGGAAAGACAGATTCACCATTTTGAGCTATTTCCTTTGCCCTTAACATCACTGTTAAGCTCTGGATTTCTGATCAAAGATACCTTTTCTACCCAGGGCAATGCTGAGACCATTAAAATCAAAACTTGACAGTAAGATTTGGTATTTGGGGTTGTAAACTAACTCCATTGAAAAATGCTTTCAATACCACTGGAGCAAGGCAGCGTGCAGCCTGGAAAGTGTGGAGGAGGCTTCTGTGTTACATGGGTAAGATCTGGGGCAATGATGTCTGCAATAAATAGAGGAATTTCATGGATGTTCTACCAGAGCTGGGTACCTTTCTTAAATGGAGTAGGAAGACGCAAATGGTTCATTCATCCTTTCTGCAAACAGCAAATGAAATAAAAAGCTTCATTGGGTTTTGTTTTCCTTCCTTCAGGCAGCAGCTGAATTGCAATTATACTTCGATTTTTTTTTTTCCCCACATTATTAGAAGGAGAAAAAAAGCTATTTCTTATTACAGCATTACCAATTCAGAGATGAAAGTGAAAATGTTTATTTACTTCTGTTACAGAGGTTGCATGCGTCATCCCACTTGCATTGCCATTGGTGGCAAAGCTCTTACTGTTTTCAATGAGAATTGGGTTGTCCTCTTGCTGGGAACAGGAGATGCTGTGATCAGCTTGATTAGTGACAATGAAGAGAGTGTTCGGAGCAAAGGGATTGAAAAACAACTCACAAAAATGTGGAAAAATGTATTACAAAAACATCCAGCTATCATATCTGTGGGCCTCATAATAATTTTAGGGAAATTAAACAATGCCAGTGGACTCTGAAAACATGAGGTGATCAGTAAAAAATACCCGATCGTTGGAAAATTCTTCCCTGAGGGAAGAAGTCTCTCTTTGGAAAATAATTCTTTCAAAACCGATACAGCAAAGATGTTAAAATTAACGTTTCCAAAGCATAACATGAGAGGCGTGTAGCTTTGGTGTGGTTTCATTTGTCTCTAGGCAGCCTCTGTGGGTGCCCCAGCTTGGCAAGGCTCGATACCTGCACGCACATGAGGGGGGCCAGGGGCGTCCCTGCAGCGCTCTCCAGATGTGGAGGAGGCCCAGGTACTGGGTTCCCAGTCTACGCAACCGACCTATGCTGCTCTGTGCTCAGGGCTTTTAAATGGGGTTAGTTATCTGAAGACTTGCTTGTGCAGAGTAGGAAACGGAGAGTAGCTAGTGTATTTTAAATTTGTGCTTCTCGTGCTGGCAGGCATGGAGCAGAGCTAATTCTGTTGGAGTTTTACAGTGTCTGAGCCAAAGTTTATGTAGTCCATGTCTCTTCTGTTTGGTGAATAATCCTCAAACAGAAAGTAATCAGTCTGTGTCTTTTTTGTTAAAGACCAACAAAAAGCACCCTTGAAATTGAAGACAGGAGAACATGTGTTCAGAAAGGAACACAAATGACTTTTTAAAATTGTTAATGCCTTGCTCCAAGTAGAAAGGTTTTAAATTTAAACAACAGTTTTAAAGTGATGAAAAATGACTTAAATATGTCCTTTGTTCTAAAGCTTTTGATGCATTTGCTTTCTCTTGAGAATAAACTTGAGCAGAGCAGCGATAATTCTCTAACGGTGCTAACTTTTAATTCTTTTCTGGCATTTATATTTAGAAACCCAAGCCTTCAGTACTTATTCAGGACTGGGTTAATGCAACCCTGGGTTTGTTCTGCCACTACCTGAGCACACGGAGGGAGGGAACGGGTTGTGGCCAGGCTTTGCACAGGCACGTACCTGAAGCACCAGCTGCCATGGCTCTTGGGAGAGCTCCTTGCACCCAGGAGGAGCTTAATGGTCCCACAGGCCAATTACCATTTCAGTGGGCTGAAGCCACCCTGGGACTTTGCTTGCCTTAGATCTGAAAACTTTCTACTCTTCCAAGAAGAATAGAGAGGGGGAAACAACTCTGTTAGACACACACGAGTTACTGGGCTGTGAACTGGGAGTTGGTGGTTCTTGGAGAGCTGAGAGGAAACTAATTGATGTAAGTCCCAGCTCCACACCCTTGTTTTACTGCAAGAGTCAGTATCCCCTGGCTTCAGCAGCTGCTCTTCCTTTTCCTTGGGTGCAGCCAGGATTCATGTTACTCCTTATTATAAGAAGCTTGATACTTCGTAGTTCAGTCTGTCTTCTCCATGCTCATCCTATGCAGGTGGGAATACAGTTACTCCCTGCTTCTTGGGTGTTTGGAGGTGATGGAAAAAAGCATGAAGCAGATGTTGGCAAAAATGGGCAGATTAATTGGTTTGGGTTGGATTGGTGGGGTTTGGTTTTTTAGTTTTGGTGGGGGTTTTTTGTTTTGTTTTGTTGGGTTTGGTTTTTTTCAGCACTGCTTTTTCTGAAGAATAGCATTTCACAGAGGGGGTATGTCATTATTGCAGATTTCAGACTGGGTAGCTTAATTGATCGCTACCCAAATGGCACATCCTTGTCTTTAAAGTAATAATTATTTATCCTGCTAGATTAAACACCATGCATTTTAACTGGTTTTGGGGAGGAGGGGAGAGAGTGGAGGAATTGTCAGCAAACACTGAAATGACTATTCCTGATCCTCCTTATATCTCCAGTTGCTGCAGGAATTCTAATGCTGCAATTTCAGATTCTTTCTCAGCTTCTTGGTCTTGGAAGTTTAAGCAGGCGTGTACAGTGGTAGGCAGCCTGCAGGATTGGGCTTTTTGGGTCTTAAAGATTTGCTGCTTATACTGTGCTTCCTATTTTCAAATCAATTAATGAACTTCTGGTGACTGAACTTCCTTTTCAACGTTTGTGAGGGTGATCCCAGGCTCAAGAGCACCTTCTATTTTATCAACTCTTTTTTTTTTTTTTTTTTTTTTTTTAATATAGTTTTGGTTGTAGTTCTGTCTGTCTCACTTTGAAGTGCAGTTGTTGGCAAGTTTTGATTCTTTCCATGGCCACTTTTCCCCTCTACAGGGGAAGGTGTGTCTGTAAGACAGAAATGTGTATCATCCTATGAAACCTCAGTCTCAATGAAAAAGAGTGGTGCCAGAAGATGAGGCAATGACATTCTGACCAGCTGAAAAACTTTGCACCTCTGTAATGCATCATTGTGGGCTTTCCCCACCCTTGGCCAAATTTCCGCAGGCCTTGCCCTAGATGAGGGATGACCGTGGCTACAAAGACTACAGAGCTCTCAGACGGAGAAGTTCATGGTAAAACATACCAGTTTCCACGGTAAGGTGTACCAAACCTGGGCTGAATTTTTTTTTTTTTCCCTTTACCCATTATCAGCTTGTAAATTTGTGGTATGGTTCTAGAAATCTGTGTCTCTTCGGGAGAAAATCTGATTTGAGGAATTTGGAAGCAAACCCTGTTTGGCATGGAGTTTCTTTAGGAAGGCTTTTGTCTTGCAGCCCTGTTGTTTCCCAATTGATTGAAATGGTTTGGAGAGGAGGAGGAGCATGAACACTATGGTCTTTACTTTCAGGTTAGAAAACAAGTATTTGCATTACTTTAATTTGCTTTTCACTGGATTTTTCTCAAAAAACTCAGATCTATAAAGATCTCTCAGTGTTCCTGAGACATCAGAAAAAAGTCATCCAGGCATGACATCTTTAATTGAGTTTACAAAGCTGGGGAGATTTCAGGCCCCATGCCCCTCCGTTTAGCACTGGGGTAGTTTTTAAAAAATGTACATTGCTCACTTTACTCCACTGAATCTATGGCACTACCTGGGATGAATGTTGGATTCTTTTCTTCATTCATTTACTTTCTCTTTCTGATTATGTGTTTTCACATTGCTTTGTTAGAGTAAGTATCAAGTGTGTTAGTCTTTAGCATGTGAACAATAAGCAATTTCTACCATCAAAGGTGAGGCAGTAAAAGCTGCAAAATATGCAGGTTCTGGACTGCATTCAGTATTCCTTCTCCTTTTCTGGACTCTTTCCACCGACAGCCCTTCAGGTGAGTGGGGTGAGGTGAATTGCTCTGGTCAGAGACACAGGCTGTGGGTACCTCAGTGCTGCAGCCACCATGAGCACAGCTGCTCCATCCAAAGCTGTGCTGCCTCTATGTAATACCTGATTTTTGGCGCTGGTAGTACCTCATGTTGCGTGGTACAAAGTACCTGCATATTGTCTAGTAGTCTGGATAGATTTTACAGCTCACACTGAAGTCTCTGCAGTCAGAATTATGCTGTTACCAATAACCTCTACTTTCCAGTTCACAGTTTGCTTTAACTACAGACCAAGTGATGTTACGTATATTCTTTGGTTGACTTATGTAGTTTCTCCTTGATTGTACTTGTGCAAGTGTTTGGGGGCCAGACTTCAAAACAATATTCCTGAAAGGAGCTGATTTAAATAGATTTTTCTCTAATCCACATCACTTTGACTTACACAAGGTTCCACAAATGTCTGCCTCAACACAGCTGAGAGAAAGACCAAAGCATGATGTTAAAGCATGGATGAAATCTTGATTTAGTTTTTCCTCATCCTATGTCCAGTGTTTTCAGTTGCTGTAGCATTATATCCCAAGACCACTAACACTGCTGTTACTCAAAAACAGTGTTAACAGGAGTTAGTGCAATGCAGCAGGAACATTAAGTTCTGCAATGCTGCTACAGTGTGCACAAGCCAAACAACCTGTGGGGCTCCCTGGATGTGGTCTTTGCACTGCTGCCAGTCTGCACAGAAAATTTAAAGTTTGCTTTGCCTATTTCACCTGCACACAGCCACTTACCATGGCGAAACAAGCCCAGTGATGATGCCTGTAAGGCTCTTGACTTTGGCAACATGTATTTTTGTTACCTTTCCCGCCTCTGTTTAATCTACTTTTATGATGGCAGGCAGTGCTGTGGTAGATGGCTGTCATTCCTGGAAGTGATGCCCTTTTTTGCCTTATTCCTTTGCCCATGCAATTTGAAATATATACACCCTCTGGCCGTTCTGTCGTTCCCCTCACCTACAGTGTACCCAGAGCCTCCCAAGCTGGCCTGCCGCTGCACACAGTATTGTCGTTAGTACAGCAGGTAAAACTGGAGGGTTATTTCTAGGCGTGTGTTAATGTAAAGGAGCTGATGAACATCATCACAAGCCTGTGGTGTACCTTAAGGAGTTCTAACCTTCAGGATTGCTGAAGGATGCTTGTTCACAGTGTAGGCAGATTTTTATCTACAGTTCAAGTTTCTAGTCTAAACGCCTGTGAATGCTTTCTTATTTCTTACTGTTGCATTTGAAAAATTTCTTCTCATCCATAGTTGTTGAAACCTTATTTCCTTGTGTATGGATAGTTTTTATATAGTTGGTTTTATATATAAAGCACTGAAAGAATAATGATCATTGTATTCCACAGTTGATATTCTGCAGTTTTAAGTGATAAATTGTCTAAAAAAGTTTTTTGAAAGAAGGAGGTTTTTTTCTGCTGACTCTGTAATCTTTTTGGTTTTCCACAGATTATGTAGCATGAGCGCCATTTGTTTGTAGTTTACTATTTAAAATCCTGCAGATTTGGGCATGTGGAATTGTTCTTTAGGTGCTTTAATTATATTTTTTTATTATTATTTCCCAGATTATCTTTGTTGGTAATCTATATATAAATAGTCTATTATAATGCCTAATCCTTTGTTAAAGGACCTGGAAGGATCAATGGTTCTGTAGAAGAATAATTAGCTACTTTTTCCCCGTTACACTGAATTGAATTTTCAGTCTGCATTGTATTGACTTTTAACAGTTTATTGAAAATGAGATTTGAGAAAGTCTGACTCTCACCTGACAGGCTAATCAGTCAATTGCTAATAGACCTGTGATGCTCCACAGCCACCAGCTAATAGATTTTCTATTGTTCCATCCTTGCTGATCAGATAATCTGTTTCAGTAGTTGAGCTAAGGTATGCCCAAATGGCACTTCTCAGAGCATGAAGACCCTAAAATTTCCTTATACAAAGTTTCCATTGATTCCACTTTGTAATTTGCACGCTTCTTAACTGCTTTTCTCCCCTTCCTCTTCCAACTCTGCTGTTTATTCAGTCTAGAGATCCTGAAAGGTAGGAGACTCATGGTTCTGCAAACTTCATTCTCTTAACATCCGTGCAGCAGCTAGCACATAGAAGGCAGGAGCATGCTTCCTTACCCTTGGTGTAGCTGTGGTGAGTGGTGGCTGCTCTGTCAGCACTACCCTCCGTGGCTGTGGCTGCATTCACGAGACTTCTGGGTGTCACAGCTGCTCCTTTCTGGTTGGGACACACAGATGCAGAGTAGTGTCACGTGCTGCAGCTTCACTTGTCAGAATGGAGGTAATGTCAGAGTGTGGGTAAAACTTTTCTCTGTAAGGAAGCTAAAGTTTAGAGAGCTCCCTAAAAGCCTGTAATCTGCCGTGAAATTTATGAGGATAAAAATGGACCATCACAGATGGACATTATTAACAAATGAGTTAATGCCAATGAAGCATGAAAGGGAAGTGAAAACGTAGTGGATGATATTGTTTCTCTGTAAGAATTAGACTCTAAAAATAAGCCTTTGAGTTCATCTTGCGTACTGCTGTACAGTGTGGATTCATCCAGGAAAGCATGTCTCCTTGCCTCTGCTAGGACTACTCTTGAAATTAAACCAGTGTGAAAGATACTGCCAAAATACTACATGGAAAAAAGAAGTCTGACTGTGAGGAGCATGTCTTGGCTCTGTAGGTCTAATATGAGCAAGCAAAGGTGCTTGGAGTTCTGTCAGTAACTCTGCAGTGAGCAGCCACCTCTGTTTCTGCACAGAAACAGACAACTGGTTTTAACCAGGATCAGAAGTTAGCAGCTCCTCCTTTTTTATCTATAAGCTTAATAGGACAATCCATTAAATTATTTATCTTCAGGGGAGGGGAAGAACAGTAAATAGGCAAAAAATTCTATTTGAGTCTCTGCATTGTTTTGTGTACTGCACATCCCCACCCATCTCCTGGTCCTGAAAATTTTCATTTTCAGAAATTTTAGCTTAATGAATGTTGGGATGTGGGAACGGATGGATGGACGCACCCACACACCCACACCACACCCCTTTCATAATTTATTGATGTGTGGACAAATCACTTATTCCTAAAAATAACAAGAAATGGTTTTAAGGGTAGTTCCCAAGCAATGTATTTAAAAGAAGAAAACTACCACCTTTATGATCAATTTCCACTTCTTTGCTAGAACTGTAAAAATAATCTTCAAAGAAAGTATTCCATGTGTTAGACATGGAAGTTTTGATGCAGCGATACATCCAGCTTTGAATACAGAAATTATTTATGGAAAGATGGTTGTGCCATGAACCTGAGTTTTAAAAACTCAGAATGTTTTAGAGACTCCAAATGTAGTTTCATGTTGTTGTTGTTGCCGTGTTTGTGTGACTTTGAGCCCTGGAAATCAGGGCTTGTTAGACCTCTTAGGCTTTGGTCTAGTTTCGCAGTCTTTGCTGTCTAGCCTGCACTGCAGTAATGGTAACTTTTTTACGCTGCCCTTGATTTGAGTGGTGAGCTTTTAAAGTCAAATGAAAATGGTACTGATTTGCTTAAACTCTCTGTTTCTATTTAATATCAATGCCTGAAGCACGATGGCTCATTCGCAGCTCTGAGTTGTGAGTTTCAGCCACATGGTGCTGTCAGGTGTGAGGTGAGAGCTACTCCATAGCCAGTGTCTTGAATCGAAAGGGAGAGAAAAGAAACTGATCCCAGTAGGTTTGCCTGGAGGGTGGTTGATAAATTAAAAGTAAGTAGCAAATACTTCTAGGGATATTGGGGGGGGAGGAAAGAGTTTTCTGGTTAAGTGATACTTTAAATAAGCTCACAAATGCATTTTTTTTCTTGAAGTTCGCCGTCGCTGCTGGCTTAAGCGCTAAGTGCATAATGAGACAGAGATCTTTAGCTGATAATGTTGTTCATCAGACTCTGTGAAGCAGCCAGCCAAAATATTTAAATTGTTTTGAAAGATGAAGGACTGGACAACAGAAACCAGAAACTGCCCTGAGGGAATGACCCTGATTTCACAATTCCTTTTTTAACTCATTATCCTGTTTTAAAGTCACAATTTTCATGATACGCACTTTTAGAAGAGCTCTTGGGCCTAACCTTTTCTTGAGTTTTGATCATTATTTTGGTACTTTGCTGGGAGATTTAACCCTTTGAGACCCTGCCCAGATATATTCCATGGGTGTAAGGTAGGATCCTTAGCTTCTTTAGATGGCAGTGTTCCCCGAGCAATGCTTAAAGTGGTTACAGACCTTTTGGGAAAACACATTTCATTTTTTTGTTCAAATGTTGTCAACATCTTTCTTGAGAATAGACACTGTTTTACACAAATGGGGAAATGATCTAATTCTACTCATGCTGGCAGTGATTTTTCCCAGGTAAACAACTCTAGTGCTGTCCCTGTGTTCCCTGCTATGCACCGGGAGTGCGGTGCCTGCCCTTCTAATTGCTGACACTTAGCTATTGTTCTACATAGAGACTCCAAGGAGCTGGCACAATCCATGATCTTTCGAGTCATCGTATCTAAGGATCCTGGTGCTAACACAGGCTGTGCCATGTAGTTTTAGGTCCTAGCTGCAGAGAGCCATTTGCAAGTGTAGAGCCAAAGTAACTCCAAGAGCCAAAGTAATTCCAAGACAGTAGCACCTTGAGAACCTGAAAACCTCTGATTTGAGCTTGCAGTAGCTCTGTCCCTGCCCAAGCCCGCTAGCTTGCTGTGCTCCATATTATATTCCAAAATGTCACGTTATTGGACAAATACAGACATACACCTTTGTATATGTGCATAAATAAAAGAAATTGGTGTGGAGAGAGAAATTCAAATCAAATACAGCGGAAAAGATTCCAAAAGCTAGAAAGCAGTGCAATTCATTACCATTTCTTTTCACAGATTTTGTGGTTTACATCATTCATCATAATTTTCTTGAGAATTTTCTGCCAGAAAATTTATTGGATAAGTTTGAGTTTAGATCTAGTGTTAAGTACTATTTCAGTCTGTAGAAGAGCCCCAGACAGCAATGAAGATGCCTTCTAAGATCTCAGGCAGGAATGAATTTGGATCCTTGATACTATGGTGTCAGCTGCTAAAGGCAGGAGATTTCATCATTCTTTACCACAGCCAGGAATTACTTGATGCTGAGTTTTATATTTTTTAAAATGTCTAAGATTCTATTTGAAGTTAAAGAGAAAAAAAGAAAAAAGGAGTGGGTTTGGGAAGGAAGGGGAAAAAGAGGGGGGGGAAGAGAAAGCATTGGAACAGGAACACTGGAGCATCACATTGTCTGTGAAAGGGCCTGAAAGATATTTTTGTCTTGAGGAGCACACTCCAGCATCCCTAGACATGGGAAACAGCACACCAACTTTTTCACTTCTTTCAGTGATTCTTTACCCCCTTCCCTTCCAGAGGTCAGCCAGCCTCGTTGGTTTGCTTGCTCACAGGATAACCAAGTGAGAATAAGCATGCCCTGTTTCAAAGAGCAAAAAAGGCAGCCGTGGAGGTAGGAGTTTGGTGAGTGCATCTAAGCCTCCAGCTGAGGATTTGGGCCAGAGATGTCTCATGAAAGGGAGCAGTTAACCCCCAGGGCCCTTCAGCACACCCCTCTTGGTAGCCACCATGAGCTGAGCCCATCCCTCTGCCTCTCTGAGGAACTCCAGCACTTGTACTTGGTAGTGATTTAAAGAAAAATCAAACCCCTGATTGGATAGCAATTATCTGAACTGTGTCCTGGTGGGAAAGTGTATGTATGTGTGGAATAAAAAGGATTAGTGGCAACACTCTGCAGAAAAAGATCATGGACCTAAACCAGGCAGGCTGTGTGTGACCTGCTCGAAGGCAGGAAGACCAACTCCCCTTCCCCTTTGAGGGGGGCAGGTGCAATCTGCCCTTCTGTGGTTTGAGTTGGTAACAGTTGGCAATTTGTAATAGTCGGGTTTTTTTGAGAGGATAATGCCAGGTTAAAAACAAACAAAATCTGGAAGGAGGCCTGTGTTTTGTGACAGCTTTCCCAGCAGAGAGCAACTTTGTAAAAGAGGAACTGCATATGCTATCCTCTTGTATTTTAAATGGTTTTTTTTTCCAGGCACTTGTCTTACCTTTACCTGATTTGGTGATTTCTGAGCACCTTTGAATGCTGGAATGGTTTAATTCTTAATTCATTTTGAAAACTAGATCAAAGCGTGTTTTGTAGAACAGTATGGCTTCTGACAACATTGAGTGCCCTTTCTAATTAAAGAATATTGAAACTTAGTAAGGGATTCTCAAAAGACAGTGTATGTTTTCAATCTGGAAGTTGCCCTGATGACAAGCCAAGTGATGGTACAAGAGGAAACAGCCTCAAGTTGTGCCAGAGGAGGTTTAGGTTGGGTATTAGGACACATTTCATCACTGAAAGGGTGGTCAGGCATTGCACAGGCTGTGCAGAGAAATGGTGGAGTCACCATCCCTGGAGGTGTTAAAGACATGTAGATGTGGCACGTAGGGACATGGTTTAGTGGTGGACTTGGCAGTGCTGGCTTGACAGTTGGACTTGTTCTTAAAGGTCTTTTCCATCCTAAACGATTCTATGTCATATGGATACTTCCAAAAATGCCCAGTTGCCATTTTTCTCTCAATTTTTCCTAGCCAGTGTCTTAGCACCCACCTGACTTTTTCTCTATACAAAAAGCTAGATATTGCAAGGCTGACTGGAATTCCTGGCTTACTCTTTGGGAGCTTGATATTTCAGAAACCATTATGAATTTCTAAGGAATTCTTTGTCAAAATCTGTCCATGGTAAGCTTCCACAAGATACAGTACCGCTGAGGTAAACTGCAGAGGAAATATTCTTCAGATCTCTTTGGAGGTCTCCAAATGTAAGAGTGAAATGGGAAAGATTTACGTTCTCTGGACCACACATAAGCAGCTTCAGATGAAATCATGGCTCTGCCTAACAGGCATTTAAAAGGAGAGGTCAGTGCAGCTGTGCGTGGTGCTCAGGAGCGTGGGGCTCCGTGGGCTGGGTGCGCTTGGAGTGCAGCTCCTCCGGGGAGCTGAGAAAGAGGTAGCTCTTGGGAGGCCGCCGTTTAGGTTTCATCTCTCAGGCTGGGAAACCAGGAAACTATTATGTCATTAATCATCTATCCAAATATGCCTGCATATTATATAGACTCCATTGTTTATAAAAGGAAATTATCCATTTAATGAGTAATAGCAAAAGAAGGGGAGAGGGGAGAGAAACCCACTCCTGTATCCATTAAGACAAATTTCCTTGCAGGGAAAAGCCTTCTGTTTCCCATAATGAATTCCTCTGCAAATAGAAACATAAACTAAGTGCTCCTGCTATGCTAGTGATAGAAGACAGGGCATATGTATACTTTATGTATATTAAAATAATTGTGCAATAGGTGTAGAATAGAATTAGATGCCACTGTGACATAAATGTGTAGGCTTTGTTAAAATGTGGGGCAAGTTTAGCATGGCATACATTAGCTTGAATTTCTTGAACTCTGTTAATTGTTAAATAATTTTTATTAACATTTAACAATATATGTTAAAATGTTAATTAAAAAAAGATGCCTAAGGAGTCCTGTGGCATTCTTCCTTCTGTTCCTGCTACCCATTTCTTTAATGTAATTATTTCTGAAATATGTTAATACAAACATGAACACCCTAGACCTTTAACAGCGTAAGGTACCAAGATATGAAAAAGCAAATCATGTAAAGGGCTGTGTTATCTTCCAAGGGGGAGAGGATGTCAGGCTGTTTGTGAAAGTAGTGTTTGCTTGTGGCAGCAGGTTTGTTGATTACTGTAATAGGAAAGGACAACAGTGCTAAATGGATAGGCAAAGAGAAATTTTAGACCAGAATACAGACTTCAGCTCTCATAGACAAATTAGCTGCAGAAAAGGGAGACCACCTTTCTTAGACACAAGGTCACTGATTCAAACGGTAGACTGGAGCCATTGCATTGACTCCTACACATGCTTGGAAAATGTAAAGCTGAAGCAATCAATTAACACATCTGACTGTTGTTGATCAGGAAAATATACTGTTTGCTGGCTGGCTGCATCTGTTACAGTTCCTTTGAAAAGTCACTAACAGCAGGTTCCAAAATCCTCGTTGGAGAAAGATGGAGTGGAAAGATAAAAGATCTAAGTAAGAAAAACTGGAAAGGTAGAACTGGTGTGAACAGCAGCTGCACTTATATCTGTGTATGATTTGTCATCTTTCTAAAATTATTTCATTGCATTTGCCTGTTTGCAGGGTACCAACTGTTTTCTTCCCAAGCCTCAGTGTTGCAGAAGCCAAGTATTGTCAGTAAGATCTCTCGAAATTTGATGTGGCCTATTGAAGCTAGATTGCATGTTCACATGGGGTTAAAAAAGAAACAGAGAATAAATTTATGTTGTATCATCTTAATGTATCATTTGGTGGCCCTGTGAGCTCCACAGCTGTATTAGTATGAAAATAAAGAGACTTTGCCATGGTTGTGGAATACATTTTCAGGTTATTTAACCCCATTCCCAACTTTTGCACTTTAGAATATAGTTCCTTCACTCCTAAATGACAGAGACTTTGGGAAACTTCATTTTCAGTAAGAGTTTCATTTTCAGTCAGAATTTCTAAGCTAAAATTTAGTGGAAGGACAAGATAAACTTAGTAATTCCAACTGCCACCTTGAATTTGTGTTAAAATGTAGCGCATTGGTTTTTTCACATTATTTTTTTTTTTGTGCTGTTCCACTGTGCTCTAGTAATGGAGGGTAGAATGAGTAGCTTTACAGGAGGAGGAGACATCTGTGCTTTCACAGGCGCTTAGTCACTTGTGCTTTTTAGAATTGCCATATAGCCCTGGTCCAGGGAGAGAATGACCTGAGGAGCATCAGTGTGCAGCAGCTGGGTTGTTAATTGCCTCCCCTACACGCTGACTGAGATGCGAAAGGCTTTTGGTGTAAACAAGGTACCTAGTGTGTTCGCAGAACTTACAAGCCATTCACCTGCATGGACAACCCATCTTGGTTAAGATTAAATGACACATCGTAACTTTTGCTGTTTCTTTCCATTTCTACAAAAGGTATTACATAAAAGTTTAGATGTATTTAGGGGAGATATAAAAGAGAGTGATGACATTCATATGTGAAACTAAAAGAGTTAACTTTTTTTTTAACTTAATTTGGTCTAGCAAAAGAGAAGATGGCATTTTGATTACAAACATCACAATGGGAATGATCTAACAAGCATTTTTATGCCGACTTTACCCTTTTCTATGCATTTATTGCAGTTGATTTCTTTGCACTCAGATCAGCGTTTGCTGTCATTACCACACGTACACTGCAACTTAACCTTGCACTTCATTACTGACCAAAAACAATCACTACAAGTACAACCCAAACATTCTAACTTGAAAATAAAAATATGATGGTTTTTATAACCCATAAATATACTTTTTGAGTAATAGGATAGCATCTGTAAATCAGCATTCATTTCCCTTAAGTCAAGGAATTCTTCTGAGCCTAAATTGACTGAAGTTTGAAACAAAATGTAGTAGTACCCAAATGATGAAATGCCACAGAAATCTACTACAATTGATCTGTGGTTTATTAAAAGTATTAAAATTTTCTTTAAAGCAATATAAACTTGTTCAGGGGAACTTTTTCTACTGTATCCCGAAGGCTGTCACTAGGACTTCAGTTAAGATTGTTTAAAATGACAACATAAGTTTACAGTGTGGCACATAACATCTTATTCCAGCTCTCCTCTCCTGACTTGTCTCGTGGCGCTGGGTAAGCCACTTCACCCTCATCCCATGTTTTTCTCACTAGCATGCATGTTCTCACTTACCTTCTGTTTCTTTTGGTTTTTAGTAAGTATTGTAGGTGCCTTGGGCCAGGAACAGTGTTTCTGCTTTGTGTATGTCCTAGCATGGTAGAATGACCGATCTTGCTTCAAAACCTCTGGGTTCTACTGTAATAGTAAATAAAATCATAAATAGTAAATAACAACCCCATAAGCACTTTCTAGTTTACCACAAACAGCTTTTGTTCATAATATATACCTTGCCTATTTTAAAAAAAATAATTAAACCATGTGAAGTCAAGATAAAAATCCCAGAGTACTCGGCTACAATTAAAAAATAAATTGGCTCTCGGGACGAAACACTGTGCACTTGAGTCACTTGAAAGGAAAAAAGAAAGTGGGTAGAAATGCTGTATTGCTGTCTAGATGGAAAACATGTCAAATATGCATGAAACTCTCGGCCCAGGGGGTGGGGAGGTTGAGAAATGGAATGCGAGGTTTTTTTATCAGCTAAAAGAGACCATTTGCTTTCAGCCTCACCTCTAATCCTGATAAAAGAGTTTATTGAACTCAGATGGTTTTCAAAGAGAATTGAAGGGCATGCTCTAATTTCATTTCTCAGAGAAAGTTGAAATGACGATGCTGCCTTCATGTTCTCAGTGCTTCTTCAGAGCTGCAAAAAAAGCAGGAACAAAGCAGAAAAAAACCCACCCTGTCTGCTCCCTCTTCCCGGGCCTGGTGACAGGGTGTTTTTATTAACTTTGCTTGTACTTCCATGCCCTCTAGTAAAGCAACATGGAATCCGGCACAGGGCTGTAGCACAAGCGGGGGGACAGCCCGTGCTGCTCGCTCTGTAGCTTTCACAGAACCCGGGACTCAAAAGTCTTGAAGAATGGAACCGGGAGGGGGGACTTGGCAGTTTCCCATTGCATCTCCTGGGATGAATCTCTTTGAAAATATCACCACAACTGCTGTTTCAAGTCCCCTTTGCTTTGCCAAATCCTTTTGTATACCCTGGCCTGCTTCAGAGGGGTCTATGAAAGATACAGAAAAGTGAGGTTAAATATGCTGTGCTTGCATATAGTTTAAAAAATAGTCCAAATGTCCATTAGCAATTGCTTAAGCAAACAACAATTGCACAGACTGGAAAAAGTGAAATATCACAGCTGTTTCTTTACATAAGTTTTGTAGAAACCGTCCCTGGAAAATGCTGGTGGACAAGTTGAAGACACTGACTGTACTTTGGGAAAGATGTGGGATGCTGTAATGGTTGCTTTGAAGCAGTATTGAAGGACATCAGGTTGCATTCATGCAGCGAAGAGTCTTATGCACATATTATAATCATGTGGGGATTTTTGCGGTTGTGAATCTTTTTCTCTCTTCCTTTTGGACCTCTACAGACAATTATTGGATGAAAGGAGCTGGGTAGCTGAAGGAGCTTCTCATTTTTGTAGAGGAGGAGTAGGGTTTTCTTCTCTGTTTCTCTGTTTGTGACTGCCAAAGGAAGTTGTCATACCTTCACTTTTTTTTTTTTATAGGCTGCCTTTATAGTTGGTCTGTAATACACACTCCTACTTCTGAAATACCTTGTTCTGTTTGAAATTTATGATTTTCTTATTTGCTGAGGTTAAAAAAGGTATCTTGCTTGGCTACCTTTTCATTATAAGCCTGGAATTATGCGAGAGGCTCTTTGAATGCCTTGATAAAGACCATGGGAATGAGCAAATGGCCACTGAAAGCTCAGGAAGATGAAAGGATGGTATGAAGACCTTTCTTCTGGTTTTTTGGCAGTCAGTGGATCAGGTCCTGCATCATTCTTTACTCGGAGGTCGTGAACAATGCCTGCTGATTTGATCTTTTCTGCTTGGTATGTAATATTGAAGAGTCGAGGGTTCTTCCACTGTATAAATTACTTCTGATTATTTTTTAGTTTCTCCTAATCTACTTGTAATTAAGAGAGGATAGAACTTTTTAATCAACTGCTAGTGGGGAAAGGTTAATTTAATAAGCTTGATCATTTATCAGCTAATAAATTGTAATAGGAAATGTCATTACTCTGTTACAGTGTATGCTGACCTGTTCTGCCATTTGTTTCTTACCCAGTGTTCACAACTTGTGAGCCATCTTTTTTTGTTTCTAATGGGGTTTCTGTCTCTTAGTGCAGTTTGCCAGTGTGGTAAATTCGTCCTTTCGTATGGCAAGCCCCGTCCTTGTATTATGCATGAATCTTCTTTCTTTTCAAGGCCCCCAGGTCTCCAGATCCATAAATATTCCATGAATAGAAAGGCCCTTATGCTTGCCTTCTGGACTGGAAGTGGCTGAGAAAGAGGAGAGGTTACAGAAGTAAGGGGATGGGGCAAATGCTAAGCAATTCTTCAGTTAATTCTTAAAAAAAAACATAGAAAAATGGAAAAATCTTTGTGAATTTCTCCTGCCTTCCCCCTCCATTTACAGCGTGTTTGAGCTGCTTTTTACACTGGAGTGGTACAAGAAACTATTTTGTTATTTAGTTCCTGACATTTCTAATGTCCTTGGAACATTTTTAGTGTCAAATACCAGAGAATGGGAGGAGGAGGATTAACAATGGTTTGAAGTCATCTTGTTGTTAATCGAATGTTATTTGTGTAATTACCTAGTGAAGATGTAATGATATGGCACGGAACGTGACTGTGGCTTGCAGCATCTATAATAATAGGGGTGAAATATTTACAGTTTTCTTCTCCAGGTAACAGTTTTACTTGTTCATTTTATGCATCCGTATAATGTTTTTTTGTCTTTGTGTGGTTCAGTTGTTTTTATGTTGGTTTTTTAACTTTTAGCTTCCCTTCCTATTGCCAGAGTAGCACCTGCTGGCTAGAATGATATAATTGCCATCTTTAGCAAATAATTTATCTCCTTTATTTCAAATTTATTCAGGACATTGCCTTATCTGTTTCTTTGCTTAGAGTGGTGCCAATTGCCAGAGACATTGCCAGCAGTACCTTAAAGAAGGGTCTAATTTTTATTCAGGAAGTATGAAACAGGATGCAGTGCTGTGGTTAAAAGTACATTTGTGCTCTCTTTTCCCTGATATATAAGCTTTTGCTCCTAGACATATTTCAGATCCTGTCAAAGTTCTCATGCCAAGTCAGAGTATCTTGAGCTTCTTCTCTGTTCCTTAATATATGTGAGCTAACTTTAAAAATGACCACGTGATCTGATGGTTGGATCTGTTCAGTAGATGCCATTAGCTGGAAGAACAGTGATGGAGATACTGGAATGAAAAGCAATGGCTAGGTCTGCATGGGGATTTTTTGTCCTGGTTGAAATGCAGTCGGTATTGTGTTATCAGGGAAATGCTGCTGCGAACTCCTGAATTACACGCTGAGAGGAACCTGACAGTGAGGGGTATGCTTCCCCTACAATTCCTGCACTGCTCCTCAACAAAAAAAGAAAGTGAGGTACCTGTGCACTTTAAGTTACATTGTGGACTTCTGAGAAAATTAGTTTTATCTATCAAAGTTATAAATGTGTGCAGAATGAAATGGTGTAGTGCTAGTCAACATCCAGCTGGGATTGACCTGAGGCACCACATGGACATTTTGTGAAAAAAAAACCCAAACAAACAAACTGGATTTAGCCTGTCTGTGGACACTTAAAATGTTGAGAAAAGCTGTTCTTGGAAAGTGGTGCCGTCTGGTACATGACAAAGAGGGAACAAGTGTCTGAGAAACTTCTTACGAGTCTAAGTACAAGGTTTGTCTTTACCAAGTACAAGTGTGACTTTGTAGTACTCACAGAAAGGGAGAAGGGGAGGGGAGACCTCTGTTAGAGACTGGGAGCTGTCTCGTCTGGCCGTGGGCCAGGGAGCAGAATCTTAATGGGAGAAAAACATGAGTTGCCCAGGAGTCCTCCAGCACTTACCTCCCTTGGGCTCACCCAGCTGCCTCAGCAGTTGCAGTATTTCAAGATCTTCGTTGTATTATGTGCTGAATTTTTGAGGCGTTTATTTCTTAGGTTGGTAGGGAGTTAAAAGTGACCATGGGATCTTGTTGGGTACTATATAAATGGTGAGCTGTGGCCCAAGCCCTACAGACTTTCCAAATTACACAGAGACATAACATGGTTTGAATAGTGCGATGGTGGAAGTTAGTGGCAGTCAAAGACGCAGTTTGGATCTGTGTTTCTCTGCTAGCCCATGCTGTCTGTTTAAATAATACTGTAAACAGTCATGGCAACAAATAAATGATAATTACATCTAAAAGCTAAATGTTTGCAAGTGTAAGCGCTGCACATAGTCTTCATTGTGATGTCTTCTGTAGAACTGCATAAAATAGGAACTTGTTCTGAAAAGAGAATCTTTACATTTAGAAACTCAAACTTTTCACCTTGCAGTTCACCACTGCGCATCCCCTGGGCTTCAGCTAGCTGTAGGTAACCGCTTCCTGTTTTTTTCCTTAGTTTGAAACCTCAAATCTTAAAAGTATTTTAACTTTGCATGTCTCGGAAGCGTGCACATCTCAATGCAACCACCTGCTACTCTCTGCACTAGACATGAACTGGCCATTTTGTAGCAGTTTGGTGAATAATGCGTTGAACTATTTAAAAATCTGAAATAAAAGCAAAGAAAGTGAATAGATAATTTATTATGCTGCTTCACAGTGAGAAAAAAAGAAGCTCACTAAAGAGGTAAAACCTTCCTCTTACATGCACTTAATGTATTTTCTGTTGGTTTGCTTTCGTATGAGTTGTTTTAACTATCAGTATAGTCTGTGAACTTGGCTGCCCAGTGCTTACACTCCCTGTGTTTTTTCACCTTGTGTTCTTGCTCCCAAGAGAAGACAAGAGTGTAGGAAAGGCCAGACTGGATTTTTGCAGTTCTCATCACTGTTCAATTTCTAATTATTCTGTTATCTCTGCTCCTGAAATACAGAGGATTTTCAGGGTGAGTGCTGGGAGCTGGAAGGAAGAAGGGAAGGAGTATTTTTAGCCAGGAATGTGGGGTTAAACCTTTTTCTTCCCCGCTTTGCCTGGTGCTGCCCTGACCTCTGATAAACTCGAGGGGGGTTAGGACTGGTGTGGAATTTACTCACACTGAAAGCTTAGCGGTTTGAGCTGAGAATAATTTACTGAGCCACTTTCTGCCTGCTGATGAATGACTAAGATGGTGAAATTTAAAGGGGGAAAAGGAGTTGCAGAGAGGATGAATGGGGGAGAATTTTAAAACAGTCTGGCAGCTCCATTTACTTGGAAAATCCTGTGTCCAGCAGCCATGTAGACACCCTGGTGCTGATGTGTTTCTCGTGAACAGAATTTAACAACCTGGCCTGGGTAACTAAACTGTTAATTAAGCTGTCACAGGGGGAATGTGAGTGAAAGCCCTGGCACTACAGGAGTGTTTTTAGTATAATCCTTAGTTGTTCTTTGAGCAGTTGCCCTAATAGGCTTCAATTTGTGGAAACACTTGAGCATGCATGTGAGATTTCAGCTCTTTATTTGTATACATCCCAGTTTTCACCACAACGGTGCCTGCACCCTCGCAGCCTGCAGCCAGAGCAGAGGAGTGCCAGCCCTGCCTGCTCCGACCTGGGCAGCTCAGCTGCGCTGCTTGCGGGACAGTTACTTGAAATTCCTTAAGTCTGCACAACAGTGAGTACAAAAAAAGCTGCATTTTTGAGATCCTGATCTCTGGCCATTCCAAGGCAGGGACCCACTCCTCATACCAAAGGATCGTCATGGTCTGCTTTGGGGAGAGGTGAGCAGGAGCACATGGTTATCCTCCAGAGCACTGGGGAACTCTGAGATGTGCTTGAATGTTGTGTGGCTGGAGCAATCAGTCAGTGTTCACCCCTTTCTTCCAAGATGTTTGGCAAAGATGTTTTTACATAGATCCTGGAAAGGTGCAGCTCTACCAGCAGCACAGCGTATTCTTCTGACTTTGGGAATGGAGAAGTAGGAAGTGACAGTAAGGATTTCACAATGTCTTAAAACATTTGGCATGTGGCTTTTTGGCAGAAGAAGATGACAAAGAAAAGTCTAAAGGCAATAATACATCATGAGTTAGAGCCAAAGAGGTTAAGCTTTTGTTTGTAAAGGAGTGGGTTACTTTACAGTGCACCGTGAATGAAGTAAACGCACTTCCAAGAAAAAACTTGAACAAAAAAACCAAAGCCCACGTGAACCAGAAAGGCTTTTCATTGACGTATTTGGTTTTAAATGCCTTATTTCATGATCTTTTTACTAGTGCTTTTTTTCTTCAGGTTTTATTGTGTGTTTATTCCGAAATGAGCACTTGGTTATTTTTTTTTTTTTTTTTTTGTACCTAGTTCAGAGTCTTGTGACTTTATAGATCTTGGTATCCCTCTACTTTGGAATAAGGTCAGTTGATTTCACAAATCTCTGCAATTCCTCAGCTCACTTTTTAGGTGAGACTAAACACAGAAACTTTTATGATGACTAGGGGATTTTTCAGGCAGACATAAGTGAGCAGAACCTGGAATTCATAGCGTTAACTATAGTATTTTCTCTGAGAGTTCAAGACCCTGCAGGTGGTGTTGAAGTAAACAACAAAACTGTCAGCTAGTGCTTACATTGTAGCATGGTTATCCAGGGAAGGGGTTTGAGCCAAGCTAGGTAAGCGCAGGTTAACCAAGCACTTTCTGTGACCTGCCATATTCTTCCCGACCAGGCTCTGATGAGATGCTGCCAGTTGTGCCAAAAGGTGGTGTGATTTTGCAGCAACCAAGGAGCAGGATAGGATTTGCCAAATACTTGCATGCTTGCAACTGATGCCAGAGCTGAAGAAAAAAAAACAACAAACCAGGGGCTCTGGCAGCCTTATTGAAAATGTCGCTTTGTATTTTTTCTTCCTTTATCATCTTGCTTTCTAGCAATGGTCGCACAGTTGCAATGGCAGCATCTAGCTGTCCAAATATCTACAAGCGTTTTTGTTTTGTGGCTTATAGCCAGGGTGTGTGTGTGTAAGGAAATGTGCAGAAATTCAGTAGTTTCACCACCCCCGTTCCCTCTTTCAGGAAGGGCAAGCCAGGTAGAAGATTTGGCACTCTTAAGATCTTTAATTTTTAAGTTGAGGGTGGAAGGGATGTGATTAAATTAGTCCATTGGTCTCCTCTTTCTTTACCCTCTTTCTATTCCTGGTTTTCATTCGTCCCTTCCCCTTGGATTCCTGTCAACTGGTTTCTGTACCGTTTCATTGCCGACAGCCAGCAGCCGGCTCCCAACCCGGGGCTGAGAACAGCCATAAATCACACCCAGCACTGTGTGCTGGGAAGAAGGATGCTTTCAGTGAGCTTGGGGCTTGTAATGCACATCAGCGTGTCAGCCTCTCCGGAATGCCGGGGTGAGCAGCGAGAGGGAGGGAGCAGGCAGAGCCCTGCGCCATTCAGGGGCTGTCTGGCTGTTTGTAACTGGCCTTTGTTGAGTCCCAGTCAGGTCCCCCTCAGGTCACACATTTGCACTTGTTTTGAATAAGGTAGAAGAGCCCTTGAGAGCCTGCATTGCCAAAGAGGGCCAGGGGAGAGCAGGGAGTGCGTTTGGGGCTTGGGAAAGCAAAGGGAGGGCGAGCTAAAGCTCCTCAAGTGCCGCGGATGAAGGTCAGAGGTCTCCTGTGCCCTTGCGCTGCCTTCGTGACCTTTTTAAGGCTGTTGACTGTGATGATTTCCCTGCCTGAGGGATCACTGGCATCTGCAGGCATTCCAGCAGCAGTTAAACACCTGTGCATCTGCTGCTGACATTTCATTAGCACGAGTAATGAGGCTGGATATTAACTATCTACCTTTCTGACTGGTCAGGAGAGAAAACCAGGGAGGGAAGCTGTAGGACATCTTGGGGCTTGTGAAATCTTCGTAGGAAAAGAAAAGCACCGTCCCCTCAGCCCTGCTGCTGAGAGCAGAGCGTGTAGAGCCCTCAGCATTGCCCCGGCCTGGCCCTGCTGCACTGCGGCCATGAGCTTAAAGCTGTTTGCCCATTTTACAACCACGACATAACTCCCTTGTGTCAGTCCTGTGTTCTTTCTAGAAAGATAAAAATTCAATAAAGGTTCCCTGGGATAAATGCCCACAGCTGGGCAAAAGTTTATTTTGTAGCCTCCAGTTCCAATTAATTCTCCTCTGTGCTGGGATCCAAAGCTCTGCCTTACCAGATCGGGCCCCCCAGTAGCATACGGGGCGGTGTGAAGGAATGCCTGCACCAGCCTGGGCTGGGAGAAACGGTGCTCCGCTCTGACAGCGGGCCAGGGCTGCTCGCAGCCAGCAACCTGGAGGGGCTGGGAAGCAAGGTCAGGACATGGAGCTTCTTACTTTTAAATTCGGCAAATGAAATCCGTGGGGATGAACTACCTCTCTGCTCATTTCAGTTATCAAAGAATTGTATGTGTTTTGAAGGTTCTTAGACAACTGGTACACAAACCCGTACTTTTTCAAACCTGCTAAGTGTCAGGCTACAATTGGCAAAACAAACAAAACCCCAAGAGTGGGTTTATGAAAATTTCTTCTTTGGAGAAAGGTGTCTCTACCTACAGTCTGATCTAGCAACAAATTGCACCTCCAAATCTAAATCCTTTTATGCTTGTATAGGGGAGAGTGGACTTATCCTGAAGGAATCTGAAAGGACTGGATTGCTGAGAAGGAAACGGCTGTTTGTGCACACCTCTAATGTGCCTCAAACCAATACAAAATCTTCCGATCGGAGTGCTTTTTCCCAACAAAGGCAGCTTTCATTTTGCTGCTGCTTTGAGCTCTGCTGAAATATGATCTAGTGACTTGCACCGATGTTCAGAAAAATTGATCTCTTTGTTTACACAGTAGCATAAAGATGTGCTGCTCTTTACAGACAGTTGGCAGGCTCGTGTACTGAGCAGCTGAGCTTCAGATGTTTTAGATGTGCTGGTGGAGAAGCTTTCCTAAATTTTAGGAGGTGCTAAAATTATACTCCTTTTCAACAGGCAAAGATGGCCTTCCACAACCGCTCCTGTCTTCTGATAAAAACTGGTTGAAATAAGTGGAGTAGTGATAGTCTTTTTAACTCAGCTGAGATATAGATGCAGACCTTCAAATATCCTATTTGTCGCTGTTGGCTGAAGGACAAGATCAATGTCCCTCAAGTTTGTATTGAGTTTAATTGGAGGCATGTTATGCTTCACTCTATCTATATGGAGTGTTGGAAATGAGTTTACCACAGTATAGAGAACAGTTAGCTGGTGTTTTTTTTTCCAGCCCTAGGGAAATTATTGCAAGATTGTTTTATTTCTTTTGTTGCTGATGCACAGGACAATATTTTCATGGGCAACATTTTCATTTCTGACAGTAGCTGGCCTATAAATCACTTTGGTATAAAATTATTGTTTGGAATCTGAAGATCGCACATATCTTACATAACTGTGCTCCTGCCACCCAGTCAGGAGCACATGCAGGGAAAGTCTGAGGGCTGCTTAGACAGTTTTATATACACATGAAAGAAACTAATTAATTTTTTTTCTTGTTCCCAGGTGTCCATGTGTTAGTTTTATGTGTCTGTTTTCTTGCCTTCACACTGCCACCAGCATTGGTGTCCTTGCAGATTATTCGTGAAGGGCTGCATGTTTGTGTGTTCCCTCTTTCACCATAGCTGTGCCTTATCCTGCTGGGGCCTCAGCTGGCAGCTCAGCCCCACACAGCTGCTTGCTCACTCCCCCTCGGTGGGATCGGGGAGAGAATTGGAAGGGTAAAAGTGAGAAAACTCGTGGGTTGAGATAAAGACAGTGTAGTAGGTGAAGCAAATGCACACAAGCAAAGCAAAACAAGGAATTTGTTCACTGCTTCCCATGGGCAGGCAGGTGTTCAGCCATCCCCAGGGCAGTGGGGCTCCATAATGTATAACAGTGACTTGGGAAGACAAACGCCATCACTCCAAATATCCCCCCCTTCCTTCTTCTTCCCCCAGCTTTATTTGCTGAGCAGACATCTCATGGTATGGAGTACCCCCGTGGTCAGTGGGGCCAGCTGTCCCGGCTGTGTCCCCTCCCAGCTCCTTGTGCCCCCCAGGCTCCCCGCTGGTGGGGTGGGGTGAGGAGCAGAAGAGCCCTTGGCTCTGTGTGAGCGCTGCTCAGCAACAATGAAAACATCCCCTTGTTACCAACGCTGTTCCCAGCACAAATCCAAGACATAGTCCCATACTACGGGACCTATACTACTGTGGAAAAAATTAACTTTATTTCAGCCAAAACCAACACAGGCCGTTCATGTTTTCATCTCTGTGTGGCATTTCTGTCCCTGCTCGCTGCCCTTCTTCCTTGCCAAAGCTGATAAACACACTTAATTGGTTCAGGGTTATGCTCAGCCTGAATAGAAGACTTCCTTGGAGACTACAGTTCAGTCATTTTTACAGACCACCACTATGGGCCATTAGATACTGACTTTGAGCTGTTCCTTCCTTCAGCGTGTCATGAACATCACTGGTCCCCAAAGCTTCCACTTTTCTCCTGGTTCCACCAGCAGTGATGTCGCCTGTGCTGCCTGCGAGTTGTGACCCCCAAGAGGATTTTGGCTTTTAACTCCCTTCCTTCTCTCCTCTCCTGTCATAAAAACTGTCTTGAGTGAAACAACCGTGCTTGTAGCAGTGAAGATTTGTGATGGTGTTGTAGATACGAGAAGTGAGCTGCTTTCGCATATTGTGTCTTGGGATGTTATAATTGGCCACTGGGCCCTTCCCTGCTGCATGATCAAGTGACCAGGACAATAACGTCACAGCAGTCCCGTGCCTGGTCTTTTCTTTACCGTGACAGTGTGTGGTGGGCAGAGACCTCTCATGTCATGGCTTGAGCAGTTCATTCAGGGAAGTGACGGAAAGAAAAAGGGGAGGAATATTTCTATTTGATTTTTCAGTGTGAATGATAACATTCATGGTTCTTAATGTCAGAGGATCTGCAACTATCTTGTATTTCTCTAATTCCTAAATAAGAGTGTGAGCGAGACTCAGGTGGACTTGAGGAAGTTCTGTACTGGCAATGTTGGAACCTCCCTCTCTCTGAGCTTTAGAGCTGGATGCAAGTGTCATGACATGGAAGACACCCTGTTTAGATGTTCATACCTACTGGTCTCTAAACCTTTTACACTACTTTATCTCTGACTGTCTGTCTGACTAGAGGTTACATCAACAAAAGGCTTCGTAGAATGAAGGCTGAGCAGAGGGGAGGAAAACTCGGGCAGACCTTTTGAAGGACTCCAGAAATGTTTCTGTAACCACAGAATCCACAGAAGAAATACTTCTTAGGGTCTGACACCCTTTGTTAATTAAGACTTTGCTTTCCTTTGGAGTTAACAAGCATTAAAAAGAAAAGCTTTATTTTAATGCAGTTAAATTTTGTAATTTTATTTTTATAGAGCTGGGGGAGAAACTAGGCTGGTGTCCAAGCTGCCTTGCAAGCAGAGGGCAAGTGAGGGCTGTAAATGTGGACAAGCCGTGAGTGGGGGAATCACATTCTCAGCACTAATTTCTTTGTCCTGACAGTTGTCCTAAGCCATTATGTATGTGTACCCTGTGTGTGTAAGTCATTTTAAAGCCATTAGTACCGCAGTGGATGGAAGAGCAAGTGGACTTGAGATCATCTTTTCTTTAGGTGGTTGGTTGGGCTTTTCCCCGTATGGATTCTGTCCCGCAGCAGGTTTTGTTTCTGTTCTTCATCAGCAAGTCTGGCACCAAAGTTTGGAAGTGGCACAGACAGCTAAGAGGGAAGGGCCTTTCGTTGGCACTGGGCACACTGACCCTTTAAACTGGTGGTGACAGGCAGTGAGGTGGTCTTCCGAGCCTTTGATGAGAGCTGAGCTTCACCCATTCAACTCATCAGCAACAGCATTTTGAAACGAGAGAAGAGCCTGGATAGGACAGTTTACTTGCCTTTGAAGCAAGATTAGGATTTAACGGGCAGTGACAAATCTCTGCAGTAAGGCAGCTCCTTGGCTACTGAAGGGCTTGTTGGCTCCAGCTGTACTGGATGGAGCGAGGCTGCTGCTGTAGCCACAGAGATTCTGAGAAATACTGAGGAAATCTGCAAAACTATGGTAATTTGGTGGAACAAAGTTGCATAAATGTGGGTGCTTTTTTTTTTTCTGCTGAGCATTGTATAAGCTCATGGTAACAGGCAGTTCCTGCTTTCAGATGCCTGCAGTCACAGAGAGGAGGTAAATAGGTGCAGGAAGGAGAAATGCTGCTGCCGGGGCTGTGCAACAGGGCGAGGGTCCCTTGTGCTCTGTGATCCACCACGCTCTCAGCTAGACACTGCTGCGTTTGCCTCTCAGTACCACTTCATTTTCATTCAAAACAAACCTTTTGGTCCCCCTTTCTCCTAACAAAACTATTTTCTTAATCCTAAGAAAAACACTTTAGAAGAAAAGCTGGTAAAAAAAGTGCTAAACATTTTTGGTTTTGTAAACACTGTGCAGTGAAGTAACTCTCCCAGGCATGCTCTGCCCCGCTTCTCAAGAGCAAGCTGCACTGAACACGGGGTGGGTTTCTAAAAAGTGCAGGATATTGACCTAATTCTACAGTCACTGAAGTCACCAGTGACGGCAGGTTTATGTCCATGCTTGCTTTGTTTGAGGAAAACAAAGAAAATTTCAGTCCCCCAAAACTGCCTGTTTAGTCCCAACTAAATGGAATGGCCAGTGTATCGGAGTCATGGTGGATCTGTAGATTTTATTCTCTGTTCCGAAAGATACTTTTTATTGTTTAGTAAAACAAATATTCCAATATTACACTTAAAAGCAATTCCATGAAAAAAAAAAAGGTATCGCTTCTATTGCCTGAAAAGCTAACATTTTTGGAGACATCTGATTACTATTTTTCAGTTTACTAAATACAGTAACTCCCAAAATGGAATACTGAATGCTTTTAAAATGTGTCTAGGGGAAAAACCTGTAATTTCATCAATGTCCAATATAAAATCAGCCCAGTTCATACAGTAACAGAAAATGAAAAATCTTTAGTGACAATTTAAAAAGAATCAGTGTAGTTTCATTCCACACAAACCTTTTTATGAGTAATCTGAAAAAAACCCAACATTTACCATATGGTTTTGTTTCAATGAAATGTTAGCTTATTCTAGAAGCAGTGAAAGTCATCAAGGCTTTTGAAAAATGTGTTTTTAGTGGAACTGGTTTTCATCTTCTTTTCAGATTGCACAAGGGTTGTTGGGATAAGGTCTCGGCAGGTCCCTCTGCCAGCTGGCCTTGCACTGATTTCTGCATCTGCATCTGATGCTGTGTGAGATCTTGCCCAGATCATATCATATTCTGCTTTATTCATCTCTGCCCATAGAAGGGAGGCAATATTGCTCTGCAAGTCTTTTGAGATTGCGGGGACAGTTTGCATAAATGCCAAGTTGATGATATCATTTCAGTCTGAGCTATGGAATTATTTGAGCTGTATTCCTCTGTCACTCCATGCCCAAGACTAAAACCCTTCTTAAGAGCTGAAACAAGGAACTCTACTGTCTTGTCAAGGCCCAGGTTTGCAGAAAAGGTTGCATTTCTGTTTCTTTTCCATAGGATATTCCTTGTGGTGGAGAACACGAACTGGGTTTTTGCTCCCGTATAGTGTAGTTGGCTGATTATCTGATCTTGGTGTGGGGGCTTGGTAGTCCTCAGACAGTGGGAAATAGACTTCTGAAAATGCAAAAAGAGAAGATTTTAAATGGAATATTGTATTGTGTTAGTTTTATTTTATGCTGTAATTGCTAAAGTCAGAACCTAAGATGGGGAAAAGTTCACACTGTAGATGTTTAATTTTGTTGTCTCTTCCTCTTACCACTCGCTTTGTCTCCTTTGTGTTTTCTCGCTGCTCCTGTTGCATCTGTCAACCTTGGAGAGCTTGCATGATTTCCTTGGCAATGCCACGTACCTCTAATCTTAATTCCTATTACCGTCTGGCTCTGGGTTTGTATGTAGGCTTCTTTAATATGCTGCGGAAGGTGGCCAGCAACAATCTTTCTTCTTTATACTTCTGCAGCTCTAATCCCGCAGAAGTACTCGCTTGTAAAGATAAAGGTACATTTATCCTCTTTAATGAGGCAGCAGGTCTGGAACTGTGAATCGGTACTGGGTGCTGTCAGCAGAACCACACAGTGACTAAAATATTACTGCTGGTAAAGACCGAGTGGTACTGAAGGAGCACCTGCACTTTACGTAGTTCTATCCTGCCCTGAAAAGTTGGTCATGTTCATTTGTAAATTATGGTAAGATTAAGGAAAAAAAGCAAAGAAAATGCTGCTTTTGCCAGAACAGAATGACACAGGGTATTATGTGGGCTGGTGGTGAGGGGAGGGAAGTCCTTCAGACTGGGGAGAAGGGGGGCATCGTTTGCTTGGTTGGTTTCAAACCTCCGGCCTCAGAGAACATAGTCCCAGTTACGCAAAAGGGCATACTGGGAAGCACGTGCTCCTCCCTGGGCAGCGCTCAGGGTCTGTGAGGTGCAGCACTGGTGTTGTGATGCTGTCCTTGTCATCCAGGCAGTGTGAACCTCATCCCCATCTGTGGCTCCTGGCTTGTGTTTGTGGCTGCATAAAGGAAGCTTCGTACTTTGGGTTCTGGATTATCTTTTGGTTCAAAATTAAAACATTCATGATTAAGCCAAACATGCGGGGGGTGGGGGTGGGGTGGGGGTGTTGGATTTTTATTTTTTTTAAAAAAACTTTTTTCTAATTAATCGTGGATTAAGAGGAGCTGTTCTTCCTTCCTCCTTAATCTTTTTCTTTTCTTTTTCTTTTCCTAACACCTTTTGTCCTTAGGAGCACCTGCCCTGATTTCTAGCTACAGCCTTCCTGGAGAAAAACCAGACTTTTGAATACTAGGATATAGCTATCCTGGGTCAGATTAAAAGTCCATTTTAACACAACGACTCCAATGCTTGTCATAGAGAGATCTCTACAGATAACTAACACAAGGCAAGGGTGTATGCTACTTCCCCTGAGTAAACTCTCATAGTCTCCAGCTATTTCAGCTCAGGAGATTTCCTGAACTAGATGCACTTTCTACTGTTATTTAGTCATTCTCAGTGGATTTTTCTTCTCTGGATTTTCCTGGTCTGCCATTAGTATGACTGTCCTTCGGCAGTGCTTTCTGTAGGTGCTTATGTTTCTATATTGCCCACAGCATAAAGGATTTACTTCCTGTTGTTTATTTTGAATTTGCTCTTGCTCTCTTAATCTGCTGCCCCAGCTCTGGAAGTGGATGGGCAAGATGGAGAACAGCTGGTTCTGCTCTGTTCAGTGGAGGTCTGTATGAGTGTGATGGGAGTTGGTGACCATTTTTTAATGAGGATGATTTAATTTGTTTGAGCTAACAGAGAGGTTACAAGAAAGTTTTGTGTAAGAGCAACAGCAAGACAAGATAAAATCATAGTAGGCTTCGCAGGAATAAGAAGATTAAAATGAAAGACTATGGAAGGGGAGATGTTGAGGAGCAATGATGTGGTCATCTTGTTGTTGGAAATGTCCATCCTTGATTTAGGGAAAGAAAGCAGAAAGGTAGAGTTGACTGAAGTGAAAATGTGTGTAATTGAGGTAAATAAAACACATCCTTTTTACAGTTGATGTCAGTTGCAGTAGAAATGTAGGTTATTGTGAGTTCCTACAGCTAGTGGAACTGAGTGCCGGCTGTTCCCCTACAACAGCATTGTTAAGAATTAAGATTTCTGTCATGCAGTGGGATGGAAGAATAAGGTTATATTCTATTAAATGTCATTGTAACAGGAGCCTCAATAAGAAAAAAACCAGCGCCAAATAAAGATATTTTGAAGATAACCCATTTTCCTGTCTTTTTTCCTTTCATTCTAAAGCATTTTTTCCTCCCGATGATTATCTGCTCTTGAAATTTGCTCCAGGCTTAGCACAGCTAAGAATTAATGGGCTCAATAGGAATCAAGGTCCTCAAACTGCTTAGCCAAAGTCAATGAGATCTGACGGCGAAGTCAGGCCTTCGTGTGCCTGAGCCACCCGTGTTGAGTCTGTGCAGAAGCAGTATTAGGTGGGCAGCTTCTGTGAGCCTTTGCAGGTGGTGTGCTAAAGGTCTGTCTTTATTTCTCTGCTTATTGTATCAAGTCATCTGCATGCATCGCGCTGCTACTAAACCAAAAGATAGCAAAAAGGCAGCACTTAAGTAGAATTCATTTGTTAAACTTTGCTTACTTGAGTAAAGGTTGGGTCTGATTTTGTTGAGGTGCTCTTAGCTCCTGTTATCAATCTAACTGGAATGCCCTACCTCTGAACTAATTTATTCCCATAACACCCCTCCTTTTTTTTTCTTCTGTTTTTTGCATGTTTCCTTGATGTCTTCTGACCTGAACCTGTTTCACCATTTGATGCGGTTTAGGTAAGTGTATATGCTCTAAAGGAGTGTTGTTTTGTTGTGGGATTTTTTTTCCTTCCCATCCTCTCCCCTTTTGTGCATCACACAGTGTTTTCTGACTGTTTCTCCCGTGGTGAGGAAGCAGGTTTTGCCATCTGTCACATTTGTTCCATGGGCTGAGCTGCAATGCTACACCCTCCAGGTCCCTTCAGCTCCAGGTTTGGAAAGGAAGATGACGTTGTAGGCTGTTGATGAGAATTCCATCATTAGCCCTCCAGCCTCAGCGAGGGTAGCAGCTCCCTGTGGATTACACTTGGAGTAATACGGAACTGATACCACACAGGGTTAGCACACTTACAGCTGACAAGAAAAGCTTTATGATGTTACTTAAGTGCTCACTGTGTAAAAGCCACCTTCTCTTAGCTGGAATTCCAGGTTTGTCATTTGTTTTCCACTTTTTTATGCCTAGGAATCATTAGTATGAGACCTTCACATGTCTTGCAGCCTACATTGGAGCTGGGGGTATTTTTTTTTTTTAATTCTCAAAAAACTTAACCCTTAAAAATAAATAGGGGTTCATGAAGCCATCCTTGAAGGGCTGCTTGAAATTCTAACCCTTTTTGGAAATGTATTCATATACTTTTGAAGAGATAAATCCATATCACCATAAATTCAGACAGAAATAACTTTTTTATTGAGCAGTAGGGCTGCCATCTGATAATGTCTCTAAAACATTGCTGTATTATTTTTTTTTAATTCAAAATTAAGTGGTTTTCTATGTTTTAAACATATCTAGACATAGAGAATATGCTGGCATCTATTCAGAATGTTAATATAGCCGTGTGGCTGAGACGAGTGAAGCATGTGGTATGGTTGGGGAAGTGACTTAGGTATTTGTAATCTATTGGCAATAGCAGCTTTAACTGTGATCAGTGCACAACTGTTTATTAATGGAACGTTTTTGTAAGAAAAATACAGAACGTAGAGATACTGACATACTAGGGCAGAGTTTTAATCTTACATGATGTAATAGCATAGTTATCGCCTTCACTGAACCACAGTGGATTTCCACAGATACAAATGAGGTGTAATTTGAATTGCAGAATGAGGATGCATGAACTGTCTTTCCTTCATGAGTATTTATGTGTGAGAAATACCACTTTACATGCAGTTATGGGAAGCCTGCATGCGTAATGTAGGATCCCATATGCTTGACAAAAGAGCAAGTATAGAGGACAGCCTACCTGTTAGATTTCCTCTGTAGGAAACAGACACCTTGTAGATTTAATACTGAGATCTTCTGTGCACAGCAAAGCCAGCTAATAGTTATGCTCCTAACTTCTGTGAGGCTGCGATTTGAGGAAAAAAGTGAAAAGGAAAATACTCCTTGGGGACCAGGTTCCTGACTGTAAGCATCGTCTTTGTGGGCAAACCAGGACAGACCAGTTTGGAGTTCACGTTCCAGAAATCCCAACCCATCAGCAGAGTGACAGCTCACAGAAACGTGGCAAGGCTGCCCCGGAGCTTGTGCGGTGCTTCACGCGCTGACTGCCATCTCCCTGCACGCCGGTGTGGGCGCAGGGCTGAGGCAGCTGGCGAAGGGAGAGGAGGGCAGCTCGGCTCCAGAGGCAGATGTGCAGTTGCCCATGCCCTCTTGCAAGGGGCAAATGGGATACTCTGCCTCTCTGTACAGGTTCAACTGGGAAACCGAACATGAGCTGACTGCTAGCTGCCCACAGAGAAACAAATGAGTCTTTCAGCAGCTCTGTGAGCATTGCTGTGGTTCCTTGCAGAGATAGTTGTTCCCACTAAAAAAGTGTTCTCTGCAGAAGGTGTAGCACTAACCACATCTGTCTCGCTGTGCTCAAAGGAACAGCAAAAGCAGAAGGGCTTTGTCTTCATCGCAGAAAAGTTTGCCAGTTGGGCCCCAACACGTCACACTGACACATGGAGAAATGTGTCACCAGCCACGCGCGTTTACACGGTCCTTCTGTGGGGACTGTACTTGCTTCAGCGAAGCTAAATGCTCTCACGCCATCATGCCGTTTTCTACCCAAGCAGTAGCAGCAGATTCTGCTCAATTCTCTCGGCTGTCCAACTCCCACGGTCCCGCGTTACCCAGCCAAGGTAACATAGCTTGTTGAATTTCTGTCCCCACGTGTTCTTGCAGCATTAAATGAACAGTATTGAATTACCTGGACTTTCTTGACAGCTCCGACTTACTACCCATTGTTGTATGGTCTTTCAGAACGCCTCTTGGGAGTCCATCTCGCAGAAGCTGCCTTACAGGGAAGGATTTTGGGTGACTGTGGGTTGGCTGCTTGTGAGTATATGGAGAGAAGAGGAGACTCAGCACAGGCACCTTCTGTAATTTGAAGCACCCTGATCTGTGGCAGCTGATTTGAATATCTATGGTGTATCAACAGCTCTAGAAGTCATTGTTGGGAAGAAAGGAAAAAGATCTGTAGCTCCTATTAACAGGGTCATTAGGAAGAGTAAGAAGCTACTCTAGGTTATTAAAGAAAAGATATTCCCTTTTCAAATAACGGAACCATCCTGTTGTTGCCTGTCCCATGTGTGGAGCAGTTATGAGGAGCTGAGCACCAGTTTGGCAAGGGACCAGGACAAAGAGGTCATCAGCCACGCTGTCTGGTGTCAGAGTGGTGTGCCTAAACCCATCCTGGGGTCTCATAACTCTGCTCACGGGGTATGTGTGGCAGAGACAAGGAAAAGGAGCATGCGGGCAGGAGACCACTCTGCAGGGGGCTATGCATTATTTATGCTGTAGTAGTGCTGAAAAGACTTGGTGATTTTAGCTCCTGTGTTGTGCTAGGTTCAAAACAAACCATGTAATTAATGACCACCTCAGCTTAAACTTGTCATCTCGTTCAAGGATGAGACAAACAGGCAAGGGCTGGGACAAAGGAGGAGAAGTAATGTGCAGACCATCCACAGGCGACAGCAGCAGCTGCTTTCAGCTCAATCATTGCAGCGTTTGCTGGTGTTGTGAGAGGTTGGCGTTGCATGTTCTATTACTTGGGAAACAAGACCTGAGCATTAACAGTCTTCAATTTCAGCCGAAGAGCTTGTGCTGATGCTAGAGAAAGCGGTGAGCTTAGGCAGAAACTGGAAAAGGTTTCTTGAGGGGTGTGTGGGAGGAATTCGCTCAGTTTAAGGACTGGCTGGGCAAATGTTCCATCAGAAAAGTTTTAGGTAGAGTTGAGTCTGTTTTGTTAGCAGGGTCTCTTCAGGGTCTTTAAGCACTCTATCTGCTCTCTACCTCTTTCCTAAGTCTTTTTCTGCAGCCACTTCTGCTTGTGCAAAGAGACAAAACACAGTCCTGAGAGATGGAACAGCCTCTCTCTACATGGTCTGATCTCCCCAGCTTTGAAGTTAAAGCAGAGTCCTCTGCTGGCTTGGTCAGTTCTGTTGAATTTTATCAGTCGTGACCTGAATCCATCTTCTTCTGTTTGGTTTTTTTTTTTTTTTTTCCTTTTCTTTTCTTTTCTTTTCTTCTTTTTTTTTCCCCACCAGGGCGGGGGAAATGTCAAACATTTGCTTAGCATAAAACACATTTCCAGAGGCTCCAAGACTCTAGATTACTTGACAGAATAGAAGCAGGATTATGTTCTTACTGTGTGTTACCTCTTCTTTAAAACCCTCTCATTGAATTTCCCCTCTGTTGCCAAATTCCTTCTGTGGATTACCATAACTCTTCACCAGGTTGTTAAGTGGAGCAAAGAAGAGCAAGATTTGAGGACATGTATGTCATTTCAAGTGCCACATACTTAGTGTGATATACATTTTGCTTTGCAATTAGGCAGCCTGCTTATGGACTCTAATCTGCAGCAATTTTTGCTCTATTAATAACCTATTAGTAGCCTGCAGCATGTTCTCTATACATCACCACTTCACAAATTATTGCACTTCCTCTCACAAGTTCACATGAACTGAAACAAATTGTGTTAAAAAGGGTGAAAAGGATTGCTTTTTTTAGGAAAGGTGAAATCTGACCTCAAGATCACAAACAATGACTCTTGAATAATGCTTGCTGAATATGTCCTGTTTCAGGCCTTGGTACTTGCCGTGTGCCTGCACAGCCATGCAGAGTGCAGTCCAGCTTGCTTCACTTGCCTGGTGCCCGCAACAGTCAAGTAAATCACAGCCTCAGGTGACATCGCTTGTCATTCCAGCTGCACTGCAGATCTCATGGCCCCTGGAGCCCACATGCTATTAAATACCTTGCCCTGGCTTTTATAAATGGTGTGCAGGAAAAAGGCAGAGATTATGATACCTCTGCCGCTGATTGCGCTGTCACTGTGGGCCATTAATCTCCTGGCTTTGAGCCTTCCACTCTGCCACTGCTCCGCACCTGCCACAGCTGGAGCTGCATCGCTGCATCTGCAGGACCGAGGCCTGGCTTTGTGAACCCCAGGAGCAGGGGAACGCAGGGCTTCTGGCAGTCGTGGCAAGAACGGAGTCCACAAATCGGTCTGTCAGCCTGTGGATATTTAGCTGCCTGGTAATTGTCCAAAGCGACCGGTTTCCACAGAGTGACTTACCATGATGAGCTGCTGTGGTTTTCAGCCGGGGCAATCACGACTTTTTTTTGTGTGTGTTATGAGAGAGACTCTCACGCTGGCAGTCTAGGGCTCGCGTGTTGAGCCTGGTGTCTGGTCTAGATACAAGGACCATCTCCTTTACTTCAAGTTGTGTTGTTACATCAGCTCTGCCTAAGCTGCCGATAGGCAGCAGCTTGGTCCTAACAGCCAGTACCTATGGGCCAGGTGGCTCCTGGGACTCCGCTGCTGATGGACTCCATGGAATGGGTTATTCCATAATCTGGGAGGCAGCCAGGGGCATCTTGTAGAGCTGACACAGACTCTGTTAGTTGATGGCATTGCTTGCTGTCAGTCTGTAGGCTGTTCATTGGGCTTTCTGGCCATTGAGATTTTTGGCAATGACACTGCACAGGTTTCTGCAGAACACATTATCTGATCACTGAGGGAGCGCAGGCTTTCCCTCCAGTCTCCATTTTGAGAAAGTCACAGAGGCGAGTTGCTGTGGTTCCCAGAACAGCCCTTCCTCTGGGACACTTTGGAAGGTCTCGAGAGCCCTGCAGACTCTCCCACGAGACACGTCTGCACCGGGAAGCGTGGCACGATGCTCACAGGATGGTCTGCCTGCGGTGGCTGAGCTTGGGATTCACACGTGAAACAAGTAGGGCAGGGCTGGTGAAAAGGCAGTTTCTGTGGGTGCAAAGAGTTGATCAAAGGAAGGTAGGTTGTTGGAACAGATTCCACTGAAAATTTGAGCCAGCATCCTTTGTCAGTAGCTCTTCCTGCGTTTCAGTATTTCTACTTTCTCCTAGTTCTGTATATTTTACTTTTTATTACTTTTTTCCTGTTTTTAGAGAAACAACTCATTTATTTTGAAGAGATGAAATAGCATTTGTTCAGTTTCTGCTACTTTTAGCACCAGATTTGTCCTTCCTACACTCCCACATAATCTTTTTTTTCCTGTAGAGACTGCCTGAGTGTTTGAGCCAGGTCCAAATGCAAAATCAATAAAAGCTCATTGCCGTACATGTCATCATATTAGAGCTCAGCAAGTGAGACTGGTGGGAGGGAGCTTGCTTCTCGCCCATTGATCAGCCAGCCATGATGCACCTTGGCTTTGGGGCCAGCACCCCACAACACAAAATGAAAAGTGATGTTCTGCTGGTGCTAAGAAGCAGTGGAATTAACATTGCTTTATAATTTAGCTCTTCTACTATCAAGTCACAGTAATAATCTTTCTCCTTTCCCTTTGAAAATCAGACAGACTAGAAGTCTTTTCTGCAGGGATTTTACTCATTGACAGTGAGACAAGATATCTTGTTCAGATTGTTCATTAATTGTTATTATTAATGCACATGTGTGATGCCTCTTGACAGTTCTTCAGTACTGACTGCTTGTGTCTTGAAGTTTTTTTCTCCTTCAGCCTTCCAGTTTCTTTCAGAAAAGTAATGTAAAAGAGAGACTTGCTTGTGCTTAGATGTTATTTATTTATTTATTCCTTAATTCTGCAGACTTTATTTTTGAGTCATCTGTCTCTCCTAAGAGATGAATTTTGAAGGTTGTGAACTTTGCTGCTTACTGGGAAACCCTCTTCTGTAGCCAACAGAGTCAGGATTTATTATCTTTTCTGCAGTTCTTTCTGGAAGGAGAAAATAAATACATTTGGTGGGGAAATTGGTTCTGGGCAATGAGAATAGGAAGCTTAAAAAATTAAAACAGACACAGAAGGCACTGTAGCACCAAGGCTTTATTTTAGATGAAATAGTTTCTGTCTTTTATTTCATTTCTAATTCCCCAAATGCAAATAGGTTTTTTTTACATTTTCAGGGAGGCTTTTGCATTTGGAGTCTGAGTTTTCATGTTTGGGGCATTCTTCCCAAGAAATAGGCCAGGAACACCAGTTTCTAATGGATGCAGTGCCTGAGGCATTCCCCATGACCAGCATTTCAGATACTCACTGCCCTAGCTTGAGATCTGTGGGGATAACATGTTGCCTAGAAAATGGTGCATAAAGAATGAATGTCGATAATACGACAGAAGTTGAATAAATAGGGTAGGGGAGGTGGACTTTTATGACACCATCTGCTTCTGTGATCTGGAGCCTCCATGTAAAATCATGGCTCAAGCTCTACACGGTAGGTTAACAAAAGCCTTTAAATAGAAATAGGGTAACTAATGGGTCAAACGTATCTTCACTTGTAAGGTTAAGACCCACAAGACATCGTTTGTAAGAAAGTAGGGGGTGGATTGGTCACTGGAGAGGAAAGACATTAAATTAAATGTGGTGAAGCAGCCACATGAGACCCCTTAATAGTTTCTGAGTATTATTTTTTCTTAATGAAATGCAGCTTAATGCAATCCCACCCTCCTGGCCTGACAAACGTTGACTCTGGCCTTTTGAAGGTTGTCATGTCACGACTGCCTTTTAAATGATTCTGTGCACCCTCTGCTTTCTGCTGCTTTCTTGTCACTTACAGCCCCTGGTTTTTGACGTAAATAAGGGAGCGTGTCAGTGGGAAGCTGGGACTGTCAGGCCTTTCAATTTTGTTTCTCACCTCGTTGCTTTCTTACAACGAAATATAAGACATATTTAAAGTGGGGGCTGTACAGAGACCCAGTGGTGCGTTAAAAGCAGGTAGCAAAAGTGGGGGGAAAAAACATCTGTGGAATATGAAATATGAATAGGGATCTGGGCCTCTGGAGGTCATGCTTGAATAGGCAGCGTTGTACGCGGTGGATCCAAGCGAGCCTCAGCCCTTGGTTCATCTTCTGGTCAGGACTTGGAGCAAGTACTGCTTTTTTGGGAGTAGCGAGTAGAAGTGGGTCAAGTGCAGGCCGCCTGATTGATTTTAAGAGCCACTTTAGGAAGGCTGAAACAACTTGGATCTTAAACATGTCTTCTTAGCAAGACCAAAGGCTACAAACCACCCTAATAATTTTTACAAGAGTGTGTTTAAACATGGCCAAAGCAACACCGCTACTGACCATTACTCATCAACAGCAGCACCTCGCAGATGAGATGCTGTGCTTTCTCCTCTAAGGGCTCACTCCTGGTTTCTGTTAGGAAGTGGGGGTAGCAGTGTATTTCTTTAACCTCTCCCAGAAGAGTTTGTCCTTCACATCTTGTAGCTTTCTGTGCAGGAACTGTCATTTTCCCTGCTCTGTCTTTGGTGGGGAATTTGGTGGGGAAGGAGCGATCCTCATTCCCCTCCTTTTCAGACCTAGAGATAAATTGGACCAGAGGCTTCTTCACACAGCTCATCCCAGAACTGCCCACCGTTTGGGGAACATGGTTTTAATGCTTTAGGGTCTCACAGCCGTTCAACTGACTACAAAGTATTTTCCTGCAAGTTGGCTCTTTCTGGAGGCAGCCTTCAGTGCCTATTGACTCTGTATTTGGTGACTGTTCCCTTCTGTTGCCTGGACCAATTGCTAAAAGATCCAAATACGTACATCTCCATCTTTTATGACTTTGCACCCATGAAGCACGTATGCTCCTGGAGTCTCACCACTATCTCTGGTCTCAAAGGCGGTGTTAGATGGAGCCATTGCTCTGCTTCATGAGTATGCACATAGCTGGCAGAGGAATTCCTGCGTTCTTTGGGCAACAGCAGTCTGCTGTGGATAGCACACAGCAAGCACCATGTTTAATAACTGAACAGGTGAGGAGTTGGGGAGAGGGTGCGTTCCAGCCATGGTTTCCCTCTTGTAACTGAGGCACAGAATTTAAATGGCTTCTCACATGTCTGCAGCATTGAGGTGGTTGGGATTTTTTCCTTTCGCTATTTTCAGTCTTTTCTTTCAATAAATGATTATTGTTCAGAGGTAAAATGCTTCCAGTTCTGGCTGTGAAATGAAAAGCTTTTGGCTTCCTCTGAGAAGTATTTGGGGAGTAAACAGCATTTAATAGTGTTACTGAGACAGGAGCTGGGCTCAGTAGGAACATGAGGGAAGCTGGTTGGAACAGAGAAGCGACAGGAAGAGTAGTGGTGGCAACACAGTCTGAAAGATTTCTCATTATCATGTAAGTATGTGTGGAAGAAAGTAAAAAGATCTGTCACTTCAGACTAAATGTGTCTGAAAGTGAGCGTGTATCTGATGTGTCCTACTACATCAGTATCTATAGTGCCCCTCAAGCTATCGTTTCCCTGATTTACTTTGATACTATATTGATTGTGGGTATGCAAAATGGATGTATTTACCTGGGTGAGTCCCTTACTCACTGTAAGTTAATGCTTGTTAGCACTGATGAGGATAGTCCAACAAAGGCTGAGTTCTCTAACAGTAAAAGTAGAGCGCACTTACAAACCTATGGGAGTTGACTGCAAGGTTTGAAACGACTCTCCTACACTGCTGTGTGGTTCAGCTACTGCCAAGCTTTAATTCTTGAGAGAACTGCTCCAAGTCCTCTCTTCCTTAAGGGCTGTGCTAATCAACATAATCTGCTTTATGCAACAGGACTGGTAGTCTAATTGATGTGTCCATATAAAAGAAAACTCTTGATAGTGGAAGAGAATTTCATACCCTAGTTGGCATCTCAGCAAAGAGGCATAAGACTGACTGGGCGTGAAATCAGAATTACCTTTATACTCTGTGATGATGGTGCTCTCGGGGCATGGCATGCAGCGGCAGGGCATGCTCCCAGTTGCAAACTTACTGCTTCTGGAGGCAGAAAAGCTGTCGAAGCTGGCCTTGTTTCAAAATAAAATTTGTCTGTGGAGACACAGCAAATGGTGTAGTCCGGCAGAATTCTTTTGAATACTTATCAGAAAGTTAAATGCCACTTGTTGAAAGGTCTTGGCATCTACCGCGGTGAAAAAATGCGTTCAGTAAGTGAGCAGTTGCAGTCCGGTGCACCTATGTAGCAAATAAGGTTTTCACATGGAGCAGAGTCAACGTGCTGAGTGCCTGCACCCAGAGCCCAGCCAGCGAGAGGGAGAGCTGGTTCAGGGCTTTTTGTGAAGGTGGCTCCCAAGGGGCAGCTGCCTCTTGCGCTGCTGCTAATAAGGCTTTTGTCCCTTCTCCCACCTGCGAGAGTCATTGGAACAGCTGCAGAATGTGGATTTCCATATCCCACCAGCAGACTCAGCTGTGTCCTGGGAAGATCCATCTCTGTATTTCTCCTTCAGGGAAGCCGATTCTTTGATTGCATGTGCTGTCCCACCAGGGGCTGGCTCTTGCTAGGGACAGTTAATAATAAATAGGTGTCCCTGGAGAGGCCGTTAAAGCTAGAGGCCCTCTGTTTGGTCCTGTTGTGGTAACGTAAAGGTGAAAGGCCAGGGAGTTCATCCATTTAATGGTTCTCTTAGGAGAAAGATTATGCCGTGTAATTAAATAACTGTGCCCATAAGGTTTTCAGGGTAACAAGCAGTGCTCAAAGCAGACACTTCAATAAAAATTATATGCAGGTATGCTGCACTCATACTGTAACCTGCTTAAGGCAGGTGAAAGTTTAATGCAGGTGAAAGTCCTTGAGGTTATGGTGCGGGACTGATACTGTAGTTTTGGCCTCTTTTCTTTCTTAGTATAGGTGGAACTCATAGGCCCAAGTGCAGTCATAACTGGGTACGTGTACAAACCCCATCTTAAACCTCTGAGCTTGTTTTAAAGCTAATCCATTTGTGCTTAATTTACAAACAGCTGGTTGATTTAAAGGGATTTTCATAGTGGAGTAAACAAGAAGAACATTTACACAGGGAGTAAACTATCCTGCTGTAAATTCTCTTTGCAATTGTTGTAGCTATTTGTTTGTATTAGATCTTAACTTCCTCAGTGCAACGCTAATCCGTCTTGATCCTATAGTGAATTCATGATCCTGTGTTTGATGTCACCATCTGTTGCCATAGAAGCAACTGTGATGTTGCAAATTAAACTTTATGACTTCATGGCAAGATAAAAGCACATCTTCAGCTGCTTGCAAAAGTGAGGAATATTTCCATGAAGTATATGAAAAATGTGCCAGTTTAGATTTTGTCTAAATACAGTTCTTGGAAAGTTTATGAACAGAGAGGAGTTGGAATAACATACTGTATGAAAGGGGGGGGGAAAGAATCCCAAGGCTTGTATCAAATTTGAGCATTAAAAAAATAATCCCCTGGCAAGTAATTCATACTTGGCAGGAGCCTTGCCTGTTAAAAGGTTAGCATGGTTACAAACAGGATTGAAATAGAAACAGTTTAAAACTGAAGAAGCACTGTGCAGATATCTCCTCTTCTGACTATGGGCAAAAGCTCTCATGATCTCACCTGACAGTGTGCAGCAGCTGTTGATAATGACCATTTAAGTCATTGTCACATAAATATCCAGGCAAGGATTACAAAAGCTTGAACTAGAATATGATCTTATTTTTTTTTTTCCTGAAGCATTTAAATCGCGTAGGAAATTAAGTCTTGATCACACTTTTAGGTGTCTGACCCACTTTGAGAAAAATCTTCTTTTTCGTAAATTAGAAGAATGTTTTATGCCTACATGGCAGGGGAAGGAAAGGCATGAGTAAGTTCAGTGGTGCAGGAGGAGAGCGACAGTGATAAGAGATGCGCCCGCACAAGCGAGCAGAGGGCTGTGCGCTCCTGGTAGCCCTCGCTCGACTTTTCTGCCAGTGGGAACAGGCTGCAGAGAATGTGGGGTAAAATGCAGGAGAAGCTTTTGTTTTCCTTTTTACTGTACAGAACAGGAGGAGATAGAAAGGGTATATATTTTTTTCTCTACTAGTAGAGAAGAGAGCTGCTGAGCCCTAAATTAGGAACATTTTGTTTTTAATTTGCCCTCATTCCCGCCATCAGTCACTTCCTTAAGATTTCCTAGCTATTTCCCTCTTAAAAATGGATATCGAGTTTCAATTATCTTCTAATTCTGTATCTTTGAGTGACAGAGACTAAATCTTACCAGAGCAATCCAGAGTAATATAGTGATGTCAAAAATAACTTGACAGACTGTTGATGATGCATAGTGCAATCTCACGGGGAAGGTGAAAGCTTCCCAGTGCAGTTCCAGGAGCGCTCTGTACCTACGTGCACCTGTTGGAGAAGCACAGTCTTGGTTCTGCTTGTCTGTCCTTAAACAGGTATGCTGTACATGTCAAGTACTCCATGTGCTCATCTTCACCCGCTTGCCCCTGTCTGTATTTGAGGATGGTGGCTCAAAGTGGATGGTTTCCAGACATTGTTGAAAGTTAAAAAGAAGAGGGAGTTTGTACTGCTTACAGTGACGGCGCAGAATCTAGTATGTGAGGTTTGTTTGCCTTTCTCTTGGAAGACTGAGCATCCTGGGGAGCAACGTTGTATTGTCCGTCCTGTCCAACTGCTGCAGGGCTGTTCCCGCTGATGTCTTGGTGGTTACATTACTTAGATCACTGAGTTCACGGCTCTGATAAGTGAATTAAAGGATTACTTGAATAATTTCCTTAAGAGAAGGCGCTAATTCTGGATTCTCTTGCCATGTCTCTCCCCATCTCTGGATATCTCCGAGGGAAATGAAAGTGAAAAATAACATCCAGGGACCCCCAGCAGAATTAGGTTCACTTTGAACATGACACATGCTCTATATCCCTGGGGCAGGCACTTAATTTTGTAGTGTTTCAGACTTTTATGACATGATGATTGATTTTGTAGAGGTGGAGTTGCTTTAGTCATTAGTTAAAAAGCCTGATAAAGCTGCACAAAGATATTAAGTTGTTATCAATCATCAGTGTCTTTTTGTTCTCCCCCAACCTTTACTCCACATTTCAAAGGGAAGGAGAGACAGGCAGGAGGCTGTCTCACTTTCAGCCTGTCAGGGTTTTATTAGATCCTGGCTGTCTTGTCAGGCCCACTGCTGAAGCCCAGTTTGCACCAGATGATTAATGGAGAGCAGCGTGCTCTGGCTGATGGGGTCACCCCAGGCTCCTGCTCTCCAGCCAGCAGCCTCTGCTCGTGCTTACACGCACGCTGTGCCCATGCCCTGCTCCCTCGCTGCACCTCCTTTGCAGGTGTGTGGTAGCCTGCAGTTGAAAACTGCGGATGTTTCAAAGTATTGGTTTCCTCTCTCTTTTTCTGCTCCTCTCCCTCTGGTAGGGTTTAATTTGTTCTTAGAAATCTCCTCAGCATATGAACGGCGACTGGAATCATCCTGTGAATTGAGACGCTGCCCAGTGCGCACACAATTGATTCTGGCCTTGATTGCACGGGGTTCTCCCTTTTTTTTTTAACTGTGTCTCTTCTCTGAATCACAAAGGTATTTTTCCTGATTTCTAGTCATTTCCACCATCAGTGTCCTAGGGGTTGGCTTTTTCATTCAGAATTTCCTTTTTATCATTGCCATATTGCCATTGGCGCTTACAGACTGTGGGAAATCCTCTCTGTGCAAGCTGCTAGGCTGACTGTGGTGGGAGGTATTGTTCAGGTTATTGCAGGAAGAATAGAAGGTATGATTTGTGGATAGGATTTTCCAGCCAGAATAAGCTTGAATCCTTATGACATGGCTAAGGAAGGGATAGTGGAAGGTATGGGTGGATAATAACTTAGGGAAGGTGATCATCAGGTCACACAGTTGAGAACAGTAGAACTGTGCTTCATCTCTCCTGTGTATAAGGGGGGGGGGGGGGGGGGGGGGAGATTCCTGACTCCTCAGCCAGCCAACCAAAGCTGCTAGGTGCTTTAGACAGCTTACTGTAGCAATACAATTGTAATAGACTTAGTTGGGTGGGTTTATGTATATTTTTATTTTTCTCCAGGTTTACAGTTTTATTTCAATTTTTATGATGTCAGAGCGTTTTTCTCATTCTGAAAGTAAGACCCTTTCTGTATCCAAGTGCAACAAAACAATCTGTAAATGTGTTGAAAGGACCTGTCGTACTTACATTTTTCTTTCTAGAGGCCTTTCAATACAGGAACTGCACTGAAGGGTTCTTGAGTGGTACACAGATAATGTACTAAAAGGCAACTTAAATCTGTTTTGACTATGTTCTATCTTTTTTGTTTTTTTAAAGAATGATGTATCATGTCAAACTGAAAATGTCCACCTAGCCCCCTGTATCCAACAGCAACTAGACTGAAAGCTTGGAAAATAGCACCAGAACAGGGCAAGAATATATTTATCTTAGTGGTGTTCCAAACTCAAAGACTTCCTTGGGCCAAAGGTAACATCTTCAGATACTATTTCCGTTAATTTTTCCAATTGCTTTTTGAAACTGTACTCCTCTTAGCATTTACAGCGTTCCGTGAGCATGAATTACACAGTCTAACTAGCTATTGTGTGAAGAACCACTTCCTCTGGTTGTGAATTTGCCACCTGCAAGTTTCATTTGATGCCCCTAGTTCTTTCTCTGGAAGGTACAGCGGACAGCTAATCTCCAGTATCTTCTCCGTGTCGCTTAATGTTCAATAGCCCTTGTCTATGTACTACTTAGTCATTTCTGCTTCAGGCTGACAGTATTTTCTAGTTCAGTTGCATCCTTTTTCAGACAGTAAGAAAACTCAATCTTATTCTGTATATAAATCCATCATAGTTACTATTCCATGTTCGCTTTTCTATTCTTAATTCCTGTCACTCTCTTTGGGTTTTTTGACAGTTAGGGAGCACTGAGCTGGCATTTTTATTCAGCAGTCTCATTAACTCCCAAGGTTGGGTTCTGAAGTGGCCAATTTGTAGTCCATCACTGCATATATAAAGTTAGGATTACATTCTCCTATGTGCATGTTTTAACATTTTTCTACCTAAGTTTCATCTGCCCTTTTATTCCTCGCACGCTTAGTGAGGTCTTTCTGCAACTCTTTGAAATTCTGTCTTTCCTGTCTTGATGTGTTGCTACCAGCAAACTTCGTGTCCTTAGTCACCTATTTTTATATCAACTGGGATTGTGTTGCTGGGAGAGACCCCAACACAGATCCTTGTGCAGTTTTCTGTATGCCTGTGTGCTCTTAGAAAATATGACTATTCTTATCTTTTGTTACCTGTGTTTAAAGCAGTTATCCTTCCTCCCCCTCACCCACTGAAGCTTCTTTTCTGAGGCAGAATTTCTTCTGAATCTGCACTTCCCGTTTTGAAAACACTGAGGTGCCCAGTGACACAGGTGAGAGATAATCTACAAAATTAAAGAATGGTTTGGGTTGGAAGGGACCTTAATGATCATCCATTCCCAGCCCCCCTGCCACGGGCAGGGACACCCCCCACCAGCCCAGGCTGCTCCCAGCCCCGTCCAGCCTGGCCTTGGGCACTGCCAGGGATGGGCACCCACAGCTGCTCTGGGCAGCCTGGGCCAGCGCCTCGCCGCCCTCACGGGGGAGAATTTCTTCCTCATATGTAAATGTAAATGTGCCCTCCTTCAGAATTCGTTGTAAGATCTACTTTCCAAATGTGCAGGCAGAGCAAGGATCAACTTTATTGCTCAAACGCTAAGCTAAAGAAGCTTTTCAAATAAGGAAGCCTTTGTTTATCAAGCATGAAAACAAGCTTGAAGAAGAGGTGAAAAGCATGTTTCTCCTACTGATGTTTTACAGGTTGCCTATACTTTATCTGCTGTTTATACATCACATAAACACGTTTGCCATATAAGTAGATTGGAGAATGCCAACTTCTTGTATCAAAATAGACTACTAAATTTAATTTTAACTCCCTAAGACGGATATTGTTCACTAAAAGTGCAGTAGAAAAGGAAATATAGCTGAAAGTGTCAAGATTTTCTCAAGGCGTTCATGATCCTCTTGCTTTCATCGCCAGTATCCACAGTATACTGGCTGGTTGTGTAGAGCTGTTCAGAAGTAAGGCTGACCAGTGGCCTGGCTAAAAAGTAATGCCAGTGTTCGCTGCAGGCTGAACCGTTCTGCAAGCCATTTTGCTCCTTCCAGTTTCAGCAAACATGACATTAATGCACAGACTAGTTTGGATAAACAGTTATTTAGAAATAGCTCATTTGAATTCTTTTCTCTTTGGAATTGGTAGTGAGTGAGTGGTCTTACAAGTTAGGTGGTGTTGTCTCTGTTCTGATTGCATGATTTAAATTTCTAAAGGGAAGAAATGAACAACTGAGAATAATGAACATCAAGGTAATAATGGGGATTCTTGTTCTTGCACAAACACCCTTTCAGCTCTGGAGAAAGCAGCCATTTCCCTAACGTCTGTGGAAACAAAAAAATGGTTCAGCTGAAGGTTCATGAATAATAATAAGGCATGAATATTATCTGTAACAGCTGTTTGGTGAGAGCTAACATGTAAAGCACTGTTTTGAAGAGTTCACCTCTTTGTTTAAGAGCATGAAGTTTTTTGAAAAAATACAACCATTAAAATCATAAAGCCCTGCCTCCAACGGCAAAGGCAAAAAACTCAGTGTTTGAGGGGTTTGATATTTACTTAATTTAAGCGCTCTCTCCAGTAACCCCTGGGAGCATGCACGCCTGCGCACATCCACGGCTGATTTCAGTCGTCTGTAGCCCTCCTTTCAGTGAAGTTCTTAAAGCATGGAGGAGGCTTTGTGAAGTATTTGCAATTTCTGGCTGATGGGTTAAAGAAAGACCAACTGCCATCTCTCTGCACAGCAGAGTAAAGGCTGTGTGTGCATGAGGGAGAGCAGTAGCTGACTCAGGCTGCAGCAGTGGTAAAGCCTAAGGGTCAAGAAATGTTTAAGCAGCCCAGGATGGGATTTAAGGAATGATATGAATCTGTGAATCATCAGTGGGATTTTCATTATTGGATTTGGGTTTAGTTTTGTACTGGAGCAAGTGAGCACCATTTCAAAGGAGTCACATGTGTAGGAAGGGGTGAACAAATGGGACTTAGAAATGCCAGTTTCATTTAAGAGCTCCTGGAATATTGAAAGATGTGGGTGAGTAATCGGTTTGATTGCATGTCCATTTCAATGACCGTCTGCTCCCTTTAAATACTGTTTCCTGGACGGCCAAAGTGAGAGCCCAGAGGATGCTGCAGTGCAGCTGCTCTACAGCCTCCTCGTTATCAGCGAGTGTGGCAGAACGTGCAGGCCCCTGGGCACAGCATTCTACCTGGGACAGAGCAATTCCTGGGCTCACACAGCAAACCTGCTCTCTGGTAGCTATCAGGTGCATAGATCAGGCTGGTGGTGTAGAGCTGAGAGAAGCTGAGAACTTGCAAATTGTTTTTTCTGGGCAAAAGACTTTACCTCTTACAGCTGCCACCTTATTTTCAGAGTTAGACTGCAGTGATAATGTGTAGGGGTAACTTCTCTTGCTGGAAGATTTATTCAAAAGGTTAGTCACAAGCAAATCGTTTGGGGAGTACAAAGGGAGGCTGATTTGTCCCCTCCACCCCGCCATTCATTACGTGGTGCAGTTCAAGCTTATTACCTCCCCGTGTAATCTGCTCGTTTTCCCTTGTCAGGAGGCGCTCGCAGCACTGTATTTACAGCAAGGGGATTAGGCTGGCAGCTCTCCAGTGATGCTGCAGACAGCCTCGGTGAGCCCCGTTTCAGCTGAGGTTGTCAGCGCTGATTGATTTTCATGGTTGACAGCATTTGAAATGCTTTCAGATTGTGATTTCTCACTGGGCCTGATGTGGGGGAGGTATTTTTATTATCATTATTAATAGTAGATATAGTATTATCTGGATACTTATGCAGATAGAGATTATGGGCACAGACTGGCATGAGCAGTTGGTGTCAAGCTCCATGTTAGCAAGGAATAATCTCATCAAGACTTGCATTCCAGAATGTAGCTAGTTCATGGTCTAGTTCCAGGGTAAATGAAAACTCACCATAAATTTTCATGGATTTTACTATTTTTTGTTATTGTTCCTTAATAATAAAAATAGTGAAATTTGGGTTCTCCTGTGGGACAAGCCGCTGTAACTTTTAAAATTGTGTGGATATTAATTTGATGGAACAAAATTTGTGTCAGTTTCAAAGGTGAGTGTTTTAGTGAGGTTTTTGCCAGAACTGATTTTGAGCTCCCTCAGCTGAACAAAGGATCTGCAAGCTAATGAATTGTGGGGTGACTGGTTTGGGAAGGTATAAGATGTGCTTGCTCATCTTCTGCCCATGAGCATGAATCTTTGTGTTTGTCACTACTTTATTGACTTCTTTGGGAAAAACTGTGAATCCAGGTCAGGATGACCTTTTTGCCATTATTATCCATTCTGGAACATGGGATGGCACAAGATTTCTAAAACCCATTTGGTTGCCTTTGATACCGTCTCTCCTTAACACTTCATTAATTGCTGCATGGAAAGGTGGTGTCCTGGGTCTTAGGTTTCTTGTGCTGCCTAGAGATATATTTGGGAAAGGAATTCCTTTTGAGTCTTTTTTTTGTGCATTTCCAAGCTAATGTACTTTGCTCACTGCATCACCTGGCACGGCAGGAAAGTGTGTTCCAGCTGGACACATGTTCTCATGGTTGGATGCAAGCCATGCTTTTCCTTACATCATCCAGCACCTCAGCTTCTTTTAAGTGTCTGGCCTACAGCTGGTGTGAGGAAGCTGCTGGCTTCCATCTCCTGCAGATGTGATCCGTGAGCACCAGGTGGTCTCACTTCATGGAGCAATGGTGCTGGCCCGTACCCATGTGGAGCAGATCGTGTGCCATCCTGGGGAAGGGCTGCACAGGGCAGCTGAGCTTGAGCTCCAGAAGTGTTACTGGAGCTATGCGGTGCTCGTCTTGCAGTGCTAACGTGACAACCCCAAGCAGTACCTCATTCAAACACTTCTAGCTTTGATGTTCTGCCTGTAGCTTGGTGGTGTTTTCTCCCCCATGGCCCCTCAGGGTGCCATAAAGGCCAAAGCACGGTCTAACCTGTCGCTTTGAATCTCGCTCATCACCATTCATACCTTAAGACATAGAGATGCAGGGGTTTTATTTGCCTGGTTCTTGCTCAGTCTTCAGAGCAAGCAGGTATTTTTTACTCTTAAGTCACTTTGGGACGTCACTTCATACGACACACGTCTGTCCAGCTCCTTTTTCAGGTTCTTGCTGATACACTGCACTCTGAGCAGCCCCAACTCAAGAGCGTAGCTAGATGAACGTTTTACAGACTGCAGAAGAGAAGCAACAACTACCTGCTGAATGCTCTAGACCTGCACCTCGACCCTGGGTTTTCCCATGTCTTGTTAGGAAAAGTACTTGTCCCAGTTTAATTTCTGTGTAAGTAATGTCATTTCCAAAAATATGGAAGGAGAAAAAAAAAGGAAAAACGTATGAAGGGCAGCACAAGAATATATTAAGGTTTATTTTTAATATGTGGAACATCTGTCAGTTTTGTGCTATGAAGATAACATATCCTAATGCTTTGAAATTAGCCCTGTTACTGTTAAGGATAGCAATGAAAAGCGCACACACGAAAAAACCCCAAAGGATGTCTGTTAATAGCGTTGCTCTGAAAAACAGTCTGATCTTTGTGGGAAAAACATGACTTACGGAAATAGGAAATCACAGTGGCTAATGAGAGGAAGTTTCAGAGTTGGATCAATCTGCTGATCTTTGTTTGAAGGGATCCCCCCGTAGCCAGGGAAAAAGGTCTTCTGAAGTTCAAGGCTGAAGTATGTTACTGTTCATGCAATATTTTTTTTCCTACACTATCAACATTAAGGAAAAATAATTCCTTATGAACATTCTAGTTTTGGGCTAACGCCTTGATGACTTACTGGTAACGCGTGCCCTGTATCACCCCAGAGGCTCACTGGTGATAGATCCGTGACCTTACTGCACTTCAGTAAACGTTTCCCGTAGTGCCTGTGGACCAAGAATCGTTTCTGTAAGCCGTTGTATAAATATGTACCGAAAAGCAGCTACCCCTTCCTCCAGGCTTTTATTAGCCTCTGGGTACTGACCGAAGCAGGAAGATCCTACCCATGGCTCTCAGTAGTGCTGGTGGTGGCTGAAAAATCCTTGACAGGACAAGGCGGGTAGAGACCTTGACAACTACTGAGTCCTATTAAATCTGGGTGAAGATGAGCTTTGGCCTGGAATGTCTTGGGTTTTTTCGTGCTGTCATGAAGCATATTTAGTAATCCTTTGGCTACATTTATGCAGCCAGTGTTGCTGTTGACATCACAGTGCATTTACAGACTTTCTTAATTGTAGAGAATCACATTTTGGCTGCAGGTAGTTTCTTAATTTATAGATCTATAAATCTGAGACATATAAATGTCTAGTGAAGTATTCCATTTCCCTGCAAGTGATGGTTTTGCATGGCAATCCAGTTGCAGAGCAAGGTGCTGCTGGTATCAGTGGTTGCCTGTCAGGGACCCAGTAATAGCTACTCTCTCAATACTATATATTTCTTTAAAAAAGAAAACTAGTTGTGTATAGCATGACATATGGTTAGCATCTGGCCACTTCTTCCAAATGTCTGTGATAACCTTTAGGCAGTTTAAACATACAGATTCTCATCTCGCACAGATTCTGGTCCATGTTCCTCATTTAAGAAGGAGCAGCAGAGCTGAGCTTTATAGCCCTACTGGGCATATCGATGCGGTGGGTAGATTGCCAGAGTGAAAACACGCATTGTTTGCTGTCTTTGAGAGCCACAGATGATTGCTTGCAGGTAAGTAGGTTGTCTTGGGGTTTTTTAAGGATATATCAAGGGACTCTCATCACTTGTTCTTTATTGGATTTCACCAGCTCCCTGCCGGGGAAATCTGTTGCGGGCTTTAGTCAAGGCATCCTTGAACTCTTGCACTTGTGCAGTCAGTCCCTGTTCTGTCAAACAAGGTGGACCAGGTCCTGCTTTTTCACACTGAGGGACTTCCCTGTATCACACATAACACTTGGTAAAAATACTGTTTTGACAAGTTATGGTCACATCTGAGATTTTGTGAATGCAATATACATATACAAACCTGTGATTGTACTTAGTGGTTCATTTCACCTGAAAGTTCAGAGAAGTCTGTCCTGGCTTTGGTCACTTCTGTGACCTAGATTTTCCTTCTTTGTAGAAGTGATACTGCTTAATTAGTCAGATGGCTCTTCTATCATTTTATACTGAGACAGTACCAAATAAATGTTTAATTTAAAAAAAAAATAATGGTGTTTAGTACCTATTTTTTGTAACAACTCCACATATGGAATTTATCCTTTTCACCCTGCCTGTGCAATGGAGAAGAGACAGGGTGTGGGTGTGGTAAACTCTTATTCTTGGTTTTTGCTGTGACATTTCATGTAGTTTTCCCTAAACTGTAGGATCGTACATGAAAAAGGCATAGCCTGCTCTGCTTTATTGCTGTAGAACCTGTTCAGCTCCAGTATGGCTTACTGTACTGTATTATTGACTGCATTTGTTCATATAAGTTTCAGATCTTCAATAAAATCAGTTTTGTCTTTCTCATTGAGCTTTTCTAGGTGTTTTTTGGTTTGTAGATGATAAGATCCCATCAGACAGCAGCAGTCATGAGGAGGACATGCCACTGACTGACCCAGTGTAGCATTTTCAATTTCATTGCTAGCAACTGTAGTTGTGCTCACGATGTCTCTGCAAACCGAGCAGAGTGCTGCCCATCACAACATCCAGATCTTGTTTCTGGAAGGCTAATACATCACAGCGTAAGCCAGGAGTCACAGATCTTTGCGGGCTTTTTGATACTTGTCTACTAGTAATGTGTTTTTCAAGACATGACTTTGTTAGGAGTTGGATTAGCTAGGTCTTTTCCTGCAGCTCCCCTTTTTAAATTTTTTTTTTACTTTTCCTCACTTGGGAGGCTTTCTAAAGCAGTTGGTCATAAGTAAAGTAGTGCTGCCGTATTCCCCTTTGCTCCCAGATCTTCGAATGCCAGGCAGAATGCTACCAAGCTGGGTAGGAATTTTGTCACTTACCTAGAAGAATGCAGGGGTTGAGCCCACTCCCCTTCCTGTGCTGTGGAAAGTTCATGGAAGAGTTTTTCTCTCCTGTTTATGTCAGCCATGGCTTAGTTTGTGACAGCATCTTCTCGTTCTTAGTTCTGTGTTATTTTAATGGCCTCTTAGCGGGAACTTCATGAAACTTTCATTGAAAATGTAGATAAATTGTATCTGCTTGTGCTTATTTATCTGCCATACAGTTAATACTGTTAAAAGTGAAATATTGTGGTATTAAACCCAAAGAGTATGTATGAACTGCAGCTATAAAATAGCGGCAGATTATGATGTACACACTTATATTGGCTTACTATCTAAAAACTGTCACAACAGGTTGGTTGTAAGACTTTACCACAGAGATACTCAGTACTCACTGGTTGTGAGCATCACAGGAACCAGGGAGCAGGAAACCAAAGAGATAATTTTATCTTTAGACTCAAACTCCATCGTGAATATGCAAGTGTCAAGGTCGGTTGAACCAACACGAAGAATAGTGCTTAAAGTACAGGGCTTAAAATTAAAACCAAATGAAATTCAGCCTAATTTGTCCTTATGTGGGTGGCTAATAAAGCATGTGTCTGCATTTCTTCATATAAGATAAAGTTGGGTTTCAGATGCCTCCAAAGAATAGTTTTGGCAGCAATTATGTCTATCAAGAACCATTTATTTTTCCTTGCTTGCTCAAGGGATATACTTAAAGAGGAATGGAGAGAAATTAGCTCCTGTACTCATCTCCGCTGTCATAGCAATTCATGTAATAGTGGCAATCCCATATCTTCTGCAGGAGTGCTGCTCTTCCATGGCTGTATCTAATCCAAAGTACACGTAGGTGGGGTTCTAGTGCTTGCTGTGACTGAAGGTCTGTGCAGCAGATGTTGTGTTTTAGCCGGTTTTGTTTTAGACCTGCTATCTACCTGACTTCTGTAGGTCTTTATCTTGTAATGTCTCCTATCGTTTTAGTGAGCTCTACGTTGTGCAAAGACTCCTGTCTCACAAATCAATCATCCTTTACTGGTTGTCACAGGGCAGGTTGTGATAATGGTGCTCAAATGTTCTTTCAGGTAAGGAGTAGCTACCCTGTAATGGAGTCTAATTTAACTATTGCATTTAACAAATAAAAGAATACTGCAGCTGCATGGCGAGGGATGTTGTAGAAGTATTTCTTTGTGCAGGTTACCGTATCTCTGCAGGCTTTGGCTTCAGTTAGTCACCTTACATGAAGGATATATTTTTTGGTTTGGCTTGATTTGAGGAAGCTGGAAGACAACACTGCTGTGTTTTTGAGGAAAAGAACACATAAAGGTGAATGTGGTGCATGTACTGCCAGCACTTCGGTCCTAATGAGCTGCACAACCACAAACAGTCAACAGCCAGAGTTTATGTAGAGTAACTCTTGCCAGAGAAATCCTATTGTTTCATTTGCTAATTTACAAAATTAGTGGCTGAGAGGAATGCAGTTTCAAGGAAAACGTGAGATACGCAAAGAGGAGAGTGGTTTATAGAGCTAGAACAGGAGATCAAGGAAAAGGGAAGCTTGAGAGGCTGTTGGGAAGAAGAAATGGAAACAGCCTGACAATGAAATCAATTAATTTTTGAATAGTTCTCCCCATGGATGCATAAAGCTCAACTGATACAAATAATACTTATTATACCGTAGAGAACAGATTTGTAATGGGAGCGACACAAACAGTATAAACTGATTTAGCCTGTTTAATGTGTAATGGTTGTTTTGCACACGGTTGTGTTTGTGAGGTTTTTTTCCCCAAAAAAATTTTTGCTGGAAATTAACTTGTGAAAGCCCGGTTACTGATAAAAATACAGAAGCTGTTTTCCTTTTTGTTGATCACAGCCTGTTTCATCTGTCCTGGCAAAACAAGCACCCACTTTACTTGATGGGGTGACAATTTTCACATATTACATGCTGCATTACTCCCTTTATCCAATGTGCAGAGTAAAATGAAAGACTTAGGATGGTTACACAAAGTGGTAAGCACATTTTTAATCCAAGATGATGCTGTGGTCGTGGCCAGAGCATGTATCAGTCTTGAAGAAATCTTAGAAGGAATTGCTACAAGTCTTACAGAAGGAACAAAAACCAGCAGCTGCCTGGCCTAGCTTTGAACTTAGCAAGTCCAAACCTCACATTCTCAGCAAACTTCAGCCAGGTGCGTTGCTAAAATGCCTCGGGGTGCTCTCTGTTACAACATGAGAATATGGCTGCAAGGGCTACACTGAAAAGTGAGTCCATATTTCTTTCATCCTATGGCAAGCCCTTGGAGTGACGCGTTTGTGTTCCTGGTTAGGCAATACAGATGATATTTTTTTCTGGTAGCCTGTAGTATTTAACTAGCTGAACACCTAACCCTTAAGATACTGTTGATGTTGTATTTGAAAAATCTGGGTGAAGCTTTCTAATATACCTTTCTCTTTTGAAAATGCATATCTTAAATTTCTAAGTAGGTAAATACAGTTAAACACACTTTCACTGCCACGCTGCTTTGTCGGGGTTTTTTTGTTGTTTGTTTTTCTTCAGGAATAGAAACTTTCCAAAATTGCAAGCTTTGTTATATTAGGTTTTGTTACTTACTTTCCTCAAGAGAATGTATTTCATTTAATGTCACCTATAACAGTAAATGCATGTTTGTGTTCCATATCTAAATCATGTCTATATCAAACACAAGAGATGAATGAACTTCACATAAATTGTCATACTTACCTTAGGGCAAATTCTCCATTTTTTTTATGTGAGGGAGAGGACAAAGAACAAGATCAGAAGCAGCATATATTAACGCAACACAGATTTAGTTACGAAAACAAAATCTCAACTTTCAGAAAAGTCAAAGAGCTTTTTGGGTACTGACTTGTTTTGAAAACCTAATCTGGATGGGTTTGGTTTGGTATTAAAAAAGTAATGTAATCACCCATTTTTTACTTTGTAAGCAGTTAAATGTTACCTCTTTTCTGCGAATTAAATGAACTTGTACTGTGTTTGCCAGGAGCTTAGAGCATGCACTCTGCCAGTTACTGCTCTTCAGCTGGGGCACAACAAATAGTCAAGCGGCAGACCTGGTGACTCAACTTTTAAGCTACTGTTGCAATGATTATTTTTTTTTTTTTACAACTGACATATGATACATGAGATTAGTCTGCATTCATTAGAATGCCTCATTTTTTTTATATATTTTTTTTTTTTAGGCAACTGGAAGACAATATATTGAAATAGCAGCAGTCTTGCAGTGATGAAAGTCTAAGGGTATATGAGTTTCAAAGACAGATGGTATCTTTTGTTACCCTAACTGATATGCATGGGAAAGCAGGACAAGCTTTTGATGACAGTTATTTAATCGGCTGAAATATCAAAGCACATTCTCTTATCAGTACAGTGTGGAGATCGTATTTTCTAAGAGTTTCATGATGATTCAGTAGGTCTTCAAATACTCCTGTTAAAGTGTGTTTAAATCAGCCAGTGGGTATGAAGAATTACAGTTTTTGCCACAAGAGGAAGGTGAGTGTTAAGAACAGACTCACTAAATGTGCTTGGGAGATGTCTGGAAGTTTTCTTCCGTGTGTGTGTTTGGAGTATTAGTAGAGAAACTAGTTGAAATTCAGCAATCCTGCGTGTGCTGGAGTACTGCAGTGATGTGCTCATTTCACATGGATGAATGGACTCGATGAGAGCAGTGTAACGGTGGTATCGTGTGTGGGGGAAAGAAATTGCTCACTCTGGGAAGAGCTCTCCTGCCTGCCCTCGGATGTTTGGCCTTTCTTTAATGACAAGCTGTATGAGTCAGCTGCCAAATGCATTTCCCCAGCGTGGCAACAGGATGTATAGTGTATTCGCAGCTAGGGAATTCGCTGGGGCTGTATTTCTGCACTATTACGAGAGCTCCCCACTGTTAGATCTATGGTAGCAAAGAGGCAGTGCCTCTCTGGCAGGGATGGTTAGCATTTGGTAAAATGATGGCATGATTTGCAGCACTTCGATGTGCTTTTTCTTTTCAAATTCAGTTACTCTTAGGAGCAACACTGAATGTTTGAGAACACTGAAGTATGTATTTAAATATACAATTTTTAAGCAGTCCTATATTTCACTGCATACATTCCTTTTTCTTCTGGTTTCTATGTTTGGATGGCATATAAATACTGGATCCCAGAAGGTCCTGCTTAAGCTAGAAAATCGAGTTGACTTATTATCACTGAGATGAGAATTACAGTAGGAAGAACGTTATTAGCTTGGAGTAGGACGGTCTAACCTCACTCAAATCCCAAAGCTCCGTATTCTTCACACCACTATTTTTAAAGGAACATCAGCCGCTTGGAACCCGTCTGTCTGAAGTCTCTTGTAGAGCTTCTCTTTGTTAGTGTTTATGGGTTTGCACTTGTTTCCCTGTCTTAAAACCTTTTTCCCTAGTGCGTAAGTACAAACAGCAAAACTGACAGCCTGTAAAACCCAGAGGCTGTTTGATGCACAGTACCCAGAATTAACAGGTGTGTAATGAGTCAATCCTTTGATGGTCTCTACCTGGTGCTGCAGCGGGACTTCATTGGGGTCTTGGTCCTCTGCTGGGATCGCTATGCATTTTTACTTTTAAAAGATATTCAGCAAGTAGGGGAAAAATACATGAGTTTTGTCCCTGATCTTTCACTTATAATAATCCAAGGGAGCTACTATAACTTCTTTAATAAATAAAAAGACCATGATACTATCCAGATTAACATGTGGTTTCATCTACTTGCTGTTTCACCACGTGGCTGCATTGTTGTGGCACCCCTTTGCCCTTTCTCATGACTGTTATTTTATATTCTCCCACCCCCAAAAAATGTAGGATCTCTGTCCATCACTGCTTGCTTGCATATGGTGGAGGTAGAATGGAGGGAGCCAAGCCTGCTTGCCAGCCTGAGCCCATGAAACAGCCTGTATGGAAAAGAGGGGTTGGTGGGAACTGCTGACCTGTTCCTGTTCTGTGGCAGTAGTGATGGTCGAAGGTAAGGTCCATCGCACTCCTGGCAAACAAAACTGAAAACGCTCTAGTGAATGCTTTTTTTTTTTTTTTAACCTCACTCATGCAAAAGTCACTTTGGCCTGGTGAAGTGGATTTTTGCCAAAGGGTTTTAAGACCTTTCTCTCGTGCTTCTGGCAGTTGAGGCCTTGGAGGGGATTTTATTTAAAGCTTTTGGCTTTGAGACTGGGCTAAAAGTCACGGGATCTCTTCTAGCATCTCCGTGCACATCAGAGAGCTCTGAAACAGGGACTCTTGGGGGATGTCAGGCAAAATATCAGTAAATCTCATCTAGACAAAGTTGTGTTTTCTAAATCAAACCAGCGTATGTCACATGGATCGCATCAAAGTCCTTGAGTTAGGATGTCTGAGCCAGACTTACCATTAGCTGATGTAGTGTGATTTCCTGGGCAGAATCCATCTTCTGCAGCCTGGTGTCACAGTAGTTCTTTTCTCCTTCCTCAATTCCATTAAATCTTGCACAAGGAGGCTTTTACTGTCTCCCTCAAAGTAGGCTCGTTCAGTTATATTGCCTCATTTGATTCTTGGTGTGCTGGTCAGGAAGCTTACTGCAAATACCATTCATTTCTGAAGTCTCCCAGCCTGGAGTTTCAGAAAGCTGGGAAGAATAAGGCACATAAAGGGATCATTAAAAAAGGTAAATCAAATATTCTCTGTATTTGCTATCAGCATTAACCATGCTTAAAGACTTTTTTTCTAATATTGTCACGGCAGGCAGAACTTAGGTAATCAGGTTTCTGCCATACGAGTGGTAGGAAAGTAGCTCAGTGCCGGGTGAGAGAACCAGAAACAACTCTTTGCAGTGACCCTTGTGATCCAGTACAGCATCCTTCTGTCCGTACAGTGTCTGGTTCAGTCCAGCTAGCTGAGGTCCATCCGAGCTAACTGGAGTTCTCTATCTTGGCTGTTCTTCTTAAGAGGTATTCACTGTAGCCATTGTGAATATAGTCTGCAGAAACAGAATGACACTTTGCAGACCATGCTTCAGACTGTAAGCATCAAGCAAGCTTCCAAGTTAGGCATCTCGGGTGAATGTCTTAAAAGTTGTGGGACAATCCTGGGCTCTTTTCTCTCCCCTAGGAGAAATGCTCTTTTATATCTTTTGTTGTTGTTGTTTGTTTGCTTATAGAGGGATATAATTGCATACTTTGCTTTCTTTTCAGTAAAAAAATGTAGAAAACGGAAGCATTAGAAGGGCAGAGTTCAGATTTAAACTGTGCTTTTAGATTGCAAAACTGTCTCAGATTCTTTTCTATTTTCAAAAAGCAGACTTAAGAATCCACAGAACAACTTCCCCTTCTGCCTTCCCCCTCCCCTTCTCTTCCAGTTGCTCAGTACCTTCCTTGAATAAGAGTAATGATTTTGATGTCAGCAACAATTATGTTCTGTTTCCCTTTTAAATACTGCACGTGACCCTATCTTTCACATTCACAGTTTCTCTGAAAGCGAATATAGGGTTGGAACCAGTTTGGGTTATATAGTGAAGAGAGAGATTTTTCCCTTGGGCATCTTCTATGTGTTTTCTAAATTAAATTTAATCTTATCAAATTAATTAAGGACAGTTTCTCTTAAACCTGATCTGATCCAGCTGCTTAATGGAAAGACAAGTTAGTTCTGTTAGACTAAAGGAAAGCAAACTATTCCTTTCCTCTTTCTCCGTGACTTTCTGCCATGTTGTAGAGATGCGGAGAAGGGTGACACTGGACCTTCTGTATACAGTGCTCAAAAAAGAAATCTATGAGATTTTTGTAGATTTTAGATGTTCAGAACAATGAACAAGGTAGGCCAACCTGCTGGATATTGCCATGTGTTGCCACTTATTTCCAGGTACAGTTGCCTGTAGGGGATAGTAACTGAGAGCAGCTGTCCATGTGGTGGCCAGTTGAGCGAGAGGTGAGCTCTCACAAGCCTTACTCAAAGAAGGATCTCCACATCATGAAGTTCATCATGGCACTTGGGGGCAGGCAGACCTTTGTGAGCAGTAAATATAGTCAGGTTTGAAGATTGCTTTGTTAAGTAGTGATAGCCAACCGTTGCAAAATGGAAGCCCTGATTTAGGGTGCTGCAATTCAATGCATAGATTTTGATGCCTCTGTGCTGTGGCAATATATTCCCCCTTACTTATAAGTAAGGGGAAAAACCAGGAGTGGGACAACTGTCAGATTGTATTACGAAAACAACCTTTAACCTCATGACTATTAGCCCTTGAGATTTAAAAGGAAGTCGTATCTGTTAGACTATAGGCAGGATTTTACATGGCTTCATCCGTGCCTCTGAAATATGCTCCTGCCCAGGCCTGACAAAAAAGGCAGCTCTGTTTTCAGGGCTATCTGAAGCCTGCCTGTAGTCCCCCTTGACTGCACAGAGAGCTTATCACACTGACCTGTTAATGATTCCCCCAACACTGTCTGTAAGTTTCCAAGCAAACAAGGTTTATGTGAGCACACTGTATTTCTCTTGAATCCTCCACCAAAGTATCTGGAGTAGAAAAGTCTGGCAAATTCCAGCCAAAGAATAGTAGTCATCTTTAAGAGAGGAAGATCTAAAAATTTTGATGAAAGCAGGCAACAATGTAGAGGACAGAGAGGCAATAATCTCACAGGGGTGATGGCTATAGCTTCTTATAGTACCTCAGAGAATCAACACTAGCTCATAAAACTGATACTCAAACATATTGAAAACCAGGTTCGTTGGTCTGTTACCCACAGAAGGATTTTCCCAAAGTGTAGGCAGGCATGGCGGTTTGCAGCTGGAGATTATACGTAGTGTAGATGTTAAGCTCTGAGAAGCAGGTACTGTCTCCCTGCTGTCTGCAATGCCCAACAGTACAGGAGTCCAGCCATCGTGCCACTCTTGAGTACATCATACAGGTACAGGTGACGTTATTCTCAGCAGATATGCCAGCTGAACTGGAAGTAAATGCGGAGATGGAGGTGACGTTTCTTAGTGGTAGCCTCAGACAGTCACCTGTGAAGCATGATGTTATGAGATTGTGAAAGATCTCACGTTACCCTTATGAAAGCTATCACACAGCTGAGCGAAGAGCCGTGTCTTCAGGGTCGCCCGTTTGATGCTTTTTAACCACCACATTGCATTTACGGTTTTAAACGATGGTTTCTGTAATAATTTTGAGTTAGGAGGAGGCTCGCTTTTTTGGAGCTGTTCCAATTTTGTTCTTCTACAGAAGAAACCTCTAACTGTAGAGTTCCTTGGTTTGTGTCAATACCAGTAAAAGAATATTTATCTGAAGCTTGACAGGTCTCTCCAGCTTGGCCAGGGCTTTGTGTATTCTGGTGATAATCTGCTCAACTCAGGCGTGAGTTCAGCTGGTTTATGTCCTATTGTGAATGGGAGATGCATCCTCCAACCTGGGTTTGTGCACAGGTACCTGGCTCCAAAGCTTCTGCAAAAGGTTGTGTCATGTTTATTAGCGTAATTGTTACAATTACTGCCTGAAGATGGGGCTATGCATGAAAGGGCTATACAAGGAGGCAGGTGAAGATGTCTGGGTGAGAAATATGCCTAGAAGTAACTGTCCACAAAAGCCCCTTCCTTTTGTTTTAATTTTCAGCTTTCTACACTCTTGCATCCACTATTAATCAAATAAATGCCCTATTTCAAAGTCTACACTTAACAGCACTGAGGTTTAGCTGAAGTGACAGACATAGGTTAACGTCCAGCCATAAGGGAACGGCTGTAGAAAAGTCTGAAATACAATTGATGTATTTTTAATTGGTATTTTACAGTTTTCCATAGAGGGGTAACTGCAGGTTCTTTGCATCATATGTTTAAGGAAAAAAATGCAAAATAGTTGAAATGCGTGAATTCTCTCAGTAAGAAAAATTACCTGCAGTCTTTTTGCATGTCCCATTCCCTACTAGCCTTACCATTGGACTTGATGGTAAATCACACACAAAGTTTTGTCCTAGGCTATTGTGGTTGGCACTTACTTAATTCACCATTCTCTGTTTTATTCAGTGTTTATTATCTGTTCTGTAGTATAGAGGAGGTGGAAGATTGCTATGGGCGCTCTCAACATTGAAATGTACATGTTGCCAGGTGTTGCTTGCTTGGGGTGGATGGGTGGGGTTTTGTGGCATTTTTGTTTTTATGGGGTTTATTGGTGGTGGTGGTGGTGTTTTTTTACAACTATTCTCAGCTCTAGAAGCAGTATCTGAATTAGCCGTCTCTTTAAAATCAATGTCAATGATTTTAAAATAGATGTGGGGTACTTGCTGGAGAGGGGAGAAAGGAAGACACTGGCATCTGCTGCCTGTTAAGTCCATTAATTGAAAAGAAAATACTGCTGGTGCCAGAATGTACAACCCTGCTCCTAATTAAGCCTAGGGAAGCAACGGGCTGGTTTTAATTGAGAACAGCATCTCCCTTAATGGTGCCAGCAGCTAAAAAACGCAAGTAGATTCAAAGCATGAAGCACATGCAAGACAGTAGTGACTCTTTATTTGTGGGGTCAGTCATTGTGCCATACTTGGAAACCTGTATCCCAGCACAAGACCGGAAGAATAATTGGATCCCACTTAGCAGGCAGAGTCATCTATACTCTTCTAGGACTGAGAACTGGGTGTTTACAATACAAATCAGCAGTAGTCATTAGTCGCGTATCCTTTCAGAAACAGTTAAGGAAGAAAGTATTTCCCGGTAACTTTGGTGGCAGGAGGAAGCGCTGCCATGCCTTACTGTGCTTATGGCAGCGTGGTTCCAATTAGCATCGCCTTCATACTTGAGATGCTTTCTGCCCAGGTCACCCACAAGTTCAGGCGTCTGGTGCGTGCACCACATTTCAATCCCGCATCCCTTAATTATTGCTACTTATCATAACACTGTAAAAAAAAGAATAAAAATCTTCATTCTGCAATGATCAGCCATTAGGAGGTCTGTGCTGGAAAAGCTCCTAAGCCACTTTTAGCCTGGTTCCTTAAGGGAATGAGGCGTATGTGATTGTATCATCTGTTTTCATGCTTGTCACTCCTGTTCTAAAAGCGTTGAGTCCACTAGGCAATTTCAGGCGAAAAGTTCAGTGATAATAGGTGGCCAGGCAAAGCAAAGAGACACAAATTAATTCCCCCCTCGAGGGGAGGTTAGGGGTAAGCTCAGCTACATTATTAGACATTAATGAATCCACATGGGACACATGCCTCTGCTTCAGGAGAAGCTCCAAGTAGAGCTTGTGCTTTTGTTAGACATGGGATAATCAAACCTCAAGCCCTGGGAAATCACTCTTTCCAAGGCACACTGCTCGCTTCCTTTGTAAAGGTTTGCCTGGTCCACTCTGGAAAATATCTCTTCATTTCTCCTGAGTGGGAGGCTTGTCCTTTGCCCAGCCATCTGTTCCTGTCCCATGTTGTCCATCCATCCCAGTCCTGTCCGTGCCTCCTGCTCCTCCCTACCCCTTCCAAAAAACTGTAATATTGAGGCTTATCCACAATTTTGAAGCATCTTTTTGATCCATATTCTCAGCCTTCCAGCAGAGATGCCAGTATCCTTTGCCTAGGCAGTGAATGTATTACATGTACCCTGTGTCCCTTTTAGGGGATGGGAGCTTTTTTTTTCAGAGCCTGGCTCTTCAGATCCAGCTATATACAAAACCACGCTCACTGCTCCAGGAGCAGCTGCTTCAGTCCATTTTATCAGCTAAAATGTCTACCATCACACCAAACTGCAGACATTTAACCAAAGCCAGGGTTTGGAACACAGAAATATCTCAAGTCCATCTGTTGTCTTGCAGTTGCTGAGTTAATTAGCATATTGAGTAACACTTAAAAATCAGAGCTGCTTCTGGAACTACAGATTCAATGAGAGTATGTAGCTTGAGTGATGGGTGGCACGTAAATCTGTGTGAAGGAAAAACACTGGCCTCCCAGTCTTCCTGGGACAGGCAGTAGCTCAGGGTGCAGACTGTTTAGGCCTGAATGCCTAAAAACAGCCTCTTCATCTAACAGTTCTCAGCCAACATCAAAGTACCTTTCAACAGGAGGGTTTTTAAATAGGGCTTCAACTACACTGTAGTAGTTTCAAAAATACAGTTTGAAGGGGGGCTGAATTCTGTCTACCTCTGCTGGAAGGTAGGAAGACGTCAATAGTGAATTCACTATTGATCTGGGATTTTTGTCTTAATACTCCTGCAGCTTAAAGACTGATTTTGTTGTGGCTTTAGTCTGAGTTGTTCAGTAGCCTGGCTCATCTCACTTGGGACATAATGACCCAGCTACGTTTTTAGGCTGCTGCTGTGAGCCTAATTGTGGATTTAGACGTGTCTTATGTTTTCATGGTAGTGGTCAGTAAGTCCTGTCTGCATGTTGTAAACCTTTTGTCACAGTACCAGCTGGGGTTTTCCCTTGATTGTATTGCTCAAATTGTTTCTTGAACTTTTTTCCTGCAGAAAACCAGCCTGTGGTTTATTTTGAGGTGTGTTTTCTCACTTTGGCATCTGTAGTGAGCTTCTACTTTCAAGTTGTTCATATGCAGATGGCAGCAAAATACTCAGTGAACAGTAAATTGGCCAAGAAATATGATTAAGGGTGGGAGGAACTCATATTATTTACAAACTCTGTTTACATTTGGCAAACAGTTTCAGCAAAAAAAATATTTTTTTTCTATGTAAGTGGAGTGAAGGTCTAAGATCCAGAAAACAAAATTGTTTTGGTATGAGCAAAAATGAAACTTCTATGTGGGTTTGGTCACTGACTTCCAAAAAAATTCTTTTGTGTAGCTCAAAGTTTAAGTTTTATTTGAGTTCCACCTATGCTTTGCCAACTTAAGGATGTTGTCCGGAGCTGAGACCTAGGATGCCTTGAGGTTTCTGTATTTCTCAAAGCCCAGGCTGCAATGCTCGCTAACCCTTTGACTTTTCCAGCTACGTCTCCTGAGATACTGTGGTTTATGCGGGGTTGTGCTGTTGCAATTTGTGCTTGGGCAATGATCTCGAAGCACAGTTCCAGCTCTTGAAGTAACATCTTCGACCTTCCAGGCAGAGCAACAGATTGAACTTTGCAAACTGACCCATGTTCATGACTCAGTAATTCTTATTTCTCCTGGGACCATGTCCTAGGAGGCTGGCATCTAGCCTGGGGACCGCTGACCTGTGGCACTGTTTCTAAAGACAGTAAAGAGACAGACTGTTTGGCATAAAATAAGCCTTGTTTGCATGTGCCAGAAGTTATAGCTCCCAAATCTAAACTCCTACAGAGCCTCTCAAGATGGTACCAGCTCTGCTTGATGCCAGCCAGGTACGTGAGAGGCAGACACGTGTCCACTGCTGGCTGGGAGCATGGAGCCAGGCGTACGAGATCACCACCTTTCTTGCAAGCAAGCTGCTGCCAGCAGTCGCCGATGTGTCTGCCTCTGACAGAGGGCAGCTCCGAACTCCCATTGAAGTGGACTTTGCAGGAGTGCCGCCACTCACAGACACAATTTGCCTCTGTGCAAGAGGAAAAATGAAAGCAGCGTACTTTGTATTTTTTTCCTGCACAAAATGGAAGCTGTCTGGCATGTGACACTTGATGGGCTGCTGACCCCCGAGCTAGTGTTTAGACACTGAAGCTGAGGTCAAGAGATCTAGGGGGTTTCACAAGTTTCGCCCCTGGCCTGCTTTTGAGCCCTTGGGCTGCCTGCTTTACCCTGTGGCTCTGTCTGCCATTCATCCTTTGTTTCAGACATGAAATTATAAGCTTTCAAAGACACTGCCTTTCTCACTGTGTCAGGATGTGGTACCTGCCCGTACCAAGCACTGTTTGTGGTCTGGCTGCTGCTGTTACACAGAGAGTGACAGTCTGGAACTGATGAATATCTTTTGTTCCCCTTGACTTCAGTGAGGTTTGGCCCCATCCCACATGCCGGAGACCCCAGCGCCGTTCCTGGCTGCGGGCAGTTGCTCTATTTCAGGATCCTGTGCTCTGTGATTCCAAGTGAAAGAACAAGGTGGTGGTTTGAAGGCTTATTCTTGAATAAAAACTGCAAAAATAATTTTATTTTTTTAACTGCTGTGGAGGACAGGAGCATTATTACCAAAGTGGTTGGGAGGTTGTAATGAAATTGGTCTGTTGTCAAAAACAAAATGAGAAAAAAACACCAAACAGGTTTCCATAAAAAGTGGGAGTAATTGGTTAAATAGCTAAGCAAATAAAAATTAAATTCTTACCTCCAGTATTATTGTGACTTTTCATTTTCACAGTTGTTCCCTAAACGCACACGTTTAGACAGTCTTCCAAGGAAGAAAACGAGTGTGGCCAGCAGTTGGTAGAGAAACTTTTCCATGATACTGTTTCGTTATAGGTAAAATAAAATTGAAAGTAGGTGAGCTACTGGGCAGCACTGAGGTGTGTCTATGAGCTGCTTTCCAACCTCACTGTCGAGCTGGTTTCTGATTTGGTGCTTTCTCCCTCCTGCTTCCATCCTGCCAGCTTTTCCTTGTCCTTTGGGAGAGCCCTCACCTTTGCTGCAGGATGCCGGGAGGCAGCACAGTGGTTTGGGGGAGCTTTTCGCTTCTGCTGAAAGAGAGTTTCCAAGATGCTGTTTAAAAACGTGGCCTGCATTTGTTTGAGGTTGTGATTGGTGGTCTGGAAAACAAACATGGGTCACAGCTTTTCTGTGTTTGATAAGTTAGATGGGACAACATCATCCCTTTCAATTGCTTTCTAGTTATTTCTGGCTGACCTCAATCGGTGCTCTCTTTTAAGACAGGCCACGATGGCGAATTGAAAATCTGCTGCCTTAAAATCACTGGGTGTATGGCAGCGAGAGCAAGGCGGCACCTTGGTCATCTGTTCTCATTTTGCTTCCCTCGCCCAGGGCAGGAGCACACCTCTGCTCCTCGGCCTTTCCCCCTCCCCTCCCCAGTGAGTACACCTGAGCCGTTAGTTCAGAAACTCCCCATCTGAAATTACTGTTAGCCCATTAGCACAAATGCCAGATCTGCCAGCCCTCCAGTGTGATTTTTAATGGAGCCCTCTGAAAGTGAATGCTTTATCTGGGGGGCTTTGCTAGACAATAGGCTCTCTGGATTCTCCTCCAGGGGACAAGCTTGTCAATCAAATTGTCACAGACAATAATTACCCCCTGCTTTATTCGCTCTGTCTGTCTTCAGAACAGTCAATTAGAGCTATTGATACAGACAAGCTATTCTCACCAAGTTAGTTTTCAGCCTAATTAAAAGGAACCTGTCAGTGCCTTTCCCCGTAACCCTCAGGCTTCTAATGGCTTGGCTTTGTGTACGGCGCAGGCCTCGGAGACAGAGGGCTCAGTTAAAGTGCAGACTTTCATCTCCGCGTTTTCCTCAGCCATGGCGAGAGGGTGGGGTGGGGGGAGGGAGAGGAGGATTTTCTAGAAAAGACAGAGTCCTGTCTGCCTGGTTTTGTCCCATGTTTTTAAAATTCATCATGTGGAAAGGAGAGAAATCCTCTGAAGTTCAGACTCCTTGAAAGCACTCTGATGGCAACCAAGTGTTAATTCTCTGTGAGCATAGAGACCTTTAAACAGACAAACAAGGGCCCTCTTCAGGGATAAAAACAGTGGTTTTTCCTGCCAAAGTGTTTTGTTCTGCTCTTTTTCTTAAAATGACTGGAACACAGAAAAAGATATGCCAAAAATCTCATCATCTTGAGGATACTGTTGATCCAAAGTGTGTTCAGGAAAGTAAATACTTCGACCAGGCTTTCATTGTGATAGAAGAAAACCTGCCACGCTCCACAGTTTAAGCTCATTTCAACAAACTGTGCCCTCGGACATAAAATAAACTCACTGTCCAGACTTTGAGGTGGGGGGATTCTGCCATCACTTTACACCTTCTGAGATCCAGTGCATGGGATGTAGTTTCTGAAGAGGCAGTGGGAAAGGCCTCCAGGCCTTCTGCTCCTACAGGACCAAGTTGTATGTGTAATAGAAATCTGCTGCTATAAGTGATTGTTCCTTTTCTGAACTAATGGAATACTTTTTCTTTTCTCTTCCATGTTTTTGCTGCTGTTGGATCTTGTTTTCTTCTTCTCTTCATTCATGAACTTGAAACATGCAGGTAAGCTGAAAAACTTTTTTTACAAATATCCATTATCAATATTTCTTCTTTGTTTTTCCCTCAATTGTCAGCTTTATTGCAAGTGACTTTTGAGGAGTATGTTGTACGGAGAGAGAAACAGTGAGAAAGACATGGTATGATCCCCAGTGCTCTATAAATACATGTTCCCAAACAATGAGACATTTCACAAAAAGATAAGAACATCCAAAACCAAGTTTCCCATTTCACCCAGAAGCAGTATAAAGTGAGACAACCCAAATCTCTTTCCAATGAAATTGCTACACACATACACCCGACTTTGTGCTAATGTTGTAATGAAAAGAATTGGAAATCAGAACTCCGTATGAAGAAACTCTTTACTTTCTTCCAGTGAGGTAAACAGACCTCCATAGGAAGTCATGAAATAATTTCCAGGTGTAATTCAAAATGGAAGTGGGATTTTAAATGTCAGAAAACCTACTTGTACATTTAATCAGTATAGCTTTGAGCTCAAAACTCTTTGCGCACTTCCACAAAGTGTTTGCTGATGAATTTGCTGTAATATGTAAGTCTATTGTGATTCAAAACCCTGTCTCAAATCCTTTCCCCTAAACCACCTCTAATTACCAAGTATATAAAGGGGAATAAGAAATATTTAATTTCTGGAGTCTTGGAAAACTTTTCTGCCGCCTTTGAAGATGTGTGGAGAGCCAAAAGGGTCTGTGAGATCTAAAAGCGGAGCTTTCAGAGAGGCGTTTGAAGCCTGGGCTGTTGCACGTGGGTTCAGGAGCACAGGATATGTCCTGAGCTTCTCCCATTGTCTGTGTGACCTGAGCTACGGTTTTCTCAAAGATCTTTATAATTTACTCTGGAGCTCCCTAGTGATGGACTGCATCATTTGGAAGGTGTTGCAGGTATCTCCCGTGCTACGGCTTTTGCTAGCACTGAATTTATTTTTGTAGGTAACTGCTGAAAATTCAGTTTTGTTCTCAACCCTGTGTTTTTTGCATCCTTCCTTCCCTTGGTATCTGTAACTCTGATGATATTACAAAGGCAGAGTAGCTGTATTTGCTCTGCTACTCACTCACCAGTCATAATTTCATCTAAGTTGGATTAAATTTTGGTTTAAATGTGTTTACTTTCAAACATTTGGTTAATATAGTACTGCAAAATGATAAAACAGCCAAAACGCTTAGAAATTCCCATTGTTTGAGAAGTTGCTTTGCCACGTAAGTGAGCTACTAGCAAAGGATAATTACAAGTAGAAAAGCACTCATGTAAACTGCATGTTTTAAAAGCTGTGTGCATATTACAGTTTTAAATTTTGAAATGTAACAAAGTACCATCAATATTGCATGTACCACATATGGAGCATACAAATCTGAGCTGTAGATCTAAACTGTGTCGTAAAAGCAGAGTTTGAAACAATCCAGTGCTGTAAGCTCACGTGCACACATGTGTGCGTCATCTTGATATGCTTGCACAAGTATATATTGATCTTCAGTTGTGTTCATGTAGGGTGTTACCGGTTTTGGAAGAAAAAGAGTTAAGAGCAGCTGTACTGGTGCAGGAGAAAAATGCATCGAGCCCAATAGCCTGGGGAAGATAAAACAAGGCAAGCATATGTGATACTTCCCCCTAATAGTTTTCCAGCTTCCAATTATTTTCAGTTTAGTGACTTCCTAAGCATCACAGAAGTAGGACATTCAGAGTAAAAATTAAACTTGCCAGACAAATATCGGACAGAATATGGAGTTTCCGACCTAAGGATTTAAACACCGTTTACGGCAACATACTACTTTCTTCCCCAAGTCCCCAGTTCCGTAAGGTTTACGGCGCCGCACCCCCTGTCACCCACCAATGTTATCTGTCTCCCAAAGGGCAAATAAATAACGTGCACTAGTTTACAGGTTCCTTTGGTGTAGCACTCTTAAAATTATTTCCGTGTAAGTGATAGTTAACAAATGGAATTGTAGTTGCTGCTGGAAAATGCAAAGCAGTTGTTCTGTATCTGGGAAAGAGGAAGGCTCTTCTCTTGTTCATGTCAAAGGCACTATACAGGGCTGGGTGAGAGGTCGTCACTTCCCTTCTCTGTGGTTTTTATGTGCTGTCTTCCAGTCTTGCCGTTAATGAACACTCCATCTGGGTTGGTTTGGTTACATGGAACAGCTGGGATATGTGGCTGTGCCTGCACTGGGTCTGGCCGAGCCCCACCACGGCCCTCAGGGTGCTGTGCGTGTGCCGGTAGCTGGCGCAGCGGTGGTGACACACCAACGGCTGGGTGCTGCCGAGAGCGCTGGCACAGCGTCAGGGCTGCCTCTGCAAACCCCCCCCACCAGCAGGCTGGGGGTGGGCAGGGTCTGGGGGTGGGGGGACACTGCCGGGACAGCTGGCCCAAAGTGACCAGAGGGATATTCTGTACCATTTGACGTCTGCTCAGATGTAAAACCGAAGAGAAAGGAGGCGCACGAGGGGGCGTTTGTTATTTATGACATTTGCCATCCGGAGCAGCCGCTACCCGTACTGCAGCCCTGCTTCCCGGGAAGCGGCCGAACATCACCTGCCGATGGGAAGTAGAGAATAACACCTTTTGGTTTCCTTTGCTTCCACGCACGTGAATTTTGCTATTCATCACTAAACTACCTGTATCTTGACCCACAAGTTCTTTTCCGTCTTACCTTCTCCCACCCCACCCACCCCGTTTTGCTGAGGAGGGGAGTGACAGAGCAGCTGGGTGGGCACCTGGTGCCCAGCCAAGGTCAACCCACCACAGTGCCGAAGTCTTTGTGACTGTGGGTGACTTATGTAGCATTAGAGTCCCTACCTGCTGTCCTTTCCAGCACACAAGGGATATTGTGAGCCCTAGTTTAATTTTCCAGTGACAGAGATGTTCTCAAGTCCATAGCCAGCACAAATAGCTGGCCTTTACTTTCCTTGCAGAAAAACAATAATTGGTTGTCATTGTGAAATGACTTATTTCAGAAATAATTTGTTGTCCTTTAGAGAGAATGTTCACTTTGGTTACAAAATGTGGTATTTTGAAATGTAGCTAAAGGCAAGTGACAGGCACGCATTGGAGGCGTGGAGCTGGGTGTGCTTATGGTATTAAAGAAGAACAGGGAAATGAAATCACTGGATTTGCACTCTGCTAAAGGCGACCTCTGTCATGTGCAGCTTGCCTGTTGTGTACCGAGGCACAGTGGCAGTTTGTGGGCTTATACGGTAGACTTTTTGTTGCTGTTTTTCAAATTCTTCTTGAAAATGAAAGACCAGGCTTTCCAATACAGTTGAGGGGTGTATTCTTGAAAAGTAATGCTCAGTAAAGGCTTCTTCAGAGAAACAATAAAGGTAATGTAGGTGCAGGAAAGATCAAGTAGCAGTATTACTGACAGTGCCATTATTCTTCTTGCAAAATGTGCATGTATTTGTATGCACAGAAATTTGGGAAGGTAACACATTTGAAAAGAACAGAGCTCTAGTTTAGTTTTGGTTAATGTCAGAACAAGAATTCATTGCTGGGGGTTGAATGGGATGTGAACTGTACATGTGGAAAATTTCCAGCAATTTTGCCTGCCATTTTTGGCAAACTGTGCCCTTGGGGTGTTGTCAGCTGTGATTGGGAGGGTTAAATACATAAAAGTCCTGTTCAGAAGGAGCAGTCCCTATTTATAACAAACTTTTCCATAAAAAAATCAAACCGGGTTCTATTTTTGCCTCACTAGAAATCCACTGACTCTCAGATAGTTTAATGACCTTGAGATTTTCCCTGTCCTCCTTTTCTTCAGTTCCTGAACACACTTCAGTCTCTGGTGTTTTAACACACTTTATATTGAAGCATATCAAACTGAAGCCAACTTTTCCCGACTTAGGAATCAGTAAGGAGCTGCAGATCCTGAGATAAACAGAAATTACAGCAGGGTGAGGGCAGCATGCATGAATCCTGCAGATCTGAGTGAAATTTAGCATAAAAGAGAGAAAAGGTATCAAAGGTATTTTGTAGTTCAAATATTTATTTAACTCTTCATTTCTTTTGTTATAAGCAATTTACAGTTTTTTCAATCTAGTATCTGACATCACTGAGCCTTAGCCTGCATCGCCTACAGTGATAGAGTAGCACGACGTCAGCCGTCTTGGTTTAAAGCTGTATCAAAGGTACTAACACTTCTTTGAAGTGAAATATTAGTCTTGCTGGTTCAGACACTAAACTTTGATATACATATGTAATTGTGTGTATGAGGGCTTACATAAATGTTAAATAGTTTTGCAGAGCTACCTCACAGCCTTTTATGGGAAAATTCAACCAGAATTTCTGGTTTACTAAGCCTGCATATGTCTGAAAGTTCAGCTGAACGTTGCATATATTCTCAAGTGAACTAAGTGTAGTTGGCTTAAATTTCTGGAATTGATAGGAGGAGTAAAGAGAAAGAAAGCATGTATCAATTACAGAAGACCCTGGATTTTCTTTTGTTTTATTTACTTCAAGTGACATATGATCGCTGCCTGCATTGCAACTATGATATGGTTGAATCAGTAGCAAGTCCTCTTGTTGGAAGTTGCTTAGCGGTTCTGCTATTTTCCTTTCTTCTGTTGCTTGTAGCATTCTGGAAATGTAATCTCTCAGGCTAAAGTATTCCTGCTGGAAGCTGGCTTGTGTGGGAGGGAGGACTGCTATGGTTCATCAGTTTGGGTGCAAGTCTGTAGTGGAAGGGAATTGACATTCTGTTATGAAAACTGGAAAACAATTCCTGCAATTTCTTGTGATATATTATCGTGCTGTTCAGCCAAGTAATACACATGCATCATGTCCAACAGAAGATATGTTCTAATAGGTATTTGAGAAATGCAAGCATATAATTAAATATTGTATCATAACACACACTCAAGTGGGAATGCAGTTAACATCATTCCTTAGCATAAATATTTTTCTTCTTTGGAACATTAATTATGCAACAGTAACACTTTCTTAATATGTTTTGATTTATAGCCTTGCACTCAAAATATGAACATTACTGAAAAAAATTACTTCTGTAAATTGAATTGCTTTATCTTTTACATTAAATTGTTCAAAAATTTATTGGCAGAGTTACTCCTGGTTTTCTTAGTTTCTCATGGCATTGTTGCCAACCGATACAGAGCTATGATTTTGATTGCGATAAGAATAGGTAAACTGGCTTCATGCTGTTGTATCACCTCGGTATTTTCTGTTCCCTGCATTTATTCTGGCATTTAACTTGGCTGCAAACTGCAGAAATAAAAGAACAAAAGAACTCTCAGGACGAAGAAGCATAGGGGCTTTTAAAGCTTGTGATGATACAGGGTGAAGGGAAAAAGAAACGGTTTGCTGAAAAGCTGCCTAGAAGACAGAGCAGGCTTTCTTACCCAGCTCCTACCCTGAAACCCAGGTGGCTCAGTGTGAGGTCCGGTGTGCGAGTAGCCTTGCCTATGCAGCCTGTAGGGCGAGGGGGTTTGTTACCAGTTTGTTTTGGTCCTTTTACGCTGATGATGGATATTGTGGTGAGAGGGAGAGAAGTTGAAAAAAACTCTTTAGTCTGCGTACTTGCATGTGTATCTGACAGATGATGTGGTGGACAAATAGCCCGTGTTGCGGGATTATTTCATTTTTGCTGTACTGTTATGTGATGGTAAAAGTGCTTTATTAGCTTAAAGAAGAAAATTATAATGCTTGAGCAAAAGCTACTGCTATAAGTCCAGTTGCTCTTTCAGAAGCTGCCGCTTCAGAGGCTGGCTGTGGTCTCTGCAAAAAGCTGCGCTTAAATGCCAGTGCCACTCACTGGGAAGACCGGCCGGTGCCCACCAGTCACACGAAGGGGAGAGCCTCTCGCCTTCTCCAAGCAAGGCTGCTTTGTTTCCACAAACCTCCTTATAGAAAGCTTTGAACCTAGAGAAGGTCCAAGTGGAGAAACGCTGCCAAGCTACAGGTTAGCAATGTTGGTCTTCCACTGCCCCCCCTGCCCTCGCCCTGCCCGCTTCCCCTGCACTTCCCTCAGAAAGGAGCATCATGCACAGCTTGCAAAGTTCAGCCACAGCACATTTTTTCACTCCAGGGATCCAGCTGAAGGCAAATTGCTGCCCCGTCAGGAAACAGACAAGACACCCACATGTCACAGTTGCTTCATTTCTAGGTATTTACTTAGACGAGTGGGCAGCCGGAAAGCCAGATTAGGTCTCAGTGAAGCTGAGCCTGATGATGAACAGTTTTGCTGTATCTTATCACATTGTTTCTCAGTTCTTAAAGATACTCTGCTGAATTAAACATAGGTAGAGATATGGTTTCACGTTTTTCTTTCCTTGCCATTTTTGCCAAGACTCCAAGATTATTTCTTTTTTTATTAATTTTTGGAGAGACTTGAGCTGGCCATGGATCTGGAAGGACAGAAGATTTTAAGAGAAAAGAAAATGAGAACTCTTCAGACTTGCATCAATGAATGAGCCAGAGATATTGGTTTGCATTTGTGTGTCTCGCAGAAATGTGCAATGTAATTTTTTCCTTATCCTGTGGGTTTTGTGGTCCTGAAGATAATGACTGAGATTGGGAAGTGCCTGGCAATACATTGGCTAAAACAAAGCATTCGCATCTGGCTTTGTTTAGATTTCCTACAACGCTCTAGAATGCATTTTTGCAAGTCGCTATTTCCCAGGCAAAACCATGGCAATCATTCTGATTAAAAAAAAAAATAATAGTCATGAACCAGATTCAGGAAGGTATTTATGACTTTGCCTTCCAAATATCAATGGCTGGCAGCATCATATTGAGAACTGGCTAAACCAATTCAGCTAGGTCCCAAAGCAAAATTATTACATGAAAATGTACAGTTTATTAATAGCAATACATGTCCTCCTGCAATATCAGCAGATGGTTCAGTCAGACAAGCAGAGAAGTGATCCACCTCTCTCCAAAGAAAAAAGAAAGGGAGGGGAACAACAACCCAAAATCTAGAGTTTCTTATTAGATGCTTTGGGAGTTCAAATGTCCAGAGAGAACAAATGAGCAATGTAAGCTATCAGAATAAAACAGTGGTCTCAGCATCTTACCCTTTTTCACCAGGATAACTCCCTTGACATCAGCTGAGATAAACTATACTAACTCATAGAAAATCACACCCATTACTTACAATTCTCAAAGGCTTAAATTATTCTGATATTGCATCTCTAGCTGTTGTATTCTTCCCCTGGAGAGTGTGTTTCTGAGCAGATGCCAAACAAGTCAGCAGATGAAAGACCTTTCTGGCCCTGGTGTATTATAAGGGGGGGGGGCGGGGGCGGGGGCTGTCAAAAGGCATGAGAATCACCACACCAAGCGCTGACCTGGTCTCAAACTTGGTGCACAGATCTGATTTTACCAGCATACCTCTTTTTAATAATTTCATTTCCCAGTTCCCTGAAAAATCTTTTTTTTTTCCTGTTACAACCATCATTATTAGCAAAATAGTACCAAGCTGCTCTGCTGCAGTTTTCCCAGGCTCTTATAGCAAGAAGTTGACAGGAATGTGACCCGGTTTGTCTTGCTCCAGCCCCAGATATATTTTTCTCTCATTTTCCTGCTACTACTGTATAGTCTGTTACAAGTATTTTCCTGCCTTGGGGTGTTGTTTCATCTTTCTAACCTAATATAAGTAAGTAATTTAATGTAGAAAGGAACTTGATTATCAAATATAAACTGGCAAATATTTATGTGTTTAAGGATGATGAAACAGATCTCACAAGGGTTCTTAGAAGCAAATGTGGCTGGCGGTGCAGTTGAGTCTATTACTCAGTTTAGCTCAGTTCTACAATATTTGAATCTATATATACAAGACTGGAAGTTAAAATAAGAGTAAAACCACCTGGTGAGTTACCTTGTTGAATTTTACTGTATTGTTGTCCTGTAAAGACTGATAATTACAAGTTTCTCAAGATGAAAGAAGTAAAGCTTCAGAATGTCTGGAGGCTGCAGAAATCTTTCCTCTTCACATAATGATTTACTGGTACAACTGACCAACATGGAAATTAATTGTTGGACTTCCCCTGCTTTTCAGTTTAATTTTTTTTCTGAAGAGTAGCTTGACGAGTAAAAAATGTGGGAGGTGGGTTAATTATTTTTTTTTACAGTCTTTAGGTAGGGTGGAATTTGGTGGCACTGACAGTCAGTTCTGTTTTGGAGGGAGGGGTTTTTTGCCCAGAAATTTGACTGGTTTGAATGTGGGCGCAGAAGCCTTTGCCTAAACCTGTTAGACCTGTCCTTTTCTTGTGGTTTCGCTAAACCTTTGACCTTCCTGATGAGGTCAAATAGTTTCTTGTGTAGGGCCAGTTCAGTTCTTAAAGGGAACTCCTGGCTTAAGCCTATTACAGAAATGATCTGACCAAGTATAAGCCTCATCTGTTCCTCAGCAGTTACCTGCTGGCGGGTAATAACAAAGGCAGCTCATAGAATATTTAGTTGGGGTTTTGTTGCAGAGGCTAAATAAAATTACCTTCATGAAATATCTGCCGCAGAATTGTATTTAATTCAGGTCACTTTTAGGAAGATTGTGACATGCCTGCTGACAGCAGGAGAAAATCCCCTCTAAGGCTCTAAATCAGTATGTCCGAAATATTTATCCAGAAATACAAAGGAGAAAGTGTGTTACAAAATCAAATCCTGATGGCAAATAGCGCAAGACATTCTCCATTGTTTGTAGCGTAAGGTTGCTGCCAGGAATTATCTGTAGCTGTTAAAGCTGAGTATGATGCCAGTTTAATTTCGGATTACATTATCTGGGCATTTAAAATACTGGTCACGACGCATCAGCACTCCAGAGTCTCTGTTGCCATTAGTAGAGGCCAGAAACTGGTCATCAGTTCCATGTATAGCATGAAAATCCAAGTTTTTAGGTTTCAGCTAAAGGTCTGAAAAGTCACTTAGGCAGGAATACAGTGGACTTGAGGGTAAGTATTTCACTTTGGGGTTCTGCAGCTGTACCCTTAGGCTGGGCTTTGAACTGACACGGGCCACAATCCCCCTGCCCACTCCTCAAACAGCTGGCAGGCTCAGCGTTCCCTGGGCATCCTGCTCTCTAAAGCCAGTGAGGAAATGTTTGGAGCGGAACGAGCATTATGAGACAACACAACTTAATGTTGCTGCTCAGAGTTTCCAGGTTTTAATCTGTGGCTAACGAAACCCTCCTCACCAGGCCCAGGGGGGTCCCTAGATGTTCTCCATCAAAATACGTAAACTGCAGTGACTGGTTTCATGCTGCAAGTGAGAAGATTAGAAACCGCTACTTAGTTGTACGTCAAAATACTGTTCGTTTGTCACAGACCCTGACCCAGGCCTTGGTCAGTCAGGCGGGTTTTGACCCCAGTGGTGACCAGCCAGCCTTTCGGTGCTGTGCGTGATTTCAGTGCATCGGGGTCTGACCCACAGTACCGAACCGAAGTGGGCACGCAGTGGTGTAGCTATGGGAGATTGTGAGCCTCTGTCTGCAGCACTGTCATCTACTCTGAGCAGTCGCTCTGGCTGTGGGATGTACCTCCGTGCGCAGGAAGGGTCTTCGGGGCTTTATTCCGTGGAGTCCATATTTGCTGCTGGGGCCAAAAAGATTAACAAACTGGGGTTTGAAAATACCACAGTGCTGCTGCTATGTCCATCTTGAGTGAGCTGGCAACCTTGTTTTTAAGAATGTGTACTTGGACAGGGAAAAGTATATGGAATTGCTTCTGGTTCCTTGATTTATATTTTTTTTCCGCAATCATATTGGCTTGATAGCCTTATCTCAGCAACTGTTTCTGAGATGGGCTTTTTGACAGTTTTGCAGCCTTGTCGACTGCATCAATCACACAGCTCATCTCAGGTCACAGCAGTCAGCGACTCAGCCAGCATTAAAATCAAGAACTTACCTCAATAAGCACATTCACCTTTTTGTAAGAACAGATGGCAGGCTAATCCAGCGTTCGTTCCTAACAGTGAATGTGCTGTGTCACCTTAGCAGGCTTTGTGCGGCTCTGGTGCCTGCCTCAGTTGACTTCTGCCACTGCTGCAGTGCAGTTAAAGTTACCCTTGTCCCTGGTGGGCCCGCTCCAGCCTGCAGGAGAAATAGGCTCATAGGTGCTTAAAAGAGGAAAACAGAAAATGACAATTAGGAACTCACTGTATCTCTTCATTTACATGAGTATTGGAGGTATGGTACCAATTAATAAGTTGGAGGTATGGTACCAATAATTGGTAACCAATTAACCAATTAATGAGTGATTTTCATCAAGCAGATTCTTGAACTTTTTTCCCTATTTTCCCTGACTCTGTGACATGTAACTGAAGCCAAACAGTGCATCGGAGGCAATGGATAAGCAGCATCGGTACTCTGACAGGAGGAAAAATGGGGTATTGATCTGCTTGTAAACTGCTCAACAAAGTTTCACAGGTAGTAGTATTAGTAATAGCCTATAGTAGCAGCTACCTGGAAGGGAGCAAAAATATACACTACGAAGGGCTTCGTTACAGAGCTGTAGCTTTAGATGGTTTTGGGGGCATAGCCCAAAACTGTTCTGATTGTAGTGGACCCACTGATCTTGGAAACTAAACTGTCTTGGGCTTGTCCAGTACGGGGATGGGAAACTGCTTGGCATTCTCAGGTACTGGCAAAAAGTGAAGAGTCCAGACTGAAGAGCTGTTGCATGTTAAAAACTAGAAATCAGATGAACTTGCATAATTAACTCACCCCTATCACCACAGCTGAGCTGCAAGTTGTGCAGAAGAAGGTATCTCAAAGTCCTTTGTCCTGTTACTTTGAGAATTGTTTTAGTAACTTTCCATTTGGCAGCTGGTACATATATTACTAGCTAAGGGAGATGACTGAATTTTGCTCCATAATCCTACACGTTCTGTGTCATGCTCCTAGTGTTACACGACGGCTAACAGTAACAGCTGCAGTCCAGACAAGAGGTGGTCCTGGTGGTTGGGTGCACTAGGAGATTCTCTGCAGAACCAGCTTCCAGTGCAAACCAATGGAGAAGCAGACCAGAGGCAGGAGGAGAAATAAAGAGCTGGAGGGTCTGAGGGAGTGTGCTTTGCGCGTAGCAGGTCAGTAAAGGGTTTGGGAAGATCAGGTCTTCTGACTCCAGCTTCCAGGAAGGTAATAAACCATTAGAGCCTGCTGTTATAGCTCCTGACAGGCTGCTAGGACTTTAATCATACATCTTCATTTCAGGTTCAGCAGGCAGATAGCTGGCTTTTTTACAGCAGTTGAAGCAGAGGAGACTGCTGAAACATGCAATTATTTGCTTAAGGTGACAGGCATGCCTGGGTCCTGGAGGACAGTAGTAGTTGAAAACTGGCAGCTGCAGACCTGTTTGTATTATGTAGAGGCATCTGATGCTGATACCAGGAAAAACTGTGTGAGGGTTTGGAACAGTGCCGGTCCCCTCTGCCAGCCCGTCTCTCCATGATGCTGCTGATGACCTTGTGGCTGTTCCAAATGGGAGTGCTAACTGGTTGTCTTGCAACTTGACTGCATGAAATGGTGAAGGCAGGTGTGTCCTTTGATCTTTGCTCTAACAGTTAAAAACACTTAGGACAGGGCTGCTGAATTTTTACCCATATCTGCTCAGGCAAAAGTTCAGCATAGTCTCTAGCTCACTTTGGCCAGTGACATCTTTGCAGCTGGCTTCTGAGAGAGCTTTTCTCTTTGCAGTACGTTTTCTCTCCAAATTACAAGTGCTGTGAAATACGGAGTATGCTGCAGGAGCACAGGGGATACCATATATCACAGACCGGTTTGAGTTGGAAGGGACCTTAACGATCATCCAGTCCCACGCCCCTGCCACGGGCAGGGACACCCCCCACCAGCCCAGGCTGCTCCCAGCCCCGTCCAGCCTGGCCTTGGGCACTGCCAGGGATGGGCACCCACAGCTGCTCTGGGCAGCCTGGGCCAGCGCCTCGCCGCCCTCACGGGGGAGAATTTCTTCCTCATATGTAATCTAAACGTGCCCTCTTTCAGCTGATATATGGTGGAACTACTGCATTTCTGGTAACCTTGTAGTCTGGTTTGAGAGCTCGGTTTGCTTTTAGATAAGGTCTGATTCAGGGATACTGACGAGTCTAGTTTTTCCCAGAAGTTTTTTGTATCTTTACTAGCTACACCATCTAATCTTTTTCTTGTACAAGTTCGAGTTATCACAGAGCTGCAGCTTCCCTTTTGTTTTTCTTTTTCTCTGTCCCCAAACAGGCTGCTCTGTGGCCCTTTGTAAACTACCTAAGGATGGATAAATATCTAAAATCTAAGAGTACTCACTGTTTTTTGAAGTGTTGGAAGCCCAAGTATGCCCCCCCCTCCTTCCTTTTCTACCCCATCTCTCTGTTTTTTACTATGCTTCACCTATTGTTTAGTCTTTTCGGTTTTGATTGTCAGGTGGTAAATTCACCATGAAGAGTGTCTGGGATATACAGAATACATCCCTCTTTGCATGGCAGGGATCTCTGTTAGCGAAAGGGAGGCAATGAGTCAGCCTCCCCATCACCCTCTTCCAGCATCCTTCAGACAGCTGTCAGTCAGGGTGAGCAGCGTGGCGGAACGGATGGTAATTATGCACACTTAAACTCCAGCATCTTCTCCTGTAGAAGATGGGAGTCCTTGATGTGCTTAGGGAAGTTAGGTGTGTTCTGCCAGGACTCCTGGCAAGATATTTACCTTTCTTCTTGTCACAAAGATGCTTATTTCTAAACAAACGCTATAGTCAGGGTTCCCCTGTTCAGCGCATCCTATTCCTGCCCTGGCATTGGGTCCTTGGGTGAATGCAGGTCGGGGGAGTGATGCTGAATGAAGGAGCAGCTCCGTGTGGCAGATAGAGTATGGGCTTTTCAGACCTGTGCTGACCAGTTCTGAATAAATGCCTCTTGTTACTAGTGTTTTGTGAAAATGAGAAGAAAAATACAGGGAAACATGCATGTGGTTTGGATTGTAAATGATTTGGCTATAACTCTAAGTCCTTAGAACAGTCTGTTAGAACAAGATTAAGGAGCTACCAGAGGCTTATAAAGTCTTGCCTGATGCATTGCCACTTTGAAATGTTGCATGCCATCTCATAAGGTACCTTTTCTGTGGCTATAGCCGTGGAGTGGGCCCATGCAAAGATTCTGAAGTCATACACTTTTAATACACATGTGCTTTCCCAAGTGTCATTTATCTGGGGTACTGTGTAAAACATTTCGATTTATCTTGATTTCACCTGATTTTCTTGGATTGTGAAGAGCTGTTAGTTCCTCGTTTAGGCTGCCACATAGCATTTAAACTCATTAATTGACAATTATCTAACAAGCAACAGGGATAGATCTCTTGCTGGGCTGAAGGCTGAAAAGCCCATTTGAACCTTTACAAATGTTAGCACATTTAATGAGCTAACAATGAATTTGAGTTTCTGCATGTTCAGTGGGAACTCCTCCTAATTGATGGCCAATTGCATTTTTCTCTTCAATCTCAGAGAGGTAATGAGACTGGGACAGTGTTTAGAGTAGTCCACCGAGAGCCTGCTTTAGAAGCTGTTCCTTTCTCCATCGTGAGGCTGGACTGAAGAGTGCCTCCCATTTCAAAGGGTTAGTATCTGAAATAACATTCTTTAGAGTTCCTGTCATTTTATTTATGCATTAGTATGCAATTGGGGGTTTAGACAGCAAAATATTACATTTCAGTGTCAACTTGAATCTGTTCTCTGGCCTAAAAACCCCCAAAAGTGCTTGCTGCCAGGGTGGGGAAGTGGAAGTATGATTATAGTTAGCTCTGAGCAAGGCAGCACAGCAGTCCAATTCAGTGCTTGCCCAGACGTTCTCCTGGAAAGTAGGCTTGATGTATTGACAGCAGTCCTTCTTTTCCCATAACTACATTTTATGCCTCATTTATTTGCCTTTGGTACCTCTGTGATACAGATACTCACTCATGGGTTTATGGTTTTAGTTTGTCACTATGTGTGTCTGAACATTGAGTACTAATTATATCATGTAACTGCTGACTATCAGCCAGCAACTTAACTGTGTCAGATACAGAGCTCTACCTGAAGGCAAAATTGGTTGAGGTGCTTTTTTTTAAAGGAGTTTTTCTTACTTTCCAAATTCAGGTTCTGAGTCCTGGGTGAAAGCTGGAGTCAATACCAGGGTTAACCTAAGAATTGCTAGGAAAGCTACACTAAAATTGCTTTTACAGGGGAAAAACCACCATACTGACAAAGTGCTCTTGCTATGGAATCAGCTGTACTGGCAAAGCTGTTCTTTGTACTGTTTTAGTAACACTTCTCCTTGGAGTGCGCACACATGAAATAAGCTTTCCAACCAAAAGCATGTGCTGCCAGTATAAACATGTCTGCACAGGGGGGCTTCTGCTGGCACAGCGCTGTCCCGCAAAGACCCACCTCTTCTCGCCCTCCCCAGAGCACTGTGCCAGCAGAAGCCTATGGTATATTCATGGCTTCGTTTTAGCTGAGCTTGTTTATTCATCCACTTTTGTAAAAGTCCTTGTGATGTAGAGTATAGTGTGGCACAGTGCTGTTCGTGAGCCCCAGACTCTCAATGTCAGTCTATTAATCCTTGCTAAACCTATTAAACCCTGCCTCTTAATACACTTCCCACCTGCTTCCCTCCGCCGTACGTGTTGTTAGGGGCAATGCGAGAGTATATAGCTCGGCAGATGAAATTTTTACAAATGTCTGAGTGAACTCAGTGACTTAGGCTCTTGAAAGTCTTACTTTATGTAGCTCTTGGCCTCATTTAAGGCCTACAGCCTTGTATTTGTATTGACTGATCACTTGTGCAGGTAGGTAATACTCCTTACATTGTTTGCAGACAGAGTGAGCCAAATCATCGCTGATATGAATCAACATCACCCCATAAATTTCAGTGAAACGAGCTCATTTACACCACAGTGAGGATTTGGTGCTTTATGAGTGGGGCCATCAGGGAAAATGTTTGTATGGAGCATTTGAACCCCTAAACCCTGTTCAGAGAATCTGTCACACAGCTACGCCTCAGAAACTGCAGCCTCCGATGGCTTCCCCTCTTGTAGCCTATGTCATATGATACACGTGATACGAAATACACCACGTGAGTCACACAGGGCAGCCTGGCTTCAGGTGTGTTCCAGGCAGCCACAACACCGCTTGTGATTTGGTATTGGGAGTTACTTGATTTTCAGTCAGCTCAGAAATGGGGGATAGAAAACAGATTGCTGTTATTGCGTGTTCTGACAGTGAGTGTACAGCCTGTCACACAGGTTCCCTCTTCCACCTCACTAACAGCACAAAATAAATTTTCCCAATTCTCTCAAAGCAGTTATGGATCTTTCCGCGTTTTGTTAGTCGTTCTGTGTGCAAGAAATGTTATAAACGGCTTTATTTTCAGAAGAATATCCTTTTGCTCGTATCTGTCCTGAATACAGAGAGGTCTTAGGAGTTAAGCATCAGGTTTATGAGCAAATCCGGTGCGTTTCCAGCAGGATTTCTTCCATGCATCAAACAGCATCGTCAGTCCATCTGGAGAAAGCTGTACTGTTCCATGCCGGTACAGAATCATTCTCTCTTCTCCGAGTATCACATTTTTCATTTGTGTAGAGAAATATACTGTGCTGGGGTTTCTGCAAATGTGTCTTGCCGGTGTCATGGGAAGTTTGTCAAAACCGTAGTGCTGAGGAAGTAGAGAAATCCAACCTGGGATTTCCCTTGGATTTCCCTTGGACTTGTTGGAGTCACCAGTGGTTTGTATCAGTGTCGGGCAGCAGGAGGGAGGGAGACAAATGGCTCGGTTTCTTTTCCTTCTTGGAGTGACTTGTTAGCTAAGGCAAATCCGAAGAATAGGTTTTGAGTGCTGCTCCTGCTCCACTGTGCTCCCCAACTTGGGAATGGACCCTGCGGTGTTTAATTAGGAAAGCTACTCCTCTCTTTAATTCCACGGCAGGTTCGGTTCAAGGCTGCTGTCGCTTACAAGGGTGTGAAGCCAGAGGCCTGCCTCCATGTCGGGGAGGGAAGATGGGAGGTGGTGGTCAGATCTTGGCGGCAGTTGGCTCTCCAGCTCTCAGAATTAAGTGGAGCTGCCATCCGTGTAACAACTGAAAGGATTTCATGCCTCAGAGAAAGGCCCTTTCCTTCACAGATTTCTAGTGCTTCAAGAAATAAGGCTTTTTCACATGTAGTGGAGCTTTTGCCTTTGAAGGGTCTGATGCCTTTGTGCTGGAGCCCTCCCAGCCTCCCTCCATGGAAACTGAAGTCATCCTGGTGGGAGGGGAAATCCTCAAAAACTGGGCTGGGGCTTTCATTCCCTGCCCTGCCCCTGGTCTGCCATGGTCTGTCAGCAAGGCACCTCACAGCCTGACGCTGCCTGTTCCCTTCCTGCTGCCTGCTCTCTCTGTTCAGAAACCTACGGCTGGAAATCATCTCTCCGGCTGTAGGTGCAGGCAGTCATACACCAAATATTTACTAGGGAAGAGTCTGTAAAACATCTGCTTGAGATGTACACATATCCGTGGGCTGCCAGACGCTTTCCAGTTCCCTGCAGAACAAAACCTGAAACTGTGGGCATCACTGGTTATTTAGGTCCTTGAACAAGTGGAGGTTTGCCCACTAAACCCTCGGTGGCTGTAAGAGGGGACTGTGCCCCTGCTCGAGAGAGGGGCAGAACAAAGGAGAAAGGCTGGTCCGTCCAAGTCGTGGTGAAAGCTTTGCCCTGCCCCCATCAGGGACCAGTGGGGTGGGCATTTTATATTCTGTTTGTGGCAGGGCTTGTGTCTGTCTTGGTGCTGTCCTACTACAAATAAATATTAATAGGTGCAGAGAAAGGTAAGTTGGGATTTTTTTCATGCCAGACTTGTATCTGCCTTTCAGAGGTGCTGAGCCCAGGCAGAACCTCCTGGTAAATTAATGTGTTCTGTGATTTTAAAAATTATCAGGCCTTCAATGTTCTCCAACTAGCACTGTGGAAAAAAAAAAAAAACAAACCACAAAACCCCAAAACCTAAAATAAGTGAATAATTCTTAGAGAAGATGCACTTTTCATCTTTATTACCTGATCCTTCAGCCTTCTGTACAGCATGAAGTGAGGTAATAAAGGCAGGAGAATTGAATCAAATGCATTGAAGATTTTAACATGGCGGTTTTGTTAGTATCAAGATGCTGTCCCAAGGCAGCCAGCCACGCTGATGGCTCGGTATGAAATGCAAGGGAGAGCTTTTAAATAATTAATAGGTAGAAAGAGCTCCTTCAGCCCAGTTTATATTCAGCAGGAGGATGGATGAGAAGGAGAGGGGGGAGGCCCCATTTCTGAGCTTAAGCAGTGGTGAAAATACACTCATTCAAATGTGAAGAATTTTTAATTGGGGGAGAGGGAGGCTGAGAGCAGGAGGGACTGGAGCAGGGGAGAGAGCAAGGAGGGGGCAGAGCAAGGGAGCGATGGAATGACAATTCTTAAAGATGCATTAAACTGCAGGGAGCCTAAAGTAGGCTTAGAGATGAGCCTAAGTAACTGGGACAAAGTCTGCTCAGAAGCCACAGATGGGCCTTGGCTTTCACTATTATCTGCTTGAACTCACAAAGGGGAGGAGAGGGAGGGAAGGGGGAGAGGGTAAGGTGCTTCCTCGCCTCCCTCTGCCTTGCATTTGCATGGAGAGAAAACTATTGTCTGCTTCCACGGGCAGGAGGGACGGAGGGTGGGAGAGAGCTGCAGCTCCCAGTAGCGCAGGGGATCAGACAGCCCTGGATTCTTCCATCCTGCTTCTGCCAGGCAGGGTGTTAATGTGGCGTGAAAGCAGTTTAAAGCCCTGGGCCTCTCTCTCAGTCAGCAGGGTGTCCCGTGGAGGCCAAGGTCCCCAGTGGGTGGCTGTCAGTGGCAGTTCGGTCGGTTAGGCAGAAATTTATTAGTATTATATTTTCCCCCATTTTTTTGTTAGAGCAGCGGGGAGAAAGTGACAGCTGTATTAGGGGCTGAAATGCCTCCAAAGGGATCAGAAGACATCTGCAGAGAGGGCTTCTGACAAAAACCCCTTTCAGTATGCCCTAGCAGCAGCTTCCAAAGATATCACGGAAAAGAAAAGGGAAGGTTTACTGCTTCTGGAGGGCTCAGGCTGCTGCCTTTCTATTTCTCTGTTTATTTCTCTGTTTCTTTATTCCTTTCCAGGCTTTCATAACACAGACATCCTTCCCATCAGCGCCCCGGTGCCTGAGAGAAGAATAACCGCTCTGCTCCCTCCACTAGCTTGCTCCTCTCTTGCTCTTTGTCTGATTTCCAAATAACCAAAAGTGGAGGCTTTGAGGAAAAAGGTTGTCTCAGAGTCACGTCCGAAGGCAAGTCCTCCCTCAAGGCAGTGCTGAGTTCCTCTGCCACCGGCGCTATCAGGCTTGCCAGAAATATTTTAAGCAGTCAGAATGGCTTTGTACTTTTTAATCTCTGTGTCCCTAACCATCCTTCCTGCTCTCACATGCCATCGTGTTCAGCAGTGGAGCTGGGGGCTGGGGGAGCTGTGGAGGGGAAGAAGGAAAAAAATCAGCAATCGCTTTTACCATTAACCCATTCAGCTGCAAATCCCCCTCCCCACTGAAAATTCGCACACAGAATTGCGTATGCAATCAGCTGTATTCTTTATTTCTATAGCGCCTTTCTTATTAACCACATCTCTCAAAGGAACTCTTCAGGAAATAAAACTGGTTAGAGATTAAATACAAGAAGTCAACCTTCCATGTTAAAGTACTGCAGTTTTTGTGAGGGAGGCAACATTAGCCAGCCTTACCGCTAACACTGCTCGTTTGCACATCTGCTGCCCCATTGAGATGGGGCGTGGAACGCAGCAGACCCGGTTCTGTGCCAAGTAGCAGTGGGCAGCCTCTGTGTATTAGTGATCTTAATCCTTCATTACCTTAACAGGTTTTACTGTCTGGGATTCTGGTTATTTTGTTTCAGGCTTTGCAGCACTGTAGAGACTAAAATACAACCCTGTTTTTTTGATTAATGTTTCAGAAGGTTTCATTCACACCTGCCCAGCCTCTGTTTATTTCAGTTTATTTCACCTTTCATGCCAGCGGACAGAGCCGTGGCTGGAAGAGTGGTACCTGCTGGGGGTCAGGAACCTGCGGCAGGTACGGGGGCTGCCAGGCTTGGCAGCTCTCCTGGCACTTCCATCCCCCCAGCTTTGGCTGGAGAGCTTCTTGCAGTGACTGCTGGCAGTAGAAAAGTGACTTTTGGGTGGATTTTTTTCCCACTGGAAAGAATATAAAAGCCTTTTGAGAAATAAGGGCTTAAATAGAAGGAATAGTATTTGGAAATAAAAGAATAAAGATTAATATGACACTTTTTTCTGTGTGTGAAAGATACAGATATAATACATAAAGGGAGATGTAACATCACATACAGCATCTTTCTGGTTGCAAAGATGCGGTTGGTGAGCATCAAAAGAAATTGAGCCAGAGGGGCATTTTCATGTTGATTAATTCTGTATGTCATTGTTCTGGGTATGTTTCTTCATTTTCTGAGATTCTGTTTTAAATCTGTGATTGTTAAACTCAGCATTTGAAGCTGTAAGTGAAAATTTGTAATATAGGAATTCACAGCTGGAGGCTCATGTGTCAGTTACAGTTGGACCAACGCTGCGTGCTTTACTGAGTACAAGCACAAAAGACCAATTTTCCCATAAAGAGTCGGGAAAGTGGAAGAAATTACTTTTCAGATTCTATCATCTGTAAGCAGTAGTACCAAATACTGTCATTTGGTTAAAAAAAACCAAGCAGGTAATTTTGAGTAGTCTCATTTACTGTAAGAAGAATAAGAAATTCCAAAGTGCTTGCCGGGGGGGGGTTACTGAAAAACATAGGTATTGTTAAATAATTTCTCATTCAAACTCCAAAACAAAACTCAAATGGATGTCATTTTGTGCATAACCAGTATCCAGAGAGATCTCATTCCTTCATGATAGTTTGTTTTCTGTTAACTGTGATGACAGGAAGAAATTTTGCACTAGCATTTGTTCACTCTCATCTATAAAAGGAGACTAGATCCACATTATAGTAACAGCAGTGCTCCCCAAGGCAAATTGTTCACACTCCAGAAGGTGCCGGGGTTTTATTGTGAGTATCGCGTGCCTGTTTCTGTGGACTTCAGTTATGGTTTAATAATTGAAAACTCATAAGACCGTGAAAGTTTTTGGAAAATTTACAAGTGCGAGGTAAAGCAACATTAAAGATGGATGGAAAGAGACACTGAGAGCTGGTCTACTCGGCATTTGGCCAGTTTCCTTTTAATAACACATAACTCACCTGGCCTTTGTAATCCCTATCTAAGAATAAACTGACTATACAGCTGGAGTCAGCAAGGGAGGTGTCACCACCTCGTTTCTGCTGTTTACAATGAAACTTAAATAGTTCGTGGTTTCGAGTTACTTAATGTAAGTATCAGACTGGAAATGTAGCTGTAAGATAAAAGCAGGTGCCTGCCTGTATCAAGACTGACGAAACTTGAAACATCACTTGTTTTAAGTATTTTAAAGGGTATTATTTGCATATTAATGTGGAAAATTATAACAATTCTATTTGACTTGAAATAGTATAGTGAAAATTGAATCATGAGGGACATATAGATAGCACAGCTTGGTTTGCCTAAATGCATTGATGCTTTAGATGTCCTTAAAATCCCTCACTAACCCTTCTCACAGAGGCTTCTTGGGTTGCCCTTTGGCTGGTCAGGGTCTTGCTTGTATAGTGCATGGGTTGGTTTTGTGTTGCCCTGAGCTTGTGATGCTGTTTGTGAAGGCTTTTAAGGTCCCTGAAGATGCTTGGAAGCAGGGGGTAAGGGGGACAGCACTCACCTAGGGCAGAGCGATTAGGAGAAACAGCTGGTGTCTGAAAGATGTTTAGACACAGCTGCTTTTGTTGGAATACTAGAAGTGGAGCTGCACCCAGCAAACTGAAAGCTTAGCAACCTGTGTGTGTCAGCAGAATCTTTGTTCAGAAGTGTAAATTCCTGGGAACAAAAATAATGAGTATTCTGTTTCCACTATTTTCTCTCCCAGCAATTGAATAACCCGTGCCTAAGGGTCAGAACCACAAGAATGGTGTCCCTGCCCTGGTTTTCTCTTTGTTATCCTCAAATGCAGGCAGTCCTGGCCCAGAAATTCAAACCCCATACAGAGAATATGACTGCAAGGAAGAATCTTTGATTGTGAAAACAGGAGAATAAAAAGAGGAAACCCAGAGAATCTCACTGCACATGTACAGCCTTACTCCTGGATGAGGCGTTGCTCATTAAAAAGACAGTGATCAAGACGTGCTCCATTTTGTAACAACTGTGGGAATTGCATGCAACTCCCCTGCCACCTGCCACTCTCACAACTGCCACTCTCTTTCAGAGATCAAGGAGCGAACAAATAGAGAACACAAACCACCTTCCCTTGATGAGACGCGATCTCTTAATGTCGCAGCATCAATCGTAACAGGGATAATGTTATGGCCATAATGATCAAAAGGTTTAAGAGAAAAAAGGTTTGTAGGGGTAGTAAGTATGTTTTGTTGAACTGACTAATATAGCTGGAAAAAATGGCCAGGCTTTCATCAGCTCAAGTAAAGTCGAGGAGACGATACTGTGCTGCTGGGGCCTTTGCTGTACCTGTTCCCACACAATATAGGAGCACAGATTTTGCAGCTGTCAAGCAGGGACTTTGAATGAGGTCCTCAAAAACCTCTGCCTTAAAACTCACGTGAAAGCACACACACAAGAGGCTGTGTACTTGCATGTATCCTCCCTGGGGTGTGATAAGCAGCCTTGTGGCTGGTTCTGCTCCAGGAAGGATATCATCAAAAGAGGAGAGGGGGACAAAATCAAGAAAAATCATATGCATATGAACTGACTTCACACTAGTAAAACCTGAAAGTCACTATTTTAGTACTTTTTCTTTGGTCCTTCTGTGTAATACGTATCATTTCTTAAAATTAGGAAACACAAGCTTCACCCTTGTTCTAATACTATCCAAGAGAGATAATCATTGTGATTGTTGAAAAGGGGTAGGAAGGGGGAGAAGCAGGGAATTGCCATGAGGATTGCTATAAATAGAACTTTGCTGTAGCAATGCTTTTAGTGGAGAGTGTTCTCACAGACAGGCTTGCAACGAAGAGGGAGCAGATTTATTGTGCAGGACTGTCAGCCTTTCTCTGAAAGATTTGTTGATGCTGTGCCAGTATGTTCAGTTTAATTCTCTTGTGCTTCTGCCTAAGAATCCCCCCTTTATGCTTTTTGCCTAAGATTTTCTGTATTCGTAAATTGTTCTTTCCATTGCAGTACAAGGAAGAGCACTGTTTATTTGGGAAGGATTCTGCAGTTTAATTTAGGAGAATGGTTCACCTACCTTACAGGGATGCTTTCTTGCTTTGAACTGTTGAAGCTAATCTGAACTAGCCTTGGCATACTCTGTGCTACCATGTGCTTTGCGGAAGCGGAGATGGAGGAACCTTCTTCTGTAGCCTGAATAGGGACAAAGAAACAAAGAAAATATTCTATTTCTTTCTTAAAAAAAAAGAGTTTTGATCTTACCGTTTAGCATAGCCAAGGCTGAAACAATAACAAGTCTTGCATTATTGTCTGTAATTTCAGACTATCACGTGAGAGCTTTCTTTTCCTCCTCCTTCCCCCACAAACAATCATTTTTAATTTCTAAGGATGTTTTTTTACAAGGAGGTGGGCAGGCCCTGCTCCTTGCTGCTGGAGTCAGCAGAAAGGTTCAACCAAGTCAGTCTAAGTTGGCTTTGGGCACTCATTCAAAAGCAGGTGTCACACAGAAGCACAGAACTTTGCTTTATTGTATTGGTTTTGTTCTTTCCTAATTGTATCTACATCAGTCCCTGAATCTTTCTGAATTTAATAAGCCTATTTTAATGTTCTTTTCTCAGAAAGAACTCAAGACTAGGCATACTTGTGCTGCTGTTTCTTTTTTCCAGCTGAAAGAGGAGGCTGAAAGTCAGCACTAGACGATGCAAAGTGGGCAGAATCTGCACACTCTCCCTGTTAGCCTCATCCCAGAGGTCAGAGCTGAGCAGAGTTAAGAGGCAGCATCTCACCCGTCTCCTTGGCATGTCGTGCACCCAGCAAATCATCCCTGAGGAGCAACTCTTTTGGCCATCCTAACCATAAAATTACTCATTACGGTGTCCAGTATGTTAGTGGCAATCGGTGAGGCCGTTTGTGTTCAAAACAGTTTCCTGTCATAGGCTGTCTTTAGTCACGAGGCATATCAAGATGATTGCATTTAGAAATTGGGATAGATGGGAGCTCCTCAAATATTCCTATGGAAAAAAAAGATATATTGTAAAACTATACAGCTCAATTATAAATCTCACAAACATCCTAGGCCCCCTGTGTTACAGAGACAAAAATAACTTGCACTTGCTGACTAAAACTTAATAATTAACTGTTGCTGCCTTTCCTCTTCTGGAAAAAATACCTGATGTAATGGGAGGCTTTACTGGTGGTGGTGATAATTCCATGAATGGGCTCTTGTGGGTTGCAGGGTGTCACCGCAAGGTGCCCTCTGATGGCAGCACCAAGACCTGTGTGAAAAGTGACAGATGAGAGTGTCAAATTCAGAGATGCCCATAAGCAGGAAAAGGGATGCATTGGGCACTACCCATTTTAGCAAAGTATTTTTAAAGGTTCATGAATAGAAAACTTCATTTTCTTAATTATTTTTTTTCTTGCTCTAGCCTTTTTCTAAATGCCAAAAATCTGGCAATGTGAGTGCCTCTAATGCTTGCCCCATTATGCTGGTTGTCATGGGGGAAGACAGCTGTGTGCTATCTCAGTCTGTAGGGGAGGAAATCAAAAGTTCACCTCAGACCAGACACTCCTGTCAGTCATAACGCATCGTTGAGCAAGATGAACCTTCCCTCCTCCCTCCTGCTGGCAAACACCATGGAGGGGCCCATTGTTACAAAACCTGTTATCAGAACAGACATGCTACAGTGGCGTATTTAATCCACAGGAAGCTTTAGCAACACTGTATATATTGATCACGGCAGCTTAATCCAAGAATGGCTGATGAATGAACATATGGGTAATGCTTAAAAGGAAGCTGCTAGTTGGAGCTGGGAGCACTGTGTTTTAATCATATTTGTAGGTTTGTGCTCATTACAGTTTCTCAGGCCTACAATAAAATGTCACAAATATAATTGTAGTTGACATATCATCAAAAAGGAGAGAGGCCGCTCTTTACCCTAATGTTGACTCGCCTTGACAATCCAGTGGCCCATAACATTTGACCCGTAATCTCAACACAGTTACAACAGTAAGTGGGATCAAGTCCAGTCAGACCTTCACAAGGGTGCTCCAGGAATGCGTGAGTGTCTCGAGAGGGGAGGGTCTGCCTGGCCTTGGGATGCTGTTGCACAGAGATGCTGACAACAGCACTGCATGGGACTCTGCAATTAGAAGCTCCTCCTGCTCGAGCCGTGTCTCAGCTCTAAGCACTTCTGTCTTTGAAAGACTCTGGCAAAGGGTTTCTACTGTAGTCTGTCAAAAACAAAGAGCGGGGGTGTATCGAGGTAGAAATCACGGCTGTAACAGAATTCCTAGCAGCCTATCGGTGATGTATCAGGAGGCTTTTCTAATAAAATCATCTCTTGCTGGACGGAAGGAGAGATGCGATGCCTGAGACCAGCGATGCAGCATGGCTGCCTTTTTTGCAGTTTGTGTTGCATTTGAGGGGGATGGCGCTCCTTTTTTTCTCAGTGGTTTCGATGCTCTGCCAGAGCCAGTGTTAGAGCTGCCATGTACACTGCAGCAGGTCGATTATCACGGCTATATTTCCCCTCCCTTGTCTTTTTTTAGGAATACCATCTGTTTAGTCATTAGCCCCATCAGCTCTCATTAATTGAGTCATGTCTCATTTAGGCTGCTGTATTAGCTTCTCATTGTTCCCTAGATAAGGAATTGCAGGCTTTTTTCCAGATGCCTTGCTTCCTGTTGAGCTCTGTCCAAAGTCAGGTGTCAGCTGGAGAGCAAGGATGGGATCCAAACCCAGGCTGTCTCTCAAAGCCTCATGCCAAACTGCCAGCCTGTTCCTTCAGGGCACCAAGTGCCAACTTGTCTGAGCTGGCCCAGCTTTGGAGAGTCACGGGGAATATGGAACAGCCTTGCCTAAAGAGAGAAAGCCTTCTGTCTCCTTCCCCTTTGATTTCTCTGCTTTTCATCATCTCTGCTACAGCTAATAGGGTTTTTTCCTCCCTCCCAATGGCACAGTGGGTGCATCTAAGTATCAAAACCCTGATGCAGAGCAGATATTAAGAACAAATCACCTAGAAGGAAATGATGGGTTGCATTTCAATTAGCACACTTTGGTTACACAGAATTAGTCCTGTCATAGAACTTTAGCGAGAAAGTCTTCAGAAAAGCAAGGAGAAAAAAGGAGCCCTCCCGTGTAGTTGAATTTCAGCACTGGAGGGCTGAGGGTTTGTTATAAAATCTTCTGTTTAACTCAGTTGTTCCAGGCTTATGGTTTTTCACCATTAGTTTTATTGAGCTTGCTGAGTTGATTTTTATTGTTTGAAGGGTAGAAGGATTAGTTACAGCACAGCTCTTTGATTTGATTCCTTATCCTTAAAAGAGCCCAATTTGAGTGGGAGAATGTGTTAGAAGCTAACCAGCTCACTGCAGAATGGATCATTGTTAAGACTACAAAATGTAGGTGTGAGTTTGCGAAAGCTGCCTGAGAGCAGGATTAGGAAGGTGTTGAAGTAATCAAGGTTCCTCAGAGTGATGTACAAAGAAATGAATTAATTAGAGCAAATTGTGAGTTCACAGTTTTCTTGAATGACCTGCCTGGCTTGTATGCTCTGAGGCCTTCAGACAGTGTATGGTGCCTAAACATTTTAAGCGCTTGCCAATAGAGCAAGAACAAAATGTGGAGCTGCTGAAAGAGTAGTGTTTCTTTTTGCATACATTTAGATGAAGACCTGTTATGTCTGTGTGGTTTTCCCAACTTGCTTTGCCGTCAAATAATTAAACATTAACAATAAATTCTTCTGCTCCTGTTGTACCCACATACCTCCGCTTTCATTTTCATTTTGCTGCAGTGAAGTGCCTACTGTTACTTCCTAGGGCTTCTCTGGACGTGTGTCAAATGGAGGACATAGCTTCCAAACCGTGGAACCAAAGTTGTGGTTCCGTGTAGATGTCACGTTTGCCAAATCTCCTAGAAACAGTGGCCAGTGTAGCGATGACCTTCACAAGTGGGAAAAAAAGCTAGAAAATTCCTGAATCTAGAATGAAACAGCACATAGACTCTAAATCCAGTGTTAGATAGAGGTGACGGTGAGCAGTCAGATTACTTTCCATGGAAGGCCTGGGCTATCTGTGCCTTTCAGCTCCACCTTCCCTCCCAGAAATGCAGACTAAGGCTTAAGAGGACACAACTTCTTGGCCGTCTGTCCTACGTTGTGCAGCCTTTCTGGGGCTGGGCAAGTTATTTCTTCTCCCTGCAGGACTACTTGTAGTTTCCACTGCTGCCGCCTTTATATCACTGCTCTAATTAACCTCTTATAAATGTGAAGCAGCCATAGACTATTACGGGCTGTTTGTGTTGCGTATATCTTATTGCCTGTCCTGTCTTCCTCCAGCCTCTTTTGATTTGAGGAGAGCATGAAATACTGAAAAGCAATTTTCTTTAGCCAGAAATTGTGTGTATTATCTACCTAGGAAAAAAATTCTAGTATTTTAGCTCCAGTTCTGTGATATCTTTGTGGCTTGTATTATAAATACATAAAGGTTCATCATTCAAATGGTTTACAGTCTAAATAAGAAAAACAAACATAAAATTTGTAGGATAAAGCACAATTTTTAGAGAACTGCTTCAAAATAGAAAACTGAAGAAAGAAAAAAAATCACACCAAATTCTTTCGCAAATGCTGTGACCATGATGTTTCATGCCTTTATTTGGTGCTTTTCTTATCCTTGCAAAGACTTTACAAAATACCTATTCTAAACTAAGGTGTGGCAGGATGAAGCTTCAAAGGTATTGATTTCTTTATAGGGAAAGCTTTAGCTGGCTTCCTAACAAGCCATGTAGCTTCAGACTTAATTGTAAATGGATTCTGGTTCACCAAGGGGCCAAGATGTCCATAATGTCTCCATATCTACTTGTCGTTTTGCAAATCAAAAGAATGCATTAATAGTGATGCAAACACTGAAGTCAAGTTGAACAGCACCTGTGATTGTACTGTCTGGGAGAAGAAAAGAGCTCAGGCATTACCAGACCTTGTATTTCCGCTAACTGTATGGTGCCTGTGGAAGCCTGACATGCTGTGGATGTGACTGAGCTCAGGATTTGCCTATGTAACCCACCTGCATTAACCCTTCTGTAGACGGCCTGCCTTGTTCTTTCCCAGGCTGCTAGGCTAAAGCAGAGGGGTGAGCAGGGTTATCCCTACAGCCAACGAGCTTGTGCTCCTTAGGAGGTTTAAAATCAGCTTGTCACAGTGAGCCAAATACAGACATTTTTCTGATTATCATCTGAGGAGGAGAATGAGTGGGGATAGTTGTTTGCCTGTAAGTATCGTTTCTGGGAGCTGAGAGGCTTAGCGGATTAATCTTCCTTCTGGGATGTGGATCAGGCTGAAGTGCAGGGCAGGATGATTATTAAGACTGAAATTCTCTGTCAATTTGTTGGCAGAGATAGTTTCTCTGCATCAAGACGATGGTGGCAGAAGCGTCTCATCTCGGAAGCAGCACAGGGAAAGGGCATATCTGAGATGAGACTAAGAGCAGCAGCCTGCTTTCAGGGGAAGGGGGGGAGGCTGGTTGTGCAATGCTGCATTTCTTTAAGTCTTCCTGCTGTAAGAATTACTTCCTTTTTTCCTGCAGAGTTTTTCATGAGGACTGCAAGCTTTGCAGAGAACAGCGCTGATCAATGCCCTGTTTCTGCTGTCCTTTCAAGGGCTGGAACAGTCCTTTTTCTGTCCCTTCAAGGCTGGAGGTGCTGCTTTGGCTTTCCCTCAAAGACCAGAAGGTCTTTCTTTGGCATATTCCGAGTTGGACTGGTGGTTGCACTCAAGCTATGCTAAATGCTGCCTTGGTGCCAAACAGTTACCCAGCAAGGAATGCTGCTTTTGAGGCTTCCTTCTTCCTCAGCCTTTGCTAGTCCTTGCCTGCATTTCCTCCTTCCCCTTGAGGAATAATCATCCAGCCTGGAGCATTCATTGCAGGTTCCTAACACCACAAATGCATAGATCATGTTATGTTATATATATTTCTGCTGTACTCGTATTGCACTGGGAGAGGTTCTGGGTCAGGAAGACACTGAGACGCGTGCTTACATGAGCTGCATTGCATTGGTGTTGGCTTTAGTCCTGCTTCACGTTCACAGCGCAGCGCTGCACGGGAGCCCATGTAGCAGAACAAGGCTCTTACTGTGCTGGGTGCTGGACAGACACAGCAGAAAGGCATCCTGTATTTTTGGCCCTGCAGGGTTTCTAATTTAAGTGTAAAATCTGCAATTACAGATGGAGGCTGGCATGGAAGGACACAAGGAGCCAGTAATGGTCATTGTGATATTCTTGCAGTAATTTTTTTTAATTTTAGGGCTGTTAAAAATAGAAGACAGGTAAACCCGGGACCCCTTTGTTCTGTAAGATTTAAACAGTGCCCTTTTGATTTTCTTTATTTTGTATTGAAGGGTACATTAACTCACTTTTGAGGTATGTGGTATGTTAGGTTCTCACTTAGGAGCTTGTCTCTTTAAAGCAAGGTGAATTTGCACTGAACGGTACAATAGAAAGAGCAGCAGGTTTGGGCTTTGACGGTCACAGGAGTTTGTAGACAGGTGTGTTTGCATCCTGAGGCAGAAAATATCTTTGTGAGTGTAAGGTTTTGCCCTCCTATTTGGTTTAAATGCAGCCCCAGGAACTAGTTTCTGGAAAGGCCTTCTCCAAACGCGGCCTGTCTTGGCACGCTTGTCATCTCTGAGGGCTGGGTTTTGTGCGCGGGCCTCTCCTTCAGGCTAGACTCAGTTTAGATACTGAAGCACATTTTCAAATGATTCCTGATGCTCTAGAGACATTTTTATCCTGCTTGCATGTTTTATTATAATTTTGGCACAGGTTTGATTATTTTTTTCTAGTGTGGCAGGCTGGGCAGATGGCAGGGTAAAAATGCGTGTGAGGTATTTTGGTTACTCCTGGGGAACAACCCAACCCTGTCGTTTAACCGATGGTACAGTTTGCTCCGTGCCTTCAGTTCTCTGAAGGGGCAGGAGCTGGGGTGTGCAGCTGTGCCTCACGGCTTCCCACAGCTTCAGCTGCCTTGTAAAAGGTGCTTTTTGAAAACTCTCTGGTGACCATATGGAACCGAAGGGGTCAAGTCAGGGCCTTGCCTGCAGCTCCAGGGCATCCCACTCAGGCTATGTTTTGTATCTCTATTTGAACTGACAGGGTTTTAATCTTAGTCTGCTTCTGTTTTAATGTTGTATGGAGACATGTGCAGATTCACCTAAAGGAGAAGTCCTAGAAACCCTAGGAACGCCAGGAGCCCCAGCTTTTGGTGCGCCCTCTTCCCCATCGCCCCTCTGCCGCCTCATCCCCAGCCCACACGCTCCCAGCACAAGGAGACCCACGAGAATGCACACGCTGCTTGAGTACTAACTCATCCCTGCCACATCAGCTGCAAGCAGATTAGTAAGTACACCTTAATAGGGAGTGCTGGGAATGGGAGTAAGTTCACAAACAACAGCTTGGCCAGGTGTATTAACTGTTTCCATGCAAAAAAAGCCAACTAGAAGCCGGGGAAGATGATGCAGATCAAGGTGCAAGATTCATGCCTGCTTATGCCCTCATACAGAATGTACTGCCCCACTATAAATTTTGATGAAGCCTTCCTGAGGCAACGAGTTGTTGCAACATATATCAGTATGTTGTAACCTGGCAAACCCTGGAGGGCAAAGCATTGTACCTGAAGCAGAGAATGATTAAAATATTAGGCTGACACATATGTGATATTTGAAAAGTTTTCTGCCACAGCCATTAAGCCCCTTAACACTGTGCTTTGGAATGTGGCCACGAGTCATAAAAATGTCGAACAGGCAAGAGGGTTGGTAGTGTCATAAATAATAACGGCACTGCTCGCCGAACGTGCATGAGCACAGAGAGAAAAGGAGAAATAAGGAGCAGAACGGGATGACATGGGGAGATTTATTAACATTAGCAGATGTAAGATTTAAGATTGGAATTTTCCTGACAAAAAAAAAAACAACAAAATACTGTAAGGTCTCCTAAAATAAAAAAGGGAAGGCTCTGATTAGTGCTTGGTGTGTCACTGGCTGACATTTATTTTTAGTTGCAGCTATAGTAAAAGATCCAAAAAGAATTGAGCTGTGTTAGTTTAGTTTGACACACCATATTGTCACTCTGCTTAATCTATAACGCGTGCTAGGCAAAGGAAATTCAGATTCCAGGAACAGTGACTTCAGCTGAAGGTAATATTTTTTCCTGTTATGTGAAGAAAATGCAATGAAAGACTGACATTTTCAGCAGGAGCTGCCAGTGGTAGCGTTAGAGGATGTTATGTGAGTAAAAAGTCTTGTCCCAGGCTATGTGCTTTTGCACAGAAGTCACTTTGTGAGCAGCCGAACTGATGAACCCTGTTTTTTTAAAGAGTTAGAATCATAGAATTGTTTAGGTTGGAAAAGACTTTTAAGATCATCGAGTCCAGCTGTTAAACCAGCACTGCCAAGTCCACCACTAACCATGTCCCTGAGCACCACATCTCCACGTCTTTTAAATACCTCCAGGGATGGTGACCCCACCACTTCCCCTGGGCAGCCTGTCCTGATGCGTTGTCTCTTTTTTTGCTGTGATGTTGCTGCCCATGAACCTGTTTCGACCAAGCAGTTCTCATTGATGTCCCATTTTCTTCCAACTGCTGAATAAGTTACTCCAGAGCCCTGGCTGGATTCAGTGCTGTAAGGGAGAACCAGCGATGTCAGCACATCTCACCTGCAGCACCGTTCAAAGACAGGTTTGGGGGACGTGCTGAAATAGAAACGAAACGTCCTGCTGTGGACCTTAAGAGAAATTGTGAGGATGGTGTCTCTAGCAGTCTCAAGGCAGCGCTAGGATGAGCTGTATATGCAGGGACACCTGATCATCCCCACCAGCCAAGATGAAATCATCACCTTGCCTCCTTTGGGCACTCTCTGTGTTGCACTTTGGGGCTGTGCCTGACTTTCCAAGCATCAGGTGGTTCTTACATGGCTGCTTCAATTTGCAGTGTTGTAAATAGACGTTCGCAGACAAAGAGAGGTTTGTGGACTTTGTGCTTGTTCTTGTTTATTCCATGTGACCCTAATCTCTCTGTATCTTCCTGTGCTCTGTTACACATATGGATGCAGCTTGCAGACTAACATCTCATTGATGGAGTCAGCTTGCACTAATTTAATCCATTTATATAAAACAACGTGACAGGACAGTCTATGAAATCCCTTGCCCCAGTACTGTTATTTACATACTTGAAAATACTCTGACAGCCCTGAATGATATGAAAAATAATGTTGGCATTTAGTAATAAGTAGTATTTTCAGCTACAGACCAGGTCTTCTGCACACAGGGATGGACAGACCCAGACCCATCCTGCAGAGCAAGGAAGGCCAGTACAAAAGCCAGGGGTCTGTAATAATGCCATCAGAGCTTGTAGACCCTTTTAGTAGGGTTTTGGGTGCTTTATAAGGAAGTTAAGTTTTACACTTACAATTTAGAAATTGAAGGTTTTAGGAGTAGGTCAGAGAGTTGGAAACGGTTACAGCTGAGAAGCTTTAGAAATGGTGAATTCGGCACCTCCAAAGACACTAGTTTAGCCCCAGGACACACGGTCAGGCAGGTTAAGTTCCCCACAGAATCCCAACATCAGGCTAAAGATAGGTCTGATCCACCTGACGACAAGGTGGTAAAGTTAGGAATGTCCCTTTGTTGTACTTTGTGCAGATGTACCTTAGTGTTTAGGTGGTGAGAGAGGATGCTTCTCTGACACACAAATCTTTTTGCGTGAGGCAATTCTCAGCTCCACCTGTAATGAGACCCTTGCTACCTAAGCAATTTATTTACTTCAACCTAGGTTGCGATTATTTGTAACAGGCCAGCCAATCCGTTAATATTCTTTACAGTCTGAGAACTTCAACATTTTTGGTGTTAAGATTCCTTCCCTTCTGCAAAGTTTATGAATACAGTGCTGCGTACGTTAGTTGATGCAAAATTAGTAATATATTATTTGTTTGCTGTATTTTTTCTGTATTTTCTGCAAAGATCATTTTGACTTGCTTTGAAGTACTTGATTTCACTGTAGCTGGATCCTTGGACTCTCGTAGCCTCCGGCTCAGGTCAAGGTACAGCTGAGGAGGTTAAATAACGGGACTTTTTGCTAATGCAGAGCGTCAGATCCCGGTAGGTCACTGGAATGCATTGCAGCCCCCATTTAAAGTGCGTATTGGAAATGATTTTGAAATTTGTAGATTTGATCTAGCAGTGGACAAAGGCCAAGTTACAAAGAAAAGTAACGCTGGACTTTGGAGAGATTATGGACTTTTTTGCATTGCAGCATTGATAAAAGCTGCCTCCCTGCATCCCCTTTTCTGAGCTATAGCATACAAAGCTGAGCTTTTTAGCTCTGTCTCTAGAATAGAAATGGACATCAGAAGCCGCATGTAAAATAACCAAACCAATATACAATTGCAAACTCAGATAATCTCTTTAGCCTGGTTTCCTCCAGTAAGCGTCGGTGTTCTGAATCACTATTGAGAGACTTAGAAAGCACCCCCGGAGCTGTGCTGCGGGAAACTCGCTTTTCCTGACTTCCAGGCTGCATTTCTTTTTTTGTTTTTATTCTTTTCTCCCCACGCCTCCCGTCTTTGCCTCTTTCTCTATTTTTGTCCATGCAAACATTATAAAAGGCCTAAAAGTGGATAAGTGTCTGCTTCTAGTGTATTTAAGAGGGAGTACCATGCAGAGAATCCCCCAAGACAGCTGCTTTGGTTCCAGGCCAAGCCGGCATTAGTGCTAGAGGGAATTAATTATAATATATTAATATATAAACATAGAGTATATGGTGCATTTATCTCTTGAAATGGACTTGTTCATTGACTTTGTTTATAATTATTATGCTTAGCATTTTAATACTTTCACCTGAGCATCAGCCTTTAGGTACGTGTGAAATCCTGTGTGAGGATGGGGACCTTCAGGAAGCCTCTGCTGCGTTTTCATTCCTTGGGAACATACTGCTTGGTGTATGCATACAGCGTACAGCTGTGAGCAGGGGACAGAGGTCTAGGGTGTTGAGTTACACTGCTGCGTGAGAACGGCAGCAAAACCACCAGTGGGATGCAAAAGCAGCATCTATTAATTTCAGAATGCAAGAAGAGATAGAAGAGATACTAAGCTGTCGAATTAGAAAGACAGTTTATGGAATGTCCTAGTTCTTAATTGCAGATTTCCTTTTGGTTTTATTACATTATCTAGCATGTACTCAGACAGTTCCTGTCTCTCTCTGTTTTATCTTTTTTGTTATCCAGTTATGGAAATTGATTTTAATACAATAAATAGACATAAAGTCTATTTAGTGAACGCAAGTCACAGGGACAGTTTCTCATTCTCCAGTACAAACAAGTGGGGATGGACCAGTTCTCTGAGCTGCAAGGAGCTATAAGAAGCACAGTTTGCCTGGTTTTCTATTGAGAATTTCCTGCACTTTATTCCATGCAATTGGCGGTGGTAGAGACCTCACCCAGCCCAAGGGTGTATTAAAGGCCCATGAATCTCCCAGATGTTCACAGATGGCAAACGCTCTGCCGTCACCTTCCCTGTGGCAACACACGGCTCATTCCCTGTGCTGTCAGCAGCCTCTCCAAAGTGCTGCCCTAAAGCTGCGAGGGGTAGGAAGGGAAAGGCTCCCTCGAGCACTCCCTTCTCCCTCATTTACTATTCCTTTGCTGCACCATTTCCACATCCTCTCATAGATCCATCAGTAAGGGTGTTCAGGAAAAACTGAATTTCACAACAGCAGGGTCAAAGACAAATTAATTTCTTGGGACTATGTGTGAATGAGATGGGCTGCTCCCCACCCTGCATCCCACTCAGCAGAGCTAGCCACCTCCCTCTTCTTTGGGAGAAGGAGATTTTTAGCAGCCAGGCTTCACCAAGCACAGTGAATTCACCAAGCACAGTGAATTCACCAAGGTCTGGCTGCAGCAGCAGCCAGAAAAGGCAAGGGGTTGCGAACACCATCATCTCCCAACTTCTTCCGCACACTGACCCTGGTCAGGGGTGCAAGCTTAGCAGCAGGCTGGTCTGCTCTGGGCAGCAGCCGTGTCTCCTGGCCGTCCCCCCGCTGTGCTGGCAGGCTGGGGGAGCAGAGGACCGCACAGCCCTGCATGTGCATCAGCTGGGCTGCGTGGCTGCCCACAGTGGCTGCTCCGGGCAGCTATGTGCTGTGCAGGCGCTTGATGCCAGCCTGGATCACTTTATGCATGTAAATTCTCATCTGCAGCCACCGGGACTAAATTTATGGCAAAGTTTTGGATGAGGCTGCTCTGGTGGGTGAGCTGGTTGGGAACTGATCACTAAAGTTACAGTGCAGTGCTCTTTCGTATGAAGGAAGTATATCCAAACCCTGCCCCCTCCCCATCCCACCACCTTTCACTGCTTGGGGTGCATTTAAAGAGAGTCTGAGCTGCAGTGGCAAGGAACAGCTGCCAAAGGGGCAGGCACTGTCTCCCCTTCTCCAGCCCCTGCATGCCTTTTCCTTTGCACTGGCTTTGGGGCGTGATTGGCATCTTAGCGAGTGGATTTGCCTCACTAAATTTGCAAAAAAAAAAGCAAGATTGAAAGAAGAAGCCGAGGTGCAAATTGCGTGCTGACTTGATGTGCTTTTACAGGTAAAAGTTTGATATGCTGGCCTGGCTCAGGGGGGCATCAGATGAGTGCCAGGGCAGGGCCAAAGGAGATGGCAAGACCCTGCGTCCCAAAACGGTGAGGGGAGAGCAGCATGGCTCCTGCTGGCAGCAGCGGGCTGTTAATGCGGCTCAGCTCCTCTCACCGGACCATGTTTGCAGGGTCCATGCTGCCATCCAGTGCTGCTGGGGAAAAACGTAGTTAATCCCAGGCTCCGTGGACAGGAGTTGCGTGTCCCCTAGTCATTAATAACGGCTGTGATACCATCGCTGGGACTGTGCACTCTTGTGTTCATACCTGGGGATCTATGAATGCTCAGTACTCATCTCAGCCACCGTCAGGCCATTATTTAGGATTTCTATGGGCTTTCAGCAATAGGTGACCCTTCTCAAATTTTCTTACAGGTCAAAAGTGTGTTTGCAGTCAGCCATGCTTATATCTGAGCAAGACTGACTTATCTGAAGTTCGTGGTGTTTGTGAAATCCAGCTTCAGTGTAAGGGCTGTTCCATCTCTTGAATGCTGTATTTTGTTATAGTATTAGGAAAACAAAAGCCAAAGTAGTTGAAAATTCAGCACTGTGTTTTTCCCAGCTCCCACTAACTGTGTGAGGAGAACAGTTGTCCACACAGTATCTTCTAGGGGGTCATGGTTGCAAATGGATGGCATTATTATGGGAATCTTTTCATTAAAAGCCAAAAGGACGGGATCTCTCTCCATCACCACCCTGAAGCCCTGCTTCCCCTAAAGAAAGAAAACCCAAGACCCCAGGCAAGTCAATTAAGCATTGTATGGACCTGTCAGACAGATAAGAAAGGGACTCTTTGGCCACAGTGAGGCCAAAAGAGGGGAATGAATCCCAGAAAGTCTCTTGAGCAGATAATAAATAGCCTTTATCTGGGAGGTGTGTCTGTGTGTGTTTTTTGAGGAGGTGTGATGTCAACCTCCCAGACTTGCCTTCTTTGTTGGGCAGACATTCGCTTTAATTAAAAACCTCCAAGGGAATGTTAATTGGCCTGGGGGGTAGGGGGGAAATCATTACTTCATCTTCTCTCTCCCTCCAAATCCATGCACACACATATGCACAAATACACATGCTTTCTTTTACAGCAGAGCAGAGCAGTGACAGCTAGTTTTCTGGCGGAGCCTCCTGTCCCCTGTGTGCCTGTTTGCATGTCCCAGTTCGGCAAAGGAACAACAAATAAATGTGGTGCTTTGTTTCCTTCTTGCTGAGGAGAAGCAAGGGGAGGATCTGCCAGCTCCTTCCAAGGGTTCCACTCCGCGTGCACCTCGTGGGCCGGAGGAGAGCCCCGCGCAGCGCAGCTCTGCAGTGCAGGGCAGCAGCAACGCCAGAAGCGAGCTCCCCCAGCGGGATATGGCTTGATAATAAAGCAGGGGGGAGCCGCTTGGCTAACGAGCATCCTTTGGCTTTGTTCCTTTGGGCATTGTTTGCCATTAGTTTATTTTTTTGAATTAGGTTGTTTTATCCCATGTTTCAGAGTGGGAAGCAGCAACTGAGCTTGCAGAGAGACGCAAGAGGGTTCTCTAGTCCAGGAAACCTTTGCTTATTTGTCCTTTCAGCTAGTCCAAGATGAGTGAAAACAACTTTACCTAGCTTATATGCTGAATCTCTACCTTATCACGATGTAAACTGACATCCCCCCATCATTGGGTTTTTTCTTCATGGTCGTCACTGGGAGCAGTGGTCTCTCAGTGGGTCTCAGGGGTGCCCTGCTGGAAGCGATGGTGGTTAATTGTCCTACCGTGTGAAGTCTAGTCCTAATGGGAAATGGGGTTTCAAAGTCCTGTGCTTTTTTCTTCCTAAGTTGTGACCTGGTTAGGTACTTGTCATCCTTGTGGCGATAGCTTTTCCTAGAGCTCTGTAGTTTCGAAATACTGTGATTTTTTCCTCTAGTGTAACCGATTACAAAAGCAAACTCCAGAATACAGTTAATAGCTGAAACAAAAAACTCCTGTGCCTCCCAACCTCGCTGTCATCTCCCTCTTACAAAAGTTGTGTTTCTTTTCTTCCCTTGCCATAAGTGTAGAGCAGAGGAGTTGAAGTGCACAGCAAACTTCTACGTGAACTGCTGTTCTTAATAGTTTAATGTTATTAGCACGCCGAGTAAAGAGGAGTTTGGGGAAGAGGATTTAAGCAATAATAAAAGTATGTATTTTCTGCCAAGGCTGGGATCTGGATAGGAAGGAGAGGGGGAACTCCACAAGCCACCCCTGCTGGCTGCCAACTGTTAGTAACACCACTGACATTTTGTTAAGGAAGAAACCAAAAACGTAAGAGCAAATGCAAAGCCAAATTTAAAAAGAAATGTATGGCATCCGGCTCTGGAGCTGAGTAAGTAGGTAGAGGTTCCAGCAAGCTGCCAAGCAGAGCGAGTGGCGGAGGCGTGTGAGCCCTGCGCTGCTCCAGCCAAGCAGCACAGGGTCTGGAGCAATGAGCTGATCCCTGGCTGCCCAGCTCCTTGCCCTCGCTGTGCCTTGGGAAGTCCCAGCCGGCACCTTCGGCTACACTCAGGAACAAACAAAATAGTGAAAACTTTCTAACACACACACACAGAGGCTACACATGTGTGTATATATATATATATATATATATGAACATAAGGCATAAGAACATACAATTTGTAAATAATTTATCTAGCATTTTCCACAATGTCTTTGGTTTTGAAGGTGCTTAAGCACAGAGATGTATAATCATACTAATTCACTCTTAATCGGGGCTAATATGCGACTTTAGACCGTCACAGCTAGAATAAGAGCACTGCGTCTGACTTCAAGCTTTTTATATTGTATAACAGAGAGAGGAGCTTCTGTTTCTCATCCTTTGTGTCACCATCCAGGGGAGTCTTTCTCTGCTCTGACTGGCTAGGAAGGCTGTAGTCCCAATGCAGGCAATTAGAATAAATGTCAAACCTTGGATGCTGTGCGTGCCGTAAAACAGGAGTACCTGCGTACCAAGAGCTAAGTACTACGTGCAGGTCTCTGCAAAGCTGAGGAGAAAAATGAGGCCTGTTCATTTCCCCACAATTATATTTAAAAGGAGTGCAAACATTCTAGGCTCTTGTGGGAGGTAGTACAGCTGCCCCATATTGCATTCTGGAATGTCTTTTAAAAATGACCTTTTCAAAGGATGTTCTTGTGCTCGAGGCTTGTACCCATTTTTGCTCCTAGGTATTCGAGCATGAGTGTGATCCTACTTGATAATTGAAAGAGTAGAGCTATTGAATTGCTAACAAGGACATCTCTCCTGAAAAATGCTCGTTAACTCTTTGAATTTTAAAGAAAATATTAGAGCTTTTAAGCAGCCTAAATTGAAAGGTCTTCTCAGTTACACAGCTTTCATTCTCTTGATTGTCATGCTGTCGTAATTTTTGGCATTAGCATGGACTTTCAGAGTCGGCAAGACATAATTCTGTATTATCCATAAGAAGCAGGGAAGAAAACTTAGTAAAACAAAAAAGAAAAGCTCAGAAACCCCTATCATTTAAGATTTGTTTATTCATCCTACAAAGTACAAGCCCCACGTGGGTTCTTTGCACCTTCTCAAGGTCAGCAAGGGAACACCTTTGTAATTCACGCCAGATTCCTTCGTGCTCAGTGTTATTGACTGATCTTATAAAAAGTACATGGATGACAAGACTAGAAGCCTCCTCAGTCTCTAGAAGAGCTGCAGGGTTGAGTCTACAGCGGCGCAACAAATGGCACAGAACGGTCCTTGGCCGGTTCCTGCACTTGGCATTGCTGCCAAATCTCCTCTTCACGGACCACATTTTATCCCACACCTTAAAGACCCAAACAAATTTTAGTCACATATCACTATGACACAAATTATAAAACAAGGAGGAAAGGTTACCATATAGTTAATTTTCACAAAACAGTGGATTTCAGCAGCCTCATGTCTATGGCTAACATTAGTCTTGATGGATGCATTTTGTCTCACCCAGATTTTTAGCCAGTTCTCTTTTAGTGCCTGGACAAGCTCCGATAAGCAGTGCATTTTTAATGCATCATAGATAGATGGGCAAACTCTAGAGGAGTTAACATCTTAAAATGCCATGTAACTTGTTTGCAGTAGAATTGTAAAACTTGTTCCAGTGGACATACCAAACATTCAGATTCTTGTACAAAATTCTGAAAAAAATAAAGGAAACCTACAAGTAGGCATTACAACAATTTTGGCCATTTTTCAGGCAGACAGACAGATTAATGGGAAGGGGAAATGATGTAAGCAACTAGGCTTGGGCCAACTTTTCTGGAATAAGCAGTGACCCCAGTCTCACACACAGACCCACATGTGCTGAAGTCAAGCAGACATCTCACCTACCAAAATCAGCTTTCACAGGATCGGGCCCTTTGAGTTCTGGGTATTTCTCAGGTTCCGTTGTCACTATTCTAGCGCAGAAGCAGTGCTGAAGGCAAGCTGCAGGACTTTTTAAAGTATGAGATAAAGCAGGTGCGCATAAATGTAATTTTGAAAACTAATTACCTTTAAAACCACAAATTACTGCATTGTCTACTCTGGGCATATTCTTTGTTTTGTAGAACCATCTTAGAGATTGCTGGTTTTCTTCTTTATTGGACTACAAGGTCAACCTAAGCATTTCTGTCCACAAACCCTGCAAATCAAATAACTTCAGTCAATCAGCAAATTGGGTCTGCTGATACACAGTTAATCAAATGCATTAGGGTACTAATCTCTTGCCCAATAAAAACCTGAAATTAAATCCTAGCTTGTAAATCAAATTGGCTGGAGTGACTGTAGTTCTTTCCTAGAAGCGTACCAAAACCACGCTGGGTTTGGGACAGGCAGCAGCATCCAAACAAGGGATATCTGGGAGGGAGATAGCAGCGGCTCCAGGGTCGGAAGAGCAGGGAAGGGCTGATGCTAGCTTTGGAGATACGTTGGCAGATGCTGCGTGAGGAAGATTTGCTGGCACCCTAATGAATGGTGTCTTGCTGTCAGGATAGCTCGTCCATCATCTTGAATAAAGTCAGCCCACTTACATTATTTAAAAGAAAAAAGGAGCTAGCTTAGTGGTCTGTAATAGCTGGTTTGCTATTGTAGAAGAGTTGTTGAGTGTTCACGTGTCGGGTCAAAACAAAATGGTCTGTAAAATGAATCTTTCGGCCTATGGTATGTGTCAGCGTGAATAAGGAGGAACACTTGCAAAGTGCAGGCAGTTTGCCTGGAAGCGTGCTTACTGAGAGTGGAAACGGCTGGGAATCATGCTAGGTGATAGTTAGGCAATTTGTCATCTATTTATGCTTTTAAAAGTATATTTTTGTAAAATACAGGAGTTAACAGAAGATGATCCTAATAACTCAAATCTGCCATTTTCTCCCTTCCATTCCTTTTAAGAGAGCCCATCAAACACCAATAATTCTAATCTTATACAAGTACCTAATGGCTCCCGGCCAAGAAAGGTTTTAAGAAATAAATAGGAGCTCTTAATGCAGTGAATTTCAGTTTTGCCTAATCTGTGCAAATTGATGAATTAAATCCCTTTGCATCTCAAACCCACTTTGGTGATTTGCATGGTGATTATTTCAGTTTTCATAAATTTTCCCCAGTCATTTCCTGTCATGTCTTGAGAACAGACGTCTAATCTCTGCAGAAATGTGTGTGCGTAATAGCTATAGAGTGTTTAAAACTTGTCTATACATATTCAGCTATTCCACAGTCATAGATAATGTATGTAGATGCACATGGGACACCAGGTATCTCAGCTGGCCCTGATGCATGTGCCTGCAATATTTTGCAGAAGCACGTTTTGAGGTATAACAAACGTGATTCAACAAGCAGTGATTAGGTACAGCTGCCCTGCGTTTTGTAAAAACCTAAGTGGAGGCTGGTTGTTATGTTTGAATCCTATATTGTGTACACTTACCTGTAAAATCTGTTTTAGTAACCTACATTTTAGATGTGATATGCCAGACCATATATTATAGTTCAGCTGCCGGCACGGGAGCCCGTTGAAGCGAGAGCTGAACAGATAAACCCAGAAGGATTTTCCTGTGTTCTCTTTCTGTTCTGTGCTGTGGTTTCGTGAAGTTTAAATCACCACTCTGCCCAGGCATTACCTGAAACGTCACTGCTGAAGTGCAGCCTTCTGGGGCCTTCACGCTGAAGTTTTGTCCTGTAAGTCTGACCCTCTCCTGGGGCTTCTGTCAGAGCGGCACGAGCTGGAGAACATCCCTTCTTCATCATAGAGCTTGTGTGGTGCTCAGCCTGGCACGTGCTGGCACAACGGGGAGACATTACTGATACATGTGATGTTTTGGAATGGCATACCGTGGCAGTCAGTTATTTGTTCTGGCCTCAGGAGTTGTAATCGCTCATTTGTATTGTAAGAAAAATGTGGCTAGTCTAACACATAGGCTTTCTCAGCTTTAAAAAAGCAGCAGTTTTGGAATTACTCTTGTGGTATCTTCAGCCTTAATGCTTTTCTTTTCCATTTTCATTCTCATCTCCTGTTTTCGTGGTTATCTGGAATGTGTCTTGTTTATAGAAGCAGCATATGTATGTTTTATAGATAAACAGTTATAGATAAAAATATAGCTAGAGATATACATCATGTGTGTATGTGCACTCTGCGTGTTCATATGACTTAGGAAGTGCTTTAATCCCAGTTTTACAGCAAGTAGAGCAGTCTGAGAAGCTAATGGTAATTGCAAGGATGAATGAAAAGTCATTGTCAGAGGAAGGATTGGAATGAAGCTTCTGCTCACTCAGCTTTCATCAGAATTGCAGAAGATCAACCTGGAAAGGACAAGATGTCATCTACTCCATCCCACTGTCCCCAGGCGGGATCGAATTGAACTAAACTTCTCCTGACATATTTATCTAGCTTCTTCTTCCAACCTTTAACAATGGAGATTCCCAAGGTCCTGTGGGTGGTCAGTTTGGCCGCTGCCTGGGTATTTGCCCACACCAGACTCTCCTATCACTGGGTGTTGCTTTGGTATGCACAGGATTTTATAGCAAACCTCAGAAATACAGGGCAAGGTGGGACTGTGGGCTGGGAGGGTGTCTGTAGTGTAGCCTTGGAGGTGTAACAGCCTCTTTCTGCATTGAGATGGACTGTGATACCCTGCACTGTGATACTTCTGAGTCTTCTCTACTTGACAGAGTCTCTTGGGTACCTCTTTAACAATTCAGAGCTTGGTTTTGTAATCTAGAAAAGGGAACATAATACTATAGCAAGTTGATAGTGGAGTTTGCCTGAAGTTCTGCATCTTCTTGCTAAATGTTTATAATGTGTTTGTTCCATGAGTTTGGTTGGACCCATGAGAAACACCTGTATAGGGGTAGTACAACTGAACTGCGAGGAGAAGGACACAGTTCTTCTGACTGGGAAAAACCCACAACAGTGTAAAAAGGAGTAGGCTGGAGTCATATGATGTTTTTGGAGTTTTCTTTTGGTTAGTAAGTTGGAGCTACACAAGGTGAATCTGATTTGATTGTTCCCTGTTTGGACCCCTGCTGGAGCAGAAGCCTGCCTGTCCCGGACCCCATGGCACTGCACGCCACGGGAGCGCCGCTGGGCTGTGGAGGCAGATTCACAGCCCCCATACAGCACATCAGAGGCTGGAGAAGCCCCTATGGACAGGTGATCTGTTTGACCTTCAGTCAGGTAGCGAGCAGCTGGCAGGGGCTGCCTTTTGCCAAAGGGGCAATGTGGAGAAGGGTCAGAGACGCCCAGGGACGCTGAGGCCCTGTGGAGTGGGGCCGGGGACTGCAGCATCCTGTCCCTGATCCCAGCTCAATCTTGGGGGCAGCCCTGCCAAAGATGTTCTCTGTGTCTAGGCCTGAGGATCAGCTGTTCAGTCTCTTCCCTCCTGCGCCGTCTCTCCCTCCTCTGGGACCCTTGGTACATTTGGGTGTTTATAGGTACTCGACATGCGCCCCGTCAGCTCCCAGCTCTCGCAGGCAGGGCACTGGGATATTTCACTAACTCATTCTTTTCTTAATACATAAAATGAGGGAAAAAAATAGTGCAATTAAATGAGGTTGGGGAATGTGAGGATCAAATTGGAGCGTGGTTTGGAAATCTGATTATTGGTGGCTTCGCTGGCTGACGGTTCCTTTGCTGTCCCCTCCTTTCTCCTGTGCTTCCTGCAGCTGCTGGCTGCGTGGCTGCATGCTGACCTGGATCAGGGAAGCAGTCAGGACTCCTTTCTTGGCTCAGTTATTTTTAACTTGGTTCGGTTGCTTGATCGAGCCCAGCATTCAGCCCCATGAAGCAGTTGTTTGGCCACTGCTGAAATGAGTGCCTTGGGGGTGGGAGAGAGCCATGCAGGAGTCGACCTTGCTCCCAGAGGAAGTGTAGATCGTTCTCCCACCTAAACGCAGCACAGCTGGGAAGCGCTGCCTTGAAAACACGGGTGCACAGGCACCATTTAGACTCATTACGGAGAGAAGAGGGATAGTTTTCCCTGCAGTCCTCAAGCAGAGCATTTCCTCTTTGGCATGAAGAAACCCTTTTAAGAACATTAGCTGAGCCATTACAATGATGAGGATGCATGTAGGTCAAAGTGGTCATTAATTTGCATGTCCTGATTCCTTTGCATCTCTCCTGGCCTTGCCGGTTACTGTCCACCAAGTTGTGTAAGGGCTTGTTTTTTAATATAGATATCTGTTGCCTAGGGACTGCATTAGGAGTGCCCCAGTTCATGTCAAGCACTGATCAGTCTCTAGGTAGAAACATCTATCAAGGCTGGACGTGAGGCTGTGACCTTGGAAGGAGAGCCTGGCTGTTCATTATCTTTCCTGAAGCCGAGTCTCCCTCCCCATGTGTGTAATCCTAGAGTCTGCGTATTTTCCATAGAAGAGATTCCAGCTGGCCTTTGAAGTTACCTCGAAAATATTTATAGAGGACAAGTCAACTCTTTTATACAGTAAGTGTTGCATGTACTCAGAATCAAAGTGTAAATTATATCTCTCTAAATGCGTGCCCCTACTCTTGAGTATCAGAGCTGCTCTTAAAATACATACTGCTCGTGAAGCTTTTTATTAACATTATGAAGGAATTAAATGTCAATGTAGAGTAAGATCTTTTTAAGCCTTATATATTAGGAGGCTTTTTCCACCTGTGATGTCCTTGCCAATGTTTATAATACCACAGTATCCAGCAATTATACTGAAAGATTGGAGTCTACTCATAATTAATTTGCAGTGCCAAGTACTGTTACACCCGTCGGTGGAGATATCTTGAATATTACAAAGGAGGAGAATATTACATATGGGGGCGTTTTGAGCTGGATTTCTCAATTTGCAAGAAAGAAATGCAAGTTAATGATACCTTCCCGCTGCAAATCTTTGCAATATTTTAAAGCTCCCGCTTTCCCATGGTTGCTATCCAGCAGTCCAAGACAAAGAGGAAAGAGGTTACAGAAATGTGACTTTTGCAGCCTCGGAAAAGGATGTTACATGTCTGTAATATACGTATATATCAGGGTGGTGTTATGCAGCATAGTCCCAGCAACGCATGAAACTTGTAGCCTGAATATGAGGAGTATTGCGTATTTCTAAGGCTGTTATGTAAAGCTGGTTCTTGAGCTGGGCCTTTTATTGGGACAGCTTGCATTTCCACTCTCTGTTTTGGTGATGAGAGCAGCACCCCGAAACGGTGATGTGACAAGGCATGAGTCAGGAGCGAGCATGCCAGCAGAGAAGCCCTGGCCCCGGCGCTGGAGCCGGGAACCAGGCTGTTCGAATGCAGCCCGTGTGCCTGCAGAGCTGCGAGAGGAGCTCTGTGCGGGGTAAACGCACGTTACAACTTGTAAGGAACAGGTTCTCATGCTTCCTTTCAGGATTATTATCCAGATTCATAATTATCCTAGTGCAGCTTTTAACTCGCTATAGGGTGGATTTTCTCGTGGTTGAAACAGTGGTCTGTCCTTCTGTCAGCACATCTGACGGCGAGCTAGTTCTTAGTTTCATTTGAGAGATTTTCCCGGTTTAACTGCTTAAAAGCATTACTGGGGGAGGCTGCAGGATTTCACAAAGCCGTTTGTCTGGCGTTTCTCAAACAGTTTGCTTCCTGTTGATAGTAAACCGACGTAAAAATGCCAGAGTTGTAATAAACTATGGCCACTCGTACACTGCAGATCTGCCTAAGATTTGCCTAAAAGTCACTGGGACTGCGCGCCAACAACATTTTTTTTCTTGCTCATTATTTTATACAGCAAAGGGCAAAGCCAGACTGGAGGTCAGTTTATTTCTTCCCGCAAAAAGGTGGCCTGTCATTTTTGCATTTGCCAGTGTTTAGTTAGGGGATAAACAGACAAGAGAACCAGTTTGCCATAGGCTGCTGTGGCGCTGACCCAAAGGCATTCAGATCCTGCAAAACTGCGCACGAGAAGCGGGCAAGCGGGGACTGAAGCAGACAGTACGCTCAGCCTGCTAGCATTTGCTTAGGACATAAACATGGGGGGTAATAAAATTGTCACAGAAGTCTGTCTGTAAGTGCCTAATACTGGAAAATACAAAAGTGATAGACACAAGCACAGGTTAGACCTGTTCCTGACTTTAGCGAAATGGCTTTGTAAGGCTGGCAGGACAACTGCATGAAAAATTGGCCTGAGAGAACAGACGGCACAGCCGTTCGTGTTGCTGAGCCTGCAGCTGGTCCCGAAGGTGAGCAGGGAAGTGATGCTCCTTGTGTACAAGTTTGTCTCCACCCTTAAGGGTTTACTTTGAACTTCACAGAGAGCAAAGCAAATGAGAAGGAGAATATAGAATTAAAAGTGTTGTATTGACAGTGTATAATAATAGGTCACCCAACCAATCTTTCCCTAGAGGAGATGAACAGGATGAAATCCCAACAGTAAATGTACAGGTGAATAACCAGACCCTACAGTAAATCTTTGGGCACTAGGATGGCGTAGCTTAAGTGTACACAGAGGATGTGAAGCCGAAGCCACCCATAAAATAAGAAGCAAAATGAGCCCACAAATGGCAGCTTCCTGGAGGTAGAGCCTGTATCATCGGGGCTGGGGCCTCAGGCAGAAGTTTTTCTGACATCTTCAGAAGAGACTTTGCTGTGCTGTGCTCTGTGGTAAGGTAAGTTCTCCAAGCCAGGGACCACCTTCGCTGTGTGTTGGCATTGTGTGTCTCAGCTGAAGCACCTGAGCGTTGAAGAAGGCATGCAGGACTTGAAAAGAATAAAAATGCTCCAGAAGGAGGTGGTTACACCACTGGGTTCTCTTTTTCCTGGGAGAAGAAATACATCGCGGTGGTGGAAGATAAAAATAGCCATTAGTCACAGACCTGACAAACATCTATCTATGTAGTAAGCATTCTACAGTGAGACTAGATAGCAAAGCCATTTAATGCTCCTTTCTTGGTAACAATTTAATAAGCGAAGGCCCTGCCAAGGGTGCAGTCTGGCAAGGAAGGCCAGGGCCAGAGCTTAAGTCCCAAGTGAGTTCCATGGATGTTGCTTAGAAGGGCAGGGCCACTAAGTTAACGAGTTCTCAGCTTCTCTTTAGCTCCTTTTGTGAAGGAAACCATGAAGGGAAGGGAGAAAGAAAACAAGTTTGATTGTGAAGGATGCTCAGGCAGGGCTTCCCGAGAGAGAGCGCTGGTGAAAGGGCGAGTTCTGGAAAAGGCAGAGGGCAGCCACACCGGGTCAAGCCTAATCCACCTTTTCCCGGTAGTGGTTGGATGTGGTGGTGCTGAGGGATGGCCAGGGATATGTCAGACATGTAGGATACCTGCCCCTGACACCCTCCCATCCTCAAAGAGTAGCTTTATTTTTTATTTTTTTCTCCTTGTGTGTTCTGAAAGGAAAAAAAAACAAAGAAAAAAAGAAGACTTTTTGTAGATTCTTGTGCAGTCTTACTTATTTACAAAGAAATATTGGAGCCGTATCAATTTTTCATGGAAACAAGTCAAGAAGGCTTTGAATTTTGCATACTGTTTGGGATAAAAGGGCAACAATATGATGCATTCTAATACGTGCGTTTTGAGTTTCTTCTAATGAAAAATATCAAGTAAGCAAGTTAAAAGAGTGCCAGGGCTACTTCTGAAGCTTGCAAAATAGATAAAAGCCAAGAATTTAAAACATTTCATTAAAAATGAACCCAGACATTTTTTGAAGCTCAACATTTTGTTCTGCAAGCTCAGCGATATTCATTAACCTCCCACTGAAGATTGCTGAACAGCTGGATCCAATTTCTGAAAAGATAATCATAAAGAAATTAGATTAATAGTCTTCAAGTGGAGCAGTTGAGGATCAGTTGTGGCAAGCTCTTTTCTATGTAGCATGTTAGCTATTTTCCATGTGAAGATGGTTACCGCAGTCCCAAGAGGAATGAGGCCATAGCTCAATGATACAGGTATCAGTTCTCCTGGACTGTGAACACAGCAAGGCACAGATAAGCAAGATTGCTGCCGGCTCCCTTTTCTCTTTCTTTCCTAGCTCCTTATTCTGAACACATCACCTCCGTGACATATATGCATATTTGCTGCAAGGAAATCGCTGCCCTTTCAGTATCAAAGGCAGCACGTTTCTGACATACCAATCAGTGCTAAAAAGCTCCTGCTGGCCCAAGTGAAGATTAAGTGCCTTTGTGTGGTGCTTTATTGTAACAGAGAGAGGTAAATGTAAAGGATGACCTGTCCCTCCTAAGGCACAGCCACGAGTAAAGTAATGTTCAGTACTGGCTTCACTCTCACTGCATTAACTGATAAAACCCCACCGAGGTCGGCAGCAGCTGAACCGGCCAGGGCAGAGCACTTCTGGATCCCGTGGCAGTGGCCTGCCCCGTTTTCATTTTCACTCGCTTCAAGCAAGTCTTACAAGAAGAACTGCGAATTTTCTCATGTTTGCAAGTCAGCGCCGGCCACCTCGGTGGAAAACCAAACCCCTCTCTTGCCTGGGCTCCCACAGCACAGCCATCAACAGACAGCTCCTGCAGGGAGATGCATTGCCCTCCACAGCCCGATGGCACTGCTTCTCGTCACATCCCTCTGCTCAGTCTAAACAAGTGTAAGACAGGTGTGCCTCACGCTCTCAGTCTTTCCCTGGCAGCCTCTGAATGCTGCATCCCCGCTGGAAAGTGTCCTGGTTTTACTTGCATGCGGCAACTAGATTCCAAGGGAGCAAATACTGTTCTGAATGCAGGTGCAGGGCCCATATCAGTGATTTCCCCTTCATGTTCTGGTATCTCTCTCAGGTGTGGGACAAGCCAAGAAGACTGTAAATGTAGGGCAGGAGTTAAAGCACATTCATTTTTGCACAGGGGAGCATCCTTACGGTGCGTGGATCCGCACACCCTCCAGCACCCTGGTTGCTCTCTGCTTCGCTTCTTAGGTCACTCATTCTCCAAACTGTAAGTTTATTCCCATTCACACAAATAGATGCAGAATAACTTGGCAAACATTGGGGCTTTGATTTTCCTGACCAGAAACAGCTTGTTGTTGTTTGTAGTGTGGTTCACGGGCAGTTTACCAGCAATCTTTTAAAAAAAAAGTCCGGCATCACCAGCTTTCACTCATTTTTCTCTGTTCTACAATTAGCAAAATGATACGCTAGTTCTTACTTACCTACATTCAGTCATTCCCAGGGCAAACATATATCCTTACACAACCGTACAAGTTTTAGGGATAAACTACTGCGTTACATCTTTAGGTGACATCCTGTCGATGTCTTGGCTGCCAGATGCTCCCAGGTCTCAGCTAAATGACATAGTGTGTCCCCTGCTGGTCCCATGCCAGAAGACCCCTCATTTGGAGGGAAACGTGGCAGCAGAATAGGCCATGCCTGACTTTTGACAGTGCTGGAAGCCAGCCAGATCTCTAAAAGTGTTAATCTTTTTTTTTTTTCTTTTTTTTTTTCTGCAGCCTGAAAGGAGTATCTGAATAAAGTGACAGAGCTAGGTAAAGAGGCAGAAGAGTTTTTTTATTTTCCTTTTTACTCAGACTTTCAGTACAGGCTTAAAATGCGACACTATTGTCTGGTATTTTCAGTTTAGACAGAATGTGGTTGTTTCTTGGGTTGGAAAATTGAATTCCAGAAGGAAATAATGCTTCTGACAAAGCAGACTGCATTCCAGGGTGTGATTTCATCTGGTAACTAGTCCAAGAGAGTCAATATTGGCTAATATGACCATGACTGCATGTATTTCTCATTAATTTTCATCAAAACTTGCCAGAAAAGTCATGTTTTGGTGCCAGCAGATCACTCTTCCTTTCTATATATTTTGTAGTGTCATCATTCACTAACCCCAAAAGTCTCTCTAAGGAAAAGAAAAAGCTGTAATGCAGCATGCTCATCTCCCCTTGTTGCCCACTGCAGAGTTACAGAAGGAGGTGGATAGAAGGCCTTCAGCAAAGAATTGGTAAGTTCTTCAGGAAAGTGGTTTTGAGAGCCCCTTGCAGGGGTGCATAAGAAAGCATGATTCTAAATGAGGGTAGGAAGCACAAGGCAGCTTTGACCATCTCTCGGCTTTCTCTTCCTGCTTGAGCTCAGAACAGAGTCTGATCTTTTATGTACGTTTGGCCTGAATTCCCTTTTGAGAATCCTCAGGACATTCTCGCTCTCCTGTTGTGACGTGTGTTGGCCACTTCTGCTGCACTGCATTCCCCAGCAGTGGATTAAACATGCAGATTTTGGGGCTTGCTTACTCTCTCACAATATATGGAAGAACGGGAACTCTCGGTGCCTCTTCTACCTGCAGGAGTCCTGGCTTTGAAACATGAGATGCGTAATATGCCCATAATTTGTCAGAGATGGAAGAATGCAGTTGCAGATCCTGGAACGATCCATGAAAACAGATCCCAACTCCTGAATTCTCCTGCTGGTCAAGTGCATTTCAGCATCCCATCAAGCAGCTAAATGTGTCCTCTTTCCCTAGAGATGATTTAATTATATCTTTCTGCAGGGGGCAGTTAAGGATGAAACTGCCAAAAAATGGACCCACAAGGTGTTATCTGAAATTCCAGCTGAGCAGTCTGTCTCTGTCAGTTATCATTCCTAAGCGTGTTGTCAGGACATATCCCAAGCTTTGCTTTGTTGCCTCCAGCAGGCCAGTCTTCTCCCTGCCTTTTGGTTATATCTGGAAATTGGAAAGTCAAACTGTCCTATCCCAGAGAATCTCAAAATGGGTCCCAAGGTTTCTTTTACAGTGCTGTCAGCTGGCTGGCAAGCCGTTCTCTCTGAATGTCAGAGTGCTTTCCTTGGGGAGACAGACGGCATCTCCCGCCCGCCTCAGGAACACGCCGAGCCGCGATCTGGGCAGCAGAGACATGCAGCAGGCTCCTGACCTTTGTTAAACACCATGTGCTACATACGGCAGCCCGGTCAGATCCCCGTTTGGAAGAGCCATGCTTCAGTCAGTCTGACTGACAAAGGTGGTATTTCTCTTTCCCACTCTCCGAAGAGGAAATTTCTTCTTGTAAAGTACTGCATGCCAGAGTCTGCATCCCTGGGTACTGCAGGTTAAATACCTCTTTGGAGTCGGTTCAGCAGAGGTAGACCTGGTGACCCAGATGCCTTTCCTCTCTCTCTGAAGCCCTCAGCAACAGAGATTTTTAATTCTGAAGAAACTTCTCCTGCATTTTTATGGGAAGAAGAGGCCCTAGGAGCGCAGGCTGAGGCTGGTCTTGAGCTTTGGAGGTGAGGGTTTCAGCATTTGCCGCTGAATGGACTAACAAACCAACTCTGAGAAGCTGCTACTGCAAGTTACAGCTCAGCTTGACAAACAGCGTATCCTGCCAGTGTCTTTCTTTTCTCTGCTTTCTTCTTTTGTGAAGGAAACAGCTGTGAGTGATCCATAAAATAAAATTACATTCACAGGGATGGGAGATAAATATATATATATATATATTTGTTTAATTATTCACTGCACTTGAGTCCAGCCATAAGAAGTAGTGCTCATATTGCTATATATTGTACACAGAGGGGGGTTCATGTTGAACTTCATTAAACTGAGATGGAATAGTTGAAATATGCACAAGAATCAGGAGCTAGTGTGTCTGTTTATAACAGTATTGCTAATTGGAGGCTTTTAAAGCAGTACCGCTGTAGTGTTTTTCCTTATATCTCAGCTGCTGAAATTACATTATCACCTTTGACTCCTCCTGTAGGGAGAAAGGAACAGTTTTAAAATTCAGGACTTACTATTTAATAAAAACTCTGTGTCCGTGCATGTCTGTAGGTGGAAGGTCCTAAAGCATTCTGGTTTTCCGTGTTTGGCCAGGCACTGTTGTACATGGCTGTGCAAAGAGGAGATGGGGGTGGGTGGGTGTAATCTGCCTCAATTCTCATTGAAATCTATATGGTAGAGTAATAGGACAGGAAAAAAAATCCAGTCACCACTCATGCACCACTCTCCCCAGTGGTGTGCAGCAGGCCCATTATCCAGCTGATCAGATTTTATCTCTTCCCTGCTCTGTAAAATTACGAGGTTTTGAGAGCTAAGTGACAAAGCTCCTTAATACCAAATTATTATCAGCAGCATTACTGTCATCACCTGTACTGCCAGCTCAGCTTTGCCGGCAGCCCTCTTGGAGGCCAACAGGCAGTGGAGGCAGGGGTGGCAGGGGGCAGGCAGCGTTTGGGGGGATGCTCTTCTGCTTCTTTCCCCCCCAGCTTCACGCTTTGCTCTGGCTTTGGGTAGGTTTCACTCCTTTAACTAGGATTTCAGAGGCGGGGACACAGAAGGCGGCTAATGCATTTGTGAAGCATGGAACTGGCTGCAAGCGTTGAAGAAAGATTCCCTAAAGGGACAGGAGGGAAGAAAACAGTTTCAGCAACCCGTAAGAGTAAGCTACATGCCATCCTGCAGACCCAGGCAATTTTTGAATGGTGTTAAAAAAAGCCAGCCCTCTTTCCCCACATTTTTTCTCTGACATTTCCATTTAGCAACAGAAGACAAAGTTTTACGTCAAATGAAGTGATTGTTTTGATATATATGGTACCCTGGATGGACTAGGTACTTAACAAGACATGTAGCACTATTCCAGCTTCCAGCTGCTTGCAGCCTAACGAGATGCATGAGATGTGACAAGCTCTGCTGGCCCAGAGGACGGACTGCAGGGACGTTCCAGGTGGGGAAAGAGGCATAGCTGGAAAGCAGTTCAGTGCTGTCAAGGATTCCTGTCTGCCAGAAATGAATCCCTCGAGTGGTGGCTCATTGCAACTGTCTGCAGCAGCCTAAGCCTGCAGGTGGGAAAAGTAAAAGTAGGTGAAAGCCAACTTCTTTTTCTCTCACTTGGATTTGATGCAGTGTGTGGTTTGGCCTGGCTCTCGGTGATGATGCTGAACCCAGAACAGAGCACTACGTGGCTCTCAACTCCCTGTTGATTTTTTTCAAAATACAGTTTCTTATTCTGCTCCACGTGGGCAAAGCCACATCAATCACACCATGCTGGCTCCAGCCCCAAATTGCTGTTAGTGCTTTCCTACTTATTTATTTTAGCTTTTCTCAAAACTGTGTTGTACAGCAGATCTTCTCATGATGCTAGCTTTTGACAGGGTTACTGTAATCGAAGGTCAGACATTATGATAGGTTAGGTTTGCACTTTGACCTTTGCTGTTCTAGTGTTGCCTTTGGGCTGAAACCTGCAGAGTTTCCTTAAAAAACAGTGTGTTTCTTTCTGTTTCTATTTCTCAAAATATAAGGGGGTTGTAGGATCAACATCGCTCTTTGTAGCTTGGTTCAACATCCATTTGGCTGTATAATTATGGGCTTTACTGAAATACCAAAATTAGGTGAGATCTCAAGGGAGCGGTCCATCACCTCTCAGGAAGGTGCCCAAGCGTGTGCAGAAGACCCGCTGGAATCGGTGCACACGACGCACAGGCTCCAACTTACGCATTAGCCCTGTTGGCTCCGTATCCCTGGTTGTATCTTTTTTCCCCCCATTTATTTGCCAGCATTCTGCAACTAATTTGGAAGGTAATGATTAAATACTGTCAGAAAGCACAGAGAAGAAGAGGAAAGGCCTCCCTAATTGTGTTTTGACATTTTTTGACATCAGCAATTCTTTTGAAGGAAAGAGAAAAAAGAAACAAAAAAACCCCTGTTCAATCAAGATTTCCTGCTTTTTCTTCTCTTTGGCTGAGAAAAATCAGGTTGCAGAGGAACTAGTGCTGCAGAACCAAAGCTTGCCACCCAAGCAGAAGTTTTCACCTACTCCACTTCCATCTAAAGGCAGTTTTACAGAGACTTGCACTCCTGTAAAGCATTTTCTTTGTAAGTGATACAGCACTTCAGCTTTCACAGGACCTCAGCACTTTGCACTGTCTCCGTGACTTCAGGGACATGATACTAAGATGTGCTTAATACACGGGTCTGTCTAAACACAGTGGGGTGTCAGCTCTTGTGCCCGGGTTTTGCATCACTAGGTAAATAACTTAGCAAATGGAATAGCAAGTCTGTGTTTTGTAAGATTAAAACTCAGGCTGAAAGAGGCTGTTGTGTCAGCTCCTGAGGGAAGCTATAGCAAAACTGATACAGGAGCTTCACTGTGGAAGGCTTTCTGCAGAGTTATTTCTCTTGTTAACATTTAAGGTTGGTTCCAAAGATGTTTTCTAAATATCAAACCCTGACTGTAACAATAAGATCCCTAATGGATGACAGAAATACCAGTTAGCATGTAGTCTTCCATGCTTTGAAACCGTCCCCCCCAAGTTTACCAGTGACTTTACATGGAAGACGAGTAAGGCCAATAGCAGGTCTAACACCTAAAGCAGGATTAATTTTTAAATCCCACTTTGTTGGGCTTTTTGTTGCTTATTTTTTAATTTTGAAAAGAAAATAGAGCATTTCCAACCTTTTCTTACATTTACCTACCAAACCTTAGGACTGAGATTGTATTCCTGCCCTTGTAACAGGGGAAGTCCTGGTTTGGTAGCATGAGACACTGCAAAAAGTATCAGGAACAGTTAAATCCAAAATATTTGTGAGGAGTACAGTTTGCTCTCCCTCCTGCTGCCGTGTTGGAATTGGTGGTCCGGTGTAGGTGGCTTTAGGGAAGGATCCAAAGCCAGTCTCCCCTCCCTCCGTATCAGTGGATAGCTCTGAGCTCAGTACAGGGAGACCTTGCAGAAGCCCCTGAGTCAGCCACAGGGATGTCATGATAGATGCCACCACAAAGCAGGTTCTTCTCATCCCCCTCCAGCGTGCCTAAGGCCTCGCAGCATGTATTTCTTTCCTGTACCTGTTAAGGATATTATTTTTTTTTGCAGCCTGCTAAGCTTTGATACTACTTCTTTCTTGAGTTTGGCAGGTAAATGAGAGCAGAAGCCCAGAAGCCTCCAGATTTTTTGAATTAATTACATTCAAAAGCCTACATTTCCAAATGACTAACAAAACCTGAAATCTCCCAGGAGACCTAGGGTTTTTCCCTAGGATTGGCCCCAAATGGAAAGACCATTACTGTTTGAATATTTCCAAAGTATATTCTAGATATCTTTGAAATTTTGGACTGAAAGTTAATTGTACAAGTTATTTTGAAGGGCTTTTTTGTTTAGTTATCAAGAGAGTGAGCTGAAAGGAATGAGTGACTGAATTTGAGCAGACCTGAATTCTGGTAGGATTTCCCACATGTGGGATCTGAAAGAAATCTGAACTCTTCCTCACCTGGTACTTGCGGGACGTGGTTTTGGAAGGGGCTCACAAAATTATATATGTCCAGACCACACAGCTTCTGCATGGCAAACATTTTAGAGTCAAGCATCATTTCAGTGATGAAATGAGAATGAAAGGAGAATGAGAAGAAAAATCACAGGTTTTGCTAATAAGCTATGAGTAGTTTTCTGAACCCCAGGAACTACAATCACACCCTATTTCCCCCCATGTCTATCTCAAGGCACCCGAATCCTGCCAGTCAAAATGAATGAGAATATTTTGCATGTTAACTTGTTAGTGACACAAGTCATGTGAATTAAGTTATTCAGCCCCATGGCTGTTTACAGAGCGCTGTCTGCGTCGTGTACATTTGAGTTTCCAAATGTCCACAGATTCAAATGTCCACAAATTGATGTCCATAAAGGATTTAAGTGGCTTGAATTTGTCTCCAAAATGTATTCCCACAGTTAAGAATCTACCATCTGAAAAACTGGGTTAATACGTAACATGATGCAGTTTCTTTATAATTTTGCAGTTCCTTAAAAAAAGTGGCATGAAGTGCAGATGATAATCTCTCCACTCGTTGCTTTGCTCTGATTAAGGCAGAACTTTAAAGCCATATCCTATCTTACTGTCATGAAATGTAGTGACAGCTTTGTCACTCACTAGAAATCTTCCTTCTGAAGTTTGAATATCTGTGACATTTGTTTTTTGGAGGTTGCTTTGTTGTTGTTTTTTAATGGTAGTCTTTTCATTTCTTTTATGCTGATGGATGTGTACATCCCTGGTGCTTTGCTGACGATCCCTCCAGCCTGTGAGGAGCTCACTTCAGCGATGAGTAGCTTTCTCCTTGCTGAATGCAAGCGAACAGTACTGTGCAAAGTCTTCAGTGCACTGATGGTGGAGGGGTATTCCAGGAGAAGGGGCTGGGGCAGGCTTCTTGTCTGGTAAATGAGCAGGCAGTTTCTCTTGCTTTACTTTCTGTTCAGCCCTTAAGAACAATTTGCCATTTGTAAGATTCCAGAAATTACTGTCCATGGAGAGACAAAACTCTCACTTGTTCGGCTGGCCTGCCAGGGCACATCTAAGCACTTTTCTCCTGCAGGCGCATTCTTGAGCGTTCTCCTCTCCCTGCCCAAAGCTAGCAGAGGATGCCATCCTGCTGGAGTATCCAAGGCCACTCTTTCATGCTTCCGACTGCAGCCCTGAATGAGACATTGCGTGGAGCAATCCAGCCTTTCCAAGCTGGCACGCGGAAGCTTAGGAAGTAGTTCAGTTCTGCTTGCGTGCGTCTCTTCACAAAATTAGGGATTGCAAAAGGCGTTGTGATTCAGAGCTGTATTAACAGCCAGATGTAAGAACTTTAAAGAAAGGCATTCTGCAGATTGATCACAGCAATGCTATTACCATCAGTGGTGTGTAAAGTGTCAACTGCAGCTGTGTTGAATTATTCATTATTTCATAAATACAGTGAGGTTTCCAAGGGCAAGGTTTTTAAGATCCATTTGAAAAGTGAAATGAAAGGCCCTGTAATTAAAAATCATTATTAAACTTCATTTATTTAACTTCATTTCAACTTTTCTATATGTGATTATTATTAAAGTTATTATATTTATTGATTTTTTTACTCCCTTCCCTTTCTCTGCCAGCTAATGAGAAAAAAGTGGTTTTGAATTAAGCAAATAATCTTCCTCTCCCTAGACAGTTGTTCTGTGCTCTCATGTTGACCCCTGGAAAGAGATTTACTGGGTGATGCTCTTATATTTGCTGGTAGGAGACACTATGCCCATCAGTATAGGGTAAAAGGAAATAAATTAAAAGGAAATCTGAGTTTTGATGTGCTTGCATCTTAGACCCTTAAAACTGTCTTTAGGCTTGGAATGACTGGAATCTGCCCTGGGCTCAGCGGGAACGAAGTGCAGCAGACAGAGAGCAGTGCTTTCTTGTTTAAAAGCAAGCACTGAAGACAGAGTGCATGTCCAATTCCATACATACAACTTTATCTTCAGTTCATCTCTAGTAACAGAACATATTTCCATCAGTATTGTGCCATTCAAGATTAAAAAAAAAAGTTAAGAAGTCCCTTTGATACCTCAGCCATCTTTATGGTCATGCTACAGTCCTCTCAAGATCAAGGCTGCGGTATAAATACCTGCACTGGCTTGTGTGACAGGACCAGTAACGCAGTGGTGATGCTTAAAATAGCCTGAACTGAACTCCGTCACAGCGAGGGCCACCCATTCCCTCCATCTCTGTTACAGCTTGTAGGGGAGGTCCGGAACAGCAGCAGGACCCAGCTCCCCAGCCTCTTCTGGCCTCTTCCAGCCATCATCACAAGGGTGGCAGCAGCCGGAGGAATCTGTACGCGGTGGGGACACAGGCAGCAGGAGCGGTGACAGCAGCAGGTCTCAGCTGCCACCGTGTGTTATCCTTCCCTCCATCCAGAGCCCCCCACCGCAGCCTGGCTGCCCCCTCCCTGCGCAGCACGTGGCACCCGACCGGGCACCAGGAGCCTGGCAGAGGCCAGGGCTGGGGCGAGGGGCGTTGCTGCAGGCGGTATAGCTGTACGACACCCGCCTCCTCTGTATCGTTGATTATGGCTGCCTTACACTTCACTTTCCCTGCCTGCCTATGGCAATTACTGCTCTTTGCCGGTTTCTGAAGGGCGCTGCAGGGCTGAAGTTACTGACCGCAGTAGGAGGTGATTTTAAGTTATTACATACATTGTTACCTTTATAAACAAATATGTTCGCGCAGCTCATCTAGCATTTGGCACAGGAGTAAAGACTAGTCCTTCCATTTTGTCTTTATATTTAATCTTCCAGTAGTGCGGTATTGCCCACAACTGAAAGCCAAACTGGTAAGATGCAAAGCATCTTATTCACTGAGAAACGGGTATCTTTTCCTGGAGTAAGTTGTGTACGACTCTTTTCTTCTGCTGATTGTGTAGTGCAGCCTTAATATTGCGCCTCTGGGCATCAGTGTATCTGAGAAATACAGAGAGTAAATTTCCTTGATTTCTGCGCGGTGTTCCAGTCCCCTGCAGCAGCAGGACATGTGCTTTATAGTTCGTTCCAGTTCTCCATGGGGAAATGGAGCTACAGGGCCCTGCTGAGACAGAAGAAAAGATAAATAATCTTATAGAAGTGCTTGCAAACCCCCCTGTTGCTTTCCGAGGACCAGCTGAACCAGCAGCTCCCCCCCTCCACCAACCCAGAGACAAGGGATCTCCTGGGGGCAGATCTCTGTGGGAGGGAAGAGCCCTCAGACCAACTCTCTGCCCAAACTCCAGATCCTTTGGGTCCTCCTGCCTTACAGAGCTCGCTCTTCCACTTGCCGTGGTTTTTTGAACCATTTTCCTCCCTTCTCACTGCTTTCTTTATCAGAAGTTAAACTCACCAAGTGAATTCAAGACACTGATGAGTGCCAGGGCACTAACAGGCAGCCTGCAAAGGTTTTGGGGTGAAAGTCAGAGACAGTTCATGTACCCACTTAATTTTGTGACCATAGGAACCCAGTGAAACATATCTCTCATCACATGTGCGCTTGCTTATGTCTCGTTCACCGTTGCTCAGTAATTACTGGGGAGTGAGATCATAACTGGCACTTGTTTAGAGCAATGGTCTCTCCACCCTGTTGGATTGTGCTGGTTTTGTCTGGGGTAGAGTTAACTTTCTTGATAGTAGCTGGTGTGGGCCTGTGTTTTGGATTTGTGCTGGAAGCAGCGTTGATAATGCAGAGATGTTTTCATTGTTGCTGAGCAGCGCTCACACAGAGCCAAGGGCTCTTCTGCTCCTCACCCCACCCCACCAGCGGGGAGCCTGGGGGGCACAAGGAGCTGGGAGGGGACACAGCCGGGACAGCTGGCCCCACTGACCACGGGGGTACTCCATACCATGAGATGTCTGCTCAGCATATAACACTGGGGGGAAAAGAAGGAATGGGGGGAACGTTTGGAGTGATGGCGTTTGTCTTCCCAAGTCACCGTTAGATGTAGATGTGATGGAGCCCTGCTATCCTGGAGATGGCTGAGCACCTGCCTGCCCGTGGGAAGCGGTGAATGAATGCCTTGGTTAGCTTTGCTTGTGTGCACGGCTTTTGCTTTCCCTATTAAACTGTCTTCATTCCAACCCACTTTTACCCTTCTGCTTCTCTCACCCATCCCAGCGCGGGGGAAAAGCGAGCGGCTGCGTGGGGCTGCGCTGCCAGCTGGGCTTAAACCACCACATGGCTCCTTCAGCAGAGTGACTTTATCCACCGTTTAATTTCCTCCCTGTCTTTTTGCATAAACAAAAAAAAAAAAGGTGGATGGAAGACTAGGCTGGCCGAAGCGCTTTGGCAGGCGGCCGTTATTCTCGCCATAGCCCCGCGGTGGGTGAGAGCGAGCATCGTGGCTGGCACATGCCTGCTGCCTGTCCCCAGGCGCTGTATGGCTGGAGGGCCAGCTCCTCAGCACCCAGCTCCGGCCTCGGGGAGTAGGGGAGTTGCACAGCTCCTTGTTAGCACAGAGTATTTCTAGCCTGTGAAGTGAGGCCAGCACAGAGATGGCCAGGCAGCAGCGTGTTGCCATCAGTAGGGCTAATTAGCTCAGAGGCAGCAGTGAGCAATCAGAGCCCCAGCTGGACCAGGTGGCTAGTTAACGTATTCCTGCAAGGTTGCGATGAACAGCGAGTGCGTATCCACCACGGTACACACGTTTGCTGTACTACCTAGCACATTGCAATTGCTTTCTGTGTCTGTCTGCAGTCTTTTTTTTTTTTCTTAGTTATGGTCTTAATTTCTCTGGAAGAACATCTCTTTATACTTGCGCCATTTAGGGTCAAGTGCTGGAGCTCAAGTAGAAAAAATAGAACTATCTTATGACACCGTTTTGTTAAAGTTTCTCATATAAATGTAGACTTGATTTTGCAACTCCTGGAAAAGGTTCTTCTTAATATTTAAAAAGAATAAAATCATGATTGTGATTTTATCGTCAGTGAAATGGAAATTTCCCATTTGCTTGGGTTTTTTCCTTGATTCACAGACACTTATGTCAAACCTTTTACCACAGTGGCAGAGCACTAATGAAGAGACAATTAAAGGACTTGAGCCTCCTGCTTGCTTCCTTCAGTAGCACTAGAAATCTTTCAGTCTCTGATAAATTCCCCAGGAAACTTGCAGAATTTCTGTCTTTAGAACAGTCTTTGTTTCTTTTCATGCAAGTAATTATTCCCCTCCCCTTTTTATCCCTTCGTTGCACCAAACTTCTGTTGTTGTATGGATTTTTGTTTTAGCTGTAGCAGGTCTCTGAAGCATTTTCCTTGGTTGAGCGCCGGAAGGATACTGCTAATACGGAGAAAAGTGACTGGATATTAAAACTGTGCCTGGGGCTTTGAGATAACGTGGCAAATGCAGTGGGCTGGGCTGGTACCACCGAGAACTGGAGTTTTGCCAAGGGATTAATATTGTTAAGTGCGTGCAGACAGATATATTGATACATACCCTACCTTTTCGCTATATCTGCATTCATTACTTACACTTAGTGTTCAAAAGTTGAATGGTACGTGTCTGCGTTAAATTTCATAGTACATAAAAGATCTTCCTGTTACTCCTTTGAAGACAGCAAATGGGTGTCACAGAGGAATGCTGGTGAAAAATTATTTGCATAGATCTTTGAAATCTTCATCCACAGACAAAATCACTTTGTGTCCCTCTGTTCCATTTGCTCCATTGTTTTTACTTTATCATTTGCTTGGAGAAAGAAACTAAATTAAATTAAAACATCAAGAGGGTTTTTTTCCTGTTTGACTAGCATGCTCATAGTGAAATACAAATCTAACTATGTTCTCTTTTTCTCTCTCTCTCTTTTCCTTCCTGCATTTGACCTGGATTTGTCTTCTGGTGGCTTTAATATCCCTGTGTGATCCTGTCTACATCACTAATTTAAAGGTAAGATTATTATTTCCTCAGTCAGCTTTAGACATGTATCAGAGGTACAGAAATGCAACTTGAAAGCTGTTTGGGGAAGAGGGTAGTAAGGAGGCAAAATAATTAGTGGCCATTTGGAGTGCAAGAAGTCGTTTTTAGTATATTTTATATTTTGTCTTCACTAACCATTGGCTGCAAGTAGAGGTGGCTGGGGTTCTCCTGGGCAGCCCGCTGACGATGTCTTGTACTCAGTGCCACTGTGCCACACTGGGCTTTGTCTCCCTCCTGCTGCTTCCCAGCTCTGCCAGCACTTCCCTGAATGCTACCGGGAAGCAAGTGAAAGGTTGGAGGGGGCATCAGAGCAGCAAATCTGCCCAGGATTGCAAGGAGCAAGACAAGGTCACTTGGTGTTTCACTTTGCATGGAAGTTCCAGAGAATTGTGGCTGTTGAGATGAGGCTCGGTCATTTAAACATGTATACATGTATACGGGCTTGTTTAAATTACAATAGAGAGACGGGATGCCAATCAAGATCAGAATATATAGTGATAGGTGTACAAAGACAGGCAGGGACATTGTCTCTTCCCTGAAAGCTTGCAGTGTTTTCTTTCTATCACTGCTTTACAAGTATGTCTTTAGTTTACACAGCATTTTTCTGCTGCTCTCGGGAGTCTGCCAAGTCTGAGGTGAAATATCTCCAAACCACTCCTTCCCAGCGCTTGCTGCCTTTTCATGCCTTTTCAGGACCTTCTGTTCCTCAGGAACCGGGACGCTTAGGGAAGAGAACCTTTTGCAGGAGGAATTGAGAAACATGCAGATGTTTGGAGGCAGAGCTGTATATTTTCTGACAATTGCCAAGCACAGACTTTTGCTGCAGACAAGCAACAGCAACTAAAGTCAGAAATTTTGTTTTAATGAGCACTTTTATATGTAACCAGCAAGTGGCAAATAGGGAAGCCCTGATGCTTCCCAGCTTGCACAGAGACGGTCCTGGTCTCTGACAGAGCTGAAAGATAATATTATTTTTCCAGCCTTTATACTTTCCCCCCGCCTCAGAGGTCCAGAAATACATGCAGTAGTGTCTGGGTCATCTCCACAGCCCTGCAAAGGCCTGGCTGTGTTCCAGAGAGTGACTGACAGAGAGGGTTGGACCCGGTAGCCTTGTGCCTCTCTCAACAATGGTAGGTTGCCTCCATTTACATAGTGACAGTGGAGTCACCGAGGACTCAATGAATTTAATTAGTAGGAAGGAAAAATGTGTGTACTCATTATGTAAAACATGTAAATTTAACCCTTGAAATGGAATTGTCAGTGACTCACCACTGTGGCTGGATGCCAGCGCCAGAGGCAAAATTACAGAAACTGCAAGTGTGTCAGAAGAAATTAAATCAACTACATTAAGGTTCCTGGGGTTTGTTGAGGAGGTGGTTCTCCATGCCCATTATAGACTAAAAACTTGTTAGGAATATTGGGTTTTCTCCATTAAAAAAGGGCTTTGAAGCGGGATATGTGTCTATAAGAAAGTTAATGGATAGAAAACCAGAAAAACATGGAAGGAGTAGGAGGACTCATACACTGGATCTCTACCAGAGTGTGTGCACAGAGTAAAAGGCCACAGTAAACATTACACAATGTGTGGCCACCGTAGGAATACTCGAGGCTTTGATGGACGTTGCAGTGCCAAAAAAATGGCTGCGAGGAAAGTTTTTGACTACCCAGTCGCTGCAAATGTTAATTCAGAGACCCTCAGGCAAGTTACATGAGGCTGGATTATCGCTGTGGGATGCCCTGGGGTCTCATTCGGCCTCATTGCAGAGGATATGGAACAAAGAGTTTCATGGTGAGCTTTAGACTATTGTTTTCAGTAAGAAGGGAAGGGACTTAACCCTCGGGCTGTTGCTGACACTTCTGGATTCCATCCAGGAGCGGGTGTGTATAGTTACAGCTCTTAGGACAGTGCACAAAAAAAGAATTTTTAAGGGTCTTTTTGAACCACTGCCACTGTTGAAAAGCGAAAGAAAGGTCTCTTCATGTCTGTGAATATTACACCTGTCACGCGATAAATGAACCTCAAAGGCTCTAATTTTTCCATCCTCTCCCAGCGGTTGACATAGCGCTGTGCTGTGATCAGCATGAGACTGAAGCAGGACTGGGCGCCCCAAGGGGTGTCCCAGCACCTCGCCCTCTGAGGGGCTGGCAGCCTGGGGGGTGGCATGTGTCTGCTCTGGCTTCGCTCCCCAGTTCTGCAGATCTCTGTCTGACAGCCAGGCAGATACTAACCCAGGCTGGCAGGGCTGGGAGCAGCTATCAAAGGGCTAATCCGCTGCAGTGGCGTTTTAAAGAGGAAGAAGCGCTGCGGCACTGAAAGGCAGGGCGCTCCGGGAAGCATGGCCACCACCGATGGGAGAGACGGGAAATACGTTGTCATGAATTTTTTCCATCCTTGAGCGTGGCCTCAGTTTATTTACTCATTTACTCCACATTTCTTCGGGTTCTATTATTTATTTAAGAACTGCTGCTCTTAAGCTTTCGTGTGCTCTCGAGGGATGGTTTGATGTGTAACATAGCTCTGCTTGGAGGCTCTTGCTTATCCTGCAGTTCTCTCCACAAACACGCTGGCAGCATGCTGCTGCCAGAATGGGCTGCATGCTCCCAGACCTGCAGATAACAGCTTTTCCTGACCCCATTTCCAAATGTCACCGTCCAGGGATTTCCTGGATGTGCATACTCCAGAAAAATTCATCTAAATCCTTCTCGGCAACAGGCGGTGAAGGATGTAAAGCCTGGTGGGCCCAAGACAAAGAGGCTGACTCCAGCCATCAGTAAAGCCCACCTCACTGAGCAGTGGAGCACACAGTACAGGGCAGACGTAATGGGCTGAAACAAAAGTGCTGAGAGTGTTGGAAGGGTAATTGGTTTCATTCCGAGACAAACTGCAGCCTGAATTGTCCGTTCCTGCCTGGACATCGATACCCCCAGCTCTCCCTACCTGCCTGCATGACCTGGCAGCTCAAGGTGAGCAGGTTCTTAGCCAGGAATGACACGAGTCAGATTTTTTTTGTATTGTGATGCGGCTTTATTTTCCCGGTTTTGCAGTCTGAAAGCCCGAGGCAGTTATTAGACAAGGATGTTTAACTAGATCAGAGTCCAAGATTATTCCGGTCTTGGGTCACCGTGTCAAGTGCTGCTGTTCACAACAGTAGTTTGAAGGATTTAACTTCTTAATATCTCCAGTTACCTGGAGATTGAGTTGGACTTGCACTGGAGAAATGCTTGCTCACGCAGAACTGCATGTAATTTCATCTCTGTGATTTACACCATGCCTCAGAAGGAGTGGGGAAGGTCATCCAGGGAAGTTTAACTAAGGAGTATAGAGGAACGGTTATGAGAAGATTCTTAGCACATTTTTAATATCTAGAAAAAGTTCTGCTCTGCTTCCCGAGCCTGTCCCAGCGCTCCAGCAGAGTTCCAGGGGCTGCCTACGCTCTCCCTCCGGTCGCCATTCTCTGCTGCAAATTCTGCAACGCGGCTCACCGCAGGCTTCCTGCTGGGGCTCCTCTCCCTGTAAATTTTCCTGACTCTCTTTCTCCTGGTTTATCATTGCTGCCAACAGTCAGCCATGGCAGCGCAGTGAAATGCACGGTCCCCTCCTCCATGCGCCCCGCCGCAGCGGGCGTCTGCGGGAGCTGGGGGAGTAGGGCAGCCAGCCTTCTGTCTGCAAACCAAGCAAGGCTTTTCCGTAGCAGCAGGTTGGTGCTGGGGTGCAAGGATTTAAGGATTTAAGGTGACTGGATGTCATTCTGAGGCCAAGGAGGCTGCCTCAGCCAAGATGACACATTTGATAGTGAATCTCAAACTGTGTGAAAAGTGCCAGAACTGACAGCAGTGGAGATCAGGGACAAGCAAAATCATTTCATCAACGTTTTAGCTGACTCGAACACTGTAGGTCTGACAGTTGTCATCTTGAATGTTACTGGGCTTGTGCTTTACATAGGAAAGGAAAAATAGCCAAAGAGGAAAACGTGTTTGGGAAAAAAAAGGTGAAACCCTCTCAGACAGTTGAACAGTGAGGGCAGAGCACACAGAGGGAGAGGGAAGGGAACTTGTGCTGTTCACAGCACCATCCAAGCAGTCCAAACTTTTGGAGGGAGAACAGGCACCATCCTCATTTGTATCACAGATCTTTAAAAAGACATTTGCTTATGGAATGAAAGTCCTCTCTAAAAGTGAGAATACAACTATCTTTATGAGACTGCACTGACCTCCCCTCCTCCCAGCCAGCCAAATGAAAATCATCGAAGCTGATGGCTGCAAAACCCTGAAACACCTGTGGACTTCTGGACTTCCCAGCTTGGGGCAGCACCAGCAGCTGTGCCACAGGAGGTGCCCCTGCTGTGCCTCTCCACTGGCTCCAGTGTGGGTAATTGGGGCATATCTACCCCCCTGGCTGCTTTTGGTGAAACTGCTGCTTGTGGCAGTCAGCCTGGACTGAAGTGGTAAATGACGTACACACAGGCTACTAAACATTAACTCCTTCCCATTACTGTTTTTCCCGTCTGGTTACAAGCATGTGACCTAGAAGTAAAGTCACTGCCCCTCACTTGCCATCCTGCCAATACTGCCCCAGGATTACTTGGTTTCAGAATTTTTACTCACTTTTCCAGACCTTCTTACAAAGACAGCTCTCACCAAAACAGGAGCTGCCGCTGTCAGTCAGCAAAGTCCTGTATTCATCTAGTTACTGATACTCATTAGTGGCCGCTAGATGATAATGAGGTTTTGTTCATTACCCTCCTCCATCTGATTTGAACTCCTGATCCAGAAACCAACGTCTCCTTTTCAGTCCTGAGAAGTTTCAGGTCCTTGTTTCTCAGTGTAACAGAATGTGAAATTTGTCCAGAATACCCGTCAGCATTTTCATCTGTACGGTTACTTCATGTATACTCTTTTTGTGAAAGTCAGTCTGTTCGCTGAGATGGGATCAGTTTCTGAATGCTGTTTATATCCCAAACACAGCAGCATGAGGCTCATCCCGACAACATCTGAAGTGGGCCAGGGGATGTTAGTGGGGTGTGCTGCCGGCATCCTCCCGTGTCAGCTGTACTATAGGTACACAGCAGGTATCCACCCAGGAGCTGTGACTGCATCACCTGCTGCTTTGCACGTAGCATTCACTTTCCTCAGTTCTGGTGCCCATAGCTGGAGAAGGTGGAAAATAAATAGGGGAGGATTCATTGAAAAACTACATGAAAGAAAAAGACTGCAAACCAGGCCTGAAGGGGAACCGTGCAGAGCACAGTCTGTTGGGTTCAAGCTTAAGTCTAAAGGGCCATTGATTTCCAGGCCGTGAGAGGAACAGCACACTGGCAGTAGAGTAGACAAAAGAAAGATGAAGCTAGACAAACTCAGACTAAAGATTGTAGAATATTCACTGGGTTGTACTGGGTTGAGCATTGCTGGCAACTGTTAAATTGCAATAAGATTATTTCAAGAATACATACTGAATTCAAGGAAGAATTAAGTCACAGAAGCCCAGTGGCCCCTGTAAATCGGAAGTCAAAATTGCAATAGTCTTTTGTGGGTTTACTTTCTATGAATGACAGTGAGATGAATTAAGTTCCTGGTTTCGCTGAGACTTGGTCAGGAAATGAAAAGGAGTTTGTATCCTGTCACTCGATACTTTAGCATTGACTTGGAAGAGGTATTTCCCCTTGTTTTCCATGGCAGAAGGACCTTCCCCCTTTGCCTTGTGAGGCTCCTTTCCTGCCACACACACAGTATGAAAATATAGAAAGGAAGCTTTTCATTAACAGCTATGTCCGAGCTGCTGGTGTTTGCTTGTTATAGTGGTCAGGAGGCTGTGAGAGTTTGGAGGTACATTTAGTTATTTAATGTCACATGCTCTCAAAAGAGAAAAGTAAACTAGTTGACATAGTAAACAGTAGTATTGAAACCTAAGTAGACTAGTTAACGTAAGAAAAATGGTCTAAATCTTGATAACTTCTCATCTACCTGACAAAAAAAGTGATGATACAGCTGATCAACTCAGCAGAGCAGATCTCAACAAGGAAAGCAAGAAGACGTGCACAAGTCTATGGGCTGGATGGGATCCATGAGAGGGTACTGAGGGAGCTGGCGGAGGAGCTCGCCTAGCTGCTCTCCATCATTTATCAGCTGTCCTGGCTAACTGGAGTCCCAGTTGACTGGAGGTCAGCCAGTGTGACGTCCATCTACAAGAAGGCCCGGAAGGAGGATCCGGGACACTACGGGCCTGCCAGCCTGCCCTGGGTGCCGGGGAAGGTGCCGGAGCAGACGGTGCTGAGTGCCATCACCCAGCACATGCAGGACAGCCGGGGGGTCAGGCCCGTCCAGCGCGGGGTTCTGGCAGGCAGGTCCTGCCTGGCTGCCCTGATCTCCTTGTGGGACAAGGTGACCCCCCTGACGGGTGAGGGACAGGCTGCGGGTGGTGGCTGCCCGGGCTGGAGCGAAGCCTTTGGCACCGTCCCCACAGCATCTCCTGCAGCCACCGGCTGCTCCCGGCCGGGCCGGGGGGGCTCTGTGCGGGGTCAGGAGCTGGGGGGCGGCCGGGCCAGGGAGCGGTGGGGAATGGAGTCACATCCCGCTGGCGCCGGGCACACGGGGGGTTCCCCAGGGCTCAGCGCCGGGGCCCGTCCTGCTGCGTGTCTGCACCGCCGGGCTGGGCGAGGGGAGCGAGTGCCCCCTCAGTCAGGGCAGGGGGCACCCAGCTGGGGGGAGCTGAGCTGCTGGGGGGCGGGGGGCTCTGCAGGGGGGCTGGGCAGGCCGGGCCGAGGGGCCGAGGCCAGCGGGTGAGGGTCGGCAGGGCTCAGCGCCGGGCCCTGCCCGTGGGGCACAGCGGCCCCCGGCAGCGCTACAGGCTGGGGCAGGGGGCTGGGAAGGGCCCGGCGGGACAGGGCCTGGGGGGGCTGGCTGGGCCGGCTGGGCGGGAGCCCCCCGTGTGCCCAGGTGGCCAAGGCGGCCAGCAGCGGCCTGGCTCGTGTCCCAGGCAGTGTGGCCAGCAGGGCCGGGGCAGTGCCCGTCCCCCTGCGCTCGGCACCGCTGCGGCCGCCCCTCGACTCCTGGGCTCAGGGTTGGGCCCCTCACGGCCAGAGGGACATGGAGGGGCTGGAGCGTGTCCGGAGACGGGAACGGGGCTGGGGAAGGGTCCAGAGCACAAGTGCTGTGAGGGGCGGCTGAGGGAGCTGGGGGGGTTCGGCCTGGGGAGGGGGAGGCTCAGGGGGGCCCGCATGGCTCCCTACGGCTGCCTGACAGGGGCTGCAGGCAGGGGGGGTGGTCTTTTCCCCTAGATAACTAGCAACAAGAGGAAACAGCCTCAGGTTGTGCCAGGGGAGGTTTAGACTGGATATTAGGAAAAAAAAATTCACAGAAAACATGGTCAGGCGTTGGAACAGGCTGCTCAGGGAGGTGGTGGGGTCACCATCCCTGGAGGTGTTTAGAAAACATGTAGATGTGGTGCTGAGCACCATGGTTTAGTGATGGACTTGGCAGTGCTGGGTTAACAGTTGGACTCAATGATCTCAAAGGTCTTTTCCAACCTAAATGGTTCTATGATTCCAAGATGAAAGGGCAAGCCAAAAGCAGGCTGCCTTGCTGCATTGCCCAGTTGGGTTGGGCTGCTCTGGAACCCAGAGGCACATGAACTTCAGCAAAGGTTTGAGTCACCATGATTCACCATGACTGCTGGTGTTCACTGTTGCAACCAGGAAAAAGTCCTTCCGGAGTCCCAGCATGAAAGTGAAGGGCACAGTCAGGAAAGGGAAGAAGCAAAAAATACGGATTACTTAGTGGCTGCATTTTCAAAAGCAGCCAGGTAATTTGGGAGCCGAAGTTCCCACGAAGAGCATTGAGAATCATCTTTCTCATAGATGATTTTAAAGTGTTGCCATCCTGCTGTTCAAAAAATTGGCTTTTGTTCAACATGGGTGCCCTCAGGAAGCCCACTGTAACATCCACCTCCTTCAGCTGAAAAATCTGGCAGAAGAAGAGGGCCTACAGTGTTTTGAAAGGCAAGTAGGCTTCCAGTTTATCAATATAAAAGCTGGGAGTTACTGCTGCGTTATCTGAGCCAAAAAATACTCAGTGGAGTGTTACACCAGTAATCTCAGGCTGTACTTAATGTGCACCATAGCAAGGGTTAAATGAACTGGAAAGCTCATAGAAAAATGCTCATACAGTGCAGTTTTTGTTTATGCTGAAATGTTCCCATATGTTTCAGTTAATGCAGAACATAATTGGGTCTGCCTTGGGATGGAGATATTTTTCTTACACGATTTATCCATTAATGGGGGGGGGGGGGGGGGAAGTCCACTTCACCAGAAATGGCTTCCTTTCCGTTTTAGCCAAAAACCCACAGTGCAACATCTCCACCCTTCTCTCTTCCCCTTAGCGCGTTCATTCTCCTCTCCAAAATATTCCGCCTTTCTGCAGTGAAATAACCTGGTGGAACACTTTCAAACATGAGGTAAAATAGTTCTGCTCTAAATTAGCTTCCAGTTAATGTATTTCCTGGCTCAATTTGCTCAGCAGCTCACATTGCACATGGATGTTCCTAAATTGGAAAATGGTATGTGTAAAAGTTTTCTTGTGTTTTTGTGTGTATGTTGCTTCAAAGTCAGGATTTCTGGTTTTGATTTTAGTACCTCAAAGTAACAGGAATGAATTGTGCTTGACATTAATTACATCCTTCTGCCTGCTTTATTATTATTAGAATAAACAAGCTACTGATTTGAGGGAGAGAAAAGTCCACAAGGTGTTTGAGGTCTTTATTTCCTTTTCCTTTGGTAAACTTCCAGTAATTTAGCTTGTCTAATTTGCTGCTGGAAACCTGCTGCTGGGAGTGCTCATACCTGAGAGAGAATAAAATTAGTGAGCTGCAAGGAAAATTTCCGTAATGAAATGAGAAGCAGGGAAAAATTGGCTTTGTCTGTTTGCTTCTTGTGTGTGAATGTGCACAAAAAGCAGAAGGAATATTGATTGCCTGAAAGCAAGACAGTGAGCTACGCTTGAAACTGGATGCTCAGTGATGTTTGGTGGTATAATCAGTCTGTTAGACATTATGCCATGTCTCAGCACCAGGCGGACTATGCTGCATATACCTTCCGCTGCCCCTCCCAGCAGAGACAGAAGTCTTGTGGTGCTAACTGGTCTGCACTGGTGTGAGGCTGGGCACTTACAGCAGTGCGGTTGATGACTGAATTATCATCGCAGCAGAGGGGAACCCTGTTGCATCCTGGAGTCTTTATTGTGGCTCCCCAGTGTTACTTTAAAGGAATTGGAGTGGGTTTCTCCGCATGCTACCACTGATCCCCTGGTGCTTTATTGGCCCACAGGAGCCCCTGCCAGCCCATAAACTTAAGCCAACTTTTGTACTATTGCCATTTACTACTAGGCATAACGCAAATTTGGGATCAGTGGCATTTGGCAGCTACCTCTGGCCCTTTCTTGACCTGTACTATGCATTTCTTGGTTGTAGCCACAGATGTGCCGTAGTGCTTGGAGGCAGAGGAGGTCAGTGATCGGTCGTGTTTCACAGTGTACAAATGCTTTATACCAAATGACAGTCCCAGGAGCAATTATGTTGCTTGACTTTTGAACCAGTGTGTTTCCAGTGTATCAAGACTGGTGCCACTTGTGAGAAAAAGCCCCCCATTCGATTTGAGAGAGATTCGTTTGTTTCACTAGAGACCACCCTGAGAAGCAGCTGCCCTGGAAGAGGCTGTCTGAGTTCCTCCTTGTGCGTGCACAGTCGCACCCCTGCACGCAGGTACACAGCTATTTTAGTGCAAGGTTGAGCTATTCATATGGGAAGAGTTCAGTAACTTCACTTGACATTTAGAAACAATGTAGTCTAATTAGTCCACTGGTTTTAGAAAGCTTCCTTTGTTCCTGTACAAACTCCCTTTCCAGATGTCTATTCTTAGTTCCACATCTTATTTGTAGTTAGCATTTGCTTACATTTAAAAATACCTATAAATAAGATTAGCAGACATGTGGGTCCACTGAGATTGCAGGTAGAATCTTATGTTAGCCCAGCAAATGCAGCCTGGTACTTGATCATCAAGCCACACCATCTTAAGCATCATTCCTTATTGCACTGGTTCTGTAAGCCAGAATATTTCCCTTCATATTTGCAAACTCTCTACATGCACTGTTTTCACCTTTGCACCACCACGTAGCTAACAAAGTGCCATTAGGGACAGAACATGGTTATCAAGCTTAATTAGCAATAGTTCTATTTATGAGACACAAGACAAAGTTGAGTTCAACTGACATGCTTGTAATTATGGTGACTGTAGTGCAAACAGTTGTAAAAATGTACTAATAATACCTGAAGTCAGCAGATGTGACACTGAATACACCAGAGAGTGAATCAATCTCTTGCTGAATTGCTGCATTTCATAGCCCTGTGTGGGGGAGATCACAAGGAGCTTCTCTGCTGCCAGGGTGCTCCTGCTTGAGGAGCTTCGCATTTTGTCTCTGGCTATTTACTGTTCCTTTTTCTTTTAATTAGCACGATTCCCTCTTGCCCGGCAGTCCCAATTGCTTAAATCTTTCCCTGTCTCTTTGTAGTCTGGTCCACTGCACCCATGTGCTTACAGCCCCTTAGGGTCATCCAAAATTTATATCATAGGAGAGAAATTGCCAGCTGAGAGAGAGAAGTGTAACTGTGCAGGAGGCTGAGTGATAAATGAGATTCTAGAAGGAGGGAGGGAGAGGATATTCGTTTTTAACAGCTTCTAGATATCCTAAAATAGACCAGAACTGGGCCACAGCGACCAGAAATCATGACTGCTCACTGATGAACAGAGGCATCACTGCTGTGAAAGAAGGAGGTTTGGCAGAGGACACCTCCTGCAGCTTTCGTGTAGTTACTAGAGCGAATGACTTGGAGCTGGAAGGGTCCTGGGTTCTGCTGCCAGAGCACTTGGAGTTAAGCAGAATGAGGTCAGCTTAATGTGGCGGAATTTTTCAGCTGGTCCGGTGGTTTTCCAGGGACCTGAGTCAAATTTTCTGAATGCATGAATCTGGCAATTCATAAATCTTTTGGCTTTTATAACCATCAGCCGCAAACAGTATAAAACCCACTTTGCATGTGCATGTGGACAGGAGGGAATGTAGGGTCAGTAGATGCCACATGAATGGACAGAGAGACTCTGGTGTTTTCATGGCAGAGCGCTGACTGAACCAAGTAAAAAGGCCTCACCTTTCTACTAAGGCTTTTATTTTCTGCCTTTTAGTTTCTTAGTGAATTAGCAGGGGAGAAGTGTTTAGTTTTCCTGGCTGCTGTTGAACAGTGGGGAGTCCCCAGTGCTTCTGCTGAAGGCAATGACATCAGCAGAGTCCCAGCTGACAAACCGGGCACGGACAGTTGAAATTGTGATAATGGCAAATAAGACGTAATTCTGGGGAGAAAACAGTATCTGGCTCCCTAAACAAGGCTTGACAATCACTTCTTTCACAAATTGTCCTTCCAAAGGATGTGTGTCACTCTGCTGAAGTGTAAGGTATGGGATATGTTGTTTTGTGGCAATCCCTTACAGCCTGATCCCTCCGTCATGCTAGCAGGACACCTGCCTGGAGCATCCCACAGCTCTCCTCCTGCCCATCAAAACCACAGCCCAGGGTGGCTGGGGCACCCCTGGAGGTCAGGACTAACTGATTATCCCACCTGGATAAGAGTTCCTGGATCTGACGGTGTAGACATAGCCTAAGAGAACTGGTGAGGGCATAGAAAGAAAGCAAAGTAGCCCAAGCTGGTATTTTTCAAAAGCTCTTTCTTTGAACTTGAATTGGGAGGGGTCTGCATGTCCTCAATAAAACACACCTTCCCTTTTTTCAGGAAGGTGATACCGCCACCGGGGTCCTCTTTGTCCCTTTCTGAGAAAGGCCCAGCATTGAAACAACCTGGAGATAAAAGTTCCTACTTTACCTAGAGATTATTCTTCTAAATTAGGGTTTGGGCAGAAATGGCAGTATCACGTGTGATCGTTGTATTGTGTAATGGTGTAATTGGTTCTGTCTGCCCCTCTTCCGTGGTTCTTAACTGGTTTTCTTTTCTGCTCTGCTCTTCTCACTGTTGCTGCTCCAGCGTGGGTCATCAGCAGGGTCAGCGTGTCCCTGCCCTGGCGTGAGTCCTCTGTGGGCCAGTCCCTCAGGGATGTCCCTCCTTCGAAGAGTGTGTCTCCAGCCCCATGTGCCCTCAGCAGTCTGTCCCTCCCTGTGTCTCCTCGGGCTTTTCTCCTTGTTTCCCCACATGTCCTCCCCTAGCAGTTGTCACTCTTTCATAAGAGAGCTCATATGCAGCATTTTCTTTTGTCTTCAAGGAAGGCATTTGGCAGGCAGGCAGGTGAGGTGTGATCCAAAATCCCTAGGAGCCAGTGCAAATCTTTCCTTTGAGTTCAGCAAGCTTTGGATCTTGCCATTATGGAACGAAGATTTGGCAGAAGAATGCATGGAGTAGTTGTGACTAAGAGTCAGGCAGAAAGATTTCAGCACATCAACAGTGGCTGGAACAGCTTAAGATGAGTGCGACAGGCCAGGCACGGGAAGGCAGACAGAATGGGAAACGTCAGCACTGGTGCCCAGAAAAACATCTGTAACGACAGCAGTTCTCCGGCCGAGTACAGGCATATTCGGTCTATTAAAAGTGACAGTTGACCTCTGAGGTGTTCAGCTTTCAGCCGGCAACAAGGCCAGGTATGTTTGTAATTCATCCGTATTAGTGGTAATCATTGGAAAAGTTCTTGTTTCCCACTTTGGAATTAAAGCAGTTTTTTCAGTAAGACCTGCAAAAATCTTATCCACAGAAAGAAAAAGGAAAGGTAGGATCATAGTAGATGCAGGTCTAAAAATAAAACTTTTGGATGGTAACATACGCAGCTAACTTCACCCCAGATACTCACCGAAAAGAGAATTAATCGTGTAATTTATAGCCAGAACACCCCCTCCTGCACAAGCTGGTTATAAAAGAGAAAATGTCTAATATTTTTAATTTTACCTCTTCACAAGGGAAGCCTTTTGTTCTACAACCAGATTGACCTGATGGTGAACTCAAGGCTGATACGTTTGATACTCTAATTTTGCAAGTTTAATGTAGCAAATTTAATCAGATTTAAACTTAACAAATTTAATCACAAGTCATTTCGAGCTCCTCTTTTCCTGCCTTCCTTCCTTGTCCTCCCTATCCTGACATCTGGATTATTCCGAGTTTTTCTCCCAGAATATTTTGCTGCTCCTCAAGGCTTATACAGATGAGAATCAGTGTTTAGAGAAAATCTGTGTATTGACCAGGGATGAATAAAACTGCAGATGGAGCTATCTGTTATCAGGGATAACCAGGAACTTTCTGATGAAGGGGAAGGGTAGTAAAATGTATTGCAGCTTCTTTGGGTTAAAAAATTGGAATGTGATTCATAAGTCTGCCATCCACCATCTTCAGTATCCAATCTCGACTCACTTCAGCTTTTACAGGCTCTCAGATGATGAGAACGACACAAGGCACGTCTCTTTGTAAGGGACTTTTGGCATCCGATTTCTGTAAGTGGCATCAGAAGCCTCATCCAGAGTTTTGTGTGTTTGAGGTATTAACGGGCATTTTGCTCTTAGATGCAAATAATTTCCCTTTTCTCTGAGACTGAGTACTCTATAAGGAAAAAAAACCCCACCATTTCTTTTAAATTCCTCACAAAATATAATCCCATAATTTTCCAAGTCACATGCACAACACAGGTATTGCGTGAAGTATGTTTGGATTTTGCTATAAGTAACTTCAGCTCAGGCTGAATTCCAGGTTCCATTCAGGAAAGTGATCTCATATTGTAAGGGACTTAAGCATGTACTTTTCTGTTTTCTGGAGCGGTATTAAGGATTGGCCCAAAAATATGTCAATAAGGGGAATCTTCTTCCTATGTATTTGAAACACAATATAATATGTATGATACATGTTCCCATATAACAAGAAAAAATGTAGTTGCTATTCATCAGAACGAGGATCTGAGACTGCATTTCATTCTGATTTAGGATCATGTCCAGAATCGTGTCTAGAGTCAGGTTACTAGCGAACAGCTTTAGAATTGGAAGTTGGCGTTAGAGTGTTTTCAGACCAGTGCAATTTCCTGTCCTCTTCCCTGTTTTTCCCTCTATTTTCTTCTTGCTTTTGGTTACAGTTACAATTTTTCTGACTAATCCTGTCACTGTGTTCTTGTTCACCGGAGGGATGACTGATGAGTCATGGAAGTCTTTCTGCAGCCCCTGCAGGAGCTCGCACCTCCCTACCCTCAGCTGTGAGGTGTTGCCAAGCTAGTGCTCACACAGGGAACATCCTGAAGCGGTGGGGTTGATATCTGAATTATTCTGGGCTTTCATGCTTTTGTCAAGGGGAGTCAGCTGCCTCACATTGGCTTCTAAAGCAAAATAAAACTGATGTCTCCGGTCCTTCAGTGACAAAGGAAAAATAAAGTTGACTGGGACATTTCACTGCCGGTGGAGCCGCACCTCCGCTGACTTCATTGGAATGAAGAGACACAGACAGCAGGAGCCTGCTCCTGCTCCTGCTCCTGCTCCTGCTCCTGCGTGTATCATCAGGGCCTCCTCGGCAGTGTGGGAGGGTGCCGGGCACCGCAGTTACATTTGCAGAGAGCCAGGAGCTAACGTTCATGTGGCACAAGTAGCTGGAGTCTAAATCTGCTGGTTTCAAGCTGAATTACAGCTCTTCAGGGATGGTGCAGCTTCCCAGTGGCACGGAGGGAGAACAGGCGCTTCCATAATGCAGAGCACTCTGCCATAGATCGTAACCAGCTCACAAGAGTAAAATCCTGAAAGGGGTCCTGAAAATGTTTGCCTGACAGTCCAGACACAAGCATAGCTGTCTGTCTGAAAGACCAGCGCTGTCCTTTGATGTTTCTTGTGCTTGATTACGGGGGACTGTGCAGGAAAGGCAGGAAAGTCTCCATCTGTCAGAATTATTAAAAATATCTCTTTGAGAAGGAAGATCTTTACCCAGAGGAGGTGAACTTTGTCTTGCAGGATGGAGGAGACCAAAACCAGGCCTAACATACAGAAAGAGAAGGACTTCAGGAGGACAGATATGTGTCAGATCCAACAATAAACAGAAAATCCCAGTTATCTTTAATTAAGTCTCTTCCTGTCCAGTCTACGGGAAGTAGGTCCCATGGCAATTACAGAAAGGAAGTAAGCCAGTGCCTCCACTGTTAATTTAGTGTCCTTCTGGGACAGATGGAGAGTGCTGTTGTGCATCTGCCCTGCTATCAGGCTTTATCCCACAGGCAGGTTCTGGCTCTTCTCAGCACCTCCGAATGTGCCCTGAAGCCTTGTCCTGCAGCCAGGGGCACTGGAGCATCCCCCCCCTCCCCCCCCCCCCCCCCCCCCGCAGAGAGACACAGGAGGCTGAGGCAGAGCAGGGACCCTGCCTGGAAGATGGGAACTGGGAGAAGTGCCTGCTCAGCCCCAGCTGGTGCCTGCTACCAAACAGCTGTCAAGCAGCAATGGAAAAACCATGCAGCGTCTGTTTTCCAGAGGAGAGCCATGCTCGTGAGCCACGGTGCGCAAGGGCTAAAATCTCTTGGTTCAGACATATGTTGCAAGAAATGAGCAAAGCTAAAGTAAACTGTTTACACAGAGGTGAGCATCTGCTGATGGCTGATATACACAGGCAAAATGAGTCTCTGTTTGAAAATGGCCTCGTTTTGCCCTCGCCTGCCTTGTTTTTATATAGTGGAATAACTGACTCTTCAGCAAGGCAGAAGGCTCCGCTACTTAGGCTTCCACAGTGCATTTTCTCTTCCAAACAATGTTTGCTGCCCCAAGAGCCTAATTATCACCTAAGAGATGTTAACAGACAGATCATTGAAACTTCCAAAAGGTTTTGATCAAATACAAGCAAGATGTAGTTTGTATTTTGCTGCCCTGTATTCCAGGAGCAGCTGGTCTCCTGAGGTAGTAAAGTGTGGACTAAGTTAATGAATTTAAATATGCTTCTGTTAGATCTTTTAATCATGAATGTAATTGCATCTGGTAGTCTTTTTAATTTTTAAATATAGAGTATGTGATTGGATTTCTTTTTTTTTCTTTCTTTCTTTTTCTTTTTCAAATCTATTGCTACTGTTCCTCCCTTCAGGGAATTCTCCAGAAGGAAGACCTTGTCTTCCCAGAGTGAGCATTGTGAATCTTTACTGTACTGATTCTTTCAAAATTAATTTTCTGTATTAGCAATCCCTTTTTGTCCCTTCCTACAACTGCTTCTGCCTTTGTTATGTCTGGCATAAGGAGGATACACATGTAGTAACAGGTACACCAAGCCCAAGCGTGGAGTGGGAGGAATTTACCTTTGGTTTTCTCTGTCTCTGATACATGCCTTTCATTACAGCTCTGGCACTTGGCTCTAGGCTGACTGGAATAACAGGATGCACAACAAGCATCAGCCCAGCTTCTCAGAAAGACTAACACGGGGAATTTGAACCCCAGTACCTGTGTCCCACAGCCTTCCCACAACCAGCTGAGAGATGTCGCTTTTCTGTGTTTGAGCTAATTGGTAATAAAAAACATCATCAGGCTAAACGGAGCAAACAAAGGAAGCGGTGCTGGCAGTTCCTGTGATGCTGAAAGCTTTCCAGATCTCTTGCTTTTGCACACACCCTTTCTTTGGGATGAAAAAATTAACTATGCCAAGCTGAGATCCCACAAAGTATCCAAAGAAACAGATTGCAATGACCCTGCTACCCTCCAGCTCCCATTGGCAAAATTCTCAAAGAAAAGATGGATTCTTATGTGAAGAGGCAGTCGGGGGATTGAGCAGCCCAGGGCTGTGGGATATGGAGCCTCATATCACAAGAGCACCAGCTCTCATCCATCCCAGGTTGGTAGTGACCGAAAGCCTCCCAAAGCTCAGCGGTTTGCTCAAGTACCTGCAAGACCTAGCGGGCTCAGCCCAGCAGATCCCGGTGGGCAGAGAACTTACACAGCATGCTCTAGGGGTGTAGATTGCTACATTCTTATTGCAAAATTTACCTAACACAAGAAACTTTTTTCTCTGCGGTAATTGTTTTGACAGAGAGACTAAGCACATGCCTGCATTCAAAATGTGGTTATTTCAGTAGAGCCGTGCTGATAAACCCCTTTTGGAAGAGAATTCACACGGGCAAGCATTCCTCTGTCTCTATAACTTAACCCATTTCCCTGGACAGAGTAAGTTATACCCACGACTGTATATATAGCTACCCACAGCTTTTTGCTGGCATTGCTATTTGGCTGACAAGGTTCTTTTATTATTTACTTCTCGCAGTACAGCTCTGCCAGCAAAACTTTTCCATGTAACCTAAGCCTGTGAGGGAGAAAACTCCTGAGGTGACTACAAAACGTCACCTCTGAAAAATTTTCTCTTTGTTTTGGGGCCGTTTTGGGGTGTTTCCAGTTTTTTCCCGGGTTTTGGTGGATTTTTTAATTTTTTTGAACACCTTCGTAGTCAAGCCTGAGGCAGAGACTTAAGCAAAAGGCTCTATACGTACAGAATTGTAATCTCACAATACAAACCCCAGTGTGCAACATCCCCTGCAGGCCAGGGCGCACTTTGTGTGCAGTGTCTGTGCAAACAGTGAATATGCACTGTTAAACTGGAAATGCCAATACCAGTGGCAAGTACTGGAAGTCCCTCTGGAAAGAAAGTGGAGCGTGCAGGGAACTGCCTTGGGAGGATGCACTTGTGTCGACCCTTGTACTTGGTTATGCCACCCCATCGGAGGCTGCAGCTGGCACCCAGGTGGAGTGACTTCAGTGCAGCATGGGGGGCTGGCGGGTGGCACCTTGGCATCACCGCCGCCAGCCCCAGTACGGAAAGGGAAATATTCACTATTACTGATTCCTGTCGTCGTCCTCCCCCACCAACCCAATTAAATGAAATTATACTTGTGGCCTGAGTGCGTAAGACATAACAGATCCTACGAGAAGAAAACTATTGCCATATGGAGAGCTGTCCGTCCCTGGGGGCAGCGTGTCCCCTGCCAGTGGCACTCGGCAGCAGGCTGGGACCATCCAGCCCCACAGCCAGGCTGGCTCTCAGGGAGAGCTGCGTTTTCCCGTTGTGCTGAGATACTGGGGTGTTCCCAGGCCGCAATGGCAGGAGGAGGAATAGTCCTGCTGTGCACTGTCTTTGGAGAGATGCAGAGGGGTTTTCGGAGTTGAAAGGAGTGCTTTAGGGAACATGTGCACTTTTAAGCACATAATTAGACTTATCTTCAGTAGAGCTGCAGAAAAGCTTGGTTGCCTTTCAGCTGGCTAGGCCACCTCCAGAGTCCTTCAGATGGAAGGCAAGGCACTAACACTGGCCTGTATTTAAAAAAAAAAAAAAAAAAAGTCTCTCAAGGATTTATTAATAAAAAAGCTGCTTTTCAAAATCACATTCAACACATAGCCGCTTTTCTGGTAGTCCTAAGTGCTTCTGCTGGGCACAGGGCAAGGGATCTCCTTTAACACCCTTGGAAGCAGCAGAACCATGGTTTGTTAGGGTGTGATATCCCTTCTACGCAGTCCAGGGGTCCTGTCCCAGCAAAATACCCACTTGATATTTCATTGGACCTTACATTCACTTGGATTTGCTAACTCTTTCACCCTCATAATGTACTGCTCTGAGGGATCACCCAGCATCTGAAGTTCTGAAGACTCAGATGTCCCTCCAAAGACCCAAACCATGAGTCTGATTTGTGGATTCCTGTAATGAAAAATAGCTTTGCTATTCCTTGCACCTCTCTGGCAGCGCCTGGGCCAGGTCACTGTCAGAGGCAGGGTGCTGGCTGGCCTAGGCAGATCAGGGATGGATTTGGAGCAGACCTTTCCAGCACTGCTCAGCTAATGAACTTTGCAGTCTTTGTTAGCTTCCTCCGTATGGTGATTCCCTTAGGAGAGGGATTGTTTCTGTGGCCTAGCCCATCACTTTGACAGTTCCTGCTGGGTGTTTCTGTACGCCAGCTTTAAATGAACTGTGGCTGCTGAGGCTGGCAGAGAGTACTAGTGCTGCTGGTATAAAATACCTGCACCTTGTACTGTGCATATTGTGCATTTTCCTTTTCTTTTAAGAAACACCATGACCACAAGTGTTAATTGCAGGTCAGCTCATACTGTGTTGCTTTCAGGCTCAAGCAAAAGAAGTTGAAACCAAGAATTCACCTTCTGTTTTCAGATCAGTAATAGGTGAACAAAGTGAGTAGTGATGCCCATGAAGTCTCCAGTTGTGCTGCCAGGAAGGGCTGGTATGGGTCACAGTGACAGCATAACGAGTAGCACCTTCTTCAGCAGGCTGCAGCCCGTCCCACCTGCCTCAGCACAGCTTCTGGGGTGCTCCTAAGAGCAAACTGGGAGCGTGTCCTTAGGTCTGACCCTGGAAGCTGTGCCACCTGCAGAATGCACTGCAGCACTGGTTTCTTGATGCTGGCGCGGCCTCTGTGAGATCAGTTGCTTTTTGCTACATACCCTTTGATGGATTCATTGCGTATGGCTTTTAGTAATGTCTTGATTTCTCAGGAAATAAAGTGTTTTAGACAGAAGCCAGGCATCTTGTTACTCCTGCCAACTGGCAAGGGACGTGCGTGTGTATATGCATATAGCTATTTGGTGTTTAATAATTGAACCTGGATGTATCAAGGTTGGCAGCACGTCTTTCAGCTTTGAAGACAGGGCATTGTTATAGGAAAATGGGATGTTTTCCTGTGCTGAAGACAGATTTTTCTTCCCCAACTAATCCTGGTGTCTGCAGCTGCTGTCTAGATATCACCTCCTAAAAGGCAGGGAATGAACTTCTGAACATCTGTAACAGCTACGTTAAGTGGCGTGGTTTATTGTAGAATTATGGATGATGATGGCTGGATTACTAAATTGTAAATCAATCAAAGGCATTCTGATGATATTCTAAACCATGAGAGAGAGGCTCATGCAGGAAGAGACAGTGATTTATTGCACCAACTGGTAACACATTCATCCCCAGTCATTTTTATTTATCATTATTTTGAAAAGATTTCAACCCTTCATAAAAGTGAATAAAAAAAGAATCTGTAATGATGATAAATTTTTGCTGTAATGAAAATTGACACTCCTGCACTTTGATTTCTGGTGCTAGGAAAGTGGAGAATAAGGAACTTAAGACACACAAACTTCACAAAAAAATTAGTTGAACAATTGCCTTTGTTTAAGTGTCTTTTACGAGCACATGAAGGGAGCTTTTTCCTTTTTATTTTTAAATCTACTGCTATGAAAGTCTCTCACACTAGCTGTAGTTTTAAACCATTGGTACCCAGGATTTTGAATGCTTAGCAAGTCATCCATTTCCAAGGCATTAGCAACACAGACAGGATTTATTTCAATCTCTGCAGTTGATTCTTTGATCCCAGGCTTGCTTAAGTGCATTCCAGTGCAATTAATTAGAAAAACAGTATAAGGCAGTGGCAACTCCAAGTGATCTTAAATGTAAAAGTGACTGATTAGTAGCTCTGCTTTCTTGAGGATTATCTATTTGTTGCTTGACAGCATCTGGTATTCCTGAGCGAGGGAGAGTCAGTTAATTGAGAAGAGGGAGCTTTGGTACTCTTTGTTAAGTCACTAATATGACTATTCACGAGAAAAGCGGCAGTGTGGGAACCTCTCCCAGCACTAATTTTAAGAAGAAACTGGGTAAATGGAAGTAGGGCGTATCTCGTGCCGTTAGGTATATGGCGGTACGTAGTTCACACTGGTTTGCTTTGCTGGGCAGTAGTTGGTCCCTTTCACTAGCAGCCCTGTGTGGCTCATTGGGGGGCTCTTCAGGAACCAGTCCCTGCAACAGCTTGCGCTGTGGCTGCCTCCAGGAATGGGTTGTGCTGCTCTTTGTGGTTTTCTTCCTTGGGATGTCTTGTTTCTTGATTTGCCCGGGCTGGTTGAAAACTATAATGTTTACTTATATGCCCAGGACATGTCAATCTAGTTTCAAAATTCTGTGAATCTCAATTCTGTTTCCTGAGTCTTCCCCCTCCGATCAATAAAAGTAGCCATCCATCAATTTTTGATTGGAACGAGACTGATCCACGAGCAACTCACGGGTGTCTGTATGGCAGCTGCAGCTGCCTGACACAAATATCGCAACCCTTTTGGCTGAGACAGGCAGTTGCCAAGGAATTCAATTGTCCTGCATAAGCGATCAATATCTGCTCCTCTGACTACTCTTGCTCCCTTAATCTTTCTGTATGGTTTCTTTATAATTTAATCTTCTTCAAGGAGACAAACTTCCCATCTGTCATGCTGTTGCACTTTTCTTCAATCTTTCTTGAATCTCATTGCCAGTGGAGCTCCTGTGATTCACAAGACAAGCTGGCTTACCATTCAAAAGAAAATGCAAATTCCAGCCTATCTACTTTGTTTGCAGCTCATTTGGATAAATATCTTTGCATATTGCATAGTTAGTTCTGCTTTGTCTTTGCGCTATTTCAACTTGCTTCTGATTTTCTTTTTTCTGTGTCGCAATATCCCAGTTCTTTCTTCTGCATCCTGAAGTGAGCAGGAATCAGATGCAGAAATCCTGCTTTATTAGGTAAAATATGCACTCGTTTTATTCATTGTATGCATCTTGACCTCTGGAGAGGCTGAATCCCTGGCATTCTCTCTCTTCCCAGGGCAAAGACAGTACAAAGCTGTGCAGATTTCCGTGCAGAACCAGTGCATCTCAGTCCTGATGATGAGGGGGAGACTTGAAAGTTCGAGCTCCCTGATAACATGGCAGCCTGCACTGGCAGTTTATTAAGGGACAGCACTTATCCCCTGGAGCTAGAATGACACCCCAAATGTTTTCCACTTGAACTGTCTAGTTCTGGGGTGAAAACGGCTGTCTTACATTACCTATCTAGTGCAAATTGGTCTCTGACACAGAGATGAAAAGTTCAGTGTCTCATTGCAAATGTCTTGGTACTCTTCAGGGGTTGATTTGTTTCTTGCTTGACTCTAATGCAGCTAACATACAGGGAGAAACTGAAAAAAAAGTAGGGGCTACAGTACTCTTCCAGCAAATATTGTATAGTAAATATGGCTGTAATGTGTTACAAAAGTCTGTGTTTTGTGTAATGCTAAAATCAGTAAAAATGAAGGTCTCTGTGATAGAGCAAATAAGTGAGGGGAATGAAAATTTTTCTTATGGGGAACAGCAGGTTTTTTACATCCTGAAATTTCCGACCTTGGTGACAGCAGGGGCAATAATAAAAGCAAAAGAATGCAAAGAATAGGCATGGGTTGCAGTCCACATTTCTACCGTCTGTCCTCTGCCAGCACTGATGTAATCCTTCTGGCAGTGAAACTTTCCATTGCAGTCTGTCAGCATTCAGATGTGCTATTGATTAGTCGGTTTACTAAGGTCACTTAGGAATCACAACAAACCTCCTGGAACCTGGGAAAGGTAATAAATCAAAGGTACTTGATTTGTAACTTGCCGTCATTTTTGGTGCCTTGCTTCAGTAGAAGACAGCAGTCAACACTTCCTAAAGCGCTTGATATAAGGAAGGTTATGATGGCAAAAGAAAGCACTTGTTTATAAATGGTGTGAGTAACATAAGCTTTTAATGGGTCCTAGAGGAGTCCAAGGCTCCAGAGGGCTCTGGAATGCCTTCTTCTCCACCCCCAACTGCTCCCCTCTCCCTGACCCCCACTTTTTTTTCCCAGCCCTTTGGCCAATTTTCATCACATCTGTCATTTTGAAAAATGAACTGGTGGCTCACTCCTAAGGTTCGTAACATGTTGTGTATCTTTTTTTAGATTAACTTGTTTGCAAGAGACAATGCAACAGGAAATTCTTGTGCTTACACAGCAGCTCAATTCTCTTGAAAAGCAGAGATGTTAAAACTCATAGTCTGTGTGTATTCTGCTAATTGGGTATAAAACAGTCATGAGACACGAGGGTGACAGGAGCATAGTTGTTGCCTGGGTAAAAGCCTGTTAGTAGTGTATTGCTAACAAATCTGAACTGGGGCGGAGTGTGTAACAGCCTATGATGAGCACAGCAAGTATCAGTACTGCACAACACAGACACAAGGTAAAAGGATACCCTCATTTCATTTATGGAGATAATGATCCTGAAAGTGTCCATTTCTGATGGTTTCAGAGGAATTAATTACCAACCATACCCATCTCGATGCTGTATTTGATTCCAAAGATGAAATGCTCCCTTGCGTTACCATGTATGGCTCCTCCACATGGAACAGTCTGTAGCATCCCACCACTCCCAAGCTGGGTGTCAAGGCTGCACGTGTCCTCCCAACTTTTTAAGAAACCACAGTTTCACCCGTCTGCCCTGCGGGCTGACATGCATCCTTTGTACCTCCACTCCATCTCTGCAGCCTTTGCCAATATAATGCAGAAGGAGTATCTATGTAAAAAGGAATATCTACGTAATAGTATTCCAACTATTGCTTTGTAGACCTACCTTTCTTTGTAGGTCAACTTTAAATAGAGACATTTCACACCGTGCTGTTCCTGCACTGCAGCCGCTGTGTGTGCAGGGGCACGTGCAGACATTGTCACTCCTGCAAATTCCAGAATCAAGGCTGGATTGCTGCAGGGTGTCCGGATCGAGCACACAGACTGATCTTTTCCTTGGTGCCATGTCTGCAGGATTCTTCACCACCAGGCTGGAGAAGGCCTTTGCAACTGTGTTTGATTCTATCCGGTGTTTTTAAAGCTGTGACTTGGAGCCCATGCATGTCTTGGAAACACCAAAAGGGGAGCTTTTGTTTCAAGTTGTGCTGAGTGGACGGCAGGGTGGTTGATCTTCGTGTGAAATGCCTGAGCTGATGCTTGCTCTTTTGTGTCCTTCTTCATTGTCTGCTTCTGTTACCTCTTCTACTGCCTTGGCAAGACAGGTGTGTTGTGTTTGGTACACGCAGGTACACACACGCACAAGCTTCACACTCCCTGGCAGGCACTGCAATGCTGACAGCACTGACCAGTCATCGTGTGATGAAAGGCTGCATCACCAGGATTGTGAAGAATTCAAAATCCTCTACATTTTTTGAAATACACAGGGAGAAAAGAGAGATGTGACTCTTCATGCATGCCTACTCACAGTTAAATTAGGGTTTTTTTTTAACTCAGGGTTAAATAGTCCTAGTATTTTTAAGTGTATCTTTAATGAATATAACACATTTTAATTCCTACTAGAAGACAGAAATATGTAATAGATTCTGACTCTACATCTATTCAAATCCAAAAGACCAGGCTAAGTAATCTCAGGTTCATTTACACTCTGAAATCTGGTACAGACCTACTTACGACTTCAGCCGGTGTTGTAGCTGCTGGAATTAGAGTTGACTCTGTTTTTCCATTTTTAATCTGTTCTTCCCCAAGAGGTTTTTAGACTAGAATAGTTCAGGTGGAAGGGACCTGCAGCGATCATCTAGTCCAACTGCAGTTCTCCTGGGCAGGAACTGTGAACTGGAAGGGCAGCAGATAAGGCTGCAGCCCCAAAGCAATGTAAGTGTTGCCAGCTCTAGAAATGTGCTTTACTCAGGGGCTGTTGGTGCTCACACCCCGTCCTGTGTTTCAGAGGAGTTAGACAAGTCGTGTCCGCAAGGCTACACAGCTCCGAGCACCCAGCAGGCACTCAGGCACTGGGCTGCTAGGCCAGGGTCTTCCACAGACTCCAGAATACACTTGGAAACCCCTTTCTTGGGAATGGAGGAATACATGGTTGTGTTAAACTGCATTTATGCTCCCCTGGGAGAGCGGCCCTTTTCACTCCCCCATTGCCCCACGGAGGGGCTGGGGGTGCAGATCAGGTTTCTGTGGTTTCTGGGAGCTGGTGTGACATGTGAGACTCCGCATGGCATATGCCCGAGGTTAGGGTAAGCAGGCGCGTGGTTTCTGGAGCACCCCCACACTGCCTGGCATTCATACAGCAGTTTTTTGTTCAAACTCTCAAAAACAGAGCCAGGTTGTGAAAGGGAGTCGCCTCCCCACAGCTCTGCTCCGTAGCTGGACTGAAACACTGGGTTTTCCCTGCTGAAACCCACCCTTGTGTATGTAGAAACCTCCCCACTGGATTGCATCCTGCCAAGAGAGCCTGAGAGTTTAATTTGTCCATTTGGAAGGAAAGCACGTCCATTTGTCCGTAGTACCAGAGTCTTATCGCTGCATCGGGAGTTGGCCCATGGGGAAATCAGACCCTAGGCAGGGTCCCTGAGCGGTGGTCTGGAGGGTGAGCAGAGCCCGTGTAAAGGTGGGTTCTTAACATTTCAGAACATCACATCTTTTCATGCAGGAGAGTCCCAAGAGCAGAGACCATCAGGCCAAATGAACACAACTGTGCAAAACAAACGCAGTTACCAAAGCAAACACGGGCTTGTTGTAGACACCCCCCACCCCCCCTTGTTTACTGGAACAGAAAAACCTTGTATGTGTTTACGCAGTCCGAGTCCTGGCGGCTTGGCTTTGCTGTTCAGTTTCTTGGCTTTTGGTGTTTTCTGTGGCAACCTTTATTTAAACATAGGGAACAGAAGAGGTTTGTTTATTTTTATTTGGGTTTTTTTGTTTGGGGTTTTCTTTTTCTCTGACTTTTAAAAGGCTGAAGAGTTTATTGTGTGTGAAATGCAGGAAGAGTCTAAATGAACACCAGATGAGAGGAAATAGACTGAGGAGAATTAGGGCTATTTGCTACCAAAGGAAGTAATCATTGTACATATATTAAATTCCGATCTCTAACTGAGGGTTTGTTTTGTTATGCAAGAAATGTGACGGTGGAGGAAAAGGGAAATCTGTGGAGCCTTCCCAAGGCCGGGCTTTACAAGCGGGAAGCAGGTTTGGTGTGGCGGTGGCGAGCGAGGCAGGAGGCAGCTCCCACTGAAGCGAGCGGTGGGGTGAGCTGGAGAGCGTTCTGCACCCCAGAGGTCCCCACCACCGCAGAAGGTCATTTTGTGGCTTTGTGCAGAAGGGTAGAACAGTTTTTCATACACCTCTTATTTGTAGGTAACATTCAGTATGACTTTCTAATGAGGATATAAATTCCTGATAAACTTCCACCTGCCACGCTCTCAGCTCATCCATCACTGGAGACACCTGACTCACCTTTACCTGTACCTGTAAGTCACTGCAGGAACAGCTCCATCAGGATACACTGGCCGTCTGCAGTGGGGATAACCGTTACCTAATAATCCCCCTTAACTGCCTCTAGGAGGGGAGGGTCACAGTATGGGTGCTGGCTGCTCCGGTGCTTCCCAGGGTCCCTGCGGGCTGACGGCAGGGTGGGTGCACGTTTCCATGTCGCTGGTGGGAGGCGTTTTGGTGATAAACTCTGTAGGGTGAGAGCCAGGATGAATCAGATAAGGGCCCTCACAAATGATCTGAGGAGTGCGTAATACATGGGTTTGGCTTACAAAGATGCCTTAACACAGCCACCGGTTTGCATTACTACTTCTCTTAAACAAAACAGTGTTTCTCATTCCTACAAGCTGGCAGACACCCTGTTCAGTTCAGTTAATTCAGCAAGGACATAGATTTTTTTTTTATTATTTTTTTCTTCAGCTGTAGAAAAATTGTAGCCTGGGGGCATGTTGCTTTGACAGATTGGGGTTATACGGTTGAAGCTGACCTATGCAGCTTCCTTCCCCTTCCCCCTCCTGGCAGGTGGGATGAAGCATTTCTGTTTGGAAGTGGCTATCCTTATTTTGCTCTTTATCTGATGGAAGGCCACCACCACCACGGTAGTCAAGACGGACTTGTTATAGATTTTGCTTTTCCTGTGAGGGATGCTTGAAAGCTCGGTGAAGAACCTGTAGAAATAAAAAATAACGTATTTTGGCCGTGTGGGAGGGAAGCATTTAATCACAGCGAAGAATAGGGGATTTCACAGTCAAATAAGCAGTTCTTGGCAGATTTTAGAGACCAGCAGTGGGAAGTAAGAAGGGTATATCAAATAGGAGTGTAGGAAAGCATAAATGGAAATGAACTGAAGAGAGATAATAGAATCATATTTAGAATCTGTCACTTTCTCAGAATTATGTTGACTGGTTATTAGCAAAAGAGAAGGAATTGTTTTTTTAGAGGAAGAGGGGTTTCATTTCCCCTTCATTAGCTGAGGAACCTGCTGACAGGAATTAAGGCAGAATATTACTAAATGGGGGCTTCAGCCACTCCCTCACGTCTGCAAGAAAGGGTTTTTTTTTTTAACCCAGATCTCCTCAGTGACTGCATTTGCAGCATGGCCCTGAAAAAAAAAAAAAAAAAAAAAGAAAAGAAAAGAAAAAAAAATAAACAAGAAAACCTCTCTGCTGGCAAAACTAAGGCTGCTTTGTGCTGCTATGTGAGAATGGGAAGGAGAGGGCTGGGATGGGAGTCCTGTAGGGCAACAGTGCCCCTGATGCCTGTGTCATGAAAATATGCCTCAAGTTAACTATTGTCCTCTGACCTCAATCCATGCTGAAACAGGGGCTTTGCATAATCATTGAAGGAGACAGTTCCTGCTCCAAAAGATGTTATGTTTTGAATTGCCAAAATAGACAAAGGAGACATTGTCAGCCCTTCACACATGGGAAAGGGAGGCACAGAGAGAGAGATTTGTCTGGGGCACACAGGCTCATTTTGACAGAAGGGGGACTTCCACTGAAGTTTCCCGAATTCATTTGTGTACCGCAGCCACAAGCTTGCCCTACCTTTCTAATACTGGATTTTGTTCTCTGAAACTTCAGTTCCAATAGAGGGTTGTTTATCAAAAACATGATTTCACTGTGCTCTGTTTAATAAATACGCTAGCGGTTCTTTCCTCAGACAGAACCTGCAGCTTGCATGCAGATCCAAGTTGCAGCACTGAAGTTGCAAATGCCCCAGGAGGCTTCAGGTGGATTGGGTCTGCCAGGGACAGTAACGCAGGGCAAGGCAGAGGTGTGACTTCAGCTTCTGCTTTTCTTTGTCCTCTTGGGGATCACAGCCCCATGGATATGTGGAAGGGGAGCCTGCAGGAGTAGTAATGCTGTTCTTCCCAGCTTCACATGGGAAGAAAAAGAAAAGAAATGCCTTACTAACTAGAATGTCCATTTTTCTTGCTCAAGCTTGTTAACTCCAGGAAGGCCAGTGAGACTTGGCATTGCATGACCAAACCGGGGCTATTTGGGTTTTTTATGAGGAAGCATTGAGTGGAACCATCTGGGCTAGGAGAAGACCACGCTTCTGAAATGAGCCTTTAGGAATACTTAAGTTAAGTAGCTGTCTGGGGCACCATGCTGAAAGGAAGGGCACTCACAGCTGCATGTATTTTATGGGTTTATTTTATCTCTGATGACAAAGGAGAACTTACTAGTCATGCAGTTCCTCATAAATTTCAAGCCACTGCTGACAAGTGGCACTGCCTGTGTTCTCAACCACACTGGCACAAAGTTCCCCCAACCTCTCGGCTCACAGTGTTAATACCAATGATGCTAATGGATGATGCTTTCCAGAGAGATCTAACTTTCCTCTGAACATAAAGGCAATCCCCAAGTCACAGTTTCAGTATCTTAAGTACCTTGGGTGAATACTTCCATGGTCATTCATCTAATATCAAAGTGGCTCATCTCTCTGGTTCCTGGAGCCCCCGTCTTCCTAAAGGTGTGCTGTTCACTCCGCTGAGAGCCGAGGGAATCTGCACCTCTGAAGCTAATATCCTTCCAGAAAGCTAAATACAAGTTTGGGAGCATACCTTTCTGTATGCCAGCAATGCATCTCAGCTTGGGTGGTTTAAACTACTCTTTTGCACTGCAGTCTCTGGTTGGTTGGTTGTTGGTTTGTTTGGGTTTTTTTATTTATGCTTCCATTGGGGCAGCTTCCTGAAGTACCTCCAGGGGCCTGGTTCCACTGCCTTTATTCCAGCTTCCAAAGGTACATCTTTTTTCAGTGTTAGGAGGCAAGCTCCTTTCCTTCAAGTGCTTTTCTTTGTGACAGACCTGGAAGGTGGCACATCAAATCCAGTACAATTTCAAAAAATGTGCCCTGCTTTCCTGTGGTTTCTATTCATTGAGATGAATCTTGGCGAGAGATTGCTCGTGGTAGAATACTGACCATTGTATGGCCTCAACTAAGATAACAGCTCTTATAGTCCAGGTGTGAAGAAAGAAACACTTGCTCCTTATCCCTTTTTCAGTCCTTGTCCTTTTCAAGTTGTCTTTGTTTCAATGGACCCTAGAAGCTTTGCATGATGGTGGCAGGGGGTGAGGAGAGACTGGACTCAGGCTTACAGGAATCAGATTCCTGCAAACTCTGCCACAGACACCCATGTGACTTTATGCACATCATTTAGTATAATTTTATATTCCCCTATCTACAAAATACAAATGCTAATTCTTCTTATTTTCCTTATGCATACTTGTACAGACTGCAGGTTTGGACAGGAATCAGCTCCTCCTGTGTCTTTGGATACCTCACAAATGAGTCCCTGATCTTAGGTGAAACTTCTAGTTGCTTCTGTATGCCACATAATAATAATTGACTTCAACCTGCTTCAGCAAAAAATGCAACCTTTGGATTACATTGGTGTAAATAAAAAGTCCACTACAGTTCACAAGTCAAAAAATGCTGCTAGTGTTTAGCATCAATGTCTGTCACTTGAACATCTGGCATTCATCATTGCTTTCCTTTTCCTTCCACTGTCATATTTTATCCCCATCTGTTAGAGGTTTCTTAGCACTGTCTGTATAAATCATAGCTACATCTCAGTCTGGGTAGTTGAATCTTTACAGGCTGCAATGTAAATGAAGGAAAAAGAGGTAAATATGAGGGAAGTGTTTCTCATATGCACTCTGCTCCACTTCCTTCACCCCTCTCCCTCTACACGGTACTAGACAGTACTACTAGACAGTGTGATACCTTTGCTATGAAGAGAGATGGAAAGGTTTCCAAAAATAGCAAATGGTTTTACCAGCCCTAGTTCTGAAGGCAGAAGGCACGAGAGGAGCTGGAGTGGACACCCATTGCCATTGTTGGCAAGACCAAAATTTACTGCTTTGGAAGAACCTTTAGCAAGTTAGCAGTAAATTGGGAAAGCAAATATTCCTTAAAATCAGACTGCCCAGGCAATGTCTTTGATATATTTTCTTAAAACTAAATTACTCTTATTGCAGTAATATAGGTTACTGCTAGGAAGAATAATATTGAAGGTGCTAGGAAAATATGGGGGTGTTAATATTAGCCAAAGCAGAATTTTTTTCACTTTTTTTTTTTTTCCTCAACAAACTGTGCTGTGCCCTCGCAATGACCGGCACATTCAGCTCTCCCAAGCCGTGCTGGCAGGGCAGCAAGCCATAGCAGCATTCCAAAGATCCATTTCTGGTGGGGAAATGAATCCGCCGCTACCCCTATGTGAAACATTTCCAGTAGAGTGTGTGTGTTACCCTGCCAAAGCCAGGTGCTCCTGTTTGGGCACAGTGTCACACAGCGCCGTGCAGCGGGAGCACGTGTGGATTTAATTCCTTGCCAGCTTTAGCAGCTAGAGAAGATATTTCTTTGTTCTAGAAGCACTCGGAGACACCATAGTCCCAAACTACTGGAAGTTAGAGAAAAAATGCCTATCCTTTGTCTGGAGAGGGTTGTTGCAGACCACCATCGCTATCAATCCCAGAACTTTATCCAGGCTCGGGGTGGGTCTCTTTGTACCAGACAGCTGTCATATTTTCAGTTCAAGGGACAGCTTGTATTGTTGGGGACTTCATTATACTTGGAACAGCAAGAACACCCCATGTCACTTTATGTGTTCCTCCTGGTTGTCTCGCTTTTTCCTCCTGTTGAGTCTCATGTGTCAGAAGTGTGTCTTAAGTTTTTTTGAGTTGATAGCAGATTAGCTGAAATAAGAATAAATTATTGTTACCATTGCTGGTTGTCAACTCATGCCTTCTCTAACATATTGCATTCCTGCTTTCCCGTTATTTTTCACTTATGCTCCTGTGGTGTTACCATGCTACTCACTGCAGACTCCCACTTTTCAGCTTGGCAGCCAGATCAATCAAGCAGTAGGTGTCCTGGCCAGCATCTGCATGAAGTGAAAATGATGGGCGCAGGTCCTGAGCAGCCCGGTGGCTGGGCTGTCCGGCAGAGCGGGGCCGGGTTGGTCCGCAGGGCGCGTGAAAGGCCAGGCGGCCCCAGAGGTCACAGCTGCTCTCTCAAGTCGGTAGATGGGTTGACTCCTGATGATTTGTTCTGACATTGCAGTCTGTTGCTGGAAATGGATGTCCTGGTGAAAGTGTTACTGCTTGGCAAGGCTACAATGGTGGCAATGAGAAAGAGGAACGTGGGGCTAACGATGCACAAAGTACTTCCCATGAGATGCTGCAAGAAGAAAATAAACCCAGAGTACAGTGGGATGTGTTGTTGATTTACTTTTGTCTTTTTGATACCTGCACTAGACCTCAGCTTGCCAAGCATCTTTCTTGTTACTAGCAGAGTATTTATTTTCTTTTCTCTTCTTCTCGTAGAAAATTTTACTACATCACACTGCTGAGAGACCCCGTATCTCGTTACCTCAGCGAATGGCGTCACGTCCAACGAGGAGCTACTTGGAAGACCTCCTTGCACATGTGTGATGGCAGGACACCAACTCCTGAAGAGCTGCCGTCGTGCTATGAAGGCACGGACTGGTCAGGCTGCACGCTGCAGGAGTTCATGGATTGCCCATATAATCTGGCCAACAACCGCCAAGTGAGGATGTTGGCTGACTTGAGCTTAGTGGGCTGCTACAACATGTCTTTCATCCCAGAGAACAAGCGAGCGCAGATCCTGCTGGAGAGTGCAAAAAAGAACCTCAAAGACATGGCCTTCTTCGGCCTGACAGAGTTCCAGAGAAAGACTCAGTACCTGTTTGAGAGAACTTTTAATCTGAAATTCATCCGGCCCTTTATGCAGTACAACAGCACCAGGGCAGGAGGGGTGGAAGTGGATAACGACACCATCAGGAGGATTGAGGAGCTCAATGACTTGGACATGCAGCTCTATGACTATGCAAAGGACCTCTTCCAGCAGCGCTACCAGTACAAACGGCAGCTCGAGAGGATGGAGCAGAGGATAAAGAATCGGGAAGAGAGGCTTCTTCACCGGTCCAATGAAGCACTTCCCAAGGAAGAGACCGAAGAGCAAGGACGCTTGCCCACTGAGGACTACATCAGCCATATTATAGAGAAGTGGTAGCCTAGGCAGACTTTTATATCGATGATATTCTAGGGTTTCCATATAAAAGATCATGGAAGTAAAATTACAAAAACAACAAAAAATATTTTATTTAAAAGCAAGTCTGTAAAACAGAAGATAGATTGCTTCCTTAAGCATAGGGTCTTTTTACTGTTTCTTACAAGACCGATGAGATTCTTAAAAAAAATAAATAAATACATAAAAAAAGGGTCAACATGTTAATGCAGAGGTAAAAAATGCACAAATTCAGTTACCCACTCTTAAGGCCAAATACAAAAGAATGTTTCTTATCCTCACAATTCAAACACAAATGGCAGGAGTAGGATTTTTTAGGCCTGTTTATCCCCTAAGCATAATGATATAAAGATACATTAATGAAAAACAAGGAAACAGAGGTTTTCTTTTGCGGGTGTTCTTGGAGGTGGGATGGGAATTGCATTGTTTGTAAGTAAATGATAATGGTGACTGAGCTGAGGATGTGCTGTCCTGTCAGGCAGTGATCAGAGCACAAGGGCAGCCACCTCGTTTCAGCTGGCAGCCACTGCCAAAAAGTAGAGTACCATAAAAATAAAAGAAGAAAAACATCAGAGGATGAGAAGCATTAAAGCAAATTGACTATGGCCTAGGATATGTACTTAGCACAGTGGTTTTGATACATTGCACTGGTATCACATATACATACGCAACTTCATCACAAAAATCATAGGGAATTCATGCACAGAGCTCCCAGGCTGGTTTCACAGGCAGGTCCCAAAACAAGTTAAAAGCCGATCAAATTCCACATAGGCTCAAACGTGCACTCACTTGCCATCCCGTCACCCTACACAACTGCCACTCATGCTCTCATCAGTATTATGTGTTAACAGCACATGAAAACCCTATCCTACATACTAAAAGAAAAAGGAAGAAGAATTTAAATAGCAATACTCCCTCATAAATCTGAACAATTTCAGGGAAGACCCTGCAAATAATCAGTCATTAATGGGAACATGATGAGGGGGTGATTTTGTTTTGTTTGTTGCTCTGTGAAATACTGAACTAGAACAAGCATACAGATGTACCCGTATCTCTAGGTTTTTTTCAGTGTTTTTTACTTGCTTTTACCAAGGGATAATGGGCATCAGCCTGCTTTCAGTGAAGTCACTAGAACCGATTTAAGTGGGAACAGGATGAGCCTCTCTTCCAGAGCTGTGAAAATTTCTGACTATGGGTCTGAATTAATTATGAGACGGTGCACATTATCTTTTGGCAGAGTGCCTGTTCTGCAGCTCATACTTTAAATGAACAAGCTGTGTTCATAAAACTGGAAAGGGGAATCATGGATAATGTTTTTTTAGTCTCAGACCCCTTTCAAAGCAGAACTCTCTCTCTTGCACTGCTGTTTTTTAGGGATTCATGTAAGTTTAATCCTCCAGTGTGGTGACAGTCTAACCAGGTTCAGCTTACTGACTTTTGAGTCATAGAACAACAATGACATCTCTTAATTCCTCTTCCCACTCACCAAATTAAAATATGGCTTATTTTCTTGCTGTTGCAAGCACTTCTTTGTTTGGCTGGAAGCATGGAAATGAAGCAGTTTTTGCCTGTTTCATGTCTCACCCCGTTGTTACTCAGCCTGTAAGACCCGAACCAACTATTGTTTGGTAAAGTATGAACCACATGGAATATGATTTGATTTTCAAAGGCCACGTTAATTGCAGATCAAATATGGCATTGAAGTCACCAGAGGAGAGGCAGAGAGCTGATGCATTCAACTTGAGCATGTCATTTTTACGGTGTCCCTTTCCCATCACACAAATCCACTGAAGTGCTGCTTGGTTTGTATTTGAAGTCTCTCTCTGCCTCTCTATGCTGTTTCCAACAGTTTCAAATTCAGCCTGAGTTTTGCAAAGGAGGGGCTGCCTTAAGCAGAGGAGCTGCCTTGTTTCTTCTGTGTACACCTGGGGGGATACACCTTGCTTCTGGAGATGTTCTTCTCCAGAAGAGTTAAAATGACTAAAAATTGAAGAACAGAAAATACAATCAGCACTTTGGGCTCCAATGCAACCCTGTGACAGCCCTGACCCAAAGTCCACCAAAGTCAAAGGATGTCTTTCCTATTGATTTCAGATGGATTTTGATCAGGTCTGCACCCTGGTGCTGCAGAGTGCACAAGCACACGCTCATCCATCGGCAAGCCCCATGGGATGCTGTTACCCATGCATTCGGCTGGTACCGATATTTGCTCGTGGTGTTGCTGTCTGTAAGGTTCTGGCCGTGCTTCTGCCACAAAATGGCCCTTGTTCCCAGCGGTGTGTAGCCTGGCCGTAAACATTTCTGCCTCACTGAGAAGTGGGAAGCAAAATGAAGCAATTTTCGGTTGTTGGCTTGGGGGCAGAAGATATTACAAATCCATTTGCTCATCTCTGAATTCCAAGACTGGGAGGAGCTACACCTGCTAGTTCCCAGCGCTTTTATGTGTTGCTGTAACTAGAGAAAACATTGATATTTAAAAAATGCAATTTTATGGGCTGATTACCCACAAAACCAATACACAAGATAAAAATAGCAACCGTTTTATATGCACAGTTTGCAGCTTCCCCCAAAGGCTTTTCACTGTGCATCCTGCATTATGGATCCATAACGCACAGGTGGTTCCTGCAGCTAATCCATGTCCGAGGTGCCGGTCGCTGCAGCTCCGGCAGGGCTCCCCAGGCAGCTCTGCCTGTGCCGGCACCGCTTCTGAGCGCCGTGCTGTACTGACAGCCAGACTCTGCTCTCATCTACCAAAGGGTGACGGTAAACGGGACTGGGGGTGATTAGGAACGGTAACATAATTTGGCCCAGGTTGCCTGAGTTGTTTCTGTGTGAATGGGCTCTGAGTAACCAGCTGGATTTTAATGGATCTGTCTGCAGGGTTCCCTAAATCAGAGGCAGCCTCTGACCTTAGAAGCATGTCAGTAGAAGACCTTGTTCCAACATTTTCTTTGTAATATATTACAGTAACAAGCAAAAGAAATGAAACTATCTTGAAAACTGTCTTGTCAACAGTTCGCTTCAACCCGCAAAAGGAGGGCTGGCCTCAGCTTAGCACTGAGGCAGAAATTCCTGCAAATCCTGCACCAGCAGATGCTGCAGTTTGTCCACTTGCACACTGGAAATTACAAATTTACACGCTCTAAAGAGGTACTCCAAGGTATGAGTAGTATCGGGCACTTTGAAACAGATTCTAAGTGTGGGAAATGAAGAGCATGACCCCAAAGCCATCCCTCAGCCTGGCTGCTCTGCTGGGCTGTGTGCAGCTGTGGGCCATGCATTAATTTATTGTTAGTGCTGTGTGCCAGAGCGTGGGTTGCAGGACATACCTGGCACTCTCTTCTTCCTTTAGTGGGTTTAAGGGAACTTTTTTAACATAATGTGAATGTAGTTTTTTGTGATTTATATGTACTACAGTTTGAAGTGGTACAATTTCTTTTATTTTTAGGACTGATTATTTGATGCTACAATAACATGAAAAATGTGTGTGTAGTTTTAAAATGACTGGAGAACAACGTCTTTAAGGCACTCGGGCAGAAGTAGAGGCCAGATAGTACGTTCTTTTTCAATATCTGCCCCTTCCTTCCAAAATGTTTTTCCTGTGACTTCCAGACACACTGAGACCTTCTTTACTACATGAAGTGTTTCTTGAGGGGGCTTGTCAATGCATCATGATCCAGGTCAGGATGGGTGAGTGCTGGGTACAGTGAGGGCAGGTGCAAGGCCACGACCTGGCACTTACTGGAGGTGGTGAGGCAGTTCCCCTCGAATTCAGATTTTACCTAGTCAGACACTTGTCCATCCCACAGCGTTTCTGCCCTGCTTCTGGGAATACTCCACGAAGAGTCTTTACAAATGATGGGGCTGTGTGAGGTATAGCTAAGGGTTTACACAGTCAGCAGTGTTAGTGTGAGAGAGCATTTTGGACAGGCAGTTATTTGGTGCCAGTCCCAAGATGATGGCTTTCAGCCTCTGCCGTCTTACAGTGCTGAACCCTGCATGCCGGCAGACGAGGGTGATGCTCTGCGGGGGGGTTCCCAGCAGACTCCATTCCTGCCCTGGGATGGAGGAGAGGCTGAGACACACTGCAGTGCTAAGGAGGAGGAGATCTTTTTTGCCTTTAGTCACCTGAACAGTGTTAACGTCACTGCTTGGTGGGTGTCGTTGCTGAAGGAAAGTTTTTATTGCTTATTTGTCTCATCACAGCTAGCTCTGTTGAAGGAGTTTTCCTCCTCCAAAGTTTCCCAGGCAGTCAGATGCCACCTTGTGTACCCTACCCAGATCACAGAATGCAGGATTGACTCATAAGGTTGCAGACCCAGGCTGTCACGGGGTTCAAAGTCATCCAAAAATCCCACCCCAACTCTCAACAAACGATCAGTGGGAATTTCTGGCTTGCCTGAAATTCTCCCTTCATGCCCAACATTCTGCAAGAAATGGGGAGCACTTCAGGCTGATATTTTTGCATCCCGTCGTCCCTTACTTGCTTACAAAACTGAGGTGGCAATGGAAGCAGCATAAGCAAGATCCCAACAAGCTTTTGAATCCCCTCTCCCAGGGCTGTCCTATAGGAGCAGGAAGGGCAGCGCAGTTGCTGAGAGTATGAGCGAGACAGAAGGCCCGCCGCAGTGGCACTACGGACACATGGCACTGAGCAAGGTTCCACTCTGAGCCCACCAAATCACTTCCCAGAGGCCACTGAGCAGCTAAGGAGGTAACGACAGCATCACAGAACAGGCCCTGACCAAGACTTATATCCTGGAGTTAAAAGCATCTCTAGCTTCTTACTGGCATTCAGTCACTCAGACCCCCTCCTGTCCCGTACAATTTTCCATGTGTCACAGAAATGGGTAGTGCTATCGGAACTTGCAATAGACTATGCTAAACATTGTATTTCCAGGGCTATCGCTTGGAATGCAACTCACACTATCTGCTGGATTCAAATCACAGGGCTGTCTGCATTATCTTTTTGTTCTTGTTTTCACTAATATTAGCAGATCATGTTCCAGTGGCAGAAGTGAATGCAGGATTTGCTTCCCGATCAGCAGTTGAGCCAAGCCTTTAAAGCACAGGTCAGTTAGCAGCAGTTTGGGTAAACCAGCAAGCAGCGGAGCTCGTGTCTGCGCACACGATCTGAGCTATCTGCAGCTGTTTGTTTTGCCCCATCTACAGCAGTTCTGCCAAGGAGAACGCAGTCCTGATAAGCACGTGGGTATTAAAGCCTGTATCATCCCAGCTGCAGGTGATTCTCTCTGTAAGTTTTAGCCACGCAAGCTGAAAAACCCCAAGATCTGCAAATAAGTCTGTCTCGTTCCTCAAAGCCCTGCAGTTCCCCCTCCCTGTTTTCCCCCAGGTGTCAATTCTGCAGACTGGATTGAGAGAGTTGTACTATAATGAATAATTTTATATTCAAATCGTTTACTGAGCGTGATTTGTTTTGTACATATTGGAATATGATTTAACTTATTTTTATTGCCCCTTTTCATCTTTTTTTCATAAGGAGAAGACAAAAATCCCCACCCTCTCTCAAAGTGAAGTTCCTCTGTGTTTGTGTGTAGTCTGCCAGGCAAACGCACAACAGCCACAGGATTTCTCACCATCCCTACTGATACCTGATTTTATTTTTCATTGTCATTTATTTTTGTCTGAGGTGTTGCTCATACTGTCTCTTCTTTCTGCTGCACACTCTGCACAGGGAAGGGAAAGGGCAATGCAGGCAGGACTTTCTTTTTCTTCCTCTCCTCTTTCTCGTGTGCATTACCTACCAAGGAACTCAGTTCTTGCCTTCTAGGAGTTGTGTGACTGAGGGTAAAAAAATACAGCTGTCCCCCCGCCTCCCATCCTCCATATTGTAGATCAAACAGATTCAGCTTCTCTGAAAGTGATTGTGGCTGGAGTCATTCCATTGGGCTGAATGTGTGTGGTTTGCACTTTTCTTTGGTTTTTTCCCATTTCAGGAACTTAAAAACAACAAAAATAAAAGACAACTGTTTAACTTGAGCCAAGTAACACTTAAAGCTTTATATATTTATTTATAGCATCTTACAAAAAGTGTTAAAAGGTTTTTCTTTTCTTCCACAAGAAAAAATGGATTAAAAAAATCATCTAACTGTTTTTGTCTAGATCAAGAATGAATGTTAGCAGATGAAATAAACCCAAAAACTGAGCATCTGTCACGTGTGTTGTCCTTGCATTGGTCTTTGGATGCTGTTTCAGTGTAATACGTCTGCCTTCCTGTATTACAGAGATAAAGCTGCCGGTGGAGTTGATGGAAGATATTTGTTTTCTACTAAAAACCCAAACTCCTAACACAGAAATAATCAAGCAGAAACTGGGGTATGTTTATTCCTATTGTTACACTGGAGCCAACATTACAAAAAGTGCCCAAACCTCCTAAAACCTATCATCTTTCTAAAATTAACTACCTTCAATGCTATACAGCCCTCTGTTTCCTTTTTCACAGTCATTGGAATGAACAGATTTGCAGGCAAAAAAGGAAAACAGCTATCAAATGGTAGCTGTTATACCAAACATTACAGAATAATTAACAGAATGTTTATTGTTTCATGTTCAGAAGCTCTTTCACCAAATGTGACCTGTGAAAATGTTCTCCAGTTACAGAACTGAAATAAGCTGTGCACCAGGTTTTGGTACAGTGAAAGTTAGTATGTTAGCGTGTAAGAAAGTGACAATACAAGCATGTTACCATATCGTAAGAGAAAATAGTTAGATGCTTATGCAAGCGTAGTGAGTAATACCACTGTTATTTTACACAAACATCATTACACTTCACACTTTCCCCATATATGCTGACAGAGCTGAAGACAGTGCATGAACCTTCCCAGCCAGGCTGCTGGGGTGTTTTTGCCCTTCCACCCGTAGAAGTAACCCCAGTCGAGTGACTGGAGGCCCAGCCAAGACAGATTTACAGACTAGCAGGCAGAGAGCATGGCACCGCCTCACACTGTGAGGGGTTACGCACTGGGCACACCTCATCACCGTGAGGGGTTATTCACTGGGGACACCTCACACTGCACAGGGGTTACTCGCTGGGCACACCTCACCACCGTGAGGGGTTATTCACTGGGGACACCTCACACTGCACAGGGGTTACTCGCTGGGTACACCTCACACCGTGAGGGGTTACGCACTGGGCACACCTCACACTGCACAGGGGTTACGCGCTGGGCAGTGCAGGCTCTGGCAGAAGGACCGGATGAGCGTTGGTGTGAGGTAACATTCCCAAACTGGAGGTGAAGTGAATGCACCACAAACTGGCAGCCATGGGCTCTTGGCCATGCCCCAAGCCTGCTGCTGAAGGAGCCCGCACCGCCCTCAGCCATAAGGGCGAGGCAGCGGCTCCTCCACGGCACCGCCAAGCTGACCTCCCGCGGACACCCCCGTAACCACCAGCACTGCTGAAACAGGAGCCACACTCCGCAGGAGCCCGCCTTTCCTTAATCTCCTCATTTTACTTACTTGAGAACAGCAGGGGCCGCCCCCCCTCGACGCTGGTGGCGGTCGAGCCGCGCGCCGCCCCCTCACGCCCGCAGAAGCTTCCCGAAGCGCCGCCGCCCCGCCCCTGGCGCTGCCCCTCAGCCCGAAAATGGCGGCGGCGCCCCCGCCGCGGTGCCGCCCTGCCGGTAAGCCCAGGCCGCCCCCCCTCCTCCCTCCCGCTCCCGTCAGGTGCCCTCGGGGCGGGAGCAGGGAGAAGGGCCCGGCGTCCCCTCGGGGGCTGCGGAGCGGGGTCTCCCCGCGGCCGTGCCCTGCAGGCCTCGCTGGGGCTTGTGCATGTGGCTGCTCTGCGGGGGCTCGGGGCGGGCCCGCCGCCGTGCGGCCCCTCCGGGGGGACTTTGCGCGGCAGCCGAGCCCCCATCCCGCAGTTTCCAGTCAGCGGGGCAGGCAGCGAGGCGCTGTGGGCCGGAGCTGCGGGGAGCTGCCGGCTGCCGTGCCCGCAGCGGTGGGGCTGGTGGCCTGCGGGGGCCCGAGTGTCCGGAGGCTGCGGCACCGTAGGTACAGACACAGCTCGACGTGCTACACGGAGCCCTGTACTGGCCTTGTCTTTCTTTTCCTCCTCCTTTACCTGCTTTTCCCAAAAGCTGGAAGGCTACTCTGTCGCAAGAGGGCTCTAAAAATGCTTTCTGCACGTGGTCTTTCTGCACTGTGTTTAATATTGTTCGACTGTTGTGTTCAGTGCTGGAAGCCTTCGGGAAAAGAAGGGAGGATAGCTAGCGAGCGGGTGAAAGGAAGGCTTCCTTCCCTTGGGAGAACTGGTGTCGGAAGGGGAAAGGAGCAGAAAGGGTGCTGGAGGAGGGTTAAAAGGAGCAGGGAAATCTGTGATGGGAGAGCCAGCCTCTAGAGTGTGCGAGGTTTTTTTCCTGGTCACACTGATGATTGTTCAGGTTTCATTATGCTTGAGTTCAGGATGTTCCTGCTCCTGTTACATTTGGTGGTTTTACACCTTCCAGCGCTACCTCTGGGGGATGTGCTGCCTCAGGTTAATTGGAGAGTGCCCTCCTTTACATTCTGCTGTTACCCTAACAATAAGCAGCCCCTGCCTGCTCTGCTGCCCCAGGTGACAGCCTCCTCTTGCTGAGTGGAAAAGCTGAACCTGATGGTATCAGAGGAGGTGGTGCTGAGCTCTTGTCTGAGGCTTGTGTTCTGTTTCTCTGGCTGGAGTACTCACAGAGTTAGTTTACTGTCTAACATCTTTCTTCCCACTGTCTACAGAAGGAGGAAAAGCAAAGCAAGGCAAGGCTGTTTCAACACTGTAATGCCAAAGGTTTTCTACATTGATTGATCTTTGTGTAGTGCAGGTTCTTTTTGAACTTCTTGGGTCCACGTAATGCTGAACAGCCTCTTTGTCAAAGAGCAGAAAGAGGGATGGAGGTTCTTGCATAATGAAATGTGTATCTAGCAATGGCTGCATGTTTCTATGGATTTTGTAAAAGTGGGCAGACTTCAGGAGAGCCCCATGCATTGTAGTTCCTAACACTTTATGATGCTGTTGCTTCAGTGGCACTTGGAGTAGGGATGTAAATAAATTTACATACAGATAAAATTCTGGGCTTTCTGTAGCAGGAAATGTTCGTGACTGGTATGGGCTCATCAGCTCAGACCCTCTCAGCTGGAGGGGGAAACTAAGACGTGTTCATACATATACTCAAACAAAAAAATATTGTCGGCTTAACAGTAAAGTAGTTTGAGCTTTGCTATGGTTATTATTTCATAAACTTCAAATTAAAAGGAGTAGTCAATGAAATATTCATGAATTGAACAGTATTTAATAGACCATTGCTGTGTTTCTGTTAAAGCAGTCAGAAGTTGCGAGTGAGGAAGGTTTCACTAGCATGCTTTAATCAATCTGGGAAGTAAGTGGCTTGGAGAAGAAACCATACACGTTCATATCTTGCAAGCATTATCTAAAAGGCTACAATGAAAAAAATCAGCAGTCTCTATTAATATTAATCAGACCATACTGTAGCATGCATATTCAGGCGCTTCAGTATGCGATACTGTTTCTTGGGTCTTAGAAGTTCTTTGTCTGACGTGATTTTGTGATTTTACTAATTTCTGTCTTTGGTGATGCTCTTCTCAAAAGCTTCTTTTACTCTGAGTGCTTTCATGTCCCTGCGTTGCTCTTGCCTGCTCCCTAGTCCTGCCACACAGAAGGTTTGTTGCCAGTCATGGAGGATGTGCAGAATCTCGAGCAGGGATCTTGTGTCCTTTGCACAGGGAGCTGCAGAACTGAGATACCAAAACTTTTTAATCAATATCCAGCCAGCAGCACAAGGGAAAAGTAAATACCTGTCCTCCAGGAGCTGGGAATGGATGAGTGATAGCAGTGCTTGCAGACATTTAACAAACTAGATGTTATTTATGTATTTATTTTGCTCACCCCACTAATAATATCAATCTATCAGGCTATGGAATCCAGATGTTTGTGCGATAAATGAGTAATAGTGATAAATAATAAACATTTCAGGTGGCTTTAATATATTCTAGCTCTTACTGGATTCTATTTAAGAGCTCCTTTTTATTGACTTAAACCAAATGTTATACTCAGTTGTGCTGTAAATAGTAAAGAAATTCTGTGTGGCCTAATCTAGTTATTTCAGTATCAGGTATCCAGCCTGAATTAAGTATGTGGTAATCAGTCATCAATTTTCTGGCATAGGCAGTGACAACATGTATAAATCATATTGCCTTTTTGAGAGAGTAAATAACTTCCCTGTAGAGCCCTTTCTTTGGGATCGTATTATTATTGCCAGACATTGTTTTCTGAACAAGAGCTTGCAGCCAAATTAGTGAGTGCTCAGATGCGCATACTACAACAGCCCCCATCAGTACATGTTTCTACTGGTCATGTGTTCTTTTGTTTCCTTAATCTCAAATATTTTGATGCTGGATGAGAATTTATAAATGGATGCCAATTAGCCACAACTTCTTGTAGGTTATTAAATTTTACCAGGTTAATGCATGATCAAACATTTTGTTTTACTGGAAATCCTAAAGCCATGCTGCTTAATACTGGGTTCTGGGGTAGTTAATGGAGGCTTTGCTCCTAGGTTGGACAATTTGGGTCCTGGAGAAAAGTGCCATTGAGAGATGTACGACCTTCTGGGCTGAGACATCTGCTGCGAGTCTGTTAAAGATTCTTAGGTTTTGGTCAGGATCAAGTGGAAAGTAATTGCAAAGAATTCAAGAGTATGCAGTCATCTGTTTTGAGGGCAGTCTGTCCTCCAGAAGCAGCTAAAAAGGGCTGACATGCAGTTATGTTGGGGATGGGAGTGGATGCACTAGTCCTGTTTGAGGAGAACTCTTCTTGATAGGAATCTGCCTGATGTTAACACAGGAGCCTTTATCACAACTGTTTTGTATAGTTTTTAATATGTTTAGTTTTGAATACTGTTCTGAGGCAAATGAATTCTGTCCTCTGCTTGGAAAGCTTGTCAAAGGAGAGTATGTGAAATTGGAGCCAAAATGCTGGCTGAAGACCTGGCCCTGCTGGGCATGGCCTCATCTCCAGCCTTCCGTGGTCACCCTTAGACGAAGGAGTCTATAACCTTTTGCAACAGTGTTCAATCTGAGCAAATAGTCAGGCTTTTGTTTCTTCTTTGCGATGTCTTAATAACTTAGAGGTCATTTTAACTGTCCATCTACCTGTGTTCTGGTGACCACCACATGCCACAGCTGGCAAGGCAGAGAAGGGCACTAGCATGGCTGCCTCCTCCACTGCAGGACTAAACCCTGGGTGAGCACTCTGAGGAGAGCTCCCTAAGGCAGGGGCACGCCTTGGTGGGCAAACCCCACCAGGTTAGGAGAGCCCTAAACACCAGCGAAACTGAGCAGTTGTGGCGTGGATTATTTGTGGTACAGTGATGTCCTGTAGCCTGGCAACTAAGTTTTGCAGATGTTCATGTGATTCCCTAATAAGTCTGGAGAGGATTCTCCCAGCCCTTAGAAGTATTTTATTTTTCTGGAATATTTGGCTTTATTTTGTACTCCCATCAGTTCTCTGTTGTTGTAAAAGTAAACAACACCTGTGAATTAATAGTTCATTCTAGGTGCATATGAGACCTATGCATGAAGCTTTTGCTTGGACTTTATTTCACTGGTATTTTTAATAAATGCTTCTAGTTCTTTGAGACCATAAGCTTTGACTTTATATATATATGCATTTAAGGACTTCCACAAGAAAATTAAATCATACATCTGCAGGGACGGTGTTGGGAGGAACAATTACAGCAGTAAATAAAGCTTTCTGCTTGCACGCCGGCATAACGGGCTTTGCTGTCTCCTCGGCCAGTGCTCTGCCATTTGTTAGCAGTTACTTGTTAGGGTCTTTCTCCTCTAGGCCCATTCTTGGGCTTGTGTGTATTTTAGTTATCTTGACAAGGGAAAAGAACTCTTATTAAGTAGAAGCACTTGAAATTCACAATGCCTGTAACATCTGTTGCAAGGCTAGAATTACAAATCACATCAGCATATTTCACTTTTTTGTTTTCTCTCTCTTTGGGAATCTCATTAGCTGTCTTAGATTTTTGTTTGTAGGTTGTTGTTTGTGTTGCTCCCCCCCCCCCCTCCTCCTCCCGTGGCTTCTTTGTGAAACAAATTGCTTTGTCTTTCTTCCTCATTCTTTGTGAAGGTAGCCTGCAGGCCTGGGTTAGCCAAAACCCACAGGAACTGGCAACAAGAGGTCATGAGACAGTAGATACCTCTTCTGACCTTCTTGGTTGGCGAGGTGGGATGGGAAGAGGGGAGGTGGGAAGTGTATGTTCTTGCAGCAACCCTTGCCTCTACCACTCACTCCTTAGGTAGTCCAGAGCTGGGTTTTTTGTGTTGAAAGTGCTTAGGTTGGTTTTTTTTCCCCTTTCCAAAACCTGTTTTCAAATTGTGTGTAGTGTTTCCCTCTTAGCCCCTCTTCCCATAGTGGTGCTATGTTTGGGTTTTATTGAGCGTAGGTGCCTTACAGGAAGAATAGTAGCCTTGCCTGTGTCTGCACTTCCGTATGTTCGCTCATATACTAGCTTCAATAGTTAAAGCAGAAGTTTCTTCGACTGAAATGATGCTGACGTGTTTGGAAAGCTGGAGTATGGAGACTGGAGAGGATGAGCGTAAGGGGATAAAGGTGGACGTGCTGGTGGCCACCAAACCATGTCAGCCTTTTTAAGAGTAAGATGGAGCCCAAAGATCTCCCACTCTTTTGTACTGGCAGCAAAGACACCATCACTGAGATCCTGTGTGATGTGCTGCCGCTTCCTCGCCCTGTTATGAGACCACTTATGGGGCGAAGTTCCCTGTGTCAGAGGCAGTGCAGGAGGTCTGTGGCAGAACTTGACTTCAGGCACCTTGTTGCAAGTGGGGCTGTTATGCCATGGCTTTAATAACTGTAGCAAGATTGTTGACCTTAGTTTCCTTCATGCCCTTAAAGAGGTGTACATAGATCCTTCCATCCTGTGAACCACATCCAAAATCGGCTGCCGCCGCTGGAGAGTGAGGCTGGGGTAGGCGTCGATTCTTCCTCGCTCCTGCCAAGTATGCTGACGTGTCTGTTGTATTTCCTTCACTTCGTACAAGGAGCAGGGTGACAAAGGCAGCACACTATCCAGCCGTTGTTACAAAGGAACATTTCTTACATATTTATCTTTCACTTTTCTTCTGCGGGTTACATGGGAATAACACAGTGCAGGTTTCAGTGCAGAAGCCAGGAGGTGTCCGTAGCTTCTGTGCCCTGGGCGCTGCGCAGTGCTGTTTATGAAATAGGTAATACAGAGAAAGTGTCTATCTACAGTTAATTGGAAACATGCCAAAGCAGGCTGATACACAGACTGCTGGCAGAGATGATGCTCTGTGATAAAATAAATGGAAAGGTCGTCTTGATTAATTACGCACCTCTTCTCTCCCTTACTCTGTCTTGATCTTCCTGCTCTCTTGATAGCTGCAGACATGTCTAACTCATCAGCCGTGTCAGGTGGCTTCCATTTAAATATGTTGAGCATAAGCCAAAGTATTCTTCCTATTGTATTTCTTAAGGTACTTTGTGTTGTTAAATGGTGGTGTGTGGTAATAAAGAATTACAGGGAAACATGCTTAAAATGCTGACCTGGGAGGGGTGGTTTGCATCTGTTCAAGAACTCAGTTGTTTCACTTCTCTGCTGAACTTCGGCTTAGGGAAAAAAAAAACCAAAGCCAAACCAACAACAAAACCCCACCAAACAAAAAACCACCACCAACAAAAAAATATCAACAACAAGAAAAAGACCTGTCTTGTCTGGGTTTTTTTGATGCATAATAAATGCTGCAGGTTTAGTTTGAAATGTTGTAGCATTTGTATCCTGAGCCATTCACGTATGCCCTGACTGTGCCATAACCACCCAGAACATGGTGAGACCCTGCCTCAGGACGCTGTAACTTAAATCACGGGGAAGGAGAATTGGTGTTGCCTTCCACCTGGGCTATGGCATAATCGGTAATCTTTGTGTTACAGGAAGGTGAGTCTCTGTTAACAGCGAGGACCTGGAAACCTGCCTCATTAAGAATGAGTAAAAGCTGGCTCTTGCCAGATCTACCTTTAGTCCCCCCAAAAGTGAATGTTGTTAGCATCAAAAGGTGTTCTTTAAATATTCTTAAAAATGGCCTGTCGGTGCATGTAAAAAATAGAAAATTCCTCCTTAAAATGATTGCCACTCTGTTTAAATACCCAATTACACTATCGTGCTTTCCTGATATACAGAGCAGGGAATGAGCCGTAATTTTGAGGGGACAATGATTTGATGACACTGATGGGGAAGACTGAACTCTCAAACTCCATTAGGGCGTGTGAATCACAAGATTTTTCTCACGAGTTAATTAGTAATTCTTCCTAATATAATGAAGTTCTGTCTTTGATCCTAGAATTTCTGTCTGTTGTCAGATTTATTATTATCTCCAGATGGGCTGTTCTTTCCTTTCCCCCAGAACTTTCTCATATTATGAGGTGATGTTTTTATGAGCGTACAGAATACTAGTTTCTTTCCTTTGAGTAAAAACTTTCCAAGGTTATACTCTGTTTCACACAAGTGAAGAGTTGAAACTACAGCTTGGAGCTTCATAGGCAATTATACGCAGAAAATGATGAGTTCTGATTTATACTCTAGATAGAGGATATTAGAACCTGACTGAATACCAGTTACTGACTTCAAAGCAGAAGATAATTTTGAACGCTGCTAATTGCCGCGCTCTGAGCAGTGCTGCCAAGCGAGTGCTGCGGTGCAGGAGCTGTGGAGGGCTAGTGCCACGCGTTCGCCCGCACAGGGCTTGCCGTGGAGGGGAGGGAGCGTGGATATGTAGTGGACAGCCCCGGCCTCTCCTCTTGGAGCCACTGCCTCATGCCTGCACTTTGCGCTGCGGCTTGCTGGCGGTGATGTGGGGGGCCTCTTCTCCAGCCACAGAGCTGCCTCGCTAATACGTTTGGGGGCTTCCACTTGGGAAAGCTGCTCCATGCGCTGAATATGCCGTGAGCACATGCATAGCAAGGGGGGGCAGGTCACGTTCTCTGCCCATGCTGTTGGATCACAGGAAAGCCTCGGCGAGGATGGCCAAGACTTTCCTTGGATGTTGGTGGGAGAGCTGGGGGCTAAAGTATAAGTCATCTCCGTTACTAGCAGATGCACTGGATCCGAGGCCGCTGTTTGTGAGGTCGTCCACTGTTTGTTCTGGTAGTGCTGGAGAGGAATTTTCATTGTTTGGATGGAGTCTTTTCTGAAAGGTGGGATATCTCAGGGAGCTGGAAATGAACTCCTTGTAGCAGCTACTCTCTATGAAGAGATCTTCCTTCCAACTCTGCTGAGGCCCACCCCATCTCCCTGTCCTGCACGCAGCTGAAAAATACTGACCCATGATAACAATCATAGGAATTTCATCGTTTGCAGCTTCAGATCTGTTACCAGTGCTAGAGCAAGCTAGGTGTGAGGAATGAGCACAGGTATGATGTACAGACTTAACGAGAGGTGAGAGGGAACTGTGCCTCTCAGAGCTGCCAGCACCAATTTGGCAGGAGTGTCTCTCTCTCCCCGCGCGCCCCCCCCCCCCCCCCCCCCCCCCAGTATGTGGAAGCATATGATAGAAAAGGAAGTTGAAATAATTTACCCAAAGTAGACCTTTTTTGTTTAATCTTTTTTTTTTAGATCCTTAAGTTGCAGAGGATTTCTTACACCCTAAGGATGCAAAACTTAGAAGGGTGGCGAAGAGTGTAGGGATTTAATTTTTTCATTTATTTTTACAGAAAATTTAAGTCCTGGGATTTATAATACTGGCGATAACATAGTTAGACAATTACCCCAAAATCCATCAGTCTGCTTTATAAGCATTACGGTGTGATTTAAGTAAGCTGTTACAAAGAAACTTGTGAACCAGGTCTTAAAACGCGCATCTGGCTTGCTTTTTGGGAGGCAGGAGGCCTGGATGACTTTGGGGAAGGTGCATGTTGTTAGCTGGGCAGAGGGTGGGATGTGACAGAGGACAGTTTGAGGGAAGTAAAATTGTGCTTGGTCCTGGGATTTAGAGCAACAAGTTTGAATATGGTACAGTGTGGGAGAAAGGGTTGAGGAATGGGGAGGAAGAATAGGTCTGGTGAGAGCCTGAGAGAGCTGTGGGCAGCAGCTCTCCCGTGGATAGGAGAGGGCAGTGTGTGTGGGGGAGAGCTCGGGGAGGGCGGCTGTAGTCACCAAGCTGGGAAGTCCTGATGGCTCCAGTAGCATGAGTTTTCATTGTGAAGCTGCAGGAAAAATAAATGGCTTCCACATTTTTTTTTTCAAGAATTAAAGCCCATATGCAGACCTGGACTGTTTTCGGTAGTTGTGTTCACTTGTGCCTGCTGATAAAATGCGTGGGGAGCCAGGCCTGTGTAACTTTTGAATTGCAAATGAGGAAATGATAGAGGGGACATGAATCTGTTCTGTTACATGCACGTTCTCCGTGAGGATGCAAAGCTTTTGCAGCTATCAGCATTCTATGCACAGTAACCAGTGTATTCAACAGCACATCCTATTGCAAGCTACCTGCTTATTTTGAGTTCCTTATCGCATCAGAGCTTCTTTCAAATGAATCCTTCCTTGCTCCTTTCAAAGCTCAGTTTTCATTGCCTTTCAGGCAAAATTATCTACTCCTTTTAATTACCCCATGCTATACTGTATTAGTCTTAGCACAGCAGGCAATATTGAAGGAATTACCAATCCAGATTGACTCTCCTGGACAAAGCCCATACAGCAGTCAGGGGAATCAGTAAATTTTCTGAAAGGTAAAAGTGAGCCTGCATCCTGCGGGAGAGGACGGGAGCCAGGGGTTTAAGTAAGGATGAGGCAGTACCTGCTGTCAAAGGTGAAGTTCAGCAGGGACTACTCCTTCCATACCCCCTTGGCAGCAGGAGCTGTCTTGTCTAACTGCCTCTCCCTTTGGCACTGCTCTGTGCAATACCTGCCATGTTTGTGTGTCATCAGTGACGCAGTGGCAACAGCAAGTGTTCATGCACTTATTAGATGTTTTGTGGGATGCTGGAATATATTTGGGAACATTTCCACTTGCTTCACACAAGGATTTTCCTGTGGAAGGCTCACAAAGGTAACCAGTAATTCAGGGCTTCTCTCTGGGAGCCCCGAGGAAATGTAGTTGTTGCCAGACTTGAAAACACAGAGGCTTGTGTTCAGTCCTCAAAGTCTTTTGCCCAGCTGGGACGTTAGTAAGTTGCTTGAAAAGGAAAAGAGCTGAGAAATAACTCGTGCTTCGCTGTTCAGAAGTGTGCTAGTGAGAAGGAAAATGATCTGTGCTGGTTGGAGCTCCAAGGACTAATCTCCTTTCCAGATCAGAGAATTTCCCACAGTAAGGAGGAGTTTGTAGACTACTGCTCTGCTGCAGCCGGAGAGAGCATCGTGTGAAGCTATGTGTTTTCTGAGGCCAGGGAGAGGTGATGCGTTTTGCTGCAAGACTTGGATTTTTTTCAGAAATCTTCAAGAAATATGCATCTGATCTTGTGGAAGACCAGAGCTAACTTTTTTCTTGGGCTCCTCTCAAAAAAAAAACCCAACCAAACACCACAGTCAAACACCACCACCCCCAAAAAAACCCCAAACAGCCAGGAGTGAAAATTGAAAAGAAAAGACTTTTGATTTGTAATGAATGTTTCTTGGGTTTGAATTTTGAAGGGGTTCAGTACAGGTGTAAGAACGTTTCCCAGAGTGACATCTTGTACATAAAAACGCCCAGGTCTTGACAGGGCTGCCAGAGGGAATCATGCATAGTTAGCTGTTAGATGTGTGCATGCATGACTGCCTCCCAGCCCTTCACTCCCAGAGTAAGAAAAACAACTCTGCCCTGAAAAAGGAGGGAGGGGGAAGAAGGAAAAAGGGTATTTAGAAGTAGATTGAGTAACTAACCTGTCTGGAAGGCTGTCTGCCCATCTGTAAGCTGCTGAGTGACTGATGCTGCTCTCAAAGTACTCAAGTGCACAGAGCCACGTGAACTCGGCCTGTCAGTAAGGGAAGAAAGTGCAAGTCCAGTACGGAAAAACAGTTCCTAAATCCGTCTATATATTGAGGGTGTCTGAAAAACTTTGTCAGTGTAGTTTGACACTTAATGTATAGAGCAAAGTACCTGGCATAAAGCCTGCGTAAACCTTTTTGATGTCATGGACAACGAGGAGGGAAGTCGGGGCATTCTGGGCATCAGAGGAAAACCCAGGCTCAAGCTAAGAGAGAGGCTTTGCTAATTCCAGCCCCTTCCCACCCACCAAAGACAGGTGCTTTGGGGCCCCTCACCCACTTTCTTGCAAATGCTGTAACATCAGCAGCGTGGCATGGGATTTGGCACCAAAGGTACAGTTGAGCTTTCGGTCGGTTACTTAGAGGGGCCTATCTAAGTGTCTAACTGCACCGTATAGTGCAGAGTTGGGTGGTTTTCCGTGTAGCTCCACTGCCTGTCTCTGTACACCATGTGAGCATTGTGCAGGTCTTACGGATTTAGGACGCTCTTCTCTCCAATTCATTTAATTGGGTTCTGCTCTCCTAAATTGTCTGAGGAAAGCGTTCATGTTTCTTGGAAATGAATATCCTGATCCAAAAGCTATTTAAATTGTCAGGAATGATTTCACTCCGTGCAAAGCCTTCCTCTCCACACCTCTGGAATAGAACAGAACTGTTCACAACTGTGCCTTCCTAAGGTTGGGAAGAGCAGCTGTCAGAGCATCATCCAAGGCAGGGGGTGCGGATCTCCTGGCTGTTCCGTGTTTCAGGCTATGCCTGAAAGCTTGGCTCTTACATTCACCTTTTCTGCCCCTGGTGCCAAATCCCATGCCACGCTGCTGCTGTTACAGCATTTGCAAGTAAGTGGGTGAGGGGCCCCAAAGCACCTGTCTTTGGTGGGTGGGAAGGGGCTGGAATTAGCAAAGCCTCTCTCTTAGCTTGAGCCTGGGTTTTCCTCTGATGCTCAGAATGCCCCGACTTCCCTCCCTGTTGTCCGTGTTGATGTCTGACCAAACATACGGCTTTGGACGTTCTGCACACTTTCAGAGGTAACAGAGTGCCAGTGTTCCAGAGACAGGCTGGAACTACAGTCAGTTTTCAGGGAATTTACTGTGTATCTTGTTTTCTGGATTTTCCCTACTGTTTTCGGATTCAAAATGTAAGCAAAGCCACAGTTTGGCTGCTACCTTTGGTATGGAAAACATCTAGAGCAGTAGGATTCAATTTTTATTTTTGCAGGCTAATAATTCTTCTTTTCCAAGATAGTCATGTACCCCTGTACAGCATGCTTTAACTGTACAAGGAGCAGACTTGGGGTTTGTTGGTTAACTTTGTACATCTCCCAGTCTGTGGGTTCTGCTTAGACTGCAGGCTGTCAAACCAGAGTAACCAGAGCTGGGTACTTCCATTTCGATATAGCTGTTCGTGTGGGAGTACGTGCTGAATGGCTTGGCCATGACTGAGCCGCAGCGTGCCGCTCCTTGCAGAACTGAGTTTTTTGTAATGTGCAGCTTTTTATTCCAGAAGCTTGTTATCTGTTCGAGTGACAGTCTCACCCGTGGTCAGTTTAAATGTGACTGGTTTAAATTTAAATAAAAATAACTTAAAAAAAGATCACTGCTGAGAGCTGTGGGGATCAGGGCGGTGTAGTGATTTTATTGAAGGCTGTGGCTAACTTAACTGTTTTCAGATCAGGCTATACTTCCTCATGCTGTTTGCCAAGGCAGTGGTTGTGTCCCTACAGGTTAGCGTGGCTTGCGTGGAGGTTCCTAACCTGCCCTTGCCTTGACAGAGTGATTCAATCCTGCTGCCCAGGCAGGCTTTGCCTGAAGTGTTTAATGTAAGCATCTTGATGTTGGTTGAACTGCAGAAAAAAATAAACGCAGGATGGGAATGTCTTCAGGTAGCACAGCTGTTGGCAAGGTGTCTCCGTGCCTGCAGCGCGAGATACTGACTGTCCGAGCTAGCCCCGGGTTTTTGTTTGCTGTGTTACAACTGAACACATGCTCCATTTATTGCACGCAGACTATATATATGTCCTGTATTAAGGACATACATACACAGGCTGTTAGACATAATGACATATTTTAGTATCTTGCAGAGTGCTGACGAGTGAAAGTGTGACTTTGTAGTCACTGGCCAGGGTGAGTGTTGAGCTCCGTGATGAAATCCTTCCCAGTGCGTGGCCTCCGCGCTAGGCAGGCCTGCAGTAAAACCTGATGACATGAGTTTTGCTGGTATCTTCAGTAGGGGAACAGAAACAATTTTAGGACAAAAATAATTTTTCCTCTTGCTACCTGATGAGCTGTGAAGTTCTTCTTCAGCTGAGTGGTGCGAAATTATTACCTTGAAACTGCTGATTAGACTGTGCTCTGTTTTTCATTACAGGCTCTATGATAACAGAGAAAATGGATCCCTCTTCTGGATCTGGTCTCAGAAAATGCTTGGAAGCTGATGCCTGTTGATGTAGCACTCTTCTCCTTGCAGGTAAGCAACACTTAGCTCTGTCACAAATTGTTTATCTGTTGACCTTAAAAGCAGCAGCAGGACCCTGAATCTCTGTTAATTTACTTTCCTTTGCTGTCCAAATAAGTATTGTTTCTGCACGCTCATGCAGCTGTGTCATAATTGTTAAGTTTGAAATTTGTTGGCAGTCTTGTGCTTGATCTTATCATTTGCTCCTCATTAATTAAGATACAGTTCAATTACAGTTAGCTTAAGAGTCTTTCTCTCTGCATTTCATAGCAGGGAGTTGATGGAGTTCTGGATGTGATCCTACTTTGCTGTATTATATTCAAATGTGCTTAAATAATAGGTGGGGATTGCTCAGTAAGTTCTTAGAATGTGAATATATCATATGGCACCAGAGGAATATGTAGGGAGTTTTTCTAGACTGCCTGTTTACAGCTTTAATGGAACTAACAGTTGTTAATACAGTGACTTGGCTCGGGCATCAAGAAGTTCATTTGTATTCTCAGTCAAATACAGGCTTGCTTCATTTAATTCCTTACTTTTACTTTAAAGGTTTGCTTCTACATTGCATCTAATTTTATGTAATTTTCAGCAGCTATGGAAAATAAGCTTAGTCCCATCCCACCGCCCCCTCTCTGTCCTTCCACTACACATAGATTTTTATGTATTTTTAAATTCATGTGCTCCCACTGCTTTTCTTTCTGTTGCATGTAATGATAATGCGGCCTTGGAATCAGACTGGAAAGTTGGCCTGGAAAAAAAAAAAACAATAAACAAACCACCAAAAAAACTCCAGACATCTATTCTCATCAGATCAGCATGCTGAATCTGTTTGCTTTCAAGGTGTGTAGTTATATCTGTGGGTGAAAGGAAGGGGGCTGGGACCACCCTGCTCGGGGACTACACTTGAACTAGCTACAGGTCAGACTGTACCTGTGTTACTCCATCATGCAATTTACTCACACTGGGATGTTCAGAAGGGATTAATTTACAGTTTTGCTCAGAATAATAAAAGACATTGGTATAAGGCTAAATTGGTAGGGTTTGTTAATCCAGATTTCACCTTGTAAAGCCAGGATGTCTCTGTTATGTGTTCTTACTGTATACCCAACTTCTTTTGTGGCTCTGGACGTGTAAGTATCGTCACAGGATGTTGCTTTTATATGAATGAATGTGGTATTCTCAATAGTGGATTTTACCTGCTCCTACAAATGCTTAGGAATGCTGAACTGCTCAGGAGTTAACTGTGTGCTGTTCAGGGCCACTCTCTAGCATGACCTTGGGCTATGTTTTTGGGGATTCTTTTCCTCCCAGGCTTCACAGTGACTCTGGATGGTATTGCGTGGAAGAAGCCTAAATGAATGGCGCTTCTTGCTTTCCCAAGAAGCTCTTTTGCTGTCATGAAATTCCGTTTGAAGTGCAGGAGGAGATGGGAGTTGGGGGATTTGTATGGTTCTTGTGGGTGTTCATTTTTTGTAATAAAGTCAAATGGTTGAAAATGTTCTCGCAAGTTATGGCCTCAGAAGATGGTTTGAGTGACAGAGGGGATATTCTGTGTGGGACTTTCTAACCAAAGCTCTGGTGCCTTGATTCACGCCTGCTGGCGGCTGTCTGAACTGAAATTGACCCCTGACTACTTCCATGTTTTCTATTTCTCCGGCAATTACTTCAAAATATTTTTATTGTTTTACAGGTTTGAACTAGTTTATATATACAGGTCTCAGCTGCCATTCAGAAAAATCCCCAAGTATAATAAATATATAAATACTCACTGGGCCATACAGACAGACAAAATTCAGTTGGTGTGACTGGATATATTATTCATTGCTATGCATTATTAATAGCCTTGTAACTCACCAGTGACAGCACATCGGAGCCAAAAGGGAATCAAAAAGGACATAAATAGTTGACATAAATAATGTATCTTGCTTTCAGTTGTGAGTCCATCATTTAAACAACAGTGGTTTTCTTGGCATGGTTTTTGTATCTTTCCTATTCAGTAGTGCTTGTTTTTATTTGATCACTTTGCCTCCTGCCACTAGTTTAGTTAGAGAAGGTTATGTGCTGGTTTCTAATTAGATGATGAATTAATTCTTTCCCTTCCCTTCTGATTCTGCTTCAGATTTCTATTATCAGAGTAGCCTGGATACTGATTTCGGTAGGACTTTAATTATTTACTTGTAGTTCTCCTGTGACATATAAACTGAGAGCATGCAGAGCACTTATTTTGGAGTGAGTCTGACATCCCTGGACTCTTGCTGGAGAAAGCACAGGAGATCATTTGTGAAACTGCTCTCCCTTTCTCTGTGGGCATGCCTGGGTATGCTCTGGTGGGTTGAGCAAACTGTGTCTTGCAAAGAAGCTTTGAGTTGTAGGTTCCTGCTGTGTTCCAGGCGTGTGACTCCTTGCCCCCTCCAGCCCAACTTCGGGAAGCTGTAGATCCCAACAGAAGGGAGTTTGGGTCTGAGTTTGAATCGGATGGTCATGCTGGGATTATATGAAAAGGCCGTAGATTCATCTCTGTGTAGTGCTCAAATATAAAGAAAGAAAATAAAACAAAATAAAAAGGAAGTAAGATAAGTATTTATTTTTAGGACCTGGCTTTCTGTGGCTGTCGTAGGGTAGCGACTGTTCCTTGCTTTTTAATTTTTATGGAAAATTCTGTCGCCTTTTAAGAGACAAATATGTGCTCATAATTACTACATTAATTAACAGTCCTGGGTGCAATTTTTCTGAAGGTGCCCCTCCCCTTTCCCATCCCCAAGGGCCTGTCACAGTTTCAGAGTTCAGCTGAATCAATCGCAGTGCTGTAGCCAGGTTTGCTCAGCTGCAGCAGTTCTCCTGTCCCTGTAGCCATGTGTCTGCTCCTGCTGCTCTCCTGGTCCCGCAGACTTCTGTATCCTCTGGGGCTGGACGCTTTGGAGGGGTAAGTGGAGGGTCACTGCGTACCTCTGCCTTTTCCTTCACTCCCTCTACTACTTCTAGGACTCTGTTTAGAGACCCTTCCTCCTAAACCCCAGGAAGGCAAGTTGTCTAGCACCACACCAGCCTTCCTGGTGTCCTTCCTTCCTTCCCCAGGGTACGGCTGGACGAAGGTGGGATGTGGGCAGAGACTGGGCTTGTTAGTGCTGGCACAGGTAAGGGAGGGTGCGCTGGTTGCTCCTCTGGTTGCATAAAAAGAGCGTGCTGGAGAGCCAGAGCCTGGACATCTGACACGTTAGCAGATGGCGTCGATTCTCTCTAGCTTTTGTGGCCTCCATTTTCCACACTTGTTCTTGTCTCTGCCCTGGCTGCAGGACACTGGGGCATGTCTGCATGTAGGTCTGCGCTGGTTGAGCTCTCCATGTTAGGGTCTGCCAAATTTAGCAAAACAGTTGTAAGATAGGATGAGTTATTGTGGTAGAGTTGTCCATCTGAGGGACATCTTTCAATGTTGAAGGGGCTGGAAAATTTTTCCCTGCTTAGAAATGCTCTTTTCTCTGTCATGTCAGTTGTGTTTAAATACCAGAAGCTGATGAGTCTTGTCTGTAGTAGGGCTGGTACATGGAGAGGGGGACTTCCCTGTCATTCCCCACTGTAACTTGGGAGAAGAAAGGGGATAACAAACAAAAAAGGTGCCTATTTCAAGGATTTTTCAAATCAGTTAGTGATGGTTTAGGATACTGAGAAGTACCTAAAGCAGTTGCTTAATTTCTTCCTCAAATTTCGTGCAGTTTGCTGGCAATAGATGAATTTCTCAGAGCACCTCTGTTCCACGTGCACTGGCCGGTGCTTTGGTTAATGTGCCAAGTGGCTATTGACTTCTAAGAGCAGTCTCTTGTTTTCTGCTACATAGGCATTAAGCTTTACAGCCTTACGTAAATGAATGAATGAGCAGACAAGTTGAACAGCTTTTAGGTGGTTGTAAGTTGGGTCCCTATAGCGAGAGCTTTCTGAAATAGCTGCGCTTTGCTGAAGAGCTTTCAGAATCAACTTCCAGTTGTTAATATATTCAGCTTATGCTTGATGGGGCTGGCTGTCTTCAGATCATATTTCTGCTTTCAGAATGCAGTTCTTGCTTTAATCAGCAACACAGAGTGATCAGGTACTTTTATTATCCCATGGATATGAGCTGGCAAGAGGTTTCTCGTGCATCGGCTGTCTGGTGGAAGGGAAAGCACACAAGGCAGGAACTTTGATGATGAGGAAGAGAAGGATTGCATCTTGTTCCCCAGTGGGTTTGTCCAAAAGAAGTAAGCAGAAAGGCACCTGGAAACTTAGACAAAAAGATTTCCTTCAGAGTGCAAAGGGAGCATAGCTTTAGCTCTCCTGTGCCGTGGAGGTGATAGCATGTACTTTATAACAGAGCTTCATCACTGCATGCCTTTCGTTGCTTTATCAAAAAAAAAAAGGGGGAGGGGGGCATTCACAGAGCATACTGTATTTCCAGTGCTTACTCTTCAAAAAGAAAGTGAATTTACCAGTTATATCGGTGAACAGAATGAGAGTCTTGAATATCTAATAAAAAATATTTGATTTAGAGTCTTACGTGAGTCTTTAGGTGTTAGTTAGTTATCCAGGCAAAAGTGTTTCTCTGAGTGGGATGTGAGATGACAGCGTCTCTCAGAAATACAGTGTTCCTGTAAGAAGTACAGACTTCTGTCCTTACGTCAGAGTGCTTTCTGCCATAGTGGGAGGTAGGAAGATGGTTCTTGAACTATAGGGGTTTCTAAATTACTTTCTACAAGATTTTTGTTGTCCACACTTGCTGAAGAACTTGTGATAGTCATGATCAGATACAAGGCAGTGGACCCAATAAACCAGGTTCAATGTTGTGTAAAGATTTCTGGTTTTCCGGCCCATTTCTCCAAGAACTGATCCATTTTTGTAAAAGAGGTGTTCTAATTCTAGCGTGGTGCTAAAAGGGGATGATAGTCTTCATTTGCATGAATAAATTGGCCCATGATTTGCACTAGAAAGTTGATGGTTAAGTGAAATAAAAGCGGTTCCACAGGATTTTATTAATAAATAGTAGAAAAACACCAACTAACCAACAAACCAGCCGATCAAGCAAACAAAAAACCACCAACAATAGATCCAGCAGTGGATTCGTTTGGCTGCACCTTTTCCTGGAAGCTGTTAGACCTTTTCAAGGTAGCTATTTTTGAACTTCACTGAAAAGCCTTAAAACTTAATAGCAGTGAGTCTAGCAAATGTGTCAGCACTTTACAGAGATGGCACTCACTGCGTGTCTTAACATGCGTGCAACACAGCCAGCGCGGCTGCAGGGCATGAGGCTGTGTTCTTCCTACTTGGGGCTGATTTGGGTAGAGCTTGCCAAGCACTAACTTTTTTCTCTTTTTCTTCTACTTTTTTTTTTTTTTTTTTTAACGGAATGTCACAGTACACCACATGGGACAAATATTTCCCTATTTTAAGATAGGTGGGAATTGCCAGGAAGGGGTCGGCAGGCACTTGTGGGGTTTCTCCAGCGGTGCAAGTGCGCCATCTACAGTCAAACCCCTGCTAAGGCAAGCGCTCTACTACGGTCAGTGCTTTCCTTTGGTTGTGTCCATACAAGGGCCACGAAGCTAAAACCCCCCTCAGTGAGCCCACCAGTGTGATTCTAAGTAACCAGCTTCCAGCAGAAAATTGTCACCTACCATAACGTCACCTCCCAAAGAGTAGCTGCTTTTTTTTTTTTTTTTTTTTTTTTTTTTTTAAGAACTTGGCTTGTTTTTCAGTGAGGAAGGGTAAGGTTGCTGCATGTGAAGAGGAGCGGCGACAGGGGTGAGTTAAGAAAAGCTGTAGAAGTCAAAAGCAAAGGTTGGCATAAGGGAAAAATGAGCATGAAGTTGCCGTGTGTCAGTTTAGGTGGGCAGCTGGAAGATGATTTCCATCACTGTCAGTGTGGTGAGGCTTGAAGAGCTGCCCAGCAGCAGGATGGAGGAGTGAGAAACGCATCTCATTTAAAGTGATCTGTATAAATTGGGGTAAGATTATGCAGTAGTGGCTGTGGTACCCAGGTGCTGGATTTGGTGGCTCAGGTGGTACCTCTCAAGCCAGCAGTCAACAATGTTGTTGGGACAAACAATTAAAACATTCAAGAGGGCAAAAGCATTCAGTCTCTTATTGATTTTTGAGGGGTTCTTTTTTTGAAAGACTCCAGTTGAACGGCTTGTGAAAACAAAACAATGTGTTCTTACAGAGATCTGGCCAGATCAACAGCAGCGAGGAGTTTTCCCATGTAAGCCTGCCAGTGTGCCTCCATTCAGAGTTAGAAACACATTCCTGGGGTAGGAGCATAATTCAGTCAGCATGTCTGCTAATTGGCCTCTGTGGCTGCCACTGCGGCAACAGATAAGGCGTTATTTACCCAAGAGAGAGAAACACAATCTTGAACCCATCTTAAACACAGTTCAATTTAAGGACAAGAAGTAGAACATTAGGAATAATGATCTTCACTTGTTTAGCTTTGTTCCTAGGTGAAGATGGCAAAATTGTTTAACAAGAAGCAGAATACTTACTAGGTATGTGTGTGCTGGTTTTTAAAAAGAATGAGAATGGTATGCGCTTGTTTATTGCTAGTACTGGGATATCTTCATCAGTCTGGTGCAGTACATGTTTAGCAGATGATATTTTAAGATTTTTCTAAAGGGAAGATTCAATAACCTGGTATTTAGGGAGAGTCTGAAGAGATGCCTGGGGAAATCACTGACCCAGTGATGTTTTAGTTTTTGATAAACTGTGGAAGATCAGGCACATATCCCAGAAAAGCGCAGCGAAGAGTTATTTGTCCAGACATCTGTCTGAAACAAAACAGAGGGGAAGCTCCCGGGACATCAGTGGTGCCTTGAGAGCTGGAATGACTCTTGAGAGGGTTTTATGGGACATAATTCTTGTCAAGCAAGTGCAACTTAGAGGAATGACAGGCTTGGGTTTCATAGCAGCACTGAGTGTGTATGTAAATGCTTCACAAAAGCCTATCTTGTTGCTCCAGAATATCATTACTATATCCTTAGAGCATGTGTCAGAAGGATTAAGAACCAGTTAGCAGAGTTTTATTAGTAATAGTTAGTGGGAATCCCTATCAAATAGGTGTTTGAGATTCTTTTCCTCTGCAGCAGTCAGTGCTACTCAGTGCTTTTATGAAGGTCTGGAAGCAATTGCGGTGACGGCTGTTCAGCAGCAGTGAATCATACACAGCACGGCAGATTTCTTGGGGCCTCTTGCTGGAGGAGAACAACAAAAGCATTTCAGTAAGGCAAATCTGAAATTGCACATCCAGGAATAAGAAAGGACTTCCAACGAATAGAGGACTGTGTTCTTGAGGCACAAAAGGGTTTTAGTGATTGTAGTGGACAAGCAGTTCCAAAGAAATTCTCAGTGGGATGGGTCAGAGGCCTCCTGTGGTGCTTGATGGGGTAAAAGACAGATGCTCAGTACAATGTGTGTGGATGTACAGAAATACACTTGCACGCAAACATTTTTTCTTTATGCAGTGTTGATGAAATAGATGCTGGAATACTTGGAATAATGTATCCAGTTTTGGTGCCAAGATTTCCTTTTCTTTAAAAAAAAAAAACCAAAAAATTAAAAAAACACCTAACCAGGCAAACCAAGAAATACATAAAGAGTCTAAAGGCTGAAGGAAATACCTTGAGTTTTGGAAGTCCTTACTGTATATTTACTGTAAATAAACACCTACAGGTAGAGAAAAGGTTGGAGTCTAAGTGTCTAAGATCTGAGACCCATTCTTTTCAGCAGAGCGAGAACAGTAAGTATGTATGAATGGCAGATACTTTCCCCAGAAGAGCGGGGGAGATGCATGGCTCTACTGCTGGGAAATAATTTTATGCAAACCAAGCAGTTGGTTCTCTGTTCTGTAGTATCTTTTAGGAGGAAGCAAAGAGCTGTATTCACAGTGAGGTGACTGTGCTCAGTAGAGGGGGAATGGTGAGAAATACAAGTCTCCAGTGAATAGGCAGCGAGACCAGTGAGCCCTGGAATGGGTAGCACATGCAGCATTCCCCCCACCCCCTGCTCAGCGAAGTTACCAGCTGCCCTTTTTTAAAGATGGGTGTGCATCTTAGTCCTTCCCCTCCCACCTCTAGGAGTTGGAAAAGGTCGCTCATGAGGATTTTTGGCTTTCTGAGTTGTACTGTCAGTGGGTGCTAGGGTGCTTCCCACGCTCCTGGGCTGCTCCCCAGCGAATCGATACCCTCCAGGCACAGCACTGTGGCCAGGCAGGTCCTGCATCTCCAGCTGTGCTTGTGCTCAGGTGCAGGATCGGCATAAAAGCAGTAGAACACTTGGTTGCTTGTCCTGTGTTTCATGGGCTGCCTAGGAGCAGCAGAGGACCCTGCTGTGCCATAATCAAGTACATTTCAGAGTTCCTTATTCCAGATCTTCACACAGAAGAAACTCTGTTCTCATTCCTCATCAAGCCCCCAAGCTGGCTAATAAGGAACAAATTCAATGTATTCCAAGCACAGGGCAATCTGTCTTAGCAGTGATCTTAATAAAGTCTAGTCAGCAATAAACCCTGGTAGTCAGAAGTGATTTTCCTTGAGTGTCCTGATTAGGGAATGCTGTTCAATTATCTGGATTCCAGCGAGCAGCTGGCATACATGCTGCAGACAAAACGGGAGAGTGGGGGAGAGGTCTTTAATTATCTTCAAGTCAGCAAAGATCAGTGTGTTGAATCAAAACAGATGGAGTGTATAATCCACTAGCAATACTTGTGATTGGGTAAATATAGTTACATGGCAGAGAGGAGGAAGGCAAAGCAAATGGAGAGGAATTTCCTTGTGGGTAGGCTTTGAATGTTGGTATATTTACCCTGTCACTGGTAGCCAAGGTGGAAGCGGGAAGTGTAAATACAGCGTGAAGAGTGAACCTCTGTGGGGACTTACAAGGCCACTCTGGGGAAGTGGCAGGGTTTGGGAGAGTCACTTCCTTGCAGAACCTTGTGCTTTGTGTTCCGCTGGCCATGGCTGTGTTACAGATGGCAGGTTTGTGAGTCTCTTGGTTCCAGAGAGTACAGGTTTAATTCCTTTTGTGGGGTGCGCTTCAGGCATTTCTGCAGTGACTGCAAATCAGGCTGGACTTGTCAGACAAAGTAATTAAAGACATTCTCTGGACAGCTTTGAGCCAGTGGGATGTGTGACAAAGGCACCGTACAGCTGCTGGATGGAGTGGGAATACTGGTGGGAGTTCAGTGCTCTTTCTGGTTCCCAGTTGTGAGGTTTGCAGCTACACTCTGAGCATGTCCACTCAGCACCGGGCGGCAGTGGGAGGACTGACCTGAGCAGCTTGCCAAAGCCCAGCAAGAACTTCCAACTAGAAGCCCCTGTGATTGCCTAGACTGATTTATGGGGTTTTCTGTGGTGATGCAGACTTCAGGTGTCTGCTAGGGACAGGACTGACCCCAGTGGCCCTTTCTGCAAGGGGTGCTAGCTGGGTGTTGGAACGGCACAGAGCTGTGTGGAGGCAAAAAGTCACTGGCGGTAGGATAGGAAAAGCTGTTGGACCCTGAGCGCAGCTGAGCGTGCTGGTGTGTGCTGTGTGCTGAATTGCAGGGAAGGTTTTGTATGCACAGGCACTGCTGCATGTCTTGGACAGGGACCCAGGCCAAACCAGTGATCTAGAGGATTCCTTCAGGCATAAAGTGTGCATGGAAGACTGGCATGGGGTATCTCTGCTACTACTTCTAAGCCCCAGTGATAAAGGCACTGTAACTATTCTAATTTGTTTAACTCTGAAGTGCATTTTAGTGACTAATTTTTCATCTTGTTATGTCAGTGCAAGTGTTTGATCAATAGATGGAAACAGGCAGCAAGAGCAGCATCTGGCAATGTGGTTTCTTCACCTGGAGATTGTTTACCCTCATATGGCTGTACGTCTGCTCCCCAGTTAGAGCTTAAATGGTACAAGCCAAAGGAGAAATGAATCAAGTGCCTGTGATGTGTGTAGAGGCTTCTCCTCCCTTTCATCTCTACTGTGTGGACAGGAGATGGATTTGAGATGCTGTACAACAGAAGCAGCACTAAACAGCTTTGGGTGAAGTACTGCTTTAATTTTGTGGCAGACTCTTTGATAGAGGCATCATGCTTCCTGACTGAAGGATGGCTCAATAAGGAAATGAAATGCTACTTGGGGAGGAGCCTAGAGGTGAGGTGAGTTTTGCCGCACTGTGTTACGGGGAGGTTAGCTAGTGCTCCGGCGAAGCTCTGGTTGCAGGTTCATACAGCCTAGATGTGAGATGCCAGAGGCAGGGGCTGCCACTGGTGTGTGTTTCTGGTTCTGCAGGTACCCTTGCACCTCATAATGCCCTCGGTCAACCTTGGACCTCTGCTTTTCAACTGCCTCTTGTCCTTTAAACAGGACCATAACAGAAAAACGAGCATCCTGAAGTGCTTGCCACCTCCTAACTGAAACAAGCCAGAAGCAAACTGGCTTTTCCTTGACTGCAGTTCTGTTCCTTAAGTTCCCTGTATCAGTCGCCCATCCCTGTCATGTGTCCCCTCCCAACAAAGATCTTCTGGCTGCCATTACTAGTATGTAGAATGACTGAGCAGCTCTTCAGGTGTAACTTGCTGGCAGTGAAAGACATCTCAGGCTGAAGAAAGGTTGAGTGGCAGGAACATGTTCTGCTGCTGTAAGAGCACATCCATAGGCGATACGCAGCAGACGGTGGTACCCGTTGGTGTGGGGCTACATTGTGGACACGCTGGTATCTGCCTGTAGCATAAAGCTGCAGCCTCAGCACGGGGTGGGGTGGGCAGTCCCCACAGGAGCCTCACTATTAGAGTGCACCGTGATGTTCGAGTCCCCCCCGGCTGTTAATTCAGAGCAGGGCAGTGAGTCGTGCACTGGCGAAGCTGTCGCTGCTTCTTGATGAGCGCTAGACACAGGTGCTGGAAATTATTTTAAAGATTGCTGTCAGGACAGTGAATGGGCAGGTTGGCCACTGTTGAGTAATGCCTTGCACATGTGGCAAGAAGTCCGGAGACAAGCCAGAACATGCTGGGCTGGCTTCTACAAGAGCTGCCTTTGGTGTGTTAGAGCACGGAAGGGGGCAGCCTGCACCATGGGGGCTGACGGCTGGACGATTTGCATCGAGCGAGATGCAGTATTACATGGCTGAAGTTGCAGGGATGTGTTGACAGAGTTGGCAGGGTGGAGGGGAACAGGACAGTTGGCCTATCAAAAAATGTGTTGTATTCAGGCTAATACAATTTTAAAGATGGGGGTTTGTACAAAGAGATTCAGAAGTACTTTTTCTCATTTAAGCTAGCTCTTTTGGGGTGGAGAGAAATCGGCCTCAGACATAAAACAATGTACTGATGTGCAGTCATATGCTTAAGTATGTACTTTGAAAACTAAAAGGGGGGGGGGGGAGGTGCAAACCCCCTTATTGGTAGAGGAGGCAGTAGGTGTTTAACCTTTCAGGCTGCTTCCTTGTCCTGTTTGAGTTGTCTCCTAGGATTTGTTGTCATTTTCCAAACCTGGCCAAGTTCAAACAGCCAACTGTAGGAAACCAAATCCATATTTGTATGGCATTCAAGTGAGCTTTCTGTGTAAAACTGTCTATTTTTATAGCTCTTCGATTAATAAAGATGCTTTGGTTGAGAGGCTTTTCTCAGAGTCCCATAGGAGTTTGGAATCCATTCCCAACTCTGAAAGAGACCCAAACATGGCTGTGTAGTTGGAAGTATTATTTGAGAAACACTGACTTTTCTGAATGCTTACCATGAATGTATCAGTATAAAACTTAATCAAATGAGGGAAACTGACGCAGAAATACCTTTTTTATTAGTAGTAGGTGAAGCTGAAAAAACCCCACAATTCTACCTCAAATGTAAAGTATTTCTATCATTTCTTTAACAGAAGTGTCTCAGTTTAGGGGTTACTTTAATACCGTGAATAACAAGGGACTGGCTTGGAGAAGGAACTCTTTACTTTTCCTTTCTGGAAGCTTTTCAGCAGTATCCCAACACTTGAATACAAGAGTAAGTGAAAAATGTCCTCTAAGCAACTCCATTAAAACATCAGTTCCCAGACCCAAAGTAATTGACAGGAGAGGCATGGGTAAAGAACAGAAAAGGCTTTATTATATTATATATAGACAGATCTGATTGTTGCCACTGTATGGGGAAACGCACTGTAATCTCAGTTCAGGTAACACTCAGTAGAGTAACTCCCAGGATCACGGGTCAGTAGGGAGCAGTGCCACACTGAGTTACGGCATATTCTTGAACAGATTACAGAGGATTTGGATATGCAAAACAATTTGTATTAAAAAAAAAAAAAATTGGCTTCTATGACTGTGACTGGATTACTGCTTTGTACATGACCTACCCCTTTCATTTTCTTTATAACCCATCCCCCAATAGCTAAATGAAAGAGAAATCTTAAAAATGTATCTCTCTGCTGTTTGTTTTCTAGTAAGGCAGTGAAATCTTCCTTTTAAAATATTGGGTGTTTTTCAGGGTGAAGTTTTCACCAAGAGGGCAAGCTGCTTGTGTCCAGAGATTGGGAACAGTGTCATCACTTCACCACAAAGTGCCCTTTCTAGTCTGAGGGATCCAAAATTATGTTGTGACCTCTATAATCCCCATTTTCTGGTTTTTGTTACCAGTCTTACTAGTTTACTGGAACAGGCCATCAGTGGCGTGATCAGAAGTAGCTCTATTTCAGTAATCATCTTACTCTGAGATGCTTTCAAGATGGAGCTGTCAAAAGATTTTTCTTTTAAAGGCCCAGTTGAGCACTACAAGCAAGCATATGTACAGAGCCAAAATAAGTCACTGCTCTCCTCTGTGATTGTTGTTCTTGTGTGCAAATAAGTAGTGGCTTCCCAGGAAAAACTGGAATAGTTCACATTCAGAATTATTAGTACCATGTGCATTTGAAAATGTACTTGAGAACAGGTACAGGACTCTTAAGAGCACTGTGAAATACTTTTCCTTAATAAAATCTGAACAGAAAGCATGGTCTCTGTGAAGCAGAGGGAACAAAAATACTCTCCATAGCTTAGTAGGTCTTACAATTTTAAAAAAAGAAATATGCAGTGTGGGTGTTTAAGTACATACATTAACTATTAGAATGGAGGAGCATAATTAGAGAAAACTATTCTGTAACTGACATTTAATTTAAAAATATTTTCTTCTTATTCAACTCCAAACAAGGCATTGTAAAATACTGTGCTGAATTTAAGAGGTTACTTTCTTGCAAAAAGCTTGCAGTTTTCTTGTTCTGAGAGCTTGGGCAGATGTGGTCCTCACCCACACACCATCCCTCCTAGGTGGTCTGCTGTCCCTGTCCACCCCTGGATATAACAGCTGCTGTCTACCTGATCCTGTGCCATTCCGTGTGCTCCAAAGAGGCTTAAGTAGTTTGTAGCTGAACATAGAAATGGTAATCTTACATGTGCTGTAGTATCTGTTTAAAATAGGCTAATGAATGTAGTATGCAAGTACTTTAATTTGTTGGCAGGCACATGATTTTTTTTTTTTTTTAATGTAAAAAACCAAGTTCTTCCAGTGTAAGTCTGCTTACCCTTAACTGGAACAGTTTTGATGGGAAGCATAAGCCACTTGAATTTACAGAGCATCAGGGAGACTATCTGACTGTAAAAACCCACAATGCAGAAAATACCTAAGCCGGTAACTCATACTCTGTAAGCTCCTGGTCTGATACCCAGCCCCCCGTGTTTGCATAGCGTTCCCTCTGGAGAGGGGGTGATTATAAACTCCTTTCCCACACCTTTCTAGAACTACGCCCTTTTGATACTCACTAGCAGTGTATGTGCAGTGTCACCGATTAGTTTAGTGACCTTGTCAATGGTGCCAGCAATATGCATTTAAGGGACCCCAGCTATTTCTTTTAACGTGTTTTTTTAAGAGTTTGGGTTAGGGATGTGGGCCCTTTCTTGAGCTTCCTGGAGAAAAGCTACTTTTCTGTTCAGTTGCCATATTAAACAGTTTACACACTACCCCTGGTGTCTTTCAGATTCCTCCTAAACACATACAGGATGTATAATAACAGTAACTCTAGATGAGTATCTGAAGTCAGGATTATCTTTACCGTGAGGCTCTTGCAGCACAGAACATTCACCCATATAAAAACATAGGAGGCAGAAATGATCCCAGTTTGGATTTCTAAAGCAGCACCACATAGGGAGCTATATTTTACTACCAGAAATACCACTTCAGTTCTTACACTTCAACTTCTCAGTGTTCTAGGGAGCAGACAGTAATCCTACAGAATGAGGGAAATGGGGTTTGAGGATTTTTGTTTTAATTAGTACATTCGTAACACAGAACTACGGCAGTATCATCTTTTAAAATTAAGACATGAATATGAATGAGAAAACTAGACCAGGGTAATTAATCCTTGCAGGAAAATGTTTTCTTGTCTGTGCAAGAAAATGAAAACAAATGCAGGTGAAATATTCAGAAACCCCAAAATCAAATTAGGACCGTAACATGTGCAAGCATAAAGGAGGATCAAGGACTGAGTGTGAACTAAAGCTTAAGACCTAAGAACTCCAAAGTTTTTATTGATGTGACATCTCTGTTTGAAGAAAAATAAAGTTAATGAAATTTACATGATGATAAACTTCCAAGCTTCCACAGATTTTTCATAAACAGAAAACATTCATGATTCAGTGAACCACAGCAACAGTAAGGCCCTACCAGTTTTGCAGACTGATTTAATCTTTGAGGAGGAAGGAAGGAGGGCACTTTGATTCAAGTCAGATGGGCTAGGATGAACGGAGCTGTCAAATTCAATGTTCTGCTCACTTTGTAAGCTTAGGAATTTGAGTCTGGATGGGTGTTGAAATAGTTTCTGATAGCTTTACATTAAGCCAAACCTTCAAAAGTTGGGCAGTAAACAAAGACAGGAACTAGAGAATCCAAGTAATGCTGGATTTGTTACAAAATCAAGGGCATATGGAACAAATCTGAGAAACATTTCCAACCATTTGAAAACTTGCTGATAAAACAGTATCCCGAATTCAAGACATGATGCTAAGCCTTTTAATGTTACCTGGAAAAATTATCTCCATCATTTGAGGTTAGGACTGACGCTGTAGCCAACAGCTCAATGAGTCTGCGATTTCCAGGCTCTCAAGTTAGATCTGAGGCTAACAGGATCTTCATCAGTGGTGGAGGCAGCAACAGCTGAAGGAACAGGCTGTGGCTTTTCCAGTGGATTTTGAAGTTTTGTTTCTGAAATGCTAAATTCCATCATGGGCTCTTTCATCTCCACCACAGGTGCAAAAAAACAGTAATACTAATTCCAGCAATCCAGATCCTATTTCATATGCAGAAATTAACCCAAAGGCAAGTAATAAAAATGCATACATCATCCCATTCAATTATTCAGCAGTTTTGCAGACATACCAGAAAAAAAACCTAGTCTCAATATAAAAATTGTCTATGAAACAGTCTAACTTGAATTTTTCTCCATGGATCATAATTCCACATGTGCTGCTGGATCTGTAGAAGAGAAGAGAAAAAATGAGCACTCTGTTTCCAGCTGCCTGAATTGGCAGATTGGTTTGAAAATCAGTATATAAACCCCAAAGACTTGTTCATTGCAAAGTTACCAGTGACTGAAGAACAATTCATACCCATTGGGCATAGCGGTGCTTTAATTAATGGTTAAGATAAGGCCAAGCTTATAAAATTGCAGGATCAGGGAGGGTCTTTAACAGAACTGGCACAAGAATGCAATATAGCTCTCTGTTAGAGTCTAAGTTTCAGTCAGGCCAAGTTACACCAGCCTCAGCCAACAAGGCTTTCTGGCCCATTAAAACACACGGATTATTTAACAGAGCCTCCAAGCAAGCCTTGGCACGGCGCAAGCTTACAGTGAACGAGCACACACCTTAACCCCCGTCCAAACAGGCAGGAAGAAGGTCAAAGTAGGGAAACAGAGAGATTACCATGTGTGTGTTGTCCTGGCATCTTAGCTGGCGTTCCCATTTCTTTTTCTTTCTGGAAAAGACTCTGGAGCAGTTTGATTTCTTGATCGTAGTCCTGCCATTCTGGAACTATACGCATCGCTGCTTGCAACTTGGGCTCTTTGGTCATTGGGTTATTACACTGTAAACAAAACACACAAACTGTTCAGACACTTAATGCATAAAAAAGGTTTATTTACCAAATAGAGGTATGCTTCCCTCTGGTGGAATTAATCTGTTGTTGGTGAACAAGACATGCTTGTATTTTAGCTAGAGTACAGTGTTGAAGTCTTTCCAAATTTGTAATAATGCCACTGCTCCAAGTGAGAGAGAGAAAAGCTGAAGGAAAAATCTCGAAGTGCTGAAAACATATAAGGAACAATACAGGATGACATGCCTAGATCAGAGGAAGGGAAATGCCTCTAAAACTGGTCACTGTATTTTACTGTGGGTTTTTTTACATTACATTACAGAATGAGGGAGCCATGCTACACTTACCAGATCAATGGTTTTTGCTCTCTTCTTTGAGGAATCATCACACCATGTTTCACACCACAGCCACTCCTGTGGGAGCGATTTAATTGGCACCTGGTGGATCATGTTGTTAGGCAAATCCTGTTGTAAAGAGCAAGAGTTAGTAGCAGTTCCCACAGGGTGCAGGGTAGGAGGAACCACACCTCAGCCAGACAGTACTGAGAAGTTTAACTTGTGTAGTTTTTTTCCCAGTGCAAATGAAAAGTGATGTATCAACCTTTCCATGCCAAACAAAGTCCTTTGGAAAAAAAACTGCATACAACTGTTACTCTTATTTTGTTGGAACTCAGTTACTTAGCAAACAGTATTAAAGCAGTAATATGAATCCAGTATTAAACCTGTACTAGACCAGTCTGGAAGACTATTATTAATTAAAATCATTGTGTTATTTTTTCCATCCACCACAGTACAAGCCTTCCTCCCATGTTATTATGTCAGTGCACAGTAAAGCACTCTGAGCTGGGTAGCTCAAGAAACAAGTATCCAGCTGCATTATGTATTTATCTTGGAGTATACTGGAAAATTTGATAGTCTTAAGACATTTAAGGGGAAGATGTTGTTTCCACCCACCAGTGAAATCTGATGCTATCAACATATGCCTCACTCGAAGGCAGGGCATAAAGGGACTGCTGCTGGCATCTGGCTGTGATTGAAGTTTGGCCAGGAATGGAGAGGTCCCAACCTGCCATCATACCCCAGTAAAACAACACAATAAAAACACACCTGATCAAGGTTGGACAGACTGTTGGGATCTTGACTAAGGCCCTGATACTGTCCTCTGAGTCGATCGCCAGCTGCTATCTTTCTGAACTTCTTCAGATCCACAACATACAGAGCACTACATGGAGATGATGCAATTAGTAATGACATTTGATTGATGGGTAACTTACTGCAGTCCCAATAGACCCCGAGATATAATATGCTAAAACAATCTCTTGGTGGCAGTACATCAAATTATCTAATACAAGGCAGGAAAGCAGTTCTAACAAGATCATGGCACATACAAAAAAAAAAAAAATTGCAACAAGTCTATCTTAGCTTTGCTGTCATGCAGTCCCTTCTTCCAACATTTGTTATTAACAAATGAAGATGTCTGGTTAGTTAACACTTCAGTTCTTCATCTGTAAAAGTTGTAGCGTACTGAAAGTAACTTCAGTGTCCCTAGTGCTTCAAATGGACCATAGGCAATGGAACCTTGAAGAGGCAACAGTAAGCAAAAAGTGGTTCACTGCAGTGTTGTTTGTATACCTCAGCTAGTTTTCTGCTAGTTCTACGTAGTAGTAGCAAAATCTTTCCCCCTCAATTTTGAAAAAACTGAATTCTTCAGTACCTGATATGGTATTTTCTTCCAGCTAAATGACTTGCCCAGTAACCCGATTTCCAGAACCTGTAGCCATCCATTTCTCTTCGACTGTCACAGAACGGAGTATATCCATAAGGAGCACCATCTAGATTGAAATCTCTTAATTCCTTCAGATCCGTGCGCACAATCTGAAGAGAAAGAACATTTTAGTTTTATTTGTAGAAGCCTGCCACAGGTCATTTTGAAATGCTGGTCAGGATTTAATCCAATTCAGTTACCTGTTACGCTGCAGTCTTTTGCATTGTGTATATGTAGTAAAGAAACACAGCACAAAAGGTATTGTCTCCCCTGCCCATAGAGCTGAAGCAACTAAAATACAGCTTAAAATAATCTGATAGGGGCTTGGTTTGACAGCCGAAGTGCCAAGTTGTTGCTTAATAAGCAGCAAGAATTCTCACTAGACATGAACTCTACTGTGATCCTTTGTATCCCTTCCTCTTGAAAGTTTGCAAACCCTTCAGGGACGAAGGCTTTGTAATGTCTTTTTGACACAGATGTTGCGGCAGTTACACTACTCTAAAAATACCACTCTGGTGGGAAAAAACCCACCACATTAATACCTTTTTTATAATCAGAGCAATAATTACCTAAAATTTGACCAGCAAAGCTACAAATTTATCCAAGGTGACACTTCAGCTATCCATTACAAGTTGTAATGGTTTTAACTGACGGGATCATACTGCACATGTACCAGAACACCTAAGGCATTTCATACTTCTGCATTGATAATCTGTACTTCACTGTTTCATATATGTTTTCAAAGGAGTATTTTGGGCAGCTCTCACTGCACATATATCCTGTAATTCCAAACCTTTCAGGCAGTAAGCACATCCAAAGCCTTGTAGACACAGTTTGCTCTGCAGCAGGGCACAGCTCCATGCAGAGCTAGGGTCCCGCTAGCTCCTCCGAATGCCACCCAGATCCAGCCAAGTTAAAAAGCAGGGGGGTGAGAGGGGGCAGGGCATTCCGTGGCTTAGGAAAATACTTCATGTGGTAAGTGACCGGCAGGCTGGGAGAACAGGTGGGATTGGAAGAACAGAAGGGTGAAACAAGAGTCTTATTTGGCAAACTAACCCAAATCACAGCGAGTGATGAGGAACCAAGCAAGAGTTAAAGACAGGCCAGTAAAACCAATCTTTGTGGGAACATACGGAAAAAACAGCACTCGCCGATGTGCTGCTATAGTTACAAAGTCAACCATCAGTCATGCCTGCAAAGGGCTCAAACTTGCAAGAAATTGTATTCAGAACATAATATTCTTAGAGAAAAAAAAAAAGGAAAAGATCAAGTCGTTCCAACCTCTGCGTTACCTGATCAGCATCCACAAACAGGATTTTATCAACAGCTAATGGGAAAAGCACATCTAGGAAGAGGATCTTGTAACCCCAGATGATGCGCTGTTTCTCTGTTTGCTGATGAAGCCAGCGTGGCCATTTATACTGGACAAGCTCATACTGGAAATTATACTTCTCTGCCATGTAAGGGATGAACTCCTGCAGAGGGAGGGGGGGGGGGAAAGTAGTTTATCTCATTTCTTTGCTCCTCTACCAGAAAAAGAAAAGTGCATTACAAGAGATAAGATTTCAGTTCTAAGGCATAGAACATTAGAAAATTAAATACAACAAAGAAAACAGTTTCATTGTTACTTCAAACAATGACATAACCCCAAACTGAACAATCAGTGCAAACTGTAAAGCCAACTATCGTAAGACAACTAAATATTTTGGCATTTTTCCCCACATAATTACTTATGAGCCATTTTATAGTCACCCACAGATCAAAGAATGCATTACTCAAATAATAAAATTTCACAGATGGGAGAATTATTATTTAGGACTGTTACACAAAGCAGTGTAAATGGGAATAATAAAATGAGAGAAAAAGAATCGGGAGACATTTTTTGCTAGAACAGCTTGGCCCACTGTCAAATCAGTTGAGCTTATTATCTGTGAGGCTCGTTCTGACTCTGGGGGAGGCCAGGGTGAGCCAGGGGGGGATGCTGCTGCAGCAGGGCTGCGGGGGGAAGCACACAGCAGCACCACCCAAGAGGTGACTGCCAGCAGGGTCACAGCACAGCCCGGGGATTACACCAGCAGAGACACTGCCGATTACGGCCCCTTGGTTTATGCTGAACAGGTAAGATCCTCTTAAGAAATGCTACTTCCTAATATTGAAATGTTAGACGTTGCACATTCCTGAAAGTTTTAACATCCATTTACCTCTGGATTCTGTTTTGCATCCTGCTGTTCACGTTAAGATACATCACATAATCGGTAAGTATGCCCAGGTATACTCATTTTGGGCCTGCGTCACTGCCATGCGCTGTTCACGCACCCTGGGCAGTCTGAAACGTGACCTTCGTGTCTCCTCTTACAAAGCTCTCTCCACACCTAGTCACAGGCACTGCTTCTCTGGTAGGGGCTGGGGTTTTTTCATATGATCTTTCAACCCTTCTCTATTAGATGTAAGTTTATAGCCCTGAATTTTATCTTAAAATCTATACCTTTATCGTGTGAGTCACAAAAAAAAAAGTTCAAATTCTGTCAAGTACAATTTTCCTAATAGGTGCTGTTCTCTTGAATATTTACCTTTTGCATGAGTCCACTGTCAACCTGTTACTTCTCATAGCTTTCTAAGGCAGAACCACCAGCTTATACCAGCTCAGTGCTTTGTAAAATAGAAGGTATACAGACAGGTAACTGTACATAGCTTTACACAATAGTGTGATGCCCAGGTTGCAGGTTTGGTTTTGGGTTTTTTTAACTTTTTCCCCACCATAGAACAAATTTCTAACCAGTAACAAACCTTGAAAGTAGGTGATAAGTAGTTCTTCAGAAACCAAAACTTTAAAGGAGTCTTAGTGTGTTTCAGCACAGACAACATCATTATGCTATCAAAAGAAAAAAAATAAGGCATTTAACAGGAACAATTGCCACCCACTAGGATCAGCTGTGTAACAGATTACAAATTGCTATTTTACATTAACCTAACTGCAGTTACTGTGTCAGGTAACTGATCTTCACGCATGAAGAAAAAGTGGGGAGCTTCAGTCTATTGCAAATTGCTTAATTTTATCTATAAAATTACTAACACACACACACACACCCAATCTATATATTTTAACTAGTCATAGAATAGACAACCTGTTGGCTTTCAGTCCTTTAAGAACAGAAGCTCAGATTCTTTTCCAAAGCAACTATGACTTACAACTTAACAACACATTTTTATTTGGTTATATTGTAGTGAGAAAATTTAGGACAGCAACATACCATCTATTAAACTAAGTCTATTTTGAAGGTATGAATGTTATGCAGACAAAAGTTCCTATAATAAAGTAGATGCAAAATCTAGAGCACTTGTGAGCTGCTGAAAAAGTGTTGGGTTTTTTTTTTTTTTTACATTCTTGCAAGTTCTAACCTTTTTCCTTGTGGTAAGAAGGGCACACAACCACCATTTGAGACCCCTGGATTATAAATTCTGAACTAACCGTAGGAATCTTTCATATAGGTGTCCTGAAGCCACAGAGAATATATTTAGTACATCATCTTTATCTTGTTTTGCATCTTCGTTCTTTTGTCCCCCTGTGAATCCCCTGAAAGGACAAATGTTTTTATGTAAAGGACAAAACAGTAAGGGCCAGCTATATAGGAAGGAGCGCAACAGATTATAAATGGCAGCAGTGTTGGCCTAACACAGTACAGCTGCAGGGTTTGGTGTCCCCAGGCTGGTCAGGGAATCCTCCACAAGGCCGCGTGCTGCAGACACAGACGTGGAAGACCCAGTAGCTTATGTATGAAGAACTATTCAGATGAAAGACTGCTGGCCCAGATGCAGCTCCTGGAAATGAACGAGGTTTTCAGGCTCCCAGGTAGCAGTGAGGGTAAAGGAAGGTAGGCAGGTGCAAACCAGTAGCCCAGTTCTCTGGAAACAGAGAGGTCCTATGAAAGACAGCCCTAAATTCAGTCTTAATAGACAGCTATAGAATATCGCAGACATAACTGTATCATCAAGTAGTTTCCCAGTTTCAAAAGACTTGCAGGTTAGTATTGAGGTAGTTTTACCATTTGAGAGATTCCCAAAATCCAGATTCATTCTCACTGGTACCATCACTTAGCAGATCTTCATTCATCATATCTAGTTTTTTCTGAACCTACAAAGCAGAACATTGCTTTAGTGAGTGAGTGGCACCACATCCTGGACAAACAGCTACAGAGTGTAACTTTGACACTGACTCTGTCCGCAGCCAGAATCGTGTCCGGTGAGCTGACAGGTAACCGAAGGTGTCCGGAGAAACAGCTCAGGAGGGAACTGTCATTTTCAGAACAGATTTTCAGAAGCTGTTTTCAGACACCAAAGGCACATTAGTCTAGATGGTTAAAATGCTTTGCTAAGAGGTGTTCAGTGACCATCCTTGATGATGGAGACTAGCAAAGAAAAATCCTCAAAGAAACGAACCAACTGTGCTACTCCCCCCCCCCCCCCCCCAAAAAAAAACCAAACCCAACACATGTAATTCTCTCCAGTGTCATCAAAAAACCCAAAACAAAGTCTATAGATAATTTCTTCTGTTATTGATACTGTGATGTGAACTTTGTGCCAACTGCCTCAAATGTATGCCTGCAGCAAGGGATCATCAGGCCTTAATCAAGTTTCTTTCCCACTATTGATTAGTCTTTTTTAAGAGCAACTCTAGTTTTTAAAAACTCACCTTCACTTTAATGATTTTGCTCTTGAAGTTGTTGAGAACAACAATAACTTCACTAGCTTCAGGTGGAGAGTCTGTGCCATCATGGCTGAAAAGACAGTAAAATACTGACCTTTACTGCAATGCAGAAATAATTATTTCTTCTACACTTTTTTCTACATGGTATTAAGTCTTAGTACTGTAAAACAGGTTTGAGACATGCAACAAAGTAACAAATACGTGAAGTTGTGCACACGCTGGGTTTTTTAAATGAATTGATTTATTTCATCTCACATAACTTACATTCAGTACAAACTGTAATTTGCTATTCAGTTCACTATGCTTTGGCAAGGGAACTGTTAAGATTCACATACTACAGTGCCTCCTACCTAGTTCAAAAGTTTCACAAGAAAAAGACTAAAGTATTTCTTATGGTGTCCTACCTGTAGATTCTGTAGATATCCTCAGATCTGCCCTTTCTAAGCCTTAGAGTCCATGCACCAGGATTGGCTTTTAACTGGAAGTAACCCTGTGAAGTGAAAAGAGTATTTGTCAGTTTCCAGAAAATGCAAATTTAGAAGAACAAGTGTTTTAAGTCATTTGACCCACTGTTTTATGTCTGAAAATGGTTATTCATAAGCAAGCTGTTCACATAACCTTAAGGCTTTAAAACCCAGAAGTTCCATTTGAAATTGTTGCTTTTTCCGTAAGAGACAGGGTTATGGAAAGGTCTATCATTATTTGTTAGATAAGAAAAAGTGTTCAGAGTGTGCTGATGTGAACAGTGCAATCCCAAAGTTTTTTTCTGCAAAAGCTTGCCTTCATGAAGGAGTGAGTGGATTTCAAAGCACTGGCTGGTAACTAACTACACAGCAGTGCGCAAAAGGTCTGTCTAAAAAACAAAATCTAAATTGATTTTGAAGCTCAACATGCCGGTATTTCATCTACAGCAGGAAATTGTAACATAATTTATATCTTACAAGATCTCTCTTCTACAGAACTTAAATCATTACAATGTGCAATTCAGATATTGTGTACAAATCTTGTTGAAGTTTCAGGTTCCAGATCTGAATCTTTTCTTTTGTGATTTAGACTATTACACCTGCAGAAGATACAAACATTTGTAGTGATGCCTCAGTGTCCCATCCAGTTTTGTACTGTAACCCTGTGACCCCAAATACGTGCAATTCCATGTGTGATCCAGTTAGCTTTAAAAAAAACACACAACAACAAAACAACCCAAAACCTAAAAAAAAAAAAACCACACAGGGCATGTTCCTGGTCTCCTCCTACCCTTCCACAGCGTAGACACGGAGTGGAGGAATGGGATTCCCAGATACAGCACTGTGTGCTGCGGTGCGTACACTTTGGTTTAACTACTTAGAAAGACACCTCCAAGCCATTAAAGCTTTGTTCCCTAAAATACACAGTGTGATCACACATAAAATAAGGGTCATCTTCCTTTCTACAATAAGAAATATTACATTATAGGATATATTCTGGCTAAGAAAAGGTGATGAATGTAGGAATTTTAAAATAAATATTTAGCAGCAGTAAACATTTTTTCTTGCTTTCCCTTTAATACATTTACAGATTCAAAAAAAAACCCCAAACCACAAAAGGCAGTTTACTCAAGTTTCTAACTAACCTTACATGTCAAGAAAATATTCCAGGGGCTAACTTCCCTTGCCATGATTTCAGTCCATTACCTCTCTCATTGCCCAGTGCAGACACTGCAAACAGACTGATCCCTTAAGCAGCTGCCTTATAAAAGCAGCTGCAGGGAACAATCACACGCTTGGATTTCCATCACCTTTTCTCAACCAAATTAAGCAATTCCCATTCTTTGACACTTGCTTTATTTTCTAGAATGTCAACTGTTCTTGCTGACTTCTCTCCATTTGTTCCACAGATCTCCTGAAGAAATGGGTCCCAAAATAAGACAGCTGTACACCTGAGGCTCACAGTACCACAGCAGATGGTCTAAAGACTACCCAGTCTAAAAAAAAAACAACAAACCAGAACCACCTGACCTTCCCTGAAAGAGTCACTTAAGAACACTGGCATCATTATAAGATATTCCTGACGACCCCTCTCAGCAAGCTGAAGGGAAAGGAGTACATCTTGAAAAAGGTAAGAAACAAGTACGCTGCAAGGTTGTAGACATAATGTTAGGAATGATGTGGTTCCGATGTTTGCAAGCAGCTGTGCCGTGTAACACCACATATCCATAACCCACATAGTAGAAAATACTCAAAGGTTTATGCAAGTCATGGTGCTGACTGGAAAACCAGTTACTTGTTGCCAGTTTCAGTCAAATGCTTACCAAGTTGGCCATAACAATAGTATCAACAATGACAGGACTGGTTGAAGTTCCTAGTGTAAACTGGAGTCCCCGAGGTGGCTGTCCAGTAGTAATATCATAGCAGTGTCCTTCCAGAAGCAGATACTCTAACTCATACTCTGCAGCTACAACATTATCCACCTGTAAGGAGAAGATACTGCTGAATTCAGCAATAGCTGCAGAGTGCAAATTTTTAGTGATTCAGTTACTCTCTAAAATAGCCACAGTAATTAAATAACAATGTTACCAGAGTAATTTTATTAAATAAATACCTAGAAAGCCTCAAAGAGCTCAGCTCCTTTGAGTGACAAATTTCATACACATATTCTTAAGTGTCCCTGACCAAAAAGGTTTGAATCTCAAGGGGTGAGATGCTAGGATAAGAGAAGGGAAGGACTGTTGCTCTATTTTATAGTTACGATTTTTTCAACATTTATTGGAGAATGTAGTCAAGTAAGTGATTGGTTTGACATCTCATAAAAAGTATATGATGGGCTCAAGAACGCTGACTCTAAATCTCTTTAAAGCTAGTCTCGTCTAATATTTATTAGGTGAAATAAATGTTTTGTTTTGCTCTGCATTACTCTTAGTGTGCTAGGGTACTGTCAGAAATAGCAAATCCTTTTTCCTACATCAAAAAAGTCATGCCAAGAAAGGAAAAACCCACAAACCCAAAAACCTTGGGTCCCTACCAGACTACATTCAGATGTAGCCTAAATAAATAATAATATTATTTAATAAATAAAGACACTAAATAAGCAAAATATTAGTGATTCTCACAAAGCATCTTCTCTCATTGCACTTCCAAAATAACAGTTTAATTGCTACAGCACCAACAGACTGCACGTTAGGAATTGGAAATTGTGCATCTGCAAAAGTAAAGCTACTGCTTATTTGGAGATGCAGGATGGTACTTTGAATGCCTGAAGCATTTAATCCCCCTCTCAGGCTTTCAGTTAATTTAAGGGGGACAAGGGAATTGGACGCTTGAAACACGTAGTAGTAGCAACCATTTGGTGGCTCGTTTACGGTGTTTCAGTTAGGTTAAGAGATGAAAAACAAAGAAACCCTCAACCAAAACAAACCCATACAGCACCACACACCCAAGTTTCCTAGATCTCTGAATAACTAGTACAGGATCAGCAATATCAGATTCCCCAACGGTATCAGAAAGATGCAAAAGTAAGAGGAGGCTACTAACACAATGTTCAGGGAGAAAAGACACGTCTGTAATGATTACAAGGCCGTACAGACGGTTGCTTTTCAAGAGGCCTGTTGGTAAAGGGTCTCACACTGCTGCCACACGTGCAGCGGGCAGGTTTCTGTACTGCAGGAGTCACCACGCAGCTGGGGCTGCTGTGACCCGGCCCAGGGCTGGCTGGTTTTGGAGCCTGAACTTCCCTCTTGCCTCTAGAGGCGGTTGCTCCAGGTCAGGGTTGAGGCATATCGGTGGGGAAGCTTGTCCTGGCCCCCTGTGCCATACTCATTCTGCATAGAGGGAACTTCAGCCTCCAGAGCTGTCACTCTGGCATCCTTTGCATATGCTGGATTATACATATAAAAATCCTGGGTTTAATATTTCTCTGCAGTTCTTCAAGGCCAACTAAATAAGGGCTTGTTTCAAGGGAAAAGATTATTTGACCACCTCATTTAACAGTTACTATTTAATGTTGCACCCTGAAGTCCAAAATTTTCTACTTTGCATCACAGGTGGATTTTTCTAACTTTAATCTATGTGTTTTTAGTGCCCATCATAACACGGTGTGTAGTGCACTTTGTAACCACTTAATAGCCCACCTTTCTAGATCTTCTGAAAACTACGGAAGTTAACAGCAAAAGGTTAATAATTAGCACAGAATTATCCAGTTCATTAAAGATTAATGAGAATCAACTTGTAAACACAGATACTCTTCTTTTGTTTTTTATGTCCTCCTCCTGCTAAACTCTAGCCCCTTGGATTTTTATTTCCTCCTTGTTTTATCCCTGTGTATGTGGGGCAGCACTGCCCAGATCAGTATTGCAACAGTCTGATTTCAAGGCGTGTTCTAGCAGCAGTCAGCTCCTAAACCTGCCACAGCTGAGCGCATTTCTGCTGCACCAGTTTGACTGTTCTATTGGTACTGCGCTTCCTTTTGTGGGCCACAGGACTGTTTGCCAGTAACAAAAGCTGTGAAAATGAACAGGCAGCTAAAAACCAGCTTGGTTGCTTCTGAGAGCAAGTGAAAGTAAGTAGAATTTACTTACTGGAACAGGATTCAGACCTTACTTAAAAATTTCTAAAAAGAGGTTTTTAAAAAATGGTGATCTTATTTTTTGTCGTGCCATTTGCTGTCGTGGCAACCTGAAACAAATTTTTCAACTAATAGAAAGTTATTTAATGACCAACAGTTTCTTTGTTTGTAGCTCATGACAGTGAAACGTTATATATACACACTCAGAGCATCTGTAGGATCCACTTCAAGTGAACCTACAATATTTTTCAATCTCCGGTTCAGGCATCCATGAGTAGGTGAGAACAGCAGCCTTAACTGAGCTCAGGTTTACCTGTGTCTCTCCTAGAAAATGTTTAGGGGTCTGCAAACGTAACAGTTGTTAATGTCCACAGTTCTATGTTTATTAACATTTTAAAATTATGCATTTATTTGCAATTACAAAAATAAGCCCTGGAAAAACAACACCATTTCAATGCAGTAATAAGAACACGTTGATTTCTGTTACCTCCTCCAAGTAAATATTGTCGAGGTCATACGGGGTTCTGACAGATTCCACCATCCAGCTCTCCGGAGTATTTAGGTTCAAAGTGAACAGTGGAGACTGGGGCATATCCAAAAACTTGGCTATTGGTCCTGCAGCAAAGTTATTATCTGCTGCAAAAGAAATCTCCGGCTCCAAAACATAGCGATAAAAGCTGAAATTTCAGAAAGAACAATCTTAGAATGTATTTCTGCCAGACTTTGCAAATATTTCACTCTCATTGAACTTGCTGATGGCATCAGCTTTCCCAGATCTGCAGTGTCTCCACAGCTTTGACCAAAGCAACACAGGTTCTGTTGACTTTAGAACAGGTCAGAATTTTCATCCCGAAGGAGCAAACAGAATGTGCAAAACCCGACTATTAGTAAGTTATTTAACTTTTTAATATAAATAAATAAAAGAGCCTAACTTGTAAACCAGCAGAATTACCTCATGCAACCCACAAATTTTCAGATTCCCTGTGGGAAATCATGCTATTACATAAAGGAGCTCAAAGCAGTTATTGAGGCTTCCTATAGGATATTTGACCATATTTCTGTTTGCGCATTCCAACAAGTATTTCTTTCTCTCTCTCTTTTTAACCCTGGTGTGGTATTGCTTACCTTTTCAGTGGCATGTCAGAAAGTTTGGACTGGCAGTTCATAAACACTCTGAGGTTCATATTTATCAATTGGTTCAAAACCTAAAGTAACGAGCAAAAGACATCCCTTAAAATAGGAACTAGAAAACTGACCGCTGTTTTTATAGACAGGACCTCAAGGAGGCACGTTAGCTGCTCATTCTCAATCCTCCCTTCTCATTATTTGCTTTACCACACCCACTTTTTAATTGGTGGGTTTAAGAACAGTTACCTGCTGCCTCACATTGCAGGCATTCTTTTTGAGATGCAGAGACTCAAGAACAGAGTCACTGCAAACTAAACTGTTAAAATGGTGAAACTAAAAGCTATGTAGACAATACCCAAGCATGATCTTATTAGTGTGTAATACACTGTAATTAGTTTTTCCACTAATAAATGTATTGTGCAACTCGGACACACTATGAGGCAGCCGTTGGTCACCACCCAATCAAGGAGGAAGACAAACATTCCAAAATTACGGAACTGAGACTTTTTGAAACTGCCATAAAATGCGTGACAACATTGCATACACACCAGAAGTAATGGAGCAAGCCTTTGAGCATCTCTGGTCACAGGATCAACAATGGCCACAACATCAAAGTATGTCTCCCCCTCTTTTGGTCTCAGTTTAACTGCACTAAACAGAAGAAAAAACAATTTTAAAGTATCAAAAATATGGATAATCTTACAAAAAACCACTGTCCATCTCATTGTGAAGTCAAATTACTTCCTAAACGCTATGCACCTTCTGAATCTAGATAGTGAAAAAATACAGATATATACATATACATGTATAGAGACAGAAAGAATCTGGAATCTGGCTGTGCCCTGAAAACTGTTGGGGACTTTCCTATTGCTACTTGGATTTTTATTTTTTAAGTTAAAAGCAACGTACAACAATAGGAACAGTAAAAGACAAGGAAAAGCTTATTGCTCAGCAAATGCCAGCAATTCTATACCTGTATCGTTCTTCAAAAAAATGATATTCAATCCTTGCCTCTCCTTTTGGTTGAGCAGAAAGAAGAGCATCCACTTTCATTACCAGGTCGCTTGCACTGAACAAAACAAAACAAGTTTACAGGTACTCAGAAAATGCTTGGACTTATCACATTTCTGCTAGTTAGCAGCAAAAGAGAAGACAGTGAATTCAGATACACAAACTTAACACCTCTACTACCTTTCTACACAAGCTTTGAAGAATTAAACATATTTAAGGGCTGTCCACCATTAATTTTAACAGGTTGCTGCCTTATTACTGAGAATACCAAAGGGTTTAACTCTGTGACAAATACAGAACGGCTGGTATTCTGGGGGTCAGCCATGTGATAGGTAGTACGTTCCTGAACTTCACCAACCTCTTAGACCTGTAAGCCATTCAGACCAAACCCCTGTTTCACAGCAGCCTTCCCATTTTACACACGACTCTAAGAGCTAGGAAGCAATCCTCTATGTGGAGAAACTTCTGAGAGAGAGAGGGGTCCTGTCATTAAAAGATAATTACTTCTGACTTCTTCCTTTTTATTATTCCCATACATTTTCAGTCTCGTATTTTAAGAATATATTTAATCTTGAAAATGTAAAACCCCTTGAAAGTTCAGTGAAAATTGATTTGTACCTCATAGCTTTGCCAGGTACCGTAACTTAAAGGTCTTTCAGCTTTTCCTGAATTAAGTAAGTCTCATAGATTTACAGCGACAGCTGTTTAAATTGTTCATGCCAAAACCACAAGCCTGGTGAAGTCTGCCAAGTTCTACAGTGTTTTCCAATGCAGATAATTTCAAAAGTTTTTCCAAAACTTTGGCAGCATTCAGACCAAAAAACCACTGCTCTGTCCAAAACTAGCCTGTTTTCAAACTATGCCATCTTCCTCCACCCTATCACCTTTATTTCTCTTCTAATGCCCAACACAGCAATGGATGCAGCAGTGTTTGGAATGCTGTTAAAACCTGTCCCACTAGGATTCAGAATCACACAAGATTACTGCACAGATGACCTCAAGCTAAACTTACATGACTAGCCTTTTAACAGTCAAACAGCATCATGGAAAAATGTAATGCTAAATACGGAAGAAACTATCTTTAGCTATGAGATCCAACACGCAAATGCACACCTGTGGACCTCAGTTCTTTTGAGCCTGAAGATTTTCTTTTGGTTAGCCCCCCCCAAGCTTTTTGCAGTAATTATCTAGAACTATGACTTTGCTTTTCTTATCTCTACCTCTTTTCCTATTGTTCCTCTTCAAAAAGTTAAAAGCAGTGTCCGTGATCATGTAGTATTGACAGTGAAACATATCACTAAAATAATTTTTATATTGATAGTTCAGTGCTGATTGGCCTGAACTGCAAACAGATTCAGAAGGCATACTCCCACAGCCTCTCAATTTCTTCCCTTCTTTCTGCTTTTAAATCAATACTGTAGTAATCCTACATATGAGTTATGAAACCCTGACATATTGGAGGCAAGTGGTTTAAAACAGCGTGTCAGGTAAGATTTAGCTGGGGGAAAAACCCGTAAGAAGTCTGAAGGCCTTAGAATTAATGAAAAGTTAGGCTTCTCTTACTGGAGCAGAAAGCATTTTCAAGAGCAAGTGTAGTAACGTGCAGCAGTCTGTACTTTGTAACGTCCCACAAAAGCAAACCACTCTTCTCTGCATAGAGACATCACCTCTGTTAGTAAAGTTACCACAACCAGTCACCTAAACCTTGAACGGAACTTCATCTAGCTGAACACAGCAATAAGCCAGTCCCTGCAGAATACATCACCACGCTCAGTCTTTATTTTTTTCAGCCCACTTGTATCCCTCCCCACCCCAATCTAAGGAACCACTTTCTGGAGCTCCTCAGATAATGCAGCAGGCTGCTGCCACCCATGCTGCTGTGAGTAAACTGGCAACATTTACTGTTCCATGTTCACCTGAACCACTCTACAGTAAACCCTACAGACTCTGGCACTTTGCCAGTTTCTTGCTGCTTGTCGGTGAGGCTTCAGCCAGTAATTCCTCCAACTTTGGTCACGAGGCACCAGACCAGCCACAGCAGGTTGCTACTAGATAATGAACCAAGAAAGAGGAACTCTGAGCACGGTACCCTAGCAGGGGTTGCCAGTACTCTCAGAACTGCCTCCTGAATCTGGCGGATACAGTTACAGCTCCATACCTCCAGGAGATTGTGAGCTGTAACAAAGGTCAGTCACTAAAGCACTGGAAACCCAACAAAGATAATGTACATCCTTTTCTTTTCTCACTTCTCCCTCTGAACAGCTGAGCCCTAACCATATGAACACATGCATGTTTGTTTACAGCACGTATCCAGAGTATACTTGATAAAGCTTTCTCCAAACTGCAGAAAGTCACTTTATCAGAGTACCACCACTTTTTTGTAAGCCTCTTCACGTGTACTTACAGATCTTCTTCAAATCCCAGCTGCTGAATCTGAGATTTGATTTTCTGTCCTGATGTCTTTAGTATGATATTCTCAAGGAGATGAAAATCATCCTGATTGAACATCTCACCATCCTCTAATGGGCCAATAATCTATAAAAAAAGCAGGATCTGCATTACTAGGTTAAAGCTACACCGAAACAAAATTCAAAGACATATTAAATAAATACTGCACCCCAGTCTCAGTGGGTATTAACTGTTTAGGCTGATATTAATGTCTGGCAGCGGAGTTTAACAGCTAAGTAACTATTTAGAGCCAAAAGTCCCAGGCTAAAGGCATAAAGTGCATCCTTAAAATTTTCACAGAGTGCTTGGTTTTCAGAAGTCAGGCATACTAAATTATACATGCAATGCTACATCTTGAAGGGGCAATAGAATAGCAGGCCAATTCCAGTAGTCCAGTATGACTCCAGCACAGGTCACTCCTCTAGCCTTCAAAAGCCTGAAGACTACCTAGACAATTCATGTTATTTTGCTAAGAGAGTGAAATAAATACCACAACTCATCACTTGAAATTTTTAACCCATTGAAGTATACAGTAACCACTGGAACTTGGGGGGGGGGGGGGGGGGGCGCGTTCCTAACTAGGAAGCAGATGGCAAAAGAAAACTTAACGCTGTACTGAGCTGAGTTTCATTATTTGCAGTGAAATACCATTGTAACATCACATGCCTAATCTAAGTGGCTACTGTGAAAAAAGCTGGTGGAAGAGACCAGGGCACCTTGGTCAGGGCCAGCACATTTTGCCCAATAAACTGAAGCAGCACAATCTTTCAGATTTATCATCCCTTTCCGCCCCTGGACTCAATTCACTGCCAACATGAAAGCAACTTGTGTTACTGAGAGAGAGATCTGAAGTTGTACAAAACACAAACAAGTAGCTGCACGCAGTACAAAGGAAGGGTCATGAATGTCTGAATAAATCAAACTGGAAGCGGTCCTAGAAGTGTGTTGAGACCTAAAGGCAGCTGAGGCTCTGTGTCTGATCCCTAGACTCCGCACAAGGTCTGCTTCTTTCCCACAGGTGGAGTATCTCCTTCAGTGCCTGCTGATTGATCTCACCCTTCCATTGCTGATCACAGCCCTCTGCCCCTTCTTCAGCTTTAGAACGTCTCTGCAATATATCGCATGGGACAGAATAAAATCCACCTTGGGAGATTCAAAGGCTTCTTTGAAAATACTGATGTCCATACCCTGAAAGAAAAGAATACTTGACATTGAAATGGGAAGAAAACTACACCTCTGCACACTTTTTAAATGCAGCTTTTTTGTTTCCATTCGAGAACATCTTTCTGGCTTGCTAAAATTTATCCCCAGGCCCCTTTTCTTTGTGGTCTTCAACCTAGTTCTTGCCTGTCACCTTCAAACATTAGCAACAATTACTAGGGCTGTGGCCCTTCATATCAGAAGTTGGGATACTTAAACCAGTTATTCCATTCTTCTGTTCTTAAGTGATTCTTGCCTAACTTTTTTAAACCTACTTTGAGAAATGTCATTTTTTTCTCAGCTTTTTAAAAAGATTATCGTTCTCCCCTAATCCCCCAAGAAACAACAGACTCAGATTCCTAAATCTGCATTCCTCTTGATTTTTCAAAGTTATGTAGCTTTGATGTGTATGATTTACTTTATTTTTAGATGTACAGTTACATTTACTAAGTTTATCTTGGGAGAAAAAAACCCACCCCCCTCAACCAACAAGCAATAGCAAAACCAGGAGTGTTACTCTCCATTGTTACTGTCTCTTTTGCATATGAACATATCACACTAAAAAATTCATCAGAAGAACAAGTGAAGTATCCTACCTGTGTAAATGCCAACAAACATGCTTACCCCAACAGCAAATTCTAAGATGTCAGCTCCTGCCTTCAGTGCCTTTGCAATTTCTTCTTTGGCCATTTTGGTGATGAAGTTCTTGGCATTATTTGATGTTTGTGTCTGCAGAGCTGCCCATATGGCTTTAGCAACAAGTGTATTCTGGCTATTTGGATCTTCACTGGGATTATTAATCATGCTAATTCGAACATTATTGCTGGATTTCTGTGTTTAATAAAACATGCGTTAAGAGAGTTTTAGAAATTAATTGAGAAGCGTAAGTCTATTGTAATAAACACTGCAGCAAAAGCTTTGTATTTCTTAACCAGAAAACCAGATTACAAATCAGGTAAATAACAGCACAAGGTTAAATGGATGAATGAACTAATTTAACATCAAGTATTTAGTTTATGTATAGGCAGCACTGTGACAGGAATCTTCTAGATAATACCGTGCTACAGAAGAGATATAGGACTATGGCCGCGACTCAGAGGTCTGGCAAAACAGTGCTTTAGGAGTAAGCTATCTGTTTTTTACAATTCAGTTGTCTTCCCAGAACAAACGAGATGAACATGAGCATTGCTCTCTGCTCTGTGACCAAACCAAAACACAGACATCTTCAATTTAAAACCATGGGCTTAAAAGCATCTCTTTTCTTCATTGTATTAGCAAAGTGCCAAGAAGGGTTCTGTCCTAGTACAAGGTCAGTGATGTTCCAGCCCCTACAAATAAGGTGAGGCTGGAAATCAGAGACTCTGCAGGAACCAATCTCCCCAGGTCACGCAGCAGGAAGCGGCCCAAACTGTGTTTTTCAAGCCTCTACCTACTGCTTTATTAGCACTGCTAGCCCGTTCAAATGAAAACATTACCTACCTGATGTTTAATTGCATCATACAACAATTGCCTCCCTGAAGGCTTATCAAAATCACCAACAATCCAAAAAGTAACAGGTCTAACAAAGGAATCATCTGCAATTAAAAAAAAACGGGTGGAAGAAATCTGAGGGTGAAGGGAAGGAAAGCTTCAGGTTTTCCCTCATTTGGGGGAAAAATACAATACACATGCAAAGATTTCAAAAGAAGTAAAATCAGAAGAAAGCTATGGATGAACCTAAGCTATGAAGTCTGGCAAGACAAGAATAATAGTATTGGTATTAGATTTAGTTTCATTTACCTTATTCGTATAACCCGCGTGACAGCATGCATCACTGTTTCTAAGATATTTTTTTATTATTATTTTTGTTTGCTTGCTAACTTTTCAATTTAGAAATTATAAAGAACTCTGTAAATAACTTGCAGATTCCAACTAGGGTACAGACATACCACTTCTTCATACCAAAGCTGTTAGTACACAAAAACAGTTTTGCATAGAGAAAAAAAAAAGTGCTGAAGCAAACATGCATTTAAACAGTTCTAAAGCCAACATTATAAAGGAACCAGAAAATTCCCAGAACAACAACATATGAAATGTTAAAGCATGAGTTACCATAGATCTCCTTGGAAGACATTCCTGGTCAAAAAGCAGAAAGGAAAGGGGGGAAAGGAGAGAGACATTAATGATTTGATAGTAATCCCAATGTGTATCAAGAAGCTGCAGCACTGTACTGGGCGTAACTGTATCACTACAGTTCAAGTCCAACAAGCACCAAGCTTGTCCTGCTTTTATTAGGATAAGCTTTGAGGTTTTTCTTCCCCTCAAACAGATTGATGCTTTGGTATATTACATATTACCAGTTTCATAACATACTGTGAAGGCACCACTCTGAAGACCGTTTGCAAAAACTGCAATGCCATTATGACTTGCACATGAAGTTCCTTTAAAAATTAGTACGACGGTGCTATTTCAGTATTGTTGCTGAGCCAGCAACAGGTACAACTATTATTATTTTAGAAAATAAATGTGCTACAGTGTTACTGTAATAAGACATTTAATAACTGGTATCTGAAGTGACAGAAGAGGCGGTGACCCAAAACTGTCAAGCCATGGGATTGCAAATAATGCACACTTTCAAATGAGGTGTAGGTATAGTTAACACTCTGCAAAAGGGAAACCAAGAAACTCGTTCAGATCTAAGTGACTGAACAGGAACCAAGGGCAAATATAAGACATAAGAAGGAGCAATGGGAACGTTTAAGGCAGAGCATGCAGTGGCAGTGGGTGGAGATAGTACTGGGGAAACTTGTGCGAGTCCAGTAAAGATGACAGACAGGAACAAGAGGAATTGGTTCAAATAACAGCATCTTATTTAAGATACCTAACTGAAATGGATATAGGAAGGGCTTGATTAAGCTCTGTATTATGTCTGTGCCTGTGTTTCTTACATGAGAAGTACAGCTGAGTTTTAACACTCAGGAGACTTTGTGTGTAACTGTAATAAAATGACACTATGATTAAAAAAGCAGTACATGCACCGGAGCAATAAAAACAGCACAGACCACGTTAGGTGGTGTGTTATATGATGGGCAATAACAGTTTTCTTCTGAATCCATGTAACTTTTACTGATTTTGAATTATGGGAGAGCGAACTAGAACCCCTTTTGTATTGTTCTAGTCAGTGTCCGTGCAGGATCAGGGCTTAACACTGCTGCATTTCTGGTGATCACTTGTAATATCTCAAGAGCGGGTTGGGTGGCACTTCATTATTCATTGAAGGATGGGCTGGGTTTAAAGGCAGGAACATTCTTGTTCCATGTAGATGTCATATAAAAAAAATATTTATCTTCCCATTTAACACTTGGATTTTGCCATAACTCACAGGCCTGACCAAGGCTCAGTGAGTAGCTTCAGTACTGTATATATGCTTGGAAACACACATAAGATTAGATTTGGGTTCGTAATCCACTGCAGATGTTACCTTTCTTTGTTAAGTAGGTCATGCTGTTTGCGACAGCAGCTGTCTTATCTTTGGAATCCAATGTGGTAAATCGAGCAAAGTCATCCACGTAAAAGTTATCTGAGGAAGAGAGAAAGTATTAGATGCCAAAGCAGCTATTCCATGTAAAATGAAAGAAAAATCACTACTATTACAGAACATTAAGAACATAATCCCATTTTGTTCCTCATGATACTGCTTTTTATGTCTCATTTCCACTGTTAATATATAAACTGAGGAATAAGTTTTTGTTGTCTCATAAGTTACACGAATAACTACATTGCATATTTGATATGCAGAAGTCAGTGGAAAGAACTGTTCAAGGCTCACTTGAAGTTAACTTATGTAAATAATATGCATTTAAAAATCCACCATGTTACTATTTTTCAAGCAACTCAAAAAAGGTAGCGTGCAAGTTTTTGCAATAGCATCATCCTGCAGAGTCACTGCATTGGGTGTCAATACATTTAGCCGTGAAGAGTTCTGCTAAATCTTAAATGGTTCCAGGGACAACTGTCAATCTCTGCTCAAAAGTTGGTTAGAAATAAAATCAAGCTGTTGCTTTATACATTATGTGACTGCTCTTGGCTTTTGCTACCATTGTTAATTTCTCAACTTCATGAGTCATATTCCCCTAAAGGTTTGTATAAAATCAAAAGAGATTCCCATTTTGAAAAATCTCTAGACAGTAATGTTGCTGTTGTACATAACATCTTCCCCAGCACTGGGGCCAGATCATCACTTGGGTGCTCTTAGTACTGCTGCTAGAGTTTTCCATTGGGACAGCAAAAGTCTTTGACTCTCAAACTTCAGTTTTAGTGCAGTTAAAAGCATCTCTTACTCATTCCTGTCAGATCTAGGTACTCTCTGTCAGACATTAAGATTCTTGAGTTAATTCTTGGTACAACATTAGGCTGGTTCATGATATACTCAACCACATCTTGGTCATTAGATAATTCACCCTGAAGGACAGAAGAAAGAAGCAATATTCGTTATTTCACACATGTATTTGTCATAGGTAACTTAAAAAAAAAAAAAAAAAAAGGCAAAAAACAAACCCCAACCAAAACCCAAAAGACCAACAACCACCATCAAAAAAAAACAACCCCCAAACCAAGAAATTATGCAAGTTAAGTTGTCTCGTTTCTCTCTGAAGTCACAGCTGAATTCAGCACCTACCAGGTACACGGCTCGCTGGAAGATGCTTGTGGTTTCCAGGATTTTGTGCATCGTCACAGTTTCTAGGTCATCAGGATCCAGCTGATCTTTTTGAAAAGGCATTCCATTGAACAGCACAACAGGGAGAGGACCTACGCCCGTCTGCTCATAGTAACCTCTCGCTGCCTATATACATGGAAAGTAGATTTACCACATCAGCCCACTATCACAAGGGTTCATAACATTTCAATGCAATATCCACACATCTTCTGAACACACCCAGATCTCCTTCCAGCTTTTATCTGATACAGAGAATACTAACTTTACACAGCACATAAGACTTGGTGTCTTACTTGCACAAGACATCCTTGTCCTTCACAGTTTCAAAGCAAAAAAAGTTAACTTCGTAATACAGAAGTGCAAAATATTCCATTAAGTTCATGCGGTAAATAAATTCATTCCAATGAGCGCTTTCTGATTAATAGCAAAAAAATGCACAACAGGAAGCCTGACTTTGCATATTGGAAGCAAACGCAATGCAAGCAGTGATAGCTGTAATATAAGACAGGGTAGAGTTTTTTTCTTTTTATTTTTTAAGAACGTGTTTCTTAAACTTGTGAAAAAACATGTACTTGTTGAGCAGGGCGTTACTCCATCTAAACAAATTTCCCCATTTCGTGTAACCACTGCAAAATGCACCATCACTGACACTCGATTACAGGCAGAAGTTGATCAGATCCTGCTGTTCAGAGGTTCTTACTTGACAGCTTTCAAGACCTTTTAAGGACACAATTATCACAAAGCTTGATCACATCAAGGATTGCTCAGTGTTGTTTCAGTTTGTGTCCTTTTTCTAGAGCTACACTCTTTCTAAAGGCTTCCTTATCTGCAGGCTTTGCAATGCTTTAAGATGCAGTTGTGCTGAAAGGTGTCAGATGCACCAGCTGCAGCACCTCGAAACAGCCTCTCAAGTCTCATTCAAAAGCACACGCAGAGCGCTTTCCTGCAGAAATGCATTGCAAAGCCTGCAGATGAGGAATAAATACCAGACAGACATTTTTGTATGCGTGTGTGTGTTCCTTTTGTTTTGTTTGGGTTTCATGCGGCATCTAGTATGTAAACTGTAAAAGCCCTCTCCTGTCATACAAAAACATCTGTCTGTTATGGATTTTGATTTCCTCAAAATGCTTTTCCCTTCACTTTCCTACATTGGGACATGGAAAGCGTGTCTGCATGTGAGCGTACTTCTGTAACCCTGACCACATCCCTTATGTTTACAGATGTAGGCAGGATCATCTGTGTTATTGAGATATTACAGAGAGTATTTTCATTTTTTTATTCTTCAACAAAAATAGAAACCCCCCCCCGTAGAACCTCAAATAAAATCTGCTTCATTTCACACAGAAGTGATCCAATAGAGTTTTGCTCTCCCAATCTTCTGCATACAGAAAAGTATCAACCCTAAAAATAACTTTAAGAAATTATTTGAGGAAGATCATTGAATGCCTTGCTATAGGAAAGGTATTCTGCATTCATCATCATTACTTTATCTCACACATTATTAAAACACCAATAAAGAAGACCCACACGAATCCCTTCCTGACATTTAGCCCCTTGGTTTTCTTATGAACCATTCCATCACCTTGATTTTTTTCCAAGCAATTTTTGGTATGCAGACTTCAGTAAAGTATGACTTACAAGCCATGAAAAGCTATCTTGCTTCAGCTACTACACATACAGATTTTTGAAAATATATGTTACAATGTATTGTATTATACAAAGTTTTGTGCTGAACATAAATACTTATTGAAAGTATTACTAAAAGGCACCCAATGTGGTAAGAAAAACAGCTGCCTGGTTAGTCAGAGAACTGGATCAAGAAACTGTACAGAACTATGTTTTCAAAACTGTGTTGAAGCAAAAATGTGAAAAAAGCTCTATTTCATGAATTCTTACCTTTCTGTTCTGGTCATAGGCAGAATCAATTCCCAGGATGCTGTTGACTTCCACATAAGGATACTGTTTCTCAAGAACACTAACCACATGCTCCACTTTCAGCTGGTCTCCTGTTTTCACTTTGTTATATATCTGAATCAGGGGATACAAATACAAGTTTACAACTGCAACAGTAAAGCTTCTGTCCTTACCAAAAGCAAGGTCACCTGTTACCTGTATTCCCATAGTTCTAATAAGGCATTAACAGCCAGACTGCAAAACATATATTCATATTTATTATACTGCAATAACAGCTCCTAGGCCCTTTGTAGCTCTTATAATTATCTTGCTTTACCTCACAGTCATTCCAGTGAGATTGGAAGGAGGTAAACTGTAGAGGAATGAAGCTGGGTTAATTAGCATTGATTATGTACAGCTGTGGGCTGGCTTCAGGGGCGGTGGGTTGGTTGATGTAGACAAGGTGCAGCTGTGGCTGGTTCTGGTAAGTGGTTAAGAGGCAATGAAGAGAGAGCAGGTGAGGAAGAGAAGGTGAGAGAGGAAGAAGCAGAGGGAGGACACGCACCCTGGATGAGGCGAGACGAGGAGAAGGCAGCAGAGGGACTGGCTTGAAGAGTACGTTGGTATGAGATGGTAAAAGACCTTGTTGCAGCTGGCTAGTTTGGAGAGTACTGCAACAGTAAATATCATGTATTTCTTCAAATAATAACTTGCATCTTTAATTAGAAAAGGTATTTGAGGGGAAAAAACAGTGCTTAGGTGGGAAAAAGGCTCAAGCAAAGCATATCCAAAGAACTACCCTTCCCTTCAGAACTCAAGACATGCTTATAAACAGTACAACAGGCCTCACATGTAAAGTAGGTAACTGTTTCCCCTCTTGAAGGCACAAGATTTTACTTCAACTTACAAATACATACCCAAAAAAATGAGAATAAAAGTCATTGTCTTCATGTATTCAGCAGTTTAATGTTACAGTATGCCGCAGCTTGCCGATTTGTGCAACAATGTCAAACCACAAGTGAAAATGGATTTACTAGCACCTATATTATCCTTTGATGTGACAAAAGTATGCAGCAGGAACTGTTCAAAACAAATTATAATATTGAAGGGATACAGCAGTTTGGAACTCATTGGCAGAATAAGCAAAGAAGCAGGATCAGAAAAACTTGGGGAAGTGCCCCATTTAAATCTGGTCTCACTTGTTAAAGTGAGGTCAGAAGCACTTTACAAACAAAAAGTGTACTGTGCTGTACTAGTATTCAGCAATACTCTGAATACTAACAGTCAAAGAAAAGCTTCTTCCATTATCTACATATTAGCACATTAACATAATCCTACATACATGTAAAATATTAAAACGCGAATTTCCCTTTCAAATGTATACTTACAGACATGACAGTCTGGAAAGCATAATTATTGTCCATTTCTTGTGCCACATAATTGTATGCCCTAAGGAGGGCAACACCAGGATCCTGAAGTCCATCAACATCCTCAGAGTCATTAACCACGAAGACTAGTCCTATCCTGCAATCAAAAAAAAATCCCCAGATCATGAATCTATTATACTAATAATCAACTCTTCATACAGCTGTCAGCTACGATCTTCATCTTAGACAAAGGCTTTTTCTGGAACAGGCTGAGAAGATTTTGAGCAAAGCAGCCAGAAATCAAACTTGGGACACACAATCGCTTAACAGTGAAGCCTATCACAATCTTGCTTTTCATCTCTCTCCCATCCATAGTACTTGATTTTAAATTTCTTTTGGATGGTTAGAGATACTGAGCTTTGTTCTGCTAGTAACAAAAATTATATTCAAAACATTTTAAATAAGAAACAGTATTTGGTACATGCCCTTCCCAACCACCAATACAAGATATGTAACGTTTCTACAGTGTCCTAGCAATGAGGATTTCACAATTGCAGAAGTTACAAAAATCAAACTGATGTGAAAAAATTCCTGTTAAAACATCAGAATTACCTCAGTGGGATGTGATTACTGAAGAACATCTCTGCCACATTCAGTAACTCTGCGGTGGTCTCATGAATAGGATCTACTATCAGCACCTGCATACACATTGCACATTCAATTGCAAGTGAAAAGTTTCTATTCCCTTAATAAGTCAAGATACGGGGGTTTGATTAGAGAGAGCTTAATTCACATCTCAGTGCAGAATTATCACCAGTCCTATTTTATACACTGCCAGGGAGATGAGGCCCACTAAATAAGTTTCTTGTCTTTAAGTCCATTATTTAAAATACCCAGTCTAAACCACTCCTTTAACCAGAGAGACTGGGCTCCTTACATACTTAATGTATCTCAGTATACCCTAGCATCTAGGCTTCTGCCTCTGCATGTACACATAGCGACATTAAGATGGATGTGGGAGACAGGCATTTGTCAGAACCGAGGAACACAGCATCGCTCTGCTCCACCCCTGGAAAGCCAATGCTGTCGAGACATTCTCAAAGCAAGCCCAGACCCAGACAGCACTGGGCCACTGCGAATGAATTTAGGCCCCTTTCTTCATGTTAAATGTTGCCTTTTCATTGAATAATTTCAATGTTAAAAGTCCTGAACTCTATGGAACAAGGTAACAAATTAATGCTCCCACAGCTTCAGGTGGTTTGAGTCTCTGTCTGCCACTACTCAGAGGAGTCCTTTTTTCTATAGGGCCACTCTGCCACATGACAAGAGTTACAGCACAGAATTTACAAACTCCTTATTACATCTAACTAAGTAGTTTACCCAGATGATACCCAGGATTAAGCTGAGGGCTCTTGATCATCTTTTGAAGTCTTGGTGCAAGCACACTTTCTAACTGAAAGACCAACTGAGGTTGGTCTTAACCCCAATAAAATGATAATAATTCACAAGTTTGAGGGATTTCATTAACCAGCTTCAGGTATCATCACAAAGTTGAAGTGCACCAAATTCTCACTCACCAGATGATGTTTTTTCCATTGATGAAGCAATTTTTGGCATCTAATAGATGCCAGAGAATCATGCTCAGTAATCTCTCAATCTCAGCCATAACTTACTAGTACAAGCAGAACAAAACCTAGGAAAGCATCCTATCAAGGTACTTAAGTGACAGGGAATCTAGTATCTATGTAGATAAGTCACAAAAGCTAACGTCCCTGCTGCTGAAAAAACAAAACTCACGTTTCATTTCTAGTCAGATTACCACTTACAAAATTATGGAAGTTTTTTCTGATTTGTCTGATCACGCCTGGAAACGTGGGACGCAGCAGTTCTTGCACATTGGAAGGCCAGGAATTATACCGACTGTCAACTTCGAGATTGTTGATCCACTGGGAAAAAATAAAGGCATTTAAGTGACTGACAGTCCTCCTGTTTGAGTCTGAGACTGTAAAATATTTTCAAACCAGACACTATATTGAGAAATGTATGAATAAAAAGTTAAGTTTTTTAAAAAGCTTATTTAACACCTTACTTTCCTTTTTTTTTTCTTCACTGCAGTTTCAGAGCTGATTGCGAGATAAGAACAGAAGTTCCCCTGACAGCCTAAGAACACACTGCCCAACAGCAGAGAAGGTATTTCTTACATAAAACCATACGCACTGAAATAGCAGGGCTTCTGATGTCCACGGCATAGTCGGAATCTGAAGGCTGTATGTTCAACTTCAGAACATTGTGCAAGGAAAGACCCTCAATTCCTAAGCTGTGCAGGCCCTCCATAACGCGGGCTTCATTGCGCAGCACATCAATCAAGCTGGAAGGAAAAGAAAAAGTGATGAATTTTAAAGACACAGCAAATAACTTGTTCTTACCCTAAGGGTTAACAGATTAAAGGTATGAACAAGTTTTGCCATGTCTGTGCATTACTTCTCATTAATCACCTATTTCTAACTGGCCTATGAAAGTTGAGGTAATTTAAACCTATTCCATTGTTATATTTCTGGAGAAAACTACATTAAATCAAGGTAACTAAAGCATGATGTACACATGTAACTTCAATTCCACATTATTGAAACAGATCTTGCTATAGGGGGGTTTTCAGATGAAAAAAATTTACAGTGGTTTATCCTTTGCTAGTCACAACTCGGATCAAAAGAACAGTACAAAAGTGACTTCCCATTCCAATCTTCAAGGGTGTTCTGGTTTTCACATCAGCCTTTTTGTTAGAAATGCACTTGTGTAAGAGAAGGAACTATGACTTGCTTTTTCCAGGTCTTAACAATTAAACCTAGTCTAGATACAGACTTTGTGACGAAGGTTCAAAACTGTCTAAATGACTGCATGATGATGCACAAGGAGGATGTGAGCTCCTAAACAGGATACAGTTATTCTGAAAAAGAAAACATTCCTACCTAAATATGTCCTGAGTGTCTAAATCAATAAGTAGTCCATTGATGAACAGGGCAGAATCTCCTGGTTGCAATCCTAATGTTCCTTTGAAATACTGAAAGGAAGTAGAAGGCCATTAGAAGAGAATGCTCTGCACAGAACAAAATGTGTCAAATTGAAGATGTTATTACAAATTGTCAACTACAGTCTTTGCTGACTTTGTGCGCCATCCACACCAGTGGGAAAAACAACTGAAGCCATTTAGCATGTCGATAGATAAACAGGACTTTTAGCTGTTTCTTCCTACATGATTCAGTCATGCATCAGGAAGTCCCTGAGTAGACTTCTTAAATATAGTCAGATTAAATAATTAAAAATGCTTAAGAGAAGTAACTTTATTTTTTTTTAGCTGACAGCCCACAAAGTAGATGGACAAATAGCATGCAGTTACCTGTCTTAGCTCTTTAACAGGCAGTTTGGGGCAGAACAGACTTAAAACTACTGGATATTGTGTGAGCTCACTAGTGGAACCAACTACTGCGTTTCAGGTACCAGTTACATCCTTGACCTAGTGGCTGTGTCATCAGTGAAAAGCAGATGAGCTGCCGCTGTAGTCTGATCTCCCCAGAACGAGGCAGCACACAAATGGAGAAAGTCTTATCAGTGTTTTTTAACTTCTCCCACGTACTAAGCAGTACCCCATTTCAATGGGTACTTGCCCCTGAAATGAGGCATTATCACAGCGAACAATTTTGAATCAGGAGAGGTAAATAAAACACAATCTTCCTGAAGCCAGTTTCCCAACTCTTAGCATAAAAAATCCTTGTTAAAATCTGAAAAATCACATTGCTTTCTTCCAATACCTCTTGTCTTGCAGTACCAGTTACAAAATTCTATTGAGAGGCATGATGAGCACTGAAGGAGAAACATAGTATTTGGACATTTAAAAACACTAATATCATGAAGAATATGAGCAAAGCAAACAAGAGGAACAGCGAAGTACCGTGTGAAATACCAAGAACAGGAAAGCAGCATCTAATCAGTAAGAATTTATATATTTTATTAAATAAAAAAACTCCAAGAGAAGAGCAGAGTACATGCAGTGCTAAATTGTATCTTTTTGTGGATAATAACATAGTAAACTCTAACTTGATAATAGCAGTGAACTTCACTGTCAAATAATAGCCACACAAACTGAGTCATGCAAAGAGCTTTAAAGGGCAGGGTTAGATCTAGCCAGATCTGGATCTAGTAGCCTAGACATACTTTGAATAAAAATGAATCCACAAAATCAGGGGTTTACCTGTGGACCAGTCTGATCTAACACGTAACAGAAAAGCCACCAGGTAGCTTTAGCTTGCACTTACATTCTATACTTTGTCCCTTCCAGAACCACACCGGACGACAGTGTCAAACCGCATCCCTTCTTTTCTGATTTTATCGCTATTGAACAACAAGGGATTTCTCTTTCAGAACAGGAATTTCAGGGGACTGGTAAGTAGATGTCAGGTAATTTTGCATTTACTACTAGACTAGCCAAGTATCATTGATTAGATTTTAAACCACGCAAGTGTGTACTTAACATACTTTGTATTTTTCCTGTTAATACCAAGTGAGACTGAAACGTATGAATAGATCAGCGCAGATCATATAGCAAAAGCTGTTGTTTGACTTTGGCTTTATTACCATCTTAAACTTTTATTTTGCACTCTATTCAGACTGCACTGCCAGGTGTATTTTAATTGTACAAAATTCTGTACAAAAGCTAGTACAAAATTCCCAAGTGGCTATTGGTTTTTTCAGCACTTTTCGATGGTAAGTACGTAACAGAGATGTTGAAACATTTTTCTGCCAACACCAGAGCCCACTCAGTGACCTCCAGAGGTCCCTCATAACCTGGGGGGTTTGTTATTTATGATTCTGTTTCAAAGCACATATAGAGTGACTTGGATAGCTATTTAATTTTATTCCTTCACTAGTTTCCCTCTCAAAGCACCAAGATTGGAACTATTTCCTCCACATGGTATGCATCGTTCTAAGCCACGGCAAGAAGCTTTCAAATTTATTCTGTGACTTGCATGTAAACACTGACAAATTCAAGTATCAAAGCACCATCTCAAATTGGGCAATAACTAAATTTCTTCTGCATCCTTAGAACTGTAAGGAGATACTTAATATATTTGTTTTTCAAGCAGTAGCATTCTAACAAACTACATTTCCAGCTCAGGCATTTTAAAATAATCTAAAAATTTAACTATGTTTTGACTCTAATAGCTTCCACTAAAAAGCACTCACACTTTTAATACATAGTTGCTTTTGAGAAGTTCAGAATACAAACAAAACCTGAAATCAGGAACTTGAAGTCAGCCTCTATTACCCAGGACAAGTAGTGCTGAGCCATTCAGACTTTACACATCTGCTACACCACTCCGGTAAGAACTAGGTCAGAGACCGAAAGAAGGGCACCCAGCAGGCACAGTCCTACAAGAAACATATCAACCATCTCTATACAAGCTTAGCTGGCAAAGTCACCACTACAAGGTGGAACTTAGAAACGGAGTGAAGACTGATGTGACAGAGCCATCAACGTTTCTACTGCTTCATTTTTGACAGTTCTGTCCCGTAGGATTTCTATGGGGACTGTCTTAATCTGACCTAACACCTATGCTGTATGTTTCTGTAAATAAACATTTTCCCTCAGGATTAACATCATACTTTCCTTGTATTTAAAGTTAATTTTCTAAAGATAAATACAGTTAGCAGATTCGTAGTTCAGATACGGAACAGGAGGTCACTTTCATGGACATTAACAAATGCTCAGATTAACTATCAGAACCCTGGCTACTCTGAACAACCATTGCAGGGGCAGCTCTGTGAACAAAATCCCGTATCATTCCTCCCCACTACAGTGAACTCACTGAAAGACTACGACCAATATTTTCATATTTGAGCAAACAAGCTAAAATTACATTCCTAATCCATGTTTGAAAATCTACCACTTCTTGACTTCCCAGATGCACACTACAGCAAAGTTGTTTGTGAAAATACTGGGTTATTATTTTTAGCAAAACATACACTTTTAATGAGAATCATTATTTTTAAAGCTTGAATTTGTATTAAAACATCAGTGCAAAAGCACTGTTACTTTCTAGAAGCATTACCTTTTGGTTCTCTTCAATTTCTGCTCTGAGTTCCGAAGAAACAACTGTTTTTGTTATGGCTCTAGAGAAATAAAAAGATTATGCTGTGAATCATCTCTCTGTTTAATGGATAGACCAGATACACATATACCCTCCTCTTTGTACCTTATATATAAATATATTTAGTCTCCTAGAATAAAGAGCTGCGATCAGAAGCACTTGCACTTTGTGGTACCGTGAAACAGTAGGATGCACTACTTTTTCTTATACTATATCTCTCATTAGAAAGTAAAAATGTTAACAGCGTGCCAACTGTCAGTGTCTAATTCCACATTCATCACAGCAGAAGTGGGGCAGCTGCCAGAAAGGTAGAGGTGGAGGCTGGCAGCAGCAAATAGGGAGATTTCACTCCTCATTGTGGGTTCCCATTCCTTTCCTTACATTGGATCTAGTGATTGTGTCATCACAGAACGGGCGAGCTCACAGATCTGACTAAAAGCGCAATTAAAGTGCAATGCCCATCTTAAAAAGCCGTAAATAGCACAATCTCAACATCAGTTAGTGGGAAATGAGACCAAAATTCAGCTTCTTGTCTACTCGCAGGTATACCTCCACCTACTCAAAAAGGAGGAGCTCCTATAATATTATCTTCACAACCCAGGTCATGCAATTTATCAACAGAAATATATTTCTAGACTACTTGTGCAGGCCAGATTATGACTGACTTTCTTGAAATTAATTTGGCTATGCTCAAGACAGTCATTGACAAAGCACAAAAAACAGCGGAATGGCACATCAGAATCTGACATGAGATTGACTGGGCTGTTTGGCAAAATGGATTCCAGAAGAAGAGTGGGATCCAGTGAACAGATAAACCATGAAGCCACAAAACAGAAAACCTATTCAGGAAATTCTTGAGGACTTGATGCAAAAGATTCAGAAGCATTTCACAACAGAATGACATGGGCGATTCTGTCAAATTTGCCACCAGTACAAATCGGCTCCATCCAAGAAAAATACTGTAAGATCCTCTTTGTAACCACAGGATGAAAAACTTCTCTCAATAAACATTCCCCAGTGTTTGCTTCCAGCTAAATGGAAACTCTGACATTAACCCAACCAATGCTGCCTGTGTCTCAGGTTCTGCTCAGAAAAAAGCCTAATACTTCCTAGAAGTCATAATTAAAGTTACCTGGCCTTTGTAGGAAAGTTCTGACTGAGATCTTTCATGACCATCAAAGCATCCACAGGAGGAGCAGTCAGAATGCGAGCAGCAGTTTGAAAACTTAAATCTAGAAGTGAAAGAATGGAAGTCAAGGACTCTAAACTGAAAACAAGCCAGTGCTGAGTCATCTTAACTTTAGCTTTCAACTTTTTTGCGTGTTGCCTATGAAAATTCATTTTCTGTCTATACCTTTAGGCAATTCTTTTTTTAATCATCTTCCTTCTACTCAGCTTCTATTTGTTGCCTTGAAGTAAGTAACCCTTTCAAAATGAACCAATGTGTCCCGTCTACAAGTTGCTTCAATGAGCACAAACCATCAACTTTTTTTTTTGGCTGAGGTGGGAGGATCTGCCCTTCAGAAGGGGTCTGGGTACTCGTTTTGCAAGTTAGAAATACAGCCATCTGCTGGATATAGGTAGATTCTCTGTGACTAGAACATATGTTCAGCATTTTAAATTACTTTTTTTTTTTTTCCTCCAGAAGGATGAAAAGCCTTTCCACAGGCTTCTACAGATGATTTCCAGGGAAACAGGCCAGAGTTGCATGCAGACGCTTTTGAAATAGTTTTTTCTTTGGTCTTGAGAAATCCCAGCTTACCACATTGGGAATCTGACTGTGGAAAGAAACTTTACATTTCCTTTGCTTTTCTGCATTTAGCAGACCATAGAAGTAGCCAATGGAAGAGCAAGTGGCTTACTGTACTTCACAATATCGAAAGCAAACAACCTCATTTCAGACGTCCTGTGAAACCCACCTTTCTAAAAGCTATTTCAACAGGACTCTACAAAGATGCTTTCGAAAAATCCAGTATTTTCCAGTGCAGGAATTTACAGTCTAACTCTCTCAACTATAAGCAGCCACTGGCAACCTCATTTGCGTACAACACAAGAACATACATTAAGTTTTGCAGTACAATACTGAAAGTCTTCATAGGGATTACCTTGTAACTGCCAGACTTTCAAGGGTGCCATTTCATTGGTACTTTCCACCAGGTGTTTTCTAAGCTCTTTCAGCTCTTCTGTCAACTCAGGATGCAACTGCCTAAAAAGGGTATGAAGGTAAAACAACTTCCATGGTTTCCTATAAGGAACTCTGCTGCTAATTCAAAGAAACTAACATATGGAAAAGTATGCTGCTAACACGTATGGATAACTCAGACATTTAAAAAATAGTAACATGGCAAAAAGATCAGCATCTCTGCATCAAGTTTTTTAATATATGACAAAGACCAGCAACTTACAACTGAGTTTTACCTTAGTTTTCCAAACAGAAATCCTTGCACTTCATCAATAGGGTCATTTTCATCTATTACTGTAGCATTCACATCTGTGCCTATAAACAGAGGACAACACTGTTACCAAGCTATTTGGAAACAGTTCTCACACTCATTTTCATTAGCTTAACAAAACTACACTGCAACAACAGAAAAAAAGAAAGAAAGGGCAAGTTTCAGGTTTACTTTTAAACCTGTATCCAAGAGACGTTACCTTTACAAATAAACACAGTAAACAGCTGAAATAAAACCAAAGTTGGATTATTGAGAAGGAAAAGCTTAAGATGAGTGGAAATCTCAGAAACGTAGGCATGGCAGAGGAATTTGCTAGGACTGAGGAGCTTTCAGGACACAAGCTTTGTAGAGTAAATGCTAAACTTCAGTTGTGACCACAACCCTGATTTTAGCCTCAAAAAGCATGACAAAAAATAGTGTCCAAGCGAAGTCCAATTCTGGGCTTAAACCTCAAAAAGAAACCTGTGCAAAATACTCCCACGATCTCCTAACTAGCTGGACACAAGCCAGCTCCACTCTAAATGTTTTATGCTCAAGTCCAACTACAGGTCCTGATCTTTTAGATAAGCGTGTGCATCTGGACAAGCCAGAGCAGCACAGGCATGACTACAAGACTGCACAGTCAGAACATTCACACAATCAGCAGGAGCTGGATGAGAACCATATACCTTTAACGCATAGCTTACTATCCACGAGGTGTTTGCAGCTCATAGCAATGCAAGTACAGTTTGTCCACTTAGTAAAACATTAATTACTGCATTTACATTACTGATAGGTATAAAACTTCACAAGTTTCCAAATAACAAATCTTCCCAGAATTAACTTCCCCTCATGACCTGAAGAGCCGAAGGCCTCCAATGTCCTATTCTACCAACATCATCAGGGCTTCTGCATGACATTGTTGACAAATTAATGGAAGTTCTCACACAGAAATAAAAATCTTCAGTCGGATCACCTCCTCTAGTATGTTAGTTTCTCTTAAAATAAATACTTTTACAAATAAAGACCAAAGGTTCTGTGTGTCTGTACTCTACATGGTGGCAGAATACTCTGAGTCAGAGTTTAGATCTGTATAAGAAACTGATAAAACCACAAAATCCTGAAGAACACAATTCAAAATCTGAGTGCTGTTCCCCACAATTGTTATCTCAAACTAACAAAGAAAAAGTAGTAATTTTTTTCCTTTTACTTTAGTCCAAGATAAAAGCAGGAAATTCTGGGGGTTTATCTGTGTGTGTGCATGTGTAAATAAAAAGGATACACAGATTACTCTAACAAAATAGTTTTGGCAAGCACATGAGAGTTTGCAAAACAGATCAGCACTCTAAAGAAAGCAGCAAAAGCAAAAAACCTTGCAGAATTCTAAGTTCTGTTTTCCAAAAAAACAGGAATAGGAAACACGTTCTTCTCTGAGGATGGATAAGCTAAGGCAAATCAAGGTAGAAGAACTGCTTTACATCTGCAGAGAATCTGATTATCTGGTAAACAATTAGTGGCATTAGTAGTGCCATTACTAAGATCTAGTCCAGAGTCATGAGTCCATTGTGCCCAGCATTTCACAAAGACAGAAAGCAACAAGTGCCATGGCAAAGATATGCTTCATGAAGAGCAAAATCCCAAAAGAGAGAAGGAAGAGAAGTGATTTCTGAGCTGAAGAAAGAAGAATATCTGCAATTCAGACAGCCATTCACATCAGAAGAAATACCAAATTATCTTTGCAAAATTAAAATGTTCACATTAGAAAACTTAAAATAACAATTCACCTTTCACCTGTGTATCATCCTTGGCCTTATATTCTGTACTTTTAATAGCAAGTTCCACACCATAGCCAGAGAGGTAGACTTTTTCTTTACTGGGATTCTGTAAGGAAAAGCGAACAGTACAATATTGCCACTCGTTGTTTTGATGTACAAATTAAAAGCTGCTATTTCCCAAAGCTAAGACACCTCTGAATGGGACACATTTCAGACATCACTGGTAATGCACAAGTGAGAAACAAAAACAATGAGTGCTATAATGTAATGTACTGTCATGATTATATTTCCCTTTGTATTTCAACAAAACTTTCTGAAGTTCAGCGGGCAAAAAGTAGGGCAAAACAGGCATGTCATCAAATCAGACAGAGGAGGGAAAGAAACTTCAGCTGCAAAGTTCAAAAATGAAACATGCACTGAAGAGTTACAACAAAATTACAAAAAAAAAATCAGTTGAGAGATGTGTAATTACTTCAGAATTTAATGGGAAACAAACATGATCACCTGTTAAAAGTATTTTGAAGAGTACAGGAGTCACAGAACTGTATGAAGACCTACTGTGTAGTACACTTTATTTTGAATGTAAGTACTCCTCCCAAATAAACAAACTGATAAACAAATTACTTTTTAAAAGGAAACTGGTATATGCAATGTATATAAAATGTACGACTTCATTGAAAATGCAAGTGTTGCTAGAAGTAAACCAGCTGATGCTTTTTTTTTTTTTATGCATTCAAGTCTGGCTACTAGCTGCTGCACTGCAGGTTTTAGCAATATTAAGCCATGTTCTGGAAAAAAGTCAAATATCTCAAATTTCTCAGAGCTTTTGAAATGTAGTTTTAAGCACTAATCCAGTGGTTATGGGCTATTTAGGGGAAGGAGATGGAACCCAGGACAAACTGCACTAGGACTGGTAAGTGGTTCTGTAATAAAATTGCTACAGAAACAATGCCTTTCATTTGAAAGTGGCACCTTAAGGTTAATCCTTGCTTTTCATATTCAGTAACAAACTGGCCTGACTGTGGAAGGATCTGACTATTTCCTATAATCTAATATAGGTAGAGCAATTTTTTTTTTAGATTGTAATTCTGTAATTCATCTGGAGTTTAACTCTGCTTTTGTAAAATCAAATTATCCTCTTACCTAAACAACCAGGAGATTTAAAATATTCTGTATTCTTCAGCTACGTGCAATAAAAAATAAACTTTGATATTCCAAATAAATACCAAGCAGAAATACACTATGCAAATGTCAGTTTAAAGGGAACAAACTTAGTTTTTCTTTTTTAAAACCCAGCCCAGTTACTCCTTGCATGTCAAATACCTCTGCTGCAATGCACAAATATACTTACAGCAATATAGTGTCTGAGGACGTAAGTGATTTCTCCTGCCTCGGCCTTTAACACAAGCCTCCTATGGTACGTGTAGAACTCCTCTGAGCCAATCTCAGCGTAAAGAATGACAACAGGACTTTCGGGGTTTGATACTGGGTACTTGTGGTCCCCTTTGAACAGAAATGGCTTTGGCCTAAGAGTAAAGATCGAAGATTATCACGATGTGATTCACAGCGTTTCCTTACTCAATGCACAATTTCTTTTTCCCACATTTAGTCACTGCTCCTGTCTTCACTGAATACACGTAAAGCTGTTCCCACATACTATCAAGGTTGGCAGCGCTTGATGCGTGTTAATAAAGCTTTGTTAAAAATGAACATATGAAATGAAACAAGTAGCTAGGTGCTATCTAATATGATCCTTATTTTAAAAATTAACCACTTCCCTTAAATTTCCAGTTACCTCCACCACCCCCAAGGTGAGATATAAATTCTATATAAAAAAAATAAAAGGCTAAGAGAACAAATTTTCCAGGAACTCAAATTTAAGGGAAGCCTGTCCTTGGCTTAGTATACAAACAAGAAAGTGAATGAGAAGACTATTTTCAACTTCTGTTTTTAAATTTTGTCTAAAATAAATGAAATATTTAAAATACTCACAGTGAGTCAGAAGAACAGTGTGTGAGCTATAGATGCCATACGTCTGTAGATTGACTAAAAACCCTGTGTGCTTACAAAACCCAAAACTACCAAACCTATGAAGATAAACTGAAATGTAAAGTTTTGAGGGTTTTTTTTCCCTAAAGAAGTATTAGTAACAAAAAGAATCTATAAAATATAAAAGTTACAATCAAGTTCTGTTCTTGTAAAGAAACCTGATTTTGAAATACATGTGTGGTAATGACACTCGTTAATGCTGAGAAAAGTATATAGGGTGGAAGTGCTGTGGATGCTTCAAACCATTCACGGAAATGTTATGTTAGCTACCATGTTACTGTGCAGCCCAGCTCTTTCTATCTCCCTGCGTACTGAAGTCTTTACATATTCCCGAGAATTCCCACTGTCCTTTGACAAATTGTTTCCAACTTCTGTGCACATTCCTCCTCCCAGCAGGATATCAAAGAGCAAGGGATATGAAAACAATCATTCCAATCTGGATTAGTAAGAAATACTAAACTGCCACTTCTGTGTAAGCACCAGACAGTATAAATCAAACACAGAAGAACGTAGAAACTACTGGTTTATTACAGTCTCTTTACAGCAGGAGGTCTAGCCAGGTTAAACTTTGAGAACTAATCCAATGATAGGAAAGTGAATACCTTTCCGAAGCTGCCTGTAAAAGGTTTTCAAGAGAGTCAAATTCACAGGTCTTCTCCCCATGCACAGCAAAAAACAGGGTACAGCCCTTTGGTGGAGGTTCATCTGCTGCTATCTGTATTAAAACATTGGTAATAAAGTAGGTTGAACGTTTGCCCTTAGAACAACTGAAAATGGTAGCAGTATAGCTCTGTAGCAATCTGTCGTCTTCAGTTTCCTAAATTCTAAACTGGTACTTCTTCCCTGTTTATTAAATAATTTAAATGCAAGGCAAAAATTGCAAAATTGAGAGTGAAGTCTTAACTTACAAATATTGTTCCAGTTTGTTACTATTAACTGTAGTATTAGGTGCAGGTACAAGAAGTGAGGCTTGCAACTGTAGGGTTTTTGGTTGCGTTTTTTTTGCATTGCACATCAGAAACCTCTATATCTATTAAACATCAAATGGTAAAATTATTCCAGATGAAAAAGGAACATGTTTTCTAATGTTACTTAAATAAAGCACATTATAATATGAGGCAGTTTGCAACGAACTATATGATACCACGAGTCTGAAAAAGACTAGAGAGTACAACAGACTTCCATTTATGGGTTCTAATCATTAGAGCTATATATTCATGGACTACTATCTTCAGTTAAGTACAACTGAATAACAGGAACAGCAGCAGCAGCGCAAGCGCCAACAGAGTGATGGGGATTTTCCTCATAAAAATCTTCATGCTATTATTAGCGCAGCAGGCATCAAAGATACACAGACATGTTGAAATCCCAATTCTTTAGTCTTCTCCAGACAGACAGACTCAAATTTGGCCAGCTCAGATGTATGAGGCAATTCATCAGTTCAGGATTTTTTTATACTCTCAGATGTCTCCTTACACAACTCATTCCTTCCTAAGCCTTCAGTAATGCTCTACAAATCATTTGAGGATTTCCTGTACTAACCTGTTGAAAAGCTTGAACTGTTGCAGAGTAAGAGCGTAAAGACAAGGAAAACTTCAACAAATTCTGCTGCAAAGGTGACAGAGTCTGGCAGGCCACTTTCAGCATTTCATGGTAAGAAGAATAATCACTACCTGCAATGACAACGTACCAGCAGTTATCCTTCTATATCCTTCTATACCACATTCTCATTGAAGAGGGGCTTTTCGTCTTAATTGTGATTTATACTAACGAGAGCCCATGACATTAATTGTAAATAGGCGCATGAAAGTTCCTCCTCAGTTTTCATTACAGCCAGTCCTACAGATGGATGAGAGTGAACTTCGGTAGAGACCCATGAGAGTATACTTAAATACATTCCTGAGGATGCAAACACAGGCTTGGGGAGGAGGGAAACAGTTAAGAGCTGCCACTTAATTTCAGTTGAGAACGTGAAACACAGAGAAAGAGCATTTATCATATTTTACTAGCTCATGTTGAAACAGAAACTGGCAAGCAGAACATGTTTCAGATTCATCCACTACAGCTTTTGTCAACCAGATATGCAAAAGACTTGAGCACTTTGCAGTAAAAATATTACTGAAATCAGTCCTCATTTGACTTTTACGGTATTAACAAGGGAAGACAAAACATTGTCATTTATTTTTCAACCATGTCAACTCTCAGTCATCAAGAAAATAATTATGAAAACTTACCATCATGTTCAGATGTCTTAACGTTTTGACTGGCTTCAACAAAATTCCAGAATTTTTCTTGACCTTCTTCTGATAAAAATTCACTGAGTAAGAAGAGAAGAGTTAGCTAGATCTATTCATTTCCTCTCGAGTTACAATTTTAATACTTCGTAGAGCTTTACAGAAAGTCAGTGCCTACTATATGTTTACCTATACTAGAAAACCACGTGCTACTAGAAAAAGCAGACCAGGAAAGCTAAAAACCCAAAACAAGTAATATTTACAGGCCAGGACAAACGCACAGTACAGGAAAGAAACCTGTGAAGCACGTATTAATCCTCCAAAGATGACTAACAGACAGCAGTGGACATCCTGGGAGCTCTCCTCTCTAATGCATTTCTTTGCTAGCTAGCTTTTATGAGAAACATACATTTTTGTTTACTTTGCTGTAACAAATTGTAGTTTGTTAGAACTACCTGATTTGGTGGGGATGTTTTTTTTGGTTTGTTTGTTTTTTGAGGAGCTAAAGGAGAACTCACAGCTTCAAATCATGGTGTCGTAACTCCCCATATATTAAGCACACAATTTGGTAGGTATACAATGCTAGATAGTACAATAATTCTCTAAATGTTGCTAACAACAAACACTTTATCATGTCTAAACTTGCAGCATGCTTCGTATGCGAACGGATGCTACAACAGAAGATTTGGAGCCCACTAGCTGCTGCAGTAGCTTATGTGCTCGTTTCAATCTGTTCTGACCTAAGGTGGGAAATACCACTAGTGATGTAAGTACTTCCTGAACTGGGTAATGAATTGCAGCACTGGGCTAAGTAGATTGAACACAGCAGGAACAATTTTACACTGCAGTGCTGTATCATTCTGCAGTTCATCCCAGATGAACAATCCTACCTACCCAAAGTCTTTGAATGTCATGGTTAGGTTGTGTATCAAGCCTTTCACACGTTATTTTGATTATTTGCTTACTATTTCAGTCTCTTAGGGTTAGCTTTTCCCCAGCAAATGTCTCGCATTGTCAGGGTATTTAAATCCTGGCATTAACACCTGAGCTTTGCATTTTACTACTTAAGGATTTTTCAGTCTTCAAACCTCAGCTTCTGTAGAGAAGGTTACAAAAAAGTAATTTCACCTAGGACACGCCTGTCCTGTCACCCAAAGCTGTGCCCATTTGAAAGAAACCCATGAACGCTCAACTGCTTTCACATGAACCAGTCTGCAATAACATGGGCAGAGTTCCATGTACGGCAAGACCCTTACGTGATATAAAATTAAACACACGTGTTTACACAAAATTACACAAAAATCCTGAAGTCCTATTTTGCATTGACATCTCCAAATTAGAATACTGTAAAATGGAATGATGGGGACTTCTAAAGTGCTAAGTAGGCTGGCAGTGAAAAGACAGCATTTTTCTTTCTTTTTTTTCTTTTTAAATAGTGTCTTTTAAAAAAACCAAAAAGTCTTTTAATAGCATGGAAGAAATCCCCCAGGCTGACTTGCACAACTCTTGACAAAGCAGCTGACTTCACATAATCAGTGCATAACTCACATGAACAAAGTTAAACTCAAGCTTAACTGAGCTAAACGTATGCAAGCAACAGATGTGTATGAAAACCTACAGGCACCATTGAAGTCAAAAAATCTTTTACTGTGGAATCTCAGAAGACCACGCTAAACCTCTCCATCTAGTACTTTGAGTAAAACTTCCTAAGGCAGAAAATACTTGCTATGGATACTCACATTGGTGTGGTTTGTTCTCATGCACAATGAAAGAATTTACCACACAGAAAAAGTACTACTATCTCCTTTAAAATAGTCATCCCATCTCCCCAACTGCAGCAATAATCGTATTCAACTAAGTGTTACTACTGCCAATGAGTCAGTAACGACCACAATCCAAACTGCCACAAAACGAATGTGGACATACTGCTTTATCCTCTAAGCACATTCTGATTTGTCAATGAAAAATCACAATGCGCTTACCTTGTTTCAAGTAATAAAGGAGTTGAAGACCACTTCGTAGTTAGAGATGTTGTCACAGCCTTAGAATCTCCTTTTACAAGTGAAGAGCTGAACCAGATTCCAAGAATTGCAGTAAGTACTCCCATTTTATAGAAGCCTAAAAAAGATGACAAAGAAGAAGTTAGTTTTGCATTGTCTCTTTTTATAAATACAGAATCTCACACAATCAAAACATTAAGGCATATTTTAAGATTCAGTGGCCCTTTTAATGCAGCACGAGTGAGATAATCGTAGTCTCACCTGGGCTTACAAAATCAGGAAAACTATGAAAACGTGGAGAGAGACAAGGATTTTGAGCTCTGACTCCTGAGCTGCAATTAAACCTAAATCAATTCCAGCTTCCTCTGTGTTTATGCTTTCAAATAAATTTGCCTCTGTCCTGGGGCACCCACATCACATAGAGCTTTAAGAAGTATTACAAATGGTGCCTATTTCAAATGAGGTGGAAAACCCACCCACTGTTCATTTTATGGGAGGTAAAGTCACATTTTGTATTTGCAGATCCATCGGCTGGTATACTAACCAATGTTGGAAGAGCCGGGCAAGGTTAAGTTTCACTAGTCAGCCCTTCAGGTTCTGCTGGCTGCAGCGAACTTCTTCTGTGGGGAATGAAGAAACAAGCATCTCCTGGATGCACCAAGTACCACCGACTGCAGAAGCTGAAAAATGAATGAAATGATGAAGACAGTTTCAAATGGTACAACTTACTGAAAGACGACAAACCAAAAAAAGAAATTATGCCATTTCTTTATTGTACTTTGTACGTACTTCCATGCCTATAAATTCTCTGGCCTCTACTCTTAAGCTTACAGAAGACCTGAATTCTCCTGTTCGCTTTCTGTTACGGTCTCCAAAAGTTCAAGCTTTTTTTCCCCCTCCTCTGACTAAATTATAATTACTACACACCCAATATACACCCAGGCAGTCTCTCACTTCTTCCTAATTTTTCTGGATAAATCATTTTCCATTTCCCCACTGCAACTGAAAAAAGAGCCCACTCAAATTCTGGGTATATCAGCACCCAAACACCGGTCAGGATCTAACCCATGTCTCTCTTTCATGACAATCTCAATATAAAAAATGGTGTTTGCATGTGTGTTACATATCTGTAGCTAAAGCTCCACCTGTATGTAGGCAGATAAGACAAAATTACCTCCTCCTACTCCCTTTGAAAATTTATACTACTCCAGCTAAAAGTTCAGCAGCCCTCACCCACTGCTCTTTCTGCATCTCAGTGTCCTTTCTTTCAGAATAAAACCAGAAACACCCTGCTGTAATATATAAAGAGCAACTTGCTCAGCTACAGAGGACAGCTGTTTTCCACTGCACCTGGGAAGCGGACAGACGGCATTGCATGACACAAACAGCCACATCCACCAGCTGCATGCGCCAAGGAGGAAGCGCAGTCGGTATTTGTGGAGTGACACTCTGGCTTCTGCCAAGCACACCAGAAAACCCAAGGTTTGGGGTTCCTCCTGGAATTGGGTCTTTCTTATTCACTGCAAATCATACCCAGTTGGCTGGAACCCATAAATGAATATACACTATGGCATTCTTGCAACCCAAACGCCTATGCTGTGCTCTCATGCCTGCTTTCCCGTTCTGTGAAGGGCTGTAATAAAAGCCTTTTTATATCTAAAATAAGGGGTGGCGGGGCGTGAAGACACATGTCACCTGATACCGGTTTAGCCAACTGAAAACCTGCAGATTAGAAATATCGACACTCCCTGAATAGTAACAGCTGTAAAACCAAGGAAAGACCAGTATCTTAGAGGAAAACAAAAATACACTGCGGGCAAAGAAGACGTAAAGGGCACAGGAATTATCATGAATGACATAGGGAGAACCAGCCGTGTTCCCTGTGAGGTAACAAAGCAAAAACCCACCTGAATTAAGACAATTAAAAGCGGATTTTTTTTCGTGCCTCATTCCTAACTATTTTTCCTGGAAGTACTCGGTTTCAAATACAGTTGACTTCTGGAAACTCGCCCATCCAGCCTTGGAGAAAGGAATAAACCTTACTGTGGCCACCAGCCCCACCGTGTGCTGCACGGGCCCGGCGGCCAGCGGGGGAACCGCCACGCCTGGGGGAGGGCAGGCCAGAAAAGGCCCGCTGCCGGGGGGCTGGGCCCGGGGGTCGCTCCCGGGGGGGCGGCGGGCCCCTGGCCCTGCTCCAGCCCCCGGCAGCAGAGCGCGGCGCTGGCGGGTTGGCGCAGGGACGCGCTGCGGGGGCTCCGACCACAAACGGCTCGTTCCGGCTTCCGGGCGGCGCCCAGCGGGCCCCCGCGGAGCCCTGCCCGCCGCGCCCCCGCCGGGAGCGCCTGCAGCGGGCGAGCGGCCTGAGGGACCGGCGGCCGCGCTGCCGCCTGGTGACAACCCCGAAACTAAAAGAGCCGGGGCGGCCGCCCGCTGGGGCCAAGGGCGTTCGGCCCCGGGCGCGGCCCCTGCCACCCGCCGGCCCCCGGCGCAGGGCCGCCCGCCGCCGCCCGCCCCACCGCCGCCGCCCGCCGCCCGGGGGGCCCTGAGGGAGGAGGTCCAGCCCCCCCGCCCGCGCGCGGGTCGCCGTGGTAACCGCACCTGCGGGCGGCCGCCACGCTCCCTTCCGGCTCCTGCCGCTCCCGCCGCTTCCGGGCGCGCCGCTTCCGCCGCCGGGTGAGGGGGGCCGCGCCGCCATAGAGTCGCGGCCGGGCAGCGCCAGACTGTCCCCTGGCCGCCATCTTGGGGGGGGTTTGGCGGGCGGCGGTTCAGCCCGCTCCTCCCGCCGCTCGGCCCTGCGGCGGGGAGGGAGGACGGTCCCTGAGCGGCGGGACACCGCGCCTTCCCCTCAGGGTCCCGACCCCGCAGCGCCCATGCGGGAGCGGCGTTACCGGCGGCCCCGGTAAGGCGGCAGGCGAGGCGCGGGCACGTCTCGGCCACCTCCCGCCCCCGCCCGGCCGGCGGGGGAGCGGGGCGCGGGGGAGCCGGGGCCCCTGTGCCGCGCCGCTGCAGCCCCCCAGCGGCCTCCTGCCCCCCGCACGGCCCCGCGGGTACCGGCCTCGGCCCGCTGCCTGAGCGCGGCCCCGCCGGTCCGGGGGCGCGCAGGTGGGTGAGGTCGGGGCGGGCGGAGCGCGGTGGGTTTGCAGGCCGTTTGTGCAGGCTGTGTAAGGCGCAGGTAATGGCAGAGGTGGAGCCCGTGCTGTGTCTGTCGTTAATTACCTGGCAGCCTGGCCGGCTGGAAGGGGGCCCGCAGCTGTGCAAAGAACAGCTGCTTTGACTTGCTCGTTTATTCGCAGTGTAAACGTGAGGGGAAATCGAAAGCAGCATGTGGCAGAAAATAAAACCCAACTGGTTTTTTAATATTCTCTGCGCCTTTTGGCAGCTGTCCATGCAAACTCCCTCTGAAGTGTCCATTTTCCAGCCCCCAGATGCCAGCTCCATTTAGCCATGCTCTATGAGCCATGTCCCATTACCCTTGCCACCTCCTGGGAACGCTTTGTAGCATTACTGTGACCTTTTGGAGCCATGGGGATAGGGGAACAGAACTGTTCATCTTGTCCAAGAGGTGCTGAGCCAGAATAAAGCTGGGAATCCAGCCGGGCAGAGTAACTTTGACAAGGGTAAAGGGCAGTGTCCGGAGAGTCAAGCCACAGGACAGACCTCACGCCCTGATCGATGGTCACCCTGCGCACGTCCAAAACAGGCCCCACAGCTGGCCGTGGCCAAAGCTTCCCCAGCAGCTGCCTACAGGGTTGTTCACAACACAGACCTGAAGGGTTTGCAAGGCAAAGTAATGTATTACTCTAATGCAATTCTGTAATTTCAAGGTTTTCTGTTTCATTTTAAAGCATCTCTGAAAACAACAGTTGTCTGTCTGACTTAATCTCTCAGCCTCCAGACACAAGGACTGAAGCGAGAAGTGTCACGGAAAGCAGTGGTATTCCACGCTGCCTGTAATGATGTGTGAGGCAGCCCTGCACGGGCAGCATCTCAGGGTCGCAACGTGCACCGACACCAAGGTTTGGGGGGTTATTTCCCCCCCTGTCCCAGCGAGGAGTAGCTATTTATGCCAGAGACCACAGCGGGGTCGGGCGCTTGTTGATGCGGCCTGTTGGCTGGCACAGCTCCCTCCCCTGAACGCAGCAGCGCGGCTGCGCCTCCCGTAGGGCTCGCCCGAGGCAGCCCGGGAGCAGCCGGCCGTTTGCCGAATCCCTTCCCGACTTCGCGGGGCGGCTTGACAGGCCGGGGCTCGGCGGCGGGAGCGTGGCCCCGAGGGGGTGGGGGGGATGTGCGCGCTCAGTGGCCGCCAGTTGGCCCCGCCCCACAGAGCGTTACCAAGGCAACGGCAGCGGCCGGCGGCCAATAGTGCTGCCAGGCGGGGGGCTCCGCCCCGCGCGCGTCTCGCGAGCTTTCTGCCTGCCGGGGCGCGCGCAGGGACTCCATCTCCCAGCACGCCCCGCGGAGAACGCTGCCACAGCCAATAGGGCGGAGGCGCTGGGGTGGGCGGGGCCGGCAGGGGCCAATCCGCCGCGGGCAGCTGCGGCGGCGGAAGCAGAGCTCGGTTCCCGGCGGTGGCGGCTCAGCGACGGCTGCCGCGGGACGCCCCGGGCACAGGTAACGCCGCGGAGGGCGCGCCCGGCACCGCCTCTCCCCGGCTCCAGAGAAGGGTTGCAGGTGGGGGGGCGGTGGCCGCTGCCGCTGCTGCCGCTGCCGCCGCTGCTTCGGGCGGCGGCGGCGGCGGCGGCGGCAGCAGCAGCAGCGAGGGGAGGGCGGGAGTGCGGAGCCCGCGGCCGGCGGCGGTACTGTGGAGCGGGGCGAGCGACTGAGGCGGTGGCGGCGGAGAGGAGAGGGGCGGGGTGGGGCCCTGCGCGGTGGCAGGAGCAGGGCGCGAAGGGCCGGGGACAGGCAGGGCTGGGCGGCTGGGACCAGGGTGGGCGCTGCGGGCGGCGTTGGGTGCGGGCAGGGGCGGCCCTGCGCACCGCCGCGCTGCCGGGAACATCCGGGCCCTGCAGCCCCTCACGGCGGCACGGCAGGGCGGGGCGGGCCCGGGCGGCACGGCCGGCCCTCATTGGCCAGCGCCGTCCTTCCCGCCATTGGCTCGCGGATTCGTGAGGTCATTTTCACGGCCGTTCCTCATTGGCCGTGGGGGCCGGTGTCGGATTGGCCGGTGTGGCGGGGGCGTGCCGCATTGGCGCAGGGCTGGCGGTGCCGCTAGCGCCGCGGCCAATGAGCGGGACGGGAGCGGGTGGTGGGGCCTGCCGGGGGCGTCGCCTCCTGCCGTGAGGAGGAGGCGAGGGGCGGGGGGCGTGACTCGCCGTGACGCAACGGAACGTAACGGTCGGCGGTGCCCGCAGGCGGAGATGAGCTCGCAGCAGTTCCCCCGCTCGGGCGCGCCGCCCGCCGGCCTGGGACCAGCGCCGCCGCCCATCCCCACCAGCGGCTCCGCCGGGCTCATCGCCCCCGCCGCCACAGGTAAGCGGGCTCCGGGCCCTGCGGGCCCCCCGCGGCTCCCGCGATCCGGGCGGGGAGAGGGCGCGGCAGCCGGTCCGGGGGCTGCCCGGGCGCAGACGGGGAGAACGAGGTGACATCGGCATCGCTGCCGCCTCCCGAACGCGGCGTCAGGGCAGAGCGGCCCCTCGGCCCCTTCCAGCTGTACGCGGTCGCTGCTTTTCCGCCCCGCTCCTCCGCCCCGCTCCTGCGCGCTTCCACCGGCGGGGGGGCCGGGACGGCGGGGGGCTGGGAGCGGGGCGGGGGTCCCCATCGCGGTGGCTGCTGGCCCTGCCAGGGCTCCGGGTTTCCAGCCGGCTGGGGCAGCGGCTCTGCTCGCGGGAGGGTTTGTGCTTGGTCTTCAGCTCTATTTTTCACCTGCGTGACATATTAAACAAAGACCTTTTTAATGCCACCTGTTTGATGTGGGACTTTATGGTGGCTTCTTAGGTAATTACATATTTTCCAGTGGGAAGAAAAATTAGTCAGACTTTGTTTGGAGGACGTGTTTAGGTGGGCTCGTGAGAGATTCCCAGTGTTACGGGGCCCATCAGTTCTGAGGGGAACCGACAGAAGCAGTGCCAGAGTTCCCAGGGTTTTCATCTTCAAAAAATGTTTAATTGTAAGGGTGAATTTCTTTTATTTAGGCTGTTCCTGGCATCCCGTCTCTGACCTGGTGGGGTACCAATGCAAACTTGTTAAACTATTTTACCTTTTTTCTCAGAGTTCCCTTTTTCTTTTTTCTGCTAGTGAGTGATGAATCAAGTCGCGACTCAGAGGTTGCTCCTAGAGAACACATTGGCTCTGGCAGCTCTATACAACCTCGAGAAGAAAAGCAAGAACCAGTGGTGGTTCGGCCATATCCACAGGTTCAGATGTTGACGCAGCACCACCCTGTCCAGTCTGGTGCCCCGGTGACAGTGACAGCACCACCAGCACATTTGACTCCAGCTGTGCCACTTTCCTTTTCGGATGGACTTATGAAGGTAATGAGGAGGTTCACGATTCGTGGGGGAAAAAATACAGTTTATGTGAAGGGTTAGAGCGTCAAGCAAAAATGAATTACACTGAAAGCTTCCCTGCATTTGGTTCTTTGGCTTTCCTTGCGTGCTTCTGCAGAGTGTACACTGCCTCATGGGTTTATCTGTCCTATATGATAGACTAAGGATTTCATAGCGTCGTAGCATTATTTTTGAGGAGAATGTTTTGTCAGTCTCTGAAGAGAAGAATGATTTCAGTCAGGTTCTGAAATCTTCCCTTTTCTCTGCAGGAGGGGATGAGAATACCAAATTAACTGTTAATGCCTGGTATCTGTAGGGGAACACCATACCCCTAACAGATTCCACTTGTGATTCATACTGTATGTTAAAAGTTGCTTATTTCCAGTACAAAAGATGCCTTTCTTTGTCCCTAATGAAGATGGAAAAGCTCTAAATGACCAATATCCTTCCTTTCCAAATACTTAGCCATAGCTACCCTTGCACAAAGCTGACTTTCTGTCTGGGCTTTGACCCCCAAAAAATGGTTTCTGCTTCACCACTGCGCTGTCATTTGGAATTGCCAACATTTTTGTCTTTGTATTTCTTGTAGCCTCCCTTGAAGCCCACCATGCCCAGCCGGCCCATTGCTCCTGCTCCACCCTCTACTCTCTCAGCTCCCACAAAGGTTCCTGGGCAGGTCACTGTGACTATGGAGAGCAACATACCGCAGGCTCCAACAATTCCTGTGGCAACAATCAGTGGGCAACAGGTCTGGTTTTTGGTTTCTGGCTTTTTTCTCTTCCAGCTCACTACATGGTCAGATCAATACTAATATTGGTACAACTGAGGTCGGCTTTTGCAGCAGGAGGGAAAACAGAGAGAGCAGGCTTCCTCCTTCGGTGGCTACTGGTTGTTGGATCAGTTCTGCCTGGAACATTAACCCTCAGTCTGTTATCACTAGCTCTTTAGAAAGCTGCTGATTTGTTGTAATTGCCCAACTGACGTAGCACAGTGAGGCTGTGACAGCAGAGCTGCATCCAAAAGCTGCTGTGCAGCTGAGTCTTTCCTTAAAAGCTCCTGCTGTTTCAGAATCACTTGGAGAGTTGCTAGTGTAGACAAACTGCTGGGCTTCATCGCTGCAGTGTTCTTTAGCTCTCCTGGGAGCAGATTAGAAGAGACATGGTTTTGCAGTGTATTCTTATTAAAACCCTAGTGACAAAACTGGGGGGGGGTGGTGTAGATAATGCTTTAGAAATACTTTTTTTTTTTTCCCTTCTAATTTTGACTGCAGAGCCAGTCCACGTGATTTGAAACCAGTTCACCTGAACACTCATCAGTAAATCTCTGAAGTCTCAGGGTTCAGATGTAAAGTGCCTTTAGGTAGATTTGAATTAGGCTGGCTAAATGCATGCAGCAGTTTCAGTGAACTTGTACTTTTATTAATATTCTGGAGAAGGCCAGAATTAGAATAGAATTAGTCTGTTACAGCATTTGCCAGGTTCCCACCATTCTCTCAACTTTACTGGAGAGGTGGTATGAATCTGTGCCTTAAATGTCACTAATGGCAGAAGGGCCATCTCTCTGGCTGGCATGTGGCTGACCGCTGGCTGGCCGTCACCCATGTACCAACCAGAAAAAATTTATCAATGAAATGGATAAATGTTTACACCTTCCTTCCACCCACAGTGTCAGCAGGCTCTGTAACTTTATCCTGTAGAAACACCTGCCTCTTTATGCACTCAACTTGTAATGCATCCAACCTTTGTACACCAAGTATTTTTGTAAAAATCTCTTTCCTGTCTTTGGGGCTGAGATACAGTAATCATGTGGCCATTGATTCTCATCAGCACAGTTCATAATTTATTTTGGGGTTTGTAATTTCTTTAATTCTGCAGGGGCATCCTAGTAACTTGCATCATATCATGGCTACCAACGTGCAGATGTCTATCATCAGAAGTAGTGCTCCTGGGCCTCCACTGCACATTGGAGCTTCTCACCTACCCCGAGGTAAAGATCGAGCTGTGTGATCCCTGCCTTTTGTTCACAGCCTCTCAGGGGAGTGCATCTAGCCCTCGCCTCTAAAGTTCTCCTCGCGGCTGACGTGGCTAATACTTCAGCTGTTAAAGCTGCTAACCTTCTAAGAATTATGTTGCCTTCATCCATTTAGTGCAGGACTATGTGACAGTGTTCAAAATGCTGGCAGATACCAGGACGCCTGTTATTCTAGTTCTGTGCCGTTAAATTGGTGAACACTTTCAAGAAAAAGCATACACTGGTGTAGACTGACTTGTCCCACAAAACGTCCCGCGTGTTCTTGGTAGCAAGTATCGCTTACCTGTGGCAGTGGCACCTGAGCAGCTGTGAGGCTTATTCTTGTACCCACCTGTCGCAGGCTCACTCGTGCGTTTTTGTGCGTGCTAACGTACCACATTGTGTGCATCTGCATTTACTCTTGAGCTGAATGCTGGGGATAGCTACAGGGTCTTGTCTCCCAGGATTTTGGTTGCTATGACTTGCAAAAGAGGAGATCCGCCCCTTAAAAGCAGCCCTGTGCTCAGTATGGTCTGTGTAATTTCTGACTTATGCGTTATGGTTAGGTTTCTAGTTCAACTTCAAACTGAAATAAATTCAAAGAATCATTTATATTTGTATTTCCTTTCATATTTGATGTTATTTGGTCAAGTCAAGAAAAATAAATTGACATAAGCAAAGACCTGATCCTCTTTTATGAGAGTAGTTGGAAGGACTGTGCAGCTTTATTTGCAGCTGAAGTAGAATGTAGTGTACTTGACTGGCTTCTTGTGCGACAGCTGCCACAAACTTTCTATTGTCATTTAGTGCATGTTTTCTTCTTTTTTTCTTCCTGCTCCTTTTCTCTCAGCTTGAATATTAATTTTTGAGGTAGTAATTTCAGTTAGGGGCATCTACAGAAGCTATTCAGTCTAGTTAATCAAATGATTTCAAGGCTATTTGCCTTCTGCAGTAATCTCTTATGATCAGGAGACAGCAAACATTATGCAAATTGATCAAATTGCAGGGTCAAAAGTTGTGGGGTTTTTTTATGTTTTGGGTCTTCTATTGCATGCCTATTTCTCTTCTGAACTTCATCAGATGCAGTGAGATTGTTGGTGTCAGGTCTTATTGACACAGTAGCCCAGTAATCGAACTGAATTACTTCTGCTGGCTTCCACAGCTTGTAAAAGATTGGATTTGCAATACAAGGTTGCTATAGGGGAATAAAAAGTATCAATAAAGCCAATTCAAATAAAATAATACTGACTTCCCCACATATTTTTGTGGACCTTATGTATATTTGTTGTAAGCCTTACTTTTAAACCAATGTCACCTGATACCTGTGAAGTACAGTAAAACCGCAGTGCATAGCAGCTGGTGTCAGAGTCTGTCTCTGTGGTCATATGGAGCCGTTGGGGTGTGTGGTATTTTAACATGCTTGGTTTGTTTCCCAGGTGCAGCAGCTGCTGCGGTGATGTCCAGTTCTAAAGTAACTACAGTCCTGAGACCAGCTTCACAGCTGCCAAATGCAGCTACAGCTCAGCCAGCGGTTCAGCACATCATTCACCAGCCAATCCAGGCAGGTAGCACCCAGGCAGCTCAGCCAAACGCCGGCCACCAGCTCCAAGTTTCTCCTGGCACTTACTTGTAATACATAACCTGTAATTGCATTATTTGCTGGGCTGAGGCTACTGTCAGCTCTCTACCGGTTCTGTTTCTTGGCTACCAGTTTCTAGATTTACTTTGTAATTTTTAAATGGTATATTTTTCTTTGTGCCAAAAATTGGGGTTTTAACTGTCTCCAAAGTGCTTAGAAACTGGGAAGGTAAACTCAAGTTTTAAAGTCTGAAAAGTCTGGTGCAATAATGCTCATGTTGATGTATTCTTAAATATATGTATTGACATAGAATTTTTAAAATATCTCATTTTAATATGCTTCTGTATTTCTCAGCTTATGTACACATAGGAGGGGAAGATTGTAGCTATCATCTGCCTCCAGTAGTACTGGTGTCCAGTGTTAGGATAAAGGGTTAAACATATTTACTTTGTGCTTTCAGTTAGTATCCCGATGTAATCCTTTTTGACTTCCTGTATATACTTGGGTCAGGGTTTCTTTTTATTCTGAAGGGAACTGACCTTTGTGTTTTATTTCCTGAAGACCTTCATGGGATCCAGTCTTGTTAACTTTGCTGATTACTGATTCCTATGATGTGCATACTTTGAGAACCAGGACAGATCAGCTTAGGAGCTCTCAGATCAATTCAGAAAGACTGGAAATGTCTTAGAATGCCAAAACTTGGTGATAAGACACAGAAAAAACAGTTTTAACCAAGTAATTCTTAGTTATTTTCTAAATAGTGGAATTTCTTTGATTGTGTCTGTCTGTCTTGTTTTAATAGTCTCGTCCTCCTGTAACAACTTCAAGCACTATTCCTCCTGCTGTGGTGGCAACTGTCTCAGCCACGAGGGCTCAGTCCCCTGTTATAACTACAACGGCAGCACATGCTACAGAGTCAACCCTCAGGTAAGGGCGCGTTCAAACCTACGGTGCTCTGACTTTACCGAGGCTGCAGGAAGGGGAAACATACACGTTCACCATCCCGAGCTGATAATCCTCTAGATGCGGGATGGTACAATACAAAAATAGTGATGCTAGCACAGCGCAAATGCTTTCAGTTCTGTGAAGAAAAATTACTATAAACATGAACTGTTGTTCTGAGTTCTGAGAAGAAAAGACCTTAATCAGTTTTGAAGTCCTGCTTCCTGGGAAGCAAGAGTTTCTGTGGCAGGAACTTGTGGCTAATTTGGCCCCGCTTTTTTTTATGAAGACATAATGAAAAACTGCACCTGAATGTTGACAAAGCATCCCTGACAGAATATCTCTTCTATGAAATGGTGGGAGTTACTGATAAGGTAACCTCTTAGGTGGGTATGCAGGGCAGATGGGGACAGAACAGTGTAGTTCAGACTACTTGTGCTGCTTTTACCATGTACTTGATAGCAGCACTGCTTTCGCAGTGGAGGAGACCAAGGCCTGATGTGCGTCCTTGTGTTTTGATCTTTCATATTTAGTATCTATGTGGTTGTCTTTATGATTGTATTTCTTTCTTTCCAGTCGACCCACACTGTCTATCCAGCAGCACCCACCGTCTGCAGCTATCAGTATTCAGCGGCCCGCGCAGCCCAGGGATACAGCTACTCGGATTACGCTACCGTCTCACCCAGCTATAGGAACGCAGAAGCCACAGCTCCACACCATGGCTCAGGTAAACTGCAAGAAGGAAAAAAATCTCTTGCTGCTTGTAGACGTCTTTTTTGTTTGTATCTTGAGGGCTAAGATTAAACACGGGAAAAGTGTTAGGTTAGAAGGTCACGTTCTTTACAGTGAATGCAACATGATTCCATACTAAGTATATAACTTAAATGTACTAGTCTTGTAACTCAAAGGTTTTCTTTTCATAGAAAACTATTTTCAGTACCGGTACTCCAGTGGCAGCAGCAACAGTGGCACCTATTTTGGCAACGAATACCATTGCTTCAGCAACCACAGCGGGTGAGTATTCATAATGCTATTGTGGGAGAGTTGTGGGGTGTGGGTTTTGTTGTTGCTTTTTGTTGGTTTCCTCCTTGAAGATGGAGCCTGAAGATGAACTTCTGAGGGAGTTTTTATTTCTGGTGCAGACTGCATTTGGAAGTGCATGAGCAGACTTCAGGAGGGGAATTAATGGGTTGTTCAGGGAAGTCGTGGGTTGGGGTTTTTGCTCTCTTTATTTGGGTACAGATACACTGGTGTGATAGGGCTCCATAGAAAGATCTTGTATGGTTGTTTATTTTTCTCCTTCAGGTTCTGTGTCTCACACCCAAGCGCCTACAAGCACCATTGTCACCATGACAATGCCCTCCCATTCTTCGCATGCTACAGCTGTCACGACCTCAAACATCCCAGTTGGTGAGTGATTTCCGTTTTAGAGTGTGTAAATGGTGCTTCAATTTTTCTGTTTATGCTGGCAGTGTTTGTGCGTATTAGCAAATTAAGGAGGGGAAGAAAAGCAATTCAAGCCAAGAGAAACTAACAGGTCTGCTGTGGCATAACTTTTTTTAATACTAGGAAGAAATGGATGTTCTAGGAGGAGGAGGTAATGAAATGACTCATTAACTTATCCAGTTGAATTTTTAGACATACTTGGGCCCTTTGGCTTTTCAGAACCTGCATTGCATATACAAGAAGTTGTAACTACTTGGTGGTAGAATATGGGTTTTGTAATTGATTTTGTAAGTTCCATCCTGTGCTTCTTGAGGCGTTAGGTGTAGTCTAGTCGAGTTTGATTAGTGTGTTCATCTGGAGGTAAAACACTAAGGTCTAAAGGGTGGGAGCTTTATTTGCCTGGGTGTGGAATCTGCCTGACATGTTTCCTACAGAACTGCATGTTTCCTTCTGTTCTTCTGTGTTTTTCTGCTGACCTCCTTGTTCTTTTTTTGAATTCTTTTTATATCTTTCCCTACCATAAAATTTCCAAAGCGTGAAGTTTTTCAGTGTTTCCTGTAAAGCTTTTGTAGGTGTTTTCTGTGTGTACTTGTCTGCCTCAATCTCATTTCCCTTGATCTCTGTCAAGTTCTGCTTTGAAAACTTGGATAAATAAGTTTTTGACAGCAGAAAGGATTGGGCTGGTCCTAAAAAATGCACCAAAAAAATTTAACTTCATTTGAGCACTCAAGTAAATGACTCTGTTAGCAAATTTAATTTGTATATGCACTTATAATATCCATTTCTTCTGGTATAAGTTGATGAAAAATGCTTAGTTTCCCACATTCTTTCTGCTTATTGAGGAAACCTGTTATCTGTGTGGTTAGGAAACCATCTGGGGGTGGGGTGGGGTTTTTTGGGTTGCGGGATTTTGCCAGGAGAATTGATCTTGCCTTTGCAGTGTTTACCAATTCTTCCTTTGACTGTCAATTGATTACGTGTTTGTCTTTATGCAGCTAAAGTGGTTCCTCAACAAATCACACATACTTCTCCCCGGATCCAGTCTGATTACACAGCAGAGAGGAGTAACCTCATACCCCTCTCTAGTCACCGGGCATCTCCAAACCCAGTAGCAATGGAAACCAGAAATGACAACAGGTGGGGAGATAACAGCTCTGTGACTGAGAGTGTGTGTGAGTGGTTTTTGACTATCGTGCTGCTTTTCTAGGTTCTGATGTGCTGGAAATACTGTATTTTAAAAACAGATGGGGGGATTTGCTAGTTTTGAATTAATCATGATGGTTGAGATACTTGATAGCTTATGACAGATGAGATTACAAAACTCAGGGAGTGGCCCACAGGCAGGGGCTGAAGACAAACTGTTGAAATTGTGTGTGTAACACTTGCTCTTTTTGATGCCTGTAGGCAGTCGGTGCCTGTCCAGTTCCAGTATTTCTTACCGACATACCCACCCTCTGCCTACCCTCTGACTGCGCACACCTACACCCCCATCACCAGCTCGGTGTCCACCATTCGCCAGTATCCAGGTAAGACCAAGCTGGCTTTGTTCAGTTGTTAGTTCACGTACAAGCTTCAGTGATGGGAGAAGCTAAGAGGCTTTTCTGCTTGATTCTGACAATTTGTTGCAAAGAGTCTTTAATGATTTGTTGGCTGAGTGGAAAGCTTGTGGGGAAGGGGTGTTGAACTGCTCAGAGTCTGCTAAATACAGCTGATAACAGTTTTCGCAGGAGTTGTTGCACATTTGATATCCAAGGGCGTTTATCTCTGTAAGTAAAAGTTGTGGATTATACAAATCAAAACAGTTCACCTCCTCCCATCACAGAGCTGGTTTGGTTTGTTCTTCATTCCCTGGTGCTCTGACAAGGCCCTTTTAGTCTCTTTCCACATGAGGGTACAGTTTGAGAGAGAAACGAGAATCAAACCCAGAAAAAATAAGCTGTGTTGCACACTTTTGCATTACTATTCCATTAAAAGAATGGAGCATTTAATGTTTGACCTGTTGCAGTAATTTGCAGACAGTCAAAAAAATAATGTGTAATGTTGAACCCACATAGTCAACCCTAACTTAGGTCATTCTGTGACAAAATTTGGAGCGCTTGTACCTTACAGAGTGGTTTAGGACCGTTCTCTATGTGGCAATTCCCACAATCCAAACTGTAGAAATACGCCTGGTTTGGATTTTCATGGAAATGTGCTGGCAGCACCTTACCCTAGGGCGGTATAGGGGGAATTGGGAAGAACTTGGAGGCAGCAAAGCCCATTTGCTGAGTAGGAAAGTATACTCAGTGGATGAGTTACTGGGGCCTGTTCTTTCTGTCATTGAAATTCCAGTGAAAATTTGCAAGTCTTGGCTATACCTCGTGTCAGGATTTGAGGTGTGCTTCAGGATGATTAAATGACTTGCAAAAGGGATGGGTGAGCTGCTTCTGTACCTTCCTGTACTTTGGCTGAAGGTTTTTAAGGAGAATGTGCAGCTGAGTGGTGGTGCTTGGTGTTGGCAGCTGTGCTTGGGGCATGGTTACAGAGCCCCTGACAGAACATGGCTGCAGACTGTCAGGAGTTCCAGTCGCAGCAGCGTTAGGCTACCATCACCCCAATAGGCTAATTTTTTAAAAAGCAGATGTAGGTTCTTAAGCAGGAGCTCATTGAGAGAGGCATTTTGCTTGTCAAAGTAACATGAAGCAGTAGTACTGTGAAGGTACTATTTGTGGCAGTAACTGGTGACAACTCAAAGCAGAGGATTCAGGGTATGAGGAGGGACATGCACCTGTGCTGAGCACAGCCAGGTGAGGGCTTAGGTAAAAGTGCAGAGGAGACTTCTAAAAGATCACTGAGATAAGGAGCATTAACGCAGAATTTTCAGGAAGTATGTTGTCTTTGGCTTTCCAGATGCTGGTTGTGTTTTATATAGTATCCCGAAAGGATTTTGTTGACTAGAAAGTTATGCAACAAGAATGTTTCGCATAAGGTGTTCCACTAAGGGAATTAATGTGCCTGCTTTGTACAGAAGCCATTTTCAGAGACCTGGTGCTGAATTTCAGTTTTTTGACGGTGGTTTTTAGAGTGTCGTGTCGGCACAAGAACATGATCGAAATCCTGTGACATTGACAAAAACAGCTTGTTCTGTGATGAGAGGGCTCTCCATTGTTAGCAGGCAAGTCCATTGTTGGCAAGTTTGCCCTTGCATTCTGTGCATGGCTGCAGAAATTGTGGTACTGTCCTGTAAAGACTGGAAATCTGGAGAGCCAGGAACTGCAGGTAGTCTCACAGTGTTGTGAAGGGCTGCTTGGGAGAAATGGGTCTGTAAAGGTGGAATCGTAGTGGCTTAGAGCTGTAAATTCAAATAAACTAATTGAACTGCTTAAAAGAGGTGCTTTGTTGGCAACATTGTTCTGCCACAAAAATATTTCATGTTCGTTTGAGCTATGGGATCCAGCCTGTAATTTTAAGCCCTGTTCTGAACCAGATAAGATTGTACTCGATTTCAGAACAGTTTGTGCACTTGCACTGAGGAAAACTTTTTTTAATATGTGTCTGGGGAAAGGGGATAAGGAAGTAATCCCTGTTGTAAGGTATTACACCTGAGTCTCAGCTTTCTCTGCTTGCTTTTGTACAGGCAAAGGTGAGGAGTTTTTTAACTGATGTAGCAATAAGTTCTGTGGAGAGACTGTCTTTTGAAAAGAAATGGCTTAGGCTTCTGATTTTTTAATTTTTTTCGTTTTAAAAGCAGAGAAAAAGCTGAGTGTTGGTACTTAGAAGTGTTGTAAAATAAGCGAGCAAAAATAGCGCACAGCTTTCTAAGACTGGAGGCTGGGTACAGAAATGTAACGTGAGTCTAGAGTTAAACTTGATCTTTTCTCTCTTGTTGCATTTTGGAATAGAATGGAAATAAATAGTAATGCTTAATTCTTCTGGCGGACACTCTGGCCTCTCCCCTCTCAAACTGTACTACTGCAACAAGCAGGCTGGCCAATTAATTTTCCAAAGCAGAACAGTGTTTGGAAGTGCGTGTGTGTGTGGTGCGGGTGCCGAGCAGCACGCAGGGCCGCTGTGACGCGGTGCCTATGTTGCTGCTCCCAGTGTCAGCCCAGGCGCCCACCTCGGCCATCACGGCTCAGACCGGTGTCGGCGTGGCCTCCACCGTCCACCTCAACCCCATGCAGCTGATGACTGTCGATGCCTCTCACGCCCGCCACATCCAGGGCATCCAGCCAGCACCAATCAGCGCCCAGGGCATCCAGCCAGCACCAATCAGCGCCCAGGGCATCCAGCCAGCACCAATTGGGACACAAGGACTGCACCCCGCTGCACCAATCGGCACGCAGGGACTGCAGCCGGCACCAATCAGTGCTCAGCAGCCACAAGCTGATGCCAAGACCTCAGGTAAGAGCGGTGGGCAGAGCTCTGGCCCCGGGCACAGCCACCATCCCCGGGCACAGCCACCGGCCTGCGCTCCCACAGAGCCGGCCTGTTCTGTGTTTGCTGTGGCTCACAGTCATCTTGGCAGTCTCTGTGGCCCAGCAAGGGCACTGAATACACTCACACGCATGTTCTCCCAGCAATTTTTTTTTTTTTTTTCGTACATCTTGATTCATTTTTTGAAGCATGGCGGGTGGAGTGCGTGGGTGGCCTTGAATGGGTTGCTTCTGCGGAAAAGACTGATAGTGCCTGAGCTTAAACAGTTCTCTACCCACGAGGAGAGTCTTGTGGGAAAAGTCATTTACAAATAAATGATGTTCTCCAAACTATTCTGCTATGCGTTAGATAACAGTAGCACTTAACATACGGCCAGGTACCTTCAGCAGTTGGTAACCTGACCTTGGACTGCGACAGAAACCATCTTTCATTAAAAATGATGGGTCTGATGAAACCCCAGCAGCTTACTGAAGAAATGGGATACAGCAACCAAGAGAATGTGCTGTTGCAAAGCTGGCAGACGTATTGCGTGGTGAATTCCTGACCGTCTAAACGCTCTGCATCAGTTGGTTGGCCAAACAGGCTTTGGCAGGAGGTCACAGTGTAAACACAGCTGATGGTGCTTACTTACAAGTGGCATGTATTGCCACATAGACTGTACCAGGTGTGTTACTCTGTTGACGCAGTTGTCTGTGACTAGCAATTTCTGTGTTTTCTATTTCTTCTGGAAAAGATTATTTACCTAGCAGCAGTTGTTAGGCAGGAGGTGGTTTCCATCTTCCCTGCAGAAGGTTCAGTGATCAGATTGCTTGTAGCAAAGGTATTGCTTACAAAATAGCCTGAAGGTGCTGCGGTTAAAGATTGAGGGAGTCAGGGGAGCGCGGACAGCGTGCACTGGCAGACACCTGCTTTGTCACCAGATTTCCTTAAGTAACTGCTGCTTTTTCCTCTCTGTGTCTGTTCTTCTTGTCTGCTGTGTCAATGTCCATCCTTCCCAGCAGTAGTCTTGGCAGATGGAGCCACCATTGTAGCCAATCCTATTAGCAACACATTCAACACAGCTTCTGCAGCAACTACAGTTGTGCAAACCCATAGCCAGAGTGCCAGTGCCAGTGCACCAGCCCAGGGCTCTTCCCCGCGCCCCAGCATCCTCCGGAAGAAACCAACCACAGATGGGTGAGTAGAATTGAAGGTGACATGTGAATGACGCGTCTGTGCAATCTAGCCTGGCTAAACAGAGTCATTTCAGTGGAGATAAGAAAACTTCTAGCAGATTATTCAGTCAGCAGTAGTTGTGAGTAACCCGCTGATCTGTGAAACACCCTTTTCCTCCCCCAGGGTAGGATATAGCTCTCTTTTACTGTCTGTAATAAAATAACAACGGTTTGTCTCTTAGCTGTTGAAAGTGACCTTTGGAGGGAAAGTGGATTTGAGGCTTTCTTGCTTAGTGTAATAAAAACAAAGAGTTCGTAATCTACTAAAATTAGAATGGTGTGCTTTGTCTTCAGTGCTTTTCTTGGAAGAATATGTGGATGAGTAGAAAGGATAGGATTAGTACCCTGCTGTGAAACCTGATTAGGAAAAAGGGAGGGAGCAACTTAAACTCTTAAAATATTTTATATTTTCTGTCTGATTTTTAAATGCATGAATAAATAGGCAGTTTTAGAATTAATAATGCATGTCCTCCCCACTAAGGACTGAAAACATTTGCAAATTGTGTTCTATGAGACTAAAATTGCGTGTTTTTTTTATTTGGGTGGAAACCTTTTTTAAGGCAGAGAAGCTGCAGGCTGTAGAACTGAAACAAATTAAAGCAGCAGAGGTAGATCACTAAAGAGTGTTTCCATTTGAGACACTGATTATTTTGGACAACGGTTTGACTCCCGGCCCCACAGGAGTCTCAGGAGTCTCTAAAATGCTTTTCTGTGTTAAGCCCTGTGCTGCCTGACATCCACGTTCAGGCCTTGAGGTCTTGGAGTCAGGCCTGGACACAGTCTCCTCCCACTAAACAAGGCAGGTGCCTGTCTGAGCATTGTTAAGTTCCAGATGATTTGCTTAGTCTTGAGATAGCAGCTGGGGGGCAGTGGCGTGGGCAGTGCTCCCTTCACCCCCTGGAGGCCCAGAGAGATGCTCCGAACAGCCGGGTGAAAGTAAAGCTGGGGTTCTTGGAGCCGCCCTAAATGGTGACGAGACTCGCCGGAGCAACTAATCTTTTTATCTTTGAAGACAATAAAACTTAACATCTGATTTGAAAAGTAAAATGAGACCCTTTCTGTAGCAAGTCAAGTTATGCGAAAGACAGAGCTGTAACTCCTGTCCTGGTTTGGGCAAGAGAGGGTCGATTCCTTTGCTCTCGGTGGTGGGGATCTTAGATCTGTGTGTCTCTTACAGGCTGGCAGTCCGGAAAAGCTTAATTCCACCCCAGCCACCTGAAGTAGCTAGCACGCGTGTCGAGAGTACTATGCGAAGCACATCTGGATCACCAAGGCCTGCTGGGTAAGACTTTAGGAAACAACAAACTGCATAGTAATAGTTCCATTATATTTGTTTGATTTGCATTCTTTGGCTACTGAAGCAGTTTCCTTTCTTTTGGGAAAATTAATCTATTTGGAATCTGTCAGTGTGATGACTTGGAACAGACTTGACTTGTTCTGCTGTTGCAAAGCTGAGGCAGTAGCCTTTTAAAAGCTGTGGCTATGAGCTTCCATATAAACAAACAAAGAACCCGCTGCTGTTGTAAAAGAGAAGCCTTAACTTTTTTTCTATAGTACTTGGAAGTTAGTGCTGAAGAAAGGTAAATGGAGCTTCTGCCCTGCTTCATTTGAGATCAGCGGCTTTACAATTTACGGTTTTATAACAATTAGCCACAGTGGGAGCCTCTTGCAAACAGAGGGTGGGGAGCAGTACAACTTTGGGTGAAAGTTCCTCTTGTCTGCATTGTGCAGCTGCCTTGATACTTTTACAAGTATTTCAAAGTTACCTGGAATTAGTCATGAGATTGATTGTTACAGTGAGTGGAAGAAAATATCATCCATAATAAATACAGAGGATTAGAAGGGGAGCAGAGGAGGAAATGTAACTGAGGTGACACCGTCTCTGTTAAACACATGAATGAGCCAAGGGTTACTTGTGGGCGCAGGAAGAACTGGATAGTCTGAGTGCAGCTTGGCCCTTTCACTTTGTGCTGGGTCACCATGACTGAGATGCAGTTGACTTCAGCTTGGGTTTTTTCCTTTGTTTTGTTTTGTTTTTTTTAACATTACAGTGCCAAGCCAAAACCTGAAATTCATGTGTCCATGGCCACTCCAGTCCCTGTGTCTATGGAGGCAGTGTCTAACCAAGGTGGGGAGCAGCCCACCATTGCTGTCCCCCCTACCTCGCAGCAGCCCCCCTCTGCCATTCCAACGATAATCGCAGCAGCCAGTCCCACATCGCAGCCTGCAGCAGCACTGTCCACCATTCCAGGAGCTGTCCCGGCCGCTCCACCAACTTCTACCACAATTGTGGCAGCACCTGCTCCTCCATCAACCATGAGCGGTGCGCTGTCAGCAGTGCTGGGTCCTGCCGTACCGGAGATAAAAATCAAAGAGGAGGTGGAGCCTATGGACATCATGCGACCTGTGTCTGGTAGGTGGTGGTTAATCATCAGGTTGCTACTTTTGTTGTTGAGACAGTGGAGGAATTAAGAGCATTTCAACACAGCCATCCTGAAGATGAAATCACATCTCTTCCGTGGTAGCACCAAACACCAGTTAAAGGGTTCCCTCATCCCCTGTCACTTAAAGTTTTTTCTCTGTCCTCTCCCTAATCTCCCATGAAATCACTGTGACTGTTTTGTTCATGTTCAAATGATCCAACTCCAAAGAGTCGGTGCAAATTCAATGTTTAAAACACTTGCACACAGCAGCAGTACCGGTGTATTATGGATCAGTTCAGTTAACTTCTGTTTCCTTGCAAATCCTACTGTTCAGGTCCAAGGGCCTGTCTTGTATGTGAAGAATTAGTGACCAGGGTAGGATTTCATAGGGTACTCCTGTGATTCACTGGTATTTTTCTCTAGGACTTCTTAAAATATTAGTTATATTGCCTTCCTTATCCAGCTTGGCCATAGTTGCTAATCATATGGCACGATCAGTAAAGTTCAGATCCTTATGGATCTTGGGTCAGGCACTCTGTACTGTGGCAAAATGACACAAATGCATCCCACACGCCTGAGTGTGAGAGTTCTGTTTTTAGTTGTTGGTTTCACCACTCTCCTTCAAGTTGTATGTTGTCCTGTGAGGGAAGAAGCTGCTTGCTGCAGGTGTCTCTGGCGCACGGCAGATAGCATTAAGCTCTTCAGGGTTCTTTTGTCGCTTACTGGCAATTGTGGGTATGCCAAAGGTAATCCCATCCCAGAAATTTTTTGCTGTAGCCTTAGTCACAGCTGATTGAGCTTATCCTGCCAAGTGTCAGGGGGTATTCCCTCAAGCCACCCGCTGCTCTGCTGCCTAGCGTCAGAGGCGTGTTCAGTGCTGCAGTAACTTACTGGTGCAGTGCTCTTGACTTGGTGGTACAGGCAGACCCTTGCGAAGAGAGCACTGCAGGCTCAGTTTGCTTGCATACAACTCTGCTTTTATTAGTAGGGGAAAGGAACTTGCTTGCTGTTGACTGTGATCCGTGCTGGATTACGTACAAAGATACCTTTTTTGCAGTAACGCAAGACACATTAGCATGGATTCCTTTTTGTAGCATTAAGCTAATACAAGGTTCAAATATGAAGGAACTGAGGGACAGTTGTCTCTGCTCTCATTCTTACACTAAAGATCTTGGCATATAGGCTTTTCCTAGCGATTGCTGCTGGCTTAATGTCTGGCCTTCTACGCATACGGAGCTGAAGTGCTCATATACTTCATGTTCCTCACAAGGCGCTTGAACAGGAACTACTGTTGGAGGTAGTGTTCAAACAGTGTTAAGTGTGTTGCATTTAGGCTGCTGATGGTTTGGGTTCTTGTCCTCTTTCCTTCCCCTCAGCAGTCCCTCCTCTGACTACAAGTACTGTGTCTCCATCTCTGGCGTTGCTGGCCAACAACCTTTCAATGCCTCCAAGTGATTTGCCACCTGGTGCCTCCCCGAGGAAGAAACCCCGTAAGCAGCAGCATGTCATCTCCACAGAGGAAGGGGACATGATGGAAACCAACAGCACTGATGATGAGAAATCCACTGCCAAAAGTTTGCTGGTGAAGGCAGAGAAGCGGAAGTCTCCTCCAAAGGAGTACATAGGTAATGTCATTTCTGATGTCTTTGTTTTCCCAAGTCAAGTGTCTGTTTCTCAGAGAAGGTCCTCTGTCATTCTCCCACTTCCTAAATGTAAATAAGAGAGAATCCAACTGTCTGTTCCCCCGCACTTTCTGCATAGTGATGTTAAGGGAAAACGACCTTTCTCAACACGTAGAGCATAGTTTTGTGTGGGGTGGTGCTTACTGCGGGAGTTACTGTGTCACGCTGATCAACTTTCACCTACTTAACAATAACAGCACAGTTCTCCCTGGATCCTTTTCTAGATGAGGAAGGTGTAAGATACGTCCCTGTGCGTCCAAGGCCGCCTATCACGTTGCTCCGTCATTATCGCAATCCTTGGAAAGCTGCTTACCACCACTTCCAGAGATACAGCGATGTCCGGGTGAAAGGTCAGTCTGTTGCTTGTACTTTGACAGTCCCATTCCTCTGGGATGAGCCGCTTCAGCGCACCTTCTCAGGGTGCCTTAGGAGCATTCTTAGCTAGCTGCTGTTGATAAGCAATCCCACAAAAAGGTTTTAATTGCCATTTGGAAAACAAGGGTTGATCAAGTGAGCTAATGAGTTTCATTAGCTAGATGTTGCCTAAATCTCTTTCACTCTCAAGATGGAGGAAAGAAGGGAAGAACACTACGTACAATTAGCTGTAATTTTGTAAAAGAAAAAGTCGTATGGTTATTGAGAAACCTACTTATATACAGTGATAGAAACTTACTAAAAGTAATCTTTAAAGAAATGACATGCTACAGTAATATGTACTGCAGTTTACTCTTCAAATTTTCTTACTCCCTAAGAAACTTGCCAGGTTAAAAAACATTCTAGATTTAGTGTAACTAAGTCTTGTCAACTAACAAATGGACTTTTAAAGATTTTTTTTTTTTCCTAATAGGTGGAAAATAGAGATCAGATACTAGTTTTTAGGCTTGTTAGCTAGTATCTTCAGAATCTGTAAGCAGATTGGATTTTTACAACTATGTAAATATATCGAGGAGGGAGTAGATACGTATTTCAGTGGTAAAGGATGGACCTCTTTTTCAGGCACTGAGCACTACATTCTTTAAATGGGGAGAAAATGGGATATAATACAATTTTTCTGGAAATACCTGTTAATAAGCGAAAGCAGCGGTCAGATATATGGCAGATGGGTAGCTGTTTTCCTGTCTGAATCAAAACGTTGGTCATAATCATTTATTAGGATGTATGGAGAACAGGATTTAGGTTTGTGTTTTTGTTTGAGAAGAGAGGTCTGGGAAACTCCTGAAATTTAAATAACATGTCCTTATGTTTGCGGTGACAGAAGAGAAGAAGGCTATGCTACAAGAGATTGCCAATCAGAAGGGTGTGTCCTGTCGTGCACAAGGGTGGAAGGTCCATCTCTGCGCAGCACAGCTACTACAGCTGGTAGGTGAATGGGCTTGGCAGCTCCCTATGGCACGGGGGAACACGGAGTTGCATAAGACAGGAGGATGTTTTCACAAGCTCAGGACATGGCCATTGGGAATACCGTAAAGGAGCTGGTGTGTAGTGCCCAAAGGGAGTGGGACGTGCTTTCCCCTTTCTCAGGAATGTGGCATAAGTGGCTTGGAAACTTAGTGTTGATTTTGATCCAGACATAAGAGCTGATGTATTTTGTACAGATGATCAAAATTGGCAACTCCCTCCTGCTGATGCACAGGTCTGAAGAAGCGTCTGTTTGGGATGGTGCGGCTGATCTGAGGAGGCAGCACTGATCCACATTCCTGGATGCTTCTGTTTCAGGTTGGGGGTGAGGTAGGTGCTCTGCATTCTAGCACCAAACTCCCCAAAACCTCTGCATTCCTGGAATAGTATTGTGAGAAATAGGGGAAACAGTTCTGGTTAGGGTCCATGTTTGTTCAGAAGTGGAGCGATACTGTGAACAGGATGTTAGTAAGATTGATAGTGCCACACTACATCAGAGGCTCCATCTTCTGAATTACTAACATGAGCAGCTGAGAGAGGAATGGGTTGTCATCTTCTCTGTGTAGCTTTCTTAATGTGGGCGAATGTTTTCGGGCCTCGTGGTGAACCTTCTCATGAAATGCTGATGTCTTTTAGACAAACCTGGAGCATGACGTGTACGAGAGGCTGACTGCCCTGCAGGAGGGACTCATTCCGAAGAAAAAGGCGGCGACCGATGACGACTTGCATCGAATCAATGAACTGATACAGGTAGGCTCCTGTGGCCTCCTGACCCAGCAGAACTGCTTTACCCTTTGTTACAAAATACCCCGCTGTGGTTAGTAAGAGCTAATGCTGGCTTATGAAAAAAGAAATCACATAGGTACACTTACTGTGTTTCCAGTGTCAGTGGGTACAGGCAGTGTTAGGAAAAGGTGCAGTGATTGCTTAGACTGGGCCATTTGCTGTTAATGACAGCTGTGTTTCATTTCAGGGGAATATGCAGAGGTGTAAACTGGTGATGGATCAAATCAATGAAGCTCGAGACTCCATGCTAAAGGTCCTGGATCATAAGGATCGTGTTTTGAAGCTTCTAAACAAGAACGGAACTGTCAAGAAAGTGTCCAAACTAAAGCGGAAGGAGAAGGTCTAAAGCCAGGAAAATGACTCTGGAAATGGAGAACGTGTACAGAATGGAGTTGAACCTTTTTGTAGTTTGGGTTTATTTTTAAGCAGAGCATCTGAATAAAAAAGGATGAGTTTAGGGAACAGATGGCAACAGATGGACATATGAAGCCTGGTGACCTGAAGGGATTGTCACTGATCTGTCATAATGAACAAAGATTTCTCTCAGGCTCATCCCTTTTTAAAGTCTTTCCAGTCCCATTTGTTTAACCCTCCTGATGTGTCAGTGCCTACTAATTGGAACTAGTAATGCGACGTGTGGTGGACAGTGCCCCCCTGTTCTACAGCAGAGGGGTAAATGTACACAAGGTGTGTATACACCTGTAACGCAGGAGATTCTGCAGGGGACACCAGGAGGCTGACATACAGGTATCAACCCAGACAGCAGCCGTGCCGCAAAGCATTGAAAATTACACCACTCTGTTACCCCAGTCAGTTCTTGTTCTTCTGACCTTCCAGTGTCTGAAGTAGCCTTCTTAAACCAGTGCCACTGCACTAGGAGATCTGCCGCCACATTCAGAATCTCCCATGGTTCAGAAGCCCTAGCTGTCAAGTTCCAAAAGAAAAAAAAAAAAAAAAAAAAAAAAAAAAAGAAAAGGAAAAAAAGGAGGAGAAAAAAAAAAGGGGGGGAGGGAGTGATTTCAAAGTGATTTTGTAGTGTCCGTGTGTGTGTGTCTGTGTTGGTGCTCTGGGATACTTGTTCTGAAGTACCTCTTGCAACAGAGGACTTCCTGTAGCTGGTATAATGTTAATTATATGTACCACATACATCCTGAAAACATTAATAAAGGACTTCGAGGTTTTTGTATGCGAGTAGTCTCTATACCTTGAGACCAGTGAAACTATTCAACTTGTAAACTCAAAAACAAGTTAAAGCCTTGAAAGGAGCCTTTTGGGGAGGAGAGGCAGAATGTTGGAATGTTGTCAGCCTTGTGCTGTGAAGGGAAGAGTAAATTAATTCATGATTCAGCTCTTAAAGATGCAATATTAATTGCCCCCCATGCACTTGCATGTTTAACTTTAACTTTTTGGAAAGTGTGCCAAATCGGGTCATTTTTAGTCTCCACAGCAGGAGGCTTCAGTTGTTTAATGAACTAATTCTGTTTTAAGAATACTTGTTTAACTCATCCAGTTACAGGGCTACTACCTTGACTTTATTTGGAACTGAGTTCTTTCAGAAGTTAGCATAGAAAAAAAGGTATTTAATTCCTTATCTCTGATACTATTTTTTTTAGAGAAGTAGAAGGTCCATATATATAGTTCTTGTGTTTTTAATGCTTGCAAAACGAACTTCAGATTTGTCTCAATGGCACTCTCATTTTCAGATTAGCTTGATTTTACTTCTTAAAATAAAAACACTTTCATTGTGAGATAAAAGTCTAGTATAATGTTATTGTAACTCCGGTAATGGGAAAGTTCTGGTAATTGATTGCTAATTTCCTTGGCTAGAAGAAAACACATCAAAATATCTCCACAGCTTTACAAGCCCACAAGTGTGTATACGTGTGTATGTTGAAATGCATGAGACTGGCACAGCACAAAGGAAAATGGGAGAGGTAAGACATGCAAAGGTGGGAATCAAATAAACTGCTGCTTATTCACCTTGTATTTTGCCTCAGGAACAGATCATGCCTAACTGGGCAAGTATTTGTTTGAGGTTATGGTAATAAAACACTTGAGACCTTCGATGTTCCCAGGTTCTCAAAGACTCTTGCAGGAAGCTCGCTGACGATTATGAAGTTGCTTTTTGTAGGGTTGAGAACTGTTTGGTATGGTTGGCAAAGGGCCTTTGGATGAAATCCAAGGCAGCATCGGCAACAGGTGAGGTGTTTGAGGAGGGAAGGATTCTTTTAAGGTTTGCAGAAGTTTTAAAAACTTGCTCTTAAGCCTTCCTTCTAAGCTATTCTCATATGGAAAGACTCCTGTAGTAACCCTAGTTTTTATAAACTGGTATTCAAGGCTATCATCTAGGCTGTAAGGATCCATGCCATTCCATAAACTTAGGATAGTAATTTCAGCATTGTCTAGTGCTGCAGGAACAGTATAGATTCTGTAGGAGAAAGTAAGATCCACATTCAGCGGGATTTCTGTTTTCTTGCCTGTTATTTTTTATGCTTTGATTAGGAATGGTATACAGAAATTCCATTTTACAATCTTGAAAGAGCCATGCTGGTTTATTTGTCTATTGAGGTTTACATGTGTAGGGTATTATCCTGGGATCTGTGAAATCTGTTCTTCAGCTTGCTGGAGTGTTTTGCCTACGTTCCCAGAAGGGAATTACAAAGCAGCATCGCGGCCTGTCACAGGGCTCCTCAGGCAGGAACTGTGCTGCACAGAGCACCTCAGCCAGCCACAGCACCCGAGCTCTACAGTCATCCTTGTCTTAGAGGCTTCCTACTCAACACAACCATCTGTGAGGGAAGTCACTCCTGTTCAGAGTGTAGCTTGAGCCTTTAAGTTTTACATTGGCGCCTAAAGCCACTGATTCGCTGTTTCTCTGTGGTACTTTTGATAATAGTTGTGTAGAACAGGTGGAGGGTAGGATTCACGTGCCTCACAGGAGCCAGCAGCAGTTAGCAGTATGAAAAAAAGTAGGTTTTTGTCCCGGTGTGGTTGTGGTACGTGGTTGTTTTTGTGCTACTGCCAGAAAGGTGTTCGACCCCTGACTGTAAATAACACCTGCTCGGCGCCCAGGGCTGCTGTTACCGCCGGCTCTGCACGCCAACGCCGCAGCGCCAGAAGCGGCCGCCAGCCCCCGGGGCTCTCCTTGCACTCGGGGTGGGAGGAGACCCCCCCCGGCGGCACAGACCTCCGGGCCCGCCTCACGGGGAGCTCCTGCCCGCAGAGCGCGGCCGGGCCGGGCGGCGGAGCCCCGCGCTCCCCTCAGCCGTGCCCCGGAGCCTCGCGGGGTCCCCTCAGCCAGGCGATGGAGGCGGCGGAGCCCTCCGGTTCCCTCAGCACGCCTCAGCGCAGGGAGAGCCCGCCCGCGCGGCGGGACGGACCAAAGCACCCAAGGCACTGGGGGAGGCCGGAGAGATCCCCCCGCCCCGAGCAGCGGAATGGATGGTCCCGGCAGCGCGCCCCTCCCCGGGAGTGCCGTCATAGTGGCCGTCCGCCAATGGGAGAGCGGCACCCTGCCGCCTGGAGGTGTGACCCCGCCCCCTGCCCCCCCATCGACAGCGCGGGGGCGAGGGAGCCCCGCGCGCCACCGACCCCTCCCGCCCCCGAGACTGTTTGTCCTAGCACGTGCGGCGCGTCACGTGATGGGGCGGGAGCCCGGCCCTACACCGCCTCCGATAGGGAGCGGAAGTTCCGGTATCTATGGTTCCGAGGGGGGAAAGAGTGTCATCTCTTCTCTATGGTCCCCCTGGCACCGCGGGGCCGACGGGAGGCTGGCGGACTATGTACATTTTTCCCTCATTACCTCACAAGCAGGGAGGAGGCTGCCGGGATAGCGGAGGACCTTCCCTCGGCCTCGCTCCAGTCCTCCAGCTCCCCTCACTGCCCGGCGGCCCCGGGCAGCCCGGCTCCCGGCCCGGCTGCGGCGGGCCCTGCCCCCTCTCCCGCCCGCCGGGCCCGCTTCTCTGGGGAGCCTCGCCCAGGCCCATGGCTCCATGAGGCGGGAGAAGGAGGCGGCGGCGGCGGCGGGGCAGCAGCGGCGGCGGCGGCTGGGCTGAGGCGGAGGAGAAGCCGCGTCCGGCCCGGGACGGGTGCAGGAGGTGGGCGAGCCCCGGGGGGGAGGAGGGCAACGGGAGGCGGTGGCGGGAGCCCCGCCCGCCCGCCCCGGCGGTGCGGAGGGGGCACCGGGGAGAGGGGGGGGGGGGGGTCCGGCTCCCTGGCGCCCCCTGGCGGCCGCGGTTCTGCCCCGCTGTGCGGCGGGGGCTGCGCCCTCGGGGGAGGGGGCGCCGGGATGTCCCAGGGGCCGTGTCCCCGCCGGGGCCGGCGGGACCGCCGCACACACCGCCGGAAAGTTTGTGCCCGAGCGCGGCGGGTGTCCCGTGGCGGGGCCTGGCGCTCCGCGGGCGGGGGGCAAGGGGCGCCCCGGGGGGCGGCGGGGCCCGGCCCGGGCGGGAAGGTGCGCGCAGGGGCCCGCGGCGGAGCCGGGGGCTGCCCCGCTCCCTGTGCGCCGCCCCGCTGCCCCGGCCGGGCGGGTTCCGCGGGCTCCGCCGCCCTGGGCTTCCCGCTGCCGGGGCCGGGGCCCTGGGCCGGGCCTCCGCCGGGCCGTCAGGCCGCCTGTGTCAGGGCCTGCTGCCGGCCGCGGGGGGGTCCTGCAGGTCCCTTCTCTGCCCCTACCACGGCTCCGGTTGAAAATGGAGAGTTGTGGGTTCACCTAACTAACTAATTAAATAAATCACTTTCCCCCTGACCGCCTGGCTCTCAGCGATCACTTTAAGCCTCCCCTGCCCAGCGGCTTGCTGCGCCGCAGTGGGGAACTTTTCATGGGCACTGAAAAGATTACACGTCGACTTTGTGAAAGTTGTGCTTTTCTTTTTCCTGATTTTGCTGTTTGTTGGAGGTTTTTTTGTTTTTAATTGCAAAGGTAGAGCTCAAAGGAAAAAAGATAATTTTCATGAGGTCTTGTAAATTGTTTCCTTATGGAAATCATCCTTCTAAAACCTGGAGGTGCGGAGTCCCAGCTGGAGTAAGTGCTGCAGGTGAACATCTTTTGCGTTGAGGTGAACACCTCTGGAAACGTTTTATACCAGTTCTGGTTCAGTTCAGGATCCTGTGCCTCTTACAATGGCTGACGAAACTTCATGGATAAAGTTTGTGTTGTTTGGGAGTGCAGAGGAGGCTTTAGGGGAGCTGTCACACTGCGGAGTTCAGTGTGTGTGGCACCCACCGTTCCGGGGATGTGCTGCCAGTTTGGCTGTTGGTTAAGCTGGAAGGATGCTCAGGGGATTAATGCAAGTAGCCTGGTGCTCACAAGAGCCGAGTGTGACTTCCATTTCTCTGTGGTGTTCTCAGTGGCTTAGTGTCTGTGCTTTTAGCCCCATTTGACAGACAGGGGCCCATTTTTCCCTCCCGTTGTGTGTTTAGATCTCACGGTGAGGATGGTGTTACACTTACTTAAGTTCCTACTATTGATGTGTGGTCCTTGCGTATCGTCTTCATTCACTTCCGTCTGCATAGGCTTTCCTCCCTGTGTTTGTTCCACTCCTTGGGATACAGGAGCTAGCATTCTCTTCATTGCAAGCAAAGCCCTGGTCTGGTTTTTGGTTTGTGTTTTTTTAATACCGTATCTGTTTCTTGCCATTATCGCTTCCCTCTGCTCACAGTGCGTGCTGCCTTCAGCTCTTCCTCTCCTGCGTATCCTCGCTGTGCGCCCTGCATGTTTATTTACGAGCACTGTTGATATACTTAATCCTAGAAAGTAAATGCAGATTCTAGTTCATGGGGTCTGGAAAATAGTCTGTTGTTTAGAAAATGGTGGTTTCATGCTTGTAGCTTCTCTTTGCGTCTTGCTTAGGCTAGTGCTAAATCAAGGGCAGCACCCCTGGGAGTCCAGCCCTGGTGGTGTCCTTCAGAGTCATTGTCACTCTTCTTTGAGAATGGGGGAGATGCGCTTATGGTTTTTCAGTAGCTTGTTTGCTGTTGGTGCAGACTTTGGCTGAGGGGGGACAGGTGATCCGGAGAAGTAGTTGATGGGGTGTATCTGTAGTCCAAAGTCTTTTTTAATTCTGTTCTTGTACAGTTTCATTCCCTTTATGGGAAGGCTGGTTAGGCGGGTGCATGTACGTGTGTGATGAGCCACCTATTAAAGTGTTCAGTACACCTCACCAATAACTTTAAAATTAGCGTGATTTCATGCATGTTGTGTACACTCTCAATTTACCTGTGAAAACACCCATTCTGCTTGCTGAACTGGCTTTAGTTCTGTACTTAGTTGCATGTGGCAAGGGTTTTCTTCCTCTTTTTGTTGCAAAAGCAAACCTCTCTGACACTTAGCAGAAGCAAGGAAAGGAAGCAGCTGTTGGTTTTTCACCTGTAACTGTTTTGTATTGCTTCCCCCTGCCCCCTCCTTGCCAGGGTTCTGCAGTGCTCCGGGCAGCGAGTTTTGAAGCAGGATGGGAAAAAGACGCTGTGTTCCTCCACTTGAGCCCAAGCTGGCGGCTGGCTGTTGTGGGGTAAAGAAGCCCAAATTGTCTGGGAGTGGAACGCACAGTCATGGGAATCAGGCCACAACTGTACCAGGCTCCAGTTCAGGTCCTCTTCAGAACCACCAGCATACAGATGGGAATAATGGAAGGGAGAACGTATCTGACTTGACTTTGGGCCCAGGAAATTCTCCAATTACTCGAATGAATCCCACTTCAGGAGCTCTGAGCCCACTTACTCGGCCCAATGGAACTGCCAACAGCACCAAGAACCTGGTGGTGACAGCGGAGATGTGCTGCTACTGCTTTGATGTACTCTACTGTCATCTCTATGGTTTCCCTCAGCCACGACTTCCTCGATTTACCAATGACCCCTAGTGAGTAAATCCGTGTGTGGGAGGAAAGCTGAGAAACCAGCACGCAGAGCTGTGGTTTGGCTGGGGAGGGATGAGGGGTTTCCTCTGGGGAATGGGGAAGCCGGTCTAGCAGGGAGGAAGGGGGGCGTTCTGCTGCTTGCTTTGTCTACCAGAAACAAAAAATGATGCGCTGTAAATGCACAGTAGAAGAGTAAAAATATTCTGTTACATTTGTTGGTGGAGATGAATGGAGCTTTGAAGAGCAGCCTTCGAGGGAGAACATGCTTAGCTCTACAGAAAGAGAGCTAGGCAAAATAAGAGGAAGTGTGGTGGTGCTTCAGCTCTCGGTCTGATGCATTGGGTGAGATGTTGAATACTTTACCACAGGGGTGCACACCCGCTTCATGGTAACGTTCTGTTAAAGTTTGCTCCCTTTCTTGTGAATAGGTTCCTCTGCAAAAAATCAACTGCGCTGTGCCTCCCATAAAATTGTACTAAAAGAGTGAGTGAAACCGAAATTAGAAGTTTCACAAAACGGTACAATAATGCCATTAATTTGAAGAGATCCTGCTTCTGCTGTGAGGCTCTAACTTGGTGAGGGGACAAGGGGAGGGACTTCCTTCTGTGAAGGAAATGGAAAGGGAATAAAGAAGTTGAAGCAAGTTTCTGGCTTATCCAGAAACACATGCTGAGCTGCTGAGAATTGGACAAGGACGCTCACAAGGGTGTTCAGCTGTCAGAGTTAATGGATTTAGTAGGGAGGGGAACCAAAAATTTTCCCATTCTAGAACTGAAAAACTGTGTTACACAGATACGCTAGTTGGGCAATACTGGGAGAAATGGAGAGTTAACTTTCAAGGACGATACCAAGGTTAAGAAGAAAGGAAATGAGTATGAGAAGAAGTGAGGAGAAGGATTTATGAAGGTGTTTCGCTTTGGTGAGATTTAGCAAATGTTTGTCTGAAGGTTGAATGTGTAGGTGTGGAAATGTTAATGTTGTTAAAATGTTTGGTGGAAGAATTATATGGAAGAGATCAATGACAGATTGACGCTCCTCCAGGGGCCACCTCCAGAACAATAGATAAAATAAAAAATTGTTGACATCCTTAATGTAAGATAATGAATTTTAAATTGATGTAAAGGAACAATGGCTTAAACAGGTCAAGGACTTCTTTCATGTATTGAATGTCTCCCCACCTTATTGGCTGTCAGTGTAGATGTAGGTTGTGCTTCCATGCAGTTATTATCCGAGCAGGATTATGGATACGTATTCTGAATGCTACCGCAGAGTAAATTGTTTAATATTGCAAATACAAGTGAATGGGGAAATACTGTGGACTAGAATGTAGAAGAGTTCCAGGTGCTCCCCAAACTGAAATATTTCTGCTGTTGTTTTTCATACCTAAGCTAACTGGGCTCCTTTTAGAAAACGATATATTAGTCTGCTTATTATTTTGTCACTTGAAATGCAAAGGGATTTTCTTGTTGGTATTCTGTTCTTAAATCAGTAAGAGAGATTATTTTATACAGCTTCATTATTTTGGTGTTAAAGGAGATTCCTAGCTGGATTTTGTTGCTGTTTCTATTGATTAGTTTCAAAAAGGGTATTCTTTCGGGACTATCAGCTGTTTGAATTTTATGCCCAAATTTGAAAAGTTAAAAATCATTCACTGGGCGTTTCTGTGCTGATAATTTAAGTCTTTTAGATCAGCACTCCAAAGAAAAAAACAGCTCTTCTCTTTTCTCCCCCTGCAGGCAAATGCCTACCTGAATTTTCTTGTGTTTCAGTATTTATGCTGTTGCTTCTAGCAAGTAGTTGCATGTACCCCCAGGGAAGAGCATGGGGTTTGCTCTGTGGTGGAGCCACACCCGGGGATGAGCTGGCACACTTGAGACAGTAACATAATGAACTTCAAGCCAAATATTATAACAGTAAGCAAAGTAACGATACATAAGTAATTTGCATTGTTATCCTTTGTAACATAATTAACGTCAACATAAGAGATCTTTGAATGAAACAAAGGTATATTCCAGAAGTCTCTCTGGACAGACAGAAAAGTAGATGGAAGGAATAGAAAGATGCACAGGTTTGTCCCAACCTATTTCTCAGATAACGTATCTTGTAAATTGGTGCTGAACCCTGAGGTGTAGATAGCAGTAGCTGTGAAGGTCAGGAATCTGCATTAACAGTGTAATAGCATAAAAGTTACACGGTTATGGCTTGAAAACAATTGTAAATTCCAGTTCTCAACTTAAGAAGATACACATAGGGACAACAGTCTTGGTGGTAATTATGGAGCTGGTAGATACTTGTGGAGTAAGAGAACCTTACTTATGTGTTAGCAGTGATGTTAACAAATCAGTGTAGAGAAGGTGGCATTGCAAGACACATAGTTATGTTTGAATTAACTTGGTAAAGGAAGAAACTATCCCCTTTGCTATTCAGGTTACTGGAAAAAAATTACAGTTTTGAACCTGTATGACTGCAAATTGTTAATTGGTTACTTCTTCTGCTTTTGTACTTCAGTCTTTGCTTCTTTTAATGCTAGGTATTACAAACTGGTACTACAACTACACCATGCAAGTTTCATGTTGCTGTGCAAGACAAATAATAAGATACTTGCATCATGAAATCTGTACCATAACAGGTTTTCTCCTAGTACAAGCTAAATTCTGATTTGAACAAACTATGTTTTGCTACTTGAAAATTCCCTTTGTAGTTGCAATTGGAGAAGCTAGTTTGTAGTTGCTGAAATTGCCCTCTCAGCCTAGCAAACCCTCATCAAACACACCTAGGTAGGATGTTGTGGCTGTGGGAGAAATTATTGCCGTAATACGCTAAGGATACATGACTGCAAAGTACTGGTCAGTGCTCTTGGGTGAAAAGGGATAAAAGATTGTTGTGACTTTTCTCAGTACATCTTGGAAATACACTGCTCAAAGGGGGACTATGGAACAACTGACTTACTGTCAGCTGCACCTGCAATTTGCTAAGTGCATTTATTGTTCAGATACAGAAACAATATCTTTTCTGCAGTAAAAAACTTTATAATGGTGACATTTTATATACTTGTACAAAATCATATTTTTTTTTATGCCTCAGGTGTTATGACCACAGTGAAAAATTGTTTAGAATGTGCTTTAAGAGATTTTAAGATATGAAAGCCTTCTGAATGTAATTATCCTGTCCTTTCTGGTAATATCTCTTCTATTATAGCTGCAGAAAGCTGTGTCACAGCTCAGTGGAAACTTTTTTTTTAAGGAGAAAGAGGTGAATTGGAAATGTAAACCTGTAATTTGCATCGGAGAAGCAAATTATTTCATTTGTATTCTGTCAGTGATGCTTTTCATTTTCTCCCTTCTCTATTCTGTTTGGTGTGAGTATCATATGGGCTAAATAATGGTTTCAAAACTTTTCTTAGATTTAGCTAAATTTCCACTGAGCCTGTGACAATAACGTTTGTCAGAAATCTCCTTTGCAAGTTTAGTGTCTTTTTTTTTATAAGCTTTCTAATGTGTTTTCTTACGCTCTGTTTCTGTTTTCTGTTCCAACATACAGTAGCTAGATGGAAGTGTAGAGGAATGATATCCTGCAAGTGCCTTGAACTATTGTTGGAAAACTAGAACAGTAAATCCTCAGTCTTCATCAAGCAACCATAAGGTGGCTGATGGTTCTGGAAGAATGTTTCCGCTTCCTCTGTGGGCAAAGTACTTCACAATTATCACTTAAAGGCTATTTGCTGTTTTGGGTAGTACTTCTGCCATTGGTCACAGCTGGTAACTAGATCCTGAGTGATGGATTTAGGCTGTGATAGAGTTTTTAATTCCATTATTGCTCTGAGGAACATCACTGGGCATTGCTTTATCACTACAGTTTAAATTATGTTCTCACTGCTTAGACATGAGAAGCTCTGTTGCCTCTACTGGAGGAGTCACCATTGCTCCATGCTGGGTTTGTTGTCCAAACAGAATATCTTAGTATTTTTTTAAATGTTTGCTGCAAAGATACATTGCTTAAAAGATCTTCAAGAGTTTGAGGAAAGTGAGCGTCTGAGCTCTGTTGTAGAAGCAGTTATTCTGTCTTCATGTTTTAGAACTCCTGTCAATGTTTGTTTAATCTCAGAAAATTATTTTCTTAACACTGCATGTTTTCTCTCATATTACTTATCTTTTAAAGTTCAATAGAAATCCACAGACTGATGTTTGGAATCACTGATGACTAACTTTTTCATTTATGCTTGGGTTCAAAGTGACCACATCTTGTATTTAGTACTCTGTAATCTGAAGAAGTAAGATCATTCATCCTGTTTTTATAATTAGATCAGCAGCATCAGTTGCCTTGCAAAATTTTCCATATGTTCTGACATTCTTGTAGAGCTGCAGCCACCACTGTCCTTTCTTTACTGTTTCTCTCTACAGCTGTTTGCAGTTTCACTCACTTGAATTTTTTGCATTTAATACTCGTAGTCGTTTTTACCTGTTTACCTCTTCACAGAGCTCTTCCAAATACTGTTGTTCTGAACTTCTTGTTCTTTGAGGCTTACTCATGGCTCCTAGTTTAACAGATTGCAATGAGCCTGCTGAATTTGAGACTCTGCTGTTACGCCTGTAAATTCATGAGAGTAGACAGGAAAATGGAAATCCGTATGATGTTTGAGTAGGAACAATACAGTGTTTTAGAAATATGTTCAACAGGAGAGAATATGTGTAAATATATATCAAATGTAAGGTAAGCAAAAGATGTGAACGTAAACTGTTTGAGCACTGGGGATCCGACTTCTGGGTCTGTCCCTAGAAGTCAGATCCCCATGGAAATAGCAGGGAAGCAAAACCTAGGCTTGCTTTTTATCCCTTTAAAAAAATATAAAAGCTTTTATCGCAAACCTGAATTATAGATGATTTGCAGAATGCTTGGGGATCTTTCATGTTCAATGGTACTATAAATAAGTAATCTTTTTTGCTTTGCTTATATTAATTTCTATATGGGTTGTCGCATAAACTAGTGGATGCTACTAGGCGAGGCCTTTAATCACAGAAGTGATCCGTGGGGTCAAGTAACCATAACAGTCATTAGAAGACAGCCAGGAAGGTGTTGGTGGAGGGCTTACAGAGTGCTGGTGGAGAGAAAGGAGTAAGCTGAAAGGGTGGGGGAAATGTTGGGGGTTGTATTTGGGGGGGTGTGGGTGCAGGGTGTGAAAGCGTGCGTATTGGGGTTTCTTAGAGGGAGAGAAAGCAAGTGCACACATATGTGCCTTTTTAAACCTTGTTAGTCTCCCCTTAGCAACCAAATATCTCTAGAGGCTGGAGTGTTTATCTTTTTTGCCTTTTCAGTCCACTCTTTGTGACGTGGAAGACGGGGCGAGACAAGCGGCTTCGTGGCTGCATTGGGACCTTTTCAGCCATGAATCTTCACTCAGGACTCAGGGAATACACATTAACCAGGTAATTACATTGAAAATGAAGTAAATCTGAAATTAATTTACTGAAGATCTATAAGGATTCAAGGTTAAGATGTTGGATCAACATGGTTACATTTAATATGCTTCACAATGAAAGAAACCTGAAAAATGTCAGATAGCTAGAGTGAGGTAACGTATCAGGATTTAGTGGAACATCTTAGCAACCAGTGAATTTTGGTTGACATTTTAAAGCTAACATCAAATCTAGCTTGCATACTAACAGTTTTGACATCTTGTGTAGCACATAACCTCCCTCCAGCTGCAGTAAGTGGAGGACAGCATCAGGAAGCTTGCACTAGTATTTGCATATTACAGTTCATTAGATTAGGAAGAGATGCAAATCACTTTCTCTGCAGTAGCAAAGGGAAACATGCTTCACAGAGGCATAATCAAAAAGGGAATAATTGAGCATCAGACACTTTAATTTGGTGCTTGTTTTAGGCAATATATCTTCTCCTTCCTTCAGTGCACTTAAGGACAGCCGATTTCCCCCCCTGACCCGCGAGGAGCTGCCCAAACTCTTCTGCTCTGTCTCCCTCCTCACTAACTTTGAGGATGCCAGTGACTACCTGGACTGGGAGGTGAGAACAGGTGCATTTGGAACTCTGCATCACTCTCTCGTTCCGTTCGGGTTCGGGTTAGTACATGGTGATGTGTCTCCTTCATTACAGGGGTGTACGGGGATAGAAGAAACTGGGACTAGAAGAAATGGGGCTGGAAAACTAGAAGGGAGGAAGAGGATGGGCTAGCAGTAAGCTTTTGGTTGGGAGGGGATCTGAATGGGAATAAAAAAAGACATTGCAGTGTTTATGGATTTGGCCCAATGGACTTAAAACCCTGGGAAGTATTTTGATACTGTGAACAGAAACCGGGAATAAAAAGTAGTTGAGACCAAAGGTATTAATCTTTTCTTAGGACCTTGTATGTGGAAGTGTATTTAGTTCAAGAAGGATTAAGTAGACTTTTGTGCATGGGCTATTTTAGGCATAACTCTTGTTGTAGAGTTATGTAGAGATGTTGTCTGTCTTGCCCAATGTACGAGATGGAAAACTGTCAGACTTCTGACAAACTTCAGGAGAAGTGGTGGGGAGACTGGTTAGGCTCTTCTGGGAAAGGTGGCAGAGGTCCTTCATGCTGCCGAGAGAGCTACTTGTGAGGCCTGCCTGGCAAGGACAGGGAGTGGGGAAGAGAATGGCCTTATCCAGGCAAAAGCCAAACTGGCCAGAGAGAGAGAGAGAGATACAGTGTTGTGGGAATGACGACTCGGTCGCGGGCTCAGTGCCAGCAAACACCTCTTATTTGGCTATTCATTTCCATCTATAGGTTGGGATCCATGGGATCAGAATAGAGTTCATCAATGAGAAAGGTGTCAAACGCACAGCCACGTATTTACCTGAGGTTGCTAAGGAACAAGGTGGGTTTGAGATGGCAGCTAAACATGTCAACACGTGGTGTCACAGGACTGGGTAACATAAATCTGTGGATTTTGGGTTTGGATTGCAATGCTATCCTCATAGTAGTGCCATGGAGCCACCAGGCTTAATCTGGATAAATGACACCTGATACAGCTGCTGCTGGGTTTTCATCTTGCCTTTTTCTCATCCCACATCTGTGCGCAGCTGTATCTTAGCGTAAAAATGTTTTAGGGCTTAAGAAATAGAGGATCTCAAAGTATGGATCTTCCAGCTTCATTCAGCATTGCATCTTTCCTCTTCTATGTTTCTCCCACCAACTAGGATAACTGCAGGCTGCACAGCACCAACAGGAGAGTCCCTTTCCTCCTCATTCTTGCTAAAGTAGCGTCCTCCAGATGAGGGCAGGAAACAGGGCCCCTCTGGAGTACACTTCCCACTCAAATATAGTAGCGGTCACCATGGTAACTGCTCAAAATATTGCCTCCTTTCCTCCACCTAGCAGAGTGGAGTGGTCGCATCCTCCTGGCTCTGGGGCAAAAGACTAAGGTAGGAATTTTAACTCTGATCTCTCACATAGCAGTGCACTGTGCTATCGCTAGAGCATCAGGTTGATCCCAGTTTGTCTATGTAAAAGCTAAGTATTATTTTAAGACTTAGGGAGCTAAACTTGAGTGGCACGTGATAGAACAGTTTGGGGTCCCTGCAACAGAAGCAAGGCACAGACCTTTATAAGGAAAGAGATCATCTAGAAAACAGAATTACTGTTTTATAGACCAGTTCCAATATGAGATAAAAGGGGTTGGCATGTGCAGATAGTGTGCATGCATAAGACCGTGTATGTCCAGTTCAACGCTGGTATTTCTAAAGCTCAAAGCTTCCTGTTTAGTGGTTTGCTTTTCTAGAGGCCTTTTAATGCATCTCTTACGTTTTTGAAACACCATTTTTATATAGAAAAATTTCCCTTGCTTCTGTTTTTCAATAGACTGGGATCAGATCCAGACCATAGACTCCTTACTCAGGAAAGGTGGCTTTAAGGCTCCGATTACCAATGATTTTAGGAAAACGATTAAACTCACCAGGTAAGTCAATATATTTGTCATCTTTTAATTTTACTTTATAGTGTTGTGTAGGTAATTTGAAGTATTTGTGCTAGATGTAAGTCTTTGTGACTCTTGCAGATGAGAGATGTAGTCTGAAAGACAAAATCATAAACACCACCTGTTAGGCATATAGCATATATGAAATGAAGCACAGTGTGTTTGGTCCACGCAGGACCCAAGTTAGTTTTTTCTAAGAGAAGTGCCACTGGCTTTAATGCAGTCTTCCACATGAAAAATCAAAGGAAGCAGAAACTTTGAAAGTTGTAAAGATACAGAAAAATCCCCTTTTCAATGGACTTCATTTTCTCAGTGTGCTTATCTGTGGACGGTGTAGCAATTCGGAGGTGACAGCTGTCTTAAAACCAAACCGCACTCAAATTTGGCTGGTTTTCAGAATTTTCTTGCTTTTCTATACACTCAGCTGTCCTATTGGTTTCAGCTCCCTTTGTATTAGTAAAAATTGGGACATTCTGATTTTGTATAGAAACACTAATTTATCAGGTCGTTCCTTACCTCTGGAGAAATGAGGTGGGTTGTGCAGTGGTGGTGTTTTTTTAACAGAAGAGGACAGGATGAAGGCTTTCATTAAATGATCATTTTAATGAAAAAAACCTCATGTAACATGGATTTCGCAATACTTTTCAGTTATCTGTTGTTTAGCATGCTTTAGAAGCACCTGGAGATCCCTCGTCTCTCAGAAGGGACTTCATGTTTTGTGAATTCTGATTGTACAACACTGACTTTATCATGTATATGCTGTAATAAACCTTCCTTTACCGAACTCTCCATCATTTTCTTTCACTAGTCTTTGAAATGTGAAGATAACCACAGAAGTAAATTATGGTGAAATACTGGTTATTTAGTCTCTGAAACAGAGTCTTCTTCCAGCTAACTTTTCATGCCCTTTTTTTTCTCCCCACAGCAAGTGGATAAAAAGGATACAAACTGATCATTTATTTCTTGTACGCTACTTCAGGAGTCCCCTTAATTATGATCACCTTGAACAGGGCTCAACCTCTGGGACACTGATGCTAAGTTATTCAGACAGTATCAAACCAAGTAGTTTATGAAGTTAGTGGGTTCCTGTTGGTCGTTACTGGCTGTGAGCTAAAAGATGATCTGGGATGAACGTTTTTATGACTAGTGTCCGTTGATATTGTATAGTCTGTTTATGTTACTTTTTTCTTACGCTATTCCCGTAGGTACCGCAGTGAGAAGGTGACAATCAGTTATGCAGAATACATGGCTTCCCGTCAGCATTGTTTCCAGAATGGCACTCTTCATGCCCCCCCCCTCTACAATCATTACTCCTGACACACGGCTGCATGACCAGTCCCACTCCCCAGTTGCTGCCAACGGCTACGACATCATTGGGGCAGATGCCTCCTCTTCCTGGTCCAGTTACTTCTATTACTGCACCATTTTATGATGCTAGCTTCCGTTGCCAAGTCTGCCTTCCAGCTGACCTGGGGGGAGGATGAGAGCATGACAGAACTTCAGGGGCCCAAGCCTTATCTCAGCCTTCCCTCTGAACGGGGGTTCAGTTGGATTGGGGCTCCATGCCTACGAACTGTCACGAGGTGCAGAAGACCTCTAGGAGTGAAAGTGCCACTTTGGACTGATCCGTTCTTGTGTGTTACCAACACTCTGGAAACTTGAGTTGTTTGTTATGGAAGCCCCCCAGATCAAGTAGGAGCATTCCCCTGGCAGCCTGGGCAACGGAGTCCAACAAAACATTTTTTAGGTTCTTTTTAATTTTTTTTAACCTCTGGTATCTGTTGTGTACCGAGAGCTGATCGCAATCCCCACACATCACAGGCGGACATTATGATACTGGGGAGGGTTGAACATCTGGATAGCACCCGATCCTCACAGACAGAAAACACTTAAAGATGTGGGAAAAAACCATTGGATGGTATTGCGGATGAATCCATTATTTAAGTTAACCCTAGAAGGCTTTAATTATCAGATTCTACTGTAGGTTGGATTATCTAGAAATCCTCTTCGTTTACAGTTTCCTGGGTTTTTAGACCGTGCTTTGTAATGTAGCCTGCTATGAAATAGAATGCTGTTGTGCCTGTAAGAGAGCAACATGGCACATGCTGTGTGTATGTGGAGGACAAGGTACTTCAGTGTCCTTGGGCAGTCTTCTCTGTTATGGCCAAGTTTTGTGTCCAAATGTTAGTCATGGAGCCTGATTGGATTAGGGATGGGGAGGGATTTGCAGGGCATTGACTGTAGTCATACAAGTGAGACTAGTGACTGAAATTTGTTTAACTTAAGCTAACAGTCTCGGGGACCTTCCTTTTGATAGGACAGCCACTTTCTCTGGTGTGACTACCGATCTTGAGAACTGTTGAGTATTCCAGTTTATAGCAGGCCTATGGAATAGAGCTGAGTAGTTTCACTGGTAAGTTATTCTCTTAATAGTTTAGTCATTACCACATCAAGGCAATGAGTGGGGAAACCTGTATTACCCAGATGGTGTGAAACTGATGCATTCTGTATTTCTTCTCCCATCACTGACGATGACAAGAAGTGCTGTCTTCTAAGAGGAAGTTATCCAGTTGTTATTCTGCAGCATTGTTGAGGGATGTCATGAACTAAATTATGACACTCGGTGAGGTCACTGGACTTCAAAATGATGCAGTTCTGTGGGGGTTCTTGTTTTGTTTTCCAAGTTGCTGCAGGATCAGTAATGATCGGGAAATAAAATACAGGTGCATAGCAGAGTAATGGCTATGTGGTTGCATATATCTTGCTTGCTTGTGTGTGGTAATGATGGCTTTTAAAATTGGCTGGTGTTTCAAGCCTGAAATTCTCTCCTGGCATGGCAGGGAATAGGGCTGGTAGGAAGCTCAGAACTGCATGCTGCTGCTCCTTCTGGGCCTAGAGAAGCAAACAGAACTGTGCAGTTTTGTTTCGTGTTGGTGTAACGTTCTCCTGCTGGAGGAGAGAGACGTGAGGGAAAGAAGGGGGTCCTGTTCTGGATAATGGTGCAATATTGACCCAGCTTTCCTCCTGCACTGGGTCGTTCTTATAAATGGCCACTTTTCCCTTGTGATGTTGTTGAAAAGCAATTGAAGACTAAGGGATTGTTTCATGATTTCCTGCTGCTGAGAATAAATCAGTCTTGTTACAAACTCGAGTGGTTTGTAATTACTCTCCCAGGTGCCGTGTAGTGATGGGGGAGGGTGGGGTCAGCTCTGGACATACCATTCACCTTCCAGCTGTCAAACAGTATGATACATAGGGCTACACTCATTACTGTTCCAAGTGTTCTATGTTAGAATTTAATTTCTAAAAGGTTTAAAAAAAGCAAAAAAATGGTGCTAAAACTTCACCCCTGAGCACGCTCAGTGAGACTGGTCATGCAGGCATATAGTGCCAGGCTTTTCAACAATACTGTTTCTTTTTCAAATGTTTGCCCTGTTCTGTGTCTTCAACAGTGTATAGTGTTTTCCTGATTTCGTTTTCTTTGAATACGGGATGACTAAGGGGTGGGGTGGGGAGGGTTAGCTGTCATTTTTAAAGAACAGAATTTTAGGATTGAGTGACTTGGTTGGCTTAAGCCTGAAGTGGGCTAGATGGTTTGGGACGGGGGAAGCCTTATCCTCTCCTATTTCCATCTCCCCACTCAGTCTGTTTAAAAAAAAAAAACAAAACAAAACAAACAAAAAAAAAACCGAACAGAAATGCCTCTAATTATGTACTGTGTTCTTGTCTTGTTGCAGTGAGAAGAGAAGCTAGCAAATCAGAAACACTGGTCTGCTGCCTAAGAAACAGGCCCTCTCAGCTTTAGTCCCATAAGGGCCCAGCTATAAAATCAAGTTGAAGTGTGTCAATAGTTAAGTTAGCTCAGAATACTGTATGACAAGGACAGGTGGTCTCAGGAAATAATCCCATTTCTAGATCATTACACGGCAGCTATGCGTAAGGATGAAAGAGGTGAACTGGAAACAAAATGTACTTTTGAGTTGCCTTGAGACGGAGGCAACCAAAATCAATTGATGGAAGAATTTCTCTGTGGTAACCTGGCTGGGACAGCAGGTTAGAACTACCACTTTCCAAAGCAAGTGGTACCTGGTTTGATCTGGATTTAACTCATCCTTAGAAGCAAGTGCCTTTTGGTCTAGAAGGGCTTATTCTCATGACAACCACAACTGAGAAATACTCTCACTGCAGTTATGAATTGTCTTTGTTTTACAGTAACTGCAGGAGAATGTCTTTGATCACTGGAGTCTGTCAGTGTTGGAATGTTTCCACTGTGAGGTTCTTAATTTTTTTTTTTTTTTCATAATGTTCAACAGTCAATCTCAACTGAGGCCATTTCAGTTTGGGAACATTTTATGATCAAAGTATCACATATCTACAATTTATCAAACAAAAAAACAACCTCTGTACGAAAATCTAAGAGTTCATTTTAACCTTTGCACAGAATAATTTGTTTTCATAGTACATAACAAACATCTGCAATCTTCACTGACTTAGTGCTCTTTTCTGTTTGTATTCTGGAAACTACATGTTGTTTTGTTGGGTTTTTATTTTTTTTGGTTAATTTATTTCCTTAAAGCAGGAGACCTCTTTTGACCTTCAGTGCAGAGATGTCAGACCAATTCTTTGTATTACACTTGGTTGCCTCCTACCTATATAATAACTTCTGAGTGTACATAATTGAACTCTATCCTCTAATGAAGTATTGTAGAGAATAAATCATAATGGATAAAGATTATTTGTACTGTCCTCTTTATATGGTCTCTTACAGCCTTTATGGGGGATGAGGTGAAATCTTTCTCATCTGGAAACAATATGCTACGTGTATAAATACCAAACCTATTAAATTATATTCAATGTTCAGAACCAGGGAGGTTGCCAGAATGGGATGACAGCAGTCTGGAAGCTGGAAGGAATAGTTCAAGATAGGCTTACTAGGAGAAAGTGAGGAAAAATAGTGGGAAATCTAAAAACAAAGATTAAATTTGTTTCATTTATTAATGGCATAGCAACAAAGTGCCTTTGTATTCTGAAATAATGTTTACTTGACAAGAACTCTCTTGTTAGTTGTCATGATGGTAAAATACATGAAGCATATATATACAGAATTTGGTATCGTACTGAAAATCCTGAATTTGTAAATCTGGCTTAAACTACCAAAATTGTTCTGTGTGTTTTTGTCTGTTAAAATGAACTAATGAAAACATATTATCTGTACTTCACAGGTTATAGTCTTCGGGTGATCTAAAAGCTTTATTTGAGGAAAAAGAAACACCCATCTTCCTAGATTCTTTTTAAAGAATATTTCAATGTTTCCTTTGGGACAGGATCAATTGGTTTGTGTAGTAGTTTTGATATAAATACCTCACACTTAAATGTTTTTTTTCCATACGCATTCAGGTTATTGCTTATTTTTTACCTATGACAGATGTATAGTTAAAGATCCTATATTTCCTCTTTGTGGTCCTTGAGAAGGGAAACCCTGGCTATCAATGAAGAACAGGCATAAGAGCCCCCAAAAAACCCCAACCAAACCAAGGGAGAGAGGTAGTTTTGACTCAAATATGGCTGAGAAGCTCGCTGACTTCAGTGCAACTACAAATCAAAAACTTCTTTTCAGAAATAGGCTTCTGGGACTAGTAAAGCCTTAGAAGGTAAATCCCCATGCAGTGTGAGGAGTCAGTTGAGGAGGATTCCGTGGCTAACGTGACTTCCAGGTGACTTGTAAATTCTGCAGTTGACCATGTAACTAGCACCCACTGTTGTCATGTGCCCAGGTAAGTCTTGCAGCTTCTTTGTTGGCTGAATACAGTGACTTATTTGTATATTTTTATGGCATATGTTTTTCCTTGGCTTTTTTCTTTTGATTTCACACCGAATCAGTCAGACAAAAAAATCTCTGTCCGGTGTCTTTCATGAGGGGTTCTTTCAGGCGTGCTGTTTTCTGTAACTGCAGAAACACTCAGCAGCTCACCATCAAGATGAGGCCAGGCAGAAGGGTGTACATACGACTGCACACTGAAATTAGTTCAATCCTGACTAAATGTAAACCAGGATAATTCTCCAGAAAAAACTTTCTTTGTTTTTACTTCTGTGTGAAATAAGAAGCTAAATGAATTGGTCATTTAGCACTTCCTTTTAAAAACAAATTACAGAAAGGTTAGGAGAAATTTCTACAAGATGCTTCAAAGGAAGAATATTTGAGCGTTTTTATTCTAAACACACACACAAACCCCTTTCTGGGGATAAATTTTCTATTATAAGCTACCTAATTACGATGGAGAAATGTCACTTCTTGAAGATAAAAATGTAAACCGGAACACTTTCCCATGCAACTTCATAAATTAATATTTATACTGACCTATGTATTATGAGGACTGCTCTCAAAATGAATTGTAGTACATGAAGCAGTAGGATAGAAAAGTTCCTAAACTGCTTTTCATGCTATCTAGAAAAACATGACCTGTGAATATGTTTTATGATCACTCCCAAAACAGAAAGCCCAGAAGAGTATTGTTACCATGTTGCTTCAAATGAGTGTATAACTCTACAAATTGACCAATATCCATATTACTGAACCGTAGTTTTTTTCCTTGTCTATAGTCAGATAGACTACTCTTATAATCAGACACACATTATGTATTAGACAACCAGCTGATAGTATGTTTACATGTCATTGTATATGTATTTAAAAACTTAACAGATCACGCAAGAGCCAGTTTTGCATTCAAAGGCTTATTGTGACTTTATTACTGGCTATTAATAGAACTTTATATTGCTCATACATGTTCATTCATGATAGTTTTGGATATATAATTTTACAAGGAGTAAAAAAAAAAAAAAAAAAAAAAAAAAAGGCAATGGTAAAATGGTATGAAAACCTAAACCTGAAAAGTTGTCTTTTTAAGGACACTGATGAGAAAGCATGCATGTCTTATGCAGTAACAGCTGTTACGGCACATGGTGTTCTGAGCAGGTAATGTTATCTCCACCAGGATCTACCCCTATCACACGCTAGAAATGCTGATGACAATAAAAAGAGATTAAGGTTTTGGTATCCTAATCTTTTCACTTTTAATCCATCCTTTGCATACATTTTTTTTTAATTGGGCATTTTGATGCTCCACATAAAATACATACTTATTGCTAGAAAGCTTAAAACCTGCTAGGAAGGTAACGTTTCTTCTGCTGGCAAATTAGAGGAAAAGCATATTACAAAATATACTAATAATAGAACATCTTCATTATTCGTTCTCCTTACATTTTATTACACAGAGGTATTTAGCTAAGCTTTTTTTAAGAACTGTGTTGGTGCAATTAGTTGTTACAGTTTAAACTGCAGCAGTGTAGAAATTACTGTAGTAGATCTGTCTAACAATCCACTACCTAATAACGTGTCTCCAGCAAGGGTCAATATTTTTTGCCCTGGAAAATAGAATACTAGGGACTCTGTTCACAACAAATTACATTTGGCCAAGTTTGTTTGTCTGTTTGAATCTGCTCATTTTAAGGTATCACCAGTAAATATGCCTGAATCTTCCTATAGTCACTAACTTTATTTCAGTCTAGCTCATTTTCTTTTTTATGCATATTTTTCAATTGAATTGATAAATGCTGAAAAATTAATTAGTCAGGAAGAAGCCAGTGCGTTTGAAAAATAACGAAGAAAAAGTCAGGTACTCTGGTTTGTTGCAGTAGCTGAACAATATTTACTGTGGGGTTTTAGGTGCATTTTTTAAATTCTTAGAAAAAAGGGGGGGGGGGGAGAAGTACCATTCAAGAATGTTCTTATTTGTCTCTTATTTGACTCTTGAGACCTTAACCAAACACATCAGTGATAATGAACCTTTTATCTTCCATGATAGCCTCTTTAGCTGAACCTATAAACTCTTCCAAGTATCTGGCTTTCTCTTAATTGTTTCAGTTTTTTTATACGTAAGTAGAACGGATCCTTGGGGAAAAACAAACGTGAAATTAATAACTAAAATCTCTGCCTACTGCTCTGAGACTCACGATGTTCTGAGTGGATGGGTTATTTCAGAAGCCATCAGGATTCCAAGTGATTTTAAATGCTTCTCTCATCAGTCTGGCATGGATTTCCTTGTTTCCTTGTAAACCTAATTGAAATTGTTTAATTTGCCAGATGTTCCCTGAGGTATTTTCATTCCGTCTTCCTGAATGTCTTTCTGCTTGTACCACTTAGCAAATTAGTTTTCAATCAGTTTCTCTGCCATGCTTGTTTATCCAAATAACAAATGTTAAAAACCTTTTATTTGATCCCTTCATATTCTTATTTGTTTATTCTTAATGCCTTCCTTTTGCCAGCATGCAGGAAGCAATTCACTTAGGCATGGATGCAAATTCATGAGGATAGGAGTGGCTTCATCATAAATCCTCCAATGGTCTATTTTTGCCTTTCTTTAAGAGCACAGGGCATAGTAAGGTCTGGTAAGATGATTTAAGAGTTTTAGGCTGGTTAGGCACTTACATGGGAGCCCTCCAGGGAAAATACTGCTCCATAAGTTATTTTGCCGGCAGTGTTCCCTTGACATAGTGTCGGGAGAGCTATAGCATCGTTTTCAGCCTGCCTATGACTTCTAGAGGTGTGTAGGTTTTCAGACTACCCAGAGGTAAAGTAACCTCCCTTTCAAAGCGTGTTACTTATGGTGTCAACACTCCTTCCTTAGAGTGGAGTCGGTCAGTCACCGTGAGCCAGACGGACATTCCGGTACAGTGACACCTTCCCGCCGGTCACGGCTCGCTGCCTCGCTCGATCTCTGGTGGCAAAATGGAGGCGCCTGCCCCGCGCCGCCACAGGCGTGAAGCGAGGCAGGTGGAGAGGCGCCTGCGGCCTCGGTGCCCCTGGGCGAGGGCTCCAGAGCCTGAGGGGGGACTCAGCCCAGTTCGGAGCTGTCGGTTATTTCCCAAAGGCCTGAGCTGGGCCCGACCCCCGCTCTGCCCGTGTGAGAGCCCAGGGACTCCCTCAGCGTTCCCCCGCAGCCGGCTCCCTCGGGCCGCCGTTCGCGCCTTGATATGACTCTGGGCCCGTAGCGCCTTGGGACGTCCGTCACAGTTCTCTGGCCCGTCTTCACAGAAATACAGCTCCAGCACCCCGCCGCTTTCGGTCTCTAGTTGCTAATTGCTAAGCGAGCTTACAAACACCTCACCGGGCTGTGCTGTGGGGGCAGGGGGAGGGTGAGACGCCCGGTTCCTTCGCTCCCCTTCGGTGCCCCACAACCGTAACCGCGCTTTTCGCTCCCTCCGTAAGGCCGGCCGCGCGCAGCCCGCCGCCACCCCGCCGCGCCCCCGGCAGCGCTCCCGCCCCGCCCCACCGTGGCTGAGGCTCGGCCCGCCGCGGCGCCGGCTGCTCCCCCTGGCGGGCGGCGGGGCTGAGGCGGTGCCGCGCTTCCGGTGCCGGCTCAGGCGATGGCGGCGGGCGGCAGCGACCCGCGGGCGGCGGACGTGGAGGAGGACGCCTCGCAGCTCGTCTTCCCCAAAGGTGCGCGCCGCGGGGGTGGCCAGGGGGCCGGGGGCGCCGGGCCGGGCAGCAGCTGACGGCGGGCTGGCCCCTGAGGCAGGGGGCTGGCCCCTGAGGCGGCGGGCCGGGCGGCGGTTGGCGGCGGGCAGGCCCGTGAGGCGGCGGGCTGGCCCCTGAGGCCATGAGCTCGCCCTCCGGCACCTCGGACGGCAGCGCTTCTCCGCGGCCTGGCCGCCCCGCCAGACACAGAGCCCCGGGTGCTCCACATCAGGGAGAGTAAGTCACTTACATCTACTGAGGAACCCCGTGATTGCCAAGATGCGGCCGTTCTTACTTCTGTGGACCGCTACGTACGCGAATAAAGGAAATATTTTATAATTCAGGTTATAGCGAAAATCTCTTGTTCTTTGCTATAACCATTACTTTTTCAGGAAACCGAGTGTCCAAAGTCTGAGTTGTGACTAGGGACGCTAACAGTCTGTGTATTTTATTTTTTTCCCAGAAAAGTATTCAGTATAAATTCCAGAGGGAGGTGGGAGGGGGAGGAACCCTAAAGGCCACTCTGCTCTATTTTTGAGTTATGAACAAAAGCATAGTCCTGAAAGATTTTATGTTTTTACACTAAAATCTATTTTCTAACCCATTTTCAGCCCAAGTTACTTTCTTGCTCCATGCAAATTAAAGGTTGCCAGTCCCTTTCTGGCACTGCCCTGTGTCCGACTGTTGTTACAGAACAGTGCTGAAGGGCATCCAGGGATGCAGTCTCTGATCCTGCTGCTTTGAATGGCTCGTACTGCTGATATTGAAAGACTTTCTTGTTACTGGAATAAATATAGTGATCATGATGATGAAAACCAAAGAAAGTTGGCTAAGAATGGGGGGTCGTTGTGTCTGTTAAGATTAGTTAAAACTTCTGCCTGATAATAACGTATCAGTGGGTCAATTAACAAGTAAATGAAGCCTTTTTAAAAACATTCACCAGTCCTACGTTGACTAAGAACTCAGAGGCTTCCAAAGACCAGAGGTGTCGTTTCTGAATCTTTTGAGTATTGCAGTTCTAAATATCTTTTTCTAAAACAAATCATGTGTTACTTAAGTTCTGCCAAAAATGGGTGAAGAAAGCATATTGCAAAAATGTGTCAAATCAGAAGGTTAGGGCTGCAAATGGAAAATGCATGGTCAAAAACACAAACACGTTGGATTGTCACTCGAAGCAGTGACAATTTTTATCAGCATTTTCAGTGTGAAATGCCACCCAGTCATTGGTGACAAGGTTTGCACAATTGCTGTGAAACACATTCCTCATTTCCTTATTGCCCAAAGTTCGATTTACATACACAACTGCTGCAAGTGCACTTTTTCATCTGTGCTTCACCTTCTTTTTATGCTGGTGTCCACTCCTTCAAATGCAGAATTTGAAACTGCGGAAACTCTTCTAAATTCAGAAGTGCATATGCTTCTTGAGCATCGTAAGCAACAGAATGAGAGTGCAGAAGACGAGCAGGAGCTTTCAGAAGTCTTCATGAAAACCTTGAACTACACGGCGCGCTTCAGCCGCTTCAAAAACCGTGAAACCATTGCCAGTGTCCGTAGGTGAGTGGAAAAGTTAAGAGTATAAGACTGTACTGGAGAATGTGGTATATAATATTGATGCTGCTTTATGAAAGTACAGTTTAATGGCGTTTCCTGATTTGTACTATAATTCTGAACCTTGTCTTTCTGAAGAGGCAAGAAATTTGATCATAATTCTTCATGGAGGGTTGTACTTTTTCTAGGTCAAGCCTTCTGAACTGCTTTGTTTCCAGTATTTAAGTGACAGCTGACTGCATTAGATGAGAGGATTTTCTAGACTTTGTAGAGTAATTCGGGGGAAGTGAAGTTAACAGGTGTAACTTTTTTTTTCTAAGCAATTATATAATGAATCTTTCCTCCTGAAAAAACATTTACTTCAGTGCCAAAAGCAGAGTGAAAAAATGTATCAGTTTGGTTTATGACTTTTTATGTTCCTGTCTTACTTGTAATTTCACCAAGTTACTGTCTTTCCTTACAGTTTGCTGCTCCAGAAGAAGCTCCATAAATTTGAATTGGCATGTTTGGCCAACCTGTGTCCTGAGACAGCTGAGGAAGCAAAAGCTTTGATTCCTAGGTGAGCATTTACATATTGTGAAAAGACTGCTTTATACTTTCCTGTGATTTAAAGCCAGTTAGGGGTAGATGTCCTCTCTTCAGTCCAGCTCTGTTGATGGAAAAACTTCTGGTCTTGGTCTTTCTTCACCCACCCATTGATCTGACAGTGAGGCACTATTTGTAAGTGTCCCTAATGCACTTCTGACAAGTTTTACTGGACTCGGTGTAAACAGCTTAAATTGGATTTCTTAGCCCACCCAGATGTGTTGGTGGTGTTGGTGGATTTTTTTTTCTGTAGGAGCAAATGACAGTGCTCCTATTAACTGCTTTGTGGCTAATATACGGGGAGGGGGGGAGCAGTAACTTCTTCATATCTTGATTTGTTTCCTCATGGCCTAAGATAGAGGAGGGAACAAAACATTCTTCTGAATTATAGTTTCTTCCTCATGAGCTAAGATTTCATAGCAAGCCTGGACTGGCTTATGAGCATGTGGCTACATGGACTTCATTTAGAGGTCTGCTTAAACCTGCACCTGCCTTGCCTTTTTGATAAAACATTTTGGAATTAGTCAGCACAAAGCCCTGGGAAGGATGGAGTTCTGTCCCTAATAGAGGAAGCGCTGCATAGGGATTGGAGTGGTATTTGTACAGTAATGTTACAGGTGGCTCCTGGTGTACCGTACAGGTGGGTGATGATGGTGTTGAGACTGACGGGAGAGAATTGTGGCTGTCTGAAATGAATTCACGGGGAGATTATTTCTAAAACCTTTAATGTATCCTCATTGTTCTTGTCTTGCAGTCTGGAGGGCCGGTTTGAAGATGAGGAATTACAGCAGATTCTTGACGACATTCAGACTAAACGCAGCTTCCAGTACTAAGATTAAGCCTCAGCTCCTTTATCTGAACAGAAAAACCTGGGAACTTTGTTTCTCAGCCCTCTGGACCAATCCAGCTCCCGGCTGAGTAAGGGGAGTTGTGGATACAGGGTACTCCAGTGCTGTGTCATCCACAGAGTGGAGATCAGCGTAGTCCTTTTGGTTTGTTCTGCTCCACATGTATGTTGGTAAGGACACCCGCCTGTGTCGTGAGACCCAAAGAAATGGAAAAGCCAGTGGCTCAATTATTTGTTTCTTCCAAATCTCTCTCCCCGATTTGGAAATTTTCAACATGTTTCTGGGTTTTTAGCAGAAATGTAGATGTGACTTCTATTTTTTTGTGAACTTCTAAAAGAGATGGAGAAGCTTGTTCTTGACTCTCAGAAGGTTTACTGATGAGCTGCATCAACTTCTGTGGTGGTTTATTTGTTTGGGTTTCTTACTGTTTGATCAGGACAGTGGATTTTTACAGCTTCAATAATTTTCCATTATTGTTTAGTGTAAATTAAAAGATGTTTCTAATGAAGACATTGTGTTTTATAAACATTAGGTGCATGTTATGATTTTATTAATGAGGACCTTTTTGATAAACAGATCCTGTGATTATTAACTTGTGTTGGAGATCTGGGGACTCTCAAGTGTGTAATAACACAAGTGCAGTTTAGGACAGGTTAGACAGAGGCGTTATTAACTATGATCATAGTGAGAGAACATTTGGGCAGCATCTCCCTCCACTCCCTGTTCTCTGCCAAGTGATCCCAGACACCCAACCTATACACTGTTTCAGAAAAGAAAAAGGCAAGAAAAACCAATAATTTTGATGTTAACAAAGTCCAGTATCCATCCTGGGAAGGATGGACTCCTTAAGTGTCTTGCGAAGTGCCACAATTCTAAGAAGGAATCAAACAATAAATGACGCTATGGAGGGATGGCTCTCGGTGGAGCCCATGGGAGTGGCACACCCAGTATTATCTTAGCTCAGAAGCAGGGAGCTGGCAACAGTCACAGGCTTTAGTTGAAAGGAATGTTCTTTTAGTTAGGATACACCTCCTGGCCAGCCCTCTCAAATCTTAAGCATTAATTTTACCACCACAGCTGGAAGAAGGAAGATTTTGCCAGGAGGAACAGCAGGGACAAAGAGGAAGCCAGCTGTGTGAAATCGAGTTTCACTGATACTGTGAAAGGGAGAGAAATATGGTATTATTTCAGCTCTTACTGGAAACTTAACGTTGCTGCTATGAAAGGCCAAGCTCGTTTATGGCAATGGGTTGGGCTACCTCAGCTGAAGCACTTCACACAGCATTTTATTTCTGTGCTTTAGTGGCATTACAGCTCCTACAAGCCAATAAACCAGACGTACCTTTCTAATGAACCACAGTCACCTTAACTGCATCAGAAGGATTATAACTAAAGAACAAATATAAAAGCAAAGTGCATGGTGAAATTTTATTTTAGGAAGCTCAGTGGCCCCCTTTGGTCCAGGATATGTTTTATAGTAGCTGCTCCTGCTGTAACTCTGTTCGCACTGCAGAATGTTCAAGCAGCGTTAAGACATTTTCATCTTTTAAATCCATAGGCTCTTGTATCTCAATAACTCATTTTTATGCGGGGAAAAAAAAGCTATTCTGCACCTCTTTAGCTAGGTTTCTGGATAAATGGATGTGGTAGTTACAACTGGGAGGCATCGCTACGCGTTGGTATCTTCGTTAAGCTAACATGATGCTCCCGAGGAGAAGCGTGGCAGGGATCGGGAGATCCGCACCATCACACAGCTCATGCTGGGCCTTGAGACTCGCTGTTGCGTTATGAAGCCAGGTGGTGGGAAGGGGGAAACAGAAGGGACGATGTCCGAGGTGCCGGGCGGGCAGGCTGGCTGGCTGGGGGGCTATCGCTGCCCGGCTGGGGGGGCCTGTCCGTTCGGGAGCGGCTGGGGCCCGGCCACCCACAGCGTCGCAGCACAGCCCCGGAGGGGGGCAGTACCCCGCCCCGGCGGCCTCTCGGCCCCCCTCGCCCGCAGCAGAGAGGGGGCGGCGGCGGTGCGCGCCCCTGCACTACCGAGGGCCCGGGCGACCCTGGCCCGTGCGCGTGCGCGCCGCTCTTCGCGCCTCTACCTGCGAGGGGCGGGGCCTGCCGGGCCGCTGGCGAGCGGGCGGGGGCGCGGCGGAAGGGCCCGCGGAAGCCGCACGCGCCCTGCCCCGCGCGCCTCGTCCCGCGCGCCTGCGCCCTGCCCGCCGTCTCCCAACGGCCGTGCCCCTCGCGCCGCCGGGCGTGCTGACGTTGGGCGCCTGCGCCGCCCGGTCGCTGGTGGGGGAAGGAAGATGGCGGCCGGCCGCGGTGGGGGATCGTGAGGCGGCGGCGGCGGCTTCCGGGCCCGGAGGGACGAGGCAGGTGGCGAGGCGGCAGGGCACGGAGGCGGGGTACGAGAGACCGGCCGGACGGTGAGTGCGGCTGGGCGCTGGAACGGAGGCGGGCGCGGGGGTGAGCGACCTGGGAAGTGCGGCCGCCTCCGCCATTTTTAGGCCGCGGCCCAGAAGTGGCGCGGCCAGGGCCGGGAGGAGGCCGAGCCCCGGCGGGGCCGCCAGCGGCGGGGAGCGGTTGTGGCAGTGGGGGGCCGCGGGGCCGCCGGGGCTGGGGCGCCCTCGGGAGCGCGGGGCCCAGGCCCTGGCCGCGGGCCGAGCTGGGAGTGGGGCTGCGCTCCGCGGCGCTGGGCCCGCGGGGTGCGGTGTGCTGGAAGGCTGAGGTGGCGGCCAAGGCTGGGGCCGGGAGCAGGCAGGTGGTCCCTTTGCTGTCTGCTGCAGAGGCGTCAGGTCGTGGCTTCGCCCGCGTGTCTTAATCCTGCATTTTTTCTACTTCTTTTTAATATTATTTTTTAATATTAATAAATTAAAAAATATTGTTGTTCTTCTCTCCGCCTTGAATTTGAACAGAGATCGGGTTGTGGCTGCTTGAAGATACGGCTTGGGAAGCTGTATCTTTACAGGTAGATACAGCCGTGTGCGGCAGGCAGTTCCTTATTCTAAAAGGGTAGATGGATTTAATGGCGAGATGGTGGCACATTCCACTGATTGCGACTAACCAGTCTACAAGTATAACATGTTAGCAAACCTAGGTGACTTGCTAAATACGGAAAATAATTCACTGCTTTTCCTCTGGGGAGAACTTAAACTTCCTGCCTTCTTGAAGGTGGGTGTTACTTCTGTCATGCAGACTGTTAGCTGCTTTGTTATGAATAGATAGCTCTTTGGTTTCACATATGGTATTTTGAAATATTGATACTCATTGGAACACTTCCATTTGTTTTACAAAAGTCATCATAGGTAAGTAGTTCTGTACTCTACTAGTTTTCTACCTCGTTATGTCCTTAAGTGCAGGTTGTGATTAGTATTTGGGAAACTGTTTTCCTGTGTGGATATTAGTTCCTCATCCGTCTCCTTGCAACAGATGTTTATTCTCTTATGCTTTTCCCAGCTCAAACTGTTCATCTTCTAAGAAAAGAAGTACTGTGTACATATTTGTTAAGAGCTTATAATATGCACATAATATTGTGCCAAAATACTTAGTTACCCTCCTTCTGAATTCTTTATCAGCTAAATTGTCTTCTCAACAGTTAGCTGCAACATTCTGCCATTATCTTTAATATAAGAATATATAATAAGACATATTTCAAAATCTGGCTCTTATCATCTTGTTCAGTTGTGCTGTAGTATTTCTAATGGGAAGATCTGAAAATGTAGTTAAAAGACTTCTCATTTAAACACCCAGAGCATGATTAGAAAAATCTGGCATGCCTTTAATTGCTTTGTTAGTAGCAGTTTTGGAGTTCTTTACCCAACTGCTCTGCAGTTTAGAAGGTAAGGTTTACACAACCTTCCTGCATTTGAAGGTTTCAGAAGTGGATGGAACTATCAGATTATATTGAGAGCATCAATTTTGAGAAATAAATATTGAAAGATGGGGAGAAAACCCTAAATCTCTTTGAGCTGCAGAGAGTGTTGGGTGCTGGTAACTAGTCTATGTTTAATTTAATACTCTACTCCTAGAGCTGCTAAAACCTTTTGACTTGAATGTCGGTCATAACTATAAACAGTTCAAGTCTTTCCTTGGTACCTGAAGTGTTGTTCCTCCGTTGAAGACTTGTTGCAGTAAGCTGTTGGAATTGAAAATTTCTCACCAATTTTGTATTCCTGTTAGCAGCAGAGGAGGTTATAACATAGTGATATGAAATTCCAGTAGACGTACTAGAAATCTTTTCTTTTGCTGCAGAAAAGAGAGGCCTTGATCTGAGGAGAGGATGAGAAATCTTTTGTTTTGTTCCCATCCCTAGCCATAGTCGGATGTCTTGGTTTTCTGACTCGCCTAAAAAAAAATACCGTGGAGAAGGTTTTTGGTTAAGTAGGAATGTGGAAAGAATACAGTTTACTTTTTACCAAGGTAGTTCCATGCAAAATACTTCACCTTTTGTGTCTGCGAGCTACAAGGTTGATATCTAGGGAGTTTCTGTAGTTGGTTCATTAATGCCAGACATGAAAATAATTTTAGCCTTGTCCAATTACAAGGTTGTTACTCTAGCTTGTAATTTAGAAAAATACTCAGACATTTGTGCAGGAAAGTTGTAAAAACAAGCTGAAAAGTTTCTGTAGTGTTTGTGAATTTTAAAAAACCTTGTACTTTATTGAACATATTTCATTGCTGATATTGTATCATTTTGTTACTGAAAATTCTATACAAAGAGAGAATATGGATATGCAGGTTTGGTTGGTATAGTTCATGAAGAAATGCCATTGATGAGTAAGTGTCAGTTAAACTGAACACTGTTAGATCTTAATGGTGGGGGGAGGATATGGTAAAGATCTTTCAAAAGATTAAAACCTTAAAATAACTGTAGTTTTTGTCTCTTGTCATAGAGAATCTGAAAGCAAGAGCAAAGAAGTAGTTTTTGATTGCTAAATAGTTTTTTGTTGTTTGTATTTTATTAGTAGTAATTTCACTTAATTTAGGGCATTCATGATCCTGTATTTTTAAAATGGTGCTAAACTTATCAGCAGTCTATTCTTGCTCACTAGTATTTAAAAGAAGACTACTTGGCATTTAATAGAATGTCATTTCTGGTTCAACCAGCTCTCCACATTTGAGCTGGGTGTACCAATAATTCTGTTGTGAAACTTGAAATATCATATGAAGTACGTATTTACCGGGAAAGACAGTAAGCTGGTTTCTCTTCTGTTGTGCAATATTACTTCTGATAATGTGGTTAGTATAAAGACAGTGCATGCACGGTCATGTGAAATACTGGTTAAAATTGTTCTTCAGTAGGTTAAAGTTTACGGTGGGAAAAGGTAAGGCCTGAATGTATTAGAGCATAGTAGAAGCCTGTGATTTAGTGGAGATTGTAATTAGAAAAGTGGCTAAGAATTCCAGCCCTTCATTGTCTGCTTATTTTAAAATGTTTTATTTCAAGCTTCTTTCTCTTGTCTAAAGTGGACTTGATTTAAAGAAGGGAAAAAAAAAGCCACAAACAAAAAACTAACCTAGAAAGGAGCATGAAAATGGCAGTACACATCAGAATATACAAGTTTAAATCTCCTGCTGACTTGATACTTTCACTTGAGATGTTATAATTTTTTTTGGTACAGTTCCTTCTTATTTGCTTAATCACAGTTACGTTTTGTAAGACATTCTCTGCATGTGGAGGGATACTAGAGACCAAACTATTTGTGCTTTGAAACTAAGCTAACTGATACTGTTCCTGGTTTACCTCTGTACCCAATTTTAAAGTGGAAGAAGTATCGTTCTGTGTAGCAGGAATGGCTGTGATAAACGGATCCCAGTTTATCTAGGAAGCTATGTACCTGATTTTCACTTAAAGGAGAACAACCCAAACAACCCAACCCAAACCCTGTTAATTAAGATACCTTGTTGAACAGGAAGAATAAATGCCAACTTCTATAATACAGGATAACCTGTAATGCTGAAAATCCATGCAAGTATACTTTAAGGATTGAAAAATGTACCAAGCCTAATAATAATGTATTGTACCGTGTAAGTAGCATTGAAGTCTTAGCCGGAGTTGTTTTTCTAGGCTAAGCTGTTTCACTAGCTCTTGCTTTTATCACAGTTTCTCTCAGGGAGAAAGCATTGTTCTACAATATTAAACTTTAAGTGTTGACTAACCTGGAATAGAGTTCATTTTCATCTTAGTAGCAGGAGTAGTGCTGTGTTTCGGATTTGGTGTAAGAATAATGTTGATAACATACTGATGTTTTTAGTTGGTGCTAAGTAATACAGATATGAAGTCAAGAACTCTTCAGTTTTTCAGGCCCTACCAGTGAGAAGGCTGGAGGGGCACAAGAAACTGGGAGGAGACACAGCCAGGACAGCTGATCCGAACTAGCCATAGGATATTCCATACCATAGAACGTCATGTTGAGTGTGTAAACTGGGGGAGTTGGCCAGGGCTTGCCAACTGCTGCATGGGGACTGGCTGGGCATCAGGCAGCAGGTGGTGAGCAGCTGAGTTGTGCATCACTTGTTTCTTTTTTTTCCCCTTCCCTTTAGATTTTGTTCCTCTCCCCTTCCCTCTCCTTTTCATTATTATTATTAAAACTTTATTTTGTTTCAGTTGTTGGATTGTTCTTGCCTCAACCATTGTGTTTTTCCACCCTTTTCCCCCTGATTCTCTTCTCCATCCCGCTGGGGGCATGGTGGGAATGAGTGAATGGCTGTGTGGTGGTTGGTTGCCCGCTGGGGTTAAAACCACAACTCTAACCCTGATAAAACTTCTGTTTTTTCAAACAATTACGGTGAAGTGTTCTTACACATACGTAGGATATAAAAAGTATAAGCAATTTCTCACATTCTTCAGACACAATTGAAAACATCTCTTCTTCTCTGGGCACTTGCTGCATCAAGTAAACCTGGTAAATTTTTAGGTCTTAGAATTTGATCTTCAATTTTTCATTTAAACAGGATTTTTTTCTATACACTGTTAAATCTGAACACTTCTCATTTTCTGTTTACTTTTAATTAGTCAATTTTGATAGCATCAAAAACCAGCATACAAAGAACTCATGCTTGTCATGAGCTCATTGCTGTTATTTAATTAGTCTTCAGTGTAATGAAAAGTGCTGGTTAAAAAAAGTCCTATTAACTTCTGAAACTTTGAAAATGTTAGCAGTGGAGTTGTAAATTTTATGTTAACTAGAATTTTTAGGTTTTTAAATAATTAAAATCATAATATTCTGCTGCCTGTCTTCTCTTGGTACCAGAGTTCATAGGATGGTGCAGGCAGCTGTACAGGAGGATGTTTTCTGTGAGCAGAAGTACAGTGTGTGTTTTTAGCCTGGCTCGGTTTTCTGGTTTGGCCTGTGTCTTAGAAACGCTGGTTCTGGAACTGGTGAGGTGGTAGGCAGAGAGGAGGTGATGGGAAATGTCTCTGCCATAGCACTGACTGACGCTGCACTGAGTGACTGTAACCATGTGTGGAGAGGCACTGTGCATTGCTCTGAGCTGATAGGCAGTTATATCAGCTTCTTACAAAAGACATCCCTAAATGTTGAAGAGCATGTCTGTTTGGTACTAACTTTTAATTTAAGGCAGTTGGTCATGAAGCTTGAAATTTAGATTGCTCTTAGTCAGTCATCTATAACTTTACCCAAGAGTACCCCCCTGAGTTGAACAGTGTGGCAGGACAGGCCAAAAGCACTTTTGCAACTAAAAGTATAGCTATGTTGACACTGATCAGTTCTGTATGTCAGTTTTATATACTTCAAGATGGGCACACAGATACTCAAAATATTCTGTTTCTTGTGTTTAAACATTCAAGGGTTCCTTCAAATAATTTTCTCAAATCCAAAAGGAGCAAGATACGAAAGAATATGTTAGTGTCCTTTTTTTAAAAGGAAGGCTAGAGTCTGGGTAACAAGGAGTCTGTAGTATCTTATGGGTTTGTTGTAGTTTTCTTGTTCATTATGAAGTTTAGGCAACACAGTGATTTGGATTTACCATGGGTGTATGAGTATTCATCTGCAAATTTGTGAGTCTGGCAGGGGCTCCACTTTGAATTTAAGTAGTGCCCCAGCTCCAGCTGATGCAAGTGCTTGACTTAAGCCTGGGGACTGCGTAATGGTGCAGCTCTATCCTGTCTGGTGTATGTTTGCAGTCATCTACACTGGCATTGAAGCCCAGAGTGGTAGCTTCCCCTGCTTATTTCTGATCATTTGTTTTTTCTCCGGTGTCAGTAGAGGTATTCCTGAAACTCCATAGTTGGTCGGCTGAGAAGCTGCTCTGGGTTTTGACTGATGTTAGCGAAATGGATCTCTTAACACAGAGCATTTTCTTAGGTGGATGGCCGCTGTAGTCACCAGATGTTCATGCTGGCTTAAAGGAGGGGTCATGGAGGATAGGAACACATAGTTGGGGCCAAGGCAGGACGGCTTTATTTTGGTGTCAGCAGTTTTAGGTTGGGTTCAGGTCATTATGGAACTTGATGTCAGTAATGCTTTAGACTCTTGTCACAGTGCTGGTTTGTTCAGTAGCCATTGCTGCGGTTAAATTGTGTGATCACAATGAGCAGCCATGCTTCCTACCATTGTCCTCCTCCCCCCAACCCCAGTAAAATCACCACTGAACTTTGAAAGTGCTTTCCTATTAAGGCATGTTTGTAAGCAAACAATTACACTTCTTAGCAGAGACTAGTGACATTTTATGATTATATCAATAAAAATTGTAGATTGCTCAAACTTGCAAGTAGGAGGACTGCAGACTAAGTATTAATATAGTATGTTTGTTCTGTGATATTTGTGCTGTTCCTAAATTACGGAGTTTGGAGTTAAATTCAGACTTGCCAGTCATCAAACCATTTTTGCAATCTTTTTCTACTGGTGGATGCAAATATTTTCGTCTCCTCAGCAAATTTAAGCCTAATAAATAAATAAACTAGTTCTAATAATATCTTTTGCACACTCTTGACTAATATAATAAGCCACAGCTGCCAAGCTTTCTGTACAGCAAGATGAAAATACTGTCCTAAAACTGTTGACTGAATTGCTGCTTTTGCCAGGAAAGCTTGTTGATACTTTCAAGGGAGGTGGTAGAAGTACGAAAGAAATCCCTTGGCATTTCAGACCTTTGGAGAACTCTTAGTTTTCAAAACTGAAGCTCTCTGGTGGCATGCATTTCTACTGAATTGTCATTCTCATGGGGAGCTTGACTCTTCCTCTTCCTGTAATTGGGGAAAATCTTATACTGGACCCTGGCTCTTTGAAAGGCTTTGTGTGAGATTGATATATGTGAACTTGAATTTCCTTTACTGAGAAATGTATCGATAGAGAAGATGAGCATATGCTTTTATTGAACAGTACTAAATGGTAAATGCGAAGGCTATTTACTAAAGAAGCTTAAATGTGGTCATTGAGTAGTGTGGGTATATATATATATTTCATAATCATATACAGGCATTTGCATGGCTCATAATTCATGTGGAAAGACCGGAAAACTTATATTCCTGGGAAAGCTGGCTGTGTATTCCAGTTAAAAGTGAGTGTATTTCTAATTCACTTTCAGTTGTGTGAGCAGGTGGTATATGTATCGGCCATCAGTTTAGAAAGTGCTCTAGTATGGAAAGTTCCTTTATAAAGAAGAATCCATGTTGACTATGTTTTAATATAGCAGTGTTTCTGACAAAACTCTTAGGACTGCTTGAGTGACATTATGTAGACTTCTAAGCACTGAGAGCTTAAAATGACAATAAATAGCACAGCTTATTTTTTTCTAATGTAAATCTGGTCCTCGTGCAATTAAAGAGTTTCTAACCTGACTTGTAGCAAACAGGAATTATGCATTGTTCTTCCACACCAGACTGTGTCAAGAGTAGTTTATATATGCAACACACTTAAAATCTTAGCTGGAGCAGATATTGAGAAGCTACACTTTTGAAATCTTTTTCCACATAGATAATCTACAGTCAGAACTTTACTTGATCCAAGTAAAGTGCTGTTTTCTTTCACTGTTTCCATAATTTAGGGGGTGTTTGGTTGATTTTTTTTTTATTTTATTTTGTTTTAAATTTCTCTGATTCACCAGTGAGTCAATAATGGGAATCGTTGTTAAAACATTACTTGAATTTCCGTAGCAGGTTTCATAAGGCTAGTTTAGTAGCGGACATTGTGTGAGTTTATCGATAAAGTTTGAATTGATCTCTCCAATTTCACTACTCTCCCTTAAGGGTGTGTCTGTCTTAGCTATGTCTGGGTATAGCAACTGTAAGTACTAATTTGCATCATTTGCTATAGAAATAGCTGTTTTTTCACCTGCACAACCGCCTTGAATTTTGGCTTGGGGGGGTAGCAAACAAATCTGTCTTGGATAAACCTTTCTGTGTGCATCTCCTACATCTTTTGATAAAAAGAGAATCAAAAACCCTTGGGGGAAAAAAAGGCTCTTTGGATTTTGTTAGAAAATACTGTGGGGTAGTATGTTATAGGGCATTTATTCTGCAGTGTGGCTTTAAAAGTGGTTAGTGTCTTCTTTTCTTATATTGAATACATGGAAGTACGTAAATAACCTTGACATGTTTAGAAGATGGGGGAGATGTCTGCTTCTGGTTGTGAGTTAGGGTGTAGACATGGGTGGTGAATGGCTTTTGTCATTAAAATATGCTATTAAATAAAAAGTTGTTCCTTTGACCTGAACTGTTCTACTGAAGTCTCTTTTTGGAGAGAGAAGTAGAAAAATGATCTTTGAAATACGGTTAATAACTACTGAAAAACATTGCTTATAGCTGTGGCGTTGTTTTACCTTCTTACTTCTGACCATTAAAAAAGCACATTTTTTCATATGGTATCACTATTTCCCTTCCTCCTGCTCCTCCTTTCCATACTTAGGTTTCAGTTTCTTAGTTATGGAAACTTAAACCACTATTCTTCTACCTTTCTTTGGCCCAGAAACTGGTATGGCAAACAGCGTTGCTTTGTCAGAAGACTGGTCTGAGTTACAGTAAGGAGAAAAAAATAAAGAAAAAAGGCATTCTTTGGGTCACGGAATAGACATTTTAATTCTTCTCTTTTGATGCTTTCAATGTTTCCTTTTACATAAAAGTTGCACAAGTTCTGGATACGTTTGTTAACCATCCAGTAGATAAAGATTATGAAAGGTGAATCTTTATAACAAGTTAAAACTCCTATTAATTCCCAAGTCCTACTAAAAAGGCTTTGGTGTCTTCTTGTCAGCACTGAATTTGCAACTCTTAGGAACTCAGATACTCAACTTTGTTCAGTATATTAGAGTGTATGTTTCTGTTCCACAGTGTGAAGAGAATCAAACTGTTGTTAGATTGTGTGGATGGTGGTTTTTTTTTATTACCAGAATTTCAGTGCGTTGTTTCTGAAAGGTATTGGTTGCTGTGTTTTCCTGCTTAAGTTTTGTCCTGACGACTGCTATAGTCCTTTTCCCTTCCACTGATCTCCTTTTCCCTTCCATAAAGTTATCTGAAGACTTCTTTTGTAGGATTTCTTGTGCACATGCCACATGCCCACCCCACCCCCCTTCTCATTTGTTTGTGTGTTTTATTAAAATGAAGGCTTGAGTCTTCTAAGGAGTTCTCTCCTGCCACGAGCCAAGCATAGACACATGAAAGCAGAATGTCTGCATTTCTTTCATATGGTACCTAAATAATAATTTGTCTCTAGAATTCAGTAAAGTTCCAGTTCACCGGCGTGTGAGCAGAGGAGGAAAGATGATGATAGTTTGGTGATTTGGGGGTTATGTATCTAAACAGTAGGTTTTTTTATGTACCTAAACATATGAGGTATGGCTTGGCAGAAAAATGCTGAAGGTCGGCGAGGTGTGCCCAGTTCCCCACGTATGGGCATAGCCTCATGGGTTTGTGCAGGCTGCAGAGTGACTGGCTGAATAGCGGTCTCACTGAAGAGGACCTGAGGGTTCCATCGAATGCCAAATTGAATATGATTAACAGTATGTTCTCCTTTATTTATAAAGTGAACTGCATATTGACTGAGACTTGGAGAAGCATCCCAAGCAATTCAAATGTGATTTTTTTTTTTCTCCGCTAACGTTAGTGTTAGTTCAGCAGGTACTGATACAATAACCAGCTGAAGAATATCTTGATGTTTAGGATTAGCAAAGATGAGAGGCCTTTTTTGCTTTTAAACTTTTTCCTTCATTGTTTTTTAGTAGTTGTCATGCTGTTACATGATTTAAAAGTTAGTCCTGAAGTTTTGTTTCCTGACAGAATGGTAGCACCAAGGGGAGGCAGCATCAGTAATCACTTCAGCATGAAAACCAAGCTGGATGTATTTCAGCCAGTTAAAATGAATTGCTGTTATCATAGTGACTCACAGTAGTAAAGTCTCTGGGTTATAATCTAAATGGAAGTCTTGATAAATGCTAAGCAGGAGTCAAGTTAAAACAATATATTGCTAATTTACAGGGATGACATACTGTTTTATTATTAAAAAAAATTGCTAAACTATTGCAAGTAAACTTGTAATTTAAAGCAGAATTATCAGATCATTAATACTGAAATCATGGCAATAGACCAAATCCTCTGCATCTTCTGAGGTGTAAGTGCAGTCTGCCAAACATGCTTTTACTGCAGTTGGTTGCTTTTGTGTTGGTTTTGAAGTACACCTCAAGAAACTTGCTGTACAGGTTGCTTTTGTGAGGTGCAGAAAGCAAATTGTTCTGGGCTGTTTTACTTGTGAAAGCGGTTTTCTGTGCTGTGGCCGAAGTGGCAAAAAAATTTAGTCCTGTGAACTAAATTTGACTTTTTTATGATGTATATAAGCACCTGTCTTCTGTAAGTATTGCTGCTTTGGAATGAGTCAAGACTTTAGTTTGAGCATAAAATGAGGCATGTTTGAGATCTGTTTGATTATCAGGTATTTGTTTAGCACTAGAAATCCAAAATTTGAAGAAAGTGTTAAATGTAGATGTAACTTATGTGCAGCTGTGCAGACTCAACTGTTTAAGATTGTCCCCCAGGCTCTGTAACCTTAGGATTTCAGACTGGCTGAAGTTTTTTCCCTGATAGCCGGTTCTCCCTTGATTGTTTAGATGTCTTCATGTGTGTGTATGCTTTCGCTGCCATTTCAGAGGTTCTTGGACATAGGGTGTTTGTATGTGAAACTTAAAGGTGTAGTGCTTCTGTCACATAAATATCAGAACTCCTACCCTTCCTCCAGTCAATAAACCCTTTGAATCAAAAACTGCATCAAAATAATCACATTTTGCTAGGTCTTGCTCACTGTACAATGTAAGATGATTGTTTTCTTGATAAATGTTAGAAATGTTACATGTTCTATCCTTTCAGACTCCTTTACCATGTGTGTATGTGTTTGGGTTAAGATTCCAAAGGTCTCAACTTGGTTCAAGTATGGTGAAACTGGGCATAAGGGAAATACAGAGCTGAAGTTAAAGGGGTTCAGTTACTTCTGAAATTTTAGGTCCTTATCATGCCAGTGTAGTAGATTCTGAGCTGTGTATGGGAAAAAAATACCTTCAGAGCATCTCCGAATAAGAAGAGGTTGTGGAACCTTTTAGGCAGAGTAGTTTATTTTGACTTAGCCAATGACTGATTTCATTATCCATTTCTGTGGTTTTGAGGAAGATATTGGAGATCTTTATTTTTTACATTTTTCACCATTCCAGCCATTCGAATAGAAAACTGCCAAATACTCCCCATGCCCTTGGCATGGTCAGAATGTAAAACCCATTTCTAGAAGGCTTTGTTCACATACAGAATACAATAGCGAAAGGATGGTAATGTATATTGGGAGTAAAGCAGTAGACTCCTGAGGAAATCTGCTTGCTGTAGAGAGCAGTCATGTTGCTTAATAGCAGCCTTGTATAATATGGGTCAGTATTTTTGTCTTGAGTTTTGTGATCTTGTGTTATGGACCTGTGGATCAAGGAATCAGTGCTCAGATTGTAGAATGGTCTTACTTTTCTTCTGTTTAAACTTGCTGTACTCATGTCTGCAAGTCTCCTTGAAAATTTCTTGAGATCTGCATATAAAAACGCAGAAAACTACATACTGTTGCTGTGCCATATGTAATTCGAAAGTGGAAATTAGATTTCTTTTAATACTCAAAGGATGAGAATCTTACACATTTTTTTTCTGCGGTTATAAGGTGTGTGTGTAGGTTTCTGCTTTTGACATAAAATATATAATTTCATCACCACAGGGCTAAATTGGGCAACTTCATTGTTGCATCTGGTTGCCCGATGCAAACTTTACTTATCACTGGGTTATATGCTGTTTTTACAAAAAGTGGTGCTGTTATCACAATTCAAACACAAGATGGGTCACAGAGTGGCTTTGAAGATGAGAATGTATTTTTTTAAAAGTAGTTTTATGTTCCTGCTTAATACAGCTGTTTTCTTAACTAGTGGGAGAGGTACCATCTAGTTACAGAACTGTAAATCAATAAAGAGCCATAGCATTCTTTCTGGACTAGATTTGTTTAGATGTAGCACTCTTGATGAAGCAGCTTTATGTGTCTAAAATCTTTGTTCTAAAAACCCCTGTTAATAAAAAAGTACTTGTGCAATTATTTGAGATTTTTGAGTGCCTTACACAAATGTACAATTTTCAGATGTTAGGTGATCTAATTTTATTAATCTGATTAAATGTTTTTCCAATACGATAGGAAATTGAAGCAAAGCAATTTAAGGAATTGATCAAATTAATATATTCCTCACTTGATCTGCAAATTGGTGTACCTTTTCTTTTGCATATTTTTTCTGTGTTTTCAGAGTGGGACTATCTAATATGCTGTGAAGGAAACTTTATGATCAGTCTTTCTTCAGAAGAATGATGTCTGCATAGAGCAGAAGTAAAGTCACCTCTGCTGTGAGAGTTTTAATCATTGGCAGATGTGCAAGTTAGTTTCAGCAGAATTCAAGTGTGTCTTCAGAAGTATGTGGCAGAAAGTTGTGGTTGCTAGTGCTGTTGTGCAGCAGTTTTAGTGATTTTTTTTTTTTTTTTTTTTTTTTTTTGGGGTTCTTGTAGATTATGAGCATACCTGCTTCAGTGAATGAAGCAGGAGGGATGCAGAAACACTGGTTCAAAACTAATCTTTTGCTCAGGTTCGTTTCCTGTTTAAAAGAACCACCATTTTGGGAATACCTGACTTAATTTAAAATATTTGGAGGACCATTCACTTAAAATTATATGGTTTGTAAAAATGAAGAATCCTTTTTCTATGCAATTGCATGACTGTTTTATACTTTCAAGAAATGCCTGGGACTCTAACAGTCTATTACTCTTTTCAGCCCTTAACCAAGATGGCTGACTCTATTCCTGTGCAGTAGAGAAATGATGTGTGTACATGCATGGTTATTTTTTCTGTTCTAAAACATAAAAAAAAAAATCCTGAAGGTGGCAAAAATAGAGCATTTATGTCTGGAATATATCCTTCCACATAATTCTTTTGCACTGGGAAGAGGTATGATTCCTAGGTAAGGAAAAAAGCTGGATGATGAGACCAAGAAAGAGCTTTCTTGAGAATAGTGTGAGTTCTCTCCTGAATAGTGTTTCAGGAAGGGAAGGCCATGGAAGGGATCCACTGCTGGTCTCCAGAGCAGAGATGCATTTTCTTCCAAGGGACAAAAGAAAGGAGAATTTTTTTGGAACTCATTGTTGATACTCTGTAAAAGCGGGAAAGGAGTAATGTTAAATTGTATTTGGTCGGATTGTTTTCTTTTTCAGAACAGGTATGTTTATTCAGATGCGCTTAGATACACATTTAAAAATGCAGAGACATGGGTTTTGAGATGACTGTTTACAGTAGGATTTTTTAATTCAGGGAGATGTTACGGAAAGGAAATTAAGTGGTATCTATACCTGGTAGATTTAAAGGTGCTTGTCTAATCAGAGAAAGGTGGCATTTGCTACTGATGTATTGAGCAATAAACTTGTTATGCTAACTTTGCAGTGTGGTGTTCTTATACTTCTGCCTCAGAAAGCTGGTGTGGTTCTTCTCTAATTATGATTTGTTTGTGTGGTTTGGGTTTTTTTGTGTGGTTCCCCCCCCAAAAAAAAAAAAAAAAAAAACAAACAAAAAACCCAACAAAACAACCAACCCACAAAAAACAAAAAAAACAAATAAAAAACCCCAAACAAACAACAGCCTATGTTTTGGACTATGCTATTGCAATTAAAATAATTACTATTAATTTTCACTGTTTCTGTTACACTGTAGAAGTGCTTGCTTTAAAGCCTACATATACTTTATTCAACTGTCCAATACATGTTTTCAAGAAATAGTATACAGGTAGACTTAGGAAATTTTTGGCATTTGTTTTCCTTTGCTACTTTAGCCGTTTCAGGGGAGTGTCTTTTAAGCTGCAGCATGTTCTGTTACCAGTGGGCGGTGTAGGGTTTGCAGAAGAGGATGCTTCCACTCCACGGGAGAATTGCCTCCTGTTTGATGGGTTGGTAACATACCACTTCAGTGAAAAATAACTATTAAATAGACAAATATGTTTTAGTTAAGTTATTGTACTACATTTATGACGATCTTTACTTTTTGGGTAAACCATGTAAAGTTTGTCAAGGGTGCATGTAAATCAGCTTTTTTTTTTTAGTATTGTCTCTGAGGTGGCAAATTTGATATAAGCCATGACTTTTTTTTTTTTTCCCCCTCCAAGCTTTACCTGGTTAAACTAATGTAAATGGATGCTCTGGTGTTTTTACCTTTGAGTAGCCTAATTTGTTTGATTTAATGGAGTTTTGTGTGAATTGCTTTGACATGGTTTTGGGCAGCAAAGTCCAAATTGTCAACTTTCAAACTTACTGCAAGATATATTTTGGTATTAAAGAAACAGCAATATGCAAATAAGCTGATAGAGTAACAATGTCACTAAGTAAAATGCTAGTCTTGTCTTGGTAGCCTTATTTAAGTACATGAACTGAGGGGTAACCATTTTCTGTAATGGCCTAATACTGTATGTGACTTTTCTCTGGTAAAAAAACAAACTACAAATCCAACTGTCTTATGACACCATGCTGCCCTGGGTGTAAGGTCATACTCATTTTTATTTTTTTTTTCATTTTTTACTGTTCTATAGCTATGTCTCTCCAGTTACTTGATCTAACTAAACCTGCCATCCTTGTGGAACTCTTAGGAACAAATAAAAGGCTTGCTCTGTTGCAGCTGTATTTGTTGACAGTTAAAAAACAGTAGGGCACTGTCACAAGCTCCTGGAGTTCTTTTGTGCAATTTCTTCTGGCCAATTAACTAAATTCTTTTTAAGTGTGGTGTTTTTTTTTTTTAAGTGTGTGTCTTATTTGTCAGGATTCCCATTCACACTCTTTCTTACCCGATCTTGCTTCTCAGTGTTTCTTCTGTGGTTACTCCCACTCTTACTGTGTTTCTTCTAATTCGGCTTTGGGGGGCTTTTTTGCCCATCTAGCTCTAACATTTTTTTTTTTGCCCATCTGGTCCTAACCCCACCTTCAGTTTCTTGTCAGATGTGCCTTCATTTATTCCCCAATTTGATTGTGTTTTCCAGGCATTCTTTTGTCATCTTAGTGGAGAAGTAGGCCCTGTTATCTTCCAGTGTTTCTGGATGGCCAGTGCACTGGCCACTTTATTCAGTGAATTCATTATATGTTTTCTGTATATCCTCAAATTAATTTACCCCCTCAAATGTGTGAAAGCCAGTCAGCTTTGAAAGGGTGTTTGTGGAAACAGAAAGGGGGAACTGGTAGTCAGCTCTCTGAAGAGTCGTGTTCCTGTTGCAGACAGTAAGGATGCATGAAAGAATGGCATAAAAAAATACCATTTCACAGTTCAAATAGTAATACAAGTATAATGAACTAGAGGAGAATAGCGATTAGTTGGTAACACTACTATCTGGAAACCATAAAATAAAGAGTTGGCCTGTGCTTGATGTTCGAAAAATCTTGTTGCTTCTAATTCTGTGTGTTAAGGAAAAAATGGAGGCTTCCATTTAAACCCTTGTTGATGGACCCTGAAATAAAAACAAAGTTTGGTACTTTGCTTAAAATAGGAAATTGGATGTTAGTACTCTGGGTTTCACATTGTCCTCTAGTACTTGTTTGTATGTTTTTACTCATGCTCCCAGTACAACAGGAGCTTGAGCCGTAGACACAGATTCAGACGCTTTTTAGCTGATATAGAAGATCTAAAGGAAAACCTGTTGAGGCACTGGTTTGTCCCAACAAAAGACAAAGCAGGATACTGGAAACTTAAATGGGTATATTTGTCTGACTGGAGTAGAGTTTTTTTGGAAATGAGTGCTCTGGTTTCATCCGATAACTGATTCTGTGCCAAACCCCTTCAATTCCAAATCTTTGTTTGGTAACAACACTCTTGTGTATATATACACATCTATATGCATGTGCACACTTCTTATTTATCTATTCATGCATATGAATAGATATGGCATGAAAATGTGACTTGGGCATAAGGTATTAGGTGGATAAAAGCATGATATTTGAGGCATTATTAGAAGAAAAATATCATGAGAAGGTGTGTAAACAAAAAGCTTTTTTGCAGAAAGTTTGTAACTGCAGGTAGAAGGCTTTTGGTGGTAAAAGCAGGGATCTCCAAAGCTGGAGAAATAGCTTAGAACATCAAGAACATAAACCCTTCATTTTCCTAATTGTGTGTCATCTCCCTTGTCATGTTGTTGTAGTTGTGTTGTCACGTATTGTCATAATCATGAACTTGGAAGGATCTGTAGGCATGAGGAAGTGTAATTAACCTGTTTATGCCTTTGGCTGCCTTTTAAACAGCAGTTTTTACTTATGTTGATTGTGTGTTAAGTGAATGTTTATGCTAATCTAAGCTAGACACTGTGATCGTTTTTGGTATGTCCAGTCTAAACTGATCCATATCATAGCTAATGCTTTATTTATCTGTGTTAGTAATTGAGAAATTTTCTTCCAGAGATTTCATTTTCTGAACTATGAGAATAAATGATTAATTAGCTTGTTGCTTTGGGTTATTTCTCTAAAAAGGCTTTTTAATGTAATGTTTTCTTGCAAATATAGATGATCAGAGTGTTTTTAGAAACACCAGCATATCTTTGTATGCATTCTTGGTCTTGGTTCTTGAAATTTATTTTTGTGTTTTCTGTAAGAGAGTACAGATATGTGTGTCTGCAAAAATATCTTTTTTCCCTCTGGTTTGAAGCACTAGGTTGGTATAGGAGTGTTTATCTTTCAGCTTGAGAGAGATTAGTAATGGAAAATTTCTCTAGGGTGTTTTTTCACCCCCTGAGTAAGGAATAAGCTTTAAAACTAAATTTAAAATACTTTATTAATGGACTTGCATGTTTAATGCCATCTTGCTTTGCTTGTTTGAAGAAGCCACTTTCTCTTTTTCAATATAAAACCACTACTATCCTTTTAATTTTACCTTTAAGATCTAGCACCTGAAACTTGCTGTACAACAGCTACCTTCTGACAAGTTGTAAGAGAATCTGAGGTAGTGGTAGGAACACTTGACATGCTTCCTGCACGGGCAAGCATTGATACTTTTTTCTTGTTTCAGATGAGCTTGACCTTGCAGTAATGGTATCGTTGCAGTGGTGTTACTGATGTGGCCAGTATTTGGAGGTAGACATGGTGTCTTATTACACCACCTGCTATTCGGGCAAATAAGCCTTTCTGCCACAAGATGAAGTGGTTTTTTTTATTTATTTGAAAGCTGGGGTATCTTTCCAGTTAAGTTGCTCTAATGAAAGATGCTACTATTGCCAAAGGTCTTAAATTTTCTTACCTCATTCAAGGGAACATGCTATTCTAGGTTGGACTAGTTTGTCTTGAATGGAGAATAGTTGTGATGGCTTTAGTTGGGTTTTTCCCCATGTGGATCAGAGGTGCTTGTGTAGCTGACAGCCAGGGGTCATAGGTGGCTTCTTTCAAAGCTGGCCTGACACACTTATGGGTTGTACTGGGATGGAGTGTGTGACTGCTAAGGTTGCAAAGCCTGTGAAGGTTAATCCCTGCCCTGGGCCAACAAACTGGGTGATATTTAAAGGGCAACCTGCTCAAATCAAACTGTGCACCACTTTTAAACCTCTTTTATGTCTAGTATTTCTATCTTCGCTTTATTTTGCTGTTGAAAAAATGGAAACTTTACATTATTAGGATCAAAAAAAGCAAGATAAAATTTTAAGACCAGTAGTTGAAACAACTTTCGAATTCTTTCAAAATGAGGATATGAGTATTTTAACTAAATAGGAGAGTATATTAATGAATCTACAATCAGATTTTTTCAACTTTCAATTCTATCAGTTTTATTTCCATTCTTTTTATTAAATGCACTTTGACCCTGTGTAAACACTTTAGCCTTCACGCAAAGGAAGGTTTCACAGCCTTTTTGCATTCCTTTGATAGTGCCAGTTTATTTTAGTTTAAAAGTTCTTTTGCTGATTCAGACTGTGTCATTGCTTAGTCTAAAGTCAGTATATACTTTAAAGACTGTGTATACTGTAGTTTTCAGCTGCAAGGAGGTTGCTATAATCTTATCATTTAAGGATTTTACAAGCTGAAAAATGAGGTTTTGGACTCACTTTCCTCTGGGAGAAAAAATCTGAATATTGAATTTTTTTTCCCCTGCCGCATACATTTTCTTAATGTTGTCAGTAGGTCTTGTTAGGGGGAAGTGTTGTTGGGTGACATTTATCAAACCTTGATAAATATGTAAGCCATTTCTTTTGCAATAATGGAATTGAAAGTATACCTACAGGTAGAATGTGATCTGTGGTATATTTACTATAAATTATGTAAAGGGAGTGTAATTTTATTTGCAGGTCCTAGAATAAAGTTTTGAGGCAGCCCTTTAAAGCTTTTTTCTTTTTTAATAGTTAAATTTATTTGTAACTGATGTGGTTTTTCCTGTTTTATATTGAATCTGAATTACTGTCTTCTGTTGAAGGATTTTACCATTTCTTGCATTTATTTATACTGGTTTTACTGAGTACATTGTTTTCCCACACAATTCTAGTTTAGGGATGGTAATGCAAACTTATAGTGATCTGTTTAAGTACAAAATTCCTCTTGATAGAGAACAAAGTACTTAACTACTTAAATGTCAGTGTGACATGGGAAAAGAATAATAGAGGAACCTGCAAATACGTCTTTCCAATAGACAGTGCTTTATGAAGTTGTTACTCAACTGTGTAAACTTAAGTTAGTAGAGATAGTAATGCAGGATTTTTGTCGTTACTATGTGTTAACCTACTGTTTCACTTTTTGCAGTCTTTCAGAAACAGGATAGCCATGGCCACAGAAATTGGCTCCCCGCCCCGATTTTTCCATATGCCGAGGTTCCAGCACCAGGCGCCTCGGCAATTGTTCTACAAAAGACCTGATTTTGCACAGCAGCAAGCAATGCAACAGCTTACTTTTGATGGAAAGCGGATGAGAAAAGCTGTGAACCGAAAGACCATAGACTACAATCCCTCTGTAATTAAATATTTAGAGGTTAGTTAATTTTCTACTATTGATTGAAAAACTTTTTTCCTTCCTGAAACTTGTGATTGTGATTTTCAGTGTCCATAGAGCAGTCTGCCATACTGGGAGACTGAACTAATTGATAAATGCTTCTAATTTTGGTATAGTACAAATACAAAGGGGGTTGGTCCTTGGGAATAAAAACTGCACATACACAGCTGATTTTGTAGTTTGTGTAAACACCAATTTTTATATCCTGTCTTGGAATGCAGTTGTGTCTTGTGATATTCTGACTTTCCAGTGAACTTAAAACCTCATTGTAAATAATGTAATTGTTCTTATTTTTGTTTTGAAATGGAAATTTCCCAAAATGGGAAATAAACCATTACCCCTTCCCTTCCAAACCCAGGGTATCATAAAAATGCTTTCTCATCATTTTACCAAATAGCACTGCAGCTTGCACTGTGGTTTCCAAAAGTCCCTTTCTGTATGGTTAATAGATACAGAACAAAGTAAATGAAGTTTTGTTGAAGAAAGGTTTCTGTGAAGGTGCTTACTTAGCTTTCCTGATGGAGTGGTACTAATTTCTTAAATACAATTCTGTGATCACAATTTACTGTACAAGTACTGGATATTAGCTTAGAAGAAATGGAATCAAATCTGTAAATACAGGAGTTGTTGGAATCTCAACAGCAAAAATGTGACAAAATGAATTTGATCTGCTGTGGACAGTGCATGATTATAGCTTGTATGTGTTAAAAGTTGGAAGGTTTTCACAATAAATTATCTTCTAAGATCTGTTAAAACACTTGAACACTTAAACCATATTCTTATGTTTTAGGAATGCCCCCCAAAATATTCTATTAGTAGTAGTCTAATTCTAAAAAAAAGTAATTAAATTTAGTAATTCAAGACCTTTATTGTTGTGGCAGAAATAAGCACCCTCAAACTTTTGTTAATTAAAAAAAAAAAATCAAATCTGTATGTTTTGGATGCTTACTCAGGATACACCAGCATTCCATTTCAGTCCCAACTTCAATACTATTGATTTAATTTGATGTGGTTCTATAAACGATGAGGAAAATGGTTTGTGTTATTTGCTTTTGGCTTAAGAAATTCTAGCAAACTGTAGTAGTGTATACTGAAAATGTTTTACCTAGAATTTTAGCTTATGTTTCTAATATGTGCATCAATCCAAATTGGTGAAGCCTACTGCATGAAGCTGAAATAATTTCATTCTTGATTCGTGTGAAGTGTTTTTGAAAAACTTGTGTTTGAAAGCTCATAAAGTTTAACTAATTGAAAGCATTTTTGTCCCTTGGTCTTCTAATTTTTATCCATTTGAATGCATTGTTCTTTATGATTCAGCTGCAGAAGCTTCTTTTCTAGCTCATTCACTGTGTGGGATATCATTTAGAGTTCATCAGCACAGCTCCTAATGGTGTAAATGCTTATCCTTAAAGTAAAGCTTTTGAAATGATTGAATGTGCTTCTTCTAGAGTACCTGTTAGCATGGGCAGCAAAGTATGAATCATCTTTGTTAAAACAATGTGGCTTATTACATAGGTTTGCTCCTTTTCTACTGTTAAGCTGCCATTTTAAATGAACTGGTTTAGTCTGAAATGAAGATTTTAAACCTTCTTGAATCTTTTTTTACTCTGTACAAATTCTACAGGTTTCCTGAGACCAAAGTCTTTTAACTGAGTTTATTCTAAAAGTCTTTGGAGTGCTTTGAAATTTCCTAAACAGGCTGTCAATGTGTTCTTTATTTTCTGTTGTTTAATAATGAAGTATAGCGGTGGTATGAACTAGGAGTTGTTTTCTTCTTTCCAGAATAGAGTATGGCAGAGAGACCAGCGAGATATGCGAGCAATCCAGCCCGATGCAGGATATTATAATGATGTAAGTAAAATCTTTCTATTCCCTGATGAAGTACTGTGGATAAAAAAAATTGGAAGGATTCTGCCTGTCAGTTGAAGTTTATCTTTAAGGCCTCTTGTGGAGAAAAAGATAAAAGGGTGTCTTCACTCTACATTATTGTTCTGTTGAAATACATGTCCGTGAAGAGCACCTGAAATTGGACGGGCTTTTAATGTTTGGCCATAAGAACTCTCATAACGCATTGAGCTTGCAAAGCTGTTCTTGAAGACGCTGCTTCTGGATGTTTGAGGTGGTAAATCATGCAGACTTTTAAACATGTCCTGTCAACTCCTGATAATATCCCTGCAAATGAAAAACTTGATTTTCCATAAGTGAGTGTTCAGAATGTAAGCCTTTCTTCCGGTTTCTAGTTAGAAATGTTGTTACTATATCTTTTGTTTCTTCTCTTATAGTTGGTCCCTCCTATAGGAATGCTGAACAACCCGATGAATGCTGTAACAACAAAATTTGTTCGGACATCTACTAATAAAGTAAAATGCCCAGTGTTTGTTGTCAGGGTGAGTATAATGTTGGATTTACTTAGTTGTATAATTTTAACTGAAAGTGATAGTCTTAACAGAAGAAAGAAGCAAGATAACCATTTCCACATAGAGCTAGCATGTGGAATGCATGTGTCTAGTCTTTCTGTGGAGGGTTTTAGGAAATTAAAGGGTAAAGTCTGAGTAGAAAATAATTACTACACTCGGAGTTTGAGGTGTACTTCCTACTTCCCCCGCATTTTGTGGGTCTAATATATCTTGACTCACAGAACAAAAGGCAGTTTGGTCTCTGTGCTGTTTGACTCCTGTAGCATCTTTTAACAGCTTTTCTCTGGTGTCAGCAGTATTGTTTAATGTTGCTATTGTGTGCTGTAAACATATTGGTGCCAGTAAGCTGTTTCTTCTCTACGCCTAGACATTTTTCATTGCTTTTACAGCGGGCTTTGTCCTGTTGCTACAGAATTCAAAAGCCCTCTGTCACAGTTCTGCATTTTTGTCTATCTTACATTCTCTAGAAAGTGATTTAGTAAATTATGGTTCTGCAGATTCTCTGGAAGAAGCTTATGATTTATTTGGATGATTGTGAAGAAATACTTGAATGTTATATTTGAACAGGTTAGTTAAATTTTTCTTTTACAGTGGACTCCTGAGGGGAGACGCTTGGTCACTGGTGCATCTAGTGGAGAGTTCACTTTATGGAATGGACTGACTTTCAATTTTGAAACAATATTGCAGGTAAATTCATCTATCAAGATTTCTTTGTGTTTCCTTGAGGTCTTCGAGCATGTTTTAGGCATACATCTTCACCCTGCTCATCATAGGTCTGTGGTCCTAAGTGCAGTGATGGGAGTCTTTGAGGTATTTTATTTTTATTCTGCTCTGACCCCATGTCAGAACGTGGCTATAGGCAATTCATTTAATGCTTCTCATTCCATCTCCATATGCTATGTTAACTGTTCTCAAGAACATACTATGAGTATTTGCAATAATAAAGAAACACTTCAGAAACAAAATGCAAATACTCTTTCATTTATTGTTTAGAAGACCATTGTATACAGAGTAAGGCATTTCCCCCCCCTCCACAATCACATCTTGAATCTAACTACATCATCATTGTTTTCATTTCTTTGTTGCAGCTGTTAAGTAGGAACTTCAGTAACTTTTATGTTTTGTGTAGGTCAAATAGTGTTAGAACATGTTTGCTAGAGGTTTTGTTTTTGAATTTACAGGCTCACGACAGCCCTGTAAGGGCTATGACTTGGTCACACAATGATATGTGGATGCTGACAGCAGACCACGGGGGATATGTGAAATACTGGCAGTCCAACATGAACAACGTCAAGATGTTCCAGGCACATAAGGAGGCGATTAGAGAGGCCAGGTTTATACACAATATACCATTTTCTGTAGTACCTATTGCCATGATTAGACTGTTCTCTAAGTGTATTCTGGGTGCAGAAATGCATGGGTTCTGTCAGATTCTGGGAAACTTCCTGCACCACATAAACACAATATTTTCTTTTGTTTCCACATTCTCACCGTTTTGCTGGCACCTTTCTGAATTAGTATTGTCCCAGTATCCGCCTCTGCAATATGTTAGAGATGTATTTGTCTGCCGCATTTTGCACTGGTATTCTTTTCATTTTTATATGGTGACGATGTGTATCAGTTATTCCTTTTTATACGCACTGTGTAAGACAACAATTTCATTCCAAATAAAGAATTCAGTCTTTAATAATCTAACTGAATAAAATATAAAGCCTTCAGAAATAAAACACCTGCATAGTTCTCACAAAATAATAAAACACTAAATAAAGTGAAGAACTGCTTGGCTTGGTGAAGCCAAGACTTCCAGTAATACTAAATACCCACGCAGACTGCCACATACAGAAGTCTAATGTTAATACTGAATGGGTTCTTCAAGCTTGAAACTGTAAGCAAGCCATTGAAAAGAAGACTGTAGGATATTCTCTTGGTTCAGTGTTGATGCCTCAGTTGTGCAAATGTCTATAAAAATGGAATCTCAAGTGAGATGTAAATGAAGGATGTTTCTAAAGTAAACCTGCACATAATCTTTAGTAAGATACGGAAATGTTTTTAAAGTAAGCCTGAAGAGAAGCTGCAGATCCAAAATGAAGCTAAAGCAGTGTTTCTTCGGGTTCAGGTGCTGGCCCTTGGCGATAAAGGTTCACTGCCACAAAACCACTTTCCACTAAAGTCACCATTTTTCTTTGATAGGGTGCAGCATTTTCTGCCAGAGTTTGATTGAGAAGTGCTTACCTTGGATTCAGTTACTGTGTGACTATCATGGCCATACACTGAATTTCTCTACTATTTTAAGCCCTTTCCTGATCATAAAGATCTAGGATTTCACAAGGGCTCCCTCATGGTCTTTCACTGCACCAGAAAGGAAGTGAGTGCCTGTCAGTTGCTGGAGATGTTCTGGCCCTTATCACATGGCTAAATAACTCCTTGCTTTTCCAGTGACTTTCATCAAGCAATATTGACTGCTCAATCTGGAAGCTGCTTCTATGTCTGTAGGATTCTTTTCATGGTGTTGATGGGGTGTAATAAGAGGGTTTTTTTCCAAATTACTTTTATAATAAGCGGTACACTTGTTTTGTATACAGGGTTTTTTTCAACAGTTAATGCAACTAGCATTTTCCTGTGACCAGCTTTCCCTTATTTTTGCTTCTCTGCTGCAAAGCACCTGTGGCTGAAGAGGAGTTTTTTCCTAAGAACTGTTCTCCTGTGCTTCTACACAGTGTCACTTTCTTATGGTATTACCGAACATGAAAATCTAGGGTGACAGTTGCCAAATCATATTGATGTTGCTTCTCATCCTGCAGAGAAGGTGCTACCGTGTGCAGTCATAGACAGGAAGGTGCTAAGAATAAATTCTGGATTTTTCCTCATTTGACAGGGGACTGCAATGCAATAGTAATCCTCTGCTAAATTCATGTCTTGTGATGAAGTGTCATTTGGCAGGCACTGTATTCACTTAAAAGTCCCTATGTTCAAATGCATCCTTCAGTGTATAACACATTACAGTATAATTTTGCCCTGTCTGAGAAGCATAGATAATCTGTTAAATGCTGACTTCTTTCCCCTGCTGTGTGTCTTCATGTAACAGTTTCTCACCCACGGATAATAAATTTGCTACATGCTCTGACGACGGCACTGTTAGAATCTGGGACTTTCTACGTTGCCATGAGGAGAGAATTCTTCGAGGTATGTGTACCAAAAGTACTGATTGGGGTATTTCAAGAGGGGGAAATCCTTTTTTTAACTAGGTGTTCACAATACAGAAGTATCAGCTTGTCTACAATTTTTGTATTACATCCCTGTCTTAAATCCTCCAAACAAGTTTTTGTTTGGCTGCTGCTATAGGTGCCTTACAATCCTCAGGCTGCAGTTCACAATGGCATTACTCTGTTTACTGTCCACTTAAGCTCTAAACAATGGAGGTGGATATATAAGACGTTTTTCTACTGCTAATGTTGGTAGAAACGGCTGTTTCTGCATCAGGAATACATTTATCTTGCTCCAAAGCTTAATCTTTGTGACCACTTTTACTTCAGAACACGCATCTTCATGCAGAGGATTCAGTTCTTCTCATGGGAGTGCCTTCCATTCTGGTTTCTTCAGAGGCAAGGTAGCTACTTTTTTTTTTTCAGTCCTTCAGGGGAGGAGAGCATCTAGGTAGAGAAGACTAGTAAATTTTGATCACGTCGTGCGTAGCACGTACAAATAATCCTAGCTTTGATTCAACAGTTTTCTGTCCAATATCTGCGTACACTAACTTCTGGTGCCTTTCCATTGGCCTTGTTGAGCTTTCTACTTCTCTTGTTGCGATCTTATTGAGCCTTAACAATAGCTTCTGGCAACTGTTCCTTTCTTGCAGAAGATGTCAAAGGTACATAATTTAATAGGAGAATGTATTAAGACTGCTGTGAGATTGGGCATTGTAGACATGCAGGTAAACTGCAATTAAAGTATGCAGTAAAAACATGGAATTTCGGTTTTAGATGTATGAGCTTGTTCAGTGCTTTTTCCTAAACTAAAGATTTGTGTACGTACTTATTTTTAAATCATGCTTCCAAACTGGACCGGCATTATGTATTTAGGAAGTAGAGCTTTCCTTTTTCTCTTGACTCTTACGCTCTCTTCTTGTTTTACTAATTACATTACTTTTAAACACCGCTACTTTGAGAAGACATTGGGCTCCAGCGTTCTTGGCAGTGATGAAATTCTTAACAGAATCTGTACGTAGACATTATGGTAGATGTGTTCTTTGCAGGAGCTGACAAGCAAATTCTTGGCTATATCATTTACACCTGTTAATTCTGGAAGGACCCAAACAGATTTGGGATTGTTTTGCTTGATGATTTTCAGAAGAAATCATTCTGTACTAAACACATTACATACCCTCCTCCGCGTTTGTACTAACTACTCATTTATACTGTGTGGAGGAAATGGAGATGCAGAGGTGTCAAGATCGTAAAAATCACTCCAATTCTTCTACATTCTTTTAATGTTCTGCATAAAGTAGAAGTACTAAAGCATACAATTTAGGCCACAGAGAACAGAACTTGCATTACATTTCCATCTGTTTCCTTGCATACTTGAACACTGTGATTGTGACAGTATCTCAGATAGAATTATGCTTTAATTTCTTGCAGTTTACACGCCTCAATATACAATTTTGTGTGCAAAGTATCTCTATTAAGAGTATCTTAACCTCTTATATCATGTACCCACAATATGCTTAACCTTTTTAGGCAAGTTGGAAATATTACATACCTGGATGAAATTGGACAGGGCAGATGATTTCTCGTTTCTGCTTTCAGATAAGCAAAAAAAGAAAACGCCCCCTCCCTGCACGCGCTCCCCCCCCCCCCCCCCCCCCCCCATGACAAACCAGCCCAATCACCACCACGAAAAAATCCGCCACAACAAAACAAAGATAATACTCCCAACACTCAGGGGGTTGGGTGGGAAGATGTTTCTGCAAAACATGCAAGTTTGATTTGGTCTTGGTCCCTAGCACTGTTATTAAATATGGTCAGACTTACTTGAAAGAGCTGTATGGGTAATACTTGGGTAGCTTTCTTGGTGGGAAATACAAGCTTCATTTTGTTGTTTGGAGTTTAGAGCCTATGGCTTTAGGAAGCTGATCTTCAGCTTTTTGCATCTCTACATGGATTCTGCTTTTACATATTTAGGAGTGTGACCTTAGTATAGCCTTCGAAATATGTAAATACTTATGCCATTGCCATTCTGAAGTTAGTGATCTGTAAATTAAAGTTCTGGTGGCACTTCATTAAAAATATATTTCGTTACATACAAAAAGCATTTAGATCAAATACCGTGCTAAAGAATGTGGGTTTTATTTCCTGCTTCCACAAATCGTGCTCCAGGTATTCTGGCTAACATCAGTGCTGTGAAGTTGCAGGGATTCAACGTTGCAGTTTAGATCCAAAGCTTCACTTAAAATGTGTTAAGGTATTCCTTAGGTTATCACACTGGATTATAAAAATCAAATGAAAATATCAATTTAGTCAGATGTGTTCTTAAAAAAGATAATCACTCCCAGGGATACAATATCAATGTATCATTGATTTTTCAGTAACAAGTGATATATGTTAAAACAGAGATCTGAGGACTTCAATGCCAAGGAATGCTTTTAAAGCAATTCTGTAAAGAGATTAAAGGGACTGGGATCAGCTTTGCTGATGTAGAAAGGACAAAATTCTATAGACTTGTTGCAGGTGCTTTTGTTTGTACTAGAATTAACTAATGTAATTTACTTCTATTATTTGATGAAATGGTTCCTTTAAAACTGGTCTGAAGGGGCAATTCAAGTATTACCTTCCAAAGAGGTTTGGAAAAACAAATTGGAAGTGGTAAATTACATATATTGTCTTAAGGTTTTGGTGGAGTTCTTTCAGCTGCCTATGGTCGGCTACACAATTTTTTCAGTAGTTAAAGCCATTGAATGTGTGGGCTGCATGAGAAACACTGTCCAGCTTCCTTTTTCATGTGTCAAAATGAAATTAAATAGGACACCCTGTTTTGTTCTTCATACATAATGCCAGAAGTTTTAGATCTTCTGTGATCTTGCTCAGTCCCTTTGCTGCCCAGCTTTTCACGAATTCATGTTACTTTGCTGCCGTTTCTACCATTGTGGCTTTCTAGGGCATAGTAGGTGTGGAGTTTAGGTGTTTTGTTAGAAGTATGTGCAAATTTATCAGGCTCCTTTTTAATATTGTAAAGAAATAAATAGGTTTAAAATCTTCAGTTTCTTGGGGAATCATCTTTAATTAATTGATCTTCAAGTGAATTATTTTGGAAGAACTTGAAGGTGGGGGAAATGGCATTGAGTGTCATAACTCACTTACCTGTTCGCTTCCCCGCAATTATTGTCTGTCTTTTCTCTTGAAGTAAAGGTACTGTACTCCTAATTCTGCATCAATAGTTTTTGCCTGTGTTAATTTCTGTCATGTTACCATCCTGATGATAGTAACAGGTACAGTTTGGTGCACTTACTAAAATACACTGGTAGCAATCTTAGCCGATACTAAAATAAAAAATGTTTTTGTTAAAATAATAAGACATGGAAAACAAGCTGTAGTATAGCAGTATGTAATTTTCATGCCAATAATCTGTTACTCAGAAAGACATTTCCAATAATGGCACTTTAGACTAAACACCTGATAGTATTGTTATAAACAGTTGCAGTGAAGTTAATGCCAGGACCCATGTAATCAGTCCCCATTTATGTAAGAACATGTACAGTGGTGGCTTTTAGTAATGGTAAAAACATTTGGTGAAAAAACATGTGCACTAAAAACTTGATGTCCTTTTATTTCTATTGAGAAATTAATGTTAGCAATAAGTTGACTTGTGGCTCTGAATCTCTGGATATTGGGTCTTTCTGATGTATCCCTGAGAACATTTTGGGTAGATCATGAGTAAACACATGATTCCTTAATTATTCCCAGCATGACATCATGGGTTAGGAGGCTACAAACACATCTCAGTGTTGTCAGTTCCACTGTCCATCCTCCTTCCTTTCACAGTCACACATGGAGAATCTAGTAGAAATGTGTGCTTGGGAGGACTGTAAGGTTTTCATTCTGAAGCCTGGCTGAGCTGTATGTTCCCAGGATTTCAAAGGTTGCCTGCCTTAAATAAGTCTTTTTGAGGAGGATGACTACCCAGCTCTTTGAAGGCTGGCAGCCCAGTTTTTGAGAAGATATTTTATAGATAAGTTTTTCTGTTTTCTGGCTGTAAAATAGGGTAATACACTAAATGATCTTGCCAGCAATGGTAAATTTGGCAAAAGATTTTCCCTATCTTAACTAAAAGCAATCATGATTCCTTCACGTTCTGTCTGGATTTAAAATTTGTAGTTTGTTACAACATGTAATTTCTTACTAGTACGTGATTTACTTGAAGGAAAGTCTTTTGTCTGTCTTTTAACATTGTTCTGCCTGGAATTTCCTGTTGAGGCATAACACCAGTGCAAAAAATCTTCACCTACAAAATAACATTTCTGTGTATGCACGCATGCAGAAGTCGCAGCAATCACAGTAAACTCACTTTTCATCTGCTCACAAGTTTGGAAAAACTGTCTCCACAGCTATTCATACTGAAATAACTGGAGAATTTTTATTTATTCCTTCTTTCTATTCTGTTCCTGGATCTTCATTAGCAAAGCAAATACAATGAAGTGTCTTCAGATGTTTAACATATGGTTTGTATACACTGCCTGAAAGTGAAGGATCTCTTCAGAGTTTTTGAAATCAGTTTTCTCAGTCAAATGTGTTCAGTAGTTAAGGAACCTGAGAACCAGAACTAACAGAACTGTATCTTCAGTTTGGCCTTCACTTTTAACCATAACGTTCGAGCTCTTAACCTTTGAAGCTGGTAGCTTATAGAACTGTTACCTTTTCCTGGAGTGTAGTTGAAGTCTACATTGATAATTTAAAAGAAAAAAAAATAATCCTGATGTTGCCATTTCCATTTTTCTTCCCTTTATGTGAGCTTTTTCCTTTTCCTTGTCCCAGTAGGGAGAGAAACCCCAGAAAATTCAAGAAATGGGTGTATTGATACTGTTTTTCTTGTAAGGAGATAGTGTTTAAACCTTCAGGGTTTTAGCGGAGGCTTGCTTCTTCATACTGTTAGGATTTCAGGTGTATCTGATATGTCTTTCAGTCTACTGATACATCCCTACATTAATGAGTATTAGAAAGATTTTTCATCAGAACAAAAGCCCAAGATGAGATGAGACCTGGCTGATACTGTATCAATTGAGAGAAGGAAAGTCCTTCAATTTTTTAACTTAAAGATGAGCTGTTCTGAAATGCCAGGATTGAATCAGTTAAATCTCCTCTTTCTTTGGCATGTTTTAGTATGCTAGCTCGTAGTGCAGGTCTCTGTTCTTCACAAATCATTGCCAAGGCAAGGTTTGGGATGGGGGAGAGGGGTAAGTTGCAGCTCTTTCGAGGTACAGTTGTGCTCTAAATGGCTGTGTGTCAAACTTCATGTGTTTTAGACACAAGGAAGGCTAGGGAACTCGCTCACTGGCATGTTAATAGACAGTTAACGTAGTAACCTAGTGAGAGGGGAAGAATCCAGTCACTTCTTGCTTGAGGCTACTAAAAAATACACAGGTGTCATTTAGCAACTCAGTTTTATTCCTGAATATGACTGTCAAGGCTACAGTGTCTTTGTTTTCTCTATATGGGAGACTTTATTAGAGGTAGGCTTTGTTAAAATACCCAATTCTATTTGTGTTAAATGTAAAAATCCAGCTGAGAGTTGAGAAACTTTCTGCTAGGTTGACTTGCATCAGGTTCCTATTTGTGAAGTGTTCCAGACTGGATGAAAAATTTACTTTGATGAGCTATACTTGAGGTCCTTGGTTTCTGTGATTAAAAGGTGATGATTAGGAGGTAGCTTCATGATTTCTTTGCTCTGCTTCCTAAACCAATGCCAGGAGAATCAGGGGGAACTGAAGACTGCTTTTGGAGCTGGTTGCATCTAATACGCCTGAAATTGTTTGGTTTATATTGCAGTTCAGTTCTGTGTAATGTTGAAGTAAAATCTACTAAGTCTTAAGAGTTCTGATTCTCATCTAGAAACTAGTTTTTTAAAAATCCTGGAAAGTTAATAACTAAAAATACATAGGATTCTCAAAGAATGAGTAAAAGAGATCATGGGAGATGAGCCACAACACCACGCTATTAAAAAAGTTGTACCAGACACTTCTGTCAACACTTCCCATGAGGCAAGAATGAAAAGGCACCATGCAAGACTGAGATTATTTCAGATTCAAGTCTGAAACCTCTCTTCCTCCCTGAAAATTGTCCTGGAGCCGAAAGTTATATAATCTCTCGTGTTGAGTCCAAGGGCAAATTTTACACTAAAAAGGGTAACATTTGTCATCTATTTTGTGAAGTTTGGAGGAATATTGAGAAACCCTAGTGTTTCACAGGATAGTCATCTCTTAGTGCTGCTGAAATACACAATATTTCCTTAAGTAGCTTTATGTTTGCATTGTTAGGATTTCTTGCATCTGCTTTCTTTTGTGTTTGATAATTGCAGGAGGTAGATAAATACCAAAACAGGTGAAACCTTTTTTACAGTTTGCTAGTGTAAATAGTTGAGTGGTGAGAATTTAAGCTGTTGTGACTATATAGAGAAGTAAACATAATATGGCATGATACTCTGCATAGTGGTCAGGATTCACCTGCAGTGAGAACCATTGATGCAGCAGTGAGCTTTGTCCTCAAGCCCTGCTCACCATTATTGAGAAAGAAAAATAGTATTTTAAGTGGATCCTGATCTGTGGAGGCATTTAAATACTGGCACAAAGGTGATACCAATCTTCCTTTTTCAACACAAGTATAATTGTTGAAAACAATGCAGGTTGTGTGTGTTAAGGGTGGTGGTTTCCTGGTATCTGCTCACCAGTATTTGTCATATCAAAGGTTCTCAACAGAAACAAAATCATCTAGAATTAGTCTTAATGCAAGTTATGTTAGTAACTCATCTTCTCTTATAAAGTCTTACGTGGATAAATACTCAGAATCGGGCACTTCATTTATTATTTTTTTTGTGGAATCTTTCATCTGACATACCATTTCCCACTAGAGCATGACTACAGAAATACGCTATTTTCAGAATAAATGGTATCAGTCTTCAGAAAACAAAAAACATAATTCCCTGGTGAACATAATCCGTTTTGGTTCTTAGAAACTTCCCTTGCAGGCTTCTTGACTCCGCTTTTCTTTTGTGTGTGGATTAAACAGACCACTTTTTTTTTCATTTTCATATCCTGTGGTTACTGTCTTAAAACCTCTTGTGAATCTAGGTAAGCATAGCTTTGCAAAGGCTTTGGTACTTTCTTTTGCATCATTTCAATTATACATATTCAAATGATTTCCTATTATAGTACATTTAGCTCTGAGTAATATTTTGGCTTTAGTAATGAGACACTGTGCATCAAATTTTATCATACGAATAACATTTTGGTTCTCACACTTAAGAGTATGTGTTCCTGTGGACAGCCAGGCACTGGGAGGTGGGGAGATAGCTTGCAAATGTTTTCCCTAAAATCCAGTGGTGTAGTTTTTTTCTCTTTCATGCCTGCCTGGCCTTACCTTCTCATAAGGAAGCTAGTCCTGCTCATCACGCGCTGTGTTTGTAGGAAGACACAGAGACAAAATTGAAACAGGGGATTGTGCTGAAACAGGATTGTATAGCAGACCAGGAGAAAAAAATCCTAAAAAAAATTGGGTGAAAGATGGCTGGAAATGAGAAGGATAGCAAATGGGAGGAAAGTGTGGAGGCTGTGTCGGTATGAAAAAAATTAATAAAACAACAGCTGGTGTAAGGGTTGAGAAAAGATAGTAACAGGTGAGCAAGTAGATGAGAATGTAGGTGGTGGGAACTAATGAAAGTTATGCTCCTGGTGTTGTGGGGATGAATCATGGCAAACTCAGCTGCTGGAGCAGCCAGAGAAGAGGCTGGGATTTTATGGCTGAATGACCCACTCAGACGCAAGCGGACAGTATATCACGTACCAAGAGTGTCTGTGTATATACTGTAACGTGTGTGGAAATGTGTAATAATAGTACCCATGTACATACACAGACATTTTTATTCCCACTAATATCTTTTAAATATTATGTTCAGTGTCGTGACTCTTAGAGGCTCAAGTAGAGTTTGAGTTAGGAACACGTTCTGTATTCATTCAGAAGATGAGTAATGGAGTGTGCGGCACCTGTTTTTTAATAGTCCCTAAGAAGTAAAGTGGATCTTCACTCCCTGAAGTTTTGTCAATTTAACAGCTCTAAAACTGAAATAAGTCATAGTTGCTTTCAGCCCTAGGACTGGCTCTGGATTGCTTTTCTTTAGAATATAATCACAGCACATAACGTGCTGCATGCTTCTACAAAAAGCAGTTGATTAGATTAAAAATGCAAACATGTTATCAACATTTATTGTCAAAGTACAGTCCCAGAGCTTGCCAAGTGACTTGATTGATACTCATTTCACAGTGAAAAAACAAGATATTTTGTATCTGCCTACAGATAATTATCTACTCACAGATAAAGGCTTTATGCTGAAAACAAAACACTTTACAAGGGAAGACATTTTAATTTTTTACTGCTGAAAGTTGTATAGGTATTGCAGGTAGTGTCTTGGAAGTTTTATAGATTTGTATTTTTATTGTTTTTTTTTAATTCAAAAATGATTGGGCTGTGATTATTATCTCAGTGGAGTAATCTGATGTTTCCAGTTCTGCAAAACATTATTTTGATATATTACACAATCCATCAAATTCTGGCTTGTGTTCAAGAACTTAAAGTATGGGTTAGTTACATATCTATATAGATAAAAATTTTAAATGCAGTATTTTAAAAGCTTTATTTTGCTCCAGTAAAGATAGGGAGGTGGGTAGAGCTATTCCAAATATAACTACAGCCGCATAAAGAAGTGGTTGTATCACTTCGGTATGATTTTCTGGTGTAGACAAGGCAAGGTCTGTGAGTACCTTGCATATATTGTCTTTGAAGACAGAAAGTTATCTTTAACTGGTTTTGACCATTCATAGAAACTGTGTGTAGACCTTTTTGCTCACCAAAATAAGCTTTTAATGGGAACTTACCATGGCTATTTAAATATGAGCCTGACCTGAGAAACTGGAAGTATAACAGGACTGGCATAGGTGTTTCTTCCAAGTCCCCAAGATCTCAGAGGGTAAACTTAAAATTTCCATTAAAAAAAGCTGAGGAATGTGTTCCCTTGGCTGCTTAAAACTGGGAAGAATAAAAGAACAGTACCTTTTAGTAAAAAGCAAACCCAGCTTTCTGTGTGTGCTGGCAGATGTGTATTTTCTACCGTATGTGCAATAGCTTTTTTTCTTTGCCTTTTGATTTAGAATGATGGAGTATGAAAATGTTTTAAATGTTATATTAAAATCTTAAGTTTTAAACTTCTGTCATTTAAAAAAACCTTCCTCAAAAAAGAGTCATAATACTTGATAAATTAGTAGCTTAACTGTCAGCTATTCTAGCCCTCAAAGGGTAGGATGAATTGGTAGAAAATTCCAGGGTCAGGAATCCAGTAGCTCAGGATCCAGTCTGTTATAAATATTCATTAGAGAAGATCAAGTCTAAATAGTTATACAATACTTTTACATTTGAACTTCTCTTTGTAGCTGACTGCTCTCTTCTCCAAGGTGATCCTATGTTGCTTTATTTTTCTGTGTGTCTTTAGATTTAAGGAAGGAGTAGTTCTGATAATACCATCCTCAGATTGAGAATATGCATAGCAAGTCTTTAATATTCTTCTTCACTTAACAGGGCCTAATGCTTATTGAGAACTAGTCTTCATAAGAGGCTGAGGTTCTTCCTGGCTTTATAAATAACCAGTATGCTTCAGGATGTTAAAAATCTGAGTATCTTCTTTCAATTCAATGAGCAGCAGATTTCCCACTCCACCCCACCCCACCAACCCCCCTCCCCAGCTTTCCACAGTAGAAACTTGGCTTGAGGTGGAGCATAGAGGTTCAGATGAAAGTAAAACATTTTCCTTTGAAAAGAGAATTTTCATTATTCTTTTATATTTGGAGATACATAGCACAAATTGATGTGTAATTGGTATTCACAGGTAAGTAATTTCCAGCATAATTCCCACTACAGATCTAATGGGGATCCCTAGAAGTTTGAGTTCAAACTCATTTGATGCTCCTGGTATGATGCCATTAGAAAAATAAATAATTACGGTAAAGTTAGTTTTAAAAAAACCCACCCAAAACAAAACAAACAAAAAACCCACAAATAACAACCCAACCCCACCCCCCCAAACAATTTGGTTTATCTCCTCTAGTCCAGTAGAAAACTCATTTTCAGTTGCTTTTAGGTTTGTTTTTTTTTCCTGCTGTTCTCTTAATACTGTTCTAGAAGGGTGTGAGAGTTTTCTTTAATTAGATACTGTGCAGTCTCTGTCCTTGGAGGTTTTCAAAATAAAACTGCATAAACCCATGAGCAGCCTGGTCTGACCCCAACAGCTTTGAGCAGGAGGTTGAACAAGAGACTGGTGAGGTTCCTTCCAACCTGACTTACCCTGTGATACTGAATTCCTCTGCTTTGCCAAAGGGGAAACAAAGGAACAAAAAATCCCAGTGACTTAATTTTTTAGTGACCTTCAGATGTACACAGCGTATATGACATAAGGAACTCACCTTCAAAAGACTGTATCAAAAAATCCTTCTTTTTAGTTTGTTCCAGCTTTTAACATGCTTGAGGAAATGCACACCATCTATTTGGATTGTAAAGGTTTCTTAATGTTTAGTGGAACTTTTTCCAGAGGTGATAAACGTTTGGTCATTCCAACATTGTTTGACTTCATCATTGCTGAAGTTTAAGTCCTTGCTTGGAGTCCTCCTGCAAGCAATGAAAATGTCTTGCAAATAAGATGGAAGATGTGATAGTGCGCTGTCAGTGTCTTCAGAGCTCCTTCTGATTATGTCGTAACAGTGAGGTTAAAAGTTATTTCTGTAGAGATACACTTTTACATGCAATTGTTGTATATGCATATATAATTTCAGTCAGTCTCTATAAACATGCAGCCTTTATAATGGTGCCCAGTGGTACATTTATGGACTTAATATTACTCTCTTGCTTTCTTGTTTGTTCTAAAGTTATGCAGTCCTTAAATAGATGGTGCAGGTAGTGGTGTAAAGCTTTAAAGCACGTGCACACTTAAAATAGATCGAAAGTTTGCTTTAAAGGAAAAAAAAAAAAGGAGTTTAGCTGCTTTACTTCTCAAACTGAAGCAGCTTAGATTTGCCTGTCTGCTTTGTCATTTCTGTTTTTGAAGGTGCATTTCTTAATTCATGTTTTGAAGTTCTCCGAAGGAATCATAAGTAGGCTTGGTGTGTTTGCAGGCATCAGCTTTTATGTCTAGACGAAATGAAATGGATGTTAGAGACTAATTATTCTTTTCTTTTAAGCAAAAGCTGGTCTACATAGTGTATCTCAGTGTTCATGCCCACACCTTTCCCAGGTCTTGACTGACCTTTATGTCTAAAACTAAATTTCTTAATTTTCAAGTTTAAGCTTTCGACAGAATGCACAATATTAAATATAATTTTGAGACTGCAATTATCTTCAAGTTAAAAAAAAAATTAGAAGATTTTTTGTCTTGAAACATACTACTTTTCAAGCACTTGAAAAGTTCATGCCAGCTTTCTTCTGGTGTTTCTACTACAGATGAGCTTAGAAAGGTCTAACAACACATTTCAAAATCTGTAGACAAAATTCCCCCTTCTGAATTGTAATTAGTGGCGAGGAACAGCTGCACCCAGTGAATACTGTCTGGACAGTGATCAAGCATACTTCTATATGGCATAGTTAAAAGATCTAAAAATTTTTAGCAAGATGTCTCTATTTTCTAAAAGTTGACTAGGTTTGCAGCTTGATCTGGTGCAGTGTGTTACTGCTTGTTGTTCGTGCCTGGTCAAGAAGAATCCTGCCTTTTCTTTACACCTGCCTTCTGCTCTTTCTTATCCGTGCATAATTCATAGCCAGAATTAGTGTTTTAAATTAGACCAGCTGATACGGTTAGAAAAAAGGGTTGGGTTTTGTTGTTTGGTCTTTTTGTTTTTTAAGAAGGCCACACTGACCTGTCTTAAGGACGCAGGAACTTGCTTAATTTTGGTCATTTGATACAGCTGGATAAAAAGGTGTCAGATAAAAAGATATCTTTTCCCTACAGATCTTGCTTTAGGCTCTTAAATCCTCCAACAGCAATGGTGCCGTCCGTCACTTCCCTAGCTGGAACCCCACCTACTTAAAATGAATGTATAAGGTATTTTCTCTTTAGCAGTAGATATATTCTCAAAAATCATTATTCTCTTGGCTAGTTTGCTAGGTCTGGCGATTAGGAATTATCAGTAACGTTGACCAGTATGGATTTCTGTGGATCACCATTCTCCTTTTGGAAATCCCTGTTCTCCAAAGACTTACAAGTAAGCATACGGTATTAAGACTAGGAACGTAAAAAGCTGGATTCACTCAGACAATTCTTTAATTACACTAAATTGATTTATACTCTGCAGTTGTATTCTGGAGATCTTTGGGCAAAGGTAGGTTCTATCTTTTACACTATTCCCAGCTTATCAGTAATAACCTTTGCTTCCAGAGGAATGGGGACAAAAATGATCATTCCAGTCACTTACATAAGCATGTTAGCTTGATCATTTCTGTAGTGTGTATTGCATTTGCTGACAATTTCAAACAGGACTTTCATAAAAATGCAATCAGAAGCTTTAATGCTAGTATTAAACGTGTAGAATTTCTGTCTTCGCATAAAACTGGAATGGTGGAGGCTTTAAATAGCGGGTGCAATCCTGCCAGCTGTTTTTGTGGAGATGTAACTACTGCATCCTGTCTGAAAAAAAAACCAAAAACCCAAACACCTGCTTGCTCAGAGGCTTCTGCACATGCTGCCTGCTTCTCTCCCACTTTGCTGTTTTCTTTTCCCTGCGTCATGGAATTCTTCAAGGAATATACAGTCTTTCTCCCTAAGAGCACTCACTGTGTGTGTTTCAGTCTACAATTTCACCGTGAGGATGTCTGTTCCTAGTAAGTCTGGGTGGAAATACTGGCACTTCGGTCTCTGTGCTTTGTACAGCAGTTGGAAGTTGGGTTAGTTTCTGCAAAACTGTCCTGTCAGCTGTTGTCACTGCAACATTTATAGGAAGCCATGGCACTTCACTGAAATTCAAAAAGGTTTTAAATAATGATGTTATATTCCACACAAATACTAGAAATAATAGAGGTTATTTTTAACCTATTGCACAATATTTTATTGACCAAATTCATAACTTCTGTTCCAATAGAATGTTGGTATCTCAATAAGCTTTTAAATTTTTTTTTCTTTTTGGTAAGATGTCAAAATGCAAGTAAGGAATAGGCATCAGACAAGTTTTCCTGAAAAATGCTTAGAAGCAACAATTACCACAAGTATCTAACAACATAGTTTAGTAGTGGTATTTCGATATTAACAACTTGGGGAATTTTAATTAGAATTTAATTTGACTTTTACTTTGAAGTGCCATATTAAAAAATCTTAATGTTGCGTTTACTAGACACAAGGAATATCAGGATATTTTTTCCTGACGTGTCTACTCTGCCATCCTTGTACAGAAAGGAGGATTCCAGTTTAGGAGTGAGAAGTGAATTAATTTTTCAGTTTATTACAGTCTATGGCTTTGATGCTGGTTACTGTGAACTGGACATCTGCACAGTAGCAACTGGCAACCTTGCTGGTTTAGGTCACATTTTACTGATTAGATGTGTGATAATTCCAGTTCCAATCAGTCTGAATAAATTACCTGGTAGTAAAAAGTGGTAAATTGCACTTATCTTCTAGAAGATCTGTCCCTCGCAAAAAAAATAAAAGATGTTTCTCTTCATTCACACGGTAGCAGAAAAGATTCCGTAAAACTGTATGATAGGTAGATAAAGCAGGCTTTATATTTTTAAACTGCTATAAATTTTGTAAAAGTTTGGTTGTACATAGTAGCAGGACTAATGGGGTTTGCTGCTTATTTTGCCATAGAATGTACCTGTCATGCATACTGCATCTTGCTGTAGACATCATATAAAAGAATTTAAACCCCCTAGTGTTTTCTTTTTCTATGAAAGATGCATTGATACAAAGGCACAACCAGCCTCACTGATGTGCAGTCTTGGGGAGATCAGGATATTGCTGATGGAGTAGAAATGATTAATGCCCGGTCTCCAATAGATGAAGAATCTGTTATTCTTAAAAGCCAGGTGTTTCTCAGCCTGCTGTACCTTTTAATCCGATGTAGTGCTTGTATTGCAGTTGCTCACATTCATGACACATTGATGCTTGTAAAACTGCATCTTCTAGCAGCAGATAATTCACAAGGGCTTATGTATTCCAAAAATAGAGACTAGTCCAATGAAGGTGTATTCTGTGTACTAAAGCAATAACTGTATTTTAACTTGCACTGAAAATAAACTGTTGACATGGGATTATACCTGTTAAAGCTTCTTTTTTTTTTTGTTAACTTTTTAAGGTTAAAAATGCACTTTGCTTCCCAATACAGGGTTTCTGTATTAACAAATATATTAAAAATCAAACATTTGGCAGAACTGTTACCTTGCATCATTTTGCCAACAAATATATTTTTTTTTTTTGTTTCCTCAGTGGGTTGCTTCAGGAGCAATGGCATGCTCTTATATAGCCTTTTCTGAAACAGAAACGATGCCATCTTTCAGGAAAGTCATCTTTGTTTTGATCTCTGCTTGTCAGTGTTCGAATGAGACTATATATGGAGGTAGAGCTGTGCCAGTGAAGAAGAGGCTTGACTGCCTCCCCCACAGTCGCTGACTCAATTTATCAGTAATTGTGTTTTACAGAAGATTGCTAAAGTCCAGCTTGCTAGAAGAGAAATAGCGCAGTTTTCCATTTCTCAGCTGAGCGATGCCTGCACAGCACAGCCAGCGCTGTAAGGAGTGTGTGATTTGGAAGCACAGGTCCATTTGGGTTCAGGGTACCACCTTTTGCTGGGGATGACTTTTCCCTCCCTATTTACGTGCCTGACCTACTCGGTTCTTCCTAATATTTTGCAAACATGCTGCTTTCCTCAAAGCACTGCTTTGTAGCTTCTCTCTCCTGTCGCTGTAGTTTCATATATGGACCCAGTTCATTGTTGTTATGTGGACTGGTTTGTACGTTTCTGAGACTAGAAAGATTTATTTCTTGTGGTGTGTGTAAGATTAACAAGTGAAAGCTGCTACAGAAAGCACTGAGAGAAATGTAAAGATTCCTTAGAGCTTCTTTCTGAATCACATCTGCCCGGTAAACACTTGTTCTCTTTTGCCTTTTATTTTAAATCAATGATCTAGTTGGCGTTTCTTTTGGTGGTTCGAGCCCACAGTTTTAGAGCTGCAGATGATTTGCAGGGTTGCAGTTTACCAGGTATCTGTTGTGGTGGTGGTTTCATCTAACAAATGCTCAAAATGCAGGGGGAAAAAAAGCAAAAGTCCCATAAATAACTTTATATCTTCAACTTGTATTTCCAGAATACTAAAACCTACGATCTCTAGTAGTAATATTACTGCTTTTGTGCTAGTCTTGTAAGAAAGAAGACCGACTTAAAATACTGCAGGCAAGAGCATTTTTTAAGAAAAATTCAAGTTTCTTGTTTGTCAGCACTGCCAAAGAGTGGGTCTGAATTGTTGTTTTTCTCCTGCGCATGCACTTACAAATGGATGGATATTCTCCGTCTTGGATTCTTTTGTCCATGTCATTTGGCTTTTAAAGTATATTCTAGAATCCTGGCCTTATGTATTTTCTAGAACTTTGCAGAAGCTTTTTTAAAAACTTTTTTTGACACTTTATCGCAGAGTTCAAAAAGTATTTCAGGCTAACATCTTTTTCCCTGGGAGCGTGATGTTTTTGACTAACAAAGTTTCTGTCTATGCTTTAATTGGAAAATTGGAAAACTTAAATTTTGAAATACTAGACAATGTTTCTGGTGCTAACATGGAGGGTTATGCAAAACCGCCCAGGAGTTATTCGTGCCAGGTGTAGATGTGGGATTTGAATTGAATGCTTTTCTGCTTTGAAGGGAGAAAATTTTCCTGCCCTAGTGAACATTTTTCTCCAAGACAGTTCTGCTTTATTTCTGAGAACATACACTGCCGTTACAATTGCAGTATGCTCACAGGCTACTTTCCTGCAAACCTTCACGTCATTCCCTTATGCTTATTTTGGAAATACGTAACATGTTGTGGAGTGCACTTACCTGTAGATCCAAATACAGATTCAATCATAGGCTGCATCACAGAGGGGAGCGCCATGCTGAAATGCCAGTATAATATTCATCTTGTCTGATGATTTTTTTTTTATTCCTTTCAAATCGGAAAAAAAAACCTAAACTGGTAGTCCTTTCAAGAAGCACGGGGTTCGAAATATTCCATCTGTAGTGTGGCGGGGTCTGTGTCATTCTTGTATCCTCTATTCTGATCTTGAAAGAGCAGTCCCTCATGGGAAGCCTGTTTCACACCTGTTTTATTACATGAAGAGGAAATTTGAATCAAATACCACTTGTTTTGTTCACATCTACTTGTGACATTAGTAAAAGAATGTGAGAACAGCATTTTCCACAAGTTGTTACCAGCACTTTTTGTTTGGAACCCCACTTAAGCTGGTGATGGGCTCCTTTGCCTTCCTTCTTCTCATAACCATATATGTCATCTTTTATATATTCTCCATATTTTTTCCCCTAGTTTTAATATATCTGAGTTACTTAAGTACTCTTTGGATTGTTTTATCCCATTTTTTCCTGTTGACACCTCTCCCTTTCTTTGTTAGGTTTTATCACACAAAATCCCTGGTAAGTTTTCAACACCATCTTTTTCCCTGTCTCTCTGTTTAATCACACATGATGACTTTCACTGGTTGATCCATTCATGTCCTTGTGGAATTAAAAATGATACATGGGGATGCATGGTATTTTAGAGAGCTTCACAGATATTTATACAGCCACGATCTGCAAAACATTTGCTTAGTAGGGGACCTATTTTTAGAGTAGAAACATATAAAAAAAGTATTCCTCTACTTAAATAGGGTCATCAGTATTATTTTTAAATTTGAAAGAGGAAAAATTTTCTTAAATTTCAAAATTAATAGGTGGTAGGAAAGAGGACTGACAGAGTCTATGAATGTGGTGGTGGTACAGGAAAGCACAGGAAGAGAACTGGAAATAAGAGCACTGATCGTTCAGAAATTTGAAGTAAGACTGATAAGACATTCCTGGTTTCTGTCTCTCACCTGAGCTCATCTTTTCCTTGCTGCTTGATTGAAATTTGAATGGAAGGTATTATGTCTATTATGTTTCTGTAACACTATTCAAATCATTGTTTTGCTCCTGCATTTAAATTATCTTTGCACCGAGGGTTTTTATTTATTTTGCTGTGTTTCTTGTCATTAGCCCCAAGATCACCACTAGATTAGATGTGTTTGCAAGTCACTGTTATGATGTTACATGCTGGGGTTTTTTTCTGTTTTAGTTCATGGTAGTCTGCTCATTGCGTGTGTTTTTGTCCTCATGATTTACAGCTTTTTCATATTTCAGTTGCTAGAAAATTGGTCCTTTGTGCTTGAGCTGAAAATTCTCCTGTCTGTTCAGCTTCACCCCTGTACGGAAGGCATAGTGCTTTGCAGCTCAGGCCCATGCTGTGTGCTCTGCTCTCTGCCAGCGCTTCAGCAGACCTGCTGCTTCCCAGTTTGCTCAGTCTTGGTGCTCTTCTAAAGTGCAAAGAGCAAGTTAAATGGCTTCTACCTGCATATCCCTTCTAGGATCTCTTATATTTGCTAATTGTCTTGGTTATTGACTGACACAAATCTTTTCCCAGAGTCAATGCAAGGTTCGATAATCTCTCTGTTGTCCCCACGCCTGTGCCAGCTGCTGCTGACTTACTACTGAGAGCAGGTGCTCGTGCACCGTTTGCCCTAGAACCAAAGCAAATAGTTTTTCTAACTTCCGTGTAGCTGAAGTCAGGATTTCTTTGCTTAAAATTATAGTGGATTCATACTTAGGAGTTCGTATTAAAACATTCTGGGTTCACTTGGGAGTAAGGGTATGTCACAGTCTATAAAAGTACAAGACTTCTTGTAACTTCTTTTGGTGGGATCCACAAAAATTTTTGTTACGTTTTAGTAGCTTGCTGAGAGTGATTTCTGCTCGTGTGGCCAGGCAGTGATTTGAAACTTGGGTTAACCTTTAAACTAGATATGTGGACTATGCTTTTCTCTTGCAACAGCCAGAATAACCAGCACAACTTTAATGAATGTCCAGTGGGATGTTAAAGGGAGTAAGTACTGAAAATGATTAATGACGGTTACTCTTAGCTTTTCTGGAAGCATTTGTTCTTTTTCCTGAGTGGGTAACTTAGTCTTCTGACTCTTACCACTTACAGCCTTGGCTGAAATTACTATCAGAGCACAGAGCTCGAGACAAGCTGGCACTAAGTTTTGCAGCGTGTCCCCAGATTTCCTTCCTCCTCTCACTAAATTGCCATGCTGAATTCTAGGATGCACCAGAGTTTCTTTATTAGCTTCAAGTTAATTTAAAAATATCTCTAAATCAATACTGTGTTTTTCACATCCCTTCTTTCCATTCCTTACAGTAGTATTCAGTAAAAATATCAAGCTTTGGCTTTGCTGAGTGGTGTTCCACACAGGTGTAACAGGCAAAGGCTTGACAAAAGCCTGCAGGTGGAAAGGCTGGGGAGTTTGTCACCTCCGTGACAGCAGCAAGTGAACACACCAGTCCACAAATTCAATAATTAGTGAATAAAACTAGTTTCTTAAGTATGTGTTTAAAAAACTTCATTACAGCTACTGTAGGATCAGTGCATCTTAAAATGACGTCGCTTACTAGAATCTTAGGTCAGGCACCAGTTTTTAACACATGCCCTGCTGTTCTCAATTCATAATATACAAGTGGATGTTGTGACTGAGCAGTAGTTGAGTAGTTACTTTTGAGATGAATTGTCACTATGAGGCTTCCGATTTTTTGGCATTCTAATCCAATTCATCTGGGTTTGTAGTTTTTTTAATTATTTTTTCCAAAGTAGTTGATCGTACAGGCTAGGAGCAAACTCCAAAACGCATGTTTCACCCATGTTTGGAGCACTTGACTGGGAGCATTTTACCATGAAAGCTCTTTTGGGGAATATGTTTTGTTTTGTTTTTACAAACTACCATGCTGCCCAGCAGACTGATTCTGTACCCAGATGGAAAGCCACGAATCTAGGGGAACTATTGTAACGATTGACAAAATCACTGCGTTTCTCATCTTTCAAGTGCACACCCCTTGGTCCCTGGAAGGGCTGCCATGCTCTCCCCTTGGCCGTACAGCATTCTGTGGCCATTGCCATGGCCTGTTAGGCTAGTGAGCAGTAAATGCTCGTTAGAGGCAGTGCAGGCTCCTCCAGACAGGGGACTAGTACCTGGTACTTGAAAGGAAGGTGCTGGAAAACAAGCAATAGAAAACTCTGGGATGATTTCTCTCTGAGGGAGTGTTTTTTGGCTCCTGTCAGCTGTTTATGTGATGAAGCATGAGCATTTTCCTTACAATTGCTGTGCATTTTTAATGGTTTTTGTACACTTTTAATATCATTAAATGTAAATGCCATTGTAAATAAATATTTTCTGTCAATGAAAAGCACGTGTGTTGCTACTTTCAAAGTAGGCTGGCTACTTTTGGAGTAGAAAAGAACTTCTAGTCCCAGCTACTTTACAGATAATGTAACAAGCGGGGGAAAAAAACAAAGGATGTTCTACCTTTGGCAGTTTAAAAAAGCCCTCTTAACTCTGATGAATACGTGCAAAGGAATTAGGGGTAGCATGCCGTGAGAACGTTAACAGATAACTGTGCCTCAGTGCAACATAGAATCCAGTCTGCTTTTCATAAATAATTTAACCCCTGGCTGTGATGAAAACCTGCCTGTGTCCTTGAATTCAGCTGCCATCACTGCTAAGCACAAGCATATGTATTCAATAAGGTGGTGCTGGACAGTTTTAATGTGGTGTATCTTCTCCTTTTACACTTTCTGCCCTGTTTTTCCTGTCGTTTCTCTGAGCTGGCTTTGAGCTTCCTGATGGCTTTCTGCTTAAGGTGAATAATGACTTCTTAATTAGAAAGACTACTGTATTGCACTAAGCCTTATGAAGCATCATCAACGTAGGTGACCTCTCTGTGAGAGAGACGCACTTAATGCTGTACATGGGCTTTTTTGATCAAGTGCCTAAAAGTGGTAGTGAATTGGGAAATCTGGACACTGATTAAATAAAATTGATGAAAATTTTGTAGTATTTTTACATACTGAGATAAATTTCTGTTGATAATTATCTATGATCAATTTAGATATGACTTAACTGTGTTTTATGATTAGAAATTGTGAAACATGGATACATAATTAGTGGATGTGCATATAGTTCTTCTAAAAGAAAGTTAAACAGCTTTTTGCATGTTAGAGATGCAGGTCCCACTACTGTGCTGTTGCACAACCTTCTGTCCAACTTGTTTTGTCTATATGTTTACAACATATACAGGAAATAACCTGATTGGGTGTAGGTAGTGATAACGCTCAAAAATAAATTTAGGAGTTAGTAAAAAGCAAGTATGTCTAAAAGGAAAGGCATCTCTATAGTGTTTATAGACTCTAGCCTGAACAGGCTTAGTGATTTAAAAAAAAAAAGGACCTGACACCACAAATCTAAACCAGCAGACATTTTCAGTTGTGTAATTTTTATTTCTGTTCAAAGCAGTGCATTTCAGCTTCGGAAGCTGCTCAGCCTTCTATCTTCAAATGGCTGAAGAATGTAAACATTAATTTTAACATGTGAGTAGTCCCACCAGTTAAAGACTGAGCCCTGCATGACCTGTTTCCCACAAATGCTGGCACCCAGCTGGATTTCTTTCTCTCGCCATAAACCCTTACAGAAGACACTGTCATTGAGTTTCAACAGCTGTAAAGAATTCAGATCACTACATGCCATTACTGGTAATTACATGTAATAGAACAAGATTATTGTCATGAGTCTTTGCAGTGCATTTTGTATTATGCAAGCTGTGCAAGCACACAGCTAGCCTTAAGTTCAAACTGGTGGGTTTTTGCTAGTGTTTTAGGGTTTTGTAGAATTCAGACTGTTCACTGAGTGGTGTAAGTTTGGTTGGGACCGGCACATACAAATTTATGGACACACGCTTTGGGGGCTGGGTACCTGTTCCAGGTAATCTCGGGAAAACTCATTTGTTTACCCATAGCTGTTTCATTAGTGTTTATTAATTTTTATTTTTTTAACCTTCTGATTTCACAGATGATAAAAACAAACTGTCCTGTTATAAGAGCTTTTGTCTGTGAAGAAAATTTAGTATCATTATAGAACTGTAAAAAAAAAAAAAAAAGCATGGGGAGATTTCTAAACGAGGTTTAATTACGTCCTGTTCTGCTGCTGGGTTAGGGGAATCCTGATGATCTAGGAGACATTCCCCATAGGTAGATTAAAACCCTAGCAGTCTCTTTAGATACCACGTTTAATAAACTAGCAAAGAACTAGATGGTGAGCAAATAAAGGAAAATAAATCTTGAATTTATGGTACAGAGGTCTGAAAGTGTGACGAGAGTATTGTTCTTAATCCACTGAAGACCGAAAGGAGCTTTCCGCTTAATTTCTTATTCACCAGCCTCCCACATTATGCCAGAAAGAAAAAGCCTAGTGTGTATGAGCGGACGGAGGGTGTCCATGGTGTTCCTTCTTGGCATGGAGAATAGGAAGTGACAGGTCACAGGGCAGTGTTCAAGAGCAGTATAGTTCGCATAATGCAGTAGGGCAAAGAAGACTAAATTATTGGAATTAAAATGTATTCTTACCTTTATTGCTAACCTGACTGGTGTTATCAAACAGTATGTAGGTTCCTGTAGATATGAGGTATTCAGTTCCTAAGTGAGTTTTACACAGAAGAAGGGACTAGCAATTGAGTAACCATCAGACAACATTTTAAAAGCCTTCCATAAAAACAGAATGGGCAGAATAATCCAATTTGCCTGGTAGGCTGGAAGCAACTAACAAAGTCTAAGGAAATTATGTAGGAAACTTAGAACATCTTTATGCTAACATCGGTGTTTTCCATTATCTTTGACTTGCAGGTTCTTTTATTTCACACCCTCCCCCCCCCTTTTGTGGGGGGATGGAGAACCTCAGCTTGAACAGTGGCGAGACCTAATGTCTCTCTGCAGATCCTTTGAAAGTAGGCATCGGCAAAGGTGTTCTGTTGTTTTGGGGGTATGGATCAGAGGAAAATGAACGTTACTGTGTTGGGATGAAAAGGCTTCAAGCCTGACCAGTTCAAGTGGAGGAAACACAGCTCTAGCTATTCCCCATTTAACAGGGCCTAAGAGAACCATGTATCTTAAAGAAAAAAGAAAAATCCAAGCAAATAGAATTCACTGTAAATGAGAAACATTCAGTATTGTTGCAGTTAAATGATTATGTCCTTTCTTTTAAATATATATAGTTACAAATATCCATTTTCTTTGGAACATAGATGTTAAAACAGTACAAGAAGATGCCTTAAGTGTGTCATCTCTGCATATGTGTATATACATCCAAGTAATTGCTGAGAAGGATCTAGAAATCCTACAGTATCTAAAATCCTCTTTCTTCCAGTTCATGTGCGTTCAGAATGGGGCCCATTCCTGTGGGGAAGGATGTAATAGAAAACAAATGCGCTGCAGCAATAAACCTGATATATCTATAATTGATAGTTTAGAGACAGTTTTATTATAAAATATATAGATATATTATAGACTGTAATAAAAAAGCAGTGATCCAAAACAACTTTTTTACACCGTATATTACAGTCACTAAGTCATATATGCAGAAATTAGAGAATGGGGGGAAAATCAACTCCTTAATTTATGTGTACTTTTCCATATTTTTGACATGCTGGATTTGATCAAACGCTATTACACATAATCTTATTAGAGCTTGTTATGCCTTTTACCAGCCAGTATTTCTGTTCAGTGTCTTTTTAAAGAACAGCTCTTCAAATAAGTAGGCTAGAAGTATTAGCAGTCAGTATTTTAATTAAATTGTTGCATCTACAGTCACTCAGTTAAAAAAATTATGCATATGAAAAGTATTAGAGATCTACTTTTGTATCTGAACTTTTTAAAGAATCTAGACGTGCTTGGCTTTAAGTTATTTTTTCTACAGATTTTTTGTAATGCTTAGAAAAAGCGAAACTGACAAGTGTTAGTATATTGTTTTATGCTCGGGCATTAACTCATGGTTTTTAATGACTTCAGTTTATCAGAAATCTTTACCTTTGGTCTTTCATTTCAGTTTGTTTATAGGCCTTCCATGGTGCCACGACTGCTAAACAATTCACACATTCCAATTAATTTATCCATAAAGTGTCCCTACAAGACAGGGCGGTGGTGCAGGGCCCGTGCCTCTTGCAGAGGGGGCTGGGGGGCAGGAAGGGCGCAGACCTTGCTCCGAGGGGAACCCCCGTCCCGGCTCTCTAAGCCACAGACACAGGTGTGACTGTTGAAGTTACTGAGCAAAAGCGTCTTTTAGAGTCAGGAAATAAGGAATGTAAACAAGAGACTTGTGTGAACTAAGGTTTTCTGAGCGTGATGCTTGGTGATGGGTTCTGTACCCGAGGGGAGTCCAGTTTGCAGGTTTTAGCCTAGAACTAAGAATGGAAAACAACTATGAAGTAAAATTGACCAGGCTTCTTTTTCTCTGGGGGTTTATTTTCAATGTATTTTCTGCATCATCTGTCTCGTTACAGGTGGTAATGTACCTGTATGTGCAGTATGTACAAAGGTATGTGTGTACCTCTGTCAGAGGTATGTACAGGGGTACGGTGCGTACCTCTATCAGCAGAAAGAAGGAAAAGCAATGTACAGTGTCAATTGCTCCAATTAAAAAAAGAGAGGGAAAAAGTAATCAAAAAAGGTCGGATTAGGTGATGCTGTTCAGTTATCTTATGTAATTCCACTGAGTTAGTTCATCCCTTGAGATTAGCTTATTTAAAGCGTGTTTGTTGCAGGAAAAGCATTTATTTTCTCTCGAGAAAGCTTCATTGTATTAGGGACCTACAGCTAAGTATACGTGATAATCCCATTTAGTGCAAAATTATGTCTAAAAGATGCATCTCTTGAGGGCGGGGTACATCGTTTTGATTAGGTTACGAAGGAGGGTCCCAGTTTTCCGCCACTTGCTGTGGTCCAGCGCACGCTGGTAAAAGGTTGCTCCCTGTGGGAAATGCCCGTTATCTGTCTTCCTAACGGCTGTGATTTTCATAGGAGAAACTTCTGATCCCTATGGTCAGCTTTAATGTGCTGCTGCTGGTCAGAAGCCTGCTGATCCGTACCTGATGATGTATCTGCTCTGGCTGCAAGTTCTTGGTGTCCTGGCATCTTTTACTGCTGGGGCAAGTGGGTGGTGACTATCAGACCTGGCTTCTGAGAAACCCATCGGGCCGGTGCGGTCTCATCAATCCCTTCTGAAGACTTTTAGAGGATGGATGCTCTGGTTGAGCTTTTGGCCCTGAATTTGAACTGGATTGTGCCCTCTGAGCCTTTTTTTCCCCTCAGGGTGCATATTCAGGTGGGTTTAACTCAAATAAACCCCTGCGTCAGGCATTGCGCAGGGCGAGCTGCCACCCACTGGTGTAACACAGTTACCCACTGGTGTAACTTGCCTTCTGGGTGTGATGTTGCTGCCCGAGCAGAGCAGCCCTTTGCCTCCCGGTGCGGTCCCGTCACCGATCCCCCTTCTTTCAGGAGCAGCAAGGCCGCCGTAATTCCAGTCCACGTGGGTACGTGTTTGGTTTTGCTGAGCTTTGGTTTTTTCATACTTAGGATAGTACTCAAGTAATCTGAACACATCTTCATATGGTCCAACCAAGTAGCATTAGCTGTAACGGAACATGTCTCTATAAGGACCTATTGTTGCCCTTGAACTCAAATCCCCCGTCTTTCCCTGGAGGTTACGTATGTAGCAAGTACCTACATAGTATCATCAGGTGCAGCTCTGCAGCCATGAATTGCTTTCCACTGCAGAGGAGGAATGCTTTCCCTCTTACTACTGCCCTCAGCGTTCCTCCCAGATAAACACCTGGGAGCAAGGTTTGCTCAGCATTCAGCTTTGTGTTTGAGCTGAGACAGAGATTGAGTGACAGCAAATCCAGACAGAAAGTGTCTTCCATTTTTTTGCTGCGTCAGGAGAGCCAGGGAGAAGGGAAGGGTACGCCTCGGGGTGACCCCCCGCCGTAGGACAGCCCAGCGGAGCGGCACTGGTGAGCAGATCTACAGTCTGCAGCTTGAGGATCCTGCTCTTCCCTGGGACCCCCGCGTATTCCAGGGGCCATCCTGCCTGCTAGGGCTCAGAAGGAGAGTTGGGTTTCTTCATCCCAGTCATCAATTGATCCTTCAGGTTGTTCCCCATACGCTTCCCAAAGCTGTGTTCGTTTCTTCTCGCTGCAAGAATCTCTTCCCTGCCCGTCCTTTCTTTTGGAGAGCAGGCAGGTTGATGGAGAGTGTGCTCTACGTGTTCATGTTTTGCTTTTCTTTTAAGGTCGAAATACATTCCTTGTTCTGATCTGACTTTTATGCAGCCTCAGAACTGATACTGATTTTTAACTGATATCAACTGATACTAATTTTTATCATCTTGTCGGATTAAGGCCTGTAGTAAGACAACTTACGCTGCTTGAATTACGTGTTCCACCACATGGCGAAGCAATACCCGTGGGAGCTGCCTGGCTTTGATGGGAACCCTTGTCTCCCACAGAACACGCTGCCATTCTCCCGTACCGTTTTATACCTTCAGTGTCGTCCGTGTTGCAGGCATTCCTTCCTTTCTCATCCCACGTTTTTCCCAAGTCACTGTGTGCCACCTCTTCTTCTGGCATTGGCACTTACTGTTGGCTTTCCCTGGAACTGGGCTGGCATGGAGAGAGATTGGAGTAAGAAATTGTCGACATTATTTCTTCTATAATTTCTTCTATAAATCCGTATAGTTCAGCTCAGAAACCAAATTTTGCTGCGTAGCAAGAACAGGCATCTCTTCTTGACAGATTTTCAGATCCGCTGAGCAGCACGGGTTCTCTGTCAAGAGCCGTCAGTCTGTGTAAAATGGAACGATAGAACCAAGGTTTTTCTCTCCTGGCTCTTGAGCATTAGAAAAACCTGAATCCCTGTGACCTGGTAAGAGGTTACATCTTGTAAGATTTCTTTTCATCATATGCTAATTTAGTTTTCAGATCCATAATTTAATTTTTTTGCTTGTTTTCTGACAGGACAGCAAAAGGGCAGTACTGATAGGATAGGAACAAATGTGTATTTGCCTTAAATTTCTACACTATTTCACAGAAAAGAAGGTGTCACAGTGTTATTTTCCCTTACCACCTCCATACAAACGCTTCATCGGTGTTATTTTTAAAATACTGTGTAATTACGTAAAAAAATAAAAAGAAAAGTACCAGTTTGAGCAGAAACTTCTTAGAGAATCTTTATGTTGGTGAAGTGAGCTTGGTTTGAGAGTGGAATCCGAGAAGGTGCTCCCAGTGGTTAGTGGGAAGGAACGCAACCTAGGTAACTCAGAAGGATTTTTATTTAGTTTATTCTTGTTTTGTGACCTGTGCTCTGTGACATTTTTCATTCAGTTTTACATTACAGTTATAAGGTGTCCGCCCTTTAATTTTTCCGTGTCTGTGACATCTCAATACGAACAATTTTTATCCTCTTAACAGGACATGGTGCAGATGTGAAATGTGTTGACTGGCATCCAACAAAGGGATTAGTTGTGTCAGGAAGTAAGGATAGCCAACAGCCCATCAAGTTCTGGGACCCAAAGACTGGCCAGAGCCTTGCCACACTGTAAGTGCTTGCCCACAGGCTTTGACCTGCAAACTTCATCAAATGTTTTTTTCTTTTTTAAGTGCCCTTCTTAGGTTTTGTCTCCCATCTTTTCAGCCATACACAGTTGCCTCAAGTATAAAGCTGGTGCTTTTAGCTGTGCCAGAAAGCTTAGAGGTTAGATGAAGAGAAGTCTACACTTGGGAAATGGTGACTTTAATATTCCCTATTTGAATTTAATTTGTCCTTCTCCATAGACCTCTTACTCACACAGTTCTCGTTTGGAAAACCAAATTGGGATATGGAAACACAAATGAGATGTCCCATCTTGCCTGATGAAAAATTTCTCACGCTGCAGTAGAAATGTGCCCAGTAACCAAATACTGTCTCAGCAAGCACTACCCATTGCTCTGCAGTACGAAAGAACAGGGGTAGTGCCTTCCACAGAAAACCATGGTATTCTAGTTTAGTAGCCTGCACTGCTTTGTTACTGACCTGAATATTTGGGAGTGGTAAATGATCACGTTCTTATTTGTGTCTGAGAAATCAGGACTTGGGCAAGCAGTCTTGTCTTTCTGTGCTTGCAGACATGCTCATAAAAACACAGTGATGGAGGTGAAACTCAATCTGAATGGCAACTGGCTGCTCACGGCTTCTCGTGACCACCTCTGTAAGCTCTTTGACATTCGTAATCTGAAGGAAGAACTTCAAGTCTTCAGGGGTCATAAGAAGGAGGCCACAGGTCAGAATTTGTTGTTAATAAAAACCCACATGTTATCAGTTTGGGTTAAACATTGAAATATTTGAGATCCTGCTTTCCATTCGTTAGAATTCCTGACGTGATACTTTCTGACTGTGGCTTGCTTTGCATTTCAGCTGTGGCCTGGCACCCCGTTCACGAGGGGCTGTTCGCCAGCGGAGGATCAGATGGCTCTTTGTTGTTCTGGCATGTTGGGTATGTGGCATTTTCATCAGCACGTTCCGAAAACGTTGGTCAGATGTGCAAGCTGTTACACTAAATGCTTTTCACCTTTGAATCTGTATTTAACATGCATGTTTGTGTTACAGTTTTTCTCTATACCTAAGGAAGTTGGTGAATATGCTTCATTTATGAAGTTTTCCCGTGCAGATGTATTTTAAGGGATACAGTTGCTTGAACAGAAAAAAAAAGTCTTTTTAGAGAGAGTGATGAATGGTTGAACTGCTAGTTTGTTAGAGGTTGTGCTGAGGTGTTGTAATTATTTTGTTTCTAAGTGTACAGTTACAAATCCCTACGTTACTGAATTCCCTGTTAAGAACAACTGGGAATGATCAGTTCCCCCAGTAGAAAAATAACAGAGGCTTAAGTTTAGCAAAATATGGCATAGAGGAAGAGGAATGACTGAATAGCAAAAGTTTTGTGTTGTGTCTGTAGCAGGTACTCACCTGTGTGATGGCTAATTATTTTAATTTTTTTTCCTTTTTTTATCAGGGTTGAGAAGGAGGTTGGTGGAATGGAGATGGCCCATGAGGGAATGATCTGGAGCCTGGCGTGGCATCCCCTTGGACACATTCTCTGTTCAGGCTCAAATGATCACACCAGGTATTTTCAAATATTTAAAGAAAAGATCTAAGGGAATGTGTGCACATTTGGAAACTAGAAAGGTTGCATGGCATCAGTGAACAAAAAATAGATTGGGGTGATTCTGATACACAGCCAGTGGGCAGAGCAGAGAGAGAAACGTGTCAAAATGAGACGGCACTGACATTTTACATTAAAAGGCAGAGTCTAACTTCTTGTCCTTCACCTAAAAAGCCTTAAAAAATACTAGGATTTGGGGTTTGTGTGAGCTTTGAAGAATTTTTTTACAAAGAATTGTTGTAGTTTCTTGCTGAAGAAACATTTTTATCTCCACAGCTGTTTTTCCCACGGATCTTGTACTGGTCTTGTCTGTCTTTTCACATTGCAAACGTACTTGGAGGCATATAGTTTGCGCTTTTAGGTTGAACATGCTGTAAACACGGGGCATTTTATAAGTGGAGTAAATTTTTCTGTGTGGGTGTGTGTATTGACAAGTTTAGTAGTATATGAAGAATACAATTGAATTGAGCAAAGGTTTTTGAAATGGACTAGAAATATATCTGTCCAGGATCTAATGTTGATGCCTTGTACTTACACCCCTTACACTTTGAAGTATCTTCTGAATTGTAACTATATAATTTAATATGATAATTGTTGGGGTTTTATTTTTGCTTTGAACCTCACACCTAATGTTCGGATGTAGCTCAGAACTTGAAGAGTTGAATCCTTACATAATCAAGATAGCAGGCTAAAAGTTAAAGAAGCATTAACGTGGTTAATACTCTTGACCCTTTATTGAAATCATATAACTTCCTTTTGACAGCAAGTTTTGGACCAGAAATCGTCCTGGAGATAAAATGCGAGATCGTTACAACTTGAATCTGCTCCCTGGGATGTCAGAGGATGGTGTCGAATACGGTAAGGCAGTTGTCCTCGATGTGGAAGAAAGAGGGTTGGGGTCAGGAGCAAGGCTGGGTTGGCACTAGAGTGCAGCTGCTAGGTAAGGCAGTTATTGGTGACTGCTCTCCCTGTTACCAGCGACCGCCACTCCAACACTGAGTTTTCTTTTGTTTCCGCAGCTCCCGGAGGTAAGACCTGCTCTGTCAATCACTGGAAGGAGGTTTGGGTTTCCCTCTGGCAATATCTCCAGTTTATTTTTCTGCCTGAAAACTTCACATGACTTGAAGAATTCCTATAGTCCTTAACTACAGCAGGAAAGTCTTTCGAGTTACTGAACTTCACTAAAATCTTCAAACTTTACCCCTCTCTTACAGATGTATCTTGGTAATTTTAGACTGCTCAGGGTTGCCCAGCTCTATGGCATGCCTCAGCAACCTTCTCATCTCTGGGGATGCATCTGTTCCTTCAGTTCTGATTATTTGCTCTTTTGTGTTTGGGGATGTTAATTAAAATGCAGCACTTTAATCCAATTTACGTTTTAAAAGATATTTGTTATAACAAAAATGGGTGTGGGTATGGGTTATTAGTTCCTTTTCTAAGCTTCCACCATAAACGTAACTTTCCTCAAAGAACCTAGTTTGTGACCTTTTGGGATGTATTTATGAATCCGAATTTGCAGTTCTTTTGAGATCCTGTAATTCACGTATGGAATTAAAAAAGCGACCCACTGCTTGTGAAATACGTGATGATACTAATAGTAAAACCATGTGAGAATCCAAAGGGATAAAATGATGACATAAAGGAAAGTGTTCCAAGTATAAATATTTATTGTTTTTCTCTAGACGACCTGGAACCCAACAGCCTAGCAGTTATTCCGGGAATGGGAATACCTGAACAATTGAAAATAGCAATGGAGCAAGAGCAGATGGGTAAGCAGTAGCTGTGGGGAAGCATTTTCCTGAGCCAGCCAGATACTGTGTGACTCCTCTTTCATTCCTTTCATTCTTTTTGGTAGCACAGATGCTTTTTCCTAAAGTTCCGTGTTGTGCGTATTTCCCCTGTAAAGAAGGAAGGGTTGCAAGCCTCTTGGTCTCTTGCCAGATAAGCTGTAAAGAGAGTAATGGGATTTCTCTGTAAAGCTGCATTGCTCTGACTGTTTGTCTCCCTGGTGCTAAAGGGAAAGATGAATCCAATGACATTGAAATGACAATCCCCGGACTGGATTGGGGAATGGAGGAAGTAATGCAAAAGGACCAAAAGAAGGTGCCACAGAAAAAAGTGCCCTATGCAAAACCAATACCAGCACAGTTTCAGCAAGTAAGTACCTGATGCACAGTGAACGGGAGAGCAACTTGCTGTTTTCCCAACTTTACAAAGTTTGTGGCTGTTGAAATGCTTTGGATTTCCAGTATCAGCTCTTTTACATCAGCACCCAGTGCAAAGTAATTTGCCACCATAGTTAAATAACCATTTAAGCATAAAACACTTGGTTAAATCCCTTAGATTTTGTATCTGTACCTGGAAAATAGGATGTTATAAAATATGGAAGTTTTATTCAGCATTGTTTTTAGCTTCTGAACATCCATAGTACACAGCATTGCAGCTTATCCTTTCCCAGCGCAGCAATATGTCGCATACACCTTCCACAGAATTCATCTTGTGCTTACTATTCTTTATAGGCATGGATGCAGAATAAAGTCCCGTTGCCTCCCCCGCCAGAGCCACTGAATGACAGAAAGGAAGATATTAAGCTGGAGGAGAAAAAGAAGACGCAGGCGGAGATCGAGCAGGAAATGGCAGCACTTCAGTACACAAACCCACAGCTCCTGGAGGTACGTAGGGAAAGACAGTTAGGAGCAAATTGGTTGTGGTGCTCTGTGAAATATATTTGGACCTCAGTTCTAAAATGTGCAGCTTGCTTTTGCAGTACTGCTTTCACCTTTTTTTAAAAAAAATATCCAGTTGAACAGGATATTGGACTTTACACGTGATGCTACAAAACCTTCCGTGAGACCCCTGCATTTCGCTTAACTAATACTGACCTATGGGTCTCTTTAGTTCTGTTTCTGTTAGTTAAGAGAAAAGCACTAAATGTTTTTCAAAGTCCTGAGAAATGAGATGATGATTGCTTCTGATGTTTAGTTGTTCCATATACCTCTGTGCTTATTTGATTTTTCTGGGTCACTTTTTCCGGTCAGCAATTGAAGATTGAGAGACTTGCACAGAAGCAAGCTGAGCAAGTGCAGCCACCACCTCCAGGAGGCTCTCTGCACGGACCCCAGCCTTTCCCAGGGCAAGGGCCAATGTCACAGATGCCTCAAGGATTTCAGCAGCCCCTTCCACCTCAGCAGATGCCAATGAATATGCCTCAGATGGGACCTCCCGGTCCACAAGGACAGTTCAGACCTCCAGGACCCCAAGGACAAATGGGACCTCAAGGCCCTCCATTACACCAAGGAGGTGCAGGTCCACAAGGGTTCATGGGACCACAAGGACCTCCAGGCCCCCAAGGGCCTCCACAAGGAATGCCACGGCCTCAGGATTTACACGGACATCAAGGAATGCAGAGACATCCTGGCCCTCATGGGCCAATGGGGCCCCCAGGTCCCCAGGGTAACGCTGGCCCACAAGGCCACTTGGGACCGCAGGGTCTGCCTGGGTCTCAGACTCATTTAGGACCTCAGGGTCCCCCTGGCCCACAAGGTCACATGGGTCCTCAAGGTCCCCCTGGTAGTCAAGGAATGCAAGGGCCACCTGGTCCCCGAGGAATGCAAGGACCTCTTCCTCACGGCATGCAAGGAGCTCCAGGATCTCAAGGGATGCAGGGCCCTATATCTCAAGGGCCTTTGATGGGACTTAATCCAAGAGGGATGCAGGGTCCTCCAGGACCCAGAGATAACCAGGGACCTACTCCACAAGGGATGATGATGGGTCATCCGCAAGAAATGAGAGGTCCTCATATGCAAAGTGGTTTACTAGGACATGGTCCCCAGGAGATGAGGGGCCTCCAGGGACCCCCACCACAAGGTACAATGTTAGGACCGCCACAGGAATTGCGTGGGCCACCTGGTCCACAAGGCCAGCAGGGACCTCCACAAGGCTCTTTAGTAGGGCCTCAAGGAAACATGCAAGGACCTCAGGGACAACCGAACCCTTCGAGGGGGCCGCACCCTTCCCAGGGCCCTCTGCCTTTCCAGCAGCAGAAAACGCCTCTGCTGGGTGATGGGCCTCGCCCCCCATTCAACCAGGTAGGTGTGGGTCTGCGTAACAGGAGCGTTAAGAACGGAGAGGTGATAACAGCACCTGGTAGAGATGCAGAGCAAGAGCTGAGAAGCTGGAGGTTGGGCGTACCTGCAAGGCTGGGGCATCGGGAAGAGGGTGATGGGAAGAGTGGGGTCGTTTGGAAACAGCAGAGGTAACTGTCAGAAAAAGGTTATTGGTAGTACTGGTACAGAAATCAGTCTGCTATGAAAAGTTGTAACCCTAAGAGGAGATCCAGGTTTTTTTAATTTAAAGTCACGGAATTGTCTTAAATGGAGAATTTCCTGGGTACTAGGTAAGCACTAAGTTGAATTTGAGCAAACTGAACGTAAGAAAACTCATATGTTTAATTAAAGCAATATATTGCCAACTCTCCGTTGCCCCAGAGCAGTTAATCTGAACTGTGGGATGAATTTAACTTTCGGTTAATCTTAACTGTGGGTTAGCTGCCCCGGTGCTCCCTGGAGCCCGGGCTGGGTGGCCGGCGTTGCACACCGTTGACTCGTTACTGTGCCGTGTGCCGGGGAGCGCGGGCGGCCAGTCTGTGTCGCACTCGCACAGCTGGGGCAGGGTGGGCGCTGAGCTGGTGCTGCCAGTCGGGCATCCCTGTGTCACGCTGCCTCGGCGCTCAGCTCCCGGGGGGTTCCCCAGCTCGACGATGTGCCTGCACTCAGCTGACCTGGAATACGGGAGAGTGTCGCTTATAGATGCACCAGTTGATTCTGCAGGGATCGAGTCAGGTTTCGATCAAGTCTGGTTCAGTGCCACGTGCCACCTGCTCTGCCCTCGTCAGCGGCGTTCGTAACAGGCTTATTCCACCTTCTGATCTACCACGGATAATGCAGAGGGTTTCATATTTATTAGCTCTTACAAGTTCCTATTTGCATGGCACTGACTCCCTACTTAAAATTTCTCTTGCTTGTTTTCAGCTTTAGGGTGAATTTTGATGAGGATGTTTGAAAAAAAAAAATCTACTTACTCAATTTGGGAAAATGCGTGGGTTTTTTTTAAACAGAGTTAACTCTTAGACTTGCAGACTAGAACCTAGACTCAGTAGTTTCTGGTTAAAGCTTTGCACAGGTATGCATACAGTCCTTAGTGCAGTATATATATGTAGTGCATATATATATATGTATATATATGCCTATAGTGTAGTGCAGTACCAATCACAGTGAGTGATGACATCGAAATGAGCTTTAGCTCAGTGATTCTGTTTCAGGTTGAGGCAGGCTAAACTACAAATTCTGGAGGGTTTTGAATATATTTTTTTCTTACAAATCAGCAATAAGTCCCTCCAGAAGTCTGTTAATGTGACTCTATTGCTGAGATTTCAAAAGCATCACAGTTAAGCAAACAAGAGCTGGTTCCACAGCTATCTAGCTAGAACTAGCGTAATGTTTTTCATTGCTGTCTCAGGGAGACTCGCTTTTCTGTTTTGAGAATAATTACCAAGTTTGTGTATGTTTACACATGTGTGTGGGACTGTCCTTGTCTGACCCTGCTGTCAACACTTCACAAAATTCAGGAAGTTGCTTTTGACAGGTGGCTGGTTATTTTCAATGAACACTGCTATCTTGAAGTCATTCATTACAGACATTAAAAAACAACCAAGCAAGGTATTTTTGACCATTTTTCCTTCCACGTGCAGCTTTAGTATGGTAAAGTCTTTTAAGAATGAACAGATTTTAGAGTTCGTAATGTCGGTTTTGCTATAGTTTGCTTCTTTGTAGTATGAATATAATTACTATTATAGTGTTCCTACTGTTTCTCTTTTAAAAGGCCTTATCGGTGAGTTTTTTGAACAGCAGGCTTTAGCTCATTTTTTGTTCTGAACTTCACATTTGTCCTCTGTAAACTTGTATAACTCAAGTTTTAAAGCCCTTTAAAAAGCCTTCCTTTTCAGCGGCAGGAGCGTTTGGATACATACCTGCTTTATCAGGAGCTTGTGACATTAACACTGAACATACATACACATCTGTAAAGGTTACCATGCACGTCAGATAGCACTGTTCCCTGCCTCTGCTCCCCATGGGAAGGGAAGGGATTGCTGCCAGGGTGCGGGCAAGATGTGCATCTCCCACTGAGTGCAAGACGTGCTGCGAACGTGAAATGGGAGAGACAACTGTTTATGGGAAGGAAATGGCCTGAGATGTGATTGTCACAATCTTATCCTGGAGATAGACATGTTGATATGAAAATACAGATGGATAAATGGAATATTCCCAAGTTAGCAGTATCCCTTTGGAGCTCTTTTGCTATTGCTGGTTTAGTTTTGATCTTCTTACATTCCTTCTGGGTACATAACGCTGAATTTCCTCTCATTTACTGGTTGAGTGAGGTACGAATCCTTTGGACCAGGTCTCTTGGTCCACACAGACAAACTTTAGGAGCTTGTGCACTAATTTAGGAGAAAGCAGATTTTGCTTATGGGTGAATACAAAGAATTGTTTCCCCTTCCAGTGCATCATTTTAATTAATAGAGCTGGCTGGCTTGAGCTAACCATGCCATTTGCGTGGCCGGTGGCGTGGAGCAGTAGCGTGCTGCCGCACCAGCATCCCTGACCCGTGCAGAACTGCAGCCCGCGCCGGGAAGCCGGAAGCCAGTGGTGGAGCCGGCGTGGGATGCTCCCGGCGTACCCAAGGCCATCTGCAGCTTTTAGAAAACTCTCTCCTGAGCTCTACGTATTTTGGTTTTCAGTTTCCAGCCCGGTTGGGGAACCAGAATGTATTTTGAAATGAAAGGCATGGGAAAATGTGGTGGTGTGGCACAGTCTGCCTGTGCGGTCAAAGCATGAGTTGTTTGGAATAGAGGGGTTTGCTGAACACCCAGGAAACTCACTTGGCGAGGGCTAAACCCTGCTGCTGGCATTACACGCTAGTGCCGTAAATTTCAGAAACTCAGTAAGGTTTGTTGTAGGTAAGCGTATGCTAAATATATGAGAAATCACAGAACTCTGGCAAGTTTTTGGTCAAGAATGGCGGCAGCACTGTGACAGCTGGATCTTGCCTAGTCACGGAATTTATTTAGTCTGGATTCATGGTAACATTTGGTCACTAGGAAGATATTTTGGGTTTTTTTTAACAGGCATTGGGCCAGGCCTTTTATTTTGCTTTTTTTTTTTCCCCAAAGCCCTTACAAAATTACCCTATGCAAATGTGATGTTTGTAGTATATATTTGTGTGGTTTTTTGTGTTTATCACCTATATTGCAGTTGAATATAAATATTTAATTTAAAACCAGTATTTCAAGACAAGATGACAAAAATACAGAAATGAACTTATTGCTTCTCTGCAACCAGAAAAAAAGGTGGTGTTTCTCAGAGGTAAATGTGGAGCATGAAAGTTGTTTAACTTTGATTCATGGAGAGATTAAGCAGTGTAATTATGAGTACAGTGATAGTGATGGAATGTAGGTTTTTAAGTATTTACAAACTACCTGCAGTTTGGAGGGTTTTTTACAAGCCAATATGAAGTCTAAATCTTATATATTGGACACGTCTGGGGAAAAAAAAACCTTACGTGCTTAGGGTTTTCTGGTGTGGGTTTTGGGTTGTTTGAGTTTTCTTTAGTGATGTCAAGGTAAGAAGATTTTGTATAGTAATGTTGCAAGTTTCAACTCTGTTTTGTTCACAGTGATACATTTTTATTGTTTGGATCCCAATTGTACAGTGTAAATTACATAGGTGCCCCCTTTTAGTTCCAGTCAGGTACAAACCCCAGATGATGACTTTTTCTCTGACCTTTGCTGTTTAAAGGCAGAATCAGACGGTTCAACCACGTTGTTTCCCGATCAGTGTTATCATAGCGGGTCCCGTGTAAATGTGGTACCTGTAGAAATCTTCCGTGGGTCTGGGACAGCAGCTGAATGTAAAGAACATTATTTTATCCTTCAAAATTCCCCCCAAAAAAGAGAGAAAATAATGAAATACATATATGATCCCGAAGAAAAAATAAAGTATATATAACTTAGGCAAACCTCTGCTCACTCTGCTGTTGTTGCTTGAGAAAAGCAGGTAACTGCAGCTTCTGCCTTTAGCCTTGCCAACGCTTAATGACCCATTAACAACTTGTCTCTTGGTGATTTGCCAAGTATTAGTACTTTCTTTTGATCCTAGAATTACAATTAAGAAAAAGAAACTTTGCCAGCTGTCAAAAACGAAAATCCTGTATTTCCATGTTAACAATTTACAAAGGTTTATAAGAGAGGTTCTCTTATGGCCCTGTTTTGACCTCCCTGTCACAACATTCTTGAATTATATTTTTTTCGTGGTTTCATTTTATTTTTGTTAATTTCCAAAGGAAGTCTTTGGTGCATACAGCTCTTTAACTGCATAGAAATCAGTACCTGGTATTTTTCAAAGAAATATACATAGTTTCCTCATGAATATTCCTAGAATATGAGCTTTATCATCTTTGGTTGTTACAGGTGAAATATTAGGCCTGGAAACACTTAAGTTTCCTATAAAACGATGTGTTTCTTGGACAGTGACTGAAAAGTGTTAGTGATGTGAATGTCTGAGAAGTTAGGCTGGAAAATCAGCTGTTTCTGTTGTAAGGCCTGTGCAGATGCGCCTTTATGTAAAGAAAATTGGTTTTTCCCCCTTAGGAAATGCTTAAAAGCAAAAATACACGTAGAAATTCACATGGCTTTTGTTGTTATATGCTCGTAGGACGGACAGAACCCAGGTCCTCCACCACTGATACCAGGACTGGGGCAGCAGGGAGGACAAGGACGTCTTGGCCCTCACAACCAAGGACCTGGTCTTAATAAAGGTAATTAATTATGTTGTCTGTTCTCCTGTGGGTAATCCTCCTAAAAGAGGCTGTTCCAGTGCAGTGCCTCTAGACAGAAAAGGCTGCAGCAGAGCATAGGGCCTTGGCTGAGAGGAAAGCTTCCATAGGCTTGGGCTGGAATGTAGAGGAAAAGTTTCCCCCAAAAAAAAATTATTTCATGTGAAGTGTATGGTGTCTGCTTTGTAGAACTGTACGAACTAGAGCATCCTAGAGCGTTTTTAGAAAACGTTACAGAAACCTGCTATGATTTTTTCCCTCAAGGTGACTCCCGTGGTCCACCAAACCATCACATGGGCCCTCTCTCAGATAGAAGGCACGACCAGAACAGTGGTGGTCCTGAGCATGGGCCTGAGAGAGGGTTGTTTCGAGGTGGCCAGGAGTGGGGTGATGGTAGAGACAGCAGGGGCATGCCAGATAGACGAGGACCTCACCCAGATTTCCATGATGACTTTGATCGACCAGATGACTTCCGTGACGACTTCCATCCAGATAAGAGATTTGGCCATCGATTACGGGAATTTGAGGGGAGAGGAGGCCCACCATTGCAAGACGAAAAATGGAGACGAGGTGGACCTGGGCCTCCCTTTCCTCCTGATCACAGGGAATTTGAAGGAGGGGGTTCAAACCGTGGGCCTCCTGGTGCTTGGGAAGGACGGAGACCTTCAGATGATAGATATCCACGGGATCCTGAGGATGCACGGTTCCGAGGAAGACGAGATGAGAGGTAAGAATAACTCTACTCATTTTTTTTGGGTTAAAGGGTAAAATGGAGGGAACTCTTTCTTCCTGGTTTCCTTTTCATTAAGGAGTCTATCTGTTTCAGATTTATAAACTGGAAACCAATAAGGAAATGAAAACTCTAATATACCTGAGTATAGAGTCCATAAAAATCATTCAGTAATAGAAGAAAACTGGTCATTGTACACAGCAGCTTCCGTGTCTTTAAACAGTAAGTAAAGAGAAGGGAGGAAATTTGTAGAGAAGATCCAGTGACACAGGACGAAGATTTGAGACCCTTTTGATGAAAATTGAGAGAAAACTTGAAGGTTAAAGTGACAAACTTTTGAGAACACTAGAAGTGGATTTTGAGACTTTGTCTCCAGTCACAAACTACAGCATGACTGTAGAGACTCTAGAATAAGATGTAATATACTTGTGAGGAGCAGGAACAGTGATCCTACTATCAAATATAAGGGACAGAGCTACAGCATCTGTTGGACTGTTGAGACTTCTCTCATGGTTTTGCTTGTAGAAATTTTATTTCTCTTTCTGACTTATTTCTTAATGCCAAGTGAAGAACTCAAAAATAATCTAATTTACAGCAACGTCCATGCCATTGCTCACAATTTCCCAGTAAGTCACAAAAGGATGAATTTGCTTCTAGTTACCCATGTAAATACGGAGGGATTACGCTAAGTCAGCAAGATAACTGTCATCAAAATTGCTCCAGATTTATGCTAGTTCAACTGAGTTAAATTTGGCCTCCAAGGTCTAAGCCTCTCACTGACCACCAATTCTATATGTATAAGAACGTGTACTTGTACAAATATATTGTGGTCTCCACATAATGTGAATTTTGTGTGTTTTAGTTGCCTTTTTAATCATTTTCTTACATTCCTTTTACTTTGCATCTATACAGCTCTTTTAGCTATTTTCTACCTAGCTCTGTAAAGATGTTCCTTCCTTTTGTGTGAAGAGTATGAAAAGAAATGAACAGTAACTAAAAGAAGGTAACAATTAAAGCCATTTTTAAAAAAAGTAAAAGTAGAGAGGATCCAAGCTGAATGGTCTGCATTATGGAATTCTAAAAGTCACAGCAGACAACGCTTTAGAAGCTCAGTAGAGATTTTCAGATCTTGTACTGGAAATGCTTAGGGACTGGAAAATACTTTATGATGATTTTTAAAAAGGGTTTCAGGAAGAGAGTTTAAGAACTTTGTGACCTGTAAATCTGACTTCTGAACTAAGAAAAGTCTATTTGTCAGAGTACAAGTGTTTTTACAGCGAGTTTGGTTTAAAAGGAATGGGCACAGGGCTATACAATGCTTGTTGTGCTTGCGAACTTGATGATTTCCTTTGAATGAAGGTGAATTAGGTGCCATTTACTGCAGAGGCTGAGATGAATTTAACAATCCCAACCACTTGTTTAGCTGACTGGCTTTGGAATTTAGATGGTAACTGGTTTGCTCAAGCATGAGAGGGAAGTGTGTGTATGTGTGTTTCTCTCTAATTTCCCATCCTCTTCATCCCTGTCCTGTTCTTACTCTACCTGTGCACATCAACATGATGCTTCTACCGCAGAGACCTGCCTCTTCCTGCCTGCTAATCTGCACAGTGTGTAGTTCTGTATATTAAGGTCCTAGGCCTCAAGGAAGAAGATCTGAGAGCAGTCAAACAGGAACTGAGCCCTATGCAAGGCAGGTTTTTACACGTGACTGATACGAATAAGTGAAAAAGGATATGCGTAACATAACGTTAGGAGCTGTGGCTGTGTCAGGTGTAGGTATGATAGATTTCAGAGCTAAACGGTGTCCATAACGTTGCCTGGAAGCTAAAGGAAAGGCCCTATTTCTGCTAGCCATAGGACCTGGTGTTGCAAATCTTGGTAATTCACAAGCTAAGCAGAATCACACCACGTCAGTATTAAAATGGGAGGCCCTCTAACCATCTAGAGGACTGTGCTGTTTCAAGGCTAAACAATATTGCTATGTGATTATTTGAACCATTTGTACCTGAAACTGTTCAGTTTGTTTTCCCAAGTCATCCAGGTTTATGTGAAATGGTTCACTGTCCATACATAGCACTCCCTCCATCCACTGTTGTACCTCTACGGGCACAGCAGCCTCCTCTCTGTGTTGTGTTTGTTTTCTGGGAGGTGGAGACAGACCTATTGTTTTTAATTAAAAAAGAAAAATGTAAAAGTTTAAAAATATTGTATTGTGTTATGACTACTGTTAAAATATTTAAATTTGTAATTAAAAGGTTAATGTTGTTAAAATTCTAAATAAAAGTATCTAAAGTTTTGCTTGTAATAGGATGCACTGTGTCGTTAATGAGCTGGGGAAGGGGATGTTGCACAAAGCCAACACCATCTGAGTATTATGGTGGTGACGGTTTGCCCAGTGTGGAACTGGGACGAGAGGGGAGGTGGGAGGCATCAGTGTGACTGGGCAGAGAGCGCTTGGCATTACGCCTGCTGGCACCAAGGGGTGGGCAGCAGCGTGGGCTCGCGCTGCCAGGGCTCCTGAACCGCTGTGCCTGCACCACCTAAACACTGTCCTGTGCTGGCACGGGAGCTGGGCTGTAAATGAGACGATCCCAGCTGCCGGGGCCAGCGTGCACTTGTGGGGTTGCAGTAATACACAGAATGTGTATGCGCTTTTACGAGCACTCCAAGGGTTCGAACTGGTCAGGTAAAAACCCCAGACTGCTAGTACCCATGTGGCCATCGACAGGCTTACCTGCGATGGCAGTGACAGTTCGTTACGCACTGTTCTTTCTGAAGATCTGTGTTAAAAGCCCAGTGTGACACTGGAGGGGCCATACTCATTTCAGATGAGATGCAGAACCCAGTCATACCAAATGACTGAAGATGCCATGGTACTTACTAGAAGGAAATTATCAACTTTAGTGTGATAACTGAAATGGCAAAACAAAATTCTGCATTATTGCAGTTGGATAAACTGTTCTTCAGGTTGTAGAATGCCACTGTGCACGCTGTTCAGCAATCATCATCCCCGCAGAGCCAAGTGCAGCCTAGATTCATTTGTTAAAACTGTAAACTTAAAAGGACGGAACAAAAAAGAATATTCTAGCAAAAGAATCCCATATCAATAGGAATAAGATGCTGGAATATTTTGTTACAGCTGTGAATCATTGCTTGTATTTTTTCAGCTTGTTTTTATCACTAAAGTGGAAGGGAAGAAAGGGAAGGGGAAAGTAAGACCACCACAGAAGGGAAATTCACTTGTACTTTTCCTTACCTTACCTTGTGTCTATCGTCACTCACTGATCGGGGGTTCCCCCCCCGCCCCTTTTCATTAAATGAATGCAGTATATTTGACAGTATTTTTCTTGTATGAAAAACCAACACAACAGAAGGAAAATCAAGGGAAAACTACAAAAATGAATAAACAAAGTGCTCAAAAACAGAAAATGAGCACTTCTCCACCTACAAATCCTATTCTAGTAACTGTATGTGCTATAGTATTAAGTAAAACAGACATAAGTTATTATTAAAGTGAAACTGACTCAAGTTTATCAATCTAAGTTCTGCCTAAAAAACACATTTGTACCATGTTCTTTCTTGTAGCTTCAGAAGAGGAGGACCCTCAAGACATGAGGGCCGGGGACCCAGGGGGCGAGACAGCTTTCCTGGCCCCGAAGATTTTGGGCCAGATGACGCTTTTGACTCTCCAGATGAAAACTCAAGAGGAAGGGACCATGGTGTTCGGGGACGAGGTCGCGGTGCTATTCGAGGTGAGAGGAACATTCTTCTACACTGAAAAGCAAGGATAAGGAAGCAAAGACATTTCTTGGGCAAACTACGGTATTTTCATGAATAGAATGTCTCTTCTCACTCCTGTCCCCTGCATCTCTTACTGCGCAGGAGGCCGGAAGGGTTTACTTCCTACTCCAGATGAATTTCCACGCTTTGAAGGAGGGCGGAAACCAGAATCCTGGGATGGAAACAGAGAACCAGGTAAAAAAACATGTGAGGTTTGTTTTAGGTAATAGACTAGACTTCTACAATATACCACTTACAAGTAGATTCTTTTTTTTTAAATCACATCTTTTTCCTGTACCTCATATGCTTGTTACCAGTTTTTTACCATGAGAAAACCAAAACATAGTTCTTTGGGCTTCTAAATTCAGGAAACAATTAACTATACAAATTTAACTGGCTGTAAATGCAACTGTCTCACTGAACAAAAGGTTATTGTGGCCTTAAGTTGAATTCTTGTACAACCTGGAACTGCCTGTTGTCACCTGTGGATGACTAAAGCATATCTGGGGGGGGGTTGAGATGTATATTAATGCAGATAGTAATTTTTCTCTTGGATGGCACCTTCTTATTGGCTGCAAAAACGTTTTCAGCTGCAGTGCCTGACAGCTTGTTGGTATTTGCAGTTGTGTTACTAATGGCAACCCCATGTGGGGCGAAACTGAGTGTCAGAATGTCATGAGAAAAATGAGCACAAATGACACGTGAATAAATGGAGATGTGATTGTCTCTAAAATATAAGAAAATATTTTATACTGAAAAGAATACTTTACATCTGTCACTTCTTTCTTTCCCATCATCTTTTTACTTTTAGCTTTCTTACAACTCATTCACCTGATGTTTGCTTGTTTGCCTGCTGGGATGGCGGGGGGAAGCTTTATGTAATTTTAACGTAAAATTGTGTGCCAAATAGTGTGGAAAGTATGTAAATTTGTGTGACTGCCTCCAAAAATGAGGAATGATGATCGGATGAACATTACTTACCCTGGCTTTTTTTTCTTTTCATGCTCAGGTCCTCGTCCAGATCACCCTCATGACGGACATTCTCCAGCTAACAGAGAACGTTCTTCTTCGCTCCAGGGCATGGACATGGCCTCATTGCCACCACGTAAACGTCCCTGGCACGACGGACCAGGGACCTCTGACCACAGAGAAATGGATGCTCCAGGTGGACCTCCAGAGGAAAGGGGCAAAGGTAAAAAGCCCCTTGTATTGAAAACTTTATGTAACGCCGGCACATTTCCCAACAGTAGGCTTATCCAGAATTCCTTATCTGTTCAGAGGGGATAATGCTGAACTGGTAAATATTTGATCTTACCAGCTGTGAAGCTGAAGACCAGTCTTACAGGGAGCATATGAACAGAGGGATTTTCTGGGACATCAGATCCAAATCATCTCTCCACCATCGTATCTCTTCTTTATTGTCCTGTTCAAAAGCAGTTTTTGGCTCCCTGTTACTCCAAGTGGAAAACCCTTGTTAAGAGCTTTTTCCCCCCCCCTCTTAATTTTCAGAATAGATATTTGTTAATATTCATGCTTGTGCTAGTGTCCTTCAACTGAAATATCTTTTGTGTCTCGGCCTTCATTCTGTTGTCCTTAAGAAAGCTGACTTTTTTTAAGTCGTTTCTTATGAGTTCTCTGCTTGTAAGAGTGGAAGTGTGGCCATCCATGATCAGCCCAGATGTCCGTAACACTCAGTAGCTTGTCTTCAACAACAGGCAGTAGCATGTACTGAGGGATGAGTGTTAAGAACACTGTAGGTCTGTAGCGATAGGTCCCCGAAATGCTTTCTAAACCTATGAAGATCTGTAGTTCAGTGATTTACTGAAATATTTTTATATTTAATAGCTTTTGATAGCTACCTTTTGTGTGCTTCTCTAATTGCTTTAAGGATTGTATAAACTTTTGATAACCAAACTTAACTGGGCTCTCAAATTTAATTGCAGTAGACTATGGTTTAAAGAAATAAAGGAAGGATTTTTTTTTTCTTGTTTGAAGCCTGTTGTTCACTAATATCATTTGACTGGGACAGCCGAAAGTTGATCCCTGTTATTTCTGAATGTCGTCGTGTCTGACTGCACTGAACTCACCATTTCCAACCTGAAGTAGCTCTTCTCCAAGCCAGAGTTCTGTTCTGTTCAGATGTTCTCTCTGGGAAGTTGTTCTGTATCTTTTACTATCCTTACTACTCTGTATATACACTTTTCAGTTTTAATTTATCCTTTTGTAAATTAAATGGGGCAACTTGGAACTGCGTACACTATTTAATATGTGGTTTAACCATGCATTTCTACATTTCACTTGCTTTTGTTCTGTTTTCTCCATTCTTTCCCAATAGCACCTGATGTCATATTTCCCTCTTTAACTAACTACTAAACAGTCACATGGTACTGTCGTGCAACCGGCTACTGTAACCCACAAAATACATTCTTTTGGAGTGAGTAGCTGCCTCAGAGCCTACTACTGTGTATGCCATTTCCACAATTCATCCTATTAACCTTGCACAAGTTCTTAATCCTTTTTCCTCTTATAAATCTCGGGATTGCTCTTGTCTTTTTTTTTAATGTCTTCATACTGACCACTCACTGTTAGGAAGTGCTCAGTGACAAAAGATCCTTCTCAGTTGCTTCCAAATGCTGAGCTGCCAGCCTATAGTTGAATTTTTTGTTGTTAGACCTTTGTTGCTCTGCTTCATCTTTTTTGCCCCACTGAATATCATTTCACTTCTCTTACTGTTGTCCTGAAGCTCATTTAGCTTTAACTGTATGCCAGTCCTCCTCTGCATCCTCTGCATGGACATGTATTAACAGCAGCTTTTATCATTTGTTCACAGATGTTTTTAATAAAACTCTGCTGGTAAACTCCCTCTGTATCAATATTTTTCCTTTCAAAACTGTATGTTGCGTTTGTCATTTAGCCAGCATCTTATCAAATCTGTAAGGATTCCTTCTCCAGCTCCAATAATAATTTGTGATAACTCTATCAGATTCTTTATTGAGGTAAAACCAGTTAACTACCACACTTCTTGTGCCTAGACAGCCCATTAATGTACCAAAGAAAGTTTAGAACAACAGCAGAAAGTCAGATAAACAAAATATGAAGAATACTTTTTCACATATGGGCTGTGTCACCTTCAGTTGTATTGGTAAAGTCATTTGAAGATTAAAACTTCAGGAACTATAAACTCTCTGGAACAATTTGGTCTCTTATTTTACACAGAACCAAGCAGTCTCAACAACAACAAAAAAATCACTCTTGTTTAAGTGGAGCAAAAATATCCTAATTTAGCGGTAGCACGTGTCCATAAAGCACTGTTATCAATTTTTTTCAAAATACTGGTTTTTACTTTGAGCTAATGACTTCAGGTGGGTTTTATGTTAATATACGTATCAGTACTAAAAAGATCGGTGAGAAGTAGAAAATCCTGTTCCTGGCAGTAAAAGCTCATGTATTTTATGTTCCTGGTTAGGAGAAAAACCGTCATTTTTCCATCATTTCTAGCAAAATATGGAATGAAACAGTAACGTTACTCATTGTCTTCACCACTAACCTCAACTAATCCATCAGTGCAATGTCTTTGTTAAGGGAAAAAAAGTATTTTGCAATAAAAATATACAGAGAACAACAGATGGTGTTAAAGCATAAGAATCAGGCATGCCTGGCAATTTTGAGGACACTGTGACTATCACTGTTCTAACTTACTTTGTTTAAGTTATTGCTGACTGTATCAGATATAATCTCCTTTAATTCCTGAGGAACTGCCTGATTGCTGTCCTTCTTCTGGACTGTAATGGAGACACATTTATGTAAGAAAAATCGTATAGAGGGAGGGGACATAAAATTACAGGTCTCAGCTACATTTGGTCTGCGAATGATTTTACACCGCAGAAGAACTAGCTAAACAGGTGGTATATCTGAGAAGAGGCACGGCTTAGGCTTCAGCGTCAGTAACTCATTCTGCTTCATTTTTAGGACGAGGAAATTCAGGACCGTCACAGAGGGCACCAAAATCTGGGAGGTCTAGTTCTTTAGATGGAGACCATCACGATGGATTCCACAGGGATGAAGCTTTTGGTGGAGGCCCTGCAGGAGGCAGTAACCCTTCTCGAGGAGGAAGGAGTGGAAGTAATTGGGGGAGAGGAAGTAACATGAACTCTGGTCAGTCAAGAAGAGGAGCATCTAGGGGTGGTGGAAGAGGCCGATAGAAGAGGCTTTGACTGGGTCACACCCAGTCCTTGCTGGACAGTATTTAAATGGACTGCTACTCTGGACTCATAAAGTAACCTGCAACACCACAGACCTGGATTCTTAACTGGGATAACTGAATGTGCATTAGTTCCTAACAAGGGTCCTTTCCTAGATCAACCAACTGCTACTAGCTGCAATATTGTAGCTAGTTTTCTGTTTTGTCCTCTTCTCCCCTGTTTTCCTTACCTTCTTTTTACCTACTTTGTTTTGTGAAGAGCTGGAATTTTTTTTAAGTGTTGTGAGACATGGAGCACCTCCACAGATCTCAGCTCACCTCCAGACAGAAACTTGTTTCTATATGTACAGTTTGTCAGAAGAGTTACGTTGTTTTTGTATGAATACAGAATGTAATTTGCGCAAAAATTAACAAAAAATCAACACTGTGTGATTCTTTACTCACATATTACTATAAAGAGGGTTGTCTTTAGGCAAACTCGTGTATCAGATGCAGCAACAGAACTACCTCCTGAAATCTCAACCTTTTAAAATACTAATAGCTGATTCCTAGGTTTTTTGTTTCTCAGTTGTAAAGAACTTTAATTTTCACCTTCAGCCACATCTGTCCACAGGTTACAAGTGGTGCTGATGTTAAAATTCCAAACCATGGGGAAACACCGCTGCTTGCTAGTGTACCATCCTGAAAGAGAAAAACATGGAACACCATTTAGAAAAAGTTGTCATAGACATAACGTGACATTTTCTGGACTGCTAGCAAAATAGACATCATGACAAATACTGTCATTCTGTGCTTTACCTGGGCAAGCCACATATTTTTGTTCAAAACAGGATCTGTTTATAGAAATTGAGGAAGCTTGATTCCTCATACGTTTAGCAGCTTGATTCGTATGGATGCGTATGTGTTACAGTGGCTGTAGGACACTGTTTAAAGATACGGGTGTTGAGCAGGATCTGGTGCATTTAAATGCTGAAAGTGCAAACTTCGATAGTTGATCACTTTCATCTTAACATTTTTAAAGCATCTTTTCTTCTTTAGGATATTGTTTCCTAGTTTTACTGGGGGGGGAAAATGAGGAGGAGGGGTTATTCGCACTTCCTGCATTACATATTAAAGCTGCTTACCAACCAGGAGTTTATGTTTTCCCCTTATATCATTCATACGCATCATCTCCTGTCCACCAGGCTGTCAGAAAGCTCCTTTAATACCTAAAGCCTCCGTGAAAATTTTATCACGTAAGTACATATTCTAAAGGCAGCTCTCAGGAAAGTCCTACATTAGAAGTATAGGATATAATGTATAATGAAAAATATCACTGCCCAGCTCCCTCCTGCCTTGAATTTAATGTTACAATATTCAGGATAGTATGGCAATGTATTTCTGTAGCTGACAAGGCTACTGCAACAACATAGCAATACATGGCAGCTATTTTATCTGGCTTCTCATCCAGTCTAATTTACTAAAGCCTGGCTTAAGTCCTGATGACCCATCTTATTTAAAGAGGTCAGAGATGCTCAACTGCTCTTCTCTTGGTTCAGTCAGTCACAAATAGGGGAGGTTCTTATTTTTTTGATTAGTAGTGTATAAAACGGCATTTGAAAATTACAGTAATTACCTCTGATCATTAGCCAATAAAATCCTTGTTATGGGGCTCTAGAGAGACAGAATGGACTTAAAGGAATTAACTGGGAAGCTTTTGCTGAGATGCGCCTGCTATGACACGGTTTCTCCTTTGGGGGTGTGGGGATAACTGCTTTTTACCTCTGTCTGAAGAAAGATTTTGGTCACTTTTGGTATACATCAGGGAGTCGGGATCTGTCCTGAAGTTTTAATGATAAATACCAATGATGTAATCATTAGCAAAGGGGAAAGCTTGCCATTTTGTCTTTTTTTTTTTTTTTTTTAACAAGCCCTATATATTTTTAAGGGGCTGAAAGTGACTTTTGTCTAATAAATACGTGATTTAGAGGATGAGCTTTAGTCCTAAATTGAACCACAGTCCTCTACCAAAACAATTTAGAGGGCACCTACTAAAAGGAAACGCAGCTTTCTCTATCTAGACAAAAGAGAGTATGCTTGGTTTTCCTCTGACTGCTGGTTAACTCCTTAATCCGCTGTGGTACCTGGTGTTAAGTCATATTCTTATCAAGGGGCAGCTTTTTAAATTAAGTTTTGAAATACTCCCATGATCATGGAATATGTGCAAAAAAATCAGAAGAAAACTGGATAATGAGCTAGCTTTTGTATAAAATCTTAGAAGATGACAGCATAGCAGGAAAGACAGAAGCACCTTCCCAAGCTGTTATACCATGACCCATGATTGCTGGAAAATGGATAAAGTTACTTAATGGAAATACACTTCTGTACTCTTAAGGACATTTTACCAGTGCTGCACGTAGAGTCCGTATGCTCTACCTGCTAGTTTACAGCTCCACCTTGTCCAAGATTTGTTTAATTTGATCCTGCTGTTGGGAATAAAATTAATTTTATATACTACAGCTTAGAAGTTGTAAACAAGAGAACTGATTTAACGCTATTCAGATAGCTCTGATCTACATTTTTAAGGAAAAAAAGTGACCATTAGTGGAATATCTATATTGACATCTGGTACACAAGTAGTTTTATTCAAGCAATCTATGTACATTTGAGTACCCCTATTTAACAATTTCAGTTGAATTTGGAGCAAGTATCAGGTGAAAACGCTAAACCCTAAGTAGCGATAGATGAATATTGCAGCGTTTGGCTTTATTTTGTATATGAGGCACATATAGTCAGTGAGGCACTGGGGCTCGGAGCCGGTTAGGCCTGGCAGTCCTGTTACCCGCAGCAGTGTAGCCCAGGAGGCGCCTGGATTTGGCACCTTCTTGAGGCTGCTTGTGTTCTGCGCTAGCTCCGACACGCTCTCATTACCAGCAAATCCATTTTGAAAGGTCATGCTGTGACAAGTAAGCAATTCCTGCCCGACTTGAGAGAGGGAAAAAAAAAAAAAAAAAAAAAGTTCTAAGAGCTGAAGCTACCCTGTGAAAGCCCACGCATGCGCCACCTTGCAGGAGCCGTAGGGCAGCAATACCTGCAAAGCCAAGGCTCCCAGGACTAGCACCTCTCATCCGATCATCATCATGCAAGACTACCCTTAGAGTTAATGGATGGGGTTTTTGTGACCCACAGCCCCAGGAAAGTTTGTTTCACGTACTGGATGGTACTTTAAAGATATATTTTTTTTAAAAAATGCAGTTCAGTGGAGATAGTATTGGTATGCACCACTGGCCTGAGGCAGCTGACGCCTGCCCCGTGCACCAGCTAAAGCGTTTTGAGAGCGCAGGGGTCGGCACGAAACCGAGTTAACAGCAGTTAACTCCGGACGTCCAGCCCCCGGCCCGGCCCGGGGCCGCCAGGTTGTCTCCGTGTGGGCACCAGCCGTACGCACCTCAGCCGTCAGACTCGCGTTTCGGGCAGCGGGCGGCTCCGCGGGGACACCTCGTCGGCTCCGGCATCTCCCTCACGCTTCGGCGGCGGCTGCGGCAGCGGGAGACGGGAGGGGGGGGGGGGGGGGGGGGCGGGGCGCCAGCTCCGTCCGCACCGCACGGCTGCGGCAGGGCGCTGTCCCGAGCCGAGGGCGGCCCGGCGGGCCCGCACCCCCACCGGCCGCCCCGAAGGCGGCGGCACGAGTTCAGAGTCACCGGCGCCGCTCCCGGGCGCCCGCCGCCGCGCATCTTCCTCGAGTAACCGGCGAGGGAGACCCAGCAGGAGCGCGGAGGAGGCGAAGAGATGCGGCGTGCGGATCTTCATCCCCGCGGCGGCCGGCGGGAGCCCCGCCGCCCCTCGGCTCACACCGGCAGCGCCTTGCCGCGGCGGCGCAGCGCGGCGCCCAGCAGCCCGGCCAGGCGGCGCAGGCCGGCGGCGCCCCCGGGCAGCACGGCCAGCAGCGCGGCGGCGGCGGCGCCCAGCTGCACGGCGGCGCCCAGCGCCGTCAGGAGGGTGCTGCGCAGCCCCAGCGCCGCGTACAGGGTGCCGCCCAGGGCGCCGAGGTAGAGCAGGGAGCCGCGGCCGGGCTCCCGCAGCAGGCGGGCGGGCCCGCGCAGCAGGGCGGCGGCGCCCAGGGCGCAGAGCGAGCCGAGGGACCAGAGCAGCGCGAACTTGCGGGCGCGGAGCAGCAGCAGCGGCGCGTACAGCGCGGCCAGCCCGAAGCAGAGGGCGGCCAGCAGCAGGCACAGCCCGCTCCCCGCCAGCCGCTGCCAGCGCGACAGACCCGGCAGGCAGGGGTCCGCCTCGGCCGTCCACGGCCAGCCCGAGCCCGCCGCCGCCTCTGCGGGGGGGGCGCCGCGGCCCGGCGGGAAGGGGCTCAGCGGGCCCAGCCAGGCCCCCAGGCCGCCGCCGCCGCTCCCCGTCTCCTCCTGCAAGCAGCGGGCGGGCGGCGGCGGCGCGGGGGCCGCGCTGGAGCCGCTGGCGGCGGCGACCTTCGACTGAGCGAGGTACTCCTGCAACTGCCGGCCCAGGTCCGCCATGGCGAGGCCGGGGAGCGCTCAACGGGCATCACAACGCGCCGCCCGCCCGCCCCGCCGCCATCTTGCCGAGTAGCTGCATCCGGGTTAGCGGCCATCTCCGACGGCCCGCCCTGGCGGGGGTGGTGCTGGGGCGGCGGGCGGGCCCGCGCGGAGGAGGCGGCGGTTGAGGTGGTGCTGAGGTGAGCGGGCTCTTCCTCTGCCGCCGCTTCTTCCCGCCCGCCGTGTTGCGGGGGAAGGAGCGCGGAGGCGTGTGGGGCAGGGGCTGCCGCGGCCTCTCGTCGCTGCTGCTGCTCCTCGCTAAGCGGCTGGAGGGCCCTGGCCGCGGCGAGCGGTGGCGGCTCACGGTTTTAGCAGCTGGAGGGAAGGTGGTGTCACGTTCCCGGTGTAGTTTGGTAGGAGGAAGATGGTGTGTGAGGTGGGTGCAGCTCGCAGGGAGGCGGCAGGCGGAGGAAGGGCGGCCCGGGGAGGGCCCGGCGGCGGGAGGCCGAGCGCTGCGCTGCCCCTCCCGGCAGGGAGCCGCCGCCTCAGCCCCGGTGACCCCGGCTGCTCGCTGGAGGAGAGCTGCTAGAGCAGAGACCTGAGGTGTGGGCACCCAGAAACACGGGGGATGCAGAGCTAAGAGCTTGTTTGTTTGTCCCTGCGTACTCGGCCAAATCCGTTATGTTGTTGGCTGTTTAAGCTGACCTATTACCCTTTCCTCAAGTGACTGTTAAAGTAAGAACATCCAACTCAATACTTCACCCTGGTTTAAGTAAGTAATAAAAAATAGCAAATGCTAATTTAACCTGTATGCTTCTAAGTGTTTACTGTAGGGCCAAAAAATGAGATGTTTGGACACCAGGAAACACAGAGGGCACAGAGTTTCTGTCATCAGCCCAAGCTTGAAACTACCCATAGCAATGGTGAGCCGCATTGCCCTAGGCTACTTTACAAGGTGCAGAGAAAGTTTAAAATTGCTTTTGAGCAGGCGCTCCCTGTCCCGTTTGGTGGCTCGCCTTAGCATTGGTATATTGTGCATTGAGACACCTCAACATAAAACTGTAAGTGCTCAGGACAAAGTTTGATCATGGGCAAGAAGGGATTAGATGTTAATCGAAACCATCCCTCTTGGATGGGTCCTCATTAGGGAATGCGATCCCTCAGACTCTCAACAGCGAAGATTGCCATCTCGCCCTTTCCTGGAAGAGCCTTCCAGATGTGTTTCCTGCTGCCACGAAGGTGAAACACGCCATGGGGCTGTTTCCCCTGGCGTGGGGACGTGCAGCAAGCGTAGCGGCCTGTCGCTGCTGCTTTGGTCACAAGAAGAAGCATTATGTCAATGAGGTTTATGTCAGATATAACTGTACCCGGGTAACGGCTGGTGGCAAAGCCGTCCCGACTGCGTTTCCCCTCCCCGCCTGGCTCACGTTAGCTGCCGGAGGGGCCCTGAGCCGCCGGGCATGCCGGTGCCCCGGCGGGAGGCGGTACGCCCCGCTGCTGCCTTACTCGGTGTTTCTTTCCCTTTATAGGAAAAGTATGCGCGGGGCCGGGGGGGCTGCCCTGAGTCACCGGGGGCCGCGGCTCCCGCCCACGCCCAGGGGGCCCGGGCCGCCGGCGGGCCGCGCCGGGCCGGGGCGGGGTTTGTGCTGCCCGCCGGGGCTCGCTGGGCCCGCAGCCGCCGCGCCGCCTGTCCCGCCTCGCAGCCGCTCCGGGGGCGCGCCGCCATGACCGGCAGGTAAGGCGGGGGGGGGGGGGTCGGTCCCGCGCCCCCGGCCCGACGGGCGGTCCTGCCTTCGCGGCCGCTGTGGCAGGCAGCGAGGGGCGGCCGGCAGCCCCTGCGTGCGGGGGTGAGCCGGCGGCGTGGCCGGCAGGGAACGGCCGGGGGGAGCACGTTCCCCGCGGGCGGCTGAGGGCGGCTTCCGCAGCGCTGGCGGCTCCGTGCCGCGGGGGCCGGAGCCTGACCCCGCGGGAGAGCGCAGCGAGGGCTGCTCCGCCGTGCCTTACCCCTGCGACGGGGCACGGCCGGGGCGGTGGGAAGACCAGAAACAGAGCTGGGAGGTTGCGGCTGCGGGTCTGAGCAGCGGCTGCCCCGCAGACCGGGCTCCCGCTGTGCCCCGCACCCCTGTGCCTGAGCTCCGCGCTGCCCCTCTGCCCGCACGTTCACTCCCCTCTGCTTCGGGCTGGCCTTGGAGTTCCATGTTCCAAGAGCTGTTTAAGTCTGCAGCTTCATTTCCTCACACGCTGTCTGACACTGGGGAGCTCTGTAAAGTTATCTAATTGACAGATGTAAATGAGAAAAGCAGTGGGGAAAGCATTTACTCATATCTTCCAAGAGTTTGCACAAATGCTTTAGTGTCTCCAATCACTTTATTCTCTCATCTGTAAAATAAACCCCAGACACTATAAAGCAGTTTGTGAAAACGAGCTTGCTTTTGTAGAATGTCTTGAAGATGAAAAGCACAAAGAAGTAATATTAAAATTAGTAAGGTGCCTTTTTTGGGATAGTCATCCTCCTGAATCCTACCGTCGTTAGTGCAATCGTAAAGCATTGCTCTTCATGACTAGCAATACTGAAATGGATCCAGAGTAGTTTGTGTATAAGTATTCATTTTTCTTTCGTGTGAAATCTTGATGTTTGTATTATGCAGCTTTTATGACTATTTGATGTAGATCATGTTTTGTGGGTTGTTAGGTATGAGAACATACTATATAATTGTTACATCCTCATCTGTGATTTGGGCATGGGTTATTTTTGCTTTCTGTGATGACAAATTGATGGTGGGCGGTTGTACGTGCTCAAAACACTTCTGTATTTTGCCCGCTGTCTTTAGATTACTTTGTCTTTTCTATCTTAATGGTCCCTTTTTTGTTCTTCAGACATGTGAGGTATTTATTTACAAGTTTACATTAATTTCGTTACAAGTAGAGGAAGACTCAAGAGTCTTAGGTGTTCACAGGTCATGGGTGCCCATGAAGCTTCTGAATGGGTGGGATGGGGGAAGAACTGTGGGTATATGAACTTAGCTGATTTTATTTTTGTAGAATTGTGGTGTAGTACTGTTTAGAATTACGTATTTACCTCAGGTGAAATCACTCAGCTGCAGAGGGCAGTGGGAAATGGCTGCGGACAATAATCCTTGTTACCTTCTTACGCTGCTTCCTCAGACACCTGCCTGTTAAGGTACAAGGCTGCATTCAGTGAGAAGCTGTGATGTGAAGTGTGAGGCTTGGTAGAGAGTTCCAAGGTAGCTGAGGCACTGCAGCGTGTGCAGTTCTTCAAAGTAATGCAGGATTTCTGTCTTCTTTCCTCGGATGTGCTTCAGAGGGTTGTTGAAATCGGCAGGCCTTGGCTTTAGCTTTTGAGAAGTGAGTGCAAGTGCTACTTAACATCTCAGAAGTGTTTGTCTTGGAAGGTTTGTCACTATGTTTCTAAATTTCTGTCTGCTGTCATTCATAGCACAGAATGATTAACTATTCAATCAGAGAAGTTTCTCATAACTGTAATTCTACTGACTCTTTACCTCAGTAAGAGTATAATCCATTTGGGGTAGCAGTTTCCCAGCAAAACAAAACCTGTGCTTTTCAGTGTCTCTTAAATGTTGCACTGCTCAGCACCTTGCATGACCCATGCCATTTGACAAAGCACCGTGTTTAGTCTTGTTTGCAGTCTGGGGCAGGCTCCTAAGTAATTGGAAAGAATTCAGCATCAACAATATACTTCCCCGAGATCCACCCACAGGTCACTCTACCTAACCGTGGGCAGATGTTGCTCCGTGTTTGTTACATGGTAGTTCTTAAATTAGGTTGATATTATGTAATCAAACGTTCTCCAGCTTTTGAGATTCAGGGGTTTCAGGGTTCTGGAAGGAGATGAACTGTTTCACAGCTGGGGCATCTCCACCGTATGGATCATTAGGAACCTTCCAGAGCCAGGAATGTGACATAGATGTGCCTCTGGTCTTGAAACTGTTGACACAGGGAAGGGAATGATTTTGTTGTGTTGAAGTGAGGAAGGCTAGGCAACATGAAGCACTGACACATTATTCTTTTTAACTTCACCTTTCTTTTGAAATTTAAAACACGGTCTCTTCCAGATTACTGATGCCTTATTGGTAATTAAGATAGATGAAAAATAACTCCTTTTTGTTTTTAAGTGTTCTGACCCATTTAGCTGCAGAGGGTGTCTCCTGAATTTAAACAGCTGCAGGGATCTGATTTGTTGATTTTTAGCATTAGGGAAAAAAATATAATTCCAGAAAATACAAAGAAAGATGTGCACTTCTGTGTATTCATAATAGAAAAATATTAAAAATAGGTGACTATTTATCAAATGAAATTCAAGTATGACATGTATCATGAGCTACACTTGTTACAATGTGAGGATTGTGTTTTGTTAGAGAAGACTGATAAGTAGTTAATTGAAATTTCCAAACTAATTCTGACTGCCACTCTTGGCTGAGCTAATTTATTTCTCTGTGTCCTGTCTGAAGTGGCTATTATAGTCCTTAATTTCAAGAGCAGTCTCTGGTTTAAAGGGATAATGTTAATTCAAAATAAAAAAAAATATTAAAAATGTCCTTTATTTGAATGTATCTTTTCCAACTAAGATCCAAAGGTAATAGGACAGAAAGAAATTGAAGAGATATATGTATTTTAGTTGTTTAACTACATTTGGACATAAACTCTGTGTAACAGGTAATGTGTTATATATAAAATAAGTATGTTTCTAAGCAGCCTTTCTATATTTTCTGGTGTTAAGAAATATAATTTATGTGATTTTTGGTGCTTTTAGAAGTATATTGTGGTACTTACCAAAAAATAAGTGAAGCCTGCTTCTATAGTTTGTATTTGATGTCTTTGGTCCATCTCTCCATTTTGATTTTGGCTTTTCAAGGATAGTTGGGGTGGGGGAATCAGTTGGTTTTTTGTTGTTTAGGATTTTTTTTGCTACTGTTTTTTTTTGTTGTTGTTTGTGATGGACTTATTCCTAAGAAAGAGGATCAGTGAATGGCCAGTGAACAAAAACATTATCAAATGCCCAAAGTAGAAAATAAATCAGAATTGAAGATAATTTTAAGACTTCACTGCTGTGGTGTTGACTAGAAAACATGAGAGTAAAAATTGTCTGTGCTGTTTTATATAGCCTTTAGAAATTAATCTACTGCAAAGCCCAAGGAAAAATGTTTCCTAAGTGCATGTTTCAGGGCATAATTATTTTTGTAAGAAATTTTTGTTATCACTGTACTTGGTCTAATTGGGATCTGGATACGCCTATGTACTTCCTGCAGTCAACAAAAGAAGAACAGCTGCATTTACAGATATGCTTTATTGATTGTTCCTAATCCAGTTGAGGTAAGAAATAAGAGTATATTATTTTCAATTAGGCTAGCATTTTAATAGGTGCTTTTTAATTCAGTTGAGAGCTGCTGCTGTGCATGTGCTCCATTTTATGAAGCAATTGCAAGTAAAATGGTTTGGAAGAGGAGAGAGTATAAAGGTTGATAATACTGAGAAAGGTTCTGAGCACTGACTAGAAAGTACCACTATCGAACTAAGAGAGGTCTCAGATCTCTGAGTTATAAGCAGCCATTTCTACTCTTCTGGGTTGAAAAATGTGGTTTTAATTGTATTATCCTTCCATAAATCTGCTCTCTGAGGCTCTCTAGATAAATATTAACTTGTTGGAAGATCCATAGTAGTCTTTTCTGGGGACATAGAGGTGCTTCTCTGAGGAGAACTACTTGTTAATGCCTAGAAGTCGTCTAGCTGCTTTCTTGTATGCTTTGGCCCAGAAAGTAACCAGCTGTAAGATTTTGGCATCGACCCTGTCTCTTAAAAGTGATCTGTCAAGAGGGAAAGAAAGAATGAAAATGCATGGTTTTGTTTTTATGTTCGAGGCAGCGAGAGAGGAGTGAGTGAGTGAGCTTGTGTTGAGGGGTGGGAATACAGGATGGTTATTGTTTTGATGTTTTTCCTTCAATCCCCTTATCTTCCCTTTTGAAGAAGAGTGTCATACTTTTCTATGGAAGAGTGATTATCTGAAAACCAATAAAATCATGTTATATGAGTCAGCAGGGTAAAAGCTTATGTGTTTGAGAGAGATGGAGATTTTTAGCCAGCTTGCTTAAGGTTAAGGGAGAGTAATGTTGCGGTGACTTAATATTTTACTTTGTGCTAAAAGTAAAAAGGTGATTTAATATTGCATTTTAAAAGTGGTTTATTGCTCTACAATTTAAAAGGTCAGGAAAAACACTCAGCATGGAGGACGTTTTTCTTCTGTTCCATTTACATCATAAAGTGGAAATGGATAAAAAGCAGATATGCAGTCTGAAAGAAATGATAGTGGCAGATTACAGGAGCGATGAGGAGCCTGAAGCTCTCAATGAAATGTGGGGTGAATTGTACATTTTGAGGTTACTGATCTCTGGTTTTGCGAGTGACGTTCTTTCTTTGTGTGCCTGTTTTGCTGGGTCCCAGTAAACCCTTCTGTTTTTCTTTAAAGGACAGAAGGGATCTCTGCTGGTTAATAATATTCATTTAGTACTTATGAAGTCATCGCTTCTCTCAGTTTTTTTTCCTCTGTAGCTTGCCAGGCTGTAGTCATGGAATATATTTCACTCTCATGCTACAAGAATCCTAATTTTTTTAATATAATTTACTGAAAAATAGTTTGTTGGTAATGACTCTTGAGACGTTTTTCATGGTGATGCTGATCAAATGACACTGACTCAGATGCTCCCATCCTCCACTCCTTTCCCTTTGTTCTCTTAAAAACTGACTTCTGTATGCTCAGATTTTTACTGTATTCTCAGATTTTTACTCTTTCTACCCCCCTACACCGGGCCCTAGCCATCTGTGCTGTGTGATGCTCTTTCTGTCTTGCAGGGGTGGGTGGAGAGGGGGAGCAGTAGAAAGGGCAAACTCCTGTTAGAGGGCCCTGTTCGGTTCCCAGCAGAGAGCTCTGGAGGCTGGAATGCCAAGTATGTTCCTTCTCCCTGCTTCCTCACCCTCCGCCGCATGCCACTTCTGCAGGCTGGAGTGTGTCCGGAGAGCAAAAGTCTTCACGGTTTTATTTCTTGGAATATGCTTTATCCAGATGAAAGGAACAGTTCTGTTTTTTGCAGTACCCTCAAGACACTGTGTGATGCAGCAGCCTGCAGGGAACCACCTTAGAGATGCCAGGGTCAGATACTCATGTGCAGTAAATGAAAGTGTTTGTTGTCAAGAGATCTAGTAATCTGTTTTGCTCTTCTGTGTTTCTCTGTTGCTTTGATCAGAAAGTCTTCTTGAATTAAGTGGATTAATGATGTGAAGACTCAGGATATTTTTTTTTTTTAATCTCATGAAATTGATAGAGGGACGTCATGCAAGTTAACACAGAATGAGCTGCTGATGTAGACTCAGTGTACTGCCTTAAATAGGTAATTACTAGTGGAATACAGGAAAGAGGTTGTCTGGTCTTTAAGACTGTAGCGCAATTGCAGATCAACTGTAAGAAACAATGCTCGAGCAGGGGTCTATGCATCCTGCTTTAGCTCTTCTAAAACGTAAAGGCAACTCCCAAAAGGAAGGTGACTCATTGAATATCAGTGTTGCTGGTGTTCGTTCCAGTTGTGTCTCTGCATTCCCCCTCACAGTGGCCTTGGGTGCCATGGCTGGGCTCAGACTCCGGGGGCTGGCATCCTCCAAACTTTATCAACGCCGGCAGGATCGGCTAAGTGGCACAGGGTCACTCCTGAGCACCAGGACAGATACAGCAGCTGGGATACGTGGGTACGTCTCTGAGATGAGAGGAATGGTGGTGGTGAAGCATTTTCCAGGATTTGATAGATGTTTGGTTCTGGTGGGGGAGGCTTTTTATTTAAAGCATGAATTATCTGCACGCAGCCAGAGGGGATGAAGTCTGTTTATTTTCATTTCCAAGTAGATTACGAAGAAAAGGACTTTCCTGATGAGAATGCTTTCAGTTTTTAACAATAACAGGAAAGCAACAATGGAGAACCTTTCCCGTTTCGAAGCACTGTATTAGTGTTCAGGACCAACGTTAGTGCTAGTAGCGTTAGTGGTGAAGTATTTAGGCACGGTGGGAATAAAGAAATGGTGAAATACAGTGATTTTTTGAAATGTTGATGACATTCTACTGCTCCTTGATTTTTTAGTGCTCAATAGTCCATTTCTTCACCTGTACTGTTAATAGCAAGCTAGTTTTTGTAAATAACTCCAGTCCAGTAGAAACTGAAGCTTTGAGTGTATGTAGCTGCTTCTTAAGATTATTTAGAACTCATCAACCAGAGCTTCTTAAATCTGCCCAGATGATTCCTTTGCTTGATTTGATCATTACTTTTCCTGTGCTTCAGATTAAAATCTTATTTTCCTTCTCAATTTTCATTGACATTAATTTTGGGCAAGAAAGAAATTAACAGGAATTAAATGCAACCTAGTTTCTTGCATTTTGGGAGAGCTCTGAGCTGCAGCAGCAATATTGGATCTGAAGTCTCTGTGACTGGGGACAGCAATGAGCATGCAGGAAAGGAGATTATTTTTTTCCCTAGCAGTCAGAAGTTTTGAATTTCAGTCTTTTCTTAGCAGTAGATAGACCTGATGCTTACCTGGAATTGAGCAATTGGTTCGGCTTCTCAGTTTGAACCGTGGATCCCTCGCTAGAACCCTACTTTCCCCACTGTTTTCCTTTTAGCCTATAGCTATTAGTCAGTTTGTAAATTTTCAGGTTTTCCTAAACAAAGTTGTGGGTGTGAATGTATGAGAATTTAGTGAGCAGGGGAGTAAGAAGGCAGTGGAGGAAACGGTGCTGCCATTGAGTGGAGAGGGTGCTGTTCAGGAAGAGTAAGAAGCATAGAAGGGACCTGTGAGAGAAAAGAAAACGAACATTGAAAAAGCAGCCACAGAACACAAACAGTAGAGTGTGAACTTCAGTATGGGAGGGATGAGGAGATAAATGCCCAGACATAGTCATCTCGTATTGTCAAAATATAGTTTGCATTCAGCTGTTCATCTGTGTTTCATTGTAACCTGTAAGAGCCTTCCAGGAAGAAGATGAATGCACAATGTTTCTTTTCTCCATGATTTCAAATTATTATTTCTAATTTTTTTTTCTAAGTTTGTAAACATGACAGAGACTTTTCAAGCCTTGATTTTGTTTTTTTTTCAAATCAGTGTTTAAAACTCTCTCTTAAGTACACATACTTAATCTGCTAGGTGGAAATAATGCCCTTTTCTGAACAGCATGTTTATAGTACTCAGCGCCACGCTGGTATGGTTTTGCAGGAGAACAGGGTTAGTTCTTGTTTGCCTTCTATGTCAGCTAGATTTCAGGAGCTGGAGCCTGGTGTTTGGAAAATGCTTATCTGTGTGACAGCTCTCGTTTTAAACCTACGCTATTGATGTGCTGTGTGAAGCTGCTACAGGAGGTGATCTGGGCATTGCTGACATAGGACTGCTGACAGCAATGGTTCTCCAAGTGTACTGCATCGAGCTTGGGCATGTTAGTAAGTCTAGGAAGAGCGGAGTGTGGCGGGGAGCTCACTCTGAAGCCGAGCACAGCTGGGGCTACAGGGATATAGCGCTAGGCAGGAGAATGCTCAGAGGCTGATACTGCGCTGTTGAGGGAGAAAGGCTGTGTATGTATTGCTGCGGTGTTGTGTACAGAGCAAGGCTTGCATATAAACTGTGCACTGGCAGAATTTTTAATAAGCCCAGTCAGGTTCAGAAGAAATAATTTTTGCAGCTGGCAGAGTGATTTAGGGAGGAATTGTCTAGATAGGTAAATGGAATACATTTTTCACATCATAGTTCTGGATGCAAAGTAAGCATAGAGCCATGTAATTTGTTTTTACTCAGCAGATGACAGTGCTGAAGATTATAATCTGTTTGGGAATTTTGTGTCCTGAATTATTTGTATTATATCCACAGGTTGGATATAATACAAATACTGATAATTTTTGCTTCTCCTTCCTGATAGGTCCTGATAGTTTATGTCCTTTCTTCAGGCAGATGAGAGTAATCCAAAAGTAGTGTTGCTGCTAGTGGATGCTAATGGATGAACACGTTTGGGAATGATCTGTCCTATTGGTGCTGGTAAACAGACATCACATTTAGCTCCTTTGAGATAACGGAAGTGAATTAGAGAAAGATTAAATGTGTATAAGAAGTTATTTATGAAATAGACATTGTGGGTGAGGTGGTACATGCTTGATAAAAGGGTGTTTTTCTTGTGTAAGAGGTATAACCCATTTTAAACCCCTACATTTCTTTATGTTGTTGATGTTTCCCTGGGCTGAGTGAACACTGCTAAATGTGTGTCTTTTTAAGAAATTGGTCATGGTTTACTGGAAATAAGTATTGCATTGTGTTGAGAGGGACTACCAAGTACCCATGGCATAGCATTTTTTTCTGTGTGAATACTGACAGACTTGCAGTGCTGCTGCTGGTCCTAAAGGTCTGCCTGACGGTGGCTTCTCCTGCAGGCCAACCTTACAGACATTGTATTCTGGTCTCAGCTGCAGTGTGTGGAGGAGTGGAATTTTTTTTAAAACCCTGGCTTCTACAACTAGCAAATTGCTGTTGCTGGTAGGTCAAGGAGAAATAAGGAGCCGTCAAGATTTTTTTCCATATTATGACCATAAGTTGCATTTTTATGTTTTTCTTAATTATCCCTGTGTAGTAAATAAGAACATAAGCTCTGATTTTTACCTTAGCTATTGGCATCTATGATATACACAAGTGGTGATAGCTTTCTAGGTTTTTGACTCTTTACTGTCCGAGGCACCTGTGTGTGCATACATACTAGAAATTACTATGTAAATTTTACCATACTGTGATATCTTCTGTATACACTAGTTTCTACTGGTAGACTAGAACAAGCAGAGAATACCTTTCTAGGATTCCTGAGCGTAGGTACAGTGCCTGTCTGCTGAAGTTTGGACAACGCCCTGGACTCTTGTATCTTGAAATGTTGTCTTCCTTTCTTTTTGTAGTATCTGTAAGGTTTTGGGTCATCTCTGTATTAAAGTAATTCTTCATGTAGCATTGTGATGAAGAACTCTTTTTTGACACTGAAAACAGAAAGCTTTCGAGACCAGTTAAAGAAATCTGGGGGTTTTGGACTGGGCTTTTCTTACAAGTGCTCCTTGCACCTGCAGTTCCCTTCTTGGACCTGATGGTCTGAGACTGTTCACCTGTTCTGGTTGTCTAGTTGTCTGGTTCATTTTGTCTTGCATCCCTGTTTGAGAATCTGAATCCTGCTGATGTGAAGGCTGGAGCTTCTGTTCTATTATCCTAGCAGTGCGAGTATTAATTTGCTTTTTTTTCCCCTCAACCTGGCACCAGTGCTAGAAACCTGTGGACAGATGTTTTAAAGAGGAGGTAGCAGTATAGAAGCTGTAGCTAGCTTTCTTGGTATTGAAGTCCAACCACCCCCACCCCCCTTTTTTTTCTGTAGTAATACAGGCCCAATTTACTGAATCTGTATGATATAAAAATATGACATTTGCTATCCCAAATACATATGAAACCACTGTTCTTGGAAGATAGATCCATATTGACTTTAGTGGTATAAGAAGGTAAAAGGTTTCCAAATCTTTCTGTACTGTCTGTACCAGTGGCACAGAATGGGTCTCCTAATTAACTTCCACTTCTTATAAAGAAGGAATTTTTCTTTTTTTTTTTTCAATGTGAGAGCAATGCTGATGCTTTACAGTAAATACTTCTGGGAAGTCAAAGCATGTGAAACCTGCACCTAATTATAATGGTAAATAACTAATTTCTGTGAAGTAGGTACTTTGACAAAGATAATTTGTTAAAGATGTGGCATGTGATAGTGAAAGATTGGAAAAAGCATTGTTTGAGCACTGGTATTCTTTGGGTTTGCGCAGGACAGGATAACTTCAGGATGTTGAGCTAGTTGTGTTTTAATAGCCTTTCCTGTCTTTGTGTCACCAGCTTATTGTTAAAACAGAGGAAGATTCTGTATTTTACCGAATTGCAAAAAAATCAGTGAGCAAACAGACTAGAATACAATATTGGAGACTGTCCTTTGTGGGAGAGATTCAGATCTAAATGTCTTAGGATTGACACAGCAAGTCTAACTTTCCTGGTCATTCTTGGCACCACCATCAAAAAGGTGGTTTTGGTGATGCTTTTCCTCTCCCCATGCTGCCGACAGAAGTGGTTTTGCAGCAGTCTAGTAAACAGAATCCTAAAACTGCTCTGATTTAGAACTTACCTCCCTCCTCCTTCCAGCCTCGGTTAATTTTAACCTTGAGCTAGTTGATTAAATGCTTGGTTTTGCACAAGGAAGAGGGCACGTGGGAGTGTGTAGTTGAGGAAGATTCTTGTAAGAAACTATGGCATACGTGAAGGTAAAACTTGAATAAATGCAAGGTTGTACCTTGAGGGTAATGCCAAAGTTGCAAGTTTTAGCTGAGGTGCAAAAGAATAAAACATCTTAAGTAAAAATGGATGCAAAGTCATGAATGAAAAGAGAACAGAAGTAAAACTGGACCTATGTTTGTCAAAGAGCCACAGCTGCTGGTTTGTGTTACAGGAGACGCATTGGGCAGGAGCTGATGTGTGATTTAGTTGTCTCCTGTATGACTCTCCTCAACAAATTTCAACTGGGTTTTAGCTGAGGCAGAGAACTGTGTTACTTTGTGTACGGGTTCTTTTATTTCTTACTGGACTAAAAGTTTCTCTCATATATGAGTAACAAGTCACAACCATTAGCTCATTTGCGTTGTGGCATTTCTTGGACAGCTCAGGCTGTATCACAATCATCTTTCTTATGCCTTTGAGGATATCTTGCTGACATCAACCAAGTTGTTCTGGCTCAAGCGTTTTGAACTTTTTTTCAGTTTTCCATTTCCAAGTCGTTGAAGTGCTTGTTCTATTTTTTTGCAAAATGATTAGTGATTTTTTTCACTGCATATCATATTCTGTTGTTAAAAAAGTATTAGGGTATTTTGAACAAAATTCCATAGCTAGGAGTTGGACGTTTTTCATCATTGTGCATCATCAGAACAGTAAATAAACTCTTGGGACTCTTGATATTCTTTTGCTTTTGCAAATGAATGAGGTAAGTTAATTTTTTTGAGAGTTAAAAATTAAATCCAAAGTTGTACTTCATGCTAAGGGAAGACAGTGAGAACACAGAACAATAGTGCGTCTGACTTCTACTAAGAATTTAAATTTCCCAATAGATTTTGTATTGTTTAGAAGTCAGGGTTCATTGGGAGGTTGCTCTGCCTTCAGAGCATCTGTGTGTCTCCACAGTACTCTGCCTTCAGCCCTCAAATGCTGCTTTCAGAACGGAGGCTCTTGAAAGCCCTATTCTTGGGAGTGAGTCTTTACATCTTCATTATCTTTCAGCCCACACAACTATGGGACTTGTGTGAGAATCTCTCCCAGGATAGGTGTATTCGGTAGCGTTTGGTGTGCACTTGCACTGTGTTTAATGCAGGAAGACAGCTGTGCAGGCTGCAGGCTGTCATTGTGGTGTACTGTAGTCTGGGCAGCAGCTCTGTTCTTGCAGAGTTCAGCCAGCCAGGTAGCTGGTAGCGGCAGGGATTGGTGCTGTTCCTTTCCTAGAGTGCTGTTAAAGTCCATTTGGAGAAAGAAAAAGAAATTGGGATTTTTTTTTAATGTTCATTTCATGTTTATAAAGCAAAACCCCTAACAAACACAACCCTAGGTCATGCTTTGTTGTTTGTGTGTAGGGTGTACTTGACGTTATGTAGGAAATTGAGACTTGCTGGAATGCCATTTTGCCTGGTTTTCTTCTGTAACCCAAAGGAGCTTTTTCACTGCTGGTGACGTGAAGCTCTTTTAATCCTGGTTGCTGGGTAGCTCAGGTCTTAGAATTCAGGCATCAAATTTTTTAAGAGGGAAAAAATACTTGATGGGGGAGATCGTATTTTCAAGTCCTGGTACACATTTGCATTATGGAACTGGAAGAGTGGCTATTGAAAACTAAGCCGATTAGGTCTCTTGGCTTTGCTGCAAACACTGATGTTTTTGTGTTGATCTGTTGCTTTGGTAGTCTGTTGGGATAAAATGTTTCTTTAACCTATGATCTCTAATTTATGAAATTACAGGATTTCCTGCTTGTCCATAATTCCAGTCCATGTCTGTTTTTTTAAAGCTCCTTCATACTGCAAAAGGCAACAAGTTGTAACAAATTTCTGCTAAATCGGCACTCCGTTCTTGAAACTAGTACCAGCTCCCATGGTGTTTGCCACCCTTTGAACTGCAGTGGCAGAAAGAAAGTATATTTTTACAGAGCGGTCACTCAAAGTCACAGCACGGGATGTTTGTGCAGGCTACAGATGTGGTACGTTTGACTCGGCAGAGCCAGCTGAAGCACAGGGCTGGGTTTGTTGCCTCAGGAGTATGAGGCTGCTGCCTGTGCTGCTGCCTGCACTGCTACCTGCTCCTTTTAGTTGTGCTCAGAGCACAAAGCCCTGGCGTACAAACAGTGGTGTGTTTTTGTAGGGGTGTCTCTAACCAGAGGAAAAAGAACCTTCTGCTAGTGGAACATGTGGATTTTACTGTTTTCTATGAAGAGGTGTGGAAAGCAGCATGTCAGGTGGTAGAATAACAATGGCAATGGCAGTTCAGTTCAGAGTAGCTTTGAATATAAAAAGAAAGAAAAAAATCTTTTAAATCAAGCTATCATTCTTTTTATGTATACGTTATGTGCTTCAGGAAAACTATTACACAGATATTTAAGAGATTTGTAACATGGTAGAAATTTTTTGTACTCCCACCTATAAAATTGCTATCTTTCCAATCAGAGAATTCAGAAGGTGCCCAGAAGGCATACAATAGGTTTTCTATACCTATAAGTGCAGCAATATTGAATTTATATATCACTGGATAGTCTGCTGGTTAAAAGAAAGGTCCCATTGCAATAAGAAACCGAGACTCTTTGCTTATAATTTTTTCTTCTTTTGATTATATTATAAAATCATATGATATATGATTTTAAAACTGCATTCTCCTAGTATATAGAGAACTTAGATTACCATGATGGCAAGCGTGAAAGTTTTGTGAAAGAGGTTAGGGTTGTTCTGCATTTTAGGTGAGATAGAGGAAATGCCTTTTACATGATTTGTCAGTGTGGTTTGGGGTTTTTTTTGTAGCTTCACTTTCTGAGGAAATGAAGCTAATCTATTTCCCAAACCAGCCAGAGAGACTTCTCTCTACCCATACCTTTTTAACACTTTGACAGTTTCAACTGATTTATTAGGAGGACAGAGGCATTGTATGCAATTATTTTCCTATTACTCCTGTGCACATAAGCTGCTGGGTAGAGGGGGAAATGCTGTTAATTCCTGCAACGAAGGGGAGACTGCAGCTGGATATCAGTGCTTATTACACACCAGAAAATCCTCAGAGGTGCACATCCCAGGACCAGAAATCCTATGAAGTCAGGATCGTTGTGTTTGCTACTCTCTGAACTACTGATTTATTTAAAACTGTGGATATTTGGTGTGAGCTATTAGCAGGATGACATAATGGGGCAAAAGACTGGTGAAGCAGCCGAAAGTAGGTGCAGTAGGTAAGTCTGCAACATGAGCTTATTCTGCCACGTGTGAGTTGCAAGAACATTATTTCTAACTGATGTCAGTGCTGAATTGACTCATTGACCTTTTTTTTTCTTCATGTAAAAGGAAGTTTAAAGAAGTGGAAATGTTGCGTTCATAGATGTTGGGGAAACTTGGATGATATGATTATACTCATGTGATTGACTGTGACATTGCTCATGTTCTTATTCCTGTCTTTATTCCAGTAATATGTCTGATGCTCTCGCAAATGCAGTATGTGAACGCTGCCAGACTCGATTTGATCCTGCAGAAAGGATTGTGAACAGCAATGGGGAGCTCTATCATGAAAACTGCTTTGTCTGTGCTCAGTGTTTTCGTCAGTTCCCAGATGGACTTTTTTATGAGGTGAGTTCTCATACTGTGTAAGAGAAGAGAAACAACTGAATTAAAATGCAAGGAATTAGGTGAAAATTCTGGCAGAAATATGAATTTCCATCTTTCTTGCATGTTTAATTTCTTAGCCCTAAACCTTTGTTGATTGTTTTTTTAAAGGGCTTCAGACTTCATTTGCTTTTTTTTTCTTCTCACACGCTCCTTCCTATATATCAGTAACAACAAAAACTGTATGCTTGCTCTTTGAGTAAGAGGCATTTCAAAAGGAAAATAGAAAATGTTTCTTAATATTTCATTAGGCATAAGTGTTTTTTTGTCTTTTTTTTAGACTTTTTATACTAAACTTTTCCAATTGGGCAACTGAAATTGGTGAATCTATTTAAAAATGAGGTTGAATTGTTTTTACAGAGTACGTGCAAGCACATATTTTGAATAGCACATTCTTTTAAACATGCTGCATTCTTAATTTGCTGTGAGTTTTAGCCTCATGTGGGAGGGGTAGCTCTGAATTACATGAGTAAATCAAGACGTAAGAGTAGCTCAGTTACTCATGAGGACTCCTTCTCTCTTGTTTGCAGTTTGAAGGTCGGAAGTACTGTGAGCATGACTTTCAGATGCTGTTTGCTCCTTGCTGCGGGGAATGTGGTAAGATGTGGTGCATGTCAACACTGTGGGGTAACAGCTACAGGGCCATGCAAACCTCCCACCGTTGCAGTGACATCCATCCAGCCCTGGCCTGGGATTGTTGAGGTCATTTTAAGGAGCAGAAGCTCTAGAAGGAAACAAAGCATGATACCAGCAGTGATTTAGGGTATCCTGGTTGTGGGAATAATTAGGTTTATAATCAGGGTTTTCAAAGTTAGACTGTAATAGTTCCTGTGGAATTAAAGTTGGAATGATTAGGGCAGCATACTTTTGATAAGACTGCTTTCTGCATGCATCTCAAGGTGTTGCTTTCCTTTTGCAGGTGAATTCATTATTGGACGTGTTATCAAGGCGATGAACATTAACTGGCACCCAGAATGTTTCCGCTGTGAGCTCTGTGATGTAGCACTTGCTGACCTGGGTTTTGTGAAGAATGCTGGCAGGTAAGATAGAGCAGGAGCTCTGAAAGTTTTATCAGTATGTTATTGATACAGTAGCGAGATGTTGAGAGTGGTCAGTTAGTTGTACACGAGAGGTAAAGCTTGGAAAGGTACAGAAGAAGCTTTAAGAAATAGTCTTTTAGGAGGTGGGAAATGGGATGAAGAACAGAATTCCTCATCCAATGAAACATGTAGAAAGCAGAAACTCAAATTTTAGTAGCTAGCAGGTGGGTTCTGGAAATGAAAGGGATTTCAGGCAAAAGGCTGAATAGCAAGTGAGAAAAAGGGATTTTGTGATCTTGGGCAAGGTATATATCAAGTAAGCTGCTGAGCAGGAAGTCAAGATATAGCAAAAGGCCAAAAGAATAACAGGAGGATTACAGCAAATCCTGTTCAGAATGTGATCCCCCTGGTCTTCAGAAAACATTCGTTTTATATACAGAAATATAAAAATGAGCCCTAGAGGTTTGATTAATGCATTTAATTAAGAAGTAAGAAATAAAAACATAAAAGGGAACCTGTACAAAAGCATACCATGGTAAGAAATAAAACGATCCAGTAGTTAGCAGAGTGTTGTGCAAATCATAGTTAATTTCAGGCTTTCAATGTCTTGAGCAAAGCCTAGTAGTTTCCTAGAGTTTATATTCTCACTAGCTAAATGGTGAGGAAGGGAAGGAAAGGTTATATACTTGTACCCTGTCCAGCAGGGAGCCCTCTCAATTCCCTCTTCCATCCTGCATGAGCTTCTCTGCCTTAGTATTTGGAGTTGGGCATAATTTTCTTTCAACACCTAAGCTTGCTAGAATGGGCTGTTGTGATAGCACCTAGGCTGTTTTGGGAAAGCAGTCAGGATTAAAGCAGTTCAAGTAGGATAAAGTACATTTGATTTCATAATTTGTGGACCAAATCTGAAAGAGTAAGGAGCTCGTTCCCAGAAGCACAGAAAAGAGATATGTATGTATATGTCTGTACATAAAAATACAGTTCACCTGTCACATGATTTCCTATAATATTTACCTTCATAGCATCGAAGCAGTCTTCTAGTAAATATTACTGGGAACTCTTGGGTTCTTTTTCCCGCTTCTCATTGTACCTGGTTTTCCCTAGTGTGCCTGTCCTTTCCAGATATATTCTGCTGGATGCAATTTGTATCAGTAAGGATAGTTAAGATAATCCCTATTTTGTCTGTAGTGAAGGAATAGTCTTGCTAGATATATCACAAAAAATAGTTGTAAAACACCTCAGAGGTAGGAGTCTCTTCTGGACAAAGTAAACTTGTTCATATGCTTACTTCATTTTCACCGTTTGGGTTCATATTTTTATGATTCAGTATGTAGTAAAGATGAATGCTGTATTCCTAAACAGCCCTTTTCCATTCTGTAGTTTGAGGGTTATCGGGATATCTGATGTTCTTCAGGGAACTACATAAAAGAGACAGTGTACTAAATGTTGTCCTGCCTCTGCCTGCAGCTTTGAGACAATGGCAGAGGCGAGATAGAAAAGGTTGTGTGAAGTTTAGTGCTCATCTGCAGCTCTGAATGTTGGGAAGAAATAAAAAAAATTGGAAGTCCTAGCTTAACTCCAGTCCAGGTTGGGTGCATTGCAGCACTTCAGTCTTTTTTTCTTGCCACCATTTAGTACCAATTTTCTGTCTACTGTGTATAAACGCTTTGAATTTGAAGACTTGAACAAGATGTGCAAGCATGCTGGCATTTCATCAGGCAGGTCTATCGGGGGAGTGGGTTTCTACTGCTGGAGCAATGTAAAATTTTAAAGTAGGCTGTATGCATTGTGCAGAGGAAGAATCTGACTTTGAGAATTAATTTCTTTTTTTTGCTTTTTTTTTTTTTTTTTCCTAAACGTCCATTTAATAGCGTCTTTGCTCTCTTCCTTATTCCCAAGTGTTCAGTCCTCAGTTTCACATCTTGGAAATCAGTAGAACTACTTCTGTTTGCACTTACAGTAAGACAAGAACATGTGATCTCTGTTGTTAGAGGAGTTCTTGCTAATTGCAGTCCCATTAAAACAACAGATCTTCTCTCCTCAGGATGAGTTTGACTCTCGGTGGACTATCTCACCGTATATTTGCACCCTTACCTTATTTTGGTGGAACAGAGTGTTCTTAAGTCAAAGCAGTGACAAAAGTCACGTTCACAGTTCTGATTTAGCACTTAGTGAGCTTTCATTTGTCTTACCCTCATATGTTTGAGGCAACATTACAGTCTTTTTAACACAAAAGAGATTGCACAAAGCCTCACGGAATTTCTCAGCTACAAAAAAATACATGACTGGGTCCAGGGCACCATTCAGGCTCGTGAGGCAGGAAGTGATGCGGTTGCTGAGGGCTAGAATACGCTGTGTTTCACAGGAAGTTTTGGTCCCGTTGTAATGGAGAATGTAAATGTAGCGATTGACGTGATAAGGTACAAAGCAAATCAGAAAGATCATCAGGACCATGATGATCATTTTGATAGCTTTTTCCTTCAGGTGTTTCTCAACTCTGTTCCCGCTCTTCAGGCTTTGGATGATTAATAAGTAGCAAGTCACTGTAGTAACAAATGGGAAGGTGAATGCCACTGCTAAGGACACAAGGGCGTGACGTGATGCCTTTTCCCTGTACAGCTGCAGGCAGATGGTTGTGTTTTTCATCTCAACTGTCTGCACACTGAGCAGCAGAGGTGCCATTGCAACCCCAACTACAACCCATAGAAAGGCACATGCCAAATGGGCATAAAGCGACCTGCGGAGCTTGATGGATTTCACAGGGTGCACAATGGCTAGGAAACGGTCAACGCTGATACACATGAGGAAGTAGATACTGGCATACATGTTGAGGTAAAAAAGGAAGCCAGTGAGTCTGCATGGGATCTCACCGAATGGCCAGTGATTGCCAGAAAAATGGTACACCAGCCGTGTGGGAAGTACCAGCACAAAGGACAGGTCAGCCACAGCGAGGTGCATCAGGAAAATGTTGGCAGGTGTGCCTGACTTTTGGTCCCGCAGGAAGAGCCAAAGAGCCAGGGCATTGCCAACAAAAGCCAGGATGAAGTCCAGGAAGTAGAAAGTGGCAAAAAGGATGTTCTCGAGGTGTGTCTCTTTGCCACATTGCTCTGATGTTTCCAAAGAGAAATTTGATTGATTTGAGCAATTGAAGAGTAGGCTTGAGGGATCTGCTGGGCCATTCATTTTTCACCACAGTTTTGAAGAAGAAAAAAACCCCAAACCTGAAAGAATTGAGACAGTCTATTACAACAGAGCCTGATTTTGTGAAGAAAGAAACCCAAAACTCAAACCCAAACGACCCACCCAAAAGACCACACATGGAAATCAGTGATGTCTACTGCTTGCTATATTGGTGTTTAATATGACAGGTAGATCTGAGTTTAAACCCTTGTATTAAAATTCTGAATACCTTCTGCTCGTCTGGGTTTTCCAGACCATTAATTTCTGCTGAAGGAACCACTGTAACGAGCTAGCTAGCTGATTATGAGCTTGTCTTCAACCTATGCTGAGTTCATTTGAATAACAGAGTAGTGAAATGCTTATGTGTCTGGATAATGGAAGAGTGGAAATGGGTTCTGTATGTCTAGCTAGAAAATATTTGTTATGTTTAATTTGAAAGCCTAATTCAGGACTGAAGAACCCCTAACAAGTCAGCTTTTCTGAGCACAAGTATCTGTTGTAAGGTGGCCTACCTTAGAATATCTGTCTTGTTCCTAGAAGAGGTGGAAGACAGGTCTTGTATTGCTGTTATTAAAAAACCCGCAGGGATCCTGAAAAATCTTTGAGAATTATTTCAGTCTAAAGTCCCTTATTTAAGCATCTAGTTCCAATATAGGAGGAAACTATTCAGATGGGTAGCAACATCTCATTTGAACAGCAGAAAGTACTGAATTGACTCAGAAAAGATTATTAGTAATGCCCGTGCTGCTGATTACTTGTCAGTGTCATGCTTCCCTGCAGCTTTCTTCTCTCTCTTCCTCCCTCAAAAGCCTGAACTCCGCTGTAACTTATCCAGGGCCTTTTCCAAGCAGCAGCTTAGTAAAACTGAGCCTAGCTTTGCCAGTCTGTTGCCTGCAGGGTCCTGAGCAGCACCAACAAAAAATGGTAAGATTTTCTGGGCACCTACCCGTGTTTTTTTACACATTCCTCATCTGGGGGTGTAGGTGGTAGGGATATACAGGCAGGCTGAGTTTCCAGCATTGTCTCTGTTTCTTGGATTCCTCTCCATTGTGCTCATCATCACATTTTGTACTGATGGACCATTTCTCCGTAACATTCAATACCCTCCATTTTCCTCTACTGAGATTAAAATTTTAACATCGTTGCTGATGTTGTTTGACAAAATTTTTGGTCTTGGGCAGAAGCTATGCTATATGCTGAAATCTTGCATCATTAGACAGTTGATCCAATGCATTACGCAATGCATCCAGCGTCCCAGCAGAACTGATTATTCAGATGTCTAAAAATATTGGTGGCTAATCAAGCAACTGAAATGGGATGAAGAGCAGACCAATATATCGGAAAATGTAAACAAAAATCCAAGGTAATTACCATCTTTTGTTTGACTGCTATCACTTTCAGGTGGACAGAAAACTATAGTAGCTAGAGATTAGTATGCTGGACCACCTCTGTCTAGTTCACAGATGAAGAGAGAAAAGTCAACAGAAGGGAAACGCAGTGAAATTCAGAAACTGAAATTTCTTCATATGGCCACAGAGGGGCCGTCTTACTCCATGCATTGCCTAGATACCCTGCATGTTTATGGCAAAAAAAAAAAGAATCTAGGTTTGAGTGTATGGGTACTCATTGCCTACAGCTGGCTGCATGCTTCGTGGTCCAAGAGATGGCAACAGTTACTACCTTGAGATTACTAGAAGTGCATGTGTAAGGAAGACTGTACAGCCCTTTTTTCCCCAAGGGACATTTTATCTGTACAAATACATGCGAAATCTTGGCTTTCACGTACAAAAGGAAAATTCCTCATTGCAGTTTTCAGTGTGAATTTCCTGGGTTTGCAGAGGAGCTAGCAATTTTTGTTTCTAGTGTTTGTTTGTCCCTTACAAAGTAAAACCTGCAAGTATTTTTGAATACAAGATGCTGAAGTTTATATGTGACAGTAATGTTGAATGCTCAAATACTTGTCCTCCCCGGATGGAAGTAGTTTAAATATGTGTTTTTCTATTGCATACCAAAGGAGAAATACAATGAGACCATGCCTTTTTACTGGCTGTTAATTTACAGTGGTACCTGTCACCTAATGTTCTGGCTGTTCAGCCTTTTTATGTTTAAATATGCTTTTCATCTGCAAAAAATATGAACAGGTGATCTTTATACTCACGTCAGTGATGGGGTGGTCTGATGGCTAAGCAGTACGTGGTTGTGACACCACTGAGAAAGCAGTAAATGCTGCTTGGACCAGCTGAAAAGGCAGAAGCAAGGGTTGTCTGATGGAACAGGCAAGGATGTCTGTTGTCTTAATGATTTATAGCCGTTCAGGAGGCAAAGCGGTAAGCACTTTTTCCCTGTTTACAAGCTAAATATTAGGGGTTTAGCAGCATGATACATTGAACCAATTCTATTTGAGCTGATTTCCTAAGGAGGATCTTTGGGATTCAGATTGAGTGTCAGTACCAGACTTGGAACGGCCAAGACTTACAAGTCCAGAGTATTGTCCTCACTGATGACGGCGTTGAGTCTGCTCTTGATTTCTAGATGGGCATGCTTTCACTGCAGAACACTGTGGGGTGGAGTGGAAAGGAGAATGTCAGAGCTATCTAGAAGCCCAGTATGTCAGTGTCAGGAAGGGAGAGGCTTGGAACTAATGATAAAATTAATTCAGTCTTTTCAAATGAGTGCCTTCACAGTAGAGCTGCTATTATCTAATGTACTTTTTAGAAGAGCAAGGTGAAGGGAGGTATTTTTCATTGCCTGGTCAGAAATCATAGAAAAGGGAAGTGGGCCTCTGCCTAATTTTGCTTAGGTTTTAAATTAGAAGGGAATTTTAATCAAGTTTTTTTTTTTTTTTTTACAGTTCTGTTCATTCATGTAAAATTGTGATGTAGTACTTGGGTAGGTTAGGAAAAGAGCTGACATGTCACTATAATTAATTGTTGGGTTTTTTTTTTTAAATTGATCTGTTTTCAACAAAATGCGACAACTTTACAAAAGTAATAGTTCTTTGATAGTGTGTTCTGTAGACAGTATGGAAAGCCCTTTGCTGTTATTTACAGTTCTACTTCTATTTTGGCTGGTTTTATCCTATCAGTTTAAAATAAATGTGTTTGATTTTTAGTTTTTTCTTTCTTGTTGGTTTGTTATGCTTACAAAAAAGCACGGAAAGTCCTTGAAAGCTTGTTGTACTTGTCTGTATGAATGCTAAGAGCAAACTAGAAACTTCCACAAATCACCTAGAATGGGTAGATTGTGCTAAGCTGTATGGTGCAAGAGGCTTTGACTCTGCAGGCAGAAAACTCCTTTAGGAGCCTGGTTCATTGTCCAATGTTTTCCACTTGGATTGCACTCTTGGTGTTGTGTGGATATTTAGTGATTTACGTATTGCTAAACAGAGCACTATTTGGAACCAACTATTATCCCAGGCCTCCCAGGGCTGAGCTGTAATGAGGATGTCGCTGCTCATTTGAAATGCATGCACACTGACCATATTTTATGCTCTGTTTCTCTTCTGCCGAGAAACAAGTCAACAATCCACAATAGACATAATTACTGATTACTCTTTCAGCAGCTGCTGTATCTGTCATTAATGAAACAATAAGCAGAAGAAATATTTAGTTAATCTTAAGTTAGTTACCTGGCTAGTTTGAAGCCCACTGCAGATAAATCTGAACTGTATTTTAGGGTTTATAGTGGATATCATAAATTACTGTTCTTGCTCTCATTCTGGTTTGGGATTATGCTAGTTTGTGGGGTTGTATGATTGTGGTTGTAGTGTCCTGTCAAATGGGAGTGTCTCCTATCTTTCACTGAAAGTACTATTCATGAGAAATAGTCCACTTCTGACTGAAATTATTCTCCTAAAAATTACTCCCTGCTGAGCTTCCCACCCTTCAGCTGGAATATTTGTAAACATCAAAGCAGTGTCAGAGAGCAATGGACATACCATACAACTGTCGGCTTTCCTGGCACAAATGGATGTACATCAGGTGCAGAAGTTTGAAAACTTCTATGCTTTGGAGGAGCGGTGTAAAGAAGAGTAAGGAAATTATTTCTTGAAGTTCAAAAAATGCTGCCTGTTCTTAGTTGCAAACATTTCCATTATATTCATCCACACCTCTCTGTGTGTGCGTCTTTCTACCTCACTGACACCATCTAAAACTAATGCTGTTAGGAAAGCTCCCTCATTGTTCTGCTAACAGAATTTTGTCTCTTACCTCTTTACAGTGCAGTCCTGTGGGTGGAGTGTAGGGTCCTTTCGGGGAAAATCTCAAGGAACTCCTTCTGATGAGAGCAAACCAAATAGAAGCAGCAACGGTGAAAACAAGAAGATGATCCAAAAAGAGCACGGTTGCAGAGTTGCTAAGGGGAGCCCCTCTATATAGTGCTCTTCTAGCTCTGATAGCGCATTATCAGCTCAGTCACACAACAGAGAGGACACCCCAGCACTGAGGAGCAGTCTTCATCCCAGCTGAGCTCTTGGCACTGGGGTTGCTGCTGCTGTTATAGATATGAATATACCTTATGAATATTCCAGTGTTCATGGTGCTTACTAAAGGCTGCTACTGAACTCCCAGCCCTGAACACAGACTTCTTGGAGTCCCCTGATTATTTTAGGAGGGTGGAGAGAAGCATTGTTTAGGGGAAGTCTGGTATTAATAGACACAACAGGACATTTCAGAATGGGATAATTCCATAATGGTGGGAGTGGGGAGGGGGAGAGGGAGAGGGGCGGCTGCTATGGTAACAGCTTAGCCTGTCCAACACTTCCCTTTGCTTGCAATAGAGGAGGGTCTATGGGATGGCAGCGAGGGTTTGTGAGCGGGGAGGGGCTGATAATGGTTTATCAGTGCAAATGGCTGAAGGCATCTTATTCAGCTGAATGAGAGGGGTCTCTTTCAGGACACTTGCTTCAGGGTCCCTATGTCCTGCCCCGTATAATTACTCTGCATTTGACAGTGCCGAATAAAATTGATGCCTTTATGCTGAGATGAGCACAGCTGCATGTTTCTTTATAATGGGGTGCTGTCTGCTTTTTCTGGACTCCGTCTGGGCAGACAGTAGTTCCAGCCCTGGAGAGAGACACTTGCTGACAGGAGGACTCAGATTTGGAGAGAATAATAATGATACTTAGCACTTAGACAGGCGCCTGCCAGCTGAGGGTCATAAATGTTTGAGGTCTCACAACAACATCTGTGTTGTATTCTTACCCTCATTTCACGGATCTAAGGGTAAGTGATTCATCACAGCAGAATTTTGGAAGGGGCTCTGCAAAGAACCCACTACTTCAGCCATAAATCTACTCTTTGCATTTGAACTTCTCCTTTTGTCTGATGTCTTTTGAGAATGACCTGTAAATCTGAGTGAGTGTTTCACATAGCGATACAGTGAAAGGAATTAAGCAGGCTTGTCTGTTTTGTGACAAAGAAACCCCCAGAAGTCATTCCCCTGCCATTTTCATGTTACCATAAATTCTCCCCAGCCTGCAGCATTGCAGCTAGAGGGGTAGGTAATAGGCAAGTAAACTGAACAGCTTCTCCTCGGAGAAATACTGGGATAGAACTGTTGGGTTCTGTCAGCCTTTACAGAGGTTTTTTTATGCCTTTGCTCAGGCTTTTCTACCAGAAATTTGGCTTACCTACCTGCTCAGAACTGTACTTATAATATCTTCTAGAACATGTGATAGGAACACAGTAACATTTACCACATAAAATTGCGTAGTTCTTTATTTTCTTTAACTTAGAACTAGAAGGAATTTGTAGGCAGAAGAGCTGCTTCAGTGGTCTCTTGTTCGTCCCAGCTACTGAAGACCAAGGAATCCAGTCGTGGTAAAAACATTCAAGCAATGTGCTCTGGTTTAATATTCTTTATTCTCTCTTCTTGACTCCTTCCCAGTGCTGTAGTGCCGTTAGCATGGCTGGATCCCATAGTTAGTAATAGAGAGAGGGTGTTGCCACCTTTCCTTGCCCACCTCTCAAAAAGGATCTAGAAGAACTGGAAAGGATGCCTGGAAGAATAAGACTGATATCCTTGATGGGATGTAGATCAGGGAATATTGGAGGAGTGTTCTAGGGAAATAGAACTCTGTGACTACTCTATCCACGTATCCTTTTCTGTGCAACTGGTGTGAAAGACAAGATGCTAAACTAAATTATGTTTGGTCTGACCTCAGAAGACACTTATTCTGTAACATAAAGTACATCCTACATCATAAACTATACATTGTTTTAGGAGAAAGAATTTCTTAGTATTTTCTTTTCTTTACTTTGTTCAACCAGGCATCTGTGCAGGCCATGCCATAACCGTGAAAAAGCTAAGGGACTGGGCAAGTACATCTGTCAGAAGTGCCACTTGATAATCGATGAGCAGCCTCTGATGTTTAGGAATGATTCCTACCATCCAGATCACTTCAACTGCACCCACTGTGGGTATGTTCTCATATTCTAAACTCTGACAAGAAAGGACAATCCTTTCCAAGGCCTAAACTTTGCTGCCTTCACATTGTTGAACAAAAAGAAGTTGTGTCAGGAGAAATCAAAAGAAATTTAGAAAACCTACAGGAACTTTAGTTTTATTTTGCCATTCAATGTTTTTTTAATCCTAAACTTGAACGACAGTATTTTATGCTTAAAATGAAAATAGTTCCTGAAAATAGTTCCTTGGTATGAAGTTATCTGAAAGGCTTGTGTAGATTACAGTAATAGTGTTGTCCAAAGGTAGCTGTTGCCAGGCTATTCAAAATAGTTTCACGTTGCATTCCTAGTAGAAAAAAAAGATGACCTGGTGAGCTGTGTCAGTCTTCTGCCTGACAAAGTCCATTTCCATGCCAATACCTGCCTGACCTATTTGCCACGAAGGCAGTGTAACTGGAGCGCAGCACTGCCCTAGAATGGGCAACGGTGCTGAAGAATAAAGTAAATGGCTCGGTGCTGAGCACGACTAGGATGGTCCTGGTACCTGAGCTATCCCATTCAAAGAGAGCTGGATTTTTTATATGACACTGCATTTTTCCATGTAAGCACACCTCCTATTTCTGCTAGAGTATCTAGCCAAAGACATTATACTCCACGTGAGTTCTCTTGTCAGGCAAACTGAGAAAGCAGTTTTAGAAAGATGAGTTGAAAACAGTATTTCACTAGCTTAATTTAACAACTCTGCATTTGTAGCACGAAAGTTGCTGAAGTATGTTAACTTTCAAGTTTAGTCTTCCAAAACGTCACCTCTGGAATTAAAGAGCTTCGCTTGGTGTTCTTACTTGAGGGACATGTTTGCGTTTGCAGGAAGGAGCTGACTGCTGAGGCCCGGGAACTGAAGGGAGAACTGTATTGCCTGCCCTGCCACGACAAGATGGGGATCCCCATCTGTGGAGCCTGCCGCAGGCCCATCGAGGGACGAGTGGTCAATGCTCTGGGAAAGCAGTGGCATGTCGAGGTGAGGTCTCTTTGAACCTGAAACTTCCTTCAGGAGCCATTTTGGCTAGTATTGCTTGGAAGCTGTAGACGTTTCTGTGATCTGTAATACAGGAATTCAGACGAAAAACAATTGCTTGTGTTTCAGATTGCCTTCACCATATGTGAGTGAATGAGTACGGCAGGGTCATCAAGGTTGCTTAAGAAAGCTCTGCTTTCACAACAGTAATAACCTTAGTTTTAAAATGCCCGAGTTGTGTTGTAAAGATTCTTGCAGAATATGGTTTACTGAACAGCATTTACTTAATAATAACTTTACGTATTTACTGCGAGGTACTTAGATATATCACCTCCAACCCCAGTTAACAGATTCATAAGTGTGTTGGAATTTGTAATGTAGGCAGAGCCAGTGCAATTCTTGCTTTTTAAGCTTTTTCAGCTCATTGTTTTTATATCTTTCAGCTGAGTTGTCACAGCTTGCTCTGAAGTTTTTTAGTGATTTAAGCCTCCTAAGGGCTTGAACAGAGAGAGATGATGATGCTCATTTGAAGCTCTTTCTCTTCTCTGAAACAAACAAGATGATAGTCCACAAGTCTGTCAGTATAGACACAAGACAGTTGTCCATTCAGCAGGTTTTCTACCTATCTTTAATGCAATCCTTAATTACTATAGTAAATTAAATATTTCCTCTTTTCTATTCTTTCCATAAAGATTTTTCTTCCTTCATTAAAGCATTAAGGGGTAAAAGTTTTAAAATGAAAGAAGGTAGATTTAGATGAGGCATTAGGAAGAAATTCTCCCCCGTGAGGGCGGCAAGGCGCTGGCCCAGGCTGCCCAGAGCAGCTGTGGGTGCCCATCCCTGGCAGTGCCCAAGGCCAGGCTGGACGGGGCTGGGAGCAGCCTGGGCTGGTGGGAGGTGTCCCTGCCCATGGCAGGGGGGTTGGGGCTGGATGATCTTTAAGGTCCCTTCCAACCCAAACCGTTCTGTGATTCAATGATTATCTTGCATGGCTACAAATCATGGTTCAATACAAGTTTTCCCTTGGTGATGGAGGGGTCGCTTTGCCTGCCAATAAATGTCTTATTTTTTTGTCTTTTACAGCATTTTGTTTGTGCCAAATGTGAGAAGCCATTCTTGGGGCACCGACACTATGAGAAAAAAGGACTGGCTTATTGTGAAACTCACTATAACCAGGTAAATTCTGCCATCTAGACTGCAGGTACTTGCTCTGACTGACAAATGCTTTTTTGCATTTTACATATGCAAAGCTATGCAGATTTTGCATAATCTGAATTTGTAGAGGCAATACAATATTGAGATATTAGTGAAATTTAATAGAAAAACTAGTTTTTCTTGGTAGGTCTGAAAGGTGATGCTAAGAACAGAATAGAAGTTCCATGGGGATATTGATTTTTCTTTTTGCCATTGACAGAAAAAAATACTGGCTGTGGGTTGTGGTTAGAATCTCTGTAATTTTACTCCAAAACTATTTGTGCGGACTTCTTTGACAATTACTTGCTTCCATGGGCCTAAGATAAATGTCCTGTCTAAAGCATAAGAGAAATATGTTTCAAAAGCCAACCCAAACGTATTTTTTCTGTATGAGTCTACTGCACAGCTATGAATTTGGTATTTTCTTCTGTCAGATAAAGCGGTCTATTTCTTCAGAGATAATTGTTACTGTTTTGAGAGTGGCTCTAGGTTTTATTTTTATGTTTATAGTTAAGCATCAGGAGATGTTTGTCTACAGTAAGTATCATACTTCACCGATCCTCTTTTCTCCAAATTGCCACCTGTACAGGACTTTAAGATCACATAACAGTGGTAGAGTGTGAGGCATCAACAAAAAAGGTTTTGTAGTACTTAGTGGTATGAGATCCAAAGGAACATAGACTATTTGGCAAGTGTATGAGAAGTTATTCAGAAGATTTAAATTGGTATATTTGGGGGCTACTGCAGTGTCTGGGAATTCTTTGATTGTTAGGTTTTAATGTTCACACCAGCTGTGTAACTTGGGGAGCAAGAGCAGTCAGTAACATGAGTTCCTGTTCTTATTTTTTTTGCTGTGCAGCTCTTTGGAGATGTGTGCTACAACTGCAGCCACGTGATAGAGGGAGACGGTAAGATTTGTTCTCTCCTTGTTTTGGGTTGCTGTCCTTGTTCCATTTGTTAGTGCAGCTGTTGCAGTACCACAGTTGCAAGGCACTAGTGTTTCTTTTCACATCTGGCCTCATTTGAATTTGGATACAAATCCGAATTCAAATATTCCGACAGTTTCCTCTTATTTTGTGCTTTTGCTTTTGCAGTGGTATCAGCTCTTAACAAGGCCTGGTGTGTGAATTGCTTCTCGTGCTCCACCTGCAACATCAAGCTTACACTGAAGTAAGTCAGTGTTTATATTTTGGACCATATGAGATGTTTGCCCTTAAGGCAGGGTATCAGCTTGGGGGAGCCCTGAGTCAGTGTCTCTCTGAGGGGCAGTATGCTTTTTCTCTGTGCTTATAATTCCACTGATTTCAGAACTAAAAGGGAGCGGGGGCTCAGCATCCCCTCTAATTTCTTTTCCTTCATTAATCTGTTCTCTAAGTAGGTTGGTAAGAGGAGAACTCATTCAGCAGTACAGAGGGAAGGGTCTATACTTAAAGTAACTGCCTGTCCTGAACTACCTGTGCCTCCATGTCTCCTTAGTCTGGATGCTCCCCTCAGTGACAGTATTTACAGTTGTGTAGATTATTTTGAAAGAAAATGTTATGCTAGTTACCTCCAGTATGTAGAAGGGCAGAAAAGAAAGCGATCCTACATTTATCCTTTCTCCGCTTCAAACCGTGATCCTACCGTGATGGATTGGCCCCACTGGCCTTGTATATGAAGGAGCTCTAACTCTTCACAAAGAGGACCTTTGAAGTGAGATTTCCATTCTATAACAACATTATTATTCTAGACTGTTACATACAAATATATAGCAAAACTTTGCTCCTTATTGAACTCGCAATACTAAAGACCCTAGTTCCCTGATGAGAACCCAGTCTCTGTACTTACATGACCAGATGGGGGAGTGAGTTGTTTTGTATGGGCGGTAGAAAACAAACAACAGCATTTACATAGGTGCATGGAAACTTGGTTTAGTGAAGCACATAGTTTGCAAATACCGCTTTAATAGCTGCTGTTCTTTGTGTTAAAGGAATAAGTTTGTGGAATTTGACATGAAGCCTGTATGCAAGAAGTGCTATGAGAAGTTCCCTCTGGAGCTGAAGAAACGCCTGAAGAAGTTGTCAGAGCTGGCATCCAAGAAGGCACATCCCAAAGCTCTGGATTTAAACTCTGCTTAAACAGGTCTGTCAGTCTACTGACTGCACTCTGACAGTCATAAGCGACTGCTCACAGCAGCCGTTGATTACAGAGACAATTACTAGGAACAAGTGAAACCAAAGATAAGTAGTACCTTGCCTTGCTTCTGGTAATGTAGCTTGGATCTTGACTATCCCTTTTTCTCAAGCAATTGTCTGTCAACACTGGCAGAAAGAAGAAGATGACTTTCTGATTGAGCAGTTTACAGGCTGGTTGTTAATTTGCCAATAACAACTTATTCTGCCTTTGTGGAATTGTACACGGTCTTCCCTTCCTCAGTTGAATTGTAGTTCTCCATTCCTCTGTAGTCTAAAGAATTTGGGAACAGTGGTGGAGTGTAGGGGTGGAAGAAATGTGTGATTTGCTCTTTTTCAGTTAAAGCATAAAAATTTATCTTCTCACCCTGGGTGAAGATGTTTTTTATTTTTTTAATATGTAGGCAAATATTCTGAAAGCTGTCACTCTTTGCTACGTGCAAAATATTCTGGTCTTTCTCTGCATCCCTGCTGAGCATATACAGGTGCTGTACAGTCCTTCTGGTTGGCAGGCTTACTGGGAAAGCCCAGGAACCAATGGTTATGACATCTGCACTGCCTGCTTGTCTGGCTTAGGTCCAGCGTTTGAAGCTGAAAAAGTTTGTTTTGCTGCTTCCCTGTTCAGTACTGAGGAGATTTCACTTGTCAAGGTCATGCCAGCCTCTTCGGAATAGTTGGGCCCTCCTTAAGGGGGAGGTGGCTATGGGAAACAAAAGATTTTGTTAGAAACCGACACTATAATTTTCTCAGTTCGTTCTCTGCTACTGCTACATGGATACTAGAGCTTTTAGGGGTCAACATAAAACATGTCCTATCCACTGGCATAGCTGACATTTCTTGAGGCAATGTGACTGGGTCTTGGTTGTTCTTTTGCACGATGAAATCAAATTGATAATATGGTACCGATTCAAGCGGTTCACTTTTTCTGGCCTTCTCACTTTATTTGGAAGATGAGTATATGCTTGTTGGTCATGCTCCAGAAAGCCCAATTACATGAAGTGGTTACTAATATTTACAGTTTGTAGCAAATGTGTTCTTATCCAGAAGAAACCCAGGGAGTATTTTTCTTAAAATTTTCACCCAAATAATAATTTCCCATCACCTTTCTTCTTAAGAAGTGTACCTAAAGACCTGAGTGTAAAACAGGACCTCAGACGTGAATCTGTACATCTTAAGCACATAGTTCTGCTCTGTAGTTTTGCCTCTCACTAGTGAAGTTTCACTGGTCCTACTGTCTCTGCTAGTACAACCCAAGGTGCTGAGAAATTTATTTGTTTTGAACATTCTCAATATTTCTTTAGGGGTGAGCCATTAACAGTGCTGTTTCTGAGTCCACTTGTGTGTCGTATAATCACAGTGTGCTTCTGAGACCTCTGGAGGTGTCACCTCTAGTTTCTTGTGCCAAACTAAGCTGAGCAGCCTGAAAATCCCATTCCATGAATAGTTGGAGACTGTGCCTGCCCTTTTGTGAGGTGGACAGGATGAAAGGCACTGGAGGACTTCTTTCCCTTGCATGATTTAAATCTTCCAAAAAACGGCTAGTTCAGTGGGTCAAAGGAACATGGCAGCTGGGCCTAGGCACCACCTGCGGCCCCAGGCAAATTAGCAAGAAGTTTAAGCTTCCTCACTTGTATGTGTGAGCAGCAACTGGACTGGGGCAATAATCTACCGTAAAATTGTCCTCACTGCCATCACGCTTGGCTCAGAATAGATCTGAACAAGGTGGTAGCTAAAGCACTGGTAGCTGTTAACGCGCTTGCTGTAGCTACTACCCATGAAAAGCTACCGGCGGTATCACAGCAGCGGTGGGAAGTCCCGGTTAACTGTGTGCAGGTCTCCCACGTGCAAGGCCATCTCTTAGGTATACTGGCTTTGCTAATTCCATTTCCTTCAGCTGCTTTGCTTTTTGTTTCCGTGAGTTCCCATAAACTTTCAGCTGGGGTATACTGCACCCACTGTAATGCTGATGAGGGGAGAGGCCTCACTTTAACAGTATTCTCTCCCATCCTTTTCTGACCAATGTGCACTGTAGATTACAGTAATAGTAGCTGCTTTTGTCACTGCTTTAGGAGAACATGTGGCTAGTCACTCTTCTCCCACCAGCCTTTAAATGGCCTTTTAGTTAAGGGCACAAAGAGCAACATGTCTTTTGGTGCAGGAGTACGTGGCCACTGCGAAGACCGGTCCTGTAAGCCTGTTCTTTGGCATCTTTTTTCACAGTGTAAGCCACAAGAACTACCGGTGTAGGTGCAGGTCAGTATGTTATGCAGTTTCTTCTCAGCATAAAGCATTCCGGTCTGTTCCTATAATCAGTCTCGGGCCATGTCTAATGCTAGATCTGAGCAGCTGTGTATCTTCAGCCTGGTGGGAAGACAGTGAGGGAACACACAGCCGCATAGCTGCTGGCAAATATGGAAAGACTGTGTATCTAGCAGGCGATAGGTGATGTTCTTTCAGTGGCCACTCTCCAAATTCAGCAGTGGAAAATGCATGTACGTAGAGGTGAACGGAATTACTTTTGTACTGCAAGCAGAGATTTAGTGTGTGCTCTTGCTTTGTCCCATGTTAGAAATTCAGCAGACCTAGTAAGCTTCAGTGTTAAAAGGATATTTGATATCATTCTCTTTGGTAAGCTGTTCCATTTTCTAGGATTTGGATTATGTCCGTATCTTCAGAGCTTTTCCCAAAATTAATGGAGGGAAATTGTCATCATAATCCCTGACCTCTGTATTAGTGGAGTGTAATGTTCTTTTAGTATCTCTTAAATTATTAATTTTTTATAATTACTTTTCTCATACTCCTGCTCATAGCAGCCTGCAATGTGCAGTTACGGTAGTGATTAGTGGTGGTCCTTTTGTGGGACAGTGGAATTGAAGGAGTAGGAGAAATAACTATAAATAGTTTAAATAAATGCATCTTCCTCTACTTTGAGCCCGCTTTTAAAAAACTAAGTAGAATATAATGCAGACTTAGGAATTCTCCTTAGTGTGTTGATCGGCTGGCAGGTGGGGTTTGGTTGTTTTTTTGAAATGAAGTCAATGTCTCAGTCAGAAACGAGCGGCATGCTTTTTTCCACTGCTGCAAATAGACATGCTGGCCAAATTCATCCTAGGTGTCACACCGCTGGGGAGTATAGATTTGTATCAAGGTGGAACTTGGCTTAGAAGTCTACATCTACTGAAAGCTGTTGCCTCATTATATACATTTATAGTTTACATTCATATTTATACATACTGAATTAAAATCACTAATATTCACTGAGTACACTTGAAAATGGTTTTGCTTTTAGAAACCACATTACATGAAGCTTGTTTGTATTCAAAGGGTATGTTAAATCACTTACAAACTTTCTTTATAGCAACCTAATCTGCTCTCTAGGGTTTGCATCGTGGTCTTTATTTTTACAGCAGTCTATGCAATGTAGGGAAATATTGTTCGGCCTTCTGTACAGAGAGTTTCTAGATGCGGTGTGTTTTGTATGAGATGATGTGGCTGACTACTTTTTTGAAAAGTGGTTGGATGGTGAAGGAATAGATTGCAGGTGAACATGTAATAAGTGTGGTTGTACTAGTCTGTAAAGCACTATTAAGTGCTGAGGATGGTATGGACTAAGTAAAAGAATTAGCAGCTACTGGCCTTGGTTCAGGCCTTGATGAGCAGTGTGGATTCTGCACCGCGTGGATGTCTCGTTTATCACACATTGCTTGTGCTGTCTAACCAAAATATGATTGTGGATTGAAATGTTGTAACACCGTACCTTTTCATGCTCCTGTAATAAAGGTAACTGTAATAAATTTTAAATCTTCACACAAAAACCAAATATAAAAAAGTTGTATATTGTACAGTAAAAAATGTGCAACGCTGAGCCAGAGAACTTATATAATGCACTCTGAGGAACTCTGGGAATTGCCCAAATCTGATGGTGCTGTCATGGTGAATTCACATTTTGGATCTGTGCTGCTTCTGTGGTGATGTGTTGGTTGATGATGTGCAGAAAGGGATATCATCCTGTTAGAGGCTGTACTATGTGAATAGTGTTGTGTATATGACACGTAGATGGGGTGCTGTGATCATTTACAGGCTGTAGTGGATGTTTGGTAGGTTTGGGTTGCATAGATCCAGAGCGAATATTCCATTTTCTTGTTAAAAAAGACGTTGTGGTTGATTTTCTGCAGTGTTTATTTAAAAACCAGAAACGATACAGTTTGGCTGCAGGATTTCTTTTTGTACAGGTGAAGTATTGAATTCTTCTTACTTACAGCCAGTTAGATCAGACATCAAAGTCATTAGTCTCAAACATTTCCATTGCCAGCAATGGACATAACAGCAGGAATATCTAATTGCACGCAAAAGGATCAACTATCCTGACAAGTGTGGCACTCATTTAGATGCACAGAGACAGCAGGGCTCTTCCCTGCCACCCATGTACAGAACTCCCATGAGCGTCTGAATTTCACACACACACATCTGAGGGAACAAGAGAACCATTGTGCGTACATTGGCAAATTTGAGAGACCTAGCGGAGCTGCTTTTCCAGCACTGCCAGGTTGTGTCTCAAGGAACTTGATGTAAATGCTTTAAGACGTGTCCGTGTTTCACTGCGAGCAAGGGAGGGCTTGTCATTGAGGAAGGAGCGCGTGTTCTCTGACGGGGTAAGCATCTAAGCTTACTACCACTACAGTGCGTATATGCTTTACACGCTCCAAGTACGCTCGGGTTCCTATAGGACCAAAGTTGCATGTTTACGAAGGTCTGAGACATGAACAAGTGCTGAATCAAATTTTACCACTCAAAGTGGTTACTAAACAGGAAATAGAAAAGATCAGGAGAAATTAAAGCTATTACTCTTGTCTCATGAATGAATGTCTGCATAACTCCGAGCTGAGAACATTTTTATAGAGCAGAAAAGCCTCTTTGGAACAGAGGTCTGTTAGACTGAGTTCTTTGATTCTGATTTGCACTGAATAGAACATCTATAACTTGAAATGGGAGCAGCTGACTAAAAGTAATGGACTCAAAATCAAGACTCGTTTCAGAGTTTACGCTTACTAGAAATGGCATAGTACAAAGCAGTTTTTAATTTCCAAGTGCATTATAAAGTGTGGAAGAAAGAAAACTATTTAATTTAACCAAGGCAATGGTAAACCAGTGGACAGCCTGCTAAGTTAGCAGCACACAGGAATGACAGTTATATTGTGACAGTCACTGGCTGTCATGGTCTACTGTAACTTGCAGCACCTAAGCTAGTGATGAAACCCAGCATCTTTCCTTTCAGGGTGTCCAGTTATCTTACTACTAAAGGGCATTTCTCCACTCTTAGAGTTTCCAATAGGAGGAAAAAAATAACATTACCATTGTTTGCAAAGACTCAAGGAGTTTATGCATTTGGTAAGAGCATATACAACAAGGGGACACTTTCTTTCCAAAAGGAAGACAACTGTTAATGTGTGTGTGTGTCTTTAAGAATGGAGCAGATGCAGAGTATCAGAATAGGCTCTGGTATTAGGGTTCCTCTGCCCCCGTATTACGTTAAAATCCAGCTAAACTTTCTCTAAATCCAAACTCTGAAAGGAATTCTCATACTACATCTGAGACAGACAAGTGTTATGGATATTTGAAAGCACATGTTCACTTGAGCTTCGCTTGTAATATTTCAGCCACACAGTTCATTCAGTGTGTGATCAGAAGATTGATCATCCAGATTAGTATTTTTTTAAATGGCATTTCCTCTGGAAGATGAAATGACAGGTAGTTTGGCACAGATGCAGGTTGTGGGTTCTGTTTCCACTCTCAGGCTGGGAGGTTCTTTTGCTTGTTTACAGCATTCATTAGCAGGCGTACATAGGATGTTAACAGGTCATCCATTTTATAACCCTGTCAGAGAAGAAAGAAGTCTTAAGTCTCTCAGAGAGCTCCCAAAGCAAAAATAACTATCAGTTCCTCCCTGGTCTGTCGTCTTCTTAGGTTCTTCTCTGCGTGGACATCTCCTCTTCCAACAGCTATCACTTTTGATAATTATTTATCTGTTCCTCCCTCTGCTCTTCCCTTCATAGATTTACCAAACTTTACAGAGCATAGCTGTAACTGTCTCCTTGTCATTTGTTGTATAGATTGACACCTTGTATTTCAGAACCCAAGCTTTCCTGTAGGAGAAGTTAGCCCATAAATGTTTTTATGTTATCTTTACAAATTTGCCTTTAAATATCAATACAGTGATACTTGTCTGAGTCTGTGGACAATCTGAAACGGATTCTTAAAAAGGTGGTACCACTCACTGAAAGGTTAAAATCTTCTAAGGATGGCATTGCTGCATAGCTGGATCCAACCATGCAAGACAAAAAGCCTCTTCTGTAGTTTTGTGGTTAAGTGCAGCCTTAATGTCTTGGATAGATAAAATTTTGATGTATGGGAAGAATTTGGAAAGTACTATATTTCCTTGTCTCTGTGGCTTATGTCTTTGCATCAGATCTAGCACTGAGCCAGTTCTAAACTGCGGTTTTATTGACAGAGCAGTGAATGTTTTTTGTATCTGCACTGGTTTTAACATCTGGTTTGGCACCATTGTTTAGTAGCAATTCTGGATGTAAAGGAAAAATTGGGACTTTCTTGTAAGTTGACAAAACCCTTCTTACCAGAGAAGTCTCACATAAGATCCGGCTTCCTCGTACTAGGTTCCCTATTGTCATGTGAAAGTATGTGCTCCCACTGCTCCAGTTGGAGATTTTATTGAAGGGGTAGACTGTTAAAATGTCCTGTGTGGGGAAACAAAGGGAACTATAGAACATTTCTGAAATGAAAACGGGCTGTTATGTAAGAAAACCTGTAGAGCCAGAGCATTCTTTTTCTCTCCCACTTCACTTACACACACAGTGGATCAAGGTAGGTCTTGCATCCAGACTAGTGACATATTGTATTTTCATCAAGCAGGTGAGTCTGTCACCCTAATGAGACTTCCTTTCATTATGTATTCATCTTTGCCTTAGCACACTGCCATTATATTTACATAATCTAAAACTCGCTGGATATTTGTTTTCTTATTAAAAGCAAATAGTGATATTCATAAATGCGTTTGCCTGGGAACGTGGTAAGGACAGACTGTTTGGGTTAGAGAGCTGGTGAACACTGTCATTCGACCTGATCTTTTAGACAGCTTGGGCCTCCTGCAAAGCTTTTTTCTGAAGGAGGTTCCCTAGTGCGCTGTGCATCCGTCCATCCGTCTGATCTTACCACTTTGCCCAGCTCCATCGTGATTACCACTTCTTTCTCAGATGCTCTACACTGTTTCCTTCCCAGTGTAGAAACTGTAAAGAAGTGATTTGGGGCAGTAACATTTTCTTTGGTTTCACACAGAAAATGAAGAGAGGGGGTCTCTCCTCCCCTACCGTTCAGGGAGATGGTCCTGTTGCTGTCCCTAAACTAGCATGGTCAATTAAATCCTTCCTTAGATAGATTCTTGAGAAGCAACTGTTACCTTTGTCTTCTGATGTATCAGTGAGACTCCTTGCTTGTTAATTGCAATCAGCACAATCTCTGGGAAATTTGGCTCCGAGGTTTGCTATAAATGAGTAACAGAGCAAGATAAGCAGGAAATGAAGAAATTATCTACATCAGGTGCATAGTGACCTTTAACAGTATCCATTGCTGTTTGTTCACTTTACCAAATAAACACTAAAACATAAAGGTCTTCAGTATTGTGTAATTAAGGCTGGCTCTTTTGGCCATACATGGATGACCTGAGCAGCTGCTAGATAAAAGCAGAATCAGGTCCATTATTTCCTAGGCTGTCTGATAACAGGCTTCATGGTTGGTTGCGAACCATTTAAGAGCCTCGGGAGGAGAAATTAAAGGTAGCAAGTAGGAAATGATTCCTGGGGGTATCCACTGCAGAATGAGAGGATTAGTACAGTTCTGTTTGGAAGGAAGAGTCCCCAGAGATACAAGATTTGGCAGCATTTTGTTGTGGAGAACAATGACAGGACAATTAAGTATCTACGTAACTATAAGCCCCCTACTACAACTACTACATAGTTGTAATATTAGGTATTACAACTGGAATAACAACATAGCCATAGTTTGGGATGGATAAAGAACCCATCTCCCCACTTCAAGGAACAGAGTTTTTCTCAGTAGATGATGGGAATTCAGCTTTATAATGTATTCTTACTTACACAGATACGGAATTATAGTCAGTCCATACCCCCAGTGCCAGCCTGCTACCAAAGCTATTCATACAGTCCTTTAAACCTACCTTCACCTCAAAGAAGGCTGAGCCAAATGTTGGCCACCGGTATATCATTTTCAAGAAGGCAATCTTGGCCTCATCCACAGTTTTTCCTTCATGTTTACTATATGCTGCAGTAATGCTCTGTTTAGAAAAGAGGATACAAAGCCCATTCAGTTGGGGCCAGGCAGGTTTCCAGTGTCCAGCAGTAGCACTAAGGACAGCATCAGATCATCACCGAGATCAGTCTTTTGCCCACAGAAATGCAAGACTGTGAAAATGAAAACGGCCTACCATGCCATGGGGCATGGTGGAGCCAGAACCTCGTCAGTGTTCCTTGCTAATGACCTGGGTGAAGGAAGCCCAGGAGCCCAAGGGAATGGCTTTTAGGGCCGATGGGCAGCATGGATTGAAAGAAAATTCAGCCAGCCAGTGTCTGACACCCACAGACACGTATTGCTTTTTGCTGAAACAAGTAGGGTGCATTTTCCCTCTGTATTGGAAGCAGTGTCCTGTGTCTTCCTCAGTGGACTAAGTGGCAAGTACCTGCTGAAACTTCCTTGCCTTTTGGTGGATAAAAGAGCCTTTTGCAGTGAGTGGCACACGCATGGTGCAAGGTGACTGATTTGCTGGCCAAACTATGAAATATTTAGGACACATCTCAGTTTTCTGTTTCTCTACGGGACCCTCAAATCCCCAGTCCCACCACTGGCTTTCCTATCTCTTAACTTCTTCTGGGCAGCAAAAATAGATTAGTATCTCTGAGAAAGAGGCACATCTCAAATCAGTTGTCAAGGCCTGCAGATATCTTTCAGAGCTTTGATAGAGAAGATGGAAAATCTGGACTGTAAGAGGCAAACCCACAACACCCACTAGCATCCCTCCATAGTGCTTTCAAAGACCGTCAGATCAAAAACATTGTGTGGCTCGGTGCCTGTCTCTCGTAAAGCTCTGTGGAAGCAGTACAATTAATGAAAGCTGATGTTCTTACCTTCTTCCACTCCTCTGGTGAGATTGCTCGGAGCAGATTGTCTGGCACCAGCTCCTTCAGGATTTTGGGGATAGTTGCCAGCTGTGTGCGGTCATGGTTGAAGCGCACCTTATAAATCAGCCCTGCCAGCTGGACCGCTTCATCCTTGGAACACTTGTGGTAGCCTCGGAGGTACTTGGGCAGCTCCTACAAGAGACCAGCTCTGAATCCAGACAGAATGGGCTGAAGCAGACACTGCCTTACGCATCCTAAATCTTTGAGGTCAGCACGTAAGTTTTGCCAAACATAGTCCAAGGACATCCCAGGAACTTTTGGCTCCTGGAGGTTCTCTGGATGATCTTTAAAGGTCCTTTCCAACCCAAACTTTTCTATGATTCTCCCTACAATTACGGAACCAGGTGAGCACCTCCAGGGAACTATTCGACAAGGGAGCTGCGCTCCTAGCATAAGCAATATAGAACCATAGAGTCATTTAGGTTGGGAAAGACCTTTAAGATCAGCAAGTCCAACCGTTAATATAGCAAAGGTGTGAACACTATGAGAAATAAATCTACTCCTGAGGCTGAGCTCTGGCCTCCAGAGGCATTCCTCTGGAGGGTCTATAATGCAGGCCATGGTGAGGGAGACGGTAATACTCTAGCAGGCTTAATTTCTCAGGAGTATTTCTTGGATCACATTGCCTGCCGTTATATTTATGCTTTAGGGAGCTGGTTACCTGGTGATAATGAAAAATTGAATCAGCTTTCAGGTCCTTCCCAGGAGTTACATTCAGCCACAGCTTTCTCATGAAGTACACCTCATAAGCCACAGACATAGCAGCCCCTGAGGAAACAACATCTTGTCGGTATTCTCATTATCACTGCAGAGTTCTGCAGTTTTTAAATGGCTTCTGAGTGTCTTCAGAAATGTAGTTCTGGTTTTAACAGTAACAAAATGACTTAACAAAGAAGTACAAAAAGCCATTTTAGATGACCAAGAATGTGATTCATTGTCAGTTCCTGGACACTGATCATGCAGTGATCTAAGGTGCAGGCTCTTCAGAGATGGGGGAAGAAGCTGAGAATGCCTGCAGTATGAGGGTTTGTTATTGGTGCTCATGACAGCTGCCTGCCCATGTGCCGCACACCTGGATTCTGTTACAGTTACGCAGGTACATCCCCTGACAGCTGTGTTTACAGAAACAAAGTGATTTAGTGCACCCACATCTTTGTACCGTGATTTTTAGAGCTCCTAGTGGCTGCATCAGCTGTGGGGAGAAGAGGGAAGTTATAAAGTCTTAGGTATGTAGATAGTGCTTCAGGATGTTGTATCTCAGCTGTCCTGAAATAAGCAAAGATCAGGATAAGTGAATATGAAATTGGTGTGGAGTTTGAGTTTGATGTAGATTTCAAAATGTATGTTGTACATTGGGGTGAAGTGCAAAGTTTTGCTGTCATCAGTGTTATGTTGTTTTATTCTAACAAGTGTTCCCCTGGCAACACAACTTGTGCTTTGGTATCACCAGGTAATGATCTAGACAACAATTTCCTAACAACCCAAGATGGGAGTGACACAGTGCAAAGAACCTATTTACATGTGTTGGCTGATAACATGATCTGGCAACGCACGAGCCTTGGACTGGAAAGAGGATCAACCTAACTGGTGTGCATCCAGCTGTGTTTCCATGCAACAGGTCAAAAAATCTTGGGGGGGAGGGGGGGGGAGGGGAGTGGGACGTGTCTCCAGATGTTCTGATGTTTGTTAGCCAGTGCTTGGCTGCATCAGGTCACTGGATGTCACTGCTGGTGCAGGCAGTAACCATGTGTGTACAAACAAAAATGATATTATAAGGCTCTACCCTACACTTCCCAAGACGGAGTAAATCCTACTGGATAAATTTGCTGCTTCCCCAGTTTAACACAGCAGCTCATGCAGCTTTTTGTCATGCTGGCATTCTCCTTACCATCTTTCCCTGGTTTGTTCCTCCTGTTCCAGTCTGTCACCTGTCTTAGTGAGTCGAAGAAGTAGTCTGCTTCATTCTGACTGATCACCTGGAAGAGGCCAAGCAATGAAGGGGGGAAAGGGGGATTAGCAGATGATATAAAATACTGCCTGTGCCAACATACCCAAGTATCAGGCTGAATTTTCTTTCCCTGTCTACAGTGAGAGAACAGCAGTATGCAACACACAGTTTGCTATTATCCCAGCAGCTGCAAGGGAGCCTGCTGCTTCCCTGCTTTAAGTACCACATGCGTACTGGCAGACTGATAAAAACTCTGCATCTCCACTCAGCCCCTTCAAGGGACTCAAAATAATTGTCAGCTGCTAGAAGTTCAAATCTAGGTTGTATCCTCTCAGTAAGACAGAAGCAGTAGTGACCTGCTCTATTGCTTGGCTTCATATATGGTTGTTTAGGTGGTCTGGTAAATAAGGAAGAGAGAAGGGAGGAGACCAGCTGTCCTGTCATAGTTCAGGAGTTACCTTGTCTGCAATCTTCACAAAGAGGCTGAAACCTTCCCAGGAGCTCAGCTGCAATTTGGAAGCGATGTTCTGACACAGAGTCCGGATTTTGGTGTTTGTTCCCACACGAAATGTCTATGAGATAACAAGATTCTTGTTACACAGAGAAGAGGAATAAATGAGAACATTGAACGTCCTGAAACGTGCTCCTATCATGAACACATCATGGCTGGGAAAATGGTCAAGGCTGGGAAAACAAGTAAGTTCTCACCTGTTCTGTATCATTGGGGAAACAAATCTTGTGTGAGATCTTAGTGTTGTTCTGTAAGATGGCCTCAACCTCCACAGGATGAGGTGCCCACTTCCTGGAGCCACTCCTGGAAAATGCCACCACCATCATAAGAGAGATCAGTGCTGGATGTTTAATCTTTGAGGAGTTGAACAACAGTATTCCACCTGAACAACAGACTCCATCCAAACTGCTAGTACTGTGCGGGGGGAGGGGGATACACGGGGATAGGGGGCTCTAGTGGACCTTCACCCGAATGCAAACGCAGTGTATTAACAGCAAGAAACTGAGGGTCTTATTAGGGTGTATGTTAAAAGTCTGTTCTATTCTGCAAGGAGGCTGCATGCATAAGGCACCTTCCTAGCCAGTACCATTACCTCTTCTGTGACTTCAGCAACATTTTTCCTTGCTGTTATTGAAGTGTGTGAAGTCAGTGGCCACGAGGAGAAATGCATTCTATTTAATTCTTGTACCAGCAAAAAGAGATGCATTCAGACACAAAATGAGTTACAGTTCAGGAGGCAAGTACTGGAAAAGTCCAGAGGGCTGCTAGAAGCATCACATTTTATGTAAGAGCAGGAGCGTAACCACCGAGCCAGAGGCGTTATGCTGCACAGCCCCAGTCCTTTGAAGTAATATCTAGAGCAAAGGAACCGGCCCAAAGTCCGAGTCATGCAAAAGCCTTGATACAGTTAAAGTGAGGACAAATCGAGCACCTTCCCTCCTGGGCCTGTGTTTTCCTGCCCTCAGTGGCACAGAGCAGGTGGTTAGGAGATTTTGTACGCTAGTTTATGAGCCAGAGTCCTCTGTCACGCTGGGCTGATCTCTCAGGAAGAGAGCTTAGTCTGGCATCCAGTTTTACTTCTGTGGATTTGAAAACTAATTTTTTTTTTCCATGAAATAAGGTAGCAGTTCCATTTGGAGAAGGAAAACCTGACTGTAACCAGGTTGAACAGCATGTGCTTTGGTACTGTGCAGGCACATAGGGAGGGGGACCTGCCCTGCCCAGTCATCTATTCCTGGCCCTGCAGCAGAGGGAGGCCACAGGGGACCAAGGAAGTGCAATAGCTGGGCTGGAGGCACAAGGCCATCTCCCCTTGCAGCCTCAGCTAGGAATTAATTGCCAAGGAATGATCTGCTTAATACCCATCAGGGTGCTGGCTGGTTCCCTGGCCAGGAGTCTGGGGGTGAAGCTGTAAAGCTGTTTATGGAGGAAAAGGTGTACTCAGGGGCTCAGCCGGCTTCCACCGCACGTATTGTAAGTCAGTCCTTTGAGCTGCCTGCTTGCCCCTCTCCAAAGACAGCAGGTTACTTACAGGGAGAAGCTGGACTAGATGATCATTGTATGTCCCTTCCAACTGAAACACGCCTAGTCTAGTCTAGTCTATTAAGAGCAGGTGCAGGTCTAACCTTAGGAAAAGAAATGCTCTTGAAAACAACATTTGTCTTTGTTCCTCTTCCCATCCCCCAGGCTCCAGATCAGGGGCAGTTTAGCACATAGAATTCTCCTCCCAAACAGCCCATTCTGCTTCTCCCTCCCTGTTTCCCCGCTCCATAAAGCAGCTCTATACAGCTCAGCAGGGCTTAGAGCATCAATAGCACATGATATAGGGAGGCAGGAAATTTTCAGTCTTCTCCATAGAAAGGAACAATGAATAGCATTCCTTGCCCTGCATTTTTCAGGCACTTCAAAGGCGAGTTCAATGTGCAGTGACATTTCCCCAGCAGTGCCAAAACCCATGCGCTGCAAGGGGGACAGCCACTGCGTTAGCATTCCCCTCGAGCCTGGCCACAGGGCTCACAGGCACACACAGGGCCCAGTCTCAGGGAAAGGGGGGGGATGGAGGAGCTGGAGGGAGAAATCACTGGGCAGCTTCTTTGTGGCAGGCAGGTGGCAACTCTAGCAGCATCAGAAGGGAGAATGTGGGGGTTAACCTTGATGCTAGAGCACTGTGTTCTCAGAGCGTCAGGCTGGGTAATTTCAGTGCCTGGAGGAATCTAGGGAGACCTTTCCTGTACAGTTCAGTTGATCCTTCCTTGAAATCCTGGTAGCCCTTCCACTCTCTCTAGTTGTGTCACGCTCATTACACCAACAAGTCACTCAGAAGCTCAGGAAGCACTGTGGTTTGGAGGCCTTGTTGCTTCAACCCTCACCAGGACTGGGGTAATGCCTAGCGGACTGAGAAGGGCCTTGCTGTGAGCAGCTGTGTGTCAGGGCTTTGCTCGTTTGGGTTTCTTCAAAGAACAGGAATTGTGTTGATCCTCTCTTCCCAGCATGGATCTGCTTTACTTCACCATTAGAAAAACCAACAGAGCCACCTTGGCACTCTGCAGATGTCAGTGACTTCAGCAGTGCCACCCCACCAAGAGTGCAACCTAGTCTTTTTAGCTGCACGCATGCAGCTCTGTGCTGCTGAGATTCAGCGAACTCAGGACTGACCCTCAAGCACGTGTAAGGAGGGCAAGGACGTGCTGCCTCACCAAAGGCAACCAAGGTCAGGACCTCATCAATGACATTGCAGGATTTCATTTCAACTGCATGCCCTGCAGGATGTTTGAAACACCCAGCCCTGGGAGTCAAGCCATTATGTGTGATGCTGAACTTTTAAAAATGTTGCTAGCTCTGTGAAAGAACAAAGTAGAGCTGTGACAGACTTCTCCTAGTGGTTCAAAGTCCGTAAGAGAATTAAAAATAATGATCACTAAAAAAAGCAATGTAAAGAGAGAAAAGAAAGGAGGAGTCCCAATATTTTAGCCTGTGCACTTTTGGGCACCTGATTTGTGATTTTTGAACGCTTTGAGCTGGCTGTATGCCGCATCATTTACCTCATCACTGTCTGAATCCTCCGACTGCACTCCAGGGCCAGTGTTTCCTTCTGACGTGTCTCCACGAACTTCTGGGCGTGTTTCAGCAGTGACTTGCTGGGTGGGAACAGGCCAGTGCAGAGCCAAAGGAGCTGCCAGCCCTTGGTCACGCTGTACCTGTGAACACGAAGCAGACTGTTCTGCTACAGCCACGTAGAATTCTTTGCTTGACCACACACCAGCTACAAGGAAGAGAACCACGCTCCCATCATGGCATGTGGTGCCATCCAGCAGAGCGCTGCAAACCCAACAGAGCCTTCCCGCAGGATCTGGCAGCCCTTTTCTGTGCACCAACCCCAGCCCATATGCGAAGACGATGCTAAATCCTGGCTGGTAAATATTCATGACAGTTGCAAATATCATTCAGAAATAAAGATAAGCTTCTAGTTTAACAGTCATCTTGGCAGCAGTAACCCTGGTGCCATCCTCTTGGAAAGCCACTGTCAATTTGCTGCTCAATCTCAAGTGTATTTGGACTGTGCTTCATCAGCTGTTTGTATTCCCCTGCCCCCCGTGCCAGCCAGCTTTGCTCAAGGCCCAAACACTTGCACGCGGCTGCCTTTTCCTTAAGTGTGCTCCTGCTCGGAAAAATGAGCGTGTAGGTGGCACTGTGTAATGGGGTACTTACAGCTCTTAAATGCTCCAGATCAAGTTTATGCCATTTTCGGGCAGAAAGTCAGTTCTTTCAGCCTCTGGACCTGTGAAATCTGCCAGCTGAAGCTCTTCTGGCATCTCACCCTCACCAGTAAGAAAGGCTCTGCTGCCAGGAGGTGGTTGGTCATTCCAGCTTCAAAGCCAGGAACAGGACACGCTTCAGCCATGTCCCAGGGTTCGCTCTGAAATGCTACACGGTGTGAAGTGGGTCTGGTTGGGAAAGTGAGCAGGTCTGCCTCTGAACGGGCACCAGACACTACTGATAAAGAGGCCCTGCCTTTGCGCTCGTTTACTTTTCTAATTTTGCAGATGAAGACACGCTATTTTAATCCCATTTATACTCTGTAGAACAGCGGTGGTGTGTCTGTGTGAGAACAAGACACGGTCCACAGCGCAGTAGCCTGGGAAGGGTGAAAGATTTGCTGCTTTGGCTGTTCTAATGAAAATGTATGGAAATAGCCACCTTTCAAGCATTGTTTTTTCCACATCAGTGATCCCTCTCAGAACAGTGGCCACATTGGTAGAGTACCTCAGGCATGGCACTGGCACCATGGTTACAGACTATGCGTTAAATAGCCTGTAAGATTTACTGCATGCAAGGAAATTTACCACTTCATAGTTACACACATGGTAAAAATTCCACTAAATTTAATATTTTTGGAACAGTAAGAAAATAACTAGAAAGAAGAAACTAGAAGCTCCTGCTGTAAGCTTTGCAGTGACACAATGCAGCTAGAAAAGGACAGACCATTTTGTTAATAATTAGTATTATTTTAAGCTTCTTTTTGCAATTCAGTTCGCCTGGAAATAGGTCAAATTCTCATTTTATGAGTGAGGAAGACACCACCAGCCTGTTTCAGAGACTTGGGCATGGGCAGGGGCCTGTGTAACCAATCTGTTCTGCAAGGGGGATTGTTTTATGTATTTTTTTTTGCAAGTGTTTTTTTACTTGCTAAAAGTATACATATATATATTTTAAAAAAGGTATAATTAATGGAATTACTCAAAAGCATTCACTGGTGGTAAAAAGTCTTACATGAACTATGTGCTGACAGGAGGGAAATACAGTCACTGGGAAACTGCAAACCAGCTGAGGGCTGGCAGAGCGGCCACTGAAAGTGTGCAAGAACTCCGGGCAGTGCTGTATTTTCTCTACAGATGCCTCGGGAGAAAGGGCTGCAGTCACACCTCGCCGGCCTCACGCCGTGCTCTGCAGAGCGGGATGCTGAGCGCTGGTGGGAGCAGCGCAGCAGCTCAAGGGTAAGGGTCCTGCTCTGTGGCCTCTTGCTGCCGGGCAGTGGGCCCGAGTGCCCCACAAAGGCGACCCCCACAGCACTGCCTGGGAAAAGGGGGAAGGGTAGGTGTCACTCCGACATCCGGCCATGCTTCCCCGCTGCTCCTGCGCCATCGCGAGTGCAGCAAGGGTTGCTGCTCAGCACCTTCACATGAGCCCTGGGCTCTGCAGAAGCAGGGTGTTTGCACCCAGTGAGTACCTGTTTCTGTTCTCAGTCAGTTGCTTCATAATCTGACAGTAAATCTCATCCCGCAGGACCTCCTCCTGGATAGCTGCTACAAATATCTGGTCAGTGACTTCCACAGAGGAGTGGGTCTGTTTTGAGGGATAGTCTCCCATGAATTTCATGATGGGTGAATGTGCTGTTAAGGACAAAAGCAGGCCGGTTTTGGAAGATAAATGGGAAGTCTCACTTAGATTCTAACATGTTAGTGACTCTGTTGATGCCTAAGTACCAAATACTGGGAGGAGGGTCTGGCACAATATGCCCTGCCTGTCTGCTACCCCCTTTCCCCGTGCAGCGGTCACTGCTTGGCTGGGATTTGTACTGTATTAGCTGCTTGCTCTGGGCACATACAGTAAATCTCAGTCATTCCTAAAGCCACGTTCCTACTTAAGTGAGCCATCAGGAGTTGTGGAGCATTGGAGGGAGTAGGAACCTTTCCTCCAAAGACAAGGGAAACAGAGTTGAAAGCCCCCACCTGGATGTAAATGTATCCCCTGTAATGTAGGTGCCGTGTTATCTTAACGGAGGTGAGTTTAGTGGTAGTTCTTCCTTCCCCTGAGTGTCCTCAGGTCCCAAAGGGAAGAGTGAAAGGATATCAGTGAAGGCCTGACAGGCCAAATCTCGAAGATCAGGGTCTGTGCACGCTCTCTTCAGCAAGGGCTGTTTCAAGGGCTCCTTAGAGTGTGCCCACAGTTGGCTGCGCCCACGGGATTTCTGGAGAACAGCTTTGCTGATGGATTCCTTCTCTGGAGCCCTGAATGAAGATAAGTGCAGGCAATACAAAATTCCTGGATCAGTATTGCTATGATCATAGGAAGTCATTACTACAAAGACTTATCTCTGGGCATGTTCTTTGATCTCATATCTCCTTTCGTAATGCAAGTCAACAAGAACAGGCAAATCTACAAAAAATCTTGTAGATTCAGAAGGGAGAAGGCTTTCAAAAAGAAGAGAAATTTTAGAAGACTAATTTTTCCCTTGCTCTCCAAGGCCTGAGATGTTGTGCCTCCTCACTAGCTGGTAAGTGCTGAAGAAGAAGGGGTTAGAAGCAAGAACAGGCCCTGCTGGAAAAAAAGAAGTCCAACTGTGGTTCTTCTACCCTTCCCTTCGCATTTCTGCAGATGAAAGATGGCCATGTGCCAGAATCTCTGCACAACCCAAGTCACACTTAATCACAGGAAACAAAAAGAAGAAACCCAATTAGAAATGGGAGATGCCATTACATCCTAGGCTTTAAGGATCACTGAAGATGAACAAGAACTTTCCTAGGGCAAAAACTACACAGAGAGTTTCACCTGAAGTATTCATAGGAGAATTCCTCCAGGGTGTAAGGCTTCACTCTCAGATCCTCTTCATCAGGTTCATCCATGTAGGAGTTCTGTGAAGCTGTCCTCCTCTGGTCTGGAGACATCATCAGCAAACTCTAGAATGATACAGCCATGTGGAGATGTCACATGGACACAGGCCTCTGCACAGATTGTCAGGTGTTACTCAGCGTATGCGTGCACATGGTGCGTACTGAACCTGAGCAGTCTGTGCTGCAGGAGGCCTTATGTCCCCTAAGCAGCATCTTCAGAGACTCAAGAAAGACTTGGAAATAGTCAGCTCAAGGAAGCAAATTCCATAGACCCAACAGTAGAGGCCATCAAAATGTATGTGATTATCCAAAACACAACACTGGCTAAAAATGCATCTGCTTATCCCCAGTGTGTTTTCCCCCCACTTTTTCAGCTTTGTACTTGTTAGCACAGTATCCAATATCCCGAATCTCCAAAACTGAAGACAAAATTGTTAGCAGAGTGATCTATGGGAAACGTCGACTCTCTCAAAGAGCATATTCTTTTAGAGTAAACCTGCTGCACTTAGAGCTTCCCTTGAGACATAACGTATGATCACCAATCAAGCCCAGTGTGAATGCAGGAAAATTCAACTGCACACCCGTTTTCATTAATTGCTACCAATTCCAGGCACTGAAATCACTAATGGTAAAAAGACTGGTTTTTGCAAAGTCATTGCTTTTGTGCAACTGTGATCTTCACCTTAGAGTCTGAGCTGGTTTTAGTTTTGTTTTCAGACAGAACAGAATGAAATGCTTTGCTTCAATGGGAGTTACAGAACTTGTCTGACTTCGGAGGAACGACTAACTTGCAGTTACCAGTTTAATCATATTTAGCATCATTATTACTATTTATCTTCCAGTCGCTTCAAAGAGAGTACACAGCTTTTCTTACCAGCACTTGACTAGAGGGTTTTGTGAGAGAAGGAATGATGTAGATCTCTTCCAAAAATACGTTCCCTGTTTTGCCTGTCCTTTCATTCTGGGCACAGATCCAGCCAGAGTTTGCCTCCAGCCTTTTGTCTTCAGTGAAGATTAGCATGTCTCCCTTCTTGAAGGACAGGATGGCAGGGTCTTCTGGAAAACAGAATAAGGGAGTACTGTTCAGGCTTGGCAGTCCAAGAAAACACAAAAGGATTGTAGCACGAAAGACAAGGGAATTGTATTCTGAAGGCCTGAATTCAATTAGCAATAGAAAGTGATTTGTGATTTGTGTAAATACGGCTAATTATCCAGTAACGCTTCAGACAAATCACTTAAATCTCCTCTGACAGCCTGATTTTGGTATATCAAGGGCAATGGTAAAGCTCCATTTGATTCAAATACATGCTGACTTTGTGTCTAGAACTGGCAGTAAAGCATGGAAAGAAACTCAATATTTGTGAGTAGGTAAAGTTAGTGTTTACATTTTAATCCCCCCTTATCTCTTCCAGCCAACTATGTTCCACAGAAAATTCCAGTTTACCACCTCCATGAAATTTTTCTAGAAAGTATTTCCAGGGAGCCTGGAGCTGTTTGATGCTGTTCTATCTAAGTAAAGTATGTGAAGAAGTAGAAGGAGTAAGGAAAAGTGATTTTTATGCAAAGGTATTGAATCCCATTGCCTTATTGCCCAGCATCGCTGTGCTGATCGCTGTGCATCCCTTCTGGAGCAAAGGGACTCCTGCTGAAGTTCTCCCTCTTTCCTTTGAGCTCTTTCAAACAAGTGCTGTGGGCTCTTTCAAGAATCCTTCCCTACTCTGTAGAAAAGTTTTAAGGCTTACCTTGGGATTTTTTCTCCTGCATTGCCACAGCGAATCGTGATCTCTTCTTCAGTCCTTCCAGGAACATGACCACCAGTTCAGCAATGACAACGCTGTTTACAGATGTCAGGACATACTCCTCGGCATGAAGTGTGATGAGAGTGCAACTCTGTCCAAAAGACTTCACTGCCCTACGTATTATTGAACGGTTTGTTACCAGAGCATCTGAAACACTTACAGACCCATCTGCAGTCCCAGCCAAGGAACCTACACCTCCTTGCAGACAACTCCCTTGCAGTAAGTATTGGTAGTTCTTAATTTGCCTTCTCATGAGTTAGTAGGTGTGAAAGACTGAAGTGGTTCAAATTCATTCTGGACTCCACCATGTTTTGTACAAAAGTGCTTCATTACAGACAAAAGAGCACCCTTCTTTTGGAGTAACCAGGCAACTAATTAAATCTCTGATGGCCCTTCACAGAGGTAATTTTGTGCATGTAAGACTCTGGTCTTTGAGTGATCTGATGCAGGGATGTGTGTCCTCAGCAAGCCAATGGTTACCCTCTGTCCCTCAGTTATCTTGTTCAGGTCCATTGTGCTCAGGAAGTATACAACTCCCGGCACGAACAACAGAGGATGGCTGAACTGCGTTAGTTATTTGGGCCATTCCTGTCTTGATGCATGTCTGTGCTTCCTTACACCTTTCTGGCTGAGCAGGGTCATCTTTCCCTTCCACCAGCTGGGAAGATCCAGCCAATTCAGTATTTCCTTTACAGGCTGCTCAGAACTTGTCCCTTTTTCCCAGACCTAGGCTAAACCACCTTTCCAGGCTCAGATCCAGGGGGATGGCAGAGAAACTACACCTCCCTCCTAGGTGGAAGACCCTTTCTGAGTGTAGGCAGAGATGCCTTCCTCAGATCTTGTCTTTCTGGGGCACTCACCTGTTGGTGTGGATGCCAGTTATCTCTGGGAAAGTCAGCTCAAGGAGCCTCTTTTCCGACTCATCCAAGAAGTAGATACCTTTCCAATTTATGGCAACAATGAAGTGGTTCTTGGGCAAGCTGGGACCTGAAAATGTAGAAAAAAGCTCCTTATCAATGCTATACATTGTCCTCCTCTACTGATATTATATCTGTCTTCTACTCCCAGGCTCAAGGTATTACCTGAAAATTTAGTGACTTCAAAGAATCGAGAAAAAAGCAAAGGCCACTGAAAGCGAGCAAAATCTACAAGTTGTTCCTTTACAGTCTGACGAGACAGACGGTCCTGTGTGTATGGGGCCTGCAGTATAAAAAGATACCCAAGGTTTTCTCAGTAAAATCTGATTTGCACGATCTGCAGACAATAAAGAGCGGGCCTCATCCCAGAGGTCCCCAACAGCCCTCTGCTGTCATTGGTGTCAGGGGTACCCAGAGAAAGTCACATCAGGAGCAGCCTCCAGGGGCTCAAGCCACATGCAGCTGAGGCCACCCACAGGCATGTGGATTCCAAATTTCCCTCAAATCCCCACTCACTGATCTGTTCAGAGTCTAATGCACTTTGGGTGCCATGGAAATAATTCACATAACCCACTTCCAGATCAAAACCAATATTCCATCCCACACCCATCCTGACTCGATTGTCAGATGGAAGATAGAGAGCTGTAAAAGATACTCTATCCAGAGACTGAAATACACTTTTTTCATTCTGCCCCCCTGCTGAGCCCTATATGGAAGAGTGAGTGGAAAGTTTCTCCTCTCCCCCAGCCCTAATTAACTGTTTGGGATACACAAACTGAGATGTTTTTCCTTCTTTCCCCCAACAGACTATTCATAAATGGAAATGGTGAAAGAAGCAGAAGCTGGTGCGCGAGTGGTTACCCAGCAGTGCCAGCCAAACCTCTTACCTTAGCATGTGCATAGGTTATAAGGCTCACCCACTTTTCCAGGGGCTTGGACTTCAGCTGTTTCACTGGGATACAGTCATGGAGCACCTTCTGCACAAGTTCATTGTGGATGGAATCTCCAAACTGGATGTAACAATATTTTGCACCTATCTCCACCAAATCCTCCTCCTGCAACAATGAATCCATTAAAAGAGGCCTAGAAAGATGTCACGAAGTCCAGATAGCCTCATTCAGCCTTGAAGCCTGCTTAGGAACCGGCTTTTCTCCATTTCTGTCTGGATAACTCTTGACAGTCATCCAGCATAAGGGGAGATGAACATCACACAATCATAGCATCAAACAGATTATTAGCAAAGATATTTTAAAAGGACCCAAACTATGCCTTTGGACACGCCTCCAACTGCCACATGAACTGAAAGTTGCAGAAAACCAAATGTATTAATTACAGCTGCCAGTGTGACAGCTGGTACAATCACCTGGACAGGAATTGTTCATTAAGAAGGGAAGGGTTGCTCACAGCCACTAGAAACTTCTTTCACCTTCCTGCTTTTTAATGTGGGAGACATTAATATAGTTTTCATCCTCTTCAAGAGGATGAATAAGGAGACCCACCTTCTCACAACGGTACTCTCCAAAACGGATGCCGCGAATGATTTGGTGGTAAATGAGATCAGTGCTGATAGGATCCTCCTTGGAGTTGTGCCAGGGAGTGAAGATTTCCTTCCGGAAATAGAGCCGCCAGGGTGCATTGCGTTCATGGGTGCCCCGCTCCTTCGCTAGCTGTTCACACTGCGAGATGGCATCCAGGACGTGATCTCGTCCCCCACCCAGTGACCAGACCTAGAACAAAGGGACACTGCGTGTACTGGCATGCTTGCTTTAGGTCTGAGTGAAGGACAACAAACCCAAAGCTCCTGGTCTCCTGACAGTAAGAGACACTCTGAAGACGTAAGCAGATGGATGTGCAAGTTGTACTTTGATAAGTGTGTGTATTTTTATGCACAGGGATGGTATTGGGAAAATGAGTTGGAAGTTAAGACAAAGCAGTTCTGGCTCACAGTCTTCTATTTGTCTCCTTGGACTTCCCTTGTCCTCTGTATAGGCCCTTAAGCACATGTGCAAGTGTTGCTGTAATCTAAACAGAAATTCCATCCCTGAATTAATTTCTCTGCTATTGATGGCCGAGCCTGAGCTTCAAGACGTCATCTGGCTGTGTATGTCTGTTTTACAGCATAACTGTAAAAAAAAAAAAAGCAAAGGGAAGGAGAGGCTAAAATGCCAGCGTGCGAGCTAACAGCAGCAGCCCTGGCGAGGACCTGGGCTTCCGGTGCTGCAGGATAGGGGCTGCATCAGCAGCACTGTAACACAGACCAAGAGAGTGATGTGCAGCAGTGCAATGAAAGGCAGAATGGGATTATCAGGTGCTGAGATTCAGGTAGGATTCAGAGCTGGTTTGGTTTGAGCATAGAACTGGTACAGGGGTGCTTCCAGAAGCCAGAGGGAGTCCTCAGTGAGGCTGGGTAGGCAGCAGCAACTGCACAGAAAGAGAAGGGAGCTTTCCTTCTATTTTTCTACACTTTACCTTATCAAACACAGCAATGTAGAGCGAAAAACCAAACATGTCCTTCAGTTTGGTTTTATCTGCTATGAACTGACAGATCTCTTTGGCAATGGAAGCAGAGTCTGCAGGGACAGTGATGCTTTGGCCATTCATCAGGGTGACGTTAAACATAATGGGTTTCTTCTGCTTCGTTGCCTGTAAGTCAGAGTTAAATGAGAGACATGAATTCTGGGAAAACCTTACTTTTCTGTGAAGAATGAAGACATTTAGGTTTAAGATCTCCACACACTGTACACCCTAGTCAACAATCTTTAAGTGAATCTCTGACACCCACACAGTTTCTTCAAAGCATGGTGAGTCTTAAATATAAATTACACCCCAGGAGCAGCACTGGACTCAAGTTCTCTCCTCCCCACAGCTCAGGGGAGCTGATTATCACATAACAGTGTGGACTGACGAACTTTTTTTATAAGCCTTATTTGGCCTGATGACTTTTGGGTGCAGCCTGACATGCATCAGTAGAGGGATGGCGTGCAGCAAGTACTTCACCCAGGGAGATGTGTGATAGGCAATAGGGTCGCACAAATTTAGGAAGGAATTGAACTGAAGTTTTCACTTGAAGTGGGTATGCGTGTGCCTTCTAACTGCTAGGGTGATATTTGAAGGAACCGGGGGTGGGGTGGGGGGGCAATATAACTCTATCATACACACTTCCTCCCTCCATTTTAAAAGCATAAGCCCTGCACAGTTCTTTCCACAAATTATAGTAAGAGCTTTAACTTAAATCCTCCACTGGATTTAGGTTAATGGTAGCCAGAAGAGGTGCATCTGAGAAGCTGCCCAGACCAAGGCACCTGGTCTTCAATCCCCTTGTGCAATTGATTTGCATGATTGGAGTTGGGAAGATCTGTTAGCACAGGTTAGTAAATGCAATCCAGTATAAAATGACACAGATTGATACAATCAAGCAAAAAGGGAGTTGCTACCTGAAGTTCCAGCCAGCTCGGAGGTTCAGTCCGTGCCCCGTTGACATAGGTACGTCTCAGACGTTCAGCACAATATGGTGCATAGCCTGTGGGCCCATGGTGGATGAAATTCAACAGGTACTATATGCACAGAGCATAAGAAAGAATTAGGAAACAGTAATCCTCATAAAACATTAGAAACCTCCTGCAGTTGATCTACTGGATTAGAGTGACCAGTTAGCTTACAGTTCACTAGAAAGTATTAAAGGTTAGGGTTGGCATTAGTGTTTTGAAAAAGGAGGTTTGAGACACCAAGTTTTCATTCATTCTGCAAGAAGAAGACTTGTGTCAGTCTATTCACTATGTTTAACTACACGATAAATATTAGACAGTGGAGACTTCATTCTTACAATTAGGTTAGGGCAAGTGTTAGTGATTCCAACTGAAGAGCCTGAACTCTTTTGACATTCTGTATGAACAAAAGTGCTGGGAAGAGGGCTAATTGCAGGTTAGGACTGGTGATGATGGTTACTTTTAGTTTTACTAAGTTCTCTAGCAATATCAATAGTTGAAGTCCATGATTAAGGATTAAGATTGGACATCCAGAAGAGGAGGAGTGCATGAACTGAGCTTTTGGAGTTTGTACGGCTCTGATATCTTCAATGACATGGTGTAAGCATGGCCTTGTACTGACATACTCGTATTTAGAGCAAGCATGAGCCAGTCACCTGGTTATTTTAATGATTAAGAATATTCCTAGAGATAGAGTATGATCATGTCTTTCATGAATTCTGCGTGGTTCACAGTCTTTGGATGAAGATTGATGTCAAAATATGTCTATGGCTTGTGTCTGGTTTGTTCCGAGTAGTGTCCATTTAGCAGCATTTATGATTAAGTTAATCGTTTGAGCTAGGGCATAAATAAAGCCAGGCTGAAGAGTCAGGCTTATCTATGGATTCTGTTTGTCGCTAAGACCTAGGAGGAAGACTGATGTCAAATTGGAACCACAGGCTGTTGGGGTTTCTTTCCTGTCATGAAGTGGATTTATCATCCCTTTAAATATGGAAATTAATGAATGATTAATAATGAAAAAGCCCAGATCTCTATTGGATTTTGTAGGGCTTGGAGATGTAAGCTAAGAACTGGTAAAATATGGGGGTGAGGGTGGGGTGATTTTATACTGCCCCCCTGAGTTATTTGATCTACTTTATTTTTAAATTCCCAGGTAAGCATATGAGATGAGATAGTTTCTGCTAAAATCACAGCACCACCTGCTATGGCAGCCAAACAGTTTATGTGGTTCTCTATATTAAAACATGAACACGCACAAGAAACCAGATCAGCTGAGGCATTTAAGCTGCTGTAGGAAAGGTTAGTAGCGTACCTTCACAAATGTGTCTGAAGGAGGAAAGCAACCAAGGCAAAGTGACAGAAGGATCCAGCCTCGAGCATAGCTGCTCCTGTTGCTGTTCTCAGTGAGTTGTTTGCAAATCTGGCAATAAATCTCATCTCTGTAATAAAACATGGGAAAGCAACAGATAATGATTCACTGTCTTTGGCTAAGTTTCCACTGCAAGCTTGGCATGATTGCAGCATGATTATTTTTGGCAGGAAAAGGCTCAAGGTATATTTAGCGCCCTTTACCACCCCCTGTTACTCAAGCAGTTCAAGTGCAATTCCCACGCTGGATTACCTCCTGTGACAAGCAGGGGAACTGTGCAGGGACAATAACTGCCAGATCATCCAGTGTGAAATGGCACTGCTGCCCCCCACACGTGAAACTTGCTTTAAGCTCTCTACAGTATGTGGCTTGTATCTCATGGCTCTTGTCTGTCTGCTCATATGTGGGCTTTGGGATAAGGATAGGGGGACACCCTGATTAATTTTATACTTTCAGTAAACTTGGAGTGAGTCTTTGCACAGGATTAATTTTATACTTTCAGTAAACTTGGAGTGAGTCTTTGCACAGGAATGGAGGCAAAGGTGCTTCAGACTGAGCTGCTGAAAATGCAAGTTGCCTGCAGCAAGGACATATGGGGAACAGATGCAAAAATCTGCATACAAACAGAACTGCTATTTTAAGATTGTCTTAAATATTCTGGACTTGGAACACGCATTTGGCAAGTCTGATGTGGGAGGACACAAGGTGGATGAGTTTTTTGTTCCCAGATAGGACATATGATGAAACACAGACCAAGGGAGTAGACGCTTAGCCTGTGGCTATTACGATAGCTTGACGTAAGATTTTTGCCAGCTGAAGATGTGCTTCAGGGAGCATCCTGACTGAAACAAACCAACTATGCAGAGAGGAATGCAGCCCGTGGCTGTGGTCAAGGCCTGTGCCTATGGGCTGTTACAGAATAGTGTTGCATAAGTTAAAATGGGCTAAAAAGGAGGAGAGAATCCTCAGGGTCAGGTCAGAACAAACCAGCTTCTGTCTGCTTTTCACACCATGTTTGGCCTAAGGTCCAGCCTCATGCTGCTTGTGAGCAGGATTTCTTCTTTTAGTGAGCCAGGCCTTCAACCATTTGATCTGGGGACATTGCTTGAGGGCTCAACAAGAGGCTAATTGGGAAACAGGTTAGGAACACCTCTTACACACCTAGTGTACACCAGTTCCGTATTTCTTACTCTTCTGAGTGTTTCTTCTCCCCCATACCAGGGCTGCGTTCCACCGCCAGGTGCTGCTGGGTTACAGCGCTGAGCTCTGCCCCACTGCGTGTGTGTGGGGTGCTCAGAAAGCCATACTTGGAGGCAGCTGACAAACTACAGCATGAGGATACCACAAAAGGCAGTAGGGGAGTCATTCTCGGTCCCCTCTGATAAAGGGGAACCACCCTCCGAAGAGGTGTGTGGCCTGCAGTCTCAGTTCTGTGTGACTGCCTTGGGCTTTCAGACAGGAATCTCCAGAGAGAAGTGTGAGACATTGCCAGAATCTGGAAAATGTCTGGAACTGTGGAAAGGGGATGCTGAATGTCCTTGTTCTAATGGGTGCCTGGTCCTAGAAAGGAGGTACAAATTTCCTACCTGATGGCAGGACGCAGGATTGCGTTGCCAATAATGAAGTGCACTTTTTCTAGGTTGGACATCGGTCTCTCAGAGATCGAGCTGTCCTCTTGGAAAGCCTCTTCTCCATTTTTCAGTTGGTCTGTCACCTGAAAGAAACCAAGCAGAACCCCAGAGTGCTCTAGAAACCTCCCCTCTTGCCAGGCAGCTCCCCCAGAAGTGAGAGACATTCCTGCTCAATCTTTCTGGCTCAGTGCAGGAGCAGTTAGGAACAGGCCATATTTCCCCTCCTCCCTCTCTCAAGCTAACTCATAAATGCTGTGTTCCAGCAGGATTCCTGGCCAGGAGAACTTTCTTATACTGTCCTGTACAGCCCTAAGGACACGGTGGTTCTCAGCCTTCTCAGGGCTTTGGGCAAACTGTTCTGTAACACCAACAATTCTCAGTAATAACTTCTTCCCTGTGTTCAGGCATCACTCTGCAGCAGGAACGGATGGAAGTAATCTGCCAGAGCGTGAATGACAGCATTGTACACGGAGATCATTTCAAAAGAACAGTGCACCAGGTACCCCATACGCAGGGCTGTGCTGGCTTGGCAGGGGAACAAGTTCCCAGCTGGGAGGCTGCTGTCACATAACATCTGTCAGAAGGTAAAGATAAAAGGTTCCAGGCAAGAAGACTTAGGGGAAGCAATTTATTTCCACCTCTTACCTTCCCCGTCAACTTGGATGATCGCTTGAGCTTCAGGGAAGAGATCCCTTTTGAAATCCTGTTATCCTTTCTGCTTTCTCTCTGCAACACACATTACCATTATAGGAAATCAGTTTAATGCACAGCAAGAATGATTCATTAAGGACAGGAAGATACTCAAATGGAGATGTTTTTGTCTTGTTCCGTCCTGCCAGAAGGAGCTGCAGTGCCTTTTCAGGACTGACAGAGGTCCCTTGCACTTCTGCATTTCATGTGCAGTAGCATGAAAGGGTTCCTTTGCTTTTCGCACTCTTGGGAGAACAGCACAGAAACCAAGGAAAGCACATGAAAATACAGACATAGCCTGCTCCTCTCACCATATTTGGGCTGTCGTTCCTGAACTGGACCTGGTTTTTCCTGCCAATTGTGTCATATATCTGTGTCATCACGGAGCCGCTCTTGATGGTGGCATTCTTGGCAAACATGGCTGGCTCTGGCAGGTCCCCCATGAACCTCAGGATGAAAACCCACACAACTAGAGAAGCCTGTAGGGGCAGAAAGCACAGTCAGACACTGCCAGGAGAACCAATGGTCTCATGTCAATTCTGCCTGTTTAGATAAGAGCATCTTCTTCCTGTACCCAATCCAAGTTGTTAAAATTCCTGTCCCCTCCTGCCATTTACACCAGGAGTTTACTTTCACATCAAACAACATGAGAGCAACATTCACAATGCTCTCATGCTAGGGTGCAGCTCTAGTGTGAATGCCAGATTTGCTCTGTGATTGCTGAGCCTCCACCACTCCCTTTAGTGGCACCGTGCAGGTGTGTTGTGGCTGGAGCAAGGCGGAGAAACTTTGGCTGAATCACACTCTGCATTTACCTGCCTGCACAGGTAAGCAGTGGAGTAAACTTCCAGGAACTCTCACACCCAGAACTAGAAAGCCAAGTAACAGCGAAGTTTTTGCAGCATGGGACCCTCCATTCTGCAAGGCTGCTTAGTACCAGGAAAAAATCCCCTCCTTGGTTCCCCTGTGGTTCAACAGAACTGGAGGCCTGGGTCTCCCCCTGTCCTAACTCAAAGGACCAGCTGCCCTAACAAGACCGTAGAGAAGGGTCAGTTCTGATGCTTCTCTCCAGTCCGTTTTTGCCCTCAGAGGGTATCTGGAGAAGTCAAAACAAACCTCAGAGTTCTCTCTTTAGGCAGACTGAAGGTGACCCAAGATCACGTGTTGGGCAGGTTGTCTGTGTGAAGTGTTTGCCTGCAAAGTGCCAAAAAATGCTGGTGGGAACTCCTACTTTCATACAAGTGCTTAGGACTATCTGCTTGGCTCTGAAGTCTCTGGTTCCCAGGGCTGTGCCAGAGGCAGGGGAACGCAAGGATGTGGGGAGCTGTAGAAGTTGGGGCTGTAGAGAGAACAGGTTCAATAACAAGAAGGAGCAAGATACCAGGACGTTGTCCTTGTCATCATGGTAGAGTAGTGGGTGACGCAGCTGCTTCCGGATATGTGTATGTGTAGAAGACCCCTGGAAATAAGTAGCTGCAAACTTTGGGAAGGTGTACTCTTCCAAACCATCTGCTTCCTCTTCTAGCTTCACACTCATGGGAACCATGTCCAGGTCCACCTCGTCCAGCTTGTTAGGCTTTGTTTCCAAGTCCTGTGCAGAACATGAGGAAGAAACATGTTTTCTTTCCCTGTACTCTGATAGTCTTATTGTATGGTTTGGGGGTTTTTTCTTTTTGTTTTTTTGTTTGTTTGTTTGTTTGTTTGGTTGGTTGGTTTTTTTGGTTTAGTTTGGGTTTTTTGTTGTGGGTTTGGTTTTGGTTGGTTTTTTGGTTTGGTTTGGTTTTTGGGTTTTTTTTGCCATAGGTCCTCCAGAATTTGGCTTTCCAGCTAACCCCAAAGCCATTTTCAGCTGCTACCAACAGATCATTGGGACTCAGAGCTTGTCCTTCTGAAATGCATCAATTCCATATGACCTTCCTGTCTTGGTCTTCAGCAAGAACATTGCTGATGGAAAACCAAGGTGTTACCTCATTGCTCATATCCTGCACTAACTCAGGATAAATAACCATAAAAATAACTATTTTATTCTGCCTACCTCTCCCTACCCTATTCCATCCTCCACAGCTGTCAGGACCAGTAGATCTCAAATTTTGCTTTTAAGAACATGAGATAACTTGGGTCATGAAATTCCAGCTTGTTTCAGCCAGAAGATCACTGAGAGCACTGTCAGCAGAACACGTGGTTGATGCCAAAATGCAGAGAATGGCATTATTTGGTCAGGGTCTGCTGGGCCAAAGAAACAAACATGCAGTGGCTTTTGAAGACACTTAGTCCCTGAACTGCATGCGACCAAAAACTTTTAGGAACTGACCTGCAAGCAGATCCCAAAGAGACTGTCTGGATGACTAATTTAGGTGATTCTTTCACTGCACAGATGTTCCTTAAACAGAATTGACCACTGATGGAATTCCAACAGTCAGTAGACTTACACAAGGGATGAACACGGCCCATTACCAGTCTGTAGCTCTGTACCTCAAACCCCAGAGGAGCCTGTCCTTCTTGGCCTCCGATCATAGCAGGTAAAAACCCAAAAATTTTGTCCACCATTTCTTGGTCGCTGATAACGTCATGATTTGTTGGTTTATTGGCAAGAGCTTTCCTCCTTTGTCTTGCTTCTGCCTCGTCTCTCTCCAGAGTAGTCAGGTGTTCCTTTAAACATAGAAGCTGGTTAGGCATGACTTGAACATCGTTCTGCTAGAATGAATGGGTGTGAGGATGAAACACTATTACAAAGGTGTTATGGCAGTGAGGTCCAGCTCTGCTAGTGCAGTGTTGGAATGTGAAGTCAAATGGTTCTTGTGCTAGGCAGTCACAAAGACCTAGCCCATCAGTGGCAGGGCCTTGCTTATGGGTAACGTGCAATTTTTCAAGAACTTTATCAACAAGAGATAATATAGGAAAACCACAGAATTCCTAACAGCAGAAACCCCCACATTATTTAAAAAGGTTTTTCGACAGGGGGCTGTAAAGAGTATTGTGCGTGTTTGGCTAAAGTGCCAGCTCATACTGCAAACAGAAATGTGCACATGTTTGCCTTGACCCATTTCTAAAGCATTGTAACAAGTAAGTTTACAACTATGTCTGACCTTTGAGGAAGTCTGCAAATATATGCTGGGTAAGCTCCCTTATCAGCCAAGGAACACAGCATTCAACATTCCTCCACCAACATATCTACCTTTTGTAATCTCATAGCCTCTTCCCTTGCTTTCACTGGTCCAAGGACTTGGATCAGATGTTCCTCTCCTTCCAAGTGGATATTCCTGCCTTCCAGCTTGCATTTGTTTTGTGAACAGGACCATTCTGTGACTCTTTCCACAACTACTGAGACAACCCCCTTCTACCATCAACAAGCTGTCCACACCAGGACTTTACCCCAACAGGGACTCAGGTCTAGATTAGGCATTTTAGGGAACAAGCCACAGGCAGAAATCTGCAAACCGGCTTCATCCTGTTTGTACAGCATTAGTAGAGAAAGGAAATCACAGAAAGGCCTCCTATGTGCTATGGACTGCCAAGGTAGTAAGTACAGGATTTTCTCTGGCAGTGCATACCAAGACACACTGCATTAGGATCCATTCAGGATCCCTAAGTGACAGTATCAGGCCTCGCCGTAGAAACTGAGCGTCTCTTGCAGGAGTGACAGATATGCATGCACACCTTATCTTTTCTCCTGCCTTCTGTCAAAAACATTTCAGCTCTGTCAGTGAAGTTTTGATCCATGATAATGAACACAGCAAATGTAAACAAGATCAGTCTGCTTAAAACTCTGCTTTCGTACTTGACAAAAGCTCAAAATAAGATGTCGAAAAATAAACATCCACATCCAGTGCTATACTATGGCAACACTTGCCAGTCATTACATCTCTATCAGAATTTCACAGAAAGAACATGTTCACAAGGTATCTGTGAGCATACATACCTCCCTCTTCATCCTCTGGTAGATTCGGCGAGCAAACATGCCCCTTGCATATGCTTGTATAACACATGCAGCTTTCTTCTGCTCTGCTATCTTTTGACGCATTAGATAACCACGGCACATGGCTTGAAGCCTGATGATATGAGCTCGGGTTGCTTCATACTGTTTAGCAAGCTGCCGGCTCCGGTACAGGGCCTGCAGGCGCCCAAAACCCAGCATAACCTGTGGGAGGTGAAGAAAAAAGAAGTGAGTATGGTTCAAAACCATTAAGACTGGGAGTAAGTTGGGAGGAGTTGAAGATGACAAAATTCAGTAACTGGATAAAGACACTGGAAGGGGCTAATTCGATACTGTCCTTTATGCTTTATTTTCTGCCAGTAATAGGCTTTTAAAACTAGTTTAGATAGAGTTCTTTTGGGGCTCTGTTCCAGGGAGTGGCTCCAGGATGTGACAATGATAGCCAGGGTTTATTACAAGGGAAGGAAGAGAGCAGAAATGAAGCCAAGTGAATGGAAAAAAAAAAGGCACATCCTTGGAGAGATGGGTGTGCCAGTCCCAAGAAAAGCAGCAGAGGAGGATGGGGCAGAGTGCAAGACAACAGTCTGGCTCTTCAGACAGGAATTGCATCACTGATGCAGAACAGAAAATGTTTCTCACTGAAAGTGGCAGTTTCTCCTCCTGCCCCTTATGAATGTGATGCCTAGGATATATGAATAATAATCCCTGCCACATGAACACACAATAGGTGAGTGGCCCCAATATGGCGTAGCTTTCCTCACCCAGAAAACCCACCATCTATAGAAGAACAGCCAATATCTTTAATAATGTGAGATTGATATAATGATTTGTCTGGTAATTTTTTTTACAGATTCCCAGTTTTCCTGTAGCAGTTGCTCATACCATGGTGGTGATGCACAAACGCTAGCCTTGGATTCCTGACTAGAAGAAGTGTGGGATCACTCATATGTCAGGTCACCAGAGTCAGGCCTGCCAGAGGTTAGTTGGGTTACTATTTCACTAGAAAGCAGAAATGTCACAGGTTCAGCAAGCCCTGAGAGGTCCCAGAGCCCTCCTTGGACCTTACACCCTTCTTTACACCCTACCATCTTGCCTCTCCTCCCTTCAGTTCTAAATAACTTCATTCCTAATACTCAGTCTGGCAGGGCAGTGTATATAAACACACATACACAAATATACATATGTGAGTGTGTGCATATATATATATTAAGAAAAAAAAAAAAAAAAGTTGTATATACATCTGCATCTTACCGTTCTGAAATCCTTCCGGCAGCAGTACCCTCGCCAGGCTGCCTGAATGGCCACAGCAGACCTCCTCTGCTTCAGAAACTGCTTCCTAAGCAGACAGACAGGGGAGGTGACAAACAACAGGTTATTTCTGCTGCTTTTTATAATAGTAAAGAATAAGGTGGTAGGTTTTCCTTTTATGGGATGTCTACAGTCTGATCTCAGCCTTGTTTGCTGTCTGGGAACGCTAGAGCCAGGAAAGCTATTGTTAAATAGCTCAATTATGACAGCTTTTTGGGGAAAGCTTGAAGCTCAGTGAGGCTGTTCTTCCTACTTCTGAGCAGCCCCCCAAAAGTATTATGTTGCAGCAGAAAGATTAGTCTGGCCAGATACTTTTGTACCGTATGCTTCGAAATTACACTCACTCAAACATTTTGTCTGCTTACATGTTCTCCATGTTGATGGAAAGGCCAGAAAGGCTGTTTTGCCTGATCTTTTCTGCAAATAAGGGCCTTAGGAGGGTTTACCTTGGCTCATGCTATTCTCTAAGTGAAGCAGCACCATGAATCAGTTGAGCTCACAAAGTGTTTTCCTATTTGCCTTGCTATGCATTTGCTAGTAGAAAGGATATATAAGTATCAGTAATCCACCTGGATACATCTGATCTGACTTGGCCCTTAATGCTACAAAAATAATCATAGCAACCGCAGACCAAATTCACTGCGGTGGTAGGAGAGCTCTGTAAGAACTGAAAAGTCCCTCGTATCAAGCCTGAACAAGTTAACCCCCCCATCTGATGATCACTTGCTCCCCAGTGACCTAACTGCCAGGAGCAGGAGCCCATCCCAGCAAGATGAACTTCCCACGGTAAAAGCTGTCAGAAGTGGCATATGGCTCTGAAGGTTTGAAAACAAAAGCAAGGTGAGGCTTTCAGAGAGAGGTGGTGTTCAATAGCAGGCAGAGTTTGAAAAAAAGGGGGAAGTTCTGGGGCATTTGTATCATGGTTTTTTAATTCTTGCTTCTCTACTGTTGGGAATATTTCTTTAAAAACCCAAGATTCAGTCCTATATCATGGTTCTGGTTGGAGGATACAAGATTAGTAAGTACAAATCATGATGTAAAGCATTTAATGAGGACAAACATTTACTTGACAGTGACTAAATTTCACTTCTGAAGATATTTCAAACTAAACCAGACAAAATGCAAGAACTGTGAATGTTTGGCAAAGAGAAGGACTAGTTAGTTTTATCTGATTCTTCTGTATGTCTTGTATCAAAGCAGCATCCTAAATCAGAGAGTTCTTGTAGCTCTGAGGGCACAGATTCCATGGGGATTTCCTGCTTTCCAGATGCCTATTGTTTACTAGAAATATTAAATGCAAATCCTCCTTTCATCACTTCCTCTTCATATAAGCTGCATGTGCCACAGCCCTGCATTTTGGGAAGCATAATGAAAATACACTGAGCCAGAACAAATCTTTGTGCAAAATCTGCATAGACACATTGTGTGCTGTTGACGAGCACTGAATGTAGGGCTGGTGAAAGGTATGGATCGACACATTTCGTCCCCCCAAATGTGTCACAGAGTGTGTTAAATTGCACCACAAAGATTACTGCTACAAACTTCCCTTCTGTGAGATCACTGACCTGTCCTTCAATCCTCTCATCACCTTCTGGATAAGAAGAACCTTATCTGTGAGTATATTTTGGCGTTGCAGCTCCAATACTGTATCATGATGATCCTGTTAAAAGAAGTGAGGATATGCCAGCTGAGCAGACACCCCCGACAACTTCTGCAAACTGGACACATGGTCTGAAAGAGGTCCCAGATCAGTATGATGGAGTTCAAGCTGTGATTAAAGTGCATTTATGGAACTGCAGTAGGGAAAGTGCACACCACCTGACCACACCATGCCTGGCTATAGCCATAAACAAGCAGAGAATCTGCCTCAGTAAGACTGGTTTTACCTGGGGGTATGCTATGGGCAAGGAGGTCTCCTGCAACAGCGTGCTGTTATCCAGTTCTTTTTTATGCTCAGGGCTTGAGCAGAGACCAATACATAGTACTGTGCTGTTTCAGCTGCAACACTGGAGCACAGGAACAGGATCAGCCGCTCCTATACCAAGCTGTTAAATTATTTGGCCTTCAGGAGCAAAGATCCAGACTCAGATTAAAGACAGAGTTTGTAAGAGAACCCAGTCCTTCTGGGTCACCACTCTTGCACAAGCAAGTCAAGCTGTACTGTGAAGCACCCATTTTTTTCAGGAGGAGACAATAAACTGTCCTTTTTACTTACTTTAAGGAAAATCTTGGTTTTTCCAGCTTGCCAGCTTTCATTCTTTCCCAGAACTGCTTCAGAGATGCTGATACAGCTCTGTCGAGCATCATTCTTCAACTGATACACAAAAGCATCATGTTAGGGCTTGGTTGTGAAACACAGCAGCTGTACTAGGTAAGATCTATTGCCCTGCATTTCAAAGGATGAAAAACAGAAAGAGCTGAGGTCTTACCGACCTCTGGGCTGACAGTATAATGAATGAAAGTGGTTCAGCTGAAATAGTCAAGAAAAGGAGGAATGTGACTGCATGGCCAAACCTTCCAGAGTTCAAATGTGAGGAGGATGTTAAAGACCTCAGAAGTGTGTGATTTAGAGAAAAGAAATATCTGAGGGCAATTGGGATGTCACCCTGCCTGGGATGTCTGTGTGGAGCTGGTCAAGGCAGCCAGATTTAAAAGTGCCTCTACCACTTCAGCTAAGGTTCAAGTGAGGATATATGTATTTAGCTATGGTTACTGTGATGACAGCTCTCTCAACTGTGCCAGCAATAATCTAAGAACTTTCTACTGTGAGAAAGACTAAAGCCCCAAAAGGAAAAGTTGGATTAGCCTTAACCCAAGTTCTTGCTTACGCACCTGTTCTCGAAGAGACCATGGCAGGAGAACTCTGTACCTCTCAAAGAACTCCTCAAAGCTGTAGCGAACTGGGTAGCCAGCTTTCCTGATCTGAATGGTCTCCATCATCCCTGAATATCGCAGCTGTTTGATACACAGCTCCCGGTCGAACAACTGAAAGGGGAAGCAGACAAGGAGGAGACTTAGCACTGAAAGAAGCTACACACGTAGCATTCCTTCAAACATATCTATTAACCTCCAACCTCAGGGTGCCTGCAAAATGGCCTACTATGCTTTTTTAAATTGCACTTCTTATTTCTTTAATACACAAATTAATTCATTACAGGCATAAACAAGTCACCCCAAAGGGCCTTCAAATTTGCGTTTATCAGCAGTAGAAACAGTCCATTAACTTCAGCCTGGCTTCAGCAAGCATTTTCAATTCTAGAACTGCAATTTCAGATGAACAATGATCTGATCATATAGTTTTGCAGGTGTGAATAACTGCAGTAGCAACTTAGGCCCTGTGGGCATAGCCATGCAAAGCACAGCATGCGTGTGGCTAGGTTCTTGTCATGCAGACTAAAAATAGGCTCACTAAACCACACACAGTGCTTTAAAAATTAACTTACTTGATCAACAGTATACAAGGTTTTAATGTAGAAGTGGCTCATGATCTCACGAGTTCCTGGCAAGTCTCTTAATGACACAGTCCTCCTGTAGTGTCAATTTAAGCCACATCACCCCTCTCTCAAACACCAACAGCTCTCCTATTCTCTTTCAGGCTGTTTCATAGTATGATCATTGTTGGATCCTAATGTTTTTCGTTTTTCCCCTTGTTGAGGGACTAGAAACTCCCCAGTTCTGTCTTTACAGGAAAGGCTTCTACAGCTCCTCTCAGGAACACACCTATCTGCTTTTTTGCCATCTATTACTCTATGATGCTTTTTAAACATGTTTTCATAAATTAACAATGCCATACCCTATCAGTCTTTTTATTGCACTAATAGCCTGTACTTCAGCTCTTCTTGGCTGAAGTACAGATATAAAATGCTATAACAGCAACTGACAGCTTTTGCTCATTAAAAAGTTTACTGAAGACAAGCCCTCATATTGTTAAAACATTACCAGTGGTTTCTTGTAGTCATTTGGCTTGATGCAGCGGATGAAATATGGCTGGCACTGTTCAAGGATTTTCATTAGTTTTTCCAAGGATTGCTTGAACTGTCCTCCCAGAGTAGAGAGCCGTTTGGTGGTATCCAAGCCCTAGGAAGAGTAAGCACATGCTGGCTGCTACAGCATTCACTGTAAGAGGGCCAATTAATAATTCTTTGTAATTTTGTACAATGTAACAGTATCATACAACTGCCAGAAAAAAAAAAAACACAACCAAACCCTACATGGAAGCTAAATCAGCCACCTGCATCTTATTAATTTGGGTTTATTCTTGGGGAAAAAAACCCACTGAACCCTTTCACCTACTTGGGCACCAAGTTCTGGCAGTGGGGGTGGCTGTGATGATGGAATTTCCACCCACACGAGCCCACCCAGGCCCATCTTTTCCAGCCAAGGCTGAGTTTAGCGTATGGCCTGGGTGCCAAGCTGTTATGCATGGGGGTGTGCCTGAAAGCTTGGTGAGCCACAGCCGCTCCCAGAGCAGTAATAACCTCCAGGCCAGACGTTTTGCTGCCATCTCATAGCTAACTATGGATGCTAAAGATCCAGAGCAGCTCATTCCTTACTGATAAGGATGACTGATCACCTTGCTCATTAGTACTACAGTAAGCAGCGAAAAGGCAACTTTTGCTGGAAGATAAGGTAAGAGCTACTCCATATACGGCTGCATATAAAGTGCTTTGTATCTCACTGCTCCTGGGTTGAATTTTGCTCGCAGTTGCCATACTGTAACCCAGAGGAATTGCACTTGGCTGCAGTTAGCTTTCCCAGCTTCGCTGATATTCCCACCTATGTCTTTTTCACACAGATCATCACAACAGGCCTAAGCTTCTACCTCCTAGTATCTTTAAAGGGTACATTAAATTACGGTGACCACAGTGCTGATTCCAAGTAACAGAAGGATTCTGCTGGCCTTTAACATACAGGCATGGAGCCACTGCAGGATGATACAGCTTGTGTGTTCGGTGTGGGGGGTTGTGGGATTTTGGGTTTTTTTTTCCCAAGTAAATAATTGATGTCCAGTGGCTCCCCTCACTTCCATGGTCTGTTAGGGTACCTCATTCTGCCGGTTCTTACGTTTAAAGTGCCCTTTTTAACACTCAAGTGGCCAACCTCTGATTTAGCGGCAGGGCAATGCTGCCCTCCGGCGACCGAACATTCATCCTTTGGGAAACCCTTCCTGGGAATGTCTCTTGGCGGCTCCGATGTACTTTAGGGCTAGCAAGCATTTTTTTTTTTTTTAAGTAAATATGACAACAGCATATACATGTTTAAACTGTATAAGAGTTAAAAGCAATTTGCACTCCCAGATCTCCGAGCCTTCCTGCTGTATCAGTACATCAGTGGGATGGCCACACAGGTCTGAAGCCCATGCCCTCATCTCACACATATAACGTTGGTAAAGCTGAATTTGTTGTTGAGATGGTGGTGACTTTTCTGCCCTGGTGTGTCAGGAGGGCAACTCTGAGACCTCAGGACAGCAAAGGGTTTTTTTCTGGCACTTCATTCACTGTTCTTTTCTGTAGCCTGCTGCTTAGGCTTCCAAACGGTGGCCTAACCTATTTGAAATTAATTGAGGTATTTCAGCTAACTGCTGCACATTTTGAAATGGGCAGTAGCCCACCAGCCCACATTTAGCAGCTCCTTTCCTGACATGCTTCTGTGCTTCCTAAATGTAAGGAAAGGTGTTTTTTTTTCAATAACACAACCTTATTTATAGAGACAAATAACATTAGAGCATTAGAGCAATGTAGATAGACCTGATATTTAATCTGGAAGTATTCATAGCATTTAAGAGATGCTAAGCCAGTTCTCTGTTGCTGCTTGTACCACTTCTGACATTCTTCTCCTCCAGGATGTTTACCTGTCCATGGCCAGATGTTCTGGACAGCAGAAAGCCACAATGGGATAAAGACTGAGGAAGAAAGGACAGGATCAGAAAACAGTGCCAGGAGAACAGACAGATAACAGGTAAGATAGCAGGCTGACTGTTTGTTATGTACCCTGATAGGAAAACTCAAGGGTGCAAACATTAAAAGCAAAGGTGCCTTCACATGATGACATTGCATAGTTAAATGCTCAGAAATCAAGGCATGTGAAAGTTGCAGCAAGGCAGAGAACTTGAACTCTGCCTCAAGCCTCAAGCTGTTTCCAGTCCACCGCACTTTACAACCTCATTTTCACTAGGCACAGGACAAGGCTCCCTGCACTGCTAGGCACAGATGATTCTGTGATAATTAGCCACCATGAACTCTGCCACAAAGCCTCTGGGCCAGGAGGGAGAACTAAAGTTGCAGCAGTACCTAGGGCAGTGAGACCTGTGTCTACAAGTGTCACTAGGAGCAGGAAGCAGAGTATCTCTGTGACAGCACAGCTATTTGCTCCTTGGTGCTAGCCTGTCAGCCCTGTGCAAGAACAAAACGGCCAGGACCCAGCTGCCAGTTGCCCAGTCAGAGCCCTTGGTGTTACGGTCTGAGCAGACTGGCTACATGTGCAGTGTGGCAGCAGTTCAGCTGCCAGCTTCTGGACAGGTACTGGCTTTGCAGAGGGGTCTCTGGTGAGTGCCTTGTTCCATTCCAACAAACCTTTCAAACTGCAGTTCCCTCCTACTACGTTACACCCATCCTGGCAATGTGGATGCAGTATGGGTGCCCAGGCAGACACAGAACAAACCCATCCAGCTGATGACAACTTCTGGGGAGGCAGCACTACGCATGCTTCTGTCACAGCCTGCAAGCATGGCTATGCAGACGTCCAGGGACGCAGCCCTGGGAGACAGGACTTGTTTACAGCATGAACACTAGACCCTGACTTTTCCTGCAGACTCCTTTGCAGAAATGGGTAGAATGAAGGGCATAGGGATTTGCTGGCTAAAGAGTGCAAAAGAAAGAGGTCAAGAACAGCCAGGGCCTTATGGAAGGGAGGAGAAATTAGTTGTTCCTGCAACTTAGCTCCAGTAAGCCAACCTTGCAGGTCTGGTCAGCTCCAAGATGCCGGATGGTCCCACGTCCCAGATTAGGTGGGGTGATTTCCACCTGGAAAATCTCTCTCAGGAATTTGTTTTTGGAGGAATGAACCACTTGCATTACATTAGCACTCAGAGTGTCCCGATTTTTCTCCAGGAAATCTATAGGATGGAAAAAAAATCAGCTTGTCATGTCTGCAGCCTGCTGGCTTTAGCACCACTCTGTCTAGCTAAAATCCAGTTCGTTTACAGTAACTTGCAGATTAGTTTAGAGTAATCCTCCTGACCTCCTGATCTGACTTCAGCTCAACAATACCTTGGAGTGTCACACATCCAGGGCAGGTCATGCCTTTCTTTTCACCCTCCGCATCCAGCAGAGATAGGCTCACCTTTTGATTCATAAAAGACAACCCCAGCAAAGTGGTTGATGCCGAACTTGGTGTCATGGACACTCTTAGGTGGGATGTAAACTTTACTTTTGCCGTGGAGGGAATTGATTTTGATGAGCATGGTGGCATCTGTGCCCTAGAAACAAATACAGGCAAAAAGAACAGGTAAGCAGATTCCCCCCAGCATGGGCCTATGCTCAGCAAACAAATAGAAGTGGTGATCAGTGATAACAAAAGCTCAAATTCTGTCCGTTATTTGTGTTGTCGATCTGGAGAAAGGTAGTGCCAGAAGTGTCTTCCCTTTTACACGGATCTTTCTCTCAAGCATCAGGACAGAAAACACCACCAGAGTGTAAGGCCTGGTATTTTAGGGCTGTATCCAAGCCCCCATAACATTACTAACATCACCAGGTGTGCTGAGAATTTCCCATATATTTGGACCTCACAAGCAGAGCCCTGCACCAGCCTTCCCATGCCACCCTACCCAGTCACGCTCTAAGGGGTGCATGCTCCTTCTCCCACACTTCTTTCACTCTCCGGCTGATGCAAGACTCAGAGATCCCTGGAACAAGGCTGGCCTGAGCAGACACCAGTCAGCTTGCTCAGATAGTGACTTCCACAGGCAAGGCACTCAGCAGAGTGCTTCTTTCCAGGGGGTGCCATCACAATCTCATCCCCCTGTGGTGCATGTGAGGCTAGTGCTGCTGGCTGGCCCATGGTAGGGGCAGTGAGTGCTGTGCTATCTGGGAAGTCATGTGCTCATGACGTGATCATAGAAAAGATGCTTTCTTGTCCTGACTGCAGGAAATCTCTCTAAGGGAAGAAAGGGGAAAGCTGTCTGCCTGTACATGATCCTCTCAAATTGTTACCTGAGAACTACAAATGAGCTGAGGCAGGGGCTTGCTTTTCTGGACAAGCCCACATTGGCACCTGGTTGCTGGACCAGCAGTCCTGCTTAGCCTCACCATGCTTTGGAAACTATGAAAATGCTCTGCAGGAATGTCTGAGATCACATGCTGCTTTCATCTTTGCTGTGCCCCACGGGCAGGGCCTGGCACTGAGCCCTGCTGACCCTCACCCAGTGGCCTCAGCCCCTCGGCCCAGCCTGCCCAGCCCCCCTGCAGAGCCCCCTGCCCCCCAGCAGCTCAGCTCCCCCCAGCTGGGTGCCCCCTGCCCTGACTGAGGGGGCACTCGCTCCCCTCGCCCAGCCCGGCGGTGCAGACACGCAGCAGGACGGGCCCCGGCGCTGAGCCCTGGGGAACCCCCCGTGTGCCCGGCGCCAGCAGGATGTGACTCCATTCCCCACCGCTCCCTGGCCCGGCTGCCCCCCAGCTCCTGACCCCGCGCAGAGCCCCCCCGGCCCGGCCGGGAGCAGCCGGTGGCTGCAGGAGATGCTGTGGGGATGGTGCCAAAGGCTTTGCTCCAGCCCGGGCAGCCACCACCCGCAGCCTGTCCCTCACCCGTCAGGGGGGTCACCTTGTCCCACAAGGAGATCAGGGCAGCCAGGCAGGACCTGCCTGCCAGAACCCCGCGCTGGACGGGCCTGACCCCCCTGCCTGTCCTGCATGTGCTGGGTGATGGCGCTCAGCACCGTCTGCTCCGGCACCTTCCCCGGCACCCAGGGCAGGCTGGTAGGCCCGTAGTTCCCCTACAGTTCCTCACAATGGTGACATTACTCAACTAGGTCTGTCATCCAGGAGAGAAAGAGCAAGCTGCAGCCCAGACCAATAGCAGAACAATACTCAATATGTGAATTCAGGTTTCCTAAGAAGCCCTTGTAAGACGATGCGGACTCCTTCCTTCTCTGTCTGGAACAGCTGTAAGAGTTTCAACAGCAGGGTACCAGGAAGACCACATTCCAGCAGAGAGAAAGGCATTTGTATAGTGAGCTAATTTAAAAGAATCTATAAGGAGAAGACATTGCCTCTCATAATGTATATCCGAAAGCCACTTTTGCACTTTTCTGTGTGTAAAGCCAAGCGTTACCTGTGAGCTGTGTGCAAAGCCAGGCATTACAAGTGAAACCAGAAATTTACCTTTGGGAACTTGCTCTCTTCATCAATGAGAGAGATGATATTCATGGGCTTGAGTGCAATCACTTCCAGAGCCTGGCGGTTATCAGTGAAGTCGATGTTATTCCAGACAATGTGCTCCGCAAGGTATTCCTCCTGCTCCAGCTTGAAGACATGGTGCACGAAGAACTGCTGAAGGTGCTCATTGGCAATGTTAATGCAGAGCTGCTCAAAGCTGGTGGGGGACAAGATGGGAACCATGGTCATCCTTGGCTAGTGCTGCACTGCTTTACGGTATTTCTTTGTTCTCTGTATTAAATACATATCTAGATAGACTCCTGCTATATCACACAGCATTAATAATCACCACCACTGCCTGTTGCCAATCTTAGCAATATAAAAGATGCATCTTCTGCTCCAATACAGATAAGCAGAAATGAGCCAAGTGGTGATTGAGTTTTGCTGAGTAAGAAAGGAAAGATGTTGTATGCATTTCAAGAAACTGTAGAGATTAAGGGGAACATATACCTGTGAAAGTAGCTTGACTCTATGAGTGTGTGACGTGCTTTTACTTGCACTGGCACTATGACTTCTTTTGTTAGTTACTCCTTAATGTTGCACCTGACTGTCATTACCTGGTAATTGCTGTGGCACGCTGTGTGTGCCTGTAGAGAGTCACCACAGTGAGGCCCCATATGAATTGCAGACTTAGGGAACAGCATAAAATAATAGGAGAGCACTCAAAAGATAGGAGATGGGCTAAACAGATCGTAGACTATGTTCCAAAAGTCAGGGAGGAATATTATCTTGTAGAAAGCAAGCAACATGCATCAGTTGAAATGGATTGGAAAAGACTGCAGAATATGTGCTGATGGTTTGTGGAGTACTGATGATATGTTATCATACAACTGAGAGAATTGCTGCCCCCATAGAGAAGGGTAGACAGAAATGGTGTTTTGGGACTGAAACCACCAGTAGAAGAGGCAGCAGTGAGACAACGGTATACTGACCAGGTATTTTGCCAACCTGTCCTTAAGAGCAGAGATAAGAAGCAGCTCAAAAAAGGGATGGGATAACACCGAGCAAGATGGAAGCATGAGCTGAAATGGGAAACACAACATGGCCTCCTTTGTACTATATGCAAAATGTATCCCAAGAGACATGGTAAAAATGCTATGGAACAAGAAAGTTTGGTACAGAGACATGGGACATACTATATCTTCACGTACTGGCTGCCTGCTCATAGCAGCTTCATGGCCATCTCCTCTGAGAAAATTCCTGAAGTTTTGGAATAGACATGCGCAATGGCTGCACCAAATTGCAGGTTAGGGAATGAAGCAGAAACATGACCATGTCTGAAGAAAAATGGAATCTGTGCGTGATTATTGCTGGGAAAATTCAGTGACGGAAATTTCACTGCTTTTCTGAGAATCAGAACGATAATGAAAGAAAGAATATGTGTCTGTTCGGTTTTTTATTCTTTCCCTTTACATCAGCTGCTTTTCAGATTCCCAGTGGAAATTAATCTAGAGCCTCCTACCTGTTGTTGCTGAAGTTTTCAAACCCAAAAATGTCCAACAGCCCAATGGATTGACGTCTGGTTTTAGGCTTTTGAGAAGTTGGGTTGAAAATGGCTGAATTGATCTTGTTCACTATCCACAGGAAAATCCGTCCATATATACCCTGAGAAAAAATTAAAGAGGAATTAGAGCCCATCGTTATGGTCTTTGGACATAGCTTACTGCTTGCTACCATGCTGCTACAATGCTGTCAAACTATGCCTGAAAACTACAAGGGACTGGAGCTCTCTGGGTGGTTGTTTGCCCATGTAAGGCTCCTTAACCAGGAAGACAGACAGCTCCAAAAGCGTCCCCAATCTTAAAGCAGAGAAAATGTAAGCACCGGTACCTTCACAAAGGCATCCCTCCCATCTGCGGCTTGAGCTATGTTCAGAGGCCTGGACACACTTTCTCCTCGGACAATGATGGAGAGGTTTGTGAGGCTGTTCTGGAGTTCACTGGAGTCCACCTGGAAGAACAGTCATGGCAACGTGGTCATTCCAGGTGGCTAAAGGAGATCCAGCAAAGTCTGTCTCAGGAAGAGGGCCGTGACAAACTGCCTGTCCAGCAGCAATCACTGGCAGCCTGCTGTCTCAGTTAAAGATCTCCCAGCTCAGAGAGACATCTGCAACAGCATCACTTGAATGTCAACAGGAAGACGAGGACGTGTCCATTGTTATAGGCACACCCACTCAAAACCACTCCGCAGACACACGCTTTGTCAGTGTGGTCAGGGAACAAGACTGAGGAAAAGTACTAGTAGGAGAAGATGAGAGCCCATTACCTCGAGCAATTTGGTTGCAATTGAAAAGTGTGGTGAGTCCATCACATCAGAGCAGTCCAAGTTGTCGTACACAGCCGCTACAATGAGGAAACAGTCAATCTCAGGGTGAATCATTTCTGCTATGGCAGGGAGCTGTGCTGTTATTGCAGCCATATTTATGTAACCCTGTAGCTCTGGGAATGTGGCAAAGCAGTACTTTTTCTTTTGAGACTCCCAGGTTTGATGATTTTACTAAGGAGAGTCCTGATTTCACCTCGGAACCCTGGGCTGTATTGGGCTATCACAACTCCAGAACATCAGGCTAAAAATAGTAGCAAAGCTGACAAGGTTATTCATTTTAAAAGTAGCTATTTGGGATGTGGGGAAGTGGTATCTGACTTCAGAAAATGGGTTTCTAAATATGTTTTTTACCATTTATCTGGCTTGTGGGAAGTTTAGACACAAAGGGAAATGAAGGAAACCCCTCATTTTAGCAGCCAGCATTACTCCAAAGAATCCAGCCAGCATCACTGTACTGGGCCCTCTGTATCACCAAGTGAGGAGTCCTTCTGCAAAATGTGAGAGCTTCTGGCATCCCTCTGGTGGGCATCTCACCCTGTGTGCCCAGCCATACCAGCAGTGCACTTAACGCAGGTGAGTGTTCACCAGGCCTAGCCAGGAGGATGGCTGCTGTCATCTCCACAGCAAACATTGCTCAGCTGCTCCTGTGTCCCCTGGCTTGCGTAGCACTACAATCAGCAAATGTAACATGGCATTATATTATCTGTTGTTTCAGTTTGGGTGATAAGGGCCCATTTATTGCCATGAAAACCTGATGGCATGACAAAATAGTAATAAGATGATGTTTTCCAAAACACAAGACAGTGGTTTTCACAAATCAGAAGTTCATGGTGCTTATCTGCCTGCACTTCCAACCCTGTTCAGCTGTTTTTACAGGGCAGAGCAGTACAACCTCATCTGTATAGGTGGAAGCAGGTGGCACCTTTAGGCCTTTACGAGTCTGAGGAAAAGCCAACACAGACAATGCTGAGTTTACCTTCAAACTCTACATTCCCTAAGTGTAGGATCGCAGCCAGCAGCTTGCTGATGTCCCAGTGCTCAGAATCTGAGAACATGAGGATCTTCATAGCTGAGCGGATGTGGGCATAATCCTTTGCATCATTCCGTCCATCGCAGGAGATGCAGTTGCCCTGCAAGACACCATACCCTCTCAGGTAAGGAGAACCCTTTTGGTCCCCACACGATGAAAAGACCTGCAGCTGACAAACCCTTGTGCACAATGTGGATACCTGGTGAGCCACTTGCTGTAAGATGCAAGGTAAAAGCATATTTAGACATTCTAGATGCTCTTCCCATGGCTGTTTCTTTCCCCTACTCTCAAGAAAAACCCATTAGTAGAGCACTAAATAATGTACTTCTCCAGGGCTAGACTGAGTGCTGGGGAAGCCAGAGGGAAAAGCTGAAGGGAAGGCTGCTCTGCAGCACAGAAGACAGAAAACTTTGACAAGGTTACCTATAATTACAAGGCCAGGTCTGCTGCTTTCGTTTCCTCTCTCTGCTTGTCAATGAACAATTGGACAATGACACTGGCACAGGCTGCCCAGAGCAGCCATGGGTGCCCCATCCCTGGCAGTGCCCAAGGCCAGGCTGGACGGGGCTGGGAGCAACCTGGGCTGGTGGAAGGTGTCCCTGCCCGTGGCAGGGGGGGTGGGATTAGATGATCTTTAAGGTCCCTTCCAATCCAAACCATTCAGTGATTCTATTAATTAAGAGCCCTAATCCCAAATCAAAGCAAGTAGGATTGGATCAGTACCAGAAGGCAACTCTCAGAATAAGAATATTAGGTTCTAGTGGAAGGCAGATGGAAGCATCTGAGGCAGCATTAGAGGAACGTTCAATATAGACTGCACAGCAGATCCTAGGATGCTTCCTGGTAGAAACTATTTTCAGCCCTAATGGAGATGGGAAAATGCCTTTTTTATTCCTGCTATTTCCAACAATACAGTGTGATGATTACAAAAGTGAAGTATTCCTAGACATTTCCATTTACAGCATGTAAACATGCCAGCTTGTGCCAACAGCTGACCTGAACTGAACCATGGATATGTTCTCCTTTAATCTAATTCTGTCTCTGTATTATACTGCCCTACTGCTGACCCAGGGAACTTCAGACATTTTATGGAATGGCCAATGTGTGAATTTTACTCTTGCTGCAAGAGCACTACTATTCTGAAAACATTACATTTGAAAAAATCTCCAGCATCCTTAATATTTTTTGCTTTTGAAACTCCAGAAACAGCTTTATAGGCTTGATTTATTTTCCTCTGAAACTAGATGCTCAGCTCCCATTAACTTCAGCAGAGGCCCCATTTTTTCCACAGCTACAGAACAGCCCAAATCAAACCAGCTGACATATTTAATATGAGATATCTCCACAGGCTAAAGAACAGGATTTTCACAAAAGTTTTCATGCCCTAAATCAACCAACTAGCTATTTTCAAAAATCTCACCTGTGAAGATCCCACTCCTGCCACTACAGCAACATAAACCCAGACATGGACATTAACATCAGCTGTTGGAGGTTAGATTGAATGCCAGCTTCCTGCATTATGTATATAAGACTTATTAGATACAAGGACTAGGATTCTTGGCACTATTTCTGCTTATTCATTTTCCCCTACAGTATACATACCTGATTAGTATTCTCCCTGGCATGAGATCCCTTGCATTCATCTGAAATATGAGTGCCTGCGAAAGTGAGGGATATTTCCCACCTGCTTTAAGATGTCCTTTACATTTCTGAAGTCTGACTTTGATAGAAAGCTTTGAACTGCCACAAGCTGCCTCCCACTGGCGGACATGGCAGTAAGTCTCTGAAACTGAAGCTCACAGCACTTTTGGTGTTACTGCTTCTGGTACTCTAAGGAAAGGACAGTTCATATTTGGGAACTACCCATCTGCAGCTCCTGTTGATTGTAATTGCTCACTGGGAGAAGCAAGTGGCAGAGGAATAATGGAGAAGAAAGCAGAGACTATTACCATAGTAAGGTAGGTGTACTCTGAAGCAGTGCCCAGATTCAGCATCTTTTTCTGCTCTGTATTCATCCCCATTAGCATGCAGTAGAAGATGTGATAGTTCCTCTCCTCTGGAGCCTAGAAGAAAGAAATAGGCCAATGGACAGCCTTGTCAGCATAAGCTTGTAACACAGGAGCAGGCAGAACGTGCATCTGCCAGTGCCCTCACCTGCCGGCAAACCCGGGACTTCTCCAGAAGAAATTGTTCTATCCGGGCTCCTTCTATCACGCCGTTCTGGTTGAAGTGAATATCAATGTATTTCCCAAAGCGGCTTGAATTGTCATTTCGAATTGTCTTGGCATTTCCAAAAGCTGATGAGCAAGGGACAGAGATAATATCTAGATTATTGCAGTTAATGAACATCAAGTCTATTTTTTATGCCCTTCTTTTTTGCTGCCAGTATTTTATGTGTGCCAAATTACATTGCTGACAAGCACTGAAGAGTATCTGCTCTCAGGCTGCCTCCTAAAGAGAGAGGCAGGCACACTGTGCATCCACATAACTGGGTCCTAAAAGATACATTCAAATGATCCAAATGTGGCCTATATCTGGCCAGCTAAGAGAGCTGGGCAAGTCTGAAAACCTCCAGAAGGATTTACTGGGAACACATTTGATCCCTCTACAAAGACAGATGGGTGTCTCAGGGAGCTCCCCTATAGATACGTCCATGCTTGGCCAGTCACTTTGTCACTATCTATTGCAAATGCAAAACCAGGGGTGTTTACTTTGGGTTCTGCATTCCCAAGGACTCCTGTGCTCCCAGAAGTTCCAGGTCACATACAATGATGGCAGGCCCTCCTACAGCATGGGAGCTGCTGTGGGCTTCATGGCAGAGAACTTCTACCCTGCATCACCAGTGTTTCAGGGGTTTTAGCAGTTATGCAGATACAATGGTTCAAAGATCTGTTTCTGAATTTTTTATCCTGATACAAAAATCTTGAGATAAGGGTGGTAAATCAAGCCTGTTGGTTAAGTAACACACCTTCCAGAATGGGGTTGGCCTCTAGGATTTGCTGCTCTATCCAGGAATGCTGGCCACTGACAGCTGCCAAGAATTGTAGTATTAGCTTTGTGCTTTCAGTCTTCCCAGCTCCAGATTCTCCACTGCAGTAAGAAACAAGATCATTACAGGTTTCCTTTCTTCTTTTTTTGGCTAGGGTGGCAAAATGGCAGACCAAGTTAAAAAAAAATAAATCCCACTTATATTTACCCTGTGAATGGCAGATCAGACTGTTTTTCATGCACGGCTGGAGAATTTTAGTCTTTCATCATCTTATCTAATAAAATTTAAGCTCTTTTTTAGACTTAAATTGAGGACTAAATTCTCCCACTGATTAAAAACAAGCCAATCCATGGAAGACATTCTGTACCAGTGCAAATTAAATGACCGCTTGCTTTTCTTCTTTAATGCATTACCCATTTTCAGTGCTAGTCTTAGCACATCACCTGAGTTGCCTCAACTATAATCAGATGTTATTGCAGTGAGACTATTTGGTTCTTCACAGTGATGATTAACAGAGAATGGATACATATTTTGTGTTTCTAGGATGAAGAAAGCTTGCCTCCAGCTTTAGCAGAGGTTGTTTCTCTCCAGGAAATCTCTATTCTCAGAAAATATATGTAATATAAGTATCATGTCCCCAAGATAAAAGATAGCCTTACATCACACAGGCTCATATTTTGTGTTTCTGTGACCATGTGCAGAATATATCATAACATTCAAAGATTCTGGGGGAGAACACTTGCCTTCAGAAAACCCTTGTTCATGTTCTGCCTTTTGCAGACATAACTGAAAAAGAAGTAGCAGGGGAGAAAATACTTCCCTCCTGTTTACTCTAGTCTTATCTGTGCCCTTCCATCTGGAAGGTCTCCTGTGTCCACAAAGGTGCCTCAAATACATGCAGACTTGGTTTCTGCTACTGGTCTCTCTAAGTCCAGTCACCTGATCACACAGCACTGGTCTCTCTTATTCCTCTTCATATTGAAATAACAGTTGTCTGCAATGGCGAAGACATGAGGTGGTAGCTCTCCAATCCTCCTGTTACAGTACAGTCTGATCTGATCGACTGTGTAAAGGGGAAGCAGCTGGTATGGATTCACTGCTACCAAGATTGATCCTGTGTAAGTCTGAAAAACAATTACGAGTGTTACCTCTGGCAGCAAACCTGCAAACAAGAATACAACCAAAGCCACTTGCAGTATAAATCTAAGAAGAAGCAGGAAGGAAGCCTGGGAGATCCATAGCAGCACTTAGGTGAGACTGACAGCATGGTTACACACTATAACCTGCTATTAAATATCCCAGGATATGGAGGTTTTTGCAAAAGGAAGAATGCTAGCTGTAATCTCCTTGCCAAATCACAGCTCAGTTCACTGGCTTAAGCCGCAACACCAAAAAGTCCAATTTTACCTGGCATTTTTTTGTGTTATCATAAGCTGTTTTGTAGTGTTTTGTTAAGCTGCTTTCGTGTTCTAGTGCAGATGTAGCAGAACTTTGCTAATGGGCAAAGTTATGGTTGTGTTATTCATGCAGTCATTTAGTAACATTTGTAAACAACGGCACCATTGAAATGGCAGAGGCTGTTGAAGGCTGTGGAAATGCAATAATATTGTTCAAGAACTTCTACATAAGACAACTGCTAGAGTCTAGTATAACAGGTCTATACACACATCTTGGTAGTTATAACTATAAAACTAGTCCTTGTTTACACTAAACATCAGCACATCTGTGATGTAAGAGGCATCTCCTCTCCTACAGTTTAGGTAACATAGGAGGCAAAGCATGGAAAAAACAATATTATTATCATATTACAAACTGGGAAGTAAGGAATTGCTCAGTCACAGATAAAACCTGTAACAGACAAGAAATGAAACCAGGTATCCTAAATATCCATATTTTACAAAATGAAGTAAACATTGACTTGAACTGGATCTAAATCATGTCACTGTGTGCTAGACTGATCCTGTGTCGCAGCTGCAGGTAATAGCAGCACTAAGCTGTAACATGGGCTGGATTTAGCTGTCGGTGGCTGGTGGAAGTGGTCCCTCTAGGAGTAAGTAAGCAAGGTCACTACTTATGCACAGCTCTGTGGTTTTAGAGACTATTAGCTGTCTTCTTCACAGCCAAAGTACTCAAATGAAAAAGAGAAAACCGCTATGTTGTGTCTCCTTGGCAGCCTCACTCAGTAAGGGAAGCAGAGGGGCCCCCATGTATGAAAGGCTTGCAGGCTGCTCAGGTCATTGTGAAATGTGTAGCAGAGGTCGTTCCCGAAATTGCTATGCCTGCTGCCCTTGGCACTCACATAGATTTTGTGCTCCTGGTGGCGGATGAGGAGGTTGTGCACCATGCCTGCTTCATGGAGATCGCCAAGGCGGATCATGTCTTCCACCCCCTGGACAGAGGAGGGGTGCATCAGTCGCACCAAGTGCATGTTCCGAGCTGTGATCCAATGTTCCTGAAAAAGACAAGGCATCAGCTTTAACGTGTTGTGCTGTTGCTCAGAGGCAAACAAAGGAGAACCATGTTAGACCACAGTGAGTTTCAGTATAATCCATGCTCAAAAAAGCATATTCTAACAAACAGTTGACTGAACTACAGAAATTACTGGATTGCTGCTCCCCAGGACCAGTTGATTTAAAACACTGGATGAAGCGGTTCAGGTGGGTTCTGGACATCACCAAATTTAGCGCTGTTCAGAGCGCAGCTCTATCGGGTCACCACAGCCACTACATTGTATGAGGTAGGGATGAAACCCCATCGACTTTAGTGGGATCTTGATTTCACCTAAAGCTCCATCAGATTTAGAGATTGGAGCCTGTCTTTTTCCTTTTCTTAACTACATAGATATAACCTCTAGCTCAGGAAGCTCTAAGTCTTCATAGTGCTGGGACCTGGAAATATTAGGGTATCACCCTATACTAGCCTTACTTTTATATTCTTTCTTTCAGTATATCTTACCAGACAAAGTCAGACCATTTGCTTAGATGGTCTGGCCCAATAAGGCCATTCTTATGTAATTTGTACTTTTAAATTTTATGTTCATCTTTTATAGAAAGTTATAGCATAGCCCACCTTGCCTTCGTCATCCTCCAGCAAGATCCGTCCTGAGTCAGAGTCCTTCACAACTGCCCCGATAGGGACATTAAATTCACTGTTTGGTTGAGTGTCCAGCCACACATGATCACCCTGAGGAGAAGAAAAGCTGTTGTCAAGTACTGTGATATACTTGACATCATGTAGCTTACAGGCATACATTTCTTGGTCTTAATTTTTTAGTGATTTGATCTCTTTAGCAGTGTTTAGTTGGCGAAGTTCTTACTGCTCGCAGGCAGTACATATTAGTATATAGCTCTGAGTTCTACTCCCAGCTCCACAGTTGTCTTGGAACATGACTTTGGACAAGCCATCAAACCCAGTTGTCTCACAGGAGGAAATGAGGCAACACCTTTTACAAGGACAGCAAATACTCAGCTCCACTACCTTCCTGAGACTGGCAAGGGGTACAGTGAATGCTGGTAAAGTGCCTTGGCAGCCTCACGCTAGCTACGGTATTCTCTCAGAAGAGATGCTTGGAAACATAGACATTACCAGGAAAAAGAAAAAGAAACAAACAGATATACAGACTAGATGCCTGGAAATGTAGAGGGTTCTGTTGCAAGCGTTCATCGATATCTATTCTTTCTGCTATAGCTGAAATAACTTAGAAATGTAAGTGCGTCCACGATCTCTCTTTGGAAAAAAAAAAAGAAGCACTCTTTATTCATCTCTTCACATTTGTAGAGGCATGACAACATCCTGCCTCTCAGCAGGGCAAGCAACCAAGAGCTGCTCTGCTGTCATCAGAGGAAGGTGCGAGCTACAGCTGCCCTTTCCTAGAAATAAGCAGCATCTTGGTGTCGCCTGCACTACTGTCCTGGTTATAGTTCCCTGCTCCAAGCCCCCGGGAATACCTTCTCTTGGTCCAGACACGAATATGAATTCAAACAGAAAGCTTTGCTGTATCGGCTGGAAGGAAAACTGAACAAAGCTGTAGGTCAGATCTTCAGTGGGTACAAACTGGTTTATAGCTGAGGGGTTTGCATACAACTTCTGTTACAGACTGTAGCATTTGCTGTCAAAGTTTCAAGGTTTTTCCTTGAAGATTATGTCTTTTTCCTCTCAAAATACTTTGCAGGTTTACATTTTAGCATACATAAAAGCAAAGAACTGTAGTGTAAAGCATCTATAAACACTGCACAAGTTATGGATGATGTTACAGACTAACTTGTGTTGACTAACACTCCAGAGGTAGCCTGTGCAGTTTCAGTGTCACACCTTGTGACAGAGTTCACAGCTCAGCATGAGCACAGCCAGGCTGGGCCCAGCACCTCTACACCACTAGTCTAGGACGGCATTATTTCATACCTGGTTGATATTGGGTTATTGCTACTTTCTCTTTTGAGTTGAACCATGATATTAAGGTAATTTTCTCCTCTTTGGGCCTTGGGCTAATCAGTAAATCACAGCAAAGAATAGGACTTACCTTTCTGAAAACCACCATTATGCTTCAGATCATGGTATGCAACCTGCAGTGCCAAGAAGAACATAAGGTTAGGCCAGTAAAGGGCTCCAGCTTTGATCAGAACAAAAAATGGGGTTTCTTTGAGATGTTTCCTTGTAAAAAATAACAGCAAAATGCCTTAAAATAATATGGGTTTTGTTAAAGCAGAGGAGATGATAATAAGCTACACCCAATGCAGAAACAATGGAACCATCTACCCAAAGCAAAGAACCTGCAGCACTGTGGTGGTGGGTCTGCTGTGAGTTCTACCATGTAAGCCTGGAGATGCTCTCAACCCTGAAGAGGTCACTGTGCACATTTTCATACCAAATTGTTCCCTCAGTAAAATGCTAGGCACATTTATTGGCTGAACTTCAAGTTTGGCTCACAAATAAAAAGACTTCACAATGCAATGTTATTCGATGCACAATAGAGTTACCTTTGGCTGGTCCATTGACCGAGCAGTTCAGTTCCTAGGAGCAGCCAGCCCAGTGGCACAGATTTAATTCGTACTTTCCTGAGCTGCTCAGTTCCCTCAGACCCTCACAGTTCAAACCTACCGCTATATAGAAATGGAGGTTTAGATTTCATCTTCCTTGGCTGGAATGGGAAGGGTTGCAATGAAGACATGAGCAGCAAAATAAGGAACTGGAGAGAAGCACAATAATTTTGGGAGCTCACTATCAAAAGCGTAACAGTGAAAAGATTGGTGGCCAGGAATCTATACTAGTGTGTTGGTTAAGGGATGATGCTGTTTAGGCTGTGATCCTTGGAATAACCATGGAACCAAAGTCTTCAGAAGCTGCTTCCTGTCCCATAGGCTACTGCAGCTGCATTTTGGAGTGACTCCGGGACCACGTATGATTTGCTGGCTCTGACTCTTGCTACAGCGGGAAGGCTGCTGATGTCTTACTGTGTGTAGGAAATCACAGGCAGACTCTTTGCTAAGTTCCCTTTAAACATTTCCAGAGTTCCAGACAGGTGTTTTTTCCCTGTTATCTCTTCCTACTAGCAAGAGTGATCCCTGCACACTAAGGCTGTTGAGTAACCTGTGATTCTAGTAGTTGCTGTGTGCAGCAGATGCCAGTTATTAGCCCAGGTCTCCACAGGCTCATGTTCACAAACTTCTCACAGCTGTGTGACCCATTCTGCTCCCTCCATGTCTCTAAAGGATCTCTCCCTCTATCCATTGTTCCAGCACACCCAGAGAAAAGGCTCAGCTCAGAGCTGATAAGAAGAATGAAATGCTTGCAATAACCAAAATGCTCCATAAAATGCTAGCCTTGGACCAAAAAGTAATTCTATTTTTACCCTTTTATAACCTATTATCAATGATGTTTTCTTAGCATTTTATCTCAAACACATTTTACAAGTCATGCTCAATGAAGACGTATTGAACCATCTGCATCCCTTCTGCACACTCCTGTTTGATGGCAAGCTGCTTGGAAGCCACTTTACAAGACGAGTGGACACTACAGGACCAGAAAATGATCTTTATCACTTATTCCAGGCAAGTCCATGATCTCTCAGAACATTCCCAATGAAAAAGAGAGACACCTGTTCTGGTTTTATCTTGACACATGAATCTAAATTTCTCGTTTCATAGCCTTTTGAGAAGTTGTTTTATTCTGGCCCTAAATTGTGCTTGCCTAGGTTTTGGACAGTTCTCTGGTAAGTTTGAGCAAAACAAGGAAGTTCCATTTTCTACCTGTGCTGTACAGATTATCATCAAAATCCCAGTTTGCAGTACCATTAATATTAGCGATTAATGGGATACTTCATCGATAATTTCACTGAAATCCTTGAGATGTCTTCTATTGTGTAATGGCTTTAAAAACATATGTTTAAAATTTTGGATAACTATTTACAAATCCGTGTAACATGAATTGTATTTATTTTTGAAAGGCACTCAGATTTCATCACTTTTCTGATTGAATCATGTAAATAATTTTATTGTTTGTCTTCATTTTATGGTGGAGCTATACAAGTTTCTGAGGTTTAGAACTTTGCAACTAAATTATCAGAAAAGTGTTTCAAGTCATTAATTTATTTGTGGATGTTCATGCTCTTGAAAAATGAAGATTTCCATTAAAAAAACACCCTCAAGGTGAAGTTCAGGGTTTCCATTGTTTTCTCCCTCTTGTTTTAAGAAACTTCAATGTTAAAAGAAAACATTGCAGGGAGAGAATTAGGGCTCATTTTATCACTTGCTTTCCTATAGCAGGAAATTTTTACCTATGTTATTTGGGAAGGTATAAATAGGTTTCATAAATCATGGTCTTATTTAAAATTGATGAGTGCATAAACAGCCTTTTCTTCAGACTAAACAGAAGGAGCAATTGTACTCCTGTATGCAAGATAATGCCACTGTTGTGGGTTACACCAATGTCTTAACCATTTAAGAGGGCTGTTAGGATAGCAAAATGGAAACTAGGAAGTGCTTGACAAGCTCCGTGATCTTTGTGCCCTCTTTGTGACTGTAAAGGGCTATACAGTAGCCCCAACTGAACAGGGTTTCTAGGCAAGCCCAAAATGTTTTATCACTTGAAAGTTATCATAAGATATGCTGAAAATAACTAATTTCCAAAGTTACAAAATGTATTGCGATTCCCAAAGTGAAAAAAAACCAACCCAGAAACGTCAAGAGATGACAGACTGCCGATGTGGAAGTCCAATGCTAACACACGTTTTAAAGCAGGAATTTTAAACATAATTTTCACATAGGTGATCCAATAACAAGATGAGAAGTAGAATGTCACACTTAATAACAAAAGCTGGCATATGGAGAAACTGCAAGGGCTGTGTCCCTAACACAACTGCTGACTATATTAAGAATTTATTTTTCTTCAGAGCTCATCTGTAACTAAGACAATTCTCAATTTTGTAGCACAACATCTCCAAAAATGTAGCAATGCAACATTAATGCATTCGTTCTGGCAGCTTGTTTTTATTCTGTTGTTTTTTTACATTCTCTCAGGAAAGAACTTCTGTCTTTCATAATCAGTTACTCTTATGATGAAGTTCTCATGTTCTTATTCAGGGCTCGGGAACAGGATCTGCGTATTAACTTCAACAATGTGATGACCTGTTACTACGAGCGATGCAAGGTGGTACAGAAGCCTAACACTCAGGAAACACAGGCCAAAGATGGGCCATGGTCAGCTGCGGTGACTCACAACTGGCAGATACTTCTTCACCTGTGCCGGAAACCTGAATACTGCAACAGAGCAGAAATGTCTACCCAGAACAAAGAGGGAGTGGTAGTGCAAACACAAAGCAGAGCCATACTGCATCACAGCAAAGATACAGGCAGGTCCAGATCCAGCCTATGATGGCAGCCAAGAATGGACATGTAGGGAGGAGATCCCATATAATCCCGGGATAAAGAGTTGCAACATTTAAAATGCTTATCCCCAGTTAAGTCGTAAGTGGCCACCCCCCACCTGCTTGAATGGCAGCATTCTGACAACGCCTGGCGCTCTCTGTTGCTTCTCTTTACAAAGTAACGTGGCACCGTAAAGCAAATTGCACCCCACAGGATGTTACCTCTCCAGAAGAAATCTTCACTGTCTGGTTTCTGCAGCTTAGTTCCCTCTTTTTCATAAGCATTGGAGAAAGAAAGAAAAGGAAGGTGAAACTGGCACTGGTGCCATTAAGGGATCCCTCACCAAGTGCCAGTTCCCTGCTGCACAAAGGAGGAAATGACTGAAGCATGGTTATTTATTACAGGACTTTGCTCCCAGTTCAGCATATATGTAATCTCCAAGTCAGGCACATCCAGTAAGCAGGAAGGGTAATTCTTGCCTGGGTGAACCTTAAACTTCAGTCCCTGTATGCCCTTTATTAATCATGCAAGTGAAAACGTGCAATAATTGTAAACGTGAGCTAGTATAGCTAATACCTTAATTCTTGTTTTCTTGTTTCCTAGGTTCAATGTAGCTGCACTGCACGATGAGAAAGACAACAAAAAGCCTCCATGTCAACAACAGATTCCTGGGGCTCCTGTTGTAGTTCCATATCCAAATCGGAGGTAAGCATTCAAGCATGGCAATAAATAGTTGGGAGTAATGTGTGTTTACCCTCGTTACACATTTGTGTTTTAGTATTAGCCTCCTTACCTGAGGCTTCTGTTTAAGTTTTACAGCAGTAATGAAGACGTGCAGAAATAGAGCACAGGCCCTTCAGGGCTTGGAGACTTAGAGAGAGGCAGGAAACCACAAGAAAGAGATGAGAGCTTTCTGAAAGTTTCTAACTGGGCCAATCATTCTCACTCAAGGATTTTGCCTCAAAGTTCTTTAGCAGACTTACTTCTGATACAACAGTTTTTAGAAGAAGTCTATGTGCTATATGTGGTTAACAAAATTTCAAGTACTGATTTTATTAGATGAAGGTCAAATATTGACAAATAAATTGAAGTACTGAAGCTTTTTGTGTAATTAGACTGTAGGGGGAAAAATGCCATGCATATTTCTTCAGCAAATGAAACATACCTGCTTAAATTCCAAACTGATCATGTTTTGGGGCAGAGAATCTCATCCTAAAAATATATAAATTTTTAATGCTTGTGATCAAGATGCAGTGGGGGTGCTATTTCAGACAGAAGTACAGTATTTCTGTCCTAGTACATTATATTAACTGCATGAGACGGAAACATAGGGAACTCAAGACAGTCTGAAAGAAAAGCACAACTCATTGTGTGGCTGAAATATGTGTTGGAAGGGAGATGGATTTCCGCAGTTAAGTGTAAACATACTCAAAGAGCCAGAAAACATAAGCTGAAAGAGCAGAGACTTGACATACCAAGCAGAAGCAGCCTAGATGCTTTGTAAAGCACATGTACCTAATGAGAGATGAGCAGGCGGCTTGCTAAAGGCTTCTTCAGAGAAGTGCCTGAGTGAGCAGGGGTAGCTCCAGTTTGGGAATTCACTGAGCTGTGCGAACGGGGAAAGGCAGGAGCTCGCCAGGAGTGAGCAACTCTTGTTTACTGCTGAAGACAGAGGTTGGTGAGGGACTGTGCTAGGCACAGACACATTTGTAATTGTAATTAGGGGTAATTTGTAGTAAGGTCTACGCTGACGAATAATGCATTGAGAAATGCAATAAATTAAAATTGGATAATCCCTGGTGAATTTAATCCTGCTGTTGTTCAGAGCAATAGGTCTGTCTGGATAGACGTGTTAACAAAATTGCCTCTTCCTGACAGCTTCCTAATTAAGAGATTGATGTCAGGATCAAAGGGTTTAATTTGCACATGGCCACTACCTCTCACATTTTCTCTCCAGCTAAATCAAAGTGGCCTCATAATTTCTGCATTACCAAGTCCTAGATGCCAAGCATCATTTTATGTTAAACTATTTTTTTTCCTGAGGTTTCTGAAGGGAGGCAGACTGGATATAACAATTTGCAATCTAAACTCTTAATTCAGAAACCCTTCTGTCTACACTAACCTCCTTCCCTTCCTCTAAGCAGATTTGTAGCTTTAAGTCACTGATGTCTGTTAACTCTGAAAGGCTCACTGCAGGAACAAAGCAAACTAAATAAGAAATACATACCAGTAAAGGATTTCCAAGTGCATCCCTTGGTTGTCTTGAGCATTCTATCCCTCAGGGAAAGGCTTATTTCATTCCAGCCAGTTCATGATGTACAGAGGTGCAGTGGTGGGGCTCTGGGATCTGTGTCATTACACACCTTCACACACGCCAAGTGGGTGCTGCTTACTCTGCTTGCTAGAAGGCAGGTCATGCTCCCCTACCGTGCAATCCCATTATGGTCTGTGTCACTCCATCCTTCCTTTTGGGATGCAGCCAAGATGGTATTATGGGAGTATGTTACAGGCCGCTAAGTGCCAAGTTCTCGCGTATGAGGGACAAAGACGTGTGCATGCAAGCGTGCATGCAAGTGCGCACACACACCTTACCTGCAGAACAGTTGTCAGAATTGGTGCCCAGTTATTCAGCACTGCTGAGGTGAGGTTAAGACACAGGCGCACCCTCTGCTGTGTGGTGCACGTGGCGTGTCACAGCGCTAGGGTTGGGGTTAGGAGGTTTTGTTTCAGAAAGATAGGAGTTCATAACTGCTAGGAAGGAACCTCTGTGACTCCTTCCACTTTCAGTAAATGCAGAAATTATCTATTCTCTCATCAATGCAGCTTCAGCACAGCTGGAATTTGGGACAGTGGCTTGTTATCACTGCAGAACATGACACATATTTAGAAATTACGGATTTCCAAGGAAGACTACCATTGTACTCTGATTCTGCTTGGAACTTTAATATGTGATAGACTTTTGTGTTTTCTAGGCACGTTGGTACAATTTCCAGGTACCTCGGTACACATTCTGCAATCTTATTTTTTGTTAGTTTCTATTTATGTTTCCCCTTGTCCGTTATTTTCTGTTACATTACTCCCAACTTGTTATTTCCTACCTTAGTGCTTTGGCCTCAGAGAACTTAATTTACTGTGTTGTAATGAGTCACATTAAATTTTTCATGCTGCCTTCTGTTTAGTCAGCTGTAGAAAGCCATTACATTTCTTTATGGAAGTCAGATAAGTGAAACAATGGGAGCTGCCCATCACATACTGGCACACACCTGCTCCTTCCAGAAAAGGTCAAAGTGAAACCACACAGTGCAAAGAGCTAGAAGCCATAAAAGTCATCTAGGAGCAGGAAAGAAGGACGCGATACCATTACATGTGGTCCTGAGGATCACTAAGGGACCTTTGCGGCTATCTGGAAACAACCTCTGGAGCTACAAAGAGACATTCTCTGCATGTTTTGTGTATGCTGCTTTCAGGGTTAAAAAAAAAAAAAAAAAGGTTTCTGCATTATTTACTAAGAATATAGGATTGTATCCAAGAAACACCTGATGCCACTGCCAATTTCTGCTTCGAAGTGAAACACTGTAGATGTTAAGTAATAACTCAATTCAGAGAGTGCAGCTGTATGTAACATGGTTCACTGAACTCTCTGCATTGTAATTGTGCTTGCTGCTGGAGTGTAAGTTTTAGTTAATGGCTTAACCACTCTGCCATTCATTCTAAAGTGCCTCTGGCGCAGAAGAAATAATGACTCATTTTGCTCAGAGTCCCCAACTTGCTAAAGTGCGATGTCCCTGAACAGAAGCATAGCGTGTAGGATTATAAAAATCACCGTTGCTTAGAAATATGCCAAATGACACTGCCTCAACAGTTTTCTGCCTGTCACATTAACCTGTACCCCCTTAGAAAATGAAGATGTTTTGTTCGCCACAGAAGAAGAAGAGAGGCAGGTGACCAGCACTGCATGCATTTATTAAGCTTTCCATTTTAAACAATGCCTCAATGACAGAAGTCATCTCTAGTAAGCCTCTACTGACATATCATAGGTGTGCCAAATAACTGAATAGTGCAACTGTTCAGAGGATAGAGGTTGCTAAGAGAACACAACAATTCCTGAAAAAAGCGAGAGGTCGTTCTGCCCCCGTGTTTACTCCAGAACTCAGCAGTTACAGGGGAGTTCAAGGCTAACTTTCAGTCGATGCTGAAGGCTAAATCTGGAGAACCACCCACACATGAACTAGTTTGAACCGCAGCTTCAGCTAGGACAGGCAGACCTAAATTTGCTGAGACAACTAGTCCTGTTTCCACAGCTAGCCGCGGGTCCCCTCTTGGGCCAGCTGTGACATAAAAACTGTTGACCCCCACCACGGCATCCAGAGCCCACATGCGTACCTGTGCCTGAAAACTGGGGTTGCTGCCTCCTTGTAGAGATTCACACTAATTCTTGCTAACTGGATTTGAAGGGAGCTGATAAATTCAGTTATCACTTAAACGGCGAAATCTTTTCTATTCAAGGCAGTAGATGAGGCTCTCGATGTCCCATCCTTTGTCAGTGTAGGAGGCATTTTTACTGCTGTGCCTTGGGCAGAAGGGAGATGCTGGGTCACTGGTGTAGCTCAGGGCTGGGGGTTGAAGCAGGCGTCAGGCGTTGCCTGGGGTTTTGTCTCTTGGAAGTTCTCACACACCTCAGACAAGAAAGTATCTTTATTAAAATAACGACCATTTTACACTTCCGTACAGCTGTTCGTTTCCCATGTTGATGGAAGGGCTCCAACTAGCCTTTTTTCCCTCAAACGCTCCTTCAATTTCCTCAGCACTTCAGTTCTCAAGCTCAAACCAAACTATTTTTTACCAAAAACTGCAGGAAAACGTTTCGGGAGGGGGCAAAACCCCTACCGTTTTCTACTTCGCTGCAGTTCAGTCAGCCTGCGTACGGGAGCAGCGACCAGCCTCCAGTTTCCCCTCACTGCCACCCCAGCTCAACTCCGCCGAACGGGCGGCGGCTGGAACCGCCTCAGCGCGGGCGGCGGGGCTGGTAACGGCGGCGGGGCGGGTAACGGCCGCGGCCCCGCGCGCCGCGCCCCCTGGCGGCCGCGCCCCTGAAGCCTCGCGAGAGCCGCCCCTCGCGGGGGGAAGGGGGCGGCCGTTCGTAGCGCACGCGCGGGGCGGGTGCCGGCCGTTCGGGGCAGAGGCGCCATTTTGGGCCTGTGCGCGGCGGGAGGTGGCGGTGCCGGGAGGCGGCGGGCCCTAGTGGCGAGCGCTGCGCTGGGGGCTTGGCCCCGCCGCCAGCCCGCGGGGCCTCGGCGGGGAGGCGCGGCCGGTGCCACCGCCATGGAGGGCGAGTACTACGGCGGGGACCAGTCAGGTAGCGGCGCGGGAGCGTCCCCCGCGGGAGGGACGCCCGGGGCGCGGGGCCCTGTGAGGGAGGGCGCTGGGCACGGCGGGGCCCTCGGGGATCGCCCTGCCTTGGCCGTCTCCCGCCTGCCGGGGCCGTTCGCCTGCCCCGCGGTGTCACGTAGCGGCGGCGGCGTGCCCGGGGCCGCGGCTCGGCCGGAGGGTGTGCGGGGTCGGGCCGGGCCGCCTCTGCCCCGGCCGTGGTCAGCGGCCGCCGCCGGGGCTCTGGGGTGACACTGGCGGGGCCGGGCCGGGCCGTTGGCGCGATCGCGGCGCGGCCGCCGCCTGATTATGAGTTCGGTGTCTTGCGGAGTGTGTCAGTCGGTGCGTGCATGCTGTGAGTAGCTCAGTGGTCTCTTCTGGGATGTGTGTGGTGGGTTTGTGCCGAACCTGCCCGGTAGGTACCCTCCGTGTCTGTGTCAGTGCAGTTAGAACGCGAGTCTGACTGTAGCGCTGCCTGGCTCCCTGTTGATCACCCCTGTCAGTGCTCTTCTAAACACGGGGAGATGTCACTGAGTGTTGCTTTTCTTTTCTTAACTTCGGAGTAGATGATGGTGGAGCTACTCCAGTGCAAGATGAACGAGATTCAGGATCTGATGTGGAAGATGAAGGAAACGAACAGCACTCTGGGTCTGAGAATGGAAGTGTAGGGCACCATTCAGAGGTACTACTGGAACTTTATCTAAAGATTGCTGTCCTGTACATTGATTTTTTGTTGTCGTTGTTGTTTGTTTAAAGAGGCATTCTCTCATAACTGACACTTACATATTCATTCAATTGTTCTTAAGGGTCCTGTCTGGCAGAACTTTACCACTAGAAAGAAATGCATCAGATAAGTCTCTTGACCAGTATGTAGGATAGGGTCTTTTTTAATTGTTCTTGTTATAATAGCATTCACTGTTTTGTACTAGGAAGTTTAATATTGTTAATAATTGATTGCAAGAAGGTAAACCTTTTGGGTTTGAAAATCTAAGCAATGCATTAAGAGGAATTTGGAATTGTACCTCAAATTTTGCACCATAGTGTAAAACTACACATTTTGGGGCATAGATTTCTGTAATAAAGAATAAATGCTCTCCCATTTTCCATCTTTCCTCAGCTGTGAGCATTGACTCAAGTCTATTTTGTGCTATATTTTTCACCTTGTCATTCACAAAGGAGCAGATCATTACCATGTGGAGCAGGAGCAGGTTAAGGTTCCTAAATGGGATCTGTTCTTCCTCTGAAGAGGTTCTTGATTTGAGAAGCCTGTGCTGTGAAAAGGGCGGTAATGCTTTGATCCAGAGTTGTGTTTGGGGGACAGTCACTTAACTTGTGGTTTGATTGTTTTGGTTGAAAAGAGATTTTGGTAAAAGTGAAGGTACCTTTTAGATTTCTAGGACAGGTTTGGAGTTAATTTTGAGGAACTTCTTGTTCCTCTTGATGCAGAATTACATCAGGTCTTAACTAGGAAGGAATAATTTTGGCCTGTGAACTCATGTCCTCTGCCAGCAAAGTTAAGTTATGGAGAACTTTTTGGTATTCGTAAAAACTGTAATCAAAGTCATTGCATTCTGTTCTGCATATTTTGTTAGATTTTATGTAAAGATCAGGATTGACTCTGACAGGGTTTTCACTGTTACACATTTTTAAAATTGCTTAAAATTTGGATTGTGTGATGTGATGTACTGCATCAGGCTGATGTGTCAAAAGGCTCAACTCTGCTGTGGTGTAACTTGCAATCTTACCTTTTTGTTTGATTGGCTGGTTTTTCTTCTGGTGGTGTTTTGTTTTTACTACCATGCTTTTATTGAATTCATACTCCCCTCAGAGTTAGAAAGTAGATGAAGATTTTATATTTGTATAAAAAGAAAGTTCTTCTCATGTATTTGACTTCCAGTGTAAAGCAGATTTGGAGGGTTTTTTTTGTTTGTTTTAAAAGGTGTTACTATTGATTTGGTGCAAGGCATCATCTCTTGTTGTGACAATCAGGATTTTGGTGTGGGAGAACATATGCTTTTCAGCATGGGAGAAATAAGTGTCTTTCAAAGGGATTTAGTACTCCTGTTTTAATGAAAAAAGAATGGTGATGAGTGCATGGAGAGTCATGTTGCTGTTACAATAACACTAAGCTTTTCTGCTGTGTATGAAAACTTAGTCATTTTTTCTTACTCTTCTATACTCCTGTGGGATTTTGATTTTACTTACTGTGGCAATGTAGTTGGAAATCTGGCCTAAAGGACAGGTAGTTGAGTATTACTTACATCTTCAGTATGTCTTTTTCAGATTTAAATAACCAGAAAGTACTAGGACCTATTATCATTGTTAACTGATACTCTTCGTGTGCCTGCATTATTTTAAAGGCTTTGTTCTGTGATGGGTGTTGAGTATTCCTCTGTAGATAAAATACTGAAGAAAGTACATTAAGAAAAAAAGAACGAAAGAACTGAAACACTTTTCTGTCCAGTAGTAAATGTGAACCTTCATGCTTTAGTGCTTTGATTCAGTTCAAAATTTGAGTATTTTGTTTTGTTATAAAGTCTTGCATTGTTTCCCCTGCATCAGACTCCAATATGCAATGCAATACAATGCAATAATGTGGAGCAGCTGTCTCTGAAAGGGAGTAGCTTTCAGTCATTTATCATATTATTTACCCTAAATATTCTTTCATCCTCTTATTTCCTTCATCTTTAGGAATATGTGGGAGGAATGACACTCAAATGTAGTAAAACCTTTGAGACAGCCTAATCAGTTAAGTCTATTTAATTACTATTTCGTCTCTAATATAGAACTTGGATGTAAAGAACTGAAGTTTTAAACTTTCAAACTTTTTTTTCAGGTTCTTAACTTTAAAGGAAAGGGGAATCCTGAGGAATTACTTATGTAGGTCTCAGGTATGTGGGTTTTTCTTTTCCACAATTCTTTTCTGGCTTTCCTTCCCCCAGTCCCACTTTATCTATAAATGTTCTCCTTGATGTCCTTATCGATTCTGCTTTAGACAAATAGAATTAGATAACACATAGTTTTAGTACAGTAATGAATATGAAATCATGTTTACAGTGTTTGTACAAGTCAGGTTCATATGGAAATCTTTAATGACTTAGATTCTTACACTTTCACCAAATCGCTGCTGTCTTCATGAATTAAGTTGTAGTTTGACTGTGACTGTTAACAAACATATATAAATATCTTACATCTCTGAAAAAAACCAAAAACTTGCTGATCTGCCTATGATGGTTATGTATGCCTTAGTTTACCAAGTGTCATTCATGAGAGTGTAGTGGATGGGTCAATTTTGTTGAACTTACTAAATTATCAAAGTAATACCTCTTAAAAGTGACTGCATGTTGATCCAATAAACTACCTGCTAACTGAAATTTTTATGTAGAAGGATAACACTGTAAATTTGATTGTGATGTATTCCTTATTTTATACTGTACTAAAGCCTCATGTTATAGAATTGTTTCAGTTACAAAAAATTAAGGACATCTCAATTAAAATGTTTATAGATAAAGAGGAGGAAGAAAAGAAAGCAAAGGAATTAGAGAAAAATACAGTAGCAATTACCTGAGACCTACTTGTTTTTAAGGATGTCTGATCTTTTATTTTAAGTATTTGGAAAAGGAAAACGAGAAAACTCCAAAATTACATACTTGATTTCTTTGAAAACATCTTTTTAGAGACGAACTAGTAAAAAAAAACAAACGGTGGGTGGGGAGACCATCCTTCAGAGTTTAGTCATCTTACTGTAAAGCTGCATGCGCTTCTTATATCAAGTATATTGCAAAACATTTACAGATTCGTTAATTGTATTCAGAAGAACTTTACACGCTGGCTGTGGACAGGGCCTGTTGTGTGTAGGCTCTGAGCGAGTCAGCTCTGCTTCAGGAGATGCTCGGTTATGTTAATGTGCTGAGTCTGAGGTAGCAGTCGTCTCTCTGCTGGGCTTACTAACTTGACTAACATGACTGTGTGCTTTTTGTGTTCGCTCTGGTTGAGCTTTCCAGACTCAGGACTAGAGTAGATGATGCCTTTCTGCCCAGTCTGTGTTGGGGCACCTGTATTGTCAGAGTGGTTCTGCTGGAGGTGGTTACGTCACAGTAGAGTTCAACGGCTGTCACCGCTGGGATTCTGTGGTGCAGAGCACTGTGTAATCACAGTGTGAGCTAATTAGGATGCATGTCTGCTCTCCCTCCCCTAACATCTTCATTCTCAAGGGTGATTGTCAGTTTGTAATAAAAGAGTAGAGATTCAATATATCTAAAGTGCTTTGGTAATAATGCTGTATATTTGTAATGACTTCTTGCCAAGTATTTTGCCTGGGAAGTTCCATGTAATGTAGTAATGTATACTGAATGGGTGGGTGTATAACCTGCAGCCATGCTTCCAGCCTTAGGAACATTTAAGAATCATTAATTCCAGTTGTTTTTTAGTTTCGTTCACTAGATACTTTCTAGAGTGGAAGGTGACAAGCCCAAAATTATTAGTACCTCTTAAGCATTAGCTATCTGAAATCAAGAGAAGATAGACAAACCCACCAAAAATTAAATGGTAGGAAAAAAAGGGTTAAAGAATTTCTATTATTATAAACGTCAATTTCGGTGTAGACAGCTGCATTTCAGTACTTGTCAATGACCTTACCTGTAGCACTGCTGTAAAAGCTGTTTCCTGTTGTTTGCAACTGCAGTTTTCTTCAATCTTAAATAATACAGTCAAAGAAAATGTGTCCAGTACACATGTTGGCTTATGTGGGAGGTACTGGGCAGGAGAGGACAATCAGATTAATTTTTTTTTTTTTTTTTTTTTTTTGGGGGGGGGGGGGGGGGGGAAGAGTAAATAAAATCCCATAACAATCTGAGAGCAGTTGAGTGTGTGTATGTAATCTTCCTCAGCTGAGCATCCTCTGACTTCTTAATCTTCATATTTTATTCTTTAAAATTCCAAATTTGGGTTTTAACAGAATCATGTTTCCTTTTTGTAAGGAGAAATGGGAAATACTGAGTAACACCACCAGCATGATTCAAAACACTGGCATTGCTGGAGAGACAGGGACAAGCAGTAGAGTGAAAACTACTCACTGGGATTATCACATCAGCTATTTTGTAGCTAGCATTAAGTAACGTGGAAATAGTGAAGTTATATTTGAAGTGCATGTTTTAAAATTATATAGGCCTGATTTTTTTTGCATTGTGTAGTAACTTCCTGTTAGTGATGCTGCAGTAATTTAAAAGTTACTACTTTATCAAGCGCTAGCCAAGGGAATAAATGCTTAAGGTCCAAAATCTTAAAAAGCAATGTTATTTTCTACTTGGTATAATTCTGGAGGGAGTAGTTCCTTAAAGCAATTAAGAAGGAATTTTAAATAACATTAATTTTAATCATACATTTTTGAAGAGTGTTTGTTGTGCGTGTAGGATAAATACAATACACCTGCATTGTTTTGTAGGGCTCTGAATGTGGAAATAGAATGACCGTAGAAAATAAAAATAGAAAGTCTGTCTTTCCAAGGAAATCAAATTGCTGACAAAAAAGCTTTGGAAGCTCTGGGACATACAGGTTTTAAAGAATCTCCTAGGACAATAAAGACTTAGTTTGCAAATGTGGAAGAAGTCTATGGCTGAGACAAAATCACCCTTGAGGAAAGCCTGGCCGAAGAATGGAGTTGAATATGTAGGAAAGAAGTTCCTTTTACGGTATTGTTCTTGTCAGTAGAAAATGAGATTGTGACAGTGACTGTGAGAGGAGTACTGAGTTAATTAGATGCTTAAACACTCATTTCATTTTGTTTTCTCAGGTAAATGCAATTGAGATTATTTTTTTTCCAAGTAGAAATTAGATGTTGTAGGAAAGACAAAACAAGATATTGTCGATAATGATATTGATAGGTGGCTTGTGAAAGGTTTTTCCAAAAATGGAGCGTGTGGCTCAGTATTTTTTGCCATGTAAAAAAAGCCATAAAGGATTGAAATACAATCCTAAAGTTTTAAGGAGATCGGTCTATTTGTGCATGATTACCTCAGGTGTCTGGATCGGCATGGGAGCTGTCAGTTTAGGGGAGAGAAGTGTTGGCTCTGTTCTTACATTCTTACGCATTGAAACACACTACTTTTGTTAACAGTAATACTCTGAAAGGTTTGACTAAAACTTTATTCCTGTTTTTTCCTGTGCTTTTGGTCTTGATGACTTCTTAAATAAGTTTCCTTGGCAAAGAAGGGAAGGGCGCAAGCTCTCTTGAGCTTCACTTAGAGTAATGCACGTGCAGTTCCAGTAAAAGGTATTTAATTAAAAAAACAGATATTTGAGATCTTAAGAAAAAGACAATGATAAGTGTGAGATACTGTTTCTTGCCTTATTACTGGGGATTTGGACTAAACCACTTTGAAGGCCTGACTTTTTAAAATAAAAACACTAAGCATTTACCCTTGAGGAACTTGTCCCTTAGGCATGTTTGAGTGGTTTTTATCTGTAACAATTTCCAAAATATGGTTGAGCTGCAGGGTGGACAGACTTCCACTGATCTCTTAATATTTTCCTTGGTAAGAAGTATTTTATAGTCCTTTGATGCAGATTGTCTAATATTTATTTCTGTGTAGAAAGTATTTCAGTTTGTAGTACCTTGGGTAATTGAATTGGAGGAAAGACAAGGAAAAATTCAGAACATTTTTTTGTTTACTTTTAAAGTGTTTTTTTTGCTTAGTTGCCTGAGATTATTTTTCTCTTTCAGAATGAACACAGTGATGGAGAAGATGACGGGCAAATGGGAGAGCCTCATATGACAGACTCTGAAAATGAAGATATCCCAAGGCAAAAAGACAGTGACTCAGATAACGAGGAGCCTCCAAATCACAATGTAAGTGATTCGGACAATGAAGCAGCTCATGGAGGCAAAGACAGTGATTCTGATACTGAGGACCGACCAAATCGGCATTTAAGTGACTCTGAAAATGAAGATGCCTTAAATCATCGAGCAAGTGACTCTGAAAATGGAGAACCTCACAGGGATCACAGTAGTGATTTTGAAAATGAAGAATCGCACAAGCAGCCAGCCAGTGACTCGGAGAGCGAGGAGCTCCACAAGCAGCCAGCCAGTGACTCGGAGAGCGAGGAGCTCCACAAGCAGCCAGCCAGTGACTCGGAGAGCGAGGAGCTCCACAAGCAGCCAGCCAGCGACTCGGAGAGCGAGGACATTTCCAGACACAAACAAGAAATAGAGTCTGAGGATAGTGATGGGGAGGAGAGGAAAGAGGAGGTGCAGAATGATTCTCATCATTCAGATAATGAACACGTAAGGGAAGGTTTTCAGGGCTCTGACAGTGAAGAGGAAGCTCCTAAGAGACGAAAAATATCAGATAGTGATGAAGAAGAGAAAGAGGAGGAGAAGACAGTGAAGAGGAAAACAGCTATCCTTTCTGACAGTGAGGATGACAGTGAGAAAACACGTAAGGAACTGTAGTGTGAAAAGAAAAATGCGATGTGACAAGCTGTAGTATTAGAGTTAAATCATTGGTTTTATGTGAAGAAAGCATCAGATAAATATGAAATCACAAGGCAAAGTTGGTTTTTAGAACACAAATGTGTTTGTAGAGGCTATTGTTCTAACTGCATTTCTGTGTGAATGTATAGCTAATACTTCTGAGTAATAAGTAGGTGTAATAGAAATAAGAGAGAAGACTGCAGTGATCTTGCTTTATATGGCATCTTTGTCATGTTGATTGTTCCTGTTAACCATTTTTCTGCTTTATTGTTACTTAGTAATTTTTTCCTCTTGTTTTTTTTTTCCATATGCTAGGGGTGAGAGTCAGTTTTGAAATTACGAGGTTTTATGGGTAGAGGTATGGAAACTTCAGTTACTGACTGAATAAAACATATTTTAGCATGGGTGTATTTAAGACATACCAATGGTTTTGTGTAGGAAGGCTAGTCAGCTTCCTTCTTGTCCAAATCAAGTTTGAGAGGATAGTTTTTTGAGAGTAGCTCTTGTCACCTCTATTACTAGGACATGTAGTAATGCTCCTTTCTGTTGGCAGCTGCAAAAAAAGTACGAATCCTTTCTGATGTTGAAGAATCAGATAGTGATGCTGCTTCGGTGAAATCTGACAAAAGGAAGAAAAGTATTGTATCAGATAGTGAGGAAGAAGAAGAAGAGGAAAGAAAAGAGAATGCTGGGAAGAAAAAAGAAGAGAAAGATCTGTTCGGCAGTGACAGTGAATCTGGGAATGAGCAAGAGTAAGTGCTTCTGGGAATATGAATTCCTTTGGGGTTGCAGGTAGTGAGACTGATCATGAATGGAGAATGGATGAATGCCAGCCACAGAATGATAGTCCACCCTCATTGGTGGTGTGAAGAGGAAGGTCAGTAGTAGGTGGCAGAGTGAAAGGTGGATCTCCACACAGTCACTAGAAATTTTGCAGAAAATGCACTTCTTACTGTTGCAGTCTAAATAGACAAATGTTACTGTTACCTTCACAGGAACCTGATCGCAGATATATTTGGAGAATCTGGTGATGAGGAAGAAGAGGAATTTACAGTAAGTGTTACTGTAGATGTCTCTTGTTCACTTGCTAGATATAACCTTCATGGGAACGTACTCCAAAATGACTGTTCCCATGTTCAAGGATATGCTGTATCAGGAGGGAAGCTTTATCTACGGGACTCACTGAGGTAGTATTTGGATTAAATAGCATTTACAGCTCTTCTGTTGGGAGAGTTATTGGTGTGAAAGTCATAGGTGGAGTTAGGAAGCCTTTGTTCTTTTTTCTTCTAGATCCTCTGCAGACTTGCCTGAAGCCTTTTGTCAGGTGCTTAAGTAGGTGCTCAGTCTTAATCTGTACACTGTCTTTAACCATCAGGGTTTTAACCAAGAAGATCTGGAGGAAGAGAAGGGGGACGTAGACATGAAGGAGACAGCAGATGACTCGGACTCTGATGATAACATCAAAAGAGGGAAGCAGTAAGTCAATATGTTACGTATTCCTTTCTAATAGCAAAATGCAAGATTTTAGTGAAAGGGCTCCTCCAAAGACTGGCTAGCTAGACTTCATAGTTTAGAAAGGCATGGGACGGTGTTTCTACAGAAAGTGTGTTCTCCTAAACTGTGACGGAAGGTCCTCTCTCAGCTTGTGCAGCTTAGTCCCGTGGCAGTCCATAGCAGATTACCTGTCCTCCAGAGAACAGTATTTCATGGTTCACATCAAAACCTGAGTGAAATTAATATCTAATCAAACAAGCATCTGACTACGTTCAGCAGTTCAGCATTGGAGTCACAGATGTGTTTCTCTGGTATAAGGGATAAGGTATGACAAGACTTGCCATCAGCACATCTCCTGTTTCCTTTCTGTCTGCTCTAGTAGCATCAGAGCAGTATATTGCAGGAACAGGAAAGCTAAATCTGTGAGCTTCGGCGCATTTTGAACACTGGATGTTACATATGTGCATGTCGTGAATTATTTCACCAAGGTCTTGCAGACTTTTGAGGGCAGCTTAGAGCCACTGAAGCCATTTGCTAATTTCCCAGCTTGTATACTGAGGATAACTAATTATCTTACAAGGATGTTGAGACACAATGCTTGTGGACTTCCTGAAGAATTTTTTAAGAGTTACGCTATAGAAATACAAAATCATTTCCTACAAAGACAGTAAGATCAACCCTTTTCTGACCATCAGCAAACTCTCTTCCTGCATTTCAGTATGGACTTCATGTCAGATTTTGACATGATGCTGCAACGAAAGAAGAGTATGAGTGGCAAACGTAGACGAAACCGTGATGGTGGAACTTTTATTAGTGATGCAGATGATGTGGTCAGTGCTATGATTGTGAAGATGAATGAAGCCGCTGAGGTGAGTTCTCTAGGCTCCAAAGACACCTTAAAATCCACTTCCATTCTATGGGAAAATCTTGTGATCAGTAAAATACAGAAATCTGGCTGGTACTCAGGAGGAGTAATCTGTACACTATGGAAAGCTGCTGATGTGTAAACGTCTAAATGTTGTTTTGCTATTCTGAATTAAAATACTTCTTCAGTTGAAATTTGGAGGAAAATATTTATTAATTTTAAAGATTAAAATTAACTTGCTAAACTTTGATCAGCTGAGATCAGCTGCCCTATAAAAAGGGATATATGTATGTTCTGTAAACTACATGAATAAAGGGACTGTGTTTAAATTTCATTATATAGTTGCTAGCATATATAGTGTGGGGAGGGGGGGTGGAGAGAGTGATCTGGGAGACAACTGAGACTTGGTCTTGACAAGTAAGTTTTTTCTCAGACAAGATGATAGCCAGATGTTTCAAATGAAGCCGTAAAGTTTGAAATGCTGGAGAGGAGGAAGAGCTGAGCTCTAGTATTGTGGTGTCTTTAGTTATCTAGGATGTGCCTGTCAAACCATTCTGGGGCGTGAAGAGGGGAAGAAGGGCATTAGAAGAATCTCTTCCCTTGCAATAAAAAAACATTGTGTAGAAAGAGCCTCCAGTGAATTAAGATGTGTGGAAAGGAATTATCACAGAAGGACACAATTCTGTTGATTGTAATGTCTTTTTGATATGGGAGCCTAAGTACTGAACAGGTAGTGACATTATGGCCTTAGATGATAGTTGCTTTGGAACACAGACTGTTGCACATGATGCATGTTGTGTGCTCTTACATTACTTGTATCATGCTTCAGCCTAAACCTCTAGTTTATCCAGTTACATTCTTAGCTGCAGTGAATATACGTTTTCTCACTTCCCATTGTTTTGGCTAGTTATTTTTTTTTTTTGTTGTTCACATGAGATTTTACAAACAAAGTTTGTAGGTTATCTCTGCATAGCTGAGCATGGAGGACTCTGCAGACCTCCAGTTTATTGCAGTCAACTTAAATCATGAAGTAGAAAAAAAATACTTAACGGGGAATTTCCTAATGTGATGCTTTTAAGGAAAACATTGGCTAAGGTGGGGTCCCTTTTTTTAAGAGAAGTCATCATACAATGTGTTTGGGGGCTATAGGAGGATGGAGCAGGGTACAAAGTTAGTGTAATCCTGCCAAAGTTGCACGTGTTTAATAGACTAGTCTTTTTGCTGTAAATGTTGTACAGGATGAGAGTTGCTCATTTCTTTTGATTAACTTGCACTGATTCTTCAAATTTCTTACAGGAGGATCGACAGCTGAATACACAAAAGAAACCAGCACTAAAGAAATTAACTTTGTTACCAACTGTAGTTATGCATCTTAAAAAGTGAGTTGTCATTCTCCCAGTTAATTATCATCTTGGGGAATATTAGGAATTTGGTAATTTTGTGAAGTGACGTTAACAGCTGTACTGAGTATGCAGTGAAACACTTTGTCAAGTAAATGCTGGAGCTGGGTGGCCTCAAAAACCTAAAATTCTATGTACTTTTACCTGTTAATTTAACATGAAACAAACTCAAATCCACTATTGTGCTGAAGGAGCATCCCATCTTAAGATTATTACATGACTTTGTGGCTTCTCTTTAAACTTTTTAGGCAGGACCTCAAAGAAACTTTCATCGATAGTGGTGTTATGTCTGCCATCAAAGAGTGGCTTTCTCCTCTTCCAGACCGAAGTCTGCCAGCACTAAAGATACGAGAGGAACTTCTGAAGATCCTGCAAGAGGTGTGAAATTGACTTTTAACTGTATTTGATTCATGGTTCTCCATTGAGTCTTACTTTGTAGATATGCTGTCTAGCTGAACAAAATTTGGCTGGGGAACTTCAGGCGCTCGATTGTTGTTATGAAAATTTTGCCCATGTTCACAACAAAGCAAATAGCTCTGCTGGCAGCAGGCCAGAAGACATTTCTGAGTGTTGGAGGTGAGCTACAGACATGAAGTTCTCTGCCCTCTCTCAGGGAGTTGTGTGCTGTGGCATTTTCTAGATTCTTGATAAATCTAAACTGCTTAGTCACTTCCCTCCTTCTCAAGAGGCTCGTACGTTGTGATTGGTCACTTCAATTTGTCTTTGACACGTTCATAAAATAAGCGTGGCATAGTCTTGACAGTGAAGCAGAAGTGACCTTTTTTTTTTTTTTTTTCAGCATCACTACTTGGCTTTGAGTGAAGCTCTAGAAATACTTCTTCTTGTGAAGTATTTGCAAGAGTTCTGCCTCAATTTAGATTATTTGGCCCTGCCTGCCTGTTCAGGTTTATGTGCAAAGTGTAGTGAAGAATCATTTGTTAAGTATCCCTGAGTTCTTCTCTCTCATGGTCCCTTCTCTCCAGCCTATTAAACATGTGCAGGGCACTAGAAAGCCCATCATACTCAGTGTAGACTTTCAGTATTTGTACCTAATCTGATTACTTGAATGCTTTTGCCCCGTGAGTTTTTACCTTTATAAAATGAATGCTTTGAAGGCAGTAACTCAGTTCTTGGGTAATATAAGGAGAAGAGCATTTGGAATAAATAGTTCTGGAAACTTACTTAATTTTGTGTGTAAAAACTATGAATGTCAAGGCAAACTTCTGGGTTTTGGCATTTGATCCTTGACCCAGTTCCTAGTGGGACAGTGAAAAGTGCTGATTTCCCCAGGCTTATTATGAAAGTGGATTTGGTGGTCTTGCAAAGTTCAGTGGCACCCTTAATGTTCGGACATAATTTCTTATTATTTTCTGACTTTGCCTTTACCCCACAGTTGCCCAGTGTGAGCCAGGAGACGCTGAAGCACAGTGGCATTGGGCGAGCTGTGATGTACCTCTACAAACACCCCAAAGAGTCGAGACCTAACAAGGATATGGCAGGGAAGCTAATCAGTACGTAAACCTCCCTTTGCCTTGTGTCAGTGAGACTTCACTGGTAATTTAATTTTCGTGTCAGTCTCTCTTGCATGTTTTTTTGCTATCATCTGTAGTAGAATTAATTCTGCGGTGTAGGAATCTCACTAACCTGTTTCATCACTTTGTGGAGCTGTAGACAAATGCTGTTATATGAACTTCTACACACACCTTTTCCTGTTTCTTTCATTTTTGTTCTGAATCAGAGGATGGCATTTATTTTGCCCAGGTTCTCTTGGCTAGTTGTCCAAACCTCATGTCTATGCTACAAAGGCAGGAAGGTGCTGCCAGAAGACAGTTTATTCCATGGACTTTAGAAAGATCTTGGATGACTGAAAGTTTACTTCCTAAACAGCTGTAGTCATTGTGTAGTGCATTCCATCCTGAATGACTGTAAATTGATAGTAAACTTAGGTTCTTTAAGAACTGTTTTGCATATTTCTAAAACCATTCACTGTGGTGTGCAGGATTTTCTGACACTTAAGAGCTCAGAGAGATTCTAAAAGGGCAGGCAACAGCAAGAGACTTTATGGATGAAAGCTCCTTCTTAGTGTCCACAAGGCTGGATTACCCTGAAACATTAAGGGCTCAAAAACATTTTTTTTTGGTTGAAAGAGAGTGTAAATACTTGCCCTAAACTTTGAAAGCTGTCTTTGGTCACCAGAGTAGTTTGGAGATAAACTTCAGAGGCCCAGTGTTTGTTAACCAGTTTGTTGGGTATTTTTTTAATAGATGAATGGTCTCGACCAATCTTTGGCCTTACCTCAAACTACAAAGGCATGACAAGAGAAGAGAGGGAACAGAGAGATTTGGAACAGATGCCTCAGCGAAGGAGACTGAGCAGGTAGGAGTAGTTGGCAGAAACATGAAAACCTTTCTTTGTAAGACTCCATCAAGAAAACCAGAGTGGTGTGTAAATATTAATTTACACACCTTTTACCACACTTGACTGTCTTAAAATTACTGTCTTTCTCTGTGTATAGATGCCTATAAAATTCCTTTTTTCTTGCAGCTCTGGCGGTCAGACTCCCCGCAGGGACCTGGAGAAAGTGTTAACTGGAGAGGAAAAGTAGGTTGGATGTAAAAATCTTTGATTAGAAAAAAGCATTTCAGTTGTAATTTGTTATGAGGTTTAGAGGCAATGGTTATGCAGTTTCAGAGATAGAACAGGCTATATTGCTTGTACTTCTTTCTGTATAAGCTTTGTCTCTAACAGTCACACCTTCTTTTTTCTGCAGGGCTCTTAGACCTGGAGACCCCGGGTTCTGTGCCCGTGCGAGGGTGCCGATGCCCTCCAACAAGGACTATGTGGTCAGGCCAAAGTGGAATGTGGAGATGGAGTCCTCCAGGGTAAGCACTGCCCCTCTTCTAGTGACTCTGTACCTCCAGCGCTCTCTGATTAAGCCTGGGAATCTGTCACCTTACTGCCGTGGTTCCTGTGTGGTAGTTCTTTTAAGTGCCTCTTCTAATTCAAGTAGACAGTAAGTTCTGCTATCAGGTGGGCTGTCGTAAGTTCATCAAATACTTTCACTCGGGTATTGTTCCTGCTCTAATCAAAAAGAGATTTTCATGTTAACTGTGGTAGAGTTTCTCTCTAGGGTGAGAATCTGATTACAGGCCTCTTACTTTAGAGCATTTTGAACTAATGTTTCAATAAGTGTCGCTGATTTTTATTTTTTTTTTATATATACCTCTCCCAGTTGTTGTATCATGTTCTTTTGATAATATTCCAGTTGCAGAAAACTTTGAGGTTTTGGTAAACCTCAAAACAAGCCTTTGCCTTGCTTTATTTGGTTCGTCTATCTACCCTGTACAGTTTAAATTAAAAGTGGGGTACATGGTAGAACACATGTAAATGGAAGAAGTAATAATTGCTGTGCTTGCTGCTGTTATCTCTCCTTCTGTGCATTAATTGAGATATTGTTTCTAGCCCGGGACTATTAAGAGAGGTATTAGTCGCTTGGAAAAACACAAGAGACGGTTTGCTGAACAGAAACGACTCAGCAAAGTGCATCGGGCCATCAAGTTCAGCATTGAAGGCAACAGGATGCCCCTGTAGCCATGACACTCTGCCTTCCCCAAGTTTGAGAGGTATCCCTCAAGGGAGGTGTGAACAGTGCATGTGCTTCAGCTGTTGGCAGTTTGCACATACAGGAAAGGAGTGTGTACACCCTAACTTAAACTTGGAAAACTCTCCTTGTGTTCTCTCGTGTCTGTACTGTGACCTAAAAGGTAACTTGTACAGGAAAAAATAGGCTGTAGCACTTAACATCTGCCGTGATACCTGCCTCAACAGCTTCAGGATACCCAAATGACAGGTGTAAAATGAATATACCTGCACTGAAAAGGAGCTTTGTACCACCGGTGGTTTTGAATGCTGTTCTGATGTAATTAGGTTCGCCAGGTTTACCTGAACTGACACACAGGAATTCTTAGCGCTTAGTACAGGACTACATGTCACTGTATACCACCATCTGTGGCTGGTGTTTCACTGGTTCAGAGCACAAGGTATTTCTCACACCCACTCTTTCAAGGAAGCTGAGTGAAGTGAGAGTTAAGGGGTGTTTGACAAGAGGCAGAGAATGAGACCTCTGTAGAGCAGGGGGAGAAGAATCCCCTGCTGCGAATGCAGGGTGGAGGGAGGTCAGTGGCGTACATCAGTGCAGGAATGTTTTTGACAGTTTCTAGTCCACATTTCAGTTCTGTGAGCAGGGCCGCCACCAGCTAGTACTGCCAGGAAGAGGCTAGCGCAAATGGTAGATAACTGTTGAGTTTAAGCTTCATATTTTCGTGTTTTAAAAAATTACGTATTTTTTAAAATCACTGAAATTCCAGGTGCAATTTTAGTGAACAGTTTTATGAATAAAGTTTATTTAAAATCACTGTCAGGAGCACCTTCCTCAGGGATGGGAACAAGAGGTTTGGTTTCTGATAGATGGGGGTTTTTGTCAGATATTAAGTACCATGTTCTGGATATCTCTGTTTCTCCCAAACTTAAAAGGTGTGAAGTTCCCATCATTTGTTGTTTCTGTTGTCTAGTTAGGGGGAAATTGCTGGCTATGCATTGGAAGATCCTTCCTGTTCGTCTTCAGTGGCGTTTCTTTACAGAATCACTGTATTTAATCTGTGCAGAATAAATGCTGCATCATCTCAGTTTTTCGTTTGCAGTTAAAATACAGAGATGAAAGGCAATAACCCTTCTAATAACTTGTATGGTCAGCTTAGGCATTTCTTTTGCTTCCCCCTACACCCTCTTTGTCCCAATGATCTCTTGCTTTTTAAATACTAATTGGTGACCTTTAAAATAAATTGCAGTTTGGAACTGATACGTCAGCTCAGTCCATCTCAGTTACAGTGTATTCATACCTAAAACCTTCCCCCCACAGGAAGCCTGTATGTGCCCACCACATTTCCGACACTAAACTCCAGCCGATATAGATACAAAACTATTCCAAACTGTAAATTCAGCCGGCATGTGAACAACTAACATTGTTATTAATCCCTGTAATGTGAAAGCTTTACTGTGTGATGTTTGTGAGCGCGACTGCCTCCATATATGTGATGCATATATTGGGGGAACCATTTTATCCACGTGGTGGGGAGAGGATGCGTGTGCGCATGCACACACACCCCCACTCGGAACCAGTGGCTTCATCAGCTCCCTCTTGCAGGTTTAACCTTGCATGCATTGCTCTTCTTGAACCTCTGGGATGTCTGCTTTTTTTTCAGCGGTAATTATTAGTTTTATTTTTTTAAGTTCCAGGGGACCTCTAAGAAAGGCGTGAGTCGACTGGACAAACAGATGCGGAAGTTCACAGATATCAGGAAAAAAAGCAGATCGGCCCATGCAGTGAAAATCAGCATTGAGGGCAATAAGATGCCATTGTGACCCTTCACAGAATACCCCGTGATCTCTGCTGTAAGACAATACACCCATAGACTCTTTGGAGACCTTTAAATTTTTTAACAACTTGTTTGGGGTTTTTTTAGTGAATCTTTAAATTGTTGGTTCAGGTTCTGGTATAAGATGTTGTCCGAGGACTGTGAATATGGGGACTTCTTTCTCCTGATTGTATTTAAACTTGCTCTATTGTGTCCTTTGTACAGATCACGTATTTGTTGTATTGCAACACTTTAGACAATAAAACATCTGTTTTTTTCTGGGGGGCTGTCTGTTGATTCCTCAAGAGAATGTATGTGCAGACCACCTGGTATGTGGAAGAGCTGCTAATTGATGATTTTCTGTTTACCATTGGCCATTTCCTCTTTATCCAGTGCTTTATTAATCAGTTGTTCTGTCTTTGGAGATGTATATGTATTGGTTTTGATTAGAAATACTGACCATCTTCCACTCAAAGGATTTCATTTTTCATGAAACACAATGTAAAGTTCAAGAGAAGACCACCAGACTGACCACTAAAAATTCCAGCGTCTTCCGGCTAAAATGCTTGCCCCGAGACGGGCACCAACATTTCACTGTCTTGATCCTCCGCACGAACAGCAAAGCCTTCAGCAGTGACTGCGATGGGAGAGCGAAGGGCTGCAGCTGATGGGCTCTTCGGTGATGTTTGACAAATAGATTATTTTGAACGTAAGCCAGACTTTGGAATGGAGGTTAGTGAGACTGCCGCAGGAGACTGAATGTCAGGTCGCCGGACACTTCTTTTTTGGGTGCTTTATGCAGCTCTTGGATTAGCTGTGTGGAGCCTTTGCTGCTGGGCTTGATAACGCTGTGACTTCATTTTGTAGAGTTGAAAGCCACGTCAGTTTTCTTCTTTCGTTCGACTTTGGTATTTAGGTAGCTCAAAGGTGTGTTGCTGCGTAGCCCACTAGCGAGTTCTGTGTCCCTGGTGCTACAGACAGACAGCGGAGCGACGTTGTGTGCTGCTGCTGCTTTACCTCTACCTCTGAAAATGCTTCCGTCTGCTGAGCTTGCCTACAAGAAGAGAATGCTCCTTGTGTGGGTAACTGGCAGTCGGGATTTCAGTAAGAAACCCACCTCCGTTCCAGAGGAGCGCAGCCCCTTTGCTGTCGTATGTGCTCTGTAATTCTGGGAATTCGGGGTAGGGATCTGCGTGTTGGCTGGCTTAGAGGCGCTAAGTACCTCCGGCATCTGCTGGCATTGATAATGGAGAGCCTGTTAAGTACATGGATGGTCACATTTTAAACATGCTCCTGTGAGACTGCTGGGGACTCGGTAAAGCTGTGTGCTGGGCACAAGCCTGAAGCAAAAAATGAAGGAGGCTGCCTGTGCTGGATGGTGCCTGCCAAGGGAATTCTGCTACTAGGACTTCACCTACTCTTGCCAGGTAGGCTTATCGCACAGTAACCAACCTCAGGTGTGGGGTTTTAGCATGCTGAGATTTCCAAGGATTTTGGGGTTTTTTTCCTCCCATTTTTAATCAAGAATTTATTGAAAGACAAGGGAATTCCTTACTGCTGTATTGGCAGGTGCGACTGTGAAAAATAAGTGAACCACCAGTGTAAAGCTGTTCCTACCCATGTTCCTTTGGCCCTGAAGGGCTGAGGGTTAGGATGGGTATTTTCCCCCCACTTCTAACTTCCGTAGTTTGGTACTGCAGTCAGTCATGGGAGACTCTGGGCTACTTTTAAATCCAAAAACATGTTTCCTTACAAGTACTGACCCTGGTGGTCTTGTGCAGGCCTAAGACAGTTTCTTGCCATCAAAATTAATAGTGCACACTACATGTTCTCAGGGAATTGTGTTAATGGACTTTTACAGGACTTTGAACAAAGCTGAGGAAGAAAACCACTCCTGAATGTGTGCTGAATTGTTTTTTTTTAAATGTTTCATTTTTTTAAATGAAAGCATCATAGCGAATTGTAAGAAAGGTCACAAAATCAAAACATTTGCCATGGGTCACAAAGGTGGTACCTATTCATTGCAGCAGAGAAAGGTGAGCAGTCAGAGAAAGGTACTCAGGAGGGGTAATGGCTTGGGGGATACTAGTCTGGCCCACCGGTATTTTATTTTGTTTGTATTTTTGGCATTGAGCAGTTGTGTGGGAAGCTGCTTATGATGTGTGGGAAGTCACCTTCTTGGAGGGATGGCTACGTACATGCGATGGATCTTCCTTCTGGGATGATAGAAAAGTTGTTTCTGGTAGTGTGTTGGCTTTTTCCCCATCAAGTGTGTTCACAGGTGTTTCCTGTCTGAATTACTGGTTTTCATCACAAACTGGGAGAGGTAAGTTGTGTACATGGTGGGGTGGTGGTGGTGATGTCTTCAGAGTAAAGAAAAAGGGGTTCTCTCTTAAGCGTGAAAAATGAGCAGTTGTGGTGTTTGCTCCTTCCGCAGCTCTGTGTTTTGCAGTTCCACTTCTGTGGGTTGGGGTGGGAGCGCGTAGCCCATCTCCAGGCCTTTCCTTTCCAGCTGCTGGGGCTGAGTTGTGCCGGCAGTGGGGCTGTCCCAAGGCGCAGGGGCCAGCCCCTCCTCACCCCCCCAATAATTATTTGTCTTTCAGAATTCTCCCTTATAGTCCTTATGTGCTTCTCCAGCTGCAGCAGGGTGGATACCCGCTCAGGCAGTTTTTCCAGTGCACTTTGTGTAATACACAATTCCATATGGACATTGGGGCTTTTTTTATCAGAAAACATTTGCATTTTAGTAAAGTGAATTGTACTTGAAGTAACAGCTGTGCTCAGTGACAGACCTTCAATGCCCAGGGGCTGTGTTCAGCGTGGCTTTCCATAACTAGAGGACAGAACGCTGTCAGAAATGCTCTCCCTTTTCTAAGCAGCTATTTCACACAGCTTTAGTTCCTGGGTTTTGGGATGATAGGCTCAAGAAATGGAAAGGTTGGGTTTTTTTCTCTAAAACTAAACCTGGTAGGAATTTACATTAAGAAAAGTTGTAGCTGTCTCTGTTATTTGCAGAATAGCTCTTTATTATACACAAATACTTTACTCAGTAACACTTGAATGAACAATTTAATCATTTATGGTAAAAAAAACTCATTTATTTGAAGATAATCTTGATTTGACACCATTAAGGACAGGAACTGCACAGTGTCTTAGACTGGTACACTATTAGAATTATTCATGGTTTAAAAGGTGGTATTACAAAAAGTTAATGGAAAGGTTTTCTGAATCTGCTACACTTTCAACAACCTCTTTAATCCATGGGATGTAGTTGGATACCCTGGTGTATACACCGTATTTTCCTCTTTCAGCACAGCCCTCGCCCCAGCTTACAATGCCCAGGAGAAACCAGGTGTTGTGGTAAGGCACCGTGAAGGGGCCACCGCTGTCCCCTTTGCAGGCATCTGCACCGGCCATGTGGTAACCTGCGCAGAACATGTTGTCGGTGACGAGCCTGTCTGTTGACCGCTGGCAGGTCTCCATGTTCACGATGGGCAGCTGGACTTTCATGAGGAAGCGCAGAGTCGAGCCTCTGGTGTGAGTGACACCCCACCCGCTTACCGTCCCTATCCTTCCTTCTTCAGAGAGCAGGGTGGCCAGGCTGGGGCTTGGAAGGCAGATGGGAATTACATACTCGTTAAAAACAACCTCGCTGCTCAAGTACAACAAGGCGATGTCGCTGTTGTAGTCGTTTGAATCGTAATGTGGATGCGTCCAGCTCCGTTCCACACCAATCTTCTGCTCTTTGAATTCTCTTCGGTATTTGTCAAAGTCTCCTGCAGTCATGACAAGTTAACGTGTTAAGCAGACCAGAGGCAGCCTAGAAGGCTGTTTCTGTTCCCGTCACGCAGGAGGGACAGTGAATTGACGCAACCCAAACAAATAAACGATGCTCTGTAACAACAATCTCTTAAGCTGCAGGTGCGATCCTGCACACCGAGCCTGCCGGTGTGCCCTTTAGGGGCAAACCAAAGCTGTTGACTGGGTGAATAGATACTTACAGAGACTATGGCTTCCGCGATAAGGACTGTACCATAAATAATGTCAATGCCTTTTAGTAACCACTGCATTTCAAGCAGTTTGTCAACTGCTTCCATGGGATGTGGTGGTCTGCCCCTCAGGAACAGGAGATGAGCATTAAGATGCCGTCATGGATAAGGCTGAAGAATTGTTTCCTGCCTGTTACCTAGTGCTGTACCCCATCTGCTCCTCTAGCATGTCTCTTTTTCTGGAGGTTTCAAGCACGAAGCCTTGTGCGTGACTGTGTTTATTGCAGCATTCCTGCTGCAAGGGGCTCCAGTTCCTGCTGTGGTTGCCGGTGCTCTGGCACAGGACGAGGGAGGGGGACTTTCTGCTCTGAGGCACTTGCAGGCAGCACAGCAGGGAACTCAAGGCTGATTAAAAAACAAAACCAGCTTGAGAGCAGACCGTGACCCACGGGCATCCTTCCTTTGGAGGTGTACCCTGAGGTGTGCCCGGTGGTCTCCACGCACAATGAGTTTGCCAAAATGGGCAACAGAAAAAGGTAAATATGTGCCTTGGGCTCCCGGGTTCCCTGAAACCACAGGGTACAGCTGGAGCCGCTTCGCACTTAACGTGCTGCAAAGAAAATTCAGCGTTCTGTCAACCTGAGTCAGGCCAGCCGTGTCTGGCTCTTTCTCAGCCACACCTTATTGTGTTCATGTACAACGCAAAGCGCATGTTAAGCAAGAGATTTATAAGAGATTTAAGGTATCATATGTATGATATGATACCTATATCATACATATAGATTACATATATATGTATGTATAAACAACATACAACTTATACTCACCTACGGTCACGTGGTGGGGCCTGACGAGATCCAGGCAGTGAGCAGCAGTGACCACCCAGCGACTGCTGATTAAACTCCCTCCACAGAAGCCAGTATCTTTACTATTCCGGATCAAAACCTGTATGAAAAACGAGGAAGAAAGTGTGCCCTGCGTTGTGGAAGGTATGGATGCGTGCTGGCAGTTTCTCGTTGGTTGGTTGCAGGCTCTGGATCTTGAAAATAACATTTCTGGCAGTAACAGCTACAGTGCACCAAGCAAAGATGTTAAAACAGTAACAAAATGATTGCACATCTGTGACACTGGAGCAGAGAATTATGTTGAATTAAGCTTGACAAAATCAAATAGGCTGAGAACTACGGTAACCGGCATTCTTCCAAGGAAACAAATACAATGGTGATTTTTCATGTGGCTTAACAAATTTTTTGGGGGTGGGGAAGAAGAGTAACACAAGGTGTGTTTCTCTGGCACTTTGGTTAAAAAAGAAGAGTGCAGTGCTGGTCTACACGTTCAGCCTACCCTTTTTCCACCTGTAAAATACATCCTGATGTGTGGAATGGGATAAATTTTTTCTGTGACAGCAATAAAACAGACTGACATATCTTGAGGTTTTTTAGCTCAGTCTGTTGACTTTCTGTGCACAAGCCCGTAAACAAGAACAGCACACTGATAAAACAGAGACAATAAGGTAAGGAGACACAGAACAAAAAGCCTAAACCCATGAGTAAACAACCCAAAAGAGAGTAGAAATAAATGCTTCAGGGAGACTCCCCTACTTGCCACATGCCACTCGCCCTTCCACTTGAGCCCTCTCAGGTTTATCTTCCTTATGGTACCACGTATGAAGAGCCCGCCAGTCCTAAGGAAGGGTCTCACTTGGTCACAGAAAATTTCTGTGAAAAATACCACCAGCCCTTCCAAAAGGAGCCAGAAGCACAGCTTTCACCAAGAACACTCAGAAACAAGGAACCTGACTAACAGAGAAGGAGAAGATCGGATCGATGTAGTTAAGAGAGAAAGTGTTACGCTGAGATCTGGAAAGCACATCCACGGAGGCTGGGGAAGGGATGATAAATGGGGCACGTAAGATACGCATCATCAAAAAGACCTGCAGCAGCTACACGTGGCTGGATTGCTCTAGACCTGAAAAAAACCCTTTATAATGGCTTGATGATCTCTGCTCCAGCTGGAACCGGTGACGATAAAGCAAGCATTTAGGTGTGGTATTTATGGCCAGACTGGAGGAAAAGTATTACCTGCCAGGGGCAATGTCCACGCTGACAAAGAGTTCCTCCCGTCACCCTGGCGTCCTGGTGCTCTGGAGTGGAGCTGACGGTCAGCTGGACGTGCTGAGGCCTGTCTGAAACGTTTCCCCCGTGGCTGCTTTGGCTGAGCCCACTGGGCACGCTGCGGGCACTCCCCATTCTGTTCCGCCCAGCAGCATCTTCCACCATTTCTCCCTGCCTTGCCGCGGCCGTGCTCTGCCAGGCAGGGCCCTGGGGCTCACTGGTCACCTCCGCTGCCCCGGGGTGCTCGGGGACACCCCCCTCCTGCCCAGCAGCACTGTCCCCCGGCCACTTCTGGGTCACAGGGTCCACCAGTGTCTTGTTCCAGCTGGAAACATCTCCTGCGGCCTCAGTTTGTCCAGCATCACCCTCCATGTGCATGCTCTGCCCAAAGGCATCCTTTAAGGTCTCATTTTCCCCAAAAGCACTTTGTACCAGCTCCGTTTGCCTAACTGTGCCCTCTCTGCTCTCATTCCACTTGGCCGTGTCACCCCCGTGCTCGCCCAGTCCCCTCGGGAGCCTGTTCTGCCCCAGCCGCGACTCCAGAGCCTGCCTGGCTTTGATCAGGCCACACGGAAACGGTGCTGGATGGAGGAAACACAGAAACAAGGACTGGAGTTCAGGGCGCACGGTATCAGACTCCAACACAAAAGTCCAAGAGAACCTCCCGTAAGAGCCCAGGAAAACTCTTGACACCCCCGTGTCAGGCTCCACCTTGGCCACCCCCTGACCCAGGCGCGCAGAGCTGATTGTGAGGGACACGGCGCGGCCGGGCCTGTTCGGAGCCACAGGCACCCGCCATGGCTGGTGGCTCCCGGAGCCCAGGGGCTCCCAGCACTGCCCAGTGTGCTGCCTTCAGGAGGGGGCCCGCACCCAGCGCTCCCTTGTGATGGGGCCGTAACACACAATTCTAAAGATGCCCGTCCTGTCCCCTCGCCTGCCAGCGCTGCGGTTCAGCTTCGTAACTCGGCTCGGCTGACCTAAGCCCGGGCTGCTGTTTGCAGGAACCGCCCCGCGGGCTGCTCCTTCACCCAGCGCGGGCTGACAGGGGCACTGGGCAGGGACACACTGCCTGGAAGAACGACCTTAACATTTCAAACCCATATAAACAAAACGTTATAAATAAGAATAAGAAAACCCCATTATTATTAATTATTATCATCATCATCATCATTTTCATTATTATTATCATCATTATTGTTGTTAAATATATTATAATAAAAAATATATAATATATATCACATACATTCATATGCATTATATAGAAAAATATATACATTTATAAAAATATTTTAAAAAATAGAAATATAAAAAAATATTTTAAAAGCATTATATATAAAATATATAAGTTAAATATATCGTTGTAATATTATCATTTATTCTATATTTATTTTATAAACATAGTTGTTGTAGTATTATTATTTATTCATTATATATTTTATTTTTATTATATTTATGTATTCTTATATATTATACATTATGTACAATATATATTATATATTTAATAATGGTAATTATGATGATGATAATATAATACAGTAGTAGTAGTAGAAGTAATAATTAATTATAATAATAATAGAAAAGGATCGTTTTCATACACGAAGTGCAAGCCGCAGTAGCTACAGCCTGCGTAGCTCTTCTGCAGCCAGTGACGAGGAAGTTGGTGCCTGCGAACGTGCTCTTCCCCCGAGCCAGAGCCGAGCGGACTGTGCTTTACCTGCCTGCGTGCATCTCTTCCCGTCCTCGTGCAGGGTGTAATCCTTGGCGCAGGAACACGCCACCTGCAAGGCGCTGCTGCTCTCCCTGCAGTACTGCCAGCACCCTCCGTTCTTGTACCAGCATTCCAGCTTCTCTGGGATGGGAATGCACAGGGAAGAACATGGTTATTGCCATGCGCCGGCCGCGGCACAGCGCACAGCTTCCAGCGCTGTTGTTATTCTAGCTTTACTATATGGAAGAAAGGAGGGAAAAAAATCTGCTGAAATCTTGCAGGGAAACAGAAGGAACCACCTCTTCCAGTTCCAGAAAACCACGCAAATTTGCAGCAAAGCAACCACGTTGCCTGTGTCTGTCGTGGTTCTACCATGTTCTTCTTTGCCAGCTTTGCCTTGAGGCCACAGCTGGGCTCCAGGCCTTTCTGCCCGGAGAGCAGGGACAAGAAAATGCCTGGAAGAGCAAACACCCCAAAATGCATCCATTTTTCATCCGTCTGCACACCTTTTCTATCACAACAGGTATAAAGTACCAGGCATTCTGGCAGGGGCCAAGTCTGCTAGGAATTGACTGAAGTTTTTATATCGTTGTTATATTAACAAACAAAGAAACAAAAAAAATCATGTTTAATTGCTTCAATGTAAAAAGAAAAGATTGACAAAAGCGCTTGGGGAAAAAAAAATACTTATGATTCACAGTTGCCGTGTCAGTTTGACTTTTGCTGTAATTTCACACCCCAGTCACTTGCAAACTGGATACGGTACTTCAGAGGACCAAAAATCTGGTAAGAATTAGGCAGCTTTTCTAATTAATCTTTCATCATTCATATATTACAACATAAATACAATTGATTTTTTGGTTTGCTCAAAGCTCTGGTTAATTTGTTTGATGCATTTACTCAACAAAATTAAAAAGAGAACAGGACCTCACCACACAAAATCCGCAGTGCAGGAGACTTGTTATCACCCTGGAGTGACCCCATCCTTTCCGGGGTGGGGGGGATGGGAGGCTGCCAGGTGTCTCCCTCAGGATTTGCACAGCTGAGTGCAGGAACCCACAACTCAGCTTCTGCATGGCAGGGGGTGGTGCTGCCCTCCCTGCCCCACTGCAGCACCGCGCTCACACCTGGGTCCCCTCCCCAGGGTGGCCGTGCCCCAGCGCACCACGCAAGAAGTTTTTTAATGCAAGGACTGATCTAATATAAGAATCTTAAACAACTGGCCAGTTCTGTACCAGACAGGTGAGGTCACCACCCACAACCTCAGCGAGAAGCCTGTGCAGAGGTTCCACTCAAGTATCAGAGGAGCAAATTCCAGCCTTAATCCTCCCCTGACAGGGATGTCGGTGTGTCTGCTCCCGTACTCACCTCTTTCACAGTTGTCTCCTCCAAATTTTGGGGGGCAGATGCAGAAGTAATTGTAGTGTCTTATTTTGCAGACTCCACCATTGTTACAGGGGTTTGTGCTACACGGATTTAAACCTAGGAAGAAGAAACAAGGCACAGTGTAACAGCAGGAGTTCAGAGAAGCCTGGCTTTGAACTGCCACACTTCGTACCCAGAAGGGACACAAGAAATGCCTTTTTAAAAAATTTCTTTTTTACCTACCTTTGTAATTAAACCAAAACTCCATCTGCAAGAAGAAATCACAAATGAAGGAAACAGTCAATCAGTGGCCATATTGGGTACTGAAGATAGAAAACTTTTTTTTTTTTTTTAACAGCGCATGTAAATGAACACTTTGATTAGGATTGTGTGAGCAGATCTGATCACCACGCAGCAGCTTGGTTTCCCTTGGGTCAGAGACCAGCCACAGAGCACAGAAACTGGATGTTGGTGGGACAAAAATTAGTCTGAAAGCTTAGATCCATAAATGCTCCAGCCAGGAAAAGGTCTGTGGCATCAGCCTAGGAGCTTCAAGTGACACCCCCGCCCCACGCCACCCCGTGTCAGTGCCAACAGTCCTCAGCACCAGCTGCTTCACTGCAAAGAGCCATTTCTACCGCGCTGCTCCACCTGCTAAGGAAGACGTTGCCTCAGCAGCGCTGGCTGGGTACAGGAGAACTTGGGCACCTCTGTTCAACAGGGCAGCTCAGGCTCCTGCCTCTGCACAGGGTGCCCGGGGGGACGCCCACGGCCCTGCCTCCCCGGGGGATGCCCGCGGCCCTGCCTCCCTGGGGGATGCCCACGTGCCTCCCGGGGGATGCCCAGGGCCCTGCTTCCCCGGGGGGACACTGTTGAGCCCTGGGAACCATGTGCTCCCCCTCTGCATTTGGAGGGGTCTGATCAAGCAAGTGGCCTCTGAAAATGTCAGCACCATGTTGCTGGATTGAGGCTCTCTGAGAAATAGGGTTTGGATACTTTTAAGGAATTGTGTTTAACGTTTACATAATGAACTGAGCACCTGGTCAGAAAGCGAAATCTCACAGGTGCTGTGAGTGACCCATCCTGACTACAGCTGCAGAACCCATAGGCACACGTCAGAGCCACACTAGCTCACCATTAATTTCCTCTACTTTTCCCAAAATAAAGCGTCTCACCGTTTTCTCCTGCGAATGGAAGATCTCCTTAGCCTCCTCAAACGAACACTTTTCCTCACTGCATTCTCTCTCCAAGTTCCCTGGACGAATCTCTTCCAGAAAATAGTTAGCACGTTTATGGACTTTCAGCACCTCGTGTGCTTCGTCTTTTCTCAAAAACACTAGAGAAAACAAACAAAAAAAAGGAACGTTGATACTGGAAGACAACAAAGGGGCATCGTTCCAGTCACAGCCACGCATTCTTTCAGTTGAGCAAACAATATAAAGAAGGGCAGCGAGAATCTATGTAAACAGCCCAAAGGAAAATAAAATTAGTCTATGTTCCAACAAAAGACACCAGTAATTTAAGCTTTCTGTTAGTGGATCAAAAGCCCCACTACCAAGACTTTCAGGTTAGTGCAGCAATTAATTTTTATTCCAGAGTACTGCAGCTGTTTCTTTGGAAGCGGGTGGTATTTTTCTGCCTAACCACCCCGATCCCCAGCTGTTAGCTGCCTGGCCGTGTGTGCATGTGGAAAGCAAGGTGAGAGGGGTTTGGTTTGTATTTGGTGCCAGCTTAGTCAGATACTCAGTGATGGAGACCCAGTGCTTCCCAGGTCCACAACAGGACAGGCACTGCTCCGTCACTGGAAGACATATATAAAGTGTCAGTTCTGTACTTATGTTTAGCTCATCTCAACTTTGCTTCGCTAAGCTATTTCCCCTCCTCCCGCAATGTCTTAAAAGCTATTGCTGCCAGTAAATGAGGGGAGGAGTGGCCAGAAGGGATGTGGCAGGAGGGTCCTCCCCACACACCCCCTTGCTGCGCCACAGCAAGTCTTTGCTCTGGCACCTCCAGCTGAAGCACTGTGCTCCCAGGGCTTTCCAGCCAGGATGCTCCCAAGGAAAATGAGGGCCCGCTCAGCCCTCCTGGATGTGCTGATACCACGTGCCATCGCTGTTCAGAGAAGATGAAGGGCTTTGCCGTTGTGTTCAATCTGCAGAAGCCTGGCCCTATATCCAAAAGCCATCTGACAGATTGGAAACCTGCTGCCAAGAAGCATCCTAAGAAGAAAGCTCGGTGCGTAATCCTGGCAAAGCTCACTGAACTTCACACAGCAGCTGACTTACCCACTGCTCTCTCTCCCTAACCATGACTCAGTGTCCTACACAAGTCAAAACCCTCTGACAAAGAATCCAGTTCTGGAGATGGACCATAAAGACACACATTTCTTTGCAGTTGCAGGATCAGTGTCCATTAGCGATGACTGAAAATCTAGAATAATACCAAACTGCTTCATTTCTAGGCAGTTAGAAGGAGCCCACAGAGTAGAAGAACAACGCTTGGCTGAGAAAATCTTTGGACAGATCTTGCTGCCTGGTAACAGGGAAAATGCCTTTCACTTCATCAGTGACACAGCCCTTCACCACCCCTTGAGTTCTGGGGTCACCTTTAAAGGATTTACCGATTGTGAGTAGGTACCCCGCACAGGGGTTGCAAACGTACGCCTGCTGCAAAGCCCTCTGGTTTGCAGGTACCACTTCTATTTCTGCTCTTCCTCCCCTGCAAGGACAGCCACAGTGATTCCCGAGCTCCTGCCTGTTCTAAAGCTCTTGGAAGCCATTTCCAAACCTTGCATAGTTGTTGTAGAAAAATCAACATGAGGCCTGAGAACACATGTTCAAAGAGCCTAATTTTAGCTTCCCAAATTGGAAAACTTTGCCATACAAAAATAATTCAAGTTTTGGGTTCAGTGTCACAAGCAGAATACTTTTCAACAGGACAGGGTCTAAGCTGAAAGCTAAGAAGGGCTGATTTCTCTTGGAAAACCATATATGAATATTCCATTTTTTTTCTCGTGCATTTCCAGAACTGCTTCTTGAACCCACAGGACTTTGTCTTCAGGAGAGGAACATGGTCTCAGTTTAAATACCAAGATTGCCACAATAAGACAATTAAGTTAAAGCTGTAATTCAGAAGTACCTACCTGAATATGGAAATGGACAGCTGCTGCTGATGGAGCACATCAGTAGGAGAAACATCAGGAGTGAGGAATTGCTCTCCATGTCAGCGAGCACCCGGAACGCTCTGACCTCCCGCTGCTTCCTTTCCGAGGGAAAAGAAGGATGTAATGGGTATATTGCCACAGAGCCAAAGGTGAATTAGTCTGCAAAAATGACGAAGAAGTAGAAGCAAGACGGCGACAGAAGGGGCTAAGAAAGCAAATTCCACCTGGTTCATTTTGCTCTGATGTCAGCCGTTTGCCCAAGCCACAGGGGTGCCGCACGCTGCAGCAGGGATCCCGTCTGCAAGGCAACCTGCAGAGCGCAACCTGCTGCAGCACGCAGTGCAGGTCTGACCCGAAGCCCATAGAAATAATATAAAAAGCTGTGGTGACCCTGGGAGGCGTGGATCCGGCCCTGGCTGAGCAGGAGCCAGTCCCAGCAGCAGCCTCGGGGCGCACAGGATCCCAGGCTGGGCGCTGAGCTGCGCACGGGTAACAGAGCAGCCGCTGTGCAGTCACTGAGGGTCTTGTCAAGTAAGACCATCGCGCAAACCCTACTGGGGAACATCCACCGCTTACCTGGCAGTAATGGTTAAAAGGCAGAAATCTGTATTTCTTCATATTACCTTCCCAGGCTAAATATTTTACCAGGATCCGACAGCACATACCTCTTTGCTACCTGTATAATTTTTCCAAAAAACACAGGATGCAGAATGTGTTCACTTTACACGGAACCATGCACTAATACTCACTTTTTTCTTGTATTTTTTTAGGTTTGAGAGGTTTGGATGTACCCCAGGAACAGCCATGAGGTCAAGGGGTTGATCATTAACCAGTCACAAATATTGACAGAGGAAAGACAACCTTCTGGATTCTATGAAACACGTGAAATCCAAAAGAGGAATAAAAATCATGTGTCTGTTTCCACACATATACACACACGTGTGCATTTAAAAAAAAAAAAAATTCCTTAAAAACATCTTCCAACAGTAATAGCCACTTCTTTGTGACAAATTGTCAGGAAAATCTGGAATGTTTAAGAGAAGATTTCTGACACTCCATCATCTTTCAGTTGGTAAGACCAACCAATTGGCAAAATTCACGAGCTGCTCTGCAAACGTCAGTTGAAATGTGCAGAGCTGTGGCTGTGCAGGAGGACTCACCGCAGCCACCTGCGGGAAGGCAGACAGTGCCCTGCAGCAGTCACAGCTGTGCACTGACATTATGATTTCTGCCTTTAATTAGACCCATGTTTTACTGGCTTTGAAACACAACAGTGTTTTTTCCTGGGAATTCAACGACCAGCAATGCCAGCCGTTTCAGAAGCACGTATCCTTGGGGCAGGCCCTGGTTGGAAGGCTGCTGTCCAAAGTGGTGTTCTTTCACATTCCTTGCTCCTTAAATCCAGTCCCAAAGAAAAAAGGAGGGCAGGGGGGAACAAAAGAGAAAAAGAGCAGCGACAGCGGGCGACACAGAGCGAGCTGACAGTACTTGTCAGTCTTAGCTCACCCCCAACACGGAGCCCTTACCCTGCTGCGTCTGCAACGCCTGAATTAACCTCAGCGCTTGCTTAATAAGCAGGTAAGCAGCCTGTAAGTCAGCAAGACTAAGTCCACACGTTTAAGAGGTATTACACCTCTCTGTTGACACCATATGAAATTTCTTACAAATCCTAATATGATTTTGTTGTACCGGAGGTGTTTTCCATTTAACAATCTCATCGCAAGAGCAGACTGAAGTTCTTCACTGATCCAAAAATGGGTCCAAATCCTGATTGAGATGCTGGAAACATGCATCACTATGGCAGGGTTAGTGGGCTTTTTTCTACAAGATTAATTCTGTTTAGCAGGCTTAAGTGCTAAGAATAAAAACAAGTATAAATTGTGATATTAAACTTCATTTTGACTATTAATGCTTCCTATGAACTTACTGGTGCTATCTATCTCTAATTTATTTACTGATATACACACATGCATACAGATACAGCAGACATACACACACATTTATCAGGAAGTATTAGCAATGCTAATATAGCCCACAGCTGACTGCATTCACTAGAATAGGAATGAACAAGTGTTTGCTTAGCTTGCTAATTAGACCTTAATAACCAGAATAAAACACAGAATGCCTGCTGACTTTTAAGAAAGGTTGGGGTGGTGGTAGTGGTGTTAAAATCAGGCATTGAGTGTGCAAAGAATAGAAAATAGGGAGTAGTTGTAGTGACCTGCTGGATCAACTTCATCTGTGAGCGCTGGAGCAAGGTGCGATGAGTGGATGCAGGGATGGTATTAAAATTTCACGGTGTTGAAGAAGAATTGTCCAAGTTCAGAGCAAACCAAAACAGCTACTGTGGATAATACGTTAAGAGTAAAGCAGAAATGACAGAACTGTATCACTACGGTGACTGATAAAACACTTTTCTCTGTCCCCTCCTGCCCCCCACCCCAACCAATTCCGTCATTTTGCACAGATTGAGTCGTCTGACCACCAACTACCTTATTTTCTGCAATGCCGTACTGCCTCTCAGCTGAACTGGTTATCATTTCTTGCCTGTAAGGTCTAGGTAGAGCCATGCTACAAATAAACAACATAACCTGGAAACTAACCAATGTAAAAAAGAAAAACAACCAAGTAACCCCCCCCCCGCCCCCCAGATATCAAGGAAAACAGCACACAAGGTTAACACATACTCAATATTTAATACTGAAGATCTGGCAGTACATTACACTGCGTACTGCCACTAGCACTTAGCCATAATATTCCAGACTCTCGGGATCACAATCAACCCTTCCAAGATGCTGACATCTTATCTATGTGCTGCTGGATCCACTCAAGGTACTGACTAACTTTGGTGTAGACCCCAAATTTCTCCTTTCTCCCACAGCCTTCGCCCCAGCTCACAAGTCCTACCAAAAACCAAGTGTCCTTATATTTAGTGATCATAGGGCCTCCGCTGTCCCCGCTGCAGGAATCCTGTTTGTCCTCTAAGCTCCCAGCGCACAGCATGTTGTCCGAGATGGCGAAACTCATCGCCCGGGCACACTCATTCCGGGCAACCATGGGGATCTGAATGTAACTGAGGAAAGTCGAATAATTGTTTTTAACATCGCTCGTGCTGCCCCAGCCAGTTACCACCATCTGGTTCCCGCTTCTCATCAGCTCCTGTTCCGCCAGCTCGCGGGTGGGAAGGCAGATAGGGAGCGCGTATTTGTTATACAGCACGGGCTCGGCCAGGTGCAGCATGGCTATGTCGTTATCGGAGGTCTCCTTGGTGTAATTTTCGTGGGCCACGCATTTATCAACCCAAATGGTTTGCTCATCTTCCTCAGTACGGAGACGGTGGTATTTACCTGGAAGAGCAAACAAGAAGATGACGGATGCTGCAGAGCTTTCCTTCATCTTGAACACCAAAGCACCTGGATTGATTTTGGGCTGTACGTCACGTTGTTAATTCCCTCTTAATACAGACATTTGTTCATTTTCTGTTATAGGTTAACAGTGCTCTTACTGGAGCTGATGGACTCCTAATGTCCTACTGTAATTCATTACTTTTGTAATGTAATTCATTACTAACAATATTAGTAATAACTAATGGACAAATCTGTAAAATGTCCACAATCACCTGAATCAGGAACACACACAGCACTCAATGAGTTCGCACCCAACAGCTACGGCCATCAGGTGAGAAACGGAGGCGCCCTGCGGTGTTCCCGTTACAGCTGGCTTGTGCAACGGGAGGGCTCCTCGGGGGGGAGAACAACCTGCTTGGAGTCCGCGGTAAAAGCAGGGCGAGCAAGCACACAGTGCAGCAAGACATGCACAACGGCGTGGGAGCTTTGTGCTGCACAACCAGGGCCTGGACGACTGAACTCCAGGATTTACAAGATCCAGATGACTGACGGCAAGGCTAATCCCTTCTGAAATCTCGCATCTGTATTTTAAGGAATTTTTGACTACTTAAAACTTCTCGGTTGTTATTTGAGCTGCATGATCACAGCTACTTTGTGGGCCCAGCAGTTATGGAACAGTAAGCAGGAAAAGCTGGAAAGGGCCAGAAAGGCGAGAACAAGTTGTGATATGGTGGGAAAAGAGAGTGGGGCAGCTCTCCCTGCAAGGCTGGAGAGGCAGTGCCCCACGAGTCGTTAGCGGTGGCTGCCACGTATCTGAAGGTGCAGTCGGTTAATTTAAGCTCCAGATCCAGGCCTCCTTCAGTAGGTGCTTGACAAAACTTCTGCCGAGAGCTGCGCACGGCGCACACGCGAGCTGCAGGCAGGCCTGCGGGACAGGCTGCCCCCTGTCCACACGGCGTGTGCCCACGGCAGCTTGGCTTCACTGCAGGTGACCTCAAGTTGCTCTTCATCACCACCTTTTCAGATGTGTGCTTCACACATCTTGCAAATTTGGCCCTGTCCCGTCGTGTCCCCCCAGGTAAATTGTGCCTTCTTTCAGTTTTATTTGAATCCCTGCAGATACAAGCCCTACAGTCAAGTTACTCTGACCCCGCGTGACCGAGGTCTTCTGAAGTCACTTGCTCCAGCGTAACTCCCCTCTGCTCCAGCCTGTCCATGAGGTACTGCAGCTCTTTGGGTCTGTTTTTGTTTTTTTTTTTCTGTAAGGAGTCAATATCTCCAAAGCGTAGGGGTTTTATGATCCACAGTCATTCCAGAAATAGATTCTCAAAAGACTCTTTAATTCTAGCTTTGGATCTTGGACTTCCAGACCAATTATTTCTGAGTGTCTCCCCTTGCTCTGCTGCAGACAGCCGATGGACATCCCGTATGTGGCCACAGCAGACGGCTGGAATTGCTCTGATTGGCACCTGTATTAAGTAGTACCAGAGCCTGAAGGACTTGCATTTATCAAGCCGCCACTCAAAAATCTCTTTTTTCTTTTCTTCTATCCTGACCCCTCTTCTTTGAGGCGCTGTGTCTGTGGCACCTTGGAGCAGGTTTCCTTGCTACCCACTCTGCAGCCGCTGCAGCGGGGGCTGACTGGCAGGTATGGGCGGGGGGTTATTCCTGTCTTCACAAATACAAAACTCTGGTTTAGGCCTCAGAAATAACTCTGGACTCGAACACCGTCAGATCCCCTCCGAGGAAGGCAGTTCAGCTGTGCAGGAGCACACTTTCTGCTAGGTGTCACATGCCCCGCACGCAAGCACGGCTACGAACGCTCTGCACCCAGCCAGCCACGAACAAGCAGGTGACAGCTTTTGCATCAGTGCTATGGCACCAGCAGCTCCCCCAGCCCAGAAGACCTTTTTGACTTCTGGTCACCGATACCTCCTTTCTCAGTTCAGTTACCCACCCCAAGAGTTTAAAATTCCAGGAGTTCTATCCACACCTGGAGGTACGGAACCCAGAGGCTGGGTGAAATGCATCTGGTTCCTTCTACGCAATAAGAAGCATCATAATCTTGCTGCTGGCAGAATAACATTAGCTATGAAGATCTACATAAACAAGAAAGTGAGAGACGTTCTCTGAAGGGACACACAGTATTTTGAATGGGATCCTTACATTCACCCGTCTGCTCTGTTTTCTTGGATCTCTGAACACACTTCTGGATGCTCTTAAGCTGGAGATGCAGGAACAAGAGCCACAAACAGGAAAATTCAGTTGTTCTCAAATCCATCTTCCAAAACTTCAGCTACTCTGAGACCTGACTCTTCATTTCAGTCATGAAAAGGCCACGTCAGTCCTGCTACAAGATGACCCCCCAGGCTCCTGAGTGCAAACCCAGCCTGAGCTTCCCCTCCAGTTTTGCCCCCCTGGATGGCAAGCAGAGAGCTGCAGTGGGACAAGTCCGGAGCAGTGCTGGGTGTCCCAGCCTGGCAGAGGCACGTCGAGGATCAGATCTGTAGGCTCAGCATGAACATCTCTGCCACTGCCAGGGAGCGCACACCTGCCCCCCACCATGTCTCCATTCAAAACTCTGTTCCACATATCTCACTAAACATCTCTAGGGTTTAGGGCTCAAACGACATCATATTTTTACTAAACTTTTTTGTTTTGTGCTAAGGTGCATATTAAATACTTCCTAGACAACCTATTCCTACAACCAAGAAGGTCTTTTGTCTTCATAAACTGCTAGTCTTTCTCCTGAGATTATAAACCTTGGGAATGAAACAGTTATATTTAAAAAACACAGGGACAGACTTTTTTTTCCATACCAAGTCTTACTTTGAGCCCCTCTTCTGCCTCAGTGCAGTGTGCCGCTGTTAGGACCCAAGATGGATGGATGAGAACACCCCCACACAGAAATCTCCCTTTGCTATTTTGCAGCATAATCTGAAATAAACAACAAGAAAACAAGAAAAAGAGAGAGAGAGGGAGGTCTGACACTGCATGGAGCACGGCTCCAAAACATTGTACACATTCTTCCTTCTGGTTGCAAAACACCCAGGTGCGTCAAGCACCAAAGCATGCCACATTCATTGAAGGCAAAGCTCTACACTGGGACAAAAGCACTCTGTGGGACACCTGCAAGAAAGTTTTGAATATTCTTTTTGCATGAGGGCTGGCTTCATCCAAATCAGCATGGGATGATGCTAGTCACTGTAAAGAAGCACTTTGGTACTTGAAAGCTTTGAAACACAGAGCTCAAATGAGGGGATTATTCTTGTGTGCGTGGCACGCCAGAGACAGTGTGTCATCTCAGGCTGCAACTCACACTATGGTGTAACACGGCCTTTAATGTCAAAAAGAACCAGGTCCTCATTCCATGCATTCACTAGTCCCACCATAAGCTCTGCACTGTCTCCCCTCTCTCTGCGATGTCCCAGTCTGCTCTGTAAAGCTATGGTGTATTTTGCTGATTACATCTGCTAAATTGAGTTTATGACAGCTGAGGCTTATAAGCACTGATCCATGCGGAGAGGGGGAGACGATTAGCTCGTGCTCCCACCAAAAGGCTGTTACAGCAGCAGGAGCACACATCAAGCACCAGGAGCATGCATTGCAGGGATCGAGCGGCCTTTCCCTGGATGGAGCAACAGAGTCGGTAAGTGTCACCACTACCCTCTCTCTTGACATTGCTGGCAAGGTAAGGTAAAAACCTGGCAACAGTGACAAGGTCAAGAGTCCTAACAGATAATAAACCATTTTTCCCTGTTACTCCAACTTTTGGGTTGCTTTTGAAGAAGCTAAGGGAATCTTAGCTTCACGTGGCACCACCATTAGTACACAGGAGCCTTTGTGGAGCAGCCAGGCACACAGAAAAAAATAGTTTGGGAAAAGCCTGAACTATTTGTGGTGAAAAAACATTCTTCTCCTTACCTGCCAAGGGCTGCCTCCCCTTCTTCCTGCTTTTCCCTCAATGAGCCGAATATTGAATCCTACTTTGGGTTCAACATAGTCCATTTTCACTCTTCCACAGGGGAACTCCACTACAGGAGATGCAGAGAAGTTAATTAGCAAAGACCAGGTCACCCAATACAAAACCTCTTTCTAAAGCATTCCCTCCGTCCTAGGCGATACTGCTCAGTGGCTTCATGGAAGTCCCTCAGCACTCAGCAGAGGAGGCAGTTTCCTGATCCCCCTGTATGTCTCCAGGAGGCAAACACAGGTTAAAGGCTGTAAAGCGCATATGGAACTGGGAAATGCAGGCACAGCATTACTCTGCATGGAATGGATGTTTTGAAGAGCGCACTGCAGACAGTTCTCCCATAACATTCTCTTACTTCATATCTGAATAATCCTCTGTCAAACCTGCACTACGAACACCCTCCTCTTACCTACAGGCTTGCAGTTGGTATGGTCATCCTTCAGCTGATAGCCAGAGGCACATCTGCACGAGCGGCATCGGTTGGCAGGGTCATCCCTGCAGAAATGTTCACATCCTCCATTATCGACGGAACAGTTGGTGTATTTGACCTCTGCGGAAAACACGAACAGCAAGAGAGACATGAGAAGCTGGAAAGCCACAGGGTCACAGGAAGGTAAAGTGGCAAAATGACATCGTAATTCCAGTGAGCAACAGCTGGCAACGGGTTTGGGATGACAGTTGTGGGCACTCAGCCCTGAGACAGCAAACAGACCCTGGTCCAGAATAAGGCAGGGGGGGAGGTGGAGAAAACAGATTACTGTCAGGGCGGGTAGACTGGAGAACAGAAAATTCACTGTCATTGAGTGCCAAGTATTGATGCCACATGACATATGTGCTCATCCCTAAACACGCTATCCAGCTTTTGTCCAAGGAAGAAACTGTCACAGTAAAGACAATCAAATATTTGCAGTGGGTTGTTTTTCCCCTACCATAATTCCTGTGGTGATGGTTCTAAAGTACCTGAAACCCCTGCTTTACCGAATTATTTCCAGCGTTTTTGTATAATTAACATATCTCAGATCTCCAAACCTCTCCCATGGCAACACAAAGTTCATTTTGCTTTAGGTAAATGCAGATAATCCTTTTACCACATCACGAAGCGAAAGAGAAATGACATTAGTAAAGACAGCGAGTACACTGAGCAATGACAACAGTGTCAACCCCTACCTATTACACAGAGCTCCCTGGCACACAGAATGTTATTTTTTAGTGGATTAAAGGCAGCATTACCATAATTGCACAAAAACCCCTCCCAGCCTTTGTTACAGATGCAGGAAAATTCTCCAATATTGTCCTTGCAGATCCCATTGGCACAAGGCTGCGGGTCACACTGATCTCCATCTGAAACAGAGGCGAGAAAACTCAGTCCCCGAACCACGCAGAGCTCACAGACTGAGCAGTAACAGGAACAGACCCTCCCCGGATTGCCAAGCATCACCCACGGCTTCTGCCACCAAACGGTGGTACCTCCGTGGTGCCAGCCCAGAGGCAAAGGCATTTGTTCAGGTTCTGAATCGCAGCGGCAGGGTGAGCGGAGTGGGCAGAAGGGGAAGAAAGAGCAAAACCCGAGGCAGACAGGGCAGAGGCAGATCGCTGCGGGAGTGAAGAGCAGGGCTGGGGCTCCTCTTTGGACCACGTCAGGTGGGGTTAGAGCATCAGAGAGCACTTTTGACCAGTGCCTTAGCTCTGGGGAGACAACTGATGATGGGCACAGATGCACTTTGAGTTTTTTGGGAAGGCTGCTGTATGATGGAACAGGAACACATTCCCTGCACACCCCATACAGGAGAGAATGAGCGTTTGAATGGGTATGCGATACATGGCAGCAGGGAGGCTGACTACCAGTTACTCTTGAGGAAACACAGAGAAGTGACTGGGAAAGTCTTTTACTTACCTACATACTTGGTCCAAAAATTTCGCTGTGGAGAAACAAAACTTACATTAAGGCCAGAAGCAGACTTTTAACAAGTGAGGGATTTAAAGCCTATCATGGTCTCATTCAACAGAGCACAGCACCCCAGTCAGCAGCTCTGGTCTCATTCTTCTTGACAGTGTAGTGACTGGCATTGCACACCAATACAACTGGCCAACCCATTCATTCATCTATTGCCTGTACTCAGCACAGATCCCCCTGTCCAACCTGCAGACCCTCCAGTACCACAACCCCTCAAAATCCCCACAGCTGCTGATTTCTTATCACTTACTGCCTGCAAGTCACCTGTGTGGCTGAGCGCACAACTCATTTGTGTCCAGTTAGACCAACATGGGCACTGTGGAGACAGACCCCACTGCACACTGGGGTCTGAGGGACAGCAAGGACTGGTTCATCCCGTGTGGCAAGCCTACTCTGCTTAACAGAGTCAGAAAAAGTCCAAGTCAACACAACAACCGGGTGTGGAAAGGGGCAGGAATCGGTGATGTTGACAATACAGGCAGCATCCAATTGAAAATAAAAGGTTTGGAAAATGAGAGAGAACCCAGTGGTTAGAGAAGGGTTCGTCAGGCACAGGTGGGAGACTGGGGAGATACAGCGGGAGGCAGCCAGGGCTGGCGAATGGACAGCCAAGGGCAAAGGACTGGAAGGACTGGTAACAACGCAGTGGCAGCAAGAACAGCCAGTGGGGTCAAGCAGGGACTGGGATTACCTGGCTGGGACCTAAACCCCACAGTTAGGTCAGGTGGGACATGCATGAGCAGCCAAGTTTTGTGGCCCATATAGGAGGTAATTAGACAACCACTGTAACGCAAGGATGCTCAATACCATGCCCGCACCTTAGGAGTCAGGAGAGATGCATGTTCAGTGCTGGATTCAATGCCCTGGATTGCAATACTTGAAGAAAACAAACGATAATGGTTCAGTCCCACGTTCATCCTTACAAGAACAACTTACTGTTGCTTCCTTGGTTTCAAATATTTCACTGGCCTCCTCAAATTCACACCGCTCTTCCATGCACTCACGCTCCACAGAGCCCGGTTTGAGTTCCTCCAGGAAAGAGTTTGCCCGCTTCTGGATTTTCAGGACTTGGTTTGCATCTTCATTGCTGTAAAATACTGGAAGCAAAAAATGTGAAAACACAAGCAGGGAAAAAAGAGCTGGCTGAAAAGTGGTGGTGGACCTTCTCAAGGGACACATGGCAATGCAACAGCTCATCTCTCACACAGCAAGAGCACCTGCCCTGGAAGCCAGGGGCTGTCAGTGCTGCGCTGCGGCAGCAAGCCCCAGCCTCTGCTTGCGGTGCTCAGGCAGCTTGTAGGGCACAGGAGGGCTGCGACCAGGCAGACATCGCGGCCCAGCACTGTCAACCTCTCCTAGAGGAATTCAAACCCCCCTAAGGGGAACGATTGCAGAGTGAATCCAGAACAACTTGCTCCCTGGGACTGACAGAGGAGCGAGCAACACACTTGTAGCAACTGGAAAAGGGTGAACGGTATCTCTGAAAACTTACTTGAGGTACAGACTGGTGAAGAGCAGGCGGCCAGCAGCACCCCTACAGTGATGAGCTTCCACATACTGCAGCAGGAGCCACCTAGAGCAGAGAAGGCAGGTGTGAAGGGAGTGCGCTGCAGGGCTGCTGCACGACCCCCCGCTGCAGGCGACATGTGCAGGCAGCTCAGCTAGCTCCTTCCCTTGGTTTTCCCAGAGCAGCTCCCTCGCTGAATGCTGTGTGGTGCCGTGACTGACTCCAAAGCACTGTCCGTGAGGCCCTGCAGCTGGTTTGCCTTTCAGCCACCAGCAGCTCTCCCAGAACACTTCTCGCCTGCCCCGCCATCCTCCCCTCGCTACCAGGCATTTCTGACAAGCTTTATGCTTCATTAAAGCAAGCTGTACTTTGAAATCCCAAAGGATACAATACTTTTGAAGCACTTACTGCTTTATTCAGTATGAATCAGCGTGATCTATTCTTCCGCCATGAGCTCTGCTGGAACTTAGTTAATCCGTAACTTCAGATATTGACTCTTTGGAGTGACATGAAGTGCTTTCTTTCCAGTCATTAAACAAACAGTGCTTAGAGGGAGCTTCACAATTTACCTGCATGCAGTAGAGAAGTGAAACAGCTGAGGCATCCACCCTGCCTTTTTCAAAACGTTTTTTGGTTGTGGGGGTTTTTTTTGTGTGTTTTTTTTTTTTTCTTTTTACTTTCTGGCAAGTAGAATTGATTGTATTTAGTCTGTAAGCACAACCACTCAGTGCTGAGGTCTCTTGAGAGATCCTACCACACTTTCACAACATGCAATCACCCAAAAGGGACAATTAAAGAGCCCTCCGACTTTACTTTCTCATCAAAGGTTCCACCACAGAATAGCCCAACCACCCGCTCTCCCAGCCAGGAGCAGGCAGTGCCTGCCCATCAGCTGCCTGCTGCGAGGAGGCAGGGCAAGTAGCTTGCACCAGCATGCTGTGTCTTTTAGTGTGCTGGATGAGCTCATCAGCACCAAATCGATTGAATTTTGAATATGAAACATTTTAGACAAAACCCACAATCCTTTTCAGAAGTTTACTTGCATTGGAGATGATAGGAAGCAATGCTTCCCCCTTATCTGAAAGCATCTGTGCAGCGGCAGCTCTGTGAGCCGCAGAGCATGCGACATCTTCATGCAGGTTACCTGTGTGACCATGAGTCCTCAGGGCTCCACCGGAGAAGGTGCCAGCAGGTGTCAGGAAAAGGTGGGCCTCCCCAGGATCTCAGCACGTGTCCAGTGACACAGTTTAGGAGAGCTCCGATGGCTTATAAACCTGTTCCTTTTTCCCTTACGAACTTGGCCATGGACTTTCTTGAAAACAAGTTTTCTTTAAACGAAAGCTTCAAAGTTCATTCATCTGGGGCTTGTGCTAAAAATAAATAATAAATTGTGGCATCCAAAATCATAGCTGGGGAAGATGTGTGCACTGCGAAGCTCTACTGATGGATTCTTTATCCTCCTTCAGCCATTCGGCAAAACATCTTCAGCTGAGATTAATGATAACAGATGTTCGCTGAAAATGAAGTTTATGAAACATACCTGAAGGCAGGAACCACAAAATAGGAAAACTAAAAAGAAAGAAATGTAGTACCATATATGCCACATATTACTCATAATATTTGTAGCTGACCTGGCTATCTAGAAAGTGTGCTTTGCTACCACATGCGTACATGGTTTTGAATACGCTTTTGTTTCTATGACTTGGTATAGGATGGCCATTCAGGACACACACATCAACACCAATGTGTCAGCCTCCTAAAAAACTTTTTTTTAAACCTGTACTGATACACTGATACTCAGAAAGACTGAATTTAATTCTTCGTCATTCCTTGTGTTCTGGGAGCTTCATAGTCCTGCTTTCCCACTTCTCTTGCTACTACAGTGCAGAAATATGTATTTTAAAAGCCAGCATTTGGGCTCTGAGGTAAGAATAAAACTCCAGGTGCAGGGGGCTGAAGAGAAGCTGCTCCAGGATGCTTCAAGATCTGCCTGGTTTTGCATGCCAGGAAACCATTTCAATCCAACAGTCACAGTGCTGGACTCGCTACTTTCTAGTTCCCCCTTCATTAAAAGAATAATGTTTTTTTCTGAGAAGGGCTAGAAGAGAGTAAAGAGGAGAAAAAAGAGGCTCCAGATAACTTTAATTAACACTGCAGAGAGTTCAGATTCACAGTGTGTTATGAACAGGCATTAAAAATCAAAGAAATCACCTCCCTGAAGTAAGAAAGTATCACGGATCTTTCACATTTCCCAGCTTAAAGATTCCTGCCCTCGCAGCCTGAAGGGGAAGAGCACACCAGGCTGCACACTTCGCTCTTCTTGTTTCCCCTGTGGATAAAAAAAGCCAAATGCTTTGGGTTTGCATCTTCTACAAGAAAGCTTCTGGAACACTTTCAAATGTCTTCTCAGCCTTTAGCTTCTTAGCCAAGAGTGCCGAATCACTCCTCTCGCATTTTTCCAAGTTGAAATTTTAATTTAGAATGTGAATTTCCATAAATTAAATAAATTAGATGTAAATTTTGATAGACAGGGGAACTGAGACAGCAAAGCCACAAGGTCTCAAAATCACAGCCCTTCAGCCATCAGTCTTGTGTTGCATTCATCAGTTCTTCCTACTGCACCTTAACACCTTTTAATTTATAACGAATTTGAATAACTCCCAGAGCAGTAAAAGCACTACGCCTCCTGCCTACAGGCACAGCGGAGCCTCTCCCTGTCAGAGTGCTGCCAAGGTCCCCCCCTCATCCTGGGTACTGATTTCTTCCAAGCCTTGCAATGTTCTGTGAATCATCCGGCCCCTGAACCATCTGCAATGAGACTGTAACTCCAGACAGGCGTTCAGAGGGGAAAGATGGGCTGACTGACACACAGCACCAGGCAAGCCAGGCCGCCCTCACTTCCCTAGGAAACCAAGCTGAAAGATCTGTCTCCTCGAGCTGCTGCTTCTTCAGAGAAAAGGGCCTTGGCTTTGCACAGCCCGCAGAGCTGCCAGGCCAGCAGACCCACCGCTCCGTGGGGAGCCCACGGGCACGTCCTCGGCAGGCTGCGGGGGTGCTGCGGGGGGTCCGGCCCGTGGCCCGGGAGCAAAGGGAGCTGCTCTGCGCTGCTGCCACGGCCTGCCCGCAGCCTGGCACTGGCCTGGCAGGAGGCCTGAGGCTGCCCCCTGCCCCGCGCCCCCAAGGGAACACCAAAGGCCACAACTGACCGGCACTTTTACCCTGAAGCCAACAGGAGCGGGGTGTCCTTTAGGTCATAGTGCCAAGTGCCCCAGCTCTTCCCTTCTGGTGAAGGCAAAGATGCAATGCTTCCCAGGGTGTCTGGTGAGCCAGCAAATAACGGAACTCCCGCGGCAGAAGTTGCTAGAGAACTGATGTGTACCTTTTAGCTGCTACTACCATGAAAAGTCACTTCCCACCGTCTCAGAACCTTTTCGTCCTGCTCACATGAGAATTAAACACGCGGAGCTGCTCAGGGCCCAGCAGGTGGGTGCACAGTTACTCATCGCAGCCGGGCACGCGGCTCTGAGGCTGTTCCACAGGCACGGGAGGACCGAGCTGCTTCCTACGGGTGTTCCCACTGCTGCTCGTGCAGTGGGAGCAGATCTCCTCCACTTCCCAACTCATAGTTTACACTACACTAAAAAACCCAAACACATAAATACCCTAACCCAACACCACTTAGGACAAGGGAAACAGCAGCATAATACATTAAGAAAAAACAACAAACCATTGGTACTTCAAGATCTTTACAGCACACCTTCCTCCCAAGATCTGTCAAGTAGTTATCAATAAAACCAAGGGGGTGGCAGCCCTGAGCAGGTGGTCTGACATCCTAGTAATGACACAACAAGAGGAGCCAAGAGTTTCTTGCTATTGGCTTCTGCCACATAAATAAAAAGAAGATAAAAATTAATTACCTGTATCAGCGTGGGTGTATCTTCTGTCTCTCTGCTGCTTCTTTTTTGCGTGTTTTCTGTAGTACTACTTAATGCAGGGCCTGACACTCAGGGTTGGTACGTGTGTGAGCTAATGCAACCATTTTTCTTTTCTCCTTGTTACTGCTCTAGGTAACTAACGTTTTAATGATCAATTTTACCATTTTCATCTTGCAACAGTATATAACATTACTACCGTTTCTTACATTCCCGTCACACAAACTATTCTCTCCACACTTAACTATCAAATACAAAGGTCTTTTTCACATAGAAAATACTCACGGGCATTATAAGTTACTTTCCATTTACTTTGCAGCAGTACTATGGCTCTCTCTGACCATCCCCTCAGTTTATCTACTGGAAGTTTCTTGTCAGCATCTTATGAACACATCAATCTGTACAGATGGAAGAGAAAGCTCATCACAATCTGCTCATTCAAACGTCTCCCCAATCTTTTAGTTTCAAGTTTACAGGTCTCATTTTATGGCAGTTAATTTCAACATTTCATGAGAAAATTCTTTTCTCCCACATTTTTTTAAGTGCACTTTCACTTATCCCAGCTAGCATATATATTTCCTGCAACAAACCGAACGCACAGAGGCCCAAGCGGAGTAGAGAAACAGCTGTTCCCCTCTCACCATGGCACTGCACCAACACCACCAGGAAGACGTGGTCACACTGTACCACCTGAGGAGAGCTCTACAAGCACATGGAGGTAACTAACAAGTACCCTGCTGAGTTTCTGAGCGTCTGCCCATCCAGCTGTGGGTTTGCAGACAGTGGAGCTATGATCAGGATGAGAAGCAGCAGAACCACTGTGTTTAAAACATTTCTTACTTTGTTCACTGCAGAGATATAGCTAATAAACTACATAATGTCTTCTACTCCGTGCCAATTAAGCCAAGATGAAGAAATGCTACAAAACTAATCTACAACAATCACATTTACGACGTCACTCCTCTCTAAGGAACAGCTCTGAACTTCTGATGCAACTCAGGATAAAGCCATTTTATCACAGTACAGATTTTTATTAGCTGGTTCCCACCAGCCGGGCACTGCAGCCCTCTTACACAATGAAATCAGTAACAGAATCTTTACTGGAAGCTCAGAAACATGTTTACTTTATATACAAGAAAAACTTATTTACAACAATTGACAGTAAACTATGTACAAAAAAATACAAGAGACATTTCCATGGTAATCACTGTATAAATTAACACAATAAATAGGAGGGAAGCAGGTCCCATTCTTAAGGCACAAAACCTTCTTCCCAAGACTGTACAGGGATTCACTTGCTTCCCTATGCTTTTGACAGGATCACAGGAATGGCGGGGAGACCCCTGAGGAACAACGGTCGGTGGATGATGATACAGACATGCAGTCACTGCTGACAGTTGTAGAAAAACATCATTTTTCATCCTTTCCTTTTTTTTTTTTTTCTTTTTACAGTACACACATCTTAAGATACAAAATATTTGTGTAAACAGTCTTTTTTTTAAAACACATAGATAGTATGCACATTTTTAAATAATACTAAAACAATGAACAAAGCTTTCCGTATGATCTGGGTGCAGAAACACTCCCAGGACTGGGCTGAAGGCCTCGGCAGAGCTGGAGGGGTGCCTGGCTTGTGCGCAGCCTGGCCAGGCCAGCACCTCCGGGCACCGAGTGGCACAGCTCCCCTTTGCTGCAAAGGGCTGGCGCCTGCCGCAGCGGGGACCGCGCAGCAGGGACTACCATCCCAGCCCTACCATCCCACAAGCAAAACCAGAAAGACTGCATCGACGCTAACAGCCCTCCCCACGCTAGCCCAGCGCAGGACACTGCTGATAGCTGCTTCACGGGCCAACCCTCCCTCGAGTCCCCACTGCCTGCAATCCCACTTCACCGAAACATCGAAACACAGGGTTTGTTATTCCCCAGAATCTGCCATTAAAGTTAAATATCCAGGGCAGTGCCAGAATGTGAGATAACGTACGGAGACTTCTTCCTAGCAGAAGAAACCATATGCCCAGCTCACTGCAGACACTGTCCCAGCACCACTGCCAAGGGTGAGGGATGACAAACAGAAGTTGCCGCATGGCTTTCACATGAGTAGCATTATTTTAAGAGACTAAACATATGTGTGATATGTGCAGTTCTAGCTTCTCTCAAGCTGGTGTTTTACCTGAGACTGCAGGAGAGTCTCCTTTCTGGCAAAGCAGCAGATTTTTTTACTGTCTAATTGCCTTTCCTGAGTTTCTCTCCCACAAAAAATTATCAGATGCCAGAAGAGGAACTTGGAATAACGTAGCCAGGTCAGCCTGGCTCTCTACTTTGCAGATAGCTCTCACTGATGTTTAACACAAACCGTCCTTACTTATTCACAAAGTCTCTGCAACAGAAATCTGCATTATTCCCAGTGAGACACATAGAGCTACAACCCCTTTGTTAGATATAAACCTTAATAAATATTCAAAGGCACTCAGGTTAAATGTGGATCCCATTTTCTAGCTCTTAACAGAAGGTAGAACTCCCTCCCTGCCTTCGGTAAGCAACAGACAGGAATATACTGGCTATGAACCCTTTGATAAAATGTGCACATACAGAAGAAGGATCTGAACCCATCAACACAACAGATTGTAAAAGTAAAAGAAATGAGGATTGGTCTGTGCAGGCATCATCGTTTGTTAGCAGATGGCTAATGGCTGTCAGGCCTCAACAGATACGGCACAAATTAAGGAACACGCCTGAACATAAAAACTCTTTGGATTCCCCTGCGACTCTGAGCAGGAAGAGCAGAGAGGAGCGTTTCTATTGAGGCAAAAATTTAATCCCCCAGGAATTAGGCAAGCGCATGTTGTTTATGTATCTTTAACCATGAGGTTGCCTGGAGAAGGTTCACAGCAAGAACAGCTTCACCATGTACAGCAACAAACACAGTTCTCACCTCTTCCCCAGAGCTATTGCCTGCCTTGTGCTCCCTCCTGCGCTCTCCTGGGCAGGCACACAAATATCCTGACCATGCACACCCCTGGGGACAGGCAGCGAGCTGCACCTTACGGTCATCAGCAAGGATGGCTGCATCCTGGAGCTCTCCTTAGTGGAGTTTTCTCCTCATTCTCATGCAGACGCTGCTCTGTGCCTCAACAAGCCAGTGGGAGAATACGGTATGTCTACAGTTCTTACTTATCTGGTAACTCAGGAATTCAATACAGCAAGGTGGGGCTGTACTGATAAAGAAAAATATGGCTACGGAAGCAATTGCCAATGTATTGATAGGAGAAGCAAATCCAGGGCAAAGCTGAACATATTTCTTGCTCAGTCCCCAAAGTATTTATATCAGAAATTTTGCTAGCTCGATCAAGCACATTTAGTCTTCTGTTACCTTCTCATGAGCAAACCCCGTCACTCACTAGGCAGAGAGGAGATGTGGGAGAATGACAACTAAAAAAAAAGAGAGGGAGAGTCAGAATAATCCTTGGCAAAATCTTAAATAATGCAATGGAGTTTGCTCAGCACAGAATCAGCCCATAACCTTTTCAAGCTGACAAGTCTTTACACTAAATAACTTGACTGACTGTTGTTAGACTAGAGCTGATTCAATTTGATAAAATCCTTACTAATAACAAAAAACAGTGTCCTCAGGAAATTATATTTTATGCCACTGTGTATGTGGCCATTTTTCTGTCTGCCGCCATAGCCAGACAGGTGCCATTCTGTAATAAAAAAAAATAAATACATACAAAACAACAAAGTAATTAAAAATTCCTGCTGTCCCTCCAGCTTTACAGCACTGAATGCTCCCGAATTCCCTTCGCAGTGATAAACATGGCAATCTAAGCATTCATGCTGGTCTTCGGGCTTTAACAGTCACCTGACTGGAGTCAGGCAATACAGTGGAAATTTGAAGAGCATCTAGGAAGTCTGATTCAGAGGCACTAATTTTTCCATGCTCCACTGCTGGTGGTACCAAAGGCATGTGGTACCAACATACTCCAGTTTTCATTACAACGCTCATCTGCTCAGTAACGATCCTCCTTCTCTCAGTGCTCTTACAGAAGCCCTCATGTTTGACAGCACACAATCTCTCTCTCAGGGGTACAACCCAGGAGGACTCAGCCACCCTAATCTTTCAGTATCCACCTTGGAGTGAAGGAGCAAGGCAGCAAGATAGATAAGCAAGGTGGAAAAGCCACTAAAACCAGGACAGGTGAAAAGATGCAAGTACTACGGGTAAATCGTATCTTTTGTGACAGAAATAATTTTCTGCACCACAAACTGAAGTAAAGAATAGCTCTGTTGTTTGTGACCACGAAGGTGGCACTAAATGGGCAGGGAGCCACTCCTGGCCATTGCCAGTCATGCTGCTCCCTCCATCAAGATGTAGCAAATTGTTCCATCTCTCACTCCATTACATTACACTGCTGACGCAGCCCAAACAGCTAACTGGCGTTCCTCTCCATTTTATCTGGTCTCCTGGAGATGAATTCAGAAGGGGGAATGTCAGAGCCGATCTCCTGTCATCTTCTGGCTCTCCAGAATTTTGTCTTTCTTACTGCCAGGAATTTCTGAATTATTTGTGATGCCTGAAAACCTGAAAGTTGTACCATTGCCACTGGCTGGAAGAGGAGAGCCAGGCCCAGCAAAGACCCTGCAAGCTGGTGCAAACTGCTGTTTGAACCACACGCATTGTTTGTTGCAAGGCATAAGTGAGTGAGAATCACTGGGTATTCGTTGGCAAGAGGTCTCTACTGGCTTTGAATTTCTGATGCAAATCGCATGCAACTACAGGTGCATTAAAAAGAGATTAGTAAGACACAAGGACAAGCTTTGTCCCACTTAAATGCTTTGAGATACAGGTGTGACACACAGATGAGCGGGAAAGTTTTGGGTCTGAGAAGACTGTCAGATGCTCCTGAACTAAGACTGGCCAATATATCTTTTGCCCTGAATAATTCTACTGTGATGAAGTTATCCAGTAAAGGTAGCTGTGTTGCAATTCTCAGGAGTCCTGCACTGTCACCGGAACCAGAACTTCCCACGCTGGAGGACATGGTTCGTCAAACATCAAGCAAGTTCTCTTCCAGGAGGCCTGACCGCAGATAAGGTGCCTCTCGACTGGATGCAGCCGTACCTCACAGAAAAAAAGGTAGCACCATGCTTGGCTGATATGAGCTCTGAACAGCTACAAACTGGCTGTTCAACAGAGACAGTTACGAGCACATCTGCTCCGCAAGGCGACTGCTGTGCAGTTATGGGGAATGGTAGACACAGGCTGTGAAAACAGAGGCTAAACCTCGCTGGCAGGAGTACTCCGGCTCAGCTCCTTGATCCCGTGCAGTATCCTCTTCATGTGACCCACTTTGGTCACACCCAGGTCCTGGAAGAAAAGAGAAAACCTTACCTTCAGGAGAGAGGCAGGGGGGGAATTTCAGGTGGCCAAGTCATGGTTACAAACTAGTCAGGCAGTTACAGAGAGAGGAGGAAACCAACCAGAGAGGCTACAAACCTGAGAGTTATATGTGGAACCTCAAACCATGTGTCAAAAAGCTATCAGAGCACGGCAGGCTAACGAACACTGAACAGGCACAGAGCAACGGACAGAAACAACTGCAGACCATTAGCCAGAAATGCAAATTGCTTTGGCTGTTAAAGGCCAAAGCAGGAGAACAGAAAGAGCATTCAGATCTCAAGGACCTAAGCTAGTAGCCAGAACATGCAGGAAGAACCAACCAGTCACAAATAAATGTGTGAACACTCGGGTACCATGCATCAAAACACAGGCTGTGGCTGGATGGCATGCAGAGGAATCAGCTACACAGATTACAGCAAACCTCAGAACAGGAAGGTGGTCAAAATCACAAATGAAGGTCCAAGGGGCATTCAACAAATGCCATGCAACATTTATCAACAAAATATTTTTCTGCAGTATGCAAGCCACCACAGTAATGACACAAGTCTCTTGCACATGCAAAGAACCACCACTTTCAATTTTTCTCTGTAGAGAAAGCATCTCCCTGTGAGATAAAAAGTTGTGTGATGGGATTACTAAGCACTATGTAAAAAGATTCTCTCCATCTAGCAGCCTCATCAAAGACTACAATCATTTTTTTCTTGTAACAAAGAAGTGTGATGATCTATTTGTCCAGTCACTACAACGTAAGAACCACATTTTCCTAATCACAGCATGTTCTGCAAAGATGGTACGGTAGCTGAGAAGTTGAAAACTTCCATTCTATCATTAAAATTGGAGACTCTCAAGAATACTACCTGCAATCTGCGTGCTGGACTGCATTACATCTCCAGGAAGCTGTGGCAGAATTGGACAGTTGGTCCCTCAACTAGCTGTTCTACCTCCTTGCTAGTATAAATCAGGTGACGCGAAACGGTGAGAAAATAAAATGAGGCTGCACTGAACCCATTCATTTTGCCAAGGCATGTGGAATGAACAGCGGGCAGACCACTTCCAAGCACATTCAGCACAGAAGGTCATGCAGATGCAGCTGGCCATTTCTCATGAGCCGATCATGAAAGTACCTTGAGGTCCCTCCGTTCGAGGTGCAGGAGCTCAGAGCCCCGGACGTCATGCCGGATGAAGATATCCTTATACTCACAAAGACTGAGATGCTCAAGCCAGGCCGCAACCTCCTCCGTTCCCCAGAGGTGAACTGTTAGAGATGGAAAAGCAGGAGTGCATTGAGTACCCAGAATCCCAGAAGACAGTGAGAGATGAGGACACCATCTGCACTCAGTGCCAGAGAAGGAGGGCAAGCAGCCTCAAACCAAGGGCAGGGCAAGGACTGGTAGCACAACCTACAGTCTCAGACAAAGGAGGTAGGGTGGAGAAAGGTAGGGGGTGTTCTCTTAAGCAGAGGCTAGCTGCAGTAAACCAGGAGGAAGCGCACATTTGTTGTGATGGGATTGGATATGCTTTTTAAAGTTTACCCCTGTGTTCAAAAAGAGTAAGTTCATTGATATTCCTCTACTTGCAAAACAGATTCCTAAAACACATCACGGAGAATCGAGCACAGATTAGTTTGCTATTATGTACAAGCACTTGTGCCTAGCAAACAATCTGGCAACCTCTCTCCCTCAAGTCTGAGGGAGAGAGGAAGAGTTCAGTTTTCCACTTTCTTGCACAGCCTCTAAATAAGAGAATAATGAAGTTCCCAAGTTCTGAAGGCAATGAATGAGCACCAGCCTGTCAGACAGAAGGAGACTGTACCCACAACTCCATGGCAGAGGACAGGACCCACGAGCCCACAGAACAGGCAGTACTTCTGAATTTTAGAAGAAAGTCTTCATAAGGAGAGGATAAACCAAAAATCAACTAAAGCAGTTGGAGAAAGTATCTCAAATGGCAATTTATTGATTCATGGCCGGTTTTCATCTACTGACCACTAGGATTAAAAGGTCAGGGTGCACCTGTAGTGCTGCTGACCCCCAGCCAATTAGACATGAAACTTGATTAAAGCTTGAGGGTGAATCAATGAGAAAAACACCATTAACCATATCACAGAGAATCAGCAGTGAAAAGACTGGAGTTATGCGGACTTGGGCCCCGCAGTCACTTTGATACCTAAAAATGCTGAAATCCTCAAAATCACTTCACAAAGCACCCCCTAAAATATCCCTGAAAATGTCTGGATGTAGGCAGAATTCTTCAGAGGGTACCTCCTGTTTCTGCTCAGGAATATTTGTGTGGTACTGGGGGACCATGACTTAGACAAAACGGAGCAATAAGCTACTTTGCCACATGAAAAAGACAGACTAGACCTCCAAGAAAAGGCAGATGCACGTGAAACAGAAGAATGAGAGAACATGAGAGGAGACAGAGAACTGGTAGTGCTGTGACCAGTGTTGTGACAAAGAGACACAATGAATGAGCAGACTTGGTACCCGGCAATCCCATGCTACTATGAGTCTCCTTATTTTTGTTGTTCTTCTCCTTTTTAAACTTGGTCACTAGCCGGAATTTGCCACTGCGGCTGCGTTTAGAATAATCCAGCATCTGGTTCTGTAAGAATAAAAAGGGAAAATCAGGCAGTAATAACTTGACTGGAACAGACCAAGAGCAACAAGTACTGCCAAGCCTGGCTCCATAACTTTGTAAGAGAGGAAAAAAATTCTAAACTCATTCTGATCAAGACAGGAAAGGAAACAGAGAAAGTTGATCCCATGTCAGGCAAGGGACCTTAGCAGGAAATTACTTTCCTCAGCCCTAGGGAGTCAAGTTTCCTTCTTAATGATTTTTTCGCACATCAGTTGTGTATTCACAGGAAGTCAAACACTCACAGCCAACTAGTGAAAAAGAGAACAGCTAGGGAAATACAGCCTTGGTCCTCCTCACCTCCTCATCACAGGGCTCCATAAGCTGCCACAACCAAGGGATGTCTGCCAGTTTCCTCAGCTGGAGGTCCATGTCTGCCAGGGCTGCTTGGAGCTGCTCCTTCTGTGGAGGATCTAATTGCTGGATCAGAAGTGGAAACAAAGCAGAGTTAAAAGCCATATGGTGGAACACACAGTCAGGTCCTTGGCTTGAAATTCCTAGCTAACAAAGCAGTTCCTCCTTTTAAAAGGAAGTGCACAGCAGGCACTCTGCCCAGACATTGCCAGGTTAACAACTTCCATCTTTTCTGAGCTCTAAACCCCACACAAGCTAGCTTCACTGCGCATCATGCCTATGTAGCAACACCATCCCAACTCCTGGATGATAACATTTAAACTGACTTCTTACAAAGGCAATGACGACAAAGACCAGCAAAATGTTGCTTGCCAGGCAACAGTAGGAGAGCAGAGAAAGTGAGAGGCTGCTTTACTCCTGCTTTGTGCTTCTTACCAGTGCCATCTTGCCCGCCAGCAGCAGCTCTGTCTCGTTATGCAGGGCCTTGACATTATTCACCATCTCTACAACAAGGCTGCAGTTCAGACCCTGCGGGGAAGCAATTCATGCGCAAATTAAGCCTGGAAATGCAGAAGTCTGAGCAGTCAATAGGAAGTTGTTTTAGACAAGCAAGGCCTACTTTTGGTCAATCAGAAAGGAAAACCAAGAGCTATGGAGTAAGGACAAAACGGAAGATGCCAAGTGAGTGAAGTACCTCTGTAGACTTGGATTTAGCGTAGACTTTGTCCATAGACTTGGAGCTGGCATTGACAGCATGGGCAAGCTCCTGTTCCATGTCCTGATAGGATTGGGCTATTTCCCGAATGCTAAAGAGAGAATTACATGTTGCATCAGCATATGCTCAAAGCAGGAGATCTTTTCTGACTGGGTACCTCTTTTTAATACCCATCTGAGTGACAAGAGCAGAGAGAAAGCATGGGAGGGGCACAGGGAGGGCCATTCTCCCTGTTGTAGTGAGCATGCACAGGCAAAGCAAGGCAGATTTCACATGCACAACTCCAGATGCAGATTCAATTCTCTACACAAGTTGAGATCAGTGTGAAATACGACCTACACATTTCAGTATGGCCATAGTGATATAAAAGGCAGCTACATATATGGCAGTTTTAATTAACACTTCTCTAATGTGACTCTGGGAACTTTCTCTGAGACCCAGACCAAGGAGCTAAACACCTAACTAAAGGATGAGCATACAGTGACTTCTTCCAGAAACCTCTACTGGTCATCAGGGTTACAAGAACCCAACTTGTCATCTGATCTCCTAGAGAGGCCTTTGTTTCATTTCTGATAAAAATCATTGATATTCAAAGATAATGGGTTCTTTCAGGATTAAAGGGTCCACGTTTATTCACGAAAGTAACATTTTTTGTTCAGAATAACCTAAGAAACTTCACTTGACTTCGGTCCTCATGCAGCTGGGACAGTGCATAATGAATGATGCTACTCTCTATGATATGGACCAGCACTGCAGAAGGTAAGAGTGAACAGAAATATCTCCAGGAACAGGGAGTAGGACGAGAACTTCAGGCACCAAAGGAGAACTCTATTCACCAAAAGCAAATTGAGTCCCACCTGTGGATCAGAGCACCTGCAGCTTGACCAAACTGGTTGATCTGGGTAGATTCTTCTTCAGACATGATCTCTGGTTGCAGAGAGAAAGAGGAGGGTCGAGACAACTCACACTTCTGTTTGTCCTCCCAGGACTTCAGGGTGCTCTCAAATGCCTAAAAACACAGTAAGCAAACCGTAAGATATCTTGTAAAGCTCCTATAAAAACAATGGCTGTGCCTATGCCTGTAAAACATGTAGATCTGGTAGAGACACTTTTCATTGCAGTACCCAGTTGTTCAACTGCTTATAACTTTGGTAACTAGCTGTGTGGGCTGAAGTTTTCCATGCCACATGCTTACCTTGGCTTCATTTTTGCTTAAGCCTTGTTTTAGTCAAAATTGTTTGGCCAATTCTGAGGGCCAGATTAGCAAAATCCACTAATTCCCTACTGGTGGCAGCCCTTCCTTTGAATAGCTATATTGCCTCTACACTTCATATGACTGAGACATCTCAGAGGTGGAAATTAAAAATGTTCAAGGCTCCTCCGCATCTGGAAGTAAACTGGGCTTCCTCAGTAACTGGTGGGACAAGCAGCTGAACTAAGAGCAAGGACCTGTCACACTTGCACCCTTACTGATATTCCTGCTGGCATCGGCTAGTGGTACAGGAAGAAGCAAACCAGATCCAATGCAGAAGGATCAAAATTGTATATGGTGAGAATGAAAACTGATACACAAAGCCCCAGGACAAGGAGAAATGGATCAATGAGTGCAAGAAATGGCAAGAGAGGTTAGACAGGAGAAGGTAGCGGGGAGGGGTAGATTGAAATAGGAAGAATAATTCAGAGAAGATGAGGATAAGAAGCAGGGGTGTGAAGTTTTCATGGAAAAAAAACAAACCAAAAACCCCAAACCAGCATTTGGGGAGCCTGAAAAGGAAAGGAGATTGGGTGGATGGGAAAGGGGAAGAAAATGGCTGTCATGGATCCTGGGCCTGGACAGTCAATCAAGATGAGTACATGTAGAGGAATGAAGCTGGGTTAATTAGCATTGATAATGTACAGCTGTGGGCTGGCTTCAGGGGCGGTGGGTTGATTGATGTAGACAAGGTGCAGCTGCAGCTGGTTCTGGTAAGTGGTTGAGAGGCAATGAAGAGAGAGCAGGCGAGGAAGAAAGGGAGGAGGGAAGAAGCAGAGAGAGGAGAGAGAACACATGCCCTGGATGAGGCAAGGAGAAGGCAGCAGAGGGACTGGTATGAAGAGTGTGATGGTACGAGATGGTAAAAGACCTTGTTGCAGCCAGCTAGATGGAGAGTGCTGCGACAAGTCCAGACTTGGAAAGGTGCACAGGACTAACGGCAGAGAGAGGAGACAGATGGCACAGAAAAGCCAGTGTCCACCAGAACACAACTGCCTTTGGGGATGACTCAAGGTTCTGGGGACATGCCGTTCTCCTGCATCTGCAAATACTTGTGAAGCCCTGTAGTAAAGCATTCCCTTCCCCTACTGCTCCTCTCATACAGGACACAATTAGGCTCTCATTAGTGCAAGCTACCCACTGATCTCAACCTTGCTGATGACTCTTCAGTTGCCCAGATGAGGCCACATGAGGGAATACGAGGTTTTTCCATCTTCAGTTTAGGAAACTAAATATCCCAAATCATATTTGAAAAATGCTACCAAAGGTACAGGGCCACACACATGAAGAGAGGACCCCGCTTCATCTACTGCATAGGACAGATTTGCTCTGTGAAGGAAGGGGTGTGCAACAATGATCAAAAGGACAGCAGGAAAAATAAGGATAAGCTCACATTCAAGACAAAAGCTGAAAGTTGCTCTGCAAAACTGGAACCTCTTCCCCAGTGGTAGTTTCATGCCTGCAAAACTGGGTTTGCAGGCAATGAGGAGTGGAATGGCACAATCATAGTGATGGCTTCAGATGGCCCTACACACAGCACACTCACTAGGGACTTGTGTGTCCTACCTGTTGTGCTTCACCTTTCCCACCATACCCACAGGCAGGTTGCCTCTCCTTTTCTCCCTTCTGCCTTTACAGCAGCAATCTTTACAGCAGGAACTCTGTTTCCCCTTGCTCTCTGTGCTGTCTCCTTCAGTCACTCCCCCTCCAAGTCTCAGTGTGACATTGCAGAAGCTCTCTTATCCTCCAGGTTAAGAGACTGTGTGCACTATTCCCATCTCCTCCTCTCCACAACATTTGCATCAAGGGGTGACAGGACAGGGGATAATGGTTTTAAACTAAAAGAGGGTAGAATCAGACTAGATACAAGCAAGGAATTTTTTACAGTGAGGGTGATGAAACACTGGAACAGGTTTTCCCAGAGAGGCTGTAGATGCCCCATCCCTGGAAACATTCAAGGTCAGGTTGGATGGGGCCCTGAGCAACCTGATCCAGTTGGATGTCCCTGCTCATTGCAGAAGGGTTGGACTAGATAACCTTTAAAGGTCCATTCCAACCCAAACCATTCTATGATTCTATGATAAATGTAAATACCCACTGTTCTCTCCTAGGGGTCTTGGGTATTGCCCTGTCCTACCACGACAGGGGCTTTGTACACCTGCTTTTGCTTTCTCTTCATCCCATCATACTTGTAACTTCCTGCCAGGCAATGTGCCTCAGGCCTGTATCAGGCTGCTTTCCCTTTTTACTCTTCTTTGCTCTCTCTTTTCTTGTTATTCAGGAGGTCAGTCCTTTGCAGAGGACAGATTTGCTCTGGAAGCTGGTTAAAGGGGCATTATGCTGGAAAGTATTAAGAGCTGCTATCAATTGAACTCTTTATGCATGGACAGTTACAGAGTTGGGAGGATCCATAAAGCCTGTTTATGCCACACCAAGGCCTTTATCCTTTTCTTTGGCTTACCAATACTCAGTAATACAGTAAAACGGCAAGGACACTTATTTGTGTGCTGGTACGCATCAGACATTTGAAAATTAAGACAATGCTGAACAAGACATTAGACGCTGCTTTACTTGGTCAATGAGGTATAAGGCACATATTGAACAATAATGAGAAATCAAAACGTTGAACAGCTGCACCTAGGCAATCTGCAGCACTCGGTGAGGCAGGCATCCTGTGGGAAAAACAGCATGCAAGCATGTTAAGAAAGGCTGTCACAAGGCACCTAGAAAAGGAAGCAAAATAAGCTTGCATAAACAACCTTATTTATGTGATTTCCCAAGTGGTGAATGCAAGTTTAATCATGTTCTTTCCAAAAAAAGTTATGGTGTGTAGCAAAATATGCTTCTTAGATTCACAAAGATAAGCTTGCACCTGTGGCTGTTGCCACACCCTCCAGGAATACGTGACATCAAAACACGTCGTACTCCACAGTGTATGCGAGGCTGCTCTTACCCTGTCTCGGGTGAGGGTTTGTGCCCTGTTCTTATGAACAATCCAAATGTAACCCGGAGGCTGGATCCAGGCTTCTCCATCCACTTGCACGGGAACTCCTTCTTCTCCAAGGATTGCTATCTTCACTGTCCGACACTGCAAGAAATGGTTGCATCCAAAAAACTCTAAAATGTTGGTTTTCCAAAAGTATGAGACATATGAGACATCCTCTTTCTTTCCAAAGCACTTCTCCGGGTACTGTAGCTTTGGTGCTACTAGAGGAAGATGTGCTTGGGTGGCGGGGCATGCCTTGCCCTTGTGCAGCAGGGACCATTTGCTGTGGTTCTGGACTAACTGGTATTTGAACTGCTGGTCTAATTCCCACCACAATGAATGCTAGCAAACAATTCCATGCCAAATTCCCCCTGAATGTGCCCATTTTCAGCCCTGGTGGATGCTCTTTTCATGGAACAGAGAGAACACAAAGGAGAGCTTTACAGACTGAAATGGTCAAAAACATCATGAGCTGGAGATGGGGGAGGCAAAAAGAGCTCACAAAAGCATCTGATACCTGTGCAATCCGGTGATGCTGTAGGTTTATCACTCGTGACACTGCCATCTGCATGCTACCAAACACAGCTACCACCTCCAAAATCTTGTCATCAAAGGAGGGGGCTGTAAATGTCTAGCCAGATAGAAGGGAGAGAGAATTCAGTTGACATACAGCTCTGTTAGAGAGGGTTCCTTTACCCCCCATTGGTGCAGATCTGGCGGTCAACTTTCAACTGTGCTATTTAATCTGTATAAAATTAATGATGAGGCTAGAAAGTGATGAAGATCTGCAGTGAGCTAGAAGGGAGATAAAAGAGCCTCGATATTCCCACTGTGCTTCTAATGGCAGCTAAAGTATAATTCAAACACAAAGGCTGTAGGCCACAAGGCAATATTTATTCTTATGAGAGTAGGCAATTTTTCATCTCAAATAATACAGTGTTTCTGACTGGATCTAACCCCCCCCCTTGCCTTCAATGCACTTTACTTCTCGCACAGCCTGAGGGGATGAGGGCAATCTAAAGCTCTTCCTGGAAGTCCAAATTGTCTGTTCTGGTTGGTTTTTTTCTCAACGTTACAGACTGCTTGGGTGTGAAGCTGCTGAAGATTGGATTTCAGTATCTTACCCACTTCACCACCTAGGTCCTGCACCTAGGGAGGAACAACCCTGTGTACCAGCACAGGCCCATGGGCCAGCAGTGTGCCCTTGGGGCCAAGGTCCCCAGTGGGATCCTGGGGCGTGTTAGGAGAGTGGCCAGCAGGCAGAGGGAGGTGATCCTGCCCTCTGCTCTGCCCTGGTGAGGCCACATCTGCAGTGCTGGGTCCAGTTCTGGGCTCCCCCATTCAAGAGAGACGGAGAACTGCTGGAGAGAGTCCAGGGGAGGGCTACAAAGATGATGGGGGGCTGGAGCATCTCCCTGATAAGGAAAGGCTGAGAGAGCTGGGGCTGTTTAGCCTGGAGAAGAGAACACCGAGAGGGGATCTTATCAATGACTACAAATATTCTTAAGGGCAAGTGTCACGAGGACAGGGCCAGGTTCTTTTCAGTGGTGCCCAGAGACAGGACAAGGGGCAACGGGCACAAAGTGAAACACAAGAAGTTCCCTCTGAATATGGGGAAGATCTTCTTTACCTTGAGGGTGACAGAGCACTGGCACAGGCTGCCCAGAGAGGCTGCGGAGTCTCCTTCTCTGGAGACATTCAAACCCACCTGGACGCGACCCTGTGCAACCTGCTCTAGGAGACCCTGCTTTAGCAGGGGGCTGGACTAGGTGATCTCCAGAGGGCCCTTCCAGCCCTGACTGTTCTGTGAATCTGTGATTCACATAGAAAGTACATGTAGACAGGCCCCTTGCCCTCTTCTTCCAAGTGCTATTCTCAGGGGCTATGACTTCAAAAGCAACAGTCAGTAAACATTTCCTGGATTGCCTGAGAGAATACTCACATCATCTTCCTTGGTTCCCCCCCAGAAGTTGGTGCCTCCTGCGTAGCTGGGAATGTTGAGTACAGCAATTCCCTGGAGACTAGGTAGAGGGATTGGCCTCCCATCACACTGCACAAAAATGAAGGCAACATTACCACATTACTCTCAGCACAACAGGAGAGCGCCCCTCCTGCCAGAGCACATGCTCTAAGAACAGAAATCAGCCTGCACACCTTAGTAATAAATTAATTCAGGTTTCTTCCAGTTTATTCTTGGCCTAGCAGAGTAAAACGTATCCACTCATGTCTCATGAACCACATCTCTTTTGGCAGACATGGATTTTAGAGAGATACTGTTGCTTCTCTTCCCCAAACAGGAATAAGGCACACCTGAGAGACTTGGCAAAGCCTCTTGGGTTTATTCCTCCAGAAAGGGGATTAAAAATTCTGCAACACCTATGCAGTCTGCTGTGATGAGGGTCTCTTCCCACAAGCTACCTGTTTAAGCTGTACATGGCCTATACAAGAATATTTCTTTTCCAGCTTGAAGCACATTATAGCATAGTTAAATTAAGAGTTTTCCACTGCATCTACCATCCAAAATTATGTGTTCGCACGAGATAGCACATACAACATGACAATCTTATCTATGCTGAACACTGAGCTGGGACAGCTAGTACTTTCCAGGAGGATGAGAACACAAGTTATCTTCCAGAACCAGGAAAAGCCACTTTTAGCTAGGTCAGGGTGACATACAGCAAGTACATCCTATCAGGCAGGCAAGGGAAACACCCTTATGTCACCAAGTAGAATCATGACACCAAAGTCAAAGCATGTGAAGGAGATGCAATTAGGCACCCCAGCTTGAGGAACAGAAAAGCATGCTAATTCCTCACCTCCAGCAAGACTTTCTGCTCCAGGTTTTTATATGTTCTGTGTAGCAGCTCCTTGGTCCCCAATACTCCATACCACATCATGTTTTTAGTTCGACTTCTAAGGGGGCAAATCAAAAAGGAAAGTTAGCATACGCATTTACTTTTTCACTTAGAAAGAAAAAAAAACCCACATTGAAATGGTACCTCCTACATCCTAAAACACAAAGGTACTTCACTTCCAAAAGGGTCAAACACTTAAAATGGTCATCACTTGTGCTAGGAAACTACTGCTCTTTAAATAAATGTTAGGTAGGAATTGAGTATGACTAACACACGCCACCAGAAACACACAGATTCCACTGGTGCAGAACTTGTCAATCTCATACACCAGGACATCAACAGCATTTTGCTGTATTAGCTCAAGTCTAGCAAAACGCACCAATCCCAGGCTAAACAAAGCATCCTGTAGTTGCCCAGGTATTCAAAAGGTCCAAACCTGTGGTTTGCATTAAGTTAGGATCAAGGCTGAAATCACCCTCTGTGGCATTTAGAGCTGAGATGCGCTTCTCTCATGACTAAATAGCAAGCCCAGGAGAAAAATCTGACAGATCATGAAGTAAATGGAACCAATGCACTAAATCTACACCAACAGTTACTCGAAGATCTTATACTAGCCACAACAGCACAATGAATCAGTAATAAATCAGTAACTTATCTCCTCCATCATGATTTTAAGCCTTGAAGGAAGATTATGAAGACAAACTTGACAATATACCTATTCAGCACACTTGCACGCAATTGGCTTCAAAACCACACAGAAAGATAAAGTGGTTTCAGTCACTTCTGGTAGTACCCAACGTCAGCCAAATCCAAACCCACCTGCATTTCTCTGGGTGCTCATCACGTTTGTTATTGAAGTCCAAAGAAATCTTTGCATCCAGTCCAATTCCAAAGTAATTATTCATGACACACTTCTCTGTGTAACATTCACTGCCAAACAAAAGAACAGAACTCGCATTCCTAAGTCTACATACCACTTGGTATACATCTTACATGCCCCCTCTGGCCACCTCAGAATTCTCTTGCATGAAAAGGTGAGCAGCAATAAGGCTGTATGCCAACATGCTCTGATAAGCATTGCTGGGAACTGCCTAAAGCCCACAACGAATATCATAAAAGTAGCTACTGATGTGTGCTCCCTGGCCTACAGCCTCTGTCTGTAAGACTTCACAGCCACAAGATTTGCAGAGGAATTCTCCCCTTGCCACAGAAACATACTCAGAAGCCTACACTCCATTTACAAAGAGCTATGATGCTGGGCACCCGTATTGTGTAAAAGGTCTCACAAAACATTAGCAATGCTAATTGCTTATATAAGGTGTTACCAACGTAGAGCCTGACAAGTGAGCCCAGAAGTGTCAGCTACTCATCGCAAGGGCACTGAATCCCATGAAAAAAAACTTAAAAGGTCTGTATCACTGGATTTTTGCTGTTCAACAGTTTAGCAGAAAGAGCTTGAGAAAGTCTTCACATCATATTTCCCAACGCCTTTCCCCTGCTGTGGCCTGCCCATGACCATTCCTGGGCCTCCGTGCTGTAAGGGTAGTGATTCCCCCCCAGGTTACTATCGACTAAGTGGAAGCCAGAGTCATCTCTGAGTCTAGGGAGAAGACTGATCTAGACTTCATTCTTACCTAAACCCTAAAAATCTTCTACCATGTGTCAGATGTGTCACTGCATGTATAACTACACAAGCTGATCCTCACTGGCACCAGCGTATGAATTCATTTACATAACTCTGGGCTGCTGCAGTGCATTATTCAGCTCTATTAACTAATCTGCTTCTCTGCTGAGGTCCATTTGGAAACACCCACTCCCTCCCTTCAGCTTCCTGGGCATACTTACAGATTTTCAGGCTCAGAGTTAAAGGGATCAGCATGAATCAACAATCGGCTGATGACAGAGCTCCCAGGCAAAGAACCAGACATGCCAGCACGAATATCTGTAGGAAAATTGACAACAGGGAAGAGTGTGATTAATAACAAGCAAAAAGCAAGAAACTTCAACCTCAGAGACAAGACAACAGGGCAGAATATATTCACTTTTGTCATTCACTGTGGAAAGAAAACAGCAATAGTGCTTCCTTCCACTTCAGAAGGCGTAGCTCTGTCAATAAGAAGGAAGGTTTCTGGGGCTCCCTGCAGGGTTTTTGATTGACAGAGCAGCATGTAAGGCCAGCAGCACAGTTGTCCAGATACACTGAAATGAGAAATAGGAGTGTATTCACTGCAGCAGCTTTTCTGTTCCAGAGTTAGACATGCAACAGCCTTGCTTCAATGAGGAGAGAGAGAGAAGTAGGACTGAAGTTATTCTCCAAGTTGCTCAAGAATTACTGCCTCCTGCTTCTTAAATTAATAGCTGGCAGTCCACAAACAGCAGCTTTGTCGAGACAAAGTAAACTACCTGCTTCCAGAAGAAACAATTTGAACAAGTAATTTGGGGGAAGAGGTGGAAGGACAGCGCCATGGCGATGGCAAGAAGTTGCTGCATAAGATGTGGCAGTTGGGAATTCTGCTGGGTCTTTGCACCTCCAGTAACTTCAGCCTTCACACAAAGGGACTGCTGCTCCCAGTCTATGGTTACCACTCCTCAGAAACCTCTCTCAGCAGCATCGTATCAGCCTTCTTAAGGTTACTTTGAGCTCAGTATCTCCTTGTAATTGGCATCCAAATTCTGCCACTGCACAGTGTTAAAAATCCATGTCTAGGTCTCAGCTACAAGCTGGAAACTACTACAGCTCCATCGAAGTCTCCACTTCCCAGCCCTAGTGGGAAGTTATCCACAAAGGGATCTCTCTCCAAGTCAACCCTGCACAAAAGGACACCAGGCAGGACAATTTCACGTTTCCATGTGGAGATTGCAGCCTGTGCTGCTGTCACCCATACTCCAGCTGGCTGCCTAAATGGGAAGTGGTGGGTGTTAAACTTACTTGGGTAGAGGATTTTCGTGTTCAGCATTGGCAAGTTGTCCCGGTTTCCTGTCTGGGGAGGAAGAGATGCAGAGCTACCCAGTGACAAACTTCCTTTGTTTATTAGTCTTTCGCAAGGAGACTTGGACGCTGTAAAACACAAGACAAACATGGCTATTGACAAATAGAATGCTGTGATTCAGATCAGCACATAGCAGCACAGCCCAAGCAGCAAGACTAGGTCAGGAATCACTCAACAGCAAAACACTCTGGCCAGCATAAAACAAAGAGTTGACAGAACCAGTCATTAAGAGACAGAGATGTGGCATATGTGCAGCCAGAAAGCCTCACACACTGGAGGTACCAAAACGCCACGTGCAAATATTAGAAATGGAGATGAGGAAAAGCTGGTGCCAGCAGCACAACAGACAGGCTATTTGGCTCCCAGTCAATACTCAGGTAAGTTCCAAGTACACCCACAGTAATCAGGGATCTCTAACAGATTACTCACATAACAGTTATTAAAGCAAACTGGCTTCTGTTCTCTGTCACCTGGAAAGGATGGCAGGGGCTTACAGGGAAATGTCATCAGACAGATGACATGAAAAATGTTCAAGACTGTCTTTGTCCAAGCACTGAAAGCCAAGAGAACCCAGATTCCTGGCTAAGATGCAAGAAAATTTCTGAATCCTAGGCTCCGTATGCTAAGATCATAGACCAGCCATCAGATATGTAGCGAAAAATTGGGGGTGTACGATGCGCAGGCTAGAGCACAGAAATGTGTAGGGCCTGGTTACTGAAAAGCAATCACTCAAAAATTACAGAAAAACAGAACTTGGAAGGTAATGCATGTAACGCTGCCCTCAATTTTTACAACTAACAGAACTGTAATTTGCAGGCAAGATCTGCATGGTGGCAGCCCCAGAACAGTACCTTTCCGCTGGCTCCTCCCTTTGGACACTCCATAGCTGCTGCTGTGTGATGACTGCAGGGGGATTTTGTCCTCGTTCCTCAGCTCCTTGCCCTCTTCAGAGGCTGAGAGACTAAGGAGGAAGCCCTCCTGCTCCTGGGTCTGGGCGTTCTGTTCATCTACAGCTGTAGGAAGAGAGAAAGCAGGTGAAGTGCCTCACAGCTCTTCTAGCAAGGAACATCTCCCACTGATGTAAATAACAACACAATGGACTCTAAAGGCTCTAAAAGTGATGGGCTTCCATTTATTCCCATTTAGATGCTGCCAGAAATTCTAACCAGATGGACATCAAATGACTAATGAATTTTCTGTTTGCTTCAGCTGTACTGGGGCAATAGGATAAGCCACTTGAAAAGGGCACTTAGACACATGTCATCAGGAGGAAAAAAATAGCAGTTGGTAAAAAACAATACAAAGGAAAGAATCAGATAGCTTACTCTAGGAGAAGAAAAACAGTTTGGGGAAGTTGAACAAATACATCTGAAACATAACTAGAGTTTGCCGAAGAGCTGGTAAGAATTAAATGCTAGCTTGCTGCCTAACAAACCCAAAACTTCCTTTGCACGTAATCAACGGGCCTTCCTCCCCAGCAACCCCCCCCCAGAGCACAGCCCTCAGTCATCTACCAGCTCACTGCCTCTGCAGGAGGATGAGCCCCTCTTCTTTCAGTCTCTTCCCCTCCCTTTGCACTGACGCTGGAGTTCATCAAAACTACCCACAAGGCAATCCAACCCACTAGCCCAGCAGAAATATAAACTCTTCTTGCTGGATCAAACAGATTGGTTGGGCTCCAAGAGAAGTGCGAGAAACATGAAGCTGACATAAGGTAAGCAGCAGCGAAGTGGGACAGCAGTGAGGTCAAGACCTCCACTTCACCAGCAGCAGGCTGTTTGCTCAGCTTCCATCATCTCAAATAACTTCACCTTCAGGACAGGTTATATACAACAGTGCAGTGCTGGAAATCCAAGCAATATTGCAACGATCTGTAACTTACTAAAGTAGCTCTTCATAGTACATAGGTGTGCCTGGACGTCACATCTGCAACTTCAACGCTTTTATCTCCAGTAATAAGCTGTTAAGTACTTCCTTCGGTCTAAGTTAAACCACTGAGTTTATGACTAACATCTGGGAGACTGACGCTTTTCAAAGGAAATGAAACTTTGAGCTATGGGTGTGAGTGGCCGGAAAGAGGTAAGGGTCAAGATGTGGAGAAGAGGGTCACCTGCCTAGGAAGTCAATACCGGAACAGAACTGATTTGCACCAAGGTGCAGTGCTATAAGATTTTCCCTGTGACAAAGGTAGTTTAAGAAGCTCCTGCCCTCTCCTGCAGTTGTACCACTGCACTGTTTTGCTGGTCTCTATTATAAAGAGATTTCTGAAACAATCCAAATTAAAATACTTAAAATAATTTCTTCTCAAGTATTTTTAGATCTGTTGCACAGCAAGGGCACACAAACAGTTGCGCTGACACAATTGTGGTGTGGGTGGGAACAGACAGGAAATGCAAATGAACAGAGTGTGGGAGGGTAGTAACTTCCGAAACCAGCCCTATGGGAGAGAACATACCTTCAACTTCAGGCTCGTTTACCGAGCAATGTTTCAAACAGGTGGGCTTGGCAGAGATGATGCTGAAACTAAATGGCCAGGCTTACTGAACAGCTTCTCTAGCTCAGGAAAGCTGTTTTTAATAAAGAACTCTACTCTCTTCTGGAATAAAGGAAATTTATACTTCTCAAAAAACTGTAACAAGTCACAAGCAAGACTCGTAAGAGGTTACCTTTTTCTGCATGCTCTATTATCTGACGAATGGCTTTTTTCAAGCTGTTGGCTCTCAACATGAGCTGTTCTCGGGGACGAAATATCTGGGGCCGTGCAGTACATGATGAGCCCACTGACCGGTCACTAGAAGAATCACAAGCGCTGCCTGACCCATCACCATCTTCAGTTTCCTCGGCAATGGTGGGAGGAGGGTTTGGCAGAGATGAAGACGCTTGAGATTCATCGTTCAGTGTCTTCAGCAATGAGTCCAGCTTCTCCTTCAGGACAGAGCACTATGAGGCGAAGAAGAACATTTGAGTACAACTAACAGTAGACTGGCTAGCTCATTCTTTTAGTGCTTGCTGAACTGCTGCTGTCCTAGTTCTCCAAAAACAGAGCAGTTTCCCACTTCAGAAGTAGAAACCCAAACAACTTTTCCAAATTTACCTTCCTGGCCATGACCTCTGATTCCTCTGAGCTTTCTGTTGCCTTCTCATAGGCCTTCCCTACTCGAGCCACAAAATCTTTCACTGTCTCACAAAGCACCCTAGACAAAGAAGGTAGTGAAAACAAAGTCATGCAAGGATTGTCTCAGGATTTTCACAGCGCAGCTTTCACTTAAGAGTAACTGTCTGCTAAGTACTCACTTGGCTGAGGAGATGACCACTGAGTGTTGGTCAGAAGTCAAAATTTTGGACAAATGAGCAGCCACAGAGTCTTCATAGAAGAGAATCTTCTGCACCTGGTGACAGTAAGAAACAAGCCACTGGGGTGCTGCTTCCCAGCATTACAACATATGCTATGTAACTCTGGCTCCCCAGACAGTACCTGTCATTCTACAGGTTCCTTTTGCCCTGGAAAAGTTATGTGGTCCAGGGCTCAGTTACTCACTGAAGACTTGAATCTGATGACAAAACTACTTCTGAACCTAGAATTCAGCAGCAGCGCATTTCTTAAGAGTCTGACTTATCATGGATCTAAAACTGGTTTTTTATGACTGCTGTGCAGCTTTCCACAATTTCAACAACGTGATGCCATGACAGCAAATAAAAGTCAGTAATTTCTTCTCTGTCCTGTTCCAAAGCATCTTCTCATCCCTCATTATGGTTGCTGCCTCTGGTAACTCAACCTCCATCCTTCTCCATAACACTTCATTGACTTAAAGCCCCCTGATCTTTCTAGCTCCTGCTACACCCAAGTCATGGCTTAGGCCTGCTCCACTTAAGCTCAACCGCTGCCTCCTATCTTGTCTGTTCTGAGGCTGTTGCTCCCAGTCCCCTGCCCTCTGCATCTCACGAGGTACCTCAGAATCCTCACTGAAATCTTCAGTGACTGTGGAAGTGGAGGCCTGGCGAGGGAGTTTGGTTTCATACACCATGATGCTCCACCTGTTGAAAAGGAGGCATCATACTTGTCACTAGAAGGTAGATGATTTCCTCCTCTATCCAAAGGACCTAACAGGTTAGAACCTCAAAGCAGAACAAATTGCACTTTGGTTGGGGCGTGACTGATGTAGGGAAGCCACAGAGTTGCAGCAGAACTGCAGAAGGGCTGAACTGAAGGAAGAGGGCAGGATGATATCACAAACAAGTATTCTACAGCATAAGGAACTTCCCTCTCTTTCACAGAAATCCTATGGGCATTACTTGATTCAATATAAAAGAAGCTAAGATGCAACTCTAAAGACAAGAAGCATTTTTAAATGTACAAAGATATAAAGACGATTTCAATACTAGAATGTCCATTTCTGCATTCAGCTTTCATTTCTAAGCCAAACTCAAGATAAACGGGTTCAAATTTACAAAGAAAAAAAAGTGAGCTTAACAAATCAATCATGACTGTAAGGGTGAAAATTCAATTGCTGAGAACTCTGGAACACAAGAGAGGACACTGGATGTCAGACAATTTCACTCATTACTATTCTGCAGCAGTGACACAGAAAGCCAGACTACCTTTTGCTGCTAAAGGGTGACAGAGGATTATCAAAAAATCCCCACGTTAATTGGCATTAGTAAGAAGCTCAGCTGCTGGGCAGAATCCAGAACTGCCCAGTTCACCTGGAAGGGTCATTTCACCCAGCTCTTGAGCAGGGGAGGATGTTAGTGATGGTTACTCACCTGTCCAGCATTTTGGTACTGGCCCTCTCCAGCTTCTCCAGGATCTGTGGGAGCTGGGTATCATCATCACAAGCAGACCCCCAGCCTAAGACACGGGCAAGGTCATTCCCTGTTCCCAAGGGCAGCACTCCCAGCTGGCACTGCATCAGAGAAAAGGAAACCAAAACTGATATTCAAATGGGAAAACACAAGCCACAACAAGACTGATTCCTTACACAGACCAGTCATTGAGAAACATCTAGTCCCAGGGTGAGGAGGAACCAATTCGATGGGGAAAGCAGCCAGAAGAGCACGCAAGTAAGGAAAAACTTCCTTTGCTTTTCAGTTAACTGAGGAGCACATTACAGCTACCATCTCAAGGAGCACCTTGCTAAAAGTAATCCCCGCTACAGACGTATTTATTTAACCATCAGGTGGTGCTATTGCTTTTTCTGTGAAATTAGCAGCAATCTCTCCAAGACAAAATGGAAACTAAACTCTGTATGATGCTTCTACTCCAGTGAGGTTTCTGTCTATCCCAAGCCTCAGAAACTACAGCACAAGAATTAAACAGAACAGATGATGAGCACAACTTGCGGAATTCCTAGTTTTCTAACTGCAGCCCTTTCTGAGAATAAGTCTCTGCTGGCAACAGAGCAGGAGTAACTCAGAGCTACTCCAAAAGCTGGATCTTGTCAGAGGGAGCTGTGGAGGAACACTAGAGATAGGAATAATGAATTAGCCCAGTACTGCTTCTTGCAGAAAACTGCTGCAAGAACACTGCTGTGGAAAGCTTTCAGCAGCTTAAGTCTTGGGGCAAGCTACATCTGTATGATCAAAGAAAGTCCTCGTCAACCCGTGCTGTTGTTATTACTTCACTCTTTCATCCAACCAAGCTGTTTGGGCAGGTACCTGCTTGTGAAGGTTGAGGCTATCAATTTCGGAGAGAACCCAGCCAACACTTCCGTCCCCACCGCAAACTAGAATCCGGAAAGTGTCAAATTTCTGGAATAAGCGTAAACTATGGACAAGGGAGAGAAAAAAGCATGAGGGAAGAACAATCAGCTGTTACAGAAAGAAATGATAAACACTTCCGATCTAGGTAATAAACATGGCAGATTTGCTTAAAGTAGGCTCTGATTTTGCAATGAATACAGGCCACTGTCAGATTACAATGAATTAAAATGATTATAAGTAAGGACTTATAAATACAGCTAAGCAATTTACAATGGCTATTCACTACCAAAATATGTCCCAGACATACTTCTTTACTAAAGCAGGACACTTTTGTCTGAACAGAAGAGGAAACAGGCATGTGATAACTGATTATCCATTGAATTTAATTCCTTTTTGCGGAATTGCTGTGTTCAACCTAACACTAGTTTTTTGTCACTGGAGCGCTCTGATGTCACTGCCTTCGCGCTCAAGGCCACACCAATTAAAGCAAAGCTTGAAGAGTGGGAACTTCACGCAGTTGTTCAGTAAGCAGACAACTGCAAGAGGATTTAAAGCCTCACAAGCTTTAGTCCTTCCTCTGGGAAAGCAACATAAATCAATGCTCTGGCGCCTAGTCTGTCCTGCAGGCAGGCAAACAACTCACCAGCAAGACAAGTGAAATTCTCTATTCACCCCTTCCAGAATATTAGAAACAACCTCCCCTTAAGCTGTTTGAAATCATGCTTCTTACTGAACATCTTCCACAACTACTGCCTGCTTTTATATTGGTTTCGTAATTTTTTTTTATTATTATTACCTAAACAATATTTGCTGTAGTACAAGAAAATCCTTATTTCTTCAAGTGTTGTTGACACATTAAAAAAGGTTATCAGAAATCACAACATCTTATGGTACAGTTTGACTGGCACCAGCTGAGAATATTTAAATTATCAAGAAGCAGCCTTTACATCGTACCATCATTTCCTTTTTAAGAAAGCATAGGAGAGCAGCTGTTTTAGAAGTCTGTACCACAGCTTGAGAAAATAATTGATTCCCTCCCTTCCCTTCTCTCCTGCTTAAAAGCAAAATTCCTCTCTACAGTCAGTCCAACAGAGGAGGAGGAGAAGAAAAATATTTAATTTTAAAAGCTTTCTGTAAATTATTTATCAGCCAAACACATCCCCCTGGACAGCACGCTGCAGTTCTAAAGGCCAGTGTTTTGCAATGCACTATGGCAAGAAACCACAATAGTCCTCAGAAGAGCAGAACCTAAGGGTCACTCATCTAGGAATGGACACTCCCAGATTTAAAAACCCTGCACCTACAGGTCTTAGCCATAGACTTTGAGTCACGTTTAGAAAAATCTGAAGGAGATCTACCTCGTGTTGGCTCTTATTTATATAAGAAGCACCTATTCATGACAAAAGTTACTCAAAATACAATGCAACAGAGAAACATTTGGAAGGGGGCAAACTAGAGACCAAACGTGTTTTTTTTAAACAGAGCTGCAGAAATACACTAAAGGAATTTATTCCACAGCACTCACTGTTGTTTGTGGTTTTTTTTTCAATCCATAGATATTCTAGTGGTAAATAAGCCTGAAATGTCACCTAGATCCCAGGGCAGTGCTTACCAAAAGCACTCCTAAGAGATGTTTTCCCCACATCACCATAACATCTTTAAGGGATGGAAGTTTCACATAGTTACCAGGTAAGTTACTTCTTGATAAATCTCATTCAATAATATTCATTTGCTATCCGTGACGTTTGCCTGTTCACCCGCTTTAACTGAAGCTAACAGCACATCAGGATGCCTGCTACAAATCTGTCTGCTGACAAGTTTTATTCTGGTTGCAAGCTTGGTCTTCTTTCAGGGGAGTGTTTCTGGAATTCCCCCAAAACCCCTCAAGCTATCCTGCTGTTACCGATGAATGGAAATAATAACCTTTTTCAACATCATTTTTTTGTTTTAGCTAATCAATAACACTAAACACAGAGAGTGGAAAACCCCTCAAACTTCCTACGTGTTCAATCTTCTCTGAGGAATAGAGTCCTTGTTACATTTGAAGATGAGCTTATAATCAAATAAATCACTTGTACTTTTCTGGTATTGCAAGGAATGTGTGCTTCCGTAGAATATCTGCTTACCCAAGGTGAGGTCCTCCATTCATGAGGTCAAAGACCTGCGCTGGATTCAGTAGCTGCTTGAATCTTCGTAGAAATTTTACACCCTGGTTGTCTCCACTTTTTGAGTTGACGAAGACCAACAAAGGGCTTGTGCAAGAAGGGGGACAAGTAGCTTTCCAGAAACCTGTTGGGGAAAAGGGAAGGGAGAGGGAGGAAAAGCCAAGATGTGAAGCTGCTGCATGGAGACGGAGTGAGCTAAAAAACCAACACCCCACACCCCAGCGCAGCTATGAAGAAGCTAATACTTTCCTTGTGCTTATGGCACTCACTGGGTAAACGCCAAATGTGCACAGCCCTGAATCCAGCACGAACCACACCTCATGCTGCCAAATGTCACACTTATCTCCTAGCAGTATGCCAAAATTTTCAGCTTTTCCAACCCTCCCAAACCGCTTCTGCAATATAGTTGTTCTCAATAAATTTTAACAGCTACATCTCAGTGAATACTGACGTTACAGGGCAATAAACCAAATGCAAAAGCAAAGCAAACCATTCACTGCCACACTTCAGCCATGTCTTCCAGTTTGGAATTTCAGCAACACCAAAATCGGAATTTTCAGTTGACAGAGCCTGGCATTAATAGTGTTAGCTGAACGGACTGTGATGAGAGGAAGATAAAGAAAGAGCTACTTACTGCCCATACTTACCATCTGAATCAATGCTGTTAAGAGCAGTAGGAGGAATGACAGATACTTTGCACAGCCCAAGAGGGCACTTGTTTGGCAACAGCTCTTTACATGCTGTGTGTACCTGAAAATACCACCAAAAATATAATCAATCATTCAGACTCTTTTGGGCCTGAACACACAACAACAAGAGGTTGTAAAGGAAGAGTAAGAAAGGAAGAGGGGGCAAATCCAAGGAAATGTCAATCAATGAAGTTATTTTATGAATGATCTAATCAGTCTTCTACTAATTCTCCTCTTCCCTTTAGTGTGTAATTTTTCTGCCGTTTGAATTTATAAGACTAGCACTTTGAGTGCTGAGAGGACCAGGTAAGAGATTCTGGGCTTTAAGCGCCTTCAAGCATCCTGCTTTCAAAATCCTAGCCTCACTTGAGAGATCAGAAGTAGCAACAGAAGAAAAAGCTGGGAATTCAAGAAAACAAGAAAGCAAAAAACAAAGCAGGAAGACAGGAGGGACGTAAGAGGTAAGAGAAGGGATTACTAAAGCCACCCAAAAAAGGAAATACCAAGTAGAGTAGGGCGCTTCAATTATTTCTGGTACATGAAGACTGCAAGGTAGAGGGTTTGCTTGGGGTTTGGGCCCCTGCCCCCCACATTATAAACACATATTTCGTGATACTTCTCTTATTAATATTATAGACAACTGGAAACATAGCAAGATCTGCATCACTACAGTGGTTAGGCAAGAGAAACCTATTGCAATGGCAAGGGAAATTGCTATTATTAAAATAGCTCAGTATTCTTTCTTCTTTTCTGTTCTACGTTTTCAGCTTGTAGAAATTACAAATAACAGCTCCTTAAAACCCAACATCTCCCATGCCTGGGGCACTGATTCATATCTAGTGTAATTAGATTCTTCTATAAAAGCTCACTATCAAAAGAAAATAAGCTTGCAGATAAGTCAGATTCTTATTTCAAGTCTTAATTTTATGCATCACAGTGATACTTTTCAGCACAGATTTAAATTTCTATCTCTTGCAAGCTGTTTATCAACTGGAGAAAGAACAATAAAGTCCTTCACAGCAAATACTGGCAGCACATTAAGAGATTTCATTTTAAGTAAATGTCATTAAAAGAACACACCACAGAGCTGATCAAAGACTATCCTTTTACTGAAATTATCGTGTTTATTCAACTTACCATGGCTTTGCACCAAAGGCAGCGCCAGTCTTGCAAACGTAGGACACTGCCACAGGTTTTATCGCACACAGTGCATTTGGCACTCACGGGCAGGTTTCCTTCCAACCACTGATGTGGCATCGAGATCTGCAAATGGTACAGAGGGAGAGAGGCAACATGGACTTTCCAGAGAACAGCTTAAGGGCACAGGATGCATTGTGGCACAGAGACAGAGACAGGCGAGTCTTTATACACACTGTTTAAGGACAGCAAAGGCAATTTCTAGAAAACACTTGACAACCTCTTTCAGCATTTTATGTCATGCTCAAGCACAAAGAGACCAGGTGACTCGCCCCAGGCTACCCAGGAAACACTGACTTACATCAGACATCCCATATGCTAAGGTACTGTTCCAACCACTCATTCATCTTTTTTTCTGTCAAAACTCAGATTAGGTTCCCCATGCCTCCAATTTTCTAGCCTCAACTCCCCCAGTCCATAGCAGGAATCTCTTCCTATTAAGGAGTCCTCACTACCCTGGTTGGACTTTTCACACAGAATCTCGTGCTCTGACAGTAAAGGTCTTTCCCACATCACTAACACGTAAAGGCAGAATCTGTTATTTGTACAGTGAAGAAAGCTGTAGAGCGCATGCCAGTGTTTCCATCAAGAAAAGGATAAAAGAACTAACGCCTACCCCATCTTCATCCTCAATGATATCCTTCCCAATAGAGGCCAGAGTTGTCCACTTGCAATTATTGGTTGCTCGCACAGCACATCGCTTGTGGGCTTTAAACTTGCACACTGCAGAGGAAAAGAAGACTATATTAATCCTGTGATTTTATGCCTCAGAAGGCAAAATGTGGCAGTGTGTGCAAAAGCTTTCCCAAGTGACCATATTTGGCTCCAGAAGAAAGCATGGGCACACACTACCCTTGTTAGCACTGCCAAAACTATCAGCTCTAAGCGTACCGAGTAAGATGAGCTAGCTATTAATTCTTGCCTTGTCAGTTTTGCCAGTTGCTTGTACAAAGCTTAGTTATCACCTTGTTAACTTTGACATGATTTACAGTCATACACGCCTGCATCCTTTTACACAGTGTGGGTGTAACCTCATTCATGCTAGAAGTATGAGCACGTCTGCTTTGCCAAAGCTGGAAAAGAATAACCTCCCGGCATTCAAATGCTTAACAAGGATGTTCTTAAAAAAATGATTATTCTCATGAAAAAAGAGTATTCTTATGACTCTTCATCTGATACCTCAGAAGTATGTATCTGTTCCCTTCAGAAGCATAATTTAATTAAGGGATGGCAGTATTTGTGTAAATGGGGAAAAAAAAATATCAGCTATATTACTCTCAGGTCCAACACTAAAACCAGCATGAAAACATCATTGCAGCCATTATCCTTTTACAAAACGCCTAGACCCTGATCTTGACTTCTGCAGGAAAATTCTCTGTGAAGCCAAAGGGATTCAGCAGCAAAGGGGTTCAGCATCAGGCCCAGAAAAGACCTTCAGTCTCATACACAGCCTTTATCTCTATCCAGTGTACTATGCAGCATTTTTCTGCATCTTTTTGTAGACTGTTAACATTCCTCTTCAGTTATCTCTGGAACATGGCACTGAGCTATGAAGATGGCACTCCCCAAACCGGAGACAAGAGAGCACGTTTACCTTCACATGAGAGTCCATGTGACGTGACTCCAGATAATGCCTCCCGACACACATTGCAGTACGTTGGCCGAGCATGTGAGCAGGCGTACCAGTTATGCATCCCTGAGAAATGGTCCATGCTGTACTGGGTAGACTAGCAAAATAAATGTATTACAGCAAAGTCTAAAGTGGAACAACACAACTTTCTTTCCTTAAAACAAAGACTTGCACATAGCAGTCAGGAAAGGCAGAAACAGAAAACCTCTGCTAGGGAAGAGTAGGCCGCGTACACTTTATACACACTACCTGCAGCTCAAGAAGGTCTTTAAGCCAGAAGAGACTACTTGAAGAAGCCACACCTTCACTCCTGCTCCTGTCCCACCTCCCATCCTTGTCTCGCTACAAATGAGTGTAGTGAAATGAACCGGAGAAGTTATCAGCTGTGGAGTTGATCCTTCCCTTCCCTGTTTTTTTTTTTGTTGGATTAAGTTTTCAGCCAGATCAATTCCCTTGACCTGGTTTATTGCGTGGCAGAGGAATGCTTGTGCCAGCATAAGGGAAGAGACAACAGGGAGACAAGCATCACAGTAGGGAAAACAAAAGACAGCTCCTTTTGGTGGCAGTGCTGGTCTAACTACAGACCCAGAAAGCAAACAGATGCACTGAAGTAAGCAAAATACTGACCAAGCAAGACATGAATTAGGACAAGGAGGGTAACTGAAGAGTAAAAAGACAATGGGCAAAATGTGTTTCACAACCTACCCATACTCGGAGAAGTGCTCTCACAGTTACCAAGGGAGAGCATACAAAGCCACAAGCATTCTTTGGAGAATTACTTCAGTGAATCCGGGATAGATTTTACAGAAAGCTTAAAGCCATGCCCATTACAGTCAATAAAAACCACTTCTATTAAGTTAACTGGAAGCTGACTCCAATCTCAAAACAAGCTGTTATTTAGAATACGAGACACAGAGTGCAAAGGAACACATTTTCCTATTACCTCAAAATGTTCACGGTTTTGTACAGTCTTCAGCGCTGCAATCCAATCTTCCATCTCTTTTCTGTTATCAGCACAAAGGATGAGCTTCCGACATGGAGTGATAATCTGAAGAGTGAGAGAAAATTAATAGTGTGTATTCTGGGCATGTCAGTGACAGAACAGAGAACACGTTATCACTAGTATAGTCTATTGAAGCTATTTTCAGAGGCAATGAGCTGCACAACAGAGCAGAGGTTATTTGTACCTTTCAACCATATTTCTCTTCCACCGTAACATACCCTAATTCCTTCACAAATGTGCAGAACCACAGACAGCTGTTATTCCCTGTATTGAATCGAGTAAAGAAATCTCTTACCCCCAAATAACAGCACAACACAAATCAAGCACAGGGCAGTGGGAGTGAATATATTACACGTGCAGACCTTGCATAAGTTTTTTGAAGTACTTAATGACTTTTTAAACTGGCAACACTATTAAAACATTTTGTTAACAACATAATATATCAGTTTCTAGCAATTAATGAATTAGATAACATACTCTGTAACATCATACTAAAAATCTGGTTAAGAGTCATGACAAGTGGGGAGGGGGGAGGGGAGAAATCAAACAAAATAAGCAATCCAGAAGAGAAATCACTGTATTTTGAACCCTCACGTTTCCTGAGGCCTTGTTCTGTTTATTACATGAGAGATATTCCAACAAATGTTCCGCTAGCAGCTTGAGGCTGTGGTGAGTTTGCCTCCCTCTAAAAATACTGTCCCTCGAGTGTGTTTCTAGCGTGGGCTAATTCCCATGCATTAGCTGCCCTGTGTTAAATGAACAGCTCAATGCTTTAACAAACCGGTAGAAGCCGCAGAGTGGCAGAGGCTCCCCTCTGCCCAGGAAGGCAGGCAGGTCCCTGCACACCTCCCACCACTGCTCTCTCCTTTGGTCAGCTGGAGGCAGCAAAGAGAAATGAAAGCTCCCAGCTCTTCAGAGGGCCTTACCTGCTGTGCGCAGGGCTGCCCATCCAGCTGGGGTCCAGACTTGACTATAAATCAACATTTATTCTTCTCAAGACAAAAGTCTTTCTTCCCCACACTGCAGTTATCTCACTAACGCTGTCCCTTTGTGCCTATCTCTATTTCCATCAAACTAACTTCTTAAATTAGACCAATGCTTAAGTGTTTGCAAGACCTGGATGTAAGAAAAGCTGCATTACAGTTGAGCGCCATTAACAAAAATCGAAACGTTCCCCTTTACGTCAACTCTAAAAAATTGCAGCAGCCCAGACTCTCCTGCACCCCTCTACATTTTGTACATGAAACAAACTGTCTACATCATCTGCTTTTCCAGCAAATTGTACCCTAACATCGGAAATAATGGATGAAAAGGAACTGGGATTGTGTCAGGTCGATGCGGTCCGTGTGACTCCGGCCAGCATGCAAACACAGTTTTATTAATGAACACTAAAAAACCCACACACATCACCCCAACACATGACCCCTGTTAATTACCATTTCCCAGTCTGTTTCTCACTTCTCTCATTATCATTTAGAAAACAGATTAAAAATAAAAACCTCTGAAGTTGAACATCAAACTTTTAGCTGATGTTGAAGTGCCTCAGAGCATCCACGGAGAAATGTGTATATAATGTCAACAAAAAAGATACACCTGTAAATTTCTGCTTTATTTTAAGCTCTTCAATTTTCAAAATATATTTCTTTTCATAGGATAGATTGCAGCATCCACCTGCAATAATTACCAAGACCTAGAAAAGGGTGCTACGGACACATTATGTAGGCAATGAATGGAGCTAAATACCTTTTTAAGGCAAGGATCGGCCATTCATATTAGACACACAGTTTGGGCATGGAGCATTCTATCTTGGACAAAATTACCTGATCTGTATCAACTGTAAGCAAACAATTAAGCAAAGACATAAATATTTACAATTTTCTAAAAATAAAACTTTGAAGAACTCCTTCCCTCTTCCCTGACTTTTCCTTTGAACAGTTTCAGCTCTGATAAAATTTATTCCCAAAGAAGGTAATCACAGGAATCTTTCTTTTTCCTTGGGAAAGTGGAAAAGAGGGCAGTTAACTGTGTTTCCGTTAAAAACTCTGCTATGTAAGAATGGCTACCTCAGAGAAACATTTTATGGAACTTGAAACACTACTGCAAAAATCAGCGTGGTTAAGAGAAAAACGAGCAGCATCTCTGAAGTCCTGCTAAGAGGAAGAAGCAGCTTTTTCCCTGGAAGTAAGACCAAGTTAAAATAATTTGTTCAGACATCACATGGCCTCACTTTATTCAGGCAGCAAAGCCAAGAACTTCTGTAATTGCATATGTACAACAGTACCCTATGTAAAGTCCAAACATCCTTGGACAAAGCACCCAAGGACCTTTCATCACTTTAAAACCAGCTTTTCGTAAGTAACCACCAACAAGCCACTGGCACGCCCTTGGGCAGCGGGGAAAAATTAATTTAAAACAGTTGGTAAAATTGATTTATTATAATCACGATCCTGTTTCAGAACACTCCTGTTCAGTGCTGTCCCTCTTCCTATTCTTCTTTTTTGGTTAAAAAAAAAAAGGAGGGGGGGGAGAAGAAAAAAAAAGGCAAATGCAAAATACATAGTATCATTTTTTAAATCGCCTTGGAAGACATGAAATCTAAAATACTGGCACAAAATAAGGAAATGCAGACAACTCCTTTGGTAAAAATTAATTTCTGAGGCTACTGATTTGCTGGATCACTGGAGAGACTGTCCAATATAGAAATTCACTAACTCCTCCTTAAGTCACCTGCTGCATCATCTTAAAAATCCCCATATTCAGTGTTGGACCATCCTCTGTTCAAAGAACAAAGTTAAAGTTTATAAGACAAGAGGACAAATAAAGAGATCAAGAAGACTTATACTTTAAATTATTCAGAGTGAGTCATGGAATTAAAATAAAGGGTGTATTGTGTAACTACAAAACTGCAAATCAAACGTAACTTCGTGCAAGATAAAATCTCTGAAGAGCATTCCCCATGAGTCAGTTCTAAAGCAACATCTGCATGGGGATTTACTGGTATCATCAGAGATGGGAAAGAAAAGATGACAATCTCAAACCTCACTCCTAGTCCAAGGAGGAGAAATTTGGACAATTCAGGCTTCACTGTGAAGGACAGATAAGATTTTAATGTTAACTAGTATAACAATTCTTTGGGGAAATTAAGAAACCACACAAACCTGTTTTTCTGATTAAACATGCAGTGGTGTTACAGTTGAACATTTTAATGAGGATAATTAGGAATCCAGAAACAGGTTAACAGTGGCACTTCCTTTGTGGAATGGTTCAACTGTTCTCGCCTGTCATAGAGCCTCACGCCGGTACCTGGCGAGCCTCAGACACTGCTGCTCTCCCTGCACTGCAGGCTGCCGCTGCTGGGCTCTGCCTGCGCGGGCTGATGTGCAACAGGTACGCCACGACACTGCTCCTGAACAAGAGCAGAGCTGAGATGAACAGAAACGTGCTCTCACTCACAGGGAAACAAAACCACTCATCCCACCACTTGCACCTCCTCCTATTTGAGCCGGTAATCTCAATTCCAGCCATCCACCTGTTGCAGGATGCTAACAGAGGGAGAAAGGGTATTGCATACATCACGCTGTCTAGATGAGACCGAGGATCAATCTAATGTCTCGCACCAAACAAAAAGTAATTCTTGTCATCTCCAAAAGAAGCCACAGCAATCTTCCCCCTGAAAAGCTGTCCTTTCCCAGCCAGGGAGCGCAGGGTGTTTGCTCTCAGCTACAGGCACAATGAGCCGATGCTCTGGAACACGAGGCTTGGTTATCCCTGTTGGCAAAGTAGCTAGAAATGAGCATGGTCTAGCTATTTTTTTATGTTCCGGCTACGGCTTTTGACTAACATCCTGGAACAGTATATTCCACAGGATGACGACGCACTAGGTGAAGTAGCATTTCCTTTTATTTGTTCTAAATTTACAAAGCAGTAATGTCATCCAGTGACCTCTTGTTCTCATATAAACGGAGAGCACAAAAACAACGATCTGATTGCTTTTGAGTTAGGATGGAGGCTGCTTTGCTAGGAGTTTAAAAAAAACACAGTAAAAAGTTTTAAGATTTATTTATAATCTCATACATTTTTGGCCTGTTTGGAGATTGGCAGAAGTCTGAGCGTTCCTGCTCTGAAACAGCTCAGACTTTTATCTAGATATGAGCAATTACGTAAATTAAAAGTGCTTGTTCTTCCTAAAAAGGGAATATTAAAAAATAACATACTTTTTTGATCTTAAATGCTATTGAACTTTTGGATGTGGTTGCTTAGATTTCACTGCTTAGTAGGAACTGGATGCCCAGATACCCCTGTGCCCAAAGCTCACCACATGGTGACTTTATTGAGACCCAACACCGACCAGCAAAAGAGCTCAACAGTCACGGGGAAAAAAAGCTGCCAATCCCTCTAATCAGTCCTGAAGAGCCATTAGGACAGATGGGAATGGCAGGAAGGCTTAAAGACATTTCAAATCAGGACACAGCTTAACTTACAAACTCCTCACTGTGTGTGAAACCCCAGAAATTTATTTTGCAAGAATTATGGTGACAGTCAACTACCCACCAGGTCACCCCTTGCAAAGCTCTGTGCCCTTTATACAAATCTCAAGCCTATTAGAGAAACTCTCAGTTTTCAAGCTTGCTCACTCTAAATCTAAAAAAATCTAAATCTGAAAAAAACCCCATGCCTTCATTGGCTGTCTTGTGCAAATACTGGTGCTCCCTTGACACTTCTCCAAAACCTTCCTTCATCTCCTCCATCTCTTCCTCACACAGCACATGCCCTCTTACCAGTTGTTAACCCCACCTCTCATGTTGACCCACACTCCCCTGTCCAAAACTAACACATTTACTGACATTTCGGATCAGGCCAGCTGGCATACAACAGAGCCAACCAAAGAAAATTTCCCATTTCACATTCTAAAAATGGACTGCATGTCCCTGAATGTCCTTCCCCAATGAACAGCTGTGAATAATTGGATTAGAAAGGCGATCCAAAACAGACTCCCTCTATTAGACCAAATTTTAAATTGGTATCTGCTATACTTCACCCTTTGGTGTTTTGCTGTACTGAGCAACCTTCCTCCGCCCAACAGCAGGAGCATAAACTTCATTCTCTGGTCTTGCTGCCATCAAAGACAACTTTATCATCTCTGCTCACTTCCTCTTTCAGCATTTTCTGGCTGCCCAGAAACTTCTCAGCAAAAAACTGACAGTCTGGCCAAACATGTATTGGAACTGTTTGTTATCTCAGTGACCACAAAAGACGGCAAAACAAGTTAAGATCATACTGGCCCAATCATGGAGCTGGCTGAAGAAATGCTCTGGGGGAAGGGGCGGGGGGGCATACAACTTTGCTAAATATAGTTTTTCTGATGTGATACATTTTTCAGAGTGGCCAAAAGTGGGTCTATGAGAACACCTGCTCATTCAACTGCTTCCTTTTACTCACATCCTGTTCAGTTACAGTCTTATGTTCAAAGGTGCTAGCCATAAATTCCCCAAAGAGATCCTGGATTATCCCAAACAGTTGATGATTTGGGTACGACAACAACAGGAATTTCTGGAGCTCAAAAGACCTGAGAACTGCAGCTAGAAAAAAATTAAAATAGCTGCAAGAACAGTGCTAGGGCAGGCAAAAACTTCAGCTTGATCACATACGGCAAAGGCAGGGAAAACGTCCACCATCTGCAGTTAACTGCTAAGTCTGCTTTCGTATAGTGGAATAAGCTCTTTGTATCCTATGAACCCAAAAACTCAGAAGGAAAATTGGGTGAGATTGCAATGAGGACCCAGCCATTTTATCCCCTTCAGCTCCTGTTCCAGCAACAGCAGTGGAGAAATAAACACTGCTATATGTTAACACGTCTTGCCTGTGCTGATCAGCAAGATTCACAAACCAGCAAAGTCACTGTATGTTTCAAACACTACTGCTGATCTCACAGAGGGCAAAATGGACCAAGTGTGGATCAAGCCAGTGCTACTCCCTCAGCAAATACGCAATGTCAAAAAGAAGGGAGAGTAAAGGAAAATGAAAGTATGAGTTTCAGACTCAAACCAGTCTTAAAAGCCTGTCTCATTGATGTCAGTTTGTGAAACATTCTGGAGCTGAGCATCAGGCCAGCAAAGCCTTAGACAGCAAGACAGCATAATTTTAATAAGTCTCTATAGTTTGGAAGAGCGAAATAATACAAGTATCAATGCTTAGACTCATGGGGGACCGAGGCTTGCCTTCCTCCACAGGCAACATCCCTCTTCTGATCATCAACTCAGCTTTCACTCAGTTTTGCCAGCAAATTCAGTCCTGTTAACCCACTGCAGAAGTCAGTCAGAGCTCTCTAGAATTGCACCAATTCTCTTTCCTCAAAACCTGATGCTACCCTGAAGGTGAAAGAAAAAAGAACTTTTTCATATGACACTGGGGAAATGCACCAATTTTGTATTTATTTTTATAATGCAAGATTTTTTATTCCCTGCTATAAATGACCATCTACCACCTATGAAAACTCTCATTTTCACCAAATAAAACATGTCATTAATGTTCTTATAGTTGTGTCAAATTCTGCCTTTTTAAAAAAATAGCAATAACAGGATCTTCCTCAAAGACTTACATGCCCAAATCTCTGTTTACGCTATACTGGATTATCTTGCCCCCAACTTCCACATGGCTGTTTCACCTTGATTTTCAATCTGTAAAATCCAGGACAGCGAATTTCCATAGGAAAATAGGTACAGCACATGGTGTGGTCTCCTTAGGACCATTTTTACATTATTAGGTTCATTCATCTTGCAATATGTACCTTGTCTGCCGGGAGTTGCACATTACAAGCGCATCTTCTCTGAGCACTGTCATTGGCACTTACTGCCGCTATGCCGTACCCGCAAGATCAAGCTCAACTCATGCTGACCCCCCATCTGTGCTTTCTCCTAGTCCCTATCTTCCCCAATGCTGCAGCAGAAAAGCAGACCAGACAGAGCGTTCCCTGGGAAAATTATCATCTCTCATACCAGGGTCACATTCCTACATGCTTCTGGAAACTCTTGTTTCTAAACAAGGCACATTCCTGCTCTTGGCAATTGGTATGAGGAGCACAGACAAGGAGAGAATTTTAGGACTTTTGCAGCCACTTAGCAGATGTCAAAACCTAAAGTATGCAAGGTCTTTGCCACTGTTAGCAGGTAAGAAACGCAGACAATCCTGGTAATTTGCGCATATTAATCACTGGAGATCTGCACGGATGGCACAGCACTGAACAGGAACCAACAGGGCTGCCATGCCAAGTGCCAGTGCATCTCAGCACAGCTCTGTTACCCACCCACCCTCCCCTTCACACAGCAGATGCACACACACTTCCCTTCTTCATCTGTTTTCCAAGGAAACGAGTTCCCAAACAGAACTACCCTGTTCAGAAAGGGCAGCACATCTGGGAAGGTAAATGATACTTCAGAGAAACCTTGCTACCCACTCAAACAGAAGCAAAACCATGAAGAGCAGAGGGGCAGGTCAATGTTCCCCAGTGGTAGAACTGCCGTCTCAGTGGGCTCACACACATCAAGGCTAGCAGCTAATAAATCACAGGACTAAGCAATAAAAGACCTTGTCCACGGTAGGGAAATGACCTGTTACTGACAGCTTATTGTTGGTAACAGCTCCTCACAGCCCCCTAACCCCAGCCCTGTTGAAAAGAGGCTGGTAGCTAGCACTACAAGAAATAAATAGCTTTCAACAGCTTAATGAACCCAGTAGCTTTCCACACTGGGTCACCAGGCAGACAAGTCCCGTTTCATGCACCACAAGCACCGCAAGTAGAGAGACCTCATTTCTGCAAACAACATTACCAAGCCCCTCCCTGCCTGTCAAAATGACCAGAGTAGAGATAAAGAGAAGTCTTTTTTTTTTCCAGAGCAGCTTCCACGTAAAACTAAACCCATCACATTCTCAAATGACCTCCTGTTTACCACAGGTTGTTCCACCTTCGTGTCCTCACCTGGAAGGGGTAGAGGACACTGGAATCTGCAGTCTTGCTCAGGAAGGTAGATAAAACACCAATACAGCACAAAGGTTACCCAGAGCAAAGAGATTATCAAACAAAAGCTCCTAGTGTTCAGGCACAAGGGCAGCAACAGACACTAATTTCAAAGCAGTAAACTTCCTTCTAGAGAAACAAAAGCTGGTCACAAACAGCTGCCTTCACTTTCCAGCTCTCTATCTAGCCTGTCCCACAGTAAAATACATAAAGCTCAGCCTGACCTCCTTCCTTTACAGTAGCTTCATCTTTCTCAAAAACTCCTAGCATGTTTTGGGGTCATTCTGTAAAGTACAGTAGCAATCGCCAGATCTCTCCACCCACAGCAACTTCTTCCAGACTCACTAACTCTTCTTCCATATTTATCCTCTCTTAGATGGTTTTGCTCCAGATTTTTCCTTCTTTTGTGCAAGCACACTAATGACCAGCTCAGGAGGCTGCATTAAGAGTCCTAAAAATCCTTGACACGAAAGGGTTTTAAATGACTATCTTCACTGACTAACAGTGACTCAGAATGGTCTGTTTACCAAAGGGCCTTTTCTCAAGACGAAAAAACTGCACTGAAGTCTGGATTACAAACTACTAAAATAGCAAAGTATTTTGAAACTGCAGCGGTTCTGACAGGAAATGGGGACCGAGCTGCGCTTAATGAAGGGAGGGGGGAAAAACAGCAGAGCGATCCTGGACATGGCAATTCATGGCTCTACTCGTATTTTTGCTTGCTTATAAAGGAAATTCTGACAGCTGCCAATATAAACAGAGTAAGAGCACAAGCAGAGAGTGTACAATTCCTAAATGTGTACACACATGGGTGTGGAAGAGACAACAACCCCCAGTAAAGCCTGACTTCCCAATGTGCACTCTAATTTTGTCAGTTTGGAGAAGAGAGTTTAAAAAGGAGGGAATCACCATCCCTTTCATGAGTCCCTCTTTTCTGCTCTTTACCTTCTCCAAACCTTAACAAGGCAATCCATGCCTGTGTACAAAGGAGCAAGGTGAAGAACGAGCTCACTTGGTGACTGACTCCTCTGTGTAACTACGCCCCCAGATCAGTAGGTCTTTTTGCCCACTTCTGACAGCTGATGTCTTCCCTCTGGGTCCCTCACCCCCATGCGGAGGAAGCTGGGGAGGGAGATCCCCTCCCTCACAGGAATCCCAGTGACTCCCTGCCGCATACATTCAAGCCCACCTTTTTCAAAGGGTTGAGAACACACGGGGCAGTTTGGAGAATCTGTGCAAGTGTCAAACCATGCAGATTTCCCTGATCGCTTATCAGCCCAAGCTTGAAGTCCAAGTCTGACTTTCCGCAAACAGCCTGTAACAAAAGTTCTTATATTCTTTCTCCTCATAAAAATAAGTCACATGCTCTTTCTCAAAGCTTGTATTTCAAACGAGCACAAATAACCTCTGATCTGGGTTCCTCTTGTTTCAACAATGCCTTACAGGCACACAGCCCCTGCGCTAGACACAAGCGGCAGACTTTTTGCCTGAAACGTAGCTTCAGCAGCTCTGGTCACTCTTTCAAAACCAAACTCTTCAGAGAAGACTGCACTCGCTGCTAAAAAGGATACATTTTCACTTAAAAGCACTAACAGAAATAATTCTACTTGACACAAAATCACAGAAGAGGCAAAGGCACTTTCACTTCATTGTGAAATGAATTTGCAGACATCAACAACATACTCTCCCCATCAGGAAGCACCCTCAGCACTTTTATCTTTTGTTAAAGTTCAAACACTTTGCCCTGGTTTTAGGAAAGGTTAATTACTCCAAAATAAAGATTCATGCTATTTCTCCACAGCATCAACAAGCCCTGGGACAATAAAGTAAAAATACAGAGTCTGAAGGAGATCAGAGTGTCACATAAAACTTCGCAAGACAGAAACCGGCATCTTTGCTGCTGTATAAAGTCAGTATTAAGTAACAAGGCTGTGATAACAAAAAATTGTAGCACACCTCAGGCTTCTGTACAGCTGGAGAAGGACATCCACACTGCTTCTCAGAGATGACAGCATGCTCTCATTCAGGAGCACCAGCAAATTCCCTGTTCCTCAACCTACCACAACCATTGTCGCCTCCAGTCATGCAAGTGCTCTGAAAGAGAGGTATTACACTAATCTCAATACTTCCTCTCTCCCGTAACATTGGTCAGGGTGAATCATCAGTTAATAAATAGTATTTCTTAACTGATAGGCGCAGCATTTCCAACAGCACCACAGCACATTTCCCTTTACCCCAGTTCTGCAGAACTCCTCTACATATATCCACACAGGAGCGAACATCTGAACAGTAAGAGCTTATAGCAAACTTATTCTGAAGAACCTGAGCTCCTGATGATCTGTTATGCTGACACGGGTGCCATGTTTCTCAATGCTCAGTCCAGAAAACTCTGACTCCTGCTCTTACCTTTCATGTTCAATCTTCCTCTAAACTAGTGTCCAGAGCAGCCTACTCCCTCAGAAAAAAACCTAAACAGATTGCTTGACATGCGATTAATAGGATTAGTCTCCTCTGTGGTCAGTCTTTTTGAGCTATGTTCCACTTGCCACAAGCTGATTAGTTGTCTGCTTAAGGAGGAGCTGGGATAAGTTTCCTTCTGACGGCAGTGAAGTGGAGAGGCAGGCGCTGACTGCAATAATATGCTGTTTCCTGTCTGCGACTGAGCTGAGAGGTACTTCCCAACAGAAAAGGCTTTACAGGAGCTCAGGAGTTCAAGCTCCACCTCTTCCAGTGAAGAGCCTTTAACTACGGAGGAGGGGTCAACAGCATGGCCCTTGGCTCCCAACAACATGCTCTGACTAAAGCATCAGAAAGAAGAAATCAAACTACACACATCTCTCTCTACAGAGAGGAGCTTTCTCCTATGTGAATCTCAAAGCTCTGAGTAAAATGCAATGGGAAGTGAATGTTGTAATTCATATTATGTGGATGAGGGTGAAAGTCCACACCACCACACCACCATTTGCTAGCAATAACTGGAAAACATTTACAAGAACACCATGTGAGAATCATACCAAAACACAAAATATACACCTGCAAAGAGCTCATGTCCGTCCTAAACCTTCTCCTGTTGATGACAGATGGTTTTTTTACTGTTAAAGAACACTATTTTAGATTTTTTTCTCCCCTTTAGCTTTACACAAGTCCTGCAGAAGTCAGGAAAGGGTCAATGAAGTGAGAAGGACTCACTCCACCAGCTGTGACAATTGCATTGAAGGCTGCAGGCTTAATTCAGTTGGCAGCTTCTAGGAAAGAGCAGATCTTCAGCCAACACACCAAACTGAGAAGTAAGAATTTGGTCATCACACAAACATTCAAAAAAATGGGCCTAAGGAGATGACCCAAAGTCCTTTCAGAGACTCTTGAGAGGATCGCTGTGGTGGCGTGAGCAACAGACAATAGAGCGACTGGTATGCCCCCACCCAAACCTTACAGGTTTCATAGGGGAGAACGGGCATGCCGGATGGTTCAGGTCCATGACACGGGTAAAGCAATAATTTTGAGAGAAGTACCTCCAAAACCCAGGCTTCCTGGCATGATCTAGAGAAAAAAACTATTCCAGGTTCAAAGCATGGATCTCATCCGCATTGTGTATTTTGTTTGAATGCTCCTGAAGCAACTGCAGACTAATGCATTAGGCAGGAACATCAACAAATCAAGTTACCGTGACATTGTACTGTCCAAGAAAAAAACATTCATGGAAACAGCTGAAGTCTCAGTGGGAAGACCCAATGCACCCAGCGTGGTCCCAAATCATCTGCTTTTCAGAAATCACAAAAGGTTATGAGGGTATGGCTGGGAAAGCTCTGCTCAGACATCAGGGTTAGGCTTTGACCTCACCCATACAATGCTGCTGATCTCGATTTCCTAAGGAGGACAAACGTAGGCACACAGTGATGGCAAGAATCCAGGCTGGAAGTTGTCCACTCTCTTTTAATGAAATGGGTCTGAACTACCAGGACAACATGGTTATCATTGAGTTTGTACCACAGCAGATCCTCCCTAAAGCCTCGTGAAAATTGGAAAGTAGCCAATCCACTGGTGAGAGATGTATCTATACGCCAGGCATGAAGGGACCATACATGGAAAGAACCAGCCACTTACAGTCCAGACATCCCAGAAGAATTTACCTTCTAGACAGATGACCTAGAAGGACAGAGGTAGCAGAAATGTGACAGAATCAGCAAATATTACATCTACAGCTCTCCTGAAAGAAGAGAGGCCTGGTGCAGGGCTGCTCATGATTTGCTCCCAGAGGCTTCCTGCTAAATAACTCCCAGCCACACTGCCTGACCTAAAGTAACAATAGCTAAACATAAAGCTTTTCCTTTACACCTCTCAGGGGACAGAGCTGTACAACATCTTAAGCTCAAAGATGCCCCTAGTCACATGCTCCCAGCCCATTCTGTAGCCACATATCCACTACCTCCAAGTAGCAGTACTGAAAACTGTCCCCACTGCAAACAGGATACACTTACTGAAGAAATCTGTGCAAAATTAACCAAGTAAACAACAGTGGAACTTGTATTACACATGTCTTTTTAGAGGAAGAGGTATGAGTCTTAATACTCACTTTTCTCGCTCTCCTGCCTGCTGACAGCAAACAAATTAGCTGTCAGACTTACGTCCTATGTAAAAAGGTTTACTGCCAGCTCTATTTTTTTACCTTATTCCTCTGTTTATGCAACATACCTTTGTGGGCATCATGCTGTGGTTTTCTTCTCTCATGGCGTTGCCCCCCCCCGTCCCCGTCCCCGTCCCCGTCCCCAACTCCTTACTGCCCTTTCACCCATTTCTCATTTGCCCGGTCACTATTACCTCTTTGCTTTGGATCCACAATTGCTCCTCTGAGTGGTTTATCTAGTGTTTTTGTTTCCCGTCTCCTTTGTTGGTACCTTAGGAGTGTCATTCATGCAACCTGACCTGCAGAATCTATACACTAAGCAGTAGAGATGGCCGGACTGAGGATGAGTTTCCTCAGAAAGAAACCACTCTTCTGTAAATCCCAAACTACCAGCTTCCATTGAAGAAAACACAGAAACAAAACCAAAACCAGAACATCTGAAACTCCAGAATAACTTGTATCTGCTATACAACACCAAATGTTGGATGTTTTCAGCTTAGGATAAAAACTCAATAGTGAGTCCCACTGATTTGAAATAGGAAGAAACATGCATCAAAGAACTCTGAATTTTAGAAAGGAACCAAGCTGGGGAGATAGAGCAGGGGAACAGGTCACCTACAAGAAAGCCAAGAGAAAATTGCAAGACTGCAAGGAACCCAAAGCACTGACAGCAGTGATGTGGCAGACCAAACAACAGCAAACTTCTGATTTTCTAAGTATTTTTATAGCTCACGGTAAACCACAGTCAAACTCCTCTGTAAACATGACAGAAAGAGTAGATAGAAATTAAGAGGAGAGATGATTTTCTTGAAGTTTACCTGAGCCCCATGATACAGTGATCAGCTGGAAACAGTGCAAAATACCTGTTACTTGAGTGTCAAGGTAATCCTACACTTTTTACCTCCTAGCGAAGGCAGGGACTGGCAGAACCTGATACCATAGTCCTGGAAGTATCTCTTCACTGTTGAACTCAGATGGGCTAATCTGAGAGAGCAAACAAGCTATTTCCTCCTGTCCCTCCACATAGCATCCCTGACAGAGATTAGATCTCTCTCATGTACGTAAAACAGTAACAGTACATTTGCTCACCTGAAAATCAGTCTCTATTTACATATGGGAAAACCAAAGCAAGACTCAATAAAAAAAATGCTTTATTAACAGGTAAATAACTTCACATTTTTGAAAACATATCCCTTTATGAAATCACTGCAAAACCCTTCTCTCTACGCACACACAGAGACACCTGATATCAGTATTTACTATCAGACCCAGATGTGCCTCCTACTTGTCTAATTATGGATGCAGAAAGTGTTCTCAAACTTTGAGAAAGTGTTGGGGTTTCATGTGGACATTGGGTGGGCACCAGAGCTGCTTTGCACAGGTACTGCAAAGCAAAAAGCTACAGCTACATAACAGAAACATTCTTTGCTAGATGTTTAAAGCAGTGGGCCACTACTGCTGCAGCACAAGGCACACCACTGAGTCTTGGTCACCACCTGCAGGTCACCATTCTACAGGATCAGCTTCCTGCTTCCACCTGGATTGCTCCTCCCTTCACCTTGCCTTCGATCAACACTGCCTCCTTCGTCCATACCTTCCTCTCTCCTCCCTTTTAAGCTCCTCAGAGGCTGCATGGAGGTTACTGCTGTTACCCAACTCCAAAGCTCACACTACTGCTTGACACTCATGCTGCGTGGCTGCTGTTAATGGCTTTTTTCTGCACACCAGGCACTTTCCCCAAAATGGGCCTCACAAAACACCTGCACCTCAGAAATACAATCATTTTTTCTCTCGGTTACTAAATCTGGAGAAAATGAAGCAGTGACACCTGCACATTTCCAGATCGCAAATATTCCATGGCTAACAAGTATCCTAAACCAATTCTACAGTTATTTCTGTTTCTTTTTCTTGTTCCTCCTTTTGCTTTGCCACTATATATAGTGTGCATATATAAACACACATACAGCCACATACAAATAAAGTCAGAGAAAGAAGTTCAAATATTTTAATGCCTTAAGGGAAAACTAAATTCTTTTAGCAAGATCTCCAGTATAAACATCAACACCCCCCCTAAATCCCACAGCAGAACATTTTTTTTTTTCTGTCCCACTATGTAAATAGATTCTATTAAACCCTCCTAGCTTACAGGTGAGAAAATCCCTGAATGCAAAGTTTTAGCACTATACATAGTAACCCAAGGTATTTCCCATGTGCGTGGAGAAGAGCTATGAAGTTGTAAGGAAAAAGAATTATGATTTTTAATATTTTTTTTTGTGAAAGAGGCTGTGAAGATTGTTCAGTTGTTTATAACTTTGCAAAAGAGAAGGGAAAGATGCAAGAAGAAATGGAAAATAATACAAAAAATCCTACCGTGAAGCTGTTGTTGACATTCTTTGTGCTAGATTCTGCCACACTGGCATCTGTCAGATCCACCTCATCAAAAATAATGGACTGGAAAGAAAAAAAATCAAAACCCCAATGAATTACTGAATCCAATGTATAAGCAGCAGACCCAAAGGACCATACATCCCTGTATGTCTGCCTAGCACACTCCTACACAGCCTTTTGTGATCTGAAGGAAAGGCCCAGCACCAACAATACGAAGGACTTGGAAGTCTAGTTCTATACAGTGAGGCTCACACTTGCCTGTCTTCAGTTGGTGAACACAATGACTTCATTTTTATTACGGGATTATTTACAAAAAAAATAATTGTAGGCTTCGCTCTTCTGAAAGGAGACAGATTTATATCTAGCTGACTATCAACATCCTAAACCAGATGCATGGCATCTCTGATTTTGTAAATTATAGCCTTCCTTGTCTCCTCAATTTCTTATTTTCATAGAATCATTTAGGTTGGAAAAGACCTTTAAGATCATTGAGTCTGACAATTAACTTAGCACTGCTGATTTTCATTCATATTTTCTCCTTTCTTTTTCAGCTTCTATTGATTCAGAGCCTATTCTCTACTAGAATGCACCAAGTTGGGGGGGTGGGGAGTGTGGGATGTGGAAAAATCAGTACCACAGGTCCACATCATGTTTTACTTAAAAATGAAGGACTTCCAAGCATGAAGCAAAACACAGGGATCCTCTAGTAGCTACAAAACCTGAAGACACGTGCTTACAAAGCACGTGCTCTTTTCCCTATTGAGGGCTGCCTTCTCACAGACACTCATCTGCCTCCAAAGCTTCACCACTCTTTCTTTCCTCGGACTCCTATGTATTGCCAAGACCTTACCTTAGCAGTTTTTGCATAGTAGAGTGTTCGTCCTCGTAGCTTAAAATATCGTCTCTTCCAGCGCTGGAAGGAGCTGGTCTGTTTCATCAGCATCCCCTCTTTTATGATAGTCTACAAAACAACGAGGAGAGAGGGGTGAAACATTTTACTTTCAGGCATCTTTTATGCTTTCCCACGATGTAGCTGTACTAGCACTTGAGATCAATAATCTTAGTGCCCTCTGCTGGAAGCACTTAACAAATTCATTCAACAAAAGCATGCAAATTTAAGATTAAACTGTCGCAACGCATAACCCACACTGAGGTGCAGTTTTATCCTTGTCTCCAGTGCTATCACAATACCAAAAACAATAAATAACTTATGACTGAATGAGCATTTCAAAGTCTAACAATGACTCAGGGAGCATAACAGTTAAACTCAGAGGTCAGATTTCAGTTGCAGGTAATTGTACCTTTCATTTAATTGCCATTTGATTACAAGCACGTATACATCACAGTATATCCGTCCCCATTTCCATTTCTTCCTTCTGAAATTATCAGCATCTACCTGGCACTGAGCTGGCAAGCTGCAGGCCCACAGGGTGAAGAGCAAAACTACAGCGAAGAAGGAGCTATATCCAACTTCAGCATTTGGTATTCTTCAGATACTCTTGGCCCTGCCTCAGTACTCTCTGGCTGGCTGCCATTTCCCAGGGCTGGAGTGCCAAAACTGTCTACGCACACTGCCTTTTTTTTTTTTTTTTCCCTTAAACTGCTTTATAACTAGATTGACATACCAGCATACGCGGTCCCATATGCTTGCTCACATACTACGCATACATGGGGGTATATATTTAATCCACATGCACTTCATTCTACTTCATCAAATGCATTTGATTCTTTCACTGAGGACAGATTTTGAATACCAACAGCTACATGAAAATAATCTAAAAAACTGCAGCTTAGAAAGACAAAAGGCAGAAAAATCTGAGCTAAGGGTTCAGCCCCAAATCACTGACTGAAGCTGTTACTGCCTAGGCGCTGCAAATGGTATGTCACACCTCAGTGCCATGGGAAACCTCTCCCCAAGAAACAGCCCTCAGAAACTTCTTGCTGAAAGAGCCCAATGTGATAAACACACAGTTAAAACACAGGAAACAAATGGTCCAACAATCTTGTAAGACAGGTTATTCTGTATCTTGATGCCAGGAAAATGACACAGCTTTAACATACCAGAGGTCTCAGTGGAACTCAGGTTAGTAACAGACTCAGGTCACCGATGAGTATCAATTAATTCACAGTGTTAAATGTACACTGCCAGCACTGCCAGGCTACTACAGAGCACAAAATAAATACTCTTACTGATCCACAGGGTTTAGTTCATTTTAGAAATCCTTTCCAAGGCACTAAACTTGCTTTTAAAATGCTATATATATTCCTAATGCGGGTCTTTCCTTTTTGTAACAGCTGCAGATTTTAATACTTTCCACACACACTGGCCCTTGCCAAGCTCAAAGTTTCCTCAAAAAACACTTGGAAAAAAATGCTGACTATAAGAAGAAACATCCGTTTGACAATACATGCCTCTCTTGCTAGATTGAGCCATCCTTAAACTGCCTTGAGAGATCACAGGGCCTGGACCACCACGGTGATGCCTCTGCTCATGAATCGGCTGGGGAAGAGTGGGTTTCCACATACCCCCAGATCTGAAGGAGACCTGCTGGCCACAGCAGTCACTATACACCTTCCTCCACCACGTGGGGAAAGAGAAAAGGGTTAGAACTCCCCTGTCTCCTTCAAAAGAAACATCATCTGCCTTGGAGCCTGGGACCTGGCCAACTCCAAGGCTAGTGAACCCCAAACCTCATTGCTCCTCACCGCTGTTTCACTAAGCCCTCTGCACATTGGCAGAAACACCTGCCAGTGCTCAGACAAACACCAATGTAGTGTGCCTGCCTGGTTCAACAAGGAATTGCCAAATCTACGGTATTTCCAGCAGAATGGAAGGAGATAATGAAAATGCATGATCGAAGACTACACTCAAATCGAAAAATGGCCGTCTCCCACATCAGCTCCCCACAAATGCTGAAGCAGTCACCGAAAGACATCTTGGCAACCCGCTTCCACAAGTCACAGCAGGGACACAGCAGTAGGAATACACTCCAAGAAGCCAGCAGGCATCTCTGGGAGTGGCTTTAGGGTCCAGAAGTTAAACACACTATAGCGATACCCAGAAACAAGATGTTAAACTAACTTGGAGCTGCTACTATGTAAAGAATCTGAAACTCAGCCATGATCTTAACCTGAAACTTCAGTGTAAGAGAAAATGGAGTTCAAAGACTGACCCAACAGCATCCCTCACTGAAACGACCCTGAAGGCGAGGCCAGAGCTGAAGGCACTCGTGTGGAAGCAGGGAAGGTGCATTCAGGCTCCTACTCTGCCACAGACTTTTTACAAGATCCCAATAAAGCAATTTTCACTCTGCGTCTCCATCTCCCACCTGCCAAGCAGAACAACCAGCACTGCCCAACTCTATAGAGTCCTACTAGAATCTCTCTCTCTGGTGAGTTACTTTAACCTCCAGCACCTGAGCATCACAGAGAAATGTAGAGCAACAGGATCTAAATTATCATGCTAAAGAAACCACACATTTCTGCAGTTCACTTTCTACAGGGAAGAAAATAGGAAAGCGGTAAGAGATTTTCCAGATTAAGACAGACACATGGAGTGATTGTCTGCATTCCTTGGACAAAACATACAATTAAAAAATGAGACAGAGAAAGTAGCTACTGAACTCTGCAAAGCCATGAACCAAAGTCAGAGAGGAATTAAAAATCCTGGGGAGGACTTCCAGGATGCAAAACCTAAAGAAACCAAGTCAGCCAGGAGTCTGATCAAAAAATAACAACTTGCAGGAGATTTCAGAGCTCTGTTGCTACGCTTGTTCACAGATACGCTTAAACTGGGGTCAGCCAGAGCCCCGCGGCCCCCAAGCTCAGTCGGCAGCACTCTGGCCGCTCAAACTCACGGCCAGCCCACCACAACAGTAACTCACAGCAAAACAACACCTCTGCTTTCCCTCGGCTCCCACAGCTCCCGCCTGCCACGCTCAGCTCCCGAGTGGCTCCCTTCACCTCGGCAGGGCTCACTCACCTCTGCACAAGATGTGCATTCCTCCATTCCTCTTTTAAACAGAACAGAACGCTCTTTTTTTTTTTTTTTTAACCAAAAAGCAACAATCCCAGAGGTCACCTTGCCCCTCCTTAAGTAGCAGTTTATGCCATTTGCCAGCCTCTATCTATAGAAAACCTCACAGCTACGTAACTCAGACATGAAAGGCCAGTGAGAAGCGAGCTCTTGCATGCACGCACTGCTCAGAGAAAACAAGGCTCTGGTTCAGCACTGCCCATCTCTGCACGAGAGCGGCTGTTCTATTTATAGGCACACAGCTCAGTCAAGAGTTTGGTGGGTTTGTGCGGAAAGGGCTGGAGATAAGACCAAGATGACTTTATAAAATGATTCAGACATTGCTGCCTTTCTCCTCCTCTCTTTTAATTTTACAGCCAAAGGACTTGCTACTTGCAGAGGAACACAGCTGAAGAAAATTAACGAGGGAAAGGACTTGACAGCAAAGTGACACCAAATGAAATAAAGGGGGAGATGAACAGTCGTTTCTGCTCACCAGCCTCTCTGTAGCATTTTTAATTGAAGATCCACTCTGATCAGATTACTAGGCATGTAATTCATCAGGACAAAAATGAAATTACTTCTCCCACAACAAAAAAAAGAGTTAAATCTATTTTTAGTGTCATGTATTGGATCCTACAGGAAAAGCGACTGCCCTGAAACATCATGAGGTTTGATTACATGCATCCTATCAAGGATAAATATAAAAACGGTTTGTGATGGAACTACGCAGACTGCGTTCTATCCAGCCGAGTTTCTCTCCAGCACAGTGCCCTGTGGCATGGCACTCCCTGGGCAGACAACACCGTGAAAAAAGGAAGTGTCTTCTTGGATCAAGCCTACAATGATGTGCTACTAGTTTCAACAGTGACCCCCTTTTATCATATTTACAAGACAGTGTGAAAAAGGTTACTGAACAAACGGGCAGTTTAAAGCAACGCTGCACATAGCAAAGAGTCTTAGCGTCTCTGCAAAGAACACAATTAGACAGCTGAAAGGCAGGGCCTAGGAAATTTCTAGCATTTCACTATTTATCTTTGGCCTTGAAGAAAAGCAACTTCCTGCAGAAAAAAGATTCAGTTCACGGTGAGCAATACGCAACCCTCCCCCCCAACTCATCCCCTTTTAAAACTTGACATTTAGGAAGAGAAATAATATGTTCTCAGATTTCTCCTGTCAAAGCGGGTGCAGGCTTTAGGCCTGATCTTGAACTGATGAGAGAAAAGTTTTGCCACTGACCTCAATGGAAACGATTGCAAACAACTCACAGGACTTAATTTAAGGACTTAAGCCAGGGACAGCCTTGTGCTTCACTGCTTCCCCTTCACACGGTCCCACCTTGCAAGAACAAGAAGCCACACGATTAACAGCAGTCATTCATAAAACCAGCAAGACACCGTCGTATTTTTTGCAGCATTACTTGTCTGAGGTGTCTCCATATTCAGCAACCCACAACAGATCAGAGCCAGCCTACACAGATTAAATGCTTTCTATACTGATAACGTGCATGATTCTAGTAAAAAGAACGATCACGTCAGACTTCAGCATCCCTTGTTCTCTTGCACATAGTACTGTGAAACACAGGAGTAGCCCATCCTTTCCTGAAGCTTCAGCCTCTTGCCCCATTTGGAAGTAGGGCCCTCGATAGAACTAATTTCCTAATCTGGAAAACAAGACCCTGCTAGCCAGACTGAAGGCAACTATCCACCATACCCAGCTGTCAAGCTGGCAAGTGTCCTTTGGCACAGGGAGGCTCCAAACTGTGTTCGATACAGACAGTGGAAGAACAATGCAACCTATTTTACAGCTGAGATCATGACATATTCTTATGGGCAGTTATTCAGTGCAGCGTATCTGAAATAAGATTTTTCTCCACGGATACTTCCTTCCAGTGCAGAAAAAGAACTGTGTACAAGGTAAAAAGCAAAATCATGCAAAACTATCTAAACAGCAACTAAAGAATCCCAAATACCAAAGTAAGTCCCCAGCATCTGGATTTCTGTTTTCCATGTGTCTTCAGAATGTAAAAACTTCAGGGCACAGACTGTTTCTATTTGTATGTATTATAAAACTTCGAGCAGGGTGCTTATGCCGAACAAGTAACTGACTAAAGAAAGCATCAAATGTATAGAGAAGAGAGAAAACAAAACGAAAAAGCATATGCAGAACTGACAGGCTATCTTTATATATGCTTACTAAGGAATTTTACAGGCAGCTGATCCCCAGGGACCAAGCAACCTCATCTAGTCACTGACTTTGGGTAAGCTGTGGCAAAAACGATGGGAGTAGATCTGCAGTCACTTAAACATGGCAAGATAGTCGTGCCACACTAGGGCAGGTACAAATCCGGAATGCTGTACCTTGTTGTGGGTAGAAGGGGTTTAGTAGCTGGTTCCATAAAAGCTCTTTGTGGTCATAAATTTGGAGCTAATAACTATTCAGAAATCAAATGGAATACAGTAAATCCAACAAAAAAACTACAGGAATAAATCTAGCCAAGTCCGTAGAATAAGACATGAAAGGTCAAAAGGCTAGGGGTTAACAAGCTAATCTGAGAGCAACATCCTTCCACCAGACAGTGGTCACACCCTAGAAATTAACTCCAGGAAGCTTGGAGGGGGAAATCTGGATCAGTAGAGCAACTGTAAATACAGGACACGCAGAGAGCTATACAGATCTATACAGGAGCACACTACAGGTTGTGTAGTCCTGTTTAGGAATACTACGTTAAATGCAACTGACTCTTGCTGAAGTGAAGACTGCATTAAGATTTCTCTGACTGGTATCAAAAGGGCAAGACATTATGTAAAGTCACTGCAACAGAAAGACTCCAGAAGAGGGGAAAAACAAAAGAAAATCAGAGGTCAGCTGCAGGGGTCAAACGTCAAAATAGAAGCTAGGGCTGTGAGTCAATGATCTAGTAACAGAAGCCAAGCTCTCCACTCCTGAAGGGGGTACTGTCTAGGCTTTTAGTGTACACTAATACCTTTTTGTTTTAATAACCTATGCTTTATAACCTGGGAAGCACCCAAGTCACATTACAGCACAGACCCCTTACACAACCACAGGGGGAAGCCTGCAAAATCTCCCCCAACAACCATCCTCCTCATCCTCCCACTTACTGTACCCTCCAGCTCTGCTGAATTAGCTGGACTCTGCATGCCCAGCAGCTCAGCTAGCAGCTCTCATCTCTGCAACTACTACAAGCAGAATTCAGAGCAGCATGCAGCAATCCGTTGATAGCGTCGCTGAGATGTCACTGAAACAGGAAATGCAAGCTTATTCTCAGGATCAGCAGTGAAAATAAAGTACTGAAACAGCACGAGATAGAATCTGCCTTGGCACAGATAAACAAATGCTCAAACACTTAATTCTTCCTCAGTTAATGCTGCAGCTGGAAAATAAAGAACAGGTCTGTGAACCAGCTCCTTTTCAATACCACATTCACCTGCTACTATTGTGGATCATTCTCTTCTAAAAGGGACCAGCATGCATCGACCTGAAGTGAACAAATTAACAAAGAAAAACAAGTTTGAAAGCACGCAGCAAAGTTGTACGTATATGGGAAAGGAAATAAAGCATACCAGCATATCATCACACAGCTCCCTGGTAAAATGAGCTCAGTTAGAGCGTTCCAACTGAAGTACTTAAAATAGAGGAATACTCTGGTCAGCTACTTAGGAGAATGAAAAACACACCAGTACACTGATTCAGGATGAGTTAGTAGCTGGACAACTCCTGGCACGCTAACTGCTTAAGCCCTCAGTATGCTTTCCATAGGCTTCAGGCATCCTTCCCAAACACATTTATCACAAGAGGGGAACTGAGCACGAAGCTTAAGTCATCCCAGCAAACCATAGCAAAGCTGGAAGATAAGGGTTCAAGTCCATCCACAGAGACAATGAAAGCCAAAAAAGCAACAGTTTAAAAGCTACCTGAAAACCTTGGAATGGAATAAAAAGGGTACTAATTAAATGTGAACTTTATACGTTTAAGGAAAAACACAAAAAATATGCTGTTATTTTTTCTACCATCCGAAATTACACATACACAACTACATCCCTTCCTTAGGGCATTTTCCTCATACACAAAACATGTCAAAACACACTACCTGCTGTGAAACCTTCAGCTCCGAGACATGCCTGTCACACAGCTATGCACTAGCACCACAGAAGCCCCTGTATCAACTCAGCAGCACACAGCCCTGCTGCTGAAATGCAGCAATATAAAGTCATTTTGAATCACAGCATTGTACACAGAACCCTCTAATGCTGCAGCCTGTACCACTAAAGCTTAAGTAACACGCTTATTCATTCAAAGAGCCCAATTATTACCAAAACCCACCACTGCCCATCTAAGCCCACCCAACCACTTCACAGGCAGGCAGAATCAGCCAGGCACTTACCATTGCAGCATGTCAGGGCCATTTGGTATGAAAGTATCAGGCTGGGAAGGTGCAATCGGTGCTATTACAGGAATAGCGAACGTAAGGGAAAGCACATCCAGAATACAGCTGCGGATCTCATCCTCATGATCATAACCACCCCATCCTTCCTATACTGCTAAATGTCAAGGAGATCTTGGCCAAGTAGGAAGGAAAACCCAGCAGAAAGTACTGGTATGAGAACTTCAGGACATGGGAGAATGAAAGTTATACCTTGAGGAAGAAAACTGAATCCTCTGCCTTTGTGTCAAGGAGGCTGAGAGAACGACAGCTTCCTCCCACTGTGTCTGGATTTCCATCAACTCTGCTACTGAATTCTGCAAGGAGCCTTATTTAGTAGTGGCTGGCAGATGCAGGGCCAAATCCTGATCCTTTTACTCCAGCTGGTATTCCAATAGGACTACACTGTTGAGAGCAGAAAGCAGCTTTTGCCCTTCAGCCATTTAATTAATACTTAAGGTATCTCAATTTATTTTTATCTCATCTGTTACAATTGTTGTTATCAGATTTTCCATATTTATGTATTAAACAACCTGTGCTTTTAAGTTTTTTTTTCCTTATCCATTTAATGTAGTTTTTAAAGGATACTCCAAAGTTTTTAAATTTGTTTTTCCATTTTCCCTGTTTTAATGTCCTGCAAATACCTTTGACCATGCCAAGACATCTTGATCAGCACCAGCAACAACAAGGAAGATGAGTACAGCTCTGGGAACACCGTTTTGTTAACTTTCAGCTAAACAGAACAGAAGGGGCTGCCATTGATTTCCCAGAATACTGATTTTTAATAAAATCTCAGTAACTGATCTACGTGTTCTACAAAAGTGCTCTGACCTGCCTTGGCAGAAAATGGTTTGAAAAGCAGGCAACATGCCCTCCCTGTTTTATCACTCAAATTTCTGTCTTTCAAGAACCAGCGAAGGCAGCTGTCCCACGGATCAAAACATTACCCCAGAGCCTGCAACACCCACCTTGGTTCCTGACTCCCCCGGGGAATGCCCTATGCAATTTTGTGCATTTGATACAAGAAGCATATATCTCAATTTCCCATATGGGAAACTGGTGGTATCATCTCTCCCTGCTAGAATATTACATTGCTAAATATATTAAAACTTGCAAGACTCAAATACAACGTGCTTGATGCTAACATTATGTAATCAAGATGGTGTTTCCTTTTTCAAAAAAAGCAACCCACAGCACCAGAACAGGTATCACATGTAAAACTTTCTAATTTAGCGGTGAGACTGTGAGGAAACAAAGATCTACTCTAAACCCAAACGGAGTAACTGGGTATTAATCAATTACCTAACTCAGCAGTGGTAATTTTTCAGCCAGGCAAGCCACCTTTTTCCTCTCTGGATGAAAGCAGGGCAGCAGGTTTTGAACCTCCTCCTCTATATAACTGCTTTCCTGTCCACGTGTAGCCCAGGGACAGCAGCTGGCAAGCGCTGTACCCTGCTGAAGCACTGGACTGCTGCTGGTGGAGGTGCAGCACTACTGAACCCAGCATGCATAATAAGCTCACTGCTTGCTGGAGTGCTTCAAATAAAATGCCCGAGAAGAGACCATGAAAGGTGGCAGCTGACGCAGATCACTGCTGCTGCCTCAGCTATCTGTCTGCCTGAAGCTGAACTGTCCCTGGGTAATGGTCCCGCAGGGCTGCAAAACCAAACAGAAGCATTTTCCTTAAGAGACACTTGCAGAAATTCTTAGTGAAATAAAGCAGTAACTACTTAGTAGGGGAAAAGCAGGAAAGAAATGGTTTAAGTAGAGAGCCAATAAAAATTCCTTTAAATAATGGTTTCTGCATTTGAAACCTTGAAGAGATGTATTCCAAAGGGTGCTTTTCACTTGGACAGTATTTTGCCCTGAAATTTCTGCTGCTGCTGTGACACTGTCTAGTGGAAACCTTAAACTTTCAAGGAAATAGGGAATACAAAACCCTCTCTTTACCTCACTTCTGCTTTCTCTTAACTATGCAGGCGAATCTGCTATTTTAGAAAGAATCACTCTCAACTTGTAATTAAGGAAGGTAAAGTTTTGCAGTGTCTTACATGGTATACTGGATTTTCTAATCAGGTAATCTGGAGAGAGACATTTTACAGTTTTCGTTTATAATCCAGTACTCCTCTGAAGCAAAATATCAATGATTTTTTTGTAACAACAGGTTTGGGGTAGGTGAATATTTGACTCAGTTTTATTTAAAAAAAGAAAAAAAACTTTAATACTAATTTTATTTTGTCTCTAATTTTATTTGAGAGAACAATTACTAGCCAGGCACGGTACTTTTTAGCAATGTGGTCTAAGTAAATCCACGTTCTCAAAGCATGCAAAAGTTTAATGTTAGCTCTTTAGTTCCTGGAACCTGAACTATAGTTAGAACGAATGAGAAAAGCTACAAGTGTGTGTGGTTTTGTGCTTTGTTTTGTGTTGTTGGTTTTTTTATATATATCTAAAAAAAAGGAAGTAACAGCTGTTGCTTTCACATAGCATCCAAAACTCTCCAGCAGCGAGGCAAACTTACAGTACACCAGTGGTAACATAGCTCTGGGAGGCTTCCCAAATTTTGTCAAAACAGATGAGTCTGACGAGCATGCAAAACATAACGTAGATTGAGTTAAGGGGCAGAAACATTCTTACAGCTGTGTACCATAGCCTAATATCCTACCTTTTTCCTTAGTGCTCAGAGAAGGAACTAGTTTGTTCTTGGTGTTAATCCAAGAAAATTCATGTCCTTAAAACCTTTGCTCGAGATGTTCAGTTTCAACTCAATCACAAGAACTTCTCTTTTGCAACACTGATCTCTTTTTAAGTGACGAACTTCCAGTTTCGACCTGGACTAAAGCGTAAGCCACTACAATTTACACCATGTGAAGCTCCTAAAATGTCCTCTTTTAGACACCCTGTTAGAAGGCAGCACAAAAAAACCCACCAGCATTTTAATATGTTTTAGTGGAAGATGCCACAGACAGAACACGAATTAAGCCATAAATTCCTGAATATCCCCTCCTCATTTGTTGCATATTTCTTTTACATTGCCTCTCTGTTGAATCACATTGCTTATCATAGTATTTCTTTCAATATTTCTATCAAACTAATAAACTTCTCCATTTGCTCACTCCAATCTCATCTCAGAAAACCTTAAAACATTTGCCCTCCAGAAATAAAACCAGCACTTCTTTACCTATAAAAAGGACATTTTATCTATTAGGCAACACAAGAAGAAACAAAATGAGCTTTCTGCAGTTGCTCACGCTGCCTACCATATGTTTGAGAACAGTTTTAGTCTGCTTTGAAAACATGCAAAAACAAGGAAAAACATTTTGTTTCCTCCTGTTTTTTCTTGCCCGTACACTTCAGAGTGGCTCCTAGACCTCAAACCTACTAATCAGAAAGAGAATCATAACCTCCCATAGTGTGAAAGTTATCTACACCACAGACTGCTACACAGCACAGAAATCGGAAACTCGCTAGTTCAGATACTGAACAAAGTCTGTTCACCGCAGCATAAAGCTCAGTGCCAGTTAATTTATCCTGCTTTTCATGGTATAAATTAACCTGATGTATCTCTGCTACTGTAGCTAGACAGCTTCCAGTATCCCAGAAAGTTTGGAGAGCTGCTCGCTCTGTTTGCAACTCTGTTGAAATATATACTGCAAACTTGTCTTAAACAGTTCAAGGCAATGATAAACGGTTACAAAACCTAAAATATTACAGAGATATTGTTCATAAAAGTGAAGAGACATTAGACTGTATTAGTCTAAACAAGAAGTCCTCCTGAAGCCACCCAAGGACTTTGCTGAAATCCTGTCTGGTAAATAAACTTAGATCTCAAAGCTGGCAGGCTGGAAATCACACCCAGCTGATGAATGAAATGAGAAGATGGCCTGTTCATCCACTCTCCCGCCTTCTGAGGTTTTTAATGTGATGCTTGCAATGAAAAAGGTCCCGTGCAAAGGAAGAAGCGTGCTTCACTATCAGAGCCCACAAAAGGGGCAGTACTCCTCTGTTTCACACCCTCATCTCCTAGGTCCGTTTTTGATATTACCGTGTCTTCATCCGTGCCAGGTGACAATGGAGATGACATTACCGCTTCAGCTGATTCCAGCTGAGTCCTCCACACTGCTTAGAAGGCAGCAGTGAGGCTCCTGCTGTTGCCTCTCCTCACACACATCATCCTTCTCTTTATTTATTTCATCTCCTTCCTAATTCCCATCCGTTCAAAAATACTTGATCTCAGTTGACCAACAGTTTCTCTATTTGCACCAATGCCAGCAGCTAAAAGCAGTGTACTATGAAGCCTGATGCCGGTACAAGTCTGACAGGTCTCCAAACAGCTGATCAAGCCCTCTGTGCAGCCTCTACTTCTTTCCCAGCTGAGCCACCAGAGTTACACTACCAGCTAAACCTGATCATATGAGGTTTTCTTCCTTCCCCAGAATAATCATTAAGAGACTGCTAAACATACTTCTCTTATACCTTCTTCTCTTACTCAAAATTTTTTTCTAGCAAAACCCAAGTCCATTAAAAGGTAGTACTTCACTTTCCAAAGACTTAACTTTCTGCTCTTCCTTCCCCTGCCCTGTACCTTCACAAGATTTGCCTTCAGACACTGCACGTTGAAGTCATGGTACCTATATGTCCAAACAATTCTATCTGCTCCACAGTATTACCACGCCAACATACTTCAGTCAAACACAGTTGGGCAACCTGTGGACTCAGAAACAAGTTCACTGAAGTTTTAGGGTCTTGTAAGCAAGCAGCTTTATCTTACAGAGTTTCTTGGGAAAACACGTGACAGGACCAAAGGACGAAAAAACATATCTTCAAAGTGTTTGTGACTGTGACAAACAAGTAAATTCTGAGGAACTCCATGGCTAGAGCAGACTTCACTCGAGCTGTGATGTAACAGTAAGCTTCCATGGTGATTTAACTGTACTTACAGGCATGGTCTTGAGCTAACTACTGCAAAAGATGTGGTTAGAAGAGATTTATATCCTCAGGGCGCCGTAAAAGTCTGCTTGCATCTCTTACTGTCACTCTGACAGACCTGTCCAACAGCTTCTACAGCTTATGGTAGTCTGCACTCTTGTCATTCAATAGACAAATTCCAAATTAGGTTTGCCTTTACAGAGGAAACACGCTCACCCAAGTCTCTTCAGAACTATGATTACTCACAAAGTTGTCTTTGCTCCTTGCCCTCAGGGCAAGGAAAAAGTATACATGCAGCAGCATTCAGAACAGATGATGACAAGGCAAAAAGACATCAACAAGTAACAAAACAAATCAATTTTTGATATCATAATACCTGGGCTTACTTGGAAAATCTGACACTTTAGTTGAAGGTCTTCTGCAGATTAACACACAGGAGGCTTAACAGCTGCAGACAGTATCTGTTTATAATCCTTGTTCTTAATATGTTTATGTTCGGGTAGTACAAGTGGCTGGCTTAGGCCTTTTCCAGCCATACTGACGCAGGAAATGATGTAAACCAAGGAAAATAATTCAGTAGGGACACGGGGATGCATCCTGATGTATTCAAAGAAAAGCAAAATCCAACGCACCTCGTACCTTAGCATGTGCAACCTACTGCTGTAAGCATGAGTTCCCACTCTGGCACTGAGGAAGTCATTGCCCTTGCTCCTATCACAGAGACCACCATTAAAGTCAGGCTATAGCACCCTTCCTCCCTTCCCACATGGGACCCCAGCCACAAACGGTATTAAGAAATCACAAGGTTCATCCAGTCTCCAGCAAGACAAATTTCTGATGTTCAGCACCCTGTGTGCCAAAAAAGATCTCAAAAGGCTTATTTTTTTCATAACAGATTAACAGACTAGATCGGGTCACCTGGTGCTACAGCACAGCTGAGATCTGCTTGATACACAAAACACCAACCCATTTAGAGGGCTTCATCGTTTCCTGTTGCGGCCAAAAGAACCACCTCTTACACAGCCCAGACCCTCAGTGCCTTAACTGAAGAAGTCCGTGACCGTGGCAGCAGCACTTCGCAGACAGAGGAAGCAGCCCCACCATGTGTAATGAGGTAAGCTTGTGGTCCTCACAAACGACCGTACTTTGTCATGGGGGTTTTCAGAACTATGACAAGCAGCAGAATGATGATACATTGTGTTTGGAAGCAGGGCAAACTAGCCAGCATAAAACAGATCTCTACGAATAAGGTTTCAGACACTGCATCATGCAGACACATTTATTCTTCTTCGCTGCAAATACAAGATAAGCAACACCAAGCTAGCAGCATCAGCCTTTTGCATCCACACAGCAGCAACTGTGCTTGCCCGTGCTTCAGAGACAACAGGAAGGTGATGGCAGAATAACTAACCTGGTACTTCTAAGCAGAAACCTATCACACAACAATCCAAGAGTTACACAGGATTTTAACGGCTACAAAGAAAAATCATGCAGCTATAGTAAAAATAGTACAGAAGAGGGCAACTCCCTATGGGTGGTTCCTAGCCTTAGGCTGAAGGAAATCTTCGCATCTTCTCTTACAGTAACAATACAGAGGAACTACAGCTGTAGTTGTAGTTGCAGAATACTGTTACTGCTCCTAAAAATGGCGTTATTGTTCCAGAACAAACCACAGAGGGGTAAAATCTGACAGGGCCAAGGGCATCAGGGTTGAAAGGATTGCTACCTGACCAGGGAGGTGAAGCAGGGCAGAAAAAGCTGGGAACAAAGACTAACAAGCCCCAAGATCACTGTCTGACCAGACAGAACTAAACATCTCTGTATTGCTACAGAAAGGAAAACCAGCGCCGTACAAGATAGGGAAAACTGGGATGCAACCATGAAAATGATGGCAAGATGCTGAAGCAGGCACACACTGACTCAAAGTGATAACAGTGAGAGCTGCACCTTTCAGAACACAGAGCTCTGAATAGGAGACAATGACTTGTGCTGTGTCCAACAGGGCCACAGGAGGTGGGGGTAGGAAAGCGATAATGGGGGAGGGCACAATGTGACAGGGGGATATGCCTGGGCTACGAAGGGGCCCTCAGGGAAGGCACAGGAAGGTGCAGAGAGAGCCTCTGGCAACGCTGACATGGGGGAAAAAAGGGGAGATGCAGCTTCTGGGAGTGGGGAGTGACAGTATGTCTTTAGAGCTCAAATATCAGGTAACGGGGAGGGAGGTGGCACTGGGGAGCAGGAACTCAAATCTGACTTCCATGACTCCAAGAAAATATTAGAGGGCAGCCTAATAACGGGAAGAGGTAAGGCAGGGTCCTGCTGTGCCTGGGCACGCTGGTCACTGTTAGGATAGAGAAGCTCCCTGGCGGGTCTGGACCTGGGCACTGGGCAGAAAGTGGCCTGAGCTGGGCTGCTGGGCAGGGGCAACTGGGGAGGTTCTGGGCTGCTGGGCAGGGGGAACTGGGGAGGTTCTGTGAGGCAGCCTGGGGATGGTACCTGCTGGGGGCAATTCCAGGCCCCCCCGACAGCAGTTTGGGGCTCACTGGCAGACACTGAAGGGCATTTAGGGGGTAACTGCTAGCAGACACCTGAGAAACAGTTTGTTACAGGAATCCCTGAGGAGCATTTAGGGGTTCGCGAGCTCATGCAAAGCTGCTGGGGTGGGGGGTGTTGTCAGCGGATCTCTGAGGCACGGTCTGGGGCTCGCCAGCACATCCCAGAGGGACACCTTGAGGGGCGGGTCGGAGGGACGGATCGCCGACAAGTCCCTGAGAGGCGGCGAGGGAGGGGGAGCGCGGGAACGGGCCGGTCTGGGGGGTCCCGGCAAGCGAGTCGGGGGGCTGGCCGGCAGGTCCCGGAGGGGCGGGCTGGGGGTCGCCAGCAGGTCCCGGCGGGGCGGTGTGTGCGTGAGGCGGCCGCCGGCAGACCCTCAGGGGTAGCTGCGGGAGGGGGGGCGTCACCAGCAAGTCCCTGAGGCGCAGGGCGGCCGGTGGGTGCAATGCCCGGCAGCTCCCTGAGGGCTGGGCTCGAGGGGGTCCCTGGCAGGCCCCCCACGGGGGGTGGGGTGGGGGGGGGCAACTCCCAGAAGGGCGGCCCAGGGTGGCCGTGCTGGGCGGGAGGGGGAGGCGGCGGCGGCGCTGAGGGAGACGCGGAGGCAGAGCCGGCCGCAGCGCTGCCGGAGCCCGAGGCCCTGCCCGCAGCCCCCGCCCGCCGCACGCACCTTCTGGCGGATTTGCCCGGACGTAGAGACTTTACGGATGAGTTTCTGCGGGGAGCCCGGCTCCTGCTCCGGTTCGCTGTCCGACGATTCCTCCGCCGCCGCGGGGCTGGCGGCGGCGACCGCCCCGGCCTGGGGCTGCGCGGCGCCCGCCGCCGCCATGCTGCAAGGTGCGGGGCGGCGCGGCCGGCGCCCCCTCCCGCCGCGCGCCGCGCTCTGCACCCGCCCGCTCCGCCGCTGCGGCGCCCCCTGGCGGGGAGCGGAGGAGAACGGCCGCGGCGGGGTGGGGCGGGCACGGCCACCTCCTCGGCACGGCACGGCCCGGCCCGCGGCCCCAGCTGCGAACCGACCCCAGCCCGCCCACCGGGCATCAGCCACACTGGCCCCTCCTCGGTCCAAGCACCCCCGTGGCTGTTTGAAGCCCAAGAAAAGGGCTTCAACTCACGGATAACGCGAGCCCAAGAGCTTGAATCTCGGGCCTGATTCTCACGGTTGTTTCCAGCACTCCGGTTGTTCCCCTGGGTTTAATAAAAATCCTGTGGGTAAACCCTCCTCCCCTCAGGGTAAGCCCTGCTGCACCCACCTCCCTCACAAACAGGTGTCCCACCCGTCCTGCCAGCCACAGGGGCTCCCGCTGCCACACGCCGCCTCAGTTTTCAGTACAGAAACGCTCCGGCCTGACTGGGCCTGGGCCTCTCCCGGCACCGTCCCTCCCGCGCCCGCCGGCCTGAGGTAACGGCCAAACCGCTGGCACGGAGTGTGTCACCTGCACCATCCCCACCCTGTACAAGGGGAAAACGCTTGTCACCAAGTCAGTCCCGTCACAGAGGCCGCGTATTTGACAAAAGCTGTGTTCAAAAGCAGCAGTTTCAGAGATGCCATCACTACCAGAGCGCGTCCCTCTCCGGGAGCGGGCAGGTGTGCCCTACGTGGCGTCCCACTCCAGCGTTGCTCCCCCAGCCATGAATACGAGTAGCAGGTCTGACTTGGTGGAACATCAACATAACATCAGAAGCAGAGCCAAAGATAAAAGGCAAACAGTTCCAACTAGAGACCTCTTTTCTGCTGCCTGAAGGGCAGAAGAATGCAAGCCCAGCCTGGCCTGCAGGACAGGGAACTGAAGGAACCAGCAGAAAGCCCTTGCTCTCTGAGAAAATGTCCAGCATGGGCTAAACAAATGGTCAATGTCTTTAAATGCTTTCCTAAACCCAGGCAAAAGAACAGATTTAATAACCATTTCGGCTTCTCCCCATTGCATGGCAGAACATACTGTAATTTTGTTACGCAGTTAGCTTACAGAAGGCATTGCTGCAGGTGAGTTTGCAAGTCAGACAGTGACAGAGGCACCTCACAAAGCTGACATAATAGCAATAAAAAAAAAAAGCCTCCAAGTTTACTACTCCCACACTTACAGGTCCCATAGCCAGGAACACTGAAGGAAACACCTCTGTGGAGGAAGATACACTTTGAAGCAAGACTGGAAGACTGTGCCCCCTCCTCCTCTTAGCATCCTTAAAGCATTTCCTGAATACCAGCTCTCCAAGACCAGCATATTTGCAAACAGCCATTCATTCAGCCTTACCATACCCATGTGTTCTTCTCAAGCTGCCAAGAAATTAGTAAAAAAAAATACCAGGGCAATCATTAGAAAAGCCTTCCCAGAAATCCAGGTGCAAATGCCTAACCCTTCCCCCAAACCCAAAGTTGAAATTTACACAGAAATTATACCGACCACAAACACCCAAAAATGGCTGCAGGGTTTCTTCAGCAGCAAAGCACACAGCACTTAGGAAGAGCAGAGCAAACATACTGCCTCTTGCAATTTCTTCTAAGGTGAAACAGCTGTGACTAATGGAGCCAAAACCACTGACAGACAGGTGGCATTAGGTGAGAGCACTGATGAAACTCTGAAATCAGCTGTGGTCTTAATTCACTGCTTTCAGCATCTTAATCAAGACCAGTTCACAAAAGCAAAACAGGCTTTACTTTTAAGCCAACCTATTTGTGTTAGAGGCCAGATACAAAGCTGTTTGGTTAAAGCCTTTGGATCACCTGTAAAAGCAGGGCTTGTAACCATGATGGTGTCAGTAAGAATAAACAGACAAGCTTCTCAGAAAATGAGGCCTGTATATAGAACAATTCTGCAGAAATGCCAGAGCACAGCCCACACTTTTCTCCAAAACAAGCTGCTTTGGCTTGTTGCAGTTATCAATAGCAACCTGAGCCCGAGAGTGGGCAAGCTCAGCTCATGCAGCCTCCGCAGTCTGAAGCAGGACAGAAGCGCAACGCGCTCACAGCGGGCTTTCACCAGGAGTCCCGCTCCCGCTGGGGGAAACAGACATCTCAAAAATGTCTCCCTCGCTTTCTTCTCTGTTAAAAGCACATCACTGTTTGCTAAGATATAAGTGGGAAGCTCTTAATTCTGTTTTCGGGTGCGTAGGGGTGGGAAACATAAGTTTATAATATTAATAAATGTAGGCTCTGCAATCAGACCTTCCAGGAGAATTTAAACCAGGGACATTGACAAACAGACTTGGAGCAAAAACAAGGAAAAGAAAACACCGATAGTTTTACATGCAAAATGTAATTAGCTGATGCAACCTCAGCCAAAATCTACGTGAGATTTAGGAAAGGATGCAACATTTACATGGATAATGAGAATATCCAGATCAACATGAGAGAACGAAGTTCACAAAATACAATCTCATTTCTTAGAGCATAAACTGACCTCTGGCAGCTGGATGTTGGAAAAGGCTCCTCAGGGCAGGCTGCCCCATAATTTCCTCCTTAATTTTACTGCACCCTCCTTTAAAGGACTGTTGCACACAGGAAACTAGATTAAATACAGGATCAGTCTGGACTAGCAGTTCTCTCTGTTTGGGGTAGTATATAGGGAGCTTTGTTAAGGAAGTCATGGACAGTGCACATTACTCTCATCTTTAATAACGTGGTGGTTAAGCACGTTGCTTGAAAGCTAACATTGTATCAGCATAATAGCCGGTGTGGAAGATGACTTGCAAGACATTTAATGGTACAGAAAGTGGATGTAAGCCACACGGGGACAGTGCAAGCACTGCAAATATTCACTAGATGAGTTTGGTATAGCATAAACACAAAAGCAACCAAAAGGAAATAAAATCAGTTTTGTACAGTCTGCCGAGAAACTTCGATGAATCACCAAAGGCTGCAAAGCCAGCCTTCCAGACTAGGATTTGGTTCACTAGCATTTCAAAGTTACAGACCCTTTGACACTGAGTAAGTCTGGGCAGCCTGCACAGATCATCGTTGAAGCCCTCATCAGTGGTGCAAGCAACCAACCTTTTTATTACATAGCCCTGACAGCAGAAGTCATGACATGGCAGCCCTCTGGTAGCTCGAGTAAACATCAGGTTTTGAGTTTGCTACATTCTTCTAGAGCTGAAACTTTTAATAAGCAATAGAGATTCATGATTTTATGTCCACTGACCTCAGGGCTGATCCCTGAAAGACCACGTACGCACTGAGAACATGCAGTTTACTAGAAGCCTAGGTCCTAAATTTCTTGTTGATGCCAGGCTACATCGCTTCTCTGGCAGCTTGTTCTTTTAATCATCATTTGAGAGTGTATTCTTGTCTTCATCATCAAGCATATCTTTTAGCTGTTGACGAGCAAACTCCTCAAATACCAACTCTGCTTCACTGAAATGGAAGAAACACAGGTCTTTCAAAATGATGTTAGCAATTTTTTATTTTTTTTATACCAGCAGACTAAAGGAGTTAAAGGAGACTAAAAAGACTACAGGAGGAGGAAGAGAAGCCTGGAGCAGACTCTGGTAATGTTTCCTCTGTCTTCAAAGGGACTTGGATCACATTCTCATTGGTGGTATTCTAGCTAGTATGAAAAGCAGTTGACTGAGCAAGTCAGGACACAAACTGAGGAGGTTTTAATCTGTACTGAATCACATCCATTGCAGCTAAATATGTACTAGCTAGCTGAGTAGACTGCAGCCTTGAAAGGGTCTTTGTCTAGAAATAAAATGTGAAACCTTTAAACCTTATTCCTTCTGTACTAAAATAGGGGCACTTGGTCAAATCTATTGAGTTTCTGAAACTTAGAGCTACAGAGCATGAGCTGACCACAAACACACCCCTCCCTCCAACCATAAGGCAAAACATGTTCTCTTGAACTAGTTTCACACGGTCGGTCATTGCTGTTCAACTGATAGCAGTAATTTGTCAAGCCACAGTAACTCACTCACTTTGGATTTGGGCTTGTATTCTGTGAACCCTGGAGGTTTTCAGACAGTTTTGAGGAGGTTTTTTTCCAAAGAGTTAACGCACAACTGCAGCTAGAATGTGAAATATTAAAGGAAACCTACCCATCCTTCCCTGCAGTCATCAGCATGCAATAAAAAAGGAAAAAAGACACACCAAGCAGTTAGAACAGTGGGTGCTAAAACCAGCAAAAATTTATAACAGTGACAAGCGGTAGGATTTGCAGCAATACAAGGAGAATTCCAGAAAGTTTCAAAATGTGCATACATGCACCTTAGGAAGCAAAACTTGGTCTCCCAAATGGAAAAGCACTCTAGCAACATTGCCTAAGACTCAGAAGGGCTGAGAAACAACGACAGGTTTTCCCATTCGTACTTGCTAGCGGTCACAGCTGTGAGAGACATCTGTGCACACACTTCTACTCAGAGATGACAGTGCTTGCGTGCCATAATGTTAGTCTTAATTGGTCTGTCACTGTGATTTAAGTAGTCAGCTGATGAGAAGATGATGTTCTTGTTCAATAAACATGAAGGTATTAAAATCAGAGGTCAGAATACAGAAAGCCATAGGTGGTGTCTCATTAGATAGGTTGTGCACTTGAGGCAATACCCCTGATTTAATCTTTCCTTAAATATAATCCCAAGGCTTTTCGCACTTGTGTTTCTTTTATGGGATCTTTGCTAGCCACACCATAACAAATCCTGCTTGCTAGCAGGATTCCTTGGAAGCTGCTTCAGCACAGCCTAAAATAAGCAGAACAGACTGTATTGCAGTGATGAAATGGGGGAAGGGATTTTTTTTGTTCTCACAGTTACTTTATCTTTAGCAAGCAACGTTAACTTCACTGGCTTGCATCTCATGAGTTTAAGTCAGGGAGCAAAGCACACCTAGGCCATCGTTCTACAGAAGTTGTAGGGATCCAGGATGCTTCAGGGATCCAGAGAACTCACTACCTGGAGAACTCCCACCCACAACGCACACTGAAATCAAGGGCAACAAGTGGCAACGAGCACTGCTGGAAACATCAGCACTGAAAGTGTGCTAAATGGGGCCACTCCAGTCAAAATGCCTGGAAGGCTGGACTGTGTAAAGGCACTCATGATGGTCTCCATCCAGACTCTGAAAGGATGGTTTCCTCTCCTCACAGAAGCCCAGCTGAAATCTGGAAAGTCTCAGGGCATGCACGCTTGACTGAAATGGATTTAAAATTAAATATTTAGAACTTTTTAAGTGTCCAACACATAAAGCATCATTATAATTTCATTTTTCCTCCAATTTTTATTCTTTAAATAGCCTGCTCTCTTTCCCCACTTTGAAGTACATTCATTACTATGGAAACAGTGACATCAATGATGTGGGTGAAGCTGAGTGAGGTACCCACCAATGTGGTTTGAAGCCAGTTTTACAAAATGGGTTGAGGGGGGAAAACAGATGCTGTTTCAGTTGAGCATATGCTTGACTGTCAGATAAATGATTACTGAATCAATACATAGGTAGTGTGGCAGTAGAGAAACACTTATCCTGTAACTCAGATTAAGATTACATTTGAAGATGCACTACTTTACCTTCAGGCTGCTATACTGTATCGCATTTAACTGTTAAATGGCTACTTTTGCACCCCCAGGCAGGAGTCAGGCCCACTCCACAGGGTTCTCCTGCTCTCCGGTGGCTTATTGAATATTATAACATGGAAAAATTCTTGGGAAGCTGAAAAATGGGTAGACTTTTTCTTTTTTTAACTGTCATGCCAGCAATTGTTTTGGGAGTTGGGATGGGAGGGGGCTGTGCTCAAGCATCGATGAGGCTCCAGAACACTCTCTGCAGAGGGTTTTCTGTAAGCTTTTATTATGCAGCCACAGAAATGATTTCATATAATTAAAGTTGTGGCATATGGTCATTTTCATTATAAGCTTGCTTTTAACCTCTGTAAACTTGGGGGGGGGGCAGGGGGATGTAGGCTGTGTTATTTTTCAAGATATTCAAGTGCTTTATGTAGTCACTCATTTCTGAAAGTTACACCACCAACACAGGGCAGGTAGAGCTTTACTAGTAAAGAGACAGAACATTCATGGGTTTCTTGAAACCAGCCCTTTCATGCAAGTTTAACAAGGGAGCAGACAAATGACCGTGTTTTGGCTGTTGTTCAACAAAAAGGACAGTTTCCAAGACATAGGCTCACAAAATGTAAAACATCAGGGGAAGGGCAGGAAAACCCCAGACCAAAGAACTCACGCTGAGACCACAGCCTTAAGAAAAACCCAGCAGGAGCTGCTGGGCTAACTGCTGACTGGGAAAGGTCTTGGAAGCATGAAGAGACACAGCCCAATTTTAATCTATCTTTAAAAGCAACAGATCTCTATAAGTTTTTGTCAACAGGCGGAAAAGACAGACTGCCAATGAGACAGGAGCTGCTTTGCCTAAAAATAACCCCCTGTGAACCACATGGGTCCAAAAATGGTTGCAAAACCAGCACACATGAAACATGCAAATGCTGGCCTACAAGGAGTCCAAGACAAGGAAGCCATAAATAAACACGGGAAAGGAAAGGTAGCAAGTCATTCCTTTTCTGTCTCCTCCAAGCACAGAAAAGAAAGATCAAGCAATCTGCAATAGCCATGGACTCTGACAGATCTACTTTTTCCTGAGTGATGAATGCTTCAGAGCTCACGCACAGACAAATAAAAAGGGCAAAGCAATCTGCTGTGAAATAAAGCACACAGCAGCTGGTCACACTTGCCCCAGTTTGGCCCTAAAAACATTAAACCATGTTCTTGAGAAGCTTCTCTTTCTGAGGTTCTCTACACTCAAATCAGCCCTGCATGATTAAATATAGTGATGCTCTACATGTCTTATTTACTTTTGCCATAAATCACTTTAGCTAGAGAAGGGAAAAGGATATTACCCCACTGCAATGAATAAATAAAAATACATGGCGTTTTTTAATCCCACTTTAGCTTTGAATCTGTAAGATGGTTGCTTTGACTTCTTTCCTTTCCCCCAGCTGTACCTTCAGATGAAGTGACAGTCAAGTAAGCAGGGAGGCGCAACAGGCAAACTGGTTACTACTGACTCATCAGTAAAAACAAAAGGAAATGGAAAAAGAAGATAAGGAATGATCTCAAAATTCCCTATGCATGCACCCCTGCCTAACCCACTGTAGAGGCTGCTGCTGAAAGAAAAATTCCATCTTTTGGGGCCTTTGAGTGTCTAAATACTGTTTGTTGAAGCTCCATCTCTGCAATTAAGTCTTGATTTGCTTTATTCCCAATTAAATGGTATTTCACTAACAAAACATATTTCTCAGAGTTTACGAACAAAGGTGGTAGAATCAAAATTTTTAAAGCATGAACTTGCAATTGGGAAAAGTGATTAGGCATGGTGCACGGAAAACTACCAGCCAGTAAAGTTGGAAAGAGTTTTTTAGTTTACCAGCTTCATATGGGAGACTGTTTTATTCCCCATAATGAGCTCAGACACCACATTCCAGCACAGTTTTCAAGTCAGCTATGCAGGCTTCAGAGGAATTTTGTTGTGTTACACGACCTTTTTTTAAGAAAAAGCATTTATTTCTCAAGTTAACCATTTGTAGGGCTTTCCCATGGGATAGCTCCTGAAACTACCTGTATTGTTTCAGTTTATAAGAAACCTGCAATTTCCATTTATACAAAATGCATGAACCATAGCTGTCTTCTGACAGCAAGCTCCTAGAAGACTTTGATGTAGCAAACAATACGTGGGCTGTGCCTTTGGTAAGAGGATGTGTTGGGGGAAGCGATCTGAGAAATATTGCAGTTCTCCATTTCCCCTGTAAAGTCTTCTGCCCACATCCTTTTGAGCATACTATATAAAGGAGTATATCAGTCGTCCTTTGAAATTATCTTAAAAGGGAGAACTGACTTCCATTTTTCCTCATATTACAAATGCTTCTGCCAGAATTATCTGCCTGAAGCATAAGTAACAAAAAGAGAGTTGCAGCATTGTTAACACCAAAAAACATCATGTAAAAAAAATTCACACCATTCTAAAACTGCACAATTCTTTGCAGTTGTCTAAGGCTTTGGATGATCCTTGTTTGGAGCTTTCAAGCTTTTCTCTGTGCCCGTGGGGGCTCCCCTGTGCAGCCCTGAGCACCCCCAGCAGCACCTCTGCCCTGAGGGGCTCCCCAGGGGCACTGGATGGCCCTCACTGGCCACTGTGGCCATCGGGGTGGCCCCAGCCCCTCGTCAGGCTCCTGGGCAGGGGCACTGCTGCAGGGAAGTCTGAGAAGTGCTTCAGTATGTACAAGCTACCAGAAGAGACAGAAGACCCTTGGCCGAACCCACCTGAGATCACCATCAAGTGTGCGGCAGTGTCAGTGCTTTGCTGGCAGAGCTTCCCCAGGCTGCAGCATGGAAGGGAGCCCCGCGGCACGGCCAAAGCTACGCCAGCAACAGCATTTGCTTCACAGAAGCTTCTCCAAAGTGATCCAACCTTATTAGTCTTATGGGAGCAACACGGAGGACCCAATTTCCACCTCACAGGAGAGCTGGAGGCAGCTTTGGGCTGCACGCTGCTGTGGGGTGTCCGTGCTACTCCTCAGTGATGGGGCTGTCTCCTCTGTGGCCACAGCAGAAAGGCAGGGAGAGGGCAGTAAGCCCTGTGGGTTTGTTCTGCAGGTGCTTCCTAGACTAACTGCACTACTCTGACGGGGTGTAACATGCACAAAATCTTCTCCTATAAGCGTGTTCTGTGTCTATGCTAAGAGACCATGCTGGCACAGCTTACAGCAGGGTTCTTCCCGGTGAAAACGAGTTTCCTACAGTGCAGTTCTTACAGGGGTGGAGAAACCTACCTTCCCCCACTCCAGCACATCCATAATTAGCAAACACTGATTTCCAACCACAGCAACTGCGCATGGAATAAATCACCACTGTTCTCTTCTCAGCACTTGATTCCTCCAACAAATTTGCACAATAAGGACTCAAGTCACCCTGTTCTAACGTTTCCAGTGAAGAACAAAGCACCTATCGAGGGATAAATCTTCTCACAGGTTCCATCATCATCTTCTAGGGGTCATGTTTGTAGAAACAGCAGCTTTAGGTAAGTTTGGGTGGGGAGGAGGAAAAAGGGAGGAGGAAAAAGGGAGGAGGAAAAAGGGAGGAGGAAAAAGGGAGGAGGAAAAAGGGAGGAGGAAAAAGGGAGGAGGAAAAAGGGAGGAGGAAAAAGGGAGGAGGAAAAAGGGAGGAGGAAAAAGGGAGGAGGAAAAAGGGAGGAGGAAAAAGGGAGGAGGAAAAAGGGAGGAGGAAAAAGGGAGGAGGAAAAAGGGAGGAGGAAAAAGGGAGGAGGAAAAAGGGAGGAGGAAAAAGGGAGGAGGAAAAAGGGAGGAGGAAAAAGGGAGGAGGAAAAAGGGAGGAGGAAAAAGGGAGGAGGAAAAAGGGAGGAGGAAAAAGGGAGGAGGAAAAAGGGAGGAGGAAAAAGGGAGGAGGAAAAAGGGAGGAGGAAAAAGGGAGGAGGAAAAAGGGAGGAGGAAAAAGGGAGGAGGAAAAAGGGAGGAGGAAAAAGGGAGGAGGAAAAAGGGAGGAGGAAAAAGGGAGGAGGAAAAAGGGAGGAGGAAAAAGGGAGGAGGAAAAAGGGAGGAGGAAAAAGGGAGGAGGAAAAAGGGAGGAGGAAAAAGGGAGGAGGAAAAAGGGAGGAGGAAAAAGGGAGGAGGAAAAAGGGAGGAGGAAAAAGGGAGGAGGAAAAAGGGAGGAGGAAAAAGGGAGGAGGAAAAAGGGAGGAGGAAAAAGGGAGGAGGAAAAAGGGAGGAGGAAAAAGGGAGGAGGAAAAAGGGAGGAGGAAAAAGGGAGGAGGAAAAAGGGAGGAGGAAAAAGGGAGGAGGAAAAAGGGAGGAGGAAAAAGGGAGGAGGAAAAAGGGAGGAGGAAAAAGGGAGGAGGAAAAAGGGAGGAGGAAAAAGGGAGGAGGAAAAAGGGAGGAGGAAAAAGGGAGGAGGAAAAAGGGAGGAGGAAAAAGGGAGGAGGAAAAAGGGAGGAGGAAAAAGGGAGGAGGAAAAAGGGAGGAGGAAAAAGGGAGGAGGAAAAAGGGAGGAGGAAAAAGGGAGGAGGAAAAAGGGAGGAGGAAAAAGGGAGGAGGAAAAAGGGAGGAGGAAAAAGGGAGGAGGAAAAAGGGAGGAGGAAAAAGGGAGGAGGAAAAAGGGAGGAGGAAAAAGGGAGGAGGAAAAAGGGAGGAGGAAAAAGGGAGGAGGAAAAAGGGAGGAGGAAAAAGGGAGGAGGAAAAAGGGAGGAGGAAAAAGGGAGGAGGAAAAAGGGAGGAGGAAAAAGGGAGGAGGAAAAAGGGAGGAGGAAAAAGGGAGGAGGAAAAAGGGAGGAGGAAAAAGGGAGGAGGAAAAAGGGAGGAGGAAAAAGGGAGGAGGAAAAAGGGAGGAGGAAAAAGGGAGGAGGAAAAAGGGAGGAGGAAAAAGGGAGGAGGAAAAAGGGAGGAGGAAAAAGGGAGGAGGAAAAAGGGAGGAGGAAAAAGGGAGGAGGAAAAAGGGAGGAGGAAAAAGGGAGGAGGAAAAAGGGAGGAGGAAAAAAAAAGGAGGAGGAAAAAAGGAGGAGGAAAAAAGGAGGAGGAAAAAAAGAAAAGCAGCGCCAAAGCAGCCGTGGGTTTTTGTTTGAAGCCCATGCAGCTCAGCCCCAGCATTGAACGGCCGGCATAATTTGTGTTCAATAGCTGCTTCAGATGCTGCCCAAGAGCTTCTGATTCAGCACAAGAACCTTGCAGCTTCTGTAAGTTCACTATTAGAGAACAGAGCCAGCCAGGCCTGAGGAAGTGGGAGGAGAACACACATGCTAAAGACAGCCTGCAGTTTTGGCATCTGATCCCAAGCTCCTTACACTGCTTTAAAGTTCCCACACTTCCATTTACTGACCTGACTCTGAAGAGCCATTCCTCTCAGATACCCACTGAGCATGAAGACCACAACACAGACACTGCTGCCAATGCCAAATCAAGGTAACGGGGACTCTAAAAATCATGAACAGTTTTACCACCTCTTCATTCTGCTTAAAAGTATTTTGCTTTTTACAATACTCATGTGTCTTAGGTGTTTTCTGCGACAGATGCTTGTTTGCTGTATTGGATTCTGGCTGGGAATTGCTAACGGCTTTATTCAGGACATTTTGCATAGTCATGAGATTCAGCTATGCAGTGCTTCCTCAAGCCCCTGTGCTTTGAGCTGTGATTCCATAGATGAAAAACAAAAAGGGAAACATGGCCCATTTCCACCCACCCTGGCCCACCTTAGCATCCCTCCTCCCTGTTATTTTGTACCTTGAGGTTGATAAATATAGACACACACAAGCATATATATTCACACACAGAACTGCCCCCATACTGGACCCTTGTAGACTTTAAAGGCTTCCTGTAGAAGAAATGACTACAAGCCTTGCAATGGCAAAATTTCACCCGAGTGTTAATGAAGAAAGGCAAAAACCAGGGATAACTGACCTGCTGTGGTCTTCTCCTCAGGTTTAGGGTGCATGAGACGAAATGGCAGCTCTGTGCCCACTTCACTTTGGGGAGAAGAGAGAATACATCAGATCCGCAGCTCTACTCGTGCCTGGTTCAGTTCCCCTCTCACCTTCACCCATTCTTTCATCTTTTCCTAACAATAATTTTCCCCTCAAAAAGAGTTAAACTCTAATTTCTCCACAAATATCTTGTGCATATCCACTTTAATAAACTGGGTTTATTATGTGCTGAATGTACTTGCACGTACATAAAATCAAAGATTTTTTGTAATTGCTTCATTTTCGCAGCTGAATGCACAAACTTTTTACTTCTATCATCTCAAAGGTTAGTTAGATTTTTCTAGGGAAGCAAGAAAGGGAATTGAAAAGAGGGTAAAGAGACAAATTAACAACTACAGATGCATGGTCTGAAAAGGAAGATGACATTTACCTGGAGGTGAGGTCTCCCAGCATGCTACAGAAGAAAACAAGGAGAAAAACACGAGCATATTTAGTGCCTTTCCATTCTGGTACTCTATCAAATGCCTTTTTATTGGTGGACTATTGAAATCACCTTCTTCACATACTCTTCCCTACTTGCCACAAAGCATAACACCCAAATAAACTTCTTTTTTAAAAAAGGTAATTTTCATTTTGCATGTCCTTCCCATGGAGAATGAGCCTAAATTTTTGAAATCCTGACCAAGGGTTGGATATGGCTCCTTTTCTGAGAGCCAAAGGGCAAGGGCAACTGAAGAAGGCATGGTCATTTTATCACACTTTAGGCAAATAATTGACTCATTTTTATACTAGAAGGAATTACAGATGAATGAAATGCAAATGTAAACAGTGGCTATCATCAGCTGAGAATTATTATCCTTGTCCTCTTTTGCACTGTATGCTGGGAACTAGCTCATGTTGATAACGTCGGTTTCTCCCAGAAAGCTGGCTCAGTACAGAACCTGAGCTACAGTATTTATGACTCTCAGGCAGATGTCTCTACCTTCTGCTCTGGGAGAACAAGAACACCAAGATAAAGGTTCAGACCACGTTTCACTTCAGTTCTCACAAAATATGGCTTTGAAACAAAAAAAGTGCAACGCAAACCAGAGGCTCATACTGCAGCTGTAAAGTCATATGGTATTTAAGGAAGGTAACCCAAGCCCTCTGGCTCAGGACACCTTCTTTGGATAGGCCAAGATAGATTTCCAGACGATTTATGCTTTAGAGGGAGCCTCATGTCCTACAACATATGCCCTTTCTTTTGGGGCGGACTGTCCTGTACTCTCCCCCCTCATCAGTGAAGAACACGCACTCCCCTCTCTATGCAGATGTAGCAAGAAATCCGTTAGTCTTACCCTGGAATAGTGAGCTTCACTTTGACCTTGTAGGAAACCAGAATCCCCATCACTGTCTTGTCTATTCCATCCTTAATACTACCAGAGAAAACAGACAGCAGTGTCAGGCAGCACAGCAACATAGCAAGAGTACATGGCTGGAGCAAGAACTAGGTGAAGGTCCTGCTCTCCTGGAAGCGACAGAGGAGACAAGCCTCAGGGACAGCTAATGCCTCTCCAGGTCTGTGATCACTATTCACCCTGAGTAAACATGATCTGGTAAGTAATGCAGCTTGGATGCGCCCCTCTGGACACACATTTACAGGTACAAACTCCTGATACAAGTGTCTCCGCTTCTTTATTACCCTCCACTACCTGGGACCATTCAGAACTCTACTCACATAGTACTAGAAGCCAAGTTGGTGTCCTCGTCCTTTAGCTTCCCATCCAGAGCTATTTCCCGTGTCTCCCGATTATTTGCTAGCAAGGGCAAAAGTGTCAGTGTCTTGGTCAGGGTGCTATTTGGCTGAACCTTTTCCCTAAAAATAAGCAGGTGAGAGAAGGAAGGTGACACACTGACTTGTGTTATACACCCAACCAAGAGAATTTCAAAACAGATTACAAAGCTGTCCAAAAGGAGTGGAATTTATCTGTCCAAATTTAGTTGTCTACAATGCAGGTGTCTACATCTTAACTAGTAAAAAATTCCCTTTGTAATCAGCAGAAACAAGCACTTGCAGAAAACAATTAATTTCACATTAAGGCAGACTTCTAAAATAGGTCAAAACTATGCTGCAGACCTCTACATTTGGACAAAAGGAATCCTATTTGAGAAGGCCAGTACTCATTGCAAAACATGTCCCTAAGCTACAGAGCAAAACACCAGAAAAATAAAAAGTGGCCGGGTGTGTCCAACCCTCCTCAGAAAGCCAAGTCCAACGCTGCACTGCCACTGCAGCGCAAAAGAGCAAGCGGCTCTCTACCATGGCAATAGGCTCAAGGTTTTCATGGGCCTTCTAAGGCCAGAAGAAACGAAATGAGACTGTGTGAAAAAGACTGACCTCAAGCTAGAGCATCCAGGACTTCCACCCAAACAGCAACACCTTTCAGAAAAATGCTGCACCTCTATTTAAAGATTTCAAGCAATGTGGAGCCTTCCGCAGTCCCTGCTAAGCTTTCCTAGTTGGTAATTACTCTGCAAACCGCTGCTGCAGCCTCCCCATTCTCTGAAAAAAGCTGCATTGGTCCCTGCTGGCTATGTGAAAGGGAGACCAGCTGCAAGCAGCGAGTATGGGTGGTGTGGGACACGGACACCCCCCCCCGCCCAGGTAAGAGAAGCAAGCACTGTAACAGCAGACAACCGCCAGACTCTAGCTAGGAGTTCCTCCCTTTATTGAGGAGGGCAAGGATAATTAAAAGGGTATGAAGGTGCAAGAAGGGATAAGCAGACCATCCACTCACTGTGCTTCCTCAGCAGCTACCACTTTTGTATAGTAGTCACTGGAGTACAAAACCACATTGGCAACCTGCTCCACTGAGCGAGAAAGGAGAAAGCGGACAATCAGTTTCTGATGCGTGTGCACAACAACACAGCTGCCCTGCCCCGAGTCTCGGGAATGACATGATTAGGACAGCAGGAAAACCCAGCAAATTAGAGCCTGAAGGGGGACCACCGGACCAGACAGCCTGACGTGGATAGAGACCAACAGCGTACAAATAACCAGTCCATCTTCCCTGAAAGGCACCTGGACTTGATTTGGAGATGACAAAAAGTCAATAACCCACAGTTTCCCTTGGGAGCCTGTTCTTTCCATTATAAAGATCTCCCTCCTTCTTCTCTAAGCCACGTGCACTTTTATTTCTGTTCATGGGTCTCTCTTGCGTATTTATAGTCCATGCACTTGCATTCAGGAGACACCACCATCGAGCAGGCTGCAGTCAAGAGCCTGCTATAGTAAATGGCTTATACTCTCCAATCAAACGCCCCCAAAAAAGTAATTCTGACTGAAACGCTGGTAAGGAGAGAATCTGGGGACCAACAAGGTCTCTTTAAGCCTGACGGAGGCGTGTCAGCCTAAAAAATATTTGGGAATCACTACAGAGTGCATCCAAGATGGGCACCAAATTGGCTTTTTCTGCTATAGAGTTGTAAAAAGCTCAGGAATTTTGATCCCTCCCTGCCTTCTCTTCTCTTTCTCATCCTTTGTCTCTCAGACTGTCTTCCACAGGTCCAAGTGCAATGACGCCTGTGGGATGAAAACATGCAGTGCCACAAATAAAACACAGGCACAGTACTGAAACTCCTCTGAAACTCAGCCCCTGCCCTCAGCTTCCTTGGGAGGAATTACACCATCAGTGGCAGAGTGGCTGTTTCTCGCATTGCCAGACATTTCTGAAACCCCAAGCAAAATGCGATGCAACCTGGGCACCTTCGCCGTTAGCAGGAGCATCACATGGACAGGGCAGCACTTTCCACTGGCCTCCCAAAAGAGGGGGCTTTTCCCCCACAGCACCTGCCTTGCCCGCTGTAGGTGCCAGACCCTTTCTCTTTATGAGAGGGAACATAGCAGTGCCTGAAATTAAGCCATATAAACAACCATGAGAGTCAATAAAGAAGCTGCGGTGTTTCACTTGATGAACAGCAAAGAAACAGCAACAGACAGGGTGAAGGGAAAAATTCCTGACTTGTCCCAGACTGCCTGCCTAAGCTGTTGCAAGCACTAAATTCTGGCTGTCTTTCAGTTCTCTTACCATTCAGTCTTCTTGCCCTCAAAGAATCCCGAGCAACCATAAAAACATACCCTGGGCTTTGATCTTCTTCACTGTTTTCTCTGTACTGTTGTTGATGGTGATAGTGACTGCAATGGGCTCACCGTGGTAGTACACCTAGAAGGAATTTGATGCTCAGAAATCCAGCCAGGAGGCTTCTCCCAAGCCCTAAACCTCTCTAGTCACCCCAGATTAAATCTCACAGAGGCCAGATAAGGCAAGATGACCCTTCCCAATGATTCATGGCCCTTCCTTCAATGATTTATTTAGTCTCAAATGCATCTGGTAATGGGGTCTCAGCCTTCCCTAACAGCACCTACTGACAGAAATGACATTAGAGCTCTCAAGTGCTGCAACAAGTCAGTCTGAGCTGAGACGGTTCAAGTTACAAATGGATGTAGCTGCTTTGGGCAGGAAAATGCATACTGGTGTGCCAGTACTGCGATGTCCACAGCCCCCGGGCGAAACCCTCACCTCTTTACTGAGGCAAGCTTTCAAGTATAATGGCTTGTTGGACATGAAGAACTGCCAGGTGGTCTCCGTACAAGGTTGGGGTCCTGGTTCATCTGGAGCATATTGCACCTTACGGATCAGCAGACGTGCAGAGTTCCTGGGAAGCAGCAGAGGACAACATGGTGGTACTTTGCACTTGGCAGAGGCAGGAGTTCTGCATTCACACGTGCTTTACACTCAAGAAGTCCACTGACAAGTGGGGCAAAGCTGAACAAGCAACCAAGGTACGTTACTGAACCACCCCCACCCCCTTTAAGAAGGGCAAAGCTGAAGACAGACACGTTCTGTTACCTCTTATGAATTCTCTCTTCCACATTCTCTGTTGAGAAAGCCTTTACCTCAAAGTCCACCCCACAGGTCTGCCAGAGAGAGGAGACAGCTGTGAAATCAGTGTCAGAAGTCAAGAAGCCAGATGTTTAAATATCTTTCAGTACATCAGAAACTGACGGACTTCTGCCAACTGCAAATTCTCCTGGCCTCCCACCACTGGAACAGAGGTCCTTGCCAACTGGTGTGGCAGCATCCACCTACTCCACGCTGCTTCTGATAAATGAGGCTTAATTCCCAGCCTTTGTCAGATGGCATCCCCACTCCCGAAAGGCTCGGTCACAGCGTGCTGCAGGTTATACGAGTGACCAGCCTGCAAGGGTCTCCGGTCCACCTCAGGTTTCTGAACTGAATTTCTAAATTGACTTTGTAATGCCAATACCTGACCAAGGGTCCAGGTCAGTCTTCTTTCCAAACGTCTAAGGAGTGGGAGTCATCAGGCCAAGCTGACCTTTGCTTTAACAGGTTTATACCACCACGGGACATCTGTGAGTCCCAGATAACTCTCTACAAAGCAACAGAGGAATTTTTGCCAGAATATCATTCCTTGGCAAAAAATACAGCTTATCCCTGTTGCACTGGATTCTACAACCTGCATCCCAACTTGCCCAGCTGTTAGCCTAGCTCTGCGGTTCACAGAAGCACCAAGTATAAAGGGAATATTTTAATTGGTGTCAGAAACCTCGCAGAACATCTCATTATCTGATATCTGTTACTCCGGAGGTTTTGTTTACTTTACACACATGTGCAAGCCAGCCCTTCTCTGCATCAGTTTTAATTCAGACGCAGGTTTTAACACATGCTATTTATAGCAATCTATGAGACTTTAAGCAGCCTTTTTCTCTCATGTAGCCTGACAGCTACAATCATTTCATGTGCAGCCAACCCACAAATCATGTGGTACCCTTCAGGAAACTACAAGCACTGCAAATGAAGACTAGATTCCCCTTCTTCTTCTGAGAACTTAAAATTCCAACTCTGTGGCACACGCTTGTAGCTCTTCAGCCAGGTTCCTGACATTTGTGGCATAGCACAGTCAAATCCAGTACCACCTTCTTCTACTCTCAAGCTAGCCAAACAAATTCACATGAATTTTTCCACTCGACTTTCCTCAACCATGATAAGCACAAGTGTCACATTGGTCTCACCTTATCAACATCACGAGGTGCAGGCTGCAGACAGACTGAACAAGGCAGGTAATCTGGGAACTGTGGGAGGAAGAGAAAAATATCCCAAAGCAATATTACCCAGATACTCTAGTTAACATATTGTTTGCAAAAGGTACAAAGCAATCCTGAAGACAACAGGTCACTCACTGTAATGTAACCCTTCGAAGTTCTAGCTAAGATGGAGGCTTTAATATACTGGGCCTTATCTTGCCTTGTCCAAACAAGTCCCTCTCTTCCAAAAATACTTTAATAGTCAAGAAAGGAAAGAAACAAAAGAGAAAGAAACAAGTAAAAAATGTCCAGGCACATGAAGCACGTAGTTTAAAAATCAAACAGAGCCCTAGAGACACAGCTTAAAGTAGAAGCTGCAACATCTGGCTCCTCGCCCAAGATAATCAATACAGCTCACACAGGCTTCGAGCTGGAGCAAAGCATCGCTCCGTCAGAAACACAACTAAGGCCATGAGGACCAGCCAGTACCCAGTTGCTCCTGGCCTGGGCAACTCCAGACATCAGCTGGGGAGGTTGCAGAGCAGCTCACGGAGACCAAGCGCTAACACCCTATTAGTGACTCAAGATTTTGAAGATCACTAGACTGTATCCGAGTGGTAATAACATCACGGCAGGTACCAGCCCATTCAGCAGAATCATTCAAAGACCTATTTGTTGCTATAAGAGAGCATGTAGTTTTCAAACCTGGATCTTCCTAGGCAATGCTAAGGCAGACGTGTCACTGACAGCACTGGAAGCATATCCTGTCAGATTCAGAATTTGGCAATGAGCTGTTATTTGTTGACAACATCTGGTAAAGAGCTTTTCATCTGCTTGTTTGATCCATAAAATTTTTAAAGAGAGAGGATTTGGCACTTCCTCTGTGAGCACTGAGGCAATGGTGCAACATATTCCAGCCTCTCAGGAACGGGAAGACGAGGCTATATAGGGCTGTTGCTAGCATAAAGCCATTGCATGTTTCCTTGCCTTTTCAAGGAAAGCACTTTTCACATGCAGCTAAAAACTTCTTGCACTTTACCACTTAGGATGTTAAGAAAAAAAAATTGGTGCGTTGCCTGTCACTCATGACTGGAGCTTTGCATAACATGAATCTTCTATTAATCCCCGTCTTCAGTCCCTCACTGGGTCTCAGCAGCCTGGTAATAACAGACAAGAGGGTCGGAGGCTCTTATGAGATACTTACTGTAAAGAAAAAGGGATAAGCATTTTTTCCCAGCTTCTTCAGCAGAGATTCTTGCAAGTGGGAGAGAGACTCTGGCTTGTCAGCAGGTGGGTACACTTGGACCCTAGAGAAGAACAGGTCCCGTCGAAAGGTCAGGCCCATCACATCAATGTCTTCCTGGCCATACCGGAAAGCACAGGTCAGGGACACATACACTGGAACAAAGCACATGACAGGTAAAGCATGCAGCAGGCTAACAACGCAGCCAGGGTGGATGTAAAATCCTCCTGCAATACAGAGTCAAGGAAGCTTGTTTCAACACTGTTGTATAACCCAGTAAGTGTTTATACCATATGTAAGAACATGCATTACATTGATTAAGAAGCCCATTCACTGGGGAAGAGTTACGTTTGTACCCTTAAAAAAAAAAAGGCGCTCTCTCAGCACCTCACTTCAAAAGAGGACTAGCAATCTCTGAAATACACATTGCATAAAACCTCAGACCTTCTTTCCCCTTGATAAGTGCAGGATCCACCAATACAACACCATCTGAAAAAAAGGAAAAAAATAGGAAAGATTAACAGAGGATAATCAGGGCTGAGAGAGCAGGAAGGGCAGCATGTATCCGTGCAGACTTACCTACAGGTTCCACATTCCCCGAGTTGTCAATGAAGTCCCGTTTTCCCAGGTAGATGGTCAGCTGTAGGGAGATGACCATGGATGAAGTACGAAGTGGTGATGGTCGTGTGTTGGTGAGGGGGGAATGCTATAGAGCTATAATCTTGTCGAGATCAGAACAATTTCAATTTAAACAGAATATTGTTTTTTTTCCAGCAAACATACAATCCCCACCAGACTCAACAGGATTATTCACATGCTTCAGGACACAAGAACCGAAGACCTGATGTAGACTAGCTCACACAAGTGCAACATAAATACTTGTGCATGGGACAAAACTATAGATTTAAAAATTTTTGGTGCCATCAGGTTGGAAAGATAATGAATCAGCTTTGTTTTAAACATTTATTAGCAGGAGCACAACCCAGGAGGAGTAGGAGGCAAGTTGCCTTCCTCTTGTATTACAACATACGAGAAGCTTGTCCTATAAACTCTGTTTACATCACCTCCTCAAACTTAGCACTAAATACAGTTCATGGTCCTTCAGAAAAAAATAACAGAGACAGGAAAGAGCTTTCTAGTAAGTCTCCAGTCCGACCATAAGTACGACTCATACCTGCACAAACCAATCATAACGGTACTTACAGCTTTGTCACGGGTGCTTTTTTTGAAGATAACTTGTTTATGTGAGCTAGCATTCTTCCCACTTGTCCCCGTCTTTTGAGACTCTGGGCAGCTCATGGTCAAAGATGGGTATGTGACTGTGGGTGAATGATGCTGTTCTGCCCCAAAATGTCCTGGGAAAGATGTCAGAAAAAAATAGGTGTATGAGACAAAAGCGGAATTATACTGGGTGGGTGAAGCATTGTACTCCCATGTGTAGTCTACCAAAGACTATTTCAATAGATATGCAGGCACAACACAGAAGGTAGGTTTCTTTCCATTTTAGCAGTTTCATAAAAAAAAAAAACCACAAACACATCTATTTAAAAACAGATCTTCAGAAACATTACAAAAGATCAGTAACTCCTTTTAATTTATATTAAAAAATAAGTAGACTAGTATACAAAAGATCAATAACTCCTTTTAATTAATATTAAAAAATAAGTAGACTAGTAAAAAAGTCTGGAGGGGAAGAAATAGCTTGGCCTTTGCAGAGAGGTTTGTAGACAGTAATTTTGTGAAGATATCTGTAAGAGTACAGATAAAGGTAATCTGATCAAGGTACATGGATTTTGAAATGGTACCTCAAGATTTGTCATCAGAGGCTCTAAATTGTCACGAGATAAGAAGGTAATTCCACTCATTAATAAAGGCATAAAATACATGAAAGAAAGAATATCAGCACACATGAGCTTTGGGTACTTTTGGGGGATTTGTTTGGTTTTGCTGGTTTTTTTTACCATTGCAAGTATACAACAGCACAGCATCACCTGTCCTGGGACATTTGCTATGGAGCACATCCTTGAATGAATGGAAAAAAGCCTAGATAAAGAGCAAACAGCCTGCCCACAGACATACAGCTATTCTAGATTCCCAAAAATAAACCTGTCTCTGTTAAGGAGGAGTGCTTCACGATGCAGATTAGATAGGTGATGAAATACCACATATTCTATAACAGTTAAAAGTATTGTAGTCAAAAGAAAATACAACTATAGCCTGACATGCGGAGTTGTACTTGGTATCATTTAGGAAAAATGTCTTGACACAAACAGAGAAGTTATTAGCAAATAAATCAAAAACACAACAGAGAATGCCACATACCATTTCAGAACTTGTGTACCACATGCTCAGTCTAAGACCTAGAAAGCTGGTATGTATCAGTAAGGAGTCAGAGCAAACCCGGAATGAGAACTCTTCTGTCCTACTGTATTTTCTTAAATCAGAACCAAATGCAACCCATTATTTGTAGGATATCGCTGAGCTCAAAGCAGAACGGACCTTAGGAATACAACAGTCCCATACCTGCCCAGAAAGGTAACAATTGTAATTAGGGGTAGGAGACAGCTTGTACCCAAGGAAAAAACAGGTGAAATAAGATTCTTGGTGGGGGGTGGACACGACATGACACAGGACGAAGAGGATGGACCAAAAGGACACAACAGATCTCCAGAAACCCTGGGTGGTAAAAGCGGAAAGACATTAGTTTTTCACTTTGTCATAAATTATAAAATAGCAGCATCCAGTTCAGACAGCAAATTCAAAACGAAGTGAATAATTTCCCCACATAGCCCAAGATTCAGGAGTACAGTGTGACTGCAGAAGGCTCTGGAAACCACCAATATGAATTGATTCACAGATTAGACAGGTTCACAGGGAAAAGGCTTTTGGGAGATGTTGGACAGGATGATCCAAGGTGCAACCTTAACCCCGTAAGACTCTGAAGCTGAGGAGCAGCATCAGGAAAGGATGATGCTACATGTGCCCTGTTCTTACACATCTCCCTGTTGGACCCCCATGAAGGAGTATACCGTGTTAGACAGACTGCTGGTCTGAGGGTACAACTGTCCTTGCAGTTTGCTTCCTTTCTATTTCTCTGCTTGCTTTCCCATTTTAAAGCTATTTCAAGAGTAGAAACAGTTTCTAGGGTCTATTTGCACACAACAAGCTGTGGAAAAAGGAAATTCTTCCCTTCTTAGAAAGCTAGAAAAAACGTAAGGTAGAGATTAGAGAAAGACTTTACACATTTAAGAATTACTATTTTGCATGAAGTATAGGTAGGCCAAGTCCAAGTCCAGAATGGCATTTGCTGCTGAGCGGACACCGCACTCACGCTGTAGTCCCAAATAAACAAACCAGTAAATAACATTAAATACCTTGTTACGTTCCAGATGCCACAGGAGCTGCCACAGAACAGAGACGTGAACTTCTAAACTAGCGAAGAAAGGTGAAGTTTTTACACAGCTGTGTCCTATGCTCCTTCGCATCTATCTGAGGGAATCACTAACCTCTTCGCAAACAAGGAGGACAATTTGTAGTGGATTTGAAAGCACGTCTCTAGTTGCGTCCATCCAGGATTTCAGGAATTAATCCTCCTCCAAGAGCAAATATTGTACCTGGGCTAAGATTCAACTGTAAAGTGGTTAAGTCAGCAACATAAAGCATTACCTAAGGGAGCTCAGATTGTCGGTGAAGAGGTCTACAATGTCATACTCACACAGTTTGTAAAGACTACAGACCTACATAGAACAGGACGGTTACTGAAAGCAGCTTTAGAATAAAGCTCTTTCTCTGTCTTCTCCTTCCTAGGGTTGCAAGTCATCCAGCTTGATAAGCTGAACAGACAAGAGCCATTTATGAAAAAGGGAGTTTATAAAACACCAAATCAAGTCTCTATAAATAGATGCCATTATGAAGGACTACCAAGCACTGAGAACATTATTCTTCTCATAATCACTAAGCGGTTTATCTATTATTGCTACACCAACTTTCCAATTGGCACGCTGATGCAAAACAGTATGTTGCTAGCTAGTACCCCTCCCCTCAATTTACTTACGGAGTAAGGCACAACATCCAAGATGTAAGACACATCAACAAGATTTCAATCAGTTTAGCTTTTCTGTTCATGAATGTCCCAAGAATAGCTTCCCCCTGCCCCCCCGAATTTGGTCTTGATATTATGCACAACAATGTGTGTAATTTTTGGCTTGCAAGCTGCATTAACAGCTGTAGCTTCCCTCTGTGCTGCATCTGTTAGTTTGATTAGAAAGACCACGATAGCCTCTCCACTTGCCAGCCTGAGCAGCACCCTCCATTTCAGGCAATCTTGCAGTCATAAATCAAGCTTGCTTTTTGCAAACAAACACCAACATTTGCTTGAATATAGTGGCCTGGGTACACAAATTATTAAAAAAAAAACCAAACCACAGAACCAGTGTTCCTCAGCTTTTTCAGTGTTTTCCAAATTCCAGCAACATTAATTGGAGGTGGGTTGTTTGGAGAGTTTAATCACTACTCTGTCTAATCAACTCTGGCAAACACAAACCAGCCAGCCCTCAAACACAGACATTCACACGTGCCTGTGCTGCTGAAGGAAAGCGGGATCCTGGTTGTAGACAGTAGGGAAGAGACGCCAGAAACTAAGCCACCAAATCAACACGTTCCATTCAGTCACACGGTGCAAGAACAAAAAGGAGAAAGCTGGTTCTGTTAGTTTGTGCCGCTGCCACTGCAGGATTATTAGCCCTTCAGGAGAGGAACAAGCACTCCTGTTGTACCTGCTACTCCTCTGAGGGCCTGGGAGGTGTGGGTACACATGCAGTTTCCAACATCTTATCTTCAGGAGAGCCTGGAAGCAGCTTCACCGTAACACGAGTTTCCTAACACACCCTCCTGGCTGGAGAAAGATGCCCACCCCACTCCCTAAACCACCTGAAGGGCAGCTCCACCTTCAGCAGAAAAACAGTGCAACAGCCACCTCTGCACAGCAGCTGCTTTTGTTTTCTCTGCCCTCTGCATGTTGAACCGGAAAAATAGAAGTAAATAAATGAACTATAGCAAACAGAGCTAAAATTGGTCACTAGAATTTCCTACATACCTTGGTCCTAAGAAATTTTAATCTGAAATACTTAAGGTCTTAGCTAGCTAGCCATTATCCTCAAGTATTATTTAACCTACTTCATAACAGCATCAACAGGCAAAACAAAGCCCTTTGTGTAAGATGCTCCATGTTGTAGAAAAACACAAGTATAGCAGTCTAAATTATAAACATCCTAAACCCATTCTGATCCTCCTCAGCAGAGCCTGCAGAGTTTTTATTATGTTAATCTCCCAATAATCTTTCATCACGCTGACTTGTCATTTAGTGATCTGCTTTTCCACAGTAACCAAGGTCACCCAGACTCTTGGTAGGTGCCTCTTCAAGGACCTTCTGCCACAGCAACAGGCTGAAGAAAAAAAATACTTTGCCCTTTAGAAATGCTTGAGAATGCCAATGTGAATCTTCACATTTTTGCTACGGTCCTCACTTCCAAGAGCTGGACAGGCGGCTTCTTTCTTTATGAAAACAGGAGGGTGGTCAGTGATGGCTCTTAGTTATGCATTAAATTCATACCTTAAACAGCCGGAGACTTTGCTTTATTATATTGAAGTAGGAACCAGAGCATTACCTTCAACAAGGGGGTTTGTGTTTTTAAAGAAACATACTATTGCTGGCTGAAAAGCTTAACAAGGTAGCCGTCGAAGTATCACAGCTGAAAAAGCCACCTACTTTCAGCAGTGTCTTGAAATACAGATACTAACTTCCTCAATTCAGTAATTTACCCAAAATACCCAAGAATACAGAGGCACTTGTTTAGCAAGTTTAGGTAACACCTCCTCCAGTCTCACGGCAGTATTCCTGAGACAGGGTGACACTAGGTTGTACCTGCGGGATGTCCAGCTAAAAGCATTACCCTCTTCCCGCTCTACACCAAATCCTACAGTGTGGCTGAATACAAACCCACAATTCATCAGGAAAACAGCACGGAAAAATCACTTCAGGTTCCCCTCTTCACTCATTTGGATCAAGATCTCACAAACACACAAATAAATGAATCTGAGCATTGTGGGGTTTTAAAAGCAGAACACAGGTTTATTTACAATCAAGTTCCTATGGGCAGCTGAATAAATAAAAACTTTGCCCCATATACTCTAATTCCCCTCTGCAGAAAGTGTCAGAACAAAAGGCTAGGTTAGAGAGATGCCTGGTATAGCAGCTGCCCCCTAATCCAGCCCCTCCAAAGAACACACTTCCTTAGTAAAACACTATCAGGAAAGAAGAAAATAAAGTGCAAATTAAAAGGCAATAAAACGCTGGTGGCTTGTCTTGAGGCCCAGACGATGTGGAAAGGTTTGGCTGGATAAAGTTATGTCAGGCAGCTCACACCCAGCCACATCACGGTTTTGGATGCTTCAATAGGGACAGAGCCAAGACACCGCTCCGTAGCGGAGAGGGCTCCAGCGCGAACAGGTATATTGCACATGTGCTCAAGAAGGGGGCAAGTGGCCTGGAATTGCCAGCACCAAAACAATGGATTTGGGATTTAACCCCATTTCTCTCCTGTGTTCTACTGACAGCCGCCAGGACAGGACGGATGAACAGAAAAAGGGATCAAACATCTATATTCCGGTACTGAAGTCACAGTATGACTACATTCCTTATCGCAGCAGCACAACAGAAGGTGAACTCTCTCCTCACGCCCAATAACCAAACTGTCTGTGGAATAAAAAGATTAAAAATCTCATAATTTGTGATACCCAAGCTGTTGGAGGGCATTTTGACAAAAGGGTGCAGGCAGAAGTCCTGAAAAATGGACCATCGCCTTAAGAACAGGTGAAACTGACAGAGAGTTCACATGACAGTGCTGGAGAGCCTGCCAGGATCACAGCAGCTCTGAACTGCGCCGGTAACTCGACGGCAGAGCTGCCAGAGCCACAGGAGACTCTCCTGAAGTGTTGGAACAGCTTTTAAGACTGCCTAGGACCTGTCCACGTCTCAGGATCTTCTCACCCCACGCCTGAACTAGGCCACAAGAACAGAACACAGGAGACAGGACATGTATTAAGTCAGCATACACAGTAACTTCTTTCCAACATTTCCAACTCCGAAGTGCTGCAGATACATTTGTGTGACTGGGTATTTGGCACAGCTGTCTGGTGAGGAATCCCACTAGTACCTTCAGCTCCATTTGGTGCATAGATACTGCATGTAAAGGCATGACTACATTCTCCACCCAGAACAGCTAATCCCTTGCTGAGTCCGAGTACCACAGTGCAGTTACAGCCAGAAGAAGTCTCTGACTCAGGCTCCTTCTCCATTGCTTTAGAACTTTCCTCTGGAAAGTGAAGCCCATGCGCTTGTTAATATCCCGACTTAGGATGGATCCGGGCTCGGGTCTCCATTCTGTTCAGCCATGGACCAGCACCGCCATACACAGAGGAGCTGGACGCTCTGCCCTTCACCCTCCGTCCAGTCAGAACTCAGACCACAGGACAGCCTTGTTGCCTTTGTCCACACTGACCACGTGGGCACCCGCTGGTGACCATGCGACTGCATTGATAGGAGAACTGAAATGGAAACCAGGTGTAAGTTTACAAAAAAGCTGAATTCCACAACAGTACTTGACACTGGAATAAAACATTATAATACTCTATGAAAGAAAAAGCACTTTTTCAGCTCTCAAGAGACTCAGGTTTTTAATAAGCCTAAGAGAGATACAATTTCTTCAGAATATATTAAATGCACTTTACCAGAATCGTCTCTGTTTAAGAAGTTGAACGCTAACAAACCTAACCTTAATTCAATCTAGAGAATACTACCATGAATCCACAAAGAACGTGCATATTAAAAATTCTCACACACCAACACAAACTGCAAAGCTGCACGACTACAATTATTTCATAGCTCAGCAAGATTCACAATCCAGATCCCCGTTTTAAATGGCCAGCTTCCCCTCACCTGTGGTGCTTTGCAAGCGTCCTCTCCAATTTCCCAGTGAGCACATTCCAGATGTAAAGGGCCCCATCAGCTGAACCAGCAGCCACATAGTTACCATCAGGGCTATGAGATCAGAGAAGGTGCAGAAGTCAGAGAATAATTTTCAAGCCAGCAATTTATCAGCACACATGATCATTCAGCTGCAACTTCCTAAGCAAGCAGCTTGGCATTAATTAATTTATGTTGTTACCAGCTGCAAACACTAAGAGGTGAAAGCACTTTGAAATCAGGAAGTTTCCAAGACATTGGATCAACATCTACAGATATACTCTGTCTTGACCAAGAGGTAACCTTGAGCAAGTCACAAACTCTGCCCCAGTTTTTCTACCTGTAAACGGGGACAACACAGCCAAGCATCAGGAATCACTCAATTTTGCTGTGGAAAGATTTATCAACTATCTTGCTTATATCTGACCTTACCTGAACACAACTCTTGTCCAGTCAGAGCCACATTTGAATCCCTGGGCACTGAAAAGTTAGAATTAAATAACTGTAAATTCATTTGTAAGATGGACTTCCAGGTTCTCACTAAAAAGCACAGTAAGGATTTCTACACAGTATCATAGGAAAAGACCTTTAAGGTCATCAAGTCCAACAATCAACCTAGCACTGCCAAGTTCACCACGAAACCATGTCCCCAAGCGTCACATTGACAAGTCTGGAATAAGCTCCAGGATCCCTTTATCACTAATCACGTTTTTCATACATCTTCTTTAAAGAGGTAAATTAAAAGATCCACCAGAGCAAATTCTTTGCTGTTAGACTCTAAAGGACTTTGCTCCCCATGCAGAAAAAAAGGATACTTAAAACCACTCCAGCACTGTGGGCAATCCACAATCCTAAGTTCTGAAATTTCTAACGTGCTTGTGGAGAACATACTCACCTGAACGTCTGCTTGACAGCACTAACCCGCAGATCGATGATCTTCAGTAGATCATCACGGGAACAGGTCAAAAGCTCCGTTCGCTCTGAGTTCAGGTCCAGAGCTGTAATTCTTCCAAGCAGCTCCAGTTCTTTTACTATGCTTTCAGTCCTAAAGACAAAAGAAGGAAAAAAAAATAAATGTAAATCACAGTCCAGAAGCCAAGCCACTGCATCAAAACTCTGACTTGTCCCAATGTGGAAAAGAAGAGCACAAAAAGGATTACTGGTTTATCCTCACATTTTTATTCTTTCCCAAGCTAGATCTCACTTTGTGGATAACACTTCCAGCCCATAGTTAAGATACTACTTTCCTCACACCCCCACCCTCTGAAAAACTAAATATCATCTAGAATAGCAAGTACTGACTGATGCAAAAATATTTACAAGAAAGCAGATTGCCTTTTCAGGAGAGAAACAGCATCCTCCCCCCCCAAAAAAAGTCCCAAACTCTAAACTAAACAGTATAAAAGCAGTAACAAAACTCTCTTTAACGGTTTTCTGCAACTCCAACAGTCTCATTCACTTCTAAGCTCAGGAAGAAGAGTGCCCTAGTGCAAGTTATACCTGGACAGCAACCCCATAACCATTCCTACACTTAAAGCTCTCTTACAATAGTTTTACCTGATGTCCCAGAAACGAATTTTCTTATCGAAATGTCCGCTCATTACACATTGCTCAGTACATACGATGTCATTGCAGCTAGATCCTGCAAACACTGTTTTTATACCTAAAAAGGATAAACCAATAGTGACACACTGAAATCTACACTGTACAAATTGATGACCTAAACAGTTCTATGAAAACAGAGACAGAAAATAATCACTACACCACACACAGCAGTGTCCAAGGAGTGCCACAGGGCAGACAAACTCTTGTCTTAGAATAATCCTGACTTAAGTCTTCAACAACCTCTCTGCCCTTCTCAATCTCCTTTGCTGTGGCTAATATCCCTTTAAATGCTCCTGTGACAGCTGCTTTACTTCCACTTTGTATTTAATTTGCTACTGTTAAACAACATGGAACTGTCTCCTTGACCTATGTTTGCAGTTCAGGTATCAAGGTAACCTTGAATCTCAACTTCTCTCAGTGCAAGCAGGTTTAAGACCCATCAATAGGAGGAAACCTAAGGAAATAAGGCGTTTCTCCCAAAGAAAAATCTGGATCCTAGCATTTCCTTTATTTGAGATGTTGAAATTTTTTAGTACGTTTCCAAGAGACACTTACATCTACCTCAGGGTTAAAAACTCTGACATGGCTCCAAGTTTTTAGTTGAAGACTACAATACCCACCCCCTGACTGGTAAACAAAGAACACTCACAGAACACAGCTGCTGTTAATGTAATAGCATTAACACTGCTTCCTGCATACGCATGATTTCTTTTTCTTACTCCAGGTAACAGGCAGAAAGAATCCAATTACTTGAATAACAACAGAAGATGAAATGGCTGCTAGTTTTTGCTTTTTTTGACTAGCAGTAAGATGAAATAATCTAGCTGGTGTCAGGCTTCCATTTACATTCAGTAGAAGCACAGAACATGGATGAAAGACAAAAGTTAGGTTTCCTTACAAACTTTGCTGCGGAGGTCCCACAGCTTGAGGGTCCGGTCATGACTTCCCGAAACAATGCGTGCATTGTCCAGCAAGAACTTGGCCGACAGAACTTTACCGCTGTGACCTGTCAGGGTGTGCTGAGGATGAGAGATTTACATGGTAAAATTGCACAGTTCCACTTGCTCCCTTTCCTCGTAGCTTACTAGTTCTGCTGTTTAGCAACTCAAAGACACTCTTAAATCATAATTTGCAGGTCTACTGTATGGCCTGGAGGAAAAAACCCAACCATCTATTATAGCTATATACATATATATATATATATATATATATATATATAGCTATATATAGCTATATAACAAGAGATTAACACTGAGTAGGAGTGTTAAGTAACACAGAGTTCAGCCTGAAGCTGGGAGACACAGGTTACCTTTAGCTGCAGTTTTTCTAGCTATTTGGGGAACCTGCAAGCTCTCTTCCTCAACACTCCACACCCCTACGTTTCATGGACAGATGGCAACTGCAACACAGCCTTGAAGGAGCAGTGAGCAGAAGGGGTTAAAGCATGCTGAAAATGGAAACCGCGCCTTCACATTTTTATAATGAGCTTCTCTCGAGGATATGACAGGGTATCTACGCTGTTGCTACACTTCCAAGCCTGAAAGCTAAGGCAACTGGAGATTTCAGAAAAACTCCCTGCAGCAGTTCCCGTAACTGCAGGGGGAGGCTCCGCAGGGCTGAGAACAACACGAACCACATTCCCTTCAAATTGCTGAATGTTACATACTAAATCACAAAACAGGTAACGAATGACTGAATTAAGAACTGTGAAAAACAAAGAGAGAAATCTCTGGTATATAGTTATTTTTTTTTTGTTTTAAATACTCAAAGGACTATCAAATTACACAAAGCAATCTAGGCTTGGGAAATACAAAACAAAACCCCTTAAGAATGGAAAGGAATGGGAGCAGTTTGGAAAAAAGAAGTAACCTGATACACAACACAAACTCGAAAGAATAAATCATCCCATAAAGACCACTTTGTTTTAAGAAAGGTCACAAACTCTGGAAAGGAGGATCTAAACTTTCACCCTACATCTCTCTTCTGCTCTTGCTGCACAGTCATTATGTACAGATATTTGCATTTAAGTAAGGACTTTGTGGCAAGATTTACCACAATTTCAGCTTCACTGCCTGCTGCTCACGTGCAAGCTATGGCAAATCCGTATCACACGCACTCCTAGAATGCACTATTTTATTGCAGCAAACAGTGAATGCACTCGCCCAAAACTGATAGTCAGCAAGGGCACGAAAAAATTACAGGAAGCTACTGTGAAGCCAGGTGGACATTTGCAGGGATAACTAACTTTGTAGCGAATAATCTATAATCCGCTGAACTTTTATTCATTATAATTCACATCCAATAGTAGGTTTTGCAGCCAAACAGAAGTTGCAAAAGAACAGATATTCTCCACTTTCCTGAATGAGACCTGACATCTCCACACTGAGAAATACCCAGTGAATTACAATGCAACTCTAGGTTATAACTGACATGTGAAATGTTGGAAGATTCAGAACATCAGTGTAGCATCTTCCTAAAATAAAAAGTTGAGAGAAAGCATACATAGGAATGACAACAAACAAACTTCTTAGAAAGCTCACAAGAAACTTTTCTTTTGGCCAACTAAATGTGATAACTTCTTTAAACTAGAGCGGAGAACATGATACAAAGGAGTTGGGAGGAGAGGAGGAATTTTTCAAAAGACATTGAGAATAGTCAAGCACTTTTAGGCTTGCTGCCTTTAACAGCTAGGCAAAGGACTTATTTTCAAAAATGTTGCTCCTGACTTTGAAAAAAAAAATAATTTGTCTTCTGCAAGCCTTCTTCAGCAGTCCTCTCTGGACTGAGGCTAAAACACTAAAGTGGTTCTCCACAAACCACAAGAAGTGTTTACATTTGCAAAGGGGTATGTATTGGGCGTATATGGCAAGGTTTTACTGGGGGCAGGGGTTGTATTGTGAAAATATGCATTAACTGGAGTTTCCTGCAAGACTGTGCAGAGACCAATACTGTATTTTAGGTCTTGCTGTGAAGACCCTTAAGAGACAAAGATCCTGTTAAAAAGAAGAGTTATTGAAAGTGTATATAACTGTCCAGCTTCCAAAACTGTCATGTCCCATTAGACAAAACTGGAAACACAAGACGGAAGCAAACTGAGCACTACTTTGCCTTCAAGAGACTCACCCGTAACCGATTATCATCAACTGTCCAGATTCTGCTGGCAAAGTCATTTGAAGCTGCTAAGAGGTATGAACCCTGTGAACACAAGATTAATTTAAAACTACTTCTGCTAGTCAATATGCAAATTAAACTCAAAAGTATTTCTAATAAATTATTAAAATCTTATTAGTGCTGTATTGCCAAAGGAAAAAAAGAACAAAACCAAAAACATAGTAGCGTATACCAGTATGGAAAACTAGTGTAACAACTTCCAAAAAGGCTGTGGCTTTTACTTCTCAACAAAATGTGACAGTGATTTGTGGTATCATGACTACAGATAAAAGGAATAACAATAACCAGACCAGAAAGGACATTCTCTTTTTCCTTCTGCTGCAGTGAGGAAATGGGTTCTAGTCTACCCTCATATATTGTGGTTTTCTTTTTTTCCTCTTTTTTGATTTTTTCACAGGGAAAAAACCCTGCATCGCTACCCCCACTGATTAATTAGGCCTCAGACTTGAATTAGCCCAATTCTTGTAATTTTCATTAGAATTCTAACATCTTAAACTAAGATTCCAAAACCAAAATCTGTCCAGGGAGCAATAAATACACTTGTTCATGGCTTTAGGCTTTGGCCTCTTCCAAGTCATCCATGATGGAGAATGTCACGAGATTAATGCTTGCACTCCTGTCCCTCTTAAAAGGCTTTCTGAATCCTTAAAGCCCTTAAAGCATCTCACCTCAAGCAGTTCTGTCCTCAAATGTGTTCAAACAACTTACCAAAATCAGAACTAATTTCTTCTGCAGATTAACAGTGCCAGCAAGTCTCTAATGAGCTAGTCAGTGTCCAAAGGAAGGATCCTTTTGGGCATGTATCAATAAAGTTTAGCACATAAAATCACCAAATGAGAGAAACGAGGTCAGCTTTGGTCTACTATCTATGCAGTAAAGTGCTGTGTTATGGAAGAGGTCTCAGCAGAAAAGTCAGATCATGCGTCCAGTTACAACAATCCAAAACCTCAAACTCCTTCAAGCCGGACTGTTGGATGCTGATTCCAGTCATGTCTCCAATACTTCAGGTTAACATGAACTGAACACATCACAAGCTGTCAGCAAACACTCTGCCAGCCACACCATCACTGTGCCATGACTGGCGAGAAACTGCTGGGAGAAAAGGTCATGGAAGTGCAATCCTTAGGATAAATCAGACCTTTTACTATTCATCACAGACCTCAGCAGAGCACTTATGGAAATAAGCTTCACAGAAAAAAGCCTCAGTGTGTTTGCTTCTTTTGTGCTGTTATGCCAGCTTCAGCGGGAAGCTGAAGACTAATTTCTTACTTTAGACAAAGCCTAGTGTATTTTATCATAATGTCAGCCAATGTCTGAGCTGCATATCATCTTCTAAATTGTAAACAAAGTTGAGAATTACAGATGACAGCATATAAAATAAAGATTTTTTGTGCAATTTTTAACCATTTGCAGTTTTACTCTCGTAAGTATTTTAAGTCATTTCTTAGGCAACTTTTCGAAGTGTTAGAATGGAAATGGATAGCAGAGCACAACATAATTCAATTAATTTACTCCAATTCCCAAAGAGTGGATATTGCACAGATACTCACAGCACTATCAAATTCTATGCTGGTAATCCCAGCATTACTACCAGAGAGGGAACCTTTGGGCTCACACCTATCTGCACAGAGAAAGACAAACAAAAGTTAAGCATAGGATTAGAACAGAAACTGACACAAAGTGAACTATAACATCAGCTTGCTTAGCACCCCACCATAGCCCAAAGCAAAAATGTTTACCTCCCAAGACTTCCCAAAGCTTAACCCTCCGGTCCATGCCTCCTGTTGCTAGTAACCGGGAGCCAGGGCTGAACTGCACTGCATTCACCTCCCCATCATGTGCATCCTGAGGAGTGGGAGGAACAGAACAGCCACCCAAAATGGAATTAGCATAGACCCAAAAAACACAGACTAGAAAGCTATAGAACTTAAAAGGTTATACAGAACCACTGCTGTAGATCTTCCAGCAGTATATAGGAAACAAAGCCGCAGACTGAAACTCTACTATGGTTGATGGTATACAGACAGAGCAAAAAGGCTGATCCTTACCTAAAGAAAAAAATGAAAGCACACAAACACTAGCAAGGACTCAATGGTGATAATAAACTGCCAGAAGCCTTACAACGCTTTGCAAGTTTAGGGTTTATAAGGTAAGGCTTTTAAGATACAAAAAAAAAAAAAAAAAAAAAAAAATTAAGGAAAGGACAGAAAACAGGTCATATACTGTAGTAGGAAACTAATTTTTCATTTCTCCATCTAGAGCCAGCCATGGAACGTGATCCAATCAGTTCATGCAACTCCAGAACACCAGAACACTCAAGTCAGGGTTGAGTTAGGAAAGTCTGCTAGAAAACAGCATAACAGATCAGCTGCATTCATTTGGTGTACTGGTGATAACGCTACTTTATATTTGTGATTAAGTAGTACTGGCAAAGTTGTGACATCTCTCACAGAGACCTTGGGCTTAAGCTGTGGCTCCTATCTGCAGGTGCAGTGACACTCCTGCTTTCTCACAGCTTCATCTTTTGAAGCTTGAGTTGGCCACTGAATAGTGATTCTTAACCTTCTAAAACCTAAGACGATCTTAAGATCCTTCCTTTTACCCCCCCCCCCCGTTAATTTCACAGCTTTGTACTACTTACCCACATAGTTTTAGTACCACATTCTTAAATCATTTGCTGCATTCCTTTTTAAGTATTTGCAGTAACTGCTCTTTCAAAATCAGTTTTTCAGGAAACTTGTATTTTTCTGGAACTCGTTGCTTGAACTTGGTCTGCCAGCTCATATTTAGGGGTCATCACACTTCAAATCTGATCTTTCTACAAGTGCAGAAGAGCCATTCAGAACAAAACTGGTCAAAGGTCTTGCCTAGAAACTATGCCAGAGAACGATGGCTGAAGCAGCTACCTTCTCTGCCTTCCCAAGCCTGTTCTACTCATCTCTCCAGGAGTCTGGTCTGCTCCCTGTATCTGCCAAACCTCTGGCAAAATCCTCGCGTTGGAGGACTGGAATGTTCTGCTGGGCCTAGACAGGTCCTCACACTCCACCTGGGCTCCAAATGCAGGAGCTACAACATAACACAGATCATCTCCAGAAGGAACACATGGATTACCATGAACCAAGTACAGACTTCTTCCTTCTAACATTGCAGTGCTAACGACACATCATCTCCATACTGTCACAGTCTGACAGGCCTACTGCTGCAGCTGCTCCTACTCCTGCTGCAAGATGGGGAACTGGAATGGGGCAGCATTCCCCACGTTGCCAAGACTAGGGGTTGGCATGTCCTACTGTGGTTTACCCCTCTATATCGGGGAGACAGGCTGCACTGCTCTTGCAAGTTCAGATGATATTACAGAAGATCAAGAGAAAGGTGAAAACAATGTAACTTTTCACATGGTTCTTTAAAACCTCACATACATAGCTTTGCAGTATCTTCTATGATGAAATCAGACATCAGCTGTCGATCAGCTGTGCTTGCTGTACATAGCCAGAGGAGAAGAGAGGTTGCAACACATACTGCAGCCATGAACACCTCCCCTGATGCTCCCTATTCAAGTCAGCTCCAGGCTGTCCCCTAAGTTATGACTCTGTTCTCACTTAAGGTAACATTGCTACTCCCGCCACCCCATGACTTCCATGAGAGAAGATGCTAACAGAGCAGCTGGGAATACACAAGCCTCCATACTGCAGTGAGCCGCGCTGTTACTCTGGATGAAATACGTAATTTCACGCCCACGAAATACCCACACCCAGCACTGGAGTGCCTCAGAAAGCTCAAGAGGAATGTTCAAACAAGTAGCTGTGTTACAAGACAATTTACCACAGTATCTTTCATTCAAACAGCAACGCCCACCACTTTAAGTTTGGCCTTGTGAGGCCAAAACACATAGAGGAGGTCTCAGCTTGAAAACTTTAGATCACACACAACAAATGAAGACACCCCACTACCACAAGCTCCTCTTAACCAGTTCTGTTGGATAACATTCAGTGCCACAACTCCCTTCACTGTGGAGAACTGGAACTGAATTAATCCTAAACTGTCAGCAATCTCTTCCTCAATCACAGCTCTACTATGGCATGACAGAACAGGGACTGCTGGGAGCCAGGAGGGTAATGGAGTGTAATTCCCCTGTGCGCTCAGACCTTTTACTAGTCATCATTGACCTCAGTAAGACAGACATCAAGCACATTGGCTCCGACAAGCATCTGGGCTAAGAATTACATGGGATGAATTATGCTACCAAATCAAGAATTCCTTCTCGTTTGGCAATGTTAATAGAAAAGAGTTTCAAGAGAGCAGCTCCCACACAAAGAGGATTCATTTCCTCCAAAGACAGTAAAAGGAACGGTAAAACTGAGAACTCCTATACTTACAAAGACACATATGGCAGTAGTGGGCACTCTCACTTCTTTACTGGCACCTGGATGTGGCTCTACATTATCCTGGGGAGCAGGGAACGAGGACAAAGAACGTCTCCTGAGATGAAACAAAGTAGAAATATTTTAAAATGAGAACTGAATGCTGTTTCTCTTGAGTTCATCCAGATCTGTATCTGTCACTTAACTACACTGTACAGCAATTAAAAAACAGGGGAAGGAGGAGTTTAACTTTCTTTTATCCCATCTTTCAAAAATTACATTTGTCATATAACACTACATCCATTTCTGACTTTCGATATTTCATAGCACACCAGACAAATGACCTGAACTGATTACTGACCTCATTTTGGAGCAGGTCTTTTGGTTTGTTTGCTTTTTAACAGGAAAGAGAAACATGGGAATGACTGCAGCCGAGTTCAGCCAGAAAGACTGTAACTCCATCACTATGTCTAGGGAGAATCAATATCGTTGCAACACCACATCCCAGGCAGCAAAATGCTCCACTCAAAAGCTCAGGCTGCACAATTTAAGCAAAGACCTTCCACCCAATGCAGAGATTAACTGAGGACTGGCTCCACTCTGGATACTAAACACAGAGCCCAACAACTTATTTAAAATAACCCTATTAGAGGAACAAAGTGCAGTGGAAAGTAAGAGCAAACCCCAAGTATTCTCTCCACAGAGAGGGGCTCATTGCCTCCCTAACTGTAGACAGTTTCTAGGCAATGATATCAACATCTGAAATCTAATCAGGATAATGCAGCTGGGTTCCATGTTACTTCAATGGAATACATTCACATGCTGGACTAAGAGTGGATAATGTTTTCACCTGGCAGCATCAGAAGATTGATGTCCCAAAAGGGGAGACTCAGACAGACTGGAGGGAAAGGTCAGAGGTCAGCACACGGCAAGATGGAAGAAACAGGAAGTTGAGGAGAACAAAAAAAGAAAAAAAAAGGCAGAAGCTAGAAGAAAGGCTGAAATTAATTTGTTCGTATTCCCTGCATCACCAAGATTTTGGTGTACATTGAAACCAATATACAAAACAAGGAGGTGAAAGTGTTCTAACCTACCCAAAGATATTAGTGATAGAGTCCAGAAGGCCTCCAGCTGGCTGGGAGAGTCGCTTACTGAAGGAGGGGAGGACAGGTTTAAACCTTGTGAATAGCTTCTCCACATAAAGATCAATACAAATACATGTCATAGCAACAAGTCTCTGGAAAGACTCCCTCCCCTGCAGGCCCAGTCCGAAGACAGAAAACACAGGCAGGCATCAGTTCAAAAGTCACCAGTAACTACAACTTAGAAAATAATTTGTGAGTGAAGTTTCTTCAATTTCCTTCAACCTCCACCCTGTGAATTACTGGGTTAGATATAACAGTCTGCCAAGTCTGAAGTTTCAACCTAATTAATCCGTGCTCTCATGTAACTACCTCTTACTTTCCACTCACTGCTATTTTAGAGAAAGAAAAAAAGATGCATTTAATCTAGGTCAAGACATTTCAGCTAAATCTAAAACCCCAGCTATTTGCAAAGTCACATCGGTATCTTGTATAGTAGCAGAGGCATAATACAACAAGCACTGCAATACCCATGTTACTGTCTATTTTGGTTTTAAACCTTTGTTTTCAAGATTAAACACAGATTTTTTTCAGAGACTACTGTAATTTAGTTAAAAAAAGCAAAGGAAAACCAGCATATCTAAAGCATGGTAACAGAGAACACAGCACACAAGTTTCATACTGCTCTGGTAGAAATACTAAAGCGTGTTCCAGCTAAAGACAAGTAAAAACCTAAATAACGTACCGAAAAACTCCCTTATACCCCTTGTGCTTCCTTAGTGACATGGTACAAAAATCTTTTTTTCTACAAACCTGGATGTTCGGCTGACAGCTCGCACTGGAGATGTCTCCTCAGCTGTGTCAGAGGTTTCATCTGCAAGCACTTCAATATCATCATCCCTGCTGAAGTGAGAGAAACCAGCTCATTTTCAATCAGCCAGAGCTTCCTATGGAAACCACGCATTGATGTATACGAATTGAATGGATGACAGCGTTCCAGGGTCTAACCCACATCTAGGTTTATTTGGCTGTGGTAACATGCAGGTAGATCCAGACAACAGAAACACTGCTCTAGCTGTCACGGCCAGAGATACTACATTCAACATACAATGTCTGAAAACAAGTACCTGCAGCACCTAAACTTCAGGTTTTTCTTTCCAGCTGCGACTTGCACTCTTCACTGACAACACAGTTGGACTTCTGCCTCCCTGTTTATGTTGACAGGCATCCTTTCCAGATTCTCTTTACCACAGGGATTGCATTCAGCTTGCAGCACTACACATAGCGTTATAATGACCTACAACCTCTGAGCAAGGCTTTGCTACAGGGTAAATTATATTTGCTGGAACCATTACAAAATAGCAAAAACACGAGTTATTGCAACCCCAGACAGAGATGATATCCTATTTTCACAGAACATTTTTTGCTGTTCCAAAACAAGGACGTATTAAAAAAAAAACACAAGAGTGCGAATTTTCCTTCCTCATCCACACCAAAAACATCCTGGCACTTTCTATACTGTTGTGCTTCAGGTGCTGCTCCATTAAGTATGCAGGATGTTCTGGTTCACTTCATTAAAACTGTTGGTGTACCGCTGAACAGAAGCGTGAGGTTCCAATGCATACACCATGAATTAATCCAGCTAAACTATTCAGCTAATGCTCAAAGCTTCTTCCCCATTAGTCATCGCGGGTTCTGACAGCCTAGCATTTTTTCCTTCAGTAATGATTTTTCCTCTACCCCTGATTTTGCAGGACAAACTATTTTTAAACACGCTCTATCAACCTGATGACACTTGACTGAACAGGATGTTTAAATTCAGCATTTAAATAGGAATTCCATTCCTGACATCAGATAGCACTCAGCTGCAGAAGAATTGAAGACGATGGGACCGTTTTTAATCTTGTATTTAAAAATATGTCTGCATTTTAAGTTTAAGACGTTGGAGGACAGTCTATATGAAAAGGCTATGGAAAATATGTTCTTCGATTGGAAGTATCAGGCTGATATTTCAATAAAACACTATCACGTTCTGCTAATGTTTCGTTTTTAAAATCTGAAGTTTGAGCTCTTAGAATTGTACATAGCAGAAGAACTTTCCATGTTAACTTCATGTATTTTTTAAGTACATAAACAAAGGCACACTCCTTGAAATGCTGTAATTTTCCCCTTCAGTAAGCAGCACTTTTATACAATACAAACCCTCTAAAATTACGAAATCAAAAAGGAATCTAAAAGATCTGTGAAGCAGAGTTCGAGTAATTTACAGGAGCAATCATTTTCTAGATTTATTTTTTTTTGGTTAAACAGGTTTCTTTTTAACTTCTCAGTATCTCGCATCATATTATTTATGGAACACTGAGACCACCATCCCCACCACAACAGGAAGTAAAATATTCAAGCTGTTACGCTACAGCTACCTCTGAGGCCAGTTCTAAGACAGGAAGGTCTCACTTTGGGTGACAGAGAGGAAGAAGCTTAACAAGGAAAGTAGCCACAGACCTTACATGGGTGTTCCCCCTCTCCGTGCAACATTATTTAGTGAAGAATTTAATATTCCAAGATATTTCATGTGCTTTTACATCAAATAATGTGGGCAAGAGGGATATCACTATTCTTACAAGCTGGGAAAGCTGTTCTCTGGCTTGGGACTGTCTACTAGCCTGTGACACAGAAGTCAGCAGTAATCTTTTCATGGAGAGTCACACCTCAATAAGCTAAGGGAATGGAAGCATTTAAACATTTATAAAAAAAAAAAAAGCAAAGCAAATCGTGCTAATCAGTTGTATTGTTAATTGCTGTTTCAATTTTCCTGCCAAATGCTAGAAGCTCTCTCATCCTCCCCTTATAAATGCCCTTCCTACCTACCCCAGACTTTTGTGGGGGACCTCTTCCAGAGCAGATACGCTGCTCCTATCATGTGCAAGGACATGCAGCACAGAGGCTTAACGTGACTACATGCTGCTAATACAAAACCAACAGATATAAAAAAAAGCCTGCACACTGCTCTGGCACTGGGCTTTGAAGACTGTCTCAGCAGTCTCCAGTAACAATGCAGCAGGTGCAGTTTTTCTGGATTTGGCTAACACGGGTGCCAAAAAACTTACCAACCTGGTGCAAAGCACCTGTACCATCAACTGCCCACTTCAAGTAAGCTGATTAAATACCACCCAGGAGCAAACACAGCAGTGAAAAAACCAAGAGATTAGAGTATTCATCTCTGGCTTGCCAGGTAAAGTAACTCCACATCTATCAACTTCTTCCTTACAGAATAAACCTCTCCCAGTAAAGAAGTGATCAGTGTATTTTCATCCACCTTGACTCACTCAGTACCTGTTCCTACAGGAAATGCTTGAACCTATCTTTGTAGTCTAACACTTAAAAATACAGGCATCTCCAGAGTGTGTTGCTTCATGACTGAAGAAGTATTTTGATGACCAAAGACACCACATAACCAATGTTTTTATGCTGAGATAATATATATTCACCACATGAACCATTCTTTTCAGTCCAAGCATCTATTTTTAGCCATAACAGAGCTCCTTCTTCTGGAACTTCAAGGAGGGAGAGTTACTGTACATTTTTGACTTTACATTGAAGTTTAAACACTCCTCTACATCACCAAATTTAGAAATAACAAAGATACCATTTATCACGTATCTGCGTAAAACTGAGGCATGAAGTGATGAAGGAGACTATAAATCAAGACTGCTTACGGTTCAACAGGCAGGGGTTCTTTGGCAGCTTCTGCTAGCTCCTTCTGCAGCCTGGCCTGTCGTCTCCTAAGAAAAGGAAAGCAAGGTTATTTAAAAAAAAGAACAAACCAACCAACACAACACCCCCCCCCCCCCCAACCAAACCACTCAAAAACCTCCTTAATCCCATTCCAAAGGTCACCCTGCACAGTTTTGATGGGCTTCTTAAGATTTTTTTTAAAAAATAATAACAAAAAAATCAGACCATTGCTCTATTTTTACTCTGTTTTTCAAGATATTCAGTGCAGGAGAGGCAGTTTTCTTACTGTGATTAGTGAAGGACAAGATCAATCAAGTGAGGCAATAAGGCGAAGGGTACCTAACGGCCCTTTATGACCCATATGGATGCAGATATGCTTGGAGTGCAAGAACTTGACAAATAATGATTATGTTAGTAAAGATAATACAAAACTGCTCAATACTTTAAGACCTGTATTATAACTCTTAGTCTCCAAGTACTGTTAGCTTGCAAGTAAGCTGAAACAATTCAGAAAAAAAATATTATTTTGCAAGGAAAAAAACAAACGTACAAACTTATTTTTGCAAGTTATACACAGCTCAGTCTCATGGCAGCCAATCCTTCTAGCAGAATGCAAAAAACACTTCAGTTGTTTAAGTCAAAAAAGAATAAAACTAGGAGTATCAAGATGCAACATGAACAAGAGAAGGCCAAGCCTAACGCCAGCAAAACCCTCTCAGTTTTTATCTGATTTATGATCTTCAGGCCATAGTTAAATATTGCTCAAGAAACAAAAGAACATGTTTTATTCATTTAAAAGACAGGAATGTTTTCATGAAGCATCCATCAGAAGGAACACAAAGTTCTGGACTCTCATTGTGTTGTGCAAGAACAGAGAGCTCTTGGAGATCAAAACTAAATCTGGTTTTATCCTAGGCACTCAGTATTCAAAAATATATTGGGAAGTAGTTTATCAAATAGAGGTCATCGGTCTCACCTTGAATCCTTTTCATTCTCTGCATTCAAACGATTGGCTTCTTGTGCTTTCTCTGCCATCCAACGTGAGACCAGCTCCTGGTTATCTTCAGTAGTTTTCCTTAGTTTCTCCTCCAAGGCATTGAAGGTGATCTGGAGAGCATCATACTCATCTTTCAGTGTCTGATTAGCTCGCTCAAGATCTTGCAGTTTGCTACGCAATTCCTGGCACTCCGTTTCCAGTTCAGAGATCTTTTGCAAATACTCTGCAATCCTGGAATGATAACAAAATATACAAAACAATGAGGACCTCCTTTGGGACCTATACCATCTTCTTTCTGCCTTTTGTACAACACCCAGCAAAGGAATTTTTAGCCTGTGGCCAGGACTCCTATAAAATATTACAACACCACTAAACAACTCAACCAGAAGTCTGGGTCTCATACCAAGAACACAGACAAAACAGTTCCTACTCACTTCGCTTCATTCATCTGCATCTCTTTGTCCTTCTGCTGCATTTGGTTATTCAGATCAATTACAGACTGGGCCAGCTAGGGAAAGGAGAAAATTACATGACAAAATGCAGGGATGCCAGCTTGATAACACACACTGAGCAGCAACCAGCTAGAGTACAGACCAATCTAACAGTATAAGCACAAAACATACTTTTCAGGTCTTTCATAGCTTTCTATACAGATCTGTTCACTCCCCCCATCACACAAGTCATTAAATCAGGGAATCCACTTTCAAAAATGAGTTGTCAAAAAGTTACTGTTCTTTGATAGCTCACTCCTTTCCCTCAAAAAGTTTCTTTAATAAAGTCACATCAAACTGAACGCATATTAAGAAGAAATTTTATTTTTTAAAGTAGTGGAAAAATCAATACAGAAACTAAAAATTGCCAAGTAAGCCAATGAGTACTAAGAACCAAACAACAAATCTTCCTGTGACAGCCAGGACTACAGAAGACCTGTAGCTCATATATTGTAAACACAGGTTTCATGAAGTTTTCCAACAAAGAAAGTTGCTGGTGGAATCTCTGCAGTGCACAGGAAGCAGAGGGGCAGAGGCCAACACTAACAATGAGCTGCTGCGAGCTCACAGCTACCCTGTCAGCAAGCAGCAGCAAGCCCCACAGCGTTTAGAGCCTCAGCTGCCCAGGGAGAAGAAAGATTGAGGCCCAGAGAGAAGGAAAACTGAGTTTTGAGAAGAGTGCCTGCCTTGGTAGATATTTAGGATACCAGGCTGGGTGGGCAGAAGGAATTTTCAGTGCTTTTGACTAGTCAGTGCACACCTCCTGTAGAAAGCTGTCTCCTCTTTGAAAAAGCCTAAAATGACTGACATTGGAGCTTCTCCACAACTCTAGTGAGGTGTGATCAAAGGATCACGGTAACGTTTTCCAGGTCACTCCTGCCTTCGTCCTATAGAAGTCTGCAGTACCATTCAGGTACTAGCTCCTGGAGTCATTCAATCCACTGCTGTGGTTTTTAAAAACCCAATTCTGCCAATGAAGTTGCCACATCTTTTCGTTAAAAAAAAACCACAAAAAAAACCAGGAAAACAACCCCAAAACAACCCAAAAAGATGGCTTTTCCTCTCCTCCAGGCCCAAGTCTCAGCTTACAGGATTCCTGGGCTCCCTACCGCACCTAAATGGCAGAACCAGTACTCCCTTTTCAGCCTAACACCATGGCATTCTCAACCTTTGCTTCTGCTTGTTTTGTCCACTTGTTTATAGCAGTGGTCCTACAAAGTGAGACAAATGAAACCACATAGAGCCACCTATTCTCTCACTCATTACAGGTCTTTTCAGTGTAGAACTAGTGGTCATGCACAGCTCTAAACTGGATCAGTTCCCCCCTCCTAATAAATACAGTTAAAAACCCACTCATGAAACAAAATTAAGCACTTAAAAACTGTGCTATGCTGACAGTGTAAGCTCTTCTTTCCCAGCTGTCAGTTTTAAAGACCAACCATCTCTGGTTTATTTCAATCATCAAAATGGGGAATTAAAAAAGGGCTGTACAAGAAATGAGGAAAAAATGATGATGAATACGCTTGGTAAAATTACAGTCATGTTCACAAAGGGCCACATATGGACCATACAGAACACAAGAGGACTTCCTAACCTCGCCACGTTTCTTATGCAGCTCTGTCAGCTCCTCTTGATGCTTTATCTTCAGCTGTGCCAATTCCTGCAACTGAGCATCATTCCATGTGCCATCATGTCCTGGACTGGAGTTTAAGAGAGAAGAAGAAGAGATGTCACAAACCAGAATTCAATTGCTTCTGCACCCTCGACAGTCTCAGGACACTACCTCTCTTGCATTCTCTATACTACATCAGAGATACAGGTCATTTATAATAAACCAAGCCACAGCTAGCTCCCCCACAACACACTTCTCACCAACAGAAATGCCATTATATAGTACTGGAAAATTAAGTTTACTGAGGACTCAATTCACCTTTTTGTAAATTTCTAAAACAGCATTCAACCTCAAATGAGAGACAACTAGCCCTTGCTTAAATTTGCATGAAGACAACTGAGTCTTAGAAGTACACTCTTCAAATTCTGGAAGGATTACAAATATTTTACCACTTCACATTTGTTTTGGAAGGAGCTGGTGGACCTCAAAGATGCTAGATATCTGGAGGGAGCATAATTCAGGGCACAGAACCAAAGGCCAGGGAATCAAGGGTATACTCCTGGTGTTACAAGTTGCTTCTCCGCTGTCCTGTGTTTTAGCCTCTTATTGTATAGAGGTTTTGCAGTGTTTTTTTGGTTTGTTTTTTTTACAACACAATTGTACCATGACATAAGCTGGAATTTCTATACACCAAAAGAACACACCACCAAACAACTATACACCAAAAGTACCACCCCACAAACAACTATGATTGTAACATTTATCACTCGTGTCTTTGAAAGCAGAGACAAGAACAGAAGTCAGGTTTTTAAAAGCATGTATACATATCACACACAGAGACTCTGAGCAAGTTAGCAGATATATTTTAAGTTACAGCTTTTAAAAAAATAATTCTCAGTTAATCACTATTATACCAGACAAACAGAACAAGGTAACTGCAAGCATCTGTTTCTGCTGTCATTCTATGTTGTAACACTCCAGTGGGAAACAGATATTGCATTCAGAAGCTGAAAGGTCTCCCAGTGGTATCAGTAACTTAATGCTCTTATCAAAAACAAAAAACCAACACCTCACTGAACTAATGCTATACAAGAAGACACTGCATTTCCAAAACACTGTGTCCAAACAGATAGGAAACTGAGCCCTGTGGTAATATCCAGCACACCCTGTAACTCTGGCCATGTACACCTCTATAGACAGAATCAGGTATTCCTCCTTGGTCTTAAGGTAAGTAAAAGTATTTTTTCCTCAGCTACTTAGGATAAGGAAATGAATTCTGTTTCGAAAAACTGTCACATACTGAGGGCAGTATCAGAGTTCAGCTTAATATTTACTTTGAAGATGCTGTTTCTGTGCATTTCTTCTCACCCTCATCTACGCCAGCCTCATCTGTTAGAGTAGGCGTTCAACCAGAATCAGACTCCCATAAACTAAAGATGATTCAAGAGAGCTGCAGTCATCAGAAAGCTTTTGAGATCTTTCACACAGGTGTTAACTCCAGCCTGCTGGCCAAATGCTAATATTTTCCCTGCAATTCCTGTAAAATCGTAAAGTTCTTCTTTCCTTACTAGTAATAGTACACACTAGCCTCAACTATATTTACTTGCTTTGTATCCCAATCAGACACACACATACAATTTTGCATTATATGCAAAAAGAGCTTCAACAGAAGAAGCAACTCCTTCACAAGTAGGAAATTCTGCTTAGCCCTGCCTTCTCTTCAGTTACACCAACAGCAGAACCCAATAGCCTTTACCTGCTGGGATTTACGTCCTGTCCAAACAAGGACATGCTACTAGCATACTGGTTTGCTGTGGATTCAAATGCCAACAGAATACGCAGCATGACTGCTGCACACAGCGCTGGAATGCTATTCCCAGGTTAAAGAGAGGAAGTTTCCTGAAAAAAATTCTGCTGAAAGCAGGCAGAACACACATTCTTTTCAGCATATGGTGCTTATTTAGGACTGACACTTCACAATCATGATTTTCTCCATTCTCCCCTTCTATGTGATAACACAGATTAAAAGACGGCCTGCACTGCAGTGCTTACAAGACCAAACAATTTCAAGAGCCATATCATTAGGAACAAACACCAGGCAAACATAAGCATTACAAAGCAAACAGATCAGAAGCAGAAGCTCATTCCAGTCCAATTCCACACCTTGAATTTCTGATAAATTAATTTGTCCCAAAATGCAGTCAAATTTTTCTGCACCGTATACTGCAAACACACTGTAACTTGATAAAGTTTAGAGTTAGTTATAATTTGGTTTTAGTTCAGCAGAATTCCACGTTTCTTTTATTCCAAGTTACTGTAGTAACCTCGAAGTTGTCTGTGTTTCGAACACATCATGAAACACAATGTGCTTCAAACAGTGGATTAGGTAACAGTGTGCATGACAGACAACTGACTGACAGAAAAGGAATTTTAAATACCTGATTTCATGTCTGCTCTGCATGTCATATTTTTCTGCCTGAAGCTTATCAGCCAGCACTGCATGAAGGTCTGACTTCTCTAGTAGCTTGTTATCTGAAAGGGCAAAAAGCGCAATGAAGAAGACAACCAAAAAGCAAAACCAGATTCCCACCCTCTTTTTCTACCAAGATCCAGTATCTTTAATGACTGTGACACGACCAAACATTACTTAAGCCTCCACCACATGAATGTGCACTTCTCTGATGTCAGCAGGCTAAGGCAGCATTCCGCTGCCACCCCAGGAATCCCTCATTAATCCAGATGCTGCGTGTGGAACTGCTCTTATGAAAGTTTAATAGCGAAACCGCTCAAGTGTACTGCTATCTGCTAAAACAGAAGGAGTTCAGGGTTCAAACTCTTTATGGCCCTTTAGATGATAGCAATGAAAAACAGACCTACCAGAGAAGTGGCCATACCCCACACTCCTCACCAGGTTTGCTCTTTTCCCGCCCAGGTCACACAGCACCGGGGCCACCTAGCAGCTGTCGGGTGGCTCTTGCTGCCACCCGCCCCCTCACAGCTGAGGAAGGAGAAGCAAGTGCTGGAGAGACCCTGAATCGCGCCAAATTTTACAACAGATCACAAGCACCTTCAATAGCACTGTTATTCTCAAGTCCACCAACATCAGAGCGGAACTGCACAGACAATTTAGACATTCAGTCACTATCCACAGCACCAACTCGGTTTAGCCCGTGAGGGAACTGAAACAACTACTTATTTTCTTCAGTAATGCAGAAAGCCCAGTTTTTCTCAGTTTTAACAATCATTTCCCAGCCAGTCTTCTGAAAACGACACAGCGAAGCCCCGGGGGGCCTTTACCACCGCGTTTCCCCCACTTTCCGAGGAGGAGCGGGGAGAAAAAGCGCCTCTGGGCCTCGGCCCCGCCAGGGGAGCCGCGCCGCCGCGGCCCACTTACACTGCCCGATGATCTCCTCGAAGGCCTGCCGCTGCAGCCGGTCCCGCCGCCGCAGCTCCGCCGCGATATGCCGCTTCCAGGGGGGGAAGCCGGCGGCGCGCAGCCCCGACGCCATCTCCGCGGCGCGGCGAGAAGGGGCAGCAGAGGCGAGCGCCGCCCGGGCCGCGGCCTGCGAGGGGCGGCCGAGGGGCGGGGTAGGCGGCCGGGAGCGCCGGGAGGCCGCGGCCCGGCGAGCGCGGCGGCGAGGAGCGCCCTCTCAGAGCCGGGGCTCGGCCGGCGCGGCCCACGGCCGCCGCCCCACGCCCGCCATGGCGCTGCGGCCGCGCTCTGTCAGGGGCCCTTGCCCCTCCGCGGCGCGCCACGATGGCGACAGCGGCTGCCCTGCCTCTGCCTGGCGCCGCCCTCCCGCCCAGGCGCCAGCGCCGCTCGCCTTGCCGCCCCTACCGCCGCGCCGGGCAGCGCCGCGCCGAGCGCGCACTGCAAGCGGGGTGTCGGCCTTTGCCGCCGGCCGGGCGGGCGGGCAGCCTCCCGGGGAGAGGGGGCCTCGCGCGGCGCCATTTGGTGTCCCCTCCCGGAAGCGCTTCTGCCATCTTGAGAGCGGCGAGCTCCGCCATCCCGCCCGTGCCGCCATCTTAGGAGGGCTCTACCCACCCCTTCGAGGGGCATGCGCGTATCCTCTGCTGCCGCGCTGTTAGAAGCGGCCGCTACGCTGTCCCAGGGGTAGCACGGTGCCGGCCGAACCAGCAGCGGACAGCCGCGGTTAGCGAGGGGACACCGGTGTCCCGCTGGCGCCTGGGGCTGCCCCGCTCCTGCTTCCCCGGCGGGCGGTAGCGCCTGCTCTGTGGAGGCGCCGACAGCCCCCGCCCGCCCCCGGGCCGGGGGGCTTTGGGCAGGGGACAGGAGTGAACCAGAGGGACGAAGGTGAACGCCTGACGCCTCAAAAGTGTGGCCGTAACCGAGGTCATCTGTCAGGAAAAAATCCTGGCTTTCTCGTTGAAGCCTGCATAACTTCCCTTCCTTCCCTGTGCGTTAGCAGGATGAGCCTGGGAATTCAGGTAGATTCAAAGAAGTTGATACAATTAATACAGCTTATCTTTTCCACCGATTGTAATGCAGAAAGTGCCGTGGGTTCACTAGGATCTCCTGGTATTTCTAATTTTTAAAAGAAGCGATGAAAGGATGCTGTTTCAGAAAGCGTGACTCATACATCAATAGCTTCCCTAAAAGAATAACAAAAGCTTTTGCTAGTATGTCACCTGGCAGAGCCAAGAAGTACGTGACACTTTGATGGGGCTCTGGTGAGCTAAGTGGTGCATGCATGGTGCCGAGGGCACGTGCCAGCTTACAGCAATGAGCTTCCCTAGTGTTCGTGCCTTTGCCTTGTTATTTTTAAAGCAAGATCATTACTGTGAATGAACATTAAATAGTTGCTAAAAGATGTACAGCTAGCAGAAGGGCTATGTCCCACATCACCAAAAAAAAAGAGACCTGCAACACCGTTTGTTGGGTGGTCTTTGTAGTCTTTTGCCCAGATCTCCATTAAAAGACAACCTCCAGTCACCACAGGGCATGCAGAGCATCAGCTGTGAAGCTTTGCAGAGTTATGCAGCTGCTCCAGGAGCGTGGCAGTGAAATGAAGTGCGATTTGGGGTTTTTTAGATCGAATTTGAAAAATTATTTGCAACATAGCATAACTGGCTGGACTGATGGGTTGAGGCCAGCGGGTGAGGGTCGGCAGGGCTCAGCGCCGGGCCCTGCCCGTGGGGCACAGCGGCCCCCGGCAGCGCTACAGGCTGGGGCAGGGGGCTGGGAAGGGCCCGGCGGGACAGGGCCTGGGGGGGCTGGCTGGGCCGGCTGGGCGGGAGCCCCCCGTGTGCCCAGGTGGCCAAGGCGGCCAGCAGCAGCCTGGCTCGTGTCCCAGGCAGTGTGGCCAGCAGGGCCGGGGCAGTGCCCGTCCCCCTGCGCTCGGCACCGCTGCGGCCGCCCCTCGACTCCTGGGCTCAGGGTTGGGCCCCTCACGGCCAGAGGGACATGGAGGGGCTGGAGCGTGTCCGGAGACGGGAACGGGGCTGGGGAAGGGTCCAGAGCACAAGTGCTGTGAGGGGCGGCTGAGGGAGCTGGGGGGGTTCGGCCTGGGGAGGGGGAGGCTCAGGGGGCCCGTATGGCTCCCTACGGCTGCCTGACAGGGGCTGCAGCCGGGGGGGGGGGGGGGGGGGGGGGGGGGGGGGCGGGGCGGGCTCTGCTCCCAGGGAACAAGTGGACAAGAGGAAACGATCTTAAGCTGTGCCAGGAGAGGTTTAGATTGGGGATGAGGAAAAACTTCGCCACTGAAAGGGTTGTCAAGCTCTGGAACAGGCTGCTCAGGGAGGTGGTGGAGTGACAATCCCTGAAGTGTGCAGAAAACCGCATAGATGCAGTGCTTAGGGACATGGTTTAGTGGTGGGCTTGGCAATGCTGGGTTGACTGTTGGACCTGATGATCTTAAAGGTCTTTTCCAACCTAAATGATTCTATGATTTTAGGATAAAGTAGAATCACAAGATTCTAGGATAAACTAGAGGACAGCGTCACAGCACTAGGACATCCTGTCCAGGGTCACTAAGAAACCATGCATTCTCTGGCAAATGTAAAAATCCATAATGGCTTGCTTCATTGCTTTACTTTTAACTGCTTAACTTCTTAAGTAATGTGATTATTGTTATTATTGTAACTGAATTTGAAACTGGGCAGGGTTCATAAAGTTTTTTGTCTTGGACTACCTAAATGGTTTGGGGGTTTTCTTGAGTAAATGGATGAAGTTGCATTTATTACATTGTAACAGAACAAAATAGATGATTCATAGAACCGTGGAATGGTTTGGGTTGGAAGAGACCTTAAAGATCATCCATTCCCAGTCCCCCTGCCATGGGCAGGGACACCCCCCACCAGCCCAGGCTGCTCCCAGCCCCGTCCAGCCTGGCCTTGGGCACTGCCAGGGATGGGGCACCCACAGCTGCTCTGGGCAGCCTGGGCCAGCGCCTCGCCGCCCTCACAGGGAAGAATTTCTTCCTGACCTCTAAATCTACCCTCTTTCAGTTTAAAGATTCACTAGATTACACTGGAGGAGAGCGTGCTGCTGGCTAAGTTAATAATAGTTCTAACTGGCTAACTAATAATAGTTCATGCAGAGCTCTGTCTTACTAAGTACACAATATGCAAGGTTATGCATGTTCTCTACAGAACTAATTTGGCCAGGTGTAAGCACACAGCCTACTTCTTTCTGCTTATACATCATGCAATCAAATTAGATGTTTAAAACCATAAAATTGCTTGTAATAATCTTCAGTCCTAATTCTACAGATGTAGTTACTGAGCTCCTGAAGGGCAGTGCTGGGAGAAGTTTATCCTTTTAAATCTTCTTCTCTACATTTAATCCTCTGCAGAGAAAGAGGAAACCAAACATGAAGCATGACAAAAGGGGACAAGACAAATACACAAAATACAGGGACCAGACTCAGTTACTCCTCTCCTGAGGCTTTTACCTTGGCCTTAATATATCATCAGCCCCAAAGTCTCTCACTACATTTGAATTGCCAACCACCTGCTTTCTTTCAGCCTCTCCAACAAAAATCCTTCAGCACATCTTTGAGAGTAGGCTTTTTTCACTAAAACCAGGAGAGAAAATAATTGCCCACTATTTATTTCAGCAGGACAGGAAAAAGAATCGATGTGAGCAGAAATTACATGGAAAACAAAAAAAGAAAAAAGTGTGTCTTCAAGCATCAGATACATTACTGGAAACAGTATGTTTTACTATTTACAATAACTGCTAGACTGTTCAATTAATTGTCATCTGTATGTATCTGAATCTTAGAAAAATCACGCTATGTTAAAGATATCGACCTTTCTGTTATCTGTGATTTCTGTAGTGTGCAGGACATCCTGATTTTTTTTTACAATACCTGCTAACAATGCTTTTTCCACTCCAAAGTTCCTCGTTCTTCTTAAATTCAGCTTAAGCTTCTGGCAGTCTTTCCAACAGCACATGCCTGCTCTATGTCATCATCTGTCATCTTGTCCTCCTTTTATATCAACAAGAGTTACAAGAACAAATGTGATAAAATAGCTCATTCAGACTGAAAATGGCTTCTTTCTCTGCTTGAAGTTTCTTTCTGCTATCACCATCATTAAAATCTGCCAATTTGTTCAACAGCCTAATTCAGGAATAAAAAAATTAAGACTACTAGCAAATCTCATGATTTTTGGAAAACTCATTCTGCAGTGAAAAAGTAAAACCTGTACCTCCAACAAGGGTATGTTCTACTCTACATCCATAAAGGCTGAAACTTTGTTTCCCATAGAAAGCGTACTGTGGGTTTGGTAGCTGTGCAGGGGGAAAAAAGGCAAAGGAGTAAAAAGCCTCTTCGGTGGCTACAAGTAGAGGAAAACACAGGGAGGCAATTTCAGATATTAGCAGCTGCAAAGGAAGAGATCCTTGCACCAAGCATCCAAGATGGCACAAATATGCAGAAAAAGGCTAATATAAAAGTATTTTATTGATCTAATTGCCATAAGGGCCAGTTCTTTACCAAGTGATGGGCCAGACATTAAGTGCCTGTCAGGGAGGTTCATAGAGGAGCCAGGCAGAACAGTCCGATGTGCACTGTACTGGTCACAGACTCCTGGATGAAAATTAAAAATGCTGGGACAACTTCTTTCTGCAGCCGGATGTACCTATATGTGGGGCCATGCCACATCTTCACCAGCCCACAGTCTAATGCAGTCTGTTCATCCTAGCTGTGAGGTTAAACCCTCCACCATTTGGGGCATAGTGTCCTTCTGGAGGTATAACCTTACCTCCAGGTTATAACAGTTTGTATTTAATTACTTACAAATGAACAGGGAGACGGAGAAGAAACAATGTCTAAATGTAATCCAACATCGTGTTGTCAGCCAGAAAGTGCCACTAAAGAGAAAAGCCATATGCTACAGCCCATGTTTGAAAAGGATTTCACTCAGAGTCTTTGTGCCTGCCCTCTGTGTAACTTTGGCACTGCTGGAAGGTGTTGTCCATTTTGTGACATCTCTGTTGTGCTTCTGAATCCATTCCTGCTTCTGATGGCAAGCTCTGCTCTCAACACCTGCGGTAGCTGCAGTTTCCCATGCAGATGATGCAGGCTGAAGACCACAAGTATGCTGGGGAGCAGGTTCCCAGTTCAAAATTCTCTTGACAAACAGGATGCTGTTCAGCAGTGATAAATGCAAGGTACTACCTCAGGCAGGAGGAACTAAGCATGCAAATGCAGAAGGATCTGTAGGAGAGGACCTAGGGTTTGTATGGGATCACCAGCTAAACACGCGTCAGTGGCAGCATACTAGCACAGAAAAAGCAAACTTTATCTCAGAGATACACAGAGCTGTTGACAGCAAGAGATGTGAAATGATCCTTCCCCTCTAGTCAGCAGGAGCAAGGCTCCTGGTGGAGGCGTGTCCAGCTTTAGTCAGCACGTTTCAGGAAAAATGGAGAGCGTTGAAGTAGCCTTTGGTAGGAATGACCAAAATGTATAGAAGAATTGACCCAGAGGAAAGATTTGGGCAGTTGGGATTGTTTAAAGAGAAGGCGGCTGACGGGAAGCATGAGTAGCGTGTCAACATGGCGTGTCTGAAAATTCAGACAATAACCTGATCTGCTTGTTCACAAGGGACAAAATTAGACTAAAAGGGCTTAAAGTCCACCAAAAAATGCCCACGAGAGATGGGGAAGGGCTGGTAAGGCTAATGACACTCTGAAAGAGACTGCCCGAGGAAGATGAGAAACTCCCATGTTTCAGGCCAGTTAAAAACATTCCTCTATGAAGAATTTTACCCTTTGCTGGTATGGTGAATGGATTGCACAGGTCTCTTCAGGGTCCCTTCCAGCCTTCTGTGCTGAGATGGCCCTGTTGTGATTGACACTCAAGTGATAAAACAGATCATTGCTGAAAGGTGAGCAGAAGAGTTTCTGATATGATGTTTCCCTTTAGACACGCTGCACGGTTGGACTGAAGCTTGGTGCTCGGATTCACTTGCTTCCTTTAACGCTTTCTGACTTACAACTGGAAATGTTAATTTTCTGGGAAGATGCTGATCACCAGTGTTCTTCCCAAAGGCTAAGTTAAATTCGAAGTTCCATTTTCAAATTAGGTTTTGTTTTGGATCTTCGAGTTTACATTTGAAAAGAGGGAACATTTCCCACATCTGGTCGTTCTCTTTGTGCTTACAAGCTATAATTGTGAAGATGCAAATTGCTGCAAAGTATGGAGCAGACATAATTTCAGTGCTAACCCTTCATCCTTTCTGTGGCAAAGGTCTCTTGTTTCTTTCTCAGTTTCTTTGCTGTCTTTCCTTCTTCCCTTTTTTGGGTCGACCTGTTTCTATTGGAGACAGCTTTTACCCACCGCCCTGCTGCTGGATTCTCTCTCGTTCCACAAAGTCTCTGCTTTGTTGGTTGCTTTTCTGCAACCTTTCAGCTTGTTGCTGGACCCCATCACCTTCATCCATTCCTATTCATTCATTCTTTCCTGAGCCCAACATTTACTACCCTGTTGTGTGCCATCTTTATCTCTATTAGTTATGATATAATCTAATGCTTTATGAGAGATTAATTTATTCTGTATGTAATCTAGACCAGACCTTGGGAAAAAAATGGCATAAAGTATTAATAATAACCATAACGTGTAGCAGATTACCATCCCTGGCACAGAATTTCATTTAAATATAATCACAGAAGCACAAAAAAATAGTTGAGGCTGGATGGGCCTCTAGGGATTGTCCAGTCCGGCCCCCAAATCTCAGCTAAGGATCATGGCTTGTCTTTGCGAATTCTCCTGCAATACTTGGTTTTTGAGAATACAGTTTTGATTACAATTCTCTGAATGCTACAGAATGTCAGTTATTTTTGATCTACAAGGATACATTGAAGCCTTACCATGTGTTTGCAGCAATTGAGTCCTTTTGGGCAAAACCTTTTATTCATCTCGAAAAGAAATCAAAGAAAGCAGAATTGTAACAAAAATAAACCGTGGCTGCAATAAAGACTGGATTCATACACAGGACATTGTGAACCAGTGGATGGTTCTGCATGTCTAATGTACCTTTTGTTTAGCTGACGTGGGAGCTAGCACAAAGGTGATCTGTAAATAAAATTAATAAAACAGTATAATGGTAATGAATTGAGAACAGAAATTCAGGGAAATTTGGTGATGTATAAGATAAAGAATTACCTCATTATGCATGAGAAAAAATATAGTAAATTACAGTAGGTACAAGGAAATCTTTTCTGTCAACCTGGGATTCAATGTGAAAGAATTTCTGAGAGACTTTAGAAGTTTTAAAACAAATGCAATCCTAAAATACTTCTTATTAAAAGCCACATTTGAAACGCCAGCATGCGCACACTGTGGAACTGGAAAGGAGATCTTTTTCATATTCGCGGGAATAATAACCTGATGTTTGCTTATATGTCTAAAAAGAACATCTTGTACCTCTACAGCTAACACCTTTTCTGCACTGGGGAAATTTAGCATGTTGAAATGACTATTAAGATTCTGTAGCACTTGGATAATAAGCCCCCTTGTTGCAGGAATGCACTGGTGACTGCAGCATCTCTTCAGTAGCAGATGTGAGCAGCTATGTGAGACCGTTCCAGCAGATGTGAGCAGCTGTGTGAGACCGTTCCAGCAGAACTGGACTCTTGCTTCAGCTGGGCACAGAAAATAAGGAAAGTCATCGACTCCATTAAATACTTCAGCCTCAACAAAACAAGCATCACGCAGGTGCAGCTGACGAAAAGACGTGTAGAAGTGGCACTTAGGACATGGTTTTAGTGGTGGAGTCGGCAGTGCTGGGTTAACGGTTGGACTTGATGATTTTATAGGTCTTTTCCAACCTAAACAATTCTGTGATTCTATGACATGTGCCATGGCACCAAACTGTTGGTTGTTACTGCAGATCAAGAGAAGCCTTCACCATCACCTAAACTTTCCTAATGCACAGTCCACCCGTGCATCTCTGATTTATGTTAGCATTAAGGAATATAACAGATGAGGGTAGGGATTGGAGTATCTTTAACAAATGTCCTAGAGGGGAAAGCATGGATTTATTTCAGGCAGACATTAGGGAAATAAAAAATAAATATTTGGATATTTGCATTTCCCACCAATCTGTTGCGGTCTGGGGGCATTGGTTAGGAGATCTCTGGGAATCGCTGTGGGTCACCTTGGTCAGTTAGCTAGTCCTGACACCCGCAGTTTAATCATACCCAAATACCTGAGCCTTCAAGATGTTCTAAAAGATAGATTGTCAGGGGGTGAGGGGGACTCAGCTCTGTTTTGGACAGTACATCTCTTCAATCGCATTAACTAATTTAACTGTACTCTCACAAGGACAATAGAAAAACGTGGTAAACATTTTAGAAAAACTTTCATTTTAAAAACAAATGCGGGGGATAGTGACTAAATGAGTAGGTTTAAACTGTAGAAATAAAAAGTGCTTGGCCCCAGCAGTATAGAGGCCTAAGCAACATCATTTCTAACAACCTTGAAATTATCCCCTTGCTATTTTGGAGTCACTAACTCATCTTAATTTATTTTTTTCTTTCTATTTTTCCTCCTCCTCGAGTTGTTTTCTGTAAGACCTACTTTACCAGGAAGGAAATATGTAGCCCAGTACAACATATTAGGAAAAGCTTTAACAGCAGCCTATGATAGTTTTACAGTTGAAGGGACAAGTAAGCTTGCATTAGATGCATCATGTGCAGGCAGGAAATGGGATTTTTAAAAGTTACTGTGTTCTACAACATCACATCCTGTAGCTGGGACCTTAAAGCATTTTTGACAGCTGAGTCTCCATGGAAATAAGTACACTAAGACTGCAGCTATTTTAAGAACTTAAAGGATGCTGGAAAGTTATGGATAGGTACTACATCTGGGGGAAATCAGTACATTTTTGGACAATTCATACTCTTCACTTTATGTCTTCTAGTCATACTGCTTATACCAACTTAATGGGACAAGACTGCAGAAAAATGTGCCTGGTTTGGCAAGAGCACCATAGGCCCAGGAACATGAGAGAAAGAAGAAACTTGTGTTCAGTCCCGGTTTCATCTGGTTCAGGACATGGTCAGTAAAACCAGTAGATACCATCTTAAAGGCTTTATGTCATAAAGTAAAACCAAACCAAAACAAACATAAGCACAAGACTGATTTGTTAAATTAATTTTTCTAATATTCAGGTCTGGCAATTTCCCACAGTTGGCATTATCATCAACTCTACCATCTCAAGATACAGCTAGCCTTACCATAAAGACACGTATTGTGCAGTGTCCCACTAGTTATTTTGCACCAGCCCATCTCTCACTCTATCTCTAAGCTGATCACCTTAGAACTCTCTTTTCTGCAGAGGCCTTGGAAAGCTCTTTACAGAGCCTTGTTATGCATATTTTCCACTTGCAAAAAGTGTGGTGGCATTTGCTGTCATTCCTGTCATAGACAGTAACTCAGACTCTCTTTGGAGCCACTCTCAAGCTGGGTAAGTAATGCATTTTTAGCATGGGAATAGTAATGTATTTTATTTCTGCTGGAAACTTGGCAGAGAGCTGCTCCCCCAGCAATATGCCTTTCTAAAGGACAGGCCAAATCAAGTACCTGGATGTTATATTATGCCTCAGTAGGTCCAGTGTTCTCAAACTCTACTCATCTGCAAATCTGTGCAAAGCTTAAGCAATATTCCTCCTTAGGAGAATATTTTTGCAAGAAGCTGTCCTTGCTTTATATCAAGCTTTTATTTTGCAAACTTTGGGGAATACACTTTCTTTTCTGCAGCTTAGGAAGTCAGTGGATAAACACAGAAAATCTGAGCCTGTCTCATTGTTGGGAAGGCAAAAACTATTTTGTAGAAACCCTGCCATGTTTTCCATCTCCAAACATACAAGAATATGTCACAGAATTAGTAGAAACTGATCTAACTCTCCATATTGGACATAAAGCTCACCTGCTCCGGGAAGGTTTTGTTCGGTGGCCTTCTGAGTTCTTCTGCAATCTGGAAAAGTTAAATGCTCCCCAGGGCCAGGGAAATACCACAGCTATTGAATTATGGGGATTACACAGAGAGGATTCTGTTGAATAAAGCAAGAGGAATGTAAGCCCAAAGCCTGTCTTGCTGACTTGTAGGTGAGAGAGCCAGGTGCTTCAGTAATGATGCCTTGAAACTCCAACGTGCATTGCAGAAAAACCTCTCTTTTAAAAAGATTTCTGCCTTACAGATTGTCCTCTTCCTCCCATTCTCACAAGCCTACACTTGGCCTCTTCTGCTCCATAAAATTACTGTGCATTTTCTGTAATCACACAGTTGGTAACTGTGCCTGCTAACAGGTGCTAGAATTTTTAAACCAGCTGTATCCATGAAGGGTCTGTGTACGCAGACAAACGCGTCCTCAGTCACAATATCGCCGTGGCATTGCTGTATCTTCCCTGCACTCCTTAGTGCCTTTGGTGTTTCTTCTGGGCAGGGATTATTGTCACTGAGCAAGCTGGCGTAGCACCCAGCTAAGGCTGAGTCATGTTTCAGGCAGTTCTGAATTTTCAATAAAGAATGATCAGAAAGGTGACTATTTTATTATTTTTAAGTAATCAACATGGAAACAAGAGCAACGATTAAGTCACAAACAGGCATAGCCTAATTATAACCACGGCATTAATACTTAACATGAATACAACAGAAATTACAAGTATGTTGACATTATTCATTCTCGGTCAATAAACAAAAGTGTACAGTAAGGTCAGCATTAATCTATTAAGAATGCTACAAAACCAGCCAGCCAGTGTCCTTCAAAACCAGAGTGCTTGCTGTGAGACAGGCTGGAGTGGCTGCTGTCTGTCCCTTCAGGCAGCTGGACTCCTCGGCTGCCTATGGACCCTGCCTATTCTCCCATTTCTGCATGTAGTTCTGATACTTCCCTTTGTTTAGGGGTACAAAAGCACTACCTACTAGACAGAAAAAGAGCTCCAGTGCCAAGGGCCAGCCCTCACTCTGCATGAATAATGCATATATGCAGCCTAGGAGCTCACACGGAGGCAAAGCTGGCTCCATTGACAGTCTGTGACATTCATCAGTATCTGCTATTCAAACTCTTTTCCCACCCTCCCCTAGCTCCTTGCTACATGGATAGGACATGCTTTTGGAGCTGTACCGCTTTCTAAATGCTTTCTTTTACGTATCACTCTTTAAAAGGAATTCTGTAACACAAAATAAAAATTTTGCTTCTGTAGAAAGGGGGTTCTTTAAACACACCCCTTGCATCTTCTAGTCCTTATACCGTACCTTCCTCTTTTTCAAAACATTCACTAATACATGTACTTAACCACCTGCCTTTTACTAGAAGTACCAAAGTGACACTACAAAAGCCTAACCTGCATTTGGTATTGTGGTCCTGGCTCCTCTTGGTCTGAGCAACATAGGATAAACTTCTCAGATAGATCATTTCCAAAATCATAGAGAGGGATACACCCTCAAAAATAAAAAAAAACCAGTCTTTTTAGAACCAGACCAGAGGACATCAGTGTGAACAAAGCAGTAATTGCCATCTTTCTTCTCACCAGGATTCCTCCTAGGGTGCCATCTGCCGTGTTGCTTTCACTGTAGAGACAAGAGAAGACATCAGCTTGTCTATCGTCAATTCTAAAAGTTTTGATGAAGACGGAAAAAAAAATAATCCTACAGCTTACTCAAGTGGGCTCTATTTTTCTCCCAGACTCATTTACTAAGACCTCCCCTATTCCTCATCCAGCTCATGACATTCTGGGGAAAAAAACAAACAACCCACAACAAAAAAACCACCAGCCCCAAAAATCTTGGTTAGGAAGGAAACACAGAGTGAGGGTGCAGTGATTAAGCCAGTACTACTCTAGCAGTGTTCTTCTGTTATTAAACACTTCCACCCTGCCTTATTCCCACAAGTAACGCACCGGTGTAGTTGTCCTGCCAACTGGTCCCTCTTCCGTCCGATGCTTCCCGGCGTGTGGCAGCTCTGAACTGTCCCGATAGTCTCGGCCCTTGGGGTTCTGCATGTCCAGCACTGCCCGGCTCTTCGAGGGAAGGGGCGGCTTGTTCTGCTGTCCCTGGATGCTTGGGCTGACTTCAGACCTCAGTGGCTTGACTATTTTTTTGAGCGGTGCTGAGTTTTCTGACGATGTAGTCATCTTTGGTTTGCCTTGAGTCTTTTCACCTGTATTCTTTTCTTCAGTTTGGCCGGAGCAGGTATAGGACCGAAATCGCTGTGTGGGGACCAGGAAAGGTGGTGATGGTTGTTTGCCGGAGGTCTTGCTGCTCTCAGGGTCCTGTGACTTTGTGAGATGACAGCTCTGATCAAGCAGTGGCGGCGGCAGCTGCTCTTTTCGCAAGGCCTTGGGGTAGTCCTGCTCTTTCTTTGATGCCACCCTGCCCTTCGATCCCATAGAGCCGTACAGTGGGTTCTCAAACATCTCTGGCTTCTGCTGTCCCTCCTCCTGAAGCAAAGGCTCTGCTGTAGTTTTCCCCAGTTCAGGTGGCCTACAGTCATCAAAGCAGCATAAAAAGGAGACTTGTAAAGAGCAGGGAAGAGACACTGATTTAAAGAAAAAATGAATAGGAAATGAGCATGATAAAAATTAAACTGCTTGTGCAAAGGGGTAACAGGATAACAATGAAACTCGGGGGGGGGGGGAACAGAATTGTGTGTTGTTTTTACTTTGTTTAATCGTTATTAACATGACAGCAGGGAACAGATATGCATGGTACTGTATAAACTCCCTGCTGGACTACAGTCTTGTCAAAGCAATTCTTGGCTTTTCTTTAAACAGAGGTAAGCTACTGAGCCAAAATGTGCCAAGTGCTTTGATGGCTCTGCGACACACATAAATCTGAATTTAAATATTAATAAGAATCTTCAGATCTGAAGAGAGGATTGAGATGGCTGGCTGGACAGTTAATGTAAGAGCTCACATCATACTGTAGCGTTTTACAGCTAGGTCAGTCACTTGCTACCAGTGCTACACGGTATCCCTAAGGAAAGGATAGAACTCTTTAGTGCACCCAAATGCACAATATATAAGTAATAGCTATATAACGTAGGGTGAGACATTGTAGGTTCACAGCTGAGCCCTTTGAATTGAGGCTCAGACTGGAGTGACAGCACAGTTGTACAATGGGACAAGGGAGGTTTTGTGGATTGTGTATGACTCGACCTGGCTGGCAAGGCTTTCACCTGGAGAACCACCACAATGTTTGAAAGATCAGCCACAATATCACTGATCAGAGTGGCACGAGGGAGAGTGGCATGTGTTCTTTGGGTGTATTCAAAGGAGTTGTGTTCCTTCCTTGCTTCGAGTTACATTCTGGTAGTCAGTACATGCAGGAGCAAAGAGCTGAGAGCATGATGAAGTGTTGTCAGGTACATAACAGATTGAGGCAGCGCTTGCAGCTCTGACTTCGGCAAGTTCTGGCTTATAGAGACATCTATCTACCAGTGAACTCTAGCCCAGGCTCAGAAAGCAGCTGTCACTGTCAAGAAGAGGTCTGGAATGAGGATATTGATGGCATACACGTGCTAAAGTAGAGTAGCTTCATTGCTTTACTCAGGTGGGGTATTTTCAATTGCTGGATGGAAATTCTGCATTAAGACTTGTGATAGATGCAGCACATAGATGTTAATTTGTTTAGCAAGCCAGAAATTTGTATAGCACTCTAAGCAGAAATTCAGCTAAAGTACTTCACATATGACATGTGAAGGAGCTCTCCTTCCCATCCGGCGGAAAGATCTATGTCACACTCTTCCCTTTTCTTATTTGTTTCTACAGTCAACTCTGTAGTCTTCTCCTCTCTTGGCAGAATTAAACTTACACATATATTTTTGGCTTTCCTTTCACAAAAGTCAGAGGAACTACTACACTAGTTTTCTTTAAGTGTGTGATATCTGCCCTTGTGACCTTCGCTTGTCTTTTTCTAATTCTACATATAAAAGATTGAAAGAATATGCTGCACCTTGAACTCTGTATAGATAATGAACCAGTGACTGTGCAGAACGACAGGAAAGAGGGGACGACAGGAGAGAGGGGACAAGTCCCAGTGCAAAACTCAAAGACTCACAGATACTCTTGACTCCGACTACAAATGCTTCTGTTTACTGTAGGCTGGAGGGATGTTTTTGGAGATAGAGGCGACAAGGAGGGTGACGTGTAGGATGACTGACTCTGTCCCATTATGGACGTAGCCTCTTTGGGCTGCTGCTCATAGCTCCAGGGAGAAGGTGGCTGGTCTGGTGATGGTATCTGCTTAAGCTGGCTGGCTGCAGAGGGTTGCTGAGAGAAAGCAGCCATCCCCAGGTAGTTGGGGTTGCTGATGTCTGTGGGAGTGGAGCTGCTGAAGAGAAGAAATATTGTTGGGAAGATGCATGCAAAAATACTTTTATTTTTTTGTCTCCCTGCCAGCTACAAAGGAGTTAGTGCCCGCTGACTGCTTAGATTAAATACCACCTACTTTTTTCTTTTTTATTTTTTTGTGACTGTTTGCTTCAGAATCAGAGAATACGTGGGAGTCCCGTTAGTGCCTCCCACCCCTGGGTCACTGGAAAGGAAGCAGCTGGGTCAAGGCCACCTCCCCCAACCCCAAATAGTTCCTCTAGCTATGACAGATGCTTCCATTTCCAGGTTGCAGAGACCACCCAGCCTCTGCAGCCACATATAAGGGCTTCTACAGGTTTCTAGGCCCAGCAGTTCAGCTGGAAGCTGCAGCAGAACGGTTCCAGGCAAGAGGCAAATTCCAGCTCTGGGCAGCATTGTGCCCCATGGGAATAAGCTGCTGGAACAACAGGAGAGCCATTTGGCCTTTTGAGGTGTACCCATGTAGACTAGCAGGCAGAAGGCCTGCAAAGAAATGCCCTTGTGCAACGGGAGTGAGAGGACAGCCTCGCCCACAGCACCCTACGACTCTGGGGAAGGATAAGACAGGCAGTTTGAGCATGGCTCCCCACCCCAAGCGGGCACAGGGAAAGCAGCAAGATTACCGTAACATATCCTCCTTTCCTGGGTTGTCTGGAGACGAGGAAGCACTCCCCCAGTAGCGAGCAATGGCTGCTGCCTCTTTAGCCACCAGATGAGTAGATTTTGACTTTCTGTTGGAAAGAAAGGGGCCCTTTTTAAGCGGGGTGCAGAGACCCAGTCTGAGTAATGCTTCTCAGCTTTTGAAACTGTGCACAGAAGCACTGACCAACCCCGACCAGAGAGCCACAAGAGCAGCTTCCCAGTGCTCACCATGGCTATTAATACTGCTCCCACAGCAAGCCCAGCTTTGCGTTAATTGAGCCAACGAGTTTTCTGTAACCGACCTACCCCTTTGCCCTTTACCTGTTAGTTTGATCCCAGTCTTTGCTAGGCTCTGAGTTGCTGATGTTCTTTGGTTTCTGCCCAGCGATTTCATCACGTTCAATCTTGACAAAGTCTGAAGGAAAGAAAAGGCATAAAAGTGTGTTTTGGCAGCTTCAGAGTCTGATTGCCTAAGTTTTCTGTGATACTGCTTGTATTAAGGCATCTCTCTTTGTCTATCAGAACGACAGACAGCTTTAAACAGTTGCTGCTATCATGTTTTCAACTGCCCACTAATACATATGGTATTTTGTTGACACAGGAAAAATGAGTGTATCTTGGAATACAAAGGTCCCGATCCACCAAACAGCCACATACGGGTCATTTTACCATCAAGAGAGTAATAGTAAATGTCATGAGGCTGCTTTTGTACTCTGGAAGAGAACAAGTAGCAAGGTGAAAATAAGCAAGGTTTGTGATCTTTTAGCCAAGGAGCTGCTCCCTGAGAGCCTCACATGCTCTTTGCAGGTGTTCCCCAGGATGACTGGAGCAGGGAGAGCTTTGGCACCTCTTCACATAACCACTGCAAGTGGAAATACGGTATCACCATTCAATAAAATCAGTATTAGTGACAGACAGGGGGCTCTCTCAGTCTGCTGAATTTACTTGAATGATGAAAAAGAAAAACCCAAATTGAATTGCTGTGTCTTTCTGGAAGAGTACAGGTATACCCCTGAGAACTAAGGATACTCACATCCTGCATTCAGCATCAAAAGATCTTGCCTCTTTGGGACTTAAAACACTGCCAGGATAATTTTCAATTCCTTGACAGTTATCAGAAATCTTTTGAGATGGATATTCTCTAGGGCAAGCATCGCAGAGATGATGTCGTTCCTTACCATATAGTTTCTCTCTCTGTTTTCCTTGTGATGTTTGTAACTTGATTTCACCTTGGAAGACCCCTGTTTTCTCACCATGGTGTGTCAGCACAGTATGGATAGGAACTAAGGATTCTGTTGCTTCTATTCGCAGGGCAATGCAGCCTTCCCCTAGAAGAGCACAAGGAGACAACGAGCCTGGGACTGAGAAAAAAAGCATTGAAATCTTCTTGTGTCAGTCATCTATTATCACTGTGCTGACAGGGCTGAGATTACTGGAGAGAATCTACTTTGGATCGCAGTAAGGAGTGTAATATCTCTTGAGAAAGCAGGGGCATTCATTTCACTTCTTTACATATGTGTGAAGGATTTGGGCATTGGAGACACCCGCAGGTGACTACAGGGTTCTGAGCTTCCATTACTGGTAAGGAACACATGAGCCTGTGGCTGCCATTTCAGTTAATGGGATTTTGGCAGAGAGCCTTCTGTGGACGAGCACTGCTGGTTAGAATTTGGAAGCAAGCAGCACTGACAATGACTTTTCTATAGCCAGGAGAAATGAATCAAGTAAGTGCAAGTGAAACAGGACCTGTATGTTCTGAATACACAGCACAGGAGCAGACTCCTGATTTAATTCCTGTGAAGTCCTTTATTTTTAAGCTGCTGCTCTTTTAGGGCTGGTAAAGCTCACAAAAATTGTTTCTTGTAGTTCATATTCCTGTAATCGTCATTACCTCACAAAATATTGGCCACAATGTATTTTTATATGTATTGAGTTCTAAATCAGAAGTTGGAGCATCATAGATGTTCAGTCTGTAAGAGTTACTTCTCTCCCACTCTTTCGGTGGTTTGGAAAAATCTAAGTAGATTTTGACTCATCCAGAACTTTACAGCTATACATTTACCATAAGATTCATCACTGTCTGATGACTTAATGCTGATCAGGATGTGTTGATCCAGTAGGTATTCTGGGTCTGAAATAATTGGAGTCAGCTGCAAAGACAAGTTGATGTAGGTCAATACAATAACTGGTCTACACGAACACAGTTCTCCCTGTGCTTCAGTCCCAAATGAGCAAAAGTCAGCTGGACAAACCCATTGAGGGTATCATGTCACCCCCAGGATTGGCCTCTGATGATGTTTGGAGATCTGTGCTAGAAAGCTACACACTTTTAGAGCCCACCCACTCTCACTCCCAGCACAGCAGGTAGAATGGTACAAATCAAACACTCATGGGCTGAGATGCAGTTTTCTCCTGCAGTGCAGGACTGAAAATTGCTCTTGGAGGAAGTGATCTGGACTCTGATTACGCTCTGTTCCCAGAAATCTGTTTGGCTGTTGTTACAATCACTTACTATAGAGGCATTCCCCAATCTCTCAGTGTAAGGCCATCTTTCCAAAGTCAGCAGTTCTTCTTCTGAGCTATTCAGAAGGGTACTGACGTGCATATTTGCTCCAAATCCAGGAGCTCTGATAGTTCTTCCCGCTCCCGCTGTGCCAGGAAATGGAGAACAGCTCTGATCCCAAGGACAGGACTTGTCTCTGACACTGATGCACAGAACACTACTTCTGGGCATTGATGGTCTTTTTAACACAGGTAAAAAATACTTGGTCAGCTTTTCTAAAAAATAGAAAAAACTTTGCCTGACAGGCAAGGAAGCTCCAGGGCAGAGTTACTTTTTAAGATGTTTGATCTTCCAGCAAAAACTAAAAAACTGGGCCTGCTTAAAAGACTTACCAGCATAGTTGTGTTCACTAAAAAGGTGAGAAAAAAGTCACGCTCCTGAGTGACATAAATCATGCGCCAGCAAAATTTGTGATTAAGGATGAAAGTAACTGGCAAGTCCTTTCCTGCTTATAACATGCCCTGTTCAGCTGAAGCCCACCGTGCATTCTTACAGTCTCTTGAGTACTCTTGAGTAAACAAGACTACAAGCATGTTCCTGGAAATAATGTTTTTATAAGGAAAAGATGTAATGTTGCTTATGGGATACAAGTGGAAGGCTTCTGTTCCATATGGATATGGAAACACAGTCCCAGTTTACCTTTGGAAGTGCATCAGTGAACTTTACCACAAGCTCCCCTTCGTTCCCATCCTCATTTTCTCCTTCCTGGCTCTTTACAAAACCTGCAAAGTGATGAGAAAGTTGTTCACCAGAAGAGACAGTAAGAACTTGGCTACAAATTCTTTTCAGATGCTAGATCTGCAAAAGGCCTACAATTATTTTCCTGCTTGGGCAAAAGTCTTAAAAGCATTAAGAAGCTTAAAGTCTGAGCTTTACACAGTAAATTTACAAGTGATTTTACTGGAGCATTGTTAAATGGTTTTATTTTACAGTTAAACTTGGCACTGAAAAGCTCAGTGCATACATGGACTGGAGGATAAGAACATGACAGCTCTTCCTACGCCACTCAAGATAGCACACTTTTGAAATTCTAATTTAAGATTCGTAATACACTGTTTCCATAGAAATTTATGCAAATTTTGATACAGCCAAAAAATAATCTTTTATGGAACTGTCTTTGACACAGCGCTCTGACATGCGATAATGTGATGAAGCATACACCGAAGGCATGCTGTCCCACTTAGAGGAGCAGTCCTGTGATGGGGAATCGCTTAAAAAAACCACAGCAAGGGCATGTAGGCTCGCATTACATAAACAGCTGAGACTCAGCCCTGCAGCACAGGGACCGGGAATAAGATCTGCAGCGCTGGTAGGTACACAGTCCCGTTTAGAGAATCAAATCACTATCTTTCACTTCTAAGTTGGTCCTCTGACTTATTCTTTTTTAAACCAGGGTAATTAAATTGTTTTTATTAGCATAATGCAGATGCTTTATTTTGAAAATATCTGATCCTTTGCAGCAGGCACGATTAGAAATTTAATTGATCAATATGTTGGCTAAGTAGCAATTTTATGTGTGATCAGCAAGAACAACACGTGTTTCTCTTCAAGAAAGGAATTATGATATTGCTGAACAAGATGGAAGAAATTGTGGATGGCTTCATGTCGAAGCACAGACTGCAGCTAAATGGCTGTGGGGTTTGGCTTGCGTTGCTGACAATACAGAATTACTTGTAAATGACAACAAACCTCTAGGACATCCCTTTTCTGTGCTGGAACAAGTGATCCACACAGCTGTTTATTTATTTAGATCAAAGCAAGAGGAAGGGGAACTAACCCAAACAAGCAGGCAACTGACAGAAAGAATAAAGATGGGCAAACCCATACTTTCTAAGCAGCTAGAGTGAAACTCGATGTAGAACTTGGTCTGGGACTTGGTCTTCAGAGTAGCATAGCAGTGCAGGAACTCTATCTCCCCTTGAGAATCCGTGTACTTGGAGTCTAAGAAAGAGGAATGGAAAATAATGACATTTTCAGTGGGAGATAAAGAGAGGGCATTTTTGAGTGGACTCTTTTCAGAAGCAGCTTTTTCTTTCACAATATACAAAGCACCGCATGTTGTACCCAAAGGTGAAGGTAGCACACCTGCACCCAAAGTGACTAACCATTCTTTGAAACAAACTGTGAGGTGACTCCCACTTCAAAGGTGGCAAAGACAGGACTGTGGTCACTCGTCATGATGTCAGTGGTGCAGCCTGCCAACGAGAAAGAGAGGATAGTTACTGCCCTGCGTTTCTGCCCTGCTGCAGTGAGATCACTGCCATAGAAATATTATTCGGTAATTTTCCAGAAAATATAACTGTCACTGTGGTAACTCGTCTCTAGTCAGAGGTGTTTCTACGTAATCCCATGTGACTATATAGGAGTGTAACTTTTTTGTCAAAACACATAAAGGTTTGGTTAAGGGGCAGAACTCTACCATATCATTTTGCAAGTGACTGTCAGTGTTAGATTCCCCTGGTACAAAAAGCACTTGCAGGCTTCCTGGTTGCCTCTGCAACGTGCACAGCTAATTAAAGCTCTGATATGGCAGGAAATCACGCAAGCATGCACTGGTGTTACTTCAGTGCTACAGCACAACTCATGGCCCAGGGTTAACAGTGAGTGAGCAAGACCCTGAGGCGCCCTAAGCGCACACTGTGTTCCTGCCAGCCTGGCCCGTTGAACAGAACAGCGCACAGAAGCAGGTGCCAGGCTCCCTGGAGGTGCTTATTTGACCACAGACCTCATCGTAGTCTCTGTCATCAGATCAGTGCACCTTATCCCCCAAGAGACTTCTACAGCCCTCTTCTCAATCCCATGCACAGGAAACCATCAATGTCATACTCAGACGCTCGAGCCTACATATAGTTGATGAAATTTCAGGAACTAGTATCTAAGTCTTTTTTTTTTTAAACAGGTCCTGTGGGCTTCCTCTCTTCCCCGCACTGCGCTTTTGTGATGCTTCTGAGCCAGAAAGGCAACAGGCTCTTGGTACCACAGTCCTTCTGGAATATGATTTGGTGCAAGAGAGATGTTTGCAGCTCCAACCTCTGCAGACTGGACTGTGTACACAGGGTCTGCCCTACTGTCACCATCAAGTGAGGAGCTCCTGATGGTAACTGCACAGGAAAAGTGGTCGTTGCCAAGAAAGAACTGGTGTAAAGTGATCCTACAGCGTGTCCTAAAGGTGGACAGCTGCAGCTGTCTGAGTGGTATTCTGCATATAAAAGAAAAACAGAATTAATTCCCAACCTTGTAAGGTTACAGGCAGGGAGAGTTGGCTCCGCTCTGCCTAGTTTAACATCAGGTCCCTCTATGCTGAGTGCCTGGCAGTGCAGGGAGATCCTACAGATTCTGCTCTGAATCATTTCCGTTTCAGACGGATTGCTTTGCTATCTACAATCTGTTATCTACCCACCATAGGACTGACACACAACGTGCACCATGGGGTATGATTTCCAGAGCACTCGATCACACCAGGATGGCAAATTGTACTTCATCTGCAAACCAAAGGAGAAGTGATGTCAAGAAGAAGGGAAAAGACCAGTTCACAAAAGAACAGGAAATTCACTTGCCCAAACACCATATATTTGTGTCCAATCTTTTTGTTTGTATTGACTCATTTCAAAACACTACAGGGGCAGAAAATGCACAGACTTGTTTAGGTCACTTTCTTCTGCAGGATTCACTTTTCCTGCTCTGCCATGCACTTCTGAAGGGAAATCAGTTTCCACATACCCCTGTAGCTTTTTGCTTGGTGTAAGCATACTTCTCCCGGGTACCTCTTTCAAAACGGTATGTCGGAGCAAAAGTAATCTCTTCTTCCTCTAAAACAGAGAGATAGCTCTGTTACTGCCTGGCCTCTTGAGAACCCTCCCCTGGGCAAGACAGCCACTGCTCTGTACACCCTGCCCCCCAGCAAGTCTCGCAGGGAAAGTTGCTGGAAATGGGAGAGGAACCTGCCAATAAATTCAGAATCTTACCGAACTGCAGAAACACCTTTTGGTCCTTTCTCTCTATGAGAAGCTGGTCGAAAGCCAGAAGCTCCGGATACTGCTGCTGCCTGATCTTCTGGATAATATTCTCTGCTTCCTGCCAACAGGGAAACAGCAGAGCTGCAGATGATGCAAAACCTTCTTCTAAATACTCCCTTCGCTGGTGAGCTAGCAAGTGCTTCTCAACTGTTTCACAGCGCCATACCCCCTGCCATTTCCCCATCTTTCCCTTCGCTGAAAGGCAGGCCCCAGTCTTTGCTGCGTGGCTGAGCATTTGTCTATCAAAACAGGCATCAAAATGCCCACACATCCCCTACACACACACATATATACGCACACACACAACCAGATGCACATCAACACCAGGCTTGCTGTTGCCTACCGCCTACTGAAACCTATCCAGTATTTATTATGGCTTGCCTGTTTCTGAAGGCCTGTTCCGAGCCATTAAAAGCTAACTGAACAGAGCAGAAAGGCAATCTCTGGATCAAGCTGTTCGGGGACAGATGCTCGCTCACAGTGGGAACCAGAGCTGGGAGGTTTGGAGAAGCGATGCTGCCTGCAGCAGCAAAGTGTGCCAGACGGCTTCCTGGGTCCATTAATCCTGGGAGAGGGCAAAGGGGAGTTCCTCACTCTCCCCCAACTGGTGTCACACTTGTGCCCTGGGGATCCCTTCTGCCTCCCCCCTTTCTGCCAGCCCTTCTGCCACGTTGCCCTAGACTAGCAAAAGATAGCGCTTCTACAGCAACACAGTATTTTGCCTCTCCAGGGATTCACGCAGGGTCCCTAACCGTCGGGGGCTGTTCCACACGGTAGTTCAAGTCTCCCAGCCAGAAAAGATGGGTAAAGCGATGAGTGATGTTAAACGGACTCAGTTTCTTATCTCCCAGCGTCAGGAAGCGCAGGATGTTCGTGTAGTTCTGGTTGCGTCTGTCAAGACAAGAAACATCTGCCTGACATACTAAATCGCCATGCCATTTCTGAACGCCTGGGTCGTCAGGGACTGCCACTTTACTAGGCAGGAACCGATTTGGCTCCACATCTAGAGGAGAGCAGATCAGAAGCCAAGAACTTGCCACCCCTGCCTGGCAACTGCCCCTCAGCAGACAGGCCCAGGTAATGTGCTCGCTGTCTCCTGGGGAGCCAACCTACTTCATGCAACTAGTAATGCAGCGCAGCTCTTGTGCTGCGGCTTGCGGCGTGCGTGGGCTGGGGGGCAGGAGAGCAGCCTGCTGTGTGAGGAGGGCATTTACAGCAGCTCCTGGCTGCTCTACGTTGGCTGTCAGACTGTTTCCACCTGAATTGAAAGGCTGGAAAGCTGTCCTAAAGCCACTTTTGTTGACTCCTGGGTCTGTGCTTTTCTGAGCTGCATGTCCTAGAAACCCAGCATTAGACTGTTGCCTTCAGATTTCAGCAGCAAACACATAACTAGATTCTGGCAGCTATTCCAGGCCCTGGGGAACTCTTCCATAGAAGTTAACTCCATCAGTGGCAAGGACCCTGTGCAGAAATCCCACACCATCTGCTTTCTGGGTCTTGGACTGGGAAAGATGGCAAAGCCAACCTCTCCATTTCAAGTCGTCTGTGCTTTCAAAACCACTCCTTCCAACTGCTCCAGCTCCTCCCGGCGTGGGCACAGATCTCCCACCAATGTCGGGATCTTTGCCTTCCAGTCCTGTGGTGCACAGAACCTGCCAAGACCATGGAAACTCATTTCACAGCTGGGTGTAGAGAATTAGCCACCGTGGAGAAACTTTTGTGCTACATCCCTCCCTCCTGCTATCCCTGACAGCATGCTCTGCCTGGCAGGATCTTTCCCAGCTGTGCCCCAGGGCACACCGCAGCTCCCATGTCCCAGCACTGTGATGCTGAGGAGGCAGATAGTTCCCTTCAGCACGTTATTCTGGGATGGGAAACACCTTCCCACACCTCTCCAAAACCCTGTCGATCAGGGAGCTGTTTTCCTCATGTACTGGGCTTGCACGACAGGTCACACAAGTGTTGAGCTCAACACTTACACTTGGCTCGGAAATAATTTTGCTGCACCCATGTGGTATGGCCATATAGCAGAAGTCCCTCATGTAAAGTACCACAGTAAGCAGCATCTTTAGCACAGATTTCCCTCCCAGGAGACATTGAACAATTTTTTTATGGTCAGGAAAACATGCGTGTAACTATTTAGTGGGCCTTCCTTCCAGACAGGGCCCAGAGAATTTCACCCTGGGTCAACAACCATTTTTGAGAGGGCAAGATGTATCTTACCTGTGTTTCTTTTCACTTCCTGAAGTCAAATGGCTGTTAACAAACCCAAAGGAGGTTCCATTAAACATGAATGACACCCCCACAGCTCCTTTATTACCTGGAAAAGGATAAGCCAAAAATGTCAAAAAAATCCATCCACCTCCAGGCTGAGTCTAGCAAAGATAAGAAAGCACCTAGCACATCTTCAGTGAAGGGGAGGATGGAGAAGAGAAATAAGGTGACTTAATCAGCACAGAAAGAATTAGTACATACAGCACAGATTGTGGAAAAAAATTTTCTAAGAATGCTAAAAAAAAGTAGTTGAAGGGAAAGAAGTTCAATTCCCTTGTGAAACCCAAGAAAGAGCAATCCAACAGCCAAACCAAAGAAACAAAGGCGTTTCCTGGGAATATAAATAAATATACATATATTATATACACACATGTGTATGCTAAGTATAGACACAAGTAGATTCCCTCTCTTACAGGCAGAGTAAGAGATAATGAGTGCTAGTGGGATATAACTTTAGTACCACTAGTGTCACATAAAGGTAGCCAAAGGAGTCCTGTTGAGAAAAAGCTGTTCCGTTTCAGGGACAGTGCTGGCACAGACTGAACAGGTCTCAGTCCTCTGGGCAAGATGGGGTCTGTTCCTCACCCAGCGTGTTTGCGATGCCTGTCTTCACGTTGTCTGTGCAGATGTGGCTGATGCGGTTCTCATGTTCTGGCTTGGCCAGTACAACAATCCTGATGTTCCAGAGAGTATGGATTGCTATCTGCAGGGATGGAAAGGTTAGAGGTTGTATTTCTGCACATACCTGTGGAGCTGCGCTGCAGCTGCAGCCTTCCTGACTCCTCCTGTAGTATTTCTACACAAATTTTTTTCTTGTGCTCAGGATATGCTTTCAGTCATTTTAATCAAAGGTGGGAGGAAGGACCTACCTATTTTCCAGTGCCATTTTCTAGTTAATCATTGGATTGCCTTGCTTGAACAAAATACAGTTTCCCAATCACCATGAGAATTGTAAGTCCTGCTGTCCTGCGGCCTTCCAGATATGCTTACATTTCTTTCTTGACATCAAGACAAGATGCCTGTGGGGCACAGCAGCCCCTGGCAGCGCTACAGGCTGGGGCAGGGGGCTGGGAAGGGCCCGGCAGGACAGGGCCTGGGGGGGCTGGCTGGGCTGGCTGGGCGGGAGCCCCCCGTGTGCCCAGGTGGCCAAGGCGGCCAGCAGCGGCCTGGCTCGTGTCCCAGGCAGTGTGGCCAGCAGGGCCGGGGCAGTGCCCGTCCCCCTGCGCTCGGCACCGCTGCGGCCGCCCCTCGACTCCTGGGCTCAGGGTTGGGCCCCTCACGGCCAGAGGGACATGGAGGGGCTGGAGCGTGTCCGGAGACGGGAACGGGGCTGGGGAAGGGTCCAGAGCACAAGTGCTGTGAGGGGCGGCTGAGGGAGCTGGGGGAGTTCGGCCTGGGGAGGGGGAGGCTCAGGGGGGCCCGTATGGCTCCCTACGGCTGCCTGACAGGGGCTGCAGCCGGGGGGGGGGGGGGGGGGGGGGGGGTGTCGGGCTCTGCTCCCAGGGAACAAGTGGACAAGAGGAAACGGTCTTAAGCTGTGCCAGGAGAGGTTTAGATTGGGGATGAGGAAAAACTTCGCCACTGAAAGGGTTGTCAAGCTCTGGAACAGGCTGCTCAGGGAGGTGGTGGAGTGACAATCCCTGAAGTGTGCAGAAAACCGCATAGATGCAGTGCTTAGGGACATGGTTTAGTGGTGGGCTTGGCAATGCTGGGTTGACTGTTGGACCTGATGATCTTAAAGGTCTTTTCCAACCTAAATGATTCTATGATTCTATCACTGAAACTCAGCAATGTCCAAACCCAGTCTTAATAAAGTTCAGTCTTCTATGACTGTGCCTGCATGCTGTTACATCCCGTTTTGAAAGTGCAATAGCCTATGGTGAGATCTAGGCTACAGCTGGCTCAAAGTTTTATAATCTCCTCCTCTATGAAGGTCAAACTATCACCATCACTTGACTCAAGTGCTCAGCATCTTCCCCTTGCTCCCAGCCTGGCAGGCAGGGGAGTTTCATGGCAGGGTTCCTGCTTTGGCAGTGCTGGGAGTCACTGTCCATAGCAATATGCCGATCTAGCCAGCGCCAGGGGAAGATCAAGAAGTTGTCCATGGGCCAGCAGTGTGCCCTTGGAGCCAAGGTGGTCAGTGGGATCCTGGGACATGTTAGTAGAGTGGCCAGCAGGCGGAGGGAGGTGATCCTGCCCTCTGCTCTGCCCTGGTGAGGCCACATCTGCAGTGCTGGGTCCAGTTCTGGGCTCCCCCGTTCAAGAGAGACGGAGAACTGCTGGAGAGAGTCCAGGGGAGGGCTACAAAGATGATGGGGGGCTGGAGCATCTCCCTGATAAGGAAAGGCTGAGAGAGCTGGGGCTGTTTAGCCTGGAGAAGAGAACACCGAGAGGGGATCTTATCAATGACTACAAATATTCTTAAGGGCAAGTGTCACGAGGACAGGGCCAGGTTCTTTTCAGTGGTGCCCAGAGACAGGACAAGGGGCAACAGGCACAAAGTGAAACACAAGAATTTCCCTCTGAATATGGGGAAGATCTTCTTTACCTTGAGGGTGACAGAGCACTGGCACAGGCTGCCCAGAGAGGCTGCGGAGTCTCCTTCTCTGGAGACATTCAAACCCACCTGGATGCGACCCTGTGCAACCTGCTCTAGGAGACCCTGCTTTAGCAGGGGGCTGGACTAGGTGATCTCCAGAGGGCCCTTCCAGCCCTGACCAGTCTGGGATTCTGTGATCTCACAGAGTCCACAGACAGATTCAGTTCACTCTCCCTCAACCAAATGCAATGATAATAAAGGGAGGGAAGGGGAGGAGGTGTAGGCAAAATGCCACTTATTTCTCTGTTTCTTTCTCTGAGTTATGTGCAATAGCTGGAATAACCCCTCACCACTTTGAAGCTGATACTGGTGATTTCCTGCAGGGATTGCCTCAGGGTCTCCAGCCATTCTTTCTCCCCTTGGGGATCCTCCTGGGTGCCAATCACATAGATGTCATGAGGAATGTAGTCAGCAGTGTCATCACGGGTCTTCCCCTGCCCCTTGGAGAGAAACCAGGAGGTGATCTTCTTTGGCGGAGGTGCAGCACCTTTTGTTAACAAATCAAACACCAAACTAAGTCAGAGTGTGTTCTGTCAAACCCAGGATATAGACAACTCACGGGGACAGAAATAACAGGCTTCACGTTCACTCCGTCCCCTACCAGTTTCACACCAGCCAGGGCTCACTGCTCGAAGATGATGAAGACGTTAACGCCACCTGACACACTGATGAAGGAGTGACTCTGCTCTGGCCACCTTCCCCGGTTTCAGTAGCGTGCTGAGGGTAGCCATGTGTAAAGGACCTGTACTGCTGGCCTGCCACTGCCTTTATCTTACCCCTTAAGTATGACTGAGCACAGACAGCTCAGCTTACAGCAGTTTGAACCAGGCTTTTCTCCCAAAATGGGAAAAATAACTCAAACTCCACTGTCCTCAGCTACACCCTGTCCCCTTCTCTAAATATTGCAGATGCTCAGCTCTCTTCCCAGGCTGGACACACAGTCCCTAGTCATTCAGAGGCAGCTGATGTGCAGCTACTGGAATTGCTCCCGCCCTTTCTGCCAGGTGGAGGATAGCTCACACTGCTGCACCTGCTTCATGCCAGCCACAATTCCCTGTCTTTGGAGGAATCCTTCAGCACCCATCAGGGCCAACTTTACAGCCCTTTGACTGGAACTATAAGAAGTGTCAAACTGCATGCAAGAATAAGCCTAGAGATCAGCTCTTTCCCTGTCCCAGTGGAAAACAACCCTGGCGTACAGATCTGCTACAGAACAAACATGGTGTCTGGAGCTCATCATGGCAGGTGAGCACACAATTTGGCAAGTGTCTGAAGGAACACCCATGTCAGAAGGGAGCCCATACCCATATTCCAGGTCCCAATGAAGATGGTGATCATATCAGGCTCTGGTTGCTCTGAGTGTTTATTCTTCATCTGCTGCAGAAGTTGGCAGAACCCTTCTCTCTTCTAGACAGGGAGGAGCAGAGACAATTAACAAGATGCTTAACTCCTCCAACACGACCTCTTGAGAGGTCCTAGCTGAGGACCTAGCTGAGCCAGGAAATTCCCAGCACACTTGAAGGGCTGATTAGCTCTCCACTATCCTGAAACCTTTGAAGATGCTGTCTTTCCTGTAGTACTTTATTAGGTACTTAGCTTGTGCATTACTCTAACGATTGCCGAGCTGGTCAGAAGACAGCCTGGACTTCCCTCTGGTTTGCCTGTATGAACGTTTTTCCAGCCACCCTCACATGACTCCTTGCCTCTTCTCACTGCTTGCTAATATTCTGTTCTCCTGCCTCTGTGACAGCACCTAAGCATGGCTGCCCTCTCCAGTATCTCCCTTCACATGGAATACTTGTTAATTTTCTGGATGCTTCCAGAACAAAGGAGAAATTTCATTTTCGCAAAGCCAACCACCATCCTTCAACAGTTCATCTGTCTCCCAAGGAACGCCCCTTGTACCCTTGTACCCCTCACACCCAGGTACCTGCTCCAGGCTGGCAGGAGGGAAAGGTTGTGTATGTACCTTGGAATCAGAAAAAACATATTCCTTCCGCTGCGTTTTTTCTTTTTCTGTTTCCAGCACAATCACCAGTTTGTTAGGGACCTTCTGGGACTTGATAAGCTGCAAGACTAAATGGGGACTGGGTGTCAGGAGCTGCAGTCACTGAAACTAGAATCCCACCAGAACTAACAGGATGCTGCTTGCAGGCTCAGGACGTATGTGGTCTTTTAAGCCTGAGGCTCACTTTGCCCCACATCACTACATTTTAATGTTGCTTAATTCTGTTCCCTGTAGGAATAGATTTGGACTCTGAAGTGAAGAGGAGCTGCAAAACTCATTCTGCCTGGAGCTCCCGTCCATACCAAGCCCTGCAGTGCGAAGTGGCTTCCTGCAGGCAATATCTCTGTATCCTCAACCAGCCTACACGTATTCCTTCCCCATCTGTGAAAAAGGAGGTAAGACCTCATTTGGTGGTAAAGGTGGTTCCTCCCTATCTAAACCAGCAGCTAAGTAATTATGAACACCAGGTGGAGAAAGCCATAAGTGAAAGCTAATCTTTTCAATCACTGCCAGCAACAGGTTGATTTTCCAGTAGGAGAGAGCCCAAGGGCACCGTTTACTCTGATAAATCCTAGCCTGTTTGGCTCACTCTCAGTGAGCTGCCTGTCCAGAAAAACAAGAGGAAAAGAGGGAAGTTGTTTGAATTGGGCCTTCACAGACCAAACTGGCACAGCTCATCAGTAGAGATATTGATTCACGTAACAAAAAAAAAAAAATTCAAGGGGAAATTAACTGAAAAATGTTACTGAAACAGAGTATCTGGCTTTTTACCATCAAAAAGCATCACAGAAGTCAGTATGTTCCTGCAGAATGTTTTGGGGTTTTTTTTTAGTGACTTGCTTTTCAGCAGAAAATGGGTCTATCACAAACAGCTCCATGTGGAACCTTCTATCAAAACCTGCTCCCTTGCTACCTGCTACCACTGGCTTCACTGGGAGCAGGAGGCCAGGTCTAAAAGAGATCTGTGAAAGTTAATTACCCCAGTATTGATTCCCTGCTCTCTGCAGGTCACTTTGGAGATAGGCAGGCTAGACTGACTGGAGCCTTGCACAACGTCCAGGACCTAGCAGAAATATTTGTACTCTGGGCCAAACCTTGCCCTCAGTGGGGCCAAAGGGAATCCCTCCCCATCATCTAATGGAGCGAGACTCTAGTCCAGCGTTTGCGAACTTAAGCATCTTACTTTTCTTGTGGGTGTAAAACTTGTCTTCTGGACCATCCTTAGCTCTCTTGATAATCAGTTTTCCCATTTCCACATCAACCTTGAGATGTATTTTGGAGAAAATTCCTAGGGAGTCAGCTTTCACCTATTGGAAACCAGAGATTTTTCATAAGCTATCTTCGACACTTCAGTCACTTATTACAAATGCAACAGTTGCCTGAATTCATGGACACATGTCGTCATTACGCCAATCTCACTAGACATCTCTTAAGCATTTACATGGTGCTAAACAGCATCCAGGAATAGCTGTTATCTCTGTGGCAGCACAGCAAAGTTCCCAGGAACTGAGATACCGACAAATGTGCATTACTGTCCTTCCACACCGTGATCAGCATTGTTAAAGAAGTATGTTTACCTCAAAAGTGACAGGGGGGATAAGGGAGCGCCGGTGTGTTGAGTCAGGACCTTCAATCAACAATGTTTTCACCTGTAAAAGAATTTATCTGTACCAAATTGTGTTTGGTGATTCTGCACTACATTGAGAGTAATGAAGTCAGAGCAAAGAAATCTCATTGCAGCAGAGGACTGAACTGATGATGAACAAGAAGCATAACTAGAGGCAAAAGATGACAAGAAAATAATATAAAATAGCTTTAAAACTCTACCTTTTCTTCAATGGAAGACAGCAAAGCAATCAGCTGATTGAGTTTCAATACAATATTGACTGGACTAGCTTCACCGAGCATCTGATAATCACAACATAGGGAGGGAGGGGAAGGGGGAAAAAAAAGAAAAAGAAAAAAAAAAAGAGAGATGCATAATTACCAAACCCACAAGAGCATGGCCTGGAAGCGCAGCAGCCTCGTCCCAGGAGCACCTTGCACACAGAGTAAGGAGTAGCACTTGTGCCTCTGCCCTCTGATCCGTAATGGGCAGAGCTCAGAGTTTGGCTGAACATGCAGAAGTATGGGAAGGTGGAAGGACAAATCTGCAAACTTTGTCCATAAGTTAGAGGCAGCTGGGCATGCAAGGCAGTCAGTTCGCTGTTGGGGGACAGGTTTCCATGACCAGGTCCAGGCCTCAACATACAGAAGTCCTGGGCTTTTGGTTTTCTGGGCTACTGGCAGGGAGGGGAAGGTCACGGGACTTAAGTGGACTTGGGGAAGGAAGGATTTGGCAGTGAAACATCCTGGAGCGAAGTTTATGGAAAGACAAATGTGCAGTCCTCTGAGGAAGCATGGGGAGATGGAAGTCCTCAGGCAGTTTGCTGCACTTTCCGCTGGGGCAGGAAGGGTGAGCAGGCAGAGGGGACTACGGGATAAGTGACACTGTGGGGATATAACTCACTGTGTGCCCTCTGCACTGCAGCCAGCCAGAGGCTAGAGAGAACAGAAGTGGTAATGGACCATGTGAATCCCACCGGTCATGGCTGTGCAGCCAGAACCCCCAGTGCCGACAGCCACCCCCACGCCTCTCTCTTCTCCTTTTCCCACCTTCCAGCCAACTTACTTGTGAGCGCTGATGGATACCAGGGTGCAGCTGCTGCTCAAACACCTTCTGGATGGATTCCAGAGATGGGAGAGTCCTAGAGGCTTCACTGGGAACAGAGACACGGCAGAGGTCTAAGGCTGTGGCCGGCTCCCTGGGTAGGTTAGCTCTTGGTCTCATTGGACAACGCCACGCAGCAGAGATGGCACACATTCATGCTAGGCCTGCTGTCACCACGTGTCATGTTCTTGTCCTCTGCTGCTTCCTACCCTCTGAACTGGTGGGATGGGTGACGAGAGCATGTCTCACCTGCCTTAGTGACGCTGCCAACCAAGGCAGTTTAGAGTTAGGCAGCTGGCTTTGCCTTGCAATGGCCGAAGCATGGGCATATTGCCTGTTCTTTGGGGTTTGCTTTGGAGGTGGTAACTTCCTACATCTCCCCAGAAAGATGTTCCAGTCTAGGCCAGACCTGAGGACACTGTAAAACCAGCATCAACCCAACTACGCCAACTCATAGATCAAAGTGCACTCAAAAAATCTCAAAGCCCAGCGAAGTTGGGTGCCTATGAATGCTGCAGCAGCAGAGGCAGCTCGGTTTTGCACAGGTCTTGTGCAGCTGCTGAGGCTAATGCAGGATGCCAGGGACACCATGCAAAGAGGAAATGAATATTTAGATTTTTTAGCTCACATGACAAAAAGGGGCTGGGCACAGCAAGGGGATGGAAAAGGCAGCCTTTAATCTCTTGAATGAGAACCATTTGCAGGTTACAATGAGATTCCTTCAGCATTTCCCAGTTAGATTCCACAGGATGCTCATTTGTCAAAGCGCTGTTGTATGAATTTGGCACAGAAGCCGCTCTCCGATAATGACAAGACTTATCACGGAAAGACTAGCCAGGGAGTGCAGGTCAAAAGGAAGGTGATGGTGGGAAGCAGCACTAGGATGCTTGCATTGTGCCTAGTCAAGAGTGGATATTAATGATTTCCCTCACTTTCCTAAGTCTGAATGGACCGGATTTTACTCCCTGTTTGTTGGGGAAAGTGCTCCAAAGCGAAAGTATGCCTGCCTGTCTGAAGATTAGATATTTGTCTAGGTGCTGAACCACGGATGATTAATTGCCTAAATCAAGCACTCACGTTTGAAATTTCCATCTGAAAGACTTGCCGTGGGGCACACAGAAGTACAAGACACTTGTAGGAATCTGGATCTGCTAAATTTAGTCCTCCAACACCACTTTGGTTCACCTAGGGCCAGTGTCACCGCAGATGGCTCTGGCCCCAAATCCAAGACTTCCATTGATTTCTGCAGCCATGGAGTCAGGCCCCAGGAGGCTGCAGGCAGTTGCAGGAGCATTGGGTGAAGTTCAGTTTGAAAAGAATGAAAATATATTTACTGCGACTAAGAGTGCAGGATGTGTAGGCCATCTCTCAAAAACACCGAGCAGCAGCTGCCTGAAGTTCAGAAATTAGTTCTTATGGGAAAACTGCCCTTTGTTTGCTGTATGGTACATCATGTAACATGCATGTGAGGGTGTGGGAAGAGCATCTGTAGGCGTTCAAACGCAACAAAACCACAAAGTGGTTTTAATTACACTTACAACTCCTTTTGTTTTCTTCTCTTGACAGTATAAAGGAAATACATGCAGTGATCTTCATTGAAGTGTCAGAAGCCTGTGTGTCCATACAATTGCACAAGTGCTTGAAAAGCTGCCTTAAAAGCTCTGTGTGCAAATTATCCAGTGAAGGAGAACAAATGAGTGTGCAGAGCAGTGGTCAATGACCAAATGACAGCTTCAGACAGCAGCAGGCTGAATAGGTCACTATTAGTGTTTTTCACTTAAAGCTGGTAAGAAACTGAACAAAGTCACTTGCATCAGTAGTCCCTCCTCTTTGTTGCACTGGCACCAGGCTCTCCATGAGTCAGCTTTCCAGCCCCTGGAGGATTCCTCTGACTAAGGAAACCCTGGGATGCCAGTTTATTTCAGCACTGAATACTTCACAAAAGTACCCCTCAGCCTTAAAAACCTCTAATTTGTTTCATTTTTAGTACATGGCCTGTCAGAGTGAACAGCCTCTCCCAAGAGTGGTTGCCCTGTTGTCTGTCCCCTGGGCTCTGATAAGATGTGCCATGGCTGCCCCAGGGCCACAGCCAGCCCTAGAAGGTAGTAGCAGCCTCCAACAGAGTTAAAAAGAGATTTCGATGTCTCTAATGCACATTGGGGTCTGGTTCTTGCTGAATTAATCAGGGATCGGTGGTGAGGAGGGTGAGGGGAAGAGATCACAAACTCTGCATTCCCAGTCTGCTGTGGCCCAGCTGTGCTCGAGCTTCTTGCTCATAAACGGGTCCTGCACCTGTCCATGGATAATACATGAACTGCAAAAGGCACAGACTGTTCACAAACAGCTGGCCCAGCTCCTCTCCCAACCCCATGGTGCACTACAAGCTCTTCTCCTAAGCACTGAGCAGCTCCAGTATGTGTCCCCGTACCTTGCTAACACTGGCAGGCAGTGTTTGCCCACAGCCAGGTATCAAAACACAGGAGTCAGCCAGAGGGCATCGGAATGCTCATTTTTCACAGTGTGTCTGAGAGTCACTCTGAAAGGTGGCACAGCTGGGAGGTTGGAAGAAGCCAGAATACAGCATCACAAAACCCTCAGAGTCACCGATCTGCGTGGCTCACGCCCAGCCAGGGCCAGCTGAGCCACAGAAAGCACCTGCCTGCGCACTCCAGCCCTCAGCACTGCCAGGGAATTCAAAGGAGCTTCAACTCCAGTGAAAGAGCTCAAGCTGTGCCAGTTAACATTTCTTCTTGTTGGTTTTTTTAACCTGTTCTCAAATATTGTGAAAATAATGAAATTGAACATTAGTAACAAAAAGAAGATGCGACCACCAAGAAGCAGCCTAGGAATTATCTGTACATTCAGCTGGAATCCCTGCACAGCTGAAGAAAGCTGAGGCAAATAAATACTAAATATAGGTAGTGCCACTGATTAAATTTGAATTCAGAATTCTGATAAGGGAAGCAAGTTAAAACCTGAGACAAACCTTGGAGATTAAGACTGCAGAAATCTGTAAGATACCCAAGTATCTGCCCATTAGCCAGCTGAAGCTAAGCAAATAATTTGGTGGGATGGTAGAGATTCATGGGACAACCCAAACAGAGGGGAGAGGTTCCTCAAAGAGTTCTGACCAGCGTTGAATGCAGCCTGCAGTTCTGGATCTTCATGAGAAACTGAGGAGGCAACTCCATCTAACGGAAATAACGCCCGTATGGGGAGAAAATGCTGGGGACCCAGGGGAAGAACTGCACGAAGACATACACCTCCGTAACTACATGCAGCCACCAGAAGAACGGGAGGCAAGCAGCTTGCCCTTTGCTGCGCTGGGGGTGTGCAGTGCCCCTGGGCTCAGCAGGCACCAGCAGAAGAACCCACCCAGCTCTGTTCTAGGGTGATGCTTTGCAAAGTCCAGTCACCAAAATACCTACAGAAAATCTGGAAATGTCAAAGGTGTCCTGGCACTTGAAAGGATTGTGGACCCCTTGTATCTCCTTTCTTGCCGTCACATGTACATTTATGAGGAGTAGGGTCGTGAAACCCAGATAAGGTGAAGTAGAACAAGAAGTTGGAAATGGAAAAAGCCAGCCATCATCAGAACAGCATCACTGGCGGTATTTTAGTAACACAAAACTCTCACTTGTGATTTCATTAGGTTTTAGTTTCCTTTGTTCAGGTTTATTCTTAGTTAGCCACCTGGGTCTCCCCCTCTGTGGGCGTAGAGAAGCAAAACCCTCGAGCAGGGCACAGAAGAGGAAGGGCAGCTCTCTGCAGAACCTGTCCTCAGCCCTGCCAGGGACTGGTCAGTGGGCGGCTGGCTTCTGCCAGAAGGAGCAGGGCTGCATATTCCTTCCACTTTGCCTGGTAAAACGTGCACAGTGCCCACCACTTCAGAGGAATAACCATGGTCCCAAGCAGCCGAGCACCTCACTCACTCCCTGCCTTCCTTCCATGGGTTAAAGCCAAGCAAATCAACAGTATCTATCCTGCAATTTAGCCCTTTCTTCAGCCTTGGTGAGCTCTAGAACAGGAACAGGCCAGTAGCCCTACCAGCCTGGCTTCTAAATGCACTGGAGAGAAGAATATTGCAAGCTGCAGATACAAGTGTGGAAACATGTGCCCTCTGCCATAGAGTGCCCCAAGATCTCTGCAGAAGTGTGGACTAATCTCCTCATCTGCTTACAAGCAGCAAGGGGGAAAATCACATCTCTCCACCAGAAAAAGAAGGAGTTCGGCAAGGTTTTAGTTCCCTGTCAGATTTTCCTATTCGGGACCTGGGAGGTCTATAAATATGAAAGGTAAAATTTGTAGTCTAGGCTTGTTTCTCCTTTCATATTCGAGCTGGACTTCACTGACATCAGTGGAATCACTCCAGGTTCACAGTGTATTAGTGGGAAGAAAAATCAGTGTTTAAAACATAGCTATACACCAATATGTGCTTGTTTCCATAAACGATTTGTGCTTGACAATTCTGTGGGTGTCATGTATGCGTTACCAAATTATGCAGTTAATCGGTTAGTGCAATCTTTTATTTCTTTCTAAACAGAGCATAAAAAATAATACTCCACTGACTGAAACCACCTATAGGGAAACTTCACTGTCAGAGCTCTGTCTTTTACATAGATTTCACATTTTTGGACTGGAATCACAGGTCATGAGATCTACACACAATGTTTTTGAGAGTAAGCCAGTTTCCTGTGCCAGAAATGCAGGTTCTGACTGCACACACGTGGCACCTGCATCAGACTACAGTGTTACAGCGTCATACTCTGATCTCTGAAAACGAGCCTCTAGTTACCTGAAGAGTCCTTTGCAAAGAAGCGTAAGTAGTTTCTTCAGCTGAGGAAGATTGCTTGAGCCTGTCTGCACCATCTCAAAGTCACTGATGATGTGAACTCGCAGGTAATCTTGGATGAGTTTAAGATGTTCGTCAGAAACACTGTGAAAGAAACAGACAGGTTAAAAGCCAACTCTTCTCTCTACTTCTAAATATCAGACAGTTTTGTTTTGCTGAAACTTCCACTGCCAGCACAGACAGATGGGGAGCAGCTTACCTTGGATTTCAGTGTAAATATGCAGTCCTCAGAACTGAACCATGGACCCCCCACCACACTGCTGACACCTCCTCCTCTTCCTCCTTCCCCTCCCCAAATCCTCTGCTCCGTGACTGCTGAGCTACCATGCCAGGGGAAGTCTTGTGATGCCTGGCTTTGCCAAAGCCATGGTGGCATCATTAGCACCATGGCAGGTAAAGCCAGGCTGCTGTGAGGTCACTAATAATCAGCAGGTCACAGGCTCTGGGGAGATGAAGGCTCCCTTTCACCCCACCAAGTCCTGCTTTGAAGGTTTTATTCTAAACAATCCAAAACAGGGGAGGGGGGAGCAGCTGAGACCACAGAGCTGTACAGGATGCTCCCGTCCTCCCTGTCTCTGTGGAGCTGGACTCCAACACCACAAGGAAGGATGAACCAGGCAGACTGTATGTGCTGTCTTGTGCCTTGACAAATGCAGAAAGTCCCAGCTAGCTGCTTGTGATGATGCAGGTGGAATGGTGCAGGCAGATGAACAAAATTGGGTTCTCCCAGTCAGCCAGCAGCTACTGGGCCACTGCAACAGGACCTGGGGTGCCACACACAACCACTGTTTGCTCAAGGCTTCTCACTGCCCTGGCAACAGGCATGACTTCTGATTTTATTTTTATTTTTAAACTTACACATCTGGTTATTAAATGTCATGCCGCTTCCTCTAAGGGCTTCAGTGCATGTCCAGATTTGGCACAGCTAGCACGTGGGACAATGTGAGTCAGACCTGTAGCTGGAGTAACTCAGTAAGTATCAGTACCTGGAAAACCACACACAAATTTATTCTTTTTGAGGACTGGCTTGTGCTTTCTGATACAATCAGTAGTTTAGGCACACAGCTGTTACACCAAAAATCTCAGCTGTTACCATCCTTTGTGTTAGAAAACTGTACTTCAGTGGTGAAAGTCTATTGGTGATTTTAATACTTTAGAGAAGTATTTTTTTTCTGGACGACAGCTGGACTGTAAAGAGTAGCCAACACACTGTAGATCTGACTCTGTTCTTCATTTGGCAGTAATAACTGAGGAGTGGTTTCATTGAATCAAGTAGGTCCTCAGCTGCCCCAAACAGAGGCACCCAGAAGGCGCAGAGCTGGACTGAAGGCTGATTCTGCAGCCCTGCGACTTGCCATCCTCACCTGCTTGTGTCCTGGTACTGCAGTCGCTGGAGAAGTGTCTCAGAAAGGGACAGTTTGTTAACATCTGCCACCCTGGAGTTTTCAGGGAGAGAAGATACGTCCTTTGTCTCGCTGCTCGGCAGTGCCATGAGGATGTTGCGTGGGGGCAGGATAGGAGGCGTGGGTACCAGGTCTGGCAGAGAGGAAGGGAATGTGACATAGTCATCCCAGCATGGCAATTTGACCTCCTCCCCCTCACCCACAGGCAGGGCAGAGTCTGCACCCACAGCGGCAGCCACTGCACAAACGGTCCCTTCGGAAGGGTCTCTGATTCCAGGGCTCGATACGGGCTCAGCCCTGTGCTCAGTGGTGTGAGCCCAGCGTGCCGAGCCTGGCAGGGTAACCTCACCCCAGTCAGTCTGACTGCCCCAGCTGCACATCAGCTACAAGGGTTAGTTACTTAACTAGGAATATAATGCTTGGAGAACATAGCTGTACCTCATCTGTATCGTTACCATTATCATGGAGATCTGCAACTGGGGCAGAATGAATGGAGGGGCATGATGGAAAAAGCACCAGAAACTGCTAAAGGAAAGAAGTGAACAGCTAAAGTAAGCAAACACGGATGGAGAAAATAGACCTTGTAATCCAATACAGAGGGGCTGAGTATCCTGCCTTGTCTTGTGGGCATCAGGTTGGAAGCACAAAGGGTTTTCCTGCTCTGTCATCCTGCTGCTCAGCATACCTCCCTCTCCTGGGAGAACAGCAGGTTCCTCTCCCTTTATCCCAGCCGTGGCTGCCTTTCTTTTCATACCAGTTACTCCAACACTTTGTTACACCTGTCATAGGTAGCTAGTTGAGCTATGAGGTTGTTTGGTTATTTCCTAATGACGGCATTTTCCGTACAAAAAGATCTCCCAAACTGATCCACTGCTCCTGGGCAGAAGCTGTGACTCACAAAGCCACCGTGGCACAGAGCAGGGGCACAGCTGGGTGGTGTAACCTGCAGGGTATCTGGATGCTCATCTTCCACCTCTGCAATTTTACGTATAAGATGACCAGGCATCTCTAGGCCCTACATGGCTCCAGCATGATGGCACCGCAGTGCCTCAACAAAATTAAATTCTGTATGTGAACAGCCCAGCCCCAGTGCTAATACCTCTTCATCTAAAGGCTCTTAGTCTTGGCTAGAACTTCATTCCCTGCTGCTCACCTCTCTGTGTATTATTTTTAATGTAGTTCCCTCCCCCGCACAGAGAGCTGGAGACTCGGTGCAGCTGGCCAAAAAACAGGAACATCTTTCCTGAGCAGCTTTGCAAAATTTTGTTCTCTTTCTTCATGAGAATTGCATATCAAAATCTTCCAGCTCCTATTAGACACCCATTGGACTGCATAAATGTGCACAGGCACATCAAACTGCTTTAGTTTTTTAGCACACGTCTCTGTCTGTCACAGGGACCATGTCCTTCAGACAAGTTTTATTGTAATGTTCATAATTTCCGAACAGACGTCAGAAAGGACAGGAAGGATGGCTCTGTGGGCATGACCTTCCCCTGGGATTCAGCAGAACAATAACAGATCCAAGAGATGATCCAGGAAAAATCCAAGGAACAATCCAAGACCAGTGAGTGTCAGGAACCCACAGTGACATTTCATATAAAATAGTTGGGATGATGCCAATCACACCTCTTCATCATACATCTGCCTCTATACATAGAGCTAGACTGTCTACCACTGCAGGATCTGTGTCCTCTGGTTGTAACTGTTAGAAATGTCCTCTAGATCGGAGCAGATAAGGAGGCCTGAGCTTCAGCTGACCAAGACCCACAGGAGCTGCAGGTGCATGGCACTGCAGAGAGATGTGCTCCAGGTCTCTAGGGGAGTACCTGCTGCTGAAACAGTGGCTCTACAGATGCAGCACAGGGAGAGGGGTGTAGAGATGTGTGAGATACCTCAACATAAACCAGCTTGAGCCCAGATGAAGGACAACAGATCAGTCAGCCCTGCACCTGATACAATATACTTCTGCAGAGAGCCTCAGCATACCCCTCAGGTGAACTAAACTGATGTGCCAGGTGCAGTACCACCCCAAGCCATGAGGACTCACTGCTTCGAGGTTTTGCCAGCTCAGGTCTCTCTATGCCCTGCTCCGTTTTATTGTCTGACATGCTCTGCTCTCCCTGCCTGTACTACATATCTCCAGTCCAGAGCAAGTGTCAGCTGTCTGCATCACCAAGTCACATAATGGGTTTCTTACCAGCATCCTCCTCTGGTTCATCTGCAGCCTCCTCCTCTTCCCGTGGCACTGGATATTTGAGGTGCCATACCAGACCCATGTTCTCCTTCTTGTAAAATTCTATCAGTTCCTCCAAGTTCTCGAAATATTTCACGGGAACACCCTCTGATGCCTGAAACAAAACACAGAGGTTGTCATGGTCTGAGATTTCCTACCACAGAAACACCGCTCCTTACAGAAGGAAAAACAGAGTCATAGAGAGAGAAAACCCCCACTGCCACCATCCAGAGAAAGCCAGCCCAGCCCTCACGGCCCATCCGACCACAGGCTCTGTGCAGAACGGCTCCTGCAGTATAAACAGAAACAGATACGCACATGCGTTCCAGCCAGTGTCAGCAAAAATGGCAACCTTAAAGACTCACTGAAGCCAAATGGAAAAGTTCTCTTGTTTGATTCAGTGTGCTTGGCTTCAAAGCAAAGGAAGACTTTAAAACCAAAGAAATCTCCCAGATTTTTGCATTCCCTCTTTTACTGAGCACAAAACCCCTGTACTATATTATATTTTACAGTATCCAGGAAGAATTTTTCTGTGAAATTGCAAGATAAACATGTCTAAATCTAGATGTTAGCATCCCTTCCAGAATCCAAAGGCTCAGAACTAGGTTCAAATGAAACAAGCTAGCAAGGTACTGTCACATAAAGAAATGCTGGGATTAAGATTTAGAAAGCTGAGGCTCAGGGCACAGCTGGGACTGTGAATGCATCAGACATGACACCGAGCTTGCCAGCTGAATTTTAACTGTGACTAAACCTGCCTCTAGCAGTGCCCTGGCAACTAATCTCAGGAAATGGATACTTGCAGAGGGCAAACATAAGGTTTTAGAGGTCTTCAGAGGCAAAGCTTTAGAGCAATTACAGCTCCGCATTGGTGTGAATCGTAAACCTGCCAGACTCGCAGGCAGGAACAGCTGCCACCCCTGGAGCTCTGCCCCGCTGCCTCCACTGGCCCTACCAAAGACAGAGAAACGATCTGTTATGGCTCAGCACAGCCCTCCTGCCCAAAAGAGCTCTGCTTTACCCCCAGAACCGTTCCTTAAATACCATCCAAACCCAAAGCAACAGCAACATGTAACCAAAGCTCTGAGCACTGTTCCCAGGGCAAGGTGCTTTCTTCCTGGACAAAAGGCTTTCCCAGAGAAACCAGCCCAAGGTGGCCCTGTCTGTGCATGGAGCAAAACATTCAGAAGCAGAGCAGATGCTTTCCAGCCCCACAAAGCTGTTGCTCTTGACTCAAAAGAGCAACACTGGGAACTGTTCACAACTGGGGATACAGCAGCAGTGGGCAATCAAAAGGAAGACCTGGTCACCCTAATGGCAGGCTTGACTTGCACTGTTTTACATACATAAAGCTATATTTTGCACAGGCAATATAGTTAGTTAATAACAAATTAAAGCTTTGCCTCCAATCTGAAATTACTTGTTATGCATTCACACTTCAGACATGCTGCCTCTGACTAACAGGCAGGATATTTTAATTTCTTTTCAGATCACAATTATTTGCCATACAAATTAACATACACAAAGTGTTAATACAAGTTTGAACAAGCTTATTTACTTGCCATTTGTGTTTGTCCAGTTTCTTGCTACCTGCGAACCTTTTTCATTTAAAAGGCAAATGTAGCAAAACCAAGAGATTAAGCAGGAAAAATACTAGCATAAATCACAGCGAGTAGAACACAGAAAAATGCCTTCAGTGAGTCCTAGCAGCAACAAGATTTTTTTTTGTATTTTTCCCAAAGAATAAAATCTCAGGCCAAAAATTAGGACAGTGCTTTCGAAACTAAACTACATTTGAAGCCTTCCGTGCCCTCAGGCCTACCATCAAAAATACCCTTGATTTTTAACTACACCTGCATGTCTTTAAAGGCACAGCAAGACACATTTTCATAATGAACGTGTATGATATTTCTTAGAGCTTTGCCTGTTACAGCCTCCTTTTCTGTCTCCCAGGTGTTCCTGCATTTATCAGGATTTATTATTCTCATGCACTGGAAAACATTGCATTGAGCATAAAAGCAATGCTTGAACAAACACTGGATTTTCCTTTTGTGAGGCCAGAGGTGTTGAAATAAATTGCTGGTTAAATCTTGACATGACCACAACAGTGTAGGCCAGATGCTGCTCTGCTAGACCAGCACAAACTCAGCATAACCAGAATGACTTCTGATTTACCCCAATGCAAACAGCGTCTTGGTCCTCCCAGACTCTTCTGCTTCTTGATGCTTACTGTGAAGGCTGTAAATCAGGGGGAAACATCAAAGGAAAAAAGCACTCCATTCTGATCCATCGTATGAAAGGATCCTGAACTTGTGGTGCTGCACTGGGACAGACCTGGCATAGTTCAGCCAGTTGCTTCCACATTTCTCAGATCATCTTCCCTGCAGTCCCTTCCCCTGCTCTGAAACCCTGGTGATTATTTGTGCAGCTGTGGCCAGCAGTTCGCCCAGCAGCCCCAGCACACTGTTAGCAGCACTGCCTGCAGGACGACAGCGCACTCAGCCTTCGTGCCCAGCCTGTGGCAGCACTACCCACGCTTCAACCTCTGGATTGAACCCGCCTGAGCTGCCTTCTGCCCAGCACCTACAGCACCCGTAGATGGGCTGGAGTTCATGAGAGATGAGGCTTGTAATGATTTGATTTGCCCTAAGCTAACCCAAAGAGCACCTGGAAAAAGGCATCAACCCCACCAGAGCACACACTCAGACCCTAAACCACATCGTGGGTAAACAGGGCGGTCAGGCTTTGCCATCTGCATCTTTGTAGGAGGAAAATTTTGCCAGCAGTGCTCTCTCCCACCTCTTGAATTACTGCAGTCTACCCTGCTCCTCCTCTTTCCAAAGTCGTCTTCACACTCCTACTTCACTTTCCAAAGACCTCACTGTCTGCCCGCTTCCCCAGATCCCTCCTGACTGATGACTGGTCCCTGCAGCCCCCCATCACGCCCCACACAGCTGTGTCTCCCACCCCCAGTGCCCCAACACTGTCTTCTCAGCCTTGTTTTGCCTCTTGGCTCCTGCTCTCCCAGGGTGCCTGCATGAAGATGGATTGCCCTGCATAGCTCTTTTGAGGCCAAATGGAGCCTTGATGTAAGTGGGAGGAAAGGCTGAATTAGCACTTTTTGCTGCCAAGGATAGTTCAGTCTCTGAAACTGTGCTGGTCTCTGTGGTAACCAGAAGAAGGAGCATTTTGTAACAGGCCTCCTTCCTCTAACTCATTGCACTGCATTTCAAGAGTGGACCGAAGCCTGTGGTCCAGCTCAAATTCCCTGGCATGGCCATAAGCCCCAGCTCACGTGCAGGCTAGTGGGATGCACGTGCAGAGGTCCCACCGCTATACACCCTTTCTGCCCTGGTAGCTCAGCTGGCTGGCCAGGCAGCCAGCCCACCACCTCCAGCCACCTTTCTTGATGAATCCCACCTCCTCCTCTCTCAAGGATAACAGGTATTTGTGGCCACATCAAGGAGCTGGGTCTTTGTGTGCATCCGAATGCAGCCGCTCATTCCCAAAGAGAGGCAGTCTCCATCCCAGCAGCACCAGTTCCTCCAGCATCCCACCTTCCCCCAGCCCATTCAGGATAAAAAGGACCAACTCCCCACAGCACACGGTAAAAATAAAGGACAGCACTTTCATATTTTAAGACAGAATTCAGCAGGGAGCTGAACACGTGTCCCGAGCAGCTGCACAGCGCGAGAGCTGCAATAAAGGGAACGGAGAACCGGTGAGGTCAGGAGCTCTGACCGGCCGTGGCCAAGCACAGAGGGAAGGATGGGGGAGCCTCAAACCTGCTCAGCACCCACTCACAGCGGGGGAGCTGGAGGGCCCTCCCCTGCACCACAAAAGTCACAGAGGCAGCACTGCCTTGCTACACATCAGCTTTGCAATCACGGGAGTCTGAAAGCAAAGATCGCTAGATTATTCTCACTCATTTTCTTTTGTATTGTAATTGTTATTATTTGCAAGGATCTCAAGAGAGGAAGCGTGTGGGAAGGGCTGTGCCCCTCCAGCAGCACAAAGCAGTGCCCAACAACCCTCTCCACCTGTCTGCCTGCACTATGAAATGAGCTCCTCTTAACTCAAGGCACCCCCCAGATTTCTTCACTGCCCCCGAGAGAGCAGGGTACACTGCTTTGCGCTGCTTCCCTCTGCGCAGAGGCACAGCAAGATCTCTACGTTGTTTGAGCTGGAAGAGAGAACAATAAAAGCAAGACCATGCTGCATTTGCTTCTCCCCCTGGGGAAAGGACAAGAACAAACCCTGCATGACAGATGTTTGTCATGCTGTTTGAGACACAACTGCAAGGTGCTCGGATACCACCAGTGACAAGTACCATCTGAGCCCTCCAAATCCAACAGCCTGTAGCTTTACTACCAGCCCCAGGGCAACAGGACCACCCGCCAGGCTGCCACGTGTTCCAGCAGTGCTCAGGACTGCAGCGAGGATGCCTGCGTAGCATCAGATTAACACAGAAAACCTGGCTCAGTAGCGTTGCAGCTAGCACTCGGGTTGCTAGATGACCTACCTGAAGGCAGGTCAAACAATTTTCACTGCCAGCAAACAAGGAAAGCAGCACATTGCTGGACCACGTGCTTTCTTCACACTTGAACGTGTGGCAAAGGTTTATAGGTTGGGAAGGAAAAGTAGCAGTGGACAGTAAAATACTGGCATGGAGTCCATCTGCACCTGGTTGCGGAGAGCATTAGCAAAAAACAGACTGATGATGCACTCTGAGTAAATGTTCTCAAGACAACCACACTGGATGACAGGAGGGAAGCAAAATGGAGCCTAACCTTTACGCAAACCTGGTCTGTTTTTTGAGACAGGGAGCAGCCACAGAACGGGGCACTGCACACCAAGCTGAGCAGGACGGGGCAGCGCAGAGCAAGCTGGAGCCACCCCAGCAGAGTGCAACAATGAAATCCACTTCCCGCTCCCCTACCTTCGTTTAGTAAGGAACTGTTTCCTCGGGGTTCTCACAGGACAGATCTGTTTTAATTGCAAAGTGAATTGTTTCAAGTCATTAGAATCGTGGATGGCAAGTGTCATCTCCACGGCAACACACCACATCCCCAGAAACAGGCTCACAGGCCACAGGCGGTGCGGAGGGCAAGCTCTCCTTCCACGCCGATTCCTCCAGCATCACCGCTGGTACCTCAGCTTTGTGCTGGTGATAGCCATAACATACAGAACCGAAACACCTAGTGAACATATGCAATATAGGGAACAGCCCACAAAACAGCAGAATTACACAAGGGAATAATGGATAATAGTGAATCAGAGATTGCACAGCCATTTTACAGTGGGAAACTGCATCAAAAAAGCGCCTTTCTTTCTAAGATCATTAACGGGAGTGTTATATGAGATGTAGGAAGAAACTATTCTGCTGTACTTGTGCTGCAAGGCCTTAGCTGGACCGCTGCATCCAGCCTGGGGTACCACTTTTTACAGAGCATGTAAAAATAACTTAGAAAGTCCCAAGGAAAAATCACAAGGACAGCTGAAGAGTTGGAAAATGTGTTTTACAAGGAAAGCTCAGAAGAAAGAGACTGGTACAGTCTGGCAAAGGGACAGCCTGGAGACATGACAGCAGCAGTCTTAGAAGTTTTAAATTCTCTTATAAAGAAGGTGGCAAGCAGCTGTGCTGCAGGCCCCCCAAGGACAGCAGATGTGGCTGGCTTGCTTTGCAACAGAGGAGGTTTAGATTGGATCTCAGGCAGCCTTGCCAGGCAGAGGCAGTAACACCCTCAAGTAAAGTGGGGCTACGCAGCGAGTGTGTCCCTATCTCTGGAAGAGCTGCAGTGCGGAGTACCCAGGCATTCCTCACAGCTAAGAGCACCTGATCCTGCTTCAGCCTGGGAGCAGGGCAAGCGCTGGGCTCTGAGCCCTCACAAGGCCACCTGCCACCCCTAAATGTAGGAAGCCTTCTGCAAATCCGTCTGCGGCCTCTTTGTGGAGATCCTGCTATATCCTTGAAGGAGAATGGTAAGACTGAACGTGACTATGCTTGCCATGACCAGCCCGGCCACTTCAGCTGCATCCCAAACCACGGACTCTCAGATCTTCCACTGACCCCTGCCCTCTTGGCTGGAAACCTCCTTTCCCACAGGATGCCCTGGTGTCTGCTGTCCTCCAGGAACTGCCCTCATTCTGCAGGTCCTTCCAGTTACCCCATTTCCCTTCCATCTTCTGTACTCTCACTGTGCAATGGTTTAACACAACTAGCTACAACTTGTTCCTGCCTTCATGCTTAATAGGCTTCTGGGTTCTTCATTTCAGGAAAACAGGTACAACCGAAGCCTTTCATCACTAGTCTTTGGTTAAATCTTGTGATCCCCTTTCCAGATTCTTCCACCTAAACATTTCAACAGGTTTTTGTATGGCTGAGACAATCTAATCTTCCTTTGTATTTGGTGTAAGAAGGCCAACAGGACCCAACCTAAGTCTCCTCCTCTTTGTTATCTCCCAGCAATGCCATTTGGCCAACAGAACACCTCCACAAAGATATTCCAAGTACAGGTTCGTTGAGAAGCAGCTCTGAACGTACTTCTGAAGAGAAGCTGCAAGTGGAGCGTAAAGACATAAAGCGAGAAGAGATTTAAAAGGTGTAAAGCCTAGGCTGAGCCAGGCAGGGAAGTGGTTAACTTGGGGTTCATTACACCAGTTGTATAAATAGATGGCACAGGAAGTCTGGGGCCCTTAGAAGGAAGAGGAAGTGTTTTCCTTTCCTGAGCCAAGGCACAAGGAGGAACTAGGAAACTGGTCATCTGGTTATATTGCTTAAGGCCAATCTTTTCTAACCAGAGTGCCTTAAAACAGGTATTTAAACCAATATATAGCCATTTCAGTAACAGTCAATAAGTTTTCAAAGTTATAAAATCCTTGCAATACTCACCAGCTTAAACAGAAGCTGAAAATCAGGTCGCTTCTACTTTGGTGCAAAAGGCTGACAGGAACTTTTTTCCTTTTAGATTTGAAAAAAAATTCTTAGGCTTCCTGGTTTGGAAAAAAGTTGTCTTCAAGACTGTCTGCTAGCTAGGAAGTCACGGTGGCATTTTTAAATTTACTTCTGGCTCTTGTGTGGGCAAGCTTTTATATTTCACTAAAGAGCTGAACCTAAGAGCTAAAAAGTTCCTGATAAATTATTTTTTAAAGCATTTTAAAGCAACGTGGTTCTGTTTCACTTTTGTTTTCTTAGAAAACAAATTTTATTTTTAGATCAAATCATGTGCTAAGAAATTTTGGGAGCGTTTCACAGGAATGGGATCAGAGACAGGAATCACAGCTGGGAGAAACAGCTACTTCCCAAAATACAAGCCACCCAGAAACATGCCCTATTTTGAATGCAGCACCCGGGGCTAGGAAGAAATGGGACTGACTGGGAGTACAAAGGGAAAGGAGCAAGTGTGTAGCTGAGGAAAAGGGGGATCCTGTGACATAGAGGGTCAGTAAAGGAATGAACTTCAGTAAGCGGTGGAAACCTGCGAGCTCCAGGGGAGTTCAGATGCTGGGTAAAGCTCAGCAAGAGAGTCTTTGTCAGGGGAACGGAGCATGAGAGAAGTGGCAAGGGGAGGAATCCAGGGGACCTGGGCAGAGGATGCCAGTGGGTGGACAGAGCAGTGCCCCCTCACCTGGAAAAATCAGATTAATTTTTGGGAGAATGGCACAGTGTATATGCAGCTCTAAATTATAACTTGAATGTTGGAGAGAATGGAAGGTGAATAGTCCCATCTCCTCCAAGATGAGAGATGATGAAGGCTTTCTTGCCTCATTCTGCATACGGTTTGGTCCTGATGCTCAAGTTTGTTTATTCATGTCACTTTTGCTACAGTGGCCTTTTACATTTAAGACTTCAGGTGAAAATCATGGAAATCTGAGAGCTCTGCGAAAGAAGGCTTCGGAATTTCTGAAAGAGATTATTCATGGAAGGAAACAAGGAATTGCAATTTAAACCAACTAAGTATGTATTACTTCTAGCTTGTGTTCCTGGCTGAAAATCAGACATTCAAACAAAAGACTAAGTTAAAAGAGGAAAAAATAAAGAAAATTACTGTGTTGTCAATCCTATAAAATTCTCTCCGTTCCTCAAATACAACTGAAGGATACTATTACATACTGCCTCTACCACAAGCTCAATTTCTTTAAGCATAATACTGACTTAAGAGACACTGTATATGAATTACTGGCACTGCATCAGAATTCCTTTCTTATATGTATCAAAAAATGGGAACATTAAACAATTTTCACTCCCTTGCACACTAGTGTGCACAGAACATTTGTTAAAGGTCAGCACCTACTTACTTGCTTGCCTGTAACGTGTGCACGCAAGATGAACCCTGCTGCTGCCAGCTGCAAACAAGGCAATCGGGTATAAGTGAGCACCCTTGCCTCCACTGCTAACTGGGCAGCCCGGCACATCATGACTTCACCTCCAAATTGTCCAGCACAGCACAAATTTAGATTAAAACCTGAACTCCCTCCTGATCCAATTTTGACCAAACTGGCCGTCTCACTTTTTCCTGTCCACAATGTCACAGAAAAGACTTGGGCAATACGATGCATTTTGCTCATGCTCAGTTTCAAATGCATAACAACTTCTATGTGTGGAATGTGAGCCCAGTTTGAGGTAATATTAAAAAGATCCTGACTATCGTATCTGCCACTTCTGTTCTCTTCTGGCCCTGCAGTAATTTTCCTCTATATGATCCCACTCAGGCTTCCTTCTGGCAGCCCGAAGATTGGTCATGTTCACAGGTAGGAAATACTTCCATGGCAGAACTGGGACACTTGCAAATTAAAAGAGTCTGTTGAAGAGAAGAAATGTTGAAAGGAGTTCTCAGTGGAGTATAGCTGGCTGCCAAATTTTTATCTCAAGTTCCTTGTTAAAATTCTACATCCTAAAGAAAAACATATTGGAAGTTCTGGAAAGTAAAGGACCTATAGAATTCTTTTAAACCAGCATTCTCCCATACAAGTTAAAAGACACAGGTCATAAAAATAATGTACTTGGATCCTACTGAAGGAGCCCATTCCATTCTGCTCCAGCACTCCACAGACCACATAAAAAGTACGTTAATTACCAAATATCTAACTAATATAGTCAGACAGAAGCCAGTAAGAACACCAAGCAATTACAGAAAGTACCGACACCACGTACTTGAGGTAGTTCTTTGCACTAAATAAACCATTCAAACTCTCACCATCAAAAAAGATTTTACCACCACAGTATAAAATGATCCAACTCATAGCACCAAGAGAAACTTCCTGAGCAACCAACCCTTTCAGCATTGCTCTGTGTTGTAATAAATACAATTTACATCAACAAGCAGCAAACAACAGTACGGTTCCATGACAGAACATGAGGGACTGGTATTAAATTTAGCTACAGGGTGCAAGTCAGATGAGTTGGTGATGAATGAGCAAGGACTGCAGATCCATGGGGATCTGATGTAATTTTTTTAGCACTTCTGTAGTGTGTGGGTAGGATTTAAGTAAAAGTTTTGGAGTACGCTACTTCCAACAACTTTTGTAATTTTATCATAAGCCTTGTTCTTTTTGGTTTTCCACTAAAAAGATTCAGCACTTAAAGTTCAAACGAAAATTTCCATTTTCATTTCTTCATGAAGTATCCAGCTCTAGTGATTACCAAGACAAACTTGAAAACACAGGTCCTCAAGAGCTAGCAAAGGCAACCAAGGCAGCAAACGTGACCTAGTCATTTCTGAAGGCAGTTTCTGGAGGTCATCGTTCTGATTCCATCAGCAGTCACTGCTGACAGTAAATGACCTGGGGCAACTACTGCAGGTCACTGATACTCGCTTCTTGGTGGAAGTTCTCAAGTGCCCTTCAGCTTTTCCCTCTATAGAAGGCAATAAATACATCCCAGGCAGCAGTGTGTGGGGTTTGAAATCCTACGAGCAAGAACTTTTCCCTGAGACAGGTGAAGGCGTGCCTACCCTGGCTCTGCCTGCGCAGCCGGGCAAGACCCCTCAGCTCAGCTCAGTCCCACACTATGTTTCTAGGGGTTTCCTCTAGCCTGTGCAGGCAGACAGTGGAGGATCCACAATCCCCTCTTCGCTTTCCCTGTTGTCTTCTGTGCTGAATGAATCCCTGTTTCAACAGACACCAAGCACTAGATATGCATGAATTACATAAAATATCCAGTGGAAAATAGAAAATGCAAGATTAAAGAAATTACACTTATTAGAGATACAAAGCAGTGCAGGCAGAAGATGCATGTAGAACAGCTGCATTCACCACATTATACTGCATAACTTTCTGGGATTGCATAATTGAAGACCATAAGCAGCGCACAGATAAGGGCGAGCACCTTAGTGTTACAATTTCCTGTCTTCAGCCTGCTACATTTCCCAGGCTTTAAGCTACAGCGACCGTTCTCTATTTTTGTGACAGTAAGGGTGACCACTCATTCTTTCTTTCAAGGGACTGTCCCTTGTTTCATTCATTTACTGCATGAGTAAGACAAACCCTTACTCAATTAGAAGCAAGCACTGAGCCATACTTGCTAATTGAACAGATACAGAATCCAGCCTGAAGAAGCACCGTCACTTAACAAAACTAACCACAAAACTAAAACCAAACACTTTAAAACACGCTTCAAACCCTCTTCTTTTATATTCTGCCCTGAACTGCACCTCTGGAATAAAAATAGCGGATATGGTATTACAATTTTTTTTGTTAAAATTTTGCCCCCTAAAATTGGAGCCAACCCAAGGTCTCTGGGTTTGCGCGTACAGGCACGTGGCTTGCAATGAAGACAAACCTCTGGAAAGGCTGCCTAGTGCCTCTGTGAAACACCAGCGCGTGCTGCATAGGAGTTCTACCATGTCTGATCACAAAGAATATTTGACACTAAGACTTTTAAACAACACAGGTCACTACATCCCTGCCAAATTTTGGAGAATGAGGTCTAATACAGAGTTATCTGGGAATTTCAATTCAGGCTTAACAGCTTGCTAACACAGAGCATCACCAGCCCATAAGGAGCTTTACCATACTTTGCCCATGGGGGTTGGTGAAGCCAGCTGTGCTGCGCGCTATCTCTTAAAATACCGGGAAAAGGAGAGCTTTAGAGCCCTGGGATGGAACAGAAGGGAACCAACTTGGCCTTTCAGGGGAGACCCAAGATGAAAAAAAACGCTGTCAGAAGTTATGAATTGATGACAAATGAAGTCAGACAGTGGGGCAAAGACCTGGGAACATCTGAAAGCTGCACTGCAATTTCATTCTCTCAGAGAGACTCTGAAATGACTGAATCTGAGCTGTCTTTGCTAAAGTCTGTTTCCCTAAACCATTTTGTCATTTGAAATCAAGTCCTGCATGCTTCGCATTTATGCAACAATCTGAATACTAAAAGATTCTAAATTTCTTTTAAAATTTCATGATATAGCTTCAACCACCAAAAGGTAAATCTGAAAAGTATTGGTGAAGCAGACCTCATTTACCTAAAACAACTACAACCAAGACAATACTTTAAATCAAACATGTTATTTAAAGATGACTGTATCTTTGTATATTGTATTTGCAATAAGCTGCATTGCATGTAGGGTCTGTTGGTCTCTCTCATCCCTAGAGGCTGCAGAGCAGATAGAGTGAACAAGATCTAACTGGAGCCTAAGTATTGCTTGTGACCTGCCAGATGAGCTACATCTCTGCTTGGGGGATGCAGTCTGCAAAGATGAATCTCATCAGCAAATCAAGATACATCTCTAAAAAAGAAAGGGCATCACCCTGTCAGCAACAAGTGCAGAAACAATTTTGTACAGACGGCGATATCTGCCATAAGATGCATTGTAAACAAATGCAATAGCAATGTTTTTCAGAACTCATTCCTATCTTAAATTATCAGGACAAAAAGCCTCATCGAGCACCAGCAATACATTAGCTGCCCTTTCTTTGAGAAAACAGCTCAAGTCTTGCCTGAAAATAAGTACTTTTCTCTGTGACCCATCCTACCACAGCAGCACAGAAGCAGTAAAACACAGTACTTTGTTACCACACAGCTGAAAGGGAAATAATCTGTTGTCTCCCTCAACACTTTAAATTCAGTTATGAAGCTTCATCAGAAGTCTTTGGAAATATAAAATATAAAAAGGATAAGACAATCCTTTAAGTTTAAACACTCTGTGACTGATAATATTAAAGCTAACATCTATCAAATGACTGAAATAATGAGAATATTTTCTTGTAGGTAGTGTTGGTTGTGTAAGTTTTCAATTATTTTTCCTCATCTGCCAGAAAAGGTTTAGGATTTCTGGAAAATTTTCATCTTGCTAGTGATGGAGATAGTGAGGTGTGTATCCCCAAGGCGCTCATCTCAATTAGGATTAAAAATTCGGCCTCTTGAGCACAGACTGTAGCTACTTTGAAAAGTTGTTTTTTTTAAAAGCTAATTTAAAAAAACCAAAACCACCACCACCTTCTAGTTCTCAGTCCATGAGCAGAGGTTACTACCCCTTCCTTTAAAACATACCCACAAAAACGTTTGATTTGGGATGGAAATGTCTGCAGGGCGGTGAGGGGACAGCAAGAACTCCCTTAAGGATATTTGCTGCTGGAGAAATTTTCTGTACCATTGGAGGCTGAGGCTCCCACCACCTCCCAGCCACTCGTTCCCATCCCCCAGCCAAAGCCTCTGCCCCGCTTTTGTGCCAAGAGCAAATGCGATTGATTTTGCACTTGAGCTCTTCTAGCGGGAACTGAAAGATCCAGCCGGGTAGGAAAGAGCTGCTGGGTATGTGGTTGTGGGTGGTCAAAGCCTATTGAAAGGATGATAAGATGAAACAATTATTCTTCTAAAACAGTAATTGTTAAACTGGTTACTGTTTAACAGCCCTACTCTTATCTTCTGAATCTTAAAAGTATTTTGCACAGCTGAAAGTTGTTTTTGTGCATTCAGTGAAGATTACCTATTTGTAATTTTCAATTAAGTATGGCGAAGGCTTTATGACATGACACATTTACTGGAGGGCAAACTATAAGAGAAATTGATGACATTCTTCAGCATTTCACTCTTTGGCATGAAATTTTATCTGAAAGCATATCCAGATAAAAGGAAAAGAGATTTCATTTCATGGCACGCATTAGCTTTCAAATACCTGATTTCATTTTCTGAAGCTTGAAAAACAAAATAATATCATTTTAACCTGATTTAAGCCATCTCCTCTGAATTTTTTTTTAATATTTTCAGGAAACTGGAAACATTCTGGAAGGGTTCAAACAAGACAAAAGCTGGATATGGTTTGTTTGTATGAAGAATTTTGTATACTGAGAGATTCAGTAGCAGGAATGTGCATGTTTCAGGAAATACCCAGTTCTTTTATTAAATGCTGCTTCTTTCAGTTTCTCAAAACCTGTGGAATGCATTATGTTATTATGTTTATTCCTACCTTAGATGCAACAGCGGAAAAAAGACATTTTTCTGGTATAAATAGATTTGGACAGTTTGCAGAAACATGAAATCACAGATATTGCTAAGCCCTGACTGCAAATTATTTTCAGTCCTACCTGTAAAGACTGTAAAGCGTTTTATGAACTGATTTAAATCAACATTAAATTACATTGAAAAATACTCAAATTGAAATATCTACCAGTTCTATTTTCAGGAGAGAAAAAAAAAAAAAAAAAAGCTTAATGTACTTTAGGCATACTAGAAATGTGTTTCCCTAACCATGTTTCAAGACATTGCTCCCAAGTATTATCTGATTGTCCACTTATCCCGTGGTTCTATCCAAGGAAAGTGATTACCCTGATCACACCTCAGCCACATGAGTGCCAACGGAGCACCACAAGCACAGCAAGTTTTCTGTGGTAGTAACTAACCTGGGTGAAATCAATTCCATTCTTGGCAGTAATGTTTCTTGAAATTTACTGTTGTGCATAAAATCCCACTCTCCCGCTGAGGCTCTGCAGCTCTGCAACACTGAGGAGCTCTTGACTCTTCAGTGGGGTCCCCGGCTCCCAAGCTTTGCCGACACTGCTCAGTTTCACGTTAAGACTGGGCTGCACCTCCTGGCTCTTCCCCTTCCCCTGGGTGACCCCCTCTCTTCTCCCTTCTGAAACACCCCCTCCAAGCCCCCTGTGCCCCTCTGATTTTCACTGCTGTCCCTTCCCCTCCCCTGCAGCAATGCAGGCGCTGGCTGTCCCCCTGCAACTCCTTGGGACACCGGCACTCACTGTTTGGTGCTGGCACAGCTCTCACCTTGGCAGCACACCAACCCACGCACACGCACCCCTGCCCACCGCCCTACGCTGGCCTGGAGGTGGTGGCTGTCCAGCCAGCGTGTCCCAGCCCACCAAGCACCCTCCCTGGTGGCATGCTTCATCTCCTCCTGCCTTTCAACGCTCAGGGAGGCCAACAGCGCTCGATGCCTCTTGGGTGCAAGCAGACCGTGGATGTCTTACAGTCTCCATGCAGCCTGCAGGTGATATTTTGGCCTGCCCTCTCCTCACTGGAGACAGTGAAGCTTTGACATCAACCTGAGCAAGTACAAAATCCTTACACAGGTGTCTGACAGAAGCTGTAAGTGGATGCATTGTTGTGAATCGGCAAGTGTAACACAAAAGATTTTGTTTTGCATTATCTCCCACTGAAACCAGCCCAAGTGCAACTTCCTAGTAGAAAGGTTTTGATCAGATATAGATAGATCAGCAAAATCCCAAGTGAATCACAAAAGCCTTACTGCAGAAAAATCTTTTTTTGGCCACACGTGTCAGCAGAGTAGCACAGCAAATTGGGATTACAGTGCAGCATCAAAGAGTATGACAACAACTTTGCATCTCTCTGCAAAGGGCTCACAAAGGACTTGGTACTGCACGTGCCACAGCCAGACACTGTCTCTGACGCTGGTGACAACAGCAGCGAAACCAGGAACGCAGGAACTGACCTAAACTCACGCTCTTATCAGATCATGCTGGCAGGACGGGCAGCTGTAGGTCTGTGCTTTGTAGGACTCAGAAGCCAGAACAAGCTCTGCCGAGTGGCTGACATGAACAGGCAGCCCTCTCACTGTATATCTTGCCTGCCCCAGGACAGAGGATTTTGGTCATTCTGGCATATTTAGCCAACCCAGAATGCAGAAATGCAACCCAGAATGCAACGCAGAAAGAATACAAATCTAGATGTTGCCCCCAAAATGTGTTTCCAGAAGTGTGCGGGAGAGGGTTTCAGCAGGAAACCCTACACACAGTATTTATCAGCTCTCCTACCGGCAGCCAGTGCTGCAAGTACACTGGTAACCTGCAGCTTCAGTGTCAGTTGATACAGTGAGTCACAGCTTCTGGCCTGCTTTCTAACTGCTCACATAGCACCATTTGTTTCCTGTTGTACTCAGCCTCTGATCAGACTAGAAAAAATTACCAGAAAAAAAAAAAAAAAAAGCTAGAAGATCACTCAATGTTAAACAGTGCTGCCAGGGCACCTATAATTTTCACTTAAGTCAGCAAAACCTGCAAGTAAATAGGGTCAGGCCCTTCCTTTGCAACAAGTAGTAAGTATAAATATAAGTAATTTTTAGAAAGCCCTTGCAGCGACCATGAATTGCAGCATGAATGCAAGCAGTGCTCACGCTCACAGAAACGATGCTCTGGCACTAGAACTGCAAGGTGAATGTCTCCCACATTTACCCACCAGGAAGATGCACGCGCACTACAGCTTTCTGTCAAGGAGCCGGGCAGCTAGGACGGTCCGGGAAGGCGAAGCGGAAAGAAAAGACAGGCAGTAACTTTAAAAATACTAATGTTTTCCATACTGTAATACAGCCTCTTCCGCAGCGAGAGAAGAAGGCGGCTTTTCATGATTCCTTCTCACAAGGTAATCTGCTGATATTGCCAAACTCTGGAGCTGGTCAAACAGTTTTGCTCAAAGCAAAAAAAAAAAAAAAAAAAATTATAAAAAAAGTGAAGGGGGTTGGAAAATAGTTAAGGCTGTACTATGCAAGGCATAGTCTTCATTCAACCCCCCTCTCCCCTATTAATTTAAAGAAGCAAAACAAAAAAAAGGGTGAAAAGTTCAAAACTGCTTATCTGGACTTTTTCAAAAGGATGATAGAGTTTTTCCATCTGAAATAACATTTTTCTTCAACATCCTGGCAACACTGTGATAACTTCTGGAAAACTCAAAATCAAAATGAAACATTTCACCTGAATGCATTTTTTAAAAATTTTCCAATTTCCTTGACAATATAAAATGGTTCCTGCTCCTGTGCAAGCCAAGCTCTATTTCTGCCCTCTCCTGTGGGGCAGCCAAAAGATAGAAGCACCATCCATGGCACTGTCAGTGGCTGAAGCCTCAACCTTTGGCAGCCAGCAGCGTTCCAAGGCAGGTATGCAACTTGAAGCAAGAGCTCACTTAGCAGCATGAATGGGAGAACAGACTTGAGGGTGATACAAGAAAAAAAACGAGGCTGGCAAGGAGAAGGAAAGAGCACCCTTGGCAGAAGGAGGTCGTCAGGCGAGGTGTGAGCCCTGAGGTGCTGGACAAACGTGTCTGGTTCAAGTTCTGGGTCGCAGAATGGGAATGTTACATGACTGAGCTAAAGCATTAGGTCATGCCCCCGGGAAAGCTGCACGTTCCTCACACTCGGAGGCCGGACTGTGCTGCACAATATCGGCAGATACAGCACATGATTATAAAACCTGTCTATGGCACTGAGCTACCAAAAGCCTGCTCTGCAGGTGCTTGTTTCTTAAGGAGACTCCACCTTCAGCAACAAGCTAAAGCTACCCCTGTAACTACTAGGTTGACTCTCTCAGTGGCTTTTACCACTTTGGTGACAGCCCCATTTGTGCAATGTCGGCATCGGTCCATCAGGGTATCTCCTTCTCAGCCTTTGCACAGAGTGGCATGAGGTAAGTGCTTGATCCTGCAAATGGCCTACAAAGCATTATCTGACAGAATACGTGCATAAACTAAGACAAAATCTAGGTGCCACTGAGAACGAACTGATGGCTCTGCTGACAGCCATCAGATAACACAAGCTGTGAACTCCTAACCAGAAATCTAGAGATCAAACTCCATAGGGTTTTAGCGATGGTACCACACTACCCTGTGCTCACGCATATTCACTGACCAGCCAACATCAGTGTCTTCTTCGTTCTCAACACCCCCTGCAGAGCATCTTCACTCATGAGGCAGGTTATACTCTTGACAGTGACCTTTTAAAATTGCAGTATATAAAGGCACTGCAGGTTAAAGCAGTAGGCAAAGGCAGTACCACTGTTTTTCAAACAGCAGCTTTTGACCTCAGTGCCTTCTCACACTGAACAAGAGTCAGCTGTAATGGGAATCTCCTTACCTGACTGCAGCCTGACAAGTCTGGTAGTTTAAGGGGGTTCTCTGGGCTCTTTAGGCAACAGAGACAGGACCTGCCAGGGACAGTTTAGGCCACCCAGATCAGAAACCTGTTCCTTCCCTGCTGACTACAGAGATACAACTGAGCTTTGACTATGTGACAGCTTTGACTGCACATCTAAAATGAGGGGGAATGAATACTGCTGTATCATACACAGCTTCTGATCCTGGTAAGGTCATCAAGGGACAGCTATTTAAAATTATTTTGGGTAACCCAATCCTCAGACTGGGACAGAGTTCCCCAAGAGCAATTCCCCTCATTGAAGAGATGCTAAGATCACAAGGAATTCAGATTGTGCAGTGATGAGGGTCATATTGACAGCTCAGGTAGCTGAATAAATGAGATGTGTTAACTGACAGCATAGGAAAGCTTTATCTTCTGTGCATCTGGATGGCAAGAACCGACCATAGATGCCTGGCTTAGAAAGACAGTTTTAGTGTCTTTAGTGTGTCTCTAGTGTTTAGTTTGGTCTTGCAATTCCCAGGCTCCTTTGCTGCTCCACCCCTCTTTGCACAAACATGATTATACCCAGCAAACTTTCAACAACTCCACATTAATTATGCCTCCCCATTTGAGCAAGGGAAAAATCATACTTGTTTTTACAGAGAAGAAAGTTAAGCACCCTAGCTGCGACTTGCCCAGCAGGCTGGCAGGAGCTAAGCTAACTCAGAAGCACTTGATTTCCAGCCTCGTGCCCCTGCTCCTGGGTCTCTGCGTAACTTTTCTGCTCTGTTCTGGCCTCAGCCTCCCAGTTCTCACTGTTTTACTACAGTGAGAGTCTGCAGGCTGACAGAGGTGTCTTGATGACTAATTGTTCTCTGCCTAAGGGCAGAGATCTCTACTTGCTCTTACAGACCCTGTGTTTCAAGTGGGTTTTATTACTCCTTCCCCCCTTGCCTATAAATTTGTTTTCGTCAGCAGGATGCAAGTTTGGTTCATCCAAGCCATGGATTTCTTTGCCTACATTTCAAAGATTTAAGTAATGGAAGGAGAAAATTCAGCAGTCCCAGAGAAGGGAAAAAAATTCTATTTGTATTTAATGAAAAAAAAAAATCTAAAACTGTAACCATTGTGGCCTGCTATGTTTTGGGGGGATACTAGTTTGATTCCAGATCTGGCAGGCAAGAGGGCTTCCTGACTATGCTAACTGCTTGTACAGCTGCTGCAGATTCAGAAACCCAATAGCAGATCACGTAGGATGCCACAAAATGCTGGAAGGACATACGCAAATATTTTTTACTTCAGCCTGAATGCAAAAATATACACCTCTCATTTTGCCACCTGTACTTGAACAGTTAATTTAACCATGCAAAAAATGACACTGAGTATCATTCCACTAGTGTGGGACCAGGCTCTAATTAAAAAAAAAAATTAGAAAAATTAAATCTACTTTCCAAGACTCAAAAAAATGTGAAGCAACTTGCAGCTTTAAAGGTGAAAAAAATCCAGAGAATGGCAGAGGGAGAGCTGTCATGTCACAAGTGCTGTGTATATAGCTGTGATATTACACATCTTCAAACCTGCTGTCATCATGAAAAATGCCTGACAGACAACAGCCCAGATCTGGGCAGGAAGACAACTTCGTTAGCTTCAGGAAGGTGGACTGTACAGGCGAAAAAGGTCACATTCCACTATCAGGGCCTGTATTTGTAACTAATGCAGGCTAATCTCAGGATTTGGCATTTAATATTTCCTTTGTCTGTCTTGTCTCTTTTTTTTTTAAACCCAGAAATGAGAAGCATTTACTGTTTGCTGTATTAATTTAACACCTGTTCTAATTTCACAGGATTAGTACACTCTCTCCTTTATAATGGGATTTAAAAAAACATGAAAATTCCTTCCTATTCAACAGCTTTTACATCTTTGCACAGGAGAACTAGGCTTTTCAAAAATCTGATCTTTTAATACACATGAAGCAGGTTTTGTTTTATCCAAAAGTCAACAGACAAGCAATCAAAAAAAGCTGGCCCAGCTGGAACAACGTACAAGAGCGGGAGCCAACAACATGAGACTGATTTGCTCTGAGCCTCAATTACAACTCTCACTGCGCCTCTCCTGCCAGAAGCAGCCAGCCCCCTTCTTCTGCCTCTCCCACAGAACTAGAATAAAGCAGCACAGAACGGGAGGTGTGTTGTGTCTTCAAAACATGAGTTAACAACACACTTTATTTAGCTCACTCCTGATATTCAACCTACAGCTCCTGGCAACCCGGCGTACAAAGGTATTCCACCACAGTCCCTCTGCATCCCACCACACATAAACAAGAGAAATCCCTCACAGTCACAACACAGAACCCAAGAGAACCTGACGAATCAGTTCAGGTGTACCTCCAAGTAGATCATATTTCCTTAACAGATCTAGCAGATTCCGAAAGTTTTCATTCAGAAAAATCCCATGGAATCCTAATAACACTGGATCCAGCAGTGTTCTAATAATCCCTCCTCAGAGAAGATGAGGACATTTATTTGTAAATAACAACCTGCAGAATTCTCTACAGAGAACTAGAAGGTGAGGTGAAGGTGTATGTGGTGGGGAAAGCCTGAGCTGGCAGACATCAGCCAGACCTTCTGCTTGTTCATAAACCTTGACCCATCATTACAGCAAAGTAATGATTTCTTATGGCTGCGGTGCTCTGGTTTGTGGACAAATGGAATAGTTTTACACGGAAACGGGCCCTCCGTCACGGCAGAAACAATTACAGACCCAGTACAATCTCAGATTGGTAACTCGCATCTTCCTGGGCTGTAACGCACAGAACCACAGGCCAAGGCTGCGCTGTACCTCGGCGGGGGGTGGGGCTGGGGGCTGCCTGCAGCCCAGCGCTCCCGGGAGAGCCGCCTGCACACAGGCACATGGCTCTCCACTCACATTTTGAAACCTCTTGTAAATTGGGGCTTCTGTGCCCCTCTAGCACACGCCACAGGCAGGGCTGCACGTTCAGCATCGCTCACACAACATGCCGGCAGGGCAGCTGAGCTACCAGGAGGTCCAGGGCTCACCCAGGGTGCTGAGGCCCATCCAGGGCACCTAAGGGCAAAACGTGGGGTGTGGAGCTGTGTTTGCAGGGAACGTCTGGCATTCCTTTCTTCCTCTCCCTCAGGGGAAAAGCCAGCATACAATCATTTCTTTGCTCGTTTTCCAAAAAGACAAGGCAGCTGCCAAACTCATACCCCAAACCTATTCAGAGTTAGGGTTCTAAAAGTTCCCTTTGTCATCACAGCACCAGTGAGAAGAGCAAGGACATCATTAGCAGCACCAGGCTCTGCCACAGAGCTGCTGGGGGACTTGGACAGTTGCACCCACGGCCTGGGCCCCGGGTCTCCCCAGCACCCCCCGCCTGGTGTACTTCACTTGTGAGCTATCTGGCACAGCGACATCCCGATCCCTGCCGCTACTCTAGGTACTGTAAATATTGATAAACACTGTGTCACCTTCTGGACACCTATCTTATGTCACAACACATCGGCACATCATGCCAAAAGACATTATTTAGGACAATAAGGCTGGACTAAATCAGGTGATGGGGAAAATATCGAGTGTTGCTACGAACAGCCTGCAGCATGCTGTGTTGAGCCCAATCGGAATGACAGGTTATTCATTGCAGCTGAGTGCTGGTCCACTCTAGCAGCCTGCAGAGCCTGCACAGTTTCTTCTGCACGGTGTGGCTGGGTGCTCTGGGAAGATGGATTAAGTTTGGTGACATGTCATAGTAACACTTGCAGACCCAGGTCAAGCCTGGCATAGCTACCTGCTGTCAGTTCCTCCTCAGGAACAGAAGTGCCGTGGCAAGTGAGGCAGAGGTATCAATGGCTCTGGGAAACCAGCTGTAGCTGGCAAGGCCACACTGATGCTGGTGGCTGGCCCTGGGCACACAGTCCTCTGGAGCACAGCACTGAGAGCCTGGTATTGGCCTTGGTGGCAATACAGCTGTGTTTGGGCAAGGCTGCACCTGAGCAGAGCGCCCTGAACAGCCTGAGCCACCCAAAAGTGGTTCTTAAGGGAGACAGGCTGGGTGTGTGCACCCAGAACACACAATCCACAGGTCTTTATTGACAGCCCACAGATGAAAGCAAGCTGCCAGCACTCAACCATTCTCACTAACCCGATTACTCTAGTTTCAGATATGCTGCCTTTTTGGTGCAGATTTCAAAGAAAAACTGATGCCCCTGAAGCACATCAGGAAATATATAAGTAATATGGTGCATGTGAGCCATGTAAGCTGCACACGGAATTGGTAGAAATCTGTATTTCTAGTGCGGGAAGCTAACTGTCATCTAAAATGGGAAGCAACAAATGTAGACCCGCTCTGAACAGCAGGGCAGACTGGGGCACATGAGTAGCATGGGCATTTCCATTCCATTTTACAGGGAATGCCCGTGCAGCACTGGCTGTGCTAGGAGGATGGATAGGCTACACCCCCCTGCTGCCTCCTAGGAAACTTATACCCACATCTTGGGGCTGAAGAGACCCTGCCTCCTTCCCCACCCCAAGTTTCATGATCTAAATTCAGAAAACAAGGGCTGAGAGGTGCTACAGGAAGGGGAAGTGGCTTATTCAGGATCCGAAAGCAGAATAGGAATAAACAGAAGGTCTGAAACTCCTGCCCTCAATCTTGGTACTTTCTGGATCCTGAGACCACAACTCAATTTACATTCTCTGAGTGTAGGTAAATTGTGCTGCAATTCTGAATTGAAAAAATACAGAGTGCATTGATAAGAAGCTGTCTTCAGAGGACAAGGTATTCCATGGGCTGAAGTTCTCAGTTACATGAAACATAGCAGTGCCACTGAATTGAAAACATACATTAAAGAGTGTACCGATGGCCATAGCAGTGGACCAGAGACTAAAATCTCCACAGCAGTGGACTGAAGACTAGCACTTTGCTGGCCAAGGCATTAGTTTAACTCCTTATATTCTTTTTATCTTGGCGTTAGAACTACTTTGAAAAAAAGCAGTGAGTGGTCTTAGGTGCATCTTTGTGGGGCCAAATGGTACACAACATGGCTTACCTGGACAATTAGCTTATTTTCTTTATCAGGCAGAATTCGGTAGGTATAAACGCAATTCCGGAACCTGAAACAGATCAGAGGAGATATGACTAGGTCACGTCCAGAAGGGAATCACACCCATGGCACCCCCCCCCCCATGAGGACACGTGGATGGCTTCATGCACAAGGGTTTTAAACATTTCTTTTTATTTCTTTCCCTGGAACCTGTGAACTAACACAAACCTGCCGTGTTCTTGGTCACTGAGACATGTCTGCAGATGTCACTGCAGAAAGTGATATCAGCATCAGCTTCAGAGTGAGTTATTCAACTCTTCTGGCCGGAAAGAAAGAAAACACCAAATGGCTCTAACTGTCGGTAGAGTGGGTGTCTCAGGAAGGAATGAAAAAGCAGAAATCCAAAAGACACAGGGCCAAAATCAGCAATGAATGGGTAAATTGAAGGGCTAATGTGTGCATTGACTTGCATTGGAAAAAAAACAAATAATATATTTCAGCTAAATCACAGTCAGACAGCTGATTGGTAGGCAGTTTCACGCACAAACCCTAAAGAGCAGCTTAAATGAAAACCCATATCTCTATCCTGGTGCAGATGCACACCATAGGTGTGCATCTGCAGATCAGCCATAACGAACATTTTGTCCCAGCTAAGTTCAATTAGATTCTTATTTAAAGGGGAGGGGGAGAGGGGGGATGGAAGAGTCTTTTGCCCAGTGAAGGGCCACATTAATGCACAAGAGCCCAAGGGAAGCCTGAGCACTGCTGTAATGTGGTAAGTATGACCTTGCTCAACAGCTGCTGAGCTTTGTGGAGCTTGCCCAAGAAGTGTTGACTAAAAATAATATATATATAGGGGTTTGGTTTTTTACCTTTCTCCCATGTGAACAACAGATTGATCAAGTCTTTTAAGTCACCTGCAAAGCACTCTGTTAAATCATACAATATGGCTTTAAGCCAGCAAACGATGCTGGTTTCAACCCCTTTCTCTCAAAGGAAAAAACAGAATCCACTCCCAGAGCTTCATTGGCTGTAACAGAAACACCACATCACCTGTGGAATCGCCATGAATGCAGGCTGTCAGCCCCCTAGCTGGGGAGATCAGGCACATCAATAAAATATTCATCTCTTACAATTAAGTTGTGAGTCTATTCATCATATACCTTTTAGAATCACTCCATGCAGGAGAGAGAGAGAGAGATCACCAGGATTAGGCAGCGTTATACAAGGAGTCACAAAGAGCAAATGGAAATGAAATCACTCAGAAATCATAGCTGATTTTTTCCAGGGTGTTTGGAGGATTTTGCCATGTATTCACATGAACCTGTATCTTTTGATGGCATTAATGCAAATGACACAGAAGCATTAGAACTGCTCCCAGGGCTCATTACCAGTTCACTAAGCAAAGTTAGACCATTTCACAGGCATCTATTCATTTGCACATCTGAGGATCTAGTACAGAGCTGGAAGTCACAGACATGATCCCCAACTGCTCTAGATTGCCTCAACACTGCTAATTTCACCAACCCCAGGACAATCAATGCCAAATGAGGATATGCCCCAAGGAAGGGTATGGGTTTTGGTTTTATCTGTCAATGCAGTTCTCTTACACCATTTCCTCCTGCTGATATGCAAACAGCGCTAAACAGAACTGTTCATGCAGCTGATCAGAGAAAATTCGTGTGGAGATTATGAAACTGATAAACAAACCAGCTCAATGGCTCTTGTGTCACAAGAGGACCCTCCTTGTTACCTTCAGAGAAAGTGCCCCACCACACAGGCCTTTCGAGGCTGCTGCCATAATACTTGTGAAGAGGTTTAAGCTGAGGGCAAGTAAGATCAGTGGAAGAGCAAAGAAATAAGGGTTGTTGGGTGAGACAGGAGCAGGGAGGAGCACTTCCTAGGCTCAAAAGAAGGAATCCTCTTTAGCAGCCCCCTAATTTAGTGCACGTGGATGGAGATTACTGGAACTCTTACTCCATTTCTACCCTTGGGCTTTCTTTCCTCAGCATCCTGACTATCAAGTTATGTGGTCCCAATTACTGTCACATTCCAGATCCTCCCTACAAACTGAGTTGAGTTCAGAATTGCTCAACCACTATTCAGGCTATGTGGGGGGTAAATACAGCATCAGCCTCAGCATGTCTCCAAGTACTTTGTCATCTCTCTGTCTCCTCAACCAACCAGAGGAGGAAAGGGGACAAGGCTTTCTTTTCTCTCCTGCTGGGTATGCTTTTATGCACAGGTGATGGTGTGCATATTGGGAGTGCCTGGAAATCCTGAACAGGACTGCCATGCCAGGCACGGTGCTAAATGGGGGGGTTGGAAGCAGCATGTCACCGGCAGTGTCCTCTGAGAGGGATCCCTAAAGCTGCAGCTAGCCTTTGGGGGTCATCTCTAGATGTGTTCTTAATTCTGCAGCCATTCACACACAAACCAGCAACAGATGATCCCCTGGAGGAATGATACCAGTTCTTCTTGCGCAGCATGCTGTGAATGCTAAGCAGGCTCATTTTGATTTCAGGATCCAGGCTTTCCCCTCCAGGTAAGTTAAAGAGCCCACTTCTTGTCAGTAAACTGCCAGATCAAATGCTCCAGGCACAGAGAAAGGAGGAGGAAAATGGCTTTGCTTCTTGCCTTTTATGGGCCAGCGTGACCAGCGGAGCAGAGGACAGCTGTGCAGGGGAGGAGCGCTCCCTCCGCCTTTGCTGAGCTGCTCAGTTAAATGCTGCTGCTCTAAGTTTCAGAAAAGGAAGCACTCTTAAAAGGCCCTGCAAATACACCTCCCTTACTTGTCTCTATTTATACAAACCCTATTTTCCTGGAGCAGCTCTTCAAGAAAATCACTATTTCATTCTATGATATAATATCTGCTTTTGCTGGATTTTGACTCATCTGCCCAATAAATATTAGAGCTTTGCAGAACATGGCCCTTCTTTTTCAGAGCAAATTTCATGGGTTTTTGTTTTCCTTATGTATACACAGTTGACACTCTCACTTTCAGCATCATTCTCTTTTTGTTAAAACCTTTTGCAGGCTTTCAATTCCCCTGTCTCATCCTTTGTCTCCAGCCTCTCTGTTTTTCAAACAAGTAACTGAAGAGCTCAAACTTCAAAACACCTTCCAGTTAAAAACACATCTGAAAGTGATACATCTCTGAGGAAGTTTTCAGCTTCAGCAAAGCTGCCCATGTTGTCAAGATGACATGCAGAAAATTCACTGCCTTTAACCCTTTCTCTTCACAAACTAACTGCAAGCCAGCATAAACTGAAAGCTTGTTAGGTACTTTTGACAGAAGTTTGTGTGGCATTTCTCAGACTGTAAGTAATGCCAGCCCTCTGCACCACAGACCCAGCTCTCTTGGCTGACGAGGCTGGGTGCTCCCCATGTCTTTAATCAAGTCATTCGTGTTAGCCACCTCAGAATGGATTTAAGAACATAACCTTTGGCTCCCGGTTCAGAAAATCCTGGTCATTATATTGTTTCTATTTCCTGATCCCATGTCTCTCAAGTCACAAAAGGCTTTCAAAGTTGGCTGCGTAAACATTTACAATGGAAAAACTTATGCAAATGCGTGTTAGTAGACATTTTCACAGCACCTTCCCTTTCTATAATCCCCACCATCGCTCTGTAAAAATATTTTGCGTACCTACTGGTTACAAGGCAAATCAAAGGGGTCATACTAAAAACAGTCAATGGAAGCAGCAGTCTATTTAGTAAAATGTTCCCTGACTTGCGACTCGGCCCCTCAGCCCACGCTACGCGATTGCCCCTCCTTCCTCATGTTGTCCTGGCTATTCATTTGCAGCCACCCTTCTTTCCCTGCTCTCTCCAGAAAAAAAACTCTGCCCCGTGTTATTACAAACAGCTGAACAGGCAGGCACAGAGGCTCTCTGTGCTTCCTGAACCCCATTACCCAGCCACTGATGTCTGACGGTCCAACACCTACACTCACAGGGCAGTCACCCCGCCCCGCACTTCTCTGCAGTCGGATCCTCTGCAGCAGGCCGTGCTGTCACCAGAAGTCTGACCTCAGAGACAAGCAGTTTGACCAGAGTTATAAACAGCAGCACCACCTCTACTACCGCAAGAAATATCCTTTCAGAAAGAGGCTGCACTGAGAAACCTGCTTGTAATTTAATGTGGGGTAAAGGTGAAGGAAGCTTTATTAATCTGCTGCACAATGGCAGCAAAGAGGATCTGACAGGTAGAACAGGGTCCCACAGAGGCTCTCTTGATCTCTTCTAAGCAGAGAGCAGCTCTCTTATCTCTCTGTAACCCAAAGTCAAATACCTCAGACTTCACCTACTGACTTCAGCCTCCTCTTGCCCCTGCACTCCTGCCTCCAGGGATAATACCTGCCCCTCAGAAACCCAGGGCAGGAGGCCTTGCTCTCTGGCCCCCACCCCCAACCCAGAACGGAGCAGGGGGGGGGCAGGGGGCAAGGCTGCCAGCACTTCTCTCCTCTCCCCATTTCCCACATGAAATATTTACCCCGTGAGCCACATCAAGGATGCAAGTAGAATCACTGATGTGCCGGCTGTATTACGCACAGCTCCAAGAACTATTTCAAGCCTTTTGCTGAATGGGACATGACATCAAACAAGCAGGTGAGTAAAACACACACTGAACCAGAGCAAGAAAAGTGCCTGGGAGGGTACCGAGCTCAGTACTTGAGTTGTTAAATGTAAATACCTGACCCAAGCTGCTAACAGGCTCAAAGAGGTCAAGAGGTTATTTTTTCTCAGACCACAGCCACAATATCTTTCATTATTGTCTCCTTTTGAATCAGGGGCAAGAGTAGGGTGAGCAGTACAGCTGTAAAAGCATATGGGTTTGTTCAGCCTGGCACTGCTCCCAACCCTTCCCTACCCTGTGTCCCAGTCAGGTGAAACCAGCCATGCTCTGATGTGGGCAGGACCTTCCCGGTGGGTACAGTGGCTGTTTGCCTCTGTGCTGGAGAGGGTGCGCAGTGGGTAACTCTGCATAAGCGGGGATAAAAGTGTCCGCGTGAAACGCGAGTTCAAAAGCTGTACTTACAGCACGCAGAGTGCATATGCTGAAGCAATTGACTCACTGGCCCGCACAAGGAAGCTGCCATCCTTGCCTACTTTGGAGAGCAGGTCTTCGGCTCTGGAGCGAGTGATGTTGCCGTGGTACCAGCCCTGATCCATCGCTGGAGCTGGAGGAAACCTGAATGCCAATACAGGAGTGCCAGAGCTGCCCGTGTGTCTGTGTGTAACGATCAGGCAGCTTCAGCTCACCAGCTTCCTGTTTCAATAGTGCAGAGAGGGAAAGGAAACTCAGCCGCGGACAACTTCCTCAACTCAAACAGCTCAGAGAGTGAGCATGACATGTTCCTGCAGCCCCTGCTCTCCCTCTTCATGCTGCAGCTGAAGCAACTACCAAGCCCATGTTCCCTGCCTTTGCCTCCCTCTTCATGTCCTAATACTGTGTCAAACAGTCCCAGCTGGGCATCTTTTCTGCTCCCCCACCAACTCAGTCCCACAGGCTGTGGTGGCCTGCCGACCCATTTACAATCTCTTGCCAAACCCTTGGAGTTTCCACCTTCTCCCTGTCTGTGTGTCCTACCCATTACTGGTCTCCATGGGGAATAAATAAATCTCAGACTGATCAGAAACACACCGTGCATTAGGATACTTAGCACTGACTGCCCCATTCCTGCTTTGTCTAGTCCTCACACCTAGCTAGGAGTGAGGAAGGGACTTCCAAGAACAAAGAAATAAATTACCTCTGCACGTTTCCATGCACAGAAGCAGACTTCAAAGCTGATGTGCTCTGGGAATTTGTGACCAAAGCTCCCTGTCAGCTACTGTGAGATGGATTCAGAGAGCTTTCCTACTCTAAATCCCCAAAGGTAGGATGCAGCAGAGCCATGTCTGGCAACCTGCGTCAGAGGGGAGAACTGGAGCTTTCACTTCCCTTTTCTTTGTCTGTACATCTTGCCCCTTGTCTATGCCATGCGGCACGTTCAGTGCTGCATCTCCAAGGCAGCATGAGGGGCACATTTGCAGCAAGCATGGACATCGCTACAAGGGCGCTGCAGGCATGGTAAATTTGGTTGCCTATCCTGTACCTCTCTGTCTTTGAAGGCGGCACTTTTGCACATCCATGTTTGAGCTATACCTAAGAGCAGCAGCTGAGCTGGGACTCTGCCTGGGACTCAGAGGACAGAGAGGGGAGTTCCCCGGAAAGGCGCAGACACTCTATGCAACCCTCACCTCCCAGAGCCAGGAGAAGTGCTGGTACCTGGATCACATATGGAGTGCTGCCCCTGGACACAGCAAGGCAGGAGAGAGCCTGTCACTGAACTGGGAGAGATGAGAATTTGTGGACACGGAGAGCGAGGGTGAACCAGTAAAGCCCAGCATTCACCCCTGCCAGCCTTCCTGGTGCTATCAGTTATCCAGACAACTGCTCTGCAGTGTCCAGCTTAATCTGCCATTGAGATTAAACTGTGGGCACCAGCAATTCAAAATTGTGCAGCCAGCATAGGACCCTGCTAAATGGGCAGAACGGCAATGTGCAGGGCTTCCTGTCCATGCTGAGCAAGCACTGTCTACAGACCAAAATTAGCTCAGCTGGACCTGCCCTTCAGCTTTACCCAGATCCACATAGGGCTTTAGGAGCTAAACTCCCATGGATTCAAGTGTCTAAACGGAGTCAGATGATGAATGCCATGAAGCAGCTCTGCACAGACAGTAGCTGTAAGCTCTTGAAAGCTACAAAGTGGTTACAAACCCTATTCTCCCCACTGAGAAGAGAGACTGCATATGGCAAAGGGTCTCTTCAACTCCTTTGACATTCCTGCCAGGCCATAGTGTACTGCTAGCCTCATCTGTACCAGCTCCTTGTGATTTCTGATACTTACAGAAGCTTCTCTGGAGCACAGCTGCAGCAGGAAGCAGAACAGTTCTGAATGTCAAACCATTGCCTGACCTCACAGTGCTCTCCATGCAATGGACCCATATGTGGATGCAGTATGGACAGAGCTGCTGCACGACATGAGTTTGGCTGGAATGAGACTGTGGTTGGAGAGTTTGTTCTGACCTACTGCAAGTTAACACAACATAACAGAGAGGTGCAAGCCCTTGTTAGACATCTGAGACCGATTAGCTGTATTCTTCCTGCCACCAAGTTCAGTTTTTATCAAGCTACTGCTATTTCCTTCAAAGGTGTGAATCCTCTGTCCAGCCACATGTGACTTCTTGACTTGGAGACATAAACAAGGGGATGGGATCCAAAAGTATGTGATGATTGCAGCAATAAGATGTGCAGGCTGGTTTCTGTATTTCTTGGTCCTAAAAGAAAGCACAGTACAGCTCCAGCTGCTCAAAAGGTAAATCCCACCTCCCCTAACATAAACAGCTCTATGATTCCCCATGGCTTACTCGCAACACTGCCTGAAGAGGAAATGGCGTCTGTTTTACTTCTCATGGTGCAGGCATGTGAATTCTGCAGCGCTAGAGAAAGACTGATCCCTGAGTGGTCAGCACATAAGTGTGTGCATATCCTGAACTACCTGATTCCCAAAGGACAACAATAACTCCTGTTGCACACAGAGACACAAGGCTGTTCTGCAGGAGATGCTTACACCATTCATTTTCTTTCAATTTGTGCCTGTGTCAGAGAAGGCTGGTGAGTAGACCTGAGGAAGAGATTAGAGAAGTTATCTGGAGAGGAGCTAGAGTGTTTGCCTTGGGGGGGGGGGGGGGGGGGGGGAGCACAGTTATCCACCCGCACCAGTTACATGACAGGCGAGTACTACAAACGTAGCCAGCACAGCCCTAAGGGTTCCACAAGGAATAGGATGTACTTCGAACAGTCTACACTGTCATCCCACAGTCAGGACAAAGCACCTCGTAACAGTCTACACTGTCATCCCACAGTCAGGACAAAGCACCTCGTAAGAGCTACCCTTGTAAAACAAAAGAATAATGGGTACATCTGTCAGAATCCAACCCAGACTCAGCAGAAGCTTTTAGTTAACTGCAGCAACATTTCATTTAAATTTACTTGAGAGAACAAGGCCACAAAGAACTAGGACACATCTAGATGTTGGATAACAAAAAATTGTATCCCTGGCAGTCTATGAACAAAGCAAACATTATTTTCCCCCACATTAGGGTATTATTCCAAGCTGTCTCTCAGACATTGCAATAACCATTTTATCTATACTGGGTTTGCTACAGATGTCCAGGTAGTATTGTACCAGCTGGCTGTGAACTCACCAGACCCAGTAGATAAATACTGTTTGTAGCATCATTCAGGATGCACAGTGGTAACCCAAAATCGCCACACATACTCAGGCTGTGCACTGCATCAGTATGGGCACTGCCAGGCTTGGTCAGATGAAAAGTTCTCGAATATGCATTTTCATTTCATGAAACACAAGTACTTCATAGTATGCTTGATGAGGTAGGTTAAGTCTATAGGACAGCAGTTAGCTTTGCTGAAATCTAAATGTAACACTCCCTCATTAGGCATTAGTAACAGGCTACTGGCCACAAACATGTATTTAGACTCTGGCCTGCATCTAAATAGCACATGAGTAATACCCACAAAGTACCAGTTAGTTGAGCTACTTCATGCTACTCCAACCCGGCATGTTACTGACCTGCTGCTTGGGAAAGGCTCAGCAAATTACAGGTGTATATGTGAAGGCCATAAGATCTCTTCACTCCCCTGGTACCTGCAGCCTCCAGGTGGCTAGAAAAAAAATCAGGTCCCCTTCTCCCACTACCCTCATAAGCTATCAGCAATAAAAGGCAAGGGTGGGGACACTGAGTAAGCAGAGACTCACAGACCAGAGCAGTGACAGTGCAAAGGATCCTATGGGACCTGCTAGTGCTCCCCAAAGGAGGTGCGTTCTGAGAGCACTCTGGAAAGTGGGTATTTTTCCTCACCATCAGAGCAAACAAACATATTTTCCTTGGAGCCATTCCACACGCGTGCATGCACAGAATACAGCACACAACCACAGACTGGTTTGTAAAGCAGCATTTTGTCTAGAGACATGGGTAAAACTTTCCTAGCTCCATCTGCTCTGACATGTCTCCCTTGGTACCCATTAATTTCTGATCACTCCCCATGTCTACTCGCTGCATAATGCTTCCTTTCAAATCATATCATAGCCTCAGAAGAGTGTCTCTCTCACCAAAACCGGGGCTGTTTCCTTCAGAAACCTGCTGAAAATCTGTCTACATTGGAAAGCCTTCTAGCTTGAGCACTCATGCTCCTCTGGGCTTGGTCAGGTCCCCTTCCTCTGACACCTGTGCCTTTGCAATTTGCTGGAAGTGGGGCAATGTTATTTGTTTGACACACTGCCTCATATGCCAATAATACTCTGTAATAACAACAGCCGGGCTCACAAGACATTGCGTTGTCAGTGGTAAGAGCAGTTGCTGTGTGGATTATAGCTTAGCAGTTGTGTTAGAAAGACCAGCAAGTACTTCCCCTCCCGACTACACATTGGGAGCTCCCTCTGCAGCCCTGTCCTGATCCTGCAGTTTCGGTACAGGCAAAATGCCACTTCTCCCACTTGCCTTGCCCCCAGACATGGTGGGGTCCTGGTGTCCTGCATGGGTCCTGTTGTCACTGCCAAGGGAGAGGGAACAGCTGGAGCACATGAGGCTGCGGTTTTCTTACACATGAGAAACTGCAGCTTCTCAATGCAGTGTAAGCAAAAGGGCAAGTAAGCAAGAACACGCAGCACGGGAAGTAAGGAGAAAGCTACGTTAGAAGTCCCTGGGAACCCGTCAAAGCAACACCAAATCCACTGCAGAAGTGGGCAAGGAATATTCCAAGAGCAAGGCAACCCATGGCCCTGCTGAACAAGCTAGAGTTGCCAGCAACTCCTATGCTGACTGCAAGCAGCAGTGCACCTAGTCAGAGCCAAAGCAGTGTTCGGAGAAGGTAACTGCAGATACAGGGCAGTAAGCTCCATGTCCTCTCTAGCGCTTTCTCCACAGCTTACTAAATACAGCTCAACATAAAATCACTGCCATCTGTTCCCATGCAGTCCCTATGCTGTCAGCACGCATGTCCCTAGTCAGGTCTCAGAGGCCCCGAGGCGAGAGGCCCTACACAAAGGTCATGCTTGTTTTGAGCTCGTGATGTTTAAGATGCCAGCCAAAAGGAAAGACAAGAAGAGAGAACGGGCAACAGAAAACAAAATCAAACACATACTCAGTTTTAGTATGTTTAATAGACTTCACAGACTACAGATGCCACAAGCCAACGTCAAACTAAGGGTACAGGAAGAGTACAAAAACCCTTTTGCTGAAAGATGAGAAGTGACAGTGAAAGGAAGTATCAGCAAAGGTGCTTTCAGAGGGATGCTGACGGAGAGGGTTGAACCTCAACGCTCTGATGGAAAGGCTTGCTTCAAAGTGAACATTACAAAGATTATCTCTTCACATTGTTGGTGGGTCCCATATTCAAAGAGGCAGGAGAACAAGGGTGAGCCATCTGGCCCAACCCCCATGTACTGCAGATCTGAATAAGCACACAGGCCTTTGAAGAGGATACTTGGTTTTGTCCAGCGTGCTGGATTTAAAGGGCTTTTGTTGAGGTAAATTCCTAAATCTCTTCGACCCTTTGGGTCTGTAGGATGAGCATAGAGCAACCAACTATCTTGGCATCCGGCATCGGGGGGAGGCGGGAAGGCAGTAACACTTCCATGACACCCAGAAGGAGGTTCCACTAGCATTTCAACCCGCTGGCCTCCCTCAAAGTCCACCCCGTGGTTGTAGCTGACAGCCTGGATTCTGGCTCCCCTGCTGCTCCTTGCATTGCAGTAGAGGACCCTCCTGCCACAGGTGTGCACCTCTGCTACCTGGCACTCCACTGCACTTTCCTCCCCCACAAAGTTCCCCATCTCCCACGTGGTCCCGTGGTCAGAGCTGATGAAGCAGAAGGCATGAGGGGTGGGGTGTTGCTTAGGGTCCAAGATCCGATAGGCATAGGCAGGAATCACAAGGCTCCGGGCCTTGTTGAGCAATTGCAATCCATGACCCGGCCCCACTGCAAAAGTGGCCCAGTTCTTGTACTCGGTGCTAATGGTACTGTTGGTGACGTCCTGGGCAGTGCTCCAGGTGCGTCCTTGGTCCATGCTAGTGACGTAGCAGAGACGTACCAGGTTGATCTTTGTCCTGAGCTGATGCTGCTCAGAGATCTTTCCTGGGACAGCTATGAAAAACAGGATCAGTTTTCCTGAGATCTCATCATAAACAGGACAGGGATTCATAGATCGGTGGTCTTTCAGCTGCGCACTAACAATGGTCTCCATACTATTCCACTGCCAGGGCCCGTGTGAAGGGAGACAAGAATTAAACAGACCATTACAAATAGATCCACGTTACAGTGTGAGGATGCCTGGATAAAAGTTACAGAAGAACATGAGAAGAACAGAAGATAAGCAAGTTAGTGGATAGAGCAAGAAATGGGAAGACAATATCCGGGCATCGCCAAATGCAAGTGAAAATTGGTTTTTTGACATGATGCACATGCACTTCACCAAACAGGTGGGTTATGTCCTTTTTGATTACTACTCACGGAGGAGCTGATAGCTCTGTATCTCAATGTAGCTAGAGTCTGATAACATTGTTTAAAAATCTACAGTAGCTGAACTTCCAGAAATTCTCACAAATGTATATACACATATGACACACAGACATGCCCAGCGGTCAGACTGTGCTGGTACAGACACTGCGCTGTGCCAGTGCTCCTTAGGAAGTCAGCTAGATAACTGAGCCTTTTTCAACTATCCTGGATGCTTACAAATTCCTTTCCATTCAGACTCCTATTCCTCCAGTTTGATCCATGTGTGAATGGGTATTCCAGCCAACACCGAGGCACCTTGCTAGAGCTGATTGCATGGCTTTACACACTCTGGTGTGGAAATTTGGACCCTGAGTTGTCTGACATAGAAATTAGGTTGCAGAGCAGGTATAACTACCCTCCAAGCCTTGTCTGTCTTTAAATGAATAGCACATAACACAATCACATTTCTAAATTAACATTGCCGTTAGAAGATTATTCCTACATAGCGTTGTTGGCTTGGTAAAAGAAGCAATAGTTTCCAGTAAGATTATACTAAATTAGCTTTTCTACCTTAAAATGATTATCCTTTTTTTGGTCATGTCTTATCTTTTTTTGATTATTTAATATTTCCATTTTAAGGAACTCTAGCATGTGAACACAAATTACTAAGTTTATGACCAACAGAGCCCTACTTAACTGAATTACAGCGGGTTACACAAGATGTTACCTGAATGGTATTACACTGCAGGTGCACTGAGAGGCTGCTTCTGCTAGGCAGACTCTAGCTGTTAGGAGTCTATAATCCAAGACAACCAGTCACCAATGAAGGATTGGAATAGAAAAACATTCCTCCCTCTTCAAGATATTAATGCATTTGCAAATACAAAAAATGATTATAAATAGAGTACCAACACCTCAGTCACCCAGCAAGATAACTATTAATAATGACTGGTAGATTAGCAAGGTAGCCATTTCACTGGCACAGACAAATCAGACGACACCCTTCTACATGGGGAGACTAGCTGCTCTCAATTGTCTTTTAAACTAAAAATTAGTCCTAAGAAAATAATCACTTATTGCTAATTCACTCCTCCCCATCCCTATGGCACTCCCCATTTCTGTCTCTCATCCACATCTTTGCTGTTGCAACAGGACTTTTGTCCCATCTCTCTATCTGCCTCCCCAGATCTGCAATGATGGGTCAAAGCCATCCACAGAAAATCTGCTGCACCTGCCCCACTTTAGTCCCTCCGACCGTTGCCCAATCATTGGGTTGAATCCCAGTAGTTATAACGACACACACATTACTCATAGGCAGATTTGTCTGCTGTAAGTGGGGAGAAGGAGAAGCTGCCCTCTCCCTACAGTGAGAGAGCAAACACATGCAACTCAGCTGGGGACAGGCAAGCAGTACAGGTGGACAGTCTCCCCCATTTTCTCCCCACACTGGTACCTGAACATGGTGCGTGGTTGGGTCATACACGCCTCTGCGCATTGATAGTAGCTTGGCATGTTCATCCACCACATCCTCTCGCTCCTCAGCAAATGCCAGGATGATGCTAAAACGCGGCAGGTAGAGCAGGGCTGGAATTCGATAGCTCCAGGTACTGTTCTGGAACAATGTTTCTTGCTCCAAGACAGGAAACGAAGCCATTGTGCTAGGGGGACAAAGACAAAACACATTGTATTTTGACCCACCCTTAGCCCAGCAAAATCCCACAGAGCAGACTCCGTTGCTTTTTGCCCCCCCCCTACTCAGTGAGGCCTGTTCTACATTGAAACAATTACTTTCAGCTTTGCCTTTTTCTTGTGCTTTTCCAAAGAGAATCCACTTGTTGCATACTAGCTGGCAACACAGACCAAACTTACAGGAGCAGCCTGGTTGATCTTGCTGGAGTGATGTAAGGTAAGCACACTGAATACAATTAATGAAAAAGCTGTCTGTGGTTTGTTTTTTCTCTTTAATTAAATTCACAGGCTGGGGCTTTTGTGGGTTTGAGTTGTAATTCAGAAGACTGTTGATAATAAAACATAGTATTTTCCCTCAAACACCATCACTGTCTTTGTTGATGGCGTTTCCAAAACCCAGCACAGAACTTCTGCTTTGCCAAATATGAGCTTAAAACCTCACTTAAATGACACACTATGGCAAACCCTGACCCCAGCTGGACCCCTATATGAGGGTGAAAAAAGAAAGAGAACACCCCTTCCCTTGAAAGATTAAAAAACAGTTTGAATGGTGTTTCATTACATTGGGTGGGATCTCTGGCCAGGCAAAAACCTTGTCATCTGTACAGTGACTTAAAAGCAGCATTAGAGAGGAAGGCAAACATGAGGGGGCATTTAGGGAAAATGCCTCTATGTAACAGCTCTGTGCTATGCTCCCCCCCCCAGTCTCTCTTCCTCTCCTCAGACCCACTTAGCCCTCAGCCCTTTTGCACCAAGCCTCTCCTGTGAATTCATTCACCCTGGTAAAAACCCAGTGGCTTGGAGGAATTATGTCTGAGAAGAGGGGAAAAAAAGGGAAAAAAAATCTCTGATATGGTGTACCAGAAACTGACGTTCTGAATATCCTCTGCCCAAGGGGGGGAACACAACAAAAAATATGTTAAAAATCAAGTCTTAGATCTCTGACGCATTGAGTGGGTAGGATGGCAGGGAGAAGATGACAATACACTATGAGTAAGAAATTCAAATGCCTCCTACCTCAGCTGAGGCAAGACTTACTGCACTCTTCATTAAGGATTCTCCTATTTACCTAAATCTTGGAAAGCGCTATAGTGGCTATTGGCCATGTATCAGATCCTTGGTTTTGAAGGCTGTCTTGATAACTCAGGACCAGATGGAAGCAACCTGAAGATTGCTTATGCAGCTGAAGAGTGCATGTACCTACCTGGAGAATAGTTTTTACTCTTGCATCTTGCAAAATAGAAGATTCTATTAGCCAGCCCAACTAACAGACTTGATTAGCAATATCCATCTCCTCCCCACTGCCCCTTCACCCCGTGCTGATTACCTAGTTAGGACAGCACAGATATTTTGAGTTCATCCTTCTCAAACACGATCATCACATCATGCTCTGTCCAGCTCCATAGCTAGGCAGCAAGTATTCAAATATTCCTTGCTTTCACCTTCCAGATGCTAAAAATATCAGTGAGATTTTTTTAACTCATGGCACTGATCAAAAGGGTCTGAACTGCACCGTTTTAGCTAAAGCCAGCTGTACAGACCCCAGCAAATCACAGCCCTATTGCCACTCAGATGCAAAGCCACTGGAGACAGATGTCTGTCTGCAAAGGTTAGCTGCTCCCTCCTCACAGTCACTGATGATACGGCAGTCTGAGAAAAGGCAGCAGCACTGCTACTATACAGAAACGTTACCAGAATTTGATCACATCCATGCAACAACATGAAGAAAATAGGAAGACCTTCCTAGAACAAATAACTGTGCTGTTCACTACTTACCAGCATGGGTCTGGCTATTTATACAGACCACAGCCGTGACTGTGTTCTCAAGCCTCCTGAAACAGAAACTCACTAGAGCGCCTTCAGACTATTTAAAGGGAGATTATTTAAGGGAGATTAGTCAGCCTGTCTAGTGCAGCACAGGTTCCCTAGCATTTCTGCTCATGATGCCATTCTGATATTGCAATCCTGCTTCAGGGCAGGGCAAGAGGGAAGGAAAAGAAAAAGAAAACAAGGTGGGTGGGGGGACATCTGGGCTGCCCCACAAAGCCCCTGATACAAAGCCAAGAGACTAGTAGCTGTGCTGCAGCCTACTGCACCTGGGTCCCTCCTGTATGAGCCTGTCATCTGAAGACATCTCTGCCCATGCTCTTATCCCCGCCATGAGATGCTCAGTGTGGGTGTCACAACACTCTTCTCTTCCTCTCATTGCATTGGGGATTGAGGGAAGGTGGGATGTTAAAAGGCTGGGAATAGCTGCCATAGAAACAAGACTGAGGTTCCTGGACACAGCACCCGCAACTATAAACAAGGAAAATACTAGAACCAAGTGACTCTTCCATCTATTCAGAGACTAAACAGGGATGTGTGTGAGTGTGTGTGTACACATATACACACATTTGTATATACACTCCCTACACAGTGTGGGTATTATGTCTGTATGCATATATATACACATACACACTATGTATCCATCTGCAGAGAAACACTTCCCTCCTTTTTTAAACATATTTAAAGTCAGTATTCAGCTTCTTCTACCTTCTCGCTTGTGGAGCAGAAATTGAGTCACAACAGTTTGAGTTTCACACAGAGTCAAAAATCTTTAAATAAGCTTAAAGTTCTTAATATATATATATATATATAAAATAGTGCTGCTTTAGTTACTTCGCCAGCCAACTGAAAGGAATCAGTTTTTCTCTTGATCTCTACTAATTTTCAAAGGCAAAACCACTAGGTACACCCTCCTGAATAAAAGAGAAGTAAAAATAGCAGATCATTGACAGGACAGCAAATTGTCAACGGGACAGCCATATGAAGGGCGTTCAAATGCTCATACTCTAGCACTGCAGGAATTCAGATCATATACACCAGTCCCTCCAAGGTTAAATTGCCAAGGGAGGGATGCATATGTCTTTGATGCCTCTTTGTTCCTAAGCCCTACTGAAATAGCAATGGCTGGCCTGCAAGGAAGAAGATGGTGGTAGTGTTGCAGCCAGCATAACCTAAGGACATTGGCAAAACAAAGTTTGTAGACCATGGCAATATCTTTTGAAAGAACAAGAGCCATAACTGGAAAAAAAGCCAAACTTCTGAGAACACAAAGGTCTGAAATCCAAGCAGGAGACTGGAGAGCTGTCCACAGACAACAATTGTTCAGACCTCTATCAATTCAGTCACTTTGGAGAGAAAAGTTAGCTGTACTTTTGTGAAGTAAAGAGTGATAAAGGGCAAGTGAGTTGATGTGGTAATGTTTTCCTAGGAGACAAAGAGGTAGCCAGAAACCTATTTCCAGATGACAGAGATGCTAGTGAGGTGAAGGGAAATGCATCATGTAGCCACTAAGCCAGCATTCCCTTCTGTGTGTTGGAATTTACTGGAGTTTTGAATGTTTCCCAGGCTTATCCTTACAGTGTCCTGTTCAGGGTGACTGATGTTTACCTGCAATTCCTCTTCAAGGCAGCAAGGAAGCTACTGCACTGAGATCCAGTACCTCACCTCCTAGCAGAACTGGGCAGGCAGAGAGAAAGACAGGCACAAATGGAAGCACATAAAAGGAGTGAGTGAAATTGGAGGAAACCATTACTCATAGTTTGCAAGTTATATAGCTGTAATGGTTTCCAAAGCAGACACTGTTTCCAGCACACCAGAAGAGTCAAAAGAAATAACAGTTATCAATAATTGACTAAGATGGATCTGATGTCTGGAAGGAGCCCAAACTGCAGTAAGGGATAGGTTCTGGTAGACACCAGGAGAGGGTACTTTTCCTTTCACTTCTGTCCTTCAAGGCAACTCACATGGACTTGTCTATAGAGCAGGATGAGACCTTGCATGTTTATTTGCTGTAACCATCTCCAAGAAAAGTGACTAAAAAGGATAACATTTCCACTGGCCTCAGGTTCTGTAAAAACCTGTCCTTAACATGTTCAGATCCAAGCTGAAATGACGGTATGTCTTTAAAAACAAACCAGCTGAAATGAGGTAATGTGCTGAACTTTATCCTTTAGTCCCCATCAAGACTGGTCTGTGCAGGAGGCAGCTTGTTCTTGGAATTCAGATAGATCCAAAAAAACCAAATGAACCTGTTCAGGGAGGTTTTGGGAAGAAAAAAAAAAAAAAAAGAAAAAAAGAAAAAAAAAAAGCCCAAAACCAAACCAACCAACCAAAAAAACAACCTTGTAAGAGTTAACGAAGTGTTATGCTGAAATACATTTGTTGTTTTGCATTTCCATTGGGATATTGCACAGAGTGAGGCCAGTAGTAGCCACATTCCAGTTGTATAGGACTATGAAACAGTAGACCCAGTTTGCTCCTAGAATACTTGCTACACAGCATATTCCTGTGTTGAAGCCTTTCCTCCTAGCTCAACAGTGCGACTGTGCCTGTTTCTGCCGAAGCCCTGCATCACAGCACTCCACCTCCTGCCTTGTTATGCCCCTAGACCAGATCCTACACCAAATCTAGGCTATGGGATTTCTTAACAAGCCGGACAGCGCACATTTATTTAGCCTAATAAATGACCCCCAATGTAAAGTCAGAAAGGAGAGTTGTGAGCCAGACTTGTCAAACAACAAACAAACATTCAAAATTCACAACTGAAAAGGCACAAAACTGAGATACTTTAATCCAGCAGCCAATTGGATTAAACTTTTTAACCACACTAGAAACAGAAAGTTTTTCTTGTGGTAAAAATGTCATACCAAATTACAAGTGGGTTTTCAGCCTCCCCAACACATGCTTTCCTAAACAATCAAGTTCTGATTTTAAAACGTTGTGGCTCAGCCTGGCAGTAGCTCCTGTGCCATAAAGTGCAGGTTCTCTTAGCACTAGAGAGGAATTACACGAAGCAGCAGCATTTTTCTTAGCATATGTTTGGTGGAAAAATACACAAACTTCACTCCTACTTGAACCTACAAAATTTTGTATTTACAGTTTTAGTTCCTAGAAGTGTCTACTGTTATGAAAAAGTTGGTTTTAAAAAAAAAAAAAAAAGAAAACAAATACCTCTTTCACTCTTGTCTCCTGGAAGTCACGTCAAAGGGGAAAAAAAACAACCACCAAAACAAAACAACAAACCAAAAAGCACTTCTATTGGATTAGATAAAAGGGAGGCTCACTCTTTCCAACTAGTCTCCAACCTGCAAAATTATTTATATTGGCAGCAATGTCAGCTGTGTTGGATCCCCAAGAAAAGCTAGCAGCCGGCGTGTATGCACAAGCTTACATTTAAATAGCAAGCCTGTTTTGCATATAAGGGGAGGTTCCACATGAGCTGGACAAGCACTAAGGAAAGACTTTTAAAGTATCATAGTAATTAAACAGCATATTTCTACCTACATGGATTGGCAGCACTGTGGAACAGCTATTGTTTCTAATGGTTATACAATTCAGCATGCTGTCTTATTTCTTGGTCCTCTTGTCCCCTTGTGCTAAGGAGAGGTAAGTTAAAGTCCCTCTGGTCCCAGCACATGGACTCCCAGTGCTTCCTCTCAGAGTGCTCCTGAGCTCTGGGAAAGTTTGCCAAAAGAACTCAGAAAATAGTTATAACCAGCAGGCGATAGTGCTGTGATAATCTGACATATTCCTCCGCTGGCTCCACGTACCTCCAATCCATCAGCACACTGTTTCTGAATGAAGAAATGGGTTAATACAGGAGTCCCCAGGCAGTGGCACAGGAATGACATGCTGGTGCACCCAGATGCAACTCCCAGCAGCCTCTGTGGAGGTGTTCCCAGAGCCAAACTAGCCCAGCAGCTGCAGTCAATGAGCTAATGGGGAGAGTCAGGCAGAGGAACATAGGGGATAATACTCATAGGAGCCTAGGGTCACAGCTGAGGAAGAAGAGGACAGCATCCCCCCTTCTCCCAGCTGTGCCCTGGCTGGCTTAGAGGCAGCACCTGCAGCTGCTGGGGGTACCCAAGCAGATGATTTCACGACTACCTTGTGCTACTGATCTAATGTGCTGCTGCAGCAGAGATGACCTTTCCTATCCCATTCCTTGCCGTGTCTCTTGCTTTCCCCTGTTCTCTACTGTTTTTCCACTGCTGCCATTACTGCTTCTTGTCTTTGAAGTGATCTGAAAAAATGAAGACAGCAATCCTGCAAACAAATCTTGCTAGTAATGAAAAAGGAGGAAGAAAAGTCTCCTCATTTGATGGTAGTTGTGGTTGATCTATGCCAGGCAAATAGGCAGCTGGAAAGGTGTGGATTTATAACCAACCAACTGAATTAATGTAATGCTTCTGTATTACTCATTCCTCTCTCTTGAGCAACCCTGTATCCCTTCTTGTGCCAGCACTGATGCTCATCTTACTTTGGCAAGCTATCAGAGTATGTCAGTCTGACAGAAAATTAATCTGGGGGGGAGGGGGGTGGGGCGGTGGAAAAGTGAACAATTTTCTGCTAGGTCATTGTCCTAGACTGCATCAGCAAGAGTCAAACAAGGAGCAGGATCTGCAATAGGAGAGGGAGTAGGAGCATGAAGCTGTTGACAGGTAGAGCAGACTCACTTTACAAACCACACCCCGTGTTTACAAACCTTGCCTAGCTGGGCCAGTAAAGTATGACCTTAACTGAGACACACAAAAGAAGCCTGAAGGCATTTGCATCTCGATGCTTTACCTGAAATGAAACAACAGTCAATGCGTACCTGAAATGAAACAACAATCAATAGAGGAAAAGTCCCTCCAGAAACAATGGCATTGAGACCCACCAGATAATAACTTTTAAAAATGACTCCTGGAGAAAATCAAGAGTGAAGTAAAACAGAAGCAGTTAAGGAAGAGAGACACTGAAGAGGCTGCTAAGTCACAGTCTGCCAGAAAGCCAGACATGAATGATTGCTTTGTGGATTTCTTCACCTTTTTTCTGTGCCCTGGCTAACAGCAGAGTTACTCAGGTGGTGTTCTGAGTCACACACTTTGCTTCTGCAGCCAGACAACCCATAAACACTTGTTTGTTTAATAAAAATTACCTTGCCCAGCTGTAGCTTAAAACTGGTTGTCCATCTCTTCTTGAAGTGGGAATTCCCAAAAGTGGTTTGCTGTGGTGGCAATGGCCCCCTGCTTTGTGTTGGCAGTATGCACATGGCAGAGTCACTGTGCCTCTGGCTGCCTCCCATCTCCCCTTATCATTTCTTCCTCTCCAGGCAAGGCCCCCATCTTCCTCTGCAGCCAGCTGGGGTGCCCTGCCCTTGGCCCCTTCCCCAGGGCAGCTATCAGACAAGGCCATGCAGACATTAACAGCCTAGAATGGCTAAAACTGCTCCCGAGATGAAGAAAGCACTGCCTGCTCCTGTTGTGAGGCCAGTCTGGGTGAACCCCAGTGCCTGTGCAGGACAGCCGCACAGTCAACACGTCGGCACCCTGTGGTGCTTCCCCTGCATGGCCACTGCTGAGCACTGCCAGGTCTTCGGCACTGCTCTTCAGACACCAGCCCATACCACAGTCCTCGTATCTGCAAAAAAACCTCCTTCCTGATACAAGGAAAAAGTGCTTTTTCTAAACAGCATGTTGTGTGCTGCAACTATTTTACAAAAACGTTCCTTGCTAACTATCAAAAATGAATGTCTCAGTGCAGACACGGTAGGTTCCATCCTTCCTCTTTCCTTTTGGTATAAATCAAAATCAGTGTCACCAGTGAAGTTTAAAACGAGTATAGGTCTGAGGAGAATCAAGCTCTTCTATTGTTCCACGCTTACTTCATTGCCCTTATATCTGATTGTTGTAACGAAAACGTTTTTAAAAAGGTTAAAAAATGCAAATGGGGTGTGTGGGTGCATTAATAAGAGGATATAAAAATAATGCAGAAGATAATATAACGACAGAATACGGAACAATGGAGCATTCGTATTTGGAGGACCATGTTCAATTTCGGGTGCCTCCTCTTAGGAAAAATATAGCAATAGCTGCAAATGAAGGCTAAGAAAAAGATTTGAGAAGCTAATGCTCACGAGCATATGTGAAAAGAAATCAGCAGGAAAACAAGGCAGGTTACATTTAATGAGCGATACCTAGTTCATTAAAAATAATCAATGTCTATTTCCCTTGCAAAATGTTCAAACACGAATCAATTGATTCCTTACACTATCAGAAAGGCAATCCTGGCTCAGGTAATTCAGGATTTTTGCAATGCTATACAGTGTAGCAGCTGTCACCAGGCAGCGGTAGCTAAAATCAAGAGGTCTTCTATGGAGTCAGACCAAGCAAGACAGCAATTACAGTTTTGTAAATTTTCAATTAAAACATTATGGGCTGCCCTTCAGACATTAGGGAATATGGTATCATTTGTGCAGAACATAAATCCTACAGACCTGGGGTCTTACTGAAAGTCTGCTCTGTCGTGGGGGGGAAGCCAAAGCAGCAATAATAATAATAAATAATAATAATAATAAATAATAATAATAATAATAAATGTAACATGTAAATCCTAATGGCAGAGCTTTTTGGGAAGCAGGGTTCCCTGGACAAGGAAACATCCACCATTTTCTTTTAATTCCAATTCTAATTAAGGAAATGAGCCTTTGCACACATTTGAAACCATCACCTCATTATCCTTTATCAGCTGTAAAGGCAACACCAGGTATGAGGAGCAGGTACTCTTTGAGTTTGCACCATTTCACACTCCATTGACTCCAGTCACTTTTGATTTCCACCAGGAGGAGTAAGCAAAGAATCATGCTGTCAGTGTGTCCCAGTAAATAATAGACTTCAACAACTTATTTTTTCTCCTTGTGGAAGGAACTGGTCAAATTCCAAAAAATACTCCCTTGACCCAAAGGGCAGCAACATCACCTCACAGCAGACCTGTAAGCCTTCTGACACTGCATGGTGAGTTGTGGGTTTGTCACAGGGAAGCTTCCTTACTCTCAGAGAGACAATGTCCAATAAACAGCCTGCCTATGGTACACATTACACCATTTTTCCACTTACTTCACCCATTTGGAACAGAAGAAAATAAATATGCTTTATTTTTGTAACAAAACAAATGGCACAATCTATGGGAAGCAAAGGAAGAGAGATGGTGAGACTCACATATGAAAAGGGGATTGTAGAAGCAGGATTTATTTAGCTCTCAAAACAGCAACACTGGGAAAGAGTCACTGGAGCAATTTAATTACTGGAAAATGCAATAAAACTGGAATCCCTTGCTTCACATACTCTGCTGGGACACTCAGATAAGCAAGTCTGAAGCACAAGGCTAGCCAGATTCACCCTGGAGTGACTCTTGCAACAGAGAGGAGCCCAAATTCCAGTGCATCTTTTATTCCCATGTCCTGCTAGCTCACAGACCAGGATTACACAGGTCTGATGGTGACCTTGATTAATCATTACAGGATTCATTGCTGACAGCCCTCCATGCCCAGGCCAGGCCCTCAGCTGATCTAAAGGGACACTGACAGTGGTGATCATGAAGCTATGGTGACTGACATCAGATTAACAAAAGCTTCACTCAATGAACAGTTGGCCTTCCAAGGAGTAAGCTGGGCATATGGCCACATTTTAAAAGGAATAGGGTAACGTTGCAACCAATTAAAATACTTTGAGATGAACAAGACACTTGGCAAGTTCAGTGAACTTCAAAAAGGAAAACAAAAAATCAAAGGAAAAACTAACATCAAATTCAGCAGGTGATATGATGCTTTTTGTAAGAGTCATTCAAATGGCAAGCTTGAAAATACCAAGTGAGTTATCCAAGGATCGGGGAAAACTTCTCTCCTAAGTATAGCACTGCACAGGAATTATTGGTTTATTTGACTTCCTTTGATGCTTTGGTCCCTAAACTGCCCACAGAAGAGGAACACTCAAATAATAACAAGAAAGCCCAGTGGAGAGAACAGCAAATATAAGCACAACCTGAATAAGAAATCAAAGTATTTCAAGGGAGAAAATTGTAAAAGGCATTTGTATGAACAGATCCAAAAAGCCTTAAAATAAAACCAGGCTGGCTCTGCTATATCCACCTCGGTGCTCAGGTATGTGAACAGACATGAAATTAAAAAATGGCAACCTAAAAATAGTCATAAACATTTAGGTCTTTTCATCTCAAATGACTGTGAATAATGTAAAGCAAGAGCAGTTTCTCAGCCAGTGGGCCTTAAAAGTGTAAGTAAATACAATTTACTGTTTCCTCTTTTTTGGGTTTAGAGATTTGGACCAAACTTTTATCCAATTGTTAAAGATTTATATGGGGGGTTTAACAATGCCCTGTCATTAAGCCTTTGGCACAAGCAGTGCAAAGGACGTTCAGGGCATATTTGTACCAACTTATCTGGGTAAAGGGAAGGCTGTTCCTTTAAATTATGTTTGCTGTGACTCTGGAAACTGAGCAAACAAAAGTCTGAGGGAAACTTCACTCTTAAGCAGAACTGACAGAAGGTACAAGCACTGAAGGACAGGGATCTTCTGTAGGACATAACTGCCTGTGGATTCACAACTGAATTGCAAATCTCTACCAACTTGGAGGAGTTTAGTCCAGACTTGTTGGACATGCCTCATCCCAATGGCAAATGAGAGACTGGTTTGGCCCCTGACTGTCAGGTGAGTAAAAACTTATTCTGGGGGGGAATGCTGGAAGAGGAACGGTCTGAGGAAGAAACCTCAGGCCACAAAGGCACAGATCTAGTGCCCAAGAAAGAACCGACAGCTCTACAAGCAAAGTCACATGAAGGAGTCCTGTGCAACCCAGACAGAGCACAGCCATGACGCTGTTCAAATCCTGTCTGACAGAGAGGTGAGACACCACTGGCATAGCTTGACAGGCGTAAAAACTGCTGCAGGGAGGAAGCCTAGTCAGAAAGGAGACCCAGCCTGCACACAGAACAGGCATTAATGTGACCAACTAAACAGCAAACATCCCCTAAACCAACCAACCGAACTGTGCGTCTTTTTCCAGGGGCAGGACAAGTTGTGATTTTTCCTGGCAAATGTTTATGTGTGATCTTCCCTTAAAAAAATATATAAATTAAATAAAGAAAGGAAATATGAAAACCAGCCTGTTCTCTTCCTAACGCCAGGCTGATCCTTCCCCTTAGCTGATCTTTCCTTTCACTCTCAGGAGACCGGTAGCTGTGTATCCAGTGTGGCTGTGAACTCTGTCCAGCAATTATGTATATTTTTAAATGCATAAAGTAAACAGGGACTCAAATTTCCTAAGAACAAGCTAGCTCTTGAGATATTAAACTATCAACAGATTCAACCCTTACAGTGGGGCTGCCACCTCCAGATCTAGTTTAAAGTAGGAAATTGCACTAAAATAACAACAATAAAAAAACCTAAAATGTTTCGCTGAACCTGCAAGAAGGACTAATTGGCTGGCATTCATTTTAAGAGATGGACAGAAATTTTGTTCAGGTCTGGTTTTCTCCAGACTTGAATTGGGACTGATAAATCCAATCCGCTTTAAGACCAACCGTAAATACAGGAGTATGTGTGAAATGCCACAGTAATTGCCAGAAAAGAAGAGCCCAGAGACAAAGAACCCATTGTCCCACACTGCTATAATTTGGAGAGGTCACTTGCAAGACAATGTAAAATGCTTTAACTATATAACTACCATCATCTGACCCTGAGTATGTGGCCAGTGACTGGGGTTTTCACCCCTTTTGGAAACAGCTGGTTCTATAATTTCCATAGGCAATTTTAATTTTTCACACAATAGTGCCTGGAGACAAACTATTTCACGTTTCCAAGCAGCACCCCATGGAAGTAGTCCCATTAGGTCTAAAATAAGAAAAACTGACAAGACTTAGTAAAACCTAGAACACTCTAGAAACTTCATCTCCTCCCCACCTTCTCTTCCCTAGCCAAAATCATCTTTGAAACAGATGCCTATGAAATAACAGGTCTAGCAGGTTACGCAATCCACAAAAATTGGACTTTGCTGTTCCAAAAGGGAGCAATTCCTGGAACAAGGATCCCTTCTTAGGAGAAATTGCAGCCAGCTAAAATAAAACTTAGGAAGAGCAACAGGGACACTGAGGAGCTAGAAGTCTAGACAAAGTACCTGCTTGTCACTTGGGGACAGAAATGTAGGAAATATCAAATGAAAAATAACTAAAAAGGACAGAATACCCAAACTGGTTGATTTTCTCTTTACATTATTGTCCAGAGCTCTTTTGAACCCATCGGGCTATGTCATGTCATGCAAGAGCACTTACACTCCTACTCCAAGTAACTCATAAGAAAAAAAGACTATGGAAGAAGTATAGGAATATTCATAACCTATAGTATACCGCTCGCAGTGTGGAGAGGGGAAACTAAGACTCAGGAAAATCCCTGACGTACTCAAGATTGCCCAGGGAACTGCAGCAGAGCTGAGAAATTACATCTGCTCTGACAGGACCCATCTCACTGCCACAGCTGTGAGATTCACTACCCTTATCCCAGCCTTCCTCTTTGTGTGCTTAAAAACTGGGGGTGGAGAGGAGGGTAACAATTGCAGCTAGAAGGAAAGGTCTGAAAGGAAAAAGTTTGGCAGTCTTTCACAACACTTGGGTAAAGTGAGCTACAGAGTTATGGTTGAGGAGATCATGTCACTTGTTTGACAAAAGAATGAAGGCTTACTGTGGATGCACATGCAGCCAGAGAGCACCGCACGTGCTCCTGTTTTTCTACAGTGCAATGCTGTCTAGTGCTGTAGCTGGAAAACTAGAGGCAAGGGCTGGGGGGTGGGGGGTGGGAGCTTCTGAATGCGGTTGCCTAAGCCCTGAGCTAGTACCCCAGTGCTAGGACAGAGGAGACTGCTCTGCACTGGGAGCTGCCGTCCTGCAAGCTTCCCTTCTGCCAGGGTCCTCCCCTGGGGCTAAAAAGAGCCCTCCTGGAGGGGAAGTTTTGTATGACTGATGCTGTTTGCTGCACGGTTTCCAGAGTTGCCTATCAAGTATTTTTCCCGAGTTACTAAAGACACGTGCAGAGTAACAGGCTATAAGAATAGTATCAGCTTATGTCAGGTTTGAAATTAGCTGAAATTAGCTTGATGCAGTTGACAAGGATAGCCTGGCACAGCAGTACTGCAAACCTGCCTGACATTTCCAACCAGTAGAAACCAGTCTAACAGGTCTCTGATGTCTTACTGACTTCTGGCTCCCTTGCAGCTACAAATTTGCAAGCAGATTCACCAAAGAGGCACTCTTTGGACCCTCCACCCAATAACCACTGAGGGAAGAAAAACTGAGAGCTCTACTATTCCTTGATCAACAAAATCAGCTGCCTTCTTTCCCTGCTTCTGTATGGAAGCTTTCAAATAAAACCCCCTTTGAGTTCTTAACTTCTTTGCAGTTCAAATAACCACCCATGCTCATTTCTTCCATAACAAGTGTCTCATAAGCAACCAGCAAATCTAGAAATAGAAATGCGTATAATAGTTTTCCCCAAGAGAAGTGCAGGTGTCTGCCCTAGGCCTGTCTGCTTACTGAGTCTGTCTAGAAAAGCTTCAACCAAGACATCTGTTAACCTCCTCTTCTAAGCATCTTGGCATTACTAAACTTCTCTGCTTTCAGCAAGGCACTAGGCCCAGGACATTATTTCTCATACTGTGTTCTTCACTAAACCATTTCATCGCAGACTAGACTTTCTATACCTGAGTCCTTTAATTTTTTAAGTGTAAGCTTTTATGTTGCATGTTCTTTCCATGGCTAGAAGGCTTCAGACAGTCCAAACAGAAGAGAACAAACAAAACAGAACAAGGACTCACAACACCTATGTGCAACCCTGTAAAACAGGAGACATCTCCAGGCAGACTGTTGAGGGTCACGTTGTGTACTTGCATAGTACATTGGTATCTTACGCTTTGAGGCTATGTCCTGAGATTTGCACCTAGCCCTGAGCTGATAGTCATGTACTCCCTCCTAGCCTAGGAGCTGCAGTGATTTGTTTTTTAATTATTCACTTACCTTCCAAGGATAAGCCTGAAAAACCTCAAGCGTTTTAGACCACAGCTACTTAGCAACAATTTCACCAGTATCTTCTAAGCAGAAATAAGGAATGGGATGGCATCAGGAGCAACATTTCATAAGCAGCAGAAAAAAGGAAAGGGGGCTTCCTCTAGAGGCAGGAGTTCTTAGGAGTATAGACAGAGATTTCAGTGATGTCAGAGGAACAGGATGAATTTTATACATTTTACCTCCCAGGACTCTGTCAAAATCTTCAGGCAAGGATATACTTTCACCATTGCATGTACACTAATTTAAGGAAAGGAATAAATATAAGGTCAGGTTTTTGTTTAATTAGATTTAAGAGCTTATAATGAAAACCAGAAGAGCTTGTAGATTTCCACTTCTGCTCTTCTTTATGCTTTAAAAAGTAGGTTGACTCCCCCTACACAGCTGGAGATCACGTGTGTGTTTATATATGCATATATATGTGTACTTATACATATATGTAGAACAGCTCCAGAAGGGGAATTCTTTAACAGCTATAGCCCATAGCTATGTCTACTGCATGAGACCCAAGAGATGAAGCATGGAACGCAATGGGATAGGGCTGGACCACTCTGAGATGCATGGATTGAGCAGAGTTTACAATTATTAGTGGCATACAAGAAAGCACGTGTTTTTCATGACTATTTTTGAATCAAAGAGAATCACCAAACAGTCAAAACCATAAATCATAAATATATGCAATTATTTAGTGTTATTTTTTAAGTAGATATTGATATATATTAGTTAATTAACACAAAGTAGCTGCTATAAATACTCCATGTTTCATGCAGAGGGAATTGTGTGAAGGCATGTATCCTTTTCTGTTAAGTAACCATTTATAGGACACGCTCATTTTGTGTCTATGTTTACTTCTACACATATGGTGCTTACTTCTACAGTAGAAGTAAGAAGAAGGTATGCTTACTTCTACACATAGAAGGTCCTACAATGCCAAACTTAATTCTGGAAATATTTTTAGACCTAGCAAAGCCATTTGAGTAATTTTTAGCCATTTTAAAATGCACTGGTTTCTCTCTCCAAGCCCCGTTCACTTGGTCTCATGGTGTCTAAAGCACATGGCTTTGGACGCTGTATCAAACAGATCCAACATATTTATTTTTAGTCTCTGAAATGTTTCTAAACCAAGTTCTCTGTAACATATGTGCAAGACATAAAGGTTTTATTGTCACAAGCATGTAATGAACTGCATAATTGTCTCTTGGTTTTGCTTGCTATAAATAAGGTGTCATCACTAAATCACAGCAATAAAACCATTCTGTTACCTTTCTCTCCTGGAAGAATTTCTCAAAGTCAGAGTGGTTGTACTTTGATTCTGTTAGGATTGGTGACAGAATTCAATCTTAGTACAAAATGTTTGTTTTCTGGAACCATGTGGGGTCAAGCAATTTGATCTCCTTTCAAGCCAGCATCCCCAAATGTACAGTCTACTTTTCTCTGGCTTCTGCTGTGAACCTCTTTGGTTTGTGTCTCGCTTTCTGGTCAGTCTGTTCTCATGCTCCTCCCATTTTTCTCCACCCCTGTGCCTTAATCAAATAATACCTTGACCTTGCACCTGAATAGTTCAAATTCCTTAGTGAAATGTCATGTACCTTGCTTTGGACAGGGACATGTGCTTAACTGTCTCTCGCCACCACCTAAAAGAAAGGGTCAGGTTTGTTAACACTTCCAGGGAGGGTTATGCCAACCAGTAACAGTGAAAACATAAATATATGTGTCGTCAGGCAGCTCAGGGCCCTGAAGGCTTTAGGTTAAGGTGTTACAGTGCCCAGCTGCCTGTGCATCCTTCTGCTGGAAGTTATTTCCCCTGCATCTCAACAGGACACGTGAGAGTGCCTCACTTACACCGGCTTAAAGCCTGTGCATTAGCTTAAACCACTGATGAGGCTAAATGAATTCATAGCTACATCTGCCGAAAGCTAAATCTGCCAGAGCCTAGGGCTGAGTCTGTGGGTGTTACTATTCCCCTGGCTCAGACAGAAATATCTCCCCATGCAAATGCAGGACTGAGCCTGTGTGGAGCCCCAGTGCCTTCAGCAGGGCCCACCCGCGCATGGCACTCCTTAAGGGATCAGCACCCACGTGAGCAAGAACAGCAGCTGATGAGTAAGGCCTGCTGCTGGAGTTTGGACTGTGCCCCATCCCGACAGAGCTGGTTTTGCCTCATTATGATGCAGAGTGAAAGAGTTTAGTGGAGATGACATTCCACTCCACTTAAAACCAAGGAAGAGGGGAAAAAAATTCAGTGCCTAATACATGAGCAGGGATGTAATGGGGGACTGATGGCAGTGGGAGGCAGAGATTTGTTTTCAGTTTGCACAAGACTTTCAAAATAATTAAAACACTTCAGAAAGAAGCTGGTCAGATGCGGCTGAATTGGCATTTGCATGTGCATTCAGATTGTATTTAAAGGAAAAATATTAAAGGAACCATGTTAACTAAGAAGGCTTAAAGACAAAATATTGTCTTAAAAGAGCTCCATGTGGTTCATCAAATATACGTGGAAGGTGCACCCCTACCTTAAGTGTGCAAAACCTTCCAGATGAGTCATTAATAAGGCTTATACTTGAAACAACTTCAATACAAAAGAAGGAAGAAAAGATTATATGACCTTCTGCATTTCTACGGCATAAACACCCTACAGCCAAGACACTAATTTCTGCATTGAGCCCCAAAACTTTCTGCTGAGCTATACATAATTTAAAGGGGCATCCAGTCATGAATGGATTAAAGGTGATGGCAAAACTAGCACACTGCTAGATAACTCAGCATAGGGGTTCAGTGTCCTGTGTGTGCCTGTGTGTGCCTCCCTGCCTTCTGGCGGGACACAATCCTTGCATATTTTGGGTGCCCACTCGGGCTCATCAATACTGTTATCTTGTCCCTGGTGGCGGTAGGGACATGTTATACAATCAGAAAAGGGCAATTAATTTTCTATGACTATATGCCCCTATATAGAACAACCATACAGTCAAGTTGTATTCATACCTGTTATTTCCTGCTTTGAAACATCCCTGAGTTGCATATCTGGAGATTTCAGCCTGTCTCTAATACTAATTTAGCAATCTTCATTACCCTTCCAGACTAGGCATTGGCATTGTGTAACACTGGCAAATAGAGCATTTTTAAATTCAAAGTCATTAGGCATTTTTTAAGTATATACTTTCTCACTACAGTACTTCACACTTTTCAGTCAGACAATACACTTCCAATCTTAAAGGGGACTTAGGAAGTTAATGAGGCACTGGATCCACCAGCAAGCAGAGCCACTAGGCTCACCCTGCTGCCTCCCTTCTATTGCAGGGAAGGCTGAGTGCAGGGAGCCAGCCAAGTCCCACGCAAACAATTGCCTCATGGCAGTGGAAGGGACCATGCAGAAGAAATCCTCCCAGAGGGAGAGAGGCTGTCAGCTCAGGGCCAGAACCAGGCTTAACAAAACAGCCCACTACTTAGGGCAGCAAACTGGCCATGATCCAGCTGCCTGCTCTGCTGTGCTGGAGCCCTGGGAAACTGCTGCTGAGAGAGGGGTCAGGGCATGCGGAGCAGCAGGTTCAGCAGGGAGAGGAGGTGGCTTTTCCCAGCAGCTAAGGCACCGCTTGCACCCCTCCTGTTTCAGCAACAGCTGAGGCAGCCAGCCTGACTTTCTGGGGCTGCCAGCCCCCAGCAGCTCCTTCTGCTACTGGTGCGCACTGGGGCTGCCACCAGCAACAGACCACACAGTCTGCCTCTACCATGGCTTGTGCAGCTGCACCTGCCTGGCATGTCATAGGACTAGCAAAAAGGAAGAGATGATCAGCCAGTGCTAGAATATGCCTCCTGCTCCAGACTTCCAGATGAAACTCTGCACAGACTAAAACCATTTGATTTGCAGCTCTACATAGCTGCAATCTCAGTTTTCAGGCTGCAGCTTCTGCTACTAAAAACATTCTTATCTTTGGTTAGATCTAACTGATTAAAAGGAGTTGCTCTTTTGATACACCTGATACCCTTTGAATCCCTGTCAGCCCACTCTCTTTGTTACAAGATGGATCAGCAGTTAGTTGACATGCACTGCTAGACCATGCCTTGCAAACACATCCAGTCCCACTCTCCCAGAAGCAGGAGCAGTCCCTGTTTCCCCCACACATCTGTGCATCCAGGTCCACACCGCTCTAGGAACCTCAATCCCTTTTACAATTTTTGTTAGCATTTTACCTAACATCCCCAAGTTCAACTGTTCCTGTACAAATTCATAGCATTTGCTGGTAAATGCCATTTCTTTTACATTGGCAAGTAAAATTTCTATACAGTCAAATTCCTGTAGGCTGAATTATGTGTGAGTCAAAATGCATATCTCTAGTGTTGCTGTAAGTGCATCACTTGCTGGTTTTACTGTTGTTATCTTTCTCTTTTTCCCTACAGATTGGTACTTTGATCTTCTTGAACTATGGGGAAGTATGTTTGCATGCAAAGCACATTCAGGTAGGTGGTAACACTGCAGCAAGACATGTGATCTCAAGATGGCATGTGAATATACTTGGGATGGGTTACTCCTGATGCAAGACCTGACACTCACCTACTCGCAACTATTAGAGGTGAATACCTTCTTCAAAAATTCCCTACAAACACTCACACAGGGATAGTTATGGTCCACGCCTGCTTGAATCATTCATTCTCTGTCATGTCACTGAATAGCTTGACTGCTACCAGAATAATGTAATACTAAGCTTGAATGTATCCTTTAAACTCATTCCAATTTTTTATACACCTAAAGCAACTTCAAAAGCCAGGACTATTTGAGTGACATATCAGTAAATGGTTTCTCTATAATATCTTGGAGTATCCGTTTCGGAATCGAAAGCATTGCCTTCAGAAGTACATTCTGTTCTTGAAGAAAGTAAAAAAATACATATTGCTTATAGCCACCACAGTAAACAAGTGTCCCCTCACCACTGCCTCTCCCCTCCCAGAAGACATGGAAGTCTTTCTCACATCCACTGCTGTATTCACTTCTGGTCAAACACCTTGTTTGTTAGGGACCGTTTGGTAGCCTGACAGCAAGCTAACTGTTCAGGATGGACACCCTTCATTCCTCTGACGGACCAAAGATAACTACACTGGTTTGATAGGGCTACTGAACACATACTTACATCAGCTGGGCAACCCAGCTGAGTGAGTTTCACTTAGCCATGCAGAAGGCTCCTTCTGTACCAAGTATCTTTGTAAAAGTCCAACAACAACATCCATGGACTTTCATATTCACCAGATGAGTGAAAGGGGAAAACAGTCTTCATGCATTCGTCCATTCCCCTCACCCCACCTCACACACATCTATTAGTCTAACAATTCTTTTGGAGATATACATGGTATTGAAGTTACTCCTGACTAGTAAGCAGCTCCTGTCAAAACTTTAATTGTTTTTCAAGAAAACAGCAGCAGCAATTTGCTAAGCATTGCAAACTGTGTCAGCATTGCAAAGACCACAAAAGAGAGACAGGTCTCTGCCCCAGCCTGAGTAACAAGGGGTGGCCACTTGGAGCACATAGGAACTTTGATATAGAGGAGATTGTTACAGGTTCATCTTCTTGAGCAGCAAGGCATAGAACAGTTTATAGGAGGGAAATAAATAAAAAAATAATCAGTTGATAGACTTTAGGGTTAGGAAGGATTATAGGTGTAACATTAATTGTGGTCCAGTTAACAGAAATACTTCTATCACAGCTGCAAGGATCAAGCCTTTGGGCCTTTAGTTTTGGGACAGTAAGGATGGCACAGGAAAAGAAACAGCCTCTCTTTCTTTTCAAGCTGTCCCAACAGCAGCTGTTTTTATTTTGCTGTTCCACTGAGCCACAGAAACCAGCTTAGTGAATCTCTACACCTCAGAGTAATTTACAAACCAAACTTAACACCACAACCAACAAATGGGTCCTTCATACACTTCCAGTAACACTGGAAACAGTCCCAGAGCAACCACCAGCTCCAAACAGTGCAAAAGTCTTGGCAGAATTGAAGTCAGGATCCAAATTTAGCAGCTATGAGCTGCATGCAGTGGTTCAGGTCATGAAAGGAAAAAGCAGACTTTCTCATCTGTAGAGCCAGGAAGCAGAGCAACTTAGGCCCAGTGCATGATTTCAGGTAATGACCCTCCCTTTATAAGGATAAAACATAGGGCCCTCAAAAATATTTGAAAGCAGAGGATTAGCAGATGATGTCCCAACTGTCCATGATGTGCCAGGGTCAGCTGGAGTGACACTGGGGGCAAGCAAGAAAAAGGTTTGTGGCACACATGGGTTCATAGAGATTGTAGAAGACCCAGAACAAAACCTGAGAGTTACCTTCTAGATTATCTTTTATATTAGATGTACTGTATTGTAGCAAACCAGTGATATGTATAACTTCTCAAAACAGCATCTAATGACTAATCCATAGCACTATTTTATGCCCTTCTCTCAGTGAACTGTCAATTTTATATTCACATTTCCTATACAGCATTTCTTTCTACTATTCCTGATAGCCCCATCAGTCATAAAATCATGTTATGTACTTAGAAAGGCTTTGACAGCTGTAAGAATTCAACAATACAAAGCCAGCAGCGAACACTTAAGTAATCGGTTCACATTTTATCCAGTCTTGCACAGGCTGAAGGTTCAGCTGCTGTTTTGTTGTTGTACTGATTTGCCTCCCAAAAAATGCGTGGGCGCACTGGCGTAGACCATGTGCTGACAGACAGAGCAGCAGGACCCCTGTGCTGAAGTCCCCATGTCACTGAGAGGGTGCATTAGCACTTAAGTGAGGGCAACTTCGGGAAACAGAATCAAATCTTTGTGCTCTCCATTGCTACATTATCTTGCCTCTTCTACCTTCACTTCTCGACATTCATGTTTTTTTCTGCATTTATCTGCACCACAGGAGTGTTGTTAGTAAGTGTTAGAGGCACCCAGCCCTGTAAAAGCCATTAATTCTTCTATTACAGGGAGAAGTACACAGATAATAAACAGATTAACAGAGCTTTCTCTTCAGCTTTTACTTTCTATTCTGTAACATTTTCACCCCCAAAACCAAGGACATGGCCATTACTTGTATGCACTCTAAATCAACTAGTAATCTACTGCTCACAAGTGACAGAAGGGAGTGGCATCAATTGAGCAAATAGGACATCTTTCCAGTAACATCTGTAGCACTACAATGTGTCATGGCAGGACAACCATGAGCATGGCAAAGCAACATTCGGGAGGTTAGAATAAGGCTTTTAAGATAATGATCTCAGACAAAAAAATCTGGAAAGTCTCCATTATCCTAAACAGATAATGTACTATAGCCTCTAAACTAACCAGATTGTTGTCCTCTCTTTTCCTATTTTGTTGTGTATTGTTCCTCTGTTTCCAGCTCTAAATCAGATAAAGCTGATGGAGTTGTGGAGGCTACCTGTCTTCTGCTGCTCTGCCACTGATCAGTCATCTCAGTTGCCATAGACACAAGATCTGGAAGCCATGGCTGGGCATGGGAGAAAAGCCACCAGCAGGCTCTCTGCCGGTGGGTTCCGGCAGGGCCTTTCTCAGCAGGTGCTGAGAGAGGCAGGGTCAGTCTCTGAAAGTGAGGAAGAGTCAGAAGGTGCTAAGCCAGTAACCCACGAGAGGGACTTGCACACACATTACATTGCCATTCAAAGAAATTCCAGGTACTACCGGTCCATGAGGCTGCCAAGCAGAGAGAAAAGAAAATCTTCGAGAGAGGCAATGCACCTGGGGCATGTTACAGGTGAGTACTGACCCGAACGGAACAATACTTCCTTTTCCAGTGAGATTAGGAACTACAGGAGTCACTGAGATTAGAAAAGGGACAGGGAAGGTAGGAACTGGCTCAGCAGTCAGCACATTACAGTACATCACTGCCCTACAGCACAGCTGGCAGAGGGGCACCATCCTTCTTTGTTTAGCCTGAATGCAAAATGGTTGGATACTTAAACGTGCTTCATGGCAGAGAATATAAACAAATGTGGGACTCTGCTCTGCTACCCCTCTGCTCTCTAAGAGAAAAGTAATTTGAACAGGGAAGGACATGAAGCTGTCAATGAAGTAGGAACTTCTTTAGCCTACAGAAAGGACATATTCTAGTGAGAGCTATACAAGTAACTGTATGGCAAGCTGCATGGCATATAGAGGAAACAGCCAGCAAAAACAGCAGTATGTTTAGGGACCAAGCCTGTGGAAATTGCAATAGACTGTTATGAGAGAGGAGCAAGACTTCTCTGAAAATGCAGTTGCTGCCACCTTGTATTGAAGACAGCTGTAAGAAACACCTAAGCTCCCTTTGAGACAGGAGGCTGAAATAACAGGAACACCATCCAGAACATAAATGCACGCAGCCATGGCTTCAGTAGAAATGGAACGAGTTGGCTTTCTCCAAGTATGAACAGTACGGAGCATGACTGCAAGGCCAGGCTTTCACTGAGCTGGCACCTTGTCTAAGCAGCTGTCTGTGAAAGAAACAGGAGAAAGATATGAGAAGCTGAAGAGAGAGCCAGGAAAGGAGCTATTGCAACACACTCAGAAGCACTGGAAACAGGGCTGCAAAAAAAACCTGGAAGTGGTTTTAATCTAAACACTAAATGGGAGAGACCTGGAACTGTGAACACAGAAAACGCCCTTTGCTTCATCTCCCAGGTGTTCAGAGAAACTGAGTTTTATACCTTCTTGTAAATAAAAGGAATCACAGCAAAAATACCTATCGTATCTTCAAATCATAATTAACAGAAACAACACAGTGGACTCTGAACTTTGGCTAGCTGCATGAATTGAAATGATACAATGTTTGATTGCTCTGCAAGCCACTGAAAGCTATTGTTCTGTTACACAGTAGTGAAACTCAGTGCTTCAGCTCCTGAAAGCAGACCAAGTTCTCTAAGCGAACAGCAGACATCCTCCACCCCAAATAAAGGAGGTCTGAGAAATGTCCCCAAGAAAATAGGTGTCTCCTGCCTGTCTCACCAAGGGAGCCACGTTATTTCAGCAGTATAAAGGCCCATTCAACCCTGCGGCATGGACAGAAGGAAAGTTCCCTCCCTTCTCCAAGTTTCCAAGCAGACAGCAGCAGAGCAAAGAGCTCCTGTTTAATATTCTGCTACTGTTGCAATGAGGTTTGTGGATAAACTGAGCCTCGCCTATGCCAGAGCAGAACTGCTCTCCGCCCTGCCAGTGCAGCAGCAGGACCAGAGGAGCAGAGTCATCCTCTCACCGCTTTCCCAGAGCACTGCTGCAGAGCAAGCAGAGAAGACACTCGCCCTCTCTCCTGCTGCCTGAGCATCACAGCATCCAGACCGCTGCTGAGGAGGCCCTCACCCATTACCTACTGCTACCACTGTAGCAGGACCAGCACAGGACGCACTTTCTTCACACATCTGCAGCATCGCGGCATCAGGACAATGGCAGGGAGAACATCACTCCTGTCTAGCCAGTGTCATTGAGGAAGGACAAGCTAAAAGAAGGGCTTCTCTCTTAGCAGCTCATTAGAGCATCCACAGAAGCTGACCTACGCTTCCCTCTCACACCCCCCACCCCCCACCCTTCTCTGCTGAAACAGGATTTGTTCCAAACAGGGCATTTTCTTCCACATCTGCAATTGTTCAGCAAGACACACTGGGAACACTTCTTTTCTCCAGTCTGTTTCTCCAGTATGACTGTAGCAAGTCCAGCTCAGAGCTACAGCTTTTAAATTCAGCTAGGATTGTGTAAGCAGCTCTTCTGCCCTATCCCTCTACTCCACTGATTCCATCCTCTCTCCCTGAAACTGGACAGCAGTGCTTCTACACCAGCCTCATTTGTAGCAGGAACTTCTTCTGACAGCATTTGCTGACGTGCATGGAAGCAAGGGATGGGTGAGCTCTTTTATCTTGACTTCAAACCCATTTGAACAGCAGCTATCCAACAGTCTGACTCAAGCTCACATGTTAACCTGTTCTCATTTTGCTTAGGGAATGTGGGGGGAGGGGAGGAGAAGGGAAAGAAGAAGAAAGGAAGAGAGGGAAAGATACAGGGGGAAATACAGAGTAAGATACAAAATGGGGAAAATAAAGACTCAAGAAATGAGAATACAAAAAAATAATTTAAAAGAATGTAAATCTAGCACAGAGAAAGGCTTTTATATAGGCACCCTTTGCACCAGCCAAGTTTTGGCTTATAGCCTAGGAGCTGTAAAACATAATAGATGCTTTCCTTTAACTGGAAAAAGAGTTTGTTTTTTAAAGCACTTTCCTCTGACAGAAGGATAAAGTGTTTAAACTATTCAAAAGGCAAAGAAAATAACTCAAACTAGCATTTCAAAAGCCCTTGGCACTGTTATAGGGAGTTTTAAAAGTCTGGATTTCACCCTTTCCCTCTGAAAGATTGTAGCATTGATTAAAAGGGTGCATCAGAAACCGGATTCAGTCTGAACATTGACGTGCCTGCGCTGCCACCAGTTTGAAATGCAAACAGAATTATGACTTAGACAAAAATATTTCTAATAAAAACCAACAAGGCCATTTATCAACAAGCCTCAAACAACAGGAGGTTTCATTAGAAAAGTGAGATGCATCCTCTCCTGCCAAGTACTGCAGTAGTAAGCCATGGACTTAATACAACTTTGGCTCCCTGTGAAAGGATCAGAGGGTCATCTGAGGGAAACTGGAGAAGCAATTAAAAGTAAAGCTCCTGTCTCACCCAAATCTAGCCTTGATTTATCCAGTAAACTGAACATCTAGTGTGTGCCTGCAAGCAGAGCAGTAACGAAGCCCTGACTTGGAAAACTAAATTGGCATGCACAGGCACACACAGCTAAGCCTCTTCTGCTTAAAGCATTACACTGAAAATCACTGATGTTGGGACCCAGTTTTCAGTGGTGAGAGCGCTGCTCGCATAAGAACTGATATTGTATATCTGCCTTCACTTTTTCTCAATTGCATTTGCAGCTGTGACAAAAGCTGTACAGTCTTGCACTGTGCAAGCTGATGACACTTCAGTCTTGTTTGAAAATCCAAGCTAAAGCATCACTGTCTTTGTGTCTGTGGTCTTCCTGTTACCTTTGGTGTAAGCAAACCACTACATACAGTAAAAGTAGAGATGACCCTTAAGAAAATAACCATTTTAACATCCTCTTGGCTTTCTCTTACATCACAGGGTCACTCAAAAACAATGAGCCCGTCAAAGAGCCTCTGAATGTTTTACCTCGTAAGGGATCACCATCTCCAGTAAACTCTGATAAGACAGCGTTAGATGAACTATGGATCCAAAGGTAAGGAAGTGCACGCCAGGGTATTCACCGTGCCTCCTCTGGCAATATGGTCTGAGTGGTGTCAGTGCAAGAATGCCTTTTTTGGGAAGGACAGCTGAACTAAGCCATAGCTCTGAATCCATGCCTTCTCACCTTGACTGGTAGCACTGTTTTCAGTCTTAATGATATATATCATATAGTACTAGCATTGTGGTATAGACAGTCTTATCAGTATGAGTTTGGAGAAGGGAGTGAAGAAAAAAGGGGGAAGAAAATGATAATGGGGAGGATGGAAAAAAGGGGGATCTGACGTAGGATCACCCAGCAGTGTAAGCAAAGCAGGCAGACTGCCTTAAGCAGCTTGTTGAGAGAATAAGGAATGCCTGTGAGCATTTCCTTATGGAACATCCCAACATAAGGGTGATCCCCTTCTTGGCCTTCCCAGAGGGCTCTACCGAAGCCTGTTACATAACCCCACATGGAAAACAGCATTTTATAGCTGAAGAAGTAGCTACAAAGATGCTTTCTAAAGCACTCTGTTTGCTGTTTACTTTGAAGAACTGACAGGCAACAGAGGCAACAGTGAGGTAGCCCTTTTTGGCTTAAATCCCTCAACGACCTAGGTCCAGCAAAAGATCCTGATCCCACAACCCATAGATTTACATACCTCCCACAAATTTACCCTCACCCCTGCTCTCTTGCCACTGCAGCCGGCCAGAGAGAAAGGAGCAGCTACCTAGCCTTACCTTTTCAAATATGACTGAGATATTCTCCCAGACTCCCTCTCCAGCTCCTCATCTCTTGTGTGTGTAACTATGAGATAGTACTTACTCGTACTGTAGAAGATAAAACTGGAAGTGCTAAACAGTTTCTCCCTGAAGGTGCATGCATTATGCTGCTCCGTGTGGTCCTAATTACTGAGCCCAGCTGTGTTGCTGTAATGCAAGTGCCTTTCCAGGCACCTTTCCTTAATGGAGAGGACTCCAGTAAAAAAAAATTTAGCCAAACTGTCAAGTTGTATTTAAGTAAATTAATTGCCCTGGCTAAAATTGATTGCCCTTTGGCATTAAACTGAGCATATGAAACTAGACAGTTAGAGTCTGCTGCAATGTCAAACCCATCTGTCTTCCTCTCCTTGCAGCATAATCATCACTGTCAGTCTCTGACATCCTGACACTGCCACTTAGGCAGCTCTGAAACATACAAATTCTGATTCTCCCAGGAGCTGGAAACAATGAGCCTGAGCTGAGAGTCAGTTTTATCAAAGATGCTGTGGTGCACAGAGTTTGACAGGTCAGTACAGGTTAAGTCATGTGTCTGCTGAGAGCAGGCAATGCAGCTGCTGAGTGGCATCCTCTCTTGAAACCAAGCAGAGAAATTTGACAGAGAAAGAGACCAGAGTTCCAGCTCAAACTGAGTCCATATCCTCCTCTTCCTTTCTCCAAAATATCAGCTGTAATTTATAAGAGAACCACTAGAAATCTGCATTGTGAAAAGCCTGCAGGAGCCTAAGGATATTGCCATTATTTGCATTAATCACTGTTCCCCCCTTCTATTGGGAAGAGAGGCCATTGTGCAGATGAGACATCTAAAATACTATCACTGGTCTCAACAAATGCATGTAATCTCTCCCCAAAAGAATAAAACTGGTACCTATTAGCTAAGAGTTCTTCTGAAAGCAGAAGCTAGTAGTTCTACAGAAAGGACAGAATAGGCACCTCCATCCAGCACTGGGAAGGTTCATGGTGTTCTCAGGAGTGAAGCCACACAGTCCTGAGGGCAGCTGGGCCATCAGGGCTGCATCTCTTCACATTTGGCAGCATCCTACAGCAACTGTATAAATACTAGGGCTGGGCAAGCACTATCCCTTCTCCTTGTGATAACCAGCAGGTCTGACACAAATGGGTTCTTCACAGGTAGGGATGTCACTTCACATATAGCCATGCTACATAATTTAGGACAGGGAGTAAATACAGCTGGGGAACATAGAAAACAGCTCAGGAAAGGGAACTGTTATCTGCATTGTACTCAGGCAGAATACAGACGTTAACACTCTGATTAAGGAAAAGCACCACAGGCTCCTTCAAACCCACTGGTGACTTGAATCTATGTGTCATTCAGAGCTCTGAGAATAGTAGCGTAGTTCATTGATCTCAGAACATTAATGTCTGAAAATAAGATGACCTCAAACATTATTGCTAGTGTTCCAAAATCTGCCATATGCCCTCCATAAGATACTACTATAGAGCATTTTTATGTCAAACTATTCTCAAATGTTATTTTCCTCATGATTCTTCTCCTACGGGATGCCCAGCTCCCCCTAAGCACTCTAGAGTTCTCCACAACATCCTGTGGCTCCCACCCAGTCTTCCACATTGTACAAAGATCCAAACCCCTCACATGATGAGCCACCACCTGACAACTTGGCTGACTTGCCCTGACCTTGTGCTGAGCTGCTAGCACAACTTCTATTTTACAGAGTAACCAGAGCCAAAGACCTGGAAGGAACTGAACTCAACCAAAGCTGCTCCTTCCCAGTGTGATCAATCCTTTCAGCTTCAGAGTGGCAGCAGTTGTGCAGACTGAGATCACAGAAAGCCATCACAGAAAAACATGCACCCAGAGTGTCCATCCACAACACGTCAGCCTCAGCTGAAAGCAACTCACACAGAGACCAGAAAACTAGTCATTTCAAACTCTGGAAAGGAGATTCACTAATCAGTGTCTACCTTGTATTACCAGCTAACAGGATGTTGACTTCTCCTCATTTCTAATACCACACAGATATTTTAGTGGCATGACTGTGTTATTTACCTACCATTTCCCACTGAGTCAGATTCCAAAAATGATATGTCTTTATTGTGTGCCACTAGATACAGTGGAAGAGAGACTCAGTGTGAAATTTCATGTTGCAAAGCTCACTGGGAGGTCATTGGTCTACCAGTGCAGAGCAAACTATTTCTTTAGGCTGGTTATGAAACCTCTAATTCAGAGGAACAAGGATCATCTAAAAATCATTTGATGATGTTTGATCTGAGCTCAAAGACTAGAAGTAATACAACAGTGAATGCAAAGTCACCTTCAGCAGCAAAAGCGAATACAACTTGTTTGAATTCATGCAAACACCTTACTAGGAAGAAACAGGACGCATGTAAACTAGCAGAGCACTCTGAAGGATCCCTGTGTGAATTTGGGTTAGCATCTCTTAGCACAGCACTATTTGTCCTAAGCAGCAGAGGGCACTGCTCTTATAGGCTGATTTAACCAGAAAATCGGAGAAAGCCTATAGAGAGGCTGAGACCTGTGTTGCAAAAGGTCTTATACCATACTCGAGCAGTTTCTTTCTATTCATGAAATAAATTTCATAGTCACTTCTTCTCCATGCTGCCAATGGTACTTTAATTTGCAAGTGGTGAAGTCAGGAATAGCTGGTGCAAACACATGACCAAACCTTTATATTTTGTCACACAACAATTTTTGCCATTTAGTGCTAGATAGACAATGTTTTTCTTATCCCTCTTTCTGTACAATATAAATCTTAAAAATTCTAAGAGCAACAGTATTTGCAGGGAGATTAATTTTAAGAACTAATACATTGTCAGTAAACTGTAGGTACTAAAATATTACTGTCAAAATCTCATCTTTCACAGGATCATACAGAATTGTAAGCAATAACATACACAATTCTAATTAAATATCCTTCCAGCCTCCAGCCAATGAGATCCCAATCCCAGTCTGCCCAACTATTCCACCCAGTCTCTGCTTGTCAAATTTTTCGGCCCACTCATGGTTTCATTACCTGGCAAGATCTCAGCTTCACCATCCAGCTCTCCCAATCTGATCTGCTTCATCTCAACGTACCCTGACCCTCAGGTCCTCAACCAGTCTCTTGTTTTAATTCTTTTCTATCAGCTTCAGCTTGTAATTCCCCACATAATTTCCTCATCTTACTGTTTCCCAGACACAGTATTCCTCTATCTTCCCTCCTGCAGCTCGTATCAGTGTCCTACTGCTCTCCAGGCTCTTCACCCTTTGGCTCCTGATACAGTCTTAGTCTCCCACCACTCCTTGAGCTCCAGTGCCATATTTTTACAGCCTTTCCAACTCACCATTTCCTGAAGCACCCATCTGTGGGCGAGTTCCTCTCTTCATAGCAGTCTCCTGGTCCAGAAGTAGACCCCTCTCTTTCCACACTTGAGTCTTGCTCCCCATCTTTTTCAGTCAAGTAGATTTCTCATTGTGCTGTCCAGACCCATCACAAGGATCACTGAGGATACAGCAGAAATGGCCTTTATTCACAGTGCCTAGAACTGGACCAGGCAGTTTTTACAGCTGCAATATCAGAAATTATTCTCTCAGCCCTGAGCATCCATGGGCATCGACTCAGGGATTGTAGATGCTAAAATCTAAGTCTAAAGTTTGTGTGTATTGCAGAGTGGGAAAGGGCCTATGATTTCTATGGATTTTCATAAGTGTGGCAAAGACGAAGCCCTGGCAAACCCTGAATTTCAATTTGTCTTTCAACAGAAACCAAAGCTTCTCAAAGGATAGAAAAACAAGTTTTTGCTTTCATTGACTAGAGATCCAATAATATTTTCCTAAGCCTAAGGAATTAATAATTGTTTTTAATATACAAAAAGTAACCTGTCTATGGCAGCTGATCAGTAACTACAACTGTAACGCTGATGATGATCATCATCAAAAGGTTAGAAGCACCTAAAGGTAAGGATCTCATAACAGGAAGTTCTGAACAGTTTTACTTATCGATAAGGTTGCCAGCCCTAACAGATACAATTAAGGTATTTTGACGAAAGCTTAAGGAGGTTCAGGAGAACAGATATGCTCTTGGCCTTTAGGATCTAAAAATATTAGGGATGAGGAGTTCCACTTCTCTTCCACTAAAAAGTCAAAAACCAGGAGTAAATTTTGCACAGACACACTCATTGTCAAAAACACTGCTAAAAACCACACGTGAACAGAGAGAACCTGAATGAACCTGAAGGACGAAAATATCCTTGACTAGGTATAACATTCAAATCTATTACTAACTTCACACTTCACAAATTTAGTTAGCTCAGATTAAAACAGTGCTTGTTACCTCATCTTGTGGCCTTTCTTGGTGTGAAACACCCACTGACTAGAAGGGTTTGGGGAATTTTTGATGAATAAGATCTGCTGGACTGCTTCTTCCCTTTTTAGTTTCTGGAAGAGGAGGTCTAATTTCTAAAAACTGCTATAAGGGAACATTAAAAAAAAGGCATTTCAATGTCATTTGAAAACAAGCTCTTTGTGCAGCTTTATTCTAAGGGTTGCTTTTGAGTTTAGATGCACATAAGAAATCTTAATTCAAGTTATTAATTATTTTTCAAAACTACTACTGCCTGAAATATAAGGCAAGATTAGAAATTCATCCCCCAAACTTAAATGAGATAACTGTAATAAATTATTATAAACTCACATTTTTAATGCAACCATGGACCAGGTCAGCCAACATTTAAAATCATTTCCAACAGCAGCATAATGAAGTTGGGAACAGCCTGCAACCCCATGCACCCCTTCTTTGCAGAACATATGCAGTGTGAAACCCCCTCTCCTTTGCCCATAGAGAGCTAAACCATGGTCATGCTTCAAGTCACCAGAGCATGGCCATCATTAGATGGCCATGAGGATCATTTCCAGTGCCTGTGTGCTTAGGGATCCTAAGAATTCCTGAGCCAAAACAGGGCTTTGCATGACAGAACATTGCATGACTTCTGCCACTAATAGAAGTACAGAGCATGCAGCACTGCTTGTGTGGTGCTGGGGTAGGATTTTTAACTAGTTGCTTTTACATATGTCGTTCTAGTAGTCAGATTCTTTCTTTCCCCCTACAACTAGACAGGGAATTTTAGGATGAAATACAGGGATTTTGGTCAGAAAATGTCAACATGAGATTTTACTGATTTTAATGATACAGGGGAAAGTTTTTTAGGCTCCAGATCAAATTCATTGTTGATATAGTGAGAAAAGAAAACCTCTTCCAAACCAGATTGTTAAGATTAGGTGGAGCAGGAACTTCTGCCTGAGCCTGCAGTTCCACAGCAGTGTAAAGTAATCCAGGGTGGCACTCCATGGTCCTGCCACCCGTCTGCATGTCTGCCACCTCTGCTATGCTGCCACTCGCACTGAGCTCACCCTGTAGTGAGACAATCCAAACACACAAAAAACTAGTTCTAAAAAAAAAGAATTGTTTCCCACCGGTTTAGCTGCCCAAACTTGCTCACCAGGAATGAGATGAGTGTGAGTGCTGGCATAAAAGTGGAGGTAGAAATCTGACTCAGGGAATCATGTGAAAAGTGGAATTGAGCAGCTAGGTCAGCTTAAACTGCACACAAAGTCCTAACAATTGCAGTAGGGAAGAAGAAAGAGGCAGCTATGCTGGAGCTATTCTACTTAGCAGAAACAGTCCAGTATTGACTGACCTAACGTGGTATCTGGTGAATAAGGCATTCATCAGGTTCAGGCACCTTTCCCAGTGACCAGAGAAAGCAGAGCAGCTATGGGAAGAGAGACTGATCCGCCCTGGAACAGGCAGTAACATGTCGGGTGGGAAGGAATGACACAGCTGTGACTCCAACCTGGATCCCCCACACCCAGCATGAACATCCCAGTCACCAGACCACTGTGGCAGAATCAGTTGTTTGCCTGCCTTCATTTTTCATGACAAACTTTGAAAGCTTTCTGTTTTGTCACCAAACAGAAAAGCAGGATTTAGAAAATCCCAACAATTTTTGTAGGACAAAAATATCTCCTTCGCACTAAATGTCATTTTTTACGCCACTCCCAGAGCGCTGGGAACACTCTGTCACCTCATTTGGGAGAAAAAGTATTTCTTGGGCACATGGTTCTGTTTACAGATGTCCTCTGTATGTCAACATGAAGTATGAGAATAAGCCTGGAAAGGAAGAAAGAGCAAAGTTTTTGAAAGAACAAATCACAGTTAAAAAAGAAAAAAAGTTCTAAAGGAAGGAAAAGTAGACTATTAGTCATTGCTACACAGTGGAACAGAACTCTTGAGACACGAAAATACAAGCTGTGGCCTTCCATGGCCACAGGCGGCATTTCACTCTCAGCTGGTGTTCTCACCTCTTCATAGCTTCCAATATTTTTATTCTCATTATTATTTTTAGTGATATTTTCAGGTTTTCATCTCAGAACAAAACTGAAATTATTTTGGAAAATTTGAAGGAAAAAGGAAGACAGGCAGGACAAATTACCAGATAGTTATGGGGTCTGAAAAGATGCTTTCTATTTTTGGATGTTTTTCATACCATGACCCAGACACTTTTTCTAAAAAAAAATTTCAATTTACAACAGATTTAACCCTTGGGAGCAAAGCAATATGAGAGATTAGAAGCTGTTAAACTCTACACTTAAAGTACACTTCTGAAAGATATTTTTTTTTCAGTAGATACACCCAGAAGTTATATTCAGATATATATTCATTCCGGCAGTGTCAGTAAGAACTTATGCACTGATTTCCCTTTGCATACTAGGGAGAACTCCCCACTGCACTCGGCCCTTTCCTTTAGAAAATAGTAAACATCATCCCTGCTTTTCCAGAATTCAAGATAACAAAGAGGCTTCTCTTTTCTAAGAAAGAAGCTTTCTAGCATCTCACCCACTTACTAAAACCCTTGACAATATTCTTGCCCTGGCAGCAAGCTGCCAGAACATGGCATTAGGCAGAGCTTCAAGATAGTCTCTGATGCTTTATCCCTTCTGCAAGGTTCTGGCTGCCCCTTTACTCACCTGTTCCCCCCAGATCCCCTAGTCCCAGTGTTTGGCTGATAACCCGCTTTCATCCCCTATTGATCATCTACCCTATGATGGTCTCCCCCTCTACAGCCCCAGCTCTCAGGCTGTCCTCCTCCTCCTCCTCCTCTCCAAGTGCAGAACAGGCTCCAGCTCTCACCCTCACCCTGATTTTTCCTATCAGTTGTCTGGTTCTTCCAACCCCCCAGTCTGGGGCTGGACCTAGACTGGACTGACAGCCTTCTCTGAGTCCTCAACAACATTTCCAGCTGTTTTTCTCTCCCATTCTGCCTCTTACTGACTTAAGGACTGAGCTCTCCAGTGTGCCAGAACAAGATCTAGTTCACATAAGCTGAAGGAGTTTTTCTGAACGTAGTCATGTGCTGATTGGAAGCTATCATTTAGCAAATACAATATAAAAATTATAAAAAGGAAACCATTTTACACATACAGACTAATACATGGATTTTATGTTGTTGCATAAATTACATTACCTCGTACAGGAAAAAAGATGGTTATTTATGCAACAGGGAGAAAGCAAACATGAGGAATAGCTGAGCATTTTCTGACTGTTAACTCCTCAGTTGCAATGTGGTGCAGATGACGTTTTTTTGCTGAGGGTTACTAACGTGTAGGGAAGAGCTGCACCCAACCTGTCCGCAAGCACTTGAACCGATCCAAGGGTGTAACCGTTCTCTGGAGCTCAAGAGGATTTATCCCTGAGGCGGAAAAACAATTACCTGAACGAAGACAGATATAGATCATTGAGTACTGAGATACTTACTGCCTAAACGAGACAATATATCCTTATGGAAGTAGCGACTCTAAGGAAGGGGAGACGGGGGAAATGATCGAGCGGGTGCAAAGCCCTGCCGGAGGAGAGGAGGATAGCGGTCAATCCTGTGGGGTAATCAGGGGTGCAGTTCCTGGCAGGAGGGATTAGGCTGAGTTTTCCAGTTACATTCCTCCATCTCAGGGTTTCATTCCTGGAGAAGAAATGCACCATATGCACCAGATCTGGAAGCAGTTCAGGAGAGCCCCCCTCTCCCACCCGCTTTTCTCCCTCAAAGCCGGTGCCAGCCGCACATAGGCAGAGAGGTGCAGGGGATGGGGGGCAGCGCTCTGCCCTGGGTCTGAGGGAGGAGAGGTCAGTGCCAGGGCAGGACCCCTCTCCCGCTGTGGGGTGGCAGTGCATGGAGGAGAGGGGCTGGTGCATGGGGTGGGATGGGGTGTGTGGGTGCTTGCAGGGGGAGGGTGCGTTGCTGGGGAGAGAGGGAGGGGATGGAGAAGGGGCTTCCCTGCATCTGAGGAAGGAGCCTCTCTGCAGGAGAGCGGGGGGATGGAGGTAGGGGTGCCTGTGAAGGTGGGGGGGGCCCTGGGGCAGGGATTGCTGCCTTTTGGGGGGGCCCTTGGGGAGGAGAGAGTCAGCCTCCCGACGGAGGAGGGACCTGCATTGGAGCGCTGGAGGGGAGCTGGGGGGCTGAGGAGGTCTCTGCGGGCGGGGATGCTGGAAATGGGGTGGCTGCAGGGGACCGGGGACTCTGACAGGGGAGTGGGGGGAGGAGGGGAGGCTGACACCTGAGGGGGCTGTGGAGGCTTGGAAAGAATTTTGGAAGCACTGAGAGGGTCTGCACGAGGGGCTCCGAGAGGCTGTGGGGGGTACTCAGGGTCAGGTGGGAGCCCTGAAGGCTGAGTTTGGGGGGCTCCAAAGGAGCGGGGGGCTCTCAGGGCGAGGGGGTGGGGAACTCTCACAGGCTTTGAGGGGTCTCGGGGGGGGATTTGGGGAAGGCTGAGGGGGCTCTGCAGGAATTTGGCAGAGTTCTGTGAGGCCTCGGAAGAGATCTGCGAACACGGAGAGGGACTGCACGGGGCTAGGGGGTTCTGAGGGGCTTATGGGAGCCCGAGGGAGGCTCTGAGGGAATTTTGAGGGGTGTCTGTGGGGAAGCCTGAGAGGGCTCTGTGGGGATTTTGGAGGGAAGCCCGAGGGGGTTCTGAGGAGGTTTGGGAAGGCTCTGAGGGGATCTGGGTGGAGAGCCTGATGGGGGGTCTGAGGGGAGGCTCTGACGGGATTTGGGTGGAGAGCCCATGGGGACGCCTGGGGGGGTGCCTGAGGAGAGGCTCTGAGGGGGGGTCGGGGGCTCAGAGGGTCTCGGGGGGCTGCAGGGGCGCCCCGGGGGCGGCTGCAGCTCCCCTCTCCCTCCCGCGCAGGCTGCTGCCTTCCTACCCCCGTTACCGTGGCAACCGCCCGGGCTCCCCCAGCCCCGCGCCGCTGCCGCCGCCGGAGCTGCTCGGCAGCCGCCTGTCGCCGCCGGCCATGGAACTGCTGGCCGCGGCGCTCAGCGCCGCCTGCGCCCTCGACCAGGACGGCTCGGCGGGACAGCCCGGCAGGTGAGCGGGGGCGGGGGGCGAGGGCCGCGAACCCCGGTCGGAGGGGGGCGCCCGGCCGCCGCTGCCCCGCCGCCGCGGCTGAGGGTGCCTCCGCCTCCCACAGGGAGCCCCCCGCGGCCGCTGAGGAGAGCCCCGCGGCCGCCGCCGAGGCGCCGCCCGCCCACCCCATGACGGCCGACTCCTGGAGAAACCTCATCGAGCACATCGGTAAGGAGCCGTCCCCCGCCTCGGGACCCACCCACACCCCCCCGCGGCGGGGGTCCGGCCGTGTGGTCCGGCGGCCGCGCTCTCCCGCAACTTCACCGCGTTTCCCGCTCCCCGCACTGGTGGCAGCACAGCAGCCCCCAGAGGTGCCGCCGCGGCGGGCGCCCCCCCCCGGGCCGGACCCCTCACCACCCCCCCCCCGGGCCGGACCCCTCACCCTCATCCGGACCCCTCACCCCCGGACTCACCCGGGCCAGACTCCTCACCCTAACCCGGGCCAGACCCCTCACCTCCGCCGTCATCTCCGGTCCCCCTAAACCGGCAGCACTTGGCCAATGGACCCCAGATCTAAACCCGAGCGGTACATGGCAGGAGGGAGCCTCAGGCAGGGGCAAGGCGGTTGTTGCGGAAACCCAACTCTCTGTCTTTGCTGGAAAAACGTCTCGCTGTTGGTGTCAAAGATAATAACCATGGCCTTAGCGACGTTGTTTTGTTGTCTTTAAGGGCATCAGGTTTGTACACTGCCTGATAGGAGATTTAATGCTGTCACTGAGCAGCTTTCCATTCATAAATAACGATTACTTATTGTAATTACAAAGCAGGTAATCATTAAGGCTACAGCCAACTTTCTGCTGAAATCTGTTTTTGCATACTCAAAAAGGCTTAAGGCTGAAGTAGTGGGTCAGCTAGCCAGTTGGGCATTATCTGTATGCACCGGGTCAGCTTCTATTTTTAATAGCCACTGGTGTAGCATTTGCAATGGAGGAGCGAGTTATTTTATCACTTGTGGTCTCTTTGTAAAGGCAGAATTGAAGTTATCTGCGTGGCTGTGGAGAAGAGGATGGTTATGGTTTTGCTTTTATGGGTTTTTTTGGTTTTGGTTTTTGGTTTTGTTTTTTTGGGTTTTTTTGTGGGATGTGGAGAGGACCTTCTCAGCTTGTTTCTTGGTTTCCCACATCTAAATTGCGACATTCCGCAGAGAGATTTGGGCAACTGCAAAGTTAAACCCCATCTGGAGACAGGTGTTATGGTGGAAATATGGAAGCCTTATTTTCAAACAGTTCTGTTCAATTTCAGTTGAAACCGCAAGTTACTTGAATATACAGGGCAAGAATGTAGCACTTTGCATGGGAAAATTGGATAGGTAACTGTCAGGAGCAGAAAGGCAAACCTCCCTGGCAGAAATGAGGGGCTTCTCACATTGTCTCTGGGAGAGGAGAACGGCTGCAATTTTGTGTCAGTTTGTGGCAGGCAGGGCTGATTCTTGGAGTGCCTGATGCTACTGGGGCAATGCTGGGGAAAGAGGCTGGTGTGAAAGCAGCAGCCTGCCAGCGTCTGTCAGACAAAACAGCCAAGTTTGGGGCCTTCTGGCGGAAAGCGGTGAACAATTTGCGCAGATGTTGCCAGATATGTTACTTGCTTTTGGCTGTGTAGGTACCAGTCTCCCAAGGCAGATGATGTGTCAATACATTGTCAGTTTGCTGGACTGTGCCGCTAAGAGGCATGATAAAAATACTAAGCCCAGCAGGACTTCATAGCAACCCCGCTGCTGTATTCATATATTTTGTGTGCTGTTTATCAGAGGGAAGCTGTGCGATAGCTCTGCACACATCAGTGTAACTGCAAGTAGGTCTGTTGTACCTTGATGGAGGAGACAGGGTTTCGACAACCAGAGATGCTACACTAAGCCCCAACAGAGAGAGAGGTCATTTCAAATGGCTGAAGCACACTTGCTCCCTTCCCTCCCTCCTGCCTTTGAGTCATTAATGGACTTTTTGCCTGAAACTGGAGCATAGAATTTCAGAAAAAAACTTCTCTGGACCTCCTGAGATTTTACATAGCTTTCAATGTAATAACATTTACTTTAAGAGCACTGTGAACTCTCTAAGGCGAGTATTTCCACAATTAGTAACTAGTTTTTCAATTCCCCTCCCAATTTTTGAGATAGCTGGGAAGGGAGACTGTGACAGCAAAATTAAAAGGAATAAACACAAAGGGAAAAATCTATTATGTACTATACAAACTATGTAAACACCACTTAGGAAGATAAGCTGTAACCACTTAAGTCAACAGGCAACACCAAACCCATGCTCTGACCACACAGTTAACCTTTAGCCCGGTCACAGTAGGGACTGTTGGGACATTAAGCAATGAATGGAGCTTGTACAGGTCTCTGACATTTTGTACTTCTTCCCTTATTAAATGTAAGCATTTCCTAAATCATCCTATCTTCTCAGTCACATCCAACTACTGATCTCAGCTTCTTTCTACACATTGTCAGTTCCCCGATGTATTGCTCTCCTTTCAACACATCAAAACCCTGTTCCTTGATCTTGCATCTATTATGCCACCCATCCTGTGCCATGGCATCTTCTGCTTCATCTAGAGTTTGCTTCTGCATAGCTTCTCTCCCTCTCTCTCCCATCTAAACCTTTACTCTGACCATTTATAAACTCTTCACAAACAGATGGATGGACCTTTTACACCAAGTTAGCCAGGCTATCTTCTACTTGCTAGCACAACCCTCTGTTTCTTCCTACCCTTCTTCTGCATAAACATATACCTGTCTTTTGTCTTTCTTCTGGTATCCCCTTTCTGCTTCCTCCTCATATTGCTGTCTGTGGTAGAGCTTCAGCCAGCCTAACTTGAGCTCCCTCCTTAAAATGAGTTACCTTGCTGTCATTTCTGAATGAGTTCTGGTGGAAGGTGCCTTTAGTCAATCCCATCTCCCTCTGTCCATATTTGCCTTTACGTGCCACTGAAGGCTCCGTAGGTCTTATCTGGTTCGTTGGTCAGACAGGGAACCTGGAAACAAAATCAAGTTTCATTGTATGGATTTTATTTCCTTAAAAGCAAGGGGGAAATTTGTCTTGAGGATCTTTTTTAAAGAGCTACTCTCCTGATCTGCACAAGGGACACTAAGTCCGCCTTACACAAAATATCCTCAGTTGCCTCTGACTTGCAGGGCAGACCCACCAGCACAACATGGCTGTACAGTCAGACACTGCAAGTATTATTATCTTCAATATGAGTAAAATCGATAGATGATGCTTGTTTCCCAGGATGTTTCCCATTGAGCCAAGCAGGGTATTACTTCCCAGCCTGTCCTGCTCTCTGGTGCACAGCTTGGTGAGGCAGAAAGTACCCAGTGCCTGGCCCCACCACAGCCTTCCAGCATAGGCTGAGCTTATAGACTACCACTGAAAGCAGCTCCGATTTAGCTGGCTCTCTGCTCCATTCCTGAAGGAGCTTTCCACCCCACTGCATCCTCAGCACCCTCATTGATGCTGAATAACAGGCAGAAATGCTTAGGAAAGCCATATAAGCCTAGTTGATGCAGAAAGAAATTATGTAAGTAGCAGCATGATGCAAAACTTCAGGGGAAGTCTCCTCTCTTTGGTTATCGTGTAGGAAGCTAACAGAAGACTGTATGGTTTCCTAGGCGCAGCTACCCTTATTGCTATTTTAATCTAGTGCTGAACGTCTTTCCAGGGAGAACAGATAACAGGATACACTTGCAGACTGCAGCAATGCTGTCCTTGTACCTGTGTTTTTCCCCAGCATATTTCTGTTGTAGTTTTAACAGTGACTGGTACAGAGCTCTGTGAAAACTAGCCCAGAGATTTAAGAGGCAGTAACACCTACATTTCTGCACTCCCTAGACAAACTCCTGACCCAGTTGTCTCTCACCTTATTACACATGGAATCTGCTTCTGAGAACCAATATTGTGGAATGCACATGACCAGATAGATTTTAACCCCTAATGATTCAGACAAAATAAATTATGTAGGTTGGTATTTTTTTTAACATCAAGGACTTTTCTCTTTATTAATTTGTTACACTTTGCAATTCAAGTATAAACCAAGGGAGACGATGTAAATTGGACTCCATTTTGAGAGAGGTGAGTGACATGGAGCAGTCTCAAGCTCTCTTGCCTTTTCCTATCTTCTAAATTACATTCTATATTCAAGCAATTAATGTTCTGGGTCCTACAGATGGTTCAGAAAGAGAAATGGCGCTGTTAGAAAGCTCTGGGAGAGAAAAAGGATCTTCTAAAGATGGCTGAGGAATTTCAGGATTCCTACCTTTTTTGTGCTGTCAGTTGAAATCAGGGGTGGGGGCAAATGTGCAATTTCGTCTGCTCCTGAAGTTAGTAACTGAAACTCAGAGAACACCTCCGGTGACTGATGGGCTGCAAGACAGTGTGAATTCAGAACCTTTTCCTTGGTGCTGTGGCATTCAGGTACCTTTCAAACGTTAATTTTGTATATTCGATCATCACAGAAACTGAGAAGGAAAACAGAAGGGTATTAAGCAACATGTCCAAGGCTAACCACGAAGTCAACACCAAAACAAACTCGTAACTGTTGTCCCAATGCTTTACCTGTCCAATGCCTTAACAGCAGCTCAGTGTTTCCTCCTTAGGGATTTTCATGGCCATCAAATTGCTCCTTTAAAGTAGTTTCAATATATGCAGTATTACTTTTGCAGACACACAGTTACACATAACTATCAAGCTATAAAACTTGTAATATAATAACATTGCAGAGAAAATCAAGGTTTAAAAGAAACATTTAAAATGACTGGCAAATGACAAACTGCTTCTTTTATGTCTGATTGATCATATATTCATCTGACTGTGTTACTAAATGTTTTGCGAGAACAGGTTGTTGACAACACTTTGGATTTAGAAATGGCCTTCCATTTATAGTTCCCACTTCTGGCTGAAGTAGGGATGCCGTAATTGGCTTTTTTGCTCAGCACAGAAGGGATCTCTCTCACCACTGCTGAGGTGAACTAATGCAAAACAAACATCCTTTCCCACGATATATTTCTAGTCTTTTGTTCAGCTGTAACCTGTCAGACGTGTTATGTTGTCTCCTAGGGCTCTTGTATCAGGAATATCGAGATAAATCCACACGCCAGGAGATTGAAACCAGACGACTGCAGGATTCACAGACAGACCCTGAGGAGAGCTCACCCAGCGAGGAAACCCCATCTGAAGCAGAACCTACAAGTACAACCGAAAGCAAAGCTCCACCACAAATCAGTTTGCTGAGGAACTCCAACTCTAGGTTCAACCTGTGGCAGGACCTTCCTGAGATCCGGAGCAGTGGGGTCCTCAGCATCCTCCAGCCAGATGAGATCAAGCTGCAGGAGGTAACAGGGGAAGGTGGAGTTTTTCTTAACTGGGTTGCTGCTTAAAAGATTGAGAGTGAATTAAGTCAAATGATCAAGATTTAAAAATTAAAAGCTTCATAGCAGTCACAGACAAGCCTTGCCCAGCTGAGTACTTTCCTGTGTTGCACTGGTTAGCACCATTCACTCACGTTTTTGAAACTACAGACGTTGTTCTATATGCTATTGCTTCTGGACATTTCTGTAGCAAAAGCAAACTTTTCCCTTTTCTGATTAGGCATTAGGAGCAATTTACAAAGGAAGAGGGAAAATGAAGAGGTTCTTGCAAAAGAGCTTTTGCTTCCCAGTGCACACTAATCCTCTTCCGAAGTTACTAGCAGGATACACACTTTCCACCAGAAATCTTAGAAGAATTCAACCGTTAACTGTAAACTCTTTTAAATATGATGGAAATAATAGAACGGGAAGAGGAGAAGATTGATAAACTCCCTTATTTTTAAGTGTTGTTACTTGGAGTCATGCAAAACAGTACAAAAATAATGACAGGTATATTTGTATTTTAGCTATACAGTGCGGTGACATCACTGTTTAAGAGTCATACGCTGTTGATTTATAGAGCTGCATCAGACAGTGAAAGGAGCAGGTGGGGGTGCTGCCGCAATTAATGAAACATCAGTCACACAACATTTTGCAACTGGTTGCTATTTTGGATAGCATGAGGAGCCTGAGTGCTCTTTGTCAATGCATAGCACCGCATTCATAGCCAGCAGTAGAGATGAACGAGCCTTGTTTAGTGTGTGGTGTGTGTTGTAATACGAGTGATGAGCCTTCAAAGGCTCGATCCTGTAAGTACTGCTATACTTCTGTGCCAGAATTGCTTCTGGCAAGACCATTGTGGCAGTGTACCTGTTCAGCCCTGGCTCATGAGATTGTACCCAAAGTGCTGAAGAACATCTCAGGGTGTGAGCAGGTCCCTCTAAGTTTACTCGGATTTGCACAATCAATATTTATGAATCCCTTGTGTATGCAGTGCCGCTGCAGTCCTGGCCAAGGCTGTAACTTCACTGTTAACACTGGAAAGGCTCATCCTGTGACCTGCAGGGGTGTGATGGGCAGGGCTGTGTTACTACACCCTTAATGGAAGGGACTGGTGTTTATACAGAGCAGCTTGGGCTGCCAAGCACAGGCTGTTAGTGTGTCAGGGTTATAACTGAAGGTGACTAAAAGGATTTGTTGCTTTTCCATGTTCTTCTTCTGCACTGGTTATTTCCATATCAGATTTGTTCTGTTTACCTGGCAAAAAACATTGCTTCTAACTGCCAGCATTACAAACACAATCTGGCATCTGAACAAGTACAAGGTTTTCTTTTTCTTTCTGCTTCACAATGAAGAGTCTTTTACAGAAACATTTGCTTAAAAGTTTGCAGTGTGGATTTCTGAACTTGCCATTTCTGTTGAGTTACATTCATCACCTGTAGGTGTTTTAAGGAAAAAAAAATCTCTGTGCTGCAAAACCCCAATATCATGTGCTGAATTTTCTTCGCTGTGCTTAAGTAACGGGAGAAATAAAGCAGATGGAGATGGGACAGTGCTGCCTTAAAGAAGTGCTGTACTTTCCCCTGATGTTAGTTTATTAGAACTGAAATTTTCTTCCTGTTTGTTCTGGGATTAGCACAGTAAGAGATTATAAAATTGCTCAAAGCCAGAAAGCTGTGAAATTGGCTGAGCACTGAATAGATCGAGTGAAGAATTTGCTTTCTGAAGAGTGTCAAAGATGGAAAACAAGGAGGGCTGGAGGAATTAGTGAGGCAATTAAGGAGATGATGTTAAATTCAGCCTTGCTATAAGCAAGCACTGCTTGCTCCTGCAGTGCTAGAAACTGTGCTCATGTTGGATATGAACTGAGACTGAGACCTGTACATGAGGGCTTGATTAAGTGAATGTAAAGTGTTCAGCTTCACGAGGGAGAACTGGAGGAATTCACCTGAAGTACAGGGCAGCAGAAATTCTGGGGTAAATGTCTTAAGGACAAAAGCATACCCTTGTGACCCATTTTGTCTTCAAAGCTGTGGTAAACACGAGGACTAGAAGAGCCTGCAGCTCTTCAGCCAGGAAAGGTAGAACAAGAGTATTATTTAGACGACAGGAAGGAATACTGCTATACAAATGGAAAGGAAGTTGAAGCAAACCCTCCTGTTCACAGTTGAGGAAGGGAACATCACCACAGCTGTGATGGAGCAGTTCTTAAAGTCAGAGAAATGTTTTTCACCTGCAGTAATCTGCAAAATGGAAGAGATGAGAATAAGAAGAGGAATGTGGTCTTCGTTATTATCGATGATGGAAAAGGACTAAGCAGGTTATCAGTACAAGATAAAAAACAAGACATGGGTGTTTTTTCAAGCATCAAAACAGCAGATCGACTGGAAGAACAATGAATGCTTGAAAAGTGTCATGAAAGGCAATTTGTCATTGTCCCCATTGGAACAAATGAGCCAGAAAATGGAGTTTCAGGGAAAAAAAAACAAACTACAACAAAAAAAGAAGCCCAAACCCACATGCACCATGCAGCAATTTCAGCAAAAAGGTGTTGCAGCACGGCCCATTAGCTCCAGGAACTCAAACAGAATTCAGACAGAGATGGCCTCTGCCACACCAGCTTTTTTCATCTGAAGTGACTGTGAGAGTAGCAAGATGTAAAACAAGAACTGGAAGTGTCACATAAAATGTGGTGCAAATGCAGAAAAAGAAAGAACAAAAGAAAAATCAAAAGACATGTTACAGACCACAGAGGTGAGGGAAATACAGAAATTACATGTTACTGGAATAATTTTCAGAAATCACTTAAGTCATTGATAGGGTCGTTTTAAATTATCCGGACATCTGTTGAGCATTAAACATAGCAAAACATGAATTGACAAGGGCTTTCTTTTAACTACCTAGAAAACGTAATGATGCAATAAGAACAAGCCAAAAGAAATGATTTTGGGGCTCTGACATGGAGTCAACATGGAGGAAATGCTGGGCAACATGTATGTAGCAGGACAAACAAGTGACTAGAGGGAAAACACACTCCCAGTATTATATGCAATTTAGCTTAAAACAAATTCTGTCACCAAGATACTAGTCTCTGAAGAGATAGTGAACCAGAGATTAGAAGAAACAATATTTAATCAGTGAAACTTCTTTCAGCATGAAACTTAAATTAGATATTGGTATGGCATTTTTGTGGAATGGCTCCAGTTTATTCTTCTTTCTCTGTTCAGTTCTCTACCTTTCAGTTTGTCCTTGTTTTATTTACTGTATAGTTTCTTCATTTTGTCCTTTTCTGCTTGCTGACTCTATTGATTTTCCTACACCATGCTCATCTTCTGTGTTTTATGAGATTCTGAGCTGAGCAGAACTCACCCCAAACTATTCACTAATAAAAATAGTTTACAAAGTAATCTCAAACTTTGAACATTTTTGCAGAGATGTACGAGCTTTGATAAAAGTTTTTGCCAGGGATTATTTGGATTCAGGTCACTTTGGTGTTAGAAAAAGGGGCAGAGACAGACTAATCTGCACCATGTGTCATGGTTTGAATTCAGAACAGAGAGCTGCTGCTCTGAAAATATTCTTTGCTCAAACAAAAGAGGGACTTTAACCTGCTTGTGCTTACTGGTGGCACTTGCTGTGGAAGAGCATGTTTGACAGTCAGGCAGCCTTTCTCTGTTGTTCCCTTTTCACAAAATGTCCAGAAAATATTTAATTTCATTTCCTTTTTTGAGCAAACATTAGATCTCAGACCTCCAGAGAGCTCTCGTGCTGGACTTCCCACACTTCTAGCAGGTGACTGTCAGACTGACCCTGTGAAGGCAACCAGGTCTGAGAGCTGGTCACAGCCAATGCTATGGCATTGGATCGGAGAAGATCCCCCTCCTAGACCAGACCAGAATTCTCCCTTCATACCTGGTGGTTTATATGAAGAGCAGGGCCATTGAGAACAGGTATTTCCAATCTATACAATAAAACACCATGTTGTCCCAGTAGGAATTTACCCTGTAGGATTACTTACTCTTGGCTTCAGTGACACTTAATTTTTTTCCTTTTTTTTATCTTCTGTATTTCCTTCTTCCTTAGGTTTCACTTTTCCTTTCTCAGTCTCTCTGCCAAAACACAAGCAATGAAAACAATTAGTATAGCTTTTACGTGACTGTGAGATTTCATTAAGTTAATGACCCAGAAGACCAACAGTGTTGGTCATGTTTCTAAGAGAGAGTTTCAGACTATTTGTAGACTCAGGAAGATAGTATTACATCAATTGAGACCAGAAGCTTGTGCTCTTTCTTTCTAGTGACAGCGTAGAGCTAGCAAAGTTCAGTTATTCCTCAGAGATCTTGTCGTTGCATTGCATGGTTGGATGTTTGGTGCCAGTTTAAGAGGTTTGCAGATCATACTTACCCAAAAGGAAACAGCAGTGTGGGCTGCTTGGAGTAGGTACTTTGGGTCTGCAGAGGACCAGCTGCATCTCAAAAGTAAGTTAAGAAACTTGTGCCTCGCACATGCTGTGAACACTTCCAGAAGCTTGTCCCAATCAATGGAGATATTCTTTACTTTCCTAGCATCTCCTTTAAATCAAAACTCTGTGCATTGATATTTTCTCTATGGATTTCATTATTTCTTTGGTGTGGCTTGCACTCTGCACATGCTCATGTAGGTCATGTTGAACCTCCCCCCCCTTCCCAAGTTAATTTGTCCAAACATAGGCAGAGGGGCTTCTACAGATCAGGGAGCAACCTTCTGGAAGAAACAAATTGTCTGAGGGTTTAAAGGCTGTGGCAGAATGTCAGACAGGTCTTGCTCTTGGCTCTCATGGCCATCCTGGAATCAAACCTGGCGGAAAAAAATCCTGACTTGGAGTGTCTGGAAAGCTGCAATGCAAAATGACTGGTGGTATCAATCTCCAGGGTATCTGGAAGGGACAGGCTGTCCCAGCATGTCCTGTGTTATTCTCTGTTATATCTTTACCTATTTCTATTTCTCTTATGTATCAAATGAAAAGGTACGGTTAAAGCCGTAAGAGGTGCATGTAGAATCTAGCCAGTCATGCAGAGAGAGAAAGAGAGGTTCTCTCTCAGGTTCACGAGGTGCCCTGGTAAGGCTGTTGAGAGAAACCAAGCAGATAGCCCTCCCCTTTTCTCATTGGGAATCTGGCCTTGATAAAAATGAAACATCCTCTTATTCCTTAAACGCCAGCTATTCCACAAACACTGACCAACTATGTTCATTTCTACCCATACCCTTTGCTCTGTCTTCCTTCTGGCAGCTATGGCACAGCCTCCTTCTCTGCTGCAGGAAAGGACCACCTGTTTGACTTGACTGCCCACTGGGAATATTTCCTTGGCTACCAACCCCGGAAAGAGCTGAAACGTCACTTCAACAGATATTTTAGCAGCTCCCAATTCAGTAACAGTCCCTCCTTGCTGTGCCTATCCTCCCAGATCTTAGAATGCAGCACAGTGTCAGGAATATAACCCAGGTCTCTGTACCTCAGGTTCTTCTGTGATGCATAGTGATATTTCCAGGAAAAGGCCAGAAACTGATCAGTAGGGAATTTAAAATCATTTCTTTAAGAAGAAAAAAACCCTAAAAAACCAACCAAGCAAGAAAAACCCCACAAACAACAACCAAAAAAAGGAACAACCAAGCCACAAGACAAGAACCCCAGCTAATTTAGGAGATATTTTTCAAGATGCACAGCACAAAAATACTGCATGTATCTGCTGCTCCGTTGGATCTCCTTGACTCTAGCTGGGCCCTTGCAGCCTCCAAGAGCTGGCAGGGCTGAGGGACTTGCATCTGCACTGCCTGGCCCGCTCCCACCCTCACCAGGGTGCAGCAGAGGAGCTGTGGGCAGTAGGGGAGCTTGGGCTCAAGGCTTGAAGCAGCTTTAGGTTCAAGGAAGCGAGACTTTCACTGAGCTACCAAAAGGTTCCTCTCTCAGTAGAGGCAGCATGGGCCAGCCCCAAGACAAGGAGCCCAAGATGCACCTTCATCAAGAGATGTCTGAAGAATCTAATAATTTTTCACCATGTTGAAGCTCTCATGAGAATCTAACAGATTCAGTAGTTGCATCAATAATCACCTTTTTTAATCTGCCTCTGAACAAAGACAACAAAGACTTGCCTGGAGAGTGGCGGAGCTCTGTGTGGTAACAGGGGAGTGTCCCTGCGTCACCTGCTCTAGGCAGAAGGCTTTATATCCTTATCTCATTAAACTGTTTTTTTAGCTCTGAACCAAACCACCAATTTGTCTTTCTTCTTTGCCAGACCACATCACTGGCCTGAGAAAGCCAGGCTTTGCTCCGGAGTTTCTCTTCTAACAGGATAAGTAAGGGCTGAAATTTGGAGATTATTTGTGACTTATGGTAGTAGTTATGGACTACTGTATCTTGTCCCAATCCTTGATGAATTGGGTCAGAAAAGCGTGTGGCCAGGGATGACCAGGGAGCCTCACTTGGACAGTAACAGCTGTATTTCCTTTGGGCCAGGGAAGACACTCGGGCTAGGAGCACCACAGCTGTGTATTTGTGCTGTCTCTGCCCCAAGAAGCACGTTGCACACTGGGACTGCAGTGTGCTGGACATCCTGGCCTCTACACCATGGCCTTTCTAAACCAAGAGTGTAGATGGTACAAGGAGACCCTCTCGTGTAGGACAATAAGCCACAATGAGGAGAGCAACAAGCCAGTGCGCTCGTGACCAGCGAGGGGTTGGAAGGTGTGTGGGTACTACCAAGGATGCTCCCTGAAAGGGAGGTGAAAGTGCAGGGCTGTGACAAGTCAGGGTATAGAGGGGGCCAGTGCCTGGAGCAGCATCAGGTCAAGACTGAGTGACAGCTAGGAAGGAAGGAGGGAGCCCATTAAGTGCTTTTATGTGTGCACCTCCATAAAACCAGACTGCTTAGATATAATAAGAAAAAGAGATCATTCTGCTGGAGAGATTCAATGGAAGGAAATTTGGTTAAACAACTTGGGAGAGAGACAGAAGGATCCAGGGCTGACGGTTGAGGGAGGAAATCTTCCCTGTCCAAGTCACTACCCCGTGTAACATGCTGCAAATGCCATTGTGGGCTTACCTCTCTCCGTACTCTGGGCCTGGAGGGTGGGTGCAAGGTCCATGATTGTGTGCAGCACCGATGTTCTCATTAACGCTGTGTGTGCCTCGCTGTAAAAGTAGAAGGTGCCTGCTGATTTCCTTCTTTGGGTTTCTCCCCCAGGCCATGTTTGAGCTGGTTACTTCCGAAGCCTCCTATTACAAAAGTCTGAATCTGCTGGTATCTCACTTCATGGAGAACGAACGTCTGAAAAAGATCTTACACCAGTCTGAGGCACACATCCTCTTCTCCAATGTTCTGGATGTCATGGCTGTTAGTGAGCGGTAAGACAACTGCTGCTGGATTTTTGTCCAGCTGAATGGCATCACTTTAGCTAACCTCATTTGTAGAGGGATGGAGGAGCCCACTCGGGGCAGTCTGTTACCCACTGTCTTTTCAAAAAGCCTGTGGACACATTCAGTACTTTGAACCCCAAGGGTTTCTCCCGGGAATTACCTGGGACAGACAGGTCACAATTAATATGAGTGCTGCGTTTCTCATCTAGCTTCCTGTTGGACCTCGAGCAGCGAGTGGAGGAGAATATTGTGATCTCGGATGTGTGCGATATTGTCTACCAGCATACAGTTAATCACTTCTCTGTGTACATCACCTACGTCTCCAACCAGACCTACCAGGAGAGAGCTTACAAGCAGCTTCTGTGAGTTCCATTGCTTGATGCTAAATTATTTTGCAAAATTCGGTAGACCATGGATTTAACTGTAATTTAGATCTTTATGACAAAGGGTTAGATGGAAACAGAATTTCCCATTTCACTGATTTTTCACTGCACCTATAAAAAGAAAACATAACTAAAAGGTTTTATAGTAGGGGTGGGGTGACATAGTATGCAGTTAACATACCAAGTAAGTTCAGAGCCAGCAGTTCCCAACTGTAGGAAATACTCATGCCATACACAGGGATGCACACTTGTGAAACGCATGTATTTTTAAACTGCAGGTAGAGGCAAGAGATTGAAAGGCCAAGAACATAATAAAGATCTGTGATGACAAGAACAGCCAGTGTTTTTCCCAAACTTCACAGCCAGGCATTTGACCTTTCCAAAGTTCAGAATTAGGTTTTCTTTCAAAACAACATAATTTTCTTAAAACAAACCAAAAAAAAGCTATTTTCTTCACATACTGATGTTACACACACAGACATTACCTAGGTCTGAGAATATAATGGAAAATACTTTTCCAGTATTTTCCAAGTTTAGCAAGTCTTTTAGTCCAGTAGGAATTTTCTTATGCCAGCTCAAAACAAAGAGTGCCCTACAAGCTTGTCTTTGAGCCGGAGAACTGATTTTTCTTTAGTTACAATGTCCTGGATTCTTTCAGGGCAGCCCATTGCACGTGCTGCACTGTGCTTCCTTCCTGTAGCAGCAGCTGGTTCAGAAGTGTAAAGAGCCCTAATCCTTTCCTTTTGCTGCTCTCCAGCTTTTGAGGCAAACCCCACCACTTTAAGGGGCCTCTTCTGAGCTTGGCCAACTGTTCTTTCCAAAAGGAGGGTACCACAGGGTTTCCTTCAGTCAGAGGTGAGTAATATAGCTGCAGAATATAAACAGTTTGTCTACAGCCATTAGCTAAACACTCAGAAGCAAAGCAGTAATGAGCTGGATTACTTGAGCCTGAAAGGGACCTGTTGGAGGTATTCCTAGATATGAATTTAGAGGCCAGCATTTTTTTCGTCTGCGGGAGAATATAAAGCAAATTGGAAAGAACAGACTCCCTTCCACAGGCTCCTAGCTAGCACAAGAATTTTGCAGCACTTGGCTGAACTCGAAGCCTGAGGTGTGTCACAGTTCCCCCCATTTGGCTGTCCTGAGCCTGTACCTGAGCACGTAGGTTGTGTGTGGCTCTGGTGAGTCACACCACCGCACAAGTACCTGCTGCAGCAGGGAGAAACACAGTGGCTTCTCCTGAGTGTTGCAAGTCACGTGCAGTGAAGACTGGTTTTGCACAGTTAGCAATCTCTGCATCCGCGCAGTTTCTGCTAGCCAGGACTCCAGTAGTGTAGGTCTTCCACAGGACCCTTCCTGGGGCAGAGGCTGCTCTGTGTGGCTGTGGCCCAGCAATGCCCTCACCTGCTGCAAACACCACCAGGGGTGGCCTGGGCATGGCCTCTGCGCTTCTCAGGCCAGATTACTGATTTTCATTCTCCAGCTAAGCGGCCAGGAGTAGCCAAGTTTGAGCTGTTTTGTGGCTTGTCTTGTTCTTACGACTGTGAATTTCACCTTGTCACAGAGTTCCAACTGTGTAAAAATATGTAATTATGCCTCTGACTCATCTACTTGGACACACACCCCATTCACACACACCTACGCACGCAGTGTATGCTGCTGAGCTAGATGTGCTAACACATGTGAACACTACCATGGCTTGTACATTAAAAGTCTATTTTTTCCCTCCCCCAACACTATAAATAGTTCTAGATTTAAACTAAAATACACCTAGAAGCACTCAGTCCCTTCCTCCCTTCTTCCCTCTTACTGGGAGAGGCCAGGCAGATGCTGTCTCCGGGATCAAGTTGCTTTTGGGTCACCAGCCACATACCAGAGTCTCAGGCAGGGTAGCACTCAAACCCCTCAGTTTCCCTCTCTTTCCTCTCAGCCAGGACAAGCCAGCTTTCCGGGAAGTGATCTCACAGCTAGAGCTGGATCCCAAGTGCAAAGGCCTGTCCTTCTCTTCCTTCCTGATTCTGCCATTTCAAAGGATCACTCGGCTCAAGCTGCTGGTGCAGGTAGAGTTTTGCTCTTCCCTCTCTCCTGAAGGTCTTCTGGATCACTCCTGGAATTTTCCTTTCCAGCAGTTGTGAATGAGATGGCTTAGATACAGCCATGATCAATCCTAGAGCTGGATGAAATCTTTCCACAGAGTTAGACATTCTCAACAACTATGGAAAAAATATTTCAGTCACGCATAGACCATCCCCAAATTAGTGTTGAATTTTCCAGACAGCTTTTACTGAGCAAGAGTTGAGGAGGAACTTTACTGAGCTGCTAGAAGGAGTAGCAATGCTCCATTAACCCAGCTGCCTGATGGTTGTGATGCTGACTCACAGATACACGGTGCAGAAAAGCTGTGGGAATGGAAATGCTCCATGTATAATACTCTGCATCATGGTGGCTTGGACCAGACTGTCAGCCATCTTCCTCCTGTGCTTTGCCAGCTTGTCTAAACACTGCTGGAGGAGGTGCTTCTAGGGCTGAGGAACCTGCTCGGTCCTGTGTGGTTTTATCCCACCGGGATTACCAATAACACTGCTAGTGCCAGCTCTAACTATTTTTATTTATTCATTTATTTCTATAAAATAGGAGTCTGTCTGCCACATTTCTTTTAGATACAAAGTCACATAGGAACAAGTCTTAATGAGAAAGAGGAACTAAGAGGTGAGAGTCTCTGTACTCTTGTCACCTATCCCGTAATTAGGCTGATGGCCGGAAATAACTTGGAGGTTAGCAAAGACCTTCCTGTGCTGTCAGATTGGGATGAGAGTTAACACAGCCTTTCTTCACCTGCAGAACATTTTGAAGAAAGTGGAGGAGAAATCTGACAGGGAAAGCACTGCCCTGGACGCACATAAAGAACTGGAAACGGTAAGTTTGAATGAGCTAACTGAAGGCCATTAAGATTAAACCATCGTGCTCATTTTCCCCCTGCAAAGAGACCTACAAATTACATACACTCTTGGAGCTGTCCTTTTGAATCTTGTCACTGTTTCAAAAGTAATTTTTTTTTTCTCCTTAAGTCTTCCTTACTTTCAAAGATGGACTAATCTAGCAGCACTTAGATGTCAGTGACGAGGAATCCTTTGCTAACAACAGATATTTATGATTCCGCTGTACGAAAGGGCAGAGAGAACGTTTTCCCTGGAGGCCTTCAAGAATATAAGCTGTTTTTGCAGCTACCGAAGGTGGTGGATGCCACTGAGACATGTAATGGGCTGCAATAGGCTGTAGAGTACAACGGTGTCAGGTTTCCTCCAATACAGCACACTTCTCCCTCTGACCTAGGGTAACAATTTCTTAACGCTCAAGCCTGCTTTTAGCCCTCTTCCCTGAGGCTGGTAGGTAGGTGTGGTGCTCAGTTGTGCTAGTTACTGCTGTGTACAAGACACCAGGATGGCACTGGGATATTTTCTATCTGGGCTGTTCCTGACCTGATCAGACAGGGTAATCCTACTTCCAGGCTACATATCTGAATGGTCTGGATGTAGCTGCAGCTATGTGGGCTGGGACAGAGTGTTTGAACCCTTCTCTGTCAGCAGCTTGGAACATCTCTTGAATGCTGCAGTTCAGTATAAGTATTTGAAGTTGAAAGCTGTGCTAGAACGTTAGCCTGAGGATATGCTCGCAGCTTCCAACTGAAATACTACAACAAAACAGGATCTTGGATTTGCCCTCAACTAGTCTAGGAAGTGTACACTTCGTAGATTGCTAGGGACAAAGATGGAGACCTTAACTATGAAGAATATTCTGTGTTGTTAGTATTTGCAGAATCACTCTTGATGCATTTGGTAGCCAGTTTTTTTTTTTTCCTTGGTCAAAAGCCTGAGGAAGGCTGTTCCTGTGGTATGCAGGTGAGTGTAACTGCTGATGGAAGAATGCTCTTTTTATATTCAGCTCTCAGCAACACACCTGATCAGTTTCATAACTCCCTTTGCATGGTTACTTATCTGTAAGAGTTTAAGTTTAGATGCCTAATGTCCAGCTAGGTACAAGCATCACAACAGAGGTCATCTGGTGCTTATTTTCTCTGGAGGTATCCTATTTGAGAGGTAAGAGCTGATCACCGTTTCCGTTGCTGATGTTCTGGTGAATTCTGAGTAGCAGAAACAGAGCACAAAGTCGAGCTTGTTCTCCAACGTAATTTTTCTACCTAGCCAGTTCTCCAGAGAGTTGCTCCTTATGAAACAGGCAGTGGCATCTAGGTTAAGGTCCCTGTAATAGGGTAGTACCTGCACATTGGTTGTGGTTTTTCAGTTGAAAGTTTGTGCTCAGAACAGAACTGGGCTCTGTATGATGAACGTCTCTCTCCCTGGGACATTTCATAACGTTGGCAACTAGTGCTGCTTGGCAGAACCGCAGCATTTGCATCTTTGAAATTAAGATCTTTGGCTTCATTCTGTTCTTGAAGATGATGCTGCACATGTACCTTGTTTCAAGTGTTGGGGGTGAGCAAGACGAGATACATGGTGTGTCAGAATCTGGAAAATGAGCTGTTCCCTTTGCTGTGCAAGCAGGAGTATTGCTTAATGCTGTCTAGTTCAGTAATGAATGCAGCCATCTAACATGTCCCATGATAGTCAGCTTCCAGCTATAACATCTAAGTGTTTGGGGGCTTTTTGGCGGGGTTTTCTGGGCGTTTGTTTCTCCCTCGCCCACCCTTTGTCATGTGAATACTGTGCTGGTAGAATAGCTTGGCCAATTCCTGTTACAGCAGGGCACTTACCCTGTCATGGTGAGGCCTGCCTTTGCTGTCCATCGCCACTTACCTGCTTAAGGTAGCAGAGACAAATCTTTCTATTCTCTTTCTTCCCAGGTGGTGAAAGCATGTAATGAAGGTGTCAGGAAGATGAGCCGAACAGAGCAGATGATCAGCATCCAGAAGAAACTGGAATTCAAGATCAAGGTATATGCATAGGCTGGTAACCCATTGCAAACAGAGAACAAACAGCATCCAAGTGTTGTGCACACATACATGGCAGTAGTAACCTAGTTGCACTCCTGTTAGTGAGTGTTCGGTGATGGCCTGGTCCAAAGCCTCTGAAGGAGATGCTGCCGCTGCAGGCACTGCATCTGTGCAGATGATCTCTGTGCATGCACACTGCAGAGACCGGGAGCAGCACTGAGGCCAGCGTGTCGTGTGTGTATGCAGATGTGACACACTGGCTTCAAACCGCCTGTGTGCAGTGGGTGGCTCCTGCTCCAGCTCTCAGTTCTGGCTCTTCACTCTCACCTCTCTTCAAAATGTAGGTCAGCTTTCAGCTATTATTTTACACTACAAATGACATTAAAGAAAGATGAAAGCTACAAAGCAAAACACTTTAAAGCTGGAAAATAACAAAATGAAGTGTGTCCCACCATTTTAACTCATCCCTGCATTTATGCATTATGTACATTCTCTAATTACCTGCTCATGATCTATTTTGACTGCACTCAGGGAATGACTGAATCGGTATTTAGGGGTGTCTGATCAGATCTTTTAATATATGCCATGAAATTCCAGTGCTGAATATAAAGTTGCCAATTCTTTTACTGAGTGCTCTGGAGGTGCTTCTCAGATCTGCCTGCTTCACAAACTTTAAGGAGCATATTTCGCTTCCCAGCAACATTTTTATGTACCTGAACAACCAAAGTAAAAAAATGAGATCGTTTGTATGGAAAGCCACACTGGGCAACCAAGAATTTGATTTTTCCAGAGCATTTTACCAGTGTGTCAGGGCTAGATCACAGTCCACAGGACAGCACTAGACCGGGGTAGCTACAAGGCTGCCTTCATCTCTTGTAAAGCTGAGGCTATAATGACAGGCAGGAGCTGGTTCATCCCTGGAACAGGTCTACCTTGGGCACTGGCGCAGGCAGGGCTTCTCCGGTGAAAAAGAGTGCAAGAGTATGGAAAGAAAGAAGGATTGTGCCACCGTGCATGTGGCAAACACAGTGAGGGAGTGAAGGTGGGAAGAGTAGCAGTTACTCAGATGTTTTCTCGTATTTCAGTCATTTGACTGGAAGCATGCTGTTCTAATATAAGATGTGCTTTGTCCTGGGCTGCTTGTCTTTAACACAGTGTGTGGTAAAACTCTAGCAGAAGTGCTGTTGTGGCTGCATGGACAGTATCTCCACCCAGATGGGACAGACCCAACCAGTGAGAACCTGATTAACCTGTTTTTTTGTAGCCAAAAGGCCAAATACATGTTTTTGAAAGTCTGTCTCAGCCCAGGTGACAAGACATGGGATCTCCCAGAGACAGATCAGGCTGTGCAGGGTGTAGCCTGGTGTTTAAATCCAGCACTTGGCACTCCAGCATTGCCATCCTTGAGCGTTTGCTCATTCTTGGGCCCCTGCCGTGTCCCTGTCTGAGTTCTGTTACACTCTTTGCCAGGCTGCAGCGTGGGTGGCAGAGCACACTGCCCGCTCTGCGCAAGCTCTGCTCCAACCTCTGCAGTCCAGCCTGTGGTGATGGGAGCTCACCACCCTTCCTTTCGCACCTTTTCTTGTTTTCAGCATCTTGACTGCATAAGCCCATGGGGTTTTGCTGCTCTCCTCATCTTTGCCATCTTTTCCTCACTTGTAGTCTGTGCCCATCATCTCTCACTCCCGCTGGCTGCTGAAGCAGGGGGAACTGCAGCAAATGAATGGTCCAAAGACATCACGAACGCTTCGCACCAAGAAACTCTTCAGAGAAATCTACTTGTTCCTTTTCAATGATCTGCTAGTAATTTGCCGGCAAATTCCTGGGTGAGTGCAAAATTCTGCTGGGTACGCAGGGCACTTCGTGAGTCCTGTTTGCCCCTGGGTTTATCCAAGCTGTGATGCTGTGCCCTCATCCTGTCCCCCAGGCACAGGGAGGGCATCCTGGCCTGACTGGTACACCTCCTTCGGCAGTCACCTTGCCTCTGTGCACAGTTGACTATTCAGGGGTGGCACAGGTCTCCAGCCCAGATCGCCCAGGAGGGTAAGGAGCATGTATCAGCCAGTTTCTGCAGAGTGGCAGTGAGTGACATCAGCTGGTGGGCTGACCCAGGAGGTCTGTCTTCCTGTCAAGAAGTGATTTTTGAGTCATCGCTGCCTGAAGAACAGCTCAGATTTAGTCAGTTGAACTTGTAAGAAAGCAGGCTAGAAAATCTGCACAGCAGGGAGGGGTATAAATTTAGGCCTGAGGCTAGCGGTTATATTTGACATGGTGTAACCTGCCTCAGGAGGAGAATGTCATCGTGCTTAGGACTAGGTCTTGTGCAACTAGACACTAGTGAAATACAGCAGCACAGATGGGTCCTAGAGAACAGCGTGTTCTTTGTAGCATTAACTAGACTCACCGGTAGGGAGCATCTCGCCTGTCCAACATTTCTAATAAACATGTCGCCGCAGTGTCTGTATGCCTGGAAATATTTTGCTTCTGTGGCAGCTTGTGTCCAGAAAACACAGAGGCATTTTACAAATAGGAATGAATTAAGCCTCACAGTCCCCTTTGAGGGAGCACTGTCTGCATTTTGTACACGGGGAGCTCAGACAGAGCAAGGAGCTTGTTCTAGGCCGTGCGGGATGGCTAGGGCAGAGCAAGGCGAGGGTTTCTTGCTTTGCAGTGGGTTTTCATAACCACCCGCTCATCCCTTCCCACAGCAGGGCATCTGTTTTCCTCCTGCCATGCAGCGGTTCCTGGTCTGTGTCCTCCGTACAGTTCTGGGTGGCTGAAGCCGAAGTCTCCTGGGATAACTGCAGTTTTTCCTAATCTCCTCTCTAACCTCTCCCAGGGACAAGTACCAAGTGTTTGACTCTGCTCCCCGGGGGCTTCTTCGGGTAGAGGAGTTAGAAGATCAGGGGCAGAGCTTGGCCAATGTCTTCATCTTGAGGCTGCTGGAGAATGCAGATGACCGGGAGGCCAGCTACATGCTGAAGGCATCATCCCAGTGAGTACAAGTCACCCCACCAGTGCTCAGCTGGGCTCTCCCCCTACACCCAGGCAGGGGCAGCACCCTGTCTGCATGGGGAGCAGCTCTCCGGGCTTACCAGGGTCAGGCAGGCAGAGATCCCACTGCTGCAGCTGGGCTGGCCCTACAAGCCTCTCTGCCCAGCATTGCTCTCCCGAAGCCACTTTTGTCCTCTCCTACGGAAATGCACTAGTGAACTAGGCAGATTTCTCTCCTGTATGGTGTATTTGTAGCATCCAGAGTGAAGAATGGACAGGCACTTTGCACTCTGGGACAGAGAGGTCAGAAACCAGCCCCAGCACAGGAGCTCAACCGATTTACAGCTTGCAGCACATGCAGAAAGAAAAAGCAAGCAGGATGTACACTGCGCACGCTCCAGCAGTTCAGCTGGCTCACTCACCAAGATCAAGTGCCTGACCAGGCCTGTGAAGCCAAGTGGCTCCTGCTTGTAGGCAAAGGTGGGAGAAGAGGGCGCTTCCTCAGCGCCTTCCACAGCTGATGCCGATCTTGCACAGCCCTTCTGTTACTCGGGGCCTCCTTGTCTCCCTGGATACAGGTTTTTTTGGCTCACTGATTTTTCACTTCAGGCTCCAGCAAGCTCAGACTGGGCAAATGATTCAGTTGCGCTAACACAGACCTGATTGTTTTGAAGCCCAGTTTTCTCATTGACCCAAGCCTTACCAGGCCCACATTTTCTAGGCACAGCATCTGTGCTATTATAGGTGTACACATACCACTAGCTAAACAGCTACAAGAGATGACGTGCAGCCCCAGCTTGATGCTCCTTTGCTGTTAGTAGGCCAGCATTCAGCATCCACATCCCTTAATGGACACCAGCCGCAGCGGGGACCATGTCCTGCTGCAGCCCCAGGGACTGCACCCTGACCCCCCCAGTGCAGTGCAGCACCAGCGTCAGGAAGACAAACCCTCGGCACAGCAAGCAACTGCACTTTCTCTCCAGCCACGTGACTGCAGCTTTACTGTACTGAAAATAGAGATGTCAGTCACATTATGCAGGGCAAACGCACATTTGACGTCTGTGAGACTTTGCTGTGCAGAGAATGATAAACCAGGCCAGGGTTTGCCTCAGCTCAGGGGAGGCAATTGCAGTTCTGTGCTTTTGCATCCTGTCCCATCTTATAGATGGCCACAGTGAGCGTGTGATCCAGCACATGGCTTGCCAACAGCTCTTGTGTGCTGAAATGTGATGTAGCAACTGCTGAAGGCTACTGTTCCAGAGCTGCAGGGATGATTGGGGCAGTACTGGCACAAACTAGAAAACTGAAGACTTAGAAGAGCTAAGTGGGTGCCAAACAGAGACTGCTGCATCTGTTCCACAGCTCTTGCAAGCGTTGCCCAGCTCTGAACCCATATAGCAATGGTGACCTGCGTGGTGGCAGCTTGCAGCTTCTGCCCTGGGTGGGCTCTGCCAGGAGCTGACAGTACATTTAGCCATGGCTGGTCTCAGGGGCAGGACTGGAGCACAGGCAGGCCCCTCGCAGGCTTGAGAGGAGCTGGGGGCTGGGGGCTAGCTCCAAATAGCCCTGCAAGGAGCTGCGTGGAAGGCCAGTCTGCAAACAGAAGCATGGCAAGAGCCTTGGGTTGATGTCTGTGTGCCAGCCCCTCAGTGCACAGGGCCCTCATCCTGCATGTTTTTGTGGTGTGAGGGGCTGCACTCGACCTGCAGCTGCTTTCCCTGGTCCTTAGCTTCACACGTCAGCCTTGAAACACAAGGTATTCTCAGCCCTGCAGATCAGCCTGCCAGCACTTGTCCTTCACATCTCCCTTTTAGGCCTCTCTTCTCCCAGAAGACACTCTGGTGGCTTTAGATGTGTGTCAAGTTCAGGCATTAAAACTACCGTCTGAGGAGGTGGAAAGCTCTGGCTCCCTCGGGGCTGGCAGCACAGCTGGTCCTCCAGGCAGGAGCTGGAGCCTGTGAAGATGAGCTGCCCCGTTTCCGTGATCCCTCAAGGGAGCGCCAGGCCTGGGGCTTCTCCAGCACCTGGGAAGTCTTCACCCTCTTGCTGCAGGCCCAGGTTTTGCCTAACAGCTTGCTGGATCTGGTGACGTGTTCACACGGGTCTCTCCTCTCATCCTCTGCCAAGCGAGCGGTACCCTTCGTATGCTGCAGTGTTTGTCTGCAAGCGAATTAATCAGCTCTGCCCTTTAAGCGTTCCCGTACAGCAGCTGCAGGAATAAATGGTTCCTCTAACTGCTTTTCTCCAGGAAAAACTGTTCCTATTGACCCGGCCCAGCCAGGAGCTGCCTTTGCTGGTTAGAGCTGAGAGAATGCCAGGCCCCCCACCCTGCTGCTGCCTCTCTGAAGCTGTGCTGCTCCCAAAAGGGAGATCCTGCTGCTTGTGGGGGCAGCCAGCCTGGTGGCCCTGCAGCATGTGTGACATCCCAACCAGTGTGTGCAAGAGGGAGGCTCAGCATGACTAGTGAGCCCAGGACCCGGGGGGGGGGGGGGGGGGGGAAGGCAGGAAAGGGCTGTGAAAGAAGGAATTAGGAGCCCAGGGCTGGCTGGCAGGGGAGCTGGGGTCCCTGTGACTGCCTCATGCTCACAGCCTTGTTTTGTGTCCCCTATCCAGGAGTGAAATGAAACGCTGGATGATTTCACTGGCCCCAAACCGGAGAACCAAGTTTGTTTCATTTACATCCAGACTTGTTGGTAAGAGACACAGCATGGGAGTCAGGAGCTCTTCACCCTACCCCAGGGCACCTTATTCTGCCCTGAGCTCAGTCCAGTCCCAGGCCTGGGGCCTCTGCTGAAGCTGAACCCTCTCCCTGGGCTCCCTTTGTGTTTCTGCCTTTGATGCCCACTTGTCTCTGGGCCTGGCCCTGACCTTGCTCCCCTCCAACGTGGGCTGGGCTGCACCAGCACTCTCCCTCCCACCAAAGCTGCTCACGGGTGGCACTGTGGTGGTGACGTGCACCCGGCTCCCATCCCCACAGAGATGCTCCCCCAGTCCCTGGGGCACCCCTTGGCCTCTGCAGGGTTTCTTACCAGGCCAGAGGGGCCATTTGCAGAGCTTGCAGTGCTCCACCCACCTGAGCCGTGCTGTGCAGCAGGCTCCATTCCCGGCCTGGCCCTCACTCTCGCCCTGTTCCCTGGCAGACTGCCCGCAGATCCAGTGTGTCCACCCATACGTGGCCCAGCAGCCAGACGAGCTGTCCTTAGAACTGGCTGACGTCCTCAACATCTTGGACAAGACAGATGATGGTACGGGGGACGGGATGGGGATGGGCCGGGAGTCCGTGTGGAAGCGTGGGCATTGCTCTAGGCAGGCGGCTGCCGAGCAGCCAGGAGGGGCCCTCTGGCTAAGGAGAGACCCTGGCATTAGCATCACAGCCAAGGGGGCTCACAGCAGGAGGAGGGAGTTACGGCTTCCTCCTAACACCTGGCAAATCCAGGTTGTCCTGAGCTGTGGCAGCACTGACACAGCCACCCTGGCACTAGCTGTCGGCCATGGCAGGGCTGGCATGGCCACCCCAGATGTAACCCAGAGCTATTCTTACCTTGATGATGCTTTGCAGCCACCTGGTCCTGGTGTGTGGTGCACACTTGCAGCTGGTGGACTCTCACATTGGGTATCTGCTGGGGATCGCTCCTGTAGCATCAGAGGCAGTGGAAGGCACTCAGTGGCAGCAACGCCTGCTTTCTGCTGGCAACCCTTGAGCCAGCTGTCCACACAGAATGCTGCTCAGGCGAGCAGGCCTCCTTGGCTAGACTGACAAACTGGGTCCGCCCCAGCACAGGGCTCTGAGCAGCTTCCAGAGAGCACTGCCAGCTCCGCAGGCTCTTCCTAGCACAACCGTCCCAGTACAGGAGCAAGGGCCAGGCCTTCCCCATTTATGCCTGTCTCTGTCTCTGTTCAGGCTGGATATTTGGGGAGCGTCTTCACGACCAGGAGAGGGGCTGGTTCCCCAGTTCTATGGGGGAGGAGATCCTGAACCCCAAAATCCGAGCCCAAAACTTGAAGGAGTGTTTCCGGGTGCACAAGTCAGATGACAGTCAGAGAAGGAAACTGGGCAGCAGAAACCGCCAATGACCGCTGGTGTCGCCGAGCGCCTGCAGTGCCTCTGGGAGAGGAGCAGAGGACAGAGACTGGCAGCTGGGAGGATGGGACAGTGGTGCTGTGGGCCACGGTGCAGGACCTGGTGCGTTGGACCAGGAACCTGTCAACTAACAGATTGCAGTTCCTGGGCTTCCCGTGGCACTGATCCTTTCCTGGAGATCAATGCTTCCAGCTGGCTAAAATAACCCCTTTCCAGGTGTTCTGTAAAGCCCCAAAGAGCACGAGCCAAACGGGCACAGCCCAAGGGCCACCGGGTGGCAGCCAGCTGACCCCTGTTCCCCGCACATGCTAGCTGGGGCTGGCTCAGGACACGTGGGGCAGCATGACCGTTGCCCAGTTTGAACACTCCCACTCATCGCTACCTTTCAAGTTTGGGGCGCTCCTAAAGCGGCATCTTACAGGGTTGAAACTGAAGCAGAGGAGCTGTCTTACCACCTCTCACACAGCCCGGCGGCACCAGGCTGGGATAAGCCCCAGGAGCTCCAGCTCCCCAGTCCTGCTGTGAAGCCGCTGGGCCCATTCCCATGGGCAGACCCTCAATCTGCTTCCAGTCAAGTGCTCCAAGATGCTCCATACCAGCCCTGCTCCACATCTCTGACCACCTGATGGGCTCGAAGCACGTCGGGGCCCTGCCCCGTGGCACACCCGTCTTTCACAGCCAGCATCCCTCCACAGAGCTGCTGCAGAAGCCTTTCCTGGCTGAGCCGGCACTCACGGTCTCCGCTGCTCCCTGCTGCCGAGGCACAGAGCAAGGTGTCCGTGCCAGCGTGTCCCCGCACGCCACCACGTACCACGGGAGCACCAGCAGAGCCAGGCTGCCGTGCAGCAGGCAACTGACCTTACCACAGGAGCTGTTGTCCCATGTGCTGTGGGAGGCCCAGCGATCGCTGCCTGCATGCTTGTAACCCACGCCACCCAGCTGCACGTGCAACCTGCACGCACAAACCCCCTGTACAGGCTCACCTCAGTGTATATACGCAAATCCTCTGTCGCCAGCAGAGCCAGATCGTCACTCCTTCCAGCTGTGGCACTGAGCATCGCATGAAGCCCAGGGCGCAGCACCAAAACCAGCCAGGGGACAGGCCCGTAACAGCCGCCTGTTGTTCAACAGTCTCACTCTGAACAGTCCCACACATGGCCGCAGCCGAGGGGCTCTTAGCTACAGGGTGGTCCCGGGCTGCAGCCAACATCCATCAGGGAAATCAGTTATTTGGCATCTTCCTGTAACGCTGCAAAGAAGGGTCTGCCAGGCGCTGTGCCTGCGCTGCTGTGTGCTCCGACAGTACCGTGGTTGTGCTCAAAAAGGTGACAGAGAGCAGCTGCCTGCCAACGGAGCCACGCACCAGCCATGCGCGGTGCGGAGGAGGGCGGCCATGCCGATGGCAGTGTGGGGAGCAGGCAGGCTGCCGGGGAGCTGCTGGAGGGGGACTGTGGAGCGCTGCGCTGGAGCTGTCCTTGGGCCGCGCGAGGCCCAGGTTACACGCGGGGTGTGTGGTGAATAGCCAGACCCAGCGGAGGGAGGGCCGGGGCTGTGGTCAGGGCTGTCCGTACTGTCACCGCAGCCCTGGGACAGCCAGCCCAGTCAGCCCTGCACCAGGGGGGCTGCCACCAGCCCCCAGGGTGAAACCAGTGGGAACCACAGCAGTGAAGGGAGAACGAAGGTGTCACCCCTCAGACCCAGCTCAATGCCACCGTATTAGCGTGACAATGGCCAGCAGGGCTGCTCGCCCCAGCCCCCTATAGCAGCCCAGGGAGAAGGCCCCTGAGCAGCTCGCAGCAGCCGGAGGCTCCTGGCCACCTGCCAGCACCCAGCCCAGAGCTGGGGACAGGAGGGGACCACAGCCTCCAGCCTGGTGTAGCAGGCTCATTTAACGGGGACACCCCAACTTGCCCCCCCCCAGCAGCACCCCCCAGTCAGCTTTGAGTACAACCAAACCGCCAGCTCAGGGCCCAGACCCTGCAGCAGCCACAGGTTTTCTACCACAGAGGAGCTCCAGCTCGAGGAAGTCCTTAAGATTACCTGAGAAATCACCACCCCAGCTCCTGCAGGTTTGCAGCGCAGCAGCTGGCCCAGCGCCGGGATGTCTCCCATAGCATGGAAATGCTCCCTTACCCACCGGGATCAGCCGTTTCATTAGCAGAGGGACTCACCCAGGTTTCCCAGCGCCAGGATACTGGTTCCTCGCTGCGTTTCTCCAGGCAAAAGGGGCTTGGGACTGCCCTGCAGCATCCCACCACCCACCAAAGCCCTGGGACTCGCTCTGGCCCCTCTGGCTCTGTTGTGACTTTTTAGGACTCCAAACCCTTGGCACAGGCTGTGCCGTTTTCAGGCACCAAGTGGCATCCAGTGTTATTTCCTCAGACCCAGCCCTGCACGCCTCCGTTCCAGTGGTCTCAAGTGTTGTACAGGGCCAGGCCTGGGGCCCATGAGCATGGGCTGGAGCCCCCCCAGCCCCCACCGGGCTGCCTCAGCGAACTGAGGGGAACTTCTTGTTGTCTCGTTTTTCCGTGTGATGAAATGTAGCTGAGCGAGCCAGCGCCAAAGCAACACGCGTGCATCTTCTTCCTCCCACCCTGCCGACCGCGTGCCTCCTCCCCAGCCCCCCCACCACGGTGCGATTGGCGGGGGGCAGCTGGCCCAAACACAGGGGGTGGAAGTGGGGCTGAACGTGAACATGGGGTGGGGTGGAGACTGGAGAAGTATCGGGGTGGTTGGTTTACACCAACTGAACAGCCCTTCGCACAGGCAGCCCTGCAAGGTGATGCCCAGCACCATTACCGCCACCCATGCTACACCAAGAGAGCACCGGTGCCCGCTCAGTGCCACGGGTCCCTCCTGCCTGCGGGGGAACCGCAGCCAGCTGTGGTCCAGCTGCCAGGGCTGCGTGCACCCAGAGATCCACATGCTAAGAGCAAAGAGCACTCTGGGGTGCAGCTTTGCTGCCCAGGGCAGAGGCTGGGGTGCCCCTTACCACAGCAGCAATGGGATTCCTCCCCAGGGGGCCCGGGGCAGACAGGGAACGGGAGCAGCTGAGGGCAGGAGACGGGCTGGTTGTGTTACACAAAAATCTTTTATTGAGTTCAGGAGGCCGAGAACTTTCTCAGCGTGATGACGACCAAGGCCACAAGCACAGACGTACCCAGGAGGGAGGCGATGACAATGGCACCGATAGCTCCGGGCCCCAGCGAGCCTGCAGGGACAGAGAACAAGGTGGCATGAGTTCAGCAGAGCCAGTGGGTTCCAGACAGGAGGGGCCACAGGGGTCACCCCCACACCCAGCTCAGCCCCAGCCACTGGGCCACACTCCTGCCCCAGAGCCCCCTGCACTGGCCACGGTGGCCCTGTTGCCGTATCCCCACGCAGTCGATGCGCGGTCCTGTGTCCCAGTGGCATCAAGCCTGGGGCAGGGGGCTGAAGCCTCCTTAGCCAGCTCCTACTGACAAGGACAGCTGCCACACAGCGGGTCTTTGGCACTCAGCGTTCCTGTTGACACCCTCACTGAGGGAGCTGTTGCGGAACCGCATCACAACAGGCATTTGCTGCGGCTCAGGAGCCAGGAGAGGCCCGTGCTGCCCGCTCGAAGGGCTCCAGGCACACCTCCCCTGGGGAGCCCTGCTCGTGCCGGGATACCTCCCCTGAGCAGGTGACACGGGTGCTCTTCCCCCCTGCCAGCAGCAGGCCACCTCTGGTGGCTCCAACACCTCCTGGTGTTGGAGGCGACAGGCCCACACAGAGCGAGGACTGCCCGAGCGCTGTGGCGGTGACCTGCGGGCAGCCCATGGCACAGCCACATACCATCTCCCGCGTCCAGCCGGTGCAGGTGGGTGGTGTCCTCGGGCTCCAGCTCGGAGGTGTATGGGGGGAAGGCGGTGGTGTCTGAGAGCCGGGCTGTGGTGGTGGCAGCATCGAAGGGGCCAGCTCCAGAGGGCAGCTCGGGCGGCTCGTTCCAGAGGGTGGGGACGGGGCCCTGCGGGTACTCTGCTGGGAGACAAGCACCCCACAGTCACTCACCGGCACGAGCGGCCCCAGCCAGGCTGCTGGTGACAGCTGCAGCTCAGCAGGTCCCTGGGCTCCAGCTGCCTGTGGGTGCCCCAGGAGGATGGAAGGTGACCCGAGGGCTCAGAAGCCCAGCGGGGCAAGAGTCCTCCTCTGGGAGGGCACCACCGCCACAGGATGCCAACACCTGGAGCAGCCAAAGGCAATGCGCTTGCCCCGGGGCAATAGCAGCCTGCCGCAGGCTTCTGCGGCAACCCGGTGTGCAGCACACAGGGAGCTCCCCACCACCCTGTGACCTCCGCTCCTGCATGAGCGGGCCCTGCACGAACCCCCACTGCCAGTTTGCTCCTGGATGCCCATGGGACCGGGCTGGGAAGGGGCAGTCACATCCCTGCAACAGGCAGAGGCCACCCGGCCACCTGCACTGGCCAGATTCACAGCACCTCAGGGCCTTTCTGTCCTGCATCACCCACCCCCACAGCACAGGGTGCATCACCCACCCACCCCCGCAGCGCAGGGTGCCAGCGGCGCTGGCAGTGTGCAGAACATGGCTCCCCCAGGCAGGAGCCCCAGAGCCTTGGCTTCCCCCTGCCCCAAGATGAAAGCCGGCCAGGCTCTGTTTGATGTTACCATTCACCTCCTGTTATTTCTTCCCCCTGTGGGGTCGGGGACCAAACCAGAGAGCCTGCCCTGTCTGCGTGTGGCTGAGCCAAGCGCTCCCTCTCAATGCCCGGCTTGTTCAGGTGGGCCCCGGCAGGAGCAGGAGACATTCCACAGCTCCCTGCTGAAACCGCTGGGAATGTTGCACTGGGATGGGGAAAAAATGGGAGGTGGGGGGCGGCTAGGAAAATGAACACCATCCAGCACCAGGGCCCAGCTGAAGCGACACGATGGTTATCAGAGCTGGGAAAGTGGGTGTCAGAGGAGCCGGAGCAAGCAGCCTGAACCTCCTGGGGCAAGGCACAGGGGTATTCCCAGGCACCCTGGCTCTGGCACAGCATCTCTTGGCACACTGGGGCACTCTAAGACTTGGCCCAGGCTCCACCTGGCCCACCAAGAGCAGTGGCAGCAGCACATCTTGGCAGCAGCCGCCCCAGCATTCAGTAGCTGGAGCCCTCCTTGCCTCCCGCAGGCAGCCAGCACCTCGTAGGAGGAGAGCAAGCTGAAGAATCAACGCTAATGGGCTCCGCCACACTTTGTTTTCCCCGTAGGAGCCCTGCATCAAAAGGAACAGGAGGACCAACACCAAAACACTCACTTTTGCTGCCTGTACAAACCCACCGATAGGGCTCACATCAACGAGCAGTTCCCACCATCCCTGGAGCTATTCGAGGCTGCCTGTGGACTTGGGAACACAACAGCCTTCTGGACTAGTTTTGAAAAGTTCTTTCTACAGCCATAAAAGCTACAGGGTTTTCAGCAAGACAGTTGCCGGGGTTAACCCTGGCCCAGCGAGCAATGACAGAGACCCCGCAGAGCGAGGCCCATGCCAGTTACACCCGCACACCCCGGCCGGCTGGCCCAGCCCGGGGAGCAGCTGGGAGCTGCGGTGAGCACCAACCATCCTCACACGCCTGCTGCATCCGAGGTCACCGCATCGCAGGCAGCATCTCAGCTCCCCAGCAGAGCACCCAAGAGCTTTGTGTTCCACAGGGGCTCCCCAGAAACACGTGAGCCCTTCACTGGCACACCCCAGCCTGTTCCACAACACCAACCAGCAAAGCTGGAAACTTGCAACCCATGCGGAGGCTCTTCCAGAAAGTACCATTTCCAGCAGACCGCTCATCCATAAATCCTGTGGTTTAGCTACCAGAGGCCAGAGCAGGAGGGAAATACAGAATTTAGGGGGTGAATGTAGTTGAAACAACAGGGAAAGGAACCAAGCAGAGCTGGGGCTCTAGTTAGCAGCGGTGGCATTAGGAAGCTGTTGGTTTAGGCGCAGACGGAACGTATGTAACACTTTTGAAGCCCCAGTTCCAGGCTGCTTTCGCCAAGTGGAGAAACTCCACACAGAAGAGCTACACTCCAGCTACGACCTTCCTAACTGTGTCAACACCAGCCAGGCCAGCACCAACACTGCAGCCGTTCCCATCTGGCAAGAGAACCCCACGCTGGAGGACACCGTTGTTGCATTTCCCAAGAATGTTTTTCTCTCCAAGCCAAAGGATCTGGGTGTACCCCTCACATCTGACCGGGGGAAAGGCGTTAGCTGAGATGATCTGTAACAGATACGGGCACCGTCCAGGGAGGCTGCAGGACCTGGACAGGGTCTTCCCAACTCCCCGTTCTCCAGAGGGCTGAGGCAGAAGCGCTACCCCTTCCAACCATTCTGTAAAGGCTTTTTTTCTAACCAGACCCACAGGTCCCAGAAAGTCTCTCTTGTTCCCAGTGCATCTAATTCCTGAAAAATTTACTGCCGCTCTCTAAGCTCTGTGCCCTGCTTATTTTTTGATAGCCAAGTAAAGAGGAAACAGTCTAATTTGTTTATGATCTCAGTGAGTTTTAAGACCTGGATAGAGTCCTGGATGGCTTCTAGATCGGTATTTGGTTAATTCCCCTCATCTGATTAAAACACGCTTTCAGTTCACCCTCAGAGAAAGGGCAGAGTGTGCTAAACATGCGCTTTCTGTCCCGAGTTCCTGCGGTTTTACCTCAGCGGCGCTTCAACCAAGGGAAACACAACTCCTTTCAGCTGGCTCTAGCACCTCGCTCACGGGAGCTGCCAGCCCAGCAGCAGCCACGCACACGCATAAAGTGAAATACCCGCATCTGAGCGTCACCAAGAGCCGGGGCTTGCTGCTGTGCCTCCTCTGCGGTTCCTGCACCTCGGTGCTGCTGGAGCAGATGCCCTGCAGCAGGCAGATGGGGCAGGGGGACACAAACCCAAACGCAAGCCCCAGCCCCAGTGAGAGCTGCCGGCAGGCAGGGCACTCTGCAGCACACTGCTGCAGCCCGGCGACGTGCCCGTTTGTAACAGGCGCTGCTCTTTCCAAGACTCACCTTTGATTTTCCCTCCTAAACTAACAGCTCATGTCCTCACATGCCTCCATTCCTCCCTGTCTGAGAAGCTCAACCACCCACCCAACCATCCCCTCGTATCCAGCCGGTGTCTTTAACAACCAGGAGCCACACCTTCCCCCCCTGCAGCACCCTGACAGAGCAGCTTTAAATGCCACACTCCCACTTCAGTCCTCCAGTAAAAGCAAGACAGGTGAGGGGGAACAGCAGAGCCTGTGCCAAATGCCAAAACCCAGCACACCCATCCCATTAATAACTGAGGGTTTTTTTACCCCATTTCCAATTAATTATTTGGAAATATTTATTGGAAATAAATATATATAAAAAATAAAACACCAATTAATATCTCACATGTCTGACTGCCTCTCCCAGTCCCTGTTGGATACAGCCCCACCAGCCAGGCTCCAGGCGCAGGTGTGGCACCCAATCGCGGAGGTGGCTCTGTGCTGCTGCTCTTTGGTGTGACACCCGCAAGTCCCTCTCCCTCCTGGGCCCAGTTTCTCTAAGCAGCAGACCGGGACTCTTAAGGATCATCTGCAAGAGAAGCAGCAGCAGCAGCAGGGTGGCCAGGCTGCCCACACGGTTACTGTCACCCTGACTGCGATGAGGGGGATGCAGTCTGTGTGCGGGGGCCTCCACAGCCCTGGGGCAGGGCACGGCACTTTTGACTTGCAGAAAACACCCAAACAGCTGCAGCCTCAAGTGAGGGGGTGCAACCAAGGGTTGGAAACCAACTATCAAAGGTGAAGTAGCACATGGTTTTCCTGTTCACCCAAGAACTTTGTAGAAATAACTACCAAGAAACACGCTTAAAACATCATCCATCAGAAGACCACATCTTTTAAGATGTTTAACATCTGGGTGAGAGCCATGCATTAGCTGTGCTGGCATCAGCCTCAGGACCAGTAGCCCTATCACCAGGAAAACCCACCCAGTGCACTCAGGTGGTTTGTTTGCCCCTGAGCAACCCACGAGGGGCAGCAGGCAGGCACGTGGTGGGGCTACCAGGCTGCTGGCACACACGGGTGATCCCACCACTGCCAAGGCTTCGTGCCTTGGTGCCAGGTGCTCTGAAGGGAGAGAAACCTTGACCCCATGGCACCAACCAGCTCTCCCCAGAGTAAATCCCGTCTCAGCACCAGAGCACAGCCTGAGAGCAACTGTTGCTCCACAGACTAACAGTGAAATCCACTTGGTAAAAAATACAGTTTGAGAGCGCTTAAGACCTGGAATAATCTTAGTTACTGGGCAGAAACGGAACCTGGAAAAAATGGACTAGAAGTATTCCAGTGTTTTGCAGCGTCAGGTGAAGGATGGCACCTCCTCCTTCCCATGTGCTGACACCTCAAATTGCCTTATTTTAGGGAAATATCTATGCCCCGCTGTGTCTTCTCCCTCTCTCCAGTAAGGGTTAGTTACAACCGAGGCCAAGAAAAGGAAAGAGAACACTGGAGCTCCTACACTATAAAGCAGAGGTCCTCAAACTACAGCCCGCGGGCCAGATACAGCCCCCAGTATTTATAGAACCACCCCACCCCCACCCCCCACCAGGGGCTGGGGGGGAAACCAAGCAGCCACAGATGACTGCCTGCCACTTCACCTGTGCGCCGGCCCCCTGGTTAAAAAGTTTGAGGACCCCTGCTATGAAGTAATACACAGTGAGTTTTCTGAACGATGCAGGGACCCAGCAGGAGTTCAGCAGCATGGGCCGTAGCGAGACCTAGAAGGGATGATGCCAAAGGCAACTTGATGAAACCACTATTTCCACACTTGGTGAGAAGGTGGGGTGAGCTGCTAGTACAGTGACATGGTAACCAGTGCCCCAGATACGCGGTGGCTGAAGGGTCTCCACAAGCAATTGCTCCTGAGGATGCCAACCCAATCTGAAGGATCCTTCGAGATACCCCCCAAACAACCAGAACCTCTCCACAGACAGGCTGCAAGACCTCAAGGCAGGCAGATGTGGCCACTTAACATCTTCATCCCTGGAGTCTGCTCACCAGTGGCCATACTCTTCCTCGTACAAGCTGGTTTCAGCACCTCATCATCCTCACTCTCCACCTCACACCCAGTAACCTTAGCTGGAAGTGTTAGTGATTTACACAGAGTGTTGGTGCAGGGCAAGGCTGAGTAGTGATCTACGAAGACTTGCTGTAAGCCTGGATAGACCTGTTGGAACAACCACAACTTTTTAAGAAATTTGCCTGACAAAACCTATTTACTACTTCTCATGTTCTAGTACTTGAACTTTAGAAACTTCCTAATCATCTTCTATCCTCTGGTTGTTGAGAATGAAGACACAAGTTGCTACAGAAAGACTGTCCTTGGGCAAGGTCTTCTCCTGTATGATTTCCTTTAGCACAGCATCTCCTGCTCTGCTGCTTTTTCCCCCTCTATGCACTCTGATGTGCTTTGCAGTGCATTTCCACATGAGCTCAAAACAAGGAAATTCATGACCCTGCAACACAGTTTAGATACCAAATATATACATGATTCAGAAGCAAAAGCCTTGCAAAGGCTTCTTACTGACTTGCACTTCACTTGGAGCATTGAATCATCATATGAATTGAAACTGGCTTTGCTAATAAAAAAAAATAAAATCAATTCTTCACAATCCTCCCGTGCTCCTGGCCTACACACCACTTGGGTTTGGAGAAAGCAGAAGTGGGTAAGATTTGGGTGCGCAGGAAAATTCTCGACCTGGCTGTTCCCTGTTGTACCTAGATGATGTAGACAAAGAGGGTTAAAGGCTCAGTGGGTTGTTTCTCCATCTTTGACAAATGAGATATTGTGAAGAGCTCAGTAACTCAAGAGAGGTCCACGCTTTCTCCAGTCACAAAGCCCTGACCATGCTGCCCAGGAAACCAGAGTGGCTGGGCAGGAAGCCAGATGAAGGTGCACAACCCACCAGCACCCCAAAAGTGCTCTGACTGCTGCACCCAGATGGGAACCTCAGCTGCCAGCAAGATCCTTCATGTCTCGCTGAACTCCTGAGCACTTACCAGAGGCTTCTGGTCCTAGGTAGCTCTGAGTCCCCACTGTGATAAAATTAAATCCAACGAGGAAGGGAAGACTCACTCTGAATCTGGAGTCTGCGTGGCCAACATCAGCTGCAGCCTTCTCCAGGGCAGGCTCCGCTTCTGCCCACCGTGAAGGGCTTTGCTAGGGGAGGTACGAGGTGCTGAGACAGGAGGGCAGGGGCTGGGTGAACTCCGAGGCCGGCAACGGGCTGTCCAGCCCCAGGTGGCTGCAGCGGGCACAGGGCCAGGGCAGGGATGAAAAGAGGCCTTCATGGGGAACACAAAGGGCAGCCTGTGATGGGCGAGCGCTGGGAGCTTGAGTGCGGAGCAGCGTGGAGCGCTGCGGTTCTGATGAATGTTAAACAAACTTGTTTACAGAAAGGCAGGGCTGCATGTGTATGCCTGGAGACCAGAGGGCTGTCTGTGCGCCCTTCCCTTCTTTGTCTGCACAGGGCAGGAAGTTTCCTTTTCTAATGGGGTGAAAAAGCAGAAAAAGTTCCACAGTGCATGAACAGCCCCAGTGCTGGGGTAGGTAACTCCACCACTCCTAATGCAGCAGAAACTCATTCTGCTGGGATGGCTTACCCAACAGGCTGGTTGGTTCCCTCGGGTCCTGCACTGACGTAGCTGAGAACAACAAACTTCTCAGAGGCCTCTAAAACGCCACAGGGAAAGCACGGAGTCTGTCCTATACCCCAGGATCCAAACATTCACATTCATCAGTACAAAGCTCTACAAGAGCTACTGGCCTCACTGCCCGAGCGCAAGGCACCCAGTAAAGAACCAACTGGGAGTATTTCACAGGAGCAAAGTGACAAAGAGAGGCAGTGACAGGTACAAACGATAGCTGCAACACCAAGCCGAGAGCAAGTACAGGTGAAGTTGGCAAGGCAGGGGGCAGAGCAAATGTGCACCAACTGCTGGAAACTTCAGGTAGTGCAGAAGAAAATCCTAGCTCAGAGTGGAGCAAGTAAAAATTTTCAGTGGCAATTAATCACTTTCTGCAGAGTGAAATACTGTTAAGAACAGACCTTACCTGGTTGGGGGGGAAGAGCACTGCCACCGCTTCTGGGAGCATGAGCAAGCTACAGACTGAAACTGCACAGTGTTCCACTATATAAAAACCAAAGGTCAGGGTTTGAGAAGGAAAACATCCACTTTTCAGTGCTCGTTTCTTAGTTACTTTAAAGGTTTCCTGGCAAGAAAAAGTGTCCTGCAAGGGAGGATCCGTGGGGGGAAATACCAGCTACAGTTTTGCACCCACAGATGTTTGAGCTAGGCACAGTAATAAATTCCCCTACCCGTACGAAAACTCCTTTGAAAAGAAGTAATTTCAACTGCTAGACAGTTGGCCAGGATCTCCCTGCTAGGCAAGATGCTCAGAACAAACTGGGAGTGAACTGTGATCCAGCCTTTCTCCAGGTCTTGGAAGGCAGGACAGGAATTCGGGAAAACAAGCACTGTGTTCTGGCCCATTATCCGGCCCGTGTCACCCCTCAGCCTCTCCACTCACAGAGGCTCCGAGGGACCAGCTCCCCACCGCAGCCCCCACCCGCACGCTGAGCCCGTCTCTGGGGTCGGTTGGAAGCCTGTTTTCCCTCATTCGTAGGACCCACTCCAGACCAGGCAGCCTTCAAGCCCACCGTGCCCGCGGCTCCCCTCGCTCAGCGCTGCCATCATAATAACGGGATTTCTAACCGGCTCCTTAAAACGTGGTGCCCCACAGAGCGGGCATCTCGCTGACCCCGAGCCCCATCACCTCCCTGAACTCGAGCCTGAGCCACCACGCACCGTCCCAGCACAGCTCAGGCACACGCAGCTTTTGACCGAGCTGAACGTTTCCAGAGGCGCTTCCCTGTTCCTTACAGCAGCTGCTGTGAAGCGCTCTGCTGTAGCAGAAAGCATAGAAGGAACCAGAAACTGGCACACACGCTTCAGCCAGAGAAAAATGTTTCTCTTCAGAACTGTAACTTCTTCCTGCCATTAAAGCTGACAGCCAGCTGGCCCTGCCAGCTGCTGAGCGCTCCATCCACCGCTGACTGATCTGTCTACTGATCTACTGCCACTAACGCTCATGTAGGTGCTACTGCTCTTCTGCTTAGGAAAAATTATGAAGGATTTCCTCAATTTTCTCCATTTTCCCCAACAGAAACTTGGTCTCAGGGTGGAGAATGTATTCTTACTCACCACCAGCCACCGATCCCAAAGCTAGTTTCCATTAATCAATTATAATTCAATAAATACAAAGGGATATTTTTTAAGGAAGGGAGAGGAGATATTGCAAGGAGAGGAAAGAGAGAGGCAGGTTAGTAAAAGATCTCCCACGCTTTTGGGCTATGAAGGCAAACAGAGCTCCTTACCTGCCAGCACAGCAGGAACCAAGGTGCCGCACAGCATTAGCAGGACCAGGTGAAGGACTCTGTGGCAGGTCATGGCTTCCCTCAGGAAAAGCGTCGGCAGGAATTCTTAAAGCTCTTCAAAGTACGATACAACTTGGAAATTTCACTGGTGTAATAAAAATTTTGTCCGGTTGGGTCAAAAAAAAAAAAAAAACCAAAAAACACACCACCAAAAGAATTTCCTTCACAACAGCAAGTGGACAGAGCGAGTGCAAAGCCCAGCACTCTCTCCCTCGCAGAGCACACCTCCTCCCAGGCAGCTCCACCCTCTCAAATTTGTGCCTAAAACCCCACAGGCAGCCCAGCCCAGCCGTTAGGCATCCGTCACCCTGCCAGGCCAGCGCACACACCAGCAGTTGTTGGCGAGCCCTTCCCAGAGGACGCGGGGATGCTCCTGGAATGCCTTCCTCCGTCCAGCACAAGAACACAGGAGCCATTGGGGCAGCTAACCCCCAAACCAGGCAGCCCGCGCCAGGGCCCCGCTCCTCGGTGGGCAGGGTGGTGGGGCTTTTGCCAGGGTGGGCACCACAAAGAACAAGGGCCTCAAACTTTGTGAGGCCAAAACGCTCTGAAACAGCGCCAGAGCGGCCCCACGGCACCCCTGCTTTCTGGGTGCAATACTCAGAGCCAGATCGGGAGCAGTGTGCGGTCTCCACTGGCAGAACTGCCCGTTAAGATCTTGTGAGTCTTCCAGGCGAGTCACCTTTGTCAGGCAAGGCCAGCATCCTCCTCGGATCCAACCTGCACACCTCCCCTGCCTCCTCCTGCAACCTCTGCCACTCTGTCCCTTCCCTCCAAGTGGGCTCGTGAAAAGTTCCCAGCAGAGAAAACCGAGGCTTGTTTCAGGTCACATTTGCACCAACAAGAGACTTGGGAAAGGATGAAGCATTTAAAGGTGGGAACACTCCAGCTTACTGTCAGACGACAGAAGAACTTAATTAGGATATATTTTTTTTTAAGTTAATGTGAGGGTGAAATACTTCACCGTTTGCATTCAGAAAAAGGTGTAATCAAGTATATAAACACCCCCAACGTCAGTTCCTTACACTCTGAAAATACAACACGAGTAGTTTTGTCCTGAATTTCAGATTTTTCTGCTAAAAGTTCTCTTTGTTTTTTGGCTTCCTCTGACAGGCAGATACAACTCAGGTGCCCTTTTAAATCATTCTGCTTGCTGCAATTCTTTGCAAAAGAATTTGCCTGGCTGCCAGGGGAAGCAGGAAAAATGAAGGAAAAACGAAGAGGGCTGAGCACCATCCCTACAATGAAATGGCAAGTGAGGAAGCACCCTGCTGGAATGCGCTCAAAAGAAACCTCAGACATCTCTAACACCAAACTTGACATCATCCATCAAACTTGGATCAAAGCCCCATCAGCCTTCCCGGTTCACATTCTGTCTGAAAAGAACCCGGAAGTGCATAAATATGTATCCAGCAGCAGATAAAAAGCTGTAGCTCCTATTTTTCCCCCATCGCTATTGATCCAAATGACCTTCACTATAGAAACGGGCCCTGTCTGTCACAGAAGGTGACACGGCAGTCACCTGAGCACGCAACTGAACACACCAGTATCTTACCTTTGTACTAAACACAGAAGCCAGAATATTAAAATATTAAGAACAACATCTTCCCCACTGGTCCGTTACCTACAGACTCTCAGAAGCCAAGCAAGGTCCTCAGGATTCGACAAATTATTGCACATTTTCCCTGCTTGCATTTCTGCATTTTCATTCAGCGATCGATGAATTGTTCCTTTCCTGCTCCCCAGCTGAGCTGGAAATTAACAGGGTTTTGCTTATTTGTTACACAGTATGGAGTAGTCCAAAATTAGCTTGTAGAAATTAGATCATATCATTAAAAAACAGAAAGTACTTATGAACCAGACATTATGCACTAAAAAAAAAGTTACTAAAACAAAGTCAAATTATCAGCCTAAACATGTACTGTTCTCTCCAAGACACCAGCTAAACACGATGCAAAGCTATTGTGTAAGTTAGCTCTTAGAGTATACTGACTTCATATGCTTTGCAGTCATATGAATGGCAGAAAGACATTTACCATTGACTTTTACTGGGATTTTCCACACAAAAACAACCAGCAAGTAGGAAAAAAAAAAAGGAAAATAAGATTTTGTCTAAAAAGGGAAGCCTACAAGTTGTCCATGTGGACTTTACGCTGAGGGGAGAAATAAAACCTTTCATTTAGGGAAGGGAATTGGACTGGGTGGGGTGGTTACCAACTGGCAAAAAAGGGCTCCATGGCCGAGTGTTTGTATTAACAGAAAACCAGCCGCAGCTTGATCTCTCCTGCATAAACAACACAAGCATGAATGCACGTGTTTTGGGGGGGCTGGAAATTAAAGCTTTCTTGTCAGAATTTTCCAATCTCAATTTACTGGTGTTTATTTTTGAACTCTAAAATTATCAAGTAGAAAAAACCCACCGGTATTCCTCACCAGGGAAGAAATAAAGCAGCAGTTGTTGTTCCACATCCTGTGTATCTGCTTGTTGTTGCTTGATGAAAACTGATGCAAGTCGAGTTTTGGGTCAGTTTTAGCACCAGGAATTATCTCAAAACTCAGCTTTGACAAAAAGCAAGCAGAAAGTTTTCTCTCAGATATAATACAACCAGGTTTTATTTAAGTTCTCTCTTTCCCCCCCCCACACTGGCAAAAGTTCAGAGGGAGTTTAAAGTTTTGTAAACATTTTAACTACCCCTCTTCCCCCTTTTATGAATTTACAAAGCAAAGGAGACAGGGAGACCAGATTTGCAACAGTTCCAAGTCTCTCCATGCTATTGGATCCAAAAACTATATACAAGTCTGCAGCAGTCTCTGTATAGTTACTGTACATGTTTGGGGGCAGGGGGAAGAGAGAGGAGGAGGAGGAGGAGGGGAAGGTGACCCCAAAAAATGAATAAACCAAACGAAATAAAATCCAAAGCCAAACTGCTCTTGAGCGACTCGAACTGTTTTCTTTAGGCAGTGATGACAGAAGAACAGACCCCTTTATACAACTCCACCAAAACGGTAGCACATCTCCCTTCGCAGGTTGTAACCCTCTGGGAATGGGAGATGGGACCGGGGGGAGGGGGGGGGAAACTAAGTGCATTTGGCAGTTTTCATTTTCTTTTTTTTGTGGTGTGTGCGCGTGGGTGGATGGAGAAGAGAAGATGGTGTTAATCTTTCGGTGAGAGCAGAAGGTTACGATTCCATAAATACTTAAGGATTATGGATTCCAGCGAAGGTGCATGAAGCAGTTGAAGGTGTAGGAGATAAGCAGGGCCGTCATTGCACATAGCTTCGCCCTCAACAGTCTCTCTTCGTGACAAAAGGGCATCTCTGCGTGTTAACCTAAGCACTGCTCAAAATGACAACTACCTAAGACTGCTGGGGTACATATATCTGAAAGCCAGTGTTTGCCCTCACCAGAGACTGAAGATCCACACGGTAAAGATCCTACTGTCTCTTAAACGAGACAAATTTGCAGGAAAAGAGCTCAAAATAAACTGGTCCTAACCCTCCGAAGGTAGCATTTAAGGGATAAATTCAACCCGACAGAAGAGATGCCACCCCCCACCTTCTTCCCAGAGCAGAAGTCCCCACGTGTCCAGGAAGGCTGGAGTATGCTGACAGGGAACTCCTCCAGCTTCAGCATCACCACCTAATGAAGACAGACTCGAGCTTTCCCTCCAAAAATAATGTGCTGAGAAGGGCTGGCAGGGGGTGTGCAACTTCAAACCAACCCAAGCTAAACTGCGCCCGCCACCACCCCTCTCCTGCTGTTGCCAGTTCTAAGGTTAGCTTATGAATGCAACTCCTGGCTTGGGAGAGCACCTCTTGCCCTGATGGAGCACGGAAGTCAGTATCTGTGTGGCATTTTGGTTTTGACCAACATCTGTTAACCACAAACTCTCTCTCTCTCTCTCTCTCTCCATGACTGCACATGTTGGATGTGGTACAAGTAACCAGGAGAGGGAAGCAATGGTTTGCAGAATCCCAATTGATATTTTTTTTCCAGGTATGTCAGCAGAAGAAATCACAGCACAGTGAAAGCTTGCTGCCCAAATCAGCCTTGTTGTGAACGAATCCTATCTCCCACCCTCCCAGGACTCTGAACAAAGTCCACTTGACTCTAGGCTGACAGTAGGAACAATGCCTGTGCAGTCCTGGGCAGAAAGCATTTGCTGGGGCTGGAGGAAGCAGCCTGAGATGATTGATTCTGTGATTCACTGCGAGGTGAAGAAGAACGCATGGTGGAGAGTACTGTGTCCAAAATGGAGAATCCATGGTTAACAGATGCAGGAAAAGCCAGTTGATTTGCACATGCTCAGTAGTCTTCCAAAGTCTCTATTTCTCCCATATTGAGCCGCTCCGATGAGGCATTCACTGAAAACCCTGTAAATCAAAAAGGACTTGTGTTAAGAATCTGGACACGGTATAGTGTATTCGATGCAATACATCTGTTACATACATGTGCAGTAGCATGTGTAAGACAAGATGAATAACATGTGCCAAATAAAAACCTCAAGGGGAAATTCAGTAAGGCTAGAGATAGAATTACCCAAACTGTTTGGGTTTTTCCTTAATAAATCAAAGACAATCAATTGTGTGTGTTTAGACAAGTATCACTTGATCTTGAAAAACCAATCAGCAGACAACTGGTTTCAATTTTCATTTAAAAGATGGCATCTGCCGAGCTAGCACGAGGCACATCTAGGCCCAGTGGCAATGTGGCTCAACAGCATCTTGGAAGGGAGCATGTTTGAGTCAACTGGTACTTGGAAGTCCCTGTCAACACCATACTTACATGGTCCAAAAGATCACGTATATTTTGTGAACTTGGAATCCAGGTGTGGAATCACGCTCAACACTTCAGGGGGTGTGAGCAATTCTACCCCTTAAAGTGTAAATACACGTACTTATGAAATCTAATGGCAATTCCATGTACTTCCATGATTTTTTTTACATTCTATCTCAGAAGTACAACATGAAAATGTACAGAGTTACCCAGGGTTATGCAGATGGCTCAAGATGCACCTCAACTTCTACCCAGCCTTTTAACCGTAGAGTGCTGAGGACATGATGCACATGAGAAAAATGCAAGAAAAAGCAAAACTTTTCTATAAGAAAAAAAAAATCCAATGTATCAACCTGCAACTTTCCTAATCAAATCCAATTTTTTTTACGCTTGTACCAACCCCATATGGAGTATGAGAAAAAGGAAAGCTGTCCTGCATAAGGCTACTAAATACAAACCTGAAGGCTTGCTCGGTGCTAGAAAACAAATGGCTTTTCACAGTCATTATCTTCAGCAGATAAAAAGTGCTGTGTTTGGTAGCTGTAAGAAAATTGTTCTGGCTCCCTCTCGTGGCAGTATGTTACCTAAAAGGTTTTGGAATGACTGGAATAGAGTGTACTGATTTTTAAGAAGCCACATGTACTTCCCTTAGTTGCAAGTTCTTAATTGTATTTAGTGACCACTTCACATTACATAAGCAGGTTTTAAAACTATTCAGCTGAAGGCCCAGGTCAGGTTCACTGGACTGACAGCTGGGATGACAGAAGTCAGGACCCCACTGAAAAGTTCAGTATAGATCAACACAAAAATCATTCATTTAATTTGAAGAGTATTGATTTTGTTAAGAATAAAAAGGAAGATAAACAAATGAAGGACTCTGTAGGGCCTTGAAGCAGTGGCTTCCAGGTGGTTAATACCAGGCTGCTTTACACAAATTGAGCCAGTAGCACCAGAACAACAAATACTGGCCCAGTGCAGAGCCCTAGTTTTCTTTTTATCCCACACAGCAAAAATGTGGACACATTTATTCTACAAGAATACTATAGCAATGCATTACATCCCACAATGCTCAGTACTCATGTACTTAACACAATGCCCTCATATCTTAAAGGCCACTTTAAAGAAACCTTTCTGTCAGTGCTAAAGGGGCTGGTTAATTTTTATGTGAGGATGGTAATTAAGACAGAGAATAAGAAAATATAAATAAGTAAAAAAAGGACTACTAATGATGTCATCTCAATGCCTCCAAATGAAAACTATTGACTTCATTTTGACTTTTTTTTTTCCCCCCCACAAGATCTTTGCTATCTTCTCTGAATGAGTGGTTAGCTCATGTGAAAAGGTAGGAAGGAATAAAGGCAAGCCTCAAGAAGCTGCTCCTCATGAAGGAACAGAAAATACGCTTTTCTTAAAAGCATGAATTAACATTAATTCCATAAAATAGGCACAGGTCAACTCAAAAAAGTAAGTGCAATTTGAATAACATCCCTGAACTACTTAAAGGTTTCCAGGTAGTAAACAAGGTATTGAAGAGGCCTTTTCGCAAGGCACAGTTTGATAAAAGTTTTCCATGAAACCAATACAGAATTTTTAGAATCATTAAATAATACTGAAGCAAATTCTAAAGACACTTCAACAACTACCTCTTCCACTCAAATTCAGTATTTCCATTGAAGGTTGACAAGAATTCTATACTCCACAAGACTTTTCCCAAATTAAACATTCATCTCCAAAAATTAAAACTGACCTAACAAGCTGGGATCTGCACGAACCATTTTCTGTTTCTTCTTTTTCTTCCCACTCTGCCCAACCTCAAAATTGGGTTGCTGGTTGTTGCTCTGATTGGTCTGAAAGACCGAATGTAGCGAACTGTGGTTCATCCCCCACACTGAATCCTAGAAAACAAAGTACAAGATTAAAGTGCAATTAAGTTTGGTTTATTTATATTGAAAACATTCAGAGAGCCTGAAGCACTTTCTACATCATGTGTGGCAGCACTAACCACTGATGATGCAGCCACCCAGCACCGCTGCATCCTACCCTCACCTTTCTAAAGCACATTCTGAATCAGCATGCCAAGACACTATTTGATGGACAGTCGGCCTCAACTGTTCGTTATACAGGAAACTTGATTTTGCAGTAAATATTTGAAACCTACTTTATTCTCTGCATTTCACATGACCTGTAAAATCCTGCTCATCCTCCTGCCAGTCCAGCAGAAATGCAGCCTCTTCCGACAAATATAGTCTCTACACTCTAAGGCCCATAGTGAGCAGGATTTACCTGTTGCTGCTGCTGTTGCCGTTGCTGACTGGCTTTCTGTTTGGCACGGCGCTCAAGAAACTGCTTGGCAAACTCCTTGGCCTCAGGAGTATCTCCGAGATAGGCTCTGATGTAATCATGGACCTCATAGGGAGACTCTACTTCCTTCAGGAAAGAAACAAACGTGGGAACTGCAAGAAGAAAGCAGACCGTGAGGGAAGGCATGTTGATATGTGAATGCATGCATTCAATAAACACAAACTTTGCATTTTGTTTCAAATATTTGCTGATCTAGCTGCCATGGCAAACAGCGTGCCCATCCAAGTTCCCTATAGTAAAGCCCTGCCATGCAACGCTTCATCTGTTCTGCAGTCACAGCTAGGGTAAGAAAGCCAGCTAATGTGATGAGAAGGAAAAATAAACTGACAATCCTAAGGGTACACCAGCCCACCAACTTTAGCCACTGCCAGCTTTAATGCTCAAATTTAATGCCAGGCCCAAGTGGAAAAATAGTCTTTTTTACAGCTGCCATCAGTACAATCTCCTTCTGGCTGAAGCACAACAGTGCTCCATCCACAGTGGCCGACCTAGCAGGCAAGCACATGAAATGCAACAGTTAGCTCACCTGCAAGCCTCCTTTACCATCTTTTTTTCCTTAGACCAACTTTGCTGCACTGAGTTTTATTTCACATGGAAAAGGGCAAAGCAAACCACAAGCCAGGAAGACACCAGGACAACAGGCTGCCACCTGCGGCACAAAGCAGCCTTGGAAACATGGAAGCTCACTGTGGCACTGCAGGGCCACAGCCTGTCCTCAGACGCAAGATGCAGCTGGTTAGTACATCACAGATGAGGCCAACAAGTCACTTGTATCTTTCCTCTGAGAGGAGGGAAGCTGTGGCACTGCAGTTGTGTGAGGTGTGATCCTGGCTCTTGGGGCAGCACCTGTTCCCCACTCAGGTTCAGGGGCCCCCACAGAAGCACAGCCGTGCAGCGTGCAGAAGCTGGAGCACACAGATTTGCACAGGCCCACACTGGAGGCAGTAAGATGCCTGTAGTGCTTTGGTACAAGAAGGTATCTCAAGACTGGGCATTCCTCTAGGTGCCCTCCAGCAGAATTAGTACAAACCCCAACCTTTTTCACACCAAAAACCGCTTTGCACAGAGGCGTAAGATAATTTGGCTTGCTCTTCGAAGTGAACTGGATCCTCATCTGTCTGCCTGATAAATGCTCCATGACCACCACTAATCCTCAGCAGAGCACTGGGTGACAGACTTTAACACTGTTTCCAATCCCCGCAAATTTTCTACAGTTAGCCCAACAGAAACCATGGAGAGGACGATGCAGCGAGTTCTTTGGACCACTATTTAATGATGCCATTTTGCTGAACACACATTGATGTCATTACTCTCCCTCAGAACTATCCTGCCAGGAAGTAAACTGGATATTCTATTTTCAGTGCATCATTTACATTCCTCCCCACCACTTACCATCTAAGTTGTTGGCTGTGTTGAGTGCATGAAGCATCTGTTCACACCACTGAGTGAATCCATCCTGGGCTTTATTAACCCCCTGGAACAATTTCAACAGCTTCTCCTCTTCTTCCACTTTCTTGTTTTGTCTGCTTGTAATACCTACAGATTTACTGAGGTAAAGAGAAAACAAAAAATTACCAGACTAATCAACAGTACAGTATACAGTACAGTGTTACAAGACTTGCTAGTTTACAAGATGCAAACACTGCTTAAGAACTAACTAATTTTCTAGGTAGATGACGAAAATAAATTGTGAATGGTCACCTATTAGCTATTTTTGTTGTCAAAACAGATCCTGAGTGACACAGAAAAAAAGGAAAACACATGAAGATGTTACAACTTCTAAGCGATCATCTCAGGAGTGGTAGCCTTTCTTTGCAAAAGCTCCTTCCCCAAGTCCTACCTGAGGCTGGCATTGCTTTTATTTTTATTGGTCGAGTTACGAGGTCCCACTTCCTTCACTGCATCATCCCAGAAACCCATGTTTGAGTTTTTGGTATCAGCATTACTCCAGATGCTACTGACTAGGTCAGATGCCCACTGGTTGCTGGGATTAGTGTTTAGGGAGCCCCACACTGAATTCCCAATGCTGGTGTGCAGGTTAGAGTGCTGCGGAAACAAAACAAAGAGATCCTGGTTATTAGCACCAGTCCTGGCAGAAGAGGAACGAACAGACATGGAGAACTTGTCATGTATTGTTTCCCTCCACATAGTGATTAAATAAACACCACACATACCGTGGTATTTCTGACTCTGTTCGGCTGCTGGTGCTGCTGTTGCTGCTGTTTCTGCATCTGCCTTGCCTCTTCCTGCTGTATCTCCAGCAGTGACTTGGCGGTGCCTGTTGGTTTGGTGACATTACCCCAGCCTGACAATTTCTGCTGCTGTTGCTGCTGCTGTTGCTGAAGGGCCTTCATTAGTTCACGCTGCTGACGCCTTTGCTGTTGCATGCAAGACAAAAGGTGCTGGTCCATACTTTCGGAAGATCACTGCTATTCAAAAATCTAGCTGGGAAACTGGTTTTAAACTGGTTTTGCTCTTCTAGAGGAGTCTGGCTGACCTATGATTTTTTGAGCCGTTACAGTTCCTCCAAAAAAGGAAGATACTAAGTAACCAGTAGATACAAACTTGTTTATTAGCCTAGCACAGATTAAGTTTGTCAAGTCATGACTGCAGCCAGCAAAGCATTTAGAGTCTTGGAGGAATATCTTCTCTCCTACCATCATTTGGTTATTGTTCCATCCCCCCGTCCCCACCCGCCAACTGCCCTGGCCTTATGCCTATCTTCAAACATACCAGAGTTATGTTGTTCTGTGAACATATCATACCCCTAGGGTTAAAAGGGTACATTTTCCCCTCCTTTCAGATACTTGTATTAAGCAGCTACAAAAGTTTTCAAACTTACTGAACCTATGCCTGAAAGACAAGAGTTTTACTTGTGTTACACTATTTCAGAAAACACTGCTCATCCTCACCATTCCTTCTAATAACTTAACAGTTAAGCAGTCACATAGTTCAGTCAATCCCAACAATTTACACACTGTTACTGTTATATTTACCTCTTCTCGAAGCTGCCGTTCTCGTTCTTCTTCTAATTTCTGGATTTCTGCCAATGACAGTGTGGTCTGGGACTGACAAGCTCCTGAATTTGATTGCTGACCCCATGTTGAAGATGAAGGGAGCTGGGCAAAAACCCCACATCATTAGGAATTACAAAATGTGTTAAGAGAATACCGAAGTATAATCATGAAAAATCAGTTTAAGCCCAGGGGAAAAGAAAGGCCACCTTTAAAGTTTAACAGAACACCGGGAAGAATAAAATGGTAATAATGAAGTATAAAAAAGGTATTAAGTATAAACTTTCAAAGTCGCTTTAAATTGCCCTCTAACATATCATAGTCTCAAAGACAGTGTATCAAGAGTAACCTAACACATCCCTGACTGGAAAAGAGCAATCAATTTTGATTTCGAAGACTTCAGGAACTCCAAGCTTTAGAAACTTTGCACTGGCCCTTGCTCATTGCAGCAGAAAAAGCATCTGTATTAATCTGTGAATCCCTTTCCAGTAGGCTTCTATCGACCGAACCGTTTTCTTCTATATCTTGCATCCTCCCCTTGTTTCTCCCATCACCTTCACCATCAAGTATTTACCCTCTTCCCTCTCCAGATAGTTCATCCGTCCCTGCTCTGTTCAAGCTAGTCTAGACAACCCTGAATCCAAGCTGTGGTTTTACTTACTAGACTGAAGGAGGAAGTCAAACTGTAGGGAACACATTACCTTCATTTGTGCAAGTTGCTGCTGTTGCTGCTGCTGCTGCAGCCGTCGTAAAGCCTCCTGCTGCTGCTGCCTCTGTCTCATTATTTCTTTCTGGCGCTGGAGTTCCAGCTCCTTGCGCTTTCGCTCTTCTTCTTCAAGCCGTTGTCTGGCTGCCTCTTCTTCCATGCGTAGCCGACTTTCCTCAAGTCGCCGTTGAGCCTCCTCCTCTTCACGTGCCCACTTGGCAGCCTCCTCTTCCTTCCCAGGACAAAGAGAAGTAAAGTCTAAGTTGACTTAAAAAAATCAACATTACTCCTACTTTGTGATAGTACATTCTGACAGAACAGAACCTTTGTATCTAATCAGTGCTGTTTAGGTTGTTCATTTACTTTTACATTTCTCAGTCAAGAAAGCTCAATAACATAATTTATAACCCCTAAAGATACAAGTTCCCCATTGCACCACCAAGGAACTTCACAGAGAATGCCATCTCCCTAGCTTAGGCTAGCTAATTTCATACCACTTCCCTTCCAGGAATTCTGCACCTTTCAGTCTGAGCTTCCATCTCCTTAAACTACTTATAATCAAGTACCACTACACTTTCAGTGAAATAAAACTAATAAAAAGAGAAGATGCTTTGACATGAAAGAAGAAAGCAGGTGACAGACTGTTTACTATTGTTACTCAGCAATACAGTTGCAAAGGAAAAGATGCTTCTGCTAACAAAGGAGATGATGACTGTATGGTGAGACAGAAATGGTGATAAATGTCTTGTGAGGGACAGCTGTGAAAAAGGATTTTAAAATAACTGGCAATCCTGAAATGGACCTGGAAGTTAATGTGAAGCCAATCATGTTTTAAGATCAATTTGATTTATGGACCGTGACATTATCAATTAAGGGGCTGGAAGCTCAAGTTCCCCAATACTGACTTCTGATACTGACCCTGAGGAAACAAAACGGGTAATAGTAAGACAAGTAAACTGTGGCAGTGAGGATACTCTTGGCATAGTACAGACTGACTGGCAAAACTGATAGTCTCAGATGATGTAGAAGATAACAGTTCTACAGTAAAGGGCTCAGAGAGTGACAATTCAAAACAAACTATTATTCTGGTACTGTGCTCTACCCTTCTTTTGAAGAAAGGAGTAGAAATACCATGCTGCAAAGCCATTCTTAAGGCTCGAGCATGAAAGAAAACACTCCTTCAACACAAACCTTTTCCAAAGGCCAGACTGGATTCTGATTATTTCATCTGAAATCAGGATGCAGGTAAACAACCTATTTTTCATTCACTTGACACTGTCTACAAGCTTTGCTTTCTTCCACCAAAACTGATTGTCTCCAGACATAGATTCAAGTTTCAAAGCTTGTTCATTGTGGCAGCCTCTGTAATGAAATGTAATGGGTCCCTTTTCACCTGTTTACGAATTAACTCCTCTCGCTGCCGCCTTTCCTCCTCTTCTCTTCTTCTCTCTTCCAATCTTCTAAGTGCTTCCTCCTGTTGTTGCCGCTCCTCTTCCTCCCGCTGCCGCCTTAGTGCAATTTCCTGCTCTCGTTGTCGCCTCAGGGCTTCCTCCTGGAGTTGGGAACAAAATGTCAATCTATAAATGCCATTTTATTGATGCACTGCATCAGAACACAGACTACAACATGATCTGGCCAGATAAATGGCCTCAAGAAAAGCTCCATAGCTCCAAGCTGTGCACTACCAAATCAACTGTATTGAACACTACAGACCCACATATTACATTTTTGGATGGAATGTGCATCTCATACTCAATTACTTCAATGAAAATAACACACATGAAATCGTTGCCTATCTTTTGATGTTAAAAAGAATGGTGTTGAGAATGAAAGCAAAAGGTGAGACTCTTTCCAATAAGTACTAACTGTACTTGAACAGATATATGTATTTTATTGTGTGGGTATCATTAATCCTCTTTTGTTTTTTTTTTTCTTTTTTGAATGTCAGCTATAAGCTGGAAGTTTTCCTACTTATAGGAGTTTCTAAACACTGACTACTCAAGTGTACTACAAAACTCAAACCACATCTCCAGACAGCAGAAATAAGCTGAAGGAGCCCAGTGCACTTAAGAACATAAACCTTTGGAAGCCTTGAAGATGTGGAAGGGCTTTGACGGGGCTATTCCTAAGCTATTTAAATACCATGGGCAACAAAAGGTCTCTTTGAAGGCTTTGATTTTGGGCTATCCCTACACTATTTAAATAGCTTCCAATAAATTACGTTTTGCTTTCCAAGTATTTATTTACTTAACTCAAAAATAAAATACCAGCACCCTTTCCTACTGCTCTGACAACCAACACAAACAGAAATTTTTCCATTCTGTTACATGGTTTTTTGGAGGAGTGGGGCACAACTGGCCTTTGGCTGGCTTCGTGTGTATTGTTAAATGGGAGCACATCTGTGCAACTTTTCACCCAGTTCTGACTTTCTGTTGCATAATATAGCCTTGTCTTTTGCTGCCTTTTCTGATCTCTGAAGTCCAGCAACTGTGTAACTGTTAAGGCCACCCTGCTGTTCAACCCTTCTATTCTCTCCACTTTCTGACTTGTCCTACCAGCTCAACCTGAAAGATCCTATTTTTGGACACAAACTTTAAGCTTTCATAAATATTTTCCTTTTGAACAGTCAGTACTGTGCCATCATACTCTTAATTTTTTTTTTTATAAGCAATACATTATTCACAAGATGAAGGGAGACTAATTGTGCAGCATGAATATAAATTTTGAACTCTGGTAAATCAAGAAGTTAATCCTGAAATCTAAGAATCTTTTACTAAATTTGATACCAAACCTTCATCTACACACAGCATAGATAAACTGCAATACAGTTCACTGAAAAACTGAACCAGGTTTCTCTCCCTGACAATGGCTTCAGACATCTACAGCGTAACTGTCAGTAGACAGAACATTTTTTAGAAGCAATCCTATGGCATTGAAGAGCAGCTGGCTGCAAGCCAAGAAGTAATTCATATGCCTGTATATCGCTTAAGTGGTTTAGCACTAATATAAGTGCAATAAGTGGAAATTTTATTTCCACTAGCTGGAAATTCAACAGTAGCCTGTGAGTAATTTTCTCATTAATCAGGTACTTGATTTGCATATTCACAAAAGCTTCAGGCACCACATGCAACACCTAGACCATTTTTGTAACTTAGGCTTGTAACTGTATTAATTGGACACACGCAGTCAAGTCACAGTATTGAAGTGTCCCCAATACAAGTGCTGAAAAATTTCTGCTTGTTGTTTCTTTTACTGTAAAGTCTATGAGGAGGCTGGAGGTGTGCCAGTTTGGTTTGACTAGAGACCACACACCAGGATCTCTGCTCAGGATGCCTAGCTGCCAGCCAGGCTGTGGGGGGATGTTTGGCACTAGTCACTGGCATAACACGTAGTACGTGAGAGAAAAACAAAGTCACAAAGTCCTCCCAAACGGCAGCAGTTCATTGACATCTCTGCCCTACTTTCCCTTCGGGAAATGAGGCTAGAATTGTCATTAATAAAGCTCTAGGGATCTCCTTCTTGCTCAGGCATGCCAGAAGAGACACTGATGAATGACAGCAATTTAAAAACCAGACTTCTCTCCCCTAGAGAACTAAAGATGAACAGTGTTGTACCAACATGAGGAAAAAAAAAATCTGCAAGATTATGAAAAGCTGGGAACCACGTGGCTGATGCAATTCTTTTTTCCTACTCTTCACAGCTATAGAAAAAGTTGTCTTAATATTTGCTTTTATCTTCTTATTATTCAATGTTTTTGTTTGAGCATGTGACCAAAAACATTCAAAGCTCTCCAGCTTTCTGCCACTGACTTGTATGGAAAAAAGACTCATTCCTTTGGCTCTTACTGCTCCCATATTCATGGCTTCCTGCTCCACGAGAATCCCAATATTCTTTAGCATCTTTTCCAGTAATTGTTTTCAAGGACACATATCTTTCTGTACAGACAACTTACTTGAGATCTTTCAAAATATCTTATTGCAATATTGTCATATTGCAGAAAATCCTTAAGTAGCAATCCCCATTACAATAGACTCTGGATTCTTGAACAAAATATTATAGAATTTTTTGCAGTTAGTAACATCTCCAATTCTGCTTGTCTATATTACTAGAGTTTACACATCTTTTTGTTTTGTGGGTATCATCTTTGAACCAGGCACTTTAAAACAAGCACTAAAGATATATTCAGAGAAAACAATTATTAGCTAATTATTAAACCTCAAATTTTGTTCCTGAAAGCAATCAAATCATTACAAAGCAGAAGATATCAGACCAGAAACAAAAAAAGAAATACAGGAGCTACACAAGCTGGACATTACTGTTTGCAATTCTATAGTGCAAGTAATTGATGAAAACTATTAACAGAACTGGATTCAACATTTGGTATGACATTTCATCCTACAGAATTGAATTTCTATTAGTTATTTTTTTTATTTAGAATTCACCATCAACAGCGTATTTACTAACCTTATATACTAGTCTTTTATGCAGTATTACATCAAAAGCCTTCCTGAAGTCCAGGCAGATTAAGTCTACTGCTTCACCCCTCTCAGCTCTCACTGTCATCTCCTCAAAAGAAGTTAATCAAATTTGTTAAGCATCATCTCCTCTGTATAAATCCATGCTAATAAATCAGTTCATCCCTGATTCTACAATGCCTTCCAGTACAGAAGTCAGATTCAAATATTAGACCAGTTTTTTTTAAATACAGAATACAATATTATTTTTTCTTTCCAGAGAAGAGCTAAAACTCTGTTACCTTTTCAAGACATTACTGCTCAGAATTAAGCATTGTCGCAATTATTCCATCAATAATGAACTAAGATATCTGCTGTTACTGCTTTTCAACCCCATTCTGCTTCCTCCTTGTAAATAATTATTTCCCATGACATCTCAGAAAGGGAGTCAGATTGTTTACTGTACAAATCCAAAGTGGACAAAAACCTCTGGAATTTAATGGACATTTCTAAGACGTTATACACAGTAGCAAAACTGTTAGTCTGAAAACAAACAACCCAAGTCTATTTATTTGAAGCCACCACGGATGACACACATTGAGTTACCAGGTGATCAGCTGAAAAATTAAGTCATTATTGAAACAGGTCTAAAGCAACTCAACTCAAGAGTTAAACTTCTGAGTATATTATTGCTTTAACTCTACAGTGAAGCTTAAACTCGAGCTTCCACTGTATACCATAATGACTTGCTGTACACGAAAGTAGATACAGTAGAAAGGAGCCATTTATTTATAGATTTGATTCTTAAAGATACCATGAAAGCTAACCACGTATCATGCTGCAATCTATTAAAATAGATCTTCAGTGACAAAACCCAAACACTGCGTGAACTGAGGTCTATGACTAACTTAGAAATAAAAGTAAAGATTCTACTAGAGGCTTCCTCAGAAGTGTCTGACCCTTAAACCAGGAAATACACTTACAATTGCCCACCTAAGCACATAGAAAATATTATAAAGGACAAAATTATTTATGAATGCCTATTATTCATGTGCTACTTCACAAGGCATTTATTAACTCCTTAGTGAACAACCTCAACAATGTGCTTGCCCTTAACCTTCACATGCAGAGTGAAAACTAACTTTCACTGTCTTTACCACCTACAACACTTGAGGAACAGATGTAAGCTAGAAACATCAAGCTAATAATACCTCCATTGTATATTCTTGTAAGATTAAGAACATACTACATATCCAACATTCATTCTCCTACTTTGACACAGATCACAATTAATTTTAACAAGTCTGTTCATCCAAACTACATCCCATCCTTTCCTATCAACTCAGGAAAATAAAGCTGGTAAGATTCTACAACACAATCCAGATAATCACTTACTCAAAAAGATTATTTACTAAGTTTAAAAAGCAGGGGAAAAAATAAGCTAAATGTTACATCCATTTTCTCCAGTGAATCACTCTCTATATTCAGTTGTTTCAAACAGCTGCTCAAGCTCCAGTCTACTCCAGAACATACCCTTACCAAAACACTAGACTCCATAAATGGTGAATAAAGATTAAACATACAATAACTGGGCAACTAACTGAAGTCTAATATCAACACTAAGCAGCTGGGAGGATATTTCACATGGAATAAAGCCTCTCAGCTCACAAACAGGAACCTATCTCAAAGTGAATCATCAATGCAGTCTGAGATGTGGGCTATCTGGGCTCTCAAACTGAAAATCAAGAACAAAAGAAGAATAATTTCATATACTCACATGAAAAATATTAAAACTGTCTCCATACACACCTACCAAAGATTAATCAGACCCCACAGGACTCTTAAAAGTGAGTTTTATAAAGTATTAAAATTAATTAGAGATTAACTACATTGAGGAAACTCACTTGCTTCCTGCGGGCCAGTTCTTCTTCTTCCCGTCGTTTCCTCTCATCTTCCTGCTGCCTCCTAAGTAGCTCTTCTTGTTGCCTCCGAAGCTCCTCCTGCCTTTTCCTCTCCTCTTCCTCTCGTTTGGCCCTCATTTCCACTTCTCTCCTCTCTTGCTCTAGCTACAATTCACATAAAACTATACTCAGATGCAGGTAACGTATTCCTACACCAGTTCTTAGGGCAACTCTGCTGAGATTATAGTAACAACATAACAGATGAAGCCTCTGACAGATGCTCTCCCTTATTGCAATTTTACCTATCAGCTGGCTGCCTACTGGGGTCAGATTCCTGAAATAGCCTAGAACAATTTCTGACAATTTCTGTTCTGTAACAAACACCAGTTCTCTAGTCAGTCTTTCTACATCAGCTCCTCAAAATAACCTCTGACTTTAGAAGCTAGTAGCGAGTTGCTTTGCAGACATAAAATAATCAGTTTCAGGAAATGTACAGAATCATACAGGTTCAAACTTACAAAAATAATTTAATACTAGAGTAAGTGTGAAACAACCCTGACCAACAGGACTCTTATGATTTCCCAAACAACTCCAGTAAAAAGATGCCAGGATTAAGAGAACAACTACCTGCTCCTACTCAGGGTTTGGCATGACAGCTCATGATGATCCCATTTTAAAATAGAGGTGGCTAGCAAAGAGTTTTTAATTACAAGTGTAAAACACATAACCAGTACTTTAGAGGTCAGTAGTACCTCCACAGCAATTGTTTCCAAACAGCAGTCCACAAGGATTTCGTAACTGGTTTCTCCAACCCCCTATTCTCTTTATAGTGTTTTCCATGAAAACCTGATCAAAAAATCATACAGAGTGGCCTAAAGATTGAAGAGCTAATAGTCTTCCATTGGCTCAAGAAACAGTTACATTGCAGAACAGCAATCCCGACTTCTTACAGTACAAAACAGTTTCTGACCTTTGCAGCTTTGGCCTTCTCGAGCTGCTGAAGTTGTTCTAGAGCTGGTCCCTGAGCTGCAGTATCAATGGGGAGATCCCAGACACTGCTTCCTTCCCAGACTAGACAGTGAAGAAAACAAACATTGACAAGCAAAAGTAAGCACATCAACAAAAAACAACTGAAAGGGGAAAACCCTGCGTATGCCGTTATGTTTTAAGAAATAAAACCGTAACACATTAGTCTCAGTCAGTAGAGGGCCACCTTATCTTCCTATAGAACAGCGTTTGTCCATTAGTGAAGCAAGGCTGGGTTTCCTACAAAATTCTACACAAAAACCAGCTATTCAAACTCTTCCCATCAGAGCAGAATGCCTTTAAAATACAACACTCAATCCCTCTGAATCAAGATTTCCCATAACCATCCGCAAAATTACCATCATCTTCACAGCTCTCAAATGGAGTTTAAACTGCAAGGCAAAGTAGGCTGAACCAGTTGAAAAATTCCCCCTAGTGTCAAAAAGGGAGCAATCATCTCAAAGATGCTGGCTCTTAATCCATGAACTTTTCTCATCCGATCTGACACATGCTAAGCATCTTACCTGTAGGCTGTGAAGCTGACTGAAGTTCCCATATTGAGCCAGTGTCCGGCACTGACACAGACCTTGTAACAGGTGGCATCATGTTCTGTTCAGATATTCTGTAATACCAACAGGAAGAGTCAACATGCCACTTCCAGGGAGAGGAGTGCTCTGAACTCGCATGAGATTCAGTAACTTGTAACATACTCCTTTCCTTCCACACCTCTATTTAAAACAAAAATACGATGTGGACAACACTAGCTGCTTGCAGAGTTCTTGCTCATCTCACCCCTGCCACCAAGTTAAGGGCTAAGCCAGCTACTGCTACAGTTTTGCATTTGCCACTCACAGGCTACTTTGAAGAACAAGCATCTAGTATTGCAGAACTCAATTGGCAAAGCCATTCTGTTACCAGCACAACAGATCTGTCAAACAGGTATGATTTCAACTATAAAATTCTTCCTTGACATTTTCATAGACATTCTCCAAGGTAAAGGCTGCATATATAAAGTAGTATTCTACATCCTGTAACTGTTTCATATTCACACAGCCTTTAAAATATGTAATGCTCAAATATGAGTAACCTTGAATAGGACAGAACCACTCACAAAATTATAATAATCATTATATTCAACTTAAAGAGTACAGGAAGAATGGAATTCAGTTCAAGTCTGGGCTAACTCACCTCATCTTCAGGGCCTGGAATTGTTGCAAGAGAATAGCGAGCTGCTGCTGCTGCTGGGATGAGAGGGCTGCCTTTTGCTGCTGAGCCAGCATCTGTGCATATTGTTGTCTTCAAAAGAGAAGCAGAGAATCACTGGTATTTGTTCACTTGCTTATTTATATAATGCCCAAGTTGCAGAAGTTGTGCATAGGTTCACTCTCTGGGACTAATGCCCACTGACCTCTACAATGTACATGCTAAATACTACAGGGAACCACAGAATGGGGCCTTGGAAAGAATAAAAATAGAAGAATACAACAAATTGGCCCACATAAACAAAACCAAATTTCTCTTCACCCTCAACTATGTCAACTGATTATTGCTGTCCAATGTTTCTCTTCTAAGCTGTGCAACACTACGTCCCTTTTTCTATAAATTACAGACTGCTCGAATTCATCTGGCTTTGACAACTGCCTACCTACACAAAACCATCTCTTCCCCAGCATGTTAAGGTATCCCCTAGTAGAGGGGCAGGCTCTTGCCTTATCAAGTCATAAGCTGACAATCAGTATTCAAAAACCATTTGGCACATACTTTCAAGACCCCTTGAACAAGTAATCGAATTGCTTTCTTTTCACCAAGCTCCTACAAAATAACTTTTTTAGGAACTGTCCAGAACTGAACAACTGACAACTTTGGCAAGATGGATGACATACTGCTTTCTCCAGCAGTTACCTTCCACTGATCTCTGAAAAGCTGAGCAAGCAGACCAAAAGCTCTGCCTTCTCCATTTGCAGTTCAAAAGATGTGTAGCCTTCCCTTGACTCCAGAAACATCACAATAAGGATAGCTGGGATTCAGTTTGATCATAATGACTACCTATGTATCAGGTCTCACAAAAGCAGCTATGCACAACACCAAAAAACACCCTGAAAAGAGTGCCTGAGGTAGCCACACTCTGTCCTAATCCTGTAGGCTATCGAGCCTCTGGTGTTTGTGGAAGCAGGCTACTGCTGGTGGAGGTGAAGCACTCCCAGCCCACTGCCCAAGGAAACAACGACAAGAAGCTGAACCCAGATGATTAAAAATGCAGAGCAGAACACAGCCACTGGAAGATCTCTGGGACAGGCAGTCTTACTGTATTAAAAGATGCTGATACTGGAGGTGCTGCATTTGGATCAGGGCCAACTCTTGTTGTCTAGTCAGCCGTTCTTGGTCCAGCTCGCCCTATGTTTAGGGATAAAAAATTCTATATTAATAACATATATAATAGCATATTTCAAATGCAGGCAATGTTAAGAGTTGCATTCTGAACTGAAGAGACAAAGAAAACAGAAAAATGCCTAGACAGAGACCAATATTTACAAAGCTTGGAGTACGGTGACTGTGAAATACACAGCACTTGTATGTATCACAAAACAAAGCCTTCCAGCCACAGACACGGCAAACCAAATATTTTTACACTGAGTATCTTTTCTCCTCTTAAAAAGGTATTTTAAGAGAGTTCAGCTTTGGTGCTTGGAATACCTGCAAGTCCAAGACAGAGCAGTTGACAAGTAAGTAACTCCATTTCTATTTGTTACAGGACTATTTGAATACTGTAATTGTCACATAATTACCAGATGTGGAAGAGGTGCTGGACCTGGAGTGAAGGGAACCCTGCCCCACATTTTCATGATGTCTCCAAGCGGCTGGAAAGTCTCATCACAGGCTCTCTTAACCAACAGTGACATAGTGAAGTATCCGGCCTGGAACCACTCTGCCATCTCCTGATTACTGAAAGGACCTGAAATAACATCAGCCAATACACACAGGGGGAAGGGGAAGTAAGGCAAAGTTGAGCATACTGGAAACAAAGAGCATGGGTGCTTGCTAAAGTAACACAGTACTTTAGTATCAGGCATTCCTGTCCGCCTCATCCATTTGGCTGGACAGACAGTACACTCAAGGCTGGAGTGCCAGTGCACATACCTAGATTGTTACATTGGCTACCACATTCCCCCAGACAGTCTTTAATGAAAAGTACATGACTGCTTTTACCATGCACTGGAGGGAGATGAGTCAGCTTCAAGATGGAAGTGAAGCCACAGTGGTGTGGAGCTTGGTTGAGCTAATACATGCCCTGCCTTCCAGAAAAGCTTGCTACTTCAGGCTCAGCATCTGATTGACAACACCTGCGATTTCCAGTTTGGACCTCAGCAGCATCCACTAGCTGACAGTGCTAAAAGCACAAGTGCTCCTTTCCTAACATCTACCGCACAGATTATTAAACAATCTTATTAGCCTGTTTAAGCTCTCGCCTTCAAATCAGAGAAATTGATGTTTTATAGTTTTCCTTCCAGAACTCAGCAGATGAGCAGATCCACCTCTGAGCAGACCATTAGATTATTTAAGATAACAAGGAAACCAGTTTCTCTTTTTTCTCAAAAAGCTACACACTCTTCCCTCTCTTCCTCTTTTTCCTGAGAAAGATTTCAGTCACTCCCTTCAAAGAAGCACTCCTATACTAATTTTACATATTCAAATGGACAAAAAGCTAGTATAAACAAACCAGATTATTTAACAAAGAACCACATAAATAAAAAGTTTTGCAAAAATATCTTCTGGAAAGCAAGAATGTTGTGTACTTATTGCCTTCTCTTTAAGAAGTATCTCGAGATGCTAATTCCTTCCAGAGAGGTATCCCAAGAAAATATTACGTGGGAGTGTCTACTTCTGGAGGTCAAGGAAGTACTCCAATAAGAACCTGTTAGGATTGTCACTGAGCAATAAACACCCAGCAGCAACTAACATACAGTTTCAAACACAGTGAGCAAATAACAATGCTTTATAGTTAACATCCTTCAAAGGGGTGAGAAGAAAACCCTAAAGATGTGAAATACCTGCAGACAAGAGACTGGGACAGGTCCCACAAATCCTGTTTAGAGTTCATAGCTGAGGAAGTTACACTAAACAGCGTTAGCAGCTACTACTTAGCAAAGTACAGCCAGTACGGAACTCACTGCCTCATTAGATTTTTGGGAGGCAGCTAAGCAGCTGCTAAAACAGAGCCCCAAGACCTCCAAAAGAAATGTACCTTCTGAAAGCAAAGATGCAAGTATCTATACAAAAGGCCTATTCCAACTTTCATTGCATGAAAACCAATTGAGATTTCTCAGCAAAAACTGCAAACATGGAACAGTTGATAGTATATGAACTAATAATGCACTGGCTGCAAGCGCAATTTAAATTGAGATCACACACAAGCACTGGCTTGTGAAAAATTGTTTCCTCTTTGCTCTAGATTCTGAACAAGTTAACCTTCCCTGTATACTCAATGTCTTCAGGCTGAGACTAGAAAACAGATTTCGGTGTTTCTCACAGACTCTTCAACAAGCTATGGAATGGTCATATTCTTGTTTTGTTTCTACAATTAGCTGGAAATCTGATAAATACTGGCATGAAAAACATTTTAGTCTAACCTCAATTTACAGAAACACGAAATGATGGCTAACCTTAACCACAATAAAGTATAATTCTGGACATCAGGCATGCTGAGCTGATGGAGCAGTGATGAGTAGATCTATTTTCAAAACCTAATTCTAGAGTGGCAAGCTCCCTGTACGGTTTTTGTAACAACAAGCATCAGTTATCTGTTGGTGGTAACTCTGTGAAGAACTAACAGTCTGTGAAGCAAAGAGGAAGTGTAAAGGGCACAGACCTACCCTGAATTTCTCCTTGTGGATCTTTGTAGTACCACTTCTGCATGGCTTCATGGAACAATGGCATAGAGGAACCCTTTGCTCTGTGCTCTTGAATTTTTGCCGCTAGTCTTTCATCATCAAGGGCACTGTCCTGCAAGTACGCCACCATTTTCTCTGCTTGCTGCAGGAGACATCAAAATGAGCAAGGAATACAAGAGTTAGATGTGTGCTTACAGACTTGAAAATGAGTGCACCAAATACAACAACCTTGTACTACCCAGTGCTCAGTCTAACACCTTATCAGAATCCTGAATAAGCATTCACCTGCTTAAGTAAAGCTTTCAAACAACTTGCCAAGGTCTCACAGTATCACGGTGAAAGCCAAAACAGGTATGGGAACACCAGCAGGAAAAACGCTCAATATTCCAGCAGTCACTAAACCCTCTTGAACGCAGTCTGTACGTAATTTATGTATTTCAGTTAACTTTTTTTAAAAACATATAGGGCATACCGTTTTATGGTTTCTCAAGGCAAATGGTAAGGCTACTTGACAGTGGTCACAAGCACTAGGATCTTTTAACAATGGGTACAGTACCCTTATTCAGAAAAATACTACATAGGCTTTAATTCTTAAAAAAATAATGGAGGAAAGAAAAGTAGCTTTCAGTATACATTGTGAAGTGTAATGTTTCAGCTGCACTTCTGTTTTTATGGACTTTAAGTATTTTTTGCATTCTACATTACTCCAGTCTCATCATTGTCTACAACAAAGGAATTTGAGAAATGTTACCTGCTCCAGATGTTTGAGGCCCTCTTCATCATCTGGATCAGTAGGAATGTTGCCCATGCCTGGAGCAGCTGTGACAGGTGTCTGAACCGGACGCAGAGCAGGATTTGAGTTGGAAACAGGAGGAGAAAGATGAGCAGGAGAAGCTGTGTCTGCAGAAATCTGCGACAAGGGTTGAGCAACAGAAGCCAAATCTAAAGAAAAACGTTAAAATTAGTTCACTCTCTTTAACGTACATGAAAATGACTTAAGAACTTGCTGTAGAAAACATTCAACAGCTCAAAGCTGGCACCAAAGCAGAAGTATTTTCAGATCTTCCTGTATGTATCACACATTGGTACTGTGTACAGCACAGGCACCCAACAACTTCAAGCAATAAACAGTTTAGTCCAAACAGTGCGGAATTCAGCACACTTTAGCATATCCCATTCCCTGGCCACATACATTTGTCCAGACTGACCTGCTCTAGCACATGTAGAGCTGTACCAGTGAGGTACATCCAAAATTAGCTCACATTTTTCTAGACTGCGTTGCAGTGTGAAGTACCAGTGCACTGTAACTATTTGAGATGGCATATCCAACAAATTCTCTATTTACAGACCAGTTGGTGAATTCCAGCTTTTCATCACCATAATCCAGTCCTTGCCTCTTAACAGAGACCAAGACTAATCGCAATGAGTAATGGAAACTTACTAAATATATTTATCAAGTTTATTACCTTCCCCTCTGCTGGACATTTTGGCTGGTGGTACATTCTCTGTTCTATTCTCTTTATCTTCTGTTTTTTCTGTTCTTTCTGGCACAGACTCTTCCTTCCTTTCAAAAAGGCTTGTCTGCAGTGGGTCTGGAGGCTGGGATTTTGGCGGGGTATCTGACCTGGCAGCCGGTGAAGATGTTTGGACTGCTTCTTCCACTGCTTCTGTAACATTGCATGGTTCTATGTAACTGAATTAACAGAAATTCTATACTGCAGCATAGAACAGATGCATGAGAAGTCCCCCTTACCTGCCACTACTCTATCTGTTTTCTCCCCCTCTTTCTTGGTGGTCTTTTCGTGATCTTTGGCTTCTTCGTTGTGGCTCCCTTCAGAGTCTGATCTTTCTTCCCCTTCTTCCACAGGTCGGAAGTCCATCTCCTGTTCCTCAGGGATCGGCTCCTTCTGCACCTTCTACAATGTCAACATAATTATCCATAATCCACCCAATGTAACAGGACATTTACCCAAAGTGAACAAAGGGCCCAAGACAGCTTTTCACCTTTAAAGAGAGAAACGCCCCCGAGGAGTCAAATGTTCCCATTTCCTCTTCTGCATCTTCTAAGCACCACTCAGGGAGACTGTCCCTGTCGTCATCCATGCTGCCACTCCCACACCGTACTCGTCGATAACCCCGTTCATCATCTCGTTCCCGGAAATCAAATTCAAACCTCCGTCGTCGCTCCATGTGCTCTCGCCAGCCTGCAGAACGAGGGCCGTCTAAGGCAGGGGGAAAGTAACTTTACAAGACAGTCCCGGGGGTAGTAGCTTACTTGGCAGGGTGAAGGGGTGGGTGAAGAGATCACAAACAGTGACAGAAATTCAGAAAGCCCCTACAGGATACAAACCACTGATGAACAGACGTCTCAAAAGGACAAGGTAAAGAAAAGGAGTGTCTTACCATCAACCAGGAGACTTACAAATATTGTCCACTGTATATCTTCACATTATAAATTTCATGATAAGCATTAAAAAAACCCAACATGTAAGGCTAAGAAAGCTGGACTGCATAATTTACAACATGCTGGAGCACCAAAATCAGAGAAGCAACACCAGGATGCTGATTGAATTTATCAGCCGTCCATCATCAGCTTTGATTTTTTCTTTGGCATCTTTGTAAGAGTTTATATTTTCTTTTAGGCTATCTGCAAAAGTCACATCCTGAACAAACCACCCATGCTTTTATCCTCTTGTCCTCAGAGACACTTTTGTGCATTTATGCAAGAAGTGGATTGATGACTGTTCAAATACCTTTGAAAGTACTGTTAAGTCTCTCGAAAAAGTCATTACAAAAAAAGTAATTTTTTAGCCATGGAATACCAAAACATGGAAGGACAGTAAGAAAAGAGGAAAAACTTCCCAAGTTAAATTAAAAATTTAATTTCACTTTCTAATCCATTCAGAAGACATCTTCATTCAGCCAAACTTAAAATCCTGACTACAATAATGTTATTTAAACTGTAAAAAACCTGCTGTTAAGGAAAAACTGCAAGTGAAAGGATTGTGAATAGCTTTACATCCAACAGAAGCCATCTTTACCAGAAAGGCGCAATGCAGAAATGAAAGCACCTTAGTCTTTAGTGCTTTTAGTGGTGACTGCATTCTTTTCTGGAGGAAATAAAAATATTTTTTTTTGTCTTAATTTGTGCAATCAGTGCAGTCTCACAGTTTATCAAATGGCTACCAAAAAAATCACAGTGAAGAAAACACTGTCCTGTATTCAATTTGCTTCATGTGAATGAGGAACACTTCCACATCAAACCTAATACCTTAAGTATTAATATTAACCATGCAAAAATCCACCTTTGTCTCACAAATACAGGAAATGTAAAACAACCTCCTTCTAGAAACACTATGAACTTTAAGATTGTATTTTAAGATGGAAACACAAAAGGTTTCACTTTAACAAGGCCTTCACTATACCATATGTGTGCATTTGCAAATAATTCCACTGTGTAGCTTAAACTGTGCTTCTAGTTATGCCGTGGAAACAAGTAAGTAAAATTTTTGGTACGCAAAACTGTCAAATCAGTGTTCCAAGGCAACCTTTTTAATGTCATTAAGGAAAGACATAAGGTACAGTAAGCTTGCACTTATCCCATCTTTTCTGTCTGCTTTAAAGTAGTTCTTAACATCTTAGGCCTGTTATGTCAACATCTTGTTCATCAATAACTTCTCAAAAAAATATGTAAGCAAAGACAAAGGCTCGCAAAGATGCGCTAATGGGGTGAGTACTCCAGAGAGCTCAAGTACACTTTTAGACACTTACGATTCAGCTGGACAGGGTGCTGGACCATGCTTTTGCCAAGGTTGGACTAGATGATCCTTGAGGTACCCTCCAACCTGGTATTCTATGAAGCAATAACCATTTCGGGCATCCTCTTCAGAAAGGATCCCCGCACCATGCCCCAAGCACCTCTGCCCACAGCACCCTGGCCTCCAATTTCGTGCAGACTCAGGAGGTGCAAGTTTCTAAGGGCCTTTTCAAGTGAGTCATACATATGAACATCTCATTAAAACGGTGCTCAATTTTATAAGAACAAAAGCATTTCTGGGAGCAACCAGCAACTAAAGCAGGGCAATACTGTCTACCTGAAGGAGAAGGCCTGATGCTGAAATCCCACCGACATGGCATCAGAAGCAAGCATTAGGTTTACTTCCACCTTCCTCATCAGAAATATCTACACATTAAAATCATAACTTCCTTTGGAATCAGAGAGACTTTTCCAAGGTTTAAGTGTGAGAGGCTGCTGACAACCAGACTGCATTTCTGATCAAAACCCACGGGCAGACATCTCCTCAGCACAGCAAGAAATGTCTGCCTCAGATTTCCCAATACGTGGAAAAACAGAGCTATGGCCTGAACCTGGCAATGCCATACTGTACAAACAAATTAATCTCTCTGCTTATTTGCTATCCTGGGACATGCAAATAGCCGAGCATCTCTTCTTCAGCTCTCTTTTGTATAGCAGAGGAAAATTTGGTATTAAGAACTTTCTATACAGCTGTAAATGGGCCATCCTGAGGCCATGCACCAAGAAAAGCCTCTGTTATTTCTACATGGTTCACATCCCTACGCCAGGAGCACAGGCTTTCTTCACAGTGGGACCCAGAAACAGTTTTTGAAGATGAATTTAAGTACCTTGTTAATTCTAGGCATCTTCAAAGCTCAAATTAACAACTTTAAAGAGATTTTGTTTACATATGGTCTGTTTGCAAAGATTTACTCACACAACCTCCCTTCATGGCCCCCACATTTTCAGAGCTAGGTGGACAGGCAAAAAGATAGGTGGAGCAGACACTTGCCCTTGTTTCTTAGTAACAACAAAAGTTTTAAAAAGCCTAGTTAGAGAACGTAGTGAGCAACTCAGGTCTGAAGTACAGGGCTGCCAATCTTTAAAGCAAACCACAAGTAAAGCTAAATCTTAAATTCTTACCTAAAGTTTTTTAACCAACAGTTAGGACAGAAATAGTTTCAAATTCAGTCCTGCAGTATCATTAGACACCAGATATATGATCAAGATTCCCAGTTAAAAGAAATTATTTTTAAATTTATCCCTTACTATTTATGGTGATATTATAGGTGAAAAAGGACTACTGGCTGTTTCAGGAAATCCAAGTACACCTTAGTCTCAACTATTAATAGCTATTTATCTCATAAGTTATATTCTCTAATTCAGAAGAACTTCCCATGTATGCTAAACCGGTGCTATCTACTCAATAAAAGACAAAGGAATAGTACGCATATTACTTTGGGGGCATATATTGGATATGAACCTAATTTTTATTTTGCTCCATTTTAGAGCAAGATTCTCAAATGTACTTAAGATTCAAGAAGTACACAGCACAATGCCCAAAAAACAAGAAGTCTACTTGATTCATAGCAGTTGATGCTGAAAATAGAGTGAACCAAGATTAATTCAAAAAGCCTTTCAAAAAAAGCAGCAACCAAAAAGAAATAAAAAGAAAAAGATTACAAACTAAGGCCTCTTTCTAAAATGCTTTTTAGGAAAAAAACCTTAGTACAGCTGCTTAAACAAAGACAAAATCGTATCAAAGAAATTTTAGGTAATAAGAGATTATTCCTACTCCTTAATGATGACAAAAAACAAAGCCAAAACACTCTACACCTCATTCATTAGTTTTGAGACCAAAAAGGTTTGTGTATCTATCTGATAAAATGGACTTGCTATGCAAATGTAAAGGGCAATCACTGCATGAATGCAAGAACTGGAACAGAAAGAAGGGGGCCTTTTAGGTAAGCAGTCATTAAATCGTTAAAATAGATGGCTAAAGAGAAGTCATCAAGAAGACTTTGAAGCAGCCAGTGAATTTAAAGCTATGGTCACATTCTTCTTACAGATAGTTAACCTGGTCTAAAGATCCTATTTTCACATCTACAAGAGCAACAGTACCACATCTACCCAGAACCACCAGCAAAACAACTTTTTCATTGTATAAACCATGAAAAGAGGTCTTCCCATCAGGCTTCTAGTCCTAGTGCACAGACAGTAGCAGAAAAAGTAGAAAACCCCATAAACTCTGACTGGAAAAGCCTGGTGATGCAATCCAGTTTTCATGCTGCAAAACCAAACAACTTTACATCCTTCTGAATTAAACAGTTGAAGGAAAAAAGCATTAGGCTCGTCCATTTTAAGGAGAAGCCAGATTGATTTGCTTCTTTACGACCAATATTCAGAAGATCCCTTGTCTCATATGAGGCATAGCCATGTGAGAACAGTTTAAAACACAGCATGGACACATGACAGATCCCTTCAACTACGTCAAGAAAGTTAACTTTAACTGCAATAAATCAGACCACAGAATCTGGGAAACTACACTTAGGGGCACAAGACTGCTTCAACAGCAGCAGACCGTCCTCTTGATCCTTTGTGCCTATTAAAAAACCACGAAATGAGCAGATTTAGGTCAGCCATCCTGCAGTAAACACAGCTGAAGGAGCAAGAGGAATTCAAAAGCTGGAAAAACAATGGTCTGTGGGAATCAAAGTATGCTTTGCTTAACAACACAAAATAAACTCAAGCCTGACAACTGCTACGTTCTTTTAAACTGTTCTCACCCAAAAAAACTAACCCACAACCAAGCAGCATACAATCTAGTAGGGAATATGCAGAGCCAAGTCAAAGGAAGGTCCGGCTAAACAAATGACGACAGTACTCTAAAGACATTTCTCTATTTTTAGTAGGACACATGTTTAGTACTATTACCTAATACCAAAATAAGTACAAAGAAACAGTTTAAGCCATGCCAATTTGAGTTAAACTCATTGTTTAAAGCAAGAATGTGACTAAAACCATTTTGATGGTCCTGCGGCTACTACTAACAGAAGAATTCAAATACAGCTCTGACCAAAGCTGAGAGACTAGTACCATACAGCTGCAACTTGGTCTATCTCAAAATTAGCTAATTCTAAGAATTCTGTGAATCTGCAGAGAACAGGCTTTTTATTACACCTGCTAAAACTTGTAAATGAAGTTAAATTGTCTATGACAGAAGAAATTCAATAAGTAGTAATATTTACTATGATGGAAATAAGATCAATTTTCAAAACCTTCCTCAGAACATCTAAAGAAGTTCAAGACATGAATGAACTTCTGAACTTTGAGGTCTATGCTTCCTTTTAAGCTAAAGCATGCAGGCTTGTACTTGCAAAACACTCTACTCCTAAGTATCATACTGCATCTGATCATCATGAGATACAATCCTAGCTGGCCTGATGTCATCTGAACTACATAACAAAGCAGCAGTGTCTAATGAACAATCATGACCAAACACTGGGGAAAACTGCATTCTTTAAAATTTGCCCTTTAGCTCTGCTCTAAATAGAAAATATCTGATAATAAATCTAGCCTTGGGCTCGCTGCTAAATTTTAGTACAAGCTAACAGTTGTTTGAGGGCAGAGTAATATGTAGCTGCGGAGAGGGTTAGGAACAGAGGTAATGGTTGCTCACAACCATTACAGTACTGAAAGTCCTTTGACATGTTGGAAAGGGTGACAGACCCATTGCAAGAGCAAGCATGACACTAACTGAAGTAAAGATGTTGTCTACCTCAGCCCCCAAAATGTCCATGCTTCCTTTGCATCCCTACAAAGATGTAACCGTGCAAGCGGCACAATCCTCCCTTGGTTCCCCAGAGGCTTTCTGCAGCCAATAAAATTAGCTAAAACTGGGATCCACAACAGGTATGACTGGCTAGCAAGATCTTCTCCAAGTAGAAAGGGGGGGGGGGGGGGGGGGAGGGGGCGGGTAGGGCTGAGCAGAGGGGATGTTTACTCAAATACCAAGCTCTGCTTTGTATTTCTCCTGCAACTCTAGCAATGGAATGCTGGAAAGCAAGTAAATCAGACCAACTTTGTCAGACCAGGCCAGGGGAGAGTCACACCAAACAGATGCTTGAAATTTACTGAGACAAGACATTCTGTAACTAGCTACAAGATCCATTGAGCAACATATTTTGAGATTTTCCACGGATCCCTCTTGGCATTGCGAACACATTTGGAAAACTAGAAAGAGGCCAGCAACCTGAATTGTCGTCAGCATTGCTCCACAGCCTTACATACACCACCTCATGTGGTTAACTTCTCTGGTCCTCAGCATCACAGCCACAGAGAAACGGTACTATGAAAAAAAAACTGGTTTTACCTGACACATACACACCTGGAGCACAACACAGACAAGCACACACCTGAAAAACACTGTTCCCTTAAATATGTTAGGGCATTGAAGACATTAAAAAGAAAACAAAAAGCATGCAATTTTATGCTAACCATTTTGTGACCAAGAGCCCCATGTATGACAAAACAGTATTTAATAACTAAACCTGCATGAATCTTACTCATTTTTGTCCCAAACTTTATGTCACCTCCTTTTCCTCTGCTTCCCCCATGCCTGGATTCACCCACTGCCCCTTTCCTACAACCATGGCTGCATTTTTCTTCAGATCTCCTCTCACCTGGACTGTGAGGACGCCACCTCTCACCATCCCTCCGTGACCCAGCCAGTCGCCAGCCTCCATCATCATCTTCCCCATTCTGTTCCTCCCTGAAGATGCGCCAGTTCTCGCTCTCAGAGCGTATAAACTCATGCTTCCTCCCCGTTGTTGCTGTCCCACCTTCCTCAAAGTTTGGTCTCACTGCAAAGAAAACATGCTAGTGAACACACATCCCATCTTTAGGAACCTGGAAACAAAAGGGTTGAAATCTTGCTCCCTTTGAGGCAAAAATGCACCAGAAATAAGTGGTGATAGGAACCTGGGAGAGGAATGGAAGTTCATGGAATGAAACATATGACAGGTAGATTTAGGAAATCCTGCTATATCCCTACGTTCCTTAGGATGGGAAAGGCTAAGAAAAAACACAGAAAAAAGCAAAGCATACAAGAAACTATGACATGGATAGGAAAGGCAGAGGAGGAAAAGACAATAGTTTGAGACACAGGGAAGCATAAAAGCAAAGAAGCCAAAGTATGCACAAAGAATAAGCTGCTGTATCATGAAAAGGCTCTTGCTAAAGGAAAATGGGAATGCAGTAAACTTAATTATACACATTTTATCAAAACCAAATATATTTGCTACTTCTGTAATAAAAAGAATATGAGATGTATATATTTAATCCAGTATGACGTACAGCATTCTTGCAATGTTTTAGGGACGACTGAAAATGTAAAGTAGGATTAAGGATTAAACAGGAAAAACACAGCAGTGTTAACATCATCATGTGAATCCATTTTCTGGAGAGTCAAGGTCAGCATATTAAGAGTTAGAAGCAACTATGATCAAGCTCAAGGACAAGTCTACCAGAAGTTCAGGATACAGGATAGTCTTTCAGTTCCTCATTCACATTATGTTATATTTAAATTAAAACATAAAATCCCCAAGTACTTAATGAAAAGCAACACTTGCCACAAAATGATGGTAATTTTTTTATAAAAAGTATCCACAACATACACCAGTAACGCAGGCTAGACATACATGCTGCTTTCACTGTTGATTCATCCTGACAAGGATACACCACCACAGAAATAAACAGTAGTACTAGCTTCAGGACTTTTGGATTTTTTATTTCTTTAAATGTGTTTAGCTGTGTAGCAACAGAATTCTCACAGGAACCATGGTGATGCTGCTTCTTCACTGATACTATTAACCAGTGTTAACCTGAAATTGTGTGGTTATCTGTAAAAAAAGTATTCAAGTACCAGAGAAAGGAATACTTAATTTTCCTTCTCAGTCTTAAAATCCAAAAATACAAGATGGTATTTATTGAAGATTGCATAGTATGCCTACTTGCTTAGACAGGAAAAACAAACAGAAAGCATGACTAGGCACTAAGATTCTGGGGGTGGAAAGAGGCATTTTTAAGTTACTTAGTTTAAGGATAGGAGATTGCATTCTCCTTTCTCCACATCACACAGTTTTTGCATTCAATGAGAAAGATGAGGAAACAGGAGTAACTGAAATTTATGGCATATCAAACCTCTATTTAGAACTTAGGAATTCTTCCTACCTAGAGATATTGCACTCTGGAGAGAGGAAACACGCGATCGTTGGACTTTGCATGTATCTTGGAGAAGAACCAACATCCTTTCTCCACCATCTTAAAACATTAGACAAAAAAACCCCGGTTTTTTCCTCCAGCTCAAAGTTTTCCACAGTATATTAGTTTACGGAGGGACTATAGTGAAAGAGTACAGGTGGAATTCAATCCAGACTAGAAAATCCAAAATGTTTCCAGTTTCCCATACTCCAGGTTTACATGAAACCCTTTTACTACTGTTACAGGAACAAGTTTCTACAAGAATTTTCAAGATGGCAGGGCCCTTGACCTATCAAGCAGGCAGGAGAGGCAGGAAACGCCCCAAAGTTTAAGATGCAAGAGCTCTTCCACCCTGATGACTACCTGAGTGATTACTTGAGGCCCTCAGAAAAGTAAATGGAATACCTTCCTCTTGTGTCTATATAAAAAGCTAAAGTTATTGGCTAACGAAGTACACCATCACTACCAACAGACAATCTCAGCTATGAAGCCAAACATAGCCCAGATACACATCTACTTCATTGAAGGGGACATGTGGCTAAGTATAACTTCTTTGAGAACAAAATTTTTAAAACTGTGTATTTTGGGAAGTCTCTGGTGATACTGGCTCTGAAAAAAAACCATAATAGAATTGATTGCTGGAGATACTCAACTCCCTTCATTTGGTAGGTGCAATGCTGGCAAATTTACTTATCTGGAATGGATAAGCCTTTGCCGATGAAGGTCAACCACATTCTGTTTTCCCATGCTTCACATAAAACACAGGAAGGCAACAAGCCAGACAGAAAATTTAAGTCTGGGAAATACAGGGTGGTGGTTTGTTTTGGTTTTTTGGTTTTTGGTTTTTTTTTGTTGTTGTTGTTGTTTTTTTTTTCATTTTAGATGTCTGAAAAATATCACCCAGAAGAATCTAACAGGAAGTTTAGGGAAGCCTCTCAGTATTGTGCCTTGGATGGGCTTCACATAGTAGAAGACTAGGAGACAAGAGCTACAGAGCCAAGTCAGCTGAACCTAACACACAGAGATAGTGGCCCAGGAGAGAGCTGCAATCCAACAGACCAAATGAGCCTAAGACCCAGACGATAAGGAATATGCCTCGTTCTTTCTGAACTTGTATTAGAATGCTACAAGAAAGAAGAAAAATGTCATTTTTATTCTGCAGCAAAACACACTCGTTTTTCCTCACTAAAAAAGTTACCAAGAGAAAAAGGTTACTCAACTTGCTATTTTGAGACTAGAAAAATATTTTTTACGAATGTATCTATTATTTTCATCAAAATTCACAGCTACTAACTCATTCAGTAACATTAAGAGATTTTAGAGTAACAATTAAGAAAAAAAGTTATTTCTGTCCATTACTAAGCTCAGTTGAGATTCTGGAGACAGCTCTTTAACACTGGGAAGCTATCAGTTCACAGGCTCTGTTCCACTCTTCCAAAAACATTTTGGGGGAAAAAAAAGTTACCTAAACAATACTGTGAAATCTACTCTGCCACTGAATATGCATGTGTTTTTAGCCCCTCTGCAAATACATACATGCTATAGACATACTCAAGGCAACAAGTCAGGTCGTCTTAGTCCTTAAGACAGCTGGGTTTGCCCCTAAGAACTGAACTATAGAAGTCAGGTTTTGTATTCAGAATTTGCAGAAAATGGCATCCCCACTTGCTGCTGTGGGGCTTGAAAAACACATCTCCACAGAGGTGACAGACCATCAAACGCATCAAACGCTGTCTGCCAGGATCAGACACAAGTGGGATTCTGCCCCTCCTCTGACTTTCATTGCTACAGCATTAGAAAACTAAGAAACATAGGGGCTTTATAAATATATATATATATGTGCTTAGAAGGGGTCAGTACTATATTTACCTGAGGATGGTATCGCCTATGATTCTGAAACCTGTCTAAACACAGCAGCACTCCAGTGTGTCACATCAGATGACTGTTCCGAAGCTACACTTCAGTGGAATTGAGAGAAAATGCTGTGTATCGTGACACACAAGGTTTCTGGTACTACGACACCATAGCAAGCAATATTCAAAGACAGCAAGGTATGTGTCAAAACAGACCTGCATTAGATGATCTTGAACATTAGACAGACCAGCCTTAACAGAGGTTAAGGATCAGAAAAATCAAGCTACCCAGATGACAGAAAGACTGTGATAAAACTGTATACAAGGATACTTCTGCAGCTTACATCTAAACTCATAACTTCCAAAGTCCTAGCATATTGTCTTTGCAAACTATTCCTAGACTTGAGAACATTCATTTCAGCTGAAATTACTTAGGTCAGAGGGTCAGTATTTGGCCATGTTTTAAGGATGAAAAAACTAAAATGCAATCTATGGTTTTGCCTTGGACTAATTGACTGGACTTCCTGAAGGGAAGGAGCAGTAAAAGGGCACCTCTGTTCAAGTCTGTCACAAAGCCAGCAATGGTGTTTACAGAAAGCAGAGCCTACTGATATCCAGCCAAAAAAGCCTACAGCTGTGCAACACTGAGCTGAAGGGAGACTAACTGCAAAGAACAAGACTGGGATTCTGGAACATAGCCCCATGGCAACACGTCTCTGAAGACGACTTACTAACAGAATGGCAAATAACTTCTGTTCTCCATGCTGTCAGTCCATGTTTCCTATGACATGGTCACTGTTTGGAGAGAAACACCAAAGCGATGATTTACAGCAATGCTGTTTCCTCTAAAGAGGGGAAAAACTAGGGAGAGTCTATTAAAGTGCTTTGACTTGCTCTCTAATTTCTGCTGCATCCTACACTTCCTCAATAAGGTAAGAAAAACCTTTGCAGCTAGTGTTTTTAAAGAAATTCAAATGACTTTGCCTAGATGTGTAATTTTGTAGCTCATTTTACAGGAAAATATGACAAATGGCCTTAAGATAATGTTTCTAAAGGACTACCTTCTCATTAAGGACAGTATTTGACATGCTAGGGGTATTACAAGAATACATATATTGTGAAGCAACCCACTTGTAACCAAAGTCAGTGACAGAGATACAAAGTTTTGATGTCTATTTCTAGCTTTACATTTTGTCTCCATACAAAACTCAATCTCAACAGTACATCTCAAAGAAATACTATTCAAGTATCACTCCGTATTTTTTGCTAAACTGACCATTATCCACTGTCATGACTATGGGTGAACCAGTAAATTCAAAGGAATTAAAAGAGTTTATTTTTATTTTTATTATTATGTTAAGAGAGTTTAATTCCATAACACACACCTGGAAATCACATACTCTAGCTATTTCATCTGCTGTATGATTGTGTTAAGATTTTCAATCCATTCACTTGAATCAGATTAGAAAACCTGTGATCAGACACCACCCACCCTCTACAGTACAAAATATGGTTTGTAAGAAAATACTACTTGTAAAAAAAATATATCCCACTTGTGAATAGAAGAGGCTGTCTGTAGCGGAAGTTCAACTTTGTGAAGGGTGAAGGGCAAGTCACACTGTCCCACAGGCTTGCCACAGTGGTGGCAGTCCCCTTGCACTACATTATTTGCCCGCGTTCTGAAGGTCACACTATGCCTATCACAATTTTTAGTGCTGTGCCTGAACATGTATTAATGTTCCATACTAATGAAGCAAAGAATTAATATTTTGCAATTTAGGGTTTGAGGGAAGGTTAAAGGGAAAAAAAAAATAAAAAAAGAAGAGGGAGGATTTTGTTTCCTAAGCAGGAAAGTCTACATTAATAATTTTCCCAGCAGGCCTTCAGTAGTTTTACTGAAAACAACTACAGCCTTTGTTTCACAGATCCTCTTACATCTGTCGTTCGATCAAAGCCCTCACGTCAACAGCTCACCAAGGGGAAAAAAATTAAAAGTGTGAAATACTACTGCATTACAAAGCTGTCCTCAGAGTTCGTTTTAGTAGTGCAGCATGCTGACCACTCTGCATGGCCATTCAGCTAAAACATCTTCCCTGAATAACTCTTCTCATTTGCTAAGTAAGAGAGAAAACAGCACAAGTGAAAGTGGTTTCGTTTACTGCATGGAATCAGCAACCCACTTAATCTGCACCGTTTCATTCCTAGGCTTTAGCAAAATCTGAGATTAATTCCATGTTTTCACAAAGGAGCAACATGGAGATGGAAAAGTGGCCAGATCTGCATCTTCTGACCAGTATTAAGCTACAGTTCAGTAACACCCTCCAGACACCACCAGCTGTACCATTAGCTTTAGTTAAGACCAACACTCAGGAGCTCAGGACCTAATGAGAAGAGGAAGAAGTGGCACTAGACAAGCAGCAGTGAGACACTAGTGTCTCTCTTCACCTAAACAAACAGTAGTTGACACTGGTTAGAGAGAAATTATCTGAAAACAGTGTGTGTTTTTCAGCAGCACTACAGGAACTTTTCCCATTCAGCTTTTCCAGGGGAATTTTGGCCTTTTCAACTTTAACATAAAACTTTAAGATTATACAAACCTAAAAAATTATCTTGATTAAGGAGGTGAGGGGGAAGGCACCCCTTCTCCAAGTAAGTGTTTGAGGATTTCTCCTTGGCTGCTAAGGGTTTGTGTTGGGTAAAGAAATGCTCCTAACAAACCAGCATTCTTTTCCACATGATCAGAGCTAACCGGCCCCCCTGCAGGCAAAATGACCAATCAAATCAGCTTCAGATGAAAACCAACCCCCCCCCCCCCCCCCCCAGCACTATAAACACAGGAATGAGACATACAAACCCATTTTTTAAATTAAAAAAAAAAAAAAATTCTCTACCAACCACTTGTGGGAAGCTTCTCTCCAGTGCTGGGACCAATATACAAGACCAGCCCAGACTTCCTCCTGGAACCTAGGTATTCCCCCTTCTCCTGCACACAAGCCCTTCAGAGACCGGTAAGTACGCAAATATTTTTTTTCTTTTTCTTATTGCACAATTAGAAATTGTTCTGTCATTCTTTAATCAAAGAAATCAAAGTTGTTTTCAGGGCACAGAGTTTTCTTTCTACAGCTGGCTAAATTATTACCTTAAAATGGTTTCTGATTGCCCCCCCTCCTTCAAAAAGAAGCAAACGCTCTCTCAGATGAGCGTATCCCTAACAGAATACAAAGCAAAACTGAAGTCATCAGGCAATATTTTTTCAGGAAGTTTTCAAGTTAAACAGTGCTGGACAGACTCTGCAATGCTTCGCAAACAGAGCATTTGCAAGCCTCCAGCTAAGGTAGCCAGGCGTTGGCCAAGTGTTATGAAAAAGTCATCCTCACCTTGTCACATTCATCATAACTCAGCACTTCAGTTCCATCACAAATGAAAGTGAGCTTCACCTCATCAAGCCTGCTTTTACCATCTCTAATTATATCTCATGTCTTCAATCATTTTCAAATCAATGCATTCTCTGTGCTTATGGACACACTGTGAGCTAGCACTGCTGCCCAGGAAGCCGTGCACAGGCATCAAGCACGAACTCCAACATCCCAGAAAACTCGAGTTATTCTAGTCAAGCTATTACAAAGTCTGCATCACACAGGGCAGGACTGCTCTTCAAAACCAGCAAGCTCCCACAAAAGATGGATGGCAGCAGACTTCTATTACTGCAGCCTTACATCAAATAAAATCCTCCCTCTGTGAATTTACTCCTTCATTAACAAGACTACATTTTGGACTTAGCTTTTTCTATAAGGTTTTAATATATACAAGCATATTTTAAAGCCTTAAACAATATTTAAGCCAAGTCTTGGTAAAGTTTTTTCTGTTTCTGTAAAGGTGGCCAGACTAGTTGGTCCAATCAGATATTACCTCAGAATCAAGAATTTAGAGTTTACATGAATCCTCACAGTAGCTTCAGCATGCTGTACTATGCAAAAACACATACAAAAAATGGAGCATTACAGATGTTCCCAAAAATCCAAGTATCTAAGCAGTCTGATTTTCTGTACTATTAAAAAAAATTGAAAAAGACACGCTCTCCCATTTTACCAAAATTTTGGTAGCTTTTTGCTTGTTTGGGGTTTTTTGAAGTGCATTCTGTAGTAAGCTGTCACAGAAGGTCAAAAGTACAAGCTCTTGCATCCTATCCTTTGTGGCACTTGCTTTGAAAAGCAGGACTTGGGCTCACTAAATTAGAAGTTCCCATTTTTACAAGACTTGCTTATATGTGCAGCAAGTCCTAAAAACTGTTATCTTAATTCTGCAGACTGCTTGGAAAAAACAGTTTTGTCACAAACTACTCCCATTCATCTCAATGGGGCATTAGCTAGAAAACCTAAAGGACAAACGTGTTTGAAATTTTAACTATCCTACTAACAACTGCAGCAGAAGCTTTGAACCAAAGCAGTTACTCTAACTGAATTACTTCCTACATTTCTAAGATTGTCCCTTAATGTAAGTTTTATGATCCGGTCATGTCATCAATACTGAAACAAAACTTCATTTCTTAATACTGATGTCAGAGCATCTCAAGGATTGCCACTCAATCTAATAACAATACCAACATTTTAATAGCATGAAAGTGTCTTTTAAAAATATATATATTTGTTCTTTTTGCAAAGTGCAGAGGCAACAACACATCTGCATGATCACAGCTTGGAGTACAGAGATGACAGAAACTAGTAGAAGATTATGTGGACCCACATCAAGTAAAGAGGGAATGTACACATTCCCACAGGGTCATGCCAGCACCACCTGGGTTCTAATAAATCTTCAAATTATGCTACAGTTGTAAGCAGTTTTTGCAGTTACTCCCAAACAGCAGGTACTCTTGACTACTTCACTGTCATAATGAAGCAGTACGCTAAAAACTGCCTGAAATCCCTTCCAAGGTCAATTAGAACAATTTGAAGAGCAGAAGTTGGGCAGGTAGGGCAGCACTGCAGGAGTCTACCCTGAACACAGCTCCACATAAAGGCACTCAGGCTCCTAAGATGGTTGCAGGTGCATTAACATACTGAGCTGAAAACAGGCTGGAAGCATCACTTTAAATGCCTTCAACCAAGAAGGCAAACAAACACTGCTGCAAACGAGCCCCCCTGCAATCCTACTGAAGTCTTTAACAGCTGAGCTGCTGCTGTCAAGAAAAAGGCTAAGCAAGAGGAAAGAAGAGGAAAGCAACATGGTGGCGTGAAGCAGCAATGTTAACAAAGGGCTGTTACGACTCAAGGAAGATCTCGGTCAAAAAGACAGCACGGGAGATCAGTATGCTGGGTCATGAATTTCAGAAATGCAAGCAATATACTAGAGCTGTAAGGCAAGGTTTTATTACACAAAAATCATTAGCAAGCCAGGTCAGTTTAGAACCTGCCCAACTCCTAGGAAAAGGGAAACTGTGACTTTGATTTAAAAAGGTAGTACTCACCCTAAACTGACTTGTCTTAGAATGTCAAATAGAAGAAGTCAGAATGAGGGACAATGATGGCAAAGAGACTAAAAAAAGGTCAAAGAACAGACATGCACACTACAGTTGGTGATAACCATTACATTTTCAATAGGCTGGAAACAGGAAGACTTAGACATCCTGAATGCAGGATGAAAAACTGGTCAACATGCCAAAAGATGTTTAGAAAAGTAATTCCTGACAGTTCCGGTCTTTCCAGTCAAGGGCTATCAGCTGGGAGATGGAAGAACACTTCAAAGCTGTAACAGTTTCACAAGTCAGGAACCAGGGAAAGCAAAGCCAGACAAACTGCATAACGTTAAGAGATTACATTAGACAAATCTGGATTAAAAACACAGTAGGTATTTAGCAGCGAGAGGTAAGTATACTCCAAAAAACAATGCAGAATTTTTCTTTTCAAGTCAAAGTTTAATGTCTTTCCAAAACATACACTGTTTGAAACTGGGATTAATGTGGGGACATCAAGGACCATGCCAGGCAGGGGATCACATCAGATGGTCCAAACTGTACTTTACAACGTCATTAATTTATCACTAACAAAGAAAGAAGGTATTTGTATTTTTTACTACATTGGGCAACAAAACGAGTAGAAAGAAGGCAGTGATTCTTTTTAAATTCAGTCACATCTACTCCTAAATTGACTTTGCTTTTGAGAATACAGAGGACTGATCCTCCAGCCCAAGTAAGCTATTTCTCACAGGGCAGTTCTTTCACCTCTTATTCTAAACCAACTGCAATGCTCTCGGAACCTATCTGCAGTTTCTTACCCACTTTTCCCCACCCCAAGAAGTTGAGACTTGTGGCTTAAAGCTATCAATAGCTTTTGCAAAATCAAATAAGATTTTTTTTTTAAAAAAGAACCCAAATTGTTTTGGAACTCAAGCTTACACACTTCCAGTGCTATCACTGCCATCAAATTAGATGCCTAATATTTTCAGCAGTCCTAGACAATAAAAATCGTAGGCCTATATATCAAATCAGACCAGAGCAGTAACCTGGTTAACCTTAGCAGGCAAATTCCCCTGCTGGGAGTCCCATGGAGCAGAGACACAAGACTGTTGTAAACCGTGCTGCTGGGGGCTAACGGAGTTTCTCTTTCTCAAGTACCTTCAAACTCTGTCAGTAATGGATCCTCCCCCATAGAAAAGATTCTAAACAACCTGACAATGAACACTAACTAAATTTTTTCAGAGCTTTAAGTCAAAATTAAATGATCAATCAGCTCCCAAGAAAGCTCCTTGACAAAACTGAGACCCTGCAATGCTCACAGCATTTTGCTCTGAGTAAAGAGCACCCAAGCACGCTACCTTAGCATTGATATATGGAAGACACAAAGCATAGCAAAGAAAAAGTGTACCACATTAAGTATGTTTTTCCTTAATGTATGTAACACTGTAGAAAAAAGGCTTCTGTCACCAACCAGTCTGTATCAGGTTAATTCTCACAGCATTTGTTTGTTTTGCAAACCTGTATTACTTGGAAGCTACTAAGCAGATGCTGCCCTCAAAGTACCACGAGAACCTACAGAAACACATCAATTTTGGTTTTGTGTTTTGTTGTTTGTTTTTTCAAGAATGCATGATGTTTACACCCAGAACCATGTTGTTCTGCAGGTGTTCTCTATTCACACAAATACTGTGTGTACTCCTTATCCTAAGATGATTAAACCAAGGCATTGTCCACAGCTCATTTTAAGCATGGTCCCCATCATTCTTCCCATTCAGAGAAGCCCCTTTTTCCAGCTCCTTCACAGCATCCAGAAAGGCTTTTCTAAATCTTAGCACAAGGACTCTGTTCTACAGACAAGTTGCTAATCATTTGGCTCCTGAAGCATTTAAAACTGTATTCAGGTTATTTTAAATTCTGTAACAGTGCAGCAAGACTGAAAACTCATTTACAGAGCTGTATCATAGATGAAAGATCAAACTCAAATGAAGGTGCGGGGTCATGCTATAAGCTAAATGGACTATGATCAGAATCCCCCAAGAAATGTAACCTGGCACTACTGACCAGGAAAATCTCAGTAAGGCCACTGTATTCTCCAGCACAGGGAGCTGTTTCAAAATGCTCCTTTCTAGGGGATGTGAAATGAAAAATAAAAATGAGGGGAAAACCACCAAATCCCACTCAGGCCATCATCTACCCTACCTCCTTTGACTACATGAATAGAAGAAATAGCTGAATGGTTTTGAGAACCTACAGAAGGAAAGAAAAAAAATTTAGCTAAATATTCACTGTGATGTCAATTCCCATACTTCAGTATGCATTAAGTGAAAACAAAAGAGAATGTTCTGTCTTTACTAAAATTTGGTAACAAGATCAAGTAAACAGTCACAAAACATGCTGGTTTACAGCATCAAACATCACAAGAAAGATTTTTATCTTCCATAAATTCATTCTGAAGTTCAGGATCCTTAGATCTAATGCATTTCAAGATAAAACTAAGACAGCACTCATGGGGAGAAAAGAAATCCAATTCCTCTAGGCTGTCTGTACACTTGTATTATACACTGAAACAGTCATAATTCAAAGAAAGGTCAAAACTGATAGGAAACCAAAGCTGACTAAATACACCATGTATAATTATGATTTGCAGAATTTTTTTAAAAAAAATCCTCTGTTGTTCTACAAACAAGCTTCCTCCCAATCTTCTTTAAGTAGGCTGTACACATTGTGAAGTCTATCTTACATGAACCTGTATTTAATTTTAATGTGTCCCAGGTGAACTTTAATATTCAGTATTTATAAAATTTATGGATTTGAGTGGCCAGTGTCTTTTCAAAAGACACTTGAGCATCTCTGACTTTGGCAAGTTTCGAGGTTTAATAGTAAACAAAGGAGCCTAACATGTCAAATACCCACAACTATCCATTTTGCTTCCCACATTTGCAATTCCACCTTCACCCCTAATTCCCATACACTTGCTGTCCTATTTTCTTATTTGGTCACTAATAAAAAGTACACTGCTTTGGCAGCCTAGATTTCAAATTACATCACAGTATATTTTCAGCATTGGTCTCCTGCCCTCTTTCCACCTGATCCTTACACGAACAACCTTAGACTCCCAGAAGCAGCTCTGCCCCAAATATTGTAATTCTGCTTAACTGGACATGGTGGGCCCAGACAGCAGTCATTTCCTTCAGCTAGGAAAGTCCAAAAGGGCTACTAGGTAAACCACAGCATTCCCCTAACATGCATGAACATGTTAGCAAAATAATATAAAAAACATTATTTCCATAGCACTATTGTTAACAGTGTTCATAATAGTATCGGTAAACTATTATACTGTTAAAATGTAAACTATTATGCTTCTAAAGAAGTTATTAAAACTGATACAATCAGACAAAATTCATTTTCTTTTCCGATACAGCACGCCTAATCACATCCCACCCAACCCTAAAGAATTAAAACATGCAACTCAAATGTAAATTTAGGAAGGTAAAGTATGAAAGTTATATTTAAACAACTAAGCAGGGAAAACTTGAGAAGCAGTCAGATTTTTAAACTTAATCTTTTAGCAAAGTATTACCACAAAGAGTGGTAAATTCCTCTCCAGGCTTCTGACTTAATCTTCTCTGGATTGCAATCTATAAGCCCTCCTTTGTTGGCTGCAGCATTTCAACCCCTGCTGATGTGTCAAAATCTGTGAATGTTAGGCAAAATACAAATACGCTGCACTGTATCACATTTTTTCCTTTTTTTCTCTTTTCTAGACAATGACAACTGATATGATAGAGAGCAATAACACGAAATCCAGTGCTCCCCTACTGACCCAAAGATACCTGAGGATGGTGACCAAGGATGGACATAGCACATTCCAGATGGATGGTGCCCAAGGAAAAAGTCTGGCATACCTCCGAGATGCATGGGGGATATTAATGGACATGCGGTGGAGATGGATGATGCTTGTCTTTTCTGCTTCTTTTGTCATTCACTGGCTAGTCTTTGCAGTGCTTTGGTATTTTCTGGCTGAGATGAATGGGGACCTGGAGCTGGACCATGATGCTCCACCTGACAACCATACTATATGTGTCAAATACATCACCAGTTTTACAGCTGCTTTCTCCTTCTCACTGGAGACGCAACTCACAATTGGTTACGGCACTATGTTCCCAAGCGGGGACTGTCCCAGTGCTATTGCACTGCTTGCAATACAGATGGTCCTGGGGCTCATGCTGGAAGCCTTCATCACAGGTAATCCTTCATATTTAATCTTTAAACAGAATAGGTGTAACAATTAGATTTAAGAAATGGAGCTAGAATAGTGATCATATTGATATCTGAATGAACAATTAGGTCAGTCACTACAAGGATAATAAGATTTTGGCTATGTAGTAGTAAAAGTTCAAACTCCTTTCATTAACAAAAGTCATAAAGTAGGCGATAGCAGGATAGGGACTTGAGAGTTCCACTATGCATTGGGCAATACTTGTGGCAGACCCCCACTTATTCTCAATCATTTATTTCTTATACCATTATCTCTTCAAGTCTTTTCCATGGAATTACAATATTTAAAGTCAATTTGCTTTGATTTTAAAGTTTACTTTTGTCTAGCTGAAGTATTTTTGTTGATCTTTAAGTCAGCATTTGCATATTCCTCAGTACCTGATGTAATGAGAACTTTTACAATGTCACAGCTATTTCAAAGTATTTAAAATTATTTTAAGTAATTTTCAGGTTTAAAGTATTTCAAGAGACTTTAAAAATATACAGGTTAGTTTACCGTGTATTAACAAAGAGCTTCTCCAGTGGCAGCACACCAAGATCAGGTATTACTACCAATTACAGTAAATCGTGGCAAGCCAAGGGCTCTCCTTCCTACAGCTACAATTCATTCTCTAAATACTAGTAGGGGAACATAGTTTAGAAAAAGAACCATTTCAGGAATGCTGTATTTTTAAAACAAGAACAGGTTAGTGTGCTGCCAATCTAGCAGTTTTCAGACATGCAGGCTGAGGCTAGAAGGACCATGCGCACCCAAGCCTGCTTCTGTTCCTTTGGACTGGTTCACAGAGCTCTGAGGCTGCAGGGAACCAACCCAGGCACTGTGCTGGTTTTCAGTTTGTCCTTTTCCACGATGCAGGTGCTTTTGTGGCAAAGATCGCTCGACCCAAGAATCGGGCATTCTCCATCCGCTTCACCCGCTCTGCCGTAGTGACGCACACAGAGGGAAAGCTGTACCTTATGTTCCAGGTGGCAAACACACGCTCCAGCCCACTAACTAGCGTCCAAATTTCTGCTATACTCTACCAAGAACAAGAAAATGGGCAGCTGCACCAAACGAGTGTTGACTTCCACCTAGACAGCATTACTTCGGATGAGTGTCCTTTTTTCATCTTCCCACTGACCTACTACCATTCAATCACCCCATCCAGCCCGCTGGCTGCTCTCCTCCAAAGAGAAGCTGCTCAGCATTTTGAGCTGGTTGTCTTTCTGTCAGCTGTGCAGGAGGGCACAGGAGAAACGTGTCAAAGGAGAACGTCCTACCTCCCCTCAGAGATCATGCTGTACCATCGCTTTGCCTCTGTGCTAGCCCGCAATGCCAAAGGTGAATATCAGATCAAGATGGAGAATTTTGACAAGGCTATTCCTGAGCTCCCAGCTGCAGCTGACTCAAAGAATCCAAAAAGGACTGACAAGGAGATCCGCATCAATGGGCAGCACGCTGACAGCTTCCAGCTCTCTGAGACTGGCCTCACAGAATAAAGAGAGCAGACTTTGAACTTTGTGCTTTTTTAATTATTAATACATTAAACTTTCAGGTTCCATTTACAACCTTCCTTCCTTGCCTGCCCTGTCATCTTCTAGTGATCTTTCTCTTGTACTCCCATCCTTTTGATTACAACATGATATGCAGAGTAAAGAGAACTGGTGTGCCCACGTAAACTGAGGAAAGGCTGGATTAACCACCCAGGACAAAGTCAGGTACAAGATTCACAGTACTAATTCTTGGAAATTAAGAGCTGCATGCCAAATTCACCAGACTACGATTAAAGCCGCACCGTCCCTGAAAGGAGAGACCTTCAAAACTCCCAAAGCTGACCAAAATCATAATTAACCAGCTTGTGACAAAATGGAATACACCACAGAACAAAAAACTCAGTCAAAACCAATACAGGGTAATTCAGTGTATTATTCAGAATATTAATTCTGGTATAAGCAACTCTATTAATCCAAGATCCTAATTTTTCTGTCCTCTTAACTCTTTGGGGATACAGAGTTATATGAGTTTTCAGATGGCCGAATTCACTCTTAGAAAGTACTGCCAATCTCTCATGGCAGTGAAAAGCACTCCTGCTGTGCTTATTAAGCAAAATTGTAAATACTAACTGTAGTTCTTCCTTCTGCCAAATAAGAGAACATCTCATTTCAAGACAGGTCTATGAAGACACTATCAAAAAAATCTTGACGTATATGACAGCTGCTGCAGTGGAAATTTTTTCGTGTCTGGAAACACTGAATAAATTATTTAGCAGTGGAAAACAAACTACTCTAAATGAATTAATGTACTTTTTTTTTTTAAAGGACCATACATTCCACATGTTCTCACCTTTGCGCTGCTTGTCTCAAGTAGATCTGACCCAGAAGGGTGCACTATATACATGAAAAGAACTGCATCCATTTATATTTTATGCTTTTTAACATCAATATTTGCCTGTACACACAGCACAAAAATATTTAGACACACTTGAATCAATTTTAAAATAAAAAATTAAAACTATACACAAGACTTCTGTATTTAAGTGCCTCATAAATCTATTGCAATTAAGACACTGTTCTGAAGTTCCTAATTTAAGTAGCTAAAGGATAAACAGAATGATGGATAATTATTTCCAAGCTCTCAACAAAAGCAGTGCCTATTATGCATTCATACCTGCACAGTCAAGTATCAAAGTAAAAGTTATCCATCAAGTGTAAAAGACTTTTTTACCAGAAACCAAGGTGGCATAAAACACAACTTTCATTGACAACAGCATAATACACTACAAAATACGCATCCTTTTAGCTTCACTGAAGTGGTCAGGAGCAGGAAAAACAGTCTCAAGCTATCCGATGAGATACTGTTTAAGGGAATTCTTCTCAAGCCCCAGAACTCTGTTAATGGAAGTGTGTTCACCACCCAAAAGAAGTTTGCAACAAGGTACTTGTTTTAGGGTCTGGGGAAATCGGAAGCAGTCCCACAGAAGCATTTTCACACAGGAAAGGGGAATGAAGCAGAGGGACTACATTTTCACTGCAATTCAACTCTCATTCCAATATTGTTCAAGTATTGCCTCCCCCACATTCCAGACCTCAGACAGATCTGGGTTTACTACAGATACTCTGAAAATATCCTTTTTTAAATTTAATTTTATGTAAAAGCATTCATTAATATTATGGAGCTTGGACAGCAACACACTATCAAGTTACATTGTCTTCATCCCTACTTTTCTTAGCTGTTGACGCATATGCAGACTAAAGATCCTTTTTCCACCCTCATATCAGTACCAATAATTAAGTACTTCTTGCAAGTGTCATTTCCATGTTCTCCACCAATCTAAGACATTGAGAAGGGCCTACAAATTAAGAACCAGCACAAGAGCAGTAGAACAGATTGCTGTGTCAAGTCTGAAAAAACATTTATGACAAGAGAGCAATATTCTGTGTGAGGTATTGTTTTTCCCATATATCACATACTCCAATCTCAAGACAAACCACTTGTTCTAAAATTCAGATACATAATCCCAACAGGACAGTACCATAATCCCACCATTTAGAGCCAAAGTTATAAAAAGCTATTTCTAATTTCAATTAACACCTAATCAAAGTGTGGGCAGCTTGCTTTGGTTTCTAAATGACTTGATACTTTGAAGTTGTCCTGGTTTTTAAATAATTTTCTACTTACAGATTTGATTCAAAAGCAAGGGAAAAAAGCAAGAATAAAGAGAAAAATACGTTTAGTATACACTAAACACAATGTTCAAATACTGCATTTTGGAATGTAAAGCTCAATACTACTACAGAAGCAAATTAGTCAAACAACTGTGTAGTTACTTCAGAACAGCTGCAGAACAAGGGGTAAACAAAACACCCCTATTGCTTTTACAGTTCTAGAGAGCTGATGAACCATGGATGTCTGAAAGTATTGGAAACATGGCATGGCCCAACACTGGAAAGCAATCCTGGAGAAATTGCTGATTGGGGTGATGCAACGAAACTGCACTCTGTATTTTGACTAACATTGCAAGGCCAAGCTGGTGATGAGCTCCTTTGGATGCACTTCTTGCTAGTGAGGTAGGGAAGAAAAACAAGCCAGGCAGAATAGGGGGTAAGAGCAACTCAAAAGAAATTCAACATCCTTTTAATAGTCACTTGGACACCCTTTTTAGATTCATCTTCTTAACCTAACCAAAAAATACACATTGAACAGAACTCAGTCAGGTTGCTCAACTGACTTACTGTCTTGTTTAATCTACATTACAACTAGTTACTACCAGTGTGTAATTGTTGGTAACTAATCAAATCCCCTCAGCTACTAAACTAGTATTAGTCAAGAGGCTGCACAGAAAATTAAGCAGCTATCTTGCAGTTCTAGAAGAGAGCCATAATCAAGAAAACTTGATCATTTTCTTTGCTAATGGCCTCAGCCTTCCAGAAGGGATTTGAGTTCTCAATGAAGTCCATCAGGACTGTGACAGTGGGCAACAGAAACTTGCAAATACTTTGTACATCTTCAACTCACATACTGAAACTAGGAACGTACATTGTTTATGTTGAGAATTAGACAAATGTGAACTTGCAAATTGTTGTGAGCACTGAAAAAGCAATTTTTAAGAACAGTTGTTCTTAAGTGTGTTGATCATATTTGAGAAGTAATTCTTTGTTGAAGGACTATTACTTTTTTAATCTCGTGATTTTAATAGAGGGGTTCTTGCACTGCCATCCATTATGAATGCCCAGAACAGTTTAATAATAGATCTCTTATTAATTCTGGAATATGATCGCCCAGAACAAAGAACATGAAAAATTGGCAACTCAGTAAATTATGTAATCTGAGGCTAAGCCAAGGCTCTACAAAAGAGCAAGGAAAAACTGAAGTACAATAAAGTTGGGGAATAAAATCTTACATTAAGGAGTTTAACAGAAACCAATACATGCCTCTGCTAAAGCACGCTGGCCTGAATTATAAACTGCATGTCATTTCATTCCTTGATCTTATTACTTCTCCCACTGTTTTGCGTGGTATACTAGTGCTTGGTATTAATGTGGGACTTCTTTTGGCACATCTGTATCCTTATCTCACACTCAAAATATTTTGTCATTGGAAAGCCTTTACGTAACAGTAGCTACTTGTTCATTAAGGCTTGAGTCAAAACAGACCAATACCTTCCATTAACAATTTTGTGCTTTCCACCTTATTTCTCTTTGAAAGTAAAGAGGAGAGGAATGATGCTCCCACTTACTGGGACATTAATCTCTAACATAGCAATATGCAGACAAATTACTATTGTTAAAACAGCTTTTTTTATATTATAACTTCAGAAAGATTGCAGGTCTCTTGCTTCTATCGTACGTGCTACAGAGCTTTCAGTCAAGTAAGATCAAAATAGAAGAGAAATAGAACAAGAGACTTAATAGAAGCAATCAGGTGCTACAGAAAGCTTCATGATTTGAGAATAAGTACACCATCCCTCACAGTGAACCAGGACTTCCACAGCACACATGAACACCATCTTTTATAGAAAATGGTTCACAGAAGATGTATTCCAAAGTACTGATCACCAGTACTTGCTATAAACAACACAGGCCCTATACTAGCTGAAGCATTAACCCTCACTTCCAGGCAGGTCAGCTTCAGTAAGTACATCTTGCATACTGTAAATTCTTCTCATTTTCAACTGAGAGATACATCTCATCCTAAACTGACATGCAATATTTTTATCACAGTCTAGATCACACATGGTGTATTCTATAGTCTGGACCTGGAGGTGTTGTAATTTTATCACAACAGGAAGGGGCTAAATAAAGTGGAATCAACAGTGGGATATATATTCACATCTGTTTGTCTTCTGTAAAAAATGCACTCCTGAAATCTCAGTAGCACTTATTTTTTCCTATTCTCATTTTTTTTCCCAAAAGGTCTCTGAATATAAAGGCACACTAAAAGTCTGAAGTTTCACTACTGGCATTTAAAAGATGGATAATCTCAGACCAATCTCAAGTTATTTTTAGAAGTAACCTCTTTTTAAGGACAACAACGCGGAAAACAAGCAACATCTTAGTTTTGTGTTAACTTTCAACTTAAAAAACAGAAAAAAGCACTGTTTAAAATAGATTAAAAAAATAATGTCCTATGTGGAGAGAGGACTGGGAGAGCTTTGAAAGCAAACATGGTAATTTACGACTCTCAAGGCATGTGCCACCATGGTAATCTGGAAGGTTCTTAAAATGAAAACTTACGCTTCTCTCACTAAAAGAAACACCGATAGCTAAGCAGGGATTAAAATACATTCCTGTCAACTTCTAATTGCAACTGAATCTCTTTGGTTTTGTCTTGAAATTGGACCTGCAACTGTCTTCTCTGACCTATGCTTTATCAATATATTCACTAAGGAGGATATTTAGCTAAGACTCCTCCAGCGAAGACCAAGAGATCCTCTGGGTCCTAAAAAAGACAAGACTCGTTTTTGTACTTTTACTAGTACAAAAGCTCTCATTAAGCACAGCTATGGTACATGCATGTGGAAACACGCCATGGAAAAAGAGCAAGGTCATACCACTGAACAATGAATACATAAACCTATGAAGCAGAAAATCACTGTAGCTACCATACAACCAGTTGATGGAGAACTTTAAAGGAAGTTCTTCCCACTCTCAGAATACAGATTTTACCTAAATGGATACGTTTCATCTCCAAGATGACAACCCACTCCAAGTTCAGACGAACATTCAGACAGATACTGGGTCACAATTAAAGATCCAGTATTCTGCCTCAATGTGGCCAGGGTGAAGCATTTATGAAACAGAACAGAAAAGAAAAGGGAGAGAGGGGGACCAGACAATAGCCTGAATGAACAGAAGATCTGTATGACAAATAAATTTGACAGACAGCAAATCCATCAGCATGGAAACCTCAGAACATCGCTGCTGGGATCTACCTCACACTAGCAAACGCTCAAAAAAAATTAATAGTTCACATGGTCCAGAAGTCCTATAAACCAAAAGAGCACACACCAGGAATGTTTTAAAAGCTGAAAAGCTGCATTGAAAAGGCATATTGCCACAGCACACCTGTTAATCACTACCAACTCCTTTCACAGAGGTACAGGGATGTTGTTCCAGCTGTAGACATCACATCTTAATTGAATAAACAGAACCTACTTAGTGCAGATATTTCTTATCTAAAACATTTAAACATCTAATAGTGAAAACACCACAAAACAGACAACTTTGAGAACACATTTAAGTAGCCTGGCACAGTATCATGAATCTTGTATCATCAACATACTGGGAGCAATAAGAAAGGTTTATGTACATACAGGTCCCTTCCACAAAACACACTCTGTTCCTCCCTCCCATTTTCAGCCCATACAGTAACAAAACCATACCTGGATCTTTTCGCCCTGGTTTTTCAAAGCGTCTGTCTCCCCTAGAAAGGTAGAATAGAAGTTTCAAATAAGGTTTTGGAACTATTCCACTCATTTTAGGCATGGAATTTTTATTTTTTTTTCCGAGACGGGGCTTTTTTAAAACCAGACCTTGATGGACAGTATCTTTAAAGGTCCAAGTGACAACTGAAATTTTCATGAACACTGCCTTTGGCAACTAGGTATGTTTCGAAATTTGACCCTAAGTACCATCAACAATGCTGAGACTAAAACTGAAGTGAATCCTTTCGCAATCCATATTTTCCATATGGAAATATCCATATCCATAACTTTCACTGCAACTGTCGTAATTTATAATCTCTTAAAGTAGTTCTTTCTTCCCAGGAACTCAGCAAAAAACTTCTTTGCAAAAATGTTTTTACTTGCTCCTGAGTTTCTAGAAACATTACTGTGTTGACTCCAACTTAGAAATTCAGACACTCCACTCACAGATACACCTAATACCCTTTCCTAAAGCGTTTTTATTAAGTCAAAAGGCACAAATAAAAGCTGAGCAGATGTATGTAAAAAACTTTAAGAGCTAGAGTTCTGTTACCTTTCCTCCCAACTCTGTGATCTGTGCATTTCCCTGCCCCCTCCTCGCCCAAATCCACCCTCCACTTCATCAAAACTTCTTTGGTAGAAACCGCTTTCTCCTCGGCCTCTGCCTGAAAAGACAAAAAACACAAGTGTTTGTACAAATAATAATAGAAGTTGAAAGAATCAGGTAGGTTTCCCTTTCCTGGGGTCCCTGTGAACTAATCTTGCACTCTTAAGCCCCAGTGAAATTATCTGGGGCAAAGGGGAAAAAGGAAGAAAGACTGAAGAAAGAGTCTTATGTAAAAATTCTTATCAAGAAGCACAGGATCAAACAGAACAGGCAAACAATTCTGAAATAAATACTGTGCAGAAAAACACAGAACACAGATACTTACCCAACAGAAATTACCAAACAAGGATGCATTGTTCACACAACATCCACACAGTACATGTGTACTTTACACTCATAAAAATCAGATTGCTTTTAACAGCGGAACCCAGTATAATGAATGGTACTGCACTGCAGATGTACTCATAATTACTGCTGTCAAGGTTAATAAAGGAGAAGGAAGATTCACTGCTATTAAGTTCTAGTGATTCCCTGCAGAAATCTCCCCCAGGAGCAATGGGGAGAAAAGAAGGATCACAGGATGCATATAGGTTTATATGAAGAACCCAACAGCTACAGAATAAAAATTATCCTCCTCACTTTTTCAAGAAATTAATACTCTGTAGGTGGATCCCAAGTATCAAGCCTCAAGCCAAAAAATTACAGATGTATCCTCAAGCACATCTGCAGGGTTTGGGTAGGCATGGGGTGTTTGGTTGGAAAAAAAAACCCAAACAACAAAATACACACAACTGAAAAAAACACCACCCACACACATCCTCAGGCCTTCAAGATAGCTTCCAGCACTAGTTAGATTAATTGCTGGGGTGACATTTCCAGATCTACAGAAGATAAACACACTTTTGCTTCACAAAGTGCTACAGCAGAAAAAATGGGAGGTTTTTACCAGCTAACCTACCATTTCAAGGATATCATGAAAACACTACAAACAACTAAAACTCATCAATCAGCTGGTTGTGAGATAATGCCTTTCCTACATACACATGCAGTCTCCATAGTCAAGTCCAAAAACCTGAGCAGCACCTGATAAAGGAAATCATTGGCTGTGCAACTACCAAACACCTCAATCCTTTCGTATTTCTCTCTTCCTAGCTTCAAGAAAACACACACCTCAAAGGATGAGGTGCAAACCTGGCCAGGGATCCAGAGGAATTACACAGAATAACAAAATAAACACCTTAAGAATGGACAATCTCTGTAGTCTTCTGAAGAAAGTAACAACAAGCTTCTACCTCTAGTATTTCAAGGCCCCTGGATGCATCAAGGAATTGTACCGCATTTCAGTGACTTATGAAAAGAGGCTCTAAAAAAATGGAAATAAACAAGGTAGTTGCAAGAGTTGCCCTAATGCTTTATACCAAATTCTCTTGCAAAAAAAAAAAAAAAAAAAGTTGCCTTCCAGGCAGAGAAAAAGAAAAGTGATTCCCAGATAATCCAGTCAGACTCTTCAAATACACACTGATTTTGTACCATGCTGTACAGGTTGCAGGGTGTATAAGGAAGTTACAAAACTAATGTCTGTACAATTTCTCTTCCTGCTTCAGAAACAGGATTTAAACTTCCCCTTTGCACAAAACTAACCTGTTTTTAGCACCAGCAAAACAGTTCAGTGACAAGATCTCCTTGTCACAGAGATGTGAAGTTCAGTACCACAGAGTTTTGGGGATGCTCAAGTTCAGATGGAGACCGGACAAACTCACAAAAGATAAAAAACACTGAGATTTACCAAATACAGAGACCACATCTGGTTTGGGAAATACAGTGAGCTGCAAATGTCTAGAAGCTAAGTATATATGCAATGCTTCTGCACCTCTATTTTTACACAGCCCTTATTCTCTTGCCAAGGTGTTTTCTTTTGGCTGTTGCTAGAGACAGACTGCTGAGTTAAACAAGCCTTTGCCTGACTCAGCATAGCTGTTCTTACACAAACACAGGTGAAGACAGAGGATTTGACTGAGCACTCAAGGCAAGAGAGGAGAGATTAGTATCAGACTTATGGCTGTACGAGAAACACAAACACCTTTCACTATGGCAAGTCTGATACAAGACTGACCATAGTCACGAGTGCAAAGTAAGTTGCAAAGGCAATTAACAGTAAAGATGTGATACAGCACCAGAAGCAGCACAATGTTGATCCAGTTAAGACATGATGGGTCCCCTAAGATCCCGGAAAAGGACTTCAAGCTGCTATTCTTCACAAATAAAGCCCGAGAAATTTTAGGCATCTCATGCAATGGCAATCTTTGCCTAGTTTCTTCACTACAGGAAAGCTCTCTTCCTTCCTCTCACAGGAGATAAAGCAAAAGCAGTTCACAAGAGAAAGCCACAGGCAGGCAGAGACAAAAACAGAACAAACACACTGACTCATGTCTCTGAGGTAGTGGAGGTGGGAAGTTGCACACACTTTTCCAACAGAAACAGAACTGGCTGTCCACTGTTGCTTGTTTGTGGTTTGGTTTTTTTCCATGAGTGACAGCAACATTTGTAGTGCTCACCTTGCAGTGTGAGCAAGCATGAATGCACACTGATTACTAATAGCGGACACACAACTAGCAGAAGCCAGAAGGCTGGCAATAGGGGAGATCTCATCAGCAAACACAGTGTCCTGTATAAGGGGAAGAACAGAATCAAGAGTTGTTTTAACAGCAGCATGGCTTATGACAGCTTTAAAAGTATATAAGGCAATGGCCTGAGAAATGTCTCTGCACTTACCCCCCTCTGTGTTCATCAGTATTTCAGTTGTGCTCAGCCACTGAAACTGTCTGAATTGAAAGATAATCTCAAAAAAGGTCCAAAAAAACCAATCTCAGCAATTCAATTTAAGGCTGCCTGAGGGGCCACAGTACTCGCTCCCAGCTGAAGTGATACTATGTAGTAGCAGACATATAAGCTACCTTTGCTCTAGTTGTGTTGCCACCCTCAGCTGCCTTCTACAAGGCACATACACCATCTCCGTGCAGTAACAAGACGTGCCCATTCAACAGCACCCAGCAGAAGTACGTGTGCAACTCTAGCAGAAACCAAGCAGACCACTGCACGAGGAGCATACTGCATTCTAGCAAGCTATGGAATATAAGTAGCTAAAGAAAACTGTGAAGTACAAAGTCAGTTATTCAGCAAGTATTGCGTAGATGTGTCTGACCTGAAAGTGCACACTAGGACACAGTTAATACTGATAACAGCACATATTAAAAACGCTTGCAGAAAGAATAAAAATGCACATATAAGTGCAGTGTTCACCATTCTGTTTCTGCAGTTCTTGGCTTTTGTTTTGTGGCTAATAAATCTAGAATGACATGCTTATTTTTAATAGAAGGGCATTTCCAAAAAAATGCCTGGCACATGAAGAGCAGGCTTTCTAAGCGTAGATGTTGCACAAAGTATTGAATGCAAAGTCAACAGATGTCAATAAACCCTTCCATTTAAAAACTGAATGGAGCAGCTGTGTCATATTTCAATGATTTCTTAAAAAGCTCTGAATGAGGACCTCAATCCACTGGATAATGTAATCATAACAGACTAAAGTCTCTAACCTGAAAAACAGACAAGTCTGGATTTAAGTACAAAATACAATACAAAAACAAGGCGGCAAAAGCAGCACTCACTATCATTCTAACTGTCATTACAGGGAAAAAATCCCAAACACAATACAACAAGCAAATTCTTGAAATTACAGCATGCCTGGAGTTTAGGATCTACAAACATTGCCATAATACTGTGTGGGAAGAGCAGGACAACCGTAGTTCAACTACTGCTGTTTGAGAACTTTCCACTTTTACACTATATACTCATTTTCCGACAGCAGCAAACACAGGAAAACAAAGGGAGAAGAACTCTAATGGGAAGGAAAGTACCCTTTCACAAGGATTTCAACCAAAAAGGAGAACAGCTACAAAACAAAGCGCCTGTAAGCTTACAGCCCATTCCAGGGACTACTTAAATCTCTCCTCATCTGAGGCTCTTATTCATGAATGTTGACATTCCAGTCCCACCAGCACAAAGCACAGAGCTTAACTGCACACCACAGGGAGCTCCCAGGAAAACAAGTCAATTAGAAAAAAGGTCACGTGCAAGTACTTGGTTTCTTTAGAGAATATAACTTCAGAATTAAATAAAATGGTTAGGATTTATGTCTCCACACAGGGCACATACAGTATTAGTGATGGCGGCTGCACACTGCAAATGGTTTTTACCAGTAACACCAAGTTGTATTTCAACAGTCATAAAAAATTTAAACAAAAATCAAAGCAACTTCCACACAGTTATCACTTTCACATCAGCTAAACATAATCATTGTCAGTTAAGACTTGGAGTGACTATTGGGAAAATATTTACTGTTACGTTGTAGTTTTAAATACTGATAAGGGAAGTCACATTTAGAATACTAACAATAACCTTCCTTTACCAGCAGTTCATCCGTTCTTCCCTTTGCCAACCTGTCACAGAGTCCCTCTCACACTCCCAAATGCTGGAACACAATTCTGTGATTTGTGCCTCAGTGAGGGAACTTAATTAACAAATCTAATTGTACATGCAAATTTTTTGCTGAAGTTACTGTTGTGCAAGTTACTTCAAGACAATAATCTTGCTTTGGTAAAGCCGAAGCCCACATTTGATCAGCAGCAGCTTTGTTGCATACAGTGATGTAAAGTTCATGAAAAACACCAGATAACCTTTTGAACTCAGGCCATTTTGCAAAGCAGTAAAGAAAAATGTTTTTCAACTGTTACATGAAGCAGTTCACTTGATGAACAAACCCTGAAGAAATGCCAGGTCCTTTTCACTGTAACTTGAAAAAACAGAACTGCATTTAAAGCTTGCTACTTGCAAGCAACATGTTAGTTTTGTAAGTTAGACAACAACAGTCCCTACACTTGGCTCTTCGTAAACATTAGAAACAAAGTACTTAATTACAAGACCATAACATGTATAATTACAAGAAAATGTACAATTTTGTCCTGGCAGAAGCCCTCATTTGTTTGTTGAGATACAGAAACTTTGGGAAGACTCCTCATGCCTAAAGCCCAAGACTAATTGCTCACGGAAAAAAAAGGGGAAGAGTGGAAAAAACAAGCAGCAACCAGGATCCATGAAAGAGAGAAAGATCAGTGATTTGCTGAAGAAATTTACTGGAGAAATGTATCCTTTACAGCTTGGCAGAAGGTAAGAATGACAGAGTAGCCTGACAAGCACAGCACATAACAATTCATACAAATTAAGACAAAAAGATCAAATAAGGATGAAAACAAAAATAAGTGAGAAAGATTAATATTGCAAAGTGTTTGAGCTAATATTTCTTAACATACCTTAACAATTAATAGAAAAAAACAGGAATCTATGCAGTAGAAGCTTTCAAACAGTCTTAATACTGCATAGATTTTAAGTTCTGTCCATTGAAATGTAATGAATCAAACTTTATTCCCAAACAAGAAACAGATTCAATAATAGAATTACTGTATTAGAAGCCTATTCTGCCACATTTAACCCTATGACCTCATCGAAACTAGTGCAGGCAATTAAAAAAGCAACCCACTACTCACTGCATAAGGATGACATTCATTGTTAATGGTACAGCAAAAAAGGTAACATGACAAAAAAACATAAAAACAAAGGGGCTGGGAAATTAGAACTTGTCAAGGTATCTTGGTACTGAAACTATACAGCACACTAGTGGTCATACGATTTCAAATCACCAAATTTTAAGCAGCATTTGGGCAAAGACAACAATAAATAAAGGGGAAGTGACAGGGAAATCCAGGGATAGCCTCATAAAACTTTAAATGTATACTCCCTAGCTGGGAAGCAACCACAAGAGGACAGATGTCAATCTACAAATACCTGAAAGATGTAGGCTAGGAAGAAAACAGAATTAAAGAATGAGAACAGAAATGAGAGAACAAATTAAGTCAGGGCCAAATTCTGGTCAAGCATTTAATTATGTATGGAAGTGATTTCTAAAGATGTTATCGAAAATACCACCAGTTAAGAACATTTAGAATTAAATTACGAAGGACCCCAAAAGAAACCTTACCTAAGCACCTGCAAAGACAGAGGTTACATGATTAATTACTCCTGATGATATTTCCAAGATATTAGCTTCTACATTCAAAATGTAACCCATCATACTTACATGTAAAACCCACAAAATGGTCTTCACAGTAATATGCACATTGAAAAGAAACTGCTAAGAAAATTCTGGACTTAACTATTTGGTTTGAACCTAGTGATACAGCTTAAAGATAGGTTCTCAATTCATTTGCAAATGCTTTAAGTGACCTAGGATAAGACATCAACTATAGCGATGCACTAAGATTGGCAAGACTCAAATTTCTCCCAAATTCAATTACGTCTTTCCATTCCCTTTCACCTGTTTGTTCTCAGGATGTTAATATAAATTACTTTTCAGAACACAGAACTGAACTACTAAACTACTACAATGTTTTATATACATTTGTGGATTTTTGTCCCCTTTCCCTATAAATTTGGTTTATGCCTTTTAAAGTTATTTCTAACCATTCTGAACAAAACTATTTCCTATTCCACCTCAAAACTACCTTTCCCTTTTGCTTTTCCACACCCATCAATCTGACAAAGGCACATAACAGGTACCAGATGTGTAATAAGGTGTGCAGAACAATCATCAACACAATATTCATTCTCTAACACCACCTTACTGGAAAGGTTTCAAACCTTTAAGGGAAAAAAAACTGGGCAAGAGGAAAATTTGGCTATGACCACGCTCCATCTAACATTTTTCAGAAGCTTCAACCTAGACCACCTGCATACATTGTGGCACATGCCACTAACAGCTCACCTCGACCTCTAGAGGAACTTCGACCTCGAGGAGCCCCTACCACCGTTCCTCCTCCACGTGATGTCAACCGCAGGACAGCAGCACTGTTTACAGACATAGAGAAATTTCTCTGCCAAGAAGAAGAGAGTGTCAAGGTGAGATTCTATTAAAAACAAAACCAGACACTTACCATTATCCTAAATTTAGCTTAATACCAGCTTTCCTTTCCTTATGTTCATTACAAATGCTTTACAACTGACTAACACAGAAAAGGATTCCTTAGAAACATGAGTAGCTGAAGCAGTCTATAAAAAGGATCCTGGTCAATAGTAGTCTTTCCAACTTACCAGAAATTCCCATGCTCTAAAGGTAGCAAGTGAACACCTGCTCCTTTACCAAATGATTCCAGCACAGAAGTAATTGGAACATCAGCAGCTTTAAACACAGACATTCAATTGCAAAAAAAGAGATTGGCACCTGCCCACTGACACCATTAATAAATACCAACTCTAAACTTACTTCTTAAGCAAAGCAGGTACATATAAAGAGCAACAAAACTTTATTAAAGTTACATTTACCAAACTCCTTTGCAGAAATATATGTTTTTTCCCCCCTCTAAATATATCACAGGAGTAGCAGGCTTTGGGGGAAACTACATGTGTTTAAGACTTCTGAAATTCAAGTGATACTCATTTTAGAGACAAACACCAGTAAAATTCAATTTTAAGATTAAATAATTGCTAAAGAAAAAGCTATTTTGATAAAGAATTTATAATTACAACCAACTCTGGCCGCATTCTCTGAGCACAAGTAGTTGGAAAACTGGGCCAAAGAATTCAGGAACACATTCAGAAACTTTAACAAGCAAGCCTGAATTCCCACACACTTTTTGAATGTGAGTTTTAAATAGAATTCAAAGGACTCCAAACAGCTGGCACATCAGGCTTCTTGATAGGAACTTAAAGGAGGCAAACTGCTTACACAAACTCATCTAAATTACTATGACTTTGAAGATTTTCAGATAACGATGAGACAAGCAATTACTATATATTATTTAAAATCTAAGTGGCTAACATCGAAGCCAACAGACATCTGAAGGAGTTTTAAGCCATTTCAGAAACAAGCTCACTTGAAATGTTTTTCCTACAAGGTAGTTACCCGTTTTCTTTTGAAAGATGATCTAAGTAGACTTGAGAGGGGAAAAAAAATAATAATCCAGTCATGCATGGCAAAATAGAAAGGTCTGCCTTCAGTAAATCTAGTTGTTTTCTTAGCTAGCTCTTACAGTTTAAAGCAACTGTTTCAACAGCCACTCAAAAGGAACCACCTCCTCTGGCCTCCAAGCAGATCACCTTTCCTGCTGTTGACACTTCTGCTTTTTTGTGAAGCAGTAAAATTATTTTACTACAGAAGCAACTTCAAGCTATTGATCAGATTCACTGTCTTGCATAGCAGATTCCTTAACTTATGATGTCTTATTTTTCCAGTAAGAACAAAACAGTAATCTCACCTCCTTTTCCAATTTCTTATTTGACTTGCTTACCTAAGTTTCGAACAAATTTTCCCTCCCCTCTGTAGACCTTGCTGTGGTGAAGATGCAACCCTTGTAAATGTGCATAGTGATAATAATCCACACGGTAAATCCACAGAGTAATGAACAAAGAAGCAAAGTCAAAAACTGAAAAAACACCTTACTACTGATTAGCATTCTACTTTCAGTGTCCATCCCTGACAATGCACACCAATGAGCAAAGCTGCCCCCAAACAGGGGCTCAATTCTTTAGTAGCAAATGGAAGACATCCTAAGAAACAGACATCAGAAATGTAACCACTGAGGACACAAAAAAAAATCTCCATTATATTCAGGAAGAGCTTGGGATACCCTTACTCCACAAGCAGGTAAGACTAAGTCAACTGAACTCTTTCCCAACACAACCAGGGAAAAGGCGGGGGGGGGATGGGTGAAGGCAAAGGAACACATATGCTGTATATTGCCAGTGGTCAGTGGTGGAAACAGATCTTAAGACAAATCTACCATGTCATATAACAAAACTTAGAAGGTAAATCAGTTGAGCTCTATGTTAGCTCAGCATACTTATCACCAGGAAAGTGATTTTCTACATGAAAAGAATAAAAAGGAACCGTAACTCCCTCCAAAGTACATTCATATCCTGTAACAGGGAATACTGTAGCTGTATCTGGTTAAATTCCACTGGACTAAACTGATTTTAAGCTTAATTCATATAGTTGATAATATCTATCATCCACCTCTAGATAACACACCTTTAATCAGCTTGAGACAACCTCCTGACATACTATGCATACAACCACAATGCTATCAGGTGTGTAACTCTCGGGTTGCAAGCAAGAATTGTTCTGAATCCAAGTCCAGCATAAGCCTGACTGGGGTAGTGTTCGAACCAAGCACATGTGTTCCGATTAGAGCAGCCTGTCCTCTACAGGACCCCCAAACCTCCATCCCTCAAGTTCTGAGAGGATAATACCCTCTTCAGTATTCATAGAGGGGGCACAAAGGTGTTTTAAACTCTCCTATCAACCTTAGGTCAAAGAACTTTCCTGTATCGCTACCAGCAGCGTGTAGCAGGCACTACTAAAGCTATTAATATGCACTTCAAGATTATTCTGAACATGATTCTTTAAAATAAATAATGATTGTTCTGTTATGGGGAATAAACACCAGGAATTTCTGGTTGCTTAAATAACGCCATTCCCTTAGTATCTCAAATCAGTCATGAAGGGGGTGGGGGAGATTTTCAGGTAAGAAAAACCAGATTTTTCACATCCTCTGGGTCCCCAGAAAGCACTAAAGGAAAGACTTCCTTGAAGTCTGTCAGATTATGATTTTTGTGGAGATTGCAGAGAACTGTTAAGCTGACCATGAAGATCCCATATGATTACAGGTGAAAAGGAGCATGAAAAAACCAGACACAGTGCACACCAATTCCTCAGAAGTTTTCAAGGCTGATGAAACACTGGGCACTGCAGCAAAGGACCACATATCCCTGAAGCCCAGCAGCACTTACCATCTCATCTGTACCAAGAGACTACTCGGCACATTTTCAATACCATAACCCTAAACTTGTATTATTCCTCTCGGAGAGTATCTTGACAATCACCAGAAGTCAACATCTCCTTTAACTGTAAAAGGTTTGTAGTTTACTCTCTGAAGGACTGCATTATGCATCAGCAAAAAAAAAAAAAAAAATGTCCAAAGGTATTTTAACACCAAGGTTCAGTATTTTTGTGTACCACTGCATGTCTGAGTATTTCCTGGGCTTGCTGCCTGAATCCTTCCTGTTCCCACTGGAGAATGGCAGCTGGGATAAGATTTCCCTTAAAAGCACCTTCTCAACCTCAGCTGCCTGTTAAGACTATGACATGAAGTACCTACAGTGTGTTCAATTGAACTTAATAAGACTGCTGATTAAAAACTAAACTATGAGCATCTTATGTAAAAGGATAGTATCCTAAAAAGACACAAGAAATATGAATCTACTCTGAAAACAAAGGAATTCCAGAAGAGGTGAAGAGGATACACCAGAATACCCAGGCACTTAAAGATGGCGAAAAACTCTGGAATACAATAGCATGGGACAAAGGAAGAAGGATGTTCTGAAACTTAAGAAACTATTACTAATGTTCCCACCCCTGCAAAAATCAAATGACACTCAAGTCTGTAAAAACACACTCCTTTCTCTTAGAAAAGAAACAAACAAAAAGTCAAACCACATATTCTGATGTTAAAAAAGTGCTAAAAAATATGGCAAATCAGACAGCAACTGCAAAATCAGAAGTTCTGACAGCCATAAGACAAAGAGGGAATCAACTCGGAGTCAAAAGTCAGAGGCATTTATCCAGAGTGGGCCAGTTTCCTCTGCTAGGAATCAAATTTAAAGCAACAGCTTTCAAACTACTCAGATCAATCACCCTTGAAATGGAATCTTTGTGGACTACCTGTTCTCACTCTTATCTTGTTCACAAATTAATTATATACCTGTAGAAACCAAACAAGGAAATAATCAAGCAACTGCTTACATACCAAGTTGTTAAGAGTACTTCAACTTCCTAAAAAATGTTAAGTCAAAAAACTTCAGTTTTGTGGCCTTTGGAGAAGGGCTGAAGTTACAGAACTTACACACTTCTGTTATAAGAAAGTGGTCCAAAAACTGATCTGAAAATGCTGTGTACTTAAGTAGGTAATAATTCCCAGAAGGTGATCCTGGATTTAACAAGGTGACTGTCTGCCATCAACAGAACATCATATGAAAGGTATCTGTTGAAATTTAAGATACTAATTGAACATGAATGGAATTCAAATTTTACACTAAGGCAGTATGCTTTCATAACTTCTTTCCCTGAAGTCTACTCATCTCAAATGTTATGCTTTTTAATGGAGGCATACTCTTTATTCTACCTTTCTGCTAATGACAATCTAAAGATATTTTAAAAAAAAAAAAGATACAAACCTGTTCTTCTTCTGTAAAAGGTACAAGTGCCAGTGGTGGCAGGGGCTCCTCTTGTAAAATAGGCAGAAATTCCTTATCCAGAAGGTCTGAAGGTATCTGTATGAAAGGAAAAAAACATACAAATATACCCAAGTATTTCCATTTCAGGCATGATGCCACAATTTGATTTACAAAAAAATGCCTACTCTGTCTCCATCTACGCAGTACACCACTACTTCCAGTAACATTTACTGGGGGTGGGTGTAACTCCACTGCAAATTTATGCCCCCCTCCCAATATAAAACATATAGAGAAAACACAGAAAGCATTCACCACCCGCAACTGTAACATGTAAAGTATCCAGATCACACACATCAGAATTAAAACTTCCACATCACTGCAGCACAAATCTGAAGCAAGTGAAATTTCATCTGGTAAATTTAAAAAGTACTGCTTTAACTTCAATGCATTTTTATAACCAGACTTCTATTTATATATTAACAAAATAATCATATATAGCACCAGAGTTGTATTTGATTTAAAGTCAGCATTTCCAATTTATAACCAACAGGGGCAGTAAACAAAAGAAACAAAAAGAAAGTATAAACTATAGGTACGGATTTATTCAGCAGAGAACATTGATGATTTAAATCAAAAGAAACTTTAACACTAAGTTTTAATCAGTCCATCATCAGATGAAAGGCTCCATCAGCAGATGTGACCTTGAGCATGTGGACAAGAAACTGCAATTACAGCCAAGTGAGTTCCAACTATGCCAACAGAGAACAGTTTCAAAAATATCTAGTTTGCAATTCTAGAGATAGACTTCTCCAAATTTTAATTGAAGCAAAGCAACATAGGGGTTTTTTTTTTTCATTTGGGTACATGCTAGCGGAACTCTTCCTGCTTTCAATCAGAGTATCTTTTAATCAGAGATGCAACTCTGCCTAATCTTCATCCGGCAAAGATTAAGATGACACAGTAAAAAAGGATCTTAAAAACACATCTAGTAGTTGACTAGAAAGTGTCAAGAGTCCTCTCAGTCTCAATAACTAGAATTACTCAGCACCATGGAAACATGGGTATATCAAAAGCAAGATATACTCTAATAATAACGCCCTTCTGGCAAACTCACAGGGAGAGATATTTTTTTGGAGCATTCATAACTATCAGAGAGCTTCCTGTAACACAGGGTATTAATAGGTTGTTCTGAATCCATTGCAACTGAAAAGGTCTTAGCATCATCTGATATAGCATACACAACTGAAAAAAACCAATGACCTCTGACAGGCTGACTTATTCAAACATAACATCAAGGTTTAAACTGCAGCTTCTCCAAGTAAAGCAGGATAGTTCTGCACATTAAAGCATGGCTTTAAGCTGTAACACACTTAGCTTTAGAAAAATATTTGACATTCAACACCCTTGAATCTGTACGTAAGCAATGCAGGTCTCCCAGCACTGTATGAGATGTCAGCCCAGTCGTGGCAGGGTTAAGAACACAGAGGTATGTGTGCACATCTATATGCAAAGCTAAAAGCATAACCTGACAATTTCTTGCAGTCCCTCCTTGACTGGAGGGTAAGGCTCTGGAAGGGATTCAGGCTTCCAAATCACTATGTGCCTGCTGCAACAATAAACCAACCTCTGTCACCATCTAAAGAAAAACCTAATGTTTACAAATGCAGAATGTACGAATCATTTGCCTGAAACACTCTGAAACGTGACTTTTGTACCGAGAACCTCTGTTTGAAATGAAACCAGAGGGAAGTTCTTGACTTTCTATGCTGCTCTCTTTGTATTGCACATGTGCTAGTAGATTGTGCCCCGAGTCCCAGAGAAATGAACAACTTGAGGACTGCTCTCATCGGGCTGGTTACCTGCTGAAGTGAACTGCCCTAAGTCAGGATAAATGGGGAGTTCTTGCCTTTGTTAGATGATATGCTAATATGATTTACTGCCCAACTTTCAAGCTGAACCAAGTAACTGTTTTACACTGTATTAAATAAAATCCTACTGAGGCAAGCAAATCCACACAGCTACAAGGAGATTTTAACCCTCAGTCAACTGTGGCAGTGGGCCTGAATATGGCAATCAGGTTTTGTTCTTGGGGGTGCAGGAAGTTACCCATAGTGACAAAAAGATTCAAAACTACTGAACGAAGTTAAGAGAGGGATCAAATAAGCACACATACAAAAAACCCCGTAATCAGACCTCTTCAGTTCTTTGCCAAGGGATACACAATTTCTTTGCCCATAATCACAATACACAAATAACTATTCCTAATTACAAGACTATCATTAGGAATACACACACCAGGCTTTCTCCCTCTTCCTGCTCACCTTATTATCCTTTAGAAAAAGTGCCAACATTTCTTCTCTCCCATAGCGATAGTCTGCTAGTTTGTACTTTGGCAAAGCCGGAGACAGAGGAGGGGATGTCACGCTCCCGCCACTAGACAAAGCTCGCAGCCTAAAATGAAGCAAAAAAAAAAAGCAATGAAAACTTGAGGAGAATGTGTCTTCACCTATGCTATCATCCCTCTGCATGTTTACAGACTTGACACAAAAGAAATAAATCCCATCCTGAAAGTAAAGATATTGACATCCTTAACCTGAAAACTCTAAAATTCATGTTTCAACAAGAAGGGTGAAAGAGCTTTCCTCATTTTTCCCATAGCCAAGGCAGAAAAAGAAAAAAAAATCCCATGAGCACATCAGGGAATTCAACTCATCCCCTGGAGAACTCTCATGCTGACTACACTGCAAGCTAAAGCCTTGACTAAGCTATTTACACTGGCTGCACAAAATTCTGTTGGAACACCTTCCATAGAAATTAATGACAACAGCTTTTTTGGTAAGAAAAATTCTTACCACACTGTGGACAGCATGGCAAACATTAACCTAAGGAAGAAGTTTATTCAGGTGTTTCACAGAATTTAACAAGTAGTATAGGACAGTAAAATTTGCAATGAGGTTTCTTCTTGTTACTCTACTCCAATTTCCTTTTCCAGAACTTAAAATTAATGGTATTTTTCAGAGAACATATACATCATTTAGATTATCATCTCAATTTAAAAAAAAAAAAATAAATTGTAAAGTGTGGCTATATTTTGTACTTTAGAGACATTTCAAGCAGTAATCTAACTTGCACTAACAGATACATATGCTATTAAGTTTGGTTGCATCCCACACAGGCAAGCTACTCAACTTATTACAGATAACATCTTATAGTTGTATGATACCATTCCCACTCCACAGGTGGATTAGTCTTATTCTATACTATCATTTCCTCAGCTACCCAAATTCCTCAAACTTAACAATACAGGGTATGTTTTACAAAAGGATGTGTCAAGAAATAAAACCCACACCATGTTTTCTACGTTCTCCTTGATGTGCATCTTAGACAAGTAAAACAATAAACACTTCTCAGTAATCACAAAATCCTTAGAAAGAAGGGTGCTCAGAAAAAAAAATATTCAGAGGCTACCTTTCACCTAATTATTGAATTGCTTTGATTTGTTTTATTGTTCTCTGAACAGAAAGCAAAAAGTAATTTGCAAGTCAAATAGTTATCTTTTTTTTTAGTTTGGTGCCCCCCAGTGGCAATTTCTTTACTTAGCACTTCCACCCAAACCGCCTGGGGAGGCATTACTCAAAGGACTGGATGGCTCAGTGCAACGTTCAACTCCAGATCAAACGACACCAAGAGTTTGACTATTAAGTGATACAACAACATACACGACAGACAAGACTATACTGCAACCCAAAAGAATAATTATAAATCTTAGAATTTTGTTAATGTAAAAATCCAGTAATTCACCAAAGTAAAATATATACTGTTGCACACTACCTAATTTGGTTTTTAAACTAAATGGGAAACTGAAGTCCCCTCACTATGACACAGCAATCAAGTTACTGTTAAAATATGTGCTTTTTTTAGAATTGCCTTCCCCCTTCTCTTTAATATAACTTTGGCTTCCATCCATCAATGAATCTAATCATGTCTGTCTTACGCTGAAGAGCACTCCAGCACAAAATATCTGCTGGTGGGTGTATTTATAGATAGTGATAAAATCATTCTTTAAGCTTCCTTCAAACTAACAAAATAGACTGACATCTCTCATTATTTTCCAGGCCACAAATCACGTCTGTCTGCTTTGTTTAACACTCTCCAATTTTTGTACATTGTGTATAAAAATGTGTCAGCAGGAGTATGTTATTCCAATAATAGTCTTACCACATGCTATGCAGCAATTGTATTTCCTATAACCACTCCACTCCCATTTACACACTTAAGGACCACATCACTCTTCAGAAACCACACCATCCAAAGTTCTTGTTTGTAACTGCAGTCACCAACACTTTAACAAGAAATTGGAACAAATACTGAACCATTATTACACCTGTGCAACTACTCTTTAGCAAAAGCCAGGACAATACGTGTCAGACAAGCTGGAAAACTAACAGCTGACATGAGATTATGCAATACCAAGGATTCCCTTCAACAGAATAGAGCATTTTTCCTGACACTTTCCAGTGTACACATAAAGGAGACTATGACACGAAACACACATTTTACCATGTTCCATATCTGGTTTTATTTTTTAATACTGGGGAGGGGGAAGCTTGCTTAGCTACAGATTTAAATCCAGTAAAGAGAGTTTAACTTCCTTAATAATATGTATCACATGGAAAGACCAAACAAGTAAGTCTTTTTCACTTTGCCTTGGCGTGTATCTCCCAGATCATAAACATTATTTCTCCCTCAGATACTTGGTAGCAATGTGAATGTTATACATTACCATAACATGAAAAGCCAACTCATTTCATACACAATGCCAATTTACAAAGTGAAGACTAATTTTATAACGCTGTTTTCCATCACAGGCCAGGGACTGAGGTGAAGCAGTATAGAACACCAAAAACATTCTATCCCATTCAGTCTTATAATCAATTTAGTACCAAAGAACAGAAATTCAGGGTTTTTTTAAATTTTAGACAAGGTTCCAAAGTCTCGCAAAACAGAAAAAACTCACCATTCAGGCCCGAAGTTAAGTGTCTGAGTTTCTGCTGCCATTTTTTCCTGTTCTATTCCTCTTCTGTAAAAAGCGTGAACCTGAAAAATTGAAGAAAAGTTTACTATGAAAGTACCTGGATTAACACAGTCTTTCATAAACTTCTTCACAATACAAAACACACCTGTCATGCAAAGTGAAAAAACTGATTACATGGAATATTTTATTTTTTTAAGGAATCCACGTCAGCTCTCCAACAAATTAATTTACTAATATAGGAGTAACTGCATCAAGATCTTTTCCCTAAATTTAACAGCTCAAAAAGGACACTCAATCAGGGTGTCTGAAGAAACAATTTGTACAAACAGTCCCTTTTCAAATCAGTGATTACCACAAGACAACCAAACACAGAGAATTTTATGCATAATCCTCTTCTGTAAGAACAGAACTGCAGCTTCCTGACAATTACAAGAGGATAAAACCCCACTAGAATTACAGCAAGAAAGATCTGCCAGTTGAGTGGCAGAGTATTCAAGAAATTTCCACTGTTCATTCTTGAAAAATAAGCCTTCTAAAGACTGAGTACATGCAGTGCTGTGACATCCTCCTAAATCTGCAGGCAGATGACAGTATTTCTCTCATGCTTGGTCTTATTAAGAAAAATAATGCACAACTTAAGACTTCAGCTACTTTCATTGTTATTAGCCAAGGTCCTACAGACACTAGTGAAGGTCTGGTCAAGTTCCTATGTATCAAGAGTGTATGGACAACGGCAGATGAAGCCATATTGGAGGGAAAGAGCAACACTAAGGGACAGCCATGAAGTTTTCTCCGTCAGAGTTAAGTCCAGCCCAGGCAGTTCTGGAGAAGTGTCTTTTGTAGTAAGAAAATACAGCTCCTCTTTCCTTTCAGCAATGGCAATAACAAAATCTGCAGAAGAAGTTTTGTTTAAAAAAAAAAAAAAAAAAAAAAAAACACCACACAAAACACTGTAGCCAAAACCTAAAGAAAACACGATTTGAAGCATTACCTACAAAAATTGGTTGATTAGACTTCAAAAACTCATAAAGACAGATGGGAGGGAGGGAGCTTTGCCTCTCTGTTCCTCAACAGACCCAAGGACTAAATAAAGGAGCTTCATAAGTTTGTCAACACTTTGCATGAAAAGGTGACAGAAAAAAAAAAGGGGGGGGGGGTGTTAGAAGCAGAAAGGGTATTAGTTACTGAAGAAAAGGACAAAGCCAAACAAAGGAAACATTTTTTTTAATGCTACAGAAGTAATGATACTAAGGTCAAAAAAAGAAAAGCCAAACAACACACCAAACAGCCTAAAAGCTAGAAAATGTAACAAAACAAAACGGCAAAACCTGCTTGAGTAGATTTTACTCAAATCTTTTGGGCATAAGAATACACATAGTCGTAAAACTCCCTCAGCCTAAACTTACCAACTAACATTTGGCTATGAATTTTTACTACATGCCATATTAACCTTTTCCCATACACAATTTATATAAAAACTGTAATATTTTTATTTTCACAATAACTCTACGTAATGAAAAGGGATTATCCCCATTACTTGCAACGGAGGCCAATACAAAAATATCTAGCTATTCTCACAGGCCTAGTCTGAGATTATTTTGGTCTGATTTCAGCTGCCTTTTTGAAGCCCCAGACAGCTCATTAGAACACTCACAGTATATCCATTCATCATTCTGCAAATCAAAACACAAGGTTAGGTACCTAACAAAGACATACAGCAGCCACATGTGAAAATGTTGTGGGGCAATTCAAGCAAACCATCGTGCACACTTTGGCAGAGACAAAAGCCTCTAATGCAGTTCCTAATAGCCTTAATTGGATGCCTGTCCCTTTGCTTCCTGCGATGCCTGTAACCCTTCTGCTGGAGGGGTATGTGGGGGGAGAGCTTTCAAATCAACCCATGTGGATCACCAGGGAACCTGGGATCTTCAGCTCCTGACATCAGTTAGCTTAATATCAGTAGTATGAAAAAGGCTGGCACAGAGTATGTTAAACTGCAACAAAAACACAGCTGAAAAGCATCAGATGCAAGGAGAAAGCACTAAAAACCAGTTAGGATTGAGTGGTTTACTAGTTTGGGACCCACTGGGCCCCACTCTCTTCAGTCTCTGGGTTTCCTTCCCCAAAAAGTCGAGGATACTGCGTCATCTTTCTCTATTAGACTCCTAAGCATTTTAGTGCCTGCAAGCATACTCAAAGCCTGCTAATCTCATCCCACTGAGCTGCAAAATGGCTTTCCTTGTCCCTCATTTTGGCCACCAAGCTTTGTTTTGGGAATTATTTGCTGGCTTCCCCTTCTGTGTTGCATTCAGATAAGCTACTTCCTCCCTAGAAGTTATCTGTGCATGAATTTTTAATTGAAAGCAAGACATCTGTAAGTTGATGAAATTGTAGCTGAACAGGAAAAAAAAAACAGAATAAAAAACAGATCTGTGAATTATTCATGTATGTGTAACAGGTGAATTTACTCCAATAGGCAGCATTACCAAGAAATAAAACATACATAAAAAAGAAATTACAGACAAAGCTGAAAGGAAACCCTCAGAAAGAAGGCACTCTGGAAACAGGTAACGATTTGGGAGGAGGGCAAACAGGAAAAAGGGACTCAAGAAAGCTAAGGCAGCAAGTGCGCAAGAGGAATACACTTGGCCAAGATAGGGAAAGCAGAAACTGTGCTGCTTCTGCTGGTTCACAAAGCAGTAGCGAAAAGGTGAGAGCACAGAAGCCAAACTGGAGAGGAACCTCTGACAGGGACTGCACAGCACACACAGCTGGTGTGCAAAGGAGAAGCTGTACTAACCAGAAAGGCAAGTTGGGGTGGACTACGTGGCACTCACATCATGAGGAGAGAGTCAGGGTGAGGCAAGAAAAAGCGTGAGGAATTAAAAAAAGAAAATGAATTACCAAGTCATAAATTTAACTATTTTGGCCAAGGAACAGTCACAAATTTATCAGATCTTTATTATCTAGATAACTTTCTTAGGCTCTAAGCTTCAATATTAATTATTAAAATGTTAATTTTGGTCTTTTTTATCTATGCTGCCCCCTTATTAATCAAGGATGGTAAATCACAGAAATAATATATACCTAACACATTTCCTCCTCAATACAATTTGATGAGGGAAAAGACCCTTTCTGAATTGCTGGAGTTTTGTAAATCAAGATTTTCTACAAATTAATGGCTATTGATTGAGGAATCTGCACAGCCACAAATTTTATATGGGCAAGCGCACAAAGGGACAGCCTCAAGTTGAGGCCAGAAACTGAGGCTGTATTTTGATGACGTCCAGTTAGCACCACTGCCTGGGCAAGAATGCTACCTGAGAATTGCCCACCACTCCTTCAAAGGGGAACCTTTGCTCCAAGGTTTTCTTCAAATCAGGTCAATTATTCATCAAGGCACCAGTGCAACCCTACAGTTGCAGTTTTCCTGCATACTTGGGGAAAACTGGAATTGCTTCATAAATTGGAACTCCATTTTCCTGGGGTGGTACCACAGCCACCAACTCACTATCAGCATGCAGGACTGAAAAGAGAAGAAATCACATCAACCCCACTATCAAGCTGTGGACTGGCAAGGGAAAAAACTTCCTTTTCATTTTGTCAGCAGCTTAGTGCTTTGGAAGTCAGAAGTCCATCCTCTGAACAAATGCAAAATGTAATCCAATAACATTAAGCCTTTAAGCAGCTTTCATTCACAATTAACAGGTAATATTATAGGTACCAAAGTTGCTATCAGCAACACTCAACTCATTTCATTGGTTTGCTTTAGGTACAATGGTTGTTTTACCAAGTTGACAGGTTTTTTTAATTATTTTTCAAGCTCACTATTTAGTACCCAGCTAGTCTATTAAAGCTCTCAGAAACATCTGCTTTTGACATGAGTCAGAACATGATTATACTGGGTAGATCTGTGTGTTAAAACACATAAGATGTTTCAGCTGTAAAAAAACCAAATAATCTAAGAAAGGTCTTAATTAGTATAGCCCATTTTGGCCACAAGCTCTGGTCTTAGAACATATAGCTATTTAATAAATACCTAAGCAAAAAGCTGTTTTTCAGAAACTTGGAAAGATCTAAACTGCCATGTTTTCCAGACTTTGCTCAACTTCAATATTTACACGAAATTGCCATTTTAAGGTTTGTCCCTTACGGGCACTTGGAGTTAAGATTTTCAGGCAATGTTAAATTCCGACATTTGCATTACAGAATTCTTTCAGCTTGTACCACATGGCAATCTGTCTCAACAAGATGTTCTGCTGGTTTGGACAGAGATAAACTGATTCTTAGCATCCCAAGCTGAGTCTAAGCCATGACTGCATTCATGTCTGCCCATCTAATCTTTCCTACAGACAAAAAAAAATTAAAGATTTGGACTGTCACTGCAATTTATAGCTTTGGGGCTGCTGCTTGCTTAGATTTTTTATTAACTTTGGAAACCTAAACCTTGGAAAAAAGATATACCACTTCCTATACACAGCTATTTTATTTTTAAATAGTCTACTGTTTATCAGCGATATTTAGGAAGAAAAGTATCCTTCCCTTTCTGTTGCTACTGTGGGTTTGAAACAACTTTTTTAACATAGAAATTGGCTGAAAATTTTGAGAACCAAATAACACAACAGAAATATAATGCAAACAGGCTTAAGTGCAAGGAACTGCGTTCCCCTTAAATAAACTTGGAACAGGAATTTAACAGCAGTGTTCCACCACAGAACAGCAACATTACATCAAGACAATAAAACTTCACCTTCCAAAAGCAAGAAAACATTCCACAGGCAGCTACTAGAGCTAGCTAATTTCGGTGCCAGTAACTACGTCTTAAGAAAAATTAACAGGTTGACTGAATAATTAATGCTGATTTTCTCTAATTCTTGCAATATTAAAGAAGATGCAGAACTGTATGCAAGCTACCTTTTAAGTACAGTGGTAAACAGGATGACTCAGGTGGCTACACTACCACTCTGTTTGATATTAATCATTGGCTAAAACAGACAGCACTGATTAAAGGACACTGACATAATTAAGACCAGACAACATGGATTTATGAAGACAATCAAAATACACTTTTCTAAGAGTAGAAAATTCATTGCTCAAGCAAGCAGTGAATAAATTTTAACTTCTGCAGGACACTTCAATTAAATAGAATGCTAAAAAGAAAATAATTCAGAACCACAGGAAAAGTATCAAATCATCAAAACCTATTTTTCCTCTTAACCTTCTCTTATAAGGAATTGACAACAGACCATCGCAGAAGGCAAAGTATCCTCAAAACAGCATAAAAGGTAAGAAGCTATCCTCTACTTCTATAGATTCTGTAACATTGGCCCTGGCCCACATAACTTCAGAAACCTGAGGATGACAAACATGGATATGGTAAATAATGGACATGACACATCACCAATAATACCCATTATGAATTATTCAATTACTTGGTCCAGTATAGCAGGTTGCATCTAATAAGGCCAAGCACACAATGAAAAGACTCATAAGCAAAAAACACAGGCAATTTACAACAAATACAAGACTATTCTGGAAAAACACAGTCCTGAAACCAATCTGAGATTTATTACACTAATCAGCTGAAAAGGAACATAAAATATTGACTAGAAGAGCTAACAGAAAACACTGAATAGAGAAATAAACAGAGTAAATATAGAGTGGATTTTATCACTGCAGGGAATCTGTGTCCTGTTCTGCTGTCCATAAGGCAAGAAAGCTGGTAAATCAGGTGTTCAAAAATTGATAGAACATCACAGATATGCCTTACAGTGGGGAAAAAAAAAAAAAAAAAACCACACACACCAAAGCTCTACTTATTGAGTTTTGAGAAAAATTTAAGTATCTCGCTTAGTCTGTAACTGAGTGTGAAGGTAAAAAATGCTGAAGACCTAAGTTTTCCAGTGAAGGGACTGAAGCAAGACATTCAGAGATAAACAACAGAGTAAGTTGTTTTCAGGTCAACAGTAAATTATTTTTTAAAGGTATGTTCTAGTTTAAACAGAAAATTAATCATAAAAAAATTACATTAGTCACATTACACAAGATGCCAGGCACTTGCAGAGTAGTCCCTTCTGGCTTACCAAGCCTTTATCCTGATAAAGGCAGTGAATTTTTCAAGGCCTATCTACCCAGATGCCAAGAGAAAGTTTTTCCTAAGGGAACAATCCACTACACCATCCACTTCTCCAGAATCTATGCCTTTGTTATTACAGTTACATTTTTAGATGTCCTAAAGTCTTACAACTTTCCTGTCTCAAACCATTGCAAAATGTTTCAAACTCTCAGCAGTTTCTGGTCAAAAACTGTCCACGACATTCTCAAATGGCAGGCCCAAACTGATCACCCTCTGCTCACTTTGCACAGAACCACCTAAAGCTTCTGAAGTGCTGCAGCTTGCAACACATTGCACACCCCAGTCAAAAATGACAAACACATGAAATAGGCACTGAAGCTCTTCTGGGATAGGATGACAACAGAGTGTAGAGGCACGTGCACACCTAACAAAACCCAAGAAAAATAAAGGAACATTAAATATCACAATTCCGGATATTCCTCCTTTTCTACCTACGATTATGAACTTGGTGGTTAGAGGTAGGTTAGAGAGGGATCCACTTCCTGTCTCACCTGAACATGAAAAAACATGAAAGCTTTTCCCAGCTTCTCCACCAGAAAGCAGCGTGACCTCCACCTTTTATTACAAGACTTCCAGCCAAAAGCAGACACCAGCAACTAAGCTCCAAGCAGAGTCAGGGGACCACACCCTTGGCCCTGCCACGGGCTGGAACGCAAACCACTTCTCATTCCAAATCCTATCCCAAAACCCTGCCAGCACTCTTGTTTTCCAGCTGAAAATCACTTCCACATCTGTCTACCTTGTACACCAAAATTTTTCTGGTAGGTATGTAGTCACTCTACGCTGTTCCACAACACATTACAGATCAGGAGGCTGGGTCTGTCTACCTGCTCCTCACTGACTCGTAACACACATTATACAGCCCATACATACATTCGAAGTGGCAGAACAAAGCTTCAGACTACAAACACTGAAAACACTCATTGTATTAACAGATCTGGGTTGTTTTGAGGTTTTTTGGTTCTGTTTTTAAAATGTTATTTACATAGGCAGCTTCTTTGGGCTTTGTAGAAATTCTTTCCCCCCACCCCTTCTTAAGGTTTCCTACTTACGAAATTTGAAGACATACTATACTTCAGGAAACAAATATTCAACAGTGAGAAGGTGTTGAATAAAAAGTCCTAACAGAGAGAATTAGTATGTGTATCAGATTGCATATGTTCATCAACCGAGAAGTCAGACAACAACTTGCTACTGCATATGAATTACAACACTTTTTAATAGCTTATCACATCTCTTTATGTTAATATTGCTAAAGATACTCAATTGTTTTCATCTAAGAACTGTAGCTGTGTAAACTGACTTGTGACAGTATTGTGATCCTGCCTTAGAACTCTTAAAGCCTAGCATAACATAGAGGAAAAATACGATGATCCAGCATTAACAAAGCCTAATGTAAGAGCTTCCATTGGTTTTAATGGTAGCTGCACTGGGTCTTCAATTTATTAAATCACATTTTACTTAAAAACCTTGCCATATGCTACTTCCATGGTCAGCCTCACTCACTATCACACACATTATTCAGTCTAACACTGACGTCAGCCCTGCTTTGAGCAGGAGGCTGGAGCAGACAACCACCAAAAGCTGGTCTCTTCTAACCTAAATCATCCTCAGATTCTACCATACGTGGCTCAAAAAAAAAAAAAAAAAAAAAAATCACTTTATACATTCATTACTTGCCAGTCATACCAACTCCTTGCCACATGACATTCTGACTCTAAGTCTGAAGTTACATAAATTTACCTATCCATGCATCACCATAAAACTTCACCCAATGTCAACTTCATGGTATACAAAGTATATCTTTTCCTTCTGTTTCTTCCAATCCGAGATGACTGACTGCTTTTACCCAATCTGATCTACATATGGACACCTATAGCCTCTGAATCTCCCGGTCACACAAACCAGTACCTTAATATTAAGATACTATCAACATAATGCAAACTATTTCAATTTGTTGACAGTGACACGAGGAAAAAAGTCATAGCAACCACAACTTGAATCAAGCATTTCTCTATTAAAAGGGCAAAATATCCAGTAAAAAAACACTACCTTTTATTAAATACAATGTATTTAACAGCTATTTAACATACAAAAATACTTTTCTAATCAGTTTATTTTCCTAACATTATTGGTAAGCTCATTTGTCTGTTTATAATGACAAATTACATACACAAGAGCCACTGTTGAAGGCATCAAGTAATGATTCTTTATTTGCCTAGACTTTTTAAAATACATGACCAAAAAGACAGAAAATCATAATGTACAGCTTTAATAATTACCTGAATAAAAAAAAAAGAAAAAGGATCCAAAAGGTATTTTCAACAAGGCAGTATTTTAAGACAAATTTTCTAGATGTCCCATCAAAATTTCTCATTGACCTATAGACTCCATTACCTCTACAGAACTCTGAGTATCCCTTCTGCTTTTCTCCACAATCCTGAGGTCTAGATAATCAGCTTCTATATATTACAAGCTTTAAGGATTACAGGAGAGGCTCACTGCTGAAAACACACTTATTTTATGCTTGCCAAAAACCTCAAATGCATCAAAACAATTCCACGCATCCTGTCATTGCCAAAAAAAAAAAAAAAAAAAAAAAAGGCAAAGCAAGAGGGACATAAAAATTTCAATGGCAGCCTAGTTTCTGACACAGACATCAAGCTATTGCTACGGTTTCTATATTCAAGGAATGTTTAACCACCTATAGAGACAAGGGACTGGCAGCCCTCCCTCTGCAAAAAGAGAAGTGGACACATTTTGTAATCAACATGCTGTGGCAATCTTAGCTACTAACAAAGTAATGCAAAGACCTCTGTCTGCTACAATCCCCCACTACCACGTGAGCAAAAGATGAAAAAATAATGGTATTAAACATCACTATGATGAACTACATGATTTTGTGTGTGTGTGTATATATATATATACATGCACACACACACTACCACTAACCACAAGAGGGCCAATGTTGTATAGACCTTTCAATTTAAAGCACTTAATCCTTCCTAGTTCCATACATAACTTAGGTACACCTTGAACAAACTTGCCAAGTTCTCAGTTCTGACAATTTTCAAGCCAGTTCATTTGTGCAACCAAACAATGTTCAGGATTTGACTGCAAGAGAGGCAAGAAGAAGCTAAGCTGGGCTGAGAACTGACTTTGTTCCTGTAAAAGCAAATACCATCCCCCCCTGCAGCTTTTCGTACACCTAGGTTTTCAAATGTCACTCAATGAATTAAAATAAATTGATGAGAAAACCACACAAAGAAACAGAGTCCCTTTGAACACAAATGCTTCTTCAGATGCTTCTTCAGAAACAAAAGAGATGTGTTCCTCCCTATCAAAGCATCCAATGGATCTCTAGCAAGCTATGCAGGAAGAAGGCAGATCAGGCCAGTGCTTTTACACTTGTGAGCAGAAATTTTATCGCTCTGCCCCTTAGCTCTGTCTATCTATAATCATGAATTAAATATAGCTTATCTCCACTCATCTTTGAGCAGAAGCACTGAGGGGAAAAAAAAAAAAACACCAACACACATACAGAAAAATGAGGGAAAAATGCCAGAATTTTTCTTTTTCTAAATCAAACTATGAGAAGATTTAAAATCATACCTTATAAGCCCCTAAGAAGGAATTTTAAAGACCTCAATGAAAGAATAAGAAACATACATTTGACAGTTATTTGAACTTACAAGATCAGACAAAACTAGACAGAATCAAATTTCATATTCTTGGTATTTCAAACACCACCACACACAAAAAAAAAAAAAGCTAGAGGCCTGAACAGAGGGGAAAAAGTCCATGGTCCAGGTGCCTAGCTCATCTTCATCAATTACTGTGAACCAATGTTCCCCTTCTATATTTGAATTGAAAGATCTTTCAGCAGAGACATGTAGTGGCAAACCACCTCTTCAGCCAGTTAGCTGCCCCAATGAGATGTTTCATATGACTGACATAAGTGTTGGGTTTTTTTTTAAATGAAGTATCTATAGATCTTAAAACAGCTGTCAACTTTTTTTTTTTTTTACATTCAGGTATAGGAAACTCCAGTTTATGACAGAACTCCTTTTAGACAATTGGCCTTAGGAGACAGCATAGTAGAAGAGATGCAACAGTGCTTAAATTCCATAAAAAACCCCAAAACCTTGTCTGCTCTCCCCTTTTACACACACAATCTCTTCCTCAATCAAGGAGTAAAACAGTTGGAAAAATTAAGTGGTAAAGCTCTTAACTCTCTATTTACAAGCAATTTTTTCATTTACATTAGCATAAAAATAGTATTTGTCATTTATTATATGTTTTTAAAAGGCAAAAAAAACCCACTAATACGAGTATCTGAGCATATTTTACAGTCCTCTTCAGATCAACATCTGTAATGAAAAAAGGATCTGCAGGAGTCCAAGTTTTTTTACTGTGGTATCAAATCATTTTTGTAAGCACCCTGTGAAACAAATCATGGCTGCAACACAACTACTTTGCATTTTAGTTCTATGCTCTTGCTTTAAAAGACAGGGTTGAGAAACCATTCAGAAAAGGTCTTAAGAGAAATACAGTGACCACATACCCACATGCATATTCATGCATCCAGGGACTGGGAAAGACTGAGCAGCTCTTAAAATAATTAAGAAATCCTAGTACTTATACTCAATACTGTCAGATGTTGAAAGGAGCCATCAAAGTCTCAACACAAGAAGCAGGACTCGCCAGAAGTGACATTCAACTTCCATGGATAAACCTCTCCCTTTTTCATATAGTTAACTACTAGACAGAATCTTCACTTTTCTTAACTCACACATTAAACGAGAAATTAACACTGACACACACAACCACTGACATGACTTAACTTGTAGTATTATACGAGCCTGTGGAGTGAAGTGGGCGCAGAAGGCGCAAAGGACACTGACATTTCTGTTGATACCCCCAGGACTGATTAGAGCACACATTTTTACCTCAGCATGAGCTAACTGTTGAAAGGATGCCTATTCAAGTGCACAGCAAGTATCCCAATACCTCCTAATACTAAAGCTCTTATTATCTGTTGGAGCCAACACCCAATAACAGAGCTCAAAAATACCAGAACAAAGCTTTTGTTGGGGACAACTGCAACCAATTTTGTTTACAAAGGTTGCCAATTATCACACTGTGCATCTACCAAATGTTCTATTCACAAAGCAGCAAATTAAGTTGTGTTTATTAAAAAGTTTCTTAAGAACAAAAGCAACCAGCAGAGTTATGGGAAAAGGAAAAAAAATTCACACGTACTTTCCAGGAACTTGCCCAAGTCAGCTCCTGAAGCAAGAAAATAGAATGAGCAGCAAGAAGTTAGACAGAAGAATATAATCAGAATGCAGAATTTCCCTCCCCCCCCCCCCCCCCAAGAAAACACTTAGGAGTTACAGTAAAAGGTAAACCATTACAGCAGCACGCCAAGAACATTGAGCTGAAGGTTACTGGGGGGAAATGTAGATTTTATTGCAGAAGTACTATATGGCAACATCTCCCTTTGGCCTACAACTTGTCCCACTTCAAAGGGCAATTATACAGACTTGAAAGAGCAGAGACTGCTTTGTTTACACTGAAACTACTTGTCTTGGATCAATATCAAACGTACACAATCCTGATCGATGTTCTCTTCAGCCTGCCAAGGCCTCTCCAGTCAAACACTGCTGGTCACTGCTGCTCCCAGCACCCTGCTGTCTGTGGGAGGGGAAGGCTGGAGCGCTCGGCGAGCTCCCTCCTTCCTCGGCCCGCGTAACCTGACAGGGCTGGGCGTGCTCGGAGTGGGGTACACAGGCTTCAGCGAGGGCGCATCTGCCCGCGGCACTGCCGGCACACAGGCCCGCTCCCGCCGGGCTGGGAGGGGACAAGCGAGTTCACAAGGGTCAGCATGAGGGGAGACGGCGCCGGCGACGCAGCTGCCAGCCCCGGCGGGCGTGAGGAGCCCCGGGCGCCCCGCCGTCGCCTGACAGGCACCGTCTCCCCCTGCCGGGACGTGCTGCCAAGGAGCCGCATGGAGAGGGCTAGGCCCGCACCCTCCAGCGGGGCCATACACAGCAAGCCCTGCAAAAGCCCCTCGCCAGCAGCGCAGTAGAGGCCCTCCGGGCGCGCCCCTCGCCGCCGGGCCAGGGCGGCCTCACCTCCCAGTAGGCCGCAGGGCGCCCCGGGGCTGCGGCACCCGCGGCGGACAGGAGCCGCCAGCAAGGCCGGTGCTCGGCGCGCGGCCTATGCCGGCTCCCACGGGCGGGGAGCGCGGCGGGAGCGCAGCAGCGGGGAGGCGGCGGCGGCGGCCGAGGCGGTGGCGGGGGCAGGGAGCCGGCGGGACGGCGTTACCTGCGCTCCCGGACGGAGAGTCCCTCACGGCCACAGCGACTCCTCAGCCCCAACAACACAAGATGGCGGTTGCGCCGCCACGCAACGTCACGTGAGGGCAGGCCCCGCCCCCGGCCTCCGCCGCGGGACCCGGATGCGCCACGGCCTCCCCTCCCCCACACCCCGGCACCGCCCGCGTGACGACACGGCGCCGCGCACCCGCGGGGGGAATGGGGCTGTCCCCCAGGGCCTGCGCGCGCATCTCCCCTACCCCGCGGGGGGCGCGGGCGCCCCCTGCCGGAAGCAGCGCCCACTGCAGCACACCACCACCCCGCACAGCTTTGTGGGAAGGTGGCGGTGTTGGCGGGGGGGAGGGGCCGGTGCTAGGCGCTCCGGGTGTGCCACCTCCCCCGGGGCAGCGGGTCTCCCCTCAGCCTGACACACGCACACACCCCGGCACCCTCCGGCTGCCTCCCGCCCGGGCACCGCCAGGCGCGAACCCCCCGGTTGGTGCCGGCGCCTCAGCCGCTGAGGTAAATAGTGGCCGTCGTCACCCGCCGCCCGCCCTTCCCCTCCTCCTGGGTCCCGCGTAGGTAATCCAGCTGCATGGGCGGGAGCTGGCTGAGGAGCGGCCGCCTCTGAGGTAGCCGGAACGGGAGGGCCTGGGGGGTCGGGGCCGGCCCCCGCCAATGAGGGGCGGCTGCTGCCGGCGGGGAAAGGGCCTTCGGTGGCACATGCTTCGACTCTGCATTCCCTGACGGAAAAATCAGGAGCTCGAGGCAAACTTTTTTCAGCTAAAAATACTGGTTTATTTTTAGCCCTCAAACCCATATTAGTACATGATGCAGAATAGCCCCATGTGGTTCCTTCAGCCTAAAAAACTATTCCTGGCTGTTACGCACTGCTGAAGGTATAACCATTTTCAGCTGAAACAACTTACTCCAATCGTTATTTCAGCCACAGTCCACGTAGCTTTCTCCCTCCTCTTCTAGGTGAATAAGTACTTGTCACTGTGCACTGAACGCCGGCCAAAAATGATGCAATGGCAAACACAAGTGATTCTTCTCAGCTAATGGATTGAAAGCCTGTAATTCTGGGCATTTATTTTCAGTTGAGAGCAACATAGGACTACTTCACACAGAAATCTTAGAATGAAATTTCTCCTTTAGGAGGCTTGCTTTTACATGCAAAGTTCCCTAGCAAAGGCTAGCCTCTGATAAGCTGGTTGTTGTTATACAGCTGGAGCCAATACTACTAATGGCATAGGGAGGGAGAGATGTGGTACTGCATTTTAAGCTGTCAGTAAGAACTTCCAACTTCACTGCAGCAGTGGCAGTGCCTTATTATTCTACTTACCAAATGAGAGTTTGAGCACTCAAAAATATTTTCACGTGCTCTAAGACAAGCATTATCTGTGATGGGAGAAGTCTAGCACCTGGGGAATTATTTTTTTATCCCAGTTAGCACAAACACTATTACTGAGAAACAAATTCAGGAAGAGAGTGTCTGAAACATGTCTCATTGGCAGAACTTGGCATTTTTATAAAACACCTCAAGGAAACTCAGATAACCAGGTTTTGGTGATAGGAGATGCATCTTCAATCCTCTGCAACACTAATTCTAGCAGAACAGAGAGACTGTAATGAAAATTCAAGACTGTACCTGTGCAGTTAAATTCCTGCACAGTTTAATTACAGGACTTCAGTGATACTGTGTAGGTGTGAAATCCAGCAGCTAGTCTCTGTACCAAGGGCATGATGTACTTCAGAGCCCTGGATTACTGTGCCAATTCATCTTCACCATTAAAAATCCAAGTGCAGGGTAGTGGCATCTCTAACAAACCTAAACCCTACCTTACTTACCTATCGTTTTCACCCATCCTATCTTGGAAGCAAGAGCCTGCCTCCCTTGGTACAGTAGTAGAGCTGCAACACAAAGCACCACTTTTAAATGGTAAATAATGGTAATAAAGCAGCCCAGAAGATGTGACAGTCTGTCATGTTTCCCCTCACCAGCCCCACTTTTCATTATTTGGAAAAGCGACTCCCCTGTCTGTCAAAATACCAGGGATTTTGTCTTGAGAACAGTCAATGTCTTCTCAGCAGCCTCTGTCTTCCATATCCTCATTTGTCACATCCCTAAAAATAATAAAACAACAGACAAGGCAGGCAAACATCTGACTGCAGTTTTTGAAGTCTGTCACTTCAATGGATCTGTCACCTCGGATGGCTTATGCTGAAAGATGAACTACCATGAATACATGGCTACTCCTGCAACACCCAGTTGTTTTAAGATGTACTTCCCACATATGGCAAGCTGAGTTTGAAAGGCAGTAACAAAGCACTCCAGTTACTCCAATCCATCTTGCAAGGGATTTATTTGGACACTCCTATGAGGTTAAAATTTGATTTTGTCACCTTAATCCTCACAGATAAAACCTGAACCCTAAGCCAGGAAAAACCTGATCATACTGTTTCCCTTTCTCCTGAGCTTTTGAGGTATTTTTTCCTGCCATCCCGTGCTGTCCTGTACAGCCAACAATGGCTATGACAGAAGCATCATTGAGAAACATGCTGCGATCTGAGTATCCAGACAGGCTGAGTCTGTCCTGGGTGCCAGCTCAAGTGCTAGTGACTCATCTACTGTACATCTCCTACTCTGGGAAACTTCAAACAAAAACCCTCCAGGGACCAAGGACTACCTGGAGTTTCTGTTCTAGGAGATGAGTGACTTGAGGCAAGCCTTTGGGGAAGACTTGTAAGCATAACAGGCTTTTCATCAAACTTATCAACTTGCCATCACAGACTTAGAATCACATGCAGCGTGTCAGAAGTGCCAGACCAGTACTGATGTACCAGCAGGTATCACTAAAGAGACTAGGGGTTGCCAGGACCTTTAAGAGCCACCTGTGGTGGCATCAGGCAGAAAAGGAAGACAGAGCATCAAGGATTGTAATATATTAATTATAGGTAAATACAAACAAGTATTGTCAGCCAGTATTAGTGGGACATTTAGCTAGACAATTCCTTTGTAGTACTTCTGCATAACCTAGTGTGACATTGTAATTCAATAGTTGCCAGCAAAACATAACACTTTAGAAATCAATTATTTCCCAATGTCAACTTTTGCAAAGCTAACTTCAAAACACGCATTGCTGCAACTTCAAAATATACATCTAAAAGCACTTACTGCTCCCTGCACTGAATAAAGGCCTCAGCTAACAGCACCTATTTGAATTGAACAAACTACAGACACACTGCTCATTTCCTTATTGAAACTTGTCAGCTGGAGTTGACTCAAATTATTAAAATAAAACCACTGGAAGCCCTTTTGCCACCCTCCTGCTGCCCTGGGGCTTCTCATCCAGCTGCATGTGCAAAGCAGCACGAGTTAGCAGTGCTTTGCTACACTGCAAAGTAAAAAAAACACACAAAAAAAACCCAAAAAGACAATAAAGAGCTGCAGTGTTGCAATTTTCCTGTGGAAACAGACTAAAGAATCTTCACCCTGATTTTACCTGACCTCCAAGACCCGAGAGCTCACAGACACACAGTGCATGAGTCATCTGCCAACAATACACAGAGCAGAACTGCACTGAGTAAAATATTTAAGTCTTCCATTTCATCACTGGATCATACCTGAAACAATGCATGGTTAAAACTTCTCCTGAGCACACACACACACCACCCCCTGAAACTGGCCATGCCAGAAAAGCTTAGCAGATCAGCAACAGTAGAAACAAGATGCTTGGACACATTTTCAGATGTCCAAGTATTTTTTTTTAACTCCCTTCTATAAAGGCAGAAAGAGGAAATGCAAGGGGAAACGTAGCTGAAGCAACCTGCTCGGCTCCCAGCTGGGGCACTACTAGGGCCAAGAGAGCGGCTATTTTAAGACAAGGGAAGGCTGGCAGCCTTCAGATGTCAACATTTAGCAGTGGACAGTGTTTCAAATATTTGCACAGCCATGTCCCTTTCTGAGGAACTGCAAACATCAGGGCTTTTTACACCAGAACTGCTGTACAGAAGGGGAAGTGCTATCAAGAAGGGACTGAACACTTCCCTCATCCAAGTCATGATGCAGAGCTTTGGGGATCAGTACTGTAATTTGTGAACAAACTCAGGGACCTAAAATAAACCACAGGTAAGACTGGAGATAATGCTTTATTTGTACATTTCAGCAACAGGAGAAATAACTGAAGATGAAATTATCTGCTTTGTTGTAAAGTATAAAAACATTTAATTATAAATATTTAGCTAAAAAAGCGTGATTTATAAAATATAATCTGTGAAGGTATATATACACAGTTTAATTGTTTAGCAATTCTTTCACCTGACATTAGAGTAGAGGTTTTTCTATTTATTATTCCACACTCACAGTTTAGTGCTCACAGTTTAAGAAGCAAAACAGAAAAGTGAAAAGACAGCTGGCAAGTTTCTTTCTGGAAGGAAAAAAAAAATATGCACAAACTGGGGCAATAGCAGAGGCAGAATTTGAGCAAATCCATGTTTCAAGAGAGGTCTCTGAGGGAACACAGCTCCCCTGCCATGACCTACAGCATACATACACAGACAAGCAGTGGGCATTTTAACATTTGTGGGCAAGTTTCCTGTGTTTGCAGAAGAAAATGGCTAATATAATGCAAGCTCTCTGAATTCAGTTCAGCTGAATTCAGTGGTCACCTCGCAGCTCTTCCCTTCTTGAGCAGGGACTGCTCAGTATGTTGGGCTGGTATTATCTGTCATGGCTCTAACAAAAATCAAACAATGTCACCTTCGTGATTCAGGATATAAGCAAATTTCCAAATAGAAAACCCCAGTGTGCCATCCGATTGCATTGTCCAGCTGGCAATACCCCTTAAAAACAGATACAGCTGCCTAAGGCTGGAAAATACAGTGAAACCATACTGTAGACTAAATGTGATGGAATGTGAAAGACAACACATGGTCAAACAATTCAGTTTTCTCTTTCTCATTTAAGAGAGTCAGCTTCCTACCTTCAAAGTCTTAGGAAATCTCGCCTTTTATTGAAAGGTTTGTTACTATGGCACTTCAGAGAAGAAAAACTGAAAGACTCTCCAATATGCTGGATGGCAGAAAACGCTACAGGAAATTGTTATTAATTTGATCCATGTCCCTAGTAACTATCTTTCTCTCTTCACAGTGTTCTTACAGTGCCTGTGGCACAGGGCTTTGAAGAAGAGGAAAAGGGATAACCAAAGATGCATGACAACACCAAACAGCAGTATAAACATACAGGAAGTCAAGGTGTACTTTGTACATCCTGATTTACACAAGACATCACTACTTGCCTGTAAGCGAGTAATGAATTAATATGGGGTTAAGAGAAAAAGAATGTATAGAAAAGAAGGAAAGAATGAAGTAGGTGAACATGACACTTGACAGTGCTCACCCCTGATTTGCTACCTGCTGTTTCTGCTTCAGGGTGATATGCTCCTGACAGTCCAGAGCAAACAGCACATACACAGCTCTTATGATCCACATCATTATGAATGCATAGTAAATGCAAGAGTTGTGCTCTTAGAAACTCAGGAGGATCTTCAGGAGAGGAAGGCTAGCAAAGCTGTAACAAGTTTTAGGCAGGATCCAGGCAGTTCTCTCCAGGTAAAGCCCTGATCTGGGAAACGTACCAAGTCATGTGCAATCTTGGAGTGTATATTGGCTGGTTGGTTACTGGGTAAATGCAGACTTTAACTCCCTGAAAGCTGCTCGACGGTGTTTCCTTTCCTCCTCTTCCCGCTTTCGCTCATCCTGCTCAGCTTTTATCTCTGCTTCAAACTTACTGGCTGAAGAGAGAGCTTGAACCTTTGTGAGAGAGAAAATAAGTGTCAAGCCTTGCATCAGAGGGAGAGCCAGAGCCTGAACTACTCCCGGATGAGCAACACAGAACTGCTTGCTACACCTCACAGTGCTTGCTGGGAAGCTCTGTCAGATGGTTTAAGTATTAATTACACTGCAGTGCTTGGTTATTTACAACCAATACCTGTTAGCTTGCTTGACTTTAACATCAACAAAAGAAAGGTCATTTACTAATAAGTCACTAACAAGTGACCAAAACAATGCCATCAGTACCAGGTCACATACATTCTTTCTGTAAGCAGGCAGCATAGCGTAAGTTGTGAGTATACAGTGGGAGAAACTACTGCAAAAAACAGTTCTGAATCACAGCCAGATCTGAGAACATCATACTATACCACGGATAATCTGCAGATCAAAGAGACATTGTTTATTTGCTGGCTATTTTTCCAGCTTTCATCTCAGTACATCTGCTGTGCAATAGCCGTGTTATGCTCTTGGGAAAAAACTTCTTATATAAACAAGCAGGATTATTTTCTCTCCAAGAGAGCTTTCAAAAAGGGTGCTTTGTCAGCTCCGAATGGTGAAACGCTCTTTCTGCCAACCCCAGGACCCTGCAGAACAATTCTGATTCCAAAGGTTACAGAGAGCTGCTCAAGAAAGAGATGTCTGAAATCCTATACTCCAAAACACTCTATTCACCACTGAACTCTAAGTGTTCTGGTTCAGGGAGGTTTTGCAAAATGGGAAACTCTGTCCCTATTGCATTAGTTTCCAGGACATTTTTGTCTTTAAAAGCGGTCAGCCAGCTAGTCCCATAGGACTCCCAGCCACAGGGACACAGATCAGCCAGTCAGCTCTAGCAGGGTAAGGCTCAGAGTAGAGATGGTAAATTAAACTGTTCTAGTATAGACTGATCTGTAGATGAAGGCTGTAGCTGGAGTCCAACAAAGTTTGAAGGGAAAAGCTATGGCTGAGGGGCATGAAATATACATCCTTTTAGCTACAGAGAAATCTGGCATTATCTTCTGTTGAAAAACAAGCAGGGTTGTGTCTCTGTGGCAATTAATGCCTGTGTGCAGAGCTTTTCATGTGTCTGTGCCACACCATACCTTAGCTTCAAAGAAGTTCTTGGCTCCTTTGACTCCCTCAATGGACACATCTATCTCCGAGAGCTTTGCAAGAGTCAACAGGCCACTGTCCTCCTCAAGTTCCCCAGCTGCAGCTTTATGGAAAATCAGCAGAAACTAGCAAGACAAGAGAGGAAACATTCAAGTTCTTCACTGAGCCTCGAACAACATAAAATAAAAACAGCACAGACACTCACCTGGAAGGGGCTGGAACTTACATTTCTGAGCAAAAGAAACCATGTCTATATAAATGAAGTGATACCACGGAACTTATGTTCTGGTGCCCTGGCTCCAGTATACAGCCCTGTTAGACTAAAAGAGGTCAGAATCTCATAGGAGAGGGGGTTTCCTACAGAGCAGACCACTGGTAAAGCATAGCTCCTACTAAGCCTGGGCTGCTCCATGGCCAGCGGAAGGAGGCCACCTCTCCACCTGCCTAGTACAACTGTATGGTGGGCTCAGATATACCTCTTTATGTCCCCACAACCTAATGGTGTATTCATAAGCTCCCCACCAGCTTCCCCAGTGTCCTGGGGACTCACATCACATCCCATGACAACGAAAGCAGGGCAAAGAGACCCTAGCTCACACCTGAACCAAGACACTAGTGCACTCCAGTTAGAGAAAGCAGCAGCCCAGGTGTGTACATGCCTTTGTGATAGTGGCTGAACAAGCGTCCACAGAGCTGCTTGTTTTGAAACCTTTGTCCTGCACTGGACCATAGACATTTAACTAATCCAGACTCACTACAGCAAAGCGCGTATCGGCAAATGAATTCCAAAGAGAAACAAACAAAAAGAGATGTATTACGCTCCAGGAAAACACACTTTTCTTCTTTTTTTTACAGAAGGGACACAAGCTGCCACTTAAAAATAAAGACCTCTGCATCACCTTCCACCTGCTAACCAAACTCCAGTTTAAGATGTGGATGCTCTATGTGGATTTGAGAGGTCCCATAACTCCCTGCTCTTCTTGGCCGCTCCAGGAGCTGTCTCAGTGCTTGGAACAGCACAGAAAGAACAGAGACAAGTCACTTGAATACAAAAGGAGCAAAAGCAACAAAGCTGTGCCACTGCATCACTTCAGGGCACAGGGCTGCGCATACCATGTAGGGTGGGCCTGAAATCCATTTGCACAGGAGCATCAAGTATCTCTAGCGCCGTGCTCTTCAGGCTCCCAGGCTTGAGTCTGCTTCTTCCTCCGAAGAGCCCAAGTTGTCCCGGAGGAGGGCAGCAGAGTCCCAACATCCATGCAGAGCCAGCCCCTAAAGCGCTCGACTGCTTCAAGTTCCTCGCAGAAGCTGGTGGAAATGCAAGCGTTTGGGAAGGCCTCCCATGGGGAAGGGTGTGGAGATGACAGCAGCGCTGGCTGCCCTCTCGCAGAGGCAGCGTCACCCGGCATTGCTTCATGCAACAGCCTTGTACCCCGTGTGCGCTCAGCACAGAGCAGCCACAAAGCAAGCTGTGCTTGGGGAGGGAACTTTTCCCCCTCCAAACACATGTAAGAAATTAAATGATGCTCTACTGAACGGGCAGAACATCCTGCTCAGAAAGAAACCAAATAGTCCCCAAGACATCCTCTCCCTCTGCTCAGATCCACTGGGCTCAGGCTAGTTCCTCTCCTCCTCCACTCCAGGCAGAGGACTGGCAGCCAGGCTGGCATTAGTCATGGTTCCTCCTCACAGTTTCTGCTCCACCCTGCAAGTCCCACTTCCTGGCATCGGAAAAGGGCAGCGGAGGCAGCACAATCCTGAGGTCTGGTACAGCTGTTGCCTGGGGAGGGACTGGAAACACCCAGTCAGAGTACAAGTGCACATGAATCATGCTGAAACTAGGGGATGGGGCAGCAGTCCTCCAGTGGAATACAGACTGCTGTGGTCACAAAGGGTGGGCTGAGCTAAAAGAAACCAGAGACTGAGTCACCAGCTGGGGCAGACACTGCATAATGTCAGCCCCAAGGACCCAGCTAGGTGGACTAGGGGCATCATGCTGGTTTCCACAGGAGCTCAGGAGCAATCCTTCCTCAAGTCAGCACACAGCCTGCAGCTGGCCTCGCCAGTTATTTGCCCTCAAGGCATCGGTCCTTACTAACTAGAAAACAGCAGCAATCTGCATTCAGATGCCATTCCTAGCCTGTCTCACACCCTTGCTGGGCCCCGGACACATCACATGCAGCTAAGCCTCAAGAAACTATCAACAAAGAAGCAAAAGTGAATAATGGTGGTACCTTTAAAAGCAGTGCTTTCAAGGAGGGCAACATGACACATCCTTTCCATTCCACTAACCTTAAAAGAGATAAGAGGTGTATCTGCTCTCACATCTTTCATGATCCAAGATCTGTCCCACAGTGCCAGGTCTCAGAGCAATGCTGCAGTTACGCAGCCCCACCAGGCAGCATGCTGGCCTCCGGGATGTGAGGAAAGGTAGAGGATTGACCACCAGCAGCAGCCTTGCAAACAGCTTGCCAAAAAAGCAGTGCAACCCAAGGCTGTGGTTTGCACCAACTCTGCTAGCAAACACGTGATGTGGGTCAGCATTTAAGCTGGTGTGGGTGCAGGGGACAGTGGGTGGATTTTTGCAGGTTCTAGACAGCAGCTATAATTACACATTACTATTACAGCAATTAACTCTGGTTTCCTGTGGTAATGACGGAAGCAGACAGTCAAAGGTGTTTTTCCCCCACATACACAGTACCTAATAGTTTTAAGCCTAAATTTCTTTGCTCGAGTCACAGAGTTTAGTGCAGTTAATTGTTGATGTATTGATGGACACTTCAAAGGTCAACGGTTGAAGGCAGCTTTCCTAACAGGGCCAGCAGTTCAGCAGCAGCAAGTCAGAGCCATTACAAGCCTGCTATCCTGGCAACAGTCTACCTGGGATGGGAGGACAAGACACTACTTAAAGTAGCAGCAAAAGGTGACCTGCTGCAAGTGAAAGAGGTCCTCACCAATTGTCTGGCCAGGCCACGAGGTAGGTCAGGCAGGTACATCAGGACTCTGGAGAGACAGGCAATAGCCCTCCAGTGCTCAAGCTACACTCTGCTGAGTTTGGATACTCATTTAAACCAGCATTTCTCCTTGTGTTGTCAGTGCCCCAAGTCAGCTTCTTCACCCTCTATATAGTTCTTTGTCACCACCAACGGGAAGCAGAGTGGGACATGGCTATGGCCTGGTTCGGGCCTCCTCACCCACCAGGAAACCTACCTCCCTGCCAGTCCTCTGTCCAAACACAGCAGCTGGACACAGGGCATCTGCAACGAGGCAAGAAGCATCCTGCTCCTCTCTACCACAGGAAGCTTTGGGTACATGCCAAAGCTGCTATGTAATTTGTCCCCAGACCTCTGCCAATGATGCTCCCTCATTCCAACCCGTGTGCCACTCAAGCTTGCATTTGCTTGACCATTGTTTTGCATCTGGCAAGAAGCTACAACAGCACCAGCTGCTGCATGTCACATGCCAAGGGCTGGCAGCACAGGCAGCCCATGCCAGCTGACAGGCGGCTGTGCTCCAAACAGGTGGCAACAGAAGAGGAGCTGCTCTGCCACTTGTGCCATGCCACTGATGCCAGGACACCACAGCATCTTCCAGAGCCTTGAGGATAAATGCAAAGAGGGCTCCTGCAGCAAGCCCAGAGGCTGCCCCCAGCTCTTCACCCAGGGTGAAAGGTGGCCCAGGAGGCATGCAGGGAGACAGAGGGCTCCTCCAGCCCACACAGCAATTTGGCAATCCCAGTCTGTCCTGGGGCCAAGAGCACGGCGCTCTTCCTGCTCTGCTGGATTCTTTGCTACCCCCCAGTTCACCTCTGACCAGCACGTGTCCTTCCCTGCCCAAAGAATCTGCCAGCTTAGGGCTTTGCTGGTGTGAACAGACAGACTCTCGCTTCCCAGATTTGCAAATCTTTCCCCCTCTCTAATTGCTGGGCCCCATAACCCAACAGTCTTTGGTCTCAGTCTTCTATTGCTGCCCTCTTGCAGTAAAAGAAATGCAACAAAACCCTTGGGAGATGGTGTGAAGTGTGACACGCCAGCACTGAGAGATAGTGCAGCAGCTCTATGAGCTGCCAGCCACTCCTCACACCCCAACTGGCCCAAGCTGGTCATGAGCCCTGTCTGTTCATCCTCCCTCAGGTGCTGTCAAAGGTCTTGGCACTGCCAAAACGAAGAACTCTATGTCCAGAGCTGTGGAGAGCTCTGCACCTTGTCTCCATAACCAAACCCCCACCCTGGAGAAGGCATGGTGAGAGCACAGCCCCTGCAGAAACAAGGGAGCCCAGCTGCTGAGGGCCCATCGCAGCCATCCCCTGGGCCAGGAGAAAGCAGGACAGCAGCACAGCTGTCACAACCGGTGCAGAACACGAGCAGCACTGGCCCTCCTGTTGCCTAAGGGGCTGTCAATTCAGAAAGGCACATGCAACACATACTTCTGACTGACACAGGAATCAAAACCTAGAACAAGATGATGCAACAGGAGGGTTTCTTACCTGGGCTCCCCCTTCCTGCTGAGATGAGTTGGGTACCCTTGAGGTCACTGCTCAGATTCCCTCTTCCTCTATCCAGCAGCCACTCCTGGCCTGCCCATGCTGCTCAAAGCAGTCTCAGCACAGCAGTGGCAGACAGACCTGTTCACTGGGTGTCCCTGCTGAGCCAGCATGCAGTACTAAACTGCTGCATCACCACGTTTATTCCTTGCTGCAGGGAAGTGACCACCCCTCATGAAGCTTGCCATGGCTGGTCACTGTGTGACACAGAGAGGGCCCCAATACAACCAGGAAGAGGAAGCCTCCTGTGCCCCAATGAGACGAGCTGCTCCAAATCGAGACACTGCCCTGCACCTGAAATGAGGCCTGAACCACTCTACCACAAGAGCCCAACAACGAAACCTTGTGACTGAAGGGGCATGCCACCTCCAGCTATGGCAGGGAGCTCTGTCAGCACTCCCAGGCAGCTACAGCAGGGCTCAAATGTGCTCCCAAAACAAGCAGGGAGCTTGAAGAGCTTTGGCATCAGGTAACATTTACTGGCATGTGAAGATGGGTGTTGACAGCGCTCCGCACCTTGAGCTCCCCATGGCATCGGGAAGCTCACCTGCTTCTCCACTGCACCCGCAGCTGGAGAAACACAGAGGGGACAGGACTACATACACAGCACAGGGCCTGGCTGCCTCCTCGCTCTGCCCCACAGCCACATCCCCCTCTGCTCCTGCAGCCACCCTCACCTCACGGAAGCTGAGCTTCCCGTCAAAGTCTTCATCCACCTCCTTGATCATGTTCTTCAGCCCCAGGTGTGTCTGCGGGGCTCCCAGCTTTTCCATCATCAGCTTCAGCTCCATCAGGTCAATGTACCCATCCCGTCCTGAGTCATACCTGTGGGGTGCAAAGGGCAGGGGGTCAGCCTCCATCGTCCCTCATATCCATCTTCTCAGAAGAGGAACCGTGCAAATGGATAAAGTCACAGGGTGGTTCAAAGCTCAGAGGAGAGGGGAAGCTGCATGACATGGCCAGTGCTGAGATAATATTAAGCTCAAGGAAGTAGCTGGCAGCTTTCAGAGCTGTCTCAGAGAGAGAAGTGCTCAGGAGAGCTCAGACCAAACCACCCACACAGAAGGAGCACAGAGGAACTCAGCTTCTCTCAGTGGGACTTCCATCTCACCCACTTGTGTCTCCACAAAGGTTGCTCACGTACAGCTTACACTATATACCAGTGCAGTGAGGCAAAGGCATGCCAGAGCCAGCTGCTGCCAGGTCTTCTGCTCTTTTTGTGGAGAAACAAGGAGCAGAGACCAACCAGAACCTCCCAGCAGAAAGCAGCTAGCTATCTTTGCAGGCAAAACACACCCCCTCTAGCTGTTAAGATCTGTCCTCTCCAAAATGGTTTTGTACTACACAAGCACCTCAGCTTCAGGGCAGCTGTTTATCCAGTGTCCCCAGGCAAAGCAGAAAGGTAGTCCTGGCAGAACACAGCAATCCTAGCTGGTGCCATGGATGGATCACAGGGCCAGGCTGGCAGAGGAAACCAGTGCCCACCTCTAGGAGCAAGGCTGGAGCGGGACCACACCCCTAATGGAGCACAAAGGACTGCAAGGACTCTGCAGGAGGAGAGAGCACCTGTGCAAGGGGCACAGTGCTTTAGGGATGGGGAGGCAGCCACCTGCCATGCTTAGCCTGGGAGCATGCACCAATTCATCCTGACATCTGCTGCAGGTGTGAGTAAAGCATCCGGCCCACCCAGCAACCAGCGCTTCACACACACCAGGGCCATCACTGGGTTTCAAAGTCCAAAGGCCACAGGGATGGGTGCTCTGCTATCAGACAGCCCATCAGCAGCCCTCCCTCATCCTGGTCCTGCCATCGGGGTCCAATACAGAGCTGGGGGCTCGCATGGGAGAACAGGGCAGGGTCTGCCAAGCTGGGCTCAGCCCCGATGCAGAGCCTGCCGATGCCCCCTTGCCACCATCTCAACCCCAGAGTTAAATCCTTTCAATCATTCAGAACAGAAGCCCTAGGCACAGCACTGAAGCTTTCCCATTGGCAGGAGCCTGTCAAATCCTCCCACCCATCATTTTTCATTGACTGTTAGTTCTCTTCCAAAGAAAGAAAGGCTGTAGCCATCCCAGATCGAGACCTGCACAGTTGCGGTTACCCTGGAAGAAAGCCCTTTCCAGCTCAGAAACCTCACAGCCGCAGAGGAAGCTGTGGCAGGGGAAGGCACGAACAAAGCTGCTGGCCTGGAGCTGCTCGCAGGTGTAGGCAGCACAAGGCAGGGCTGCAGCCAAGAGCTCTGCCCCTGCCTTCACAAGCATGGGCACAGGGTACTTTTCCCCCAAACTGGAGTGACCTCCATGGCTTTCCAGAGTCCCACCACCTCTACAGCCATCTTTTATACTCTCTATGTCTCTGTTTCCAAGTGTCCCAGGCTCAAGAGACCCAAAACGACAGAAGCATCACCACCAGGCTGGCACACAGCCCCAGATACCAATCTGCCTGCATGCTCTGCACCCAGCAAACCCAGGAGCCCACCAGGCCAGACAGTTTTCTGGAAAACTAGGAAAGAAACTTCCATCAGCCCAGAAACCAGGTCACAGACCTGAGACGTCATCCAGAGGAAAGGCAGTGGGTTCATCACAGCAAGGAAGGCATTAGTTAATTAAGGCACACATTCACAACGTTACCCAGCCCAGCTCAGAAACACACTTTCAAGACCTCACAGAAGCATAGTAAGTGCAATATTTAATTGTCAATTTGCTTTTCCTTTAAGTTTGGGAGAAAGGGTGTGGAGCCATTCCTCTGGAGTTAGGTGGCTGGAGAGGCAGTGCCTTTGATCAGATAAAGCAGCAAAGCATATAGTGGCAAGGAGGCACTTGGGGTTAGGGGTTTTTTTTGCCCCCAGAAAGCTCACACTGCCCTTTGGCTGGGTGTGGAAGCACGGTGACACCAAGGTCCCCACCAAGGGCTGCCCATCTGGGGTCAGGCCACTGCCCGGCCCCTCTCAGAACCGCTGGGTAACAGAGATGAAGGCAGGAGGAGGGCACAAACCCAGCCTGCAGCTGCCGTTCTAGTCTCACCCTTCTGGTACAGGCACTACCCACAGGCAAACAGGGGCCCTCAGTGCCTGCCCTGGCACTCAGCCCGGGGCAAATGCACTTCCCCGAAAGGGTTAAGCGTGGGGTACAGCTTCAGTTCTCGTCATCCTTGCAGTGAGGCAGCACAAAGCCAGGATTGTGAGAAATGGGGTCTTGCCAGCAGCGGGCCTCAGTGGCAGAGCGGCAGGCTGTACAGCCACACAATGGGTGTCAAGCACACCAGGCTGGGGTAGAGCTGGCCCAGAGGTGCACCCTGAAATCAGGTTACCAGTCCCTTGCAGTTAGAGACAGACAGACAGAGGGACACTGAAGCCCCTGCAGAGCAACAGCGGCACCCTGCAAACTGCTGCATTCCCTCCCCACCCCCCTTGCCTGCTAAAACAGCCCAAGTATTTTAGGACCTGGGTACAGCCGCTCGGCTGCCACCGAGCAGCGGAGCAGCGCAGGCAGACTATTTAGGGAGAAGCGTATTTATAGGGCATGAGAGACGGCACAATTCATTCCCCATCGCTCCCCCTCAGACGCAGGCACTCGCACAACTAGTCATGACGTGGACTGCACTTTGTTGGCCAGCTGATGCTTCTGGCACACCTCACCCCTACCAAACCCCCCCCATCTGCTTTTTGGGAGCTCGCTTTCAGGGCCCAGGGTTCCAGTCAGCCCCCAATACTGCTCACACCCGTTTGACTGCCTGCAGAGCAGCCCCGTACTGGTGATGGACACCGGTCAACCCTCACAGGCAGAGCTGGAGGGCACCAAGGCAAGTTTGTCCCCTGAACACATTCCAGTGTCCCAGGGAGCCATCCTGTGCTCCAGGAGTAGCACAGCATGAGTACACAGCACTTGGGTGCCTTGCCAGCTCCCCCCCAGCCCCACTGTCCTGCTGTGACACTGGAGCTTTGCTTCCTTCGGGCTCAAAGCTCTCTGGGCTGCTAGCCAAGCCTCACCCCGGCAATGCACAGGCATTACGGACAGAGGGGTTCTCGTGTCAACGGGCAAAGACATCTCACATCACAGGCAGGCAGGCAACTCCAGCAGCAAGTCGGTGCCATGGCGAGTCCCCACCTGTGACGGCCGGGATGCCGCAGGCAGCTACAGGCACCTCGGCCGTTGAGATAAGGCTTCACAGCGCCGCCGCAACAGCGTTCCTGGCAGCAGATAAGACACAGGCAGCGGCTGCCAAAATCTGCTGCAACAAGGATGCGCCCAGATTCCCACGCTGGCTTGCTTCCACCCAGGCTGCAGAGCGTGCCTGGCTGCCGAAGCACTGGGGGAGGAAAGTGGGAGCAGAAACCAGGGGGGATGGAGGGAATACTTGCCAAATAGACTTGCTTATGAGCAAGAAGTGTGTGACACACAATTACTGCCCAAGTGCAATCATTATACTGGTGTTATGCAGTGTAGCTAGTGGGTTACACCGCAGAAGAGGGATCAGGAAGGGAAGACAAAAGAGATGCCAAGGACTGCATCACCCATACTGACTCTGCAGTCACCTCCCAGCTGCACGAAAAACCCCAAGGAAACAAAAAAGGACAGCTGAATGAGAAATCCCAAATCCTGAAGGATCAAAGAGTGGTTTCTAAACATTCATGCTTCTTCAGAAAGGCTGGAAAGAAAACCTGCCCTCCCTGTATGCATTTGCTGTACCTGAGCTTGCTCCATACACTGTGGGCACTTGTGCTTTGATCTGCAGTTCCTGCATGCTGCAACGTCCTAATATAGGCTTTGAAATAAAGCCGTCAGAGTAATGGTGCTGAAGTAGTAATAACCTCCTCTTAAATATTTCAAAACCCTTTCTTAGTACTTTACTCCCTCTGAGCATTGCATTGCACCTTACACAGAGAAGGGTGCTGATCTCTTCTCCCTGGTATCCAGTGACAGGACCCATGGCAAGGGCTCAAAGCTGCCCCAGGGGAGGATCAAACGGGACACTAGAATGCATTTCTTTACTGAGAAGGTGGTCAGACACTGGAACACGCTTCCTGGAGAGGTGGTGGATGCCCCATGCCTGTTAGCATTTAAGAGGCATTTGGACAATGCACTAAACATGCTTTGAGTTTTGGGTCAGCCCTGAAGTGGTGAGGCAGTTGGACTAGACTGGTTGTAGGCCACTTCCAACTGAAATTATTCTGTTCTATTGCAGAGAGCTTTGGAAACAACTCCTCCATACCAGGCCGGGGACAGGAACAGGCTCCTCAGCCATGTGCAGCTCCATCCTCCCCAACCTGGGTAGCAGAAGCTTTCCTGCTCTTGGAGGAACATGAAGGCGAGATGAAAGTCTCCTCCAGGAGGATCTGCTCTGTGATGCTGGGCAAGACCCCAAGGCACTGAAACCAACAGTGCCAAGGCTGGGTGGCCAAGTCCCCATGGGTGTGACTTCCCTGACTGCTGGGACTCTAGAGGCAGCCAGTCATACTGGGAGCACAGCAGTCCTGGATTGAATAGGTCTGCTGCAGCACATCAGAACGTCCCTTTGTACAGGGGCACCTGGCAAGGGGCTCCCAAGTGGCTCCAGGAGGGCAAGGGGACATCACACCCTCTCCCACTGGCCAGGCTCAAAGCACTTGTGAAACATGTGGGCAGCATATGAAATTCCCTAAATACAAATGTAATAGCAAGGCTGGAATTTCTCCACTCCCTCGCACCCTACAGATGAAGCCAGTGGCTGTTTTCTTGCCCCCTACATCCCTTGGAAAGGTCACTCCTGCCAGGCACAGCCTCACAGCCTGGCTTTCACACCCTCCTCCACCATTTCCCTGGACAAGATGGCACCAATGGGAGCTGTGAGATTCCAGAGCTCCTGAGGGTTCACTTGCAAGACTTGGGGAAGGGAGGTTATCATGGTTACCACAGTCCTCACATACTGTCAGAAGAGGCAGCTAATTAGGTCACATTATAATTAGCCTGAGCTGCAGACTTCCTGGTCCGTCTGCCAAAAAAAAACCCTGCCCCAAGAGCTGCCTGCACCCAGCAGCCCCCACGTGCTCCTGCACAGCCCCAGCACCTACAGCAGATACACCCATCTCTGGGGGAATGGGATTGAAATGGGGGGATGCTGCCAAGAGACTTGGACAAAACAGGGAAAATTGAGCCCACCCAACCATGGCAGCAGGAGCAGGGAGCATCATTTCAGCTTTGGAAGGATGCTCCCGGCACAGACAGCAGCACACAGCACCTGGATGGAGCACTGGATTTCAGTAAGTCCCATGTTCAGACAAGCCTTTTGCTTCCACCCTGGCACAGGGCAGTCACAGCCACCAGCCGCACCATGGGATACGCTGACAGATGCCAGAGCAGCTGCTGTCACCAGCAACTCCCTCTTCCTGACTGGAGCACCTTGACCCAGCCCACACCTTGCCTGGGTCCCACAGGCTCAAGTTTAGTCTGAATTACAGATTTACAAGTTCCACTAAACTGATAAGAAACACTTCTGAATACAAAGTGTCATAGTGGAAACTTGGCATCCCATGGCAACGAAGATACATACCTGTCTGTCAAAGGCTTATTTTTCACTGTTAGTACGAAAGACCCTGGTTCATGGTGGCCAGGACCAATAAGCCACACAGAGAATAAAAGCCTTAATCACATTAACTCAAGCTCTGACTGACAGGAATTAAGGGCAACATTTCCTCTCCTCATGGAGCACGTGGTGTCAGCCACTACTTGAAGTGGGTTGCACGCAGCAGATGGAGCAAAGACCAGATCCTCTGCCACTGCAAAGGCCAGGTGCCTGTAACAGAGTGAAAACCAGGTTGGGGTTTTCCATCCGCCTGCCTGGGGAGCACACAGCCCAGCTTCTTCCCCTTCTGGCATGACTGGCCAGTGCTCAGCTGCGATAGTCCTCACAGGGCAAGCAATGTTTTCCAGCTACATTGACCAGCTGATTAGCATTCAACTGTAAAGCCTAGGTTTCCCCACTTACCAAGGCCAGCGTTTAATGAGCTCATTGTTGAAAAATTCGGCCGCAATTCAGCTCTTCCACTTTTCATTTCCCAAACCACTGCTGTTCCTTACCTTATCGCTGTTGAGGCAGTACCACTGCCTGCTCCAGGCTCTCGCCTGTGGCTTTTGGGCACTGCAGCTGCCTGCATCATTTGTCCTCCTGCCCTTACAGCGTCACATCTCAGCCCTCTGCAGAGTGAGATCCCCTTCAACCATTGTCAAGATGGGAGCAGGATTGAGCAGAGCAGCAGTTTCAACTGGACCACCTCCCTTCCCGCGCCCAGCTGCCGACACGATGCTGCCTGTGCAACAAAGAGCTCCAGACCTGAGCTCACAAAAGCCCGTTGCCTAGTATCCCGCAGCAACAGCCCTGGCAAGGGCCAGCAACACACCACAACTACATGAGCTAGGAGTGTTCAACCAGGGTCTTGGTCTCCTTGCAACGAACCCAGCCTCCAGGGTGCCCAAGGCAGCTTTCAGGTAGCAGGACAAGAACCTAACAAGTTACAAAGCCTGCTGCGGTCACCTCTGTAAGCTAAAGTAGGTCTTTGCACCCTGCTGTGACAGCCCACGTAGCTACTCTGTGGTACTGCATCCTCATGCCTGGAAGCAGCTGATCCCCAGTCCGGTAGCCCTGCCTGCCTGCCCCGTCTCCTTGGGGCCAGGAGAACGGGGTCCCCAGGGGCACAGCGGCTTGTGGTGCTGGGGGGAAACCCGAGTACGGAGAGCGAAAGCTACTTAGGCACAGCCCAACTGCAGGAGGTAGGATGGGGTTTGCAGAGGAGAGATAAGGGCCGGATCATGGCCCCGGGAAGGACCAAGCATTTCTGCTTACAGTAGCAGCTCCCCGTGTTGCCACCAGCAGCTTGACTTCAATATAAACCCTCCTGCCGGGAGGAGGCCCCCAGCGCAGCCCTCCAGAAAGGGAAACCAAGAGCAAGCTGTGCTCGAGCTTTGTTTGAGTGCACGGGAGGGAGCACCGAGCCAAGCAAACGGGACCGTGCAAGGAGCTACAGCACTGCTGGGCAGAGCTGCCGGGGGTCTCAGTTGTGGAAGGCAGGTGTGCAGCATCGCTGCGAGGCCCCACGACACAGACCCACCAGGTGCCCCTGGGCATGGGGCAGCAGCGCCTGTACCCTTCCAGCACCCCGTCCCACCCAGCGTGTCCCCCAAAGCCACAGCTCCCGGGTGCCACCGTCCCAAACCCGGGAGGCAGCGCCAGAGCGGCCGCTAAGCGCGGGGCTGAGCTCCGGCCGCGGGTCCCCGGCGAACCCCGAACCCCCCATAGCACAAGGACAATCTGGGGGTTTTGCCACAGGGGACCCCCCGCCGCAGCCTCCTCCAGCCCGACCGCAAAACCGCGGAGAAATGCGAAGATCGCGCCAAGCGCGGGCAGCCCCTCGCCAGATGCGCCCCGAGGAAAGGCGCAGGGAGGGTCTGCGGGGGAACGGCAGGCAGAGCCCCGGGCCGGGCAGGCGCCCCCCCCCCGGCGCCCCTCGCCCCACTCACAGCCGGAACATGCGCTCCATGTCCTTGATCTGCCGGCGGCTGAACTCCTTGAACTCGGTGTAGGGGTTGAAGACGGCGGCCCGCCGGGGCTGCGCCGCCCCCTCATTGATGTCCTGCCGCCGGCAGAGCTTGGCGCTCAGCTCCGCGCCCGCGCTGGCCGTCAGGCAGCTCCGCTCCGCCTCGTCCCCGGCTCCCGCCTCGCCCTTGGCCGCCACCGCCTCGCCCTCCGCCGCTGCCCCGCTCTCCTCCAGCTGCAGCCGCCGCTGCAGCTTCTGCGCCAGCTCCTCCGAGGCCATGGCCGGCCGCACACTGCCGCTCCGCTCCGGCCGGGCCCGCCTGCCCCGGCCCGCAACTTTATTCCCTCACTTAGAGGGAGCGGGGCGGGGCGGGGCGGGACGAGGCCGGGACGGGGCCGGCGCTTAAGGAGGCGCGGCGGCACCGAGGGGCCGTGGTGGGTCCTGCACCCCGTACCCCCCCCACGTACCCCCGCAGCCGGGTGTACCCCCGCAGGCTGACCCCATCACGCGCACACTCTTCCACGCAGGAATCACACACACACCCCGCTCCGGTACACCCGCATAGGTTACCAACCCCCGGCAGGTACCCACTGTCCCAAACGGGAAACCCCCGCCACACTCGGGCGCAGCCCCCGCTGACCCTCCAGCGCACCCCCCCGCGGGCAGGGTCCCCCGCGGGCAGCCCCCGCACCCCACGGCAGGGCGCTGTGCCGGCCCCGGGGCGCACGGCCCGTGTATACCACACAGCCGCTGCGTGGGCTGAGCCGAGCCCCCAGCCCCGCCGGGACCCCCGTGGCCGGGAAGAGCAGCTAGGCCCCCCGGGCACCCCACGGCCTGCCCCACGCCTGCAGGGACGCCGGAGACCAGGCCTGCCCCGCGCCGGGGCGCAGGGACCCCTTAAGCTCTGCTCTACGCCTCCTCTTTCTTATCTCCTTGGGCTAAAATTAACCCGGGACAAAGCTCGGCGCAGCCTGGGCTCCCCCTCCTCCTCCAGAGAGCACAGGAGGCTGGCGGCCCCTTCCCACCACCCCGCCGCCCCTCCCGGGCCAGTGCCACTGCCACTCCTGCTGTCCCCGGGCTCTGCCGGGTTCCCCTCGGGACCCCCCAGCCCGGCTGGTAGGAGGCTGATGGTGCCAGGCAGGGTGGGATTAGGGCCGGTCTGGGGCGCCTTAGGGTGGCTGTTGATGGGATTTACCCACCGGGGAGGAGGGGGAGAGGAAAGCACTGGCTCTGACACTCTGCCTGCTTGTGGTTCCAACTTGCCCAAGCTTGTGCATAGCGGAGAACCTGTCCCAGCAGCTGTTCCGTGGCTGTTTCACACCTCCAGGCAGGTGGTAAGCAGCTCTCTGACCCTACCATAATGTCGTGACCTACAATTGACGCTCTTGGGCAAGCTCATTCCCATGCAGCCTCCTCAGAAAATGACCGCTGAGGCCATCTGCAGCAACTTGGCCTTCTAGCGGCTGCCCTAGTGAGGGTCGGGGTGGCTGCATGGTCACCACAGCATGTGGCATGGGAAGGCCGTGGCAGGTGTATCACACCAGGACTGCCTGGAAAAAACAGCTGCTGAGCGAAAGGGGTGGCATGTGCTGTGCCCACACTGCTTTGCCCTCAGTGCCACATCCATGGAACAGACTGGCTCCCTTCACCCAAGCGGCGTGGAGAGGAGAGCAGGGAGCTGCTGCAGGGCCACCCACCACCCTTGAGACTCAGGAGCCCAGAGGCCCTTGTGCAGCAGCAGGGTGTTCCAGACCTGAGCAAAGCTAAGGGGAAGACACCAAGAGCACAGCAAGGGTGCCATCTGCTGGAGGTAAACATCTGGGGTATGACAGACGGGAAATAAAATGAAGAAAGCAAAACATCTGCAAAATACAATCAGGAAAAGGAAGACGGAAAAAGAAAAAGGACTATAGGTATGAAGACCTGTTCTTGTTGATCATGATAACTGTGTATGGCTACTGGGAAAAGGATAGCAGTGCACTACTAGGAAATGTTATAGGCACTGAACCTGGTCAAGAACTATGGCACAGGTTGGAAGCATGTCAGTCAGAGATGTTACTGGGTCAGGGGGGCTCTTATTTAGGCTGTTGATTTATGAGTAGCTCTGCTTTGTTGTGGTAGGGTTCTGCTAAACCGGGGTTGACATGTGACAGGGTTGCCTGTTACTTCAGTATGTGAGTCATTGGAGCTGTACTGGGCTGAGTGGGCGAGGTGGGGGATGCTGTCCAGGTCTGTTGCTGGGGCAGGGAGGATGTCCTTTGGGGTATGGATATGTGCGTCTCCCTCTATTGTAGTGCTGTGGTTCTCCTGTGCCAGGATCGCTGTTCATTCAGTGTGTGGGTTCCAGGGACTGTGGTGGTCTTTGTGTTTCTTTGCGGATGGCTGTAGGGTTGCGCGTGAGCGTGTGGCGGGCTTGTGGAGAGGGCTGCTGGCGGGAGCAGGGGTGCCTACGGCCATACCACCCTGAGAACGCCCGATCTCGTCTGATCTCGGAAGCTAAGCAGGGTCGGGCCCGGTTAGTACTTGGATGGGAGACCGCCTGGGAATACCGGGTGCTGTAGGCTTTTTATCGACGCGCGCCTGCGGGAAGCCCCCCCCTTTTGCGGCAGGGGCGTTGCGGGGGCTTGGGGGCCTTGCGCATGAGCTGGTGCTGGTTGCGCGGGTCAGGCTGGTCGGGCGGGCGTGGTGGCGGCCTGCTGCCCCGCGGCCTCGTTGCGGAGGGCCGAAGCGTGGTGTGGGAGCGAGCGTGGCAGCTGCCTGTTGCGAGGGCTGCCGTTAGGTAGCGGGGGGCCGTTGCGTGTCGGCCGGTAGGTGCAGGCGTTGTTGCGCGCGTGGTGCTGGTGGTTCAGGTGTGCGCGGGGATTGCCTGGTGCTGCCCTGCCCGGTCAGCGAGGAGGGCTGTAGGGCGGTGTGCGAGCAGGGTAGGTGTTTGTGGCGCGGTCTGCATGGGCGCTGTGCGGGGCAGGTGCGTGATGGGGGAAGTTGCGTGTGTTGCGCTGGGCGTTGGTTGCGTGTCGGGTGTGCGGGGTCTGTCGCGGGCGCCCTGCGTCGGGGTTGGGGGTGGCTGTAGGGTTGCGCGTGAGCGTGTGGCGGGCTTGTGGAGAGGGCTGCTGGCGGGAGCAGGGGTGCCTACGGCCATACCACCCTGAGAACGCCCGATCTCGTCTGATCTCGGAAGCTAAGCAGGGTCGGGCCCGGTTAGTACTTGGATGGGAGACCGCCTGGGAATACCGGGTGCTGTAGGCTTTTTATCGACGCGCGCCTGCGGGAAGCCCCCCCCTTTTGCGGCAGGGGCGTTGCGGGGGCTTGGGGGCCTTGCGCGTGAGCTGGTGCTGGTTGCGCGGGTCAGGCTGGTGGGGCGGGCAGGCGTGGTGGCGGCCTGCTGCCCCGCGGCCTCGTTGCGGAGGGCCGAAGCGTGGTGTGGGAGCGAGCGTGGCAGCTGCCTGTTGCGAGGGCTGCCGTTAGGTAGCGGGGGGCCGTTGCGTGTCGGCCGGTAGGTGCAGGCGTTGTTGCGCGCGTGGTGCTGGTGCTTCAGGTGTGTGCGGGGATTGCCTGGTGCTGCCCTGCCCGGTCAGCGAGGAGGGCTGTAGGGCGGTGTGCGAGCAGGGTAGGTGTTTGTGGCGCGGTCTGCATGGGCGCTGTGCGGGGCAGGTGCGTGATGGGGGAAGTTGCGTGTGTTGCGTTGGGCGTTGGTTGCGTGTCGGGTGTGCGGGGTCTGTCGCGGGCGCCCTGCGTCGGGGTTGGGGGTGGCTGTAGGGTTGCGCGTGAGCGTGTGGCGGGCTTGTGGAGAGGGCTGCTGGCGGGAGCAGGGGTGCCTACGGCCATACCACCCTGAGAACGCCCGATCTCGTCTGATCTCGGAAGCTAAGCAGGGTCAGGCCCGGTTAGTACTTGGATGGGAGACCGCCTGGGAATACCGGGTGCTGTAGGCTTTTTATCGACGCGCGCCTGCGGGAAGCCCCCCCCTTTTGCGGCAGGGGCGTTGCGGGGGCTTGGGGGCCTTGCGCGTGAGCTGGTGCTGGTTGCGCGGGTCAGGCTGGTGGGGCGGGCAGGCGTGGTGGCGGCCTGCTGCCCCGTGGCCTCGTTGCGGAGGGCCGAAGCGTGGTGTGGGAGCGAGCGTGGCAGCTGCCTGTTGCGAGGGCTGCCGTTAGGTAGCGGGGGGCCGTTGCGTGTCGGCCGGTAGGTGCAGGCGTTGTTGCGCGCGTGGTGCTGGTGGTTCAGGTGTGCGCGGGGATTGCCTGGTGCTGCCCTGCCCGGTCAGCAAGGAGGGCTGTAGGGCGGTGTGCGAGCAGGGTAGGTGTTTGTGGCGCGGTCTGCATGGGCGCTGTGCGGGACAGGTGCGTGATGGGGGAAGTTGCGTGTGTTGCGTTGGGCGTTGGTTGCGTGTCGGGTGTGCGGGGTCTGTCGCGGGCGCCCTGCGTCGGGGTTGAGGGTGGCCGTAGGGTTGCGCGTGAGCGTGTGGCGGGCTTGTGGAGAGGGCTGCTGGCGGGAGCAGGGGTGCCTACGGCCATACCACCCTGAGAACGCCCGATCTCGTCTGATCTCGGAAGCTAAGCAGGATCGGGCCCGGTTAGTACTTGGGTGGGAGACCGCCTGGGAATACCGGGTGCTGTAGGCTTTTTATCGACGCACGCCTGCGGGAAGCCCCCCCCTTTTGCGGCAGGGGCGTTGCAGGGGCTTGGGGGCCTTGCGCGTGAGCTGGTGCTGGTTGCGCGGGTCAGGCTGGTGGGGCGGGCAGGCGTGGTGGCGGCCTGCTGCCCCGCGGCCTCGTTGCGGAGGGCCGAAGCGTGGTGTGGGAGCGAGCGTGGCAGCTGCCTGTTGCGAGGGCTGCCGTTAGGTAGCGGGGGGCCGTTGCGTGTCGGCCGGTAGGTGCAGGCGTTGTTGCGCGCGTGGTGCTGGTGCTTCAGGTGTGTGCGGGGATTGCCTGGTGCTGCCCTGCCCGGTCAGCGAGGAGGGCTGTAGGGCGGTGTGCGAGCAGGGTAGGTGTTTGTGGCGCGGTCTGCATGGGCGCTGTGCGGGGCAGGTGCGTGATGGGGGAAGTTGCGTGTGTTGCGTTGGGCGTTGGTTGCGTGTCGGGTGTGCGGGGTCTGTCGCGGGCGCCCTGCGTCGGGGTTGGGGGTGGCTGTAGGGTTGCGCGTGAGCGTGTGGCGGGCTTGTGGAGAGGGCTGCTGGCGGGAGCAGGGGTGCCTACGGCCATACCACCCTGAGAACGCCCGATCTCGTCTGATCTCGGAAGCTAAGCAGGGTCGGGCCCGGTTAGTACTTGGATGGGAGACCGCCTGGGAATACCGGGTGCTGTAGGCTTTTTATCGACGCGCGCCTGCGGGAAGCCCCCCCCTTTTGCGGCAGGGGCGTTGCGGGGGCTTGGGGGCCTTGCGCGTGAGCTGGTGCTGGTTGCGCGGGTCAGGCTGGTGGGGCGGGCAGGCGTGGTGGCGGCCTGCTGCCCCGCGGCCTCGTTGCGGAGGGCCGAAGCGTGGTGTGGGAGCGAGCGTGGCAGCTGCCTGTTGCGAGGGCTGCCGTTAGGTAGCGGGGGGCCGTTGCGTGTCGGCCGGTAGGTGCAGGCGTTGCGCGCGTGGTGCTGGTGGTTCAGGTGTGCGCGGGGATTGCCTGGTGCTGCCCTGCCCGGTCAGCGAGGAGGGCTGTAGGGCGGTGTGCGAGCAGGGTAGGTGTTTGTGGCGCGGTCTGCATGGGCGCTGTGCGGGGCAGGTGCGTGATGGGGGAAGTTGCGTGTGTTGCGTTGGGCGTTGGTTGCGTGTCGGGTGTGCGGGGTCTGTCGCGGGCGCCCTGCGTCGGGGTTGGGGGTGGCTGTAGGGTTTCGCGTGAGCGTGTGGCGGGCTTGTGGAGAGGGCTGCTGGCGGGAGCAGGGGTGCCTACGGCCATACCACCCTGAGAACGCCCGATCTCGTCTGATCTCGGAAGCTAAGCAGGGTCGGGCCCGGTTAGTACTTGGATGGGAGACCGCCTGGGAATACCGGGTGCTGTAGGCTTTTTATCGACGCGCGCCTGCGGGAAGCCCCCCCCTTTTGCGGCAGGGGCGTTGCAGGGGCTTGGGGGCCTTGCGCGTGAGCTGGTGCTGGTTGCGCGGGTCAGGCTGGTGGGGCGGGCAGGTGTGGTGGCGGCCTGCTGCCCCGCGGCCTTGTTGCGGAGGGCCGAAGCGTGGTGTGGGAGCGAGCGTGGCAGCTGCCTGTTGCGAGGGCTGCCGTTAGGTAGCGGGGGGCCGTTGCGTGTCGGCCGGTAGGTGCAGGCGTTGCGCGCGTGGTGCTGGTGGTTCAGGTGTGCGCGGGGATTGCCTGGTGCTGCCCTGCCCGGTCAGCGAGGAGGGCTGTAGGGCGGTGTGCGAGCAGGGTAGGTGTTTGTGGCGCGGTCTGCATGGGCGCTGTGCGGGGCAGGTGCGTGATGGGGGAAGTTGCGTGTGTTGCGTTGGGCGTTGGTTGCGTGTCGGGTGTGCGGGGTCTGTCGCGGGCGCCCTGCGTCGGGGTTGGGGGTGGCTGTAGGGTTGCGCGTGAGCGTGTGGCGGGCTTGTGGAGAGGGCTGCTGGCGGGAGCAGGGGTGCCTACGGCCATACCACCCTGAGAACGCCCGATCTCGTCTGATCTCGGAAGCTAAGCAGGGTCGGGCCCGGTTAGTACTTGGATGGGAGACCGCCTGGGAATACCGGGTGCTGTAGGCTTTTTATCGACGCGCGCCTGCGGGAAGCCCCCCCCTTTTGCGGCAGGGGCGTTGCGGGGGCTTGGGGGCCTTGCGCGTGAGCTGGTGCTGGTTGTGCGGGTCAGGCTGGTGGGGCGGGCAGGCGTGGTGGCGGCCTGCTGCCCCGCGGCCTCGTTGCGGAGGGCCGAAGCGTGGTGTGGGAGCGAGCGTGGCAGCTGCCTGTTGCGAGGGCTGCCGTTAGGTAGCGGGGGGCCGTTGCGTGTCGGCCGGTAGGTGCAGGCGTTGCGCGCGTGGTGCTGGTGGTTCAGGTGTGCGCGGGGATTGCCTGGTGCTGCCCTGCCCGGTCAGCGAGGAGGGCTGTAGGGCGGTGTGCGAGCAGGGTAGGTGTTTGTGGCGCGGTCTGCATGGGCGCTGTGCGGGGCAGGTGCGTGATGGGGGAAGTTGCGTGTGTTGCGTTGGGCGTTGGTTGCGTGTCGGGTGTGCGGGGTCTGTCGCGGGCGCCCTGCGTCGGGGTTGGGGGTGGCTGTAGGGTTGCGCGTGAGCGTGTGGCGGGCTTGTGGAGAGGGCTGCTGGCGGGAGCAGGGGTGCCTACGGCCATACCACCCTGAGAACGCCCGATCTCGTCTGATCTCGGAAGCTAAGCAGGGTCGGGCCCGGTTAGTACTTGGATGGGAGACCGCCTGGGAATACCGGGTGCTGTAGGCTTTTTATCGACGCGCGCCTGCGGGAAGCCCCCCCCTTTTGCGGCAGGGGCGTTGCGGGGGCTTGGGGGCCTTGCGCGTGAGCTGGTGCTGGTTGCGCGGGTCAGGCTGGTGGGGCGGGCAGGCGTGGTGGCGGCCTGCTGCCCCGCGGCCTCGTTGCGGAGGGCCGAAGCGTGGTGTGGGAGCGAGCGTGGCAGCTGCCTGTTGCGAGGGCTGCCGTTAGGTAGCGGGGGGCCGTTGCGTGTCGGCCGGTAGGTGCAGGCGTTGTTGCGCGCGTGGTGCTGGTGGTTCAGGTGTGCGCGGGGATTGCCTGGTGCTGCCCTGCCCGGTCAGCAAGGAGGGCTGTAGGGCGGTGTGCGAGCAGGGTAGGTGTTTGTGGCGCGGTCTGCATGGGCGCTGTGCGGGGCAGGTGCGTGATGGGGGAAGTTGCGTGTGTTGCGTTGGGCGTTGGTTGCGTGTCGGGTGTGCGGGGTCTGTCGCGGGCGCCCTGCGTCGGGGTTGGGGGTGGCTGTAGGGTTGCGCGTGAGCGTGTGGCGGGCTTGTGGAGAGGGCTGCTGGCGGGAGCAGGGGTGCCTACGGCCATACCACCCTGAGAACGCCCGATCTCGTCTGATCTCGGAAGCTAAGCAGGGTCGGGCCCGGTTAGTACTTGGATGGGAGACCGCCTGGGAATACCGGGTGCTGTAGGCTTTTTATCGACGCGCGCCTGCGGGAAGCCCCCCCCTTTTGCGGCAGGGGCGTTGCGGGGGCTTGGGGGCCTTGCGCGTGAGCTGGTGCTGGTTGCGCGGGTCAGGCTGGTGGGGCGGGCAGGCGTGGTGGCGGCCTGCTGCCCCGCGGCCTCGTTGCGGAGGGCCGAAGCGTGGTGTGGGAGCGAGCGTGGCAGCTGCCTGTTGCGAGGGCTGCCGTTAGGTAGCGGGGGGCCGTTGCGTGTCGGCCGGTAGGTGCAGGCGTTGCGCGCGTGGTGCTGGTGGTTCAGGTGTGCGCGGGGATTGCCTGGTGCTGCCCTGCCCGGTCAGCGAGGAGGGCTGTAGGGCGGTGTGCGAGCAGGGTAGGTGTTTGTGGCGCGGTCTGCATGGGCGCTGTGCGGGGCAGGTGCGTGATGGGGGAAGTTGCGTGTGTTGCGTTGGGCGTTGGTTGCGTGTCGGGTGTGCGGGGTCTGTCGCGGGCGCCCTGCGTCGGGGTTGGGGGTGGCTGTAGGGTTGCGCGTGAGCGTGTGGCGGGCTTGTGGAGAGGGCTGCTGGCGGGAGCAGGGGTGCCTACGGCCATACCACCCTGAGAATGCCCGATCTCGTCTGATCTCGGAAGCTAAGCAGGGTCGGGCCCGGTTAGTACTTGGATGGGAGACCGCCTGGGAATACCGGGTGCTGTAGGCTTTTTATCGACGCGCGCCTGCGGGAAGCCCCCCCCTTTTGCGGCAGGGGCGTTGCGGGGGCTTGGGGGCCTTGCGCGTGAGCTGGTGCTGGTTGCGCGGGTCAGGCTGGTGGGGCGGGCAGGCGTGGTGGCGGCCTGCTGCCCCGCGGCCTCGTTGCGGAGGGCCGAAGCGTGGTGTGGGAGCGAGCGTGGCAGCTGCCTGTTGCGAGGGCTGCCGTTAGGTAGCGGGGGGCCGTTGCGTGTCGGCCGGTAGGTGCAGGCGTTGTTGCGCGCGTGGTGCTGGTGGTTCAGGTGTGCGCGGGGATTGCCTGGTGCTGCCCTGCCCGGTCAGCAAGGAGGGCTGTAGGGCGGTGTGCGAGCAGGGTAGGTGTTTGTGGCGCGGTCTGCATGGGCGCTGTGCGGGGCAGGTGCGTGATGGGGGAAGTTGCGTGTGTTGCGTTGGGCGTTGGTTGCGTGTCGGGTGTGCGGGGTCTGTCGCGGGCGCCCTGCGTCGGGGTTGAGGGTGGCCGTAGGGTTGCGCGTGAGCGTGTGGCGGGCTTGTGGAGAGGGCTGCTGGCGGGAGCAGGGGTGCCTACGGCCATACCACCCTGAGAACGCCCGATCTCGTCTGATCTCGGAAGCTAAGCAGGGTCGGGCCCGGTTAGTACTTGGATGGGAGACCGCCTGGGAATACCGGGTGCTGTAGGCTTTTTATCGACGCGCGCCTGCGGGAAGCCCCCCCCTTTTGCGGCAGGGGCGTTGCGGGGGCTTGGGGGCCTTGCGCGTGAGCTGGTGCTGGTTGCGCGGGTCAGGCTGGTGGGGCGGGCGGGCGTGGTGGCGGCCTGCTGCCCCGCGGCCTCGTTGCGGAGGGCCGGAGCGTGGTGTGGGAGCGAGCGTGGCAGCTGCCTGTTGCGAGGGCTGCCGTTAGGTAGCGGGGGGCCGTTGCGTGTCGGCCGGTAGGTGCAGGCGTAGTTGCGCGCGTGGTGCTGGTGGTTCAGGTGTGCGCGGGGATTGCCTGGTGCTGCCCTGCCCGGTCAGCGAGGAGGGCTGTAGGGCGGTGTGCGAGCAGGGTAGGTGTTTGTGGCGCGGTCTGCATGGGCGCTGTGCGGGGCAGGTGCGTGATGGGGGAAGTTGCGTGTGTTGCGTTGGGCGTTGGTTGCGTGTCGGGTGTGCGGGGTCTGTCGCGGGCGCCCTGCGTCGGGGTTGAGGGTGGCCATAGGGTTGCGCGTGAGCGTGTGGCGGGCTTGTGGAGAGGGCTCCTGGCGGGAGCAGGGGTGCCTACGGCCATACCACCCTGAGAACGCCCGATCTCGTCTGATCTCGGAAGCTAAGCAGGGTCGGGCCCGGTTAGTACTTGGATGGGAGACCGCCTGGGAATACCGGGTGCTGTAGGCTTTTTATCGACGCGCGCCTGCGGGAAGCCCCCCCCTTTTGCGGCAGGGGCGTTGCGGGGGCTTGGGGGCCTTGCGCGTGAGCTGGTGCTGGTTGCGCGGGTCAGGCTGGTGGGGCGGGCGGGCGTGGTGGCGGCCTGCTGCCCCGCGGCCTCGTTGCGGAGGGCCGGAGCGTGGTGTGGGAGCGAGCGTGGCAGCTGCCTGTTGCGAGGGCTGCCGTTAGGTAGCGGGGGGCCGTTGCGTGTCGGCCGGTAGGTGCAGGCGTTGTTGCGCGCGTGGTGCTGGTGGTTCAGGTGTGCGCGGGGATTGCCTGGTGCTGCCCTGCCCGGTCAGCGAGGAGGGCTGTAGGGCGGTGTGCGAGCAGGGTAGGTGTTTGTGGCGCGGTCTGCATGGGCGCTGTGCGGGGCAGGTGCGTGATGGGGGAAGTTGCGTGTGTTGCGTTGGGCGTTGGTTGCGTGTCGGGTGTGCGGGGCCCGTCGCGGGCGCCCTGCGTCGGGGTTGAGGGTGGCCGTAGGGTTGCGCGTGAGCGTGTGGCGGGCTTGTGGAGAGGGCTGCTGGCGGGAGCAGGGGTGCCTACGGCCATACCACCCTGAGAACGCCCGATCTCGTCTGATCTCGGAAGCTAAGCAGGGTCGGGCCCGGTTAGTACTTGGATGGGAGACCGCCTGGGAATACCGGGTGCTGTAGGCTTTTTATCGACGCGCGCCTGCGGGAAGCCCCCCCCTTTTGCGGCAGGGGCGTTGCGGGGGCTTGGGGGCCTTGCGCGTGAGCTGGTGCTGGTTGCGCGGGTCAGGCTGGTGGGGCGGGCGGGCGTGGTGGCGGCCTGCTGCCCCGCGGCCTCGTTGCGGAGGGCCGAAGCGTGGTGTGGGAGCGAGCGTGGCAGCTGCCTGTTGCGAGGGCTGCCGTTAGGTAGCGGGGGGCCGTTGCGTGTCGGCCGGTAGGTGCAGGCGTTATTGCGCGCGTGGTGCTGGTGGTTCAGGTGTGCGCGGGGATTGCCTGGTGCTGCCCTGCCCGGTCAGCGAGGAGGGCTGTAGGGCGGTGTGCGAGCAGGGTAGGTGTTTGTGGCGCGGTCTGCATGGGCGCTGTGCGGGGCAGGTGCGTGATGGGGGAAGTTGCGTGTGTTGCGTTGGGCGTTGGTTGCGTGTCGGGTGTGCGGGGTCTGTCGCGGGCGCCCTGCGTCGGGGTTGAGGGTGGCCGTAGGGTTGCGCGTGAGCGTGTGGCGGGCTTGTGGAGAGGGCTGCTGGCGGGAGCAGGGGTGCCTACGGCCATACCACCCTGAGAACGCCCGATCTCGTCTGATCTCGGAAGCTAAGCAGGGTCGGGCCCGGTTAGTACTTGGATGGGAGACCGCCTGGGAATACCGGGTGCTGTAGGCTTTTTATCGACGCGCGCCTGCGGGAAGCCCCCCCCTTTTGCGGCAGGGGCGTTGCGGGGGCTTGGGGGCCTTGCGCGTGAGCTGGTGCTGGTTGCGCGGGTCAGGCTGGTGGGGCGGGCGGGCGTGGTGGCGGCCTGCTGCCCCGCGGCCTCGTTGCGGAGGGCCGGAGCGTGGTGTGGGAGCGAGCGTGGCAGCTGCCTGTTGCGAGGGCTGCCGTTAGGTAGCGGGGGGCCGTTGCGTGTCGGCCGGTAGGTGCAGGCGTTGTTGCGCGCGTGGTGCTGGTGGTTCAGGTGTGCGCGGGGATTGCCTGGTGCTGCCCTGCCCGGTCAGCGAGGAGGGCTGTAGGGCGGTGTGCGAGCAGGGTAGATGTTTGTGGCGCGGTCTGCATGGGCGCTGTGCGGGGCAGGTGCGTGATGGGGGAAGTTGCGTGTGTTGCGTTGGGCGTTGGTTGCGTGTCGGGTGTGCGGGGTCTGTCGCGGGCGCCCTGCGTCGGGGTTGAGGGTGGCCGTAGGGTTGCGCGTGAGCGTGTGGCGGGCTTGTGGAGAGGGCTGCTGGCGGGAGCAGGGGTGCCTACGGCCATACCACCCTGAGAACGCCCGATCTCGTCTGATCTCGGAAGCTAAGCAGGGTCGGGCCCGGTTAGTACTTGGATGGGAGACCGCCTGGGAATACCGGGTGCTGTAGGCTTTTTATCGACGCGCGCCTGCGGGAAGCCCCCCCCTTTTGCGGCAGGGGCGTTGCGGGGGCTTGGGGGCCTTGCGCGTGAGCTGGTGCTGGTTGCGCGGGTCAGGCTGGTGGGGCGGGCAGGCGTGGTGGCGGCCTGCTGCCCCGCGGCCTCGTTGCGGAGGGCCGAAGCGTGGTGTGGGAGCGAGCGTGGCAGCTGCCTGTTGCGAGGGCTGCCGTTAGGTAGCGGGGGGCCGTTGCGTGTCGGCCGGTAGGTGCAGGCGTTATTGCGCGCGTGGTGCTGGTGGTTCAGGTGTGCGCGGGGATTGCCTGGTGCTGCCCTGCCCGGTCAGCGAGGAGGGCTGTAGGGCGGTGTGCGAGCAGGGTAGGTGTTTGTGGCGCGGTCTGCATGGGCGCTGTGCGGGGCAGGTGCGTGATGGGGGAAGTTGCGTGTGTTGCGTTGGGCGTTGGTTGCGTGTCGGGTGTGCGGGGTCTGTCGCGGGCGCCCTGCGTCGGGGTTGGGGGTGGCTGTAGGGTTGCGCGTGAGCGTGTGGCGGGCTTGTGGAGAGGGCTGCTGGCGGGAGCAGGGGTGCCTACGGCCATACCACCCTGAGAACGCCCGATCTCGTCTGATCTCGGAAGCTAAGCAGGGTCGGGCCCGGTTAGTACTTGGATGGGAGACCGCCTGGGAATACCGGGTGCTGTAGGCTTTTTATCGACGCGCGCCTGCGGGAAGCCCCCCCCTTTTGCGGCAGGGGCGTTGCGGGGGCTTGGGGGCCTTGCGCGTGAGCTGGTGCTGGTTGCGCGGGTCAGGCTGGTGGGGCGGGCGGGCGTGGTGGCGGCCTGCTGCCCCGCGGCCTCGTTGCGGAGGGCCGAAGCGTGGTGTGGGAGCGAGCGTGGCAGCTGCCTGTTGCGAGGGCTGCCGTTAGGTAGCGGGGGGCCGTTGCGTGTCGGCCGGTAGGTGCAGGCGTTGTTGCGCGCGTGGTGCTGGTGGTTCAGGTGTGCGCGGGGATTGCCTGGTGCTGCCCTGCCCGGTCAGCGAGGAGGGCTGTAGGGCGGTGTGCGAGCAGGGTAGGTGTTTGTGGCGCGGTCTGCATGGGCGCTGTGCGGGGCAGGTGCGTGATGGGGGAAGTTGCGTGTGTTGCGTTGGGCGTTGGTTGCGTGTCGGGTGTGCGGGGTCTGTCGCGGGCGCCCTGCGTCGGGGTTGAGGGTGGCCGTAGGGTTGCGCGTGAGCGTGTGGCGGGCTTGTGGAGAGGGCTGCTGGCGGGAGCAGGGGTGCCTACGGCCATACCACCCTGAGAACGCCCGATCTCGTCTGATCTCGGAAGCTAAGCAGGGTCGGGCCCGGTTAGTACTTGGATGGGAGACCGCCTGGGAATACCGGGTGCTGTAGGCTTTTTATCGACGCGCGCCTGCGGGAAGCCCCCCCCTTTTGCGGCAGGGGCGTTGCGGGGGCTTGGGGGCCTTGCGCGTGAGCTGGTGCTGGTTGCGCGGGTCAGGCTGGTGGGGCGGGCGGGCGTGGTGGCGGCCTGCTGCCCCGCGGCCTCGTTGCGGAGGGCCGAAGCGTGGTGTGGGAGCGAGCGTGGCAGCTGCCTGTTGCGAGGGCTGCCGTTAGGTAGCGGGGGGCCGTTGCGTGTCGGCCGGTAGGTGCAGGCGTTGTTGCGCGCGTGGTGCTGGTGGTTCAGGTGTGCGCGGGGATTGCCTGGTGCTGCCCTGCCCGGTCAGCGAGGAGGGCTGTAGGGCGGTGTGCGAGCAGGGTAGGTGTTTGTGGCGCGGTCTGCATGGGCGCTGTGCGGGGCAGGTGCGTGATGGGGGAAGTTGCGTGTGTTGCGTTGGGCGTTGGTTGCGTGTCGGGTGTGCGGGGTCTGTTGCGGGCGCCCTGCGTCGGGGTTGAGGGTGGCCGTAGGGTTGCGCGTGAGCGTGTGGCGGGCTTGTGGAGAGGGCTGCTGGCGGGAGCAGGGGTGCCTACAGCCATACCACCCTGAGAACGCCCGATCTTGTCTGATCTCGGAAGCTAAGCAGGGTCGGGCCCAGTTAGTACTTGGATGGGAGACCGCCTGGGAATACCGGGTGCTGTAGGCTTTTTATCGACGCGCGCCTGCGGGAAGCCCCCCCCTTTTGCGGCAGGGGCGTTGCGGGGGCTTGGGGGCCTTGCGCGTGAGCTGGTGCTGGTTGCGCGGGTCAGGCTGGTGGGGCGGGCGGGCGTGGTGGCGGCCTGCTGCCCCGCGGCCTCGTTGCGGAGGGCCGAAGCGTGGTGTGGGAGCGAGCGTGGCAGCTGCCTGTTGCGAGGGCTGCCGTTAGGTAGCGGGGGGCCGTTGCGTGTCGGCCGGTAGGTGCAGGCGTTATTGCGCGCGTGGTGCTGGTGCTTCAGGTGTGCGCGGGGATTGCCTGGTGCTGCCCTGCCCGGTCAGCGAGGAGGGCTGTAGGGTGGTGTGCGAGCAGGGTAGGTGTTTGTGGCGCGGTCTGCATGGGCGCTGTGCGGGGCAGGTGCGTGATGGGGGAAGTTGCGTGTGTTGCGTTGGGCGTTGGTTGCGTGTCGGGTGTGCGGGGTCTGTCGCGGGCGCCCTGCGTCGGGGTTGAGGGTGGCCATAGGGTTGCGCGTGAGCGTGTGGCGGGCTTGTGGAGAGGGCTGCTGGCGGGAGCAGGGGTGCCTACGGCCATACCACCCTGAGAACGCCCGATCTCGTCTGATCTCGGAAGCTAAGCAGGGTCGGGCCCGGTTAGTACTTGGATGGGAGACCGCCTGGGAATACCGGGTGCTGTAGGCTTTTTATCGACGCGCGCCTGCGGGAAGCCCCCCCCTTTTGCGGCAGGGGCGTTGCGGGGGCTTGGGGGCCTTGCGCGTGAGCTGGTGCTGGTTGCGCGGGTCAGGCTGGTGGGGCGGGCAGGCGTGGTGGCGGCCTGCTGCCCCGCGGCCTCGTTGCGGAGGGCCGAAGCGTGGTGTGGGAGCGAGCGTGGCAGCTGCCTGTTGCGAGGGCTGCCGTTAGGTAGCGGGGGGCCGTTGCGTGTCGGCCGGTAGGTGCAGGCGTTGTTGCGCGCGTGGTGCTGGTGGTTCAGGTGTGCGCGGGGATTGCCTGGTGCTGCCCTGCCCGGTCAGCGAGGAGGGCTGTAGGGCGGTGTGCGAGCAGGGTAGGTGTTTGAGGCGCGGTCTGCATGGGCGCTGTGCGGGGCAGGTGCGTGATGGGGGAAGTTGCGTGTGTTGCGTTGGGCGTTGGTTGCGTGTCGGGTGTGCGGGGCCCGTCGCGGGCGCCCTGCGTCGGGGTTGAGGGTGGCCGTAGGGTTGCGCGTGAGCGTGTGGCGGGCTTGTGGAGAGGGCTGCTGGCGGGAGCAGGGGTGCCTACGGCCATACCACCCTGAGAACGCCCGATCTCGTCTGATCTCGGAAGCTAAGCAGGGTCGGGCCCGGTTAGTACTTGGATGGGAGACCGCCTGGGAATACCGGGTGCTGTAGGCTTTTTATCGACACGCGCCTGCGGGAAGCCCCCCCCTTTTGCGGCAGGGGCGTTGCGGGGGCTTGGGGGCCTTGCGCGTGAGCTGGTGCTGGTTGCGCGGGTCAGGCTGGTGGGGCGGGCGGGCGTGGTGGCGGCCTGCTGCCCCGCGGCCTCGTTGCGGAGGGCCGAAGCGTGGTGTGGGAGCGAGCGTGGCAGCTGCCTGTTGCGAGGGCTGCCGTTAGGTAGCGGGGGGCCGTTGCGTGTCGGCCGGTAGGTGCAGGCGTTGTTGCGCGCGTGGTGCTGGTGGTTCAGGTGTGCGCGGGGATTGCCTGGTGCTGCCCTGCCCGGTCAGCGAGGAGGGCTGTAGGGCGGTGTGCGAGCAGGGTAGGTGTTTGTGGCGCGGTCTGCATGGGCGCTGTGCGGGGCAGGTGCGTGATGGGGGAAGTTGCGTGTGTTGCGTTGGGCGTTGGTTGCGTGTCGGGTGTGCGGGGTCTGTTGCGGGCGCCCTGCGTCGGGGTTGAGGGTGGCCGTAGGGTTGCGCGTGAGCGTGTGGCGGGCTTGTGGAGAGGGCTGCTGGCGGGAGCAGGGGTGCCTACGGCCATACCACCCTGAGAACGCCCGATCTCGTCTGATCTCGGAAGCTAAGCAGGGTCGGGCCCGGTTAGTACTTGGATGGGAGACCGCCTGGGAATACCGGGTGCTGTAGGCTTTTTATCGACGCGCGCCTGCGGGAAGCCCCCCCCTTTTGCGGCAGGGGCGTTGCGGGGGCTTGGGGGCCTTGCGCGTGAGCTGGTGCTGGTTGCGCGGGTCAGGCTGGTGGGGCGGGCGGGCGTGGTGGCGGCCTGCTGCCCCGCGGCCTCGTTGCGGAGGGCCGAAGCGTGGTGTGGGAGCGAGCGTGGCAGCTGCCTGTTGCGAGGGCTGCCGTTAGGTAGCGGGGGGCCGTTGCGTGTCGGCCGGTAGGTGCAGGCGTTATTGCGCGCGTGGTGCTGGTGCTTCAGGTGTGCGCGGGGATTGCCTGGTGCTGCCCTGCCCGGTCAGCGAGGAGGGCTGTAGGGCGGTGTGCGAGCAGGGTAGGTGTTTGTGGCGCGGTCTGCATGGGCGCTGTGCGGGGCAGGTGCGTGATGGGGGAAGTTGCGTGTGTTGCGTTGGGCGTTGGTTGCGTGTCGGGTGTGCGGGGTCTGTCGCGGGCGCCCTGCGTCGGGGTTGAGGGTGGCCGTAGGGTTGCGCGTGAGCGTGTGGCGGGCTTGTGGAGAGGGCTGCTGGCGGGAGCAGGGGTGCCTACGGCCATACCACCCTGAGAACGCCCGATCTCGTCTGATCTCGGAAGCTAAGCAGGGTCGGGCCCGGTTAGTACTTGGATGGGAGACCGCCTGGGAATACCGGGTGCTGTAGGCTTTTTATCGACGCGCGCCTGCGGGAAGCCCCCCCCTTTTGCGGCAGGGGCGTTGCGGGGGCTTGGGGGCCTTGCGCGTGAGCTGGTGCTGGTTGCGCGGGTCAGGCTGGTGGGGCGGGCAGGCGTGGTGGCGGCCTGCTGCCCCGCGGCCTCGTTGCGGAGGGCCGAAGCGTGGTGTGGGAGCGAGCGTGGCAGCTGCCTGTTGCGAGGGCTGCCGTTAGGTAGCGGGGGGCCGTTGCGTGTCGGCCGGTAGGTGCAGGCGTTATTGCGCGCGTGGTGCTGGTGGTTCAGGTGTGCGCGGGGATTGCCTGGTGCTGCCCTGCCCGGTCAGCGAGGAGGGCTGTAGGGCGGTGTGCGAGCAGGGTAGGTGTTTGTGGCGCGGTCTGCATGGGCGCTGTGCGGGGCAGGTGCGTGATGGGGGAAGTTGCGTGTGTTGCGTTGGGCGTTGGTTGCGTGTCGGGTGTGCGGGGTCTGTCGCGGGCGCCCTGCGTCGGGGTTGGGGGTGGCTGTAGGGTTGCGCGTGAGCGTGTGGCGGGCTTGTGGAGAGGGCTGCTGGCGGGAGCAGGGGTGCCTACGGCCATACCACCCTGAGAACGCCCGATCTCGTCTGATCTCGGAAGCTAAGCAGGGTCGGGCCCGGTTAGTACTTGGATGGGAGACCGCCTGGGAATACCGGGTGCTGTAGGCTTTTTATCGACGCGCGCCTGCGGGAAGCCCCCCCCTTTTGCGGCAGGGGCGTTGCGGGGGCTTGGGGGCCTTGCGCGTGAGCTGGTGCTGGTTGCGCGGGTCAGGCTGGTGGGGCGGGCGGGCGTGGTGGCGGCCTGCTGCCCCGCGGCCTCGTTGCGGAGGGCCGAAGCGTGGTGTGGGAGCGAGCGTGGCAGCTGCCTGTTGCGAGGGCTGCCGTTAGGTAGCGGGGGGCCGTTGCGTGTCGGCCGGTAGGTGCAGGCGTTGTTGCGCGCGTGGTGCTGGTGGTTCAGGTGTGCGCGGGGATTGCCTGGTGCTGCCCTGCCCGGTCAGCGAGGAGGGCTGTAGGGCGGTGTGCGAGCAGGGTAGGTGTTTGTGGCGCGGTCTGCATGGGCGCTGTGCGGGGCAGGTGCGTGATGGGGGAAGTTGCGTGTGTTGCGTTGGGCGTTGGTTGCGTGTCGGGTGTGCGGGGTCTGTCGCGGGCGCCCTGCGTCGGGGTTGAGGGTGGCCGTAGGGTTGCGCGTGAGCGTGTGGCGGGCTTGTGGAGAGGGCTGCTGGCGGGAGCAGGGGTGCCTACGGCCATACCACCCTGAGAACGCCCGATCTCGTCTGATCTCGGAAGCTAAGCAGGGTCGGGCCCGGTTAGTACTTGGATGGGAGACCGCCTGGGAATACCGGGTGCTGTAGGCTTTTTATCGACGCGCGCCTGCGGGAAGCCCCCCCCTTTTGCGGCAGGGGCGTTGCGGGGGCTTGGGGGCCTTGCGCGTGAGCTGGTGCTGGTTGCGCGGGTCAGGCTGGTGGGGCGGGCGGGCGTGGTGGCGGCCTGCTGCCCCGCGGCCTCGTTGCGGAGGGCCGAAGCGTGGTGTGGGAGCGAGCGTGGCAGCTGCCTGTTGCGAGGGCTGCCGTTAGGTAGCGGGGGGCCGTTGCGTGTCGGCCGGTAGGTGCAGGCGTTGTTGCGTGCGTGGTGCTGGTGGTTCAGGTGTGCGCGGGGATTGCCTGGTGCTGCCCTGCCCGGTCAGCGAGGAGGGCTGTAGGGCGGTGTGCGAGCAGGGTAGGTGTTTGTGGCGCGGTCTGCATGGGCGCTGTGCGGGGCAGGTGCGTGATGGGGGAAGTTGCGTGTGTTGCGTTGGGCGTTGGTTGCGTGTCGGGTGTGCGGGGTCTGTTGCGGGCGCCCTGCGTCGGGGTTGAGGGTGGCCGTAGGGTTGCGCGTGAGCGTGTGGCGGGCTTGTGGAGAGGGCTGCTGGCGGGAGCAGGGGTGCCTACAGCCATACCACCCTGAGAACGCCCGATCTTGTCTGATCTCGGAAGCTAAGCAGGGTCGGGCCCAGTTAGTACTTGGATGGGAGACCGCCTGGGAATACCGGGTGCTGTAGGCTTTTTATCGACGCGCGCCTGCGGGAAGCCCCCCCCTTTTGCGGCAGGGGCGTTGCGGGGGCTTGGGGGCCTTGCGCGTGAGCTGGTGCTGGTTGCGCGGGTCAGGCTGGTGGGGCGGGCGGGCGTGGTGGCGGCCTGCTGCCCCGCGGCCTCGTTGCGGAGGGCCGAAGCGTGGTGTGGGAGCGAGCGTGGCAGCTGCCTGTTGCGAGGGCTGCCGTTAGGTAGCGGGGGGCCGTTGCGTGTCGGCCGGTAGGTGCAGGCGTTATTGCGCGCGTGGTGCTGGTGCTTCAGGTGTGCGCGGGGATTGCCTGGTGCTGCCCTGCCCGGTCAGCGAGGAGGGCTGTAGGGTGGTGTGCGAGCAGGGTAGGTGTTTGTGGCGCGGTCTGCATGGGCGCTGTGCGGGGCAGGTGCGTGATGGGGGAAGTTGCGTGTGTTGCGTTGGGCGTTGGTTGCGTGTCGGGTGTGCGGGGTCTGTCGCGGGCGCCCTGCGTCGGGGTTGAGGGTGGCCATAGGGTTGCGCGTGAGCGTGTGGCGGGCTTGTGGAGAGGGCTGCTGGCGGGAGCAGGGGTGCCTACGGCCATACCACCCTGAGAACGCCCGATCTCGTCTGATCTCGGAAGCTAAGCAGGGTCGGGCCCGGTTAGTACTTGGATGGGAGACCGCCTGGGAATACCGGGTGCTGTAGGCTTTTTATCGACGCGCGCCTGCGGGAAGCCCCCCCCTTTTGCGGCAGGGGCGTTGCGGGGGCTTGGGGGCCTTGCGCGTGAGCTGGTGCTGGTTGCGCGGGTCAGGCTGGTGGGGCGGGCAGGCGTGGTGGCGGCCTGCTGCCCCGCGGCCTCGTTGCGGAGGGCCGAAGCGTGGTGTGGGAGCGAGCGTGGCAGCTGCCTGTTGCGAGGGCTGCCGTTAGGTAGCGGGGGGCCGTTGCGTGTCGGCCGGTAGGTGCAGGCGTTGTTGCGCGCGTGGTGCTGGTGGTTCAGGTGTGCGCGGGGATTGCCTGGTGCTGCCCTGCCCGGTCAGCGAGGAGGGCTGTAGGGCGGTGTGCGAGCAGGGTAGGTGTTTGAGGCGCGGTCTGCATGGGCGCTGTGCGGGGCAGGTGCGTGATGGGGGAAGTTGCGTGTGTTGCGTTGGGCGTTGGTTGCGTGTCGGGTGTGCGGGGCCCGTCGCGGGCGCCCTGCGTCGGGGTTGAGGGTGGCCGTAGGGTTGCGCGTGAGCGTGTGGCGGGCTTGTGGAGAGGGCTGCTGGCGGGAGCAGGGGTGCCTACGGCCATACCACCCTGAGAACGCCCGATCTCGTCTGATCTCGGAAGCTAAGCAGGGTCGGGCCCGGTTAGTACTTGGATGGGAGACCGCCTGGGAATACCGGGTGCTGTAGGCTTTTTATCGACACGCGCCTGCGGGAAGCCCCCCCCTTTTGCGGCAGGGGCGTTGCGGGGGCTTGGGGGCCTTGCGCGTGAGCTGGTGCTGGTTGCGCGGGTCAGGCTGGTGGGGCGGGCGGGCGTGGTGGCGGCCTGCTGCCCCGCGGCCTCGTTGCGGAGGGCCGAAGCGTGGTGTGGGAGCGAGCGTGGCAGCTGCCTGTTGCGAGGGCTGCCGTTAGGTAGCGGGGGGCCGTTGCGTGTCGGCCGGTAGGTGCAGGCGTTGTTGCGCGCGTGGTGCTGGTGGTTCAGGTGTGCGCGGGGATTGCCTGGTGCTGCCCTGCCCGGTCAGCGAGGAGGGCTGTAGGGCGGTGTGCGAGCAGGGTAGGTGTTTGTGGCGCGGTCTGCATGGGCGCTGTGCGGGGCAGGTGCGTGATGGGGGAAGTTGCGTGTGTTGCGTTGGGCGTTGGTTGCGTGTCGGGTGTGCGGGGTCTGTTGCGGGCGCCCTGCGTCGGGGTTGAGGGTGGCCGTAGGGTTGCGCGTGAGCGTGTGGCGGGCTTGTGGAGAGGGCTGCTGGCGGGAGCAGGGGTGCCTACGGCCATACCACCCTGAGAACGCCCGATCTCGTCTGATCTCGGAAGCTAAGCAGGGTCGGGCCCGGTTAGTACTTGGATGGGAGACCGCCTGGGAATACCGGGTGCTGTAGGCTTTTTATCGACGCGCGCCTGCGGGAAGCCCCCCCCTTTTGCGGCAGGGGCGTTGCGGGGGCTTGGGGGCCTTGCGCGTGAGCTGGTGCTGGTTGCGCGGGTCAGGCTGGTGGGGCGGGCGGGCGTGGTGGCGGCCTGCTGCCCCGCGGCCTCGTTGCGGAGGGCCGAAGCGTGGTGTGGGAGCGAGCGTGGCAGCTGCCTGTTGCGAGGGCTGCCGTTAGGTAGCGGGGGGCCGTTGCGTGTCGGCCGGTAGGTGCAGGCGTTATTGCGCGCGTGGTGCTGGTGCTTCAGGTGTGCGCGGGGATTGCCTGGTGCTGCCCTGCCCGGTCAGCGAGGAGGGCTGTAGGGCGGTGTGCGAGCAGGGTAGGTGTTTGTGGCGCGGTCTGCATGGGCGCTGTGCGGGGCAGGTGCGTGATGGGGGAAGTTGCGTGTGTTGCGTTGGGCGTTGGTTGCGTGTCGGGTGTGCGGGGTCTGTCGCGGGCGCCCTGCGTCGGGGTTGAGGGTGGCCGTAGGGTTGCGCGTGAGCGTGTGGCGGGCTTGTGGAGAGGGCTGCTGGCGGGAGCAGGGGTGCCTACGGCCATACCACCCTGAGAACGCCCGATCTCGTCTGATCTCGGAAGCTAAGCAGGGTCGGGCCCGGTTAGTACTTGGATGGGAGACCGCCTGGGAATACCGGGTGCTGTAGGCTTTTTATCGACGTGCGCCTGCGGGAAGCCCCCCCCTTTTGCGGCAGGGGCGTTGCGGGGGCTTGGGGGCCTTGCGCGTGAGCTGGTGCTGGTTGCGCGGGTCAGGCTGGTGGGGCGGGCAGGCGTGGTGGCGGCCTGCTGCCCCGCGGCCTCGTTGCGGAGGGCCGAAGCGTGGTGTGGGAGCGAGCGTGGCAGCTGCCTGTTGCGAGGGCTGCCGTTAGGTAGCGGGGGGCCGTTGCGTGTCGGCCGGTAGGTGCAGGCGTAGTTGCGCGCGTGGTGCTGGTGGTTCAGGTGTGCGCGGGGATTGCCTGGTGCTGCCCTGCCCGGTCAGCGAGGAGGGCTGTAGGGCGGTGTGCGAGCAGGGTAGGTGTTTGTGGCGCGGTCTGCATGGGCGCTGTGCGGGGCAGGTGCGTGATGGGGGAAGTTGCGTGTGTTGCGTTGGGCGTTGGTTGCGTGTCGGGTGTGCGGGGCCCGTCGCGGGCGCCCTGCGTCGGGGTTGAGGGTGGCCGTAGGGTTGCGCGTGAGCGTGTGGCGGGCTTGTGGAGAGGGCTGCTGGCGGGAGCAGGGGTGCCTACGGCCATACCACCCTGAGAACGCCCGATCTCGTCTGATCTCGGAAGCTAAGCAGGGTCGGGCCCGGTTAGTACTTGGATGGGAGACCGCCTGGGAATACCGGGTGCTGTAGGCTTTTTATCGACACGCGCCTGCGGGAAGCCCCCCCCTTTTGCGGCAGGGGCGTTGCGGGGGCTTGGGGGCCTTGCGCGTGAGCTGGTGCTGGTTGCGCGGGTCAGGCTGGTGGGGCGGGCGGGCGTGGTGGCGGCCTGCTGCCCCGCGGCCTCGTTGCGGAGGGCCGAAGCGTGGTGTGGGAGCGAGCGTGGCAGCTGCCTGTTGCGAGGGCTGCCGTTAGGTAGCGGGGGGCCGTTGCGTGTCGGCCGGTAGGTGCAGGCGTTGTTGCGCGCGTGGTGCTGGTGGTTCAGGTGTGCGCGGGGATTGCCTGGTGCTGCCCTGCCCGGTCAGCGAGGAGGGCTGTAGGGCGGTGTGCGAGCAGGGTAGGTGTTTGTGGCGCGGTCTGCATGGGCGCTGTGCGGGGCAGGTGCGTGATGGGGGAAGTTGCGTGTGTTGCGTTGGGCGTTGGTTGCGTGTCGGGTGTGCGGGGTCTGTCGCGGGCGCCCTGCGTCGGGGTTGAGGGTGGCCGTAGGGTTGCGCATGAGCGTGTGGCGGGCTTGTGGAGAGGGCTGCTGGCGGGAGCAGGGGTGCCTACGGCCATACCACCCTGAGAACGCCCGATCTCGTCTGATCTCGGAAGCTAAGCAGGGTCGGGCCCGGTTAGTACTTGGATGGGAGACCGCCTGGGAATACCGGGTGCTGTAGGCTTTTTATCGACGCGCGCCTGCGGGAAGCCCCCCCCTTTTGCGGCAGGGGCGTTGCGGGGGCTTGGGGGCCTTGCGCGTGAGCTGGTGCTGGTTGCGCGGGTCAGGCTGGTGGGGCGGGCGGGCGTGGTGGCGGCCTGCTGCCCCGCGGCCTCGTTGCGGAGGGCCGAAGCGTGGTGTGGGAGCGAGCGTGGCAGCTGCCTGTTGCGAGGGCTGCCGTTAGGTAGCGGGGGGCCGTTGCGTGTCGGCCGGTAGGTGCAGGCGTTATTGCGCGCGTGGTGCTGGTGCTTCAGGTGTGCGCGGGGATTGCCTGGTGCTGCCCTGCCCGGTCAGCGAGGAGGGCTGTAGGGCGGTGTGCGAGCAGGGTAGGTGTTTGTGGCGCGGTCTGCATGGGCGCTGTGCGGGGCAGGTGCGTGATGGGGGAAGTTGCGTGTGTTGCGTTGGGCGTTGGTTGCGTGTCGGGTGTGCGGGGTCTGTCGCGGGCGCCCTGCGTCGGGGTTGAGGGTGGCCATAGGGTTGCGCGTGAGCGTGTGGCGGGCTTGTGGAGAGGGCTGCTGGCGGGAGCAGGGGTGCCTACGGCCATACCACCCTGAGAACGCCTGATCTCGTCTGATCTCGGAAGCTAAGCAGGATCGGGCCCGGTTAGTACTTGGATGGGAGACCGCCCGGGAATACCGGGTGCTGTAGGCTTTTTATCGACGCGCGCCTGCGGGAAGCCCCCCCCTTTTGCGGCAGGGGCGTTGCAGGGGCTTGGGGGCCTTGCGCGTGAGCTGGTGCTGGTTGCGCGGGTCAGGCTGGTGGGGCGGGCAGGCGTGGTGGCGGCCTGCTGCCCCGCGGCCTCGTTGCGGAGGGCCGAAGCGTGGTGTGGGAGCGAGCGTGGCAGCTGCCTGTTGCGAGGGCTGCCGTTAGGTAGCGGGGGGCCGTTGCGTGTCGGCCGGTAGGTGCAGGCGTTGTTGCGCGCGTGGTGCTGGTGGTTCAGGTGTGCGCGGGGATTGCCTGGTGCTGCCCTGCCCGGTCAGCGAGGAGGGCTGTAGGGCGGTGTGCGAGCAGGGTAGGTGTTTGTGGCGCGGTCTGCATGGGCGCTGTGCGGGGCAGGTGCGTGATGGGGGAAGTTGCGTGTGTTGCGTTGGGCGTTGGTTGCGTGTCGGGTGTGCGGGGTCTGTTGCGGGCGCCCTGCGTCGGGGTTGAGGGTGGCCGTAGGGTTGCGCGTGAGCGTGTGGCGGGCTTGTGGAGAGGGCTGCTGGCGGGAGCAGGGGTGCCTACGGCCATACCACCCTGAGAACGCCCGATCTCGTCTGATCTCGGAAGCTAAGCAGGGTCGGGCCCGGTTAGTACTTGGATGGGAGACCGCCTGGGAATACCGGGTGCTGTAGGCTTTTTATCGACGCGCGCCTGCGGGAAGCCCCCCCCTTTTGCGGCAGGGGCGTTGCGGGGGCTTGGGGGCCTTGCGCGTGAGCTGGTGCTGGTTGCGCGGGTCAGGCTGGTGGGGCGGGCGGGCGTGGTGGCGGCCTGCTGCCCCGCGGCCTCGTTGCGGAGGGCCGAAGCGTGGTGTGGGAGCGAGCGTGGCAGCTGCCTGTTGCGAGGGCTGCCGTTAGGTAGCGGGGGGCCGTTGCGTGTCGGCCGGTAGGTGCAGGCGTTGTTGCGTGCGTGGTGCTGGTGGTTCAGGTGTGCGCGGGGATTGCCTGGTGCTGCCCTGCCCGGTCAGCGAGGAGGGCTGTAGGGCGGTGTGCGAGCAGGGTAGGTGTTTGAGGCGCGGTCTGCATGGGCGCTGTGCGGGGCAGGTGCGTGATGGGGGAAGTTGCGTGTGTTGCGTTGGGCGTTGGTTGCGTGTCGGGTGTGCGGGGCCCGTCGCGGGCGCCCTGCGTCGGGGTTGAGGGTGGCCGTAGGGTTGCGCGTGAGCGTGTGGCGGGCTTGTGGAGAGGGCTGCTGGCGGGAGCATGGGTGCCTACGGCCATACCACCCTGAGAACGCCCGATCTCGTCTGATCTCGGAAGCTAAGCAGGGTCGGGCCCGGTTAGTACTTGGATGGGAGACCGCCTGGGAATACCGGGTGCTGTAGGCTTTTTATCGACACGCGCCTGCGGGAAGCCCCCCCCTTTTGCGGCAGGGGCGTTGCGGGGGCTTGGGGGCCTTGCGCGTGAGCTGGTGCTGGTTGCGCGGGTCAGGCTGGTGGGGCGGGCGGGCGTGGTGGCGGCCTGCTGCCCCGCGGCCTCGTTGCGGAGGGCCGAAGCGTGGTGTGGGAGCGAGCGTGGCAGCTGCCTGTTGCGAGGGCTGCCGTTAGGTAGCGGGGGGCCGTTGCGTGTCGGCCGGTAGGTGCAGGCGTTGTTGCGCGCGTGGTGCTGGTGGTTCAGGTGTGCGCGGGGATTGCCTGGTGCTGCCCTGCCCGGTCAGCGAGGAGGGCTGTAGGGCGGTGTGCGAGCAGGGTAGGTGTTTGTGGCGCGGTCTGCATGGGCGCTGTGCGGGGCAGGTGCGTGATGGGGGAAGTTGCGTGTGTTGCGTTGGGCGTTGGTTGCGTGTCGGGTGTGCGGGGTCTGTCGCGGGCGCCCTGCGTCGGGGTTGAGGGTGGCCATAGGGTTGCGCGTGAGCGTGTGGCGGGCTTGTGGAGAGGGCTGCTGGCGGGAGCAGGGGTGCCTACGGCCATACCACCCTGAGAACGCCCGATCTCGTCTGATCTCGGAAGCTAAGCAGGATCGGGCCCGGTTAGTACTTGGATGGGAGACCGCCCGGGAATACCGGGTGCTGTAGGCTTTTTATCGACGCGCGCCTGCGGGAAGCCCCCCCCTTTTGCGGCAGGGGCGTTGCAGGGGCTTGGGGGCCTTGCGCGTGAGCTGGTGCTGGTTGCGCGGGTCAGGCTGGTGGGGCGGGCAGGCGTGGTGGCGGCCTGCTGCCCCGCGGCCTCGTTGCGGAGGGCCGAAGCGTGGTGTGGGAGCGAGCGTGGCAGCTGCCTGTTGCGAGGGCTGCCGTTAGGTAGCGGGGGGCCGTTGCGTGTCGGCCGGTAGGTGCAGGCGTTGTTGCGCGCGTGGTGCTGGTGGTTCAGGTGTGCGCGGGGATTGCCTGGTGCTGCCCTGCCCGGTCAGCGAGGAGGGCTGTAGGGCGGTGTGCGAGCAGGGTAGGTGTTTGTGGCGCGGTCTGCATGGGCGCTGTGCGGGGCAGGTGCGTGATGGGGGAAGTTGCGTGTGTTGCGTTGGGCGTTGGTTGCGTGTCGGGTGTGCGGGGTCTGTTGCGGGCGCCCTGCGTCGGGGTTGAGGGTGGCCGTAGGGTTGCGCGTGAGCGTGTGGCGGGCTTGTGGAGAGGGCTGCTGGCGGGAGCAGGGGTGCCTACGGCCATACCACCCTGAGAACGCCCGATCTCGTCTGATCTCGGAAGCTAAGCAGGGTCGGGCCCGGTTAGTACTTGGATGGGAGACCGCCTGGGAATACCGGGTGCTGTAGGCTTTTTATCGACGCGCGCCTGCGGGAAGCCCCCCCCTTTTGCGGCAGGGGCGTTGCGGGGGCTTGGGGGCCTTGCGCGTGAGCTGGTGCTGGTTGCGCGGGTCAGGCTGGTGGGGCGGGCGGGCGTGGTGGCGGCCTGCTGCCCCGCGGCCTCGTTGCGGAGGGCCGAAGCGTGGTGTGGGAGCGAGCGTGGCAGCTGCCTGTTGCGAGGGCTGCCGTTAGGTAGCGGGGGGCCGTTGCGTGTCGGCCGGTAGGTGCAGGCGTTGTTGCGTGCGTGGTGCTGGTGGTTCAGGTGTGCGCGGGGATTGCCTGGTGCTGCCCTGCCCGGTCAGCGAGGAGGGCTGTAGGGCGGTGTGCGAGCAGGGTAGGTGTTTGTGGCGCGGTCTGCATGGGCGCTGTGCGGGGCAGGTGCGTGATGGGGGAAGTTGCGTGTGTTGCGTTGGGCGTTGGTTGCGTGTCGGGTGTGCGGGGCCCGTCGCGGGCGCCCTGCGTCGGGGTTGAGGGTGGCCGTAGGGTTGCGCGTGAGCGTGTGGCGGGCTTGTGGAGAGGGCTGCTGGCGGGAGCATGGGTGCCTACGGCCATACCACCCTGAGAACGCCCGATCTCGTCTGATCTCGGAAGCTAAGCAGGGTCGGGCCCGGTTAGTACTTGGATGGGAGACCGCCTGGGAATACCGGGTGCTGTAGGCTTTTTATCGACACGCGCCTGCGGGAAGCCCCCCCCTTTTGCGGCAGGGGCGTTGCGGGGGCTTGGGGGCCTTGCGCGTGAGCTGGTGCTGGTTGCGCGGGTCAGGCTGGTGGGGCGGGCGGGCGTGGTGGCGGCCTGCTGCCCCGCGGCCTCGTTGCGGAGGGCCGAAGCGTGGTGTGGGAGCGAGCGTGGCAGCTGCCTGTTGCGAGGGCTGCCGTTAGGTAGCGGGGGGCCGTTGCGTGTCGGCCGGTAGGTGCAGGCGTTGTTGCGCGCGTGGTGCTGGTGGTTCAGGTGTGCGCGGGGATTGCCTGGTGCTGCCCTGCCCGGTCAGCGAGGAGGGCTGTAGGGCGGTGTGCGAGCAGGGTAGGTGTTTGTGGCGCGGTCTGCATGGGCGCTGTGCGGGGCAGGTGCGTGATGGGGGAAGTTGCGTGTGTTGCGTTGGGCGTTGGTTGCGTGTCGGGTGTGCGGGGTCTGTTGCGGGCGCCCTGCGTCGGGGTTGAGGGTGGCCGTAGGGTTGCGCGTGAGCGTGTGGCGGGCTTGTGGAGAGGGCTGCTGGCGGGAGCAGGGGTGCCTACGGCCATACCACCCTGAGAACGCCCGATCTCGTCTGATCTCGGAAGCTAAGCAGGGTCGGGCCCGGTTAGTACTTGGATGGGAGACCGCCTGGGAATACCGGGTGCTGTAGGCTTTTTATCGACGCGCGCCTGCGGGAAGCCCCCCCCTTTTGCGGCAGGGGCGTTGCGGGGGCTTGGGGGCCTTGCGCGTGAGCTGGTGCTGGTTGCGCGGGTCAGGCTGGTGGGGCGGGCGGGCGTGGTGGCGGCCTGCTGCCCCGCGGCCTCGTTGCGGAGGGCCGAAGCGTGGTGTGGGAGCGAGCGTGGCAGCTGCCTGTTGCGAGGGCTGCCGTTAGGTAGCGGGGGGCCGTTGCGTGTCGGCCGGTAGGTGCAGGCGTTATTGCGCGCGTGGTGCTGGTGCTTCAGGTGTGCGCGGGGATTGCCTGGTGCTGCCCTGCCCGGTCAGCGAGGAGGGCTGTAGGGCGGTGTGCGAGCAGGGTAGGTGTTTGTGGCGCGGTCTGCATGGGCGCTGTGCGGGGCAGGTGCGTGATGGGGGAAGTTGCGTGTGTTGCGTTGGGCGTTGGTTGCGTGTCGGGTGTGCGGGGTCTGTCGCGGGCGCCCTGCGTCGGGGTTGAGGGTGGCCATAGGGTTGCGCGTGAGCGTGTGGCGGGCTTGTGGAGAGGGCTGCTGGCGGGAGCAGGGGTGCCTACGGCCATACCACCCTGAGAACGCCCGATCTCGTCTGATCTCGGAAGCTAAGCAGGATCGGGCCCGGTTAGTACTTGGATGGGAGACCGCCCGGGAATACCGGGTGCTGTAGGCTTTTTATCGACGCGCGCCTGCGGGAAGCCCCCCCCTTTTGCGGCAGGGGCGTTGCAGGGGCTTGGGGGCCTTGCGCGTGAGCTGGTGCTGGTTGCGCGGGTCAGGCTGGTGGGGCGGGCAGGCGTGGTGGCGGCCTGCTGCCCCGCGGCCTCGTTGCGGAGGGCCGAAGCGTGGTGTGGGAGCGAGCGTGGCAGCTGCCTGTTGCGAGGGCTGCCGTTAGGTAGCGGGGGGCCGTTGCGTGTCGGCCGGTAGGTGCAGGCGTAGTTGCGCGCGTGGTGCTGGTGGTTCAGGTGTGCGCGGGGATTGCCTGGTGCTGCCCTGCCCGGTCAGCGAGGAGGGCTGTAGGGCGGTGTGCGAGCAGGGTAGGTGTTTGTGGCGCGGTCTGCATGGGCGCTGTGCGGGGCAGGTGCGTGATGGGGGAAGTTGCGTGTGTTGCGTTGGGCGTTGGTTGCGTGTCGGGTGTGCGGGGTCTGTTGCGGGCGCCCTGCGTCGGGGTTGAGGGTGGCCGTAGGGTTGCGCGTGAGCGTGTGGCGGGCTTGTGGAGAGGGCTGCTGGCGGGAGCAGGGGTGCCTACGGCCATACCACCCTGAGAACGCCCGATCTCGTCTGATCTCGGAAGCTAAGCAGGGTCGGGCCCGGTTAGTACTTGGATGGGAGACCGCCTGGGAATACCGGGTGCTGTAGGCTTTTTATCGACGCGCGCCTGCGGGAAGCCCCCCCCTTTTGCGGCAGGGGCGTTGCGGGGGCTTGGGGGGCCTTGCGCGTGAGCTGGTGCTGGTTGCGCGGGTCAGGCTGGTGGGGCGGGCGGGCGTGGTGGCGGCCTGCTGCCCCGCGGCCTCGTTGCGGAGGGCCGAAGCGTGGTGTGGGAGCGAGCGTGGCAGCTGCCTGTTGCGAGGGCTGCCGTTAGGTAGCGGGGGGCCGTTGCGTGTCGGCCGGTAGGTGCAGGCGTTGTTGCGTGCGTGGTGCTGGTGGTTCAGGTGTGCGCGGGGATTGCCTGGTGCTGCCCTGCCCGGTCAGCGAGGAGGGCTGTAGGGCGGTGTGCGAGCAGGGTAGGTGTTTGTGGCGCGGTCTGCATGGGCGCTGTGCGGGGCAGGTGCGTGATGGGGGAAGTTGCGTGTGTTGCGTTGGGCGTTGGTTGCGTGTCGGGTGTGCGGGGCCCGTCGCGGGCGCCCTGCGTCGGGGTTGAGGGTGGCCGTAGGGTTGCGCGTGAGCGTGTGGCGGGCTTGTGGAGAGGGCTGCTGGCGGGAGCATGGGTGCCTACGGCCATACCACCCTGAGAACGCCCGATCTCGTCTGATCTCGGAAGCTAAGCAGGGTCGGGCCCGGTTAGTACTTGGATGGGAGACCGCCTGGGAATACCGGGTGCTGTAGGCTTTTTATCGACACGCGCCTGCGGGAAGCCCCCCCCTTTTGCGGCAGGGGCGTTGCGGGGGCTTGGGGGCCTTGCGCGTGAGCTGGTGCTGGTTTGCGCGGGTCAGGCTGGTGGGGCGGGCGGGCGTGGTGGCGGCCTGCTGCCCCGCGGCCTCGTTGCGGAGGGCCGAAGCGTGGTGTGGGAGCGAGCGTGGCAGCTGCCTGTTGCGAGGGCTGCCGTTAGGTAGCGGGGGGCCGTTGCGTGTCGGCCGGTAGGTGCAGGCGTTGTTGCGCGCGTGGTGCTGGTGGTTCAGGTGTGCGCGGGGATTGCCTGGTGCTGCCCTGCCCGGTCAGCGAGGAGGGCTGTAGGGCGGTGTGCGAGCAGGGTAGGTGTTTGTGGCGCGGTCTGCATGGGCGCTGTGCGGGGCAGGTGCGTGATGGGGGAAGTTGCGTGTGTTGCGTTGGGCGTTGGTTGCGTGTCGGGTGTGCGGGGTCTGTTGCGGGCGCCCTGCGTCGGGGTTGAGGGTGGCCGTAGGGTTGCGCGTGAGCGTGTGGCGGGCTTGTGGAGAGGGCTGCTGGCGGGAGCAGGGGTGCCTACGGCCATACCACCCTGAGAACGCCCGATCTCGTCTGATCTCGGAAGCTAAGCAGGGTCGGGCCCGGTTAGTACTTGGATGGGAGACCGCCTGGGAATACCGGGTGCTGTAGGCTTTTTATCGACGCGCGCCTGCGGGAAGCCCCCCCCTTTTGCGGCAGGGGCGTTGCGGGGGCTTGGGGGCCTTGCGCGTGAGCTGGTGCTGGTTGCGCGGGTCAGGCTGGTGGGGCGGGCGGGCGTGGTGGCGGCCTGCTGCCCCGCGGCCTCGTTGCGGAGGGCCGAAGCGTGGTGTGGGAGCGAGCGTGGCAGCTGCCTGTTGCGAGGGCTGCCGTTAGGTAGCGGGGGGCCGTTGCGTGTCGGCCGGTAGGTGCAGGCGTTATTGCGCGCGTGGTGCTGGTGCTTCAGGTGTGCGCGGGATTGCCTGGTGCTGCCCTGCCCGGTCAGCGAGGAGGGCTGTAGGGCGGTGTGCGAGCAGGGTAGGTGTTTGTGGCGCGGTCTGCATGGGCGCTGTGCGGGGCAGGTGCGTGATGGGGGAAGTTGCGTGTGTTGCGTTGGGCGTTGGTTGCGTGTCGGGTGTGCGGGGTCTGTCGCGGGCGCCCTGCGTCGGGGTTGAGGGTGGCCATAGGGTTGCGCGTGAGCGTGTGGCGGGCTTGTGGAGAGGGCTGCTGGCGGGAGCAGGGGTGCCTACGGCCATACCACCCTGAGAACGCCCGATCTCGTCTGATCTCGGAAGCTAAGCAGGATCGGGCCCGGTTAGTACTTGGATGGGAGACCGCCCGGGAATACCGGGTGCTGTAGGCTTTTTATCGACGCGCGCCTGCGGGAAGCCCCCCCCTTTTGCGGCAGGGGCGTTGCAGGGGCTTGGGGGCCTTGCGCGTGAGCTGGTGCTGGTTGCGCGGGTCAGGCTGGTGGGGCGGGCAGGCGTGGTGGCGGCCTGCTGCCCCGCGGCCTCGTTGCGGAGGGCCGAAGCGTGGTGTGGGAGCGAGCGTGGCAGCTGCCTGTTGCGAGGGCTGCCGTTAGGTAGCGGGGGGCCGTTGCGTGTCGGCCGGTAGGTGCAGGCGTAGTTGCGCGCGTGGTGCTGGTGGTTCAGGTGTGCGCGGGGATTGCCTGGTGCTGCCCTGCCCGGTCAGCGAGGAGGGCTGTAGGGCGGTGTGCGAGCAGGGTAGGTGTTTGTGGCGCGGTCTGCATGGGCGCTGTGCGGGGCAGGTGCGTGATGGGGGAAGTTGCGTGTGTTGCGTTGGGCGTTGGTTGCGTGTCGGGTGTGCGGGGTCTGTTGCGGGCGCCCTGCGTCGGGGTTGAGGGTGGCCGTAGGGTTGCGCGTGAGCGTGTGGCGGGCTTGTGGAGAGGGCTGCTGGCGGGAGCAGGGGTGCCTACGGCCATACCACCCTGAGAACGCCCGATCTCGTCTGATCTCGGAAGCTAAGCAGGGTCGGGCCCGGTTAGTACTTGGATGGGAGACCGCCTGGGAATACCGGGTGCTGTAGGCTTTTTATCGACGCGCGCCTGCGGGAAGCCCCCCCCTTTTGCGGCAGGGGCGTTGCGGGGGCTTGGGGGCCTTGCGCGTGAGCTGGTGCTGGTTGCGCGGGTCAGGCTGGTGGGGCGGGCGGGCGTGGTGGCGGCCTGCTGCCCCGCGGCCTCGTTGCGGAGGGCCGAAGCGTGGTGTGGGAGCGAGCGTGGCAGCTGCCTGTTGCGAGGGCTGCCGTTAGGTAGCGGGGGGCCGTTGCGTGTCGGCCGGTAGGTGCAGGCGTTATTGCGCGCGTGGTGCTGGTGCTTCAGGTGTGCGCGGGGATTGCCTGGTGCTGCCCTGCCCGGTCAGCGAGGAGGGCTGTAGGGCGGTGTGCGAGCAGGGTAGGTGTTTGTGGCGCGGTCTGCATGGGCGCTGTGCAGGGCAGGTGCGTGATGGGGGAAGTTGCGTGTGTTGCGTTGGGCGTTGGTTGCGTGTCGGGTGTGCGGGGTCTGTCGCGGGCGCCCTGCGTCGGGGTTGAGGGTGGCCGTAGGGTTGCGCGTGAGTGTGTGGCGGGCTTGTGGAGAGGGCTGCTGGCGGGAGCAGGGGTGCCTACGGCCATACCACCCTGAGAACGCCCGATCTCGTCTGATCTCGGAAGCTAAGCAGGGTCGGGCCCGGTTAGTACTTGGATGGGAGACCGCCTGGGAATACCGGGTGCTGTAGGCTTTTTATCGACGTGCGCCTGCGGGAAGCCCCCCCCTTTTGCGGCAGGGGCGTTGCGGGGGCTTGGGGGCCTTGCGCGTGAGCTGGTGCTGGTTGCGCGGGTCAGGCTGGTGGGGCGGGCGGGCGTGGTGGCGGCCTGCTGCCCCGCGGCCTCGTTGCGGAGGGCCGAAGCGTGGTGTGGGAGCGAGCGTGGCAGCTGCCTGTTGCGAGGGCTGCCGTTAGGTAGCGGGGGGCCGTTGCGTGTCGGCCGGTAGGTGCAGGCGTTGTTGCGCGCGTGGTGCTGGTGGTTCAGGTGTGCGCGGGGATTGCCTGGTGCTGCCCTGCCCGGTCAGCGAGGAGGGCTGTAGGGCGGTGTGCGAGCAGGGTAGGTGTTTGTGGCGCGGTCTGCATGGGCGCTGTGCGGGGCAGGTGCGTGATGGGGGAAGTTGTGTGTGTTGCGTTGGGCGTTGGTTGCGTGTCGGGTGTGCGGGGTCTGTCGCGGGCGCCCTGCGTCGGGGTTGAGGGTGGCCATAGGGTTGCGCGTGAGCGTGTGGCGGGCTTGTGGAGAGGGCTGCTGGCGGGAGCAGGGGTGCCTACGGCCATACCACCCTGAGAACGCCCGATCTCGTCTGATCTCGGAAGCTAAGCAGGATCGGGCCCGGTTAGTACTTGGATGGGAGACCGCCTGGGAATACCGGGTGCTGTAGGCTTTTTATCGACGTGCGCCTGCGGGAAGCCCCCCCCTTTTGCGGCAGGGGCGTTGCGGGGGCTTGGGGGCCTTGCGCGTGAGCTGGTGCTGGTTGCGCGGGTCAGGCTGGTGGGGCGGGCAGGCGTGGTGGCGGCCTGCTGCCCCGCGGCCTCGTTGCGGAGGGCCGAAGCGTGGTGTGGGAGCGAGCGTGGCAGCTGCCTGTTGCGAGGGCTGCCGTTAGGTAGCGGGGGGCCGTTGCGTGTCGGCCGGTAGGTGCAGGCGTAGTTGCGCGCGTGGTGCTGGTGGTTCAGGTGTGCGCGGGGATTGCCTGGTGCTGCCCTGCCCGGTCAGCGAGGAGGGCTGTAGGGCGGTGTGCGAGCAGGGTAGGTGTTTGTGGCGCGGTCTGCATGGGCGCTGTGCGGGGCAGGTGCGTGATGGGGGAAGTTGCGTGTGTTGCGTTGGGCGTTGGTTGCGTGTCGGGTGTGCGGGGCCCGTCGCGGGCGCCCTGCGTCGGGGTTGAGGGTGGCCGTAGGGTTGCGCGTGAGCGTGTGGCGGGCTTGTGGAGAGGGCTGCTGGCGGGAGCAGGGGTGCCTACGGCCATACCACCCTGAGAACGCCCGATCTCGTCTGATCTCGGAAGCTAAGCAGGGTCGGGCCCGGTTAGTACTTGGATGGGAGACCGCCTGGGAATACCGGGTGCTGTAGGCTTTTTATCGACACGCGCCTGCGGGAAGCCCCCCCCTTTTGCGGCAGGGGCGTTGCGGGGGCTTGGGGGCCTTGCGCGTGAGCTGGTGCTGGTTGCGCGGGTCAGGCTGGTGGGGCGGGCGGGCGTGGTGGCGGCCTGCTGCCCCGCGGCCTCGTTGCGGAGGGCCGAAGCGTGGTGTGGGAGCGAGCGTGGCAGCTGCCTGTTGCGAGGGCTGCCGTTAGGTAGCGGGGGGCCGTTGCGTGTCGGCCGGTAGGTGCAGGCGTTGTTGCGCGCGTGGTGCTGGTGGTTCAGGTGTGCGCGGGGATTGCCTGGTGCTGCCCTGCCCGGTCAGCGAGGAGGGCTGTAGGGCGGTGTGCGAGCAGGGTAGGTGTTTGTGGCGCGGTCTGCATGGGCGCTGTGCGGGGCAGGTGCGTGATGGGGGAAGTTGCGTGTGTTGCGTTGGGCGTTGGTTGCGTGTCGGGTGTGCGGGGTCTGTTGCGGGCGCCCTGCGTCGGGGTTGAGGGTGGCCGTAGGGTTGCGCGTGAGCGTGTGGCGGGCTTGTGGAGAGGGCTGCTGGCGGGAGCAGGGGTGCCTACGGCCATACCACCCTGAGAACGCCCGATCTCGTCTGATCTCGGAAGCTAAGCAGGGTCGGGCCCGGTTAGTACTTGGATGGGAGACCGCCTGGGAATACCGGGTGCTGTAGGCTTTTTATCGACACGCGCCTGCGGGAAGCCCCCCCCTTTTGCGGCAGGGGCGTTGCGGGGGCTTGGGGGCCTTGCGCGTGAGCTGGTGCTGGTTGCGCGGGTCAGGCTGGTGGGGCGGGCGGGCGTGGTGGCGGCCTGCTGCCCCGCGGCCTCGTTGCGGAGGGCCGAAGCGTGGTGTGGGAGCGAGCGTGGCAGCTGCCTGTTGCGAGGGCTGCCGTTAGGTAGCGGGGGGCCGTTGCGTGTCGGCCGGTAGGTGCAGGCGTTATTGCGCGCGTGGTGCTGGTGGTTCAGGTGTGCGCGGGGATTGCCTGGTGCTGCCCTGCCCGGTCAGCGAGGAGGGCTGTAGGGCGGTGTGCGAGCAGGGTAGGTGTTTGTGGCGCGGTCTGCATGGGCGCTGTGCGGGGCAGGTGCGTGATGGGGGAAGTTGCGTGTGTTGCGTTGGGCGTTGGTTGCGTGTCGGGTGTGCGGGGTCTGTCGCGGGCGCCCTGCGTCGGGGTTGAGGGTGGCCGTAGGGTTGCGCGTGAGTGTGTGGCGGGCTTGTGGAGAGGGCTGCTGGCGGGAGCAGGGGTGCCTACGGCCATACCACCCTGAGAACGCCCGATCTCGTCTGATCTCGGAAGCTAAGCAGGGTCGGGCCCGGTTAGTACTTGGATGGGAGACCGCCTGGGAATACCGGGTGCTGTAGGCTTTTTATCGACGTGCGCCTGCGGGAAGCCCCCCCCTTTTGCGGCAGGGGCGTTGCGGGGGCTTGGGGGCCTTGCGCGTGAGCTGGTGCTGGTTGCGCGGGTCAGGCTGGTGGGGCGGGCAGGCGTGGTGGCGGCCTGCTGCCCCGCGGCCTCGTTGCGGAGGGCCGAAGCGTGGTGTGGGAGCGAGCGTGGCAGCTGCCTGTTGCGAGGGCTGCCGTTAGGTAGCGGGGGGCCGTTGCGTGTCGGCCGGTAGGTGCAGGCGTAGTTGCGCGCGTGGTGCTGGTGGTTCAGGTGTGCGCGGGGATTGCCTGGTGCTGCCCTGCCCGGTCAGCGAGGAGGGCTGTAGGGCGGTGTGCGAGCAGGGTAGGTGTTTGTGGCGCGGTCTGCATGGGCGCTGTGCGGGGCAGGTGCGTGATGGGGGAAGTTGCGTGTGTTGCGTTGGGCGTTGGTTGCGTGTCGGGTGTGCGGGGCCCGTCGCGGGCGCCCTGCGTCGGGGTTGAGGGTGGCCGTAGGGTTGCGCGTGAGCGTGTGGCGGGCTTGTGGAGAGGGCTGCTGGCGGGAGCAGGGGTGCCTACGGCCATACCACCCTGAGAACGCCCGATCTCGTCTGATCTCGGAAGCTAAGCAGGGTCGGGCCCGGTTAGTACTTGGATGGGAGACCGCCTGGGAATACCGGGTGCTGTAGGCTTTTTATCGACACGCGCCTGCGGGAAGCCCCCCCCTTTTGCGGCAGGGGCGTTGCGGGGGCTTGGGGGCCTTGCGCGTGAGCTGGTGCTGGTTGCGCGGGTCAGGCTGGTGGGGCGGGCGGGCGTGGTGGCGGCCTGCTGCCCCGCGGCCTCGTTGCGGAGGGCCGAAGCGTGGTGTGGGAGCGAGCGTGGCAGCTGCCTGTTGCGAGGGCTGCCGTTAGGTAGCGGGGGGCCGTTGCGTGTCGGCCGGTAGGTGCAGGCGTTGTTGCGCGCGTGGTGCTGGTGGTTCAGGTGTGCGCGGGGATTGCCTGGTGCTGCCCTGCCCGGTCAGCGAGGAGGGCTGTAGGGCGGTGTGCGAGCAGGGTAGGTGTTTGTGGCGCGGTCTGCATGGGCGCTGTGCGGGGCAGGTGCGTGATGGGGGAAGTTGCGTGTGTTGCGTTGGGCGTTGGTTGCGTGTCGGGTGTGCGGGGTCTGTCGCGGGCGCCCTGCGTCGGGGTTGAGGGTGGCCGTAGGGTTGCGCATGAGCGTGTGGCGGGCTTGTGGAGAGGGCTGCTGGCGGGAGCAGGGGTGCCTACGGCCATACCACCCTGAGAACGCCCGATCTCGTCTGATCTCGGAAGCTAAGCAGGGTCGGGCCCGGTTAGTACTTGGATGGGAGACCGCCTGGGAATACCGGGTGCTGTAGGCTTTTTATCGACGCGCGCCTGCGGGAAGCCCCCCCCTTTTGCGGCAGGGGCGTTGCAGGGGCTTGGGGGCCTTGCGCGTGAGCTGGTGCTGGTTGCGCGGGTCAGGCTGGTGGGGCGGGCGGGCGTGGTGGCGGCCTGCTGCCCCGCGGCCTCGTTGCGGAGGGCCGGAGCGTGGTGTGGGAGCGAGCGTGGCAGCTGCCTGTTGCGAGGGCTGCCGTTAGGTAGCGGGGGGCCGTTGCGTGTCGGCCGGTAGGTGCAGGCGTAGTTGCGCGCGTGGTGCTGGTGGTTCAGGTGTGCGCGGGGATTGCCTGGTGCTGCCCTGCCCGGTCAGCGAGGAGGGCTGTAGGGCGGTGTGCGAGCAGGGTAGGTGTTTGTGGCGCGGTCTGCATGGGCGCTGTGCGGGGCAGGTGCGTGATGGGGGAAGTTGCGTGTGTTGCGTTGGGCGTTGGTTGCGTGTCGGGTGTGCGGGGTCTGTTGCGGGCGCCCTGCGTCGGGGTTGGGGGTGGCCGTAGGGTTGCGCGTGAGCGTGTGGCGGGCTTGTGGAGAGGGCTGCTGGCGGGAGCAGGGGTGCCTACGGCCATACCACCCTGAGAACGCCCGATCTCGTCTGATCTCGGAAGCTAAGCAGGGTCGGGCCCGGTTAGTACTTGGATGGGAGACCGCCTGGGAATACCGGGTGCTGTAGGCTTTTTATCGACACGCGCCTGCGGGAAGCCCCCCCCTTTTGCGGCAGGGGCGTTGCGGGGGCTTGGGGGCCTTGCGCGTGAGCTGGTGCTGGTTGCGCGGGTCAGGCTGGTGGGGCGGGCGGGCGTGGTGGCGGCCTGCTGCCCCGCGGCCTCGTTGCGGAGGGCCGAAGCGTGGTGTGGGAGCGAGCGTGGCAGCTGCCTGTTGCGAGGGCTGCCGTTAGGTAGCGGGGGGCCGTTGCGTGTCGGCCGGTAGGTGCAGGCGTTGTTGCGCGCGTGGTGCTGGTGGTTCAGGTGTGCGCGGGGATTGCCTGGTGCTGCCCTGCCCGGTCAGCGAGGAGGGCTGTAGGGCGGTGTGCGAGCAGGGTAGGTGTTTGTGGCGCGGTCTGCATGGGCGCTGTGCGGGGCAGGTGCGTGATGGGGGAAGTTGCGTGTGTTGCGTTGGGCGTTGGTTGCGTGTCGGGTGTGCGGGGTCTGTCGCGGGCGCCCTGCGTCGGGGTTGAGGGTGGCCGTAGGGTTGCGCATGAGCGTGTGGCGGGCTTGTGGAGAGGGCTGCTGGCGGGAGCAGGGGTGCCTACGGCCATACCACCCTGAGAACGCCCGATCTCGTCTGATCTCGGAAGCTAAGCAGGGTCGGGCCCGGTTAGTACTTGGATGGGAGACCGCCTGGGAATACCGGGTGCTGTAGGCTTTTTATCGACGCGCGCCTGCGGGAAGCCCCCCCCTTTTGCGGCAGGGGCGTTGCGGGGGCTTGGGGGCCTTGCGCGTGAGCTGGTGCTGGTTGCGCGGGTCAGGCTGGTGGGGCGGGCGGGCGTGGTGGCGGCCTGCTGCCCCGCGGCCTCGTTGCGGAGGGCCGAAGCGTGGTGTGGGAGCGAGCGTGGCAGCTGCCTGTTGCGAGGGCTGCCGTTAGGTAGCGGGGGGCCGTTGCGTGTCGGCCGGTAGGTGCAGGCGTTATTGCGCGCGTGGTGCTGGTGCTTCAGGTGTGCGCGGGGATTGCCTGGTGCTGCCCTGCCCGGTCAGCGAGGAGGGCTGTAGGGCGGTGTGCGAGCAGGGTAGGTGTTTGTGGCGCGGTCTGCATGGGCGCTGTGCGGGGCAGGTGCGTGATGGGGGAAGTTGCGTGTGTTGCGTTGGGCGTTGGTTGCGTGTCGGGTGTGCGGGGTCTGTCGCGGGCGCCCTGCGTCGGGGTTGAGGGTGGCCATAGGGTTGCGCGTGAGCGTGTGGCGGGCTTGTGGAGAGGGCTGCTGGCGGGAGCAGGGGTGCCTACGGCCATACCACCCTGAGAACGCCTGATCTCGTCTGATCTCGGAAGCTAAGCAGGATCGGGCCCGGTTAGTACTTGGATGGGAGACCGCCCGGGAATACCGGGTGCTGTAGGCTTTTTATCGACGCGCGCCTGCGGGAAGCCCCCCCCTTTTGCGGCAGGGGCGTTGCAGGGGCTTGGGGGCCTTGCGCGTGAGCTGGTGCTGGTTGCGCGGGTCAGGCTGGTGGGGCGGGCAGGCGTGGTGGCGGCCTGCTGCCCCGCGGCCTCGTTGCGGAGGGCCGAAGCGTGGTGTGGGAGCGAGCGTGGCAGCTGCCTGTTGCGAGGGCTGCCGTTAGGTAGCGGGGGGCCGTTGCGTGTCGGCCGGTAGGTGCAGGCGTTGTTGCGCGCGTGGTGCTGGTGGTTCAGGTGTGCGCGGGGATTGCCTGGTGCTGCCCTGCCCGGTCAGCGAGGAGGGCTGTAGGGCGGTGTGCGAGCAGGGTAGGTGTTTGTGGCGCGGTCTGCATGGGCGCTGTGCGGGGCAGGTGCGTGATGGGGGAAGTTGCGTGTGTTGCGTTGGGCGTTGGTTGCGTGTCGGGTGTGCGGGGTCTGTTGCGGGCGCCCTGCGTCGGGGTTGAGGGTGGCCGTAGGGTTGCGCGTGAGCGTGTGGCGGGCTTGTGGAGAGGGCTGCTGGCGGGAGCAGGGGTGCCTACGGCCATACCACCCTGAGAACGCCCGATCTCGTCTGATCTCGGAAGCTAAGCAGGGTCGGGCCCGGTTAGTACTTGGATGGGAGACCGCCTGGGAATACCGGGTGCTGTAGGCTTTTTATCGACGCGCGCCTGCGGGAAGCCCCCCCCTTTTGCGGCAGGGGCGTTGCGGGGGCTTGGGGGCCTTGCGCGTGAGCTGGTGCTGGTTGCGCGGGTCAGGCTGGTGGGGCGGGCGGGCGTGGTGGCGGCCTGCTGCCCCGCGGCCTCGTTGCGGAGGGCCGAAGCGTGGTGTGGGAGCGAGCGTGGCAGCTGCCTGTTGCGAGGGCTGCCGTTAGGTAGCGGGGGGCCGTTGCGTGTCGGCCGGTAGGTGCAGGCGTTGTTGCGTGCGTGGTGCTGGTGGTTCAGGTGTGCGCGGGGATTGCCTGGTGCTGCCCTGCCCGGTCAGCGAGGAGGGCTGTAGGGCGGTGTGCGAGCAGGGTAGGTGTTTGAGGCGCGGTCTGCATGGGCGCTGTGCGGGGCAGGTGCGTGATGGGGGAAGTTGCGTGTGTTGCGTTGGGCGTTGGTTGCGTGTCGGGTGTGCGGGGCCCGTCGCGGGCGCCCTGCGTCGGGGTTGAGGGTGGCCGTAGGGTTGCGCGTGAGCGTGTGGCGGGCTTGTGGAGAGGGCTGCTGGCGGGAGCATGGGTGCCTACGGCCATACCACCCTGAGAACGCCCGATCTCGTCTGATCTCGGAAGCTAAGCAGGGTCGGGCCCGGTTAGTACTTGGATGGGAGACCGCCTGGGAATACCGGGTGCTGTAGGCTTTTTATCGACACGCGCCTGCGGGAAGCCCCCCCCTTTTGCGGCAGGGGCGTTGCGGGGGCTTGGGGGCCTTGCGCGTGAGCTGGTGCTGGTTGCGCGGGTCAGGCTGGTGGGGCGGGCGGGCGTGGTGGCGGCCTGCTGCCCCGCGGCCTCGTTGCGGAGGGCCGAAGCGTGGTGTGGGAGCGAGCGTGGCAGCTGCCTGTTGCGAGGGCTGCCGTTAGGTAGCGGGGGGCCGTTGCGTGTCGGCCGGTAGGTGCAGGCGTTGTTGCGCGCGTGGTGCTGGTGGTTCAGGTGTGCGCGGGGATTGCCTGGTGCTGCCCTGCCCGGTCAGCGAGGAGGGCTGTAGGGCGGTGTGCGAGCAGGGTAGGTGTTTGTGGCGCGGTCTGCATGGGCGCTGTGCGGGGCAGGTGCGTGATGGGGGAAGTTGCGTGTGTTGCGTTGGGCGTTGGTTGCGTGTCGGGTGTGCGGGGTCTGTTGCGGGCGCCCTGCGTCGGGGTTGAGGGTGGCCGTAGGGTTGCGCGTGAGCGTGTGGCGGGCTTGTGGAGAGGGCTGCTGGCGGGAGCAGGGGTGCCTACGGCCATACCACCCTGAGAACGCCCGATCTCGTCTGATCTCGGAAGCTAAGCAGGGTCGGGCCCGGTTAGTACTTGGATGGGAGACCGCCTGGGAATACCGGGTGCTGTAGGCTTTTTATCGACGCGCGCCTGCGGGAAGCCCCCCCCTTTTGCGGCAGGGGCGTTGCGGGGGCTTGGGGGCCTTGCGCGTGAGCTGGTGCTGGTTGCGCGGGTCAGGCTGGTGGGGCGGGCGGGCGTGGTGGCGGCCTGCTGCCCCGCGGCCTCGTTGCGGAGGGCCGAAGCGTGGTGTGGGAGCGAGCGTGGCAGCTGCCTGTTGCGAGGGCTGCCGTTAGGTAGCGGGGGGCCGTTGCGTGTCGGCCGGTAGGTGCAGGCGTTATTGCGCGCGTGGTGCTGGTGCTTCAGGTGTGCGCGGGGATTGCCTGGTGCTGCCCTGCCCGGTCAGCGAGGAGGGCTGTAGGGCGGTGTGCGAGCAGGGTAGGTGTTTGTGGCGCGGTCTGCATGGGCGCTGTGCGGGGCAGGTGCGTGATGGGGGAAGTTGCGTGTGTTGCGTTGGGCGTTGGTTGCGTGTCGGGTGTGCGGGGTCTGTCGCGGGCGCCCTGCGTCGGGGTTGAGGGTGGCCATAGGGTTGCGCGTGAGCGTGTGGCGGGCTTGTGGAGAGGGCTGCTGGCGGGAGCAGGGGTGCCTACGGCCATACCACCCTGAGAACGCCCGATCTCGTCTGATCTCGGAAGCTAAGCAGGATCGGGCCCGGTTAGTACTTGGATGGGAGACCGCCCGGGAATACCGGGTGCTGTAGGCTTTTTATCGACGCGCGCCTGCGGGAAGCCCCCCCCTTTTGCGGCAGGGGCGTTGCAGGGGCTTGGGGGCCTTGCGCGTGAGCTGGTGCTGGTTGCGCGGGTCAGGCTGGTGGGGCGGGCAGGCGTGGTGGCGGCCTGCTGCCCCGCGGCCTCGTTGCGGAGGGCCGAAGCGTGGTGTGGGAGCGAGCGTGGCAGCTGCCTGTTGCGAGGGCTGCCGTTAGGTAGCGGGGGGCCGTTGCGTGTCGGCCGGTAGGTGCAGGCGTTGTTGCGCGCGTGGTGCTGGTGGTTCAGGTGTGCGCGGGGATTGCCTGGTGCTGCCCTGCCCGGTCAGCGAGGAGGGCTGTAGGGCGGTGTGCGAGCAGGGTAGGTGTTTGTGGCGCGGTCTGCATGGGCGCTGTGCGGGGCAGGTGCGTGATGGGGGAAGTTGCGTGTGTTGCGTTGGGCGTTGGTTGCGTGTCGGGTGTGCGGGGTCTGTTGCGGGCGCCCTGCGTCGGGGTTGAGGGTGGCCGTAGGGTTGCGCGTGAGCGTGTGGCGGGCTTGTGGAGAGGGCTGCTGGCGGGAGCAGGGGTGCCTACGGCCATACCACCCTGAGAACGCCCGATCTCGTCTGATCTCGGAAGCTAAGCAGGGTCGGGCCCGGTTAGTACTTGGATGGGAGACCGCCTGGGAATACCGGGTGCTGTAGGCTTTTTATCGACGCGCGCCTGCGGGAAGCCCCCCCCTTTTGCGGCAGGGGCGTTGCGGGGGCTTGGGGGCCTTGCGCGTGAGCTGGTGCTGGTTGCGCGGGTCAGGCTGGTGGGGCGGGCGGGCGTGGTGGCGGCCTGCTGCCCCGCGGCCTCGTTGCGGAGGGCCGAAGCGTGGTGTGGGAGCGAGCGTGGCAGCTGCCTGTTGCGAGGGCTGCCGTTAGGTAGCGGGGGGCCGTTGCGTGTCGGCCGGTAGGTGCAGGCGTTGTTGCGTGCGTGGTGCTGGTGGTTCAGGTGTGCGCGGGGATTGCCTGGTGCTGCCCTGCCCGGTCAGCGAGGAGGGCTGTAGGGCGGTGTGCGAGCAGGGTAGGTGTTTGTGGCGCGGTCTGCATGGGCGCTGTGCGGGGCAGGTGCGTGATGGGGGAAGTTGCGTGTGTTGCGTTGGGCGTTGGTTGCGTGTCGGGTGTGCGGGGCCCGTCGCGGGCGCCCTGCGTCGGGGTTGAGGGTGGCCGTAGGGTTGCGCGTGAGCGTGTGGCGGGCTTGTGGAGAGGGCTGCTGGCGGGAGCATGGGTGCCTACGGCCATACCACCCTGAGAACGCCCGATCTCGTCTGATCTCGGAAGCTAAGCAGGGTCGGGCCCGGTTAGTACTTGGATGGGAGACCGCCTGGGAATACCGGGTGCTGTAGGCTTTTTATCGACACGCGCCTGCGGGAAGCCCCCCCCTTTTGCGGCAGGGGCATTGCGGGGGCTTGGGGGCCTTGCGCGTGAGCTGGTGCTGGTTGCGCGGGTCAGGCTGGTGGGGCGGGCGGGCGTGGTGGCGGCCTGCTGCCCCGCGGCCTCGTTGCGGAGGGCCGAAGCGTGGTGTGGGAGCGAGCGTGGCAGCTGCCTGTTGCGAGGGCTGCCGTTAGGTAGCGGGGGGCCGTTGCGTGTCGGCCGGTAGGTGCAGGCGTTGTTGCGCGCGTGGTGCTGGTGGTTCAGGTGTGCGCGGGGATTGCCTGGTGCTGCCCTGCCCGGTCAGCGAGGAGGGCTGTAGGGCGGTGTGCGAGCAGGGTAGGTGTTTGTGGCGCGGTCTGCATGGGCGCTGTGCGGGGCAGGTGCGTGATGGGGGAAGTTGCGTGTGTTGCGTTGGGCGTTGGTTGCGTGTCGGGTGTGCGGGGTCTGTTGCGGGCGCCCTGCGTCGGGGTTGAGGGTGGCCGTAGGGTTGCGCGTGAGCGTGTGGCGGGCTTGTGGAGAGGGCTGCTGGCGGGAGCAGGGGTGCCTACGGCCATACCACCCTGAGAACGCCCGATCTCGTCTGATCTCGGAAGCTAAGCAGGGTCGGGCCCGGTTAGTACTTGGATGGGAGACCGCCTGGGAATACCGGGTGCTGTAGGCTTTTTATCGACGCGCGCCTGCGGGAAGCCCCCCCCTTTTGCGGCAGGGGCGTTGCGGGGGCTTGGGGGCCTTGCGCGTGAGCTGGTGCTGGTTGCGCGGGTCAGGCTGGTGGGGCGGGCGGGCGTGGTGGCGGCCTGCTGCCCCGCGGCCTCGTTGCGGAGGGCCGAAGCGTGGTGTGGGAGCGAGCGTGGCAGCTGCCTGTTGCGAGGGCTGCCGTTAGGTAGCGGGGGGCCGTTGCGTGTCGGCCGGTAGGTGCAGGCGTTATTGCGCGCGTGGTGCTGGTGCTTCAGGTGTGCGCGGGGATTGCCTGGTGCTGCCCTGCCCGGTCAGCGAGGAGGGCTGTAGGGCGGTGTGCGAGCAGGGTAGGTGTTTGTGGCGCGGTCTGCATGGGCGCTGTGCGGGGCAGGTGCGTGATGGGGGAAGTTGCGTGTGTTGCGTTGGGCGTTGGTTGCGTGTCGGGTGTGCGGGGTCTGTCGCGGGCGCCCTGCGTCGGGGTTGAGGGTGGCCATAGGGTTGCGCGTGAGCGTGTGGCGGGCTTGTGGAGAGGGCTGCTGGCGGGAGCAGGGGTGCCTACGGCCATACCACCCTGAGAACGCCCGATCTCGTCTGATCTCGGAAGCTAAGCAGGATCGGGCCCGGTTAGTACTTGGATGGGAGACCGCCCGGGAATACCGGGTGCTGTAGGCTTTTTATCGACGCGCGCCTGCGGGAAGCCCCCCCCTTTTGCGGCAGGGGCGTTGCAGGGGCTTGGGGGCCTTGCGCGTGAGCTGGTGCTGGTTGCGCGGGTCAGGCTGGTGGGGCGGGCAGGCGTGGTGGCGGCCTGCTGCCCCGCGGCCTCGTTGCGGAGGGCCGAAGCGTGGTGTGGGAGCGAGCGTGGCAGCTGCCTGTTGCGAGGGCTGCCGTTAGGTAGCGGGGGGCCGTTGCGTGTCGGCCGGTAGGTGCAGGCGTAGTTGCGCGCGTGGTGCTGGTGGTTCAGGTGTGCGCGGGGATTGCCTGGTGCTGCCCTGCCCGGTCAGCGAGGAGGGCTGTAGGGCGGTGTGCGAGCAGGGTAGGTGTTTGTGGCGCGGTCTGCATGGGCGCTGTGCGGGGCAGGTGCGTGATGGGGGAAGTTGCGTGTGTTGCGTTGGGCGTTGGTTGCGTGTCGGGTGTGCGGGGTCTGTTGCGGGCGCCCTGCGTCGGGGTTGAGGGTGGCCGTAGGGTTGCGCGTGAGCGTGTGGCGGGCTTGTGGAGAGGGCTGCTGGCGGGAGCAGGGGTGCCTACGGCCATACCACCCTGAGAACGCCCGATCTCGTCTGATCTCGGAAGCTAAGCAGGGTCGGGCCCGGTTAGTACTTGGATGGGAGACCGCCTGGGAATACCGGGTGCTGTAGGCTTTTTATCGACGCGCGCCTGCGGGAAGCCCCCCCCTTTTGCGGCAGGGGCGTTGCGGGGGCTTGGGGGCCTTGCGCGTGAGCTGGTGCTGGTTGCGCGGGTCAGGCTGGTGGGGCGGGCGGGCGTGGTGGCGGCCTGCTGCCCCGCGGCCTCGTTGCGGAGGGCCGAAGCGTGGTGTGGGAGCGAGCGTGGCAGCTGCCTGTTGCGAGGGCTGCCGTTAGGTAGCGGGGGGCCGTTGCGTGTCGGCCGGTAGGTGCAGGCGTTATTGCGCGCGTGGTGCTGGTGCTTCAGGTGTGCGCGGGGATTGCCTGGTGCTGCCCTGCCCGGTCAGCGAGGAGGGCTGTAGGGCGGTGTGCGAGCAGGGTAGGTGTTTGTGGCGCGGTCTGCATGGGCGCTGTGCAGGGCAGGTGCGTGATGGGGGAAGTTGCGTGTGTTGCGTTGGGCGTTGGTTGCGTGTCGGGTGTGCGGGGTCTGTCGCGGGCGCCCTGCGTCGGGGTTGAGGGTGGCCGTAGGGTTGCGCGTGAGTGTGTGGCGGGCTTGTGGAGAGGGCTGCTGGCGGGAGCAGGGGTGCCTACGGCCATACCACCCTGAGAACGCCCGATCTCGTCTGATCTCGGAAGCTAAGCAGGGTCGGGCCCGGTTAGTACTTGGATGGGAGACCGCCTGGGAATACCGGGTGCTGTAGGCTTTTTATCGACGTGCGCCTGCGGGAAGCCCCCCCCTTTTGCGGCAGGGGCGTTGCGGGGGCTTGGGGGCCTTGCGCGTGAGCTGGTGCTGGTTGCGCGGGTCAGGCTGGTGGGGCGGGCGGGCGTGGTGGCGGCCTGCTGCCCCGCGGCCTCGTTGCGGAGGGCCGAAGCGTGGTGTGGGAGCGAGCGTGGCAGCTGCCTGTTGCGAGGGCTGCCGTTAGGTAGCGGGGGGCCGTTGCGTGTCGGCCGGTAGGTGCAGGCGTTGTTGCGCGCGTGGTGCTGGTGGTTCAGGTGTGCGCGGGGATTGCCTGGTGCTGCCCTGCCCGGTCAGCGAGGAGGGCTGTAGGGCGGTGTGCGAGCAGGGTAGGTGTTTGTGGCGCGGTCTGCATGGGCGCTGTGCGGGGCAGGTGCGTGATGGGGGAAGTTGCGTGTGTTGCGTTGGGCGTTGGTTGCGTGTCGGGTGTGCGGGGTCTGTTGCGGGCGCCCTGCGTCGGGGTTGAGGGTGGCCGTAGGGTTGCGCGTGAGCGTGTGGCGGGCTTGTGGAGAGGGCTGCTGGCGGGAGCAGGGGTGCCTACGGCCATACCACCCTGAGAACGCCCGATCTCGTCTGATCTCGGAAGCTAAGCAGGGTCGGGCCCGGTTAGTACTTGGATGGGAGACCGCCTGGGAATACCGGGTGCTGTAGGCTTTTTATCGACGCGCGCCTGCGGGAAGCCCCCCCCTTTTGCGGCAGGGGCGTTGCGGGGGCTTGGGGGCCTTGCGCGTGAGCTGGTGCTGGTTGCGCGGGTCAGGCTGGTGGGGCGGGCGGGCGTGGTGGCGGCCTGCTGCCCCGCGGCCTCGTTGCGGAGGGCCGAAGCGTGGTGTGGGAGCGAGCGTGGCAGCTGCCTGTTGCGAGGGCTGCCGTTAGGTAGCGGGGGGCCGTTGCGTGTCGGCCGGTAGGTGCAGGCGTTATTGCGCGCGTGGTGCTGGTGCTTCAGGTGTGCGCGGGGATTGCCTGGTGCTGCCCTGCCCGGTCAGCGAGGAGGGCTGTAGGGCGGTGTGCGAGCAGGGTAGGTGTTTGTGGCGCGGTCTGCATGGGCGCTGTGCGGGGCAGGTGCGTGATGGGGGAAGTTGCGTGTGTTGCGTTGGGCGTTGGTTGCGTGTCGGGTGTGCGGGGTCTGTCGCGGGCGCCCTGCGTCGGGGTTGAGGGTGGCCATAGGGTTGCGCGTGAGCGTGTGGCGGGCTTGTGGAGAGGGCTGCTGGCGGGAGCAGGGGTGCCTACGGCCATACCACCCTGAGAACGCCCGATCTCGTCTGATCTCGGAAGCTAAGCAGGATCGGGCCCGGTTAGTACTTGGATGGGAGACCGCCCGGGAATACCGGGTGCTGTAGGCTTTTTATCGACGCGCGCCTGCGGGAAGCCCCCCCCTTTTGCGGCAGGGGCGTTGCAGGGGCTTGGGGGCCTTGCGCGTGAGCTGGTGCTGGTTGCGCGGGTCAGGCTGGTGGGGCGGGCAGGCGTGGTGGCGGCCTGCTGCCCCGCGGCCTCGTTGCGGAGGGCCGAAGCGTGGTGTGGGAGCGAGCGTGGCAGCTGCCTGTTGCGAGGGCTGCCGTTAGGTAGCGGGGGGCCGTTGCGTGTCGGCCGGTAGGTGCAGGCGTAGTTGCGCGCGTGGTGCTGGTGGTTCAGGTGTGCGCGGGGATTGCCTGGTGCTGCCCTGCCCGGTCAGCGAGGAGGGCTGTAGGGCGGTGTGCGAGCAGGGTAGGTGTTTGTGGCGCGGTCTGCATGGGCGCTGTGCGGGGCAGGTGCGTGATGGGGGAAGTTGCGTGTGTTGCGTTGGGCGTTGGTTGCGTGTCGGGTGTGCGGGGTCTGTTGCGGGCGCCCTGCGTCGGGGTTGAGGGTGGCCGTAGGGTTGCGCGTGAGCGTGTGGCGGGCTTGTGGAGAGGGCTGCTGGCGGGAGCAGGGGTGCCTACGGCCATACCACCCTGAGAACGCCCGATCTCGTCTGATCTCGGAAGCTAAGCAGGGTCGGGCCCGGTTAGTACTTGGATGGGAGACCGCCTGGGAATACCGGGTGCTGTAGGCTTTTTATCGACGCGCGCCTGCGGGAAGCCCCCCCCTTTTGCGGCAGGGGCGTTGCGGGGGCTTGGGGGCCTTGCGCGTGAGCTGGTGCTGGTTGCGCGGGTCAGGCTGGTGGGGCGGGCGGGCGTGGTGGCGGCCTGCTGCCCCGCGGCCTCGTTGCGGAGGGCCGAAGCGTGGTGTGGGAGCGAGCGTGGCAGCTGCCTGTTGCGAGGGCTGCCGTTAGGTAGCGGGGGGCCGTTGCGTGTCGGCCGGTAGGTGCAGGCGTTATTGCGCGCGTGGTGCTGGTGCTTCAGGTGTGCGCGGGGATTGCCTGGTGCTGCCCTGCCCGGTCAGCGAGGAGGGCTGTAGGGCGGTGTGCGAGCAGGGTAGGTGTTTGTGGCGCGGTCTGCATGGGCGCTGTGCAGGGCAGGTGCGTGATGGGGGAAGTTGCGTGTGTTGCGTTGGGCGTTGGTTGCGTGTCGGGTGTGCGGGGTCTGTCGCGGGCGCCCTGCGTCGGGGTTGAGGGTGGCCGTAGGGTTGCGCGTGAGTGTGTGGCGGGCTTGTGGAGAGGGCTGCTGGCGGGAGCAGGGGTGCCTACGGCCATACCACCCTGAGAACGCCCGATCTCGTCTGATCTCGGAAGCTAAGCAGGGTCGGGCCCGGTTAGTACTTGGATGGGAGACCGCCTGGGAATACCGGGTGCTGTAGGCTTTTTATCGACGTGCGCCTGCGGGAAGCCCCCCCCTTTTGCGGCAGGGGCGTTGCGGGGGCTTGGGGGCCTTGCGCGTGAGCTGGTGCTGGTTGCGCGGGTCAGGCTGGTGGGGCGGGCGGGCGTGGTGGCGGCCTGCTGCCCCGCGGCCTCGTTGCGGAGGGCCGAAGCGTGGTGTGGGAGCGAGCGTGGCAGCTGCCTGTTGCGAGGGCTGCCGTTAGGTAGCGGGGGGCCGTTGCGTGTCGGCCGGTAGGTGCAGGCGTTGTTGCGCGCGTGGTGCTGGTGGTTCAGGTGTGCGCGGGGATTGCCTGGTGCTGCCCTGCCCGGTCAGCGAGGAGGGCTGTAGGGCGGTGTGCGAGCAGGGTAGGTGTTTGTGGCGCGGTCTGCATGGGCGCTGTGCGGGGCAGGTGCGTGATGGGGGAAGTTGTGTGTGTTGCGTTGGGCGTTGGTTGCGTGTCGGGTGTGCGGGGTCTGTCGCGGGCGCCCTGCGTCGGGGTTGAGGGTGGCCATAGGGTTGCGCGTGAGCGTGTGGCGGGCTTGTGGAGAGGGCTGCTGGCGGGAGCAGGGGTGCCTACGGCCATACCACCCTGAGAACACCCGATCTCGTCTGATCTCGGAAGCTAAGCAGGATCGGGCCCGGTTAGTACTTGGATGGGAGACCGCCTGGGAATACCGGGTGCTGTAGGCTTTTTATCGACGTGCGCCTGCGGGAAGCCCCCCCCTTTTGCGGCAGGGGCGTTGCGGGGGCTTGGGGGCCTTGCGCGTGAGCTGGTGCTGGTTGCGCGGGTCAGGCTGGTGGGGCGGGCAGGCGTGGTGGCGGCCTGCTGCCCCGCGGCCTCGTTGCGGAGGGCCGAAGCGTGGTGTGGGAGCGAGCGTGGCAGCTGCCTGTTGCGAGGGCTGCCGTTAGGTAGCGGGGGGCCGTTGCGTGTCGGCCGGTAGGTGCAGGCGTAGTTGCGCGCGTGGTGCTGGTGGTTCAGGTGTGCGCGGGGATTGCCTGGTGCTGCCCTGCCCGGTCAGCGAGGAGGGCTGTAGGGCGGTGTGCGAGCAGGGTAGGTGTTTGTGGCGCGGTCTGCATGGGCGCTGTGCGGGGCAGGTGCGTGATGGGGGAAGTTGCGTGTGTTGCGTTGGGCGTTGGTTGCGTGTCGGGTGTGCGGGGCCCGTCGCGGGCGCCCTGCGTCGGGGTTGAGGGTGGCCGTAGGGTTGCGCGTGAGCGTGTGGCGGGCTTGTGGAGAGGGCTGCTGGCGGGAGCAGGGGTGCCTACGGCCATACCACCCTGAGAACGCCCGATCTCGTCTGATCTCGGAAGCTAAGCAGGGTCGGGCCCGGTTAGTACTTGGATGGGAGACCGCCTGGGAATACCGGGTGCTGTAGGCTTTTTATCGACACGCGCCTGCGGGAAGCCCCCCCCTTTTGCGGCAGGGGCGTTGCGGGGGCTTGGGGGCCTTGCGCGTGAGCTGGTGCTGGTTGCGCGGGTCAGGCTGGTGGGGCGGGCGGGCGTGGTGGCGGCCTGCTGCCCCGCGGCCTCGTTGCGGAGGGCCGAAGCGTGGTGTGGGAGCGAGCGTGGCAGCTGCCTGTTGCGAGGGCTGCCGTTAGGTAGCGGGGGGCCGTTGCGTGTCGGCCGGTAGGTGCAGGCGTTGTTGCGCGCGTGGTGCTGGTGGTTCAGGTGTGCGCGGGGATTGCCTGGTGCTGCCCTGCCCGGTCAGCGAGGAGGGCTGTAGGGCGGTGTGCGAGCAGGGTAGGTGTTTGTGGCGCGGTCTGCATGGGCGCTGTGCGGGGCAGGTGCGTGATGGGGGAAGTTGCGTGTGTTGCGTTGGGCGTTGGTTGCGTGTCGGGTGTGCGGGGTCTGTTGCGGGCGCCCTGCGTCGGGGTTGAGGGTGGCCGTAGGGTTGCGCGTGAGCGTGTGGCGGGCTTGTGGAGAGGGCTGCTGGCGGGAGCAGGGGTGCCTACGGCCATACCACCCTGAGAACGCCCGATCTCGTCTGATCTCGGAAGCTAAGCAGGGTCGGGCCCGGTTAGTACTTGGATGGGAGACCGCCTGGGAATACCGGGTGCTGTAGGCTTTTTATCGACGCGCGCCTGCGGGAAGCCCCCCCCTTTTGCGGCAGGGGCGTTGCGGGGGCTTGGGGGCCTTGCGCGTGAGCTGGTGCTGGTTGCGCGGGTCAGGCTGGTGGGGCGGGCGGGCGTGGTGGCGGCCTGCTGCCCCGCGGCCTCGTTGCGGAGGGCCGAAGCGTGGTGTGGGAGCGAGCGTGGCAGCTGCCTGTTGCGAGGGCTGCCGTTAGGTAGCGGGGGGCCGTTGCGTGTCGGCCGGTAGGTGCAGGCGTTATTGCGCGCGTGGTGCTGGTGGTTCAGGTGTGCGCGGGGATTGCCTGGTGCTGCCCTGCCCGGTCAGCGAGGAGGGCTGTAGGGCGGTGTGCGAGCAGGGTAGGTGTTTGTGGCGCGGTCTGCATGGGCGCTGTGCGGGGCAGGTGCGTGATGGGGGAAGTTGCGTGTGTTGCGTTGGGCGTTGGTTGCGTGTCGGGTGTGCGGGGTCTGTCGCGGGCGCCCTGCGTCGGGGTTGAGGGTGGCCGTAGGGTTGCGCGTGAGTGTGTGGCGGGCTTGTGGAGAGGGCTGCTGGCGGGAGCAGGGGTGCCTACGGCCATACCACCCTGAGAACGCCCGATCTCGTCTGATCTCGGAAGCTAAGCAGGGTCGGGCCCGGTTAGTACTTGGATGGGAGACCGCCTGGGAATACCGGGTGCTGTAGGCTTTTTATCGACGTGCGCCTGCGGGAAGCCCCCCCCTTTTGCGGCAGGGGCGTTGCGGGGGCTTGGGGGCCTTGCGCGTGAGCTGGTGCTGGTTGCGCGGGTCAGGCTGGTGGGGCGGGCAGGCGTGGTGGCGGCCTGCTGCCCCGCGGCCTCGTTGCGGAGGGCCGAAGCGTGGTGTGGGAGCGAGCGTGGCAGCTGCCTGTTGCGAGGGCTGCCGTTAGGTAGCGGGGGGCCGTTGCGTGTCGGCCGGTAGGTGCAGGCGTAGTTGCGCGCGTGGTGCTGGTGGTTCAGGTGTGCGCGGGGATTGCCTGGTGCTGCCCTGCCCGGTCAGCGAGGAGGGCTGTAGGGCGGTGTGCGAGCAGGGTAGGTGTTTGTGGCGCGGTCTGCATGGGCGCTGTGCGGGGCAGGTGCGTGATGGGGGAAGTTGCGTGTGTTGCGTTGGGCGTTGGTTGCGTGTCGGGTGTGCGGGGCCCGTCGCGGGCGCCCTGCGTCGGGGTTGAGGGTGGCCGTAGGGTTGCGCGTGAGCGTGTGGCGGGCTTGTGGAGAGGGCTGCTGGCGGGAGCAGGGGTGCCTACGGCCATACCACCCTGAGAACGCCCGATCTCGTCTGATCTCGGAAGCTAAGCAGGGTCGGGCCCGGTTAGTACTTGGATGGGAGACCGCCTGGGAATACCGGGTGCTGTAGGCTTTTTATCGACACGCGCCTGCGGGAAGCCCCCCCCTTTTGCGGCAGGGGCGTTGCGGGGGCTTGGGGGCCTTGCGCGTGAGCTGGTGCTGGTTGCGCGGGTCAGGCTGGTGGGGCGGGCGGGCGTGGTGGCGGCCTGCTGCCCCGCGGCCTCGTTGCGGAGGGCCGAAGCGTGGTGTGGGAGCGAGCGTGGCAGCTGCCTGTTGCGAGGGCTGCCGTTAGGTAGCGGGGGGCCGTTGCGTGTCGGCCGGTAGGTGCAGGCGTTGTTGCGCGCGTGGTGCTGGTGGTTCAGGTGTGCGCGGGGATTGCCTGGTGCTGCCCTGCCCGGTCAGCGAGGAGGGCTGTAGGGCGGTGTGCGAGCAGGGTAGGTGTTTGTGGCGCGGTCTGCATGGGCGCTGTGCGGGGCAGGTGCGTGATGGGGGAAGTTGCGTGTGTTGCGTTGGGCGTTGGTTGCGTGTCGGGTGTGCGGGGTCTGTCGCGGGCGCCCTGCGTCGGGGTTGAGGGTGGCCGTAGGGTTGCGCATGAGCGTGTGGCGGGCTTGTGGAGAGGGCTGCTGGCGGGAGCAGGGGTGCCTACGGCCATACCACCCTGAGAACGCCCGATCTCGTCTGATCTCGGAAGCTAAGCAGGGTCGGGCCCGGTTAGTACTTGGATGGGAGACCGCCTGGGAATACCGGGTGCTGTAGGCTTTTTATCGACGCGCGCCTGCGGGAAGCCCCCCCCTTTTGCGGCAGGGGCGTTGCAGGGGCTTGGGGGCCTTGCGCGTGAGCTGGTGCTGGTTGCGCGGGTCAGGCTGGTGGGGCGGGCGGGCGTGGTGGCGGCCTGCTGCCCCGCGGCCTCGTTGCGGAGGGCCGGAGCGTGGTGTGGGAGCGAGCGTGGCAGCTGCCTGTTGCGAGGGCTGCCGTTAGGTAGCGGGGGGCCGTTGCGTGTCGGCCGGTAGGTGCAGGCGTAGTTGCGCGCGTGGTGCTGGTGGTTCAGGTGTGCGCGGGGATTGCCTGGTGCTGCCCTGCCCGGTCAGCGAGGAGGGCTGTAGGGCGGTGTGCGAGCAGGGTAGGTGTTTGTGGCGCGGTCTGCATGGGCGCTGTGCGGGGCAGGTGCGTGATGGGGGAAGTTGCGTGTGTTGCGTTGGGCGTTGGTTGCGTGTCGGGTGTGCGGGGTCTGTTGCGGGCGCCCTGCGTCGGGGTTGGGGGTGGCCGTAGGGTTGCGCGTGAGCGTGTGGCGGGCTTGTGGAGAGGGCTGCTGGCGGGAGCAGGGGTGCCTACGGCCATACCACCCTGAGAACGCCCGATCTCGTCTGATCTCGGAAGCTAAGCAGGGTCGGGCCCGGTTAGTACTTGGATGGGAGACCGCCTGGGAATACCGGGTGCTGTAGGCTTTTTATCGACGCGCGCCTGCGGGAAGCCCCCCCCTTTTGCGGCAGGGGCGTTGCGGGGGCTTGGGGGCCTTGCGCGTGAGCTGGTGCTGGTTGCGCGGGTCAGGCTGGTGGGGCGGGCGGGCGTGGTGGCGGCCTGCTGCCCCGCGGCCTCGTTGCGGAGGGCCGAAGCGTGGTGTGGGAGCGAGCGTGGCAGCTGCCTGTTGCGAGGGCTGCCGTTAGGTAGCGGGGGGCCGTTGCGTGTCGGCCGGTAGGTGCAGGCGTTGTTGCGCGCGTGGTGCTGGTGGTTCAGGTGTGCGCGGGGATTGCCTGGTGCTGCCCTGCCCGGTCAGCGAGGAGGGCTGTAGGGCGGTGTGCGAGCAGGGTAGGTGTTTGTGGCGCGGTCTGCATGGGCGCTGTGCGGGGCAGGTGCGTGATGGGGGAAGTTGCGTGTGTTGCGTTGGGCGTTGGTTGCGTGTCGGGTGTGCGGGGTCTGTTGCGGGCGCCCTGCGTCGGGGTTGAGGGTGGCCGTAGGGTTGCGCGTGAGCGTGTGGCGGGCTTGTGGAGAGGGCTGCTGGCGGGAGCAGGGGTGCCTACGGCCATACCACCCTGAGAACGCCCGATCTCGTCTGATCTCGGAAGCTAAGCAGGGTCGGGCCCGGTTAGTACTTGGATGGGAGACCGCCTGGGAATACCGGGTGCTGTAGGCTTTTTATCGACGCGCGCCTGCGGGAAGCCCCCCCCTTTTGCGGCAGGGGCGTTGCGGGGGCTTGGGGGCCTTGCGCGTGAGCTGGTGCTGGTTGCGCGGGTCAGGCTGGTGGGGCGGGCGGGCGTGGTGGCGGCCTGCTGCCCCGCGGCCTCGTTGCGGAGGGCCGAAGCGTGGTGTGGGAGCGAGCGTGGCAGCTGCCTGTTGCGAGGGCTGCCGTTAGGTAGCGGGGGGCCGTTGCGTGTCGGCCGGTAGGTGCAGGCGTTATTGCGCGCGTGGTGCTGGTGCTTCAGGTGTGCGCGGGGATTGCCTGGTGCTGCCCTGCCCGGTCAGCGAGGAGGGCTGTAGGGCGGTGTGCGAGCAGGGTAGGTGTTTGTGGCGCGGTCTGCATGGGCGCTGTGCGGGGCAGGTGCGTGATGGGGGAAGTTGCGTGTGTTGCGTTGGGCGTTGGTTGCGTGTCGGGTGTGCGGGGTCTGTCGCGGGCGCCCTGCGTCGGGGTTGAGGGTGGCCATAGGGTTGCGCGTGAGCGTGTGGCGGGCTTGTGGAGAGGGCTGCTGGCGGGAGCAGGGGTGCCTACGGCCATACCACCCTGAGAACGCCCGATCTCGTCTGATCTCGGAAGCTAAGCAGGATCGGGCCCGGTTAGTACTTGGATGGGAGACCGCCCGGGAATACCGGGTGCTGTAGGCTTTTTATCGACGCGCGCCTGCGGGAAGCCCCCCCCTTTTGCGGCAGGGGCGTTGCAGGGGCTTGGGGGCCTTGCGCGTGAGCTGGTGCTGGTTGCGCGGGTCAGGCTGGTGGGGCGGGCAGGCGTGGTGGCGGCCTGCTGCCCCGCGGCCTCGTTGCGGAGGGCCGAAGCGTGGTGTGGGAGCGAGCGTGGCAGCTGCCTGTTGCGAGGGCTGCCGTTAGGTAGCGGGGGGCCGTTGCGTGTCGGCCGGTAGGTGCAGGCGTAGTTGCGCGCGTGGTGCTGGTGGTTCAGGTGTGCGCGGGGATTGCCTGGTGCTGCCCTGCCCGGTCAGCGAGGAGGGCTGTAGGGCGGTGTGCGAGCAGGGTAGGTGTTTGTGGCGCGGTCTGCATGGGCGCTGTGCGGGGCAGGTGCGTGATGGGGGAAGTTGCGTGTGTTGCGTTGGGCGTTGGTTGCGTGTCGGGTGTGCGGGGTCTGTTGCGGGCGCCCTGCGTCGGGGTTGAGGGTGGCCATAGGGTTGCGCGTGAGCGTGTGGCGGGCTTGTGGAGAGGGCTGCTGGCGGGAGCAGGGGTGCCTACGGCCATACCACCCTGAGAACGCCCGATCTCGTCTGATCTCGGAAGCTAAGCAGGATCGGGCCCGGTTAGTACTTGGATGGGAGACCGCCTGGGAATACCGGGTGCTGTAGGCTTTTTATCGACGTGCGCCTGCGGGAAGCCCCCCCCTTTTGCGGCAGGGGCGTTGCGGGGGCTTGGGGGCCTTGCGCGTGAGCTGGTGCTGGTTGCGCGGGTCAGGCTGGTGGGGCGGGCAGGCGTGGTGGCGGCCTGCTGCCCCGCGGCCTCGTTGCGGAGGGCCGAAGCGTGGTGTGGGAGCGAGCGTGGCAGCTGCCTGTTGCGAGGGCTGCCGTTAGGTAGCGGGGGGCCGTTGCGTGTCGGCCGGTAGGTGCAGGCGTAGTTGCGCGCGTGGTGCTGGTGGTTCAGGTGTGCGCGGGGATTGCCTGGTGCTGCCCTGCCCGGTCAGCGAGGAGGGCTGTAGGGCGGTGTGCGAGCAGGGTAGGTGTTTGTGGCGCGGTCTGCATGGGCGCTGTGCGGGGCAGGTGCGTGATGGGGGAAGTTGCGTGTGTTGCGTTGGGCGTTGGTTGCGTGTCGGGTGTGCGGGGCCCGTCGCGGGCGCCCTGCGTCGGGGTTGAGGGTGGCCGTAGGGTTGCGCGTGAGCGTGTGGCGGGCTTGTGGAGAGGGCTGCTGGCGGGAGCAGGGGTGCCTACGGCCATACCACCCTGAGAACGCCCGATCTCGTCTGATCTCGGAAGCTAAGCAGGGTCGGGCCCGGTTAGTACTTGGATGGGAGACCGCCTGGGAATACCGGGTGCTGTAGGCTTTTTATCGACACGCGCCTGCGGGAAGCCCCCCCCTTTTGCGGCAGGGGCGTTGCGGGGGCTTGGGGGCCTTGCGCGTGAGCTGGTGCTGGTTGCGCGGGTCAGGCTGGTGGGGCGGGCGGGCGTGGTGGCGGCCTGCTGCCCCGCGGCCTCGTTGCGGAGGGCCGAAGCGTGGTGTGGGAGCGAGCGTGGCAGCTGCCTGTTGCGAGGGCTGCCGTTAGGTAGCGGGGGGCCGTTGCGTGTCGGCCGGTAGGTGCAGGCGTTGTTGCGCGCGTGGTGCTGGTGGTTCAGGTGTGCGCGGGGATTGCCTGGTGCTGCCCTGCCCGGTCAGCGAGGAGGGCTGTAGGGCGGTGTGCGAGCAGGGTAGGTGTTTGTGGCGCGGTCTGCATGGGCGCTGTGCGGGGCAGGTGCGTGATGGGGGAAGTTGCGTGTGTTGCGTTGGGCGTTGGTTGCGTGTCGGGTGTGCGGGGTCTGTTGCGGGCGCCCTGCGTCGGGGTTGAGGGTGGCCGTAGGGTTGCGCGTGAGCGTGTGGCGGGCTTGTGGAGAGGGCTGCTGGCGGGAGCAGGGGTGCCTACGGCCATACCACCCTGAGAACGCCCGATCTCGTCTGATCTCGGAAGCTAAGCAGGGTCGGGCCCGGTTAGTACTTGGATGGGAGACCGCCTGGGAATACCGGGTGCTGTAGGCTTTTTATCGACGTGCGCCTGCGGGAAGCCCCCCCCTTTTGCGGCAGGGGCGTTGCGGGGGCTTGGGGGCCTTGCGCGTGAGCTGGTGCTGGTTGCGCGGGTCAGGCTGGTGGGGCGGGCAGGCGTGGTGGCGGCCTGCTGCCCCGCGGCCTCGTTGCGGAGGGCCGAAGCGTGGTGTGGGAGCGAGCATGGCAGCTGCCTGTTGCGAGGGCTGCCGTTAGGTAGCGGGGGGCCGTTGCGTGTCGGCCGGTAGGTGCAGGCGTAGTTGCGCGCGTGGTGCTGGTGGTTCAGGTGTGCGCGGGGATTGCCTGGTGCTGCCCTGCCCGGTCAGCGAGGAGGGCTGTAGGGCGGTGTGCGAGCAGGGTAGGTGTTTGTGGCGCGGTCTGCATGGGCGCTGTGCGGGGCAGGTGCGTGATGGGGGAAGTTGCGTGTGTTGCGTTGGGCGTTGGTTGCGTGTCGGGTGTGCGGGGCCCGTCGCGGGCGCCCTGCGTCGGGGTTGAGGGTGGCCGTAGGGTTGCGCGTGAGCGTGTGGCGGGCTTGTGGAGAGGGCTGCTGGCGGGAGCAGGGGTGCCTACGGCCATACCACCCTGAGAACGCCCGATCTCGTCTGATCTCGGAAGCTAAGCAGGGTCGGGCCCGGTTAGTACTTGGATGGGAGACCGCCTGGGAATACCGGGTGCTGTAGGCTTTTTATCGACACGCGCCTGCGGGAAGCCCCCCCCTTTTGCGGCAGGGGCGTTGCGGGGGCTTGGGGGCCTTGCGCGTGAGCTGGTGCTGGTTGCGCGGGTCAGGCTGGTGGGGCGGGCGGGCGTGGTGGCGGCCTGCTGCCCCGCGGCCTCGTTGCGGAGGGCCGAAGCGTGGTGTGGGAGCGAGCGTGGCAGCTGCCTGTTGCGAGGGCTGCCGTTAGGTAGCGGGGGGCCGTTGCGTGTCGGCCGGTAGGTGCAGGCGTTGTTGCGCGCGTGGTGCTGGTGGTTCAGGTGTGCGCGGGGATTGCCTGGTGCTGCCCTGCCCGGTCAGCGAGGAGGGCTGTAGGGCGGTGTGCGAGCAGGGTAGGTGTTTGTGGCGCGGTCTGCATGGGCGCTGTGCGGGGCAGGTGCGTGATGGGGGAAGTTGCGTGTGTTGCGTTGGGCGTTGGTTGCGTGTCGGGTGTGCGGGGTCTGTCGCGGGCGCCCTGCGTCGGGGTTGAGGGTGGCCGTAGGGTTGCGCATGAGCGTGTGGCGGGCTTGTGGAGAGGGCTGCTGGCGGGAGCAGGGGTGCCTACGGCCATACCACCCTGAGAACGCCCGATCTCGTCTGATCTCGGAAGCTAAGCAGGGTCGGGCCCGGTTAGTACTTGGATGGGAGACCGCCTGGGAATACCGGGTGCTGTAGGCTTTTTATCGACGCGCGCCTGCGGGAAGCCCCCCCCTTTTGCGGCAGGGGCGTTGCGGGGGCTTGGGGGCCTTGCGCGTGAGCTGGTGCTGGTTGCGCGGGTCAGGCTGGTGGGGCGGGCGGGCGTGGTGGCGGCCTGCTGCCCCGCGGCCTCGTTGCGGAGGGCCGAAGCGTGGTGTGGGAGCGAGCGTGGCAGCTGCCTGTTGCGAGGGCTGCCGTTAGGTAGCGGGGGGCCGTTGCGTGTCGGCCGGTAGGTGCAGGCGTTATTGCGCGCGTGGTGCTGGTGCTTCAGGTGTGCGCGGGGATTGCCTGGTGCTGCCCTGCCCGGTCAGCGAGGAGGGCTGTAGGGCGGTGTGCGAGCAGGGTAGGTGTTTGTGGCGCGGTCTGCATGGGCGCTGTGCGGGGCAGGTGCGTGATGGGGGAAGTTGCGTGTGTTGCGTTGGGCGTTGGTTGCGTGTCGGGTGTGCGGGGTCTGTCGCGGGCGCCCTGCGTCGGGGTTGAGGGTGGCCATAGGGTTGCGCGTGAGCGTGTGGCGGGCTTGTGGAGAGGGCTGCTGGCGGGAGCAGGGGTGCCTACGGCCATACCACCCTGAGAACGCCCGATCTCGTCTGATCTCGGAAGCTAAGCAGGATCGGGCCCGGTTAGTACTTGGATGGGAGACCGCCCGGGAATACCGGGTGCTGTAGGCTTTTTATCGACGCGCGCCTGCGGGAAGCCCCCCCCTTTTGCGGCAGGGGCGTTGCAGGGGCTTGGGGGCCTTGCGCGTGAGCTGGTGCTGGTTGCGCGGGTCAGGCTGGTGGGGCGGGCGGGCGTGGTGGCGGCCTGCTGCCCCGCGGCCTCGTTGCGGAGGGCCGAAGTGTGGTGTGGGAGCGAGCGTGGCAGCTGCCTGTTGCGAGGGCTGCCGTTAGGTAGCGGGGGGCCGTTGCGTGTCGGCCGGTAGGTGCAGGCGTAGTTGCGCGCGTGGTGCTGGTGGTTCAGGTGTGCGCGGGGATTGCCTGGTGCTGCCCTGCCCGGTCAGCGAGGAGGGCTGTAGGGCGGTGTGCGAGCAGGGTAGGTGTTTGTGGCGCGGTCTGCATGGGCGCTGTGCGGGGCAGGTGCGTGATGGGGGAAGTTGCGTGTGTTGCGTTGGGCGTTGGTTGCGTGTCGGGTGTGCGGGGCCCGTCGCGGGCGCCCTGCGTCGGGGTTGAGGGTGGCCGTAGGGTTGCGCGTGAGCGTGTGGCGGGCTTGTGGAGAGGGCTGCTGGCGGGAGCAGGGGTGCCTACGGCCATACCACCCTGAGAACGCCCGATCTCGTCTGATCTCGGAAGCTAAGCAGGGTCGGGCCCGGTTAGTACTTGGATGGGAGACCGCCTGGGAATACCGGGTGCTGTAGGCTTTTTATCGACGCGCGCCTGCGGGAAGCCCCCCCCTTTTGCGGCAGGGGCGTTGCGGGGGCTTGGGGGCCTTGCGCGTGAGCTGGTGCTGGTTGCGCGGGTCAGGCTGGTGGGGCGGGCGGGCGTGGTGGCGGCCTGCTGCCCCGCGGCCTCGTTGCGGAGGGCCGGAGCGTGGTGTGGGAGCGAGCGTGGCAGCTGCCTGTTGCGAGGGCTGCCGTTAGGTAGCGGGGGGCCGTTGCGTGTCGGCCGGTAGGTGCAGGCGTAGTTGCGCGCGTGGTGCTGGTGGTTCAGGTGTGCGCGGGGATTGCCTGGTGCTGCCCTGCCCGGTCAGCGAGGAGGGCTGTAGGGCGGTGTGCGAGCAGGGTAGGTGTTTGTGGCGCGGTCTGCATGGGCGCTGTGCGGGGCAGGTGCGTGATGGGGGAAGTTGCGTGTGTTGCGTTGGGCGTTGGTTGCGTGTCGGGTGTGCGGGGTCTGTTGCGGGCGCCCTGCGTCGGGGTTGGGGGTGGCCGTAGGGTTGCGCGTGAGCGTGTGGCGGGCTTGTGGAGAGGGCTGCTGGCGGGAGCAGGGGTGCCTACGGCCATACCACCCTGAGAACGCCCGATCTCGTCTGATCTCGGAAGCTAAGCAGGGTCGGGCCCGGTTAGTACTTGGATGGGAGACCGCCTGGGAATACCGGGTGCTGTAAGCTTTTTATCGACGCGCGCCTGCGGGAAGCCCCCCCCTTTTGCGGCAGGGGCGTTGCGGGGGCTTGGGGGCCTTGCGCGTGAGCTGGTGCTGGTTGCGCGGGTCAGGCTGGTGGGGCGGGCGGGCGTGGTGGCGGCCTGCTGCCCCGCGGCCTCGTTGCGGAGGGCCGAAGCGTGGTGTGGGAGCGAGCGTGGCAGCTGCCTGTTGCGAGGGCTGCCGTTAGGTAGCGGGGGGCCGTTGCGTGTCGGCCGGTAGGTGCAGGCGTTATTGCGCGCGTGGTGCTGGTGCTTCAGGTGTGCGCGGGGATTGCCTGGTGCTGCCCTGCCCGGTCAGCGAGGAGGGCTGTAGGGCGGTGTGCGAGCAGGGTAGGTGTTTGTGGCGCGGTCTGCATGGGCGCTGTGCGGGGCAGGTGCGTGATGGGGGAAGTTGCGTGTGTTGCGTTGGGCGTTGGTTGCGTGTCGGGTGTGCGGGGTCTGTCGCGGGCGCCCTGCGTCGGGGTTGAGGGTGGCCGTAGGGTTGCGCGTGAGCGTGTGGCGGGCTTGTGGAGAGGGCTGCTGGCGGGAGCAGGGGTGCCTACGGCCATACCACCCTGAGAACGCCCGATCTCGTCTGATCTCGGAAGCTAAGCAGGGTCGGGCCCGGTTAGTACTTGGATGGGAGACCGCCTGGGAATACCGGGTGCTGTAGGCTTTTTATCGACACGCGCCTGCGGGAAGCCCCCCCCTTTTGCGGCAGGGGCGTTGCGGGGGCTTGGGGGCCTTGCGCGTGAGCTGGTGCTGGTTGCGCGGGTCAGGCTGGTGGGGCGGGCGGGCGTGGTGGCGGCCTGCTGCCCCGCGGCCTCGTTGCGGAGGGCCGAAGCGTGGTGTGGGAGCGAGCGTGGCAGCTGCCTGTTGCGAGGGCTGCCGTTAGGTAGCGGGGGGCCGTTGCGTGTCGGCCGGTAGGTGCAGGCGTTGTTGCGCGCGTGGTGCTGGTGGTTCAGGTGTGCGCGGGGATTGCCTGGTGCTGCCCTGCCCGGTCAGCGAGGAGGGCTGTAGGGCGGTGTGCGAGCAGGGTAGGTGTTTGTGGCGCGGTCTGCATGGGCGCTGTGCGGGGCAGGTGCGTGATGGGGGAAGTTGCGTGTGTTGCGTTGGGCGTTGGTTGCGTGTCGGGTGTGCGGGGCCCGTCGTGGGCGCCCTGCGTCGGGGTTGGGGGTGGCCGTAGGGTTGTGCGTGAGCGTGTGGCGGGCTTGTGGAGAGGGCTGCTGGCGGGAGCAGGGGTGCCTACGGCCATACCACCCTGAGAACGCCCGATCTCGTCTGATCTCAGAAGCTAAGCAGGGTCGGGCCCGGTTAGTACTTGGATGGGAGACCGCCTGGGAATACCGGGTGCTGTAGGCTTTTTATCGACGCGCGCCTGCGGGAAGCCCCCCCCTTTTGCGGCAGGGGCGTTGCGGGGGCTTGGGGGCCTTGCGCGTGAGCTGGTGCTGGTTGCGCGGGTCAGGCTGGTGGGGCGGGCAGGCGTGGTGGCGGCCTGCTGCCCCGCGGCCTCGTTGCGGAGGGCCGAAGCGTGGTGTGGGAGCGAGCGTGGCAGCTGCCTGTTGCGAGGGCTGCCGTTAGGTAGCGGGGGGCCGTTGCGTGTCGGCCGGTAGGTGCAGGCGTTGTTGCGCGCGTGGTGCTGGTGGTTCAGGTGTGCGCGGGGATTGCCTGGTGCTGCCCTGCCCGGTCAGCGAGGAGGGCTGTAGGGCGGTGTGCGAGCAGGGTAGGTGTTTGTGGCGCGGTCTGCATGGGCGCTGTGCGGGGCAGGTGCGTGATGGGGGAAGTTGCGTGTGTTGCGTTGGGCGTTGGTTGCGTGTCGGGTGTGCGGGGCCCGTCGCGGGCGCCCTGCGTCGGGGTTGGGGGTGGCTGTAGGGTTGCGCGTGAGCGTGTGGCGGGCTTGTGGAGAGGGCTGCTGGCGGGAGCAGGGGTGCCTATGGCCATACCACCCTGAGAACGCCCGATCCCGTCTGATCTCGGAAGCTAAGCAGGATCGGGCCCGGTTAGTACTTGGATGGGAGACCGCCTGGGAATACCGGGTGCTGTAGGCTTTTTATCGACGCGCGCCTGCGGGAAGCCCCCCCCTTTTGCGGCAGGGGCGTTGCGGGGGCTTGGGGGCCTTGCGCGTGAGCTGTTTTTGATTCTGGGTGTAGGTTGGGTGGGCTTGCCTCTCTTTTCACCACTGATGTCCTGTTGGAAGTATTTGTTTTTAATTAAAGGTTGGAGCTCAGTGATATTTTCTTTAGTTTGTTGGTGTAGTTTTTCTGTCTGTGGTGTGTTTTTATGTTGTCCCGTTGAAGTGCTGTAGTTTTTCTGCTGGTTTTGCTCATCCTCCGTGTGCTGTGTACTGTAGGGTTTTTATTTCTATTTGTGTTTACTGGGTTTTATTTTTTGTTTCTGTCTTGTAGATCCTTCATATTTTTCCTTTTTCTGATCTTTTGTATGTATGCTGTGTGAACGCTTTGTCAATATTCTTCAGCTGTGACATGCTTTTTGCAGGACTCTGTTGTTTGCCTGCATGATGTGACATTGCAGTGTTTGATGATGTCGCGTACTGTCGTGGTGCTGTAATTCTGATGAGTCCCTCGATACAGCAGCCCCTGTGCCTGTTACTATGCTGCCTGCGTGGTGAGGGCTCCGCTGGCAGCAGACACTAGGTGAAGAGCCCATGGGTGTCTGCGAGGGGCCGTGCCATGCTCTGGAATGCCCACTGCAGGATCCCATCCCAGGTGCCCTGCAGAAGAACTCCCAGCGGTCACACTCCCTTTCCATTTCCCTCTCTGCCTCTGTCCCCACTCCCTCTGCCTTGCCCCCAGCCCAGCGTCACCCTCTTTGTCACACCGGAGTCCAGCATTATGCTGTGATGGACTCTGCCCGTTGGTGTCCCCCCAAGTGCCATACCTCACCCAGGAGTGTGTCGAGCTCATCGCGGCTCAGCACTGGGTCGCTGCCAAGGGAACCACCCTCTGCCTGCGGGAGGAGATGTGTCCTGCCAGCTCTGTGGCCTGCCCGCTGCCTTCTGGGTCGGCCTTGGTGCCGGGATTCAATCCCTCACCTGCTGCTGCCCTAGCTTATCCCCCGTCCTCTCCAGCACAGCGTCACTTACCCACCTCCAGCTACAGCTGGCCTGACCCTCACCCAGCTGAAGCGCTGTTCCTCACTCCACCTCACCCGCCCATGTCCCTGGCAGGGCCAGGCACTGCTTGTACCAACCTTTGCTGCCTGTAGTGGGTCACCAGTGGTGCTCTCTGTGCTGCCTGTGGCTGTGGTGCCCACGCAGGATATGCAGAGCAGCGGCCCCCTACAACCGCCGGGGGTGACACGGACCGGACTGTCAAGGCAGCCCCCCTGCAGGGGGCTTTAGGGCCAGCATGGGGGGGATGACAGGAGCTCACCGGGGGTCTCCACTGGGCACAGAGTAGTTTTGGGGTGCAGGGATCCAGGTGAAGCATCGCCCACAGACGGTCTCATCGTTTGCACCCCGCCGGGTGCCGCACGTCTCCTCCCCCGGGGTCTCAGGGGGTCGCTCTACAGCCGCGTCTGCTCCCCGCAGCTGTCCTGGCTCAGCTGCACTTGCCATGCAGAAGCCGCACCGCCACGTCCCGCTGCACAGCCAGAGCGTGGCAGTGAGGGACAGCCAGGGGACACTGGGGTCCCCATGGTGCCCCGGGGCTCACCTGGGGACACGGGGCAGCGGGGGCACCAGGCAGGTGAGGTGGAAGGCCCTGGGGCAGCCGTCGCAGCAGATGAGCTCACCGCCATCGCCACAGGCCGCACACTCATCCTCGTTCTCCTGTCCCAGGGGATCACCGATCCCCCCAGCAGGCTGCAACCCTGGCTATAGCAGGGCTTAGGCTGGCAGGGGACCCCATAGCCTGGCACCCCCCCTTCCCCCCCCAAACTCTGCACCCAGCCCACCACCTGCTTTCAGGGTAGGAATTGCCTGTTTCCAGGGGGCTGTAGCGTGGTGACCCTGGCAGCTGAGCCCCTGTTGCTCAGCCAGGCCAAAGGGACACGCCAGGGACACCCTGATGCTCCTGGCTCAGCGGCTGCCTCTCGGGGTGCAGCAGATGCCAGGCCCGGGGCTCACCTGGTGGGGCACAGGGTTGGGGAGGGGCGCGGTGGGCACTGGCAGCCGGCCCTGGGGGTGCAGCTGGGGCTCCCTGCTCTGTGGGAGGGAAGAGAGAAGTGCTGGGGGGAGCTGCCAGGACAGCCCAGTTTGGGGGGCACCCCCAGGGCATGGCTGTGCTGCCCCGCAGGGACAACCCTCCGCCACAGCCTCAGGCAGCTGCAAAAGTGGGGTGACAACGCGTGATGGTGAGGTCCGTACGCTTTGGGGTGCCTTGGGCCGGGCAGGGGGCTTCAGGCTGCGGCTCCTGCTCCTGGCCCCCGGCTCCTCGGCAGCAGCGGGGGTGCATGGCTCGTCCCTGGCTTTGCTGCCAGCCTTGGAGCTGCCTGTGAGAGAGGCCGAGAGCAGCTCCAGCAGGACCCCCACCCCCCCACCCCCTGCCCGGGGTGGCTCCTGAATCTGGGGGGCTAAACTGGGCAGGGGGCTGGTTGGGCAGGGCTGGGGGGCACCTACCTGGCTCCAGCACATGTTTGATGAGGATGCCCTCGACGGCCCCACGAGTGACGGGTACCTCAGTGCCCGCCACAGCCACCGCTCTCTGCACTGAGGCAGCCACTGCCTGCAGGGCTGCAGGCAGGGGGCAGCTCAGCAGGGCAAGCAGCCCCCCACCCTCCTCTGCAGACAAACGGGGTGCACAGCCAGATGCTGCCCAGGGGGCCTGGCACTCACCACCAGCACGAGCGGTGCTGGGGGCATCCGTGCCCTCCGGCTTCCTCACGGTCCTCACCTTCACCAGGGGCCCTGTGAGGTTGTGAGGGTGGGCGTCGGGGAGCACAGCACCCTGCTGCCTCAAGGACCCCCCCGTGCCCCACCCCATCTCCATCCCTCTCCAGGTCTCCGTACCGGGGCTGGCAGTGTGCCGTGGGGAGGGCTGCGTTGGCCGGGCCCCATCCTGCTCCTCGAGGGCTTTCCTCTTGCATTGGGGTCTGTGTGGGGCCGGCGCCATGGGGCTGGGGGATAGACGCCTGCCACGGCGCTGCCGCCCCAGCTCCACCTCTGCAAGGGGAACATGGAGAAGGACAGGCACAGCCGGCCCTGCGTGCCACCCCTGCCCACCAGCAGCCGCCGGGGGTGCCAGCCCCTCCTGCCCGGCGCCCTGCTACCTCTGGGGAAGGCGCCACGGAGGGGCCGGAGCCGGCTGTAGCGCTCCAGGTTGTAGTCCTTGAAGAGGACAGCCCAGAAGTCACGGACAGCAGCAGCATCACGGCCCAGCAGCCAGGTGAGCAGCGCGTGGAAAGCGCGGTGGGAGCCTTCCCGCTCCGTCCGGCTCAGTGTCTCCTGCCAGTGCCACTGTGGCCCATCAACACGTGTCCCCATGCCACCAGCCGGCCCCAGCCCCGCCATGGCGTGGCCATCCTCTCCTGCCCCGTGGCCTCACCTTGAAGATGTGCTCGGGGACAACATCGTGGTCAGCCAGACCATGCAGCAGTGGGAAGACATCGTCCACCGCCATGGCGATCTCGGTGCGGTGCAGCTTCAGCAGGTGCCGCAGGTCCCCTTCGCCCCCCAGCCCCGCCATGCTGTGGGGACACTGCCAGGGCTGCGCAGCCCACCCCGGCGCTCCCCTTTAATACGCCTTGGCCACCGACAGCGGACACCTCATCGGGCCCCACTCATTTCTGTACAAGGCTGTGTAACCTGAGAGCAACCTCGCTGCTGCCGGCTGCCCCCTCGCACCTCTACAACCCCCAGCCCCGGGGGCTAGGGTCAGGCTGCCCCCCAGCTTGGGGCACCATCAGCCAGTGCAGCATTAGCCGCTGCTGTGCAAGGACACCTGAACCCACCACGACCATCCTGGGGAGAGGGGGCCAGCTGGGCTGAGGGCCCCCCACCTCTCTCCTCCCTGCGGTCAGCCAGGCATCACCCCAAAAGTCCTGGACTTTCCGCAGCACCTGCTTCTCTCATCCAGAAACTCAGCCATCTGAGCGCGTGGGCAGTAACCCCCCGACAGTGGGGGGAAATGGAGCGTTTGCCCTGGTGACCTGCAAACCACCTTCTGCAGGCTGGTGGGAAAGCACTGACACAAAAGAAACTCCAAACACACGTGTGCAGGTATGATTAGGGACACTGAACAAGCAAACAGCCCACGTAAAGAATCACTCTGCTGCCCTCCAGCCTGCCAGAGCGACGGCAGGGCCACCGGCACGCCCGGGGATTACCTGGGTGGGTGCTGCCTGCAGCTCTGCCATCACCCGCTCTGGGAAAAGGGCAATAAAGTGGTTTCACTGGATGCATGCAGCTGTAAAAAACTTGAAGCTGGGGGAAACAGAGCCCTTGGGAGCATCTGGCATAGGAAAGTCTGGGGTTCTGGCACTCCATACCAGATGGCCAGGAAGGAGAGACCTCTAAAGCTCCTATCCCAAATCCCAAATGTTTGGGATTTCCCCAGGATTTATTTCCAGCCCCTCTCCCCCCAGAGATTGCACTGAGCAAGGCGATGCGGCTCAGAACATTCATTAGTAAGTGCTAAAAGACTGGGGCGGTATCTGCTGGCTCCAAAGCTGTGCCAGGAGGAAGCAGCTGCTGTCCAGAAACTCAGGAAGAACAACAAGGCAACACCCTCTGTGAGAGCAGGAAATACCCTGATACATGTCTGGTTAATAAATTAATGTGTGTACCCGTGGAAATGCTTGGCCTGAGGCTCCTTTCAGCATTTGGGGGGACCTGTCCCACAGAGGCACTGGGAGCTGTGGGATGGGGGTCAGGCAGGAGCTGTGCTGGGTTCCTGTGCCCCACTCCAGGGTTTCAGTGCCCAGCTCCATCACTGCAGGGATGGCTTTGCCACCACCTGCCTGATGTGCCCCCACCCCAGGGGACAAAACATGGGTGTCAGGCAAAGTGGGAGGTCCATCTCCCCTCCTGGAGCTCCCCCGTGGCCCAGCCACAGGTGCTGAGCACAAGCACACTCATGACAGTCTCACAGGTCTGCTCCACCCTTCCCAGAAAAGCCATTTTCCCTGGTGACCCGCCTGTAGTGCCACAGTTTGTCACTCTAGAGGAGCTCCTGCACCTCTAGAACAAGGCTCCAGTGCTTGTGGTGGGGGCATCCTCCCTGTGCCCCCCCCCCCGCCCACCTTCCCCTCGGTTATGGGAGCCCCTTTGCAGGCAGGTGCTGCCCAACACAGCCACAAGCTGTGTGCCCACAGAGCTGGGCTCAGACTTGTTTGAAATTCCAACTTTGTGACTGTTTCTGTGCTCTGAATCACAGATTGTTTTCCACATCCAGCTTGCTCAGTAGTGCAATAATTTGCATTTTGGGTTGTTTTCTCCTGGTTTCTTTCCCTTTCTCAGATGCTACGCAGGAGGCAGAGCAGCAGCTGGCAGGTGCCATGTGGAGAGGCACATCCAGGAGGTCGGTTGAGTGTTTCTGTATGACCTCACTTCAAGCAGACCTTGGCAGCAGTAAGGCACTTGTAAGGGCCACAAAAAGTCAGCTTTTGCTTGCAGAGGGGCATAAAACCCTCCCTGGGGCTGGCATGAGCCCTGCCTGGCTGCGAGGGCCTGGGGCTGGTGCACAGAGGAGCCTGGCCACACTCAGGTTTCAGGAGCCCTCTCTTTTCTATTGCCCCCCCTTGCAGAAAACTGAGCCAAAGATTTAAGGCAGGCGAGCTCAAATCTGACTGCAAAGGCTCAAGATGTTTCTCCACCAACACCCAGTTAAATCAGCAACTCAGAATCCTTCAGAAGCATCTGCAGCCCCCAGGATGCCCCGATGCCGCCCTCCTGTGAAAAGCTGTTGAAGCAAACACGCCCTTTCCAGCGTTGCTTCCTTTCCTCTTTCCCTTCCACACGGGGGTTCTGTGATGCGAACCATCGCCCTGCATGTCTCAGACATCGCCTGCCCCGTGGCTCCTCTTGCACAACACGTCCCTGAATCAGTCAGGAGAGAACAAGCAGGCGGGGTGCCCACCCACGGGCTCATGCCAGGAAGGCAGGGTGCCCCCACCTTGCCTCCGATACCCATTTCCCCAGGCCTGAAGCACACTGAACCCAGCCCAAGTGAAACCCTGTCACCGTGCACAGAGGTTTCATCCCTCTCCCCTTACCTTCAGCTGCTCCAGGCTCCAGCATTTTTGGTAAAAACAAAAAACAAAAAGGGCTGCAGGTGAGGCCCTGATCCTAGACTCCCGTTTCCAGCAGCTCACCTACCGCTGCCCCAGGCGCCGTCCAGATGGGAGTGGGTCCACCCATGTGCTTCACAGCTGCTCCTGCAAGAGCCTGGGAGGGAGAGCTGGAGTAAAAAAGATTTATTTTAGCTTCAGTTTCCTCTTTCCTCCCCCTTTAGAAAGAAGAAACAAAAGCCCAGAGGTATGTTATATTAATTTATTTGGGACACACCAAAAAAGGAAAGTCAACAACTGTTAACGTACAAAAAGTACAGAATCCTGGGACAAGATTTACTGTCCTAATTAAAAAGGCACCATGGTCCCAAAGGAGAGTAATCAGAATACATCATTTAGAAATTTTCCCCCTGTTGCAGCAGAAACAGAGCCAGGTTTTGGCTCTATCCACAGTCAAACCCAGTTAAAAATAAAACCAACACAAGTATGATTTAAATGCGATAAACACTGCTCAGCCTGTACAAGATGTCATGAAAAGAATCACAGCCTAGAAGATGGTCGGAGTATTTTTTTTTTTTTTTTCCTTTTTCCAAACAGCAAAGGTGACAAATCACCGAATATACAACAGGAAGACAGCAGACTCCTGACGTCTTCAGCTCGACTTTCTGTAAGACATGTCAGTTAAACCAAAACTAGTAGGCTGAGTGTGGGGCTTTGAATGAAATGTAACTCCCTGTGGTATACAGGAAGTCAGATTCAACAACCTTAAATTCCCTGAATCCCTGAAAATCATAAAACACTATACAGCTGTGTTCCGTATTTGAGTCAACCCTGGTGGATTTGCTTTACACATGAGCATTTATACTGTCAGCTATATTTGTAATACAAAGGGGGTTTTACAGCAGTTATTAAAAAAATTCTAGTTCGGCGAGGTCCGAGCTTGGCTATATTCCCTGCTGAAACAGAGCTGCTGGTGTAAAAGCCCAGTGAGAGGCTCGAGTCCAGCACCTCAGGGCTGGAAGGCAAATAGTTTAAACGTGACATAATTTGCACGGGGAAGTCAGTGAAGCACGTCAGAGAGAGGAGGAGAGAGAGGGCTGCAAACCCTCAAGCAGTGGAAGCTGAAAAGTGTTGCAGAACGCGGGTGTGTGCTATTAAACCTGTAACGACACTACTGGTGATGTGGAATACACTGAGTTTGCTAAACATTTTGGAGCAACTTACCATGAAGAACTTCTTAGAGACAGAGTAAGGATCCTGGCCACTACTAACGAGCAAGGTCACTGCGAAGCTGATGCAGCGCTCTGAGCCGGATGGACCCATCCTTAGGCGGAGGGAGGGAGCGAAGGTACGCCGGAGCCTGCCTGAGCAGCAAGGCCACGGCAGCTGCCACCTCTTGCGCTCATCGCTAGCTCTGCTGTGTCCCAGTCAGACCAGCAGCTAATTTGTGTTTCATTCCTCCTTTGGCATAGGACTTCAAAGCAGTCCAAGAACTGATTCATCAAAAGTAAAGGAGCTGTCAAAATTATTCGTACATGCATTTATTGTTAAGGGAGCAAAAGCCAAAGAATGAAACAGCACGAGTTAATGTCAGTAAAATGATGTGCAGGACGGAGAAGAAAGAAATGAGGGAAAGCTGAGATACTGGAGTGGGGAAACCAACATTCACACTGAAAGGTAAATTTGAAAACCAGGCAAGTTTGCACTCTTTCTACCAGAGAACTTTCGTGAACAAATAGAGACTTGGGGGTTTTAATCTTCAGTGTAGTCTGGCAAGGTTTGGGAATCTCACCAGAGAGATCTCCAGCACTGGGTTTCACTGAAAGTTCAAGTCTCTCATCTTTAAAAACCAGTAAAGCAACTCTAACTAAAAATGACAGATACCCTCACACTGCGGATACCTAAAAATCACAGACACGTCACTGCTCAGGATGTATGTGGGCAAGAGGGTTACATTTTGTTCAAACAAACTCTGGGTGGAAAACTATAATTTCCACCCTGCTGGTCTGCAGGGACCTCAGGGGGTGGAAAAGCAAGCCCAGACTCAGGTGCTTATTGCTGTAAGTACCACAGCTACCCACACCTGGAAAGGCTTTTTCTTCCCTATAACCTAAGAAGACAGGATAACAGTTTATAAAATTCTTCCAATCTTAAAATTAAATAATGCAATTTGCATCCTTCCCCCTTCCTCTCCCCCCCCCCCCCCCCCCGCAGAAAATAAAATATTATCACTTCATTTAGGATTCACACCTCAAATCCTAGATTAGGGACTTCTTGTTAAAACTCACCCAATTGTGGGAAGGTAATTATCCTGATCAAGGAAACATTGTTAAAATAGAATCTAGAACAAAACATTCAGAATCACCAATGCTTTTACAGCCAAAGCACTCAAATGTCTCCTGATCTCTCTCTCTCCCCCTCCTCGAGCAAGGGAGCAATCCCTTCACAAAACCACAGGGTGCCTCTCCAGGCCTGGGTAACACAAGCTGAAAACCAGCTTCCTTCCTCACAGCAATGCCAATTTCTGCTGAAAGGGGCCAAGCACCTTTCACTCCCATCGAAACCAGCAGGAGTTAGGGCTTTTCAGCATACGAATTTTCTATTAGCAAGAAGTCCAAGTTATTTCCCTGCAGTAAATGAGAGTCCTGTTTCGTACTGTTTGTTAGGCCACCACTGGCTCAGAAATGGTGAGAGACTTCCAAAAACCCACGGATGTAGACAGGACCTTGGAAGAAGAGGCTTAAGTGCTACGTAACTTTAGATCATCTGCTATGTTTGAGCCTTCACATCGTTAGCCACTGACTACTTATTCTTCCAAATTTATGTGTTTTAGTCCTTGCCGCTGTTGTCATTCCAGCTCTCTTCCCCAGAGGCAAGATGCTCCTGAGCTCTGGCTTGGAGATCTACAACAATCACTTCCAATTGACGGTGGGATTTCAAACTTGCCTAACGTGTGCATTGCCACCTCGTACTCCAGCAGCTCTGCCTGCTGACTGCGGTGTGCGCTAGCAGTTTTTGACCTTCTGCACAGTCTCGTAGAACCCAGGCCTAACTCTCCTGATGCTCATCCGTATATGCTGGCACTCCAGGGGCATGGTGGCGCTCGCAGGAGTCGTGGTGCACCGACGCTTCCTTCTGCCCCGCAGTGAAAACGCTGGAGCCCCGCCGTTCTCCTCTGCAGGGTAGGATTCATCCACACTTGTGCCTTCATCTGATTGCTCATCACTTTTATATTTCACTTCCTTTGCTTTGTTTCCTTCCTTCTCCTCCTTGGCGAGTTTCCTGAAGTGCTCCAGACATTGTATCTTTTGTCTTCTTTCCATCATCTTCAATTCTGGCTTGTCTGTGAAATCTTCATAGTACATTTTTCTTTCGCTTCTTTGATCTTCAAGAAATTTCCACTCAATACTAGTCATTTTTATTCCACTGTATTCCTCCAATTTATTTCTTGTCTGCGTGTCTGTACAAAATACATCAAAGAGCTTCTCCGAACTCTCGTTGAATTTGTCTGCTCGCTCGGTAAAAGCCTGGTTCTGTCTCTGCTTTCTGGTCTGATACAATCTTGTAAATTCCTCGTACATTTTGAGGATAAGTTTCTTTATGTTTTGTGTCGCAATGGTGTGCAAGTTGCAAACCAACCAGTGCTCTTGCAGGTGCTCAGCGAGCAACTGGGCCGCACCCTCTTTGGACCGCTGGGCCTGGCCAGCTCTTTTGGGCTGCAATAGATACAGCATATTCTGAACTACATCCTTCTTGGTTGGCAGTATTCCCCGCGTGAAGCCTGAAGCCTCTACATATTCAACAGTCCCCAGAGTCTTCCGTGCCCTCACCTCGGTATCCAGTGATTCCATCACTGCTCGTTTATCGTGTAGTTATGACATAATCTGAAAGACGAGAAAAAAAACCAAAGGGTAAGTCAAATGAAGCTTTTCTTTTTTTCCTGCAGCAAAAATAAACAGATGAGAAAATGTGCTCAAGCCAATAAGATCTGGGATTTTATGGTGCACTCCGTTGCTGTTGGACAGCTGCTGCGTTAGCCCAGCCCATTAAACAGCTGCATGCCGAGACCATCTCGGCTCCTCCGTGCTGTTCTTAAAGCCCAATACAGTGCGTTTGTTTACGTTAATTAGTTTTTAATTGGGTTTTGGACTTCAAGTTGTAAATTACAGTAAATCAAGACCGCCTGGGGCATCGGGCTTCCAGGCCGGCACGAAGGACTGACAGGCAAGCCGCAGCGCCGCACAAGTTCCCTTGCGCGGGTGGCTCGGAGCAGAGGAGCTCGTTCCCCTGCGGCTCCTCCCGGCGACAGCGGCCCCGGAACAGTGACAGCTGGCCCCGCCGGTGCCCCCCGCAGCACCGAGGCCTGGGCTGCGATTACTCGCGGCAGCCCGCCGCGTCCCTGCCCAGGCCCGGCCTGCCCCGCAGCATGACTCGCACTTTTCCCGGCGGCGCGGTGGCCCGGGCCGAGCGGCACCGCAGCCTGTCAGCTGCGGCCCGGCCCCTCCGCCCCGGCCGGCGGGGCCCGCGGAGCCACGAGGCCCAGACTCGCCGAGGAAATGGGCCGGCTACAGGCCCCGGGCAGGCCTACGGACCCCCCACCATCTTGGCCGCCCTCGGCCGGCAGCTCCCGGAGACGGCGGCGCGCCGCGGGGCCGCGGTATCGGCACCGGGGGAGCGGGGCCGGGGGCGCCCCCCACCCCCCTGCGGCCCAGGGCCCCCTGCCGCGCTGAGTCACGGCGCGGGGCCGAGAAGGCCCCGGGCGTCGCCCGCCCGCCCCGCCTAAGGCTTCCTGCGAGCCACGGGCCACGGGCCCCGGGCGGGGGTCGGCGGAGCCTGACGCGCCCTGCCCCCGGCCCGGCCCGGCCCCTCCCCTCCCCGGGGCTCACCGCCATCTTGGAGGGGGGTCTGCGGAGCCTGCGCAGGATGGATTGGGGGGAACAGGCCGAGATTGCTGCCGCCATCTTGGAGAGGGGCAGCGCCGCGGCAGCTACCGCCTGCCCCTCCCGGAAGAGCCCGCCCCCGCCGCTCCCGGCTCGACGGCGCACGCCGGAAGTGCGCCCCGCCTCGCGTCTGCCTCTTCCGGCCGGACGCGGCGGCAGCGGCCGCGGGATTGGTTGCGCGGGGAGAGGGAACGGCGCAGGACAGTGAGTGCGCGGGCGGCCCCGCGCGCTGCGGGCCCCACCCCCGGCATCCCCTGGTGGGGGGAGGGGGGGTGCCCCTCGCGGACCCCAGGAGGAGCCGATTGGTCGTGCCGCGGGCGCCGCCTTCCGGGAGCCAATGGGAGCCCCGCGGGCTCGGCGTCTCCCGGCCAATGGGCGGGCGCAGTACCGTTGCGACTGTGACGGCAGCTGATTGGCCGCTGCACAGGCGGCGGGGTGCGGATTGGCGGGCGGGCGGGCGTCATAGCGGCGGGGAAGGTAGGAGGGACTGAGTGGATTGTCGGGGGCTGTTATTGTGGGGCAGGGGAGAGGGAGCTGATTGGTTAGGGCCATGATGGGGGGGAACGAGGGATGGACCTCATTGGTGGACACGACGGCAGTAGGGCAGGCAGGAGGCTGCTGATTGGTGGGTGCCGTGGCGGTGGGGCAGGCAGGAGGGAGCTGATTGGTGGGTGCCATGGCAGTGGGGCAGTCAGGAGGCTGCTGATTGGTGGGTGCCGTGGTGGGGCAGGCAGGAGGGAGCTGATTGGTGGGTGCCGCGGCAGTGGGGCAGGCAGGAGGGATCTGCCTTGTTCCCTCCGCCAGCACCGACTGTGGTCCCAGGGAGGCGGCAGCAGCGGGACAGTGACGGCAGCGATGGGTGCCGGGACGGAGCCGGCAGAGGGACGTGTCGACGCATGGCAGGGGTGAGTGCTCACCTCGCCCCACTGCACCCCTGCCCACCTCCACACCACCTCACCCACCACCTGTCCCTGCAGGAGGATCTACCTGGACCACAATGCCACCACCCCGCTGGCCCCCGAGGTGGCCCAGGCCTTGGGGGACGCCATGCGCCAGGCCTGGGGCAACCCCAGCAGCTGCCACCCGGCAGGTGGGGACCAGGGAGCCGCCACCTTGGCTTGTGCTGCGGCAGGGCCTGGCTGCGGGGGCCCATGGTGGAGCTGCTTGCTCTCACCCCGCAGGCAGGAAGGCAAAGGAGCTCATCAGCGGTGCACGGGAGAGCCTGGCGAGGATGGTGGGGGCCCGGCCAGAGGACATCGTCTTCATGTCGGGGGGCACAGAGGTAGGAGTGGCCGCCATGTCTGTGCAAGGCGGTGACCCCCCTTCCCACTGCCACGATGAGGAGGGTGGGGACAAAGGGTGCTGCGCTCCCTCTGGGCCTTCACTTTCCCCTCTGCCTTCCTCTTTTCAGGCAAACAACATGGTGATCCACACCGCTCGCAGGCACTTTTGTGACAGCCAGGCCGGGCTGGGGGACGGTGGGGGGATGCCCCACTTCGTGACGTCAAGCGTGGAGCATGACTCGGTCCGCCTGCCACTGGAGCAGCTGGTGACAGAGAGCCTGGCGGGTGAGCAGCAGAGGGACTGCGGGGGACGCGCTGGGGACACCTGGCTGCACACTGGGGTTTGCTGGGGAGGGCTTTGCTCTGCTGGCGTTTCTGTGGCAGAGGGCGGGGAACCTTCTTGCTCTGCCAGGTTCCCCCTTCTGCCCCTCAAAGGGCACTGACCCCCCATATGTCCCTGTTCCCTCGAGCTGGGTGCAGTCCCCTGCTGGCACCTGAGGCCAGGTGCTCCCGCCTGCTGCATGGAGCGTGGGCAGCCCTGGGTGCTGTTGGCTCTCCCAGCAAACCTCAGGGCTTGTTTCTTGGCTCACAGAAGCCACCTTCGTGCCTGTGTCCTCACAAAGCGGGCGGGTGGAGGTAGATGACGTCCTTGCCGCCATCCGGACGACCACCTGCCTGGTTTCCATCATGTTGGCCAATAATGAGACCGGGGTCATCATGGTGAGTCTGAGAGCAGCAAGCGGTGTGGGGTGGGGACAGCCTTGCAAAAAGGTGCTGGGTGAGGGGCAGCAGGTGACCCCTGGGATGCAGATCCTCTGCCCTCCTACTAGCCTGTCGCAGAGCTAAGCCAACGCATCCGTGCCCTCAACCAGCGGAGAGCAGCGGAGGGGCTGCCCCGGATCCTGGTGCACACTGATGCAGCGCAGATGATTGGCAAGGGACGCGTGGATGTGCAGGAGCTGGGGGTGGACTACCTGACCATCGTGGGACACAAGGTATGGCCCTGTTCACATGGCCCAGATGCTCTTCGCCCTCAAAGATGTATCTGTTGGGGTTCCAGGGAGACTTTGGGAGCCCCCCACAGCTTGATATCTCATCAGTGGCCAGAGTTTTTCTGCTGGATGGTGCTCTGAAGAGGGTCTTCAGCTGGGTGACAAGGCTCCTGCAAGGCAGGGGGACCTTTTGGTGAGGGGGAGCAGGAGGAGGCTGAGGGCAGGACACAGCTCTGCAGCAGCCTGTGCCTGTGAGACAGGAGGGCACTTGGATTTGGGCAGCAGCATAGGAAAGGGACACCTGGCAGGTGTCCCCAGGGTCACCGTGGCTGTTTCTTCCCACAGTTCTATGGCCCACGGATTGGTGCGCTGTACGTGCGTGGCCCAGGCACTGCCACCCCGCTGCACCCCATGCTCTTTGGAGGGGGACAAGAGAGGAGTTTCCGGCCAGGGTAAGGTGGCTGGTGGTGGCCCGGAGAGCTGAGTCTTGGGGTGGTGGCCAGACCACTCGTGGCTACTTAGTCTGAGCTGAGCTGGCAGCTGTGTCACCTGGCAGCCCTGGGGCAGGTAGCCCAGCGCAGGGAGATGGATGCGTGTGTGGGAACTGCAGGAGCCTGTGTGCAGGCTTTGCTGCAGGAGGAACCACAGTGCCCCCTTCCCCACCACCTCAGAGAGGTGTCTGGGAACCCCTGCCAGTGGTGAGGTGTTTCCCGCAGGGAATGTCCATGTCCCTGAGGTTGGGTTTCTGGTCTGGAGAAATAACTCACTGCTTCCCCTTCCCTTCCAGCACTGAGAACACCCCAATGATCGCTGGCCTTGGCCAGGTGAGTCGGTGGCGGTCACGGGTGCGTGGTTCCCTGGGGGTGCTGCCCCGTGCAGCCAGCATGGAGACAGCCACTGCTTATTAGAAGTGACATGCTCGGGGTTCTGTAGGGTGGGTGAACTAGTGGCAAAGGAGATGGGGCTTTCTGGTGCCAGCCAGCTCTGGAGCACCTGCCACAGGCTTCGCGTCCCTGGCAGCGGGTGGTCATGCAGTTCACATGGTGCAAGGCACCAAGAGGCTTTTGGGGGACGCGGGGGACCTGGTGACCGCAGAAGCTGTTCCTGGGCTGGGCCCATGTAGCAGGGGGCTGCGCACAGAGGGAGGTGCCTGTCTGGGTTTGCTCTCCTCAGGCTGCAGAGCTAGTGAGCAAGAACTGGGAGGCCTACGAGGCTCATATGCGGGATGTTCGGGATTACCTGGAAGCCAGGCTGGAGGTGAGCAGACCTGGTTCCTGTTTGTCTCTCCCCTCCCGGGGGCTCAGCCTGCAGAGTGTGGGGCCTGGTGCCAGGGTGGGTATGTACCTCTGGCCCTGCTACCTCCTCATCGGGACAGAGCTGCTCGCCAGCCCAGAGTGGCTCACAGCCCTCTGATTTCTCCAGGCCTCCTTTGGGAAGCAGAGGATCCACTTCAACAGCCACTTCACAGGCTCCAAGCGACTCTGCAACACCTCTAACTTCTCCATCCTGGGCCCAGGCCTTCAAGGTAGCTCTTAGCCCACCACTGTCCCATGACGGCACCCACGGAGCCAAGCACCTGCTCTGCACAGCACCCTGCAGCTAGAGACCAGCGGGTCTTGGCGTGAGCAGGGTGATGAGGCAGGCAATGGCCCTCGGAGAGAGCCTGGGTGCTGGGAGACCTGTGTTTGTGTGTGCTGCAGGGCGAAGGGTGCTGTCTCGCTGCAAAACACTTCTTGCCAGTGTTGGGGCTGCTTGCCACTCTGAGAAAGGGGATCGGTAAGCAGCTGGCTTTGCCAGGGCATCTTCCCACAGGAGCACAGGTGGGAGGGAGGGGAAGAGGACAGGGAAAGGGACTGTGGATTGCTGTGAGCAGCATCAGCTGGAGCAAAGAGGGTGCAGAGCTTTCCAGAGGGGCTGAAGGGCTGCAAAGGTTATGCAGACACAGCTGGAATGCTTGACTTCATCCCTCCTGGCTGTGGTGATCCAGCAGAGCTTGGAAGTACCCTTCAGCGCCTGGCACTGCCAGAAGAGAGTCTGCCTTAGGTCCACATCTGCCTGGCTCACCTGCTCAAGCCCAGTTGGGGTCTCCAGTGGGCTCCTTTAGGGGTGTGGGGGGACGGCAGGTGTGTTTGGCCTGGCCTAGAGCAATGCCCTGTAGACGCAGCAGAGCTGCCAACGATGGGGACACAGGAGATGTTCTTAGAAGGGAAAAGCCAGATCCACCATAGGGCAACAAGCCCAGTGGAAGCAAGTGCCTCTGGAAAGTGAGCAGGGCACTGTGCAGGAGACAGGTTTGCCTGGAGTGTATCTGCAGATTTCACTTCTTAATGGCTTGGTGAAACTTTCTGGTGATGCATGTGCTTCCTCCTCAGCCTTTGAGTTAAACCTGCTCACCCCCGGGTCTATGTTTCAGGCCCTCCTCGGTTCTGCTGAGCTGTGGGATCCCCTACGACGTGGCGCAGAATGCCTTGCGGCTGAGCGTGGGGCGAGACACCACCCGGGCAGATGTGGACCTGGTTGTGCAGGACCTCGTGCTGGCTGTGGCACAGCTGGACCAGGACCAAGCCCCATAGACCCTGGGAATCGCTCTCCGGTCATCACCCAGGTTCTCAGGACGGGATTGTGCCTTGCTCAGCCCCTGGTTGCTGGCTGTCTGTGTCAGATTTGGCTCAGGTTTTGCACCTCATCCCTAAGTTGAGCTGACTCAGCCTGCAGTTTGGGATCGTGGACCAGACGCTGGGGAGGTGGTGGCTGGTGGTGGCAGGAGGGGGAAGCAGGGTCATCCGTTTCAGCAGCAGTGTGCTCTTAGGTCTGCGTAGCTGCATCTCAGCTTGCACTCACAGCGATCACGGCGGGGCCAGCACAGCTCTGCAGCACATGCGGCAGGAGCAGAGAAGCTAGCACAGGCACGGGAGGCAGCAGGGAGCAGTGCTGAGAAGGGGGCTTTGCTGCTTTGGGGCTGGGGGAGCTCATCAAGAGCTTGTTCAAGACTCTGTCAGCCCCACTGCACGGTGCCAGCATTCAGGGAGTCCCGCTGTCAGATGCTGATTGCTTGCCAGCACCTACCCAGCTGGCCACACGTGATAGTCTCAAAGCTTGGCTCCATCCAGAGCGTAACAGGCGTGGAAGCCATAGGAGATGGAGCCTTTTGCCCTGGTTGCTTCCACAAAGGAAGCTTTCCTGCTGTCTTGTCGTTGAGGAGGAAAGACCATCTGCCCTAGAGGAAAACGAGGGTTGAGAGAAACACAGCAGGATTCTGGGCTGGGAACTGCCCTGCCCCTGCCAGGGCCCTAAGCTACCAAAGGATTTTTCGGCTGGGAAGGTGCTGGGCACGGCTTTCCTGGCGCTGCATTGCATTCCCTGCTCCCCTTCCTCCTGTCCTTCCTACAGTGGGCAGAGCTCCTGTCGCTGGCTCCGCTTGCTCTGAAAGGAAGGGTTTTGTCGAGGCAGCCAGAACTGTGCCAGCACCCGAGGAAACACGTCTCCCCTGCTTGGCCCAGGCGGTCACTCTCATCGCAGACACGGGAGGACACGAGTGTCACGCAGATTAGGAGCGTTGCCGGCTGGGCTGACTGATGTCAGGAAACCCGGTCTCCCTGCGTATTCATAGAAATAAAGCAATTGCTGCTGCTATGGCTTTTTCCAAAGTAAAAATGTATTTTTCATGGTGTTTTCCATGGGGGAAGCTGAACTGGTTGGGGTCATCTAAGCAATGTCTTTTCCCTCAGAAAACACCCGTTTCCCAGAACAGAGGCAGTCTGCTGGGTTGGAGAGGTGCCTGCTGGTCCTGGCTGGCATGGAGCCCATGGACACAGATTCTTAGATGCTGGTCTTTCTCTGTAGTAGCCACACATTAAGCACTGCCAGGAATACTGTTGGGAACCATAAAGCCCTCAGGCCTTTTGTGAATCTAATTTCTAACAAGTGTTAGGACCCAAGCATGCTGCCTTGAAGCCACTGGGTGCCTGTCAGGCTGTTCAGTGCTACTGCTACTGCTCACACCTCAATCTCAAATGCAGTCTTGCCTGTTTCTTTTTTTCTCTCCCTTGCATAATAGTTGAAAACTCTTTTAAGAGAAAGTGGTCCCATAGAAAGAACACTGCTTTGCTTCAGGGGTAGATCTTTTATCTGTCACGGACCTTACAGTTCTTGGGGACCATTCTTTCACAGCTGTGGCACAACTAGAGGTCCAGTTTTGGGGGCTCTCTTGCCCTCATAGGAGGCTTGGGCTTCCTGCATCAATTCAGACAGAAATTTAACCACAAAGCACAAAAAGCTTTACTGACTTATTCTTTATACACACAGGAAATGCAGGTTTTAACCACAGAAATACAAGCATTACTTCATTTAGAATATTACAGCCAAAGCATAAGAAGTGTTACAGAGGATATGAATACTCTGGTTGACCATTTCAATGGTTTTACTGTTCATTTTCCTGCTGCCACACCGCATGGGAATGGGAGTCACTAGTGAATCCCTCTGTCCCTGTATTGCCTTATCCGGGGAAGGTGAGGAAGAACATGCCTATGGCTCAGGCTGCGCTTCTGTGGGCCAGTCTGTACTTCTGCTTCTGCACCCCACGTGCTGGAGACAAACTGTTTTCTCACATGACAAAATGTCCATGGTTGTATGCACTAGAACCAATTCACCTGTCATGGAAGTCTGGAAATACCAACACTGCTACATCAGCTGTGAATTTAAACAGTAGAGGGAGGACCTGGCCACTACACTAGAACACAACAGAGTTAAAAGGAGTTACTTTCACATGGTCACAGAGCCAGAACTGGACGGAAAAAACACAATTCATTTAATGGAAGAATCCACAATCTCCTGATAATCTTGCCTTCCTATATTCTTCCAGGACAGTTTATAACATGCAAGGAAAAAAACACTAACCAAAATAACAGCACCCCCAACAAGATCGTAAGCACCTGGGAAGATCCGCAGCACAACAAGCTGCAGGACCATGGCAATGACTATCTCCAGGTGCTGTATGGTGCTGACCAAAGCGGGGTGGAACTTGCTCAGGGCATAGTAGACTCCCAAGAAGGCTGCTGTGGAGCACAGGCAGATGGCAAGGAGATAGCTCCAGGTCTCTCCATCCAGTGGGACAATTGGCTCTTGAAGTAAGAACATAGTGGATGCTCCCCACACCGTTCCTGTCCAACTAAAGGTGAACAGTGCCGTCCACATGCTGATGTTATCTTTGATTGATCTATAGACTATCATGGAGAGAGCAGTGGTCAAACCTGCCATAACGGTCATGGTATAGCCAAAAGCTTCCTTCCAGGTGCTCAGCAAAGAGTTTTCCTCCTTAGCAATGTTGGGGATCATGACCAGACAAACACCAAACACACTGCCAACTACAGTAATTATGTCTACGTAAGCCATTCCTTCATCTATGATTAAAAAAGCCAAAATGGCACTGAACACTGTAGTGGTAGCCCTCCACATAATGGTCCCATTGCTGGGGGGAACTATAGAGAAGGAGGTATAAGCACAGGTAATAGAGATAACATTGCAGACTCCATAGAAGAAGAGCCGGAGTCTGTAGCCTTTGGGGCCAAAGGGAGGCTCATGGTAGTAACACACAACAGTAATGGACAGCACCTGTAAGACTGAACGGATGAAAATTAACTCTAGGGATGGCACTTTGGAACGATCAGAAATTAGTCTTGTAATTAGAGCCACACATCCGTGAGCCACGGCAGATCCAAAAAGGACTACCCATGTTTTCCTTGACTGCAGTATGTTTCCTTCAGGAAAATGCTGGGACTGCCTGATCTCATCGGGTTTTGGCAGTTGTGCTGGGTGAAGCTTCGTCTCTATTGTACCAAAAAAGGTCCTTTCTCTCTTCTTCCCATCATTCAGTAGTCTTTTCTTAGGATTATCCTCCAAAAATCCTCCGGTATCTTCATTAACATCCTCATATCCCTCTTCTCCTGGCTGGGGGTAATGAGAAGTATATTTCACGGTTACTGTGTTAGGATGAATTTTCACTCGCTTTTTGATTGGGTATTTTTGGGAAGATGCATCCATTTCCTCAGTGAAATGTCCCGGTCTTAAGAAAAAAAATGAAGATGCACTGTTATTTTTATTTAAAGAATAGCAAGAATTTACATTAGTATGTAAATGCTGTTACTGTTTACAAGCTACTTTTATCAACCAAGTACAAGTACTAGTAGATTGTTCTTGGTTTTGCTTTAATTTTCTGCAGAGTTACTACTAAATACCTTTGATAGTCAGGCCATTTGGATCTCCTTAAAAGTCAACCATGGCACTTCACCTTAAGTCACTAATTTTTGAAAATTATGCATATTCTCATTATGTATAGTACGTATAATGCATTCTCATATATTCTTACTCTAATGAGAAAGTTCTCTTGCTAAGCTTTTTGGACAGTATATACCCTGTAATTATGAATTATACTTATTGCTAATTGCTTGCTAATGTTGCAAGATTATGGAAGAAATCTGGCTGGAGGAGATGACTGCCTTGTTTCTAGACTGACAGCAACACAGGGAAACAAGGAGTATCCCCGAGCCAGTCAGCGTAGTCAGCTTATGAGTAATCAACATATTTTTGAACAGTATTTTGACAATGTTAAAAATTCCATCTTCTTTTTACATCCTGTTATTTCCAGTGATTGGTTTTGCCACAGATTTGTTCTTCAAATCTGATTTTTTAGATAATTTATTTTCAATGGGGAAAAGCTAGACAATCCGGACCACTAACCAGCCCTTCCTGTGGCAGGCATTTAACAAACACAGCTACAAACCTACCACCCTTCTGTCTCCGATTGAAGGTCCATTTCATGCTACCAAAGCAGCGCCCGTGATCTGTGTGCACCGCTGTGACAAGTGCAGCAACACATGTGGTGCTGCATGTCACAACGGTGGCATCACCCTCCAAACAAGCAAGCAAGCAAGCCCTCTGCACACCCGGCCTTAGCCGGCACAAACGCCACTTGGCCGTTGCTGGCCCCAGCACGTGCAGCCCACCTGCAGCCGTAATTCCTCCAGCTCTCCGCTGAGCATGCCATCGCTGTCCCCAGGCCCAGCATGACAGCAGAGGGTCTATTTAATTCAGGCACAGGGATGTCATTAAGATTACTGTGTTTTCACAGCGCCCTCAACCATCTGCACAAACAGCCCTTCCAAAAAGAGCTGGCAGCAGGAGAAATGCGACCTTCCCTGTCTTCTACTCACCCCAGCAAATAAACCCATGCAGATCTTACCTGCGACAGAGATTTAATCCCAGGCCAGAAGGGGAGACACCTCTTGGTCATCTACATCTTTACAGGGTGCCTAAACAGAAACAGTAGATGCTCTCAGGTAGCAAACAGGTAAGGTTACAGACATCCCAGCACAGAAAGTAATACCCAAGGGAGGCATGAAACATTCTGCTGGTTTTTCAAAGCTGACAATTTCAGAAGCAACAGCATGCCCTTGAGGCCACGCTCCTTGGGAACTGGCAACCACCGTGCTTACGAAAAGACACCACCACAAAACCCAAGAAACTTCAGAAGGAGAGAAAGCAATCAGGGCCATCTTGCTAAAACCACTCCTCAGCCATCTCAGAATTATTGATGGAACTAATCCAAAGAACAAGCAATTGTTTGGTGAGCATAAGGTTCCTACAGCTTTGTAACGATAAAGTTCACCACCCTGTGCCTGCTGTGCTCACCAGCGCCATGGAGGAGAGGATGCCCAGGGGGACCTGCCATCCAGTCATCCATCCCCAGGAGCAGCAGCTTGGCCTCTGCGGTGTCAGCAGGGGACAGGCAGGGACAGCCCTGCAGTCCTTGTCTGCAGGAGTGCCGCAGCACGGGAGCAGGCGGGTCCTGAACATGCAAGACCACAGCTGAGTGGACAGTCGGGCCAAACAGCACGGCAGCGGTTTGTCAGGGAGACAACAGATCAAAAGGCGATGTAAAAGTAGGTGCAATAGCTCTTCACAGAAACACTTTAAAAATACAGTGGCCAGGTTTAGCCTTTGCATTTTGTCCATCCATAATCTGCATCCCCTGCGTCTCCTGACAAAAATAATTTACATAAGAATGGGACATTCTTCCTTTTTCCTCACAGTTTATTGTATTTATTGAACACCCTCCCTACACCCAAGCTAAGCTGTAGCCTACTTCTTGCAGGCAGAGTGAATCCTGGCAGGGATCACAGTGAATGGGAGGTGGGGAGAGGGGCAGGCACCGAGTCCCAGCTCAGTCCTGCACAAGTAAGCGAGGGATCCTGGGGTGAAAGGGTTAAGGCCCAAGAACAAGGAAGATGTCGTAAGCACCACAGATATTTACCTGAACAAAAGAGGCTCCAGGATGGTTGTGGGGGGGTTATAAGAAGGCCTCCAGAACAAGGAAACTGTCATAAGCACTAGATAGTTAGCTGATCGAGAAGCTCCGGATGGTTGTGAGATAGGGAGGTGCCTGGATAATCTCACTTTACAGAGATGCGCAGGACCATAAAGATAAGAAAGTTACAAAAGAATGGCAGCAATAGAAGATCCCTATGCCCGCTTAGAGACCACCAGGAGAGACACCAGGTGAGGCAACTGTGAGTGTGGACCAGACACTTGCATATGTTAATGAGTTCCAGGAAATCTCATGTATATGTATAACTTTACGGTATCTAGCCTCTTGCAAGTTTGCCAGATTGTTGGAGCACTTACGGTGGAGCTATCCCCAGTGCTGCAACAAAGAAAGTAAGTTACCGCTTAGTAACAGTCTGCTGGGAGAGTTTTATTACATCCGACTCATTACCCAGCCGCACCTAGCTTCCCACTTTGATGAAGTTAGAAAGCACGGAGGTTAGGATGCTGCCCATCTTGGTACCGGGGGCATCACCTTGCTCTTGCTTTGGCAGGCTAACGCGCCCGGCCCTCAGATCCCTCACTGAAGCCGAGATCGGTAGACGTTAGAGGGTCTGAGGACAAGAAACAACCTTGTCTGTGCAGGAGACCTTGGGTAGCACTCCTGTTCCCGTTTCTGCCACCAGCCCATTTTCAGCAGAGTTCAGCTGAAAAAAAACAAAACGATGCCAGTGCGCAGCTAAATGGTGGAGGAGTATTCCAGAGTGCCCATTAATGTCGCTTAAATACTCCAAGAAACTTGAGAAGAAACAGCTGAAATGCCAAAGAGAGCAAATAAAGAGGGTAAGAGCTGGGTATCAGCAGTGCTAGCAGGCAGCCCAAACAAACCATCAAACATTTAAAAACACCCTATCAGAAACCTACCCCAGTCCCACCTGCTACTTGCACTTTTTCTTCAGATAAATTGTTAATTTCAGATTCTTTTAATATGCAAATGCAAAATGCACTGAATGGCTCCAGGAAGGCAGTGATTTTCACAAGCACAGCTTTTCTCACCTAGCATTTTCCTTGTGGTACAAATTCACAATCCTGCCTTGCTGTCCCCACATCTTAAAAAACATCCAAGATCATCTTGATTTAAGGCACAATATATGGAACAGAAGTAAAATAAGTGGGAGAAAAAGAAGACAAAAGGTGCACGAGGCATTGTTACTACCGTGACAGTGGATCTAGCCTGTATAAACTCAGTCATTTCGTTAAGAAGCAGCCGAGTTCATGAAAACAAATCAACTAATTTTTTTTACTATTAGCATATGATGGTAACTTTGTTGGTTCCTGAGTTTAGATTACATTTTCTTCCAACAAGTATTGAAAAGGGTATAGAAAAGAGACAAAAGGCAGTTGCAAATGTAGTGCTGGACCTGTGTAATGCATTCAGAGATCCCTCTGGAAGAAAACAACAGCTCATGAGCATGTAGCTCAAAATGGCTGTCCTGTACAGATGCTGTATTCCCTCCAGTATTCTTCAGCACTAAGAATGCTCACAGTTGGAAGGTCTGGAAAGAAGGTCAAACACATCAGACATGAGAAAGGCAGGAGACGAGAAGTAATAAAGAACAAAAAATAACGGGAGTTGCTTAAGCCAAAATCTAATTTTCTCTACTAAACATTGAGTATATTGACAAATGTTACTCCAACTCTCACATAGTAGATTTATTTGTATTCTTTGATGACCTTGCTTTTCTTAACCAGTGAGAATTTCAGTGGAGACTGAGATTAGCGCATATCCCAAATCCATTGTTTGCCCAGATGCAAATTTAAAATAAACGGAAACCAGCACAGCCTGTGCAGAAAAACTACTTCTCTTTCTGCTAGAGCCTTTTGTGGGGTTCACATGAAGTTTTTATTTTTCTTCATATCTGGAAACATAAAATGCTTTGAGTTTTCTATGAAAAGCAAAATTTGATTTTGCATCGAGTTTAAGACAAGGTTAAGCACTATGCAAAATTCTCATGTTATATCACAAAAACATTCCCAATTCAAACGACAGCCTGGGACACCCATTTAAATTACTGGCTCATGGAACTCACTGACTGCCAAAGTGTGAACCCGGTTTTCCCATGGGTGAACAAATAATCACAATGGATTCAATAAACGTCACAAATCATTAGTAACTACACACTGTGACTTCTTTTAAAAGAAAAACCCGCAAACACTGCCGCCCCCCTCCCCGCCCCCAATCACTACACAGCTGCTGATTGGCCAGGTAGAGGTGCCACTCAGCTCCTGGGGGTGGGAGGCTGAGCTCCCCTCCTGGCCGTGCCTGAAGGAATTAAGGCTTTGAAGCCTGACTGGAGATTCGAACCGCAAATTTCCAATAAACCCACAGAACGACAGCCTCATGTTCTGCCAGATCGGTCAAAACCTGAAATATCATTACAAAAGATTTGCAGACATGGCAACTGCAGTCCTTACAAAGTCGAAAACAAGAAAATGGCTATCCCTGCGCTCTTGAAAGGCAGTCCTCGCAGGGACCTTCCTTTGCCTCTTCTGTGGGAAAAAACCTGAATCTCCACAACTGAGATTTCCAGAGGGCTGTAAGCAACCTCTATAGGATAACTACAGACTAACAGTTTCCCTTGAATACTGTTACGTATGAAAGATCCACTCCATCCCTACAAACCCATGTAACTGACTGAACTTGTGCCACCTCCACCAAGCACTTGCGTGCACCGACTTCCCACAATGCAAATTTTGATTTTGATTATCAGGTGCAGGAAAAAACTCCTGAATTCCTGTTTCAGCACCCTCTCCATTAAGACCACCTTTACCTCGCCGGACATTCTTTGGTGCTTGATAGTCCAGGCAAAGGCACATGCCAAGGGATCTACACTCATGTGATGACTTGACTAGGGTAACACAACGTGAACGCAATGAGAAGGAAGAAAAGGCAACATAAGGTGCACAGGCAGTTAATGCGGGTATCACTGAAACAGTACATTGCTGCTACACTTTTAAACTGTTTGATAAGGTGCTCGCTGGAAAATCAGAATACCTTTATCTTTTTTAGGCAGATGGTCTAAGCATATAAATCAATTTTATTGAAAATATATGCAAAGAAACTCAAGTCTTTATTAAAATGCAATGAATAACAGAAGGTATTTAAGAAAATGAAAGAGCAATTATACGAAAGTTTTTAGTACTTAAGCACAAGAGCGAATGTTACACACAAACCAACAAACCAGTATCTCGTGTCTTCAAATGAGCCATCTCCAACAGCACTGCCTCGGGGAAGAGCCAGTACACCCTTCACAGAGTTAAAATATAAACCCTACCCTTAAGCCCCAGGAATTATCAGTACACTTCTGATAATATTTTGCTGCCCAAACCCAATCTGTATTCGTGCTAGCTCGCTGAAGCTGCCACATGTGACTTCAGTGGGGTTATATGCGACACCTTCCATTTCTCTTGCTCTCAATAGCCTATTCTCTTGCTATATAAGGGCTCCAAGCGTGTTCGGTTCCATGAGAAAACACTCTGCCCCGATTTCTGCATTCGTGGCCGTTGCCTGTTGCAACTACGACCTCTGCAGCTGCAACGCTGGCATTGAGTGAATCTGGAACAGGAGCCACCTCGTCTGCAAACTTCCACCCCGATCCCCCTGGTGTGGACAAACCCTGCACATCCAGGCACGGGGGAAAGCACGCACGGAGAACACGTCCACACTTTATGTACAGTCTCCTACAGCCCACGAACAGAGCTTGGCTAGATTTAAGCGAGGTCTTAAACGGTACGTGACAACCGGCTGAAACGAGAGCACAAGGTGGCACCTGCGGGTTTACCGGGCCAGACGGCAGGCTGAGACCGGAGACGTTTTGCTGACTACCGTGCCTCTTCCTCCGGCAAGCCGCAGGAAGGCCGGCGGGCAGCAGGGCTGGGGGCGCCGCGGGGGCTGCACCGGGAGCGCGGGCAGGCGGCGGCGCCCCTGGAGCGGCGGGCGCGGGCTCACCGGGGTTCCAGTGCGCCCGACAGCGAGCGGCGGCCCCGGCCCCACCGGGCCCTTCCCGGCCGCCAGCTCTGCGGCCCCCACGGCGCGACGCCCGCCCGCTCCCGCTCCCGAGCACTTACCGGTACCGAACACCCGCCCGGCGCCGCCGCCTCGGCCCGCCGCGCCCTCGGCGGCCGCTCCCGCCTCTCCCCTGCCGGGGGCCGCCGCCCCCCTCAGCCCAGGGGCCTCATCGCCGCGGGCCGCCGGGGACAGGCCGCCCCTCCGGCACCCGGGCCCGCCCCGGGGCCGCGCCCCCGCCGCCTCACGGAGACCGGCGCCACCTCCCCGGCCCCGCCCCGCCCCCACTCTGTCGCGACAGCCGCCCGCCTGGGCTCCGCCGGTTTCCTGTCACCCCGGCCGCGCCCCGCCCCCTCAGCGGCGCCGCTCCCGGCCGCCTTCCGCCCCGCCGCCGCGCGCGGGCACCGGCGGCGGGGCGCATGCGCGGCGTTTTCGCGCGAAAGACGTTTGCGGCGCCCGCGTGCCGCCCCGACCCGCGGCGCCCCCGCTCCCCCCCCCTCCCCGCGCGGCGGCGGCGGCGGGCGGGCAGTGGCGGCGCGCGGGCGCCAGGGGGCGCTGGGGGTCCGGCGCGCGGCGGCGGCTGCGCCATTGGCGGGTCGGAAATGCCGCCAGATGGCGGTTTAGGATTGCGGCTCCGGTGAGCGCGGCCCCCGCCAGCGCCGCCGCCCCGGCCCCGGCCCGCACCCGCCCGGACCCCGCGCGCCAGCCGCTCCGCAGGCTCCCGGGGTGCCGCCCGGCCCGGCGCGGCGCGGCCCGAGGTGAGCGGGGCGCGGGGGAGGGAGGGCGCTGAGGCGCCGATCCAAGATGGAGGCGCGAGGGGCGGGGGCAGCGGGCCGGGGCCGCTCGCTCGTTCGGTCTCCGCGGCGGCCGGGCCGGGAGCGGGCGCTGCCCGTGCGAGGAGAGAGGAGAAGGGGAGGGGAGGGAAGAGGAGGCGGCGCGGGGCGGGGCGGCTCCTGCCGGAGCAACGGGTCCCCCGGGCGCGGCGCTCTTCGCCGCCATCTCATTGTCCCCGCCGGGGCTGCCGGGGGCGCCGGGCCGAGCTCGGCGGCCTCTCCCGCTGCCGGGCCTGCGCCCCGCTCCGGGCGGCGGCGACGCTCCCGCTGCGCGGCCCAGTGCCGCGGGGGCGGGGGCGGCCCGGGCGGCGGCGGCGGGGGATGCTCGGGCGGAGCGGGGGTGGCGCTTCCGCCGCGCGGGGCACGGGGGTGGCGGCGGCCCCGGCCGGGCTGGGCGGCGGCGGCGGAGTTGGTGCCGTGGCCGCGGGGAGGGAAAGTTGCGGGAGCCGGTTCGGCTCGGCGCGGCCCGCCTCGCCGCCTGGGCCCGGCCCGGGGGAGGGCGGCGGGAGGGCCCGGGCCGCCCCAGCGCCCCGCCGGCGCCTGGCTGGCGTCCAGGGAGGGGACAGGCGGGCCCGGGGGGGGTCACACACTGGCGGGGTGGGGGGGGGGAGCTGAGGCCCCCGCCCCGCCGTTGCTTCCCCGGTTGTTGGCGCGGGGGTCGCGGCGGGGCGGGCGGGTTGCCGGGCCTGGGGGCGAGCGGCCGCCCCTGGGCTGGCGACGGGGGGACAGCCCCGTGCCGTGTCGCCGTGGGGTTCCCCCCGCCCCCGGGGTGGGCAAAGCAGCGTGCCCGTGCCCTAGCCCGGGGGGCCGGCGGGGCGGGCTGCTTGGTGGTTCCGGGCGGGGAGAAGCCGAGCGTCGGTGGTGCCCTCCGGCCGTACTGGGAGGAGGGACACCGGGCCGGGGTCCTGAGCTGTTGGACAGCAGAACCCAACCAACCAAACAAAAAAAAACCACCAAAAAAATGGCGAGGATTCTGGTGGCAGGAGGAAGGCTTGTGCCGTGGGTGCTGGCAGCTTGGTGGCGAGCGGTGGGCACCGGGCGAGCCCTGGCCCGGCCATAGGAGCAGCGCTGGCACCTGTGGGGCAACCTGCGGGCATGTGGCTGCCCATATCGGCGTCAAAAAACTTAGTTTCCGGTGAGACAGTGTGAGTTTAATTAAACTAAATTGAGCGGCTTTATAAATATTGATTATTTTGGTTGTGTTCCGCATGATTTTGAGGTTCTTGTCGCTCTGTAGAGTTAAGGCTAGTAACAGGGTTTATTAAGTCGTTGAGGAGCAGAAAGCCTTCTCCAGATTGCACCGGTAACGCAACTCTTCTTAAATTGTGTCATGTGTCTGGTGTGGTGGATGACATTAATGCCTGCATTTAGACACCTTAAGACTCGTTTAACTTTTCCACATTATTACCCTGGAGATAGGGGTGGTATGGGAGAAGTCGTCATCCAGATTTTCTGGATCCAAAGCAGTTTTACTTTGCCTAGTGAGGGGTTTTTTTGTTCATCTGTAGATAGCAAGGTCATTTGATGAGTGTCTCTATGGTATAACTTGTGAAGAAATCACTGGGCCCCAAGGCAGTATGTAGGCTGTCTGTCAAAACCATGGGAAGAAGTTCTTTCTTTTATCCAACTAGAGGCCAGTCTGTTTGTTTGTTTCTTTGTGACTCCACTGAGATGAATTTTTGGTGGCCAGCCTGAGGAAAGTCCATGTAGTGGGGTGCAGAGGTGTTTGAAATGGCTAGCCAAGCCATGATGCAGCAGGATTTCCTGCTGAGCGGGAGCGGAGGGGCTGACTCCTCCAGGGTTATGATTAATCCGAGAGGATGTAATTTTTACTGGCTGCTCAACACAGAGTGTTCAGTTGGAATTCTTGCTTGCTACAGCTGATGGACACGCTTGGGGGTTTATAGCAGTTGGAGTGCGTAGTGGAAAATGGTACTAGTCTGAAGCTGAACAAACAGTGCTGGTTCTGGAGGTTCCAAGCAGCTCTTCCGCTGCCCCTGTGTGTCGAACGACTGGAGCACGTGGCAGTTGGCAGCTCACTGCCTCTCCTGCTTCCTAAGGTTTTACAAACGTGCTGAAGTTGGTGAGTTCACTGTGAAAGGCAGCATTTATGGCCGAACATTCACACACAGTATGCCATGGACAGAAGCTGGGAGGGCAGCTGAAACCCTGGTGTTAGAGCTCTGTGAGTGGGGTCTCCAAGTTGTTCGGCTACTGTCCCTGTCCATAGCCTGCCCTTCCTGTCGTGCAGGGTTTTGTGTGACATCTGCTGAAACTGCCGTGCATCTTTTGGTGGTTGAGAAGTTTTATGAACATCAAATATCTGGGTGCACTGACAAAATGAGTTGTTCAGGATGTTTAGAAACGCAACAAGTGAACATTTTTTGTTTGAAAGAACCCTTTCCTAAAGAAGAACATGTACTTCAGGTTTGCACTGGTGACTTTGGATTCTCTCTGTTCTTTCCCATTGTTGCAAAGACTGGCCCTTATGTGGCCAAATATCGGTATTTTAAATATCATTTAACTAGGCAAGTGAGCCCATAGAAGTGTAAGGATGGCAGTGGGAGAGAGATGCTTAATTGTGATGACTTTCTAAGAAAATCGTTTTACTGGGATAAGAACATATCTTTACTGTAACATTTGTTACAACGTAAATTGCTTTCTGGTCAGGTGCACAAAAGACTCAAACATCCTGCTGAAAGTTTGGAAGTGCTAGTTCTGTAGTTAACAAGACACAATGAAAGCAGCAAACTTGTCATCTTGTCTGCTTAAGTTATGCAGGAATGTGAGAGGCTAAGTTTGGATGCAGCACTATTGAATGGGTGGTCTGCCTCTCAGAGATCTGGCTCTCCCCATTCTGCACCTTGAAGTGCCCAAGTCTTTGGGTGAGGCTCTGGCTTCTGATGCTTGGAGTCAAAACCAGAAGCTGATGCTGAAGCCCAGTGCCAGGATAAGGAAGCGCCTTATCTGATGTACTGGCCTCAGGACTTAAAATGCTAACCAAAATCTGTTAGATACTTCATTATTTTTTTTTTTTTTTTTAAGTTTTGGGAGTTTATTGCAGTCACTCAAATCTCATCACGTGGAGCTCTGAAACTCTACTATCGCTGATTTCCGTCTCCTCTTGCTTGCAGTGCCACAAGTGTGTTTGCTCATTTGGCTAAAAATAGAAAGGAGTAGAGTTGGTTTTCTTTCTTGGAAAAGAGAAATCCTACAAAGTTTGTGTTCACCAGGAGATAATTGCTTTGTTGTTTCTATCCAGGACATCTGGGGATATGCTTTATTCTTAGCAGCAGCATTTTGCTTTTCCAAACTGCTTTAACTTTGTTGGGTTTGGGTGTGGAATATGTGATCAGAATACAAAAGACTTATTTCTTTGTTCCTCTAGAAAATAAGGCGTTGAGAGAATGTTATTGTGACCCGCTGTTGTAACTTTTCAGTCTGAAAGTATGCTTCCAAAAACAAGTGTTGTTTTGGGAAGGTCCATGTTAATTTTTTTTTTTTTAAGGTAGACACCACTTTCAGCTGGCTGAAAGAGCTGAAGAGGGAATCTTCTCTTTAGTTCTGATCTTGTAGCTACTTGCTGATTTCTGACGTGTCCTATTGAACATCTGAATGTAGGTAATGATTTCACCACTTGGCAATTTCTGTGTATCATTTGTGAGAGAATACCCAGTAACTCTGGTCCCTTCACTAATGTTAGAAAGAATTATGCTTCTGGGTTTGATAGTTTTGCAGCGTTTCCTCATTTGCATCTCTGCAGGCATTTGAGTATTTTGGAAAACGGTTTTTAACCATTTGTTTAACCATAACAGTATGCTTGAGAAAGCAGGGTGTCTTGGACAACAGATTCTTCAGTGTACCTACACTGATACCGTTTGGGTTCAGTAAATCCTGTTTTGAACTGTAGGTTAGATAGAAACTTGATAAATTTGGTAATTCTGCTTATGCAATCTCAAGACCACCTTATTTTGGAAGAAAATGCCCATTTATAATACTAGTAATTCTGTATTTCGTACAAATGGTGCAAATACAAGTTTTTTCATCCTTTCAGGCATCCGACTTTGATACGTGCTGCTCTCTGTGTACCTAAAGATGGAGAGCGTGGCTGGCTAGCCACAGGCGTTATAACATATGCTTGTTCCCAGATTATGATGCTAGTTCTGCCCAGGGTGGATTTGTAGTCTCAGTCTTAACACATGCAAATAGGCATTGGTTGCACAACATCATTTGGTGGGACAGGCCTCATGGCCACAGCCAGTGTTACTAGACACGAGAGCTTGATGTGGGAGAGTATTCTGAGTTCCAGTCACACAGTCCTTAATCATTTATTGCAGAATTAAGAGCAAGAGGTTAAATTCTTAAGCCTGTCCTCCCTCAACTGAAAGGCAAGTTTTTTCAGGTGGTTCCTGAAAGTAATGTTTTACTAGAAAGCAGCAAGGGGCAACATCCAGCCAACTGTGTTCCTCGCTGTGCGGGGTTACAGCAGAATATGTGCTATTTATTCTACAAATAAATCTAAGGAGTCTATATTCTGTAACTCTCTGTATAGCAGACTTGTATCAGCAGCTTAGCTGAGTGAGAACAATGTTGGCAGATTGTTCAGTTCAGAGGAGAATAGTATTTCTTTGTAGAGTTACACAGGAATAGACCTGTGTTTCAGAAATGTTTCTAAATGTCAAATATTTTTCTACAATAAAATAAGAAAAATCAAACCAATTCATTTTGGATGCATTTTTTTATATGTATACTAGCGTTGGTGTTTATTGAAACAAAAATCAAATGACAAGCTGAGAATCTGTTTGCTTTCCCCCACATGAGGGTTTCTCTCTCCATTTTAGGGTTAGAATCCCCAAGGGCCAGGAAGATACCAATGTGTTGGTGTTTGTAAGCAGAAAATAAAACTTCATTTGTGAATGGGTAACAAATGCCATCTTAGAAGGGTGATAAATATGCCAGTTTTGCATTGTTATTTTTTCAGCTCTGTTCACTAGGACCATAAGAGCTTTTTCCTGCCAGTGGAATTGCACAAGATGGTTGAGCTGATCTGCCAGCCTGCCACAGCTGAGAGCGCAATCTCTTTCTCCACAGCTGCACAGTTCTTCCTTTTCCTTTGTGCTAGTGCTGCTGTGGGCTTGACCTTTCCTTGAGCTAGCTGAATTCCCTACCTGGCAAAAACCACCTGCTTGGGAGGGGTGTTTTTCTGTCAGGTGAATGAATTGAATCAGGCTATCAGAGTAAGGTGATGCAAGGTCAGTGGCAAGAATATTTTTTGGGGAAAATGGTTCTGGAGATTGAGACCCTTGCTTCTTCAGGTGGGAGATTCTGACTGACTCAGCTGTGTATGCTCGCCTTGAGTGGCCATGTTGAGCGGCAGAGCCCATCACTGGGTGTATAAAGTTGGGATTCCTGCTGGTAACACTCTTACCTTTACTGAATTCCCCCTGCCAGCTTTCCTGTCCATAGCCCATGTGTGTTCTTCCGTTCTTTGTGGCTGGTCCTGTCTGCCTTACCACAAATAACTTGGTATCATCAGCAGGTTGTTAGCATTCACCTCCTTTTCCAGATGTAGGAACATCTCAAACAATTAGGGCTCCAGCTCATATTCCTGTGGGACTTCGCTGGTGGCCTTACTCTGTTGTCAGAAATGACCATTTGTTTTGCTCTTTGTTTCCTCTCTTTTAACCAGATAACCTATCCATGCAAGGCCTTTTATTGCCAAGGCAGCTCAATTTCTTTAAGAGCCTTTTGTAAGCAATCTCATTAAATGTCTCTTGGAAATTAAAGCAGGCTTTATTAAGTAAGAGCCCATCAGTGGGTGGGTAAGGGAGGTCTTCTAGAGAGCTCCTGTAGGTTTGTGGAACTTGACTTCCCTGTACAAGAGTGGGGTTGATTGCCTTGTCTAAATGCTGTCATCTATTTAGCTAGCTATTTATGGATCTGTCTTCTAGAATAGTTTCTATGAAGTTAGGCTTGCTAGACTGTAGCATCACAAAGTGTTAGGTGAGAGTAAACACGATTAGAAGTTGTGCTCAAGAGGAAGCACTGCTTCAAGCAGTAGAATTTTTTTGAAGGCTGTTTTCTTTTGATTCACTCGTATGCTAGATTTGGCATCTAACAACTTTGTTTTTCCTATAGCTTTGCTTTATTAGGACGCTGGTTGGTGGACAGGAATTAAGACTCTCTCTTCTAAGAAATTAATATTTTTTTAAAATGTAGAGGAACTTAAATATTTTGGGATCTCAGTTTTCCTGAGCTCAGTGGAAACTGTCCAGGGGCTGACAGTTATTGGTAGTGGGAACTGGAGAAAAGGAGAGGAGAAGGATATGCATGTAGAATACAGTTGTGTATGCCTGCTTCTGTTGGGTACTGAGCTTAAAAAAGCCCCAGACAAAACAACACGGTTGCAGTGATACCATACAACAAATGATACAGTACGGGGAGTGCAAGTCACCACTGCAGAGATCACCTTTGCTTACAGAACTGAAGTTCAAGGGTCTGCCTTCCTTTGACTGCATCCCAGCCGCGCTCAGCTATCTGTAACATTTGTGTTCTGCCATACATAATGCTTGTGAGAATGAAAGTGTGAGTGAAGATAGAGAATTAAAACGGTAAGGATAGCTACCAAGCCTTTTGAAGGACTTTGCTGAAAGACTGTGACATTTCAGGTACTCTGCCCTTTTAGTTACAGATCGTGGTTTGTTTATTCTTCATCTCATTCTATTCCACAGTTTCAGTGTTTTTCTTCAGCTCTTTGAGGCTCTCTTTATTTTAGCCCTAGCTGATTATTCTACTTGTATTTACATAAATCAAATAAAATTCACCTATAATGTGTCCTTTCTTATCTCTCTAAAAAGGGTCAGCATAGTGGGTCAGAAGTGGCATAATTTTTGTGGGTTTGTACGTATCTCTTGTCTTTCCCTAGTGACATGTGTGATTTTTTCCCCTCTAATATATTTTATTTCTGTGAGCTCTGTTTGGAACAGTTTTCTCTGCCAACGCGATAAGACAGAGATGAAATGTAATTCACATTTCAAAATTAGAGAATCTTTGAATACAAATTATTGTGCTACTGTGCAAGACACTGGATGCGTTCAGAACCCGAAGAGGAAGAGGCATGTGGAATATTGTATTATTTCATTAAAAATAGCCGATCTAAATTACGGCAGTGCTGTCCATTTGCTGAGGTGGAAGAGAGGACGGTAGGTGGGATGACAGTGAGAACTTGCAGTTGGGTCCTATCAAATATCCCCAAAGCTGGAGTGTAACGAGCGGAGCCGTTGGAGTGAAGCAAAGGAGGGAGACTGTTCTGTACAGCCTGTCCTGCGGCTTGAAGGTCTCCGCACTCTGCCGCACTGTTAAAGCAAGCAGGAGAACACTGGCAATGGGGTCAGTGAAATTTCAGGTATAACCTATGCTACTGGCACTGTCAGAAAAGGAATGGAAATTAAATGCTCCACTTCTTGCATTTTTTTTTCTTGGTGTGCTTCAATATCTAACTGTTACAACTAGGTTTCTCCTCAAAAGAAACAGAGGAGCTGCTTTGCTTTGCAAAGGGAAGTTGTTAGATGTTTCTGTTCATGTAACTATGGAGCACCAGTGTTAGAGACTGGAAGCACTGGTGCATGGGTTTGTGTGTGAATTCTCACTGCCTGAGGTGGCTATTGAAATGTGAATTTCTTGTCTTTGAGTTGAAATGTTTGTTAATGGCATTGCCATTAAAAGCTGCTAAACCAAACTTTTTTCCATTGGTATGCCTTACTCTTCTGATTTCTCATTACTGTTTGTTGATTTAGAGCTTGTTGGTGTCCAGGTAGAAAGTGGAGAGGGAAAAGACGAGGGCCTTAGTGAGGAGTAAGAGTCAAGGGAAGCGAAGTTTGGGGGGCAGGGGGAGGAATCGTCAGTTGTAGCTGCCGTCAGTTGTAGTTGCCATCGTTTTCGGAAGTTTTGTTTTCCTAGGCAAATGCATTGTTGTGAGACTGCTGAAACTTGAAACTTTTCAAATCCTTCAGAATATTTTCTTAGAGTTTTCTGCCAGGACTTCATCTGTGAGGAGCACCAGGCCTTTTGCAAGAGCGTTGTCCTTCACCGGTGTCATCCATAGCATTTGCACAGACCTTGGGAGTCTCTCTCCATGGAGTGCCAGGATATAGAACCAGTGTTTTTGGTAGTAAATTCTGAGGTATTACTAGGATATGTCACTGATGCAGTTCATTTTATTGTGAAATACACAGCTAAGAATATCCCTTCCATGTCTTACTTGGCCATACATTTTTGGCAGTTAGCTCCTTTGTTGTCTCTCCCTCAAACAACTTCCTTGACCTAAAGTCATGCTTTGATAACACCCACATCTGGGGTTTAACTGTTGTATCTGCCTCTATCCTGAAGGCAACGTGTTGATCCTTTGTAACTCATGTTTGCATTCAGGCTTATGTCAAAAGATAATGCGTGTCTGTGACAGTAGTCACAAAAGGCCTTCAGCATGCGCGGCAACTGGTGCTGATTTGTAGTTCCCCAATCCTGATCTCTTTGTCTATAAGACAAAGCACCATCATAAATGCTATTAGATTTATTTATACTGTTTGAATCCTGAGCATACGTGCAGGTTCACTATTACTGGCAGAGACAAATGTGACACGGGGAAAAGTTATGGAACTAAGCTATGATGGAACGAATGCTAATTGAAGTACATGGGAATGTACAAAAACATTGGCTTGCAGCTTGCTAGAAGAAATAATTGCAGGGTGAGCTCCCTTTGGACCAAATGAGGTGATAGGGGTGTGTGAATGAGACTTCCCATCATGTGCGGGTGGGAGCTAGCAGAGACAGTATCATCCAAAGTAACTACAGCTCCTGCAGCTCCCTGCTCTTCTTTGAAGTAGCATGTTTTATTAAAAAAAAAAAAATAATAAACCCCCCTAGCTTTTTAATCTCTGGTCAAGCTATTGCTAATATTCACTGGATGTCAGACTCTTTTCAGAGATGATTCAAAAGAATGGATCTCTCAGGTTAGTTTAAGAACTGTCATGTTCATCCTGTGAGCTCCTGCATCTGATATTACCGTCAGAGTTCCCTGAAATGGAGGCCTAAGTTGAGAAGACAAAAAGCTGTGGTGAAGAAAGGGAAGGGCATGTTGATAGGTTAGAAATGATCTGAATGTTGTCTTACGTTCACCAGACTTCCCTTTTTAACAGCAACAAAGACCAAAACTTTAAGACACAGAAGAGTGTTGTTTATATTTTTTCCTTAGCTGTAAGTTTAGGCAATTAGGGACTTAGTTGCTGGGGATTTTTTTAATCCTAAGGGGGAACTTTGGTTATTGCATTGTTATAGATGGCTCAGATGAGGATGCCTGTGGTTGAGATGGGTATTCTTAGGCAGTTATTGACATCTTGCTTCAAATAATGCATGCCTCTGACAAACAAACCTTTCAGACTGGAAATTCTCGTATTTGATTTTTAGGTGCAGATAATTTTTTTTGTTCCAACAAAAATTATTCAAATCAATTATTGAATATGAAATTAAGGATTTTTTTTTCTGTAGTAAATGCAGGGGTGTTTTTCCCACTGAAATCTTTAAAGTGGGTAAAGTCAGCAGGAGTTTTCTAGGGTGAAGACCTGCAGTTGACCTGTTCTGTGGCTTTAATGAGATACCTCTAAGTTGGTACTGAAAAATAAAATAAAATTAAAAAATCCATGGAGCTTGTCCAGTTTGTAAGTGTCTGCAAAGTAGTAAATAGTAGCTTGGTAGGGGCTACAAGATATGTTTTTCTGATGTGGATCTGCACTTAGCAGATTTCATTATTGTGCAGATGTTGCGTAAGGAACAGATTGCATCTGGCGCACTGAGAGTAACCTATGCTGTATCCTTCCAACTTTGTTGGGAAGGGCAGGTGATAGACGTCAGTCTGTTACCTGTAAACCCAAGTCATTCCCTGAACACCAGACTATCTTAAGCATTACTTCCGAGGTTTGAAAACTAGGATTCAAATCCTTTCTCTGTTTTCATTAAGTTGCTAAAAGGCAGATCTTACCAACTGGTATCTTTTGTGCTATATTCACCCAAAGCATGCAAGTTACTGAGAATTCAAATAATGAACAAATGTTTCCCTGACTTTGTTTAGGAGAGAACATTTGTTTTGGCTGAGATCTTCCAGAGCAACTCAAACAGACACCATCATGGGGAAATTAGTAAAACTAGCAAGATGTAACAACATTTTTGTGCTTGGGCAGTTTAAAATGTCATCATGGAATATGAAGTAAAAGAACAATGTAAACTGCTTTTAACCTTGCCAAAAGCTAACACCGATGTCGAGATTAGAATCGTTAGTGCTTCAGAGTGCATTATGAAGGTGAGCAAAAGTGTCCATGTACAGAACGCCTCAATTTTTCTGCGGTACCCAAGTGGAAGGTTACTTTGTTGGGGGGCCAGTTGGTGACTTTGTTGCATGCTTATCAGTGCTTTCACTAGTGAAACCCAGTGGCTCTAATACCATTTTTTTTCTCCTTAATTCTAAATATCCTGATCATATGTGGTGAGAAGAATAGACTGCCTGCCCCTTCCATATTCTGTTCCTTACAATCTTTTTTTCCTTGCACTCCAGCTCATAAGAATTTTCTCGTATTACCAACACAGACTTAACCTTGCAGTGTGTTTTCTTGAAGACCGCTATCCAAAATATTCAAGTGGTTAATAGTGTCATGTAGCATTTGCTTTGCAGTCTTCTATGCCTGGCTTTCAAGCAGAAACATGCTATTATTTTGTCCTATAATTCTTCTCCTTTAGAGACAGTAGTTTATTTCTGAAAAATTGTGAAGTCTAGTGCTTAGATGTCTTCATCCTCTAACTGGGATGTGCCATATTGTGAGATTAGATGCTATAAAGATTTTTACCGTTGAAGCTTTATTTAATGAAAGAACTGCTACTGGGGAGACTATTAAAGTGTGTTTATATCCAATTGTTTTATTTGAAAAATTTCACTGATTTTTTTTGTGTGTGTGTGTGCATTGCTGGAATCCCTAGCGACATAACTATAAATCCAAATTCATGCTGCTTTTACAGCCACTAAGAGGTATTAAAACTGTAGTGTTCGGAGATCTCTATCCAATCTCATGTTTTGTTGTAACAATGGACTTGTACTAGAATGGTTATTTATTTACTTTTACTTTTGTGGTTCTGCCTGGTTACTTTGTCTTGGAAGAATACTGAACAAAAAAGAACGGAGAGACACCTTGAGTTAATCCCTTTCTCTGTTTTGAGGGAAGATCATTTACAATATTCTAGACAGATGCCTGTCTAATCTCTTAATTGCTGGAAATTCCACTGTGTTTCTTAAGGAGCTTATTCCTGTGCTTTATATTCTTGCTACTTGTTTTGTTTGGTTGGTTTTTTTTTTCCCCTAATGTTTAACCTACACATTTTGCAGTAAACTTTGATTTTTGTTTGGTCATGTCCAGCTATTTTTGATGTACCAGGATGCATTTGAACTATCATTTTTTTCCCCTTGATCTCTTATCTAACACAAGCTGTGTCTGAGTATTTGAGTGTCCCAGTGTTTCCTCATAAATCCTGTTTTCTTGTCTTCTGATGCAGCTCCGCTGCTTTGTAGACTTTCTTCTATCAGTTCATGTCTTGAAGCCTGGAATCCTGAACTGGGCACCCTGCTTTAATGCTGAAGATTTAGTAGTGCTAGGTCGATTGTTCTCTTTTTATTTTGAAGAGCTCTTCACAAGACTCCTTTGCTCTACTGTTACCCTTTTGTTTGTAGTTCTTGTAAGGCTTTGCAAGAAATCCCAGTGTTTGAGATCCTGCATTAGCCTGTACTTGGTTGCATATCTGGATTTACTCTTGGTTTCTGTCCCCGAGAGGCATGTTCATCCTTCTCACAAACAAGGAGTGAAAAGCGGAATGGGAACCAGCGTGGAAAACAGTTGTCACTGGTGAAACAAATCATGTTTGCCCGTGGTAAAAACAGCTTCCCCTATGTGGTTAGCAAGATGTACAATATAAACATTTTATTAGTTTCTTGGCTGATGCGATGATGCGATTTGAGCAAACAGGAGCCGTGGCTTTCCTATTGCTCTTGTCTAGGAGAATCAGGGTTTTCCTTTTTGATGTTGTTGCCTGATGCAGTTGTCTGTGTTGTCATTTGATTAGCTGCAGTCTTCAATATTCATGAAGAGTAGTGAAGAAAGAGGCTGCCTTGTTTGTTCAGTGTCAAGCTGTTGAGAGCATACGTGGAACATCGGTTTCTCCACATCCTTTGATTTCAAATGCTGGTTTTTTGTTACTATAAAATTGTACAAATCTTCACGACTACTGACAATACAGAAAGGATTTGCTTTTTCATGGTAAAAGTATAGTAGCAGCTTTAAGAGACAAGAAAAAAGCTGGGAAAGAAAATTTAAAAATTATGCTAAAAAAAATGAAAAAGGGATATATTTAATGTGAATCTAGTCTCTGGCTTTTACAGTCCTCTTGTAAAATTTGCCTAGAAATTGTCTTCCTAAGAAAAAATTGTCTTCCAGCATGGACAGTATTTGCAGCATGTTTCTTTCAGACTGTAGGTATATTTTTGTACCTAGTAGGGATGTTTTGAGCCTTGAAACCAATCTTCTAGTTATGATGTAATTAGCAACATTTATTCATTAACTATTTGGATCCTGGCTTCTTCAAATGACACTATTTGTTTCCTATTGATGTGTAATCTTTAGTGAATAACTTGACATAGATCTGAATTGGTAGTGCATTATTTTAAGGGCATGATGATTTGAAACTTGGATTTCATTCCTTGTTTGCTTATTTTGAAACTCTCTTACTGTGTTTTACAAGCTAATTTTACTTGGGACTATTGGTAGAGGCAGGATGAAGATTTAGAATTGCAGTGGAACTAGCTTGTGTTTTCTAGGCTTTACTGAATTTTGTTCATTTAATAGCTTTATATTCATAAGCTTGCATATATATTTTTTTTATTGCATTTTCGTTGTCAGTTAGTGTTTTTCCACTTTTTTTTTTTTAATGTGACAATCACTGCTATCACCTTTGCTGCCCTCCTGTCACCCTCAAGCGTCTGCTGTTGACTGATTAGCCTCTGTTCCCTCCACCCTTGTCGCTGCTTCCTCTACCAGCAGTTTGGCTCCTGCTTGGAGCACAAGGTCATCTGCCTGGCAGGGCTTAGGGGATTGTTCCAGGCCATGCCTCCGGTAGGGAACAAGTGCTCTATACAGCTCCCAGAATAAAATAGGGGATATTGTATGTTTCGCTTAGAAATTACAATGCTGTCTGCTAAATCATCAGTAGCTACTAAGTTTGTACTGGGGTTTTTTTTTGGAATCACATTGAATGAGTTTTAAATTTGCTAGCAGTTGGTTTGTCAGCAGATGAACAAGACTTTCAGTAGTGAAAAATCCTAAGAGGTCAGTGATTGAACAACCTCCTTTGCTCCTCTGTCTCCTCTCTTTGCTAAGCTACAGTTCCCCAGCAGTGTTAGCTGTATTTTGCTGTGCTGTTTCTTTTGTGGTGGTTGTTAGTAAAAGCATGTTGGAAGACTGGTATCTCTGCAGGTTAGAGAGTAGTTTGTGGTCTAATGTATAATAATTGTGATACTGAGGCTTGTTCGGGGGTGGAGAAGTAGTTGATGTTTTGATTCTATACTTCTGTGGCAACCACATTTCTTACTGTGGCTCTCAACCTAATAGAGCATGCTTTGTTCTGTAATTGAGCATTTTACTAGGTGTAACTGCGTATAGTGCAGGAGTAAATGATTTCTGAAGTAACCTGGCTAGTTCTCTGAGGATATGGGGTTCTTCCCTAACATTGCAATTGGGAGATCATGGGAACTTTATTCTTCAGATGTACCACCCAGGGAAACTCATATCCCTCTGTGATTGTATCACTTACCTTACAAAAATATTGTCCTTTATAATAGGCTGGGAAGAACTTAATCATCAATCTCTTCTTTCCCTTCTAAGAGCTCTCAAATATCTGAGATGAAGAAAAAAAAAAAAAGGTCAATTGCTCCCAGATTTCCTGGGAGTTTGGCACTATATGTATAAGGTATATAAGGTGTTTGAGCTTTATGTGTTTACATCAAGATCCATTCAGTCTGACAGCATCTTTCACTCTGGTGTCGTGAATATAGCACGCAATTGCACCGCCAGTTTCTCTTCTGCTCCGTTCTGTTTAGACTTTGCAATGTTTTGGAGAATTCTTTCTTTGTTCAGGTTCCAAAAGACTTTTCCTGCCACTCTGTAGTGGTCTAGAGAGGTTTGCTACGGTGGCTGTGTGTGAGTTCTTGATTAATAGGCTTACTAAGATTCAGTTTAGTTTTAAAGCAAAAAGAAGAAAAATAAAGTTTGTGCTTTTGTGTCACAAACTTGTAGCTCTTTCTTATCTGAAATCCAAGAAAGAAATTTAAGAGAAAGAAACACTATAATAGATCAGACCAACAGCCAGTTAGAAGGGGAAGCTAGAAGACCAAGTATGGGGTGTAACAACTCAAATCAGATTTTCTTGCTTCTGACAGCAAAGAACTAGGTGGTTCGGTATTAGGAACAAGAACCTCACCAGCTAGCTGACAAAGTGGTTTGTCCTTAAAATCTTCCACTGTGGTTAGGAATTGTCTTTATGACCTTAGGGATTCATTTTCCCCGGTAACCTGGGGGCTCTGCTCAGAAAAGAGATTGCAGACTTTAAATGTTCATTTCGGTCTTATTTGGGCTTGTAATGACAATTGTTTGTTGATTTCAGGAAATCATTTTATATTTGCAGGTCAAAATTTAACTACTGTATTAATTGGTTTCTCTTCCATTTCCCTGTAATGCAGTTTAATTTTATCCAAATCTTAATCATAAGTTTGGGAGTTTGCAAGCAAATTAGAAATTAAATTGTACATTAGAGAACAGTCACTGATAAACATCCGTTTAAATGCTCACATTTAAATAAAAAGAATTGTAACCCCCCCTCCTATTTAAAATGATACTTTAAAATATGTTCAGGTTCCCATTTTTCTAGTGAATTAAAATCTCATTCTGTTGTCTTTTTTCCTCCTTTAGCAATTAATCTGGTATCTTACTCTCCCAGATTGTTCTCCCGGTGTTTGAGTAAGGTCAACAGCTACTCAAGACGACAGCCTTTTTTTCAAGGCTGCCAAATTGCATTTTCATGTTTGAGAAGTATCTTCCGTCTTCAAAGAATATGTGGACACTTGTGTTATGGAAACATTAACCGTTGCGTTTCTGCTCACTGGTGTTAATGACTCAGTGCTCCCTCCTTTGAGAAATAATTGAAAACTCGTGGAAGAGGCTTTTGTACCCATTGGCAAGGAACTCATGAAACTTCTTTCAGCTTAAGATACAGGATTTTCTCAGCATTGCTCTCTGAATGTTGGTGAGATGCTTTTAGCTTCAGTGTGGGAAATTTTGCCGAAACTAATAACTGGCTCATTTTGCATTCTTTTAATCTGTCCAGTATATCTGAAACTGGAAGATGGCTGTATTGACTGTAATTAATACCTGAATAAAACACGGGCACAAAAGCAAGAGTTCCCTGAATTCTGACTGTGAAGGAAGGTTTAAGTTTTGGGGGTGCTCAGTGTCAGGCTTCATTAGCATTGTTCATTCAGAGGGTTGGCATTAAAACAGGCTTTTCCTTAAAAGCTGCAGTATCTACAAGTTCTGTCAGACAGAAACAAGCCTTTGAAAATAGTAATCTTTGATCCCTTGCAACTTCTGTGGTGTCTGCCTGTACCTTCTGCAGGCAAAGAAGTGATTTCAGTCTTAGTACAGTAGAGTGGCAACTTAATTGCATTGGTTTAATGTGAACTGGTGAATGCGATCACTACGTACTGCATATGGTCTTGTAGGAGCCTTTTTCTTGACTGAGTAGTTGTTAGATTTATGGTATGAGTTGCGTTACTGTGAAGGAGTCTGGCTGTTTCCCTGATCAAACACAGGTAGGAGACTTCAATGGCAGCCCTGTAGGGGAGGGAAAACTGAATCTATTTTATATCAGTGCTGTGCGCTAGGTGTGTCATCACCTCCTGGCATAAAGTCTGTAAGAAAACCATAGTTATGTGTATTAATGAAACTAATGCAGTCACATATGAATTTTTCAGTTACACCACTGAAGAAGGCAGATGTTGTATTACAGTTGTGTGTTGTCAGATCTGCTTGTTGATGCTCCTTTATACAAGGTGAAGTCCTTGCAGTTCTGTTTTTGAATGGTACCTGCAGAAATAGAAGTTTTAGACAGAAAATGTTGCGGGGTTTTTTTTCTGAAAAGATTTATAGAAGAAACCCTGCCCCAGGCATAAAAAGCTGAAATGCAGGCAAGGGTGCGGGTTTTGCTGAGTTTATCAAATGGAGAATTAACCTGTAAATTCTGTGGGAGCTTTACATTCAGGAGGTTTTGTACTTATGCAGGATATGTGGGTTTTGACATGCATATTTTAAAACATTGAAAACCTGCTTTAGGCATACACGAAGTCCAAGTTCTCAGCCTGCTGGTAGGACAGGTGCTTTCCATAGGAAACGCACAAGTGATTCCCAGTGTTCCTGGAAAAAGGCAGTAAGCCTAAAGGGGTTAGTTTAAAAAGGTAGCCTGTTCCATTTGCTCTCCTTGGCAGTATTAAGACCAGATTCAGGAATGTTTTTGATAAAGAAATGTAAAAATGAATGATGGAAATTGCTCTAGAGCTGTGCAGCATTTGCAGCATGCATTTCTCTCTTGTTGCCTCTTCTGAGCAGGTCTGGGAAGACCATGTGGCGATCTAGCACATGTGCTCTGCTCTGGAAGTGTCGGGGGGCTCGGGTTAGATTGATAACGTGTTTTGCTAGAGACTTTACAAGTGCACATTAAAGCAGCATATCCTTATTGAAAAACATTATTTAGAAGGCAAGGTATGACAGAGACAGGAGAATATGGTAATAACGGTAGAACAGGCCAGGATGAGTTAAAGAATAAGAGGCGAGATTGCTATTATCTTTCCTGCCGGTCATGGGCTGAGAATCGATTAGTGTTGGACTTGAAATATGTAATTAATGATGAAAAGAGCCACTAGCAATTTGGACTGTATTGAACGTGAATTGTGTAATGAACTAGGGAGGTGAGCCTAACTACATTAGGTGGGAGAACCTGTCACATCTATAATATTAAAAAGCTGTCTTAGTATTAGAAAACTGCAGTGGTAGAGTACTCGGTAATTTAGAGTATTTAGCATAAAAAATTTGAATGAACTAATTAAGGGTATTAAAATGGCTGCAATAAAATTTGAACATTGAAATTTTATAAAAGCTCTAAGCAGTAATTAAGGATGCTATTTTAATATATAAAATTCATTGAAGTTGAGCAAAGAAAAATCCTGCTGCAGATCACAAGGGAAAGTGTAAAAGGAAAAAAATCTGCTTTAAAATTCTTGTTACTGTGTCTCTATTGGATTTAGTTAAATAACTAAGTAACAGGCAGCTAGACTATACTCTTCTCATGCGTAGTATGATTTGGGATATTCCCATGTGCTTGCTAAAATTGGAGAAAATAGTCCTTTGCATGTTTATCTGATTTTATACCTCGGTTGATAGGGGATTAGAAACTACATTGTGAATTTTGTCTGCTCTGTATTTTCTGAGATCTTTCCATTTTAGAGCTTCTGAGATCATGATTGAAATGAAAGCTATGGTTCTCTGCCTAATCAAGCAGCTTCCTCGTTTTTAGCTGGTGAAAGGTTTTTGGCACCCTGTTCTCAAGTGATCCTTGCTATAGCAGTTGGGCTACTGCTGCTCGGAGAATGGCAGCTCCCTGAGGAAAATGAAGGGAAGCCCTGTTTATAGCAGCTGGCTCTGGATGACCCTTTTGGTGCTGGAACTGCCTGATGGAGCAGTAAGAGAAGACAAGCTAACTACCCACCGACCTGCAGATTTTTGAATAAGCTCAAACAGTAGCCAAGAAGCTACCGGGAAACAACAGAAAGCTTTTGCAAGAAGTTACCTAGTCTTACAAATTTATTCAAAAGCTCACCAGAACATGTCGTAGGTTATTCTGAGTATCAAGCTACATCTTGTCACTTGAAAAGGTACTTTTCCAAAAAGGTTCACATAGCTGTGTTTTTAAGCCATCCACCCTCTCTCCTTCCATTAAAGTAATTGTCTTTTGTGTGACAGTGAGCTGGATCAAGTAGATAGAATGGGGCCTTTCAGTTTGCTACAAGTTTCTATTCTTAACCGCTTTCCACTGGTGATAATCAGGACTTTTTTCTGCTTACCAGGGTGTGCCCCTTTCTGCTACAATACCGGTGTTCTTCCCCTATCGCGTGCTTTTGGCATTCATGGTTTGTGCCACCGCAGCAGAGCGGGTGAGTCTGAGCAGGTTTGAAGGTGAAGGCTGAGGCCCACTGAGGCAGGGGCACGTGCACAGACTCACTTATGAACTGTGTTTATTGATGAGTTGTCTTTGTTCATTGATATCTGTGTTAATTGATGCATATTCTTTGATTAGCATTTGATGCGGATTAGCATCAGCATTGCTAATGACCACCATTACCTTTTTCCAAATGACAAGTACATGAAGATTTGTATGGCACGGAGCTGTTGTAGCTCCTGTTAAAGTACCCTCCCTAAATGGAGCCCAAACATGTTCATTCGCTCTTTTTGAAACCCAGAGCAGGAGAATTCATACCTTGTGTGTCCAGTAATACTGGAAATGTGTTAATTTGTTCTGTTACTCTAAAGTTTTACATTCATTGCATCTTCCTTGAGAAGTATTTCTGAAAAATAAAGCTATTAATTTAGTTGGCTTTTCCTGAAATTAAAGGGAGTATGCTTTTTCTTGTTACATATAGCTGTACAAGTGAATGGATATTACTTTTATCACTCAGCTAAATTCTCCATAAAATCATGCCAGTGTTGCTAGAGCACTACTCCTTTTTAGCACTACATTAATGTGCTTTTCAGCATTTCTCTTAGCAGGACTGTGATCAATACAGTACTTCATAGTTTCTGAGGATAGACTCAGATTTAGATAGAATGTGAGTATTAATGTGTAGAGATTATTTTCTGGAAGTGATTGTGCTGGTAGGTCATTCTGGAGACAAAACCAACTTGTCCTGGACCAAGAAGCTGCCTCTCATCCTAAACCCCAGTAGTCACTTATTAAGCTGTCTGCATTCATTGATGTAGTCTGTTTATACCACTGCTGTTTATATTATCAGAGAAATCATTCATAGCTTTCTCTTCTCTGAGATTATGCAGAATGAAGCAGCAAGATAATTCTAAATGTCCTGCTCACAGATGATTGGCTTGGAAGATGACTTCAACTCAATCTGGTGGGTAGTGTGGATACAGTATGACAGATGCAGGTGCTCTCTTGATGTTTGGGCAGTGGGTCTCTTCAGAGCTGTTGTGTTGAGCTGTGCCTTTCCTGTCCAAGCATTTCTGTGTAAAGGAGGTGGTCTTGCAGGTATTGGAAAATGAACATAGTTGTGTTAAACACTGCCTTTGAGAGGAACAACCGCACTTATCAGACTGTAATTTATTCCTTTATTAGAGGGCGCTCCTTCAGGTGGTGATGTTTCATACCCTGTTTTATCATTGAGAGTTTTTATGTAGCTTGCTAATTGTTTCCTGTTCAGGGAGTACAGTTTTCTGGGGCTAGATATTACCTAGGAAATTGCACTTAGGGGAGGGGAAAAAATCTCTCCAAACATTTTAATGGGTATTAGCTGTGCTTTCAGTAGGTGTTCCTTTGAATTTTTATCAACTGAGATACTGAAATGTTTCTTCGATGTAAACCTTTTGAAGAGTTATATAATCTGTTTCATAACCTATAAGTTAATAGCATAATGTAACTTTTCTTGAGGGTATAAAATGGTGTTCTTACAAGCAAAAAATGCTTGTCAACTGGAAACAATTGCTTGTACCACCTCCTTCCCCGAATTTTTGAGCCCTTCTTCCTCCCACTAAAAATAAAGAAATAAAAAGGCTAACAACTCGGGTAAAATGATGAGCATTAAATCTTGTGCTACTAAAGCTCTGGAATATTTGATAGATTTTTTATTTTTTTTTTTAAACTGTGGTGAATTGTGGAAGATTTTTGAAACAAGCCTTTGAGGTAAGGAACATGTATTAGTTTGGAAACAGAGAAATCAATCCTTTAAAATAGTTCTTCAGTATGTATTTAATTACCTGTGTGTATTCCAAATGTGTTTAAGGTAGCAAAGGAGCCTAAAGATTTTTGGCAAATATATGCTGCTTGGATGGAAACCCAAGAATTTTAACAACGTTTCTGGGGAATATCTTGCTTTTCTTGGTCTATGTAATTTATATCCGTATGGGCAGTTTGGTGTCACCTTTTGAAGATTCATGATTTTTAGTTTGGTTTTCTAAGGCAATACAGCTTTGCAAGTGTTCCACTTGCTCCTGACCTGCGGGACAGTGGGGTGTGCAGTGAGTGGCAGAGGAGGAGCTGGGAATCGTGATTTAGGAGGGGACAAAGAGCAGCAGGTTGCAGTGCTTTAAAACTGTTAATTTTTGGTCTTGTTTTTAAATAGGGCAGAGTTAGGTTATTGGTTTTTTTTTTTTTAATGGTACAACATGCCATGTTATTTAAACGGGCTAGATTACTGAGTTGCTGCATGTCTCTCTAGAGCACAGTGACTAATTTAAATCAAATTTGGAGGGGGTGGGGGCTGTCCAAAACCCCAATTTCTCTAGTTTTTGTGGAGGTAGATAACTGGGTAAAGTTACTCTGTTAATACCTCCCTTTCCCATTCCTCTCCTACATACACATATTCTTCTAAATAAAAGCAACAGCAGGACTTAAATTGTTGTTGCATGTTAGAGAATCCACACAGAGTTACAGTGCGGTAATCCATTGAGAACCAAGGTTCATTGTTTCCACAGCTCGTGAAACTGCTGGAGAAGACAAACATGAGGAAAGTGTAAGTATATAGCAGTCTCAGCCAGAGCACTCCCTTGGAGTGTTTGTCCTTTATCGGTGTATCAGGATGGCAGCAAAGACTTTTTGAGTTTGTGATTCCCGAAAACAGAAACAATTGTTTTTACTCTAGAAGCAAATCTTCAATACGGTTTAAAACAGAGCAATTATGTTCTCAGGAAAGACAGCAGAAGGAACAGAAAAATGCATCAACACTTTCTCAGAAGTCCCTATGAAGCAGTTGATCAGATTTAGGATCTCACTTGATGGCTCATGATGTGTTTTTGCAAATTCATTTTTTTTAAAGTGGGATTGTGCTTGACTTTTCTGAAGCCACATAATCCAGTTACTGCATTGACAGAAATCCATGTACAACAGCAAAATACTGTTAGGTGAGATTTTCTTGTTGTCTGGGTGAGGAGATGGTTTCACTCTTTACTCTTGTCTTACTAGTTGTTTCTGTAGTTCCCTAGGGAAGAAAAGAGGTTGCTGCACTCAACCTGTCACACTTGGTCAGCAAGTGGTTGCAGGATGGGAATGCACGTTGATCAGTGCAACGGGGAATAAGGTTATATTCTACTTTATGCATATTGTGTAAAATTTTCCAGATTCGGATTTTTACTTTTAATTTAAGAAGCACTGTATTTGCTTTAAGAATTACTTTTTGAAATGTAGCAGCTTGTTGGGAGCAGTGATCCATTTACTGGGGAAAAATTCAGCTGGTTTGAGGTTACAGGTCAAATTTGACACCTGTCCTCTTCAGTTCAGTCTTGAGTTTTACACAGTGCCAATGTCATGTGGGGAATTACTGCTAGATCGCTAATAAATACAAACTTACACAGCCTGATGTTAAAAACCCAGAAGAAAAGCCAACCCTCAAATAAAAGGAAAGCCTGGTGAATCCCAAAGCCTTATTACCTTTTAAGAATTAGTGTGTGAGAATTATCTGCATGACAAATAGGTTATTGGAAAAAAGCTGTGTAAGATTCGGTTAAACGACCAGTTTTTCATTTTAGTGCTAATGTATTAATCTAGTAAGAAACTGTTGTGTTTGTGGGATGCTGATAACAAAGCTGGTATTAATGTAGCCTTTTGATTTCCATCTGAAGAATGGAGCCAAAAGACCACGTGAATTCTCAGTGATAAGCATCACAATTGAAATGTTTAATTACAAAGGCAAATCTATGTAGAAAGGCAACAGTGGGATTTTGTAAAATATATATTATTTATGTGAACACTAGCACTGTATCTCCTCCAAACGGTAAGACAGTAGCAAAGTACAGGATAAAATGTAGAGACTCATTTTGGGGTAAAAAGAAACCAAGAAGTGCTTGGACGTAAATATTTGGGGTCAAAAAATTAATTCTGAAGGTTTTTATGGAAGGTAGGTAAGAATACGGTTAAGCAGTATACTTGCTCAAAATGACTAGGCTGCTGCTGAAACATGTATGCAGTTTCTCCTCCATCCTTCTTCCCTCGTTTTCTGAACTTTGTGCTCTTGCCAGCATAGTCTGCATCATAGCAACGGTTAACTTTTTGGAGGAATATATTCTGAAATAGTGAATATATCATTTTTCAACTGGAAATATTCCCTACTTAGAAGGGAAAACATATGAAGTATTTGAAACTGAAGTAGAGAAGCAGGCATTCAAAGGTGATTTTGCTGGTAGACCTGAACTTGATGACAGGAATGTAAATGGGGGCAAAAATGAGGGAGGGGATGGGGCAGGGCAGGATGAGACCTTCATTTGGGTCAGTGGAAGAAAAGGGACAGGAAGGGAGGTTGGTTCCTGGCAGGGAGGTGTTATTCTTCTGGCTGAATCTGTGGTCCTTGAGGCACGGTCATTGAAAGGCACGGAGAGGAAACCACATCGGTCAAGATCTACGTGATCTGGGTTCTCACATTGGGTTTTGCGGGGAGAAATTAGCCTTCCTGAAGGTGTGATGAAGAAGCAGAACAACTGGATATGGTACGGTCTGGCTGTGCAGGTGGAGAGCTGGGGATGCTTGTGGCATTCAGACTGCTAAGGGGTTGCTTTGCTCTGTGAACTTCACCTGGTGCCTGGAGATGACAGGGTGGATGTCAAGAAGACAAGTGGAGATTTTGTACTGAATAAAGGAAGAGATCCAGAGAGGAGAGGTAGATTTGGAAAGCAAATAAGAGCAACTGTAGTATTCAGCATAGGTGGTAAGGGACGATGGGTTGGTTTGTTTATTCTCAGAGGGGTTTGTTGAGGTGGGATACAACTATGTTTTTGAAAAAGAGAAAAACAACAACCATGCAAGGTAAATATTAGGAAGTGTAGAGTATTGAGTTAAAGGATAATATTGATGCAAAATCTAATGTATGTAGATGCAAGCAATCAGGAAGATCTGGATTTTGATCGTGTTCTGGGGGAGTACAGCTATACCCACTGCACTTGTCTTGTGCCCTGTGCTGGAGTTTGACCTCAGTCAAAGTACTGGTCTTTACAGGTCCTCCATCTGCCCAGTGTGGTCTTTTGATTATTGTAGATGTAGTTATACTGATTTTAAAAAAAATAAATTCACCAGGAATAGGCATGACTTGTTTTAATGACTTTCAAATTTAAGACATCTTGCCTCTTTCTCAATTATTTAAAGGTATGATTCATGAAACTGTGATCAGCTAACTTCTGGATTTTAAAAAGGTTCATTACAGTTTAGAATTCTTGTAATAAAAACTTTAATACAGTGTTTACTGGTATCTCGCAGAAGAGGTTAAGGGAAACTTGATTGTCATATTTAAACAATACTGTTTAATTAGTCCTGTGCCTCGTGACTGCTGCCAGCTGTCCACAGGTTATCAAGAAAAAATTTTCTCCTGTCTTGATGTGGAAAGTGACTTTTTAAGGCAGTGCTTTTCTTGCTGTTCCTCAGTGTCAGATTAACTATAGCTAGAAATGAAACATCGGTTACTTGTGCTCTTGCCTGCTTTGCTGATATGAACTGACTGCAAGGTGGGAGTCAGAAAGAAACCCTGTCTCTGGGCCTTGCTCCCTCGGTGAGCCTGAGGGGTATGTATGAAATATATATCTATATATATATACACACACACACATGTATAAGGATCAGACTTTCAAAGTTCTTTTTATCTAAGCTAAAAGGATTGGTTGTGATTCAGTTTTTAGAATATCGTCCCTGTTAAATCCAGGGCATGTGGGAAGTCCCCCTAGGAATGGTGGCATCCCTGGAAGCAGCCTGGCACACTCGGTGGAGCTCACCTGGACCAGGCTCTGGCTGAAGGGACGCAGGCAGGCGCTCGGACAGTGTCTGACTGTATTCTGATCTCCGTAGTGCCTTCCAGAAGGGTTTCAGCCAGCATCAGTACCAGTAGATAGTCAAAGGCTGGGTACTGTAAGAGCCTGGTGTTTATCCCAAAGCAGAAAATGTAACGGGAAAGCATTTTTTACCTTGGTCATATGAGAAAATGGTTTGATCACTGGATTTAGAGGATGTGAGAAAGGAAATTGAAACACTTCTCAAGGTCATATTGGAGCTGAGAAACCATTGCAGTGTTTCTTACCTTATCATTGACACAGGAGGCACTTCATGATCTAGAGTCTTTTCAAAACTGACTACCCTTTGTGTTTTAGAGAGAGAGAATATTCTCCACTTTAAAATGCGCTTACCTTTCAAAGGTCAGACAGGGCAGTCTATGGACAGGATCTGTGTCGTAGCAGAGATTGGCAAAAAATTGGCATTTAGTACTCATGAAAATAACCTGCTAGTATAAGGCAGAGTTTTAAGGAAAACCAATCTTAAATAAGATACTGTTGGTAGTACTGCATTATTGTCAGGCTTTTAAGTTGTGATAGTTAAATTTTCCTAAAGTATTCTTTCTGAGATTTAACTAGTTGGCATTTTAGATGTGTACTCCTGTACTGTGGTTATGCTTTGTGTATAATAGTTATCACCAAGTACACTAACCTAAAATTGGTGGATATCTCGGTCCAGAGAAAGACAGTGTGATCCACTTAATCTGATTCCTAATTAGGAAAAAAACTTGACCAGGTGATTTCTTGAAGTCTAGTGAGGTTGAAACTGTATACTCAAATTTTTGGTTTACTCAATGTATTTTAAAATACAGTGGTGGTATTTATTATTACAGGGATTTTACCCAAAACAAATAACAGAAACCTAAATTTGACGGTTTTCTGTATGCTCCTATAGATGAGTTTACAAGTAGCTTGACTTGCTTAAATTAGACGTTTAATGATACATACCAGTGTAATATTTTACATATCAATTTTTTTCATACTTCATTAATTTTGTGCACTTAAATAGAAATACAAGAGTTACATCTTGTTGGTCTTTTATTTTTTTTTTTTTTGTAATTGTTAGTGAGTCTAAGCCTGCAGTGGGTTTCCAGATATTTCCTTCTGTAGAAATGAAGCCACAATGTTTATGTTTTAATTTTTTTGGTGTATGTGATGTGTTACTCTGAGCTGTGGTTATTAATTGACAGATGAGTTACACTATGATGGCACTTAAAATGCACAACATGTATTTCTGAAAGCAGTCGTTGCTATAGCAACTTTCTAGTAGGTCACTGGCAGTGTTGTGTGAGTGTGTGTGTATGATTTGGCTGTTAATGCAGACTAATACTGATAGAAAAATGAGAAATGTGAGAGTCAGAAAGAAGGTAGCCCTTCCCCCCTCCCTGTCCTCTCCCATCAAAACCAGGGTAAGATAATTTTGTGGAGAAAATGCTTAGTTAGGATATTGTATGTATTGGCAAGAAACTGGCTGTCATCTGCTATAATTAAATGTTTTCTTTCTATTTGTGCAAAGATTACATATATATATAAAAAACCAAACCCAAAATGCCTTAATATCATTCTGCTTTTTCTTTGACATCTTTAGAATTTGGTTAGGAAAGGCATGCATATTCAATTCATTGGAAAGCAATGTGTTATATTTATTGAGCATGAAGATCTGTTTTTAAAGAGGAAGGACATCTGTATTATATGCTGGAAGTGAAAAATTTGAGAAATTGCTTCTTTTTTCACATTTGTAAGACCTTTCAGCAAAGTACAATCCATTGCCAAAGCAATTTAGGCCAGTAGAAGTCTTGTGGTCCCATTCTCCCTGTCTCTTCCCTAGCACTAGTCCTGTGCTCATGTGAGCAAGGGGTGAGCCAGTTCAGGGAGCTGATCCAGACGCAAACAACTTGAGAACAATTTTAAAAATTGCTAGATGACTTCTTGAATTGCATAAGTGGACAGAAAGACACATGCCAGTACAGCCGCAGGAGGGAGGAGCCACGGTAGCTGCGGTTCAGGTCAGTGTACGTGGATGGCAGGGACTGGGATTTTCAGAGGGGCTGAAGATGGTATTTCCCACTGACTTCTGGTTTTAGTTTGCTGTGAAACTTAACTAAAAGTACGGTGCAGAGGAGTCCTGAGAAATTATTTGCATTTGTATCTTATTAAACTCTAATAGTCTCTTCTGTTTGGTTTTTATTTTTTACTGCTTTAATTAGAGAGCATTCATATAGCTCTTGGTGATCAACATATAGCCAGGCCATTATTTTCGGTCTTGAAGTAACACTGCCTTATGATATTAGAAAATTAATGATTTAAGGTAGCACATTCTAGGTTGTGATAAATGAAAATAATGTCAAGTGTAGGAAGTGTTCTATGATACTGCAATCCACTAGATTTTTTTTTCTCAAATTACAGCAGTGTTGTTTTTTGAAAAAAGTATAACAACGTGAACTTTGTTTTGTGTTGAGTGTCTCCTTCTGCAGAAGAAATGAACAAGCTATGCTGCATTTGCAGTTGAATCAATATGGTAGATTTTTTTTCTGCTGTCCGGACAGGAGCAGTGAGAGATCCTGGTAAAGACTAGAGGGAGGGCAGTAGGACTTGAGCTGCTTGCTTCCTTCTCTTCTTTTCCAGTGTCTCCTGTCTCTCCATTTACTGGTTTGCTGAGGGAGAGACCAGGATCAAACTCGCTGTAAAGGAAGGAGCAGGAACATAGGGCCAAGAGTAAGAGGAAAGAGCAGGGACTGCATTTTTGACAACAGCAACGCATCGGATTGGTTCAACCATTGTATGAAAACTCATCCCAAGACTCTACTGGAAAAGAAAATGTCTGTTCTATGTTGTGGTTTTGGTGTTGTGTGGTTTTGTTGTTTGGTTTTGTTTTTTTTTTCCTCTCTTATATCTAGTCCTGTTCTCAGTGTTTTGAGAATTGATTTGTGAAAGTGCCAAGTGTTGATTTAACCCCTGGGGGGAAAAAAAAAAAAAACCCTTAGCATTTTTTTAGTATGTCAATGATTGTTGAATGCTTTATTAGATGTACTTGTATATACTTTGTACTCTGGAAAAGCTTGCTCTAGCTCTGCCTCAAGGGTAAAGGCAATGCTTATAGATTAATGTTTAAATTTATTTGAATAATTTGTAATGAGATGGAGGTAGAACCAGGTATAAGAAAAACGAAAGCTTTTCTTTTCCTTGTACTTGCTGTAAGGATTGTTCCTAGAGGAAATGTTCCCTTATTTAACTCCTGGGGTTACAGTTTTCAGTTAGAACTTGTTCTTATCCCATGGGAGTTGACAATGTTTAAGGAAATACTTCAAAATATTCCCACTTTTGCTTTTACAGCCTGACAGTTTCAAGTATCAGTTACCGTATATATTTTCATTTTATGTAACTGTGTAAAAGGTACTGAAAATTCTCTTCTTACCTTTCCAAAGTGCAGAAGAAAATGTCTGCAAATTCTGTGACATTTAAAACTGTGTGGTCTGATCCCTTCTCTGCAAAAACAAAAGCCAAGGAGTCTTACAGGGGAAAATAACCCCTTGTGTGGATCAGCTGCTGGAATTTTCCCTCTCACTGGAGAGCCTCAGCTTCTGGGGATGGCAGTTTCTCTCTTCCGGAGCTTCTGTTAAGTTTCACTCAGTTTTACCAGCAGTGCTTAGAGAAATGGGCTTTTTCTATTTTCAGTGTCATGTATTTGATGGCCGAGGGAAGATGATTCTCTTCTCTTCTAGGCAAGAGATTTTTTTCTTCTCTCATCTGTTAATTTTTCTTTTTTTTCTTAGTCTGTTATTCACCAGGAAGAGATTTGTAAGGCTGTGTTTATCTAAGCAGAAGGTTGATGTTAGCAGGCCTGTTGGAGTCCATCACTGTTAACTAGGTGGAAAATTCTGTGAGTAGCAAGTGTTTTTCTGTTCCAGTTGTTGAAGATAGTGTGATACGTGGTTTGAACACTGACCTTAATTTTGCCACTCTTCTCTTTCCCTGAACAGAGCTGTTAACTTCTGCAGGCTCTGAAACAAGATAGATACCGCTAAAACCTCAACAAGTTTTGGTTGTATCAGGATAGGCTCAGGATTTGAAGTTGTTTCTGCTGTTGGGTCCCTCAGAGGTGCTAGTTTGTGCAGCACAGCTCCTGTAGAGAGATTCCTGATTTAATCCGTTAGCCTGTTTTCTGTGAGGCATCTCACTGCAGCTACTCCGTATTTCTGGTTATTGGCAGTTAATTCTTGATTTCCTTTCCCAGTTTGCAGTTAAGGTTAGCTATCTTTAGGGATCAGAGTGTGGAAGAGGTTTGGTTGCCTTTTTTTTTTTTTTTTTTTTTTTTTTCTCCGCTCCATAGGAGGGGAAAGGGTTACTGGAAAAGCCCATGTTCTAGCTTTCCAGTGCCACAAGGTTTCCTCTCTGTTTGGGTATCTTTGGAAAAATAAAGCACTCTGCCAGTTCATGCTGGAACACCTGGTAGTTTCATTACTAATGTCATGGAGCAGCTTTCATCTGGTGCAACCTTTCCAAGTAAGGCAAGATCTCTTCTTTCTTCTAAGTGGTCCATTTTGGCTAAGCATTATCTAAGATATTTCAGGAAGCCCAGCAGCTATGTCAGTCCAATGAACTGTTTTGGTAAATAACTCCCAGATCAAAAGTCCCTCTTTGCTTGGAGGAAGGACTGCTGTCAGTGTTACTGGGAGTAAGCACTTTGACTAGGCTTTAACACGAGCAGGATGGTCACACAAAAACAAGTGATGCTTGCTGAGACACAGTCACACTGTTTCCAGTTTTTGTCATCTGCTTGTCTAAGTAACTGTTCAGAAATAAAAAAGGTGTTCCCGTATTTCTGTAAACAGTGCAAAATACAGTTAAAAAAAAAAAAGAAGAAAGCATCAGTGTTTTAACTTACAATCTGGGTATTCAAGTAAATTGGTGATAGCTTTACAGTTCAAGTTGTAATCATGTCTTCAAATAAATGTGTTTCTATTGAGTCAAGAGGAAAAACAATCTTAAAGGGCAAAGAGGAAGAAAGAGAGAAATAAGTTGGTGTATAGTCAGCGGAGCTAGTGAAGTCTGGTTTAGTAATCTTGTCATGTTCCTTACTGAAGTAAATCCAGAAGTTTGCCCATGTCCTCGCAGGCTGCCCACCTTGTGTGTGGCACCTTTACCCATGGTGGGGTGCAGCTCGGTGCCTTCCCTGGGCTGGGCAGAGCAGGGCTCACGGGCAACCAGTGCTGAGCTGTGTGCCTGAGAAACAGGACAAACTGCTGATTCTGGCCCCTGCCTCCACCCTCACAGGAGCACCAGGCTCAGCCACTGCTTATTTTCAAAAATAATCTTTTGAGACACCTGTCGTTCTGTCAAATCCGTTTGTATTTGGCAACATGTTCAAAAACTGTCAAGAGATGGAGGGCAAACAGCCTGTTTCGATGTGAGGGCCTTGGGAAATGAAGCTGAATCAGCTTCTTGTTCAGCTCATGGGTTGGCTTCTCTGTGCTTGCCTTTCCTCCTTGTATTTCAGATAACACTTGCCTGGTTTTTCAGTTTGTCCAGTTTGGAACTGGACTTCAAACTGATTCCACGCAGTGTGATTATCTTCCATCTTGTACAGTCATCATTCCTGTATCTGGATCAATGAAAGAGATTTCCACCCCCTCCACCCCCCGCCAACATTTTTTCCCCAAGAAAGTTTTGATTTTAATGGATTTATTGTGGTATGCAGGATGTTTTTAAACAGCAAAGAATAGACAGTTTCACCCCCTACTGATTCTTCGTAGGGTTGTTGACTAACCAAAATTAATTTCAGCACTGAATTATAAAAGCTTTTTTTATCACTGAATGATAAAAAGGGTTATTTACTGAGCTAAAATACATCTTGTTCCCAGGTGCTAATTTGTCTTTTCCCTGGTGACAATTGCATTTTGAACTATTGCAGAACTATTTTCAGGTTTACGTAGTGCTTGATATTAACTTCTCTACTATTTCTTCTTACAATTTAATTGATTTCTTGTGACTGCTGTGTCAGGGAAATTATTAAAGAATGCTGGTGGATAGCCAACCCTGTTTAACTTCTCTTTAATTTCTTGGGTCCTTAGATTCCTTGTTTTTCTCTTGTGTCAGAATCCATCAGGAAAATCTTGTAGGTATAGGTAATACATATTTTTTTAGGTCAGTTGACTTAAGTCAGTTTGTAGTAGACAAGCTTCTGGATCAAACATCTTCAGCCTGAAATAAAATAACAGTCCTCAAGCTCAGTAAAGGTAGAAAGCAATTAATTGCTGTGAGCTCTGCTGCAGTGGGGGGAGGATGTTGAAATCTGTATTGCCTGTGGGGCAGAGAAATATGTTATAGGAATGGAGGAAACTAATGTGTAATAAAGTCACTTTCCCTTTTGAGTCAATTATTTAAAATTATTGTGAATTTTTATTTTCTAGCCGTGTGCTTTCCTAAGTCCTTAGAATCAGGAGTGAGAACTTAGAAGTGGAATCATTTTGTTCTGTGTTGTGCTGGTAAATCATTATTTCAGTGTTTGCTGCTAGTCCTGCTATTGTTTTTCACCTGCGTAGTTTTGGGGAAGTCATCTTGGGATTTGGTGAATTACTTCAGTGTGGGATCTGTGGATTTGGGTTTGAATTTTGATTGCAGTGTGAGGGATTTATGGTCACTGGGGAAATGTGTTTGCAATGCTTTTTATTTTTATCTTCAACATGGTCACATGTGTCCATTGGGAAAATGTGCATCTCCTCACAAGTTTATTGTGGTGTTTGCGTTGTTTTAAGATTGGAGGATGAGCGAAGTGTTTTGAGGTATGCTTTTCCAGTAGAGGTTTTAACTATACAGCTGATGAAAGTCATAAGCTGTGCCATTTGTAATAATTGAGGACATCCAATAGTCACTACTGTAGTACCTTTCAGCAACATTTGTTCAGCTTGTTCAGAATACTGGTCTGTTTTTGTGTAGCTGTGTCTTTGGAGAAAGTTCCCTTTAGACCAGCAAAGGAGTGTGATGATGAGCGCCCTCGCAGCGCATGCTGTGGTTCTTGATACGCTGCCTAGATGTTATGGCTTGTTTGAATTTCACGTTGTTGGTGGTGTTGTGACAGTAGGTGTGTTGGTCCAGTGGACAGGAGACTGGTATCAGTGTAGACTCTGAGAACAGTTTGATAGAAAAGCATTTGCTTGGTATCACACATTGGAGATGACTTCAAAAGAGTATGAGTTTTCAGACTGAAAAATAGATGATATCTGTATGTTTTAGGAAAAAAATAGGCTTGGTTATATCTTTATAATTTCTTTCCTTAAGTGAGCCCGTGAGGGTTTCAGCATATTTATGCGCCTGTTCCAATGCCTTGAGACTGAGGTGGTGTCAGGTTAGGATGGATTGAAGGCATTTGGCAGTGTATGGGGTCTGGAGTTACTGTTCTTGTAAATTCTTAAGGCAAAACATGGTATCACAGAACGAGAAATTGGTGATCCGACTTAAAACGTTTGTAGTAGCATCAATGGCTTTGATGGAGGGATGATAGAAATTGTGTAGTTTATAGATGTGTTTTAGTTTGTCTTCAAGATAACTTGCTCAGTGAGTAGTAAAGGGAGAAATTCTTTCATGCGTTCTGATGGTTTTTGTTCCATCTGTACTTGGATTAAAGACCTGCCAGGCTTCCCAGTCTCGGGGAGCATATAAAAAAGTTCCTAGAGCAGGAGAATAGGGTTGCTTAGTTTACGGGGAAGAGAACTTGAAACAAATTTTAAGGTGAAGAGGAATCAAGCCAGAGTTGCCAGCTTGTTTGGCTGATTGTCCAGGTTTGGGATTACTTAACAGCTTTTTCTTTTGTATCTAGGACATTGTGGGATTTAAGGATCGGGTAGCTTTTCCCTGGAAGGCTGCAGTTGTGGGCTCTTTCAGAAGAGGGATTGTAGTGGTGCGAGACATAGGTGAGGGGTGTCTGGTTTGATGTGGAGGTGGGTTTTCTCAGGAAATTGTTGAGATTGGGAGGTAGGGTTTGATTCTGTAATTACTATATATACATTTTTTTTCCTATTTAATGATTTTATGGGCTAACTTAATCTTTTTTTGGTCTACCTTAGCTACTTTTTTTTGGCTCTTGTTCAGTTTTCACAAACTTTTTTAGGAATGTATCAGGTATTTATAATTTAGGCACTCTGGCCGATGGATAGAGGCAGGACATGGAAATTACTCCCTCTCCATGGTACACCACTATATTGTCAGTATTCTAGCAGAGTGTCAAGAATCAACAGTCAAAAAATCTGTGCTACTGTGAGCTGTTTTGAGAAGTCCCTTTTATGCTAAGGCAAATTTGATTTTAAATTTTTTTTTTAATAAATCATTTACAGAGTTATTTGGACTAAAAATAATCAACAATGGAAGGAAAACAGCTTTCTTATGACTCTTGTTGAAATTTATTCCTGCTTAAATGAAAAGCATAAGTGGAACCCCTGTCCACTTAATGATTCTACAAGTTAAAAATGGTTACTAAAACAAGGGTATTTAGACTGCCTCACTGCAGAAAGATAGCATTATGCTACTTGTAGTAACGCCTGTTGGATATTTGCTAATCCCTTTATTAAATGCAACTTCTCTTATACAGAGCTCAAAACACGAGAGATTTAACAATTTTTAAAAAAATCCACGTACCCTTGTGCGTGCAAAAAAAAATGTATTTGAGGGAAAAAGGAACCTTAGTAGAACAGATGCCAGTTAGCTACATCAGGCTGAGGGTTAAGCTGAATTTCCAGCCTGACGGCAGTATAGGAATCCATAGATTTTTGTCCTATGAGCACTGCTGAAGTCCCTGGACTGGGAAAAACTGGTACTTTGGGATCTTCCAGTTCCTGGACTGATAGCATTGAGAGTCCTAAAACTCTTGGCCTAAAACTTCAAGGGTTATCTCTGGGGTAAGTATAAATACTGAGTAGAAGCTTTCAATATCTGTCACACCTGGATAATGCCCAGAAATCTGCTGTTCAGGGGGCTTGGATTGTGACATCTTTGTTAAGGACAAGGATCCTGATAGATCTAGCAGCTAGGAAATGGATAGAGCTGCTTCTCAAAGCTTGTGGTCCAAGGCGTGTGGTTTTCTAAATGAGCAGTTTTCAGTGGTGGGAATGCTTTAACATAATCCTTCAATGCTGCCACCTTCTGAAGAACCACTGTGCCTTTGCATTCTTTTGAGGGTAGGGTGGTAACGGTGTCTATCAGGAAACTGGAAGACTAGTACACTTCAGGGTGGTCCTGCATTTACTTCTACATGCTACAGCAAGAGTCTTTTTATATTAACCATTAAATATTGCTTCTGTTAGCAGCAGCGTGAACTTAGAAAAGTTATTATTTTAGTGACCTTGTTTTCCTTAAGCCTTTGTGTATGTCCCCCGAAGTTCATATGAGTACCAGAATTAGTCATTTACCAGAGTTTTTGATTTATAAGCGACTTCAAAATGCATGTTTTCTTTGATAATCTGGACAAAATGTTCTGCAGTTCCTCTTGGTTTTTCTTATCCAGCGTCCCATATGAGGAAAAAAAGAAAAAGCAAAACAAAGAGAACAAAACCCTGAATCATTCTGATGTTTTTTTTTTCCTTTATTCCAGTGTTCTGCATGTGAGGCTTTGCTGCTTCTTGTGAAAATTGGTTTTATTGTTGGCAATTTTCCAGATGCAATGAATAATAGAACACCAGATGTCCACTGCTGAGAAAAATTACAGATGAGTAAACACTTTTCTGAGGTAGCATAAAAATCTATTAATACTGCTTCTACTGTGCATACACCGTGTACACTCTTGGCCAATTGTGTATTGTGCTGTACAGAGATGAAAATCCAAAGCCTGTGTGATGATCTAAATGTGTTTGACTACACCAGGGATTCCTGCCTTCCTGTAGATGTGGATTATTTTGCAGGAATAAGCAGTTTACTAACTGAAGTGCTTGAGTGTGAATTTAATCACTGGATTTAATTTTAATTATTGTCACAGATGGATTTGATTGAGGGTAAAGTCACAGAAACATTAGAAGAAATGGGGGGGGGGGGGGGGGGGGGGGGAAGGGGTGTCAAGGGTTCATCTGGTTCTCACCCTTTCCCTTCCAGCAGGCACAGTTACAGTTGTGCTATGTTTTCAGGCAAAAAGCAGGCTGTGTTCCCAAAGCATGGTCTGCTTTTTCCCAGCTGTTTCAACCACAGAGTTCGCAATGTTTGTTGTACCTGACAAGTGTGCCCCATCTATCTGGGAAAAGAAGAAATCTTCAGTGGTGGATAATTCACATTTGCTTGAGCAAACTATTGGAGTGCTTCACTAGTCCTTGCCTGGATTTTCCTTGATGTGGTTTCAAACCATCGCTTGTCCAGTTCTCACTGAGAAGGGGAGCTTATTCTCCCCCTGCATTGCCTTTGCAACAGTTTTTATGTACTGAAAAAGTAGTCATCCACCTTGAGTCTTGTCTGGTTCCAGTGGTACTCTCCTGTTGCTTTCCTGCACACAGATGTTTCTGAGCCTCCTGGAACCCTGGCATGGCTTGCTAAAATTAAAAACCTGAAAAGTTTTATGCCGTTTTAGTGAGCTGAATTGGCTTACTAAGAAATCAGCTGAACAGGATGGTCCCTTTTTTGGGGGAAGCATTTCATTGTCTCGAAAACTATCTTTTAAAACTTTATGCTAAGTTATGGTCAACACTTACGCTATCCCTATCATTATTCATTTTCATGACAAATTTCAAAAGTTTTCACTGATTGCTCAGTCTTTTGTTGGGAGGATGACTCCACAGTTTCTATGATAGGCAAAATCTCTCTTGAATTTAAATTTGTCCCATGGCCTTTTTTTGTGATTCTCAATGCCCTTGCATCATCTTGAAAAGATGAGTGAGTTTGTCTTCTCAAGACTCTTTCTGAGTGTTGCAAATACAAGTGCAGAGAAGCAGAAGACTTCAAGGATCTATCTGTTCGTGCTCACGATTTGAGGATAGTAGAACCTAGCTTTCTAGGAAGCGGGTGGATAGCTGATGTTATCCTAATGGACAGATGGCAAGGAGCAAGTTGTTAATTTAGACCTTAATTATCCAGATACTGAACCAGCATTAGAACTCAGTGCCTTAACTTTTCGTCTTGTGTAATCAGACCGTAATTACTTGTCTTATGAGTGACGGAGTGCCTGTAGCCCCCAGTGATCTCAGTCCCAGTTGTGAATGCTCAGTGCTGCAGAAAATCAGGTCAAGTGTCTCACTGGGGTGTCCACGGAGTGAGGGGCGGTTATGCCTGAAGAGTCTGTAAGAATAACAAAGGGAAAGCAAGCTTGTTTTCGTATGCTCAGTCCATCAAATTGATTTTAAATAATAATTACAAATTGAAAAGGGTAAAATTTCTGTTCTTGAGCAAGCCGTATCTACAGGCTATTGTTTGCTCAGAGCATTTGGTTAACATCTTTAGTATTAGCCATCCAAGGCGTTATGAGAAAGCATTATATTATAATATAGTTAACAGTGGAGATGATCAAACAAAATAGTGAGTGATGTGTGACATTTGAATCAGCTGTGCTATTATAATCGTGGTTAAAAGATTGTATCAGCTTTTCTGTGTAATCTTGGTGTCAGTGCCTTGGCACACATGCACAGTACAGGAATTAGCTGCTACCTTCTGGAAATAGTAGCAGAAGATACAGAAAAACTGGCTGGTTTTGGCAGCACTCTTTTTAGAGACATGAAACTAAGTATAGAAATGTGGTAGTATGACTTGGAGGTTTTTGTCATTTAAGAATTTTATTCCCAGCTCTGCAAGAAGTGCTTTGTGTAACCTTTCAGTGTGAGGTCTTGCATTCGTAATTGTGAAGAGCACAGAATAATACTGTGCGCTAGAAAGTGAGACTTGAGATTGTTTTTCTGGCTGACTGGACAAGACCTTTTTAGGTTAAAAGTGTTGGTGAGAGGAAGCAGCGACAGCTGTTTTGCCTGTAGAGTCAGTTCTATGTGTTGGTGCAACTGAGGAGACAACTGAAGTTGAAGGCAGTGTTAAATGGACAGCTAGGGGTTGGCATGAGATAGTTCTTGTTCCCACATGTATGTGTAATATATCTGGAAATACCTTTAAAGAATGGGGGGAAAAGAAACTTTAGTCAATGCTAATGGGTATCTACTCAATGCTTTAATTTTGTGTAGAGTCTTGCTTTGTTGTTCTCGGCCTTATATTTTTCTTGTATTATTCCTGTTACCTTTGTGAGCTCACTTCTCTTTTATTGTTTTATGTATAATTTCTTATTGACATTTTCTGAGGAAAGAACAATTGTCCACCCTCAGCTTGCTGTTCTGATATGTCCATTCTTCTGAAAGATCCCTAGCCAAACCATATGCCACGGTGTTCAGAATTGTCCCTTTACTGCGAAACAGCCTATTTCCATCTCTCTTGGACTGGGGAGCCCAGCACTGGACACAGTGCTCCAAACATGTCTCTTGAGCAGAGGGACAGGGTCACCTCCCTCGAGGTGCTGGCAGTGCTCTGCTTAAGGCAGCCCAGGAGGTACTGTTGGCCTTTGCAGCATGGGCACCTTGCTGGCTTGTGTTCAGGTTGTTGTCTACCAGGTCTTTTTTGGAAAAGCTGTTTTCCAGGTGGTTGGTCCCAAACCTGTGCATGGCGTTGTTCCTCCCCAGGTGCAGGGCTTCACGCAATTCCTGTTTGTCTGTTGCTTCAGCCTCTCCAGGTCCCTCTGAATGGCAGCACAAGCTCCTGGTGTATCAACTGGCTCTTCCCAGATTTTTTGCCTTTGTTTTTGACGTGCCATTGCAGGTTGGGAAGTGCAGGTTTTACTACGTATTAAATGGGTAACAGCAACAGCCAAGACGCACGTTTGGGAGAGCGAAGGTAGAGTAATAATAATATGTCCAGTATGATTTTGAAGGATGTAGAAAATGAAGCATCACCATGCTGTGCTAGCCTAGGTGTTCCTAATATTACCTCATTATATCATGGCTAGGTTGGATTAGTAATATCACAGACCACGTATTGGCAGGGCTTGCTATGTACTTTACGTATTGAAGGAGCTCACTAGTGCTTAGTGTTTATTTTTCTGTCACTTGGGCTTTCAATCTTTAAGTACTAAAATGTGATAATGTGAAATTTAGAATTTTGTGTAGAACGTCAATGAAATTATCTTAAAGATAGGCTAAATAAGCATTATGTCTTGTTTGGCCTTAAGTGATGCTGTGTATTTTCAAATTCAGAGCTGGAGGAGGTGATTTAATTTGGCTTTCAGATCAAGTGGCTATAGGATCAACATGAATTAATTTGTTTCACATTCTAAACCTGTAGCAGAAATGAAGCTTACACTTAAAGAAATACATAATCCAAAGCAAACAAAAACTCCTGAGTGATAAAGAACTCAGCACAGCATTTGTCAAGTTATTAAGGGTTAGTTCCTGATGACTGCTTTTCTAGTTCTGCAGGACTTAGAATTTACACTTTGAATTTCTAAATACTATTTTCACTTTGCAGTTGGGATGGCTGGGCAGGAAGGATTCAAGTAGTGTGCCCAAGGCCATGCATGGGTTTGGATGAAGCAGTAAAGGGCTAGAATTTATCTGCCTGCGTGTAAGATCCTCTTTTCTCTCTCACCTTGCTGATCCAAGCATTTAGAGTTTTGGCTCAGTGTGCAACGTGCTGCCTTTTGATGGGATTGTCATTTGCTCCTGCTGCAGGCCTTTTCCTAGCTGCCAAACGCTGCTGTTGGGCAGGAATGTTGAGGGGACAAATCTTGTCTCTAAACTGAACATCAAACCTTGTTTCATGGGGCCGTGCAATGGCACGGCACACCATCGTGTATCCTAGCTTCTCTTCTATACAAGCTGTGTGTTTGGAGCTCTCGGGTTTCCTTTGGGCTTTAGCGGGATGGAGAAGTGCACTGCTTTACTGTTTTTCAACTTGCAAGAAAAGACATAGCAGGGAGCACTGAGGAAGAAAGCAAACTAATTTTAAATGGAAAATGAAGTTGTGGCGTACAGTAGAAGATACTGCTCTGCTGGTGTGAGCTGTTGTTTAAATATAGTTTGCACTTGGATGGGACAAGGTCACTTGGTCAACATGGAAAGGATTTTGAGTTGGGAGTCAGTCAAGTACCAGCTATCTTCTATTTTTTTTATCTTCTAGGCAATGTAATTAATTGCTAAATTTCATAATAGTTTTTTTATTTAGCTTTTTTGTTTAGTTTTAAGTTTTGATTTCAGCTTATAATGTATAGATACTTTTTTTATTATAAGGTTGGTTGAACTTGATTTGGCTGTTGCTACCCAGTGGATGCTTGGATCAGCTCTGTCAGGTTTGAGGGTTTGTGTCAAGTTTTTAATTTGTTTTTTTGTTGTTTGGCTAAAATGGGTAGATTACTAAAGCACCAGAGAGGCAAATAAACAATCTAAACACTACCAAAAATATACATGGCTTTTCACGTTAGTATAAATTACAGAAAATACTCATGGAATGCATGTATCAGATTATTTTTTTTGAAATTGTAGAGCCTTTCTTAAAGCCAAACTCATTATGAGATACTTCCTGAAGAAAAAAATGTCATAAAACTGACAATTTACTAGAAAAGACTTTTTAAAATTATTATTTTTTTAAGCAGGAGTTTTATTTAATGGTCATTATGTCTGCCCTGGTTATTGTGCATAGTTAAAAAAAACAGAAGCAAAAGAAGAGAAACATTTACTTGTTTTCCCATTGTATGTTTCAACTGCATGGCGTCTTCTACTGCCTGATTTATATTCTTCTATAAGTAATTTTTAACTATGCCAGAATAAATTTATGTCATATTAAACTATAGATGTGCAGGCTTAAAAGGCCACAAACCTGCTAAGGCCATTAAAATTAGGATTGAATGAAAACATCAGATTATTTTTTTTAAACTCCTGAAATAGAAGCAGTTGACTGAAAGTTAAAGGACTTTTCAACTATATTGTGTTTATTATAGTTTAAAGAACCTAGAATGCAGAAATGTGAAGTGCTCCTCCCCCTGCTCTTCTCTTCTCCAGGATAAAGGTGATAAAATGGGAATCTGTCTCAAGCTTTCAGGGTTTTTTATCAATGGCTTTGTACTGGGCCTGAATGAGGCAGAAAGGAGGAGAGTTTGATTTTCCCATTTATAAGAACATAATCCTTAAGAAACAGGTCTCTCTTCCATTAAAACTAGAAAAAATTTGAAGGTTCACGTTTGTGTAGTCCATAAGGATCAATGATTTTCCCAGAGTTGTCAAACTTAATTGCATGGCTAAATTGAGAACCCTGTTCCAAGCACATACAGCTTTTCATTAGTCACTATAGTGCCTTATTTTGTTTCCAAAGCAAGCCTAAGCAACGTGGGTGATAATTCAAGACTGAATTTTGGAAGCAAGTGGTGATGTTTCTGTGAGCGTAGAGCAATGTTACTCTTGAGTGAAGTTGCAAGGCAGTTATCCCAGCACTGTTAAAGGTTTCCTACCTCCAGCTGAGTATCTGGGCTGAGCAAGAAAGAGTGAATTAGCATCCAGAACGTAGTAGCCAGCAGGAAGGTATGGGATGTGTGTGAGGGGTATGGCTGACTTGGATTGTGTAATGGGGGAGCGTTATTCCATATAGTGCGAGACTCCACTTCTGGTCAGTCCCAAAATACACAAGATTGTGCCTTTTCTTTTGGGGCTTCTGGCTCTGAGCTCTTCATTCTCTGGCTTGTTAGCATTGACGATGCTTGTATTTTAGCACTTAAGGCTTAACCCTTGTTAAGTGCCTTTATTAACACAAGACAGTAGAAGGGCAATTTTGTCACCACCTAGATGGTCCAGCCTGGACCCAACCACACAGCGATAGGTTTCTCCCAGCACTGTTTTGCAGTTTCCTGTGTAGGATAGGGACTATGAGAAAGTACCCCAGGACCTTGCATTCCCTGGGTGTCAAGTTGTCTGCCGTTACCACAGTGTCAAGGCTTCCTCGGTTCCTCAGTCGCTTCTGAATGAGGCAGCTCCTCTCTTCTCCTTCTGGCTCTTTATACCCTTCAGTCCATACTTTCTTTTAGGCCAGGACTTTGCTTTTCAAGTAAGTTACCCCTGAGCAAGTATACTTTTCCTTGTGTGTGAAAGCACTTCCCTAGAACTTGTATGCTGCTGGTTACTATATCTAAGCATGCACAGCACAACAGTTGCAAAGGGTGATAACTGGGTTTAAAAAGAATATTAAAAATAGAAACTCCATGTAAGAGATTCTGCAGGATGTCTGAAACATCTGTGGAAAATGTCTCACATGAAACACACATAAATTTTCTTGAACTTCCTTTGAAAGCTCTTCTGAAAAGTAAGATTGATGTCCAGTATCCTGCTAGAATTAGATAATCTGAAGATCCAAGATGGATAGGTTTCCTTTTGAGGTCTAGTTAGTGTATGCAAGTGTCTGTGTGTGTGTGTATGCAAGAGTGCTTGTATGTGTTCAAAAACCACACTTTTTTTCATCTGTGTTAAAGGGAAGGTATGACAAAAATGTGTACTTCTAATTGTCATGGCAGGAGGAAAATGTAGTTGTAAATTAATCAAAAGCTTTCTTCTTTTATTTCAGGATTTCATTAAATATTCTTCTTACGTTGTACCTACATTTTAGTGTTTTGTGACCACCAGAGTGCATGTTATAGTGAACCTTTCAGTTTCAGAGATCTGAACGTTCCCTTTTTTGTTCTTCATGTATGAAGCTCAAAAGAGTCTGATGCTATGTTTGTTTATAGTAAATTCTTCCAAGTGTCTGAAATGGTTGCTTTATGTGGTTGAATGGGCATGTCATTCCCCCCTTTAGAGTAATTTCATCCTTTAAAACATAGTAATGACCAGTGTCTCAAATGAAGAAACGCTGTTACAGAAACAGCACAAATAGCATGTCATACAACATTTTTCCTTATGAAGAACTCCGACTAACTTGTGTCTTATGGTGACACTGATGAACTTCTGCACTAGCCTGGTGTACTGGCTGTGGGAGATGACCCCCTTTAAACCATTAATGCCAGAGTGGTACCTTTAATTCCAAACTTCTTTTGTTAACATTTGTTGTGTGACAAAGTGGCTTGCTAATGATACTCTACAAAAAATGGCCAGTGAGATGGCAGTACGTAGTGAAAAATTTAAATTTGTTGATGAGACACTGTAAGTCAAACTGTTGGATAGCACAAAAGAGTAAGTACTGGGAGAATTAGTTGCATGCATCTGTGAGTCTAATTGGAACTGTAATAACCAGAGGCAAAAAAGTCTGTTCTTGCTGTACAGTTATGGTTTTGGTAAATAAATACTGATGTGGCATACAGTTGGATGGAAAATAATACTTTACATGTTATACTGTTTTGCTTAGACTGCTGCAGTTTTATTTAGATACTGTGTTTAGGTCAGGTCATGTTACCTCTTCCTGGCTTGATTTTCCTGCTGTCTTGTGCAAATCTACTACAGCACAGAAAAAACTGCCCATTGAGAAGAAATTAGATATTTAAATAAAAGAGATTTAAAATATCCCATGTTTTAAAAACCATGCAGTTAAGTCTTTGGTATTCATTGCCATTGATCACCTGCAGTGCTCCATGCAGCTATTTGTATTACCCCAGGATCTGTAAAAAGGGAGAATGAAATGAAACAAATCATTTTAGTTTCTCCAGAACTTGCATTTTCTGGAAGAATGGGGTGGCAGCTCTATGTTTTATTACAGCAAAGGTTATTGCATCTGTCACATTGTGCTGTTATTTAATGGTAAAGTCACATCTGCTGTCATTAGTCAACTGCTTGATTAGTCTGTTGGGTAGAGATGTTACTAGTGGGTGTAGTGGTACCACAGATGCAGTCTAGTTTATTGTTTTAACTTATGACTCTGGTTTCATCAGGTTAAAATATTTTCTACTGCCATTAGAAGTTTGCACAGCTTCTGACTATTCTGTGAAATTCTGTCACATAAAATGGTGAGCCACTGAGCCTGATTGAATAGGTGTAGTTCCATTAAAGGGAATGTTATCAGGAATATTATCTTTTACCTGTTTTATCAAAACCTGTATGATTTTAGGTGAAGATCTTTTGTCTTGATTCAAAACTAGGAAAGACTGTTTCTCATTAAACCAAACTTTTGTCTTGTAAGTTTGGTCTATTGTACAACTAGAAAATAAATTCCTTAAGTCTAGATCATCACATTTTCTGATTGCTCAGTATATACTGATCTTGTTTATTTACATTTTCTCAGAGTTCCACTTGTGTTTTTACATCAGAGTTATCATAAACAAATATGGGAGGTAATATAAAATACTTTGTGCCGTTTGGGGGTGGGTGGGGCGGTGGGGGGAAGTGATGTTCCCTAGACAGAATTGTAAAAACTGCATGCAAGATTGTGATTAAGCTGTCCTGAGGACATCCATTCCAAATTTCATGTGGTTTAATAGTAATGCGACTTCAAAATTGACTATTTTTGTTTACAGTGCTTTTAATTCAATGTATGACTATTTTGAAATCATGTCTAACAATTTCTTTTTATCTCTTTTACAGGCTGGACTTTTACATTCTTTTCATGAAAGAGGCTTCAAAGTAGCTGTCATAATAACTGTGAGAAGTTCTATGTAGCTCTTACTTTCAAGAGTGCTACAAAAATGATTACTTCAGATTTGCCAGTACTACAGTGAGTATATGTTTCTCTATATATTTGAAATCTTCAGTTTTAAAGAGGTTGAAGTAAACAGAGGTGATGGTGAGGATAAAGTACAAGCTTGAGAGAAGTGCAGATTAGTGTGGCTGTTCCAGGCCTCCTGTGTTGTCATAAGCTGAAAAACTGTGTGAGGGGAAAAAAAAAAACAACCAAAACCCCAACACAATCTAAAAGGTATTTCTTTATATCTATGGAGATTAACTTTACTGTGAAAAGCAAAACAAGTTCTTTGCTATTTTGTGTTTCTGAATGTTATGAGGTTTCAGAAATGTGTATGGGTTTTAGTCATAATTGACCATATTTGTATATTCCTGTCGTGTACTCTTTCTTATAATGAGCTATATTTACTGTGCAGAAAGCCCTGGGCTTCCGCGATGGAAGACAGCAAGTGGCATTAGTGTGTTTTGATCTTGCTAGGAAACAGGAGTGGCTTGTACAAATGGCAGCAGTGCTGTGCCTGGAGAAAGTGAGCTATTGGAAAGAATAGAGGGGCAGTCTGTGGTGAGGGGAGCTGGACAGTAAATCAGGTAGGGCTGAGAGAGGAATTTTAGAAACAGGAACAGAATGGAGCTTTGTTTGAAAGGGTGGGTTGACTGCGGCCAGCTGCCAGGTGCCCACCCAGCCGCTCTTGCTCCCCTCCTGACAGGGAGGGGGAGAGAACAAGGTCAAGAGGCTTGTGGGGCGAGACGAAGACCAGAAAATGACTTACTGACTGCCCTGACGAGCAAAACGGACTCAATTTGGGGAGAATTAATTTATTGCCAATTAAAACTATTTGGATGATGGAGAGAAACAAAGAGAAAAACTAAGCCACGTTCCCTCTCCCCCCACCCTTGTCCCCGGTTCTCCTTGGCCCCTGGTTACTCTCCTCACATGCCTGCCCAGCCTGGGCTGCCTCCTGCCCCTGCCCTCACCATGCCCACCGGCCCTGCTGCCCCAGCCCACTCGGTAATGACCGAACGTTACTCTTTTTGCTTGGAATGAACAGATGAAAACAGGAATTTTCATGGAGGGTAGCAGAGCCTCAGTTCATCAAGGTTGGGTGATGTTCCCAAACTTAAGATTTCAAGTCCCTTTGTTTAAGAAACCAAATGCTTGGATGATTGTAAAGTTATTTGTCTGACCTTAATAAAAACAACGTGCTTTGCATAGCAATTTTTTCCTTATATTTTTAAAACTTCTCTCAAAAAAGTTAACTTCTGCTGCGGGTGAGCACGTGGCTCGGGGTGGGGATGGCCTGGATGGGTGGCCCTGGTGGGTGCCAGCCCAGGGGGCTCTGGTTAGCTCAGAGGGTAGTTGTCAAAAATTTTTTTTCTTGGTTCATATTTTCCTGGATGTGCCACATTCTGGAAGTGAGGGTGTGCTTGTAAAATGTGCCAAGTACAAAAAGCTGGGAGGTTCTGTCATGGCAACAGCAGGAAAGGGATATTCCCGTTCCCAGTCCAAGAAGCTATGTGACCTTAGGAAGCAATTAAAATATCATAGGGTTTATGGTTAAAAAGTGCATATTAACAGATCTGGTAACAGTCTATGAATCTAAATTAATGATTTGCACACCAGCAGAAAAAACTGAGGGACATTAAAGATGTTGGAATATTTTTTAATCAGAAGATAACTGTGAGCCACCAATATTATGCAACATTAAGAAATGACAGAAAACATCTATGTTGTTTTTTAATGCCACTGTGCTAAGTGTTGGTGAGATGTTGTCATCAGTAACATATAGTTTTTGTTGCTCATAAACAAGATGAGATCTTTCTTTTTACAAAAAAAAAAAAAGGAAGGATTTGCATGTAAAGGTTTTGAGACTCTCATGAGAGCTCAGAACTCTTAAGTCTAGTGTGGACAAAGTATCAAAGAAAGCGATAACCACTGATTCAGTAGGTCCCAGCCAGACTTTCATCAGAAAAGAGTCTGGCGAAGGGTGAGAAAACCTGAAGCAATCTTGAATTTAGAGATATTATAAGCCACCACTCCTGTGCCTTATTCCTACTTTTTCATAATATTTTCTAATCATTGTGGCTACCCACTTTAAGCAAAGGGTGCTGAAGTTGATTTGAGATATTAATGTACTTTGCTAGGACCATATCAAATATTCCCTCACAAATTCTTCTCTGTCGAGGGAACATGAAGGGAGAAGTCTTCAGTCTTCCTGGATTCATAGAACTGGCTTCAGGATGCAGTGAAGGCAGGATTTCACTTACTGGTCTTTCAGTTGGAGGGAAAAAATCCTCTGGTGTATTTGACCAGGGTGACTGACTGTTATGACTCTTCTCTCAATGGGATGACTCATAGTTGCTGTGAGGCATGTTCCTCTTTAGATTGTGAAGATCAACCATGAGAGCTGATTCATCCATGATTCATGAGCCTGTGCGTTTAGCCGTTTTTCTTCATGAATGCCTTTCTTCACAGGGCTGAGCCTCGTGGTAGCAATTACTGAATTTATCTCTGCCAAAACCTTGAGCCACCTCAGCAACACCGGTAAAAGCTTAGAGACGTGTTTTTATTTACAAAACCTGATACATGACCATAAGGTTTTGGTGTGATGTGTTTTTCAGGATAGTGGTAGTGGTATAAACTCTATATGTAGGGCTTTACGTAATAGTAGAAGGAAGGTAAATTTCTTTCAATTTATTTTGCAGAGATGTGAAATGTACTGTGTCTGTGGAAATACATTCTTCTGAAGCATGACATGGTAAAGGGCTGCTCAGTAATTTGTTAATTCTTTGTTTCCATGTGGATAGTTTCAATGACTAGTTACTACAATTTCAGAATAATATCTGGAGTTTTTAGGAGGGATCCTGGAGTTACTGCCAGTTTTCTAGGATACTCTAGCTACCACAGAAACCAGAAAGAAAAGCAGAGTAAATTTGAGCCCCTAAAAGGGGTTACCATTTGTCTGCTTCATCCTGCCCTGCCCCCCCCCCCCCCCCCCCCCCCCCCGACTTGTAGGTCTGCCACACTGCCAGATTCTCTTATGTCTCTCCAGTGTCAGAGGTGTCTTATGGAGGAGGGGTTTAGCCTTATGCACCACCACCTCTCCTGTTCTTAGGTGAGGCAGGTCTCCTTAGGCCCCGATTATTCTCCCTCCCGACAGTTTCAGAAAGGATGAATTGTGACTAAGCCTAAGTTTTTCCCTCAGGTGACTAGTCACACAGACGTAAAATAGGGATAGGATAATTCTGGCCTGTTAAGATGTGGATGACTGCCACTAGATAAATTACTTCCTAGCAGTTCTGCAAGACGTGTAGGGAATGAGGGAGATGGATGCTGGCCAGATGCTCTTCTCAATAAGCTTTAAAACCTGACAGAACTGCAGGCAGTTAAGGGATGCCTTATTCCTCCTCCGAGTTCAGAAATAAGAAAAGGGGCGTGTGTGTGTACCCGGAGCAAAGGCAAGGCTTTGACAGAAGCAAAAAGCACTGCCTCCCAAACTGAAGGGACCCAAAGCTGCAGTGGAAGGGCCTTTTTGTGCAGGCGTTACAAGATTCAGACAGAATTCCCTGATGCTTGAAATGATGTTTATTTTAATGTTAAATCAGCCAGGGTCTGTAGGTTGTACTTGATCCTGTCTCCTTACTCCAGATAATGTAAGGATTGAAGGGAACTTCCTTTCTGATGTTTTCCCCTTACTCCTTACATACTTAGATTTTTTGCTGGAAAGGAATCTCCCCTCTGCCTCATGTATTGTTAGGGTGAAATTCATCTTGGTTTATTTTAAACATTTATATTTGAGCTGGTTGTGTAGATCACCCTACTGTTAGTGGAGAGGAAAGAGAATCTGTAAGACATAAACTGTCTGACCAGTTTTGGACACTGACATGCACGAGGTATGTTGCACCTTAAGATTTTGTTTTCTGTATTGGATCTGTCTCAAATTTAGATTAGATGAATCTCACCCCTAGTACTGATTTATTGAGCCTTTCCCAAAAGGTTTCTGGCGAACCAGAGAAGTTTTACCAGAAAAATGTTAGAGAAGTGTGGTTATCAGGTTTAAGACAACAATCTGTCTAAAACAAAGAAGAGAAGGTGGTCAATAATTAAACTGTTCCTTCCGTATGCAGTGTTCCAAAGCAATTGAAATTCCCAGACCTAAATACACAATTTGCAGCAGGTTTTGCTAGACCTGGACAGAGGCTGTAGCAAAGTCAAGTTCTCTGTGGACTGTGGCATGCAAAATAGTAGTACAGTTTGTTTATATAGCTGTAGTGTTTCCAGGGAAGTGTTTGAGCCATTTGCCTAGGAGGACTGCTGAATCTGGTTTTAATAAGAAAAATCTTTATCCTGATGATATTAGAGGTGTGGTTTTGTAAGCTAGCAAAGCTACAGCATTTCCCCAGGAAGGGGGATATCCCTTAGACCACACCATGCCTAAAATTTTTCCAGTAGGGATCTGTGTAGACGAGAAAGAAGCTGGTTTTTTTTTTTTTCTACAGAGAGCAAGAGAGAATGGCTTTGATTTCTCTACAGCAATAGAAAGTAGCAGATACTTTTATGGGGTTTCTTCACATCTGTATTCAAAAGTTATTTAAAATAAAAAATTGTCATTGTGTAGCAATACACATTTTTTGTCAAATTGAGTTGCAGTCTTTGAGTAAAGGCTATATATATCCATCTGCATAGACATTGTCAGCTGCAGTCACTAGTGTGGCCCTATTATACCAAATCATTTTGAACTGTGTGTGGTATCTTTTATTTGGTTTTAGGCTTTTTACATATTTTTTTTTCTCCAAATGCATAGCTTGATATTGAGTTTTTCAAATGTCATATTTTATGGAGCAGAAAAACTCCTTCTCTTGAATTTTATCACAACAAAGCTGCATTTTCAGTATTTTGTGGAAATACTATTTTACAAATATATAACTTGGGAACTCAAACGTACTTGAATACTGGTTTTAATCTAGAGTGCCTGGTTTTCTGGGTTATGTAGGATATTTAGAGATAATCCATTGAAATTACTTTCAGAAAAGAAGATTCATAGATGTTATACAGCATTCAAGGTTTTGTAAAGAATTCTGTGGACTCCTTGGTGCTTCTGTGCTTACACATTAGAAAAGTTTGGAAAATAATGTCGTAATATTAGAAATTCATCTTAGTTCTGTAGAATTATTTGAGTTAGAGCAGACCTAGAACAATACAGTAATTTCAGTAAAGAGGAGCATGAGAACATTTTTGATTCTGATACAATGATGTTTGTATCTTTCTGCATTACTAAGTACTTTTCTTGAAGATGCAGCAAATTTGTGAAGTGTTCCTGATTATAAAACAAAAGAAGAAAATAAAACCCCAGACAATGTGAAGGTCTGCATAGATCCTGGCTTGCTGAAGCTTCTCAGTTTCTGTAAACCAGATCACTAATGCCACCTTTTATGTTTGAGACTGTATAAAATTATAGAATTGGTCTGATCTTCACCTTCCCCTTGCACAAGTTTTACAGCAATTGAACTACTCTAACTTTGAGGAAGTGGTACTGGATTTAAAGAAATCTCTGATTAGAGCTAGACTTGACCCACCTTTGAGTAATCTAGGACATCATTACAGTTACTCTTTCATTGACAGAGAACTCATGTACTGGTGCATGCAACAAGTACTGCAACTTGCAAACTAAAAATCAGGACATCAGTAACAAGGTATGGTTTTGCTTGTGGGCTCTTCTTGGGAGAGATCTAATGCCTCAGAAGAACATTTACAAGCTGAGTTTCTTCAAGGAGCCAAGTCTGTTTTGAAGTACCAATGCAGAGAAGTACCTGCTCACCAGCTTTGGCGGGGGCAGGAGGGAGTTGGGGTAATGTTTTTTCCCTACTTAGTATGGTCTTAAGTCTAAAACAGGAATGATTGAAAAATAATACTGCAGGCTGCTCTGCTAATAGTTGTTGAGCAATGTCAAGGTTTTTTCATTGTGCAAGCGAAAGTGTTTTTCTAAGTGCAAGAGTCATAAATGTCTTCAGATCAAAGTGAGCTTTCTGGTTTGTGCCTTACGGTCAGTGTTAATCCTCTCTTTATTAACAGCTGCACAATACCATTGTCTTTGAGGGTGACTAAAAAACACGATGTAACCTGAGTGGGAATTTGTGTAACTGTTCTAATGATGTAATGGCTGGATTGGGCTCCAGTTGGCTTTCTTGTGGCTTTGAAAGCAGCTCAGAGGTAGTTACTAAAAGAAAGTTGATACTAGTGAATACATTGTGGGATGGGTATGTTGAGAATGTGCTGTTTAATATAGCCAGTTTTTGAAGTGTAACATTGTTTCAAAAGAAGCTGTTAATTTAAATAACTTCCAGTCTGTAAAATGACAGTCCAGCCCATAAAAAGGTAAGGCTTTTTGCCAGGGCTGACAATGCTTGGTTCTTTAGTTTGCAGAATAAATGTGGCAAGCCTTTTAATGCTGACTTTTTTTTTTTTTTCTGGCTTAGGACTAAATATTTAATCAGTCAGTATAGATTACTTGTTGATTTCAAATCATTTTAATTTATCTAGTGTTTTTCCCCCCCCTAGGGATTCTACAAATGAAACTACTGCACATTCAGATGCTGGCAGTGAGCTTGAAGAAGCAGAAGTCAAAGGAAAAAGAAAAAGGGGCCGTCCTGGCAGGCCTCCAGTATGTGTAATTTAGTTTTGTTTTGTTATGCATCTATTTAAAATTGACTGCAAACTGTTTTTCATCTTATCTTGTGGTCACATAAATAGGTTTTTAATGAGTCCTATGTCAAACTTTATGAAGACTTGTAGTATGAAATATTTATCAGATTGATATACAAACAATGTTTGGAGTATTTAAAAAGGGACATAAAAATGATCTCATAATAGCTATTATTTTTTCTTTTGATAGCTACTTTCATGAACACTATGATTTTATTATTATTGTTGTATTGCAACATTCTTCCAGACATGAGAATCATCTCAGTAAGCACAACCACTTTGTTTTGAAAGTTATAATGGATTTTAAGTGACAAATTACATTTGAGCCATCCTAGTAACTGATAATCTCTTAATGCGAATGGAAGAGTTGCAGCACAGTATTAACTAAATGCCTCAGAACATCTATTAACACATCTTAAAAATTCATGTAATTGACATACGCTGTGTACTGTGTATAGGCTGGGAGCCTCAGCCCCTGCTAGCATAGTGCAGCAGGTGATACTGCTGTCTGCTGTGTAAGGTTTGCTGTTCTTCAGTAGTCTTTGGCCATTGCTGGCCCACGAATGGGGACATACAGAAAAAATTCCCTGTTACACAGTATTTAAAGAGGCTTTCTCTTTTATTTTCATTAATTTTATAAAATAGCTAATTTATTGGAAAATATAGAAAAAATTCTGTGTGTCATGATGTCCTTCACTTTAGTTCTCCAGGGTCATCAGATATAGTTCTCTTGATTACATCGCTTGAAGTACACACTGTGGAATAAGATTTTTGGTGTTTGTGTGTGTTACTGTTTTGATTCTTCTCTTAGTGTTTGTCTGTGAGTACACCCTCAGTATGAATGTGCTATATATAGCACTAGTAGCTTGGGATTTTTTAATTTTTTATTTTTTTTTACTTTAAGACTTTCCGCCCTAAGTCTAACTCCTTAAGCACGGGCCAGTGGGGCTGTAACAACGGAGAGTACCGTGTGTTCCTCACATGTGCTGGCCAAGCTGGAGCAAACTCCTCCTTAGTATTGGTTTTCAATTTGCATCACAGTTTCTGGGCTTGCTTTGAGAGCCAACATTTTAAATCCTAGGCTTTTCTGGGCACGTCAGTCTTCCTTTTTGAAAGCTTTTGAACAGTGTTTCCTATGATGGCATATATTCTTCATCAGACAGACACATGGGGCTTCTTTACAGGAAGTTGTAAAGAAGCATGTAAAGAGAACAAGTCATCTATTTATATAGCTTGTAAGCAAAGGGCAAAATCAGAAATTATCTGAACAATATCTCGTTAGTAAACCTATGAGTTTTGAAGATCTAAAAAAAACCCCCCGAACCCACAGTGCAGTCCAATTGCTAACCCAGAAGGTTGTTAGAGTGTAGGAATTTTAAGTTAAAGCAACACTAATGATTTTGTAACCACCACACATTCACTGGAAAAGAAAAGTGAATGTTACAAAAGGTGTTTCTTATCCCTCTGTTTGAGCTTATCATTAGCTCCCTTGGGAGTATTCACTGAAGCACTCTACTGGTCCTGCTATCAAGTTACTACAGAAGGAATTGCTCATTATGCTTAGAATAACTCCAGGCTCATTAAGTGTACACAATTGTAAAGTGATGAACATAAAGAGGAAGCAGCCATTGCTTCATACATAAAATGATGGACTGTGAGCTGACTATTGCTGCTTACAAGTGTGAGCTCACTATTGCTGAGGAGCAAGACCTTAGGGTTCTCAGAGTTGACTGTACAAAAGCCTCGTCTTAATACTCAATACAGGTAAAAAAACCCAACAAATCCAGTCTTAAAGATCTGAGAAAGAGAACAGAGAGTAAAACAAATACTGTGTCCACTATAAAACTGTGGTTTGCCAAAATTTGGAATAGTTTGCACAATTCTAGTTTCTGTTACCTTTTTGACCTCAACTCCAAAATCTCAAGAAAGGGTATATGAGGATGGGAAGAGGTTCAAAGAAGAGAAACAATCAGGGCTAGTCATGGAATCTGGCCTGGAGGACCTTAGGAGGCCTCATTGCAACCTCTGCTCAGAGCAGGGTCAGCTGTGGGATTAGACCATACTACTTGGGGCTTTTCCAGTCTGGTCTTGGAAACCACCAAGGCTGGTGCCAGCACAGCCTCTCTCAGCAACCTGTTTCATCTTATTTCGTGAAAAATTTCTCCCTTGTAGGCCATCAGAACATCTTGTTCTGCAGTTGATGACTACTGTCAGTTGTTTTCCCACTATATGCTGTTGCAAAAAAGCCTCACAGGGCAATGTTCCTGGGCCCCTGACCATGTTGGTAGCCCTCTGCTGAGCTTGTTCTATCTTATCAGTACCTCTCTTGCATTGAGAGGGCCAAACCTGGACATGGTATTCCAGATATGGGCTAAGATGTGCTGAGTGGAAGGGTATAATCACTTTCCTTAGTGCTATATTGCTGTTTGTACAGCCCAGGGTGCCGATGGCCTTTGCTGCTCAGGCACATGGCTGTCTCACGTCCAGTTAGTTGTCTTCGAAGACCCTGAGGTGTCCTTTTCCACAGAGCTGTTCCCTGATCAGTCTGTCTCCAACCTGTGTTGGTGCAGGGATTTATTCCTCTGCCAGGGGCAGGTCTTCACGTTTGTCCATGTTGGATTTTAAGTGTACTGTTAGCCCAGTTCTCCAGACTGTCAATAGAGCCTTGCCCTTGATGTCATTGAGTGGTCTCCCTGCCAATTTGGTGTCATGTGCACACTTGCCAGGAGCACAGTCTCTCACCCCCTCTGACTATTTGATAAAGGTAGGAAACGGGACATGTTCTAGTTAGACTTGTGTTGTACTCCCTCACGGCCAGCCTCCAGATGGAGGATGATCCATTAATCGCTGTGCTCTGAGCCCAGCAGTTCAACCACTTGCCCGCTCATCTAGTGGTCTACCCGTCCAGATCACAGCTTCCTGATTTGGATACAAGAATATTGTGGAAGCCTGTTGAAAACCTTGCTAAAGTCAAGATAAATGGTATCTGTTGCTCCCCCCTCATCCAAAAATTCAGTAATTTTGCTATTTTTTTGGGTGACGGCAAAATGTATATGTCTGAATATACAATCAAATCCTGCTTTCATAATTGATACTGCAGCAACAGAAAGGAATAAATAAGGTTTTTCCAAAAAAAAAAAAAAAAAAAAAAAAAGACCAGAAAGGAAAAAAACACTCAATGTGTAATATTCTTGAGGAGAAATGCAAACATCTTGGAAAGTCAAATTTAGGCAAATCAATTTATAACATTAATTGATATTAAAAGTCATGGACTTAGTAATTGAGGTATTGGTTTTGCAAACATTGTATTTCACTTTCCCTCCTCCTCCCCATTGCTCACCTATCCATGCTGCTAACCCATCCGCTTCCCTCAGGTGAATTACCTGAGGTGCAGCTCTGATGTTTTTCCCCTGCTCTTCCATCTGCTAATGTGATTTTTATTTTCTCCACAGGTACTGCCTACCTTTGCTCTCAGATGTGAAACAGATTAAAATATTTAGCTAAATTCAGAGCTGTTTTTCTCAACTGATACTTAGCTTTGATGTTTTTCATTTCTATTGTAGACCTAGAGAAAGGCTTTTCTGCCCAAAGGCTCTTCCACTTTTTTGTGGTATTTTTTTTTTCCCCAAGTAAAATATTATGGTCTAATGAGATTTGATCTTTCCCTGCAAATGCTGATTTGCTTATGTCCTTAGGCCATCACAGCTACAGTGACACATCTGCCATAAACATATTGACCCCTTTTGGAAAGAGTTTACTCTTCTATGCTGTTTTGTCTAGCTGCATGGTTCTGTTACACAGCTGCACACATTGTACTCCATCAGATATATGTATTTGTTTTAAATAGGTTGATCTCAAAGGTCTTTTCCAACCTAAATGATTCTATGATTCGGTGATTTTAGTGGAAAGATAAATTACTTCTAGAGGATTTTTCAGACTTTCTTCCAGAGAAAGCCATTCCTCTTTGCAGATTTGAGACTTCTGTAAGGAAATGATCCTCATTTGAAAATTTGCCATTTGTAGCAAATACCTCTTCAGTTCGTAGAGAACCTTAATATTTCAGGGAACCTTTCCTTCCTGGAAACACTGCTTTCCAAGTTGCCCCTCCACTTCTACAAGAGACTGTTCTAATGAGCAGGTAGAGAGTCAACTTGCCAAGAGATTAAGTCCTTCAGAATAACTCAGAAGCTAACTTGGTTGCCGTGAATTTGCCAGCCTTTGCTGTGAATTTAGCAGGAGTTGTACCATGTCCTGTTATAGCAGTGACAGTGGTGGGGGCTGGCCTCCCCCTTGCCCACATCTGCTTCTAAACACTGATTCTTGTAGACCAGATGCCTGTTGGAACAACTGGCCAAGAGGTGAATCTGTCCAGTCAGTGGGATATTTGGCTCAGTTTATGCAATACTGTATGTGAGCATACCATCTGGATAGAGGTTTAGTGGATTGTGTGGGGTGGGAGCATATAGGAGTGACCTATAACAGGCCTCTGCTTGAAGTTGGAGTAACGTTGGCCAAAAATGCCTTTTCTGTCTGCTGCATTGAAATACCTGGGTATGACATGGGTAGGGATGTGCTCTCCTGTTCTAACTAGGGGATTTGAAAGCCCAAGGATCTATAATAGAACGCAGCTTTCACATTAGTGAGCTCAGGCTCAGATCAGTTATTTATCTTTTTTGTTTCCTCTCTTGGATCAACGCTCTCTGTTCAGTGTTGTTGGCATGCTTTATTTTAACCTGTGTGGCCTTACCTTCCCAGGAGCTCAGAATAGCTTGGCTTAAACCTCAGCTGTTAGAGGTTGAGGGAGTGGGAGAGATCCCTGGCTATCTGTGTTTCAGCTTTGAAGTGGGAGTAGACAGATTAGTAACCTCTTTGACTTAGAGGACAGGAAGAAACATCAGTTTTTCTGTTCCAGAGGTGGCAATTCTGGGAACTCTGCTGGTGTCCCTCTCCTCCTGTACTCGGGGCCACAGCATGCCTTTCCACATCTCTTCTCCACAGATTCCTCTATTAAGGCAAGAGGGATCAAGGCACTTCTGATCCCTTTGTCCCCGCTATAGACTGTACAGTTTTGCCTTCAGGTCCTGTTGTATTTTTTCGTATGGAGGATATGGATTACAATACCTTACCTTTGCATTCTTATGTGAAATTCTAACTTTGCAGCGGACTCTTAGCCTTATTTAGTCTTGTAGCATGGATGTTAAATACTGCAGGGGATTGAGTTTATCTTCTAGTTCCAAATCGTACATGTCCTGATTAATAGTAGGAAGGAATTCTCTGGAAGAATTTCTTTTCATAGTAGTTGAGGTCTGTGGTTTGGTGTGACTTACATCAGTGTCCTGTTTCAGCTTGCTTGCCTGATACTTTAGGTCTGTCCCTTAAAACTGAAGAGAATGTCTTACTGTAGTTCTGTGGAAATGCAGTGCGCATACAGCCAGTATGTGAAGACTTCTCTATCCTGCCGCTTGTAGCTTCCTAATGGAGAAATCTTAACTGCATTAAAATTTTTCCTTTTACGCTTTTGATGGGATGGCCTTTGTATTTTTGGCAATCTAATCTATTCTTAATTTTTCTGTGGAAACAGTCTTGGAAGCAATTGCCTCAGCTAGAAGAACTGAAGTGATTCAAGCAGACTTGACGTTTAGAACTCTTGCTAGGTTTTAAATTAAGGATGAAAAAAAAGCAACGCTACTGCCCAACACTGCCTGTGCTGTTTTTTGTTCTAAACTGCATATGCTCCAGCCGAAGCAGCTCTGTGTGCACTGGATGTTAGGTGACCTGCATCTGTCTTTATTTGTTGGAGGAGGCTTTTCATGGGGAGCAAAAAGTCCAAAGGACTGACTGAATCCAAGAACTTCAACTGTGATGATGTTATGAAGTGTGCAGTAGCCTTCTTTTTTTGATCAGTATTAATTCAGAAAATTCAGACATTACCACTCTTCCACTTAACAGGAGGTTATAATGCAGAGGCCTCTCAAGAGGATGGTGCCTTTGAGAGGCAAGTTCTTCAGTCTTACTCAAGTGGAAGCTTTTTCCAGCTATCTTAAGAAGTGGGGTATTGTTCTAAATTAATTATGGAATGAATGCACGTGGAGGCCATCATTGAAGGTGGCAGGTTAGGTGGAGTTACTGACCTGTAACACTTTTACTGTCTTTATTTCTTCTTGAAGTGCATTGGATCAGCTTGGGAAATGTTAATGGAAAATGTCAAGCTGCTTTCACTTTTTTTGTTTTTAGTGTGTAAATTAACTTTCACTATATTACTTGATTTTAGAAATGTGGGTCACTTTTTCCTCACAATCATTGTAAACACACAAAAGGGAAAGTATTATCTAGCTAATTTATCACAAAATTCTGAATTGTCATAGTTTTAGGTGAGTTACGGTCAAGGTATTTTGTTTCCTGTTTGCGTTAGTTTAGGCCTTAAAGCAACAGGTAAACTATATGGTCGTCAGTACAGCCATCTTAGAGATGCTTCTGTGGCATATTATGGAGCTTCTGAATTTGCTAATGCTGGTGTGTATAAATCCTCCGCTTTAGTTGTTGGTTGAATCTGCTGCATAGATCTGAAAAATCGTGAGTAAGTTCTGTTTACATTTGGTGACTCCGTCCATTCTGACAGCACCCCATATGTCCTGGGTCTCAGTGAGAGCACAGATGTAACTGCTACAGGTTCAGAGCTCCAAGCAGCACCTTTCTTGGTGTGTAATTAAAAAGCCTCAAGCTTGCTTACCTTGTGCTTCTTTACCCCTCCCTCTGGTCATTCTGTTTCACCTCGGTGTCAGCTCTCCCATTGCAGCAGATGCCTGGATTATGGAAATTCTTACAAGGATTTATGAATACATTAGATACAATATTGCTAACCAGCTTGCCTTTTCCATGACTTTTAAGAGATCCCTCACATAAACAGGAGAAAAGTCAGTTTTGAGTCTGAAAAACAATTAGTTCTTACCCACCCCAGGATTCTGACAGATTTAAAAAGAAAAACAAGAAAAACCAAACCCCCATGCATGATTGGCAGTTTAAGGGGGCTTTAGGCAGAAGCAGGAAATTTATGGCTGAAAGGGGCAAGCAATAAAAACAGTTGTTCCTGTTAAGAAGCCAAGGTTCTATTTTTTCCTCTATCTTGATGACCATTTGGTGGTTCCTCACAAGAGTAGACTTGCTACAGATTCACTCTGATCTTACAAAACATCACACTTTTACACCTGTCAGTGATAGTCTGACATGTTTACCAGAGCCACATTCGTCCTTGGGCTGTTCCTGTGTGGGAGCTCTTCGTGGCATTAGAGGATAGGTGTTTTGTGTTGAGCTGAAGGACCACCCTTTCCTGTGCATGCAGGTATCTCTCTTATAGGGGTGCAAGGCTGCCTCTGTTTGGTATGCTCAGTGCCAAACGTATTTTAGATTTGTAGCTTGACTTTGAAACTCCACTTCTAAGAGCACCCTGCCTCTGCAGATATTCCGCAGATATTCTGTATCATGAAGATATTTGCATTTCTATGGATGTACCAGTCCATGCTTTTCCTTCACTTGCATCAGTGGTGTTGGACGTCTCCGTCCTGGGATAGAATCACAGAATACCAGGTTGGAGGGGACCTAAAGGACCGTCTGGTCCAAACTTTCTTGGCAAAAAGCACAGTCTAGACAAGATGGCCCAGCACCCTGTCCACCTGAATCTTAATAAGTGTCCGGTGTTGGGTGATCTACCACTTATCTGGGGAGATTATTCCAATGGCTGCTTATTCTCATTGTGAAAAATTTTCCTCTTGAAATAGGGTTACCTATTTAACTTTTCTCAGGAGTAGGAACCTGTATGAAGCTGAGATCTGTCAAGATGGCCTGCAAAGTTTCTTGCTGTTAATTCAGGGACTTTACATGCAAGTAATGTCTGTCAACAGCATTGTAATATTGTATGTTAATGAGTAAGATAATGCCTATTCCTCAGTTCTGTGCCTTGCGCTTGCAAGACTTCATAATTGGAGTGCCTGGCAGTTTGTGGAGGCTGGGGGATCTGTGTCACTTGCTTTCATGTTTGCACTCCAGAGTGACATTGAGCTTGGGCTTCCTGCCAGATGCCTACTTTGTGGAAGTGCTCTGGAGAAGAAGTTCAGTGGACACCCTTTCTCTGGTGCCTCTCCACCTGAAGATGATATTAATCCCTGCCTAACTCGGAAAGTTCTAGGTTTGGATTTTCTTCGGTTTCTCAGTGGAGGATCCTTTGCCTGCTTGTTTTGTCTCTTGAGGCAAGATCCAATACAAATCCTGCATCTGGATCATCTGGATTTAGCTACTGCAGCTTGGATGCAGAATGGCTTTTGTTAAATGAAAGGCTTGGTTTCTCCAGTGAGAGAGATGTTCTCATTGTCAAAAGAAAATCTATACCAGAGAGCAATGTTATTCAAGTAGACTTAGTACTATATCTGGTGTTAATTCAGGTCTAGGATATTGAGATATTTACTCGGGCTTGAAGAATCTGGTTTTGTCGCGTAATTCAGTCAAAAGTACATCTGTCTGTTATTTCTGTACTACTTCTGAGAGCTCACTGGTGTTCTCACCTTTCTATTTCAAACTATGAGTCTTGGTCAAAGCACCCCCCTTTCTCTAGGATACCTGACAAAAGTGGAGTTTAAACTGAGCATTTACACGTCTTGTGGTTACTCATTTTGAACGTGTGCATGCTGGTCCGTAGTACTTATGTACTATGTGTACATTGCTTTTCTTGTTGTTTTTCTCCTTGCTTTCCAACAAGGTACCTTTTGGATGTGCATATCACATCTATCTCCTACTTGCTTTTGCTTCATCCTTGCAGAATTTAATGCCTCCTTTTGAATGACATGTTGAGAAAAACTGAGTATAGAGGGGGCTTGCATTAGCTTCTGTGGAGGGCATCAACTTGCATTCCTGCTTTCATTTAGTAGTATTTTTAGCTAGTTGAACTGCTTATGGCTTACTGTCACGCAGATTCAATAAGCACATGGATTATAGGTCTCAAAAGAGTCAATTTACTTCTAATTCTTTGCCATTTTATTAAATAGTGATAGTGTGTCTCTTTGGAGCTCAGCAGACCTCAAACATTTCACGTATTGATGGCTTTCTTGATGATAAAGGCAGCTTTGCACGTTTGAAAACTCATTGAGGAGGAACACATATTCTTTTGATCATAAATGCAGATGTTATCAAAAAAACTTTTTGCAGAGACTACCATTATTTCAAGCTTTCCAGCTTGCATTTGTATGCAAGTCCTTAATTGAATATTTGCAAGAGGCAGTTGCAGTTGCACCTTACCTTGTGCTTTTCTTTAGCTCTCTGTCCCCACCAGCAGTGATCCCTTTTAAAGTAAGAGGAAAGCTAGGCTGCAGGTCTGTCTTCTGCCAGCTCTTGTCCAGAAATTAGATCACTTTCCTCTACAGGAAAATTCTTAATGTGTCTGCAACTAGAAGATGCAACCAAAAATGTTGACTTAATGTTCTTTACTAAATGCTTAATACAAACTGGCTGACTGTATACTTGAGTAAACGGTACCATGAGGATACTGTCCTAAATTTAATCTTCAAGTTGCTTGCGTATTGTTTTGTTTAACATAATTTCTCAAAATAGCTTTATTGTTCTGTGGAAAATGGCAGCTTTTGCTTTTGTCTGCTTCACAGTAGGGAGAAAGAATAGAATATGGAAGTAAGGTCATAGCAGGAATCTTACGTTATCTTCCCAGAAACTTTTTTTTTTTTGGTTTGCATAAGGTGACTTAAATTCAGAGCAAACCATTCACTAGGTGACTTTTCAAATGGGATCTGTACCCCCTGATTATAAGCTTGATGAATCTAGAGGAAAATTTGCATTAAATAATTTAGATTCACTGGGAAAATGTTTTAACTCATAAAGTTTTGAAACTAAGGGGCTATTATGATCTATTAAATCTGGCTGTATAAATTCATTGATTTAATTTGAGTTGAAGAGCTGACTTTATGTACACAGTTTCTTATAAACATTGTATAAAAGAGAAAATGCAGAACATGAATGGTAACATGGCAAGTGTATTTTTAATAAGTTATTGTCTTCCAGAGTTAATTAGTTATTCTCAAAGTTTATTTTGTGTGCCAATATAAAACATTTTTGCTGTCATGTCTGTAATTTGCTATTATTTACCTAGTTGTCATGTTGTCAAGCATCTTTTTTTGTTAAGTAAGACTAATATGGGTATTGATGTGAACTGCTGCTCCAGAGTTGGGAATTCACCACTGCTTACCTTGACATGACAGTGGCTTTTAAGTTGTTCCTCAACAGCTGGCGATAAATAAAAATATATGTACCTGTCTGAATAAAGCCCTAAACAACCTAGTTGAATTTCATTTCGTAGCTGGTCCTGCTTTGAGGAGGAGGTCAGGCTGGAGACCTCCTGAGATTCCTTCCAGCCTGGCTTGGTTTCTGATATTTGTGTGTATATACATGTGTGAGTGTGTAAACGTGTGTGCAATATTTACATGTAATTGATAAAGACACATTGAGTGATTTCAGATATAGCTATAATAAACTTTCCTTCTGCTGGTTTTCTTTGCCCAGTCTGCCACTAAGAAACCGCGGAAGTCTCCAGCAGACAAGGGTCGTTCTGAATCTGGAGCTAGAGGAGCAAGTCGTGGAAGAGCTAATGGCCACCCTCAGCAGAATGGAGAAGGGGACCCTGTCACTTTGTTTGAGGTGGTTAAGCTGGGAAAGAGTGCTATGCAGGTAAAATAACTAATTGTGTTACCCCTTCACAATTCAGTATAGCCCGATTGTAGGACTTCAGTCTAAGCTACGCTTTTGTGATCAATTGTATTTTTTCATAACCTGTATCTGTCCAATAGCCTGTCTGTGTATGATATAGGGACAGAATGTGCTTTGATCGAGGACTGTCATACATACTTCTGAAAGACTAAAACCAGATCAGAAAGTCATGTATTTCAAATTCTCTATTATTGTGTTTATTACTTCCAAATTGAAAATACATGTCTGTGTTAAGCAGTCCATTAAAGAATATCCTGTAATAAGTTTTATATGAGGAAAAAGTATATGGTAAGTGATTGATCCGAGGCTTTTTTGTTTGCTTGCTTTTTCAAAAATACCTGCTGACACAAGCAGTTTTGAGTACTTTTGCACTGTAGCTTGCATTCTCCTTGCTGTCCCAACCAGAGCAGCAGATGAAGGCTAAACTAGTTGCCTAGACTTCCTTTGTGTCTGAGGGACAAAGATGGACAGGTGTTGAAGGTGAATTTTTCAATGTAAAATAAATATCTAAGATAGTTGTAATGAGTTGCCTCTGAAAGTGTTTCTTACTCCTTCATGTTTTGACCAATTTCAGAGGTCTTACAGGATCTGTTGGGCCAGATGAGTCCCACCCCAAGAACCTCTATAGATGATTTGTTTTCGCAGTGCGTGTAAGCTTTCACTAAGCTACTGTGCTCCAGCTATTGTTTTTGGCACTCAAAGGAGAAACAATGGGCCTAAACCACTGTTCGTCTGGTGCAGTGCGAAGGCAACAGTCATTGCTGCTGAAGGACTGCCTTAAGCGAACCTCCTTTACTGTGCATTTCAACAAAGCAGGACTCGTGCAATATCAGTTAGTTAGTTTTGACTTTGTGGTGCTAACATGAGAAAATAATAAGTGAGGAAAACAAGTAGCCAAGTCCCATTTTCAATATTACCTTTAGTGTAGCTAAAAGCCAAGTCTAATTAACCCCCAAAGGAACCTTGTCTTCCAAATGAGTGAAAGCTGTTGGAAATTTTCTCCCAGACTCAAATCTGTGGAAGGTCTGAGAGATAATTTTAAAGAAGTAATAAACATGAAGAAAATGAGGTTTTTTTTTTGTAGTTGCTCTATTTACAGTTATTCAGGATTGACCCTTCTTATCTAGTAGGTGAAGACAGAACAAATTTACTCCTAATAAAGCTACAGATTCCTTGTGCCTTCTCTTCCTACGTGTTGTAAGTCAGGGCTTCTAACTTTGCTTGGTTTTCAACACTTTTTCAAATTTCGCTTTTGGCAGGATTTGAGGAAACATCTGGAGTTTATTTTCTGGTTTTACTGTGGTACAGAACATACAATATGCTTTATGTAGCATGTTTGTCTTAGAGTTATTGATATTTGCGGGAGCCAAATGAGAAGGAATGGGTGATTGCTTTGATATTTGATGACTCCGTGTGTGTGGAATTGACTTTGATACATTTCATCTATTTCAAACGAGATGCCATCAGAAGTCTTCTGCAGATGAAATTCTAAAAAGAAATTGTCTGCACGTTTGTACTAAGAAATGTTTGGAATTCAAATACAAAGGATTTTTTTTGAGCAATTTACTATTTGTATATGCATAGGTAGGTGGGTCTGTGTGTCTATATTTGTGTATACATACAAGTACATACATACCTGTGCATGCATGTGCTTAAAATGTGCCCAGCCTACATATATGAGAAAGAAGTAGACAGCACATTTTAAGCAGTGGAGAAATGATAGCAAATACTAAAGGAATAGGCAAGTTTATTTGAAGGCCTGGGTTGCAAACAGGCATAAATGACTTGAGCCATAATTTCAAGAGTACGTGTCACTTGTCACCTTTGAAAGTTTTACTATTGGTAAAAATATTACAAAAAACCCCAACAAACCCAAAACCAAGAAAGAAACAAACCCTATAGGGGGAAAGAGGATGCAATTAATTTGTGATTTAATATTTTTTAACTTGTACTTCTGGACAATAATCTCATGTGAAATCAAGGTTCTATAAACCAAACTTATTAGCATCCATATACTTTTTCCTTAATAGCTTAGGGATTGTGATGTAACATTTAGGAATGCTTGGCATTTTTGTCCTTCATAGTTTTGGTGCAGGTTTTTTGTGGCCAATTTTAGCAATTTTGTCAGTATTGCAAATTTTCAGACAAGTGCCAGATATTTGTATTTGTCAGAGCCTATTATTTCTCAATATTTAGTTCTTTCCCCGTAATGTGAACCTACATTTTTCTATAGCACTCTTATGTGTGCTTGCAACAATGAAAACCCAGAAAAATTCAATTAATATATTCTGAGATTGCATGGGAAGCATCTGCTTTCATTTCTGATCTATCTGCCCCTGCTGTTTGCTCTCAGGATTTATTGTAGTTGTTAGATTTTTCTGGCTTTGTGTGTTGCCAACTCATGGAAGTCTGTAGCTGAATTCAGTTCTCACTTCTTTTAAGTTTGTCCTCTATTTTGCTTCTCATAGCAGGGTTCATTTACTACTTCTCTTCAGGCTTATTGCTGTTTGGTTCTTACAGTGAAACAAAGTTAGGTTAATATTTTGTATTTCAAGTGTACGTAACTTCAGAGCTGCCCTTTGCATGTAAGTCTTTGCCTCTGTTATGAAGTGCTAGTTGTGTTGGTGTTAAGTCTCATTTGAACTCTATGAATTGATTTGATACCTACACGAAGTTGGTATCGGATTGTTGTCACTGTTTTTTAATCTGCTCTGTAACCTTTTGTACAGTTAGTTGCTTCACAAGTTTTTCTGTCGGCAACTCTCAGTGTACGAAGTGTGATATGACCTGCTGTTCGTGTTTTCTGTGGGTACATCTTGTTAGTCCATTTAGACTGTTCATAGAGCTTTTTTCGGCTCTGTGGGTCTTTTTTTTTTTTTTCTTAGGCAAACATGACACACTTCTGCTTTTTGTCATTTGTCTCGTTTATTTATTTTTTCCCTTGAATGACTTTACAGAGACAGCTATATCCACTGTATTTCCCCACCCTAAACCTCCGTAGCAGCACAGGCTACATCCCCATTTCTTGCGCGCTGAGCTGCCCGAGTTCCTGCCGACGGGAATGAGGGGTGTGGGTGAACCTCCGCTCCCCCACGACAGGAGGCTGATCTGTAGCTTAAATTTTCATAGGCGTTTCCACACTGGTCTCTGACCCTGGCATGAAGCCAGCAGTGAAATAAAGAGCGTGTGATGATCTCAAATTTTATTTAGGCCTCCGTCTGAAAATTTCTTATAAGTAAATTACAACCAATTAGCTGCAATGCAGTTGGTGCTTCTGTGTTGGTCAAACCAAGCATAGAAGTGTTCTGCTTTCCCGTGTGCAAAGGGGATTTGTGCCTCCCCCAGAACATCAGAAGTGGTCATCAATAACCTTAAGAGGTGTTCGATAGCAAAACGTGAGCAGACCTGTGCCGTGATTACTCGTTATACTGTGCGTTACCAGTTACCCTTAATCGACATCAGCAGTTTGCTGCAGATGAGATGCTATTCACATACAGAAATGCAAGACAGTCAGCTCTTCCAAAGAGCTGATATGTCTTTATGCATCTTGTTATTATGGCACTTCCTATATAATTTCAGTATTTTTTATACTTTCATGGCATTTAGGGCAGAAATAGACCATGTGGTCTGCGTACTACCTCCCTGCATAGCTCACACCATGGAATTACACCCATTCCTGCATTAAGCCAACAGCTTCTTTTACAACCCTCATTTTTCTATAGTAATAGTAATACTAGTTACAGTTAGTTAGCAGTTGGGGAGGGCAACCTCAGGAACCGTAGAGGAAGAGCCCAAGTTTTGAACATCGTTGTTCCCCCTGGCTCTCACTGCAGTGGCTGCTCCCCTGTCCTGGTGGTCACCGGTGCCTTGGCTATCACAGGGGGGAGCTGGGCTGGCCGAGATGGCACGGGAGGTGGCACTGGCCTTGGAGAAGACACCGGGTGCTGCCCCCCGCAAAGCAGGGCCACTCCTTGGGTTGGCTTTTCCCAGGGAAGGAGGTTGGTAGGAGAACAAGCCCCAGTGACTGCTAAGCTTTTATCACCTGGTTCCTAACGCATTCTGCATGGATTAAGCTTTGGTTTGCTCACTTCTTTCAACTCCCTGGAATTCTATGTCCCAGTTACTTTAATCACATAATCATTATGCAATATAGATAATCCTGATTTTCTTTAGTCTTTCCAGTGGTTCTGGTTGGAAAGGATTGTTCCATGCCTGCTTTAATCCTGCGTAAACTAAGGCTGCTGTTGAACAGATTGGTCCCACCTTCTCCCACACCTACAGCTGATGTTTTTTGCACCTTTCTTGTGTGTTTTGTAGTTACACCAAGAAATGTTTAGAATGACTCGATTAGAATGACTATACCTGTCACCATATCTACCTTATTTAGGAAGAATTACATACATATTTTTACATGTACACTTGAGCTTAAAAACATCGGAGCAGCTGTAACTGGATCATACCAGAAGGCCAATATCCTGTCTCTGACAACAGCAGCTAAAAATGAGAGTAAGAAGGGAAAAATGTTTTGGGAATTCTCCCTCCCCTGACTGTTTGTAGCTCAGGGTGAACATGGTGTCCATGTTCTCAGTAGCCTTAATGGCTTTCTCGTCCCTTCTTCCTACTTAAAGTAGGGTAGTTGCTGGCTGGTGTCTTCGTGTCTGCCTCAGCCACTTCAGGGAGTTAGGGTTTTTGAAGATTAATGATGTACAGACATATGATATTAAGTGTTATCCATGGTTTTTGTGTTAAAGGCATGTTTTAATTTAATTGTCCTTTGTTTTATTTTAACAATGCTGTATTCTTCAACTTGAAGGATGGATAATAACTTCGGGTTTTCTCAAACGGTCTCAGAAACTCCTTAGGAGTTTAAGTATGTGTTCTCTAAAGTTTAAAGGGTAAAATATCTGCAGCTATTACTGACATTTAAACTAGTATTTTGTTTTCATATTACTAGATGGATTTCTTCTGCAGCCTAGTTTTGCTTTGCTTTTGGCTGTATGCTACTGAATTGAAATCAAAACTAGGTACATGTTTTCATGCTTGTTATACTAGGAACAATTTAGCCACCAAACAAAGCATTAACTAATTAGAAGGATATCCCTTAATACCAAATTAATTTTTCTGCAGTTACCACACAAGATTTCTTTTCTCTTTTGATGCAAGATGATCTAGAGTGATTTTGCTGTTAATGTGAACACATGTGCCAGTGGTGCAGTGTGTAGAAGCATTTATACCTGAAAATACCATTATATTTAAAGCTGGAGAAGTCTCTTGCTGTTTTAAGTGTCTGGGGTGACCTGTGAACCCTTTACAAATTGTGCTAGCAAAAAACTTGAATCATGTTTTTTAATAAGTTGATGGCTCTCTCTTATTGGAGTGACTGACTTTGTTTCTGCACTCTTCTAAGGATTTTTGTATTCTCATGTTCAGTGTACATGAGTATTTTTGATGCTTTGTAGCACCTTGGAACCATTTATGCCCATGAGTGGCCCAGCTCCAACAGACGCAGCCTCTTGGAAGTTGCATAATGGGTCAATTGTGAAAGATTAGCACCTACAAAAATTCTGTACCATAGTAGAAAATCTGCTTGGTGTGAGGCCGTTGCATGGTCCACCCAGCATTTCTGAGGGCGCAGGTGAGGAAATGCAGCTCTGAGCAGTGCGGATCTGCTGTGACAAGAGTGCTTGTCCCCGGCAGTTCCTGTGATTTTAATCCATTTGAGAGGAGAATTTTTCCAGTAACTTTTATGCACGTGTGTAATGCCAGTTAAATTGTGCCAATCAATTTTATCCTTCAGTAGTATATTTTTCTCCCAAATAGTTCCATATAATGTGTTACTCTGATTTTCCCACATAATATTTAATGCCCATTTTGCTGCATAGAAATATTTATTTATATGAAATACCAAACTCTAATATCTTTGTATGAAGAATATGAATCGCTTAGTTTTATTGGAATAAATACTCCTAGGATTGTATTCCTTTCTGTTCTTAAGGAAAAAAGAAGTTATATACGTATGAATATACTGCATAAACCAGATTTTCATATTTTTGCTTATGGTGCAAAAATGAACAGGTACTTTTACATTAAAGGAAGATATATATTTTTTAAAGAATCATTTTGGCTTTTCAGGGAGTGCTTGCTAGGTGGTAGCAAAGTGTGAAGTCTTTAATAATTTAAAATGACCTGACCATGTTTAGAAGTAAAAGAATAAATTGCAGCTTCTCAATACACAGTTCCTTTTTATTAACCTTACATTAGGCTTTTCAGTGGGTGTATATTAGACTTACTGTCTTTGATTTGGAATGCAACCAGTCATCCTGAAGTCTAATGCACAATCTTAAAATTACACATACTTTCATGTGTTAGGAACTGCCTTCTCCCCAGTAAATGTCTAATTACTTTAGTCTTCATGAAATTTAACCGTAAAAGACTTTTATTATTCCTTAAAATACCTGCACAGATTCACTTAAAAACTTCTATGCAGAGCATTGTAAGACTTTCACTACTTGCCTTTCCTTCCCTGTGTTCTTATTGTCAGTGTACTCTTCAGTTCTCACTCTCTGTAAAAGCATGTCTTCTAGCTTTTCATCTTCTCTTTGGGCTGTTCTTTATACAGATATTCATATTAATTTCACTGTGCATTCCTTTTTTGTTTTAATAAGCTTTGAATTTCATTTGAGTAACTTTGGGTTTTTGGCAGAAGATGTTAGTATAAGCTTTGATTTTGGTTTTTTTTCCCTACCTTTAATGTAAACACACTGCATATCTGTTCTGGTGTAATTTTTTGTTCTGCCATATTCACTGTAGGTGAAGTATGTCCACAATCAGCTGTATGAAATGGCGGATTACTTAAATTTTCTTTATACTTGATTTGCCTTTGCTTATAGTTGACTCAGATCTTACACTTGAATGTGCACTTTGTATATAGTGTCATTTGTTTTCACTTTGTGTTCGTAGCACTGCTGCCAGATTGTTACTTAAATTGTGAAATAGCTTTTAGGAAATCAACTTTCATTAATATTTAGTGGGACTGTTTTTTTGGGTTTTTTTTGCTAATTTGCATGACCTGGCAAGGTATCATCTGCAGTTAGTCCCTCCCTCTGGTTCCTCCAGCACTTAATGCTCCTGGATGTAGTAATGTTCATGCACTGAAGGAATATGAAATGGATTCATGGCTGTAAAGCCTCCAGGAGGTAATAAGATAACTAGCTTCATTATTTCATTCATTGCATCAGACTTTTGCTTTTACTGGCAATCCAAGCTGCTGGTTCTCTTCAGTACTATAAAATGTTCCTATTTACCTATTAGCAGACTTTGAGATGTGAAGGTCAATACATCTGCAAGTCTCCGTGATTGATTTTAAGTTGTTTACTCAGGCTATGGATCTATTCTGCTACTTGCTTTAAGGTTCTTATTTCTGAAGGGTTGCCTATTTGGCATATTCTTCGAATTGTGCTGCATGATAGTTCTTAGATAAACCCTGGAGAGTTAAATTCTGTGAGATTCTCTTGGAAGCTGTTAGGGACTTTTAAAAATTCCTGTACTGACTATGCATTTGTACTATACATCATCTGCCATTTGCAGAAGGCCTTGATTTTTCACGCAGTTCTTCTAAGAATAGAAGCATTTTCAGATTTTAAAAAAAAATGCTTGAGTCTTGTTTTTGTAACATGTATGCACTTGTTATGCTGACTGACTCAGATGTGGTGCATCTCTGTGCATATATATATATGTACATTTACATGTGTGTATGTTTATGTCTAGGTGTTTTCTGACAGCAGGAAGTGAAAGGGGGTCATGTGGATGTTACTGGAGTCATCTTGAGATTTTATCTATGTAACTGAGCTAGATAATTTTTTACTTAGCTTAAAATTTACTTCCAGTATTCCTTGCCTCACTCCAGTCTGGTAATGAAGATGAGAAGCTAAATAATTTTTTGTGCACTTTCTCATTCATTGTGCTTCATAACCTTGTCAGGGGAGCCTTTTCCCTGTGCACGTGCATTGAATCTGGTGAATCCCAAAGGCATGGATTTCCTACACCTGGGCAGAGTGCTGTGGCATGTGTACTGTAGATCTTCTGCTTCCCAGGAATGCTGAGTTTATCATGTATCTCATGCACAGCATGCAAGTGCACATTTCCGTATGGTAAATCCATGCTCTCTTCTCATCTGAAGGTAAAAACATTTGGAAGCAGATGGGTACCACCAAAACAACTCATGCAGTCTATTCCTACCATCTTTCATAAGTGTTTTGCAGAAGTAGGCAACAAGGCTCTTGTGGGGATGAATTCTTCTGGTGGCTGGAGCCTCCTTGTAGCTACTTCCTTTCCAAAGAGCTGACCAGTCCTTCCCTCCTCCTGTCACTGCATGTGCCATTGCTGCAGTACCAGTTCTGCACTGGGGACAGGTGGCAGGGAGGGGGCCAGGGCAGGATGCTTCTGGGTGAGATGGTGACTGGATGTGGGTTGTTCCCTGATTTTGCTCTTTGCTTATGTCTGAGAAGCTCTTAAAAACAGGGTGACTGGATAGAGGCTGCTCTAACAAGATAAAATCGTCCTGGAGGGTTTGCTTTAACCTGTGGACTGTTGGTTAGAACTCCTTGTTTTTAATAGGAGTCCTTCTCTCTATGCATTTTTATGCAAAATAATTCCTTTTCTGGTAGTGGTTGCTTGTTGCACCACTTGCTACGCTATTGCCTGTTTGATTTCTTTTTTGCTAGTATTTGTCGTTTTCCCTGGTATTTGGATTATTGCTGTTTTTTCTTGATTCAGTTGATACTTGCCTCTGTTTTAGGTCTGATTTGTATAATTTTTATTTTTTCATCCTAGTGTTTTCAGTTTTTATAGCTCTTTTCTGTTACATCAAAAGTCAACAGTTTGATTAAGTTCCAACTGTTGTAGCATATGTAGTCTGGCTTCATTATCTCCTGTTGTCTTAAACTGTAATCTTTAAAAAAATTTACCAACAAGCGTGCCAAATGTGCATGGGGTGTGTGTGAAAGATATAGTGCTGTGGGTGTTACTTTGATTTTGATACCCTGAAAATACCCCTCTTATTTTTAGGGATTGGTGAATACAGTTTGTGTGACTTGTACTGATGTCAAGAGGTCAGGTGCCTGTGCTTGGCTTGGCGTGATCCCCAGCATTGTTAAGCGGGAGCCATCGCGTCTCACTGCGAACCTGCTCTAGACGGGTGGATTATGCTGCCATCTCCACTGGATATTGGCTCTATATATGTGTGCATGTGTGTGCACACGTACACGCTGCAGAGGATGAAGGCAGTGACTAGCTTGTGTGACTACATGGGCTGTGCATGTGAAGTTAGGTAAAACGAATTGTACCCAAACATTCAACATTCTAGTTGAAGCTTTGCCCATCCTCTGCTAGGGCTAGATGACACAGGAGGCAGGCTTTGCCAGCTCTCCCTGCTCAGAACCTTCCCTCTGATTTTGCTGGTTTTTATCTACTGCTGCCACTGAAGACTGCATTGCCTCGAGTCTGGTCCATCAGTCTTGAGATCGGCTGCTTGTCTTTATTTTTCTGTGAATTGCATTATAGTTCTGGGTTGAAAATGTGAGCGCTGTACTGGGTAGGACAGAGTGGGCCCTTAGTGCCCAACGGCACAGCATGTCCCTCAAAATTCTTTTTGTAGGAAGAGACAAAAAATACCAGAAGGTAGATGAGCTGCACTGATGCTGTGGTTTTGAGGTAGCGCTGCAAAAAACCAATTGAATAATTGTTTGAAAGAAGCAGAAGCAAAAATAAAAGATATTCCTCCAGGTCTCTCCCCTCTGCTCCCCCTTTTTTTCAGTCCGAATGGGTTCACTTGTAATATTTATAGCACAGTCCAGAAACAGTTGTGGTGGTGTAGCTGAAGGGGCAGTATGTTGTAGCAAGAAACAGGAGTAATTATGAATGTAGAAATTAATCTCTCAGGTCAGCCTTGCTTCTACAAGGGAATGTTTTATGTGAAACTAGGCTGTGGACAGTGCTCAGATGCTGGCAAACTAGTTACTAACACTCAGGAAGAGCATCTGAGACTTCCCAGGCTTGAAGAAGAATATAGGAGACTTCAGAAACTGTTAAGAGATGTGTGACAAGAGTGAGCAAAGATAAAGATATGGAAATGTTTCTGTTGAAGCCGTGTGGCACAGTGTAGGATTATTCTGCCTGGAAAGAGGTGACCAGACGGGAGCATGGAGAATACAAACAGGAGCTTCAGATTTGTTTTCTCTTCTTTGTAAGAATTAGGTTGCATCAAATAGATCTAGCAATTTGCAAGTTTAAAACAAAACAATTACTCTTTTTTTGCAGTGAATAATTAAGACACATTGCTGCAAGATGGTGTAGGTATAAAACTTCCTGGTTTTGACAGATACGTTCATGAGAGAAGAAATACGCTAGGGTCTTAAGGGTCTGGGAGAGTAATTCAGAAGTATCGTTATATTCTTGCCTATTCATATATTTCTCCCTACATGTGTAAGCCCTGTTGGGCAGCTGAACCTATAGTCCGACCCAGCACAGCTGCTATTTTCTTCAGTGAAAAAAATAGCTGCTGGCAATTGCATGTTGTTTTGATATCTCCACTAATATAGCTGTTCAAACAAATCTTTTAAGCTGGTAGTACACCAGCAGTCTGGTTGTTAAGGTTTGTCAATATTTGGTCTAGTAAATAATTTTTACGTTTGGCTACATTTGGTTTTGTGTGCCCTGGAGAATTCTACTGATTGATTGAAATGATTGATACTTACAGGAATGGGTCTAAATTCAGGATGAAGTAACAGCGAAGCGTTCTAGATAACTGCTTTTGTGCTGCTGCTTCGTGTCCCCTCAGCTTGTGGGAAGATGAATTAGAGGCCAAGACTTCCTTTTTAATTTCTTCTAAGTAGCAGATGAACCTCTTCGTAAGATTGTTTCTCTTACTGGGCATGCATGTGTGAGTGTACGGGTAGACAAAACCTGTAAAAGCTTAAGCTTCCTGGAAAACTAAATGTTTAGAGACTCAGGCTGGTTGTTGAGTAACATAATAATATGGATTGTCTCATCCTGTCCTGGGTTAAGGAGAACAGTGGTCAGTGTTAAACGAGAGTGGTTGGCTCAGTAAAGAGTTGTGTATGTCTCTCTTGCTACTTCCCTTTTCTCATACACCTGCTGAAGTCCCACTGGTGATCAGGGCAGTTTGCACTTGGATAAACTAGCAACTGCAGAGGGATTTTTCAAGATCCTGTCTATATCTACTCATTTACAAAGAGGCCAGATTTTTCTAAGAGGCTGAATTCTTTGGATTTTGTCTTTCATGTTTGTTCTTTCAGCATGGTTGGAAGCTGGTTGCGTGGGTGTGGTGGTGGTGGGGTGGATGTGTACGTGCAGGATTTTTAAAATTAATTTTATAAAAATTCATTGCAAACCTGAACTCTCCAAAATAAAATAATCCATTTGCCAGGTGTACTCCAATAGCATAATCAAACTTCTCTTAAAGAATGCTGCCACATGTATGGAACAGTAAAGATTTTTTCTTTTTTCTCACAAAATAAATAAAACATAGCATTTGGTTACGATAAACATACACAATTCCTTACCTTCAGTGTTTATGTAACTGAGGTACTCGGAACACTGTATTTTAGTGACATGAAAGGCAGCCATACTTGTCTTCCTTAAGCGTGAAGCAGGCTGAAGAAGGACCTCACACAACCCTCTTGCTTTTCTAGAACAGTTTTTAAGTGTTTCTTTAGTTGTTTTGTTTGCCTTCTCATGGCTTCATTTTACCTACATCTGGAGTTTTATAACTTGTGGGTCTGGACAGCTCTGAGAGGGTTCTGTAGTCAGAACTCTGGGGTAAAGTGTCTGTATGGGAAGCAGCTATGGGCTTTGCTGCATTCCTTGCAGATGTGTATCTGCCATTAACTCTTTCTGATGCTGTGATTGCACTTCAGTGTTGACTGGCAAAATTCATTTAGTGCCCCTTCTTATCAAGCTGAGGCACGTTTTCTGTCTCTAGAGATTAATATATGAGATGACAAACATTATTCACACCTGTGTGCTTTCTGTCCTCCTCTCTGCTATTATTCATAATAATGACTGCATGGTATGTCTGCGTATCAGTGATTATAAAAATATCTCCTGGCTACTTGCAGTTCTGAGTGCAGTTTGAAACTGTGACTCAGCTCCATATACTGTGATTCAGGTGGCTTATTGACTCGCAAACACTGTAAGACCAACTTCTGTACATTATTTTTATTTACTAAGTGTTCCTTGTTGCATTCTGTCTTCCTGAGCTATGTACAGTGTTTCTGAATGACTGATGCACTACTTTGGCCTTTATAAATACAGAGATGTTCACTGTGCAATATAAAATCAGTTTTTATCCCAAAGTGTTTCTGCTCATCAGTTTTCTGGGAATTTATGTTGGTCATTCTGAAAGGAATCACAGTGTTTGTTTTTTTCAACACAATTTTGAAACTGGATGAATACTGTAAGTAGAGTTTTGAGGAACTACAGTAATTTCAATTTGAACTTGTGTTTATACAATCATAACACCAGAAAATGATGCATATAGTTCTGTTCCCTAACAATATTTGTTCTGTCTCCACCCTGAGAGAAGGTGTATAGATTTCTGAATTTGTACACGTGTATAATTGTGCAAAATAAATGCTCAGTTATAAAATTATGTTCTGAAAATATTAAGTCATTTGCCTTTAATAAAACACTTTTTAAGAGTCTCTGATAAGTATTCTTTTTTTCTTGACAGTCTGTGGTGGACGACTGGATTGAATCATATAAACAAGACAGGGACATAGCACTTCTGGATTTAATCAACTTCTTTATCCAGTGTTCAGGATGTCGAGGTACAGAACGTTGGAAACAAGTTGTATAGAATGAATCTGACAGTCATACAAACATGTATTAGTGCAAATGCTGGTAAAGATGTGGATACACATGGATTGCTACTCCTCATATGCATGGTTTATATAGAAATATTGTCTACGTTCAAGAATAATTTTATTTAAAGCATGTTTGTTAAGGGCCTACCCTTTCTTTTTCTCACTTTCCTGTCATCATCCTAAAGTGTACAAATCCTCACAGTGACACTCAGCAGCAAAAGAAGACAAAAGATCTGCTAATCAAGGTAGGCATGCCTTTACTTCCCCTTTCTGTTTTTTCCTCATTTTTTAATTACAAGAATTAGTAGGTGTAGCTGTACCTTAACTTTGCTATTTTGTCTTTCTTTCTAGGAAAATGATGGGTTTTTTATACCGAAGAGGAAGGAGTCAGGCTTCAATTGGCTTCATTTAGCAAGAAAGATTTCTTCTGGATGACTCACCCATCTTATTTCTTCCTCTGTAATACTTTATCAAGTCAGCAGCAAGTGGCCTGCCTTTTATACCCTATTTAAGCAGTCTCCATTACCAGACATGCGGCAGTCAGTCTTTCTAGCATTCTGTTGCCACACTGTACCTTCTAATGAATTTTTCATGTGTTGTCTTTTTTCAGTTAACTCAGCCTTGAAAACAGAGAAAGACAGAGCCCTGCTCCCTCCCTCTGTAGCGTCCAAAAACAAACTATTTGCTGTTTCCTGATGCTTTTTATAATTTGCCTTGAGTAGAGTTGAAAATAACCTGCAATTCCAAAATTATTTTTCTTCATATTGTGAGTGATATGGGAATATACCTTTAGCATCAAAAGATCTGGGTAGAAGTCCCTGTTCTTCCTTCTTAGGTGAAATCCCAAGTACAGTTAGAAGCATCAGAGAAAAGAAATATGAGCCATCAGCAGCTTCAGCAACCCTTTTTCTTAGCTTAAGGAAGTAAACTTATTTTGTGGATGATGGAAAAGACTGAAGCTCTGGAAGCATTCTGTGAAAGGGCTGAAGCTTAGAGTTTAGATTATCAGCCTGTGTCAACGTCTGTACTGTTTTCACAGATCCCCTAAAATATTTTTCAGACTTTTTTGGCAGCTTATGTAGAAGTAGCTGTATTCTGTTCACTTCTTTTTTAATACTCTCCTAAAGGTGTATATAAAAATACAACCCCACAGGCTTCTTTCTGAGAATTTGGGCAGCTTTAAACACAAGGGATCCTTGGCCATGTTTTTATTGATGCAAGCTTTTGGTGGAGGCATGTCATAAATATCTTCATTCCCCTGCTGCTCTCTAATTTGTGCTTCCTTTCTTCCTCCTTGTTAGAGAAAGCAGTGCTCATATCTCAGAAGATTCGCATTTTTTAAACCTCTTGTTACTGACTGGTGCAGGCTGAATGCCCACTGTCAACCATATGCTGCTGAAGCAATTGCTTCCCAGAAAAACCTTTCGGTTATTGGCTGTGAAGCAGCAGCGCTTCAAGTGGCTGATGTCATTTACTTCTTTTTTTTTTCTTCTTCTGTTTTTTTTTTTTTTTAAATGGTGACTTTCTATCCATTTTCGGTACTCTGCTTTGTACCCTCAGGGATATCTGTCTGCTGAGCTTGTTTTATTTGCCTTCTTGTCCTGAACAGCAATGGTGGCAGAAAGGAAGCAAAAATGACTTATTCCCTGAGTTCATAGCATGTTTGGGGGATTTATTTCTGTGTTGGAATTTTTGCAGTGGGTACAGTAACAGCTGTAAAAGAGGGTTAAAATCCTGGCAAACAGTTCTGTTCTCTCCAGTTTCCAGTAATGTGCCTGTTTTCTAGATTAAGTAAACTTTATCAGAAAAGAGTGGATTTTATTGATAGTCCACTTAAGGCAAAATGCATACTAAGCTGTCCTTAGTGGAAATGAGGTACGGATATCTGAGGATGCTCTGTATTTTGCGAGGAAGACCCAGTTTCTTTTCCAGGGAAGTTTATAAGCTCTATTACGACATTTTTGTTTCCCTTTAAGAATTTTGTTGATATACTTGCTTGTTTCCATTTCTGATGAGTAACAGCTCCTTGTGAATTTCAATGGCTACTTTATCTTCCTAAATATTATTTAACTTTCTTCTTTTCAGTTTGCTCCATTGACATCCTCTCAGCTTCTCCAGCCTTCTTTCCTAAAGCTGGATCTAAATGCTTACTGTTACCTCTAACTTTGTGATCATTAACTTGAAGGGAGGAGGACAACTAGCTTGGGAGGAGGTTCCTCAGGAAACTTTGAAAGTGATGCTAAGTTTATAAACCTACCGTTTTAACAGTGCTTACAATTATTTGCTATCTAGATGCAAGTAAAATGCACTTGACATTTCTTTCAGAAGTTTTAAGCAGGCAAAGAGTGTATGTCTATTTTCTGACTTTAATCAGAAATCATTTAGGCACCAGACTGTTTTATTTAGCAACAGCATTGACTCTGACAAAAATACCTTTCTGTTTAGAGAAACATTGGTTTTTATGCATTTATCCCATTCTCCTGGGAACCATATACACTTGAATGAATCTCTTGGCATCTTCCAGCTGTGCTTGAGATGTTCCTGAAATGCAGTTGATCTCTTATAGATATGAAAAAGCAAGCATGTTATGTAAATTATTAATACTGAAAAATTGTAAAAATAATTCTGGAGGTGAACTTAAAAGATCTGTGCAACGCAAAATTGAATAAATATGAACCTAATACTCAAGCACGTCTTGTCTTTTGTCAACTCTTCTGAGTATCTGTTCAATCAGTTACTTTCTGTATAATATGTTGTGGTTCATACAATAATGTCCATTAAAACATGAGGGATTTGGTTTTAGCATGACCTCAGTAATCTTTCTGGGTTTTTAAAGGACCATTTGGTATAAATTGAAAGATTGTTCTGTTGAGCTACCAAAAGCACTTCAATAATTAGATTTGCATGGGAGTTAAAATCACTTTTCATGCCATCTTTCCACTAGTTTGCCTGCTCAGTAAGTGTGTGTGTTTGTCTTTGCTAATTTTGATTACTAAGAAGTGAAAATAGTTTCTTAAATAATTTTTCCTTTATCTTGCTGTTTTTTCTTCAAGAATACCAACAAAAATCCCTGCCTTTCACACCTTTGTGTAGTCTTCTCCATGACGTTACTTTGTATTTCTGTGGCAGAAAAATGGTTAACTGATGCATTCACCTATTCACTGTGTTTCCTACTGTTTCAAAACGCATTGCTTCTTCTAGAGAGAGGATCTTGTATCAGGTAGTACCATAGTTTAAAAAGTTAACGCAAAAATACTTCCTGGAAAAAAAGAAAATAAATGCTGTTTCCAATCCTTGAAAAAAACAGGTTGGTTTGTTAGCGGTAGGTATATATTTTCCACAGTATTCACGATCTTTAAAGCGGGTGGTGGTTTATTTACTTCTTACTTCTCTGTCAGAAACTTGATTTAGGGTTTTGCATTTTTAGATAACAGGGAACTTTTTGTGGTAATGGTAAACCAATTTTTAAAATAACTTTCACTTGGCTGGGGGTGGAAGTGTATCCATACTCCTTAGGTTTCCATTTCAAATGTTGTGGTTTGGTCTGTAGCATTGTGGATACAGGTGTCCTCCTCTCTTGCAGAAGAGCTGCAGATCAGTGTTCAAAGTTTTATGGGATATTTTGAAAGCTCTTTTCCATTGCTTGCTTCTTTGTAGGAACATCTTTTTGCTTTTTTTCCTCTCTTTTTTTATTTTTTTGAACGTGTGTAAAGCACAGCATAGTAGGCTGAGATCTCTGAGCTAGCTGCAAGCAAGCTGAAATGTCTAATCAGCAATATGCTTGCCCAGGTCCCAGAAGGATTATAACTGTGTCAGTGTGATGCTGCATCTGGACTAATTAGCTCTGCCTCTCAGACTGAGTAATTAGCTCAGGTATCATGCTCTGCTGCTATGACAACCAGGCTGTTTCCATTTCTGGAGCTCCGTGGATTTAGAGCTGACTTGGGTATCTGCATTTCTGTCTGCTTTTGCCTTCTGTTATTGATATAAAACAAACAGAAAATCCCACCAGCACTCTGACCTTTCTACATTTTAAAGGCAGAGAGCCATGCTTGTGGAATAAATATTTTTTTTTCCTAACCAGAAGCAATTAGTGGTTAAAACAGCCTCTTAAGCTGTGAAGGACAAACCAACCCATTGAGTCCATGTAAGAAAAGAAGCTTTCTTTTGCAGGGGAAAAAGGTCTCTCGCATAGTTGAAGAGAACTACTTGACTGCTTTTGAGTATATAGTGAAATTACTCCCATCCTTTCTCTACCATCCCTCTCCTTCCCTCTCATCTGTTTTCTGATAGGTAAGCCAGAAACTTGTAAATGCTTAAAGAGATTTTCAGAAGTGGTTTGAGCACTGCTGCTGGCCTTAGCTCTGACAGACAGGTCTGCGACACCAGTTACCAGCGGAACAAAACTGGTGGAACTCCCTTACTGTTGAATTCTTCACAGTGTTGTAGCCTTCTCTGGATTAGAAGGAGCTCTCCATTTACACAGTTTTGTGATTTGGCACACTGCAGATGTTTTTTTAGGAGTAGTTGGTGAAGGAAGCAGTTGAATTTCCTTTATTTGCTGTTTCTCCTATCTTACTTTTCCACTCAAAATCTTCTCTTTAGATTCTTGTGTGGAACCAAATGTTAACGAATAAATGTTCAAACTGTCACCTGTCAGCCTTGATTGCTGCTGGTGGTTAGGGTTGGGGGTTTTTTCAGTTGTTGAGTTAAGCAGGAATCTGTGTGTGAAGATTTTGCCCAGTGCTTAAAGCGGGACATCTTTATGGATTTTTCCCTTGTGAATCAGACACTTGGGGATCCACACTCTCTTCCAGCCGGAGCCTTGAATCTCTAATTGTTCCTCACCTATTCCAGTAAGATCCTCTGAAAATTTCTATGATTGAATGGTGCAAACTGAGTCAACAAGTGCAGAAGTTGAGTTAGTTTGCTTGAATGCAGGATGCATGCTTGTTTTGATTTTTATTAGTGTTCTGTGCTCTCAATTAAGGGCAAGCTAATAGATTCCTCTTTTGCCAAGGGAAGTTGAAGGCTAAAACCAGGAAAAAGCACCATAAAGTGGTCATTGTATGGTCTGGCAAAGCATGAACAAGCAACTACTTGCTTTGCTGTGGACAGGATTTCAGAAAGCAAATAAGCCAGGAAATAGTGTTACTTACTCTGACTAATAATATTTTAGTAGGGGGTATAACAATTTAAGTGGAGTAATGGTTTAAAAACTATTAGTCTTTTGGCATTTATTTGTACACAGTTTTGTGATTGATGGAATAACATCATGAATAACAACATAGAATAACTCTGTACAGATGGATGTTACTAAGCATAGAAATAAGACTAATTGATAAATGTAATTTCCTTCAAATAGACCTTTCATAATGAGCTGCAGATTGTTAGTGAGAAATGTTGCTGATTTTGGCATGTGTTAAAAAGCTTTACCTCTTTGGTCATTCATTTATTATTAAGGAGTTGATATATCATAAAAGTTTAGTATTTTGAAGAAATTAGAAGATAATGCTATTCATTGCATTGGAGGCTGTATTTTTATTAAGGGTATAAACTATGCTTTCTCCCAGTTTCTTCAACAAAATCCCTTTTTAGTCTGTGAGAAGCTGCAAAGTAAAGGAGTAATACACATTAAAAAAATAGATATTTAAGTCATAGTAACATCAAGAATTTTTAAAATATTTCATATGCTCAGTATACAGAAATAAATACACCCCAATAACCATATGACGAAGTTAAAAACGTGTTGTTAACCACATTCAAAAATGGGAAGACTGAAAGATGGAAATGACTTAATTTTAATTTTAATTTCATGTGTGGTGTAGATAAACCAGATATGAACGTTGTACTTCTTGTTTTCTGAGCCTTGAGGTCATTTTTACAGTGTGTTTACCTTGAAGTGAAAGCTTATAAAATTCAAACTGAAAATAAGATGCAAATTATTAACTGGCTTGGGTGGAAGATAAATCAGATTACCAGACATGTATTAAATGCTTCATCAGTTCAGTTCTTTAAATGAAGGTAGGTAAGGTTAAAAAGTTCATATCAAACACTTAACAGTTAATATGGTTTCATGGTGTGTGAGTTTTTCTGAAGAACTACAAATGGTAGATACTTGTTGATGTTCTTGAAAGTAAAGCTTTAGTTTCATTGTGTATATAGTTTTTAAACCAAAAAGATTTTCAATGTTACTTCCTGTTTGCTGCTGAAAGTATCTGTACTTCTCACTTCATGTCCTCTTTCTTTCCTACTATTTTTTCCTATTTTTTAGCTCTTAAAAGTTTATTTGGCTATCGGAAAAACAGCTACAAAATTATTCTTGTTTGGTTTTTTTAATCTTTGCATTTCCCTGACTCTTTTGGGGGTGAGAAGCCTTAAAAAATTAAAAATAAATAAATAAATAAAAATTCAGATCTGAGAGGGTAAAAAAAGATTTGAAGTAGCGCATCACATTTTATAACCACTTGTGATCTAACGGCATCTTCTTCCCAAAAGGTGCATCCTCCTACTTTCAGAAGCTAGTGGGGGGAAAAATGCAGGAATTTGCTGACCTTTCAGTACAGGAGACATGAACGAAGGTCGTACATACTGGTCTGTGGTTTCAACATGCAAATGAAATACCTGCTGTAGTGAGGTTTGACTTCAGTCCAAGATTCCACCCTATGAATTGGTTACAGGAGTGACAGTAATTTGAACCAAACGTATTTTTCTTTATTACTTGCTACCTGAATATATTGAACTATTCATGTTTCAACTATGACAGCAGACCGAACATAAGCTGGCTTAAAATCAGCTGTTAACTAATTTATTAATAGAATTAATATAAACTTTCAAATAATTTACAATATTTTTATTGAATTAATTGATGGAACTTGCAATACTAGAATATTTTACAGCAAATGTATAATGTAAGTAAAGATAAATTACCTTTGAAATCATCGTCTAAGAGCAAGTTCTGCACTGCCAGTTATGTATAATATGTTCAAATCTCTGCTGAAAATGAAAGTGCTCCTTGTAAAAATGCAACAAAGTCTGTGTTCTGCTCCTGTGTACTACTTAGTAAATTTATAGCTTGTAAAATTATTTTTGGCACTGCTCACTGGAGATAAATTGTATAAGGTTTTAAAATATTACTACTTGTTTTCCCCTGTATTCATTTGATTACATACATATTGATCTGGAAAATGGTACTAATGTGACTATGAAGTTACTATTTGAGAAGTCTCTCTCAGATCAGTGATGCCTTAATGCTATAACTTTTTAAGAGAAGAGCAATAAATACCTCTTGTTGTGGATTCAGAATAGTTGCTGTCTTACTAGCCAGATGTATGTCGTTGCCTCTTTATTTATGTTTAGTTTGTTTTCTGTATAATACAAATTTCTTACAGGAGGGACATCCCTGTATGAAGCAGATAAAAATCAAACTAATGGTTTTTCTTATTTTTTTTAATGATAATGTTCTAAGACTTGTGAGCAAATTATGCCTGTATATGAGTTTGCGTCTACCTGTGCATTAGAAAAATTGCTGGATTATTTATTTTTAATTTACATAGATGGTACTTTCTTTGAAGACAGGAACTAATTATGAAGAGCAATCAAATGCCACTAGATCTTAGCACTTTTTTACTGGATTACAAACAGGAAAGGTCCTAATGTCTCTTGTCTTTCCATAGATGCAAATTCTGCGGAAGGTAGAGTCAGATTTTTTCCAGACCAAGGGTAGGAATTAAATTCCAAAAATTACATTTCTCTCAGCAAACATTGTCATTATGATTCTCTCCCTTTTGCATCAGGGAAGCCATAGATTTATTAAGTGCAATGCTAGTACACACTGCAATAATTACTTTTGAAGAGAAAAAGACGGGGATGATTAAAAAGGTCTGCATCCTAATGAAAAAGCCTTATTATTCTCTGGCACAAAGTAATTGGTTAAAACAAATCCAATAGTCTCTTAATTTGCAAGCATTCAACAGTAGCTGGATATAGAAGAAAAAGAGCATCTTGACTTCTAAAGAAGATGATACATCTAAATTTGAAAAAAGACGAAGTCAGCTCTTAAGCCGATACAGTCCTGCTCACGTTCCACTACTACCTACTTCGTTCTTGGCTTATATCAGTCTGATCATGTTGTCTCAGCCATCTTTAATGTGAACCATGACCTGCTGAGCCTTACAATTTTTCACCTCCTTTTAACTGGAAGTTTTGGCATTTTCTGGCACTGCTAGGGACAAACCCATTGTGGAGAACACTGGTGTAAATGGCTTTTACTTCCACGTTGTTGTCTTTTTTGTATTTGCATCAAGCAGGAAGCATGGTGGAATGTATTTGGGTACCTGGAAAGGTGGAAAAGGTAGTTATATAAAACTGTTACCAGATCTTGCAGGAACAGTGGTGAGCTCCCTTGCCAGCTGTCTCTGTACCCTTGTTTAAGTAAGGAGCTGATAACCCCTAGCACAGCTGAACCTGGTTCTTGGATAACTGACATCAGCTGAGAAGTGAGCAGTAGAGTTGAGTTTCTCCCTTCTTTTAATTAACACCATTAGCTTGCATTTCAGGTTGGAACAACTGGTATTCATACCCTTCGCTTGTGGTGTTGGGTCCTGGGTATTTCAGTTCAAAACTGCCTGGTTTCATAAAGGGATGAACTCAGAGGAGTTATGATGTTAAAACTCCTCTTTAGAAATTTCTCTCAGGACTAGTCTGTGGAGTTTAATAGGTACCATCTGTTGTGGAAATGAGCTTCTACAAAGTCGTAACATCATCTTTTGAAATACCTTTAATGTAGTTTGTTAGATTTACCACAATCTCTATTATTCATTTTGTTTTTCATCATTATTGAAATAAGTGTTCTGAATAACTTGTAAGGTGTGACTTAGGAAACTGTGATAATGGGAAAAGGGTCTAGAAATACTTTTAGCAACTTTTGGGGATGAAGATTTATTGTAGCTATATCTAACTACATGGATATATAGCCAATATTGTTGTTGCTTGAAATAATCTTTTTCTTTTAGACTCTAGAAATACCAGATCCCAAAATTCTCAACAATTAAAGCACTAAACCAATTTTTACTTCAGATCTAATTTAGTATGGCAAGAATACATTTGCTATTGACCATGTTTAATCCCAGCACAGACTCCTGGATCAAGATTATTTAGTCAACTGTATGAATGGAACCACAAAGTAATGCATGTAGCTCTGTGATAAGAGGTAGTGGTGATAAATTTCTACAATAAAAACAAAAAATTACAGTGTTTTAAAAAGAATTGTTGATATTACAGAGTCATCTTGAAATTTAGTAAAACAACATAGCAAGAAGTTCTTTTAAACTGCTGGAAATAAGATACCTGCCTAAAAAAAGAGCAGTTAATGAGTAGTGGAGGTTTTAGAAAGACTAAATGATTTCCTTTGTATCTTATCTTACACAGGTAATGACGGATAGCTATCTCAAGCAAAAGAATACTAAATACATAAATGATCACAGGAGATGTGTATGAGAAATGGAGGTGCAGGTTTGAACATAGGGTGAATAAGAGTTTGCAGAGTTTTATTTGAAATGCAGCAAATTCTCTGTCAAGCATGTTTTTAAGGGAAGTTGTGAATGCTTTTGTAACTTACATGCTGCAGCTCCATCAAATTACAGTTTTATTTTGGAGATTGAGCTTCTGTTTACACAACTACGCAGGGCTGTAAATGGAGTAACTACAGAGTCCCTCGTACCAACAGTTTTGCTGTCACCCAGGTACAGAACCAGATACAGAACCAGCCCTTCCACCCGCCACCCCCCCCCCCCCCCCAACAAAAAAACGCTAATCTACTGATGTCCTAAAGATTGTTTGGGAAGTGTTATCACAGATCTCCAAAAATTAGGTCCTGACATAAACTAATGAAGTGAGAATCAAAACCTGATGACGTCACATTCCTGTTAGCTACATACTTTTGCTGGTAGTTCAATGATTATTATTCCTAAATTGTTTCTTTCCTTAAAGACAGTTTTTCTTCCAGAGACAGGACAGACTGGAGTTTTAGAGGTTAAATTTAATGAATTAAATAAGGTATCTAGACGAGAACGGAAGATACCACATCCTCTCTAAAAGAAAGCCATGTTGTGGCAGTGAACTGGCATCCCTTAAACATAGCAACAAAGTAATGTGGTAAAGCGGTTCTCAACAAAAGCTGTTGAGAAAATTGCTATATGGCCAACTATTAAAAGAAAGGACTAAATTTTCATTTTGGGAGACCAAAGCTGATAAGTAAGTACATCACATGGTTTATGTAGGGAAATAGAATGTCATGCAAATGACTTTAATTATGCAGTTGTGTAATAAGGACATTTCAGAGGGACCTAGCAGCGCTACTAAGTAGCATTATATTTATTAAACTGATAATTATAACAGAAGATTATACATAATTTGATGGGTCTAAGTACCCTTTTTCCAAATAGTTTAGCAGAGAATAGTTTTGTGGATTAGGTGTTTGTAGTGGAATTTCAACTTGTGACATAAATGCATGGCAATTTTCTGCTCTGTTGATTCAAACCATTTTTGCCCCATTTTGATTTTCGTCTTATATTCTTCAAGTCAATTTAATTAGTCATTAAAAGTTACTTTTTATTATTGATGAAGAAGAGGCAGATGCATTTCAAGAAAAGAGCATCTTTTGAGTTTAACAGAAGATTGCTGTTACTCCTGTGTTCTCACAGGCTGCCTATTAGACAGCTAGCATTTTGCTTGTGGTGGTGAAGATGAAAGAATACAAAATTTAACACACCAGTGGGGTCAGGTGTAGTATGGATCTCCATAACAACATGAGTAATTTCTTCCAGTTAGAGCTGGAATATTATTATATGTAATATTATAGAGCTGGAATTATTGAGTCCCCTTTTTCTTTCTGAAGTTATGAACTGAAAGAAATAGGGACTCTTGACAGCTGAGGCATATGTGTTTCCCATTGAGTTCATACTCTATGAAGTGGCTGTGTGCACAACAGGGTATTTGTAGGGAGCTCTTTTGGTTCCAAGGATATTGCTCACATGACTTTTATTGGAAGTGAGCTCAATGGGAGTCTTCAAAATATTCACTGTAGACTTTTTTGATAACCAAAAGGCATTGGATCCCATGCCAGCCTAACTGCAACTCTAAATCAGCCTCTCTGATCTTGTTACCTGTGTCAGTTTTGGATTCTGAAACTGTAGGTGAAAGGAAACGACAACAGTTGCTGGGCCAGCCAAGTTGCTAAGTGACCTTTCCACTCTTAACTCCAAGTCTTGTAATAAGAATTTCCAGTTCTATGGTTTTACTTATAGTTTAGAGCCAGCTGAAGATTCTCAGTTCTTCTGAAGCAAGCATCAGTGGGGAATACAGTGGAAATCATTAAAATTCTTTTTTTTAGAGTCTTTGAAGACCAGTTACGTCTGATCTACAGTGATGTGGTTATCTGAAAACTGTGGCCTAACAAAGCTAAAATCTTAACTGATTTTTGTGGTTCATGGAACTATAGAACGGTTTGGGTTGGAAGGAACCCTAAAGATCATTTAGTCCCACCCCACCCCACCCCACACCCCCCCGCCATGGGCAGGGACACCCCCCACCAGCCCAGGCTGCTCCCAGCCCCGTCCAGCCTGGCCTTGGGCACTGCCAGGGATGGGGCACCCACAGCTGCTCTGGGCAGCCTGGGCCAGCACCTCACCGCCCTCACAGGGAAGGATTTCTTCCTAATATCTCATCTAAATCTCCCATCTTCCAGTTTAAAGCCATTCCCCCTTGTCCTGTTGCTACCAGCCCTTGCAAAAAAGCCTCTCCCCAGCTTTCTTGTCAGCCCCTTTAGGTGCTGGCAGGTGCTGTAAGGTCCCCCTAGAACCTTCTGCAAGCTGAACAGCCCCAACTCTCCCAGCCAGTCTCCAAAGGAGAAGTGCTCCAGCCCTCTGACCATCTTCGTGGCCTCCTTTGGACTCGCTCCAACAGATCCATGTCCTTGTTATGCTGGGGGCCCCAGAGCTCAACACAGCCTCCCGGTGGGGGTCTCACAAGAGCAGAGTATTAGCAGGAGAATCATGTTCATTGACCTGCTGGCCACAGTTCTTTTGGTGCAGCCCAGGGTATGGTTGGCTTTCTGGGCTGTGAGCACACATTGTTGGCTCATACTCAGTTTTTCATCCACCAGTTGAAAGTAGAGAATCACATACACTAACATACTTGCTTTTAAGGAGAGGAGAAAATAAATTCAACTGTTATGCCTCACTGGGAATCATGATTTCATTCTGGTATGGCACCATTGGTAGAATATCAGCAAACTGCATTCCTTGCAGGTTCAGAGGAAAAGTGTCAGTTTGTTTTCATGTCCTGATTTGTTATTTGGTGAGTTGGGTAAGTGACCAGTGGTGGAGTAGCTTTTTGCTCCAAATTATGAGAAGATCAAGTTTATGGATCAGCAGCACTTTGATTTGTAATTTTCCAAGCAGCTGTTGAACTGTAAGTCTTTTCAACCAATCACCACTGAATTTTCTTCCAGAAGATGTAATTCTTTCCATTCATATACAGAAGAAAATATATGCCAATCAATTCCTGGCACTACTTGTGGGTATTATAGATTGGAATTCCAAGTCCTGATTAACAAAGGAATTGTAAGAGATGCAGTCTGTCTTGAATTCTTTATCTGAGCAGAAAACCAAAACCTGCATTGAGCTTGCTTGTTTGCTTTGTGTTCTCAAGATTTGTAGGTAATGTGATATTTTTTCTTCTTTTTTTTTTTTTTTTTTTTTTTTTTTTTTTTTCCTGGAGACTTAGTCTTCTTGGGCTAGCATCAAGATAACCCAGGTTTGTAGTTGATGTAGAAATTTGACTTACTGGTGTCATATGCAGAATACAGCTTATTCTCCCTTATCATATGATGTCTCATTGTTGAATGCATTTTTTGTCAATTTGTAACTAAATCCGTGGCTTAGAGTTTAATTTGTGATGTGTACATTTGTAGTTACTCATGCTTCTATCAAACAGATACTTTATTTTGTGTGTGTGTGTGTGTGTGGTGGGAGAGTACATTTGAGCTCTAAAGATTTTTAAACACTCTGTTTGTCCTGTCTTATCTGGTCCGCTTGTAGCTGCTCACAGAAAAATGTGGCAAATGGGAAAGATACCAGCCCAGGCCCATTATAAGCACTTGCAAACTGTTCTGTCTGATAGCAGTGAAGGATGTTCTCAAATTTCTTTGATAACTAATTTTCAGACATTTTTTTTTTTCTGGTTTCTATGGCAGCCTGTAACAGTAGGATTATACTTCAGTTATGTACTGTATGGAAAAATCCCTTGGTTTAGCTCTCTGATAGTTCACTGGCTACTTCCTTGGGATTTTTTTTGAGACATAACAAATCATTCCATATACATCTTCTCTGTCCCATATGGAATTTTGTAGAGGGTTCTCGTAAACCTCTTTGCCACTCTTCCTTGTTCCATTCCAGTTATTTCTTTGTAATAAAAATGCATGGATTAAGATCAAAGAGTAAAACTACATTCACATGATATTTATGACCTAATCTTAGGTCCTGTGGTTCTTACCTGCTAACTCAGCTGTGAGAGCCAGTTTCTGTGCTAGGTTTTGGAGATATCTGCATTCAAATGAGGCCTTGATGTAAACAGTTTGCTGATAAGGGGCAGTGGCTGAGTTCAGCAGTTCACAAGGTGTTAGGGGAGTAGAGTTGTAACTGTTGTGTATAAGCTGTTTACTATTGAGAAAGACAGGGTGGCCTAGAACAATTGTCAGTTAAACTTGGTATATTACTGTATTGCTCCAGTTGTCTGATGCTTTGGCCAGTGATTACTTTGTAGTGCTACTTTGCATGCTATGTATATAATGCCATAATAATGTCTTTTACCTCCTTAACTGGGATATAAAATTAAAGTTGGATTTAGTTTTGACAGTGCTTTCGTGAATGAGTAGTAGCTTAGTAAACTTAACTCCATGATTACAGAGGTGTTTAATATGTTTTAGGCAGAAAAAAAAATCAGAGGCTAGGGAAGGAAGGATTTTAGCATACTCATATTCAATTGATCTCAACAGTGTCCTAGAGTAACGTTAGTGTAGTACAGTATAATGTAACATGTATTAGTCTAGTACACTGTTTTGATTGTGAAGTGTATTTATTGTAGCATACAGTATTAATAGTTAACTTATTTGCATTGGCTTTGCTCCAGTTATGGTAGGTTATAAAATCAAGAACAATACTATGGATGAGGTTTAACACTGAGCTGTGAAGATGTGAGACAAGTTAGAAACTGCAGGGCTTAGATTTAGATTTTACATGCACAGATGAATGCACAGGTGGGTGTCCCCTAACTTTCTTTCAGGGAAATACAGAATTGCTTTTACTCAGTGGCTAGTGTTTCCTGGTGCTCTGAAGGAAGATGAGGCAATAAGCTGCTCTTGGGAGGGAAGAGCATCTGCAGTCCTCATGCCCTGGTAGTGTTCCTCTCTGCCTGCCTGTGTTGAGTAATGCTTGCAGTTCATTCTGATTAGAAACAGTGAGAGACATTGCACTATTTTGAAAAATGCATTTAACCCTTAGCTATGTTAAGACTTCAATCTCATGGAAACAGTGTAAGGTGGCAGGTGTTTTGGAAATGGGCAATCCTTTATACTTACCTTTTTAGTTCTTATCAGCCTGTAATGACAGCAAAAAAGTACTAAATATCCTGGGGAAAAATAATTACATGCTTGATATCTCAATTATAGCAAAAAATCAAGAAGGGGAAACTGATTCATCTGTAACAGTGAAATCAAGGATGAAGAGGTACACTTGTTCCTTTAAGTGCGGGAAAGTATAAGGCAAAAGGAAGAAATTACAGATTCTGAAAATTACAAGAAAGGAATGTGTTCTGTGAGGGCATGTCTACACAGATGAGCTTAAGAAACAGGAGAAGAGGCAGGCAGGCAGACAGGTGTACATCCCCAGTGGTTTAGCTTTTCTTCAGCAGCCAGAGTAGCAGTATACTCATTTCGTCAGATGGGTATGTGGTGGGGCTGCTTTAAGCTGCTGCAGAATGGTAAAGCCAGAATATACTGCTGAACAGAGCATTAATTAACAATGTAACTCAAATTTTAATATTCTCATCAAGCAGTTGTTCCATAGTATATAACACCCTTCAGTGTTATTGTGGACTTCAAGGAAAATTTAATGTAGGAAGAACAACAAAGCAATTACTAGACAGAGTCTGTGTTGACATGGAGTTACAGCTGAGGCTGTAGTTATGCCAAAAAAAGTGGGTACTGTACAGAAAATTTAGCATAATGGTTAAACTTAAAAATGTGAGCATTTTATAGTAAAGATAACCTGGTATTAAGACTTGCAGACATCTTAAACTGATAATGGGGGAGAGGTAGCACTGAGAAACCTTAAAAGGAAAGATTGCCTAAAGGGCTGAAAGCTCTGTGTGTGGAGAATATATTGAGTAGTTTGTTACAAAGTACTGAGAAAACTAAATGCTCTTTACAAAAGAAAATATTCGCTGTAGGTTATTTTAAAATACTTTATTTTACCCAAGTATTGCTTTGTATTTTCCCACTTCAAAGATTTTTCCACCAAGCTGTAAGAAACAACCAGATGAGTAAGGTGGCAGCTTTATTCTTTGCTGCGTTAAGTGGTGTTTTGCATTTGGATGTCTGCAAAGAATAGTATTAGTGGCATGATAATTCTTGATGTATTTACAATTAGTTTGAGTAAAACACACCATTTCAACTGGTTCTCATATTAAAATTTGTAAGGCAGAAGATCCAAAATAATCTGAAAGGAGGTTGTAAATAAGGATTTAAGCCTTTTTCCAGATTAAACCTGCCTTACTTGCAATGTTCCTCTGTGTTTTTCTTCTTTCCTTTTTCCTTAGTGGTACTTGATTAATTTTTCCCCTGGAGTCCACTATCTTTGTGTTAATTAATGTACTCAGGCTCTTCATTCCCTCTTGTATTTCATCCATTTTTTATTATTGTTTGTCTTTCAGCACTCTTTACAGTACTTGCTGCTTTGTCACTTATGTAAAGTTTAGTTTTTCTAGTATTAGTAAGTTTAAAAAGGTGTATCTTTTTTAAAATTTTGCTTTCCAATATTCCTTAGTGAATCCTAGACATCCACTGTTGAGAAACAAGTGGTATATTGAGCTTTCTCAGTTCTCTGCTCCTTCTTTGACATTTGTACTTATATTTGTCTTGTCAACACTTGTGATCTCTGTGTGTGCCAGCAGTTTATCTTTTCTCAGTTCTAAGGTGACGGTTCCCTCTTGCATTGCATTTTTAGAAGCATGTACAGAAATTTACTGATTTTGGTTCTAGTACGTGCTTGTTCTCTTACCCGTCCCAAAACAAGTTGAGAAACTCTTCATGGTGTTGTTTTAACTTCACTCTTAATATGATGCTTCCTCTCATTTTTCCATAGTAGCCAAGTTCCAATCAAAAATAAAAGAACCTAACTTTTCTTCAAGGTCTTTTTTATATAGGGCTTCATCTAGTTTTTCTTTGTAAATCCCTTGTAAATAAAGATCCTGTCTCTGCTCTGTAAACGGCTAATCCAGGCACAGAGTCATTGCTATAAAAAGATTTTGAGACAGCCGATACAATATCTGTGCCACTCCCTATGGGCAGGTTTTTTCAGATACCATATTGCATGTTTAAGCCATAGCTGTTACTGATTTCCTGCTACTTCTTTTCAATTGCATAATGACTATGCTTGGAGTACCTAGAAGATTTGTTAAAGTTCATGGGTGGAAACTTGAAGTTTTTATTTTTGTATAATAGATAGATATTTGCAATAAGGAAAAAGCAGGAGTCTAGCCTAAGCCCTCTTGCTTCACCCTCTCCAGTGAGGAAGGGCTGATTCAAGCTTTTCCCCTGATTCTTAAGTTTAGGGGGGTTTATGTAGCCAAAGGACAGTGTTACAGTCAGTGTACATGCAGTTAGCACTGTTTGTGTCTGCACTTCTGTAAATTCATCCATGAGACTGCAAGAGAGATGCTTGGAAAATGGAGAATGTGCCATTATCGACCATCTTTGAAATAGTTTTAAATTGTCCAGACCCTTTTTAGGAACTCAGAAGTGAACAAAAATAGTAGTCTGCAGCATCCTAACCAGTTCCTCGTGTAAGACCACCATCTTCCTGTGCTTCCTTACCTAGTTCATTGGCTGTAGCAAGAGCTGCATGCATTGGAGATACAACAATTTCACAAACACAGCTCCTGTTTGCTTCCAGCTGTTCTGTTTTCTGTGGCTAATGAAGCCAGACAGAATAGCAGAGAACCATGTAAGTTAGGGAGTCATCAAAGTTGACACACAAAGAGACTAAGTCAAGGTTGCACAGAGCATTGCAAGTTTGGCAGTTCTTAGTTTCTGCTTTATAGTTTCTAAGCACAAAAAATTATGGGGTTTTTTGCATGTGATTTGTCAAATTATTTGTATTTCCTTAGACAAAGAAAAATCTCCATACATGTGTTCTGGTAGTCAGAAAGTAAAAAGGAGTATTGGAGTGAGCTAATAGGTAAGAGAACATACTTTTTTTTCCTAGCAAAGCAGCAAAAATAGTTATGTGAAAAAGGAGAACTTCTCTCACCTTGCTTAATTTTGAATGAGGAGAGGGAAAGATGAAGACATTGCTTTGAGCCCACTCAGCTAATGTTTACATTGTCTTTTCACAGATCATGGTCAGTAAATGCTTTAGTCTTTAATATACTCTAAATAAATGATTTCCTGAGAAGCAGAACTAATGAAGAGTGATTTCTAGTGTATCTGTGTTGATCTTCTTTACTGAATTATACAAAAGCTGTTGAATGTGCTTAGGAAGTGTTAGATACTCTTTTTGAAGAGATGAACCTGGTCTAGTGGAAGGTGTCCCTGCCTGTGGCAGAGGGTTGGAACTAGGTGGTCTTTAAGGTCCCTTCCAACCAAAACCATTCTGTGATACGATTCCATGATATGGTTCCATGATGTTCTGAATACCGTGTAACTCTCAAAGATTTGGAAGAAGCTTGTAACTTTTTGGAAACTAAATAAGATATATAGACAAACACTTCTGGGGGAGAAGTGGTTGTGCTCCAATTGAAACTTTCCTTGAAGAAGCAGCAGCATTCACAACGTGAGCGTCCCTGACTTTTTGCAGCCTCTGTCAGAGGCTGGGAGAGATTAACAGCAATTGGGGTCATGGTTCATACTGTGCCTGAATGACCTCTTTGGCTTCTATTCAACTACCTGCTTTTGTAAAATTTATTAGGGCATTTTATGTCCAAGATCAGTCAAGATTTGGTTTAAACAAATAGTTCAGAATTTATTAAGCAGCGTAGCTACAGACAGAAGTGCAACAAGTCTCATTTCCTTCTTTCAGAGTAATAAAAGAAGCATAGAAAATTTTCAGGTAGATGGTGGCTTTCATTTAATAAGTAATTTAATAAGGGAAAGCAAATGTTTTAGATACAGAAACGTCTTTGAAACAACTTGTATCTCCAGTTTCATTTTATGAAGCACGCCAGCTTTCATCAAACTGGCTGTTAAAGGTCTTCAGCTTTCCACTGCAGCTCTATTTGCAGTGCTTATAAAGCGTCTGTTTTACTGTTGTTGTTTACCATGTCTGGTTTTTTTCCATCAAATAAATTATACGGGCAGATACCCATCAGTGTTTTCCTGGTGGATCTTAAGAGTAGTGACCAGGGAATTTGGAAAAGTAAGGATCGACTCTGGGAAACCTGGAGCTATTTTGGTCTGTTTGGTGATACCACTGCTAATGAGATGTGGTGCTGTATCGCTGCTGCAAATGCAGACATTCCTTTCAGGCCTTATCCTTCCCATCCACATACGGGAGCAGCAAAGAGCTTAAGTAAAATTGCAGAGGACCTGTACCGAGTGTATTTCTTCAGAGCCATATTTGAAAAGATCTCACGCACTTAACAGTAGCTTCCTTGAGGTGAATAGAGCACGATCAGTTGTCTCAAGGGTCAGGAGGCACGTGAAGGAGAGGCAGAGCACGGTGCTCCTTCAGCAGCTGCAGGGGACTCGCTTTGTTGGCCTGCGGGATTTTGTCACATCTTGGGCAACAGCCAGGTGTGGCACAGCTTGTGGAAAGGCCCGGCCTGTTGCTTTGGGGGAAGAAGGGCACTGTAAAGGATTCTGTTTCTCTCTTTAATTTTTTTTTCTCGTTACGTTGTTTTCTTTCTTATGAGATACCTTCTCGTGTGGAGTCTAGAGCCTGTCACATCAGTTGGAGATCTCTAGATAATTACTTCTCTTTTTGTAATTTTTTTTTTAGGACTTCTCTTTCATCTTCCCTTCTTTACTGCTTCAGAGAAACCTGAGAAGTAGGGCTAGAAATAAGAGTAACAGATGACTGAGGCAAGGATCAATACTGCATCAGGGGAAGCAGAAAGAGTGAGGGAAGGAGGGTGGACCCTGGCCGTATAATCCTCCTGTGGTTGTCTTTCGCCTCCTAACTTCCTGGTGAGTGGAGGTGCCATGTTTTATGGAGCTTTTTTTATGTATTGAGAGAAATGCAGATACTGACTAACAAGAAATTTGCTTCTCTGATAAAATATCCTTTGGCAAAACCTGTGTGAAGGGTTGCTGAAGACTGGCAGTGGGTCACGGCTGAGCTGTCTTGTCAGCGTGAACCTGGAGGTGGGACAGGCACTTTCACAGAAGTGGAAGGCAGGCAGGGCTGCGGCAGTGGGTGTCCTGGGGTGGACTCTGAAATGAACATCCTTGGTGGATGGTTTCTGTGAAAGAGAGCTTGAAGTTCTTTGAAGCACAAAATGTGGATAAATGTGACATGGTTAAGAGTCTGGATTTGCAGAAGGGCTTCTGTGGGGGAGCTGACAGAACAGCGTTGCTCAGTCACCAGAAGGCCAAAGGGAGATCTTACTGCTCTCTTCAAGTAATGGGAGACTAGAGAGAAGGTGAAGCCAGACTTTGCATGCAGTTTCATAGCAATAGGACGACCGTTCGTAGATGGAAGTTGAAACATGGGAAATTCCAGTGTGACGTAAGGGAAAACATTTTTGATATGAGGTGGTCAAGTACTGGAGGCATAAAGGCTCAGGGAGGCTGTGGGATCATCGTTCTGGGACATACTCAGAACTCACCTGGGCAGCCTGCTTTACTTGGCCCTGCTTGGGAAGGGTTTGGACTAGACGGCAGTCAGTAATCCTGCCAAGTGAAATTATTTTGTAATTCTAGGCTTCTAAGGGAAGTAAGTAGCTGTGAGTTTGTCCTTGTGTGGGCAAACACTTGGTAAAAATGTTACAAAACTGAACAGGAATAAGCCATCTGTTTAAAAATAATAATTATCTATTTATTACGTTCAAAACTGGTGGATTAAACCTTTTAGCTATCCAGAAGAATGCGTAATAAAGAATCGGTAGTATATGAAGCCTCTTCCAATATGGTGGAACAGAAATCCATTATTTTGCCTTCAAGGAGTACTCAGTATTTTTAAAACTGCTCTGGGGTTTATTGTAACTGCTATGAAATGTTGTAAAAGTATAAAGAGAGTATATTGGTGCATTAGAAGTGCAAAATAATGGTACAAAGTGGTTCGTCTTAGCGGAAATCAGCTTATCAGACAGCTTGTGTATTTTCAAGGTCTTTGCTGTTGTATTATCCCACAGCTGAACTGTGCGTTACAACAAGAGACACCTGGTACCAAGCTTCAGTGCACACAGCAGGTACTCATAAAACATTGATAACTAGCCTAACAGCCCAGGACTAGGGTGCAGTGAACACAGGCACAGTTAAAATGCCTGTGGCCTCTGGTTAGCAATGGCAGTAATAGTTTTACTCCACCCTTGGCTGCAAAAATGCTTACACAGTTAGACTCTATTAGTGTGCTCATGTTTGGATTGTCTGGCTCTTCTCCTGAGACTGGGAACCACTGAGAAGTGTGTGGCTTGGTTGTCCTTGCATCCCCCCATCAGGTACTCACACACACAGATAAGATCCCCACCCAGGAGGGGGAAGAGCTTAGGCCCACACTGGGCCCCTCATTGCAGAGGGAAGCTTGTGTGTTGTGTATTAACAGGTGATGGGTGAGTCTAGATGTGAAAACAGGCCTGGATAAAAGCACTGTGAAAGAGTAGATATACCTAAACGGACTTATTTCAAATATTTACATTGTTGTATCTTACACTTGACTTGCAGCTCTACTTCCAGACTACCTGTGTTTATATTGCTAGATTTCAGTAACTTCTGACAGCATGCAGCCAAAGTCTGGTTCCACGTATGCAGTGGCAAGCTGTAGTTACTAATGTGTACTTCTGGAGCCTGCTGTCATTGTGAATAATTTGAAAATACAATCTCTTTGCTTGGCAGTGCTCTGAGAGGCAAAGTTAATTAGAAATAAAGGGCAAATTTATGTGTATATATATTAGAAACAACGAAAAAATTATCTCTCAAACTTACATTGTATCTGCATCTTGAGCATTGAAAGTAGTTTATTTCTAAAAGGATGTACAAAATTAGAGAGAAAAACTCAAGCAAAAGAAGGGCGAGCAGAGGAAGTTATTCGCTCTTCAAGTGAAGATCCCAAGCTTTTCGAATAAAATGATCAGGCAGCAGCTTTAAAAACAGAATTATGTACTTTCTTAAGGGAACATAGAGCTAAACTGCAGATTTCATTGATGCACAGTTCTGTGGAGGTCAGAAATACAAACTAATTAAGAAATGATAGATCCAGTAGCAGGTATTAATTAATTAATAAGTCACAGTGTGGCTTAACAGCTTGCAGTTCAGGTAAAACCTAAACTGCTGCCAAATGCAAGATTCATCCAGTGATGACTTGTACTCGCACTCTTCCTAACACCTAGTGCTGATTGCTGGATACAAAAATCCGTATGTTAGTTTTTGTCTCACCAGATCCACAAGGAATGTTTTTCTTAACAAATGTTCCCTTACAGCACATGTGCAGGAAACTGCAGCAATGAGTAGTGCTCACAGAAATGAATCTTGGAACGAGTGCTAAGTAAACAGTTGGAAAGTTTCAGAGGAGCTTAAACCCAAGAATATGCTGGAGTCAGTGCTCTCCTCTCATTAAGTGAAGTGTCCTCCTTGATCACAGGCTTCTCGTTCAGCCAGAGTGAATTGAGGCAATGCAGGGCAGGATACAGCTGCTAGATAACTGCAGTTGTGGATGCTTCCAAGCACAAAAGCTTTAAGGCATTACTAGGAGCAAAGTGCTGCCTTGGAGGTAGCAAAGGCTCCTGAGCCTTTTACTCATGTTCATGTAATGTGCTGTTGTTCAAGTGTGAAGTTATCTGACAAAAAGGTGGGTACTTTATGAGCATTACTATTTCAAGCCATCAAAGCATGAAAAGATATATTTCTTGAAATAATTCAGTACAAATACTAGATTGCAAGTTTAGTGGCTTTAGTTATTAATTATTTGGCTTCTGTTACTCAGTCAGTGGCATTAACATCAAGATGAAAAGCAGCTTAGAGTTACCAAATGCAAATACTGTAGAGCCATATCAAAACAGTGTTATCTGCCTTAAACTCAGAGTAAGGAAGTTTGCTTTATTGAAATTTTAAGGCCTGAACACATGAAGTGTACTATTTTTGACACTCTATATGTCGGCCTACTTCTTTTTCTACTAGTAGTTTGTGGAATTAGCATGCTTCCTGAAAAGCATTATTTGCCATTTTACCAATTTCATTACTATGAAATCCTTTGACAATGGTGGCTCTCAGCTTTAATTCTAGCTGTTCTAAAAATAATTCTGTCACCAGCAAACTTTTTCTGCTCCGTTATTAATCTTTCATTCAAAACATTTTTATCTGCTATTTAACATATTTTTATCAACAGCGATGCTTAGAAGAACCTATTGATAGGTTCATTCCCTTCTCAAACTGACTATTTTTGCTATCATTGCTTTCCTGTCTTTTAATCTGAGAATTTTCTTTATTATTGCATATCAACTTCATTAAGAACTAAATGAGGGAGATCATTATAAGATTTTGAAAATGTATGTGTTGCATAAATGTATGACTTTTAGCTGCTTATTAATGCCCTATGGAGCTCCAAGAGTTCTGTGAAGCATTACTTCACAAAAATAATATCAACCCTTGAATAGGCCCACCAGTTCTGTAGTACATCAGCTTCCAGTCTGGCACAGTAGTTGGATGTAGTGGTATGTAGTTCTTTGGATCGCTCCTGGATTCTTTATTTTTCTTTTTTTTTTTTTTTTTTTTTTCTCCCCCCCTCCCCTTTTATTTTTTCTTTTGACAGGATAGTTCAAGCAAGTAGCAAATTCTCACACGTTTGAAGCTTAGGAATTTCATAGGATTTGATTTCTTTACAGTAGACATAAAGTTCCTATCACTTTTACTATAACAATGTGTACTTTTTTGTTGCTGTTGCAGCAAGGGGAAGTAACTGGATTGGCAAAAGTCATTGGCACAAATAATTGCCATCTTTGTAAAAATTTCTAAGTCTTCAATGGATTTCTTCCTATACCTGTAACGAGGGAATCGTTACCTTCACTGTTACCTTCTGGATCAAATAACATTTGGAAAGAGATGAACAATTCAAATCACATGAAGCACTAGTTATATACATAGTTATCAACTTCTTAATCTCATTCAGAACTTGAATTTCTAAATGTAATGTAGGATAGCTCACTCTAAAAAGGAAACCATTGTCTTTCAATTTGGGTATCAGAAATAGCAAGGATTCGACACTAAAATTCCACTGTTTCATGCAGTGAGCACTGTGATAGTCAAAACAACTAGAAAGTCCATCCAGCTTTACTGATGTTTTTGACTGCCTTTATTGATACTCCTTATAGCTCTTGGCACTATCAACGTTACTGATTTGGTTCAATCATAGAATCATTCAGGTTGGGGAAAGACCTTTAAGATCATTGAGTCCAACCATTAACCCAGCCCGGTGCTGAGCCCTGCCGACCCTCACCCGCTGGCCTTGGCCCCTCGGCCCGGCCTGCCCAGCCCCCCTGCAGAGCCCCCCGCCCCCCAGCAGCTCAGCTCCCCCCAGCTGGGTGCCCCCTGCCCTGACTGAGGGGGCACTCGCTCCCCTCGCCCAGCCCGGCGGTGCAGACACGCAGCAGGACGGGCCCCGGCGCTGAGCCCTGGGGAACCCCCCGTGTGCCCGGCGCCAGCGGGATGTGACTCCATTCCCCACCGCTCCCTGGCCCGGCCGCCCCCCAGCTCCTGACCCCGCGCAGAGCCCCCCCGGCCCGGCTGGGAGCAGCCGGTGGCTGCAGGAGATGCTGTGGGGACGGTGCCAAAGGCTTTGCTCCAGCCCGGGCAGCCACCACCCGCAGCCTGTCCCTCACCCGTCAGGGGGGTCACCTTGTCCCACAAGGAGATCAGGGCAGCCAGGCAGGACCTGCCTCTGCTGACTAGGCCTAATCACCTGGTTCCATTTTAGTAAACTTTAAGAGATCACATTGAAGTTTCCATACTGAGCAAGACATCTTCCTTTAGGCTGAATTTAGTTGTAAAAGGCCAGCAGAAACAGCTCAGCTAATTTTTTGTATGATAATAAGAAAAATGTGTTTTCTTGCTTATGTTTGAGTTACATAAACCAGAGCAATAATGGATTTCTGGGCCTTGTATCATGGAGGCGTAAACTTTAAAATGCTTTAGTAGTGGTCCCATTCAAGGTGCTTCTTTCTGTCTCAGTTTATGACTGTACGTTATACATGCGTGCCATCGTTGGACATGTAATGAGCACAGAGGAGGAACTGTAGGTGGCAGTCAGGCATTGGGAGGAGAGAGCACAAAAGGGCCCTAAGAAGGATGAAAGGACTGCAACGGCCAGTTTCCTACATGCCAGAACCTAAGTTTTGTTGCAGTTTTTCTCAGCTTTAACATCACATTGCGATAGAGAAAGACATTTCTACCCTCAAGTGTCTGTCCATGATGACAAGCAACAAATTAATTTGTCCTTTTCTCTGCTCTCTGGTGGAAGTCTTTTCTATTCATATGTCTCTCATACAGCTTAAGACTTAAGACTCAAAGTGGGGCTAACACAGTTCTCTGGAATATTTTTTCTGGGCTTTATCTAATTCCGGAAAATTGCTTGGAAGTATTTTTAGCAAAATCAAGATCTGAAAATTCAGGAAAATGCTTGCCACTGAATTCTTGTCCTGTGTAACATTTACATCTGTTCTGAAATCTAGAATAGCTTTCTTGAAGATGCCTAGCCAGTGACAGGGGAGAGAAGCCGGGAGTTTCTTCTGTAGACGTCTATGAGCCATCAAAACAAGGCGGCCAGATACAAAAGCTTCATTGTTTTTTGATCCCTATGTGGGTCGTATGATGTACAGTATAATAGGTTTTGAGATGAATGGATTTAAACTGGCAAGGTCTCATCAAGGAGTAGAATAGCAAGTTAAGGATTGTCCAGTGAGTTCTTACAATGTGGTAGTGACAATTTTTTGATACAGAAGATGGAGAACACAAATGGAAAACGTTCTCTGCTAGAGGTAATTCTCATTATTAGGATGGTGACTTAAATGACCTCAGCTGTTAGAATAATAATATTCCTAGTTCTGTGAAAGCAATATGAAGGGCAAAACAACAGTAATGATGTTCAAAGGAGGAAGAGGCTATACTGAAAAAATAGATGTACAAGTCTGTATGGGTAGCAGAGCCAAGGAAAAATGAGGAGCTTCCTGTTCCAAAAAAGAAACCATATTCAAGAGTCAAGTGCAAAATAACCTAAAGCAAAGGAGGAATAGGAATTATAGCAAGAGAACAACTTGTTTGAATCATGTGCTATGCAGTAGTCTGAAAATCAATGGAATGTAAAACCCAAAGAACTAAAGGTAAATATTCAAGAATTGCCGAAGCATGTTGGACAAAATCGGAGCAATGCATAAAATAAGAAAAACAAAATTAAGGGTAATAGAACTATATTCTGGTATGTTAGTTAATAAGCAGAAGGTCAATTAAAGAATTGGACTGCAGCAAGAGAATATGTTTTTCCTGTCTTTACTGTGTATCATGTGACTGGTAGGGGTTTAACATTGTAGGGAGATTTTACAGAATACATTTGAAAACATTTTGGGAACTAATGGGTGCTTGGTTTTGGTTTTATTGTAGGAGGGTGGACTTACATGAACCTTTAGAATTCCTTATAACAGCTGCCTGTGATTCTAAATGTGATACAGTTTTAATTGCATGAGGCTGTATTTTTTTTCCTTTTTTTTTCCTATTGGGATTCTTGCTGATTCATTCAGTAACAGTTCACCATCTAAAGCTGTTCTAAGGGTGAATTAGGGCTGTGTCTTTTAGGGAGATACTGGCTTTTGAATACTGCTTCATTGGCGACAGAAATTGGGCAATGTAGAGTCCATGCGACAGGAAGAATTGGGGAATAAATCAACAGAAGAGTCTTCTATTCCTGCATGTGCTGTGAAAGCTGAAATTCAACTAAGTATTTAGATTGACTTCTTTCTAGAATCCTGACTTCTGGTTTCAGTAAAGTGTTTCGGTTTTCAAGAGTAGAAATCAATAGGAAGTTAGGAACCCTGATGGGATTTAGGAGTCTCGGAATCTATTTGGATGTGCTTCAGCTGTCCCAGTACTGCTTCCATTTAGATTAATGATTAACACCTATTGATTCCAGTGAGGTAAGATCTACTTCAGTGTTCCTATGTGATTGTGAGCAAGCTACAGAAAATAAACTTTCTTACTGGTGTGAGTAATTTCTGGTTAGTTTCAGGCAGCTCTCTTCTGGGAACAGTAAATGAAGTGTTACAGAAGTGTACCATGACCCAAGTTGAGCGGTGAGAAATAATGTGCTCTTTATAGTTTGACTTCAGTCTTTGTTTATCATCTTTCATACAGAGATTTGTCACTAACGTTTCTGAGACAATTAAAAATGGCATTTATGGACATTGAAGTGGATTGTTTTATGATCTAAATAGTAAGTGGAGATAAAGGTATAGGAAATGCACATTGAATGATATCAAGGGAAGGAAATAATGCCCATCCAGCAGTTCTGTAATCATCATCCATCCTTGGAAGATCTTTATTAAACTTGCCCTCTCTTGACCTTTCAACAGTCAAGATCACTTACCAGTGCTCTGATCCTAACTATCGACTTTCAGCTAATGCAAAGGAGTGCATTGCCTTTTTCATATGATACCTTCCAGTCCAAATCTTCTAGCGTATTTCTCTTGATGCCTTTATAAATCTTTCTTCTGGTTACTGTTTTTCCAATTTGTGTGGTTGAGAGATACTGATCAGTCACCACGAATTTAAGGACTCACAATTAATCCTTTTTTAACAGGAGACTGTGGGCTTACTTTATATTTGTTGACTTTAGCCCTGAGCTGCAATTTTCCCAGAAGCAATTTTCTTGCAGCTTACTCAGTTTGGGCAGGTGGTTCAAAAGAGAAGGGATAAAATTAGCTCTGTAGCTTCTGTGAATAAAGGTACCAGACATTAAAACTGACTATATAGCATAGTTAGTGTACTACAGACTATATAATTTATTACCAACTGTCAGTAGTTTAGATTTCAAGAGTCCATTTACTAGTGAGTAATTTGTTTTCATTAATAGTGCTTAAATGACTGCGGGCAATTATAGCTGGAGTAGCCCACATGCAGCGCTTCTTTCTGTTACATAAGCTTCCCTTCCCTATAGAAACACCAGAATTGCTGTATGCAGTGGGCCATGTATGCATGTGCCCTGTAGGCGCTCCATGTACTACACTGGAATGTAGTAGTTGGAATGATGGTGTTCCTTGCTGTCCAGCAGTGGTTAGTGCCTTCTGTTTCAGGGGAGGACAGGTAGTCACGGAACAACCTGCATCCAAAGAGTACCCTCTTTTACTCCTGGTATGAAAGGTTGGTTGTTGCTCAGCCTTGAGAGCTTACATATCTTACAGAGCTCTTGGGGATTTTTTTTTGTTACTTGTCTTTTGCAGGGCTTACTATTATAACTGGGTAGTCTTCTCACTATAAATATGTTCTGAAGCCACTGAGTCTGTGGTATATCTCCTAGAAACATTGTATCTTGTTTTGTGCACAGCTTCTCATTATTTTTTTTTAAGTGTATTCATCCAATTTTATAAAGACCCTTTTAGTCTTTCTCTTCTGTTGTTGAAATAATGTTGTGTCTTCTATATGGTTTTTTTCTTTTCACTTTTAAAAGCTGGGTTGGATGACATGATTAATTATTGACAAATTAAATTGGTATCTGTCCTAGCTGAAAGTTAAACTGGAATTTTGTCATTAAGGAAATGTAATTACATGTCAGCAAGAAGATTTTTTAAAAAAAAAAATACCCACAATGTTTGTGATTAAGTTTGAACTGAGAACTTAGTACTGAAGTAGATCAGGCTTCTCAATTTGTTAATGGACTAGGACAATTTAAATCCTCTTCACTAAATGCAGAGTGAGAGCTTCATGATAGAGGTAAAACTCCGTTTAGAAAAGACTACTAGCAGCGTAAGTAAGGTAGACACAGGAATGCATTCCACACCTTCAACTCTATTTTGTAAAAAATCTGCTATGTTTTAAGGATTCACACGAAAATGGGAGAGCTTAGCTTTTCACTAATCATAAAAACTATGAATTTGAACAATGTTGACCATTGCAGTGCTGATATGTTGTGATGACACCATGAAATGTGTTGTGAGCAGAGTCTTTGTAGCATATTTACGGAGTGTTAATTCAGTTTCCCAGAAGAACAGACAGGTTTGTGTTTTGGTTGGGTGGCAGAAAGGTGGTGGCAGGAAAAGCAGTCAGGCCAAAGCTGTTACCTACTGCCAGATAAGTAGAAATGCTCATTTTGCTTGACCTGACTTCCAGTAAACTTTGTCATAAAAAGTGGGGGAAAGAACGAGACATGACGGTGATTGATGAGTGCTGTTCATCTTCACTCCTCTTAATGATTGCTAACACTTCCTTGGCAGTGTTGAGCTCTTGTCCACCCTGGCGTCCCCAGGAGATGTTTCATCCTGTGCATGCCCCTGCCTCATGCTCCAAGAGAAATGAACTGTGGCTGGTTTAGAAGATATATGTAGAATCTACACTAGCCTCACCTGTAACAGCTCTGCACAGTGATCAGTGGAAATCCTGAAGTGCCCAGGAGATAGATGATGCTGTCTCAGTTCTAGTCAGGGAAAGTAAAAAGCCTTTCCATGAATCCACAGAAACTGCCCATGGCCTGTAGCCCTGTGTCTGTAACCTGTCCCGTTGGCCAATTCGGTGGGCAGGTTCCACGTGTCTGTGGCGCAGTCTGTACGATTTGCTGTCTGATGGGACATGGCTGGTGTGTATGGATCCGGTGTGAGCCATCAGCTTTCTCTGAGCACTGTTGCTGCATCTGCAGAGTTGTTGAATTAAAGCAGCTGTGCTTTAAACAGCCACCCTCTGACAGAGAAACCTCGAGAGAAGTTGGTCAAGGAAAAATAATACTTGGCTTGACTGTGGAGTAACATGCAGGAGGTCATTTCAGAAGTAACTGTCTGAGGCACTAAATAATAATGACCACAGTATAATTGCATTCCGTATCCTCAGGGAGAAAAAATACAGAGAACCAGAACAGAATTATAAGAAGTTGAGATTGAATTGCATGTGGGGCATTAGCAAGGAATTTTAGTTATAGTATTTTTACTTTTTCTGACAAAGTAACATCTTTATATATTATATGGAAGCTATTTAAGGTTATTAACAGAAGTCATAAATATTAAAGAATAAAATTAGAATCAGGGCTACAAAAAACAGAACAACGAAGATCAGTGGTTACTTATTTGATGAGGGTTATATTGCCAATGAGAAGAGCAACAGATGGCAGCATGCAGTGGGAGAAAGGTAGGTATTAATGCAGTTGAGGTGAATTTCCAGGAATAGCTGTCCACTAGTACTCAGAGACATACTGTAAAACTGCTTCACTTAAAAATTCCAGTATTGGGGGAAACATTAAATTGTAGCTGCATGTACAGATGATATCAAAACTGATAAAATAGGTCTTCAACTGTCATATGGTAGTATTCTCTTGGGTTTCTAGTTTTAAATTAATATATTGCATTACTAATTGTTTATTAATAATATAAAAATTATCATGCACAAACTTAAATTGTCATTGTTAGAACTGAGGTTGATGGCGTTATCTGATAATGAAATGGCTAAAAGTAAGTGTTATTTCATGAAGAAGCAAAATCAATTCAAGAAATCAATATTCAAGTTGTGTTGTAAAACAGTACCCCTGCTGAGACTTAGAGGATTGGTGTGCTCTAACTGTGCTTGCATATTTTGAAATGCATATGCTTCTAATGCTTATTTTTCAAGGAATAAAATAGCAGAATTAAAACTTTCTCATAATATTTAGTACATTTAAATTATCTTTATTTATCCTTTATATAGAAACTAATACTATTAGCTGTTAAGCTGCTTCTATTACGGTGTGAATTTTTGGAGCCATGCAGTAGATCATTAATCCACTTGAACTTTTTGCAAAAGCAGGGACACTTACTCTTTGTAATGTTAATGACATTGGGATGGATTTTGTAGCTTTGCGGTTTGCTTAATTTTTCTGCATTTCTTCCATTAACAAATGAAGATTGTGCGGTAGAAAAAAAGTTCTCTATGTCGACTTGTGTTACATGGTTGGATATTTAGACAATGTCTAGTTGCAAAGGCAATAATGTGTAAAATATTTTATTATTTTATACTGATTGAATTTAAGATCGAGTCAAAAGAATTTTCTTTTATTGCTGTTGTGTTGTTATACTTTCAATTTTGTTGGCTTTGTTCAATTTACAGTAAAAAGTTAATCCTGTCAGCTTCACTCTTTGCATAACAAGGGGGAATGGCATAATCAGATGAAGGAACAACAGATACAACTGCTGCTTTTGGCCCTGAGCTGGCTCACATCTTGACTGAGCCCTTTGGAGCCTTTAGTTTTGGAAAAGCTTGCTGACTGTAGCAGCACATGATGCAGCTGTGCTAGCTCCGGTCTGCAGGTGCTGTAGCTCATTCCCACAATGCTGTGGCTGTGTCAATAAGCTGTGCTGGTCCTGAGCTAAGCGGTTTGAAACCCACTACTGTGTCTCTGCATAGAGGTCATGGTATATCTATAATCCAGGTGACTCATCGTAAAAAGTGGGGAATTACTAGCAGTGGCTGTGGAACTGAAAGATGGTCTTCATTTTATTTTGCAAACAAAATTAAAAGCACTGTGCAACTGCAGACATGGCATGAGTCCTACATTGCTATCACTTCTGTATCACACTCACTCAGTTGTAAAAAGATGGAAAATTTTGCTAACTCCTAGTCTGACAGCACTTTTCAAGACAGGTGATTGTGGTTTTTTTACCCACTTCTTCAAGAGGCAGTTTTGTTCAATGCATTCCTGTTATTATTGCGTTATATACCCTTTCATACATATTTTTAAGCTGTAAGTTTAGCACCAGAAAAACATTGATACTTTAATGTAACAGAAAATGTGTTGTGTTAATTTCTTTTGTTCCTTCATTACATTACAGGTACTGTAAGAATTGAAATGTTCAGGAACATGCAAAATGCAGAAATCATAAGGAAAATGACAGAAGAATTTGATGAGGTATAGTATACAAACAGTTCTTTTAAAATTACAAAAGATATTACAATATACTTTTCTTTTAATATAAAAATGCAGTGGGCAAGAAACCAGTGGATAAGCAATGTCTCAGTATCAGAAATTGTACTGTCAAGCAAAGCAGCGATTTAAACTGGTGGATGAGGAATAACAAGCCAGCATGAGCTTTAGGAAAGAAGAATAATGAAACTCAAAAAGTAATAAAATAATTGGAAAAGGTAGTTATAGTCATTTATCTTGCAAACTCAGTGTTGTGGATTGAGTAGGCCCTGGATGCTGAAATACTGGTATGGAAAAGTTTGTGAATTAGCCAGTTTAAGGGCGTAAGTGTACTATCACAGCAGTGTCTCTTTGTGATCACTTCTAGATGGAATGCCAAGGCTGTGATTCAAAAAGTTAAGCAGGAGAGCTATGAAAATGAGCACTAGTATTTTTCAGGATTTACTCTGCAAAATTTCCATCTTGTTCATGGCCTTGAACAACAAAACATTTAACTATATACTTAATGGCCATGTGAACGCTCCTTTTGATGTACTCAGGTATTCAGTCAGGGCTTTTGTGTACTGGTGGGATAAGGTACAGTGAATAAAATGTAGGTGTACAGTGACAATCAAAAGGATGGTATCAATTCATGCTACATTCTAACTGAATTAATTTCACTTCTTAAAACATCACCTAACCAAAGTTAATGCAATGCAGTGAATTTTTGCTAGTGTAATTTAAAAGCAGAATTGGATATTGTCTTTAGTCTGGCCTCACTGTACAAAATAAAATGGCCACGGCACTGTCCAAAAGCTGAAGAACGCTGATTTTGCCCAAGGGATGATTGTCCCACAGTTGACGGAAGAAAGTATTTCTCAAAAAAAAATTTAAAACAGTCAAAGTTTTTTCTCAAAGGAGGAAAAAACTCTTTTCCTTGTGACAGTATGAGTGTAGATATAAGCAACATATCTCAAAGAGTTAACAGTTACTGGTATGTAAGCTTTCTTTCTTCATTACCTAAAACTTTTCACAAGTTTTACAGTTCTAACAGAAAGTTTCCGTTCTAGCTTCTGCCTTTAACACTTGAGTGGATCTGTGAAAGAATTTGTGGGTTTTAGTACGAAAGCATGAAATTGTTAGTCTTAGACCACAACCTGGTGAATATTTTGAAATCTGGAATGAACTCATACCCTGTTAACAGTTGAAAACATTTTAGAATTTTTTGCAGTTTTCCAATGTTCATATATCAGATGATCCCAGCATAGTAAGTTTATAATTGTTATATGGCCTTTTTAATGTTACATGTTAAATGACCTGTGTTCATACTGCTAGTCATAGTATTTCAGGTTGGCCTGTGCTTAGCAGGATGTCATAGTCAAAATAAAAGACCTGCCAAGATACAAGCTTTTAGAATAAGAGCAGCTTATATTACTGTTCAGGGTAAAACACATAATGAAACAACAAAAATCATTCTTGGTCTTCAGCAGGTTGTAGAATTGTGGTTGGTATAGCATTAGTACACTTTTTGGCCCTCTGTTTAGTGTCCACCACCTAAAAAGTCAGAACAACAATTGTTTATTTCTGGGAGAGCTGTTGGTAGCAGGCACCATTTCCCAGTGACAGTCCTTTGATTGAAGGCAGCTCAGGCTAGATTTGGCAGAGCTGCATGATCCTGCCCAACCTTTCTTCTCTTGCTGGAGAAAGGAGAAGAGAACGCAGGTAGATCTACTTCTTGCCTTCTTCCAGCAGTACCCTTGACTGTGCTCCCTGACTTGGTGCTGACCAACTAGACTGCTTCCTTGGGTTCATCCTGCCACTGGATTTCTTTATATTTTGTAAGTCTGTGTTAAACAATGAAAGAAAGGGAGTCAGGAGACGAACAGTGGTGGCTAGGCCGAGGGGTCATCCATTTTTCTCAGTAAAGCACCACCATTTTCTGTACAGCTGGTAACAGCCCTCAGTTCTTCATTCTAAATTTTGCTGTTGCCATTTCACATGTAATACCTCTTCTAGTACCCTGGAATTCCTAAATCCCAGTGTCCATCCCTCCCATGGCATCCTGAGACAAAGCATTTGCCCAGGGCTGTTGCCACCAGAGCATTTCCCTTGCCCTGCTGTCCCCTCGTGCCCCTAAATCCCATGTCAGTCTGAGAAGGTAATGGTCTGACTGCGTGGGAGTGAAGGAGAAAGCTCGTGATGCTCTTATGAAAATGGGGTAGTTTATCAGCCCATCAGAACCTACCTTCATTGTCATCTTTAGATTGCTATTTTCAGATGGAGACTATCCCCTTGTTAGTGTATTTTCTTCCCTGTACCAAAACATACCTAAAATGCCAAGTCTTTTGTATCAGCTTAGGGTTGAAAGGGGCTAGTGCTCAGTGGTACATGTGTGTAGGTGATGTAAGGTACCTGTTGTCATATTTGTGACATGACAAATCATTTCTACAAGTCTAGAGCTAATAGGAAAAAAAAAAGAAAAGTACGTGTAGTATCAGCTAGAGCAAAATCTTACATTATATTCATTAGCACAGTATGCTGCCCAGAAAACATCTTCATCTCTATTGAGAAGTTCAGATTTGCTGCTTTCTTTACTTTATCAAGATTGTTGGACTGTTCTATCAGTGCTGCAGTAATCACCTGCCTGCTTGTCATGATTTCTGCATTTATGGCAGGGATTGAAGCATTGATTTTCCTCATCGTAAGTTGAAGAATGCTTGCGCAGGATTTAAATGATGGAAGTAACTGTTCATTGCTGCCACAAGTTCAGTTTGAGACAGGGAATTTTATGGACATCCATCGGCTGCACTATTTGGGTGCTTGGCTCATGAGTACAGGCATTTTGTAGATGAATTCCCTCATAATTCTTGTGCTAGAGTTAGCAGGTGAACAAAAACTTGGTTTGGTTTGAGTTTTCTAACCATTGGACCATGAAGTGTCATGTCAGTGTCACTGATATATCACATTTTTATTGGTTTTCAGGAATAAAACATCCAATAACATGGCTTTATTATAAATTTATTCTTCCAGTTTCAACCAGATGAGATGCTCTTGCTGCAGTCTTCATATGCTTTTCAAAACTGTTGTCTAATATGTAATTGTAAGTTAAAAATATGTCATACAAATGTGAGTAGTTACACACAAACTAGAGATTCTGAGGATCTGTTACAAAAAAAATTATGTATACATACCTAGAAATATATTTTATGTATGTAAATTCACATGCAGAGTTCCCACAGGTACTGTGCAGGCAGGGGCTTAGTCTGGAGATTATTTCTGAAAATAAGGTGTAAACAGGGAGAAGAAAATGAGTCTGGGCTGTTCATATGGAGTTACTGTCAGGAAAACTCTGAGCAGAAAGCTTTAGCGTTTTAATTTCAGTCCTAAACTTGTATAAATGTGAGACTAATGCAGGGCTTGTATTTACATGGCAAGACACTGTACCTTGCTGAAATTCACTAGCAAGAGCATTAGGCATAAACAACAAATACTTGGAAACACAGGGCACAGCTAATGATACTGCTGCGTATTTTAGATTGTGTTTATCTGGGATTCTACTACATAACACATTGGGCTGATTTACAGAAGTTCAGAGGACTCACAGCAACAATTGAAAATGCCAGGAGATATCTTCATGCCAGGAGCTTTACAACCCTCTGATGTATTTTAAACTAAAGCCTCTATTTTTCTCAAATTGGACGTTCAAAGTTAGAAGTAAAGATATTGCTCGTTAAAATAATGCCATTTAGTATTCACTGTATGAGACAGTAAGGTCATCAAGACTGCCTTTTTCTTGTCTTTTTCTAACATTTTTCTAACATTTGAGCACTTTGCAATTGTGGTTGTTTTTTTTAGTATGATTCAAATGTGTGTGACTTGGTTAAATTGGTAGGGGTTTTTTGCTGCAGGGGAATATAATTTATGAAGTTTAGGTAAAAGGTTATTTGATTACATCTCCTCTATGTTTATGTTACTGGCTTTATGTGGTTCAGTCTGGGTGATAAGTCTTGAGAGAATAAAAGTGCTTGTTCTTCACAAAAAACACAGGACAAATGTGTGCAAGTGGATTTAACTTTGATACTGCTGACTTCTTATCTTGGGGGACTGATTCAGGATGGACCATTATTGCCTTGACGTTTTGGATAATCTGAAATTGGCTTACAAATCAGATCACCAGGGAGATTATATCCAGTCTTTTTCACTGAAGAGGAAAAAAAGCATTTACTAACTTGAGGGAGGGCAGTCTCACTGAAATGCAATATTGTTTCAAGTGAGAATAGTAAGAGCAGAGTTGAAGAGGAGTTAAACAAATTGAGTGTTCACATGCGTGCTCTAATCTTGCAGTAATCTTGGGAAGAGGGGGTGCATGAAACTGTATGGGGTATATGAATATGTAGTAAAATCTCTTCTACTTCTGTCAGAAGCAAAGTTTTACCACTAGAAACAGGGTAAGTGTATAAGATCAAAAAAGGGCAATGTTTACTTTTGATAATATCTCAATTGTAAACTTGAGTAAAGCAAAGTTTGTGGGGAGGAGCAGCCAGTTGATTAGAATATTAGCATGAACTTGAAGTGGGGATGGAGAATGACACAAACCTTCAATCACACAAACCTTTCTTTAGGTTTCGATCTTAAATACTTTGAAATATTCCTTTCTCATCCTTTCCCCCCACTTCCTAAGCCAGGACACAAGGAAAATAACTGAGTCTTGACACATATTTTGGACTGTACAGAGCTAATATTGCAAGTCTGGAACAGTTATAATGCAATCTTAGTAAAAACGGTTTCATGCCAACAAGCTTCTTTGTTTATTGAAGAATAATGTGTTTGGTTTTATTTGCTGTTCTCCATTGGCTTGAAGGAAAAAGGTGGTGTTTAGCATAGACTTTTAGACTGTGATGGCTACAACAACAATAAAATTAATGGGGAGACTTCTAATATTTCATATTTTCATTTTTTTTGTTCTTCAGGACAGTGGTGATTATCCACTTACTATGCCTGGGCCACAGTGGAAGAAGTTTCGATCCAACTTCTGCGAGTTCATTGGAGTGCTCATTCGACAGTGTCAGTATAGCATCATCTATGATGAATACATGATGGACACAGTGATCTCTCTTCTGACTGGTTTGTCAGATTCCCAGGTCCGGGCTTTCAGGCACACCAGTACATTAGCTGGTAAGTAAGCTAGCATAGAGAAGAGTTTTTTCAAAGAAGTTGCTACTATTTGGCCACTTCGAGAATTACTCCTAATTTTTAGGTGGAGTTTGACCAACACTGAGAACTCCAGAAAGCTTGATCAAATCCAAGTACTATATATGGTATAACTGTACTTAAAATATGCTTTTTTTGTTTGGAAAGGAGTATGTGGAGGCACTTAGTCTCAGAGATTCCTGGCATACCCTGTAAAGCAAGTGTGACATGCTTATGGCTTGTATTTTGTTATTGGGTGTTTGTTGTACAAAATGTCTTAATAATTTTGTATTTTAGAATACAAATTTATTCTAAATACCTGTCAAGAAAACTGTATTATCAGAGAGTTTCAGTCCACCAGAAAATAAAGTCTGTGCCTTCACTCCTGAGAAGCATTAGGTTTGAGAGCACTGGGCCATAGTTGAAGGTCTCACTGTCTTCTAGCTCCAGCCGCTCGGCACCTTTCAACATGGCCCACCTACAGCTAAGGAAAGCCCTGGGTGTATCATTGGATAGAAACAGGCTTTTCTAGCGTATTTCATCAGACCTCTATGAGATGTCTCCTGCATGGTTGGATGGATTGCTCTCTAGAAGTCACTGTTTTTCTCCAGTTACGAGACAGTACTAGGGTGGCTGGCATGTAGGTGTCTAAAGCTGGTTATGTCAGGTGATACCTTTCTGCTCCTCTCATGTGCTGAAAATAGATCTTATTGGAAGATTTTTCTCCCTACATTGATCACAGATCATGTCAAATATTTGAAGCCTCTGTAGGAGAAGTTTGTTATAAGTTGAATTTTTCTACTGCCGGTATTACTGATTTAGTCTTTCCACAACCAGCTGCTTAGAATTTTATTCAGGTTTCCAAGCGTAATACCCAGTGTCCAACAAATTCAATCAGAATTTCTTTAAAATTTCATCTCTTGCTATGAATCTAAGTAAGAGGCAGATTTCCAACGATACTGAAATACCAGCTTCAGATTTGATTGGAGCCTGATTTTAAAATTGAAAACAAAAACCTTCAACTCACAGTGACTAAACTCTTTTGGAAACCTGTCACCTTGCATTCTTCATCTTACTTGGTTAACGGGATGGTAAAAACATGAATTTTGCAAGCATAAATTTCCAGGTGTACAGTTTGCCTCTACAAAGTCATTAATCAAAGGTGAACACTTTGAACTGCAGATAACTGGTTGGAAATCTGTGCCTATTACTTAAATTGAGATGGAAATTGTGTTCATTTCCACCTGATACTGTCTTAAATTCCAGGTGATTTTGATTTGCTGTTTGCCTAGACTGTGGTTGATGGGTTCACAGGAGAGAGATTATGGAGTGAGGTGTGCACTCTGGTCTCTTACATTGGTTGGTTCATCCTTGTGGGGGACAGATGTTTGGAAAGTATGAGAGGCTTGATTGAGAAGACAGGAAACAGCACCATACGTTAGAGACGTCACTCAAAACCTGTCCTGTCTGGAAGAAATAGTTGCTGCCATTTGGAATGGATTATGTAGCCAGAAATTTCAAGCAAGTGTAAAGGAATGCTAAAGCTGAGGTTCATCACCACTAGCTTCAGCTCTTTAAGCCGCTGCTGGCTTCTTGCATTACATATATATGTATCTGGTGCTTACATTAGGAATAGGAGCTGTCAAAGATCTCCAGCATTTTCCAGTGATAATGCATGCCATTAATTTAATTGTTTATTTGTTTTAACAAGTTTGAGAGCTTTTGTTTTGATTCTGAATATTTCCTTCAAGCTAGTTTTTGCACATTTAATTATATCGCTGTCCTGCAGAGCAGAGGTCAGCATGATGCCATGGAGCTCAGTCTCAATAAAGTCATAGGAAAACACATTTTTAGAATTTAATTTATTCTTGAAATAATGTTTTTGAGGTCTTTGTTTTCAGTTTTCCTCTGTGCTAGCCAATTTGTATGAGAAATTATTCACTATAGCGAGAAACTTAAGGCAAGAAGTACGTGTCGGTGCTTCTAGAGTTACCAGCTTTGAGCAACAGCAAGATAAGACAAAGAGTTACCCTAACAGTAGCGTCACTTCTCCATTTCTGTAGTTGCTTTTCTACCTTGAAGACAACGCTGCATATTTAGCCAGAGAGGATGTGATAGTTTGTTATATTATTTTGCTGTTTTCAGTATTGTAAATTGTGATATGCCATGTAACCACACAGAACATGGGAAAGACCCTTATTACTATTTTTGTGAAAGTAAATTAATACGGTAAAATAGATGTAAACAATGTTATATCCAGTATGTGTGAAAATGCATATAAAGGGGTAGATAATTTTTTAATTGTATTTTTATGCAACTATACACTTGACTTCAGTGCAGTGTCAGACTAAGTTTCAGAGAAACTGTGCTGTGGTCCCTTGTAAATTGAGTAATCCTCAGAAGCTGTTGGTTAAGAGTTGCCCTTAGTATGGAAACATCTATAATGATACTTTTCAGTAGAGAAATATGCGTAACTCCATAGTAGCTGGCTTCATAGTGTACACTGATCCTGCAGATTCGCATGCTTGCTCACTGACCTTACACGCTCAGAACTTGCATAATTTTCTGGAGAAGGTGGCAAAGAACGTTGCCTGGAGCACAATGTGGTATATGTACTCTCTTTTGGGATCTTTAGATGAGCCAAGTGTCCTGGGTATTGTTGGGTGGGAAGTGCCTTTCGAGATGGCTTTGTGTGAGGGTCGAGTTGGTTATTTTCTGTGAGTATGGATCTGCTGAGGAAATATTTTTTTAGCTCTGATGAGCGGTAAAGAGTCATATTCTGTCTTCTGCCTTTGCAGCTATGAAGCTTATGACTGCTCTTGTGAATGTTGCCTTAAACCTGAGCATTCATCAGGATAATACACAGAGGCAGTATGAAGCTGAGAGAAACAAAATGATTGGCAAAAGAGCTAATGAAAGATTGGAGCTGCTGCTTCAGAAAAGAAAAGAGGCAAGTGAAAAGATGATTATTTTTTTCCTGGTTCATGTGTGTTCCCTCCAACAGAAAGACCAGGGTGGTTTGTGACTTGAGTACCATAGTGAGAAACAAGAGATTAGTTCTGCAGTTCTATTTGTGTGATCTCAAGCATATTACTTGGGTTACATTTTAAAATCCTGTATTAACACATTCAGTTGACTTTGTGTGCTGTTCTGCACGCAGAGGATAATTTCTATTCTCAGGCTTGTATATATGACCAGGGAGGAAGAAAATTAAGTCTCGAGTTATAAGTAGTAACTGTTTTGATTATGCAAAAAGATTCTGAAAAGAGGATCACATATAGTTCCTCACTATGCTGCCCATTTCTCCCTTTGATCACTGCAATTATTACATAGTGTCTCATTAGTACTTCTTTTTGTAGCCACTTTCAAGAAACACTGGAGTGGGGTCTATAGCACCTGGTCTCAGGGAGAAGAAGCTAGGGAGACATTAAAGTCGCTTTTAGTAAGTACCAGTTTGGCATTAGGTGAGCAAAACCATTAGAGGGTTGCTGTAATCATCCCTAAATAAAGTATTATATCCCAGGAAATTCAGTTTTAGAGTTGTACTTAAAAGAAATTCGAAGATGACAAGTAGAAAATTAATAAATAAACACCCAGACAGCCATAATCTGTAAAGATACAGGATTGATTGAAAATTTGAAGTATATATGACAATTTAAATTGATTATTTTTAATATATTAGTTTTTAATCTATTTCCTCCACCACTGTTTTACTCCAAGGCAAATTAAGGAGGTCTGGGTGCTTTACCTGTGTGCACCTTGGATTCGTTTAGGTATGACTGGCTCAAAATTGCTTGACTTTATAGTCTTTGTCTGGGGATAATTACAATTATGTATTTTTATTTTATCCCTGTGATCTGTAACACAATTTTACTTGGCTTTCATAATTCTTAAAAGTTATGCATTAAGGTACAAAGCAAGAACAATCTCTCCTGCCCAAACTGCAAGAGAAACATTTTAAATTAAATATTAAATTTAATGCAGCCTGAAAGCATTTAGAAAGCAGAATTGCTTTGTTAATGTAGCTGGAGCATGGTTTCTCTTCCACATTTGTGCGTTGTTGCTTTGAATTTCCAGAGAAGGACAAAGTCACTAATTACACTGATTAACTTGATTTAGTATCTCTGTGTCTATGGACATCTTCTGTCCCGGTTTCTTCAGCTGTTCTTTTCAATGTCTTTTGGAGATGCAGTATGTAATTGCTCTGGGGGGACTTGGGAGCCATGATGCCCAGGCTAGCAGGGGGCTGTGGAACCCTGAAAGGAGAATGGACATTTAGCAAACCTGAACTTCTGATACATGTGGTCAGGCTCTCTCACATCACTATTCACTATAATCACAACGTGGCACAGGAGTAAGTCAGAGAGGCGTAGTGGTGACTACGTCCTCAGGTACATGGTGTTAAACATAGTAGGGGGGACCCGTACAGAGGAGGTTTATTAGGATCAGATGGCATAATGGCTCTGTGTAAGAAGTCCCAGCGTAATGCTGTATATTTCCCATGTTTAAATATGCTGAATTTGCAGTAGTATTCTGTGCTGGCACTTTCTTAGTTGATTCTTTTGATGTAGTGCCATCATAATAAACCCCCATAAGCGCATACAGTATCTTCATGAAGTTGTAAAGGGACAATTCACAAGCTAGATGTGGCAAATTAACCTGAAGCAGAAGAGATGAAACACTTGCTCTGAAGTGTTCCGTTCTCCTGTCATCTTCGACATGCCTAATGTGAGAGCAGTGCGTGAAGGTCTGTTCTCGTCAATGAGATTTTCAACTAAACTGGATGATTTATATAGCAATCTGCCACAGAATAGAGGAAGTTTTGTTTTAGTTGCTGCCAGCAGTAACTCAAATTTTGTGCTTGTCATACATGTCTTTTTGAGCTTCACAAAATGCTCACAGAATCAACAGAAGAATGCTTCCCTTATTTTTACTTAGGTTTAAAGGGGATGAGCGTTATATCACTTTTGTGTTGGAAAAAGCAAGAATCCGCAGATACAAATGCTCTGTCAAGATGCCCACAGTTAAGCACTCAAATTAAGTACATGATCTAAGCAGCAATTACAGTTTTGGAGAAAATTCTGATTTTTCAAATAATTACTAATTCATTACTGAATCTAAATTTCATTTGAGAATTGTATCTTTTAAATGTTAGCACACAAAAGCAAAAGGGATCTTACATGGACCTACTGAATCTCTGATTCTGCTTGTACGCCAGCTCTGCCCCAGCACCTGGGTCTTTAGGTCAGTTATGTAGCCGATAACTTACCATGTTTATAGCAAGCTGTAAATTGCATGCAGAAAGAGGGAGGAAGCTGTCCATGCTATCCCCTCATCTGTGCCACTTAGTCTTGTAAGGTGCTGCTCCATTTTGCACTCAAAGAAATGTCAAAGTACCCTTTTCTTCAGTATTTTAATCTTATCATGGCTCAGGAAGTTCAGTCTCTCCTACATCTCTTTTGTGGTGTGTTTCTGGATTAACAATTCATACCCAGAGTTCTCAGGGAGCTTCCCAATGCCTTTTCAGGGCCTCAGTAGTTTTTCAGAAAGCCTCCCGAGGCTTCTTGGTCCGTTCCCATCCTCATTTGACTCCACAGTCTGTGAGAGGTGGTCCTTAGCCCCATGTTTCTGTGGATGTTTGCCTGCCTGTAGTCTGTGAAGGCAGCCAGCTGAGGAGGGGTTAGAAGTTGGAGCTGCCTTTTGGGTTGTGTATTCTTGAACAAGCATTTAGTCTGTGCATGTTTGGATTGAGCTGATGCTGAAAATAGTGCTTCTCCCAGAAGCCATGTCTAAATGTGCTTCTTTTGTGTACCGGCCTTTTGGTATAGGCAGAGCTGGTGGGCTCCCAACTTCTCCCTTTGTACATAATCCCTTTTACTATGACATCAATTTCTTTGGCAGGGGCTTGACAACTTAGTCAAGACCTCTCAGTACCCCGTATGCAAAATGGAGGCAGCATCTCCTTACATTTTAGGAAACCGGGAGACTTAACTTACTGAGTTTTGTAAGCTGCTTTAGATCTTATTTGGAAGATACTTTAGAAATATTTACAAACATGGCTTGAAAAATATAAACCCCTAGGTGAAAGTGTTTATGAGTTCATACTATGCAGGAAGTCAAAACAGCTGATCGTAATGCTTCCTCTGGCTTTAAGATGTTTTATCTGTTAAATATGTATGTCCATAATTATACAGGTTTTGTTATTTTATGCATATATTCGCTCTGTGCTAGCAAGGCTCTGTTGTGGTTTTCATACTGAAAATGTGGAAAAATTTACATTCACTCATATTGTGGTATTCTGCTTTGACATTAAGAAACACCTTGATGGAAGAATGATGGGGTTTGAGTGTAGCAGCAGTTCTGCTCCAAAAGCTGTTTGTATAAAATTATTGTCATCTTATTTAACAAAGCTGCATTTTGGTGTAATTAAGTCATACTTATTTAGTTTAGTACGAAAGCTGATAATATAAGAATACTTCAATTGATTCCAAGATGTTCCTTTAGAATGTGTTAACATATTCATTGACGCAAAGTATTACAAAATGTGATTGTATTACGCAGGAGCTTTGAAGTTTTATTTAAAAAAGTCTTATATGTAAAAACATGCTCATGACACCTTTTTCATTTGGGTTTGGTTTGTTTTTTGCAATCGAAGACCTGGATGTCAGGTATGCTCCAGTGTCAAGCACCCACGCTCTGATTATGGAAAGCTTCCTGATTAAGAAGCTCAGTTATCATGGGTGCTGAAGTTAAAGCAACTGACACTTGTACTTAAGATTGAGAACGTCTTTAAGTACTTTCCTTAAATAGGACATTGAATTTTTCAGAGGGGTTTGCTTATCTGTAACCAGCTTTGTTTCTGCAGCTGTCACTCACTTACAGTTCTATATGTTTAACCATCACTGAACATGTAGTTTCTACTTGTCTAAATTTCAGTAGCAAAAAAAGGTCATGACCACTTCAGAGGACTAATATGAAACTAAATTACTTGATATTTGTAGAGAATGTAGACTTTCTTCCATTAAGGCATTGCATATATATATGTGTATATATGTATGTATATGCACACAGTATAAGCATGTGCTAGAAAAGTAGAAAATGACAAATCTACTAATACCTTTAACTAAGTGCTCTTCCATGGTCTTCTAATGTTTCCCAATAAGGAATTGTAGAATATCAAATTATAATAAGCAGTGATCTTTTATTTTTGTTTTTTTTTTTTTTTTTCAGCTACAAGAAAACCAAGATGAAATCGAAAATATGATGAACTCTATTTTTAAGGGTATATTTGTTCATAGATACCGGTAAGAAAATGCATGTTACAGTAGATTCTGCTAACAAAGTATAATCATAAATAATGTCAAGTGCAGTTTCTGTGTTGATTTTTCTTCTGATGTAATATTCTAGATGCCACAAAAGCAGTATCAAAACCACTGAAGTTATGGAAAAAAATATAAGTGTAACACCTATTAATTACACAGCAGAGCCATCCACGCAACTTTATTGTAGTTCAGTAAAACAGCTTTAAAGAATTGTGGGAGTCATGGAATTTGCATCTTTGTGTTTTGAAAAGAAAAGTTGTCCAAGATGGGAGCACAAACATGACATATCTTAAGAATGATCAAATGATCACTGTGTATCCTAAAATGGCAGGTTTGGTTGCTGAGTGCCTCTACTCTGCATTTCCTTTTGTATGTCTTAGGTGTAAATAGCAAATTTCTGATGCTTCCACCATATATACTTTAGCCACAGCTGCAACTTTAGGCTTTTTCCTCTTTAAATTACTTAAAGGCAAGCAAAAGCCTTAATTCTGGTTAACATGTATTTTTTTGTTCATCAATTGTTTTGGACGTTTGTAGCAAGAACGTTAAAAAATAATTGCAGTGACATGTGTGCACTTCTGTTTATTTTAGCATTGTGCAAATCAGTAGATTTGGCCTGGTGCATGCTGTTTTGGAGTGTGCTTTATCAGAGAGCAGTAGTCTTTTAAAATAGATTTAAGGTTGTTTTGCATCATAAGATACCTCAGAGCATCTGCAGCATTTCGGTGTAACCAGCTCTTTAAATGTTAATTGACTTACTGAAGTCAAAAGATAAAATTCAAGGATACTAAACTATGCAATTAACCTTTCAGATTTAAATTCTTGCGTAAAACTTTATAATTTATGAAATCTTTTAGACAAGTGGCAGAAAACAAGAAAGGATGTATGAGAAGAGGGTTAGAAGGTAAAGAAGAGCCCATAGTTCAGTTGAGCAGAGGGATAATTGTAAATACGGAGAAAAGCGTGTAGGAAAACTGGAAGGGGCTCGTGCTGAGAAATATGTGAGCGTGAACAACACCGTGGAGTTGGAGTGTGCATCTTCAGTACCCAAGCATGATACTTGAAAGTTTATAGTTTATGGTCCGTAAGCCTTGCGCTGCTTGGCACCAGAAGGATGGGTATACAGAGTCTGAGTTAGCTCAGTGTAGCACTCACAGTATTTTGTTATGAAAGTAGCTTTTGTAGTGCATAGGTAATAAGTTTGAAGAAATTAAGTGCAAAGAGTTTTTATCCCTCCAGAATTTAGGGTGTTGTAGCAAACAAGAAGTCACTTTAAAATGTTTTCCTAGTAGCTCATTTCTTGGATGGTATTGGAGAAACTCTACCTTTTGGTGGTCTGCATGCTGTTCCTGGGTTTTTTTCCTTTTTCTTTATAAATCCTCCTTTTGTAACCACAGTTTCTTTTCATGCCTCCTGTCACCATTAGTAAAACCCTGATTCTCAAATATTGCTGTAACAAGGGAGAGGCCAAATAAATAAACACCGCTTGTCCATGCCCTGAAAAAAAGATGCCCAGGCTGACACTGTTAGACCACTGAAGATTCTGGTAATATCAGTCAAGTTGTGGTGTGCTCTGAGCAGGGTGAGTGGCACCGCTTCTGTCACAGTTTAGAGAGGATCAGAAAATGTAACTGCTTCCAGGTCTGCCCCAAAAGCCGCTTGTGTGAGGAGTCATCATCCGTCTGGCTTCCTTAACCTCTGTGAAGCTCCTAAGAGAGTCTGTTAGAGCATACACCGAAATATGAGTAATCTGCAGACAGCAGAGAACATACATTAAAATTTCTGTGGTCACAGCTGTGCAAGAGCATATGGGGGAAAAAATACCTCTATTAAAACCAGCTAATAGAAGACAAAACCAGGACTGGGAGGGAGAAAAAAAGGAGAGGATTTCAAACTACTACCTGCTCCCATTATGTTTCTTAAGCATTCCTTCTCTCTAATAGTTCAAATGATTTATAAACTTGACATCATTTTACAGTCCTTAGACTATGTACAAGCGGTAATAATTTCAAAAGAACGTTATTTTAATTATTCCTAGAGAATAAATCCCTTCCCATAATGTGATTCAGACTGCCACAGTGATTCATGCTTAGTGACCTTTGTAATTTAAATAGGAAGTGCTTGATCTAAACAAAAAGCCCAAAACTCTTTCATTCAGAATGTAGCTGTCTTCCTTTTAGTAAGCTAGCCTAGCGGTAAGGTTACATCTTTCTGTAGATAGGCTGCCAATTTACTGGAAGATTGCAATGCTCACATCTCACATTAAAAAAAAAAAAAAAAAAATTTGCAGAAATAACTGAACAGTTTTCTGGTTGTAATGTTAGTCACATTAGTTAGTAACAGCACTTTTGCTCAAAGATTGCAATATTCTTAATAAATGCAGAGGAGATGTACCTACCTTACTGCATTTCTCCTTATCTCTTTTGTGAATCGCTTTTTCTGACTTTTTGTGTGTTGCTTTATGACATATTTGGTTGTTCATTGATTCTGGGTTTTGTCACCTTTAAAACTGAAAGTTGGCATCAAAGGGGAGATGTAAGAGTAAATTCAGTTAAGAGTCAAGTTGCTGAGCTCATGTTGGTGTGTGTAAAAGAGCGGAGATGGTGACTGTGGTAAATAGGACTGCAGGGCCATGAGGGTAACCAGACTCAAGAGCAAGTTGTCCAGAGCAGGAGTAGAGTATCAGTTCTTGAAAATACTAAAAAATTGATTGTACAAGGCATCTGTAGGGGCTTGGATGTGGTGATGTTCAGAGGTCCTGATCACAAAACAACCAGTTTTGTGTCTGTATGAATAACAACTTTGGTGTGTAGTAATGAGATGCTATATATTTGTGGGTCAGGGATCTTAAAAGTAATCTTTTTTTGTGTGTCTGAAATTAAACAAGCTGAGAATTGTTTGCAAGGTACATGTATATTAAAAAAAAGGGAAGGGAAGCCTATTCGTTCATTTCAGTTATATCTGCATATCACAGATTACTTTGAATCTAGGATTATTGGCACATAGCTTCTCAGATGTAACAAGTATTTATAAAACATTCTTCACTCTCTGCTGTTATCTGAGATGTCAAAATTTTGGTTTTGCTACTTCCCTGCATGTCCGTTTCACTTCCAGAGGGTAAGATTCAGAGAATTTTTATTCAAGACCTACTTCATATCTTTGTTTTGAATGGTCAGAGAGCTGTTCCTCTGGATGTGAATGTCCAGCAAAACAGAACTATTGCAGTTTTAATTTCAGGCAGATCTGAATGGGGATCCTCAGACTGATGGACATGATGCTTTTGTGAATTTAAGCAATGCAGTGAGACTGTCCTGAGGTATTATGTTGGCAGTACTGATAATTAAGGTAAAACTTGCCAAATCTAGGTGCTGTCTTTATGGAGAAGATGTTTCTCTCTCCTTCCAAGGTGCTGCTTTCCCTCCTACTGAGTAAATAGGATGATGGTGACAAGTTACATGTGAGCTCCACTCTGGGAAACAAGTGTTGCATGAAACAAAGGGAGAGGGGATATTAGGTGAAAGTCTGGTGAGGAAGCAAGTAAGAGACCAAGATGAATAAAACCAAGTCAGTATAGGGAAATGAAAATCCAGACAAAACTATAGAAAAATCCTTTTTCCTCCCCTCTAAATGTGTTACCAAAAGGCGGTGAAACGTTTATCTCATGTGACAAGAAAACGCATTATGTTTTTATGTATGTTGAAAAAACAGAATAGAAAGAAGAGACTATTTGTCACTTATAGGCATAAAAAAAGAGAAAGACACGAAGTTACGTCTTTGTACCTAAATGCGTTTGAGCTTAATATTAAGTTTAAAAACACATACTTCTCTCTTTCCTACAAAGCCATGTATCATACTTAATACAAGCAAAGTTATTAGTGTGGTATGTCTTTGAGGAACACTGGTTTTAGAGATACGTAGAGCTTCATCTTGAAATTCAAGTCATGTTTTCAAACAATACAATTCCTTAGTCGCAAGAAGGTTGGATAATCAGCTTAGTAACACGTTATTGAAATAGCTATTTAAGTAGCACTCTGTGTGGAATTACTTAGAAACGGGAGTGCTGCTTACCAGCCTCTCCCAGGAGTGGGATATGTAGTGACCATTCACCGGAATTTTTGGCAGTGAGCTCTGCGCTCTCATTTTTCTTAACCTTCTTCCCATATGGGGTTCCAATTCAGCCCCAGAGATGAGAGAGTTATAGAAAAAAGTAGAAAAGACATTTTGTCCAGTTCTCCTTATAACCACATCTTCCTCTTATTTAGAAACTGTCAAGCAGTACAAGACACAGGTGTAATTTAGTCCAGTTGGCAATAGTGTATTATTGTAGAGCTGCACCATTTCGTGTCCCTTGAGTGGGAATTTGAGATTCCATCTCAAAGAACACCAAAGGCAGGTGAATGACCCTCGTTTCTGTCCTTGTTAGAAAGTTTTCTCATAAACTAACTGTTATCCCAACCCTTTGACTGAAACATCTTTTTTTTCTGTTCATAACCATTTTGCATGTCGAGTAACAAGTACCATGTTCTTCTGAAAGTTATCATCTTAAGCAAGATGTGAGAAGCAACAGCTCCAGTGGTTATATTGGGCAAGCAAACATGCAGTAGGAGTGTAGTCAGGCATCCTTTGAAGCTTCAGGAAGTCTTGAAGTGAAGCAGTTACTGCGCTGCAGGTCATCTCCATCTCTTGCCTTGGGTGTTTGTCCTCAACACTGGTAACACTTTTAAGAATTTAAGCATCCATTTCAGTGCAGATCAGCCAGGTTAGCTTAAATTGCTTTCAGTTTTGGTCTAAACCTAAACGAGTTTGTGATCAAACAGACTGAGAGAACCCTGGAGTTACAAATGGCAGCCACTCCAGCAAGACCCAGAGGAGCATACTGGTCAACACCTGACATATCCCAATTAGCCATTATAGACTCTGTGTTTCAAGGTCCTAAATACTTTTGGCCTTAATCAAAATACATGAGTATAATTTGGCATGAAATACATGCTGAAGTGGCACTAGTGAAACCTATTTCTCGGCACTGTTTGCTATGGTTTGTCCTACGTTTTATGGGCCTGCTTCGTCAACTCAAAATTTTAAAAGGAACAGTAAATTTCTTACCTGATGCCCTTTTGTCAAATCTTCTTTACAAAATTGAATCATGGGGGGCCTCTTTACTAAGAGTGGGAATATAGGTTGTGAATTTTCTGCAAAGAGTTATGCGAAGTGTTTCCCATTCACCACATAGACATTACTTGTTAGTTTATGCTGAAAAGAAGGATGTGTCCAATATTTGAAGATCCAGCATTAATTTTAGTTTCTGTGCTGGACTAGATTCTGTTTCTTTCTAGAATCATTTGGCAAGTAATACAAATGTATGTCACTAATTTATAATTAAGATAATTAATAATGCATTATTTATTCCAAAAGTACTTCCAATGCTGGTATGGTTAGTGTTGATATGTTCTCATGTCATCCACAAATAGTATATATTTTCAAAGAAAGTAAACAATTCAAGTGTGTAAAAAGTCTTAAGAATTGTAGTTAAATACCAGGCAGTTGATCACATGCTTAGCAAAGGTATACAGGCCTTTTGGCTGTATCATGCGTGTTTGATACAGCATCATATGGGCATGGAATCTGCGTTAGTGATTCTTGCAAGAAGACAAATGATTCTTATTGGTAATACAGTTACCTGGAAGATTGTGATGGATTGGGAAATAGGTGTCTCACAAATTCTTCTGACTCTCCAGCAAACTGAGTCTGTTTGCTCATCTCACATGCTTTATGCATGATTCTTTCCCATTTTCAATTACACTGAAGATGTTAAGTTCTTATACTAAATCTTGTAATTAGTTGAATAGCTTTATTCTTCCTTTTTTCCTTTTTTTTTTTTTTTTTTTTTTTTTAATGATTATAAATAGCAGCTTGGAGTGAGTGTTTGTCCATAGTGCCTAGAGATCCCTGAGAAGCTTTTGAATCAAGAATCAGTTTTTCACTGTCTGCCTAGGGAAGCCCAAATGCATTCTTACAGAAAAGATAAATTTTCCTGATTTTTGGCTGGCTGTGCTGCATGATTAAATAGCTGTTGACAGTTGGGTTCTTTTTGGGATTGCCACTAAATCCTTCTAAAATGCTTCACAGTTAGTAAATTTATAAGGTGGTGAAATAACCTACTTGGATGTGAGGACTGTCATCCCCTAGTGGAAGTGTCTTCATGGCTGTTTTGTGTTGCTGCATATGTGGGTCCCCCTACTTTTTTTTTTTGATTCATGCTTATTGGTCTTTTAGACTGTTCTTTATGTCTTGCATTCTGATTCCTTCTAGCTAAATTTTGTTTTTAAAATAGTTTTAAAATAATTCCATGTAAAAGAATTGCTAATCTAGTTTGGTATAAGTAACATACAATTTTATATATATATAAGTTTGGTATGAGTAATATACAATTTTATATATATATATGAATATATTAATAATTTTAATTAAAACTTGTCTTGTGACTCCATTCCCCATATTAAATGCAGGTTTTATAGTGCAAACCTTTGAATGTAGTACTTTAGCACATTCGTCCTTACAGCACCTGAAACCTGTTTGAGGAAACCAGCTTATTTAATGCCCTACTCTGCTTGTCTTGCGGCTTGTCTACATTGTGGATTGACAGTTACTTTGGTTTTGAGGTCACAGAGTCTTCAGGGAGTTTGATAGAACTTTTTTAATGATACTAGTCAGAAGTTGATAGAACCAGCGTGTTTCACATAGGCAAAGAGAGACAATGACAGCGGTTTGAGGGCATTCCTACATATTTACCCCTCACATTCATACATTAGTGTGAAATGCATGTTTTATGCTGTTAACATCAGTACAGTTTCCTCCCTGAAATTGAAATTGAATGAAAAAATGGGAGACTTGGCTGCGGAGGTTTCACACACAGTCATGTGTGGTACCGTGCTTGATGGCTGTGTTCGTGTAGGAGCTGTGGTTTTCACCTTGGTGTCTGGAAGGTCGTACACAGTAGAGTGGCACCTATTGAGGTGGACAAGTCTGAAGATTGGAAGTACATAGGCAGTTACAATATGCAGTAATCATGGTTTTGTGTGTATGGACTTTATGTACTAAGTATCTTGAAGGTAAGATTGAGTACATTTTATTTATATTTTGTAAAATTGAAGACTGTAGGAAAAATACAACTTCTCATATTTTGCAGTTATTCTCTTGCTTGAAGCTTTTAATTTTTAAAAAAGAATTTCCCCCCATAAATTAGATTTCATTTTTGGGTTCTGTTGGTGTGGTGTGGAATTAAATTGATGTTTATGACTTTTCCAAAAAGATTTTTTAAATGAAAATACAGAACAAAAGTCTCAATTATAAGCAAGGCCAGTGTTTGCAAAGCACCAGACATTCCCTTCTTCTGTACAGTGGCTCTTTATGTTCCTCTTTTATTACAGCTGAAATTTTGAACTGTGAAGCAGTTCCAGCTGGAGTGGCACAAGTGATTTCTCATAGTAACAGATGCCTCAGAGATGAAATTACTAAAGGGCCAGATGGCCCCAATCCCTTTTCCTGTTGTTTAGCCGTCGATCATTATTAGTAAATATGCCGTGCTCTATGTCAGTCAGGCAGGAAAGTGCCAATCAGATTGAAATCATTTCCATCCCTGATCTTTTTAGGTGATCTCTCGAGACAGTTTCCTGGTGCCCCTCCTCAATAAGCAGCTGATAAGTCTGCCTGAGATACGTCTTTGCTTTTTCCACCACTTGCCACAGTCAGAATGTAGAAAAAAGCAAGAAAACTGGACGAAACCAATGTTGAGATGTAAACATTCTCCTGGGTTTGTTGCAGCAGCTTTCATGCAGTGCATGAAACAAGATCTGTTTATGTACCGTGTTCCATTCTGCCCATCTGGCAGGCTCCTTTGATTAAACCGACTAACTTCTTCCACCTTGCAATCGTTCTACACCTCTAGTTGGAGAGAGTCAAGCCTGCTGAGCAAATGTCAGTGACAGTGTTTCAGAAATGATTGTCTAGAGGAGGTTTTGTAGCTTGGGTTCATAATTCTGTTTGAAAAGAGGAAGGTAGAAGGTGGAGTAATAGACAAGAAGCAAACTAGGGTGACAATTTTTTGACACAATGGAAATATCATATCTGAATGTAGAAATATTGAATTACTAGATAGATCAATGAGTTCAGGGACATAAAGGAACAGAAAATCAGTGACATGGCAGTGAGAACAGTGACAGGCCCTCCGTAGTGAAGTTCATCAAAAGTAAAAGCAAAATATTATAGCTAGGGCAATGGGATTGAGAAGTAAATGTTTTGTACCCGTAATCTGGTTAATATTTTTTCTTTTCTTTTTTCCTTATTAGTGATGCTATTGCTGAGATTAGAGCTGTCTGTATTGAAGAAATTGGTGTGTGGATGAAAATGTACAGTGATGCCTTCCTGAATGATAGTTATTTAAAATATGTTGGTTGGACACTACATGACAGGGTAAGTGTTGTGCATTACTGTACACAGCAGAGTGTACTGTGAGTAGCTGGTGTTATAATACCCAAGCATGTTTAACGTATCATCTTTGATTTATAAGACTGTTTTTTCTTGCCTGTTACTTACCTTGAAATAAGCTGGTTGAAAGTTATTTGCTTAAATTAGGATACAATACTCCCAAACTGTATGCTTGGTTCACGCTCTTTTCGTGTTTTCAGTCTCCGTTAGAATATATTAAGAGAAATGTTTCCATGATGTTTTTCTTGTGATTACAAGAAAGACAAGTCTCCTCAGATCACTCCTGAGAACCTTTGTGCCTGAAGCAGAATGGAAAAGAGATTTCCAGATGTGTCTTCCATTTACATTGCCCAATATTTGAAGGAAAGAGAACAACTCTGGGTCCCTAACAGACATCGCTGGCTTCACAACTGGTGGAGTTCTTATCAATTCATTTTCCCCTGAAGAATGTCTTCAAGGTTCTCTTTAGCTTTTTCTTCAAAAAATTGTAGAACTGCCAGGCGGAAGCAAAAACTTCTATATTCAGAGGTTCTTTCCTGTCTCACCATGGTTCTTAGTACTGATGGTATCCACAACGTGCCTCTCTGCTGGGTGACAACAGGCTTGAGTATCCCTCAACTCCAGATCCCGTTTTTAACACTAATAGAACAGGACTTTGCACTTCTGACTGCATGGGGCTTTTGTACACCAGGCAGCAGCTGGGACTAACTTTCCTCCCACTCCTACCAAAACCGCTAGAAGCACTTGTTTCGCTCTGAACTCTTTCACTGACATTATCAAAGGAAAACAGATGAGACTACCTTTTCTGTTGAAATGCTCATTAAATTCCAGCATCCTGATTCAGGCTATGCTTTTTTTTAAGGAGCAATGCTGGAAAACATTAAAAGTTTGCAAGTTCATTCTGATGACTTGCATAACTGGGAGTTAACAGCTGACTCTTTAAAAAGATGATTTCTTCAGTAACTTTAGACAATTATTAACTCCATATTAACACTGAGGAGATGACTTGGTCCCTTTTGTTGAAGTCTGAACAAGATCAGTTAAAGATCTTAGCTTTCGCTAATGAAAGAAGTTAGCTGCCGCTGGTTCTTGTACTTTAGCTGTAGCTGACAAAGATCTGCATCTAACCTTGATTTGCATCGGCATTTACTTGTTATGGGTATCCTGTATGCTTTAGAGATTAGGTATGCGATGTCTTCCCTCTCTAAACCTGTTGTGCTCAATCTTCTACTTTACAAACTTTCCCCAGACTTTCACATTACATCTTGTTGTTACAAAACTTGACCAGGAAGAAGATCCTGCTTACTGGTATAATCAGCCATGACCACACTTTACTCTAGAGACACTACACTTCCCGTCATTAAAGCTCGGACATGGAAACATGGCCATCATGGTGCTTTGAGGGGCCGAGCTGCTACTCTGTGTACTTCATTTTTAACATCAGTGTGCCTCACGAGTAGGCATGCTGCAGGAGGTGGAGGTCATTGCTTCAAGTTATCAAATCAGCAGGGAGGTCAACTCCGGTTGGAGGATTAGGATTATAGGTGTGGTGGAGATCTTTATTTTACTGGGAGTTTTAATTAAAAATAAATTATCCCTTGAATAATTGCAGTGGATGTTCTGGAGCACGTTCTAATCCTTGCAGAACATTTCCACAAAGTAGCACTTCCAATGGGAGAGCAGAATCTAGCAGGGTTGCACTTTGCAGCTCTCAGTCCCCTTCTCGTGGCTGTGAAGTCCAGCCATTTCTCACGTAACTCCCTTTAACCAGCTGTGAAATCCAGCCATTCCTCACAGCACTGTCTGTGATTGATGGCAGCTTCTCACACTTTTATCTGTCACATCCAGCAATTTCTCATGTCATGCCCAGTGGTTTCTCACATCCTCCTCAGTTAGCTTAACCTCAGGCCAGGGTCTAGTCATCTGCCTGCGGCCTTAACATATATTTATACCTCAGCTTTTTTGAAATTAATATGTTCTTTCATATCAGACAGATTTTAAATTACAGTGTTATGATTTAAAAACCATAGTTTTCCATGTCGACCAGGCACAGAAGAATTCTATCAGGCTACCCTCCTGCTTCTGTTTGCTTTGTAATATTTTTTGTTGCAGGCCTCAGAAGCACCTTGGTGTTCTGAGTCTGTTAAGTCACTAGCTATTCTGTTTAATATCCCTGTATACGTGATATGTGATATTTTTTTATTAATGTAATGTATATTTAACGTATAGAATGAGAGATTGTAGGTGGCACAGGGGAGAGTCAGGGGCAGATGAGCCGTGTGTCAAAGGATGAAAAGGGAGAGACTGGAGAGAAAGAGACATTTGGGGAGGCACAGAAAGGAGGAGGGAAGTGCAATGGAAGGAGTATATTGATAAAAGATGGAATAAGAACCAATTAAAATTGCAAAACCTCTAAGAGTACAAGATCACATAACAGTGTGGTTTTCAATGGCCCTACCTGAAAAACTCACCAGCCGCTACCCAGGTTTCTTGATTTTTGCCTTGCTTTGATAAGGAGATAATTTTTTCTATGATCAGTACTTAAAATATTGAAAAAATAAAGGCTGAGGCAACATTCATAAGTTATTTCCATTTCATATGAACAGAAGTCACCTTAAAATTATCAACTTCCCTGGAAGCTGGCTACTACAAAAAAGAAAGGAGGCAGCAGTGCAAGAGATTCATGAGCAGTGTTTCATATTCTGCTGGAGAAGACATACAAATTAAAGCACAGGGAAGACATAGTTCTTACACCTCTTTGTAGTAGCTCCAGTGTAGTCTTTCAGAGGTCGGATACAGAAGTTGATTTCTTTAATTTGGGAGATCTGTGTGTTTTGTACATTCACCCTGCCTCTTTCCCAGGTTTCAGATGAATGTCTGTAGGGCTTTTTGTTTCTTATAGATTACTTTCTCATTTGAATATGGGTTTCTAGTTCTGCCTTTCTCACCTTTTAAGTTGTTTTTTTTTTTATTCCCGTGGATCTGGGAGCATAAATTAAAATATGTAAAACTATAATATAATTACATTTTAAAAACCTTTAAAAAGAAAAGTGTGATATTAGACTGTCTAGTCTTAATTTTCGTCTGCCTCATTGATGCATGGAACTGTTTTGAAACCGTGATTGTGTGTCTAGATACCTAGGCAATCATGGTTCTTAAACCAGTTCCTAACACTGGTTTAAGAAGACTATTAGAGGCATTATTAAGAAAATGCTTTTTCCTTCTTTGTGTGCCTCTACTTTACTTACCGTCTATTTCTGTGAAAGGATTGAACCCAGGGTCCTCTGGGACAGATGGCGTTTGAGTACTTAATCGTGATGGCATCTAACTTAAAAGGATGAAGAAATAGACCTTTTTTTTTGTTGTTAAGATTATATAGAAACTGAAATTGTAGTTTTTCCAAACTGCTGAATGTTTAACTTTCTATAATCTCCTTGGCACCCAATTTCCTTAGTTTTGGGAGAGCTTGAGAAAATAAAAAAAATGGATCAAATGATAGACAGTATCTTCATAAATGGTATTGAGTGGGCATGTGCAGACAGAACACAACTGCTTGCTCCTGCTGGGAATACTTCTGCCATGAGTACTGACGTGCTACAGGACATTCTTATCTGGTTCTCTCTGGCAGTGTAAATATTTCTGTCATTAGGCAGCAGATTACCTCAAAATACACCACCCTAGGGCATCAAAATGCAACACAGTATATCATGTTCTTTTCCATAAACTGTGGAATTGAATATACCCAGTAATCTAGGTCATTTTTCTGTGCAAGAGAAAAAAAAACAACAGGGCGGTCTGCAGAAATACGGTAGGGCAAAGAGCTGAGCAAATTAATTACCTATTATAAAACCTGATATATTTTTTTAAAAAGAAAGTAGAATACCCTTAGCCAGAAAAAAATAATAATAATAAAAAAGGACAAATCCAAAAGAAGAAACATGAACTGTGAAGAGAGAGAAATTACTTTGCTGCTGTCTTGACCACCCACCTATTTAAAAAATACTTAAAACATTTTCTGGGGGCTCAAAAAGTCTTAGTCTTTGTGTGATCTAAGCCGTCATCTGGTGTGTGAGCTGGCAGACAGCAGTGCACCTTTAACTGCTGTTTCTGAAGCTGTGGTGTCCCTGGATGTTAAGGAAAGTCTGGTTCTCACTGGGAGGTAGCAAAGTAATTCTCAAACCTATCAGCTGTACGGAATATTACTAAGAGTCTAAGGTGGCTTGAGGAGAGACTGTAAAGCCCTGTGAGACTTACACAAGAGTTACAGATTGTTGGTTTGAGTCTGGTGATAAACATGTAAAAAAAAATACAAAAATGGTGTGCTTCCATCAGGATGGATTCTTTTTCACAGGTGTGCCATATTAAAGAGAATTTTGAATAGGGCATGACTCTCCCAGACAAATACAGACTACCGCACACTGCTGCTGTGAAAGGTGGATGTATTGCTTTTTGCTTCATTAGCAGGAGTAACAATGTTTTGCTCAAAACTCAGAAGTGTCTGGAGGATTATCTCAACAAAAATAGGGAAGATATGAGAACTGCCTGTCATTACACAGTGTTAATAAACATTTTATTTTTTTGTTTGAGGTTCTGATTTCAAATTGTAAATAAAATAAATAATTAAAAATTAAGTAGTAGTGCGAAGCATTTCTCATATTCATGAAAAGAATTTTATATAACAAAAATAATAAAATTGTATAAATAATCTAAAAAAGCTTTGAGAGAAGGGGAATTACAGGAATAATTAGAATGGAGAAAAAGGCACACATAGAACTGATTACAATGTGGATGAATTCAGGAATCCACAATAATAAAGTGTCAAAATTATAAATTGGACAAAACCCCAGGTAAATACACTTTTCTGGAAGATGAAATTCAGGAGAATGGAAGGTCTTAGTTTTAGAATGCTGATAATGCAGATATTTTGTCCGTCATTTACTTAGAAAATGGCAAGGCTTTCCATTCAGATATGTTCATTCTGTTTCTAAAACATAGATGTGACTACACGAAAATAGCTGGGAAGCGATGCTCATTTTCTCTGACAGAATTAATGACATTGCATGGTGGCAAATATTTGCTGCCTTAGGTTGTCTCATCTCACTGTGAACTTCGGCTCCGAACTGCAGAAAATCTGTCTAAAATCTATTCTGGGAAATAGTTTTGCTTATTCTTTTCCTGCTGAAGGTAGAGTTCACTGTATATCTGCAGTGGTTCTCACACGGTCATATTTTCTAAAAACCCCTAGTGCTGGTTATTCCACGGTTTGAGTGCTTGATTTTGTTTGCCACTAAAAAGTTCTTCCTTGCATAAACTAAATAGTCTGTGCTGTAGTTTTAATTTATTATTTCCTTTCCTACCCACTGTGCACAGAAAAAGTGTAGACTACTTTTCTCCTCTTCCTTCAAAGCACACTAATTTTGCTGTGCTGTAAAGATATTTGCAGAACGTTTTCTTCATTAACTCTTGTGTCCATTCCATACTGTGCCCAGGCCCTTTTTATTTTATTTTTTTTTATTCCTTTTGACCTCCTAATTAATTAATTTTTTAAGTAAGTTCATCTTGTTGTTTAGTAAGTCTCTTCCTGTCCTTGCCCTGTATCACTGTTTGCATCTTTTAGCTGGGCTAAGTTTCTTAAGAATTACCGCAGCTTTAGCATTCCCACCTGCTGACCTTGCTAGACAGGAAATTTCTGCTGTGTTTCTTTCCCCAAAAAGTGTTTGGGCTATTAAAAGTTCACATTACTTGGATGAAATCTCACAGTTACTCAAGAAACATCTTGTGCCTGGCATGTTGATGGTCTGTAGCACGTTGCTACTTCTCCATTCTGGACTTCAGTGCAGTGTATCCATGTACACCTTTGGTTCTGCCTTTCGTAGGTCCTTGTCCGGGTCATTGCTGTTCGTGCTTCCCTGTGGGTTCCTCTCACTAATCTCCGCTGACTCTATTTTAAAACCTTCTTAACAGGATTAGCGAGCTGACATGCCGGGGCTCTTCCGGCTCCGAAGAGATGAATTCCATCCTTGACCACCAGTTTAAAAACCAGACCTTTTGCTATCAGAGAAAGTCTTCCTATCATTTGTCCGCAGAGAAGGGCGGTCATTTCCAGGGGCTGCCTCTGCGTCTCCTGGGCCTTTGTTCTCAGGCAGAGGGACCAGCTGTAACACAGCCTTTCTCTCTTCCTTGCCTGCTCCTGCAGTCACCTGTCTTCTGCCTCAGAGCCGGTGAGCAGCAGGAGGAGAGCAGCCTGGTTCAGCACGCTTTGGGTAGCATCTGGCTTCAGTCTGCTGGCAAGCCATGCAAGTACCAAATCCGATCCTTGTCTTACTTACTCACTTAAGACTTACAGAGATCCTCAGTATCAGGCCTGAACTTAACTCTGGGACCATTGATTCACAGTGTTTGGTGAATTCCACACGGGCTTTGAACTCCATTGCGAGTCCAAACCTTATCCGCACGGGTCTCAAACTCTGGTTGCTGTTGGCAGTGGTTTTTTTCTGTACCTAACCAATTTAGCAGTTAGCATTTTGGGACTACAGCACTGGCTGAGTAACAAGCCATCTGCTCACGGGCAGGACAGCCTTCAGTGGAGTTGCAACTAAACCTGCTACCCCACTGTTGCTCCGTAGCGTTCATCTCATGCCAAAACTGATACTGATCTTCTGTGGCTAAATAAGCTAAGGCTGTAAAGAGGCTTATATCCTCTGCTAATGATTAGTGATGACTCCAGAGACCCCAGCCTTTCTGAATGCCACACAGCAGAGGAAACACCATTTCTAGTACTGCAACACAGGTACTATCAAAAATAAGAATGCCAAGCAACATTTCTCTGTGGTTTTTTAGCACCTGATCTCATCCATATAAAATGTCTTCAAGAAAGTTAGTTCTGTACCTTGCAAGATCCTGTGATAGATCTTCTAAATATGACTTCCATTTCATCGACTCTCTCTGTAGTGGTAGTCGAAAAGATCCCCAGAAGAGAGCATGAGTGCTCAGGAGACTCCTCACAGATAGGAAAAGATGATTTCTCGGGAACAATAGTTCTTCAAGGAGAAGTTCTACTGAAAATCCTCCTTTCAACTTCTGTCCTTCTTCTATCTTCTCTTTCAATTTTTGAAATAGGAGTGAAGGAAGGAAGAAACTTAAGAATGTTTAGCTTCTGGTTTTGTGTCAGTTTCTGAATGTTATTTCAGTTTCTAGCTTGAGCAGATTTTTTAATACAGACTTGATTATAGAATAGACAGGCTCAGAAATGAATCCCTCTAGGTGTGCGGTTTTATTTATGAAGTTCAATAACTTGTATTAGTTCTTGAACAGCTTAAGGCTTTAAACTTGGTAGCGCGCTCGCTTTCGTAACAGTAAGTTCACTCTGCAGTGAAGTCTGCAGACTGTATTTGAGCAGACTTGTGTTTCTAACCTTTTTGCTATCTACAAATATTTTTCCATAAGAATCCATAGTTTGCCAAGACTATGGAGTTGAGCTGAGTTGTACATCTACAGCCAGCCAGATAATGTGTGTGTGCACAGGGGATCCAGCCCTTTTCTTTATCATATATGTTCCTATAGGTGACAAACCTTGATCCATAGGCACTGTCTCATGACACCCACATTTCCTGCCTGCAGCCCACCAGATCAAAGCGATCCCTGTCTACAGAGCAGCTGGGAATGAGCTGCTGCCACCAAAACAACTCAGATGGACAGACACAAGCTGCTCTTCTTCCCAGGGGCTCCTCAGGCCGTGGCTTTAGATGCCTTATTGTGGCAGCAGCCTGCTCCCTACTGGAGGGTCTCTCAGGCCTTTTGCATCCTTCAACCTGTGCCTGTGCTGTGATAAGTGAGAGATGGCATGCAGAAAATTTCAGAATAATAAATCCAGTGTGTATTCCTTCTGACCCTGGAAAAAGGAGAGGCGGTGCTCGGAGATGGCTGAGCTGCTTGAGTGGGCTACACACAGCCTATGCTCTGTCGGTTTGAATGCTTGCGCACCGACTGTAAACACCTGCTATCAGGCAGAAGTTATATCTCTTTCCTCCAGATAAATAGCCACAGTCTTCACCAACCGCCTTGAGATCATACATCTTTATTTTGTATTTACTTACTACGTTTTTTATCTTTTTGTGGAGTTCCTTGAAAGGGAAACAGTTACAGACATTTAAGTGATGGCACATTCAATTCTTTCTATATGCAAATAGGGAGAAGCATTAACAATGTTTGCAGGCAGCTGCATGTGGGTTTTGGTTTTTAGCTGAATTGCAAATTGGCTTTGGTAACACATTTACATAAAATTTTAAATGTACATTAAATTACAATATGATATTATTTAATATTCATGTGCATTTGATTAGGGTATTCTATCAGCTAATCTTAGTGTGTTTTATTTAGCAAGGTGAAGTGAGGTTGAAGTGTTTGAAAGCTCTTCAGAGTCTCTATACCAACAGAGAGTTATTTCCAAAACTGGAGCTGTTCACTAATAGATTCAAGGTAAGAGCAAATACAATTTTTGGAAGGAGTACAGAAAATAAAAGTATCATCTATCTCATCTTTTTGTGGTCTTTGAGTCGTGGTTATTAAATGCAAAAATAAACTCATTTGTTTGTGACAAGGCTTGTGAATACTGCAGTAGTAAAACTGTATTATTGAATGCTGAGATTAAGCCAAATTATTTTTACAGTGTTTTGTCTCGTAAGATTTGTCAGGCTTAGCCAAGATGATTATTTATCTGTTTGTATTATTGACAGTTTATATATTGTCATTATTCAGTCTGCTTGTGTTTATTTAATTTTAGATGTATTGAATTTTAAGGACATGTACTGGGTGTTTCACACAATCCAAAATACATCTGAAAGTAACAGCCTGTAACAAAAGATTGTAAGACAGCTTTTTAGCTGAGTATGTGCTTAATTTTGGAGAAAGAGATACTTTGATCTGCATCACAATATTCTACACTTCTGCAGAACAGTTTACATTGCCCTTTCAGACAAATCCCTGAGCATGATTGTCCTGTTTAGGAGATAAGTACTGGAGGAATATGTCATCAGTTTTTTACTAGCACAAACACCCTGACTTTTTGCTTAATATCTTGATGAGAACGTGCCTGTCGATTCACTGTGTGGCACGACTGCTTTATTTCACAAGTGACGTATCTGGAGAGATGAGTGTAGAAATAGTCATTGCTTCTGTTTGGATGCTCTGCACAGAAAGCTTTCAGGCGCTGTCACCACGTCAGCTGGCACTTTTTACCATCGCTTTTGTGTTCTGGAGAACACAGATCTGTGGTAAAGGCTACCCTCCAAGGAAAGACTGTTTAGTTAAAATCATGATGATAATCCTGATGCAAAATTCTGTTTAGAAAAAAAGTGGAGAAGACTGATTTATTTTTGTTTAAATCATTATTATAATGCTGATGAAAATTGTTTAGAAAAGAAGTGGAGATTTAAGTACTCATAACTACTGTGCATGAGATTTTAAAAGCTTCTCACTGTAGATTTTACACTGCTTCACTGGTTTTGTCTGTCATTGCAGTTACTAGTAACTCCAGTTTGATCTAGGAAAGGACAAAATACAGAAATACACAAAGTACCTATCTTCCCTTATATAAATGATTCATAAAAATGTAATAGTAATGTGCCTTTTACCACATCACTTGAGATGAAGAAAAAAGATGCTTGAACTGCAGTGAAGTCTAGACACTTAAGGAAGGCTTTTTGTCTAAAATGCTAGTATATAATAGAGGAGACTCTTCATTAATGATCTCCTTCATTTGAGATTTTTTTTATGGTACATAAAAATCTGTCAGGAATGAGTGAGGAGTAGTTTAATGTGGGAGATGAAACTAGATCATTTAGTGAGATCACTTGAGGCCTTGTATTCTGGGACTGTTGCAGTAAAAAGCAAAGTTTCCTGCCATAGAAGAGTGCCTGGCAAACAGGTTCAGACCTCAGACTACTTGTGTAATGCCTCCGTAAGTCTGGTTTGCTTATCTCGGGACAACCAGAAATACTAGTTAACTCTCCAGAAAAATAAACCCTCCGACTCTGCTGCTTTTCTTGTTCCATCTGTGCAGACTTCCAGATTTGTTTATATTTGCTCCTTCTGTAATTTGATTTATTTTGAAATAGGCCTTTAAAACCCTGCTGGTCTCTGTATCTGCTTCTCTTTACTAGAAAATGTGCTGGGTGTATCTCTCAGCGTCCTATAATTTGTGAGAGAAAGTGCTGCTTTGAGTCTGAACCTGTCCCATCCACCAGCAAAACTTTTCAAGACAACTGGAGGCACTTTGAGAAATAGTTAGTAATGTACTTGAAAAACTAGAGGAGCATGAAACCTCTAAATACTTGCTCCAGCTTTTTCACAGTATAGATGGTTTTCTTTGTTAGAAGAAGTTAGGTTAGCCTGTACATTGCTGCTTGGCTTAGAACAGCACGAGGAATTTTCATTTCTGTCAAAAAGATTCAGACAAAAGGGAACCCTGTTAAGAATCCTCATCTGTCTTCTGTTCCGTTAAAGCTGGTTTTACTGCAGAAATCTGTATCATTATGCAATATATTAGAGAAAAGGTGAGTTCAAAGCCTCCATGAGCTTTTTGAGAGAACAGATTTGTTTAACACAACAGTTTTATCAGTTGCAGTTTCCAGCCCCATCAAGAGGACAAAGAGCTGGCATTGCCCAAACGCCTGCCCTTGGATTTACAGCTGTGCTGACAGGGATGCGGCCTTTGGCACCACTATAGAGCAAAGTTTCAAATTAATGCTTTTTGAATCTGTGATATATTACTTAAATGTCTTGCCACCACAAACTCTTATCAGCACCCCCTGAAAAATAATTGACCTAAACGCCATTCTCAGTTCCATGGCTGCTTATTTATATTTCCTCATCAGACTTTAATCGACCTGCACAGTTCAGCTGATACTCGGCCTGGTCCATTCAAACTGTCAAGAGAAATCTCTCTAGAGATCTTCTAGCTGTTTAAAGTATAAATTAATTTGATCCAGAATGACTTGTGCTGGGGTGTTAATATTTCACTGCCTTCCCAATAGCTGTGACGAGGATCTGATGATGTCCCTTCTCCAAAGGAAAGATGTGTGTTCTTTCCTGCATTTTTGTGTTTCTAGAAGTGGGTGATAGTAGGTGCTAGAAAGTAAGCTTTGTCTGTGAGAGAAATTTTTGTCCATCAAAGAGGAGCTTTTTGTTTTTCGTCAAGAAGTCCTGTCTGATACAAACATTAACTGAAGCTGTATAGAAAAGATGGGAATTAACTCTTTTGCAGCCAGTGCCAAAGCCAAGACACCAGCAGATTTAGGTGCAGTCATTCAGTTCCTGGCCCTTTGCCGGAGAGTGCTGGCTCTGCAGCCTTGGAGGCAAAAGGAGATAGATTTGCTCTTCAGCCGGCCTTGTTCACAGCCTAATACATAATTGCAAACTGATCTTCATAGCCAGTGAAAGTTGGTATTTCAGGTTATAAATACAGGCCTGTGTCCTGTTCTGCTGTACAGTAGTACAGCGAATTTCTGCCAAAGCAGATGGAGCAGCTGGGGTTTGTAACTTCCTAATCCACAGAAGTTACACCTTCCAGAGACATTAGGTGTTCAGGTCTCATTTTCAAGGATTTTGGTGCCTGGCTGGCATCACACAGAGATGCTGGCACCAAGGCAGAAAATAACATCCCACACTGTTTATTTTAAGCATGATGTTTCTGAGAAAAATTGAGAGGAAAAACCTTTTTTTTTGGATAAGAGAACATTGTTGCATCAGCAGCTTCAAAGTCCAAAAGGACTTCAAATTCAGAGAGTACCTCTTGCTCTGTAGGCAGAAGAGAGGATCCCTTCTAGGCTTTTTTCAGAGATGTGAAGGAGTTTTATACTTGTGTGCTTATTCCTTCTTGTGCAGTTAGTTCCCTCCCTGTGGTATCCTGGAGTTTAGGATACACTTTGAGGGGGTATATGAAATTCCACTGATACTTTTAAGATCAATGTCTCTTGGCTGTTCTTTCTCTTAATGTTGTTATTAGTTCTTGTTCTGTGGCCAGGACTGTAGGAAAAATTGACAGCAGGTTTTTTTATCTTGTCCATACACAGAATTTCCTGTTTGGAAAACTATTTCACTGTTTGAGTCTCTTCATGGAGTTCACAAAGTCTCTAAAGCTGTCTAGATAGAACAGTTAAATGCATCAAATTTCCCAGGAACCTTTTTTTTGATAGAGGTGCATTCAGTCATAGTGACAAAAAGTTATCTCTACACATCTGGTTTTGTTGAGAGACAACCCTTGACACAGCCACAATGCATTCTTTATATACTGTTCCTAAATTTGAATATTGAAATAAGCATCTTTGCTTGTGTTCACCTTCAGCATTTAAATGCCTGGAATAGTAGAAAAAAAGAGGTGATACACTTTTATTATTTTGTCCTGATTTGTTCTTGGTGACTTTCACTGTTGTTTCCTAACACATCCCTTGTTTCTTTTCCAGTCCCTGACTTCTATTTTTTGCCATCCCAAAATTCATATAGTACCTAGTCCTTCCTGAAGCAGGTCAAGCCAGAGAAATCAAGTTTTATTTTCAGATGGCCCAATTTCTTTTCATTAACGTGATCAGTCAAGAAAAGAACATGAAGACATACTGCATCTTTATGGCTGGATAGGAATTCTCCCCAGATAGGAAGGGCAACTTACACTAATCACATCTGGGTTTGGTTGCCAGTAAGCAAACTGAAACTAAGAAGATAAAAAACCTTGGGAGGCTTCTTATAACTACATGGTCCTTAGAAGGCATAAAATAATTAGATTTGATGGGAAAGTGGTATGCTTGTCTCCTCTAGAAAGAGTATAGGAAAATACAATGTCAAACCATGGAATTTCACGCTTTTTTGTGGAACGTCGGTAGTGTAATTCTTGAGATCAGCTTCAAGCATTAAGATGTAGCCAGATATAAAGTCCACAACTTTATAGGCAATATGCAGGTGTATATATTCAGGGGTGATTTTCTTCACAGCATTTCCAAATATACATATATGCAGCATTCATTGCTCTAAAATTACTGGTTTTCAGGGGGATGAAGTGGAGCAATTTTTCTGCCGCCATCCAACCAAATACATTCCTTTTTAGTCAAGAACTGTTAAATAAGACCAGGCCAGAACGGTGCTTCAACTCCAAAGTCTGCTTGCTTTCTTCCTGGAAAGCACACAAGGATAAGGACTGTTTGTTAAGCACTTGTCCTTACTCCTGAGTACTTGCCTGTTGTTCCATTGTGCATATAGCACACAGGTTCCTAAGATGCACCTTAAATGGTTGAATAATATTAAAGGGCTTTCACATGTCTAGTTGAAAGACCTTTCTCCCCAAGAGTATTTATTCTGTAATCTATAGAATTCTTCATCTGATGGCTGTGAGTTTCTGTTTTCTCACTGTAACAAAATTCCTTTCCAGGATCGCATTGTATCAATGACACTCGATAAGGAATACGATGTAGCTGTGGAAGCCATTCGATTAGTCACGCTAATACTCCAGTGAGTATTTTTGAAAACCTGTATATTCTCTTTGAAAGTTACCTAAGCCAGTAATATTTAATTGACTTGATTTCTTTGCTTGTGTAGTGAAGTGAATCTGTTACTTTACACTTAGTCTGAAGTTGAACTAAATATGTAATAATACACTCATGAAGCTAAAATAAGATAGTCCATCTCATGGAAATAAAATAGGCAGAGTATAAAAACGTATTGATGTATTGAGATCGTTAGTGCATCCATTGTTGTGGAAGAATGCCAAAGGGCATTTATACCTTTTGCCAAGGGCAGAATGATTGTCCTCCTCGAAACAAGTATCTGTGGGTTACATTTGCTGAAATGTAATAATATACATAATATTACTATGTATAATAATAACTATTAGTAGATAACTAGCAGTAACTAAACAAAGAACCAGTATTAGGGGACTTGATTACCTGACACAGCCAAAAAAAGAGAGCCATCTGCTAAACAAGCTGATGGGGAAAAGATGCTACAGTACCCTTGTCTGGGTTACGTGGAGGTGACAGTGGTAGCTTGTAATTTTAAACACTTGGCCACGCAGGAGAGGCATCCTTCCAGGCTCCCAGCTTTTTCTTACAGAGATGCAGTGGCTTCCCTGAGGCAAAGATCCTGTCCAAAGATCATCCCACATGCTGACTGCTTGAACCAACCTAAGCTTTTATTATGTATTCATTAAAACCAATGTTAAAAGAAAAACTGTTTTACAAACAGATGCATAAAATTCCTGCATCATACTTCATACCCAGTAGCTCCACTTTGAGGAACATTTTTGGATGTGCAGGATTTGGATGAAAGATTAGGCTAGTTTTTCCTATTAGTAAAAAAGACTGGACTTAATTTTTTTTTTTATTTAGGGGTCACTCTGCTTTACAGATATTAGACTTTAATATTAGCAAGAAAATCTATTATCTACTGTTATTTTTTTAAAGCGAATATAACAAATATGATCACAAATGAGATGTAGAACACATCAGTTCCCTATGTTGTTAGCAACGTTTGGGAACACAGTAAGAATTTAGGTCAAAAATGATCAAGTGCACCTGTTTTTTTCCTGTCCTGTTTTCTCTTCTGTTGCATGGTGAAAGCATAGCTAAATGCATGTAGCACCAGAAGAATGTGGGTCATGTTGAACGGCACAGGGTCATATTCTGGCAGGCAGGAACTCCAATAAGATGTCATGAAGTCATGATGGGGAACAACCGATTAAAAATTACTTGTAGTATAAAGCCAAATGATGTATTGAACCCTGACATATAAATGTTTCTGATGAAAGCTGACTAAACAAGGAGGGAAGTAATATTACCATATGCGACAGTACTGATATTTTGGTGGGGTATAATTGTTCCAAGGCTTATAGTATTTTCAACACTGCTGAAAAATTGAAGTTTTTCTGAGTTTCGGAAAACTCACATGCAAAATCTACCTTGAGCTCAGAAGCAGCAGAAGCCCCAGCTGTGTCATTTACCCAAGACAAGGGTAAGAGGTGGCTTGTTCTTGCCAATAAATGATTATAGAAAATAACCTTTTCATCATCTTTCATCCAGCACAGCAGGGTATGACCAGAGTCAGTTCCTTGGTGTTGAAAATGAAGTATATATCTATCTAGTCAGCACAGTAACTACTGTAAAAGTGATGGACAATTTATTGAATCGGCATCTTTGTAATTCTAAATGCACACTGTGATTCAGTCCTGAAGGGATGATGTGTTGGTTTGGTTGGTGGGTGCACAGGTGTGTCCCCGCTTTGTGGTGTAATCTGGTTTAGTTTTTTACCGCCCATATCCAGAGTATTTCTGTGCCTTCTCCCATTGCTGAGGCAGGTTTACCCACCTGGCCTGGCCCTTTCAGCAGCTGGAATTGGGCATATTCCTTCCTACTTAGCAGGCCAGCAGAGAGGCCCCTCCTGCCCTGCAGTGCACAAGAGCACGTGGACCATCACATGGAAAGACTTAACTGCCCAGAAGGGAGCAGGCCAGGAAGCTGAAGCAGGTTTTCCCAGGCCCAGATTTGAAAGCTTTAAAAATTAAAAGCTTTGAAAGCAAACAGACGTTGTTATAAAAGTAAATAAGTTTAAGCAAGCAATTACTTTTTCCTCATGTGTCATTCTAGGATTTTAGTTTAATAAAGTTTGATAATGAGCGTTTGGCATCTTGCCATATGTGCATCGTGGTTAGCGTGATGGTCTAAGTAATTAAGCAGGGCAAGATTTGTGAGCAGTGATGAGAGATTTTTCATAATACCATTTTGTATGCGTATATATATATTGATACAACTGGGAGAAGGAAATCAGACAAGCTTTCAGTCTTACAGTCCCGTTAAATCTCTGTGTTTGGAAATGAACCAAAGATCCTTGAAGTCAGTGTTCAACCATTTAGGATTTTGTATGAAGGAAGAAGTCAGTCTTGTAGTGGTCACGGGTAAGTTAGGGAGGTAAGGGGACTGAAATCAAGCATTTGTTGTACTTCAGGTGTTACTTTCTGACTCTTTCAGTGGAAGTGAAGAAGCTCTGTCGAATGAAGACTGTGAGAATGTTTATCACTTGGTGTATTCAGCACACCGGCCTGTTGCAGTAGCAGCTGGAGAATTCCTTCACAAAAAGTAAGTTATCAGTCACCCTGAAATAAGACCAGATTTTTGAATGCTTTCTAGTGGAGGCAAGATCAAAAGGCGAAGAAGAAATAGAGTGAAATATCCCAATTTAGCAAATCAAGTATTTTATTTAAAACAGAGACTTATTCTCTTGTTTCAGTTCAAGACATAAAGACTTGAAGAAACTGAATTTCCGTTTTTCTTGCTCTAGAATTCAGATAACTTTTCCTAATTCTTTAAGGGCTAAATATACAAAGGCTGCATAAACCTCTAAAATAGGTTTAAATCCTGCAGCTCTTGCAGAGCTACTGTTGTGATAATATATATATAGGGCCTGTACATCCATGATGGTCTGCCTGATAAGCAGTCATCATTTTTCCGAAGTTTTAAACCAGTTTATTTCAAAATTGTGAACTTGAGGTTGTTTTATGTAGTAATAATTAAGAAATTTGTTTCTAAATTCTCTGACTTCCCCTAAAAATACATTACACCATGGTTAACATCTTTCGTGTACCCACTGTGCCAAAGGAAGTGAACTAACTTTTCCATGGATGTGAATCATACTGCATCAGTAACTATGACCAAGACATTGCCACGTCGTAGGAGTTAACCTTTCCATTTTAATGTTTGCAGTTAAAAGTCGTCTTAGCAGTAATTTTATTTTTTCCCCTCATGGCTTGTAACATTAGAGTTCTTTAATATAATTATAGAGTATTTATATCAGATTGCAGGTTATGTAATTTTTCATGCGAAGATACATGATAGAAAAAATTGTGTAGAAACATGTTTTCCTTTGCCAGTGTTCTACTTTTCTGTGTTTTATTGGGGAATTAGAAGTCGACATTGTAATTGTAAGCTTTTACAGTGGATTTCTGGAATTCTGTCTTTGTGATCAGGCTTTGTCTGTTTCAATGAATTAATTTACAAAGTTCAGTTCCATTTAGTTTCCTACATAACATTTGACAAGTTTTGGGAAAGGGTTAGGTTCTTTTTAAAAATATAGACTGATATTCTTTTGTTAATCAACATGTGACAAAATAATTCTGCAAAATGCCTTGAAGGGAAGTGAAGACATACCTGCACCTTAGTGCACTTACTGTAAAGACAGAACTTTATCCTAACTTTTCTTTACAAGATACTATGCTGTTTAAACATCTCTCATAATGTTCCATAAACATCTCTTAAGGTGGTCAGCACTGAGAGAAGATTGTCCCATTCCTTAACACACATTTTCTCTTGGTTTATGCTAACACATAAGAGCTGGTGCTCCATTTAAATCAGTTAGAATCAAACTTGAGGCCTTTCAGGGGGGATTTCTCTCACCTAATTTTGTAAGTTTAAATATCACTTCCTACATGTAAGCTAGTCATTAGACTTTCTCTCTGTAGTTAGCAAACAAAAGGAAATAATTCAGAGAAACACTGACTCAACCCTAAGGTGCGTATTTTAAGATATTTCAGCACCTGCAGAGATGTTCGTTTCTTATCTATTAAGATAAGCAGTGGGGAAGAGGTGATGTCTTTCACTAAAATACGTTTGTGTGTAACTCATCCTTCTCTTTTCAATGAGTTACAGTAGTCAAATCAGAATATTGTTTCACATTTCTAATCTGCTTTGTGACTGTGGTTTCACTGTAAAGGAAGGAGCAGTTTTCAAACTCCTCAAAGTAAAACAATCATCGCTGTAATTGTAATGTAGGCAGATCTGAGCTCTCTTCCAAGGTAGCAGTAGTTTGGAAATTAGCCATGCATCAAGGAACTCAGTCCGGGCTGTGTAATTTACCTGAAAAACAAACCCGTAGCTTGCTTTATCCTTTATGCTGGTACTGGTACATGGGATGTCAAGTTTGTTTGTACCGTGTCCCAGTCAGTGTGACCACAGCTACACCTTAGTTCTTAAGGCACTGGTGGAATAAATGCTGCCACCATGGTAAGACTTGGTAAATTGAAAATGCAAAACTATACAAATTATGCAAATGTATAAACCTGTGCAAAATCCTTCAACGTAAATGTGTTTTGGAGAGCTTTTCCTGAGTGAAATTCTTCCAGCCCTGTGAACTTGAAGACCCTGAAGATAAATTCATCTCTTCAGACAGGTGGAGGTCATGTCCTCTTTCCCTTGAAAGAAATAGCTTGAGATACTTTCATGGTGTTTTATGAACAAATCTACTGTATCAAGAATGAATGCTCATCATATTATTGCAGAAATGAAATTTGTTTTGATAAACATGATAGCTCCTTTTGCTTATTTTTAGACTGTTCAGCAGACATGATCCCCAAGCTGAAGAGGCTCTAGCAAAGAGGAGGGGGCGAAATAGTCCAAATGGAAACCTTATTAGAATGTTGGTTCTTTTCTTTCTTGAAAGTGAGGTAAAAAATTCATTTTTAACCTTTACATGTTTAATAAAACCTGGAACTTAAGTAGTGATTTATCAACATACAGTAACAAGTTGTCTTTCTTTTCCTTGTTTTCATCATTTCAGAAATACTGTATGCCCTTTACCCTGCCACCATTTCTTTGTCCATCAAGCAAATTCAACTCAAAATCTTCTTCATGGTTTATTTTGCTCTTGCACATCCCCACTGTACTCAGTACTGCATTGCTGGTAGTATGGTGGCTACCAGGATTCTTTGCTACATAGAAATGGAACTGGTGCGTTTTTTAAGATAACAATGTAAAGAGCGTACCTCTGGAGTTACTCCTTATGTAGTAAAATAACTCAAACTGGAAAGGAACAAAAATTGCTTAATATCACAAATTTTTGTTAGAATCATAGAATAATTCAGAGTGAAAAGGACCTGAGAGTCATTAGCTCAAAGCAGAGTCAGCTGTGAGATTACATGAGGTTGTTGAGGGCTTTATGCAGTTGTGTCTTGAAAATGTCAGAGGATGGAGACTACAAGCATATATAGGATGACATTAAGTGTTTGATTAACACATTCAGGATGGGATTGTGCCCATAGTTCGTGTCTCTAGAGACAACATGTACGGGAAGGTTTATGGTAGACATACTAATAGTAATTCAAGTGGGGAGTAGCAGTGGAGTGGAGGAAAACTTGAGAAGATGAGCTATCAGGTACAGGATGCTCTGAAGGTAGAGTGGGAGAATTCTAAAACTGATACATTTTATTTGGTCATAATTACAAGATAAAGGAAGACTGAAAGGAATGACAGAAATGTTTCTCTACAGAAGAGAGGGTAATATATTTTGTGTAAAAAGCAAAAGAAAAGCTATTGCAATCAGGTATTTTAATTGTTATGAAGCCTTGAACAGGACACTTGACTGTGAGAATGAGAAGACACAAACAGAGATGCTGAGAAGGAAGGATAACATTTATGTACAGTGTTAATGTTAACATTTTTTAGAAACACCTTCTAAACCTACAAATCAAGTCTGGATGAAATGTCACTTACTTGTGTGTGCCTTCAGTTAGCTATCTGAATGTCTTTTTAGTTCCAGCTTCTTAAAAACTTAGATTGCAATAGTTCATTGTATTTTCTGGTGAAAATACCTTAAATCTGAGTGTGTGTGATTGGGAGTTACCTAGCATGAAGCTTATCTATGCTTCTGAGGAGCAAAGAAACTCAGCTTGGCTCCCGAAGCTATGGTCAGCAAAGTGCCTTCCCATATAAGCCATATGTTGCTCTGCAAGATTGCTTCTCTCTTGGGGCCAGATTTTGCTATTGCTGTGTTTGAGAGAGTTGTTAGAAACAAAGTAGAACACTGTGACTCCAGTTTTAATAAAGGGTAAGAGAACTGGGATTTTCCATGTGCATAGGACTAGAAGATGTAAGCACTGCAATCAGAGACGATGCATTCAGAAGAGGGAACAGGTAAACTTGTGACAAGCGTCAGTAAGCTCTGTGACACAGATATTTTGCCCAGAGCTGTCAGAAATAGAAGAGTAGGTACATCTACCGATACCTCCTTGCCTACACTCTTCGGTGTTTTTCAGTTAAGGGTTGAGTCCCATGTCTGGCAAGCAAATCAGAACTGCGCATTGTGCTTGTTACTTTTTGATAGTGGATAAAAATCAGTTTATAAAACAGTAGAAGCCTATGGATTATTTTTCTTACTTTGCAACGGTTGTGTTAATTCACATTAAAACATTTTTTGCCATTGAAGCTAGCATTAATTCTATAACCCCTGAAATCAGTAGGATTTCTGGTACGTAGCACCATGTATGAAAAATAAATGCCTGTTGAAAATGAATATATTACAGCTCTCTTAGTCCCATATCTCACAGTCTCTTCTTTTTATAATGCAGTAAGAAAGGGAGGAAAGGTAAGTTTACAGCTTCTAGGTCAGAACTCTTGAGAAAGATCTTTCACAAACAAGCTGCTTTATGGAAAAGAAGCTCAGTTTGGTTTTTTTCCATGTTTTATTAAAACATCACCCCGTTGCTGTGTAGTTGTATCATTCAGTTGGAAGAAGACATTCCAGAGTTAGTTTCAAAGTTTCAAACTGAATTTTCTTTCCAACTAACGTAAGAGTACATGCCCAGGACACCTTCTGTGGCCAAGTGGTTGTGAAAGTTAAAGAACTGCTGCTTGTACCGGAGCGCTGTACTGATGGGTTGCTTTGGATTTTCTAGTTGCATGAACATGCAGCCTATTTGGTGGACAGTTTGTGGGAGAGCTCTCAAGAACTGTTGAAAGACTGGGAATGTATGACAGAATTGCTCCTGGAGGAACCTGTCCAAGGAGAAGAAGGTATTTGTTTGACCTCTATACTTCTTTGGTATTGCGCAATATTTTTAATTATTCTTAAAAAGATATTTCACTGTGGGTGATAGAGGTGTTTGTTGTGGTTTGTTTAGAAAGCATATTTGAAGATGTTAGTATAATCCATTTTTAATGTGTTTTGCTTCAAAAGCAGCATTTTTGTACTCTTATGTTTCATGTTGTGAAGTCTGCTGTACTGTGGTTCCCTAATATTAACAGCTAGGACTTCTTGTCTGTATATTTAAATAACTAATGTATACATGAACATTTCAATAAATTAAATTGCTAATAACAGTTTTCAATAAACAAGCACTTCAGGTGTTAATTAAATAGGGGACTTTTCCAGACAATGTTAAAACTGAGTGAATTCTCAAAAGGAAAAAAAGGGGTTTCTTTCACTATTGGTTCCAAATCTCCTTTTGCTGATCATAGACCTGTGTGCACAAGGTAGCCAGGGAGGCTGGTAGCAAGGAGTCCCCAGCAGCAATGGGTGTCATGCCAGATCCTTTATAATCCTTCAGGGCTTCCTGATTATTCCCCATGTTTTAAAACTGCATTCGCTTATTTGGCTTCTGTAAGATGTCTCGCACACACATCAGAACTGATGGTCCTTGTTCTTTTCCCTATGCAGCAATGTCTGACCGGCAGGAGAGCGCTCTGATTGAGCTGATGGTGTGTACAATCAGGCAAGCGGCTGAAGCACACCCTCCAGTAGGCAGAGGCACTGGCAAGAGAGTAAGTGGTACTGCAGCAGGTAGCTCGGACCTGCGTGTGTTTCTATAGTAACATAAAATATTTGTCTATGATGCCACTTTTTGACACTAAAATAAGATTTTTATAATCAGTGTTTCCTGTTTCATGTGAACATTTTTGAAGAAAAATAGTAGAAATTGTCTTTCTGGACATGTTTGGTTTTTTGTTTGTTTCTTTGATTTTGGGTTTTGTATTGCCAAGCTAAGTAATATATTTTCATGCTGTAAATTTATTTTTTTATTATTTTTTAGAAGTTCTTTTTATCATACCCTGCCTTAGACTGGTAATGTACCCACATCTACAGCCCTTAATGTTAAATCTAGTTTAGAGTTGAAAGTGTAGACCTCAGGAGGAAAACAAAATTACTTCTGACTGTCTTCCATGAAAAGGAATGTGCTGCTAATATGGCCGTAAAATTTGCAGAAAAAGCCAACGGTGTCTTCATTATGAGAGTGGTTACATACTGGCACAGAAGCTGAGGATTTGTGCAGTTTCTGTCCTTCGCAGTTTTCAAGACCTGACTGGACAAAACCCTGAGCGTTGTGCTCTGACCCCTGAGCTGGCTCAGCTTCGAGCAGGAGGGGTGGCACTGGGACCAGCCTGAATGCATCTGTGGTTTTATGTATCCATCCTCTTTGGCCTCTCCCACTGAATATGTGACATTCTGGCCATATTGCAATCTAGCTGCCTTTTTCATTTATTTTATAGCGATGGGGTGTGAGTGGAAGTCCATTCTCAAGGCTGGGCATGCACACTTCTAAGGATTTCAGTTTAAGTCATGAGGTCAGGGTGATCAACAGGCTTTCAGCTGTATTCTCCATAAATACAGCATCCATGTTCTCAAAGAATCTCAGCTTCCCAAATGTATTTCCCTGATTTTTGGTAGTCCTCCCCTTATTTAGGTTAGACTAAAATGAAATAAACCCATGCAATCATTTGGTACTTCTGTTAGGTTCTGTTCTGAATAATCATAACTAGTTTATTAAAGAAAGCCACAGACTTAGTGAAGGCAAAATCTGGAGATAAACTTAGCATTATTTATTGCTAAACTAAATGCAGTTGCTTAGCTTCTTAATTTTTATGTCCAAAACCAGATGAGCCTCATGTCCAGAAACAGCATCCCAGGAGGAGCTCCAAGTAGCCATCAATTTAAACATGCTTTATGTACCTTTAATTAATAAGCATATTCTAAGAGATTCCTGATTCATTGAAATATTTTAGGGTGAGAGGGGAATCTATGAAAGCACTTAACTCAAATTTAAATAAGATGTAATACCCTCTGTAACCAAAACTGTTTTGTAAACACAACTTACCTGTGTTTTGTCTCTACCTGCTATCTGTTCTAGTGGACAAAGCAACCTTAAAATTAACAAAAATTTCATGTTTGTATTTTCAGTTTGGAGTACCAAATAATGCACTATTAGCTTTCCATGTATTTTTTTGATCTCAAGTGATCTACAGTTCAGTTCACTCAAGTTTAACATATTGCTTAGTCTAGATTTTCAGTGACTGTATTTCTTCAAAGCTAAAGAGAACACTTCAGTAAAATGAATTTCACCTCTGAATGATGATCAAAAGAGCCACAAGATGATCCTAGGGACCCAGATTAATTCATATTGCTACTGAATAGCAATATTTGACCACCAGAACATGACTGGGTTGTTAGGGGGTGGGAGCCTGACTTGCTAGCTGCGTTTGGGTTGTCTCCCTATTCCTATGAGCTAGCAGCTTTTGCTGGCACAGGCGGTGCTGCGCTGCAAGTTGGTGCAGGAATTGTGGTTGTTGCTGTGTGTATCCAGCTGTCTGCCATGTACTATGGAAGTGGTTGCTTACTCGGGTTACAAATCTATTCTCCACTGCCATGGTTGTTTTTTATTCCTGCTGGCGCAATAGGCTACCTATCATCCCAGCACACGTTTTGTTTCCAGCTGTTCCTCTTCACTTACAGAGAGGTGTAGGTATGACATGTAGCTTTTGCTTCTTTCCAGTTAGATCATGAGTTATGGGATGGTAACTGCAGGGATCTCTGACTTGTCAGTAGAGGTTTGTCATGTTCTCGTGATCTTGCTAGCATATTCTCTGAGTTGAAATGGGAGCAGATTTCTAATTATGCACTCACCTTCTTGTGAAATAGTTTCTTCTCTGACTTTAGCTTGTAACCCTTATCGTGCAGTCTGGCAGCTTTGCTATACATAAATCATTAGCTAACTTGTATTTTATTATTTGTTTTCAAAAGTATTCTCTCCTTTTCTGAAGCCAAGAAGCCAGATCTAAGCTTTTATGAAGCATGCTGTTTTGATTATTGTCTCTTTATTCACTGTTTCAAGGTGGTTTTGCTATGAGAGCATTGATAGCTTCAGTATAGTTATCACTGAAATTTGTAAATGAGTTCTGTGAACTTGGATGTATGTTCTCACTGAGAATTACATTCTGGTTTAGAGATGAGGCCATGAATCCGCTAATGAAAATCACTGTTACAGTGTGGTTTGGTTTTGGTTTTCTTAATTATACTTCAGTTCGCCCTGAGGTCTTACATTAACACTTTGTTTAATGTGTGAAAGCCAGAGCTCAGTTCACTTGGAAGAAATAGCAAAACTTCCACTGACTTGGGTTATATTTGAATTTCAATCCTAAAAAAATGTTGATGTGTGGAGGCAATATCATGTTGGATGATATGATATTTTCCTTTTCAATCACGGCTTCTTAGGGCACAGTCCTCCCATTTAATCACTGTTCAGTCCAAATGTGTTTGAGTTTTTTATTCCCTCCTCTTGATTTATTAAAAATACACTTGCATGGATTTTTGTTTGTAATACAAACTTTAGAAAAATTAATGAATGCTATATGCAGAAATTGTATTTAGTTTGGTTATTTTTGATGCTTTGCAGGTCTTGACAGCAAAAGAAAGAAAAACTCAGATAGATGACAGAAATAAATTGACTGAGCATTTCATTATTGCACTTCCCATGTTACTATCGAAGGTACATTTTTCAACAAAATAAATCCCTCACTGGTATTTACAACTGTCTTTGAACTTTCTCATTCTGTAGTGTAGGTGTTTATTTTTACTTCACTATTTTTTTGTTTTGTTTCAATGATGTTCTAGTATTCCGCTGATGCCGAGAAGGTTGCAAATCTCCTGCAGATCCCTCAGTATTTTGATCTGGAAATCTATAGCACAGGCAGAATGGAAAAGGTATAGTACTTTGGGCAAGAAGTCTGGTTGCTTTCAAGTATCTGATTACTACTCTAGTCGCATAGCACTGTGCCTTCATTTGGCTTATTAGTAATCTAACCTTGATTTGGGGTATTCCTTAAAGGACTTTTTCTTTGAGTTTCCTGTTCAGGTGAGGTGAAAGCTGAACTTCTTTTCTGATTACAGCATCTGGATGCCTTACTGAAACAGATTAAGTTTGTGGTGGAAAAGCATGTGGAATCAGATGTTCTCGAAGCCTGCAGCAAAACCTACAGCATACTCTGTAGTGAAGAATATACAATCCAGAACAGAGTTGACATAGCCCACAGCCAACTTATTGATGAATTTGTGGATCGATTCAACCATTCTGTAGAGGATCTGCTGCAGGAGGTTTGTTTTCTTAAAATGAATTTCATTAGACTACCTAAAATACGCTATGATAAACTGCAGGAAAACATTTTTATCAAGTCATGAAATTATCCATCTGTAGACATAGTGCAGCAGCAACTATTTCATAATTGTTTGGAGCTGTTTCTCCATGTACAAAATCCCTTGGACTAGCCATTAAGCCTGCAAAGCATTGATACTGCAAAACAAAGACCATGGGACAATCCTGCTTCCGAAAAATTAGTCTAGTATTTAAACAGTCCCCATAAGAAATTAAATGGATGAATGGTTGAAAGCTGATGAAAAATGCAGAGAAAGGTGCATTTGCATTAATGCTTGTGGTGATTCTAGTAGTCCCAAATGGATATATGCAGGCAGCAGAATCAAGATTGGATTATGTCTTGGATGGAAGAGAGGATTTAGTAAAATATTTATAATGGCATATTGAAAGAGCTCTGGAAAGAATGAAATAAAGATTCAGGTCTGAAACCTGGAGGTACTTGGGATTTACTTGTAAGAATTTATCTTTCAAAATGTAAAGACAGAATACATTAAATAAGAATAGAGACCTTACTCATTTTTTCTTGTTTTACATCAATTTGACGTTATGTAGCACTACTTAGTTTGTTGTAATTCTCATCCTTTTTAAACATAACTTAAGGGCTGCATAGATCTTTTTTCTTCGTATCTTCTAGCCATGCACTGCACTATGGCAGGTACATTTGAATTTTTTATGTACATTTATAGAAACTTAAGGTACAGTCTCTTTTAGAATTGCATAATAAAGAAAATAAGCTTTTTTTCTATCTTTCAGTAATATGCCACATACAGGCATACTGTATATATATGCCTTGTCACATTGCAGAGTAAATAAAAATTTTTCTCTTGCTGTAGGAATACACATGAGCAAAAGAGGCAGTGCATGCAGGAAGCAGGCACTCCACAGCCCAGAGGAGTTAGTGCGCCATTGTACGTTCTTTGATAGAATAAATTTACTTTGCTGTCTACCCATCTGCCATTTTGTATGTGCTTCTCAGGAGCTTCCGAGCAGAACCTGAAAAGACATTCCAGGATTTGTGCTGCATCTCTGTCCGTCTGTGTGTGGCAAAGGAAACCTTTCAGCTAATGCCACGTTGCATGCCTTAGCAGTCTGGTTTAATAGCCGTGGGTTTTTGAAGCTCCTCACCTCTGGCCAGCACGACCAAAAACTCTTTGACAAAAACCTTGGAGAATCCATTGCTGACTTGTGTCGCAAAAAGGGCTAAAGTTGTATCGCTGGCACAAAGATACAGCTTCAGACCCAGCCGGGTTTGCCACACCAGATGCCCAGCAACTGATCAGATAAATATAGTGGCCTTTGGTTCTTCCCATTGGTACCCAGTGACAGAGGTTTAGGAATTCTGGTGAGGTCCTCAAGGTTTCTACTATCCGTACATCCAACACCAAGATTTAGTCTGGCTCTGTATGCAGGGACAAATCTCCTCTGTTGTTTCTCCAGACCTGGCTCTTGAAGAATCTTCAGCTTATGTCTCCACAGCCAACCCCAGATCAGCAAAAAGCATCTCATTCACACTGTCTTGCCTCAAGATAGGAGAAAGTACCTCATAGCTTTTTTCCAGAATCAGACCAAGAAGCAAATGGAATCCCAGTTCTTTGACACTGACTTGCCATTTCTGTTACACTGGCTTGTTGTAAGGCATAACGAAAATGTCTCCTTTCAGCTTTTTCTCATAGTTTTATCTTCGAACTGCTCCACAACAAATGCCATATTTGTTCTCTCTGTTGTGTAACAGCCAGTGTAAATTAGGTCTGTCTGAGGACGTGCAGCTTTTTTGGTAGTTTCCACACTGTTCTGCTGTATAGACTTTATTCATCCATAGATCCATTCAGGGATTCAGAGCTGGCAATTCTGTTCCCTGGATAGTTTCACCCAAGAAAAGATCCACTCACCATTTTATTAGTATTGCTGAGGCACCTAGAGATAATTTTTTTTTGTCCTAATCCCAAACTCAGTTAGCAAATACAGGAACATGTAGATCCTTCTGCTGCACGGCAGCTGCTCTTTGACTTCCCTGTTGCCCTCCACACAGCAGCTCTGAGGAGGCATCGAGACAAGAACCAGTCCTCTAGTTCTTCAGCTCCTTTTCTGTGCTCCACATGCCCTTCTGGAAGCCAGCAGTCAGCATCGAGTTTGGTTTCCTATAGCATCAGTCCTCTTGTCCTTGGGTTCCCTGATCTGAGGAGATTGTGCTCTCCTTCCCTTCGCTGCCTCGCAGTCCCTATCTGCACATTTCCGAAGCTCTGCTCAGGGAGCCCCCTTGCACAGGCCGCGTGCCCGCTGGGCCTCAGAGCGCCGTGTTCCAGCACTACAAGCAGTGAAGACGCAAGGAGGTTGGAAATCTACCTGCTGTCCAACCCCAGCCCACGTTTCAGCTGGGTTGTGCCAGCAACACACTGAAGTCTGGCTGTTTTGGGCTGGGGATACGTAAATGTTGAGGGAGTTGAGAAAGCACACTGTGAGGTCTGCAGTGCTGCCCTCTCCCTGCCTGACACTGCTTGGAAGATCCCTCCAGCCTTACCTTTTCCCTAACGGGAAGGAGGTGCTGGTGTTCATAATTGACTTCCCACCAGTCTTCTCAGGTAAAATAAGCTAGGGGAAAAAAACTTTTTTCCTGCATTTTTCCTTTATTACTAACTGTGGTTTGATCAGGAAGCCAGTAACTGCTTATTCCCGCTCCATTTCCCTTGATTTCTCTTTGGAGGCGGCTTTATGCAGTACTGCAGTGCAAAAAGCTCCGAAGGGTGCACTGGGACTACTGGGTAGAGAGCAAAGACTGGCCTCATGAAGGAACATGGGCCAGTGATACCAAAATACTTCTGATGTGTACCCTTCCTTCACCCAGCTTGGGAGGGAGCCGAGAAATGAGAGCAAGGGCTTACGATCGTCGTGTATGTTCACTTCATGAGAGGAGGATGAGGGCTGGGGATTTCAGAGAAAAGCTGTGTCCAAAAGTCATATGAGAAATGAAGAATTAAGAATTTTAGATCCCTAAGGAAAAGGAAGTGCGGAGGTCAGAAATGTGACACAGAGAAAGATGTGGAGACAAAACCAGGACAAATGTAGGAGAAAGCAAGAAAGAGAACAATGGTAGCAAGGATTTAAAATTTTAGCCTTTGTAATAGACTTTGCTGAGTGATACCTTGGTAGAATAATGAATTTTGAAAAGTCACGTTTCATCATTTTAAGGATATTTCAATTCAGTAATGTGCATGCTTGTACCCAAGCAAGTATCCCACTGCTTTATGGCATCCCACTAGGTGAGAGAAACATTGATTGGCAATTGCATCTGAAGGCAGGGAAGTGTATTAATTGTCAGGCTTTTAGACAGGAAAAAAATGATCAAAATGAAATGGAGAAGAATTGTTGTAAGTGGGTTTCCTATTTCAGAAAGTTGCTGGGAAAATTTAAGTTTTGGAAGAACCTTATTTCCAGTCATTTCACTAAGAGAATTTGCTGTTCAGTTTGCATGAAACATTAGGCTAATGATATTTTAGAATGCCAGAAAGAAGAAGTTAAATTCAAATGAAAAGTTTTGATTGAATTGTGCAATACTTATGTTTGGACTGTTGTTTCCCCAGATCTGTAAAATCTAAATTAAAAAAAAAAACCAAACAACCTTCCATGCGGTTCTGAATGTATGTCAGTCTGCGCACATAATGTGATTGCCAGGCATTACAGTGTAGCACAGGGATCAGCAACAAAGGATATGAAAAGAAAGAAATTTTCCAACTGATCATTTTTAAAAAATTGCTTTTGACATTGGCAGGTTTCTGGTGTGGAACAAGGCAGGCATGTGGCTTTATTCCTGTAGCACATTCATCAGCTGATGGTTAAAGCTGATAGTTCAGTCCTTTTTGTAAAATATTTTATTCATGGGAATGATTTCTACTGCTAGAGGTTACTGGTTTGAGCAGTAACACAGTGATACTGCTGAACATTGTCAGATGATGTTGCTTATTTCCTGGTGCTATGCAGTGATTATTTAAATATTATGGAATCTAGGTAAAAGTCACTGGAAAATCAGTTTTGGTGTCAACATAAAACTGCAAAGAAATCTGCTCCTCCCCATGCAGTAGCGTACCCTGCTGGATTGCTGAACTCTGTTAATGGATTTCCTTTCATTTTCAGGGAGAAGAAGCTGATGATGATGACATATACAATGTGCTCTCCACATTAAAGAGGTTAACCTCTTTTCATAAGTAGGTGATTTTTTCTGCCCTCAAAATTTTCCTATGTTAATTTTTTCATTACAGCAAGTATTGGTTGATGCCTCATGTTAAGAAATGAGAAGATACAGCCTGAAATATGAAACAGAGATTAACGAATGATTAGGGGTTATTTGTCAGTATGATATTGGATTAATTTGGGTCTTTGCTTAGTTAATGCCATTACTTTTGCAAGTGGTACACCATCAATGGTACTAAATTCTTTTACACCTATGAGTGTCTTAGTAAAAGTCATGCTCCCCTATATGACGGACAGGAAATGCACAAGGGAGGATTATTATCTCTGGTGCCAGTGGATACAGGCCAACTCTGGGCTTTCCATCTCATCTTAGGAGAGCCCTGGAGGAAGTTGCTTCTCTCAGCTTCTCAGTGCCTTTGAGGTGTTTCTCCTCAAAATTAGAGAAATAAGTAGTAGTAGTAATTAATAATTAATTATTAAGAATGTATTATTATGATGATGTTATGGTGAGAGTCTGGAAGATGTGTTCTTTTCCTGCAGAAATGCCAGGAATAGTTTCTACTTGAATTGTTGGCAAAGTCCAGCTGTGTGGATTGCACAGAACTCCTTTGCCAAGCATGAGCCAGCTCAGTAGAACCAGGCAGTAGCTTTTCAGGGACCCGCTGCTCTCAGTTACACCTACGGGCACCTTCATAACTTGTAGAGCAACGTGGAAAACTCTGAATTTTGGAGCATACCACACAGACCTGATCTTCCCTCCTATCAGCAGCAGGAAATAGTTGCACCTGGTAGCATGTAAGAAAGCTTCAAATGCAGGTGGCTGAGCACCACAAATCGTTTCTCCCTTATCGCAAGATGTGAGAACGTAATACACAAATTGGTTTTAGTGATTTAATTTCTCTCTTCTTTCTGTGTTTAGTCTTCACTTATCCTGAATTCTGCGTTGGATCATTGTATAAAATGGTTCTGAAATATCTACTCTTTGTTTCCATTCAACAAGATCATTAAATCGTTATTAATTTCCGTAGTGCAGCAGACTAACACATGTGCAAATTAGGTTTTCAGTCACCCTGGTAACACACTGGATCCACTTCTGCCTTTCCTGAGAGGATTGGCGAAAGCTAGAGTCCACATCCAAGAAAGAAGCACAAATCTTAAGGCTTTTCTGAGTGTCTCCCATATATATTTTTTCCTTTAGTATTCCAAATCTCTATAGAGTTAATTCAGACTATAACGACAGCTTTGTAAAATAACACACAAGTCAGGGTTAGGGACGTTTACCTTCATCTTCAAATAATAGGAAAGAGAAAAGAATCAAAGCTAAAGAGCTAAAGAGCAGCTGTGTATAATTTCTCAGCTGTTTTGTTATTTATGATTACAGTTCAATGGGAATTTCTAATTAATATCTGCTTGCATATAAAGAAGTAATGAAATCTTTTCATAACTCTACTGAATGTTATATCTGATGTGATTTCTTTGTGAAAGGAAATAATCATACCCTCCAAGACAGAATTTTTGCCGAACCTTTAGCTGTGAGATTAGGATCTTCATTTCAAAACTCACATTGTGCATTCTCATCCCAAAGAATGGTGGCTCTTGTCTGATACTGTCATTGTCTGTCATCAATTGGGAGCCAAAAGAAATTAAATCAATAGAAGTTGAAATTGCAGGCTAACCACTGTTACCTTTCAGATCTTCTGAAAGTGCACTTGATACAGTGGTTGCTGAGGCTTCGAAAAGAAACAAGTCCCTCTCTTCCAGTGCGAGAAACTGCACTGCACATTATCTGTGCTTGTGTTTCCTTGGTAGTTGCTGCTTCATCTTTTAGAAGAAAGAAGGCCAGGAAGGTGGGGAAAAAAATCAGAAAAGCCTTCCAGGCCAAAAAGCTTCTCTGCTGAGATTTCCCGAGCCTTAGCTAATCCTCTTTCTGAGAGGGTCATGGCAACAAAGGGCTCACAGCACACTTTCAAATTCATGTTTTTTCATCAAACAAGGATATCAGTATTCCAATACAAATGAAATTAATCATTACAATGTTTCCTCCCGAGTTTTCAGAATATAATAAATTTTCTTGAGGTCTTCTGAACAGAACACCTGGAGTATATACTTGACTTTCTTTTTTTGCCAGGGTCTCACTGATATTTACAGCTGCCCTTAAGTACATGGAGACCCTTTTTCCTATGCTGACTCCAGCCCAATTCAACTAAGCTTTCATGCATACACATCAGTGCTATATCAGTTTTTATGCTGCAAAATATCAGCATTTCATATTTAATTACTTCAGTTAATTCAGTGCAAGACACGTGAATCTCAAGGATCACCTCCGTTACTCTGGATGTGCCCTTTAATGCTGTCTTGTATATAGAACATCATTTCACATTAAGAAATCAGAATTGTTGGTGTCACTGTTCAGTAGTACTCAAATATGATATGGAATTCATTCCTTCCTGCCTCCACACTTCATAAGTGCACATATGGACTTCATAAGCACGCAGTGGCTATGGGAAGTCTCCAGATACGCATCACATATTTACCAGTATAAGCATGATCGGTCAGGACACTTCTCAGATAAGTAAATTCATGGTCAGACCAGCAGATCTTCCTTTCTGTTATAGAAACCCTTTGCTTAACCTTTTTTCCAGTAGTTGACAAGTACACCCTTCAGACTGAGTTGCTCAGAAGTTTGTTATGCGCAGAAGTAGAAGTGATGATCGATGAAACCTTAGTAGAGGAATTAGACTGTATTTAGCGTGGCTGTTGGAAGGCCAAGGTACAGCTCCTCTCACTTTGTGCCTCTTTACAAAGAGAAGCAGTGTTGTGGGTGGAGTGATTGCCCCTTCAAAAAGGGCATTTTCTAAGCTGCTTCTTGCCACGTTTCAGGGACACTGTGGAGCTGGTACCTTCGTCTGACTATTTTTTGGCAGAAGCGTGTCCAGCAGAGACTGCTATCTATAGGGATGAAAAGAAACCTTTGATGAAATGTTAGGCATTGTTTTCTGTAATCCATGAAGACTCTGACATGGAAGGGACTAAGGGAAAATTCTGTGTTGTGAATTTTCATTCTAGGAACCTCTATGTCAATCTGATCCTCTGTGGAGAACTGTATTGTGTCCAAGGTACCTTCATAACTATCGTGTTGATTGCTAAGTAGTTCAAAAGAGACAAAAGTGTACCAGAATATGCCTAAATTGAAGGTGAAGGCTCTTCTTTAAGGAAGTTTGTCTTGAAAAGCCCTGTGTAACTTGTATATAGTTAGAATTTTTCAACTTTGGAAGCTGAAGAGCCCTTCCCAAGATCAACTGTGCAGCCAGGCTCAGCAGAGCGAAGGTGCCCCCGCTGCCCGGCTGTGCGTGCCCCCTGCCACGGCTGCCCGGCACACAGGGCTGTCAAATGAAAAGGCAGAAATGAGACAGTTTTTCCTCTCGTATTCTCTGTAGGATAATCTCTGCTGATATCTGCCTTTGCACACCAAGGAGATTTTACTGCTTTAATTACAGTGCTGTAATTAAGGAGGTACAACTCTGCCTTGCTAGCAACCCTGTGATTTGCTGAAGCAGCATGTATGTGCCTAATATCACTAGTCAGAGGCAGTTCTCTGACAGCCTATAATTTATCTATGAAACGTTTTATTTTCATACTTGAAAGACCATCCAGAATCTGAGACGGGGGGGAGTACATTTTTACATTTTTGTTTCCTTTTTGTAAAGTTTTCCTATTGTTCTATTCATGGATTTGAGTTACAAGTCAAGATGCACCTTAACAACACGGCTCTGGAGCACGTACTTCATTCGCTCTCAGTGCAAGGGCATTCATTGTTACATTTTCTGTGAAAGTTTTATCAGTTAAGTTTTCCGGGACTGACACGCTCCAGACCAGGAAGTGTTTCATACTGGGGGTTTCAACAGCATCTAGGTGTTCCCAGTCTCTGAAACCTCTGTCCGTTTCAGAATCAGAGAATTTTTTTTTCTGGCTGAGCAGGGTAGTGAATTATTTAAACAAAGTCAGGCAGCTCCAAAGCAGGGGAGACGCAAAGGGGTGGGAAAAGTGAGCATGTCTTGGTGATCAAGGTGCTGGGATGATATGGAGCCAGATGCAAGAGACTGCTTTATCTAATTTAGGTTTGCCAGTTCAGACTGTCCCTTCTCCCAGGTGAGTATTTTAATCACCAAATTTGTGACTATTCTGAGGTGGCTTACTCTTTTATAAACTGTTTCAAATTACTGCAGTTTAATTCCACTGCAGAAAAATGTGTTAAACCTGAATTGGTTTGTGAGAGAGAATTTTTGTCCTTCGGGCAACCTGATGATTTGAAATTTATTCTGTATTTCTCAGTCCTGTATTAAAAAAGCTTTATCATAAGCTGTTGAGGACTGTAAGGCTGTAGAATATATACTGCTAATCTCATTTGTATTCCTTTCGCTGCCAAGTCAGGTTTGTACAACTGAAATGTGAAACAATGAACAGGGGGTGGCAACTACCTTCTCTGTCTCATGTACGTGTATATCATGATGTCTGTCTTCAGATATTTCAGGATATTTAATATCTAGTGATAATGCAATTTATTTTTCTCCAAATAATACAGCTGAAAAATATGTAGCTTTATTTTGCTTGAAGCCATTTTTCATTCAGTATATATTGCTAGAGTTTGGCCATAGTTTCTGCTGCAATGCCAAAGAAGTGTCTTCTGGAGTTCTGTCAATGTTTAGAACCAAAGAGGAAAGATGATTTAGAGGCAACACTGACAAGGAGCTCGTAGCTACACTGAAGTAACCTTTAAAGATGTATGGCATGCAGAGAGTTTTATCTCCTCCCAACAAAAATCACATGTAGTAAAAGATTTTTCCTCAATTATCAGAAAGCCGAACTTGTGCTTTTAGTGTGGTGTGAACTAATTGAGCAGCAGCTTTGTCAGCAGGCTGCATTGTCTCAGATTTGCAAAAGTACCAAAGCTCACTGAGCCGCCAGGTCTGACTGTATTCTCGCTGTGATGGGGAGTTTTGAGGAACACAACTAATCTCTCTTTATTACCTCTTGTTCTAGTGCGCATGATCTCACAAAATGGGATCTGTTCAGTAACTGCTACAGATTACTAAGAACTGGAATTGAACATGGAGCTATGCCAGAACAGGTACAGTAACACCACCTGCACTGCATCATTTGAAGATTCAAAGTTTTGAAGAGTCTAGTCATAGAAAAATTCAAAAGATTAATGCACTAGGATTCAGTTATTTGAATGAGATTTATATTGTGTGTAGTGAGGCCAGGAGGTGAAAAATCTTGGATTCTGTGATTCTTGCCTCACCTTTCTCATCTGTAAGGTAAGGAATAACTAATGTTCCTGGCTGTGAAAAGCAATGCAGAAATCATAGAATCACAGAATGGTTTGGGTTGGAAGGAACCTTAAACATCACCTAGTCCCAACCCCCTGCCACGGGCAGGGACACCTTCCCCTGCACCAGGGTGCTCCCAGCCCCGTCCAGCCTGGCCCTGGGCGCTGCCAGGGATGGGGCACCCACAGCTACTCGGGGCAGCCTGGGCCAGTGCCTCGCCACCCTCACAGTAAATCATGATGTTTACACTGAAACCCAACAATTGTAAACCTTGGCTGCAATAAGGATTATCACAAACGAATACTGTGCATTGAAGGTAAGATGGAAGCTTATGAAAACTAGGAAGCAAAAAGAATGTTTAGCAGGGATGCTGGCCAGCCTTTCCAGTAGAGTTCTTTTAGTGGACACATCATGGACTTTGTTTCCTCCCAGTTTGGTTTTAGTTTCTTATGGATACGCACAGGGACCATTTCAGATTTTCCCAGGTCTCCAGTTTAAACTGCAGACTGCCTTCTCCAGTGTTTGAGCACATTTTAAGCTATAATTTGATTTCAATTAGATGCCAGTTGTTAATCTTTACTCAACTTCATTTAGGAGAAAAAAAAACCTCATTAAATTCTCTAAAAGTATTTTCTGCAAAGGACTGTATGGAGGGCACATGGCCACACACCATGTGAAAGTCCTGGCTTTAAGCTGTGGGACCTTCTGCGCTCTCTGCAGTTGCGGCTTAATGCTGGAATTGTGCTACCTGGAGGGAAGGGGCCAGCAGATAAAAACTGTCCATGCAGCTGCCAGCCATCCTCAGTTTCTGGGTTTGACAGGGATATGGCTTCCCAAACACTTCTGTAATATCTTACCAAAAATGTTCCTAAATCTGAATTCTCCTCAGTATTTCTTTCCCCAGTCCACAAGAAGGAGTTCGCTAAAAGGGAATGGTTTGGTCTTTGAAATTTTAAAGACACCATGGATGCTTTTATGGCACTATTAATATAAGCCTAGTCTTCTCCATGGGAAAATGTGTATTTTCTCCCTTTTTTTAGCAATTGGGCTACACGTTCATTTGACAATGGAACAACCTTCTAGACTGTTTTACTGGTGAAGTCAGATTTAGAGGTATTTAAAGAGATGCTTTTGAGCTGAGATACGTAGAGGTTGGGTTGTACTTCTGTCATGCTATGACATCACCTCTGGCTTTACTCTAATGCACAGTCTTCTGTTCTGTTTCCCAGCATTGCACAGGGTTTTTTTCACCTGTAGTAGGCTGGTTTCTTATTGCACCAAACTTGACTAAGGAAAAATATATATTCTTGAAACAAAAAAGTACTGCCTAAGAGCTGCTCCTGTTTCTTCTCCCCAAATTGCATTATAAGTTTTACATACACTTTACTGATATGCTTCAATATTTCCAATGTGCTGGGATTCTTTGTGTTCCCTCTGTTACAGATAGTTGTTCAGGCACTGCAGTGTTCCCATTACTCCATTCTCTGGCAGCTGGTGAAAATCACTGAAGGCTCCCCTTCCAAAGTAAGTAGGCATTTGATCATACAGAAGAAACACAACTTGCCTAAAAACGTTAGACCTGACTCTGTAACTCCACCCGCTGTACCATCATTTTGTGTCGTTGTGAAACAGACATAAAATGTTGGTTGTTTGATTTATTCGGTATTTCAGGATCTATTTAACATCATGCCTATGTCTAAATAGGCTATACAAACAGTGGAAGCTTGTCTTTATTAGGATTTTATACTAACTAATTTTTATATTTCTATTGCTGAAGACACTTCATGCACTTTACTGTGAGTACAGCAGTTTGCATGAATGGATAAGTAATGCTGACAATGCTTACCCAATAGTTGTAAGCACTACTGTCGTTCTGTACACCAAGATAGCTTAATATTTATGTGTATTTACCTTGCTTACCTTTTACTTACATCTTTTATATTGCTCAATATAAAGGTAAGGTTACTAGCAGCAACAATTACTAATAAAAAGTAAGTGCACACAAGTGTAGTGCAGTAAGGACAATGTTGTATGCAACTTGTGTGTTACACTTCACTTTTCCAGGACCTTTCCTTAGCTCTTTTCTCAATCAGAGGCCAGCATACTGTCTTTTTAGGGCTTTTTCAAAAGTAATGTGTCAAATTAAAATGGTATGAAAATTGAAGTGGGAACCCCATCAACATGAAAAAGAAAAAGGTGCACATAAAAATGATAAAAATACTTTGTAAATTCTTTGAGTTGTTTTGAATACTGACATATATTGACATTTGGAAATAGGTACTAGAAATAAAGAATAACTGGCATTCTTTATTCTGGCTTTCATTCCCATTTTCCCCTTTGAGCTTCTTTAGCTTCTTTCTCTTTAGTGTGCTGGTAGTATATGATACTACATCTTGACTCCTTGTAACTGAGGCAACTGAATACATCCCATTTCTTTTAAATGAACTCAGAATCTCATCACACCAAAGCATCTGAAGTCCTCCTAGCTAGCAGCATTGTTATCCTTAGGGAGAAATTTCACTTTGACAGGTGCTAAATACCTAAAATAAATCCAGGAGGCCATACATTGCTTCAGCCCTTATGTCCACAGAACCAACACACCAAATCTCGTTCTAATGCTTCCCTAGTAAGGAAAACTGGACTGCTCTTTGCCTGTGTAGTGAGAGACTTGGCTATGAGGAACCAAGCCTTAGGGCAGGTATACCTAGAGCACCTGGTCAACTATCCAAGCCTGGTGCTTTCTTCAACACCTTTATTAAATTTTTTCCCATGTGCTCTTGACTGTTGGGTCTTACTGGGTGTCTTACCCACTCCTGAAGATACCCAGCAACTCTGTCCTCCTACTTGCTGGGGTCCTTGAGCAGCAATGCCCGGTCTTGCCCCACTCTGGGTGCAGATGCTGAAGCACAGGGCATTCAGTAAGATTCTTGTCTCCCTTCACAGCATTTCTCCCATTTTTTTTTAATACAGTAAGTTGGTGCAGTATAGTATAGATGATGCAGAGTGATAGCTGTCGGCATTGCTGGAAAAAAGTTTCATGGTTTTTTGTATCTAAATAATAGCAAAAGAAACATACTTACCATAAACAACACCTAGTGAATAACATACGCAGCATCTATCTGCATAGGACCTAGTCAGAAGCTTTGCATTTTGGTGTCACGGTATTAATGTGGGCTGTTCTTTGCAGTACCATGGTGGTCCAATTACACTGAAAGAGGAAAAGACTTTCATTTATTCCAGTGACTGTTTTTTTCTTGCAGACAAGCTTAGTGCAATTGTATGGCTTTGTCTACTTTTTCAAAATAGGATGCATTTGTATGAGACATTGTTTTATAAGGTGACTGCAGAATAGCCTTGATCTTTCACGTACTTTTAGTACTCTTCTGATTTATATTAGTCATAATGTAGTTCCTAGGAATGGAAAGAACTATGAAAGCTCCATGGAGAATGACCATTTGAAGTACAAGTCAGTTCTGTTTCTGGAATCCCCAAAGAAAATCATAATTACTGTAACCTAGAGAGCTGTTACTAACTTACTGTTTGGGGTTTCACCCCGCCTCCTACAAAAATAATGAGTGTTCTTGCACGCTTAGGTCAAAGGGCACACTGCATTAATGCTCTTTGCTCTTCATGCCTGACTGGCACCCTCAGCTATGCTCACACAGAAAGCAGAGAAAGAGAAAGCCGCAAACCTGATAAGCTTGCAACATTTTGTTCGATGTGGTTTTCTCTATCAGACTTTCCATTGTAGTTTATTCACTGTGAAAATAAATCTAATCTGCACTGTATCTGTTGTTTAATCCATTAGGAGATCACTTTGCCCATGGTTCTTTTATAAGCCATGATTTAGGCTTATAAATTAGCAAACATTAAAGGGGATCACTTCTAAAGTGTGATGTATGGGAAAAAAAAGGCATCAGCACAAGCATCTCAAAATGAAAAATAGTGTGTTTTGCAACCATTTTTAAAGTATTCAGGCTTTTACAGGAGCATTTCTGATACAGTATTTTAATATGTAGGTCCATCCAGCTTTCCAGTGTTACTTTGCTGTAGCTGTGATGTCTGAGGACAGAGGGAGGTGATGGTTTGTAGGCTGAAGTGGTGTCTTTAGTAGACCAATGGATATAGCTGTAAAAATGAAAGGCTTTTAGTCACACAGGCCTTTCAGGTTTGAAATAAAAGCAGAAAATTACAAAGCAAAATACCAGCTGAGAACAATGGCTCGGTTTCTATTTAGATACAGACCCAGTAAACTGAAAGAAAAGGAAAAGGTCGTTGGTACCTGTAGGGGGGTGGGAGCAGGGGAAGGCGAGGTGGTAAGACAGTTACTGGAAGGGAAGTAGGAACCGGATAGTGGGGGGGAGAAGGAAGATAAAAAGGCTAGTGGGGAGAATACATGTCATAAAACTAATCTTCGTCCTTGTTTTTCTGCATCCCTTAGATTTATGAATTTTGGTTCCCAAGCTCATGTTTAGAAGATGATTTTTTTAGATTTCACTTGAGCATCCAGGCTGAGAGATCAGAGATGCAGGGACTGATTTGTAAGAAAAGTTCATCTGCTGCCAGCTGGGTCATTTGTGTGAGTTCATGCTGGCAAATAGTCGCTGCGCTATTTCATCTAGTTAGGTACCATGTAGGCATTCAGTGCACCAGATATATATAATTTTATATATAGTATATTAATATATTTACACTTATATTAAAAATATTAAATTCTACGTATAGGAATCAAGGATGTTAATGTTTCTGTGGGAGGAATTATTTAGATTGGTAGTCATGGGCATATATTGGCAAGTTTTAAATTTCTTAATCAGGTATGCTCTGCATCCATTAGGTATACATTTTGTTGCAGGGAGTTTGGGGGGGGTTGGTTCTGGTAAGATGTCTTTCAAAGTCTTTGAGTAGAGTTCAAAATTGCTTAATAATTTTGTGTATTGGTTCCTAGAGTAGAGTCATACGTGGCAACCAGGGGTAAACAACTGGGAACAGGATCTGTTTGGAATGAAGTTATTCTTTTTCTGGTGTTCAGGTGGCTCTTCCAAAAAATACAGCCTCTGTCCTAAGAGGATTGCCCTTGTTTGGAAACTGTCCTGGGCATTATGCCCAAGCCCAGGGCATGTTTATTGCTTTCTGAGAGATACTTTATATTATAGCTGTTGTGTATGTTTTGGATTGTGGCTGGCTACACAAAGCTAGGTCTATTGGTCTACAGGCTTCATATAGGTGGCAGGGAAAAACTGTTTGACTTTTGTGGTTTAAATTGACGTATGGAATTAGACTCTATAACTTGAAAGTTATAAAGTAGGTATGTTTATTGCGTGCAGATGCACGGGGGATCACTCCTCCACAAGCGTGCATGCCCAAAGTGACGAACCATCTCACATTTATACAATAAAACAAATGAATATTCAATTAATGCCTATACATATTCGTTACCTAAACCCCCTTACTCTTGCTTTGTATGTTAATTAGCTTATCAGTCCTTTGCCTGGAATGTGGTGGTCTTGCAGGTTTGTAGGTGATTCATGTCCTTGTGACCATCTGATCTTCTCCAGCAAGAAGACTTAGCACTCCCTTCCTCTAGATAACATTGGAACATCTCTCATCCTTTTCTCATCCTTTTTATAAATAGCCCTGTTGTTAGAGGAGGAAGGGTAGGTGTCTCCTCAAAGCTGTGTGACTATGTGACCATACGCCACGCCCATGACCAGTCACCATACCCACGTTCCTTGAACAGACATATACAATCACAATCGGTGTCCGTTGTCCCCATTTCACACTATTTCTCTATCAAAATCAAATTCAGATCAAGTCAGCTCATTGATTTATTAACACCATATGATTAATGTACAGTCAGTGCAACACATCTCCAGGGTAAGTGTCAGTGATGTAGCAGGTAAACCAGAGTACTAGACACTTTTATAATGCTAATGAACACCTACAAATTTTCAACTACCCTTCTGTGACTGTTCACAAGTTACTCTGATTGCCTCCCCAAGTCACACACACAATTTAGGTACACGTACAGACCGCCACTCTCACAGGAACATGAGGTACAAGCCCATTCCCCTTCCTTTGGCAGCATGAGAGATCCTCTGCATGGATGTGTCTGCTGTCAGACACGTGGGTGCCCCAGCTTCAAGGTACCCAGGCCCGTGGAGCACTCCACAGCCACATGCACGCGCTCGAGGGGCGAGTTGCTGTGTGTTGCACCCCATGCTGTGAAACAGAACGAGGGCTTAAAAGGATTGGTCAGGATGAGATCGGTACAATGCTCTGGGTGATGCTCTGTTTGTGTTGAGAAAGGAATGTGCTCTGAATAATTAGAAAAGGTTCCACTGAGGATGTTAAAGGAATGTACTCTGTAAAGTACTTTGAATAAGAAAAGGTTCCACTGACGAAGTTAAAGGAACGTACCACTGACAATGTTAATGTACTCTGAATAATCAGAAAAGCTAAGGAGGGCACCTGAAGGAGATAAGGAGACCATGAGTCAGGAAATCGTTGAACAAAAAGTTGAAAGGTTTACTCCACCTAGATCCCACCTATTATGAATAGAATGATTAGGTGTCAAAATCAAATTAATATGTATGTTAAGATGTTGTAACCTCTCAGGAAAACTGTATAAATTACCTAACTTTTCACTGAAAACTTGGGAGCTAGTTTGTCCGGTGCAAACCGGCTAGCTCCCCAGCGTTGCAAGAATTAAATACCTTTGCTGCTTAAAGACAAAATTCGTCTCTGAGCAGTTACTCTGTGCCGTTTTGGCATCAACTGACAGTCCTTCAGGTGGGTGCAGGCAGGGAGAGGGTGCCCTGGGTGCCACCAGCCCTGGGCAGTGGTTGCAGCCTTGAGGTGTCTGACTGGGTTTGACTGCTGCTCTCATCCACCCCGAGGTTCCTCTCCCTGATCACAACTGTTCACGCTACCTTTATACTTTTTTTACAAGGTGACTCCTCCTTGTCTCAAGAATTTCTTGGTCATCTCCTGGTTACTGTTTAATCTGGTCATTTTAAGCAAATTAATTGTTAACTTTCCTCTTAGCCTTACCAGTTTTTAGGCAAACACTCCTCGGAACAGGCAGGTTTGGGTGTTCTGTCACGGGCAGTGTTGCACTCGTTCTCATCATGTCAACTGTTGTTTTTCCTGGCTGTTACCAAGAGGCTGCTCTGCAGATTGCCCCACACTGTGTCATATCATTTGTAGATCGCAGTTTTCATCATCAATCTTAAGGAAGTGAAGTTCCAAAGATATTTTAATAGAAGGGTGATAATTACTTGATTATTTGAATTAGTAAGAAAGTACAAATTCTCTGCCCAGTAACGAAGATTCCACCAGTTAACTTAAACACAGCACAGAGTTGGGGCAGAGTTACTTTAAAACTCTTTTTCAAGGTAGCCTGTGAGAAAAGGGGCATACTGTGGCCTCATCTTGGTGTCTAAAATCTGAAAGGAAAAAAATATTACTAAAAGGAAGGTTGCAGCAGGTAAGAATGAAATGTGTAAGCCTTGAAATACCCATAGCATAACGCTCTGACCTTTGGTCTTCCTTCTGTACGTGCTCGGGGGGGCTGAGGCCTTTTTGTTTTTTTGGGGGGAGCAGTCTGTTGTAGCCTGGAGGAAAACTGTTCTTCACATGGAGTTTGAGGATGGTTTCAAAGGTAACTAACTGGTAATTTGTCAGCAAGAGTTCCCCTGTCTGTGTATTTTCGAGAGCCAAGACAGGCTTGACATAGGAGACTTGGGGACTAGATTATACAGTTTCCATCTAGATGTCTTCATGTATCCAATAAACCAGGTGCCTGGGACTGTTGTACGATGCACTGTACATGTACATAATGAAAAGGAAATATTTGCAGAAGAACAGAGTCCAGAATCTTAGAACAGTGTTAAAAAAAAAAAAAAAGGCATGACTAGAGCAAACATTCAGAGGCAAGACAAAGGCAAAACAGTTCTGAATGAGCAGCAGCCAGACTAGCCAAATGCATAGCTATTGCAAAGTGATTAGTAGGCAGAGGAATTAGTAGAGAGGATTTAAAGAGGGATTTAAAGAACAACATAGTGACTTGGTGACTTTTCATATTTATATGGTCACAATGAAAGAAAGCACAAAGTGCTGAAAGGAGGAAGAGAGTCACAAGGTGCAAAAGGTCAGATTGTGTTCCACTGTCGAGTTTGAAAGCTAATGGCTCTTGAACATTGTAAAGTTAATCAAAGAGTTGAAGTTGGAAGGAGAAGGAAGTTAATACTGTAAATAGAGGAAAGGCAGTGGGCAAAGAGGAGGAAAAGCATTGGGTCTGGTAGATGAACCTAGCAAAAGCACAGCATTTCTAAATGGCTTCAGTGGGAAAAACCAGGCTTCAGTTTGAAGCTAGAAAATAACTGGGGCGTTTTAAATAGCAGTATTGTGAACGCAGTTCCATTACAGGTGGTGGCAGAGCCAATGCAAGTCCTTGCTCTTAGTGGCTTATTCTTGTTCCTGCCACGGACTAGTTAAATTTGAAGATACCACGCTGCACAGTTCAAGAAAGGGTGATTTTTCTCCTGGGTCACTTTAGTGATCCAGTTCATGGTGTGACCCCATGGTTTTACTCTAGCAACCAAGAGGACAGTGAAACTTTTTCATACCAGTTTTTCTGCTGAAGCCAGCATATCAGGTAATCACCTCACGAGCCTTGGCTATGTGCCTAAGGATGGTAAAAAACTTGAAAATCTAATTCACTTTTTTTCTTCCAGTTTTCTCTTTTGAAAAATATTACCACTCTGTAGTAGTCTGGGGATTTCTCCAAATTTAGAAAAGTTCCAGATGGCTCTGTTGCACTGTTCAGCTGGGCGTTCTTTTGCTGTCTGTAACTTTTCAAAATGGATCTTTGTCGTGCTATTGAGAGGGAAAGAAATCATGTGTACCTACATGTTAGTTATTCTTTGAGAGAAAGAAAAATGGGAGACATATTCATTCACTCTTTAACCTTTATATAGGATTCTTCATAGGTTTTAGTTCCTCTGTTGAATTCATTAACATCTAAATGGAAGATAATTGTGATAGAAAGTAGGAAGTTATTAAAGTGATTGTAATCCTAGCGTTAAATCAGATGCTTATGTAACAGTGAACTGATCAGCCTGGCATCGGTCCTAGGTAAGGTCTTGGACTGGCAGATAGAAACCGTCAGTGCAAGGCTGAAGGGCAAAACGAGCGTGGCCAAGAGGTAAGACCGGAAGGAACCAACAAATTTGTGCAGGAGAACACTAGGGTTTTGACTGATAAGGAAACCAGTTGCAATGCCGTTTCCTGTAAGACATTAGTACCACATTGCATTTCAGGTCAATGTGTGAATTCAATGTAATTAATATTCAGTAGCTCAAAGCTGATTAGTATATCAGAAGAAAGTTGTAGGTGGGAAATCATCACGCAATGGGATCGCTTCTGATGTATTCCAGGAGAGATCTGTGCTCTGCTAAAAAGCGGTAATTTTTACCAACAGTCAGGGAGGGTAAGTCAAGGCATTTATAACGTGGATGGTATAGAACAATCGGTAAACAAAATACAATTAGGAAAATGAAGAGGCATGTTAAAGCTGCCAAATGGAAGGCTTCTATCTGGGAACAAGAAGGCTGATCAGTGGAAAGCTGTGACTTAGAGCAGAGCTGTCTTGCAGATCAGGTAATGGCAGGGTGGTGCAGTGGCGCAAGGGGTCCTTGGCTGTATTATCAGAGAAAAAATTATTAGGAATAGGAAGGTGAGGTAGCTCATAGACCTTTGGTGTCCGTATCAGAAAATCACTTTCACTGTATTGAGAATTATGAGAGATTCAGATATTTGGGAGTGCTTGGGGTGCTTCTGCACACTTGCAGACCTGCCTTCTGTTGTGAACCAGTACGGGAAGAACATATGGACCATGAAAAGGCTTTTCAGTAAACAAAGAATAACAAGATCTTATGATAGAAAGCAATAAGAAAAGCTAAAACTAGAAATGAGACACATGGACTGAACAGCCAGCATAATTAAAAATTGGAATTTTTAGCAAGGAAAACGTTTGTGGTTCACTCTGTAGGTTCTTTAGATGTAGGTTGGGTGTCGATCTGTAGGGCACGCTGCCTTCCACCTGAAACCGGTGGGGGTATTGGGGAGGGAAGTCGACCCGCAGTCTTGGTGTGGATTAGCAGCTCTTGTGATCCCTTCTTGGCATGAAACCCGTGACAGTGAAAACTGGGAGGGGAAGGGTCTTCCCAGCTGTGGCCCCAGGTGCGTGTGGGAGATGGTGCCACCTGCGGGAGCCTGCCGGCGGATGGAGGAGCTGTGGGTGCTGGCACCAGCGCTACGGAGGAGGTGAGGGTGCTGGCAGCAGCGGTACAGTGCAGGGCAGAGCCACATGTTCGGGCCACTTGGGTGGTGAGGAGCAGCACGATCCCTGCATCGGTGCTGACGCAGCCTGTCCTTTTCCCAAACCTTGAAGCCGACACAAAGTCCTAGCGATTTCTCATTCTTTTCTTCTGGTGCCTGGTTTATCACTGCTGTAAAACCATGCGCCTACTTCAGCGCGTGCCAGAAAGCCCCGTACAGTTTCCACCTGTTTCTTGGTTGCAGTAGAGGTAGCCCTAGCTCTGCACATAGGAGGGTTCTTTTTCTTCTGTGATTTGCTGTTTCCGTGCCGCTACTTGCTGTGTTCTTATGATTAGGCTCCAGTATCTTAGGTTTCGTTTTGATTTGGGTGTGCTAATGCATTTTGTTATCTGTAAAATATAAGTGCATCAGGGTACAGCATTCATTCCCCTGGGTCAAGGTACGCAGCTTCCCTATTGAACCTGCTGCTTCGGGTACCCACGTTCACAATACACAGCAGTTGTCTCTAGATCAAGCTGATCAAGAACAGTCATTCATTTATCTTTTTCTACCCTCAAATCCTTTTTCTCCAGATCAACGAACCTCCCTCCTTCATCCATAACTCATCAGAGTTCTGCGATTTGCCTTCAATTTCCCATGTCTGCAGGAATTAGGATAATTTTTTTGTTAAACTTGAGACATTGGCATTTTACTTTTTTGTTCATGTTAATTTATCTGAGTACAGAATTCTTTAGAACCCACCAGTTAGGCTGACCTTGATGTATTATTTTTTTTTGTTCTGAAGCATTTATAATTTACATTCAGTATAAAATACAATGTAGCTCAAGAATGTATTGGTTTATTGTTTGTTTGGCTACTTTATAGGATTGAATGTATGAAATTACCACCATCTTTTTATTTTGCTTTTTCCTAGTAACCTTTAATTAATATTTATATATTATCCTTTTTTAATATTTATTCTAGGAGGACTTGTTGGTATTGAGGAAAACTGTGAAATCCTTTCTGGCTGTCTGCCAGCAGTGTCTATCAAATGTCAACACTCCAGTCAAAGAACAGGTAAAGGAAATGTCTGTCCCGTGCCTTTAGAAAGGTGTTAATATTAAACTGTAGTAAAACTCAAGGCAACTCTATATTGAACTTAAAGGGAAATCATCTGTGCCTTCTGTCTAAATGAAACTGAACAAACACTCCATAAGAAGAGCTGTAGTAAAAGCACCTCCAAAGCACAGCTAATGTCAGATTCACTTTTGAAATATCAGATTTACCTGGATGGTTAGGCTCATGTTCCGCTACTGTAACTTTGGGCATCTCAGTCACCTGAAATCATTTAGACACTTGCTGTATTGACACGTGGAAATAGGTACTGTTAGAGGGTGATTGAGACCTCAGATGGGCTGAATATTTCTCTGTATATTTCCGGATATTTTTTTTCCCCCCTGTTATTGACTAATAGGGCCCTAGTCTAGAGTGACTGCTTTCCTGCTGAAGGCAAATGCCTGAAGCCTTGATGTTATTTCATTATTTAGTTATCCAAATAATTCAGTTAAATGTAGCGATGAATACTAATTATTATATCTCTTTCCCATTGTGGCTAATGGGAGAAAATAGAGGCAGTATTTTCACAGAGAAAATATATTTTTTCTCTAGAGAGAAAAAAATAGCAGTACAGTTCTGTGCTGCATATTTTCTGGCAGAAAAAAAAAAAGTTACTTCATTTTACAGAAATACTCTGAGTAACACTTAAGAATGTAGTGTCCTGTCACACTGTGCAAAAATTGTCACTTCACAAATAGCTACGTCTCCTTGAGAAATCAGAGTAAAGTATCTAAACAGTGTCTTCATTACAGAGACATAAAGATCTGGAGCATCTTTCAGATTCTCAGCGATATAACCATTCTAACTCCAGCTGCTGTGCTTCCCTCTTTGGGGGAAACTGAAAACCTCAGTGCATGCATCTCTCTGCGCGTGTATGTGTGTGCACACAGAGGCCAGAAGTATACATGTGGAATACAGCTGCATAATAAGGGATCAGATTTTTTTGTGGTTCAGTGTAGTTATCTTCTGTAGTTATCTTCTCTGGTTTCGATTTTTGGAAAGCCATGCAGGCGTGGAGTGGGAAGCTTCTCTTGTATGTATTTAGAAATTGAAATAAAAGAAACAAAATCAAAGGGCTTGTTGAAATAATTGGCAGTCTCTGAAAAAAAACAAACCAAGAGACAGTTTGTTAGCTGAGATTTTATGAATATATGCTGATTTATATCAAGTCTGTTGTCATCTTTTAGTTGTCTACAAATTGCGTTTCTATCAGACCTCCCAAGGTTTTGCAAAGACTGTAACTAACTGGCCTGGGGGTTTTGCCTGTGTTTTTTAAAAGACAATACTTCTTAAAAGACAGGGTTTTGTTTTTTTTGAAAAATAGCTCTGCTTGGCATTTACACTGTGTTCTGCAAGTTGATAAATATAAATATTAAAGGCTCAGAGATGTCGCTAGTTTATGTATTTTTAGAAGACTCTGATGTGTCATTGTCTTCCAGCAGATTTAAATTCAGTAATTGTTTTTTAATATTCTGAGTAGTTACTCTTGGCTTATTTTATTAATATTATATGATGTGAAAATATCATCTAGCTTCATGAAAATACCAACCGTTCTAGCTTAAGCTAGCACTAATGTCTTTTCTGCATCAACAAATGGTAAATGATCTTTCCCATTACTGCAGTGCTTTTGTTCTTGATATATAGTAACATGTTCTTATTCTCTTACTATAAGTGGCCACAATTATTTTTTTCCATTGGTAATTTAAACTTTTCTTAGAAGCTCCAGTTCACAATTCTGTGGAAGCATTCAAGCTTCAGCTAGACAAAGCCACGACCAACCAGACCCAGAGAACCAAGTGTCCCAGTCAGAGCACGTTGCACTAGAGACTCCAGAGGTCCCTTCCAACTAGTGCTCCTGGGATCTTTTTCATTTTCTTCCTTAAAAAGTATATTTCTGTGAGTGCAGGGCTGCTTCTGAATCCTCTTGTTTTACTGGGGTTTTTTTGAGAATGCTGTGTAAATTGTATTGTCTCCCTACTGTATTTGATTCTTAATTTATACATTCTGTCCAGAGAAGATCAATGCACACATTGAAGGAAAGAAAAGCTTATTAACTATTTATAGAAACAGAACTCAAGCATTTAAAACTTTCCTAGACTAGGAGTGAAACAAATCTCCTCCGACTAGACATACCTACAATATATAGACATACGTATCTGGGTCTGCTGCTGCCTTTATATTGGACAGAAATAAGCACTTTCAGTGCATTATTCATATGCTTTTTTTAGAGCTCTGCATTAGGATGAGCTTGAATTCTATTGAATATCAAAGGAGTTTAGAGCAGGTGAGATCCATCACTATCTGGAGAATATAGTGCCCAAAGACTGGCATATGTTTCCAGAGTGTAAGAAGAACACAGTTTACAAGGATTTGCATTTTGTTCTTGCCTGGGTATAGCTCATTCAGATTTTATAACGTACTCCAAGAAATAAGTGAGCTGCTATGACGTTCAGCATTCACAAAGATTTCATTTCAGAAGTCTGTAAAGCAGATTGCTCTCACTCACTACTTTTCCTTGGGCTCGGTTCCAAAATACGTTTAAACACACAGTTAACTATCTTTCTGTTCAGCTGTTTGTAGAAAGGGAATATAGGACTGATCTAAAGCATACATTGGTTTTCATGACTCTGTCAGAGCTATTCTGCAATCCCTCTTCAGCTGAAAACACCTCTGGCTTACCACCTGCCTGGGAGTCACGATTGGCACTGCCATGAGTGAAACTCCGGCAGGCTTGGGCGGAAGAGGCAGCACGTCCAGCATGGACCTCCTAGGAGCCATTTGTCATGTTCATACTTTGAACCTTCCTCTCTTTTTTAGTTTTCAGAACCTGAGGTTAAAGGTAGAGAAACAAAGATGATTAAGAAGTACTTTCTGGAAGGTGCCCAGGTGCTGAACGTAATGCCAGTGGCTGCAGCTGGCTGACATCTGGGATAAGCCCCTGGGGAAAAAAACAGTGCCACTCTCGTGCGTGAGAGTACACAGATAAGCTCTTGAAAGAAATAAAGTTAGTAATAGCTGCCTTCTTTCTCTGTTCGCAGGTAATGAGGGTATAAAAGTAATGAGCATAAATCACTGAAAATTCTGCCCTGGTTTATCTGGATTTGAAAGCTGTGCAGAGTTACTTGATTCTTTTTGTCGTAAATAGTTGACGATATTCTGCAAGAATTTCTTTGCTCACAGCTGCTTCTCTGTATTTTTGGGATCCGACAGTGACTCAGCTTGGATTTTCCCTTCTAATGTTGTTCGTTTTGGAGGTTTTTTTCTAACTTTTTTTTGCTTTGGTCTAACTGTTTATCAAAAGAGGTGGGTTTTTTGACTACAAAGTTGGCTGCAGTCCTTGAATCAGAGGCAGACTTAGAGTTCTTTTCATGGAGAAGAATTGGAAGCTTAATATGGATCATCCTGGATATGGAAGAGGTAGTAAAGACAGTTCCTTACATAGGAACCAAAGGCATAACATTCTAAATTTAGGGGAAACCCTTATGAATTTTCACAGCACACAAATGCCAAACAGTTAAAGAAGGACATTTAATAATGGTAGGGGATAGGTGGAAATTAGATAAATGGTATTTTATTTTTCACTTAACTTATGCTTCTTACTGCATTCGTTCTCTTTCGCCTTTCAGGCTTTCATGCTGCTCTGTGATCTCTTGATGATTTTTAGTCATCAGTTGATGACTGGAGGTCGAGAAGGTCTTCAGCCTTTGGTGTTCAATCCAGATTCGGGCCTCCAGTCAGAACTTCTCAGTTTTGTGATGGACCATGTCTTTATTGACCAAGATGACGAAAACCAGAGCATGGGTATGTTGAGCTTTCTTGTTTTCTACTTAGCTTTTTTTTCATAACAGGCACAGAAGAAAGAAGAAAATAGAATTTCCACTTCATTGTGCTCAAACGTTTTCAGATTTTTTCTTTATTTCTGGGAGGTATGAATATGAAATATTCACTACTACTTGTGTTAAAGAAGAAGTAGTACTTACAAAGTTCACTTCATAAAAAAAGATGTTTTCAGAAGACATGGGATTGGTCTGTAAATACATGCTATAAATCTGGAATAAAATTATTCTTCCTTTACTATATTTTCTTAACATTTATTTCCAAACAGTACAGTCTTAGTCCAGCAGCCAGCTTCATTTAATATAGCTTCAAGGGAAGAAGTACAATGGAACAGTACATAGAAGAGAAATACTTTAGAGTTACTAAATCAGGTTACCGGATCCTGAAGGCAAACCTTACCAGCAAAGCTCTAGGCAAAGAAAGCCTTAAGAAAGTGATGTTACTAGATAAACACCCCTTCTGCTCCTCCTCCAAAATAATCAGATCAAGCTCAGGACATCATTGATTTGGTTGGAGACTAGGAAAAGTACTTGGGAAAGTTTTGTGTATGCTTCCCTTGTGTTTTCCTAGGCAGCTGTGTGTGGCCGTGCTTTGAGAGGGGTTTGCAGGGACCCCGACTCTACCTTCGCACAAGGATGACTTGAGATTTTTGGCTTTCGGTCAGGGAGAGGCAGATCTGGTCTGGTTTTAAATAGCTTGGTGCTGCTGGTGTATGTTATAAATGCCTAAATGCAAGTACAGAGGTATCCCATTTCTGAATCCTAAATAGCTTTGGACAAGGGATGGATTCCCAGATAGTCAAACGACGTGAAAGAGCTGCTGAGTGCACCCTGTAGTGCTCTTTTTAGCACAGTTTCTGAATTTCCGCTGTACTCAGTTACTTCTATGTTAGCATGACACGTAGGTGCTATTTTAGATCTCTAAAGACAGCAATATATAGAACTAAGATCTCAGAGAAGGTATTTTTGCTCTGAAGGCGCTCTCAGTTCTAGCTCCCTAGCGCCTTGGCAGCTAACGTCTTTGTGGAGCATCTCTTTAAGGATTCCTGGGAAGAATACATTTTGAAACACACCTTCACCAGAAATCTGTGTGCAGTTAATCATACTTTGTGAGTTCAGCGTTCAGAATAATACATCAAGAATAGATTTTAGGAGGATCGTGTCTAATTTTTTTTGTTTGCTCTTTAGCAAAATTGCTGTTCTTCAATATCCTGTGATTGGACTGGGAAGACAGCAAAAAGATGGATGAAGGTCTTTGTGTGTAATCTCTATTCCCTCAAGCTTCTCTGACTCCGTGAAGTCAGTCTGACAGTTTGTAGCTTTTGGTATTCGGAACACATCAGTAATGATAAAAAGAAATGAAGGAAAGGTGGGATTGGGGAGGAGACTGGGCTTCAGTTCTGTGAATTAAAACATGCATGTATATTCACAGTCAGCTCCACTGCTTGTAAGAGATTTCCTGTGATCAAATACGTGACTTAAGTACTGTGTGGAGACTAGTGAGCAGCAAGAGAGTCTGAGTGACATTGTGTCCTTCCTCCCCCTGCCACAGCTCTGTACTGCTTCAAACTGGTTGGAAGATACCCTCCAAGAATAAGGCACTAAATACCACAGTATATTTACTTTTATCACAACTGTTTAAGTGATTTCATTTTCTTTTCTAACTTGGGGAATATGCTTTTATTACACAATGTGATATTTAACATGTGTGTAGTTGCGTTTTCATGCACAGAGTGGAGTCTTACATAGGGACTTAATACTTTCGGCACTGATATTCAGTGTTAATGTTTCTTACAATTGAATTTTACTTCTTGTTGTTACTGATGTGCTGAAGCCATCAATTTCATCTCCAGGGCATGCAGCAGAAGTATTGCTGCTTTTAATTTTCCTTATGTTAAATATTTATAGCATAGTTACATTAATGAAGCATCTCCAAATATCCTGTGTTTTAGAAGTCAAGCAAAAAGCATTCAGTAAGTCTTCACTGTGGCCTTTCACAGGGTAAAGAAAATAAGCAGTTCTGTTCCGTGCGGATTATGTTCGGTACCTGCTCAGGACTATAGGTAGCATCCTTGGTCAGTGGTGTGTCATAGTTCTGAACTTCCCTGGATGTCCTAGCGTAGGCAGGACTCAAGAATTATCACCTTTCATTTTAGCTTCTCCTACAACAGTCCTTGCTTCATTTCAAAGAATTGATTTTTTCTAAAAGCTACTCCTTGACAATATTGCTTTAGAATATAGCAGTTACTTATAAACATTTTAATGTTCTTGATGCTTTCAGAGGGAGATGAAGAAGATGAAGCTAACAAAATAGAAGCTTTACATAAGAGAAGAAACCTTTTGGCTGCCTTTAGCAAGCTGATAATTTATGACATTGTGGACATGCATGCAGCAGCAGATATCTTCAAACACTATATGAAGGTACAGCTCTTGTATTCTTCCTCACTATCCCTCACTGAACACGCTGTAGGGCCAGGGCCCCCCTTTCTCTTCCTTCCAGACCAGTAGTTCAAGGTTGAACACTTTTGAAAGCTTTTTTGCCTTATTTGAGTTTTTGTAATAATTTTTCCTTTCTAAATTACACTTGCTGCTGAGGAGCCACAAGCCACAAGTCCTGCGTGGCCGGAGTGCCTCGGGACAGGCAGCCCCTGGAGAACCTCCTACCCTGCTCCTCAGCTTCGTGCCTAGAATCCACAATAAACCATTACCTGTTCCATGTCGTATTTCACTAGGGTCTCCCAGTCTTGGTGCTTGACATGAGGAAGCAGGGTTTTTTTGTGAGAAAAGATTGTTTTCATTTGGAAAGCATTCAAAAAAACAAAGCTGTACATAGTACTGCCGATGGGCGGGTATGCATTGACTGAACGTCCTGCCAGCTGACACTGCTTCGCATGGCGTTTAGGCCCCCTGAAATGCAGGAAGACTTGCTGCTCAGCTACCTCTGCACCCTGTACTGGTGAGTTTACCTGCCAGAAAACAGGCACATCTGCAGTCCTGGCACTGCCACGGTGCGCAGAGCCCCTCAGGCTATGGTGTACCCCACCAGTCCATCTTCCAGGGGTAAGTCACAGAGATGACAATCAAGGAAGAACTGGGAGAGAGAGTGGGGAGCAGGTCCTTTACTATAGACAGTGGTTGAGTTGTTGATATGAAATATAAAGGATTTACCTGTATCCTCCTCCTCCTCCTCTTGGTTCAGGACACGGTACAGTAGCATCCCCAGCGCGCCCTGGCCACCAGCCAGCTCGCTGCTCAGGGTTAAGTCTTGCTTAGTTTTTTTTTTTTCCAGAGCAGGAGTTTCCAACTGCAGCTGTCACAGTCGGGCTTAATTTCCTACCCACTGCTCCAGGTTGGCCTCCTCCTGTCCCCACCCCCTCCTTCTCTTGAAACTGGGGGAGAGTCAGAGAAATTGAATATAAATGAGAATACAATCTAGAAGGATCTCAGTACCAAGGAATGCGGGAGCAATATCTTAGAGGGAATGAAAGTAACTGGTTGCAAATGCAGAAATATTGGCAAGGCTGAAAGAATACTGTTTGGAAAAAGATTTTTTTATATTCTCAGCCTGGAAATTTTAATGATTATACAGACTTTTCTACCCAAGTGGTCAGTACCGTAGACTGTGTCTTTCAACAATTCTTCTATTTTTGCAACCATTCTTCTAACAGAAGGAAAATCAGCAGTTTGTACTGACTAATTCCTTACTCAGCTTTCTGGCTTCAGTGAATTCGTTTCTTGGCCATCTGACTCACCTTGCCTTGTACATGGAGCTTCACACCTGTGTGCTAGTGTCCGTTCACACCTACTTGCTGAAGAGTGCGTTGGTTCAGTGTAATGTGGTTCCTTAGAATTTGCAGTTGTGGGTCACTTCCATCAAATATTTAGGTTGGGGTAGGAAGTACTGTTTTGGTTTTCAGCGTACTTGTTATAAAAGATAACAACAAATACAGAAGGTCCTCTCACCTGGCCGCAGGCTACCAGTCAGTTTAAATTTTGGTACTGAAACGTTGCCTCCCACTCACACGAAAAAACTGGATTTCAGACTAGGTTTCTTGACAGCTGCTGCCTTTTAAAACAAGAGTTACAAGTAATCTTTCTATCAGGAAAATGTAAGAAATTGTATAAGAGGTTCGATCTAAAGAGATTTTTTAACACATTTTTTCCTAGTACTACAATGACTATGGAGATATCATTAAGGAAACCCTGAGCAAAACAAGGCAAATTGATAAAATCCAGTGTGCAAAGACACTCATTCTCAGTTTGCAACAGGTAAGAATATTGATTTTTATTAGAAATGCCTCACTGCAAAAAATCCTGGACAGGATTTTCCCTGGTGCCCTTTACAATGAAGCAAAAATACTACAGTTGTGTTCAGACAGAGATTATCTTGCTCCTCAATGCAGGCTGTCGCTGTTCATTTGTCTCCCTGATCTCTGTCTCCTTAAGCCTGCACTGGCAAAGGTTTGGTCAGATTGAAATGGAAGAAAGGGAGAGAAGAGCCTTGAAGGCGATTTGATCCAGCGTATTCATAGCCTTTATTTAGTGGTACCTAGTGAACAAGAAGAATTAGGAAGACTTTCTTCTTGTAATTACCTGGAAGTAATGCATTGTCTTTACATTTTATCTAATTACCTATTTATTTTTCAGACTTCAAGCTAATTAGTTTAAGTCTTCCAATATTGCTAAATATGTTTTTTTCCTGAAAATATTGTGAAATTTCCCTGGAAATATTATGAAAATCATAAATTATTGGCCTGATGATGAAATCCATCCTTGTTCTGCCAACAGCACAAAGTGTGTGCTTCACCAAATACCATGCGGGCCCTTGGAGTACCAGCTATATCCATTACACAGAGAAATGACTTCTATAAATTAGATGTTTTCAAATCAGCTGGGCCTTCCAAAACACGTTCCAGAGTACTAGGGATTTCCTGTGGCAATCTGGAAGCTGAGAGAGTGAAAATTTGAGGAAAAACTGATGTACTTCCAGAAGAATCGGTTGGTGCCAAAGGTAGTTCCTGTGTGTAAAACTCTGAAAGAGGAAGGAGCCAATTGCCATAGCTCAGTCAAATATCATCTATCAAAATCAAAAATAATTAGATGAGCTATTTGCAAGTGCCTAAGTGGTAGGTAACAGCCAGTATGAATTTGTCAAGGAGAAATCATGTCAAATTAAGCTGCTTTCATTAATTGTATGGTAACAGAGCTTGTGGATATCAGAGAAACAGTAGATTTAATGCAGCTTGATTTAATATTGTCACTGACGCTGTCTCCCTTGATATTCTCATTAGCAAGTTAGGAAAATGGGATCTAAATGGCTATTTAGAAGAGGCTACAGAACTGGCTGGAAAGCTGCTGCCTAGTTCGTTATTGTGCGGAAAGGGCATGATCAAGCAGGCTTCGAAGGCATTTACCCAGTAACGCTGGTCAGATATTCAGTAAGTCTTGAATGATGGAATAGCAATTTTGCCTCCTGAATTCAAAGAAGATGCTGACCTGAGGAGTGACGTAGGTATTTTAGAAAACAGCGTAGGAACGCAGAACTCTCTTGATGGGTTGGGGGAATAATAGATGCAAATCAGTGAAGATAAGTGCCAAACTCTTCAAGAGTTACTGTCTGCACAAGCTGGGGGACAAGTGGCAAACAGCAGTGACACAGAAGACAGCCTGGGAACTGAAACGGATTAGAAGTTGAATATGAGAGAACTCTGTTACTTCTCTGTGCAAAAAGTCATTGTAACACCCACTCTGAGCTATAGCAGGTTAGAGCAAAAGCCTTTCTAAAGAACAGTGTTTTCTAGCTCACAGATTTTAACAATTGAATTATTTTTCTAGCTGTTTAATGAGCTTGTTCAGGAGCAAGGTCCCAATTTGGACAGGACATCTGCCCATGTTAGTGGCATTAAGGAGCTGGCCCGTCGGTTTGCCCTCACTTTTGGCTTGGATCAGATCAAGACAAGAGAGGCTGTGGCCACACTACACAAGTGAGTGGTGGTAAATAAACTAGATTTTTATATTACTTCAGATTAAAACTTTTGCTCAGCATACCTTTTCTAAAGGTACATAATCTTAACAGGTCCTGGAATAATTACATTTTTTTTCTAGTTTATGTGGAAAAATGGTGGGGGGTGTACACGTATGTATGTAAGAAAGGAAGAAAAACTAGCTGCTACCTAGTTATTTATTGGAATTTATTGCAATGGCCATGTTTATCTCAGGTAAAGCCACAAGTATTACACATATTTGTTTGAACTGTATTTAACAACCGTAGATGGTTCTTTATACCACACCACTGTGGATTCTGTAGGCTTTTATAAAAAGATATTCCAAAAATATTTTGGAAATCTTTTTTTTAAAGTGGATTGAAGCTTTTTACATAACTGCTGCATAGGAAAGTGTAGAAAGGTGCTGCTATATTTAAATTATGACTTTCCCATCCTATAAAAACGTTAAAATTAATTTAAAGTTTGCTACCTCAGAGACTAAGTCATTAAGACTAAGATTAGCAAAGCATGATCAAAATGCTACGAGACCCTTCCCTGTGCCAGGCAAAAGAGAAGTCAAGACATGCATGTGCCTTTATTGGGTAATGTGAAAGTAAATTGTTTTCTTTAGTCTCAAATCATAATGTAAAGATAAGGCAGAGATGCATGTATTGGTGTACCGGTAAGTAAATTCTCTTGACTCTTGATGCAAAAGCTGTATCTTGTTATATTTTTCATATCATTCTTATTGCAAGCTTCTGCTTCGTGCAGAACCAAGGAGGAGGCAGTTGGCTGTTCCTGCTAAGGCAGCTGCTTTCGGCACCTGCAGAATTTCTTGAATTGTGGTAAATTCCATCTTACCATGTGACTGACAGTATGTTTTCTTTGAGACTGAGTCCTCACCGGTCAGGAGGGAACATTTGATTCCCCTTTGTCCAAAAGCAGCTGTTTGCTAGTAATGAAAAAAAAAAAAAAAAAAAAAAAAGTTAGTTGGAATATAAAGCATTTCATCACAGTTCAGATTTTGGGCAACATTTTTTTTTTATTTTGTTACAAATGTCTGAAAATTTTAATATTTCCTTACTGTAGAGATGGCATAGAATTTGCCTTCAAGTATCAGAATCAAAAAGGACAAGACTATCCACCTCCTAACCTTGCTTTCCTTGAAGTGCTTAGTGAATTTTCTTCTAAACTCTTGCGACAGGACAAAAAGACTGTGTAAGTAATGCTCCGAGTTCTGCTGTGGGGTTTGCTGGGCTCCGTTCGTCACTGTGGTGTGTGTTTAAGCTCTCTACTTTGAGGTTTTCCCAATCTAACAGGGGCTATAGGAAGTCCCAGTGAGACATTTCACATACATAGTGATTCATCATTTTATATTTTAAAGTAATAAAAATAAATGAGAAAAGGACAATCAGATCCACTGATGAGGTGACTTTGAGACCTCCCAAAACAATGTTCCTTAAAATTTCCTGTGGGGCACTGAAAATAAAAAACAATCTCTTTTTTTCAGGCTAGAAGGAAAAAAATAAATGGTAGCAGTGCAGATTTACAGGCCTGTAAACGCTGCCGTAACATCTGTTTCTGTTAGATACTTACATAAAATGAAATGTACATTTGTTGTTTATTTTAATATATTGAGTTAAACTGGGAAATAAAGGTTTGCCAAGGCTCCTGTTACTGGCACAAGAGGATAGAGAAGGAGGCTGAGAGAGGACACTGCTGTGGGTGAGGAGGGAGCAGCGTGGCAGAGACCTGGCAGGCTAGAACAAGCTGCCCGAGTTTGATATGGTGGGTAATTGCTGCAGATGAAATGCTGGAAATTAAATAAATCAGAGGTATTGTTGATAATATCTGAATAAAGAGCAGGAAATACTGCTTTGTGAGTAGCATTTGAACACACTGTCAAGAGGGGCACAGAATTGACAAAGAGAAACCTGCGTTATTAACGGCGAGTTCATACTAAAAACATGCTGTCAGCATCGCTGCAGGGATAACGCTCTGCATTTCTAATAGCTTATGTAGCAAATAGCCAGGATTTGGCCCCAGCACAGAAGCAGTAAGGGAAAAAGGAAGAGGACTCCAGTCAAAACCAGCCAAGCACTACGTGCCCAGTGTAGAACTGAACTCTTTGAATTACTTTATCACCATTTAAAAAATGCAGTTGACAGAAGGTTTATGGTTATAGAAATCTTGCCAGTCAGTTCTCTGACCACAATGAGTGTAAATCTTGCGTATCTACTATAGCTACCTCAGCTGTCTCTTCCTGTCAAACTTTTCTGGTTTTCTGTGAAGACTTTTTTTTTAATTGACTTTTCTGTTATTCTTAGCAACTATGAATATTATCTTTCTCTGTGTTGTAAGAAATGCATCTTCCTTAACTTTGTATAATTTTTAATGTACGCACACTTGAACCGATTTAATTTTTTTATTGTATCAATAATTTGCCAATTCAGCAAACACAGTAGAAGAAATAGTTAAACGAGCTCGGGAATTGGATGATTCAGTTAGGCTACTTGGCACTCAATTTTTGAAACTGCTTTTTGTTGTTACATGCTTCAGTCTGGTCAACCTCTGTCCTATTCTTCAGGACAGGACTTAAGGATAATAGGATTTTATTGCTATCTTCCTAGCCAAACTGTAGATCCTCCTGCATGTTAGTTTAAGCGCCATTAGCCTATTCCTACTTAATTTAGTGAAGCTTATCCTTCCTGTACAGGCATCATCCCTTCCACAAGTTTCTCCAGTGTCTAAAATCTAAAGTTACATCATTCAATTTACAATTTACACCACAGCTTAATTTGACCGGATCCTTTGCATTGAATTCAGTCATTCAGGTTTCCTTTGCCTTCTGTGTTGCCATTTAAAATTTTTTTCTCAAGGCTTCTCCCATGCATCGGTGCCCATACACAACCACTGGGCTTTTGCAGCACTGTAGAGGTTGTGGTGGAATCCATTTCTCCTGAACTTACCTGTCTTTATTGTAGTCATCTGCGTCTGAGCTATTTACTTTAGCTGAATTGGAAGGTCAGCGAAAAGAATTAGGTCCTTTAGGGCATGATTTGTGTGAGCTGCGCTAGGTGCTGCTTTCAGGTAAGTTCAGACATGCCCTAGATTCCATTGGCAGCTACGAAAAGTCACAGTAACTTGCTTATCTGTAAAGATTTCTTTTGGAGAGACCTGCGTCCCTTCCCTGCAGAGGTCTGCCAGGTTTGCACCATGGGGCAGTGGCTGAGCTGCCCGCAGTGCTTCGCTGCCCACCGTGCCGGGCTGGGCGCTGCAGGGCTGTTGGCCCTTCTCTCCAGCACGACTCCTGCCGTGCGCAGGGACCCCCACCCTCCCTCCGCAGGGGCTGCCTCTGAGCAGGAAGGTGCGTGACCACCATCTGGTGGAGGAGTCCTGTGTGCAGGAGCAGGTACCGCCCTCCCTGCCCTGCTCTCCTGCCCGGTGGCTGTCCCTAAACCCAGCCATGAGCCCTCAGTCTGGAGGCAGATGTGCTCCAGAATAACCCTGCAGGCCTCCTGCGCATACAGCTGCCTGTCCCCCAGAAGTCCTCCAGCCTGGCTTCCCTACCTCAAAAAAATTCATTATCTACCCGATACATTTGCATATGTCATCTGCCCTTGGTACAAAATGTGGCTCCTGTCGCAGTTCAGCAAACACTGCTCCTCTGCAGTGCTCTTCCTTCCCCTCTGCTTTACTGCTCGGGGGAGAAAAGGGAGACATTTCCAGTTTGGGAATGGTGTGGCAACGTTGGTTTAATTTAGTTTTTCTATCATATTTATGTATTCAGCTTCTCGTTTTACAAGTAACCTCCAGAATTAGTGATAGCCACTTATGGATTTATTCAAATCTATGGATTTAATATAAAACTATGCATTTAAGGTGCCAGACTCTTACACTTGGCAAAAAAAAGATTTATACTAGCATGGCTGCAAACACACAAGGCAGATACAGGCAGGGAAATCCCAAGGAAATCATCTAAGACTGTGTAGAAGTGAATTGCCCTGTGGAGGTATTTATTTCCATTTATTTCTCTCAAATAAAAACTGTTAGCTTAGACTGGACAACTGACTATTGGGTGTCTGAAGTCAGAGGAGACAGAGCCTCAGTGTGGTGGTCTTCTAGGAATTCAGAGTTTCTGTCCTTGTTGAAGCTGGTAAGAACTGCCAGTATGAAGCTCCTCTAAAATGCTGAGCAAGAGTTGTCTCAGGTTCGGCATCTGGTCAGTAAAGAACTCCCAAGTGGGGGTGGGTTCCTTCTGCACCACGTGGGCATAACCCGTGCACTCTAGTTCTGTAAATACAGACTGGATGCAAAAGAACTTCTTCCTTTCCAAGACCATTCTGCAGGTAGGTTCTCTGAAGTCATGAAGCGCTCAAGTGTTGCACTGCTTGGTACTGTAAAAAAGAGAGAGAATAAACCAAGAGTTTTCCATTCAGTGCAAGGTTTGGGTGTTGCTCAGTATACACGTGAAAAGGATTAGGAGGAACCATTCATATTATTGGATAAAACTGTGGACAGAAACCCTGCAGTTTCTTGAGCAAAGTCAACCCCATTCACTGAATCAAACCAAAATCATGTTAAAAATCGGGTATGGTTGTTACCAGGGACTGTGTGCAGTGTGGCTGCTTGTCCTGCTGCCAGAGCTGGGGTGTGCAATAGGTGTGAGCCTGCCAAACAGTGGAAAACTGCATTTCTGTGCAGAATTTGTGGCTTTGACTCCTACTGATGACAAGCTGGCAATGTGGTATTAGTGGAAATCGTGATTGAAGGGTGCGGGAAGCAACGCTGACGTACCCTGAGTTCTCTCGCCCGACTCCTGCGTGCTTGGGTCTGCAGCTTGAAACTCAGCAGAGTCACTTCTGTGTGCACTGGCATATCCATTTGAAAGACTACTTCTAATACCATAATTAAATAATCAATGGAAAGAGAAAACAACTCAGGTGCCCTCCAGACCATACGCAGGAGGGAGGTTGGTTGGTTCCTCCCTGAAGTTAACAAACGTGCGTTTGACTTCTCTGTGGCAGTGGGACAAATCTGCAAATTTCGTGTTGAAAAATAACGGCTTGCCTTTGAAGAAACCATTTTTCTTGTTCCAAGGCGCAAAAGGATAACCTACATCCTCACAACAGTGGTTCTAATTCAGTCTTGTCTGTTGACACAGTAGCGTTATATAGAGGGGGTGTCCTCACTGTGCGAAATAGGAAAGGGATTGAAGCCGCGTGTGCTGCGAGTGATGGCAGGCAGCCGTGGAGGAGGGTGCTGGGGGAAGGACGGGTTTGTCTTGCTGATCTGTGAGTAACCTGTGTGTGGTTAACTCTGTTTTGAGAGAATGACATGTATTCTTACTCAGTCAGAGATACAATGCCCTGTCAGCCCGTTTTTTAAATTAAAATAAGGAGACGCCATGCAGGATTCGTGTTACACCCTCAGCAGTTCATTGAAAAGGAAACAGTGTGCTGTACCTCTGTACTCATTGTCTTTTGTTTTCAGCCACTCCTACTTAGAGAAGTTTCTGACAGAACAGATGATGGAAAGAAGAGAAGATGTATGGCTGCCGCTGATTTCCTATAGAAACTCGCTAGTCACGGGTGGCGAGGATGACAGAATGTCTGTGAACAGCGGAAGCAGCAGCAGCAAAGCCTCGTCAGTGAGGAATAAGAAAGGACGACCACCGCTCCACAAAAAGAGAGTAGAAGGTTTGTGTGGTTTTAGGTTGTCTTTTTAGGCAGAGGTATTTCTCATTTTCTACAGACATTACAGCTTTCCTTCTTAGGTTTATCCATTCTTACAGTTTATGCTGAAATACGTGATATATTCTTTATGTAGAAAAAACATTGCAGTCTGTTTTGCAAATTCCTCTCAGGTTTGAACATGTCTTTATGAGAAATACCATTGTGAGTCCCTGTTCTTGTTTGTCTTCCTGAGATGCACAGATTCAGAACTAGTTAAAAGCTGTTACTGTAGTTGGAAACAGGAGGTGTTGGTGGAGTTATCTGCTCTAAACCTTTCTCAGTCACGGACTTGCTGATACAGGGTTTCTGCCTATGCTTCGGTCTGGAGCCACTGTTAATTAACAGGGTGTTTGAGCAAGCCCAAGGCAGAAATTCTGATACGGATCTGTTTTTGCGGGACCACTGCAGAACACAAAGACGACACCTTTTTTTGTTTAAAATGGTATTGATGTCCAGTGTCTGTATTTACTCTTTTTGTGGCTTCAGGCATGTTCATCAGGAATTTGGCTATGAGAGCAAATTTCTTAGAAGATTGCATCTGTTCCTGGTTAATCTGTATGATGTAGTGTGTACTTTTGTGAATATAAATTTACTCTTTCGCTACAGAGTAGGTGTAAGTGAGATCTTTAAACTTCAGGGATTTTTCCAGGGTCAGTATCTATGATAGTAACTCCTCAGTAAGGAATCTAATGCCAATCTGCCTGAACATACAGCAGTTTCCCAAAATATTCTTCAGAAGTTTATCCGTATGTACTTCTACAGTCAGATCCGTTCTCCGCTACAGCTTATGTTGAGCAGTGCATTGCACCAAGTTCTTCAGTTTCTTACAGGCAACCTGGAGTTTATGTAGATAAAATGTTGCTTCCTTTCCTCAGACACTGTTTTTCTTCCTTCAGGATGCCATGATTGTCACAGAATTCGGCTGGTTTTTTCTTTCCTTTTGTTACTGTTTCCATTCTGTCCTATTGTGTTCTACCAATACCCTTTTTTTTCCCTGGGAAGTGTAGTAATGTCTTTGCTTCCCTAAGGCAAGTCTCAGTCTTACGACACAGTTTTTAGGCATTGTTTGCCTTGTGCTCTTGCACATCCTCCTCTTTCAACGAAGGGAGAATTGATTTGCAACACTTCCCATTTCAATGACCTCTTTCTTTGCAACAGCTGTGGTCCTGAATTTTCCACAAATGTAACTCACTTAAAATGACATAGGCCAAATCCGTGGTGGTTCAGCGACTGAAAGATCTGACTGTACCACAGTTCCCACTGGGAGATGGCCTAGGACTGTGCCAAGGCTCCCTGCGGGTCTGGCGGGATTCTGACACCTGCCGAGGGTGTGAGGGGGCTCCGTTTGCATTCTACCGACAGTGTCTCATCAGAAGACCCCTCAGTGGTCCAGTTTCACCGTTCACTACTGTCACCCCAAATTCCCCCATTAGTGATCTGTGGCCAGAAAAAGCCTGGTGAACATTCCCTGTCATGGGGTGCTCTTGGGGGGGGGGGGGGGGGGGCTGTCCTGTCCTTTGAATGCTACAGATACAGCTCTGGGTCACAGGAGAGCATTCAAGGACATTCATTTTGAAGAACGTTTGTTAGGAAGTGATTTCTTCCTTTCCTTCCTCCTTTCCTCCCTCCTTTCCTAAATCCCTACGCAGACCTTCATTACTCACGAAAGCTTTGCTATACAGCCTCATTATATAGATCCAGGAAGGATGTTTTAGCTCATAACAGTGTAACTGCCGTTTCCCCAGTAGATGCCTTCATTGCAGAATTTGATTTTATGATGGTTACCAGCAAGTGCTCTCTAATGATGGCAGCTACACAAGCTCTACGGCCTTTCCTTACGTGGAAGGATATATAATGGAAGCACCAGAAGTCTTGGTTTGCATATGTATTAGTAAAGGACATTTGATAACCATATGTTAAAACAAACCCTTAAGAATATAAGCAGTTCAGTAGATGCCACGTAGTTAATTTTTGGGTGCTTCCTGACGTGCAGTAGGCATTGGCGATTGTGATGTGCCCTAAGTACACTTCCTTTTGAATCTTGGCCAAAGGAAAGCCAAGAAAACCTGGAGCCAGGTTGTCTGTATTTTTCATGGGAAGACACAGATTTCTGCACAAACAAGGTCTTACTTTGATGTATCAGTAAGGAGCTCATGAAATAATCTGATTTGATCCTCAGAGATAAGTGCTTACTGTTGACTCGTCTGTGTAACTTGAGCTAAGAACCAGGCATGGGAAGAAAGTAACTGATGGTCTGTACACAAGCCTTTGTTGGGTTTTTGTCTTTATGTATTTTTATAACTCTTCTGAAAGCTTTAATCTTAATCTGGAGGTACAGTTACAAATCTGGACCTCTCTTTAAATCCTGGTAAGATTTTTTTTTTCCTTTAATTTCCACTCTAATGGAACCAAAACAAGGGCAAGGTTGCTGCAGAAGCTATCCTAGCATCAAAGAACCATAACTAGTCCCTTGTGGTTCCTTTCTCACCTAAATCCGGCAGATACCGTGCTCAGCAGACTGTCTGCGTTGGAGAACGTTCCCTGTTGCTACTGAAAGTAAATCTGCTCTGTGACATATCTTCACAATGCCTTAAGGAAATCAAACATAAATAAGATCTAAAAATAAAATAAAATAAAATAAATGTCTAACACAAAAAAGGTTCACAGGTAAATAGGCAACTTTTTAGACAACACTTATGCCCAAAGGGTAACAAAAGGCACAGGAAAAATTAAAAGATCCATTGAGATCCCCATCTGCTTTCTCACCACACATTTCTTCCTGTTAGTAAATCTGTGATCTTGCCTTCTCCGCTCTTGTCATCTCCCCTGTCTTTCACTCACTCACTCCAGCAACTTCAGTTTTTTTCTGCGTGTCTCTTGCCCACGCATTTGTCTGCTCTGTCCCACTCTCCTCAAGTGCCCCCTCTTCCTTCCTCTGGTTTGTTCCCTGCACAACATGAGCGCAGCATCCCACCTAGACCTTCAGTCACCTTCCCATCTCCATTCCGCCCACTGCTCTCAACTCTAAATACGCTACCCGAAGTCACTATTTACAGTTCACACCAGCCAGACCACTTCTCTGATTTAAAATGCCCCCTCGGGTTCTTCCTGAAGTTTCTAAAGATCTGCCCTGACCAGATTTTGGGTTTTATGCTCCACCCTCAACTTAGTGTTTAACTATATCTCAGTTGCTGTATGCATATGAGATTAAATATTTAGATTGTACACTCAGCAATTGGGAATTATGTTTGTTATATGTGTGCAAGATACCCAACAATTTAGGTAGTGCTGCAATGCGATATTTATTTGCAATTACTTTAGTTCGTCTGTTAAGTATTTCTAGTTACATCGTTGTTACTGCTGGGAATAGCTGGCAGTAATCCTTCCTTAAAAGAACGCAAAATAAAATTAGAGCTGAAAGATTTATCATTTCAAGCATTTATCCAGTTGATCTCTTAAAGGCATACTTGTTTTAAGAGATTAGTAACTAAACTGTTGAAAATAGAAATTTGGAGAAGGTGCTGCAACCGAAATTAACGGTATCGAAGTGGGTCGGCGGATGGATGGTGCCCGTGACTGACGGGAGGTGTTCACCCCCTGAGCTGGCTGGATAAGTCCTGAAGGCAGGAATACCGTCCCGCACGTTAGCAGAAATGTGTCAGTAATTTTAAATGTTCTTTTTCTAGATGAGAGTCTAGAAGGCTCATGGCTGAACAGGAATGAAAACATACATACGCCAGGGACACTGCAACCGCCACAGCTCACCTCAACTGTCCTGAGAGAGAACACTAGACAAATGGGAGAGCAGATCCAGGAGCACGAGTCGGAGCAGGGATCTGAACAGGATTTTTTACACAAGTAAGTGTTGGAATTTCAGTGTCAAATACAGCGAGCCAGGCAGAGGAGTTGCATATTATTTTTACAGATAGTCTGTGGCTCCATGTATTCAGTGTTTATTTGCTAAAACAACTGGAAATGTCTTGGCTATAGCGCAGTAATACTTCAATGATTTTCAGTTCCCAGGAAAAATGCATCGTAACGAAATCATGGTAGAAACTCCTTATGTTAAAATTATGTCACAGCATAACCATGCAGTTCTGGTTAAATTGTCCTAGCGTTCATGCGCCTAGTTTGGATTGAGCTGTTCCTCTAGAAGTTGTTAGATGTTCTCTTTTCTTTCCCTCTGCCCTATGTCATAGTGACACTGTGGTTCTCAGCTGATTTCTTGTAAATTAACTCTTCAATCCAATTCTAGCTGCTGAGCTAGGAATTTCTGTTTCTGGGGTAATGGCCTGCAGGCAATTCACTTTGGCCTTAATTGTATATACTTTTTGTCACTCAACTCCCATTTTATCACCTCCGTTTAGAGGGGAAAATGTTGGTTATTATTGGTCAGTGATTTATTTAAGAATAGAGAAGTGTTCAGAGAATGCTACTCTGTGCTATTTCTCATAATTTGAAGACACAGAATAACATGATCTGGTTTGGTGACTATTTTTATAATTTTATAGCCAAATGTACTGATCTGATTTGTCTGTATAAAAAAGTTGTATTATGCTGGCCAGACGAATCAGGTTTCTACCAGTCTAGTATAGTATAAAATCGCCAGATTATGCCTCTTGGTTTTCCTCCGGCTTTTGCCCATCGTGTTTTTCTTGAGACACATTCCCCAGCTTCTCAATTCTTCCTGAACGTGTGCTGACCCTGCTCAATCCCAAACTTTACTGCTTCATCCTGCATTCTTTTATCACAGTGTTTTCTAAATAGAAATAATTAATAATGGTCATTTTGCCTGGGAAGTAAAACGTTTTCCAGCCTCAAATGACAAGGGTCTCTGTATACCACCATGTCGCACATGTAAGCTATTGAAGTTTGCCAGTTTGTGACCACAGGTTCTCAAAAAATCTGAGCAACTTCTAACGAAGTGCACTCTTTGGAAAGTGAGACCCGTTCTTCTCCTTCGGCTGCATGTGTAATGCACGGGCATCAGCAGCACGCCGGGTTGAACCTTGCTGTGATCCGTTAATCGGTGCTCACCGCAAGAGATGTTGCCGCTCAGCTGGCTACGCAGTACCTGTTCTTCTGTGGAGCGGGCGATGCTGCCGTTCCCCTGGATGGGTTCATCCAATAAGGCCACCCGCAGGCAGCGCGAGGCGGCGGCGGGGGGGGAGCCTGACGTGGGCTTCAGCATTCCCAGCGCTGTGGCTGGAGGGAAGGGGGGCTGCTGGCGTGTCCGTGGGTGAGCACCAGGGTGTGGGGGTCCTCCCCACAGGGGCCAGGCTGGCAGGCGGCGCAGCAGGGGGAGCCCGGCTCTCGGTGGCCCCAGCGTGTCTTTTCGCCTTAGTCCCCGTGGGGTCTGGGCTCGTGTCTCTTACTTGCTTTCCTGAGGTCAAGGATTTGCCTCCTGATCTCCTGCCTCCCCAGGCATTGCCACAACTTCTAAGTTATACGGAAGATGTTGTGGCTCTCAGTTTCTCCTTAAATTTTTTTTACTCTGCAGTAAAACCAAAAAGAAAAGAGCTGAAGCAGAACTTTCTTTCTGACCTTCTCTGATCTCAGCTGTCGCTGAGCTAAATGGCTGGCTCTGAAGCTGTCACCGGTACGGGAGGTGGGACGGCTTCCCATCACCGTCTGTACTCCTGAGCACAACGAGCCTTCGGCGGTGGGAGAACTCCCCTTTCTCGGGGGTGGGGGGGGCTGAACCAGGGGTCTCAGCCCGGGCGAACCCCTGCCCCTCCTGTCTCGGGGGATGCTGTGAGCAGGGAGCTGCCGGGCGAGGGCACGCAGCATCGCTCCCTCTCTGTTACGCTCACAGAGCTGGGCTCGGCATCCACGTTCCCAGTGTGAGCTGGCAGTGGAGGGTCCTCAGCCTGGCGTGGCTGCCACGTGCATTGCCTGCAGGCCAGCTCAGGGGAGCTAAAACATAAAGAAAATGCAGAGCAGTCAGTTGCCAGATTAACGGGGTTAATCGTGTCCAGAAGAGTATTTTGTTCTGGGTTGTTTTCACATGGGTTGTCCCAGTTCATTATGTCAATCTTACAGGGTACAAGACTGCATAATAAAATAAAAACTGGTGTTGCTCTCGAAGAGCTGTACTTAGTTTGCTACTATTTCCTTGTGCTGCAACACACAAATCATATCAAATCCATTGCTGTCTACTACTGGATTTAGATGGTATTAAAAGTACAGCCTGTAAGGTATTTACATGTGAATAAGTTACCGGACGCTGAAGTTGATCAGGGTATGCATTTAAAAGCAGTTTGTTTTCTGTGTTGTGTGACATTTTTGTTTTAAAATGTGTGTCAGTTATTAATTTGCATCTATTCTTGCTCATACTTTGCCTGATCTGAGATAGTGAAGTAGGATTTAATAAAATGAGTTCTGGAAACGCTCACCACTTCAGGTATATGTCACACAAATGAATGACTAATATTAGCATTTTGTGTAGCTGGTTTTATTACAACAATTAATGGATTATTTTTTTGTGCGCATGCAGTGAGAGGAGAAAAGCTGTGGAGAGGAATCCAGAAGACGTGTACAATGATGGATGTGATTTAAGTATCTTAATCTGAAGTGTGGCCAGATGCAAAATTTCAGGAGCTAGATGTCTGAAAATAGCCAACTCAAAATTGTTAGTGCTCTCGGTCGTAATGCTGCTTTGTGTTTGTTAGTCCCCAGATGCAGATATCTTGGTTGGGCCAACAGAAGCTAGAAGATTTAAATCGAAAGGACAGGACAGGAATGAACTACATGAAAGGGAGAACTGGTGTAAGGCATGCAGTGTAAGTGTTCAGAGCACCCTGATCTCCAGATCAGAACCATTTTAGATGCCATGTTTTAAATGTTACCTTTTCTGGGTTGTTGCTGGTAATTTCTGTGACATTTTAACTCTTGTTAATGAAGGCAGCGTAACAGCTTTGCAGTGCTGGAATGGTGAACAAGGCAGACATGGCACAATTCCCCGGTATTCTCTCCCAGCCTTCAGCTGTTTCCATTTCAGGACATTTCCTTGATTTGTCTGTTAAGTGATTCCCCGTGAACTCTCCCAAACTGCTGTCCAGTCTTCCTGCGAACCTGTTCATGCTTCTTTCATCCACATCATCTTTTGCCAAGGTGTCCCACTGAGCAGCTCATGGAGGGAAGGCACGTGGGCAAACACTGAAGCGTTCTGCTGGCCAAGGTGCTACGTGCTCTGCTGCAGATCCAGCCAAGTCTTTCCGCACATCTTCCAGGACAGGGGCCGGAGTCTCTAGCGAGATCAACTGTCTTGGCTTCACTGCTGTATTCCCAGGGACTTACCAGTGATCCTGGCAAACAGCATAACTCCTTTTTGGAAAAGGGCAAGCAAACACAGTGAGGTTATTGCCCTTTCCTTGTTAGGGACAAATTTAATTAATGTTTATAATGATACTACATGGGACTTCCTGCTTTAGCCTCTGCCAGTGCTAGGTTTGTTTTTACATAAGATTTTCTTCCACTTAATATTACAGAAAGCATGCTGGCTTTATTCTCAACATAAGGTTTTATGTGAAGGCGTTAAGGGACAGGATTTGTGTGTTCTTTTTAATGACAAAGTTCATGGTTGGGAAATTTCCAGGCACTTAAATGACTTTTTCTTTCTCTTTATTTAATCAGACGAGGTCTAATGGAAGATGACGCTGAGCCCATTTTTGAAGATGTAATGATGTCCTCACGAGGTCAGCTAGAGGATATGAACGAAGAGTTTGAGGACACAATGGTCATTGATCTGGTCAGTACATCTTACTCATAGCAAGTTTAAAATGGATATAAGATAATTTAAAAGGAACTTGCGAAGCACAAGCAGAATTTTGAGCCTGATTTCCTGTTGCCCGAGCATTAAAGAGAGGAAGTGATCCCAATGCTCCCTAGAACCTACAGCTGTGACCTCAGGCCCAGTTGATTTTTTTGCATAGAAACACAGAGTGTTGCTTAGCGTGCTTCCTCTCTCCTGTTCTGGACTCGGGCAGCAGCATGTCCTGAAGCAGCATCGTGCACCTGGGACTTGTCACCCTGCGAGTCAGGCTGTGATTTCTGGCACATCAGGTACCAGTGCAGCCCCCTTGGGTGAGCGCTGAAGCAGCTGCTGTGACTGACCACTCAGCCCCAGGCAGGGGGGGGCTGCTGGGGGTGGAGGTGGGACCAGCTCACCCCACCTGATGGAATATTACACCAAGCTGCCTGCTTGACCGCAGGAAGTACAAATGGCCTCTCTGACATCCAGTAACAGTATTTGATCCTGGTTGACATGATGGAGAGTCAGGAAATGGTATCATCTGAAGGTATTCTGAGTGTTGCTGCTGCCCCTGTCGCAGCCATCGCTAACTTCTTTGCTGACACAGCTCTTTGTGCTGACACAGCTCTTTGTGCAGCCACGCTGTGGTCAAACTGCTACAGCCAAGTTGTTTCTCTTTTTCTGGTTTGTTTGATATCTGGGGTGGGGTGGATTGGGGATCCTTCGCCAAGGTCTGGTTAGCTTACAGCTGTACACAGCGATGTGCTGGCACAGCAGAGGGGAGAGCAGGCAGGAGGGGGTGGTTGCTCCCAAAGAGGCCATGTCATCAGATGGCAGCCTCAGGTCCTTCCCTGGCAACGCACGGGCTGCAGGCAGCGGTGCCTTTGTCGAGGTTACAGCCTTACCCGCCCCTCCATTCAGAATGGGAAGAAGGATCAGTTCACATTATACACTTCACCGTTCTTATGCCTTCCTATTTTTCCTCTCACGTCCAAACAATAAGGCATAGGTTACTTTAGGACTGGGCTATAATGTCTTGGAAAGAAAATGTAGGCAATAATTCATTTGCTGCTGCTGAATACTGAGGTTATTGCTAGCAGTCAAGTGATCATCAAGTAAAATCTCTTTCGCTGATAATCCCAGGCAAGGAAACGAAGGCGTTGATCAAGCTGGTGAAGCTCACATTTATGTTTGTAGGGAAGTACAACACAGAGGGTTTGATCCTCAGAAATATTAGGAAATCTTCGGTACCTTTTTTTTCCTAAATCCATTTTTTGACTGTGTCAGAGCTGAAGTTTCACCACAAACTTAAAAGCATAAAGACAGTTAAAAGACAGTTTTTATGCGGTCTGGCCTGTAGTCCTCATACAAGAACATCTTGAAGTCAGCAAGAGCCTCAAGCAAGTCCTTAGCTATGAGCACCAAGTTAAAATTACCTTAGAATCCATCAGTTTTTACCCCATTCCTTAAATAAAACAAGGATTTAAGAAGCACTCTCCTCTGTCAGGGCCTGCATTTGTATCGGAGCTTTTACAAAAGCTGGCGCAAAGCCGCTCCGTGAGGGCAGAGGCGACCGCGTAGGGCCCTCAGCTGCCGCGCCGCGCGCGTCCCTCACACCCAGGTAACCGATGCAATGCGCTAAACGCCTGACTCCTCTTTTCAGCCACCTTCGAGAAACCGGCGAGAGCGGGCTGAACTGAGGCCAGACTTCTTTGACTCCGCAGCTATCATTGAGGACGATTCAGTAAGGCTTTACCAGTATCGCTTGCCGTTTTATCTGAGGTTCTTTGTGACTGTCATTACACCTAATTAATTGCTGTCTTTTAAATCATTTTTCTAGGGATTTGGAATGCCTATGTTCTGAAGTCTGGTGAAGACATTTTACAAATTTGGAACTCTATTGTTTAGAGCTAGAGGCCTATATACTGTGATAGCTTGTATGAAAACCACATTTTTGATGTGATACGGTTTGATTTTTAACCAAATGATTGAGGTCAATCCCTTTTTGTAGTGACAGAAAGAAGAGGAACTTCTTAATGACACAAAGGAATGTTGGCCAATCCAGTCACCTCAGAAGGGCTGACCTGAAAAATCATTTGTATCCCTGTTCTTGACTGTCCTAATACAGATTATTTTTTTTTTCCTGGATGAGGAGGAAGTTTTAAATTGTTAAGACAGCTGTCAAAATACACACTGTTCTACATATGTTTTCTGAAAACAACATTGAGTGAAAACAGAACTTTTTAACTTTATTTTTCTGCTGTACAATTTAAAACAGTTTTAACATTTGCCTTTTTATGTTTTAAAAGCTAGCCATTTTTATTAAACCTATGCCTATCAGCCATTGACTAGCAATGATGCTATAAGCAGGTCATTCTGGCTACAGAAAAGTGTTTTTGAACACACTGGATTTGATTAACATTATGGTACGCTTATATCCTCTCATAGGCATTGAGAAGAACACTCTTATAGAAGAGGTTAGAATTCTAATGACGTGCATCTCTGCCAAAAAATTTCAGATTCTGATATGATAAACCCAGATTTTATACTCTTGAGAAGATTTATTTTTATTTATAATGGGACATAAAGTAAGAGATGTCCATGAAGCCACTTTTCCAACAGATGCTGTGTAACATTCATTTTATATAGCACATGGGGACACAAAAACAGTAAATTTTCTATTGGTACTTGCTCTGTGCATTTTTAGCAACTTATACCAGCAAATAAAGTATTCTCAGTAAAACACACAAATGGTTCTCAAGTAATCACTTTGCTGTTTTTACTACCTACTTCAAGCCCTGCCAACCCAAGGTACATAAACAGCAACTTTCCTAGTAAAAAAAAAACACCACAATTCAAGGGTGGGGGAAAGGAATCACTTTAGCATACTAAAAGCAATTTTAACTGTACCATTAAAAAAAAGTCTACTTTCCATGCCGTAAATACCCTTTTCCGCTATTTTTGTAAATTAATTTTGCCAGTTAGAAGTACTGTATGTGCTGCATATAAATTTGTGCTTAGATGGTGAAGTTCTTAAGCTTACAATGGAATACAGCTACATTTTCAGTGTTAACTGTGCATACTAAGAGTAATTCTTTGGGGAAAAAAAATATGATTTTTCAAAAAAGTTAAAAACATCAAAAAAAACCAAAAAACCCAAAACATTCTCAGCTAATTCATTGTAATACGAGATTTTTCAGTGTCTTCAATAATTTGGAATTTCATTATGCTTCGATTTTATGACTCTGCCTAGTAGCTGCTACTTAGTTAAACTGGCCTGATACCAGAGGTGCTGGCCATCCACAACTTGCACTGACTCTACTATCTCTAAGAATCAGCCCCAAAATGTTAATCTTCCTTTCTGCATTCTAATATTAGCATTTGAGATACAACGCAGATTGACCCACTTGGAGCACAACAGTTTTAGAGGTGGTTTTTTAGCAGCTGCAAAATAATCATGGAGCTTTTTTCTGTTACGAGCTTATTGAAAAAAACCAAAACAACAGTAATGCCCAGCGCTTACTTGCTGGGAGGGAAAAGAATCTAGTTTTAAAAACAAACCAGCCTTTCACTCAGCTGGGGTTTGTTTCCTACAACACGTGCAGTTCTCAGACATGGTTGCCAAAAATGTTTGACTAGGTAATTCAGCCATTCCTCGGACTTCGGTTGGGTAATGTGTCAAACCTGAAGTAGCTGGAACTTTATAAAATAACATTACCTCCCTTCCTCTTCTGTCCCCCCCGACAGTCACAGGGGTGGGCAGGAATGGCTGCATTAAATTGTCGTCACAGTAATTCTGTGAGCATAGTAGCATAATAAATGCTGCCTGGTTTGAGTCATAGTCTCAGACAAACCTTGTGCTTCACAGTCCTCTGTGTGGAAAACTGATTCCTAATTTAACATTGTAGAATACTGTATAACAAACATTTATTATAACGGTACCTGCAATGGGTTTCCAGTTCAGTTTGCAGTCAATAGGTTTTTGTATTATGAGTGTCTCCTTGATTGGTTTTGCTAGTAATTCTGTAAATTGTACATTTACAATATGAGGTTTTTTTTTCCTTTTGTACAATTTAAAACTGATGCTTCACCTTTCATTTAATAAACTATTCAAAATCATGAGTATGATGAGCACCCTCTTCACTATAACTTTCTTTTAAATGCTCGTTTGGACCATCACATCTTGTCATCCCATTTATTAGTAGCCAAAGGAAGTTCTAAAAGGTAGTTTTCACGTACTCCAGGCTTCACAACCAGATTCCGTGCAGCTGCCTTACCCGTTCAGCCTCAGAGCCAAGGAAAACCCTGTCTGGTGGGTTTTTTTCTTTTTCTTTTCCCTCCACTGTGGTGTGGTTTTGGTTTTTGGTTGATTTGGGGGGGATTATTGTGAGATCACTGTAAATCTGGTAGGTCATCACACAAGTTGGGAGAGTTGCGTTGTTAAAACTTACGGTTTTTTGAACTGTCACAAATTTTGAGAAAAATTCCACTCTCGTGCCCTGTACGTCTGAAGTGAACTGGACCACGTGGGAAGAAATAGAAGCGGTAAAGGCTCGGACGGTCTGACAGCCAGCTGGGCTACATGGAGTTTTACCGATTCCTGAAATGAAACGGCCTCATGTTACTCCCATGTCTCAGAGAGAAAGGTGCTGGTTTTGTTCGACCCGTGAATTATTTCATCTCTGTAGTGCTAAAGAAAACTGGCTTATGTATCATCTGGCCCACTTCCTAAAGAAAAATCATCCAAGTCAGAAAAAGTAACAGGATGCAGCAGGTGAGGAACGGGGATAAGATGATTCAAGGTCTGAACTGCACTCTAGGACTACTCCTGAGCCACAGCCCCAGCACCGCCTCTCCAGCTGCGTGTAAGTTACGCTCAACTCCTGCTGCACTGTGGGACACACAGTAAGTAACTTGTCAGCCTCTAAGTTCTCTCTGTTGAAAGGATTTTATTTTAGATCTATTGTTTCTGCAGGTGACTGGAATTCAAGAGAATCCTGAGTAGTGTGGCCAGAGCAGTTTTCCTCCAGTGTGTTTCCAAAGAGCTGTGCTGGCAGAGCAACCGACTGCTTGGAAATCGAGAGGATATAAAAGCCAAATTCTTGTGCTGGCAAGGGACAGAAGAGAGGATGACAACTATAGAACTGAGGTTAGGAAACAATTAAGAAAGGTTGTACTTTTTTCTTTGTGACAATGACAACTGGGTTTCTCATTTGGTGTCTCCTCCTGACCAGGCAGGCTGAAGAAACCACGTGCATATTGCTTACTACGGCTTTTGCCTTTGAACCTGGGACAGCCACCAGCTGCTCTCTCAGACACAAATTACCTTTGAAAAATCCTCTCAGTCCTTGCAAACTTACAAACTGACTACACCTTTTCTCACAACTTAAGAACTCACTTCATGGCAACAACGCCCAACGCAGTGACATTTCCATTTACCTCCCCCTGTGGTTGCAGCCAGCTCGGTTCCCTGAGGCAGTAGGTACGGGCACCGGCGCAGAGCACATGTTTCTGCTGAGGTGCAGCCCGGTGCATTCCTACAGACCTTAAATGTGTCTGCAGCCAGGACGGTGCATCTGTCACCTGTATGCGTTGCCTTTAGCCATTACAAAAACCCATGGAGCTGGGACTCGTACTCAAAACGCTCCTTCTGGACCGTGTTTTCAGATGACTTCTAGTTGTTGCCTCTCCTGCCCCCCCAGGTCCAGGCTCCATGGCTGCACTGGCCGCACAGGCCTGGGAGGAGATGCTGCCTGGGAAGCTGCCGTCTCGCCTTCCTTCCCCTTTGGGCACGTGCTTGGGGAGCAAACAGAAGCAGCTGCAGCGCGCAGGTACAGTAGTTCTCCAGCTCATAATACAGTACCATTAATGGCTGAGGTTACTTACAGCAGACGAGTCATTACGGGACTTGACGTGCTTGGCAGCTGTTCACAGTAGTGCTAAACACGACAGCGGCCGCCACTCGCTGCCTTCTGGGGCTGTAGTTAAAATGCAGCTTCTAATGTGTGGAGCGAGCTCGGGGCCTAGGGCTGATCAGCAACATCTACTGCCATCGTTCCCTGTGAGTCTGGCAAATAAATCACAGAAAAAACGAGGCTGGAAGGGGCCTCTGGAGGTCTCAATCTCGACCCTCTGTTGAGGGAGAAGAGCCCCCCATGCTCAGGGAGGATTTTCATATCCCCCCAGAACTGCCCTTGTTCCAGTTTGGGTACATTGTCTCCTGTCCTTCGAGAGAAGGCTGGCTCCATCTTCTCTGGACGCCTGCGCGTGCAGCCTGGAGGTCACCGATCCCAGCCCGAGACCCAGCGCCGCTGCAGCCAGCACATAGGAGGTGCAGCTCGGGACAGTAGTGGAGCAGGTTAGTCTGGGATCAGCAAAGCCTGGATCCCTGTGCCCTGAAATCCAAGCTCGGGATTTTTCCCTTTGTAAGTCTGTGGTGCAGGAAGTGGAGTCAGACGCCAAAGGTGGGCCCCAGGCTGGGCCCGAACCCCCAGGGGTCTGGCTTCTCAGCAGTGAGAGGTCGCAGCAGCTCTGCTTGTGAGCACCTCCAGGGCTGGTGGAATGAAGGAGCCAAGGGAGCACGTGACCTTGTGTCATTGCTAACAGCTCACCCGCAGCAGCCACTGCACACTGTGTTGATTATTAACCCACCAAAAAGGGCTTAAAGAGATAAACCGGTAAGACCCCAAATTAAATGAGATATGTACTAGAATTTATTGATGGTCACTAGCAAAATGAAAATGGAAAGAAATATTCCCATTGCAGAGTAGGCCTGCACTTAAAACACAGAGTATTTGTGCCACGTCCTCCAGCATGGCCAAGCCCCTCCGCACACTCACAGCGGGATATTAGCATGTTTCTTCCAGGGACTGCTCTGTGTTTTACTGGCCAGCACATCCAGGTCATGGCAGATGCGCAGGCGGGTGGTTGAAGGTTGGATGATATCATCGACAAATCCTGTAAAAAACGGAAAAAAAAACAACCCTGAGAAGCCATGAAGAGTTTGCCTCTCAGCCTTCTACGTCTAGGTTGTAACGTAAATTAGCAAATCAAAACACTACTTGGCATAAACAGTTCACAAATTACAAATTAACTTAAGAAAATTTAAAATAGCTTGAAAAGAAAATACTGCTGTGTCAATAGTTTTTTAATTAGAAACATCTGCTTTTTCAATTTGTGCAAAAGTTAGCAAGCCAAAAACTCTTCAGGAGGAGCTTTACTCACCGTGTACCACACCTGTTACTGCAAAGTTTTTGACATACCACCTCCCTCCATCTACTACTATTACTCTGATTTAAAGGTTCAGCCGTGACATCCCTTGACTTTGCACGTGCAGGAGTCTCTCCCCCGGCTCAAACAGCGGTACCAGACAGAGGGGGCAATACTGTACCGAGTGGCTGTGGTGGAAAACAGCTTGGCTACATCTTCCTGGCTCTGTGGCACTATTAACAGGACTTAAATGAAGTACAAACCCAATCAACAGAGTAAGCCAGCATAACTGGAAACGGAGAGAGCCGACCCCAGAGTCTACAGAACTGCCTTATAGAGCGCAGCCAATGCTTCAAAGCTAGAAGTAAAATTCAGAAGTAAAAACAGTGGGGAAATTTACTCAGAAGAGCCCTGGGTAACATCACTGAACTGAACTAGCCTCTGTCCCTCTCTAATGGCCACTGGGCTGCATCTTGGACTGTCAAATAGATTGTCAAAGCACCTGTACTTTTAAGGGAAAGGTGGAGTTTTGAGATGCTTTCCAGTATGTACAAAATTAAAAATGGCCTTTTCAGCGCAGACCCTGCCTTTCACCAGTCTCCTTCCAGACGAAGATGTGGTTTGTGTCTAGATGTGTTTTTCTGTCACATGCACAAGCTATGGTTAAGCATTGCCTTTCTGATTCTGGTACAAATGTCTCGCCTAAATAACTTACTTGTTCGGAAGAAGTTTACTCAATAGCTACAAACGTATCTATGTGCAATGGCAAACAAACAGGGGACCCAGTGTGTGAGATTAACCGTACCTCTCATGGCGGCAGGAAAAGGGTTTGCAAACTTATCCACATACTCGGCCTCTGCATCTGCCTCTTTTCCTCTGAAAATGATCTGGACGGCGCCCTGCGAAGACCAAGCCTACAGGTCAGTGACAGTCACTCAGGTGGTACACAGGAAAGCCGTCTGCCCCACCAGCCCCTGCCCCCACCACTGTGTACAGACGGGCGCGCCAGTACGCTGCTTCACAGAAAATGCCAGTTGTCTTTATGGTGCCAGGCCACCTCCGTGGCACTGCGACAGCACTGATGGCTGCTGCGCACCAGCCTGAGTCAGCCTGCATTTACCTTTGCTCCCATCACTGCCACCTCCGCAGTAGGCCAGGCATAATTTGCATCTCCTCTTAAATGCTTTGAACTCATCACATCGTAGGCTCCCCCGTAGGCCTGGAACAAAACACAAGGGATTAATTACTGTGAAGTGCCCTCGCAGCACCAAGAGCCTACATTCCTCTCGCAGCTTTTACTATTCCAAAGACATGCGAGTGGGGCTAAATTGTACCTGAAAGAGACCATGAGTGTCTCCACTTTGCTACAACAATCTCCCAAGACTAGGTGTCTCTTCAGCTAGAAGCACAGAAGAGCAAGGACGGGGGCTGTTGGTAACCAAGACCCTTGTTGATGGCAGGTGGAGAGGAATGAGTGCGTAGCTGGAACAGCAGAGGCCTCAACCTGCGCCCTGCACATGCACGCAAACAAACCAGCCAGCACACTTCTGGGCTTCCCTGGCCAGGGAATGCAGCACTTGGCCGCTGCAGTGCTCCACTCTGGTACTGGAAGTGGTCCAGACAGCCGTGATGAACAGACACTGCAGAGCCAGCTGCAGCACAGTCCGTTTCAAGGCATTACTGAAAACTAAGCAAGGCTGCAAGCCCTGGGCACCAAAGGATGGCAATATTCAGAAGTATAGGGTTGGGAAGAAGGAAAGTTTTCTTTTTGCTGTGATAAGTTGAAAACTTATCAGAAAAACAAGCAAGAGGGGCAAACTAGCAAGGAAAAAAGGTAGACTATAGCAAAAGCATATGGAAGAAGAGAAACCACGTGAGCGTTAAGCCTGCAGACGCAGCAGCAGAACAATACAGTCGGCACTGGTTCGGGAAAAGGAGACTGAAGTGGCAAGAATTGAGATGGAAGCTCTGATGTGTGCAAACAGATGGCATGGACCTCAGCAAGACACGCTGGGGGACAGAGGACAAATACTTGACTGAAGGCATTCCAAGGAGAAAGCAGAGAGCAGAAACATGCGATTTCAGAGGAGTGCAGAGACAAAAGGAATGAAGGAACTGAGGTAATAGTCTGAGAATAGAAGACACGGCCTCTTGTAACCTGACGACGAGGTGTTATCAGATGGGACAAATGGAGACGTGACAACGACAGAAAGCACAAGTGGGACAGATGGACAAAGCTTTGCATAACTAAAATTGCTACTACTGAAGACAGGAACTCTAAAAGAACACCATGGAATCGTGCCAACTTACCTTTCTGGTGATGACAGTAATTTTAGGCACAGTTGCTTCTGCAAAGGCAAACAGTAGCTTTGCACCATGACGTATGATTCCACCATACTCCTGAGCTGTACCTACAAATGACAGATTTTTTTTTCACTCCAGGGAATTCACAAAACCACTTCAGCAATTGTCATCATCCGTTACCGGCAGCAAACTTCACCACCACCAGCGCTATGTTAACGTCCAGGAGAGGGTAATACCAGGCAATGTCCCCATACAACACCGAGCCACTCTGTGAAAAACCTCTCACCAAAAGCAGCCAATGTTTGCATTTAAGGTCACACAACCAGAACACTCACCAGATGGTACCTTCCTAGGAACAAAACAGTTACATCGTTTTCAAGACTCCAGATCTGACTTGCAGTGAAAAACACAACCTAGATTCACTTCCCCAGAAACCCGCTCTTCCAAACACCTTTTTTTCCAGACCATATGGAAAAGCAGCTTAGCTGCTATACCACAGACCTGTCCTAGCCTTCCTTCAAGCAAGTCCAAGATGATGGACCTTAAAAGACCGAGCATGAATTCCTCTACAGGAGTTCTCACAGCAGGTGCTTTTGGAGCATGCTCATAGCAGCGAACAGGAACATAAGCTGTCCCTGTCACAGGGCGTTCAGCACCGTTCCACCCCACCCACAGGCCTAGCTGGCTTCACGCAGCAGCAGCAACTTTATTTCTAGGATTTCTGACCATCAGACCACTGGGCAAAACTCTACAGTTGTTTTCTAGCAGTTTATCCACCTACTGACTTTTGCTTTCAGCACCTGAGATAACCTCTTAGAGTACTTTGGGATCTTTTTAATGGATGACTTCATTTTTTTTAATGTAAGATTTGAAGTAAAAATTCTTTTGTGAGGTTTATTTGGTAGTCTTGTTTGGTGGCTCAACTTTAATGCTTCTCCCCAAGCATAATCTGAGTGTCTAGTAATTTATGCCTTTACTTACAAATGTCTCTTCTCAGCTGCTGTTTCACTTTTTGCTTATGTATTTCCCTCCAGCCAGTGGGACTTGTCAAGGCCACAGAACCTTTCCAGCAGCAGAAATCAGAACAGCTGTGTTGTCTTATCCCAGAAGCAGTCTGAACACAGCTGGGACGCTCAACCGAGACCCTGAGCTGGGGAGCACACAGACCCCATCATCTAGTCACAGCCTCAGTTTCAATGCACACTTAGAACAAGGTAGCCAAGCACTTGAAATGCTTCAAGCGTAAGATCAGATCATTCAAGTATTATTTGAACTATTCACACTGTCACCCACGGCCAATTAACACAAACTCTTTTCTAGCCATAGATTCAGTCCCAAACCCATGCTAAAGATGCGTTTGGGTCACTAACACTGTGAGATGTTTGGTACATCTGTGCGTGCCCGTGTGACAGATTCTTTCTTCTTCTGCACTGCACAGGAGTTGTAGCGATCACCACCCTCAAGTTACTCAAGCTGAAATTTCTAATGTTCATGTACTGATCTTGCCAAAACTCCTTAAAATACAACAGTTCAGGATCACTCTCGAGCCTCAGGTCTCCCTAGATTTCTCTGCTTTTACTTATCTTCCATTCACCTACTTGCAAACCAACATTCTGTTGTGCATTACTGTGACTACTTTTAATTGGCCACATGGAAGTAGCTTTGTTCTTGGATTCTGAGCAACTGTCCATATCTAGATTCCTACAGTGGCCGCTGGACTGGCCTGAGCCCCATCAGGCAAGGAGGGTGCATCCTACAGCAGGAGAGAAAGGAGAGAGGGCAAGAGGGAAGAGGAAGGTTCTGTTACAACACAATTACATTGTATTGAAGTAAGAATGGGAATGGTGACAGTGACGTTTTAATGCTTTGACAGCTGTACAGGCCTCAAGGGAAACCTTGGTTGATACAACAGTATATTGTTTTATGAACCTTATATACACAACCGTATATATAACCTTATATTCAACTGTATGAAAGACTCAGGATGTTTATTGGTGTAACATTTCTATTCCTCTCACAATCTGTTTTCTAATAGGTCATTTTAATGTTGACTGCTTACAATAGCCTATGCTGAGAAAATGTCTAATCTCGGGCCTTTCCTTACCAATTTACCTAAAGCTTCTAAATCATGGACATCTTTATCTGAAAAATGCCTTGGAGCATGGCAGAACCTAGACTTTCAAAGATGCAGAGAGCAGGGGTGTGTATAACTGAATCAATGGCAACCAAGGACATTCTTTTTTCCCCCCTATAGCTTCCTCATTTACACATTTGGGCATTAAGTACAGCAGTTAATTAAGGTCAGACAGTTTCTGTTGCTGCAGCGAAGCCTGGATAGCAACGCAGGCCTGTTGGTTCAGTAACTCTGGTGCTGAGCAGGTCTGGCTGGAACACATCTTCACCGTGCCCTCAACTGCTGCTGCTTTGGCCCTCTCCTCAAGCAAGCCCAGTGAAGTTCTGTGACCTCACAACACACTAATAGCATTATTGGTGGCACAGTGAGGCACTTATTTCTTTTTCCTGCAGTTTCTTGCGTATTTCAATATCCTTTTGTGATGACCACTCAGAGTTTCTGTCCCAAAAAAGCAGGATTTAAAAATCTGGCTTGTTTAAAATCTACTACAGTAAAGGTCTTCTCACAGATTTTTAAGATGGGTCTTTAACACCAACGCCACCCTGCAAGGAGCTGAAATGTAACGGCAAGGCATACCTGGCAAAAACCCAGGAACGTCCACAAAAGTAATCAGTGGTATGTTGAAAGCATCACAGAAACGAACAAAGCGGGCTCCTTTCACGGAAGAATTTATGTCTAAGCACCCTAAAATTAAGAAAACAAAGTGTTTACAATTTTTGTGGTCTGCTAATGGCAGTAATTCAAGGCAACTCAAAATCACACTCCATTTTGGCTGTATTGTCTTCTTAAAACAAAACAAGCACTTATCTGCCAGTAATATGGAGTAATGTGCCATGAAGTTTTGCTGGTTTAGAACCAAGATTAGAGTACAAGCTACATTCAACAGGCACTCGTTTTTCTGAGCGCTGTTTGTAGAGACTTTCTATCCCCACAAGTTTAAATATATTATTGTAATTTAATATATTTTTCTGTAATTTTCTCTTCATTTATAGCCTTTCAATATGACTGATCTGAAAAATATCGAGTTCTCCATTAAAAACCAAAAAAACCTCAAAAAAAATCCATTAAATGGCCCACTATGAGAAATACAAGCATTTCTGGTAAACATGCTGCAAAGTATTTCTCTTCTGGTTTAGTGCCATTTAGAATTATGTGTTTTTATATTAAACTGAAACGCATTTTGTATAAAAGCATCTGTGGAATGTTAAAATTAAGAATATTAGAAGACTAAAGTAATATTAAAGCCTGCTAATACCTTGATAGCCATATCTTGTAAAGATTACAAAAGAATAAAACATCATATTGGGTCATCTGTTTTTCCCAAACAAAAAGGCACAAATATTAAAAACAAGGAGCAAACCAGAAAGTTCTGATCAGTGAAAGTCACTTCAGAAATTACCTAGGTAAGGAGAGAAAGCAGAATCCCTCGACAGTTCAAAAAGGTGATCTTGGCTGTAGCTACATGTTGTACCTCCACACCCAAATGCTCTGAGTTCAAGAGCCCCACCTGTGTATGTCTGGAAGCTCTGCACTGCTCTAGCTATAGCAAGCTGACAAAAACCTCACCCTACAGAAGAGTTTTAGGCATTTGAATGCTGTGGAAGTAAGTCTGCAGTTCCCGTATTATGCTTAATCCAGTTAATCACAGGCTGCTGCCAACTAAGTGGTGGTCTTCCACCCACCCCACTCATGTGCGCCTACCGCTCTGCTTGTGCTGGATACAGTGGTCATTGATCTCCCTGCGAGCAAGACCACCTTGCTGATCCACTAAAGAAACAAACTGTTTTTCAGTTTCACAACTCAGCTGCATTACAATGAGATTCAAGACAAAGGAAGCAGTAGAAAAAACAGCGCAAATGAGCGGAGGGACCATGCAAAACAAAAACAGCCTCACAGCCTTACACAGCATGCAAAAAACAGATGTAACAGAGAGGAGACAGTGTTGAAAAGTTTCACACTGGACTCGTACAGCCAACTCTAACCTGATGCTACTTTGGGTTGGTTGCCCACTATCCCGACAGTTCGGCCATTCATCCTGGCAAATCCAACAACAATGTTTCTGGCGTAGGAAGGCATGATCTCGAAGAATTCCCTCTCATCAGCAATCTGCAAGGGTGAGAGTTGGGCAGAGCCCATATGAGGACAGACATACATATGTGTATTTATATACACAGGCAAACACACCATCAGTTGTGTTAGTATCAGAACTTTTAAAACATTTCACAATTTAAACAAAAAAAAAAACCACAAAAAAAAAAACAAAAAAAAAACAGGAAAGAGACCATTCCATCTTCTTTGCAGCCTTCATGCCAGGTATTAACTAGTGCTGCACTTATTATCAAAACTGCCACTTAGGCAATCTATCAGAGAACATCTTTATGACATATTTATTCCTCCATAGTGAGCCTTTTTTCCTAGCTTGTAACATTAAAACTTCAAATCAGATGTTAAGAACTCCCTTCTCGCAACTTAATTATTGGCAGACTACATTTTTAAAGAACAATTTCCAGTGATAAAAAGCAAATAGTACTCCACAGAGCTCAGAAACTCTCCAAGACACGTTTAATAAATACTCTTTCTCTTTGCATGTTCAGAGCACTTCATTAACAGAGGCCAGGAGAGCTGGCTCTGCTGTGTCCATCTCCCCTGGCCACCAGCAGTGCACACAGTAGAGAACGGAGAAACTTTTATCTGCAGCAGAGGAATGCACGCACTATGTCAAACATGTCTGTCTGGAACCACAGCTCCTCGGTAGCTGCACTTCTCCCTGGGGTTGAAGTTCCAGCATGTGTTCTGCAAAGTGACATCCGCTGGTGTATAAAGCGGTATCAAAATTCACATGTTCAAAAGAGATCATAATTACACATGGAGCAGTAGCGACACCTATACATGGCTGCCTAGTGTTTCCTACTAGAATTCCATGTTTTCAGCCCTTTATGAGAACTTTGCCTATACAGACTGCAATTTGCCAGCCATTTCTGGGACTGTGGCACAATGAGAAATTGTGAAAAATTTATTATTAAAGTAGTTTTATTTCCTTCCTTCATGCTTCTCTAAGTCTGTGAGACTTCAGGGTTTTTTTCCTAGTTCAGACTTTTTTTAAAATGCCAGCTTTTAGAACAGGTAGTGCTGAAATTCAGAATGGAAGAATCCAGAGAATAAAAACAGCCTGAGCTTGCTTTCTCCACTAAAGTTAGTCTAAATGCAGCCAGCTGCAAAGCGCAACGTGTTAGCTGAATGAGCGTGTGGGGATAGACAGTCAAATATAACAGCAGAAGGGAGAAGTTTGTAAAGGTCCTACAAACACGGCTGAACTCCCCCCACGCATATGTGCTGCCCACTGTGACATGGAGTTACTCCTAGCTTCGGCATCCACCTAAGAACCCCGGGTTGTCTGCCATTCCACATCCCTGTGATAGAAGCAGCAGCTGGAAATTTTAATACTCAAAATTCAGACTCTCAGGCTGCTCTACAGGGGGCTGTAGCAGTTTCATGTGATAAAACTTCTTTTACAGCCATGTTCTCTGCCCAAGCATTTATAATGTATTCAGTTGTTAAAACTGGAAAAGTGAAGCACTCAATGTTAGGCAAGAGGATTACCAGCATTGCCTAGGCTGCTTTAATAAAACCTCCATCATTTATAAATTGCAATACTGGCTATCAGGTTCTTTTTTTTTTAAATAGTAAGATGTTTCCTTCCCTGCTGCCCTGCCAGGAGATCTGCCTCAATGAAACTTCTAACATCGGACTTTCCAAGCTTCTGAGTCCTTGACTTGTGATTTAAAAACAAAAACAAAAAAAAACCCACTCCTGTACTGTCTGTGTATGTTATTGTCTCTTAGAATAAACAGAGAAGGGTAAACCTTTGGATGCAGCCTATGTAGTTTATTACCTCTTATAAAAAAGTGACCAAATTGAAGACAGTAATAACAAGGTGTGGGTCGGGGGGCAAAGTGAGAGAACTCAAGGCAGGAGAGGATTTCAACCCCAGAGAGAAAACTGAGAGACAGCATCTTCCAGCTGTAGTTACACACGCAGCATATGAAGATGCATCCTGAAAACAAATCTTAGAATTCCTTTCATCTGCTAAAATCTTTTTTTCTGCAGTTTTTGTGGCCCCTTCATTCACAGCTACTACACAGGTAAAAACAGTAACTTGTGAAGACTGAAAAAAACTTACCTTTGGTGCCATTCTATTGGTTTCTTTCAATTACTTAGACACAGAATATAATATATCCACATTAATTGCAACAACGCTCACACTAGCAGACTTACAGAGTGTATGATGTCCAGCATATCGTAGGCTTTAGTAGATTCAGTTGGGACAACTGTGTCCAGCTCAGGAACCAAACGGTCACTGCAGAAAATAAGTAAGTATGAACAATAGTTACTGATCAGATGAACACCAAGACCAAAAAAAGAGTTGCACCTCTCAGACACTTCATGGAAATGCTTCTCAAATACGGGGAGAAGGAACAGTCCTCTTCGTCTCAGCCAGTTGTGCCTCAGGCACTGAGCCCTGTGCAGCAGGAAGACTAAAGCCCAACTGATCTCGTCCTGAAGGAGACACCTCCTCTACAGGCACCTGTGCTTAGGAAACCATCTCCTGGAAATACATTTTCTCCTCTTTGACTGAAAGAGCCCAACATCAGGCACAGGGGATAGTGGGGGAGGTGAGAGAGCATGCTGCACAGGGCGCTGAGGCCACGGGGGCACAGCTCAGCCGTGGCTGAAGGACTGGGTAGAACAAGCATCAAGGTGGCAAAAGCAAAGAGCCTGCTTGGCTGGCGGCTCCGGTCCTCACAGCTGGACGGGCAACACAGTTTCTCCCAACAGCAAAGTTTCCTGTCACATACCTGATGGACCGTGCAGACAAAGCTGAGGAGCTGCACATTTACAGCTCTGATCCCTTCCTTGCCCACGTTGTGCATCTGTGAATTTGAACACACTTGGCCATAGGAAAACTCTCCATACTTACTTCCCCTGTCACCCAACAAGCAGAGACTCATGGGTGGGGAAGCAGATCTCTCTCGCTCCTTCAGTTTAACGGCTGTGTTTGAAGCGTCTTTATTGTTACTCTGCTTAACAGTGACGCATTCGTGTGGCACTTTACTTTTAACAGAAATGCTGCCTCCCTGTTAGCAGCTGACACTACCAGTTACCTCCGTCTTTGATTATATTAGTTTCATTAAAGACCTACGAGTGTTAGCCATGCACTGGGCCTTTGGATTAATTCAGTCCCCGTGTGTGTGTGTGTGTGTGTGTGTGTGTGTGTGTGTGTGTGTGTCAATTTTTGGCAGTCAACACTGAGAAGAATTCAGTGAGTTTACAATTGTGCTATTCCATTAAAAAAATGATCTGTATTTGTTATGAATGGTGTTTCTGTGGAGTTGTTACTGAATTACTATTTTAACAATGCCGTGATTTAGTGCACTTAAAACAAGACAGCACAAGGTTCTAGACACCCAATTTAAAACCAAAAGTGATCTGCAGTTTGTCAAAATCAAGACAAAAACTAATAATGCAAGCCCCACAGCTGTCTCTGTGCTCCCTCACATACACAGGACCAGAGAGGCACAACTCCCTGCCGAGAGGGTAAGAGATACATCTATTAATAGAATAAAACTAACAGCAACACCTCCAAGTATTTTTTCCACATGATTAAGAGTATCGCATGTAAATATTTTCATAAAATGATAAAATGAAACCTTAATCTGATAAAAGCAACCAGTTTTAGTATACTAAAACCCCAAGCTACAGAAGATTCTAAAACTTTTTCTTGTCCATAAAGTAAATGTGAATGTGCTCTTAAGTTCTGGCCATTGCCTGTGGTACTCCAAAGGACAGGGGAAGTGGAAAAATAAAATTACTGCTTGCATAAATTCTGTGCTGTACAGTACTGAGGGAAATTACAACAGCATTAAAATAAATAACCATCATCCAAACGAAGACATTACGCAGGATACCACAGGTTGGAAAATCTCCTTCAAATCATCACAGATAAAGGACACCGGAGCTTGCCAGTCAAGTCACTGGACTTAAGAGGCTGAGAACTGTGTTTCTTACGGATCCCACTTTTCAGGAAGGAACTGCTGCTCATCATCAAAGCAGTGACATCTGAAGCTTGCCACAGTTTGAGACACTCTCACCCAGATCGATGCTGGTTTTTGTTCAATACAGAAGTGAAACTGTACTCTGTTACCAACAATTGATAACAACCTCCTCCAGGAACTTGTACAAACACTTAAGGCTTTCGAGGAAACAGAATTTGTTTATAGGCAAAGACTATAAAGGTAAACACAAAGGTGAAATCACACCATAACACTATACCAAATGCAACGAACGAGACACCCGTCAAAGGCAGGGGACATAGTCACCATCAGACAACTTGGAACTATAAGGAACCTTCTAACTCCAGAACGCAGGTCACTGACACAAAACTCAAACCGACAGAAGTTTCAGCAACCAAGACTGACATTTTTCAACACCACAAAGAACTCACCTACCCAGAGAAAACAAACAAAACAAAACCACCCCACCAAATTCTGGACTTAACAGTGAATACAAAAGTATATTCTATTTAATTTGCATTATTCGTGGCAAATTTTGGTGGTGTGAAAATGAGTAAGAACAAAATTAGAGGAATGGGCTTTGACTGGAGCAGCGGTAAGGATCAACCACATCAATCCAAAGCAAAAGGAGTATTAGGTGTCAATATGTCCAGGTGAAATAATACCAATGTAAGCGTTAAGACCACAAATGGGAGGAATACTGGAGACACTGCTATAAAAACAGGCAAATTTAACAAATAATCAGTCTTCACGTGTATAAAGACTACTAAATTGAAGTTATTAGTACAATTAGTGCATTTATTATACCGTGATCCTCTAATAATGTATCTGGTGCCACGTAAAAGATTATCTCCCTTAAAAAGATAAAGAACTAATTTCTTATATAAAGTAGCTACAACGTAACTGACAGCTTCTCACAAGAAAATAAGCTATGATAAAATACATTGATTAAAAAAAAATGTTGCCTCTATAATGACATTAGAACACCCCTATCAAGTCTATAGAGGGTGATTATCCCAGTACAATTTTTGAATGCTTAGAAAGAACATGGTAACTTCAGAGATAATCCAGAAAATTTAGCAAATAATGCAAGAGATTTGCTTTGGTTTGTCACTATCAAACCAGAACAGTCTTCCAGTTTATTTAATAAACTCCTAAAGACCAACATCTTGGAAAGATTTAGGACCAGCAACTAACTGACCTGTCTGACCATTCTCTAAAAGCAGCTAGCAAATTTATTTCTCTAATTGTAAACAATGTATTTCAGGTACCAGAGCAGTGATTTGTGAAATCCATCCAAATAAACCTCCTCACACAAATTGTTTCAAAGACATTGCAAAGCACAGTGAAGCGTGAAGAGATAACCTCCCCATGGTAAAATCTTCATGTGTTTAAGAACCACGAGACACACATCACGCACATCTACAGAACCGAAAGGAACACATTCAGGCTGCTCCCATACAGGAGAGGGCGACAACCCCTCATGGGTTCCCTACAGAAAGGGCTGAGCTGGGGCTGCAGCAGGATCTCGGGTCAAAATGCTTCCACTCCCCTGACATTCTCTGTCTTTAACACTACTAGCACGGCTGTCTACTCAAACCGTCCCGTGATGGCACTCTGGCTGTCCCTCCAGCTCTTGGAAAAACTCTCTGATCAAAGTCCAGACAGTTGCTGGTTTTCCCCTCCTGAAGTGAGTGAGCCCTTCCCTTGTCATGCTGCCAGCTACACGGCGCGCCTGAGAGACAAGTGCCAAGCCATGCAGCTTTCTGCCTCCTTGGCTTCCTTGGTGCTGCCCCACCTCTACCCTTAGCACACAGAACTTACCCAACAGAGACGTAACTGACAAAGAAGGGCAAGTTCTCCCCACTCGTGTTCACTGTGCTATTCTGCCTCACTTGTCTCAAGAGACTGCAACAGCCCATCTGTACAGAGATTACTTCTCCCCATATTCTCTACACAGCCTGCGTAACTTTTCTTTCAGAAAATAAAAAACCTGAGATCTAACAGTGAGCATGTATGTATGTATGTACACATGCATGTTGAAACACTCTGCATATTTACACACCACAATGCAGAATTACCAGCCAAGATCCCAGGCACAAAACACTTCTCTCTCATGCTCCTTGAGTCAGAGAAGCCACGAAATTTGGTGGTCAGAGACCACAGATCACAGCCAGTCTCCTCTTACCTGGGATCATGGCATTCACAGACTGGTGCTGGATCACGGTTGCTAAGAGGTAAATAATTAAAGAACTCTCGGAGGTTAAGTAAAGCATCTATATCATTCTCAAAGGCTCTGTGTGCAACTCCTGGAAAGAAACAGTTAAGCAGTTATTGAAATTATTTTAATTTTGCAACTTTTCATTTTCAAGTATGTACCCATAAAGATACAGAGAAGTAACAGCAAGAGTTTTTAAACCTGAGCTATTAACCATCAGGAGTTTTAAGCCACCAAATCTGACCAGCTAAAAACATCTAGAAAATGTATGGCTGTATCAGACTTCCTCCTTAACAGGTCTGGATTATTGATCTCATATTTAAAATAACATAAAGGGGTTTATCAGCTATCACAGACCTAGAGCTGGATCCCAATCTTCTGCAATTCAATCGAGGTTACTGTGCCGCACTCAAGCTTTGGACTACAAGTTCTTTTATAAAGGCTGGTGCTGAGCAGTGTCTCTAGTTGTGGTTTTGGTTCGTCACCAGTTCCGTTCACATACCATTTGAGATCCCACAGTCATTTCAAGCCTCAAGAAGATTCATGAGTCACCAAGTTTTCCCAGATGGGGTGTGGGGGGGAACCCACAACAGCGCTTCATCTCACATTGTCACTCGGTTTATAGTTAAGAAGTTCAGTCAATCATGTTAGTAAGCAAACAAGGGGGTTGTTAACGAGTATTTCAACCCACGTAAATGTCTGGACAACAAACAAAAAAACCCACACCACCCCAAGCCTGCTTTGCTAAGCCCTGCCCTCTGTCAATCTTCCCACTTCTAGAACCTTTTGTGGATTTGCTACTTTCTCTTCCAAATCCCAGAACTCTGCCACACTCCCATTTCCCCTATTTTGTTTTCCATTACTAAAAAGGACCGGCAAGAGAGCCCCTGCACAGGGTAAAATCATCTGCTTAAGTAGTTTTATCACTTCGACTGAAGTGACGCTTGAGTACAAAACTGCATTAGACAATCAGCTGTTTAGCCAGAACAACTATGTCATTTACTTTAAAGAACAATTAGTATGTTAAGTGAACTACCCAGCTCTCACCGGATACAGTAGTGTGTGTCTTTGCACCCCCGAGCTGCTCTTGGGTGACATCTTCATTGGTAACAGACTTAACTACGTCCGGGCCAGTGATGAATAGATAGGATGTATCCTGGGGGAGGGAAAAAAGCAAAACCACACAGTAAATGCTACAACCAAGCTGCAAAAGCTCCTAAGGGGAAGTCACAGCCTCTAGACACTTTCCCCAAAATAAGAATACAGTAGAACATAGGGGAAAATTTCTTAAAATTCCTTAACGTATTAAATTAAAAATCCCTCAAAAATGCAATTGCTTCAAAAATACAATTATCCACAAGTTACTGGGGAAGTTTTTCTTGATTTTTCATGATAAAATCAGCTTAATCCATCTGAAAAAAACATCCTTCATGCAGGGTCAGTTTGCACCCTCACCTTCACCATGAATGTGAAATCGGTCAAAGCAGGCGAATACACAGCTCCACCAGCACAAGGACCCATAATGAGGGAGATCTGTGGAACTACCCCAGAACACAGAACATTTCTCTGCAATAGAAAAGACGTCTCGTTTTACCAAAAAAAAGTGCATCTTTCAGTCTGAATTCTTGCAGAATCTGCGCAGGCAATCACAAACAGGAGAGGACAGCTTATTTTATTTACTGGGAGATAAATAAGTATCTGGTGAGAATGTCTTGAAGCAAATAGAACCAAAATAATTTTGTTGCTTCCGTTTTGCTTCTTTCTGTTCCCATGCATTCGGTTTCATATACCACGCAATGATGGCAAAGGAAGCGGGAATGCATGACCCCAAGAGATGCTGCAGGGGCAAAAACTTCACTGAGCCTGGAGTGCCGGGGAGTGTACGTAGCTGAAACTTGAACATACAGGTACGTTTATCGCTCAGAGGCAGCAGTAAGCTTTACTAACAAATTGTCTCAAAGATTCTTTTAAAATCAGATTCCTGCATCAGCTTGAGTTTTACACAAGGGTGAATTACTGCTGTCCACCAACATGGATGGCATAGTGTCCAAAAAAAATGTTTACATTGCTCATTGCTCAACTGGATTACAACCAATTTCTGTAACTTCAATGTATCATCCCAGATTGCACTAATCCAAGACTGTTAGCTCTAACTAACTTGTTATCCCACATGCTCACATTCCTACTGAAAGCACAATCACGTTTATGTTCTGTGCGCTTACTTTAAAGCAATGTGTTTCGTTAGGCATATAAAATAACGTCATTCCTGTGAAATAAAACAATCAGTAGCACATCTAGAAGAAACAGTTCTTGCATTACCCACAAAAATACTGTAGAAACATGAACCTTTCACCAGTTCAGTCAAGTACCGGACATCCCCAAACGGTAACATTTGTACTGCATACTATTCTTTGAACAGAAACATCTGACTTGCATCTTTTTTTTCTCACCTCCCACCCAAAAAAAAAAAAACCCAAACCCCCCATTTTTTCCCCCCACCTTGACAAAACAGGCACTTGGTCCTTCTGATCTGAGTTTCTCAAGTTTTCTTCAAGTGCATAGTGTCTGAGTTAGTTTAAGTCCCTCTTTCTGCAGTGGAATTCTTTCTTTCACCTTTTACCAGCCCTATTGAAAACAAATCTGCTTTGTGAAATTCCTAACATGTCTGTATTTCAGAGACGCGGGGACAGCTGGTGGTGGATCACAACCATCAGTCACCTCACGAAACACTCTCTGAACTACAGCATGCCCACCTGTCTCAAACACTCGAGAAAAATTACATCCCACACACAGGCAACCTATACGTCAGTGTAAATCAGAAAGTTAAATAGTTGTTTGGGATTTTCTTCCAATTAGGTAAATTGCCTATTCTTTCATACTTGTGACAGATCTCACTATATAGCGCGGCTCCTACAAAGCTTTTTGTTGGACCACCGTGTTTTACAAGGCCCAGCATTGCCCATGTTTAACACATGGGTAAATGGAACTAAGTGGTATGGTAGTTTGCCCAAAGCCAAGAAGAGAACCAAGGAGACAGTCCAGGTCTCACAAGCCCTCATATATGCTGCTTTATCCACTAGGTAACACTGGCTGAAATAGGACGATGATAACCTAAAAGTTTACTTACAAGGACCGGCTTAAGTAAAGGAAGACTTTGTCCATCTTTGTGGATGCCAAGCTTCTGGGTCATCCAGCAGCCTACTTACCAAAAATATGTCTGCATAGCCTGCCAAGGACTCCACTCCCTCCTGGATACGGGCTCCTCCAGAGTCATTCAGCCCAATCACGGGTGCTCCAACCATGGCAGCTTGATCCATGACCTAGTGATGAATACAAACTCCTCATTATTGACCTAGCTAAGCTAAAACCCCAAAGCAACTAACTCCAAAATGCACACTCCCTAGAAAAAAATCCAAACGTGCCAGAATGTGAACCACCTACACAGCACTCAGCTTCTGCTTCACTTGTATTAACTATCACAGTCACTAAGTGCTTACTGAGGTATCGTGTTTTAGCCTCCAGTCTGAATGAGTCAAAAGATACACAGTTAATCCCTCTCATGGTCTTTAATATTAATCTGCCCCACTAGCCATGCATCTCTGTACTCGCACTGCATTATCCAAACCCTGTGCTAAGTGACACTGCAGTTTGGACCAAAGAGGATCCAGCCACCTTTGTTCATAAAAGGTCTCAACTGCACCTTAAACATTCTCTCATATATGTCTAATCTGATCTTAGAAGTTTATTGCAGTGCTGATTGCATAATCTCCCTAAGCAGTATATTCTAATGCTTGATTATCCTTCTTAGAAGTTCTTTGAGAAGACTAAACTAAAACCTTTCCTCTGGAAATTTAGAAACGCTACTTCTTTCTTGATATACAGTAGTCAGCGACAGCAATTAACTACTGCTTTGCCTCCACATTCGTAAACATTCAGGTACCTCAAATCTCCTTTCAGTCTTCATGTTTCCCTTCACGTTTCTAAAGTAAGCACCATCAATTCAGTCACAGTTCTTTCTACATCCTATTTTCTAGACCTCTGATCATTTTGGTTACTTGCCTCAAGATCATACGCAATACTCCAACAGAGGCTTAAGTGGAAGGAACTAATTCCTTACATAAAATATTCCTGCTTATTGGATCCCAGTAAAATGTTTGCTGTTTTCATAACACTACAGCACCAGCATATTATGTCAAGATCTGCTTTAACATTAAGATCCGCTTTTGCTTCTAAGTAGTCTTCTATAAAACTACACATTGTCAGTTATTCCCCATTTTGAATTTCGAGGTTGCTCTTCCCTGCCTGGTATTAGCCCTTTTTAATCATTGCCATAAAATTGTATCTTATTTCAGACAATCTTTAACTTACTAAGATTTTTAAAACTTCAGTCCTGTCTTTCAGAGTGCTTGCAGCATCAGCCTTGAATTTTGCATTGCCCAGAAACATAGTACCATATTCAAATCCATAGTATCTTAGCGGTACCAAAGCTCCAGCCCAAACATGAATCAGTGATAACTGTCTTGTTCTGGAGCGGCTTTGTTCCTACTTGCAGTCATTCCACGTAAAACAGGGGTTCTTCAGGCTTTGTGCCTGGATGTCCATGTGAAAGTTGAAATATTGTGGTGGCAGACACACCGAATGACTTTACAATTTAAATGCAATCTCACATCTAAAAACCGTCGGTGTGGATTGCAAGCAGGGGCTCTGTGAGCCGAGTGCCCTCGTTTACTTATGTGAACGTTACACAAGGCATTAGCAAATGCCTTATTAGAAATCAGCTGAGTTGACATTTATTGCTTCTTACTGGAAGCCCTGTTATGCTATGGGGACAGGTTAGTGAAAAAAGTTCACTGATGCATTTCGCTACTTTCCAGGGACTTACATATGGATTATTTATTTATTTATTTCAAGGCTTTTCCAGACACTGAAGTTCTTCCTAAAACACACATCGATATGCACATTCAGACTACTGAAAATGTGTTCATATATTTGAGACCAGACATTTTTTTGCCATACCAGTTTTTATAGGGAACATTGTCTTGAAACATGACATCATAGATGCACATATGTAGGCTTTAAAGTGTTCCCCACCACAAGCAGGCACCCATTAATCCCAAAAGACCCACACTAAGTCTCTGCTGCTTCACAGAAACCATTACAAGCATTTCATGTGGTCTGAAAGACCACAAGGCTCTTCTACAAAAGTAACCAGCCCAGACCTACCCAGCTTGGATCTTCGCTGCAAGATGCCAAACACTGCTACCTCTCTGCAGCTCCAGGAAAAAATCCCAAATGGGAAACAATTACCACCAATGGGGCGGATCTCCAGGAAAGCACCTTCACTTCCATGTTCCGTGACATTTTACATTCCTTATGCCACCGATAAGGTTGGCAGAAGCTAAGACTGTCTCTCTTAAAACAGATTTCTGCTTCCCAGAATGTGGCCTAAGAAGAACTAAGAGAAGTGAGACATCACACCACCCAGCCAGTCTTTTATGACCTCTCCACTGCCCAGGGTGCAGCCTCAGACCCTGAGCCCCAAAGCAACTGATGCATCCAGAGCCTTCAAACTCTGGAGCCTACCACTGATGTTGATGCCAACCAAGAACAGTATCAACTAGGAAGGACACAGGTTTTTGCTTTTTTTCTAGTTCTGCTATCAGCACTCTCCCTGCTTCTTTAGAAGTCAGAGATCAAAAAAAACCAAGCAGAAAGGATCCCATCATTCCAGTACTATTACATGCCTCCCCAATAGAGAGAGACACAGCAAAGCTCCAATGTGGAAGGGCAATATCAAGTCTTTCCTGATACCAAGACTTGGTATTTAATAATAACTTGGCCAAGTAGTTATTATCCAGTCCAAATTCTTTATGTTTCCTAGTTTTACACCTCCTCACTGCTGAGAAGCCTGTGCCAAAAAGCAGTTATTTCCATCACGAGAAAAGGCCTTGTGCACCAAAAACCTTGTTTCTGATTCCACAGCAACAAGATCCAGGAAATCTTCACCAGCCCATACCACTAAACACTCACACATGAAAAGGTTCTCGTCCTCCCCACAACTGGGATTCAAACACCATCTTTTCCAGTGAGACAAGCAGACAAATCAGAATAAATAGCCACCAGTGCCTGATAACTGTTTATCTTCAGATTGTTCACTTGTTACATTTGCTTTTTATAAATATTACACACTTCCACATCACACTGTTTACAAGAAAAAGTTTCTCCTGAGTCATTTCACATTTCTCCAGTAGACAATGGCTAGTTAATAAATACTTGTGCTCTGCAAGTCTCTCTTGTCTTTGGTAGCACGGTACAAAAGGCAACTTAATTCCAACAAAGCGTGTATTACTTGGAAAAGCTGTCTTATACTTGAAAAGCTTCCAAAGGGTACCTCTCTGCTCGCCTGTGCTTTCACTTCTTAATTGACATGAGGAGGCAGGCATTTTCAGGTTGCCATGGCATACACCAGAGTCCACTAAAGTCAATCACAAATCATATTCTCCAAAGTCATTAACGCAACAGACTGAAAAAAGGACGCTCACAATCTTTTGTTTTCTCCTATGCAATATTACCTTGCAGATCTTCTGGGCATGAGCTCCAGATAAACTGCCTCCAAATACTGTAAAATCCTGGAGGGAAAAAAAAATTTCAGATTAGGGAAAGAATCATTTCAGTAAAATGTCATAAAATGTTGCAAGTGAATAACACAATCCTACAACACCCCATATTTGGTATGCTGGTCCAAAACAACTTGACTCCCTTAGTGCAGCCTGCAGATCAATCCTGTCCAATCCAAGCCTCCTTTACAAGGAAAACGATCTTTTATATGCATTTGCCAGTGGATTCCATGTTACAATCACAAACTTACTATGCTGCATTTGGGTTGTTGGTTTTTTTTTCCTTCACAGAAACAACCTCTCTTTCTACAAATATACACTTCTCTTTTATAGACATTGTCAATACTGAAGTAGTCTGGAGAAATTTCACCTGTGAGGAGGGTCTGTGTTCGGCTCCTATCTCATGTTCAGGCCCACATAACAGTGTCCTTCCTTGGAAGAACTATATATCCAAGTCAAAAAAGGCAGGGGGTATGACTCACTCCAAGATCAGACAGCAATAGTCATTGTGGCCATGATAGCAAATTGAACAAAGGGTACTTTGTGGCCCAGAACAGAGAAGCAGTTACCAGTGATCTGAAAGAAAGCCTTTCTTACACAGTGTTAAGACTAACCAAGATAAATCTCTAACCATGGCGTTTCCTCTAAAAATGTTAATATAAAAAGTATATTCTAACATTAAAGTATCTATTTATATGCTGTCACAATCCCTTCAACTAATCAGAGTTTGAACCTGAGAAACAATTCAAGGCTGCTAAAGTGCCCTCTGTCATAAATACTGATCACTGCAATTCTAGTTGATGTCTCCAGCGAACAGCCCCCATTCTGTGGCCTGAAACCCAGAAATGGTTCTCAGGACCCGCAAAGCCCTCCACTGACACAGGTCTCCACACACCTGCAGGAACTCATCCACACACATCCAGCCGCAGGGACAGAGTCAACACTTGCAATTCCTTCAAGCACACGGGGCTCAGTGACTTCCCCATTAATTCACAACTTGATTATCAAAAATGTTTTGGGAGGACTCCTCCAGTCTCTCAGGGTATCAATATGCAATGATATTACACCAAAGTAATAACAGTTTGTTTTTTCCAAAACGATCCCACTGCCTCTGCATTCTTCACTCTTCTCATCTCACCCTCGTCACAGCTGCAGCTATCACCCAGCGAAGTTTCTAGAAATGCTTTTTTGCTTCTTATCTGAAGGTGCCCTGCTTCCTCCCCCAGGATGTTACATCCATCTTATGCTTATTGGTAGAAGGTACACAGGTACATTACTACACTGAAATATTGTGAATTTATGTCAAAGGATAAGTTTGTGCTATTTAAAAACCAACAAGCAAAACCAAACCTGACTGAAAACATAAGCCAGTCTCCCATTAATCCGTCCACGGCCAGTCACCACACTGTCTCCAGGGTACTGTATTAAAAACAGAATAAATTAATTTTAAATAATAATTAAAAAAATCAAAGCAGCAAAACGTCCACTAAAAAAGCCACAAACTTATACTGAGAACTAAGACAAAGCAAAGACCAATTCTCCGAGAGGCTGTCTTTCATATTTCCAGTGGGGGCTCCACAAAGATTCCCCCCAGCCCTAGAAAGGAAAACTTAGAGGTAATATCACATAGTAGTTGTGTATTAGTGTAAAGATTAGTGAATTTTGCAGTTTCCCTTCCAATTTCAGCACATCTGGAGTTAAAGCAAATCACATCCTTAAAAACAGGATGCACCTTTTATTAGGACCACCTGATGTTTTTGAAAGGACACAGCACACAATCCCTTCTTGAGGTATTGTTAAAGAAAAGAAAACAACCCTGGAGAAGTCAAAAAAATATAATTACAGTCACCTGAAATACTTCAACTTGACCTGTCCCATTTTTCACCCTGCAAATAAGGGACGAAGAAAGAGCTGGAAGAGGAAACGGAGCCTGTGAATCTTAAAATCTGGTTATCTATGTTGTCTCACTTTTTAGTGAGGGAAACGTATACAAGTCTTTCAAGACAACAGTAGAAAAGGAGCTTTACTGGGCTGTCATAAAGAAATTCCAGGCACTTAAATGCTTTTTTGTGGTTTGGTATTAAACAGGAAAAAAGAAAAAATGAAGAAAAAAAAAAAACAACAGGCGGGGCCCACTCCAAGGGCTACTTATGCTCAAGGTTATCTGTTTTTGCAAGGTCACACCGCTCCGGGAACTCTTCTCAGCCTGAAGAGACGGCACTGCTACCAGCTCAGGAAACACACCTGTAGTTCCAGCCACTGTCTCACACAGATGACTCCTAGAAGCCCAAGCAGCCTGCAGAGTGGCCTGGGTGTGGGTACAAGTCTTACCCTGCCTTCAGAACGTTCGAGAAACTCAAGAGAAATTCAATGCTAAACTAGTATTCCAGCTCACGGGGCACAGTTATGTCATCTGTTGTCAAACTGCATTCTGCAAACACAATCTGCAGCTCACTGAAAGGTGAATTCTGAAGGACAAGGAAAAAATTAACTCTCTCATCACTCTCAGGACTTTGCTGCTCCTCCTGTCTTCAAAACCAGCAATTTTTTATCAGCACTGTGGGATGCAGCATTGAGTAGCGTGATGAGAGGCAACACAGTAGTTATCCGAGTTTGCTGGGGAACAGAGTAAAAAATTTACTTAAGAAAAGATGTTTGCTCCTATGCTCATTGAGAGGGGAGAAGGTCTAACATGACATCCTCCCCAGCACCAAGTCCCATCAGTCTCCAGGCTACCAAAACGAAAACAAATCCTTCACCTTTGCCAGTTCCCAACGCCACAGCTGCTCACTGTGGAAGCCTGCCGATCCCTCCCTCATCCACACGATGCAGCCCTGCAACTTGAAGGACTGAAAACTCATGAACTGGTTTAATAACCACATGAACAGAAGTTGTAGTCATTGTGTGCAGCATGGGGCAGTAATGCATGCTGGGCAGCTTCTCACCACACCCCAAACCAAAATACTCCGCAGCAAACAGGGCCTTTTGCTGCAGAGATTCACGTTGAACAGGCCCATCTGCACTAGCCACTGACACATCCCAGCATGTTTGCTGGTCCTTTCTGTACTAAATCTCAACAAAATACTTTTCCCCTGTAGTAATTTATCAGGCATCAATGTTATGGTGAGAGACTTTGAGGAGCCACAGATTTTCCCTCTACGTGATGAACTTCATGTACCATGTTGGTGTAGGATACATAACCATGTACCTGAAAACTGCATAAGCAAGCAGACTGCAACTTGCTAACAGACCAGTATGAACGCCTGAATTTCCAAACATATCAGATTTTAAGGCCCTGAACGATTTTATGACTGTAATTTGGCAGACATAAGTATGGATCTGAGTTAATTCATCCTATAACTCTTAATGTTACCTGTAGGGAGACAGAAGTATCTACCCATATTTGTTCTTCATATCTAACTTGACTGACAAAGTTGTAACAACCACGTTCTACAGCCTCCTCTATTATTTAAATTACAAATCTAACACAATATCCAGGGAGGTATCTGAGCCAAGCAGGTGACCTTATAAAAAAAGGTATCAAGTTTAGACAATGGAAAAGTAAACCACGTAAGCTGTTACATGGAAACTGAGAATGGTAAAAGGAAAATTGCAAAACAAATAAAAAGCTGAAAATAGTAAAAGAAATTACATGTCAGCAGAAGAGCCTACTTTCAGCCAGCTGGCTGGCTAATCAGCAGAGGAGTAAGAAACAAGAGTTATACGATATAAAACTACCTTATTCTTACTAGAGTCCATCCCAAAGTCAGAACATCTGTGTTCCACAAACATGTCATACTCATCAAAACTGTCAGGGTCCAACAGCAGAAGAATCCGTTCCCTTGCTGTCAGCTTTCCCTGAAATGGAGCAAGCAACAATTAATATAGCCATCAGGTGGTTCTGGCTCTGTTTACTGACCACCAACAGACCTGGTTTAATCAAACATAGACTCACTTGATCTGCCACATTTGGCACATTAAGCAACTGCATGCCCCCAAAGCTGGAAATAGCCTATATTGTGATTATCCACCTTAAAAACAAGCATAATGCAAGCCAGACTTTGAAAAGGCGGCTGACTACTGGAGCGGCATGACCACAAGATAAAGGAAACAATCTCAGAGTCTTTTCAACAAGATATAATAGCATCACAGCTATTTTTGCCTACACATTTAAATGCTGCTATTAAGGCCTTTGTTCTATTCTTAAACATGGAACCCTTCCACAGCTGAACGAGTCCTTACCCACAGTTCAAGGCTCAATTCACCATGCTCGATATTTGACCACAGCAAATGAGAGGAAAAAGGAAATACGACAGCCTGCAGGGATTTTCTGACAAAATCCTTTTGTTCTTTTTTCTGTTGGGACATTGATATGGGCATAAGTAGAGAAAGGGCCAAGAACATAACTGACTGACCAGATATGCATGTCCCTTGCTCAGGACTGATGATGCCAAGCAGTAATACCTGACTGCAAAGTTCTTTGTCTCTTGACCTGCCAAACCAATGTTATTTCCAACCCAGGTAAGCATCTGTCTCCAAAGGTCAGGGCACCTGGCTTGTCTTCTTTATAGGGGACGGTGTGACCCTACCTCAACATGACGTTAAAACACAGGTCAGCTTCTCTGCAAAACTTCAGACCACTAGGTCAAAAAGTTCATGAAAATCAACAAGCGTAGGAAAGCCTAACGCAAGCCATGGATTCTATTTACATTTAAAATGCCGTAAGATGTTTGGGGCCCACACACACGCAGAAATGCTTGTTTTGGTATGTCAGCGCCCTAAATGTAACGCGGTGAGCCTGTCCCTGGCGGGGGGGGCACTGCTGCTGGGCGAGCCGGCCGCTGGCGGGAAGGGCTGTCACGGTCACCCTGATGCCTACACGCCATCGTGGCACCACCAGGTCCCTGCGTTACACTGAGAAGACATCCCAGCGAGAAACAAGAAGCAGGAAATCTGTACCGGCACCCCCTCAGCATCGCCCAGGTTCTGAACGGGAGAGGCAAGGGCCTGACAAGCCGGCGGCTGTCACCCTTCCCTCTGCCTCCCGCCACTCTGCGAGCTCGCTGCTCTCCGAGATCACCTCACATGGGCCAGGCCAGCGTGAGGGGCCGGGCGGGCCGGTTGCCCGCCGAGCCGGTGAGGCGTTACCGCCGGCCCCGTGCCGCGCGGCGGGCGCTGCCTCAGGGCGGCTGCCAACGCCGCCTCAGCCGCGCCGCCGGCCCGGCCCGCCCGCCCCAGCGCTTCCCGCCCGCGGACGCGGGAGGCCGCCTGCCCCCGCCCGCAGCACCGCTCCCGCCCGGCCCGGGGCCGGCGGCCGCCCCGTTAGGAGCCCGGCGGCGGCGGCGGCCCGGGGCCCGGCCGCGGGGGCAGCGGGGAAGAGGCTCTTCCCCCCGCCGCCCGCTCCTCACCCGCTTGTGCTGGGCATCGATGCGGCCCTGCCCGCCGCCCAGCAGCGCGGCGCGGCGCTTCTCCTCGATGCGCTCGGGCACGGAGGGCGGGCGGGCCCCCGAGGCGGCCCGGTGCGGCCCCGGCCCCGGCCCCGGCCCCGGCCCGGCCCCGCGCAGCCGCGCCGCCGCCGCCGCCCGCCGCAGCACGCGCACCGCCGCCATGTCGCGAGCCCGCCGGCGGCGGCCGGAGCGGGAGCGGCGCCTGCGCGCGGGCCGGGCCCGGAGCCAGGGCGGGCGGGGGCACGGGCGGCGGGACCCGGGGCGGCCCGAACCGCGCCGGGCGGCGCAGGGGAGCGGCCGGCAGCTGCCGGGCCCTGCCGCCCCCTCGGGCCCCGCCCGGCCGCCGGTTTTCTCCGGCCGACTGGTTAATGGCTCTTACCCTTGCGCAGGGCGCTGTGCGCCGGCCCAGCGGGACACGCACCGGCTCCGTCTGGCTTTGGAGCAGCCCGGGGGGACCCCGGCGAACGTGAGCTCCAGCAGCGGGGCCGGCGACGCACGGGGCCTGCCGCTCCCGGCGAGCCGCCCGCCTTGTCCTTGCGAGCACTGGAATGTCCCTGTGACACCAGCAGCGGCCCCCTGCCTCCCGGTGTCAGCGGGCAGCCCGGCGGCAGCCACGGCACGATTCCAGGGGCACGAAGGCCGTGAAAGGCCCCAGGCACGGGGGTGTGCGAGGGTGTTGGGGCACACGCCACCCGCACGGGCACAGGCCGAGGGGCCCGGCTGCCGTGTGGCCGCAGTACGGAGACCTGATGTCACCCATCCCCAGGCAGCCCGCCAGCCGGCCAACACCACCGCCCACCTGCCCCGTACTTGGTCGCCCCTGTAGCTCATCTCGGGTACTGACCACCAAGGAGTAAGAGCGAGTTGAAAATCGCTGGAATAGCACTAGGTGAATGCTGCCTCACCTATCCGTACTGAGCACAAAGGAGGACACAAGCTTGGCCCAGCAGGTGTCATAAGGGTGAGTCTGGAGGAGGCTCTCCAGGAATGGAAATTCTTGGGTCGTGCAGCATTCACAAGCTGCTGTGCAACCACTCATTTTGGAAGGGCTCTCAGGGCTCCACTCCAGTCTTCTACTCAGAAGAGAGTCAATGCTGGATTCATACCAGGTTTCTCAGGGCTTTGTTAGTCAGATCTTAAAAGTCTGCAAGGACAGACTGGCACAGCATTCCCGGTCCCTGCTTCAGTGCTCAGCTGGTCTCATGGGGAAACTAGCTCCCCTCCCACCCCTTCTATTAAGTAGCAACCTGCCCCATTTCGATTTAGGACAACTGCTTCTGGTCCTGTGAGTACGCACTTCAATAGAGAGACGTTACTGAGGTGACAGGCAGGCTTTTCAGTACTGGAAAACAGCTGTCAGTGGTGTCCCCAAAGGCTTCTCCAGGCTAGCAAAGCTAAAGGGCAGTCCCTCAGCCTCTCCTCCTGGGGCAAGTGCTCCAGCCCTTCACCATTCACCATCATGCTATCCCTCCTCATCACGATGTCCCAACGTGGACGCAACTGCACTGTAAAAGATCCTGTGAAAAACCTTGCCCAAGCCAAGGCATCTGCTCTTCCCTCACCCACAGAACTAGTCATCACCAGAAGGCACCAAGGCCAGTTACACATGATTTACCCTTGGTTAATCTATGCTATTCCCAATCACCTTCTCCTTCATGTGCCCAAAAAGACATCCAAGACCTGCTCCATGGTTTTCCTCAGAGACCAAATTGAGGCTGACTGCCTTACAGTCCCCCAGATCATCCTCTCCACTCTTGTAGATGGGTGTAACTGAAGCCTTTTCCCAGCCATCAGGGGTCTCCCCTGATCTTCATGGGCTTTCAAAGATGATAGTAGCCTTGCTGATGCCTGCCAGCTCTCTTGGCACACTCGGGTCATTCTGTCTGGTCCCCCGGACCGTATGTGTCAAACTTTCTCAGTAACTGCTGCCTCAATCATCCTCCACTATCGGTCACCCCTGTCCTTGAACCCCTTCCTGTAGGCACAAATGCCTGGGGAGATCTTGTCAGTGAAGACCAAGACAAGGAAGGCATGGAGTACCTCAGCCCACACCCTACCTGGCGTGAGACTGTCTCAGCCCCCAGCCAGAGTAGCTGCAAGGGGTTAGCTGCATTCCTCCCACCTGTGAGACAACCGCTCCTCTGCAGCTGCTGACTGGGCTTGGCACTCCCCAGCCAGGCTCAGGCAAACACCAGGAAGCACAGGTTCTCCCTGGTCACATTGCCCAAGCAGAAACAAACAGGAGATGTCTGGAGTAAAAGCCTCCCATTGTCTCTCAGTAGGAAATATATGTGCACTGCAGGTTGGTTAATTCAGGCTGGCTACAACAGCTTCCTCGTTCAAAATAAAGGTGAAGAGCAATTCTGCAACTTCAGAAATTAAAGTGACCACTATTCAGAATGTGGGTCACGTGCACAAAAGGTTAGAAATCTGCATTCTGGGAACGGAGAGGCTTCAAAAAGACCCCATCCTAGAAAAGAAAGTTGGCATGCCTCAACAGCACAGCGATGGGAGTTACTAGAAGCAAAAAGGCATTCTTCAGATAGTTGAAGTTCTGCCCAATAGAGGAGTATGGGGGAAAACAGAATTGTAAACTGTTGCAGGTTACACATAAAAAAGGGAGTGAAAAGACCGAAAAGTACTTTTAGGAACAACTTGCTAGAAGTATTAAAACTAGTAAATTCTTTTTCAAAGAGGAAAAGGAACCATGCCAGAGAAGCTGGCAATGAGACAAATCAAGATTAAAGGGATTACTCAGAGACTATACAACCATTGGAGAAAAAAAATATTTTGTTTTACATCTGAATTCAGTGCAAAGGAACCTGAAATGATTTCTGAGCCAAATGCCCTGGGTTTTATTTGATGAAGGGATACATTGGAGATTCTGTTTCATCCTGAAGAGCAGAAGATTAAGGTACAGAACAAATCATTAACACTAATACTAACAAGTCTCCCGGACCAAACTGTTTTCACCTCAGTGTTATAACTCTGAGATGAGCTAGCTTAAATATTAAGTCTTTTGCTAAAAACTCATGTGGCAGGTGGCTATTGCAATGCCAATTTTTAAGGCAGGCATTAAGGGATTTAAGAAAACTATAAACCTGTAAGGATTTAAGAAAACTATAAACCTGTAAATCCAATATGAATTATGAAGCAAAATGAAAAAACACCCACCCACCAAAATCCCCACCCACCCAAAAAACAGTATTAGCAAACATGTAAATAAATAGGACATACTTGGGAGGAGCTGACACAGGTTTTGTACAGAAATTCATCCCATGCAGATCTAGTGGTTTTATTTAATAAAGTCAAACATACGCAAGGGAGATTCAGTTCATATAATTACTAGGATTTCCAGAGGCCTTTGAGAACGTCCCTTATTAGAAGCTCTTGAAACTAAGTTGTCATGAGATTAAAAGGAAGGTTCTGTCATGAATGAATGGTTGTTTAGGAAATAGAGAGTGAAAAGTAAATTTTCACAGTGAAACAACTTTATCAGCAAGTCCCACGGGACTCTTAAGCTGGGACATCTCTTCCCCAAGTTGGGACCTATTCTGTTCATCACAATTGTGAAAGATCTGGAGGAGGGAGGTAGTAAGGTGCAATTTCCTGCCGCGAGCAAGTGATCTGGTTAACAACAGTTCTGATGCTTGACTGAAGAATCACCAAAAGACCTCACAGAACTCAGAGAGAGGTGAAATTCAAGTAGATTTCAAGTGAAGCACTGGGGAAAAAAAACAACCCCAAGAATACATACATGTTGGACCCTTGAACTGTCTGTTTCCAAAAGGATTAAGTTCATAATACCTCTGCAAAAACAGCAGTTCAATTTTCAATAGCAGTTAAAAACCAAACTGAGTATTAGTAATGATTACAAAAGAGAGCAAAACAGAAAACACAACATGCTACAGAATACCTCTATTGTAAATGTGCGTCTGTAATACTGCATGCAGTTCTGGTCTTCCATCACACTTTGTGCCCCACTCTTAGAAATGAGATAAGCATATACAATTTTATACATTCTCTAGTGTATATACACACATATACGTACCCCCAGAAAAACAGAGAGAGAAAAGAACAGAGCTGATTGAGCATGTGAAGTGACTTTTGCAAAAGCAGCAAAGGAATAGTCCTCAGCCTGGAAAAGGGACAGTGGAGGTAGAATGACGGACACCCACAAAATCAGGAGTGGCATGAAAGGGGAGGCTGGGGGTTGATTGCTCACTACCATTCCAACACAAGCTTTACAGGCGTCAGCTGGAACAGGCAGGTGGATGATCTGTTACAAACAGAGGTACTTCTCCATATCACACAGCTGAACTAAGGACAAGGTAGCCTGTGTGCCGAAGGGGTTTGGAAAGCATCTGGACAAATCGATGGAGGAGAAATTTGAGACTATAAAATGCAAAGGTATCACTGCAGTCTTTGGAGACACAAATTGCTGGGAGCTGGGAAACAATGCTATATGCTCACAATATTATTAGTGTTCCCTACATACTTATCATTGCCCACTTTTGGAAGCGGGATACCGGGCTTAGTTCTGACACAGTCATTCTTACAGTCCTGTATTGTTAGAATTAAGTTAGACATTATTTCAACAATGCAACAGAAAGCAAAAATTCTCCAGGCAGTTTCTCAAGAAGCCTCCTGTAATGCAATTCAGTGAAAGAGGAGAAAGTATTCTGAGGCCAAATCAAGTTACAAGAGGACTTTAAACCATGAGAAAATAGTCTCCTGCTATTCAGTTTTTCCATGTTCACTCAAATAGTAATTTGTGTGTCTTTTTGGTATACAGAAGTAGTCAATAAAAACCAGTTCCATCATCGACTTATATGTCTGTAAGCAACGGCCCAAAGTCATCAATGTCTGTTGATTTGTTAAGTCAGAAGGGCAACTCAGGTGTGTAAGAGGTAGATTCTTGTTCCCAGAAAAGTATGTGCAGTAGCATTCTCACTAAACCCAGATTAAACTGGAATACGTGCAGAGCTGAACCAGTATTCCAACATTAGCCATTTGGCTCAGAATCAGCTTGATTATTCAGTGCTAAGCCCAGATCATCTCCGCTTGCTCTGTGCTGTTCCAAACCAAACTGAAGTGAGAGTCCTGTTCTGACAAAACTCCTGTGACTCCTGGAAGCCCAGGTTTTGAACTGACTCACAACTCACACCCAAGATGACCAGGGACTCACAAAAATATACAGACCTCAGGTGAGATACAAACCCATACAAACCCAAAACTGGGTTTGTAGATACTGAAGGCAGAAGCAACTGCTGTGATCATGTTAGACATGCTGTACAGCATGAGATTGTCTTGGTAAGATACTCTCTGAATTGCATATTTTAATCAACTATCATATACTCGTACTACATTGTTTAAAATATTCTTTGTCCAATATAGTGAAATGATGAGTGTACTGGTGTCTCAAAAAAGCCTGTCAGAAGACCTCTGAGTGAAGATAAAGTGTTTGTCAGGGGAGCAACTGGAAGTATCTATTGAAAGAGGCAGTTGTAGTCTTCCAGCTTCAAAACAAGAAAAAGCAGCAAGGGGATTAACAATGTATCTGTCATCAGGCAGAAGATCTTTTATTACAGAACACCAGAAATGTTTTGGTCAAAGAAAAGCTGTACAAAAGACACATGGATCTAAGATGACACCTTTAGGAAGTCACAGTAATACTTATTTGCCTGGATGGGGAATGAGGCAGTCAAAGAAATAAGGCCAGTGTTTTCCAGCAGTTTGTCTATCCCACTAACCACCAAGAGCTGAAGGAGAGAGGTCAGAATATCCCTGTTTAAATAATAATAAAAAATCAAACCACTAAGCTAAAAACAATCTATTTTTTGAAACAGGCTCCTTGCATGAGCTTCTGTAGTACTTCTCAGTTTCACAGCTCAGTGGGCAGCTGGGAAGATGACCAAAGAGGAAGGGAATTATATTCCTCGAAGCAAAAATCAATGGCCAGCTCTTATGCAAGTGCAGAATTTACACGCGCACATCCCCCCCACACACACACACACACTTGCCAACCATTACAAATTAATAAGCTGTCCAAATTAATTTTGAGCTCATGCTATGTGATTGGAGTCATCACCCTGAGCTGGCTAGCACATGTAAGAGCTAGGAGTAGAGTGGTACTTCATCTGAACTCAGATAGAGGACTTGGGATTTTCCAGGCACACGCAGGAAACAAGAAGCCCCTGCCTAAACAAGCAACAGTTGATTTTGGATTTATGGCTCTATATTGGAGGAGGGGAAAGTCTGGAAGAATTTCAATTTCTTTGTTTGGTAACACCAGCAAAAGAGGAGATAGACTGCTCTGAGCTCTATCAATACCCGTCTGCTTCTAATGTGCATGTTGGGAATCTGTTTTGTGACGCTTTTGAAAGCTAAGGTAAACAGATTTCTTACATTACCCACAATGTAAAGTCTACTCACACAGTTCATGTAAACACCACTACAAGGAAAAAAATAACTTTAAAAGGTACTTTTGTAAATATAAGTTAGGTCAACATAGAACATGTCTAGCATCTGCTAATATCTCTCAGGTCCAGTTCTGGAAAAAAGGAGGAACTGATCTCATCTGACAGAACTTAAGAGTTGCACAGATGTACCCCATGACTTCTGCTTATACCTACACAATTTAATAACAACAGAAGGAATGTGATTACCAAAGATCTAATATGATATGCAAAATGCATGACCATACTTGATGCTGATTCAAATAGAACAATTATTAGGCCAGGCACGCTCACACAGCTGGAGAAAAGCTATTGCAGCTACACCCACTAGCCTGTTTCAAATTGAAGTGCTGGGAGAACTAAAGGAGAAAGCTGTGCTGAATAATAAATGCTGGGGAACACGTCCTACAAATTCAGCCTATGAAAACTGCCCTTAAACATATGTAAGTGAATTGCAGGTGACAACAATAAGCAGAACCTGTAACAATAGTGGCTTAATAGGTGATTTTTGTACTGAGATCCCAGGGACCTTAAAATTGTTGGGTAATACTCATTCTCAAGTCCTTGTGAATCCAGACCAGAAATAGATTCTTGTTTATTTGCTGGGTGTTTCTGAAAAGCAGCAGCTAGTTGAAAAAACACAAACCCACCAAACCAACCAACCAACCAACCAGAAAACCCCACACAGTTGCAGAGGGCTGGTGGACCTAACAGATGTTGTTATAAAGCTGTTTGTACAGCGTTGTGTATTTCAGTGTTCAACAACAGTGTAAGAGACTTTCTGGCTTAGAACAGGGAATTCCCCTGCGCCAGTAAAGACACAAATTGTACTGTGCTACTCCAGGTCTCAAGCTTGATAACATAGATACCTCCTCTTTCCCCCCGAAGGGCTACTTGCAAAAATAGATGCAAATAAAAAAAGCAGGAATTGGCTTCTTCTTAGGTGATAAGTACTTGAATGAAAGGGCCATTGCTGCCACTCCTAAACCTGTAAAAACAGGGTGTCCCTAGACATGGTATTGTAGGCATGAACTTCTTAAATCTAAGACAAGTATTCTCAGGGAGAGATCCTGATACAAGATTAGTAAGAAACCAGAATACCTTTTAGAAAACATGGTCACTCTGGAATAACATACGAGAATACTTCTGAACACAGAGGGGGGAAAATTGTTGTAACGGGAAAATTTACAGTTCATTGATGAGTCTAAAATGAGACAAAACCAATGGACTGGGGGTGCCAGCATCCTGCATTTTACTGGGATTCTGAAGCCATGTCACCATCGGACTGCCCCTCGGACGTTTGGGGGTTACAAAACTAAAAGGACAATCCTATGAGACAAAATGCAGGGAGAATTAAAAATAAAAAAAGGCACAGCGAAGTTAATTGCAGCTTGTATTGCAGGAGAGGTCCCTGCAGCTGTGTCTCGTTGGGATGGTAACAAGGATGAGCAGGTAGCCATGGATCACTTAACAGAAAGGCCCACAGGCTTTGCAGAATAGTGCTAACAATCTCCAGTTCCTTCCAATTGCTTTTTGGCAAAATTCAGTCTTTGTCTTTCTTAGGAGCTGCGGGGATATTTGCTGTTGTTCCTTTCTTCTGCTGTTGCTGTGATTTCACATTTATTAGTGTTTGATTTGTTTTGTTAAGTCATTAAGAACATCAGCCCAGAAAACACAAGCATTTCTGACTATGTTAGAACTGTTAAAATCACTCTAGTCTTATCCTGCCTCACTTTTCATGATATTCAAAATGTAACAACGCAGAAGGAGACATGTGTCAAATCAAACAAGCAAGCAAGCAATTACAAGCAAGTTTGCCATTGGCATTCATCTTCTATTTGTCTGAGGGGAAAAAAACCAAACAAACCCCATAATGAAACAACAACAAAAAGCACCAGTTTCTTCATGTCCAAGCTTTCAGAGGCAGTATATGTGGTGACCAGTTTGGGGCTGTTGTTTTTTTTTCTTCTCTGTTGATAACTTTTCCTTAAAGATGCAGCACTGTAGGAATTACACACTTCGGGATGCACCACTTCCACAACAGAAGGATCTCTTGACATTACCTCCTTTATCACCTCGTGTTCTATATAATACATTTACAAAGAGCCATCCATTGAGATCTAAATGGCTATTCTGCTCAAGCCCTGTAGTAAAGAATCAAAAGCTTAAAGCTATCACCCAAGGACTAAGGACATTAGTGCAGATGTTTGTGTTTGGCAGAGTCTATAGGCCATATTCTAACCTAACCTAATGAAACGTCTAGCTCTTCCCAAATGCAGCCATAGGCAGAAATGTTGATAGGTATTGGAAAATGAAATAACATCCCTATTCTGCCCTTATTCAGATATATTGTCCACTGAAAAGATAAAGAAATGTAAATCAAAAGATCAGCACGCCAGCTCAGACTGTCAGTGACTGAATGGATCCATGACCACAATCACCTGAAGGTTGGTTCGTTGGTCCGTCAGTTGCTCAGTCGGTCAGACAGACAGACAGACAACTGTACTGAAGTGCAGGAACAGATCTGCGATTGTACTTACAAGTAGCCTGTAACATCCGGAGTGAAGGAACTCATTTGCTGACCAACACCAAGGAATTTGGTATGTTGAAACAGAACCAGGTTCAAAATGTTGAATTGATTTTCAGGCACAAGGAAAACACATAAAAAAACTTTTTGCCTTTTTAAGCACTATTTGCATGAAGTTGTCTAAATGAATGTTCCATCTGTCCTCTTTTGCACTTTCCTCTCCCCCTTCTGCATTTCCCTTTCTAGAGGAAACACTAGCTCTTCTTCACCAATTTGAAGGAGACTCTTTGCTCCCTACCCAGGCCTCTTAAAACAGCCTCCCAAGTCAGATGGGTTTGGGGAGATGAAAGACACAGGCACGGAAGTGGAAATAAAACCACGGCAATTGGGCACGTGAGAGGAACTCCACATTAAGCCCTTCTTTCTGCCACTCTCCCTGCAGATGAGAGGGAAGGCTACTGACAGTGACTTCCACTGGCACATGGAATAATTTACTGTTTCAGGGCTTGTTCAATACTAAGCACACACCACCAGCTGCAGCGGTAGATGAGCAGCGAGAACGCTTGCGCTGCAAGGCTTTTAGTATCAGGGAGCAGCAAAAGTGGCTACTGCAGAGGGGAAGGTGAGCCAGGAAGGTGCCAGCAAAGCGGGCAGGGGCGGTATCATCACTGACAAGAAATACAGCTCCACAGTGCCTAAACGAGAGCAGAGCAGGTCCAGCAGCAGTGACAAGGGCGAGCCCAGTGGCCACCAGGCACCCGCAGCAGTAAGGCGGGTCCGAGGTGAAAGTCAGCAGGCCAGGCGCAGTATAGTTCAGCAGAAAGACAAGGTCTCCTGCTTAAAGACAGCTCCTCAGGCACAGCAGAGAGGGCCCAGATGAAACTTCTCACAGCTTGGCTATTTCTCAGCAGCCTGATCTGAAGTTAGCCAGCCTCACCACATCAGAGCTGGCCTGATGCGCAGGCAGGCGGCCAAACCGCTGAGGGCAGGGGGAAGACGTTGCAGAGCCTGTTGGTGTGCTCAAGACCCTCATATTTAGTCTTACCACTCAACTTGTCCTGGTGATCACAAACAGCCGAGGGCCTAACCCAATCTGTTTGGATAGCGGGGCTCATTCTCCAGAATAGTGATGCTGATAGACTAGAAGAAACAATCAACAGAGGTAGGAAAAATATTATCTGCTTCTTGGACTGCACTATTAGAAACAAGGATCCTCAACTCAAGAGTCTGACTGGAAGAAAAGTCAAATTCAGCAGATCAGCCAGCAACAGTGGGGAAAAAAAAGCACTATAAGCTTCCTCTGGCCAAAGGGGTATGACCTAGTCAGTCATGCTACTCTTGCAATTTCATGTTTGATTATTCAGTTATCACCATGATTTTCAAGAGTAAGGTTTACTTGCAGTTTTAGAGAGTTTATATTCTCTCCTGCCAGGATTGCAGTTGCTCTTAGATGGAATCCAAACCTATTTTTTTAGCACTCTCAGGGGATGTAAGAATAGCATGGGTTAATGCTGTAGATGGATGGGGATAGTGAGGTTTGGTCCTGGAACACTACTGATGGCAACTGCTGAATTCAGCCCATGCACAACATCCCAAAGGAGTATATCCCAGAAATGAGACGAGACCGGTGAAATTCATCGGATGTCAGGTGTCAAGTAAGTTCCTTGCAGAACAGCCAGAGCAGTGTGAGGTATAGGTGGGAGGGGTTGAGATGAGAGTGTTCAGGACACTGTGTGTTTGGAGTTTGGCAGAGGATGCAATGCCGGGAAGTGTACAAAGAACATGTACTTGGTGGGAAATTGCTTACATGTTATTTCAATTTGCTGGCTTGGTTCAGCACGTAAGGTGTTTCTGGCAGTAAGCTGAAGAAAGAATTGGGTATCTTATGGGCAATATCCATGTAGGCTGAAAGTGAGAATGAAGATGCTGTGCCATGAAATGAAGTCAGCTTAGTGACTGAACACGTGCAGAGAGTTACAGCCCAGAAACAGCATATTTAGTGTTTGCTGGGAGGTCAAAGGGTGGGGTGGGGTTGTTGTTGTAGGTATGCCTGTTAATATGGGAAATGCACCGAGCACACAGGGGTTGTACATGGGGTGTGTGAAAACAGTGTTTGGTGGGGAATGAGCTGTACGGCTCGATGAGGATCAGAAGTGCTAAATGTGTATTTGGAGTCAAGACCCAAATTCCTGTATTTTGTATGCACGCTTCTTTTGAGTTGGGCTGGAACGCTGGGGGAATTCATAAAGAGAACAAGGAACAGAAATATACAAGTGGAACTCCTTGATTTTAACATGGACAACTCTAGGTGAACACAGGGAGGGGACAAGTGGGAAAGGGGAGAGGTTCTATCAGACAGCTCCCCAAAAGGCCTGAGGAGCAGGGAGAGGGCTGCCTTGATGGCCCTGGCAGTGTTGCAGCACAGGATCTGGAGGTGTGTGGAACCTGCTTTAGAGGAACCTGCTTCAGCAGGGGCTTGGACAAGATGACCTCAAGAGGTCCCTTCAGACCCCAACCACCCCGCAATTCTGTGAGTGGCCTGAGCGGTGCTTACAGTGGAAACAGCAAAAGGTCCTTCCGTATGTCCCCGGTGAGCTAAAACCCACCAGGATAAAAAAAAAAAATCCCTCCTGTGCCCACACCTTGGTCGTACCTAACCCAAGGCTGTGGATATCCACTGCCCTGTTATAGGCTGGGTTTTCCAGAGCCCTGTCTGGGCAGCGGGAGGTGACCGATTCGGCCTGCGGAGCCCTGGCTGGGCAGCGGGAGGGCCTGTGACCCACTCGGCCTGCAGAGCCGCGGGCGGGCGGGCAGCGGTACCCGCTGCGGCAGCCAGCCGGCACCCAGGGACAGGCGGCTCCTGGGCCAACCCCTGTGAGGCCCGGCCCTCGGCGGGCCCGGCAGCCCTCCCGCTCCGAGGGCAGGCACAGCGGGCTCGCTCCGTGCCGGGCGGCCGGGGGCCTGGGCGTCGCGGCCCTGAGGCCCGGGCGGAACCGGAGCGCCCGGCAGCCGTGGCGCAGGTCCCGGGATGGCCGCGGGCGGGGCGCGGCCCCGGAGGGAAGCGGCGCTCGCCATGACAGGGGCGCGCAGCCCGCGCCCGGCCGCTCGGCCCCGGAGGCCCCAAGCGAGGGGGACACCCGACCCGCCGAGGCGGGGGGGGGGGGGGTGCCGGCCGCCGGCCACCGACCCCGCCCGCCCGGCGAGACAGCGCCGGCCCGGCCGCCGTGCCGGCTGCGCTGAGGCGAGGCCACCGGCGTGGCGACCGCTCGCCCCCCCGCCCCCCTCGGTCCCCTCAGGCGGCGCCGCGCCCAGGCCGAGGGCGGCCCCCGGCCCCGCTAGAGGGCGCTGCGCTCCCCCCGCCCCGCGCCGCGGGATGGGCCCCCGCTGCGGGGAGGGAAGCGGCCCGGGCGCGCATGCGCAGTGCCGGGCGCTAGACGGCAGCGGCGATGGCTCCGCAGTGACGGTTGGATCTAACGGTTGCTATTGACATTGCGGCGCGGATCGGGCGGCGGATCCTGCCCCGCGAGCGGCGCCCGCCCCGCGGCCGCGCAGCCAGGAGCCACCGGCCCCGCGGAGGAGGCCGCGGCGGCGGCGCGGTGATGCGGCCGCGCTGAGGCCCAGGTGCATCCGCCTCCCTCCCCCGCCGCCGGATCGGGCAGCGCGGCCCGGCCCGCCGCCGCCCTGAGCTGGCTTCGCGGTTCCTCCCTGCGGCCGCCGCCATGCCGGGCCGCCGCTGAGGCGCGGCCCGCCGCGGCCGAGGAAGCGCCCGCGCGGAGAGGAGCAGGGCCCGGGGGAGGGCGGCCCGGCATGGCCCGCAGCCTGGAGTAGCGCCGCCGCCTCCCTGCGCTGTGCGGCCGCGGGCGGGCCGAGGCCGCCGCTCGGGAGCGAGGCCCCGCTGGAGGCGGAGGAGGAGCCAGCGCGGCCCCTCTGACAGGGCCCGCCGGGCCGCCGCGGCCTCCGCGCTGCCGCCGCCGCGCGGCTCCAGGTGGCCCCGGACCAAGGTGACACCCGGCCTGCCCCCGCCCCGGGGCCACCTGCCCCCTCGGCCGGCACGGACTCGGCGCCGCGCTTTCTTCTCACCCCGGAGCCGGCGGCGTGCGAGCGGCTGCGATGAACCCGGTGAATGCCACTGCTCTCTACGTTTCAGCGAGCCGCCTGGTGCTCAACTACGACCCTGGGGATCCCCAGTCCTTTACCGAGATTAACAAGCTCCTGCCCTACTTCAGGCAGTCCCTCTCCTGCTGCGTTTGCGGTGAGGATCTTTCTTTTGTTCCCTGCACAATGAGCCTCCCCCCGGGGCGCCCCGCACGGCGCCGCGGCCGGCCCTGGGCCGCGCTGCCCCGCCACGGCGGCCACCCCCCCGCCCCGCCGGGCTCACGCCCCGCCGCACGCCGCGCAGCCCCCGCCGCCGCGGAGCCGCCGGGGGGCGGTGGGGCCCACGTGGGCGGGCGGCTGGGGCGGCGGGCTGGCCCGGCCCGGCGGGGCGGGGGCGGCTGCGGCGGGGCTCACCGCCCCCGGCCGGGGCGGCCCGCGCTGCTCGGGGGGGCGGCGGGGGGCGGCGAGCCCCGCAGCCCGGCCGGAAAATAATCCCGTGGGATTGCTGGGAGAGCGCGTTTTCCCCCAAACGCGGCGCTTTCTCACCCGCTTTATTTCCTGAAGGCTGTGGTAGTTATTAGTGGTTATTGGAATACCCTGTTATGGTGGTGTTAATTGCTTTTAAAAAGCGATGACTAAGAGCAAGCGTGGTAAAAGATCCTCAAAACAATATACAGAGCATAGAGGCAGGGAAAGGAGAACTTTTCCCTTCACCCCCCCCCCAACCCCCCCCCCCCCCCCCGCAATGTAAAGAGCAAAAAAGTAATTCAGATTGCAAACCAGGAATTTGAAGCACACAGAAACAATATTTGGATTTGTGTGTGTAGCAGATAATTGCTCTGTAAAAATAATTACCACAAAAAGCAAATAGGCTGAAAGTCTGCTAGGATTTCCCCACTCCACCCCCCCCACCCCCACCCCCCCCCAAAAAAAAAAAAAAAGTATTCTGCGTTTTGTGGGCAAGGGCAGGCATCTGGAATTTCAGTATTGCAGCCTAGGGAACATTGGGAAGGAATTGCATTCTGCTGTGCTGATGAAGTGGGGGCACGTGTCTGTTCCTGGTAGGAAGCTCTGGAATAAACTGACAGCCTTTCTTGAACTTTCCTCTGGAGCCTTGGTCAGCATGAAAGCTTGGCTTTATAGAGTTAAAATATTTTATTTATTTACAGGATCAGGATTTCAACTGTTGAGGCTGCTAAGCTAGTGTTGGATGCTTCCTATCCTGTAGCTATTGGCTCCTCCCACTTAAAGTCAGAAAATAGAGATCTGTTTGTACTGGGGAGAGAGGGAGCCTGTTCCCAGGATCACTGCATCGTCATTTCCTGAAATAATTCGTCGAAGGTTTTTTTTTTCCCCACGTAACCCTGATGTCAATATTGATGCACCTCTGGCGCTTGATCTCTTGCTTATTACCTTGGGCCCTGCTCATTCCAATCCCTAACTGCTTTTTTTTCCCATAAATCCTTCTTGCTTTTGGTCAATCAGCAGGCTGCTTTTCCCTAAAAATATGCTAATATTTTTCTGATTTAAAAAAAAATGATACTTACATAGGGGCTACATGTTTCTAACTACTGTGCTATCTGGCCACTCTGCTTTGAGACTGGTCTTCTGAAATGTGTTCTTTGTTCTCATTGCCTTGACTTCTTCCCTTCTTGGCCTTTTGCAATCTTATTTTTACACTCTGTGCTATTGAATTCAACTATCTTTAATTTGTCCCTGCCCAAATTCCTGAGCTAGATTCCTCCTCTTCAGCTTTTCTTGCTTGGCTTTTCTGTCACACACAGTTTGGTAGAGCAAACCACGCTTTTTAGTTTGTTTTCTTCTATTGACTTGTGCCTCCATGGATATTCCTCCTTACCAACTTCTTGATTGTTCCACTTTCTCTCTTCACCCCTTATTTTATTTGAATTTTAAGGTTATTGTTTTGGCTTATATATATTTTTTTTTTCTGCAGCAGCTAGCTTTCAGATAGCTGTAGCTGCTGTTTGTTTCAAATACTTTGTGAGCAGTTCCCCCGTATCAGCTCTCTGTGTCTTGGGCTCCTGTTTGCAGCGTGGTAGCATACCGAGGCCTCAGTAAATACCAGGCTCTTTGCAAAGCCATACAGTAAAATACGGTTTCTGCCCTGCAGAGTTAGTAAAGTGTCTGTCTTGAACCTGCAGGCAGTTAGTCATGGGAGTGTGGTCCTGCCCACTACAAAACTGTCTGCTCTGGTGTTGACCAGCACTCATAAATCCTCAGCTCAGACTGGTAAAGGCAAATCGACCTTCGTGTTTGCTTTTGTTTTCCTTTTCTCCCACTCCTGTCATGGGTGAATATTGGTGCCTCTTTCTCTCTTTGGCCTCCTGGCCTTGCTATGATATTTTAAAAATACTTCTTTTCTCTTGTATGTTTTAGTGCTAAGAGCTGTTACACTGTCTGCATATTTAAGGTTGTTTGAAGCCTGTCCAGCTGTCAAAACCTTTTTGGCTTCAGTGTTTTAAAAGGTAGAGTTTAAATGCTGAAATAAAGATTGGTTTGTGAGATACTGTGATCACAAGAGTGAGTGCTATGACCACCCAAAACTTTACAGTGTACGTTCTTTGAAAATATTTAAAAGCTTTTCTGACGCTCGCTTCTTTCTACCCTGTTTGTCTGTTTAGACCATGAGATCCAAACAGTTGGGTTGGGGTTCGTGTATGTGGAAAGTTGCGTGTCTTTGCTTGCACAGATCTTAGTAGAATGCGGTCTTCACTGTAAATGTTTAACAGTCGTGCTTTGTTGGAGAAACGGTGCATGAATTATCAATAACGCATAAACCCCCTACACTTGGTTAAAGTCTCAAGTGTTGGACTTCTAGGACTTCCCTTGGGAAAATTACTCCGCAAATTAGTGCCCCTTATGTCATCAGCCTTTCTTAAGTATGTAATCTCTCTGAATGCTTTCTGTAATACTTCGTTATGCTGTAGGTATTAATTCCGCAGTCAAGATTGCCCCTTTAATTTGAGACAATTGTTTTTAGAAGAAATCAGTGACAGCTACATAAATCAACTAACATTATTGTGCTTTCACTGTTTTCTCAATGCACTAGCCATAAGGCAGCTAATTTTCTTTTGGTCTGATAGTCTTTTAAACCAGCTCACATAGTAGGTGTGGCAGAAGATTTTGGACCCACGTTATTATGAAATTCTAATTAAAGCTCTGATTTTAGATTCAAACTGGCACACACAAAGTTCCATCAGTAGAAAGTCATATTGTAAACACAATATGCCATTGTAAGTCAACTAAATCTGTTCTGGGTGGATTTGAGGTCTCTGTCTTGTCTAATGGGTTGTAAAGGTTAAATTATGTTGATGGTGCCACTGTGTATGTTTCTAGGATTTAAGTGTGATCATGTGATAGTTTCCTAGATGGTGTTGTAGGTAATGCATCATCCTTTTACGGGGATGTATAAGATGGTATTTCCTAGAGCTTTTAAAACTTAAAAATACCTTCTGTCTAATGCATGCTCAGGAGTAGTTATGTGCCTTTTGTGTTTTGAGGATGTGAAATCTGAGTTTCAGTCTCTGGACTGAAGTGATTATTACAGAATTGCGTGTTAATACCACACCTAATAGTTAGTAGAATTTATGCAACGCATGTCTGTGTTCTAAAAGTACTGCCTATTGGGATAAAAATCTTCCTAAAAAGCGCTTTTCTCTGTTCCAGATACTACGTAGGTTATTGCAAGTCATTCAAAAGTTCAGTTGGCTTTTCAGCATTAACAGCCTTTTTTGAAATTTGGTTAAAATGCTTATAAGAGAGAGATTGCCAGTTAGATCAGCTCAGCTTTTTATCAGTGGAAAACTTTGTCCTGGAACCTCAGAGAGATATTTAAAAGATGTGTGAAAGATTGTTATTGCCAATTTAGAATGTGCAAGTCCTTGAAAGGTTGCCTGGCTTTAGGGTGTAACGCTTTACATTCCGCCAGGAACCCAACTGTAGCTTGTGCTGTAGAAATACAGGATAAGAATATAGTTCTTTCCCTAAACATCCTGTCATCTAAGTAAAGGGATGTGAGACAACATGGGGTTTAAGGGAGATTAAGGGGTGGGAAGGAACAAAGAAACAACATGACGGTTCAGACTCATACCTTACACAGCCCTTGTCAAGTGTTTTGAGATAGCACTTGTATGATTTTAGTTGGAGGGTTGAAGGCTAAACGATAAAGTAGCATGGTGGAAGGAACTCCCAAACATGAGTTACCAAAAATATAAAAAAGGAGTTGACTTTTTGTTTACCTATACAAAGATTAGTGTAGATGTGCTATTTCCATCCTGCTTTTGTGTGAAAGTATTAGCCTGTCTTTTGGAAAATGTATACTGTCACTATAAGGTGAGTCTTTTGGAACTCATTCTGCCAGCTAGGTTTGAAATTTCTCCGTAGTTGGTGGTATATTGAGTTGCATAAAATTTTCCATCTTTGTGCCATCTTGTCCGTGTTGTTGGACTTCTGAAGGCTCCTCCTCTTCTTCCTTGCCCCTCACTGAGCTAATTCTCCATTGCTTCCGCAGTTCTGACTGCTGCCCCTCGTAAGCCAGTGCATGGTGTGACCTCCTCTGGCCCCCTTGTCTCTAGCTCTTCGTGGTGGCTGTGTTATGGATCCCAAGTAGAGCTTCTTACTTTAGGCTGTACGTTGTCATTGGGAAATCATGTGGATTAGACCTGTACAGTTTCAGTAAACTTTCCTACGAAAAGTTCTACAAGCATCTAAGGGGGGAAGCGCCACAAGCAAGTGGCGTGCAAGGCAATTATGGCTCTGGAGTAAGCAAAGTCTTTTTTTTTTTTTTCCCACTGGTGGTACTGAAAGTCTGAGGCATGCAGCAGTTACATCATGGCCTTTGGAGAAGAGAAGATCGTTGAGTGACATCTAAATAGATTGAAACTTTCTAGAAAATTCAATTTCTAGTCACAGAGATGGAAGAAGGCAGAAGAAACAAATTCCCGCTACTAATAAAACTTAATTATGTGCAAGGTACTGGATTTTCTGTTTGGGATGTGAGCCATGACTAAGTGAGCCTGGATATCTATAGTTTTAAAGTGAAAAAGCGTATTTAAGCGTTGTGATGGAAAAGTTTAGCCTAGAACTCTGGTTCCTTGCCCGTTCTCGCTAGGTTAAGGAGAGTGAAGGCCGATTCATGGTCTGTGCTGCCAGATCAGAGTTGCCTTTTATGTTTGAAAAGTGATCTGGATCAGTGCCTTTTTTAAGGTGTTTTTTCATTTACATTTTCTTACTTCCTCTGGTTTCAATGATGAAAAATACTGTCCAGCTATCACATATTGGTAGTTTTAAAAAGCATGTTATTTTCTCCTTAAAAAATTACATGAATAGTTGCTGAAATACTTCTCAGTTTCTGAAGAATGTTCAAAATAACCAGAGTCTCTGAAACAGCCATTGGGGAGCATGAACAATGGGACTTATCAAATACCTTCTGCTGCTGGTATTCTTTTTCTTCATGTTTTGGAGATAAACAGCATGGGCAGCTATCTATAAAACATCCACTTGCACAGCTCTTGAATACACCAGTTTTTAGCCAAGACCATGGTGAATGATTTCTCTTCCTCTTAAAATCTCCTTACCTAAATTCACTGTTTCCCTTTCCTGTTTTTAAATCCTGGGAGAATTGCTTTTTCAAGGTTGTCTGCATCACACTGCATACATTTTGATAACATAAATTTCCACCAGTTGAATTTAAATTGGTTTCTAAACTAAAAATACTCTTCTGTCTTAGAACAAAACTGAGGAGTAGGAAGAGCAGAACTGTGGTTTCCACCGTACCAGCTGCCTGATAGCGAGCTTTAGAAGAAGGTTGCAAAGTGAAGATTGCAATATTCTCTTCTGATGCGATTTGAGATGAGGGTGTGTTTCTCATTGAAGCAGTGGGAGATGGTGGACAGGTTCTGATGGTCATCTGAAGATACTGATTAAACCGATAGCATTTCAGAGTGTTTAAAGAAAAGTTAATGTGTTGCCAAGAGGCATCTTTATTGTGACAACTTAGTTGTCTGGGTCTATGGACATAGTGTGTTCAAACACAGGTTTCTTTGGTTTTGTTTTCTTACTATGTTATGATTTACAGATTAGGCTGACTGAATATGGAGTAAGCAGTTGCTGTATATTATGTTGGGAGTTCTTTGTGAGGCCAGAAAAGATTCTTTGCATCTAGTATATGACTTGAGAAATAATGCACATCACAACCTTTCTTGAGCACTGTGCTTTCCAGGTAGTAAGGATTTCCCTGCTCTTATGGTGGAAGTCACTCTGAAGTCCTTTGATGATGTAATTTATTATTCTCTGTCTTCTGAGCCTTGCAGCCATAGCACAGGGCTTGCCCCTTCTCCAGTGGCCTTGAAGAGCAGTTTACTTAAAGATTGCATGGTTAATTGTGATGGTGTAAGCATTTTTGTTTGGTGGGAAAGAAGTAGTTGTCACAAGTTTTTTGTTTGCTCAGAGAATGTGATCAACTTGATCTATAACTTCCAAAGCATGTTTTAACTCTTACAAGTGTGTGCATGGAAACACGTGAAATTAATCTTGTACCCATAGGAGAAATGTTAACTTTGGTATTTAAAACCTCTTAAAGTACAGCAACGTTGACTTTTGGAAAACATTATTACATGAAAATTCTACATTGGATGGTGAAAAAGATGAATTTTTAAAAAAACTTTTTAAAGTCTGTTCACGACAAAGTTTGAACTCAGCCCATCTAGTTTGTTAAAAATATATTTAGAATTTTTCCAGTCAGTGATGTTGTAAACACTAAGGCTTTCAAACAGAAATATAACTTTGACATAAATATGTTCTGTTGTTTATTATGCAAGGGGTGGAGCCAGAGAACAAAGCAGTCCCTTCTACAGTTTAAAAGCAATTTGTTGTCCTATTTCTGGGGTTTTTCCTTGAACTTTAGGTAAAGAGGTTGACTGTATTTCTCCAGATAATGCAGAAAAATAGTCTGACTGTAGTCTTATCGTGGTTAACTTGGGTTCCCATGATGTTCAGACAAAAATAGTGCAGTTTTTTTTTTCCAAAGGGTTATACAATCATTGCTTCTTTAGTCACAACCATCCCTGTATGAGGGTAATAACTTCTGTAGCTAATTTTTCATAGTTGTTTGTTGATGGAGAATGCTGAGAAATACTCAGCAGCCAACAGAATGTTTTCTCTGATAAAATTTTGAAAAAAAAATGTTTTTAATGCTTTTTTAGTGTGTGTCCCCTCACGTTTCCATTTCACCTGATGGGGAATCTGTCAATGCTTGTCTTTGGACAAATTCTAGTGGCACTTTTGTTGTAGTTGTGGTGATCTAAGAGCAAGGTGGTATTTTCAGGAAGAAATACTATCATTTAGTTTACAGGTAAACTTACTGTTTCAGGGCTGAAAGAGGTTTGTCTGCTGAAAGTCTTGGGCAGTTTTTTTCTGAGTCTAGTTTTTGGCTGAATAAAACTATTTCTGTCTACAAAAAGTCTCACAAAAAGCATTAAATGATAAGTACATTTATAGTGGTGTCATTGTGAACTCCTCTTAGTTACAATTTGTGTTTTGTAGAGAACAGGTTCAAAATTTTGGGCTAGTAACATTGCAAATATCTTGCGTCTTCCTGCCTCTATACCAAGAGCGTGGCCGCTACAGATGCTGATGTATTTTCTGAACGCCAGAAGGTGGGTGCGGGATATCTGGGTGATAGGCAGCACCTCAGCCAGGTGATGTGGCGGGTTTCTGGATGATGAGAACGGTTGCCAAACATTTTTCTAACTGGGACAGTTTGTCAGGGCAGGGGTAGGACAAACCTCCATCTGGTGAATCTGCCTCGACTTCAGTGCAGTGTTTGTGAAATGTGTGAGCTAGACCGTGGCTCAACCCACCCTCTTGAGTGTACGGCTTGGAAGGGCTTTGTGGTAGGGCTTGAGATCCGTGGAAGGCGACTTTCCACAGAATGACAGAACGGTTTGTGTTGGCAGGGACCTTAAAGATCATCTAGTTGCACCCCCCTGCCACGGGCAGGGACACCTTCCACCAGCCCAGGGTGCTGCTCCAAGCCCCATCCAGCCTGGCCCTGAGCACTTCACCCCTTCACTGTTGTCTTGTCCTTGGCAAACCTCTCTTGAAGTTTCTGTGGTTTTGAATGTATTTAGTTATCTTCATTTCTAGTAAGTATCCAGATCTGTCACCCATATAAAACAGATCTTACACATTTGTTTTATTTTTTCTGCAGATGGTTAACAGACCTTTTCACTACTTATCATATGCCTGCCTGTCTATCATCAAATAGTTTTGCAAATAGTGCTTTTAGTTTTTTTTTTTTTTACCAAACTCTGAAAATGCTACTGCTTTTATGATGGCATTTTTCTTTTGCATGTTTTGCTTTGAAACCTCATACAGCTACAGTCAGATTATTCTAAAGTGGGATCTAGCTGATAATTTGTCAGATGCAGAGATGCTGTGTGGGGTTGAAGGAGGGAGCAGTGCAGGGAGTTGCAGAGGCTGCTTCAGCTGAAGTGCTTGAGCTGCTGGTAGATGGATAGCAGAGCTCCAAAAAGCCTGTCAAGTGGCATCGCCAGCCGGTGAGAGCTAGCTCCCATCCTTCAGGAGGGGTTAACTCTGAAGCTTGAATGTAGCAGTTTATTAGAGCTTGCTACCTATTGCTAATTATTTTAGTAGAAATGATCAGATAATGTTTAATCCTTAAGTGAAAATTCTGAAAGTGTAGCGGTCCAACTGCTAAATTTCCAGCTTCTGTTATTACTTTGATGTGCTTGCTGTATATCAATTTTAAGCGTAATGCAGAAGTATATGTGTGCCTCATCTGATTATAGGTTCCTGTTCTTTAAAACTTGCTAGATTGACAGAGCTGCAGAATTTCTGTTTGACTAATCCAAAGTTCACAGAAGCTTTTTGTAATCTTGGTTTAAAAATGAAGTCATGGTTGTTGTAACATTCGATGTTAACAGGTTAACTGGTGCAGGTGAGCTGCCTTCTTACCTTCCTTCTTTCCATCTTATCCCCTTCTTCACAGATGCCAGTCGTACTTGCACTGTGTAGCAGATAACACCGCCTCAGTAGGTGGAGAGGGAAAGGAGTAGAGGGCTGGGCTGCTGAGCTTTCCGCGTGCTTCCTGCGCTCCACGAAACAAGGGTGATTTCTGGTGACACGAATGCAGTCAAGGATTAAAGACTGTTTTGGCAGACAAATGCAGATTACCCCCGGTGATACATTTATTTATACTTGTAAAAAAATTGGACGTAATTTTTTCTAGTTTACTTCATCAAGATTTAATTTAGTAATAAATAAATAATAAACAACATCCTTAGGACTTTTAAGTTGTTGAAAAAGGCAGTATGTTATGTTTCAGTAGCTTTTGCAAGGGCGCTAAAGTAGTTACGTGTGTTTAGCCCCTTTTCTGGGGCATTATATTTCTGCCTTTGCTGAGGATAGATGAAAGTGGAAGGAGGTGGCCTGTTTCAATTCAAGTCTGTCTGAGTGAATTTCATCCATTTGGAGCACATTTGCTGCATATGTACACCTAACAATTGCTTTGATTCCCAATTCTTCTCCTCCCTTTGGTCTGTGAGATATGATTTGCAGATGCTTCCCCTCTTCCTGCAGCTGTGAAGTAATGCTCATTAAGGAACGCAATAGGAAGTATTCCTTGTGGTTTCAATGACCTCCCTCCTGGTAGCAGCCTTTCCAGGACAGCTGTGATATTTTGTAAATAATATATTAAAAGTATTTCTTCTGTATATTCTGCATAATTGTAAGTGCTCATATTAATGTAGATGTTTAGTCAACGTTTCTGCAAGCAGGGTAGTTAAGAGCTGATGTTGTTAAGGGAAGGCCTGTCATTGGAGGCTTGGTAAGAATCTAATTTTGCTTTTGGTATATTAATACACCCCTTGCAAAAGAGGGTGAGAAGAGATGAGACAAAAGTTTAGTAATACCAAGCTCTTCAGGGTAGTAAAAATGAAAGCCTGCGTTGAGTAATTGTGGCAAGATCTTATGGAGATGAATGACTGTGCCATAAAATGACAAATTAAATTTAGCTTAGATAAATATTAAATTATAAACATGCAAAACATATTAACTTCTCAGAGCCCGCCATTTTTATATCTTGCAGATCTATGTACACTTGTAAATTTATAGAAAGGGGTAGCTCTGATGGCTGCCAGCCAAGAGTGAGATCTCAGCCTCGCAGTAGAAAACTCTATGAGGATGTCAGCTCAGTGCTGAGAATCAACCAAAAAAAGAAAAGCAAACGCTAAAAATCAGCACTGGAATAGAGAATAAAGTGGAGAAGTTTATTATGGCAGTGTATGAAGCTGTAATTCACCTGTATCTTATGTTGTTGCAGTTGTGGTCCCCCTATCTTTAAAAAAAAATCACCCACACTGTGGAAGAGTTAGGAGAACGGTGATCCAATGTAAGGAACAACTTCTGTACAGTCTGGAACAAGGGACAACTTGGAGGGTTACGTGGTAGATGTCTGTAAAACCACAAGCAGTGTGGAAGAGGGGGACAGGGATTGACTTGCCTCATCCAATGCAAGATCCAGAAATTGCCAAGTGGAACTAGTAAGAGTCATGTTTGAAACAAAAAGCTCATTCTCAGCACAGTGGAGGGCAGACCAGGGCCCTCCTTGTCAAAGCCCGCGGTGGTTACATTTGAAAGAGTTAAAGGGGAGAGGAGGCAACCCTAAGGAGAGAAGGGTTACTGAGTACGTGGAAACCCCATCTGTTAAATGGTTAACCCATAATGGTTAAAAGCTGGGTAAGTACTAAGATTTTGCTTTCCGATTTCTTACTCTGTGCTGTAAGCATCTGCTTCTGGCCCCCACTGGAATGGGCTGCTGGGCTAGATGGGTCTGTGGTCTGACTCAGTACGGTTATTCTTAGGAGGTTGAGGGTGGGCTAGAAAACATCTCTGAATCCTGCCCAGCTTTATTTTCGTGGTTCATAATCTTAATCTGGGAAGATCTTGTAATTTGTAGCATTAGAGGAGCATTGGAGCGTTGTGCCTGGGGAGCCTGTACCATCCAGCAGTTTGGAACGTCCCAGAGGTACCTCCAGATTCTGGGTAGCAGCTCTGCTCTTGTCTTCCTGGGACATGTTACTGACTTGATACCATCCCCTGAGTTTTAAAAGTAAGGAAACTTAATTTTGTGTCAATTCGCATCTCATGGTTGACTTTTTTTAGCTTAACAATACTAAAGCTGAAGAGAGTGATAGGTGCCACAGAATCCATACGAGAGAGCAGCTTTGACTGAAGAATGAATATTCAATGAGAGATGAGCTCAAGCTGAAAATATTCCCCCAGCTCAGGCATTTCTGATGTCTCTCCCATGTAGGTTGCCTGGCATTTACTGAGAGTAGAACTCGCTCTGTTCTTCCCTTCAGTGAGAGCATGTGAAGTGTTTCGTCTGTCCGTCTGTTTTTTTCCTCAAAGCTTCAGGAAAATACAAATTTTTCGGTATCTTTTTTAGCATTTGTACCCATTCAACAGTTGCAGCCCAAATTATTTTGGGAGAAATAAAATGTGCAGTTGGTGATGACTTTTTTAAAAAAAAATCTAAAAAAAAGTTAATTTGGTACAATGTTTATTTGATTCCATCTCTGAAGTATTTTAGTGCTTCATAATCTGTAAAGCACTGATCATCAGAACTCATATTTATCATCCTAAGTAGCAAAAGGAGGCTAAAGATGGCACGAGGAGCACACCCAACAGCTTTGTTTCATTGGGAATTAATGGTGGTGGGCTTTTGGTTCTGGTTTTTGGTTTTGGTTTGCTGTGGGTGTGTGTAGTTGTGCGATGGCTTCTGAAGTCTCAAAGCATTAACCGACCGAGCGTTAGGGGTGTTTGCCTCCTGCATTGGCCAGGACAGGGCTTTCTGCTTGTCCTGCTGGAAAGACTCCAAGGATCCAGAAGGGACGGACAGTTGTTTGTGAACTCTTTCTGCTGGAGGATGTGACTTATGAGACTAGCTGATGTGATTTCAAGCTTGCTTTTTGTTTTTCCCCAGGGGGAGCTAGGGACTCTTCTCAGAAAATCAAATTCAATCATAGGACTATGGTGGACATCTCTGCCTGCACTGCTCTTTATCTAATGTCATTTAAAGGGAACTTTAAAAAAAAAATATTCCACTGCAGCTTGGATTGTGTGACTTCATGTTCCATCTGTTGGCCTTAAATCTTGAAGAGTGTTTTGCTGCTGCCTTCTCACGGTGGTCTTGTGGAGTCACTTATCCTCAAGTCAGCCCTTCCTCATTAGATCAGCAAAGAAAAGTTGAACACCTGGGCTCTGATTGCGAAGTGCATTTCCCTTCTGGTGTTGCTGTAATTGTGCTTTGAACCTTCCTCTGTTCTACAGCTTCTCCTGTAACGACAGCTCTCATTTGACATTGTGTAGAAGTATGCCACCTCCCAGCTTTCTAAACAATTGTATTTTCTCTCCATTTCTGAAGAAAATACTATGAAACGATCACTTCAGCACTGCCTCTTGTTATTTGTTGCTCAAAACCCAGTTTACATTAAGCCACTTTTACTGAGAGGCAGCTCAGGTGGAAGGCTGGAGCAGCCCTTTCCCAAAGAGGTACCAGGGAATTCAGATTTCAAAGGGAAAATGAGATAGTCTGCTCACCGACGGAATTCAGGAGAGTTGCAGAGAATTACTGTGCAAATACAAATTTCCTATTTAAACAGGCACACAAAAGCTGAATTTTCAAAAGCCGTTTGTGGAGAGCACGGAGGGTTAGGTTAGGAAGGGGGTGGAACACTGGCAGAAGCTGCAGAGTGAGGAACGAGTTTCAGGTTTGTAATTTGAAGGGCTGCTACAGCCAAGGGTTAGTACAGTATGTCTGGCTTTTCTCCCTGAGGGCTTGGATCCTCGGCTAAAGTACTAGAGGGTAGGAAAGTTGGGTTTCATTCCTTAGCTGACCATCAACTCAGCTAGGTCCAGTTAATGATGTCCCTTCAAAGTGCTAGATTAAAATCTCCTTGGCAAGTGAGTGATGAGAGAAAATATCCTTATATCTGATAACATTTTTAAAATCTTGGACTGTGTTAATGTATGCACTTTGCTTTCTCTTCCCAAATTGTTTAATTTTATTCGTTTGTTCGTAGCAGTATGTTTTCACTTTGGGAAAATCTGGGTGAGAATTCTCTGATGGCTGTAATGCACTCAGCAAGGCTTTTTGTGCGGAGAAGGGTCTGATCAAAGCTGAAAGTCTGTTGCAGGGAGAGGAGGGCAAACCTTTTGCAGCAGGTGACTATAGGTACTCTGGAATTTAATTTAGGTGTTAGAGTATCTCTCTGGCCTAGAGCTGGCTAGAAGTAGCAAAGCAATACTGTCATTTTCTGGCTATAGTTGCTAGTTGGAGTATTTCTATACAGAATTTTAGTTACATCTGTTCTTTCATCCTTTTATCCTTACGTGTTATTTGGTTTGTTCTTAAGGAAAACCAGAAACATTCTTGCAGTTTTTTACAGTTTCAGAGATCTGGAGACAAAACCTTGCATACTGTCAGTACTGGGTGTCTGAAACGGTGCTGTCAGGTGTGTTGATTCCTTCCGCAGCTGATTTTTATTAGTTTTTTTTATTCTTAACAGTAAGATGTCAGAGAAAATCCTTTCTTCTGACTTCTTTGCTCCAGCCCAGAACATGAGCTGTTGTTGACATTTTAAAGTATTTAAGCATCGTGACTATGACGGTACCACTATTTTAAGTTTTATTTCACTGATTTGTGTCCTTGAATTGGAAAACCAGGACTCAGCGCTTCCCAGGTAATGTTAATAGTCGCCTTGTTGCACCTTCTGATTTGGCACAAGAGTGATCTATTAAGGAGCAATACAGTATTTTCTTCCCCCCCCCCCCCCCCCCCCCCTTTTATTAAAATATATTACTAGGGGGATTTATTTGGTGTTTACAAGAGTTAATGGGATCCATTTAACTGTTCTTGTTGCTTGCAAAGTTAAAAACTTGGTGCTTTTTTCATGGCATTGACTGTCACAAAGCTGGGCTGTATTTTTAGTCCCAGCTAAATGAAAAGTAAAACAAAGTCTGCTGTGTCTTCTTTGCTTTTGGGGTTGATATTTCATCTTTTTTACATTCCTTTTAGAGTTTCCCTCTGCTCTGTTGCCATTTGTTTTCACCAATGTCATTAAGATCTCGGCAGTAGCTCTTCATGGGAGTTTGTTGTTGCACTTCTGGTAAATTCATAGAAATCTTGTGTGTTTTGTAAGTTCCAATGAGAGAAACTGCTGAGGGGGGACGAGGGGATTGGTAGTGTGTTAGTTGAGAGTGTTTCTAAAGGCTGCAGCAGCACAACATGTTATGGTGTGGTGGTTTTCTTCTAAGTGTTTTTTAACGTTGTATTAAAACTAGATAAAGCAGCTGTGAAAATTTTTATAGGCTGTTGTTTAGATGTCAGTTTTCTGGTGACTTGCTGAACTTTTTCAGGCAATGTTTCTGATAGTACAAAAAAGAAATATCGTTCCGTACTATCCTGCAAACCTTCCTTGAGTCCATCATAATCTTTCTCTTTCTTTTTTCCTTAGGAAATTTGCTACAAGACCCTATTGCTCCTACCAACTCCACATGTCAGCATTATGTCTGCAAAACTTGTAAAGGCAAGAAGATGATGATGAAACCGTCATGTAGCTGGTGCAAGGACTATGAACAGTTTGAGGAGAATAAGCAACTAAGCATCTTAGTGAACTGCTATAAGAAACTCTGCGAATACATAACGCAGACTCCACTGGCACGAGATATTATCCAGGCAGTTGATTGTTCTGCAGATCTTTTGGCTTTGCTTAAAGATGGATCACCACTCCATGAAGAGACAGAAAAATCTTCTGATACAGCCTTGGCTTTGTGTTTGACACATTCCCCAGTACCTTCAACCTCAGAACTCACAACTGATCCTCCAGCTAGTTTTACATCAATCCCTGAAAGCACACACAACATTGATCTTAGAGGTTCTGTTATCAACGGGTTGCCCAATTGTAATGGGCTTTCAGTAGATAAACTTGGAGTGAATATTCCTTCTCCTGAACACGCAAACACGATCGATGTCTGCAGCACTGGAGAGTATATAAAAACTGAAGATCTCTCTAGCAGCTTGCAGCCTGTGTGTGACACAGTTTCTACTAGTGACTTGTGTACGACAGGCATTGACATCTGCAGTTTCAGTGAAGATATAAAACCAGGTGGCTCGCTTCTCCTTAGCGTCGAGGAGGTTCTCCGGAGCTTAGAGACCGTTTCAAATACTGAAGTCTGTGATTCTAATTTGCAGCCCACCTTGGAAGCAAACATGACTAATGGCCCTTTCCTGCAGCTTTCTCCCCCACCTCTTAGCCATAACATTTTCATGTCCACAGATGCTTCTCCTCACGGAATCTCCTGTACAGCGGCGACGCCTAAGGTAGTTAAATTAAACAGAAAGCGATCTCGATCAGAAAGCGACAGCGAGAAGGTGCAACCTCTACCCATTTCCAGCATCATCTGTGGCCCAACACTGGGGGCATCGGCTCCTGTAACAGTGAAACAGGAAAACAAAATGTCTTTGCAGCCTATTGCAACTGTACCTAATGGAGGCACTACTCCCAAAATAAGTAAAACTGTGCTCCTGTCTAACAAAAGCATGAAAAAGAATTTAGAACATGCCCCTAAGAAATCTCACCCGAAAGCCAAACCAGGGGTGCTGAAAACAAAAGAGAAAGCAAAGGAGAAAGTTCCTAGCAGTAATGTTATGCCAGGAAGCCCAACAAAAACTGTGTATAAAAAGCCACAAGAAAAGAAAGGGTGTAAATGTGGTCGTGCCACCCAAAATCCAAGTGTTCTTACATGCCGTGGCCAACGCTGCCCTTGCTATTCTAACCGCAAAGCCTGCCTTGACTGCATATGCCGTGGCTGCCAAAACTCATACATGGCTAATGGGGAGAAGAAGCTGGAGGCATTTGCAGTGCCAGAAAAGGCCTTGGAGCAGACTAGGCTTACTTTGGGCATTAATGTGACAAGCATTGCGGTGCGCAATGCCAGCACAAGCACCAGTGTAATCAATGTGACAGGGTCACCAGTAACTACGTTTTTAGCTGCCAGTACACACGATGATAAAAGTTTGGATGAAGCTATAGACATGAGATACGACTGTTGAGTCTTTCTTTCTTTTCCCTGCCGTCAGTAGGGGAACTGCTACAGTTCTAAGGCAGCTATGGTTCTGTTTAACTTGCTGGAGCTCCTGCGTTTAGATCACTTGTATCAAGTGTTTTTCATTGCTATGTTATGTGTATTAGTGTCTGGGAAATAGTTGCAGATAATGGAGGAGTTACCCTAAAACTGTTTTTAGTTCTTACAGCACCTCATAGTTTGAGATCAATTGCTGATGTAAATGATTTTATCACAAGATCTTTGGCAAGGAGTATGTTAACCTCATTGTACCTCATCATGCTTTGTGCTCAGTCAAAGCTTCTGCTTAAATGTAGAAAAGTGGTATCTAGTTAGTCCATCTAAACTGTGCTACATCCTGGTGTAGAAAAATAATTATCGATTAGTTACAGTCACCGTTGCTAGAAAATAACCTAAAATTTCCTGTAGGAAATGCAGCATCGAGCTGGAGAAGGCACTCTGAAAAGGGTAAGTAATCTCCGATGGTGAGAATTAGTAATCTATGCTATGGAACAGTTTAAAAAAAAAAAAAAAAGATTAGTAAATATATTGAGAAAGCTGATAGCCCAAAAAGCAGCTCAGTCCCCAGCAAGGGTCAGGATGATCAGTTGGTTAGGTGTGAACAGCTGACTCGGGTGCATCATCCACATTAACAATTTCATTCTTTTTTTTTTTTTTTTTTTTTTTCCTTGACAATTCCACAGGTCGTGTTCCTGCTCAGTTATGCCCTCTGTGCCCGCTCCCTTTGTGTGGCATGTTACTGAGTTATTTTGGCTGGGGTGAGAAAATTACTTGTATGCAAAGAAGCCTCAAGTTTTATTAACACCATTCTCTCCTCCCTCCAACTTTTTTTTTTTTTTTTTGGGGGGGGGGGGGGGGAGTTCCTGCCGATTTCACTGTTGTTCCTTCTAGAAAAGGTAGGGGGTGGCGGGGGAATGGTTATGGGTTATGGGAAGACTCCTTGGCTGATTCCCCCAAGGCCGCTGCCAGTCAGTGCCTGGGATACATGGAGACCTCCCCAGCAGCTACCAGCTGTTTGTTTGTTGAGTCTGTGCCACCGCAGGCCTGGGACCCACCCCCCGTGAGGGCAGTTCTTCACTGACGGGCATCTTCCAGCTGGGACCGAGGGCTTGGTGCGCTCTGGGGTCACATGCTTTGGATGTTTGATAGGCAGAATAAGCTATGTAACTCGCTTCACCCAGAATCTATCTCAGTTTTTGCTAATATGTTGAAAATAGCTTTCGAAGGTCAGTGCTTTTCAACCTGGGCTGAAAGGCTCTAAAATGGAAAAAAAAAAACCCCAAAGTTGTCAAAGGGCTTACCTCAGAAAGTGTTAAAATGAAAGCGCCTTCGTAGGAATTCAGCTTTATGCAGAAATGGTTTATTTCGGTGTAATCCCTAAATAAGAGTACAAGCGGAATAATTGTGTCTTGCATTTAGGGCTTCATTGGCAGCCTAAAAAAAGTCAGATTACTTTGTGAAAGCAGAAATTTCTCCTCTTTGAATGATACAGCACAAATGAAACATGGGCTGACTAGAACACAAACCATTACCTTCTAATTTAAAAGGCAATTCCTGTTTCAACAGCATGTTAAATAGTATGTGAATTTTTTTGAGTTACTTTACTGCTTCCATCTCTCCTCTTATTCACCCAGTGACCCCGCAGTGCTTTCCAACCCGGCGTTAGGTGTATTTTGATTTAGCACAAAGCATGTACAATGATGGTTCCTCACCTAAGAAATAAGCAAAAATCTTTGGACACAAATGACACCTCCTTTTGTTTTGTAGTGTACCATGGTGTCATTTTCTGTGAATGTGGTCAGATCTTTTTGTTGGTTTTGGTTTGTTTCTCCCCCCGTCTTTTTTGTGGGGTGGGTAGGGTGGGGGGTTAAAGCCATAGGAAGAAAAATGTGATGTATGTGTCCAGTCTGTACTTTTTTGTTTTTGTTTTGCAAGAAGAGTTGAAAAATATTTTTGATAATGAGTAAATGGTGGAAAATGCTTCTTAGTATTCTTGTCTTTATTTGCCAACCCAAGTACCTAAGATCTGTGGTTTTTAGCCCTCATGAGATTTAATGATGTCCTATTAAAATGTATTTAGTTAAACTTGTATGTGATTTTTGTGTTGACCCAGAAGGATCCTACCATTTTCTGATTTGGTGGTTTGATAGTAACCTACTAATGTAAATCTGTTTATTAGTCCACTACGTGTAAGAAAAGTAGCCAAACCAGAGTCTGACTTAAGGGGAGTAAACTGCACAGCATGGGTTGTTTCTGAATGCTTTTGCAGAGCTGTTAAGTTTTGCTGAGATTGTTGATGGTACATTTATTAGGACTTTCATTAAATTAAATACATAGTACCTTTGGTCCAGAAATGTGGGAGTACTTGGAATCTTTACTATCTCACTGCTGCATTAAATATGGTACCAGAAGTTGGAGAATTCAGGTCAAGTGTGTTTTGGAACCGTCAACAGGAGAGACCTGATCGTTAATGTAAAATTGCATATGGTAGATTCAGGTTGTTTCTAAAACATTTCCTTTTATGCTGCCACGTTCTTGAAATGTATATTAAAATTCAAATTGATTTAATAAATGTTAGTTTTCTAATTCTATTTTGCAACTGCTAAGGGCATCAGTGTGGCATATGTCAAACTTACTGTCTAAATACTACTTAGTCCGTTGATGACTAATTCTGTAATTGTTTAAATTAGGGTTGGCTTGGTTTGGTTTTCTTCACCTCCTGGCTAGTTGTTCTTGAATAAGCTGAGCAATGGAAAGGATCATAATGTTGCTGAAAACAAGTGCAGTGGTTCTAGTTTGAGGAGCCTTAGTTTCTGTTTTATAGCAGTACGAGCAGCGCACTGGTCCGGGACTTTCCCGCGCTGGTTGTGGTCAGGAGCTGAGTGAAAACTGGGTCCGAGGCGGCCCACAGCCAGGACCAGCTCCCGGCTGCCCAGCGTGGGCAGCCACGGGGAATCGCTCATGGGGAGCGGCCGCGGGAGCCCCTCCTGCCGTGCTGCGGACTTGGGGAACCGTCCTCAGCGGCAGCACAGGCAAAGCTGCTTGGGGACTTCTTTCCATAGAGGAAGCATGTGGTATTGCGACCTTTCTTCCCGGTCCTCTTGAAGATGGTGATGGACTTCCAAAATTTATTAAAACCCTGTAATTTGTAGAGCTGCATCAGAAAGACAAAGCAACAGTTCACCCAGCGTTCTGCTGTGGGATTCTTCCTGCCTGAAAACATGTTGCAAAGATGGAAAGAGCAGGGGCTCCTTCTGGAAGGGGTGGACTTGTGGTCATGTGTAGCGGTACAGACTCTGGTGCTTTTGGCCATCCAGATCTGAACGTGTGGAAGATGCTCCTTCGAGAAAGAGAAAACACCTAAACTTTCATTTTGAGTGGAAAGGCTCTTTCCATGTATTGCACATCAGTGAAATCACTGGTTGGGATTAAATCCTGGAGGGAGGAGGGGCAGGGGAACAAAACTGGCAGTGAACACTTGGATTGCGTTGTTCGTGCTGCTCACCTAGCAGCTCATTCATGCAGGTGATGTTCTCGCTCTCCGCCTTGACTCGCCCCGTGGCGCGGTGCCTGTGGACAAGCGGGATCACCACAGACTCTTCTGCTCCCGCTGAACCCCCTGCAGATGTTCTTGTACGTGCGTATGAGTTTTAAAACATCATCACAGACTGAGGCGGCAGCTAACGGGTGTCGTCTGGCACAGCTGCTTCCATGGGTGTCATCCTTACACCTTGGAGGCCGCCCCCCTGTAAGCACCATCAAATCTTGTACTATCAGAAAAATCCTGTGGAGTGGCAATGCAGCAGCCAACCAGAAAATCCAACCAGAAAAGCCTGCTTCCCAGGGCAGGTCCCGCCGGCACGGCAAGGAGCTGCTTGGTCGATGAAACTCTGATAGACTTGCAAGAAAAAGATCATACAGATGTGGCGCATGAATCGTGCCAAGTCTGGTGTGATCCAGAATAAAAGCATCTTTTTATCATATGCAAGAAGCACACGCCCCCAGACAATTTTTTATGTATTGAATTTTTATACAAATTATAACAACCCTTTTGATTGCTAACTAACTGTCTGAGATGTGAAATGATAAGAAAAGGACAGTTTTACATGTCAGAATCATTCCAGGTATGCAGCATGGCTGACAAAATTCACTCTGAAAGGTATATATAATACTATATAAAGTAGTAATGATACTGTTGCAAGCCATCTTCTTTGGTCCTATTTAACATTTCAAATTGAAGTGCCTCTGATATTTTCCAAAAAAATCCAAAGTCCCCACCAAAAAGTGGCCGTGCTATAGACAGATTTAGGCACGCAAGGGAATGCTGACCCCTCAGGCTCCCGGATGAAGGAAGACGAGAATGCAGTGATTCTGCTTGAGCATTTGCATATAATGAAATCAGAAAATGCATTACTTTTCCTTTTTTTTTTTTTCTTTTTTTTTTTTTCCCTTCTCCGTAGAAGATCCAGGAGGTATCTATCTTTTCAGGACAGGTTAAAATGTGGGAGCTTGGCATTCAGGTGAGTCAGCACAGGGGCAGTGCTCCCTGTTAAGGGTGAAGATGTGAGGAAGGTAAGTGGTCGGAGTGCTTTGCTGCAGGGTTTTTGAGAAGAAAGGCTGGAATTTTGGCTGTGCCAGGCTTGCTGACAGGGAACCATTGAGTGGTGCAAGCTCAGCAGCAGCAGGGAACGCGATTCCGGGGCAGCGGCTGGAGATGAAGCAAGCAGTAACACTCTACCCCACCACTATGAGACAGGTTTTGCTTTTAAAATTCAGAAGTCCTTTATTTGCCAAAAATGAAGAAAATACAAAGTAGAAATACAAGGATCAAACCATGCCAGCACAAAATGTCTCCAAGCTACTTTTACAAAGTATGAGAACCTTTATTCTTAATTACTCAGTTTCTAAACCCATCACCCAGTGATACAGAGAACAGCTCAGGACAAAAGGGTAAGCGCTGTTTACATGTTTTTCTTACAGCAGCTCATGCTCTTTGTTAAGGTTCATTTTTGACTGCATAGACCCAAAATACTGCGATTTAGAAACATCGTACTCCAGAAATACATACCGCTGAAACAATACTTGGGTGACCTCTGTGGTTTTTTTTGTTTGTTTTTTTTTTTTTTTTTTTCCTTTGTCTTGCAGGCATGTTTTGTTTCAGAAACTAAGCACAAGACCTTGGTTAGAGCATCTTGAGTCCTCACGCTTAAACCCTTCACTCCGGGAGCACAGGACGGTGTTCAGCAGGTTCCTGCAGGTACCTGGAATCGCCGCCGCTGCCACCTGCCTCTGCTGGGAGCCAGCAGCAGCCGTTACTGCCGAGGCTTTGCAAGAGGAAGGAAAAAACCTACAATCATGGTAGTACCCTGCCAGCAGTAATTGCATGTGCTTGTGTCAAGCCGTATCTCCAGTCTTAGTACTGCAGAGAGAGAGTATTTGTGAATATAGAAATAAAAAGCGAGCGTTTTATAAGGACACAGACCTTAATTTTGCTAGACAAGAGCAGACTAGAGAGAACAAATAAACGCAGGTGCTTTTTTTTTATCATGCACAAGTGAATTTTAATCACTTTCCTGACTACTCATAAGGAAAAAGGAATCCAGCTCATAACAGACCTCCGTCTGAGCTGGATTTACAATGAAAAATGCATGATCTGTCTCCGAAGGTATGTCACACCTGAAGTGGCGCTGCCAGCGGGAGAGGGCAGGCAGAGCCAGGGCGAGGTGGGCTCTCATGGTTCCTGTGAGCAAGTCCTGGGGCGCTCCCTTGTAGCGAGCTTGCTGACCTCTGGAGCTGGGGGGGTGCACAGCTGACCAGCTCCTGGGGTTTGTATGCACAAACATCCTTGTCTTACACTTCGACTATCCCAGAAAGAAAAGCCAAGCGGGACACGAGTTCCCAAATTTTCCTTGCCTCTAGGCTGCAGCTTCACCTCCCACCCAGAGGAGCTGTGGGCAGGGCAGTCACTAACGGGGTGTAGGACACCCCTGTTACCCGTTCATCTGCGGCTGCTGAATTATGGTTATTTTCAAATGTGTTAGTGAGAGGATTTCTACTCCTAGAGTAAGTAATACAGATTACTGCAAGTTTTGCACGGATGCCATGCTAGCGGTTGTTTCTGTAGCTCATCCTTACATTCACATGTAAGGCAAATCATCTGCTGTAAATTGGGGGTTTTTTTCTTTGTTGTGGTGACCTACTAGAAAGCATGTTTGGGTTTGGAACCGCTCTGCTTTGCCGTAGCAGTGGTGAACCTCTGTAGCAGAGAGGGCCTTGGGTTCGGGGGCCAAAGGGCTCAGCAGAGCAGCTGCGAGCTCCTGTCTCAGTTTATTGAAGCCAAACCTTCAAAAGGGAATCGGTAATTTTTACCAGGCTCAGGATACTGACTTCTTCAAAAAGCAAGGCGCCAGTTTAGGCAGACTGGTGTGGTGTGAGATGGAAGTCTGAACTGGATGGGTCAAATTAAAGCCTCTCTGCAAAAGGCGTTTGAGGAGAAGGATGAAAGATCCTGAAGCGGTGGGTGAGCAAAGCACGCAGGAAGAGCAGGAGTAGGCTCAAGGTATGAGCTAGCAAGAACAGAAATGCAAACCAAAAGAGAGATGCACCAAGGGCTGCTGCAGCAGCAGCTCTTGCAGCCCATCACGGGCTGTGTCTGCACCCCAGCACCCATCTGTGCTTCAGGACAGGGTGTTGCTTGCTCAACAGGCAAGTCCTCCAGCCCTTCATCTAACTCCCTCCTTGTGTGAAAAAGAAATTGTGCATTCCCAGGAATATACATCATTCCCGGAAAAGGATGTGGCTCTGAATTCCCACCGGGAGGAGGAGGAGGACGTGTAACACAGAGAGAGGCGGCAGAATCGCCATCTCTATAGAGATTTTTCAAAACTCGGCTGCATCAGTTCCTGAGAAGCTTGCTCTGACTTTGAAGCTGGCCTGTCTTTGAGCAAGGAGATGGAGCAGAGACCTATGTGGGTCTCTTCCAACCTGAATTATTGTACTGTTCTGTACAGCACTAGGAGAGCTGCTTCTCCTTGAGGCACAAGGGCTGCCCACGGTTAAAGCCCTGGAGACAATCACTAAGTTATTCTGGAATGAGGCTTGATGGAACTGGCAAACTGGACGTTCCAGTACTGCTGCTTACGGAGGTAAAAGCAATGCTGGAGTAACACAAGGGTTCGGTTTCAGCCTAGAATGGGGTCAGGTTCTTCTTGTTCCTTTGAGGAATCTTTGTCTTTGGAGAGATGTAAAATCTTATCAAAGGAAAAGGCCACTGGGGCCCCCGACAGTGAAGCGGTGGGCGGCTTTGCCTGGGTGCTTGCTGGTGACAAGCGGGCGCAGCTGGTTACAACTAGCAGCTGTGTGACTTCCATCCTGTGTTCATTCCTGCAGTCATTTCCTTGTTTCTTCTGCATTCGGGCCTTTGTGGAATAGCCTCCAGGAAAGCTTTCCCCTCGAGGTCACACTGATGATGGAGATGAGACTCAAACACCCCGGTGTCCAGCAGAGCCGCTCCTGAGTGTTTGCTGCATTATCCTCGTTCCGTTAGTGCTCCCCGCTTACGTCTTTTCTTACGGAATGGAAGTTATCTTGCAGAGCCTCTGCTAATAACCTGGGCATCCAGAAGTTTCCCAGATACCGATTCCAGGATCCCCGCTGTGTGTGTGTGTGCATGCATCTGGATAAAACAGCAGCTTTGTTCAAGAAATATAAAATGGATCCCCGAGCCCGGTACAGCTGAAAACTCCCTCTCTTAGATTTTGATCCCGAGGAGAGTTACTAACCCCAGCAAGGCAGCAGCATGTCCTACCCGGGCAGGGAGAGGCAGGCGCTGCGCTTCAAGGGCTCCTGGAAAAGCTGAATCTGTAGTGACCAGCTGGTTACTTATTTGGTTATGTTCCATGTGCCAGGCTCTGTACGTGCAAAATGCCTCCGGCTAATGGGGTGTGTGTGAATACACGGGTCAACTGGACGGGTTCTGCCTTCAGTGCAGGCAAGGAGGTGCCTGCCCGGAGACATGGCCCTGGCGCCGGCAGCTCCCGGCTGTGCTGGCAGGGACGCCTGGAGGAGGCACGGTCTGGTGTTCTTACAGCGAGGTAGGAAGAAACATAGTGTACACAAACCCAGCATTACATATTTGGCCACAACTATGATAGCTGAAATAAAATACAGGAGCTGAAAGCTGTCCCAGGCTGGAGGAGGTACCAGCTCCACTTGTGTATCTATGACGGCTAAAACTGAGGATGGGTAAGAGGATGCTGAAGCGAGGAGCAGCAGCTCCAGCAGCAGTGTCTGCTCCTGCTAGAGACACCAGTTGTGATTCCACAGGGAAAGTCAGTTTAATTTTGCACTTAAAGCAAGAATTCATTAGTCACAGCATCTCCTCTCTGAGACTGGGGCCCGCTTCATGGGTGGAAGAGAAATGTTTGGCAATATTGCAGACCAATTCCTTTACCGGTTAAAGGATCCCTCTGGTAACAGAAATTTTAGCACACTAGGTTAGGGTTGGGGTTTTTTCTTTGTTATCTCAGCCTAGTCTCTTGGAGAAGGCTACAGGTTGGCGACACAAGAAAGGAGAAGAACCCAAGGAATGGACGGAACCAGCGCACACAAGACACAGCAATTCCAACACATCAGCCAAACAGCGTATGGTGGGTTTCTTTGTAAATATGCTAGCAAGTACTTCTACAGAAACAAATCACTAGCCTAAGGAAGATCCTCTTATGCAGAGGAGAATATGTAGAAATATTAACTATGTCTCTAATTCTTAGAGAAACATTACACCAGGTAGTGCTTTAACCATCCACAGATTCACACAAGTAAAATACGTCTAGTGTCAATTGTAAGAGCCGGTGGTTTACAGCACAACAGGGCACTGCACCCTCCCCACGGGCAGGCATGCTGCCTTGGGTTCCAGGAAGGTAAGCAAAGAAAAAAAATACCCCAAAAAAACCTTCATTGTGACTTGTGTTTTAAAAGATTTCTAGACATACGTTTAAGTTAATTTGGCAGCTCTTTTGTCACTCCTGGTATAAAGTCAAGGGGACAGAATGGCACAGGGCTGAACTGAGAAATGAGCACTGTGGATGTTGCATGCAGTTGTTACAGTTAATCGTTAGATGCTGGCATTTATTGCACATCTAGGGACATAACAGAATTTATATATAAATGAAACAAGGTGCAATCACCATTTTTAATGAGCGTGCATGATAACACATTGTAAAAAGCCTTTTTATAGAAATTACCATATTGCAATTATACAGGAAGAGAAAAAGGGTTCTCAAGTTACAGTGTACAAAATAAAGCACATTGCTCCAATGATGGATTTAAGAAAAATCCCTAAGTGTCTTGGGACTGAATGCTATCCAGTTTGAAAGATATTGACTAAATGTCTTCCACATCTCTATCTGAGAAAACTAGTTTGTCTGACTTGTCTCCAGTTTCAGGGGGAGATAAGACTTCATCTGTGTCATAGTCTTCTTCAAATGATCTGCAAAGATCACATCTCTATGCTGAGAGATCTGAGAAAACTAGTTTGTCTGACTTGTCTCCAGTTTCAGGGGGAGATAAGACTTCATCTGTGTCATAGTCTTCTTCAAATGATCTGCAAAGATAAAAGGTATGTCTTTAAAAGGCGTATTTTGGTGACAGCATTTTCAGTGGCTACTAAAACAGCTGGCTAAAACACAGTGGCATGCAAGACGTTACCCTCGAGGAGGGTATTTCTAAGGACTGAAAACAGTGCGGCAGTAACTGGTATTCTGACAGCTGACGTGCCTTTGTGCTCCCATCCATCCTCATCTCTAAGGTCTGGAACGACTTTTCACTGGTGCTCAGCATCACAAAACTTGAATCCAGTTTCAGTAACAATACTCAGTAGCTCGCAGTAGTCTTGTTAGCTCAGTGGAGAAATAAAGTTGTCCAAGCCCTAGAGGAGCTCTGGCTTGTTCAGACCTGCTCAGGAACACCTGGTTTCCAAAGCATCTTCTGGCTCAGGATGTATTTTGACATCTGCAGAAGAACAATTGTGGCTGTGCTGTCATGTTCCTCTCTCACTTGGTTTGAAGTTGAAGATCCAGGTCTTAGCATTTATGGCCCGAGGATGGCCCGAGGAGGTTTAGCTGTGAATTCTCAGCTCCAGGCAGTTGCACTATTCGGGCTGGCTGGGCTCTGTGCTTTACAGGACATTGCTTTGGGGCTCTCATCCCATCCCTACTGCTGAGAGATGATGTTTTGGAGATGTGCTCCCTCCAGTCTCAGCACGCTACAGGTTAGTTTCTCAGAGCTCCCAGGAAATGGGAATTCTTCCCTTTGCTCTGACAGCGATGCTGTTCGTGAAGGAAATGCTGCAGCAGGAGTTCCAGTGGCAAGCACAGGAATAACTCCCGTTTGTTCACTGGTAAACTGTGCTGCAGAAAGGTTGACTCCTTTGATATCCCAGCACGGATGGTGCCAAGAATGAACCGTCTGGTACTTCCTGTGCTGTTTTTACCCTTCACTAACCATACATAGGCACAGCAGGCCCTTGGGAGCCTGTATGCATGCCCTGCTGTGGGGGGGATTCTATGCTATAGTCCGGTGATCCCTATGTGAAGAAGAGACAAACAGCATAGAGATCTCCCGGGCCAACATTTTCATCTTCTCTTCCATAAAGGAAAGCACCTGCTTAGTAATTCTGCCACCTTCTGGATTCTTGCATAAGTGGGAGAAGGGAAACAACGGTCTGGATGCTACACCAATAACTGTTTTGATGATGCATGCAAGGTTGCCCAGAAGTACACGCTCTGCATGCGTTTTGCCTGAGCAGTGCCTGTTGGATGGCCCTGCCCCCCACCTGGGAACGGCCCCGGCATGCTCGTACGTGCCTCAGTTTCTCTAATGGCTCTTGGTTTAAGATGATGCAGCTGAGGAAAACTTTTAATTTCCATTTGAATGCTGTTCTTAAGAATGTTCCTCTTGTGTCCCTTTTTCTTCCATTTTACCAGCTTCTGTTAGCTTTCTTCCTTTTTTTCGATATGTGGAATGGGACCTCTCCTGTATTGTTTATCCTGCACATTCACTAGCACTTGGGGCTCCATTATAACTTTTTTCCCCAGTGTCTTTTGCTTCTGGACTAAATCTTTTCACACCTGCTTCAAAAGGGCCTTCCCTTGTCCTTTCCCATGTGAGTGAGTCTTCTACTTCATGCTTTTGCTCCTTAAGGCTCAACAGTGCCTGCCCTCCCCACCTTGGAAAAAATGGAAGCATCCAAGCGACAGCTTTTCCATGAGATTAGCACTACAGATAATTACCTTCTCTCCTTCCAGGCCAGTTTCAAAGCTTAACAGTCCCAGAAATACAAATGCAGGCTCATGCAGATGAAACACCCATTCCTCAAGGCTCAACCATGGCAGCTCTAGCTTGTTCAGGGGAGGCAAACTGCTCCAGGAAATTCTTTGTCCTTCCTTTTGGCAAACATTTTTGTGAGCGAGTGGTTCAGCAATGTACTCCCTCCCCCTTTCCCTTCCTTATGCTGCTGGGCTCATGAAAGCGAGTGACTGAGCCATCAGCTGCCTTGAGGGAGACAAGAGAAATGGTCTGAGCTGCCTAAACCAACATCATCTACATCACCTGATCCTGTCTTTGTCCCACTTATCCATCTCTGAGCAGGACTGCTCCGCATGGATGGTGCCCTCGCTCCCTGCTGCCCAGGTGAGGGGGATTCTGTCCTACCAGCAGCATAACTGATGGCCTCTCTCTCCTTATTCCACTCCTGAGGGAGGAACTGACTTTTCCCATGAAGGCAGTTGTGGCTTCCACGTACATCAGCTGGCTGAAACTGGTTTCTGCAACAGCGGTGCCCACTTCTGCCATAGCCAAGACTGCACAAAAGTTTCTGCAAGCCCAATGCTTTTATCTGCATTATGAGCTGCTGCTGGTCAGACTCAGCTGTTGGTGCCACCTTCAGACAATGTGTACATCCCCCAGGGACAGGCTGAGTCTCCCGCACAGGTGCATACAGTGGAGCGTGGCTGGGGGGTGTTCACATCAGCTTAAGCTTCTAGTGAAACGTGATGCTTCGTTGTTGTCCTGAGCAAGACGACACCTTTCTCTCATTTTTGGTGATTGCAGCTCTCCATAGAGTCACAGCATCCCTGAAGTCACTCTGAGCATCCACGGTCCTGCTGAGATCCCTCTTCCAGGAGCAGTGCACTCTCATGGACAAGCCTGCAGACAGCCAGACAGACACTGACTGGGTTTAGAAACCTTCCACTCGGAGAAGCTATGGACAGGGCTAAGTCACAAACGTGGCACACACTTACTAATTCATCTGTGATTGCTGAACAATGGTTATTTTCAAATGTATTAATAAGACAAATACCAGATTTCACATTCTGCCAGCTAACTTAGTCAAAAATCTTCCAGTCTCCCATACAGCTCTCAAATTGTCTTGTTTTGTCCCCACTCTCTATTTCTGCACACCCAGAAATAATGTATGCGCAAAAACTCAATGCCTGTTGCTGGCAAATTTGTCTGTGCATCCAGCTCTTTGTTTTTCTTTTTCCCTTCCTGTTTTCCTGCCTGGTCTGTTGCTATGCTCCACAAATGAGATCTAATCTGGCTGCCATGACTACAGAGCTTTTCAGGGGCTCTTAAAAGCAAGCAGCAAGGTTGCTGCCATGCTCTTTACAGGAAGACACAGCTGTTTTAGACTTCAAAAATGTGACATCACCTACCACTTTTCCTCTGGTTTTGGTGAGTTTGGGTATGCATGGTCCTGCAAAGCTTTTACAGCAGACTGCTATTTCTTTTCTGTGTTGAGGACACAGGTGTTGCAAAGCAGCTTCAGGGAATATATCCATTTTATCTTCCATCCTGTGCTACCTCATTTTCCATTGTGAAGGCCACAAAAAGGCAAGGCAGCTCAAAGGAGATGAGGGAACAGCTCATAGCTGTTTGGATGCACATCACAGGGAGAGAAGGAAAGATAGCTCTCAATAGCTTTGCAAATCCCTGTGGCTAATTAGTAGCTGCTACTGTTATCCCAAACAATTTCCAGTGTGGGAAGTTTTGAAAATTATGCAATCTTCTCAGTGCTTTTACTTTAATGGCTCTAAATACTGTTCAAGAACGGGTGAAATCCTGAATCATGCAAGATTAACGTAGGGTAAGCATTCTTTGGATGTTTGTTATTAATCTGGAGACTTCCAGAGAAATATTCTCAAGAAGATACTAACACAGACACAAATCTAGAAGATAATTATACTGAGTCTCCATTAGGAGCCTCTGCAGGAGGTCCTCGCACACAGAGAGTTCTGGAGCAACTGCTCTGCCTAAATTAATTGATTCCAAAAATAGCGCGAGTGTCTGTCCATGATTTTCTAGAGGGCTGCAAAAACGAGTGTAGATATTGCAGAAACACCAACAGTGTTAAGTCTCAACAAACTTAGATGAGTGAAAATGTTGCAACTCAGCTTATGAAGAGCACAGACTAACAGGCATGATGGTTGCCAGGACATAAAATTATTTGACTGAAGAAAGTCTCTGCTAGTGTAGTAAATGTAACAGAGCTACAGCTTCTAATCTACGATAGTGTGACGTGGTCAATACATGGCCAAGACTAGCAGAAGTCATTCCATTTCTTTTTTTTTTTTCGTATGGCTGCTGAAAGAAAAAGGCTTTGTCCTTTTTCCCAGCTATCTTCATTACTGCAGCGCCTGTCGCCGATGCAAAGGGCTGCCCACAAAGCAGCCCGTTGTGACAAACACACCAATACGCCCTTTTGGGGCAACAGTTTCAGGCTTCACACGCCTCCAGTGTTGAGTCCAAATGGTAAGTCCACTAATCCACTAGTTCTGTGAAAAGTGACATGCACACGCTCCTCCTAAACCTGAGCAGGAGCCAGGTGGCGTGTCCCCAGGGCGGGCAGTGCCTGTGCTTACCCTTCTTGTAACTGTTCGTTCCCGGACTCCTCGGCCACAAGAATCTCATACTCCTCAGCAGCGTATCGGTCCCAGTCAGAGGGTTCAGGGCCGTCGTTTTCAACGTCCTGAAGAGATCAGACAGTCAAGCACACTACGTCCACACCTCTCTACCACTGTTCACAGTAAGTCTAAACACGTGAATGGCAATTCTAGGATTAGTAAGCAACGGTATAAAAACAGCGAGGCAAAAATTGCCTTAACTGAAGGCACCGAGTCACAATTATCTCAAACTATTTTAACGTCTGCACACAAATGATTATGAAAAAATACATCCCTTAGTCTATAAAGCTCAGCACGTGACCTGAGCTGCCAACTAACTGAGCTGGCTTCATTTCAGAAACGCTGAACACCCGTAACGGCACATTTTATTTGCTGTAGCTCAGCAGGCCCTGCACCGGTAGGTTTGTAATTGGTTAAAGAACTTAGGGATTTAAAATCTTTAATTAAATCTGAACTGTAAATGATCTTTTCAGGAACTCCTCACAGTTTTCTAAGTGTGCTGGTTTTTGTTACATTTTGATTACAGTACCCAGTATTTTGGTGCTGTGTTTGTACTAGTATTTGGTACTGTAAAAATGGATTTGTGCTGGAAGCAGTGTTGGTAACAGGGATGTTTTCATTCCTGCTGAGCAGCACTTTGACAGAGCCCAGCCCTCTTCTGCCTCTCACCCCACCGGCGAGGAGGCTGGGGGGCACGAGAAGCTGGGAGGGGACACAGCCAGGACAGCCGTCCCCAGCTGACCCGAGGGGTATTCCGTACCGTATGGCGCCACACTCAGCGTATACAGCTGGGCAAGAAGGGGGAGGGACGTTTGGAGTGATGACATTTGTCTTCCCAAGCAATCACTATGTGTGACGGAGCCCTGCTGTCCTGGGGATGGCTGAACACCTGCCTGCCCATGGGATGTGGTGAATCAATTCTTCTTTTTACTTTGCTTGTGTGTGCGGGTTTTGCTTTACCTGTTAAGCTGTCTTTATCTTAACCCGTGAGTTTTCTCATTTTTACGCTTCTTACTTGCCAGCTGGGGTTAAACCACAACACTGAGTTTGGGCAAGTTTGAGAGCAGGTTACAGAATAACATCCTTATATATATATATTTGGCCCTCTGCCATTTGTTGTAAGATGGGGATAACAAGTTATCCTCCCCCTAGCCCCACTTGACTGCCCTTATAATCCGGTTCAAACAAACAAACAAAAACCCAGGATGGTTCTGGCTTGGGCTATATTTAAGCCTTGAATCATGGAACCACAAAGTTCCCCCTACAGGTTATGTGAGAACAGCTGGGAGGGAACCAGAGGTGGTTTTGGCATCCCCTCCACTTTACTGTACTTTGACCAGACAAAGACTATCTCCCAGAAGGCTCTTCAGCCGTAGTCACATCTGGTTTCACTGGATATGCAAGGGGAACCAGAAGTGAGGGACTTGACACCAACAGCTGGCAAAACTCAAGTCTCTGAACATCCCGCAGGTAGCGGTGAGCAGCAACTGCAAAATACAAACCCCACAATCTCCTCCTGTATCATCCCAGAGAGGATGATGAATAACAGTCCAGCCAGGCTGATAACCAGGCACAATCTGCAACCCCCAAACCTTCCATCTAGACTGCCATGTGTGTGGCCTCATCACCGAGCTGGCACCTCACCTGCCTCAGCCCCTGCGCTGTAAAGAAGGTTTCTCCCTTTGGTTCTCTTTAGGCTACGGGAAGATCGTTAGTGCTGGTTTAAGGAGCAAGCTCCACCCCAGACGTTGAATGAATCTTCACATGTAGCCTACTTATTTACGGCCGCAGCTGTGTAGGGGCTGGGAAGGGACAAATGGGATCTCAGGTTCTGAATCTCACAGCTCCATTCTAACCTGAGCAAACCGGGCTCCTCCTCGCGCAGCTGAGCGCCCTCCTTCAGCTGCAGCGCAACACAGCAGGCTCCGCTCCTTCTCTCTAGAATCACACACTGCACTGCCAGGGCTGGTGTAGTAGGATCAGTGATGGCAACCACATCACAGAACAGCAGTATAACTGGTACTGGAAGAGACCCTGGGGGTCCCTAGTCCCAGCCTCTGCTCAGATCAGGATTTGCTATGAGGTCAGATCAGGGGCTTGAGGTTTTGTTCAGTCGCATCTTAAAAACATCCAAGAATAGAAGCAGCACAACCTCTCTGGGCAACCTGTTCCGCTGTTGGACTGCCCTACTCGTGCAAAGAGTTTTCTTGGATTCAGTTGGATTTTCCCTTCATCCAGCAGCGTTCCAAAGACAGGTTTGAGAAGGCCTGTATTTAGAAATGAAGGTGATTTATACCTTTTGCACTGCAAAGGGATCCCTCTGTTCATTGTCCAGATACTTCTCTAAGTTGAAGAACGTGTTGTAGAATACATGAGCCATTCTGCACCTCTTTAGGTCTCTCAGGGTTACTCTTCCTACAGGAAAAAAAACCACATTATTGTTCTACTGAGTTCTAACTTAGTGAGAGACTGGACCTGTTCCTTGTCAGTTTTGTAGTAAGTTTTAATTATAACACCAGTATGCTACAATATTACAAAATTTCTTCCCAAGTCAGTCAAGGATTTGAACATTATTCAATAAATGGGTATGTTTATTAGGCTTAAATTCCACATACATATGGAGGTCTTTCACATCCATGTGAAATATGAATCATGTGAATGGGCATGGTCCAGTTTCATAACCCAGGCTGTGAGCACATGCCACAGCTGGAACATACAAGACTTGTTGCTCCAGTTCCAGCAAGTTAATTCACAAGGTCTCTTGTTTTAGTATTTCAAACCTCCTGATGCATAACATTATGGCACAAAAGTCACTGTTCAGACTTTGACCTTGCACAGTAATTTCAGCGCTGCGATTCTAACTCAAAGCTCTACCTACAGATGGGTTTCACAGTGATGTGACTTTCTCAGTCCAATATAGATCAAAGAGGATGGAAACTCTCATTAAACAGGACTTACCTTCCCTTTCTGGCTTAACGAGATCAAGCATCTGACACAGCAAGTCATGAAATGGCAGTGGTTCTATGCCCATCACTTCCATCCGCTCACACTGCTCCTCATAAAAGTACTCCAGTTCATACATGGAGAGCACCCCATCCCCATCCAGGTCCATGCACCGAAACCAGTACTCAATACTAAGAAAAAGAGACAGGACTAGTGAAAGCACAGCACTGCACTAGGAAATCCATACAGCAGAGACTGCAGCAATGCACGTCCCCTTTCTCCCATCCCCTAGTGCTCTTCTGCCCAAAGGCTGGCATAAAACCAGGGATGAAAATACCCTTTGGGAAGGATCAGGGCACAAGCCAACACTCAAGAGCACCTCCTGTTAGCCTCCTAGGTGGCTTGTGAGTACAGCCATGCTTGTGACCTGTTTCACCTGGTAGATGTAGCAAGTGTCCACTGTGCTGCAGCTCAACTGGCTCATGTAGGTAAGGGTGTCCCTGTCTGATTCAGCAGCAAATTGGCCAAATACAACCAGCTCCGAACCCGGGACGCTGCCTGTCCCTGAGTGACCCTGGTGGGTGATGAGGCACACATGGTATGCAGTTATTTCCTCTACTCCTTCATACAGAAAGCAATGCTTTCAGGCAGTTACACTCTACATCCTTCCTTCACCACCGCATTTATGAATTCTTCTTCTCATTTTTATTCATAAGATTCCTTGTCCTAATAATCACATGCAGCTCTAGTTTAGCTCTGCACAACAGCCTCCCAGTGGCTGTACAAACCAGGCACACAGGCAGGTTTTACAAAGTGACACAGTGAAGTTTCCCTCCAAACCCTTCTTACACACCTACTACATGCATGAAGGGCACATGCCTGTCTGCTGCAAACGCCTCATGGGTTTATCGCTTCATGGCATGGGGTAACCAAAGGGATTGGTGACTACCAAGACGTTTAACATTAAAGAAAACTGCTTCTACACAAGTTCTCCTCAAGAAAGGCAAATGATTTGGCCAAATGTTGACAGTAAGTTGCTTTCTCCCTAATAATCACTGGCACCAAAGCTGTCATCTCTCATAGAAAGCAGCACGTCACAGAATTTTCTATAATCTTATCTGCTCATCTCCATACTTTTACTAATACACAAAAATCAGTCAGACCTTGTGGCACTCCTTTTGTCTTCCTCCGAAATCAAGAGCCACACAAAATCAGCATAACTCATGCGGCCTTCCTTTTGAACTTCATTGCCTCTGGAAGACATACGAGGGGGGTAAAAAAACAACAACCAAAACCCAAATCATCAGGCTCCTCAATACTCACAATGTTATCCAACATTTTTCAAAAGCCCCAAATAATTTGTGAGAGAAAACGGGGCACGGCCACCCGCTCAGCCCGCACAGCAGTCGCTGCCTTGCTGTCCCTGCAGAGCTGGGGCTCATCTCCCACACCCCCTCCCACTGCGAGTGCTGGGCTGGTTTACTTTTTGGAGGCTCTCCAGCAGTGCTCCCCAGTTATCCCTGTGCCACTGCGGGGCACAAACACATAGTGCATGTTCCCTCCAGCTGTGCCCAGCTGTTCTACAATGAGGTCTATCGGTTGTCATCCTATGGGATTTTTTCTTAAGATACCCAGCAGTCTCACTCCGTCTACAGGCAGCTCCAACTGGAGCACCATGTTGGAAACCATTCCGATCAGTGGGGATTTTTGAGAGTATCTTGCATTTCTAATCAGCCTGACACTTCTATCCCCAGCCAGTATGCTATTCCTCACCTCACCACAGCGCCGCTGAATATTCGCTCAATAATCCTGTTTGATAAAGCTGGAAACAAAGAAAACACAGAGAAAATGAAGCTACAGGTCACAGGAATAATGGCAATCAGTTGCTTATGCTGAATCTAACAAAGCCATTTCCCATTGCTAAAAGAATGCTCTGTCTGCATTGCCTGTCTAACCATTTTACTGGTCTCTGTTTAGCAGCATTTCATAAAAAGCAAAGATGACTTTCCCTGTGTGCCTGCCTTTGTATCCTCCTAAACACCACATTTTGCCACAAACATGCCAACTGTATGTTATCTGGATTCCTGGACATGGGCAGCGTTACTCCTACTTTGCTGTAGCATTAGTCACATAAGCAAATTCTGCTGATAGGAGACTGTTTCAGTGTGTACTGCAGAAGAACTACAGTTATCAAGCAAAAATCACACCTCGAATCCCTACAAAACACTTCTTAACAGAGCGCAAGCTGTAGCAATCCTGCTGCAGGGAAGGCCAATGAAAAACAAGGATAATTTTAGGTGAGCAGCAAGGATTTGCCAGCCAGGAAACACATGGGATAGATTGTTACAGCAGAGCCACACCAGCAAGCAGCAAGTACCAGTCTTGAGCAGGATTTGCACCGACTTCGCCCTCCCAGACTGCTGACACGCTTCCTTTGGACCCCCACCACAGCACCTTCTAAATATTCTCCACCGCCTCTGTAGTCCTGGCACAGTTCTGACAGCCCAGCCAGGCAGACCCAGCCCACACCCCCCTCAAACCCCAGTGCTGACAGGTTGCTCTACGCCTGCACCGATGCTTCCCCCCTTCACCCTGCCCACAGCACCCCTCCACCTGGCTCCCCAGCACCAGCGCCCTGCAGGTTTGCGTGCAGCACACCCTTCATCCCCCCAGAAGGGACCAGGTCTCCCATCTCCCCACGCCAAGTCAGGCGCTCCTCCATCCGCACCCCGTTCAGCCCTATCGACACCGCTGGCCCCTGTGGCTGCCACACTCGCCCAGAACCCCCACGGTCTTCCTGTGAACACCGGCACTCAGGACACGTGGGCCACCACACTGCCCTGACACACACCCACCTACAGCGCTGTCGTTCTCACCCCCCTTTCCTCCTTCAGCCCACAGGACCTCGGCGCCTACAATGCTGTTCCCATCCCCGGAGCTCCAGCAGTGCCTGACAACTTGTCACGGATCCCTGCAGCCCTACCCACCAGCCCACCCCACCACACACGTCACCCCTCCTGCCACCTTCAGTCACACCCTGTGGCTGAACACCACATTTCCCCAAATCGGATTCTCTCTCCCAGACCTACTCTTCCAAAAAGTGCAGCAACCACATGGAAGAATCCAAGAAAGCTTTGTCTTCGGGATTAAACGTGCTGGTCAATAGCTCAAGCTCTTGCCCCAGACACTACACCATGAGTCCCAACAGGCAGCATGTCCACACGGGCACATCATGCTCTCAGAACATGTGTAATCCTAAAAGGAGCCGACCTGAGTGCCTCCGTCTAGCACAACACACACAGAACAAGTGCCTTTGGATTTTTTAGCCCTTTTGTGGGTTTGTATTCCATTAACTCATCCATAGCCCTTGAACCTTTGAAAACACATAGCATCTGCTCAACCTGTAGAAAGGAGCTCCACGCTGAAGTCAAGCGAGATTCCCCTGAGTACACCCCCAAACTGAACGCACCACGCTTCGCTGGACTCGGGCGTTTCTCTCATGTGTTACTGGATTGCACTTTGGCAATCTCTGAAATTCACATGGGCTTGTCCTTCTTGTCCCTACTTCCAAGCTCCTGCAAAACCCTTAGTAAATAATGAGCAAGCTTCAAGACGTTATTTTAGCTTGTCCTTCTGGCAGTGACCCACACGTGAACAGATGTTCCCCTTCTAGCTACTCGGGCAGAAAATAACGTGTACTGCCTTTCCCTGTGTCTAAGCCCCGACAAGTGGCTCTGTAAATCAGCGATTGTGTAAGAGATAGATGACTCTATTTAGGTTTCTTGAGGCATCATATTACCCAAATTAAAGCTACTCTTTAGTGGGAACATTCTGTTTCCAGCAAGCCCCTTTGTCCCACCACAGCTTGCAGGCAGCATACCTTGGTCACTGTACCTAGCCAGATCCTTCTGGCTGATGTAAAGATCATGGTCAGTGTCCAGCTCCCAGAATTTACAGTATATAACATAGAAGTGCTCGTAGGAGAAATAATCTGTGATCTGATTTATATCATCCTCTTCTTCCAAAAGAGCAAGCGTCTGGAAGAGTACAAATAAAGCGGGAAGTTAAACCTTGACAAAGGCAGTTCGGCAGCCGAAGCCCCCCAGCCTCTGCAGGAGTTGGGTACCACATTCCTCAACAGCCTTAACCTCCTGGTTAGTGTATATATGCACAGTATTGCTGCCGCTCGGTGAACAATTTCTGCTGATTTTCAGCCACAGTGAAGAGTGAGGCAGAGAAACAAGGACACAACTGCTGTCTCAGCTGGGATCTGTTATTTGTGAAACATTCCTGACCTGCACCGGGGACTCTCAGAGCCGTTTACAACAGCAAGTGCACAGCTCTCCACAGGAACCAAGATACATCTTTACACATCACACATCTTTCCATGGCTCCCAAAGGACAAAATCATCTTGCTCCAGACTCATGCCTGGACTGGGGAAGGAGGGATGGATCTCAGGCAGATCAAACCAATCACACCAGTTTCCCTGGGCTGTCACTGGCAGGAGTTAATCTGGTTTAACTGGGAGGCTCAGACAGGTTTCCAACCGTGACATCTGTTAACATGCGTTGTTAGAAAACATTTAGTGACAATGTCCTTGTTTCATTCCTACTTCAGACCTACCTCTGTCCTTCCCTCCTCTCCATCTTCCCACCAACAGAAGGGTATTGCACATTTACCAGTGCCACCTCCCTACTTGCCTTTCTCCTAGTGCTGAGGCCATGGGACACCAGACAGCCTTTTCAGGTTAACAGATTCTGGCTGCAGGAATGTGAAAACGCTCACAGACCCAAGTGAGCGATAGGGTTGTCCTCCCCTGCCCTCACAGCCTCTTAGAAAGGAAGAGGTGAAACACAGCCCAAGAGCTACCCCAGGGAGTTGTGGCTCTGAGCAGATGCTGTGCCAGGCACTGATAGTTCAATGTCAACTTTCAGTGACCTCCAGCTCCAAGGAACCCAACCGGGTCTCAACAAGACTCTCACGTCCTGCTATCCACCAGGTTCAGTAAAGTTTCAGGCAGGGACAACAGGGTGGCACTGCCAGACCAGCACCGTTCAGACTTGCTGACACTCAAGTCTAAAAACCTCTGATCAATCACTCACTAGCCTCTTCAGATTCTTCAGGGGTCTCTCCATTTCTTTGTGGATATAATCACTTGGGGAGGTTTTTCAATAATTTTTTTTCTTTTATAGCTCATGCCAAAGTACACCATTTACACATGCAGCAAAGGGCTGCCCAAGCAAAATCATTGTCCCAGAGCTAAGCTTCCCTGCTGCAGGAGATGAAAGGCAGAGCAGACCTGCAAGGAGAGAAAGGGGAAGTGTATAAAGGGAGAAAATGAACGAATAAAGATGCAAGATAAGCTGGGAGGATTTGTTTATAACAGAGGTTAGGGAGGAACTGGGATCAGAGGGCTTGGACTGGCATGAGACAACCCAAGGGAGCACTGATTTCTTCATTAGCTGATGTGATCACTGGGACAGAACACGTCTGAAAGGAGGAGGAACATGAACTCACACTTGAGGCTTTTGAGGAAGACAGCACGCCACATTTGGAAGGGAGAACAGGACGCAGTGGGGAAGTCTCACTGTTTTAGCTGAGTCCGTAACCTCTCAGCCTAAAGACTTTCTGGCTTTTTAGATTGGGCTGCAGTTGAGCAGCCTTATGTAGAGGAATGAAGCTGGGTTAATTAGCATTGATAATGTACAGCTGTGGGCTGGCTTCAGGGGCGGTGGGGCAGCTGATATAGACAAGGTGCAGCTGTGGCTGGTTCTGGTAAGAGGTTGGGCAGCCAAGGAAGAGGGAGGAGGAAGAAGCAGAGAGAAGAGAGAGAACGCACGCCTGGGATGAGGAGAGACGAGGAGGAGGCAGCAGAGGGACTGGCACGAAGAGTGTGTTGGTATGAGATGGTAAAAGACCTTGTTGCAGCTGGTAGTTTGGGGAGTGCTGCGACAACTGGTGCCCTGTGTGAGGCCCTTCAGATTATGAGACTGGATGTAACGAGCAGCAACAGCGATGAGGGCTGGGCCAGGGGATGTTTGAAGTTTGGAGCGGTGACAGCAGCGCCCAACAAGGCAGAGACAGGTGGGGACAGCCTGTGATCCAGATCACACTGAGATAAGTGGGAAGAGCCTGGGGATCTGGATCAGACACTGGTAAAGGTGAGCCATTGGGATCAAAGAGAAGGAAGCCTGACTGCCGTGGAGTTCAGAGACCCAGGGTAACGGCCGATAGCGGCAGAGTACACGGCCAGACGTGGCAGCAGCCCGCAGCGGGCCCAGAGCGGGTCCAGCCAGACAGCGGTGATGGCTGTGCCGGGGGACAGCGCGGGAGCAGTGCGATGCCGTGGGCAGCTCCTGCTGTTGGTGCTGCTGCTCGGCCTGGCGGTATTCCTGCTGGTGTTTATGGGCTTGTTGAAGGTGTCTCCAGTCATAGACGAAATAAGCGACCGTATGTGATGTTAAAAGACCTTGTTGCAGCTAGTAGTTTGGAGAGTGCTGTGACAGCCTTAAGACTGTTTTAACCTGGTGCTCTTTTGGGAAAAATATTGAGAGAACAGCGGTCCAAATCCAGAAACGTCTGCCCAATGTAAGGATACAGCACAGGGATTGTAACAAGAACTGAGCTGCATTAACCTTTCTGAGGAAGTCTACCGCCGAAGTGGAAATCGGCTCCCGAGATGCGTGGTGTTGCAATCGCACGGCTCAGCATGCCTGCCTGACTGTCAGGGCCGGCAGGGAGTCAGGAAATGGGCTGTCCTACCCCCCGGGTGCTGTAGGCCGTCCAGCAGCTATTCTCGGCTGCTCAGTGAGCCACTTCACATAGGCGCACTGCTGCGTCTTGCTTCCCTTCCTCTTTGGCAAGGGAAGGGGCCAAGAGCCAACCTGCTTGCTGTAGCTGTAGAGCTGGTGCACCGCCATCCCCTGACCTTCTACCAGCGCACTCTTAGCTACTCCAGCTCCTGGTCTTCCCTCACATCAGCTCAAGACACAACCGCTCCAGCACTCTCCCGGCACCGCGCACCTGGCCTCCCTCGCTATGCAGTATACAGCTATAGGAACAAAGGTACGACGCATTCTGTATCTTGTTCAGGCAGAAACCAACATACTTGCAAGAAGTTGCTTTTCCTCAGCTCTGTTAGAGTGATCTTCCCAGACCAGGATCGATTGACTGTGTAGAATATTCTCTGTATAACCTGCAACACATGAACAGCGCTCTTGAAATCAACTCCTGAAATACACCAGTTTGCAAATTTAAATGCAGTAACTTTGTTTATTCACTCATCTTAAGGGGACTGATTTTTGAAAACTGCTCTGTGATCTCCTTTGTAGGCACTACTATCTCTCACTATGCAGCCTGAAAGTAACATTTGTTTCTGAAATACTATTATCTAGTTTCACTCTGCAAATATTTTCACTGCTCTTAATTCACAACTTTGAGCATCCAGATGCATTATTTATGTCCGGGAATATGTTCAAAGTGCTGACGAATCGCTTTGAAACTGAGTTTTTCAGGTTTTAGGCACTGTACCTTGCATGGATCTCAACCAAAATAGTTTTTTTTTCTGCTGTAGAACACTATCAGGACTTTCAAAGAGCAAACAGGACATGTAAATGAAAGCCACAATTGATGTCTGCCCTATATTGTCTCTAACAATGCTGCATCCTCTCTGTGGCTCCACTGAAAGTAAGCAATAGAGATTATCTGTCTGCATTTATCTCAGGTAGGTGTTAACCTAATTTATCTCCTTTAGTGACCTGCCTCTGGTGAAAGTGAGTAACAGGCCTGGTGAGGAATGCACAAACTTCTGAGAACACAAGGGGAACAGCTCACAGTAAGAGACTGAGAACACTCTCGAGCACCCAAAGCAGCAAGCTGAACCCTTCCCAGCCCACTCCTTGTTGGCTTGTCAAACATCAACGGGGGAAACACAACTGTGTGATCAGGCACATGCAAGAATAAACTTAACAGGGGGAAACAACATCAAATAAAAAACTTCAACATGAGAAATCAGAAATATAAATGAATATCAGCACTGAAATCTATGTAATATAATTCTTGTCGACCAAATCTAATAAAACAAACCTTCAATGCCTCTGACATCATGTTGACATATTATCCTAGAATTTCAGTAAACCGTAGTAGTGCCAGCTATTCCAACACAAAAATTTAATTCACATAACAACATGGACATTATAGGGATTAATCCAGTTGAATTAAATGGGAGGGGGTTGTTTCTTAGCTAGAGCCTAGCTTTGAGTAGGCAATCACCATTTAAGTGCCATGCTTTGACTCAGACACACAAGCACTGGTTCTTAGTCCAGAACCAAGATCTGGAACCAAGTATGAGATTGTTGCCAACAGCCTGCTTTGGGATACACAGATGAGTGAGACAGTAAATGCTGACAAATACAATTAATTTTGAGAACAACAAGAACTATTTGAGGACTCCAAATGCATCCTGAAGAGAGAAAACAAGTATATTCAACTTAGCTGAATATGACACCTATGGGTAGCCATCCTGTCCCTTACGAGCCTACATGGGGAGATGCAGGACAGCAGGAAGACTTTCGGTGTCTCATTGAATACATAACCAGAAGCTGAGATCAGCCTAATTCAGGCAGATAAGAACACACTTCTTTAACTGCTGGACAACTCCCAAAGAAGCACTGCAGGGTCTTTAATCACTCCGTACTTCAAAGATGGATGTCCTTTTACAGTTGGATGTCAATTAAACAAAAAATCTATCCCAACTGTAGCAATGACTGAGCAACGTACTATGGCCTGTGTAATACAAGAGGTCAGACTAGGTAATCACAGTGATCTTTTCTGGTCTTAAGCACAATGAAAAGGCTGTATGTTTGTTTCTTTAATGTCTTTGGCAGCCTCTGCCATTCTGCACTATTTTTGGACTTTGTTTGGCCTTTGCTGCCAGATTGCACAACAGCTCAGAGACCTGTGTGGGTCTCACCTCACACGTAACCCATTATCACACCTGACAACTCTTTAACTATTGTTAAAGACACTGTGTTTTCACTCCATTCCAAGGATTCAAAAATAACAATCCCAAGAATCAGAAAAAGGACCCTAACCAGCACTTCTTCTTGTCCCCTGCCTGCAGGGTAATAAAAGACAACAAAATATAACCCTGTTTGTAACACGTAAAAAATTGTTCCTCTATCAGCCCATATGGACAAAGATGTTCCATCTGCTCTCTCCTCACCTAGCTGTAAAAAGAAGGCATGTCTTTTATGTCCAGTCACTCAGTGCAGGTTTTATTATTAAAATAATGGTCCAGTTTCAATTGCTAGTACATGGTGCATGTATCAGTATGAAATGTCAGTGCTGCTCTCTTCTCCAGGTTGTGAAAAAACAAGCTGTTAAAAAAGCATTTGGGAAACATCCTAGAACATAATTACACAGCCCGAGATGATTTGCAGCATTCAAGCCACACTTTTCAGTTATGCCTTACTGAAAGCCGTAACTGGCTTTGGTTTTCCCATCATTTATTCTGAAATTTCCCAATTTATTCAGAATTCAGTTCACAAGCCTTTGGAAGGGGGAGCCCCTTCCTATTTGCCCATTTATCCTCCTGTAATCTACTTCCAGGACCCAAACCACTGATGGGTCAGCTCTGGACCTTTTCCCAGTCTACCCACAGAAGAACAAAAGCAGTACCATTTCTGGAAACACCCACAAAGCTTTATTAAACCCTGCAGACCATCCTCCCCTTACACATTCACGCTGGTAATACTGCATAACTTCAAGCATTTTTCAACAAGCAATATAATTTGGTTGTTGTTTTCAGTTGACTCAGCTTTTCAACAACAGCATGCAGCACTAACTCTGAGCCTTGTTTGAATGTTCTGGGAGAAATCCCATTTTAAAGCTTTAACAATAAATGCCACATAATATTCTGCATTGTCTTCACGAGCTTCAGGAGTCAGTCTCTGTTGAAAGAAACACAAGTGGTTTAGTATGCTGGCAACGCCACAGCTCAGGTACTGATACAGATTAAATTACAGCCTACTGTATCCAAAAGGCACCTCTAAAAGGTGTGGAGATAGGCAAAAAAATATTGAAACATGCATATGCATCTTACCCATACTAGACTGTTTGTTTACTCTCCAGGTGATTTCAACCAAGTGATGCTATATCCAGCAATGAACGCACCAAAAGCCAGTGTCTCCTTACACCTTCACCTGTAACACAAAAATATAATTTAATTCTTGCACTAGCAGCAAATATATCATTCTGTCGCTGTAAATAGGTATAAGGCACTCTACCTTGAAGGGATCAAAAGGATCCAGGTAGTCTCAAAATCCAAGGACAAAGCTGTATCCTTCATTACCTCCTGGTGGAAACACCGAATTTTGTAACATTAAAGAGAAGTGCCAAACTGTCTGTGAAAGGAGATATGAGAAATAGAACTCCTGGTACCAGAGGAGAGCCACTGCCACTCCAGATGGGATCAACCTGACCCCACAGCCTGTCTCCCAAGGTACTGACTCTGTCCAGCTCAGGGATCTGGCCACGCTGAGCTCAGAAGGAACCTGTCTGCCAGCACAGACACCCAGAACAGCACTGCCCTGCCAGCGCGAGGAGTCTGCGAAGGATATCACAGCTTTGTAAGATTCACCACTTTAGACGCCTTTTGCCTCAACCACAAGCACCACTGTTTCCTGGCTGCCTGGGAGCAAGCCTGGGAAGCTACCTCCATCAGAGTACGGTGAGTGAGGGTGCCTAAAAACTCAGACCGGAGTAAGGAAGCACAGTTGAGACAGCAGCAGGATCAAGAAACACTGAGGAGCTTCACATAGTGATGAAGGGTCTGGTTCTGTGGCTGCTTTACGGTGGTCACACAGGACCTTGCCCAGGCGCAAGGGAAGTTGTGGGAAAGAAGAGCAGAAAGAGAAGGTGCTGCCCTTTTTAGTAGCAGCCTGCACTTCAGTTATCTTGATGCGGAACCTCAGCTTTACACAGCTGGTCTCTCAGACCAGAACATGCACTGCAGCCCAGTGAGGTCCAGACTTTCTGCAGCAAGAGCGATCGTTTGGGGGATTACTCTACAAAGACATTTGTTTCTTACCTTTATTCCCTCCTTTAGACCCTGAAAAACATAGAAACACCACGTGGCTTCAGAAGAGGAACCTGGAAAGGCAGGTGCACAGAACTGCCTTTGCCACCACCCAATAGCCAGCACCAGGACAACCACACGTTACATGTATGTATGTATGTATGACAACTGGCTCACCAGCAAAGAACAACTGGTTGATATTACAGTCAGAAACCGACGCTAGTGTTAGCTTAAATCTTTCAGCTTTCACCTTTCCATGTACTTTAAACATCAAATACCAGGGTACATGTGCCACAGGCACCTTCACACCCACCCATTCACGTGCCTCTAATTCCCAGGCCACTGTTAAACCCATTCTGGCCAGTTACTACACTTAATGCATTTGTTGTCCTGCTCCATGGGGATAAGCACGTTGCTAATACACCGATGTTCGCTGTCATGTTCAAGCACATCTAAAACATTTAGAATCCATTCTTGTTATACATTTTCATAAAACATTAGCGTGACAGTTCAGGGTTTGCCCAGAGCAACAGTGTCTTCCTGCCATCTGCTCCTTACAGGAAAGGAATTGTCTGCCAGCAGCCCCCCAGCTGCCAGCGCGTGGTGCAGCCAGCCCCCATGCAGACCCTGGCAAGCCAAGAGGAGAAACTAAGCTCTGGAGCCCTGCTGGGATACAGCTCCCATCAGGTCTGTCATTACCTGAATTTGTTACCACTGCAGAGATACAGTATCCTAACACTTACACCTTTTATCCAGATTCATGCCCCACACCAGACAAGCTAAAGCTTAAAAAAACAGTACAAAATTAGTCAGGTAAAGCACCAGTCTAACTCCTGATGGCACAGTTGGAACAAAGCTACAGAACAAAAACCCAACGACAAATTGTAGTCACAGAGGCTCAGAGACTTAGAAAGACATGACAGGCTTTCTGGCAAGAGCGAGAGGCAGGAGAGCTGGACGTCAGACTCCCATATGCAATGGATGCTTTGTACCACGGAACAATCACAGATTCTCCATGCTTAAGTGACAGAAATCTTCAATCATACAGCCTTCCATGCTTCCTCAGGCCAGCAGAATTAGGGGTAACTCAGCAGCCCTCAAGGACGAAAGATGAACCTCTCGTTCTCCTTCACCAGGATTAAAGGCCAAAAAAGTTGGTTTTTATAGATTTGCTTAAGACCAGAAAGAATCATTATTAACCTATTGAATAACCTCTTGTACACACAGGCAAATTCATTTTTCCTTTGGAAGTAGTTATTGAAATAACTAATTTCCAGTAGTATTAAAAAAATCCTGTTTTTTGAAGTAACTGAAGGATTTGGTGGTGGGAACAGTGACAAATGACAAAGGGAGGGTTGGTACAGCAGTATTACAGGAGATCAAAGGAGCCAGCCTACCGTCGTAATATACCGGGAATGGAACTCCGGAGCATCCTTCAAGAAAGTCAGGCCAGGATGCGTTTCCACCACATCCTGCAAGATAAGACCAAATAAAATGAAATATATTTTCTTCTCCTTTTAATGTTTAGAAGTTACTGGGTTTACAAACCAATACTTTTGCTTACTTTTGAAACTGTATTTGCAGCATTAACAATAAAACTGAAATGACATCTTTTAATCTATAAAGTGAACCTTCTAGAATTAGAAGCAGAATACATTTTCTGGGCGATACGCACCTGTTGGCCATTTTGATTTACTTAAGGACAGAAAAACAAAGGAAGAGAGTTAGTGAGTAGATGAGAACTTATTTTCATTGAATGAAACAAAAAAATTAGTTGACCATGCAACTGTCTCCTCTCCAAGACTTCTTTTTTTTTTCTCCATTAATTGAAGATATTAACATTTATTAGAGCTAGGTGTCAGAAATAAACATTCCTTGGAAGGTTGAGAAAGTTACTTTTTATGTCCTCCACAACAATGAAAGCTCTTGTGAGCCTCAGAATGCATACAGATATGATCAGTGCTTTTCCAAAATTTACTTGAACTACCTGTAGAGATGCCTCTTTCTCAAGATCAGCTTTTTGTAAGCCAAACACTGGCTCATGATGCCAAATCTGCCAAGAAATGCACGACCAAAAAAGAAAAAACAAAACAAAAAACCAAACACACACAAACCATGGAGAAACTGCCTCAGATCCTGAATGAATCAGTTCAGATCCCGCATGAAGTGATGCCTGTGTAATTGCTGCATGTCTGATTCCTCTACCCTTTAAAAAAGTGTTCAAAGTGTTGCTTTGTCTATGCCATGACATGTCAAAAGGGATACAGCAGACACAGCACCCTCAGGGGTGCACTACGACCAAATTCTGGCCCACCTAACTTGATGCCTAGTATGACGGTGTAATATGGTGTAATACTGCTGGTCTCTGGTTAATTGACAAGATTGTGCATGCCTTTGGTTGCACCAGTAGCTAAAAAGCAGAGCTGCAATCAATGAGGAACGGCAATGTGCCCAGTGGAGAAAAGATGAAAAGGAACATGAGAAAATGTACCCATTGCAGTCTGTTTTGAGGCACCAAAACGTCCAGTGCAGACAAAACCATCCCCCCAAAGCAGCATCTCCACCGAGGTTTTGCATAGAGGACAGTGTGAGAAATGTAGGGATATATGGAAAAGCTCAGAAAAAGTATCAACAGATGATCAGAAGAGCAGATGGACCTGATTTATACAGAAACTACAAAGAAACCCTAAACCTATCCAGAGCCTGTCTAAATGGCCACAAACAATGAAAGAAAGATACTTTGCTTTGTTAAAAAATATCGTATGTGACTAAAAAGAAAAGAAAGAAAAGAAATCAGCACAGATTTAGCCTGAATATTAGGAAAAAAATAAATCAGCAGTGAGACTTGTGCATGAGCAGTTTTAGAGGCATATACAGAATAACTACAACTGCAAAAGTTTGGCAAAGGTTTCCATGTGCTATTGTATCTGATAGTCTTGCTAGACAAATGTAATTATAATTTTCTTGTCAAGCAACTTTTACAACTTTTCCAATAAGCTTTATGTTGTGCTTGAATATCAACAGTGCCATGCATTTTCCCCAATGACCACCTAGAGAAACAGGGCAAATAAATATGAATATATAAAAAATAATATATATTATATACACACGTATAATAATATATATTGGTATATATTATACAGTATATATTATATAAAAATATATAGATAAATATAAATAAATATGAATCCTAGCAAGAGACAAGAGACTAAATAAAGCTGTGACAATCCTCTGTGACTTTAGTAAGGTATGTAGATGATTGGCACTTACGCAAAATAGTCCACTTAAAATGGTTATTTCTATTTCACACCAAATAAACCCCACCCAGGCGCTGTTCAAACCAAAGGTTTGCATGTCCTTGGTAAAGATTTAAAGCCATGACAATAAAGAAGTCACAAAATAAGAACAGTTCTCTCTGCCCATCCATTCACCGCTGGGCCGCTGCGGGTACCTGAAGCAGCGGGATGAAGTCCTCCTGTTCTAGGTAGTCACAGCCAGGCTTCGCTAAAAGGTACGTGAATCTGGATGCATCATCATGGCAGTTACGTAGGATTCTACGAGAGAGGTGAAGAGTTACTCCAACCACTTTGTACTTCAGGACAATCACCAACTACAGACGGATTATGAAGTGCCTTATCACCTGTTACACAACACATTACACTGAATTACGCAAAACGGACCTCAGACTACCAGCACCCGTTTTCTTCAACGGCAGCCAAACTTTATCTTTCAACAGCACCAAGATACTTCCACACAGTGGAGTACTTCCATGCTAACATTGCTGTGCTAAGCAAGGTTTCTTACTGAAGACTGTTCTTACTTGGATTCCACAGCATCTTACCAAGAAGTAACCTGACTTTTCAAGATGCTGCATACTCACTGGTCTCATTTGAAATCAACAGGATCAACCTAACAGGATGCCATAACAGACATGCTCTCCAATTTAATTCTTTACTTTATTTCAGTATTTGAGTATATTGCCAACTACAATCACTGAATTTTCAACCAGAACAACCACTCCACAGAGGGGGAAGAAGAGCATCCCTTGTTAATTATGGCACAGCTGGCTGCTGTACACTGAAGTCATGGAGAAGAGCCTAATGAAGGAATTAGAAGGACTGAGTATTTACAGAAGATGTAAACTCATTCCTTCGGCTGACTGTTTGCATCTATGACACCAGTTCTTGTCTCTGCTTTCTTCTAATAACAAAATGCTACGCTGGTCAAAGGGATCACAACTTAATTCACTCCAAACAGAAATACTCCTGAAAACAAAAACTCCATGACATTTACCAAATCACTACTGAATACCTATAACAGAAAAGAACATTTGGGTATATCAAACATTAAGTTGTTCATATAGTATAAGGGAAATAAAAAACTACTCAGAAAATTACCCTGTATGCTTTATAACTGCAAAAATACAAATGCACTGTAATTATTTACTATGACTGATTATTCACCACCCTCCTCTCCTGAAAGCGTATGAACTTATATTGAAGCATAGTACTTAAATGCCTGTAGAGATCACACTGTACCTACCTTGCTACTAGTTTTGCTCTCATCACTCTTTACCAAAAGCGGACTTCACAAAAAAAAAAAAAGGTTTTTTTCAAATATGTCTTTCAAGTAAAAAAAAAGAAAAGAAAAAAGATTTAGTGGCTGACAAGCAATTCTGTTTACTGCACATTCCTATCATGCTGTCAATTAACAGATATACACTAAATCAGCTGCAGGAAAGAGGTGCTAACGCTTTAGCTTTAAAAACCAAATTATCAGGCACATAAAGATAAATCCCAAAGCCATGTATTAGCAACAAAACTAAAAGATCTGATCTTCAGAAGTATTCTACACCCAGAAATTCCTAATAACTTCAAATGAGATCAGTAAGCATGTAGCATTTTGAAAAGTCAGGTCACCTACTAAGATGCTTGAAAAGAGGCTTCAGCAGTTAAAGATACCTGTTTTAAAGTTACAGATATGTTCAGATAGCTGTAGTCTAACTTTACCAGAACACTACATTTCTTTCTATCTTTCATGCTTCCAGAAAAAAACCTGTAACTGTCAAGAGGGTAAGAAGAAGAGAAAGAAAAAAAAAATATTTCTAAAGAGCAGGTAAAGTGGGAAAAGCATACAAAACATGGCTTGGAAATGATGTGGTTAAAAGAAAACAGAAAAAAGGGGCATGACCACAGTCTGCAAATATCTAAAGGATATGAAGGTCAGAGGAGTGAAAATATGTGGCATTATACATGAGGGATTAATTAGGTGTAATTGGAGGAATGTAAGGAAGGAAAAAAATTGTCTGTGTCAAGAAAAACTTACTGATCACAGTCATCCTTAACATTTTTGCAATTTTGCCAGGGTAACTAGAAGCTGTTTTGACAATATTATCACGGGAAATACTCTGGGAACTCAGGGTTAAAGGCTACTTCAAGAATCTGAAGGGCAACCATTAAGTCAAAAATTAGAACCCTCTCTGGATATGAGATGGAGACACTGTTCAGGTGTTTCACAAAGTAGACTAAAGCCTGAATCACCCTAGAGGGAAAAAGATTAGGCAAGAGAGCAAGCCTGTTCCATCTCACACCTTTGACTCCAAGCACAATATATTCAGAGCTCTCAATTTCAAAAAGAAGCCTGGAGAACGGTATGTGGAAGTGACTGTCAAACCCCACAGATTTATTATACAGCGTGCCTGAGGAAGATAACTATTAAAGCTCCCAGAGCATCCACTTTTATGATGCTTCTTTATTTTACATTCCTCCTTCCTGTCCCATAACATTACCACACACGCCCCCTCCCCATTCCCAAAAGGCACTCGCTTAGTGCACTAGTGCAGCAGCAATACGACCTCAGATAAATATATACAAAATCCACTAACCTCTATCAGCTATCTCAGAATATTTCTAGGGGAGTATGGTAATTTATTTTATATGCCAACTGGGCTAAAACATCCCATCATCTATACAATTGCTTCAAAGTTTGCAGATGCAGCACAGAAACAAGTGCTCAGGGAGTCTGGGGGAAGAAAACTTGAGCTGATGGAGATTTTAAAGCCATTTATTTTCTTCTAAAGGAAAAACAATGATTTGAAAAGTCTGGTGGAAGAAAAGAGGGGGAGAAGAGACTTATTTGGCAGGCTGCTCTCTTCTTCCAGAAAGAGAATTTTGCATTTGCTATACTCACTTTCTCCACAAAGATACAAATGAGTGTACAGATACACATCCTGTCCTTTCTCCTCCTGATGCATTGAACATAGGTGCTTTCCAGTAGAGTGGGCAGCCACATATCTGTAATGACACACCAGAACAAAGAGGAATACAAAAGCAGTCACAAGATGAGCCTGCTCGTTTACACACCGAATTCACCATCGAGACTTTTACATAAGGGAAATAAAGCAGTAACGGCACACAGGTTACCCAAAAAGTTATTTACTGCATGCCAAGGTTCAGAATCCACCAATAACTTTCCACTTTGTCATACGCCTTTTTAAGTAGCTGAGAAATACGTCCTGTAGGCTCTGAAAAGGATCAGAGACTATCCAGCTCTTCAGCTCTGTCTTTTGAGCTGTTTCACAAGATTCCCTGAGAAGTGAAGCAGAGAGAGACAGGCACCTCCCTCCAAAGAGCACTCACACCAGCCACCTCGCTGAGCTTACCCCAGAAAAAGATGAGCCATTCTCTGTTTGGGCTGACGACTTCTCATTGACTGCAAGGGAACTTCAATTCTAATTACAAAAAATTAACAACTAAATGCCTGAAGGTGAAATAATTCCCATCCTGTAGTTTGCAGTGCAGTGCCTTCCACCCACAACAGCCCAATTTCCCAACACTGGATCTCAGCAGGAAACCCCCCAAAAATGAAAGCAAACTGAAAGAGGCTGATTCCAGCAAAAGGACTCCCTGAAAAAATATTTCTGACCCAGCCTTTGCAGAGGCTGCTAGCTTGCAGAACGGTACTCGATGAAAGCTCAAGTATTTTGTACTCTCTAACGCCTCAGAGAAGCAGGCTTGAAAATGGCTTCAAGCATTCAGCTGCTGACACCTTCTAGAAACCTCTTTAGCACAAATACCTTTCCAGCCACCTTCATGACCCCAGTCTAGATATCAGAACATCTGCAAAACACCGGCCTTGGAAGGAGCGCAGCTGATTCAGGCCAGGCACAGGTTAGAAGGATACCACACCAAATGGGAAGAGGAGTATTTTGAAGGAATAGTTGAGGCATCATTTCTGCTTTCCCCACAAAGCCTCTTCCACCTCTTCTATTAAGCAAGACCACGCTGCAAGTCTATTCTCGACTTTTTGTTCTGGGCACGCATGCTTCTTTGGGAACCCCAACCAGTACACAAACTGCTGTGTTTAGCCATCCCTGGGTCAGGCAGCTGTACTTCTGCAGGTGGTTAGCTACTCTGAGGAAAGAATGACATTTACTTTCTGCTGTTTTCTTTGTGCAGCTGGTTCTCCCACATTTTTTTCAGAGCCCCAAAACTGGTACCATTATCAAGAATCCCAATGGAACAGAAGCAATCCTTACAATAGCTAAATGGCACAGAGCACATCCATGTAGAGACAGATGCAGGGACCAGACAGAGATCTCTTCTACATCACCCTCCTGCTTTTCCCAGTTTGAATGCGACAGATCGCACACAGTAGCCCATCTTGTCATAAAATCAGTTTCAAGCCTTCTTTTGGTCAAGCAAGGAAGTTTTCCCGTTTACGTTTTCAGAGATGGTTTACAAATAATGCCACTCAATTCCTCTAAAGACAAACAAACAAAACCCCAACCTAGCCTTTCAGAAAAACCTTCCTGCCTAGAAAACAAATGCTTCTTTTGGACGGAACACCGCTTCTCAACCTACAGTGCCAGAGATGCATTCAAGGCAAACTGAACATACGAGATACATCCCAGGGCCGCCAGTTTTAGACCAGCATTACTAAAAACCACGGTTGAAGGAGAGGAAAATAGAACCATCCATCTGCATCGTGCTCCCACACAAGTGCTGTGTTTTGTTCCCTGAAGCCAGGAACTCATTAGCAGATTGTAACAACCCCGAGTCTGCCGACACCTGCATTACGGATATTGAACCTACACATCTCAGTGGCTGAGGGCTGACTAAGCATTTCCCTCTTCTATGTCCAAGGAGGCGTAGGTTGGAAACTGCTTTCTCAAGCAACACTGTAACGGCATACATACATCACATCCAGATTATTGGGACAGCTAACCACAAAGAAGGTAGCTGGCACTACCTGAAGCCAGAGAGGCAGACTAAGTTTCCGCTATCTTCTGAGCATAACAATGGAGGAACAGAAAAACAAAAAAGCAATCTGTATTTGGCAAGAAATCTGAAAGAAGAATTTTGCAAATCAAAAGCAAGAAAGAGCACACATATCAAGTGTGACAAACTGAAAACTGAGGTGTTTTGTTTACTATTTCCTTTATCTAAACAAAAGCATTCAGAGCAAAAGTATATTGATTCTTTTTTCACTAAAAATGAGAAGAGCTGTGAGATACTATGGTAGTTTTAGTTTCAGTCATTCTCTCAAAAAAATGAAAAACCTAGAGAATAGTTACCTTAGCAATCTTCCCCATTTCACAGACATTTGCTTTCTCATCTTCAAACTCTGTAAAGGCTTCTTCAATCCTGGCAATGATTTCTTCGTGATTAGTGCAGACATTCGGAAGTCCTTTAGGGAAGTAGAAACGTGGAATGTTTATCGACAAAGGGGCACTGCTGGTGGCTTTATTCACAGGCAGAAGAGTGCAAGGGCTAACTGGGGAGTTCAAAGGAGCTGTGGATGAAGTTCCAGGTTTCTTCTCTTGTTTACTTTGAACCTGAAAATACAATGAATAACAAATACTTTTTAACAGCATGGCACACCAAGAAAGAGAAAATGGTTTGTGCTCCCAATGATTAGGAAAAAATTAAAACCCAACAACAACGAAATTACAGCACAACGGATAAAAACGCACATCTTAAGTAACCAGTTAAAAAATTCCTGCAATATCCAACACTGCAAATTTAGGACACGTCACATCTACTTTTGTGTAGTTTCTGTGCATTGTGTACGTAACTGTGGATTACGATACACTGTTGAACACAGTTTGCAGTTCAGCAATACCATAGAACAAGGACAACGCTATTTCTTCTCACGCTGCTCACTGTGTTGTCATTCTGCCCCATAAACACCAAGGCATCAAAATCTGCTTCTTAGTATTTCCCCTTAGAACTAGGACACCCACCCACACGAATGCCTTGCCTCACGTATAAGCAAACTTAGATTCATAACATCGACATTTCCCATCCCTCGGGAACATAATTACTTTTGCCAAAGTATTGCTTCACAGATAAATTAAGAAAAGGTTTGAAAGATTGTCTTCTAAATTTCAGGAAGCCTTTTATTCTATGTCCAACTTAAATAGTCAAGACATAATTTTGTTCAAGTTACTAAGTACTGGCAAATCAATCCTTAGATTAGGAATTAGGAGCAGCCAGCACAGTTTGTCGTTAGGCATCCACATGATACAGCACACAGAGCTCATGGAAAATGCGAAAGGTCCGTTTGCAACTCCAGCTGAAAGGCTCCTTTGGCAGGTGAAGCACCCAAAGGTTTCACTGAATCATCACCTACTTCATTTGCTGAAAAACAATGAGAAAACTGGGAACTGACACGAGGCCTTTTGCAAGCCTGTTTGAAGGTGGTCTTTTCTCCCACACCTGCCACCTCTTTTATTCATTAGCACTAACACCCTATCACTCCCCTCCTGTCTGTAATAAACATACGATTGATACGGTGATCCCCCCTAGATCACCCTTCTAATGGATCTCTGCAATCTAGTTCTAGCTATACATCAGTACTTATCATGAAAGGCAGCATTTGTATTTATGTACATAATGAGATCCTAAAATAGGTAATTTTTCAGACATGGGAGGGAATATTTTTTAAACTCTGCAAAATAGTTACAGGATAAGCAGAATTCAGATGCTGGAATGCTGAGGGATGATGAATTCCCTACTCCCCCGTGAACACACACTTTCTTGGGAAAAGGCAATAGGCTTGCTTATTGCACAATGGTTCAAATGCAAGAGTTATTATTAATATAACAACATATGTGATAAGAGGCTAATAAGGCAATAGTCAAGTAAATACAGCTGCAACTTTCAGTTTGTTTATTCTAACTATTTCAAAACAAAATGGCTTTAGGATAAAGTAGCCAAGTCTGAGTACACTAAATACAGAAGAATGTATATGATGAACTGACTAAACTTTTTGCCTTACTATTTTCCAGAAACTTGGCGCTTTTTTCTTAACACATACTGAACACCCCAACTTACCGTGGGTTTGCTTTCAGGAAGACTAAGCAGTGAGAATTGTAAAAGCTTCCTTAAGCCCTGTTTTTACTTGCAGTTTAGAATACTTTATAACCCATTCTTCAGAGACCTGTGAAACGAGAGATGAAAGGATTTTCCCCCTCTTCACTCCGCTGCTTCACTGGTCTTTCTTTAGATGGGGAGGACCTCTTCCTTCTCGCAGATGCTGTCCCATTTCGGGAGCAGGAATACATGCACTTGCACGCCTATGCCCGCCAAAGCACACTTTTGTACTGTCACTGCTCTCGTACAGAACATATTAAGTCCTGCTCCCCTGTGTCTCGCAACACAGGAAAAGCTGAAGATCACTTTCAGCCTTCAGGATTCCTGAGTCTATCAATACCAGTACTCAGAGTCTGCATGGTCCTCAATATAGCTCTCAGCCTTTGGAGAACAAGCCTGACCACCACCACCTGTTCTTCCTCCCATCTTCCCGGACTTTCCCTGCTCTCTCACATACTGCATGTACTACTGTGTGCTTGATCCTCAGTGATGCTGGACCTCAAAGTGGGCCAGGTCTGTGTCTCAAAGTGTTACTGGGGCTGAAGAGGGCTGTGGGACAGGGTAAGCACCAGCCCCCCCCATTAGTGTGCCCCACAGCGTGACAACGCAGGTAGGTGACCTGAAATGGTGGCAGGGGTTAAGCGGGGAGGAAGCTGGTCACTCGCTCTGGGCACGGCAGCTCACTGGGTTAACAGAAGGCAACGCTTCTCCTGGCTTCCTTTTGCTCTTCACTCAGTAGAACAACAAAAGCAAAACCCAGACAGGCTGAGCGTGTCTGGGGAGGAAACACATGGCCCAGAGCAGCCACTGCTGCATGTCAGAGGTAGAAGATGACCCTATTCCCTTGCCATGGCTGTCTCCTTCAAGTAAGGGAGGCTAAGCAAGAGGGACGAACAGAGCTCCCTAACACAGGCTTTCTCAAGAACCCTCCACCTGACTGTGAAATAGTGGGTTAACAAAGTGGACCTTAGTGTGTAAGTCAAGCTAGTGATTTGACTTGGAGAACACCACCCCCCCAGGACCCAGCTCTGCTCAGTAGTTCTCACTTTCTAGATTCCAGCCAAGGGGAAATCCCTGCCGGTCTCTCACAACACCATATTCATACAAACAATGCAAAGCTGGAACAGGCGATGAGGTGCCAACTGCAGGCACTTGACTTCTATAATAGGACTTAACATCAGTTTGTCTTGAAGACCCACTTCTCAGAAACAGGTTTATGGCTCATTAATCTCTTCAATGCACACATGCACTCCTAACTGTCAGGACTGTGAGGAACTAGAAGAAATTACTCAAATTTTAACAAAAAAGATCCACAAACCAAAAGGAAGCAAACCAATAGATTGCTCTTTCAAAGGACACTGACTCTTCACTTTAATAATATATCCCCTTCCCTTACAGTACAAGGGAATGATAAAATTGGCTTGTTCTTTTTTTTCTTGGAAGTCAAAGAGGTATCCCCAAAGTAGACCACCACAACAGCACCGTGCCATTTTCCTCCTTTTCCGCATACCACATCATCCCGATACAACACAAGGCTTCAGCAGATGATCCTGTAACACAACTCATCCACTTTGCCCTGGCCTCCACCTTCTGAAAAGCAGAGCAACTCATTTTCCTCCAGGTACTGCCAAAGCCAGCAGTGCTTGGTACCAGCTCACATAAGCCACAAGTCAGGACCCAAGAATCTACATTAATTTCCTGATTCATGACCACACCACAAGCCAGAAGGTTAGACATCTATAGGAGGAACAGAGGGAATGCTGCTAAGCTTCAAAGTAGGGAGCCAGTTCAGAAATAGGTTTGCAGCTGACCTTCCCAGCAAGACTCAGTCACAAACTCCTGGTCAGTCCAAGTCAAACAAGGTGGAAGCACTGCTCATGGATGGCTTCTTTTCAGAGGATTCTACTTTAGGAATAGAAATAAAATTTTTGAACTTTGTGTTCTTCCTTCTCATGCAAGAACTGAGCTGTCTACAACAACACAAGAAAAAACAACAAGCAGCAACAAGCTCTGGAGGATCCTGTTCCCTAGAGCAACCTTGCAAGTTATTACTCTGAGATGGGTATAACCGTCTGTCAGCTACCATGGAGAGAGTAGGGAGTTAGTGACAACTAACTGTGAAAAAAAGAAGAAAGTGATATGAGGGAAGTGCTTGGAAAAAAGTTTCTTATTGCAAAAAGTTAACCTTAAATGCTGTTTGCTTAGCAGAACACATTTCTCCAACAGAGCTGTGCATTTTCAGATAGGACAACTAAGAAAGCAAACTACAAATACTGTAATAAATCTTACAGCTTTGTTACCAGTAGCTAATAGGTTTTTGGTTTTGCTAAAGAGGAAGGTGAGATTACACCCCATTTTTTAATACTGCTCTATAGCATAATTTACCTTAACTAAAATCTGTCTATCCGCTGTATCGCCTTTTGCCAGTCATACAATTTATTTATGGACAGCTAGAATAGTGACATCTGCATTATAAATAAACCAGACAGAACCACAGCCTCATTGTGCTACACAAACAAAGCACAGAGACTAAATCTCTGCCATCCAAGCCCTGCCTCTCAGGGACTTGCCAGTCCCAGCAGAAAACTCCATGGAAGGAAGCAATATCATATCAAGTGCTCAAATACTTTTGACTCCTTCCCCCTGGCCCCAATTTCCAACAGAATCCTAAGTAATAAATTTACCAGTTTCTTGCTTTTTTTCCAAATGTGATTCTGTAATCCTCTTTTCTAGGGTGCAGTGACTCAGCCTGGTGGCTCACAGTCCACAGTGCTGACTTAATGTCTCCTTCCAGTTTTTACAGTTCCTGTCTTACTGAAGTCTGATGGTAACTGGACACAAGCCATCCTCAAAGATCATCAGTTCTCCAGAGCTGGTTTCTATCTGTCTCACAGGACTTTCTCTTACTTTCCTTCTCTGGAGCCCTTTCCCACCGTTGTATCTTTCTGCTGCCTCTGTCCTACCCACCGTAAGGACACCAGGAACAGCAAGGGTTCATCTGCTCACACCTCCCAACAGCACGAGGCGGAGATGTGGTGAGAAAACGCATTTCTGGATAGGCTCTTTTCTACTGTAAATCATAAACTCACCAGCAGAAACAAAGTCCAGTTGCAGCAAAACAAAAATGAAAACAAACTCTACCTAGGCAACACTGAATCACCAAAGAATTTAGGTGGGAAGGGACGCAAGGCTAAGTCCAACACTAGATCAAGTTCCTCAGGGCCTTATCCAGTTGAGTTCTGAAAACACAGGCAACGCTCATCTGTCCTGATTTGCAAATGACACTTACTTAAGAGGGAAGGCTGGAAGGATGAGAGAGAGAACCTCGGCTGGTGAGTAGTTCAACTACTTCCACAAGAGAAGGTGTGGAGTCCTCCACCTGTGTACAGCAACCCCAAGCACCGGTTCGGGCTGGGACCCCCCCGGCTGAGCAAGAGACCTGCTGAGAAGCATCTGGGGGGATGGCGTGCACCAGGCTGAGAACGAGCCTCAGCACCGGCTAATCACCAGTGAGGCAAACCACGTACCGGGCTGCATTAGGAGCAGGGCCAGGAGGGCAGGGGACATTATTATCTTATATAATCGTGTGGCTGCATCCGGATTGCTGTGACCAGTTTGGGGCCTTCCCTTCAAAAAGGATGGGGGGAGATCCACAGAAGGCAAGTCAGAGAGCCAAAGTCAAGATCGCGTGGCCGGAGAGACTGAGGGGCTGGGCGTGTTTGCCCAGGCAAAGAGGAAGCTGAGGGATGGGCTCACCACAGCCTACAGCTGTTGGAAGCGCAGTCACAGACGCCATGGAGCCAAACTGCAGTGGTACGCAGTATAAGAGGGGCAACAGCCATGAACTGCAGCTGGGGAGCGTTAGGCTGGAGGATGGATTTAACCGAGAGTAGTACAGCCCGCAAGAGGTCATCAGAAAGGGGGTGGGTGGGTTTCAAGACCTGGAAAAAGCCAGTGCTGATGTGACCTAGTCTTAGGAATAGTCTTCCTGCAAGTAAGATGTTGAGTCGGAGACCTCCTTACCTCCCTTCCTACTAACGCTGCTATGGGAGGCTCTCTGATCCTCCTGTGAATAGTCCTGCAGAAGACGAGCATGAGAACCAAAATTCACAGCTCTTAAAAGAGATACGGGTTTTACAAAAAGCTTTCTCCTGCCTTGCCTTCCTGGCCAAAATCTACATGTTCCACAAACTGCGTATCACTCACCTCTCTTGCCCCCTATCACCACCTTATTAGCTTTCCACCTGCCAGCACTCTTCCCTGTACTTAGCCCAATTACCTCTAGTCTCAGGCCACCCCACGGTACCACACCCAAGCCCCAAGTTACAGCCTCACAAGGCACAAAAATCAGCATCTCACTGCTGCCAATTGGGAGAACTCTCATCTCTGTCCTCCATGCCCAAGATGTACATTGTCACCGTGTACTAAGTGCCAGCTCCAGAGCTTGCCAGACCCCTCTGTGAACTGATTTAACCCACTTGGAAAGGCAGAAAATGGACTTAGCTTTGTTGCTGGATGATATTCTACCATGTTATGAGTTAAACCAGCTCACAGAAAGGCCCACGGGGCCCAGTGTAAGATCGGGGTGACACACGGTGAGGAGGTAGCAAGAGGGCACAAGTACTGGACGAAAGAGAAGAGGAACTAAGACCTTCTTTACTCAGCTGCAACTGCCCACTGCGTTAGTTTGCTCGCCTCGGACCTGCAGCCCCGGAGCAGTTACTCTCGCCGTGTTTAGCGGTGAATGTCACTGCTCCTAGTCAGGACCAGGCAGAAGGCTCATATACCAAAGGCTTGTCAATTTTCCAGCTGGTCTCCTAAGAGATCTTATCTCTCCCTGCAAGCCATACCCTGATTACGTCCTTAGGTGATCAGACTAACTCTGGAGAGTGAAATCAGCTGTGCTGCAAGGTTCTTGTTAGTCTCTTTTAAATTGCTGGTGGTCCTCACCCAAGCCATTACTACACATCATTACTTCATGCAGTCCTCCTCTAGGGAATGAAAAAATACGTTCCACAGATTAACCCCATACACGTACTTCAATCTGCCACCAGAAATCATGAAAACAAAATGCGCTACAATATACTCTGGAGAAATTTTAATAGCTGTTTCTTAGGAAACAGCTGCACCACTCAATTTCAACTTTTTAACTTCCTCACTGGGTCACTGATTATTTAAATACAGATGAAGCTCAAGATGGGCTGATTTCAGCATATTGTGACCCTCTGTACATCTGGGGTGGCTACATGTCCAGTTGGTGTCCTAGCATAAATAAGTCCAATCTTTTGCCAGTTGTCCCAGAAAGCAAGTTCAGCAGCTGGGATTTACCAAGAAATACAGCCATGGTACAATTTCCATTTCTTCAGCTACATCTCCATGACCTTAAGGGTCTTTTCCAACCTAAATGATTCTACTATCTCCTTCAGCCACAGCCCAGGGCCAGTAGGAAACAGCACAAAGGAGCACCTTGTGATGGTAAAATCACAAACACCAGAGCCAGGTAGGCTGGTCCCTGCACAGAGCCACTAAACACAGCAGGACGTGGCGGTTGTTCCCATGCAACAAGAGACATTCAGAGCAATCACAGAGTTTTTCTTAAAAAACCCACAGAAAATATTTAATAGTCTTACATTACCTCTCCCCATTATTAAATCACTGCCCTCGCCGTTAATTTCCCCCCCCCTTGTTTACAAAGACATTTTAACTCTGCAATCTAAGCCTGGAAGGTTTATTTTTAAACCTGCTGGTATCTAGCTGCAAATAACTTTCTGCAAACAGACACGCCTAGAGGGGACACAGTTTGATTCTCTGATCCAATAAAAAATACAAAGAAAAAGAACAAGAAACGCCAAGCATTCAAACCTGGGCCTGCTGGAATGACTTCAGCCTCCTCTTGAACCGAGATGGAAGAACAAAGTCACAGCCCTTGGCAAGGAAAGCTAGCTCTCCTCCTAAGTCTGGGTCCCTCCGCAGAGAACTCTCCTTGATCATCATCCTGGTCAGCTCCTAAGCAGATGTTGCCCCTTCCAGAAGGGGCACAGGGACTCTGTAGGAGACCACGTCAAGACCAGCACGTTGCTTTCCTGGTTTTGATTTTTACAGGCAAAAAATGGCAAATGGCTTCGACATAGTACGTCTTCTCCCTCTTCACAAGGACAACAACTAGAGATCTTATCTCACTCCTGAAGCCAAACCTCCCTTTTTTAACTGATATTCAAAGTATCTTTCAGTACCACCAGGATCTTCTGCCTTCTTGTAATACTTTAATTGAGAAACATGATCTACAACAGAATCTATTTCCCTGCTGGCTACATGACAGACAATCTGTCCTTGGCTTGTAATAGGCCAGGGGTAATATGGGAAAGGAAGCACCCACCACCACTACCAACAGCGCTAAAAATAGGTGCACTGCAGAAGTGGCTAAATATACCACCTTCCCCAATAGCTCTCACTGGATGTGCTTCGGTGCTGAAACCTGAGGTGCCAATTTGCATCATTCAGACTCAGCTGGAGTTAAACCACACGCTCTCGGCCAAAGCCCGTGCACGGAGGATGGCAGTGGTTTGAGGGCCCCGCTTCGGAGGTGATGAAGCAGAAGATCAGCATTAGTTCCCACTCTAGACCAAAGGCTGTAATTTTCAAGAAAACCATCAATTTTTCCTTCTTGCTTGGAAAAAGCAGATCATCTAGCATCTTTAATGCCAAGCAAGCACTTAAGGATGATCGTGGATAATAAGCTCAGGCATTCTAAAGCAGTTCATAAGAAAACGTTTCATAAAGACACCAAAATGCATCATTCTTTTTATGTGTTTTTCCCGTAACTCTCACAAGGCAAAGGCAAAGCAGTCCTCAATGGACAACAGTATACTCTTTGTCTGCATGATTTTGAGTGAGTAGACTTCAAACTCTCGCTCAGACTTTGTCTGGGCTTGTTAAAGCTTGTTAAAAGCGTCTTCTCCCTTTCCTATCAAAACAATGGTGCTGAACAAAGGCCTAAATCCAGATCTTACTCCACAAAATGAATAAACATCTAGTCCCATGGTCTGCTTTCCCCACTTTAAAAGTCCTAGCTACTTTGCCAGTTTACTTTCTAAGCTTAGTAACATGAACAACATCCGATTTCTAGTAGAGCTTGCTTTTTTCAAGATGCTGCATTTGAAATGAAAAGGTCTCACTGAGCCTCGTGAACAGAAAGGTTTATTAGACATGTGCCTCTGATATAATTTTCCTGGGTTTATGTAGATGGTCCAAAGTTAATTCAAATTCAGCATCAACGTGACTGGACTACAGATAGAGATAGAAACAGCCTATCCCAAAGGATGGTCTTCTCCTCATAGATCTGCTCTTGTGCTGTTAAATAGGCTACTTACTAAAGGAGAGAGACCCCCCAGCTGACATTCACAAAAGCAATTTTTTTAATATATTGCCCAAATTTGTTTTCTCTTCTGTTGCTTCTCAGTCACCAGGCCATGGTCCCACAGCCTGGGCTGTGGAACCCAGTTCTTTATGAAAGAAGAACGAGAACGTAGCATCGTTTGGGTCCCTTTAGGTCACTGTAGCTGTGTCTGAACTGTGCAGCCTGGGAACTGAAAAGTTCTGAAGTCCAGATGTATATTCACGGCTAGATGTCTGAAGAATCACAGCATTATTACGATGTCATCAGCCCACTTTGCCACGCGTCTTGCAAATGAATATGAATCCTAACAGAGTGGCAGGATGTGGATGGGCATGAGAAAAGGGGCCCCAACAAAAGAAAAGAGCAGGCAGGCATTTTAACTGGAATTGACACTCAGTGAAGGATACACAGATCCACATGCAACAGTTCCGAAATAGATTTTGTTTTATCTTACTCTGACAATTTTTTCTAAACATTAAGGCAATGCCTAAAGACCCCACAGGGCTCCATGGTACTGCGAGTCCCACACACCTCATACAGCAGCATGTCAGAAGGTGATTTATTTTAAATCATCTGTGGCAAGTGTACTTACTCCATCTTCAACTGAACTCTCACTCTGCTTACAGACTGCCACTCCTCTTACAGACTGCAGAAGTAATGTAGCCCAAAGAACTCCTCATACCTACAATTGCATCCAGACCAGCTACAGCAGGCTTTAGAAGATGTATGCATGAAAGAGTCATACTAATCTAGCAGCTAGTAGCTGCTATTTAAAAAAAACAAACAAACAACCAAAACCACAAACACAACCAAACACTAAAGACAGCCACATACTTTTCATTCACAAATTAACCAGTCACAAAAGATCCCGGAAGTTTGCATTTTTTTTCCACTGATAACCTAGAAAAAAAATATTATCTGAAGGCAAGGCTTGCTTGTCTGAATTCCAGTTTCTTGCACTGTAAGCTCCTAGCATGATACTTCCTATTCTCAAAACACGCAAGGTGGGTATAAATAAAAGCGTAAATATACAGTACTATGATAAATTGACATTAAGAGGATCTTGTATCAACAGTTTCAAAGTCAACTGGACAAAATCCACAGCAGAAAAATCTGGTATCAACAGCCTACAGATCAACTGAACAAACTACACTCAGATCCAGAGATCCCTCTTTGCTACAGGACCCAGTTTAAAGCACGAAGGTGAGAGATGCCAGAACATAGAAAAAAAAAAATCTCACCTGTGCCTACAGCTGGAGGCTTAGTCCTAAAAGATTTGGATGATTGAATCACCACAGGACTTAGCTGTACCCCAAAGGCCGACCGCAGCAATGCAATGCACTCTGCATAGCCAAGAAGGGCACCAGCTTCAACTGTTTTCAAAACAGATTAAACCTCTCAGGCCTGACTTTTTCCTGGTTTTAGAGTCAATGAGGCTGAAAAACTCAACGTGTGTCATTAGGCTTTGTTTCACCTACCTTTAGATGTCTACTTCAAGACAAATCAACTTCACACAAGCAGAGGCTGTATCTACCCTGATTACAAAAGGTGCCCAACATGCCACAAACACGTCCCTAAGTGTTCGGTATCCATTCTTTTAATTCTTCAATTTAATCCAAATTAGTTTTTTCTCTCTGTCATCTTTGATTCTAAGATACTTTGATTCTAAGATACTTTAATATTAACTTTCTATTTTCATTTCAATAACTATTACCAAACAGGAAAAAAAAATGCTCTCTTTTTACTATTTGGGTTTAGAAGTAATGAATATTTCATGTTTGAAAAGAGGGCAGATTGTGTGTATAGCTTAATTAACAGATATTACCAATATCTAATCAAAACTATTTGTAGTATATGTAAGAAAAAAGCTGATTTTCCAGAAGAAAATTTATATTCTAGTTTGGATGCGTTTTGAGAAAATGTGATTTTTTTTCATGACAAAGTTAAAGTCACTATGATGTTATAGAAGCCACTTTTTAAAGTTAATCACCCCACACAAGATCCTTCATAAGTGTATCATTAAATTTGCAAAGCAGCACACAGATTTATGGAGTAGCACTTAGAAGGGGCAGAATGATGAAGTTGCCAGGTCAACCTTAACTTCATATATTATGAAACAGTCTTAATTCCAGTCAGAGTCGTCCTTGGGCCACCTGATTAAGCATGCAACACAGATATTTTGATACAGAGAAGCAAGGTGTGTGGCTGCAGGACAATGTTTTAGAGCACAGCGAGTTAGGAACATTTCTGAACGTCCTGGCAATACCCACCCCATCAGTCACACAGGCGAGGCAGGACTAGATAGACGCTACCTAGAGCCAGCCCAGAGCAAACGTGTGGCAGCAGGGAATGGCTTCTGCATACTCAGCTCAGGGCTCTGCCACCTGAGATATAACGTGGTTCGACAAGGTGGCCTGAAACCATTTATCACCCCTGCAAACTGTAAACCCTCTGCTCCCAGATCCACAGTCCCTGCCCAAAATCAGTTTTGTATCACCCATTTGACCTGAGTGTGAGCAATTCCACTTACTAATCTGGCAGAAAACATACTTAACTAAAATTTATGGCTTGTATACAAGCATCACAGACAGTATAAAGAAAGATTCAGAACTATGCAATAAGAAGTAAAGGCGTGGGTGAGAGAGAAAAGGGAAACAGGACTGCTCTTTCTGGCTCACTACACCATGAGTAATCCTTTTGAGAAGAGATACCTCTTTTTCTATCAAACCCTGGTCCTGGTCTCCGTTCCCAAAATTGTTCACAAACTTTATCCAACAGCTCTTAAAATAAAAAGCATGAGGACTTGGAGCACAGTGCTGCGCTACCCAAACTCAATTCTGAAAACAGAAGAACTAAGTTTCTTACAGACTTTTCTAGGGGGTACTTTCACTAGAGTACTAAGTATTCTGCAAGCAATAACTGAATTTAAATGCTTTGTCGAATGAGCTATCCTGTACAACTGGTAGACCAAAGGCACAGAGAGGTTAAGGTCAAAAACATCCACCACTGACTTGTCCAAGGACTTTGCACATGACAACATTTTACTCAAACAGTAGCACCCTTTACCTTCCAAAAAAAATCCCTGATACGCAGCATTTCCGCAGATCACATCAGAGAATCCCAACAGCCCCATCACCAACTTCTTCACTACTCACTGGTTCTAGTTTCTCCCCATTTCCCTCACATCTGCCAGTCCACCCAGGACTCCTTATTGCCCTCCTATCTAGAGACAAAAATATAGACAAATATTTGGGTTATTTGCTAGCCTCTAACAGACAACTGTTTTCACTACACTATTTGTTTCAAAAACACGTATTAAAAAAATCAGCTTAGGACAGGCACACAGAACAGGAAATTTTAAAAAATAGTTGGAGGTTTAGAGATAAGCAATGGAAAACTGGATCTCAGAATGGGAAATGTTGGATAGTCTAAAAGTATGCAATGCTTCCTGGCCTGCCCAAAAGCAGCACGATGTGCTCGTTAAGTGCCCTGTAAAACTGATGGACTTCTCAAGTATTCATTTTCCAGCTTCTAAATATGTCTGTTTTGAAAATGAAGAGTCAAGTAATTCCATTGTTCTCTGTGGAGAATTATAAATGGGTTTATGATAAAGGGAAAGTCTGTTGCTGATATGTTAGCATGGATTTCAGCACAGACAGGCCAACTGAGCCAGCCAACAGTCTGAAGTGGGTCTCCCTTTCCCTTTTCATTGCTTCGGACGTGAAGGATATTAAAACTGTCACAGCCTTTATAAATGAAAGCTGCACTGTGTCTTCATCAGTATTAGATCTCTGAGTTTTTTGTGTGTGCGCACAACTATTTGATAACAGGTTTATGAGCCCTAAGAAAATATAACAAACCCTTTACACATTATTCAGGCACATATGTGTGATGCTGAACCAGGATCCACGTGGAGCTCCAGCCAGGTGCAGCTACCCAGGGACATGGATGTATTCCCTAAACGCTCTACCTAGAGAGGGCCTTGTGTGCGCAGCCAAGTGTGTGGCCACATCCATACTATAAATGACAGCAAGCCCCAGAGCAGGTGTAGAGCCAGGCAAATGCCTTTTGCCCACTCTGCGGAGGGCTAACTCCCTCTGAAGGTGCATCCAGGCTGCACAGTGCTTGGCCCAGGCTCCTCTGGGTCCCCAATACAGTTATTCTCTCTCGTCATCTTTGGTTCTAGATGTTGCATTAAATTGTGCGTGCCAACCATTCAAAAGCAGCCATTGTGGTTTTCGCTAAAGGGTTGTTATATTAGATCCGTAATTCCTCCCTCCAAGCAATTTCACACCACCAGGCGTCTACACAAAGCAAGGGCTGCGCTGTTGCATGGAAAAGAGCAGCTCTCGTAGTACGGGTGCATGGTGTATGCCCCCAGAAGGCTGGCTGGGAGCAAACTCACGGGCCAGGGCTGGGACTAGGGAAACAGAAGCTGGTAAGGGACCAGACTAATAAGCTATTTGACAGCATAAATGCATTACATTTTCAAGTATTATAGAAAAACTGCCACAAAGTCAGTGTCACACCTTATCAAACACTTTTTTGTTTCAAGTTCACAAGTTAGAAAATTTTGTAAATGAATACACAAGGCAAGAACAGCTATTATAAGAGATAACTTTAGAGCTTTTGGAGCTGCTAAATTCTACACTCTGAGGAAAAAACCTCCTTCCCTTGCTGGAGATACCAGACAAGGTTCTCTTGCCATTTTCTGTCAGTAAAGATGCCCAGAAAAATATCAGAAACACCTGGAGAGACCCTGGTCTAAAAAGATCTCAGCACTAGGGTCAGACACACCCCACCCACCCCCTTTCAGAATCGCACCAAATACTTGTATTTTCAGGTAAGTAGACGGTTTTGAAGACATGCACATCATGCTTCAACTGTGAAGAGATGTGAAAGTTAATTATAACCTGGGTACTTTTGAAGTGCCTGCGTGGAAGGTGCATTTTGGAAATCGAAGCCCTCTGTAATACTTTCTATGCTCTTGGAAGTTTGGCACCAAGTTGTCTCAAAAATCTGGCACTTGTCAAATGAAAAGCATCAAGGGCTGGACGGAGACCCTTGGCTTCCCTCTAAAGCAGGCTCCCATCAGGACCCTTTTTCCTGGGAAAACCTAATTCTCATTTGAGAGATACAAGCAACAGAGACTCCACAATGACTCAGTACACCAGAGACAGGGAAAAGAAAATTAAATCTTCCTAGATTCTGACCTTTGTGCCATGGAGGATCTCTCTAGGAACTAGTGACGAGGAAGACAACAAAGGCTGTTGGAATCTGCTCGGAAATAGGAAAGGGAGAGGTGGCACATCCAGTTCTCACTGAACTGGTGAGAGGCAGCCCAGTACCTGCTCCCAGAAATAAAGCAGTTAGCTGATCGAATTGCTTCTACTCCCTGTTATACAGGACCCATTCGCACCACAAGCAGCCAGCCTACAGGAGCAGCAGCAGGAAAGGAACAAGCTGAAAGGTGAAATTGCATGTCAAGGCGTATTTTGTTTGCTTAGAGGTTTTTGTTTCCTTTTTTTGTTTGTATTTAAATACTACACTTCTGCCAGGTTGAGCATGTTATTCCACACAGTAGCATCCAAAGCACAATGAATCACTTAGCAGATGGAATTATTCCCACCCCATCTTCCCATGATTGTTTTAGTCACTAGCCCATCAAAGGTTTGGTTCTCTTACCTTAATCACTTCTGGGGCCTGCTGAATTGAAGCTGAAACAGAGTCTCTGGAGGCAGCCCCAGCACAGCTTTTTTGCCCCGCAAGGAGGGTCTGTGAAGGAGTTGTTAAAGTTTCCTGGAGAATCTGCATCACTTCCTTCTCCTTGGACAAGCTTCCCTTGCCTGTCTGGAATTCCACGAGTTCCTGGGCAAAGTCCTCAATGCTTTCCAGGATACGCAGTAAAAGGGCTTTGTCATCCTCTTCCATTTTATGACCATTGGTTTCCATGATTTTTGACAAAGGGGAAGCAGGGTCAACAGGTTTACTTTTGGATTCAAGAGCCAGCGGTAGTACCTGCCTACCCTGCCACCCAAACACCTGCAAACCAGCAGGTTCGCTCTCCTTCGGAGAGGGTTCCCTCAAAGTTCTCTCCATTTTCTGTGAGAAGCACTCCAAGTCCAGCAGCAGTTTGTCTATCTCATCCTTGTCTATCTTACTGCACGTCTGTTCTCCTCTGGAGATATCAGCTTGGGAACCATGCAACACAGCATCTGAAACTGGTTTTAAAGGACTAATTTTCTCAGAAGTGTGGGAGAGCGCAACATCTCCCACTCTGCCACGTTCTGCTTTAGCATCAGCAGTTAGATCTGAACAGCCAGCTAGCTGGTAGCTGCGCTCTAAACTCTCCCAGCCCCCTTTCTGCTCTGCCTTCTTTATTTTCCCTAATGTTCTTACCCCATCAGACTCCTCCTCAATGTACAGAGCCTCAGTGGAAGACATGCAGTCAGAAGGGGTTGTGGCTGGTAACTGAGGTAGAGCATAAGCATCTTTCACAGCTCTCACACTGTTCTCGCATGGGACGCCGCAAAGGGAGTTTGAGGTGAAGCTCACAGTACTTGTCTGGACGGACTGAGAGGTGCTCGTCACCTCACACTGATCACCTGGCAGTCTGAGAGGAACTGCACTGGAGGATGGCAGCTGAACAATATCTTCATACCTAGGCGGCTGCTCATCTCCAAATACTGGGGGGAAAGGAGTTTGCTGCAAGCCATGAAAACAGTTAACCAGTTCTGTCAGGTCACTAGCTTCCTTGTGTCCTGGTGGTTTGAGTTCAAAGGGTAGCTTTTTCAGGTAAGAAGAAAATCTTGTCATCAGGTTCATATATATCATTTCTGAATTAGCCAGGGCATCGTTGCTGCTCCCTCCACTAACACTGTCCGCAGACTTCTTTTTGATGCAATGTTTTATTATGTCTGTGCACTTTTTCAGATCCTCTGAGCATTTGAGCAATATGTCCAAGCACACCTTTATATCTCCACCAGAAGAACCGTCTAGCTTGTGTTTTTCCAAAATCTGAGTAATGAAGTTTTCTTCAGAGAAAGAATGAAGGGAGAAGGGAACCACAGGATTCATAGCAACTTCTGGAGCATCACTGCTCTCCTGCCATTTCTCCACAGGTGAGGGACTCTGCAAAAAGCCACACGGGGGGCAGTTCTCATCATTGTTGAAGTGCCCATAAATCAAGTCAAAATCAAATGACCGTCTGCTGAATGATTCCGACCGAACTTTCCTTCCCTTTCTGTAGGCCACGTGACTGGAAGAGTTTCTAGGCTTTTCAAAGGAGAATTCCTTTATTTTACCACTGGCAAGGTTTATCGCCTCACCGGTAATGTCTTTTAAACTGCTGGAGGTTTGCACTGAAGAACCCTTTTTTATTCTTGGATTATTTGGGAGGATTTGGTGATAGTCCTCATTTCCAGGCAAGGCAAGTCCATTTCCAGGAACAGGAATTTTATGGTCTAGGTTGGCATCTTGGACACTGAGCTCTGCACAGACGCTGTGGTGGGCAACTATGCATGTCACTCCTTGCTTAAACACTTGGCAAGTCCCTGTGCAGTAATGCACCGTGTGCTGGAAGTGCTGGTCTATCACCACACTGCTGTAGCAGTTCACAGAAGTGACCATGAGCCTGTAGGTTGCGGCCATAGCACAGATCACACGTGGAAGCGACGCTTCAAAATTCACCACAAACTTAACAGGAAAAAGTTCACCCCACACACACTTTTCACAGCCACGCCAGATTTAATAAAAACAACCTAGTGTCAGTTGAAAACACTGAAGCTACATGAGAAACTACTGCCTTGGAAAGCCCTAGTCAAGTCTGGAGTGGTATCAGCAGTACAGTTACAACAATTAGTGCAACTTGCATATGGTTTAATTTAAGGCAACTTGATTCTTGTACTCCATGCAGAAAGCTTTGCTGATCAGAGATGCAGCACAAGCCGCTCCAACGGTCCAGGTAGCTTCTCCAGCAGGTCATAAGTTTCCATAAAATCTCCAGAATCATAAAATTCAGCCAGTTCTTGGGCAGAAGTGACAAGGACAATGATTTTTGTTTGACCTTTCTTTTTTGGATGGGTCAGCAAGAGACAGATAACCAAGTAGCACGCACAGACGAAAAATCCACAGTCTGCTTGTGACATTCCCCTCTCACAGTGGTAAGGTAGGTCCCTGCAACAGAAAAAGGTGAACATCATTATAACTCTTATGTAACATGCAGTCTTGTCTACTACCGAACATATGGCACCAGACCATAACCACCAACGTGCAGGCTTGTGCAGAATAAGAGTAGGCTGATATTTTTCCTTCGCTCAGATCTACCATATAAGAACACTGCTGAGGAGCTAGCCTATATTTATACACAGGCTCTGTGCGCCGCCGTTTTAACAGCTCTATTTTAACCACTCAATTTTTTTCAGACTTGCTTTTTTTCCTCCCCAAACTGAACAAAACGTTACCCCTAATTCTAATGGAGTAAGACATTCTGGTCATGTTGTGAATTTCTGACTTTGCTTTTCTCTGCTGCTCTTCGCCTTATCTTTAGAGTCTCAGAAAATGACTTTCGGGATTTCCAAGTTCTCTGGATTATAAAAAGCTGTGAACAGCCTGGAGCAAAGTAGATGAATGCCTCTAAGAATGCATGGCCTTTAGTAAAGGCCACATTGGCTTCCATTAGCCTTTCACCGAGGTCTCTGGGACCCTGGCATAATATTTTAAAGGAGGAATAACTGTTTTTCTTTCTCTTACAACCCATAAATAGCAGCGTATTTTATTAAGTCAGTCTGCTGGTGTACACATCAAGAACAGAAAGTAACATTTGTTTAAATGTTAAGCCTGTGAAAACTAGGAATTGAGTGCTTGACACTTTGCATCACCATTTCCAGCTGCATTTCCTATCATCATGCTCAGAATTACATCAGAAAAAACAAAAGTGGCTTAACTTCATTTTGAAAAGATAGGAAATCCTGAATTTAAGGGTCTTAATTTGTAGACATTGTTTCATCTCTCTTTAATACTTCAATAATCAAATTAAAACACCCAAATGAAATTCTGAGTACCATCTATTCCTGTACAAACCAAAAATCCATTTCATAAAACACGACTGTATCACAGCTAAGTCACACTACAGCACAGGCTTATTTTGTTATTTTGAAAAATAAATATCTAGCACTATGTGAAAGGCCATACCCGCACCTGATGAAAGGACTGCCCACCACGCACATTACATCCCACCTACCTTAGCTCATAAGCCTGTACAAACGTACTACACAGAAGGGATGGACCTTAGAGTTTGGTGCTGTTGTAATTAAGGACTGGGGATTACACAGGACTGCTAAACATACAAGTTTTACATATTTTAAAGCCTTAATTTGAAATTGAGAAGCACTAATTTAAGAGTATTTGATGAAACACAATGTGCCGTGTCTGCTTATCGCAATTAGGTATTGCACGCTGTAAAGAAACCTTCCTGATTTGTTCTGTGGATCATATAAAACATTGAAATGATTAACCCAAGACTAAGCGCTGCTCCAACTGCCATGCTGGTATCTGTAACAGGCTGCCACCTGCCCACCAGGCACGGCGGGCCAAGCTGCATGTTGCACCAGGCAGGGCCATCTCCCCAGCGAGCCTCCGTGCTGCACTGCTCCCCCCTGCACCCGCTGGCACTGCCCCAACGCCCGCAGGGATGGGAGCGCCTTCCAGAGGGATGATCCGAGGTATGAGGTGTGCCCCAGCCACAGCAGTGAGTCAGGGTGCCAGGGGATAAAGGGCGTAAACAGAACCGTTTTTAAACCCCCGGGTGCTTATACCATCAGGCATAAACCTGGGTAATAAGACTCCACACCCTCCAGTCACTTGAGTCTTGGGCTTCGCCATCAGGTGTGCTCAATGCTCTGCTGAATCACAGCCACAGTTAAAAAAAAAGTACTATTGGCTCCCCCATGTCTTCATCTTATAGGACTTAATGGGCTTTGTTCAGACAGGAAACCCCATGCTTCTGCACCTCCGGAAAGTCTAATGATCCACAGACTCCCTGAGCACACCTTCTAACACATCCAGGGTAAGAAGTGCTGCTTTACCTTTCCTGAGCCTCCATCAACTACAGACAAGCTTTCTGACATTTCCTGAAATAAAAGTTATATACTATTTCAAGAAAGTAGAGATCTTCAGGACATCAGATTTGATGAAGAATTAATATTGCATCTAAAAAAGCATATTTTTTATGACTTTCTTCTTTCTTTCTCAGAGCTCTTTCCTCCCTGCGTGTTACACACAGCAAGGAGAGACTGGTCTTTTTGCCAGCAAAGAATAGTCTGTGTTTATACCTAATTTGGGAAAAAATTACATCTTAAGTTATTTCTTAATTAGAGAAATAATGCATTAGACTCACTATCTCCTTCTCCTGTATTACTCCAAGGATGATTTCCTCCCTATACATGTAACTCTTCCACTGGGACCAAGTCAGTTCCTCCAATCCTTCAAGCCACCTTCAAACAATGAAGGTTTTTGCATCTGTAACAGTAATTTCACAAGGAATTCTTCAATGAAAAGGTCTCCTAGATTGCCAACCTAAACTGACTTTTTCAGTTAAACTTTAGTTCAACTTTTTCCAGCTATGGCCAAGTAACAACGCTCTTCCCACCATCTTATCTGTTTCCACTTCATACCTCCCAAACAATGGTAGGTGCTCGTGCCTTCAGCCATGGCTCGGCCATGGAACAGTCAGCCAGCCCTTCCCGCTGCGTGCGAGGCAGACCCTGCAGCCATGCTTTCTGCCTTCTCTAACCTCTTTCCAGTTACTCTGTATTTCTCCAGCACTATCACACAGCACCATAATCCAGACGCACAAGGCTAACACAAGATCGCTGCCTCCTGCCTCTGCTGTCAGCACCTTTTACTGCTTTGTCAGGGAAGGAAGCAATCCAAGAATCAATACCAAAACCCTGATATCCTCTTTTCAGCCAGATTAACTAATGACTTCTTAGTGATTGTTTACTAGATGCTTTATTATCACTGCCTGCAAAAACATGCTAAGGTTATTCAAGGTACTCGAGTACTTGACTCCAGCCATACAAGACCAAAACAAGAAAATGCTACAGGCAGCACAAATGCATATAGATGCAGAGCAGAAACTGTTTTTCTCCGTTTTCCACTGGCTTAACCAAGGTAGCATACCTTGCAGCTTTATTTAACAGTGATCCATCAAACATGATCCAGCGTGTAAATCTAGTCAAGACAAAACCCAGGGGAAGAGCATTCCTGTTATCAGATGTTGGAACCTGGTCTCAAGCTTGGCTTGAATGGGCTTTTGTTGTGACTTCTGGTTGGTGACTAAAACCTATTATGAATAGCAACAACGGAACGACTGAATGCATTAGGAAACACTCATACTTGGTCCTCTTCAGCTAGCCATTTCATTCCAGTTGCGACTCTAGAACAGCTCCCAGTTCAGATATAGGGTAGAAAGGGTCTGTAATTGGGACTGCTGCCATGAAACCAACTCCAACCCTGACGATACAGAACTGGCTTCACAATAAAAACTATGAATGAATAGGGCTTCTTGTGTGATCGCAGAATAATGCTTTATGTCTTTCCTATCTGCGAGATGACATGAATCACTTTCCAAAGGAAAAAATTATCGCAGATACTAATTATATAAAAGGTTATTCTATAAGATACACAAGAAATTCTATTCATGCAAAGATTACACTGGAGTTAAATAACGGAACAATGACAATCTGTTAGGATGGGGACCGGCAGCCAGCACTTGACTTACTTGCAAACTGAAGTCTAGGAAGCTACGGGACAAGCCTCTACTGCCTCTGAAAGTCTCAGATTTGGCAGAAGTCTTCTTGAACTATTCTCTGCAGTACTAGCAACAACATTATTAGCGATCAGAAGTTAGAAAACACCGTAACATGCCATATAGCCCTTTCTGCACCAGCACACAGCATGGCTGTCACTATGTAACCATGCTCGTTTCTAATGGAACGGGTGGTAGGATAAGCTCTCCGGTTTGGTATCCTTGGAAAAAAAAAAACAACAAAACAATGACAGAACAACAGGTTTGCCATTTGGAGAGCCATCAATATAGTTGCAAAACTATCATCCTATCCATGTAATCAGGTGTCAGGTCTTACTCTTTTAGAGGCGCTTGTGGTGACAAAAAGTAGCACGTAACTGCATCTTCTTATTTAGAAATACTAGACTTTTATTAATTTACTGAACAAAGTAGATCTGGGAGCAAACTATATTGATAGGAAAAAGAAGCAAGCAAATAACAAAGCAATGTTTTCTTTCAAAGAAATTTTTGTAGCAAATCCACTGCTGAATTCAGCAGAAGTGTTACAATGAGCCATTTACATCAATTATTTTGAATCCCATCACAAAGGAACTGATTTACAATTCGCTATCACTTGCACAACTTACTTTCCAAAATAGTTTGCATAGCAGACTAAAAAGAGTAACTTTTCTTTCTAAACTGAAGTTGAAAGAAAAAAATCTGAGTTGCTCCTCTGTCCTGTATTTCTCATATATTTACAGCTTATAATATAAGCTTATATACATTTTTATGTCCTTAATGGCAGCATGTATAATTAATCCAAAAGGACTGCTTCACAGCTAGGACTTAGATGGAGCTGCAGCTGTGATGACTTTTCAGTCCTTATGACCAGTGGGAATGTGACACACATGCATATATTTCAGCTACAGTAAAAGAAGCCATGTACAATTGCACCTGTAAAGTTTTAGGATTAGCAGTGCTTGTACCACTTACACTGGCAAGGCATCTTGAGTTTAAAGATGTTTTAGCACCAAGCTACTTCATGCTTTAGACTGCAGCAGATCATAATGATGACAAATATTGACTTGCCTTATAACCCAGGTCAGAGGATCTGACCTAGCCAAACTGAGTACTCCTGTTTGAACCAGAGCACATTTCTTCACCTGCTCAAGTGTTTCAATATTTAATTACATGCACTATAGAAAAGGGGCCATTGTTTCCAGTTTGAGTATGTTCAAGATCAGGTTCCAGCAAACAGGTATCAGGCTTTCTTAAGCTAAATTAAAGTCATTGCTATAGTCCTCTTCTGAATTGTCTGTAATTTGTTATTGTTCTTAGAAAAACATAAAAGAGGTGGGACTCATCTCATTTAAGCTAGCTACCTAGAAATGAAGCGTTAGGTACTCCCTGTAGGCAATGCAGCGAGGCAGGCACCTCAAAAAGAAAGTCACCCTACTGAGCTTAAAAAACCAATCTGATTTTGAGATTACAAGTTAAATTGGATGAATCTCATCCTTCAGGATTAAACAAGAACACAGGAACAACTGTATCCGTCTTCAACAGCATCCGCATGCCACTACTCAAGGAACAGTATTAGAAAAAGATGTATGGTGTTTCCTAGGGGTACTCTCCTGGCCTCCAACTGTTTTCAGCTCATGTTGAAGCTGGATGTGACTTCTGTGTACTTAGTAACCTCCAAAGGATATGCCTCCCATGTGGTTGGATATCCCCTGGGTTCAACAAAAACTGTTTGCACTCAGCATCTTTTGACAAGACATTCTACCACTTGCCATCCCGCCCAGTTCTGTCACTCACCAGCTTCAATACCTCAAGTTCAACAGAGCACAAACACTAGACTTGTACACACATTGTCCACAGCATTCCTGCATTTAGAGAACTCCACATCATCCCTCTGCCTTCTCTCTTCTGGGATTATTAGCCCACATTTCCTCAGTTCTTGTATAGAAGCCACTTTGCACCTTTGATTTCTACTGCCCTCTCATACGCTCTTCTAGTTCAACTACACACTTTAAGATGCAGGAACCCAGACTGTGCACAAGACCCAGAACAGATGAGAATCACATTCAGAAATGATTTTTTTAACTGCATTTCAAAAATTATCACCACCATCTAGTGCTTTCCCCTTCCAAGCCTCACTATTTTCAGGTATACATTCTCAAGTGTCTGCTCTCATAACCTCCTGGGTTAATTCATACCTTCTGTCCTTGCTACCTATCTTTCAAGAAGAAACAATGATACTATTGTCCTTTGTAAAACGTGCAGGGACCTACCGATAGAACCCTCTATGCAAGAGGAAAGTATTCACTCAGAGACCAACATTTTCATACAGTCTCAAAAGAAAGGTTAGGAGACAGGCAACAACAACAATCCAAAGGTCTTGAACAGCTTGTCTGTGATGAGTGAGCGAGGCAGACCAGGCATTTCAGAGTAGAAGACAGATTACTTTAGAAGAACACAATCTTCTACAGAATCATGAATGGCATGGGAAGGGTGGCACAGGGTCTGACTGCTCGCCTTCCCCTCCAAACCAAGAACTAGGTGTGATCAAGCAATGCTACAGTAAGCAGGTTAACAGAAGCACACACACAGCAAACTTGTGAAATGTCTCCAAGGATGCCACAGATCCAGAAAGGTTCTGGGGAATCAAGGGGCCATGTTTTAATACCTATTCTGTCAAAAGTCACTGCCTTTTGCTTGGGCACCACTTGACACCATTTAATTCTTGTCTTGTTTGGATGACAAAATAAACAAAGTACAATTGCTTCATATTTCCGTGGTTGCAGACTGCGATCATACCCCCTCCTTTTACCCATCCTACTTCTAATCATGTATTTTCCAGGCTAAGGTCCAAATTATTTGATTACTGTTTTTATAAAAGCTGCTTCAATCATGCTCTTCAGTGTTTTTCCCTAATCCGACCACAGCTCTTAGGGGCAGACATTCTCTCCTCTCCAAACATTGAGGGGGGTTACGTTATTCATTACACAAACATACCATGGATTTATACCATGGCTTTTGCTCTGCTTCCTCTCCTTTTCCTAGAGATCTCAGTCATTTCCATTTGCACCCCTCTACCCTTTTTTTTTTTTTTTTTTGACTGCTGCCATAAGAGTTTCACAGAGCTTTATCTGCATTACTTAAAAGATCTTTCCTGAACGGCACAGATTCTTAAGAGCTCATCACTATGTAGACACTGTTAGCTGTTCCTCCCTGTGCACATTATTTTGCATCTACTAGTATCAAGTACCACTGCCCTACAACCACGTACTGTGAGAACCTTCTGCAACTCCAGCCACCTTTCGTTTCTGCTACCCTAATTTTGTGCTTTTCAGCATATGCTGTCACTTCATTACTCAGCCTGTCTTCCAGATCACTTATAAGTGTGTTGAGCAACACAAGCCTGAACACAAGATCCCCCTGGGATTCCACTAGTGATTACTCTTCACTAGAAAAGATGACAGTTCTTCCTACACTTTAACCAGGTATTAATTACTGAAAAAAGCTACAGTCCTACTCCATGGCAGTTCATTTCCTTTAAGAAGCATTAACAAAGAACTTTGTTAAACCATCTCTGAAAATCCAAAAAAAACAGTAGAATACTTGTTCGTTTGTCTCTTGTGCCTTCTTGCTGAATAGCTTCAGATCTTCTAACTTTACCACTGCAAGAACGCTAAAGTCCAGCTTCAGTTGAACTATGAAGGTCACTGCAATGGGAGCACTCATCAAGGCAGGCTTCCAAGTAGACATGACCTTGAGAATCACCATCAGTGACAGAATGATAAATACTGCTTTCCAGTTAGTATGGGTTTGGAGAAGTCAATTTTTACAGTAGGAAGTCTGTTTCGTAGATTTATTCTATAAAAAGATATTCCCCAACACTAACTTAAATACAACCTCTCCGCATTTACAGCAGCAATGTAATGCAAGCCCAACACTCAAAAAGATTTGGACTAGTATCAATAACAGTTACACTTTTTTAAAAATAAACCTGGCACTAGAACCTAAACCATTGTTGTAAAATACTGCCTTGCAGTTAGTGAATGCAGTATTATTCAGTCTAATTCCTTCACGTTAAGTCATGGGATTATCTAATATCCCAGTGCTGCTATACCCTTCCCAAAGATCAGCATGCAGGGTCCTTGAACACAAGTATACTAGGAACCAGTGTGGAAAACCAACGTATGGGCCTTGCAAAGCTTGTCATTAGGCGTATCAGCCAGGGAGAAGGATAGTTAATAATATCAAGAAAGATTTCACGCTTCTCAGCTTTTCCCAAATACCTTTCTTTAACTTTCCCTTTGCACAGAGACTTGGAACTAAAACTGACCAGACAGGAATTTGTGTCCCATGAGACTGGTTTCCAGTTATACAGATGAGACAGCAAGAGAGTAAAAGCTCACACAATTTTTCCACATAACACCCATCTGTTAAGTATAAATAATCTGCCAAATAATTATTGTTCCAGCCCCATGTCTGTATGGAACTACCATTTAATTTTAGCTCATTTAGCAGGCCCCCAGTATATTAACATACCTGTTGAAGCTTAGCAAAGCATGAGCAAAAAAAATAAAAGTTATTATAGGAAGCATAAGCCTAACTGTGCTTCATCATGCTGACAGAAAATAAAGTGACCAACCAGAAAACACAAGAGGTGAACAAACTTCAAAAGCACATAATTAGGAGGGCTCAGAGCAGAGGTCAGAAAGCCAGCTTGATTAAGTGATGTGTCTCTTGGCTGTTTACAACCTTATATGGAAAGAGATAATTTCATATTATCAAGACACATTTATTTCTCCTGGAATCAGTTAATTTAGGATTAACAGTATCCAATTACTTTACACAAATCAAAGTGATTTTATTAACATATTAAGATAACAAAGGAAGGGTGGTATCCAAGATGTCATCCCCTCAGTCATTAACCTTTGACAATACTAAGGTGACAATCTACAGATACCCTGAAACCATCTTGGAAACTTACAAGTTCAGTAAAATTTCCCCTGCAGCAGACTAGCCATCTGCTAGTGATCCACAGAGTGAAATAAATTTTTAATTTACTAACAAAAAAAATAAATTGGTTTTATTCACTGCCCATCTACTCAGATCTCATACATTTCTCCTTACTGTCCTATCTGACTTCACGTCTTACCTGTATCTCACTGCTCTTTATTCACTTACTTCCTCATGCATTCAAGGTTTTTGGTAGTGTTCTCTAAGGTGACAGTCCATTTCTCCTGGGTAGCCTCAGTCCCCAGCTGGAGGAGCACAGCTCGTCCACCGCTCAGCAATGAGAACAGCGAAATGCTGAGCTGGGGAGAAAGGCTCCCACTCTGTGCTGCACGCCCATCCTCTCCTCTGAGGCATAATCACAGGAGTCAAAAGCCAGCAGTCATTTCCACCAGTCATACCTTCCACAAGCCCGTTCCTGCCAGCCTCCACCTCACACTGAGGAGCAGCAGCTGTTGAAATGTACCAAATTACACCAAAAGGTGCACCATGTCCCAGCCTTCAAGAAGTCTGGCACTGCTACAGCTTCTACTGCTTATGACTTCGATAAGCCACACAGATCAGTGCGATCAAAGCAACATGGAGTTTAAGGGAGCGTAACTTCTCTATCCCATTTCCTCTGCAGAGGAAAATTAAGGGTGTTTTAGCCTGACATCCTGGTAAGACAGAAGTAATTTCCCCTGTTTTTTTTTCTCTGTAGTAACTCAGGGAGCTTTACAAAACAAAAAAACAACTTACATTGATTTCTCTCTCTTCCCCCTGTGTATTTAAACAGAAGTACCCTAAAAGGACAAGAGATACACACACACACACAAAAAAAAAACAACAACAAAAACACCCAAAAGAAAGCCAGATAAATCTAAAGATTCCCTTATTCTAATTTAGGTAAAACAGCAATAGTTCACATTCATGAGTCTGAATATTAATTAAAATGGATAGTCCTTTTTAACAAGCTTGCTGTTATGTGTGTGACCTCAGGTATTGCTTCCCACAGCCTATTCATACTATAATCTGCAATCAGAATTATTAATTTCTCCATCAGTACAGTATTTACATGCCACTTCAACATGACCTTATTTTCCAGTATTATCCTCGTTTTACCCAGCAGGAATCTGTGGCAAAGAGAATACATCAATTTTTTGGTCCTTCAGGCCTGACTTTCCAAAGTACATGAGATTACAGAGTGTTTCATATGCTCAGAGCACATCACCTGCTCAGCTGCAACTCCCCTTACAGTTGTACATCAGAAATTCTGCAAATCAGGTTCAGGGACATAAGCAGCAGAGGAAATACAACAGTGAAGTCCTGGTGGAATAAGCTTGTCCCATAACACGCAAGAAACCAGTTCTTTAAGACAGCACTTAACTACCTTAATTATGAAGGAGAAAATTCCCTTCCTTCCGCGGTTCTACTTCGCTGTCCATTTTCTGCCAGAATTGGAGCACAGGATCTAAGCTCTAATTTAGTCTTCAAAAAAAGTCAGTTCAGTGCAAGAGAAGAAAGCCTAGTCTTACCGAGAACAGCATGCAACCATTTAAGCAAAAACAGTATTGGAAAACATGTATACAAAGGAAGTGAGGGAAGACTGCACAGTAACCTCTGCACTGGACCAAGACATATCAAGTTCAGAGTTACCATTTGAAGTCGGGTTTTCTGTGTAATTCAAGGCAGGGGAAAGAGCCTGCAGGAGGATGGAGAAAGGTCCTTTCAAAAAACCCTTCCAAAGATAAAAGAAAAAAGTCAAACCCATGAATTCCATTACACCTCCAGGGGTACCAGCAATGAGTGTTAGACCACAGGGCTCCACTGCAGAGATTTCTGAACTGCCCAAGTCAAATATTCATCACCTGCTCCACAGGTTGCAGCTGAAGGAAATGAAATAGATGTTTTACCAGTGAATTGCTGCAGTATTTGGCAGGCATGTATCAGTCAGCTTTACCTTGAGGCACTCTGCTCATAGCTGCCTTAGAGTTTACACAGAGGTGCAGTGTTTAAGTATAAAATAGTATGACACATGACAGTGTTTGCAAAGGTCTAGGTAGTGGAAAATGGCTATATGCCATCAGGGCACTTCAATTTTTCTATTTTATATGAAGTCAAATATAAATCTGCCTCTACTGATACACAATGTTACCATTTCCAGATATATCAATACTGAGAAAAAAACACCAAGCCAAAGCAAACCCACCACTATCTCTTGCTTCAACTTCTCAGAATCTAGCAGGCGTTAAATACGCAGTTTTATAAGACTGACAGAAATCCAGCAGTACTGACAACCTCCTCAAAAATCTCACAAAAATAACTTCCCATACATAACCTGTGAGAGCAGAGCTACCAGGCTGGAGAGACTCACAAGAAATAACTACGAGATGACCGTTTTAAGTAAGTGCATTGAAAAATTATTTCCTGAAGCAGACATCAGATCACATCAGGTAAAGCCATGAGACCACCATCAGGAAAAGTGCACCCAGCATTTCAGGCAGCGCTTCAACAGCAAACAGCCTGGGGACCACCTGTCTCCGTTCCAACTCCGCGCTGCGATGCTGCCTTTATAGGGACGATGGGGGCACAGCACGGCGCGTCTTCCAGGGCTGCCTTCTTTAGTGCGAAGAACAGAGGTAATAAAATTAGTGCCGGACTTAAAAATATTTACATTAGTTGAGAGCAGCGCAATCTGATGACCTTCAGAGAGAATTACTCCAGCAGGAACACGTCCTTCAGTAAATCACACCACCAGTTATTCAAGCTCAGTTTTGCAAGTTTATGCCCCAAATTCATCGCGGATTTGTCTACCCATGAACCGCGGAGCCTCGCAACCAAGGCTGTCCCCTTCCTTATGAAGAAATACTTGGGGGGGGGGGGGGGGAATAAATCCTACTTTCACGACCAGGCGTTAAGAGTTGCGCTGCTGATGGCCGCAGGTCCGAACGCCCCGGTGCCGGGGCAGGAGCTCGGAGGGGCGGGTGGGGCAGCACATAGGCGACCCCCCCCCCCTCCGCCGCACCCTCCGGTCGGGCCCCCCCGGCGGGCAGGTCCCCCCCGCGGTCCCTCCGGGCCGCTGGCAGCCGCGGCCCCGCCGCACCACGCGGCACCGGGTCGCACAACGTACCCGCGTGCGATGCGGGGAACCCCCCGCCCCACAACACCATCCAGGCGCTGCTGCCCGCCGCCCCCCGCCGTCCCCAGCCGCCGCTCCCGCCCTCCTGTCAGCGACAGCGGCGGGACGCACCGGCACCCCCCGCCCCGGGGCCCAGCCAGCACCTGCCCCCCCTCCGGGCCCCAAGCGGACCCGCCGCTCGGCCTCGGCCCCGGCCCCGCCGGTGCTGCCCCAGGCCCTCCCCTCACGGCGCCGCGCCTACCCGCCGGGGCAGCGCCCCGTCCCATGCCGGCGCCGCCGCTCCCGCCGCCGGGCGCGCTCTGCTGCCCGCCCCGGCCGGCCCCTTCCGCGCGGCGGGCGGCTCCGCCCCAGAGGCGCGGCGGGGGGGCGGCCCCGGGCGCGCAGGTCGAGGCCGGGCTGTGAGGGGGCGGCGGCAGAATGGCGCTGCCCGCGCTGGGGGGGGAGGGGGAGGGGAAAGGGAGGAGGGGGAGGAGGAGGAGGGGGAGGAGGAGGAGGGGGAGGAGGAGGAGGAGGGGGGGGGGGGAAAGGGAGGGGGAGAAGAACACTCCCCCCCGCGCGCGTGCACGCGTCGTGCCACTCCCTCTCCTCAAAGCCCCCGTCCCGCCGGGAGGAGCTGCCGGCCCCCCGGTCCCCCAGCGCCCCGGTCCCCCAGCGCCCCGGTCCCCCAGCGCCCCGGCCCCTCAGCCCCTTGCCCCAGCGCCGCAGTCCCTCGCCGCCGGTTCAGCTGGACGCAACATCCCCGGACGGTGGTTTTTGTTTTCCCTCAGTCACTCAATGAGCAACGCGGTTGCTTCATCTCTTGGCCTCAGCAGTTTTTCAGCCTTCTCTGGGCGGGAGGCCGCTAGCAGTGCCCTCCAGCAACCAGCGTGATGCGCGGCTCGGAGAAAAGGTAAAAATTAAGAGGGATAAGAGCCAAAGTGCCCCTGGAAGGGGAGGCAGCTGCCGCGCCTCAGCCGCTAGGCCTGGAGGGCCTGGCACTGGCAGCATGCTTTGCTGCATGCACGCTGTGTTTTTGTAGACACGATACTGGGGGAGGAGGCGGCCAAAGACACCAACACATCGCTGCAGGTAGGCCCTTTGATACTCAGGCCAACCTCATGGAGTCTTTTTCTGAGGGAGTTTTGCTGTGTTGTTAGGTTGCAGCAGCCTCGTCTTTCAGTTGCACACATGCACACTAACCTGCTATCCCCGTGCTGCCTCACGGCTTACAGGGACATCTCGGAACCTCTGCTGGAACACATCACGTCTGCCTCTTGCACCTCTGTTATATCTCCCTCTCCTTCACAAACATGCTGTCTCCAAGAGCTTCTCCCTTGTACCTCCTTTTTCAGCCATGCCACCCCTCCCCAAAAATCAAATACAGATGCCTTCCTTTTGCTGTCCATTTTAGTGTCTTTTAAATGTGCTAGAAACCTTTCAGCATCATCTAAGAGCACTAAAAACACTCAATAGGAAAGTCTCCAAGAGCTTCTCTCATTCTGTTCTCAGGGATGAGGGAAGAAACACTGTCATCCACAGCCACTTAGAATGCCTTTCATTTTTCCTTATTTCTCTGGAGAACTGGACTACTTCCATGGCACTAAATCACCATAGTTAGCTCAGGAAAAAAAATATTGCTGGTCAGTGCACACAGGCAACAGCCAGAAGGTCAAATGCCTCCCACCCAAACAACCCACTGACAGGAGCCTGTTTCTTGGGACTCATCCCTTCTTGGCCTCACAGCTCCGTCGCCTGTTGCACAGGTCAGGATGTGCATTCAGTCACTTCAGAGAAGTGTGGGTCCCCTGCTGTAGGACATCCAGACACAAGAGAAGCATGAGCATATCAGGGCGAGGGGCTGTGACTGCAAAGCCCAATACATAACCAAATGTGTTAGTCATGTGGTGGAAGAGCGTTGTGCTTCAGTCACGTTTTTTTAAATGGTCTTGAAGGACTGAACAGAATTACAGTAACAGTTAAGCATTAACTTGCTGCTACTTATCCTGTAAATAGTGACACGGCTGCTGCCCTTTGTGGTCTGACTGCTGTGGAAAGTTCAGAGCAGTTTTACTCAGTGAACACCCAGAGTTAAATTAGGGACATTGAGGTGCATAATGAATAGTGTACAAATCCTAAATAAAATGCTACAACATAAAAATAACTTAAAAGATTGACTGTGCACCAGTTCACTTGGGATAAGTGGCACATGCGGTCTGAGAAATGAGCCTGAGGTAACAAACCCAGGAATTACAGTTACAGTATCAGCTTGCCTTGACTGACTGGGGAGGAATTTGGGTAGGCAGGAAAAGCATCTGCTGGCAGTCTGAGGAAGCCCCCCCAGATAGTGTACCTTGGGTAAGGTGATATCTTCCAGAGACTCACGAACTTTTGCTGTCTTTGACCTGCTCCCTTTCAGAAAGTCTGAGATGTGGCAAATGCGAGGGGCTGCTGTTCTTCACCAGAGAAGCTGGAAAGCCTTCCCAGGGGATGCGCTGGACTGATCAAGTTCTCACACTACACCCAGGTAAATCTCAGCAAAGTTAGTGCGCTCAGTGCACCTGGGACCACTTCTGAGCGTGCTTTTACTGCAAAGACTTGTGGGGTTTGAAAGCCAGAGGAACTTTCCCCTTCACTTCAGCTGGGCTTGGACAAGAGCCACAAAGGGGACACAGTAACCCAGCGTTGTGAAACTATGAAGTTTATTATTATGAATATTAGAAAACACTCGTATTTTCTTAGTATCAAGAGGCCATTATGTAATGCCTGCTACCACAGCGTAACAGGAATGTCTGCTTGGTTCCATGATTACAGAGTAAGTAGCAGCAAGTTAATGCCTAACTACGTTCTTGCAATTTTGTTCAATCCAAGACTGTTAACCACCCCCCCCCAAACTGTGGAAAAAGTCTGGAGCAGTTTTATTATGTGACACACAAATACCGCGCTACGACCCAATTAACTGCCCTTCAAAATGAGTTAAACAGAGGGAGCCTGGCAGCGAGAGGTGCCCGATTGCTCACCCTGCCTCATATGCCACTGCCCCGGTGAAGTCACTGATGGTTCCTGTCCTTGTGCGTTGGTACGTTACAAGCAGCCAGTGCTTGACTATGCTAAAAATATGCTGGTCTGATGCTGAAGTGGCAGGACAAACGCGCTGCAGGGGTGGCATGTCCGCCGCAAGCCCCACGGCGGCCCGTGTTGGCATCAGCGCCAGGCGAAGGCCTGCACTGCTGCCCGCTCTGCCCCGCCGCTGTGCTTGCGGGCCGTGCCACGCCACGAGAAGGAAGCTGCGCTTTTGCTATTCCTTCCCCGCAAGGCTGGCAGGTTTCCGCAGCGCAGCGGGGAGCTGAGCAGCGGCTCCCCCGGCCCTTTGCGGCCCCCCGCAGCGGCATCAGCAGCCCCCACAACTCCGCCGTGCGTGAGGCGGCCCCGCCGCGCCCCGGGGGCGCCGTGGCACCCCTCCCGCCCCCGAGCGAGCGGCGCCCGCCCCCACGGCCCCTGGGGAGAGGGACGCAGCGCACCCCCACGCCGGTCCGGCACCGGGCGATCCCCGGCCGCCGCCCGCAGGGAGAGGCGCCGCAGCGGGCCCCGCCGCTTGCGGCGGCGCAGGCGCCGGGCGGGCGGTGACGCGCAAGGCGTGCGCGGCGCCTGCGCGGCTGGCGGAGCGGCGGCGATGAAGGTGGCGGTGGCGGGGTGCTGCCATGGCGCCCTGGATAAGATGTACGAGACGCTGGAGCTGCTGCAGCGGCGGCACAACGTGCGGCCCGACCTGCTGCTCTGCTGCGGCGACTTCCAGGCGGTGCGGAACGAGGCGGACCTGCGCTGCATGGCCGTGCCTGCCAAGTACCGCCACATGCAGACCTTCTACCGGTGAGCGCCGCCCGGCCCGGCCCGGCCCGGCCCCGCCCCGCCCGGCCCCCGGCCCGGCCCGCCCCGCCACCGCGCTGTGGTGTTTCCGCAGGTACTACTCCGGCGAGAAGGCGGCCCCGGTCCTCACCGTGTTCATCGGCGGGAACCACGAGGCGTCCAACCACCTGCAGGAGCTGCCCTACGGCGGGTGGGTGGCGCCCAACATCTACTACCTGGGTAGGGTATCCGCGCCCCCCCCCCCCCCCCCCCGCCGCCCCCCTCCTCACTCCCCCCCCGCCCTGGGCGGCCCCGCCGTGACGAGCCGCGCTCCCTCTCCCCCAGGGTACGCGGGCGTGGTGCGGTTCCGCGGCGTGAGGATCGGCGGCATCTCGGGCATCTTCAAGTCTCACGACTACCGGAAAGGTACGGCGGGGCAGAGGGGCGCGGCGGGAGTGTCTGGCTGCCGCCCCTCCCGGCTGGAAGCCCCCTGGGCTCAGCGCGGGGTTCCCGGAGGCGGTAGGTGAGGCGCTCCTGCCGGTGAAGCCGCAGGAAGCAGTGCGCCTTCGGAATGTTGTTGGAACAGCCCTGGTTTTTCCATGGCAGTGCCCTTTTAGCCTGCAGTGCGAGGCTTCGGTTTTCCTTGTGTGAATCAGTCAGTGTATAAATGTGATGTTGTACAAATGTACGCTGTCCTGAGCTGAGGCTTGGTGTCGCTCGGTGTCAGCGTATGTACTTCCTTCTTCTTCCTTGAAAGGGCCTCCATCAGCGGACAGAAGTCGTGTCACAGATGATAGCTGGTGTCAGCAAACAGAAGACAGTTCAGTCTTTCTGATCTCCTCAGCACATGAAATAGCAGCCCCTTACTTGTGACTACTGTACAGTAATATTACCTTCAGTAACATACTGCTTCAGAGAAGCTTTGCAGATGGCTTTCAAGCTGCAAAGTACATAACTAGTTTTCTGGAACACCGAATTCTGTCTAATACCTATCAATGCTAATTAAATTAAATTTGTTGCTATTGAGCATACAGTTTGTATGCCTGAATACAAATATGTGGAATATGAGACTTTTTTGACAGTAACGCTAACTACTAAAAAAGTAACTTTTCTCTTCATTCTTAAGAGCGTGTAGGGGCATTCAGATTTCTTGTCCCAAGGCAAAGTTGGAGACTACATCCCTTGTTCCTACTATGTTCATGCCCAGCTTTTGCATTCTGCTGTCTGCCTTATATTCTTTAGCTGTGCCAGCATGTTTACATGTGTAGCCATGACATTAGTTGATACACATGTTTCATGGCTATGCAGTGAACAGCTCTCTATACATGTGATTGCACATTGCTCTGCAGCGTAACTGTGGAGGTACGGGGTGTGGAGAAGTAAGGAGGGGCGTTACCTCACCAGAGAGATTCAAAACTTCATTCCAGAATTACACACATAAATCTTTCTGCCAAAAGTTACTTATTTCAGACAGGTTCTGAGTTTTAAGTATTGGAGTCAAATTCCTGTTTTTTGCTTCCACAATGGAATTATGGAATTCTCTATATTTATGACAATAAGACACAGAATGGAAGAAAGGATCACAGCTGTAGACATGTTTTTACAAAGTATTTGCCTTGCACGTAAGTTAGGAGCCTGTTGGTGTAAGCCTCATGCAAAGCAAATACAGTATCTCCTTTGATTATTGGCAGCCTTTTATTTGGGATTGCTCTAGGTGTCTATATGGCCCCAAGAAGCTGTGTTAAGAGGGAACTATTGATTCAGGTGACTACTCACTATTTTTTTTTTCAATGTTTCAGGCCACTTTGAGTGTCCTCCATACAACCAGCAAACAATTAGAAGTGCTTACCACGTGAGGAATATTGAAGTCTTCAAACTCAAGCAGGTTAGTGAGAAGTCTATTTTTTTAAACAATGGTAAATAGTTTTAATTAATTTGGAAGTAAGATGTTAAAGCTTTCTGAATACATATGCTATTGGATAGCAGATCTTACAACAACTCCCAATTTATCTGGACAGGTCATTTTATGCTTTGCGTAGCAGTGCATATTTGATCTGAATCAGGCACAGGAAGGAGTGGGGTTTTTAATTGCATAAAATTCACAGAATGGAAAGTACTCCAGCTATACACCTCAGTTCCAGCTTTATGTTAGCTTTAGGAAGATGGATGCTACCTTGTCTAACATGCAAACTGATTAGTACAAAGTTAAGTAATCAAAATTGAATCAGCTGAATAAGTTGATCCCAAATTCCTGTGGGTGAAGTATTGTTGATTCCAGGGTGAGAAACTCAAAGGACAGATTAGCTTTATTTTTGAGCTGTTGCCTACTCCCTGCTTTGTCACAAGGGCTACTCCATTTTGCTGAGGTTGTAGTATAAATACATGTATTTATAAGCATCTTGTGAATGATTATCCAGGTTGCAGTTGCACCCTTAAGTGTTCAGTAGATACAGGGATGCTGCACATAGGCCAAAGGTTTGCTGTCATTGTAAACAGTTTGATGCATTTCACTGTAAGTTTCTTGCTGGTTGGACTTGGGTTTCATCTAGAAGTGTGTTCTGATACAGCTGAAGGAGATAGGTTGAATATTGAACCAAGACATGCTTCAGACATTGATTAGACTTCTGAGGGGTGCTTGCTTTGAGGAGGAATTATCGTGCTTAGACATTTTCCCTTTTAAACAAAGCTCTTAGAAGTTTCATGAGGAAGAAGATGCCTCTAATTGTGGCTAGAGCACTTGCTCTATAGCTGTAATTTTTAAGAGTCTTCTTCTGAGTGCCTGACACTTAGTGTGACGGTGTGATCTCTTATAAGGCAGTGTACATAAACACAGCTGACTGTCCCAAGGAAGTGTAATATAACCCATGGAGACTAGAGTCCCTTGGCAACTTCAAAGGTTGCCTGGAAGATGGGGCTCACTGGTGTACTCACTTGCTTTGAAAGTCAGAGTGTTGGTCACAGCTGACTCTGTACTGATGTGAGGTAGAACGTTACACATGTTCCCTCTTGTGCTGTGTAATTTTGAAACTTCTTTATCATCTCTGTTTTATTTATACCATCTGCATTTTGGCTTGACAGTTAAAGCGTCCCATTGATATATTTATGTCACATGACTGGCCAAGGAGCATATATCACTATGGAAACAAGAAACAGCTTCTTAAAATGAAATCCTTCTTTCGTCAAGAAGTGGAAAGCAACACATTAGGAAGCCCTGCTGCTTCAGAGCTTCTGCAGCATCTGAAACCCACCTACTGGTTCTCAGCACATCTTCATGTTAAATTTGCAGCTTTCATGCAACACCAGGTAAAGGGGAAAAAAATAATCAAGAATGTATATGTCCCAAGCACATTTTAGAATTTCAGTGTAGGTAATCATGTCCAGAAAAGCAACTTCTTAGTGTTTTTGCTCAGCTATTAAAACTCAGCTTAAGCTGCAAAACATTAAGTGGTGTTAAGCCTGCTAGCTTATGTAAGTTAATGAGATGCTATAAATCAGTGGTGTACCTATCTAATCTTCTTCAGAGACAATGTGAAATAGCTGACATTATTGCACTTTGAAACTTCTTAATTTAAGGTTACAGAAAGGCACCCTCTTTTCTGACTTTATTAGGGAAGGAGACAGATTCAAAACAAGGTGATAGAGGAGTGACTGAAAAGAAGATAGTTGTTGACTGGGGTTGGGAGGGGATGCTTGTAGAAAGGCTTGGTAGGTGAAGTTGTCTGGTGGCCTGGATAAAGCCAAAAACCATCCCCTGTAGATTGAAACTTCTCTTGGTTTGAGTTATTCCTGAAAGTGGTGTGATGTGCTATTCCTATTTGTGAGTTATTTAGCTGTAAAAATGTAACTCTAGACTTTCTAGGCTCAACAAGTCTGTTTCTGATTATGTTATTGTCTTTTTGCTTCAAGGCCAGGTGTGCTCAGCTGCCTTGGTTAAGGATGAAGAGTGGCTCTCGCTTTATCTTCCTGTCATCTGCATCCAGCTTCCTGTTAGACTTCCAGTGAAGTCTGTCTTTCTCTTTGTCCCTCCATTGCTTTCTTATAATGGTGTGCTGATTTTCTATTTCAGAAAGTTTATCTGTTTGTTACACTTCTACGTCTCTCTATATAACTTGTTTAGAATAGTCAGATTTTATAGAAATGCTAATGACTCTGTTAACACCCTTTGTTTCCTAGACAAACTCCAAAGAAGAGCTACCGAAAGCAACAAAGTTTCTGGCTCTGGATAAGTGCCTGCCGCACAGAGACTTTCTGCAGGTCATGACCGTGTGCAGTTGGTTTTCACTTTTCAAGTACTTCACTTGTCTGGACTGCTCAGTGCTGTGCTTATGTATAAGCTGAAGAATAGCTCTTAGAAATGGAGGAACTGGAAAAAATTAGGAATGGTGCATGTGTGGAATGTTCTTGGTATAATCTTGTCTTGAAATAAGCAGACCTTGTGTCCTCTCGTGCAGGCGCAGTGTTTGCTTATTCTTACCATTTTCTTCCACCTTAGAACAAGTACTTGACTTAATTGGGGGAATAGCTTTACTTTAACCTGAATTGAATCTCCTCTTGTGGTTTTTTTGTCAAATGTCAAACCTAAGAAGAAAGCCCATCCTGAGGCTCTTCTTTCTGGGTTTTAATTTGGGTCAGCTAGGGCCTCGGTTTTCAGGTCTGGATTCATGGATTCAGGCAGGATTGAGGCCTAAGTCGAGTACTGTAATTTCCTTTAAATATTGTGAATTCCAGCAGAAATTGGTATGACTTCCTAGGCGAATGGCTCTGCTTCTTTTTGTTTGGTGCATATCTTGGCTAGGAAGGGCAAGGGACAAGCAGAAGGTCTAGGCTGTGGGAACTCTCAGTGTGAGTGCCAAACTGATTTGCCAACATCTAAACAATGTTTGTGTCTGTGGCGTATGTATGCTGCCCGGGGTGCCATCTGTAAACCCTCAAATGGGTGACTCTCAAATGCTTTGCTGTGAGAGGGAGCTGCTGGCAGCATGCTCTTCAAATGCTGTCAAGTGTTTTAGTAGTCTTACTTTAAAGTAGCTTTTATTTGTCACCTTAAGGGGAGGATGGTTCATTATGGTGGGATCCGTTTGCCCTAGTAGCTACCTTTGAAGATGGGAGAGAGTATGAGGATGGGCTTTTGCTATGCGAAGGTACACTGGGTTGCCCGACTTAAAACCCTGTAGAAAACTGATTTGGAGTAGTACTGCCTCCAGCAGCATGGTGATCCACCGGTGTGTAGCTTTGGTTTAAAGGAGGGAGAGGAAGAAACTCTTTAAAACTACCTTAAAAGGTTGAATTACTTTATGAATTATTTAAAATCAGAGCCTGACGGGTGCAGTTTGGTAAATCCAAATGGTTTGATGTGGGTTAGTGTCACTGAAGACAAAGTGATTGGGATTGCAATTTGTCAGTTGTTGAAACAGTTGAAAACATCTCATGTTATTTTCATTGCTGTGTTAAGAACGCATGTTTATACAGCTGAAAAACTGTTGCTATCAATTCTTGATACGTATCCACTTAGAAGTCAGCATGAATTTAAGACTAAGTAAATGCTGTTTTTTAAGTTGCTGGTGTTTTGGTTTTTATCTGCTGTAAGCTAAAATGCAGAAATGCCTTTTTTACTATTGTTGATTATCCTTTCTTAGTCTGTTATTACTATAAACTTCTATGTAGGGCTAACTTGAGAGGACTCATTTCATTGAGACCGCTAACTTGGTGTACTTGAAACTTAATTAAAGCTCTATGCCATGAAAGTAACACTTGAAACTTTTAATCCGTTTCTGGTGTCAAGAGAAATAACTCACCACATCTGTTTTCTGTGTTCTTGTAAACAGATAATAGATGTAGAACATGATCCGAATGCAGGTGACTCCCTGGAGTATGACGCTGAGTGGATTGCAGTCCTCAAGGCCACCAACAGCCTTGTTAATGTGACTCAGAGCTCATGGAATATGCCTGAAAAGAACGGCCTCCATGCAAAGTAAGTCGCATGTAAAAGTAGGAAGTGTGATTTTTGCTGAACTGGAAGTAAACTTTACCTTAGAGTTGTGTTTCTCAGTCCTGCAGCCTATAATGCCCCATAGGACTTGCTAAATGCCTTGGAAAACAAAGGGGGTGTTTGCAAGAGCTATACTTCAGTGCATACAACTTCTTTGGTGCTCTACATGGGCAGCTAGTTTTGTTTGCAAACTTAGATACCACCATTTGAGGGGCAAATAATACACAGTGACCAATCATCTTGCTAGTTATGCTGTGAGACTGGAAATCAGGCTGGGTTCTGGGGTTATGGGGGGGGTGAATGTTTATCAGGTTGGTTGACATAGTACACAAATCTCCCCACAAATTGGTGGGGAGATGGGAATCTCAGTATTGACTGAAGTACTTTCCTGAAAAAAATAATTTGAGAAATTAGGTGTCTGTTGTAAGATTAGTTTATTATCCTTCTTTAAAAATTTCTCTTTGCAGTGGGAACAGGGAATACCTTTTGACTAGCCGCACTTGTTTAACCTTTATATGCTTGTTTAGGTGGGATTACAGCGTGACGGAAGAAGCTATCAAAGAGGTGTTAGAAGAGGTGAATCATAACCTCAAAATTCCTTGTAACTTCACGTTGACAGCTGCTTGTTATGATCCCAGCAAGCCCCAAAAACATGTGGAACCAGTTCATACCATCAATCCGCAGACCACTGAGTTTTGTGCCCAGTTTGGCCTCACTGACATCAATGACAGGATCCAGCAAGCTAAAGAAGAGGGCTCAGTACGAGGCGAATATGAGGAGGAGGAGGAGGAAGAAGAGATGGACAGTACTGGGTCAGCAGAAGAACCCAGTGAATATAATACAGATAATTCTGGACTTTCATCCATTAATCCAGACGAAATAATGCTGGATGAAGAAGGTGGCGACGAAGACTTGAGTACATGTTCTGTAGATCCTTCCCCTGATCATCCTCCTGACTTCTCTGCAAGTTTTTCTGACATCCGGATCATGCCAGATTCCATGGTGGTATCGTCTGATGACGCTATGGACTCCACAAGTGAGGAACTGGAGAAGTCCAGTGTGAGTAAGCAGGTGGAAGAGAAGAGCTTGAATGAGAGATCATTAAAGCGCATTGGTGGTAATGAAAATGGGAACAGTGGCGTTAAAAAAATTAAGAGAAGGAATCAAGCTATCTATGCTGCAGAGGATGAAGATAAAACAGAATAATGCTTCGTACAATGTATAACTAAGTTCTCTCTCTACCTTTTTGTGGGAAGGTGGTGAGAACTGTGATGCACTACTTGTGCTTTTAATGTTACTTGATCTTATTCATGTTACTTTCTTAAGCTGATGAGGCTGTATGTACCTCTCACAAGGAAGAAGAATTATCTGGATTAAACATCTAAGTCAGAAGCAGACTTTTCCAACAAAGTACTTTGTCAAAAGGGTTTAATGCTCATGTATCGGTGGATTTTGCTTCAGTTCTTGGTTATTAATGTATACTGTGTACCTTCAGATGTACTGCTATACAAGATTCATCGTGCTTGTTTAACAAGAGAAGAACTTCTAGACTGTAACTCAAGTCAAAGTGAGAGGTTGTCTGACTTGTAAGACTGAATGATTTGATTTTATTGCTTTTGTCTTGTTTTATACCGAACTTTTAATACAAAGTAGCATATGCAATAACTCTATGAACTAAATTTGAAAATAGAAATCCCATGCTAACAAAATAGCAATAGAAGAGTGAACATTTTTGTTTCTGGTGATGCTCATGCTGTAGAAAAGCTTTGTGGTCATAACCAAAACAATGTGTATTGGCTTTTAATTACAGTTTTGATAGGCAATCGTCTCTTAATTTGAAGCATGACAGTTTTATGGGGACCATGGAAGAGTGCACCTCTGTTCTTAAAATCTCAATTGTGTGTCACTTCTTAGAACTTGAGAACAATGTCTTAAAATTAAAATGCAAGTATTTAGGATGAACAAGCTTTCTAAATGCAGACATCATCACTGTCTCAATTCTTACTAATTAAGTCTGTGGTATTTTCATATATGGTGGTTGATGTTTATAAGTTTCTGGAGATAATAATGCCTGCCATTCTCATTAGCCTAAGTTTTCACCTGTCACTTCTTTTCAGTAGCGTGTAACTTGCTGAATTCTTACAACTGGATTTGGAGTCTTCCAAAGTACCTTCATAAACTTCAGCTGAGGACGAAGAGGAGCTGCCAGAAGAGAGACCCTCTTGGAAGCTGGAAGTTCTCTTTTTATTGTTCTAGTTTGCCCTGAATTATTAGCAAACAAATTACACTCCTTTGGCCTAAAAGGCTGTGAGGATAACAGAACTAGCTGGATTCATGAAAATGAGAATGTTTTCAAGCATATGTCAGACTCGTTAGTCTTCCTGTCAAATTCTACTGGTGTTCTGTGCTGAGCTCTTGGAGTCCAGATGGAGTGGGACTCTGTGACAGTGCCACCCTTGAGAGCAGAAGTAGCTCCTCTATGGTTTTAATCCTCTAAAGCACAGGCACAGCGGAGGATAAAGCATCCAGACAGGAAGAGGGAACTGGACAGGGAGCAGTCAGTGAAATGGAGTTGTGTGAGTTATGTTGCAGGGAAACGCTTTAAGGTCAAGACTTCTGTTTAAAATCACTCCCGCAATCTGGGATTCATCTTAGTTCCTCTCCTGTCAGCAGTTCACTCTGAAAACTAAATGCGTGTAAGTATTCAACAGGCTAGAAAATGGCAAAAGTAATGCTCTCAGCAGTTTGATTAACAGCTTTATACTGGTGGGATGGTGCCATTAACATCCTGGGTTTTTTTCCAGAGGATGCTATCTTGTTTGTGAAATGATTAGTTGGGCCCTGTTAATACTACTGTCTCTGTGCCTGCTCATCTGTCAGAACAGCCACCGAAGGGAACCCTGTGATGAAAAGCTGGAAGTGTTCGGTGTAACCCTCAGGTTATCTAAAGTAGCTGTGAACTGTCAACTAGATTACTGAAGATAATTGAGTGTCTTTAAGGGTCCTGGGTCTGCAGTGCTAATTTCTCATTATCTGAAGACTATAATGGAAATAAAGTATTTTAAGTATAAATTGTGTTATGAATTTGAAAACTCTCCCAAGAAACCTGAGCCTGGTGTTTGGCTGTCACGTTCTCCATGACCCGGAGTAGAAGATACTGAGTTACATGTAATAGACTTCTCAGTCTGATTTCATGATTTTAAAGCAAATTGTTCTGTTGTGTGTTGTCCCTCCTCCCTCCCTGTCTGATAAATGCGGTTTGGCTTTCTAGAAAGCAGATTTTGACAAGACAGAATGCTGATTTTGTTGTTTTGTTTTTATCTTTAAAGTTCGGCATCCATTCGGTAAATACTGAATACTAGTAAATACTAGTAACAGAATTTTTTGGAGTATGAATCATGCCTGATCTATCTAGTTACTGTGCCTTTTCTTCCAGTGGTTCACACCCTCCACAGTTTGAAGTGTCCTGTACTGTGCACTCGTCCATTACAGATTTTCCCTGTCAGCCAGATCCACTGCTGCATGTAGAATTCAATCGAAGCGCTGAACTTGGAAGCTTCTCCAGTAAAGACCAAGTATGCCAAAAAGTACGTAAAATAGAGGGAAGGCTGACAAAGTTTAATCAGCTTCTAAGACCCCGAGTCTTCAGTCCTCTAAGAAGCTTTATAGAGTCTTTTTGAAAACTTCCAACTTCCTAAATTTTGGTGAGAAACATACGGAAAAATGTATCCCTGTCAGACCCTTTATCACAGATTTTTCAGTATATGTGACTTGCACTTGGTGTAAAAATGTTTTTGCTGTCACCTATAAAGTACTTGACAAAAGCGTTCACTTGTTTTATTCCAGGCCAGGCCACAGGTATTTTGTTCAACCCATGTTACTAATCTATTTGGAGAAAAAAAGAGATTTAGCTTTCTTTCATAGGGGGAGTATTTTTTAAAAATTAAAGGTATTGATGTCAACTTGTGACATCTCCCCAGGTATGTTGCACTGTGCTCCCACGTTCCGCTGTCTCCGGCGGCCCCGCCACCTTCCTTGGGGGCCGGGTGAAGATAGCGCCGGGGAACCGGCCCTCAGCAGCGCCTGCGGGCCGCCCTTTGCCGCCATGAGGCTGCAGGACCCCACGCAGCTGGGGGTCGCGGCGGAGGGTCCCGCCGAGCCGCACGCAGCCCCCGGCCCCTCGGGTGAGGCAGTCGCAGCTGACCGGGGCCACCAGCAGCGAGGGGCGCGCGTGCGGCGGGGCCGCAGTCACACGTCGCGTACGGAACCGGGGCTCGGGCGGCCCGGCCCGGCCCGGCGCGCGGGGGAGCTGAGGGACACGATAGGGCTGGGGCGCCCCGCCCCCCCACGCCGAAGCACCTTTTCCCGCCGCAGAGGGAGCGCGCGGGGCAGGCACGCGGCACCCGGCCGGCGCGGTCGCATGCGCGGGAGAGCCCCCTCTCGCCCTCCCCCCCTCCGGCCGCTGTGGCGGGGCGGGCGACGCGCACGCGCGCGGGCGGCGGGCTGGCGGGAGGTAGCGGCGTTTCGGCGTCGGCCGATTCGCTGGGTGCGAGGCCGCCCCCGCCCCCCCCCGCCCGGCGGCGCTGCGCTCCGCGATGAGGCCGTGCCCGCCGGCGGCGGCAGCAGCGGCGCGCGCGCGAGCGTGAGGGCGCCGCCGCCGGAGCTGGTGCTGCTGCGTCCGCCAAGATGGCGTGCGTGCTGGAGGCGCCGCTCCGCATGAGCGTCCTCTCGGTGAGTGCCGCGGCCCCTGCGCCGCCGCCGCCGCCCCTTAGCGCGGCCGCCGGGGGGGGCGCCCGCCTGCCGCTGGGCTCGGCCTGACCTTGGCCGTGGCGGGGGCCGGGCCGCGGGCTGTGCGGGGCCGGGCGGGGGGGGGCTCCCGGCACCTGCCGGGCCCCTTTTGTATGTTGGCGGGGGGGCCGGGGCCGGGAGCGGGCCTGGCGGGCCGCGGCGGTGACATGGGCGTCGGTAGGGCGCTCGCTGCCTTTTGCCCCCCCCCCCGCCCCCCTCCCCGCCGCAACAACTTCTTCCCAGCGGGAGTTTCTCTTCAGAACAGCGTTCCCCCCTCCTCTGAGGAGCCCGTCCCCGTTTTTATGGGAGGCGCGGGCTCTTCTGGATGTATTTTTACCTCATGACACGGCCCGGGCCGTGGCGCTGCCCCGCCGCGAGCGCTCCTGGCCCCGCCGGCCCTCGCGCTCCGCGGCAGGCGGGCTCGGGGCTGCCGCGCGCCGGGTCCGCAGCAGCCGAGCGGGTCCGCCCGCGGCGGGGGCGGGGGCCGGGGCCGCTCGGTAGCCAAACGCCGGTTTTCTCGTCGTAGCGCTGGGCGATCTCACGACACGGCCTTATTGGCTTGTGCTGCAGGGAGGCGGCCGATGTGTTTGTTGCATCTGTGGGCAGGGCTGGTGCGGCGGAAGGGGGTCTGACAACTGCTACTGGTTCCCTTTCCTGGGGGAAAGCTGGGAGTAAGTGGAGCAGCCGGAGCTGGTTGCCCAGTCCTGCTGCTCATCAGTCGTGCGCTGGGAGTAACAATGCGAAAGCTAGAGCGTGGATACTGCTTAAGAGAGCTGAGGGCCGGGGCTTTTTCCTTTTTTACCTTTCGGTTCCTTACTAGGTAGGAGAGCTGTGAAACTGATGATGTCGATAAATTCTTTATTTTTGGAGACTACCTGAAAAACTTGTTTGCCTGGGTATGAATGCCCTTCTTCTGCATACTGCAAACCTAGCAGCTGATAGGGTGAAAGTCAGAATGTTTTAGAAACAGAAAGCATCGCGATCTCTGAAGTCTAGAAGACTTACGCATGTAAATAGGCCAGGTAGATTAAAGTCTTCTGCTGTTCTCAAAAATACTGTTTTTCATTACATGGTGGAAGTTTATCTGTAGAATTTATTTGGCGTAATTCAATAGTATTCTTGGAGACAAAGGAGTCTTGCTGCCTCTAGATCGTTTGTCTCTCAGAGTTATGTGCTACCACGAGCAAGAATCTGCTGGCGCTTCTGACACCTGGGTGGGGAAGTGGGAGCATATTCAGCCCAAGAGTAGGTATTTACAAAAGCAAGGAAGAGTTTTCAGTTCCCTTATAGCTTCTTTCAGGGAAAACTCATAAGGAAAAAATGGGAAAAGCCTAATAAAAAGTTGAGCTGGCAAAAAGAAGTGAAATAATGGGAATGCACCCTTCACACGTTTGTGAGAACCTGGAGGGAAAATTCCCTTCCTCTTTCCCACCCTTGTTTTTTGGAACGCTTGCCATCTTCAACTTTGAATCTTCTCAAAGGGAATAACAAATCATTAGGGTATAAACGTTTAGCTTACAAGCATGGTCCTGTTGCAGAGAAAAGAATTCACTTTGTTTTATAAAGTAGCTATGGGAATGTTATGGAGAATATTGTATTGCTGTCCCTGTTGAAGTTTTGTGGGATGTATACAGAAGTACAATCTCTGAAATGTGTAGGTATGTTATGGTAAAGCTACAGAAAAATGTCTTGATACAAGCTTCCTTATTTTTGGGAGCTTGTTTTTGGGTATGCTTCTTCAGTAACACTAACTGCTGTTATAAACTACTTATTTCGGGAATTCGTGCTTTTTCTATATAGTAATTAAACATAATAAAACTGGAATTTAAGGCAGTGCCAACAACTGAAGTAGACCCCTTTTGTGTGCCCTGTTCATAAACATCACTCTGTTAACTCACTTTGACTCATAACATGTTATCTACATTAAATACATCATCTCTTTTAAATCACACTTGAACAGGGTTAATAGTTTGCGTGGATGTTGTCCAGCAGTAACATACTGCACATCTAAATATGATTCTGTGGTTTTGCTGCTATATTGTCCAATAGGTTTTGTAGACTTGCTGCTGCGTTAGCCATTCCTTTTTGTCTGCCATTATAGGAATTGATATAAACTATTACAATTTTTTTTTTCTTCTCTCTGCAGGAGGTAACAGCTAGTAGCCGCCACTATGTCGATAGATTATTTGACCTTGATCCTCAGAAAGTCCTGCAAGGTGTCATGTAAGTCATCTGAAACACACTTGAGCTGTTGGTTTTACATAGGCTAGGTTTACTTCAGTTCCACTGGAGTTGTATGTCAAGAGCAAGAAGCTCTTCCTATCTTTTTTTAAGAAGTTTTGTTGGAAAATTTTTGTGCAAACATGATAGTATTGTTTTAGCAGACTGTCACTCTGTGGTGCATAGGGTTCATAACGCAGCCTCCCAGTTGCCAGGAATGAGGTTAAATGTTCTGTGAACATGCAAAGCTCTTTTTTTTTTTTTTTTTTTTTTTTTACATTTCTTCCTTTTGGCCGCTTTTTCTCCTCTTCCAGGTCTGTTGAGACTTTTTTTTTTTATTTATTCCACTGCCAAGTCAGCGTACTTGCCTCTTTCCCCTGTTGCTGTGCCTGGGTGTTGGCTTTTTTTTTTTTTTTTAATGTGTGGCTTCTTTCTCTCTGATGGGAACTGCAAGCTCAAAGAAAATGCCAGTGATGGGGATAATGACTGAAAGAGTGAGTAGAAGACTTGCCCTGCTGAATAGGTAGTAAAACTGGTGCAAAGATCTGATTGCTTTCTTGCTGTCCTTGGGCTATAAGCTTTCCATTATATCCAGACAGCAATGTAGCAAACAAGGCCTGGCCCAGGACTGACTTTTGGTGGTGAAACCAGACCTTTTCCGGCTTACCAGTAACTTGCTGGCTGTGGCTGTCTAGCAGAACACTGGAAGACATCGAAGGACAAAGTGGATCAAAAAGCCAAGAAAGTTGGTTAGGACAGTCTGAGGTGTTTTCCAGTAACAGATGAAAAAAATAATTCTGGAAGGTGTCCCAGGGGCAATGTATCAGAATTGGTGTCCCTTTGAAATACATGAAGAACACAGCACACATAAAACTGTCCTGGAAACATTATTGGTTTTAACCCCTTAACCTGTATAAAAATTTGAATAAGAACTTCACCACTATAACTACATCCAGGTTCTTCACTCTTCCCTATAGGAGAGTCTGATTTTGCTTCCACCCCTTGGCTGCCTTAGTCCTCTGCTCGTGAGGGCTGGTGTGATGGTCCCAGATGTGTCTCGTCCCACATCCAAGTGGGTTGACTGAGCCCCTCTTTTCTCCTTAGCAGATGCCCTGAGTGGTGCTCTCTCCCTGCTCTTTTTTCGAAGCGCTAGAACCCACAGCCCTGGGTAATCCCTACCTTTTGAGGTGTTATTTGTATCTTTTGAAGTGTAACTGATTTCCCAGAAACAGAAGTTTTAGGCGGTATCTTTGTTTCTGCTAAGATCTGAAATTCTTTTTCTTGTCCATGGATGTCAGTGGATTCTATGCTGAGATGCTTTTCTTGCATTTAAAGGCTTGAAAATACCAATTTATTTCATGATAGCTTTCAAAGGGCAGATTTGGGTAGTAAACAATGTTTGTGATGCTCTGGTTAAAATCCTAATTCTGAGGGTGTATCTTTGCTGGTGTTGAGCAAGTCCTATGTGGTAGATCTGTTATTTTCTGAATATTGGTGGATGGGTGTGAAACAGTCCAATTTAGAAAAGTATGTGTATAAAAGTGGAAATTATGTAGTGTATATATAAAAAATTTCTGTCAGTCCAAGATTCTCTTTGGGCAGAAGAAGAATAGTGCTTTGCCTTTCTTTCTTTGACTTCACAGTGTCTGAAGAGATATTGAAGTTGGAATGGACTGATATTTGGGGTGGAGTAGAAGAGGATTAAAGTTCTATCAGAAGTTCCTGTCAGAAGCTTTACCAGATACCCTGCATACTTTGCTGAAAATCTTAGGTTCCTAAGTTGTGCTGTTTTTTTTCTTGCGTCCTGGCTGAAAATACTGATGACCTAGATTTTTATTTTGATTGGTGGAACTGTATGAATATAAAGGATCAGATAATAGGCTGTCTTAAGAGGCTTTGTTTCTGCAGATTGTCTTCAGTTACAATAGTCCTGTTCTTCATATGCTGTTAAAGACGCTTGAATGAATAACTTGGGTTTGGGGCTTTTTTTTAATTGCGTCTTCATAATTTTAATGAAAACCAACTTCTAAATGAGGTTTGATAAAGGTAAACCGTAGCTAAAAGCTTCTTGAACTTGAAAATCCTACCAATCCAGGTGTCATCTTTTGACTTGAGAAAGCTTTGAATTATATATTCTGAAAGTTTTTAAATTATCAAATCTTGTCCTTTCTTTCCCGTGAATTGTCAGAGAGGTGGTGTTCAGAAGCTTCTTTGGTCCAGACAGTGGAGTCTTAACCTGGCTAGGAGCTTTTTCCTCTTCCTCCTCTTGGGGAAGACTGAGAAACCGTTTCCCTTTTGTCCTGTGCTGCTGTATGTGGTTCTATTCATCTTATTTCAAAATGTCAAGTTTCTTGCAGAACTTTTGTTCACATCATTTCCGTCATGTTCATCTGGGTGGTGATAGTTGGTACGAAGGGGAGAATTGTGTGTACCTGCCAGTGAATCATGGATTTCAGTTTAGGATTTGAAATGTTGAGATTTTTACAGGGGCAACTACAGCCTTTTATTATACCTGATAGCAAACTACTTAAAGCGTGTAAGGCCTGCATCTTCATACCCACATCGGTAAGGCAGTGTGTATTTATCTTTCTATTTGCTGTCTTTGTATGAAGCTTGCTCGTATGTATAAAATGCTCATAAAGCTCATTTTATACAGAAGCTTGCTTCTGTAAACATAAACTGTACATTGTGGCCATGCTTATGTTTTAGGGGTCTTCATAGGTTTGCTTTGTGTCTACTTAGGCGCTGTTCTAAACCTTTCATCTTCTACATACTGTTCTACAGTTCAAATTTTCTCAAATAAGCTTTGACTGCATTCTGCAACATCAGCATTAATGTCAGGTGTGCAGCTATCGAATATGTTTAGTGTTGACAGTGCGTAGTCTACCTCAGACAGATATTGTAGGGGATTAAATACTGTGTTCTCTCAGAAGTTCTCTTAAATGTTTTACCATTATTGTCAGAGGAGCAGAACACAGGTACCTCAGTAAATTTCTGCATTGTTAGAAGAGCTTCATTTGTCCAAAGATGGGTGCTGCAACATCATCCTTTGCAGAGTGGCAGTATTTTTATCTTTCTTTTTAAACCGTTCTGGGTGGTGATCCTCAGACTATAATTTGCTGTTCACTTGCTTTTAAGATCAGGACCACATTGTTCAGATGCAAGACCGATAACCTATTTTTGTCCTCTAATTTATTTGCTGGTCAGGGGCTTCTTTGAGAGACATTTTGTCATACTTACATTTAGCCTGATGTCTTCAAAGAGACAATCTATCATTTTATGGAGAGCGGTGTAATTCCATCTCAAGGGCTGGTTTTGAAAAGAGCATTCTTTCTGACAAATCTGGCTTACTCAAGGTCCCAACTGTTTCTCATCAGGCTGTTGTTCCTCAGCAGTCAGAGGGTGTCATCTTTTAAGGCTTGTAAATAATCATCTTTATGGTGCACTGAGAATTCCTACGCTACTGCTGTTTCTGTCCTTTATGGTCAGCTGGAGTTACTAGAGGAGCATTTTCCAAACTTGTGTGAGCATTTTATTTCTCAGGAAAATGAAGGAAACATCCTAAAGAAATAGCAATTGGTACTGAACACTGAGTTTCAAAGTGTATGTCTACAGTATGCCTTTTTCTCAGGGAGCATGTCTACTGCTGTGGTGGGAGTATGGGTACAGATCTATGCAGCATATTTAATTTGAGTTATATGTGCTTTCTACACAGTATGGTATTGGGTGTTTGAGAACTGATGTTGTTAAGGAAAGTATAATAGTTGGCATACGGGTAAGAACTTGTGGACCACTTTGAATCTCACAGTTATGTTTTTGGGGTCCCTGCAAACTTAGACTGACAGTGCTGCAGTGGTTAGTGGTTATGCTCAGTGTTTTGAAGACTCTGAAACTGACGCTTTAGTGGAACCAAGATGTAATTGGGCTTACCTTTGTGGTAGGTTCTTGGGTGCAAAGTTAGGTATGTGTTTAAACCTCCTTTGAGGGACAATGGACTTGTACTTGCATTTGACTGAAGGTGTTTTGTACTGCTTGCTGGTTTCTGTCTTCCTAAAACAGAAGATACCAGAAGGTAATCACAAAACAGTGAAAAAAACACTTAAATTTCTAGTAGAAACATTGCTTTCATGGAACCTATCTTGTATCTGTTTGTGGACGGTTGCTTTGAAATGAATTGGGAATGCTTCAGCGTGTGTCTTTTACATCCAGCTTTTTTCATTTGTGTGTTCTTGCATTTGAAAAAAAAAAAAGTTCCAGGCACATGTTTAGATGCTGTATAATAGTGTCTTGTATTTCTCAGCTATAGCAACTGGAATGAGAACATCAGAGCAGTGTTCCACACATGCCTGCAGGGAAGGCTGTATGAAATGCAAGAGGCAGCTTCTGTGGAGTGGGAAGAAAAGAAATTCCCATCTCAATTGTAATGGAGACACAGATACCCATTCATACCGTTATGAAGAAGCTACTTCTGCCTCTTGTTCTTCATGTCTTGTTAAACAAACCTTTTTTTAAGACTAAATAATGAACAGCACTTGTTTTCACATTATGCCTCCCAAATGTATGCAGTCACGTTTTCGGTCTCTCAGTGGGCACTTCTGAACCTAAACCTTCTGTAGGAGCTGTATTTTGTTTGCATATTGCCTTGCTCCAGTTTTCATCAGAAGGGCCCTGTGGAAACAGCAGTCCTTGGAGGATTGTTTCTGTTGTCCTTTACCTCTGTACGTTTTTGATCAATTTGCTACCTCCTAGACAGTACTCTATAGTAAATGCGTATTCTTTCAGGTGCAGTAGGGAACTTTGAGGTCTTAACTGGCTAAGAACAAGTGATGTAATTTTTTGAAGCCTTGGTTTTATGCAGGGTCATTCATGTGCAGAGGGATGAGGCTTCGGAGTCTCTTCTGTTGATACTTTGTGAACTGCAGGATACACTGTTTGTGGCTTGGAAGAGGAAAAACTGTTTTTTAGGTTGTGGAATCTGACAGAAATTGGAGCAGCTTTAGGTGAGGGTGCTGAGAAACACTACTCCATTTGTTGATTTCTGCCTTTTAAGGAAGTAAGCTGAGGAGTCTAATAGCTGGACAAGCTTTTCAGAGTGATAGAAGATGAAATTGAAAGGCCTCAAACATCATTTGAGAACTAAGTAGTGCTTTGTGAAGAATGGCTTTCAGTATACTAGGTTTTGTAGAATCAGATGGAAGAATAGCATAGAAACAGAGGGAAGAGAGGAAGATGCGATAGGAAGAAAGTGTGTTCCTGTCACAGAACAAGATACTCTCTCTCTCTTGTGCTTTCTTTATAATGCAGCAAAAGGTACAAATGTGCAAGGCTTTTTCACAAGTAAATTGTTATGTATTGGAACTCCTGGTCTAATATTTAGAGGTGGGTTAAACTTTAGGAAATTAGGTATTCCTATCACATTTGGCCAGCAGTCTTCAGTCTAATAGTGTTGTTTAATATTTCAAGCCTTGCAGTTGCCATTCTGAGCCTGAGAGGGCTGCTGATTAATGAATCTGTTTCACTGCTGCCTTTCAGAAGGACATGAAGCCTCTTTTCTCCAAAATCCCTCTCTTGATGCCAGCCTCAGAGTAGCGATACTGTTTCTGTGATGATTTCAGGCTCTAAGTAGGATAAGGGAGGAGAAGGAACTTCTGTCCCACCAGCTGAGGGAACTGGAGAAGACAGAGTAGGTGTTGGTCACAGAGGTCTTGAGGTCTGAGTTAGAAGTGGCAGACTTCAAGCTGAGCACAGCTGAATACTCTGAAGTCTTTCAGAATTTAACTGGCTTTATTAATCTGTTAGACAAAAGCAGAGTGGTTGCCTGTAAGGGAGGGCAAAATACAGGAGGTGGCTGAGGGAGAAACAGTTGTTACGCCCTTTGGGGGTGTGTAGGGGGTGCTAGTAAGAATGAGCTAGATAGAGGTTGAGGTTGAAGGAGTGTGTGCCACAAAATCAGCAATGCTGCTGAGGTTGTGATTCTTAATATTTGGAGTTTGAATTTTTTGTTTCTAAGCTGCCAGTCCAAATTGGTTGGAATTAGCACAAAAAAAATATTGAATTTACTTACATTCTAAACCAAGCTAATTTTCAGTTTGTGATATAGAAGTACATTCTTTTAGGCTAGCTCCCTGTAAAGGGTTGACATTTCTAGTAATCATTCAAAGGACAGAACTCTGTTTACTTATTTGTTTGTCTACCAGATGATTAAAACGATTTCATTATGTATACTGTATTGCTGGTGCTGAACTGATAATTTAAATGTGTTGAGTTTTTTCTTAATTTTTTCTTTGGGAATTGTAAAGTAGCAGAAAGGCTAGCTGGTAAAATTACTTGCTAAAACATACTTCAAACGTGCGTTGTCTGAAATGTCCAGTAACTCCTCCTTAACATAGAATGAGAGTTTATTTGGATATAGATAAATTATGGACTTTCTGTCCTAGTGAGCACTTATAACGTCCATTTGAAAAAGGAAATTTAGGCATGACTAAAGCATACAGAGGCCAGTACATCATCCTAGCTGATAGCTACTTGGGGCTAAAAACCTGAGGCTATACTTTCAGGTTGGAAAGACTTTAGATTATATAATAATGTAATGGGTAGTAGCTGTGTCAAATTAACAGGTTTTGGTGGTGTGTTAGCAGTTGCTGGCCTAAGCTGACACAGTGTCATATAATATTATGAGCTCACATCTGAGAACAGCTAAGCAGGTGCTAGAAAGCCATTTTAGGGTATTTTCCTGTACTGAATGAAACTAAAGAGTTTTCTATGTGAATTACTTGCAGACAGCATTCTTTCAATAATGACTGGTGGGCTTAAAATGGGAGAATGGACAAAAAGAACTTTAAATCAAGAGACAGTGAAAGAGAAGTAGTGCTAGCAAAATGTAGTGTTACAGGATGCCTCTTCGCTTAATGAAATTTCATTGAAATTTCATTTAATTTTTGCTTCAGTTGTGGGACACACTGTGAAATGCTGCAGGCAGTGCTTCATCCTGGGAGAGGAAATATGCCTGGTGAGAGATAGAGAAATTAAAACAAACAAACAAACAAAACCCCAACCCCCCCAGTTACTTTTATTTGATGGTTTGGGTCATTCATCTGAAGCAACAGTGATGAAGACTTCTTTTCATGTGGTTTGTCTGTTCCAGGATAGTTGTGAAAAAAGTGCTTTGCTGATCTGGTGTCACAGAGCAGGAGATCTCTCAGTTTCCGAGAGTTCTGCTGAATTGCAGCTGTTTTCCCCGCACCTCTCTTCAGATAATTCTTTGCTATTATGACCTAGTTTATTTAAATAGCAGAGATTGATGCTGAAGTTGAAATGCTCATAATACAGAGCTCTAGCTATGGTTTGTATGGCTTTGTTTTTTTTAGTTTAAAAAGTTTACGTAATAAAAGCTAGCTTAAACCCCCATCCTCCACTGACTTCAAGTGTTTTAAATTTGAGCTATGTCATTCTTAATGTTAAGTAAGCAATTTTTCTATTGATTAGTGATCTTGTGCAACTTGTAGCACAATTTCCAGACTCAGTGCAAAGGGTAAGGCAATAAAACATGCTTGAGAAAGAGGTGGGAAAAGCAGCATCTCCTGTTTTGTCAGTCAACCTAGAGATTTGAAAAGACCTTGAGTTAAAACTGCAGCCAAAGATTTGGGGTCAGCTTAATATACGGAGCTTGATAATAGAAGGCTAGCATGTGGATTGACTGACATAAACTCTAATATGGAAGTCCAAGATTTGATATGAGAGGTTTCTTTAGTCTTGTCACACACAGACATAGCAAGGTAAGTACTGGAAACTGGGATAGATTCAGAGTAGGAGTAAGGTATAAATATTTCTAACTATGGGTGTGGATCATTGAAACAGCTTACCTTTCTATGTGGTAGACTTTTGCAAGAAAACTTACGACAAGGTAAGTTACCTTTCCGAAGATGATACTTCAGATAGGAGTTAAAGTGGTTTCTGTGGCATTGTGATATGGAGAAGCTGGATGTAAAGATTACTTTTAGCATTACCTATGTTATATTCTACTGTTCTGTGTTGCTGTAATTGTAGCCATGTGCTATTTTTCTACAGCACTTTGATTTTATGCAGCTCCTGAGAGTACAGAACGAAGATTGGGAGCAACCATGGATTTAGGGTTTCCTTGTTTAAATGTTGAGTTTGTTTAGTTTGCACTGTATGTTAATTGTGTAACAGCTTCTAACTGTTAAAACTCAAACAAGTTGAGTAACAGTGTCTCATTGTGCTACTTTGTTCTTTCCTGTAAAATCACCTTTTTCTTTGCATCAACTGTTACTTTTTGAATGGGATTAGAAGTCTTGAAACTTTTTCCCAACCTGATGATTAACCATGAAAATAAGCTGATTTATGATTTCTGTGGTTTGCTTGAGTTGGCAGGAGTTTTTAACATTTTACTCACTTGGTTTGGACTAGTAATCATGTTAGTACAAACATATTCCCTGCTAAAGGGGTAGAAAACAACTCACTTGTTGGGTAATTAACAGATACTCAAGCTGTAGTAGTGTCCATCCTGGAAATTAATTCTGTCAAAATAATGATGGACATATTTTAACATGCAAAATTTGTCATTAATTCCTGTTGTTGATTCTCTCGCATCTGTCCATAAAAATGGGAGAGTGAAAGCAAGGGGGAAGGAAGAGGCAAAAGCTACAGAAAGCATAGTTGTCAGAACTTTAGCTCCACAGTTAGCCTCTGACCCAAGTCCAGCCAGTCCAGGTACCGATTTTTTTTATATGATACTGAAACTTAGAACCTCTCCTGAGTTGGGGCAGTTTTTATTTGAGCTATGTCCTTGTCTTGACTACCAGTAGCTCAGCTTTTAAGAAGATACTTACGTTTTGAATTTTTGAAAACCTTTTCAGAATGATGCTTTGCGTCATTCTATTGTTTGTAATTTTGATCAGCCTCTGGTAGATAAATCTTCTGGTCTGACAATGCATTGTTTCAGATGCTTCCTCTGTGTGTGTAATTGTCTCGGTATCTCTTGTAACTATTTCATACTAAAAGTAAAAGCTTTGGCTTGAAGTGTCTAGGACTACTTTCTATGATTGTTCATCTTGTGTTTGATATAATTCTCTCTCTAGGAGACTCTTAAATATGGCTACCTACTCTATTTTCAAAAGAAATAAGGTGAGAAAATATGCAGGCTGTTTATTTCCTCCTCTTATGTGTAGTTCCTATTGTTGCTTCCTTATTAAGTCACTGTAGCTTTTCTCCAGGGCTTCCTGTAAGAATTCTAAAATTTGTTACGTGTTACTGTATTTAAAAATGTAGGCAAAACCAAATTAGTGCTGAGGAGTCTATGTATCCACGTTGTTTTCTCACAATGTCTTTTGCAGAAGAGGGGCAGGTATTGGGGGTTTGCTGGGAATGCTTTACTGGTCTGGTTTTTCTCAGCTGGGAAGCTTGCTCACACCGGTTCAGAGAACTGCACACTAACTACTGGACACTTTTGGTGCTTTTGTCGGGGGAGTCACAAACTTAGAATGAACTTCACGAAGATATTGGACTTCAATAATTTCTCTTTAGGACGAAGTTCAGCACCTTAATTTGCTTCTACAGTACTAATTTGCATTGACAGACTAGAAAGCTAGTCAGGACTTTGTCAGGACTCAGACATTTCATAATTACATTTTTATTGGCTAGGAATCATTAAAACTTAAAGGCTATATTTTACTTGCAAATTGTTATGTTTTATATTGCTTCTTGCTTATCTGAAGTAGGCTATCTGGTATCTTTAAACAATTGCACATCAAGCATCAGAATAAAAACATTAACTTCATAGACAACTGGCAGATAATTTCCTCTTGTAACTCTTGTTGAGCTGCATTTGGATGGCAATTAGATTATTTTTGTGTGAATTTTATGTACAAACATTCATACTGTGCTAATACACTTACAAAACTAGCATGCATTGCATTTTATTTATAGCTAATTAATTGAACTGATTGCTTCTGGGTTGCTATGTTCCAAGAGATTGTTAGAGCTGATAAACTTCTGATAATTTCCCCCCCCTCCCCCCCTTTTCTAGAGCTTGTACGAAGAAAATAAATCTTTCTGCTTTTCCAGTCACTAGTTAGTTTCATAACTTAAAACTGAGTGGTCACAGGATTGAACCGATGAAACTATTTCTTATTTCTTTAAGAAACAATAAGAGATGGAAAGTGCTGGTTTAGCACTTCAGGAAGCAGTATTTCCAAGCACTTAGCTAGGATCTCTTTGCTGTATTTTATTGTTGGCAGCCTATATTATGCTGCTTGAAAGGGGTTTTTTTACCACATAAATTACTTTATTGCATTACAGTAAATGTAGGTATAATAAATATCAGCTATCAGATTTTAGGTATATACATTAAAATCAGTGTAATTCAGGTTATTCTGTTAAATTACTTTTGAACTTAGTTTGAATCTAGACTGCAAGATTTAATATGCAGAATATTTTAAACCAGAAAAGCACTACCCAACAAAACACAAAAAACAACAAACCTCAAACACATCTTCAGACCTCTGTCATGTGAACCATCTTCATGGTTTGTCTTTTGGCTCTACAGAAAGCTACCTCTGGGAAGCTGAGAAAATTGGTGGTGCTGGAATGTACTCGGTACAAGTGCAAGATAGGTGTTTTTCTTCTGATGCTGCTCATGCTGGGCTGTTGCCTGGTAGTGGGGTCAATAACCTTCCTGAGAGCTTGGAGCTGATGACTGGAAATCCTGGGCATCTCCCTCTTCTGGATCATGGCCTTCTCCCAGATTAGGCCTAGAATGACAATATGCTATATGTTCTTTTGAAGTTCTCATCTCTTTGTAATAGCTGTTTCCTTCTTCCTTATTTGAAGGACTCTCTTTTGCAATAGGAAATGGGAGTGGTGTGCGTGACATTCAGAAATAAAGTGGTATCCACTTTTGGACTACAGATTTCTGAGGTTTCTTTGTTACCTCTTGTAGAAGATAGCGATCTTTACTGCTCTTTCTCCTTGGATGAATCTCATGTCCTCTTGGATCTGAAGTCAGTCAAGCTCAAACTTATTGGAGATGGTGTTTTCAAATAAGGGAGTTGCCCTCAGTTTTTCCAGGGCTCATGATTCACTGAGGATCTGGTAGACTAGGACAGCACATGGTGGTGTTCTCTTACGGAGATTAGCTTCCTGATCAGGGAAATCTCAATAAAATTATTTTTTATAGTAAACAAAAAAAAGTCTACTATTATTCAGCATTGGGTTATGGCATTTTAAGGATATCCTTGGTTTCCATATCATCCTGCTTCATATGTATTGAATAGGTTCATTTCTGTAAGGGGCAAATTTGAAGAGGTAAGTGCGGCATGGGACTTGGGAGCGCCAAGGAATAATGCACACAAACATGGTGATCTTTGCTGAGTCCTATCTCTGACAGTTTTTGGTCACCTTACCAATTTGAAGGTATCTTGCTTGCAAGTTGAGGTGGTTGAATGTACATGTGTTGGATTTGTTAGAAATCCCAAGTCTGTGACACTTCTTGTCTATCTGCCATGACCTTTCTGAGGAACTTTGTGAACTAAGATGGAGAAACTCATCCGAATCATTTACAGATCAGGACTGTGAGCTCACTAAACCTCTCAATTTGAGTGTTATGGAACTTGGCCATGTTCCTGCCACTTCTGAAAGGGTGTCTATATCAAATTCTAAGAGGCAGTACTTACTACATGTTAGATGGTTATAAGGTCAGCAAGCCATTTGATTGTGGAGTTGGTGCAGGAGTCACAAAAGTTTGTTAGTGGTGTTTTGGTTTTTTTTAAACACAAATATATTATGTATAATCACCTGAGCGGAGGTGATTTTTGGATAAGACATATGGCGACATTAAAATATCACCAAAATCTGTTAATTCTTTGGAGTGCTTTGCCAGTGCCTTCTCTTCAGCTTCTTAAGATGCCTTCATGGAGAACATGATGCGATGCAGCCTTTCTGATGACTTTGAGAGCCAGTGCCTAAGGGTAACAGGGAGAGGTAGTCTTTGAACCTTGCACACTTGCTGGTACAGTTTCCATTTCTTTGAGACATCTGATCATTGCTTCTGACATTGTTTTGGGCTGGCTCTTGTATATTAAAAACCTTTTAAAATGACTGGGATACTTTCATATCAAGCATTCAGCATAGAAACCACTGAAATACTGTTTCTGAGTTCAGTGAAATTAAGTCCATTCCTGAAATTTTCTTGGGCTTCCAGCTTAGCCTGTCTTCAGATCTTGCTCTTTCTCCTCTACCTCCTGTCTTGTGGTGTGAAGTTACCAAACTAACAGGAGATACAACAGAAAGGACCAGTATGTCCTGCTGATACTCAGCTGTGTAAAACTGTGCGCTGGGGAGGCAGATTCCTGTTAAGTAATGGCTCACTTGACAAGTTGTTTACTGACTCTGATTGTGTTAAGAGATACACAGTTCAGCGTTCAACTGCTTTTAATGCTGCTCCCTTGTTGGAGCTCCAAGATCACTAGCCAAACTTGAAGTTAGCCTCTGTTTAAAATTCCTAGAGCGCTCTTCTGTGGCTGGGTAAGTGTATGCAATGGGAGAGTGAGTCATATGGAAATACTTCAGGAAGAATGGGCAGTTACTTTTTACTAATCGAGGTTTATAAAGGTTTGGTTTATGCCAGTCCAGATATTGCCTGCCTTGGCTAAGAACTGTAATGAAATGAATTTAACACTTGGGACCACTGCTTATTTGCAGTGGAATTTGCATGTTCAGGGGTTACGTAAGGACTGTGTAGTGTTCATGCAGGCCAGGGTGGATCCTGAAGAACAGGACTACTCTAAATCTCTTAAAATTTGCAGATAGGTGAAAAGTGCAATACAGTGGCAAGAATAATAAGCAACCACTAAAGCTTCCAAATTATTAGATTGAATGATGGGCATAGATAGCCAGTGATTAATTTATCAATTTTGCAACTACTAACATTATAATCAATCTAGTGTTGGTTTTTGTTGATAAAGAATTACCTGAATTTGGGCTGGTTTTGTCCTCTGCTTTTACCCTACAACTAGGTTTCCTAGAAAACTTGATTTTCTGAAACTGGTCATAAGTTGCTAGCTTTCTTTCAGATTCTCTGGATATTCATATTTATTCAGTATGTTCATATGAAGAAAAAAAATATCTTAAAAAGGTGGTGATGGTTTTTAGGATCTCGCAGCAATTTTCTGAAAAACAAGGTTGCAAACCACACATTTTCATCAGACTTCTTAGTGTGTGCAACCAGTGTCCTCTTTCCAGAAGGTTTCCCTTGTACCTTTACCATGGTATGAATGCCTTTAATGTGTTTCACCTTGCAGTAACTCTTAGACAGGAAAATGAATTTGTGTCCACTTTATTCCTGGGATTTTGACATACAGATGTTTAGGTGTCCTGCTGAAATTCACAAAGGGAAGCCTGTGGTGACGAAGAGAGTGAAAGCCTGGTCTCTGGAGACTGGTGATAGTTCCTCGTTCCTTTTTTTTTTTTTTTTTTTTTTTTTTTTTTTTTTTTTTCATTTATATGTGTATGTATTCCTCAGCCCCACCCCCCCCCCCAGCTTGTCTTTTCCTGCACCCAGTAGAACATTCAGTTAATACTTTAAATTGCTAATATTTGATTTCCCAACAAATAGTGTTTTTTTTAATTTTAGAAGGCTAGTGAATATGTGGGCACAAAGAACCACTATATCTCGTTTTCCTCAATGATGAGACTTCTTCATGTCTGGTGTGCATGTGAGATAGTTTGGGTTTTTGCTTAGTTGCATAAGCTGGGACATAATGGAATCCCAGAGCTCTGGGGTATTTATCTGTGGGCTGTGGATTCCTGTAGGTGCAGCACGGACGTGTGGAAGACTACTTAATAAGCCTTCATGGAAATAGTAAATTCTATAGATTAAGCCCTCAGTACCTCAGCATAATTTACCAGGGTTTGTTTTTCTTTCTGGATTTACAGAGATATGAAAAATGCTGTAATTGGAAACAACAAACAAAAAGCCAACTTGATTGTTTTGGGAGCAGTTCCAAGGTATGTCCTTTGCTACTCTCCTTTTCACTGATTCACAGCAGGTCTGGAATAATGATCCTTAGATCACAGGCACTTTTTTGTTTTAACTTTGATTGTAGTTGACTGCATACTTTAATGTAACTGAGAGACTTGAAATATCTGTTAAACTCATGTATTACAGAACAGGCTGTTGAGTAATGCTTTTAATTTAGAATTTCATAAATTCTCTAAAGTAGTCTTGGTGATTTTTATTAAACTTTATCAGCTCAGGAATGAAATTAATTTCTGACATTGATGATGATAATGATGGATGAAAGTCTTAATCCTGTTCTTCAGCCAATTGCTTGGTGAGTTTGCAAGTGCAAATGTGTAAGGTTATGTTAAAAATATAATGTAAAAAAATACCAAAAACATCTGAGATAATTTGCTTGTCTTCTCCACCTGCTTCAGAGGATTGAAAACCATTGATCATACTTTATTGCTGAATTACTGCTTCAGCTGATGTTAACATTTTCTGGATCCTGATTCCACTAGTACAAATTTAACAAGTAACTTTTAGCTACTGGATTGCTCACTACAGCTTTCATTACACCCCTCTTCTCCTCCAGCTTTTTCAGCCACAATTTGCAGCAATGGAGAAGGAGAACATTGGGGACAGCATTACTTCTGCTAGCAGTATGGGACCCACATGTGATCCTTTTGCTTAAATGGCAACTAGGTCCTAAACCATCCTGCTTGAGAAAGCTTCTTCTGGCTTGTCAAAAAATGCATTTTATTTGCAGGGAATTTCTTCTCATTTACAGATTGAGTTTGTGTCAGGGCTGGTCCTTTAAATTATCTAGGGTTTAGATATGGAGAAACCCCCTCTACAAAACCTGCTGAATTATCTTCCTTTTTTGACCAAATATAAACAGGCGAAGAGAAGACCTCACATGAGACGAAAAGATTGAAGTGGATGTTTGTTGAAGATTATGCAAAGTTTTAAGAAATTTTTTTCAGCAACAGGCCTTAAGGAATTCTTGCAACTACTGTTGATTCTTGTGATTCCCATTATAAAATTGACAGAAGATCTCAAACTTCCAAAGCTAGAATTTGCCTGTTCTTAAATTGTGTAGGACTTCATGTTCCTTCAGTTATCCTGCTTTCTGCTGTTGTTCTGTGCCCAGTAATGAAAATCCAACGGGGTTTTTTTTTCTGTTGTTAATGCCTTCTGGCTGTCAGAGTAAATTATATGGTTAATCTGTAACTGCAAATAAATGCCTGGGTTTGGAAAATCTTAAAAGGTAAACTATCACACATGTCCTCACTTCAGTACAAGTTATCCTCAAGTGACAGGAAATCTAGCTTTCCAGACTAGAGGTATATATGAAGGTAAATTGGCTTGGGTTATTGTGAGAAAAAACGATTCTCACTGGCTAAAACTTAGGTGGTATCTACCCCCAAGTGCCCTTCTGAAGCCTTAAAATTTCCTCAGGGTGTTGCAGATAGACTTGCAATAGATTATAGACCATTTGAATTAGAGAACTGCTTCTGTTGTTCTCTCTTAACTGAGGTGGTGGGAATTCATTGACTTGTTTTGGCATGCCTTCTAATTCGTGAAATGGCTGCTGAAGCTGTTAGATTACTGGAACCTTTGGAATTCCAATCTGCAAAGTTGAACCTTTCCCTTAGTGAGAACAGGAGTAAGCAAGGTAGCGTTCTTTGTTTTAAGTCTCCTCTGCAAAGCTAATGAGAACAGTTTTCATTTCACTGAGTTAAGACTGCAGTCTCCCCAAGGGAAATTGATTCTTTTCTGTAATGGCTTGGGGATTGTTAGAGTGCTGCTGCTGTTTTGTCCTGCGGTTCAATTTCTTGTTTACTCATTTCTTGCTTCTTTGTTCTTCCCCAAGTATTCCTCCAGCAAGCTTTCAAAAGATACCCTTTAGACCCAAAGAACCCCTTCAGAGTTCTGATACTTGGAAAATTATGTTCAAATATTACAGCAGACTAATACGAAGTTAGGAAACAAGTCTAGGAAGTATCTTTTTATTGTTGAAATTGGGCCAAATACTACCGGTATGTATGAAGTATCCCTATTATTTTTAAATATTAGACTGCTGCTTGTTTGGAAAGAAATGCAAAGTCTGTTGAAGATCTCCGTACAGGGAGAAAATGCTGGGAAAGACTGGCTGAATCCCTGTCATTTCTAGGCCAGTGGCTTCCCGTGTCCATGAGTTAACTGCTTAGTGGTGTCATCTTTGGAAAGGGTGTCCCTTTAAGGTTCAGTCTGACCTGTGGTCACCTCTTGACCACTTGTTTTGAAGAGGGTGCTAATTAAAAACTTGATTGAAGAAAGCTTGTGGAATTGCCATGTCTGGACTTAAGAACAAAAAATATTAAGAACTGTACAAATGCATAGACAAATACGGTCCTAGATGTTAAGGATATACATGTAGCCAGCCTGTATGTGGATTTTGTTTCTTAAGAAATGATTCTCTATATCTCTTCCTCTCTACAGAATCAGAATTATTTCTTTACATTCTCATGAAATGTCAGCTTCCGGCATCTCTGTCAGGACTGCAGGAATTTTACTTTTTCAAACTATTACTTTTTAGTAGCAGTCCCAGAAAATAAAATTTTTGAAGTTAGGGGGGGAAAAAAAGGTATTTTGATGCAATAATACAAAGTTCTTTCAGTGGCAGGCCAACTTAAAAAGTCAGCCTTGCCTAAAAAGTTTGCTACTTGTATCGTCATTCAATTTTTCTAGGGCTTTTTCCTTCTGCCCCACATAAAATGCTAGCAGGGAATGAGGGAGCCCATATAATTATTGGTGTGCTCCTTCACTTGACAGTTTTATAAGAACAAATACTGCAGCTCTTGCGCCTATCAATCTCAGACATCTCTTTGGAGTCCAAGTTGAGTATTTAAAGTTTTTTGTTAGTTGCTCTTACCTCCTAAATCTCAGGAAAATGACTGAGTCCTCAGTTCATATGTAACTTCTTTCTTCTCTAAGTCACCTTGATAGGACTTCTGGCTTAACAAAATAATGTCCATTTAGTAGCAGTTAGTCTGTAGTGCTGCTGGCTCCCAGTCCTCTGAGTTGTAGTTGAAGCCCCTTTCTGGTGGAATTTATAACAGAGGCTAGAAAAACATGTGTTTACTGTGTGGTCCAGGCTGACAAGCATATTGTCATCATATTCATTGCCACTTAATCACACCTAAGGCGCAGGGGAACTAGACTCTCAGTTCAGTGGTTGTTAAGTGTAAGGACCACCCAGGTATCTTGCCATTCTTTGCCATAACTTCAGAAGTGAAGTAGTCTTTCCGTCCCTGCTCTGTGGTACCTTGAGGGCTCCTTTACACGCTTCCCTGCAGGCTGCACATCAGCTACACTTTAAGGCCACTGAATTAGTAAGTAGGTTAGGTTTTGATTTTAGGCAAAAGTTATTGCTCTTAGGCTCTTTTTGAATTCTGCAGGTAAACAGTCTCAAGCCTCTGTCTGGCTTACAAAGATGGAATTAGAAAAGAAAAACATTCAGTGAAATGAACATATAAGTTTTTTAACTTTGTTTTGTAAGCCTGTGGATCACTTTCTGGTATGGCATTCAGTGGTTTGTAATCCAGTCCACAACTGCGCCTTTTAAGCCTGTGACATACCTTCTTCCTCTTCTTCCAGTGGATGGCAGAGTGTAGAGAAGGCAGTGTTAAATACCAGTCATCAGAGCATAGCTTTGTCTTCCTGTATGTTGTGGTTACTTTTCAAAGCTCTGACTTGCGCTATTTTGTCAAAAATGTTAGCTGAATCAAGTTATTGCTTATCTAATTGTTCCTGAGAGTTTAATATTTAAAGTCTAATCCAATTCAGAGCTAGTTTCTCATTAAGAGCTTCAGTTACTCCTTTGATCCAAAATAATACAGTATTTTTTTTTAAATTAAATCTTAAACCTAACTGTCCAAGTCCTTTAACAAAAACACTAAATCATTCTTGTCACGTGATAAAAATTATTTTCTGACTTCCAGCTGATGCTTCTCCAGAGTCTTAAGGTGTAAAGTCAGTTGTTTGGAGCTGTAACATGGTGGTGTACTTCTTCCCAAAGCTAAAGGCCTACCTCTAGATACATAAAGAGAACTTTATGTAGTTAATCTTCACCTTTCCCTAAGTAATTTATTAGGGATTCTGTTTAACTGTTGGTTTTTTTATTTTTTAATTTTTTTGGAGCACATTTTAAATACATACAGGATAGCTGATGAACCCATTCCATTATGTGAAATTTGAGTTCTGTGAAGCATATTGTTAGGTTGTCTGTGGAAAACTAGTAAGAATTTGTTGGGGTTTAAACTTGTTTCTAGGGATGTGAACACACTAACATAGACACCCATGAAATTTTGATTCAGTTTATTTTTAAACATAATCAAATGCCTTCAGGTAGTGGTTTTTTTTAGTTTGCCACAAAATAAAGACTGCTGCTTTGATAACTGTGTAACCTACTAATGAATGAGAAGATATCACTATTAACTGGAAGGTTCTGTTACATCCCAAAGTCTGTCAGCTAGCTTTTATATAGGCTAGTGTCTACATTAAACAAAAGAAAAGTATCTGTAAAGAAGATTTTGTTTGTAGTTTTAGATGGCAAACACTGGCAAAACTAAAACTGATGTACTGATAAGTAAGTAGAGAAATTAATATGTCTGTGATAGTGTTTGAAATGATTGAGTGAGTATTCCTTTTGTTTTGAGATTTAAAAAGAAAACCTAGGCAGGATGGTTTTGCATAGCTCGCAAGTATTGTGATCAATTATTTGTTTAAATGCATGGTAGTACAAATTTGTAGACGATGCAGGATGTTGGTACTTGGTCCCATATGGAGCTTAGCAGAAGAGCACTCTAATGTATTGAATACTTTCGTACTGGGGTGATGACTGTTGTAGGACCAGTTGCAGGGCTGCAGGGTGAAAAACCATCCTGTTGCTTTCAGCTTTTCTTGGATTTACTCAGGTAAATGTTAGATAATGTTCTTAGTTAAAAAAATCATTTACTGTTTAAGTAGAAGATAAGCAACAAACTCCCTTCGTATGGATATTTAGGAATAAAGAAGCTTGTGCATATACAGCAAGTACCACTTTAGTTTACCACCAAGAAAGTATGTCTGTTAGTTTGTGTCACGGAAAGCTCGGTCTCATGGCTGGAATACTGACCGGCCTGCTCTAGCTGATCCTGCTGTGAGCAATGGGTTGGACTAGATAGCCTCCAGGGGTTCCTTCCAGCATTATCTCTTCTGTGATTCTATAATCTGATTTAATGAAGAACTCCCTTTGCATGTCTAGTTTTTCCTTGGGGTTGTCCTTGAATTCAGGCACTCACTCTAGAAGTTCTTTTAAGGCAGAGTAGTATCCTGTGCAGACAGGTTGTATTGGCACTTGCCTTGAGTATTGCATTTTAAAACCATCCTTAGATAATATAAGGAAATACTCCCTTATGAGTGAGGGTATGGTTTCAATTAAAGCCTAAATCTCTTAATTTATGACTTTATATGCTGAAATTATGCATGAAAGATGAATTTGTGCAAATATGTTGTGCTTGGTGCACGTGGTCCTGCAAATCTTCTTAATTGCTGGCTGGTTAGGATTAAACATAGCAGTATTGAACCCAGTACTATCCCAAAATGGTTTCAGTGCTATCCCAAAATGGTTTTAGACAGAGGTTCTCTAAACCACCTTTGGAAGTGTGACTGATCCATGGACCTGATACTGAATTTTGGTAAAGAAGAAACAGCATAGCAATGGATTAGGAGTTAACTTGCATAGCTCTGACGTGACTTTTTCTTTTGTACCTGGAACAGTGAAGCTATGGAACTATTTCAGAGAGCAAATTTAGTCATCAGTGTTCACTTACAGTCTAAGGCTGGGTTACTAGACAGATGTGATTAGGTTTAGCAATGACAGCAGATAATTTTTGTGAATGTTTTCTGGTTTCTAATCTTAAGGTAGCCACCAAATAGAGTTCTCTTGTTGGAAGAGTTCTGGTATTGTGAAGTGGAAAGGGCCAATGAATGGTGGAAACTGGTATGAGAAATATTTAACCTCTGTGTCTTTTGGTTTTTTCTCTGAGTGACTGATGGTAAATGATGTCTGCTGTTGAGTATTTTCTGATGGTTTATTTTCTGTTTCTTTGTTAGACTATTAATTTGAAAAAGGTAAAAAATCCTTAGGAGCTGGGGATTGTTTTTCTTGATAAAGGATAAATAATATTGCAGGGTTGCCAGTTCTGATGAATCATACAAACACAGGATTCAATACAGTAATAAAAATATGAAGAACTGTACCTTTGGAGGATCTCTAGGTTCACCACACACACTTTCCTGTGAGGAGAAGGGAGCAGTGAGTTATTTTTGTGGCATGGAAGAGGGAGAAAAAACTTCATCATGGAGGATCTACCCCTTTTATGGAAAGGAGGTGGCAACTCCTTCCTGTTGAGTTTGTCCGTGCAACACCTTTTGTTAAAGAGAGAATAAAACCTGAACCATTCTTAAGCATGAGGGGATGAAGCATGCCTGCAGTCACTCCTGCAGACATGTGAAGAAAGATTTCTAGTTTGAGGCCTAGAGAAAGAGCAACTCTAGAAATGTCAGTGAGGTGGCAGATACGAAGCTGGCGATATTTGTTTTTTGTGGTTTGGGTGATAAACTGGACTTTGATATGCCAGACAACCTGTCTTAATATGTATGATAGGTCTTTGTTTTTAACAACAATGAACAGTGTTTGGAAATCAGCTTGGGAGGAACAACAAGAAAGGCATAAATAATTTAAGCTCAAAAAAAACTATGCCAGTTTTAAATATCAGATTTGGGTGTTCTAACTTTTTTCCTAGGCTTTAAGTACTTATTAGTAAAGATCTGTTGGGGTTTTTTGGTTGTTTGGTGGGGGTTTTTTGTTAGCCTAGTGGAATTGCATTTTATAGAAGGCTAGGAATCTGTTAAGTTTCCCATGGTCAGTTGATATTCTGGGGAACAAAAACGTTTTAAAACTGGAAACTAGTATTTCTGAAGAAGAGTTGGTTTGATCATTCTAACAAAGCCTTAGGTCTATCAGTAATAATATATGAATTGTTTTGGCACAAGACATCTCTTAAATGCAGAAGAAAGTGCAATGTGTATCTCTTCTCCATAAGAGAGACCTGGCGTGCTTAGTGAGCATCTTAGCTTGTTACATGCTTTATAAAGCAGTTTTTGGCAAGGTTGTGTCCAAAGCCAGAAAATACTAGGGTCTACTCAAGTTCGGATCTCTAGTTTGCATTCTGATGTTGGCACCTTTTTGGTTTGGTCTGTTTCAGTGGAAAACCTTTTGGATACAGAGCACAAACATGAGATGGAGTTGGGTTTTTTTGCAGGTGGGGGTTTACCCTTATAGAAGGGTTGCTGAATATGCAACATGCCAGCACCTTGTTGGCCTGATGCTGCCTTCCATTTGAAACATCATCTGATGAGATAGTGACTTAAGTTCAAATGAGCCTTCAGGTTCCATGGCTGTGTTTTGAGCTTTTTTCTTTAATTTTGCTTGGCATCTTTCTTCTCTGAAGTTAGTATTTCTGGAATAATCTTGTCCTTAATCCCTCAGTGCTCAGTAGCAACTCCTTTCTTGTCTTCCTTTGTCTGAAAATTTTTGTTGGTTGAAGTTCAGCTTTTGTGGCTTGCATTTCCTCTTTCTGTTGCCTTGGGTTTAGGACTTCATTATGCAAATGAAAATGCCTTCGGTTGCTCTGAGCCAGGCGGTACAGTTAAAGGTGCAGGTAAAAATCCAAGTTGATTTAACAGGTCTCTTCTCACAGAACCACCCCTCTGTGCTTCTGATCATATGCTGCTACCACTTCTTGTGGTGATGATTGTGTGACTGCACAGAAGACTGCTTCAGCTCAATAATCAGAGAAAAAACTAACTTTCACAAAAAAGCATTGTTCTGTTGAGTTTAAAAAAAAATGGTCAGATAAGTATAGACATAGAAGCAAGGAAGACTGCCCTGTAGTAGCAGAGAAATGTATGTGCATCTGCACCTTGCAGTGCTGGCAGGCTCCTGTTGGTGACACTGATGAATCTCCACGGATGGAAATACTGAAAAACAAGCAAGGCAGTCAAATAATTTGATGATTGATCATCCTGCCTTGGTACAAGGTCAGTGACTAGAGGGATTCCTTACAGCTCTGGTTCTGTGATCCTCAGTTCCCACCCAGTTAACCTCCCGACTGCAGAAGTTGTAAGGTGTTCAGATCAACTTGTACTGCATGGCCACTGCTGCTGGTGTTAATAAGAATTGTACTAGTGACCAATTATGCACACCTTTTGAAACGTTCATTATCTCTGGCATGTTACCAGCTTTCTTTCAGGAACTCGGTATGTTTGGACATAGTGTTCCTAGGTCTGTCACGCACATTAATGAGGTGTTTTGTCCAAGCTTCTTGGACATCCTCACGAGGGCAAGGCACAGTTGTTTCCTGATGCCTTGTTCTGTTCTTAGCTGCACTTCTCAATGGAGTTTTCTGTGTTGTGTACTCCATGGAGTAGGGATCTGTGCCCAAATGTAGTGGTTTTGCACACTTAGGTGAAGGAGCTTCATCTGCGATGCTGGTATTTTTAAAGACTTCTTTTGCTCTAGAGTGGTGAAAGAGGAGGAGAGCATAACAGGCCTCCTGTGGTTGTCTCCGCTTTTTTCTTAAAAGCGAGTCAGGGCCAGTTTACATAATGATATGTGTCTTCATGAGAAATAACCCTCACCACAAGGATTGTGTACAACTGCAGCAAGGTATTCTTCTGCCCCAGCTATGACGTACACATGAGGCAAGGCAAATATTTGCAGTCAGCAGAATTGTGTTAGAGCTGTTTCTGTTTAAAAGCTGGGCATCCCCCTCACTCTGAAGTGCCTTTTCTATTAGCAAAAAGGAAGTTGTCATTAGAAGTATGACTTATATTAACACCTTTTAAATTGTGTATTTTTATTAGAATTTTAAGTTTCATGTTGCAAAACATCATGTAAAGGGTAGCTTTACGATATCTCATAGTATCTGTTCCTAAGGAGCTGTAAGAATCAAATCTGAAAAAAAAAATCTCAAAAATGTATTCTTGACATCCTCTCCCATGTGCAGATGCTGAATGTTGGGCTGTGATATCAAACAGAGTGGGAATGTAGCATAGCCATTTTGTATGTAGTGGAGAATTTCAAAATGTGGGTGAATGGGAGGTCAAAACCTAGCTTCATTTTTGTTTTAAGGTTGCTTAGCATCCTCAGACAGAAACCTTTGTTGAAACTTTGGTTTGTCTAAATGAACAGTAGTTTTTCAGATGGTGGTCATAAGCTGATTCACTGATGCTTTAATGTGGAAAAAATACTTCCACGCAGGAATTTCTGAAAGACTGAGAATAAAGTGTGCATGTTGGTGGTTTATAAAGGTAAATGGAACGAACGGTTCAATGGTGAACTCACGAATAAGACATCAGTCTTGAGCAAAGTGGTAAGACAGTTGAAGCAAGACTGGATGAAGATATTGCTTTATATAATGCCTGCTAACATATTTCTTGTAAAACAAAAAGCTTGTCATCTGCAAAATGGTCTTTGATGAAGGTAACTGACATAGTCCTGTAAAATATTTGAGCCTGTGTCACACTTTAATACTAAACGGAATCAGTGTAATTCACTGTGTTAAGTTCAAAGGCTTTGAGTGTTGTTAGTGTAAATGTACCTTTGTCTGGCTTCAGGAGTTGCATGTTGATCCCACATATTCTAGTATAAATGGCTACAAGGAAAGGATGTGTGTTACTGAACTGCATGAAAGTACACCTGTTTGTAAGAAGGTGAATCAGACTGCACTGGCTCAATGCAGAGTAACAAGATTTATTTTCAAATCAAACTGATCACTAGAGAAAGGTGAGGAAAAACTTGATCGTATTCCTTATTTACTCTTACATGAAAACTGTTGTGTGCCTTCTTTTAGTGCAGAAGTATTACAGTGTCTCAACTTTGGATCTAGTCAAGCGAACAAAAGTTAGATTGGATACAAGTTGTGATGTACATAGAACAAACAGAATTAATATAAGTGAAGATGTCTTAAGCATTAGAATTACTATGTAAGCTGAGGCTCCTTGTTTTGTTTCTAAAGGAAAAACTTTTTTTGCAGTTTAATTCCCTTCTGCTTGCAGCGCTGTCATACTGTAGAAGGATGTTTTTCTTTGTAATCCACATGTCAGGGAAGTGTTTGTGTTACTGTCTCCTTTACAGACATTGAAGTAGTTGGAACATTTTCAACAGTATGGTTCAAAGCTGAGTCCTACCATCACATTGCTTGACTTGACTTTAAAAAAAAAAATTGACAGGTACCATTTGCTTTGTATGAAAATTTTCAGAACTAGTTACCTTTGCTTTGTAGTTTTGTTTTTTTTAGCTTGATAGTATAGTTAGCCCCAGGCCCTTGGATCCAACTTTTGGACATTTTGAATTAACTTGTTTCTTCCAGAAGTGAGACTGTTTAGGATACATTTCTTTGACTAACAGTCATAAAAATCCTTCATATTTTTGAGTCCTCATGTGTAAGGATCCATAAATATTTGATTTGTCACTTCAGATATTTTACAGAAATTATTCTGTGTACTTTTAAAATGATACTTCTTGCTTGGGAAAATTATGTGGCCAGTGATTGCTTCCTGTTATGCTGTCTGAAAAGTAATGCTTAAAATGCATTCAAAGGAGCAGTTTTTTAAAAATTTGTATGTTGTCCTATCTTGTTTGATCTATTCTCATACTTTAATTTGGTTCACAGTTTGGGATTGATGCTCACTGGGACTTCTCACATGTTAAATGTAGGTCAGCCTCTATGCATGTATTAACTTTTTACTCAATACTCTGTAAGCCTATGGTAAATCATGTGCTTCAGTAGTACCTTCGTCTGTATATTCATTTCCATGGTATAGTTTTCAGACCTTCTTGCAATGTACTGGAAGACAAGCATCTTCTAAGGTAGAATAAGAAATCGATCATTCCAGCAAATAGTGCATTTATCTGTTTTGCAAGAGGACTAGTAATAAATATTCAGATAAAAGCTTTAATTCAATCATGATTATTTATTCATATACTTTGATAAAAGATATCTTGAGATTCATGGTACTATAACCCAAAGTGTTAGCCTGAGGTCTTTTTCCACATGCCTGCTGATGGGCCTTGATGAAGTGCTGAGTTTCATCTACTTTACAGATATTTTAAGAACTTTGGAGATTTTTGTGACAACTTGTAAGTGGGATGGAATGTCAAAGAGTAAATTTATGTTATTTTTAGCTGACTCTGAGGTCTATGGTCAGACTGGATTGATGAGGTCTAAGTCATCCAAGTCTGTCTTCCAGTGCACAACTCCTGATGCATCACACCCATCTCGACAATCTTCAAAAGGAAGGAAAATGTGAACTGTTTATCTTCCTTGCTAAGCTACTGTAGTTACCATTTGTTCAGCAGCTACTTCCTTGAAAGCTTTCTGGTTTAGTAGAATGTTGTGTGGTTTTCCTAGATGAATCCCTATCAGTTCAGAATACATCATGCATACAGCTGACTTTATTTTTGGTTTCCAAGTATAGTTGTTCATGGAGTTCATGGAAGTATCTATCTGGATGGATTTATTGTCCTACCTCATTTAGATATGATTGCCTGGATACCATTACTGACATCTGACAGAGAGGCTTTAATTAGTTAATTGCTCTTAGAAGTACAGGGACGAATGGAAGAAATTGTATTCTATATAAACATTAGAGGGAAATATTTCAGGGAAGCGTTCTAGAAGCTTGGGAAAGTCCAAATATTGCATTTTAAACTACTTGGCATCAAACCTTGTATTAATGTTCATGAGGATGTTGCAAGATCTTTCTATTAGCTTGATTTCATTTCCCGTCTCATGGTAATGAGCTTTACTATGGGATTGCAGGCTTAAGAGTAAGTCAACAGGAACATTAGCACCTCTTTGCTCTTTTAGAGTATCTCTTCTGTGCTTTTGATTTCTCCTGAAGCTCTCAGGCTCTACAAAAGTGAGTTATGGCAGTTCTAGCAGAGCCTTGTCAAGTATTTCTGCAGGTTTGGTGGAGGTCAGATGGCTGGCTGGTAAGGGATAAGGCTGGAGATAAAGGGTCTAAGTTAAGCAGGGACATTAAAGAATGTGGACTATGAACAAGTTACCTCAGTAATATTTTTTTAAACTTCCAAAATGCAAATTATTACCTTCCCTTTTATCCCCTGCATGTACATGCCATTTTCCTACTTTTTTTATCCTTTTAATATTGATAGATGGAGGGAACATACTACAAACGTCTTTGCTGAACTTATCTATGCTAGGTCCTGGAAACAACAAACCAGCCCAGGGTGTATATTTGTGTCCTTATCCCTGTGTTTCTTCTGACAATAGAAGGATGTGGTCTTTGTCTTTAATGTTTAACAGTAGTTTATTAGTGCATGGTTTCATCTTTATCAGTTATATGGGTTCTCCTCACTTGAAACTTTTTGTAATTTCATGGCTTGTCATTTAACTACTTAATTCTCAGTGTTGCTTGGTGCCAATTCTCTCTTGTAAAGAAAAAAATGGAAAACGTTATACTATGGGTGTCTAGCTCTGTGGAAAACCTAATCTGAAATGCTATCATGTTTTAAAGATTTAGAAAAAAGTATTACTAATATTTCAAAAACTTACTGTATGTAGAATCTGAAATGAAACTTTGATCTCCACTAATTATAAAGCTTACATAAGGAATTCTATTGTAAACATAGAAAGACTATAGAATATAGGCAGCGTGTTTCATTTTCAGTCTTCAACATTAATGTAGCAGTAACATCTGTTCCCAGTGCAGAGTGTTAATGGGAAAGAAAATAGCAATTATTTTCTTTGGAAGAGAACAACCTTCAGAATTTAGGGTGCTTTTTGGAAGAAAAAAAAAAAAAAAAAAAAAAAGAAAAAAACAAAAAAAAAAGTGTTTTAGGACATGACATTGAGGTGCTGAAGCGTGTCCAAAGGGCAACAAAGCTGGTAAAGGTTCTGGAGCACAAGTGATATGAGGAGCATCTGAAGGAACTGGGGATGTTTAGTGTGGAGAAAAGGAGGCTCGGGGGGGCCTTACCCCTCCCTACAGCTGCCTGACAGGGGGCTGTAGCGAGGACAAGTGGAAATGACCTCAGGTTACACCAGGGGAGGTTTAGATTAGATATTAGGAAAAATTTCTTCACTGAAAGGGCTGTCAAGCACTGGAGCAGGCTGCCCAAGGAGGTGATGGAGTCACATCCCTGGAGGTATTTAAAAGACAAGCAGATGTGGCACTTAGGTGGGCTTGGCAGTGCTGGGTTAATGGTTGGACTCAATGATCTTAAAGGTCTTTTCCAACCTAAATGATTCTATGAATATTCTGTAATTTTATGACTGAACATTTCTGGATACAAGGAACAGATTATTTCTTGAAGTCCTTAATAACCAGAGAAGCCTATTGGTGTGATCTGTGCCAGGAAGGTGCATTTCAGGGCAGGTTTGCAGGACTTGACACTGAAAATGGGAGAAAATACTCTTGCATTTCTAAATTGACATCTAGGTTATTGAAAGGTATTTTTTAAAAAAAAGTGATGTTTACTGGCATTTTGTAATTAATAATTACAGCCATATTTACCAACACTTAGAGGAGTCTCCTAGTCTTCCTCAGGCATTCCCGTGTCTGTAAAGCTTGTTGAATGGCTAAGCTTGTTAGAAAATAATCAGTGAAAAGGTTAGTTTAGTTTTGATTCTTGTTGGGGGGGCTTGGTGTTCTTAAATCATCTAATCTGAGAACAGGTATCTTTCTGTAATGGTACTCCTTTAGATAATTCTGAAAGCAAGCTTAGCGTGTCTCCAGGTTAGTAGTGGTCAGTAGTAGCGTGTGAGGCCTTTCTCCCAGGAAGGGCACAGGGGCTAACGGCTGGTTGTCTTTGCCCCAGCAAAAAATCCACAACTTAAAGGATGCTGCCGAAACACTTGTCTTGGGGTATGGTTGAGGATTCAGGGAAAACAGAGCCTTTTATTCCCTATTTGGAAGTTGTTTTATGTTGCTTGGTGACATGTTTGTTTTATATGTGCCGAGTTAAACTACATGAGTCAGTTTTATGTCCCTGCAGCATAAATAGATCCACTTAGTGTAGCACAGGCATGGGTGAGCCTGAGTACGTCCTTACAGATACCCTCACTGAAGGGTTCTAACACTTACACATTTAAAAGAGCAGACTGGGAAAGCGTAAGTGAAAACAGTAGGAATTGAGTGCCTTAAGCCTTACCAAAATTACTATATCATATACTGTATCATTTAAAACAATTGTTAAAAGTAACTTTTAATAAACTGCTTATTCCTGAAGCTAAATCATTTTGGTGGCAGACTTAGAAGTTTTTCTTTACTCTGTGTGTAGAGACGAAAGGTGGTACGTATGTTCTTGCTGATTTCTGTTCTTGACTTGTCTGGGGGGTTGTCAGTATGTTTTCTAAATTGCCAATTTAAAGTCAAATCTTTCAGCTTACTTTTCAAATACTGGGGGGGAAAAAGTTTGTTTTGCTGTGAAATGAAGTCATAGGGATTATAGAAGCCACATAAATGTCTCTAGCAGTGGAGTTACAAATAGGACATGTTGAAAACTGTTCTGCAATGTTGGCTTATAAAATGTATGGGTGTGAGTTAGAAGGGTTGAGAAAAGTCAAGCCTTTGGTATTAAAATAACATCCATGCAGGTTACTGCAATAAATTAATTCATCTTCTGATCTGCTCATGGTAATTCCTGTCAAATTATTTTCTACAATAAGGGATTTTTCTTGACGATTAGTGAATGTCAGTCAGAGTAGAAGAGTAGATGAGATTGCACTTTCTGTGTAGTAGTTCAATGTCTAGAAAAAATTTAACATCTTTTCAAGGATTAATTTTAGCTGGGGTCACTCAGTGCATTTGTACATTACCAAAGAAGCTTCTGCTTACGATCTGTCCTTTCCTGATCTAGAAGGCAGAGAACAAAAACATGTCTATAAACAAGTAATAGTAACGCAAGGTTATTCTGTCCCGTTTGGATTGGAAGTGGAATGCTTTTTCACTTCTGTGATGATTTTGCATAACATTGCATGTATTTTGCTTCTTTTGTAGTCTTTCAGAAACAGCACTAATCCTTACCTTGAACATAGCGCAGGTGATAATTCAAAGAATACAGTACCGGAATTTGTAGCTTTAGAAACATGTAATTTAATTGCCTTAAGTATAATTTTTGTTCCTTTTCCAGAAATCGGTAATATAGGTACGGTTAATTTTTAATTTGCACAACTGGTGTGTGAGATGTGTTTTTGTGGATGGAACAACTGATAATCTGAGCCTTTTTTTACATACCTTGCTCTGTCAGTGTGAAAGGGGCCTACAGAAAAATGAAGAATAAAACAGCAGATAAGCTCCACTCCACTGAGCCACAGGGGCAGTCTGTGCCAAAGTGCCTCAGGACTGTTAGCTGGTCGCTGTAAGAAATGAGAAGAATCTTACAAGCTAAAGGATATCATCTATATGATACCAAACTGGTGTAAATTAGACAGGAATAAATTCATACAATAAATTAGAAGAGGTTTCTAAACATCAGGAATAAGTGGCCTTTCAGCTAAAACAGATAAGCAGGGACAAAGGAACCTGAATGCCTTTGTCTGGTAATTTCGTAGGAGTAGATTAAAGAAAACAGCAATGATTTTGGAAATCTGTGCCATTCTGAATCCGAAGGAAGTTGAAAGGAGAAAAGATGTCTATGCTTTTAGGGTTGCTTGCATCTCACATATTAATTTTGGGCCACTTTTCAACTGTCTTGTTTGTCTTCAGGAAGAAATTATATTTAATCTCTTTAGTATGTGTTTGCGTTGTGGAACTTTTTTCCACCATGAGATTAGCTACATCTCAAGAAGGGTACATGTGTGCTTTGAGTGATACTAGCATACCACTGCCCTTCTGGCTGCTGTCAAACCTGCATTTAGAGCAAAGCAGATTTCTAGCAGATTCGCTATCAGAAAGTTTTTAATCCAGATAAATTGTTAGGGAATATTAGGGGATTATTTTTCTTCAAAAGCTTGGTAAATTATCTGCTGCCTGGAATAGTCTGAATTTTATGTAATAAACGTGCTACTTACAGCTATTGAAGAGACCTTTGATCTCTTAGCATTCTTCTAGCAATGTCCTATAGTTATGTCTGTTGGCCTTTTACTTTAAGTTTCAAATGTAGGGAATTCTGAGAAGCAATTACTGCCTTACATAAGCGGGAAACATTTGGAGTGTGTGTTAAAGCTACTTTTCTGTGTTACTGTCTGTTGTGGGGCTGCTTGCAGTTCCCTTAGTGGCCTTTTCCAGTCCTGTGTACCTAAATTGCATTTAGCTGCTGTGATTTTGGTTATTTTTTCCTTTGGCTTTGATTTAGGAAGTCAGCTTTTGGGGCATCTTGTTCAGGGATACATTTACCTGAGTAACTACTTGTGTCCCCTTCAGCAGCGGGGTAGATGTTGCCTTTTGGCTCCTTTTTGCTCCTAGAGAAGGCTTCAGTATATTGCATAACTTTAGGAGAGACCTTTTCAAACCAGAGTAGTTTGTTACTGAAGTGAGAATATTTCTGGTTTAGCTCAATGAATCTAGAAAAGTGGCTGTGTATATTGCATATACAGGAAGAACTGTATCTTGGTGTCCAAGTCATCTTACCTGTTACAGTTTTGCTCAGACTTGTACATAATGTGGGAGCCTGTGGTTAAACAGTTTTCATCTTAAGCTTATAAACCGTGTGAATCTTAAAGTGATTATTTTCTGTGCTAATGAGAGGTAGGAATCTGGTTGCTATCTGGGCTCTTTGTATGACTCAAATTTAGACTAAAAGCACTCAGTGACCTCTGCTGTGATTCAGGCACTACTGATGTAATCTTAAATACGTTCAAAGGTGCTCCTAGCTATCTTGATACTATAAAAAACCCAAATTGATTGAGACCCAAGGTGCACATTTGGCAAGGTGTGTTTTAGGCTTGAAGTGATCCTGTTTAGTTACACTCTCAGCTGCCTTCCTGCACATCAGACTTTTCTGGGCTTGTTTTTATGTGCATATATGATCGTTTCTCAGTGTTCAGAACTCGGATTGCTCTTAGCCCCCATGCTTGTGCTTGATGACAGAATTATTTTGCAACAGTGACCCAGAAGAAATCACTGCCAAAAATGATAACCATCATGATGGTGGTAATCGTGTCCCTAGGTGTTATGGGAGATGCATGAGGTTCCCTTTCCCATTGACGTCAAACTGCAGACTCATTTCCTTTAATTGAAATTTGGGATCTTCCTGGTATCCTGAAAGACTTCATCCTGGATATCAGTGCTGTGACAGTATATTTCTAGAAAAAAGTGTGGTATCTTTTTACCATAACAGCAGGTAAAACCTGTATAGGAACACACAGTGTAAAGAGGTTCTTATCAATACAGTGTTCATCTTACTCTTTTGTTCAGTCTTCATCTTTCTATTAAGGACTTCATCTTCTTTACAGAGCAGGAATCAGATTTTTATTATTGTTGTTATTATTATATGTGACTTAAAGTTTCTCTTATGTCTGAATTTTCCTCTGAAAATAATTCTATTTGCAGGTTGCTGTATTTACTTCAGCAAGAAACCTCTAGCACAGAACTGAGAACAGAATGTGCAGTGGTCCTCGGAAGCCTTGCAATGGGTACAGAGAATAATGTCAAATCCCTACTAGACTGCCATATTATCCCAGCCTTACTGCAAGGTACTTTTTCCTTAATGGAACTATGTTAGTAAATGTTCCTAAAGTACTCAAATAAGCAAAGATAATGAAACTGAACAGTAGATTTTGTCTATATTTATAGGATTACTGTCACCAGATTTGAAATTTATTGAAGCTTGCCTGCGATGTCTCCGTACCATATTCATCAGTCCTGTAACTCCAGAGGATCTACTGTACGCAGTAAGTTGTAAGCAGATTATTATGTCCTTTTAAAACCTATAGAGTTGGGGGGCGTGAAAGGTCTTGTCTGCAGTAGTAATGAGGACTTGTTTGACCAACACTGTTAGCATTTCTCACCTATGTTTAAGGCATCTGGTTCATCTAACGCTTACAGCAATATTTAGTATGAGGTGGTCAACCAGGTAGCGCACTGGTAAAAGAAAAAACTGGAATTTTCAGGCTTGTGTGCAATCTTAGGTAGTAAAAACTGTTTCTAAGTGGTATTTACAGGTAGCATTATCACAACTATATTGGAAAAAGTTAGTTTCTGAAACTTAAAATTTTATGTCTCACTGTCTTCCCACTGCAGATGTGAGGGTGCTTGCTTAGTTTTTGCACTACATGTGGAAGAGATTCACTTCCAAAACTTCTCTGCTTTTAGTTGATATACGTGTGATTTACATTTAACTGATAGAAGGACAGAAAACGTCCTTCACCATTGCTGTAATCTTGAGTTCAGCTTGGAGCATGTGAGCAATAAGGCAGCTAGTGCTGACCTTGTTCAGGTGACTGGGCAAAGCCACTGCTGTGGAGTCCTGTCTGAAGGTAGCAGGGTCTCTTGGCAGCTTAGACACAAAAGGCCTTGCCCAAACTCAGTCACTGTCTCTTACTTGGAAGGAGGGGGAAGAAGGTTCTGCAGTCTTCCCTCCTTTGTCCCAGTGTAAGGGATGAGGCAAGCTGTGGCATGAAAACTGTACTGTACCAGCATTCTCTTTCTGCTTGGAAAAGGATAGCGTTGCACCAGTCTGCTGGCTGGAGCTCACCCAGCAGGTCCAGCTTCTGAGGGCAATTGTCACTTGCTGAGGAAGACTTAACGCTTACAGCGAAGGACACAGCTGGCCTCTCATTTCATATTTCTCTGTGGTTTGGGTGTCTCTGTTACCATTAGAGACAATTTCTGTGTTAAGTCCTCAACAGGTTTTCTTCATGATTTTTGTCTAGTTGTTATGTGGTGCTGTAGTGATGTCTGTTTTGTTCCCTGTTCCTTGTCTAATGTTTTCTTAAATTTTCATTCCAGAATTAGGTATGTAAACTTATGATGGACTCAGTTTTACCATACACCTTTTCTGAATTTCATCTGCTAGTTTAGTCCATCTTACGAAGTCTTTCTGCAGCTCTTTACAGCTTACCCTTGTATTTAATATGCATATATAGCCAGCCAGCTTTGTCCTCCACTGTTCACTGCCTTTTTTCCAGTTGTTTCTTTGATTGTTCAGCAAGGAGACTCAATGCAGATTGTATGTGTGACCACTGAAGGCACCTCTCCTGAGCGATCTGAGTTTCCTCTTTGTGTCTCTGTTCCTTCCTCTGACTCGGCCTCATGCTCCTGGATTCCCTCAAGTCAGCCTGTAAGAGCTCATAATTGCAGGGGCATCTGCTTCCTGCTGTCAGCATCCAAAGTCAGGGCTGAAGGTGATTGTCTCCATTAACAGTTTACACCTCTTCCTAGGGATCGGTCTCAATAGAGGCTATTAATTGTTCCCTATTTGGAGGAGAGATTTGATATCTTGAAGGGAGAGGAAGTGGGAGAATATGTAGAGAAATGTGAAAACCAGTATTAGCATGTAAATTACCACTAACATTGTGGGAATTATATGCCTATGATAATGGATTTTCTGTTTCATCCTTTGCATTCTGTGCTGTGCAACAGTGATGCCAGGACTCTGCTACCCTATTCCTTATTCAGGCAAATGTGATGTCCCTTAATGAACTATAACTACAGGAAATGATCATCTAGGGAGGGTACCCTTGTTCTTAAATTTCAACTGTAATACCCATTTTCCAATCTCCCATTCCTGTTGGACACCTGAAAGTTAAGTGTTTTGTGACTGTCCTTAAGGTCCTATTTCTGCAAATCAGCTTCTTGTTTTCTTCTTTTGTGGCCATACCCAAACCCATGCTTTGAAAAGTAATGAATGCAAATCTTTTGAAAAGAAGAGATATTTTTCCTGTCTCTTGGAAGGTATAGCCACAACCCCCACTGCTGCAAGCTGTGTTTCACAAGGCAACAGTTGAGAAGTTGTCTTTGTGATTAAAGAAGTAATTATGGGCCCAATCAACACTTTATGGTAGACACTCTGCTTTTGTGAGATTGAGAATAACAGGAAGAACTTAAAAGTTCTCATTTAGCCACCGTGCTCCCTCTTTGTTTCTGATCACAACAGCTCCAGGGAGACTGTCGCCATTTCCATATAGCTTCAGATCTTGAATGAATGAAAGGGCTTATTCAGCAGCCTCTTGAGTTCTGCCTTTTATCAGGTGCTATTTTAAAAGGTAAGAGATTAAGTTTGTTAATGGCTTTTCATTTTTGTCCAGCAGTTCTGGAGAAGACTTCTGAAAAGTTGATTCCTGAGTTGTATCTAAGATAGAAATTTTTTCCAGGATTTCTTTGTGGTTTGACTCTGGAGGATGCTGTCTCTGAAATGTGGGCCAAGACTATTTCCAAGACAAGAAATTACGACTTAGTTCAATGTCTCCAAGGCTGTTACAGTCACTTAGAGGTTTCAGAGGACCTATTGGTTAAGATCCAGGATACAGAAGCACTTTAAAGAGATCTGCTTAAAATATTTCTTTTTATTTGTAATAGGTTTGGGAGAGAATAAACATAAAATCTCATTTAAAAAAAAAACAATGACCAAAACCAAGCCATCCACAGTAACCTGAATATTTCTTCCAGCAGAAATGCTAGGTGTCAGAACCAACATGTGTCCTCTTGAACCTTTCCTTATAGACAGGAGCTGGAATGATAAACTGCTGGCAGATTTGAGCAGTTATGTTCCATTCCAAAGACAAAATAGTTCTTACTTTGTCTATATTAGGACTCATTCTGAGAAAATGTGAAGACCCATCCATATGTATGTAGAGATGAATGAACGCTGAGCTCTGAAAAAGGCCAGGCTTTCAGTGTCTGATACCGAGATCTTATGGCAGGTTTGCTGCAGAGCAGTAATCTGTGCCTGCTGTGCCAGGTAAACACATCTTGTGGAGACTGCCTTCACTGGAATGGTGCAGGATTTGATACCGAGACAGATTTAGTGACCATCCTGCAAGCGGAAATGAGCAATGACATGGGGTCCCAGGGTGAGGGATCTGTTGAGATGCAGATGCATGTACAGACTTGTTTTTAAATTGTAAGATTATACTGGGAAGTGTTTTGTGTGTCCGAACTAGCCAGCTCAATGTGGCTAGGAGTGTTTTGGCTTGCTGAATAGATTCAAACACCAAGTCGAATCCAGTTTGATGGATAGCCTGTTGCTTCATCTCCTGCTATTGTATTTAAAACAAAAAGAATGGATTCAGTGGCAGAAGACCCATGAAGGCATTCTGCACATTTCCTTACAAATGTCCTCTGTTGTGATCCCATTTTACTTCTTCAATGTGACCCAGATAGCAATTTCTCAATAAAATTGTATCTGTGGCTACTATGCTGGCCTTGAAGGAAGAGGGCAGGTGGCAGGTATGTTCCCTGCTGTGAGTGAGTCTGTCCTTACGGGAAGCTTGGAGGATGAAGGCACTGCAGCAGGTTGACTTTCTTCCTGCTGTTGAGACAATGAGGAATGAAGTTTCAGAAATGTCACGTTTTCCAGCTTATGTGAGCTACTGATGTTAGGTGAAAGGCATTCCTCCTTACTGTTCTGGTTTGAGATGAAAACCTAATGTCACCTGGTGATCAGCCAGGCTTGATGAAGGGGAGGAGGAACAATCGAGGGGACAGGGCTAGCGTGACAGAACAGAATATGTTACACCGATTAATAATGAGGTGTTTAACAAGCAGTGAAACTACACTGCAGAGCGTACATGTGTTCCACCATGGCTCAGTGATATGCACTTACTAAAGGAAGAATCTAGGTCATCTTCTAATGCCTTACTCCTTTCATTCCTCCTAACTGACTGAGCCCATATAGCAAGGCTAAATGTTCTCTGATCTGAACTGTTTCCTAAAAATCAAAATTGTAAAATGATGAATTCTAACTTAGAGAGCTTGAATTTATTTGAATGAATGTAAGAATTTCAATTCTCTGACTTGGAAAAAAGAATAATAATCCTCTGTTACAAAAAAATGTTTTAAGAATAGGTCTTGTCAATTTTGGGTTGATGATAAAAAGGGATATGAAGAATGTAGGTAGGTGTTCGATCCAAGCAGGTAAATGCAATTCTTCTAACTCTCTCTCAATTTTATTTGGATGGGCAATAATTTTGTTACAATATGTGCAATGTCTAGATATTTGTCATAAGTTGCCTGGATCTAGTCTTCGTTAGCAGACAACATTTTAATGGATTTGTGATTCTCATGGGTTTAACTGCGAACTATAAGTGTAGACTCAATGTTGCTTACTAGGGTTGCTTTGTTACTTAGATACTAACATGAAAAAAGTGGAATTATGCAGCCTCATATTGACACATAATTACTATTCATATTTAGTTGGAAGTCAGTAATACCCACACATCTTTTTACTCTTTCTAGATTATTTTCTGATAAACATACCAAAATTATTGTAGAAGTTGGATATATTTTAGTAGAATCAAGGGGCAAAATTCACATAATTTTCCCACAAGCATTAAGGAAGCACTCTTGCAACTTTCCAAGTTTTTTTTAACCTTTTCATACCCACAACGTACCTGATTTGATGGGACAAAATGAGAAGGCATATAAAATATATCTCCAAAGAATCACTTCTCAAACATAGCCTTTTCTAGTCCAGAATATCTAATAATACAGTTCTTCATGTATTGATAGAATTTCAGGGAACCTGTACTCCATTGATTGCCAGGATTCATTAACCCTTACATATGCAACATCCTTGCTGGGGTCACAGTGATGCCAGAAGTACCCTGTCAGGATGTTTAGTACCAGGACATCCCCATCTCATAAATGCTAAATTAAAATGCTTTTCATCATCCAGGAATTTACCATTGGTCCATGAGGCCATGCTGGCCAGTAAGATAATATCTTATGGAAATCATTGTGTGCCATTATGTTCCCGCTTCTGTAACTCTACAGTAGAGCTTCCAAACAGAAGCTCAGTTTCTGTCCACTTTATCTTTACCAAAACTCTCCAGTTTATTAAACTGCAGCCAAAAATACGCATGTCATTAGTGCTGTTGGAAGTTTTAGGTGAAATGTAACTGTTGCACGGCAATATCACTGGCTAGGATGTGAAATAAAAGTTTTAGTTCCTTACCTGATGTTAGGTACAGGTAGAGAATTGTTATACATTCATCTGTTGAATAAAAGAGTTTAACTGAGTAATTATTTTGTTCAAGAATGAAAGCAGTATATTTTTATCCATAGTTTGGGACATAAAAACAAGGATATGGGAAGATATGTTGTAGTAGAATCTGAAAGATAGCATCAGAAATCTTCACTACTTTAGCTTCAGGTTGATTTCCAGCAGCTCCTGATACAGAGATTGCCTTCTTGCACTTTTTGTAGATTTCAAGTGCTATCTTCGTTAGCAAAGAATAATCTAAATGCTATCATTGGGTATTTGCACTGAAATCTTGATTTTCATAAGCAATTCCACCAGGTGAAGTTTAAATATTAAACATGTAAAACCTTTCAACCAGTTCAAGGGAAGGAGGGAAAGTCATAGCCTGTTACAGGACCACTTTGGAGTTGGCATTGTTCAGTATCAGATGTGCATTGCTCCTGTGATAAAGGTGACATCACATCAATGAATTGCATTCCTTGCCTGACACACACAGGTACCATACGTACCTGCCAGTATCTCTCTGTAGGCCAGACAGCTGTGCAGAGCAGGCCATAAGAATTAACCAATGGATGCAAGGGTCAGACCTAGTTGCAAGCTAGTCACCTGTGATTTAGCAAATAAATGAGTTGCTGCTCTCTGGCTTTCTCTTTCTCCCTAAGAATCTGAATACTGACATCTATAAATTCTTATCTAAAATATTCTAGTTAGCTGAGAGAAAACCGAATTTAAGGTAAGGACAAAGTACAGTTATAAAGCGACATATAATGCAACATATAATAGTGGGTGCTTACTAACTAGAACCCTACCTATCTGGGGGAAGAGACCAAAACAGGACAAACATGTTTTCTTCCCGCCAGTTTAGGTTTTCTGCTTCCCGATACCCTGAAGTTTGCAATGTTCTATGGTTTTCTAGATCATGTAAACAGAAAAACATAATTACCAGCATTAGGGAGCATGGTGTCTATGCTTCTTCAATAGTGGCAGTTTGATTCCTTTTTAGCTCATGGGAATCCCTTCTGGCTAAGGATTACTGACCTGGTGCAGATTTTTTCACTCTGCTCACTCTTCATATATTTCTTTGGTTGAGAATTTTTGTACCTCTTATCTTGGGCAGAGGAGTATCTATCAGTTCCATTAGACTTTAACTTTTAGATGAACATTTACATCCTTCTAGTTGCAGTGTTTGAAATAAGCCAGATGACACAGTGATTTCCTTGAAGGAGATTTCAGGTCTGCATCTTAACGTTTTGAAGCTCCTGATGTGTCTCTTTTCTCTTTCCCCTACCCTCCTGACTTCCTGATTCTTTTGTTTAAGGTTTACTTTTATCACTGATAAGCCTCTTGGCATGTATATATGTATGTTGTTTTGAGCACTAATGTGGCTTGATATCTTCAGCTGTCTAACACAGAAAATTACAAGAATCTGTTTTAATGGGTCAAATGTGTTAAAACACAGAAGAATTCTGGGTATATTGTCAACTTGTTTTTCTTTAGCTCAAAGGAAGAAACACTTAGTTTTGGGGACCTGCTATTTTTTTTTTTTGTAAGGTTGTAACATGTTTTTTTGAGGACAAGGCTGGCCTGCTTCTGTTTGATTTCTCATGGGAGTCTGCTGCTCTGCTTGGCATACACCCAAAACTCAATACCCACTTAGTTTACACAGCACCGCAGGCTTCCCTCTGTCAGGGAGAGTCAAGAGACCCTTCATTATGGTTATGACCATCTCTGCTGTTACAACATACCTGTAGATTTAATTTCCACTATTGCCCTGCAGCTGAACCAGTTACTTGCAGGCTTTTGGGTTCTGAAGTTGCAAAGAAACAGAGATGTGTTTGTAGATACACTATGTGTAAAGGCAGAGGAATAGCTGAAGCTGCTGTTGACCAGACACGAAGAATATTGCTTAGTATAGTTTGTCCCTTGCTTTTCCTATGCACATAAGCATGCAGTGAGCATGGATATATAGCTGGTGTACCTGGAAAAACTCCAGTTTCTAGTAAGTAACTTCCCCTCAGTAGCATACTGAAATGGCAAATGAGGCTGTTGCATGTTGATCCTTTCCAGTTATTGAGCAACAAGCAATAGAAACAAATTATTTTTATTCTCAAAGTGTTTCCTGGATCTGTTGTCCTGTTGTTTTCTGTTGAGAATAAGAAGGCTGGATCATTGGCAGCAAAGCTTTCTAAAATTAGTTTGCTAATTTTTTTTTTATATTTTTATATATATATATATAAATATTGCAAAGCTTTGCCTAACCTTAAATACGTATACAAATAAGAGAGACTTATGCATGTTTATTTTGCTAATATAAAAAAGTGTGGTTGAAAATTTCCCAAGTAATTGTGAAATAAAATGTTTCATAAACTGCTTTATATCTCTGAAACAAGAGTGATTAAAACAATCAGGCTAGTGCTACTTTCATTACTGCAGGAGTAGCTGAGGAGCTTGAAGATTTTACTCTAATCAAACCTCTTCCTAGTCAGAGGGTTGCAATCCATCATTCATCCTGCAGGTGAAACAAGATTCTGAGTGACTTGTATATAGGGTCAGTATAGCATAAGTCCTTTGGGAAGGAAGACTCGTTCAGTCTTTCATCTCCTCTGTTCAGCACTGTTTATCTTGTGGGTTTTCTTTTTTCTTTCTTTATCTCACAATGTTTCTTTTAATGTCACTGCAGTTGCAGCCACTAAAATGTGCTGGTAAAAGTAACTGAAGGCTTTAAAGTGTTGTGGTTTTATAACTTGCCACAGAGCTTAAGTAACTGGATGTATTTTCTGAAGGGAACTTCAGAATAATGATTTTCTTTTGCTGATTTATTTGGAATTCTCTGTCATTAGAGTCTTGTGTACTAATAACATCTATAGTGTGTGTTTGACTTAAAGACAAAGGAAATTATTACCCCACATAAATCTGTTAGAAAGTGAGTCCCACAGAATTCAAGGTGGAGTGTGCATTGTTCAGCCTGGCACCTTGTTCCTCTCCCTGCTCTTTTCTACTTAGAGCCGAAATTAATCGGTAAGTAAATCACGCTTGTAGTAAGAAAATACTAAGACAATTCTTGGAGTAATTGTTTTTGGTGACCATGTTTACAATTGGTATGTTTTTCCCCCCAATTCTTTTATTATTTTCTCATGAAATAAAGATTCTGGAGATAAATCCCAGAAGCTTTATACCTAACTTAATTGACCTTTTATGTTTTTGCATGAGGATTTGGCTCTGAACTGTCAACTGTGCCTTAAAGTCTCTCCTGTACTTCTACAAAGGTCTTGGCCTGTGTCCATACAGGTTCCAGTGGAAGGAGAACATTGAATGCAGAATCAGCAGTACTCTTTTAAGTAGCAAACTGTGAAGAAACTATGCTGAAATACAGTGTTAATACTTTTTTTTTTTCTTTTCTCACTTGTTTCCAGGATACTACAGTTATCTCCCACCTCATGGCACTGCTCAGTAGGTCTCGATATACACAAGAATACATATGTCAGATCTTCTCACATTGCTGCAAAGTAAGAAAGAGAATTCATGTTCTTTATGCAACTTGTTGTGTTTCTGGCATATAAGAAACTGTGTAAGATGATACTGCCTTTTGTGGCAGGAACATTAGGACAGTAATGACTGTACTGTTACTGCTCTAGATCTGCTGGCAGATTTATTGGGGTTGATACATATTTCTCTACAGTAAAACAAAATATGCAAATAATTTTTTTACAAAGTGTGTCTATATTTATACCTTTAGCTACTAAACAAAGTCAACCATCTAGGCGAATATCATTCCTCACTATTATCAGTATAAATTTTAGAAGGCTTTTGTTTTTTTCATCTGGAAGTCTCAAGACAGTGTGAGCATCTCTTGGCAGAGGTCTTGATACTGCTTTCAAGACAGCTGTTCTAAACCTGGAGATTTTTTTCTAAGAGGTACTGTAGGTTGAGAGGAAGAAAAATGCTCTTCTCAGTTAAGCTGTACCAGTTACAGGTTTATCCAGGTGCATGTTCATTCCTGCTATAGAATGCAATTCTCTCGATAAAGGAAAACTAATTTAAAAGTAGGAGCAACTCCACCCCGAACATGGAGGTTTTTCTTTCCCTCCCCACCCTCCCAAGTTTCCACACACCACTGCTTTTTGTATTATTGTTGAGTTTTGTCGGTAGTTACTGTACCCATGGGTTATATGGGAACGATATCAAAATAATTCAGTGTAGGAAATTAGATTTTTACAGCATCTTTACCTTTTATAAACAGTTTAAAAGAATATAGATTGTATTTACCTCCCAGACTAACAAATGAAAAAGTTCCAGAATTTATGAATTTAAGTATTTACCTAGAAAAATACCTTTCTACCTTATCACTTACAATGAGCCTTCTGGAACTCTGAATTATTCCTTTGTTAAAAATGTATTTTTCTGTACCTTGACTGTTACTTGTGTACATTCATCCAGTTGTGTTTCTTCTGTTAGGTGAAACTGAGGACTGAAAACTGTAGAGTTAGTGTGATATAAAAATATAACTCAGCTGCTAAATTTATAGAATTGTTTAAAGAAAACATTAAGACAAAATCTTACACTGGACTGTGAAAGTTCAGAACTGTAGCTAATATTGGAAAAAGAATTTGGTATTTTGAGAATAAAAGTGCACCAGTGAGGCATCTCATGTTTAAGCGGCCCTTGGATGCCTCCTTAGTAGGCTGAGTAGCTCGAACAGATGAAAAATCATGCCATGTTGGCTTACAAGAAAGTAACATAGGACTGACTATAGGGTGGTATAGAAGTCAGTTCATATGATCAGGGGTTAGCTCTGTAGCAGTATAAACCCTGTTGGCTATGTGAGAACTACTGAGTAGCTTCAGGTAATAAATCCAATGTGGCAACGGTTATTGTCATCTTTTTCTGAGTGTGTTACTTCCCTGTAGCTCCATTAACTTTGGGTGACTTAACATATCAAATATGTTGTTAACAAAGAAAATGTCAGTCACTTAACAAGAATAGAGTAAGGAAGGTCTTGTGAACTCACTACGCTGTTTTGAATGTCTCCTCTGCTCCCCAGATCTCTCTTTAACAAATTTTACAATGAATGTTTTGAGAAAACAAGTTTTTGGAAAGGAACAGTTGATTGTGTGAATGCACAAGAAAAACAGGGTGATGGCTATGAGTATTAGGAAATAGTTGCATTTACAGAATAAACAACTGCATAACAAAAGAAATATTTGAGGTTGAGTAAACAGATCATCACAAATGTTAAATTGATCAAGAACTCATTTTTCTTTTGCCTAGGCAAATACAGCTGTTCAGCAAAAACCTAAAATGCCCCCTCTTTTTTTTTTTTCCTCAGTTCTTGGGCTTCAGGTCTGATTATCAAGGTCAATTACAGTGTTTTAAGACATAACAAAATATGTCTAATGCAGCAAAGCAGAATTTGCAGGTTCTGATATATATGGATAGGCAAAGTACATTCTTATAATTAAAAAACACCCACTAAATACCAAAAGTTTCAGTATTCACTATATTTTTAATGAGGACTCCATTTTCCTCCCCAAAAGGCCATGAGTGAGACAACCTTTCTAAGTTTTTCCTGAAGAAATAAGTTACTGTAAGCTTTTGTATTTAGGTAAGGCTTAGCATATGTTCTAAGAGGTATTGGTGCTTTTCTTTCTTTTTTCCTCATTTTAGTAGATTTGTTTATTAAACTTACAGTGACATATCATAGCTCCTACCTTCCTTGTTCCTGCTTAGATCTTGTACATCCATTTTTTCTCTCCCTGGCCAGGGTCTTGGTTGGTTGGGCTTCTCAGGTTTCTTTCTTTCTCAGCTGCTCAGATTTCCCTGGGAAAGCTCAGACCTGTTCCCTTGAGCTAGGAAATCCTTAATTCAGGTTCCTAGCATATTGCTGCTGGTTTCCACTTTTACTGCTTAGTTTTACAGCTTCTCGCTGCATTTTAATTAAAATTAACTGATGGAAAACATTGACCCTGGAGAAGAGCCATCTTAAGCAAGGCAAAGTGTTGATTTACAGGGGGAGCAGATGCAGTACTTAACATATGGAGCCAGGATTCTATCAACATACGAGCAAATAAGTAAACTGAAATCAGGTTGATGTACACGGTATGCTAAAAATGCAAGTCGAAATTTCCTTTTAAGATTCTCTCTATTGCAGTTGATTTGTTTTCAGAGGAAGTGATGTGAGTGGTAAGCTTTACTGCTTTAATGATCAAATTAAAAAGATAAGGTATGCATTTGGAAACACATGGTTGTATAAATAATTTGAAAAGATAGTTCTGGAACTTACATCTGAATGTGGTGACATCTCCACATAAGGAGTAATTTCACCACCAGTTGAAAATTAAAATCTTGTGTCTGGGAAAGATCCAGGATAAAGCCTGTGATCAAGGCAGCCTCCTCCCAAGCCCTTTCTGAGAATATTTTCTTACATGATCTTAGGCCTCGTACTGGATCCCTGAACCAAGGTACATTTGCATTTAGATATCTACTTTAAAAATGTCATTATGCAATGAATTGTTACATTGTTCTATCCTTCTGCTTTCTTGAAAAATGACATTCTATGATGGAAAGTCATGCAAGAAGTGTGATTCTATTCCTGAAATATTATGTCATTCAGTCACTTTGGAGGAAGAAAAATCACTATAATAGGACTGGTTCCTGGAACTCTGTTGGTATAACCAACGAGGAGAAAAAAGCAGAAGGCCTTGTTATTAAATTGGTGCCTGAGCTGCTTGGAAATGATAGAATGTATCACCAAGTTTTCACATTTATCTTTGAAACTGTCCCTATTTACGGGTTAGCACTTAATCTGATTGTGCATTAAGCAAGCTGGATTGGTATGTGCAAACAATGTGTACAGATCAGATATTTTCATGTGTATCTAGTTATGCAACTAAGAATACACCCAAGTGGCATCTCTGTACATGCATTTGTCTTGTTTGTGCAGAATTTACTGTCTGCATCTCATTGACAAATCACTAATACTTGTGAATTACTAGAACTATCTAGGTCGATATGATTTCTTTTACTTTAATTTCATTCATTTTTTTCACGTATTTTAATATCTGTTCTTCAGCTTCAACACTGGCATAGCTGCGGCTTTAAATCATTGCCTCAGCCACTTCTGTGTGCCAATGTAAGTTGTTTTCCTACTTCAACCATGCTGTTTTAATTGCATTTTTTGGTAGAAAGCTCTTGGTGGCAGTGGCAGCTGAAGCATCTCTTAAAGCACCAGATATGTTACATCTAAAAGTAATTTAACGCATTTTTTTCTTAGAGGTAAGAGATGTTCTAAAAATGTTCTTTTGAATAAAAGAGGAATCTGATTTCAGCTAATCTCAGATGTGAAAATGAAGAGTCACTCATGCATATTAGGGTGTATGGATGTGCCCATAAACTCAGCTGGGTTTGAACAAAAGATTAAGGAGTGAAGATACTTTCTTCACTGGCAGATTAGTCAAGAAAATGCATTGAGGTATGATTAATGCTATGACATTCTAAAAGCTGAATTTAAATTGAGCATAGCCTGTACTAGAGTAATGAATCTACTTCTAATGAGATGTTTGTAAGTCACAGATCAGATTTCACAAGAGATTATTGAGGGTTGCAGGCCCCATTGAGATTTCATGTTTTTTCCAACCTCATTGAGCCTTGTCATACTACAGATGTTCCGAGACCTTTCTACTGCAAAATTCAGTATTTGTGTTTAATTCCAAATGCTGTTTATATCTTGAAAAAAATATTGTTGTATCAGCCATTGCCGACTCAGATCTTGAAGTCAATAAATGGGTGATGGCTGATTAGATTTATGGGTAAATATGTTTGAAACTAAAATAACCTGTAGGAGGAAAACATGAATCTGTTCTCAAAGCACTATCACATTCTGTCTGGAAACAGCTTCAGAATTAATTCCCTCCCTTCTGAAGTTAAAATTGTTGAAAATGCTTAATATTACCAGTGAAGAAGACATTAGTAACTGGGGATCTTTTATATGATTTGTAGAGAAAATCAGGAGCTTTCAATTGTTTCCAATGTGAAGTGTAGAAACATAAATACTCTATCCATGTTTTTTCATTTGTGAAAACTAATTTCATTGCCTATTGAAGAAAAGAGTGGAAATAATTATGGGAAAAGGACAAATGCTATAAATATAAGAGTTGGACTTAATTAAAATAAAAAATTGGTTTGCAAGCTGATTACAAAGTAAATGTTCATCAATCTAACTTAAATACATGACAATAAGTTGCAGATAGTGGAAACCTCTTACATGTTATTTTAAAAAAATAAATTGTGTTTTATTTTTTTCCTTTGAAGGGTCCAGATCACCAGACAAACTTATTTAACCATGGAGCTGTTCAGAATATTGCACATCTGTTAGTCTCCACCTCCTACAAAGTAAGACATTAAAATTATTCTGTATTTTACATACATTTATGAAAGGAAACAAAACGGATATTATAAAAACTGTCTGCATATGAAATTAAACTATAAACAGGATTAATATATATTTCTAGAATAACACTTATTTTTACTTGTGTGGATTTCTATCAAAACAAGACCTATTGTTTTGGAGTGCTTTATAAAGTTGAAACACCATTAATTAAAACAGAGCTGGCTGTTGTTGATCCAAAGGAGAACAGTCACTTAGCAACCCAATAAAAATGGTCTACTTTGTTAAACAATAAACGAGAAAAAGAAATTAAGCTGAAAGAAGCAAATGTGAGCTGTTCTAAACAGAAGTCCTACCTGTGAAAACCTGGACATGGAAGGTGTGGAGGCCACCAGCTACCTGTGTTTTGTGCCAACTGAATTTCTGGAGTCTCAGCTCCATTCTCTGTTATGTTTTGGAAGTCTGTCCTGGATGATCTGGAAGTACAGACTCTGGGGAAAAGCATCATGTGTACCTGTAGTGTGGTGACAAGGAGGGTCAGCTAGCTCTTATCATTCTAAGGCCAAAAGTTCAGATCCTGAGCACAACCTTAGGAGTCTGCTGCAGGTTACTTAATAAAATGTTGGAGTGTATAAAATGCTTTCTGAGGCTCATCTGTCTGGTGGGGTTTTTGAGGGTTAACGGATGTCTGCAATGGAAATAAATGAGATCTGTCTGAAGCCAATCCTATCATCTCTTAAGCAGTTGAACTTTCATGGACTTTCTTACAAACATATCAATTTATGCACCACTGCCCTGCTCATCAAATATGAATGTAGTCATGCTGAAAATAAGAAACACTTCCAAAGTATCCAAACTTATCTTGAGTTTTTTATTACAATATCTAATACAAAATATCTAATGTGTTATCATGCCATTTTTTATTTTATTGAAAGTAGGTTATTTGCTGGTTGGTTGAGACTGGATGAGACAATGGTGCTTGTCTATTTTGATCTCCTACCTAATGCAGAACATCTTGATAAAGTACCTTTCAGCAGGAAAACCAGTCTTTAAAAGAAAATTTCAAGTGAAGGGGAGTTTGGTGCTCTGTTCCAGGGGCTTGTTAAATCTCGTGTCCTTTTTGTTTGGTTTTGGGTTTTTTTTTATAAATTCAGTAGGAAGTATGTGGTCTTCAGTGTTTTGTTAATGAGACTGATAAACTTCTGGGTTTTTTGTCTTTCTGTACTAAATAGTTTTTGCTATGATCAGGCAACATTTTGATAATTCTCCCATTAGCTGAACGTTTTTAACCCTGTATCGTAAGGTGGATTTTCCAAGCTATGTTTGGCTTGGAACCTTTTCTAATGGCTCTGAATCTTTCCTAATTTTTTTCAAAGACTTGCTTTAAAATAAATAAATCAGAGCAAGGTGAAGGGTTCAAGTTGCTTTTCCATCAACAAGATATGTCTAGTGTTGCATTAAAATATATATATTTAGTCCTATCTTACTGGAGAGATGTATAAAGTATTCTCTATTTCCTCCTTTGCTAGCTTGGGCAGACCTTTACATTCCAGGTACTGCACTGCCCTTCATACAATTTCCTCTGTTAATATTCCTGGGATTAACAGCTTCATCGTGCTCTTAGCTGCTTTCTTAGTGCCCTGTGGTAATTACACCTTCTCAGACTTATAATGTAACTGATAGTTTTTGTAGAATACATGCCATCTCATTCTCGTCCTTCTCTATCTGGTTTCTTAATATTCAGCTGGATAAGAACTTAACAGGAAAAGCCAAGTGTATCTTTCCCATGTGTTACATCATTTCAATGTGTGTCTTCACCGCGGGCGACATGTCTAACACCAAGGGACTACGCTTTTACAGCGGCATGGCAGATAATGGTTTCAAGACCATATTTACATACTTTTCCAAGTGCTTGTGTTCCCTGGTTTTTGTGTATCTACTGAACTAATTGCCTGAGGTAGACATTACTAGTAAAGAAAATAGTCATCATAGTAATTTTAATATCATAATTAATAGAACAATATTATATAAAATAATTAACCTCCAGCTAGATTTCAGTTGTTCTCACTAGAACTTTTACTGCCCCCTGTCTCTGACTTCCTTCTGGCAGGGATACAGCTCTTGAGCTGTGGGTTCGACTTTTTTCAGTGCTTTTTTGATACATAATCTCTGCTTCCTGCTGCTTTGAAGTGTACACTGTATTCATTAGATTGTCTGAAAAGTAACAGAAGTGTTTTCAAACAAGGCTTTTGTTCTGAAGCCAGGTAGCCTGTCTGTTCCTCCTAAGACTTTGCTACTGTTGATGAGATCATACTGTGGCTGTGATTAGATGTTGTAAAATTAATACACAAAAGTGTTACCGACTTTGCTGTTGTTGTTTACCTTTAGACTTCTGTGTTTCTAAGACTTTTTGTTGAGGAGGGTGGGATGGATCTAAACCTAACTTGCAGTAAGTGCTTTCTGCAGTGATGGGATTCTTGAGGTCAAAATCTTGTTCATTTAGCTTTGTTTTCACACTAAGAATGTGGTAACAGAAACATGGAAAGAGGTGGATACAGTTTAAATATATGTAGCTATAGAAAGTGAAGGCTAATATCTGAGATTCTCCATCTGGAAGGGTGATGGTGGGTGGTCTTTCCTGTGTCAAAAAAGAAGTTACAAGGGCTTCATCATAGCCTAGTGTGACTGGGCAGGCATGAAACATTGTTCGATTAAACCGAAACATGGGTTTGGACTGGAGGAGGAAGAATCCAGCATGAAGTTTGTGAATCATTTTTGTACAGGTGATACCTGAGGCTGTGTTTTGGCAATAAAACTTATGGTATATATTTGTCTTAAGATTAGTTCAGAATCACTTCAACTGGATGAAACTCTTCAAACATTTTATTAAATTTACCTTTAAAGGCTTCTGAAGTAGAAATCTCAACTTGTATTTCTGATTCTTTTACATACTTAGGAGTGCTGGAAAGAAAAAGTCCTATTGTTATGATACTTCCATTCTTTTGTTGCTGTTTGCACATTTGTGAGGCATCACAAATAAGACCAGTATTTCTGATTGTCTAGTTACACAAGCTTTATCCTTGCTTGTCTTTTTCACAAATAGTTTACAACATAAAAGGATAATTCCCACAGGGAGATCACAGGAGTTAAGGTGTGAGTTAGATGGTTCCATCTGCCTTTTATTCATCATCTGTATTTCTTTTCCATTACACAGAATTATTTTTCTACAAGCCTATACAGCAGTATAGACCAATTTTGCTTTTAAGTTAGTATTACATTTGTACTTCATATACATTATGTTTTTACACAGGTTCGAATGCAAGCATTGAAATGCTTCTCAGTTCTAGCCTTTGAAAACCCACAGGTATCAATGACTCTTGTAAATGGTAAGTATAGTGCTGTGGTTGCTTATTTGACACTCTTTGACTGGCTGAATTAAAATTACTTGGAGTTCTCTTTCATTGCTTGCAGTGTCGGTCGATGGAGAATTGTTACCACAGATTTTTGTGAAGATGTTACAAAGGGACAAGCCAATTGAAATGCAGCTCACATCAGCCAAATGGTAATTTTTGTCAGGAATTAGAATGAAATAGCATGCAATTTAATACTTACTTTTTAACTGTTCCCTTTTTGCTTGTTGCAAAGTAATATGTGGGCTAAAATCTTAGGAATAATTATAGATATTATTTACATTATCTAAATCCTTGAAAAAGTGATTCTCACCTAATAATCTTTATAGCATAACCTTCACTCTTTGCTGTACATAAATGGGAAAAAACTTTCCTGGGCAGCAGTTTTGTCAGGAATATGTATTCAGACATACGGATTTTCGTAAGCTGGAGTGGGATTTTCACAAGTAGCTTGGATTTTATTAAGAGTGTTACTCTGAATAGGCTGTGGTCAATCGTATGTCCTTACAGAGTACAATACTGAAATATCATTGTGTAGTACAAGGTAATGTCCTTGCTGCACCGCTGTTCAGAGGGCTCACTCAGGTGACTGGCGTGTGGTGAGATCTGTGTGCGCTAGAATGACAGAGCAGAGCTAATCCCTCTTCCCAACTGTTTTAATTAAAATAGATTATTCTTTAAGCTTCATGTGCTCATACAGCAGAATGACTGTTAGTAATTAATTTTATAGTTCAAATCAAACTTTCCCTTCTGGTGTGGGCACATTTCTGTGTGTTCATAAGGTCTTTCTACCCTTTGATAAAATGTGACCAAGTTCCATAACAGCGACACCAGGGTTATACTTAGTTCATAAGCTGGGAATTGATTCCCTTTAAGACACTTTTCCTTTTGTTGTGTTGATAAGAACAGAATAAATTACTTCAGGGGGTTAAAGAGATAAAATTACCCATTGCTATAAACTACTAAAATTATATGTAACTCAAGAGCTTGGTCACTGATGTATTGTTTGATTATTCTTTTAGGTTTTGGTGGCTTATTTTTGACCTGGATCAGTGGGTTCTCTGATTCAGTTCACCAATTTCACTGATGCTTGTCTCAGTGCAAGGTCTTGAGGTTCTGGGTGAGGAACAAGTGGGGTAGGTAGGATGGTCTCTTTTGTAATGTTGCCAGGTTATGATGACTTAACCCATTCATGAAAGCAATTATAAAGATATTTATTGTGTGGGGGTTGTTTTAAGTAATCCCACTCCACATGGGAGGTCTGTCTGGGGACCTCCCACCCTTCCTTCCAACCACAGTTGGTCTATGCAGTCTGGTTTTACTGGTTTGTTAGGTGGCTTAGTGAAGAAGGCAAGTTAAATTAACTGCAATGCAGCAGTCTCAGTTCTGATTGATGTCTCTTTGAGGATTCAGAGAATACCTACAGAATTAAGTATTAATTATTTTTTTTAAAAAAAAAATATCTCAAGATATAAGGCATGATAAGTCACGAAGGCAGGTTGGAGTTAAAAAGAATTATTCTGGCTCTGGACTGTGTCCTTATTTTGGGATGAATGCTCCCAGGACTATTCGTGTTCTTTACTGATCTCCTTCAAATTGGAAGGAGTTGGGTAGACAATCCCATCGTCTGCAGTTGCTTTGCTGTACTTTGGCTCAAGTGGACCTTTGAAAGCATGGAAGAAAATGATGTGGTGAAAAGCAGAAGAGAAAATTGCAGGAAAATTGAAGACAAACCAGTATCTTGAGTTTAAGATTGGGTTTCTAATTAGTCCATGGGCAGTCATCCTTCTTAGTAGGACAGTCAAGGCCTCAGTTTCATGACAGTCCTGGGGTCTTGCAAAGACTTACCGGCTTTTCTTCTATAAATCCATTCCCTACTTGATTCCTTTCAAGTCAGACTTGCTCTGTTTTCTGTTTTTCTAATGAGAGTAGTAGGTGAAATTCTCAGGTACCTTTTCTTCCCTGCTTCTAAAGTAGATTTCACTCCTGCCTTTCCAGCTTTGATCAATTAATCTGCAGTTCCTCTCTGATTTGTTAATAGAGTCCATGGAATGCACATGTAGAAGGGGGTTTTTAGGCATTTGTGAAGCCTTTTGTTAAAGGCATACAAAGCTATCTTAAGAAGTTTCCTTTGTTTTTCAACAATTGAAATAGACCTGGAAGACTCAAGTTTATACCTCTTGACGGAAATGGAGTAAAGATCCTTCAGTTGAGCAGTAGTGTTGGCACAGAGGGAAGAGCAGTAAGCCTCTTGGGAGAGTGATTTGCAGCTACAAGTGGAGCAGTAACCTTTTCTACTAAAATTACCAGAATTGCTTCCAGCTAAGCCAAGCCAATTTTACCTGAAGTAAAAATACTTTTAACTTTTTTCACGTTTGAAATAGAGCTACTTTCTGGCAAATAGGGTCTAGCTTGACTAAATGGCAACTGCAAGATGGGTGCTTTTCTCCTGATTGTTCAGGTGTGAAAATGAGTATTTCCTGCTGTCAGCTGCAAGGCTTGGGCAGTAAAAGTTTATAAAATGATCTCTATGCTAACAGTCAAGTCTTATCTTTTATCTTCCGAGAAATAATACATTGAAAGACTTCTGATTATGGGATTTTTAGCTGTGTCTGTCGCTGGTAGGTTTGGAACAGGATCAGTGATCTCACCTTCTAAGAGGTGAAAGAACTCTCTTTAGGCACTTGGAAAGAGCTCAGGAATACAGTAAAACACACTATGGTTACAGTATGTTAGCATATTACTGCTTCTTAGCTGAGCAATTATAATTAACCTTATATATGCTTTTAACCTGCCCAACTGAGAGTTGAACTGTTAGTTTGAAGTCACCTTCACTGAAATTCAGTTACTTTTTTAACCTCAGCTGTGGCATGATAAAAGCCAGTTACAGTGGCTTAGTTCAAAAGCTACTTGAATGTTTCTGCACTGAATGCAGAGAAGTTATCCTCCAGCTTCATTCCACTTCCCTGTAGCAGAGAAGAGAAAAACTATAAACCGTGTAAAGGTAAACCACTTTTGCATTGCTGGTAGCTTGAAGCACGTGTACAGGTAAATTAACAAAGCAACTTATGCATTTGTCTGTTGTGTGTCAACATTGTAGCTTGAGACCTTGGAGTTGTCATATCCACTCAGTTGTTGTCTAATAAACAACAAATGCTGGTTTGCTTCAGTGTCAGACACTTAACTGACTTTATCATTAGCAAGGATGCGTTTATTCTAGCAGAGTGTTAAGGTATGCCTGTGGACAAGCATCATAATGATACTGCATCTCCTAGGCTAATGCAAAGCTTGAATGGTTTCTGACTGAGCTGTCAGACTACCAACCCTGCATTAATTCTCTCCTGACTGTTTTAAGTGCTTGCCCCTGCTGTGTGCAGCAAAGGACAGGTCTATGTATATTGGCTCCTTTATCTTAATTTGCTTGTTTGTGGGGGTTTTGCAGGTAAAAAAGGTTTGTGGATCAATCGGGTTTGATGATTAGACCTTTTTTGACCGGTGTGTAGTGTATGTATTGATCAGTGCTTCAGCAGGATGTCTGGTACTAGAAATGTGCTTAAAAGTACGCCTGTAGTAGTTCGTTCGTGTGCCGAAGTCCACTAATTACAAATGTATTTGAACCAATGGTAGAACAAAGGGCAGTACACTTCATTAGTACATTTGGTTGTTTTACAGTGTCTTAAGTGCATAAACCCCAGTGATAGGTGAATGTATGTTTTGTTATGTTGTTACAGCCTTACTTCCATGTGCAGAGCTGGAGCAATACGAACAGATGATTCTTGCATCATTCTTAAGGTGAGCTGGTTAAACAGTTTTCTGTTTACAATGTTTTTCTCATCTAGGGCTATCCTGGTTTTGTGTGTCTTGTATAAATAAGAAGTAGCACAAAAATCTGTTACATTGAAGATTTCAAAGCACAGAGTTCTCCTGATGTTCTTATTTAAAAAAATAGTACCCTAGTTTCCCTTTGTGTCTTCAAGCATTTATGGTGACATGGCTTTTTGAAGAAGTTTTAAATAGTCATGCTGAAAGGGGCACACATCCATTTGAGGTTTGTAATCGTTTCAGTAACCATTTGTAAGTAACACAGAAACAATATTACTGCCTTGGTTTCTGTATGTGAACAAGGTACTGGTTTGTCTTTTGACAGCTTATTTGACAAGGCTGTAGTCAGAATACTTGCACATCTATTCATGGAGTCTGTTATGAGCAGATGATTTCTCAGGTTTCACTGGTTTTTTGTGTCTGCTTCATACTTTGGCTGGGGATATTTGTTATATACAAGAAACCAAAACTCATGTTGAAATACTGATTTTTATACTACATGTGACTTATTAAGGAAATTCAGTAAAGGAAATTTCATTAAATGCCATAGGAATGTAATCTCTTAATAGTCATACTTCAGTCAAAAGAAAAAAAAAAGGCTGTTGATGAGCAAGCATATCAGCCAGAGATCAGAGAATACTAACACTGCTTGTTTCTCCGTGAGATATTGAAGTATTACTGTAGTACTGCAATAAGGAAACATGTTCATTTTCTTTGATAATTACTTTAGCAGTCTGGCAGACTCCTAAGCTTTTAGCGTGTTTTTAGCATCCTTTGTTCCAGAGAATAACACATAATTCAGACTTAAGGAAATACAGTTTAAATGCCTGAAAAAATATTTTTCCCCCCCTATGTGCCCCTGTACTAAGATGGAGGAGACCACATGTGCTCTTGGAATGAGTCTTAGCAAGTGAAGGGTCTCATCAGAAAAGCAGTCATTGTCAAGGTTTGGTGGTGTATGGTTTCAGACCCCGTAATGTTTTTTAATAACAAAGTTGGTTATCTTTGGCCGTGGAGGCCCCGCTGCGGTATTCAGATCCTCTTGTGAACAGACAACTAGTACGTATGTGCCTGACCATAGATTGTGCTGCAGATAGCTCCAGTGTACTGCTTGAAGCAGCAGGTGCTCACCGTCAAAGGCTACTGATCGGTGCCTTCTGACTGTGGTCTGGTGCGAAGGTGGCTCCTGCAAGCTTACATTTTAAACCAGAAAACTATCACCAGTCTCAAGAGCTGGCCCTTAGTCCTGCTCTTCAGTAACGCTGGGGAAAGAGTAGGTTATGTGTAAGATACTGCAATAAGAAAGCATATTAATTCCTTTCAATATCCATGGCAGCAGAGTCTGGCATATCTACAGCTCTTGTTACTGGGATGTTGGTATTCATCATTCCAGGTAATGACAGATTAAAAAATCCATATGTGGGCTGAGACAAAGGCCCATCCCTCCTGTCTTTTTACACAAGGAAGTCCAAAATGCAATTCATTCCAGTGTTCAAAGTGGCATCTGTTCTGCGCAGGCATTTGGTCTTACAGCAATTGAGGAAGCCAAGCTGTGTTCTCCCTCCTTCTCCTACTTACCTTTTTTCAAAATCAACACTCCACTTGCCTGATTTCTCTTCTTTTTCCTTACAACACCTGCAGACTGAGGGCTACAATTCGATGCTCCTAAGCTATCTTGCTCCTGCAAACCTCATTCTTCTCTTGAAAATTTCTTCCCCTGAGAAATCCTCCACTGTCTGCTTAACCGTGGGCTATGTCCTGGTCAGGACGTGTGGTATCCGGAACTGTTCTGCTCTGGGGGGAGGAAACAGGGGGCTGCTGCCGTAGCTAGAGGTGGGTTATTGCTGGGAGCTGCCTGCTAACTGCCGGCGTGGAGCTACGCCTGCCCTGCCACGTGGGCTGAATGGATTGCTGCCGTCCTTTCGGGCTATTATGAGCTGATTTGCTTGCCAGTCCACAGCGACAGGAGCACTTTCTTTTTCTTGGGAGCTGCTTCTCAACACAAGTAAACTTTTTAAGTTGTGGACTAAGATTTGTTGTAATGCTTGAGAGTAGATTAAAGAGTGAGGAGAGAAGGAAGGCACAGAACCTTGCCTTCTTGTTCAAACAGTGCAGGGTAATTTCTTTTCTTCTGGGGTCACTCCAGGAGCCCACAGTTTCAAGATAACACACTGTCTCAGTCTGTGGTAGATCCAGTCACAAGTTGTTTGACCTCTGGTGAACTAAAACAAAGCGATGCCCCCTTTAGTTTTCAGAAATTATTGAAGAGAGCTTTGACCCTTTGCTATCAAACTTTCTTTATTTAGAGGACTGTCAGGGATATGTTTTTCCAAAATGGTTTTGATTTATTTTCATTGTCCAGTTGGAGTTGTGGGTTGGCCTGTAACGTGTGGAAAAATAAAATGAGTTAGGGTGGGGAGAAGGCAGGGGAGGCTGATAAATAATGGATTTGATTGGAAGGGAAATTATTTTTTTGGAATCCTAATAACCAAAGTGACTGTTTGTCTGTGTAGCCCTGATGATATCCCAGAAATACCATGTGAATTAAGTATTCAACCTTTATTGTCCATTTTCAGACTTTTATCTGCTGGCCAGAAAAGATCAGGTGTGCTTTGTGGCTCTTCGTCTTACACCTGTAGTACAGTCCCCTACTCCTCTGCATTAATTACCTTGTACTGACTTGTAGGTGTGATGAAACAGTTAAAACGTGTCCTGTGGAATTCTTTATTTTGTTTAATTTTAAACAAGTGGGATTGCTAAAAGTTGAGAAGTGTGAGATTTCTGTTTCTTGGGTGCTTGCAGCCAGTGATTTAACAATGTCTAGCCCTTGAATGCCAAGAAATAGCTAATTTCAGGATATTTGACCTTGGAAAGAATTGGGAAGTACAGTATGTTTGTGACTTAGACATGGAATTCTACTTCCTTCTTACTCAACCTGAATGTTAATTTTTTGAGAGTTTATGTTCAGCTTTCATGATTTTATTTATGCTACCTTCAGTTTTTAATATACCTTATGCCAGCTTGGTAATTGAAACTGATGATGTTTAATCATCATGGTGCAGTTCTAAATTCTGCAGATGAAAATGTATAGTAATAATTAAACACCTGAAGGCTTTTAAAGCAAACTTTGAACAAACTTCAAGATATCCTAGAAATCTCACTTTTGGAACGAGGTAGTTTCTGAGGGCTGCTTAATTTCACCAACCCTGAGCAACTGTCTTCTCTTTTAAAGAGTTCTGGCGAACTTCCTAAGGAAGCAGAAGGTTCTTGGGTGTGTCTGTGCTATTAGAACCAGTTTTCAGCTGTTCAGGTTGAAGGTCTTATCTGATGTCTTAAGTGACAGATCACAGAGAGGAGGTGCTTTGGCTCACTGGATTAGGTGCAAGATTCACAACCCAAGTGGTAATCGTTGTGGTAGCATCTTTTTTTAATAAATGTGGGCAAGTCCTGTAACTCTGCTTCCTTACCTGTAGAATGGAGATAAGATATTATCTATTTAATAATTTGAACAGTCAATGGATAAATGTTATTGCAGGTCCCCAAAAACATAACTCTGAGAAACATTTTCTACTAGTGTAATTCTGCTGAAGTTGCTGCAGTTACACAAGCGAAACCCTTGATGTTCTTCCCCATCCATTTTCATATTTCTGTTTGGTGAGGCTTGAGTGAACAGAGTCCCAACCACTGGAGAACTGGTCTTTCCAGAGTTAAGTGCTTTTCACTGAGCTTCAGGTAAAGAAAGATTTGATTGTTTTTTATATTTAAAGTAGAGAAGGTATGACAAAAATGTTGCCCTGTGAGTGGAACCAAGGTAGAGAGTATGTCAGGGTAAGGCAGGATGGACCTGGATTCCAAGTGGACTTAATCTCTAGTTGATCAAATGTACTACTTAGGAGTAATTCTTCCCTCCCTGCTACTCCTAGGAGCAGCATGGGTCAGGGAAGCCCTGAGAATATTTTTGACTGCATTGTCTGTAGTCAATCCTAGATTGCAGAAGGGCAGGAGAGGTCAAGTACATCTTGATGGAATTGGGTACTTCAGGTTCTTGTGTAGTAAGAATAAACCTGGGGATTTGGGGTTGGTTTTTTTTTTAGCTTCTGTGAAGCTTTGACCACAGTTACTTCTAAACGTTGCATAATTTTGACTGCATGAGAAGTTGGTTGAAATTAGCCTACTCTATACTTAATAATGCCTGAACAATTTTTCTGTGTGTAGTCCTTAAAACCACTAAAAACCCTTTTTTTTCTGAAGGTACGGCGCTAAAGAACATTATTAAAGTTTGCTCTAGGATAGCTGGGTTTTTTTTCTTTTTTTTTTTTTTTGTGAGCTTCCTTATGAACATAGGTGCACTAAACCATGGTGGTTGTTGGTTTTTTTTGTTGTTTTTTTTAACTTTTCAGACTCTGCCATGTTTGGTTCGAATGTGTAGTAAGGAAAGACTGCTGGAGGAGCGAGTAGAAGGAGCAGAAACACTGGCCTATTTGATTGAAACAGATGTGGAGCTCCAGAGAATTGCCAGCATTACCGACCACCTCATTGTCATGCTTGCTGACTACTTCAAGTATCCCAGCTCAGTGAGTGCAATCACTGATATCAAGAGGGTACGTTTCCTTACCCAGTTCTGAAGCTTTGAAAAATGTGCAAAAAGAATGGGCTCAGGATATTTTTTTATTCTATTTAAAGTTTCTGTTTGGGTTCTTCAATAGAAAGGTGACCACAGAGGTCCAATAGGACTTGATTCCTGCTGCATGTAGTCCCCAAATCTTTGCTTGCTCACTGCTTTTTCTGGAGTCTTTATTATTCAAACTGAAATTGTTGTGGTTATCTGGACTTCCCAGCCTGTAGGAAGGATGCTGCCATTCCTCTAAGTCAAAGGCAGAGAGATGGGTTATGGGTAGTTTATTATAGCTTAACCATACGGGTTTCATTACATTTTACAGAGAAAGCAATCAAGTATCAGGCTGAGACATCTGTCACGTTTCTCCTTTGCGGAGTTTAAAAGGCTTACCTGCAGGAACCAGTACATTTCAGCTTCATAAAAGAATAACAGTCTATGTGATGAGAGATCAGCTTAAATTCTTGCATCAGGCTTGTGAAAAATGTTAAGTTCAGAGACGGTCTGTTGTGTTAAAGCAGAAAAATATGTGGATGTCCTGTAGCATTGCATAATATGAGTTATCTGCACTTGCAAATGGTTTAATAGACAGAGACCAGATAGACCAGATATACCTTGGAGACTTAGTTTCATAGGTGTTGTACTAGGAGTTCTCATCTGTGAACTTTTTTTACAGATTTGCATACACTTTCTAAAGCACTAGTGGATAAATCAACTTCAGAAGCCAGATTGTTTTTGATATTCTGCACAGGGAAATACCCATTGCCTATTCCCTCCCCCTCATTACTGAGTCTGATTTCTAGAAAGTACCCCCTGAAAAATGGATTACGGAGCCTTGGTTTTTCTCTGAAACTAGCCCAAGAAGTAGACTCATTTCTCTTCATACTTTTAAAGAATGGGATTGATTCCGCATATAGAGTTGCCTTGAATTCTATGTAAATATACAAATTATATATAAAAAAATATTAGTTGCAGTATAGAATTAAATAAGCAGAAGGAAGTTTAGCAGCCAATTGGGGAGTAATGGAATTTGGCTGTAGCATCAGGAATATGATTAGGTTCCAAATGTGAGTGGGGCAATTATAAATATTATGACATTGCTGTGAGTGTTCAGAAAGTCTGTAAAAAGTCAGCTGGGAAGCCAGGGTGCTTACTTTGTAAAGAATGATTTGAATTACACCCTGTAAGGTAAAAGCTACATGAGGATTCTGTCAGAGTACTTGTCTGTTTTAAATATTTTTAACAATAATATAGTACATTCGGCTCTGATATAGCGGCACCAGAGAGAATTACTCGTACAGCTTAATTTTTGACAGTTCTTTTATTTCAGTGCTTTGCTGTCTAATACTAGCATTTTTCTGGCATTTTGTCTAGAATTTAAATATTGCATATTTTTGTGGAACCCTTTGGTACAGAATCATAGAATTATTCTCACTGGACCGAATGTGATGAGGTCCAAAAGTCTTAATTTTCTGTTCAGAGCAGGGTCAATGCTGAGCTTTGTTGTGCAAGGCTTTGTCCAGTTGACTCTTGAAAACCTGCCAAGAATGGAGATTAAACAACCTCTCTGAGCAATCTCTTCTGAAGTTTGACTGCTCTAGTAGTGAATTTTTATCTTTCTTATATCCAGTAAGAACCTCTCCTGTTTCAATTTGACTATTGTTTTTCCTTCTCTTGCTGTGCACCTCCATAAAGAGTCTGGTTCCATGTTCTCCTTGCAGGTGTTGAAGGGCTGCTCTTAGGTCTCTGCTCAGCCTTCTCTTCTCTTCTCTTGGCTGAACAAGCCAGGGTGCACCCCATCTGCTCCTCCAGGTCTGCTCTCCTGAAGTCGAGGCTCTGTACTCTGCTTCTTCCCTTTCCACCCTTCTCAGGAACTTGAACACCACGATTTTATGATCCCTATAGCTGGTGCTCCCATTAATTACCATAACCCCAGGCAGTTTTTCCTGATTTGTGAGCAGCCTATCCAGTAGTGCACCACCCTAATTCACCCCTCTAGCACTGGTGTTAAGAAGTTACCTTCCAGGAACCTCCTAGACAGCTTGCACCCTCCTGTGTTACCTTCGCAGCAGAAGTTGGAAGCGAACATCCACTTTAAGATAGAGGTCCTGTGATTTAGGAGACTGGCTTTGGTTCCTGCTTTTGCTTCCATGCTCTTGATAAAACTTCCTTTGATGCTCTCCCAATTCTTTCACTTCTGCTGGCTTGTTCCTCTATTCTGTTGGGTAAATAGGAATAGTTTTTGCCTGAATATGATCTGGATGGAGTTGTAACTTAATACAAGTGGTTTGGCCTCAGATTGTTTAAGTTGCCTTGTCTATAACTCAGCAGGGAGATTAACCATATTCTTAAGTTCAATTGTGTTCCGTTGGTAAATGTGGATGTGAGCTAATGGAACAGCAGTTCATTTGAGTTTCTGGCTGCCCTTGGTGTGGTAGGCAAAACCCCTGTAGATAAGCCCTAGTTTGCAACAAATAAGAATATCACACCTGTAATTTTTTAGTGTCAAAATTTGGTATCTGTGCTTTATTTAAATAGCTTGACCATGATCTGAAGCATGCCCATGAACTGCGCCAGGCTGCTTTCAAGCTCTATGCTTCCCTGGGAGCAAATGATGAAGATATCCGAAAAAAGGTGAGCCAGTGAAAAACGCTAGTGATCCGGCAAAGGCGTAGCTGAAAGTTTTTCATTCTAGTGTAAATAGGTTGAAATGAGAAGGCTGTATTTCTGTTACATTAATATAAACTTTTGGATTGCACTTTCTTTGCATGGGATTTTAACAAAAAATAATGTCTTGCCATAACAAGATATAAGAGTAATGTTTATTTATGTAAACATCTTCAGAGTGATGAACTAGCTTCTCACAATAAATTGTCTTTCAACATCATGCAGTCCTTGCTACTCATAAGGAATATTGTGGCATACAAGTAATTTATGAAACTTGTGTTCTGAGGGACAGAATAAACCTCTGTTGTCAGGTATCCTATTATAAAACAAATGTTTGTTTGTTTTTAAAAATAAAACTGGAAAGTCTAATCACATTGGGAAACAAAAGTCAAAATTTGTTCCACGATTCTGAAGTGACCAAGGGGGCTTGCACTATCATAACAGAGCAGTGGGCGTGAAGGAGAACAAACTCTTTCCAAACATCACAGGAAAGAGACTGGATAATTGGAGCACTGGTATAGTTAAAAATTAATGTGTGGGAAGTCGAGGGAAATTAAACAATGAATGATTAAAAGCAGCATTTTTTTTAAATTAATCATGGAGTTACTACATGAAACATGGCAAGTACAGGAAGCAGGAGAATTTTCTCAGTTTATTTGTTGGTTAAAGGGGGGAAAACAGAAGGAAGAAAGATATGGACAGGAAGGAGGCAGGAAAAATGTTGAAAACATAACTAGCAGGAAGATTTATCAGTGGGGAACCAATCAGGATCTCCAGAAGTCAAACCTATCGACTTCTCTTTTGTTGCAAAGATGAACTTAGTTAATAGTAAGGATCCTTATTTTTCATATCCAAGCATTGTTTTTAATAAGTGGTGGGTGTGTACATGTCAAAGTTGATTTAATATACAAGTGCCATCTTTCATCTTGGTATTAACTCCTTTTTATCCTAGTCTTAAGTGCTTGTGCTGGCCATGTCTAAATATGGCAGATAAACTGCTATATATATTTTTCCAGATAGCACTTCAACATGTCTCTAATCTGTAGTTCATATATATTGTGTGCACTCACACATGTTCTCTTTTGTTTTAATATGACATCAAGGGTAATTCATATTATATATATAAAATCCAAAACAACCTCTTGTTCCTTGATGATTAATAAAATAATTTTGAAAGCAGTAGTGGAGCATAGAATGTAGATATTTTTTTTCCTAAATGGTATTGCAGATACACACTACTTCCCACTTCATCTGGGAAGAGAATGTGTCTTGCTGTTTTTAGCTAGTTTTTATATGCAATATTTAAAATCTTGCAGACAAAAACAAACTCATGAATGCTCATATTATTCATACAACATTAATTCTTCTTTGCTCCAGATCATTGAGACTGAAAATATGATGGACCGTATTGTTAATGGCTTGTCTGAATCTGGTATCAAGGTGCGATTAGCTGCAGTCAGGTAGGAAGCTTTTCTGATTCATACAAATACTTTTGTCTTGTCAAAGTCTGATGCTGCACTTACTAGAATTTCTGCTCATTTTTCAAAAGCTAATCTGAAGTAATTTCTACTGTTGGAAAATTTATTGGGGAGATTTATCCTGGACTAGTACAATATTTTCATTTTGCAATTTACAGTCTAATACTTAACAAAATCTTTGTGTAGAAGCAATGTATATATTACATTAGCGTATGGTATGTTTCACAATGAAGCTTTCTTTTCCATTACAGATGTTTGCACAGTTTGTCCCGTTCTGTACAGCAGCTCAGGACGAGTTTTCAGGATCATGCTGTATGGAAACCTTTAATGAAGGTAAGTAAAGAAAAGTCAAGTCTCAGCTACTGAAGTGTTCTGTGCCATTAACAGGATGTGGTATCTGTTCAATTTGCATGTCTTTCTGTAGAATCACAATAGAAATTACCTAGATGTGGCGACACAAGTCGAGATGGGCTCAAAACCACTATATCTACGTGGCTGGATTCAGACAAAATGGCCAAAATGGCGTTTATTATTTTTACGTATTGCTTATATATCTTAGATAGTACATGTGTCAGACCCTGATAGGCTTTCTGTCGTCGTCTTCTTGCTTGCTATTTGCTGTTGCTGTAGGTGCCCGTATGCTGCGGTTCTAAGTTCCGTTTTTTCACATCCTGTTTACATACCTGACATTTTTGTGGCTGTCTTAAAGGTACATGACTAGGTCTTTAAAGTAAACTAACTTGTCTGCAGACCCTTACAATTCCCCCTGTTTGTTTTTGAACAGCTAGTACCAGGTTTGCTGTGCGCTGCAGGGCCCTTTGCAAACACGACAGCAAACAAGGCAATAACAAACAAACAATCCTGCCAATTGAGTGAATTGATGCCAAAACCCCCAACATTTTCTCGGATTTTGATAACATGTTGCTGCAATGGGGCACCTAAATCCATGCAGCGCATGCCATCAAAATCCTCACAGCCATGTCCCTGAGTCAACAACAAAAAGTCAGTAGTTGCTCTGTTTTGTAAAACAGCGGATGATTTGCCACGAGTACATCATGCGAACAATCCCAAAAGGCTAGAGGTTTGACTCTCATTCTAAACTACCTAACAAACAAGGTGATTTAACTCTTCTAATGCTTTCCCTGCTGCTGCTCTGGCTAAGAGAAGAGCTGCTGCAATATGTTCCCATCTGTTCCATAAATCAACTACATCATTACATGCTTCATCTTAAAGCTATTTTATGTTTAAGCACATTATGCTTATCAACATGTTCACGTGTTGATTTATGCGGATGCCATGGTCCCATCATGGCCTCCTGTTACATTAGCATCTACATAAAAACAACTATCGGCATTCAAAGTGCCAACAATATCAATTTCTTGTGGTTACATTATACAGAGGTAACAGATTATCACAAATATCAAGGCTTTCAGTAAGATCCTTCATTCCCCAGAGCCTTTACTGAAATCGTATGTTCAGCTTTTGCGCAATAATGTCTGTTAACACACATTTCAAGGAAGGGCACGCCAACCAGGCGCGTGTGGAACGGTTGACTGCCTTGCACCACAGACACACCAAACCAGGATGGGTTCAGTTGCTGTGCTAAGGAGACCACACATCAGTTGTTGGGTTGACTGGCGGCAGCGGTGCTCCCATGATCCGGCACGCTAAGCTCAGGCTGCACACAGCGAGCAGGTATCCATCACGGGCCTTCATCTGTAGAGACACAAGCATAACCTCTCCGCCCAAGTTAACAATTCATCGGTCCTGACCAATGCCCGGTACAAGGGTCTTTCATGCGCACCAAGACGCCTTTGTGCTTTGGCTGCTTGTCACCAATTGACACAAAGTGCTGCAAAATGGGAGGCACCACATGGTCAACTGAGATTTTCAATAAGTTCAAAACATAGCATGCTTTCTCTGAACATGCCTCTGGGGTCATTCCCTTCATTCCCCCTTTTCGTTTTTCAAGTAGGTGTTTAAGAGTACCATTCATGTGTTCAAGGGGGAATGGGGAATACCAAATTTGTGGGAGATCCCCCACAGGGAAAGGAACTGCCTGACAGACTTGGAGCTATAGGCAGGTCCATTGTCTGTTTTGATTGCAAGGGGGATGCCAAGCACAGACAAAGCACATTGCCGGTGCCGAATGATGTCACGACTGGTCTCACCTGTGTGGGCAGTAGCAATCATTGCAGCAGAATTTTTATTGTAACATGGACATATTTTTGTCTGCCAAACTTGTTGTAATGAGTTACAACTGTTTGCCCAAGTTGTAAAGCTTGAAGGCCTCTAGGATTAACTCCATAATTTGGCACAGAAGTAACGTTTTGACAGTCTGGATAGGCTGCAACAATACTGCATGCAGCAGCCTGAGAGGGACCCTTTTGACCAAATTGATATACAAGGATCGCCAGTTCTGATGATAGAATTGGTGGGCTAACACAGCCTGCTGGTGGGCATCAGGAACGGGTACTGACAGAGCCACAGAAACTAGAGCATCAACTCTAGCACTGCCTTCAATTCCAAAACCGGGTAGGGAAGTATGGCTGTTAACATGCATAACATAAAATGGAGAATGGCATTTCTGAATTTCTTCCCAAACTAAAGTCAAAACTGTAAAAAGCTTGGGATTGTTGACATGGCCAAGGACAGCCATCTCTAACTTGGGAAGGAGGGCTGCCACACAGGCTGAATCAGTAACAAGATTAAGAGGGCCTGGGAAGTAATGAAATGCCAAGGCCGCAGCCCTTGGATCCCCTACGACTTGCGGGGATCCTTCCTGATATGCAATTTGGGAATGCCATTGCCCATTCTGTTTCCAAGTGACTGCAGCTTTTCCAGTTTTTCCAGACCCGTCTGTAAACACTGTGTCACCTTTGACTGGTCGTCTCTGACTTAGTTGCCGTGGCTGCAAAGTGAGATCTACAGTCATTTTCAGAAGTGGATGGTGGTACTGAACTTGCCCTTGAAAACTGGCAAGAGCCACTTGAAGGGCAGTAGAGTTTGACAGAGCCCATTCAAAATAGAATTGTTGTACAGGGATAATCACAGCTGATGGATCAACTCTAGTCAACTCTGAACATCTTTTTTGGATTTTTATGATCAAATCGGCAACACATTTGTACCATCCAACAACAGTTTTCTTAGACTGCAAAGGCAAAACCAACCATTCAGGCACATGCAGTGGATCTTCCCCAGCGTGGTTCCACTGGGCCAACATAGTATAAGGAGAAGACCATTCCATTAAAATAAAACCACTTAAAGGAAGTGTGATATCTACACACCACACATGTCGTGCAGAGATCAACTGTTCAACTTCTTTCACAAGTGCCAAGACTGCAGCCGCTAAATGCCTTGGGCCTAAAAGATCTGTGTCTCCTTTTAAAAGTTGCAAAGGTAGTTGCATTTGTTCATTAGTAAGGCCTAAAAAAGGCCATAGCTAATTCAGCATTCGTGCAAGCTTTTGGACATCATTCAAGGTCTTTACATCTGGTTTCAATTGGATAGTTTGTGGAGAGACAGTTCTCTTCAGCACATTCATGCCCAGATATTTCCAGGGCTCTTGTCTCTGAAATTTTTCAGGAGCTACAATCAATCCAAATTCTGCTAAACTATGTCTGGCATCCTTCTCAACTGTCTCCAGCAGCTCTTTTTGATGGTGCTGCTAGCAAAGTGTCATCCATGTCACGATAACAGTAAACATCTCTGTATTTGTCTCTCGCTGAGCTCAGGGCTTGGGCTACAAACCACTGAGAAATGGTTGGCGAGTTTCTCACGCCTTGAGGCACCGCAGTCCCGTGGTACCTTTTTGTGGGCTCAGAGTTATTTCTAGTTGGTACTGTAAAGGAAAAGGTAAAAACCCAATCTTCCAGATCAATAAAATGTCCCACTCCGTTGGTATCACGGTGGCAGACGGCAATCCCAGCTGCAAGGCCCCCATAGGGGCCATCACTGCATTGGCTTTACACAGGTCATGCAACAATCACCCTTTACTTTTTTATCACAAATACAGGGGTGTTCCATGGGCTATGTGATTCTTCGATGTGGCCCGTGTCTAATTGTTTGTTAAGTAATTCATGCAGGGCACACAGCCTTTCCTGGGGCAGGGGCCACTGACCTACCCATACCGGTGTGTCAGTTAACCAAGCAGACCAAGGGTAGGGGGCTTCACTGCTGCAGTACAGTGGCCCCAGTTAAAAATCCGTGGTTAAAACCCAAATCCCCATTGTCCTAAACAATCTCAGCCCCACAAAGCCAGTGGCGCGGTGGACGTTGGCAGTCTGTCCTTCTTGCGTTTTGATCTGTACAGGTTTCACAGACAAGCAGCTAGTAGTCATGCCCCCAGACCTACGCCTCCCGCTGCGTTATTTACCAGAGGCCATGGAGGTGGCCGGTCCTTGCTTGATACGACAGTGTGTCTGCTCTGGTATCCAGAAGGCCACTCAACTTCCCTTGTGCAGGAGTGCCTCCCAATAATGCCAGAGTGCAGGTCAGGTTGAGTCCTTGTGGAGATAGTCCTTGTGTCCAACACACCGGAGGTATTCCTGTGGAGCCGAATCCTTCATCACCCCGCCATGCAGGCTCTGTTCAGGGAGCAACTCACAAAAGGCACAAGTTGAGCAAGGTGTCTATTTTTTGGGATTGTAGCAGGAGGCACAGGTGTAGAAATGAAGGCACATCCTTCACCTGTAAATTCTACATCAGTAACATCAATGTGGACTTGGATGTTTTGTGGCCGGTTGGTGTGGCGGCGTGCGCCTCCTCGCACTCTTGTGAGCTTTTCCCTGGCCTGCTAGGCGGAATCCTTCTTTATCAAAATCAGAATGACATTGCTTTGCAAAATGACCTTTCTACAGCGGAAACAAGTAATTTCTGCTGGGGACAGTCTGGGTTGTGCCACGCATTATTTTTTGGAGGGGCAGTCCTGTTTACGGTGTCCTGACTTACCGCAAGAGTAACGTTGCATTTCCGCAGCAGCCATTACTGCTAGCTTGTGTTCCAAGGTACCTACCTTGGCACAGGCTGATCGCATAGTTTCTAAACTGGGTTCTCCTGGCAATCCTTCTATTACTTTTTGACAATCAGCATTGGCATTATCTTTGGCTAATTGCCTTACTAGCATGGCACGCCAGTGAGGGTCAAACACTTGAGAGGCAACAGCATGTTGCAACTTTTCCACAAGCAGCAAAAATGGTTCTTTGGGGCCTTGCTTAATTGTTGTATAACTCTTTTTTTGGCTCCGCTAGTTGCGCGGTTTTCGTTATTGCTTGCATGCCTATATTTTTGATTTGATCTAATACTGGGGTGGGCCACCGACCGAGCCCGCTGCCGAGGGTTGGCAATACTGCCCGGTGCCCGTCAGCGCGTCAGGCCCTGGGCCAGCCCGGGCATCGGCTCGCGGAAGGTTTCTGTTGTGCAGCGCCTGCTGTTCCGCGGCTGCCCGCCAGGTGGCGCGGAAGACCGCCAGTTGCGCAGGGTGGCACATGATCCGCGCCAGCTGGGAAATACCGAAAGGGGACAAAGTGTGCGTGGTGAGCAAGCGCAACAATTGCATTGGAGCCGGCGAATTCGCCCCGTGCTGAGAAACAGTTTTATGCAAGTCCTGCACTATTTTCGAAGCAAACGGTACATGAACGTTAAGGTTATCAGCAGCCGTATCTCCTGTTATAATAGGGTACGGATGCAGCGCAGTGGTGGAAGGAGTAGGAACATCAAGGAGTGGTCTGCCTATCTGTTCTACTAAATCTCAGTTCTCCTCTTTTAGTGTCCCATCTTTTACAGCCTGCCAGAATTGCCGAGGGTCGTGTGGCATTACCGTAATGCTGGATACTGGATTTCTACCACCTCCACATTCTTCACTGCCTCTGACTGATAACCTTGTCGTAGCTGGACATGATTCCAGATTTTTGGCATTTCCATCGTGCGGGGGCAGGGGAGGAACAGCGGGGGCAGGCAGGAGGGGAGAAGAAGCAGGGGGAGGAGGAAATGTTGGCTGGCACAAATGTCAGCGGAACTCAGGGGGGCTGGGATCGGTCCGCCAAGGTTTCTGCTTATTGTCCTTGTCCTCAGAACCGCTACCAAACTTAGGTTGATGCTGTTGAACAGATTTAGGGGCTTCAGGGCATTAAGGAGTGGTGCCTGGTAAGGGGCATGGACTCTCCCCCTCCCCCCCCACCTCACCCTCTTGTCTGTTGTTTGAAGGGGGATCCAGGGGAGGTTTGGGTGATACGCCCCGGCTCATGTCTTGCCAACTTTTCAAGCCCCGGCTCGCGTCTTGCCGACTTTTCAAGCCCTCCACAGCATCTCTAAGCAGTCCCCATGTAGACAAAAGCCCCAACACCTCCTTGTCCCCTTTCACCATAGCTTCTAACAGTGTTGATCCTAAATTCTCCCAGGTCGACACGCTAAGAGCAGTCACAGTGGACGCTTCTACTCTGTGTCTCTTGGCCCACAATAACATAGGTCTTAACTGCAGCCCATGTAAAGTAGTTCCACGCTTCTGTAACACTAACTTCCAAATTGACAGCACCATGGTATCTTCCTTAGATAAATTAGACCCCATGTTGTCCCTGGTGGCTCACCTTACCGGCATCACGTTCTCCCGGCATCTAGCAGCTGCCCGCTGTGCTACTCCTCTTCACCAGGCTCTGTCTCACCAGTAACCCACTGGTCACAGTCTCAGGATCTGCCCTGATGCAAGTTGAGACTGACTCAAATCCAGTATATCTACGTGGCTGGATTCAGACAAAATGGCCAAAATGGCGTTTATTATTTTTACGTATTGCTTATATATCTTAGATAGTACATGTGTCAGACCCTGATAGGCTTTCTGTCGTCGTCTTCTTGCTTGCTATTTGCTGTTGCTGTAGGTGCCCGTATGCTGTGGTTCTAAGTTCCAGTTTTTTCACATCCTGTTTACATACCTGACATTTTTGTGGCTGTCTTAAAGGTACACGACTAAGTCTTTAAAGTCAATTAACTTGTCTGCAGACCTATACCTAGAAATCAAAACTCCATTACCTTCTCTTAAGAGAGTTGTAAATCAACAAAAGCAAAGAGGACTGTGATCCATGATTGATTCTTTTTTTTTGTTGTTGTTGGTTTTTGATTCCTTGTTCTTTGTTGTGATCAGTGAGTGAGGCTCAGTTATCCCTGATGTTTATGTAGGGCACTAGGTGGGCTCTATCTCCTTTCATTCCAGGCTCAGACTAGATGGCACAGTTCAGACTTTGTCTGTACCCCTGCGTGAGAATTTAGATCTGCGTTTTCTCCTGTAATTCTGTACCCTCTAGATCTCATTGCAGATTCTAAAATTGAAGACAAAGCGCTCAGCAAGACCTATAAAAAGACATATTTTAATATAATGCAATTACCTGCAAGATTAAATGAGTTCAAAGTGTGTAAGGTATATATCATCTCTCATTCTGTAATGTGACTGTCACAGAGTGCAGGTAAACCAGTTTCTCAGTTTCAACATCTTTTAGACCTTGAAAATGGGGAACAGACAAAGTCTGCTAGCAAGAAGCCGGAAAGCTTGGGCTGTATTGACACCCATGAGAATCACCTGAAGTGAGCTTGACTTGTTCAGAAGTAAAATGGCCAGACCAGAGAAAGTGTTGTTGCAAGTCGTGAACTGATGAGCCTGATAACGAGGCAGTTATGAGCTGACTGTACAAAGCTTCGCTCGAGAGCCTGGAAGGAAGGAGAGGATCATTCAGTTATTTCTAGTGGTATTTCAATGTGGCGTATGATGCACAGACTCTGGGAGTGGATCTAAGGCACAAAGACAGTTTATTAAAATCAAGCAAGCCTTTTATACCTTTGCAGGAGGCTGACATGTCAGTCTGTAACTATGCTCAGTAATTTTCCACTCTTAGCGCTTTTTTCTATTGCAGACACAGCAGCTTAGCAACTCCCTTTATCTACAAGGCCACAAGCACTGCAGACTACTCCGTATCTTAAAGTTTCTCTTCTTGCTCCCATGGCTTCCTTCCAACAAGCATAACTGTGCCTCTCTCCCAAGGTCGGTTTTCGCTCACTGACACCGCTGAGCTAGCTCGAGACATAGCCACATTTCAATACAGGAAAGATGCCTGCTGGGCATACTACTCAGTGACGTTTTATTCAGGCCTGACTTTCCTTTGTTCTGCTTATGTTCTAATTCTCACAAGTTGCAGACTTAAGAAAATCTTACTCACTAGTTATACTATGTTCTCTGGCCATCTTCTTGGCCACAGGCCAAGAAACTTTCTCAGCCTTTTAGGGCTTCTAATTCATGCAAGCAACATAAAGTATGGGTCTACTTTTTTCTACAGTTTCATGATGGAAATGATGGGGAAATTATTTTCTGACAGTATACAGAATACACTTACTACAAGTTAAGCATTCATCCTTAGATGGGGTGTGTGAGTTGTGATACTAATCCATGGATGTCTAATTCATTAGTCTTATTGGGAGGTCAAGGGAGATTTGATCGTGCAAGTTTTGTGCAATTGCTATAGTGTAATAATCCCGTGATTCAGGACTCATGATCATCACCTGAAGGGGCTTGGAGGGAATGGTTTGAATACTTTAAGAGTTTGCGAAAGGCCAAGTATGAAAACATCAAACCTTCGTAAATGTAAAACACAAACCCAACAGGACTGATTGAAGAAGCACAACTAGCATAAAAGGAGAGCCATGTAAAAAAACAGAATGTAGATGTCAGACTTCTATGTGAATGCAGCTGCTGGCAGTTGTTAATTTTGATTTGTGTTAAATAAGCTGAAGTCAGAAACTTGTCTGTTCATTCCAAAATGTGAAGAATTATTCTTAATAGAAAAATAAAAGTAATGTTAAAATAATTTTCAGTCTAGATTAATAACAACTACGCAAGTCCATTCGCTCTCCCCTAGCATGTATAGCTGTGTGAGCCATGGAAGAACAGTGTTTAAAACTATAGGACTTATGTATATGTATTTTAATGCAAGCTGCTGTAAATGCAGTAGTTGTTAGTGTTTGCGGTTTGCTCACTGCTCTGAAACAAAAGGTGGTACAGAATGGCCCCTCCGTTCCCCCTTTCTTTGCTGGAGGAGCAGTTGCATCCTCCATGCCTGTTTCCTCACTGAGTTTTCTCAGGACATGCAGGGGGATGCTCTGTTTGACAATGGCGTATGTTGGTTCTGCTGGAGATCGAGGCACAGATAAGAGTGTAACTTGTTCCAGGCTACTTGCTTTTCACAAAGGATTGTCATGGGGATATTTGACGTGTTGTGCTTTGCACAAGGTACAGAAATGTTGAGGAGGCTCCTCCTGGAGCTTCCTCCGCTTTTCTGTAAGCTGTGATACAGAAGTGCACTGCAGGACACAGCCTGCTCTCTGTTGAGAGAATAGCTGCAGAGCCAAATTACAACTGCCAGCACACGTGTGCTTTGCATTGCAGGGATCTGTTCCCACTGATTTCTTCTAAATTGGGCCTGAAAGCTCTTAAATGCAGCTTCTGTGAAGGAACTTTGTGTTGCTCCAGCTTGTCACGTATGTGTATCATCACAGCAACTTGAATCAGCACTGTCTGGGTATGCACTGCTAGCATCAAAGCATCTCCTAAAGTATGGAATATTGATGTACAGCATAATTACAGGTTTTCCATTTCAAACTGATCCCTTATCCTACTAGTAAACAGAGATTCCTCACTCTCCCCTTTGTGACTGCAGGTTTTACAGAATGCTCCAAATGAAATTCTCGTTGTAGCATCTTCCACGCTATGCAATCTTCTTCTGGAATTCTCTCCAAGCAAGGAGGTCAGTATTTATCCAGAAATGAAAAAGAGTTAATAGACAAAAGTTACATTATACAATGGATAAGTAAGCATAAAGGTGTCTTAATTGGTAGCCACTATTTGTGAAGTGTTCTAGAGCTGCAGTGTTAGGCAGGCTGTATCACTAATAGTTTGTGAATAGAAAAACCTCAAATCATCTGTTTACAGTGCTGTTATAGTTAAATATGGTTGAACGGTTAAATGTAGTCTCTAAAGAAAAGAATCAGATGCAAAATTTTGGAGGTTTTTTATTTGTGGAATACTTACCTAAAAATTGATATGGAAGAAGAAAACAAACTGATAATTGGAAATATGATCCATTGTCTTAGAGACTTACTGCTGTAATCTTGAAAATGGTGGCATGGCAGAGTTGTGGGTTTTATTGTTCTTGAATGAACGATACAGGATATCTGTTCTTGGTTTCTGCAATGTCTGTATTTCATACAGATCATACATACATAACAGCACTTCATAGCAATGGAAAATTCCCCAAGTCTTAAATATTTCTTAATTACAGGAAACATTTGCAAGGTTGTATATGTGGGCTCCTGCGGGGCACTTCAGATTACCTTGGTTTGATCCATTGATCTTGGTGGTTTTAGTCAGGTCTGTGAGACTGAATATTAACTGAAATAACACAAGCACAGTTCACTGGCCTGTGGGCTTCCCTGTTCATACGACATATCCCAGTCAGTGTAGTGTTTCCACTTCACATTGGATTGAAATACTGCATTTTCTGTCGGGACATGTGGTTCATGTAAAAAACATCATTGCCAAAACAAAATATGCAAAACAGAGGCATATTTAGAAACATTGGATTTGAAAGCATCTATAAACCACCTGATCTTTATTTGATATATCACCTTTTTTTCCCTATATAGTATTTTGAAAATTGTATGTAAACTACCACTTGCTTCAGAAAATAAACAAAGCTGAAGCAGATCTGTATTTTACCCTGTAAAAGAGCTGAGTCAAAACCAGTTTTGCAATGTCTCCCCTCTGCTGTGGCTGTGGAGAAGTTCCTAGGAGCCAGCCAGCTACCTGATCCATCGCAAAATCACTGGCATTGCAGGGCACAAGTGCTTGGGACCAGGTGAACTTTGGCATAAACTGCTGCTGCCTGCAGGGTTCTGTTACAGTCCTGCTGCTATTCCCTGAGACGAGCCTGTTCCTACAAAGTGCTGTCTTTTCCACACATTCCTGTTTTCTGATTAATTCAGCTCTTAACTGGGTTAAAAACCACACAACTTCCCCAAAACTCGGGTAAAAAACTTCACTGCTTTTGAAGCAGTAACTTCTGGAAGAAAGGAACACCTTAAATACTAGAGTGGAATAAGTCATCAGACGAATCCTTTTAGCACGTGAGCTGTTCAGGTCTTAGGTAAAACTAGTACTGCAAATTTGGTTCAGATTGAAAGCGGTTATTCCAAACTTAACTCTCATTACATTAGTCAGCTGGAAAGAAAAGGTGCGTGATATTTATCCTGTCATTTAAAGATGTGATGCTGCAAGGTTTTGCATTTCAATCTGATCATCAAGAAGAGTCTCCGGTTTTCTTCATTATGCTAAAGTTTTTCTGTTGGATTTTGGTTTGATCTGATTAGTAAATGCAAAGATTAAATGTCAACAAAGATAATCAAGTAGCTTTCGTTGTCCGTAACCTCTTTTAAACAGTTGCATGCATCCCGCTTGATACCCAAAAAGATGTGATTGCTCAAGGAAGACTGTTTTTGGAGAGCAGTCCCATGCTGAAAGTTGTTGTGGAAAACCTGTTTGCTTGTGTGAGTGTGGCAGATGTGCGTGTAGTATTACAGCAGTAGGGGTGTGTGTGTGTGTGTATATATATATACACACACACACACACACACGTGTATGGCCGTGTGTATACATGTACACATGCACATGAGAATAAAGCCATCTTGATCTGAATTTTTCCTTGAAAACCTCCCTTTTAATGCTCATGAATATAGGGTGTGGCTTGGCCAGCTCATGTGAGTGGACTAGACATGTTGTATACTCAAGAATAAGATAATAAGCAAGCCTTTTTTGTATTGTATTTACGTTTTTGTATATGTGTAATTAGTCTAAGTAGTGTTTTAAAGACATTTTCCTCCCCCCCCTCTTCATTTCAGCCCATTTTAGAATCAGGAGCCATAGAACTTCTATGTAGTTTAACACAGAGTGAAAATCTTGCCTTGCGAGTGAACGGCATTTGGGCTTTAATGGTAAGCAGAACACACGGATGAAATACTGCTCGTGATTTTGCTTCTTAAGAAGTTTGTGAATGTAACTTAAAGAACTCATCAGTTGTTATTAAAAATAACATCACTGAAATCCGGCTTGTCTTTCCCACCTAAGTACAGAAGGAAAACAGTATCAGCCTGGAACACTTCATTAGTTAGTCCGTAAAATAAAATAAAGACTTCAATTCTGATACCAGTTTGGTTGCCAGGGTCATTCAGGGAAACAGTTAAGTAGTGTCAGTAGCATTCCAGGGGACAAATAAAAGCAGGTAATAACGAGGTCAGCCATAAGACTGTGTGGGAATTTAATTCACTGTGTAGCAGTTCATAAAAATTATGACCTTTGCAAGATTATTTAGGAAGGGACATATGTTTGCAGGTAATAGTCTACTAGAAAAGTGAAAGCCCAAGTTCAATGTAGAAATTCAAGCAAAAAATATCTGTCTCTTTCAGAACGTGGCATTTCAAGCAGAACAGAAGATCAAATCAGATATCTTACGAGGTCTGAGTACAGAGCAGTTATTCCAGTTGCTTTCTGATTCTGATGTAAATGTTCTGATGAAAACTTTGGGACTGCTCAGGAATCTTCTGTCTACTCGCCCAGTAAGTAGAGCTGCAAACACACCTTCTTCTGAAAGCCGATCAAACATGGAAACAATACAATACCTTTTTGTAAGACAGGTTATTTTTCTTTTTAAGATTAATGTTCCACATATTGCTATGACTGAGGCCTTTGGATTTTTCCAAGTAGCTGTAACCAAATGTACAAATCTGCATAAGAAAGCATTTGAAAGTGTTATCTATGTCCACTGTAACTTTGTAATTATGATCAAATATAGAGCTAGACAGTTACATTTAATGTTCAATTCCATTGCATTTAGCTTTCAGCAAAATTATTTTCCTAACAGTCTTTCTGTGAAACTTGTCCAGAACAACAATAAGAGCGTTGCACTGTTGAGTCAATGTGTGGAGCAGTGCTTAGCTTAAGGATACCTGTGTTTCTTCTTTCTTGACACCTGAAATATTTCTGTTCTTACCCAACTATATAGATAGTACTGGCTTTTTGAATTTGACTGTGGGACTGTGCACTTACAAAATGCATACGTTCATTTTACACACTGAAATAAAATGGTTTGAAAATGTAAGCCCATGAATTGTTTTTGACAGGGAGAAAGAGATATTGGTGGAGGAAAAGAAAGGGGTAATCCCCTGTGAAGAACAGAGGGAAAACATGCAGCAAACATTTGGCAAGCCAACATTTTTGTGGGGGAAAAAAACCACGAAGCCTCTACTGTGCATTTATCACGTATTGTGTTTCTACCATAAAAAGGTCACTGCAAAAAATCTTCTGATATTTGTACTCGTTGAGTCTCAATAAGCTTCATAGAAAATTAGCTCTGTCTTAATGTGAAAAGATATTTAATAAACACTCATTCATTAAATTCACCCTGAGCTCTTGACAGCAGAGTCTCATTATCACTTAAGGTGTTCTTAATCTGAAACTACGTACCAGCTTCACCTACTTTCTGTAGTATGTTTTAGAGCCAGGACCAGCCATTCCCATTCTCTGTCCAAAACTCACTCCAGAAAAACTCATCCAGCAGCTTTCGAATGAGGTCTCGTTATTAGCAATTTTAAGAAGTCCTACAAGAATCTCTAACGCCTTAAAAAACTGTAGTGTGTCATGTGGTGGTAATCTCTGGTGGCTGTTTGCAGTCACTCTTTGAGTTTTGCTATCAGTTAATCCAGTAGATCGAGTTTCATCTTTTTCTGTTACGCCTAATGATCATTTTTATTTTAGTGTAGGTGTTTATCATCTGTGATCAAATGACCTTTTACCTGTAAGTCTTTTAACTTGAGACAGTTTTCCTAAACAATAAGTAACGTATATGGCTAATTTCTCTGAACCCTCTCAGACTTTTGAAATGTGGATAATCGGACCTGGTCACAGTGTTCCAGTAAGAGTAGCAAATACCAGATAAGAAACCTCAGTTTCCTTACCCCTCTCTGATAGCTCCCTGTTACCAGAAGTGGTTCTTTCTAACTGCAGCGTCATGCTTAGAGCTTGGGTCCAGCAGGATTCAGTCTTCAGACTGGCCTCCGTGCAACTGGGAAACCAGTGTCTTTTCTACAGGTTACAGTGAAATCAGAACCAAGGCCCATATGTCTCAAACAAGACCAAACTTCAAATGAAGAGGAATATTATGAAGTGTTTATGCTGTGATAAGTTCTTGCTTTTGGGAGACCTTGCTAGGAGCTAGGGTCTTTGTGCGATGTTGCTACTCTTTACTTAGAGTAATTCAAGTAGGAATGCCCCTTCTTTGTCTGGAAAGTTATGTTGATTGTATTTCATTATTGCTTTGGCAGCACATAGACCACATAATGAGCACTCATGGGAAGCAAATCATGCAAGCAGTGACCCTCATTCTGGAAGGGGAACACAATATAGAAGTCAAAGAGCAGGTACTCTTTGTTTGTTTCATGTTGTCTTGGCAGAATGAAATTTAAGGAACAGCTAAGAATGTTTACTCTTATCAGCTTGTCTTTTTTGTTTGGGGTTACGATGAGCTGTGAATATGTTCCTGAGATCTGTCAGCTTAACTTTAGTACCTACAGGAGTGCTGTTCTTTCTAATGGATTATTGTAAATGTATTTGAATTGTATTCAGAGTGGTTTTTTAAATGTCGGTTTGCTAAAGAGGAGAGCACGGTATGTGAGAGCAGAAGAACTGAACCTAAGGCAGTTGCATGGCAGAAAGGGGACAGAAGGAACAAGGCAAGAGAAAGAAGCCAGTATTTCACGCTGGGGAAAGCATGGTTATTTGCTCCTGTAGCAGCCATTGGAGCAGTCAGTGATGAAGAACACAGTCATCAGCCGCCTTGTGGCAGTAATGCGTGTTCTGCTGGGAGGTGCAGGAACTCAGCTGTTCTTGGGTGCCTACAGGAGCCAGCAGCAATTAGAGGAGGAGAGATACTAGCAGAGAAATGAGTCGGCTGGTTTAGCCCAGGAAAAAGCGGGAAGGAACATGCCCTGACAAATTAAAACTTAAGCAGTATACAAGAGAAGAGGGAGAAGGGAAGAGGAGGTGGCCTGTACGGAAAACATCCCTGGCTTGGTAGCAGCTTAAGGGAGTCTGTGTACAGGGATACCTGTTGCAGGGATGCTAAGGCAAAAGTAAGAGGATAAATGGGCAGAATTTGGCTGATTAATTATTGTGACAGATAAGACAATCAGATGGAGAACCATGTTTCTTCTGCATATAGGGCATGTGGTGGTGAAGAATGGGGCAGCAAGAAGCTGTGGGAGAGTCTAGAGAGTTGCTTTGACTTAGGATGGATATTAGTAGCAAAGAGCATGGCAAACGAGTACAGAAGTAAAGCTAAATCCAGACTGGTCTAAATCTCTGCTCAGTGAAGAATGGGCTGAAGAAAACAGGCCTTTTATGGCTATTTAAGTGCAAAATTAGAAAAAAAACCCCAACAACCAAATGATTCTTAATAGATAACAAGTTTAGTGATACCATGGTTCTGAAACAGCTGAGGGTTAATGAGTTGTGTCTTTCTGAATAATTCTTCCTGATAAAGCTCTAGTGACAGGAATGGCCTTCATTGCAAGGTTCTTTACGTTGCCAAGCCTCTCAGAATTATTTTGGAGGAGAATCAGTTCTGAGAATTGCTCTTGGAAAGGGCTAGTAGATTAGGGTGGGATACAGCCTTCAGGGTTTGGGGCTTTTATACACGGAGCGTTTTTTTTTGTCCCTGTGGTGTGATCAGCAGCTTGCTTTTATTTCAGTCAAGTCATACATCCAGCACTGCCTATCTGCACGCAAGAACACATACTTCTAGCAGGACAGTACTTAAACTCTGTCACTGACAGGGCTCATCAGTATGTAATTAATTGCTTGGAAGTAACAAATCTCTGCAACTGCTGACGTGAATGTGGTGCAGCTTAGACATGGGCATCATACAGGTGCTGGTCATTCTCCAGTGTCCCCCTGTAGTCATCCCTGCACGCCCAGAAAAGATGGTTAAGTTCTTCCACAGCTCTTTGGGAAGAAATTTGTAGAGCATCTCCCAGTGCCTCCTGAGAACCAGGAAAGCTGCCTGTGCAAGTCTTAATGTCATGTGTATGTAGTGCAACATGAGCCTAGATGCTTCAAGGTTATTCTGTAGGATGGATTCTCTAATTGCCAAGAAATAACTAGATGCCTTAGTAGTTTGAGTTATCTCTGCAGGGGTGAGACTTGTGGAAAAGAAGTTATTACTGTGCTAGATCAGCAGATAGGCCTCTCTTTTTCCTTTTCCTGGCCTGAAGAACCAGACGGATATGTTTGGTTTTAGTTTTTTCCCTAGCCACTGATACAGAATAGACTGCTTTATTTTCCAGTGTATTTAATCTTTTCTATATGCTGCATGTTTCTATGAGACACTTAAAATTTTACTCATTGAAATGAATTAACGAATATTGCTTTTTAGTTTAAAAAGGCAATGTCTGCTTTTTGCCAGGGCTGTTCATCCGCAGCTGTTAACTCTTTGGCATTGGCCCCAGATGTAAGCAAGCTGGAAACTCTGGATTAGAGATAATAAAGCTAATTAAATAAATTGGTTTTTACAAGTTCAGAGCTGTCAGGGAAACTGTATGAGTGTGCATGTGATCTGTTGCCAAATAACTTAACAGTTTTTCCTCTCTTTCAGACATTATGTATACTTGCCAATATAGCAGATGGGACGACGGCAAAAGAACTGATTATGACCAATGACGATATCCTACAGAAAATCAAATATTACATGGTATGGGGAATTTGTCTTAAATGTTTTTTATGTTGCTCTTCTGCAGGAATGAAAGAGAGTACTTTAGCATTTTGTTGTGTAAATTGTTCAGTATCATGCACTTAACTTTCATATACCCAGTTGTGTTCAAGAAATCACGTAGTACAGTTCTGTATGGCAGGGGTGTACTGAAGATCTGATTAAAAGGAAAATCCAGTGGTTGCTTCCCATCAGAATGTTACAGTGACGTAAGCAGTACCTGTAAAAACTCTACATGGAAAACATCTCATGATCTTGGAAAAGGGATATCTTGTAGACCTCAATAAGTATTTGGAAGGAAGTGACTGAATGCTACTCAAGTGCCTTATGTTGTGGCACTAACTTTGAGAGAAGTTGTAGATAAGAATTAGTCTCAATTTTGCCACCATGTTTGTTACAGGATGAATGCCAAAATGTAAGTGAGAATTTCTTCATTTCTTCATCTAAACTTGAGTACTGTTTTTCTATAGAGTCATTCAAATGCGAAACTTCAGCTTGCTGCCATGTTCTGTGTATCTAATCTCATATGGAATGAAGAAGAAGGTAAGAAAGCCTCATTATTAATGCATATACAAGTTGCTATCCTGACCAAAAGGCTAGTGTTGCATAGGAATCGGTATTTGCAGTACACAGCACAGCGGGATCCAAAACGTAAAGGGAGACATCGTTATAGGCGTAATATGGAATAAGTGAGAGTGGTCAGGAGGACACTGAGGAAAGTGTAGAGAGCTGTTCTGGGGCAGGAAGGGGAGACACAAGGAGAGTGTCAGTACATAGTTGATGAGTCATTCAGTAGGGGATTTCCACCTGTAGCATTTCTGTAAAATCTAAAAACCATTGGAGAGAAAGAGAATCCTAGTAAGGGAGCTTCCAGCTTCTGAGCCTTAAGGAGGTTGTGGAAGTTCATTGTTGGAGGGAACAGGTTCACTGGAGAGGATAAATGGATTAGAAAGGGGATTTGTTGCAAAGAATTTTCCCCAGCATGGATGGCTTGAATGGGTTGGTCGGTGAGTCTTTGAAATCAGTCAAAGGACTTCTGGGTGGAACTGGAAGGAATGGGGAAGGTATTCGATAAGAAGAGTCATGGCCTGGAACAATGGAAAGCAACCAGGAGGGAGCTGCAGGATGCTGCTGCACAGAGAAATACGTGTGTTTGTGTTGAGTGTGGAGAGGGCAGCTGGAGGCAGCAGTGTGGAGCTGGAAGAAATGGCAAGGGAAGGAGTGGTGGGAGGTGATGTGCTTTGAGGAACGGTGGGGCTGGGAGGAGGACTTTCTTGGATGATTTACAGACGCTCAAGTTGACCATGCTGCTCTTCAGCAAAGAAATCAGTGTGTCTGCTTTGGTTTTGATTTTTCCCTACTGTGTGACTTACTCCATATCTCTCGGATCACAGAACTTCATTCAGTGTGTGGCACTTGGCTGCGCTCCTGGTGGCTTTCTGCTCATTAGACTGGCATTATACAGTGCTACAAGTCAGACTCAGAAACACAGCTCCCATTAAATGTTCTCTGCATCCAAATCAGAGAGATGAGAATAAACCAGGTGAAGTCAAGCTTTTTCAGGATAAAATGTGTTCAGATTTTTTGCCTTCAAAATTTTCTTTTCTTTAAACATACACATATGGAGTACAAAAAAAGAAACTCTATTTCCCTTGGGAAGCAGCCACAGCTGAGGGAGTTTTTCTGTTGCTGAGTTTGAGCTGAACTGTGTTCCATACCCCTCCTTTAAGCTGGTTTCTGCTACCACTCCTTTCTTCTGTAGACTTTTATTTTTGGTGGTATTCTCAACGATGTGACTTACTGTTGTAGGTTCACAAGAACGCCAAGATAAACTACGAGACATGGGAATAGTAGATATTCTACATAAATTGAGTCAGTCATCAGATCCAAATCTGTGTGACAAGTGAGTATAAACAAAAATCCAAAAAAGAAGACTAGAGGGAAATCTTTTTTTTATTAAAGAAGTGTCTTATTTTTGAAATCTTTTGATGATAGAAAATTTCCACAGAAAATGGCTATCATTGCAGTGCATTTCATGGTGTATAAAGAAATTGTGATGAATGCTTATTGAAAGAACAGGTTTTGAATTGATCTGGAGTTTAATGAATTTTAATGAAGTTCTCAATAGTATAGAAAAACTACACTTAAAATCTTGTAAACCAGTGGAGGATCCTCTCTGAAATCTCACTGATACGCAAATATTTGTGTAAACTTTGGACTACTAACAAAGTTCCAGAGGACTGGAACAATGGTACACCATCATGTAACACTATGAATTTAAAAGGTAATACAGGATCACCGCTGTTGTTAATCTCAATTACATTCTTTTAAACTAATCAAGTTCAACAGTAACTGCTAACATATCTGTTCTGTTACTCATTAATTACAGTATCCACACAGATAGTCTAGCTTCTTCACAAAGACATAGAACCAAAATAGCTAATGACAATTTCTGGTTTTTTATGTTCTCTCTGCAATTATCCCCACCTACAGTTAATAACAGCCTGCATTTCTTTCATGGACTAAAGGAGTTGATCTGATTTTTGGAAGAGGTCATACACAGACAACACCACTCAGAACTGTGCATTGTTTTAAAATGCATTAAATTTGGGGTTCTTGTTTTTATGGAAGGTATTCCAATGTTCTTAGACATCTTTGTAGTAAAGTTAGGACTTCTCTGTTTAAAATCAACGTCAGAATATCAGTATTGAAGGTGCTAATCAGGAACATACAGATACCAGGAACATACAGATACCAGTAAACAGGCTCACAGAAAATTACAGAAAAGCTAAATAGGGTTTTCAAACAGTGAGAAATATGAGTAAAACTTAGACCAGTAAAAATACTTTCTGCTAAATGGGCCTTGCCTGTCAACACTTAAGCCTTGGTTTTAAGAGACTGATTTAAGGGAGCTGATTGCGCTTAGCACTGTTGCAAGTCTCCGTCCCTCCTGTTTCTTCTGGCTGCCCGCTCCCACTGTTACCATATCCCAGCTCTGCCTCATCAGCCCCCTTGAGGAGCTGGTATGGTTTGTGAACACAGCAGGAAACTTGGAAGAAAAAATAATCTTCTTCTGGGTTACCGAGTAGTATCGGATCTTGGATCAGTCTGTCAGGGTCACGATAGCATGATTGGGACGCGTGGGGGACAAAGGAAGAGTAAGGCTGCTTACTTCAGGTGGTAGGAAAACACTGAATTAGCTGAGGCGATGATGAAACTGTAACCCTAGACTTCTGGGAGGTGTTTTTCTCCAAACAGAGATGTTGCACAGCATTAGATCACATAAATTCCAGTGTTACACTGGCTGCTGGTGCTTCTCTCCTTCTCGCCTCATGGTATGTTTTTGGTAGGGCTGGTATTCCTAACAGGACTAACATGTTTCTAGTACGTTCTGAGTTGCAACACCTTTCATTTCAGCTCGAAGACCTGCTTTTCATGGTGCATCTGTAGTACAGAAAAATAATTGCTCTTCATAATTATAGTTCTTAAGGAGTTTTAGTAAGGGATGTTGATAATGCAGTTCAACACGCATCTTAAGCCCCACCATACTTGAAAGTTGCTCGGTTTATGCTAAGCATCTAATACGCTCGGTTAGATCATCTTATTCTTAGATGCAAGGTGGATTCTTAAGTTGTTAGAGCCCACACAGAGCGCTTCTGCACCACGGACTAGATTCTTCCAAACTGAATAGCCAGTGGCTCGGCTTCCTTTTACCTCACTTGTTCACCCTCCCTCTCTTGCTGGCACAAGGCAGAGTCTTGTACATAAAGCTGTTGATGGTAAAGCCAAACCCCAATAATTCACAGGTTGTTCCTTTATTGCAGGGCGAAGACAGCACTCCAGCAGTATCTTGCATGATCAAAGACTAATTGGATCTATGGACACCCCTCATGTCTACTTAAGGAATAGCAGGAGATACTCCTGACTCCTTATATTTGCACAAGTCACCTTGGGCTGCATTTTTCTCAGGTGCAGGGAGCTGCTTTGCAGAAACAGTTTAAATGATCAGGTCTCCAGTGCACTTGAGAATTTTCTTGAGGTAGTTTCTTTACTCAGAGGACTCTTGGGGGGTTGTTTTGGTTTTTTTGGGTTTTTTTTTCCTGAGCTACCTGGACTTTCGGATAGAACAATCAGTCATCATTTTCCTTTTGGGCCTACAATTTTCTGCTTTTGCTGCAGCCTGTGTGTGTGGACGTGTGTGCGTGTGCTCGGGTGTGCACGTGTGCTTGGGTGAATGTGTGTGGGTGTGATACCTCAATTTTGTTTTTCTTTTTTTTTGTGTGAAAATCTTTTTCTACAGGTTTTCAAGGGTTAACCATTGTTTGCTGTACGAATACTTCAATGAATTATATACAGTTTGAATGAAATGTTATTTAAAAAAAAAAACCAAACTGTTGTATCCCATAAAGTTTATTTTGAATTTTGAACAGATGAATGTTTTTAAGTAAAATATATGCATTTCTGAACTTCAGCTTAACTTACATTATACTTCCTTTTTAAAGAGAAAAATAGAGGGAGACAGTAGACCCCAAATTATAAGCAGCGCATTCTGTACTGACAAGGTCCAAGGTTTTTTTACTGCCATACAAGGTCACCTGGTACTGATGACATGCTCAAATCCATGGAATGGGTCAACTGGCTTGTTTTGGATTTCTTCACATTTTTAGAAGAAAAGCTCATACTTCAGAGTTAGCATGACTGTTGACTTTTCTGGAAAGGAACAGGTGGCTGCAATATCAGCAGGTATAAGCTATTGCTTTCCTAGCCAAGAACTTGCTCAGATAATTGCTGAGGGATTAGCTTATTTCACTGGTGATAAGAATGTTCTGATCAGTAACATCAATAGAGAGCAAACAGTATGTTGCAGAAGTTCTGCTTTAAGAGACTGGAAGGAGCTGACAAGCAGTGATAAAGGGATTGCTTCTGTTTTGCATCCTTTACCTACAGATATAGTTTAGCGACTTACAAGTTATTTCCACGAAAGATCAGCTGGGTGTGTTAAGTAGGGAAGGGATGGAAAAATTGGGGTTTTGGTTTTGTTTGGGTTTTTTTAGCTCAGTAATGTTACTACAGATTTTCTGTATATAAGCAGATATACACAATTGCATGGATTTGGATACATGGATAATAAGTGATGGTATTTTATTGCATTCAGAAGCCTAGATTGTCCATAAATTCCTGAAGTTGTGCCTGTAAGTGTGGAGAAAAAAATAGGACTACAAACTAAGACGGCTGTTTTAAGGTTAGGCTGGAATATGGGACCCCAGTGGCTTCACAGTTAAATACGCATAGGAACAAATGAGGGCAGCAGGGAGCTCTCCTTCATGCAGTTCAGGTTCTTGCTTTCTTCCCGTGTCTACTTTCTGATTTCAGTTTAGACCATAGTTTTAATCGTCAGTGTCTCCAAACACTATATTTACATAGCACTAACAGGCACGCTGAAGATTGCAGCCAATGTCTTAAACCAAATCATTCTTTTGTTACATTGAACTTCAGGAAGGCTGCAGCAAGAAGAGATGTCTGTAACTTTGCTAACCAATTTTGATAAGTGTCTTAATCTTTGATTTCTGATCAGACGGTCAAATTGTGATAGCCTTTTTTTTTTTTTTTTTTTTTTTTTTTTTTGAGGTTAACTACTCGTGTCAGAATATGTGACCACAGTTTGGCCTGGAATTTGAATGTGCTATGTATCAGATAACTGTTATCACTTGGTTGCAAAGGCGAATATATACATGTCATGTAACTTCTTCCACTCTTGAAAGACAAATAAAAGTGAGCACCTGACACTTTTTCCCCAGGCATTGCAGTAAGTGACTGGCAGTTTTTTAATGTCCTTCTGCAAATTTTTCATGATGGACCTTGGGGGCTGAACAAAAGGGAAAGTAAAAATATGTGAGAACTTGATAAGTATCATTACCTCAGAAGTGAAACCTTGTTTATAGAATTCAGATATATTTTTGCGTGAACTGAGAAAAAAGTTCTGAGGCAAGTATTGTAATTGCAAAACTGTAAGTGTGCATCTGACATAAATTTGCAGTCCTGCTGTATACGTTTAGGAACTCAAGTTCTTACATATCTCTTCTCGTCCTCCCCCAGTTCATGTTTCTAAAAGCAAATCTGAGTTTGATTCTATAAAACTTCCGTGCCTAAAGGTGTTCAGAAAAAAGGTAAGTATCTGTTACATGTTTTGAGGTGGTTTCCTAAAATTCTACCAGTAAAACTAAAAAACGATGCTCAGACAATCTCGTTGCTGCATGAGAACAATTGGCGTTTTCCACAGATACCGATAGGACATACTGTTGGATGAGAACATTTTTACATTCAGTTAAGCTTTGTGAATAATTTTTGATGTTGCTATAGGTATGTACAAAAAGAATAATACTGTAAATAAAGAGAACTTTACCAGAACATCTAGATTTTTCTCAGCTTCATGGAGAAATCTCAGTTTTCTGTGCCAGCTTCTCTCCAGACTGACAGTTGATAGCCTGAGATTCACAGAGGGAGCAAACTCATTTGCCATTTGGGGCAAATCTTTGCCCACTTTAGGTAGCAGTGTCTTGTGAATTACAGGTTTGCTTGCAGAACCAAGGCAAAGTTTGTGTGGACAGAATACAAATCACTAGGATTTTGGCTGTTCCTGTGCCATTTCTCTTTGAAAACCGGTCCTGATCAATTTTGATTGGTATGTCCACTCTTTATATCTGGGTCCTTCTCTCAGAGGTTATGGCAAAGAAGTAAATACCTCTGCATGGAGTTTGGCATGCGAGTTGGCAGACAGGTGGTACGCTTGGTTGCTCCCCACCGCCTCCAGCCCACACAGAGTAGTCTCTCCCACACAGAAAGTCAAAGGAGACTTACAACTTGGCGGTTGTTCCAGTCTCAGCTGTGTGTTGTAATAGTGAGAGAAGCCCAGTGTTTAAAAGTGTCTTCTGCCAGTATACTCTTCAGGCAAACATCTCATATTATTTTAATTTATTTTTACAGATGTTAACCATTGCAGTAGCTGCTGTGCCTCTGTGAAAGTGCTGGGAAGCAGTGACACAACAGGCAGAGGAATAATTGAATACGTAAGGTTAGATTCTTGTGGACTAGAAGATGGGTTTAACAGGGACTGTCATTGATAATCCTAAAATGTAAGCGCATGATAGGTGTAAACATGCAGAAACTTTGTGGTGCTTAAGATCACCAGGACTTCACTGGAGGCTTGTTTCTACATATGCTGGGGGCACCCAGGGGTGCAGTTTGCCCTGCTGAGCTGGTGCTGCAGGCACGGCAGCCCCTGCGCATCCCCGGGAGGTGCTGAGCCAGGACCCCTCGGCTCGCCAAGGGGGGGGAGGAGAATTAACAATTCCCAACCAGGAGCAACCTTCGCCAGCCGGAGGAGCAGGATACCCGCCGTCACGTGCTGCGTGCCACCAAGCAGCCCCGGCAAGGCCTGCGGCTGGGGCCCGGCGACCCCGGGCACGGGAATGGACGGGGTGAGCTGCAGCCCAGCATCGCCCTGGGGGCTGCGCAGGCACCGCGCTCTCACTGCAAATAACCCCCCCCACCAGCCTTCAAAAACTCAGCTGTTCGGAGTGGGGCCAGCAGCTTGTCCCCTCTGCTCCGTGCTGGGGAGGTCGTGTCTGCATCCCACAGCTTGTTCGGAGCCTCCAGTTTAGTAGGGGCAGGGGAAAAACCGGGGCGGGGGCGAGCGTGCTGGGGGGAGCCGGGCAGGTTTGGCAGGCACAGAGCAGGCGGGGGGCTCCCACCGCAGCTGCTGCTGGAAGGGGGGTTGGAGAGGGGACAGAGCTGAACCTCCTGGCTGCACTGGAGGGGCTGGGCTGGGCTGGGCTGGGCTGCGCGGGGGGGCTGGGCTGGGCTGGGCTGCGCGGGGGGGCTGCCATAGCAGCGCTGGGGGGCTGCCAGCTGCTCTGCGGGTGCTGCCAGGCCCGGGCTGGGCCGCTCGCCGCTGCCACCCGCCCGGGGTGAGGAGGGGGCAGCTGCGGGGTCTCTGGAAGCGAGCAGCAGCTCAGCGCCTGCAGCAGCACGTCGCTCCGTGAGCAGTGTGAGCAGAGCGGCGTCCAGGCCGTGGGCACCGCTGAGCCAGCCCTGCTCCTGCCCCGTAGGTGCTGCATCCTGGGTGGAGGAGCAAGGACAGGTAAAAAGCTTTCTCGGTGGTGCAGGTTGGCCAGCAGTTGGATTCACGTGGAGACCGTCTGCGGCGCTTTGTGCTTGGGGCTGCTGCTCCAAGGACCCTTGTTCCTGCTGAAGGATGGCCGCAAAGAAAAAGGAGCTAGTATCGCAGGTTAGTAGGAACGAGGGTTTTAAAATACCTTGTAAACTCATAGTAAGTACAAAGGATGAAGTTCAGCCTTGAGGTATCTCTTGATTCTGCTGGCAGAGCCCTGCTGTGAGGTCCTTGTGGTGGAAGAGGCGGGTGGGGGGTATGGGAGCGCCTGGCAGGTCAGATCGGCTCCCCAAAGTCGTGCTGTGCGGTGCAGCAGGAGGTTGCTACGGGCTGCAGGGCGCCTTGCAGAGCTGGCACGGGCTTGGTTGCTTTCGTAGATCAAAATGTATCTGTGTTTCATGGGACGCTTGTTCAGAGGACATTTAGAAGTAGGGAACTGGGAAAAGCAAGGGGGTGTGAATGGCAAGTGTCACCGAGCTGAGCAGGCCACCTGCTTAAAAAGATCGCTGTAAAGATGGAAAATTAGGAGGTACATGAAAAATTCAAAGGCTGAGAAACCTATCTCACAATGATGCGTGGAGGAATTTTTCACTGTGCAGGTGACCGAATGATCCTTTATAACCACCCGCCTAGGGGAGGGGGTTGCTGAGGGCAGTTTAGTATGCAGAAACCAAAGGAGGTGATGAAGGTCTCCTTCAAATTTTGGAACAAGTTTAGTCCTCACAAGAGAGAAATGCTGAAGGAGGTTATGGATTCCCTATCCCTGTTTGTTTACTGTTAAAATGGGAAAGCATGGAGTGAAAATGTGAGCGTTTGTGTAGGAGAAAGAGGTTCACTTTATGAAGGTGTAAAAATGGTTTCCGCTGCTGCTGGTCCAACTGTGCTCCTGTGCAATGGGGAAAATTACATCAACCAGACTTTGCACCTTTGGCAACTAAGGGAAAGCTGGGTCTAGCTCTGCAAAAATGTGATTATTCACATCTGCAGATGAAAGCTGAACCTCATGTAGGATGTGATGTGACGTCCTAGAAAAGTTCTGGTCATATTAGAGAAAAGCCACAGGGCATCCAAATTAGCAAAGCACTTTGAAGGATGCTGGCATTACTTTGCGTCCATCAGCTGAACTCATGGCTGAAGTCATTATCACAAATTATATCATAAATCATTTGAACTCATTAACATTCTGTGAAACTCTCTGAGGATGGTCCTATAACCACTGATAACCGGAATAATTAAATTTCTTAATTCTGCAAATGTTCTCTGAAAAAATTAAGTTTGGGGCCATGTACTAGATGGGAGAAGAGGTGGAGGGGTTTGAACAACTCCCCGTTGTGTGAGTGCGGTGGGCTCCTGGGGAAACCCTGCCCTGACCTCCAGTGACACCTGAAAATGTGTAAGAGCCCATTTAATTTGTGCTGGACTTTCCACTCTTGGAATTCTTGACTTTGCAATTTTAGCAGTCCTTTAATGCACGTTGGTGTTAATTATTGTAAAACAGTTGGCCTTATTGCAACTTATTGTCTTCCAGTGCAGACTAAATGTAATTAGGATTAATGATGCCAACTGAGAAAGTTATTAGGAATCTTCATTTTCAGGATGAACAAAACCAGATCTTACGTTTCTCAATAAGCCTTTCCCTCCCCCCCCCCCCCCCCCCCCTTAAACTTACTGTAATTTTCTAAGTACATACTGAGGGGCAAGTCCTGTAAGATGAGGAAGATGCTAAAGATCTTTATCTTTCTAGTAACAGTATTGAAGTGTGGGATAATACAGTACACGGCACAATGTATGGAGCTGTCTAGGGCATCTTTGACCGGGTAAGTCCCTGAGCAACCTCTCCTAATGCTGCCCCCTGAGCAGGGGTTACGCTAAGGACTCCACAGATCCCTTCCAGCCTAGATCTTTCTGTGCTTTCTTGTTCACTACCTTTTGGAAGTCTTTAGACAGCAGCTGGTAATTCAGGTAAGGACATGCTGGGCTCAGACCACCCTCTAGTGCCCAGACACCATGAAAGCCGGGGATTTGCTGGTTTGTTTTATCAAGGCTGAAACATCTTAACAAAGTAGTATGGCTTGTGTGCGGGCAGGGTGAGAAACTGCTGGTTGGGAACCATCTGGCTTACAAAATGCAATGAGGGCTGGGTCTGAAATAGGTGTGAGGAAAGGAGGACGTGTGCTGGAGACAAGTGTGTTGAAGCAGCACTCAATGCTGCAGCCCAGCCCAGCCCAGCACCTCGCTGCTGCTGCTGAGCACCATGCTGGCTCTGCTGGGAGGCCCCCACTGAGCTGGGACCTACCAGGTGTCAGTGCGTGTGTGGCTGTCCGAGCCCATGCTGCTTGTGCCGTGATCCAGGCAGCCTGCAGGGAACCAGTGCAGGCGGTCATCTGCCTGTGGCGCTTAATTGTTTTAGCTGCTAGCCTGTGTTAAAACATCATTATGTATCAGACTTCCATTTAAGCGAATGCACGGTAGCTGTTTGTGTTTCTTCTACAGCAGGAGTGCTGGGGTGGGGAGCTCAGGGTCCCGCATCCCCGCTGCCTGCTGCTTTTCCCGGTGCCCGTGCACCTGCAGAGCGGCATGGTGAGGCAAGGCACAGGGGGAGCAGCTGGAGCCCTTCCCTGCTCCTGGATCTTGCTGCGTGGCCCCGCAAAGAGTTGTGCTGCCGTAAAAGCAGGAGACTGCCAACCCCCCCCCCCCGAGGTTGTGTGGGTATCTCACAGACCTTCCCTCTTGTGCCATACTCCGCGCAGCTGCGGCCCTGGTCAGTCAGCTGGAGGCCCTGGTAGGGCACGGGGGCTTGTCCCCAGTCACCCCCAGAACAACTCTTAGTCTCTCTACGATCCAAGTCTGGGGTTCCCAAGTAGCCAGACTGTTCAAGTAGTTGCTGCCACCAAATGGGAGGGCTTGCTCTTGCCTGGGTGCTGCTGACCTTCCATCTGCCATTCTGTGGTTCTTGTGAGACAGGAGGCTCTAACCCAGTAAGATTTTCTGCGGAGCTCGCTGGCTCGCTGCTGGGTCTGTCAGAGCTGGCACAGGTAACAGCGAGAGCACGTGGGAGGTGAGGAAGGAAGGAGAGTTTGGGAGTGAGGGTATCTGACTTTAGCTGTCTTGGGGGTCTTCCACCCATGTTCCAGCCCAGCTTTGCCCTGCCCAGCTGGTGAGAGGATTGCGGTCAAAAGGGTTCCCTGAGCAATACCTTGGGTGATAAGGCCTCAGGCAGGCAGGGCTGTCTTCAGTGCAAGCAGGAAGGGACTTGTCAACATGCTGCAGCAGGCAGGTAGTACCTGCTGGCTTCCTGACGCGTTTACTGTGTTTGTAAAATTTTCGCACACAGATTAACATCAATAGCCAGGAGCTTTGGGAAGAAATGCTGTGTCTCAAAGGACTCATTGGTAAGTGTTTGGTCAACATACTAGGTTGCTTTTGTTCTGTGTTACAAGGACACCAGTACTGTTAGGAATCAGTTACAACTGATAGGGATGTTCAGTCAGTCCCTCCATTTCTCCTGCCCTGGATGGAAGAAAGCAACGCACTGACAGGTGAGACCATCTGGAGGCTGTAGTAGTCATTACATACTGTCCCACATATGCAATCAAAGCAGTGCTGGTGCAGAAGCTTCTGGAGGCTCCAGTCCAGCCAGTCGCTTGGAACAGCTGTCCCCAGTGCAAGGAACAGCTCTGGTACCAAGGGTGGGGGTTAGGGGGCTGCCAGGTAAAGCCTTGTGCTCTGTGCAGCAGTTTTCCCTAGAAAATCTGGTGCCTCCAAGGTCACAGCCATGTCAGTGTTTCTTCTAAAGACATCTCCATATCATTGTTACTAGCTTGTTATTTTATAATGTGGTTTCATCCTCTGATCTAGCATTTGAAACCTTGAAAGTGTATAACAGTTTCTACTTCAGAATTGAATCCATAGCCCCTCCAGGGCTCAACAGGAGCCCTGCCACACTCCAGACAGATCTACGGGAACAACAGCCACAAGCTGGTTTTTTTTGTTTGTTTGTTGGGATGGGTTTTTTGGGGGGGGGATGTTTTGGGTTGTTTTGGCTGGACATGAGGCAAATCTTCTCTGGTGACCTCTGCAGCACCATCCTAGGGAAGAAGGAGACCTCAATTTTCAGAGGTTTTCATGATTCTTCTTACTACACTAGCACCCTTCCAAATGATTATGCTGCAAAGTGGAGAAGTGCACAAACCAGCCTGTTGGTCTACGTCTGACCCGTTTTGACTTCATTTGTACCCATTGTCCTGCTTGCAGTTGTTGATGCATTTCAGACCTGGTGTGGTCCATGCAAAACAGCAGTGGATCTTTTCCGAAAAATAAGGAATGAAGTTGGCAGTGATCTCCTGTGTTTTGCTGTGGTAAGATCTAATTTGGCACTGCTTAAAATACTCAGTTCCCTGAAATTAGCAGGTAACTAAAGGCTGAAGTCATTTATCTTTCCGGTATTCAGCCCAAAAGAAAAAAGTGCTTTTTTCAGGAGTTTTCAGCTTGTGTGAGTGAGCCCGCCACCTCAGACACTTGGTTACATCGGTAAGGACTCACCAAGAATTTTCAGGCTTCAGCTATTCTGTACTTTTCAGATTTCTGCGTAACCAAGTAACACTAGGCAGAATCGTTAACATACGTGTCCCTCTGATGTACAGGGAGAGTCTCACCCCGAGGAGACTACGGGACCGGTGTCTAGTAGGGGGTTAACAGAGAAGGCAGACAGACTTTTCTCCGAGGTACAGAGCAAAAGAACAACAGCAATGCGATCAAGTGACACCAGGGGAAACCCAAGCAGATAGAAGGAAAAAGTAATCAGTATAGGAGTGGTTGAACACTGGGCTGGGTTCCCAGGGAGGCTGTGGAGCACTGATTCTTGGAGGTGCCCAGAACTACGGCAGCCTTGAGAGCTCCTGTAACACTGTGCCTGGCCCTGCTTTGGGCAGGGTCTTGGACTGGAGCCCCTCAGCTGTCCCTCCCTCCCTTGCTGGCAGGGTGACTCTGTGTTTAAATGCCTCTCCTGGCCGAAGGCCAGCTCAGCTGCTAGCAGAGCCGAGGGTGGTGAGGTTTCTGGTGGAGGCCCCTGCTCAGCCCTCCTTGCACCCTGCTGCTGCCCCTGGCCACCATAGCCCCTCCTGTCACTTCTCTCACCCCTTGTAGACAAGAGGTCCTGGCTTCATTTTTTCAGGCTGTTTCTCTGGGATGCACTCGGGCGAGCTGCTGTGAGACGGGTATCCCTGCCCCACTAAGGCTGCTGTTCCAGCTCCTGCGGGTGGGATCTGCCTGCTTCCTGGGTCGCTGGCACCCAGCTGGAGGTGGCCGTGGCCCTGGCTCTGACCAGTGTCGTTTTGTCCCATCAGTGGCCCGGAGGTGTTCTGCTGTACCTGGGGGCACGTGCCAGCCAGCTGAGGGTGGCTTTGAGTCCAGGCAACTGCATGTGTATTCCTCTGAAGCAGAAATGCTTTTCTAGAAATACCGGGCTTATTTTACGTTCCTTTTAGGCTGAAGTTGATTCCATCGATGCTCTGGAAAAATACAGAGGAAAATGCAAGCCTGTCTTTCTGTTTTATTCAGTGAGTGAAAAATATTTTTACAGTAGTTGCATAGCAATAAACATGACTTGCTGGTGGGAACAACTGTACTTTTTGAGGGATACTCTTTTTCTTTCTTGTGTGACAGGACAATTTTATTTGTTCTTTATCTGCTGGTATCTACTGGTGATAAAGTGCTGCATGGATAAGAACATACACCCAGAGTTTACATTTAAATCCTTGCTGCTTTGCCACCAAGAAACAGAATAAAGCAATTTTGTTTTATTAAAAAAAACCCCAACAACAAAACCACCAAACCCATAAACAACAAAAGAAGAGGTTAAAGTATGAATGAAGTAGAACAGTTTAGATTGTGCAGGTGGGTGAGAGGCAGACCTTGCACAAAGTTACAGGAGCTCTTCAGCTAGAGATTGTTGAGCTTTTTTTTTTATTATTATTATTATTTTTTATTTTTTTTTTTTTTTTTGCCCATGTAGCCTGTGATGGATGGCTGTGTTTCATGGCCCTTTCTCCTGTCTTAGTCATGAAAATCCCTATGATTCATGCTCAGGGGTCCCTGTGACTTGCTGAAACATGTATGTGTCCACAGGGTCTTGTGGCTGGCTGACTCCACGTGAGCAGCGTTCACGCCATGTTAGCGTGTGGACATGTGTGTTGCCCTGCGGGGTCCTCAGGTTCAGCCTCCTGCTACTGCAGGACCTCACTGCTCTCACAAGCTGCTTTGGTTCTTGCTATGAGCAATCAGGAATGACAAAGAGAGTTGTTCTGCAGTTTCCCTCTTGTTCTGTAGCAAAGCAGCTCTGTCCCGGAGGGCCTGGTACATAGTATCAGACATGATGTGCTGCAGTGATTTCCAGAGCCGGGAGGGCATCACTTGAGCACCCACTGATTTGCTTTTCACACCTTTCAGGGAGGAGAATTAGTAGCTGTTGTGAGAGGAGTGAATGCACCATTGCTGCGGAAGACCATCCTGGAACAGCTGGCAGCAGAAAGGAAGGTTTTGGAACATGGAGGACAGCGTGTGGTGGTAATCAGTTACTAAATCCTTAAATACCTGCGGATGTGCATGCCAGAGGAAAGGTTCAGTGCCCTCAGCTCTAAAACAGTTACTTCCTTGCAAAAATCCTGTCTTTTTGTCTGGACTGACTCTGAAATGTGGTTAGCACGCTGCTTGGGTGTCTGCAAGCCGGCGGAGCCTACCTGGATGGATGAAGCTGAAAGGGGTAGTTGACTGTGGTTTTCAAAACCTCTGTCCTCTTGCCAAGAGGAAAAGTAGTACCTATCGTCTAGCTCTGCAGGATGAAAGAGAAACTCTACTGTGACTTCTCTCAACCTGTTTACCTACCCTAAGCATGTCTTTTATTCCTTAAAGCTACCTTCCTAGCTGGCTTCTAATTCCAGGATCTCGGGCAGGTCTCTGTGTTGGCATTTCTCAGGCTGTGGTGGCAGACGGTTCATTGCTGTCTTAGTCATTTTTGTTTCCTGGTGTTGACTGATACCGTGGATTTCTGCCTGGAGCCTCTTTTGGAGCTCGGCCAATCTCTCTCACTAATCTGCAGCTGTAGGGACCTGCTGCCTGTACGCTGGATATTGCTGCGTGATCTATCAATCTGCCTCTCAGCAGCTCTGTAGCACAGTGGCCACGCAGTCTCTAGTGCCTGCTGGAAAGCCCTGGGCTACTGCATGGCAAATGTTCTCCTCCCTCCAGCACTGAGCTCTGTGTCAGTGCCTAGAGCCAGACCAGCAAGCTCAAGCTCCAGCAGCCTGCTGCCGGCCGGGGGTTGTTGGGAGCGGTGTCACTGAAGAAGCGCTGCCCACCCTTTGTTCTGAACTCGCCATGGGGCAGTATCAATTAATTCCTCCCTAGTTCTCAGACACCTGAGCGCCTATTGTCCCCTAGTCACCTCCTCTATGTCACTGATGACTTATTTAGACTGTTATTAAATCTGCTGTCAGACGTCTTGGGTGTCACCACCCCAGTTTGGTTCCACATTCCTTGCCCAGGCAGTGCTGGTGCAGGCAGTATCCTTAGAGCAGCTGAGTGGTCCTTGGAGCTGAAACCAGAGAGAGCCCCAGGCCCACCGCTCCCAGCCCAGCCAGCGGGCGCAGCCACGGCCACAGGGACCGTCTCTTTGTGGGTGGTCTCCTGAACTGGACACCTGAACTAACAGTGTTTCTGAGGAACAAAAATTACCTTTCTGTCTGTAACCTGCTAGTCTTAATGCACAGATGATGGTGTGTTGGAACTGCAAGCTGCCTCCACTGGGCAGCTTGCTCTGGTGGTGCTGGCTGGCCAGTTTCTGTGAATGCTTTCCCCCCAGCTTTTGCTAGTCAACTGATTCAGAGCTCAGGAGGTGACCCTGGACAGGTAGGTCCTCTCCTCTCACTGCTGAGCTGAGCCTGGCCCTGAGGACAGCCGGAGGACTGGTTCCTGCTCAGCTGGAGGTGGGAGGTGAGGACCTGCCTGGCAGATGCTCACCTCGAGGGTGAGAGGACACTTGGGATGTTCCTCACTCATCCACGTGCTTTTGCTGCCAGGTACAAGACAGAGCCTTCTCCCAAGAGGAGGGAAATGCGGCTGGTCTTCAGGAAGAATGACAGGAGGGCCAACCAGGTAAGGCTGCGGGGTCTCTCTGTGCCCTTAGTCCCCACCTTTGCTGAAGCTGGAACCCTATGCAACGCTCCAGCTGCTGCTGTGCCTCGGGCACGCTGGGCACAAGGTAGGCTCTTCCCCCAGCCCCGGGTGGATCAGCACACAGGCTAGTGTCACCTCGGAACACTGTATGTAGGCACAAATGAGAGTCCAGGGTAGTTTGGGTGCCTGACATTGCTGAACCGCAAGCATTTCTCCTTCCAACATGTGTTTTATTCTGCATTTGTTGGTACTGTCCCCTCCCCTTGCCTCCCGGCTTGGTGAGGGCTTTTGCAAATCCTGCATGGTTTTCTTCTGTCTCAAATGCCCAAAATACAGAACTAGCTGCATATGCTGCTCAGCTCTTCCAGGTTGTTTTAAAAAGAAAAAGCAAATGCTCAGGCACCAAATCTTGTTACACCTGGTCTTGCCTTGTTGAAAATCAGCTACATATTCCCTAAGACTTTTGTCTCTCACCCGATTCCTGACCTACAGGGCTGCTTTGTTCTGGCTTCTCAGGGCCGCAGCTGCAGACTGGCGCTGGGAATACCGAATCCCGGGCCCCAGGCTGCCGGGGGTCGTAGCAAACCCCCGGGCTTTAGCTGGGGCACGGCGGCTGCGGAGGGGTGCGGTGCGGTGCGTGCTCAGCTCTGCCTCTCCTTGCCTTACCTGTTCCTAACGTTTTCCCTGTTCCTTCCCTCACAGGCTAACGCTCCGTCGGGCCGGGGCCCGGTTTTCCAGCTGTCGTCATGGAACGGACGCGGGATTTCCCAATAAAAGGATTCGTGCAGCAGCAGCAGCACCACCTCCCTCCGTCGCTCCCGGAGGTCGCGGCCCCTTTAAGGCGGCTCGGGGGCGGGGGCGCGCCGCGCTGCGCCTGCGCGGGGTGGGGGCGGCTCTGGACGCGGGTTCGAGTCCCGGCGGTGCCGGCCCGCTGCGGTCCCGGCCATGGAGGCGGCGCTGGAGCCGGGCGCCTGCCCCGCGGGAGCCGAGGCCGAGCCGTGCGCGGAGCCGCCTGCGCACCGGCTGAGCGCGGCGGAGCTCGACCGCGAGCTGGACTGCCGCAGTGAGCTGGTGCGTCCGGGCCTCGTCGCGGCCCCGGGACGCGGCTCCCTCCCCCGCCGTTGGTGCAGCGGCCCGGCCGGGCCGCCGTGTCTGCGCCGGGCCCCGCGCTCCCCTCAGCACTGATGGCCGGCGGGGCGGGCCCGGGCCCCTCGGGCAGCCGTGAGGCAGGGCCCGCGGGCCCCCTGAGGCAGCCGTGAGGGAGGGTCCGTAGGCGAGGGTCGATGGACCTCTCGGGCAGCCATGGGGGGGATCCACGGGTCCCTCAGTCAGCCGGGCGGGCGGGCCCGTGGGGCGGAGGCGGGCCCGTGTGTCAGCCGTGAGGGAGGGTCGGGCAGCCGGCTGGGAGCGCCGTGGGGCAGATGCGGGCCCCTGGGGCAGCCGTGAGGGAGGGTCCGCGGGCCCCCTGAGGTAGCCGTGAGGGAGGGTCTGTGGGGCCGCCCAGCCGCCGCGGCCCGGGGCTGGCGCAGACCGGCGGGCTCCTGCCACCGGCCGAGTTCCGCCCGGGAGTCGCTCCCGCGCAGGTGGCGGGCGGTTGCACCATGCCTGTTGCACCGTGCCGGAGGAGCGGGCAGTGCGGAGCTGAAATAATCCTGCGTCTGGGAGAGGCGGTGTCAGAGCCGAGGTGCGCAGGCAGCCGGCTTTAGGGGCGTGGGAATGGGCGCGGAGGGGGCGAGGGGCCGCTCCGGCTGCGCTTAGGGAGGCGGGCAGGACGCAAGTGCTACAGCAAAGCCTGATTTTCGGTAATGCCACTCTCAGATAAAAACATCTTTAAGAAAACTAAATTTCTTCCCGTTAGGAAGCAGTCAGGAAAAAAATATCTTGTGTGTTTGTGTCTACCTGTATTAGAAAGGCAATGTAATGGTAGCGATATTTAGGAAAAAAACCCCAACTCAACAGCAACTCAAACTTCAGATCTGGGCACAGGTCAGAGAACTTTTTTCTATTTTTGATACTAAATATCTCTTGTTCTGTCTTGTAATGCCAAATTTCAGCGAAGGCATCTTGAAATCATAGGAGAAATCATAGTATATGCGGCGCTTTTCTGGGCAGAGGTGTTTTGGAAGGAGTGTGTGCATAGGGGCTTTTTTTTTTTTTTCCTTAGTTAGAAAGGAGTTTGGAAGGTAGAGCAGGTAACCTAAACTCGGTCTATGCTTTCTGTTGTACAGATCGATGACAAAGAATTTGACATTCCTCAAGTTGATACCCCTCCCACACTGGAGAGTATCTTAAATGAGGTGAGTGGTCCGTCACATGTGCAACCAGCTCCATTTACAGGGGGGAGCTAAGATAAGACAGCACATACTTCTTTGGCTCTTCTCATATTGTGTTTTTCATGGAAATAAAATTGTATAATTTCATGATTCCCTGATATTGATGGCTGACAAAGTGCGTGCTCAGTTGAGTGATTGCTGTACAGTGTGTAGTATGGAATGCTGTTTTTTCAACCAAAATATCCACAGCTGAATTATAAAGGGTTTCCATCAAATTTAAGTATGTTTACCTGTGAATTTGGACAGAAGTCTATACAGTTTATTAAATGACAGGGTCATTAGAAAACTTTTGTTGGTTTTTTGGTGTTTCTTGGTTGTGTTTTTGGTTTTTTTGTTGTTGTTGGTTTGTTGTTTTTTTTTTTTCTTCCTAAAAATACATTCAGAGAATTCTGGGTAGTTCTTAAGCTGTGGGAAGAGAAGAGAACTAGGTTCTTCACAACTGCATTTATATTGTACATTTCATGTGTTTAGCCCGCTGGCAGAAGTAACAAACCGTCTCAACATCTGATGTTGCCTGTAGTACCTTGCAGGAGAGAGCTGACTTTGTGTTGCTTATATCCAGTTCAGTATGGTTTTTTACAATAGCCACGTGAGTGCACAGTTCTTGGAAAGGAAAAGAAGGGTGTGCAAGTAAAGATACGTTCAAAGAAAAGAAGCTATTTAACAAGCTGAGGAAATTGGCGGTTGGACTTCCTAGGAAGCCAGTTTAAAGGGAAAAGGAGCCTGGGAGAGGTGACAGTTCTTTTAAAAAGTTGTATTAAAGATACAGGGAGTCCCAAAGAGATAGAGTCTAGGAACAAGAGGAATAGTAGGAGTAGCATACAGAGGTATGTCCTGTTTCTGCTGATGCCTTGGATGATGAAGATAAAGGGAACTTATCTAAATTCGGGTGATAACAAAACTGTAATGAGCTGCATCATGTCCATGTCAGAGGAGTAGAATCCAAGTCAAACTTAAGAGGTAATCACGAAGAAGGTATTGTTCACTGCAGACAAAGTGCTATTTATTTCAGTACATGTGGGATGGGAATGATTGGCAGAGCATCTTCTGAAAAGAATTTTAGTGGAGAACAACCTGAGAGCGCCAAAAAGGTATAGAGCTGCACTGGAAAAAGATGCTTAATGGGCACAGGACTGCCAGCTGTAAGACAGATGAGGAGCACCTGCTCTGTTCTCTGCACCTTTGGTGTTAGGTGGGGTGTTGTTTGCTCTCTGGCTCTGTGCTTTGAGAATACCATGAACTGTACTGAATTTAGAAGACATCAGGGAGAATGGCCATTTAAAAAAAACAGTTAAAAAAATGTCTAGGCTAAGCCTGAGAGGGTTGGGGGGGTGGGAGGTGTGGTATGGCTGGAGAGAGAGATGACCAGCAGAAGTGCAAAATGAACCCTTGTAACAGCCGGAGGGACTGCCAGACTCTTAGCCCCCACTGGGTGAAGTGCTCTAGTAGATGATAACCTAGGCCTTCCCTCAGCAGTTGAAGACTTTTTGAGAACAGCTTAGTCAAATGTCTGTAAAAGTTTTGATGAAGTAGATAATATCTGGGGAAGAAAGATTTGTTGAGTAACTTTCTCTCCAGCCCACTTCTGTGATTATTGTGAATTCTGGGAACCAGTTCTTCCACAGAATCAGTCTGGTAGAATGATACATAGTTCTGGTTTCTACATATGGGACTACCTTGTTCTCTCCTCGATTTTTCTGCTGAATTGATGCTGTTCTGCTGATGTTTCTGTTAGTGTTCTGTGTTTTGAATGTTCAGTAAGCTGTGGTGATTCTCTTTCTTCAGACTGATGATGAAGAAGAGTCTTTCATTTTAGAGGATCCCTTTCTCTTGAACATTGATAACACGGATACACACTCCTACGACACATCTTCTGTAGCAAGCTCTGACAGCGGGGACCGGACACACCTGAAAAGGTACAGCAGGACTCATACCCTGGGAGGTTAAAAAAAAAAAAAAAAATCTCCTTTTTTGAGTGGGTAGAAGGACAGACAATCCAAAGCTCAGAACAGCTGAAACTTCCTAAGGCAACCTCCTGCTGCCTTCTCCCTGAGCTTTGCTGTGAGTGTGCAATTTGTCTGTTACTTGGGTAGGAAACCCTTAACTGCACGTGTGGATTCTGTCTCCTGCCGTTATAGTGCTGAAGTCCCAGGGGGATGCTGCAGGGACTCTGGTGAAGCTGCTTTTGACAGAACAGTGTTACTCCTGCACGATCAAGCAGGCAAAGATGGGATTTGTTTTTGCACTGAGGGCTAGCCTGTTAGAGCAATAAATATGTTTTATGTGAGATGGAGTATTTAGAGAAATTTTAATGGCATGTTTAAAACACTGAACCACGATGACTTTAAAGATCTTTCAAAGGTTTGTCTGATGAATTCCAGAGTCAGCAAGCAGCTGGTGGTTATTTTTAAAAGGTAAGTGAACTGCTGTTACTCCTGTAAATGGAATGCTAATCTTGACATCTAGAAGCAGTGTGCAATATGATGATTAGCTATAATACTGCTGACTTGTCTCATTAATTATTCAAATGATGGCCTGATGCTACTTCCTGAGCCACTCCCATCGCTTTCTTAGGTGCCATAAGAAGTTGTGATTGTTGTGTGAGCAATTGCATAGGCTAGGAACACTTCCCTAAGTGTGGTGATTTATGGTGGTGTACTGACTCGCAGTCTCTTCTTTTTTTCAAATAAGGTGGTTTGTGTTGATGTTGCTTGGAGTGGCTTAAACATTTTCCGGTACAGAGTGGGCAGAAAAACCTGGCAGTGTTATTGTCATCTTTAGGTGAAGCTAGCTGCCATGTTTATGGGTCCTTAACCATGATATAAGCTATGAACAACATGTTTCTTGAGCCAACCTGTGAGCTTCTTAACTTGTGCACCTCTGGAGGGATAAGAGCCAAATGTTGTGTTACTGTTGGAAATTTGGCTTTCCGGAGGTGTGTGCTTGGCAACAAAATTGCAACCTTGGTGCGGATTTTCCCTGTGCTGTAGGTGCTACAGTATACCCATGTTCTTTAGAAATAATTGTACCCCTGCACTAGTTACTTTTTAAATATGTTTTCCCCATGAACAGAAACACTTAACCTTTCAGATCAGATCCAGCTGTATTTTAATTTAATGTTATTTTTTAAGCATACATCCAGTTTTCCTAGAGGTCTGTATTCTGCTGATCAGCCTTTTCCGATTGAGTGTTTTCCTTAGATATTCACCTTTAAAGGCTGAAACTTCCTGACTCGCTACAAGATTAATTGAAGAGCAAAAGTGTTGCTTTCAGGCTTTATTAATAAGTTCTAAGGTTTGCAGATCTGTGCTTGAAACTTACAATTTGTTTGAAGAACTATTCCTCCCCCCCAGAGATGAGTTAAAAACAGATTTTATGCAGGCACAGCAGTGCATAGCAGGCTTTGCTAATAATCTCATGTGTGTTTAATTCTGTGCACGTAGGCCCCAAGAATAAGAATGGAATCTGCATGAGTTATGGGTGCGTGTAGACTTTACCTGCTGGTTTAGCTATGGGTTAGGCAAAGTTCCAAACTTTTATTCAGTTCCAACGCATTTGGTTTATTTCTTATTTCCTTAGGAAGAAAAAACTCCCAGATTCTCTCTCACTCCATGGATCAGTTATACGGCTCTCGCTTCTGAAAGGGATTTCTGCCCAAATAGTATCTGCAGCAGTAAGTGTCTTTTTCTCCAGGTTGCATCCATTAACAAAAATTTGAACCTCTTCTGTTGTGGAAGAGTGTGCGTGCGGTGATCTCCCTCCCCTTACTACTAGTTCTTGATAAAACTAACATATTTTTGATATGTAAACTACTGACTAGTAATCCCTAGCCAGTAGTATCGGGTATTAGCTGAGCTGTTGCAGCAGCAGTACAGTAGGTCCTCTCTAATACAGAGTTGTGTGCTAGTTGTCATTAAACCTGGTGGGAAATGTTAATACAAAATGATAGCACTGCTATTGTTCTGCCTGCTTGAAGCTGCTGGGAACAGGTTTGCTTAATGCCTGCAGCAGGCATGCAGCACACTCGATGCTGTGAGCTGAGCGAGGAGCAGGTTTGCGTGTTCCTGCAACTGCGCTTGAGGCACAGGGGCAGCAGAGCTGGTCTGTCGGTTGTACTGCCGGGGGAAACCTGACCGCCCGAGATCGCAGCCAAGGTGGTGATTCTCGAAGCGTGTGGTTTCCGAGGCGTGCAAGGTAGGCTGGTTAAAACAGAACACAAGTGGCTCAGCTGGGAGTGTTTTGTGATGGCTGTGACCAGGGTTGCAGTGTGGTGCCACTGGCTGTTCCCTGCGTTGGCAGAGGTGTGGGTGAGCCACCGGGATGGGAAGCTAGTGAGGTGTGCTAGACAGGGCAGCGGGAAATGGGATTGCCACTGATGTCTGTGCCATGTACAAAGAGAATACTGAAAACTTACTAAGATTAGACTGCTTTAAGAAAAACACAGTAACTTTCATGTGGAATTACAGGATATTCTGCTGCTTCTCCATTTCTGCATGCTTTCTCATCCTTTCTGAGTATTTCTAGCTGGTGGTTCCCTCCACACTTCTGCCCTGGTGGGACTATTAGAATGCAGCTTGTGTTGATTCTTCTGCATGTTGTAGTTCTAATTATTAGATGTATGCACGGAGCTGGGAGTTCTGTCTCTCTTACGCCTTGTCCTGTTTTTCTAGGACAAAGTGGATGCCGGCTTGCCCACTGCAATTGTAAGTAACAATATTCAAGTACTGTATAGTTAGGTTTTGTGCAAGTTTGTTAAAGCAGTAATTTAAGACAGCTGATAAACACACCTTCCTTCTTACCCTTACTAAGGATTTTCGACTATAAGGGGTGAGAGAAGCTGCATGAAAGATCTGGTTCTTGGGAGCAGAGTTCAGCCTTTCTCAGCTGCCCTTCTGCAGTTCAAGCCCCGGGTTTTCCCCTTTTTCATGTCATTTTCAGGACTCGTTAGTTGCACGCCTAACCTTTCCTCGTAAGGGTGGTGCTCATCTGTTGAACATGTTGAATTCCCCTAGCTGTTTTCTTCTTTGCCAGTTATTGCTTTGACTCCTAACAATTTTTTAAAGAAACTTAAACTGCAGTGCTCATGAAGTGCTGGGTTCAAAAGCAGCACAGCCCTGTTGTAACTGAAATATGACCCTAAAATACAAAATTTCACTACAAGCCTGTCTGAAAGATACTCCTACTTACCAATTCAAATTAAACTTCTTGAAGTCAAACATGCTGATTAAAATACATCCGAAGTGAAGCTGCCTGTAGTTAAAGGAGAAGAGGTGAACATTTTAAGGAGGTGAAATACAGCAAATACTCGTTATGCCTTTCTGAGTTTTAATGTTTTAAGAAGAAACTAAAGATGTGCTTGGTTGCTTTGACTGTAGTAGCAGCAATCCATAAGAAGGTATGCTTTTGTTTAAAAAAGAAAAAGGAAAAAAACCATAGTCACATCTAAGGGAAAAGGTGGCACAGCAAAATTGGAAGCACGCTGCGACTGATGTGCACATAGGATAAAAACCTATACTTACATAATCCAGACGTTAAACCACTTAATTTTGTAGTCTGACTTATGCTTGCTAAGAAATAAAAAAAAAGAAAAATCTTAATATATCTGCACCATTATGTGATTTCTATGAAGTTTTATTTAATTGGGTGCAGGTTTGCAAGTGCAATAGAATCTTGGAGCTGTGTTTAATTCCCCACGGAAGGAAGCTGGAGTCTCTGGGCTTGCTGTGGACTGTCTCTTCAGGGGACCAGTGCTGCCCCGGGTTGTGTAAGAGTTCAGATGTGGGTGTAGCAGCTGAGGGAGAAGACCCCTCTGAATATTTATACTCGGCTATCACAGCAAAAGAACGAGACTGACCTTACAGAGAAGAAATTTCATTGTGGGTACTGCTCTGAGCGTTTGAATTTCAAACAGCAGAGGAGGAGGCAGCCCTCTGAACTTGAGAAAATCTGTATACAATACTTCTCTAGCTTTCACACAGAAATTGCTTGTCACTTACAGATGTAATAATTTTCTATTTTATAACCTTCTAAATCTTCCCCTTTGGGCAAACTTTGCGTGAATATAGTGAGAGTTTAAGTGGCGGATTTGTGACAGACGTTTCTTCTACTTTCAATCTTTTTGCATGACTCTTTCAGGCAGCATCAAACCTGATAGCAGTGGGCACTTCCCATGGGTTAGCGCTGATATTTGGTAAGTTAAAAATAAAGTTTTGAGGTTTTTGCATTTTGATGATCTTTAAAAAAAACCCCAAAAAACCCAAACGCACACAAACAATAAGAACCCAGCCTGAATTAGAACTGCGGAGTGAATTTCTTCTAATATTTTCTGGTTGTGCTAAATGTGATTTTTTTCAGTAAAGAAAAGCACAAGTAATATTTTAGTTGTCCTTATTCACTTCTTTCTTCTGCTTTGTTGGGGACTGGCCCATTGGTATTGAGAATTTTAGTTCTGTGGCAGTTGTCTAAAGAGCATTTTTGTATGTTTAAATTACTCTGTTTTCATGTGGAAGAAACCAGAACCATTATAAAACCATGGTATCATACGGTATTAATCTTCTTCCCATGACATAGTACCTGCCAGCATTAGGGAAAATTCAAGTGTGTTCCTTGGGAGGTAGAACTTGTGACCCATGGCTCCTGCAGGCTTGCATCATAGGTTTTCCTTCCCTGACCTTCCCCTGCACCACTCACCTCTATGCCTCTTCATTCTGTTATTCTTCCCTTCCTCTTATCACCAGACTTTCTTTAAAAAGTTTCTGAGCTCATGATTCTGACCAAATTCTTAACAATTTTAGGAATTTCGTTATCCTCTTTATTTTTATTTCTAAGTTGGCTGAAGTTATTCAAGGGACCAAAAGTTATGGGGCACAGGGTACAACAGAAGGATGGGAAAGACTGTGACAGTCTAAGACTCACCTTCCTGGAGGTTTAGACATTAAACTATTTTCCATTTGCTTAATCCAGTATTGAAACAATTACAGAATGTGCTTAATCTGAATGTAAGTAATTTACCTGCTACAGTCAACATGCGATCGCACTGAATTTTCAGTAGTAGATCTCAGTGGGTTTTCTAAAATTTGACTAGTATGTGGAGATCTCCAGTATCACTACTATGGAATACATTTTTGCTCTATTTTCCTGTCGCTGTTTCTGTGTGTGGACACTATGAAGTCATAAGCTTTTAAACAAGAAGCTGTTCTCTGCAAATGTCATGAGAGATTATTTTTAGCATTTTACACTCTAGAAGGGGCTGTAGGACTCTCTATAAGCATGCAAAGAGGAAAGATCTTTCTTACCGTCATCGTGATTGTTTCTGCATCAAGTCCCATGTAAGAGGATGGACCACTGAATGCCTGAATGTCCAAGGTGTTTAGTATGCTGGGGTATTGCAGTTGCTCTATCTTGTAAGGTCTGCTTGTTCGTTTTGCTCAATGCAAGTGTGTCTAAGCAGAGTTTTCTTTGAAACATCGTTGATTGCTTTGGACCAACAGGTTTACTGTTACTTTGGCCACGATCTTTACAAGGCTGCGTAGTCTGTAGTTACTCGGTTCATTTTGTGGCCTTTAGGAAATCTGGCATAATGTCAGCTCTCTGCTAATTGGCTTTTATTAAAATGAATGTCAATACTTTGAAGAACTTCTCTGCATACTTGCAACAGGGCCTTTAAAGCTTTGTGATCTACTGAAACATAAGAAGTTATTGCTTATACAGCCACGTAATGAGCTGTATGGTCACAGCAGGTTGAGAAAAACTACTTCCCTCTATTCTGCCCTGGTGAGGTCGCATCTGAAGCCCTGTGTCCAGTTTTGGGCAGCTCAGTACCAGACAGACACCGAAGTACTGCAGTGAGCTCAGTGAAGGGGGGGCGCCAGGGTGATGACAGGCCTGAAGCACATGATGCATAAGGAGAGGCTGAGAGAATCTGGTTTCTTCTGCATGCAGAAAAAGAAGCTGGGGGGACGTCATGCTCTTACCTTCTACTACCTAATGGAAAGGTACAGAGAAGAGAGACTTGGACCGTTCTTAAGGGTCCATGGTGTTCGGTAATGAGGCAGTGGATCCAAGTTGCATCGTGGGAAGCTCTGATGAGCTTTTTCACCATGAGGGTGATGAAGCATTAGGTAAGGGTTGAGAGAGGATGTGTAATCTGCATCCTTGGGGATATTCAAAACTCAGCAGAGCCCTGAGCAAGCTGATCTCGTTGACTTTGCTTGGAGCAGCAGGACTGGGCCAGAGACATCTACAGCTCCTTTGCTGTTATTCTGTGAGCCTATGCTGTAATTTCAAGGCGATGAGCAATGCCATGCCATCCAACTTTGTTTCAGATGTGGGCACGAATGCTTCCTGGACACTTCTGTTCTCTGCTAAATTCTTTTGGTTCTGTAACTAAAACGTGGGTGTTCACCCCAGTGCTCTCAGATCTGTTTGCACAGACAGAAATCCTTGCAGGATTTGGCTGTGTGAGGTCACCTTGTGTGCAGAAAGAGAGGATTAGTGATCTGGCTTGATTTTATTCTGTATTTTAAACCAGCAGTTAGACTGTAGACCAATCAATTTCTGTACTTTTTTAATGAAAACATTTTTCTACTAGACATGTTAATTAGGATGAGATTTACTCCCTGGAGTTTTCTAAGCTGTGTGCATGGTTTATACTGTACAATGAAAATACCATCTCTTTTGGCCTGCAAAAACGTAGGTCTGTTTTCTGGTTGAATGTTGCTGGTGTTCAAATTTCTCTGAACAGTTTTATGTCACTAGCAGATTTTGAACCCTTTAGTTTTTCTTTAATTTCTTTAGCTATTTCATTAGTCTATTCTCATAAGTCCACCTGTACCTGTTGACTTGTCCGCTTCGTCCTTTTGAAGGAAGACTTGGGGAGCTTCCATTCTGCTTTTTTGAATGCTTCTGTTGGCTCTTGAAAAATTATCACAGGACAATTCTCAGATTGCACATATAATCTTTGGAAACCAATATTTTTCTTGCGGATTAGAATTGGATTAGATGCCAACTCTTTGACATCCTGAAAGTTGCAGAACTGTTGGTAGGAAGGGATGTCTGGAGGCCTGTAGTCACTCCTTGTTTGGTGCAGGACTGTCACCAATAACTGGTTTGGGGCTGCCTGGCTGTTTCTAGCCAAGTCTTGAAAAAAAACTTACGAATGAAAAATGCTGCCCAACAGGCAAATATGCATGCACGTGCTCCTCTGGTAACCTGCTCTAGGGCCACATAATGTTGCAGGGGAAAAAAAAAATCCTAACAACCCATCTAAACCTCTCTATCTGCCATTTCTGGTATTTGCCATTTGTTACATGACGTGATGTTGCTGAGAAGAGTTTTTGGTGCTCTATCTTTCAGGTAGTTTATCTTCTGTTTGACACTTTGTTACCACATTTGGATAATGACAGCTTTTTCTGCCTTAGGAACACTACCCTTAGTTTGTTTCTAGTGCTGTGCTTGATTAGGGAATCTTTGTTCTATTATAAATGAGGGGCCATCCTTTTGCCAAATTATTTCTGAAACTTTTTTCAGAGTTTTGAGCATTGTGCAAATGAGCAATTATGCTGTGTACCATCACTTGAGGATCACTAGCTGAAATGGAGAAGTGCTCTCCCAGCATGCCTATAGCAATAAACAAATAATCTTTAAACTTTTTATTTCTCCATCTTTCTAGAAGAGCTAGGAGGTTTTTACAGTACTCAAAAACTAGCACTTAAATGGAACTCACTGAAATGTGTTATTTTTCATTAAGACTTTATGTTCCAGACAGAAAACTTCTATATAGCTAAACTTTGTTTAGATTAGTGTTGAACCATTTATTTTCTCTGTTGGCTGTAAAACTTACAGTTAGTGTCCTGAGTCTTTGTTGAGGTGTGGGGGTAGCATGGTATCTTGAGAGAACAGGTAGTGTAAATACCTAAAGACAGCATTAAATCTAGATTTTGGGGACCGTTGTCCTTGGTTGGTTTTTGAAGTTAATGGGGAGTTGACTGGCTGGCTGGTGGTAACTGCTGAAAACAGTTCTACCAGTTACATCACTGTGAACTTCCAGTTTTATTTCCTCTCACCACTTTTTGTTTTTAATACTATGAAGTCCAAATTCATAAACTCATTTTTCTTCAGTAATTCCATACACTTTTTAAACAGTTTTGTTTTTAAAACACCAGCTATCACAGCATCCTCTCAGTTACTTTATAAATGAAAAGGGGAAGTGTTAAAAAAAAGAAACACTGCCAGCAAAATCTGAAGGTTCTGTCTGTTATTGAATTTTATCACATATATGCTGTTTGTTACTTAACTCCTTTTATGTTGACTTCTGGCTTTTTCTTTCCTCTTTTGGCCCTTTCTGTGTGGAATGAAAAGGAAAAGGTACAGTAACACTGCACTGTGCACGTACCCTGCATGAACAACTCCTGTCTTGCCCAGTTTGCATGTTGTCTTACGTATCAGAACTTAAGATACCAGATAAGCAGCGAGTAAGGCAGTGCAGTAACCAGCCAGTGGCTAACACTACTGGGCCAGTCTGGGAACTGGTTGTTGAATGCATATGCATTGCACACTTCCAGACTCCCTAGGAAAGAGCAGCAGAGGAACAGGTCAATGTGCTGTTTATGTTTTAGGGCAGCACGTCCATAGCTGTTGGCAAAGGCATTATTTCAGGGCGGGACAAAGGCTCTTCCGTGAAGTCACCGTTCATGTATTTCTGCCTGAGAGCTGCCAAGTGGGAGCACTGTGGAACCCAATTCAAAGAGCTGGAAGCCAGAAGCTGTGAAACCCATGCAAGCAGATGGCATCTGACAGCTCTGCTCATGCGCCAGTTATGCAGCTGAGGAAGGAGTAGTGGGTTCCTGATGTGGTAGCCACAGGTGATCTGACGTAGCCCCTGCTCTGAGTAATCAGTTTGCTAGCCTAAGGTGGGGGTAGGGGATGTGGAGGAGGGTTCAGCGTGCCCTGGTTTAGGGGACAGCTGTTGTGACAGTGGGGGAGATGGCATCTGCAGCCTGTCCCAGTAGCTCACCATCTCTTGTCCTCCTGATCCCCAGGCCCAAGAGGGATGTACCTCCTGGGAGAGCAGTTACTCATGCTGGGCCAGAGAAAGGTGGGAGGAAAGGACCTATTCATAAAATTTGTAGTATTTGAGTAATTCTGCAGGAAATAAAGCAGGCCTTTCAAACTCAGGAAAATCACGGCTTAAGAAAAAGATCTGGATGAAAACCTGGTGATCTGATAAGTAATGACTTCTGGAGTGCTCTGCTTATTCCTTTGTTGTGGAAAGCGACTTTTTTCATATTCACAAACTTGTTTTTATCATTTACGTGTAGAGCTGTATCAAAATGCCATCTCATTTTGACTTCAGACTTCGAGAACAACACATAGTTACTGCTAGAAATTTTTCAGAGGAAAAACTGCGTTATGTAAATAGCAAATTAAAAACTTTTTGACAATTGATAGCCACCTTTTTTTTCCCAAGCATTTAGAAAAAGCTTTTTATGCTTAATCCTAGTTGTGCTTTAATTGAAAGCTGGTAATATTAATCTGGAAATTCATCAGATCACCTTTTATAACAGTTTGCTTTGTTTTTATTACTCTGCCAGTTGATAGGAGCTCATTGATTCAGGTATCTTGCTTTGCTTTGGAAGCAATTTCATCCATCTTATTCATAGTTGGTTGGTTTGTTTGCTTGTTTTTTTTAATCTTATCTAAAGGCTCCTCCTTGTGTGTCATCTTTTCACTGGCTGGAAACAAGTACTGGCGTGGGTTTCTCTGGGGTTAGTGGTCCGAGTGACTGTTTCTCAATTCTGAAAATGATCTCTGGCAGACAATGGGCCCTTCCTTCTTAGGAAGGAATAATTTGACTCACACAAAGCATTTAATTTTTGGGGTGGAGTGGGGGTCTTTTTTATTTTGAATTAACGTTGTGGGTGAGGGAAGGAGAAAATGGGTTTGACAGTTTATGTGGGTATACATATAAAGATGTAAAGCTGGACTGAAAGTAGTATTGATTCTGAAGCTGCTGCCCTTTTGCAGCAAAAGCTGTGAAAGATTCTCCTTTTTCATGCCTTACAGGAAACAAGTTATCGATTGCTTTACTGACAGGTTTAAGCTGAAGTGGAAAGAACAGAATGCACTTTGCTTTAATAGCAAGAGCTGCGGTATTCACCTTGTTTTTAAATGTATTTCTATGGTTAGCAGATGGTCTTTTTGTAAGTGAACTCTATTTCCAGACCTCTAGAACAGGAATTATTTCTAAGGGACTTGAAGGACACCACTTGGAGAATACTTCTCTGGGGAACTTTTTTTCTAGCTGTAGCTCTGTGCTGTCTGAGCTTCCGTAGACGTCTTCTATGAGTTTTTTCTTCTTTTTCTTTGACCTGTTCTGATCTATGCCATGTTACACCCTTGTCACAGTGATGTCAAGATGTTTTCTAGTAGCATGATGATTTTTATTTCCATCACATGGCTTCTGCTTTCACCTTATCCTAATAAAGAGAGTTGCGTGCAGAACAATGGCCTTACTTTTGAAGTGTTTCCACTGCCTTGTGCTTGGTAATAGAGGTGGTGGTTGAAATACCCTGTCTGGCCCCTGGAGCAGAAGGTGCTGTGTTTGCTGTGGCTCTGTGGCATCAGACTTGATCTTCAGCAAGGCTGTGTTGCACTGGAGTGGCAGATGTGATGAATTGCATGTTGGTTTTCTAATTTTTCGCTATAGTGATACTGAAGTAGTTTTGGCTCCATGTTTCTCTTACGTATTGAATGATGGCAGCCATTCACACTATAGTCACTTGAATTGTGTCCATCCTTTGTTTAGTTAAACATGAGTGTTAAGGCTTATAATTTAGGTATCTATTTATACAGCAACTTGTGTGACTGCCAGAGCTGCTTCTGTACATGTAGGTTCAGCCAATTTGAACCCTTATGTTCTTGTTGGCTTTAAAGAGGGTATTATCTTGAACGACGTCACGTTCATTTAGAAATCTAATGAGAAGTGGTATTTTACACAGATTATTTAACTGAGAAAAGTAATCTTCATCTGCCTGTAGTTTAACTGAACATCTCACACTAGAAGCAGTATCTGTATGAAATGTTCAGTGTAAACAAGTAAATGTCAGTTCTCATTTGAAAATACAACTCCTGTGTTCTCTTTGGCATAAGCCAGATTGCAGGGGAAGATAGGGACATGAAGAACAGGTAGTCTTTCCCAGAGTTGCCTTGGCTGCTTGTCATCTGACGAAGAGATGATGATTTTTATTGATATGGTCAACTGAAGGCCTCTTTCTCTTTTTTCCTGTCACAGATTGCAGGCGTTCACAAGAATCCTGATGTCTTTGAGCACCCAAATCATACGGTGTTCTCTTGGCAGCTACCGGCATGTTTTAGGTCAAAACTGACAGTTTTTTATAATACCTGGGCTTTCCTTGTGTATTTGCAAGAGAGAGCATGGCCTTTCTGTCTCCCCCAGGCCCTGTCTCATTTGGTGCACAGAACAAGTGATGTTTGTAACACCCTCTTGATCCCTACCTCTCCCCTACCGCTATCCAGGTTTTCTAGGAAAAGGGATTTTTACATTCTTTTGGGCTACTGTAGCAGATGAGTTTGTTAAGGTAGGTGCAGGAAAACAAGGAATAGATGGAAAAAGTCTTTGAACTTGTCCCTAGTCTTTCTCCTCATGCTAAACAGTGCTTTAAAGTAGCCCATGAGTTCAGATACTCTTCTTGCTAGTGTTTATTTTGGTCCTCCCACTAATGCCTCTTCATACTGGTAGAACTTGTAAGGTGACTCCCACTGTGCATGTGCTCCGCCGTCAATCCGTCTATGCAGGCCGATGAACACATCACTTTGTATTGGGGAAGAAATGGGATCCATCCATGCTCTGTTTCACATCTAGCACATTGCTAGTGGTGCTGCAACTGTCCTGTGCCTTGGGTAGTTCTTCCAGGGGGGTTCTGGTGCTCTGTTGCTGTCTGTTCCCCTGGGTCCAGTCCTTTCGCTCCCTTGCTCAAGGTGAAATCCTGCACGCTCTTTTTGCGATTCTTCTGATGTATTTCAGATCTCTAGTCTTCATTCCAACAGTCCTCACAAAACATCTTTTCATCCTCCCCCACTTAAAAGCAGGTAAAAAGTGGAGAAAGGTGGAAAAAGTAGATCCAGAACACTTGTTTTCTTAGCTTTTAAAATAAAAGCAGCCTGGGAACACAAATTCATTTTCCCTCCAATTTCTGGCCTTTATCAGCAAAACTGAGGAATAAAAGTTACATAAAATTACACTTACCAAAAGCCTGTGTTGGGGATTTGTAGCTGGTGTTCAAATCTGCGTACAGAAGTATCAGGCTCGGAAGACAGAATTAATTTTCTGTCATCTTCCTTGCTACAACTTAAGCACCACTGTAGAATAGTAAAAGGAAAGCTAGATTTTGCTGTGATTCTTCTAGGTTTCTTCTTCAGTTTGTAATACCTCTGCATTTCCATAATCTCTCTGCCTGTTTTGTACTTCTTAAAATAATTTTTTTTATTTCCCTGCAAGACGGTGTCCCGCTATCTCTGTACTAACATGTGCTCTCATCTTGTAAACTCTTTTTAAAGAACTTAACTGTAAGCCTGTGAATTGTTAATGTACCCCAAGTGAATTGTATATGTAAATAAGGGCATGATGTTAATTTTAATCATTGCTTTTTCTTTAATTCCTTACTAATTGTTCTGCTCTAGATCAGAACCAGGCTCTCCGTCTGTGTTTGGGCAGCACTGCTGTTGGCGCCCAGTACGGGGCTATCTCTGCTCTCAGTATCAACAATGACTGTTCAAGGCTCCTGTGTGGCTTTGCGAAAGGACAGGTAATTCCCCTAGGATGAGATGGTTCAGTGCTCTGTCCTTCTGCAGGCTGTTACGGGGAGGCTTGCCAGCAGTGACGATAGCTCCAAGCTGGTTCTGTGCTGAGGAGCTGTATGTGTGTCTTGATCTGCCCACAGCTTTTCTTGGCCAGGCAATTCCTGCATCCAGTGAGCTGACTCGGGTTGTTTGGGGTAGGTTGCTGTGGAGAAAAGGGGTGATGCAGAATATAGGGAAGGATTCGATTAGTTATGGTTCGTTGTGACAGAAGTCCTGCTCCTGGTAAACTGAAATGTGCCATGGCACACTAGGACAACTAGCTTAGTCTTTCTAGGTCACTTTGAGATCTAGGTTTTGTTATTACAGCTAGTTTCTACTGTGGTGATGACTTGAGATTTTTGCAACTCATATCTAGCCCCAAAGTTAATTTTTACTAATACCTTACTTCTGTTGTATGACAGAAGCACCATAGCTTTTGAATGCAGGGGAAAAAGGGGTTGAGTCTGCTGTTGTAGTTTTATGCCCTTCTCTGAACCTAAAGAGAGAGAAAGCAATTCCTGAACAAAAGCTGTAGGACTAAAACTAAACTAAAACAGATAGAAGTTAACTTGGTAAAATTTAGAGCTCCATGGAATACAAAGAAGGCTGCTTTGTTTTTCTTTTTAATTTCATTTTGTTTTGCTCCTTTGACTTTCACCCTCATTCTAGGTAAAACACACTGCAGTGCCTATGACAGAGCTAAACGACAGATTGCTCCAGACCATGTGGAAATACAGATTTGATCCATGCAGACCAGTAGCCAGTTTTAAATGATACTCAGATAAAATATTTTGGAGCAGCAGTTCTGAAACATCTGGTCTGTGTTTGTATCAAAGTATCTAACTTTGATAGATGGTTTCTGGAACTATATAAAATAGTATTTCCAATAAGAAGTTTGATTCAAATTGTAATCTTAGCTCTTCTGGGCTAAATATTCCACAGGTACGCAGTAAGTAGTTTGGGACTTTCTGGTTCTTAGTTGAGAAATTGCCTGAATGTAATATCCAAGCGCAAGCCAAGCAACTGCTGCCTGACCTGTCATGCTGAGAAAAAGCAGGAGAGGAGTGACAGGGTTCATGGTAGCCATGGAGATGATTGAGTTTTGCTGATGGGTGTTAGCAGAGATTTTTCAACTGTTCACTGGTTCTGTGAGAGAGAAATGCGTTGAACCACTTCAAAGGGTGTTGTGTGGTAGCAAAGTTATCTTACACTCTTTAATTGTGTGATCAGGCAGGTAGCTGTGAGGCGAGTGAGTTCGGGCAGGTGGTGAGAGCTTTTCAAAAGGACATGATTCAAAGTTGTGAAGGTAACCCTAATGTTGTCAACAGAACTATAAGCTGATAAGTGAACTGATTGTAAAAACAGGGTAGGAACAGATTTCAGACCACTTTTCTTTAATATGAAGACCTTACTGACCCAGGGTGATACTGGGAATATAGAGATTTATTGATGTGCTAACGCACAAGATGATGGAGAGAACGCCTTGGCAGTAAATGTGTACTGAGAACAATCTGCTTGCAGATCACAATGTGGGATCTGGCCAGTGGGAAGCTGCTACGATCAATAACAGATGCCCACCCGCCAGGAACAGCCATTTTGCACATCAAGGTAACAAACACTACAGGTACTCCTTGTATACTACTTCTTTTTTTCCTTCAAAGTACACACCTGTGTTCAGTCAATGTGTTGACTTTCCTTGTGTAGCACTTTTAGATTTACAGATGAGAGCAGCTACTTAGGAGCTATATGGCAGTAGTATCCAGAGGTAAGAGAAATGAGCAGAAATTCTATTTAAAAAAGAAACAGTATTTTGAGAGCTGAAATAATGGTATCGGTTGTGAGTTGTACTGTAACAAACTGTCATTTTCTGTTATAACTCCCCTCTCTCATGCCAAAATCTACGAAGAATTAGTTTCTAGAATACATTTCTCTAAATCTTGCAGTGGTTTGAACATGACTTGCCAACTTTAAAGAGTCTGAAGCTCAGAAAGCAGCTTCTGTCAGCAGTTTTTCAAATAGCTTGTTGGGAATGTTTGGATTGAAAAAGAAATCATTTGTGGCTTCTTGCTCAACATAGCATTGTTGCCACACACAGAAACTCTTATCTGATTTTGTGCATGGCTTTGTTTTATGTGGACCTCTCCTACCAGAGTGTAATGCTCCTCGGCAGCCTGGTCGGAACAGTGACTTTGGTGCCTCACCCAAACTCTTCTCTCTTCTCCTTTCCTGGACCTTGCTGAGACATCGCAGAACCACACAGTGTCACACATGGAGCTAGTGTAGTGGGCCTTGTGGGGCACATTGCTCAAGGACAGGTTCTCACGTGCTGGTTGGTCTCACCTGGCTAACCAAAAATGTTTTGTGGGTGTGGAGGTGCCCCCTTTTGCTGCTGTATCTTTCACGCTTCCCCCTCTGCCATCTTTGCCCTGTGCCTACGGATGAATATTCCCCTGTGCCAGGTCCTCTGCTCCTAGTGCCCCCCTTCTCTAGCTTGTGACCTGGAGCAGTAGCAGTGTTGAAGAGTACTCAGACACAGCTCTACAGGCCAGATGCTTGTGCTGCTAGATGCTGAGTTGCAGAGTCCTCCAGAACGGTGCCTCAGCTATGGCTGTGACCCTTTCTTATTTTCATTATTTGGTATCATTAGTAGTTCTGGATGGTTTGGATTTTGGTCTGTTTGTGCCTGCAGCCCATTCACCAGCTCCTGGCCTTGAGGCTGTGAGCTGTTCTAGTGGTAACACAGGTTTTGGCATGCTGGGGTTCTGAACTGCAATAGAAAGTAATGAGACTTTGATAACAAAAATTTAGTAATAGGGCTTGCTGTAGGGGTGAAGATGAAACATTAAACCTTGCTTTTCTTACACATCATAAAAAAACCCAACCAATAATTGTCTCAGCTCTGTGTGCTAAAAGTGTCTTTCTGGTAGGTGCAATGATTGTACTTTTGTGTGCTGTTAATGATGCCATAGCGTAGATTTTTCTATCCCTTTTTTTGTAATTTATTTCTTAGTGTCGCTTTTAATCTAATTATCTGTTCAGTTTACAGATGACCCGACGCTTGCAATTTGCAATGACAGTGGAGGCTCCGTATTTGAACTGTCATTTAAGTAAGACAATAACTTTTAAGTACCCATAGAAAGTACAAGAAACTAATGCTGGGTCATAACTTGTGAAACCTAAGCAAATAAAGCTACTGCCTGAATGTTGAAGGTGTAATTTAGGGCTGTAGTATAATTTCACAGCTGAAGTAAGATGCTATCTGGCAATGTAATAGTCTAAGAATATTGTCCAGAATCTTGGCATTTATTGTGGGCTCCTGGTAGTTTTTCTTGTTTCATTAGTGAGAGCTGCCCTGCAGTAACTGCTTGTTTTCTTCTTGGCCTCTTCAAGAGGAGGAGGGACAAGGAAGAAGGATTGACAGTCTAGGGAGTCTGGGCTTTACTGTTAAATAAGATCTTAAGGAATTCTTGTCTGTATCTGAGCAGCTGTATGGGACTGCTTCCAGTGACAGACTGAAAATGATCCCTGGAGCTGTGTAAAGGACTTCTTAAAAACGTTTGTGATCCTTCACACTTTTGAGATTTCCTGGGATTGTTGGGTTGATCTCTTCTTGATGGCTGGACACCAAGCTGATCTCATTTCTTTACAGGAGGGTTATGGGAGTGAGAACATGTGAATCGCGGTGTCTCTTCAGTGGCTCAAAGGGGGAAGTTTGCTGTATTGAACCGTTACATGCAAAAGTTGAGCTGAGAGACCATCCTATCACCCAATATTCACTGCTGGCTATGGCCTCCCTAACAAAGGTAACTTGCTGCTTGCAGAAGGCTTTGCGTGAGAAATCACAAAGGAGAAGTCTTCTGGTATATACTGAAACATTTTTATTTTGCGTTTTTGTTTTTCTTGAAGATACTGGTTATTGGCCTGAAGCCATCTCTGAAGGTGTGGATGACCTTTCCCTACGGTCGTGTGAGTAATGAAGGCAAACAGTTGCGTTTTGGGTTATGGCTAGAGTGAAGGGGATGAGATTAGGACCAGGTGTTTGGTATTGCTGCTTTATCAGTATGCAGTAAACTTTGCCCTGCGGAATTGTAGTGATAATCTGTTGGTCTCTTGTGGGCAGAGAGGAGGTGGAAAAGCTGCTTTCAGCTGTACCTGTGTGAAGATGCTGAATTTCTCCATTAAGTAGGAAGAGTGGAACACGGGAGCCCCTCAACTGCTTCTTTTGTCTTGTGTGCAGCCTGGACACACCCTCAGATGGGACGTTAGCCTGATTATCATGGAATCACAGAATGGTTTGGGTTGGAAGGGACCTTAAAGATCATCTAGTTCCAATGCACCTGCCATGAGCAGGGTCACCTTCCACTAGACCAGGCTGCTCGAAGCCCCATCCAGCCTGGCCTTGAACACTGCCAGGGATGGGGAGTTGTTGCCCACAGCTTCTGTGGGCAACCTGTTCCAGCGTCTCACCACCCTCACAGTAAATAATTTCTTCCTAATACCTAATTTAAATCTCCCCTCTTTCAGCTTAAAACCATTCCACCTTGTCCTGTCACTACACGCCTTTGTTAAACATCCCTTTCTGGCTTGTTTGTCAGCCCCTTTAGGTACTGGCAGCTGCTGTAAGGTCTCCCTGTAGCCTTCTCTTCTCCAGGCTGAACAACCCCAACTCTCTGCTGTCTTCGTAGGAGAGGTGCTCCAACCCTCTGGTCATCTTTGTGGCCTCTGGACTCGCTCCAACAGATCCATGGCTACAATCACCTTGGACTGGGGCCATTGCTTTACATAAGAACCATACAATGGAACCCTTAATTGCAGGGACAGAAAACAAAGTGGAATTAGAGCACTACACAATCTTCTAAACTCTTGATTATTCACTTTCACTAGTGCAATTCCTCTTGGAAAAGCAGCTGGGGGCAGATGCGGGGTATGTTGTTGGGAGAATGGAGACAAGGTTGCTAGCAAGCTGCAGCTTGTCCATCAATCCTTTTGAGATTGGATCTATATTAAGCAACTAGGGCACGGGTTTTGTGACCATCCACTTTGCCAAGAGTCACACATTGCCCCTGAACTGTCTGGCTGGACTGAAGAGCAGAAGCTACTGCTCAGCTGCCAGCAGATCAGGAAATTGCTTTACATCCTGTGTGTGTACATGGCAAAGTCAGCGAGTAGCAGCTGATGAACAGCATGTGTCCTGGAACTGAGGTTCTGCCTTGTGTACCTTAAATACCCGCTGTGCTTTTTGTCTAACAGATGGACCCTTCTAGTGTCCCTCTTCTGGCGTGGCACTTTGTGGCTGTACAGAACTCTGTGAACCCCATGCTTGCGTTTTGTCGAGGAGACGTCGTGCATTTTCTTTTGGTAAGCCTTGGAAGTTTTGTGCTGTTTTTCAGATGGCCACATCTTGCTCACATGTTCCGTTGACTGAGCCTCTGTCTCAGTGAAAGTACGGTGTCTGTGCATGCTGGGGATGTCTGCAGCTTGCAGCCAGCTTGGGAAAACAAACCTGCTGGCCATTGCTCTTCAGCAGGCGGTGGTGCTCTTCCATGAGAATCTGGAGGCATGAGCTTTATGTGTTCCAGGAGTGATGATGTGCTACTTACCTCATTTCTACTGGAGGGAGAAGAATGTGGATTGGTTTTGGGGAGATCACATGAATTCAAGATACTGTTTCATTTTTTTTTGCTTTAAAAGATGAGCCTGGAAAACACTTGCATAAACCACTAAGACAACAGCTTTCAGGTCCTGGTGGCATGTGACTTTAGGGCATGCCACTCACCCTGTTTGATCTGCAGGAGTTACACAGGCAGGTGTGGTTGAAGATGATTTCATGTCTGATTTCAGTGTGAGAGCAGTACATAGGCTTCAGGAAATCTAGTATTTTGGCTTTGGAATGTTAAGTTTGTTTCCCAGCTCTGCTATCATCTTGGACATTAAGCTTTACTCGAGTACCCAGACATTGTGTTGTCAGGATTGAATCCTCCTTCTCTATCTTCTCTCTTGGTAAACTTGGGGAGAAAGAAAAAGGTGTATGTTTAAACCTGTCTTGCTGGAGATGTCTGTGCGTGCAATAGCATTGGTCTCTGCATAGATACTGAGCTCAGCTATGGCCAGTACTGCTGCTTTACTTACAGGTTACTAAACAGCAGCCACGTTACCTGAATTCAGGTGTCTCTTGCTGTACTTCAAATTGTCAAAATGTAAAAACCCCACCCATATTTTTCCTTGCAGAATGCTTTTTTGTAATGATGATGAATTAAAGGCATTTTCACATTAGTGTTCTGTGGTTCTGACTTTTATGAGCAGAAGGTACAGTATGTCCTGCATGGGAAAAGGGAAGACCCTTGACTGGCAGTTGTCGTGCAGCATCTCCCTTACATTCAGTATTCCAGTCGGATGGAACCTCTTGGGAGGCAGTGAATGCAAATCGGTCCTCCTGCAGTGTTCTGCATGAACCCTAGAGGTTCACACCCCTTTTATAACCTGAATTGCCATATATAATATGTGAGGCAGCCATGGGGGGACAATCTCTTGAACACACATAGTTTATGACATCCAACTCTTGTGGTGCAAATAGATGATTTAAAATTGGTCCAGCAGATGGTATATATTTTTACTGCCCTCTGCTTGGAGCCTTCTGTTTCCACACTTACAAGAGTGGTTTTGAAAGTGAGACCTTACGCTCCGTTGGAGAAACATGTGTGCTGCCACGTACGCTCAACGTGCCTGTCTGAGGGGAGCTCCAGACTCCTGGAGTTGGTGTGATGTCCTGTGGGAACAGAGAGGTTGAGCTGAAGAAAGTCTTGGAGTTTGAGTCAACCTTGTCCACTTTCTCTTTTAGGTAAAGAGAGATGATACTGGTGCAATACATGTCAGTAAGCAGAGGCAGCTTCATCTACACTATGACCTCATCAACTTTACTGTAAGTTTCAGTGTTAATAGACTGGTTACTTTTTTTTTTTTTGCACTAGTTTTCTTGTAAATGTATCTCAGTAGCCCTTAGTTGTATACTATTGGCTTTACAAATATAGCATGAGAAGTGGCTGTGTTTATCTGGGGCTAACTAACTGCAAACTCAAACTGGGGACTCAGTGGAAAACCAGCACGTGTGAAGTGGCAAGTAGTAGCTATAGGATAAAAAATTAGTAGCATGGAGGCAATACTGCCTTTTCTTGGGAAGGAGGGGTAGCCTTGTTGGGGAATATTTTCAAGAACCAGAGAGTCTGGAAAGAAAGATTTTTATTCTATATTCTCACTAAAAAGAATGCAAACTTCTGTGTACCTGGCTCAGTAAAATTCTAGTGTTTCTGTATATGAGTGCTTGCTAAAAGCACTGTAAATTATTTGATGCTTTCAACAAAAAAAAAATGTTCAACCCTAAAAGATATTAGAGAGTACAGCAAGTAAAACATGGAAGGCCAAAATACCAAGATGGGCATCCACATCAGCTGGAATTTTAAGTTTGTTAACAAATATGCTTGGCTCTTGAAAAAACTGAATATTGTAAAAGCAGCCAAAAAAAGCCTTTTTCTTTGCAGGGTTTTGAACATAGAAGTAGAAGCCACAGAATACGAATGACAGGCTTCGAGTTTAACTTAGACATACTTTCTTTTTTTAATGCTTCCTGATGCCATATTTCCCTCCCAAGGGATTTGAGAACAGGTGTCACAGTAGTCTTGTTTTTGAGACCTTTGGATAGGAAGTGTGCTAGAGCGTAAGTAGTGCACCGAGAGGACAAGAACTCCGGTGGATTACCATTTGTCTAGAGGTGTTTTCTGCGAAGAAGGTTCCTTGCTTTCCTCAGTGTTAGAACTGATACTCCAGAAGGAGCCTCCTTACCTTTACCTGTGGAAATATGCCCGGGTGCTGTTGTGAAGTGACTTTGTATAGTAACAAAGCTACTAGCCATCCTAGAGCTTCCAGTATTGGTACGCGAGGATATGTCCAGAGCCTGTTTTGTTGGCCTCTGATTGTGTATACATTGCTGAGATCTGTGATTTATTGCTTTTTCAGTGGATAAACTCACGGACAGCAGTGCTTCTGGACAGTGTGGAGAAGCTGCATGTTATAGATCGTCAGACGCAGGAGGAGCTGGAGACTATAGAGATCTCAGAGGTTCAGCTTGTCTACAACAGCAGCCACTTCAAATCGCTGGCGACGGGAGGCAACGTCAGCGAAGCCCTGGTAGGCACAAACGACCGGCTTGACCACAGCTAACGGTGTTTCAGCTGCCCTAAGTGGGAGCCTGGAGCTTTTGAAAAAAAGCCTTTTTGAAGCATCTTAAAAATCATACGTGCTGTTGATGTGGCCCAGTAACAGTTCATGTTTCCTTTTGCGTATTGATGTTTTTAGGAGTTCCTCTTAAGTTCCCGATCTTTGGAATACTCTGAAAAGTACAGAAAAAAAGCTGATGTGCTTTGTTCTTCAAGAGAATCCTATAGGCTGTTCTACTTTGTATGCCACAGATACTCTGCGGTAGCAGTGCCTGTGCAGTACGTGCGTTTCCTGCCCTTCTCGTAGATTTGTCGTGCGGGATAGAGAGGATGAAATGCTACGCTTGTAGGTACTACACTTCTTGTTTGAAGTAGAAAACCAAAGCCACCCATGCTAGTGGAAATTGCAAAACTTCAAACGTCACGTTTTCTACTTTTTCCTCTTTTGCTTGTCTTTTATTTTGACTTTCATATTTGGGTTGGGTTTTTTGGGTTTTTTGACCCTGACCCATGTAGTGTCTGGACATGTTTTATTCCTGAAGTAGGTATTAATTTCAGTGGCTCCTGATAGCTCCTGTGACCCACCTGTGCTTTCTGCAGCAGATTCACTTTGATGTGGTATTTGTTACTGCGATAGCATTGTGGAGTTTTTATTTAAAGCCATGGCTACAGGACAAGTTACTGCTTTCAGCTGAAAATCAGTTTTTCTACTTTGGAAAAGACTTTTCTACTTTGCCAAGAGTGTGTATAAGAAAGAGCCTTCCATCCCTGCATTCGGTCCTCCCAGTGCTTCACCAGAGATAGCCCAGGAGCTCTGAAATTCCTGGACGATATGGTTCCTGTTCAATTCTGCTGTAGTCCTGTGGAACTTGTCTGGGACTTGCTGGCCCAAACAACTAGCAGAAAGCTTATGCGGATCTGTAGTTTGGATCCACAATTTCAAGCCCAGTATAGGTTGTATGGTCATGACTCAGCTCCAGAAGCCCAAGAAGTGCCTTCAGTGCAGAATGCCAGGATTTCATAAAGACACCTCCGTCATGGTTCCCTTTGAGCACCAAGGAACAGAGGGCTTCTTCCAGTCTGAAGGACCAGATCTATGAGGGGTCTTTGCAGCCTTTAGATCTTCATAGCTGCTGCTTATCTGGCTTTCACTGCTTTATTTGCTTCATGCTGCTCACGTTGCTGTCGCTGCAGAGGCGTCCTGAGGAAGAAAAAGTCAGAAGGCGGAGTCTAGTCTAAGTGAGCTTATGTACTGCCTTCTGCACGATTGGAAATTGCCAGGCACAACCTCACAGAACATAGCTAGAGATTGGCACCAAGATGGTATATGAGCACTGCTTGCTAGGATGTGTTGTTATTTGGAGCGTTTCACTCAATTTCAGAAACTCTGCAAGTGTCCTGTGAGGACTTGTGGTGATTACCATCAAAGCTTACAAAAGTGGTGGGCCTGAATAAGCGTTGCCTGTTAAAGTGCTATTGTGAGTCTAGAAAAGACCCTTACTTAATTCACTGTCTGTAAGTGCAAATGAGATCTGAAATCCATAGTGTCACTTTGAGATACTGAAGATGGGAAACAGGCAGTCCCTCTCCCTGCACTTCAGTAGGAATGACAAGGCAACCTCTTCCAGAGCAATTGAGCTAAGGACAACTTCTGATGGGAAGCTTTTTCTGTTTTTTTCATGGCTTAGAAATATACCTTTTCCATTGTTAGTTTTACAGACACTCTGGAAGGAAAATCTTAAATAAGGCTGCTGCTTCCATACAGGATATCCTGGTTCCAGGGATGCCTGGGTTTGTGGATGAAGACAGTCAAACCCAGTTCTTCTACTGCAGCATCTAAAGAAACATGCAGGGAATATCTGCTACCCCAGTCTTAGGTTCTGTGCTGAGCAAGTTGAAGTGTTATTATGGGAGTCCCTGGAATGGACACGCTTAACAGCACTGGGAAGAGATGCAGGAAGCTTCCCTGCCTGGCCAGACTGAGAAAAGTACAAGACAAACAGCTGTAGCCTGCACAACTGTGCAGTGCAGCGGGAAGCAAGCACTGCCCCGTACTGTCACACAATCTCTAATTTTTATGTGATCCTCCATTTCTCACATTGTAAATGTGCCTTTTGAACACTAGTTACTGGCATTCAGACTTCTGTTGTAGCAACTCTCGCTTCAACAGTATTCTTTCCATCTGTCCCTCCTACACATTTGCTCTTGAGGAAGATTTGTAAAGAAGCAGATGGCAAGGAGAGACTCCCCATAACTTTTTGTATCTGAGGACAGACAGAGCACTGCTTGCAGGTCCTTATGACTCCGTTGTGTTTTCTGGGCAGCCAGAGCTCAGCAGCAATTTAAGCTGCGTTCCCAAGCGGGACAGAGTGGCAGCAGAGCTTTTTTACTTACTACTGCCCGGCAATCTGTGGTGTCGTCTCCCAATCCTTATTTTGATTTCTGAATTACAAAGTGTCTCTAAAGCTCAAGGGGAAAATCTTACAAAAACAAAAAGCAGTTTTAATTGCATGTAATTTTTCTTGCTCTAGGCATTGGTTGGAGAGAAGGCTTGTTATCAGTCCATCAGCAGCTGTGGTGGTCAGATCTTTTACCTCGGAACTAAGGTAAATGTGGGGAGTTCTTAATAAAAATACAGGGCATTCACGGTTGATGGTAGGTCATCTTCTGGGGAAGGGCAATTTTTTATTCTATGGACATGTGCATCAGGGATGCTTGTGCACTTATGTTGTGGGATTAAAGGAATGTGCAATAATTTGGTCTTAGCCGAGGTATGGGCTAATTGTCATAATTTCACAGTATCCTGGTTCATGCTGCTTCAGGGTAGACTTAGCATTATTTTACTGACATCTCCTCTGTCCTGTTTCAGTTTCTCTGTCCTAAATGTGTGAGTGAGTAAACAGAAGAATATAAGACAGCAGGGAAAACTAGACTGTATTGCATGGAACGATAAAAGGAATATCCTATTCCGTTTTCCTGTTTTGCAGTGCAGGCTGCCTGTGAAAAGGCAAAGAAGAGAGATGCCTATAGGATGGCATGTGGAAGTAGGGGAAGAAGTGAGGGATGGTATCATGGAGCAGATGGGTTGTAAGACCATGTAAAGGATGTTTTCTGTTAAAATTAAACATCCAATTCATTCCTGTGATGCCAAGCTTGAGGATTACTTTACTGAGTTTCATGTGTACCAGTGTGCTGTGGTGGGTCTGTGGGATACCACAGACTGCATGAGTAACTGTGAGTAAATAGTTATATTGTTTTTTTTTTCTTTTCTAGTCTGTTCACGTCATGACGTTGAGAAGCTGGAGAGAGGTATGTTGAGAGACAAACTGTACAGCTTAGTAGATTCAAATTGCTTAAATATAGCTTGAGAGGAGGGAAGGAACGTTTGTGAAGCACATTCTGGGCACTGTGTTCAGGATCCCTGCTTGCTACGCACAGCCAGCACCGTGGGCACGCCGCTTTCCACGGTGGGGTGCTATGGGACTCTGGCTTGCACAAACTTGCAGGCTGAACGGAGACCTTGTTCTCTCAAGCAAGACATAATGCCTTGCCAAGTTTCAGCACCTGTTAACAAGGTAGCGTTAGTGCAATCTATGACTTTGGAGGACTCTGTAAATGTAAGCTTTTATCTGCCAGATAAGCATACAGGAATGGAAGGAAATCTGGTCCAGTGTGTTTTGCCCCCAGCTGCTGTAGGAGCTACATCATAAAAATCTGTCAAAGACTACCTGGAAGGTTCATTGGATTTTACATCCGTGTTTCTGTTGGCAGAAGATTTTTCTGAAACTTAATTTCTCCTATAGCTGAAACCCTATGAATTTCCGCACTAAACTTCTTGGTGATCTATTTGTCTGGCTGTTCCGTGTTGTGCTCTTCACTTGAGTTGAACAGCAGTTTTTCCTTTTGCAGTATGTTCAGTGTATGATGTTCTCTCTCAGACTTTGTTTTGCAAGGCTAAGCAAAGCTCTTTGATCATTCTCTTGTAATCTTACCTTCCCATTCTTGTTGTCCTTCGTAGTCACTGTTCTCTGCACCTCCTTTGTGCTCAGTTTCTTGAACATGGGTAAACAGTTTGGCACGTATTACTCTGGGTAGGGTCTTAGAAGTGCCATGTGCAATGTCACCTGTCTCGGTTGCTACTAGATATGTCATTCCTCGTACATCCTTGGGTCTTGTTTTGCTGTTCCTTTGCCTACATGATGTCAGCAGTTTGTGGCACTGGAGAGTCACCAGTACTCGGTACCCAAACTCTGCTTTCTGCTGTTAAGTTGCTTGTACCATTGGATTGCATCACACTTCTGTTACCCAGCCTTAGGGGCAAATCCTATTGTGTCTGTCTTTCTGGTCTGCTGTCTCACATCACGTGTTGACAGTTGGTTATCAGCAAACTTTGTTAGTAAATTCACCTTATGCCAGGTTAGTTGACCAAATCATTATGTAGAAGGGGGCTTCAAGGCTGATTCTCAAGGAACTCCAATTGTCATTTCTTTCCGGTCTCACATTTATCCTTTACGCAGCAACCTTCACTATTCTTCCTTGTACTTGCTTTACGGCTCTTGTACTCCCCCCTCTATGATTATAAGCTCCTGCATGTGATGTACCCAGACCTTTAACAAAACATGGATGATTCAGCTCTATTGAACTTTTATACAGTTGCTGCTTTTAGTTACCAAGACCGCTTTGCTAGTTTTCCCTCCAGCCATTAACTACTGACTTTGCTTTAGTAAACTGTTAATGAAAAGTCTTGCTTTCACCCATGATCTCGTGTACTGGTTTTCCTAGAATTCACATCAGTCACAGCTTACATGCTCCGAGCCAACCTCCTTCTAAATTACCGTATGGCTTCTGTTGTGCTGCATGCCTCTTTATTGTAGGGGACTTACTCAAGAGTTGTAATTGAGTGTGGGGGGGGATTAGGGTGTGAAGCCGAGTTCTTGTTGCCGTACAGGATGCTGGTCTGAGACTCGGAATCTGTCTCCTCTCAAATAGTACTTTAACCTTTTGACCTAACATACAAAGACTGCTGGTGATTGACCTTGTGTGCTGATAATTCCTTAAAGCAGAAAGTACTTGTGATCTACTTCAATCCTTGTTGACTCAAGAGAAAATAAAGGGTAGGAGTGGGTACACCTGTATGCTGAAACCATGGCGGAGTTGTTTGTTGTGCTCTAAGTGATGAGGCAAGGACAGGCAATGGGAAACTCTTATTCTTTGTGATTGCAGACACTTCCTGATGTTGTGGGCCTCCATCCATTAAGCATCTGACCTAAAATGTAGCCTACAGGGACCTGATGTACTAGGGCCTGACATTTCTTAGTAATTTCTAACTGTCCAGCAGGAAGTGTACATATTTGAGAAACTTTTTGAGATGCTGTCCTTTACCGCAATGCGTTGGGAGCTGCTGAGGTTTCCTGTCCCCTTGCTGCCAGGGATCATGACCCACTACTGGGAAATGCGTACCTTAAATGGGAGGGGATCATCTTCTTGGTAATACTAAGGCCCAATGTTACTTTTTATTTTAGAGAATTGACCACCTTCTGAAACAAGAGCGCCTCACTGATGCCCTGGCTCTAGCTTGGTCTTTTTATGAAGGTAAAGCAAAGGCGGTAGTAGGTAAGTCTGAGATTGTTAGTTTTTTTTTTTTTAAGTTGAAACTACTAGGGAAGATTTTAAACCTATGCATGTACAGAAATTACTTTTTCAGAGAAAAAACATTAAGGAAGAGAATTGAATCGAAGAAGAGAGAGTAACATGTGCTGCTTTGGGTTTGGCAGAAACACCACCTTTATATGGATCGGTTTGATTTTTTTTTTTAGAGTCGTAGTCCCTTTTAGCAGCCTGCTGTTTTCAAATTAAAATCGCACTTGGTCTATGTTGTGGCTCCTGTTTGTTGTGACTTTGCCATGAGGGAGGTGTATCCAGGTATTGAATATCTAGCCTGCTAAAATACTCCTGAGGGTCATACGTGACCTGTAGGTACTTTTCAGTGTGACGTTCTGTCAGCTCTGCCAAGCAGGTACTTTCATTCAAGTTTCCTCTGGCTACACAACTGACTGAAAGAACTGCTGGGTTCTGGCGCTATGTTTCCTATAAAAGAGGATGCTATGTGAGCATTTAACTTGTTATTATAAACATGTTAATTATGCCAGAAACTGCCACTTGAACAGCCTGATTTGAACTGGACACGTTGACTTTTCAGCAAATAACTTATGATGGTTTTGACAGATGAGACTCAAGTTCTCAGGATAAGATCCTACTACTGTGAAATTGCTAGTATATGAAGATATGTCTCATGCTAATGCCTGGATATAATGCAATTAAGGAGATAATTTTTCATGAGTCAAAGAGTTACTGTCGAAGCTGGCATTTAAGGATTTTTTTCCCTTGTAGTGTACTTCAGTTTCTTTGCATCAAGGCATCCTCCAACAATTAGCCTCGTGCAGTCTTTGGCAGTCCTCTGTTAATTGTTCTCTCAATGTTAAACAGCACTCAGATCTGTTCTTGCCATTCCTGTGCTGGAACAATCATTACATTGGGAGAACAAAATCTTCAGGAGAAGAGTGGGCTAAAAGTAGAGCACAAAATTGTTATTTTGATGTCCTGACCTCTGCATCTCAAGGGTAGTGGTGTTAGCATCTGAACCGTGGAATTTTTATATTTCCACTGGTACTTTAGATGAGAATTTAATTTATTCCCGTCCCCCCTTATTCTTTCTAGGCTTGTCTGGGGACACAAGCAAGCGGAAAGCAGTCATCGCAGACAGAGTGAGTGACTGATCTCTTCCTAACTGGATTTTCACGTATGCTGATGTGATACTAACTGTGTTCCTGGAAGGAATGGCTTCTGTCCTCCAGAATTTAATCCAGCTAACTCTTGAATGTGTACATGTGCCTCTCTTGCTAAGATTGTGAACGGGATTTTAGAAAACACTTAGAAATACTTTGTGAGGTACCTTGTGGATAAAGGCGAGGATAAAATCTGCAGCATTAGCAAATCAAAACATGATGCTATCATCCTGACCTTGAGATCTCTGGTCCCCTCACAGTGGAGAGAAGCCTTTTTTGTGGGTAACTCCAGAGTTTCCTGACCTTTGATGTCCTGAACTTTGAAGTGTTCATCAGTATGTAACTTGCTGACCCTCAGGTGGAAACTTTGCTCCATGTATACATGGACATGGAATAAACTCTTCAACTAATCCTGTTCAGTTGTTACAGGAACCTTTTTCTAGGAAGAGTATGTTTAAAATGCACGATTATTGTAATAATTATTCAGCTGTACTTTGTTCTTTGTGTATGTTTTATTTGCAGGTAAATAAGTTTTCCTGTTTAAGATATTATAACTTAAACTTTGGGAAAAAACATGGCCCAGATGAACCTTATGCTTCAGGATGTGTTCATCTGCCTGAAAATTTGCTGGCAGACTGGCTGCCCTGTTTCTCCGTTGTTAGAGTAGGCCTTCCATATCCCACTGGGCCACTTCTACACCACATCAAGCCCTTGTCTCTAGACAGCCTCTTCCCTCTTCTCCTTCCTGCCCAAAATGGGACAACAGAGTTTTCAGTGCTGCCAAACCCCCAAGTCAGTCTATTAAACATACTACCAAGTAGGGCCTCTAGTGTAGGATCTGAATGAATTTTCTTGTTTATTTTAATTCAGATGGTTGAAATCCTTCTCCATTATGCTGATCGGACTTTGAAGAAATGTCCTGACCAAGGAAAAATTCAAGTTATGGAGCAACATTTTCAGGTATGGTGCTCTGGAGGACTGTCTTGTATAGATCTTTTGTATTATTTTTTTTAAATCAGACTTGACTTTGCTTTGCTGCAAAAATTACTTGTCTGGTTTTTGAAAAATGTTGCTGGGGTTCACCTGAACTCTCACCTCTGTGTGCCCTAGTCAGATCAGGAGTTTGTTACAGCTAGGCAGCAGAGCAAAACCCATATGTCCTCTGTCCTCTGCAGAACTGTGATTAGTTTTTCTCCATATGAGCTGGCATATGGGAAAACCTGTAACTGTGCCAGCTACTGGCTGATTCAAATAACTCATTGATTCTGCTCTGTATTGGTCAGGCTCCGTTTTTTGTGCTCTGCAGGATGTGCTATTTTGCAGCATTTTTGCCAGTCCCTATAGCTTTTTCTGTGTTTCTTCCGCAGGACGTGGTGCCCGTCATAGTTGATTACTGTCTCTTACTCCAGCGCACGTAAGTCTGAATTTGCAAGTCTGTCTCCCAAGGCAGACCACCAGCCCATGTAGTTCTGAGTGCTGTCTCCTATAATATCACATGGTTTAGAGGAATCGTATCACATCATCGTCATATCATGTATCGCATCATGGTTTAGAGGAATGCATAGAAACCGATACTAAAGTCAGGGCACTCAGTACTCAAAAGTGTGTCTTTAATTTTCATTGACGTGTTGAATAAGAAATGTTTGTTTCAAACTGTTTCCCTCATACCATCCCCTTAAAAAAGAAGTCGCCTTGATAGATTTCATCATCATTTCCCCTCTAACAGCAGGTTTTTTTGCTGCAACATTCGTTAGCTGATTTATTCTGTGCCTGCTGCCTGTAACTTGCATCAGTATGGGAGCTGAACATGGCATTCAGCTCCTGACTTAGAGAAATACAGATAAAAAACGGAATTTAATTTGGAGCCCTCAGAAAGTATCTAAGTAAGGAGATTTTAATAAGACTATTTGATAACTAAACACTTCTTTCCTCCTAGGGATCTATTATTTAGCCAGATATATGATAAGATGAGTGAGAATTCTGTAGCTAAAGGCATCTTTCTGGAGTGCTTGGAGCCATACATCTTAAGTGATAAGCTGATGGGAATCACAGCTCAAGTGATGAAAGACTTGCTGCTTCACTTCCAAGACAAGAACAGGTTGGAAAATTTGGAAGCCTGCATTGTGCATATGGATATCACCAGCTTAGACATACAGCAGGTGAGCTGTTGTACTGCGTACTGTATTGAGGTCCTCTGAATGAATGGCAGCATTCTCTAGTCGCTGATGCAAGCCTCTTGTGCTTTTAAACGCAGCATAGCTTGTGGAAAACAAGTTGTCACCTTTCAACAGACAAGACAAGGTGGTCCAAATAATTCATGCTTTTTGTTCACTGATCTGTAACAGAGCTTAGCCCTGTGTCCCTGGGATCAAATTCAGTGAATGTGGGAATTGCTCAGCATGGCTGTGTCCATCCTGTAACGTGCATGCTCCTATAAACACCTTTTGCTCCCCCAGTTTGTTTCCTGGCACAGGTTAACGCATCAGCAGCTGAATGTGTTGGAAACTACAGTTCATCAGGATTAGTGTGACAATCTTTCCTGTTTTGAGTACCTCGCCTAACGTCAAAGGCTGCAGGAGCACAAAAAACCTGGAGTTGCGTTTGTCAGTTTGGTGCCTGCCAGCCTGCTCTGCTCAGGTGCTTGCTCTTACATGACACACAGTTAGTGGAGTGCAGAGGTGTTCCTGCTCAGTGATCCTGTTTTCCTTGGCCAGTGTTTATTCCAACAGCATGGCTTTCCATTCCAAGGAGGAAACTGCTGGGGAATTTGATGAAGTGATTCACTAATTCAACCAAAAGGCAAACTAGTCCAATCAAGCGTTTTGATGAACTGATATTTTTAATGTTTTTTTTTATTCCTTAACCTCACACAGGTTATGAATGTTAGAATATAGACAGTTATATTATGTTTGCTGCATGAGCAATAAGCTGGATACTGCCTTTAGGGGTTTGGGGTCCTTGCAGAGACTAGTTCTGCAAGTGGAAGTTCTCATTCTGCTTCAAATCATACTGTCGGGTGATGCAACTGCAAGGGCAGAGGTTGAATTTGAGTGAGTGGGGAATGAGAAAACTGTGCAGCGCAGCTGTATATCTACGTTGTGCTTTGTTTGCCTTGCCTTGCAGGTAGTTCTTCTGTGCTGGGAAAACCATCTCTATGATGCCATGATCTATGTCTACAACAGTGGGATGAATGATTTCATCAGCCCCATGGAGGTAGGAAGGATGCTCAGTGCTATGAGTTGTTACTTGTGTGTTTAGCACATGTTCTTTCTGAGAAACAGCATTTCAAACCCAATGCCTTATCTTCTCATTCAGAGTGTATATATTATTCTTTTTTTCCTTTTCAAGGGGGAAATCTTGTATGATATATGCAGTTTATTTGACTAGATGCAGTAGAGGAGAAAAGTAATTTGTAATTGCTGTGCTTTAAAACACAAATTTGCCTGCTGAGGTAGCAACGCTCTGCAAAGTTAGAGCAGGAAATCTAGTCATGTTAATAAAATAAGCATGAAACAAAAGCGGCAGACGAGAATAACACGATGATTTCAGAAGATTGCATTGCAAAACAGTCTGCTAGCAGCTTTGTTGCTGGTGGTGAGTCTGGCCAATGTGGCAAGATGTGCTGAGAAAGCACCAGCTTTCTGCACAGTGGGATTAATGGGGCTGCAGGCGTGAGAGGTTCTATGAACACCTCATGCCTTTTGTCCTTCATGCTTGCTTCCTTTGCTGACACAACAGGACATTAATATGTTGAAGAGTAATGGAAACAAAGGGTGAGCATAGCTGTGTACAGAACTCAGAAAAAAGGTAGAAACAGTCCTTGCACTGAGGCAGATGTTGCTCTTGGTGCTTGGGTGTGGTCTGGTGTTTTTGTGGTGAAGCTGAAATAGAGAGCTGGGTCCATGAGAGTGTGAAAATCTTACACTGGCCAATTTTGAGCCGTTAGTTCATTTGATTTTTCTCAGGAAGGAGACTCTTTAGGTGTTTGTTATTTTGAAAAGGACTTCTGGAAACCTGGCATTAACTGTATGAGTGCAAATAACTTTTCCTAGAGTTTCCTAGGGAAAAAAAATTTCCTAACTTTTTTTCTAGAGCTAAGTACTTAGGCAAGTACCTCATTCTAGCTACCCAAACTAAAGGCATTCTAGTGACCCTGCTAGGCAGGCTGAAGGTTTGCGTAATCTCTGTTGGCAGAAGGAACAAGAAGTGGAGCTGGTCAGTTATGCTCTGACTGTTACTTCTGGGACTACTGGAGACTGCTCTTTTGTGTGTGTGGCCTGTGCTTAGGGTTAGATCTGGTGGAGTGAAGGCTATCTTTTCATAGGTCATAACATCAGCTGGGAAAAGCATCCTTTGCCCCATTTTGGTGTCCTCTGCACCTTTTCATTGTAAGACATGGTGAGAAAGCAGATCTGTGGGGAAGATGCCCCATTGATCTCTGCTTTAAAACCACTCAGACTCTGCTTTGAGATATTCCAGCTGCTTGAGCACTGCCTTCTTTCTTGTTACAGAAGCTGTTCAAAGTCATTGCTCCTCCACTGAGTGCTGGGAAGTCTCTCACAGGTACACAATTTCCTTTTAAGGGTTTCCAGTTTTGACTAGAGATATTCAAAACATCAAATATCACTTCCAACAGAGGGATGCAAAAAGGAAATACATATCCAGTATCAGGGTCTTGGAGAACAGAAAAGTGTTCTAGTACTATTTGCTGTGTGTAAAGCTGCTCAATTTACTGTGTCTAAAAAACTCTGCATGTGTGTCAGATGAGATGTTTTGCTAACAGCTGGGAAAAAGAATTGCATCTCTGTGTATTGTCTTGTGAAGAAAAGGTGACAAATAATTTTTGTTTTGTAGATGAGCAGGTGGTCATGGGCAACAAGCTGCTTGTATATATAAGGTATGGTCCTTTAGAAAGTGTGTGAGGTGTGGCATAGTGCTGGCACCAGATTTTTAAGTTGCTGTAGCTGTGTAATCTTACAGTGTGTTTCAAGGTATGAGAGGCTGCGTAAAATAGCAATGGCTACTTTGTACAGCTGACTTTACTTTGTCAGCTTTACATTTAAAATGGCTTTAAATTTAAAAATGGCTTATTGTTACGCATCATTTGAGTGGATAAAGTTGGAGACTTAAAGCTCATTACTACTGATATGCCAAGACCATGTCTTTATCTTTAGAATTCGGTTAGAGTGAGTTCTTTGTCCTGTGTGTGACACAGTGCTCCTTGAACAAGGACTCTGTAGCCTGGAAAGCTGTATTTTAGCCCTTTCTGCCATGTCTTTTGGGATAGATATACTCAGTTGCTGCTTACTATGTTGCCTGTCATTTGCAGGATGTCGTTCTGAGATTGCACTGTAGTGATTAATTAGTGAATTGCTTTTTCTGGAATCTACTCAAGATTGTGAATGTTAGCTTATGCATTACTTCTGCTTCCCAAAATGCAAGAGTAAAGATTTTTGTGAGAAATACTGTTTCCTCATCACTCTTCTGCTATGGAGTAGCATACCTTGGATGCAAATTCATGCAGCATGTTACGCATACACATAATATTGTATATTAACAGCAGTGCTGTCTGTAATGCTTGCTTTCATAATTTACAAAATAAATTTGTTTGATGGCTTGTTTTAAGACCATCCTGAAAACTAACTCAAAAATAAACTGTTCTCCTCAATCTGTTTAATGTCAGGATGTACGAAAAATGCCTTTCTCCTCCTTTTCTATAGCTGCTGCTTGGCAGGCCGTGCATACCCACTGGGTGATATTCCTGAAGATCTGGTACCTTTGGTTAAAAATCAGGTGAGCAACCTTGTGGAAGGAAACTTTCCCATGTCAGGTTTTTAGAAGAAGCTGTGTATGTCTTATTTCATGGGTTTCTGATAGAAAACTATCATCAATCTGATAGCTGTATCCTTGTGATATGAGTGTATACCACTGTAAATACCAAATACATTTTTAAAGAATGAAATCAAACAGTTGCTGCAATTTGAATGTTTAAACTTTAGTATTTTTCTTTCAACTGTAAGTTGGGGTGTGGCAACACAAAGTTCTCAGTGGCACTCATTTAGATATATTTTTATTTTTCTTATTCTCTACCACAAAGTTGACAGAAATTTGTAGCTGTCTCTTCTTTCTGAACTTGACTGTGACATGTCAAATACGGGAGGATCTCCCGCATTTTCAAATGCATGTAACAGGGGATTGATAAGAGTAGAAAGTGAGATAACATCACAGAACATTAAATATTCCCTCCTCTTTCTGGCTGTTGCTGAAAGTTCAGCTTGTGTTGGAGTTTTCCTGCCTTGGATATTACACCTCTTCTCCCTTTGGATGGCAAAGCATAAAATTGAGCACAGTTTTCCGCGATGAAGGTCCCATTAGCTGCGTTTCTGTCAAGTCTTTGCCCTGGTATCCTGTCACCGTATCTTCACTTCTGAGGCTTATCCAGTCTTGGGTATTCAGGACACATACGTGTCTGTTCTCTAGGTGCAACTCCCATGTGCAGGGTGAATGTCTGCCCTGCCACTTAAATCCAGATCACACATCCACAGATACTAAGTAAATGGGTAGATGAGGTGGGATGTGCCACCACTGTATCCTTGTGATATGAGTGTATACCACTGTAAATACCATATAAATTTTTAAAGAATGAAATCAAACTGTTGCTGCAATTTGAACGTTTAAACTTAGTATTTTCCTTTCAACTGTAAGTTGGGGTGTGGCAACACAAAGTTCTTAGTGGCACTAATTTAGATATATTTTTTTTTAGATATATATTTTTTTTAAGTAGTACCAGGTAGAGTTCAGTAGATAGACATGTCTCTACTAAGTAGCTCTTTGTTGTGAGTTTCTTTGCTCTTGATTTTATGGTTATATTAGTGCATGTTCATACTCATCTCTTCATCAAGATACTGTGTTTGCTGAAGATAAATTTCTGGCCTTGTGATAACTGCAGGTTTTCAGCTGAGGTCAAGAGTGTGTTGTTATCAAGTGTTCCAGGCTGCATCCTTGTACCCTTGGCTCATGGAGTCAGCCAGCTACCTGTTCCAGTGGTGGCTGCTCTGCCACTTCACGCAGGCACGTGTGGGCAATTGGTTGCCAGAGCTACTTAATAGGTTCAGGGTGCTGCAACACATATCTCCTTAGATTTATCTATCTCAGGAACCCCTCTTGAGAGTCTCCTTTGGCAGGAAGGACATTCTGGGGGTCACAGAACTGGGAAAGGGTTTAATGTTAGGTGTCTTTTGGTATTTGGAGGGGAAGGAGGATGTAGTTGGTTCTGAACTTAAACTCCTATATCCTAGCATGTGATTCCAGTTGGTGTGATTCCAGCTTTTTGTAGGGGCTGGCCTGCAGCTTACGTTCCTGTTGTCGCTAATGTCTATGACTGTATCTGAGGTTTGAAGCTGAGGTGAATCTGTGATGGCTGCGAGGTTTGTGATTCAGGCTGTTTGACAACTTCTTCCTTTATGTCCTTATTACTGCCTCTTGCCCACAGCACTGAAGGGAAGACACTTTCCCAAAAGACTATTCCACAGTGATGCTGTTAGGAAAGACAATTTCCTTTTCTGCTAGTCAGTGCCACTTTGAGACAACTTAAAAGGTAACCAGTTTCTTCCTTTTCTTGAGAAAAGGCATAAAGCAACCTGTGGCTTGATATTTTCCAGTCTTGTGACTCTGTTAAGATTGTCTGCTTTCTCAGTCTGTTACAGCTGTGGTTAGGAGGCACTAGGCTGGTACTACATTCCTTCGCATTCACCCACCCTGGCCATCATTAGTTTGGGAGAGTTGGCCCTGAGCGTGTCCAGCCATTCTGCTTATATAAGGCAGGATCTTAGCTGCTTCAGAAAAGCCTATATCGATGTTTGTAGGCTCTGAAGCGTCTTGTTTTACACCCTGTGGGCTGAGCACAGGCTGACACTGTAACCTGACATCCAAATTGTCTTCCTGGGTCACTTTAGGAACAGTGGCTGATGCCCTAAGGTTTCTGTGTGCTGCTATTATCCTGTGGCAGTGCAGGCTTACGCTGCTGTCCTCCTCTGGGACAAGCTGTGGTTCTTGAGCTCCATCTCTTCGTGTTGCTCTTCGCCAAGCTGTTCAGTGGACCTTCTTTGGCTCCCTGGATTTATCAGTGTCCTGAGTCTGCAACAGCAGCTTTCACATCAGGAGAAAAAGCCTGTTCGATCTGGATTGTCCGATTGCAGCTGTTTCAAGGCAGCAAGTACTATTGCATGTGCCTTATGTATTGGTTCGGGACAGGTGTGAGCATGTTCTTGATTTCACTAGTTAAATCCCAGTGAACTTATGGCAAAAGTATGATGAGACATGCATGGTGGGGTGGGTGCTTTTCTTGCTTTTTTTTCTTTTTTTTTTTTTCTTCTTTTTTTCTAATCCAGAGCTTGTAGCTCCATGTATGTGGTAGCTCTGGGTTACTGCAAACCCTTTCCCTCCAGGGTGTGCAAACCAGACTGCTCTGCTTTGCTGGCTCAAGCACTGGGCTGTTGCCCCCTCCCGTGGTCCTTACCAAGTTGCCCCCTGCACACTCCAGAGCTGGCACAGCAGCAGGCTGTGGCTCGGGCTCCAAAGGGAAGCGATAGCCCAACCAGCAGCAGTAGCTCTGTGGAGGAGCCATCAGCCTCTCCTTGTTACGAGCTCTGATGGTGTTCCTGAGAGCTTGGCTTAACGCCCTTCTGTCTGGGTACTTGACTCCCGTCTAGCTGCAGTCTGGAGGTTTTTTGGCTTTGTTTGAAGAGTTCCTAGCTGGCAGGTGGGTATCGGGTTTAAAGAGGCCAACAGGGAAGGCTGTGGGTCTGAAAGTCAGGCTGCTAACTCCTCCTGGATTCATGGCCGCTGTGGTGACAGGAAAGTTAACTCAGAACAGGAGTAAACGAGGGAAGGTGGCACTTCCTGAGGATGGCTGGGAGAGCATATTACCTCTCAGTTCTCCATGGGATCCCACTGTGTATCTTAACACACGCTCACGAGTGCTAGCCAGTCTGCAGCAGCCTGCTCTCTGCTGGTAACCAGATCTGTTGTGAGTGTGTTAGAGAAAACTGGAGCTGTTGCTGCCCTGTTTGTTTCCTGGGGGGATCTAGACACCTCTGTCAGTGGTTCAGTAAAGGGAGTTGCCTTCGTTTTGAAAGACATGCTCAAACTTCAGGAACTAGAAAGTCAGTGGAGAGAACAGAGAACTGAATAGTGCCTAAGTCAGTCTTTGCAGCGCCAAAAGCTTTGTGCCTCAAAATGAGAGGGCAGATTGACTGGCTCTTCCCAAGGGAACTACTGACAAGGAGAGGAGCTGTGCCCTGGGTAAGGAGGAGTTGCACAGCTTTTCAGGATAGCTGCCAGGAAGAGGAGGGAGTTACCTAATTTCACATGCTTTGGTCTGCCAGTGTAAGCCTTAATTTTTGCTTGATCTTAAACTTTGATTGATCTTAAATTGGTTGGCGAGTCTAACAAAGGAGAATTTTTTTCCTACTAACAAGCAGCAGAGAGCATTCAATTAAGAACACTGATGGAGTCCTGAGGTGCTTTAAAGCTTAAGCGCAAAGCAGATAATGATGCTGCTTTCCCATGTGCTCATACTATCAGTTACCTGAAATCAATAGGAAATTGCTTGTTTGTTTGAATTTTCATTGCAGGTCTTTGAGTTTCTCATCCGGCTGCATTCAACTGAGGGATCTGTGGATGAAGAGGTCTACCCTTATGTTCGTACCTTACTGCACTTTGACACTCGGGAATTCCTTAACGTTCTTGCTCTGGTAAGAAATTGCTGATCTTCTCCAAAGAAAAGCGCAGTGCCAGTTCTTTCATCATCTATGTCATGTTGCATGATCTGTAATATTCCTATTAAAAAGTTCATGCTTTAGCTAAACCAGCAGTTACTGGCTTGATGCAGAACACATTTGATGTGTGTTCTATAAAATATCAGAGGATATCATAATAGTCTTTTATGTCCTTAAATATAAATTGATGAACATGACATATGCAGTGAAGACTCTGGTAACACATGTAAAGCAAGACTAATGTATTTGTAAAGGGAATTTTAGTACCTACATCTTTCTCCTGTGTCATGATTCATCTTTCTTTCTTTCCATATTTCCTTTCTAAATGTTTTGAATTTCCTCTGTGTGTTTGGACCTGTTACTTCTACCTGAATATATAAGAACCATTTTGGTAGTTAAAAAAGAGCGAATTGTGTTTTGGAACCTGCTGCTTAGGTGATATGCACAGAATGGGCTTAAAAGCATCGTCAGCTTTGTGATGTGGCTGCTGCTTTGTGTTTGCTTGTATTTCTGGGGTTGGCAGTGGAGAGCGTTCTTCCAAGGTGTCAGTGTTTTGCCTCACGCAGACTTTTGAAGACTTTAAGAATGACAAGCAAGCTGTGGAATATCAACAGAGAATTGTGGACATACTTCTGAAAGTGAGTGTGCTTAAAAATTAACCTCCGTTTACATCTGCCTGATTATATACAATACTGTGCAGGAAAGCCTGTAATTTGGATGAGGTGTTTCCAGTCTTGCCCTGGATGCCACCTCTGAGCAGGTGGTGAGCTGGAGCGTGGATTCACCTCAGCCAAGGTTGCCAGTTGGGTATTTGTAAGTGGCGCTTCATGCACATGATATATGGGGACAGAGATATCTCATTTCCTGCCTGTGATTTCACCTGGGTGGTACTTTGTCAAATTTCTCCTTGCTGCACTGTTAAGCTTTTTTTAAATCTGTTTCTCATTGATTCCACTCCCTGATTCTTTCTGAGCAGGAAAAAAAAGGTCCCAGGAATCCTGTGTCTGGCAGGGTGCCAATGCTCTTCCGATAAAACACTGCTCCCTGTATCTGTAAATGCTGTGTTGGGGATGTAACATACCCGGAATGACAGGCCTATCTTTAGTAAATGGGAGAGAAGAGGAATTGTGAGTTATCAGCCCGGTGCTCTAGAAATCACTTGTCATCTGCAGACTGTGTTCCTTAACAATGAATGTTCTCATTAAAAGCTATCACTGCCAAATGCTGTCTGCTTTCCCCTTCAAAGTTGTCAGCATTAATAATGAGTAGCTCCACTTGGAAGCTGTTTATGTATAAACATATCATAAGTAGCGCTTCCCTGTCACTGTCATCACCGGTAGATGAGAGCAAGGGCACCCCTGAGTGAATTGGGTGACAGTGCTGCTGCAGTAGTCTGTGTCGGAGGGGCTGAGATAATGCAGTGGTGGGGGAACTTGTGTGAGCCTGCTTGAGCAGGACGTTGCTGTAAGGGTGTTAGCCCTGTGCTGGGTTAGACCATGCTGGTTTGTGTCTTTAGCTGCTGCCAGCAGGAGGTGGCACACTGCAGCTGTGTTCTGGAGGTGCTGGGGGATGTCCCTGTGGCATGGCATAGGCTGGAGCACGCTGTTTACAGCCCTGCTCTGTGCCGCTGGCCACGGCAACAGAATTCAACCCTGCTCTTGGAGGGAAAAAGGAGGGTAATTGTGAAAAGGGCTGCAGGATTAAAAGCATCTGCAGGCAAATGATTCAGTGTTATGAGAACTGTCACTCCTTTGGTCTGGAATCTGCTCTCCTTTTGGATAAAAATAATAATAAAAAAAATCTTAGAACTTTTTATTTAAATGTGTCATTGGCAAAAAAAACCACTTAGGAAATAGCTGCACTTTTAAAATAGTATGGTCAACACAGACATTCTGCTAATGCTGATCTAAACTTTGCCAAATATATTGTCTTTTAGAAAGTCCGTATGGTTGGCCTGCAGGCTCTGTAAGGTTGCTCTTTCAGAGGTGCAATATTTTCATGGACTGACAAGGACCTAGGTTGTGAAAAACAAAGCCAAAATGAGTAAAACGCTACTATTGTTTCAGTGACCTATATTTTTGATGCTGTTATCTAACACCTGTATATTCTTCTGTGTGAAATAGCCTTTTTAAGCAGAAAATGAAGATAGCATTAGCTGATGTTTCAAGCAGAGCTCTACTTGATTCCTTAATATGCCTTACCTGTCTGTCTCCACTTGTGTAAGACAGCTATCTCACGGGGGGCTGGAGCTCCAGGTCACTTCAAGAAATCAATTGTATCTCCCAGGCTTAGACTGAATGAGGTTATAAACTCTGAGACGCTCCATGTCTAGGCTTTGCTAGAGCGATTCTTAGATGTCAGCTGAAAGAGTTGTTCAGGTGATGGATTTCCACCCAACTAAACCCACTGCTTTTAGAGGGGGACTCTCCAAACGGGCATCTCACTTTCCCTGAGTGCTTAGGGTTCTTTTAGAAGCATGAGACACCAAGTCAGGACACATCACATCCTGTTTTTATGTGTCAGACAGGTGAGAAGCACTTCTCGGATTTCAAATCCCTTTTGAAGTGATTCTTACTTATTCTAGTGATAGTCCATTTTTCTGTTATTTCAAATCAAGTCAGCACAGCCACAAGTTTCTCGAAATATTCATAGACTAACAGCTAATTCAATGCGGGGAAAGAAACTTTTCCCCAAACTGTTGTTTCATAGTCATTAAATCAGTTCTTCTGCATACCATAATTGAAGTGGTGAGTACCTGGGGCTTGAAGTCAGATGTATGGGGGGTTTTCTCCTATAATTACTGATCTTATCTTTTTTCCTCGTGTGACGTTTCCCTGCTCAGAAGCTCTGTTACCTGTCCGGTGATCAGCACAGGCTACAGAGACAAACAAGGGATTGGAGCCCCTTCACACCTGAAAATCAGGGATATGCAAGAACACTTGAGTATATGGCAGAGAGGTTGAGCCTCTTCAGCTTTAGGACAGAGGTGATTTATCAAGGACACATCCACCATCTGTGTCTTCAGGTGGCAGAGTTAAATGCTATGGAAGGTGGTCATCTTTTGACCTTCAGGGTGGACTAACACCAGGAGATTGTGCAGATGTCTAGGGTAGGAGGGGATATGATGGTTGTACAGGGATTTCTTGTTGCAGTGTCCTGACTGCTTTCCCAAAGGCAGCTGCAGAAGCACTCACCTGTACTTTTATTTTTCCCTTTTCTCTCTAACACTTCCTTAGGTCATGGTAGAGAATTCTGACTTCACCCCATCACAGGTTGGCTGTCTCTTTACCTTCCTTGCCCGTCAGCTTGCCAAGCCCAACAACACGCTGTTTGTGAACAGGACGCTTTTTGACCAGGCAAGTATTCCCTTGCGAGAGGCAGAAAAAATTGCAGCACTAAAGAAAGCATGGCTAGTGCTGTAGGCTGAAGCAATTCTGGCAGTACTGGTGCAGTATAAAGCAGGTAGCATCTTGCTGGAACTTTGCTGTGCTTTCATAGCAGCCGAGTAGGAGAGACCACAGAAGCACAGTAAGCTCCGTATGTCAACTTGCCTGCTGGAGCAAGGTGAGAAATAGGGTTCGGTCCTAGGAGATGGAACAGCCTCTGCTCTTCCCCTTGGAATGGCAGATTCCTGTGGTCAATAGCATGTCAGGAGAGAGAAAGCAAAGGCCCATAATGGCAGGAGCCAAGCTGTTTATCTTTAAGCCCTCATGAGCATTTTGGCGGCTCTGTTGTCACTTGTTACGCACAATGAAGATGCCAAAGTAAGGAGATAAGGGGTGCCAACTAAAATGATATTGGCAAGCTTATAGAGCACGGATATGTAGTTGGTAATTTCTAGTTTGTGTGGCTGCTATCCTTCTCTGCTGTTTGAAGTAGGCTGATACGCACCAATGCATGCCTGAAGCTTGCACAGGTTAAGCTCGTATCCCAGCCTAAGCCCCAGAAATTCCTGTGACAGAGGCCACCGCTTCAATGGCTGCAGCAGTTGTGCTTTGATGATCATAGGGATATATGAACACCTGTAAAAAACGAGTTACAAAATACAGTCCCTTGTCATGATTTAAGACCAAAGAAACTCTGTGGAGGCGAAATGGATTTGGTTTCAACAGTTTAATTACAGATATATTCAATGTCATTAATTATGAAATTAATCATTAATAAAAATTATTTCCTGTTTTTCTGGGAGAGATGGCACTGTCTAGGAGAGAAGTCAAGAGGGTCAGTGTAGTGGTTCCATCTGTTTGGTGTATAGCCCAAGGCAGGGCCATGGGGTCCCCCGAGTTCTGTATTTCCTGGTTTCCCCAAAGTTTGATTCTAGATCCTGGTGCAGAGTCATGGGTTTCCCTCCCTGCAGTCTTTCAGCAGTTTTTGGTTACACCAGAATTCTTAAGTGTCCTTAGTTATGGGACCAAGGAGAGAGTACCTCGCAGATGACTAGTACACTCAGGTAGCACCGTTGCGTTCTGAGTGGCGGTTGCTGCTGTTGTTGCTCACGGCCTGCTTGTTAGGTTTGTGCTAACGGCCTTGCTCGGCAGACCTGACTCATGCTAACTTCTACATCCTTGCACAGGTGCTTGAATTTCTGTGCAGTCCAGATGATGACTCCCGCCATTCGGAGAGGCAACAGGTAATAAATAACCTTCAAGGGAACATTTCTTTAAGCACCAGGTATGACCAGACTGTAGAGCGGAGTTCAGCCTCGTTGGGAATGGGTGTTGGCTGAAGGTCATGTGCCAGAGCAGACACCTAGTGCAGGAGTGGTGGCCAGCAGGGAAGAATTGGGCAGTGCTGTACTTCACTGAGCAGGAGTGAAGGGGGATCTACCCCAGCATCGCCTGTGGGAGAGGTTTGACAGCAGTAAGAACCGAGGCAGAAAAAGTCCTGGGTAAGCAATGACCTTCCTAGTTAGCGGACAATCAATTAAAAACTTGTGCAATAAGCCCTGTGTTAATACTAAATTTAACAGACCAGGAGCACTGTACTTTTAATGACACTGCTACTGCAATATAAATAACGGGTCTTCAATATCTGCAGGTCCTTTTAGAATTGCTCCAGGCGGGAGGGATAGTACAGTTTGAAGAGAGCCGCCTTATCCAAATGGCAGAAAAAGCTGAATTGTAAGTTGCTGCCTATGATATATCAACACTGCCTTTAGATCTTGTGCATGAAGTTTAAATACTGCCTTTAAATCTCCTCCAAAGCTTTTCTCCTCTACGTTTCCTGTTCCTACTTTGCAGCTGTGTTTGGGATTATTTTCCCTATGCATTCACATATGCTTCATTTAATATGTTCATATTTAGTCCTAGTCTTTCTGTCTTATCTCTACTGGGTGTTCTTCCAGAAAGCATTGTTAAGATAAGAGGGGGTAAAGCTGTGGAAACCCTTCAGCGTGAACCCCTGTGGGGCTTAATGAATTTTGGCACTTCCTATCCTAGAGCCCAGGCTTTGTTCAAAGGTATAGTTGTATATTTGAATGCTCTGCTGCTGACAGATGGAGATGACTCGTTGGGGTGAGACCCACAGGTGGTTTTAAAAGCACGAAGGGGTCTGGAGCCACCCCCGTTGTACTCATTTTAGAATTGAGTAGGAGAGACAAACACAGTGTCTACAAAGGCTAAAAATTTCCACAATCTCCTTTACAAGCTTTACGCTTCTAGAAAGAGTCTGTCATGCCTGAACAGAGCCGGCCAAGGGGAGGGCATCTTCATCCAAGCCTTGAATTTGGTTGTTCTGTGAATTAATCCACCATACTGCAAAGGACCAGAGAAACAGAAGTGCAGTGGCGGGGTATGCCATGCCCATTTTCCTCTGCTTCCTAGAAGCAGATACTGAACCAAATTTTTCAGATTCAAGACATGCATTTTTTTTCCTCCTTGCTTAAGAGAGTTTGACAGCCAGAACTACCAGCTCAGCTGCATCCATCTGAGCTAAAAGACTGTAGTGTGATGTTATTTAGCAGACTTTTAATTTGTTTTGCCTCAGTTGCATCTGTTTTTATCTAAAGTCTCGAAATATTTAAGATATTTTATTAAAATGTGAAGGTAGGAAGCTTTGTCGTAACACCTTGAGTCATGTTCAGTGTGTTTCTTCAAATTAGTGTTGCAGATTGGCCTAGCTTAGAGCCAAGTGTGTTATAGGAATGAGGATGATCTATGAACAGCAGAACCTGTGAAACCTTATTTCTTTAAGGATTTTTGTCCTCTGCCCCCTGCCTCTCGCCTTAGTAACTCCAATTTTCTCTGTTCTGTATGATAAGTTCCCGGAAAGAGGGGGGTGATAGACTGGCTGGGCTGTGGCTGATGCTGAATGGCACATGTAAACTGGAGCCACCCAGTCTGTGTGCTGAGAACCTTAATGGAAGATACTTCCAAATGCTTTTTGTAAAACATGCTGTTTTCTTTTGAGTGCTGACAAACTGTGCTGGATTTGAGCTGCCTACCTCTGTTCTGCTGGCTCAGATGAGTGTGTTTTTCCTAATATATTTTTCATTTTAGCTATCAGATATGCGAATTCATATATGAACGAGAGCTTCGCTATGACAAAATAATTGGCTGTTACCTGCATGATCCAGTGAGAAAGGTGAGTACATCTAGTGCTCCTGGCCTTTTTTTCTTTGTGGGCACAGCAGCCCTGCCTTTCTGTTGTACTTTATCTTAAAAAGTATCCTTCTTTTGCAGTTGAGTTTTCTTACAGTCAAGGCTTTTTGTGTTTGTGTGTTAGAGAGGAATTGTCCTGGTAGAGAGGAGTTGATTTCTTTAAAGCTTCAGAGTTTTAATTTCTTTTTAAATTTAAATAATGCTAATACATAAAACCTGAGGGAGAGGTAGGATTTATTGCAAACTGTGGTACTTCCTTGTTTCTGCCACCCCCCTGGAAAAAGTCTCTCTGCCCCTACTATCTCTTTGAAATTACCTTCTGCATGTGCAAAAGTTGCGTGTCTGCCCCAGTTTGTGAGGTATTCTTTTCCCTACCACCAGCAGAAGTTGAGAGGGGAGTCTGGCAAACGTGAGCTCACCAGCTCCTTATGAAACCACCGTGCTGAAAGTTGTGTTGGATGACGGAGTCAGAAGAGAGTGAGAGAGAGATGGTAAAAACATACAGTACAGGAGAGCACGTGAGCTGAAGACAGTGCAGGAGAACCTGGGGGAGAGGCTAATGTTAAAGAGGAATGCAGGATTATCCTGGGAAAACTGACCTCCCCTCTGGCAGAGTGTTCTTTTCTCTGCCTGTGCTCCTAGCTGGAGTGATGTCCTGTCCTTTCACCCTGTGAGCAGGAGGGGGATGTTTCTAACAGTGGAAGAACAATTTTCGCTGACCTCAGTGCTTAACGCGTTTAGCATCAATTCTGTTCCACATGGCGCTTTTTTTTTTTTTTTTCCCCCTGGCTTTTCTTCAGGAGCTATTTAGAGACATATAATCTGGCCTGCACATAACTTACCCTGACTTGCTGAGAGAGGACTAGCCCTGAGGTTGTCCTAAGACTGTTTGAAATGCTCTCCCTTACCAAAATCTAATGCTGTTAGTGGCGCTGCAGAACATGCTATACCATCTGTGGTTTTATGCCTTACAGGAAGAAGTTTTCAACTATATTCACAACATCCTGTCCATGCCTGGCTACAGTGCTGAAGAAAAGCAGTTGGTGTGGCAGAAAGCTTTGGAACATATAGAGGTACAGTGCATCCTAAAGCCGTGGTACCTCAGCTACCGGTAACTCCCGTTGGATCTGCCTAGTGCTGTTCTGTAAGCAGAAGTGTCACAATGTTGAATCGCAACTGTTTAGAAAAGCGCTGGCTTTTTAAGGCTTAGTAGTCTCATTAATATAAGCGCATCTTTTAGATTCAGGCTGGCTTCCTTGGTTTGCTGGGTGCAAGTATTGCTCTTTGGATAATGGAACCTTATCAGGTCCCCTGATAAGATGACTGATGCTGAGTGTGTGCTGTGTAGCAGGGAAGGGATCCATTAGCAAGTCTTTCATCTCATGAGTGTGCAGCAGCAGCAAGGTCAGGACGTTGACATCACTGACCTCACAGTTGGCGGTATCAAATTCCTCATCTTCCAGTGAAAGCAGCATTCAGCGTTGGTACCCTGGCACTTCTAACCGGGGGAAAGATGGGGTCATGACTTCTACTGTGAGACGCAGACTGTTGCTAGACTTCACTAGCTAATAACTTTTTCCCATCTCTTCAGTCTCTTTGCTTCAGGGGATGGAGATGTGTCTGAAATAATTGTCCAGTCAGTAGACACGGGGAATACATACTATCTCTAGTTCCTGTAAGGTGGTGTCAGTCCCCTCCAGTGTGATCTGGAGACAAGCCAGGAAACTCTGTCTATGAAACAAGCAGTCATGCACTTGCCCAGACTACCTAGCAGAAAAGAGCCACAGAATTCTGTATCTGGTGAGGTAGGCAAACAATTACTGCGTACTTCTGAAAGATACAGAATACTTTTAGCCTCTGCCAGCAGCTGCAAGTAATGCGTGACTAATGAGAAAACGGACCAAGAGGGAAAATCAATCGGAAGATGATAAACAAAGAAATGCTGGAATCCAGCTGTATGACACCCAGCTTGCTGAGCTCACACCCACTCTCCAGATGCACTTTCAGGGAATTGGTGGTGGCGGTGGTGCTGTGGCTGAGCAGGCCTGGCTCATTACTGCCTTAGCAGAGCAGCCGTGGTTCCACTGTGCTGTCCCAAGTTGAGCAAACTGCTGTCTGCTGTGCTGCTTCCTTGTCTGCTGAGTTCTTCTACTGCATCCCTTTGCTTGTGGTGGTATATACAGCCCAAATTGGCGTTATGAGTGAGTCAGCCTCCTGCTGTAAGCCTTATTTTGTGTCTTTATTAAATTACAGCTAGGTCTGCTTGCTGGGTCTCTTCAGCCTGAGGCCTTGACAATTGCTATTGCATGTTTGGGTATCTCAGGACAAATTAGAAAAGTCCCGGGTTGCCCTTCCTAATGTTTCTCATTGTGTTGTGTACTGGTTTTGATAGGCTTGTCATAGGCTAAGTCTGCCAGCTTTTCATATTGAGTTGTCTGGTTTTGTTTCCTCGCTCTGGAACCACTTCTTGATTACTGTGCAGTGTCAGAAATGTGCAGTGCCAACTTGTCAGAGCTGCATACTTTTCTGGAGTTGGTAAACAACAGAAAATATTCCTCTCAACTTGTCCATGGCCATCCTTAAAAACAGGGTTTCTTGCACTGTTCAGTCAGTCTCATAGCCAACAGCCAGTTGCTTTTTGCAGCTTCCTCCACAAAGCTCCTGGGCAGCTCATGGGTTCTGTAGGTTGCCGCTCTCAGGTGCTCTCACTGAGATGAACTTCCTCTTCCCTTTCGGCATCTTCTGTTTTCCAGGACTGCTGAATAGTACATACAGTTTCATGTGGTTTAGCAGCTTATTGGCTGCTATGGGCTTTTGTTCTTTTCCATTGCATTAATCCTGCTCTCAGACATTCAGAAAACTTAGTGGTAAATTACACTTTACCAGGGCGATGCTGTGATTTCAGGTCTTTGAAGAACTGTCCTTTCATCTGCTGAGGTATGAAAATAGCAGACCAGCCTCTTCAGTTGAAACTAGCACTGTCTACAGAGGCTTTCTTGGTGATCATCTGACAGAAAGTGGGTTTGTAATCAGTGCCATACCTTATTTTCTCTGTCATCCTACATAGCTGTTGTTTCTTGATGTTCATCTTGAAAATAAAACCTAAGGCTTCTCTTCAGTCAAAATGCTGCTTGTGATGGTCACTTTCTGTCCTCAGACTGACACGCCTTGTGTAAGTACTGTCTCCTCCGGGGCTGTCTGCTGAAGGAGTACCATGTTTGCAAATTGTTCGTACCTGGGAGAGAATGAAAACCCAAGCCCAAAACCTTTTGGCTGTGAGGATCACACTGATTCAAGAGCTGCAGCCAGTTACAGGGAGGCTGGGCCAGCCCCTTCCAGCCAGGCGGTCCGATCCAGCAGCCCTGCAGACCAGGGAGGCTTTGTTCAGAGAGAGAAACAAATGAAGGCAGTCGCACTACATCCCTTCTGCATTCCTCTGCACCGCTGTGGCTAAGATCATCTGGGTCCGTTGGATTGCCCGGCCTTGTGGGATGCAGGGGTTGTGCTCCTGAATGCTGGGGAAGCAACTAACAGCTGTGGCCCACACAATAAATCTGTGGGGTCAAGCACCACAGAGTTGCTTTACATATCCAGTATGGCAGGCAAGTTTTGCTTTGGAAACCTCACAAAATGCATCTTCTATGATAGCTCTTCTTTAATGATCGTGGGAGGCAGTCGTGCTCTTCCTTGTTGTTTCCTTCCTTGCCTTTGTCCTGGTCTGTTGGTGGCACTGGCTGAATTTGGTGCCTGCTACATCTCTCCGGAGACTAGGCTAAGACTGAGTAACTTTTTCAGATGTATTTTTTTTTTCTTCCAGATGTATGTTTATGATTTTTTTCTTTCTTTCCCACTATAACCGTTGTTTTTGTTTAGTAAAGCAGTGTTTTCTCCTGCTTAGCAGGGGCTTTTGGGAAGGGTTCCCAAGTACCCAATATTGGTTTGAAGCAGTTGCTTCTCATTTATTTGGAAGCATTAAAGCAAAAACCTCATGTTCTGGGTTGTGTAGACTTGTATGATATGAAGCCTCTCAAATCAAGCTTGACAGGAGGCAAACCCACAGGCATCCAAAAGATTATTTTTTTTTCCTTTTATTACAATAAATATTTTTTTTAGGGTTTTTTCACATCTGGATAGGTATTAGTTACAGGAAACCTGCTTTTAAACCTGTCGTTCCATTCTGTTCAAGCCAGTTAAAAGACCATTCCCATTTGATTGAGAAATTCCCTAGGGTCAGTTGAGGGCTTTGTTTCCTCTCTACTGCTGGCTCCTAGTTGGCACTAGGAATGTCTTGTTGGCAGGGGGTAAAAGGCAGTTGTCAGAAAACCTGGTGAATAATTTCCTGCCTTAAGACTGAGAAGTGGTCTTGTTGGTGTAAAGAGTTTTGTATTCTTACAAGGCCTATTGTGTAACAAAATCATTGACTTTCAAAAATACTTTTTTACAAACTACACTTCCTCCTAATAATTTTTCTCAAAATCACTTTTTGTACGATGGTATTCATTATTTACATTATTTTACAGCTTTCATCTAGGCAAAGATGCGGTTACAACATGAATGGACTTGGTGATACTGCATAATTGTATTGCCTGTGAAATGAGAAGTAATTATTTTGTTGTGTTTCTCTCTCCAAAGGAGTTGCTGCTGCTGAGTCCATGTAAAGCAGCCGACTTGGTAGCCATTCACTTCAGCGAGCAGATTGAGAGCATCATTACAAACCTCCAGGTAAAGTGTCAAACTTCATTGATGCTGGTGCTCCTTTACAGTGGGATTGCCATTCTTGTAGGAATTGATTGCTAAGAATAACAGTAAGTTGTTGCTGTGTCATAAATAGAAGAAAACTATCTTGAGATAGCTACTCAGCTGCAGGAATTTGCTCATTTCTGTTGTTTGGTCTGTTTGTAGCATTCTGGCCATGAAAATGTACGATCTCCAAGTTGCTTGGTCGCATCACTTGGTGGTAATGCAGTTTTTAGTTTGGAGTTCTGTATGGCTTGCACTCACAGATCAGGCAGGGCTGTTGCCAGCAAACATATCCTCTGAGTATTTACGCAAGGCAAGTGCCTAAAGCACCTTCTTCAGCAGGCACGAGCCGTGACCGGTATTTTCTTCAGTGGATATAGTTGAGTAATCACTGGTTTATAGCATGTTATTTGAAAGAGTAATACTCTATCTTCTCCTGTTGTACAGGACCAGTTCTTACTCTTCCAGTTTCTGAGGAGTCTTCTTGATCCGAGGTATGTAAGAAAATCGGGCCATTTACAAACTACAGCTTGAAAAAATGGGTTAAAATAAATTCCTTTGTATTAATAGACAACCTGAGGCCAAGATTAGGGCTTGGAAAAGGTGTCTTGCTCTTCACACTGCCAAAATTTGAGAAGGGTAGTCCAGAAATAAGTGTGGTGGGGAGTACCCTTCAGCAGAGCCCTTGCTGGCTTCTGAACTGGGTGGTGGTGTGAGTTCCACCACGTGCGGTGTGACGCTCCCTGCAGCTGGTGAGACTTCGGGCATTGTTGTACCGACCGCTTCGAGAAAGCTGCGAAATGGTTACCCTGTGCCTGAAACTGTTCTCAGCCCACCAGTCTGATTACTTTGTCCAAGGTGCCCAAGCTTAACATAAATAGAAAAGCATTTCGGTCTATTGGTATTTTTCATTTCTATTTTATTTCAGAATTGCTGCCATATTTCACTGCAAACTTCTCTTTAACCACTTGCTTGCTCCATCTGCTCCTGTTTCAGTATTTCAGCACTGAGTGTTCTCTTCCTGTTGAATCAATTTTGAGTGCTACAAGACCTTGCTTTTATTAATTTATTTTTAATATATATTTACATATGCACAGCTCCAATTGCTTCAAGTTAATGCAATTGAAGGACAGATCTTGTTCTGTCAATTAGCTACAAATTAATTGTGCTGAGGAGGAAGAGGAGTAGGAAAAAGTGTCAGTGTTTCAGCTCCTGTTGAGGTGGAATAAAAAGCATGCTTTGGAAGCTAGAATTATTAACTTTTTGGATTTTGTTAGATTGTCAGTTAAGGGAAAATGCTTTGTTATTTCCTGAGTTTTACAGCCATGTTTGCATGGAAAGCGTTAACTTCCACACCTACTGTTTTCTTAAGTCAAAATAAAACCAGAAATTTTGCCAAGAAAATATCTTGGTTGGGTTTTATAGGAGATAAATTATATGATTTAGTTAATAAATGAATAATTAAAAATAATAGTTTAAGCAGAAATGTTACCCAGCTGGGTATTAAGTAGGACCTTATTTATGCTGTGATATCACTTGCAGCAAGTGAGACACAGTGAAGGCAGTAATTAACCTGGATTTTAATCTTATGCATAGAGCGGCTTCCATAATCTCTGAGTAATAAACATATCTAATTTAACTCTACCATAATTAGAGCTAAATGCAACCATTTCTTCTGTAGTTATCTTCTAATCAAAAGCAGCACCTGATGTGTTCCAACCAGCAATAGGAAGCAACTTTCTGTATCTGATCCTTTGAACAATCTCTGCTTTTCCCTCCGGGGCTGGTGTCCGCAGGGTGCGCTGGGCCACGCGGCTTGTCTCGTTGTGCCTTGTGTGTCCTGGGAAAGGTTATGAATGTTCCTTTTCCCTCTGCGTTCCAACGTCCACTAGTTCTCTGCACTGCAGTAAGATGTTCAGCATCCCGAGTACTGGAGATAAAGCACATGCTGGCTGGACTGTAGTTGCCAGAATCCTCAATAAGCAAACGAGAAGTGGGACATTTCACTGAAAAATGAACAAAACACTAAGTACTCTGGATTCACGTGTGGCAGTGAGTGACCATAAAGCAGAAGGTCTGGAAGGCCAAGGTTTAACCTGTTGTTACTGAACTCTTGTTGGCGGTAAGAAGTTCTGTGCAGATCCTAGATTGATGAAGGGGCTTTTTCTGTGGTGTTTTTTTTTTTTTACATAACACCCAAGGCCCTGTGGTCTGTTTTCAGTGCTATGAGGCTGTCTGCTTCTAAGACCTATTAAAATGAGCTGAACTGTATCCTGAGAGAGGCAGGAAGGAGGGAGAAATCTTGCTGTGTAAGACCTAATCTGCAGGTATACCTACACTTTGCAGTATATCTATACATAAAATAGTGATTAGGTTCTGCTGAAAACATCTCTTTTCCATCAATCTAAATGTTTGTATGCTTTTCAAGCAAAATTCTTACTAAAATAAAGACCCTTAGAGCAGTAAATGAGCTTTTAATGTCTCAAATACGAATCATTGCTTGATCATATGGGGACAGGATTCATCATGCTAGTATAAATATCCTAGTTGGTGGAATTGCATTAGGGATTAATTTGGCCCATTTAATTTAGCTAGAGATTTATTTTAAAGGAGGGGGAAGGGGGGAGGGAGGAAACAGGGTTAACAGAAATTGCCTGGGGAAATTAAAACCAAATGTCATATGTTTGTATCTTACAAGCAGCCGCAGAAAATGGAGAATGTAGTGTGTATTGCTCAGCTCATTAATCACAGCCTTTGCTACATTTCCATTTTAAAGTCTTCAGGTTTTTTTTCCTCTAAAAAAGCCCACACAGTGAAGCATGCCTTTTTGCAGTGTGTGTTTGTGTATTATACCAGCAATGTTAAGTTATTGAGCAAAACAGTGCGCTGGGTCTATAACTATATTAACAGATACCTAAACTTTTAGATTCTGTTACGATGGCTCTTCTCACTGATTACTGTGACACGCGCAAGGGTCGCTTGTGCCAGGCTTCGTGAGAAACCAGTGATTATCTCATCCTTCTAAGAAAGAGCGTGTCGAGTATGGCAGGGGAGGTGTTTGGCATGGTTATACTGAAGAAGAACATAATTGCACAGAGCTGAGCAGGACCTGCAAGTCTCAAGATTGTTCCTTCGTTTTTAACATTATCAAAATCCAGCTTTCTTTCTGTTCTCTCTTCTCTGTTTCTTCAGTGAAATGGTTAAGGAAAACACCAGCTTACTCATCAAGTCATGGATACTAGGTGTCAGAGTTATTTCCAGACTAGAAGTTTGCTCTGGTACTAAAAATGTATGATTTGCCATTTTCCCCATTTTGGTAGACAGAGATGATTTTTAAATAGAAAGTGCTACTTTATTTAAGTCTAGCTGCAAAAAGAGTAGAACGCTCGCTCCCTTACTGGCATTGGGGGAGTTCATAGGGTGTGTGTTGTGGGAGGGGTGGATGGTGAATGCAGGAGGCCAGAATTCGGGGTTCTTGTTTGGTCCTTCAAAAGTCCATCTTGATTGATATCAGAACGCAGCAGTGTAGATACCGGGGTTTGAACAACTGTGTTTTGGACACTGTGATCGGCACCTGTGTGAGCTTTCATTTTTGGTAAATATAATTTATAATCAAGCGGTTGACATTGTAATCACAGTAAGCTGCTTTTGGATTGCTAGAGGCACGGTATTCTCCTGGCCTTTCTTGGATGATAAAAATCCTGTTAGCTCCTGTAGCTCCCAGGGAATATAGGATCATATTGTATATCAGACCTTGTCCATCCCATGGATGTAGGGTTTGCACATCAGCACATCTCCTGATTAGGAATGTCTGTTCAGAAAGATAACAAAATGAAATACCTACCTTGATCTGTTTTCTTTCCTAGCAGGAGCTTCAGAACAGGCTTAAGAGCCCCATTTCCTAGGCAGGATAAACTTCCGCTGTTTCTCGTCGTGATGCATTGATCCTAGAACTGCCACATGAAGTTTAGCATACAGTGGTGGTGAACTGCTGTTTGTTTTGAAGGGTTGCAGGTGCTATGTTTGTCTCTAGGAAAGTATCGTCCTTTCCATCCTAATGATTTGAAATCTCGGGCTTCATGTTGTTCTTTTTAAAAACAAGATCAGTAGAAAACAGTCAGGACACAGGGAAAGTGATGGGCTTCAAATGAAGAACATGCAGTTCTGTTCTTTGTTTCGTTTCCCCCACATTTCCTTAATGATAAGCCAAGGGATAAGAAAATGGGCACGATTTTTCTGAATATAATATTATATATATTGTTAATTATCCACAGCCCTACCCAGAGGAGTGCCAGGTCTGCACTGCTGAGTGCTTGACCATTGTGAAAGGCAGGGAAGCACAGCAGGGGTTGGAGACTTCACCTACCTGTGTGGATTGAGCAGATCCCATGCTGGGAGATGAGGCAGATGTCTTTAGTTCCAGTTAAATATGGTTCTGTAGCGCAGCTGATTGCAAAACCCTTGAGAGAGGATGCAGCCTTTGGCTGGACAACATGCAGAGGCTGGTTCAAAACCTTACAGTGGGCTGTCTGCTACACCAGTGACTGTAAAGTGCACAGAGTTATTGCCTCTGCAAGAGCAAAACCAAATGCACCAGTTTTCTTCTGTTTGAGAAGAGGTACTAAACAAAAATGAGGATGTTTCCCTACAAGAAGCATGATTTCATATGTCAGTGACGTAGATAAAAGGGATCACATTCTAACAGATGAAGCATTACAATGTGATACAGGAAACCAAAGAAGAATTTCAGGCATGATACGCAAAAAGCAATAAAACATTTTCTCGAGCACATGCAGGGAAGGTCTGTAGGGCAAATAGTAGTAGGGCATCTAAAATGACCACTCAGAGACCATAAGGTTTTACTGAAGAAATTGAAGAAAATCTTTGCTATAGAATTGCTGAAGATGTGTCTGTGCTGGTATCTTTCTTCACAGGGGTCTTTGATAGCCTAATTTATACTGAAACATCAGTAGAATATTTTGTGGAACAAATGAAATGCCTACTATTAACCTCCAGCACCAGTAACTAGTAGAAACAGCATAGTTTTTCTCTTAAAACCAGGCTTTTTTACTTCTGTTTTAATGATAATAGATAATACACAATTCACTAAGGAACTCTTCTTTCCAGTCAAACTTATGGGCTAGAATCTGATTTGATTCTCCTATGCCTTTTTTTATTCCAGAGAAGGCATTAATCAAGACCTGATACATCTACCACCCTACATCACTGAGCAGTTCATTGAGCTGCTGTGTCAGTACAGCCCAGACCAGGTTTTGGAGACGCTTAAAGTTCTGGAATACTGCAGACTGGAAGAAACCATCCAGGTAGGGAAGCCATATATGAGGACAGGGCTAGGGGAAGCATTCAAGACAGCTCTATCTCTTGAAAGTACTGTGAAAGTACTTTCACCTAGGTTGTGGATTAGTTCCTGGATACTCTTCTAATCCACTTCTAGCACTCTTTTTCCCCTCGAGCTGCTAAACTGCCCTCCTAGCATGGTTAGCTGTATTTAATATACTGATTCTGAGTTTAGTCTCAGGACTAATAAGAAAAAAGCCATTAGTGCTCTGAAGCTACGGAGTAACTGCAGAATAGAGACTGGCTGTGTTAATGTTGATTAATATGTTAAAGGTATATGAAGTCATGGGCTGGGGGTTTTGGAAAACAGTGTTGCCAAAATTTGACGAGCGCTGGGAGAGCGACTATTTCTTCCCCTTATGAAAATTTTAACAATAATCTGTCCTTGATCTTGATTATTTATACAAATTTTTAATATATTTTTCTTTAAATATTTTAATGTTGGTGGTGGCAGTAGTGCAAGTTGGGAAATAAGCACAGCATAGCCAGCAGCAGGGAAAAGTAGGTGTGCTGCTCAGACTGGGTAACATGCCTGTGAACACATGGAGACACAATCCTTTCTGACCATCTGGTCCTCATTGTCTTGTGGAGTAAACAAACACTGGCAGATTTCTTAAGACAGACATTCACTCTTTTTTTTTTTTTTTTTTTTCTTTTAACTCAGATAACCCAGAAACATCAGCTCCATGAAGCTTCTTCATATTTACTGGAGAAGAAGGGAGATATCCATGGTGCCTTTTTGGTTATGCTTGAGGTACAGTATGCTGAAATCCTGAATGTGTCATTTTTGCCATGCCAGCATGGCGCGACATGCCATCAGCATGATGGCCGAAGTTAAGGTTTGATGTCGTCATTACTTCTCAGTTTGTTTCCCACTAGAATCCACAGAAGCGTTTACTTTCCATCAAATAACATTATGTTCAGTAGTCTGCAGACTCAGCAGATCAGTATATTTGTCTGGCATGTCTTCAAACATCTAGTAGATAATAGATGCTGAAATTTGTTTTTCTTAATCAAAAAATCACCTTTCAGCTCCAGTTTTCCATTCCATATTTGGAAAGAGATTTATGCTATGTTATTCATACTGGGAAAGAAAATGAGGCCGAGCCTTTGTAACCATACCTTTTAAAAATGCTTCTATCAAGATTCTGCAAGTTTACTGTTCTGAGTTCTCTCTCTTGTTTCAGCGATTACAGAGCAAGTTGCTGATGCTTACACAAGATGATGAAAGTAAGAGTTATCAAGTTAAACTCCATTTTCTATTAAAAAGAGATAAACACAAAAAATGTAAAGTGCATAAGCCTGATACTTGGCATAATGAGATCCTTTTTCAGGTTTCTGGGTTTTGCAGTGACATTTTTTAAATTTATATTCACATGGCTGTGGTAGTTATTCTGATGACACTTCCTTACTCTTTTACTCTGATCTTGCTGGAGATCTAGAACAAACTGTGATGGATGGGGTTCTTTTGTGTGTGCAGTCAGCTGCCCTGTTAGCTTTTTTGATTGTGACTGGTACTCTTCCTGGCTTACCAGCCACATTTCCTACGTTAGAATCCATTCAAACTCATTACTGAGCTTTAGCAGGCATTATATATGAACAGTGATGAGAGGCATCTGGAAGTAGCTTTTTTTGAGGCAAACCTCTCAGAGCAGTAAGAATTCTGCCTACAGAAAATGAGTATATGCATAGGTGTGTTGTTCACTAGCCCAGGGACTCATGAGCACCTAATTAAATGCAGTGCCTATATTTGCTGCTTAACTGTATCCTAAACCGCAGCTAAGATCTTCCTTATTTGATTATGTAAAATGTTTTATGTGCCTATTTACAGTGCTATTCAGGAAAAGTGCCAAAAATCAGGACCTGTCTCTATAATTTAGTTGCTCACTGCAGTGAACAGAATTTAGATGAGCAGAATGATTTTATTTTGCAGAATGATTGGAAGTTAACATATCTAATACTTTTTATAATTGCAATTTGGTTTTTCCCCCAAAACTTAGGCTCAGCTGAACTCCCCATGCTAGAAAACATTGAAAATACCTTAATGAAAACAATTGCCCTTTGCCAGAGAAATTCACACAATTTAGACCAGCAACAGCGAGAGGTAAGATAATAAGAAAATGTATCACTAAAATCAACAGACCTCTGCATTTCCTGAAACTTTCCCTTCATGTCCTTCTTCCTTTCCCCGTCTATTGTATGCTGATATGTCTCAAGCAGACATTGTTTTCCTCTGCATTGTGGTGTTCTTGCAGTGGTTCAGGTTTTAGACCCATGAGAGAGAAATCCTCACTTGTAAGGAAGTGCAAAAAATAACATGGATATCAGCAGTGGAGAAGCAGATGAGGCAACTTCCTTTCCCCTGCTTTCAGCTCCAGTTGCAATTTTGGCTTGACTGTCAGTCAAATACTAAAGAAGGCGTAGTAAACTTCGAGCCAACTTTATGGCGGTACAGAGCTGATGCTGCTGTCACTGTGGCTGCAGAATGTTGTGGTTCTAAATATGTTCACAAATCCTGAATTTAATGTTGGGGTGGAGACAATACAGCTTGCTTGAGCTCTTGCAGGAGGAACTGAGTTTGCCTGTTTCCTTGTACTGAGGTTGCATTTCCATTTTGCTAACATCAGTGACACAGAAGGCACCTTCACTCCTAAGATTTTGTGTAACTCGTGTAACTGAACTCAAAACCGAGAATGTCATTCCCATGTTTGAAGAGGTGGCATGTCTGGAAGTCAGGAATTCTGTAACGTCTTCCGAGCACTGTCCAGCGTATGAGGTGACCTGCTGGGTTTCTTCTCTTAAATGATTTTGCTGTGCAGCAGATGGCTGCTGTGTTTCATTGAAGAGGTGGCTGTGTGCACACCCTGAGTGCCTATGGCCTGGCCCGCCTGCTGAATTGGACAGACCTGAGTCAGTTTGCTCTCACTCTGGGTCCTGTTCCACCTGCTGGAACTGCTTTGGTGATGCCTGAGTAAGGTTTGACTCTGGTCACCAAAGGAAGGACCTGCTTCCCCAGTACAATCCTATGTGAATTTTCACAGCTCCTGTATTTCATCTGGAGGATTTAGATGCCTCTCTCCAGCTGGGATCCATTTACTGTGCTACCCGTTATGTAAGCAGTCTCTACACCAGAGAGCTTGCATCTCATGTAGAGAAGTAGTTGGGGAGTGAATGAATTAAATTAGATTGTTGTCATAATTCCAGTAAAAAAACAGGTGAGAATGGAGAAGAGGGAGCAAAAGGAACCAAGGGTCTTCTCTGCTCAGACCCCAGTCAGATAGTGTCTTGGTCTAAGATATGAGCGATCTAGACTGAAAACAGATCCCCAAGGGCTTTGCTTTTTTTTTTTTTAACATGTTTCAGTTCTGTTCCACTGCAGTCATGAGAAACGTAGTTCTGTTCTTCAGAAACTGGAAGTGAGTCTTTGAAAATGGACTCTGACATTGGTCATAGTTCATTTTTAGTACTGCCGTGTTCTTACTGTTTTTTTTTCCTTGCATTCAATTATTTCAGGCCCTCTGGTTTCCCCTGCTGGAGGCTATGATGTCCCCACAGAAATTATCTGGTTCTTCACAGTGTCGATACTCCGAATGTAAGTATTTTGGCTTTTGTGACTGGAAATATTAATCAAAATCTTGTGTACTGTCTCTTCTCTACTGAATGAATAGAAGAAAACTGGATTTGACTCAGTTCGTTAATGTTCTGCTCCTGTGGTAGATCCGAACTGCGGAGGCTGTAGCGCTGAGCTCAGGTGGGTGTTCGGTAGGCTGCAGCTGTCAGTCAGGCAAGGGGCTTCCATTGAGCATGGTCTCTTTGAAAAAGCCAAGGTGCACAGCGTGTGCAAAGGCTTTCTGGGTTGTAAGTAGGTTGCAGTCTGCACTTCGGGAACTTGAAGTGATAATACACTGTCGTCTTCCACGCCTAGCCTTTTTGTGTGCTTAGCCCTGCACCTATTGTATATTATATATCACTAGAACTCAAACACACCTGCTAAATTCTCTAGTCCAGTTCTAGTACCCTGAATCTGTTGTGGGTGTCAGCAGCACATCTTGAAAAGACTCCCTTTATGGGAGACTTAAGACTAGTTAAAAAGGGGCTTAGGTACTGTAGTCTTGGGGCAGAATAATGTCTTTTGGTCCGTTCCAGCCCTGTGCTCCATAGTGATTGTAGTTGTGCATGGTTAAGGATCACAGTGTATTACAAGTAAGTGTGGTGACTATCATTCCATCCATCCTCACTCTGTTTATTTCCTGCCACTGTTAGCTATAGCTGGACTCCTGGGGATGGTCTTGCAGAGATCAGTAACCCAAAACTAAAAATTGGCCCCCTCTTCCCTCGATTCATCTTTTCCTCTAAATTCAGAACGTCCCCTAGATTATCCGTTTTTGGGAACTAATGCCTGCAGAAAAGTAATCATCTGAAGTGATACCAGCAACGATGACGGGATAATACATTTGGATCCTGCATAATTGTTTTGTTTTCATTCCTAATGTGCATGCTTCCCAGACTGCTCTAACTGGCTAATTATCCCCACAAAGAAGCTGAAGCGCTGGGTCCATGCATATCTGAATATTGGCTCTTTCTCTGGGAAATTTGGGATCTAGTAACAGGTGTCATGAAAAGGTTAATGCTAGGGACTTTTAGAGTCTATAATGTGGACAAGGCACCCAAATTGGTTTTTGGTAACAGTAGAAAAAGTGAATGACAATGCCGCGAAGTTAGTCTCAAAATATGAACATTTGCTGTAGGTAGGGTGTGGGAGGGGAATGGAGAGGCATCGTGATATCAAACTTTTAAATATACTTTCTGATACAAAAAGCTGTGTGTTAGTGCAAAATGGGCAGAAGAAAAAAATAAAAGCAGTTTTCAAACTAGAAAACATGAACTGAAATAAAACTCTTGGTGTGTAAGACCAATCTCTCTTTATTCCTTGAATCCTAATAAATTACTGGTGGATTTTATGTTTGATATTTCAGCTTTGAAGAGTTTGACGATGCAAGTGCTGAACAACATGGCTGCATTTATCGCTCTTCCTTCAATCCTGCAGAGAATTCTACAGGTGAGTTTCTGAAAAGCAGCAGCTTTTACCAAGCTGTGCCACTCCATTATTGGGAAAAGCAGTTTTCAGGTCATTGCAGATCAAATTGGCTAATTGTCTGGTTCAAAGTACTTCAGTAAAAGTTCAGTTGGTGAGATGTAAGTTAGAAAAGCTGATAGAATGGTCTGGGAAACTTGAAGACACTTCAGAAGGCATAGACCTGTGATAAGTTAATGGAGGTAATTTCTGCAAACCAAGTAGGGTATTATCTCAAAGGCTGCAATTACTTAGAACCGAAACTGAGAAGTTTTAGGGCAAAGCCACCGTGAACTTCTCAAAACTTGGAACTAGATTTGTTGAAAGCCATTTAGCTAAAGCTCTGGGGTGGACAGTTGTGAAAACACTAAAGGAAAGTTTGTAGGCTTTGAAGAAAGAGATCTGGGCCATTTTGATTGACAGTGCAACGTATTATGTTCAAGATGTTTGTGAGTGAGCAGCAAATGTTGTAGAAGAGCTGATTTCAAAACAGGATCTTGGGTTGAGTGATCACAAGAGGATATGATTTGTTAATTTGCAAAATAGACAAAAGATGAGGTTGGGATTTAATAGCAAACCTTTAGAAATGCAGGAAATGAATTAGAAAAATTGTCTGCATTGCAGAGTGGAATGATTGAAGGGTTGAGAAAGTGTTGAATTACTCTTCAGTGTTTCTATTCCAGATGAGAGATGAAAATGTAGAAAAGGGCTTACAGGCTTCCCAGGGTGAACATGCACCTCTAGCAACCTATTAGTTTGATCTTAATATTATGCATAATCTTGGATTTTGGAAAAAAACATAATTAAAGACAGTGATAGGTGTTGTAAAAGAGTGGATAGAAAGCATGATCAAATGAAATGTGGTTTTATCAAAGGTAGAAAGTGTCAGGCAAACTTAATGGCTCTTCAATAACTTATTTCATCTGGTTTTAACCGGGGCATTAGAAATAGTTTCCTATTGGGCTTCGTTTGATGTTTAAAGTGGGCAGGAACTGATACAGCAGCTGCGAATGAATGAGCGGGGAGGTTGACAGGGAGGTTTTCCCAGGTTATGTTGAGAATTACCAGAATGGGGTGAGAGGCACACCAGCCACCACTGTGAAGATAATGCAGCTGGGAGGTATTATGGTGTGGAGGGAGACCTTGTTCTCCCTTGGGATGAATAGAGATTCTTGGTTGCAGTCTTCGGAGATTCCATGCTATTTCTTTCTTACAGACTCTTTTAGTAGAAATAGAGAAAAACCCTTTTCTAGAGGCTGGCATTTGTGGCCTGGAGGCAGCAGATGAGTGAAGTGTATTTGTCAGTTGTACAGGGAAGTGCTTTGTGTGATGGCACTATTACGTTGCAGAGGCTAACGGGATGCTTGCAGTGCATCAGATGGAGGACTTCTACTAGGGACAGAAATGTGCAAGGCATTATTTAAAGAAGCATGTGCAACTCTGGTCACTGGATTTGAAGGCAGAGGAAAATTGTTCCTGCTCATTCCATTTCCCTGGTCAGCCTTACAAATTCAGTCTGTAGAGATTTCAAAAGGCAGATGGTTTTGTACAACTAGAGCAAAAAATGGGGAGAGATAATGACTTCTTAAAATGCATTCAGAGAGGATGGAACTCCAGGTAAAGAACATTGATATCAGAACTTCATAAAATAGGAGTAGTAATTGGTACCTTGTAGCTCAGAAACAGGTGTAGAGAAAATAGGGTTGCAAAACTCATTAGAGGATTCTACAGAAGGGATGGTGGTATTTATTTACAGGATTTCTAAATAAGTTGACTTTGCCTCTTAACACTCATTCTTTCATAGATTTCATTCACTCTCTCTCACATATTTGCTAATGCCACAGATGTATGGGAATGAGTGATCTGACCTGGATCATTTGTGGGCACTAGAGAGGGCGTCAGCCCCTCACTGCATCGTTGGGGTTCCTCTGACTGATGATGACAACTTAGGTTTGGACAGCTTAGGTATGTCCTTTAGAAGTTGCTGGCTGTTACAAGGTGGGTTTTGCCTCTGAATCTCACTTAAGCTTCCGTGAGTCATAGGCCAGATTGCTGCACGTTTGGGTTCCTTGTTTGGAACTTTGGGTTGAAATACATATCTGTAGTCTGTTCTCCTGTTGGGCTAACAGAAAAATGGTCTGTGATATTCTGCAAACTTGCCATCCTTCTCACGTTAGGACATGGAGTTTTCCACGGATAACTTGTTCTGTGATGGGCGCTTATCAGTCTGCTGCCTTCCTTGCTTGACACCCTCCTCAGCTTTGCAGCTGGGAGCAGTGTCCTTTGTTACCAAGTCATTTAACACTGTTCTTGTGCTTAAAACCATCCATTTCCATTCGTACTGCCTTCACACCAGCCTTTATTTCGGGGTATCTGGGTTTGCATTGCTCTAGGTCAGTCTTGGTTGTATGTTTGTAGCTGTGTTGTATTAAACTATTGCTTCAGGGCTTGTACCAGGTGCCTGTGGAAGGTTTTCTTTGGGTTTTATTTTGGTGCATAGCTTGGCCCTTGCAAGAACGTTGCTTTGAATTCAGCTGGGAAGATGATGATGGAAATGTCTGACTGTGTGGCCATGTCTTTGAGTGCCCAGCTCAGATGTTCAGGGGTCCTGAACCCTTGCCATGTTTGGGGTCAGGAGGCTTCCCCGTGTTAGACAGCAGGGACCACCAGAGTTTTTCCCCTCCCTTTGTAGTGTGACCTGTCATCTGCTCCCTTGGATTACCTGGGAATGCCATTTAAGTGCCCTGTGGCGAAGAATCACAACATGGCATGCATACATCGTATTTCCTCAGAACCTCTGTCTCAACAGCTCTTTCTCGGCAAGAAAGATCTCTATTTTTTTAGCCCTGGGCGGGTATTCCTTTTGCAGAGCTCTGTAGTTGCTCTTTGAAGCCATATAAAATTCTAAACCCTGGTGCCAGACTTTTGCCTCCAAGCAGTATGTGGGGCCTCGTTCAAAATGTTAATGACGTGCCGCTCTAATTGTGACCATAAGTAAATTCTTAAACCAACTCCTCTGGGCCCTGGAGAACTACAGCCTTTCCCAAGCCCTCCAAATATTTCTGTGAAACCCAGAATTATAAGCAGTGTTTGTCTAAAAATGCCCTCAAAACCTGTTCCAACAGAGGTCAAGTCTTGGTGGGAGAGCGTAGATGCACTGGAGCTGCAGGTCTGGAAGGTAGAACAGCTGCCCAGGAATTAACTGGGGGATTTTTTTGTAAGGTGGATGACAGCGATAAACGGAGGTAGATTATCTTGTCTTTTCTGAAAAGGAATTAGAGTATTCCAATTTTAGTGGACTGTTTTTCTTCCTCGTCTGGGCTTAACTGCTTACAGATGACACCTTATGCAAATGTTAACTTTGCAACCATAATGCTTTGCTAAAGGGCACCTTGCAGAGGGCTGTGCCCAGGCTCCACAGCTTTCACAGAAAATAGGTAGGCTCCTGGCATCTGCCTATTACAGCTGCCTATTACAGCATATTGATTCAACTCTATATAATTGAAGTCATATGAAATAACAATTGATATATTTATGTTCTTGCTCATCCTCAATGATGCTGTAAATAGGAAGTCTGAAATAACCGTGTTGAGGGGTACTAGAAGAACTCTCTTGAGCATGAAGAAAAATTCCATGTCATTAAGGATGTAAGTACTGTCTGAAGAGGGCTGAAAGGTTGCATGTTAATTCCCTTACAAAGCTATAATCCTTCATTAAATATTTTGTAAGTAGATGCAGCTGATGCCTCCCACAAAATGGAGAACTGGAGAAGCCAGAAATTTAAAATCTACCTGTAGGAACCCCAAACTGAGGAAAGGAGGAATCTTTGAAAACTGTTCCAGAGTGGAAGCAGAAAGATGCAAAAAGCCTTTGCTTGAATTTTTTCCATCCCTGCCTGGTTTTTTTTCTTTCCAGTCCTGAAGGTCAACGCTGGGATTAGTTTTATGTACAATAGTTGCTCCACCCCCTTGCAGATGGGACAAGCCACAAGTGAATGCGTTTTCTGAGTTCATAGTGCATTTATTCACACAGTTCTGCAAGCGCTGTTAGCAAAGAACGTGCTATTTACTGGACCTGGGAAGAAATTAGAAATGGAGGAGGCAGAACTGGCTGAAAGGCTGCATGAGCACCTTTGGCTTGCGTCTGGATACCTGCCAGCTTTTCCAGATGTTGGTAGAGGCACTGGGCAATGAGTTTGGCTTTGGCTTACCGTGCTAAGCGTTGCCATGTCCCCAGGGAAATACCAGCCTGGAAACAGTAGCTGTGATCTGTTCCTGGCAAGGTGCAGCTGACTTATTAGTGTGCCATCCCATACAGTATATTTGGAGCATGCATAAATTCCAAACTGAGACAAATTTTATAAGGTGGAATTACTGAAGCATATTCCTCCGTAAAAGTAATTGATCCCGCAAGGCTCTTGTGACTGAAGATTTTTTGGGGGGGTGAAACAGCACATTGGAAGAAAGCATTATAACTTCCTGCGGAAAAGTGAAATTACAGCTCTGGATTTCATGCTCAGGGCAGGTAGATGGCCCCAGCCCAGGCGTGTGAAGCACTGGCTGATGGCTTCCAGCAGGAAACGTGCATCAGCTGCACTGCTTGCACGTGGCTGCCAGGCTCGGTACAAGGCTTTGCTAGACCATATGCCTCCTCTTCGGAGAAGGGTCCACTCTCTTCCTACCTGCTGTTTAGAGATAATCAAGTGCAACTTCAGAAAAAATGAGCAACCGAAAGTTGGCTCTCAGACCCACGTTCCTCCTCTGCAAAGCTGTAGGTGGCTTTTCTATTCTTCTCTCTTCTTTGTATCTCCCCTTGCTCCTCTGCCTCTGTTCAGAGAAGAAACAAGTTGCTTTGAACACCTTTACACACAGCTTGGGAAGTTTGAGTTGCTATATGTAAGTTGGTTGCATCTGTATAGTTTGTGAGTTACCTGGTTGAGTTTCCTTTGCCATATTCTTGAGTGCTTTAAAAGGAGAGTATCTGGTGGATACAAAAATAACTTGCTCTATGTTACAGATCGTGTTCATGCTGCGTTCAAAGTCCTGAGTTCCCTGTTGCCCTCCATAATTTATATGGTGACTCAGTGTAGTGTACTTTCTATGCTGTTGCTTCTAAATTATGCATGGAGAATGAAAACTTAAGTGTTGTTTGAGGCTGTACTGTTCACCTAGCAAAAAAGTAGCCTCTGCAGCATGATGAGCTCTTCCGTATATTCCAGATCTACAGCTGGTTTTGACTCAAGTGCTATTACTCAGTGCTGTTTTTATTTAGGCTTGAACGTTGGCGTTTCTGCCCGTCATACTTCTTCCTGAAGACTGTTGTTCAAAAATTGCCTGATGTGCATTCTATAGCTGTTCTGGTGATCTCTCTGGGTGTCTTGCAACGTAACCTCCATGCTGCTTCAGTTGTCTTTGTCAACTTGCTTTTTCACTCTTTATTCTTCTTTCTCTCCCTCACTTTCAGTCCCAGCATGGAATCAGCCTTGCTCCTACTCTTTCTTACTCATCTCATCCAGAGCCTGTTCATCCAGCTATTTCTGTTCCTGTTTCCACCATCTCCATAATTTTTCTACTCTCTAGGTTAGTTTCCTTTTCACGTCTCGCCAGTCTATTTTTGCCAGTGTCTTGCCTATTCTACCAGTCAGCTTTTCTCAGCTTCCCCCAGTATCCTTCCACCGCCTCCCAGCAGGTCAAATGTTTTTTTTCCCAGGTCCAGTTCATTGACTGTCTGTCAGCTCTGGGGGTTTGTGTGTTACACAAAGGTGAATTCCCCTGATCCTCGTCTGAGGTGTTCCCGAATAGACTTGTGCTGATTGCAGGCACGTCCGTGCCTTGCTGGTGCCCACTTGGCGTGGGGAGGGCACAGCCTTGTGCTTCTGCATGTCAGACTGTCTGGGCCACCGGGAGAGAATGAGCCTGGGCTGCACGGTGTGGGTCACACCACTGCAGTAGCCAGTAGTAGATCCTACTGCTGACTGAACTCTTCCTTGCTTCCCGTTTACGTTAGACAGCTGAATCCCGGTTGGATAGGCAACAGCTTGCAGAACATCTTCTAGTGAAATACCGCGGCGTTGTCGTGCTGCTGCTGCAAAGATGCGGAGGAGGAAGCTGTGCTCCTGGCACATGCATGTTGGAAGTGGTGCCCTGGTGCATTTTGGCAGGGAAAGGCACCTCTGTAACTGCGTGGAGAGACCTCTCTGGGTCAGTTCTGCCCAGGCTGCCCTAGTGCTGGTGGCTGCGAGGAGCTGTTGGCAAGTTGTCACCGTGCCGGTGGTTGGGCAGAGGTATTTCCTGGCATGGTCCAGCACGCCTGTGAGCAGGAGCCTGGTCTCTTGTGCAGCAGGCCTGGCGGGAGGGAAGGATGCTGCAGAAGTCTCTCCCCTCTTCCAGTGCTTTACCCATTTGCCTGTTTGAGGGGCTGTGCACTGTCACAGAGAGCAGCTCCCAGAGGGCTCCTTGCTAAGTTCACCCCAGCACGGGGGGGTGCACAGTAGACCAGGGTTCTTGCCCTGCACTTGAGTGGTGCTTCAGAGGGCGCTGGGGTGGGTGTGGGGGGGAAGGGGGTGTTTGGTTTGGAGCCAGCCTAAGGAAGCTGGTTGAGATGCACCAACGCGATGAGTTGTACCACAACCCTTTGCTTGTGCTGCTGGGACATGGAAATGAAGCCGCTCAGGGCATGTAGAAATCATCCCTGCAGCAACAGAAGAGCCCCAGGCCCCTGCTCCCTAGATGATGTTCGTCATCGGGGATGTGACATCAGGCTTGCCCGGGACTCCTGCGTACTGCGCAGGGTTGCTCAGGACTCCTGCATACTGCTGTGCAACCGCACGGCCCGCTGGATCTGGCTGCTTTCAACCTGCGGCTGAGGGGGTGTGGAATGAACTTGGGGGTGACCTGTGGCTGCTCAGAGACTGAGTGAATTGTCCTCTGACCTGGGCAGCAGCACCTTGGCAGGATGGGGCCTGGAGCCCTGCAGGCAGCCCTGGAGCTGGCTGCCAGCAGACACCCATAGCGGTCAGTGTCAATCCGGAGTCGGAACTTCTGTTTGCAATGCCAATCTGGAAGAAATAATAATAATAATTTAAAAAAAGCAAGCCAGAATGGTCATACCTTGTGGTTCAGCTGCAGTTTTAATTTCTTCATACAGGATCCTGTTTATGGAAAAGGGAAACTTGGAGAAATTCAAGGACTTGTTCTGGGAATGCTGGACACTTTTAACTATGAACAGGTAAGTTGCACGCATTTCTGTTCTGCCCACTGGTGTATACACGGACTGCTTTTATAGCTGTCTTGCCTACTGCTCTCTCTCGTTTGCCATTTCTCCCTGCAGGGCAAAGTAAATGGGCATGCAAGGGATTTATATTTTTGTGACTGGGGGAGGGGAATGGATCTGTATTGCTCACAGACAGATTGCAAGTGAAGGGCCTGACAGGTACGTGGTGAACACCTCTGTAGTTCAGTTTTATGTTAAATGTGCTGGAAGGATAAACATCTGCTTTTTCTCCGACTCATCCTGCAGTTTGAGATTCAAAGGCACAAAACCTGTATGTTTTAAATAAGCTTTTTAAATTAGGCTGTTTTGCCTCTTCCCAGTGGTAATGCTGCACTTCCTGATGAGATTGCACCTTTATCTCACTCCTGCCTTGCCCTGTCCAGTCTCACATCCCAGGCAGTCTCCAAACTTAAAAAACTCTTTTTTTTCCCCCAAACTGAATGCACAGTCTTCCTCCAAACTCACCCTCCCTTGTTCTGCCTACCACATGGCTGGCACTACCGTTCTAGCCACTGCTCAGGCCTCCGTGCAGCAGCAGCCAATTTAAAAATAAAACGGGGAGCAGCTTAACTGTAGAGGGCTGAACATAAAGAGCCGTTATCTCTGTTTAGTTCTTGATAAAGGTCTGCTCTGAGCAGCACAGCTCCTCTGTCATTGCCTGGCAGTTGTCTGGTACAGACAGCATCCACATCTGGACTAGGCCAGATGTGAACCACTGGTGCAGGCTCTGCAGCCTTTTGTGAGTTGGTGCTACAGAGCAACTTTTGTGAGTTGGACCAGAGCACCTACGCCTGATAGCTGTTGTTGCTGAAAGAAGCACCGATGGCTAAAAACTAAGGGTATTTTGCTTTTGGCTCTTCAGTAATGGAAATCTCAGTTGGGAAGAACTAGCTAATAAGATGTTTGGGGGTTTTTTTTGTATTTTAATTGTGATAGTGCATTTGGGCTTTGATTTTTATCAGTATGTTTCTCCTAAAATAGGGCATGTAAGCAGTAGATTACCAGATAGAGAGGGGGGAAAAAGGGAGGTCTGGTATGGAAGATAACAAAATGAGCCTACTGTGTCTCTCTTAATGCTCTTTGGCAAAAATCAATAAAGGGTTTATCTACTTAAGAGTGAAAAGGTATTGCCTCCATTAACATGCGATGAAAGGATAAGTATTTTGAGGGCAGTGGCTAGAAAACATATAAAGAGAAGCAATTTTGTTGGGTTGATTTTGCTCTTAGTAATCTGCTAAGCTGCTTGTTATGAAGAATTGATCAGAATGGAGTTTGCGGTCTGGAGATGACAAGATGACCCAGTTATTTTGTATATTGTCTTCCACACAGACCCTTCTAGAGACAACTACAAATCTTTTAAACCATGATCTCCACTGGTCCCTGTGTCACCTAAGAGCTTCTGTCACTAGAGGGCTTACCCCAAAGCAGGATTACTGCTGCATTTGTCTACAGCAGTACAAAAGAAGGCAAGAAACTGCTGATGAAATCATTGTTTTCAGGTAAAGTTAAGAGGTATGGTCACAGCTGGGATCACGTTACTAGTTTTAAAAGGGGGGGGAAAAAGGTGGGGGGGGGGGGAAGCTACTGGTCTTTGACTTGCACAAATAATCATATGTATTCCTGTGAGCATGTACCCCTGCTCCCTTGCATTGTAAAGGGGCTGGCTAATCAACTCCATCAGAGCCAGCCTTCTTCGCATGCAGCCAGCTCTGTCTCTGCTGGAAAGAATTGCCTTACGCTTCTGTGAGAGCTGTTCAGTAAGCTGTCAGCTTATCTGTCATCTCTCCCAGCAGTGCAGTTTGTGCAATTACAGCACCCTGGGTTCATTCACCGGTATTTGTACATCTCGGATCTACTGCAGCCCTGACTGCGCACTCTGGCACCTCCGATATTCCTCTCTGTGACCAGGTGGCTGTAAAATAAGACAAAATTATTATTACCTTATTATTACGATCTGTAGCTGTTCAGTAAATGGGCATCTGCTGTTCTTTTTGCAAGTCTAGAACTACTACAAGAGGGTGTGGAGGTACAAAGGGAGCGTGTATACTGCCGCTCTGTCTTTATGGAGAAGCAGCCTTGTTTTCCGCTGACCAGCAATTTCCCCTCCGATGCATAGAGCTGTCAGGCTGTGTTACCCTGCTCTCTCGCACCTAGCAGAACTCTTCTCTTTGCAGCTGTGGCCACTTGTACCATTCGCTGTGTCTGCTGAGTAAAGAGTGTGGGACGGTAACCAAAGGCCTGATGAGGTGGATGTGCTATAAATGCAACTCGAGTAACAAGGCAGGAAAACTGAGCGAGAACTTCTCGGAGCTAAAAAAAGGAAGTGGAACAGCCTTGGCACAGGTAAGGTTTGTGAGGTGGTTTCTCTTCAGGTAACCTTCAAGTGGTGCTTACAGACTTCATGCCTTTGTGCTCCTGTCTTTGCTTCCAGACAAGCCCACGATCAGTAACTGTCAAACAGTATCAGCAGCTAACTAGTCACAGTTATGAACATCATCTTGTTTTGGCGTGGGTATAAAGAGCTGTGAAGGTAATGGTGATGTTCATCTAGAAGGTCTGGGAGGCGCTAGCCAGCGTGAGGGTGAGCTGCGTCCTTGCAGCTGGTTGTCTGCTGGGTGAATCCGCTGCTCTGTCTTGTTTGTGAGAGCCTGGGAAGGGCCGTTGGGGACAGTTCCTTTCAAACTAGTTTTAGGTGTGTTTTTATACAAAAATTGTATTAAAAGCTGGTGTTTTCCTTGTGGCTGGATCATGGAGCCTCCGTTCTACCTTCTTAACAGATAACCTGGCTCTGGGTAAAAGACTTGGAGTTGATTTGCCTGGCTGAATGCTTGCACAATGTTTTAAGAATGCAAATGCATGTAAACAAGATCAGTGCGGCTGGATTTGGGTGAGAGAACAGATAATTTGTGTTTATTGTCAGTATTTGTGTGCAGGAAGTTTCACCATCCGTAATTCAAACAGAAGTCCAGCATCAATATGGGTACTTCTGCCTTCTCTCTGGCATGGTACTATGGACCGTAAGCACAAATGGCAAGGCAGCTTGTTAGGATGTCTTCCAGGGATATTTGCTGTGGGGAGCTGAACTCTGCTGCCCTGTGTTCCAGCAAAGGTGGTCACTGATGAGGGTTTGCTCCTAAATGCTTCAAGGCACCTTGTGCATTTGTCACCACGCAGATGTATGCAAAGCAACGTTTTTCCCCTTCTGAAACCAAAGTAATTCAATCCTGGAGTACGTTTTTATGAGTAGTACTTTAGTTTTCTTCTAGCAGATTATTTCAATTTCTGCCAAATCAGTTCTGATCAAAAGATAGCTAACAGCATTAGTCAACTTCCATCAGCTTCTGTATGAACAAAAAAAGAAGCTTCCTGCTTGAAGGGAGACTTGGGGGAAAAGTAATGTGAGGAATGTATGGAGCACAATGCAATCTTTGCGGTCAAAGTGTGTTAGTTTCTTATATGGTGACAGAAAGAAAAGCTTTCCCAGGAGACCGTAAATAGACTGTGGTTCAAACAGTCTGCTCGCAAATGCTCGTCATTTTGTGTACCACCGTGCCACGGTGAAGTGTGGATGCTGGCCCTGAAGTTGGGCAGGTTCAGCAGCCCCGTGTCTCACCCTCTGCACTCCTGCTCCAAGGGAATGTCTGCAAATGGGAGCGACAGACCTGCTTTATCTTTAAAAGCTAAAGGCAAAATTAACTACTGGAACTACATTTATCGTTATAAAGTGCCTGACACCTTACACCAGTGCCTTTATAACTTGGTTATCTCTGGATTTCTCACGGGCTAGTCAGTCAGAGAGCCCCTGTGTCTCCCCGTTAACACCAGTCTGGATGTACCCCATGGAAGAATGGGAATGATCGCTCCAGACAAAGAGGGAAGATCGGGGCAGGGAGGAGGTGATGCTTCCCTTTATTTAACGGATCTGTTCATCAGAGTGAAGGGCTGGCTGGGACGAGGTGTGGAGAGACTGGGGGGGGAAGGAGAGAGGTTACAGCATGGATCATCTAGCGCTAGCTGGGAAATGTCCATGCCAGGCCATCTGAGAGTGCTGGATCTTCCCTGCTGGCTCTCCTGTACTCCAGGCAGGGGAGCCCATCGCTTCCCGCTCCGGCTCCTCAGAGCCCCAGCACTGCTTCCAGCCCCCCACCTCCTCCTCCTGGTGTCCCAGATCCTCTCCAAGTTTGTGATGTTCCTCCTGTATTTAAATTACAATATTTAACTGTTGTACTCATATTTGATTAAACTGTTGCGCAGTCAGATCTTTAAAAAGCTGAATATATTTAGACTTGGCAAAAGACTGTAAAATCTCTAGCTTCTCCAGGAAGTTTGTTTGCTTAACAATTGCCGCTCAGTAGCGTTGATTAACCCTGTGAGGTAAGGATTAACCTGGCCAGGCACTAGTCTGAGTTACAGAACAGATGTTTTGTACTGGGGGAAGTGTTGGGGATGGGCGCAGCGGCGGGGATGGACACCCACCCATGTTGCTGGCTCCAGGGAGCCGGAGCAGAAGGGTGAGGCGGGTTCCCTGGAGCACAGACGCACTTGCCGGAGGCAGGCTGGTGCACGCCACGTGGCAGGGTTTGCTCTTGCGCAGCCTGAAACGAATGTCAGCAGAGAATTAAGCCTGAGAACAGCCAAGCTGCCCCTGCTTGTTTTGACGTGGGGCTGGTCTGTGCAGAGCTGAGGCCTGTTGGAAAGGGGCGCTTGCTGCAGCGGCCTGGTGGGCGACACGTGGGGCTGGAGAGAGGGCGTGCGGGCAAGCGAAGGGGCTGCAGGGCAGGGGAGACTTGCAGGGCTCCCCTCTAAGGCCGAACCGCACACGCGTGTTCCCAAGGGGCCTTCTGGGCCTGGCTCCAAGGCAGCAGCCATCACTGGTCTCTGGTGCCACCCCAGGCGCAGAAGGGATTTATTTCTGTTTGTTACAGGGATTGTTCAGCCGTGTGGTGCTGCGGTTTTCTGCTGAAGGGCTTCTCTGCCAACCCTCTCAACTCCGCTGACACCACCGGACCCAGAGGGCTGTGTTTGTTGGGCTGCTCTTGCTTTCAGAGTTGGTGCTTCTGCAAACAATGCACAGGACATCCCTGACACATTGGGTGTCCAGCCCTGCCTTCCCTAGACAGCCGAGAGCCTACCCCGAAGCTTCTGGGACATTCTGCACGTAGATCCGTGGGGAGGGTATTTCTTTGCAACCACTTTGGAGACTCTGAAAGCTTAGTCTGTCTCTTGGCAAAATCTGATGTGGTTTGTTCGTTTTTTGGTTTTTTTTTTTTCTTTCCCATAGTGAAATCTACAGTTTCGATATTTATTTTCTTAGCAAGCCTTGAATTAGGAATGGATTCGTACTGAGAAATGCCACTGAGCATCTGGAGTGCATTTCATAGTACCAATTCTGCTCTGCTGAAACAAAGACTGTCAGTTTGAATTTTGCGATGTTGTTGAGATCTATATGTGAAACGACAGCCCAACAGACAGTGTTTTCCCTGTCCCTGCTTTGCATGCACGACTTCTGTAGCAAATGCCTTGAAACTGGAGGAGGTGGAGAGATGCCACGAGCCAGCACTGAACAGTTACTGAATCTGATGATAGCACTTACTTAAATGGAGTCTTGCTGTGACGAGGACTCAAGACATTCTGCCCCAGCAAAGGGGAACAGCGAGAGAAGGGCAAAAAGGCTTTTCCTCTGCTTTTGCTATCAAAAGTTTGTGCTTTCTGTGTTATCCCCTAAACCTTGATGTCTTCCCAAGGGTAATCTTCTGGGTCTAAACCGATCATCTTTCTTGTCCTCCTTACCTTCTATCGTACTATAAATGAGTGTTAAAAGAAATGGAAGCTTGTGTGTTTGTGGTGGTTTTTTAATCCGATTTAAAACTTGCAGTGCTTTCTTGTGTTGTGGTGCTTGAAGTTAACTGAGGCATATTAGGTGAAAGCACAGGAGCTGGGCTTCTGCCTAAATATGTAAGTGAAATACTCCTTATATCTTAGTCACTGATCTCCAAAACTAATTTGCCTCGTTTCAGTGAGCTGGTTTGTGTTTTCCATTTACTCTGCCAGCCTACATACTAGGGATTGGGGAGAGGAACCACAGTCATGGCTCTTGGGCTATAAGCCCTGCAGAAAATGCCATGAACCCCTAAGCTGACGTGCTCTGGTTATTCCATGTTTGAGAATGTGCCTGAGTTCTAAGGGCACTGTTGTTAGAGCTGTCCAGATGGCAAACATGTTTTATTCAGGAGTTTAATCCTGTCAAGTCACGCCAGGACGGACAACGGATGTGATCCGTAGTTAATCCAGTTTGCCAGACCCTACCTTTGAGCTCTGTGTTGCAGCCTGCCACCAGCATCCCTCTTTGCGGCAGCCTTCCATCCGGCCCGAAGCTTCATGACCCACTCCCACCTGTGAGGTGTTGGTACCACAGCGTATCACTTAACTGAGATGTTAGATGTCCCTCTGCAGCATACCTCTGTGCTTTCTGTTGGGTAAGAAAGAAGGTTTAGGGCATATTTTTTTAATTATTTTTTTTACCAGCACTTATTTGAGAGCTAGGCAAATGTTACCTGAGCTCCGTCGGTCAGCAGACAGAGCCAGTTTTACTGTTTTCAGTGTAATGGTGATCATCAGTTGTTATCTTGACTCTCAGCAATATCAAAATTATCCAAGGGCTGTATAACTTTGAAAATATCCAGGCGTGATTCCCCACCCCCCCCCGCCGCCCCCCCCAAATGGCACCAAGCAGATAATTAGCAGTTTATACAGTTACAAGATTGCGTATTCTCCTCCATAGAGAATATTCATTCCCACATATTTGTTAACAGAGAATATGCCCAGTCCTGTAGCTTTGGAGCTGGCTTCTGTGGTACATTCCTTAACTTCTTCAACAATGCGTAGGAAATCCATGTGAGGAAGGAACTAGAGACACTTTGTACCATTGGCTTCTTATCAACAGAACATCTGTGTTTTAAAATTTCTTGTAATGTATTGGAAACAGAAGTGATTCAGTAAGAAGAAAACAGTGTGGGAGTCTTAACTAGCAGGTAGAGGAGGACTGGTACCAAAGCTAACACTGAAAATAAAATACAAATTTTAAGAGGGTAATTTCAAAACCCTAATTACCCTTTAACAGATTTTCAATCAAAATTGACTGTTTTCTTGGACTTTTCATCCTGGGGGGGAGGGTTAGTTTGTTTTGTTGAGTTGTTGGTTTGGAGTTTTTTGGTGGGTAGTGGGTTTTTTTGGTCGGCTTGTTTTTCTGTTTGCTTCCTTTGTGGGTCTTTTTAAAGACCATCACTGGATTGTGATTGTTTCCCATGGCCTTCCCATACAGCAATCTGTAGCCTGGCAGAAGTTTCCTTGTAGTGCCTACAGCCCGAAGGCTTTCTCTCTAGGACCTGTGAGAGGCTAAGATGGAGCAGACAGCTGACTTGCAAGCTGCCTAAAGTGAAGACCAGTGAGAGTGGCTGCCCTGCGCTCTTAGGCTCGCCTGGGGGAGCGTTGTGTCCTGGTTAAGAGAAAAGATGGCAAAATTTCAGTGGGTAGTCTTTGCTTTACTTTACATCTCAATTTCAAAGGAACTGTTCCCACGGTTTGATGAAAATTTCCTCCGTTTTAATAAAACATTTCATATCTAGGAGGATCTGTAGAACAGACTCATTTAAATATAGTGACAGATGCTGGGCTGTTGCAACCTGTTGATATTCCCACAAACTCCATCAGTCCCTGTTGCCAAGTTATGTGTAGTTTAGCACAGCGCTTGACAGCTCTGTATCTGTTCTCCGAGGAACCGGCGCTGCTCATTGCATATGCCGTTGCTGTGAAATTGCAAGCTTTCGGTCGGTCGTCACAGATCTGCCTTGCAAGCGTGTGACTCCCCATCTGCTGGGAGAAGCCGCTTTTCCAGGCCTGGTGCAGGCTGGAGAGCCGGTTTGGTGCGCTGCCGGGAACCTCTGCCTGTGGTGCTGGGCTTGCAGCTGCTGCTGGAGGGGGTGACGGCTGCTCCCCTCCGCGGTTGGTACTCGTTCCAAGCTGAGAAACAACAGAAAGGCCCAAGGGTTAAAAGGGGTGCAGGTGCCTGCGTTCTTCTGATGTTCCTCTGAAGGGAGGGAGCAAAATAACTAGCGGCCGTGGTGGGGAGGGTGTGAGAGGGAATTACGGCTGGTTCAGTGGGGGTTGCTGTAGCCAAGGGTGTCACTGGCTGTTCTGGAGGGCTGTTTTCAGAAATGCAGGTGGCAGGTGAGCATCTCTCGATCTGTTGTAAATCCCTGAAATGGAAAGCTGCGGTTTCCATGTCCCACCTCCCTCCCCATTCCTTTTACCCTCGTGTTACACAATGAAAACTGTATGTTTTGTTTCTATGTGAATTGAACATAGACAGGCTTGGGCAGCTGCAGCTGAGCTCCCAGGACCAGAGCTGTTCCTAAGCAAGGTATAAACTTCCCTCTTAAATAGCAGCAACAGATTGTGGCGCGGGTGTTGGGAGCTACAAAGGGACAGGCAGCAGAGTCGTCATCCACTTGGGTTTTCTGTAAGGTTTGGGGTGGCATTATTAATAAGTAGGACTTCTTCCTCCTTCTACATTTCTTCTTCTTCCCTTTCTCTTCCCGATCTGCTGGCATCGGGAGAGCACTGCACCTCTTGAATCTTCTGTGGTTGGCTCTTTGTGGGATGGCGCGTAGCAGCTTCTTAGCCCATGTTTAGAAAATGAATTCTTTGCCTTCACACGTGACACTTCTGTCCTCTTGGATTCAGGCACTGAACTGAGATCAACCTGAGCACAGGCCTGTTGTGCATCATCTTTACGTAATGTTTAATCCATGTGCTGCCATGCCTCCTTTGAAGCCTGCTACATTATAAACAAATACCTGCTGGGCCGTAGTGTCCATGAGGATACATGGGTTTTGTGTTCATCTAATTAATCCTGAACAGAGTTACTGCTCCTTTGGCTGAAGGCGTCAGTGGAAGTCCAAGGGAATATTCCAACCATGCCTGGTGTAAGCACGAGCTGCTAACAGAGCAGCTAGCGCAGGGGGGAGGATGGAGGTGTGCCAGCGTGTTTCCAGGTATTTAAAACAGGGAGTCCTCCCTCCTCTCTCCTTAGTCACTGCAGTGTCTCACCCCGCAGCAGCAGCAGTCTGTGAGCACAAATAAGCCTGTCCTCTCCCCTGCCTTGAGTGCGGGCTTTGCTCCTCAGGTTCAGCTAAGTTCAGCTGGAGGAGAGAGACCTCTGCCTTCCCTGGCCTGCTCCCGAGGCCAGCGGCACGGGGCCGAGCGCCGACCTGTGTGACAGGTTGCCTCTGCCGCGGCCGCGCTGAGGGAGGGCTGCGGTGGGCTTCGGGGAGTCACTGCTGCTGTTTGCCTGCCGCTCCAGCCTCGGTGGTACTGGAGGCTGCCGCATCCAAGCGGGAGCAGGCAGGGCCTGGCCCGCTGCCAGGGGTTTCGCTCCGGAGCGCACCAGCGGAGGTAAGTGCTGAAATGCTGCGGAGGCTGGTCTGGAAGCAGCGTGTTCCGCTGCCGTAGCACAGCTGCAGTGGCTCTGGGACTTCCTCCCAGCAGAGGTTTGCCCACTTGCCGCATCGCCCGGAGTGACTTGCAAGACTGTTTCCAGCGCTGCAGCGAGCGGCCGGTCTGCGTCTGTCCCGTACCAGTGGTGCAATACCCTGCAGTAGCTCTGCAGAGGTCTGCAGCAGCGCGATTTTCTTGTACAAGGGATGTCCTGAGGTTTTTCTGAAGTTCGTTAACAATTTTGTAATCTTAGTGCCATTCTAGTGACTTTGGGTCAGAGCAGCTGCCTGCCTTGCTTTCTTTCGGTTGATTGTTCCAGGTTCCTGGCAGTATTATGAAAACAGCAGGTCCTTATCCTGCAGAAGACAAGTAGATTCACGTAGTTTTACATTAATTGACTCAGCACTTATCAAAAAACTGAATTTGGGTAGTTTTTTGTAAGGCTGCTTGAGCCATGGTGAAGTAAGTGTCAGGCTGCATGGGAGGAATGGCAGAAGGTGGACTTGGTGTCCGGCGCCTGTGGATTCAGCTCTGTAACTGAGGGCGGTGGGTGTTGCTCTTGTTCCTGGGAGTCGTGACACCTTCCTCAGGACTTCTGGCTGCGCCCAGCCTGTGCTACGGAGCAGGCCCCAGCGTAATGGGGTGCTCCGATGCACAAATTGTTCTACTTTTTGTGGAAGGTGTGGCTCTGAGGCAGTATTTAGATGGATCTCTTGGCATGACTATTAATGGTGCCCTGCTTACAACTGCTGTGTGATCTACTTTGCTTAGCTGATGATGGATTTTGTAGCTGCTAAATTAAAGATAATTGCAGGCTTAGGAGGGCTGTGTGGTGACTACCAGAGGGGGGTGGAATATGTGCAAGCGAAATGTGCAACGGAGATTAGCATTACAGTGGTGGGATCTGTGAGAACTGTAAGCCAAAAAGGAACCTTTCTCCTTGCTGGCCCAGACCCTCAAGGGGGTAAATTGCATCTCCCGTGTTCCGGGTCTGGCCCGAGGCCTTCCCGAAGGGGCGTAAGCATTTGGCTGGAGACGGCTCGGAGGTGCCAGACCGCTTCGTCCCGATCCAGAGCAGGAGCTGCCTGGCCCTGCGGTAGCGCGGGAGGCAAGAGCAGTGTTGCGGGGTCAGCAAGCGAGCCGAGTGGGTGACACTAACGCCCGAGTGCTGATGCTGGACTCTCAGAGACTCCCTGTAGCTCTTGAATGAAAACATGCCTTTAGTGACACGGTTAAAAAAGGAAAAGGCCTGACAGGAGTTGTTTCCATGGCAACAGAAAGACTTGCCTGCAATATTTCAGCTCATCAGCCTGGAGAATGGTCTGATTGATAGTTACATACGCGTGGTAGAAAGATAGCAGAAGAGGGGAGACCAATTATATTGCATTTTCCTTGTCCTTGGATGCCTGTGGCCACAGCAGCTGTGGAGGGCAGGTTTTCCTTGTTTTTTTTTTTTTTTCCAAGTGAGAGTGAACTGCGTGTCCCTTGGAAGCGCCTGTGCAACCTGCCAGCTGCAGATACGGGACCCTGTCACAGGCTCTCTAGTCCAAAGCCCGTGTGTGCAGGGAACATAGACATTTGGCTCCTTGATTGATGATTAGCAAATAGTTATTTACAATATAAATAATATCTTGGGGGGAGAATTAGTGAGTTTGAGCACATGCTTCCAGCATAAGCAATCTGCACCAGGGGCATTCCTTTCCTCTCAGACTGTCTGATGAACATCTCAAAAAGCAAGATGCACATGGCTTCAGGTAACGGAATGATTAAGGCTTCAGGAAACCCATAGTGGGTTCAGTGCACCTTCCCCCAGAGCACTCCTGACAGCTCTGAGCCATCCCCGGGCTGCTCACGTGCTGAAGGGTTGGCTGCAAAGATTCCACCCTGGCTCTGCCTTGCTCAGAGCCCAGCAGGAAGGGGAGTGTGTGATGGAGGAGCTGCCAGAAGAGAGGGACAGGTAAAGGTGCTGTGGGAGACCACGAGAAGACAAACTTGAGGATCTGGGTAAAGCATTCCCTGGTCAAGGGTTTTGCTGAGGTCTGGGGACAACTTGGCTCTCGGCTGGAACAGACGGCCCTGCCAGCGCAGGGTGCTGGGCAGCTGCTGGGAGGGAGCGTGGTGTCACCCAGGGAAGCCAAGGCTGGTGCCAGCGCGGGTTCTCTGCACGGTGACGTTCTCTGTCCCTCCAGTGTTTGTGCTCCAGGTTTCACCTGCAGTAACCTTCTCTCAAGGCAGCTCACTTTGTTGATTTTCACTGCACAGCTGCCAGCAGGGTTTCCCTTTTTCTTGGGTAGTGATTAAAAATTGAGTCAAGGACTAAGAAAGTGTGATCTCTGGCATAATGTCGTTCCCTCTGCCCCAGACCTTCCCCACTATTGGGCAGAGCTGCCCAGGAGGAGCCTTGCCGAGAGCCCCGCAGCTCTGTGGGGTGCAGGAGGCTTGCCTGGGGCCGTGAGCCAGAGCTGTACCGCAGGCTGCAGCCCCCCTGGGCAGCAGCAGCAGCACCTTAAACCTGGCTGGCAGCGCACCCCAGCTTGGGATGGCTGCAGGCTCAGGGTAACTATCGGGACGCACTCTCTAGGGTGTTCGCTGAGTCTTGCTGGCTTTTGTGTCAAGCTGATGGGGAGCAATTCCAAGAGCAGCTCGGGAGCCAGGGTGCTGTGCCCCACACAGCACCGTGTCGCTGTGGCATGCACTTATCCCCCCAGACAGGACCGGGAGTTCATCTTCACAGAGCTTTCGAACACGCTCTTTCAGCACGCCATAAAGCATGGGAGTACAAAGCCGGCTGAGCATCGCGCTGCATCGGGAGAAGGGCAGCGCTGCTGGGAGGAGCCCGTAGTGGCGAGGCACACGCCTGTGCTTGGCCCGGGATGCTCCCGACTCTTGGTGACCCTGCCCGGCTCGGGAGGAGCAGTGAGTGCCCCCTCTGCCTTCGTGGGGCCGGGAGCTCACCCTTAATTCCAGCTGATCGCACTCCTTGAAGGGAGCGATCCCAGTAAATCATGTTGAGCTTGGTCCCTTGCCAAACAGAGTTTGAAGTAAATGTGACTTCAGTCGGTACCCGCTGGTGGGACTGTAGCGTTTATTTGAGAATGAACATTGAATGTTCCTTTAAAAATAGATCCCCAGAGACAACAGATGCCAGATTGCTGCTCATGGGGGAGCCTGTTCTCCCTGGCTCCTGTTGTAGTTTCTTGATGATGCTTTTGCTTTGGAATATGAGCAGAAACATTCAAAATAGAAACATTGTGATGTGATAAAATGGAACAAACCTGCAAGGATCTGTGATGCTCCGTCATCTCTCCCTGGGATATGTAAATGATGCCTTTTAAAGCAGTTTGAGTATGTGTGCAGCCCTCCCTGCGTTAATGCTCTTGATGCAGGCTGTAGTCCCTCTGCAGTTCTGTTTGCCCTCGCCTGCAGCTCTGCAACTGCCCTGGCACTGCCGGGCTGACACTTACCCCTGTACCCAGCAAACGCTGCTGCTGCTGGGCAGTACCACGATGTCTGTTGTGTCCAGTTTCTTGGGGACTGATGTGTGAGTCACCTTGCCCCCCCGCCCTGTTTTTCACCCCTCATTTCTTAGCTTTTAGTCTGTAGCATCCTACTAGGGGGAAAAAATGGACCTTAGGAGAGATACCATTAGTAGATAATAGTCATTGGCACAGCAATCATTCTCCATTATAGGCACGCACAGTCTGTGCCCGACGGCAGCGTGCTGCAGCCCGCGCTGTGTCGGCACCCGGCAGGGAGGCTGAGCGGGGCCAGGGGAGGCTGCTGAGAGATGATGAGAAAGGACCGGGGGAGCTGTGCTGCCTGGGGAAGAGCCCAGGAGAGGCTGCTCCTCCGCAGAGACCCATTGCTTGTCTTCCCAGCTGGCTGCGGGCGAGATTTCCCATCCCTTTTCTTTCTCCTTTTGCCTCTCCTTTTTCTCTCCACCCCCCCACCCCCACCTCCCCCAAGATAAGTTCATACTGTTAGCCTGTCTGCCATTAGCTACAGCTCCCAGCAGTGTCACTGTGGATGTAAGGGTACCCCTGTCCTTTGTGCAACAACAGTTTTTTGGTTGTTTTTTCCAAAATTAAGGTGCACACAGTGGCCTCAAGCCTGAGGAAAGATGGCTAAAAACCCCCATGAACCAGCTGCATGCTGGCTGCTCCAGGAGCAGGGATGAATTTCGGTGGATGTGAATTTAACATCTTGCCGAGTGGTGTTTCCATAACCTTCTCACTCTCTTTATCAGACAAGTTCAGAGTCTCTGTTGGATCCTCAGCAAATCCAGGCTTTTGATCAACTCTGCCGACTCAACCGAGGAACTTCCAGAGTACGTACCGCCCATTTTCCTTTTGGTTTTGAATTGGTGAAGGGTACGTTGCATGTTGGCAAGCCAGGTGTTAGCGCTGGCAGCGCTGGCTTTGGCTTTTCTCTTGGGTTTCGTTTAGTGCTGGCAGTTTACCGTGCACAGAGCTGGCTGTTCCACATCACAAGGCAGCCACGCTGCCTCTGGCAGAGCCGGGGAATTCTGCTGGCAGCGAGACCACGGAAATGCCTCTGGCTTTGGGGCTGGGCCCGAGAGAAGTGTCCATGGTGTGAGGTTTCTCATGTTCTTTTTAGATTTGCAAATAACCTCCCCTCCAGACACTGTGTGGCACTGGGGGCTCCCTCCTCCCACCCCGTGTTGGCCCAAGATGAGCAGCTCCCTCTGTCCCTTGCATTTTCCTTGTGCCTCCTGCCTGTTTTGGCTGCAGTTGTTGGCTCTTTCTGAGATTAGGTTGTTTCAAAGTTACAGCATCAAAAAAACAAAGACACATGGAAAGTTGTTTAGTCCAGGACTGTTGTCCTGCACTGAGCTCTACAGGGTCACTACATACCATATACACCCTTTTCTTCACGTGTGTTAAGGTTTTCCTAATTGCTGCAGGACAAAGGTGAGCCCCTCACGAGCACTTTGTCGTTCTGCACCTCGCACGCGTGCTTGCAGTGTGCCGGACGGTGATCTCTCTGGGTTTTCTCTTGCAGCTGGCACTCCTGACGGAGCTGTCTCGTGGCCATGGCAGTGAAAAGCACGGGCTGCTCAGCATTTCCCATGGGGACCCGGCCACCAGCAGTGTCTTCCAGAACGAGAACTTCCAGCTCCATCTGGCCCCCCCTCCGCTGCCTGAGGACTAGTGCTCCTGCCTCCAGCCCCGCTGTGGCAAGGCCACCGCTGGTTTCAGGTCTTGGTGGTGGGACGCCTTTCCATCACCACGCTGGACTTTCCCCTCCCTCCGCTGCCCTCCCCAGAACCCTCCGTGCCACGTGAGCCTTGTTGGGCGCTGGGGGGTTTGTAGCAGCGGGCGAACTCCCAGCTCTGCTGCTGCCTCTCGCTACACCGGGGCAGCCGTGGGGCAGCTGGGCTGGAAGCTGCGGACTCTGGGAGCAAACCCCAGTGTGCTGGAGCACCGCACAGCACTGGGTACCTGCACTGGCGCGGAGGCTCACAGACAGCAGCCTTGGTAACTTGGCCAAAAAACCGAGTCAGCTCCACTCTGCTGGAGGAGTGTGGCATGTCCCGTGCCCCGAGCCAGGGTTTCAGGGTGCTGTGCGTGGGCACCGTACCCCGGCTCTAATTGCAGTACTAGTGCCAGCAGGCAGCAGCCGTGGGGGCTGATGGCATGGGGTGGGCAGACCTGGAAAAGGTTGAACAATGCAAAACCCGATGCCTATGTGAGCAAACTCACCTGCACAGGGCGTGTTCCTACAGACTTCATTAAAAAGGCCCTTGGCTGAACTTCCCTGCCTGAGCTGTGCGCGGGGTGCTGGCGGGGGGTGCTGCCAGCTGCCACTCGGCGCTGGTGGGGAGCCATGCATCTCGCCACTGCACATGCAGCACAGACCTCTCTGGTACTGGGGGGGCAGAGGGGGCGTGCTGGCTGTGAAATGGGGCTGCAGGGGGGACAGCATCGGTGTGGTGGGTGCTGGCCGTCAGAAAGGTTTGTCTCTACTAAGCTCCCCCCATCTTCCGCAGCACCGCCCTGCGCAGTGTTCCCTGCCCGGCAGCACCGTGGCTGCTCCGCTCCCACAGCTGTGACCCAGTAGCGTTTCTGTACTGTCACCTTGGGCTTCTGAAACACGCTCTGGATCCTGCCCTGACAATGGGTGTTATTGGCCTGGTGATTGTTATCTCGCCTCTTCCCACCGTTCATTGTCACTAGCACTTGAGTGTTTCGGGGTCCCATACCCACAGCAGCAGGCGCGTTGCTCTCCACGCACACAGAGCTGACGCAGAGGTGGCTGCCGGTCCGTGCAGAGCTGAGGGGCAGGGGCAGGAACACAAAGCTGTTGTGCAGAGCCCACCCCCCTGGGGCGCAGCGCCAGCACCGCGTGGCCCGGGGCCTCTGTGCCCGGTGTGCTCGCCGCCTTCCCACCAGCGTTCACAACTACGGAGCCGTGCCCCAGGCTGATGCTTCCAGCCTGCAGCCACACGTGAACCTGGCCAGGGGCTACAGCCTGCTGAACTCTGCCAGGCATCAGCCTGGGCTCGCAGCTCTGTCCCCGCTGCCCTGCCCCCCGACTGGGGCAGCTCTTTTTGCAGGCGGGTGAGAACTGGGCCCTGAGGCTGCCCACCAGCCCCAGTACTAACCGGGGCCCAAACCCAGCTGGGGCTGGGCCTGGTGTGCTCCACCTGGTTATTACATGCCTCTGCCCAGCACTGGGTGGGTTTCAGGTGCCACCATCCGAAGCTGTAAGCGACCCTTCCTTTGCTGGAAGCACCAGAATGTTTCACCCTAGTACGGAGGATACAGAGAGAGTTAGGACAAGCAGAACCTCCGTTGTTTAGTATTTTATTAAAGAAGAAATATACACACCTCTCCCTGGCAGAGTGGAGCAACGAGCCCAGGGCACGTCTCTTACAGCACGTCTACGCCAGTGTTTGTGCAAAGAAAAGAAATCACGTTTCTGTGAGGAGCGTGTTTCTGAACTGGGGCGCGTGATGGAGCACAGTGAGAACCCACCGCTGTGCTGGCTGCTGAGACGCCGTCCCGCGCCAGCCCTGTCCCGCACCAGGCTGCTCCACTGACGGTTACAGGTACAACAGAAGGAAGAGGCAGCTTATTGTGCTTAAGACATCTGAACAAATCCTGGGTAGGAGACAACTCACAGCTTGTGAATATTGCTAATTACTTACAGTTAAGAAAGAATGTATCCTGACGACAGTGACAGGAACCTGCGAGACCGCAGGAGCTTACGGTAAGTCTGGGTCATAACTACCCCGCTGCACTTCACGACGCTCACAGCCGGTGCCCCCGAACGGGAGCAGGAGGTGGCTCCCGCTGGCTGGCAAGCACGGTGAGCTCGTGCCCAGTCAGGGGGTCCTGGTGCCCTTTCCTGGGCTTGGCACCGCAGCGAGGGCTGGGGAGGAGCACCCTGTCCTTGGGAAGAAGCCCCTTGGGGGGGTGCAGCTGCCGCCCACCCCGTCCTCCCAGGAAGGGAGCTCAGGCAGGCCAGGCACGCGAGCGAGCTTTCCAACTCTTCCCTCAGATTACAATTGAAAGATTAAATATGAATAAATGCTGTAGGTTTATACACAATGCTTCCTTCTACCTATGGAATGTGTCTGAATGGGAAAAAGACACTAAAACGTTGTTAGAAACCTTAGTTAACTGAGAAAGACAACCCCGCACTTTAAAAAATAAATAAATCCTATTGTTTTACTACGGCATTCGTTTAAATGCCCTCAGAAAAACAGAGTATTTTCAGGTGCCTTGTGAGAATATATCTGTTCATGCAATGGCCCAAGTTCCTCATTTAACAAGCATTGCACTTTTTTATGTAAATCATCAAAACTGTAAAACCTATTATTTTTGTCTGAAAGTGTTAGTCTAAAAAGGACAGTATTACTTTATACCCATTTATGGTAAACTCCTAGCCCACGCGCATGTGCACACACACACACTGTTGCCTAAACATTTTCTAAAGATACCGATTACAAAGTGTATAAAATTAGTAATACATTGTCAGGATTCAGTGAGAGATGAGCCATCCTATAACACGGACTATAATCTAGTATCGATCACTAAACTGTACACATTTATACAGCCTTATATTCACCAGTGACTTCTGAACGGAAACAGCAAACACACAAACTCAGTAATGCTGTTAAAGCCACAGTTATTACTGACTCCAGCTGCTTCAAGCTGACTGAAATCTGAGGCCGATGTGTTTGTCAGGCAGGGCTGAAGCCAAAGGGCCAGCACGCCAGCTCGCCGGCAGCGGCTGCTGGAGGAGAGCCCTGTTCAGGACCCGCTCCCCAGCCGGGCGCCAAGGAGCCGGAGCCAAAGCTTCCTTGGCCCACAAGACTGACCTGGGGCTGTTCTTGAACAAGCATGGCACCACCGAGCCCGTAGGCCACCTCCCGGCACCTCCACGCTGTTCCCAAGCTCTGCCGACACAGTGGTGTGGCTGATAAACTTTTTGTTATTCTTCGGGCAAACGCAGGCCTTGAGGCCGTTTGGTCCTGAGCGCACGTGTCCGGCACCGAGCAGCACAGGAGGAAGCAGCAGGCAAAGCTGAGGGCGGATTTTGTGTGTTTGGAGGTAGTCACTTCCTTCGCCTGTCATTCTACACCCCGGTCTGGCATGGTATTGGTTAGACGCCACGCTTCATCTCTGCCTGCTCCCCCTCCTGCCAAGCTGCAAAAGCCAGATCCCCTTCCCGAGATCCACGTAGAGCAAAGGGACCAGCTGGATCCAGGCAACTGATCCCCCATCCGGAGCAACAGCTGCCTTCTCAGGAGATTCCAGAGCCTGACCTAACTCAGCAGATGCTCGGTGCATAGCCTGGAGAAAAGTTGGAGGCACTTTGTGCATTCTCTAGCCTGCCATACCAACCCGCTGGAAGAGCGGTGCGACAGCCTCCGAGAAGGGTCGCACCAGCACTGGAGAAGAGGATGGACAACGCGCAGGGACAGACAGAGACGGAAAGAGCCTCTTGTTGCCGCACCTCGCGTGGCTGTTTGAGAAAGAGTAAGGGCAACTTGGTTTTGCTGCTCGCAGGCATGCTGCACCAGCTCCCCCGCTGTGCTTTGGAGGCCCACTGCAAACATCCTGACAGGTGGAAACACCTCGAGTGGAACGTCCTCGTAGGAGAAGTAGGATCTGATGTAACCCAGACCAAGGAAAGGGGCTATTTCAGCTATAAAAGTCTGAAGATTTATCACTACCTTATGTGCAGACGTGGGAGATCTGATCAGGCTGAGAACGTGTTAAAATTGCTCAGGCTGCTGCTAGTCACCAGTATGCAAGTCCTGTGACCACACTCCCATGAGGAATCTGAAATATCAAGTGCACTGGAAAAAAAGGGATTGTCAGAAAAAACAGAAAATATAAATACTACAAAAGCAACATTACTGAGTGGGAAGTGGCCCGCTTTCACACCAACACGTCGGGTCACACAGTGGTTTCTATAGTCTCAATCACTTCCATTTCGCACTGCGAGGGTGACAAGAGCGGGCACTCGTCTGGCTCCCAGCTGCTATCCGGGCTGTAATCTTCTTCTGAACTGAGCTCGGCCACCCCCTCTGTGTCCTCGTCACACGACTCCATGTAGTGAACCCCCACCGCATTGATCCCGGAGTCCTCGGAGCTGGAAGGGGACGAGCAGTGATCTGGTTTTGGCGTATTGCTCTCTTTTGTGATTAAGGCATTGCGAACGGGGACTTCCTCGGGCTTTACCTTGTGGGGCATAGGGGGAGGCTGCCTCTGCACGTAGCACATCTTCCCGTTGATGCATTTCACGCGGTAATTGTCAATGAAGAGGTCTGCGATCGTGCAGAACTGCGGGGAGTCAGGGGGCAGGGGGGGCTGGAAGACGGGCGCGAACTTCAAAAAGTGTTCAGTGAGCGAGACGGAGATCTGGATGGTGTTTGTAGCCTCCCGAGGGCGAATGGGTATTTCGGTGCTGGGGAGCTGCTCTACGGGTGTCATGGGCTGATAGACATATTTACCTGTGGGGAAAACAGAAGGGCGGTGTTTAAAGATGATCCTTCAGTTAGAAACACACTGACGACACGACGCTTGCCCTCGGCCATTGACAATAACCAACGGTTCCTTGCAGCCAGCAGCTGCCTCAAGGTGTTCAGTCCTCTCCTCCTATGCATCCTCTGATCAATCAACTTCAGATAAGCATAACCCTGCTCCTCCCGGTCCTGCTCCTCTCCCTGCCCCTGCCTCAAAGACATCTGTAGGACATCACTAACTCTGGAAAACTAACTCCAGGGGCACCGCTCCAGAGCTAAGTGGGACAGACTGCCTGCACCCCTTCCTAGGGGAAAGAAAACTGAAAAGATGCTCAGGGAGTTGTTTGGAGGTTTTTTTCCACTGAACACAGAGAAGTTCTAGCTTACTCCTTCGCTACAATGTTCAAAATCTTATTATATTATTACTGTTCCAAATTACAATGAATCTCCCTGCACGTGTTTCCATGTTCTTTTTTTCTGGGGACTAAATCGTGTTTTTCTGTATTATAAACCAGAGGTTCATACATGACTGCAATTAGAATTTGAAGGCAGAAAATAAGGGAATTCTGAAGCCATATAAATGCTTTTGGCATCTTGATTATCTGGTTAAGTAGTAAGAAAATAGGATTATGTTGGTTATATAGAGCTGAACCAAGTGTGAGCTGAAAATCTTTGCTGAAAGAGCAAAGAAATAAATAAAAGAGCAGAAAATCAGTACTTTGTCAGGAAAAACTGAGAAACCTGAGGCTATGCCTGAGACTGTAAAATGCTGCATTTTATTTGCACGAAGCCTCTGAAAAATTCATGTCTCCCTAGGGGCTCATACACTATGAAAGCACAAATTTCCAGCAGACTTGCAAGCAGTGGGGCTCAGAAGAGTTTTGATGCACGAGTTGCAAATACTGCTTTGCAAAGGCTGAAAAAAAGTATCAAAGCACCGAAGGACCATTTTGATGCTTGAAGCTCTCCAGGTGAGGAGCAGGAAGCTGCCGAATTCCTGCTGCAGGAACGATTCCGGCTGCGCTGTGATGAGAGCTGCCCCATGGTTTTGTGTTAGCAGCTCGGAGGTAGGTGCAGCCCGTCCCTTTGGAAAACCGGAGCAGTGACTGCGTGTCTGCTCAGGGAGCTGAGCAGGGCCCAGGACAGCAGCAGCAGAAGGGCTGTCGTCTCCTGAAGGATGGACTCACTCGCTCCCACTGCCATGCCTCTCTGCAGTACAAAATCCCCTCCTCAGCCTGGGAATCCACCCGTGGGAAGGGCCCTGACCCTGCACGTTCCCCGTCGGGATGGCAGCCGGTGCCCCAGCTGCCTGCTGGAAGCGCTGGCAACGGGCCAGGCTGAGACCCTGGCTGGTGGCCGCAGCAGCCCGGGTGCTCGACGGCTCTGCCAGCACCGAGGAGCCAGGGCCCACGCACCGGCTGTGCTTCGCCAGCCCAGCTCCGGCGCCAGCAGGGGAAGGCTCCAGCACTGGGGAAGGGTCTTCCCACCCCGGCTGTTCTGTGGCGTTGGGAGGGGAACACGCCTGGAAGTCGGCTGCGCTTCTCCGCTGGATCTGCAGATGCCCACAGCGGAAGGGCAGGGAGAAGAGAGGAAACACGGCAAAGAGCACGGAGCCCGAAGAAGAGCCCCGGGGAGCACCGGGGCGTGGGAGAGGCACGCTGCCAGGCCAGCGAACGCAGCAAGCAGGCTCGGAGGAAGGAGCACCAGGCGCGCCCAAGAGAAGAGCCCACCGAGTCGTGCCATGGGAAAGAACAGCGAGCCAAGCCAGACTGAGAGCAGCAAGACGGTGGCAGCGGGTGGGCAGGGGGAAAGAACATGTTGTGAATAAATCTGACCAGCTCCCCTCAAATGTGCCTCATCAAGCACTTTTTTCCTGTGATCTGCGGAATGATGATTGTTAACAAAGCCACTGAAAAAGCTCAGTGAAAATAAAACAAGCTTTTTTTCCCTCCTGTTTAATTACGGCCGGATGGCAGAAAATACAAAGCCATCCTCTGCCCTTGCCATCTTCCCAACATCCCACCGCCTCGCTTCTGAACTTGCTGTGACTCAGAGGAATTAAGCACTAGCATCAAACAACGCAACGCTTCAGCCGCAGGCAGAGCAGAGCCCTTCCCGCACCGGTGCCCTTGGGAGCGGCAGCGCAGGGATTTCGGTCCCGGCAGTCACCGAGGGATGGGGTCCCTTGGGCGTGTTTCAGACCTTGCTGACACAGCTCCTCCGGGCAGGTGGGCTCACCTCAGCTCCGCTGCAACAGCGGCTGCCCATGGCTTTGGGCCACGGTCTGGCCTCCAGAAATCCTTCTTTGAAATTAGTGAACATTAAATATGCTACTGTCTTGCAAAGCCACACAGATGGCTGATTAGAGTGCTGCTGGTTGGAACAGCATCTGATAAAATTCAGCTCACGGAAACAGAAACGCAGCCTACCCTCGCCTGAAACCACAGTGCTGTACGTATCCATGTGTTTGGAGGGATTCTGTGTGGGCTACTATTCTGTTCCATTGTCAGTGAAAAAAAAATTTCTCAACTCAGTTTTGTGCCACCTCTCTTGAAGTGTCCAAGGCAGGCCCTGGTGAAGATTTTAACAGGATCAAGGTTAAAAAAAATACCAACAAAAACAAAAAAACAACCACCCCCACCCCCAGGTGTCTGCACAACGGGACTATATTTTTCCACTTAAAATAGTCACCAGGTGCTGGCAGAAGGCTGGGGGTGTTGGGAGGAGCAAGCAGGGGATTTAAGCCAAGGTAGCTTACAGCATGGACATCAAATAACAAATCTTGGATTCATCAGTTTGACGACTTAAAAAAAAAAAAAAAAAAAAAAAAAAGGAAAAAGAAAAAAAGAAAAAAACAAGTGGGGGCAGGGGGAGATGAGGTGTTACCCCGGAGCTCAGCTGGTTGTTTTACCATTGCAGCAGCATGTGGTAATTCTCTGCGTGTTTGAAAACTGCCCTGCTGGCATTAATTTCAGGGTAGAAGCAAATGGTGGCGATTCTGCTCACAGAGGATTTCAGCTCCCCGTTTGTGTGACCTTCCAGAGGCTGACACCGTCTCCTCACGTTCCAAGGACAAACTCTGCCAGGGTAAAACAGGAATTGCCCAATGGAAAAAAGATTTTTCTACATGAACAGATTTCTGCATTTCTTTAGACTTCCGGTACAATTTTGTTTCGTTTCAGCTAGTTTTAGGGCCAAGTTTGTTTATTTTAGACAGATTAAACTTTCTGGTTTAACACATGACCTGGTCCCTCCTTGAGGGGTGCTGGTGCTCACAGCCTGGGGCACGGACTCAGCTGTGGTTATGGCCTCACAACTCCTTACCCCACATAACACACGCACTCAGCTGTGATGCATCCAAGAAAAATAGATGCAGAAATGAAAAATATGATCATCCCCTCCCCCTGCAGCCTGCAGGATTGGCAGGGGTGTCTTTTTAACAGAAAATTATCCCAAAAGCACAAGTCCCCACGTTCTCTTAGAATACATCTTGGTCTGCTTGAACTCCCACTGAAATAAACAGCAATATTTTTGCTGACTTTAAACAGCTGGCAAAAGTCTATGACAGAATAGTATTTTGAGCACCTATTCCAACACATTCCTTTTAAATATGCTAGCATGTAATTTATTGCCTATTTATTCCAACCAAGTCAGTTGAAGAACTCTGTAATCGAGCTGCACTGATGAATGCTCCTGTAAATGACAGTTTTGCACAAATACAGATGCCAGACGAGACGCTGCACCACAAGTCGTTTCCCGGGTCACTTGCCACTGCTGCCTCCGCGGATGGCAGCAATTCCGTAAAGGAAAAATACCGCACGTGCCAAACACGTGTCCGAAAATCAAGCACCGAATTCTGAGAAAAGCAGTTTGCTGCATTTGCAGAAGTTTGGGACGCTCTGGAGCACTGTAATAGCAGCTATGGAGAAGTGTCACAGTTCTAGCTCCACAGTTCCACCACCACTGTGGCAAAACGGCTCGGAGGAAGCAGCAGCCCATGCCTCTCCTGGGTGCTTAACAGGGAACGTGTGAAACCAGGCTCTGCCAAAACCATTTTCATGATAAGTCTCAATTACCCATGACAGCCATATGTTAACAGACGATACGATGAAACGTGAGACAATGAGACTTCAGAAGCAAGGGTGCAGGCTGCGCTTAACTGTCACCACCGGGAGCCTGTGCCGGTACCTACACTTTCTGCAGCTACATGCTCGCAAAGCGTGATTCTCCAGGAACACTGCATCTCTTTGTCGGGCCTCAGCGACACAGTGACAGACGTTTGTGCACAACTAAAAAGGACTGATTGTTTCTCCATTTCTTCATTATTCAACTGACCCTTGCCAAAGCCCCAAAAAACTAATCCTCCAGAGAATTAGCATGCAGTAAAGCCAATACCCAACTGCAAAAGAACTATTCATATGTGTCTGAGGAGGTAAGTACTGGGCAATGCTCATCTTCCTGCTTCTCTGTTCACAGAAATAGGATTTTTATTGCCAAATCAGATGGATGCTGTTCACCAGAGCCCTGGCACCCTGCCGCAGTGACACCTGCCAGCAGGTTAAGGCAGAACCCAGCAGAACAGTGAGTTGTCATGACCTGCAGATCTTGAGCAAACTCAGGCAACTTGGAAAATTTTTCACCCCCAAAAGCAAATGCACACTGGGGTGGGTGGGTGGGTGTGTGCAGAGAGGGATCAGTGTAGCCTGTCTGTGGCACTGATTGCCAGAACTACATGGGTGATCAATTGCAAGCTGTACTGTAGTGTCTCCTGCTTACAAAAAAACCAAGTAAGAGCCTTTAGAAGCCAGCCACGAGGTCACTTCTTTCTGATTCTTTGCTAATTGAGCAGTCTGCATGCATCCTCACCAAACAGACACAGCAGCAATTTCCGTGGCTAATACAAAATAACTTAACCATGAAATAAGCAGAGGTACAGCTTAAAGATTTTATTCTCTATTTCCCTTCGTCTCAGCATTCTAGTTTACCTCTGACACTCATTAATGTGCTTGGCATATTAAAAAAAAAAAAAAAAAAAGAATAAATCCATCTTTCAGCAGTGAGATTTCTCATAACGAATTCTCAAGTTTTACCCTCTCAAAATGCTGCCTTGAAGGATTATTTTTATTTCCTAATAAATAACAACGTGAATTGCGCTGCACTTCAGAAAGTGGTAAAGATAGCTGTGGACCTTCCGTTGTGGATCCTAAGACTCCAAGTCAGCGATATGTACCATGCGGATTTGTTTGCACGCAAGACATTTAGACGTCTTTTAACTGAAACATAAAAGCTTTTTTCATAAGTATTCTTGCCCCTGCAGCTGCTTGGGCAAATATTTCTACACCCTCCAATCTTGCCAGCTCATCTACTCTCCCAAGATCGGTGAGGTTAACGCAGAGCTGCTCACTGCACGCTATTTACCATCACCTGGCTCCGTTTAACCAGCACCGCTTAGGAGCTGCCTCCGTGTGCCCCAGCCGGCTGAGCACTGCGGTGAGAGCACCCAGCCCAGGCGCCGCTGGAGAACCAGCGCTCATCCCACTGGAGATTTCAGTGCCCTCAGCTGCGGCAGATGCTTCAGAGGGGCTGGAGCAGGGACCCCAACCGCAAGGCAAAGCATGTGGGCTGACGTTTAGGCAGCTGCTTGTTCCTACCGCAGAAAGGTGCACAAAGGGCGTGTGCAGCTGGTTCCCATGGTTTAACGGCAGAGAGCTGCTGGTTAAACGTGGGTGACTTGTTTCTGCCTGAAGCTACACCTTTGTAATGGCACCGGTGACCTTCTGTTGCAAAGTCAGGTAGGTTTCTCACTCCAGCTGTGCAACGCCCTCCTATTGCCGCACACAACCCTGCCACAAAAATAAGGTTATGGGAGAAGAAAATGGGTCCCGCTATGAAGAACATAAACAAATTCTAATTAAATACCACACAGCTTTGAAGGAATGAAGGCAAAGCAAGTATTCATAATGCATGTGTAACAGGAGACAGTATTAGCTTGGAGGGACTCTGTAGTATTCCACAGGGAGTTCACTGCACGGCTGCTATTCTACATCTCTCTCTGCATGGGGAAACCAATGGATCAGCTTCTCAAGCTCTGGCTTTCTTCATAGCAAAAGATAGAGAACTACCAAGCGTTCTTCCAGCAGGGTTTGTTTCATATCTCATCAGTGTGGCAGGAGAGACAAGTCTGCCTCTTTAGGAAGAGCTGACTGGATGCACACCCTTCTGACGTCTAAATGAAGCTGTCTCGCAGGTGATGACAGCTACAAGCTGGAGTAGTGTGCTGCTGCCTGGATTGGCACAGTTGCCCAAGGACAGCACGTAAGCTGCCAAACACCCAGCTGGTTTTCCAAGATCTCAGGATCCCCGGGGTGGTGGGTGGCACAGGTGGCAGACAGTTCTGCCACAACAGACCAGCCTGGGCTGGCCCCAGCCCCTGCACGGGAAGGGACTGGGTATCATTTCACCACTGACAAAACAAAGTCGGGGCAGACGGTGGGTTTTCCTCCTTTGCAGAGTAAAGCAAGGCAAGGCTTGCTGCTGCAGTCTGGAGATGTGTATTGACAGGCACTCAGCACCCTACGCCTGCTTGAGGTACCCACCACACTTTTTTTCAGAAGCGTTCAGCAGAGTAGAAGGGTCATCTGGAAGTGTGACGCTGGTCTGCACACCTACACGGGGACGCTGCCTTCCAGCCCCGCCGGCTGCAACAGCAAACAAAATGACTGCCTCCGCTCTTCCTCCTTCTTTCTCTCTCCAATTATATGCACAGCTTGGAACAACAAACCTTTGCAAACAAAGATTGCCCTAACCATAAATATTCACCAAGGACTATAATAGCTTCAAATTACTTTGCTTAGAGCACAGTAATAGCTTTTCCAGAGGGGCAAGAACAAATGGAAGGAGAAGTCCGGAGTACATTTACAGATGGCACATGTAAAAAAAAAAAAAAAAAAAAAAAATTACTGCTAACCCACTTTCTATTGCTTTGTATCACGCTGAATAGCCACCATGTCATATCTAGCAAAACATCATGGGCTGCACTGGGGATGTGAGATGTGGAATAAGGCACCAGAGAAAAAGAAAAATGTTTCAAGACACTGAGCCACTGTCAGATTTACAGTACAACCCCAAGTAAAGCTGAACTGCGCCGCTGGTGGTTATGACGATGCATAACTGAAATGCTCATCAATATTGAAGGACCCTCATAGATAAAGATATGCAACACCTTAACGCAAGAGATATTTTTGCCCTGCACTTCTTCCAAGCAACTTTGAAAAAGCATTGAGATTGTTCAAACACATTTCTAGTGCAGGGAACGTGAAGAGCATCCTGCACATTCCAGTACTTCTGGCACAGCTAGGAAGGCACAGCAAAGGATCGTAAAAAAGACTCCAAGGACACAAGACAACTCTGCAAAGGCACACCAGTTACCCCACCACCACAAAAGAAGTCATGCAAGAGGGCCTTAGCAGTTACACCAGCAAACATCAGCAAGCTCTGACCTAACAGAAGCCTGCCATTTCAACCAGCACCTTCTCACAGAAGCAGCTGCATGACAGCACTAACAAATCCATCCCCTTCCTGATCTCATCTAAGCACAGAAAAGAACTGATCTAGCAACGTTTCTACAGTGGCTCCCCCAGCAGTGATTTTGTACAGTTGCTAGTTCTCATGTGAAGAAGTGTTCCCTCTTGGTGCTGTATAGAGACAGCTGTGACAGCCTTTGACTTGATGAGCCACAAGCTTTTCAAAGGAAACCAAGAAAGGGGGGGCAGGATCAGAAAGTTTTTCTTCAGCAGATTTGTATGTTAATGCCCATTTGTCTTCATTTGTTTTAAATACAAAAAGGATCACGATGGTACACGCTGTGAGCTGCCTAAGCCTTTCAGGGTTTTATGTCTGTCCTAAGAGCAGGTAACTCTTAAATGCAAATAGACCCTGGAGCTTCCTTCCATCATCTCTGCTCTTTCCTCTCACTGCTTACACAGTTTTACCAGACGTAAAGGAAAAGCAACCCCGAAGGCTTGAGAAATATTTCATGCGGCCAATAAGCCCTCTTAAAAGGGCCATATTTGCTTACTAACCATTGTAAGGGAACAGAATACCAATACCCCAAAAAGCAACCAACACGTGTGTTGTGCAAGGAGCTTGCTCCTTTCAGTGCCCTGTGGGAAGTGCCACACTTAACATGGGTACTGCTAAGGGCAGCCCCAGCACAGCCCCATGCTGCACTTCCAGAACGTGCACACGTGGCAGTGCAGGCATGAAAAGCGTGCAGGCAGTCTGGGTTACCTCCACAAGGCAGCTTGCCACTAGTAACAGCAGCTAGGTGCTGGCCATCACAACCCGAGCTCTGAACCAAGGGTATTTGCCTTCCAACAACCCTTTACAGAACCACCCCCAAGGGAGAGAACAGTCGCTCTTTGCACGGTTCCCTGAAAAACTGTATCCTCCAAGTTATGCTAGATATTTTTGAAATTCAGTAGAGAAAATAGCAAAAAATGGCTTAGTGCTAAATATTTATTCTACAAAACCATCCCTGTGCACCATCTGCTCAAGCTTCAGCATCCCATCATTTTCACGCAGACAGGCAGTGTGCTGATATGGTAACAAAGAAGGATAAGCACAGATCAGTGTCAGAAGCTACCTACAACCCCATGGCGCTTCCTGGCACAGAGAAATCACAGGCACCACAGACAAATTACAGCCGCCTCCCAGGTGCACAGTACCTGCTGCAGGAGGACACCCGCAAGCCCCTGTATGTGATGGGAATGTTCTGTGAATTCTCAAACAAACAGAACAGCTCATGAGTTCTTGAAGGGGAAGTCCTCTCCAAAGGACTGTACCACTCAAGAAGACCCGTGCTCTGCACTGACAGGAGGCAGTTGAGGCAGAAGGTTGCTTTGTATAGATTGGAATAGATGCATCTTTATGGCTCCAGCCTGGTTTCCTGGTGGGCCGACAGGAGACCCTGGCATAGGTGATGTGCCGTACCTGTGCTGCTCCCGTCAGAGTACAGAGTACAGGGTCTCCTGCTGACGAGTCGTCTGCACGGTGGCCTTACCAGAGTGCGAGCCTTCGGGCTTGACAAACACCACATTGAACTCCACTGCTGGGAACGGCGTCCTTATTATCAATACGGGCCATTCTTTTAACCCTCCTCCTAGTGCTTCTCCTGCTGCTGATCTACACACACCTTTGTTCAGACTTCATTCAAACCGATCTTCACACTTCTAATACAAGCCTCTACAGAACTCGCTTCTGGAGAATGTAAAGAACGGCTCTCCCCGCTTATGCCCAAAATATGTCTAGAGCTGATGTGTGCAGGTGTGGTACCAGCCCTTCCCTTGGAGGGCTGTGGGAGCCAGCAATGCTCTGCATGAAAAAATAAAAGACCAAGTACCACCCCTGGCGGCGCGGAGGCGGGCCACCATGTCACAGTGGGCAAACGGCTCGGAGCAGCTGGACAGCGCAGGCGGGAGCAAACTCAACACTTGCTGCTGCAGCAGGGTGAGCGAACGCAGGCAGAGAGGTAAAAGCATCACCCTTGGTTTCACACCAGGAAAGCCAAGACCCCACAGTATCAGCTGGGGAGCGCCGAGGTCTAGAGGCAGAGGGTAGGGGAAACAAAGACAAAGGTGAGTCCCTCTTTTGCCTGCCCTGCCTACAGACAGGTGGACTGCAGGAGCTGATCCATCCACCCTGGCACACCTGACGGTCTGAACCTTTCACCAGGGACAAGAGCACCTGTGAGTGAGTGAAAACACCTGGAATGTGGCTCCAGATCAGCAAAGCACTGAAATCCAAACACCACAGGCAGCTACATGCACAAAACGTGGAGCAGCCAAGCACCCTGCCTGGAACAGCTGCAGGTCTCTCCAGCACCAGCAGCACGCGTCAAGCAGTGAAAGGGACAACGCTCTTGCTGGGCACAGCAGAGAAAACGTTCTAGGGATGGGTACAGGGACAGAAGCAGTTTTGAGAGCACACATGGGCTCTCAAACTCCACAGCCACCAGCAAGAACAAGAATACAAATGGATGCCTCTTGTTGAAATTGTTTTACAACATAGGTTATGTATAAATTCCAACTGTTAGGTTGCCAAAATTAAATTACGGGTATATTACAAACAAGGCTCAGTTGCCAAGCAATGAGATTTTACTTTCCCAGTAGGTTTTTGACTTTCACCTATGTGAATATACTCAACTATTGGCAAAAACGTCTCTAAATTGCGCTAACTGCACTTGAATTCTGTTATCAGCCACTACATAAAAATTGATTAGTGGAAGAATCAAAGTCATTATGAAAACATACTCTGTATCTTGTGGATAGATAAATTCATGAAGGTGCTGGAATAAAAACCACAATACACTAGAACAGGGTCACTTTATGTGTGGAGAGGGGGGAGAAGAGATACATATATATAAGGAGATATATATATATATATATGCACTACCTGGAATCCAATCTACTGTCAACGAGCTTTTTACATTAGTATAAGCCTGTGCCATCCATCAACAGCTAAGCCCACACTGTCACAGCTATCATTCTGGAACATCTTACAATGCTTGTGAGTAAAGCATTTTGGTTTTTGTCCTTTATAGAAACAAAAATTTCTGGTACAGCCTTATCAATGTGCAGAACTGAGTTACCAAGGCTCGAAGTGAGTCATGAAGTGTAAGGCAGAGCTGGTTAGATTGAGAGCCATTACATAAAACCCCCCCAAGGTGTCCATTCTCTACAAGCCCAGCTCTGCTGGTTGCATCAACATGAACAGCAACAAAACATATTCTTGATGAGCGCACAGGCGCTGCCAGGCAATGTGAGGTCCTGTGCCAAGTACCCGCCAGCCCTCTTCAGAGCTTCCAGCAACCTGAGCGCACGGACAGCTCTGCAGAGCTGCGGGATGGAAACCCCAAAGATTATAACCTCAGGGCTCAGTTTGTCTCATAGGGCAACGCAAGACAGATATGACCATGGGATGCAGTTTAAGACACACGAAACATCCACTGACAGCCACAAGAGCAAGGCGAACGTGCCAGAAGGCACTGCAGCCATACACTCTTGCATTTAGGTGCTCAGAGTAAGCACGCTCACAGATTCAAGCTGGCAAACAGATTTCCTCACCTGCAGAGCCCAGGAAGGAAGCTACACGCTTACCTCAGGCACTGTACTCCAGTACAAATTTTATCTTCGAGCTGCTACTGTGCAGTGAGAACAGTGCCTGAAGCCTTCTACCCAAATGAAGACCTGTGAGCAGGAGCAGAGGCTCAGCCTTCACCACAAAGCTGTTCAGACCTTCCTGAACTCACAAACAAATGCACCAGCTGACTGGACGTGGCATTCATGAACTTTTCCTTCGGAAGTACTTGCTTCCAGTAGGAAACATCCACAGCCTCATCATTTCACACCTGTTCTGAGCAGGCTTCATGAAAACAGCAGGTTAACCCTTCAAGCAGCTTCAGGAGAGAGATGTCCTTTATCTGCAGCTCTTGGAGGCTCTTACTAGCAGATCATTTTGGGCAAGCAGACATAATTCTCTGTGAATTACGCTCCTCAGATGGACAGACAGAGGTATGCAGCACAGCCTCATAGTCATGCATGACAAACAAGGTTTTCTGGCTGGCAGAAAGTGTTTTGGTACACAAGGCCCCTTTTTCTCAGGACTTTCGGAGCAAGAAGCGCAGTGATTTCTGTAACTAGAAGAGTTAGTCTGCAAGATATACTTACAGCAAGTAACTTGAATTCAAAGATATTCCTGTGGTCTATTCCTGTTAAGCGATATCAGGGGGTTTGTTAATAATAATAATAGCAATAATAACAGAGCATGCATGTCTCTAAACATAACTGCGTTGTAGTAAGGATTGCAAAATGAATGCCAGCAGGTTCCTTCAAATGTGCTGATGTTCCCACAGGGTATGATGAATCTACACGTGGGTTCCCTTTCTGAGACACAGCATCAATACCACATTCATACTGTGATTTGCAGATTATAACAAAGCTGTACACAATCCAGGTCCAGAATGGTGCACCCATAAAAACCGGCAGATAAGTGTTTTCCCTTGGAGTAACACTTCAGAATATATTAAGCTGACATTCTTTCCTTCATTGTGTACAGCTTTTTGAAACGAAGTTGGAATATCAGAGCCCTTCAAAATACAGGTGAAGAGAAGATCTTGCACAGCCACAGGCAGCAAAGCCTCATTAAAAGTTTTTTCCCACTGCAAGCTGAAAAATCCCCCTTTCTGCGGCTCTTGCCTGGTGCTCAGCATAATGCCTTGTTTGTGCACAAATGTTTTGTCCAGACATCGGACTTGAACCGGATGGATGCTCAAATCCTTTTCACAGCAAAAGCAGATGGAAAACGCCTGCTTCTCCTAGGATTTGCAATCATCCTCCCCCCAAGACAAGCCATGTTTTCAGAGAACACCCAGCCCCAGAGTTCATAGCCCCACTGCTCCGTTCACAAAGAAAAATGTATGAGCTACTCTAAATAATTCAGACTCAGAACTTAGAACATAAGCTCGTTACAAATCTTTTCACGTTTATCCAGCAACTCAATCATCAGAACACAGTTTTGCCCTGTGGAACAGCACTGCTGGGAATTCAAGTTGCCGTCACCAGTGCCAGGCTGGCTACTTCCAGTAAGGTCCAGTAACACATCACCTGTCGCAGGCAGAGACACACGGAAACCACTGGTATGCTACTGCCCTGTTGCTCTCTCCTGGACGTTGCAAAGCGTTTCGTAGCCACCAAAAAACAGTGCAGAGAAAACCCACCAGAAAAAACGGAAGGTTTTTGGAGATCTACAATGTACGCAACACTGCAGGGCACCCCGGGGCGTGTTTTAGGATCCCCTCCAGGGCTGCAGCTGCTTCTCTAACGTGGAGGGATCAATAGAAGCTGGCTGGCAGGAAGACACGACTCCTTTTTAGATCCCCAAGCTCTGTCACGACGCACTTGAATACCTTCAATAACCATTTTGGCTCACTTACCAGTGGTCTGTTACAGGAAAGAAAGGCTGCCTTGCCGAGTCCCCGCTTACGGCTCCCACAGGCTGGCTGGGCTCTGAATAATTACACGGGCTTCAAAGATTGTCAGAGCCCCTGCTGATAGCTTCTGTCGCTCAAGAGGTGGGAGAGACACCACAGCAACGCTGCTTGTGTGCACTGAGCAACTCGTATTATGCTGCACATATCACTGCGTAGCGGGGGAAAACACCAGCACCTGGCACACGGGGCCAGGGTGTGCACCCTGCCAGAGGACAGGCAGGGGATGCGGTATGACACAGTGCCACAGCCTGCTCTCTGGAAGGGGTATAATCAAGGCTGGCCTTGACCGAGAGCTCTCACCAGTTTTGCGGGACAGAAAACACATTTTTTTATTTTAAAATGTTAAAAATAAAACCACTGGTATTTTGAGTAGAGAAGAACGTAAGAAACAAATATCTGCTCAGAGTACACACAGGTGCAGTGACTGTACTGATCTGCTTCATTCCCTGGCAGCAGCTGTGGGAGACGGATCATCGCCTCCCACCGCCCCAGCACACAGCAGAGTCCGGCTGCAGACGCCAGGCTGTGACGGGCTGCCCACCGCCGGGGGACCTGCAGGCACCCATAAACCAGCCACGACGAGGAAGCGATGGAGCCTGCTCTGAGGGCGAAGAGAAACCCTTGTCTCCTCATTCAGCAGGCAGATGAAGAAGAAATGTAAATATTCTGCATCCCCAGCATATGTGCTGGCACAGCCAAAATCAGAGAAGTCCTTGTCCCCCAAACCACCCAGAAAACACATGCCCTTTGTGGCATGCCACCATCATGTAAACCCATTTTCTCCTCCTGGCCGAAAAATGACAGTTTCTTGGGTTTCTTGCCAAGCCTGCCTGACCTCACGCAGAAGCTGCCAGGTCTGGATCTAAACTCCGGGCATAACAGTCCCATAATTACGTGATGCACACCAGGGGGCAGGAACCTATTTCAAGGCACACCTGCAAATGTTACACACTGCTTAGCAAAACACAAGGGCGGGGGAGCACTTGTGGTTTTTAAAACCTATACTGCCACCACAATCTTTTTACATGTCTGAGCCTAGCAACTGTTTTCCCTTTCTGACCACCCAACAGAGACCTCACAGCTTTCACCCATGCTCGGTTTGTTTTCTTGTAAGCAATCCAAACAGCTGAATCTCACTGAAGTGGTGGAACTGAAATTTGTTTGCTGCATTTGTTTTTCAATATAAGATATGCAAGAGGCTTTATGTAACTAAAAGCCTGCTTTTTTGATGCTGAAATGGGGGAAAAAAAAAAGAAAACCACAGAAAGGCTAGTGCAAGGTAGCACAATTACCATCTATTGATACAACTGCTGTGAAAAGAGTATTGCAGAACCATTATTCATTACGTATTTTTGTTAATTGCAGCATAACATACTGAGAGTTTTGCAAGGTGTTTAACATAATGCAAGATATTCAGATTAAAAGAACGAACACAGTTGTAAGAGAATACCCTGGTTTTGCATTGTCCAGGGATGAAGCCAATCTTGTAATTCTATCAAGTGTGATGCTTTCTCTGGTGAGCTAATTCTTAGGAAGTAAAATTAGCAAAACACAGCCAAACTGCCACTGTCAGGACAGATGTAACCTCACAGATCTGATCCCCTCTGACAGAAGCAGGTACCGCCACACAGCCAGCAGCCTTGCTGACAGCATCAGTGCAAATCAGAGCCACAGTGGAAATCCAGAGGCGAGAAAAGGAAGACTGACACCTTGCCGCAGCCCTGCCTCTGGCGCATGTTTTCTCTGACTTTGGAAAAAGTAGATCTGAGTAATTTAAGGCTCTCAACCAGCATCTAATAAACAAAACCCCACAAGGCTGTCAGAGGGGAGGAAGGTGAACAGAGGGCTGTCACCCTGGCAAGGGGAATGCACGCAGGGACAGACTGAAAGCGCGCAGTGCAAGCAAGAGAAATGTGTAACAGGACAAGCATCGGGGCTGAAGTTCAAACATCTCTTGGGCCAGCACCTTCTTCCCTGCAGGGAAGAGGACTCCGAAGGCTTGAGCCCTCCTCCCGCATCCACATGGAGCCAGGAGTTGGCAGGCGCGCAGATGTCTGGCAGCACACAGGGGAAGGGTGCTGTGGTCACCTATTGCAGCAGGACATGAGGTGCTGCCTGCTCTCCTGGACCCCCTGACATCCACAGAGCAAGGTGTCTCCAGTGACACCCAGCGCACCCTGTCAGCCCTCGCCTCTGCAGCCTCCCCACGCTCACCATGGCCGCACATTTTGCATGCGCCTGTTCACGGAGGTTTTAGTTGGGTTCAGAGCTCCCCAGGCACGAGGGCACATTAGAGAATCATCTCCCACCTCACAGGGAAATCTGCTCCCTACCAAGCCCAAAAGAGACTGAAAACGAACCAAAATAAACTCGCAGGCTTAGACACAGAGTGATACAGATACCCACAGCACTTGAGGTTCCAGAGCTGTCTGGATACGCTAAACACTAAACTCTATGATCTCGCCTGCCAGCTATTATTGCCATTTTATGGACAGAAAAACATTGGAGGTAGAGAGTGCTTAAAGTACTGCTCACTTCAGAGCATGCTAACAAAAAAGGCTTTGGGGAATTCAGACTAGGTTCTTTCTCAATTATTACTTCTATAGCCAAGTTGCTCTGCCATGCTAAATTGCTTCTGTCACCGAAGTAAGCAGATGTGATCCTGAATACACATGAGGAGACAATCTATTCATCATCGCGGTGGTGAGTTTTGGTAATTTTTCAGTGTAAGCACACTTTAGCCAAGCTGACATTCTTCAGGACCTTGGACACTGATGGAAAATAATACTTCAAAGGCCATTTTAATTGATGTAGAGTTTCCCATACCCCAATACAGCTCTTAAGGGTTACAGAAAACCACTTTCAAGAACAGTCTGAGGATTCCCAAGTCAGTATTACAGCACTGCGTTTATAAAAGATAACTCCCAACACTGTTTAATTACAGCTCTGACCTCTATAGAATTGTCCGTTATAGGCCTCATTCTTACCCCTTTTAAGCCCAACTCAACCCATTCTGCTGGAGCAGGATACAAAGAGATCCTTAGCTCTGAAATTTGCATCAGGAAATAAGAGGGCAAGAAGGGAGCACACTTCTTCATGGCTTTCAGATGATTAAACAGGAAAATTAGGTACATGACTGACTTCCTTTAAAATCACAGTTTCACGGGGCAAAAGTATCTCCAAGTTTCCTTAGCCATAAAGGAGGAATTCAGAAGGAAGTCTGTACTCCTTGCAAAACCTAGAATTCGTTTTAAATCTTATGGTTGCCACAGGGAAGCTATGGGTTGGATGGGATCTCAAGCGGTCCTTCCCAGTGAGAATCAGCTCTAACTCCTAAGCCACACCAGTCTAAGCCTTCCTTAAGGACCTTCAAGGACCACGATTCCTTACCTTCCCAAGTACTCTGTTCCCTTGCTTCATTTCTCTTCCTAGTTAAAATGTTTTCTAATATCCAAACCTAAACGTTCCTTGCCACAACTAAATGATAACTGGTTATCTTCCAAGTCTGTGTAGAGAACTAGAACACAGCTTTCTTTGCCAGGCTAGCTCTACACTTTGCAAAGCTCATCTCCCCTCCCTCCCTCAATCTTTTACAGCCCAAGCAACCCCTTTGCTTTTGCACCCCCTTGTAAATTATATTTTCGAAGCTGATCACTGCGATCTCCTACAGAACCTCCACAATTCTCCTATGGCTTTTTAAAGTGCAATGCTCAAAACTAAGCCCATCAGTTTGGTTTCATCATTACCGAGCTGAGGAGACTAATTAAATTGCATGCTTGCAATGCTCCTGTTAATGCATCCCCAAGCGAAGGCTTGGGTTCTGGTTTTGGATTTTCTACCACAAAGGCCTCCTGCTGCTGACGCACACTCAGTTTTGTGATCCATCCTAATCCTCAGATCCTTCTCTGCAATGTCACTTCTCCAGGTGTTCCCAGCTCCGCACTTAACCTCCCCTTCCCCAGACCATCCCCAAATGACTTCAGGTAACATCTCCAGTGTATAAACACACTCTTTTGAGCTCTGATCCTGTAAGCTAGAGTGCTTATCAGCTCATATATCTTGACGATGACCACAAATAACTGAGGCCAGAGAAATTTAGGAAGAGTATATCCAGGTCATAACTTGTGTCACTGAGGAAATGCCCATGAGCCATCCACGTCCCTGCGCAGCAGGTGACTGTGGCACCTTCTCACGCAGACAGTTGTGCCACCACACAGTCCTCGCTCCAGGGCACAGGAAAAAAACATTGTTCTAAACCGATTTCAAATGAACCCCAAATCAAGGTGAAATTCCTAGAACGTGTATTTAAGTAGGTGCTCTCATCCAAATAAAAGCTGGCTTTCTAGGCAGGCCCTTTTCTCCATTAAGCAAAATGAGCAGAAAGTGCGTGTGAGGGGGACTCCACGGAGGAGACTGACTTGAAGGAGAGATGGCGACAGGCCGATGAGGTGGACGGGCTGCCAGGAGTCCAGGGACACCTCCAGCACCACCAAGCGACCCTCACCCGAGGGTCTGACTGTAACCCTGGCCCCCCGGGCTCCGAGACGCCACCCAGGCACACAGCCCCATCACCATCTCCCGACCCCGCACCCACGCGCTGCTGGAAAAGCCTGCTCCTCAAGGCTCTGTGCGATTAATTATTCATCAAACTATGTTTGGACATCCAGGGTTCAATCCCGGCCTCCGCGGTTACACACATCAGCACCCCGAGTACAGACGTCGAAGTCGTTACCGGGCGCCTTTTCGACAGAGTTGGCTCGACACCGGCTGCTGCTCCGGGCACCACCTGCTCCGTGCATCCTCCAGCGCCTCTGAGGAGCCCCGCCATGCCGCCAGAGCGGCCCCAGCCCTCCCTGACGGGGGTCACCCGTAGCCCACCCCCCGCCCCGGGGTCCCGCCGCAGCGGGCTGGGCCCCGCGCTCCCCGCGAAGCCGCCGCCGGCCGCCCGGGCAGGGAGCGCTGCGGGCCGGGCCGGGGCGCTGAGGCGAGAGGCGGGCGCTGAGGTGAGTTGGGGGGGGCGCTGAGGTGAGGGGGGGGCGCTGAGGTGAGGGGGGGGGCGCTGAGGTGAGGGGGGGGGCGCTGAGGTGAGGGGGGGGCGCTGAGGTGAGGGGGGGGCGCTGAGGTGAGGGGGGGGGCGCTGAGGTGAGGGGGGGGCGCTGAGGTGAGGGGGGGCGCTGAGGCGAGTTGGGGGGGGGGGCGCTGAGGTGAGGGGGGCGCTGAGGCGGGGGGGGCCGGCGCGCAGGGACCGTGAGGACCGCCGGGACCGCGCGCTCGCTCACTCACAGTGGCACCATCCCAGGTGGCAGCACCAGTGCAGGCGGAAGCAGCGGCCGTGGCTGTGGGTGGCGCAGAGCGAGAGCCCGTCGCAGGGCTGGAAGTCGGGTCTGCCCGCGCAGCTGCGGGCCAGCGCCTGAGCCTCGTCCAGCTTCTCGCTCTTCGCCGCCGCCGCCGCCCCGCTCATGGCGCCGCCGCTCCGCCCGCAGCCCCCGCGCCGCAGCGGCCAGGAGGAGAAGGAGGAGGTGGCGGCGGAGGAGGAGGAGGCGGAGAAGGCGCTGAGCCGCAGCGGGGACCGCCCGCCCGCCCAGCGCTGCGGGGGGCAGCGCCGCGGGCAGGGCCCGGCCGCCCGCCCCGCCCCGCCCCGCCCCGGTGCGCGGAACACCCGGGAGCCGGGCGGTGGGGCGCGGGTGCGAGGCCGGGCCGGGCCGGGCGGAGGTGGGGCCGCCCCGCCCCGCCGCCCAGGCCGCCGCCGGTGCCGAGCCGCTGGGAGATGCCGGCCGGCTCTCAGGGGCGTCCCGTCAGCGGCGGGAGCGCCCGGGCGCGGGCAGCCAGCGGGGCCGGCCGAGCCAGCCGGGCTGCCGGCGGAGGCGGGCCGGGAGCCGCGGGCCAGGGCGGGCGGAGCTCCCCTGGCCCCGCCGGGCTCGTTTCCGGGGGCTCGGCACCCTCCCGCCCGGGCGGCAGCCTCCGAGGAGCGCCAGGAGGAGGAGGAGGGCGAGCTCGGTGACACGGTGAGGTACCGGTGACCTGGGGCGCTCCCGGCGCGTCTCGTGGCTGTTTTAGGGCCCAGGTGGTCCCGGCAGGGCCAGAGTCGGTGGAGCAGGAGACCGAGCCGCTCGCACCCGTGGCCCTTGTGCAGCCAGTGCTGGTTTTGCCTCCTATGCTTCATGCTACTTACTCTCTGGTCATCCCATCAGGAGAACCATTTCTTTCTAAGCACACAGTGGTTTTGAAAACACTGATAAACTTTGGTTTCCATTTTGTAAAATAATCAGGAGATACAATTCTGGTTAATAATGGTATGAAATTCTATTGTTATTTTCCAGTGATCGTATCTTTATGTCAAATTTGGATTATGCCAAGTGTGGGTTTTTTCTTGAGCGGCAGCTACATTATCTGGTTTCCGGAGTGTAGTGGTGGGCTTGTTTCCGTGTATGTTTGAAAGTAAATTGTGTTTTTATTGTCCCTGCTCAGTAGTAAGAGAGTTGAAGTCAGCTTTCTGTTAGAACAGAAATCTAACTGCTGATTTTCATAGTCACTTCTCTTTGCGCAATACCTAATAGCCCTTTGTCAGAAGTAGTAAAAAAATACTTATTTTTCTGTGTTCTGCAGAATATTCCCAGATCGTCCCTTTGGTGTCTGTCCTAGGATAGATCCCAGAGGTGTCTCCATGCTGTACACCCTCTTGAAGATGTGCTGAGAGAATCATTAGCTTCTTGCCAACAAAACCAGCTCGAGAACAACAAAGGTGCAGGTGCATTGCTGTGATCAGCTATGCACTTTATGGGTCATAACTGCACAGCAGAGAGCTGCACCGAGACTTCGAACAACCTCTGAGCGTCGCCCCCGACCTGCAGCACAGACCAGCTCACCACAGCGCTGCTGGCGTCAGTGCTCAGCCAGGCATGAGGCTGCGGCCCACCGAAACAGCACGTACAGGTGAGCAGCTCCTACCCCGCGCTGCCCTGTCCTCGGTCAGGCTGCCAAACCTGTTTGCCACATGCATTTACGCAATATTCCCTACCTGCACACCCACAGCACCCTTCCTCCTGGAGCAAAGGCGCTGGAGGATGGAGTTTAACCGGCCGGATGGTGCAGGACTGGCTGGGGGAAGCCTCTGGCCTGTGTTGTGATGGAGGCTGCACAGAATGCTCCTGCTGGTCCCTTCTGAACTGAACCCTCCCTCGTTGCTGGGAGTAGGGATGAGTGCTGTGCCTCGGCAGATGGGCCAGACGCCAGAGCAGGAGGGCTGGAACACTCACCCACAGTACACCCGGCTCCTTTCAATGCCACACACGCAGGCAGCCACACGTACCTGGCCTGCTGCTGCCCTTCTGCCCTCCCATGGGCCTGGGCAGTCTTTCACTCCCTCCTGCAGCATCTCAGTGCCAGGCGAGCCCTGGGCACACACGACTGCATCCCAGCTTATGCCCTCACCTCCTGGGACCTGCAAGTGGGGGCTACAACCTCTCCCTCTCAGCAGGCTGGTTGCTCACAGCTCAAGGGAGAGCTTTTCGCCAGGCTGAAGGGACGTTTCTGGGGCTGGTTTTGATTGCTGGGACAAAAGCAATCGGAGCTGGCTGAGGGTGGCAGGGAGGTTACACTGCGCCTCAGGGATGGGACCTGTTAAACTCAGCCTAACTGGGCAGGAGAAGGGGCTTTGAGCCCTCCTTGGCACTGGTCACCAGGGCTGAGGGAGCTTCTCAGGGCTGTAGGTTTTAAACCCCTCCGGGCTTAACTGCACCAGAAAGCGAGTTTCCTGAACTGCTCCTCAAGGCTTGCCTGCCTTTGCTTTGTGTCCCACTGAAATATGCAAACATTCAAGACCTTGCTCAGCTGTTTGCAAGCAGAGGAGAAACTGCAAGATCAGGTGTTTCTTTGACACTGCCCTGTTGTCTTCCTGTTCCCTGGAGCCCACCAGCAGCAAACAGGGGGTGCAGCTCAGCTCCCACGAGACCCTCAGCCCAAGGAGAATGGCCTCTTCTACTTGCTGGCATGAAGCCCTCCCTTGCTGCCACCGTTTCACCTCCAGAGCTGGTGTCAGACCCAGCCTAGGCTGTGAAACCACTGCATGTTAAAAAGAAAGAAAAAAAAAAAAGGGAGGTGAGCTGGGTGAGAAACGAGTGTGGGTGCTTCTGACAAGGCTCAAGTGCCCCGTGCAATTTGGGCATGTGCTGCAGGACAGCATTTCTTCGCACGCTGTAAGGCAGAGAGCTTTTTGCCTCTCTTTGAAGGCCCAGTGCTGCAGGGGACGGTGATCAAAGCTAAAGCAGTTCTCTCCTTTGGTGCACTCCCATTCTCCACTGTTTTGCAAAATGCCTGTGGCTGAGCAGTTAATGGAGGCATCTGCTGCACTGGCAGAGTTCACTGACTTAATTAAAGACATCTAACAATTCTGCAGCTGCATGTAAGAGACCGCAAGTACTCACAGGGCTGACACTGAATATCCTCAGCACCAAAAACAAGCATCCCCACTGTGCAGAAAGCGTAGGTACGCAGCCAGACACTCACATGAAAGTAGAAGCAGGGCCCAAAGATTAAGGATGGACTAGAGCCAGCTTGCAACGTGTGTCACCAAGGCCTCACAACACTGGAGAACTGTATGACCTCAGGTCACGCTCACATAGCTCAGAATGGTCACACTTGCAACAAGTGAGCAGAGCTGGGGACATTCCTCGCCAGTAGGCATGGCTTTACCTGAAAAATGTTTTTAACAGGTATTTTCTCGCTGAGTGAAAATAAGACACTGGTCTTTTAAGCTGGTTTAAAAAGACAGGTTGGAAAAATAATTCTGTACCAAGTGGTTAACAAGTGCTCCTCTGCGTGGGGCTGTGTTCTCTCCCTGTTAAATGAAGAAACATTTCACTCATGGGCATTATTTCTGGTACCACTGGGTATTTGAGCTGATGAGGGACTTTGCAAGTCTGTTATTCTAACCATTTACCAGAGAGGCTCACAGAAGAGGCTGGTGCTTTCTGATTAGACTGCACGTCAGCAGACACCAAGGGCTCTGAGACGGGCTGCTGAGCACAGGCTGCTGCCTGCAGGGCTGAGGGCCATGGAGCTGCGGTTGCCCTTTGACGTGCTCCCACCCTGCTGGGAGCAGAGCTGCTGAGAGGCAGGGACACCCACGGGGTCCTGCCAGCGGCTGGGAGCATCGCGCCTGCCCCTTGGAGCTGCGAATGCAACCTCTCGCAGCAGCAATGTCACTGCTGGCTGGCTGGGCGCAGAGCAGACCCAACAATCAATGCTGCGCTGCTTTGGTCGATAGAAATTTACAAATGAACTTCTGTCAGGAGAGGCATCGCTAGTGTGAACTGCCCATACTCTCAGTAATTTTTGTGAGGGAGGTCGGAAGGGGAACGGGCATATCAAATGCACCAGCACAAACGTGCTGCAGGTGAGGAGAGGTATTTTGGCCATGGGGTAAAGGCTGGTAGGTCTCCATATCCTGCGACCAGCATCTCTCCTACAGAGGAAGGGCATGCCCTCTCCTCCGCAGCCTGCTCCTGCTGCAAGGGGAATTGCCTTTTCCCAACTCTCCCCCGGGATGGGTGAACGCCCGGCACGAGGCACGGGAGAGGGGATGTTAGCTTGGGCAGTGTGTGTCCAGAGCTGTCCTGCGGGTGACACGACAGCCGCCCGCACCAGCCAGTGCTGTTGTGTAACAAGTCACGCGGAGCCTGCTCCACAGAGGCAGTGCTTCACCTTCGAGCAAATGCTGGGTTGCTCTCGGATGTGGCACACAAGTGATTTGGGGGACACCGCAGCCGTCTGCTGGGCCTAGAGTTAGCTCTTTCTCTGGTCCTGCAGAAAAATCTTTCCCAGAACCGGGCCCTTGGGTTGGCTTGTGACTTCTGAATGGATTCCTGCCCTTGGTTTTGCAATCTCACTCGCTGAAGGACAGGGGCAGATAAAGGGCAAAATAAGACATATTTAGGAAAAAAGCAGCATGCGGCCTTTTCAGACACAGACTTCTCCACAAACAGGAAAATTATCTAATTCTAGCATGCATAGAAGGGATTGAGAAAAAACAAAGAACAAGCACATTTTCTTTTTTCTGCTATCCCATATGATACCATATAATCTGCCATTAGATAATCAAAGCAGTTTTATTAAAATAAAAAGTAAAACTTAAGACATCCAACGTCCCTGAGAAGGAAACCCAGACCAACCTATTCCCTACACCAGACCAGAAGATACATTCACTAGACACAAGAAATGGGAGACTTTGTCCCAGAGCATCAAGCCTGGAGCAGGTTTGGTTCACTCTCCCCTGCTCTGCTCTCTTCTAGAGATCTGCCACCTCCCTGCCTGCCTGTAGCTATGTTCCTGCCTGCACACATGCACTTCTCACTGTGCCCTCTGCTCGTCTGAAAACCCACTAAGTGCCAGTTTCAATCTAGTCGATTAGAGCACGTTGAGCCCCAAGACCTGGTAGCAGGCAAGGTAGGGGGTGTGATGGCAATACCCCCCCACAGTTCATGATGCCAGATGTTTCTACTTGGACAAAGCTGGGTGGGGATAATGATAACAGAGGATAGGGTCTGGATGCAGAAGGCCAGTCATGAGCCAGCACTGCAGGGCAGGTTAGTCAGGTGGATGTATTTGTAGCTTTTGTGTCACTCATTAGAATCTTCTCTGCAGCAGGGAGGAGGGGCAGTACCAGCCCTGCCCCCCGCTGTCTGCTCATACCTGCCCTCTCCAATTCATTTGACTTTACCTCTGAAAGGTGCTGCACCCCTTGTGCCACCCCTCCCCCAGTAGCAGGAAGGGAGCAGGCTCCAGCTGGCCGTCTTCAGGAGGGCCAGGGAGCCCAGTGGAGGTGGGCTGCACAGGAAAAACCTGAACAAACTGGGAAATAGATTTTAAGGCAGGTCTGGTAGATCCAGCTGGTCTTGAGTGAATTGTGATCATCTCTCTGTTGGCCCCCACCATGATTTGCTTTGTGGGCTGTGGATGCTGCTCCTCCCTCCCACAAAGACAGACTGGAAGAGAAGTACAGCTGTGAAGACCTGAAGGCAGAGGTGATGGCCTTACAAAGCAATGAGCAAAGGCGGCGGGCGAGGCTGGTGCTGGGAAGGAAGGGTGGTGATGGAAGTGGTTACTTGCAGCAAGGGGGGGACTGAGATTCATCATCAGCCAAAGTTATTCTCTGCAAAGGAAAGTCAGTGACATTGTTTATGAGCCTGTAGCACTTCGGTTTTGATTGGAAAAGACAGTGCAATTACAGCATCTGTTTCATGAAATCAGCCTCCATTAAACGTATATAGCAGGCATCGGTGCAATCACAGCTTGTTGCTTGGCTGGCTGAGGTAGGACATCCACTCTTTGAGGGGCGGGTTCCCCATAGCTACCAGCTTTTTCAGAAAGGCACGGGGCTGTAGCCCCGGAACATCAGGGTGGGCCTCGGAGTATTTCTGCAGTTTAGCCAGAACACGAAGGAGCCCAACGGTGGAAGCATAGAACATGGGGCCACCCCTGTGCTTTGGCCACCCATAGCCATTGATGTAAATTACATCCAGGTGTTCTGGGCCTGATGCTATTCCCTCAGCCAGGATGTCAAACCCTTCGTTGATGAGGGAAAACAAGCACCGCTCCAGGATTTCCTCCTGATCTATAAAGCGGGTCTTGATGCGATGGGTGTCTCTGTACTGGGACAGAAAGCTGTGAAGCCATGGATCTGGCTTGGCTGTCCTGCCCCCAGCCTTCTCGTACTGGTACCATCCTTTTCCAGCTTTCTGGCCGAACCTGCCATTCTCACACAGAAGATCTGGCAGCGGACTGTAGCGATGGCCATGCCGCTGGCGGGCTGGTGTTCCTGGAGGTAGCGAGGCCCCAGTGAGACCCTGCCCCTTTCGAGACCTCCAGCCCACATCCAGCCCAGCAAGATCAGACATTCGGAAAGGTCCTATCTTAAACCCAAAGTCTTCAAGAACCTGATCTACTGCTTCTGGTCTGCTTCCTTCCTCTACAAGGAAAACTGCCTGTTGTACATATGGAAACATCATTCGATTCCCAACAAACCCAAAACAATTCCCTACCACCACTCCGACTTTTTTCAGTGCTTTGGCTAGCTGCATAGCAGTGGCAATGGCAGTGGCAGATGTGTGATGGCCATAGATTATTTCCAGTAGCCTCATCACATGAGCAGGGGAGAAAAAGTGTGTGCCAATGACCTGCTGCGGGTGGCTCGTGGCAGAAGCTATTTCATCAATGTCCAGGGCTGATGTGTTTGTACACAGAAAGGCCCCTGGCTTGCAGATTCTTGATAGCTTGTGGAATATTTCCTTCTTTAGTGCCATGTTCTCAAACACAGCTTCAATGACTAGATCTACATCACACAACACATCAAAGTCCACAGTGAACTGGAGACGTGCAGGGTTATGAAAATCCAGAGTCTGGGCACCCGGCTCCATTTTCATAGCCTCACGTTCCAAAAGGAGCATCACAGCTTTTCTTCCCGTGCTCAGATAATCCAGATCCTGCTCCAGGGCTACCACAGGTATGTTGGCCTTAACCAGAGAAGTCACAATGCCTCGTCCCATTGTTCCCAGCCCTAGGGATAAAAGTGAGACAGAATCAGAGACTATGAATAAAAAATGTTACAATTAATCACTTGATGGTAGCATTTCCTTTGTATCTGCAGGATAAAAAGTGGAAGCCTATGCAAAACGAGTGGTGCACAGACAGGAAAAAAGAACTGAAGACTGGGAAAAAGGAACTGAATTTCCTTTTTCAGTGAGCCTAAATGTTTGAAAAGCAGTAGCATAAAGGCAAGTTAATGTCCTCTCAAGCTTGCAAAATACCAGACCATGTCTTCTCCCTGCAAAATTTCATACCTACAGAAACCAGCATCACTTAAGAGTTAGAACATGGAGATCAAAGACAGGAGATCCGAGTTTCAGCTTCAACCCTGTTACCAACTTCTAGCCGGCAGTTTCACAAGCAAGTTTCACCCTGAGGATACCAGTGCCTCTCTCTTCCTGTGAGATGGTCCTTTATGGGCACTCACAGAATATTAGTGTAAGCAACAACACGTCACTCAGAGATTTTGACACCAGCAAAGCTCAGACAATTGGTTTCTCCCTCCTTCCAAGCTTCCTCTTCATCTCCCTCCATTTCTCCCTCTGCACTTCACTGCGTAATCTTTGAAGCAAAGAAAATTCAGCTGCTATTTCTGTAAAGACTCTAGGACACTGATCTGCTCTAAACTTTACTTTGTCTCTAATGTCTTGTATGTCTCTCACTGTCAGGTCAAACACAATGAAGCTAACACAGTGTTCTTAATCCAGATTTCAACATCTTCTATCTCCTTTTCAATCACTCTGGAACATCAGTGGCCTTTTGCTTGCTGTTTGCTCTTTATATCAGGCACTTCTGCCCACTGGGAACTGTTCAAGTCCTCCAACACAGGCCATGCCTAACTTCTGAAGATTCTCGAAGACACAGTCTTCCTTGTCTAACCACACGGTTAAAGCACTTGCTCAGGATTCCTGTAACTGAGCATCCATTCAAGCTGTATTTTTTTTCTCCAAGATCCGTAAATGCACTACTACCAGCTCATGCCCCCAGGAATATCAGTGTAGAGACTATTGGCTTGATCCCTTCCCTCCTTCTGAGCCCTTCCACCAGCTCTGCCCTCTATTACATTAAATGAAGCTGCACGCTTACACTTCCCTGTGATACACAACCCCACAGTACTTATCCTGCTCTCCCCTGATGGAGGCTTTTCAGACTAAGTTAATACAAACCAGTAAGAGAAAGCCAGGACAATTTTACCAGCTTTAGAAGTGTGAAGCACTGAATGGGAGGATTATTAATATCTTAAATAAAGCAACAATCAAAGTACAGGTTTGTTATAATTCTGTAAAAATGATTTTTTTTAATCCCAGTTTTACAAATGAAAGTCAGCTGAACAAATAAACAGCAACAAGGGGATTAAAAAATTTGTCTAAAGCAGCTTTGTAAAGAAGAGTTGAAATCATGTTATCATTTAAACAAGTTCCAACAACCAAGTTCAAATAAGGCAGTATGTTTTTTCCTGCAAGCTACAGACCCTTGGTTTAGTTCTATCCACCCTCAGCTTGTGTACACACAAGACATTTAAAACATTCCATGCTTAGCCACAAGAAGATAGTTTTTACAGGCATCACTATCTGGCAGCCTGCTTATATACCCTTACGCTCCCAAGCAAATGTTCTAGTTCCTTTCTAGGAAATTAGATTTGCTACTTCATAATCAAATACTACTAAAAACTAATCTGAAAATAAAACTAGAATAACATTAATCAGTTCTTAGTATTTCAGTGTCCATGGTTTGCTGCCTGAAAAACCCCAAACACAAATAGCTCCTCCCAGTGTGCTCAGTACTCAGAGCCTTGGATGTGGGAGCAGGTATGGTCAGAGAGTTTCCCCCCGTCTTTGGTGAGCTACACAAACTGCTTTCTTCTTGGACAGTGCAGGACGGCAACTCAGCACCTCCTGTATACCCACCAAGCCCAGCCCCGTCTTTACGCCTCTCTTTAGACATCAAGCTGAAGCGTTTGCAGTTCAACATGGCTCCCTCTTGAAGTCTCTTCTTTCCCAGGATGGAGTCCTGGGGGTTCTCCCTAGAATTTCCAAGCTCTACTAAAGAAATAACATGCACATCCTGAGCCTTATTAACTCCTGTGCCTCTCAGTTTCGGCCTCATGACTGAAATCTTAGCAGCTCTCTTGCCACATGAACACACCGCTTCTTCCTAAACCAAAACCTCTTCCACGAGCAGTGCTTCTCCAGCCCTCTTTCCAAGGGAATTTCTGCAGTGCTGTTAGCCAATTCCCCTGTTTGCTTTCATCCACATATAGTATGAGTGCCCCCATCTCGGTTTTAGCCATCCCATGATAGACAGGCCTACACACTTGTAGCACTTCACTTTCTAGGCCATGGGAGTAGGCTTATAGATAAGATATGAGCTTGCCAAGCTTGTTTCTGACCTAGAAAAGCTGTCTCTCAACTTACTTCATAACTCTTCAGTGGCCTGTATGAAATGATGTTCAATGAAGCTGGCAGAGACAGTAATGAAAGCCCCAAGGGTTTTGTTACGTTAGAGCTCGCATAGCATGACTCCCCTGGAAATATTTGCTAAAACTGGGCTGTAAAACTAAGGAGAGATTTGGCTGTCTAGCAGGGGAAGAAGAATTTTTGGTGACTTCTCTTTTCAATAAAGCTGAATGATCTTGGGGAAGAGTATGTTAGAGCAGAAAGAAATGGAAGGGAATCATTGGGCTTTACATGTGTAGAAGGCTGTAGACGAAAGAGAAAGAGAAATGTCACATGCTCAGCTCAGCTCACACAGACAAAAACACAGCTAGGAACTACTCCAGAATTTCTAATGTGTTCTGTTTTCTTCCTCAATAGTGATCTCACTTCCCAAAAACCATGAAAAAAACCCTGTATTCTTATCTTCCATGCTGGGGACAGTTTTCAGACCTGTGTTACCACCTGTAATGCCCAATGAGTATCTTTCAAAAGGGGACTGAAATCTGCTTCAGGAGAAAGAACTCTAGCCATCTTGCTTCTGGTCTTTTGTTGTGAAATGTAGCTTTGACACAGAAATAAAAATACACTTGAACCCAAGTAATTTCAGGCCAAACATGGATATGACAAATCCATTTGTTGGGCAAGCTGAGTGAATAATGACTGTTAATTATTGATCTGTCACATGAGGTACTTAGAATATGAAAACCCATGCAAAATTAACTGAAGGACTTTAAAAACAAATTTCAAAGCAAATGAACTCAAAATATGTATGAAGTAACTCATGTACAGTCACACACACTAGAGAAACACAGATGAGTGGAAAATAATTCTGAACTATTATGAATATTTGGCCTTTAAACTGCCAGGCAATGGAAATAATACTTTATAGATTGGTAAAAATATGCAAAGACTGTTCCAGTTTCCCTGTTAAAAAACAACAACGAGCAATTGGCGGTGGCAGACTGCTGCAGACTGGAGCTGCTGCTTTCTCTGTTTCAGGGTATTAATTTGAAGCAGAAATAATGTGATACTCGAGGCAAGCAGGGAGCTCTGGGAAGATTGCAGAAGGGACAGAGAAGAGCTCTTTTTCTGCATGACGAGGAACCAGAGAAAGTGGAGGGAGACGGGAGCCAAGAGTTCAGAACAAGCAGAAACAGATGAAATAGGTGACACTGCATGTGGCTGAAGACAGTCAAGGACAGCTAGGCCAAAAGCAGGAGGGATCCCACATGGCTGGGTGTTACCCACTTATCAGTCTTTCAGCGAGCAAACTGCAGACAAATGCAGCTGGTGGGAAGCCAGGAATGCAGAGGAATGGTTGCAGTTCACCAGCAATGCTATCTATCAAGCATGCCCACAAAAATGATAGATCAGCCTTGATGTTGAATCTACATTAAGACATGGTCAGCAAGAGACGTGCCAGCTCCCTTCAACAAGTTCCTGCTAATATTGGACAGACAGGGGAGCCACAAAGCAAGGCTCCACTAGCATGCATGGCACTGCTTCCATACCCTAAAGATCCTCTGTCCCTTTGGAAGAGGTACTGAAGGAAGAGGAAGTCAGCGTGATCTTCTCAGTTGCTTCCCATCATGCAGTGATAAAAGATGTAAGCAGCAGCATATTGCAACATGATGTCAGTGTGTGGAACAGCACAGCACTGTCTATTGGAAAAGGGGGTCTGCGTGATTTCTGACCAGCCAAAATGGACACAACTTCTTGCTCTGACTGCCCTCCTCTCTGCAGTGAAAACAGAGAGGCCCTGGACCACCCAGGGTCTTGGTACTAAGACTTGATACTTACATGGATGAATAGCCCTATTTTAAAAGGTGTCAGTCCCTCAAAAATCACCCCTAAGATTTTGATTTCTAGTGCTGCAAGCAAGAATGTTCCTAAGACAAGAATGTGAAATTATGAGCTACTGTACAGCACGGTACTGGCTGCAGAATGACTTTTTGCTACAGCAGCCTGAAAGAAATACAATTGTGTTGCCATATTCTATGCCTGTCTCTAATGGACTTGCAATTTCACTGACATCAAAAGGCAAAATAGGAGACAAACCTTCCAGAGGAAGGAGAAAAACCACAGTGGGGTGGCAGAAAGAAATTATGGAAAGCAGTGATACTTCATACGGTGTGGGATTCAGAGTTAAAAGGAGGTGATCAATCACCCCAAAATAGGAGATGTCACTTACCAAATGAAGTATAACGTGAGCAAGTAGCATAAACAAAGCAAGCCGTAACTGCGGGCTGTGGGGGCTGTATTGGTAGCAGCAGTGATTCAGAAAAGGCACTAGGAGTCTGGGCAAGTGTCAAGGCCCCGAGTGCACTGATAAGCTTTAATGACCGTGACCAGCTACAGCTGGAGCTTCCACCCACGTGCACTGCCCATGAGCCTTGAAGCCCATGGCCTTCAGACCTGGGTCTTCAGTTCCTTTCTAAGCTATGCTGGAGGAGTTCTGCTGTCTTACCGTGGCTGTGCCAGGCTATGGACACTGTTGATCCAGACCTCAGCCTGCAGACTGGCTTCCCAGCTTTACCTCACGTGAACTTTGCTTTATCATCTGTACTTCTAGAAGATGCTGGCCATGATCTCTCTCTGGGTCTGCCCTGCTCGCCTTGCTCAGGTGGTAAATAATTGATACAGCAGTGGGTTGTGCTGCCATCCAGAGGGAGAAAGGGGTTGACAGGAACTTTACGAAATTCAGCAAGGGGAAGTGCTGCTGTCCTGCACCTGGGGAGGAATAGCCCTATGCACCAGTATCTGCTGGGGCTGACTGGCTGGAAAGCAGCTCTGCAGAAAAGGATCTGGGGGTCCTAGTGGACACCAAGTTGGCTAAGAGCAAAACTATGACCTTTGTGGCAAAGGCAGCTAATGGTACGAGCCCTCTGGGCCGCATTAGGAGGAGCCTTGCGGGCAGGTTGAGGGAGGCCATCCTTCCCCTCTGCTTAGCACTGGTGAGACCACGCCTGGAGGACCATGTTCAGTCCTGGGCTCCCCAGTACAAGGGTGATATGGAGCTGTAAGTGAGTTCAGTGAAGGGCCAATAAGACAATTATGGGACTGGAGTATGTCTCATGAGGAAAGGCTGAGAGAGCTTTAACTCCACCCTAGAGAAGGCTGGGGGGGAATCTCGCCAATATATAAAAATATCTGAGGGGAAGGTGTCAAGAAGATGGAGCCAGACTCTTTTCAGTGACCCCGGTAACAGGACCAGAGGCAACGGGCACAAACTGAAACATGTGAGGTTCCATCTGAACGTAAGAAACCACTTTTTTTTACTGTGGGGGTGACTGAGGGCTGGCACAGGTTGCCCAGAGAGGTTGTAGGGTTTTCATACTTGGAGATATCAAAAGCTGTCTGGACATAGTCCTGGGCAACAGGCTCTAGGTGACCCTGTTTGAGCAGGGGGGACGGACAAGATATGTTCAGAGGTCCCTTCCAGCATCAAAGATTCTGTGGGTCTGTCCCCATGGGAGGTGTTATTGCCATTGGCTCCTCATCACTGCAGTGCAGCTGCTCCCTGCCAGTGCATAACTAACAGAATGTGTTGAACATGGCTAATACGAAAGTTGCCTGTTACCTTGAGCATACTAAGTAGGAGGAAGGAAGAAACATCTTGGTATCTGGTCTTAACGCAATTGTTCTTGGAATACTGTTCCCACACCAGTTATGCATGCTTTATGAAGTGTTGAAAATGAAGTGTTGAAAAATCAGGGGAAGTTCACAGTCGTGAAAATGACCAGTGTGACAGATCGTGCTCTGCTGCAAAAGTATCTAAGTGCTTAGTTTGTTCATTCTGCAAAAAGTCTGGGTTAACTTGGGCATTGTCTGTAACCAGCTACGCAAACACTGAAATGTTGGGGTAGAGGCTGGAGTAATCGGAATTCAGAACCCTGTCTGGAGATGAGGCGCAAATACTTAATCCAATGGATGGCGAGATGCAGCCCAGCCAGTTCAGTTTGGAAATGATACAAATTGTTTCTACTATAAACTTTCAAACAGAGATTGCTTTTATCTTTAGAATTCCCTCTAGCTCAGTTACAGCACCAAAATAGGCAGATCAGATCTAAACAGCCCTTCTGGCTAAACTGTCACTGCAATTGGAACTTTGCAAGTGTATTATTCTGGCGTGGTTTATCAGTATGTAGCAAATAATGCCCATTCTAGTTACCTGATCATTCCTATAAAACTTCAACACAAGCCTTTCCTGCCAAAAAACACACTGCAGGACTGACCTGTCTGGGACTGCACGTGTCCAAAGTACTGTGCTTTTCAAATCACATGATAAACTTGGCAATAATTAATGCCTTTTTACCTGAATGCTATTAACAGCCACGGATTTTCCTCACAAGGTTTGTGGACCAATGTTTAAAAACTGTTTTCATTGAAAATATGGTGTGGCAGCTAATGAAGAGAAGGGAACTTCCAAAAAAAAAGTCTTTCTATGGCCTGCAATGAGTTTTCAGACAGTTCATGTTGCAGAGTGTAAGAGGCCTGAGAAGTACCCAGGAAAAAGCAGTGCTGCCCTGGTGAGCTTTCTCTGAAACAGAATGGATGTTTTCAGACTGCTCCATTACTTGTCTAACCATTTTTTGAGTGCTACTTTCAACAGGGAGAGCTGAAAGATACTTTTTTTTTTTTTTTAAATCTCAGCAGTGCATCAAAGGTTTTATTTAAATTGCTCTTATAAAAAATTAATGAAGGCATTATCTTGCTGGGCTACAAAATGGCAGGAGTGGATCCCAGTGAGATGAAATCTTCTTAAAATACAGCTGTCAAAACATTTCTGTATTAATACATCCCTCAGTAACTCTGTGCGCATGCACTTGCAGTACAGAACCAGACCAGGAGGAGGAGAATTTCATGCAAACCTGGTTATAATATGGAACAAAGCCAGGACTCAACACAGCAGTATTTAAAAGCGAACAGACTGCTTATGGTCCACAGATTAAGCTGCCTCTGAAGTGAGAAGAAGCTATTCTTCCAAAGAAAGAGGTAGCATCAGGTAACAGTCTAGTGGGATGTGATTTGCCATCTGAATTTATGAGCTCACCAATGCAGTGACAACTTCCCTCCTTGCATGTCTCCTATGGGTGTGGAGTATCTTCACCTGTGATGGGTATCAGTGACTTTGGCCAGTGACTGCTAGGGAATCTCACTTCAGCCTTCTGCCACCAGTGAAGCCCAGTTACTCTCATCCCACTCCCTTTCAGCTCTGCTGTTAGCTGTGCAGTCAGCAACCACACCAGCTTTTTCATTCCCTTACCTATCACAGCTGCTTTGCGGATGGGCTGAGGGGAAGCACTTTTCCATGAAGCTCCACTGGGTGTTGTCCACTTCTGTGTTGCTCTCTCTGCGAAGAAAGCATACTGCAGTGCTTGGGCCTGGCCTGAAGTCAGCAGGACATTGAACAGCTCTCGCTCCTTCCGGACTCCATCTACAAAAGGCTGCTCTGTGGCAGCTTTGACTGCCTGGAAGCACAGCTCTGGAGCCAAGCACCCATGGGCCTGTTTCTTCACCTTCACAAGAGCCTTGCTGAGAAATGCTTCCATGTTGGGTAGTTTTGGGATTGGCTTCAGGCTGAGCCTGCGAGGTCCCAGTGGCTGGCCTGGGGGTAGAAAAACAGTTACAGAACAAAGCACGCACATCTGGAAGACTACAGATTTTCACCCCTTTCTACAGAGACTGGGAAGGCAGTCTACCTCTTTTTCTTGTAAGCTCACTGTATTAGGGCTTGCACGGCACAGTGATCTGGGTCTAGAACTAAAGTGTCCAACATTTCTCTTTAGCTTTCTGTTTGCTCTGACAATTAACATTTTTCAAGTCCCTTCTCAGACTTCAAAAAAGCAAAATTTCAATTTCAAAGTAATTATCTCCTTTTTCTCAGCCACACAGTTCCAGCTGCCACATTCATATGGCTCTTTCTGCAAGCTTCAGTACTAAAGTTTTCTTCCAGCACTGTTTACTACTCAGTGCCTGGTCAACCTGGCTAGCCAGATGCATTCCAGCCAGGGTCCTGACCCAGGCATTTATAAAAGACTGGGAAATACACCTTGGCTTCAATTGTTCCCTGGCAGCAGGAATCCCTCTCTTTGCTTTGGGACTAAGCAAGAGGACAGTTCACCCAGCATGTCTTGGGAAGCAAATGAATAATAAAAGGAGAGTTCATGCTTCTGTGTCGGCACGGGGTGAATCAAGCAGCCACACAAATATGTGAAGCTCATTACAGACAGAGGTTGCTATGGCGATACCTAGAAATTATTTTAATTGAGAGAAGTTAGTTACATTTCAGATGCCAAAATCCTCTCTATCCTCTTCAGAAGTACAAACCTTGGCACCTGCTAGGAGATCTCTGATCTGCCCATACTCAGGCTGTTCCTATGCTCTTAATGGCAGCTTCCCTCACTAAAGACCGTGCAGGAACAAGATCAGAAATTCAGGATGTATCCCCTTAATATTCCAACATTTTTGCAAAGACCCTTTTATCATCATAGCCACGTCCTGATCGTTAACTAACTGTGTAGCAGTGTTCCTGCACTGACTGCTGCGGTGTAGTTCCCAGATGCACCTAGGACTGCCACCAAAGAAGGGTGGTGGGTGGGACTCCTCTAATGAGAACCTTATGCTGAGAAGCTCTCTGGTATACAGTCTCATTGCCCTAACTTCTCTTATATGAGCTCTGCCACAGAAGCACGCTTCCTTCAGAGGTGGTATATTGCATGCAGCTCCCCTTTTTTCTTCCTGTTGCCTGAGTTAGGAAAATGCCAGTGCATCAGCAGAAGACTCAGGAGCAGGAAATCATACATGGGATGCTGAAGAGCGGGAATAATGGCAGCACTGCAATCATGGCTGCCCAAAGAACATGTCCTGTCTCTAGGTCTTCCTCCAAGACTGAGCAATGTTTAAGAGAAACAGAAATACAAGTTTCCAGGGCGAGTTAATATACTGATTTCCTGAAATAATGGTCTTCAGAGCTCAGGCTTTTTAATTAAGCCTTTTAGAGAACACAAAAAGATGAACGCTCACTGTGTAAGTAGCTTCCCTTATAATCAGAGTTCATAAAAATGTTTTCACATTGACAGTGAATATAGTCTGTATCTGCCAGTACTGCAGGATATAGTCAGGATAATGTTCCTTTTTCTTTAGAATCCTTTGTTTCTCCTGTAAATCTATGTTTCTAACCCAGAAATGCTCTCTATCTCTAGTCCTTTATTTAGGACTTAAGTAGTGGGTTTCATTTCATCACAAGAGGAAACCTCAGGTTTGTCCCAGAAAGCAGATCTGATGGCTGGAAGGTCACTTAAGACTAGGCAGATCCAGGGCCTTCATAAGACATCTCTGAAATGGAAAGGACTGGTAAAAAAGGAGTACTACTGGGAGCCTTTAAGCTTTGTCTTCAGATAGCAAATAGTACTTGTAAGCACAACTACTGATAGGGGACATGAGACCGTTCCTCAGAGTAAGAGAGACAAGTAACTCTCTTCAGGGTCCTGTAGTAAAACTTACTTAGCTGCAAGCTAAATACGTTTTGCTAAGTATTTCTGCTGCATCTCCATGTAATGTCTTTGCGTCTGCAATGCTACTAGGAATCAAGGGCATATTTATGAACAGGAAAAAAATTATCTGATTCTGAACCTGGGAAGAAGATATCAGTGTGGGACACCTGCCGCTTAATTTCTGAAATCAAGGCAGTAGGAACATGATGAACAGTATCAGACATCAGTGCTGCAGGGAAAAGTGTCATCCATGCACAGAAGCCAGCAGAGATACCTGCATTGTTTTACTAGGGTTTTTAGTCCAGTTGGCACAAAGGGCAGATCGAGTCTGTAACATTCCTGGCAGCAAAACCAACATGTAAGCATGCAGTATCAAATATTGTGCTATTTAAAGGAAAAACAAAAAATATCATCCCAGAGTTGCAAACCCTCGGGATATTACAGGACTCGATATGCAAAAGGCAGGGCTAGCCTAACAGTCTTCCTGGTGCTGTGAGCTGCTTGTGAATTTTTGAGAAACAAAGCTGAAACGGGCCCCCTGCTCCTCAGGCTTGCAGTGTTCTCAGGCCTGCCTGAGACAAGTCCAGTCTGTCAGACCTTTCACAAACTCGGGTTGCGTCAAAGGGGCACTCTGCTAGACCTTCTGCCTAAAGGAGACGGCAGCCAGAATTGTGAGCCCTGGAGAGATTGAAATGTCTTTTATTGTACATCTTCCCAGAGATGATGCACTAAAGACCCTTGCAACTATAACTGAAAGCCTTTCTCCAGCAGTCTCCATTTAAAGCGTGCAATTACCTAGCAGCAGTATCTGCTACTCCTTTGGGTCTTATGAGACTCAGAAGAAACACGTGTTTCCTCCACAGTTACTCCTAGTGGCTTACAGTCAGAAGCTCATAATCATCTTTCCACGCAGAGTTTAATACCTGGGGGGCCTGAGCTAGTCTAAACAGAACTGATTTTCCTGGGGTCTTCAGCGCAAGCCATTGACACTTCTGTGTTACGATACATTAAGATAATAATGGTCGATCAGTAGATGTTGTCAGAAAGCAAGGGATGATTATATATGAAGAGAGAGCTTCAAAGAAGTCTGCTGTGCAGAGGATCAGCAGCCGTGTTCTCCTCCAGCTGAGGAAGACTACAGCAGGCCAGCAAGAGGTGGCCAGTATAAGTTGCAGGCTACTGCCTACCACAAGCAATTCCAGCAATTTTTCAATTTTGTGTTGCCATCAGGTGGACACATTATGTAATGCAGCTTCGAATTAGTGCAGTGATTCTCAAGCACATTTACTGAAAGAACATTCTCCTTGTCTCCAAGGCTTTAGCTCCTGTCTATTCCTTCTAAAAAATGCCTTCAAAAGTGAAGATATTTTCTTTTACCTGAAGAGACCAGTTTACCCGAAGAAGGTGAGGAACATACACTCACTTCCTATCTGCAATATATAATTACTGGTTTTCAATGAAAAATTAAACTTAGAATCAGTAGTTGTTTCTGTATTCCTACAACCACTTATTCAGGACTGTTTCAGAACTCCTTTTGAAGGTGTTCTTCATTAAGAACAATCCATAAAAATGTATGGGTGAAGATGTCTTCCCAGCATACCTAGCATAAAGGTAGCTCGGTCAACTGCATATCGAAACAATAAGCAAGGACTTTGTTTCACTAAGGCCAGCCATTTGAGACTGATCTTGCCATGAGATTCCACAGCTCCAGCACTGAGAAAGCTTTAGAAGAAAATAATTTCTGAAGATTCTTTGAGACTTACTTTGCAGTACAGCCTTCCCATGAATAGAAATTCCACCAGTGACAAAACTAGTTATTTAGCCAAACTGCTGTGTAAGAAGGCAGCAGTTGTTAGCCTCATGTTGTTTTTTTTTTTTAAAATCTCATCAGAAACAAAACGCTGCATGCCATCCAAAGACAATGGACTTCTGTGATGGATTTTTTTGTGCGATTCTACTTCTGGTTTTATAAAGATTTTCTGAAAAATGTTAACTGAAAACAGATCCCAATATGAACAAAAACCAGACCAGCTATGCAAGACTGCCATCTCTTCTGCAGCCCTGAGTTAGTGCTTGATGTAGAGAAATAAAAGTGCTGGTTTGCCTTTGTGTGGCAGCGGAATTATATTAACTTTAGGCAAAGGCCAAAGTCAGGAACAACTCAAAAGGAACATATGGACTCTGGGTACACCATTCTTTCAAATTACCAGGTAACCTGAGGCTAAATCGTGCATCAGAACTTTTCATGGTCTTCTGCAAGGTTTAATGAGAAATTTTCCAAGCAGGAAAGAAAAAAAGATTAGCTGACTTGCCAGTATTTTCACTGTTAAAGCACATGCTTTAAATGCCAATAAAGCTCTTGGAAAGATTATTTTTAAAGTCCTGTTGGAGTTGGTATATAGTGTGATGTGAAACACCTTCAATGACATTACTCATTTTTACTGGAGTAACTCAAACCAGCAATAAACAGATAGAAAATCTACCAGTAATAATGAGTAAGACTGGGAGAGGTTACCTGCTGAACATCCAGCTAGAATCCTAGTTTGCTTGTATGATTCTCAAAAAAATTTTTCTTGGTGGGGACAATTTCCAGTGAAGATGGAGTTACAGAAGAGGAATTTGCCACTAGTGGTAGTGGACACAAGTTTCAGAAAGCAAGCTACACCAAGGAACAGTGTTCTCACTTCATTCCTGAGGTTCTCCTCTAAGGTCAAGCTGACTTTCACACTTGTCAACCACTGCACAATGACTTATTCTGTCACAGAATAAGCAAGCGTATAAATATCTAAATTGCACCCAATTTCACATAGTATTTGTTGAAATCCAGAATGCTTGCTGGTTTGCCAGTTCTAGCAACATACCTATTACTTGTTTATGATACACTGCTGCTGCCATCAGTAGTCGTATAGATCTTATGCAGGGCATCACTTAAGAAGCCCAGCGGGTACATCAAAGGGAACGCTGTTTCTTGGGTTAATTTGCCTAGAAGAATAGTAATAGTTCACTGCTCTCCCAACAGATGGAGAAACAGAGTTCTCAATCAAAACTGACAAAATCAGTGAACCGAAGTATTTTTGTTTTTCTTAGAAGCAATAGTGAAATACATCACCCATGTCTTTCTAAAGGTTTATATTTAAATAGTCTGATTACATATACGGAAAGAGAAAAGAGGACTGCCTGTCATCAATTCTGCACTAAAAATGAAGCTCAAAAGTATCATAAGATGAATACAGTGAGAAGGAAGGGCATCTCTTACAGAAAACCTGGCCAGAGAACACCCTTTTGCACCTATCTGGTAAATCTCAAGTTGTAGGGAAGTATATAGGATACTGATCTTTAAGAATAACCCATTCACTGAACTATCTTAAAAACATGGTGCACTGTCTTCTAGAACAAAGCTAAGGCTGCTTCAGCTCCTAGAACAGAAGTACTCCTACAGAGAAGAAAGGGCTTGTTTGTAGGGGCAAAAGCACCCCCCCAGCTTGGAAAAGCATTGCCTATAAAGCCCGTGTGATCAAAGCAGAAAGGGGTTTTGCATCCTTGCATGCATCTCACTGGGACAGAGCTCCAGAGTAAATCCTGATGGAAGTGAATGGTCTGTTTCCAAAAGTACAAGGAGGTTAGTAGTGGAAAAATATCCTGTTTTCTCTCAAGGCAATGCTCCTCATGCTGCACAAGGAATGTTCCTCTTTCTGTGTTAGTTCCAGTGAATTTGATTTTGTTATTTCTAAAGTGTGTGTAGGGAAAGTCTCTCCACATCCCTCCCATTTCCGCAGGCCATTTTCTTACATAGCAGCTAAAAGGTTAGGGGCAGAGTCACTTACAGGCTCACAATCAACAAGCTGGGCTAAGGATGTGCCAGCCTCTGCACTAGAGGGAGAAAGTTATTTTTGATCAGCCATTATTGATGGTGCAACCAGAGTACATGCAATACCAGCTGGGATCCAAAGCTATATATGGAAAGAGCACATACTCCCCAAAATCAGCAGAATGCAGCAGCCCAGAGAAGCATATGAGTTTGGATATATAATTAAGAAGCAGGAGGACTTAATATGTAACTGTTCTCCAAAACCTCACTTGAATTTCTGCAGCTCTGCAGCATCTGATTTTTTCACTTCAGACAACAGAAAACAAATTCTGCAATTAATTCTATCTTACATGGATGCCAAAACTCAATGAATGGAGCATATAAATGGAACAAACTGGTGGGCTTTGTTCTGACTCTCTTCAGCCCTGAAACATCACTCATTATTTCTTGGCATTGCTACAATTCTTTCCTCACCAATCACTTTGTTTGCCAAGCGAATTGCTGCCTCAACTGTGTTTTCTTCCACAACTTCATCAACCAAGCCCAACTTCAGTGCTTCAGTTGCTGGAATGTGTTTTCCTGTGATAAAAAGAGAAATAAGACTACACTGGGGCATGATGAGCAATTTCATTCTTTTCCATCTGATCAAATGACTTGTGTTGACATGGCTTCAAATACGAGGCGTGCTTGTTATCAGGTACATAAAATGTTTAACTACATGCCTCAGAAGCACCTATGTCCCTTTCTTAGCCCATCATCAGTGGAAGCAAGCTGAATTCCAACCCAAGCCAGCTACAAAGGTAAAATAAATTCATGTTTCTTAGACTAAGCTGGTGGTAAGACTCGGTACCATATTCCTGTATACGGAGCAAGGCCAAAGCACGGTACTTGACCTGTAGTGATTATATCCAGAGCAGCTGGTACCCCAATCAGTCTGGGTAGTCGCTGAGTGCCTTCAGCACCTGGAAGTAACCCAATGGTGACCTCTGGAAAACCCATCTGTGCCTAAAATGAAGTCAAATTCAAAACCAAACCTGATTAGAAAGAATGATAATTACAAACTGAGCAGAATAAAGACAAGCAGACGTGATTCACCCGTTGCTCCTCTAGGAAGCATAGAAACTTCATCCTTACTTTTTGCCACGTAAGATGTTTAAGTCAAAAGCCCACTCAAGCATTTCAAGAACTTGAGTACAAATGAACAGGAAAAACATCACTTTCAGTGGGTGATGTATGCTAGCACAGCACTGGAGGAGAGTTGTGGGGCCAACAGCATCCCCCAGACTGACACATGTATAAACTAATTCTATCAAGCAGTTGTTACTAAATGCTGCAGGGCACTGTGACTTAACTGTTACCTCCCTATTCTAAGTCTTGGAAGTTCAGTAAAAGAAAATTGGTACTGAACTCTTCCCTAATCTTCCTTCAAATGGCTCTTGGTGCACTTGACATTTAGCAGGGTTACGGCAGAGAAGCCAGGGGCAGCAGGAAAGGGAGTCTTGTCTTCTTTTAAAAATCTGTATAGATTTTGTTGCCTCCTTTAAAAAAAAATCAGTTTGCACATTTCCCATTGAGCTCTTAAGAGATATGAAGTCACTTTAAGACCACTACTTATGGCACCCACCTTAGGTGGCATATAGGGTGATGTAGAATACCTCTTTATGCAGTTACAGCAACCCACACTGTCATGGAGAAACAGTGATTCATGCTGCAAAAGTGAGGGGATGGCCCTATCAGTGAAGAGTCTCTGTAAGGAGACCAGGTACTGCTAAAAGGTAGTTCAGCATTACTGAATCTTTAAGGGAATTCAAGAAAAAAAACCCCAGATGACTCCTTAAAAGACTCTTAAAGCTATCTTTTGGTCAGACTGCTCCTTGAGGACCCAGAGCTCATGGGAAATTAAACCATAAATGCTCCATGCTAGCTGAGTTTCAACTACCTATTGAAACTAGGTCACTAGCAGAAAATTCACAGGGCTGGGGAAAAAGGGAAAAAAAAGAGAGAAAGTCACTGCGTGAGCCAGTAGAATACAGCCACCTACATGAGAATATAGACAATGACTACTGAGACCTAGGGCAAATTAACACTCCATTACTGAAATTTGTATGCAGCCATCTATTTTACTGGTTACAAATCAATTTTATATTTAGAAATTACTTGAAATTACTTGTTTAGTATGACTTATGAAAGCGTGTCAAGGATGGTATGGTAGGTGAAGAATGTCTAGACACACAGACTTGTATCCTATAGCTATAAAGCCTTCTTTCTCTGGTCAGATGATCCCAGGAGACGCATGCTGTCCTACTGCTGTTCAGGAGCAGTCTCCCGCCCTGTCCATGGCCATATGTACATGGCTCCTGGCCACTCTAGTTTGCAGTGTGTGTTACCTTCACATGTGCAATCCGATAGTGACAGCCAAGTGCCACCTCTAGGCCTCCTCCTAAGGCAACACCTTCAATGGCAGCCACCACAGGCTTCTCGCTTCTTTCTATGAGAGAGACAATGGGGCCCAAGGCAATACCACGTGTCTTTGGAGAAGAAAACCCTCGAATGTCAGCTCCTGAGTTAGCAAAAAGAGATCGACAGGAATTAGTGGGCAAGGCAGTGATTGGAATAATTCTTCCCTCTGTGCCACTGAACATAGCTGCTCACAGATGATCAAGTCCTTGCAGAGCATGCTGCTGGCAGTAGAATGGTTAACAGGAATCAACCCCTTTTGGGACCATCTTCAAGAAACCTTTGCTCCTTGAGCCTATTCAGAGAGCTCAGGGGAAGGCTACGAACAAAAATACATAGTAACTGTAATGATCATGCAGTTGCTACAGAAATTTGCACACATCCTTTGTGTAATAAAGAAGTTGTGTCTAGAATAGTTAAATGGAAGTTACTACTAACAAGCAATGTACAGCTCCACAGAAATTCCCTAGCTTCCCAGGTTTCTACAACTAGCGACCTGTTATTACCACCGCTGCCCCACCCTGGGTACATTTCATATACTAGACCAGCTGACAGTCCAGAGATTTTAAACAAACAAAGCTATGGAGAGTAAGGAGGCACCAGCACATTAGGGGATAAGCAGCTGTCCCTCATTTCAGCATGAACATACCAGCTTATTTCTGGCCTGGACAGTCCAGCTTGTCATGTGCCCCATGTCAGTTGTGGCACAGCAGAATAGAAAAACCCACTGTCTTGTGGCCACTTCCAGCCAAATCAGCAGTGTTGTGAGGCAGAGAATCTTCAGATGTGTGGGTAGACAGAATTTCCTCTTTTTCTCAGGCTGTGTTGGATGAAAAAGGTCTTACCTGCACTGAATTTCCCATTTTCACCACAAATCGTAACAGCTTTCACTGAAGGATCTGCATGTGCTCTCTTCAGTCCATTTTCTAACTCCTGGAGAACAGTCAAACTGGAATAAATTAGAGATTCAGTGAGTAAAAATCAACTACATTACCCTTCCAAGAGGTCTGTGTTATAAACACCGGGTGTCCCAGGGAAAATGTGCAGTGTGTCCAAGGAGGTCTCTCCCCTAGTTTGTCTTCTGCCACAGCCTCTCCGGGTGAATCCTTTCATTAGTCTCCCCCTTAATTCAAGGGCAAGCACCAAACTCCAGCACGCTTGTGACTGCTGCTCTGTCATTCACTTCCTGGAGAGGCAGCTTCTGGCTATGACTTTGCTGTTTCCAAAGCAAGCAGCACAGGGAAATGTTCTTTTGAAAATGTCTTTATGAATTAAACATTCAGATTTTCAGGAAAACAGTTTAGCATAATTTAAAAGTAATTAATGCTAAACCCCTGACAATCTAAGAACTTTTTTAATAGAAAGGAGCTCCAGGGATAAAAAGCTGTCTTTCAAACACCTGACACATAGTTGGTGCTGTACTAACAATTATAATGCTCTCACCTTGCAAAGATCTGTAGACAGGTCCAGACTTAAACCCATGTAGGATCCTATCAAATTGAATTTGGGCCTAAAACACTACACAGAATGTCTTCTTTCGTGTCATCTGAACACATTTCCACAGACACAAGCAGTAAATGTGGCCAGCAATGAATTAAGAAAGAACTTAAAAATTAAACAGTGGAAGTATAAATAGCATTTTTACAAATCAGATATTTAAAAAAATCTGTCCTGACTGTATGCCTGCTTTGCATTTGAAGCTTAAATTATATAAAGATGTTAATTTATATAAGCGTGTGTGTATGGATGGATATGGAGAAGACTGTTTTAGAAGACAGTGACAATAAAGAAGATGGTAGGTAAAAATAGAAGCATTAACATCTAACGCATTATTAATAGAAATATTAACACAAAAGGTGTGTATACATAATTTACATACTAAAATATATTCATATGCACACGTTTGTAAATATATAAGTGCATATACAGTTTGTAAGAGAGACTTTTCTGTGTGCATACACACTACATATGTAGATATGCCTCTGCTTTAGAACACTGAGCCACAAGCAGTTGGAGGCTGGAGGAATACTCGGAGAAGTATCGCACGTGCTCGCCCAGTCCTTTATAAATACAGCTTCTGTTCCCAGACCTTCCCCAAACTGTAAGCCCCGTTTCACATGTAAGCTTGGTGGCTGATGAAGTGGGAGCAGAACTTTGTTGATGCCTAGTTGAGAGGAGTGTGGATTAAAAAGAACTGACAGAAAGGCTTGATGCATACTCAGTTTGTGCACATTTTTCAGTGTATTTGAGGGTATTTAATCTAAAAAGGAAGCTTGTCAAAAACTATATAATTTATGTGCAATGCTTCTAGGCGTGTCCAGGGTGAGTGATCACGTATTTATAGAAGCTTTAGAAACACCTTGCAGCATTGAAGTGGAAATCCATAGACTGAAAAGGAAAAAAAACCTGGGGAGCCCAAGAATTTTCCTCTAAGTCAGGTGTGCAAAGTCCTGCCAGCCAATCTCTGCATATTCCTCTTTCAAAATCAGAAATTAAGAGAAGGTTAATTTTATGTATTTATATATATATATATATAAAATATAAATATTAGCAAAGTCTGTTAATCGGGGGGCTCTCTAGGGGGGTCTCCAGGGCCTGCTGCATCCTGGATAGGGCCATGCTACACAGAAGGATCAGTGGGAGCCCCGAGACCTGGCAACCAGAGCGTGAGAGAAGTGTTATTTTTGGAGAGAGAACAGCGGTTATGTACCAATTGCCTCACCCAGACATCAAAGACAGCTCTGAAATCTGGTGTTAGTAATGGTTCTGAAAGCTGAAAATTAAAATGAAAATAATTTGCCCATGACAAAGAAAAACTATTACGTGACTTGGTAAAGGTCCTTCCAGTGCATATAGTTCCATGCAGCAGAATATGAAAGCCTTTCCAATGTAAAAAAATGGTTTCATATTCTGTGGGAAAAAATACATCTTAAAACCTGACGTTTTTTTATCTCACTCCCTTTAGAAAACCAAGTGCTGTGGCTGCTGCTATTTGAGGAGGACCCACGGGCTGCGACCAATGCTCGTTGCTCTTAGAGGTCTGATTTTGGATCAGTAGAGAGCCAGGCCACAGAAATACCAAACTCACCGAGCAGCTGGAAGATTAAAGGGAAAACCGTTATGAAATGTCCTTACACTTTACAAATCATGGTGCAAAGAGGGTGAAAAAGTATGTACTGGGATTCCAACCAAATGTTAGATTACTGACTTGGAAATACTGTATAGAAAAATGCCATAATTCTCTCAGGAACAGAGAAGAAGCAATCAAAGCACTTCAGTGTCTGTTGCAGACACATGATCAGCAGATGCAAAATGCCCATACAAAAGGTCTATCTGCATTAAATGGAAAAGTTCAGGATTTTATGTCAGAAATTAGTTACAAGCCCTTAGCACTTACAACAACATACTCCTACCAGAAGAAAAATTAGTCGTCAAGGCTGCCACAAAATAACAGTTCAATACCTACATGACCTGTATTAACCCAACAGAACTATTTTTGCCAGAGAATAACCTGACCCTGTACTTGCATAAATATTTCTTCTCCCTCCATAAAGCTTTTTCCAAGTGGATTTTTTTTTGTGGGACAAAAAGGAAGAAACATCAGACTTTTTGCAGTTTCTTGTTCTCTGAAGATGGAGCAATACGTTTGCCTCAGGATATGTTACAGTCCAACACACAGGCTGCACTGCTTTGTACCTCACTTTATAACTGGTACTAAAAGATGTACTTTTTGATGAAAGCGTCGTAGTAAAATGTATGACAGTAGAACTATGAAAATACTCAAGAGTATCACAGCTTCGAACAGCTACAGCATGAAAGAAATAAAAAGTCACCATAATTTGCATAAGTATTTCAGTACTGTGACAGCATCATTCATTTACCAGTAACAATGCAAAAATTCACTCCATGCATTCCAATCAACGCTTAATCCCATGCTATGTAGTCAGCTCCACCATGTATACTATTTTGACTGCAAGAAAAATTATTCTTCCAAGATGATTCAGTATAACAGGTTTCAGAAACACACAGCAGGTGCTGTTAAAGAACATGTGTGCACCAGGGTAAGAGAACATCCTTGTAGGTGACCACATAGGGTTATTTTTGTTTTGCATAAAACTCATTGCAGTCATGATGTGCTGGATTTGTAACAAGGTTTTATCATTTATCTCAATAATTTCAGAACTTAGTGAGGGTTTGTGAGCGTGACCTTCTTTCATTTAAAAAAAGCCAAAAAACACAACTTAGAGGCATCCTGAAAATTTTCTTAGCCACCTTTAAAGAAGTGAGATTCTAATCCAACAGTAGAAAATGCTGTTTTATGGGAAACATGCAGGACTGGTCCTTTACCCTTGCACTGCCCCCAGCATCCACAACCCCTGCATTGGGGGTGCTGCTATGTATGTCTACAAACATTCTTTTTAGCATCCCTTACACACCTGCTGTCCCTGAATTTGCCTAATCCCTTTCTGGTTCTGCTGATCCATCTGCCTCCACAGGCTCCTGTGGCAGCAAGCTCTGCATTATCTGTTTTAAAACAATGTCCTACTAGTTTAATCAAATGCCCCTAGTTCAACTGCTGTAGGATTTGGTAAAGGGTTATGCCTTTAATTTATTTGCTTTCTTTATGATTTTGTAAACCTTGACCTTATTCTCCCACAGACTTTTCCTCTCCAAACTGATGACACTCAGCTTTTTCAGTCTGCTTTCTTAACGCAGTGCACCATCCATTGGATTATTTCTGTTGTCCCTTTCTGGATTGTCCTTTTATCCTGCAAATGCAAAATCCAGAACTACACATAACAATTAAAATGTTTTGTATTGCAGAAAAGGGATGCCCTCTGCTCTGTTCTCAACTTACAACCTGACAGTACTCAATATTTTGTGGGCTTTTTGGGCTGTCCCAGCACACTGAGCTGTTGATTTCACAAAACTGTCAAAGGTAAGGATCTCTTCCTTGAGCTGCAACTGCCAGTTTTGAGCTTGGCATCCTGTAAGCTTGTCCTGGGTTGTATTTTTTATTTAAAGACCTTTTTGCTACTGTTTTTTAGCATGCCTTGATCCACTCTTTATATTTTTTTAGTCTTAATTTCCAGTTTACATCTCTCCTGTCATGCTTTATTGGCTTTCTTGTTCTCTTCATTTGGCTAAGTTTCCCACTTCTTAAGAAAATCAAACTTTCCCCTTAGCCTTCTTAGCTTTCTCATCAAGACATGCAGGGCTTTTACTGGATCACTTGCTGGCTGAACAGTTTACCTGGGCTTCTAATAAATTTAAAAAAAAATCTCAAACCCAAACAACAATCCAGCAGCCTCCACCCTTGTTGCAGGCTTCTTGTCTTTCGGATAGATTCTTGCACCGTTTTTTGTTGGAACTAACTGCTGAGTATTTAAAGCAGTCATTATTACTATATTATTATTATTATTATTATTATTATTTTATTATTATTATTGTTGTTGTTGTTGTTGTTATTGTTATTATATTTTATTATTATTATTTATAATTCCCTTCTTAAAATTGAGTACTCATGTGCTGGATTTACCTGGTCTGCTCTCTCTTGCCTCAGTGGCAGATCCAGCTGTGTAGTTGTTACTGTCACACAGCAGCTAATACAGCTTGAACAGAGTCATGCACGTAAATTAAGGCCAAATCCAGAACGGCATCCTTTCTGTAGGGTTTTAGAATAGTTGTTTAAGGAAGACAGGAGATAATTATAGCATCCCAGAATTTTTTTTCAGCATCTCATCCTGATGAGGTGCTGATCCAGTCCAACACAGGTAATCACGCTCTCCCTTCATTGGTAGCTATCTGAAGTTGCAGCTTCTCTAATCTCCTTTGCATTTTGATTGTTAGGCTGATTGGGGGTCAGAAGGACAATCCCATCAGCCAGGAAGAGCCTTTTCCAATCATTACTGTTAGGCTGTTATCCTTTATATAATCCCACACGCACACTCCCCTACTCCATGTCCTACCCTACCATTCCTGGGGCTTTTCTGCACTTGTCAGCTCAAATGCTGAAATACTCTTCCACATCTTTCTTAATTTTCACTGCCAGCAGCCTGCCTTTGCTTATAAGGTGTGGCTGGTCCTTTCTCTTACAAGTCTTGTCTGCTCCCCAAAACTTCCCAGTTCTTTGTATATCTAAATCTCTTCCTTCTGTGTCATGGACTTACAAATACAGATCTCTGAATAGTAAACTTCTGCAAACCAGGAAAGAAAACCCCAAACAAATCAAATTTGGCACATGCCACTTCTGCTGGTGGAAAGATTGGCTTAAAGGGGAATCTGTGTGGGAACCAAATTTGCAGCCAGAATCACAGGTCAGCCTATATTCCTCAGGAAAGCACTGCCTGGGAGGTACTTGCACAGCAGTGGATGGCGTCAGACAGGAGAAAGTAAATTCCTACCCACCAGTGGCTTCTAAAGTGCTAATGGCCAGTGCGATGGCCTGGGAGCTGAGGAAATGGTGAGGCTGGAACAGAGCAGCAAAAACTCACCAGTCTTTTAAAAAGCATCTGTGCCTGCTGTGAAATTAAATTTTCAGAATTGCAGGACATGGCTTCTGTCTGTAACTTTCACGGCCTGCTATTGCCTACGTAGTCAAACATTTCTAACAGCAATCACAAACCTGCTCCCCTACGACCCACCATACATAGTATGCAGAAGCAGAAGGAACACAGAAGGATCAGAGTACACTCTACCTTTCCCAGCTATAGCCAGGTCACAGCTAAAAACCACCCAAGTATGTGATAATTATGGATCCCTTCTAAAACAGGCATTATTACCCTGGCATGCAATCAAAGGCCACAGGCATGTCTTACGTTATAGATTCATGGGAGCTTAACTAATTTAAATCCATGCTGTGCCACTTCCCATCCTTCTCCACTTAACTCCTAGTCTGTCTCTTGTGCCAGCAGTGCTCTTTGTGCAATTGCACAAGGAGCTGACACAGAGAGTGAGGCTGGCTGAAAAACGAAGCCAAACCAACCAGCTGGTGTTCGGTCACATTTGCACCCTGAGCTGGTTTTCTGCCAGTCACAGGAGCACCCATGCTAGCAGAGCAGAAGCTGTGAGGAACCATGGCCAGGATCACAGCAGTCCCATCTTAGGTTGTGTTACGGTGCTACAGAGCTCGTCACAAGGGAATGAGCCTGCTCGGATCTCTGAGGGTCCTTTGTGCTGTGGGGCTGTCCGTGCACAGGAGCTTGGCCAGCACAATACACCTGTGGGGGAGTGAGGATACAGCACTCAAAGGAGACAGCTTTTTTAATGGATCTAAAGTCTACCAGGGTCTTCCTTCTCCCTCCTGGGACTGGGGGACAGGACCTCGACCGCACCGTCTGTTACCCTCGGTTTGTCAGAACTGCACCCTGCTGTGAGGGCACTGAGGGCAGAGTAAACGGGTAGAGAGGCAGGGCCTGTCCTGAAGAGGCTGTTGTGCAAGTGCATGCAGTTGTGGTTCTGAAGGCAGAAGGCAACTTTGGGTTTTCTCAAGGACTTCTCAAAAGAGGCAGAGTTAAGGTTCCTTAAGGACGTATCTTCAGCTCTGCATTTTGTACTTTTCATGGTAAGGATGGGAAGTTTACTGCAGGCATAGCCTGGAAGTTTTATTAGGCTGGCCTTCGGCACAGGGGGTCTGAGGGATGTCTTGCACCCTACAGTTCTGGGAGTCCTACACAGCCAGTTCATCTAATCTCATCAAGTCACTCCAAGTTTGTTTTCTCATAATTGTCTGGGCATGTGAAAACGATCTTACTCCACTTTTAAACGTGTTGCAACAAAAGAGTGAGCAGTGCCAGTTACTGCAGAGCTGCAGTTTGCCTTACAGTATATAGTTTGCTACAGAAAAGCAGCATGTTGCATTTCCTATTCATGTTCTTACTTGTCTCTTTCAGCCTCTTTTTTAACAAACTTCCGATTTACAAGTCGAGCATAACTGTAGTGGGTGTGTCAGGCTTGTGAACACACATTGAATAGACACTGGTCACTGTCACAGAACAGCTCTTAAACTACAGCTGCTTGAAAAGGGTCTGTGTGCTACTCAGAACTGAAGGAACTAAAATACACACCTTACAATAAATTATGTAAAGCCAAAAAGCACGTATATCCTTTTCAAGACACATGAAAAACTAAAATTTCAGAGGCTCCCACAGACTGGCATTTGACTTTGTTTTTCACTGGCTCATCTTTTGAGCTCGCCTGGGGCCTTTTTTGACCAAGATCAGTATTTAAAGGTCAATCCCTTAATCATTTTTAAAAGGCAAATGGACTGCCTTCACTTCTGACGGCCCCTGGCTGTGGTTTAATCCCAGTGCCAGCTCCGCTTGCTGAGCCACGTCTGCCACGCACACAGCCCTTTGCCCTGGCCCCAGCGCTCGCCTGGCTGGCACGGGGACGGGGACAGGGACAGGGACAGGGACAGGCATGTCCTGCCAGACGGGCAGCTAAAGCACATCTGAGGGGAAAAGCTAGTTTTCACCTGCGAGATCTGCAGGAACCCCCAGTGCGGCAGCTGAACTGGCGCTGCCTGCAATCCCTTGCTGGAAGCATCAGCTCGATGCTTTATGACTGGAAGGTGATGAGATACACCTCAAGTTTTTAATCAGCTTTCAGGGGAGATGGCAGAAAGTACAGAGAGCCTGACAGCTCTCCCGCGAGACCACTCCATTGTAATATATGGATATATGGATAACTTACAATCCAGAAATTATAATAAAGAGCAGAAGTCATGGAAAAGTTCAGCATGTTTCTCGCGAGGGGAGATCTAAGGCGCTCTCCGAAGGGGCGGATCGGGCTGAGGTGGGTGCCCCGGCGGTGCTGAGGGCTCTCAGGCGCCGCCCGCCCCGCGGCCAGGAGGGGCCTCACACGGGCACGGAGCGGGGGGACTGAGGTGAAAGGGGGGGAGATGGGGCAGTCCCACACCCCGCCCACCGAGGAGGGCGAGCGCCAGGGAGCGCGCGGGGGCGGCCGCCACACGAAATGGCGGGTGCCCGCCGTTACCTCAGCGCGTTGACCGGCGGGTTGCGGAGCCGGATGACGGCCACGGCGGCGGCGCCCCTCGCGTACTGCGCCATGCCGAACGCCCGCCGCTGTCCCCGCCGCCCCGGCCCCGGGCCCGCCCGCAGCCCGGCCCCGGCGGGGCGGCGCCGCACGGCGGGTGCTGCCCGCGGCCTGGGGGCGGCGGCGCTGCCGGGGCCGGGCGGCGGGCAGCGTGCCGTGCTCCGCTGCGGAGCTCTGCCAAGGGCTGGCCCTGCGGAGACCCTGCTCGAGGGTCTGAGGCCTGCGTGGTTTTGAAATTAACGCAGGGGAGGTAAAGAAGTGAGGATGTGGTGAGCTCTGCCACGTCTGTAAAATCCTACTTAGAACAATATTAATTTAAAAACCTAAAAGATGTGGGGGTGTGAAAAAGTAGTTCCTAATATTACAAAAGCATCCTTCACACTAAAATGTAATTTAAGGGAGAGAGAAGGTTCCCTGGGTGTTGGAGAAGTGATGGCTTTGTACATGGCTCTGTGGTGGCCGGTTGCCCAGCCCAGCCCCGGCACCGGGGCACACTGCGCTGTAACGGGGCCCAGCCCAGGCCTGGCAGAGTGACCCCCTGAGCAGGCCGAATCCTCCAGTAACTCCCACAGAAAAAATCTCAGCAACTGCAGGTGCTTCTCCCAGGTGTGGGTGTGTAATGAGGCCTGGCTTTCCCTGTGTGTTGTAGGGTGTTTGTATGGGGCGAGGTATATTTATTCTAATTAGCTTGTTGTGGAATGTTAACTTTGCTTGAAATGGTTTCATATCTCTGTAACCTCTCTTTTATATCTCTTGGCCTCAAAAAGTCAGCCACTAGGCTGGTAGCTGCAGCTCCTTCCCCTGGTCTAGAACAGCTACAGATAATGTGAGAACTTGATGTACGTGTACGGAAAGGTCCATATGAATATGTAGCCTTCGCTCACTGCAACCGCTGTCTTTCTTACCGCTGTTGTGGTAAATCGCTACAGCTCTTCTGTCATTTGTCACATAATATAAAAAACCCCACCCAAAATGTACATTTTTACATAATGTAAAAAACCCCACCAAACCCCAGGGATATTTTCTGCAATTTGCTTGTAAAACTGTGTTTTGGGAGTTTATAAAAATGGTGCAAACTATGCCTTGGTGCGCTAACTGATCTGTTGCATTTTTATTAACCAGAATGAAACCAAAGATCACTCAGAGTTGTACTTTCTTTTTAAAATTTACAGGTCTCTTTTACTTGTCCTTTAACGATACTACTGCTATCATTGTGACAAGAACTTCTGAGCATGAATAAACACAGAAGAAAACAGTTCTCAGCAAAAGAAAGCTCATAGGAAAAAAAAGGAAAAAAAAGCAAGCTCTACAGAGTCATGGAAAGGCTCCAGTAAATGTTTAAGGTTTATTGATATAAGCCTTATGTTTGTCTTCTTTTCTCCCTAAAGATAAATAGAGTTTGGTCATGAGCAGAAGTGCATTTAAGTGTATACAGCAGAAGAAATTTAAGTCTCCAGAGCTTTGTTCTGTGCTGAGTTTACAAGGACCAAGTGCGATGGCCTGAGCATAAATGCAGCTTCCAGACCAATGGAGGAAAACGAGTACATGGGCGTGGGCTCCAGGCTAGGCATCTTGCTGGTTTTTCCTCTCACAGCTTAGCTGTTTTCACAACAGTCTGATCCCAGGCAATGCAGCTCTGTGGTATCAGAGCTGATCTGAGCACAGGCAGCTGTGGGAGGGGGTGAAGGTTGCAGAGCCTGTTGGTGGTGCACTTAACCTTGATAAAATGTAATCAACACGGTCAAGTTTTTTTCTGTAAACTTTTGAGTATTTCACCAAAACCTTGTGCAGGTCTCCAGTGCTTCTATTTCTAAATCTATTTTGTGAGGAGCAGGGCTCTTCCCTGCACTGCCTGGCGGTTTATACTTGGATGAAAACAGCAGTTGACTATGAAACCGCAAGATATGGTGGTGGCTTTCTCTAGTCCTGGGCCGGCCAAAAGAAAAGATATCTTGCTATATGAAGAGAAATACTCTAACTGCATATCTAAAATTGCTCACATCTTCATGCTCTGCTAGAGGACACCTCTACTCTTGTCTGCAGCGGCTGATGCCATTTCAGAAGTAAATGATGATTGTGGTAGAGGCTTAACTTTCTTACACAAAGTTGGAGTAGTAATGAAAAGCTTGCTTTCAACAGGACAAGGCAGGCAGTGAGGTAGGTTGTGGATATTCCTCTGGGGTTGTTAAGTTTTGTCATCCCTTTCATAACTGGTCTTTTCACTGCAGAGTAGAGGATAATGCTCAGAAAATATACCTGGTGCCCATTCCAGCTCTGGAAAAAGTATAGGCTTCTCCAAGTGGGAATATCAAAGCCTTAGAAACTCCATTACTAGAAGTGGAAATGAGGGATATTCACCAAAGGACAGATTTTAATAAATGTGAATGTTGTGCTTTGTCTTCCAAACCCCTCAGAACATGCTGTGGTAAAAGAAAAAGAATCCTGCTTCTTCCTGAGCTGAAGCAGCACAAGTCTGTCAAGTCTCCAACAACCTCCTGGGATCATCAGCCTTGTTCAGAAAGTGCTGAATGATACAAACAATGCTTCATTTATAGGCGGCTCAGGTTAATTTTTATTCTACTATATCATTGCTGCAAGGTACTTCAGAAGATGCGGCTCGATTTGCTATAAACTTATTCACATGGAACGAAAGTTCCTGTAAAATGATTACTGACTAGTTGCCCAAAACATGTCTGTTTCTGACCCCAGAGGCATTTGAAAAGGAGGGTCTGCAGTGATATTCCAGTTGTAGGAGCAGTGTATTTCCACTGGGACTACCTCAGAGGAATATGGAAAGTCTAACTAGCTGTATTGTGCAATCTGAGCTGAGGTTCTGTGGTATATAACCTGTGGTCACAGTGCTGAGAGGGGGTAGGAGCTCTGAAAACTTACTTGTTCTTGACAGCAGCTGGTTTGAACAGCAGGCTTGAATTACACCCTGCTGTTGAAATGACAGCTTGGAGGGCCAGCTAAATTCACCAACTGTTTTCTGCTTTTCTTTTACAGCTATGACCTTTTAAAAAATATATTTTTTTGCTTTAAAAAAGATTATTTGGTGTAAAAAGAGCTGTTGATATCCTCACCTTTATAATCTTTTGCCTGGTACACTGTTTTGTGATCCTAGCCAATACCCTCATCTGTAGTAAAACCCAATATTGGTAAACATCTGAACACAAAATAGTTTTCAAAGGTTCCTTTGGTTACACACACCTTTAGGTGACCTCCTCTGGTAACTCTAAGGTCCTTTTCCAAACTATCTCCAAAAACAGCCTTCCAGAGCCTTAGTGAGCTGGAGTTCAGCACCTCAGGGCTAGTATGTATAGCTCTTTGAAAGGCACAGCTGGAGCAAGTGTGGTAATTTATATACTATAAAAATAAAATTAAAAAATCTACACAACAAGGCTATGTGGGCTATGAAATTCTAGAGTTTAAATTTCTGCTGAAGAGCCTCAGCTCGTTTTAGCAAAGGAATTCTAGTTTGAAGTGATAAAGACATACTTGAAAACTTGTCCTCCTTGCTGAGTAACTTTGAGGCTTGTTTTCCTTTAGCAAAAAAGATTTAAAATGTCTTAGAAACTTTGCCTCCTGTTCTGTCTTGTAGACCAAGGCTGGGCATAATTAAATGCCTAATTACATTTGTCACTGTTAATATGTACTTAAAAACAGGGCTGTAGGTGGAGAACGGTTTTATATCCAACACTGCACTCCCCCTCAGAAAGAAACAGCTAATTTTCTTTTAAAATGTATCAGTGCAGGTGTGGAGAGCCCGGCAGGTCTCTGAGCAGGACAACTCCTTGTCTTACTGAGGTTTTACTCTGCTCCTTGGCTTCTTGAAACCAAGAGTTACCTCTGTAAAACTCCCCACTGCATTTGTTATTTATATGTATAATTTTAACATCCAGACCTGCAAAGACAAGGCTGTTGACAGTTTGCACACATAAAGCTGGTCTGACATATTTGTGAGCAATGTACAAACCCACAGCATTTCCCATTGAGTGGGTTGCCGCTTCAGCATTTATTTCTGTCTGTACCACTCTGTGCATTTCAGATTTAAATTTACTTAAACAAAAATTACCATTTCAAATGGAAAATCTTGACTTCTCTCTGCCAGAACAAAGTATCTGCTGGTTATTTTTACCAGTGCAAGCCTATTTCATGATTTTTAAGCTCCGATGTTTGAGTGGTTTGAAAGCAACACCTCCTGGCAAGCCGTGGTATTGCTTGTGCAAGCAGAGGCCTTCCTCTTGGATTGATACTCCAGACAGCGGAGTCATTTGCAGCGATAGTCCCTCGCTCCTTAGCATGCAAATCGCAGTGTGATCGATGTGGCTGTTATGATTCCCACTGGGGGAGAAATAAATGTGGGAAGGGTGTTCCCGAAGTGTTTAAAATGACAGCAAACATAAGCACGTAGTGCTGTTGTACAGGTATTGCTGCCTTTGTTTTTTATACTACGTGTGCTTGTTTACAGTGAACAATATAACCAAAAGCAATGCAGGACTTTATAAAAAAAATTGTGAAGCCAGCAAACAAAGGATGCTGGCTACCATCCCCGTAAATGGTAACGTGGACATTAGTGTTCATCTTTGCCCTCTTAACTGATTCCCTTTGTATCCCAGCGTAAAACTGGCAGAAAACAGGATTCAGAACAGTTTCAGAAACCTTCTGGAATGTTCACAGTATCCCATTCCCTTGGTGCTAATGCAATGTGGCTGTTCTTAGGAGCAAATGAATATACTACAAAAGACAGGGAAGCACCACAGAAAACTGCTAAAGAGCAAGGTTACAGTCCCCTTACAGCATCTACGTGTGGTTTAAGGTACTGTTGTGCAGCATCACTGTGAAACCATCCAGCATGCTAGAATAACTTGAGGGATCAGACACGAAGAATGCAGGTAATTTATACAGAAGACTGAGATAGGATGCAAATGTTCATATAATTATGATGAATAAAAGCAACACAAGTCATTGCAGAAGGCCATTTCTTGGAGGAGACTAAGATTGTCAATAATGATGACAAGATACATATAATGCATAAAAGTTTCAGCTGTCTATTCCAGATCACTGGTTGTTGATGTACCATTAAGGAAACTTTTCTGTCGAGCAATAAAGCATCTGTCAAAAGTTTGGCATCTTAATATCCAGTTCAGCCACGTAGCCTGCATCCTTGTATTTTGAGAACTGGCTGAAAAATTATCTATTGGAGCTGGTATCCCTCAGTCTTCGAAAACATGGGAAACAGATGACAAGGAAAGCATTTTGCGGTCTGCCTGCCCTAACCGCACCCCCGACAGACCTGGTGCACCTCTACCCATGGCAGCCCAGCGGGTCACCGAACCTTGGCTCTGCCTGGCGGGGCCGGCCCGTTCTCCCAGAGCGCCGGCGCTCGGCAGCCCGCCCGGGGCTGCCCACACGCACCCGAGTGAGCCCAGGGGGCCTCAGGCGGGGAGCGCCTCGGGCTGGCACCGCAGGCCGCCAACAACCGCCTCACGGCCACCTCACAACCGCTTCACGGCCGCCGCCCAACCGCCGCCCGTGCGCCGCTGCGCCTGCGCGCCCGCTGGCCGCGCCGGGGCGGGGCGCGGCGCCGGAAGTGACGCGCAGAGGCGGGGCCGACGCTGAGCGGGGCGGTGCTGCCGGCGCCGGACGCGGTGCCCAGGTAACGCGGCGGGGCCGGGCCGGGGCCCTCTCCCGGGCCCCTCCTGTCTTTCAGCGGCTGAGGCAGCGGGAGGGTCGGCGCGTGCAGGGCCGCCGTGTGCAGGGCCGCCGTGCCGGGGGTTGCCCCGGAGGTTGCCCCGGAGGTGAACGGCTCCGGCGGCCCCTTAGCCTCCCTTTGGCCGCTGTGGGAGCGCTGGGCCCCGCGGAACGGCCGGCGGTGGGTGCTCCCGGGTGGGCCCGGGCGCCAGGGGCACGGGGCGCGCCCCGGTGCTCCCCGGTGCCACTTCTCCTTTGCAGGGCCGAGTCGGGGGTTGTCCCCCCTGTTCGGAGCGCGTCCCTTCCGCGCTCGCGTATTTAAAACAACAAAAAGGAGGTTTTCATATTAAAAAAAAAAAGAATTGCAGCCGCGGCACTGAGCCCTCTGAAGAAGCGAGGTCTTGGTAATGCCTATTTTGAGGCAGATGAACAATCTCAGGGTATTATCTCCTCCTCTTCCCGGGAGGGAGGAAGCGTTTAAGTAAATCTCCAGACGGAATCCGAAGCAGATCGTTACTGGGTTAAGGCTCTGGCGTCTGTCGTAATCCTGTCCGTGCAAAACGTCCCAGAGGCTGTTAATAAAAAAAGAAAAAAAACTGCGCAAGCTTTATGGTTTTGTGCTCTGTTCCATTTAAAAAAAAAAAAGAAAAAGGTGGTGTGGTAATTCCAATGCTGCTTTCATCTGGCAGAAGTTTGGAAGACTGAAGGGGATGGCTTTAGTGGGGACTTTGCTTGCACTATATCTGGTTTAGCCCAACAGAGTGAAAGAAAATGATAACTGGTCAGAAGTGAAGCACTTAAAACTGAGGGAGGACAGCATGTTACTTTCTTGTAGGGATAGGCAGCTCCCAGGGCAGAATCTAGTACTGCTCGGTAATTTGTGCTGAATGGGTGGAGATAGGTATAAGTAATGCTTGCAAACATAATACAATGAAAATAAAACCTTTAGAGAAAATGGATAGGAACTTGTTGGCTTCCTTTCTCATTGGACCTTTGTGGCAGTTTTGTTGCTAGAAACTACTAAGACCTTGTGGCTTAATTTGTAGTTGTTCTTCTTTGATCCTGTAGTTTTACATCTCATTCTCAAAGCAGAGTGAAAAAATAAGGATAAATATTTTATGCATCCATGCTGAGATGAATTTGAGTCCTGATCTGATTGCTCCAAGGAGGCATTTGAGATGTGAAAGTGTACATTTTTGTAGAAACTGTATCTATCAGTAAGCATGGAATTTCAAGAGAGCAGGTTTAAGATTATGTTACTGCTGAAAAGGGTGGCCCTGCAGGTTCTTTTCCAGCCCTCTGATTGTTTTCATTGCCTCTCGTGCTGGTATAAGCGGTTGTGTGGTCGGCTGGATTCATCTGCCAAACCAACCAGCAGTTAGCACCATATAGAAAGTGAACTTATGGACCTGACTGTGTGTCTGTACTAATGATATGTATGTAAGAGGGAGAGGCAGGTCTGCCCATTAGGCAGTATTATGGGTCACATTCAGTTTAGCTGCTTGTGAATTCCCCGAGGCTGTGCTTCCCTGGACAGGTGAGCTGCCCTAGTGTTTGAGGTTTGTTTTTTTGGTGTGTTTTTTGTTGGTTTGGTGTTTTTTTTTAAGATGAAAGCTGTGCAATACTGTCTGTCTCCTTATTTCATGATGTGACTAATACTGTCAGCCCTGCCCCTCGCTCCCCCTTTCCCTTTTCTGAGTAGAAATATTTTAATTTTGTTTCCTAAAAAAAGTTCACTGTTGGGTGATGACCAGTCTGGTACATGTGAAGAGTTAGAAATGTAGGAATGGAGAATTTTTAGAAATTTACCTGTGGTGATTATCACCAATATCTCCACTGGAATCGTTGCTGAAACATGTTCAATTTTAGAGAACAAAAGCAGTTTCTGCTAAATGTAAAGATGGGAGTGCTAACAATACATGAAGAAATTATATTTAAACACAGAGAACAGGTGGATAAAGAATTGAAACAGATGAAACAAGAAATTTCTCTCAGTTGCTGAGTTTTGGTCTGAACTGTATTTTAACAGCTGTTTTTGACATCAGAAAGATCTCTGTCCAAAAAATGATAACAGATGAGACTATTAGCAAAGCTTTTCATCAGTGGAATCCAAATAATTTTCTGGGGATGTAAACAATCTGGTTAGCTTCACTAAGGCTAAGGACAATTGACCTGAAAAAAAAAGGTGTCTTTTGTTTATTGTACTATTTTAAAGGCTACGTTATTTTAAAGGCAGCTCATAGATTTTATTAAGATATTTAGTGGAGAATAAATACTTCTTGTAATGTCCAAGAGTTTTATATAAGCCTTTGTGACATAATTTAATGTCTTCATTGTAATGTTAAAATACTGCTTCTTGAAAAAGTGCTGAATTTCCAGAACTTGTTGTGGTTCAGTTTTACATTATTTTTGCACTGTGGCTCCTGCCCCTGCCTTGAACCTGTTCTGTCGCATACGCGTCATACTGTTTAGATTTCCTTTCACAGAAATGCTTTAAGTCCCTTATTAAAATTATTAAAGCTGAATCTAACTGCTGTCCTTGTAGAATTTATCTTTACAACTTCTCATAAAGAAGATAAATTGCCCTTTATTCTTCTTTGTTAGGAAAGATAGCGTAAGATTTAATAAGTTACTATATCAAATACTCTAGGTGTGTCTCAACAGTACAGTGCTTAAGTTAAATATTGACTTGCTGTATAGGACTTTGGTCTTGTGTAACCCTTGCTGAAGCTGCAGCCAGGAGAAAGGTATTATTGCTGAGATAATAACAACTTAAAATTTCCCCCTGCCAAACTCAAGCCAGTCTAGCTGTGCACAGAAGCAGCTACTGGTGGCAGAGGAGGCTCAGCAACCTTCCTGTTGTATACTCATGCTCAGTGTTGGTAGTCTCTGCTGTATGATGTGAGTAGGTAATTAAGCTTGTACCTGGGGCAGGTGACAGTACTTTTCTGTCTCTCTCTAGATAATGAAGTGATGAGAATTTGAGGTCTCATCATTGATGCCAAGTCTGGTGGTCCTTTCTAATCTTGCTTTTATTTATGCTTAAACATACCTTTAGCTGGAAGAAATTTTGTGTGTCAGGCCGTCTCCTTTCTGTGATGCTGCCTCCCAGTATAGAAGGCTCTTTGTGTTTTACATACAGATTCCCTTGAAAAAATAAACATTTCTTATTCTTGCAAAGGGTTGCTTTCAAATATGAACTAAGTGTAACTGGTTCAGTATTTTCAGCCTGCTCTGTGCCTTTTTCCTTGCTGTTGTGGGCTTTCTTATAAAGGGCTAAAGTCTGATTGCCAAATTTTATCAAAAATAGAATTCCTCTGGAACTGACGAGATAAATTTTGTCCCTCAGTGATGTAGCATGTATCGTTCTCGAATGCTTTGCTGTGGGGAGCTCAGCATGCAACACAGCCGTACATGAAAGAAAACTAATTTTTCTCTACCTAAGAGGCTTTGTAGGAGGGAGGCATCTTAGTTTTTTTTATTTGCCAGTGGGGAATAGGAGTTTCGAAGTAATGAGGAGGTTGTAAGCAACAAAAAGAGCCAGTCATCTATGATGCTTTAGGTGAAGGAATTTCTGCATCTTTTAATAATAAGGCATTTTGAGCTGTTTATATGTGAGTGGAGGAATAAGTTATTTTGGATCCTTGGTAAGCCTGGTTTCCTGTCAGAATCTAGTTCTGGGAAGATTTTTCTCCTGTATTACTGGAAGAAAGTTGGGTTATGTCATGTGTCAGCATTGTTTGCTATAAACTGAGGCTTTAATGGAAGAAACATTTTGTTTTAGATGTAGGATTGGGTTGATAGATCCTGCCCTTTTACTTACTTTAAACCTTTTCCCTAAATGTGATGGGCATGAATTGCTCCTTGTTCACTCTCTGGATATTCTGGAACATGTGTTTATAGAGTGTCTGTGAAGAGCCCATGGAGTAAAAGGGGATTCAGGCTTTTACCATTCCCATCAATTTTTTCCACTTTGTGAATTTAATGTTCTGATATGATTCCTTTTCAGGTGTATTTCAAAGATGCATGAATGTTTGGTGTGACTGAGGTCAAGATTCAGGCTGAACTCCAGATGGTGGTCAGAGGATTACTTTGAGAGCTAATTATGAGTGTTCTTTGTATAAGTCTGAATAGTTACATGACAAAAATGTTTCTTTAATGATTCATTGGGCAATTTAGTGGGGAAAAAACACCCAACTTTTTAACTTCCTGATGAAGCGTGTTTTTTTCCCTTAGCCCACCTGGCTCGTATTGAACTGTACCCCAGCATTTGCAGGCTGTTTTAATGGATGTTAGTTTGCTGACTCTGAAAATGAGATCTATGATATCTTTGAAGTCCCGATATCTTATTCTCTCTGCATGCGTGGCCTACATTTCTCCTTGCATCCATCTACTGAGTGAGTGTACTGCTATGGTACGAGCTGCAAACAAAGACCGCTGCCTGTGGTTTATTCAGGCGTAGACTCCATTGAATTAGTGAATACTATTTTTGGAGTTCCCTGGGGGAGAGGGTGGTCAGCCTTTCTAACCTCAGAGCCGAGCAGAGGGGAGTGTAGCAATGCCAGCTTTAGTGTCACTGTGCTCCGTCAGCTGTCGGTGGTGCTTCTGTCAGAGAGGATCCTGTCTTCTGCAAAGGGGTGTTAGCGGCGTCATGCAGCAGCAAGTTGGTGAGAAAACATTCATTTTACTCTGTTGGTTTGTGCCAGGAAACACCTTGTCTGCATTTCAGAGACTCCTGAGTTATGACTGCTCCTGTCTTAGCCTAACAGATTTGCCCTCTGACTCATGGATAAAGGTCAATGCCCCTGACACCCGCAGCTCCAGATCACTGTGCCAGCCTGTTCTTGTCAGGTTGCATTGTCACTGTCTTATTTAGTGTCTGGTGCTGTGGCCATTACAGTTTTGGCCTTTGCTCTGTGGCAGGACAGCTTAGTGCTAAAGGGGATGAAGTTTCCTCTCAGTTACGTCCCTCCCTGTTTCTGGACTATTTGTGTATCCCTTGAAGAGCAGTTTCCCACTGGTGGTGTGTGTCCAGTGCTTCTGCTGGCTTCAGAGCAGCCAAACACCTGAATGTTGCTGGAGGTGGAGAAAACATAGTACTGGGGTCTCATGCTGGTTGTGCCATGGACCTCAGCAGGCAGCAGATAGATTTCTGAGTTTTCCTTAATATCATTTGTTTTCTACCTGTTTTTCTGATAGCAACCTGAATGCTACAGTTTGCAGTGTTGCTTGGTGGCATTAGGACACCCCTTTGGGAATGTTTAAAAGTTGCTTTAGTCACAGGGTTGCTGAGAGGACTTCCCTCTCTTTGTACCTCCCTCAGTGAAGGTTAGTATATCATATAGGTGACAGAGTACTTGGACCTTCCTGTTTTAGATACAAATAGAGCACTCTTTTAATGGGTTGTTTACATTCCTCAAGGTGCAGTGTCCTGTAGTTTCGATGTACTTGCCTGTCTGTAAGGGGAAGAAATACTGGTGCTGGTTCACTGATCTGGTGTGCTCCTGTGATTGGAGACTCTCCCTGCAGTCTGGTGGGCAGAAGATTGTGCAAAGGTGCTGGCTGTAAGCTACAAGTAGTATTTTTGTGTTCAGTCATCCATTGCCTGTTTCTGGGGGCAAGAGCTCTCTGAGGAGAGATAATCTGAACTGTTGATGTGTGCTGTTTAGTGCAGTCAAGTTCAGGAGCAACGTAAGCTGACTAGGTAGGCAGTCAACTGTGGAGGTATCTGTATTGAAGCCTCCTAGCACTTGGAGTCATGGAGAGTGTTTGCAGAATCATTTTTTCCCCAGTGTCTAGGGCTAGAATGTACAAGTTGCAACAGAAAGAGTCATCGTGATGTCCCTAAGAGATGAAAGGATTTGTTGGGTTTTCCTTTGTCAGGGAACAGTTGACCTTGGGACCAGTGCCTTGAGACTGCTGGTGAGCTGGCTGCTTTCCTATGGTTCTGAACACGCTGAAGCAGCAAAGATCATTCCCTAGACTCTGAGTGTGATATTTGGTCAGTGTCCTCGTCAGAAACCGGATTACCTTGAAGTCAATCTCTTTGACTTAATTTCCAAGCGGAACTGTCAGTTCTCTTCCAAAAAAATCTAAATCTAAGCCTAGGTTTCCTGATTCATGGGGTGGGAGGTTATTGTATGTCTAACCCCAAACTGGCTGCTGCTCAAGGTTCTGCAGCATGTGATGCCTGGTGTGGCATCGGATGATGGATGGTTGGTTTGTTGATTCCCTCCTGGCCAACTTGAACTTTCTGCCTATTTTGTGGGTCACTCATATGGTTGCAGGGCCCAAAGAAAACCCTGAGTTCAGATTTGTGTTGCATTGCATGGGCTGGGTACTGGGTAGTTCTTGACACTTAAAACAGCCCACACTTCTCCAGTACACGGCTGTCATCAGTACCAGGAAAGATGATAGTAAAGAACCTGCTCAGCAAAATGGCCAGTTTCCCCTTTTTGTGCTCAGTGAGTTCAGTGGTTTTTTTGGAGGTTGCAGTACTTCGTACTAATTAATTTCTCTTATTTTCTGGTAGGTCATGCTTTTTCCAGGTCGCTCCCTAAGATTTCATTTCAATCTTTTTTCTGAAACCATGCATCTCCACGGCAGAGGTGCTATACCACACTTGTGTGTTGAGAGAAGACTTTTATTTAATAATTAGAATTATGCAAAAGTTAAAGTTATTAAATCTTCCAGGTGTCTTTTGAAGCTACTACTGAGAGAGCAAAGGCTATTGTCAGAGTCGCTTGAAGGTGCATTAGACTCTTAGGAGCTTGTTTATGCTTTGTGTAATGAGACATATTCCTTGTCCTCCTTTCCCCCTGGGCTGGCTCAGATTATGCTGGTAGTATTTAGTGAAGAACACTTCCAAGTCTGATGTCACTCTACAGCAAAAACCTGGAGGTTTGTTGAGATACACACCAAGCACTGGGACTTTGCAGAGTCATCCAGGAATGAAACTGCATTTTGCGGAGCAGAATGTACTGAGATTGCCATTTGCATGGAGGACCCCGACACTTGTTTTTAGATAGCTGTGAAAGAGTAGCTCCAAGCAGAGCTCTGCAAACACGTTGTACATGTGCGAAGTTGCCTGAAGTTACAAGAGAGCTGCTTTTAAGTGGCTGGTTTTCTTTAATCTGTATTGTTTGTATGACATTCCTCCTCCTCTCTTTGTAGTTCTTCCAAACTCCAGCAGGAAGTTGAGGAGAACTGTGAGTTTGGGATATATCCAAAACCTCTATACCTGTGAGCCTGTGGAGAGGTGTGGGACTTGCCCTGCAGATATGGCCAAATGGGAAAAAAAATCTTGGGGAGACTATTCATCTGGAGCAGTAAAGTCTGAAAGTGAAAATAGGTAGTACGTACTGAGCTGTAGTTATTGGGAAGTAGGTGTCTTTTCCTAGACTTCCTGGCTAGTGGGAACCTTGAGAGTGTGACCTGAGTAGTCTGAAAGAGATGGAGGGTTTCACTGCCTTGAGTAGCGTTGTGACTTTTTCACGGACACCCAAAAGGACAGAATATTGATAACAGAACTGCGGGATATGCTGTGTTGAAATTTTATCTGCCTAAGTAGCTGCTAGTCCAATTCCATTAATGTTTGCATATTTAATAAACTTTTAATGCTGGATTTTAATGAGTTGGCAGTTATCTCTGAACATCCAGCAGCAGCAGTCACAGAGTGTAGGTGGCTCTCAAATGCAGATTTCTCTCACTTAGGAGGCATGTGGCCTTTCCTTGGGCAGTCAGCATTTGCCAGGCTGTAGCATGCTTTGATTCAGTTTGTACTGATGTACATCAATAATGAACTGTTAATTTGGATGGAGCCCTAGGGTTAAGTTTTTCAGGGGAGAAATCTTTAAAAAGCTGGATATAAGAGGACACGACCTTGGTTAATCTCGTAAAACACTATTTATCTACTTGGGATGATTCTTACTACTGATCTAATTATTTTGGCTGCAAAATGGGCCTCCTAGGGAATTTATTTCTAATGTGGCATTTGCTCATTTACAATCCCAGTGCTTTTGCTTTCCCTTTTCAGCCTTAGTTTCCAAACATATATCAAATTTCTCACAATCCCAAGCAGGCTAAGAAGTGCCCTGGTTGTGCTGCACAGTTGGAACCCAGTGTCTCTAATGAAGTTAAGGAAGCTAATCTATTATTGAGGGTAACCTTGCTAAAATTCAGCAGAAAAGTTCAGTATTCGTGCTCTTGAGATAAACCTAAGTGAGTGAATATCTGTTGGTATGTAAAATGTAGCATGCAAGGTGAAAAGGGACTTTTGATAACACGGTGTAATTCTCACTTCTGGCACCAGTATGACTAAATAATTCACTTCCCCACTCCCAATCTTTAGGATAAAGTCTCAGTATGCTACTGTAATATAGATGCTCGATGTGGGTTGCAGGGGTAAAGAGTGGAGCCCTTACTGCTGCCTTTGAGATAAGACGACATAGGAACAGTGACTGGACCCATCAGATAGGTTTCAGGTGACCTTTCAGTGTGCTTGTTTAAAAGTCGGAAAAATGTTTATGTAACATACTATCTTTATCTGAGAACGCTGTATTTTAAATTGAAGTTCTTTTCGTATCTCCAGAATACCAATTTCTGAGGGGAAGAGCAAAGAGAGTAAACGACAAAAACTGATGGACCACTACATCTTCCAAAATGAGCCTCTTCACACTTTTCCACTGGAAACTAGCATGTCTTGAAGGTGAGTAGGTTTTGTATGTGACAGATGAGCTGCCCCATGTCCTGGGCCTTGACCATCAGTCTTCCCAAAGATAGATCTGTCCTCATTTCAGCTTAATGTGCAACTGCTTTTCTGGGCTGGCACAGCCCATAGAAGCATGCTTGTGAAAATGTGTATTTTATAATTGGGAGAAATATGTAGGAATTAAGTGGTATTTTCCACCATATCAATTAATTATCATTAATTTGGAAGCTCTTGAAAAAGAAAGAGTGCTTGGGGAAAGAGGTGAGCCATTGGGAACATGGATATTTTTTGGTGAGTGGAAGAAATGAAGGTGTTTTATTTTGAGGATGAGAGTTAAGTTTGTAAGACAAACTTGTGTTTAGTTTGTGAACATATTAAATTGGGGCATTTTCAAGTTCTGTTCCAGTCATACCTCAGATGGTATCACCAGTGTTCAGAGTAGCTGAGAAGAAGAGTGCTTGCTGTCGAAGATGGTAAATTAATTTCCCCAAAGTAAAGAACATAATGCTTGAATAAAATTAAATCAAAATTATATTTTGTAGAGTTTGTGTTATCTTTTATGTTATTTTTGTACTCAAGCCCCTTAGGGCTGTAGGCAGTGACTGTACAGTATTGCTTTTAAATCCTTTAATAACAGAAATCAAAATGGGAAATGTCATGTAAGTTCTGGACTCAACATTGAAATAAAACCAGGATTTCTGGGACCAACAGTTAAGGTTTAAAATATCTTGGTTTAGACTTTACTGTCACTTTAATAAATAACACGTGAAAGAAAGCCACGAGCCTATGTAAGCCAAAGTTTGCCTGCTCAGCAACATTAATTCTGATTTTTAATTAGGCTAATAAATTTGCTTTTCTGTTGGTTACTTTATGGATAATTAATTTTTTTTTTTTTTGGTACGAGCAACCTAGCATCTACAAACTCAAAGTTAATAGTGGAGTGTACGTGGTGAAAAATAGGGCTAGGTGGTTGTTAACTGTCATTTTGTCTGCACAGAAATTGCTCTAAAATGTTCAGCATTGGAGTCACAGGCCCCTTGTGTGTAAATGCTTTTTGGTGTGAGGAAAAAGGCCTGGTAGAAATTCAGCCTGTGCTGAGCTTGGTTTTTCTGTGTTTTTGCAAACTGGAAACTGTGTCTCATTATCCATGTGAGTTTCTTAAATATTTGTATATGTGGTAGTGCTGATGATCCTCCCAGGAGTGTATTACTTGACACAGGCACAAGAGGCTGCAGTGTCAGGGAACCTTACTACTTAAGGAGAAAAAGACTTTTAGCTAGAGAGAGAATACTGTTCACATTCCTTTGTGCTATTTGGTTTCTGATATAATCTGCACAATTCTGCATAAAAGGATGGAAACCTGAAACCCCCAAACTAAAATGCGTTACCAAGTTCTGAAAGGTTTCCTTGTTTGCAAGCGTCCTCCTCAGGTTCAATAAGAGCTGTGGAATGTTTTGCAAACATGCATGAGCAACTTCATTTCTATACATTAGAGCCACGGGACTTTCTATGGAAATTAGCCCTGGAAGAAAGTGATTTGCAATACTGGCTCCATATTCCGGAATCACAGCTTTGTTTCTGATTTGTTTTTCATTAATTGTAACTGTTACCCTGGATGTTCCTTATACCTATGTGTGGGGAAGAGTAATACTGAAGTGCTCAGAAGTACAAACTGAGGTCAGCTGAATATTTTTTTTTTTTGTGAGCTCTGACAAGTGGATTTTGAGTTTCTGTTGCTTTATGTAGTTAGACACTACATAACTTCCAGGAGAAATCCTGGAAGACTTTAAATAGGAAGTTGCTACTGATGTTTCACACTTTCTACCTAATAATGTGGAAGCTAATATAATACTACAGAAAAGTAGGATGTGTTCCAAGACACGTAAGTCGAGTGTTTTCCATGTATATGGAAAAATCAGCATTTTTTTTCTACACTGTGTTTGTAGCCTAAATGTTCAAAACATGCTCTTAGATCTTGGAGTGCCATAGTTTCTTCTACATTATGCTTTCCTTGTACATGAAGAGGCTGTGAATGGTTATGTATTTGTATAATGATCTTCAGTTGTTCTTTCGGGGAAGGATATTTTAAGTGCAGTCTATGCATTCTGCACAATTAACTATCTGTATATTAATCTCCAATATTAAAAAGTTCTTGTGATGTTTGAGTGATTGTATAAGTCTGTAGTTAAACCAGGTGCTGTTCATGTGTGGATGAAGAATGTTGTTTTGAAGGTAAAGATGTTATCTGTGAACCCTTTTGCCAAAAAAATCTGGGAAACTAGGGAATCTTACTTCAAAATATTTATTCTGGTGTAGTCTGTGTTTTTCTGTTCATGTGGATGAACAGAAATACCTCTTCTTGCTCTTGCGCCGACCTTTTTCTTTTGCTTTCACACTTGTGAAAAGTACAACTGCAATCTGTGGAGAAAGGTTGTGCAGCAGGGTAAAGGAAGAGGGAGAGTGAAAAGAGGGTATTTTGCTGCTATAAAGCTCCTTTGTTCTCTGAGGTCAGGAAGAGCTGAGCGCCCCGTAGTTTCATAAGCTTTTCTGTTACCTGCTCACATACTGGTCAGTAAGCATAAATGGGTGGATCCTCCTCTGTATGAGTCATTAAGTAAATATCAGGCAGTGCTGGTATTCCTGATACTGGCTGCTCTGAGTACTTGCTCCAGTTTCTTGCTTATTGTTGACTTGCTAATTTCTCAGCTGCTATCACAACCCTAGCAGATTTTGTCAGCACAGGGTCTTCTCACAGTGTGCAGTCGTAGAGAGACACCTCCATTGGACCTAGTAGCTGTTCCAGCCTAGTTAGAGGATGTATTTTCAACGGTAGCGGGAAAATATTTGGAGATGTTTCCAGTAAAACAGTTGGTACTGATTCCTGGCTCAAAGCCTCCTCTTGATCAGAGGCAGCATCGTGGTTTGCCAGATGGCCTGCAAGCTGGATCTGGTGCCTGCTCTGACTGCATCCCTCCTGCAGGCCAGGGCACCGGGGGAAGTGCATCTCTGGCCTCCCATGGGAGCACCAGAGCACGCTGTGTTCAGAGCTGTTACTAGAGCAGGAGGTTTCAGCAGTTCATTCGTGCTTGACTGCCTTTAGGGACAGCTGGCGGCTGCAGATAGGGCTTTGGGACTGGAGGTCTGTGAGCAGCTTCTCCGGCACCTGCTGCAGCCAAAGGGTGGCTGAGTAACGATGATATATGTTCTTCTCCTTGAAGAGGAGATTTGCAGCTTACGTGGGGCAGCAGGGCACTGCAAGTGTTTGTGCTCATTGGGAAGCCCTGCTAGGAAGGGAATAGGGCATGTTTATCCACTGGCACACGCAGGTGCCACAACACTGGCTTCCAGTGTGCACACATTCAGATACTGGACAACTGCTGGGTTTTGCCAAGGCTATGGATTTCTGTCCATTTTTCATGTGGATTAGACTGTAGCAGACTTCTATCCAAAGTGTAAAGCCTTGAATAGGTATAGGGGCCCCTGTTAGCTTCTCTCTCTTGCCTGTCTGCCCCTGCTATGTCATCACTTGGGGCCTTAGGGGATTTGAAAGTGCCTCTGTGTTTCTGGGTTAAATTTTTGTCTCATTGGGAGAAAAATTTGCTACCAATTTAACCTGAATTTTTACTAAATATGGACAGTTTGAACCTTGGGCAAAGACTCACAAACGGGATGATGCCACCCAGCCAGAATCAGTTGCCATCCTTACTTTCTTTGGGAGAGGGAATGTTTCTGGTGCTGGATGGCTGAGACCACTTTGGGGGAGTTGTCCAGACCATTAGAGACTAGAGCTGTGGAAGAGAACTGGGTAAACTTCTACGCACTCCTTTGCTGTTACTGTCTTCAGGGCATTGCTTATACCCATCTGCCAAGGGAAGCTCTTCCAGCCATCTCTAGAGGTGCTTACAGAAGTCCAGATAATCATGGGGTTCTATCTTTTTTTTCTTTTTTTTTTCTGGTGATCTTGAGGGTTTCATGTTGTAAACTGAAAGCACAATAGATGCAACTCAGTTGTGGTACAAGTAGTGTAATCAGCCTGAGATGCTCCAGGTTTCCTACAGGAAGATCCATCAGATTCATCCCCCCATTGAATTTATAGCTGTTGTCAATGTTACAGCGATGGGTTTGGCAGCTTGGTTGCCAGATACATGTAGGCTTTTTTAGATGTTTCATTTGCTGTGTTGGGAACCATTTGTTTTGCTTCAACTGGATGTGAAATATTACCACTGTGGACTGATGGGATTCACTTAAAGGCAAAGCAGGCTGTACAGTCAGTATCAGCCTGAGGCTTGCTGGTCTTAGAGTTGTTTTACTCAGCCACTGCACTGGAACTAACTTTCCATGAACAAAACTTCAGGGGTTTCTGATTTGGGACCTTACTGTGCCAGGAGGAGTCTGCAGCCCAGATGAGTTAGAGAATAAGTGTCCAGGCTGAAAGCCACTGTGCACTTGTCTTTTATTAAGACCTGTTACTAAGACCATCATTTTTGCAAAGCACAGCATGTTAAGCTGTCATTTAGTTAAGGGAATAAACTGTAAAAACCTTTAATCACATTGGAGGGGAAAAGGAGGTAACACTTCAGATTCCTGTGGTGTTTTTTCCAACTTTTTGAGCAAAACAGTTCTATTTTTATAGTATATTTTTCCTACATTTAAATATTGTGTAATGTATTTTTAATTTTTTTTTATTAAATTATGATCATGTGTAATGATTAGATAATGATTAGATACTGATTAGTATGAAAGAGGTGCAGCATTGAATTAATTGTAAATTTGCCTGGTAGCATCACTTGTCTGTATGTTGCCTTATCAAATCAGATACTGTTTCTCAAGCACGTTGCACCTGCTATCTTGAAAGAAACTCAATTACATTTCTATTACAGTAACATTTGCTCAGTGCTCCAAGTAAAGGAGAAGTTTAGTGTTACCGGTGAGGTGCACAGTAAACTTTTGCTTCGTTCATTTAGCACTTGACTTGCTCTTCATTCTCTGATGCATGAGTATTGCATTATCTGATATTTTGAAATAGCTGTCTTTGGAAAGGTGCTCAACTCTTGTGTTCTGTTATCTGTTACCACAATTTATTTTTCCTTGAAATCTAAACGCTGTCTTTGAGTCGATGCATCTTTTTAATCTCAAGCAAAGTGGAGCTCTAGTTTTATCTTTTCTATTTACACAACCTTGATAAAACCAGCCAGGTTATGCTGGAGTCAATTTGATGATAATAAATTCCTTCTGTTCTTCCTTAAGCCAAGTGAAAATGAAATAAGCTAAATTTACTGGCTGTTCTTCATGCCTTTTTGTCCAGTGCAGAAGAAAATTAAGCTATTTTGACCTTTCTCTGACATGTGTAGTCAGTGAAGATGAGGGCAGAGAAAGGCTTTGTAAAAGTAAATGAAGTCGATATTGGTCTTTCTAAAATTGTTATTAATGCACTCCAGTATGTGCCAATTAAAGTCACAGCCTGTGAAGGCAAGTGCAGGCAATCTCCGCTGCTATTTCATCTGCGAACACGTTACATGGTTTCAGGTCTGTGTTCTGATCTTTGAAGCGCTCTGTCACAGAGTTTTGGAGGTGGTGGCTCTGAGCAGGTGCTGGACACCTTATGGTGAGCTCTGTACTGCCCTTCACCTAAAACGTGCTTGCACTGCCAGAAGGGCAGCTCTGCGGAGTCTGAACAGGGCTGGCTGGAATCAGGAGCACCGGGGGCTTGGGCATACCTCTGCCAGCGATATACATACATGGATCAAAAAAAGGCTTGCAACGAACTGGAGGGTTTCCAACTTTAAAACTGTGTATATGTTATGTCCCTTTTTGTAAGAGGATCATAATTCTTTGTGAAAGTGGAGAGAAATGATGTTTCCTGTAAACACTACTAGGCACAGTACTGCTGAGATTAAAAAAAAAACAACCCAACCAAATAAAATAAAGCCAAAAAACCCCACCCAAAACCTAAACCCACTTGCTGATCCAGTGGCTGTACCAGTGTATTTTACTGCGGCAAGTGCACCAGTGTGTTTTGCTAATGGCCAGGGAGGCTGAGGAGAGATTCAGTTGCCAGTCTTTCTCTGTGTTGGAGTTGTGCTGACCTGGTCTGTACTGCAGTTAGGGCTGCGAGTTCATTCTCCCAAAGGGGTCTCGTAGAGGAGATGGTGAGTAGGGCAACTCACGGTGCTGGGCACTGTTTACTTAGTTCATGACAGGGGTCTGCATGCAAACTGAAGCCAGCTGCTGGCAGATAGCTAAAAGTGTTCTGTTCCTGTGCTGATGGTGGGGGAGTCCGGAGACACACGGACGGCATCAAATGGATTGTGCATTTGCATTGTCCAATGTAGCTGTAACTTGGGAAGTAAAAACTGAGTGTGCATAGTTTACCACCCAAAACCACCACACGCTCTGCGTGCTGCTGCTTCGTATTTTTCTGTTGTATTTGAAGAACTGAGCTGTGTGCTTTTTAAATTGCTTGTGTTTTCTCTTGAGTTGGCAGTTAGGAAGGGGAAAGCTTCATGTTTGCTTGACAGAATGTTGCAGCAGTAGCAGAGGATGTTGTATGCTCAGTCTGTGTAATTTCAGGTCTAACAGAACTCCTGCTTACACTTTGGTGTGTTCCTGCTTCTCCACTGTATATTTTCTAGACAGCTGTGCTTGCACTAGCTGACTTATCTAAGAAGTGATTATACTGGTATCTCTATTTGCTCTGCCCTGTACTGATATCAGCCTTCAGCCCACGCGCTCAGTTTCCAGTGTCAGGATGGGCAAAGTGGAAACAGCAAAATGAGCTCGTGCTTAATTCCTTGCCTATGGATGTGGGAGTATTGTACACTGACAACCTCAACGGCATAACTTCGTGGTGGATTGTGGTGGGTTGTTTACACGTAGGTTCCGGGAAATTGAAACCAGCCCTGATTTTGCCTGATGGTCGAGTTTCAAAACTTAGGTAATGTGACTTAAAGGACAGGCTTTTCCGGATGCACTTTTCTTCTAAAAATTAATCGTACATTTATCTAGCATGCCATCTCTTGCAGTTAAAATGATTGGCAGTTTATAGGAAATGCCATCTGAAAAATGCAAGGGATTAGCTTTCTCACAGTACATAAAAAAAAGCTTTGTTGTTTCTGCACCAGAAATGGCAAGGCTCTGTAATGGAGCTTGGAGGTATGCTACTGCAGGTTTTCATTTTGGTTTACTCCAGAAAGAGCTCATATCTTCAGAGGTACACATACTGTAGTTTGAAAACTACTGCTCTGGACAAAATGGATGGAAAACCCCAATTTTTAATTACCTTGCTCTGAAAAAAGGGGTTGTACAGAAACACTTTGCATCCCTTAAAAAATTAATGTTGGTGCAATGGTATTGATACTGGACATTGGATAATAAAAAGTTAAGGTTGGAGTTAGAGAATATACCCTGCCTGCTTAGAAATTTCTCTGCTTTGTTTTTAGGTGGCTGGATGTGCTAGCCTAGATTAAAACAGGCCGAGGGAGTGGCAGTGCAGCCAGCCTCTGAAAGTCAGGCCTTTCAGCTGCTTGCCTAAACTAGTGGATACAATTCTACATTTTATTAGTGTGTAATATTTACTAAGACTTCTGTTCGTATTATAAATGCTTCTGTATATTGCTTAAAAGGATGGGGAAAAACCATCTTGCCTAAGAAATAACTATGCTTTAGGGTTGGATGGAAATTTAACTTATTGGGACCTCTTGGAATGAATGCTGACTTTGCTATTTGTAGCAGTTAAGAGAATTTTCTGAATTTTATTAACACTGAAGGATTTCTATGCAAAAAGTACATATATATGTGTATATGTATATATGGCTATAGACATGTCCAGTGAAAATGGGCAATTTTATTAAACCATGAATTTAAGAGAGTGTTAGAATAGTTGCCTGGGGCTTCAGTATGATTTTTCAGTGCTCTGGATGGTTAATACAGAATAGACTAACTGCTAGGACAGAGAAGCCCAGAATAATTTTCCTTGTCCCAGTTAAGTCAAGATCTATTAGAGCAGTGGAAATAAGGTTTCAACAAGAGAAGGAAAAAGGGTGAGGGAAGTGTCAGCTCTCACTCTTGCTAGTGAGAGGGGAGAGTACACAAATTTACTGGAAGTTAGAATGGAAGAAGAGTGAGTATCTGTTGCTGGTGAAAATAGGCTACTGTTGCCACAGCATGTAAACAGGTTAGGAATGATTTTCACTCTTCCTGGTGCTTAAAAAAAAAACAACAAAAACAAAACACCCCCCCCCCCCAAAAAACCCCAAAACCAAACCCACAACTAAAAAACCCCCCAAAAAAACAAACCCTCCCCTGCCCCTGCAAACTATGAGTATTTGCAGTAGGACATGCAGGTCAAAAGAGTATGTGATTTTCTTTGACCTGCGTGTTTTTCAGGAAAGGCCGCTCCTCTGTTATGAAGCCTGATGCTTGAGCCATTACAAGTCATTTCTCTCCAATCCAGTACCACGGAATTGTGCCACACTGGCTACACAGGAGGCCTACTATTATCCGACGGCTTTGCTTCCCCTGATGCTGGGAGCAGGGAAGGCACAGCAGCTAAGAAACTCTTTAGTAAACCCTTTTCACTGTCTAGTTGATACTTTAAGTCTTTGGAGGAGTGACATCAAGTACTTATTTTAATGTACCTTTCTCCTTTTCCTAAGGTATTGTATTATACTCCTGTCATATCTTGAGATATTTGATTGTGATACTACAGTAGAAGTAACATTTCTGGGCAGCATATTCAAGGACCAGGAGCTTGAAAGGTGGGCTTGTGTGAGAGCATTTTTAACCTTCTCATTGCACCAACCTGTGGTGATTTACTGGGAAGGAGTATTTCTCCTCAGTAAGGAGGATTTCTAATCTCTTTTTGAAGTGCGAGTGTAACAAGGCAACTGGAAGGAATGAAAGGGTGCAGTGTAGAAGGCCAGGTGTTAGACAGCATTCCCGTATGTGTAGGCTCTTTGCTCAGTAGCCACAACCAGAAACCAGTATGTTTCTTGGCTGGTTAGCCTTCTAGTCCAAGCTGACAACCCATAAACTACCTGTTAGAAGAAATGGGGCTCTTCGCTAAAGCGAAAGATATTCTGCTTACTCTTCTTTGCAAGGAATTTGGCATTGTGCTTGAGGATTGATTTTCAGCAATAATTTCTGATAGTACTGTATCTTTATTCTCCTGTCAGCAGTCTGTCTGATATTTGAAGCTATGAATTTGAAAATATGGATAATTATGGGTGATCAGTAGCCATACCTTCATGGCTAACTCTTGTCTTTTATCAGTGCAGGACCCACACAAAAAGGGTCAAGGAACCTGGGTGCCGTCTTCAGAAACCACCATACCTCATTCCATTGTTTGATGAGTCCCTTTGATAAGTGCGTTTTGAGTGTCATAGTTCTGAGCATCTCGTTTGCTTGTGCTGTCCTACCCTGAGCCCATCTTTGGGATTATCTGTCATGCTCTTAGCAGAACAAGAAGATGCACTGGTGTGTTAGTCTTGCTGGAGGTATTACAAGGCCGAGGGACCAGACTTCCACTGCCTGTCTTTCCTCATTCTGAACTGATGATCTGTCTGAAGTACAGGAAACTGTTCTCACACTTGCGTGAAGATACAGTCCCCTCTCTCGCTCTCCCTGGTCTGCATTTTTCAACATCGGGGTTAGTTTCTGCGGTTCTCAGATTAAAATATGTATGTTCCTGTGTGGCTGAGATTTGTTATCTGTACAACATATTTGCTTTTGAACTACCCAGAGCAATGAGGCGATATCTGTAGTGCCTCCTAATGAAGGATGTGAGAAGGAAGAAGTTTGATCAACCTGTTTCTTCCACAGAGGAAGATACAAGGCAAACCCAAAGGGGAGGCAGAAGTGAGCACAAAGTGTTCTTCTCTTTTCAGCAAGCTCTTCTAATGTGCTAAAGAAAATTGTCCTTCATGTAATTTGACATTATTATATTCACAAAATGCAACCTAGAAAAATTGTACCTTTATTAGGCACTAACCATCTATAGTCAAAATCTTATTTTGTTCCTTTATCTTGATTACCTCTGTTACCTTGGGCACTTGGCAGGAAAAAAAAGCTGCATCATCCTGATTGCTTCATGTTTCTAAGATGTTTTTTTCAGAGAAACTCTTTCCTGAGCTTTGTTCAACCTCTAAAGTAGAATTTGGCCTTTCTGGGAATCATGTGAGATCAAGTGATTGCCTGGAGCAAGAGCATATGTACTGAAGCTGCAATAGCAAAGACCTTGATATGAAAGGCCACCTGGTATTGGTCTCCATCCCTTCAGCCTTAAAGTTTACCAGGTTATAAATTCAGCTTGTCATCTTCCTGTATAATGGCTAGCAGTTCTTTAGCAGACAAACAGGACAGTTTCTCAAGGATTATTTCATATTTATATCCCAGCTGGAAATCTCCATCTGCAGAAACCTCAGTGTAGTCTTCACAAAGGCATACAGAATTGTCTTTCAGCCTTCTTTCTGGGTGCTTACTTTACTATTTTCTTGGTTTTCCTGGGCACAGTCAACAAATCCATGTCAGCCTGTACCTTTGACCTTCAGTTTACAATCCAGCTTATATTGATACCTGGTAGGAGTAGAAAAAAAAAGTCCCACAATAGAAACTTTAATAGTATTTTTTCCAAAAACTGGTTTATAACAATCAGTTTCTGTGGAAAATTTCTTATTAAAAAACTTAAATGAACTCCTGAACAATTTCTGATTGAAGATGATGGGGGAAAATGTCTGACAGTCTGTATTGACGTGGCTGAACTTCACACAAACAGAGCATTGTTTAACCTGTATTTTCTGTTCATACTGTGTATTTTATTAACTGTGCTCAGCCAGAAATACACTTCTAGCAAGCTGGGATTTTATTTAGGGAGAGAACTTTATCAGTGTTGTAAAACAGATAAAAAATTCTTGATAGGATCACTGTCCATGCAGGTCTGTGGGCCTGCAATTCACCTCTCTTGCTGTGGTCACATACCCTTATGTGGCATCTCCTCACCCTTGAATCTGTGACATAAAGGACAGAGCACCTTTTCAGTCATTTTGCTTTTAAGTAGCCTTAGTAGTTGAGTATAGCTGTTCTAAAATACTTTTTCTTTCAGCCTGTTTTCTTCAGCTGAAGCACAAATGCAGTGGTTCCTTCAAGGCTACGTAGGTTCCAGTATAGCAGTATACGCAAGGTGCAGTCATTTTTTGCTTGGTTTGTTTTGTCTGCTGTTTGGCACCAGAGGGGACTCCCCTGTCCCCAACTGCTGCCAATGATTAAAAGATAGTTATCAGTCCCCAGTGGGAATAAATTTTTCCAGCCATTATTTACAGCTGGTTCTATCCTGGAAGGATGGAGTCACTGCTGCTATTGTCAGCTGGAGATGTAGGGAGGCTTTCTTTTGGTTCCTCTGTGAGAAAAAAGATGTAAAATACAGCGCTGGTGGTGGCTGTTAGCTTTACTGGTTGCCCATGGAACACTGCAGGAGGTTTTGCATGGCTATGGCTCAAACTCCATAATGGACCTGTGCTCTCTTCTGAAACAGAGTATCCCCATATCTTCTGATCTGGGGAGTAACCATGGTCACCTCGATCCTAGTAAGGAGAGATCTTCCCTGTAGTTGAGTGTCACAAAGGGCTGGGTCTCCTGGAGATGAACTGCTGCCTTGGAGCGTTCTCCCTTCTGCAGCCTTTGTATGAAGGGCAAGGTCATCAGCCAGCATTTGATAAGATAGGGCACAGCTGTTTTCTAAGGTGTGGTGCAATAGGTCTCGTTCTCAGGTGATGTTGTACCCAGCACTCCGCTGAACTGTCACAGCTGTGACATCGAGGTACCTACTTCAGAGCCCTCTATATGCTGCTAACCCTTGTGCTGCTGCATTGTGTAGTAGTGAAGGGAGAGAGCTAAGTAGGTTGCTGGGTTGTGCGTGCTGCATCTGTAGCACCAGGTATAAAAATCTCCTTGTTATTTTTCTCCTCTTTTATTTTTATACTTATGTTTTCACTTGGTGTCATTTAGAAATCAAAGCAGGAGTGTGCAGTTCAGCAGAAGATCTATGCTTACTACAAATCTGCTGCTTTGCTCAAATTAAACATTCATGGGGCCAGAGACTCCTCACTGCTCCATCTCAAGTCTTCCAGCCTCCAAGTGATGTTTTTTTTTTCTTTGTGCTTTGACACAGCTCCTGCAGGAAATGCAGTGAAATTATCCTCCATTGGCCTCTCTCCTTTCCAGCCCATCTTTCCTTTGTGTGTCCAGTTTGATTTTTTTCCTTAACCGCATCTTATGGGGAGCAGCTGTCAGTATAAGTAATATTCCCTGTGAGATGGAAGATTTCACCCCAGTAAGATGGGCTGGCCTTGGTTATTGGTATCTTTTTCTGTTTTCAGTGGTCTATACTGAGGTGGTGTAATTGGGTAGGAGCTCTTTATTCCTCAAACCAGGTAACACAGTGCTGCAGTACGTTACCTCCTGATGCTGTATGCTGTGTTGGTTGATTTGGTTTCTGCAGAGAATAGTGAGAAGCTTTCGAAGGCCTGGATCTTATCTGCAGGGTCCTCCCTGATCTGAAGCCTGGAGTGGAACCTGGACAATAGTTCTGTTTCTTGGGCACACTGGGAGTGAAGATAACTTTTACAGAAAAGAGGATTGTTTCTGAGGTGGTTCTCTCTGGTCAGACTTTTACAGGACCTAAGAGATGTTGCAAATGCTCAGTCTTCCCTGCAAGAGCATGGTCTACTTTTATTTCACTTTTTTTAGCTTAAAACAGTGCTGCATGGATGCTAAAAGCCCACGCTCCTAAAATAGATCAAGTAGAACAAGCACTTTGCTGATGACTCCTCTTTGGGAGAGGGGAGAGAGAAGGTAACAAGGAACAGATGGCAGGTATTAGTCATATCACCTAATATATCTGAAGACCTCAGACGCTATTGCACAAAGGTGGTGGAGGAACCTAGAGGGAATGAGTTCTCCTAACAAACCAGACGGGATATTACAGTTGCACAGGATACAGACAGAGGGGGCCTGAGAAAATGACTTGCAGCCAAGTGAGCTGAACCAAGAAGGGTGTGCTCACAGAGGCTTAGGAAGTCCTGGCCAGATCCTGAGCCTGCTTTTACCTGCCCAGTTTGCAAAGCCATTCCCTTGTATGTTTGACAAGTCCCTCAGAGCTTTACTCCTTGGAGCTCCCGTACTTATATATATATATATATATATATAATCCTGCAGTTGCCTCTGCAGAAGGGCTAGTTCAGAGGTCCAATACCTCAGAAATAACTGAATTCCTCCAATTTTAGTATCAGCTTGAATGGCATTATTCTAATTTTTACAATAATAAATGCAGTACAGAAGCTGCTTGATCTTTTCACATAGTATCTAAATTGCCAATGTGTACCTTGCAGTCTAATTTGGCTGGCTCAGCATCCCCTCTCTTCAGGTCGCTGATATCTAAGCGTTGGCCGTGGCCCAGCTGGCAGTAAGCTCACAGGAGAGCCTCTGAGGTGCTACTGCCTGCTGATTTGCTGGGAACGCGTTGTGTAAATGAAATATAAAATGTGTACAGTTGTTTGTACTTAAGTGGCTTCCAGCAAACTTGACACCATGGAGCAAATAGGCCACTGAAGTACCTGTGGAGGCATCGTGGGAGAAGTGCATCGTTTCCAGCTGCTTGCTCTGATTGCATTGTTTGTATAATCATTTGCTTTAAAACCAGCCTGTGCAAAAAGCTGTGGGCCCACTAGAGAGTAAGAAGGCAAGGTGCAAATGTGGGCTCTTCTGACCTCCCTGTGCATAGATGGGGTCATCAGGAATCACAGCATCGATCTCATCTCCCTGCAGAATGGCTGTATCTTGATTTTTTTATGTTTGCTTTGGGTTTTTTTGTTTTCTTTGAAAATATTCAGCAATAGAGGCTGAACTTGTGGTCTCCTTTTTCACCTCTTTTGTTTCATCTTTTTGGCATTGATTTATAAAGAGAGCTGCTCTGCTGGAGGTACTCCCATAATTTTTTGCACTTGTGCTCAGACTTCTGAGGAAGCCAAGCACCCTGTGGGCCTCTGAATTGCAAGTACCATTTTGGTGGCGCTTTGCATCTTTGGGCTTTAGCTATTGCCAGATGCCTAATGAACGTATGAAGTGAGTAAAGCACTTGTGCTGTGAGCTCTGTTGATACATAAGGGGTTAAACTAAGCTCTGTTTATTAATGTTGATACTTTAAATTGTGCCAGAATGCTTTGAAAATGTGACAGTGGACAGGGCAGCAGGCAGTAAACACCGTTAAATGACAATACTGTTCCATATTTGCTGTTAATTGAGAGAGGCAGCAGCTGCTGGTATGCAGCTTCAGCCAGGATGAATTAGTAATGAGTCTGTAACTCTGGGGTTTTTTTCTGGTTTAAAGTTGCATCAGCCCTTTACAGTTAAGTAGCGTGCTTGGGATAGAAATAAATAATAAAAAAAAAAAAACAGGCCCTAAATTGAGGATTTTATTTTGTTTTTGTTTTCCAGTGAGTTGTCATGGAGCTGTGGTGTCAATGATAAATTTGGCAACAGTAATAAAATTGCCTTGTATTTAAGGACAAAACTTAAAGATTTTGGGTTAGCTTTTCCATCCTGTGTGGCAGACAGTGGGAACAGAGCAGGCAAAGCAAGCTGCTCCTTTGAAAGAAAGCACTTTTGTTGCTTTTTCACTGGCTTCCAAAGACATTTCCAATTCTGGTTTCTCAGAACAGGGGGTTTGGTTTAACTTTCTTTGCTGGCCTGCACTGCAGGTGGTGGTGTGTGAGAGAGCACAGACCGCCCCAGCAGGAGAGGGAACACTAATTCAACATTTTCTTTGTGTTTTTGCTGTGCAAATGTGGTGAGTTTAACCTCTGAAAACTTGCTGATAAGCTGTTATCAGCCCACAGTTAAACCAACAAACCCTCCCACCTCACTGATGGGGTAGGAACTTCCCAAGGCTTGGAGGCCTGGGTATCCTGCAGGCACAGCATCAATCTGGCCACAGTGGCCGTGCTGGGGACAAAGTTTATGCTCTGAAGAAATCACGTTTATGCTCAGAAGAAATCAGCCGCAGCTGCTACTTTCATGCTGTTTATGCAGCCTTCCCTGTAAGTATTTATTTTGCACAAAACGTTCGATTTTGAACTATAGATGTGAGAGTGCAAAACCGTGTCAGAGTGGTTGGCAGCCTCTTCAACGGATCTGAAGTTGGGCGCAGGAAATGCAATTCTAGCTCTGTTGAAAACAATGCTAACAGGGCTATTGATTGCAGTACAGCTCAGCTTTCACCACAAGTAGAAGAATTTCAAAGCAAATAATGTTCTGTTTGTTCAGTTCTTTAAACAAAATCCATCTGCTGGTGTTAGCGTTTGAATCCAAATACTCAGAATTCTGCTGGTATTTTGTTAGAATGAGAAATACTAGATTAAAATAATTCCTTGGGTTCGTGATGATTGTTAGAGGGGGAAAAAAATACCTGATCAGCAGGTACGTTTAGTAACCCTGTTTCTAGTTTGTACGATTTCTCTATTACATATATTTGGGTTTTATATTTGTTCTAGTCACATTAACAGTTTTTACCAAGTGGGTAAGTGAATTTGTGCGTTCTTAAGAGCTTCAATCTTCAGCACACCGTGCTGTCTTATCCATTGGCTTATAGATGCGTAAAAGCTATGAGGCTGAATCTGGAAAGCCAAAAGTGTTAAAAGCCAAAGGTGGTGGTAAATAGAAGTGGAGGAAGAGCTAAACTCATCTGGTGGTAAAAATCCTTCGGCCCCAGAAGTCCCTTCTCAGCTGGGGTACTGACAATTCCTGCCTTTGCTAGCAATTATGAAATGATGTTTTAAAATCTGTCCTTAGAAGACAGTATTTTTTCATGTGAAATTCAATAATTTATTCCAATGGCATTCTGCCAACTTTGGGCATCTGGTATCTCATGTTTTTTACTAACATCTCTCCAATTTTATGTGCTGTTTTCTATAGATGTGAATTGTGTTTAAAACTAGAATGTAATCAAATACAGTTTTTCCTTTTTTTGTGTGTTTTTGATTCTCTCAAGCCTGTATTACTGTTTCATCTGTAGTATCTACTTACAATGTTTGGGTTTTTTAAAGCAAGAAAATAAACCTTGGTGTGTTTACATGCTCCACTCCTATCTTAAACCAGTGGTAAAAATGGTAATTACTGGCTTTTAGGGCTTTTCTTCATTGATTAAATAGAACCATGTAATTTTCTTATAAACAAAGGCAAATATTTACATTTTTAATATATCAAAAAGTATGAACTCTAAAGTTTGTCTGATAAACCTGTTAAATGTATGTATATTCACTCTGGTTTTTATCTTAAATCTCTTTCCTTACTTCTGTTGGAAGGAGTTATTAACTGCTTAACAGACATTGTTGTCAGCACTGTGCTAATTAGGAATTAAACTGTATACCTATGTGGTATGTTCCCTGCTTCTAGAAGGTTATTTTGCTAGGTGTTTTATATGGTCTGTAACAGGACATATAGATGTTCATCTGCTTTGGATAGTCAAATGTCTACACTTGTAAGGAACTTGGATGCCACATCTCCCTCTTGCTTGTGCTGTGTCCCCACCTTGCTCTCAGGACATATCCGTGTGGTGGCTGTACTGGTGCTGGTGAGTTGCTGACTGGTGCTTTTATAAAACTACTCTGGCACTAGCTCTGACGATACTAATGCTGGTGTTGATGACCAGTTGGTTCAGCTTGAGGTAGTGTACAGCAGAGCTCTGCTGACTTAACTGATTTGGGGATTTTCTGTTTCTCTGCAAGCTGTGGAGTAAGATGGGAGAAGTGCTGCTTGCTTAAATAACGCGGTGAGAAAGCATGGCGAGAGGAGAGGCTTTGGTGCACTGGTCAAGTTATCTTCTGTTGCTGATGGTGGAGGGGTGTAAATGGATGAACAGATCTACTGCAGTTGTGTCTCTGTCATTACCGATATCAACCTATTGCCTCTGGGAAGGTGATTGACCTGGAAATTATTCTGTAAATACACAGTTAATACAGGGCTGGTACAGGGCAACACCGGCTGCAAACTGGTACTTTCTTGTGCAAGAATATTGCTATATCATCCTCCTTTCTTTTGCCCAAATATAGCTTCTGAATGTGGCCTAACCTTGACTTCACCAGCTTTGTCTTATTGGGAATGTGGAATTACTTTTCCTGCTTTTGTGGTAAATCAGAGAAGATACGGAGAGAAGTAATGCAGTGCTAAAATGGAGTGTCAGTGGTGACGAGACAGTGATGCTGGTGAAAGACCAGCAAACATGTGCTGAGTTGAGCTATCAGCGCCAGGAATTTGTTTTGCAGGACTTGTTTTTGCTACTCCTTGGTCAGTGGTTTTTAAGTCACATTCAACAGAAATTACTTGGTTTCTGTAATTGTGAACTGTTTTTCTCAAATACGAGATTTTCATGTTTGTTTGCTGTAACAACGTGCAACTGTTACTCTCTTAAGTTGTGTGTGCAATTGTAGTGACCAATTCACAGCTGTCCTTTTGAGACTTTCTGATGTTACCACGAAAGTGACTGTGTTAGAATAGGTGACTGCCAGTAATTAAATGTGTGTGAATAAGAGAACAGCAGAAAAAGTTGTGAGGAGTATGGGATGAGCTGCTCCGTGGGAGGGACCCCTACAAAACAGCTCCTGCTGGTAGTCATCGCAGTGTGCTATGTAAGAGTGCTGGTGCCACTTTCTTGCTAAGAATTGTTGTTATAGATGTTGTTATTGTGTTTTGTACATAATTTTAAAAATAATCCTGAAAGTTAATCTTGGGTTTAATCGAAGTATGCAGTTTTGACATTGGAGGGGAATAAATGACACTTGCTCCTACTTCTGCAGAGAATTAAGGGATAAGCTGAAGCTCCCAAACTTTGGGAGTGGTCTTGAGACCAGCTGAATTGCATGTGGTGCATAACACAACTCAGATGATGCCTATGTTTTTGCAAGGCCACATAGATTTTTTTTGTCTAAAGTCTCTTAATTTTGGCAAGACAGTTGTACTGGTGTTACTGAATCCCTTCTTAAATGTTGTAGTAGCCTTGCTGTGTATCTGTGATGATTAAGGGCATAAGGAAAATGATGTTTGCAGGTAGAGAGAAACTCTTTTTAAGACCAGTTAGTGTCTTAAAAACAGTAATGTTTGCATTAAAGGCTAGGATTAGCCAGTTCTGTATTTCAAGGTGTTGATTATCTTAAATTTTGTGAAGAACAGGGCTAAGTCTAGCAGCCTTTCAAATTTTTGTGGTGTGGGCAGAAGATGCAGTAGGCTCAGGATTGGGAGTCTCAGTATTTGTTGTGTCTTGGCTTGCGTGTTTCTGATAGCAAGAGTAGTAATGGTATTATGAGTTGTGTATACGTAGGAGGACTGTGATAATTTACGCTTTTCCTAAAATTTGCTTAAAATCAGGAAGACAATGTGGAGTTTAGGTATAAAGTTAAGTATAAAAAAATCATTAATAGATCGTCTTGAAGTATGTTATTTTAAAGTCTAATCCAATCCTGAATGATGTAATTTTGTAATATGGAAAGCTTTAAGCTCTTTTACTGGAGCTGCTTGCTTAATTTAGATTAAAATTGTACCATAAAAGGATTATAGAGTGTATGCCTGTGCTAAGGAAGGATGTACTTACTAAATGTGTTGAGGTCTTTTTCTACTCCCACCTTCTTTTTTAAAGTGTTTACTTATTTTTGAATATTTTCTGCTGCATTTAAATGTGCCATGTAACATCAGGATGTGCTAATGGGATGTTTCGGATGGATCTCGGGAGCATTTATTTAAATAGGATTCTGAGTTTTTTTGGCTCTTCTTTCTAGAGAGAAGAATTCAGTGCTGGACTGTCCTAAACACTACTCATGGTGCAACCTCAGAGAACAGCTTGATTTATCTGACCTGAAGAGGAGGCACATGTGCAGTAAGCCAAGAGGACATGGGCTTTCAGTGCGTCTGGAAAAATGATCAGGTACCAGCAGCTGGTGCTGTTTAAACTGTAGTAACTAGTCAGAAGCCTGAGGTGTGAAACAGTAATGCACTCACTCCTGCAGTTGTCCTTAAATTTTAGGTATGCCTTCCTTTCAGTGGTAGGAACGAATTTCATTTACCTTCTTGGTTGATGTTGTGTCCATAGCTGTTTCACTGCTGAACTTGCACACCTGGCAGCAGCTCGGTTGTAGACACTCGGCAGCATCCAGTGCAGCTGTGAGTGAACAAGTGCCAAGGGGCGTTTGCATAGACTGAGTTGAAATTCATCTTACTGTGTTTAGTTTTTTTAAATATAACTTGGACTCTGAAAGCATTTTAATCTGTTAATTCACGTTTATTGATTTTTGTGAGGAGGTAACTGATAAATTATTTTTAAATTTTATATTTTCATTGTACTTACTCTGGTGATTGGCTGGAGAATGCAGATGTCCTCACAGGAGTTGAGGCTGTTGTAGCTGGGGTATGGACACCAGCAAAGTTCCAGAAAATGCAGAGAGTCATGGTTCATTTTGAAATCTGAACAGGTTAGAGGTTCAATAATGTTAGAACTATATGTTTTTAGCTATTTGTTTGTTTTCAAGCAGCTCTTCATAATTTCTAAAATAATGTCAAACTTTAGTAATTGGAGGCAGCTGCTCTGCCTAGGTACTTGGAATAGCTGGATCTCTTGTTGCTGATTCTGTATCTGATGTCTGTTGCCATGGGTAGTGCACAGCTTGTGCATCTCTAGTGTCCTGCCTCTGTGGTAGTTCCCTTTGGCAAGTATCAGGCATGATCAGGAACTTGCTTTACCAAACTCGCAGCCTCTTTTGTTGTAGTGAAGGGGCATTCATTGAAAAGTAGTTTGGCATTTCTGTGGTAGACAGCATTTGTTTGTTTTGTACTTCTGTTCACAGTTGTGCAGTCTTTGAGAAGACAGAGCTTGTGTCATGGAGGAGGTGACTGCTGTCCGGGAACAGCCAGGTTCAGCTCAGGGAGAGAAGCTTTGGGAGGCTGAGCAGGGCAGGGGAGGGAGGAGGAAGGTGTGAGAGATGCAGGAGGCAGCAGGAGCCTGCAGCTCATGCAGGGAGGCTAAGGTAACACTGAGGAAGCAGACAGTCCTCAGAGGTGATGAGAAACTTCCCTAGGGACCAGGCAGCACTGGGCAGAGCTCGCTGTGATTTGGACATTGAGGTCTAAATGGAAGCCTGTACACAAGGCAGAGCCGGCGGGGAGGGTTGTGTGTATACCTTTCCTATTACTACTCAGACTGACCTGATCTTTCTGAGTTTCCCTTACTGAAAGCATTCTAGTTCATATTCTAAGAAAACTTGGCTCTTTTCTTCAGGGAGCTCCCTGCGAGGCAAAGGTCTCTGTATATTTGGCAAAGAGCTCTGACTGAAAAGGAATCCAGTCTCAGACAGGTTGATCCTGTTGACTTAATTACAGTTTCATTTTCTGAGGGCTGGCCAGCCATGTAAGAACACCTTTGTGCATGACAGAGAGCCCACTTAGGACACAGGGCTAGGAGCTTTAAGACTGCTTTGTCCTCAAAGGGAGTCTTTATGATCTGCTGTCACTTTTGAAATGTGATGTAAATGGCAGGAGGTTTCTTTCTTTGTCTCATATTCTCTAATCTTCTAATGCATTGGTGTGAGCTTGCGGTATTTTTTTGTAATGTGTATCACCTTTGATGTTAGCATGATACTTAATATGTTTTGGATATTGCTGTTCCTGAGAATATGTAATATTTTGAATCTGTGTCATATATGCAGTTTTTTAGTTTAATTACAACTGTTTTATGTGTTAAAAATTAAATGGTAAATATTGTGTGTTACCAAACATGCATATATCTATATGAAGAACTGAAAAGAAGCAGTGTATAAAATTTCTGTGATCTTTTGGGGATTAGGTTTAGAGGAATATTTTAAAATATTTTCTTGGTTTTTTTTATAGATATTAGCTGAAAAATCACTTATTCTTGTCTCTCTAACTGTAAAATTATCTAAAGTTTTCTTCAGTTGGTGAACAGGTATATGCATAATGCAAGAAAATATTTAGTTGTTTTACTTGGGGAGACTGGAAATGGTTTTGTTCTACACATTTTCCTTATGCTTGTAAGATCTTTGTCATAAGGAGAGACTTCATGCAGAGAAAGCTACATACACACTTTAGGAGGTGCCTGAACCACCTCTGAGTGGGATTGCAGGAAGATGTGAAATGGAGCTACATTTGAGGATTCATTTCTTAATATAAAAGCTGTTCTATGAGGAGTGGTGGATGCTGTAGAGGCAGAGCATCTATGTATTTGGACTCCAGCTATCTCTCATAACGAGTTATAATTAAGGTGAAGTATATTACTGAAGAATTAAATTCTCCCTTGCTTTGAACCCGGTTTCATCTCAATGAAAGCAATTAGTTGCATGAGCTACCCTGTCCTTGCTTCATCAACAGCAGTTCATCAATTGCTTCATCCACATTGCTGCTTCTTACTTTTTTTTTTTTCCAGTTAATAGACAAGGCACTCTACACATACAGTATTCCAGTATGGGAGTAGTGTAACAGAGGTAGCTTAAGGATAGAAAGTATGGCTCATAAGGGGGACTGTGATATTTATAGATGGCATGTAATGGGAAAGCAAGTGAACCAGGCAAGCTTCTAATCATGTAGGCTGTCATGTTTTTTTCCTCCTATATATTACATCTTTTGTGAAAAGTATACAAGCACTTTCTGTAAGCCTTCCTTACCAAAAGTATACAAGCACTTTCTGTAAGCCTTCCTTACCAATAAGGGGGAAATTGGGAGTTTGAGCAGGGTCACATCTCTCTGCCTGAAGGGAAGTGCAGTCACTTTTTTTACTCTGCTTCTGGAGGACTAACTATGTGGAGGTTATAAAACACTCTTGTGAGAGAGTTGTCCTGGAAGGTCCCAGGGTTAATGCTTTAGCTGACATGTTTTTGAACATGGCTCTCATTCTTTCTCTCTCAGCCATGACTTGAATTTACTAGCGTGGTGTTTATTTTCCCTGGATGGGCAAATCCTGTGTAATACGAAGCTGATAGTTTGGTTGAGTTGGAGTATTAGGACATTGGCTAACTTTTATGTGGTCTTTTGGTGAAGGCTGTTTTAACTTCTGGTCGACCTTGTCAGGTCTGGGACTGAATTCAGAAAGCAAGTATTTAGATGCCATACGGCATCTTCTGAAAGTGTTCTGCTTTGGGGTTCCTCCTGCATCATACTGCATTGTCCGACATTGTGCTTGAAAACAAGGATCAAACTCACCACTGCTAAAAAATCAATGCTCTCAGTCAGAATATTTGGGACCAAAAATCTGTTAGTCATGATTGTAACTAAAGTGTTGCCGTAACTCTTCATGAAGTGAGTAATTCTGTGTTGTGATACCTCAGACAGATCAAGAGGACTCTTGGAGGGTCTGCATTTAACAGCGGAGGAACAGAAGTCATCTCTTGGGAGAGAGGAAAAAAAAGCAGTGATCTCTGAAACAAAAGGTACAGATAGCTTCATGACTGACACCACTCTGGGAGGAAGATACTGAGCAGGTTTTATTTGTCTTAAGAATATTTACATAGGGCTGATCCACTGTTCTTGAAGGAACTTCATCACAGTACTACAGAGAAAGCAGTCAGTACTAAATATAGTGTCTTATTCTGGCAGTCTCTGACTTATAAATGCGTGAATTCTGCTGTCTTAATGGGCTTTCAGCAATTTTTGTAGGTTTTTTGGGAGAAATCTGACTAACATTCCTCAGAGAGGTTGTATAACTAGCAAGGATGGGAAGATTTGATTTGGCAAGACCTCATACTGCAAAAATCAGGTTAATTTTTTAGCTTCTGGTCTTACTGTGAAGCTTTCAGTACTTAGATATCTTCATAGAAGAGGTGTGAAAGGTTTCAAAATATCACCTTGAACCTTTGCATCAAAGCATCATCACTATTGCTGGGCAATTCTTGTGAGATGTTGGGTTTTTTTCCTTTACCTCCTAATACAGGAGGCAACATGACTTCCTTAGGCTGGTACTTTACTGTGTTTACAACTTAGAAAAGTTCTTCTAATGACCTAAGTAAATTTTTCTTGTCGCAGTTTGAATCCATCACTTTTTCTACTCACTGTAGATGTGGAGGACAGGTTTCCTCTTTCTTTGCAGAAACTGTTTCTATATTTAATAGAAAAATATCATTGTTTCAATCTTAGCTTCTCTTTTTATTCTGTTCAGATTGAGCAGCCTTGATGAGTCAGTTCACTCATCCCTCATAGCTCACCTTATTAACTGTCAGTCTTCTCTCTCAGTTCTGGCATGGTTTCTCCCTTTTTTGACAAGCCTGACCCAAAAGTGGACTTTACCAAAGGCTTTATCAGAACTGAGTCCTTCAGGAATTTGTGCTCCTATCAATGGATAGAAGTTGCCTTGTTTGTGACAACTTGATATTTATATTTTGTGCTCAGTCTGTGATCCTCTCTATCCTGAATCTGTATCTACAGAACAGCTGCTCAGCAGTTGTTTCTATATTTGTGCAGGTGATTTTTTTCATCTGAACAAGACTTGCCCTTGGGGAATTGTACTGCATTTTTTAATCACTTCTCCAGTTTCATTAATTCCTCCCCACAAGAGCTTCCCATTTATGCATGCCTTTTTGTGGGAATATGCCTTTTTGTGAGGATAACATAAATTATAGGACTTTTCTTCCCATGTGGCACTAATACTGATGCTTTGTTGTCAGGGGCCTCCTTTCTTTCACAGGCTTCTAACCTGGAAGAGGAAAGGTGACTGTAGCTCAGCTGGCTTTAAAACTGTCCTTTATAACTGCTGATTATACATACTTTTTTTTTTTTTTTCTCAGTATTTCTCACTGCTGGTAATTCTATTAGAGTTAATTATTGTTATGGAAGACTTCATTTCTGCATGTTCTCTGGGAGAAATGTTATTTTATGACTGTTTCCCTGGACAAATAGATGTGTTTTTCTCACATGGCCTCTGCTAAGGGTTTCTGCAAATGATTTCTAGAGGAAAAAAACCCAGCAAATAAACACATTTTCTTATCTTTAGTTGGTATTACCCTACTCCTGGCTATCTGTTTTTAGGCTTACTTCCTGTTTGTTCATCTTATCCTCGACAATTTTACAACCCATTGTATGATTTCAACCACATGTTAGAGATGGAGGTTTTAAGATAACAAAATTCCTACAGTTTTTGTATAAAACAACTGGTAGCTTGGAAAGAGATAAACCTAAGTGCTCTCACATACCCCTGGCAAAGGGAAAGGATGTGACCTGACTCTATGTAACTTCAGGTGGTGGAGAGTTCCCCCAAGGAGGAAGAGCTTAGTTAGCAGCTTCCCCAGGCCCAAGGGTGGTATCTGTGTGCACATTCCGCTTCATGTGCCCCCTCTGTGCTTCCTTCCAGCTGACCAGTAAATCTGGGAAGACCATTGTTCACTTGCTGCATTAACTGCCTTTTTAGCAGCAAGGAAATGGGGCTCTAATGTCTCTTAGGTAGTAGCGTTTTCTACCCTGATAGAGTTCCAGCACTTCTCCTTAGGACTGAGGAGCTGGGCTGCCTTGCTTCACGAAGATAAAAATCTGCAAAGGTAGTGTTTTGAACTTCCCAGCCTCATCAGTACATGTTCTGAATGTTGTAGTGGCATGCCTTCTCCTAAAACTACACAGCCTTTATCGTCATGAGAAGCCTGAAAGGCAGGGCTCATCTGGAACGAGTAGTCTTGCTGGGAAAACCACTCAGAAACTCCTTAAAAAAGAATCCATACCAGGCTCAGGCTTAAACAAGGGAAGACATAACATATTTTGTCCTGTCATTGTCTTTTAGTGCCTTCAGTGTCTCTTTTTTTATTATTATTTATTTTTTTCCTGGAGTGTTGCTGAAGGTAATACAAGGTTAAAGGAAATAATTGTAGTCTTACGTACTCCTACCCGTCATATCTTGCAGAGCACACTTAGTCAAAAAAACAACTGGCAACTATGGAAGATGGTTTTGCTGCAAGGAGCCACACTTTGGTAACAGAAGTTGGTAGCACTTTCATTTGAAGACTGTAAGGTGATGGTACAAGTGTCTGTGAGTTTGTTTGGATAGCTTTTGGGTAGATGCTTGACAGTATGGGTAGCTTTCTCTCAAGGGTATTATCGCATACCTGTGAGTTTGTAGCCATCTCCAGCTCTCTGGTTTCATTTTTAAGCAGACCTAGATGTCTCACGGTGGCTCACTAATGATGGCGTTTTGTGAGCAGACACAGCTCTGCTGTTTCTGATCTGAGAGGGTCTGAGCCTTGTTCCAGGGATAGCCCTGTTGCCTGTGTAGCAGCAACTTGGCCATCAAAATGCACACATGAGCTTTGTTCTACCCCACAGTCAACCTCCTAATCGGTGTGGGGCTCATCTGGTGGTTACAGGCTCTGGGCTGTGGTGGCTCAGCAGCTGCCGCACGAGCGGCGAGGCAGGAACGGGGTCTGAAATCACGGTGGCTGGCCAGTGTGAGTAGACTCTCTTTCAAAACAGGGCTTGTAATTAGGGCCCCTGAGTCAAATTGCAGCTCACCTGTTCTCATGCCATTGTGCATGTCCTGCTTTTGGGCTTTTTCTCTTTGAGTGACTTTTTTTTCTCCTTTGGTCATGCTTCTTGGCTCCTAGCTCTTGGTGCTCGTCCTGTTAAATTGCAGTCCGGTTCACCTGCCTTTGCAGGGAGGACTTCTCAAAGTCTCAGATCTGGGGAGATTCTGGTTAAGAGCCTGAAGATCTCACGGTTTAAGTATGATTCTTTTTTTTTTGTTCCCCCCCCCCCCCCCCCTTCTTTCCTGTCACCCACCCCACTGCTGACGATTAGGACATTCAGAAGAGGAGTGTATGGCTACAGCGTTGGCAGATTTCACAGATTTTTAGAATTTGACAATAAAATGTCCCTCTAGCCATCTCATCTATGCAAATATTTACCTAGGCTTTTTCCTGTTAGAGAATCATTTGTGGTTTCACTTCATCTATTTATTCATCTAGATAGAAAGTTTTCACAGTGGAGTCCCTCTTGTACCTCCAAGTGTGTGCTGAGTAGACTTACGAACAGCCTTATTGATGCGTAATTATGAAATTAGCCTTTGAGTCACTTTCATCTCTTTCCTAATTTTCTGCTTGTGTTCGTGGAACATGCCACAAGAAATGTTCGGCATTTGATTTTGTGCTTCTCCGTGTGTCGGCTGTCGGCCACTGTCAGAGACAGGACACTGCGTTGAATGGGCCTTTGCTCTGATGCAGCAGAGCCGTCCTTTCCAATCAAAGTTGGTATTAGCATTTTTGCCCAAGATCAACGTCAAGTTACCAAGGCCTACAAATAGCAAACGTATGCTATTTTTGAATATTGGCATAATATTGTTATTCTCAGTCTTCTGCAATTTTAGTAGTTTTCCAGTGTATTAAAATTGAAGGTCACAGGATTGGAGAACTTGTTAAATGATTATTTGAGGACTGGGCTCAAATTAGTATGATGTACCAGCTTGAAATGTTATGCCTAGCAGATGCTGTATAACATTCCTATTAGTTACTAATTGGCTTCAAAGTACTTAATTTTCTTTTTCAAATGTGGCAAGCAGATATGTTTTAAATGCTTCTAGCTTTCCTTTTTGTATCCGTTGCCACCGGTTTTGCCCACTATGTCTCTTAGCAGCCTAGTTATTCATATATCCTTTCAGAAAGCCTGCTACCTGTGAACTTTTCACTAGCACTTGTATGGCCCCTTAGAAACTTTATTTTCTTCTTAATATCTTATACCCTTGTTGTACTTTGTACATTTCCACCCCCCCCTCCCCAGTTTTTACATTAATACTGAACTAAACTTCTCCAGAGAATCATGGAATCATGTTTGGGCTTCTGATACTTCACAGAGTTCCCTACTTTTGCCAGTGCTTTTGTCTGAATGAGAAGGAGGAAAATAATTTCTCTTTCCAACGTTGATCAACTCACCACTGATGCTTCAAAAGAGCTGTGTGTAATGGACTATTAAAATATGTAATGGGTGGCAACTATCCTGTTTTCTAAGGCTGTTATTCGGCTTCTAACATAATCTTGCAAGAGCCATGAGTTTTAGGCCAATTATTGGTTGGGTTTTTTTGTTTTGTTTTTTTTTTCATGATGAGTTAAGGTAGTTATCTTGCATTAAATTCGGGACTTCTGTGTTTGAAAATTTTAACTTGAGCAGTTGAGACATAGATGAAATGGAGTGTTGGTATGCTGAACCAAGTCACCATGGAGAAGAAATTATGAAGTTGTATGTGCAAGCTCTTTTCTTCTACTGGAGTCTTTCTCGGGTTTTGTTCCAGCTTATTTTCCCCACTGGCTGTGATTTTTTTTAAATGTCACTGCAATTAACCCTTGGAAGCCACTGAAAATTATTTTCCTTTCTATTTTTATTCTGGCTTTTTTCATTATATAGCAATGTTTCTCCTTTTTCCACTTCTTGCATACGGTACTGTGACCCCCCCCATTCTAGTTCCTGAATTTATCCCTTTTTTGCTTTAGGGTAAGAGAGGAAATTAGTATTTTTGTTTCTGTTTTGAAAATGCCAGGGAAATCTGGAAACTGTTGTCGTACCATGGTGGTGATGGCAGCTGTAAAGCAGAGTGTTGGGCTCTGAAGGGGAAGGCAGGGAGTTAAGACAGGTCTAAGTACCAAATAATCTGATGCAACTGGGGTTTGAAGTAGTGACATGAAATTATTCCTTTGAAGCAGAGATGTCTCTCACCATACCTCCACTCCTGCTTCTCCTTGTGTGTAGTACTGCTCAGTCTGTGGTGGTTGCATTGCCTGGCTAGAAATCTCATGCCTTGTGTTTTGTGACTTTTAGCTCTTAAAGAATAGGTATTTCTTCAGCAAAAGTTCACTTGTGCTTTCTTGATCTTGAAAGTAAGCAACAAGAAATTTGCATGCATTTTAATTATCTGTGGCCAGCTTTATAAAGCTCAATTCAAAAACCAAAGTCCAAAATCAAAGCTCAGTTTATTGTGGCCACTGTTTAATTCAGTGCATGCTAATACATTCCTACCCTTGCAACTCTTCGGTGGAGTGATAGGATCTAATAGTATGTTATGTACAACTAAGAGATGAAGATGTGCTGAGAAGCAGATGTAGGAGTCCACTGATTCCCAAACAGTGTCTTTTGGCATAACAGACCTGGAGAAAAGAAGACCTGGATATAATGCCTGTACATTCCTTGCTCCGTGTTGAAGATGGAAAAAAACCCCAAACCTCTACTGTCTTAATACATGCAAACACCTACCTGTGCCCTTATATGAAGTAATTTTTAGGTAAGTATTGTCTCTGTAGGTGTGGCTGTATTTGTCTCCAGGAAGGGTTTTATATCCTGCCCTTCTCCCTCCACACAAGCTAGTATCAGTGGTACTTAGTTTCTAAACCCAGATCTGCATTGTTGTTATGGCTTATTTTGGGATGTTAGCTGGTTTCCATAAGGAAGGGTGAGATTCTCTCAGACGTTCTTTTAAGACGTGCTCCACCAGAGTAAATTTTGGGACATTCTATTTTGGCATAATTGCTTCCTACTTGCTAGGAAAAGGGGTGGTGAAAATGTGGAAATTCTGGCTCTTAATAATTTGGAGGCTACAAATTGTTCAGAAGGAGTTCTGGACAACAAATTGGTGAACTCTGGTAAACGCTGGGGTGGTGTAATTGCACAGCTTACAGCCTAGGTTCTCCTTCAAACCTTGACCTTAATTCCTGATTATGTTCATCCCTCCACTTCTTCCCTTGTGTTTCAAAGATACAAAAATAAGGCAAAACTTGTGCTCTGCCCCCTTCCAGATCCAAGTTAATTGTAGCTGCTCTTGCATGTGTTCACCAGGACATTGCCATCTATTTAGGCATCCAAAATAACACCCTGTGCCCTTGCATCTGGTATGCAGAATTAAGTCCGTTCATTGCCATGGAATTGAAAATGAAATGAAGATGGCTGGGAGGCTGTGATACGTGGATGTTGCGCCCACCATTTGTTACGTAGCCGCAAGCGTGAAACTATGCGTGCGCCGATTTTTGTTTCTGAATGTTTCTGACGTTGTGAGCTTGTCTGCCCGCTGTTGGGAATGTGTGATGAGAGCTGAATGCGTGATTTTGTTAGTGCTTCTATTTTTATTTTGTTGGTGCTTTTGCATCACTAATCAAATACAAGCCTCCTATTGTTCTCCCTGCAGCTTCCTTCCAGTACATGCTTATATTTAGTTATTTTAATAATAATGCTCAGGGTTTGTAATCCTGAAAGAAGCCGGAGAGATGATAAACTCCTTTTCTGATTACTAAATACATTTGATTCATATAACAGATGGCTGTTATTTGATATGCTGTTGTTATCCAAGCTGTACAGAGGGGCAGAAACTCGCCGGAGCAATGACTTGAAGGCATGAGAGGATGTCCTCGCCCGGTCCTCTCCATGGAATGGCAGCAGTGATGCCATTTTACCCAACAGCTTCACTTCAGTTAGGAACAAATTGTTTTCAGTGTCTTCTCCCTGCCTTGCAGAGGTGGCCCAGGGGCGCGCAGCCCTCCCAGCTGGCGGGCCAGCCTTTCGGGGCTCTTGGGTGCCCAGATTTTGGTGGCAGAAGGCGGCTGCGGTGCCGGCGGGGATTGGCTGCCCCCCGCTCCCCTCTGCCTCTCGCCCTGCACAGCCCCCGCCAGCGCCGCTGAATCTCGAAACAGCCCGATTTACATCCATTCATGAATCCGTGACGTCAGCACGCTTCTCTGCTTCTTTGCAGCAGGCTGCAGGATTGTGTGGGTGGAATTTCCTTTTATTTTGCAACACTTCCTTTTTTTTTTTTTTGCCTTCCATCTTTTTAAAACAAGAAAATGGAGCATCACATAGGAAATCTCAATCCTTGTAAGTATTTAGATGAAAATGTCTTTTTCTGAAGCGTGTGTGTGTGTGTTTAATGGTCAGTGTTACCCTTTCGCCATTTATTTCAGAAGGACAGATGGATGTTGCATTTGTGATGTGAAAGGGCTGAAAAAATGATGCTGAGAGAAGGGAAGAAGAAACGTGAAACCTTAATTTATCCATCACTGCATATAAATCTGATAGCTGGCCTGCCCTTTTGCTTGTCGGTGTGCTAGACATTTTTCTCTTGCAATTTTGCACGTTATCTTCTTGTGCCCCCCTTTTAAAGGGGAAGGGAATGGCAATGGAGAATGGACATATATGGAGTATGCAGGGAATGACATAAGAATTACTAGAGATAGTATGAAGAAGCAGAATTGTATTTTTGCCTTCTAGGCAATTGTATTTTATTTTTTTTTTCCTTGTGGGCTAATCAAACAATTCTTCTGTTGTGTTACAGTAATAAATAATACTATTTTTGAGGTGAAGAAGGGGTGTGTTTTTCTTTCTATCTGCTGGGTAGGAATTTGTTTCTTTATTATTGAAAATAGCAGTTTGAGCTGTCTCTGTGGTGCTGAACACATGATTTTTACTCCTCATTTTCCTAATAGATGAGGAAGCTGGGAGTACCGTTGCAGTTAACGATACTGTTCACTGGGGCAAGATCTGTCATATTCTTGCTTACCTGAATGGAGCATGATGTCATGTTTTGTGCCAATTAAATTAGTGGAGCTGCTCTTTATTTTTGGTGGGGTTTTTTTTTGGGGGTGGGGGTGTGTGTTTAGGTGCTGCAGTAGCTTAATCATATAAAGCCACATGTCTCTCTTAAGCAAATGAAAAACTGGGTATTTTAAGTTAACCTGGGGAAAGATAGCATACTGATTTTATCAGCAGGCAGTCTGTTGAATAGAAGAAACTGGAGGAACATATTTTGAAGTAGAAGATATAAAAATATTTGAAATAAAAACCAAACAGATACGTGAAATGAGAGAAGGAGATTTGGTTGGTCTGACTCACAAATGTGGGCACTTTTCACAGTAACTGTGTAGCCACAGATATCTTGGGATATCCTAGGATGCAGAGGTTAAAGTTATCATTCATTTAAAAGTTTTTATTACTATCCTTTTTGTTGCATCCCCAAATGTATGCAGGTTTTTGTTTCTAGAGAGAGACGACCCTTTGAACCTCTGTTTCTGTAACAGACTTCAGCTGTGAAAAACAAATAAATCATGGTTTTGACGTAGTGGGGGTTTTGTTTGTTTGTTTTGCTTTAACAACAGTTTTGTTTCCTGTATTTTGAGCCTCCAGCCTGATTCTTTGATCTAGAATGGTCCTATCATTCAGATTTGTCTTTGTCCCCTGCTGCCTGATAGTTAGATTTATAGCTGGCATTCATTTTGACCCCTGTGCCTGGAATTAGCAAGTAACTTCTAGCACAGAATATATGGTAGGGACTCTATCACTTCTCAACTATAAGTGAACTTGTATTTAAAAATATTTGTTTTTTTTTTTTTTTCAGTTGCATTTTTAAACTTCCTCTTTTGTCTCCTATTGTAAAGATTTGGTAAGTGGCTTATCTCCAGTGGATCAGAAAATTGAGTAATGATTTATTTGAAAGTCTCTTCATAGGTAAGCTGTTTCACAGTTAGTAGTTATTAAAACATGGTTCTGCTCCAAGCAGTGGCAGGATAAGAAAAGTTTTACAAGTGTTTCCTGTTTTCTTATGACTAGTTTACAGCAAATGTAAGATGGTGACAGATCAGACTGGAGTTGTTCATAGCTGGTACCCCTTCCAGGCCTTCTGCAGCTGTGTGGAGTGGATGTCAAATAGTAGGACTTCTCAAAATGACAGAGTTTTTAAATAAAGCTTTGATATATAAAAATAAAAAGTCTGGCATCAGTTGTGTGAACAAATTTAAAATCAGCCCGGGTTCCTGTTCAGCTGTGGTCCTCGGGGCCAGGGTGGGCAGGGGAAGGGGCCCGAACTTTGCCGTGCATAGAGCAAGCTCTCACCTGTGGTCCTGTGTTTGGAGGAAGACAGCAGCAGGCTTACTGCTTTTACAACTCCCCATGAGTTTCTCAGCCATAACTGAATCAAAATGAGTCAACTGAGGCAAATGTTACCTCTGCATCCTCAGATGAGGCTGAAGCTCTCAGGCATTTGGCACTTCAGCAAGCTCTGGCCAGCTTCTTGGAGCCCCCCCCTTTTTTTTTATCCCTCTTTGTCAAATGTGTTCTGTGCAGGGGCTTAGGCTTTTGTAGACTGCGTTTTTTATGATATTACGGCAAATCACTCTCATGTCTTGGGGAGGGAGAAGTAAATATTTCACCTAAAACACATACTACTGTGGATTGAATAGCAAGCTGGCAGCTGTGGCAGAAATGCCGAGGCTGGCCGAGAGCAGAAACACTGTGTGTACTTACTCCCACCCCTATAAATACTCAACATGCATTTTGACCTCTGTCCTCTTTCCCTGTTTACAACTTCAACCGAAAAGTCGGTCGTTGGAGTGGGTTCAAAGGCATTAGCAACAGTTGGGTGTAGGCCAGGGCAAAGAATAGATTTTTCTGTGCAAAGTACGTGGGTTTTATAATCCTTCGGTGAGCCTGTAGTTGTTTGTGCTGTTTCTTCTGGAGCAGTTGCTAGCTCGGTGTGAGAGGTGCTGTAAGGGAAGGAAGGAGAAAGTCCTGGCAGGGTGTGGGTGGGAGGCTGGACTTCTTCCAGCACAGTGGGCTTGAGGAATGGAGGTCTCTGTGTGGACACTTTATTCATTCCCAGGATGTTTGTCCTTTCCTGTCCCCAACCCATTACTCTCTTACCTTCTGGAGGACACCAAAATCAGTAATAGCAGCAGTACAGCTGTGACTTTTCTGCTGAAACACAGAAGATCTAATGTGTTTCATGATTATGTGCCCGAGGAGATTCTCAGATGTTGATTGATCAACTGCAGCCAGAAGGTGATCTAGCAGGGATGAACTGAAGGGCTGAGCTGCTTTGGAAGGTCTCTGCAGAGTTTTAGATGGCACATGTCATGTCAGGCCTCTGGAGGCTCCTCTGCAGTTCTTCAGTCCGTGACTGTGTGTTGTTGTGCTGTCTTGATCGCATTATGATCACGTAAAGCTCTAGTGGCCTAAGAATAGGATCACACCTCTCAGATGTTGCTCTAACCCCTTACGCTGTGTCGGTAATACAGGCTTAATAGAGGCTCCGGAGCAAGTTATTGTGTGCTTCTCTGTTGAGGAGTAATCCTCTTTGCTTGTATGTGGTGCTTGCTAAATACAACTTGGTACTACTCTCATTTCTCGACTGCGAGGTCTGCCAGCTGGATTTCAAGTGTCCCCTTCCCATCAGGTCAGAATGCACACATTCTGGTACCTAGTGTAGTCAATAGAGGCCAGAGCATCGCATGTACCCCAGTAATTTTTGTACTTTCATGAATAGTTGTTTGGTCACTTTAATACTGGGTATGAAGCATGTAAGCTGTTAGTGCTGAGAAGTTTGTGTGTACAGCTTTTTTTTGCATGTCAAATGTGCTTTGCAAATACTGAATAATTCATATCTACTACAAAAATAAGCACAAGCGTGTGAGTGAATTTACCTGAGACCAGTCTGATGCCTCACATGAATTAAAGTGAGAGTTTGATTCATTCACTGGATTCCTAAAAACAGCGCTTTGATATTGATCTTCATCCTCCAAGATCTTTCAGACATTAATTAATCTTAGTGCTATTCCTTGGAGGAAAATATGATGTTTCAGTTCTGTAAGTGGGGGCAATTACAAGATACTGCTTGCTGGTAGTACTGGAAGATTTTAATGGCTTCATGTGGCAATATCAACAAGGCTGTAAGGCATCTGTGAACTTAATTTTGCAAATTTCCTGGGCTTTGTAGTTGTATAATATTTGAACTTAAATCCTTTAATCTGTTATTGTTATTTAGTATTATAACATGGTCTTTAATGAGACAAGAAAAAAGTGCAGAATTCTGAAGGGTGAGGAGAGAAAAGGAGTAGAGCAGAACCTGAAGACTGTAACTGGGTTTTGAAAGTTGTTTCATGCTATGAAGACAGCTGGAAAGATGAAAGAGAAGAGTGTAACTTAAGGTCTTTTCTAAATTTTGATCTAAGACAGATCCCAATAGTAATTCAGTAGTATAAAAGGCTAATCAACATTTAGTCTGTCTTTTATACCAGGTAAATGTTTTACAATAGTATCGATGAGGCTGTGATGGCTCATCAATTTTTTTGATGAATCAAATCAATCAAATAGGAGACAATGTCAACCACGTCAATGGTCAACTGGACATCAGGACATCGTATGTGAAACTTCTGGTGTTTAATGTATGCACATAGCTCAAGTAGATGTGGCATTTTAGGGACATGGTTCAGTGGTGGGCTTGGCGGTGCTGGGTTAATGGTCGGACTCGACAATCTTAAAGGTCTTTTCCAACCTAAACGATTGTATGAAACAACCAGAGTGAGGGAAAACAGAAGTTAGCAAATGGGTGTACAAAGTTAAACCAATTTTTGTGAAGTGAAATTCTTGTAACAGGATAGTACAGTATGGATACCCCAACCCCTGCCTACCCCCCAGAGGCAAGTGGCTGATCCTTCCTCCAAAAACCGAGGACCTGAATTCAGAAACACAGAGAAGGGGTGCTTTGCAACAAAAGTGCGTGGAATCAAAATCCTGCAGTGAATATAAGAATCATTATGCAACATCATTTATTTCCTATGGCATCAGATTATGCAATTTCTGAGCAGAAGAATGCAGAGCCCTGGAAGAACACAGTAGCATTTTAGCAGATCCAAAAATACCTTCTACAGGATAGAGGAAGCATTTATGTATGTAGTGCTGAAAATATGCAGTTATGTAAGCTGCTTATTTCACAAACTGTGCTTTGCAAAGATGGCTAGCAGGTGAAACAGGAATCAATCTGGCTTTCATGGAAATCAGCTGAAGAGGTCTCCTTGAATACAAGGGAGGGTGGATTGGCTCTTTGTCTGCCTTGTTAGCAAGATGATTTTTTTTTTTTGCTTTGTTTGTTCCTTGTGCCAAAAGATGAAGCGAATGCTTGGTTTCTTTGGCCCAAATCAAGCACTTCTCCAACGCCCCACCCCCCATATTTGTGAACTTATGTTCAAGCAGTTCCTAGTTAAATATTTGTCTGATGGTTTTGGAGGGAGAAATCCATTGCTATGCTGAGAGCCAGTACAGATGCACAGGTTTCATGTGGGGTTAAGAGTCAACACAGTTCTTTTAAGGTGAAGTGATGCCTTGGTTATCTACTAAATTTCTTTGGAGGAGTCAAGAGCATGTTAGAAAAGGGGATCTGCTCCATACACTCTGTTGGGATTTTGGCAAGATTGCTTACCAGAGACCCTTAAAGAAACTAAACGGCTATAAAATAAAAGGGATGCCTGTCTCGCACAGAAATGGTTGGTTAAATGATATAAAAGAAGAGTAGGGATAAAGAGACAGCAATGTTGGAACGTTTTTCTCTAAAAGGAGCTCTCATATGGCTTGTCTTTGGAGATTGCAGTGATCATACTCTTTCCACCTTTTCTTTCCTTATCCAGTTCTTTTAGGAGTATTCTGAGGCAAGAGCATTTGCGCTGAGACTACAGAAGCAAGGTTTTCAGGACAAGAAACACATAAACCAGTTGCAGAGAGTACTGGAAGGCTCTTGTGAACTTGCATGATAAAATGTCAGTCAAATTTAGTGTTGCTTAAACAGAATTTAATGTTAACCTCCTGTACGTAGGAATAAGGCTCTGACCTAGCTTTTACTGTTCAAGAATGAGATCTTAAGGTTGTAAGAGACCCATGGAAGTTAGCTCAGCATCCTGAAGCATGCTTAGACACTGGATAGCATTAGAGGAATAGTTACGAAAGCAACCAAGAGCAAAAATGGTCATTATGCCTTTGTACATTTCTGTGGTGTACCCACAGTAGAGATTCTGTCTATGGTCTTGCTCCCTCAACTCTAAGGTGATAGAGGAGAAATCAAAAAGATGTAGGGAGCTGATCAAACATACAGTGCAGCTTTCATTTGGTGAATGAAAAGGTAGAGTGGGAATTTTAAGACTTGAAAAAAGATGTTGAAGTGGAGGATGAGATAGTTCATAAAATCACAGCTGGCATTAAGTGATAAATAGGGTTCAGATGTCACTGAAACGGTGAACACCTGGTGGTTTGAAGAAAGGAATTAGATGAGAGATGCAAAGTGAAGAATAGTTGGTGTTACCTTATGCAACATACAGTTACACTACAAAACCGTGCACACAGCATAGTGGTTGCCAAAGTGCTCTGGTTAAAAAAAATTCTTTGATGCATTTGCACAGGAAAAATACTTTGTGGGCTACCAAATAGACAAACCACCAGTGTGCTGCTGATGGAGAAGGTCAGTGAGCTGCAGATCACAGGGAACTGGGTGGCACTGCACTGGCAAGGTTTTGCTGCCTGCAGGTCCTTTTCTTGGCTTTGGAGGCAGCAAATGGGGATAGATGAACCTCTTGTTCTGGTGTGGTGTGGTTTCTTCTTTTGCTCTAGTCTAGGTGCCACTTATTTCTACTCTGGCAGGCTTAGTTGGAATATATAAGGTGCATAGCAAACCTCCAGCTGGCTCTGTGCACAGAGCTTGAATTCAGCCATTATGAATATTTCTTGGCTGGTATTCCGTACTATTTTTGTCATTGTCAGGAAGGGTTCAGACCAGAAAGCCAGACAGAGTTCTCTTTCTCACTGATACAGTGACAGACAAAAGTATATTACAACTGTAAAATCACTCTTGCCAAAAATTATGCATCCCTGTTTTAGGGTAGACTGAATATATAGAATAAAGGCCAACTTAACTCAGCAGACACATGAGTTCAAGCTTCTGTTGTGGTAATGTGGACATAGCTGTATACAACAGTTACATGTCTGTGGTCTCACGTGCTTAATGCCCATGGCTGTGTTAAAATATTCTGTTAACACTTTAGAATCGTGTTAATAGTTGTAAACCTTAAGCAATTGCTACTCCATAGCTCAGGTGTGGTGTCTGCAAAAGTTAGTTGTCTTATGTTGAGGTGGCATCCAAATATTTTCTGGAGAAAGGAATTAAAAGTATATATTCCAGTCAGTGTTCTGCGGGAGGTACAGAAGTAGTGTAGTATTTACCTGACAAACAGAAAGAACAGGGTAAAGCACAAAAAGGCCAGTGTTACAACATGTCAGTTTTCCCAGATTAATCTACTGTTTTCTTGTAGAGTAAGTCAGGGTACACACATAAATGTGTTCAGAGCTGTTGCAGTGACAGCCAGAAAATCTCAGGTGGGTCAGATGAAGAATTTTAAACTTTTATCAGAAATTCATTACGTTTTGGCAATGTCGTTATTGTAACATTTAAAAATAAGGCTGGGCTGTGGCTGAGGATGCATGCAGGTATGAGATGGGATGTATGTTGTGATGTGGAAGAAACATGCTTCCTTGAAGGAGCAGTTTGTCTTGAGAAAGAAATTGATCGATTGCTGAAAAATCCCTAAGCTTTTGCCTTGGGCTACTCCATAGTTAGCTTAAGGAGCTTCCCATACACAGACTAGACTGCACCCAGTGAATGTGGGCTAGCTTAATAGTGTCGTTCCTTCTTTAAAAACCTAACAGGATAGAGTTGGTTTGTTGTTTGTTTGGGTTTTTTTCTCCTAAAGAAGGGAAAGAAAGGCAGAGCAATTCTGGGTGAAGCTACCGAATATGTTCATTTGCAATTCCTTCCTCTGGATAACGTGACTTCAAAAAAAACCCACACCCCAAAAGAAAACCCTTGAAAACAGAGGTTGCGTTTTGATGATGTGCAACTCGTTCTCTATTAATGGATCTGCTGCTACAGTTTGTGTTTAAAACAACCATGCAAAACACAAGCATATATTCCAAGTAATGTAAAACCATAGGTGCAGCGTAAGAGGCGTATCTGATCTACTCATACAACATTTTCCTTACCAGGAGACCAGGAAAAGAGAAAGTTTGTTGGAATCCTATATAATAAAATCATGTGATTTCCAAACCCAGAGGTCAGAAGCGACAGCCAAAGCTCTGGTACTTGGCAAATCAGCAACTCTTGGTGCTTTCCTGTGCTGAAGTTGTACAGTGGAAGGTCAAGAGATGGGAGAGGACTGTGTATCAACCTGTTGTAAAAATTCTGCGTATAAACTGAGAGATAATCACAGGGGGCAGGAGGACTCATCTGCAAGATACATGTAGCAAGGTAACTGTACTTTGTAAGCATAATTTTTGCATTTTTTTTACATTCTAGAACATTGTCCCAAGTACTGTCCCAAGCCAGGAGTATTGCAATAGTCTTGAGATGTTACACACATAAATTGCAGTTGCATTATCAGCATGGAAATGTGTAGTTACCTTGCTGTACCTAATGTAGCCAGAAGGAAGTTACACCGAGTACCAGGAAAAAGCAAGGGAACCCCAGGGCTTGAATGTAAGGAGTGATAGGGACAGGAATCTTTTCTGTCCTTGATATTTGCCATGTATCAGCTGGCTAATTTCTGCCAGCTGCTCTTTTTCAGCCCTTAAATGTGGATCAGGCAGTTGCTTTTATTCTCTTTGTATGTTGGAAGTGCAAGCGCAGAATATGCTTGACAGGGTGATATAGGAAATAGTGCTTCAAGGAAATTATCTTAATATTACTAGACATTTGTGCTGTTAGGAAGCTGAGTGACAACTGCTTTGTACTTATGCAGTCTTTACAGCATACTAACATTTTGTTTGTGTGCTGCTCTGGAGTTGTGATTTGCTACTCTATTTTTAGCACAGCTCTTTAATGAAGAAACTTCATTATGGTCTAAGCAAGGCATGTGTTTAACTCTGCCATGTCTTCAAACCTGACCATTGCTTTGACACTCATAAATACTGGACTTTAGGCAGCCACGTGCTTTGGTTGCTCTGCGTGTGTGTGAGAACACTTACTAGATGGATGTTTCCAGGAGCAGGCAGAGTATCGGGCAACGTGAGAGCATGCCTTGTGATAACTGATTCACCGCTCTGGTGCTGATTTGGGTACACTGTCACTTTTCTGATAGTTACAAACTGCAGTTCGGGCTGTCTGATGTGTTGAGGTACAGTCTCACTCTTCCCGTATGAGGTGTACTTTGTGCTTCTTTTGTCGGGGCACGGTAGGATTTTGCCTGGAAAAATGCTTTCCCTGGAAATGGAATCATTTACCAGAAATTGTGATTGTACAAAATTACACCGAGCTTCAAATTTCCTCATCGACGTAAAATAAATTTGTTAGCTGCAGAGTGCATGAACTCATCAAAATAGTTCAGATCAGAGGGTCTGCTTTGAAGTCTGCTTTTGCAGCAGCACTTGGTGAAATCTGAGTATCATAAATATGCACAAATTCCTCCTACACACACAGAGCTTTTCAGCTTTTGACTTTAAGACTATACAGCAGAAGCATCACTAAGAGAGAAGCAGAATGCTACTTGACTGTGCTCTTCACTGTAAAAGTTAAGGAGGCACATAGAGATCATAAACATCCCAAGTGGCAAGCAGTCTATATTTAATGAAACTTAAAACTTTTAAGAAAATGTTTTTCTTTGCATTGAATGAAACATAAGATTTCTTTTATTGGGAAGAGTTCAACATGGACAATCTCAGCCATATCTTTGGTACTCTAACCAAAAGAATAGGGGAGGCATGATGATAAAGCTTGAAAAATGCTCTTCATCCCATATTTGAAGAGATTGTAAGGTCAAAGACAACCTAATTTGCCTTGTGTTAAATCTAATTTTGCTAAGGTAAGAGGTTGCATGTTGAAGAATTTACTGTAATAGAATTAAAAAAATTAATTTCTCCAACAAGTCAGCATTGATGCATCGTGGCAGAAACTGTGCTCTGCCCCCCACCAATGTATCTGAGCTGCTTTACTTTAAGTTGACTTGATACAAAGTTGTTTTAAAATAAATGCTGCTGTCTCATGCTCTCAAAACACTGAGTTCACTGCACCTCGGAAAATTCAGGCTGCTTATGTAAGTACTACATAAGGCTGTATCATGCCAGTTTGAAAACACTTTTGTAGCTTTTGCATGCCCCCTCTCTCCGTGAAGCAGATACAGTGGCATATAAGATGGCAGAGTACTGTGCTTAAAGGCTTTATTTTTTATTTGGAACATCTAAGTCTTGGAGAAGGCAGTTTGATCTGTTGAGACAGACCTGATGTCCCCGCACCTGGGGGTTTGTTCTTGGCTGAGCTGTGCTGGGGTAGCCCTGGGGCAGGCAGGAGGGGGGCTCAACCTAGTCGCTTCCAGGGGCCCTTCCCAGCTAACAGGCCTGTCATTCTGTCATAGGCACAGAAAATGCACGCCGCTTGCCTAAACTTCATCTTTTTATTGAGATCAAAGAAAGGGGCTCTCTGGGTGCACTCGCACTGTCCACTGTATTGAGCCCCAGCCGTGGTGGGAGGCTGCAGGTGGCTTTAGGGCAAATAGTGTCAGTGCAGAAGTGCGGCCAGGTGGTCTAGCAGCTGGTAGCAGTGTAACACGTACATGTGGTGGTGCTTCAGCAGCAGGGTGGAAGAGAGGTGCTTCGCTTTTCGGGCACTACTGAGAAATTCATGGGGAGAAGGAGTCACATACAATGCTGGTAATCCATTTAGAAACTAGGAGAATGTGAAATATGTGCAGGAAAAGCTGTTTTTTCTCTGTTAAATCTACAGTCAGACATTCTGAAGTCAGAAAATAACATAAAAGCAAAATCCTGGACTATATTAGTGTACTCTAAGAGTCACATAATGGCAAACTGATTTTATCCTTCAAGTCTGATTTAATCCATAGTGCACTTCCCATTGTTTAAATTTGAGATACTTTGGGACACTTGTTACCTCAAGTTCTTGTTTTGGCTCCTATTCTAGGGTTTCTTGCAGGGGAAACTGATTGACGTTTAGTTTACATTGCTTTATACGCTGTCAGATTTGTCTGCAGGACCACTGGTCACATTTTGCGTTTGTTTAAAGAATCATTTGTGTCTCTCAGACTTTTGGATATGAGCAGGGCCAGTGCCCAGGAACACTGAATTGCGGTTATGTTGGTATTTTTCTGAAAATCTGTTCAGGTCTGAAAATACTCTCTTTTCCTGATATTCCACAACAAAATCTGTGATCATATTAACAACTGCTACTAGCAGTAACCATACTACTCCGGTCACCGGTCACAGGTAGGTCAGGAGTAACCAACTCTCGAGTACAAGTCAAGTTCAGCTCCTTAACTAGTATGGACTGTGCCTCGATTTTTGCCTCACTTGCTGTTTCGTTTTCTTTTAAAGAACAAAATTTACAATGTAAATAACGTTCTTCTAATAAAGCTTTTCTGCATACCCCATGTGAGCAGGCAGAAATACGGGAATGTCAGGCAAGCTCCTGGCTGCTCCCGTTTGCTGCTTCTGCTGTTGGAGGAGGGACTGAAGCCGAGCGCAAGCTTTCCATACACCAGGCTGAAGGTCTTAGCTCCCATCTCTGTAATGACCTCATCTGGAGAAGTCACGGGACTGAGCTGTTCCCTTCGGATTGGCTCCGTGCTACCTGGCCACCTCTTTCTTCCTTTCAGTGGCTGTTTGCAGAGCCTGGGACTTTGCACCCGGTGTAACTGATCTTAGTTTTTAACAAAATAGTTTGTTAATGCCATTTTTCCCCCTCCTCTCAACTTCATATGGAATTTTAAGTTGGACTTTCTTCCGTGTTACAGGCTGAATGCGCTTAATTACTTCTGGTGCAAAACTGGAGATTCTTGTTTCATAAGTGGGTCTGCACCAGAGAAGTACTTTGGCAGCGGGCAGCTCTCACAGTGTGACCCCCCGGCTGCCCGCCCAGATCTGTAGAAAGGTGACACTATGTGGGATTGTGGAAAAAGGGTCTTGCAGCGGAGCACGTAGCAAAAGATGGGGACACACATGCACACTTTTTAAAAGGGACACCAGCTCTGAATTTATATGCAACATACCAGGAGCTTGGACCTGTTGGAGCAAGTCCGGAGGATGCCACAGATGTGGTCAGAGGGCTGGGGCCCCTCTGCTGTGGAGACAGGCTGGGAGCTGGGGCTGTTCAGCCTGGAGAAGGCTCCAGGGGGACCTTAGAGCAGCTCCCAGTGCCTGAAGGGGTCAACAAGAAAGCTGGAGAGGGACATTTTACAAGGGGGAATGGCTTTAAACTGAAAGAGGATAGAAAAAAGTCTTTTCTGTGAGGGTGGAGAGGTGCTGGCACAGGCTGCCCAGAGCAGCTGTGGGTGTCCCATCCCTGCAGGTGCTCAAGGCCAGGCTGGATGGGGCTTGCAGTGACCTGGTCTAGTGGAAGGTGTCCCTGCCCATGGCAGGGGGGTTGGAACTAGGTGAAGTTTAAGGTCTCTTCCAACCCAAACCATTCTGTGATTCTAACTTCATGCAGGGAGAAAGCAGAGCGCAGTGGGAGGAGATGCTCTTCAGGTATGTGGAAGGAGGGAGATCAGAGAGGAGGATATACTGTTCCCATGAAGCTCTCTAAATTTTAGTTGTTTATGAGGCTGACATGTACATGGTTAGAGAACGTGACGTACCTTGCTACACTGAACTTGAAAGGATCAGGATAGTTGTAACTAGGTGGGACTCTGAGAGAGCAGCTACAAACCATCCCCTTGGTGGACTCAAGGTACTTAAATCACTGTGCTTTGTTTCTGTATGGCTTTGTCTCAAGGGTTTGCAGAGGAATCCTGAGCTTGCGGACTGTGCCAGACACAGAAACAGTGCTGAACTGAAACCATACCTGAGCTGGGAGACAGCTGGGGGTCAGCTTCAGTCTGATAAATGTGATAGTAACCATGAAGAAACAGCTCTTTGCTTGAGTCTTTCATGGTTTTGACTTTAGGCTTCTGTGTAAAACTCGTGGTGTTTGCTTACCGGTGAATTCCTGCAGTAGGTTACCGAGAGTAGTGTGTGAGTGGAGTTTCTGTTGGAATAACTTATTTGCTTCTTTTAAGGCAGTAATTGTTTACTAAGTATTAGTAGTTGTCTGGAATGTCTAGTTAATTATCAGCTCACCTCTGTGAAAGTGGACATAGTGAAAACACTTAAATAAAGACTTGAAAGTTGTTCTTTTTCCTCTCCTTTCAGGTACTGGCTTCATGTGCCACATCTGAATTGTGTTGTACTAATTCTCTAAGTACCAACTTAGACCGTCTCCTTGATGCACACTCACAGCATCATGGCCAGTACTCAGGAGCGCCTGAGCTTGTCTTCCTCTCCAAACTCAATTGGCAAAGCTTTCTGTGAAGATAAAGACTTTAGTAGGTTACATGATGAACCTACTGGAAACCACCCATCCCCCGAGCTCATAGAGGATGTGCGTGAGAAGGGCTTGCTGCAGGCAGACCTCATCGAAAACATGAGCAGCCCGGTCACTGCAGCGGTGCTGACCAGCATCAGTGAGGACTCTAGGGACCAATTTGAGAACAGCGTGCTGCAGCTGCGAGAGCAGGATGAGTCTGAAACAGCCATTCCTCAGGGCAACAGGAGCACTATGGATGGAGAGAGCAACAGTGGAGCGGATGACGTTAAAGTCCAGTTCAACAGATCAGGCAGTGGGAGCGGTGGATTTCTTGAAGGACTTTTTGGTTGTCTGAGGCCCGTGTGGAACATCATAGGCAAGGCATACTCCACAGACTACAAACTGCAACAGCAAGGTAAGTAGGGAAATAAACCTTTATTGCATCTGGGGGAATGTGTGAAGATGGGGAAAGCAACCCCCAGGGCTTTTCCCCAGCTTTCCATGTGACCGGTTTGGTCTCGTACAGCCCTATTATGGGTTTGCAAAGAGAAATCCTGCACTGTGCAGCCAACAGCTATCACTTGTAGCAAAGGCAGCTCATGATCGGAGTCAAAACCAATTGCCTGTTCTGGCCCATGCCTTGGACCATTGTGACAAGGTCTGAATCTGAACTGAGTATTCATGTAAGTGAGGATCAGAAAGAACTGTGTTGAAGACAGGGATTGTACCAACTACTTCATTACTGCAGTTTTTTTATGCCAGATGAAAAACATAGACAGGCATTTCTGCTCCTGTATGTGCATCTGGCTCTAGCTGACCGCCAAATAGCAAAGTATTCCTTGTCTATGGGCATGTTACATTAACTTTTCTATCTTTTTGTTCAGGAGTAATTTTACTCTTTAAAATATCATTCAGTACTTATCTTTCCAGAAATATGGCCTTTAATGTTTATGCCTTTTTCATTCAGATGTATAAATGTGCAAGTGTAAATCTATAAGCGTGTGTGAGTATAAATACATTAAAAAAAAATGTAGTTTGGGAATAACTAATGCCCCAGTCAATTCATAGATATATCTTTAGGGGTTACTGAAAGCTAAAGAGCAGAGCGTGCTCTGCCTTTGGTGCCTGATTTCTCCCCTAGCACAGGGGGAGGGAAGTGGCAGATGGGAAAAGAACAAGCTGTCATTAGAATTAAGGAGCTGAAACGGTTGAGGCTTATCGAAAATGGGAACAGCCTGGCCACCACAGTATATACTGCAGGGTAGAAGTCTCCTGTATCGCTGGGATCACAGCTCGGTATTAGTCAAATTGTCTTCTGGCCTAGACAAATTATAAGATATGCGGTCAGAAAAGCCATCTGAGTGGTTTGTATCTAAACCCCAGGGTTGGGTCAGGGAAGAGTTCCTAATATGAGAGAACAGAGCCATTAAATAACATGTTGGGTGAATCTGCCTTGAAATAAACTTCCTCCTCCCTCCGAGAGTCAATGGTTTCCAGTTCCTGACTCTGAGCAGGGAAATGCACGTCTGTGTTACAGAATGGCAGGTGCCTCCCAAGCAGCAGCCTCTTGTCTATCAGACCTATGGGCTCAGCAAGAGTTTACTTGGCTTGGAAATCCTTTGGCAGAGTTGGTTCTGAATTTTGTCTGTATTTGTCAACTCAGTATGTCACACATGGTTGAGTCTATACGTAAAAAAAAAAGTGACTGAAAATTCCTTGGGGAATTAATGCTGTTGGGGTGATAGCACAGTATGTGGAGTCGGCTGTGGCGAGGATTGGAAAAGGCTGGTGGGCTGGGGAGTCTGCTGAAGGAACACGGGCCTCAGAGCAGGCAGGTGACATTGAGGGGAGGCAGGGTGTCAGTCTGTGTTGCACTTTAGTTCGAAGGCTCAGTGCTCTTAAGTGAAGCTGAAACTTTCCAAGGAAGAGAGGCAGATGCAGAGTTACATCAGCTGCTTCCTGCAACCCTGTGACGGTCCCATACAAGCTCCATCTCACCATGTTGCCCTTCTTGTCACCGGTTGCTGCTGAGCAGTCATGTGCGTGTGTGTGCTGTAAGCTCAGATGGGTAGCTTCAGGAAAGCTACCTGTGAGACGAAGAGATCGTATTTTGCATATAATTGGGACAGCAGATGCATTGGAGACCACAATTTAATATGTGCTTTGATGGCCCACAGGGGACACTTCCTTTTGCATGAAAGTTACTAATAAAAAAAGATGGAAGTGCTAACTAGTGACAGTGAGCAGCTGAGAGTGTTGTGCTTAGAGGGCACGTGTATAGCTCCTCTTTGTCTGCACAGAAGTGCCTTGCCATCTTCAGTGTCATGAGCATGTTCAGAGCCATAGATTCAGGGACACTTTGCAGTTTGCCGTTGGCATTAGGCCCTTCCTAAAAGGATGGTTTTGAAATGGCTACAGGTGTGGTAAGGCTGAAGATCAATTGGGAGCTGCTCTGTAGGGCCTGTGTGATTTAGCGGCATCTTCAGTGTCTTCACCATCATAAATGAGAGTGAAAACAAGATATAAAAAAAAAATGTATGTATTTATTCATCTGGAGCTGCTCAGCTGGACAGACCTCTAATGGTAGTAGTATACTTCTGTTACTTCTGATCAACCTTTTTAAACTGCTTCTGTGCTGAAACTTGAGGATTTTGTCAGAATATTCATGTTCTGTTTTCCAGATGATCTCATTCTTGTTTCTTTCTACCAGAAAATCATCTTTTTGTGCATTCCATCAGCTACATAGAAGCCAGCAATTTAATAACTGATGTATGTGATTGCTTTTATTTTTGCTGTCTTTTAGCAAGAGCACAGAGGATGCAAGGTTTGTGTTTGTGCAAGTGCTGGTGTTTGGAGAAGACAGGCTGAAGAAATGTCTCTGGCTCGTTAGGAAGTAAAAGAGAGGCTTGTGGTGGCCTTTCATTCCCCTGGGGGCTTATTTAAAGTTTTGGGCTGGTGCCACAGATCTGTGCAGATGATGGGGTTTTTTTTCCCCTCTTCATGAAACAACTACTTTAAACTCTATCCTTGCGTTGGGCTTTATCAAACAACTAGGGTAGGAGTCCAGTATAGTGGGGGAGGGTTTAGTGTTGCATGCACATACTTCCTAGTACTTTTTGCTGCTCACTGGCATCCCTGCTCACCTGCTTTGGATCTCCTGCAGGCCCAAACTCTAGGATGTGGTGGTGGTGTTGTGTTGTGGTTGCAAGTAGCAAGTTATAAATAGGTTTCATGCCCTTTGCAGATGTCTGATACTAGAGTCCGTATTGCCTGTGAAGGCTCAGCTCATGGTTTGGTGAATGGGGGAAAAGATAAGAACAACTTTTACATGATGCCACGTTATTTTCTTGTTGAAATTACTCCTTGAGTTTCCTTCTCAGCACCTGAGATGGTTATCAAGAGGAGTGCATTTCTGTGCTTCCCTTCAGGGCCCATGCTGGGCAGGGCTTTGGTCAGCTTCAGCTGCAAGTTGCTGCAGGGTGGTCTGCTGGTTGACTGAGCAGTGCCCACTGCTGCTGTTAAACGTTCTGTTTGGTGAGTGGTCATTCCTGCAGGGAGGGCTTGCTTTTGTATTGTTCGGTGGTTGCCAGTTGGTTATCAGAGGTTTTAGTATTTTGGATTGACCCATAAAATCACTCCTGACTAAGTTTTTCCAGTTGTTTAATCTGATTTCTAAAGGCTGTTGGTGAGTGTTTTCAAGGAGATACACTTAGTTCTTTGTTTCTAACAGTTAGTTAATTTGGATTGTTGGGACTCTAGCGCTTTATAGTAAGACTTGTGTTTTCTACAGACTCTGAGCAATTTCCTTTGGATTAAGAATGTGTCTTCAGGAGTTGCTTTCACCTCCCTTTCACAAGCTAGGTATTTACTGTCATCGTGTGCGTTTTTGTGTCAACCTGGAGAGCAAGGTGCTTTACAAAGCGTTGCTTGTGTTTGTAGGGTTGTTTTTTGTATACCAGAGATGCTTCTTGTCGTAATGCCAATGCTGGCAAGCGGCCAACGCTGGCAAACGGCAAAAATTTGCTTCAAATAATTGAGTCAATGGCTCAGGCTGCTCTTGCATTTCTTCCTCATGGGAAACAGATTCCCATCATTCTACTCAAATGGTTCTTAATCACCTTAGAAACGCAATCTCTTGCGTAATTCCTGCGGCTATTACACTTTAATTTGTTTAGGGGATGTATCCCACAGGTTTCTTTAGGCCCAGAAGACTCTGGAATAAAAACTGCTCCATCCTGGTAGGAGGTAGCCTCGTGTCTCTCCTGCTGGAGCTGGGGAGCACTAGGAGAGCTGTGGCAAGCCCTGAAGTCCAGGCAGTCTCGACGGATGTTTAGCCAAGCAATGCTGATGGACTTTTTGAACAAGCCCATTGAACAAGGAAACAATCCAGGTGTGTTTCCTAGCCACCCTGCTGATCATCTGAGGTGTTAACTCTTCTGGACAGGCACTTGGACTTAACTAGGGTGAATCATCATAGCCACGCACCCAAGTTCTGGCAGCTGGTGTATGCAAGTCCTTTTCTGTTTCAGGCTGTTGGTTGAGGTGACAGAGATCTCAGCATCACCGCTCACATGCTGGTTTCTCATTGTACTGGCTGGATAGGTGTGCTGTAGCTGGGACAGCCGTAATTCACCGTCCTTTGCCTCAAGGTGTTGTGGGCTGTTGAGGATGGGTCTGTACAGGCAGTGGGGAGGGCTGTGTGACCCGCTCTCCGGCTGATGTGCGTGGCCTCAGCTGTCAGCTATGCTCAGCTGGCGCAGTGTGTTGATGTTGAGTCCTCTGTTATCCGCCCTTGCCCATTGCCCCTCTGCAGAACTGGTAAGGCTAACTTGGTAATAGTGATCCTCATCAGCCTGTTGTCCTTGAGGATGGTCCCAGGGAGCCGTAGGGAGCACATACACGGGGTCATTCAGATGTGTTTTTTAATCAGTGGGTTTGGATTGTAGTAGAAAATGCAGGTTTGCACCACGAATGCTAACAAACCCTGGTTTTCAGCCCAGGGTAGTCCAGTGCTTTCCTCCACCAGCATCCCCTTCTTTGGGAAGCTTTTCAGGGCTTGATATGTTATGGGAGCCAAACCAATTGCTGATGCCGGCTGTCTTGACACATAGTAACGTGTTCCTGTACAGTGAAAGATTTGTGTTTTGTTTTGGTTTTGTTTTTTTTTTTTAATTTTGTCTTACTGTTGCATTATATGTTACGTATGGTTTGGCTCTTTGTTTTTCTTGAATTCCCAAAGATGTAGGATGTTTCAGATTGTTGCTGCAGTGAAACCTCTTCCCTGAATCGTGCCCTTGATGATCGGGGTGCAAGTGGGATATGGGAAAGGATATATCTTACTAAAAAAACATGAGATGACTTTGTAGGAGGAAGTAGTGAACTTTTGTTTGCTTTGTTTACAGTCCTCTCTGCTTTTGCCATTGCGAAAGTTAATAGGTAATATTAAGAGCAAATTAGGTCTCTAGGTAATAGCAATATAGTTACCCATTACTGCTCACAAACTCCGGGTGTTTCAGGGAATTAAATGACAACGTTGGGTGCCTTGTACAGGAAAGGCACTCTTCTCACATGTAAAGAAACAGCTATTTCAGTGCAAGAGAACAGTTTCAGGGTTGCCCATGTGAAAATACTGTTCATCAACAACCAGAAGAATCATCTGTATTTACCACCTTCTTTCAGAAGCAGTGTATTTGTCAATTAAATAGAAATACAAATCTTCTCGATTTATTTGTGAATTTCCTTATTTTCTTTTATTTTTCTTATTTAAAGAACTGTCTTTTCATGTCTAAAGAATTAAATACTAATTATAAGTATTGTGACAAAAAATTGCTCAAGTTGTTTGGTAAAGAATGTTTAAAATCCTTGAATGTCCTGTAGTCAGGATAGTGGTCACGGAGTGTTTCATGCATCAGTTTGTTTTGTTCTTACGCAGACAGGCATGTGCTTCAGTACCAAAGGAGACATCACCTTCACAGTGCCATGGCGTTCTTGAAGATTGGGGATGGGGATGGGGATGGTCTGTGGCAAATCCATGGTTACTGGGCTACTTTGTTATAATGTGTTTCAGTTGAGCACCACATGCGCTGTCTTAGTATTTTTGTGCAATGTAAGGTTGCAAGCGGATATAGCAGTGTGAAAAATAGACTTGTGTCTGTAAGGAAACATGTGCTAAGGATTGAACTTTGCCCTGCCAAGTTGTACGGAATTTTTGCTGTATTAACAATGTTAGGGGTTTTTTTTCTAGTTCAGTAAGCAGAACAAGCACTGGAGCCCGGCTCCGGATGGGAGCTGGCTTTCCTTGGCCGTGCCTGGAGAGTTGGCATTCAGCAGGAGACATCCAGCTAGTGTCACAGGAATGGTTTGATGGAAAGATTTGAATTGGGATCAGTCCAGAGGCAGTTTGCATATATGTTTCCCTTCAGTGGTGACAGTTTCTGAAGTGTACACATTTGCATAATCTGAATTGGAGCCCTGGGAACACCCCAGTGGCTCGAGGCTGGATGAAAGAAGATGCATCTTTGTAGTCTTCTGAAATAGGGATCTGTATAGGTGTGACTTCCTTTTATTTCAGAAAGCAGTGGGCTACTTGCTGGTTTTGCTGCTTAATAATTTATTTTGTAAACCTACGCATTTATTGAGTTACAGTGAGTAAATGATTGCCTGCCTTTTATCTTGTTGTTTGTGGGATGTTAAGGTAATTTCAAGGTGACTCACAGACAACAAGGCTTTCTGTTCTAATGGGTACAACTGTCTTGAAACAGTTTATGCAGTGCTACTGGATCACTCTGGCAGTGTCCCTACAAGATGCGTGTGGGTACCTAAGAGGAGGAATTGCTTAAGATTTTTTTTTTTCCTGTTTGACACTGATACACATAATGTTGGTGTGGGAAAGATCTGTTTCTGTGACCGCTGGTGGTGGTTAATGTGCTTTGTGGTGGGTAACTCGGTGGTTGCTGGTCTGCGTTTTACAACCTGCCACCTCTGACCTTCCCTTTTATTTCCTATTTTTGCCCTATTTCAGGGATGGGGGAGAACTGTCAATATTTTTTATGTCAGTTGTGAACTTTAAATGTTTCTTCTCATCTATGCTTTTCAATGGAGTCATGTACTTAATAAGAGATACCATACTCATTCATTTGTGAAGCAGGGGACCTCCTCTCTAAATTGGGAATCCAGTGTCCCTGGTATGTTAAATTGCTGCCTGCCAAGTAGAAGCAGCTTACCTGAGCGGTTAGCAGTAGCGGTGAGCTCTGCTGGAAAAGCAGCTGGAAGGCTGGAGGTGACTGTGACGTGGAGAGGAGCTGGGTGAAAGGGATCCTGAGGCTGAGCCTGTGTGGTGTGTGCCTCAGCTGTGCCTGTACTGGGAGACTCTGCCATCTACTACCTCCAGAAAAGTCCACCTTGAAGGTTTAGGAAGGGAGGTGGCAGGTGCTGTCCTTATGTGATCTTACAGCAGAATATTTTTGTGGTTCTGATTTTTGACGTTATCCCCTTTGCTTCCCCCTGCCTAGATACCTGGGAGGTCCCGTTCGAGGAGATCTCGGAGCTGCAGTGGCTGGGCAGCGGTGCGCAGGGAGCTGTCTTCTTGGGCAAATTCCGGGCAGAGGAGGTGGCCATCAAGAAAGTGAGAGATCAGAACGAAACAGATATCAAGCACTTGCGGAAACTCAAACATCCTAACATCATTGCGTTCAAGTAGGTTGTGAAACTTGTTTGAAATGTACCTTTATCCAGGCAAGAGCCGTTTGGTCATGTGCCCTGGCCAAGTTTTTAAAATCCAGGAACTAAGCTGTCTGTAGGACAAAACGAGTGGTCATCCTTCCTCTCAAATTGCTGCACACTCTTGTGAAAACAAAGCTATGGACACAATTCTCACCCAGTGCTGTGCTGTGCTTTGCTTGCGGGTTCACAGAAGGTCTTCTGTGAACCCTACAAATCTGCAGGTGTGGAAGTTGAAGGAAACCCACCCCTGTCACAGATGAGGTTCCTCCTGTCCAAAGGATGCAGGAGACCTCCCCCTTCCTGTTCGGGAAATAGAGCTGTTAGCAGAGCCTTGCCCAGGCAGAGTAAGGAGGTTACTCTCCTGCCCCTGGATTGCCACCTTTGAGAGCTGCCCTGGGACTTTTACTCTCCTGATCCTCACTAGCTGTGTGTTTTCTTTGATAGGGGAGTTTGCACTCAAGCCCCATGCTACTGCATTATCATGGAGTACTGTGCACATGGGCAGCTCTACGAAGTCCTGCGAGCGGGGCGGAAAGTCACCCCTCGGCTGCTCGTGGATTGGTCCACGGGGATTGCAAGTGGGATGAATTATCTGCACCTTCACAAAATCATCCATCGAGACCTCAAGTCACCAAAGTGAGTCTCTAACTACCTAAACTTCCCCCCATTGTGCTTCTCTCTATTTCACTTTTTTTCTTGAGGAGTAGTTTAAAGTTAGGTCAAAAGCCCCATTATTTTTTTTTCTATGTTGACTCAAAACTAATGAGAGTGAAACTAATGAAACTTGTTGGCACTGCCCTCCTGTGCTGCAATTTAACAAGACTGGAAATTTTACCAGTACCTTACATGATAAATAGCAGTCAGGAAATATTTCTAATGATTTGATGGTGTATGGCCCTTGTTGAAAGTGGGATATTCTGTTGGCTTCTGCTTTTTTATTTTTCCTTCTTATTTGTTCTTTTATTTCCCTGGTTTTCTGGAATGCATCTCTCATTCCTCTGTTGCGTTCTGGCTAAAACTACCTGGCTGCTTGTATTAATTCTTATTCCCTAGATGCTTATAACTTCTTTAGCCTATGACGTGACTGTGACAGTGCATTAAGATAAGACTTGTAGATGGTTTACAGCGTAGTTTAAGGTACAGCTTTACTAAAATTTTGAAATGTCCCCAGGTATAGTGAATCTTCAGTGACTTGTTAATTTGCAATTTTATCAAGATTGATTTTTGACTTGTAGCGTTTAGAAATGCATTTGAGGCACAAAACACAACCACTTCAAAGAAAGCGAGAGCTTTCATCAGTGAAAACACATAATCTTTTTTCTTGTACTGCAGTTGTGAACAGCATGGCCTCGTCACCTGTTTGTGTTGATTAAGAAGGGATTTACTCACAGTGGCTGTTATGGCATAAGAAAAACTGCAAAATGCTGATATTATTTTTTCTCTTTTTTTGCCAGTGTTTTGGTTACACACACAGATGCAGTAAAAATTTCAGATTTTGGTACATCTAAAGAACTCAGTGATAAAAGTACCAAAATGTCTTTTGCGGGAACTGTGGCTTGGATGGCCCCAGAGGTGATACGCAATGAGCCTGTCTCTGAAAAGGTGGATATCTGGTGAGTAGTGTTAATATTTAAGTATCTTCACCTTCTGTTTAGCCACTTGGTTTCCCAGCACATTACATACTCTGCAGTCTTTTCCCATCTTAGGCATGGGAATAGTTTGCTCTGTGGTGGACTGTTCCTTTCTCCATCTGCCTAGTGCCCGAACTCTGTTACTGAACCGTGGGCTATAATGGAAAGTAAAATGACATACATGTGTAAAAGTTGTGTGGTGAGATGTGAAGGTACCTAACAAGACTCGGTGCAGGCTGTGTCTTGCAGTAAGCAAATGCAGCGGTTCTTGCCTGTGTCATTATTCAGGCCAGAGCTTTCTTCCACTGCTGGTGCTCAGAGCCCTTTCAGAAACTGCTGCAGCCATTTTTCATTTGCTTTCTAACCTCTTCAGGGCCACACTTGAGCTGTAGGGAGGCCTCTACTCTGCTAGCTAGAAGGGTTTGACCACCTTTTGCTTTCTGCACACTGGGTTTGCTGTTATATGTACAGCCACAGGATTATAGTGCAGTGAATCGACCCCCTGGATCCACGGGGGAGGAAACCTGGACACGTTGTTAGAGTTTTGAACACCTGTTTCCATCCCATGTGGAATGTACTCTGTGTCCAAAGGAACACAGGGAAAGGTTCAGATCTCCATGCTGTTAAAAATGCTTGAGAGAGAGCTCAGCCTTGGAGCTCCTTTGGGATGCCTTTCCACAGGTTTCAGAGTCCTCAAGGGAACCACATCTGTTTCTGCCTTGTTATTTCTGCATATTTAATGTCAGTAGCCAGGACAAAGGCCCTTCTCCCTGCTTTACGGCCAGGATGAATTTTCCTTCTTGTGGTTTTTCAGCTTCAGATGCTGTCACCTCCCTTACACAACGTTTAAGCTGCAGGTAGGTGGTTTGGAGTGCGAGTGGAGTCGGACAGCAGCCTCCTACGGGCGGTGTAGCTTGGAGCTGGGTCATGACTTTAAGTAAAGATTTCCTGTAGGGAAAGGGAAAGTCTTGTAACCTGTGGTGTACAGCTCTGGTTTGTGCATTCATTTTGTGTGGATGTAGCAGGGCATAGCATGAGCCAGTTCTTCTCGGAGAAACCCTTGGGTTGTTTTGGAAAGAAAACACTCAGCATTTGTCTGGTGAGCTTTTCCCTTTGAATCACAGGTTCATGAGGAGGAACGGCGCCCAATTTCCACCCTCAGTTTTCTGTCCTTTAGAGTGGCTTAGGTTCAGGAGTATTGCATGGAGCATAGTGTCCAATAAAATCCAGCTGCAAGCTCCGCTGAGGGCTGTGGGCACTCCTTTACTCCTGTCCTCAGTGACTTAGCGATGTTGCTCTTCGGTTCAAACCTAGAGGTGCCTTTGGTGCAAGTTCCTCTTGAGTGCAGTGCACTGATGATTGCTCAAACTCCTCCTTGACATCCATTTCTCCCCCAAGATGAGCAAAAGCAATGTTTGTGAATGCTGACAACAAATGAGAACAGTTCCTAAGCTGCTTATGTCTGCTCTCTCATCTTTAACAGCAGGCTAAAAAAAAAAAATCTGTAATCTTATCAGGAGTCTCGAAAATCCTTTGTCAGTTCTTAATCATAACAAAGCTGAAACCAGATGGGGTTTCCCAGTAGTTTGTCCAAACACCTGTATCCCTGCTTTCCTGCAGCCCATGGAAAAAAAAAATTCAAGGGAAAAAAATATTCAAATTCTGCTTGTTTTGTGGTTGGTTCCCCTACTCCCCATCCCCCTTACCCCCCGCCCTGCGATTTGAAGTCACTGGGCTTTGAAAGTGCAACATTTTTCACATGAAGTTCTGTTCCGTGACTGATGGTTGTTCAGACCCAGGCAGTTTGTCCCTTAGATGTTCTTCTATACTGAACAACAGCAAGTTGATTTTAGTACAAGCCAGAAACACACTTCTCACTTCTCACCTTGTTTGACTTGCCAGCAAGCTTGGCAGGGTCAGTGTCCCATGGACGGATGGGGCACGCAAGGAGGGAGATACAGCTGGGTTTGGAATCGGATGGTTGTGCTTCACCTGGAATCACAGCCTGGTTGTTAATGTGCAGTCAGGGTGCTGGCTCTCAGCAGCATTTTGTTTACCTCTGCATTGATTGGTTTGATATTTCCTTGGTGTTTTATTGGGTGAAGATTGTAAATAAATAACTGTTTGCTGTTATAAATTAAGGGTTTGGTCGTTACTGATCGTTTTCCTAAGGAAGAGAAGCAAAGTGAGTTTTCTTACCTATATCTTCCAGTTCTTGTAATAAGAACCTCTTCACCAGGCAGAATTCTCTTAATTTTTTCTTTCTTTAGCCTTCCTTTCTTCAGCACAAAAGAAATATCGGATGAGACTGCATGTGCTTTTGATACTGACACTTAAACACATTTGTTAATTTCTGTGTTGCAGTAGTTGCAGTACTGTGTCAGACCCATGAAACTCATACCTAGCAGTACACGTAACAGCAGAGGGAGCTTTTGGTGGGGGCGGGGGGGAAGTTAAATGTAAAAAGACTGCAAAACCTTTGTTGTGTTGTGTCTGTAAGACACCAGTTCCGTCTGTCCAGACCAATAAGAACAGTCTAAAGTCTGTCTCAGAAAAGCTAACTTCTCTTTTCATTTAACAGCAGTGAGATTTAATCTATACAGAAAATATGCTTTCAGGATTTTTATAATCTCACAAAGAAAAGTGAAAGGCTGTGTGAAAACCAGCGTGGTTTGGTGTTCAGCCCAGTGCTGGAGCAGTGGAGGAAGAGTTACCTGGTGTGTGGAACAGCTACACTGGGTTAAAAGCTACTACGTAAACACTGTTGCACCTACTCTCAATTTCAGATCAGACATACCTATTGCCCTGTGTTGCCAAACAAACGTCTTTTTTTTTTTTTTTTCCCAAGCTCCAGATGTCTCTGTTTAATTGAATTCACACAGAAGCTTTTATCCTGTTTTATTTTTTCATCAGGTCATTTGGGGTAGTTTTGTGGGAGCTGCTTACAGGAGAGATCCCCTACAAGGATGTGGACTCTTCAGCCATCATTTGGGGAGTGGGCAGTAACAGCCTGCACCTTCCTGTCCCTTCGACGTGCCCAGATGGCTTCAAAATCCTCATGAAGCAGACCTGGTAAGAGCCTGAACCTCACGCCGCAAGACCTATGGCTGGCTCCCAGCTCTTGTCAGCCTCCCAGTAAAAGAAATGAAACCAGAGTCAGTGTTGAGGCCAGAGCAGAGGGCTCTTAAATACCCTCACACTAGTCATGAGAGCAGTACGTTCCAGCGTTTTGGAAACTGCTTCCTTGTGGCAGCAGGCCTGGGCCCCAGAAGGATGTTTGGAGCTTAGAGGAAGGAAGAAACCTTTCTGGTTTGCTTGGGGGGGGGGGGGGGGGGAGGCAGGAGGGGAGGGGGTGGGCAGACACTGTTGAGACTAGTGAGGGACAAGGAGTTGAACGGGAGAGAAGTGGGAGAGCAGAGCTTGATGGGAGCCCCAGCAGGGTGACAGTTGCCCAGGTGTGAACCAGAAGCAGGTAGCACGAAGGTCATCTTCAGTAGCCATCACAGAGACTGTTCCTTTGTCATAGCAAAATAGGTGAGAAAAGGGAGCTCTGTGGGAAGAGGAGCTGGAAGGAAAGTAGTGGTAAAATTTCTTCATGCTGGCTCCAGAGTAAAAGGAGATTATTTTTTCACTCTGAAACCCCCTTGTGACTGACTTTTGAACTGGACAAAGAGAAATTTGAGCTTTCTGTATGATTTTAGAGGTATAGATACAGAAAATGCTTTGTTTCCTCCACATGCCAGATTAGAGTTGCAATTCTTTGTCTTGGGTTGTGCATTAATGCTTAGTCTTTGCAATTGCATCTTGACACAGACTATAAGGGTTCTTCCAGCATTTTCCTACTCCGTGAGTTTTACCAGCCATCCTCTCAATGGCACAAAGGGAAAAACAGGCCAGAGCATCTCTGGATCTTTCCCGGTGGCTGTTTACCCCCCTGACCCTGAGCTGCAGCAGGTCGTGCTGTCGCAGTGTCTGTGCTGGGGTGTGCTGGGGGCCGGGAGCGGTGTGTGCAGCTCCCAGCAGGGAGCAGGGACGGACGCACACTCTGCTGTCCCCACCTAGTGGAAGCGGGTGGTTTGTAGGGCTGAGGTGGCTGAAGGAGCTCGCTCTTGTCCTGAGCACTGAATCCATGCGGCACGTCTGGTGGGTTCAGTCCTGAAGCTCGAGTGCTCGTCTCTCTTCTCAGACTTACACGTTCTTGCACTTGAATGGATCTTACAGAGATGTTCAGTGCATTACAACACTGCGTAGGCTCAGGCACGTACTATGTGGCAACACAGATACATTTGGTGTTGATAAACACCCTGCTTTGTTGAATGTAAATTATCATGTCTACTAGATCAAGTATTCCCATTATAAAATTCAGAAATGAATAGGATAACGAACTGAGCTCTGTTTCTTCTTACCAAGTTAGGAACAGTTTCAGTTTGTATCCTATCTTTCACTTCATAATCACATTTTCTTATTTTAAATGATTTTCATTGCTTTGGTTTCTTCAGAATAGATCATCACAAATGAAAAACTGAATACAGAACAACCCTAGCACAATGAACCCATATTCAGGAAAAGAGGAAACTGAAACCTCCTTTGCTCTAATCTGTCAGCTACATGGTTCAGAGACTATGTTCTAGTGAGAAATCCTTTCAGAAGGGTAGGAGAAGCCAACAATGTTAACAACATTTGTCTGTTTTACTTCAGGCAGAGCAAGCCCCGGAATCGTCCCTCCTTCCGGCAGACACTGATGCACCTGGACATCGCATCTGCTGATGTGCTGGCTACTCCTCAGGAAACCTATTTCAAATCACAGGTAACTGGAGAATGGCTGTAGTCCGAGAGCACCAGTTAGCTCCAGGGGTCTGATTTCAGAGGCTGCATCGAGTACGCAAAAGTCTGGATTCCTGGGGAGAAGCAAACTGGGTATTTGAAAATCTTTTACCCAAACTTTCACAAACTGAGACATCTGCTGACTTTAGTCAGAAACTCAGTGTTGTCTCATTTGCTTCTCCCTGAAACTGCTGACTTGAGATGTTCTTCTCCCAGCTGTTCTCTCAGTACTGCTGTACAGGGGACCATGAGCCTGCTGAGAGCGGAACGGTTGCACTTATGGTGAAGATAAGCAGAGCAGCCAGTGGGACAAAGAGCTGTTACAGGGCAGTGAAGGGACTCTGGGACTTTCAGGGAAGATCTAAAATTATGTTCTTAGAGATTCCTCTGAGTCCTACCCAGCAAGCTACTGTCTGCTCCCAAGGAGGGAAATAGAATGAAACCTTGGCTCCAGTATAGAAGATCTATATAGGGTGTTGGGGTGTGTGTGTGTGTGTGAAGAAGTGGGTGCAATTATTTAAAGCTGCAAGAACCAGGGCTTCAAGGGGCAAGAAGAGTTAGTATCACCCTAGTGACAGTCATCATTGTCATGAATACAGCTCTCCAAATCATAAGTCTTTCTTGTTTACTTTAAAGGGCAAAAGGGAAGAAAATGTTGGGTTAGGACGAAAAGAGTGTTGGGAGTTTTTTTAATATTTTTTTTTTTTTTTTTAGAAAATGCAGGTATGTTTTAAAGAATCTAGTTGGAGCACAGAATTGGAAATAGCATTTGAAAATGCTGATAGTAAACATGCATTTGAAAATGCTGATAGTAAACATGCTGCAATGATGCTGCCCAAAATAATTCAGCTAACAAAACCACGTTTTTAACCCAAACCTGTAATTTTCTGCAGACACAGTGTTGCCCAAGAATTTTTCTTTGGTGCAACTGGAGATCCAAATTCTACAGATACCTAAAAGTAAATTGCTTTCCTAGGCTGAATGGAGAGAAGAAGTGAAGAAACATTTTGAGAAAATTAAAAGTGAAGGAACTTGTATCCACCGGCTAGATGAAGAATTGATTCGTCGTCGAAGAGAAGAACTGAGGTCTGTTGATGGTCTTTTATGTTCACTGCTCACTTTTTCCATCCAGCCTTCTCTTATCCAGCGAAATGACCCCAGCTCCCTCAGCTTCTCTTCACAGGGCATGTGCTCCAGCCCCTGACTGTTCTCATGCTCCTCTTGTACTGAGGACTCCAAAACAGGACTCGGTATTCCTGGTGGCTTAAATTGCAGCAGCCTAAATGCCTTGTGAGTCCAGAAACTGAAGTTCCCACAGGCCTGCCCTAGGCCTTGAGTGTTGCTTGGCTGATGAAAAGCTAGAGAGAGAGAAACAGTGGAAAGCGTCCCTGCTCTTTGACAGTCTGAACAGTTTGCTCTAGGCAAGACAGGCAAAAGCTTGTGTGTTTGCCAGGGAATATTCCTGCCTGAGTTTTGATGTTTGCGATAACAGCACTGCAGCAGGTACATCCACCTCAGTGGAAAATGCATCTTGCAGTTTGCTGTGAGCTTTCCCTGCCCTGATAACTTTCTTTGAATTTGTTATTTCCAGAGGAGTGAACACACTCCAATTTATCAGCCCACTGAAATTAATTTTGAATATTAGACCAACTTAAAAACGAAAGGTGAATGTTTATTTAAGAAAGTGTTTTCTGCTGCGTAACAAATTTGCAAATATGTGTATGACACAGAAACATAAAATACCAAATAGCAGTTCTGTGTCAAAGCTGCGAAACGAAAGGAAACCTTGTTCAGGCAGTTTGACGCAGTTGTTGATCAGTGTTCCCTAGCCATTGGGAGCTTTTGATGGTCTCATCTTTCAGCTGTGGTTCAAGATGTCTTCTGCAACTTTACTGTAGCTGTAGGGGCATATTGCCTTTTATGAAATACGAATGACTTCTTTCCCTGCTTCTTAGAAGCTAACTTATCCCCTTTTCTTTGCAAACAGGATGATCAGGGCTTGGCTAACGGGCTTGTGGATGCGTGTGAGGCATTTGCAGCTTCTTTAGTGAGAAGCTTTGCCATCTTTTGAGACTGTTCAACACTTTCAAAAGCATATCATGATTCATTGCTGTATCAGGCTCTTAACCGTCATTCACTGTTAACTCTGTCTAGGCTTCTGTGCAATGCAGCTGACAAATTTGAATTTTGGAAGGCTCTTTCCTAAAGCACCCATACTTTTCCTTATTCTTCTCTCTTGATCCGCAGATATCAGACTGTGGAATAATGACTTTTCTGTTTTTCAGGCATGCATTGGATATCCGCGAACACTATGAGAGGAAGCTGGAGCGAGCCAACAACTTATACATGGAGCTCAGTGCTATTATGCTGCAGCTGGAGGTCCGTGAGAAGGAGCTCATAAAGTATGTATCTCTGGGCATAATGGCATGCTGTGCACGTGGCAATATGCATACAGGAGAGACAAAACAGCGCTTAATTTCTAAACAGCATAGCGTTACTTGTAGATTTAGTGTCCTCTGAAAAACTTACAGGGTAAAGAAAGTGCTGGCAAGCAGAGACAGGACCCTTAAGAGTAGATTGCTGCAGATTGTTTAGTGTATATGTCTTTACCCAGTGTTTACTGACTGGGAGAAAGGCACCTTTTCCATTTGGTGTTGGCATATCCTTTGGCACCTTTGTAAAGAGAAAAGCAGTGCTGTTTCTGGACTGGGTGCCAGGGCCCTCTTCCAACTGCCTGATCTCTGCAGACAATTTAGAAAATCGCTATGTCCTTTTGCAGAACAGCATGTTGTGTTGCACCCAGCCATAGCTGAGAAACAGGCACGCAGTGTGCTCACAGCAGAGCTGTGTTTCTGTCCAGCAGGAGCTGCAGTTGGATAAAGAGAGAACTGATCTGGCTTTTTGTTTGTTTGGTTTTTTTGTTGGTTTTTTTTTTTTCTTTCCCAACATTTCAGGAGGGAACAAGCAGTGGAAAAAAAATACCCTGGGACTTACAAACGCCACCCAGTTAGACCCATAATCCACCCCAATACAGTGGAGAAGCTGATGAAGAGGAAAGGGGTCTCCCATAAACCAGGCAGCCAGACTAAACGGTAAGAAGTAACAACGTCGTTCTGTGCCAGGAACCAGCGGTAGATCCTCGCTGAGATGAGCAGGCAGCTTGCGTCCCTGTTAGCCCGACAAAATGCAGGACAGGCCAAAGGGGTGCTTGGTGTTGGGCCTGGTCTGACCCTCAGAACCATGATTGTTTAATTCTGAAGATAAAAGAGATGAATCCTGCCATCCCTTCTACCTGGGCAGCCCTCTTGGAACAGTTTGGTCCATATGAGTTTTTCCATAGATGATGGTGCTTTGACAAGGAGGTGTCTAATGTGTCTTCTCAAACTCCTGACTGACCAAGCAGAGAGCAGTTAGGTCATCCTTGACTTGAATGGAATAAGCAGGGTGAGGGATTATGGAAATCAGCCAGTCCTCAGGGAGGATGGATTCACTGTTGAGGAATTAAATTGGGGTTTGAGATTTGGGAATTCGTGCTGTCCTTTCAGCTAGTTCTCTTCTGCGTGACTTTCAGAAAGTGAGATACTTTTTTTCAGAGGAGGTGTCTATTTTATTTTTCCCTTTTCTGGGATTTCTGGGAGTTAAGAGAGTCTTGATTAACAATGAATAATCACTTCTGAATTAATATCCACATATGCCTCTGAAATGAGCAGGCTGATAAGCATCAGCAGATTGGGACCCAATTGCGCTGAGCATTGTATATGCACATAGTAAGAGACATGCCCGACACCAAGGTCTTAGGAGGGAGCTATTTTGGGAGCAGAACATCAAAATAAGAGCGGAAAAAGGACAGTATGTGACAGATATTGGAAAAAGCAGCAAGAAAGGAGTGTAGAGCATGATGGGCTAAACGGAAAGGACGTTGAGTAGAGACAATCAAAGGAAACTAAATGCAGACGTTAAACAGCTGAAGGGGAGAAAAGCCTGTAGATTTTAGAAAGCAGAGTGTGCTTGTGGCTACAGCTGGCTCTTCATCCTGGCTCCGAGCCGATGTAATTTCTTAGTTTGTGGTTTAATGCATAACTTCTGCTGACTGTCCCTCAGGCCAGATCTACTGAAGTCAGAGGGCATACCCAGCGCGGAAGCAGCATCCAATGGCTCACCAGTCTCAGGAAGTCCCAAAATGTCAACACTGAGTGGCAAAAGCCGCTACCGCAGTAAGCCACGTCACCGCCGAGGGAACAGCAAAGGCAGCTACAATGATTTTGCAGGGATCTTGAAAAACCAGCCAGTGCAAGATGATGCACCTCCACCTCATAATCATTCTCATCATCCCGGCCTCCCGCAGCAACCTGGCCACAGCCATCCCCATGGCCATCACTCACGGCTTCATGCCCACGGACAAGATATTGCCAACTGCGCAAACAACTTAAGGTACTTTGGCCCTGCAGCAGCGCTGCGGAGCCCTCTCAGTAACCACGCGCAAAGGCGGATGTCTGGGTCCAGCCCCGACCTCATCTCCACTGCCATGGAAGCAGATTGCCGAAGGAATCTGGAGAGCAAAGAAAGCAAAGCTGATCATTGGGAGTGTTGCAAAACAGATCCGTATGATTCCTGTCTTCAGTGCAGGGACGAGGACAGTGGTCAGGTACAGATGTCATCCGTTGAAACAGGGATGAGCCATTCTCAATCACCAACATCTGCTTCCCTATACGAAAACGCGCAGTTCATTGAGAAGATGGAGGAGGAGGGTTTCAGCAGCTCTAAGTCAGCATCTGCCTTAGGCACTCCCCAGCACATGGCTTCCTCAGTGCTACCTTGCAAAGCAAGACTCCTTCAAAAGGTAAGGACAAAGCATAGTGATTTGAATAAAAAAACACGCAAAGCTTGCTGCTCTTTCCCCTCTCCAGCAAAAGGTGTGTAGCATAGGCTAGTGTCTGGATACGGGATAGTGGCAAAACCATGTTTCCCACGCACATAGCAGTGGAGTTACATGTACAACTTTTTCTCGAAGAAATCATGCCTCTTTGAACTTTGCTTTGTGATCTGGACATACTTTTGAAGTTAATTTTATTGAAAAGTACCGTAGGCATATTGGAGCATACTGCCAATAATGAGGGTTGTCAGATGTGGTTCTGATAGGGCCCGGTTCTGCTGCTTGCAATTTAGCCACTTTTTGTTTGAGCTGAAACTGAATTTTTGTTCTTGAAACAGTCTCAAAATGTTTTCAGGCCTTTCTCAAAACAAAGGAAGGGGTTTTGGTTTGGCATGTTTTTGGTGATGTTAAATGAGTAAAGTTTCATTGAGAATCTGTAGCTCTGCTGTGCCCTGGAACAGAAATTCATCATTTGCCATGGTCTTGGGGACATGCCTTTTGTTGCACCTGCCAGGAACTGTCGCCCTTGACTGGAAGTCATAATTCTTATGTATTTTGTGAGGATTTTGCAAGGGTCAAAAGGTGTTTCAGCACAGTTGTATGGAAGCAGTTCCTGTTCATTCTTCCTGCTTCTGTCCAGGTGGTGAGAGAAGTAGGAACCAGTCTGAGTAGAGTTCAAAGAGCAGGAAAACTGGGCCTGGGTGGAAAAGTGGAGGAAAAGAGGATAAGTACCAGACAAAGAGTGTGATTTTGGCCCAGAATGGAGGGAGGAGGACCTCGTATTACAAGGGGATGGGGTCAGATAGAGGCTGAACCAGGGGGTGGCAGGTGGCAGGGCGTAGAAGGATGTGTAAAAACCAAGAGCGCGGGGGGTGGATTTGGATGGGAAAAGGAAAACAGAAGGCTCTGTGCTCACTGAAATAGAGAATGGAACTAAACTCAAGTTTTCCTAGTTGGTGAAACCCACCAGCAAAGGCTGTGCCATCCCCATCCTGCTCTGTGATGGGCTTGTGTAGAAGAGGGTTGAAGTCATAAAGCTGAGTGCCAGGTCAGCTCAATAATTTATATGGATTTCAGTATGATACTAATTACTTGATTTGCTTCTGTAAAAATCCGGAACTTTATGTACTCAGTGCCTGCTAAATTACTCCAGTGTATTTCAAAGTCAGTTACTCCAAATTCAGAAATGGCAGCATTAAGACTGCCTGAAATAATCTCCTGGTAAGAAGATGTTTGAGTCAGTGCAGGTTATTTTTCTTGTCTAGATTGTTGCAGCCCATTGACACAGTGACTTTGTCCTGGAGGACCAAGGGGCAGCCATGTCATTGCATGTTTGTTCTTTCACAAGCGTGATACGATTCTTGCCCTTGTTTTCTGCCAGAGCGGTGATGACTCTTCAGAAGAGGAAGAGGGCGAAGTAGACAGTGAAGTGGAGTTTCCTCGTAGACAAAGGTAAAAGGTGAATTCACTCTAATCTCTTTGGTGGGATAAAATGCAGGAGGAGAACTGTCTTAGCAGCTGCACACAAGCATTGCCACTGTGGAAGGTGACAGCAAAAGAACAGAATCATGTTCAGTGCATCCCGTCCACCCTCAGCTGATCCCTCCTGTTCACTCACTGTTTTCAGCCTGTTCTGAGATGTTCTTTCTAGTATAGCTTTTCCGCTGCAGGCTGTTTGTAGCACAGCTTGATCACGTTATTCAGCCTATAAAAATAAGCTACTGCACCACCAGAATCAGACTTACTGGATGTTGGGACCCTTTGTGGACCCTTTCAAATGCTGTTTATTAACTGTTGCTGCAGTGGGGCAGACTCCAGCACCTTTGTAGTTGAATTCAAATAGGATTGAAGAGCTAGGTGACAACATGGCAGATCAAATTTGATGGTCTTGCCGGTGAAATAAGACTTGAGGGGGCATTCCTACCTAAGCCTGTGTAATAGCTTTACAGTCTTGTGCTTGGGAAAGACGACATGGAATTGGTGCCGTACCTTTATGAAAGCAGCTGCTTAAAGTGCAGAAGTGATCCTGTGGGCAAGTAGGTTAAAGGTCGTTAGGAGAGGAGCAAAGAAGAAAATAAAAGCTTGTCTGCTGTTGTATAAATTGATGGCACACCTGCAGCTTGAATCCTAAATGCCACCTTCATTGCCCGAGCTCAATGACCATGGTAAATTTTGAAAAGGTACTGAGATGTGTGACAAGAATGCTTAGAGATGGTTTCCATAGAAGAAGAGATTAAATCCATGAGAAATGAGCAGGAGAGGCGATCCTAGAGGTGCATGAAATTGCAATGTATGTGGAGAAAACAGAGAAGGAATGATTCCTTACATTCATGTTAGGGACACTTAGTGAAGCAAACAGGGTTTAAAATGAGCACAAGGAAGCGCTTTTTCCATCCAAAACATTTTCAGATATGGAGCTCATTGTCAAGGTATACTGTGGAAATCAAAACATAAACAAGTCATAGGTGTTAGATTTATGGAGTGTAGATCCATCAGTGGCTGTTAGCAGTCTGTCATCCAGGTCTGATCTGCAACTCAGGAGTCTGATTTGCTGAACGGTACAAACCGGGAAGCTATGCCAGGAGAAAGCAGGCTCTGTCTGCACACCCTGTTCTCATACTTTTCCCAGATTATTTCTTCCAGCCTACGGTTGGAGACAGAACGCTGGACCATATGAGTTTTCTGACTCATATGGGTCTTGTGCGATTGTTGCTTCTACTGTGATTTACTAACTTGGAAGACAAATTTCCTCTTCCTGAATTCATTGTGATGACCTGTTGTGGGTCTCCTGGCGTGTTCTGTCAACTGATACTTTGTACCATTACTGTTGAATCCTGGCATGAGGCGATTTCCACATTCAAGTAACTCTGAGCTTATTTTTTGAGCACACATACCTAAATTCTGGTCTGGCTGTTTGGATCACTGCCAGGTGATGCCGGTGTTCCCAGCTGAATTAGCTCGAACCCTACAGTACAACCTTTCTTTTAGAAAAAGAACTGTTAAAGAAAATATCCTCTAGGGCAGATCAGCTAATACCAGAATGTAGCAGAGAAGACCATATAAGAACGGATGAATTTAAAGATGCAGGTCTTGAAATAAATCATTCAAAAGGTAGTAGATTTCCATAGCTCCAAGATGTGAAAGGCAGCACAACATTTTGCAGAGCTCTTGCTGCCAGCCTTGCAGATGAGTTATGACTCAGCTGGAGATGTGTTCTTAGGGTGGGAAGAGGCTCTTGCTCTCGGAGAGTTGATGTAAAACCTTTTCCAGGAATAGAACCTGTTTTGCTCAAAGACATTTTTGGAAGGATCAAGCCTGTAGCCCAGTGTGGAGAAGCAACCAGGGAGTATTGTGTGCTCTGTGCCAGGGTGGTACCGGCTAGGGAGAACAGTACTGAGTGGCCTGGGCTGCCTGTCACAGGGAACAAGCCCTGTTCCTCTTGTGCTGAAGATGCCGGTTAAAAGTACAGATGCAAAAATCTGCTCTGCATTGCGTGCTCAGGAAGCAAGATGAGGTTTGCCAGGGGAACCTGTGTAAACTTGTAGCAGCCACTCTGCATTCACTACACTACTAAGGTGGCGAGGGTTTGGATTGTGATACATGTCTCAAAAGCAAGCTGCCTGGTTTGTACCCCTGCTGCATCCCAGAAGCAGTTCCTTGTGTTCAGACTGTAGCCTTGTGCTGGTGCACAGCTCGTTCTTACTCTGTGCAGTGAGAAGGTGCGTGAGAAGCTGTCGCTTTTCTAGCTGGCAGTGGACTCCTGGGAATGGGCTCACCCAGGGCAGAGTGGGCACCAGGAGTGGGGTCTGGTTAAGCCAGGTATAGCAGAGTGGCTGGACGCAGCACCCAGGGAAGTTCTTTGCAATCAGAGGCACTGTGATACAAACTGAACGCTGAACCACTCTCCTGTCTGCAGACCTCACCGCTGCATTAGCAGCTGCCAGTCCTACTCAACCTTCAGCTCGGAGAACTTCTCTGTGTCAGACGGAGAGGAGGGGAACACAAGCGATCATTCGAACAGCCCGGATGAGCTGGCTACCAAGCTGGAAGATGAGCTGGCTGAGAAGCTGGAGGACATGTTGTCCCAGACTCCAGAGATCCCCATTGAAATCTCCACCCAGTCTGATGGGCTTTCAGACAAAGAGTGTGCTGTGCGGAGAGTCAAGACTCAGATGTCTCTGGGCAAACTTTGTGCAGATGAACACAGCTGTGAGGTGAGTTGTACGTTCACTTATCCCTCTTCCTTCTATTGAGTAAAAAAATAAGTAATAAAATGTTATGAAAAGGAATCCAAAGGCCAGAAAGTTGGCTGACTGCCTAGGAAATGCTGTGGCAGATGTACTAAAACAAAGTAACAGCTTAAATACCCAGTCTTTCTCATACTTAACCAGAGGAATAGATGGGGAAAAGCAGCACAAACAAAACGGAATGTAATTTGCCAGTCAAGATGAGTGAGATATTGGGAGGCCATCAGATTTGCAGTTGCATTAAGTGGGGTAAAAAACAGCACATGAGGTAGATAATGAAATAGAATGGATATAAACTGTCTGCCTCAAACTTATCCATTGGCAGTCTTGCTGATGAAGCTGGGATGATTTCCTTCTTTTTATTGTCTTTCAATTGTTCGGGAGGGGTAGAATGGAGCCTGCTGCCCCATTTTATCGTAACTCTGTGTTTGGTAGCGCTCTGACCAGCTATTTTTCTGCTGTCCCCTGTTTGAGGAGAGACAAGTGACCTTTGGTAGGGCGATTGTGTGCTGTTGCTATCTCCTGTGCGCTGCCAATCTCTCCTTCTCCGCTGGTGGTGACCTTTGCCTGTCTGCTGAGACAGATTGGGATGGTGTGGTTGATCTGCAGTACAGGAATGTTGCTCAGGTCTCCTCCTTTCCTTTTGCTTTGCAGAACCCAGCACAGTTTGGAGAATCAGACTGTGACTCTTCTGAAGGGGAGTGTTCTGATGCCACGGTCAGGACCAATAAGCCCTGCAGCTCTGCTACTTGGTAATACATATCTCCCCCAAAGCTTCCTGATACTGGCATTTTGATTTCCCTGAGATTCCACTTCATTCCCCTCATCACACTTTACAGGAAGAGAAGATGCTTCTCCTTCCCACCCCAGGAGTGATTTGCAATAACCCGAATCTCTGGAAAATGTCCAAATGAAATTAATTCTCTTTGAGCATTTCAATCAAGAATGGCAGGGATGTATTTTATTGAATAATCTAGTTACTGTAACATGGATATTTATTTTTTTGACATTTTAACACTTTTTACTGTAAAGAGTGGATTGTATTTATAGACACACAGACTTGTTGCAAAAAAAAAAACAAAAACAAAAACAAACCACGTTCAGAAAGCAAGCACATTACAGAGAAACATCCTGGGAGTCCTGCCTGGACAGCTTTGTGTACAAATGCAGGGGGATTCTCTTGCTGCTTTCACAGGGGACCAGGCCTCGTGGCCCTGAAGATTGGAGAACAGATCAAGAAAACTAAACCACTCAGTCTTATCAAATGAGGAAGCATAAAAAGACCTTACTATAGGGTAACCTGTGAACAAAGCATATTCAGTATAACCAGCTGGGTCATTTTTAATCAGAAGGTGGACATGTTCCTGGAGAAAATTGGTACTGAGGTGCTAGCATCCAGGGTCTTCTGAGTCGATACATCCCCAGGAATGTAATAGTGGGTTATATTTGAAGGATTTTTAGTTTCTTTTTTAATCAGCATTTTGTTGTGAGATCCTGCAAATGTATTCTAACCTCGTCCTCTCGAGAATTGGTATAAGAGCACTTCTTAACATCATCCTTGCTTCACTCTGGCAGTGTCGATCTCCAGTTGAGCAGGGAAACCTCTTTCAGATGCAGTGTGCCATTTCCCAGTTTACTTCCTCCTCTTACCTCCTGCCTGTTTCAGTCAGTCAAAGAAATCAATCAAATCAGTGTTGGAAAAGCAAGAACTTGCAAACCGTGGAAAGCACATTCTGCAGAGCCTGAGCACTCTTCTGGGGAGGAAACTGGAGATGCCTGTACTGGACTTGGAGAAGCAGTCTCTCACCTACAACAGCGTCGATAACCAGCAGAGAGCTGTGTGTTGAGGGGGAAGACTGGGAATCACTGGCCTAGATAAGAGCATTAGCCCTGCTCCGTCTCCTTATTCACTGTACATTCTTGAAAGCATTAACAGCTGCCTGCCCTTCATGTCAGGCTTTGTGCAAAACAGGTTGCACAAGGAATCCTGATGGTAGCTGTGTCTTGGGTGTACCCTGAGGCCTCTGTTTCTCCTTCAGGCTGAAACGCTGCAGGTGAAAGTGAGGATAGAACTGGTATGTGACAGGCCGAGGCATTGGCAGATGAGAAAAATTTGTTTTCTGATAGAACTCATAGTGCCTTCCCTTCAAACACTACTCTTCTAAGTCAATATTTAAAGAGAACAAAATGATAGAGCACGGTTCCCCCCCTACCTTAGTTGATGTCCCCCTGCAAGAGCTTTCACTCTGCCCTTCCTGGCGTGCCGGCTGGCGCGGCTGCACCACGCGTGTGGCACACGGCCGCGCTGCTGGGTGCTGCTCTGCAGACTGGCACACCAGCCTGAGATGAATGGCAGGAATGGACCATGGACAGGTACTTCTGTTGCTTTGTTTGTTTACATTTTATGTTAAAATATTGGTTTGAATTTAACTGTGGTAATTTATAGCCTCACGGCAAAATGAAGGAAAATGTCTTACTTATACAGAGAGCAGTATTGTATGAGTTAAATTATCCCATATTTTTAAATTTTTGTAGCTGGACTACACACAGATCTTAAGTTATGATGTTATTTTATTATTTATTATCATTTCTGTAGATCAGAAGGTTGGCTTCACCGCTAGCACAATTGTAATCTGTTCGTGTGATGTTACCTTCTCCCTGATCGCTGGGGGGGATGGGAGCAGAGCTGGTCTCAGCAGCTGTCAGTAGTTGCTGCCTGTCGTGATTTCCAAGGATGCTGTTATACTGGGGCAGAGAACCTGTCCGGGCCGGGCTGAGAGGGATGGATGCCGTCAGCCCTATGATATTCCCTGTGGTTGAAGCTGCCATTTGCTCATGTTGCCAGCAGAGCTGGCAGGGAACGGTGATCAGGGAGTGAGTGGCCTTTGAATTGATCACAAAGCGAATAACCATCACAAGATCCCCTGGCAAGAGCATCCAAAAGGACAAGCAGAAAGGAGGGCAATTGCTCCGGGCAGCGGGTGCAAAATCGGGGTGGCCAGCAGCGGTTCCACTGCCTGGTGGATCACCCGTTGGGACCAAGCAGGCTGCTGGAGAGGGAGCGAGTGGCTCGTGGAGGCAGAATGCCGTGGGAAGCGAAGCTCTTGCCTGGCTTGTTTGTTGTTTCCTCTCTTCCCACCCCTCACTTCTCCCAAATGTTCTCTGTCTCTCAGCCAGCCAGGAGGAGGTGGCAGGCCAGCGATGGTTTGCTGTTGTGGCGCGAGGAATATTTTGGTGTTGAAGAGGTGGGTGTGGATGATTACTCAGGAGGCTGGGGTGCAGGAATTTAGTGGTGGAGAACTGTGTGCACATAATATACGCACACAAAGAGACAGACTGAACTATTGCACGAAGAGAGGTTGAGATCTACCATCAGACGTCCCCCACAGGAGAGGATGCCAGGCCTTATGCCCCGGGAGAGGCTCTGCTGCTCAGGAGTGGCAGGCTTCCCGGGCTCCGACAGGCAGGGCTGCTCGGTGCCGGTGGGCAGCACGGTGCCGGCCCAGGGCCCCGCGGTGTGCTAGGGCAGCCCTGCAGCCACCGGCCCCGAGCAGAGCTGCCCCCGGCACAGGCCTGTCGGTGCCTCCAGGCAGGAGCTTCAGGCTGCCATGATTTAGTCCCTAACAAAAAGATCCCGGAGGGGGGGTTGGTAGCTGTGGTCTCTGCTTTAGAGCTCATCCACCAGGTGATGAAGTTCCTCTGGGCTTGGAGAGAAGCATAGAAGCTTTGATGTGTGGGATTTTGGGACCCTTCTGGGCCAGCTGTCCCGGGTGTGTGCCGATCCCTCCCCGTCCTTGCTCGGGGACACGCTGGCCCATTCTGTGGCCTGGAAAAGCAGAGTGGAACCCTTTGGGTTGTCTTGCTGCCACACTGAGCTCTAGTTTCTTTACATGCCCAGGTCACCACACTGTTACGGTCCGGTGTCACTCCTCCTAACCGCTGCCTACTATGCAGCGTCCCTCTGGGGCTGCCACTAGGGCAGCCCCCTTGCCTAAACACTATCCCTGTACCTGCTGTACCTGCGGAGATGTAACCCCAGCCTGCCCCACAGACACCTCGTGCCCTCGGCTGTGTGCGGGCAGGGGCGGCTCAGCAGCCCCCCACGTTCCTGGGACAGTTGTGGCCGGTTCTGCGGGGGGCTCTTGGGTGTTTTGCTTAGTGAAACCTGCCCTAAATAGCAGACAGACGTGATGCTTCACGGGCGCCCGCTGCAGTTCCTTGCACTTTCTCTTCTAGCAGGGTACGGGGCTGAGAGGCATGCATTGACCTGCTTCCTTCTCGCAGTAACACCGCGTTTGCGGGACAGAAGTAAACCGTGGGTTCGTTCCCTTTTCAGCATCCCGACTACCCTGATCCAGTTCTCATGGCTGCTGACAGCTCCTGAACACTAGCCTAGATTTTCTCCCAGAGCTGAATGTTGCCTTCCCCACTGTCGTGTTAAGTAACCATTTCATCTTGGCCCTGTCCAGTAGTGTTCATCTCTCTCGTCCCTGCTCTGCGGATTCCTGATACAAACTTGATGATTTTTTTTTTTTTTTTTTTGTATTGAACAGTGTACAGTGATGGAAACAAGAATGACTATCAAAGCAAACAATGCATGGAATAAAAAGCCAGTGTACTTCAAAGCTTCTCAGGCTGGTCTGGTGATCTGGGAATGGTTTCTCATGTACTTTGGGATAATGTCACGAAGCCTTTTAGTAACTGACACCATGTTAGTGAGCAGCTTGTTGTTACCTGTTTCTGAACACAACTGAACTGGAACTACTGGGAGCTCCAAGTAGCGGGGTAGAGGCTTGGTCGGACACACGTAGCCTACCAGGCACCCCGGGTGTCCCCAAGTGCTGGCTTTTGCTCTTGTCAAATGAGTGATTTTGGCAATGTGAGCTGGGGGATTGAACCTGTCACCATGGCTTCTCCCCCTGGGCTCCTTGCTGTCCCACTCAGTTCCAACCCTGTGGAGGGGGAAGGTGCTTAAACGGATGCAGCATTCACTGTCAGCTTCCCAAGTGCTCCGGGGTCTCCCATCTGCCCCATCCATGCCAGAAAGCTTACTTTACCATCTAAGTGGAGGGCAAGCTCGTGGGGAACAGAGCAAGGAGGTGCAAATACCAAAAACTGAGGAGCACTGTATCATCCCTGGGGGCTACTGTTCCCCAGCAGCTGGGACAGAGCCTAACTGCTTATTTTGAAACCTATACATGAGCAAATGTGTAGGATTCAAGGTGCTTGTCAAGGACAAATCACTGCCAGCCAGGCACATCCATTCCTCCCCCTCCTGCCTTTAGTCTTTGTGGGGAGTAGTAGCCACTGCTTCTGAGGTCTGTCAGTCTTGTGTGTTCTGACATGTGAATGATACATAGGCAGCTCATAGCTGGCCCCAAATCCTGAATGGTTTTGTTGCGGGGTGTGCTTACTTAACATCAGAACATCAGAGGAAGTCTTCTACAATTGCACGGACTCTGCTACAGACACAGCAGGGACCCTGAAACATAATTTTTTCTCAACTTAGGTGCAGTAGTACAGGTACCAACAGCACAGAAGGGCATGGTTTGTCATTTTAGGCCAAAAATGCTAAATGAGCGTGGGTCTGGAGAGGGAGTAGGGCCTGCCCTAGAGCTAGGAAATGCTGCTGCTAGAGTGGTGGTGAAAAATAGCTGTTGTTGCAGCTCAGTACAGGCCCCTGTGCTGTGAACTTCTAGGTGCCAAGGGATGAGGCTGGGTAGAAAACTAGCCTGGCTCAGCCTTGGAGCAGGCAGCAGTTGTCTGCTGCCACATCAGTCACACCATCGAGACTAGCAGGGATCACAAAGCTAGACCCACAGGAGCTCAAGGGAAGCCTGTGACTTGGGTGGGTAGCGTGACCGGTGCTTGGCCCCCATGTTGAAGAGCTGGGAAGGCACTAAGGGGTTCTTAGATTTGCCCTCCTCACAGGATGCTAGTATTCCTCAGTTTTTTTTCCCTTGCCAGTACAGTTGCAGTGGGCTGGCAACACCCTCAGGCACACTTGGAGACACAGGCTGCATCTCCAGATTTTTTTAAAACAAACGAGGCAAATTAACCAAAGTGTTCACAAAACCCGTGTATAGCGCTCTCCGTGCAGAACATGCACAGTTAAACATTCATTAAAAATAAGAACCTTACACCTCCTCTTAGATGAGAAGAACAATTAAAAACTGCAATTGTCCTTGGTCCACACTGGCACAGAGCATGCAGAACATAACCCACAGGAGCAGAGACCTGCAGCTTTTGTGAGGCAGTCCCCCAAAATCTGGGGCACCTGAGCCATCACAAGCTCTTTTTGCCATTGAGTAACTCTGCATGCTTGTCTTCATCCAGCTTCAAGTGCTTCTTGCTGTATTTCTTGATGAGGGTCCCGGGTATCAATGCTGCCACAGCCATTGCAAGCAGTTTGAGCAGCGTGTCCCAGGAGAAAATGGCATCTAAAGAGGTGATTTGTGACAGAATGGCTCCTGTCTGCACACAGATGAAATTATATGGTGTAAGACCTGAAAAAAATCAGAGCAGAAAAAAGTCTGTTAGTGTTCGCCCCTGCAACATTAGCTCAAATATGCTCCTGCCCAAGGCCAGACACAGGGATCTGTGTTCATAATGGAAAGAATGGGGTGCGATTCAAAACTTTACTGCATTGGTGATGCACACATATTTGCAAAATGCTCTGAGATGACTGAGTATAAGGGCAGCATGGAGGCAAAGAGTTAAATGTGGCAGTCGCAGCTATAAGCCTTGCACTCTGCCTTCCCCAGCTCAGCATACTGCCCAAGGCTCTGTGACCAGGAGAGAAGCAATGTCACGCTGCACCCTCAGACAGTCTCCCCAGGCCTTACCGATGAGAACAGAGAAGAAGAACTGGGACACAGGAATGTTTAAAATGGGAGCTGAGAGATTCAGAAACCAGTTTGGTGTCATGGGGAACAGCCTCAGGAACAACAAGAAGAAAAATAAGCAGCTCCTGTTCTCTTCTACCTGCCGAGAGAAACATTTCAAATTCTTTCTGCTCTTCAGACAGCAGTAAGATCTGAACGGTCATGACACTAAAGTGAATGTAAGTTTTCTTCTAACATGCTGTAACATCAGTCCAGAACTGATGAAAAGCAGCAGCTTTAGGTACATATGGGAGCCTAATGGTGAGGCAGCCCCTTCCCTGCCAGTGGTGAAAATGGAATCCGACCTGGATGAGAGATGGGGAAGTCGATAGCACAGCCACCTCCAGCTGTACAACGCTGCACAGGATGGGTGGAGGCAGCTCTGGAGCACAGGGGCTTCCCCATCAATCCGTTATCTTACTTCTGATTTCCCTTGGGATCTGGGATTTTTCACAGGCCCCCTTTGCGAGCAGCCTGCTCCCAGCCCGGCTGGCAGGAGGCCCTTCCCCGCCGGACACATCCCCTGCCCACGCTGGGTTTTCACTAGGCGCACCCCAGGCAGCCGGGGCCGGGCCGGGTGCCGCAGAGCCGGGCCGCTCCTACCTTCCCCTGCAGCAGCGCCACCTTGCCCGGGAAGTAGCGGACGACGAGCTGCTTTCCGAATGCGCCCGACAGCAGGTAGCAGAAGGTCGCTCCCACCGACGTCAGGGCCGAGCACAGCGCCAGCCCGGTCCACGGCCCGAAGAGCGCTCCGGCCAGCACGTTCTGCGGGGCACGGGCCGGTGAGACCCCGGCGCTCCCCAGCCTGGCCGCCCCCCCAGCTGGCCGCCCCGGCTCCTCGGGGGCGTCGGGCCGACCCGCCCCCTGGCAGGCCCCGGCTCGCCCCGCACGGCCCCGGCCCGGCCCTGCCCCGCAGCAGCGCCCGGTCGGGGCCCGGTGCCGAAGGGTCCCCCCGAGGGGCTCGCACCTCCCCCCCGCGACCCCCGGCGCGGCCGTACCAGGAGGCTGGAGCCGGGGATGGCGAAGCTCTGCTTGTAGAGGTAGGCGGCGCAGAACAGGGCCAGCGCCGCGCCCCGGTGCTGCCGCTCGTAGTCCCGCAGCGCCTCGGCCAGCTCCCGCAGCTCCTCCAGGTCCGACGGGAACCGCAGCGGCCTGAGGGAGGCGGCGGGGCAGCGGCGGGGGCAGACCCGGAGCGCCGGCCCGCCTCGTCCCCGCCGCCCCCGCACCTACCTGCGCGCCTGCCCCGCGCTCAGCCGCGCCGACAGCAGCCACAGGGCGGCCGTGGCGGCCGCGAAGGTGAGCAGCAGCCCGGCCAGCCGCCGCCACATCCCGCGGAGGGGCCGCCGCTGCCGCCGGCCGCCCGCCCCCGCCCCCGTCCCCGTCCCGCGGCGGGACGCGCAGGCGCGGGGAGGTGCTGCGCGATCGGCTCGGCCCCTCGGCCAGGCCCCGGAGGGCTCAGCCCAGCCGCTGAGGGCTCAGCCCGGCCCCCGGGGGCTCAGCGCGGCCCCTCAACCCGGCTCGGCACCTGGGGGCTCAGTCTGGCCCCGGAGGGCTCAGCGCGGCCCCTTAGCCCGGTCCCTTGAGGGCTCAGCCCGGCCCCGGAGGGCTCAGCCCAGCCCGGCACCCGGGGGCTCAGCTCGGCCCGGCACCCGGGGGCTCAGCGCGGCCCCTCAACCCGACTCGGCATCTGGGGGCGCAGCGCGGCCCCGGAGGGCTCAGTCTGGCCCCGGAGGGCTCAGCGCGGCCCCTCGGCCCGGCCCCTGAGGGATCAGCCCGGCCCTTCGGCCCGGTCCCCGGGGGCTCAGCGCGGCCCCTCGGCCCGGCTCGGCACCCGGGGGCGCATCGCGGGCCCGAAGGGCTCAGTCTGGCCCCGGAGGGCTCAGCGCGGCCCCGGAGGGCGCAGCCCAGCCCGGCTCCCGAGGGCTCAGTGCAGCCCCTCAGCTCAGCCCGGCCCCTGAGGTGAGGCGGCTCTGCCCCACCATGGAGGGGTGCTCCAAAAACACACAACGCCATCATGTTTTTTGAGTTTGTTGTTTTTTGTTTTTTTTTTTTTCTTTTTTTTGTCGTTGTTTGTTTGGGGTTTTGTAGGGGTGGTTTTTTGTGTGTGTCACTTCTACAGCCCCATTTACAAATGGCAGCCTGCAGGAGGGCCCCGCTGTTGCTTGGTGCGCGGGCGGCGCTGGGCAGCTTTCAGACGAGTGTCCGTATGGCTGGAAACGCCAGCCAGCCAGGTTCAGATGTAACATTCAGAAATAACGTGTTGGGGTCTTAGCTCCTGCTCCAGCACGGGATGGGCTTGAAGGTTTTTTTGGTGTTCTCCATCAGGACGAGGTCATACCTGCACAGATGTGGTCTGCGTACAAACAGTCAACATGAGCCAGAAATGAGAAATGAGCCATTCTTGTACCATCCCCCAGTCGGGCCTCCCAGCGTGCTGGAGGCTTATGTAAAATAAGTCACATTCTCAAGACAACCAGCTTGAAGACCACCTCAAGTGAGGGTCAGTGTAAGCCTTACCGAGGTCAGAAATACCTTGAACGTATTTTCATTCTTTTCTATGTTACCTTTTGCTTTTCCTTGTGGAAAAAAGAACACAAAACCCAGCAAGCAAACTGAGGTGTTGGCTGCAGAGTTTGTGGTTCCCTTTAAGCCTGTCTACACTTGAGTGTCCACCGCATGGGTGGGTCCTTCCAGCTCGCCTGCGTGTCCCTGCCGGTTCCCTGGTACCAGCGTTAGGGGTTGTGCCACCACTGAGCTGGGACCAGGCACTGGTCTGCCTTAGAGCTCGCCCAGCCGAAACCCAGAGGAAATACGCAGGCTTTCACCTGGGGCCACATAAGCGTTAGCCCTGGTGCAGAGAAGGACAAGAGGGCAAGACGTCCCTCCCTGTGGCAGTGACTGATTACTTAATGGTTTTAAAATAGTCGTGCAACTGTGCTTGTAGCCTGTAGCAGCCCCTCCTAGGGGAAGGTGGACAGCCTCTGATGAAATGTTTGGGCATTTGCATCTACTTTTTCAAAGACTGTGGATCTGGAGCTGGAAGTGACTGTGGAGATGTAGGACAGGAGAAAGGGAATGTCAGCAAGGAGGAGCTGCAGAAGGACTTTGCTTATTAGCAAAAAGATTGCTTATCAATCTTTTCCTTATTCCAAGGCCAAGGGTAGCAGATCTTCACAAACTGCAAAGGAGTACGTACTGCAGCTCTCTCCTTTTTTGCTTGACCCTTCTGACTCTCTGATATGCAATCCTTGTTTTAGCCCAAATCTAAAGCGTGGTATGGTTTGATGTCCACGTACTGTCCTTGCACACAAGGTCAGCCTAAGAGATTCAGTACTTGCTGAGCTCAGGCAGAGATCCCATCCTCCAAAGGTGCCCCAGAAATCGGAGAAGCTTAAGGGTAGGACTGCAGAGCAGGAGGAGGTTAATGAGGTGACTGAAGCAGCTGTAGAAATCTCATCAGCAAATGACCTGGTCAGTACCTCATGATGTTGTGTGCAGTATTCAGTGCTTTGGGGCATAGCAGCCAGCAGCTCCCAGTTACTGGAATTCCAGGAGTAAATTAATCTCCCTGCCTGACTGGACATAGAAATTGACTGAGATATAAAATGTGTATTTGAGACTGGGCATCTGTATTTCCCTGAGAGTTGCATTTACCTTCAGCCCAGAGTTCAGGCCTGAGCAGCTTCTCAAAGGTCATTTTCCTGACCAAAGGTTAAGAAGTCAGACCACATCAGAGTCAGACCATTAATTACATGTTTCCATTACAAGAAGAGAACCTCTGTGTTGAAGTAGGTATTCAGCTGTGGGGTTTGTACGCGTGGACTTAAGGTGGAATTTATTCCCAAGATATGTGTACAAGAATTATTAAATATGAAATAAATCTAATTCTTCTAGACAAACTCAGCCAGGTCAGGAATCTGGGAGATTTGTTTACTTCTGTCCAGTCTGCAACCACAGAAATGTTTTATAAACCTCTGCTTACCTTTCTGGACTTGTAAGTGACCGGAACCTCACTTGGAGAATCCTGAGCTTGAATTTTGGGCCAATGACAGATCCTGTGGAAAACGTCAAGGAAACTTTTTCTACATTTTCAAAATCTTGGTCGAATCCAATTAGCAGAGTGATATGGTTGTACTGCTGAAAAGCTGCAGCTTCTCTAAAGATAAAGCAGACAAAGTGTCAGAGAGCCACCAAGGGAATGGCACCATTTTTAATGTATTCAGTACAATATTAGAAACAGTGTCGGGGGAGGAGGACTGAACTTATGATTAGTTTGTGATTTACAGGAAATGGGTATGGATTCGGGTCTCCAGGTGTGAACCTGCTCAGCCACTTGTGCACTTGGTTACTTGGGGTGGAAGTCGGGACACAGAGGTCTGATGCTGTCTGCTCTAGTCCCAAACCAGAATCCTCACAGTGCTTCTGCTTTGAACCTGAGGGGACTAGACCCAAATGATGTCTGTACCAGGCTGGCTGTGCAGATCTGAACACTGGGTCATCCATGGAGTTTGCAGAATACGTTGCTGTATATAAAGATCTGTTTGTAACAGCGCTGCATGGCTGAGGTAGCTCTACAAGTGGAACACTGTACCTGGGGGGTATGAATGCCCCCAACTAAATTTCTGGTAGTTCTCTTCTGGCAAATGCAGCAGAAGTGTGTGTGAAACAATGCAGTGTTGGCCCCACTCTGCTCTGCTCTGCTGAGGCTGCATCTGGAGTGCTGTGTCCAGTTCTGGGCTCCCCAGTTCAAGAGAGACGGGGAACTACTGGAGAGGGGCCAGCAGAGGGCTGCAAAGATGATGAGGGGCTGGAGCATCTCCCTGATGAGGAAAGGCTGGGAGAGCTGGGGCTGTTTAGCCTGGAGAAGAGAACACCGAGATCTTATCAATGCATATAAATATCTTAAGAGTGAGTGTCAGGAGGACGGGGCCAGGCTCTTTTCAGTGGTGACCAGCAAAAGGACAAGGGACAATGGGCATAGACTGCAGCACAGGAACTGCCATCTGAATATGAGGAAAAACTATTTTACCTTGAGGGTGAGGGGGCACTGGCACAGGCTGCCCAGAGAGGCTGTGGGGTCTCCTTCTTTGGAGACATTCAAACCTGCCCAGATGTGATCCTGTGCAACCTGCTCTAGGAGAACCTGCTTTAGCAGGGGGTTGGGCTAGGTGATCTCCAGAGGGCCCTTCCAGCCCTGACCAGTCTGAGATTCCGTGACTGAAATTAACGGAGAGTAATCCAGCTGCTCAGGATGGGAAGAGAGCACAAGACTTAAAGATGTGAAGCCTCACAAGGCTGGGGTTAGACCTTGGTCCTTTTTGACAGAATGGCCAGTTCCACTTTGAGATATGCATGAAAACCACACTGGTGTCGGTGCAACATCGGCAGGGCTGCTCGCAAGGACGCTGTGTCCACACAACACGTTCTTTGTATAGCCGTATGGCTGTAGTTTAAGGTTGCCCTTATGGAGGGCGAGGAGTGCAGATGTGACTGGAAGCACGTCCCTGTTGCAACACTGAAAATGACTGGCCTTGTTGTAGAAGTGTTAGGAGGCCTGACAAACAGGACAAGTTTTAACCTGTCAAAGGTGTTTATGATGTGTGTGTGTAAGCATGCTGCCTGGTGGGCTGTCGCAGGCTGGGCAGGGTGGGTAGTCCTGTTGTGCAGCCCCAGGGAGCTATGCAGATTGCTCCGGTGCAGGCAGATAGGGCTGAGAGAGTATGCAGTTAGAGATACTTGGGAAAACTAGTTGAGCAGGACTTGTTTGCTGAAGTGTGTTTAGATCAGTCAGGAATTTGCATGTCCACATAAACACCAGTCATTAATTGCCTCTCTGAGTGGAATGAATTGATTTGGATGTTACGTACTCAGGCCCAGGTTCATCCCAGCTGTCTTGGGCACCTGGAGCTGGAAAGGGATGCTAGCTGGAAGGGGAAGGAAAGAGGGGGAGATGTGTTTTTCCTCCTGCTTTAGTGGAAGCCTAGCACAGCCGTGCCACTGGCTGAGACTGTCCACTTCAGTCCTTTACAGGACTGAGAAAGGCCCAAACCAAAGGACAGGGCTGTCAGCCGACTTGCACTGGGAGAGTCTGTGAAAACCACATAGCACCAGGGAAGCCCTGAAAGCACGTACACTGTCAAGTATCAGCAGAGAAATTAGGGGAGGGTATCTTGCCTCCTCCCAGGTGCAGCTGCACCAAGTGTTTGCTAACATTCACAGAACAGCACATCGGTAAGACTTACGGATTAACTTTAGATTCTGCCTTCTTCCCGGTCTCATCAGCTAGTACAATGCTGAAGGTGCCTCTTCTGGTGTCCTTGTTCCATGTAATAATATCCACAAAGTAGTGATAAACTGAGGAAGGAGAGAGAGAGCTCGAGAGAGAGAGCTCGAGAGAGAGAGCTCTGCACACTCGCTCTGCTTTCCAGCCCAGCTGCATGCCTGGGTGGGAGCTGAGCTGCAGGTGGATGATGTCTTTCTCCCATTTGCTCATCTGACATAACCCCCTCAATTTATCTCTTAAATCTCTTTCTCCTTCCTGCTTCCATCTCCCTTTGCAGAGATTTCTAACAGAGATATTAAGAGATGTCTGGGAAAGCACTAGAGCGAGGGTTACACAAGTGGCTTGCAAGGTGGCCTCTCTGTATAGCTTTCGGCATGCTGCCTTTCACTCCCTGCCCTCCCCATTCACTTTCAGGTTGCCTTTTCTTCCTCCTGTCCGCCTCTGAACCCCTTCATTTCTGTTCTTGGCATCCTTGATTTGTCTTCTCTACCACGGGGCAGAATTGTTCGTTCTTCACTCTGATCGGCAAATCACTGAATTTACTTGTTGATGAGCACTGGAGCTCAGGCCATAATCCCTGCCCATGGCTTGGTAAGTCAGTGATCGTGGGGGTGAGGAGAAACCTTTGTGAAACCTTTTTTCCCCACAGATTCTCCCTTGCCTGGACCCTTTCCCTGTTCCCTTCGCTTTTGCCCAGGGTAGCTTTTTTACCTGTTTAGCTCAGAGCATGTCTTTGACTCTCATCAATCCCACACACCTCTTTCTTGCACAAAAGAATGGTGTGTTGTTGTGAAACACAGTTTAGGAACTACCCTTTCATGGTTCATTTGCGTGTTCTCAACAAATCTCCTAGCTTCCTAAGCAAGATGAGTCTGTTCTTGCACATCTCTAGCGAGTCGTCGGCTTTCACAGTCCCGGGCAGGTTTGCAGATAGGGAATGCAATGGCAAGACTGCAGCTGGGAACAATTCTATCCAGCAGTCACTGGCTTTGTTTCTGAAATGCTGGCTATGATGCCAACAGCAACTAACCATCTCTGCACGGCTGTTGCTGAAGGAGGCAAGACACAAAGAAAAATCATCTCAGAAATCTTAGTCACTTACTGCAGAACGGCTCTTTGTCCGCTGTATCAAAAAACATACTTGTCACTGGATGGCTCTGTTGTGTTAAATAGCTTTTCCACTTATGGGCATAATAGCCTATAGATGACAGTTTGAAAATGAAACAGAGAGTTACTGCATAGGTATATAAGCAACTAAATTGCTGAAAATAACAAAGCAAGTATTTAAGAAATAGTATATTGCTTGGCAGCTGCAAGGTAGTACTGTGGCACATGATCCCGTACTCTGTAGACTTATACCAGGGCTTAATTTTACTTGTGTAACTAAAGCCAACTGAGTGTCTAAATATGCCTGGTTATGGCTCAGCACTTATTTTAAGATTGATCTTTTTCCACATCTGATTTCCATGGTCAAGAAGGATTTCATTTTGCAGTGCAGAATGAAAATCAACCCCCTTAGCTTTGCAGGTTCATTTCTGGAAGTGTCAGGGGTTTTAGCATCAACGTTTCAGAAATGGCAGCCTGAAGCTGGGCTATCACATCCAGGCTGGGACATCTCTGTGGGTCAGTTACAAAAAAACAGAATACCCTTTGTTCACCCCTCTGCCATTCCTTTTCGAGTCAAGAGGGGTTTGTTGTGCTGAATATTCCTCAGAAAAGAGGCTGCTTTAGCAAGAACATGCCCCTGTCCCTCAAACTCTGCAACTAATAGACTTCATTGTTTCTGTGACTGTAGTGTAAAGATCCCGAGACTTGTTTTGGCTTTTCTAGTTCTGGATCCTTTACATGTGGATTTCTGTTCTGGATCATAATGTGATATGGCTGTACAAGGTGCAGGGAAACTTCTCAGACTTCTTTTGCCTGCAGCGGAGGCTTGTACCCCTGCAGAAGTGAAGGAGACCAGCTCAAAAACCTCAGTGGAAACAACTTACCTGCTTTTGCAAAGCACTGTGTTGTGTTAGTCCTTTAGCAAAATGTTTGTCACATACCAAGTTACAGTAATGATGGGCAGCTCTGCCAGACACGTGCATTCACGATGTGTTTACATTCCCTCTTACCTAGGATGGGGCATGGCATAGGCCAAAAAGTTTCGCAGCTGGTACATTTGCCATTCCTGTAATTTCTGTATGAGTCACACGGGTAGGCAGTAATATTGCAGCTCTGTTTCAGGGATGACATGAACAGGAAAACAGACCTCTGGTGGTCACATTTAAAATACTGCAATCCTTAATCATACATAGGGAAGAAATATTTTGTTAGCAATTCTCATGCTTTGGGAAAACAGTATTAATGCACTAGCAAAGAAGGACACACCAGCGGACAGTCACTAACCAGTCTGAACACAACAGACAGCACTGGGGAGTACTGGGCTGTGGCAGAACAGTTAGTGAGCACTAGCTTCTGCCTTTGAGTGCACTCAGCTCTGCCTGTGTCTACTGTTCTTGTCTTTTTTGGTTTTAAAAACGTATTTGTTTGTATTGTTGCTGCAGCTCCAGAGGATCCAGCTATGGATCCTATTCCATCTCAGGTGTTCTCTCCTCTCTGAGTTCAGGCCTGACAGCTGGATATTGCCTTATGTTTTTTGCACATGGGTTTTCATTTTGGTGTAAAAAACTCTTTAGAAAGGCATAACAAAATGAGTGAAGCCTCATTTCCTATGGATTTTTGTTTCAGGCTGGTTTCCTATGTAGATTCTCTTGGGTCTGATAAGGGTTGAGTTCATATTACTGCCTTTTCTTCTGTGAGATATCTTCTTCACCCAGGTTTCATAAAACCAGCTCTGCTGCCAGGCTGGAAAGGAAAAATGCCTTCTTGCATTCAAGACTAGGGCTGTACTTGCCAGATTGCACTGTCTGTCACTGTCAAGAAAGGTGCATTGGATCTGGTATAACTGCTCACCCCATGTTTATCTTGAACCTGTTTTCTGAACAGGTTCTTGCCATTGCTAGTCCTTGGGGTTTTATATATGTTCTAAGTAATTTTTTTTTTTAAAAACCCAACAAAAAACCCATGGGTTTTCTGAACCTATTCACAAAATGAAGGCACAAATCTACCTGATGACTTTTTGCATGGAAAATTAATCCCGTTTGCATTTCTGACAGAGAGCAGAAGGATCACCCCTGACTCATATATCTGCCTGGTGCACATCAGCTAAACTTCTGTTGTTACGTCAGTGTGCCACATCGATGCTGGGAAGAGATTGCTGTCGCAGCTTTCCCAGAATATGGTTTTCATGTATTTTCTAAGCAGTGATGCTGTTTCTCTGACCTCCTCTTTTTCTGATTGGAAACATTTTGTCAGTGTTTGTGCAATTCAAGGCAGAATTAATTACCAGAAAATATTGTCAGTGGACAGCCAGGCTGGTTGGTCCCACCGTTGGGGTAGAAGTCTATGTGGCCTAATGCTTCTCTGTAACCTAGTACTGACAAAAGAAAATATCAGGGAATATTAAATCGTAAAATGCAGAAGAAGAAAACATAAGAAACTAACTGGGAAAAATAATAGTTATTTAGCTCTAGGATGCCTGCCTGTGCAGAAATATTAATGTCATTCATCTGTTTAGGCAGCAGGCCAAATGGTTGTGACCCAGCTGTGTTATTTTAGCAACGGTATCAAATACCTAAAAAAAGTCTCTGTGTGTGACAGTACAAAATTTGGCTTTTTGTGTTGCTGTATGCAGGAGAGGGAAAGGGATGTGAAACACTGGGTATTGCTGTGCTGCTGAAGTCCAACTTCCTGGCAGGGCTGGGAGAAGACAGGAGGCAGCAATGATGTGGGAAAGCCAAGTGCTAGGGGTAGGTTACCTGTGGGAGCAGAGTGGAGGGCTTGCATCACGCTGCTGGCCTGGCTGGCGGATTTGAAGATGGTTGGGAAAGGAGTGGGCTGCGGGAGATTCTGGATTCACCCTCAGATGAAGGTTTAGCCCGGGGGAGGTGGGATGAAGACTGGAAGCATCATTCAGGGAGCCACAGGGTTGGGGATAACTGATCTGCTGTGCAAGGCGTTGAGCGGTGTGACTACCTTCTTAGACGGCACGTGCTTGGCGGCAGCCCGGCTCCGCAGTGTGCTGTCGATGTGCAGCTGCTCTGGCAGGACCGTGTGCTGCAGTAGCAACAGGGCACTCCTGCACTGCTGCAGGTGGTCTGCCTAAGTCCTTGTAATTCATGGGCCAGGAGGCTATAATTGCTATAGAACAGCAGCATGTTTTGAAAGACAAACCAGCAGCTCCTGAGGGAGTGCCTTTGACAGTGTGGGCGACACAGGACCGGAGTGCCCTGCACAGCACCAGTGAAGGAGACTGCTTTCCTGCTGGGCCAAAGGAGCAAGGATGCCCCCAGCACTGCTGCCTGCCAGAGCCCCTACTTTCCTGTGCTCCCCATCAGTCTCTAGCTTTCTTTGTGATGGGAAATAGGAGAAATGTCACATACCAACGGTGTCTGAATGAATGACATCAACAAACTGTGCATCTGTAGGATCCAGCCTCTCACTGGGCGGCTTTCCTCTGTACAAGGGGCCTGCTGGGTCAAGGCCTGCAATGCAAAGCACGCGTGTGGCATCCCTTCAGCACTCTGCAGCTCACTCCACTCACGGTGGACAGCTATCCTTGAAGGAAAAAGGACTGACGGGAGCAAGGGCTTACCTGTGATTCTTCCAAGCGTACCATCAAACATCTGTCCCACAAAGCCAGAGATGTGTGCTCCCAGGCTCACTCCTATCATGTGCAAGGAGTCGAGTGATGCTCCGTCAACCTGAGATTTAAAAGTACTTCTGGTCACAGATTTTAGGCACTTGAAAGTCATAAAAAAGTATCAGGAGGAGGAAGGTAATTGTATCTCCCTACTTTTCCCAAATTTTCCCTTGATGTGTTCCATTCTGTAAATATTCCCCCTTTGATAGTGCCACAGTACAGCCAGTGCTCATGTTTGAGGCCTGTGTCTGAGCCAGCTGTGATGAGAACAGTTCGGGTGATGGTTTTATTTTCCAGGGGCCGTGACTGCAAGTGTGGACAGGAATGAGTATTCATGGACCACATGAGTACCACTCCGGTTGCCTCACGTGTGGTTCCTGCAAAGAGTTAGCAGACACAACGATGCTAATGACCCAGTGTCATCCTTGCTGTGCCTGTGCAACAGCTTAGAGCGGCTGTGAGCTGTAGCTGATCCCCATAAGCTTTGGACATGCAGAAAGCAGAAGTAGTTTCTATGCATGTAACAAGTCTGTAGACTTTTGTGTCCAGAAATTTAAAGGCTTAGAGTGGAAACTGAATATTGCAACAAAATACCCTCATACCAAGTCTGAGGGTAGAATTTGGCACTGCAGTATAGCTGCACTTCCAAAAATTAATGTATTAATACCTTATAATACATCTTGCTGTTTGTAAACACTTCCTTTGTGCCCTTTACATACTGTGCATTAATGACTATCATAGTGCGAACATTCAACTTACCAACATTTCATCAATAAGTTGCTTCAGAATCTCAGCAACTTTTTTGCAGTTTCTGGAAGCATTACTGTAGATGAGAGTTGTTGCCCCCTGGTTCCAGTCCACAAGGATGACGTTCATGTCTCCTACAGACAGCAGGAGATGTACCAAGTCATGGATCCAGACTGGGGCAGAGCCTGTGAGTCGGTATCCGTGGATGATGAAGGTAGTTTTCTTGGTTACATCTAGATACCTGGAGGCAGTTGAGTTGAGCTCTTCAGCACAGGATGGGTTCTGTCTGGTGTAGAGCAGCAGCTTCACTTTCAGCTCTGTCCCTATCAAAGCGCTGCCGAAGCTGAGAGCTGTGAATGCAGGGCATGTCTCCCCAGGTTCTAAAAAGAGCACAATGTGGCAATCCCGAGGTTAGCACCAATGTGTTTGCTTTGACCTGTTCTGCCTGCCAGCCCTGCACAGGCAGAGGAACATATGTTGTGAACCGTCTGAGTTGGGGCTGCTCCTTTCCTCTCCATCATGTTCATGACTGCAGTTACCCTGAAACTTAGGTTTTCTTGCCATGTTGGAGCAGACAGCGAGTGTACCTTCTCGGAGCAGCATTCCCTGAAATGGCACAGTGCTGCTTCCACTAGCAGCTGGGAGATGGCACAGACTTTCACCCAAAATCCCACTAGCATGAGGAAGATGTTAGAGACTGATAAGCAGAATGGTTGCTGTATGGGTTTGAGAGCACTCCCAGGTGCTCTGGACAAGTTCTAGGGCAAAGAGATGCCCTTGCGGTTGGTTTGTAACTGCAGTCTGGAGCTGACAAGCTGCAGAGGATCTTGCTGTTGTGAGGGGAGCTCAGCGCTTCATTGGTACGTGCAGATGCAGCCTGCTATTTCAGACTGCAAAATGGGACACCCTTTGACTGCCTGAGATATGTTACTGGTACTGCTTTACTCGCAGCTGAAGAGTAACTGAATTTTGTGTAGGCGCTGCTTTATGGGATGGTCTCTGCCATTTGAAAGCCCGTCTTTGTGCCTTGCTTTTCCAACAGAACACCAGCTGAGCCTTCAGCATCCAATACAATCTCCAACAGCGTACTGGCAGGGAATGGAATAACTGTCTCCAGACAGACACTGCTTACGAAGGCCCTCCCAGGTTTTGGAGCCTCTTCCTGGCTCACAATCCTTCTCCCCAAATCCCCTTAATCTTATTGAAGAACCTTGTGGGAGAGGGTGTCTCTCTCCCACACATACGCCCTGGGCTTCAATAATTGTTCAGGCTGGAGTTGCTAGAGAAATCTTCCTGATCTTTGCTGCTTAAAGGGCTGTGCAGTAGGCATAAGGGTTTAGAAAACCTGCAGCTGTAAGCTAATTGTGCTCCAGCAAATTTCCAATACTGTGTGCATTTTAATTTCTAAATGATGAAACTCTCACAGTTTCCATGAGCAACTTTCCCATTTCCCCTCCTATGGAAATCAGGAGCGTGAGAGTCATATAACTGCTATGTGCCCAGCACATAAAATAATCTGCTTAGTTGCCATAGGTCTGCTAATTACTTTGTAGAAGCCCCAGGAGCTCGAGAAATAAAAGTTAATAGGCTACAAGGATGTTGCAGTTAAGTCCAACTGGATATTTTAAATTGCTACCATAAATTCAGAAATAAATTTTAACATTTGAGATCCATGGAGTCCTTCCTGTGTAAAGCCTATGCTAAAATATGAATAGTGGGACAGGAGTGGTGGAAAATGAGCCCTTGGCCAGGCCCAAGGAACATCCGTTGAAATCTGTGGCCTCCGAGCTGAGGGTGTTGTGCCTGTAACACTTCCCTCAGAGCTCCCAGGGGCACTGGGACTCTGGGCCCTGCTTGCAAGAGTAAAGGTGACCTGAGTGGCTGTCTCCTGGCCAGCTTGCTCTCGTCTTGCTCTTACAGTGCTGAGATGCTCCAGAGAAACAGCAGCAAGAGTTCTCCTATGACACTGCTCACGTGAAGATCTTATAACTAACTAGCAGAGAAAAGTTACCTTTTTTTGCTGATATGCACCAGCATACAGTGAAACTCAACAACTGTCCTCTAGGTGCTACTGCAACATAAACAAATATATTTATTTTTTACTAATGACTAGAAATTGTTTTAGTTATTGTATAGTATTATTATATAGTATTGGTAATCATCTTTACTGCCACTGAAGGTGTAGTAATACGGGCAGAAATGCCAGGCAAGAATACCTTTTATATGGTGCAAGATTGCACTGGTTGCTTAATTTGTTTCTGTATCTCCAGCATGGTGCTGAGACTGGCCCAGAGGAGCACTGTGTTTGTCACAACAGCCCAAACCTTCTGGTAAAGAAGAGCTTTTAAAGAGCTGATTGGCATTTGCTAATACCTAACACAGGAACTGTTTAAAAAGCCTTGTTGTATCGGCACTGAGTCTGTTAGATTTGTTCTATTTTGATTAACAAAATCAGATCAGTGCTAATAGTGGGGGAAAACCTGCCAGCTTCTCTTCTGGCAGGCTGGTGCGTATCCCAGACTCATCCACCATGTGTTACAAAAGCTGAGGACAGCCAGTTATCCTGGCTTTGCTTTTCATTCTGGTAAGCACAGTGAATCCTACTCAAAGGGCTGGAAGTGTCTTTGAAACTCCAACATGATTTCTCTGATGGGGCAAGAGGCTTATTGAGATTAACTCTGCAAGCAAATAGATGAGGTGGGAACTTACGCCCTGGCACTGTACTTAAACCGGTGTCCAACAGACCCCTTCAGGAAAGGTGAATAAATGTGGCAATTACCCCAGTGTACCATTAACTCCCTTCCAGCTCTGCCTTGGCCATTATCTTGTTGAACAGCCTCAGGCAATTCACTTTTCTCCTTCTGCTCAGTTTTCTGATATGTAAAATAGGATGGCAACCACTAATTTCCCGGGCAAGGTGCCCTGATGCCTCAGCATCTGTAGCAGGGGGCATACAAATCTGTGAAGCCCACGTTCCTGTAGGGGAGCTGGACATCTTTGTCTTGAGCTTGAGATCAGCCTCTGAGGTGCTATGGCAGCAGGAGGGGCATCTTCAGAATAACGTCGTTCTGAAGATGTGTATCTGTATCTGTATCTATCTATCTTCTGAAGTTATATACCACCAGGTGGGAGTGTTGCAGCCATGGGAATGGTCCCAGGCAGACTGTGGTATTTACCATAGTCAGTGCTACTTAAAGCCTGCATTCCCCTGGTCTCTCTTATTCCTTTCTTGGAGATGGTGTGTTTGGAGGCTTTTTCTTCCTTCTGTCTGGGATGTTCATCCTATGGACAGGTAGGGTTTGCAACAGGTTTGCACAGCCCAATTCTAGGGCTGTGATCTTGAGGCTGCCTACATGAATAGAATAGCAGCTGAATTTTTTAACTCCACCAGTCTGTCCTCTTGCAACGTGAAGTTCCAACAGATTTTCACTTCAATAGGTCAGTGGTCACTTGGTCAGATTTGCACTTGTCCTAGCTGTGGGCCCTGGGAGACTGTATTGCCACAGAGCCCGCCAAGGGTGCTGCTCACCCCAACAACACCTTGTGTGGACCTCAGAGAAGCGTGTTGCTGCTTCTGTGTCTCTGCAGTTTCACTGACTCTCAAAACACTGTCACATTGCCTGGGCATTTTACAGTGTGTTTCAACAGACTGGTCTTACACATCAATGAGTCTCCAGCTGTAAACATGCTTCACTGCCACACAGCACATCTCAGCAGCAGTGAGGATTTCCATCACTTTTCCACAGAGAAGAGCATCGTGCCCTCTGCCTCTTAAACTGGGCTTCAGTATGTCACTGAGTTTCCTTGGTGCCTTTTCACACAATTCTCTTTTTCCACTTCTTATGACTAATTTCCTACAGCATATTTAACAAACTAAGCAAAATACAACCCCAAATATTGCTCCAGAGAACCTGATGAAATACAAGTTAGTATTTATAAGAACACTGTTCGGGTTTTTTTTTTAATCCTGTTTGTTTTCCCTACAAAGCAGAGAGCTGTAACTTGACTTGCTCCCATGTGTATGCTAACACAAGGCAGTACATTTGTTTATTGTTACACAGGTTGGTTCTTGATAGGGCTGCGAGGATATCAAACGAAGCTTATTGTTCATAAATGGTAATTCATCCTTCGCGTCTGTCATATAAGACACTGCTGAAAAGAAATCATTCTTCTCGGAAGATTTCAAATGACATTTTCAGTGTCGGTGGATAGTACTTATATAAGAGAAATGTTTGCAAAGGGAGGAAAAGATAATAAAAATGACTTCTGGTTTTACATTTGGAACTCTTAGAGCTGACTACATTCATGTAACCAATTTGCTTTGCCAAAATAAATAATGCTAGAGAAAAAACCCTAAGCAGTAACTATAATGCAGAGGGTAGATATATTCATGTTTCTGCAAAGCACAGAAAGCATGTTATATTTGACAAGAAAATGCAAAAGAAATGGTTGATTTCTTACCTGTTTTCACCCCATACAAAAGGTAGATAAACGCGACACACAGCCTCAGCATATGGACTTCCACATGGAACTTCTACGGGTAGAAGCTTGTAAGGATCCCACAATTTCTTTGGCATGTGTCTGCTGTCTCTGACAACAGTTTGCTCTCCCTTTTTTTTTTTTTTTCCCTGTAACAGTAGGTGTGGTGAGAGGAGGAAGTTACCAGCCAAGAAATGAAGACCAGTCTTTAGTTATACAACTAAAGCTTCTTCTTAAAAAGGTGGGGCACCTTCCATTCTACCAGGTTTCCTTATTTTAAATATAGTTTGACCTGAGGAATGACTAATCAAAGACACAAAGGGTTTCGGATCACGCTGTAAGTAGCACTTTGACTACATGTGTTGAAACTAAGGAAATCATTGCGTGTCTGTTTATCTTTTGCAAAGAATGTCAGAAGGCAGAGAAGATCGTAGGTGTCGCTGCAAGTTGATAAGCACATGGGCAGGGCCAGCAGCTGGTTTCACCAGGGCCCTACACTGGCAGCATTCGTGACAATGCCTACTGTCCCGTGTCCCTCTGGCTCTCCGGACCACTGTGGCCCAGCATCCCTTCTAACCTACAAGACCCTCTCGCCTCAGGCAGGAGGCAGATGCACAGCACTGTTGTGACAAAGGGAAGACACCAGTTCGAGTCAATCTGGGTCTCCACTGGGCTGCCAAGCAACTGCTGTCTTGGATGTCACTCATGTTTGGCATCCCCAACACATTTTCTTGCAGACTTGCTGGAACCTCATGAATCCAGCTCTAATTCAAGTAAGAAAGGCTTTTTTTCCTTGCTGGATGGGAGGAGGAAGATGGCAGATGCAAAGACAACTGTCAGGAAAGGAAGTCTGAAATTAGAGCTGGAAGATCTAGTGACAAAATTGGAAGGATGAGGGTGGTGGGGAGTTTGTGAAAGGGTGATGTGGGGGAGGGGAAGAGAGAGCAGGGACGGCTGCTGGTTAGAAGCTGTGTGGTAGATTTGCCTAATGTTTTCTTAGCAAATTCTTCTAACATAGGCCAGGGAAGGGGAACATGGGGAGGATCAGAAACACCTCATTAAGCACAGGCTGTTTTTTCCCCCTGGTGATGATCCAATGAGGAGCTGAACTATTAGTTCCCAGCTGCATAGCTGTTTCTTTAGTCCATGCTGTACATATTAAGCTTTTTGTCTTTGCTAATTCTTGGGTTAATCCTTAACTCTGCTTGCTGGCTGGCTGCAGCTCCTTGTTCAGACAAGTGCACGCTGCTTGTCTGGTGCAGGCATAGATTACACCTCAGACAGAGGTGCGCACCCAGCAACGCACAGGATTTTTTCACAAGCACCTTAAGCTCTCCATCCTCATGCAGCTTGGCAATCACAGTCTCACAGGACATGTTGCTATGCTGTGATTCCAAGTGGTAATCACACGGGCAAAAGTTGTTTTTTGTTATTTTGGAGAGGATAAACACTGAGAAAAGACACCAAAAAACTTCTGTGAAGTCTGCAAGCTGCAGGAAAGAGCCTTTTCTGATGCACTGGCAAAAGAAAATAATTTGAAACATTGTTTTCCTTCCAGTTCCTTTCTCACCTCTACTAGTAATTCTAAACTCTGTCAAAATATTTCCTCCTTGGTAAGTTCTGCCAATGGTGCGAGGGAATCAGTCCAACAGTGAAAGATGCAAGATGAACAGAAGGCTTTTACCTATTGCAAAAGACATTTGAGAATCGGAGATAAAATGAGATAAAGAAATCAAGAGGGCCTTACCTCTCTTCTCAGCACAAAAAGAGGTAATAATTTATTGCCTGAAGCTGCGCCCCACCTCTTTCTTTTCTGCATCACTTTCCTCAGATTTCCATTTCCTACCCGAGCTAGCTCATCCAAGTGGCTATCAGTTCAACAGGTGGTACCCTGGGACTGGCAGACTCTTCCTTGTAAAAAGATAATGATTTTGAGTAACCACCATTTTAGCACAATTTAGACTGTTTACAGTACACATATTGGCAAACATACCCAGGGTGTCAGCACTGGAAATGCTGTCCGCCACTGCCATCAAATCCTGAGACAAGGAGTTCAAATAACCACCTGTGTTTACAGGTTACTTCCAGCTCTTGAATCCTGTTGACCAAATCTTTCATGCCTGCCCAACACAACCTTCCTCAGGCACACACTAGTTAAAGACAGTAATAACTGACTTATGGCTATTTGCTTTTCTGACACTGAACACACAAGAGTGCTTCTTGGGACATAAGCTTTCAGAGTCAGAAATGATCCCATTGTGAGCTTTGAAATCAATAACAACTTGAGACAATAAAAAAGACTTCTTTCATCACATGTAGAAAACATTTAAGATCAGAATTGGCACCAACTTAATAACAATTTAACAGAAGATATGAAATAATTTTACATAAGAGAAACATTCTGATAGTAGCTCTGAGGTGTCAGATAGCCATTGTTATTTCACACTCATTACAGAAACATTTTAAACAGTGTTTAGTCACTGGGAGTAGAACCATTGTTTGAATTGAGCCTTTTTCAGAAATGTTTCCTCCTTGGAGGAGCTTATGACAGCGATGGTCAGCTGATGAATATTTTTTTATATTGCATTCATGTATCCACTGCACTAGTTTCCCGTGGGTGGAACATTTTCATGGAGATACTGCAGAGCCAAATCTGTCCACTTCATTTCTTGCTCCTTCACAGACTCTGTTGTGCCACCATTGTCTTGTTCTGGTTCAGGAAGCTCATTCTGAGAACAAAACAGAAGTACAATGCATTCCACACATAATACGCTTCCTGAAAGGAGCAGATCACTAAGGCTTCATATGGATAAATACAAAAATCCACAAGCGAGAGACCAGAGGGTGCATCTGAACGATACATATCATACATACTGATCCACTTAAAAATTTTACTAAGCCCAGTTATGTTCTTTTCACATGAATATGGTGATTAATCTGAAAGGTAAATTGGTTTTCCAGGACCCTGGGGCCTTGCTATACACTCAGACTGCACACGCAGTGAAGGAGAATATTTAGCAAATGCAAAATAAGTAAATAACAGTGCGATGCAATTATTCCATTGCTTGTTTGCAATGTGTTTCTTCTGCTGTTGCTGAGAATACAGATAGCGATGCACTTATTATAGCTGTTATTAAGACAACTGGTTCTGTAACATGTTACTTTCCTATGGCAGGTGAGAAATCCTTCCTCCTCCTACATGCTGAACTCAGGTGTGGCTGTGCTACATCAAGAGCAGAACTCAGAAACCCCTACCAGGTGCAACACAGAGCTACTCACAACACAGTAAGGGGGAAGTATAACTTAACTGAGATCTCATTTTCCTTTCTTCTTTCTTCTATTATTTGTTCTCTGTGTTGCTCTATTGGTGCAGTCACACAGAGTGCGTGTTACTCTGCCAGATACCATTTGGGCAAGAATTCTGAGTTCTAGATCTCTGGAAATCCCAGCATGAGCTAAATGATTTTTTTCAGTTTTGAAAACAGCATATGATCCAAGCCCATCTGAGTTCATCGGAATCTCTCGAGTGAGCACTGGATCAGATGCTCAGGACAGGCTCAAATACCACTTCACAGCCTTATGTTTGCTTCTTTACAATGCTGCTGAGTAAGTCTCCTGTGAAGTTGTGCTAGATTTTCTATGTGATTGCAGCCAATCCTATCCCTGGGGATCTTTATATCCACAGCTAGGCCTTTCTTTCTATTGTTAGCTGATGAGGCTTCCTGCTCCGAAGCTGCCATCTGTATGTGACTGTAAGTAGCTCGAGAGATGGCTGTAAGGAAAGAAGCAGTAATGTTTGGACACAGGGCAAAGGCAAATGTCATCAGGGAACTAGTTTATAATAATCAGCCTGCCTAATAAAGGTTACCCCAAGGAAAGGGGGGTTTGGGCTGTTGTATCTGAGAATCACAGCTCTGCAAGATCATTCCCTCAAGCTCAAATCTTGGCGGAATAATTTGTGTGCCATATATATGGATTTTGGAGGTGTGTAGCTGCTCCTTGCCCTCTCTGAAAAGACACTGGTGTAAGGGCTAAAGCTTGAGCCATGTCACCAGCAATGTGGAAATGCCTCTGTGCTAAAAGAAACTACCAGCCTATCAGTTCCCATGATCTTAGCATGACAGCTTGGTAAGTGCTAGCCAGGGTAAAGCTTGCGTAACGGAAAGAACAAGGAAAGGGAAAATCCTCAGATACCTCTCATTCCCTGGTAGTTTCAAAATGGCTAAGGAAGGACATCAGTGTGGGAGATCTGAAGCTTTAAGTCTGGGCTTTGTGGGATCAGAGGTAGCTTTTTCCCAGTTGCACCTCTCTGGCTTCGTAGCTGTACACGGGATGAAAAGACAGCTGCCGCGCGCTGGATGCAGCACTACGAGCAATAGTCCTACTGCAGATGCCAGTTCATTCGCTACTATCCTTGAATTGGCAACAGCTACACTGTATCTGGAAGAGACTGATTAGGAAGATGTTTGCAGAATTTTCAACTTCTTTTAATAGAATTTCAGAAGGTGGAAATGAAGTGTAACAAAGACTGCAACCGTCAGCATGAGACCCATCCTCTATGTTCTACAAACCAACTGTGAAACCCCTAGTAACATGCAGGGGAAGCACAGAGAAAGGATGATTTTACTTCTCCCTGATGCCAAACCCAGAATTGTGTGATGGGAAGGGCACTCCAGTTCTGAGGAGATTTGGCAACTGGCCAGGGGAAGGGGGAGAGAAACATCTATCTCCTCATATGCACACGGGAATGACTGGCATATGGGACAAGGAAAGAGCGAGTCAGATCCATCCCGGGAGCCTTTTGTACAAATTAGCTGCACCACAAGCAGTACCCTCTGTGCCATTTCTTGGAAGGGGCTGTGATAGATACACAGGTCTTAAGTCTGATTGATAAGTAGCAATTCACCTACCAGAGGGATAGCCACGTCTTCGTACGGCAATTTATCTTCCCTCCATGCATCATCGATCAAATCCAGGATCCTGCCATCCCTCTGCACTTCGCTGTCCATCCTCGTGGCAGGCGAGCACAGCTAAATCTGTGACACAAAGCAGATACCATTTATAACATCCACATCCCCAGCCACGTAGCTGGAGTATGGACCGTGGGCTTGCTCCAGTTTTGATCCAATTCCTTTCAAGGTTAAACTTTTATGGAAAAACCTGGAGAACGACTTCATCTGAAAAGAACACTATCCAACTGAACTGCAGGTTGATAGGCAACAGAGATGAATATGCAAAACTAGCCTATTATTAATTATAGAGATTGACGTGTGTTTGCAGCAGCTGGCTGGCCTTGAGAGGTCTCTTCTGAGTGGGCCGAGGGCCGAGGCTCCGGCGGCGCCGCCGGGTGCCGCTCGCTGCCCGCCCGCCGGTGCCCGGTGCGCAGCCCACCCCCGCACCCGGGCGGGCAGGGCGGCACCCGCAGCGCCGGGAACTGCCGCGACAAGAGAAAGACGGGCCTGTCACCCACCCCGCGCTGCTCTCGCCACCCCGGGGGGCCGCTGCGGCTCGGCCGGGCCAGACGCCGCCAGCACCCCGACCGGCCGGGACGGGCGCGGGCCCTGGGGGGCGCGGGACCCGCCCGGGCGGCCTCGCCTGCACAGCCCCCGCGCTGCCCGGGACAGCCCCCGGCGCCCCCCGCCCCGGCCCGGGCAGCCCCGCGGCCCTGCCGTGCTCCCCGCCGCGCCCTACCCTGCCCACGGCCGGCGGGCAGCCCCGACGCGGAGTGCGCAGGCGCAAGACCCGCGCAGGCGCAGAGCCCGACCGCCGCCAGGCCGCGGCGTGCCCGCCGTTAGGTTGGCGGGGGCGGGAGGGCGGGCGGCGGCGTTTGGGGGGGCAGGTGAGCCCGGCCCGGCCCACCGGTAGCCACTGTCCGCCCCCGCGGCGGGGCCGGGCCCACACTCAGGCGGCGGGCCGGGCTGGGCGGGCCCCGGGCGGCGCCGCTCCCCGAGAGCGGGCTGGGTGAGGGGCGGCGGGTGCCGGCCCTGAGGCGGCCGGGCAGGGCGGGGGCTCCCGGGCAGGGTGTGGGAGGGGGAGGCCGCGGTCCCGGCGGCTGCGGAGGGCGCGTTGCGGCGGGCGCTGCTGAGGGGGCCCCGCCGGGGCCCTGGGGAGGTGTCCCGCAGGCCGCGCCGTGCCTCCCGCCGGCGGTAAGCGTTCCTCCGGCCGGCGGTACCGGCGGTACCGGCGGTGAGCGTGCCTCCAGGCCGCGGGGAAGCTCCATCCTGCTGCCGTTTCTGAGTGCAAAATGATCCCAGTCTTCCCCCACGGGCGCTGTTCTTCAGTACTCCCGGCGTCGTCGTCAGACTTTCTCCACTTGACTGTAGTGCTCTGATTGATTCTTTCTTGAGTTGGGATGCTAAACCTTGTTGATTTTTAAATGTTCTATCATTATTTTTTTTTTCAAATACATCCTTTCTCTCCAGATTTGGCAGTGACGGGCCAGCTCTCATTGCTTCAGCTGTGGTCACCGGTAGAGATCGTTTCCCCGCGCGGTGGCTGCGCAGGCCTTTGCTCGGTTGCCTGTGACTTGCACGTGACAACCTGCAGGCTTGAGAGGTTACAATATAATACGATGTCAACAAGCCTGGTGTAGAGGTGTGTGATTTTAAGGCTCTTCCCCCAAACCCAGGTGAGCTGGCAAGTGTACAAAGCCGGCGTAGTGCGGGGTCTTACCTTGGGGCCCTGCTTAGAGCCTGACAGCAGCGAGAGCAGGTGCTGCATGGCTCTTCATGGCACTGGAGCCTTCAGTGTTGAGCTGATCCCAGCCTCTCCTGGAAGGAGCTGCTGATAAAAGACCTGGATCCCTCTCCAGGTTTTCTTTCTGGATCTTAGCAGGCATTTTCCGTGGTGGAAAATGAAATCTCTTTGCTACTCACTGAAAACTATTCTGTGTGGGTGTGGTTGGAATGAAACAAATGCTGCTACGGGCTAATGTCCACTGTTGCCACCTGGAGAACTCTTCTTGGAGTGCTGTCAGCAGCTCTGGGGATGTGCTGATCTGCTCTTCTCAGCAGCTCTGCCATCACCAGTACAACAAAGATGTTCAGCCTACTAATTGAATTTTGTTAAGCACAGACTGGACCAAAGAGAGAAAAACCACTATCAGAATAGGGATGGGATTGGTTTTCCCCCCCCCCCCCCAGTGAAATACTTGTTTTCTGTATGTGTATGGTTTAAAATACAGCTGAACTCCCAGCGCCAGGCTTTAATGTCTGGATGGTGCTTTAAAATGCTATAGGAGCAGGATCAAAGCTTCTCGTGGAAGTGAAAGAGCAAAGCTGAGTCTGCGTTTTCTGAAATCTCACTTTCTGTGACCTACTCCCCCTTTTGTTGATCGTGTAATAATGCTGTATTAATCTTTGAGGAAAGATGTGAGGATCTATCTCTAAATACTTGAGAAAGTGCCTAGATGTTTTGGAAGCAGAAGATTGTGCGAATACCTCCACAGAGTGAAACTAGAGTGTAGTGGTGAATCCTCATGATGAATGTAACCATTTTTCTCTTAGTGAGCCACAGTTTCATGGAGGAGCACTGAAATAAATTCTAGCTTTCCAGGCGTGGTCCCACAGAAACTTTCATTATTTATTTTTGTTCCCCATTATTGTCTTTACTGTAAACCTTTCTTGCTTCACAAATACATGAAACTTTGATGTGTATGCATATGTACATGTGTTCATGACTTAAAGGATGTAATTTTTAACTAAGACAAGGTACTATGACTGTAAGCTTGTGCAACTTATTTTCATAGCTTAAGGCACCAGAGGAGTTTTTAAGGAGTTTGTGCTATCTTAAAAGAAAATTCTCACAACCATATGAACTAGCAGCGTGCCCTGAATGCAATTGTAAACAGTGTGGTCTTTCTAACCTAGTCTGTGGTAGAGACCTGGGAGAGATCTGATTTATGGATAGACTTTTACTGCTACTTGCTTACGGTTTTTCTCTGAAGTGACAAATACCCCCGTCAGAGGTGTATCCTGGCCCCTTTGGAAGTCCCTGAGTGTTGCTGGTCCACTGCAGTTTGGTGCACCCAGGAGATGGGAGATCTGCCAGTCCTAGTGTGTTGAGTTTGCCCGTTTGCTGAAGCAGAGATTCCCTTTTCACTGGTGCTGTTTGACTTAATCCTTTTATTAGATCCCATGGTTATATTGCCACAATTTGATAGTGCTGAATGGTTGCATTGGGCCTTTTTTGTCTGGTAGAAAAATCTGGTTTTCTTTGTTTGTCAGATATTTGGCTTGGAGGTTCATGAGGGTGACCATTGTTCTCCTCACCTGTACGCTAACTGTAACTTTTTTAACTTCTTTCTTTCTTTGCTCTGCAGTTGGATGGAGAAGTGGCCTTGTTCGTGCATTGCCATGGGTGACCGCTGCTTTTGTGTACTTTCTTAGCTGCTAAAGCCACACGGATTTGGTGATGGAGGCTTTGCTGGAAGGAATGCAAAGAAATGGGCAGGGGAGGTATGTGTGCAATAGTATACACCAGTCATTCAAAATCATATAAGTATTAATCTTCCCTCTTATTCAAAATCAAATCTTCTGGTATCAGACAGTTTCCATTGCTTAAATAAGGCTTTAGAATGTCCACTAGCGCATGCTGGTGGACAACTAGTGTGCGTTGGCCTTCAGCTGGCGCAGAAGCAAAGTCACTGGGTGAGCTGGCTTTGCAATAATCCCTTGTCAGATACTATAGTATTAATTGTTAGAAATTCAGTTTTATATCTTCCTGAAAACCTTACCTCTTTTTGTTGTTGTTGTCTTAAACCCTTCTTACCATCCAGCATCAGGAGCAGTAGTAATTAAAGGTCTAAATAAACATATTTTTTTTTGTAACAGCCTTGCAAGGTTAATGAGACATGACTTTGTTATCTGTTTTTATTGAAAACATCTGATTATTTCCTGCTCATTTTGGAACTGTGGAGTCCCATTCATCTCTGAAGAATCCTTAATGCTGCTCTTAGGTGAAAATATCTAGACTTTTAGATCCGTGAGAGAGGCTGTAGTGCCAATAGTGGAAACAAATATTTTATGTGTTAAAGAAGTGTGAAGCGAAAGTCACTGATGCCATTTTCGTAGTCATCTTTGAGAATGTGATTCAAGCTTACTGATACCGCATCTTCTGCAGAGAGCTGGTTGCAGAAATCAAGTTTAGACTTAGCCTTATATTAGCAGATGCTGTGAAGGAAACATTCCTGCTCTGCATAATAGCTGCTAATTTTTGGTTAACTTACAGGACAGGGTGAACTTTAAATTTAACTAATTTTGGCTCCTTTAAGAAGTATTTCTTTCCCTATAGGAAAACTGCCAAGTTGTGAAGTGTGCATATGCCCTGGGGGAACAGAGAAATTTCAATCCCTTAACCTATTGATTTCCATTTCTTTTCAGTGTTGCCTGTTTGACAGGCAAATTAAAGGGGTAAAGATCATCATGGAGTTCACCACCCTCTAGGGCTGTATCTTGCAAGCCTTAATATTGTCCCTGGCTTAGCATCTTGTGAAGTTTTAGAGGAGTTAGTTGAATTGGCTTCAATAATTGCTGCACCAAATTAGAAATTGCGGCGTCGCTAGGGAGCATGCTGTCCCCAATGGATTGTGAATGTTTTATTCTTCATTACCATGTTGTCATCCAACCCTCTCTACTTAGGGGTTTGCCTGCATTTGTGATAAACTTCTGTTTTCAGAAGCTGATAGCTTGGCTGCAAGATTTCTCTAGTGACTGAAACTTGGTATAAAATGCCTCTGCCTGGAGAGCAATTAAGGCAAATACAAAATATGGATAAAACATGTTCTGGATAACTTAGATAATGCATAGTACTGAGGCAAAGGGATAAGTGTTTATAGGTACTTGTAATGGTTCTCTGTATAGAAGACAAACTCTACATTTAAAGAGTGTAGGTCATCTGTTCTCACTGGGTTTTCATAAGTATTCTTCACTGGTCATGGCCAAGTTTGGATCTCTGCCCAGCGATGCGAACGTACCACTTGTGAGATGCTGCGTTAGGGAATGAGATGAGCGGCTGAGAATTAAAGCCTGTTCCTCTGCAAGCTGATTTGTATAGAGTTCAAAGCACCGCATGTGCAGAGTTGGTCCCTTGGTGCAAGTCAGTTTGTTCTGCTGACTTTGTTGGTGTGGGACACTGGACCTGTGGTGCATGGTGCCTGCTTTGTAATTTCAAGCTCTTTCCCTTCTAGCAGTGGGTTCCTGACTTCCTGTGAGGCTGAGCTGCAGGAGCTGATGAAGCAGATCGACATTATGGTGGCTCACAAGAAATCTGAATGGGAAGGGCAGACACAGGCTTTGGAAGCTTGCCTGAGTGTTCGAGAGCAGGAACTTTCCTCTGCCAGGGCAGCTCTGCAGGAGAAATATAAGGAGGTACCTCAGGTTCATACTGTTTTCTGGTCGGTGTCAAGCTGTGTTTTACCTGTTACAATACAAAGACTGAACCTGTATTTCAGAGTTTGATTTTGCATGGACATGTGTTTCAGGAATCGTTTCATCAGTTTTGATTATTATTTTTTTTTAAATATTTTAATGCTAAGCCAAAACAAGGGGTAACTTTAGCAAACAGCTGTACTAATCGGCATAGGAGCGAGCCTGTCTCAGTTGGAAATCAGGAATGGAATTTATAAAGGAGCCTGTTGGAACAAGGTTGTCTTATTCATAATTCAATCAAAGTCAAGTGATCAACTCCCTGAAGGTTGGTGCAAGTCCACAGATCGAATTGTCAAAGTTACTAGGGAGAGCACAGGACATTGAATCTGGCCACAACAGTAATCAACAGCCCAGCAACCTGCAGTCATTGGTAGAAAAAACATTTGGTAGTGTAAACTACACTAAGATATTGCTGGAATATTCTCCAAGGGCTCTTTTACACAGCTCAGGTTTTGTAGCCTTTAATTAAGGGCCCCGGGGAAGTGCAAAAAATTTCTGCATTGGTGAAGTATCCGTAAGTGAAGGTTTTGCGTAGTATGTGAACCATAAATTTTCTCTTGTGCAAATGAACTGATGTATCTTTTCTTGGATCAGAGGAAACCAGCAGGAGTCTGGGTGTCTGTATCTTAAGATCTAGCCACGCTGGCATTTTCTGAAAGCATTTAAAATTTGTCCTTACATTTATAGCTGCTGTGTCCTATCTTTCAGCAAGCTCTTCGATACACGGATTGTTTTGGTGGCTCTCTGATGAAGTTGCCTTGACTTCTTGGATCAAAAGCCAGCTGATAGCTGCACAGACAGTTGGGTTTTTTGGGTGGCTGTACAGCTACATCTCCCAGATTACCCAAGTACTGCTGTAGCTTTTAGTACTGTGATGTGGAATCTAGTAAAGAGAATATGACAGGTTGTTGGAACAGTGGGTTAAGAACTCTGTAGTTTCTGGTTGATATGGTCAGGTGCTTCTGCTGGTCTGCATGGCAAGTTTTGGAATTAATGTCTTTGTTACAGAGTTATGAAATCTGGAGTCATGCCACAGGATTTTCACTCGCAAGAGTGGTGATTTTTATCATACAGGTTATCACTGTTATTATCAATTGTGTTTTCGCAAGACACTTTGGAAATATTTCTTACCACCAGAAGCAAACTTTGATTTCAAAACTGAGCTGTAAACTATGGTTAAAGTCACTACTGGAGTATATTCCTGCTTGTGGTTTACTCATGAATTGTCTGTGCTGATTTCTTCTAATTTTAATCTGTTGGCTTGTTGTCCTTTGGACCTGCAGTTAGAAGGGTGGCCGCTCGGGGTTGTGGAAGCGGGGCTGGGGTGGGGGGGATGACGACAAAAATAAATCACAGGAGCGGTTGGATCAATGTAAGGGAAGTCTTCCCCATGTTTCAAAGCCTCATTTCATTCTTTGTCCCTCTCATCTCCATGTGTTTGGAGTCTCAGCTTCACCTGAGAGTAGTAAGATAACGACATGGCCATCTTTTATCTTGGTAGATAGCTTGAATTCATAATGTGTGTTTACGAAGAATTTGGTGAAAATACCAGACAGGAATAGCCTTTTGACACAAGCCAAAACTGCCAGCTTCATCCCCAAAAATGACAGCCAGAAACTGGCTCAAAGCAAGAGGCCAGAACAGGAACAGTTCTGGCCCCAGCCTACCAAAGATTTAAGCATAGACTTAATGTGACTCGCAGTGAGTGACCCCATTGAAATGTGCAGTTGTTAACAGAATTAGGATCTTCTAATAGCCATTTACCACTCCTAGTATAATGTGTATTTGTGAAATGAATACTAATTCTAGTGCCTACTGACAACAAAGTCCACTTACATTGTTTTATTTCTTTGCTTTTTAACTCTTCATTCAGGTTGGCTTGTTGCGTCACCAGGTGGAAGACATGGAAAAAGCCAAACAGGACATGGTCAGAGAATATGAACAACAGCTGAAGAAATTTCAAGAGGAGGTAAGTTGCAAAAAGAGAAGATTGATTTTTAGTTGCTGGTTGATGTACGATGTGACAGGTGAAATACTTTTTGTCATTGCTTTTGTTTAAATGTCATGGTTTTAAAACTTCCCATTCTTTTGATGTTTATGTTATTACAAAAAAGAGCATTGGGCGTAGACAAAGTAATGTTTTTATGCTTCATTAGGCCTGTTTTTTGCACTTCGGAGGAACTTGGTGATGAACAGAAAGCTGTTGGATAAAGTGTGTAGTAGATGTATTGTTGCAGTTTTCATCTGCAGAAGTTTACTGCAAAAGTGTCCTGTGTTCACCCATCCTAGTCACCATAGCACTTACTCTGAAGTTGCCATGGGTACAGGCAGCAGCAGTTAGCTCTTTCAGCGTTTCATGAAATTAAAAGAGGGTGGTGGTGTAACTGGCCTGGATCGTATGAGATAGAGAGGTGAGAATGGTGTGTCATCTCATCTTCTTTTTGCCTCCATTGACTCTGATTTTGTTAGTAAGGGTTTTGTTCTCTCAAGGCATATTAGTCTTAATACACTTAATAAAAACTAAGTATACTTAGAAAATAGCTTTTAAAAATAATTTCAGAGCTTTCATCTCAAAAAGCTTCTTTCTTACTGCAAGGTGGTACACGTGGAAAGTCCTGCAGATGGTATAACAGCATTCCATGCTTATGCCTTAATTCTTTGCCTGTCTCCACTCGCTTGTCAGTAGCAGTGAGTTAAATGGCATGGACAGCTAGTAGAGCATTGGCCTGTTTTCTCCGGAGGGCTGGGCCTGGTTCACGCTCAGTGTAAGCCATAAGTTAAATTAATTTGGTAGCCTCTGCTTTGACGACAGAAGGCATCTGTTCTCATTTAAAACACCTAACTATTCAGTATGACTAACAGTCTTCATTCACTAGGTGTTCCCACTGGAGTTGTGGATAAGCTGCAAAGCAAAGCTGAAGTGCATTGGCGGGTCTAAATTGCTAAAGCTAAAATACAGTGTGTGTCTTGTGGCCAAAATTGCAATGTGTTGGTCTTCTACCCACACATTATTAATGTAGATGACATTAAGCTCCAATATTCCTCAGTCTTCTGTTCTTAGTACTGTTTGGGGAAATTCTTTCTGTCTCGTTTTACCACTATTACCAGTAAAATTATAAGTAGGGTGTCTAACTCACTGAGATTGTTGAAAGGATAAACCTGTAGTCTCCTGATGTGTTTGGCAAAAGGTGTTGTCGTATTAATGCTAAGCCCGTACATCTGTCCGTTCCCATTGAACATGCCTAAGTACTTTGCTGACTAAGGGCTCTGGAGAACCTTTTCTGACCAGTGCATGAGGTCTTGATTCAGGTGTATTTGCTTCTCGTGGTTATTCTGTTCATCTATGGGCTTAGCTTTCTCCATCAGTGAAAGGAGAATCATGACTTCTCAAATTCATCTGGCAAGTTTGGAAACTTTTTATTGGGGGGAGCTCATCAGATGGAAAATTCTGTGCAAGTTGCAAGTGATTATTTGCACAGAGGGTCATTTAAATGTCAAGAGTTTTTTCCTCATTCTTGCTTCTGATATGACTTTAGCATTCTAGCAGCAGGCGTAGGAGTGATATTTTTTGTTGGCATTCTCCACTCATTGTGAAATACATAGTGTATCTAAGCAGAAAATGACAGATGAAGTAGTGTTGATATTATGTATAATGGCAATTCTCAAATCTTCCTTCTCCCACTAAGCGGAAGAGTTCCAGTTCCCACCTGAGCTTCACAAGTATATTTTAGTCACATAAGAAACTGTACCTCTGTGCAGAACTACCCCTCAGCCTGCGTGTGGTGTGATGTGCCCCCCAGTATGAGGAGACGCAGGCGCTGTCTGCTGTTGCTGTGGCTGGGAGCCACCTGTGGAGAGAGGAGCTCTTGCTGCAATAACAGCTGCATGTAAACCTCCATCTTATCAATATTTCAGTCACGCTGTAATAGTGGTAAGACAGAGGTCTAATTAGAGCTGCTGATGTCATGACTTCAGTGGCATCTTGCTACTCTTACACAACTCGGCATATTTTGCAATTCGGTTGATATAATAGGCTCATTATACAACTAACAGTCTTCACTTGCAAGCTGTGTGGTCTTGATGAGGGGAATTGTTTGTGTGAAGCCATTTTGTGTGCCTTCTTTCAAAGTGCTGTTTAGTTCTTGCCTTAGGGCCTTGAACAAAGTTGTCTATTTTTCTGTATTCCTTGCAGTTGTCCAGGCTGAGGAGGAGCTATGAGAAGCTGCAGAAGAAACAACTAAGAGATGCTAGAGGAGAAGCTAACAAGGGACAAGGGGAGGACCAGATTGAAATGAGCCAACTGACCAGGAAGGTGGAGGTATGTAGCGAAATGGCAAGTGCTAACCAGAGTTTGTACATATTAACTGACCTTCTGGGTTTCACTGGTGGCTGAATAGTCAACTAGGAATTCTGCTTAAAAAGTACTTTCCATCTACTCTCTAGGTGTAGCTCTTCTCAACTGCTTGTGTAATAAAGGCAGTTTCCTGCATCGGGGCCTCTGAGTACACAGGATAAACTATGCCGCTGTTCTTATTCTTAGACTAAATAAAAGGAGGAGGGTGCTGGAAGAGTAATTAATTATGTGAATGGAGCGAATTCCAGTATGGTGAGGTTGTCATCTTACTTCTTTGAGGAGGAGGGAGCTACATGTCAAACTTCTTCTCAGCCCTGTCTCATCTTTTAATCTTTCTGCTATGCTGAGCTCGATGGCACTCAATTTTCTTCTACTGTACCCTGAAGATGTGGCTAACAAACACATCTGACTGATTCAGTGTCCAATTTCTGGAGCAGACATTAGCATTAAAATTCTGTCATTCGTACTCGTCATCTTAGTGATTTCAGTAGCAGTGTGTTTTGGAAGCTAAAGCCAGTCTGAATTGTTAAACCTCTGACAGCAAATCCATGAATCTGTTAGCACTTAACATTTGTAAACAGCAATAATTGACGCTGACGTTTTTACTCAGGAGGGAAAGAAATACAGCAAGCACAGTATGTGAGGGGTTTTATACTGCTGAGTTGGTGCATCAAATGTCTGGCTAATGGTTCCCCTGCTGTGGGGAAAGGTGCATGAGGATATGGTGAGGAGTGAAAGCAAACATGGATATGAACTAGAAGGGGTCCTTGTCAACTGCATGGAAGCACTGCTCCAAGCCACCCCTGCTGTCCTTGCAGGAGTTTCGTCAAAAATCACTTGACTGGGAGAAGCAGTGCCTGCTTTACCAGCAGCAGGTGGCATCGCTGGAGGCACAGAGGAAGGCTTTGGCTGAGCAGTCTGAAGTCGTTCAGGTACAATTAATATGTGCTGGAAGTTTTTGTTTTGTTTGTGGCAGCAGGTGGGAGGGGAAGGAGCGGGGGAAGAGACTAATGAAATCTCTCAGGTTTGAATCCAGTTTAGGTTGCCATTGAAATGATTTTTAATGTCCCAGTGGAATAAAGTTTGCCTATGTAAGTGCTATAAGGAAGGAAGATCTGGAGTTTGTCAACAGAGGTTAGAGAAACTTTGTGCAGCGTTCCCTGCCACCTCTCCAATTAGTAGAGAAGACAGTAGGATGATGCTTTTCCAAGGAGGTGAAGACCACAGCATATGAACTTAAAATAGCTGCTACACCATGTCGTCTCATGCAAAGCTGTATACCTGCCAGTAGCTAAAGATGTACCTTGTGGGTCCAGCTCAGAGGATGATGTTGGGAAATGGTCGTCCCCTATAACACATACTTCCTCAAAGTACTGAAGTAACAGCAGTTTTCAGCTCCTGCCCTGCCCCCCCCCCCCCCCCCCTTTTTTTTTTTTAAGTCTTGTAAAGGCAAGGAGTAGTGGGGCTGCTGTTTCTGAAAAGCTAATCGTTCAGTGAGTTAGTAGTGCTGCAGCAGAGCCAGATGAATTGACCTAGAGCACAGCTGTGAAGTCACACTGACACAATCACAGCAGACACTGATAAGAAGCTCTTGCTGGGGCCTTTACACTTAATGGGCTCCTGATTTGCTCTGGAGTGGAAGCTCCTGCAAGGAGGAAGTTTGTGATGACAGGATTGAAGCTGGCTCTGACAGGGGCTTTGTGAGAGGCTGACACTAGTAGATCTACAAATGCAGAGAGAGTCCTTGAGCAGAAGGTCTTGCAGCTCTGCTGTCTTTGTATCACTGATAGCTCAATTGTCTGAGAACAGATGTGTCCTTGGAGTGCGGGCTGGTACACTGGAGCACAGAGGAACTCTTCTTACTGTGCAGCAGAAAAACAGGAATCTGGGGAGATTTTTCCTAAGTGGCGTAGACGATTTAGGTGCATAGGTACTGCGAACAGACTGCTCGAGTCCTCAATTTCTTTGAAAAGCCCAGCACAAAATTGCTATTTTTTTTGCCTTAATGTTTCTATGCATTTTCTATGCTTGGTTGTTTTTTTGGCACAAGGTCAAGCTGAGATCTGTGACCATGGAGTACTTGCCCTTTGCTGCTTTCAGCTGGCTTCCCCTCGTATCTTTCAGTGCAGCTTAGGGAAGCCTGGCGTTCTTACCCAGTGTGGAGCACCTTCCTCTAACACCTGTGGCCTTTGAAGTTGACAGGTGAAACTTGGAATTCTGTGCTGTCCTGCGTGTTCTGTGCCTGGAAATAAGAGATAGCTTAAATGTTTTCTTAATGCAGAAATAAATACTCAAGTAGTCTGGTACTCTGATTTTTGGGTGGAGAAAGGCTGTACTTTAAACTCTTACACCTCCTGATTATGTTTTCTGTTGTGACTATTCACATAATGAAAAGGCTGTGATCAAAATTATACCATAGGCACAGTTGCTATAGTTTTACCAGTTATGAGGCATTATCACCTCTCTTGTGAAGACAGGCTGAGAGAGTTTGGGTTGTTCAGGCTGGAGAAGGCTCTGGGGAGACCTTAGGGCAGCCTGTTTAGTACCTAATGGGGACCTGTAAGAAAGCCAGAGGGTGACTTTTTACAAAAGCGTGTAGCAGTGGGACAAGGGGGAGTGGTTTGAAACTGAAAGAGGGGAGATTTGGATTAGGTATAAGGAAGAAATTCTGCCCTGCAAGGGTGGCGAGGCACTGGTGGAGGCTGCCCCGAGCAGCTGTGGGTGCCCCATCCCTGGCAGCGCCCGGGACCAGGCTGGACGGGGCTGGGAGCACCCTGGTGCAGGGGAAGGTGACCCTGCCCGTGGCAGGGGGGTGGGACTAGGTGATGTTTAAGGTCCCTTCCAACTCAAACCATTCTGTGATTATGTGCCAGGCAATAAATAAAGGCATGTGGTGATTCTGAAGCTGGCAGAAATCACTAGTCTTAGAAGCTGGGAGGAAAAGACTACTCAAATATTTTGTTTCAGCCTTTAAAAATTATAAAGTACTATACAAAAAGGGTATATATGAAGTGACTATTGTTAAACCTTATATGAGAGCTGGCTTCTTAAATTTCACCAGCTAGCTATGTGGAAAGAAATGCTATGAAATTAAGTATTGTGCCTGTAAATAATAGAGCATATATCATTTGCTAGTCACATGTTCCTTATAACTTCTTTTGTCTGCCATTAAAACAAGGAAACATTCAAAGTGAGCATTCTTGCAAGCTGTCAGAACCAGATATTTACTGCATAAAGCAAATGTAATTGACTGTTACGCTGAGTTCGGGTTTAGATCTGTTTGGTGGTTGTGGTTTTATTTTTCATTGTGCAACAAGAGCTGCTTTCTGTCCTGGTGTGGAATTAACGACTAGGTAATCTTTAGCTTGTGTATGGTATTTGTAAACCTTCTTACATGCTGCTGTTTCTCCTGGCCAAGCCTTAGGTTAATGAGAAAAAAACAGCAGGCAGCTTTGTTCTTAGACAGCTTGTTCTTGGACAACTTGAGTTGATCTGAGATCCTCTTTTCCCAGATTCTTTGAACCCCTTTTAGAATAATAGGTCCCCCTCTTTTTTTTTTTTTTTTTTTCCCCCATATTTATTCTGTTTGCCCATCTTGTAACCTGGGAACAACACTTTCCCTAATTCACTGAGAGGCAGTGTTGCTTACTTTGAGAATGTGGCTTGTTACAGAAAGAAATCTGTAGTTGTTTTGAGTGTAGTTTTGATACAATGTGTTTTCTATAGTTTAGCTTTAATGCAAACCAGTTGCTCTTAATAGACTCAGCTCGCCAATCGGAAGCGGATTCTGGAGTCGGTGGAGTTGGCCAGCCAGTCGGAAATCCAGCATTTAACCAGCAAGCTGGAGAAGGCCAATGATGCTATCTGTGCCAATGAGCTGGAGGTGGAGAGGCTTAACGTGAGAGTGGATGACCTGACTGAAAACAATCGGACGATTCTGGAAGATCAGCGAAGAGTTCAGGAAGAACTAAGGCAGTCCAAGAAAATGTTAGAGGTCAGTGGAGGAACTGTTAGGAAACTGAATATAAAGCATTGCTTGTGAGAAGTGGCAGGAAGGCTCTTCATTCCAGAACACATGCCTCTTTCTAGAGCCTTTGTGGAGTTCCTGATTGGCCTCAAAGCTGGTTTTGTACTGTTGCGGTGCTCTGCAGTGTTTCCAAGGGTTCCTTATAAAGCCGATCAGTGTCTTGTTGCTTTACAGCAACCTGATCTGATCCATCTTGCAACAGTCATTCCTTCTTCCTCCTATGCAGGTGCTACAAGATGAGAAGATGGAACTTCGAGCCACCCTGCAGTCTCAAGAAGATTTCATTGAGAGCTCCAGGCTGCACCAGGAACAGTTGCAGGAAGAGCTGGCTAGGCTGACTGAAGCTCTTCACACAAAAGAACTCCTCATCAGGTAGCATCTCTCAGGTAGCAGGTTCTCTCACTGAGGACAGCTGGATCTGTGTGGGTTGATACAGAGAATGGTACGCTCATTTCTCGCAAGTCCGTGCAGCATTTGCCAAATCACATTGCTTTTGAAATCAGCTGATACTCAGGGAACAGTGTGGAAGGAATCTGCTATACGCTCAGCTAGGTTTCCGGAGGCAGCCTGGGTTTTTGAGGGTGTTTTTCCCCAGGCATTTTCAGTCAAGTGCTGGAAGCCTTTCAGGATTTGATAATGCGTTTATTAACATAGGCGAAAGCTCTCGCTGCTTTATTGATGGCAGATCTGAGGGTCTTGGTCAGGTAACGGCATACGTGACAAAATCGTCTTGGCACTTCTGCACAGGCAACATGCCAAAGCTGTAGAGTTCTGATGGCCGTATCCAGAGGTTTTGGTGTATGTTACCTGACAGACACACTGTTCCTTGCAAGGACGTTTCTTCTTGGATGTGTGCTGATGGCAGGGAGTGTCTGGATCAGGGAGGCCAACAGCAAAATAGGAGGTGGTCTTTTTTAACCCGGCCTGCACTCCCAACAGGGGGCTGTCATCCAGCTAGTATGTTTGCTTATTCACAGCGCACGTGGGTGTCACCTGCTGTTGGGTTTTGTGTATATTTTTCAGAGCATTCCAAGAAAATGGTGGTTATGTTCACTGTATTAGTGAACTCAGATGTGACATTTCTGTGCTGAAATTAAAGTTCAAGTTTCTACTTAGGGCCTTGGAGGAACGCTTGCAAGAGAAACAGTTGTCTTCTCCGGGGCTGGAGCTGGAGCGTATACTACTGCAGCTGGATGTTGCCCAGAAGAAGGAACAGCACTTACAGTCAGAGATGACTCATCTTGAGAACAGGTAGCTGACTGCTTGCTTCCCCTGGCTGTGCAATGAAACCTGGATAATGATGAATACAATGCATTAGGTATTGTATTAAGTTAACCAGTCCCACTGATTTCTGTAGGCTTATTTTAAATATCAAAGGGCTAAAGAAATCAAGTGCTATTCATTTTGCAGTTTAATAGTGAGACTGTTTTGCTAATTGGTTGGCTGCTTTTCACTGCACACTGTGGGTGTTTTCAGGTTTTAGCTTGCTTAGTCTTAGCACCTTCACTCGTAATGGGCTAAGGAGTCTTTGTTAGTCAGCTGGTAAGAACCAGATCTAGACCTTCCTGTGAAATAAGAATTATAAACAAGTCTTCCTCTCCAAGTTTGTGGTTTTCAGACTAATGTTTGCATGGGAAGTTTGTAATCTTAGTATGGTAAAGAAACAAACAAGAAACAGCTATTTGTTAGATCAGGTTCCTGATCTCTTTTGAAATGATTTTGGTAAACAAAACCAAAGGATTGGTAGGGAACTTTTTGGTTAAGAGTCCGGTTTCTGTTATGACGGACATAGGAGACTGCTTGGAAGATCAAAGTTTCTCTGACCACGTCCTCCTCCTTGGGGTATTCTAATCTGTAGTTCTAAATTTGGTACGCAGCCTGGTGTCTTCAAATGCAAGGTGTGTACAGCTGAGCGAAGAGCTGGATGAGACTATCAAAGAGCTGCAGTCAATGGAAGAACACTGTACTGAGTCAAAGGCAGAGATTAAAAAGGTAATGTTGCTTTGCTCCTGGAGGGTGGGAAAGGCACTTGTGGAGCCAGCCCTTCCCATGTGTGTCCTGTGCCTCAGCAGTGCACAGTTAGCAAAGCTCCGAATGGGACCAGGGGCTGGGAGTGCTGTGGAGGCAGGGATATGCTGAAGGGTAAGGGGCAGGTCTGACGGGAGGAGTTGAGGGGATGGGTTTGCAGGTTTCTGTGCTTGGCTGTGCGGCTTGCTTTGTGAGCAGCTGTTAGGCCTACTGGAGCATGTCCAGAGAAGGGCAATGAAGCTAGGGAAGGGTCTGGAGCACGTGTCTTATGAGGGGTGGCTGAGGGAAGTGAGGGGGTTCAGCCTGGAGAAGAGGAGGCTCAGGGGAGACCTTATCACTCTCTGCAACTGCCTGACAGCAGATTGTAGCGAGGTGGAGGTCAGCCTTTTCTTCAGGTAGCAAGCAACAGGACAAGAGGAAACGGCTTCAGGTTGCAACAGGGGAGGTTCAGATCGGATATTAGGAGAAATTTCTCCACCAAAAGGGTTGTCAAGCACTGGAACAGGCTGCCCAGGGAGACGGCTGAGTCACCTTCCCTGGGGATATCTGTAAGACATGTAGATGTGGCACTTAGGGACATGGTTCAGTGATGGGCTTGGCAGTGTGCTGTCTTAAACGTCTTTTCCAACCTAAACGATTCTATGATTCTGCATCACGCAGTACTTCTGGAGAGACTTGAATTAGTGCTGGAGGGGCAAACATGCAAAGAAATTGAGGCCTGGAATCCTGACTTTAAGCCTAATACAGGCTCCCAACAGGATGAAGAGCAGGGAGGGAATGGATTTTGCTGTAGTATGTCCTATCGCACCTGGGACAGGCCTTCAGAAGTGTTCTAGTCTGTATGTGAGTAACGGAGTTTGTTTCAGGTTTGATACCGAGACATGAACTCGGGGGCTGGAAGAGATGGAGCAGCTCATCTGCTGTGAGGACCTCACCCTGGTGTTCTGTGCACCCAAGGGAGGCAAGCCCTCCAGAAGGCTTGAGTTTTAGTGATGGTCTAGATCAGTTAGTGTAAGGCTTTCACTGAAGCTTGGTTAGAGTGAGACCTTACTGGACTTGCGTGGAAAAACCTCACTTCTGTGAAAATCTTTCATCCTTTATTCTGAATGTACAGAGGTGCAGATCTTGCCAGAGATGTGTGCTTGGTTACACATTTAAACAGCCACGCAATAAATGAATCTTCTACAGGCTGCTGGGGAGGAAAAAGAGATTTATTATGGTTGTTTCTATTTTATGTACTTGGGAGGCATTGAGGTGACATGGAGATAAATCACCTTATGTATAGTATTTACATGGCTAGGCAGAGATCATCTGGTTCGATTTTCTAAAATGCTTCTAATTCTCAGAAAAATCCTGGAGCTTTGGGTGGTTAATATTTCTGGCTAACAGAATGGAATACCAGGGAAGAAATCATGCTATGTTGTTGTTCTGTTATGTCACTGAATAAATATACGGTATGCCTACCGGAATATTGTATGCAGTGCAGGCCTGCCATCTCAAAAAGGATTGAATAAAACAAGGTAAGTTATGGAAAAAGATGACCAAAAGGATGGAGTGTTTTTTATACAGGGAACAGCTGAATGGAATAGGACTTACCAAACTGGAAAAGAGATAAATGAGATTGAACGTACTAAAAATAAAAGCCTGTCATGTGGAAGGTAAATAGGGAATGATTATTCTCTCATAATGCAGGGACTAGTGGTCATCAAATGGAGTTATGAAAACAAAGAGGTATATTTTTACCCTCTGCATAGCTAGCTTGTGGAAGTTTGCCATGGGTAGCTTTGCTTGCTACAAGCTGATATTGATTCAAAAGACTTAGGGCAAATCCATGTAAGAAAAGCCTGGCTGGAGCTATTTAAAGATACCACGTCTGGCTCAGGAAGGCAGAGTGGCAAATTGCAAGGTTATATTATGAAAGTGTTACTGTGCTTGCCCAGTGATGGTAAATGTTTGGGTATCTGTTGGTCACGGAGGTAGAATGGTGAACTAAAGAAGCTATGATTTGGTCAGTTATGGGTCTTCTCCAGTACTCCACAGCAATGTAACTGTCTTGTCTCAGTTGGCAGTGTATGGTGTGGAAAAGAATTGGGATGAGGTGGTTTTCAATCAAGAGGGACAAGCATGCACAGAGGGCTTGTTACATAGAGCTTTTTGTTTTCCAGTACTTAGATTTCACATTACCATATGCAATGCTTTTGCTTTTTTTTTGCTGAAACATCTTTTAAAAGCTCGTGGGTGGTGTGTGCATATCTTTCTCCAGCTGAAAGAGCAGCTCTCTCAAGCTGAACAAACTCACAGCAGTGAGCTAGAAGGGATGAAAAGGGAAGTCTCCAGGTTGACACAGGAGCTGCACCAGCGGGACATCACAATTGCATCTGCAAGTGGCTCCACATCAGACCTAGAACAACGGCTGAGAACAGAGATTGAAAGAGCAGAGAGGAAAGCAGTGGAGCACAGGGTAAAAAAGGCTGAAGACTCTTATGCTGTCTCTTCAGGGGATCTGAAGGCTTGGAATGCCATCCTAGTTTTTAGCTACGTTGATAGTTTCCTTCTCTCTTCAGCCTTTTAACAAAGGCTTTGAGACCATTCTGATGCAATCTTCTAATTTACGGTGTTCACTGAATCTGTCTTGCTGTTTCTTTTCAAACCAGTAGTTGAAAGTCCACAGAATTATTTGAGATCACTCGTGCTAACTAGGCCTGGATGGTGACATCTTTGAAAACTAAAGTAAATTACTGTGCATGATTATTTGTATGGCCTTCTCTGTAGGGTCCCTGCAGAACGAATGGCCCAAACCTTGCTTTGCACTTGTGCTTGAATTGAGGGTGGAAGATGCCTGTAGGGTGTTGTGGGCATGTGTTGTGTTCTTTTTCCTGAGTTTCTTGTTTGTCTCCTCAGGTACTTCTGGGCCAGCTGGAAGCCTTGAGGCTGGAAAACCGTCATCTCTCAGAGGTGCTGAAAAAAACTGAGCGTGGTGTGCTAGAGGTATGCATTAGGGGCCAGAGGGGGGGAAGAGGCTAGTGCTGTGTATCCCCTACCTGGGTGCCTAGGCCTCTCAAAATGCTTGGTAGAGTTCAGTGAACTTAAAACCCAAGGGAAAGGGGCAGTTTGTGAGGAAATAAGGTGCAGGAATCCTGAGCATCTTGTTCGGTCTGAGAGTAGTGAGAAGTACTGCAGAAACAGAGCCATCGTCTCAGTTTCTTCTCCGTGGGGTCTAGCCCATGTTTTTTAGTACATTTTATTACATTTCTGCTTTATGCTAGTTTATCTCAAACCTCTGATTCTAAATCTCTGATGTCTTTTTGACCTGTCCCAGAGCTGTAACTGCTCCAGTCGTTGCAATTTCTGGGTTGAGAGCGTGTTCCCCTCCTGGTGAGGAGCCATTCAGCAGGGCTGTCCCTTGCGCTCCACAGGCAGGTTGTAGCCTGGGAATGTGGGCTGGGTGCCTTGGGGCAGTGCACTGGGAAAGGGTGCTGTGGTGGGCTTCTGCTGGTGGGGCACTCTTGGGGCTAGATGAGGTCACCTTGTCCAGAGGAGAGAAGGGGAGACTTGGCAGGAGTAGTGCCTTGGAGGTGGTTCATTTTGGTGCCTGTGTGAAGGAAGAAACTGTTAGTTTGCAAGTTCTGTCTCATGTAAACCAGAATGGATGCCTCACAGGGGGCAAGGGATGGATTCAGACAGCTGAAAACCTAACGGGGGTGTATCATCAGAGCTTTTATCCTGTCAAATGTCAGTGCTCTAACATTAATTCGGGGTGACTGTCAAATATGCCAAGTTCTTGGGAAACTGTTGAACAGAAGCTTGTGGCTGGTGAGATGGAGAAGACCCAAAGCTTTCCTAAGGGCTGGTTTGGGACTGAAATGACCTAAGGCCCACTACTTTCTGCTTTAAGTGCCTGGTGAGCTTTTGCCTGTCTGACTTACTAAAAACTTGATGGCAAAGTGCAAAGCAAGGACCTATTTTTTTTTTTTTTTTTTAAAAAGCCCCCCAGCCCCATGGCACAGGAGCTACTGATCTTGGCCAAGATCTCCTAATGCCTGTTTGGAAGGTCCCTAGATACAGTAGCATGTATGTATTAGCAGCAATGAGAATGAATTAAGGATCTAAATTTAACGGAATGGGTGAAAAAGAAAGTGGGACTGTCATAGGAGTAGAAAAAATGGGAATTATATCCACCTAGCCTTGTAAGGAGAAGATGGGGAAAGAAGCAAGTTGTTCGGAGTTTCAAAAAGAAAAAAAAACCACCACAATTCAGTTTTACCAGTGGAAGTTTCTAAAGGGCTATGGGTCATCCCAGGTGGGGAGGCATATGTGCAGGCTTTTGTAATTATTACCATAGGCCTTTGCTAATTTGAGTGAGTGGATCTAGAATTGTTCTTGCAAACAGCTTTGCTGGTAGATCACATGAAAGGTAGTTTCTCCATGAGAGTGGTTACTTCTCATCAACAGCTAAGCCACTGGCATATGTGTTTCTTCACACCTGTAGGAAGTATCTGGCAGAGTCTGCTACTCTGATACCTAGGGAGTTACTGAGACAGTTCATGTGGGTGCCACCTGAGTGGCATCAGCTTTGGCCGAGAGGCTTCCATCTTAGCTAAGTGAGGGAATCCTAGAATATACAGCTGGAGGAAAACTCGAGGTCATGTAGTTGTTCTCATTATCCCAAGGCCAGAGGCAGATACGTCTGAACTACTCTTGATCTATATTTTCCTCTTTTCAAAAGCATCCAATGGTGGGAGAGACTTCCTTTCCTAGGCAGGCCAGCACAGCTTGTCTGGATGCAGACGCAGTAATTGATTTGCTATTGTGAAAGCCTTGAAAATTTTGCCAGTCAAAATTGAGATTAGAGGAATCACTTCCTGGCCTTTGCTCTGCATTTGACTATGGTGTCTTGCAAATCAGACGTTTCAACTTCAGACACTTCAACTTCAGCCCTTCTCTGTCTGTTAGGGAAAAGATGTCACCCTAAGAGCATTCAGTGAAGACTATGCTGTTGAACTAAATAAATTAAAGTCTGAGAACCAGCAATTGCGGAAGGATCTAGCAGAGGCCAAAGCAAAAGTGGAGCTCACTCAGCAGGTCTGCCAGGATGAACCTGGGGGCACTGGTCAGCAGATGCAAAGCGAAGAGCCTGAGGCTGGGGATGTGCAGTGCAGGTGAGTATTGCACGGCCCCAAGGATGCACTTCCTTATTATGAAAGAGAACAGAAGGCGTGGAGATGTGTGGGTTTTTAATGATGTGCTTTGTGTATAGTATCTATCACCAGCACATAATAGGTATGGGAGAACACAAGGACTGTTTTGGTATCTGCCTTTATGCTTTAAGTAGTGCAATAGCTTTTAGTCCCAGCTGGTTTGCATTCTGCAAACCCAGCTACTATTTGACTGTCTTTTGACTGCCTTTGCCTTTTTCTTTGATTGAGAAGCAGTACATGTTCTTTTCAGCGAAGGGATTAGATTCGGTCCAGGTGGCTGTGCTCCTTTCTGTTGCAGTACTAGGATGTGCAGGCTGTAGGTTTTGGTATCTACAATAGCAGAAGAGTGAGAGAGAATTCCTTAGACATCTGCATCTGGAAGCGCTTCGGAGTAACCTGTATGTTAATTGTTATCTCTGCACAAGTTTTTGCTGAAGTTCAGCTGCTAAAAGGCAAACTATCGAACAGTTATGTGTCCAAACCTGCCTTTCAGGACAACTTCGGAAGCACAGCAAAAACATGATGAACAAACAGAGAGACTACATCACAAGCCTGATGGGACTGTTCAGCATCATCAAGGGGAGCCCCAGCAATGGGGAGCTACTGAAATAGGAACTGTGACCCCCAAGACTGGTGAGCTACCCACCCAGACCAGCAGGAAGAACTGCATGGAGTCACTTGCTTTGGGCGCCTTGCTGGGAACGGATTCTTCGCTTCATGTGCTGGATGGAAACAAAGATTTTGCAGATGAAGCATCTGAGCGGTCCGTCTCAAGTCGTCAGAGAGGATCTGTGCCTTTGGTGAGCAGCTCTGTAGAAGCTGGTTGCTGTTCAACAGCTGAGGATATACCTAGGTTCTCATCTGGCAAAAGGAGCCAGATGATGAATGATGCAGAATGTATGATCTGACTGCATGGTGTGTATGATTCTGTAAGCATACATCAAATGTTAAACAGTGAGGAAAAAACACTGCTGGATGGTTAGTACTTGGACAACGGGAGCCATGGGGTTATTCCTTAGAACTCTCTGCAGGAGGGCTTTGTGTTTGGTATAGCTGCTAAGCTGATGCCAGAAGCTGATGGGTCTGTCCATACAGGTGCTGTACGTCAGTGTGTGCCATGACCCACTTCTGTTGCTTCAGCATTCTGCTTCGGCTTTTGGCTTCGGACTGTAGTAGAGGCTCAGAGTGGCTGCGGAGTGCTGAGTATTTCAACATACAGTTTCTGGGTGAATCTGAAAGCTGGCACTGCACATCTACGTTCACTGTAATGCATAGCGGGAATTTGACTCCTCTGAATGGGACTGCAGTAGTCAGCACGCTGAATTTAGAACCACTTATGCTGGCTGATAGGAAAGCCTGAAATCGGTGCTCCACTGCACAAGGGGAGGCCGTTATTTTTCCGTCGCTGATCATGCCTTTTCAGTGGGGAGCAGTGTTGGCACCTTCTCTGCCCTTTAACCTCAGCTCCGTTGCTGGAGCACTTGCCCGAGATACAACTGGGACTCAATCACTTCTTCCTTTGGTGTTTAAGACCATATATCCCAGTACCCGCTGTAATTACCAGGCTGTAGGCTGACTCAGGCAGGGAGAAGAATGAAAGAGGGACGCTGAGAGCAGTTCTCATACCCTGGGTCAGACAGGGCTGTAGTATTTCGGGGAGGGGAGAGTCCCAAGTGCTGGTCCTTGCTCCAGACGTGTTGTCCCGAGCAGTCTTCGGCGTGTTTTCTCTTCTGGTTGTGTGGTGTTAGCAGTGACAACAGCTATTTTTATGTAGTGGGGAGCCCAGAGAAGAGTCCCTAAGGCTGATGCACAGATAAGCAGAGGCTTGTCAGGTCAGTAGATCTTGGTGAGGTTTAGTACCAAAAATAGGCCTTGATTGTTTCAAGGCTAAAGTAGCTTGTGGGCATGTCCAGAAAACAAATGCTGGGAGCTTAGGGAACTGTAATGTTCTAAATGGAAACTCTCCAGATTGTGGAATTGGAACTGAAGTGTGAACAGTTCCACTTCAGGGTCTGAGCAGCACTAGGGCTTGATGTTTAGTGGAAGAGAACGGGCTGCTTTTTGTTCTGAGAGGTAGAAATAAGGTTTCTAAGGAAATGCCAATATTTCTGCTGGTGTCAACTGGGACTTCCTGCTCGTGATCAGGCTGCAGCGTCTTTAAATCAGTTCTTTGAATATTGAAAGGCGAGTTCTCAGCAGTAGGCAATAGTGAGGTGGGAGAGATTTGCTTGTTATCTGCAGCCTTTTTTTCTGCTTCTCTTTGTTCCTGGCTGTTGATAAAAGATCAGAAAACTGTGAGACTCCAGGATCTGGAAATAACCAGTTAAGTTCTCTTGCCAGGACGCTGAGGCAAGTTTTCTGTAATGGAAAGCAGCCCCTTAGTGACTTTGTAATTCACCTGCCAGCCCCTGTGCAGGAAGCTTCATCTCCTTGTAAATTAAGCCAAGTTTACAATGTTATTTTTGTAAGTTAAGAACTTGTGGGTAAGTGAGGTGGATAGCAGGAATAGTTCTTGACTGTAAAGGAAAGAATCTGGGGTAGTTTATTGTCCGTTGCTGGCCGAACTGAAGTGGTGCTCAGTGAGCTATGATGGGAATTTGGTCTGTGCTTCCCTTGTGGCATTGTCCCAGGAACCCATTATTTCAGGGAAGAACAGGAGATACATAAAAGAAAGTAAGAGAATATGCCCAGTGCTCGTCCAGTCTGGTAGTTCTTTCCCTTCCCTGGAACCCATATTCTGAGATGCTGCTGCTCCCCGAGATTTTTATGAAGACGAGGAGCAGGATGTAGACCTAAAGTGTGAGGCTGCACTAACACACCCAGGACAAAACCCTTGGTATTTTGTGGTGCCCTTCTCTAGTGTTACGCTATGATGGCACATGCCGTGTCGTTCCCTCTCATTGTTTGAAGTGGAGGGGCTGGTAATTGAAGTGAAGCTCAGGTCCCCTAAGTAAACAGTCCGTTCCTGTGGATACCTCTGGGGTCAGGGTTCTGCCTGTGAAGTGCAACAGTTGTGTAGGCACATGGAGAGGTTATTTCTCTTCAGCTCTAGCCCCTCAGTGCCTTAGAGAGGGGAACTACTGGAACGGAAAAATTACAAGTGCTGAGGTATTGGTTTTACTCCGTGCAGTTTTGGCAAAGGCTTGGGAGGCTTTCGCTGTCGGTTGGAGACTGTTGGGAGGGACATTTACCTACGATGGAAGCGTGAGACCTGAGTGCTTAATCTGCCCAACAGGATAGAAATGGCACGAGAACCGTTTAGAAGCATGTTGAGTTCCGTGGTTTGCGGATCCGTAGTGTTTCTGGCTGAAACTTGGAATAAAATAATACTTGGTGTCCCTTTGTTTCCCTTTAGTGCCCCCTGCCCACAGCTTCAGTTGGATCGATAGCTGCAAGATACCTGGAAGAGGAAGAACTGAGATCCCAGCACATCCTGGAGTGCCTAAATGCTCACATTGAGGAGCTGAAAAAAGAGAGTGAAAAGATTGTGAGACAATTCGGACACCAGGAGTAATGTTTCTTGCTGAATTTGACTGCTGGTTTACTTACGTGGTTCCAAACTGTGGCTGGGGAGGAATCTTTAAAGAAATTGCCATGGGAGCGTGAGTGAGAGGCTGTATCTTCCACTTTGAGCTGAATCAGCAGGATGGATATTGAGGAAAGGAAGCTCCTCTCGAGTTTGATCTGATGGAAGGTGTTACACCACAAACACTTCAGTCAGCTTGCTGTAGGTCAGAAAGCTGTATCAGAGCTGTGTGTGTGTGCACTTACAAAGGGATCATAGTGTTCGTTAGAAGCAAACCATTTTCTAATTTTAATGTAAAGTATTTTAAGTATATTTTATACATGTAAGAGCACTGAAATAAAACGGAATGGAAAAACACCTCTTTTCTTGTTCATACAAAGAACTTTTTGTTATAAAGTTATATATATATATATATAACATACTTGTGGCTTATCTTGCCTTCTCATCAGGAGCTTTGATCAACACTTTTTCCATCCTTTCCCTCCCAGAGTAGCTATGTTCTTCAGGAAACAAGGTATATAATTACTCTTTCCTTTAGGCTACCTGTATTTTCTCCAGTTAATTTCCCCTTAGTGGAATTTCTTAATATTTCCTGGTTCTTGCAGCTTCTGCCCTTTACTGTTTGTATAGTGTTTGGTGTCTTTATCTTGCCTTGCACATTGCTTGAAGTACTGCAGAACAGCTGAGGAATGAATGGCTGAATTCTGACTGTGGTCACAGCTCTTATAAAAGAGAGTAGCTGGAACTGGAAATGCAATTGAATGGGAGGAGAGCCTGCAAACAAGTGAGGTTTGTCTGTACAGCAAATGTACTTGCAGCTGCTGGGTAAGCTGGTATCAGCTTGTTTTGAATCTAGGCAGTCTCAGACACCATCCAGTCAAGTTGAACTGCTGCATAAATACATCTGTGACCTGTTCTGGGGAATATGTTGAGTCCTTCCTCAAGAGAAGTAAGTTGTTAATGCTTGAACAGAACCTGTTGTCTACGGGCTTGCCTTTCTTCCAGGGGCACTCCGCAGTTGTTCTGTGGCTGAGCCTTCACAACCTTTGTACAGGCAAACCTAGGGACAGTGACATCCCATGTCCGTGTCTGCCAGTTTCCTGTTCCCTTCCATCAGTTTCACCTTGTCTCTTAGAGCAGCTTAATGCTGTCAAAAAGTAGGAATTCAAAAGCAACACGTGCATGCCAAAGCCAGCCATCAGCTTAGGCAGATGAGTTCAGCAAAGGTGATGCCTGTCTGCAGACTGCAGCCACTTCGTCATGCCATAAAATGGGACTGCGCTTGGTCAAGCAATTCAGCATTCCAGGCTTCAAAAACATTTGAATCGACAAGTCCTTTTATTTTGGCTTTCTTCTAGAGTTCTTTGAACAAGGATAAAACCTTGAAATCCATTCTGGATTCTCATTGTGCAGCCGTTGTAATGAGGAGTTGACCTGCCCCCAGCTGGGGATGAGCGATGCTCGATGCTCATGCTCGGTGCTCGTGCATTTTGCACGTAGCCAGCACCCGCCTCGGTGCCTCTTCGGAGCTGCCCACAGGTAAGCGTTTTGTAACATCCACCTTAACTGTCCAGGTCTCAGGCAAGGACTTGTTGGTCATGGGGCATGACAAAAACTGAACAGCAAAATAGAACAAACTGGTGTTTCCTTGTCTGGATGCACCTATAGGTCCCCTGAGTGTGCAGTGTGCCAGAACTCGGTGATTCCTCGTCCTTCAGTGGTGACAGCAATGCCATTTTTTTAAATGATGCCTTACAAACCATATTACATTTCCGGAAGATTTGTTGAGTAAGTTACTGAATGTTGCATCATGCACTAAGGATTTTCAGAAGTTTAGAAGACATTTTGGCTCATTAGTGATGTTTGCTTCCATATCCCTTTCCTTTAGAGATACTTGGCAGTTTCTGTCGGCAGAAGTGAAGAGCGAAACTGAAGATGATTCATTTGTTTAATTAGCAGCTATAATCCCACAATATTTATCAATTTCTAATACATGCAATAAGCAGCTTCTTTCAGGGAATAGGCTGTAAAAATTTGATCTAAAGAGTAAAATTTGCAACAGGGGAACTGCTGAATGACTTCTCTGCGCTGGTGTATGTGCTCTGCCTTTCCCACCTTCTCTCTTTGCAGATACACGCGTGCCTGCTGTTTCTGGAGTTGCTGTGCATAGACAACAGGAGAGGAGGACTAAGGCTGAGCAAGGCAGCGTGAGGAATTGAACCGTTTCCTGCTCGCACTGCCCTGCTCATTTTTAAATGTGCCTTTCTCACAGCCAGCATGGAAACAGCGGAGCAGCTGATGGTATGCAAGCAGGGTTTGTCCGCAGGTGAGGAAGCTAGCTCGTAAGCAGATGGAAGTGCAGAGATAAACTTGCCAGAGATAAAAACTTGTTCTGCATATACTTAATTTACCTTCACTGAGAAACAACATGTTTGCAAAACTGAGTGGTCTGAATTCATAGTGCTAAGTGATTGCATCTCTTGGTGGTGCAGGGATTACAAAAACTGTTCAGTGCTGGGGCCTGCCAGGCGAGAGCTCTGACTGAAATGGGAGAGCTGGTAGTCCCCAGGTAACAGAGAAGTCTGTTCCAGAGATGTTCTCCTGGTGTTAGAGTCTTGGCTCTGCTGAAGAATGTGCATTTTTTATGAAGGGGAGGAGAAAAAGACTGGATTATCCCGGAGGGAGATGTCACAGCAAGTAGAGACTTCTGAGGTGCTTTTATCTGGGGCTGCAGGGTTTCTCAGGCATTCTGCTCTGCCTTTGCAGTGTCAGACATCCCTTGGAATAATCACCTGACCCTGGAAGCTCTATAATTAATGAAGCTGGAGAAGGTTTTTGTGTCTTTGAACTCATGCCTTCGGTAGTGCTATAGAACTTCTGACACATTTACAGGGCTGAGCCAGTGTTTGGTTTCTGTTTGAAACAACAGTGTGGAAATGTATTTGTGGTAGTTCTGTTCGTACCAGCCTAGCGTGTCGGACATGGGAAGCTGTTGCAGGCTTTGTCTTTAGTGTCCTAGAGATGTTCTTCTGCGGGTGTGACAGTGCTTTGGGTCACCTCCTTGGAGGGGTTGAGTGAGCCTGTCCGTGCCCGTATGCATGTGTGTAATTGCAGGTGCTTGGGTTTTGCAGGGTCGTGTAGGGGTAGGAGGGAACGCCCCCTGAGATCTTGCTAGGCAGGGGACGGTAGTGTATAAAATGTTCTCTCTACTCCCTTGGGAGAACTTGAGACAGGAATAGGGCATGTGGGGTTAGAGGGAGACCTTGTGGAGGGGAGTCTTTGAGAGGAGGCGCCGGGACCGCAGCCGTGCCGTGGGGAGGCTTGACCGTGGCTGCCCACCAGCTGTGCCTGGTTGTTTACCTCTAAGTGGACATCAAGGGTTTGGTGCCATGAAGGGTGTATGTAGTATGGTATCCTTGACCCTGTTATGTGGAAAAAATACTGTTCTTTAGTTCCTAAGCTCTCTGGGATGCCTCCTTATCCTCCCGTTGTTAGAAGTGACACATTTGACTGGATCAGCTTGACCTGTAAAAGGAAACCTGCTGAAATGTGTCCTCCTTGATCTGAAAAATGGGATCCAAGAAAACAGTATTCTTCTGTTAGGCACCAAAATAAACTAGGGCTGTCTGTGCTTACAGACGAGGCTTGCTTAGGCCTTCAAGGTCCTAGGCAATCAAAAAATCCCCAAGTCTTTCCTGCATCTGTGCTGTTCAGTGTGTGTCGCTGCCCAGGGAGCGGATGCCTGCTGGGCTACAAGGCTTGTTAGTGTTCCTGCAGGGAGGAGCTGCTGCTGCCGGTTTTTGAGGGCAAAGCCACTTAGCTGTTTGGGGGAGGGCGTAAAACCCGCTTTTATGTCATGTATGGAGCCTCCTTGTCTTCAAGTACAAAAAGACCCCAAAGCATCGCTGCACTCCCGGCACGCTAGAGCAAGCTTTGTTAGCTTACATGTTGTGTTCGTACCTGTGACTCCCGTCTGCCATGGCCTGCGTCCTCGGTGAGAGCTCCGCCGCCTCCAACGGCTCCAGGTGCCCCGTGCACTCGCTCAACTGGCTTAAAATGGGGGCTCAGACCTGGCTGCTGGGGTAGGGGGAGTAGCGCAGGAGGGATAGAGGCGGCAGCCTGCTGCCGATGGCAGCCCCTGGTACTCTGCATAACTTCTGCCCCCCGGCCGCCGAGGAGGAGGGGAGTGCAGGAGTAACCCACGTGTTTTGTGTGGAAGGCACCACAGCTTTGCGAAGAGGAATTCATATCGTTTGGTCAATGAAGTAGAATGCAAAAACATAACAGGTTTATTGTAAATTCAAGCTCAAACATAATATCTGTCGGGTCATGCTAACACTTGCGGACATCCGAATCGTTTATGAAAATGTTGCTTGATCTCATGATGTGTATTTGTGGTGAGATTTGCTAGAAGACCACCTCTGCCTTGTGCGTGGAGGGGTTTTCCAAGAGTACAGCACCAGATAGTTTTTCACATGATAATAATGTCACTCAGCCTGCTAGTCCACATAACCCCTCAAGTTTTTTAGTTGCAGTCTTGCATAGACAGGTTGGAGTAAGGAGTGATTTTTGAGAACTTTATTCTCCACTTTAGTGTAGTTTTAGTTATGGAAACACCTATATGCTTGAGATACGGTTACAGTGTTAATATTGCAGAGTAAGTGTTTACAATTCAAATACTCTAATATAAAAAGGTAAAAATGATTTTGTTTATTGTATTTAAGAGTCAGTGTAAAAAGTAGTTTCGCAGTATCACTTAAATTTGTAAGACAACGAAGTGCACGAGAAAACTTGACGCTGTATCTTCTTCCTAACACTTCTCTTTCCTGGGACATATTTTGCAACTTGACTAAAGATATACAGAAACTTGGTTTAAATATTCTGAAGTTCCTCATGTCCAGTATTGCTGCTCAAAGCCAGAGTGGTGTGCTTTCTTCATCCTGCCCTGTAACTAGGTGGATTCTTCTTGGAGTAGCCATTGTAAGACTTTTCTTATGGTCCGTATCTCGGAAGCCAGTCGCTGCTGGCACAGAATGACCTATGGCCAGACAGTCAGTTGTTTTCTTCAAAATGTTTGTCTGGACGGTATTACTGGAACATAGGTGAGGGTTTTTCTTAATTTCTTCCACTGCTGCTCCCTTCTTAACAGGATTTTCTGCTTCTTTGAACTTCTTTGAGCCCATGGTCTTGTAAAAGCCTGCAAGTGTTGTCCTGCATTCATTGAAAGAACAGATTTGATCAAGAGAATGAGCGATCTCCTAAAGCTGTACGGGTTTAGGGCACATTGGAAAGGTCGGTTCATGCCGGTGAGTGATCGAACAAGGAAGGGGTGTTACTGGGTCTCGACTTCGTATTTCAGGACGTGTGAGTAAAAGCTGTGGTTAGCGTTCTCGTGCACCATCACGAACACCTCTCTGCATCCTGAGGTGTTGCAGGTTCCCTCCCAGTAGCCTCTGCTCTGGGTGAGAGGGTAAGCGTTCTCCGCTTGAACTAGCACCTTCGCTATCCCGTGCATTTTGAGCTTAAACTGAACGTTGCGATTTGCCGGCAGCAAGCCAGAGAGTGGCTCCAGTATTTCGTAGTCTTCCACCCACTTGCTGTAACTCTGAGGGAAAGCTGGCCACTTCACTTCGGTGTTCAGGCAAGTGATGAGGTAGTTGAAGATGTAGTCATAATTGCCAGGGTCTGACTTCTTCTTGGCATAGATTTTCAGAACAAAGTTCCCTGCGTGGGGAAGGTGGATCTTCAGCTCAATTTGGTTCCCACGACGGATCTGCATGATGTGCCGCCTCCCCATATCCTCTGTCAGGCTGCTGCTGTCGGAGTGCAGTGAGGCTAAGACGCTTATGTCTTTGCCCAGGGTGAAGGTGACAGAACACCGCCCGTCGTTGGTGGGAATGATGGGGTCGGGGTGTGACGGCCTCAGGAACCCTTGCCGCTCCGTGAACCAGCTTGGCCCAACAGGCTGGTGCAGGTCCTTTGGGAAGCGCATGGCTTTGTCCACAGACTTGCACTCTACGACGTATTCTAACACACAGCTGTAGACGTCTTCCGAGGCTTTGGAGGGCTTGGCAAAGATCTGCAGCTTATGACTCCCTGTCTTCTGTGGGTAGATATCCAGCTTCATTCCATGTTTTTTCAGAGTCATTAAACCGTGTTCATCTGTTCCCTTCAGCTTAAACGTAAATAACGTGGCAGAACGGCAATCCACTGATACAGAGGCTTTTCCATTTACTGTGAAATACAAAGGAAAAGAAAATGCATAGGAGTTTCAGTAGATCTTTTGCATGTACACCCTGTTCTGGGAAGACTAATCTGTCCCAATAAATTGCTGCTTCTCTAACAGTAAAATAAAGAGCTGTAATTGACAGGTCATAGCTTGTCAGCTGTCTGCTTAGCTCAGCGGCCCCCAAAAAGGGCGCATGAAGAGTGGCCTTTGTTTTGGAGATGTGCATTTGTCCTGTTTTGATATACACTGAAATGGAGCTGTGGTCCTATAGAATGTGAAAGCCTGTGTGAGCTATCATTGAAAGTACTGTCAGCCCGTGTGCTCGAGAAGAGCTTAATTGGGTGTGATTAGACCTGATTGCTAGTCCAGTGGCTGTTCCAAGAAGCTTCAGAGGGAAGTGCGGGAACCCTCCAGTATGCAGATATGAGATAATCTACCTCCCTATGAGCCTGTTCCCAAACAGCTTGAAGACAGCGTTAAGTCCTAAAATGTTGTTGCCTTTTAAGTCTGTGTTCTTAGCATTCATAAATTAGCTGCCTAGTTAAATTCCTGCAGCTCTTAAAATCTGAGGAAGGTGATCTTAAATGGGCCCTGGAGTTCCGTGGGGTTACCTGAATAGTTTTATGTTGAAAGAGCTGCTGGGCTTACTCGGCGTGCTTAGTATTGCATAAAGAAGTGCCTGTTTATGCATTGTTCAGTAATTCAAACTTTCAGAGTGTTGTAAAAGGTTTCAGTCTCATTTTCAAGCCAGAATTGCTAATATATAATAGCAATACTTCTGATTTTGCAGCAGTGATGCTGGCTGATAGAGTAACTCATCTTCAGCTGCTGACTGAAGCTTTGTTTTAGACCCAGGGCTACTACAATTTTTCATGGCTTGAAAAAAAAAAAAAAAAAGAGAAAAAAAAAAAAAGAAAAAAGGGGATAAAAAAGACCTTCCTCTGCCCCAAGAGCTTTGAGTGTGTTCTGCTTGCCAGAACCAAGCTGGCAATGTCATTCACTACACGCACAACAGTGTGTGCTGGGTGGGGGGCTGCATAAGCAAAGATGCTCTGCAGCTTCCCCCCGGCAGGGTGTTACCTGTCTGGATGACAGCTGTCTCTGGCTGTGCCGTCAGCAGGCCCAACATGTAGAAGTTGCTGTTGTGCAGCATGTTATTCTCAAAATCTTTCAGCGTCAGTGTTGGTTTAAGAAGCTGCCAGTTACTGTTATCTGGGAAGTGATTGTTAATGAACAGAGCCGGGTGAGTCAGAAAATAAAACTCATTGTACCTGGAAGGAGAAGGAAGAGATGAAAGGAAGATGAGTAATTATAAATAACTAATGCTTCCCCTGCACAGTGGTGGTGGTTTCAGCAGGAGGAAGTTGGAGTGTTTTGGGCCGCTGAAAAACCGAGACCGGCGGGTTTGAAATTCTCCAGGCAGAGAAGGAGCCTGAGGCATTGGTCTTCCATTTCCAGGGCAAATGCTGAGCTTTTGGATAAACCCAGGGTATTTGCACTACCCCCTGCAACCACGGGCTCCTAGAAGAAAGAGGGAGGCACTGCTTGTTGTTGGAAAGTGTGGAGCCACCCTGGCTCAGGCAGCTGAAAGCCCTGGATCAGGTGCCATGTAGCATTGCACGAACTGAAGACGTGATAAGCAAAGTTTGCTTTTAGCAGTTTAGCAGCTTGCTGCTCAGGGCCGCTGCCTTTCTACAGGCACCTGCTCCACCCCTTGTCTAGGCAGCTCGGGGCTCTGGGTCTTGCGGTGGGATCTAAAGTTTGTCACTGGTGGTTGTGCCAAACCCATCAGCTTTCCTTCTGCCTTTGGGGTAGGTTTGTGTATTAACGTAGAGGATGGTTCTTTACCTGAAGGTGAACTTGGTGAAAGAATCATCGACAGAACCACTTCCCCAGGTGCTATCGAGTAAGTGCCACCTTCCATCAAGGTAGACTGCGTTCCAGGCATGGTCGGAGTCCCCTGTAAAGGTCTGCCCCATCTTGTACCCGTACCCCTTAGAGTATCCCGAGAGCTTCATGCACTGGATTCCTGCAATACTAAAAGGAAACAGTAAGATGCAGCAGGACACTTCTGTTTTAAACCTCTCGGTGTACTTTTGTGGAAGGACAAAAGGAGGAATGAAGTCTGGCAGACTTCAATCCTGTGGACCAGCTCCGTCAGCTCCTCGGGTGCCTCCTTGCAGCTGAGTGCCAGGGTGGGCATTTAAATGTCTGAAGCGTGTAAGTGTGCTTCTCTCTGAAGATTCCCAACCTCTGACCCTGGGGGCAGGCTCTTGTGCTAAATGCCCAGGTTATTGCACTTTCCAATTCTTGTAACACATTTGCTGTTAGCTGGGGTGGTGTATTTTTTTAATAGGAGGATCTTTGCACTTTGTGCAGCTTTCCTCGGGCTGCCGTCCTGTACCAGCCTGCTGGCGCGGCTGGAGACAGGCGAGTCCTCCCCTCTGACCACTGACATCGTGTAGAGACTGCGCTGTTCTGGGCTGTGCTAGCGAATGGCTTTGTGGGGGGTGGGCATGCGAGAGTAACCCAAGGGAATGACGCCCGGGGTGTTGGGCAGGGGCCGATTTTTCTTGTAGCCTTTGCCTGGGGACTTGGAGAGAGTGTCCCACTGGAGGAAGGGGCTTTGCTCTTCCCGTTTTTGCATATTCCCTCTTTCTGATGCACCTTTAATTCAGCGCTGTTAGAGGAGGTTGACAAAGATGAAGTGTGCTTAATTGCTTTCTGTCTTGTTACTCAGTGGAATCCCTTTGATGCTGTCCACAATTAGCCCGTGTAATTATAAATTAAAAGTGCGTCTGTTCATGCTTGTGTTCTCTCTGTGCCGGTAGGCCTGGTGTTTGACACCAGCTGAGATATCGTAGACCTCACGGGATAGTGTATGCTGATTTAGTTTCCTTAAAGAGTGAGCTTGTGCTTGCCCAGGGTACAAATGATTAAATCATCTATTTTTTATTTATTTTTTTTTAAAAAAGAATACCTGGGTTGATGTGTAAATAAGATTTAAATAAGCGCTGTGTTAAGAAGCTCTCCGCTGTTGATAGCAATGGATTCTAACTTTGGCATCTTATTTCAGCATTAATTTAAAATTGCTTCACTTAGAGGATTGTCTTTTGCGTAGGATGGTATTGACATTTTTCTTCTCCATTGAAAAGTACGTTAAATGGAACAGCTAGCTTCAGTAATAAACTGTGCATGCTTCAAGAGCAAGAATGTCTGCATAATGTGGGCTGAACTCAGAAGAAAAGTGATATTTATGGGGAAGATAATTAGCATGGCTGTTAAGAAGTCGAGGTCTGATAAACAGATACGGGCTGTAATTGGCAGTGCAGTAATGCTTACAGGGAGGGCTGCTTTTTTCACGGAGGTGTCGCGGGTTTAAAGGGAAGGTGGGCACTTCAGCTTCTCATGCAGGCTCGCTAAACTCGAACCTGGATGTCTTTGTGTTACTTTGTTGTTTGATACTCTTTCTTTAAGACTATCAATTTAAATTCTTAGATTCTTTCATAAATTCTTTAAGAAAGAGTATCAAAAATAGGTCCACAGCTGCAAAGGGCTGATGGAGAGCCACTGGGAGCTCCCGCTGGGCAGCCTGCAGAGAGAAGGGAAGGTTCCATGGAGAGGAGAAACGCGGCAGCGGCCCATCCCTGCTCGGGGTGGCCAGCACAGAGGAGGGAGCGTGCCGGCCAGCTCTCGCTTAGCCCGGGCTGTTGCGCGGCCACGCGAGGCACCGCCTGTCACGCGAGGTATTCAGAACGAACCGGCAAGCCTGGCAGGAATGCCGCCGAGGAACCTGGCGTTGCAGGTGGTCTGTAAAGTCTTTGCCAGCCCGCAGTCGCCTGTGAGCCAAATTCTAACGTGGAGCTGGGCAGTAAATCTGGAGCAACTCCACTGACAAGACTGGTGAGAGCTTGGATTTACATGGGGTAACTGAGACTAGGAGCTGGCCCGGGAACTTTAAGGAAGATTTGATCCTAGGAGCTTCAAAGGGGCCTAACAGGAGCTAAGTACCAAATTCCCACTAATTTCATGGGGATTGACGTCTAATCCTTCTAGGCTTCTTTAGACATTCTTTTTAGCTGGGATATTCAGAGAGAACATTAAGGGACAAGTTCTGCCCTTCGTCCTCTCTGTGCTCTCACTTACGGTGGACATTAGCAAAGCAGCAAGAAGAGCTTGTGCTGGGATGTGTTCAAAGTTTCTCTAATAATGGACAAACAAAAACCCAGGCTGAGACCTCCTGTAAAAGAGCAGTCCTGCACTGGTGAAAAGACTTACGGTGTCTGTTCTTGTGTAAATGACTTTATATAGATAAATTAACCAGACAGAGAGAAGATTGAAAAGATCTCCAGAAATGCTTGAAGGGGCAATGTGATGGTAGAAGATGACCTAAATACAAGGTGGGCTAGAAGAGCTGAATTAAGAAACAGTTGGCAACATCCGGAGTGCCACGTTCAGCTCTGGGCCCCCCAGCATAAGGAGGCCATGGACCTGTTGGAGCAAGTCCAGAGGATGCCCCAGAGATGGTTGGAGGGCTGGAGCCCCTCTGCTGTGGAGACAGGCTGGGAGCTGGGGCTGTTCAGACTGGAGAAGAGAAGAGACCTTACAGCAGCCTGCCAGTGCCTAAAGGGTCTGACAGGAAAGCTGGAGAGGGACTTTTTACAAGGGCATGTAGCAACAGGACAAGGGGGATGGTTTGAAACTGGAAGATGGGAGATTTAGATGGGACATTAGGAAGAAATGTCACCAGAGCAGCTGTGGGTGCCCCATCCCTGGCAGCGCCCAGGGCCAGGCTGGAGGGGGCTGGGAGCACCCTGGTGCAGGGGAAGGTGACCCTGCCCGTGGCAGAGGGGTGGGACTAGGTGATGTTTAAGGTCTCTTCCAACCCAAACCATTCTGTGATTCTGTGGTCTGCTTGGTGCAGCAAGGAGGTTAAAGGCTGCATTGCTTTTCTGCTTCAGAAAGAGTAGGAACTAGTCTGGATCTTGCTACAGGTGTCACTGGAATTCAGTGGCACCTTCTTCCCTTTGATTTCAGGTTGACTTTGATGATTTCATCTAATGAAGAAACAAATCTGGCTTCTCCAGAGGGAGACAGAATGGTTTGTACTTGTGGTAGGTAGGTGTACTCTCCTGTGCCTGAAAAGAAGGAAAGCTACTGACTATAGAAAACAGGAAAAGCAAGAGGATGTGAAACCTGGATTATTTGCAGACTAATTATAAATAAGGAGCAGCCAAGTGGTCAGGTCCACTGTAGGGAGTGGGGTCAGCTTTGCTCGTAAAGACGGTGCTGAAACCTCTGAAGTGCAAATAGTTGTTTTGCCTTCATTGTTAATTCTGGTAGGCGAGTTTCTCCCTAAGTCCAGGCTGCTAGGTTTTGCCCTAAACTGAATTCTTGAATTTCCCCTCTGATTCACTCGGCCACGCTGCCTCCTCCAGTTTGGTTGTCAGCTGAGAAGCCAATTCTTGATAAATGCTGCTAAAATATTGGTCGGGAGCCTGTGTTTACATTCATTGCTGTTACATCTGATGTTTAGAAACTGATGTTTTGTGGCCGGCTTCCCACTCTCAGTGCCCACCTTTCCTCTGTGACAGGAGTCTGCTAACGGGAAGAAGTCTGGCTGCCAAAGCTGTGGTCGGAGGTGACAGTGTTGTGTCGGCAACAGGAACTCTTCTCGCCGCTGGCACGGGGACAAGTAGGACTCAATCAGTGTCAGCTGCTGACTTCAGCAGGGCCTTTGGGGAGACTCCTGGGGACTGGCAAATTGGGTTGTTTGTGGAAGTTGCTTCTATGAGAGCCAGGTAAAAAAAGGCACCTTAAAGGACCTTTTTTTCACCCAAAACTTGGCTCTGAAAAAATCTTTGTATAAGACTGCTCTTTGTCTCTTGCCTTTACGCTTAGACTCAGCACAATACTTGAATGGTGCACAAGAAGAAGGGATGCAGAGATCCCCTTGTTGGAAAGGATTGGTGTCTTTGGTTATATTTCTCAAGAAAAGAGATGAACATTTAGCTAATATTTGACAAAAGTGATAGGCTGGATGACTGGGAGGTTTCCCGAATGACAAAATGAGTATTCAACCTGGAACTGAGGAATTAAGAGTAGATGAACAGAGCCTTTAAATAGTGAAAGATATCGTTGGAAATATTAATGTTTTTAATGAACTAAACATATGCTTTTTAATGAACAGATGCAAATTTCCCCTACTTCTAGCTGCTAATAACTGTGCCGTAAAATGCAGTTATAAATTCATACTTCATCATCCTGTTTCTTTATTTTACTCTTTAGGAAGCAGGATCTGATATGGTGGGATATGTTATTGGCTGGAAGCATTCACCACTTTAGCATCTGGCACAGGATTATTTTTTTTTTAAGTCTGTCCTTTTCCTTGTAGATTTTGTTTGTTTTATGGTGAAAACCTTCCCAGATCTTTTTTCCGTGGTGTGGAAAGCCAATTAATAACTGGTCTTTAATTTTCACAAGCTATCTTGTGAAGGGAAGCTGCTCTGCCGAGAAGGTGCTCCCTGAGAGAGCCACCTCGCAAGCCCACACTCTTAGGAAAGTACATCATCGTCGCTTTCTGCCGCTAGGAAGCCCCTTCCAATTTTGTGTCTGCGTCATCAGGTCGAGTTTCCTCCTCCTGGACAACACTTCTACGTAAGGCTGGTCCCAAACTTGCCAGGTACCGTCCTGCCTTCACCACCTCTCTAAGCCAAACTATTGCATCCAGCTGGGAGAGGCCAGATGCTGCTCCTTGCTGTGGTGCTTGGGGGTCGCCTTGGGCAACAGGCACCTCCTTTCTTTACTGGGGTGGGGAAGCATGAGGGAGCAGGGATTTGCGCTGCATTCGTCTGCAAGGCACCTGCGCTCCCTGCCGGGGGGGGGGGGGGCTGCCTCTTCTGCAGCGTGGCTTTGTGACCGTGAAATCCTGCTCTGGGGGGGAAATCCCGCTCCTTCATGCAACTCATCCCCAGTGAGGTCAACAAGTTTTTGTAGGCAGGAGAACAGGTTTTAGTCATTAGATGCCGACGTAGCTATTGAACGGGGATTGCAGTGTTGGCCTCCGCGGTGATGCACCTTGAGACTGACCGCAGAAAACGGTGTGGGGAGTGTGGGGCTGTGTCCCTGCGGTGCCTCGGTGGTGGGGGCAGAGGGCATCTCCAGAAGGTTCTGGGAAAGCTCCTTCTGGGGCTGTGCCTACCTCTTCCACGGGAGCATGTTGGAGACGACAGCCCTTCTTGTTTAAGTCTTGCCATGCTTTTAACCTTCACATAGAGATACTCAAAGGAAAAACCTGGCTTCTTCTAACCAAATTAGCTCTGTGTTTTCATCTGCCATTATGTTAATGCAATGCGAAGCTCAGCAGATGGCACAAAGTAAATTATGCTGGGGAGGGGGGGTGGGTGGAGGGAGTGGAGTAGGAAGCAAAATTGACCTTTCTAGGACTTGCTGTTTTTCCACAGCATGGTCTGAAAGCTAAAGTTCCACGTCCTGCTTAAAGTCACATCAGTCAATGCAAAGGCAGACAGAACAGGCACAGAGATGACAATGAATGTTAACGCTCTCTGGCACTGGATGTTTCTGAACTTAATTTACCTGCACATTTGTTCAAAGAGCCCAGCGTATCCCTCACAAATGCTCTTCCCCATCTGAAGCACATCTATGGGTTTGCTCGACAGCTGGCTTTTGTTATGGTAGCCCACTACGTCGTATTCTGCGGGAAGGAACACAGACATAAGTTCATCCAAAAGCCTGAGGCAGTGGGATCGATGGGCAGCAGGAGCAGCGATTGCATTGCTTTTCATCTCCGTGAGCGCCAGCAAAGAGAAACAAGCGGCAGCCGTGGCACCTGCTGCACGAGGATGTCACAGGGCTGGGGGCAGAGGGACAAGGTCTGTCGCTCGCCACCGCTTGTTCTGAGCCTGGGCTGAGGTTCAGCAGTTGAATCTGAAGGGGAGGAAAACTGCTTTTTGTTAGAGAAAGGAGGCCTCCCCAGGGGCTCCCTCATGTGGGGGGACCTACAGTCCCAGGACTGAAAGAGTCCTTAACTGGGGGGACTGGGGGGACCTACAGTCCCAGTAAAGAACAGAGCTCTGCATGTGAAGGAGTTGGGCTTGTGTTAGTGTCAAAGGAAACCATTGAGCTTTTTGCACTCTTTACAGGCAATTTGCATTAAAAATACCTGGAAAGTATCTTGTTGGGAAGTACCCGAAATGATTTGTTGCTAGTGAGTCATTAATACCTGGAAGCGTAGGAAATCTTAATTTGTTTGAATGAATGCAGAAAAGAGGCGCAGCAGGGTTCCTTCAGACGGAGCTTGAGGAACTGGTCTGGGAAGGTCAGTTCAATACTGACCAACCCTGGCCATGTCCATAACCTCTTTCTTAAAATACAAACATATTTTTCTGACAAAGCTCTAAGGAATGCTGCATCAGCTCATTCATCCTTTAATGCTGTGGAAGAGGAAAAAACCGCTGGCAACACGCTGTATCTGCGCTTTGATGAGATGCTGCAACCGCTTGGCTTTTACAGAGGGGGCTCGGCTGCCGGGGGGCTGGCTCGTGGGGCGGGGGGAAGGGCTGGCGTTCTCCACCTGGGCTGCTGGGCCACCAGCAAAGCGGCAGGGCACTCCAGGGGTACGGGGAGCCAGCTGGCTGCATGTGGCTTTATGCTAGAAATGATAGCTAAAAGAATTCCTTCTGGTGCTACTGCTGCATGGAGGAGCAGTCTGTGACAGGCAGGGAGCTGGACTGGGTGGGAAGAGACGCCCAGGGAGCAGCGCTCTCACTTCAGATCCAGAGAGGGAGTTTATACATCAGTGCTCCTCCAGGAGAGACACCTTGCGTTTTTGTGAGCCGATTTAAATTCCCAGCACTGTGTTTATTTCCCATGCATGTAAACAGGGGTCAGTCTCTGCAGGAAGAAAGGAGAACGGGGGCTAAGAGGACGTGAAAAATCTTGTGAGTTGATCACGGCATACATGCTAGGGATCAGCGACAGCCCGTGAATGTGTGTAAGGTAAACGGAGCGACTCCAACCAGACTGGCTGTCCCGGGCAGGACCTGGCCCAGGCCGTGGCAGGCAGAGGGGAGTTAACAGCATAAAGACTGAATGATCAGCAGCTGCTGGGAGCTCGGCACTGGGATGAGTCGAATGCTCAGTTTCAGGAAATGCTGTGAAATCAGCAGTCTGTATATTTAAGGGCAAGATTAAAGTTGCTTGGGATTGACCTAACTATGCTAACCATGCAGCTGCTGGCAAAGCTCTGCTGATCTCAGTAGGCGTGAGATTAGGCTCGCCCTTCCAAAACTGCTCTTCTGCTCTCCGTCAGCTGGCCTGTCCAGCCAGCAAACTGCACCCATCAGGATGTGTAAGAGGCGAGGGAAAGAATAGCTGTAATTCTCTCCCTCTGCCCCAGGAGTTAATGGGAAAGAAACATTTCTGCATATGCTATTCAAAACGCCATGAAGTTCTGCACCCATTTTACCCCCACAAAGGAGCAAGGCACCTTTTGCTCCCTCTGATGTGCTGGACTGGAGAGGCTACAAATGCTGCCTCCTCCTCCTTCCTTGTCCTCTTCACATCTCTCGGTTATTTCTGAAACTCTGGTGTTGCTTGGGTTGGGGTTGGGTAGGAAAGGGCAGGGGCAGCTGCATCATTGCAGCTCTTGTGCAAGTCGGAAGGGTGGCACGCGTGGGCAGGGCGGCAATGGCGCAGGTGGCAGCCGCGCTGTGAAAGCTGGCCTCTCTGCTGCGCTGGCGTGGCTGGTGGGAACGCAGTTAGGGACCAGCTGGAAACTGGAGCGCGGGACGTGTCCACAAAGCACAGGGGCAAAGCTGGCAACGAAACTGCCCAAAGACTGCCAGGGGCCGCAGGGCACCTCCTGCTCAGCGCCCGGCTGTCCAGGCGTGCAAGGGGTGGTCTGCTGCCCAAGGAGGAGCTGCAGAAGCAGCTGTGATGACACCGAACTGGGCAAGGCAGCTGGATGGTTCCTGGTGGTACCTACGCTACGCTGAGACCATCCTGGAGCGAAGGCACCAGCAAGCAGAGTGTGCTGGGAAGGGTGGCACAGGGGTTTGGGACAGTGGTGGAGATGAAACCTCTGCTGGGGTTGGATGCCTTTGAAGGTGACAACCAAGCCCCTGGTGCTTGGTAGCCTGGCTTCATGCTTAGGTGATAGGGGCTTGTATGGTTACACCTTCGAGTAAGTCAGGTAGGAGTTACAGATTCATCAAGTGGGAAAAAATCATTTCCACACAAACCTTGTCAGGCCTGGCAGTGCCCGGAGAGGGACTGTGGGAACCTCCGAACATGCTCCTGGATAAATATCCCCGGGACGCCTTCCTCCCGCTCGCCGCGTGAAACTAACCCACCCAGTGCGCGGGAAGCTGCAATGGCCGCGTAGCGTGCAAATTGTCATATGCAGCCTTATCTTCTCCACTGCAGGTCTCAGCCTACCTATGTGATGGCATATCCACATCCATATGGCTCGGACTTTTTCCAGATCAGTCCGGGCTTGTTTGAGCAGGGCTTTAACGAGTTCCTCTACGCTGTTCTTGACGTTCACCTGTTTGTGAAGAGAAAGCATTGCAAGACCGTGGTGAAGAAATTGCTATGGTAGGTCTCCATTCCTCCCTGCTGCCTTGTTCTTCTGAAGCCAGTGAGACCCCACCTGCCAGGAGACTGCTCTAACACAAGCTCTGTTAAAAATAGAACTACAAAGCTGTAGTTCCAGGTTTCAATGGTTTCCCTCCTAGATTGGGATCTGTGCTGCTGCTCTTTGCAGGGAAATGGTTTTTCAGTTGTTTGGGAGGTTCTGAGGCGCTTGCCCCGATGGCTGAGGCTAAGCTGGCATTAGGGCTGGTAGCTGGGTTTCAAGGAACATCCCTGCAGGGGAGCTGGGAGGAGGACAGAGGCAAAAGCAAGACTTACTTTTAATGCGTAGGCATCCAGCTTCTCAAATTGCTGCAGATCTACTGGCATGGATTTCAAAGAGGATTTGTCCCATGGATATGCTGGGAAGAAATGAGTTGTCATTGTCTGGGGAAGGGAGGGGATATTTTTCCTGGCTTGAATGAGGGGATGCTGCAGAGCCCCTGGCCAGCCCGCAGAGGCATCCATCAGCGGGTGCTTAGGGAGCAGAGGACACGAGGGCCCTCGCAGAAGGTCCCTGCCAGCTGCACAGGAAGCAGGAGCCATCCTGTCTAGTCTGGGGTAATTTGGGCAACACTGGAGTGGGAGGTGCCCCTGCATCTCTGGCACCGTATAACAGCATAGAAAATCCCGGGACGCTGTGTGGAGGTGCATGAGATACAATGCAGAAGTCCCGGGGAAAATCTGTGCTATGGAAGCCCTGGCAAAAACATGACTTAAAAAAAAAAAACACCCAACCAGCAAAGAGCGGGGTTTCTCCAGTAGTTTTGCTGAAAGCAATGACTGTTTTGTGTGGTAAAGGGCCACGATTCTGCCTGAATGCAAACACACGAGGAACGTAACACGGGGAGCGGCCAGACTGAAACCGGTGTGCCTGCCCCCCTGCCTGCACTTTGCAGGCTCTCTGCTCCCGGCTCTGCTCGGTGTGAACAAAGTGTTAATAACTTGCCCTAATTAATCCGATAACTTCTTTTTTAACAGTCTTCAAATGAACTGACACCGTTCTCTCTCATCAGTGAGCCACCTGAGTGATGCAGCTATAGCTCGGAACAGAGATGTGTTGGATGGATGTCTCCCCTGGACCGCTGCCTGCTCAGCTCTGCCTTTTCTTCTGGGCTGGTGAGAGGAGAATTGAGCTCTACGGCAATCTCTCCCCTTGTCATGTGCTGTCAAAGCCACTGAGGACTAAAGAGATTCTTCTAGCTATCTCTGTAGGATTGTTATTTTGCTGGGAAAAAAGGATTTAAAAGAGATCACTAAGTGAAAATGCTGTTGTGTGACTCCCGGGTGCTGGGAGAGGTGAATGAATGGTGCCACAGAGCTGCTGTTTGCCTGCGGAGAGGTGACAAGGAGAAGTGAATTGCCTTGGGCTGTGCGCGGGGGCACAGAGGCTTTGGCTGGTTGCATACTGCTTTATTTGTGACCCCTGGTAAGCAAGCAGGACACCTCTCTGCTGCCTGCTCAGCGCATGCCAGTGGGAGCGGGATGCGTGGGAGGCTCTGAGAGCATCCTATCCTGGTGGAGAAGCCAGCAGTGCTTCTGAAATCCATATGCATCACCTGCTCCCTCTCCCCAAAATGGGGCTCTGGCCCCTTTGCTGCCAGCTTCAGCCCACTGGGGAGGTGGTCAGAAGGTCTATTCCTGACTGCAAAGGCGTTCGGTTAATGCGAGCCTTGCTTTTCTTGGAAACCTCCAGCCTGGGGAGGGGCCGTGGGGCATCCTGCATCCTACATCCCGGTGGCGGTGCAGACTGCCGGGCGGGATGCAGGTGCATCCCTGAGTCGGGCAGGCGCCTGCCTGCCAAAATCAGTGTGTAGGCACACAGCATCTGTTTCTTTAACGGCTTGTTTATCTCTGTTTTCCCTGAAAAGGGCTATTACGCTGACCTGAAGAGAGATAAAGCAGATTCATGCCTTTAAAGGTTCCCACTCTCTACAGCTCTGAAAATTACTTTTTGCCTTTTGGGAATGGGCTGGGTTTTTAAAATTGGTTGTCACTTTTTGTCTTTGTCAGGTTATAGCTGCACAGGCTCCCGCAGCTGGGGGGTCCGTGGTAGCTCAGGTCGCCCTGTGCCATTAGGAAGCACGCGTCGAGCCTGTTTGCAGAGTGCCCTTCCTCGGCTGTGGGCCTGGGGGAGGTCTGGGGCTTGTGTGACGTTCCCGAAGCCACCCCCATCTGCCACCCTGATGAACAGGGGGTTGGGAAGCTGGTGCTAACAGCAATTCAATCCCTTGTCTGTGTGCTTCCGCCTAGGCTTGCAGCAGGGCAAGCCCTGTGGCTGATGGGCTTCGCCGCTGGGGCTGCCCTGCGGTGCCACTAGCGTGGGGCCAGGGGACAGCTGACAGTTACCGTGCAGGTCTTTTCCTCCTGGCGGCCGTGGGGCTTCAGTCCTCTGGAAGCCTGGCAAAGTGGAGAAGGGAGCATGAGGTGAGCAGGTGTTGGCAGAAGAAAAAAAGACAAACAGAAATAAGTGAGCCTGGGGAGCAGGACTGGGTGGAAAAAGCTGGAATTGAGGCTTGTCTTTGCCCATTCCCTCGCGTTCGGACATGGATGTCAACACCCTGCAGAGCATGAGTGCCGAGGGCAGAGGGATGCAGCAAGCCGCCTGGACCGCCATTCGCTCTGCATCCCTCCCTGCCACCCTGTGGCTCTGCAGAAGCCACATTCCCCAGCAGTCAGACATCTCCTGTTCTAGCCTAAGGGCTGGGGACATCAAACCCCTGCCCACCACTCGGCCAAACCCCCCAGGCATGGAAGAAGGGAGAGCTGAGCTCCAGAGCTGTTAGGTGATAACCCTGCAGAGAGCTGTGCGGCAGCTGGAGGACTTCTGAGGGACACTGTGGCCCCCAGAATGTCACCACCTGCTTTATCCTAGGGCCGGAGCAGGAGGAGGGGGAGACACCCTCTGCCCCAGAAGCAGAAGGATTTTGCTCCTTGAGCCCCCGTGGGGAGAAGGGAGCCTGTCTCCTCCTGGGTGCAACCTCCAGGGCAAGGGCTGGCTGGGAGACACGTGCCGTGGTAGAGCAGAACCTCACCTTTGTTGTCCTGACCTCTCAGGCTGGGCAGCCTCCAGGGACCTGCAACAACCCCGGCATGGTTAGTGCCGTCACCGTGACCCCGGCCCTGCTCGAGGGGCACAGTGTCTCCTCAACCCCCCAGGCTTCTTGCCCTCCCTACTACCACAGCGGGAAGGATGCGGCCCCTTTGCCCTCCCGCCTGGACCCGCTCTGGCGGGCTGTGAAGCCGGGCTGTACCTTTTCCAAAGGAGAGTTTCCTCAAGAGTTGTGGGGTGGTGTCCCTGGGGTGAATCTCCACCGTCACTTGGGTGTCTGCAAGAGATGATGATAAAAACCCTAAGAAAGGGAAAACTAACCAGGACGTGGAGGGGAAGGGCAAGATTGCCTGCCAGGGCATCGCTGAAGCCCACTCTTAGTTTTAGCAAAAGAAGCGACAGCTCTGGCGATTGTGAAGGGACAAAAGCGCTCGGTTTTCCAGGCAAAACAATGCACCCTGAAGATAAACTGTACGGTCAGAAAGCCTGCGGTGACCTCTGGTATAATTTGTAATTCTCAAAAAATAAGAGGCAGCCCGTTATAGCCTGACAGGTGATAAAGTGGATCATAAAAAAAACAGAGGTCCTCAGCGAGGATTATGTGGCAGCTTAAAAAAAAGGTTTATCACCATATTAAATAGCTCTTGATGAAGGTACGGTAAGCAGAGAATCAATTTCTTTCATTGATTTTTCTTGGAACCAAGCAGAAAAATGCTCAGAGCTATGAAAATGGTTTGACTTGTGATACTGAGATTTTTGGCAGAGGCTGTTGCTTGTAAGAGGCAGCGTCCTGGCAGAGCGGCTGCGGTCCAGGTGTGCCGTGATGCTCCAGAACAACCTCACGTGGACAGCTGGAGGTCTTGTGTTTAAAGTTTCATAGAAAGAAGTACAAAGAGAAAAGTTAGGGAGCATCTTGTAAGAATTACCTGAACTTTTTGAAAGAGTCTGCATTTTTTTGGGTGAGTATTTCAGGAGGTTTTGCCATCAGCAAGGTTCCCTGGAGGACCTCAGCACGCTCGTGGGCTCCCCGTTTCAGATCAGACAAGAGGTTACTTTGGAGACCAAAGGTCAAGATGTTAATGCACCTCAGCGCTGCCATCCAGTCCCGTTTGTTACCTCCTACAATTTTATCAAGAGTCTCGTGACATTTGGGGTTTTCCTTGAAAGGCAGCTCTTGGAACCAGCTAATTAGGTATGAATCTGCACTTTCATCAATGGGTAAGTTTTTCCACAGCATTTAACTTCAGAAAAAGTTAAGTATCTCCTGTGATTAGGCAGAAAGATTCAATGGCCTTTAAACCCCAAAAGCAGAAGGCAAGAAAACCTGCAAGAACTATAAAAAAATCCCCTTTTAAATCCTAGACTTGCTCCAGTTCTGGGATGACTGCAGATATCAGCAGTGTCAAGATTATAGCTGGCTGGTGTATTTTGTCGGTTCATTTGAAGGTAAAATGAAGTTGTTTCTCAAAGGGACAACTTTGTGCAAATGGTATGTTTTCCTTAAGACTTTTATATTTTCATGAGTCCTTTTTTTATTTCTCAACATTATTTCTAGCTTTGGGGTTTTGCGGGTTTTCTTGCCAACTTCCACCTTCTCAGTTTTTCACCATAAATTAAAACTTTGTTTTCAAGAAACAAATTCAACGGTGAGGAATGCCTTCTTACAGTAAGTTTAAAAAGCACTTAACTAATGAAAAAGTGTAATTCCACAGAATTTTTTCAAAGTGCTACATCCACTGCTTTAAAAACTAATGATGTGAAATGGTTACTGATGGTTTTATGATTTTTTTTTTTTTTTTTTTTTTACCATTCCTAATCAAGCTATCCTTCATGAAGGAACACTTGCCCTTCTCCTTGTTCTCTGTGGCCAGAGAAGTCCTTGGCCTGTGAGCGCTTTGGGTGCAGCGGGCCCAGCACCCTGCTCCCGTGCAGGGATGGCTCCTTGCAAGGATCTACCCTGCGAAGGGACTTCTGCACCCAGCTGTTTTAAGTGAAACTTTCGCCAACATTATTTCTTGCAGCTCCTGCCCCCTTCCAGCAGCACTGCCGTACCTGACGTTGGCAGGAGGATGCGGAGCTCCCCGTGCTGTCTGGTTACACCTGTGCCGTGCCTGGTGGTCGGGGGGTGGTGGGGGGTGGTGGGGTGGTGGGGGGGTGAGGGCCCAGGTGCTCCAGGAGCCGCCTCCTTGCATCCACACTGAAAGACCCAAGGATTCTCCAGGCTTCTCTGGGATTTTTAATTCTTTATGATCAAGATCACAAAATTGTTGGGGTGGGCTTTTTGTGCTCTTTTGGGGTGTTCTGAGGTTATTTTATTGCAGCAAAACTGGAGCGGGGGCTGGCTGGAGCCCTGCTCTGAAGAACTGGAATCCCTCGGGTCGCCACTCACCTTCGTTAGCGTGGGGAGTCACGGCCTGCGCCTGCTTGCGGGGCTCCCAGGAGACTCGCCGGCCTGGATGCACAAAGGAAAACATCTCAGCGCCTCGAAGAGAGCGGACGCGCCCGGCGCGGAGGCGGGTGAAATCGGTGCCTTTGCTCAGCAGCGGAGTAAGTAACAACACAAGAAGCCCGACCCACTTCTCCAGCTTTGAAGCCCAGTTGCTTTGGGGCACCTGGAACTGCTCCAGAGGGATGCTCCAGCCTTGGGAAGGGTTGGAGTGGGTGCTGCTGCTCAGGGTGGGGTTAGGGTGCTTGGCCCAGTGGGTGCGTGTTTGGAGGGGTGGGTGGGAGGGAAGGGCAGCCTGGGGGGCTCGGAGGTGATGCGGTCCCTGAGTGGAAGCGTTGGTGTGGTTGTCAGCATCTCATCCTCATCTTCACCTCTCCTCCCTGTGCTCTGGGAGCCCCCGGCCCTCTCGGCGGTGCCGGCTGGCCCCGGGGTCCGGGGGGCAGAGGGAGGTGTGGGGAGCACCTGGCGTGCCCGGGGACCACGTGGTTGCAGGCGGCATAAATCTGCCCCCCGGGCTGTGCTGACAGTTAGCCAGGGCAGCCAGCAAATGCCAGGCGATGCTGAGCCCGAGCTCCCGCGCGGCTTTGGATGCTCCAGCCCTGCCGGAGGCGGGGTGGACCTTGGCCAGGGCGATCCCTCACTCTTTTTCAAAGCGTCATGGGATCACCGTCCTGCCAGGCACCAGAGACCAGCGCAAGGAACCTGGTTTTCACGGCTCGTCCCGAAGGCCAGATACCATTCGCACCTCGTGGCTGTGACAAGGATCAGGCCCATGAATGATGGGATGGCGGCGTGGCACGGGGCCGCAGCCGGTGTGCCGCGGTGGGGCTGGGGCGAGCCTTATGCAGTACAGTTTGTAAATATTGTGGCAGCACCAGCTGCTCGGTGGTGTCAGAGGCTTCATCAAGATGCTCACACGGCTGATTAAAGGGGAATTTATTAACCCCTGCGGTGCTAGAGGAGCGAAGGCTCTGCCTGTTCCTCTGGCATCTGAATTCCTTTGTAAACCTCATGGGGATTTAAATTGTGCCTAAGGCAGGGCTGCGGGGGAAGGTTTCCTATATGCATACTAAATACTCCTGCCGTTAGTTCAGGGTTCTGAATGATCAACACTGTCCTCTTGCTTGTAATGGAGGTTCTGACTTGTGCTCTGCAGCCCCGGTTGCAGACCCTCTTGAGCCTGACAGAGAAGCGAAAGAGTGTGTTGCATACTTATCTGCTTCCCAGAGTGGAGGCTTTTGTTATCTGGTGTCTGAGACCATCAGATTTATAAAAAAAACCCCAAACCCAAAGTTGTATCGTGCCGTGAAATATTGCTTGCTGACGGTCTGTGATTGCCATCCAGCCACCACTGGTTCCAGAGGGGCTTTGATCAGGGCTCTGCTGAGCATCGCGCTGGGCACAGCCGTGGCTTTTGTGTGCTGCTGTTGCTTGGCCTGTGGGAGCAAAGCTCCTGTTTGCTAGAACTAGAATCCCCTCTTTGATACCGGGAGAATTACCTGTTGTCTTGCTTTACCTTTGCCCCCCGTTTTTCTCTGCTAGGCACCACACTGGGCTTAGACTACCAGGAAAGTAAATCGGACGCTCTGATTCACCTTCACCTGGCTGCATGCAACCAGGGGTAACCTCTTCAGGTGTTCCTTCCGAACTGTTTCAGGGCAGAGGGGTGAGGAACGGGCAGGGGACCATGCAAGCCTAGCAGCCGCACGGTTCCCGGGTCGCGATCGCACCTGCCTCGCACTCAGCAGTCCCTGAGCGGGGAGATGAAGGACGGACTGGTGAGCAGATGGGCTGAAACCCCAGAGGTTTCTTGCACCCCCCAGACTCTGCTTAAGCTGCGTGAGTGCTGGGGAACTCTCTGGAAGCTCTATCTGCAACTTGAACGATTTGGGGCACTGCATCACACCCTGCCATCAGCTGGCTGTGAAACGTAAGAGCTCTGTGCACCTGAAATCTGGCCAAGCTCGACGGCAGCTTGCAGGAGAATCCCCTGCAGGTGGCTGCGCCTGGGCTCTGCAGTGCCACCGACGGGCACCGGCCACGGGGCAGAGCAGAACCGGGAGGGGACATGGCTCCAGGCCCCATTGAAGCCCCCCAAAGCGCTGGTTTTTTTCAAGCATGCTCGAGGGGCACAGCTGGGTGCTAAATGCTAAATGCAAATGGGGTTTGTGTGCTGTGGTTAGTTTATTAGTACAGTGAGAAGATGACATACCATTAAGGTCTCTCCTCTGAGATGGCTGTGATCTGCTGTTTCCATTTCCATCATCCTGCAAACCTGTAAAACAGAAACGTGAGATTGGCAGGCTGTCCTCCTGGAGCGAGGTTCTGGCACTGCCTGGAGGCCAAGCACTCCAAAACCTTTCATGTAACCTGTCATTCCAGCTAAACACAGGTGTCATCGGGATCCACCTTCCCTGCCTCAGCTGCAGCGTTTGTTGCAGCCCCTGTTGCTGGAGTACGAAATACCAGGAGGAGGAAAGTGCAATAGTCCAGGTCTAAATGGCTTTGCTAGGGCTTGCTTCTAGCTGGGTAGTGCTGGGTGCTGTGCTAGGTGAGGCATGAACACAACTTCTGCGTCAGCTTTGCCTATCCTGGTTAGCCTGGAACTGGTTGTCTGAAAAATTTGGCTTTTCCCCAAGGTTTTAGGGCAGGAATACTACATTTTCTCCTTTTACTTCTGCAGGGAGGGTCCCCTTACAGTTGCAGAGCACAGCCTTAGCTTTTTGGAAAATCCCCTGAAGCATAGGAGCTGGGCGATGGAGACTGTCCCAAACTGTAGCTATAAATGGCTCAGGGTAGTCATCCTTGGAGACAAAGCTTAGACACGCTTCAAACAAAACAGTTTTGCCCCTGTAGTCTGTTGTAGTAGGTGCTGGTCTGGGGTGAAACTGCTGAGTTCTCGCCCTGCTCCCCTCGCACAGCCAAGAGAGCCCGTGGAGGCATCTTGGGGCCACTGCGGGACAGAGCAAGGTGCAAACATAGTCCTCAGATTAGTATCTGTGCATCTGTCACCTCCTCCTGTCCCCTGGGTCGCACGCACCAGAGCCAGGCACCAAGCAACATGCAGCATGCACCGTTGCACGAGCGAGGGCTCTCCTGCACCAGGAGGACCAGCAAATGCATGCTGGGTTTCTACAAAAAAAAAGTTCCAGGTTTGGGGTTTTGCAGCATGTCTTCAAAGGAAAAGAGGAGAAAGAAGGTGGGAGGGAAGCCCAGACCCTGCTCCAAAGCTGCTGCCTCGCTCCACCATCTACCAGACAGCCGGTGCTGCACCTGCAGCCCTCCCCTCCCTCGCACCGATGGCAGGCGGGACGTTACCTGCGCCTCGGCTGCCTTCCGTCTGCCTCTCTCTCTGCCCTTTCTGCTTGCTGGCTGCCTCCTCAGGGTGGACAATAAGCAGCAAATTGATCGTTACTGCACTGGGATCTGTCTTAAAGTCCATGGTACCCATCAGAGCATGGCCAGGGCACCAGTTCTCCCGCGGAGCTGCTGCCGCTGCGAGCTGCCGTGTTTATTTTCCACCCTTGGAAAGGCGAGCGCGCTCCCCCGAGCTGGGGCTGGCCCTGCCAGCTGCACCAGAGCGCTCTGCCAAAGCCGACCCTAATGAAGAGGTTACAAGTCACCTTTGAAAGGAAATCGCAGGAGGGATCCATTTCCTAAAGCAGAGGAAGGAGCTGCGTTTTGGCCGGAGGGGGGGTCTGGTTTCAGAGTGTGCCCCCGGCTCCCCCTCCCATCTCTCTGCCCTTTTCAGATTTAAGCACTTGTCCACACTCAAATCCCCCAGCAGCACTGTTTGCTGGGGGGGATTCGCTTCCCAGTGCTGGCAGAAATCCTTAAAAGGCTTTCTTGTTTGGTCCTCTCCCCCCACAGAAACGTAAAGGATGCTTAGGAGCGTCAATAATAACAATAACCGCTGCAGGAGGGCAGTAGCTGCACGGGGAGAACAGGGCTGGAAACGGGGCACCAGTAGCCATTTGCTGTGGGGAGGATCGGTCCTTGCAGGGCTGCCCGGCGTGCAAAGGGACAGTAGGGAAGGGATCTGCAGGGTGCAAGCCAGATTGTCCCAAAGGAGCCAAAAAAACAACAACAAAAGATATCAGCCTCCCTCTGCCTCCCGTCAGCTTGCAAGCCTGGCTCTCTGGGGTGGCTGGAGACCGCTAATCAAAAAGGAAAGCTGTGCAAATCCCCAGCTTTCTAGAAACCCTCCCAGCCTACAAAACGGGGGAGAAGAAGGGTTACAGTGCGGGTTAGCAACTGGGCTCAGCTGGTCCCTGCAGCTCGGAGCAGGGGCTGGCAGGGAGACACTTTCTAATTTTACCGCTGGCCCCTGTCCTGCCTGTGCTGCCACCCCGGCGGCTTGGCTGGTGGTCCCGGGGGAGCGGTAGCACCTGTAGGCTGAAGGACTCTCCAGCAGCGTTGGGAAGGGCTGCAGGAGGCACCGGCTGGCAGAGCCGGGGGGGTTGGGGAGCTTGGCATGGGCAGGGGGCCTTTTTGTGGGTGTTCCGAGCACTTTTCGGGCAGGAGTGTGAGAGCCCTGGGTTCTCTGCCTGTGGGCCGGGGAGGTTGTTGTCCTGGGTCCGTGGGGCAGGAGCTGGTACTACTGCCCGGTGTTAGGTTACTCATGTTTGGAGACATGGGTTTTCCCCATGGATCTCTATATAAATCCTGTTCCCTCACAATCTCCTGCCCCTTTTCTGTTCCTGAGCCCCGTCCAAAGCACGGACAGCCGATACGCCCCCGTGCTTGCCTGCAAATCCAGCCCTAAGCAGCTCCTCAGCATATCCAGAAATAGCATACGTGGCTGTGGGGAGCCTTCCTCCATCCAGCTTTGCTGGTGCAGCTTGCGTGGCCCCGCACCCTCCGTGACCCCCTGGATGGTGCCCGCAGCATCCCTGCCACGAGGGGAGCGCCAGGGCTGGGACATTGCACGTGACCTCCGGTAACGCAGCGAGAGTCCCGTGCCGGGGATGGATAATGTTGCTGAGGTCCAGGCAGTGGGTTTGCTCTTTAGTTCATGCATTGGGGTGACTTTAGGTTCAGGGGTCCCTGGTTCAGCTCTGGCTGTACGGAACTAGCTGGAGGTGGTTAAAGCTGAGGCGGGGGAGGGAGGGAGGGAGGGACAGATGCACGCTGAGGCGCGCTGGGCTCTGCCAGGCAGACTTTCCAAGCCATCTGGGGCTTGCCCGTCTCTGGTTCAGGTCCCTGAGATTTATGGCTGGAGTGACTTTCTAATCACAGTTTCACCATCTGCCCGTTGGCCTTTAGCACCCCGCTCTCACCTGTCACCCAGCCCTGCCGCCCGTGCGCCCGTGAGGAGCACCCTTTCCTCCCCATCTGAGGCTCAGCCCTTGCTCCTGTGGGTCCCTTCTCCCTCCCTCCCAGGTGGGCCACTCCGATCTCCTGAACTACCCCATCGCAGCGGCTGAATCTTAATTCTGGTGTTGCCCAGGTCCTGCACCAAGCTCTGCTCCAGCCAATGCATCTTCCCACCAACCCGCTTTGCTTTGCTGCTGCCCCCCACCCACAGTGACTGCCCTGCGCGCCCTGGCCTCGCTCCTCCAGCACAGCAGCTCGCTGCTCCTCCTGGTCTGCTCTTCACCTTGCTCCTCTCCAGCTCCAGAAAGGTGATGGCCCAGTGACAGTAAGAAGGAAAAAACAGTAATCTGGCTGGGGACATTGGGAAAAGGTTTCAGTGGTGCAACCCCAGTCACCCTGCGAACATGAGCTGCGCCCGGTGCAGGCACTGGAGCAAATGTTGTGGTGGCACCAGGTGATGTTAAGCTGATGCATTTCTCCCCTGGCAGCTCTGAGCTGGAGCCTCCACAGCTGAGCACGTGGCAGTCACTGCCTCGGTTGCTGCTGGCTCTTTCCTTCCTGGCAGGCTGTAAAAATTAGTAGAGTCTTGTTTTATTTTAATGGTGAAGTGGCTGCTCCTGGCCCCGCTGCCCATAGGCAGCAGCGCTGCAGGCTGAGCACGGCTCCGCTGCCTGTCCTCCGGCAGCCCCAGCTGCCTGCAGCCAAAATGCATTTCCAGCACAGTGAAAGCATCTGCAGGAGGCTTCTGCTTTCCTAGAAAGAACGATCATCAGGGAGAAGGTAGCCGGTTTTGGAGCACTCTTTTGCATTTTCTTTTCTTCTGGGTTTCTACCCCGCCCCCTTCCCCAACAGCAGGGTGCCTTGGGAGGGGAGAGGGAAGGCTTCTGACTGTGTTTTCATGGCAGCACCGCGAGCATGAAGGCTTGAGGTGGGTGCTGCTACCCCCCCGCAACAGCGAGCCCTCCTTGCTGCAGAGGTTTATATGGCCATGCGGTGTCTCGTTGGCTTGAGAGAAGGTCACGACCAGCAACATCTGTCTGTGTGCCGGGATATTTTTGAAGCTAAAAAAATTTTACATCTTGAGGAGGGAAAGGAGAAAGCCTTTTATTGCTGTATTGATTTTCAAATAAAGGCAGCTCTTTGAATCTGCTGCAGGATTTCAAATGTTCACCTAAGTCCCAGGGAGATGAATTAATGGCCAGAGAACAAGAGAAGCTATCAGAGTGGCATGATTACATGTATTTACCACATGGCTGTCATTTCTCCAGGGGTGATCTGAGGGGGAGAGAGACTGTACAAATGTAGAACAAGAATTAGGTTATTTGAATCCCATTGGGCAGAAAGGGAAATTGCAGGCTGTGTTCCCCAAGAAAGTGTTTTAACTCTTCTGCAGGTGTTTTGCCTTTGCCGTGGTCCGTCAGGGCTCCGGCAGAAGGTGTGGTGGGAAGATGCCCTGCCTCTGCTGTGCCGGAGGGTGGCTGCTGGAGACCTTGGTCCTGCTAGGGCCACGGCTGCAGGTGCCCACATGCTTTTCTCAGACTGTTGTAGGTATGTGCACCTCGAAAAAGTGCCAGGGCTGCCCTTCTCCTCGGTGCAGAGGTGTGGGGCATGCCCTCCTGACCTGCTCTAGCTGTCCAGCCTGGGGGAGATGGCTTACACACCAGTGATACAGGGTCTTCTACGCTGTCTGAAGAGGAAGCCTGGCTGTGTAACTTGAGCGGAGGCAGCACCAATGTCATTTACAGAAAGATGAATCCCAGCCCCTTTAATTTAGTTTGGAGCTAAGATGCCCTTGATGACACCTTTGGTAATTGGCTAATGCTCATTGCTTTAAAACTTTGTCTGTGGTTTGATGCTTACTGGTTCCAGCGTTATGACCAATAGCATCCCTGTTTCTCCCATCTGGGCCACCCATGAAGGCATTAGCAGTAGTCACCTCCAAGCGGCAGAGCCTTTGTGCAGTTGTTGTTCCCTGTTGCTACTGCTCTTCCTCTGTGTCCTTGTAAGCTCTACTTGTACACCCTTTAAAATGGGGGACAGGGCTGGACACGCTGCTCCATGTGCAGGCATAGCAACGATTTCTGTCTTGTTCTCCGGCCCTTCCTGTCCCAGCACTGGCTTTGCTTTGCTCGCCCGCCACCGAGCAGGTATTTTCACAGAACTATCCACAAAGACTCCCAAGATCTGCCTCCTGACTCAGAATAGCTCATTTAGAGCCCATTATTGTGTGCATATATATTTGGAGTTTGTGGTTTTTTTTTTTTAATGGTTTTCTTTTTTTTTTTTCCCTAGGCATTGCTTTGTATTTGTAGACATGGAATCTCAGCTGCCATTTGCTCTCTCAATTGCAAGTAAACTTTGGAGCACCAGGATGTGTTCCTGTTGTATAACACACTACAATTGCACTCGGATGAGTTTTAATCTGCTCTTTTGGCCTGCCTGTCCTTTCTTCCTCCCTCAAACAGAGCTGCAAGACGCTGCACTTATTCTCCTCCCAGCGGCTTCCAAACCGCAGATTGCTCAGATGCTCTGTTCATTTTGCAGCTTCTGCTGCGTCAGCAGCTGTGCTTTATGATTTAAGACGGCAGCAGAACTTTCCACTGAACTATAAACCCGTGTATTCAGTTTCCTGGTATCCACACAACTGGGAAGCTAATTGATGGCTGGGATAGTGCTGTGAGAAGAGGTCAAGGATGTATTTAGGTTGCAGGGAGACAATGAGGGTTGGTGCAGAACTGTCGCAGCACTCCCCAAACTACCAGCTGCAACAAGGTCTTTTACCATCTCATACCAACATACTCTTCGTGCCAGTCCCTCTGCTGCCTCCTCCTCGTCTCTCCTCATCCCAGGCGTGCGTTCTCTCTCTTCTCTCTGCTTCTTCCTCCTCCCTCTTCCTTGGCTGCCCAACCTCTTACCAGAACCAGCCACAGCTGCACCTTGTCTATATCAGCTGCCCCGCCGCCCCTGAAGCCAGCCCACAGCTGTATATTATCAATGCTAATTAACCCAGCTTCATTCCTCTACACAGAACTAATCTGAATGCCACAACCCCCAGGAAGAGACAGGGCGGGGGCGATGCTTTGAAGCCGTAGTCTACCTGCCTTGGGGAAGTAGCTGTCCCCGGGTGGGAGAGCCTCTGGTGGGAGGTAATGCATCTCGCCTGGGGTTGCTGGTCCACCAAAGCCAAGCCTGGCTGGCCCTTGGCTAGTGATACAGTGCAGCGCTTGCTCCGCTGGGGAGCGTGTGGACACCCATGCCCTGGCTGCCCACGCAGAGGTGCTGGAAGTAGCTGTGTGATGAATGCGGAGCTGTGGCTTAGGGAATGAGAGTGTCACATGTCCGCTCAGAGAGGGAACTGCAAATATTTCTGCAGATTTCTGCTACTTTCCCTTTTTTCAGTGAAAAACAACATTGCCGTGGTGATTGCTGCTCTCTGTTCCTTGAAGAGCAAGCTTCCAGCAACTGAAGATTCAGCAGATGTTTTTCTAAGACTTTTAAAAAAGAAAAATCCCAACACTGATGCCCTGTGGCAGGGACCTGCCGGAGTGCTCTTGTGCCCTCGGCCACTCTGGGTGGCTGTGGCAGGGTGCTCCTTCCCTGGCGTGGTGGCAGCTGGGTGCCGCGCTGCCCGCAGCGCCGGTGGCCGAAGGCTGGGCTGCCCCTGCCCCAGCGCAGGGCTGCTGCAGGAGGGAGCGGGGCTGCGGGCAGGGCATCTGCCATCAAAAGCTGCCAGGGCTGGGGAGCCGTGCTGCCCTGGCCGTCCGAGCACGGACCTGCTGACCTTCAGCACGCTGCTTGGCTTGCGTTCTGTCACTGGCCTTTCTAGATGAGGAGAGCAGTTCTGGCCGAGCTGCATGCGGTCATTAAAGCATTAATCCTTTTATAATCTTCAAATAGCTTGTCCTTTGAAGGCAGTGAGGGCAGGTGCAATGGACCCCCTGCCCCGGACCTTGCTGGGGGGCCAGTGAGCTCTCCTGGCTTCTGCTGGTCACTGGAAGAGGTTTTGTCTTCTCCCAACCGCTGCCAGACCAGCTCTCAAAGTGGCTTGTTCAGCTTTTCCAGGGACAGGCTGCACTAGCCTTTGGATACCCTGCAGAGGGTTTAGGGATGGTTTGTTAAGGTGTCCCGGTAACCTGAATGATGCATTAGCCATGCCCCGGGGCGACGTGCTTTATCGTTAACCACTTACCATAAAATTGCCCTCAGACAGGCTCAGCTAACGTATGATGTGCAATGCATCTGAGATGGGTAGTATAGTTACAAATGTTTTAAGAGACACAGGTGAAGAAACGAGGGGGGCGGGCAGAAAACCTGCTGTGCCTACTTACACCAGTATTACATGTGAAGGGGATTGGGGTCTCATCTCTCAGCCCCTTGAGCAGACTGGCTTTTTCAACATACCCCTGCTCTGAAATTCTGGGTCTCATACTCTGCGACTCCAGCAGATTGTATAGCTGTTCTTTCTGAGTCCTCCAGAATACCCGGGAAGGTTTATTTTTTCCCCTGGAAGGCTATTTCTGGTTTATTCAGGAGGGAGCCTTGCCCCTTCTAATTAAATAAGCAGCATGTCTCTTCCTGGGAGATGCAGAAGGTACTTTGCTAGACCAAGCATCGTCTTTTGCATTTTATCAACATCCCTGTGCTGCAGTGATGAGCAAAGCTCTTCTTCTGGTTGACCCAGTAGACGAATGAGTTATCTCCTCTGCCCAGTCAACCTGGTATTTTCTAATACAATGACAAATGCAAATGGAAAGCAAGCTTGGAAAAAATACGTGCAGCTCAGTATGAGCAGTGGTGTTTGAGGGAAAGCAGATGTGCTAGTAATCAACCCTTCGGAAGTGACAAGGACCCTGGGGGGACTGAACCCCCAATCTTCCTTCCTGAGACACTGTAAGAGCGGGGTGGTTGTTCCTTGGGAGCTTTGGCTGCAGGTGGGCCTGCTCCCTGGTTGTGTTTACCTGGAGCTAGAGTTAAAGGACCTGGGGACAAGGTCAGGAAACAGTTCTCACTGGCGTTATTTCTTCTTAACCCAAGGATGCTGTGGAAGAAGCTGGAGGCTGTACACGGTGGTCACAGACGCCTGAGCTATTGGATGAGCTGACAGCACCACGACGACAACAGAAGCAAGTACATTGATGACTTAGAGAAGCTATTGAGGAAAATCTCTCTTGTCTTTGAGATGGTCTATGCGTATTTGTTGCTGGTGGGACATACCAGTGTCAGGGGGAAGGGCTGAACAGTTTGAATTTGCTGTGAGACCTCTGTTTGGAGGAATAACCCTGGAGTTTCAGTGGGTACCTCTCGGAATGACATCTACCAAAATGTGGTTTCAGGTGCCGTCAAATGAAGAATCTGGTGCTTGTCAGGATGGAATGAGGTGTGACAATGCTAATAGGAGATGGATAAACCTAATTCAGGGTGAGTCAGACCTGGTTTTGCTATATAGGGGTCCCTGGACCAGGAGTGCTGCTGGCTCCGCGTGTTCCGAGGGCCAGGGGTGACATGAAGGAGGTCTGCTATGTCCCTCACAACACACGGAGCTGGCTGGCGGGGGGAGTGTGTCCATAGGGAGGCAGAACTATTTCTTCCACATGTAAACTCATATTTTTTTGGCCAAGAACCAGAAGGTATGTGCTGCCTGGAGCTGCCCCTTCCTTGCATCACACTGTGGGTGCCGATGCTATTCATGGCCAAGGGGCAAACGTGTGGGTTTGCTCTGTCAAGCAGGCGCTGACGGCATCCTCCTTTACTGCAGCTCCTGCCTCCTTGAGGGCCGCACCTTCTCTCAGGCTGCCTGTGCCACTGCCATTCCCACCCAAAATGCCAACATCAGAGCCTGTAGTGGTGTCCTCTTCCCTGCCTGCCCCTGTGGGGGTAGCTGGGCTGCTTGCCAGGGGCAGGGGCAGTTTTGCTGTAGCACGCAACACCTGCCAAGTGCGGGCTGCCTGCGCTTGCTGCCGCTCACCCTGGCTGCGGGACAAAGCCAAAACACCAAATCGTTTTCACGCTGGCCCAACCTGCACACTGTGCCAGGTATTTTGCTACCAGCTTGGAGGAACTGGTTGGTGGGTTCCCCAGGTTGAAGCCCCCAGGCATCTGGCGTGCTGCTTCCCCAGCCGCCTGGTAGTGCCTCGGGGGGAACCAGACACCTCTTGGTTCCCGTCGCCCTTCCAAAATGCAGAAGATGAACCTGACAGCCTGCTGCTCCAACACAGACACTGTGCCCGGCTGGAATGAGCATCCTGGGGTTGCCATGGAGATGCCTGATGGGCATCTCTAACTTTTCAGAGACCTGGCAGGATGCCGGGGCATCCTAAGCAATATCAGCAGCGCTGAAATAGATCCCTTCTGCTCCAGGAGACCAAAAAGTAGTTGGGAAAGGCTTCTCTACTTGGGAGGGAATGAGCTCACCTGTGGAGCTGGGCTGTCTGTCTTGTCCAGTCGCTGCTCCCACCTCCACGTGAGCTGTTGGAAACAGCAAAAATTGTTATTAGACTCCTTCCTCGAGCAGCTGACCAAAAATCACATTAAGCTTTTCGTTCTGCTTGCATAGTTTCAGGAAGCTGAGTGCTGAACGGCACGACGCTGTGGGTCTGGTGAGATGCACAATGCTTTGTTTGGGGAAGGAAAAAATTGTTTTGATAAAGAAATGGGAAAAAAAGAGGAGGGGAGCACAGTCAGTGGCACAGCACGTGGGCCTGAGTATTGCAGCCAGAGCCAAAGGGTTAAAACAACCCAAGAAGCCTAAGGGGGGTCCCTCAGGATAGCTCCCAAGCAGGCTCAAGTAATGAATTTTCACTTCTGTACTTTCATTATCATTGTTCTTAGCTGGAGATTTACCATTTGTCCCCCTTAGCTCTGCGGCACATTATTCGTGTCATTGAGACAGTTGCAAGGACAGTGCTGTTCACTCAGCTTCCCTACTGGAAATGCGATGGACTCAATTCCTGCGGGCTCCTGCTAAGCCTGAGCTTCAGGCAGGGGTGGAAAAGTGTGCACGGACTGTTACCCCAGGAATGATGCTCCACTTTGCCTTCTCTCTCCTGCCAGCTCCTTCAGATTGCCCAGAGAAGTCCCACATTACCATAGTGCTGAAACAGCCACTGTGCTCAGCGCAGCCTGTAATTTGGTTCTTTCGAAGATGAGCTGGTGACTACCAGCCGCCCTCCCTTCCCTGTTAATCCAGCCCAGCACACATATGAAGATTAAAGGCAAAAGCAGATGTGCTTATGTTTGGTGTAGGCAAACTGGGTGGGAAGGAGTATCAGTTGCTGCATTGCTAGCAAGGTTAGTATTTATTTATTTTTTTTCCTTTCCAGAAATATTTTGTTATGTCATACATAATATCGACATACTCCTAGAGAGGTGAAAGAAGATCAAATTCATAAGTGAGCTGCAACACTGTCAACACTGTACTGGAACACAAGTAGCAAAGCTTTGTGGTATCATAGCACCATTTTCAAATCAAATACTTTTTTAAATCATTCATGCTATTTATTAGTTCCCTGGAAATCAGTGTCACCACTGTGAGTTTGTGTGTCACATCCTGATACAACATCACTTGGATTGTATCCCTCCTGGCTGGTAAGAGCAGAAAGCTATTTTATCTTTCTCAAGATGCCCAGAAAGTGGAAAAGCAGAAGAGGTAAGGCAGTGCCTTCCGTGAACCCCAATGTGCTATACTTCAGCTTGTATTTTTAATACCAGCGCCACCACCTAATGTGCTGCTAGAGCAGGTCCCACAGCTGACTTACTGAGGTCGTCAGCTTTGTCTTCATCTTCGCTTCCACAGCTCCGGCAGAGCCTGCAAGGATAACATGACTGTCAGTTCACAGCAACTGAGCTGCCCCCCTGGAAGTGAGTAGTTCTCTGTTGCATCTGTGTTGTGCTTCTTTCACACCATTTATCTCAAAGGGGAGCCACTGGTGACGCACGTGGGGCAGCATCTTCTGCCTTCTCCCTGCCCCGCGGCTCGGGGCTGCGTTTGGCGCCATGCCTTGCTCTCCTGATTTGTGTCCCTGTCTGCTTTAGGGTTATTCATGCAAAAGAAGACCCAGATTCCTGTGACCGCCCCTGCAGAGCTGAGGAGCTCAGGATCAGTCCCCATGCTGTAAGGGAAAACACTTCACTGAAGAGACATAGCAGCTCCATTGCTCTGGAAGTGTTCCTTAAGTGAGCATCCATAAAGAAGGTGCTGCGTGTGAGGGCTGGCCACGGTGCGCTTGGTGTTTGGAGCTTGTCTGCTTGTGAGTGGTTTGCACCAGCAAAGCCCAGAGTCGTGTGGGTGCCGGTGCCAGCACCCCCCGGTTTGCCGTGGCAGCACACCCGGTCACCGGTGGGCCTGCCGTCGAGTCGAGCTGCCTATGGCCGCTCCCCTGCAAAACAACTGTCAGCGTCTCCTGCTCAGCAGCCAAATGTCAGCAGATTCAGATCGCTGGCGGCGAACACGGGCAGCCAGCTCTTTGCTCTTTCCATCGGTGCTGGGTCAGATGACCGACCCCCCCCCCCGAGTATTATTATCATTATTTATTTGTATCGTGGCAGTGCCTAGGAACATCCCCCGCCACGGCCCAGGAGCCTTTCATGCAGCACAGGTCCTGACATGCATCACGGGCAGAGTAAATACTGAATGTCGTTGCAATAACACTGCTTCCCCACCATCCCCATCCTGCCACTTCCATGCCAGCCTGGTGGGAGCATCCGGCTGTCACCGTTAATTCCTTCCCTGATTCTGGTTAATTCAATGAACCAAAATGGTGGGGAACCGCCCGCTCCTCGGGCCGTGCTGTAGAGCAGCCTGGGAGCACCGTGCAGCTTTGGTGGGCAGCACGGCCCCTTCGATGCTGACCCGCAGCGGGATGCAAGGCGGGGAGCATCTCCAGAAAGCAGGGCTGTGCAAACGGGCTGGTTTGGTTAAAGCAGCAGGTCTCCAATTAAGCATAGAGGGAAGGAACCGTTTCCCTGGGTTTTGCTTCGCCAGACCAGCTGTCTCAATTAACTGGCTCCCCTTACAGTGTTTTTCGACTGTACAGGGATGAGCTAAGGACACATGAACGTAACGTGATCCAGGAAGATTCCCCGAGTGCCAGGAAGTTGGAGCGCTGCTGTTGCCTCTCCTCTTTATGGACGTGCGCAGCCCGACCATGGTGGAGCACAGGAGAGCTGAGGGCTCTCACGTGTCCATGCCTGTATGAATGCTGTGGTGTCTCCCCAACCAACGCATCGCCAAGGCCCTGTTGTGCCGGTACCACGGGGGCTCTCATGCAACTGCCCGGATCAGCTATTGCTCTTGGCAAAAAACTCCCCCCAGTTTGCTGGTGACAGTGCAAAACCTCCAGTTTGTGGGGGAAACACCCGAGCGATGCACACAGCTGATCTCTGCACATGGCTTCTCTCCTGCCTAAGGCTCCCTGCAGCCAGGCTGCAAGACCTGGGTCCCCAGCCTGTGTCCCCAGCCCCACGGGGACAATGGCTTGTGGCTGTGCCCAGGCTCCCCGCTAGCTCCTGACCCCTTCAAGGGATGCTAGTCAGGTGCAGGACGTGCTTTCTGCCCCTGCTATCGCTCCCTCTCTGCCTGCTCCTCCTGCAGCCCTGGCCATGCGCCCCACTTTGCTGTTTCCTGCCCTTTGTGCCCTTAGGGACCAACAGTGGCAGCAGGTGCCTCCTGGGACCTCTGGGCAGCCGCGGCAGCAGCACGAAGCTGCACCAGCAACCACCAGCAAGAGCAGGTAATTACTGGGTGGTAACAAGACTTCTGAGGTTTGCGTGGGGTCCTGCCATCCCTCTGCCATTCAGCGCTGCTCGGGGCATCTCCCTGCCGCCTTCTGCCCACAGCCACCCCAAGGCTGTTGCTCGTGCTCAAGCAGGAGCAGTATCATCCGTGGCAGATGGACATTACAGGGCATCACTAGCCGGTGATTTCTGGGACCATTCAGTGTTAACCCCTGCGATGCCAGCAACTGCTCTGGCTTTGCCCCTGGCTGTGCGGTGTCCTGCGCAGCCCCGCAGGTGTGCGGGAGGCCCAGGTGGCACGGTGAACATCATGTGAGGCAAGGAGCCGGGGGTGACAGCGGCCCGGGGCCAAGTCGTTATGACCATCTGCTCCGCACTGTGCCAGGCTGATGGCTGCTATAAAGAGCGTGCGTGCCGCAGAGCGCTGGGGATCTGGCAGTAACAGGAGCTGAAGGACTTCAGAGAGGAGCTGACTCTGTCTTTTCAGCTCTGCCTTATGTATATTTATCTGTATGTACAAATAGAGTGCGCTGGCTGAGATGGTTGGGTGTTGCTAAGCTGTGCCGGGCCGTGCTGTGCTGCCTTCCAGCGTCCCAACGCCTTTGGCTCCATCCAGCCTTGGTGCACTGTGGAGCAGCCCAGAGGCTTGCGGAGCAGCAGCCAGCAAGGTGGAAACCTGGGGCTGCTGAATGTGGGCAGCAGGATTTCATGGTTTTCTGTGCCTGTTTGCAATCCGGAGAAGGGAATGCTGGGGGTCCCTGCCTGCTCATGGCAGCAGGTAAAGCCAAGGGCCAGGAGCTGTGAGGGACGTTGTGATGGTGAGAAAGATGGGGGAGAGCAGGAGCAGACCCTGTCCTCTTGGTTATGGGAGCAGCAGCGAGCGCCTTGGTCAGGAATGGGACTTTTATCTAAAACACACACCTTGGCAGTGCAGAAGAAAGGCAGGAAAGGGCTTTCACTCAGTGCTACAGAGCAGCTGTCAAACACCTGACTCTACATTTTGATTTCAGCCAACAAAATTAATGCACTCCAATGCAAGGCTTTCTCTGAACTTGGTTTTGATTTTTCAGGGGAATATGTTATCAAAGGCAGAAACGTGGTGAAAGGAATGAATAACGACTGCTTGGGTATTGTGCACCCAGGGACATGGTGTGGCACGGGGCTGTGCTTTGGGACCTCGGTATTAGGGAATTTTCTAATATTCTGTCTTTGATTCTGAGTCCACTCCTTTCCTTGTAACTTGTAAAATGCTTAAGGCCACTCCTAGCTCAGTGGAAAGAGATTTTCTTTTGTCAGTTAACTTGGACAAACTTCAGAACCTGCTTGTTGCTGGTTTGGGTCAGACTGAGCTTCAAAGGGAGATTAATTTCAGCTGAGTTTTACAACCTTTCATGAATTTGCTTAATACCAAGGATTATCAGGCTGCGTCAACACTGGAAAGAACTTTCGCACTTATGATAACTGAATTTAGGGGACCAGAAATGTAAATGTGGGAAGAAATGGGTGATGGTGGCTCCCTGCAATGTTCCCTAAACCTAACAAGGTATTAAATTTCCATCCCAAAAGCACAAAGAGAGTCAGAGAAAAAGAAACCTGAATCTAGTTGACTTAAAGGTCATGAGACTTAGTGTCAGGATATTTGAGGGTCTCATGATTTTTTAAATGTTAATACTGCAAGCCCTGCGTTGGGAAATTCACTACCACCAGTCATCAACTATGACTTGAAGACTCAGGTTGTTTCTGATCTGCTTTAGTGGAGGTTTGATGACAGACTTATTAAGTTACCTATAGGAAAGGTCTTCTATAGAAGGCCCATGAGGAAGTATGAAACTGGGGAATTTTTTTTTTTCTTAATTCCTGTAACATTTCTGCTGTTTGCTGACCAGCCTAAAAATCGTTCAGTTTTTATTTTTAGGATTTTGGCAGCTAAAGTCACCATTGCACCTCTGGTTTTTGTCCTCAAGGATCTCAGCACACCTTAAAAAGGTCATCTGAGCTCCTGCCTGTGTCTTGGAGAGCAAGGACCGAGGTCTGGGGGTGAAGCCTCTCGTGAACCTGCTGCAGAGCTGAGGTTAGAGGAACATTTCTCATTAGTCATTGATTTTCTAAGCCTGCCTCTTTTCTCCTTTCCCCAGCCCTGAATTTTACCTACATGCCATCCTGAAGCTGTTGTTTGAAAATTGCATATTCGGTTTATATGTAATGCTCAACAAGTGCACAGGGCAGCTCTTAAAAGGTTAAGTTCATATAAATACATAATGCATATGTATAAAATATATCCTCTTAGAGTAAATTCTGAACCACTGTAAAACATGGGAAGGTTTTCTTAGGGTAACCCATTTGAGTGGCAGGTCAGAGGATCTCTGGACATGCTCTATGTTGATTTATAAGCTTTTCTGGCTGTGTATTGCCAGCAAGAAGTCAGAAAGGAGTGGAAATTGTTGGTGCTCAAATTGTGCCCTGGGCTACCAGACCCCAGCAGCGCTCACATGCTGCAGAGGCTCACGAGCTTCCAGCAAAACTCCTGCCCTGGTTATATCACATATTGTGTTGCTTAAAGCCATGAAAGATGGTTACAGGGCCATCAAGAAAAGTTGTAACTCATTGTGCTGGTGATATCAGAGCCATTGTCTGTTTTAATTCTGACCCCATCAAGAAGTATTGACTGTGCTTTACAATAAAGGCCCAAGATACAGTAATTCTGCAGGATTTTGGCTCATAGAAACATAATTTTTTGGTTTTCCCAGGCGTATTTTCGAATGAGACTTACAAACCGGCAGCATTAATTCTGCTGCAGTGCTGGCGCGATGTGGGGGAACCCAAGAGGCAGCCGGGCGGAGAGGCGCCAGGCACAGCTGCCGGAGCGGTGGCCGTGCTGGCCGTGCGCAGCCGCCGGCGGTGCAGCACCTCTGTGCCAGTGGGAGCTTGCTGCCTTTAAGTGGTTTCATACAGACACGTGTGCATATGTGCGTACGTGTAGGTACAAGCATGCTCCATCGTTGTATTATTGCAGTTTTTTGCAGTTCTTATTTTGTTTACAGCTGTGCGCTGTTCTTTGACTTGTGAAGCATGAAGCTTCATGTGGAGCATCTTACCCTCCCTCCCTGGCCTCATCAGCCTCATAGCAGTGATACAGCTCAACCCCCTGCTCCGAAAGCCACGGCTCTCCAGCCGCCGGCATGCTTGGGGCATCCCACACGGGGAGGATGCTGATGCTGTGCTGTGGCTGCCCACCATGCAGCACCATGGGGCTGAAACAGGCTCCGAGGGCAGGCGTGGGTGTCCCCTGCCATGAATCTCTGGTCCTTCCTTGAGCCCTCTCCCATCTCTGCCCTGCCTGAGGATGGTCCCAGCATGCACCAGCCAGTCACGCAGCGGGCAACGTGGGCCGTGCCTCTGGCTGCTCCACCACCCTGGCCCTGAATGTGGAGGTGATGCTTCTCCCCTGCAACTGCTCGTGATGCTTCCACACAGCTGGGGGCACAAACCCCCAGCAGCAAATTGTCCCCTCAGCAGCTCTTCACCGGGGCTGCTTGCTCTTATAACAGACGGGTGTTCTCCCACCCAGAATTGCTCAGTGTGTAAAAGAAAAGGAGGTGAAATACAATTACAGCGTCAAGAGAAGGGCTGTGATTCATGGCGCTGATGACATCACAGGGCCAATGACATCACAGGGCTGGATGCTGCCTGATTAACTGCCTTTTCAGCAGAAATTACTGAGGATATCAGTTAGCTGGGAAAAGGCATCCTCAGTAACTCAGTTACTTAGAAACAAATACAGATGATTAAATGTTGCCATATATTAATTAATTAGATGAGGTGAATTCTTGTTCTGCTCTTAAATATAGAGGGGCAGGTGCTCAGCTGGTGTAAACACATCTGTCTCAGAGTAAATTAATCCCCCTAAGTCAGGGGAGCTGTGGTATTTACACCAGTGTTCTACTAACCTTGAAGGCACACGTGCAGCCGGGAAGCCTCTCGGTGATTGCCCACATTATGCTTGGTGCCTGCCAGTCCCTTACCACCACAAACACCTAATTAATTCCCATGCTTTTAAGGAAATGAAGCCATACAGAAATATGCCACCAGTAACAAATTACATGGTACTGATGTCACCAATTAATGCTGCAGGAAATAATACTATATTTCAGATGCTGAATGTGGTTGTTGTTTTTTTCCCCTCCTAAATTAATATGTCACCGTACAATAAAACAAGGCTGCTGTCCTCCCTGGAAGTTGCTACATTAACATTCAGATGTTGTCCAAAGTGCTAGAAGGGGAAAAAATATAAGGGGCACGTGTCTTTATTTTTTTTTCCCCTCTTGTTTTCATAATGTGTGAGACCAAACAGCCAAATAAGCATGTAATTCTGCTGTACCACTTGGGGATTGTGGTGGTTGTCCCAGTGCTCCCAGCCTCCACCAGCATACCTCCCATCCCAATGCTCCCATCTCTCCCTTCTGGGGAGCCTGTATATCCTGCAATATTTTCTAAAACCCGGTCGCTGCTAACGGCACCGGTCCCTCACACGAGGAGCCTGCTGGGTTTGTTATTACCTCCTTGCCCAGGAGATGCAGAAGCTTCTGATGTTTCCCATGCAGGCGAAGAGGCGAGCAAGACCTCCGGGCTTTTGGGACTCCGTGAAACAGGTTGCAGCTTTGCTTTCCTTAGAGTAAATAGGGTGAGTTACGGCAAAAGAAGGAAATGAGATGAAGTATGTACTCTCGCCAGGGCTGGTCTTTGTACCCGCGAGCCTGAGTCACAGTGGCAGTACCATTTACTCGAGCTCGCAGAGGAGAAGGTCCTTTTACCTGGCTGGGTGTGGTACAAACGCACTGGCTGAGATGGTTTGGGCTTTTTGCTGAAAGCACGTGTGAATGCATTGGGAAATGCCGATGTGTGCAGGTGCTGTAGAGCACAGAGAGGCATCAGGGAAACAAGCTGGGGCCGGTTACCTGCTCCTTCCCAACTGGCCCTGGAAGATGCAGGAATGAAAAGCAAAAGGGAAAGCAGGTTTGCTGGGTGGTGGCACCTGCAGTTATGCAGGGAGGAAGTGTTTACCAATGTAGGCTGTGGCTGCCTTTAAAGCACTCTCGGGTTATCACCAGGGTGCTCCATGTAAACACCCCAGAACTGCTCCTCCAGGAACACTGACAGGATTAAAAAACAAATTAATCTCACTTCAATCAGACAACAGAGACTGGAAGCAACATCACTTTAGCAGGGCTGGTGTGCAGAGGCTAGCTCATCTCTGTTTGCAAGGATTAGCTCAAAAATAGCCAGGCTATCATTGTTGATATTTTTATTCATTTCTGTATTGTTTAGAAACTCTTTAAGGGTATGATTAAGAAAAAGCAGCATCTTGAGACGTTTACGGCTCCCCCTGGTTTGCAGCGTGGCTCTGATCACTGCCTGGTCGTGGTCAGCATACAAGTAGCTGAGTGGCTGCTGGCATCGTTCTTGTGGGGTCATCAGAAATGGTCTCCAGGCCATCAGCCAGGGAAACGTCTCATGCTAGGGAACAAATGAGGCCTAGAACAGAAATTGGGTGTCCAATTAATCAGCAGGAGGGGAAAGCTGGCTGGGTACCATAGCCCTTTAGATCCCGCATCTACAGCTCCCAGGTGGTGTGGGCAATGCTGCAGATGAAGGCAGGTTGCATCTCAGTATGTTGGGCATGTCAGCACGTGCTGCTGGACCAAATGCAGAAGAGCTCAGCTGGACAAGTGTGAAATTAAGCCTCTTTCTGATCTAACAAGCTAGGTCTGAGAGCAAAGGCAACCACTTTACAATGCGTTCTAAAGACTGGAGCCGTGTAGTAGCTCCTTGAGTCAGAAATGGTAGAGCTTCCCCCTGCTCTCTCCAGTCTTAATGATCTGTCTTGCCAAGACATAAAGTTAGTTAAAAAGAGGTTTTTTTCAAATACCACAGACTGTCACCCAGAGAGGACATCCCTCAGTCGGGTGTATTCTCAGTGGGCTCTCGGCAGCTCAGCTGTCTGGAAGGAGCATTATGCAGCAATGCCGAGGTGATCCACCTGGCTACCGAAACGCTGCTTGCCCTAATGGGTAATGAGAAATGAATCTGATAATGTAGAAAATCTGGGCATTATTGAGAAGTTAGATAAGTCTCCAACTGGATTAATTCACTGCTGGTTGTTGGAAAAATTAATAAAGTGCAGATCTGTATCAATCTAGGTGATTTTCCTTAAAGCTGTAAAGTATGAACATTATCCATTGAAAACTGTTGGAACAGCAGCTAAGGCTCATACCCGCAAGAGGCTTTGTGTGCTGGGATGCTGACTGTCACGGTGTACCCCCAGAGCATGTCAGAAAAGGGCTGGGAGGGATGCCCTGGCTTCCAGCCCCTCTGTCAAGGCTGGCTGGGCATTCGGCTGGGTGCCCTCGTCACCAGCTGGTTGTCCGGGCAGCCCTGCCCTCGGGAGAGTGTCTTTCTCATCCGTAAAGTGGAGCAGCACCACGGGTTTGGCTGGGCATGCTTTTCTCCTGATGTACCTTATAGCCTAGTGGCTCTGCCATGCTGCCCTGAATATGGAACTGTACTTTTAAAGCCCTTTGGGTACTGACAGCATAAGCATCCCAAATACCAGCTTCAGGATGTGGTGCCCAGAAAACAAAAGCTGAGCTGAGCTCTGACTTCATGACTGCCATGAGCACAGTGGAAACTTATTAAACACACTTCTAAGGACTAATTTCCCAGCTTGTACTGGACTGATCACAGATGAGGTTTGAATTTGGGCTAGAGACATAAAAAATGCACAAACGAAGCTTTTTTTTTGCACCTGGCAAGAGGTAAGCATCCAAAAGTTAAACTGGCCTTGGCTTGTGTTAAGAGGAGTTATCTGTGCCGGCCGTAAATCGAATGGGGACGGCTTAATTGCTCTTTCGCAGTAAATAAAGCTATAACTGAGATGTCTACTTTATAATATAGAGGGGATCTCCCAGGCTATGGAGGATGATAGCTAGCCAGAAAAATCCATTTGGAGACTCTTTGGGATCGATAAGCAGTTAAGAGAGCCGCGGGAAGATGACATTGCCTGTCTTTGTGCACAGACACCCGGAGAGGTGCTGGGCTGTTAAAAGTACGAAGGGCAGCGCTTGGGCCCGCATCCATCCAGTTTAAAACACGGCGGTTCCTAGCTGAGGTTCCCCTTGGTGTCCAGACACAGAGAGGTGAGAGCAGCCTGCGTGCCTGAGTAAATGGCTGGGGACCCTTTGGCTTGGGTGGCAGCACACCCGCTGTCACCTTGTGGTAGTGTCCGAAGCCAGGAGGATGGGTTTAGCCACCAGGGTGGTTGGTGCTGGGGAGGGCTCTGTGGTCCATGGGCATGCCAGCCCAGCCCGGTGCTTGCAGACGTGTTGGCACACATGCCGGTAGCCAGCCCCGGGGCTGCCTAACTTAGGCTGGAGCAAATCCGCCGTCATGGTGGAGGGAGCGGTTAAAAGGCTCGGAGCTGGCGTTCGTGGAAGGCTTCCAAGAGGTACGGTGGCAGGGCAGCCGCTCCGTCCGGCTGTCTGGGAAGGGTCTCTTCCACTTGTGAACATACTGCTGGTGGGGTAGTTTGTGCTCTCGGTGTTTGCTGGGTGAGCTGTGGTCTTTGCCCTGTCTCTGGGGCAGTTGGAGCCTGCCATCAACCATGGGAAACGTAAATGGCAATGAGCGGCTCATCCCTAAAAATTTACTTTGAAATGCTGTTCTGTAGAAGTGAGATCAGTTGCCATTTAGCTTCCAGCTCCTGCCCCGCTGGTCTTTTAAAAGGGAAAAATTTCAGCTGCCTTCTAGTCCTACTGCTCCTCACCTGGCCCGTGTTTAATTATTAATTCCACCACGCCACGGGGGAGCCAGTGGGACTGCAACAGGAGCTGGGCCAAGCTGCTGCCCCTTCAGCCCCAAATCCAAGTGAGGTTCAGAACAGACCAGGAAAAAGCAATCACTGCTGTCATTCTGCCTAGTGATACGCAGGGGTTTCACCCAGCATCCCTCCACTGGGGTAGATGCACCTTCCTCCTTCCAGTAATGTGGGGTGCTGGAGTATGTGGGTGGCACCACACTCCTGTCAGCCTCAGAGGGAGTCAGAAAACCCTTCCATCCTTTGAACTAGGTCCTCTCAGAAAGGGAAAAGCTACTGCTGGTTTTGGAGTGGATGCACCCAGAACCATAGTTTGCCCGCAAACACTTGGGAAGGTTGGGGGTCAAGTCATGGTGTGGATAGTGATTTATTATGTTTTCCCTAGTGAATGAATGAGAAAATGGACTGGCTCACAATCACTTCACAAGGACGGCAAGATGTGAGGCTCACTAGAGCTGTTATTTCCAACGACTGATTTGTTTAGCCTTATTTAATTAGCTGTCCTTGAGCCAATCTGCTTAAGTGGCAGTGAGTTTACCCCCAATGCAAAACACAGACTCGTAAAAATAGGCTGGACAAGGCATCTGTTGCGCCAGGGCACCACCAGCTTCTGCCTTGATGATTTCCAGCAGGTAGTTGTCTGATACAGTCTCAGAAATGGTAATGCTGATGATTCTTTTGGGGGAAGGTGGGGTACACCCCTGCTAGGTGCTTGTAGATCTATGCTGTTCAAGCTGGACAAGCTTAATGGGTTTGAAATAGAAATCAGAAGTGCACTCAGTGGGCTTGGCTGGGGTTTGGCCATTTAGCTGTAACGGTGGAAATATTTTTAATTCTTTTTTTTTTTTTTTTCTTTTTTTTCCAGAAAGATATTATGTGTTTGAGTAGTACCACATTTCTCCAAAAAATGGGGAAGTTGGACTGGGAAGAAAATACTGCCTAGCTAGCTACGTGCTGTAGAGAAGCTGGTTGGAAATTGAGATGTTTGATCTGCAGACTGAAATATTGACCAAAGACAAGAGCATGCTGTGCTGTGTGGAGTGGGAGTGGGGTGCCTGGGCTCAGCGCTCCCTGGAGCCTGGCTCTCCTCCGGAGGGGAATGGGGAGAGGCTTTGCTGGCAGAAACACTGGAAGGAGCAGCAGGATTAGTATTTAGCCATTTCTACTTGATTTTTTCTTGAGCCTGAAATAGATATGGGTGTAAAGGACAACTGCCAAGCAGCTACTACCCAGAGGGCACGAGTGGACTTTGGGTCCTGGGGTAGCAGCATCTCCCGCATAGGGTTTGTTAGCAGGACTGTCCATGACTTGGCTGTCTCTACTTCCTAGAAGGCGTAGGAGCAGAAGTCCCCTGAGACATCCCCCACCTCCAACTTGGCTAAAATTAACTAACAAGTGCTAAAATTGTGGGATAGGGAGTGGGGGCATGGATGCAGACGTGCTTCATTTCCTTGGAGAGGCTGGTTGCAAAACCTGTCATCCAGAAAAAGAAAGTATATGCTTCGCCCTTTGCCATTGGGAATGTTTTCCCCTTGTGGTATCCATTAAAATGAAACTTTAACTGTTTAAAATGGTCCTGCCCTTACCTCTGTGGCCTTATTTAGATCTGCACGCTGCCTCGCATCCCTTTCTCCCTCCCCACGCTGCCTCGGTGCCCAGCCGGGTGCCAGCCCTGTCACAGCGGCATGTTGTGTTGTGATGTTGCACATGTACAGGTGGCGTTTCCAAAAGCATCTGCGAGGATGGATGCTTGGGTCCTGGGCTGTCAGCAAGGACGGCGTGGCTGTCCCATGGGAGCATCAGGCTACCGTCCCCTAGAATATAACCCCTTCGCAGCATCATTCTCCCTTGTGCTTCTGCCAAAATCTCTTCTTTGCCCTCATTCCTCCTCTGCTCTGGCCTCAGGATTATGTTGTGTGTTTTTTGGGTTTTGTTTTTGGTTTTTTTTCTCAGAAATAAGAAATGCTGAAATATCCCTGAGCTTGGAGGCATTGCATGGACACGTGTGAGCTGGGGAAGGGGTGGGAGCTTTCTCCTTGCCCTTGGCCACACCATGAAATGTGCTGCAGGCACCAAAAAGCAAAGGCAGGGGTCTTGCTGAGCCCTGCAGCGATGCAGGAATCGCTCTCCAAATTCAAGGTGTTCTCTGTATTTATTTTTCTGTCTGGCTTCATTTGCTGACAGAGAACAACCCGTGGCTCCAGGCAGCCAGCTCCTGCACTACATATTTTTGTTCATCCGTCCCTCCTTGCCAAATGCTGAAGTCAGACAACTGGCTCCGGCTGGTGCCAGCTCTGGTTGCTCACACTGGGATTAGCACGTAAACTGGTTCAGTCCCACTGCGGAGGCCGAGCGTGTCCTTCTCTTTTACCCCACTGGCTGCAGTTGCCTCTGTAAAAAATGTCTGTTACGACTTTGCTTCTGACTTTCTGTAGGAGGCTGTTGAAATAAAGTGGGGTTTTTTCCTGTTTTTTTGCAGATGTCTTTTCACCCTGCTTGCATGTGGGAGAGCAGGAACGCCTCTTGGTTCACCATGTCTGAGGCTGGCCCCGTGCTTGGTCCCTGGGCTGGACACCTTTTTAGAAGGGATTAAGGGGAAGTGTCAGACTCGGGGATCTCCAGGAGACCAAGGAGTAATCTCCAAAGCGCTGGGAGACCGAAAGAAAGCAAACCCTCCCTGAGACGGTGAATGTGACTGAACTTCTCAGTTACAAGTCAAGCCGTTCTGGTCTGCTCTTTTCCTTGCAGCATTCACTCTCTCCCCAGGACTCCACAAACAAAACTAAAATAAGCTGAAAAATAAGAGAACAGAGTATCTTTTAAAAATCGTTAACTAAATGTTCAGCCTTTTGGTTCTCTTAGAGCAGTTATGGATGGATTAGATGCATGGATGGGGTTGCAGTTTGCTTTTTAATCTGTGGAGGAGAGAGTACAGCCCAGGCAGCTGCTGCAATGGTGCAGGGCAGAAGCCCCCTCGGTGTGCTGCAGCACGGGAGCTGCCCTTGCACACGCTCTCAGCCGTGTCCTGCTACAGCCAGGCACTGCCTCTGCTCAACCTGCACGAGTCGCTCAGTCCTCATTATCGCTTCTAAAAGCCTCCCCATTATCCTGAGCTGAGCTGGCTCCTGAGAGCTGGGGGATGCTCAGGATTTCACTTGGTGGCTAGCAGAGGGCTGGGCACGAGGCTCAGCACCGAGTTGCTCCAGCAAAGCACCGCCTGCTTCAGCACATCTGCTCTCCTTCCCGCTCCCTCTGAGCCCTGTTTATGCTTTGGTTTAGCCTGAAGCCATCCCTGCTGGTTGAGGTTCTTTATGAAGACAACCTTCAGCAAGAGGCCCTGAAATGGGAACTGGGCAGATGATGGCAGAAGACAGTAAAACCAATATGGAGATCCTGGGCCACCTCATCAAACAGCAGAAGCTGGCGTAGGGATATTGATTTCAGCAGAGCTGTGCCAGTTTACACAAGTTAAGGCTTTGACCTAAGTAATTCACCATAATAAAGATATCCAGGTGCTGGAAAACTTCCAGGGAAACTGTCTCCTTTGATCAAGTGGGTTATCGATACATATGCATATCGATACATATGCATTAACACCATGTGGGGCTGTAAAATCCCATATTTAAGGCAAGTTATAGCTAGATTTTAACTGCACTGGGTGGTTACCTGTGCAACCTGCCAGAGCGAGGTGTTGTCCTTGGCAGGAGCGAATGCTATTCCTGTTCTCTGGTGCACAGGGAAACTTGATCTTTGCTTTTCCCGTCACTCCGGAGCGTGACTGGGAGGTGGCTGAGGGGGCCAAGACACTGGGTTTCTGTGAACCTGCTGGCGAGCAGGCGTAAAGGGGATTGTCAGGGCAGGAGCACAGCCATCGAATGGCTGGGGGAATGTGCAGACTCAGTCCTGCCCGGACACTTGTCCTCAGAAAATCCAGGAGAGTGCTGCTGGCGAGGAGGGGGCTCATTTCAGGGTCCCCGGGCTGTAACTCTGCCTGCCTGTTGCTCAGCGGTGGTGTATCTTATTGCAGGGAGAGGTGCTGGTCAGAGCCTGCCTGCAGCTCGCTGGGGGATCCCAGTGCGGCACCATACAGAGATGCTGGCTATGCTGGTCCTGCCTGGGGTGACGGTGAATGCTGTGCCCTTCATCCCCATCCCAGCTGCTGTCTCAGGGCACCCCAGGAGGTGCTCTCGCAGCGTGGGCGTGCGGTGTGTAGGACCTGGGAGCAGCCTGCAAGTCCCAGGAGTGTCCTCTGAAGCCTATTCAGGTTTGGCTGCCAACAAATTAAAGTCAAGTCTGAAGCTTTAGGTTTCCCATGCCTCAGCAAATGCTGAGCAGGGTGCTCGGAGGCTACTTGAGTGAGTATGGTTTGCTTTCATAGAATACTACATGTATTTTGAACTGCCTTCTTGCTACTTTTTACGTAACCCCCCTCCCCTTGGAGCAAAGCATCTGCTTAGGTCTAATTTCTTTCGATGGGACTTCAGCATGTGCTCAAGTACTTTGCTGATTTGGGGCCCAAGTCATTAGCTTTACAGTTGATTACTCAAGTGGATTTTAGGTGGGGGAATGGGAATGCTAACCTACAGTGAAGAAAGTTGAGCCAACACTCAGGGTTAAATTGAAAACAGCCTCAAAGTAGTAAGTGTAGTCCTGTCCTGACTGTTGGTCAGTCCTGGGTCCTGGCATCGCTTCTCACTGCCTCCATCTCCCCGCAGTGTCTGGGTGTCCTCCCAGCTCAAGGGAGCATCTGCTACAGTGCCTGGTCTCAGCAGCAGCTTTCCCCGGCTCCATTTAACAGTTTAATGGCGTTTGTCGGCTTTAAAATTACAGTCTTAGCAGCTTCACCCACAACAGAGCAGAGAACGCTGCAGAGCTGATTGCGCGCACTAGAGGAGCTGATTACCTTCTCAGCGTTTCAGATCATCAGAAATGCAAACAAGCTGGCACTGTAAATATACATACATTTTAAGGCAACCAGATCGGCAGCACATACATGCTCTCAGGCCCTCACCAATTAGCCAAATTGGTATGTTCCACTCATTGCATCGTCATATTCAGATACAATATATCATACAAAAATCAACAGCTCACAACTAAGGTTGTCTGTTGTACTGTGGTTCCCAACTTGTTGGTTGTTTGTGGTTGGGTTTTTTTCCAGAGAAATGAGTAGATTATTTTATACACGCATTTATGAAGTTTGTAAAACTGTAAGCACAGTTAGGGCTGGAAAGCATCAGTCCTAAGGTGCTGCCTGGCCCCAAGGCAGCAGCTCGTGCCTGTCCCTGTGCTCTGGCACGTGTTGGCCTGGCTCGCTGGTGGCAAGGAGCAGCAAAGGGGTTTTTCTTTTTAAACAGTGATTAATGGATGAATCTCAACCAGCTGTGGGGGCTTGGATTCTGGCAAAATATCAACATTCCGTGCAAATGGGGAAGAAAGTGTATTTTCATCCCAGCACCCCCAGTTCAGTCTAGCCTGTGTGCTGCACCTTTGGCTGCCAGCCACGTGGGCTGGAGAAGCAAAGGCAGGGCAGAGCCTGTGTTTTACACGGCCAGTGGGGCCTGGGCACGCTCTGCAAGTAGGCATGCTATGAGCTAGCTGAGTGCAGGGCACATTTACTTCTAGCTGAAAAGAGAAACACCTCTGCACAGCATCTCCCCTCTTGCACTTCCAAGCCAACACATCTCGCGTTCACTTGTTTTCCCCGTGGGGGTGGCCTGTGGTGAGGACTGCCCTTGGGATGGGACAGCAGGGCTTTGCTGGTGGCTTTGGGTCAGCCCTCAGCAGACTTGACTCTGCAGAAAACAGCGTGTGTGCTGAAAGCCTTGCCTCACCTTGAGAAGGCAGCCGAGGACGGAGGAAGGAAGGCTGCTGTTCGTTTGGGGGCTTCTGGTGATACCGTTGCACATGAGGACCAATGAAACAGTTAAAAAGTTGTTTCAGGGAACAGTTTGGTTTTCAGTGTGAGTGATTTTAAAGATGTTTCCAGATTGTCTAGAGAGAGGTGAAGGGAATGAACTAAACGTAACACTGAAGAGCCTCAAAAGGGGTCAGCGTTTTGCTTCAAACAGGCACACACACACACACACACACACACGAACATGCACGGATGTTCTGACCTTTGGAAAAAAGTCTAACAGACACAAAAATCGGCTAATCTGAAACGAAGGGATGATTTTGCTGTTGCCAAAGTTGCTTCGCTCAAGCTGTTATCTCTTCTCCCTCTCCTAGGTCTTGTTCTCATGTTGTACTGTCTCCACACCCTGATGGTGGGAGCATCACACCTGTAATCTGGAGATAACCTTTGCGCCTCCGGCTGTGTCTGCCTGTCCAGCCTGGGGAATCTTTGTCCTTATTTCTTCCTTTAGCATTTAGGATCACTGCTCTTCACTGTGCTGGCATGACCTGAGCCTCTTTATGGGGGTGTAGACTCCCACAGATTAAACACCGTGTTTGCAGCCTTGCTAAAACACACTTTACTATGTGCCTACCTTTTTCTATGTACGTGCTTGTCTGATAGATGTAGACATGCACCTCAGCCCACATAACTCTGTTGTAACTCTGTGGGTTTTGCAGGGAGCTCATGAGGCTGAGGGGGGCTCTGAGCTGCCCTGCTGCTGGTGTTTGCTCCCCCCTGGGAGGGCACCATGTTGGCGCCTGCTCCCCACCCCCGCGCTGGGTGCAGAGCACTTCCCAGCACAGCAGCATGGCTCTGTGGGCTGCTGGGATGTGAACAATAACCCCCGAAGCAAGGAGGCGTGAGATGAAAAGAAACTTTGATGAGAGAAATGAAAGGGCAGGGAGAGGAAGGGGGCGCAGCACCATGTCATCAGGAGGTGCTTGAAGCTCCCAGAGAGAAAGTGGGAGCGCTGCTATGGATGAGTGCAAGTTGCTGGGTTTTAAGGAGATGCTGACGGATGGGAGCAATGAAGGTGCTGGTGGAAGCCCTGTGGCTGCCTGGCCACGTTCACAGTGTGGACCAGTTTGGTTTGGGAGCATGCCACGACCAACCAACCCAGCCCAATCTCCCTTCCTGCTGCTTTTGAAGCATCTTCCTCAGCTTGGACAGCCCAGGAGCTCCTCCACAGCTAGCAGTCTCTGCGAACTGTCACCTGGTGAAGAACAGCTGAAGGTGGGTTGATACAGAGAGGCTGTGCCCACTGCCTGTGAGCTGCATCCCAGAGGAGCCCTGTTAGGAAGAAATGAGTTGCAGCTGAGATGTGGTCACAGGATAACTAAGGAGCCAGGTGCAGTGCAGGAGGTTCTGGCTCGCTGCTGTAGTGCTCAGTGTTGAAAGCAGCTCTAGCGATGCAATGAGGGCTGCGTGCAGGAGCAAAGCACCCGCAGTGGGTGAGTGTTTGAGGAAGCTGCCCTTGGTTTGGGAACTCTGGGTGGCTGGGAACATCACACCGTTGTGTAACACAGGGTTTTTGCTGTGTGGAAAACACCTGAAGGGAACAGCAGGACCATTTATTTGCCTTAATGGTTCTGATCACATCCTCACAGTGATGGGGCCATGAGAAAACCCGTTGTGCCTGCCCTCTCCCCTTGGCTACCATGTTAGGCTTTTCTTGCCCCTTCCCAGCAGGCAGGGGCAGAGCTGGTGTGCTGCTGCAGAGGCTGGGGTCCTGTGCTGGGTGCTTCAGAGAGGGACGGTGCTGAGGGTGGGCAAGGCAGGCCTGCTGCTGGGGCTAGCTCCTGACACCGTGGCAGAGGCTGTGGATGGGTGAAGTGCTTATTTTCCCCTCTAGCAAAGCAGGAGCTGTTAATTCCTCCCACCGGTGTGGTGGCTTGATGGAAGCATCCATAACCCTGTGACTGAGCTGGCTGGGGGGCTGCAGTACGGGACTGTTTTGGCCATGGAAGGCAGCTGCTTGCTCTCAAAGAGGACCCTGTGTCTCAGTGGTGCGGGACCAAATGTCCCACAGCCCATGCCGACCATCAGCGAGCTTCAGGGATGTCATACCCCTCCCTCGATGGGGAGAGGAAGGAGCAGTTGATTGTCCTCTGGCAGATGTCCTCCATTTCTCCTCTTTGACTGCCCCCCCCCCCAGTCCCAGACTTGTTACCCTTCATCTGCTTCCAGTTGTTTTGGGAGTGATCTTGTATCAGTGCATGATGGACCTGTCCTCTTGTTTGTGCTTCTCCCATGAGCCTGGAGCTTTGAGAACACACCTAGAAATGTCATCTAAAAATAATGAGATTAATGATCCTCACCTAAAAGTAAGACTTTTGTGTTCCTAGAAAGCTGGATGAAAACTAGCAATGAAAACTCTTTCCCGGAGGGCAGAAAAACTTGTTTCCAGTTAGCAGAGAGTGGGTTGTAGCCCAGCCAGGGGGCCTCACCCCTGCCACAGCCCCATGGTTGGGAGGAGGAGTCCTTTTTGGTCAATATTTAGTTTCTGGCACACAGCAGAGCTGTGGCTCTGAGGGATTCTGGCCAGTGGCTTTCCTGCTGATGCCCAAGGAAACGTGTCCCTGGGAGACCTTGGCAGAGCTGGGAGATCCTGGAGATGTTTCCTCTGCGCAGTGGGTTTTGCTGGGGGTTTCTTACAGGTCTGGATGTGGTCTGTGCTCTGCTTCCTCTCCATAACCAGCTTCCCCTCCAGTTTACTTGCCTACGGTCTTGTTGGTGTCTTTCATTTACTGGAAACTTGTATTTACCAGGAACACTGAGATTTATGCAGGACGATGTCAGATTCTATGTAATAAATTTACCAAGAGATTTCTTTTTTTTTTTACATTACCAGCTACTCCTAACCTCTGTAAATTCAGTAATGATTTAGCTGTAAAGGGTTTGCTGTAGTGTCCTTCAGATATGAAACAAGAAAATGACATTGGAGGCTGGTGAAGTGAAATGCGGATTCATTCTTGTTCCCAGAAATGGGGCTCACTTGCGGACAAATTGGCACAAGACCTGTAGCTTTGAAATGGGCAAAGCAAGCTTTAGAAATTAATAATTTCCCATTAATGAGAAAGGTCCTGCACTCCTGCATGCCTGCGGGGAAGGAGAGCAGTGCAGGGGGGATGTGTGCCTGGCTCCTGCAGCTATTTGGGGTCACCTGTGGTATGGAGGGAGCATCTTGTGCCCAGACCGCTGGGTCCTTCCCCGCGTGGCATTGCTTTCCTGGGGCGGTGGATTTGTTTTGTGGCTTTTTTGGCTTGCCACCCCCCAGTGGCAGCTGCTAATGCAGATCCCCAGTGCTGCCTGTTGCTGACCTCCAGAGGTTGGTGGGAGAAAACCTGTCACCTGCATGGCCTGAGGGGACTCGGGGTGCTGGCCCCCAGCCCAGGGTAGAGCCCAGGCAGCAGCAAAATGGGGTGTCTGCTCTCAGCCTGACACTGCTGCCTGTTGATGCCCAGCTGGGGGGGAGGGGGACAGCTGGCCAGGGTGAAGCCCTGAGCAGCTCTCCTTGCTCGGGGTGCTCCTCAGAGGGTCTCATCTTAATTTGTACCAGCAAGGAGCCCTTTCTGCAGCCTGAGGGATCCCTGCACCGGCCCACCCACGGCTGGCTTGGGGATCTCGGGTCTGCTGGGACTGTAGGAGTGGGGACAAACCTTCTCAGTAACCTGTGCTGAGGTGCAGAGCTTTGCTTGAGAACTGCTGCAAATGCCACGCTCCGTGGGATGGGGCTGCTGAGCTGCCTCTTCCCAGGGCTTGTGCCCTTGAGCCAGGGATGTGCCAACTGGAAAGGGTTCTGGATGAACCTGGTGATATAGATGGGAGAAACACCTGCAGAGAGGCAGCATACATGTCCAAACTTCATTAGGACAGTTTTCTCTAGCTGAAAAAACTGCCTCAGTGGTCTATTACCCCTTCCTGGTGAAGACCGTCACCTTCCCAGGCTGGGCTGTGGTCCTCTCGAGTGCAAAGCTGGCAGCGAGGCAGGGTCATAGGATGCTACTCAGGTGGAGATTACCCTTCTGCTCACAATGAAATAATCTGGTCGCAAGCGATGGTCTTACACAAGCTGTTACAGCACATACTCATTCATTTTCAGAATTAGCCTTGAATGAGTTTCAAGTTTTGGCTGAAAGATCAGAGCAGACTTAGCTTTCTTTTTATTCAAAACCAGATTTTTTTATTGGTTTTCTGTAACCAAACCCCGGTGCTTATAAATGGAAATGATTTGGTTTCCTTGTTGGCTTTTTAAAAATGGAAATATAGGTAACTGTTAAAAGCTTTCAGTGCAGACTTTGATCAAAAGTCTTTGCCAGTTTTCATCAAAAAGCTGTGATTTTGGTCAAAAAGGCCATTGTCTGTTTCCCCTTCCCCCACCTGTATCTCCCTCTCTGCTCTCCTCCCCCTTAAGACGAAATAAATTTTCCACAGGCTCAATCAGCATCAAAGAGTCACTTATTTAAAGGGAGGAAGAATATCATGACGTTTGACTGCCTGTTTTGGATTCTGTGAAGGAATTTCATCCCCTCCCAGTTGCCGCGTCTCTGGCATCCCTCCCAGATCCGAACTCTCTGGAGGACGGAGGCAGAATTATCTCTGAGCTTTGCAGCTGCCAGATGTTAACCGATGAAATGGCAGCCTCACTGCTTCCCTCTTTACTCTGGGTAAACCTCTGCCTGCCTGCCCTGTTTGAAATGCAAAACTTCATCAAATTCCCTCTTGCAGGGTTCTTGATGTCTCTTGCCAATCAAACCTGACGAAGACTGGCTTCGTTCCTCTCCCAGCTACTTGCCTTTACACAGCCACATTCATGTGCAATCCTTAAGCACCTGGGTACCATGAGTTGTGGTATGGGGGGATGGGAGCTGAGAACTGTGCGGTTACAACATCCCTTGACAATAAGCATCCTTTCCTGCCTGTCAGAGTAACAAGACAGTCTTCCTCCCCTCCTTGCCGCTGGCATGAAGCGGAGCTAGGGATGTGCAGGTCACTAGCAGGGTTATGATGGTGTAGACCCTGGCTGCCCAAGCAGGAGGTTGTGTGTAACAGGAGCCAGGATGAAGCATCTCGTGGTCTTGGCAGCTGGTCCCCCCGGAGGGGCTCAGGGAAGGGCAGCCTGAATGTTGTCAGCTGACCCTGTGGTGCCCGTCATACCTGATCAAAGGGGCCCATGGGTGCTGCTGGGGAAGTTTGAATGTGTACCTGGGACATACAAAAGAGTAATCTTGTAGAGTTCACTGAGATGCAGGTTTCTTTTGCAAGGAGTCAAATGATCAAGCCAAAAGCCCTCACTTGCTGGGTGAGGTTTAATGTCTATGCAGTTAGGTTAGGGGGGTGCAGCAGGTCCTTCTGGCCTTCGCACCCATCCATCTTTGGGTCTATGTGTCTGGCACGTGGGGTTGTAGGTTTGAATATTCCTGTTCTTGTTCTCTTTCCCTGGGGAAAAACTTGTGTTATTTTGCGCTGGTGAAGCCAGCAGTACCAAGTGCCACGTGCATGCTCATGTGTTGTGCTCTGTGCAAGGGTGCAGGACACATGCTCTTGCCCTTGAGTGCAGTCATCTGTGTAATTACCCTGTGAGTGATAGGAAAGGGAAAAAAAATTCATATTACCCTTATGATAGTGTTCATGGGGCCATTGATCAAGATGACAATTGGAAATTCATCATGATGTAGTAGGGAAAAAATGGGAACTTTCCTGTGTATGAGATGGGAACCCAATCCAAACCAGCCACTGGCAGCCAGCTTTTCATACTCTAATGGGTGATTTCAGTAGAAAAACATCTGACTGGTACCCTGAAGTTGTAGATATGGGGTGGGCTGGACCATTCTGCCTCCTTTTTATTTCTTTGGGTAGGCTTTCACCTTAAAAACTTCACATCTCTTCTTTTTTTACAGAAGTAGGAACACAGCTCAGACTGCAACAAGCCAAATGCTGTGATAAAGCAAAACTCTTGTGGCAGGTTCCCCTCCCTGTTTTTTTTTTTTTTTTTAAGCTTCCAAAGATAAATTGCATTTTGCTTCAAGATAATGAAATTTCCTTGGAGGAGAGAGATATTTTTCTGTAGCTTTTGCATTCAGAACATGAGAGGAGTTTTTATTTTAAATCTCCATTGAAAGTATTTGTCTGTCTATATTTTGCTTTCTTCACCATGAATGTTCTGACTTCACAGAGCCAGCAGAGACCCTGAGACGGAGTGTTTCTGTCACTTATTATAGCTTGCCTTGGCATAAAATTTAATCTTCAGACTTTTTTTTGTCCTAAAGAAATGAAAGTTGAAGCCAGATTAGAAACAGATAAAAAGAAGTCATCCATCCTCAGACAAAGGAGTTTTTGTTTTTCTCTTTTGCATTTGCTGTTGTTAATCCTCTGTCTTCAAAGAGAGCAAATAGATCCTTCCACCTGGAGAGACTGGAAGAAAGGAAAAACACAGAGCATGTACCATGCCTGATCTGCGCTTGTGTTGTCCTGCAGCAGGCACGTCTACTGGGACTTGCAACCATCCCGAAAAAAAACAATTGAAGGGAAAACGCAGGAAGAGGAAATGGCAGCATCTACAAAATCAAAGTGATTTTTTTTGCTCCTAAGAGGAGAACTTGCTGGTCTTTAGCTTGTCCTGCAAAGGTCGTCCTGCCTATCCATGGCTAGAGGAGCAGGCACCTTCCCTGCCTCCCTAGGTGGTGGCAGTGTGGGGTGGAGAAAGCTGCAGGTCCATTGCATTATATGGTGTCACACCAGAGCCTGTCTTAATACCACTCTCATCTTTTGTTCAATCATGTGTAGTGATTAATATGTTCTCGGGCGCTGAGAGGCTCGAGGCACTTGGCACTTGACTGTCTCCTATTCCTGTACTTAATAAACAGAATATTCCACAAGAAGAACTCACCATTTATCTTTTGCTACTGTGCAGGGAGTTACTCCGAGTCCTGGCTCTGACTGCGTCTCTTTTGCCCAGGGAATTAATAGACTCTTCCATACCCTAGCTCCCTCTGTTCTCACTCTGGTTGCCAAATTAACCTTCATCTCACCTACTTTTTCTTCACGTCTCGCTTCAATTTAGTCCTCAAATTGTTCACATGACAAAGGAGTCATCCTTCCTACAGCTTCTACTTCTGCTCTGATAAGATACCTGAATTTTCTGTGAATGCCTCAAGAGAATAACTTCCCTCCCTCCCTCCCTTTAGTTTCCCTATGGCATTTTAAGTCCAGAAGTCTCCCTGAGATTATTTCTGCTGGGAGTACAGTAAGCAGTTCGGACTGCGCTATGCCAAGTGACTGAGTTGTGCCCTGAATACACAGAGTGTTTACTGGTGCTAATTAATGTTGTTACATCATATTACATTTATTTGGACTCACAGGAGGGTGTTCAACCGCATAGGCAGTACTGCAGGGGCTGGACGCTGCTTGCCAGCATTGCCCGTGCTTACCTGTCTCACCCAGCTCGCATGTTGCGGCACACTAGACAAGTCTGAAATGCTGGAAAATTGAAGGAATCTGCTTTTCTTATCAGGGAGAGGATTTATCAGCTCCTCAGGCTCTGACTCCTGGGAGGATGCTGTAGGTGTATGCTTTTTCTCTGCAATTAATGCACAGGCAAGCTGCTGGGAGCAGCCTGCCGCTGTCTTGGCAGGATTAGGGATGTGAGAGCGCTGCTGAGGATGGCTTCTGCGCGGTGCAGAAATCTTCCTGCCCTCCCCACAGGCCTGGCCTCAGCTTGGAAAATGAACTGGGAGCGTCACGGCTGCTTTAGTGCCTGTGCTTATTCTGGCTAGGGGAGGCTCCTGTGTCCTCTGCCAGCTCCTCTGCTCCGTGGGGCTGATGCAGGGGAAGGCTTGTTTGACCTTTATGCCTGCTCTGAGCTGCTCCTACGTTAGCGAGCGGCTTGCTGGGGACCTCCTGCCACCAAGGGCACCTCCCCAGCCAAGCCTCCCAGTCTGAGCTGGGCAGTAGCTCTGGTGCGGGACAGGAGCCTTGGTCACCCTCTGGGTGATGCACCCAATGTCGCAGGTCAGGCTCCCGGGGCTTGGGCTTGCTGCTTTGCAGCTGAAAGGATTCGGGGTGACCCCTCCAGAGCCCCCCTTGCAGAATGGGTGCCACCACCACATGCACAGGGATGGGCGGCTGGGATTCATCTTTGTGCTTCAGCTGGTCCTTCACAGCCAGTGCAGTACGGTCTGGGAGAAGGGGACAGTTGCAGGCTGTGACATCTTTGGTCCTGAAAGTGGTTCCAAAGGGTTTTTGACGAGGAGATCTGTGCCGCAGTATATCATAACCCTTGATGTTTCCTTTCACTGGGATCCCAGATCTTCATCCTCCAGAAAGGGTTTGGCATCGCCTGAAGCGTCGTCAGAGAACAAAGGCAAAGCTGTTAATTAAGACAGAGCTAATTCTGGCAGCCATCTCGATGCACTGCTGGCTACATGCTGCGGGAGCAGAGGGACTGGCCATGCACACCGGGCATGGGGCTGCTGAAAGCCTTCCTGGAGGCTGTTTGTGCTCTTAGCAGGTCTTTGACCTGCAAAAGGTGCTGCACAGGTGCCTGCTGCGCAGAACTGGAGGTCACTTGTGGCCCGGAGGGGTAGTTCTGCCTTCTGCAGGGTGCTTTGCTGGGGCTGAAGGCAGCTCTGGGACATGGGGTCCTGGAGAGAAGCAAGCAAGATGGGACCTTGTTGGTGGCCTTCTGGTCCCAGAGTGGGCACTGTAGGAGAAGCCTCCTACCCGTGGCTGGCTCAGAGCGGGAAATGGAGCAAAACATGCCAAAAAAACAGCTGGCTTTAATGTCCTTGGTGTGTCCTCCAAGGGGATGCTGGTGGGCATGGTCTCTGTGACTGCTCTGGGGCAGCTGGTGACCACAATCCCATCAGGTGGGCAAGAAAGAGTGGCCCTGTGACACGTCGCTGCCGCTTTCCCATGCCCGCTTTCCAGACAGCAGCATGGCGAAGAGTTTTTTTCTAAGCCTTTTCCTTCAGGAGAAGCAAAGCATTGCTGTTCAGAGACTTGGAGCAAGGCTGACAGAATAGAAAGCTTTTTGAACAAACACAGCTGGCTTTTACCCAGCGCATCCAACTCTTTGGCCAGCTGAAAAGAAATCAGAAGAATATTGATGTATTATTTTTTTTTCCCCATACAAAACCGGCAGGCTTTTTTTGGTCAAACGTTAGTTTCTGAATGCAAGTTTTTTCAGTTGATAGCAATTATTTGGGGAAAAAAAGCCACCAAACAACTGAGGCAGTTCTCTGGATAACTCACAGTCTCAGCTCTTTGCCTCTTGTATTTTCAAACGATTAACATTTTTTTGCTTTGCACATCATGAATATTCTATACTTGAGCTGTTACTGAGTTGTGCTAGATCAGATAAATAACATGGTGTTGCTTTTGTGGCAGACTGGATAAAGATGCAAATAATACTGACATTTACTTCACAGTTTTCTTTCTGTGATCCTCTGAGTGAGTAAACTGGATTGCTGAGATATTCATGGGAAGGAAATGAAGAAGGGTTGTCAAGATGAAAGCAAATTTCCTTAAAACTTAGCCAGAAGGTTCTTGGCAATTTTTTCTGTTATTTGCTCAGCTGAATAGGAGCAGCTTGAAATATATTTTGCACAACCGCAAAAGAAAACTCTTGTTCCCGTGGCACCTCTGAACATTTTTTGCGCAGTCTTTCACTGAACAGCTGATGGTTTTCCAGCCCTCGGTACCTCTGCAGGGCTCCCGGCCCCGCCGCGGCCTGGCTGCAGGCGGGTGACCGTGACCCGGAGGAGCCCTTGCTGCCCCCCTTGCCCTCGCTTTCCCCCCTTCTCCCACCCCTTGCTGCCCCCCTTGCCCTCGCTTTCCCCCTCTCTTCCACGGAGGTGCACGAACTGGGTGGGAGGGAGGGCTAGGGTCGGCTTCGAGCGGTGAGGTGGCTGGGGCGAGGGGGCTGCTGAGCCCTGCGCGGGGCAGAGGGGACGGGGTGAGCCCCCTCCCGCAGGGCCTGGCTCGGGGCCGCGGGCGCACCTCGCCGCCGCCGCACGGGTGAGGCCCCACGCTGCTGGGCACTAGGCCAGGCCGGCGCCCCGGGTGGCCTCAGGGACAGGGGCTTCGGGCTGGCGGCGGTGGGGGTGCCGCGGCCGGTGTCCCCCAGGCCAGGGAGGGCAGCCAGCGGCTCTCGGCCCCGGCGCGGCGCCCAGCAGACGGTGCCGGGGGAGAGCAAGAGGCTGAGGGGGCCCCGCGTCGGTCGGTGGCCGCCGCCTCCCGAGCCAGAGGGGGGAGCGGCCATGTTGCGGGGGGCCGGGGGGCCCGCCTCGGCGTGGGGCCGCCCGCTGGCTCCGGCCGCCGTCAGGGGGCGCAGGCAGGGAGCGGGCCCGCGGCGGGCTGAGCCAGCCGGCCCCCGCCCGGGGTGGCGGCGCGGCGGGCCGAGGGGCCGCCCCGTCGGGGGGTCCCGCTGAGGGGAGCGGTGCGGGGGCCGGCGGCGGGCCGCCAGGGGGCGCCGTCCCCCTTCGGACTGCGGCGCGCGGCGGGCGGGGGCGGTGCGGGGGCGTGGCGCGCCGCGGGGATTGGCGGGGCGGCGGCGGGGGCGGGGCCGGGCGGCGGCGGGGGCCGGCGGCGGCGTGGCCGCACGCGCCACTCGCGGCGGCGATGTGACCCGGGCGGCGCGGGGAGGCGGCGCGGTCCCGTCCCGCGGCCCCGGCCCGGCCCGCCCTGCCCCGTCCCGGCCCGCGGACGTACCCCCATGCCCGCTCACGGCCGCCCGCCGGTAGCGGCTGACGCCTGCGGAGCAGCGACGCGCGGGGCCCGGGGAGGCGATGGCTGCGGATCTGGTGGTGCTGCTCTGCCTGGCCGCCGCCGCGGCCGCCGTGGAAGGTGAGGCGGGACGGGGGGTGCAGAGCGGCGAGTCCCCGCGTCCTCCGCGGCACGCGCGGTCTGCTAGTTCCTCCCGCCGCGACCGGCCCGGCGACACCGGCTCCCCCGCCGGGCAGCACCGCGGGGGCGGCTGCGCAGCGGTCGGGGCTGGCTGCCGGCGCGGCGGGGGGCGCGGGGCTGCCCTCTGTACCGGCCGGCGGAGCCAGCCCCGCTCCCGCAGCGCGGGGAGCCGGCCCGCAGGCGGTGCTGGCAGCCCGGGTCTCGCTCCGGGCCGGGGGGGGGGCTCGGGAGGGGCCGTGGGGTTCCAGCTCCCGGCGTCGGCTTTGGGAAACCCGCCGGGGTCTGGGTGGGATGGACGGCTCCGGTGGGTCCCCTCCGCGGCAGAGCCCTGCCCGCGGTGGCGGCGGGGGACACCCCCAGGGTCTCCCTGGGTCCCCTCCCCGCAGAGCCCTGCCGGGGTGGCAGTGAGGGACACCCCCAGGGCCTGTTCTGGATCCCTTCCCCGTAGGGCTCCTTTCCGGGGTGGCGGCGGGGGACACCCCAGGGTCTCTTTGGGTCCCTTCCCCGGGGTGGCGGCGGGGGACAGCCGCAGGGGCCGTGGCCGTGCGGAAAGCTGCGTCTTGGCACCGTCCCGCTCCTGTGCCTCGCGACGGCGGTGGGAGCTGAGGAGAGCCTTGTGGAAGCGGACGGGCGCACTGGGAGGTGCGGGCTGAGGGTCCCCTTCCCTGGGACAGCCGGGTGCGGGGGCGCCTGGCCCGCTGGCGGAGCGGCGGGATGGACGCGTGGCCATCCATCCCCTCGGCCGGGTGCGTCCCGCTGGGCTCAAGGCTTTTCCCGTCACCCGACCGGTTGTGGGACTGGCTGTGGCCCGGGACGTGCCCGCAGGTACCAGCCAGCCTCGGGGCATCCTGCCTGGCAGGACCACCAGCTCATCCCACGCTCGTGCTGGTGCATCGATGTGCTCCGGCCGGCACGGCTTGCAGAAGTATCGCTTGTATTATTTTTTTTTCCCCTTTTATTTTGCCGCTGCCTCTTCTTTTTCCCTGGTACAACACGGGCAAACGGGCTTGTGGCAGCGGTTGCCCGGTGCTTGAGCGGTGGCTGCGAGCAGGGGACGTGGTGCAGCCCCTCGCTTGTTGGCAGAAGAAACGTGTGGGTGTGGGGAGATGATGCGTGGGGGCTCGTGGGCGAACCGAGCTGCCGTGGGGCTTGGCTCTTCCTTGGGGGAGGGGGGATTTAGCTGATGTGGGCATAGATGCGGCTGAACTGGAAGGTGCCAGAGCCCAGCAGCTCAGCTCTGGGCAGCACGGAGCTGGTTCTGGAGCCGGAGCACTGCTGCGGTGGTACCCAGCGGGATGGGAGCGGTGCTGGCCGCAGTGCCCTCCGCTCGCGAGCATGCCGGCTGGATCGCGGCAGGCAGGCCCTCTTGCTGCGGCATCTGCTTTTGGCTGACCCAGGTGTTTGCTTTTCTTATTTCTCGGGTTTCCTACCTCATTGCATCTCCATAGAAATAACTCGGGGTGGAAATGCGAATGCCTTGCTAAGCGTGATGCAAGCAGGCGTGTGTTTGCTCGGTCACAAAGCCACACGTGAAAGCACCAGACCTGTTAGCAGCGTTTCGGGAGCCAGTGTTTGCAGCGTCAGCAGCTTGAGGCACTGCTGGAATGGGGGGTGGCTGGGAGACCTGGCTCGGTCCCTGTCTGAGAGCGCTCCTGGGTGTTGTGTCCCTGTGTCACACGGGGTCTTCCCCAGCTTGTCCCGAGCTGCCCCAGGAGCTTGTGCAGGGCTGGCAGAGCCAGCATCCCTGCCCGGGACTCAACCTGTTGAAGAGCCATGTTATTTCTACTCTGCCGAGGAAATGACTTGGGTAGTAGAGTAGTATTCTGGGAGAGATCTTGGATTTAAGGGAAAATCTTGGATGGGGAATTTCTGAGGCAGAGCAATTGAATCTGATTTGGAGTTAAGGCGACAGTTTCCTGGCGTGGTTGTGTAAAGAAAACACCTTTTTATGGAGCTTATTTGAATGTTACAGATCCTGTTGGTGCGGAGGCTGAAATTGCTAGATTGAGACGTGGGTTTGGCTAACTGGGCCGAAGCGTCTCCCAGAGCCTGACCCGCGCTGGGGTCTGGCTTCCCCTGAGCGGCCGCAGATGGGTTTTGCCAGCCGCCCTCTCTGGCAACCAGGCAAAGCCACAGCTGAGCACGGCCGGCTGCGGCTGGGGGGGGGAAGGCTCCCTGCATCCCGAAGAAGCCTTTGAGACAAAAAGTCTTTTTTCCGGGATGGCAGGGGGGAGGTGTCTGGGGGTCTAGACCTGGCTGGAAGGGGAGGAGGATACAGCTGGGGTCAGGGCAGGGGCTGCCTGCAAGCATATCTCTCTCCCCTCTGTAAAACCCTGCTATTTTTTATAAAATAAAAAATATTTTATAATGCAGGTTATAAAACCCTGTGTACCATTGCCTGTGGTACGTGAACCTGGAGATAGTCGCTTACCTGAGTTTCCTTATGGTTACTTGATTTGTACCAAATCCCGTGGCTTAGCTGGCCATTTTCTGCTGGATACCTGGAAGCTTATGCTGGTTTTTTTTTTTGTTTTTTTTTTTTTTTTCTTGTGTGTGTGGCTTGTGAAGAGGAAGAGAGACATGAGAAGATGACAGGAACAAATACTGTCTCTCCCACACCCTGCAATCACTCAGGAGCCGCTCGCGTGCTCTTTCTTGTGTTAGCTGAACCAAATATAATCACGTTTAGCATACAGAGAGGGTGGTACTGAGCCGATGTTACATGTTTTAACTGGGGAGCTGTCAGGGTTTGAGGTGTCGGTAGGTCAGATGGGGCTGTTGTCCGTTGTGGTGCAGCCTCTCCACGTACGCTGTTTAATCTGCCTACCTGCTTACCTATCTGTCATCTCCCTTCCTTGCGCCTGCTCTTTTAAAAAGCAGGTTTTTCTCTGTCTCCTGTATTGCTGCTTGCAGCATCACAACAAGCAAAGTGTGAGGAGGGAGGTGGAAAGCCCTGGTCAGGGCTGGCAGATCCAGCTTAGTTTTGCTTCCCGTGCTTATCTGCTCTCCTGCCTGCCTGGCTTTTGGAACCGCAGCCTGGGAGAGGACCAGGGAAAGGGGTTTGGTTCGAGAGCGATGTCCCTGGCTCCTGCTCCGTGTGTGCCACCCACCTCGGGTGCCCTGTCTCCTCCCGTTTTGGCTCGGGATGCACGCATCTGTTGCAGGCATCCTTTGGGCTTCCTCCGCTTCCGCCAGGCGCCGGAGCGGTGCCGGCACCGAGCAGGCTGAGAGCCGGCGGACGCCGCACCGCCCTTCCCATCGCTGCCACTGCCATCACCACGTGGGCTTCCACCTTTGGCCCAGCTGCTTCACCCGCAGCAGAGCAGTTTTCAAGGAGAAGCTAGAAATAAGCCTTCAAGAGAGAATTTACAAGTGCTAGTAACTAGCTGTCCCTTTACTTGTGCTTTTTTTTTTTTTTTTGCACAAACTATCTGGGGATAAAACCCCAAACCCTAAGGGGAGAAACCTTATTCTTGGCTTGATGAGCGAGCCCAGATCTTGTCGGCCTGAAGGCAAAGCATTTTGTCAAGTCATGGAAAAGGGGCCTGAGACCCCAGATGCCTGTGTTGCCTCTTTGTGACTAACGGCTGGTATTTCCACTCATGAGGAAGGTGGGGTCTGTGATAAATGCGTTTCTTTTTCTGTCCTTTCTGCTCACCACCTCTGTATGGAAATGGGGTTACCGCCCTGTGCTCCCCGGGGGTTTAGTGGCCCTGTCTGCTGTGGCGAGAGCTGCCAGGGCGATTTGCAAGGTGGCCTCTCACCCATCCTGGGTGCAGCTCCTGACACAGCGGGACAGAGTAAAAATCTTCCGCTGGCCTTAAAAATAAGAAGAAAATATTTATATTGCATAATGGAGTAGCCTGAATGCATTTGTCTGGCTCTCGATCCAGGCCGTGGGGGTGAGAAATAGATGTTTCTAGCAGAGATGGGTTCTGTAATCTGAAGAAATACTCCGGTTTGGTGAAAAGGGGGAAAACGGTGCCTTGGGCAATGGGTCAGCAAAGTCTTGGAGACACTGGTCCCCAGTGCAGCAGGAATGCTGTGGGGTGAGGCTGATGGAAGAGATGCTCGGAGCAAGGCTGAGGCTCGTGGAGCGCTGCTGCTGTAACGCCTGTGGTGTGTGCTGTGCTGCTCTCGCTGAGGTCCAGCCAGCTTGAGGAGGCTTATTTTTACCTCTCCCAGCTGTAGGTACGAGCTCATCATACCCTGGCATGGAAGTGGCTTCATGCAGGAGCCCCAAACTTGATGACACTGCCTGAAGGGTGCTGCAGCAGTCTGTTCACAGGGTCGGTATAAGCAGTCATTTAACAGCATTGTGAGGCTGAGTAAATAGTTGGGGTTGGGGAAGGGAATGTTTTCCCCAAATATTCATTAGTATTTGAAAGTGCATTTCAATTTGACCTTGTTCTCTTTCTGCAAACATTTGAGCTATCAAGTGTTGCACGCATGAATACTTGCACAAGGCAAATGTTAAGCTTGGGTATTTGCTGGGTAGCAATTTGGAAAGGCATAGCCTGGGTTGTATGTTGGGAAGCAGGAGTGTGCGTCGCTTACGGAGGGCGCTGGAGCCGGTGTGATGGAAGTGGCGCAGATACCCCACGTGGTAGGAGTTTGAGTCCACTGGTGACTGAGGGCACCTTGTGAAGTGGTGCTGCGTGGTAGGGATGGCAAACAGACGTGACTCCAGAAGGCATTCAGATGATTGTGGGCCACCTGGGAATGCAGGGTGCTTCTGCTGGCTGAGCCCCTCCATCCCTCCCTGCTTCTCCTCTCGGCGGAGGTTGGTATGGGAGCAGAAGTGTGCAGAAAAGGATGGAGTGATTTCACAGAGGGATCAGGAGAGAGCTGGAACAGCTGGAACCGTGGGTGGCGGTGAGGCACTGAGCTGGTAATTTCACAGTCCAGCTTTTAGGGGCTGCAAATACACTGCTTCCAAAAGGGAGCAGCTTGGGAGGCTGCTTGGGAGTGTGCAGGGGAGGGGGCAGGTGCCGGGCTGCTGTAGACTGTGCACTAGCAGGTAGACGCAGCACAGCCCTTTCCTTGGGGACAACAAGAGCAAACTCTTGCCCAGATCAGCTCTGTGGCTTTCCAGATAAGTGGCAGACATGGGAGATACAAGGCTCCCTCCTGCCCTGTAAATGTGGTCACTCACAGCCACAGCTGATTTTGGGGGAATTTTCTGGTTTTGGTCACCATCAGTTTTCCAGAAGTCACATTATGAGAAATGGTGAGAAAAGTGGGATGTCTGTTTGCAGGAGCTAAAGGTTCTGTGCTTTATTTATTTATTTCTCGTGACTTTTGAATTATTAAAGCGCGTTCAGCAGAGATTAACTTTCCCTGCTCAATATTTATTATTGTTTCATTTCCCTGGAAGTTGGAGCTATGAGAGCTTTGATAAATGGACTGAAAGGTTCTGTAGTTTCTCTATAGCTAATCTAGACATCCCCCTATCCTTTGCTGAAAAGCTAATTTGTAATTTCCTATGGTAATGCCGCTTAGTGAATTATAATGATACACTGGGGTCTGTTTTTCCTCCTGGTTCTCTGTTGGGGGAGTAACGCTACTATCAGAAAATGGTGTGAAACCTGGAAACTGGCCATTAGTCCCCTAATTTTTGGTCAGATAACAAGAATCCAGAAATCATGTGGACCATATGGTCCGTTTTGTCAAGTCTGGGCTGGGAAACGTACGTCTCCCCTGAGTTTGGTTTCTGCAGGAGGGATGGGAGCGGTGGTTGGAGCTGTGCCGGAGGTGGCACCGCGTACTGATGCCACAACCTGTCTGGCTGCGTGGGTTTGCATCTGTGACCGGAGCCTGGTGATGTGCAAAATCCCTGCTTCTGGAAGCCTCTCCCACCACCCCAATTATAAACAAGTGTTATCAGTCTTTTGAATAATTGAAGAGGCTTTCTGTTGAATATTTAATTACAATAATATTTGGTTAGCGGGGGTTGTTGGTCTCCTTTTGTGCAATTGAGAATTGCTGCAAGAAAACAACCTGTTAAAAGAAAATGTTGTTGTCTATGATCATTGATTTTTCTTTTTTTTTTTTTTAAGCTAATCAGTTACTCCGTTGAAATTGGTTAATTAGCTCAGCTCCATTAAGACACTTTGGCATTTAAACTTGATGTTTCTAAATAATTATAGTTTTGCCTGCTAAGCCCACAACCCAGGGTGACCTAATTACTATTAAAGCATACATGCTTTAGTCTGGCATTAATAAGTTCCTGCTGGGAGCCCTGCGGTGAAAAATCACAGAGGCAACAGTTCAAAAGGGAAGGGGCTCTGTGCCGAGCCCGGCCGAGGAAGATGACTTTCCTTTGGCCTTGCTTCTTCCAACCTAAACCTGGCGGGTGGGATGCTCCCATGGGAAGGAGAAGAGCCCAAGAGCAGTCGGTCCCTGCAGCCCCCAGAGCATCCCCACGGCTGGTCCCTCTGTGCCATCTGCTTTTGGGGCAGGTGGAAGGTGATGGCAAGAGGTCACCTGGCAGAGGAGAGGGTTAGGAGTGGTTTTAGTTAATGAGTGTTAATTTGCTTGCTTTCTCTTCTAAGTCATCCCCTTTAATAAGCATGTGGAGTCCTTTCGATGTCTTTGCAGATGGTGGAGAATATACAGTAATAAGTTTATCTTGGTGTGTGGTTTTTTTTTTTTTTGCCTTTGGAAATAGCCATGCCAACTAGTTAGGGATTAGTAAAGCCTCGAGTATGTGCTTGTTAGTGTAGTAAGAAAAATGTTTGATATCTGGGGAAGCATCCAGTCAGTGTTACTGGTGTTCGAAGCTTATTAAGCTTTAATTTGTTATGCAGCAAGTAAAAGTGGTGGCTGGGTATAGGTAAGAAGCTGTGGAATTCTTGCTTTTCAGCTGTTTCCTCCCATCCCAGGTCAGGGCTTCGTCATGACTTTAAAGGATTGTTTCATGATATTTTCTCCCAAAAAGTCCTCCTGGCATTATGCCTTCCTCTCCGATGCGCCGGTACCCTGTGCGCCACATCCCAGCAGCAACGGGCACCACAGTTTGCTTTTTGCCTGGCTATATATTTTTTTTTTTGAGGGGTAGGGCAGCTCAGCCTGCTGCCCTGGTGTTTGGCAGCGCAGGATGCTCTCTGCTCCTGGCTCTGCCATCTCCTGGGAAGCCTCTCCGGTCCTGCAAAGCCCAAGACCTGTTGCACACCCATGTTTTTGCCTCCCTTTTCCTATTTTCTTTCCATTTGCAGGGCAGAGCATGGGGATGCTTTCCCCCCCCCCCCCCCCCCCCCGTGCCCAGCCTTGCATGCCAATCCCCCAGGGTAGAGCAGGTCACCTTCTGGCTTCGACTCCGGATGGAGGTTGTGCTTATCCTTGAGCCCAAAACCTGGGAAAACGGGACTGTGGTGTCTGCTTTTAAGCCCAGATCGATCCCCCCGTGCCCGCTCCCTGCTGCGGGTGAGCCAGCAAGCAACACCTGAAATACATCCAGGTGGTAAAGGGAGGCGACCAGGGGCTGGTGTTGGTCCCCTTTCTCCTGGTGTTAAAACCTACGCCGTGGGTGGAGGGGTGAAGCAAGGAACAGCAACGATTGAAGTTTTATGGAAGATTTTTTTTCTTTCTTTTCAATCAGAGTCCAGGGATGGGCCTTTGATTACTAGAGGCCTCCGCTCGCTTCAGTCACTTCCTTAGCCGCGGGGTCGGAGCTGACTCATTATCATCCTCACTAGGGTCCTGTTGTATGAGGATAATTGCTTTTTGCTCAAAAGACATTAAATCACCGCAGAAGAGGCGAAGGGGTGTGAATTACATCTTCCCGGGAAAACCAGGAACCCAGCAGAAGAGTTGGAAAGGAAATACTGTCCCTGGGGGGCAGGAGGAGAAGAGGCTGGTGATGGGGCTGTGCTCCACTCCTGCTGGGCAGCCCCCTTCCCTCCGGCTGGCAGAGGACAGCCTGGGGTGGCCTGAAGAAATAACTGTGGGCTGGCCTTAGCTGGACGCTTTATTATTATTATTTTTTTTTTCACCCAACACCTGTCGCTTCATCTTTCCAAATGCCCAAGAAATGAGATGGGCGCTAGGGACAGAGCAGGAGCAGGATGCTCTGATTGCTCTGGGAGGCATCAGCTCTGCTTTTATTTTGAAACCAATGTGTTTGTAAGGAGCAAAATTTGGCTTTTCAAGATCACCGGTGTCTTGCCAGCAGTACTTCTTACAATGTTTTTGACTAGTTCAGGACCTTCACCTGGCGTGGCGCCCCCGTGTCGCTCCATCGGTGGGCTTTGCCCACAGTACACAGCAGCGCAGAGGTGCCCTCGCCGTGCGGCCGTTCCATCCCTGCGCTTCTGCTGTGGTTCTTTTTAAAGCAGTCATGTTGGGTCCCTGTGTCCTTTAGCGAGTGCTGGAAATGATGGGCATGACCTGGCTGCAAGTGAGCCTGAGGTGCACAATGCTGCTGCCCAGCCCCTGGGGCTTGGCTGAAGCTGTCCAGAAGCTTTCATGCAAGTGGATGAACCACCTGGAGATGCGTGGCATTTGCTGTCTGTGCTTTGCCCCTTGAAATGAAATTGCTGGTGGGGGTCTAGGTCCTTTGAGACCATCAGGCTCTCGATAGAGGCACTGTGGGGTCAGATATAATGATATTATTTGGACCAGATATGAAGCTGTAAAGTGGTAATTTATGGTTTAATAAAATACAGGAGGATCAGCCCTATGCTGTGATTCCTGGGGAGGGGCATGCGCCTCCTTGAGCCACAGGCATCACACCAGGTAACCTTACTCTTGCTCAGTGAAATGGAGAAAAGCATCAGCTGTGCAGGATTTAAAGGTGCCAATGCTTGGACCCAGCCTGGATAGGGCCCTCCCGAGCTCTGGCCATCAGCTGGTGATGCCCCCCACGACCCACAGATGCTGAAACCAACCTTGCAGAGGAGGGGAGGTGGATGCGGGCTGGTGGGAACTTGTAAGGTCAGTAGCTAACTGTGTTCGGTGTCTTTCTAAAAATCATCTTTTATTATCCCTCCTTGTGCCATGCGTAGGTTATTACTGAAATGGCTGGCACCACTGCGCACACGCGGGAGTCTGCTGCGCTGAAAGGCTTGCTTGAAAGCCTGCCGAAAGCTATAAAAAGACGCTCATTAACTTCAATGGGCTTTGGCCGAGGCTGGAGAAAATGGGCTGCTTTGAGAAGGATGCCGCTTAGAGCACCCTCTGGCTCTGCCTTTGTGTGCCAGTGCTGGGCTTTGCTCGCCAGGGCTAACCAGGGATGGGGAAACCCCTACTTTTGCACAATTCTGGTCCTTAATAACATGTGAGAAGATGGTCCAGCTGCCTCCAGCCAGTGGGACCCACTCACAGCATCCCCACGGCTCGCTGCCGAGGGGGCGTGGGGGGCGATGGATGGGCGCCTGCCTTACCCTGTGCCCTGATAACCCCTGTGTTTTCCCACCCCGTGCCAGACACGGACCCTGCCGGGCTGGCATGCAACTTGGTCGCTCCCAAATGTGATCTCTTGAGCATCAGCCCAGCAGATTTTTGGAGGTGGTTTGCAGCAAGGCACTTCTTTATTTCTTTAAAGCTTTGCGACATTCAGGGGAAACTGGGATGTCTTTGAAACATTTAAAGTATTCCTAATAGGTTACCTTGAAAGCTTTCTTCAGTCTTGAATGAATCAAAGTGCAAATGTTTATAATGCAACACCCACACAGGCTAGGAGAGGAATTTTATTAAGGCAGGAGAGTCAGAAAACAATAATAATAAAACATGTTTTATGAAGTTGGCAAGAAACTTATAAACTAGGTGAAGTTTTACAGCATATGAATTTGATACAAGTAGTAAATTTGAATTCCCAGGCTAGTCCTCAGGTCTTGCTCTTTATTACCTGAAATAACATTCTCCACTTTTAATAGCTGGCTGCGGCAGAGTGAACGTGGTTTTATCTTTCTAAATGATCTGCCATGCGTGTCTTATAATCAAACTTTCACCTATCCGGAAGACTTCAGCCCTTTCCTTGAGCAACACAACGGCTGTTGCTAATTAGCAAATTACTGCCTTTGGCTTTGCTGTGGCAGGGGGGACCTTGGAAATCCTTCCACACATCCCCTCATCTGGATTATTTAGATTTTTTCCCAGCAGAAACCACCTTACTGTCTGATAAAAGAATACATTTTGTCAATACATCAGCAGAAAGGGACTGAAAGATGCTCCCAATAAATCAGGGTGTTGCAGTAATAAGCCGCTGTGCTTCCCCACTCGTGGTGCTGCTGGGAGGGATGTGGGCGCTTGCTGGGGCGTTGTTGCGAGGTGACCGATGGCCTTTCGAGGTGTCTGGGGCTCTCTTGCCACTTTCCCAGCAAGGAGGTTTCCTTGCGGTGCAGTCCAGGGGCTGGTGAGATTCCGCTGCCTGAGCTGGCTTTGTCTCCATGCCGGGGTGGCTTCCCAAGGGTGGCTTCTAATGACCTCCTGGCCATGCCTCTGGCTCCTGCGTGCCACTCGGCTGCCAGCAGCTGTACATGAGGGAGGCGTATAAAAACGGTTTGTCAGACCCCTGTCCTGTCTGTGCACACTCCAGCAGATTATTCCTCTTCAAAAAATACGTGATTACTTAAGTAAAGCATTCTAACTAATTGCCAAATTATTCCCTTTAAAATGGGAAAGTAATTAGGGATGTTTTTTTTAAATAGGCTTCCCACCCTTGGATCTGCTGGGATTAGCGTATGTGGGTGTATAAATATTTAGTTTCCAAGGACTTTTTTTTTTTTCCCTTCCTTGAAGAAACAGCAGGCAGCAGCTATGCTTGGACACTTTCCCCAGCATCCAAAATATAATTGAAATTAAAGATGACCCACAAAGGAAAATGAAATTCAAGTTTTTCTGGCGCGATGCACCAAGCTGGCTTTCAAAATCAGGGTTCCCTCTGGTTATGTTTGAAGTTAAAGAGAAGGAGTTTTGCCATGGGGTGCTGGGATGCTCGGGGGTGATGGAGAACAAGTACAGCCCTGCATTGGTAAGAGCTATGGTTGAGCGTGGTGGGCTTGGTTGAATCTTCTGCCTCCAGCTGCCCACTAGCTTGGAAGGAATTTTTGAGCTTGTTTCCGTTCATGGAGGTCTCTCTAACATCCAAACAATTTAGACTTTTTGGACTGAGGGGCTTTGATGTTTGGATTCAAAACCGTGTCTTGTTTTGAAACTCGTTGCAGCATTTGCTATGTGTTTGTAAAGCTGGGAAGGCTAGCAAAAAGGACCTGAAATCAGAAACAAAATATGTAGCTAGATTAAAAAATGGTTTTAAGAGAGTGATCTGGTGGAGTTGCAGATTAAAGGAACAGTTGAAACCAGTAATTTGTGCAGCTCTCCTAGAGGTCAGCATCCCTCAAGACTCCCAGAGCCGTTCCTACAGCCAACAGATAGCCTCGCTGAGCCAGGGGAGGCCAGAACTTTCATTCCCCATTCGTCCAATGAATAAATCCCAAGCCCTAGTGAAGCACTGGAAAGCCACCAGAAGAAAACCTGGCTCATAAGACCACCTGCAGAGCCCCAAGGTTTGGAGATCAGAAGCTGTCATTGGTGTGCCACGTGGCTTAGGTCCCCACCCTGCTGCTGGGGGATACTTATAAGGTACTTTTGGGCTGTCTGTGCTTAAAATGCTCATGCACCCATCGTTTCTCTGTCTGGCAGGGGTTACTTACTGCGGGTGTTAACCCAAGGCTGCCTTTTGGGTGCCTCAGTCTTTCTTTCAAGGATTTCATTTGTGCTGTTCAGCTGTAATTGGCAACTTTGAGACTTTTTGTTTGCCTGCCTGCATGCTGGAGAGCCTTCAGAGGTTGTTTAGGAGGCAAGGGGAGCCTGCAGAGTTAGATTTTTTTTTTGTTATTATTATTATATATTATTATAATTAAAACATATTTTTAGCAGCTGAAATTCGAGCCCGTCTGGGTATTTATACAGCAAGTTGTTTTGGATGAGGAATAGGCCAAGATAGTCACGTGGTTGGGGCCAACGTGAAACAAAAGAATCCATTTATTATCCAGGCAGGAAATTTGTTCTTCGGGATGTTGTAGCTGCAGACATAATGATTTCATTTCCTCCGGTTCACCCAGATTAATGGCTTGTGCTCTTTTGTTTGTGTGCCTGTGTTATTTCTGCACCGTGGCTTTGCCTCCTGCTCTGTGCCAGTGTGTGCGAACATGTGTGCAAGTGCCCTGGGCAATGGGGGGGCGTGGGGGCGGCAGCAACCTGCTTGGGCCTTTGGAGTGGGGTGGGATACTGGGAGAGCCAAGCGAAGCCTCTGGGACCGCCCTGGGGTGCCCTTCCTGGCAGCAACCGATGTCCTGGTGCACATGCATCTCTGAGGGTCTTCTCCTCCTGCATCTCCAGGAGTCTCCCTGCCCTGCCACGCTCACTGGGACAGCGAGGGGGGGGTTTCCTATGAAGCTGTGATGGGATGGAGGAGATGGAGAGAGGCAAGTATGAGCGTTGACCTTAGGGAAGGCATGAGACTGGCGTGTCTTCTCCATGGTCATGCTCAAGGGTGTATGTAGGTAGGAAACCTGAACCTTTGCACCCTCGCAAGCATCATGTCAGCAAACAGCTCCTTTTCCCGGGGAGCCGTGCCGACGGGCAGGGATGCAGGCGTCAGCCTGTGGCAGTGGGTGAGCAGTTCCTTCCTTGCTGGCGGGGTTGGCCTTTCATAGCAGGCAGGTCCCAGCCCCTGGCAGGGCTGCTTGGCCATCTGGAAGCTGGTGGTGCTTACACTCCCTCCTCGATAAAAAAACAATAGACCCATATTTGTGGACACTACAAGATTAGTGGCAGCCTTAATTGCTCCCTTTCTCCCTCTCTTGAGTGTTTGGCTTTCAAAAGTGATGTGACAGGGAAACGATGCCTTTGCATTGCTGTCGCCTGATTGGTCCTAGCAGGGTTTTGGCACGGAGCTTTTAATTTACTGTGTGCAGCATGACCATGACCTTCTGTTCTGGATTAATCTGGAGTAACCTGGTGGAGTTGGAAGCACCCTTCTGTGATGAGGAGTTGAACTGCCTGGGATCCATGCTGCAGAAGGCTTGGTGAGCATCTTACAGCCCCTGTGGCTAGCTCTTCCTCCTTCCCTCCTTTAGGTGTTTCTGCTTTAAATTTGGGGAGGAGAGGGAGTTTCTGCCACCTCTTCTGGGGGAGATTTCCCTGCAGGGACATACCCTGCTGAAGGAGGACCGTCATGGCCATCAAAGTACATCTGCCATCACTCCTGCCATCCTTCCATCTTCTGGGTCCTTGTGTGCAATGATCCTGCCTTGCACATGTGTTGCTCCTTCTTGCTTTTGTGCCATAAGGGGTGCGTGGGGCTATAGGTGTGAGCCCACCATCTGAAAGCTGAGGAGAAGAGGGGTGGGGAGCTCCTGGTGCCCCGTCAAGCTGCGGGCACTTTCTCCCCACTTGCCTGCCCTCCCAAGTCACTCCCGTGTCACCCAGGTGACAGAATTTGTGACGATGTGACAGCTCCGTTGCACAGAAGATGATGAACAGTAATGAGACACAGAGCACAACGTGCACTTAAAGTGATTTATTTCAGTATGGAAACCACAATCAGGGAGGATGGGTCAGTGTCATCAGGAGAAGAGGTGGGTATGGAGATGAGCTTAGGGGAAACTTTATCATCAGCTGGCACTACTTTAAAAATGAGCAGAGCTGGCACTGCGTGAAATGGAGCTGTGCTGGTCACACCGGGACCATCCCTTGCCCATGGAGGATCACAGGCACCTCCTTGGGGTCTGGCTGGTGACCGGGCTTGCAGGCTGCCGGGGGCGGCTCTGGTGGATTTCTCTTGCTTGCCTCCCTACAACCCCGTGTTGAAAGTTTTTGACGAGGTGTCACCCATGTGTTAAATCAGCTCTACCCATGCATTCGGAAAGGAGACTGTCCTGGTGAACAAGGGGGAGAAAAATAATCCCCCGAACCTTGCCTTGGCGCGGCTCCCAGCGTGCAGATGGCTGTCCTCGTACTAGAGCCTCTTCCCAGCTTGCACCCGTGCAGGTGCCGGGGCTGGAGGCAGGGGTGTGCTGGGCGGGCCAGCTGCCAAGCAGCACCTCCTGCCAGCATCCTCCTCTTCCTCCCCTTCCTCGCCTCCCAGGGCTGGTGGGAGCAGTGGCCGCTCCGCAGCTCAGCCGGCCGCTGCAGCCTGCGGGAAAAGCTTGGCATAAGCTGGGTCCCAAGCAAAGTCTTGAGATTTAAGGTTGATCTAGAGGAGTGCTTGTTTTTCCTCTCTTCTTACAGGATCCAGGGGTCCTGGCTTGGAGGGATGTGTGTGTGTGTGGGGAGTGTAGGACCCAGTGCTGCCTCCGCGCAGGCAGGAGCTGGGGGAGGCAGGCAGCAGTTTGCCTGCTGCTTCTGGCACAGCTTGGGTGATGCACCAGGAGCTCATGAAGAGGGGTCCTGAAGTCCCTGCTGTGCACCTTCTTGATGAAGAGCATCTTCCAAAGGGGCGATTGCAGTCGCTGATAGCTATCAGCGTATTCGGGCGAGGGTTTAACAGAGCCCCGCTGGCCCGTCGGAGCTGGTACGGCACCTTGTGTGAATGGGCGCTTAGAAATCTTGGCAAACACATTTTGTTATTTACTCAACGGACCAGCTGTCATCTGTGTGTGTAGCTAAAGATGGCTCAGATTGATAGTAATGTTTTCAGGAGGGGGTGCAGGATAGTTACAGATCCTGGCCATTGGGTGTTTTGATCAAATCTGGAATTGGAGAAGAAAAAAAAATAAAAAATTAGGTAAGTCCCAGGCAAAGCTGGGAGTCCCAAGGGCTGGGTTTGCAGGGTGTTTTGGGAAGCACCATTTGGATGTGAAGCCAGAGCAAAAAACCCAGTGGGGTCTGCTCAAGGGCTTCTCTGCCCTTTGCCCTGTTGCCTGTCCCCCCTTTGCCCTGTCGCCTGTCCCCCCCCGACAGGGCGCTCTGCCAAGGTGTCCCCAGGGGATGGAGGCAGAGCCTTCCCCCGTCCTGTCCGCGTCCTGACAGAGGCTTCCCCATGGTGCCGGCAGCCCTGTGCGCTCCTGTGTCAGCACAGATTTATTTCCCTTTGCCTCTCACGCTCTTTGCCTCATTTGCACTCGCGAGCTGACTCCATATGGTGCAAAAACTGGAGAGACGATGCTCGGCGCGGCGGCCGGCGCTGGGAGGGGAGGTGGCGCAGGGAGGTGCTTGCCAACGAGCTTTTGCAGTTTCTTCCGTTTGAGGTTCAATATTTCCACCTCCTCCCCTCGATGGCTGTGCTTCTGTGGCCAGGGCTGAGCTCGTCACCTCTGGTGGCAGCCAGAGCATCCCTGTGCATTCCTACTCTCGCTCCCCTGCTTTCCCTCCACTCCCTGCCAAGACCCCCAGCGTGTGAGCGGGGGATCTTCGGGATGTGTCCTTGGACCAGCAATGTTGTTGCTTTGTTTGGTTCTTATTTAAACTGGAAAATTACTGGCTGGCCTCCCTGAAATCCTTACTACATGTCAGATGCTGCATTAAAAAATACAGGATCAGTCTGGCTGTGGTTGTTCTGTGCTGGGGCCGTGCTGGCAGGCTCATCCCACAACTCCACACTCGCTTGTCCAGAGCGGGATTTTTCTTTGCAAACCTCTAATTTTGGTGGGGCGATTTGGTTTCTGCCTCGACCGAACAGTCTGGCTTTGACTCTTGGCATCCAGGGGTTTTGCTGGGGTGAAAAGGGAGGCTTTTCTCACAAATTTTGGTGTTTGGGGGAAATTCCGAGCACTTGGCTGCGTTGCGAGGAGGTGCGCATGGGTGAAGGGATGCCGCTCGCTAAGCTTGAGTCCCCTGACGGTGCTTCCTCACCATCTGAGCAGTCTGTCATGTTCGTAGCTCATGCAGAATCCCTTTGACATTTTAAAATAAGATCTAGTAAACAGGAGCTGGACGATGCCAGGTGCATCTCTCGTTGTGAGGGCTCTTTGACAGCACGGCTGGCATTTTAGATTTAGGGCTCTATGAGATGCATGTTTTTGTAGCGAGCACGAAGCTTTTCTGGAGAATGTGGTCCAAGACAATGACTCATCCTGAATCTCTAAAGAAGTGATGGCGTGTAGGGAAATGCAGGATAAATGTTTTGATTTTTAGAGCTTTCCTCACAGGCGGTGTTATCCCGGAGCAAGGCAAAATAAATCCAGCGGGGAAGGAGAGCATCAGGGAAAGGGGGGACGGGTCTGGTGCATTAGTTCAGCCAAACCTAATGTACTTATTCCAGCGTTGCCTCTGTGCCGGTGGCCTTGAAAGTCGGCTTTGCAGCCAAGCATGGTGCAGCCCTAAGACCCATATGAGCACGCTGCTGGGGAGAACCCCCCGTGGTCCCACAGGTGAGCGTCTTGTGTATCCAGGCATGAAGGCTACGTGTCCTTTTAATTGATCCTAGCACGTGCAATTGCAGATGCTGTTGATGTTTATGGCTGCTTTGTCTTCTCAGTCAACTAATTTTGTATTTAAAGGCTATCATTTCCAAGTGAGTCCCAGTCGATAAGGAGCCTGGTTCCACTGAACTCGTTAGGCTTCAGTGGCCCATGGCTGTGAAATCTCAGAACACTGCTCTTTCTTACTCCCACCCCCACCCCCCCTCTTCTTTTTGGGGTTCCTTACTTTCTCGTAGCGTGATGAAGATCGAGCTCCCTCTTCCCAAGAGGAGACCTGCTGGCAGAATGCCCTTCCCTTGGAGAGCTCACTTGCTTCCATTCAGCCTTGCTGGAGCACACCATGTGCAGCTGATGCTGGTACACGGCTGTTGAACGCAAAGTGAGCTACAGAAAAGCAGCAGAAAATATGAAGCTGTTGACATCGCTACCTGATGTTTGCTTTATCCTTGCCATCACTGAAGGCGCTGTGCTCCCCCTGGGATGTATGATGGGTTGGGGTACTGGATCTCCCTTGGCTGGTGAGATGGTTGTCCAAGCCAGCTGGTCTCCACCCAAGAAGTCCAGTGATGTGCGGCTGCTGTGCCCAGCTCGTGCTGAAGCCACCTGACTGTGTGGCAAGGGATAGAGTGTCCTCTGGCACCTGACCTTCAGTCTTCACCTGCTTTGGTGTGTGCTCCTGGGTGGTGGCAGCGTGGATGGTGAAGAGTGGGTGATTGCCCTTCCCCAACCTAAGCAATCCTTCATGCAAGCCAGACCTCACACTGCGTAGCTGGACCTCAAGCTGGAGGGTGCTACCGCTCCTGGGCAGCCTCGCAAGAATTTCAGAGGTCAGGGTTTCTGGGAAAGTCTCTGCCTATCCCAGGGCGGCTGAGTTCCTCTTCCACATCTTCTGGAGGATGAAATGAGTAACTTCCAGTCTTGACCTATGGTGATTTTTGGGGCAGGCTGCAGCGTTCAGAGATGTTGGCTGGCAACCCAGCCTTGTGAAAGCAAAGATGAGGATTTAAATGCACAGTGACATTGTTGTGGAAAACGTTGTCCTGAAAGATAGCCTTGTCATCTTACAGCCCTGGATCATGCCTTGGGTGGTGATGTGGTGGAGGAGCTGGGCTCTTGGGGTGGCTGGGTCTGTCTTGGTGGGCCAGAGCATTCACGAAAGTGCTTTTGCAGCCCTTGGTGCTGCTTGACTTGGAGTTGCCAAATGCACCTACGCCCATCAGTAAATACTTAAATAGGGACCGTGAT